>NW_026622753.1:0-9532297 GCF_028827035.1 Penicillium chrysogenum
CCTAAGCCCTAAGCCCTAAGCCCTAAGCCCTAAGCCTAAGCCCCTAAGCCCTAAGCCCTAAGCCCTAAGCCCTAAGCCTAAAACCTAAGCCAAAGCCCTAGGCCTCCGGTTTTCCAGCTCGGAGAAGTGGAAGTTGCAACAATCTGCAAGGGGGTATATTACAACCATATTAGAAAACTTTGAACAGAGGAAGCTGACATTATGCAGATTCTCCGAGGACTAAAGTACATTCATAATGTCTTGGGCATCTACCATGGGAACTTGGCTTGCTCCAGTATCCTAATAACCGATGACGGTGAGGTGAAAATTAGTCAGTAATTTCAGTCATGCTCCTGCAACAACGCACTGACTTTTTAGCTGGCATTGGTGAAAGCATGATCCGGGAGCACCATCCCCAAGGGAAAGCGGAAGATATTCGATCAGTATGCAAGATAGTCCACGCCCTTCTTCGTCTTAATGACGCTACTGGGGTTCGCGGTACTATGGGAATCCTTGCTGAAGACTTCGTCGGCGTTCCCCAAACAGCGACAGCAGAAGATCTTCTTCAGGTGAGTCTAGCCAGGCATGATAAATACGTTTATTTAACTGCAATTAGCACCCCTTCCTTCAGGTTAGTGCAGCACCATGGTGGCTTCGCCCTATCAATATCCTTTGCGCAATTGCTCGTGAACGGAAACACGATATATAAACTATCCTAGTTGTTGCCGTCAAGGATTAAAGCAGGAACACGTAAGAGTGATACTTGTATTTAGCTAGTTCACAATTTTAAGTCCTATTGAATCAATTTCTATGTTTTCTATTGGATGCACCATGAATTCATTAAGTCTGGCTAAAAAATTTCTCATCGAACCTGGGAGTTCGGCACGTAATGGGCCAAAGACTCTCCTCTGCAATATCATAGCAATGCCAAACTTATCAGATTCCACCTAAACTACTGAGAATTACCAAGCCAACGAACCCACGGAAGCGGAAATCCGCATCAATACAAAGTCACCAGCACACTCATATCCCTATATGTTTCATCGATCAATAGTTCCACTCACTACACTGGTTGATGTCGCAACCATAATCCACGCCCTCCCCATTCGGTTCTGCGAATCCATTTGTTGTAGTGATTGACTTTTTCCCATCTTCTGCGGACCCCAAACTGGTTCAGCAAGTCGAAAGGAAAACCAACATTCATGCCTCTTGCTTAAGGTGTAGGGTATTTATGATGGATGCAATAAACTAGTGGATATATAAGATATCCTTTTCCTTGTAACTAACAACATACATAAGAGCCACCAATTTAATGCTCTTCCCAAGTCTGCGTGATTCGGCGAAGCTACATTCGAACTATGGGAAATTTTTTGCATGACCTAATACGTGAGTGGTGTGCTATGGTGATTATCAATAACTTAATAAACTATAACTAACTATAATAGCATGGCGCCGCGGTGAAAGGAAGGCTTCTAGAGCAGAAACAGATAAGCCTTTTGTGTTGAGAATGCGCCCCGACATACCTCAGTCAGACTGGGATCAGAAAATGTTCAACCCAGACTGGACGCTAAAGCCAGGTTGGGAGGTTAGCGTGGAGCGTGAGCCAGTCAATCCAGCATTTGGTTCGGGTTGGCAATATCGATTTTGTCGTGAGAGAACTAGGGAAGTATATTGGGAGAGTGATCTGCGCAAACGTCGTTCACCGTTCAGTCATTCTGGAGCCCAGGAGTATACCGTTAGAGGGCGTGACGGCTTTAAAGAGCAAGCCAAGACGGGAAAGAGGGAGGGTTTTGTCAAGGCCCTGTTAAACGCCGTGCCGCGAGACTGAGATCTTGCGAGTTTAGATACTCCTGCCTTAATTCATTTTTTGGCTTTCCTTTAAATAATTAACCAAGTTTATTGTCCATACCGAGCTCTAAAGCTATGACAGACCATGACATGCGGGCCGACAAGCTGGTGATTTCATTTCCTATCTGCCATGCTAAGCCAGGGTTTATGCGGATATTACCTTTTCTGATTAGTATTAACGTTTCACATTTTTCTGCCATTAACTGGTTTTCTCCTGTTTAGAGTAATAGTCACTTTTAAGACTATCAGTCTCTGAAGTCAAACTCCCTCTCTTCTTTAGGCGATACCTCTGCGGCGGAGATGAAGATTTATAGAGGCTTTATAACTTCGGCCTTCCTTCAAAACATCCTTCCTGGTCATCCTTAGCTGTTGATTCATGGCTGGACGTCTCGCTGGCGCCACCATCTGCTGTTTGCACTCCTTGCCTGGATCCGCTGCATGGGTGTATATCAGACGTTCAGATGTTTCTTTACATCCACTGACCCGAGTTCTGGAACCGACTGCGACGGATAAGTTTCGACAGATAAATTCAAAGTAGCAACGAAATATGGATTCTACAAACAAGCTCGAGCCAGTTCGGGTGTAATTATATCGAGAGTAGTTTTCTATTACCCGGCGGCTTAACGCGCGCGGACACCGCAGGAATTTCTTGTCCGACAAGATGATGAATGCTTGGGACAGACGCACTCCACCAGAAATGATGCACGAGATGCGACATTCAGGTTTGATAGCGAGTCGATTAGTATCCCCGCCATACGGCACGGATGAGAGCAAGAATCGTGATATGGTCATTTCGAGAACGGATTATCTCATGCCTAACAGTCGCATCTGTCTCCCTGTTCCCAACGGCACTGGCGAAGACATTTTTAGTTAGACTAGCCGGCCATTCTTGCTAGAACTTGGAGGAGCATCGAGGTCGCGTTTTTATGACCTATTTTGTGAGCTTCCTGGACGACATGTAATGCCGCAGGAAGACATAAGAACTGTTAATATAATAACAATGGTCACGAGCAGGTAAAACAGTTTCAAATGTTGATACAAATCAAAAAGCTGCAATTCGAGAGACCATTTTGAGTAATGAAATACAGGGCAGACATTCGATTAACTACGGTAAGTGCGGTAAGTGCTGGCCCGCGTAGGCGCAAGTAGTATCTTTTTGCATCTGGCCCAAACACACCATCTAGAATTGTCATATTAGACTAATTTAATGGTGCGCTGTCATGGCCGTCTTTGGGCCCAGCAAATCATTCTAAGAGATTAATATTGTTGCAGGAGTCGATTCGATTTCAGAGCCTACGGCACAGATAGATCGGGTGGGAGACGGTACACGGGAATCAGAACCGGAACGACACAACCATCTGAGATGCAGTGTACCGAACGAAATACTGCGTTTCTTTCTGTTCTAATGTCGACAGCGGTGCCATTAAAGAGGTGACTGTGTATACCCCAAGAAATAGTTGGAGTTGCAAGGCCTTCTAACGCTAATGATGACCGATGTTGAGGCAGGAAAATGTCTGACTCTTCTTAGCTTGCTCCTTCTGCCCCTTTATATTTGACAGGATATAAAAAGCAAAGAAAATCAGGCAACGTCTTACGCACGGGGATCAAAAAAGGCAGCTGAACGTGGAGCCAATCAAGCAACGAAGCAACCAAGCAACCCACATGTTTGGACGCAGGCTTTCGTATTGTCGGTAATTACAGATCAACCAATTAATGATACAAGAACCATGTGAAAATTATGCGGCATTTATCGTTCAAACGTGCCGTCAATTTAGTCTATTTTGATCCTGCACTAGACTATGCTAGTCATCTGCACGTCATCTCGCTAGTTCTGGACTAGTTCCGGGGCTCCCCGCCACACGGACCCTCTTGGCCCGTTCGCCTTTGGATGAAGTCGAGGATCGTTTCCGCCTCGTACCATGGAGTATGTGCCCTAAGCTATCACAGTTGCTGCAGGGAGCTGCCCCTGGCTGCCCATGGTCGCGTCGCCCGAATGGCGACATAAAATCCTGAGCTTCCGCGAGCGATGCTATGCTGCTGGGGAAGCCGCTAATTCTCCAGCGTTGCTTGGTTTCAGATCTAATATAAATGCTCACCTCCTCATCTGTATGGCGGGCGAAGAATGACATGGGCCGGCAATAGCGCTCGCAAGTCGGACAAACTTCTTCCAGGCCCGCGAAACGGCCCACGGGCCCAGCATTCGTGGTATATTCTAGTCCTCTCGGGTGCAACCGCTGCAGGGCCGAAATTAGTTCCCTAGCCCGACCTTTGCACCGGATAGTTCCGCGACACCAAAACGACTTTGTGGTGTTCTCAGGCCATCCACCTAACACAAAGTAGAACCGGGAGATGAGTAACGAGCTTGCTGCTTCCCGCGCCAGTCTAGCAGCGCCTGGCTGGAGGACCACAAGATTTTCATAGTCCTCGATGGCTTCCACATTGTCAATAGTACTTGGCATGCTGCGTAACGGCACGTCGAACCGGATATAATCCGGCTTAAAGGTGTCTTCTAATTGGCTCCACATTTCTTCCCACTTAGCTTGCGAATTCATTGTTGACATCCACGCGTCGAATCCGCGGCGCAGGAAACCATCTCGAAAAATATGGCGGAAGTGTGGCGACTGATTCTGTGGTCTGTCGGACATGCCTGTCCCCATAGATAGTATTCTCGCCGGCCTTCTCCTAGACGGCCATATCTGACGGCTAAGACGGCGTGCAATTCCTGCCGCAAAATTGTCCATGAGTCCTCCGTCTTGGAAAGAGCCAATTCCTCGTAAATCAGCTGGAGGGAAGAAGCTGTGCCTATGTCAGCACCAGGTAGGTCCAGAATCTCCAGGGAAATTGACTCACAATGGGGCAGCAGCGGTGGCCCTTGCACTACATATTATGCTATGTTAGTTGTGTAGTAATACATTATGTTCGATTCGCTCACGCTTCCCATATGGATGGCTCGAGGTCTGGATGGGCGGCCCGGACAATTTCGTGCTCTATAAATTGATTAGATCGCTCGCCATATCAAATGGCTTTACTTACCACAGTTTTCACCCCACACTTCAGCCGCGTTGAAGTTCCCAAAAACGAACGACCGTGTTTCCTTGGCAATGGTTGTCGCAATAACCCCTACCCTTGTTTTAGAGCACTGCGGTGTGGAGCTACCAATAGCATCAAAGAGATGAATCCCCTCTTCAAAAACTTCCTTCAGAGCCGCGTCAAAATTGCGGCCGTCGTAGCAACTATCATGTAGTAGCCATAGGAGCCACTTATGGACGTTTCCAAAGATAGTACCGTCGCCGAACAGAGGTTGTAAGATCCGGGACAGAACTGAATTGCGCCTTTCGCAAAATATGCGGCGTGCTACTCGATTAAAGATTTCAGAGCATGTTTGGGGATCCCACTGCTTAATAAATAGGCCTAAGACGCTAAGGCCTCCTGCTATCTGTTAGAAACATTCTCGTTGACAATGGTACAAAACCTGAAGAAAACGAAATTAAGTTATTAGTGTTAAACAACTAACCTGAACTAGTCCCGACAGCAAGGTCAACCAGGTCCTGGAGCCGACAGAAAGGACTTAGGCTTTCCTGGATAAGAACGAGATACTCCAGGGGTATGACTCCTCGGACCCCTCCACCGTCAATAGCAAGAATTGTGGGATTCATCATCGGGGGGAGAACGTCGACTACTAAGGGCCTGCTGTAAAGACAGTAGAGGCAACTGGAAATCGTGAACCGATATTCACCCATGAGATCAAGTGTTTCTGACCATCTTCGTCAACACTAAGATGATTCGGACGCGGATTATATCCTGGATCACCATCCGCAAATAGAATTGGTCGCGGCGATTCCCACGATGCAATATCATATCGTAGTTGAATTCGGGCGTTCGAGTTGTGTCTTTTGATATTGTTTCGGGGATATAGCTGCTGGAGAGCGGCGTCTTTGCGTCCACATCCGAGAAAAACGCATAGTGCCGGATGCTGTCTCTCCGGACCAGCCATTTCAGCCACTATACGAGCCAGGCGACCGCGATCCACAAGCATGAATCTTCCTCCCTCCCCGGTTCCAACGCTCAACCAGCCAATGTCCCTTGTATGCTGCATGATACAGAATTTTGGTACTTGTAGGATACGATTTATGAAGAGAAGCTTTGGGTTTATTTACTTAATTCTTTGCAGAAGGTGAAACACTGCCGGTTCGAAATCAAAACATTCTGGCAGCAAGCCACAAATCACTCACAGCAAATGCTCACCCTGAGCAGAGGACCCTCTTGCCACTCAGTTTCGAAGGACAGTCCATGCAGGCTTGCCTGAGTAGTTCGATCAGCAAGCGAGCTGGGAAGCTCCCCTAACGTGCATTAGCTAGTTTGATCTGGTACGGTCTCCAGTTCGTGATGCGATCAGCCGTACGGGTGATCCGTGGAGATATTGCCAGAAAACTGATTCTGCGACACCTATTAGGAAAGTGAGAGGGTGAGCTTGCGAGTTATGCTTTGCAGGGGAATTGGTATAGTAGTGGCTCGTGCTATTGAGACGCTTCTCTGAGTTGCGCCTGAAACTACTGCGAGCCCTTTTTGGCCTGCAACGCCATCTGGTCATATCTTGTTTACTGCGACCCGTTCCTGTAGTTCATCTGGTACCGTCAATAATTCAATATTTCCCGTTTTGCTTCGCCGTTTTATTTTTATTAATGTTGATTTCTGACGTATATCTTCGGCCTTTTTTGTGGAATAATATTTCTGAAGCACGTTCCTCTGAATCCTACAATACTTGCTTGATAAACCAACTTCAATACACAGAGAATTTTTATCTACAATGAACCAATTCCCTCGCAGTCCTCTAAGGACCATTTCTGAAGAGATCACGCCTGTTGACCATGAACTCCTTCGGCATGGGGGTACTTCGTCCAACATTGAAAGGCTCCCTTTCCGCCTTCAGCAATCAAAGCGTTCATCATCAGACCTCCGGCAGCAAATAGAGGACCTTGTCTACGAGGTTAGTTATCTCAAAGCGGAACTCCAGTGGCAGAAGGAGTCCCAGCAGGCACTGCAGCAGTTTCAAGAACGCATGTTCCAGCTATTCCACATGATGGAAGATGCCCTGGCCCAGGCCACCTCGAGACTCCACGAATCCGAGCGGAGCTACCTCAACCTTTGGAATCTTGATACAAGCAGAGTGAATAGTGGCGAGATGATTTGAGGGCGAGCATTTGCAATTGTGGCAATCTCGGTTTAGATATTCGATGAAGCAGACGGATGGTTCCGCTTTGTTATTTTGCTATGCTATATGTCCTGGAGACTGTACCTAGAGGTCGCCTGTCTGTGATAAAGCTCACATTTCCTGTGTACCCCCACTCGAATCCAACCCGGAGATAATTTTGATTATGAGGTTATAGCCACCAAGCATAAGAAATCATTGAAGAGCTATGAGCTATATACATCTCGCCTCATTCTCTGATTAGATACCCAAAAACTTCACTTTGCCAAAAATCCATCGAAAACCTCGTGATACTGATACCGGTCTGTACTCCCCTTGTTAATGGTGAGTTCCTGTAGAATTCCACACCTTCTAATGCAGGCTATGTTCGTCAAAATAGTCTCAGCGGAGCTATCACATAGCGAAAGACCCCAATAATGAACTTTTTCAATAGGCATCCAGGTATCTTCCAAATGAAGAAATTGCAGGCTTTTGGCATGCGAGACGACGAACTTCTCCAGGTCCGGGACACAGAGCCAGCAACTTCCCAACTCCAATCTGCGAACGGAAGCCAGGGTCACGGTAGACATAAATTCCAAAAGGCTTGGGCTGTCAACCAGCCGGAGGTCTTCAACGTTATATAACGCGTCGGCCACCATGCTTGACAGCCCATTGTCACTCGCCGCCAATCTAGAATAGAAGCCGGAAACTTCAAAACTTCGGATAACAGCTCCACCTCTCCGGGCCGCTATTATGCCTTGAATCAAAGTCTCAAAGTGAATGGGAAACGAGTCTTTCCAGTCTAGAAAGACCCGGCCGCCAAACCAGGTGAACGGTTGCTTGATGCCATCAATGAACGATAGCTTGACTGTTTTCAGATTAGAGAAACGTGGGAGGCAGGCACGAATTGTCCTAGTATCTTGGTTTTTCCGGAGGATTCCCTGCTGTTCCTGGGATAAACAGCTAAAGTATGAATGTATGCCGATATATGAGATTCCTTTGTCCCAGCAAAAGTCTCTCTCATCTCGGACATACTCAGACGGCGTATAAATGCAGTTGCTAAAGTAATCCCAGTGCTGGACAACTGCACGCTATTAGTAAATAGTTCCAGCATAGTACGTAAGCTGTACTAACGGGGATCGATAAGTTCTGGTGCTTTATAGCAAACCGTCTTTACATGCTGTGCAAGTTGAGAAAGCGAGACTTGCTCTAGCCGGTAAAATCCTGAAAGAGAGAATGGGACCTCCAATGTGCGAAATAAATATGAGGCACAAAGAACGCGAAATTTTCCGTTGACAAGCGACAGGGATTTCAATGACTGTTTGCAAAGCTGAACTGCTATCATGTGCAGAAGCTCCATGGGTAGACGATTCACAATATCCTGAGCGGCAGACATTTGGAAGGATTGGGGTAGAGTAAAACTGAATAAGATGACTGGGTAATATCTCGTAACTGTAGCACTCCGCTTCTATATATGGGGTCGCGCAAATGCTGTCAGTTGCGCTAACCGTATATATCCATTAAGCTGCCTTTATTTTTAGCTTTGCTCTTTGATGCCGCTAAACGAATGCGATAAACCCCGGCGGCAATCTAATCTTCTCCCTGGACAAAGAGTGTCGCAACCAAGGAGTATCGCAATCAAAGGGTGTCGCAATCAAAGGGTGTCGCAGGTATCGCAGCCTATCCAATCCAAATTTCAGCGAATCAATTGGTCGAAGAATACCGTCGTAGAGATGCCCAAATAATGTTCATTATAGTAAATTTGGCTTATATCTGGCTATGCAAATCCGAAGGAGATGCCGGCTTATCAAAACAAGTTTTGCCAAAGAAAATGCGGATGAGCCATGTCCTTGCGGCGCTGTTAGGGATTGCCCTGGCAGAAATTCAGCATCCTCTGTGCGATTTGCGTGTCCCTGTGACAGAGTACTTGCTAATATATCCAGACATTCATCGGGTGATTCCTATATCATCAACACCACAACCATGTACACGAACCGTCCCTCTACCATTGAAAAGTTCCCTAGAGGCATTAAAGTCGCGCAGACTCCCACATCCTCTGCTTCCACTACATCAGGCCAATGCCTACTCGGTGTTTACGGCAGCTCCTGCCTTAGCGAGCTTGGAGCCACATCATCTATGCTTCCAAACTGGCCTGCTGTTGAGTATTGGAACTTGCCAATTACTTCAATCGTTACATACACACCTCACCCTGGAAGTCAAAGTGCTGAAGATTTTGTTTTTACTGGTACATCTACGCTTACCTGGTTGACGGGTCCACTATCTACGTCGCCTACCTCGGCAGCTACTTATTCTGCCCCGTCTATTGCAAAAGTTCTACCTGCTGTGTTCCTGGTATTTCTTCTCGAATAATTGTTGAGTTATACATTGCTGATGGATGCGTATCATGGGTTGAGGGAGTCGCGAATGTATATTACGTGTTACTCATAAGAGAAGTTTAAATTGCTTCACTAATTCTTTCACCTTATTAGATTCATCTAGTCCATGAGTTATTTCCCTTAACTACGATCATAACTAGAGGTTGTTGTTTGGAACGGAGTAGCCCGAGAAAAGAATAGGCCACCGATTAGTACTGTTCCAGACGGGTTTGCAGAACCAAACAGGCACGGTATAGGTAGCCACTTATGCCGGATTCGATAGGAATCAGGCCTGCCAAAACTGGTCCGCAGGCTCAGTGTGTTTGGGGTCAGAAAACAGACAATTCTGTGCTTTACTTTAAGCCAAACTTCGGTTAAAGCTCGATTCGGTTGTGATTTAGCAGAACACTTTGCTGGAGTTCCTCATAGCACGTATAGGTAAAGGTCTTAGCATGACGCATCTCTATACTCTGGTATTCTCCACCGGATTATGATACTGAAAAGGGTCGCATTACATGTAAGCTCTAGTATAAATATAAACCACCTTGACATGCTTCCCTTTCCAAACCTTTCATGATGATGATGATGATGATGAAGATGATGATGAATTCATTTGCCCGATGTAGCTCGCTCTAAATATATGCTGCTATGCGGGAGTGCTATCGGGCCTGCCGACAGCTGCAGAGTGGGCGCCTGCCCACTAGACAAACTGTCCAATGGGGCTCACAGAGCGAGCTCCGCATTGGTTGTCTTTGAATGAATGCAAACAAGACAAAGGAAATGCAGATATGCAAACACGATAAACAAAATCAGTCAACCCAAAACGAACGTCCTTCCCCTAGATCCTCCCACAACCCGGGATCTATCTCGCTAGACACACACACACCACGCCTTCGCATCACTCACTCACCCTCTCTTGCTTCATTATTTCTGCTGTCGGCCTCCGCTCGCATGTTCGCTTGGGTCAAGGGAGTGTAGTGGACCTGGCACTGCACTCCTATCGGGCGCCATCCTTCTTCCTCCGTCACACTGTTCTGAGGGGTCATTCTGTCTCGTCGCCTTCTTCCATACCGAGAGCGACTGGGTCGACGGCTTGAAACTGGTCTAAAAGGCCCGTTCTGACCACGAATTCGGCCACGATCGTGCGAGCCTCCGGTCGTTCCAGGAGGTTATCGCGTCGAAGAGCGACTCCACGGTCGGACAAGGCGTGCCTCATCTATTCGCGTTCATCTTGGAGCAACGGGCACTCTAGCAAGATGTGGTTAACCGTCTGGTTTCCCAGATCGCAATCACACCGTGCTGAATCGCTTCGGTTGATACGGTTCAGATAAGCGCGCAGTCCGATTCGTCCGGTACGAAGCTGCATCAGAATCGACGCCGTTGCTTTCCTTAGACCTGACCAGTATGCGAGGGTCTTCCTAGTTGGTGCTTCGATCAGGCGTTTCGTCAGCCGACTTGTTTTCTCCCTGGTCCATAATTTTTCCCACTCAATCTTCGCCTCGCCGCGAATGCGGCGCTTAGGCCGCGGCTGCGAGACGGATATTCCGATTGTGAGGGTTCTGTGGTCCTTGAGGTTCTTGGGCCGCTTCTTTTGCGTGTCGGTCAACTATCTCATTGCCGATGACTCCCTGGTAAGCGGGGATCCACCTGAGCTCCGTTCGGATGCCTCTGGTGCATGCTAGTCGCTGGATCAGGTCTAGGCACCCAACCAGGTAGACCTGTCCTGACGGCATTCGCGGTCGGCTAAGCGCCTTTAGCGCCGCCTGACTGTCTGCGAAGATGACGAGTCTGTTCTTCGCTGGTACGGTCCGCGGTTCTGTGCTTAGCAGAACCAAGGCAAGGGCCATTTCGATGGCGCGTAGCTCCGCGGCATACACCGTGGAGGTTTCCTCATCGCCCATCTGGCTATGAGCATATTCCTTCTCCGGATTGACTATCGCCGCCGCACCGATCTTTCCATCAATTCCACTGCCGTCGGTGTAGAGTATTAGGGGTCTTTGTTCCGAGTTCTTGAGTAAGATCTTGTTATGGTGATTCATAGCGGTCTCTCTGTCCTCGATGGTCACCTCCGGCGGCGCTCGCCATGGTGCTTGGGCGAATGCCTTCCGACTCTCCCAGTTCCTCGCCAAAGTTCCCGGGGGAGCCGTGAGGCATCCGTCTGTTTTCCAGGCTTGCGCCTCCATCGGTGACCATCCAGACCAGTCTCTCTCGTCCACTGGTCGACGTCGCAGCATCGTTGGTGGAATAGCGAACGCAGGTCCTGTTCGTAGCCGCAGGGCCGCTTCTTTGACTATCCTTGTAGCATTTTGGACTTATGTCGTTCCCTCTATATGGAGTCGGCTCCAGTTTCTCTCCATATTCTTTGCTGCGTCGGTTGAGATAAGGTACCACGATGACTTATACGACGATGCTATACGCTGGATTTCTAGCCACATTGCTTTAAGCAAGACACGACAGCTCGTTGCTGGGACGAGAATGAGCTTTATGTCGCTGTGGCCTGATGAGGAAGAGGAAGAAGCCAATCTTTCCGAGGAAGATCAGCGGCATTTCGATGAGGATGGACGGGATTTTTGGATCAAGAGAATGTACTTGGACAAACTTCACCCGATTCGCTTCGCTCCGGCTGCTGGTGACGTCCATTTTTTCATGTATAAAGGGTGCTGGGTTGGTCTGCGGCGTCAGCCGTACAAAGACGTAAATAGCCCCTGGGTGGCCAGCATGGAGAAGCTCTTTTTCTACGCCGCGCTATAGAGATAAGGGACTCTCAAAGAACTCCTCCGTGAGATATAGGAGATGTCTACTAAGCATAATCTTGACCGTGTGAATGTTTACCGAGGCTTGAAATCTGCGGGCTCTAGTTTTCATTAGAAGCGCGCAGCATCAAAAAGACCTCGACCACTCTCGACTATTGTTCTCGATCCTGAGCAAAAAGAGGCCATTATCGATAATATCCGAAACTACCTCTATCCTTATACGCGCAATTAGTACCTGTCTCGCGGCCTTCCATACCGGCGTGGCTACCTACTATATGGGCTACCAGGGACTAGTAAATCAAGTCTGTGCCTTAGGATCGCTAGCCTGATTCGTCTCAATATCTATATGCTCAATCTTGGCGCAAATGGTCTTGATAATAATAGCCTGGCGCTTTTGTTCTAGTCTCTCCCAAGACAATATATTGTGCTCTTCGAAGATATTGATAAGGCTGGTATTTCGCGATAGCGTGCCACTGTCCCTCCACAGAGTGGCGACGATAATGAGAACGGAATGCGCCGAGTTGAAAACTGTAACGTGACTAATCGGCAACAAAAGGGCATTACCCTATCCGCTATTCTAAATGTTATCGACGGTGTAGCCGCGCAAGAGGGTCGGATTCTGGTTATGACTACCAACCATATTGAAAAGCTTGACCCGGCTCTCCGACGCCCAGACCGAGTGGACATGCAGATTGGTTTTGGCGCTGTTAATCGATTTAGCGCGCAAGAACACTTTCTCATGTTCTATTTAGAACCTCCGAATGCCCTCTGCATGGGTATCCGAGATGAGGCAACAGGTGCTGTCCGTCCGGTCTCGACTCCGGCCTCTTCGGAATGGAAGGTGGACGACATCGCTATGCTTGCGATGGAGTTCGCCAATGCAATCCTATCGGGCAAGTACACGGCTGCGGAACTTCAAAACTATCTCTTACAGCATAGAAATGACCCCGAATCAGCAGCGCATTGGTGACGGGATCGATTGGAGTGAGTGTTTCGTTGGTGTGCTCAAACGCCACGGGCCAGTGGACCAGGTAGAGGTCAAGATAGTCGGTTTGGAGGTCGCGCAGCGTCTTGTCGAGTCCCTCTTCAACATGGTCTGGGTGGTGATGGGTGTTCCACAGTTTGCTGGTTATCTGCAATAGTCAGTAAGCCTGGCTGACTGCTAGAGCGCAAGATGTATGGACTCACAAAGATCTGCTCCCGAGGCACCCCCGACTTCTTCCAGCCGGCTCCCACCTCGGTCTCATTCAGATAGCATGCCGCAGCGTCGATATGGCGGTATCCACGACGGAGAGCCGCCTCAACGGCGTTTTCGACCTCGTGGGATTTGGAGAGCTGCACTCGTTAGTGATTTACTACTACCCTAGTTGGAGGCTAACACACCCAGGTCCCCAACCCGATGGCGGGAATGTCGTGACCAGAGTTGAGCTTGAAGGTTCGACCGAGCGACATGATAAGAGCAGGATTCCGTACGTGCTGTAGAGTCAAGTGGAATGCAGCGGGAGTTGGAGGAGCAGATCCTTAAAGGCCACAGAATTACCCCTCCTGCTAATCGGAGTTAATCTGATACTTCCAGGCTGGCTCCAAGGATGCGTTGATGCATCCATCCATGTCAGGGCATGAGGATCCATTCCTGCTGTCCCTGTCCTGCTTCAGGGCTGCTTCAGGATACATACTTGCCCACTTGAAGCCATTGATAATCATCCATCCCCACTGAATGACAATCGCCCCAGCAAACGGAGCCTTTAAGAGATGTCCATACCCGTCTGTCCATCGCAAAGTCTCCGAAACTGCGCTCGGGTCAAATTATGTCCAGCCAGATTTATCAGCAAATGCATTTCGTCATGCCGGTGGAGCTCTACGTCAAGAGGTCAAATTATGTCCAGCCAGATTTATCAGCAAATGCATTTCGTCATGCCGGTGGAGCTCTACGTCAAGAGGTCAAATTATGTCCAGCCAGATTTATCAGCAAATGCATTTCGTCATGCCGGTGGAGCTCTACGTCAAGAGGTCAAATTATGTCCAGCCAGATTTATCAGCAAATGCATTTCGTCATGCCGGTGGAGCTCTACGTCAAGAAGTCCGAGTATATATATTCCATGCCCCTCTCGTCCTGATAGCTTGACAACAGTCATTTCAATCCCATCTAAGCGACAATGGCCCCCAAAACATGAAGCAATGGCTCGTCACCAGCAAGGACAAGGGTTTCGACGGCCTGTCCTTTAGCGAAGCCCCCATGCCCAAAGTCGGTGAGAACGAGGTCCTCGTCAAGTTCCACGCAGCGTCTCTTAACTTCCGCGACCTGGTCATCCCGAAGGTGCGTCATTGGTTACTGAATCTCGTGCCATTGAGTCTGACGAAGCATACTGCAGGGAAAATACCCCTTCCCTACCAGGTTCCCCGTCGTCCCTGCTTCCGACGGCGCCGGTGAGGTCGCCGAAGTGGGATCCAAGGTATCCGAGTTCAAGAGGGGTGACAAGGTGGCCACACTGTTCAACCAAGCGCACCAGTACGGCGACATGACCGCCCAGGCCTCCCAGACCGGCCTCGGTGGTGTGATTGACGGTGCGCTGCGTCAGTACGGTACTTACAACGAGTCGGGGCTGGTAAAGTGCCCGGCCAACCTCAATGCCTTGGAATCCAGCAGTCTCCCGTGTGCTGCCCTGACTAGCTGGAACGCACTGTACGGCCTGAAGCCTTTAAAGCCGGGTCAGACCGTCCTGGTGCAAGGAACTGGCGGTGTGAGCATATTCGCTCTGCAGGTAAGCCGTCGGCCATGTAGAACTGCCAGTTTGAATTTAACATGTCGGCTAGTTCGCCAAAGCCGCCGGAGCAACCGTGATCGCCACAACGTCATCCCCCGAAAAAGCAGAAAAGTTGAAGCAGTTCGGAGCTGACCATATCATCAACTACAAGACCGATCCCAACTGGGGAGAGACTGCCCGCAAACTCACCCGCGACCAGGCCGGCGTGGACTACATTGTCGAGGTTGGCGGAAGCGGAACCCTCAACCAGAGTTTCAAGTGCATCAAGTTCGAGGGCATCATCAGTATCATCGGTTTCCTGGGAGGTGTCGACCCGAAGAGCCAGCCGGCCGTTATCGATGCGCTTACCCACATTTGTACGGTGAGAGGCGTGTATGTGGGTAGCAAGGCATTGATGAACGATATGGTGCATGCCATTGAAGCGAATAATATCCATCCTGTGCTTGACGAGAAGGTGTTTAGTCTGGAACAGACGCGGGAGGCGTATGACTACATGGTAGGTCGAGGGCATCCATTGGCGCACCATGCTAACAATCGACCTAGTGGGCACAAAAGCATTTCGGAAAGCTGGTCGTCAAGATCGACTAGAGAGTAGATACAAAAGATGCAAGTAAACAAATTGATGCCTGAATACCTGGTTACTCCATTTAGCTAGCCTGCCACGTGACCCACGCAGATTTTTCGTATAAAAACAGTTTTTTCAGCTTCAGCTTCAATCATCCGTCATCATCACATTGGGACTTTTCGCTAAGAGCCAGGCCTGTGAGCTGTCGGCCATGCAGTTCTGATGAACGTGCTGCAGCAACAGGCGTTCTGTCACTCGATGTGGTGTCAGCACTGCCAGCGCTTTGGAATATACCCCAAGCTCGACAGCAAGCAGCAGGCAGCAGTCAGGTCCACTACCTGCTAACTACATCAAGGTATGTTTGCGTTTAGCAAAGCTCTTATCCCTACCCTGTCCTCTACCCTGTCCACCCTCCTGTACCACGAGCTGCCCGGTGCACTCGTCGCCGTCGAATGATTATCCATCTTAGAGCCTTTTTTATATATGAGCCTCACAGATAGGCGTGGATATTATATGACAGGTATGATACGGCATGGCATGGTACATGGTTGTGGCATTCGCGGACAGTTGATACACTCGTTCACTCTTCAGCTTGAGTGCAGCTGGCTGACTGTGTCTTAGACAGGACTGACTATTTGACCGCTTGGACCGGAACCTGAGGAGTAGCAAGATAGGATGAGAATATGATTTATTTACAGCACTGGATACCAACACGAAGTAAACCAACCAAGACGCCTGTGAGATCATCGCGCATCATAGGGCGACCGGGCATCAACCTGCAACCATCCAGTAGCACACCACACCATCCACCGGCCCTTGGAAGTCTCAGTACTCATTGTTTGACCTACTGATCAATTAGCTATACTTGACACTCCAGATGCAGGTCAACACAACAGACGCCCCCGTCCACCCCATCATCGGACCAGCCCAGCCCCAGCGACAGCCCCTATCGTCCCAGATCCAATTCGTCCGGCCCGCCCAAATGAGTCTCTTTGCAAGAGTGACATGCTACCCGCCGCTGGGCCAGTTGACTTGCCCACGGCGAATCCAGAAGTTTTTGAAGTCAGAGAAGGATGACATGGTGAACCTCCCTTGGCAGTAGCGGGGGCAATTGTACTAGTAGTTAGTACATAACTGACACTACAACTCTAGCTCCGCTTCACAGTCGTCATTGAATCCGGAAATGCGTTCCCCGATCAGTCCTGGGAAGCCGAGATCTGGCACAACATTACCACCCCCGAATGGAGTGCCCTGCCACTCCAGAAAAGCGACACCCCGCTCGCGCCCCTCTTGACAGGAACAGACGCGGGCTACAAGTCCCGACGGTACGTTTTCTCCGAGGAAATCGCACTACCGCGGTCAGGCGGACATGCACAGTTCACCGTGCGATTCCGAACAAGCGCCGAGGCAGAATGGCAGTGGGTGAAGGAGCTGCACAATATTAACGACGGGGAGGTAATCTTCCCGCCGAGAGCATCGCCGTTTGAGATGAACTTGAGCCCGGAGCAGGGGACTCCGACGACGCCGGCGAAGGAGGAACTGGGAAAGTATGTCGACAGTGTTTCGTACGATGTGGAGGCTGAGTGGCGCAAGAGTGAAGCTCCCGGCTCGATCCTGTGGGATGTTTCCGGGAGCGTGGACGGGGCGAAAGAGGATCAATCTGGGGAGAAAAAAGCCGCGTTTGGGACGCCGTCGTCGGTGGCGAGGTATTTCTCCCTTGTGCGGGTATGGACGCCGTGGCTTGGGCCGCGACACGGGAGGAATAAGTTCAAGTTAACGGAGGATGCGGTGTTGTGTTCATTTCTTCGGACGGACGGTGTACATTTGGTGTTTTTGGGGGTCTCCGGGGTAAATAATGTCCTGACGGTGTTTGAGTCTGGGGAGAATGGTGAGGTGGTGATCAAGGCTGCGAATGATAATGAGGAATCAGCGAAATTTCAAGTGCTCGTCGCAGTTGCGGATGATTTCGAAGTCGCTTTATCTGCGATTATCTACGAGGCTCGAAAACTGGTCGCGCCGCTAGACGAGGAACCGGCTCTGGAGGGGAGAAAGCCAAGTAATCCCGGAGACGACATGGTCATTGTGGAAAAAGACCCGAAGATTCAATGGATGTCCGAGTGGTACGACGGGCTAACCTACTGTACCTGGAACTCCCTGGGGCGGGACTTGACAGAGGAGAAAATCATCGGGGCCCTGGATACTCTGCGATCTCACGGCATCAAGATCGTCAACCTTATCATCGACGACAATTGGCAGACGCTCGACAATGACGGCGAGTCGCAGTTCAAGCGGGGGTGGAAGAAGTTCGAAGGGAATCCAAACGCCTTCCCTCAGGGCCTAAAGCAGACTGTGGATGCGATCCGGAAGAGTCAGCCCAATGTCGAGCACATTGCTGTCTGGCACGCGCTGTTCGGGTACTGGGGCGGGATATCGCCGGACGGTGATCTTGTCGAGAGATTCAAGACCAAAGAAGTGAAACTGAAAGATCCGTCCGCGGCTGGTCCGATAGCGCATGCGTTCGAAAAAGGATCATTGTTGGCAATTGACCCCGAGGATATCAGAGGCATCTCTTACCTTTGCAGACTTGGCTTTATTTCGATAATAGCCTAGAACAAACTCGCCCGCGTCTGGCCTCTATGGAACAGGCACAGAGAGCCCTAATAAACAAAATAAATGGGACGGATAAGAGACGAATAATGGGAGTTAGTGACAATATTTATGCGCATGGGTAATAAGGAGTCCACAGCGAGAGTGCCAGACGTTCTGCTTGAGCGTATTTGCTGTAGCAGTTCCATCGCGACCCCATTCGGTTTGCTAGACTACTTGGTGTCGCAGCTCCGTTTACATCGCGATCCCATTCGGTTACGCACAAGTTGAGGGCGTGAGGTAATGAGAGATTTGCGAACCAATTTGAACCCTCAAAAAAATTAAAAAAATAAAAAAATATAAATAAAATAAATAAAAACAAAAAAACTTTCAAAAATCAAAAAATGAACAAGAACAGTAAACATACGTTATCTTGGTTAAACCTCATGGGGCGCTCGAGGGCGCCGGGAACCTGACCAACATGTAGCACCGTGCAGACCTTGGCGACAAAAAGGCCCATGGGCACCATTATATTGTATAGACCAAAAGCAAAATCTCGGAGACCAGGCGATGCAATAAGCGGAGTTAGAAAATTAGAAAATTGTTCGGTCTACGGTTGATGTTGCCCAGATGTAAGGAAGTCAGATACTGGAAGCCTCCAATGCTCAAAACAAGGCCACAGTCGACAAAATTGGTCTAATGGAAGCCATGACTGACTGGCTTTGTAGCTGTTTGAGGGATGCCGAAATAAGCATTGGTGTGCATGGTTATCGAGAGATTTCGTAGATGCTTATGTTCCCGGAGCTACGCGAGGGTTTCGTTAAACAGGGGCACTTTGTCCGAGGTACTGTACTGCTGTAGAGAATCTCCCGTTCATAGGCATTAGGCATTTTGCCGAATCTGCCATCGGACTCGGTTAGAACTAAGACAACGAGACTTTGCCTGCCACTAAAATTGGCCAAACACTGAGATGGGGCAAATCAACACGAATGTAATGAGATTCGGCATCTAATTCAAGTAGTGGCCCAGAGAACTTCTCCGATTCTCTGCTATGGAGCTGCTGTCTTTAGTTTCAGCGTCCCGGACGACGTTGATCTGCGTCTGATTACGAAGAACCTCGCCTTCGAAACGCTCTCGGACCAGCCGCAGTTAGCGCTGGGAGTGGGGATTGCCGGAAGTTAGGGATGTGGATGTGCCCGTTGGCGTAGCCTAGACTCAATTCATATAGGATTCCTAGATCACGTTCCTTTGGTAGGTGACTTCTGGCGGACAGGCTTACTCTGGTAAAACAACCTCTCTTCTGGATCGAGCTGGATGCATAATCGAACGGCGTAGTGTGCATGAACAGGCGCGAGCTAGTATCCCGCGTTCTCCACTGTTAGATATTTTGTCTCCTCTCTGTTTCCCTCCTTGAATCTAGGACTGCTAAATGCCAACAAAGTCGAACAGTCTCCGCACAAGGGGGTGTAAAGTTTTCGAACTAGCAAACAAAAAATCTGGTCACAGGCAGGTAGACTGTACAAATCATCAGGAAAACGAGGGCGTTGAATGGGTCAGGCAAGCCACAGGCTCTAGCGCGATCCTATACCAATAGGATCTCTTCCGCAATGAACTGATACTTTTCCTACTCAACTAGGCCTAGAGTAACAGCGATCCACGGGGGATGCTAGCGTTTTAAAGTCGCTGGGTCCCTCTGGGTATTCATGCAAGCTGTCATTGTTCCTCCTTCCATCCCTATCTGTGATCTCGTCAACATGAGTGATCCTTTTGAACAGCAGCCGCACGATGCTTTTGGCGTGATCAAGCCTGACGACGACCCGTATTCTGCCGACGATCCCGCGTTCCTTACCGACTCTGACGCTTCCAGCTCAACTCAGTCTCTGTCCTCTAGCGTGCTGAACTACCAATACGAGAATGGTCGCCGCTACCATGCCTACCGCGAAGGCGAGTATATAATGCCAAACGACGAGCAGGAACAGGACCGCATGGATTTGCATCACTATATATGCCGGCTCGTCGTTGGTGGCGCCTTGTTCCGTGCGCCCGTTCGCCTGGAAAGATCGCCCCGCATCCTCGATCTGGGCACCGGCACTGGGATTTGGGCGATCGAGATGGCAGATGAGTACCCTAGTGCCGATGTTACTGGCAACGACCTCAGCCCGATACAGCCAGGCTGGGTGCCGCCGAATTGTTTCTTCGAAGTTAACGATTGCGAGTCCTCGTGGGACTACTCAAAACCGTTTACTTTTATCCATGCGCGTAGCCTTGGCGGCTCGGTTCGAGACTATGCAAAGCTTTTTGAGCGTTCGCTGCAAAACCTGGAGAATGGTGGCTGGGTGGAATTCGCCGATTTTGCGATCGATTTCTTCTCAGACGACAATACCCTTGAGATAGCACCAAATCTAGTTAAATGGCCTAAGCTGCTAAATGAGGCTAGCGTAAAGTTTGGAAAGCATCTAAACATCGCCGAAGACTGCAAGCAGTGGATGATTAACGCCGGTCTTAAGAACGTGCGACAGGAGGTTTACAAGGTATGCGGATTCTATATCTATATCCACACGTGGTCGCGACTCTAATTGTGTCTGATACTAATATAGGTTCCTGTTAATCCCTGGGCCAAAGACCCAAAGTTAAAGGAACTCGGCCGTTACCATCAGGTGAATATGCTAGAGGGCATGGAATCATATTCTCTCGCGCTGTTCATCCGGGTCTTGGGATGGACTCCAGAAGAAGTCCAAGCTTTCCTTGCAGGTGTACGGCAGGAGCTGGTAGATCGGTCGATTCATGCCTATACGAAGCTTTATTTCAATTATGGCCAGAAGGTGGACGAGTGAGGTACTGGTGGATGACGCTCTCGATGGGATGACTACAGAATGCATGTCTACGTACTCTCGTTTGTCTTTACTGAATACTGGATTCAAACTATCACCATGTCGCATTTTGAGCTATACACCTTGGAATCCTTGACGGAGAAGATCTTCCATCCTTGATAAATGGGCTGAGGTGGCGTCACTTCGCATATTGTCATTCGGTATTGAGTGCGCCGGGCGGAAGGGTATCTTCCCTGAAGCAGAGATCACAACCCTGTGATCCAAACCGCCGGAGTCCAATACAGTAGAGCCATATATGCAAGTCAAGATAATGCTAAAAAGCGCAGAACCAAATTGGTTTCGAGTCGTGAGTAGAATCCTCGATGGGATGACGCGGGTCTGCGACATTTAAGTTTCTCGTTGATCGATTAGTGTCGCGATGATTTGTTAGCTGCATATCGCGAGCCTTCTCAGTCATGATATCTTTTTTTATATATCCACTTAACGCGATACCATTCTACTCGGCTGTCCGTAAGGTTCTTTAATTCCGCGACATTCTTCGGGTGTTGCACCTGGTCCACTAGGTCTTTCATAATAAAGGCAATTTACTAGATGGCTATATGAAGAGCGTCCCCGCCCCGCCACTCTCATGTCTTTATAGCTGATATTGAAAACAAGGGTCATAACCCAAATTCTATTGCCCAAGCCTCGGAAAATCAAGCAATTACATTTCCAAGCCATGGGGAAGTTCTTGCATGTTCTTATGCGTGAGTTTACTCGAGGATCAACAATAAACCAAACCTAACTATAATAGCATGGAGTCGTCGTGCGAAAAAGATTTCTAAACCCTTCGTGTTGGACGTGCGTCCTGGAACAGAACAATCGGATTGGGATCAGAAGGTATTTAACCCAGACTGGACACTAAAACCAGACTGGGAGGTCAGCGTCCAGGGGGTTAAAACACGACGTGGTTGGGAGCATGAATTTCGCAACAAGAAAACCGGAGAAATATATATGGACGTTGATATGCTCCGGCACCGTCAATTTTGGGCCCAGAGGACTTAGATGGGCTTGGAATCTCGGTGAGCCATATATGTGATCATTTATAATTATACTCTAACGCTTTGTGTTAAAACCGCCTATAGCCTTTCCCCTCTGAAATTGCTACAGCTGTGGTTGTAAAATGTCTAGACAATTAAAGACATTTTGTTTGGGATCTGTTGCACTTGGAAGGATTTCATCTGTACTCTTCGGAGGATTGCTCACACCTGGTATTGTCAGTTTTTAGGACACACCTCGGCTGAAGGGGTATCAATTTGTTACTATACGAAATACAACTTGGATGTAGAAGGAGAAGAAAGAAGAGAAAAGAACAATCTTCGTATAAGAAAAGAGAGTAAGAGGTTGGGAGCGACCAGGGTTCATAGGGCTTAGGGCACAGGGCTGTGCAGGTCCCGTGACTCCATGTCATGAGGTCTTCTGTGTCGTCAGTACCTCATATTCGGGCATCTCACTTTTGAAGATATTGGAATGCTACATTAGATTGTCCCAGTTATCTTGTTGGCCGTCCAGATTCTGGGCCTTCTGGGACCAGGTGATTGTATCCGCACTTCCCGCGCCGTCATCATCACTACCCTTACGACCTTCATTGTTATTTGTCACATCCGCTACCGAGGCACTGTCCAGGTCTAGAGCATGAACGCCGTTTCATTCTTCATTCGGGAAATCCATGGCCCTAAAAACCCCTTCCTCTGCCATTCTCTTGCAAACGTGATACCATCTGTCTATCGGTTCCCTGATTGTAAATCCCTCTTCTGCGTCTTCGAACATCCACGAGGTACGAGCGGAGTTTCCCGACATGAAAACTGCAATATACAGTCTCTGTGCAAGGCCAGGCTTTTCGAAAGCCCGTAACTTATTTAGGAGGCCGTTGGCCAACTTATGTACGCGTAAGCCAGCGAGACTTCTTTGCGTCGAAAAGACATAACCTACCTCGACATCTGCCTGCTCCGAGTCATGTTTCCTTACGCTTTGTGAGTCCTCGTTAGGACCAAGTACCTGACGCATGAATGTTTAGTGCATACTAATCCGTGCTAAATAAATTTCGCCCTTACCGGTAGACATAAATTAACACTGCGCGCCATGTCAGACGACCTCAGAAGAAATTGAATTGCAATCAGGATGTGGTCGGATGGATCTTGATAGCGTAAAGTTCCAAGATTTTCAGTCAGTTTATAGGATGTTTCGGTAGGCCTTAAATACTATCGCTACGTAACCATCTCGTGAAGTGGGTCTGCCGTCGCCATATAAGGTCGCAAGAAGGATGCGAATATGCCGATACATACGTTATTCTAGACGCGTAGTCCACAGACATATATATCGTCCATGTATTGGGACGTGTTGACACAGCAAGCCCTCGGACAATAGTTATTAAAACCGCAATAGCTACCAGCTTCACAGTGACTGGAAGCCAAGAAGGATAATGCTCAGTGCAAATAAAAGTTGAACGGCACATGATCTAATTACAAGAATAACCGGCTTACTGTCCTATTAATTAATTTCACCGCATCTGGTATCTTCTGTTCATGTCGTGGCGGGGCTAACTGCGAAATCATTTAGGAACAACTCGCTTACGGGAGATTCTGACAGCCGACTGCGATACCATCTTGATACAGCAGGCCTAACCCTGAATTGGTTGTTGTTCGCCGGTTTAACCTTGTCTAGACTCTTTAGTGTCGCAGCAGATCAGCCCCACACATTCCCCACGATTTTCCATCTCGAATCGCCGACCTAATTGGTTTCGCATTTGTATGCAACGTTGCGACCGTCAGCTATCGATCCAAGCCAAGCTCTCTGCCATCTTGGAGTATTTAAGTCCTGCGCAGACCTCGCTACAAGCCGCTCGGACTAAGGTATACCTCAATTTTTCTGACAATTTTTCTGACAATTTTTCTGACAACGCTTCTGATACAGTACGGTATTATGACTATGGAACTTGCTTTAAGGGTAAGCACGTGTTTGATCTACTGCACGAAACAGGGCTAAAATTATCCGCGCTAGTTTATGGCACGCAATCCTGAGCCACCGAAGGAAGGTCTCAAAACGTTCTCTTTTGACAATGGGCTAGAGCCGCTGGATGAGGAAGATTATAGAGTAAGCGCTCGATTGTCGTAACTATATAGCCTTATAACTCACGGATTATATAGTGTGCCGTTGACTTATTCGAATCGTTAATGGCTATCAGGCACCTTGATGTTCAAAGGAGAATTAACATAGCCAGTCATCTCGCGACGCATGTACGTGATACTACTTTTTTACTCGATGTGAAAGGGTTCAAATGTGGAGTTCCACCAGAGAAATTGGGGATGTTCTTTGAAGTACTTAAGGAAAAGATGCGTGATGTGGAAAATGGCAAGGCGAAGGCGGAAAACAAAGCAACTGAGACAGCAAAGAGGGCTTAGTTAACTTTCAAAATAGCTGGAGCATCGCTCAGGTCGCGTTATAGAATTCAATCGGCTCCCTTGTCTATCTCCGCTCGCAGCGTGAGTGCCTCGCTGGTTGATGCTGAGGATCCATTTGGAGCTAGCGTGAAGTGAGAAAGGGACATGAAACCCGTAGCCTGGCGTGGAGGGAAAGCAGAGTGGTCGGGCGAATACGCCCTGGTTAGAAGAAGGACGCCCGAAACGGCCGCTGAAGTAGCCTTTTTCGGCCGCCTGCTAACCGTCACACCAGTAGAAAAGGTGCATTGTTTGGAACAATTGCTACAATATATGGAGATTTAGTTTTCTAGTTCTAAAGTAGATTACTTATAGTTAGCGAGATAATTGCAAAGACTCGGCGGTTTGCCCATAAAATTGCTTCTATCCGGGGTGGAGAGGGAATAGGTCACATGACTCTGTACAAAGCCAACCTGTGATGACCAAGTACGTACGTAGGCTTATAAGTGAGCGCTGTACTAAGGACTACGTCCTTGACCCTTCGTAGGATTGCTATAATTGGAGGATTGCTAATATCTGAGTTGCTTGTAGACAGGTTTTACTGTATCCGCCTTTTATCCGGACGACGGAAGCTATGTCCAAATCCATCGAGCGGCTTCAGACTTTCCAGTGGGGTCAGCGCGCCGTCATGGCCAAAGCTTCTTTTCACAGTACTTCGTCGGATGATGTAAGAGAAATTTCCTTATTAGAATGTCCGTTTTTCCACTTCACTGCGAAACGACTGATATTGACTCGCAAGTAACATAATCACCACTTTCACCAAACTTCGTACACCTTCACAATGTCTTCCCACCACTGCGTAGTAGACCATGAGCAGCCGGACAAGAAGAAAAAAGATATGACCAACGGAGGGGCGAGAGGAATCAGCTACTTTACTCCAGCCCAGAAACCACCCTCGGGTACTGCCTCAGATCCTCAGCCAGATGGCTCACTTCCACGCAAACTCTTCCAACCCTTGAAAATCCGGGGAATGAAGATGCAGAACCGCATCATGGTACGTCTTGCTATCCAACCCGGTATGACGATCGACTGACATGTTTGGAGCTCTCACCCCTGTGCCAATATTCCGCCCAGGATGGCCACCACACGGATTGGCATTTTGCCCATCTCAGTGGAGTGACGATGCGCGGGCCAGGCCTCACCATGGTAGAGGCTACGGCTGTGACACCCGAAGGTCGAATCACCCCGGAAGACTCCGGGCTCTGGAAAGATTCGCAGATCGCGCCACTCAAGCGAACTGTCGAGTTTGCTCATAGCCAGAGTCAGAATATCGGCATTCAGCTGGCGCACGCGGGTCGGAAAGCCAGCACCGTCGCGCCGTGGCTCAGCAGGGGAGATATCGCCGACGAATATGTAAATGGTTGGCCTGATAATGTGTATGGACCCAGTCCTATCCCGTACAACGAGAAGCACGCCAAGCCGAAGGAAATGGCCAAGGCCGACATTGAGAACTTCAAGAGCGCGTGGGTGGCGAGCCTCAAACGTGCACTGGCGGCCGGGTTCGACGTTGTGGAGATCCAAAATGCCCATGGATATCTGCTGCAATCATTCGTCTCGCCGGCGACTAATAAACGTACGGACGAATATGGCGGCAGTTTCAAGAACCGCATCCGATTGACCCTGGAGATCGTTGAAATCACCCGCAGAATTGTACCGGAGGACATGCCGGTTTTCCTGCGAATCTCGGCAACTGACTGGCTGGAAGATGTCGATGGCATCGATGGCTGGACAGTGGACGACACAGTCCGGCTGGCGGGAATCATAGCGGAGAAAGGTGTTGATCTTATCGACATCAGCTCCGGTGGTAACCACCCCAAGCAACAAGTTAAGACGGGTCCTGGATATCAAGTATGTGCCCTTTTTCTAACAGGTATAAATGATGAAGCTCTGGCTAACTTACAGCTTTAGTCGCCTTTTGCTTTGACAGTAAAGGAGAAGCTCGGAGATAAAATACTGGTAGCAACAGTCGGGTCGATCACTTCTAGTAAACAAGCAAACGAATTGTTAAGGAAAGGGCTCGATGTGGCCGTCGCAGGACGCATGTTCCTGAAGAATCCTGGGCTCGTTTGGGCCTGGGCGGAGGAACTGGGAGTCGAGATCAACGTCGCGAATCAGATTCGCTGGGGTTTTGGTGGCCGACCAGGGTTCCAACAAAAGCATTGAACACTGTGGGATCTGCAGGCCAGGAACTGGACTTGCTTCTTGACACTTGGATAGCATGTTACTGGCTCGATACGATTGAATTCAGCAGTTTAGCCAAATACCTGAGCCAAACCTATTATTCACTCTGGCGCTCGGCGGGGATAATGTTGAGTATTCAGAACACCACCTATCCGTGAGATTTGAGGCCTAACCTCGTACTCGGAGCTTAGGTTTGGGCGGTACGGAAAAACCAACTGTATAAATAAAATCCGCGCTCCTCAGGCCTTACCAATAAAGGCTGATCTGCTAATCATGTCTGAAGAAAGGCCGGTGGTTAAAACTCCATGACACGATGGCCTTCATCAGAGCATTGGCACAACGAAAGGAGATCTTTAAAAGCATATGGGTTTCGACGATCTTATCGATCGTCCGCTTTTCGTCTGGGACGACACGGATAATCCGGGCGTCGTCAAGGACAATGGAACTTCGCGTTCGTTCTCAATATGCGCCTGCAGTTCGTAGCAGAGCGATTGAATTCGTTTTCCAGAGCGCTTTCATCCATACTTGTACAGACGCTCATTGCTGGAGGTACGCTGAGTGAATAGCAGCGTCTATTGTGCCGCTCAAGTACGTAGTTTTTTTGGCTGTTTGCCCCATGATGGGTGCCGGCAATCCCTGGCGGATCTGCAAGCTAGCACCGTCCTAGGTCGGCCCTAATGACCCGCCGAATAATATTTCACTCGTTGACCCGTTCCTCTTCCCTCTTCCGGGAATTCGTAACCGTATAGCGCTATCGCGAATGGCTTCTTCGACAGCCTTATATACTAGCGACGTTGTGCGCATATCTTATATACAAATACCTCATTATGATCTGCAACAATCTGTTCAATATGCGGGCACCCCGCGCGTGGGTCCCTCGTCCTTCTGACAACTGTAATGACACTCAAAAGATCTATCTAGTTTATGGCATCGTTTCAACTGCACCTGCCGGATACCCCAGCATGGATTCCATAAATTGCGAAGGAATGTGCGTAGGGTATCCCACACGGAATGCCCATCTTCGCCATACCAGCCTGAAGTATTGGGCTCAGTCATAATGCGAGTGATGAGGTAAGGAACACAACCGACTATCCCTTGTAAGCAACGGGGGGAAATAAGAATAAAGGGAGCTCTCACCAGAGTCACGGCCAGCCCCTTGTTCTGAGGCGAATACGCGGGAGATGATATCTGCAGCCCAGATTGATAAAAGTAATAAGATAATCGGCTCCTTCGTTCCCTTAAAGCCCTCGCGCTGTGTTCTTGGCTTTGCTGCAATCCAAGGATAATAACAATATGAGCGATCCTCACCAGCCCAGCAACCAAGCCTCGACTGGCGCACATCAGCAAATCTTGGAATAGTTATGGCGCAAGGACAACCACAGCCAGAAAGTCATCGACCTCGAAGACCGCCGTCGACTGAACGAAGCTCTCTCTGATTCTCCAATACATTAGTCGACCTATCCAATCTCGGTCAGTCCATTGATTAGTAGGCCACCTCTAGTATGTGTGTGCTTGCTTCTCTTCAAGTCTTTCCTATAAATTCGCTCGCTTCCTCTTTGCGTTAGTCAGCCCAGTTTAGGCTTGGTGCTACAGATAAGCAGTTTGTATAGGTTGATTCATGCCGACCTTCTCTTGGGCTTCTGACTGAGCTTTCGTTTTATAAAAGAAGGAATAACGAAGTTATGTGGCACGCTCGCTCGATTCCAGGTGACCATTTTCAAAATTATCTCGATTCTTCACTGCCATGGTAAACTTTTCACAATTTGTTTGAGAGCCGAATTAAAAATGACATTTCAGATACGAACCCCGTCTCAAACATTTGAACTTGTTAGAAAAACTTTTATCCAGCACAGGAAAGCTCAGAGTACTGTCAACGCAGGAGATCCTGGTGCTGGAGGAGCGGAAAATTTTGTTTGGACAAAAACCTTCTGCATATTCGGCTCGCGCTTATTGAATAGGTCGTAGACCGTCTCCATGTCTTCGAGCTTGAACCGGTGGGTGACCATGTGCAGGGGATGGATCTTCTCCTGCTGAATATACTTCAGGAGATCTTTCCAGTATTTTTGCACAGGAGCTTGTCCATTACCAGTGAGACGGATCCCAGTCTGCATCAAGGAACCGATGTTGAAGTGATTACACTGCATTGCGACGTCAGTATAGTGTTTCACCATGGGAAAGGTACCACATACATAGCCGGCATATACGCCTGTGATACCACAGCGCCCGAATCCGCGGACAGAAGTAATCATCTCGTTGACGAGTTCAGATGTGTCGGTTTCCATGCCCAGCAATCTTTCAAAGTAATTAGCCCATCCTTTCGCATACTCACCAGCAGCGCACTCGATCGCCACATCGGGTCCGCGACCGTCACACATTTTCTTCAGAGTTGATGCAACAGACTCGCCCTTCGGGAGATTCGTATACTCAATGGTCTCAAGCTTGGGTAGTATCCTTTTGACGAAGTCCAGTCTCCATTTCCCATGACCGCCATCAATAAGAATGACCCTACTAGCACCATTGAAGAAGCTGAATTCAGCTGCCGTTTGTCCAACCGGGCCAGCTCCCCAGATTGCCACAGTGTCGCCCTCCTCAACCCCAGTGTCAACAACGGCGTTCCAGGATGTTCCCAGCACATCGGCAAGGCCAAGACCTTTTTCATCGGGGACATCGTCAGGCAGCTGGAGGAGGTTCACGTCACCGTAAGGGACGCGAACATATTCCGCTTGCCCACCGGCAAAACCCCCGGTGAAGTGGGAGTATCCAAACATACCTAAGGCGAGACTTAGTATGGGAGCGAGCGTCGCTAACATTGGCGTGGCCATTTAAAGAGGCGTACCGGCTGTTCGACGTCCATACAGCTTTGAGGCGTCCTCGCTCGAATTCGTCCGCTCACACATTGAGGACAATTTCTTCTTGCAATAATAACACTCCCCGCAGGCAATTTGGAAGGACGCCACAACGCGATCACCTACTTTAACCTTCTTGACTGCCGGGCCCATGCTTGCGACAAGACCGCAGAACTCGTGGCCGAGGATATCGCCTTTCTGGAGATCCGGGATAGCCTCTATAAATCGGTAACAGATACCGCATCAGCAGACCCACTAACACTTCCGTTAACTATTAAAGCCACGACATACCGTGGAACAGGTGCAAGTCACTCCCACAAATGGTGCTGGCCGTCACCTTAACGATAACATCGCCTTCATCGATGATCTTAGGGCGCGCCGTCTCCACTATAAAAGAACCGTATAAGCAGGAAAATCGATATGTTTCAAGACAGTCAAAAGTGAAGGTCGTGATAGGCAGAATGACTGACCAACTTTAACTGAATTCTTCCCTTGCCAGGTCAAGGCTTTCATCGTATGGTCTGGGTCGCCGTATCCCTGAGCCCCATAGTTGCTGACATCTGTGGTGATCGAGGCAGACATGTCCAAGAATTTCTGGTCGAATTGAATTTGTAATGGTTCGTCTTCGTTATGGTTATTTTGATTTTCGGCGAACGCGTTCAGGACATGCTATAAAAGCGGGACGATATATATCTCTCTCCGGATAGCAACCCGTTACTTGTGTTTCTGACATCATTCTTATGTCTCTGACATCATTCTTATGTCTCTGACATCATTCTTATGTCTCTGACATCATTCTTATGTCTCCGTGTTATCGTCAACATGATCGTATCTGCAACCAAAACCGTAAAGCGAACAGGCAAGTTAAACTTATCAGGAAATCTGTTCCGCTGAATTTTTGGAACCGGTTTCGAGCAGAGTCTAGTCATAGCTACGTTAATTGAGCCCAGACTACTCTTGAGCCAAGGTAAGTACCCACATAAGCTCTAACTTACGGGATCGTGTAGATCAGGGATCTAAGAATATACTAAAGTGTTTGCGACTTTTATACCCAAGTAACGCAGTACGACTCCACGACTCTGCCGGACACGCGAACTCCTATGCGATCCTAATGCTGTGCAATATTCATTTCCATCATGATATGCTAACGAATTAATAATTCGAAATGATGCCGCGATAGTCTTAAAATTACAAGGTAGCTGTTAGTCGTCCCAGTAAGAATAAACCTATTATACGGGCATTCTTTGGGTCCAGAAACTGGCAAAGAAGTCAATGGCGAATTGAAAGTCATAATAATAGCATCATCGTCTAATGACTCATTAATTTACGTCATATGCCTATGGAACTAATAATATAAAATGGCGTTGATGGGATCGTATTTAGCCACGTTTTTAATCTTTGATGAGCAAAAGCCTATGGTACTCTACGCTGCCTACAGTATCTTGCCATTTTTTGATATTGAACAATATGTCAGCCGAGAAAAGACAACCCGAGCCCCTTCGTCGGATCATAACAACTCATGATCCCAGCGGTCGAGCTAAATTCAGCGACACGGTTGGAGAGCTGGTATCATTTACTGCGTTCCCTGTCCCCCTGGCAAACCTAAATCGGACTGTGCTCTGGCCTACAACACAAACACATTTCCTGTACAAGGCCTTTCCCCTCCAACTTCTGCGACCCCGGAGTCCAAGTCCAACCTCGACATCAAGCAATATCAGTCCCAGCTCTCAAGTCCATCGCCATTGAATCCGCCAAACGGCACCGCCTGCACAATTGTTGAGGTGCCCCCAGGTTCAGAGGTCCCGATGCACCGAACAACGACCCTCGATTACGGTGTCATAGTTAATGGCACTGCGGAATTAGTCCTTGATTCTGGTGAGAAAAAGTTCATGGCAAAGGGTGATGTATTTGTTCTGCGAGGTACAGCTCATGCTTGGCGAAATACGACTGAAAAGAATGACAATTCTGGTGTTTTACGTGTCTTTTTTCGTGTTTCAGCCTATCGAGCAAGTGCGGCTGGAAGGTGGAAAGCTCGATCAGGACTTGAATCTGTCTCTGCATGAGGATTAGCTTACATGGCAACGATGTATCGCTTGAACCACAGATGAAGTTAACTATTTTAATATGTTGACAAGGCCTAATATCAAAAGCTCTTGCTTTATTTGAAAGAATGTGGTGTTAGTTGGGGGGGCAGGTAGAGTGGAGAGGGTAGGGCAGGGATGGGGAGCGGTACCAGGTACCAGCCTGTTGGCTTGCGGGTAGCTGGGATTACGGCTTGGGAGGTGAGGATTAGGAGGAGGGACGGCATTTTGATTTCTTTGATTTCGCGCACTTGATACCGTTGTTTGAACTCATCCTTGGATCGTTTGAGCTCGATAATACGCTTGTGGACTATTCACGCAAAACTTTTGGTTTCAAAGACCCTATCTGAAATATAGCTAAATGACACCGGTCTGCAGCATACTGTTCACAGCATCAACCACACTTTTCTCCAGACTCCGATACTCCCATTTCTTTTCTTTGGTACCCTGGGCAAGAATCTGAAGACTAGTCTTCATATCCCACCCTGTTGGATGGACATTCTTTGGAAGCACCTGACTGGGATTGCCTGCCGGAACCCTATCCCGGAGCTGTGGAAAGTTTTCACGTATGATGTTGACGACGAGCTGAGGTGAAATCAGTCCAGCGATCAGGAGAATGCGCTGGTTAGATGCAGCTTTGTTGGTCAAAGAGTCCACATGAGCCTGTGCTACATCGCGTACATCGACCTGTGATAGAACCTATAAGTATTATCTTATGACATGCTTGAACAACACTCACGAAATGATAAAATGGAAAAGTCACACCCTCGATATCCTTGTGTGTTCCATCAATGAAACTCGCAATTGCAAAGTGATTGGTCTCATTGATCGATTTTTTGCCATCAATATAATGAATCATCGGACCAGTGATGATATCAGGACTAATAATAGTTAGATCAAATGCTGGCTTTTGTTCCTCCATAAATTTCCAGGCTGCTAGTTCGGCCCGCTTCTTGGACACGTTGTATCCAAGTACTGGGTCATTCTTTTCAATTGCTTGTTCAGCGGTCACCTATATTCTTATTAGGGACAAAACCGATCCCAATTAACCAGTTAGACGTACTGGGTTCCAATCTTTCTCCGTATACGGCTTCCCTTCTTTGGTGATATCCTCGAAAGAACTCAGGACCGCAACTGCACTCGCAATAATAACCACTCGTTCAAGTGATTTACTATGTTTGTGGGCACTCTTCAAGATCTCGTGTGTTCTATTTGTCATTTAGTCTAGCATTTTCCGGATTAAGGTCTGCTGTAGTAAGAACTCACCCTTTTTCCGCGGGCTCAATCATCTCTTTCTGGATGTCGTTCACACTGAACCTCAACGGTGATGCAGTGTGGATAATATAAGTGAATAGGTCCTTTGCCTTCTCGAAAATAATATCGAATGGGGCCGCTGTGGTGAAATCTTCCACGATCGCAAACTCGATCTTACCCTCCCAGTCCGGGTGGGCTTTTATGATTTCCGATGCTCGTTTCTCTGATCTCACTGTTGCCGTCACGATGTAACTTCGCTGAAAAGGAATTTTCGCAATAATAAGCAATTGCGTAAAGCAAATACAATCGCAAAACTATTCAAGTACTCACCTCTAGTAGCATGGACAGTATATGCGTAGAAACGAATCCGTTAGCACCGGTCAGGAGTACATGCTTCCCTCTGCCTTCGTTCGCCATGATAAGATTTCTGATATATCGCAAGCACAGAAGTAAATTACTGTGATCACTGGAATATCACTAATTTCCAGTACGGGCTTTGCCTGGACTCGTACGAACTTTCTTATAGTCTCGCTGACTACTGTGTAAAGTTATTAGTTATTCGGCGGGGGCGAGACACACGTCACGACATAAGACGGTTGACGTCGTTCTTACGAAAGACGCCTTTATCGCTTTATAAATCGCTTACCGGATAACCAATAGCGTATAAAGGAAAAGCCCGTAGAGCTAAAACGCCTTACCACCGAAGATATTACCTCTATATAGAACTAGTTCGATCGCTTCTAGGCTATTATCCGTAAATATAATATATAGCCCTAGTATTTCTATAACTACGATAAAGCAGGCTTTTAATAAGGCTAGGGACGTACGGAATCGGTGATTTAAGATATCTTACGCGAAATAAATCAAGTAAGACTAGCTTCTCGCGGAACTCGGTTACTATTAGGGACTATATCACCGCCGACGGATTAAATATCCTACTACTCGTTATCGTAAAGGGGAACGCCTATTTAGAAGATTAGTATACGGAAGGCAGTCTTCCTAAAATATAGATAATTCGTAGTCGGAGAAGCTATATATTACTATACTAGCAGATCGCCTCATAGTGTCGCGAGATTCACGTCAGACTTGTCGATCTTCGCGAACCAATTTAGAAAAGTAATCGTTAGTTACTTCACTAAACGGGTTCGCAGAACCGAATGGAGAAGGCACCGAAACGACACCAAACGGTTAGCAAGTGTCTTCTTTAATCGGTAAATTCGACTTCTCAGGCTTACCCTTCGTCGTGGTTTCGAATGTCTAAGAAGCGTGGGTTTGGTTTTATAGTCATCCTTCATAGTCTATTTCTCCTTGTCACTCCTTGTGTTGTACGGCCTGGAAAAAAACCTGCTAAAGAGACTTTTATAAGTCGCCCGGTCTGATCTATCTCGTCTATAAATATAAGCATCTAGCTATCTCCCTTGGCTGTATCCTGGGAATTGAGGGACAATTATACATGGCTAATGAACCGGCTATTTATGTAAGTATCTGTGTAAAATTAACTACAAGATTATGTGGCTTATTACTTAACAGGCCGACTTTACTAAATGCTATGGCCGGGTTACCCACAACTCTCATCAACATTTACACTGCGAGGGACGGCAGCTAGTCTGTTATGGCCCTCCTGGCAGTTATCACTGCTAGACTTTCTAGTGTCGGTTCCTTGACCCTGGTCATTATTTATAAGCTATGGAAGCTCGAGAAAGTGAAGAAAGAACATAAACTTGAGAAGAATGCTAGCTTCATCAGGATGAGTCCCTAGACTAGCAATTGTGACTATGTGCCACAAAGCAAAGAAGGGCATTATTGAGACAAGGTTAATTTCGGGCCTGCTTTCCGCGGTTGACGATGTTTTTTGTATACACGAATGCCCATTAATGAGGATTGAGCATACGAGTTGTCTTAGATCGAAAATGTCACAGCGTCACTGGAGTCAGTATGTCCATAGGGCTTCCGCAATTTTCGCTTGGTTTATTTCTAGAGGTGAACTTGTCACCGTTCTGTCGCCACCACCACCAGAAAGGTTTCACCCATCTGGCCACACGAGCTATCAGGAGATCGAGGAACCGATCGTTACGGGACAAGTCGGCCAAAGTGCGGTGGCCCAGATCATTATAGTTCATCCAACTATAAAAGGAGGCGAGGAGTTCTTTTATGAGCTATGGCCAGTCGATAGAGGCTCGACATGGGTCGAGAACTTCGGATTACAGTCTGCGACTAGAAGATGGAGAAGAACCAGGCAATGTGATGACCGAAGGCTCCGGGAATTAGCGGCGCTCAGGGACCAGTCTCCTGGCCAACCTAAGCCTTCAGGTGGCTGCTCTGATTTCTTTAAGGACAGAAAGGTTAGATCTGGAAACTTGTTTATTGACTTTTATCCACAAAACCTATAATATCCGTTCATGTTTACTAACTGCATGATACAGGTCGCCGTTGTAGACCTAGCTACGATTGTTGGTTTGACATCGATTATTCTATATATTCTGAGCAGCGTCAAGTTTTTTACTTTTTTAATTCTATTATGCATATGGGGAAGTAGAAACTTTCATTACAATGAAGCTGAGCAATTTCGCCAGCTAAAGCCGAAACCCCAATGCGAGAAAAAAACACAATAAGCCGAACACAGCGAAAAAAATTATTCAAACCGGAGCGAAATTAAGCGGAACAGTCAAGGCCAAGACGGCTAGGGCCAAGGAACAAGCTGGGGCCAACAAGCGGGCGAACGCAGAGAGGAAAGCTCAGGCCAAGGCAGACAAAGCTCGGGCCAAGGAACAAGCTGGGGCCAACAAGCGGGCGAACGCAGAGAGGAAAGCTCAGGCCAAGGCAGACAAAGCTCGGGCCAAGGAACAAGCTGGGGCCAACAAGCGGGCGAACGCAGAGAGAAAAGCTCAGGCTAAGGCAGACAAAGCTCGGGCCAAGGAACAACAAGCCAGGGCCAACGAACGGGCGAGCTCAGAGAAGAAAGCTCGGGACAAAGCAGGAAAATCTCGGACCAGCGAACGGGCGAGACCGGGTTTGTGACCGCCGTACCGCCACTCTTGTATTGTAACCGCCACAAACGGCGAACAGAAAAAGTCTCTTGTTTTGAACTGCATTATTGATGAGATTCCCGAATACTTTGATAGTCAGCAGAATCCTAAAGATCGCCGAGATCTTGTGAATAACCAGGTACGACATGGCAGGTGGTGGTGGAAGCTTTCTCGCTGGCTTGGACTCGGCATCTTGCTTCTCTGCAACAAAGACTTGTTCAGAAGAATGTATGTTCTTGCGCTTACCATGCTGCGCCCTTTTCTAACTGGTCAATCACTAGGAGAAACGATACATTTACAAATGCACAAATTGATGCGCTTCGAACCTACGCCTCTCATGTCCGTCCGGGAACTATCCGCCTACTCCAATCATTAAACCCGATTGTGCGAACTATCATATTTGGAAGGATTCCCGGAGAGCTTTTCAAAGCCCTCCAATCGAACGGATCTCCGTTTTTTGGTGACTCTGAATTGAGTTGTGCGAATAATGACGACGAAGCCGCATTGGCTAGTCAGAACCCTGATATTCCTTGGATGAATGCAGTCCCACAAAACGAAGATCACGAAGATGCTTGGAAAATACTATATAATAGAGTCGAAGAGCATTCGTGATGGTTTACAGCGATATGCGAAATCATAGATCCCCCAACTTCCCAAAATAGATTTTATATTTTACATAACAAGGGTGAGACATAAATGATGTATTTTACCGGAAACTGCTATACAGGTGTTCCCTCCGTGCCAACCCATTCGAACGAAGCGCCTACGTCAACAAAACCCAGGACCTCCCAACCACGAACGAATTGACTACCGAAGTTCACGCGATAGCCAGAGCCCAGGAATCCCTCAGCAAGAGCGTCACAGATTAAGAACATCCTCTCAGTCCTAATTAGTAACTTTTCCCCTCTAATCCGCAAACGATACCCATTGCATATTTCTTTCAGGTTGTGGGGAACTATCATGTACCAGTGCTGCAATGCGAAGAGCGATGCGCCTTCCACACGACAGTATATCGCTGCTGCATTTCGTATCGATTGGTTTGCTTTCTTCATCATACTCATAGGTCCCATGGAGGTGACTGGTCTCAAGCAAAGCGCAGATATCGCCAAGAATTGCAAGACCGTCGGCAAGCACGTCTGTGATTTCCCCCAGTTTGCTTCGTAGGTTTGTAGATACCAGGATGTCGTTTTCATGCTCTTGTTTAATCGCGTAAACAACGGGATTAAGGAGGTTGCAATCTTGCTTTCTTGGTCATCTTTGACGTCTGGACTTTCGAGTATATGTACGAAATAGGCTTCGTGCCAGCGTTCAAGTTTGTAGAAGGAGTTCGTGTTGAGACTGGCGGCTGGGAGTCGGTGACGGGGCCGGAGACACAGAACAACAAGAGTCTGGAGAAGAATTTCGACCCATTGGGTGTCCCGCCGGCCCTTTCTTGATGATATCGGGTTTAAATGCTCATTAAGACCACCACATCCTGTGGGTCTGGGAAGCAGTCCGGGATTTTTCACGTGCAGCTTGTGACAGGCTTCGGCGATAGAATTGAGGAGCCGCGTGCGCAACTCGGTATCACTCGAGTTGTAATTAACAGAGTGGCTTGGATGCATCGCATAAACCCACTCAACGCGTCTCCGGAATTCATCCGAGAACTGGGCCTTACGTTCCATTAGAGTATTTTTTGGTTCCTTTTGTATGATAAGCTGGTGCTCCCGTCCGCACATACGATATTGGCACTCTCACCTCACCCATACATAAGATAACGTCAGGCTTCTTTGCGTCCATCGCTTTTATAACCAAGTCGTATAACTTCTCACGCACGTGGTCTTCAAGACGACCATTTTGAAACTTGGATATGAATGGTCTCAGATCAAGAAGTGAGACACCGTGCAATATGCTGAGTATACCATTTGAAGTGACGTGAAATCCTTCATGTAGGGCGCTTAGCGATGGACAATGCGATATGACATCGTTGGCACCATCACACCAGGGATGTCCTTGGCGTGGCTCCAGAAGAATGGCCAGCAAGCCGCCACTGGTGAAGGGCCCAGCGAAGGATTTTGTGACATCGATTTCAGCTCTAGAAAGTGCTTCGTCGCGAATTTCACAGATATAGGAAACAATGTCGTGGAAGGATTTGGCATATGCGTGGTTATCATGGCTGGATAATTCCAGTTCAGACACTTTAGAAGTAATTTCGTCCATAATTCCACCAGTGACTCGCTTCATGGAGTAGTCAGAGACATAATTAGGCGTGAATAGAGATAGTTGCCTTCAGGCCTGTTCTACGAGAATTTGTAGTCCACGTATTTGAACTCGGATTGTAGTAATGAATCATGTTTCAAGGGTGTGGACGACATATGACTGGTCGTTGGGCTGGAAATCGAAACGGTGAGCGTCGTGACGGATGCCAAGGGTTGAATGGTGTACGTAATTGTGACGACTTCCCGCACCCGCGATATTGCTGCATAGCTCTTCTGATGCAGAATCCACTTTGATCGATTTTGACACGGCTCAGAAATGTCGTAATCGAGAGATTTTTCTGCAAGAGTTTAACAAATGACCCGTGTGCCTCGATAATCGGTCGAGCAGAGAAGGTAGGGGGATTCTTTAAAGTGAATTCTGCTGCCACCGCATTTAGTGGAGTGTTTTATATGAAAGTTTCGCAGGGTGGTCCGGAAGAATCAAATGGTCGACTATTGTGAAACTTTAAATCTCCCTGCATAAAATCGTTTAACGCGAGCCTAGAACCCTCGATAGCGAACACTTGAAAAAAGACATCCGAAGAGGAACTTCTAAATAAGGTGTCTGGGCCCGCTTGCCCAGTAACTTTTTTAGGCCTTTATCGATCATAGCAGAAGAACATAAATATGGCGTCAGTCTCTAATATCTTGATTCAACGCGCGCCGCCTTGGTCATTGTGGATCAGATATGGCTATGGGAAGCTGGGAAAAGGAAGAGACTTCTATGATCGACCTCACTGTGAGACTGGCCACAGTGACACTTGAGGTTAATATACGCGACTTTTATTCTACGTATGCATGTCACCGAGTTGTAGAAGACCCGCTGTCTTTCTCTACGCGCACTTCGTCTTGTCAGCCCTCTGTCGTCTCGCATCTAAACTCCGTGGCGGACAACTCGCCAAGTTGGGTATCTTCCATCGATAGCCAGTTCCTTGAAAATGTTCTTTTGAATGCGCGCGAATGGGAATCCGTTTTTACAAACACGTGCCATTCGTCATTCCCGCAATTACGCGAAGTCTGGATCTAGGCAGGTATAAACATGGCATCCTCTCGAACGTACAAGAATCAGAACATATCGTATTCTCTGGTTCGGCGGGCGGCCTTGTTCGGCTGTTCAGTACATAGCTTGAATTCAATTATTAATGATCAGAAATTGGGGAATAACGACTAAGTAAGGATCATTTTGCCTTCCTCCAATAGTTTAACTTCTTTTTGAAGCTGGCCGCGTCGGCGTCTTATTCTGGTGTCCTCGCGAGCCACTTCCGCCAGTTGCTCAGGGTCCATGGCGGCGACGAACGTTGGAGAGAAAAGGCTGAGTGGCCTGTTGGGGCCAGTGACCAGCAGGTAATCGGCCACTTGCATTCGTACAAAATCGACAAATCGTTTGCGCGCAAGCTTATAATAGGATCGCAGGATATCATGCATCTCCAAGACTACATGATCAACATTGCTAAGAGGGTGATTCTGAGCAATTGCGTCCAGTTGTACCACTGTCCCGTGAGAGCAATCACTGGTTGCTTTGGCTTCTAGGGCCTTGCGAAGACGGTTCTGGCGGCTACCCAAACTAGTAAGCATCATACAAAATCTCGCTGAATAGACAGAGGACACTCCATACGCACCATTTCTCCAGGGTGTCGTTAAAGTAATGGTTATGAGTTGCGGGATTCCCTTCAAGCTCGACCTGGATGAGGAATTCAGTGAGAGATATAGCTTCTCTATATCGCCTTCTCAATTCCCCTATGAGTAGAGACTCAATCGCAACTCGCATATTATCGTCTGGCGTGACTTCGTTCAACAAATTAGTGACCATCCTATGGACAAGCATAATTATGTCACTAATATAACCGAATGCCAGGCTTGACCACTTCGAGGATTGTTTCTTCATAGCGCTACCCAGAAGGGATGGTTTGAAAGTTCCCAACTCGAACCCGCGGGATTCAAGGTGCATGCCTTTAAGCCAGGGAAGTATTCCTCGACTATGAGCCGAAGGCAGAGACAAGTTCTGGTGTACCAAGTCCATGATGCCCGGATGGTCTTGCTCTGTCCTAGTATCGAAATCTCCGTATTCCACCCCTAGGCTCAAACCTTCACGGTCGGTCTCATCGGGAATCTCCATTGTTTCATCAACCTGTTGTTCCGTATTGAAATCGAAGAGGTGACCTGATGTTGCCATCCTTTCGGCAAAATCCTCTCCGCGATTGATCGCAGCGGTAGCGAGTCGAAGTTTCGTATTTTCGTCAAAAAGATCACTGTGACTGTACTCAGAACGTGGCGGCTTGCGATGCTAGATTCTGAAACTCTAAAGCCATCTTCATCATAAACTGACTTTGCTCAGCTAACGTCTCTCTTTTGGGGCCCAGACTTCCAAGGCATTTCCTTGCCCCTTTTAGCCTCTGGTTTATCTCGGCTTTCACCTTTATCGATTAGCGCATGACGTTGCATTAAGAGGCAGACTCAAACCTTTGGAAATTCCCGACGTATGTGCTGAGCCATGACTTCCTGCAATCGGATTCGTAGGGCGTGGATTCCGGTTTTGTCCTTATTTAACTGATTCCATGGAACTGCACTCGCAAAGAATCCTCTTTCTATTTCTTGGCGATTTGATTTTGGGTGGTCCAGTTCTGCCTGATCAGGGTTGCGGACTAAATGCCACCCAAGCTGTAGTTGGTGGCGCTGTCCCTCGATCAAATCCAAGGCTCCACGCTCTGAGCCCTTGTCGACGATGTCAGGCTTTGTCAACACACCCAGAGTCCTGATACCGTTTGGATCTACTTCTTCAGCCCGTTCAAGTATCTCCTGTGTGGCAACATCAACATTACATGGGATAACTGTCAACATCACGGACCTCGGATTTTCCATGTACCCACGGACCATCCGGTCAACCATAGACCGGTCTGCCTTAGTTGTGACACCGTGAGTTGTCCTTTTGAAAATTCCCGGAACATCGATTATGGTCAGGTGCTCTTGGCTTGGTCCGGACACTTCTAGCCTAAGAATGTCCCCTGAGAAAGTTCTCCTCGTTTCATCATTTATATGGTCAATGCCCATGGTGTCCTTGACCTGGAATGATCACTGATTAACATACTGCCCGGTTGGTGGCCTTGGCGACTCACCTCTGCCATTATACTTGCAAAAGAGATGGCATCCAAGCATTGAAGGTTCTTTGACCATTGCCGCACCTTCTCTTGATGGTCCCCTGAACTATTACAGTCCGGGATAATGGAAGCCGCGATATTCGATTCTGGTGATCGACGGAACGTAATCTGTGTCGCAAACCGTGTGCAAAGTCCGCTTTCGCGAGGGAAAGGCAGTTCCGTCAAACCCTCCAGGACTGAGCTCTTGCCGCTTGACTGGTCGCCGACGACGACTAACTGTGGAAGGGCAACATACTCCCCAACATTGCACGCGAAAAGTCGGTCGATTTTGTCAAGGGACACGGAATCGATAATTCCAAAGCCAGTATTAGTCTCACCCATTTCTGGAGACCAATACCTCTCTGGCTTTGTTTGAAGACGTGAAAGGATTAAGCATTCGGACAGGACTAAGCGCAGAACTGGGCTTTTATCAAGGTCTTTTCATCCTGAACACATATGTCAAGAACCTAGCATTCCGTACTCTCAGAGAAGCATTCCGCATAGTTATCCATTCTTTCGAAAGCTCGCACAGCTGTACACATTCTGCCATCAAATAAAAGCTCCAATGAGAGTCCTGAAGCACGGAAGGTTACAATTACCGAACTCACGGCAACAGATTCCTTCTGAAGGGGAATGTTCGCCAGTAATGTAAAAAGCGCTGCAGTAGACTCCCTCCTGGAACTCTGCAAGCAGCTGATTGAGTTTTCTGCATAACTCGCCCAGTGCATATCAGTTTGTTTTGCATCCATGGTTCGTGCCAAGTCGGAGGGATACTTCAACCGATAACCTACAATCCGCCAACTAGCCACAGCCCAGACCATGAGGGAATGCTTTGTAGTTTCCCAGCTCAAACCCGCGAGATTCAAGCTGCATTTTCTTAAGCCAAAGAAGTATTCCACAACGATGAGCCAAAGATAGAGGCATAAAGAATTCCGAATTACACCTTGGAACTACTTATATGACATGGCAGGAGTGAGTTGATATCCAAACTCGGTGATAGACTGATGCTCGACTTCCTTGTCTAGTTGTGCAAGAACGCAACAGGAGCAGCAGCACGATTCCATATAATCTCCAGATGCAGAGCCCGCTATATCAAACTGCTTTCGCATATTATTTCTTTTCTTCGCTAAAAGCACCCAGTGAAGGCCAACGCAACAGAGGAACGAAAATAGATAACACTAGTAAAATATCCCGGATTAGCAAAATGACAAGCTCAGGGCTGAGAACTAGTACTTCATGATTGCAGTAGCCATAGTTTCTTAGCTCTGCATCCTTAAGACGAGATTGCGTTTTTGAATAGAGGCAGCAAGGAGCAAAGCTTCCACATAAGACTTAATGCACGGAACAATTAGGATACATTTTGTAGAAGCCATCTTATGGTACTCACAAGTCTCGGGGGAAGGAGACAGGCAATCCCAGGTCGAATAAGCCCAACGATTTTTTGAACTGCGCTGGAAATTTGGAGTAGACGACATTTTTAAGAAAGTGTGCTGCGCACGCTGTTGGTCAGTGACCCGGAGAATGTGTCCCAGAGAGGTACGCACAAACACGCATGGATTTAAGACGGCTTTTGATAAAATTTATGGATATGGAGGTTAGTTATTATAGATATCCAAGAAGCTAGCCGAAAGAAAGCACGACACTAGAATAAAGCCGGCACTAAAACAGTACATAAGCTTGGGTGGGTCGAACGTTCAATCGCTGGTATCAACATGAATCGAGCCTTAACCGAAACTGTCTTAGCATGAAGCATAAGATTATCTGATTTTTGACCCCAGTGCGTGGCCAGAAGTAGATGGAATTTGGCGGCAGAATAGAATGGCGGCCAACTAGCATAGTTGGTTTATTTTTGACCCCCACTGCAACACTCCAGTTAGAACGCGACTGAGCTCTGCCGGCCTGTTTAGGAACGCGTGACTTATTTCTGGTCCGGCTTAACTGATTACCTATACCATACCTATTTGGTTCTGCAAACCCGTTCGATATGCGACACCTTTTCCGTCCGCTCAACGATGTTTTCGCCGCTCGCAGCCTGGCCTTGGGATTATATTACAGAGTTCGTGGAGTGATATGTGATCTATAAAAGGACTCGCCTATGCGTGTGCTCAGAGAAAAAGCGAACCATTCGCGGAGGCATTTCCTAGAATAATATGGACACGGAGCGGACACAATAAGAGCTAGGCCAGTCGAAAAGAAGGCTCGGGCCAAAGAGAATCGGGCCAAAGAGAAAGCCCGAGCCCAGAAGAAGAATAAAAACAAACGTCACTGAATCAGACGCAGCAAGCTCGACCCAATCCTTGTCATAAACTCCGCTCGCTCACGAGTACCAAACGGGTTCGCAGAACCTGAATGGACAAAACACGGCAGCGACTTCGGTGTCGGCTTTAGTATAGTGTCGCTCTTTGATTTAGCTAGTGCGCAAGCAAATGAGGTCGCGAGATTGTGTACATGGAACTGCGGCACCAATATTTGTAAATTTTCTCAGTCTTGAGTCAATGTAGTATAGTAGTATATAAGTTTGAGGTCAGATCCAACCAAATATGATTTTAGTCAATTGTCTTTGATTTAGGGAGACTTTGCAGGCCAAAGTTCTCAATCTTTTTTTTTTTTTCACTGTCTTGTAAGTCTCACTTACTGCTCCTCGTTAACTTATATTTATTTGACCTCCCAGCAGAACCTTGTTCCAGACGATCGTGGCGCCCAAGATGGGTATCCTGAAGCTTCCGCTGGAGATTTGGCACTATATACTGGATTATGTGGACCCAGTCGATATTGCAAATATAAACAACACGGCTCCTGCTATATGGCAATGCATTTTCAAGGACACCAAGTGGCTTGAAATGGCCAAGACATACCCCAGATGTCCACCTTATCAACCAGGCCAACTTCCCAGCTGTGCACCTTTCCTGATTGGCCGGAAACTTAGCAGCTTTCGACCCGACAAACAGAGAGGATTCTATGTTGTTCTTGTGACTGCAGAATTTTCAGGCGACCTTCAATACGAGAGCAAACAATTCTTCGAATCTCTTCATCCCGGCTGGAAATACAATGAGAAGGAATTGGAGATCGAAACTGCATCTGGACTCATAGTCAATATTGCTGATGTTATTGCTCCCGATGAAGCAACTGTTGTCAACAAGAAACTTCTGCGCGGGAGGAAGTCACATTTGGAATACTGCTACTATCAGCAGGATATGAGTATCCAAAGGGTTGAGGAGGTTACCTACCATGATGGGACCTTCGTCCTACACCTCACGTTCCAGGGAAGCAAGAGAGAATGGTGCTTGGAGAAAAAGACAAAAGGGGGAACATGATCCAGATTCTCTGTGTCCGATCCGGAGTACGATATTGGGCCTGGCCTTATATTGTTTGCCGCATCAACTAGAGTTTGACAGAGTTTGATACGCTCCGGTCGTGGTTTTTTGCCTAAGGGTTTTCCCACGTCCCTTTGTGCGAATGCGGGAGCATCTCCTTTTTATCCTCGGGAAGCAGGCGCTCGTTACATGATCGAGTCTGAATCTGTATTTGTCTGTGATGTATTCTATTATTCTTGAGTCTTCGCCATTTCGTGACTTCGGATTACAGTCTACGACAAGAAAATGGAGAAGAACAAGGCAATGTGACGACCGAAGACTCCGGGAATTAGCGGCGCTCAGGGACCAGTCCTGGCCAACCTCTACCTTCAGTTGGCTGCTCTGATTTCTTTATGGACAGAAAGGTTAGGTCTGGAAACTTGCTTATTGTCTTTTATCCACAAAACCCATAATATCCATATATTATCTTTACTAACTGCATGATCCAGGTCGCCGTTGTAGACCTAGCTACTATTGTTGGTTTGGCATCTATTGTTCTATATATTCTGAGCAGCGTCAAGTTTTTTCCTTTTTTAATTCTATTATGCATATGGGGAAGTAGAAACTTTCATTACAATGATGAAGCTGAGCAATTTTGCCAGCTAACGCCGAAACCAAAATACGAGGAAAAACACAATAAGCCGGACACTGTCAAGGCCAAGACGGCTAGGGCTAAGGAAAAAGCTCGGGCCAACGAACGGGCGAACGCAGAGAGGAAAGCTCGGGACAAAGCAGAAAAGGCTCGGGCCAAGGAGCAAGCTCGGGCCAGCGAACGGGCGAATGCAGAGAAGAAAGCTCAGGTCAGGGAGCAAGTAAGCGAATGGACTCCGGACAGCTCACGTAAAAGTAATCCCGTAATGGTGTCCGACTAGAATTCTGAGGTCTGCCTCAAATGGTTCTGGCGAGAATGACCGCAGGCTCGTTCGTATGGAAACAATCGAAGGCGACCAAGAAGGATTACCAAGAATAAAGAGCTTCTCCGTCAAGGATTTCAAGGTATTTAGCTTAGAAAAGCGATATCGCAATAGTCCCCATGCCACATGTTTAGCACACTCATGCTTCGAGTACATGCTAAGTATTGTCCTGCATCACACTAGCCAAAAAGCGCCGGCACTCTTGGCGTACATGGATTAGAGCGGGGAAAAAAGCAAGATGATAAACATCTGCCTCTGAACTGACTCCTCGTCTGCATGAACGACATACCTGATATTGAGCTTGCTTCCCTAGGCATGGCGCCGAACCTGCCGCGTACCCTGGCACAGGAGGTTGTTCATGTTGACGACGAGGCAGCTGAGGTCGAACCTTACCTTTCACTCCGTTGGACAGTCACAGGCAAATGGTATAGCCGCGCAAGCTTCACCGGGGCTCTCCTATTCAATAGCGGATCATTTCTTCTCCCGGCACTCTATTCTACCCTCGTCAAGCTATGGGTTGCGAACATCGACTCGTCGCTAGTTGTCACGACGGATGTTTATACATACATTGGTGTTGTGGCGGAAGTACTGAACGAGGGCCTCCCTCGTGCGGTCTGGGTGACGATCGCGGATCGATCAGCGCGGAGCCTCGATTCTCGCCTTGGGCTCGCGCATACGTTGATCTTTTTCAGATTGCCTTGGGCCTGATCATGAGTATTATCTTCGTTGCTACCGCGGAGGAAGTCTCCGATACATTCGTCCCTGACGAGGTGCAGAAAGCGAGCGTCACTTATGTCCGGATCAGCGCGTTCTCCGCCCTAAGTTCTGCTGCGGAAGTTGCTGATTCTAACGCTACAAGAGCGCTGGATATGCCAGATATCCCGCTGCTGATCAGCTCCACCAAGGTGGTGGTGAACATCGTGCTAGACTTCCTGATTATCTCAACGTTCCGCGTTGGATCATGGACCCCGAGTATTAACGCGCAGGCAGCTATCCGGTTATGCTGCGATATGGTCTCGGCCAGTGTCGGCCTGACATACTTTGTCAGCGCGATGAGCATTATCCACCAGGATCGGCGACTGCATTGGAAGGGAGAAAGGCCGTCTATCCCGGCTTTCCTTGTCTTACTCAAGCCGGGGTTCGTCACTTTCCTTGAATCCGCGATCAGAAACGCTCTGTATCTCTGGTTGGTGAGCGGGATCGTGTCCTTGTCTGTAGACTATGCCACGGCGTGGGGAGTCTTCACTACCATCCGGTGGGGGCTGGTGATGGTTCCCGTGCAAGCGCTAGAAGCCACCACGCTAGCGTTCGTTGGACATGAATGGGGCCAATGGCGAAATCGAGAAGACATCCCGAACAACTGGAATGCTTTATACGGTCTGTCCCATGTCCTTCCCGTACTCCAAGGGGCGAGTCAGCTTATAGACCTAGTAATCATCCGCCCAGCCCTCCTTTTCGCAGGAATTGTCATAGTAATCGAGATCCCGCTGTACATATTCCTCGCGCTATTCGGATGCAAGCCGTTCGCAGTCTTCCTGAGCCAGTCCAAGGCCGTAGCTGAAATTGCGGAGCACATGTGGCAGACAATTGACTGGCAAGTTGGCTAGAGCCTAAAGTCTAGCTAGTCGCTAATCCATCCAGGTGTTACTTGCTGTACGCCGTTAACACCCAGCTGGTTTCTGTCCTGCTGGCCACCAGGCCCGATTGGTATCTGTTTCAGTCCCTCGTGTCGAACCTGGTCTATGTCCTTCCATGGGCAATTGTGTGCCAGGTGGTTGACCTCAACTCACATAATGCATGGACGTATCACAGCCTTGTATTTGGAGGGAGTCTGGTGTTCTCGTTTGTAGAGGATGTGATCGTGGAAGCCATCTGGGGTTGGAGATTCGTGCAGGGAGCGTGATTTTGCGGTGGTGCCATCAGTGTAGGTTCAGAACCAGCCAAGCCCTTAATACTACTCTACAGTCTTCTTCAACGCCATTGAATTATACCGCACAACGGCGAGTACATGGTTAAAGTTGTAGGGACAGTGGGAGATCAGGTCATCTGGCTACGGACGAAAACAGGAAAAGCAGCGTTAACGACTAGCAGTACAATAAGAGGCAAGAACAGCTAACGGGGAACAATGCGTGTGAGAGTTGGGGAACACGGGCCACGCGACTATAGTAAACACATATCCCTGGAGCATTTTGCAACCACCAGTGTCCCCGAGACTTCTTAGGAAACGCTGCATCTTTAAACGGGGTATTGGCGCAGACCAACCAGCAGAAGGAAACAGCCCTCCCTCTCCCCCTCCCCTCCGTCCTCCCCGGTCGTTTAAAGAAGCCGCCCCAAGGCAGCGCACAATCGGACACGGATACCAACAACATGTCTACTGCAAAGCCACAAAGCCGGGGCATCTCTTATTCCGGTTATATGTCACGTCTCCTCTGGTTTTCATTAAAGTCCGCACAGAGATGAAGTTGTGACTGGTCTTGGTTGAACATTTTCTGCAGCACCCATGGCATTCACATTTCCCCAATTCTTGACTTCAGTCTCTAGCGCACCTAAGTCGCTGCATTTCAGAATCTTCTGTCCATTAATGGACTTTTGCAGAAGAGCCAGCACCCATAAGACCCAGACGCGGCAGGTAATGCCTGGAGTGTTCAACTGGGTATCGTAGGTCCTGATGGTTTGATCCAAAAGCCCTTCCCATCCAGTCGGGACATGAGCGACTCTGAAAAGCCCCACGAGAAGGAAGGATTTGAAAACTCCCACAGTGGGCCCATGGTCAGCGATCCAGCCGCTGCCTTGTTGTTTGATGTGATATTTTGTGCCGCCAGTATCGGGATGACGATGAAAGTAGAGGCCCCAATGGAAATCATTCTGGGCTGGTGGGAAGTTTCTGATGAATAGGATAATGTAAAGTCCGTTGACTTTAAGATTTGCCAGGGACATGGCCGGAGGAGAATTGGAATGTAATAAATCAGCAATATAATGAAAAGTAAAATAGCTTTCTGCTGATGAGATGACTGAAGCTTCTGTGTATGAACACCTAAAGCCAGGGGCAGTCTCCCTTTATACTTTGTCCGGCTTGCTCTCTCAGCATCATCAATGACTGGTAGGGAGCCAGTAGGATCAACTTACCTCTATCTCCGACGAGCAAGGGTTAGCACTAAAATAGACACATTAGTGATAGAATATAGTCCATGCCGCGCGCTACAACGAATAGCACTATAGGTCAGTCACTGTACTTCCCCAAGCTTTGTGCATGATGAGGATGCGCGAAGGGCGGCTAAACCTAGAATTTTGCTAATGAAATTTAGGAAAGTTGGAAAGTCCATCGCCCAAGACTCAGGCCTCCAAGACTCGATAATAACTGGACATCACGGTAGTGCTTGCCTTGTGTGCTGGTACGTTCTGTTATATTGGCGGCGGCTAGAGAAGGAAATTTGTTGGTCCGAATAATGCAGTCTGCCATTCCCCCTGTAACAATAGCAGCTAGCTGTTCAACAAGATAGCACAAACCAACCAAGAGTCGAACACGCATCACCAGTAATAGGAAGCGCTTGTCAAAGATGTCAATGCACGTTCACAATCCAATTCCGCTAAATACGCGCCGCCACCAAGCTTAATGACGAAGTTGTACCACCAGAAATCCTCTCGTGTGAACCTCAATGCTGTGGTGAAGTCCCAATAGTCAGGGTACCAGCCTGCCGATTCCCAGTCCAGAAAGCCTGTGATCCGCCCCTCCTTCACCAGGATATTATGGGGTTTAAGATCACCGTGGGTAAAAACAATGTGATGCGTCATCTTTTGCATATATTTGGCGAGACTAAGTGCGTCATTGTATGCCGTATCAGACGAGAAACCACCCGACCAAGAAGGTCGGATGAGATATCCGTTGAACTCTTCTTCAGACTCAAATGGGCCGGCAGAGTGGTTAGGAATGCGAACGCTCCTAATTGCAGTACCTAGCAGAGAGCAGATTCTGTTCCCACCCCACGGATTTGGCCATCCACGCATCACGCCCAAATAGACTTTAAGCTCTTGTAAAACTGATTCTTTATCCTCGCTGCTCAGTGTTTCGTATATTTGGCCCAACTCTTTGCCAGGCACGCGAGTCATCAAAATTGAGACTGGTGCATGTGGTGTATCAGGATGTTCTCCATAGCAGATCACTCGTGGAACCGGAAAGCCAGCTGTTCTGGCTACTTGCATAGCTAAGACTTCTTCCATCTGAGTGCCATCGGACCATTTCAGGATCAGTCCAAACGGAAGCTGAGCAATTTGATTGTCGTAAGTGATGCCGACCCAGCTGCAATACGATCGGGAAAATCGTCGTATGTATACATGTAGAATGGCCCAAAGTCGACGTAGTCGGGGGTGCGTCAGCCGAGGCGTAGGTGGCATTTGTTCGCTCGAAATTGATCGTACATTTTCCTGCCATGTAAAATCTGGCAGGAAGCAGCGAGGTATAAGACAAGGCTTCATGACAGCTAGAGAAGGAAATTTGTTGGTCCGAATAAGAAAGACGCTGAAGACAGAGTGGACTCGCCGGAAACTGTAAACGTCAGAAAAGAAGCAAAAGGACGCGTCCTGATATCTGCTGTATCAGGCAAGGCGACCAATGCTTAAAATCGATGGAAAGGTAAGAGCAAATAGAACCTCATAACCTGTGGGAGGCTTGTTGATTATATGAAGAAGCTGCCTGGGATAAGTGGTGGCGGTCAGGCCGCGCCAATAAACATCACGTGACTCAAGTGCTTACTGTCAGCACTTTAGGATCGGGTCCTGTGTCCTTCCGCCCTCGCTCGGTTGAAGTATCCCTCCGACTTGGCAAAGCGTGTTTATTCTTTGCCTGCTGGAGCTATGGGTACGAATAGACAAATGTGCGATAGTCGCGTATCCTTTGCTAAAGGACTATCACCTATGGCTAACACCGGAGCTATTTAATGTCTTGCTTCTTTCATGTCGGAAACACTTTAAGCGGCTTCGACGTATCCAGCTTTATCTTCATGATTGCTGCGAACGAGCTAGACGTGATACAATAACCATCTTCACCAATCCGACCACGGTCAGAAAGAGCGTCTTGTAGTCGGTTGGGTCGTCTATCGTTAATAAGCACCAGAAGGGTGCCTGCGAGGGAATATGGAAGTCATGGTCGTGTCGCGCATGCCTAGCTTTAATCGGACTGGGTTTATCATATCCCGTCATAGCCACTCATGGATCCTGACTATGCGGGTGACGCCCCACCGCGTGGCTGGCGTGGTATCCGCGCCTCATCTCCCTCACCATCAACCTTTTGAGATTCGCGCATTTTCTAAGGAACAACCTCCTCGTAATATTGATTCGACGCAAGAAATTACCTCGTCTTCCAAGTGTCATAAAGGTCGCATGCTCACACCACTCGCACTCGTTTCAACTCTGGCCCTCCAGTCCCAAGTAATTTTCTCTTGGCAGACAGCGCCCGCTGATCAGCCGGCCGATAATCCAATTTACATTGATGGAAGTCGACAATCAGGGCCCGATTCAGCTCTGCATTCCATAGAATGTTTCTTGGCCGGAGGTCCTCGTGAATAACCCCATAACAGCGAATTTTTCTCTCTGATCGCGATATTGCACGTTGGACTATCGTGCCCTGCTGAACGTCACGCACTTTCTCACCACCCCAACCCATGAGGAGCATGTGGCGGATTTCCCCCGCACCATGCAAGAAATAAACCAAAGCCAAGTCGATTGTTCCAAGGAAAACCGGAACCGCTGACCCCTGCACGCGCCGAAGAACACCGTAGATCTCTGTCTCACGCGACACCTCCTTCCAACGCCGCGACGTTGTCCCCTTGCCGACCATCGTGTACCCGTACACGGAACAGGTGATCTTGAACGGCGCGCCGTAGGAGCCACACTCCCCCATGGGAGTGCAGCCATGGTCCGGATCCTCATCCAACTGCTGCTTAAGCATTCCGACCAAGTCTTCCGCGCTGATCGGATGTTTGTCACCATTTTCCGCGCACTGGTGGAGATCCACGTTGGGACAACGGGAGTCCAACGCACTACCTTGCTGCAGACCGAGTAGACATCGCTGCGTGCAGAATTCATTGTCATTTAGGCGTGATTGGCCACCCCGCGTTCTCCGGGGGTTCGTTTGTTGGGTGGACGTCGATCGTTGAGTTGGCGGGGAAGATGTGATCTGGCTAAAAGCCCGCTTCCGCCGCGCCACAGTGCCAGTGTCGGCATCTGAGTCCGAGGAATCTTCACGGTGGACGACATCAGATGGTGCACAGCCAGCTTGGGATCGCGTGGGCACTCGACGACCTTTTGCGGCCGGAGATTCGACTAGAGAAGACGACGGCTGATACTCGGATATCGTTTTCTCAGAACTCGTGGGCTCTGGACTAACATATTCCGAGTCCGGCGGCTTCTGCTGTAATTCCCGGGCGGGAATTTGGGATCGTGTGTGGCTAAAACTGGTCTCCCAGATTGGTAGTTGTGCCCGTGCGTCATTCCGCCAGACCTGGTCACGCAGTTGTGAGCGGCAACTCATCAAGCACAGACACAGCATCCTTTCAATTTCTGTTTTTGGTCTCCGAAAGGCTCCAGCATCCATATTCACGTCCAGGTTCGGCTCACCTAGGTCATAATAAAGCGTGCCCGGGTCATCATACGGGATCCATAGTTGCACATTCCCTAGCCCCGTAGTCAAACATGAGCATTCTAATCCTTCCTGGATCATTACATGGTATTCCTGCACAATCGCCGATCCGGTAAGCCGCGTCGCATTGTATCTCAATTTCTCCGAGCCGTCGGTGGGAATAATATCTGGTTCGACGATTTCACGATAGAAGTCGATTGTTCGAAGCCCAGCTCGAAGGTTTTCCACAGATAGTTTATGGGGCGGTTTGTATTCAATCGTGGTGAGCAAGGTTCTGGTATTGCCGTTAATTCGGTGGATACAGAACTGATCTGGTCGAGAAGGCCGTGAACTTGGACAAGTCGCTTCTGGCTCATCTCCTTCTTCCTCAAGTGCGTTTGCATGGTTGTCAAACCACACTCCATCACCGAGTTGGAATTCATCTCGCGCACTAGGTATCTTGCATAGCTCCGAGATAATGTCATGCACATGGTCCTCCACAGCGAAACGTTCATAGCTCTCAAGATCTTTTTCGCTACTGATCGGCCGACGCGCGAAACGCTGGCCATATTCTTCCAACACAATGAGGGATGAAAATAACCGTGGTGCGTCTCTTTCGATCGGCTGTAGATAGCGACAGACAGAGTTGTAGATTTCTTGCTGTCTGGCTGCACAGTCCGTCCAGGGTCGCAGTCGTAGGGGGCAATATTTCCCGGTCGGAGGAGGTATACGTCCTGTCGTAGACTGATCGGGGTTTTCCGCTCTCAAGGGTCGCGAGAGAAGATCGTGACTGTATCGGATGAACTCGTCAAAGGTTGTTCGTCGAGTCCGCTCCCTCTCTCGGGTTTCACCTTCTTCTGCCCGTCTCCGGAGCTCTTTCTCCTGTTTCTCACGCTCCTCCGCCTGCTTCCTTTCTTCCTCCGCCTTTAGAAAGAGTGCCTTGTAGTCGGTTGTGTCTTCCATTGCCAATCAGCACCAGAAAAGTGCTTTCGAGGCGTTATAAAAGTCACCTGCCGTGCCTCAGATGCCAGCTCTGGTCGGGACGGATTTATAATATTCCGGTCCAGCCACTCAGGGATCGTGGCTATGCGGGTGAAGCCGCACCGCATGCTACTGTAGCTGTTGGCATGATATCATAATGTACACGATCCTACCGAACAAATATCTGCGAGCACCCATGCCTGACGGTCCTGTTCTAGGAAGCAGCGTCGCGTGGCCGGTTGATGTGGAGGGTGGATCGATGGTGTGGTGGCCAGTGGACGACTACCCCGTTCTTTGTACATTAACTGCGGTTCGACCATCCGTGTCCCACTTTTAAGGGCCAATTATATTATGATTCCTGACCTGCAGCTGAAGTTTGCTCAAGTTAGCCAGTCTTTCGCGGGTCATGCGACACAACCTAGCAGTGTGCTTCCCTCGAAGACAGCGCCTGCCATATCCCAACACATAGGTTCCTCAAGTCTCTGTTTACTTCCACAGGCCCTATTCCTGGTGGAAAAGTTCATGGAAGGTTGTAAAAGCAAGAAGACAACCAGCAACTGCAGCGCTAGCGGCTGCCGCGTCGCTGGCCAGATCGGACCCTTCTGGATTTTCTGTTGGACAAGTTCCATGTCGCATAGTTGCTGCAAGTGCGCGCGGCCTTCGTTACCTCTATTATAGGACTGGTCATCAACAGCCGGCCACCCGAGAAGGCTGGAGAGATGATTGGAGAATGGGAGTTGAGAAGTGTTATTATGATTGGCCATGATGCATCAGTTGCAAAGAATCACAAGCCGCTCTGTATGTGACATGTCACATGACTAACCGCTAGGCGGGGTCTGTACCTCCATGCTCCCGTATCTCATTCGTAAAAGTGAACACAATACATTTTCAGCATCAGGATGGGACTCGTTGAGAGTAGGTGCTTCATAGAGGAGCTCTCCGATGCTTGCGAACAGGCAGAGAGTAATGAGCACGGAGCTCAGTGCATTCTCGGTCCCCATGTGAGTTTTTCATCCATCGATTTCCGGGCTTGGTTAACATAATAAAGGTCGTGAGTATCCTCAAACGGGCGTGGACTCATATTCCTCAAGAAATAAGAACGGAGGTCAATGGAAGGTCGACGGCCCGGGATACCAAAACGTCGGGAATCAAAAGAAAGGCTACGAAAGCCCTTGACAGGACATACGACGAGCATGCGACAGTTTCCAATGTGTTGGATGCCAACCTCGATTCTTGGAAACAAAACCCTCTTTCGTTCTTTGTGGATACGCCTAATATCACATTTAATCTCGAGGAGTCTCCTCTTGCCGAGTCGTACAGATTCCTAACGCAATTGGAGTCTCGCAGAGGCATCGACTTGATACGTGCGCGGCTTCTCAAAGTGGTTTTTCATCACCTCAAGAGCAGGCTCTCTTTACCTTACTTCCGGCCTGATAATTTGCAACAGATTGCGCAGCTCATATCGCGCTCAGGAATAGTGGAGTGTAACTTGGATACTATCAAGGGAGGATTGAACCGCTGGTCTAACGAAGGAAGCCGGATAGACTCATTGTGCAGGGATATAGCCTGCGGCAACTCGAAAGGGCACAGATATCTCGGTACTCTTTTCCTTCTGCCTGCACATGTTAATGGCGAGTTGTAAGTCTCCAACTACTAAGAAGTCCAATAACTGACTCCTGTTGAAGTATTAGAGTGCTGCATCGAAAGGGACCGAAACGGAAATTGGAAGTTGAACACCTCAAAAACTGCAGTGGGCCAGTTGTTAGGGATAGAGAAGGATTATACGATTTCGCAGAGGCCCTTTTTAACGAACTATGGACCAAAGTCGAGACGTCAATCAGCGAGAACTTGCAGTCGCAGTCGTTTGGACAGATTTCAGGTATCTATTCTCCAGGGATTACCCCAAGGGAATGTGTTAACGCGTCTTATCGACAGGGGCGCTGTTGCAGTACACGCGATCTTTTCCTGTACAGGATACAAGCAGCAGGATGTCACAAGTGGAGCAAACGACTAGAGAACCGAGTATAGCACGTTTGTCACCACAGGATCAATGCAGCACGCGATACTCTACTGAGCGTACTAACACGCCGCATATCGAAGCACCAAACCTGATACCGCCGAACCCTGTCACCCATAGCACAAACCCAGTATCCAACTGTGAAAACCCACGAAAAACGCAGCTGGCGCTGTCGGCAGCCTGCCGGGATGAATCATCCACAGGAACAATTCCCAGCGGCTTTGATCCGCGGCAAGACATTGAGCCAGTGCTGCTGGAGGGACTTGGTGGCCCTCAGGACACAATGCCGATTCCCAGAGGCTTTGACCCGCGGCAACACATCGAACCAGTGCTGCTAGAGGGACTTAGTGGCGCTCAGGACACAATGCCGATTCCCAGAGGCTTTGGCCCGCGGCAACACATCGAACCAGTGCTGCTGGAGGGACTTGGTGGCCCTCAGGACACAATGCCGATTCCCAGAGGCTTTGACCCGCGGCAACACATCGAACCAGTGCTGCTAGAGGGACTTAGTGGCGCTCAGGACACAACGCCGATTCCCAGAGGCTTTGACCCGCGGCAAGGCATCGAGCCAGTGCTGCTGGAGGGACTTAGTGGCGCTCAGGACACAATGCCGATTCCCAGAGGCTTTGACCCGCGGCAAGGCATCGAGCCAGTGCTGCTGGAGGGACTCACTGGCACGCAAGACATGATGCCGATTCCGAGTGCCTTTGATCCGCGGCAGGACATCGAACCAGTGCTGCTGGAGGGACTTGGTGACCCTCAGGACACAATGCCGTTTCCAAGAGGCTTTGACCCGCGGCAAGACATCGAGCCAGTGCTGCTAGAGGGACTCACTGGCGCGCAAGACATGATGCCCACTTCCAGGCGCTTTGACCAGCAACCGACCATTGAGCCAGCGCTATTTGAGGGATTTACTGGTTCTCAGCATAGCCCTATACGCGAGAATAATCCACCCGTATCGACTTCATTCGGTTCACAAGCACTCACCGGTCACGACATATCTAACCTGTCGAGCCGTTCAGAACAAGTTGCGTACAATGAACGGCCCAATGTCGCGAATGTTAATTGTCGACCACACTTCCAGTCCGTGTCCGTCTTTTGATATCTGCCCTTTTGTTCAGTTGAATAATAACAACATGGAGCAGTAATACTATCTGTTAGTTGACGCCTATTTGCGAAACGAGATGCGAGCCAACAATAGCATGATATTTTCAATCAGATTGGAGCGATGAAGATAACTGTTGTGTTCGAGCTAAGAACCGGCTCATCCGTAATATAGGCGTAAAAACCTTCACTCAAAGGGCCTCCAGGTGTTAGGCTTGTTCCCTTGGACAGAGGCACAAGATACATTCGTGATAGTGCGTTTATTATGGGTATAGACTCCGAAAAATGCGCCAGTTTCCATCCCCAACCCTATATACTAATAAGTAGAGAATCAGACAGACCAAGAATGAGTACATACCTTTCCAATTTTCAACTCTTCTACAAGACGCGAGACCAACTTGCCAAGTGGCTCTCCAGTATAAGTCTTGTTCCCTTTCTGGTCTTCAGTGCGGACGGTCGCTTTCTCTGACAGAGTCTGTTGATCCGCAGTCGCTGTCTCCGGTATCATCTCCTTTATTTGCTTTCGAAGTTCTTCGGCGACTGTTGAAAGTGGGTGGTGGTTCATTTCTCCGGTTGAGAGTGCCGGCGCAAGAATCGTTTCCTCAAGTGTGACTGACGTTGCGAAGAACTGATAGTATAGCGAGGAGTCAGCTTTATGATTTCATGTCCATCATCAAAATGCGCTAAATACCTGTTTCAAGGTTTACTGATTATGACCGCGAGGTGTTATCATCTCATGGAGGGGTTTCGGAGGGGAAGTTTTCTGTCATCCACATGATAAAGTGGCAGTGATCACGTGACGTGGATGTTCATACTCATTTGTTTCGGTGCACTGTGCTAGTAAAATGACATAGTCCAGGGAATGAAGTAGGTTCTGATTGATATCATGAAGGAAAGCAGGCATTAGGCCAAGTGTTGTTCACCCGGCAATGCAAAACTCTTCATCACTTTTGAGTACCATCCTGGCTTACCTCTTTGGTACAGTCGCATGGCCGATGCTAAATACTGGCGTTGAGAATCTCGTAACGCCAACGACAAACTATACCCCTCCACCAAGCCCCGTCGTCTTTCTCCATCTGCTACTACTGCAATGTATTCCTCCCGATCCACAAGTCGCTGTCTATCATCTGCGTCTTTTGGAAGACCATTTTCATCGTAATTCCATGGTACATCCATAACAGGCGGAACCATCGACAGGGTCAATGGGAATTCGCCTGATATCTCCCACGGGCCTGCGAAGGCCCCTTCCCAATCGATAACACCAAGTAAGCGGTATTTGTCGTCAAAAATTATGTTGTTATGACCGAAATCACCGTGGCATAATGGGAATGGGCCGTCGTTGCGCATGGATAGTCCTCCTGCTAAATCGTTGACCAATTTCTTGAAGGACAAGGCGGAAGCTGATAATTCATCCGCGAATGGACCCGCGGCTTCTTTCAGTTGATCCTGCGATAGACCAAATTCAACTTTCGCAGACCATGCCCTGAAAAACTCGGCAGCTGTCTCGAAAGGGCCGCCTAGGCCTGGTATGGGCCCTTGCCGATACGAGCCATCTTCATTTATACCGGCAATTGTCCCAATTTTGGGTAGCTGTATTCTCGACATTTCGATCTGTACGATTTTAACGCACGCGTCAGAATGACATTTCATAGAGAGTTTGGGGCGTTGGTATAGCGTACGTGGATTTCTGCCAGCCTAGCAAAGACGGACATTTTGTGTTCAGACGGGATCTCCATATTAAGATCCATTCCCACATTACCCCTCAGGCAGTCCATCAGCATAAATTGTGCCTTTACCGTAGAGTAGGGATCGCCTACAAAGGCATGGACTTGTGGAACTGGAATCTTGGTGTGCTTCTGAACCAGTTGAATAGTGTTGTACTCCGTGACACTTCGTGCACTGCTTGGACTGTCTCCAGCCTGAGGAAGTTCTGGCAGCCGGAGTCTTGCCACCCACCGCACCTGATCTGCAAATTCCACAATGCGGACCATATGGTTGTAACCAAGGCCAATGTCGGGTAACAATCTGCATTTCATTCCATTTCGTTCTGCGGCTGCGTACTCGATAAGTGAGTCCCAGTCTGTGAATTCAAGGAACTTTTGGGCTCGTAAGCGTAGTGGACCTTCTCCGTTCGACAAGAAGTAGGACCACCTGTATCCAGCAAATGCGTCGTCGTCGTCTTTCATATCAGTGCAAGACATGGTATAGGCAACTTTTCCACGGACTTCAAGGCGTGTGAGCTCAGATAGAATGAGAAGAAGTCAGAAATTCGATTTATATATAGAGAGAATAAATGCAATCGGTTCAGAAAACTGGCGGTGAAGCAATTCGGCGCGGGCACAGGAAAGCTTTATATTGAACGTAGATCACGTGGTCTATGCTTGGCCCCCAGATCTTTCGTAGAGCCTTACGTCGCTTTATATAGTCAGGAAAGTCATATTAGCGAATTCTATTGCTTTCCGTTTATGCAAATTTAATCGCGTTGTTAGAAGTTGTTGAACGATACTATCACCCCGACGCTCGTCCCGATTCCCAATGTGCTGCTCTATATGATCAGCAAAAGTCTTCTGATTATCTGCACGCAAACAATGCTCTTACGGGATAGAATCAAACAAAGGCGCTTCTAATTGACAATACATGGACTTGATATAGGGAATATTGGTCACTGGTCATCTCTCGAATTAAAAGAATGTAATGGCCTCGCAGTCACGCCGTGTGAACTGCTTTGAGATGGCCTGAGAAATGCCCACGATAGCATCTGTCAAATAGGTACAGTATCACCAACGTCAATTGTTTTTCCTTCATAACGAAATAATCCAAATCAAGGAATAACAGGACCATGATTCCACCAAGTTTAGTTCTGCATACCGCAGCTGCAAACCTCGCCACGCTTGACCTGTTTTTTGCAGCCTAATCTGCAGCACTCGGTATAAACGCTAGAGAAGTCGAGCTGTTCGAGTGTGGGGCAGACAGCCATGTTGATGTCTGAATAGGTGAATCTGTCAGCCTTGTGTTGCTCGGAGACCTAACAGACTATCCATGGTTAAAGAGGATATTTACTCACCCAGACTTGGTTCAACGGACTTGAGTTTCTTGGAACGGTTGACAGTAAATAATATTTCTGTTATACCTTAGCAAGAGTTGCTTGATTCTCCTCATGATGGATGATATAGAAGCATTGTCATACCTCACGATATCAGCGGGAGAGAGATGGTAAGTTTGATGCGAGTTTCGAGTTTCTTCTAAGTCAAAAAATGAGGAATGCAGGCCATACTTATACCAATTGCCTCCACATCCGTCGCCCGGTAGTTAGTTAAATTTAGTTATATTGGCCGACTATTCCTTTTTCGTATAACTGCTTTGGCGCCAATTGGGTTATACAAAATTGGAATAATATTCACAGACGTTTCACGTGTACGTGTTACAATGCTGATCTGGTATCGTTGCTCTACTACAACTATTGATTGCGTTTGATTGCTTTTGATCTATTCGACTCCAGGTTGAAGCCATTGCTCCGCATGCTCAATTCATCCTTAGCCCATAGGACCTTTGCCCTGTAAGGATCCGTATACACACTTGGACTGTTTGAAGCTACAGATTATCCAAGGAAGGGCAGCAGTTCCAAAATCCCAAGAGTTTGACTCCAATTGGTGTTGGTGCCTTGAACTTGGCTGAAACATCCGGTCAATGAGGGCGATCATACTACTGGAAAACTAGTTTGCTCGGCAGGCTGAGAGATGATTTAGAGGGCTCGAAGTCAGCTGTTAGCCCGGATATTGGCAAAAAGGTCTCAATGGAATGCAATATGAATTGGCAGCATCGCATAGTCTATCACTGTTATGCCAATCCCTTAGATATACTATGGTAAACCACTATCTACCAAACGCGAAACTCGAAAGCTATGTCCCAATCTTCATCATCCTGGTTTTCCAGTCCGCTGCGAGGTTTTCGACCTTGAAATTTCTCTGTCCCCCTGTTAAACTTCTTTTCAAGACGGAGAGCTTCCTGCAAGTCGTTCAACTCTTCTTTCAGCATCCGTTGGCGCGTTTCCCTGTCTCGGAGCGGCGGAGCATCATCTGATATTGGAGCGGCGAGGATCTCACTGGACAACATCGATTTTGCTTGTGCTCCCGGTCTTTGTAACGGTGGCGTATTGCGTAGTTTTTCAAATGATAGCACATTACCCTTGGTACTGCACTCTTCACATATGGCATACTCGTCGGTCCAGTTGCTTTCATCGTTTCCTGCTGGTTGCCCGACGCCACCTGAGGCTTAGTAGCAGGAACCCAGCATGGAAATGACAGACTTACTTTCGGTCCAGTCGCTTTCGCCGCTTCCAGGAGTTTGTTGCGTTTCACCTGACACGACCTATAAGCAGGAACACAGCATAGAGATGATAAATTTACCTTGACAGCGATTGCAAGTAGAAGCAGATGTTGATAGACTCATTTTCCCGTTCAGCAACGCCGTCTTCTTCGATTTCAGCATGGATTGGTCTCGCCTACTTATATCAGTGCTTCTCTCCGAGTGTCTAATGCGCAATTCGTGCTTCGTACAGATACTGTCTTCCGCCTGTAATCACCTTCCGCTGAGTAACGGCTCTTTTCTGGTTCAATTATCTCGACTTGCAACAGTGAGTATTTATTTCTTACCAAGATGTCAAGCTAATATTCTATTCCTTTTACAGTTCGCGCAGTCTTGCCCGCGTTCCAAACTATACTGAATACTACAATGGAGCCCAGTTGTCGCCGGACCTCTAAGCCCAATCGAGGGTGGTCTTTTTTTGGGTGGAATTTTGGAAGAACCGACGACGGGGCCGACTCTCCAGACCCGCACTCGCCAGAGAACGATCGCGACTGGAAGCTAGTGGCAATTGAATACGGTGATATGCCACATTTAGACTACGCCAAGCTTTTCAGGATTATCCATTTGCAGACGAAAGAGACGAAAAGATTAAGGCCCGAGGAGTTTGCTACATTCGGTGGTGGACGTCTTCACGCAATAGAAAATGCCCGCCAGAAGCCGCAGGAAACTACGGTTGGTGATGACGAGCAAGAGAGCATGGATCCTGGGTTTGGATGGTTCTTCTCTTGTTTTCAATGTATTTAGTTTGAGATTTGTACTATTGAAGTTGCCTATAACTTTTCCTCTTGTCCCACTGTCTTGACTATGATCTGAACATCTGATAGTATGTCTGATTTTTCCTCATGCTTTCATCTATCGCTTACGTTCAAATACGACTTCTACAGAAGAGGCAATAAATATCTAAAATCCACTGTTGATAGTTGATCGTTGCATCACGGAATACGTTTCTCTTCTCGTGGTATGTATTCTAGCGCTTCTGCTCACCGGAGGTGAACTGACCTTGGTTATAGATAATGGACCAGCATGGTGCTTTTTTCCAGCCAAGGCCCGAAGCCACACAGCGGGAGTCAACTGTGGCAGAGCAATATCGGAATCAATCGATGGGGTCGATTGAGATGCAAGCTGTTGGTAACCCGTCTAAGATAAACAACACTCAGCGGCCTCTTGGTGATGAAAGTAAGTTACGGCGTCGTTACTAGAGTTCCAACTAATTCCAAACCGCTAGGACGCACGACGGATCAGCGATTGGTTCCCCAAATTCCCAAGAAACGGCCAAGCTTCGAAGCGCTTGATGGAGATACGGAACGCGAGAAGAAGCCCAATCAGGCTAAAGGACCCTCACAAGAGACGAGCTTTGAAGACCAAGAAATGCTTGATCCAAGCTTTTTCGTTATGAAGTGGCGGGAGCAGCGGGAGTAGGAGCGGGCGCAGAGAGAACGGGATGACAAAACAGTGAAGCGGCCTGTTCGCCAAGTTTTACGCCGCCGTTGTTGTTCATGTAGAGCTGATACAATCGGCGGAAAGAGTTGCCGTACATGCGGACATGTTCGCTGCCCTGAGTGCTTTGCATCAGACTATTGATGGCAAAACACATCAGATAGATTTTGGTGGGCGTCGTCATCGTGGAAGATAAAAGAAATGGAAGTCAATCTTTTAGTGAGACAGCTTGTATTCAAAAGTAGTGAGACGGCTGTTAGCGTTCTCATCAGCTCGATGGATCCAGAACTGATCGGGTCTTTCACGTTTGAGCGGTAGTCAGCGAGAAGGTCACCTGTCTGCAGCCCGAGCAGACACCGCTTAGTGGGAAACTGTGCATCACGTCGCCGTGACTGGCTGCTTTGATGCCGTCCAGCCTCTTGACGAGCAGCCAGCTGAGCAGACGGAGAAGATATAACTTGGGTACCTCAATATAAAATGAACAGGCATCTCTCTTGTGATCCAACACTTCCGCTCAAATAATAATGCCGACTGTCTTACTTCCTGCCTCAGCCGCTGCATTTGTGCCGCGGTCTTCTCCTATTGTGGTGCTGAATAATACGATTGAGCCATGGCTGACTGCCACCATGATGCGGGTGAACCGGGTGAAGCGACCTTTAAACAATGTGAGGCAGCATACAAGTTGTCTCACGGAGACACTCTCGTTGCCTAACGCCATCTGGACGTTATGCTCCTTACCATTTCCAAAGGCTCCCGAATCAGAGCTCAAGAAGGAACCGCTGTCAGACGCACTTGTCAAGTATCAGATGACCCATATCGAGGCATACGTCGTGCACGTCGATACGGTTTGTCAAAACGAAGTCGCTCTCAAATTGACTCCGGAGACAATCGAAGCTTTAGTGGAGTACCACAAGGATGTCTACTCCGTCGACGCTGCCGTCAGCATGGAGGACTGGTTCGGCAAAGAAAGCCAGTTAAAGAAGTTGCAGGAAGAGTTTGCTCAAGCTGTCAACGAGTTCGTTTATCGCACCGATGCGCAGGCGCTTGAATGTTTAGAAGAAGACGGCTCGGGTGAACTTCTTTGTGGCCGAAGTGCCGAAGCAAAAGCTGCAATTATGAGTCTCTTTGTTCCGTTGCGTCCTCCGCTCCAACGGATTTCTTTCTTAACAAGCTCGGTGGACCATGGGCTATGGTTGCACAACCCTGTGCAGCCACCAGTGACCATCGAGGTATGGCAATTCCCCCGGTCCACCCCAAGTACGACCAGCACTGAAGACCCCTACCCACATATGTGGACGGACCTGGGACCGAACGGCGCTCAACTCTCTTCTCCGGCACTCCCTTATAGCCAACCATACACTACTTCACCGTATAATGTGTCACAGTGCTATGGCGATGGGCCGACTTTTGCCTCTCTTGTCGCTCTTCCGCTTCCGAGTATGCTCGTATAGCCGTGCGGCCGAAACCCCGCTTTCGGCCCGTTACTTGATTTGTGACTGATTCGACGAGTTCGGCAATCGCGTGTGTGTGAACAGCTGGCTTGAAGCCGTGTGGGCATTCGATGGCCCTCGCCTGCCGCAGGCTCCAGCGAAGATGACGATGGTGCTGATTGTAGATATCTGCAGATGGAGCTGTAAATCCGCAATTTGATCATCCTTGTATTTCTTCGATGCTGAAGTTTCGCGCCGCTACTGGCTGTGCCACGTAGCGGAAGTGGGGCACACCACTGCGGCACGTACCGCAGTGCGCTCTGCTTCATCTTGTCGGTGCTCTGCTTCCTCTTGTCGGCGTTCTGCCTCCTTCCGAAGGCTTTGTTGTTCCTCCAGTTGACGTCGTAACTCGGCAATCGTATCCTCCATCGCTAGCAGTAGGACTAATTTGAAAATAACAGGAAGGGATAGTTCGCCGTTCGTGTTGGGGAGCAACGCACGACAGGTATCGCGAAGATGCGGCAACTAGCAGCAAGTTGTTTACGTCCGAGCCCAGGTCTCTCTATCGGGGTGTCGGTTGTTCCGACTTCCGAACAGCGGCAGTGCCAAGACCTCGGAGCCAATAGGAAGTAGATCGAAGTGTCTCAATTAAAAACCAATTAGATTCATGTGTCTATTAATAAATGGAGCAAGTGAAACTAGGCGGTTTCAGCTGAAGGCGCGAAGGATCAGCCGGCGCGACGCTACTCACCCTAGTCGCGCGACGGTCACCCGCATCACCGCCCCATCACCCTCCACATCACCCCGGTCGCGCGACGCTGCTCACCTACTAGAACAGGAAGGGTAGGGGCCTGGGTGGTCGTAAAAATCTGTTCGGTAGGTAGTCTCTGTAGTCTCCCCTCTCTTTTCCTAGAGTGATGCGTCTAGAGAAACTGGTTCTTTCATATCTTTTCGCGAAAATAATCGAGACCACTCAATGGCTCATTTTGCGTCAATAGTGGTGCGTCTAAAGAAACTGGTTCTTTCATGTCTTTTCGCGAAAATAATCGAGACCACTCAATGGATCATTTTGCGTCGATGGTGGTGCATCGAAAGAAGCTGTTTCTTTCATGTCTTTTCGCGAAAATAATCGAGACCACTCAATGGCTCATTTTGCGTCAATGGTGGTACGTCTAAAGAAACTGGTTCTTTCATGTCTTTTCGCGAAAATAATCGAGACCACTCAATGGATCATCTTACGTCGATGGTGGTGCATCGAAAGAAACTGGTTCTTTCAGATTTTTTCTATAAGCAAATAAAGACAAATATAATCGTGGCTGGTAATAGTAATAGAAATCATTATCATAAACTACTTACGGGTAATATAAATTCCCACAACCTGTTAGTAATATATTCTAATTTTAACAACCATCTTATATACCCTTTGGCTGTCTTTTCTCCTATGGTATTTGATAATTTATGCAGTTTCTATTCGAATTTGCGCGTTTAGCTTCGATTTCGAATTTATCTGTTATAGTTGAGTCCACAATGTCGACAGCTATTAGTGACCCTACCGAACACGAGGCTACAGATCAATCCTTCGCCTTCTCCACTACGCTAAATCTTAACGGTCAGTATGTGAGGTCGATTAAGGAAGGACTCGCCATAATCAAAACCCTATCACCCATAGACATTTACCCGGCTGCGTTAATGATCCAGGATCATGCCCATGGAGTTATAGGGGACGCTATGAGATCGCTATAAGAGTTATATGACTTTATTGAAAAAGGGGAGTTCTGGAGGATGTATGAAGTGAACCTAAAATCATTCCGAAATTCATGGCAGGTTACCCGGAATGCAGTGAAAGTTCAAGAAGGACTCGATCGTTTCAAGGCGAACGTGCGTAGGCGAGCTATCCTCTAGTGGGGTGAGCAGCAGGCCAACGCTCTTCTTATACGTATAGGAAGCTACGCGATGCTACGAAAGGTTAGTAAGATCATTAGTGAAGGTCTATCATATCCCGAGCTCCAAGCTGCTATCAATAACGCTATTGTGCATCGAAAATCTGGACGTGGTCGTGGCATTCGCTAGCATGCTCGAATCATATAAATTGATCTCGACTTTGCGCTAGCCTAGCGTAATTTCCAACGCCTTGACCCTTAAGTCCTACAAGCACTAGAGCTTGGGGTTGACACAGATAGGTTTATCTGTTCGATCCGATCTGGTTGCGCAATACTACCAACGAGCATAGTACAGCCGGTACGATCTAGGGGTGCTGCTAATACTATAGTGCCTCCTAGATCCCCCTAAAAGAGACCCCGAGATGATACGCCATTATCAATATTATCACCGTTATCTTGTTTATCATCAACCCCCTCTGTGCCATCTGATTATGACGCTGAGGAGAACGATGATGACGATCTATCTGATTATAACGCTGATTATGACGATGAGGACGATGATAAGGACGATGATGAGGACGATGCTGAGGACGATGAAGGTCTTCCTAGCCGTCTAAAGCGGCCACGCCCAACTCCCAAGCATTCACTTGCTAGCTGTGGCTGTGCTCTTACAGATGCTACGATCAAGCGTCTTCTGAGGGGGGCTGAACTCCCAACCGACACCCTGAAGAAGCAGCTACTTCGACAGGTTGGAAAGGCAATGACGACCCGGAGTGCCGTATACACCTCACCACTACTATCTCTCTGCAATCTCCATATCCACGAGCTGTGTAGACGCTTAGGCCTTTACTGTAATGTTCCATATAAGGAATTGCTCCGACGATTGTGTGATCTGTACACAAATCTTGGTGTGTGGGACGAGATAAAGGGTAGGAATAAGGGCTGGTTTAAATATGTGGCGAGCAATCTGGAATCTGGGTGGCGGTTCCCGATGGCTGGCTCTAGCAAACCTAGGATTGTAAACCTATCGCTTATACAATCATTGACATTCGCTTAACTATATAAGCGCTACTTTAGCCAAGACCCCGGCCCCGGTATTAGGGACCTAGATTAGCAGCTAGATCGAGATGGAAGCATTATGCTACTAGGGCTGTTTGGATGGTTAAGTGAGGATTTCGATAGGAATCACCCACGTGGCCTACGGGATTTGATGATAGAGGAATTTAACATATACGACTGGCATTACCTAGCCCGCCCGTCTAAACCTCGCATTGGTTGGGCTAGGAATATATGGTTTAGCTTAGTGTAGTAGATGGTTCGATAGGACCCCGCATACTATGCTTTCTATATGCTATACCGTCCTGATTATGCGTGGAAGCTAGTGTCATTTCCATACTATGCTAAGCGAACGTATCCTAGAGAACGCACCTTCTTTCGCTATATTGATATAAACATCACCGACTTTGTGCGTAGTGGCCGGGGTGACAATGCGCTATAAGGGAGCCTCGCTCTCTCCGACGAGGATAGCCGCAACTGCACCGAACTACTCCTAGGTATATATCGCGACATCGGCCGGTGGTATAAGCGGCTGATCGACCGAGGGTACGCTAAGGACGGGTATATATAGCGTATCGACGCCGATATATAGACTAAAGCGGACGAGGCCCACTTTGGCTATAGCTAGACTAAACAGATCTGCTAGTTTGGGGATATACGGCTAAGCCTACCTAGCCTACCCTATAGGTCTACCGGTCCCGCGAGTTCCTAGCGTATTAACATCCTACCTTAGTTCGTTGCCATCGGTGATAACCACTAGACACTAGACACCGCAGAGTCTAGCACCTAGGATGACCTCTCGCGCTGCCATCGTGATTTCCAGTCGGGCACTAAGACACCATCCGGTCTGCCGAATAGCACGTACGGTGGTCGAGTGGATAATATATTTCCTACGACCGTTCGGCTAGGACATTTAGGTGCGATTTCAGATGCACTAATTGGCCAGACGCGATAGGATACAGCAGACGTGCGGAGGGAGCTAGATATTCTATTTGGTGATAACGAGGATATATCATAGAACTATATACAGGCCTAGAGACGAAACGCCTAGCGCCTATACTACACTACGTTTACTAACCTCGTGGCTGCTAAGAAGGAGGCCTTTAGTGATAATTCCTACTTCTACCGGAGGGATTTAAATCTATCTACTACTCCGGAGTTTATCCGTGATAGTGTCTACTATGCTAGGTTCCAGCGTACCACTAATGCTCCGGGACCTCCTAATACCGAAGCAAGTGGCCCTTCTGCTAGCGACGAAGATATAGAAGATGACAAATCGGTAGATGTCGATGTCAGAGAGCATAAGGATGTCGAAAGGATATTCGCAGATATATGCCGTGGTAGTGCCCTTAGGTATATAGCTCCTCCTGACTTTTCCGCTATACGTCTATAGTATCTAGGTGGATACTATCAGTAATACGACTACAGAGTTCCATTCCATGGTTATTTGATAAAAGTGGTGCTCGAGACCTTAATTCTTCCATCTAATCTGTGGAGCTCGATACCTCAGTACTTTATCTCATCTATGTTGTCGAGACCTCAGTCCTTTCATCTTATCTATGTTGTCGACACCTCAGTCCTGTCACCTCACCTCAGTCCTTTCATCTTCTCAGTCCTGTCACCTCACCTCAGTCCTTTTATCTTCTCAGTCCTGTCACCTCACCTCAGTCCTTTCATCTTCTCAGTCCTGTCACCTCACCTTAGTCCTGTCTCCTCAGCTCAGTCCTTTCATCTTCTCAGTCCTGTCTCCTCACCTCAGTCCTGTCTCCTCAGCTTAGTCCTGTCACCTCACCTCAGTCCTGTCTCCTTAGCTCAGTCCTTTCATCTTCTCAGTCCTGTCACCTCACCTCAGTCCTGTCTCCTCACCTCAGTCCTGTCTCCTCACCTCAGTCCTATCTCCTCAGCTTAGTCCTGTCTCCTCAGCTCAGTCCTATCTCCTCAGCTCAGTCCTGTCTCCTTAGGTTAGTCCTGTCAGCTCAGCTCAGTCCTGTCACCTCAGCTCAGTCCTGTCACCTCAGCTCGGTCCTGTCTTCTCGGTCCTGTCTTCTCGGTCTTCTACGTGACATCTCTATACTAGTTATCGAGATCTGACCACTATCACCTACGACCACCACCATCTGCGACTACCACCATCTGCGACCACCACCATCTACGACCACCATCATCTGCTTTCATAGTGAGTCACCCCTACACAACTTCTCCCTATCTTTATATCTTCAGCTTGATTTCTCACTTTTCCCTTCGAGTGCACTTCTCACTTCAAATGCTAACATTCTCCTCTATCCTCTTCAAAGCCTTATCACTATCACCCGTCATAGCAGGAAATCTGATTATTCGCCACGGAGCTATCTTCCAACGTCGTCCTACTCGTGATCGTCTGTCAAACCCTATACCACAGCTCCTCTTTTGCCTCCTATGCATTTAGCGAAGCCTTGAGGATTGGCTACTTCGAGATCCCGAACCTAGTTTCTAGCGGCACTTTGAAATCACCTATATCCAAGATACGGTCAATGCAAATAACTGCCAAGGTTGTTATGCATCAGGACGAGATTGCGAGATAGTAATGTTCAACCTACGAACTATTTACAATCTTACTAACTATATACTATCTTTATAGCTCCCTACTAGGATAGAAGGGCACAGATTCGAATTGCTAGCATTAACCTCGTGGGTCGCCTTATTCTGGGGCACCTACAATACCACCGAACGCAATTATAAAGGCCTTATTAAGAACTGGTTCCTCCCCGGAAACTCCCTTACCTAGCTTACGTTTTGTATCGCTAATCTCTGCCGCGCGTTTACCCTCCTTATGCGGAACCACATTAACACTCACGGATTACACCCTCGCTACCTAGTGAGTTTCCATTCTATCTCCTCATTGACTTTGCTAATCTCTTCATATTATTACTAGAACACCCGTCGCGTATCCTACCGCAACTAGCTCCTTAGCCGTATGCCGATTCCCTAAGGCATTGAGGCAGATAGAAGCCCGGAAAGGTTTGTAGCTATATCATTATCCTATCACAAATCGATTGGTACGGAAGACCGTGTCCACCTCTAGTACGGCGTAGTCAGGGCTTTTCGGTCGAGTGTGACACGTATTGCTAGGGATAGCGTTAGCTTACCCCACTATAACGATGTTACTACTATCATCGGACGGTTCCCTACTTCTATGATTCCTACCGAAGGACGTTGATATCTCTAGGAATGAAATTCTAGGGGAATAGGATACGGCGGGAACTAGTCATTTATGCTATGCTATAGTCCTTGAAACATACACTACGATCTGATACCATCTTATATATCGATCATATATCTTTGATTAGTTTGCTTTCTTTACCGGTCGGGGTTTGCTTTTTTTTGGCATTGATCTTAGTTTGATTAGCTTTCTCTAGAGCTCGCTAGATCTTGCTTCTCTTTATTCCCGATCTTTAGTATTTTAAATAGAGGACTCTCTCACTCTACATCCTTACTCTACTTATAAACCTAACTTATAACATAACACTTTCTAGTATGATTGGAAAAAGTCGGAGATAAAGGCAGATATATATGTTTATATAGTGACTATATCTACCAAGTGGTTATATTAGTTCTTATACGTAAAGTGGTTCGATCTTACCAAAATTACACCACTAGATAGCTATATCTTCTACTTACTCCTCATATAAATTTTAACTTACTACAAGTAATATTATAAGTGATATTTATTAAATTGCTAACCCCAATATTGAAGTTGGAGTTGCGAAGCTACGGTCGCAGGCCAAGTCCTAAGCTATCACCAAAATAATTCCCAGATTTCAATCGCGCACAGCTCTATCAACATGACATATTTTGGCTCGAAATTGAAACCGTATAAAATTCACTACTAGGAATAGAACTCGTGAAAATCTTAGTATCATCTAAGGCCTGTAGCAAAAACCAGTGGGCGTCTGAAAGTTAACTCATGTGGGCGTTGACCCACTTTTTTTCTCCCATAGTAAACTTGAAAGCCCTAATTCAAGTTACGGTAACTTGTCCCACCCCCGTGGGATAGAACTCGTGAAAATCTTAGTATCATCCGAGGCCTGTAGCAAAAACCAGTGGGCGTCTGAAAGTTAACTTATGTGGGCGTTGACCCACTTTTTTTCTCCTATAGTAAACTTGAAAGCCCTAATTCAAGTTACGGTAACTTGTCCCACCCCCGTGGGATAGTATATTTTAGCTCGAAATTAAAACCGTATAAAATTCACTACTAGGAATAGAACTCGTGAAAATCTTAGTATCATCCGAGGCCTATAGCAAAAACCAGTGGGCGTCTGAAAGTTAACTTATATGGGCGTTGACCCACTTTTTTTCTCCTATAGTAAACTTGAAAGCCCTAATTCAAGTTACGGTAACTTGTCCCACCCCCGTGGGATAGGGCGCTAACCACCCTCAACTTTCGCCCACCTACTACTCACTCTTCTCATCCGCTCCTCGCCCTGGTCCCTGGACTAGATACTCTACCAATTCGGTCCAAAACCACTCCAGGACCATTCAAGGAATGCAGATTCATTATGGCCAGTTGAATTGAACGATGACGAATGGAATAGCAACAACGCCCTAGGGGTGTGTGACAATATATACCTAAACTTATGCATAATCCGTACCCCTCACATATCTTCACCGTAGCAATTTTTCGGAGAGTTTATGATACCCGGAAGCTTGAAGAGACTAGGTTTCGGGACTTCGGAGTGTCGATTGATTTTACCTACAGCGGACATCGTTACTACAATATATAGGGAGGGACCGATGTAACAGTCTCTTTTGGACACAACGTATTACCACTGGTGCTTAACTCAAAGTAAGGTTCCTGTTTAGGGCCTAGATTCTGTAGGTTGAGTATTTAATGTTGTTTGATGTATGACGTCATGATTAGTGGTTTTAATCAAAGAGGAAATACATTATGCTGTAGGAACGAAGAAGTGTATGCCTTACCAGATACTATTCGATGTCCATATATCATTTTGAATACATTGTCCCTGTGGTTCCGGTAGATGCCAGGCAAAGGGTGGGGCCAACACATCATAGAAATACATTATCCCTATGGTTCCGGTACATGCAAGGCAAAAAGGGTGGAGCCAATACATCAAAGAAATACAAGATCCCTTTGCATAAGGCTTGGCTGCCATTGATTTAGCTTGTTTACTGAGTGCGACAGTAGGCATATTCAGTAATCGAAGAGTCACCCGATCATATGCTTCCGACTCACTCTATCTTGAAGTAACAGCCATCATGATGCCTAGACATATCAAGAATCAATCTAATAAGAAGTATTCTACCTAGCATCAATCTGCAAACGGTCAGGACTATACACGACTATACATCAACTTGATAGGAGTGATACAACGCCAGTCTCACAAATTGCTATAAAGCTACTGCTACCCTCTCGCTGTTCAAGCTCAACAGATGAAAACTACATACATTATAACTAATTCTTAATACCTTCCCTCATACTCTTTTCGCTACAATGAAGTTCACCGGAACCGCTGCATTTGCTCTCACCGTAGCCGTTGCTATGGCTACCAAGCTGTCAGACTCTGCTGCTCTTGACAATGCTAAGTCCCAGTGCAACGTTGGTGATATCTCTTGCTGCAACTCCGAAGAGGAGACTAAGGCCGATGGAATTCTCGGTAACCTTCTCGCCGGAGGCCTTTTGAACGGTATTTTGGGCAACTCCAACTCGCCTTGCGCCAAGACTAGCCTCATCGATGAGCTGGGCATCCTTGGTAAGTCAACTTAGTCCCGGTCAAATGAGAAATCCAGAACTATGGCACTGACAGCTCTAAAGCCTCCATCAAGGACAGCGAATCTGGACCCGTCTGCAAGAACATTATTGCTTGCTGCCCGGAGGGAACCACAACTGTGAGTTCAAGTGATACCCACACCTGATCGTGCTACTGCCTAACATTTGAAAATCAGTGCACCGCCATTGACAACTCTGGAAAGGAGGAGTAAAGGTGTCAAGAAACCAAGCGGTCAAAATCAGTCAAGAATCTATATAGTGTTGACTAGATCAAGTAAAAGTCTGTATAATGATCGCTGTCCATCCCGAGATACTGTTTTGACAGGGCGGCAGGATTTATCTTATTAGCCTTGTCTGTCAGACTGAACATATTTGCTAGCTAGTTAACTAACTAGTTAGTTATTAGCTAGTCTCTGTTACGATATGTTATCACACTGTCATGATTAGTTTGCTCTCCTTGAAATGAAGTACTCTCTTGCTTCTCAAAGCTTGTAGATCTGGCTTACCACAGTCTCATACAGATAGAGAATTCAACCTTCTTCTCTCTCCTCTTTCTCTGGCCTCTGCCAGATCAGATACTAGCTTTTGCGAATCAACTCTCATAAACGGTTTGCCAACCATCTCATGCATCTGTCGTGGGTCAGATAAGGGAGTACTTGCTCTCACATATACGGAATTGGTGCAAACTCTTTCTTATAAGGGTGTATCACTAACTGTTCACAGGGCGGAATCTATTATCGGGGAAAGAAGGCCTTAAGTACTTGATGCTATGTATATTACCAAGACAGAAATGAAAGATGAATTTTATTATAAATCACACAGAGGAACAAGTATACTAGCTACCATGTAAGGAGGGCTATACCGAGTATGGTATAAACAAGGGTACATATCACCCTGTTTTATGAGCCATCCTCTCTCTGGTCACATGCCCTGTCTCTTGTTGTCTGAAATATATTCCGTGACAATAGCGTCTCCCATCGGCGGTTATACAAGTGATCTTCAAGATCACTCCACCGCCACCATAGGCCAGAATATTAGCTCCGAATCTTAAATGTGGACAACTTATATTGTTCGCAGAGCTTCTACCCAACGGAAAAAGGCATCATTCAGGGTGGGAAAAAAAAAGGAAAAAAAGGAAACTTGTTTGTTAGAGTACGTTAGAGATCATCACCTTCATGATTGAAGTATATGACATTGCCATTCCGTTCTATGGCTTGTTGTATCTAGACACTCCTCTCGATGGATAATGATGGATGGTGGGAAAAGAAGAAGTGAGACGGTGAAGCTAGCTAGTCCTGCAAACTTAGATCACGTGATATACGGTCTGAATCCAACACTTGTGCCAGGTTGGCGTCTTGAAAAGGAATTGAAAAGGACCCTCGAATTTATCACACGTTGGACGGTTTTATACTTGATCGGGAGCTCAGGATACTTTATTGAACTGTAACTACACAGTAACACTGTTCTGAGGTTCGAGTCCCCAACAATTTCTCCACCCAACATCGTGCAGTCAGAACTGCGATCACCATTTATTCGGCATCCGGCGCATAATTACTAACAGCCTAGCAGAAAGTCTGCTTCATTTGTGAATTTCTTTTTCACTGGAGGAAGTGGGAACACGAAAAGCCCCTGGGACGCTCTCATGGTACTTTCAAGGCTTGCTCGAGGGAAGTTAGGAAGATCTTTACCCAACACAACTAGCGCGATCATCATTTCAAGGTTACATCGTCACTATACAACCTTTGGTAAATCATATAGGGGTTAAAGAACTCCTCGGAGCAATGTATTTAGGACCCTCAGCCTACAATCGGCATTCTCAAACGCAACTAACCGAAATACAATAGTAGGGCTACATGCTATGGTTGAAATTGTGACTTCTTTAGGCGTAGTCTTTCCCCCTACTTTAAGATAATGTTGCATTTTCTACAAGATTGTAGTTGAGTAGACCCACTAGCAGTCGTTCTATTTAACCTCGGGCATAAATAAGCCCAATGGACCACAAGGGCATAGGAAAGTTGAATGCTTTTTTTTACAGCAAATGAACTTCTATATGATCGAACATCGATATCTACTGCGTTGGTAGGGGAGCAAGAGTTTGATTTGCTTTGTGATGTTCTTTTATTTATGGCCACGTCCAACATCTAATATTCATTGAGCCATCCACTATAAGGAATCTCTACAAATTATGTTCAGCTTCAAGTTCAATAGTCATCTCGTATTGATGATTCGTCGTCCGTTCCAGTCGTGGGTGATCTGGCGGAGCTAAAAGTGGTAACTGAGCATTCCGGATTATAAAATTGACATTCCCGAGAACGTACCGCCAAGATGACGTACTCCATGCCATTAGTCCGTCATATGTTTTCAGCACAAGACAGATTCCACATCCGGCATCAGATGGATTCTTTGCGGTGGCAGCGGTATACGTCAGCCTACGCAACAAGGGTCAAACATTATCATATAAAGTCGGTGTTTCTATCACCTCAAAGAAAGGAAAAGTATCTATTTCGTAAAGTCCAAAGTTCCCCATCTAATCAGCCTTCCCAAACACTACCATGAAGTTCACTATCTCCGCCGTCCTTGGTCTGGCTGCCTCCGCCACCGCCATGTCTCTTTCTGAGTCCGTCGCTCTTGGCGGTGCTAAGGACCAGTGCAGCTCTGGCGACATCTCTTGCTGTGATTCGAAGGAGAACCTGTCTGCCGATGGTATTCTCGGTAACCTCCTCGCCAAGGGTGCCCTAAACGGCCTTCTCGGCAACGACAATGCCGCTTGTGCTAAGACCAGCGCGCTTGACGATCTCAATGTCCTTTGTATGAGCTGCCCAATTCTGGACATCCAAAAGCAACATCTAACATGACATAGCTCAAACTGAGGACACCGATAACGGTCCCTCCTGTAAGAACATCATTGCTTGTTGCCCCGAAGGCACCGGCAAGGTAGGAGTTCTCAGCTTTCTTTTACTTGAATCACTTCAGCAGCTAACAGTTCAATTTTTAGTGCACTGCTATCGACAACGCATAAATGCATCTTCATTATCACTGAAGACAAGATCCGGTGGACACATTGTCGAGCAGCACCAAAGTGTCACCCGGTCTCTCCTTTGTATGGGGGTGAAGCGCAGTCTAGTGGAATTAGGGGGTTTTGAACATCTGGGGTTGAAGCTATCGAGGGTTTCATTTGGGTTCTGGCTTATAGTACCCGAGAAATACTAGCTAGTGCCTAGCACCCATGAGCTAGCCTTACGGCCCGTTTAGCTGTTAGAGTGCGTTAAATTCAATGGTATATCTCGGTTAACATGCATGTCCAGTCAAAGCCCACCGATTTTCGGAAGTACTATATTGGTTGAGACTGTTATCAAGTGAGCTTTAGGCATAGTGATATCCCATTGCTGTTTGCTCCACCTTCCCTTACAACAATGATAGTTTCTGCGCAAGAATCATCATTGAAGAAGCGTTATTGGACGCCAATGGTATGCTGCCCCCTGTCCGACCGCCGCCAGCAATTCCAGCAAGAGGACCCTGCAACAGCTGTCATCGTAGTGTGATTCCTGGAAGGTCTCGATGGTGTGAAAGATGTCGCCGAGCCCTGCCAAATACGTAGTGGTACAAAGGGGAACAGGGAAAGAGTCAGTTACTAAGCGGACAAGGTACCCGTGGACCCGTGGACCCCCGTGGACCCGCTACCTACCTACCTACCTAGGTAGGTATGTACCTACGTACGCATATGCTTAGACAGCCAACCTGTAGTTAAGCGGCCACAATTAAAACGCTCTTAGTCGCTCCTCGGGATAAGGGTGGCTCGGTGCTGCACACGGCCATTTTGATCGCCTCGAAGGGGAGATAACCTGACTATCGTCTCTATGATATTGGCGAACCGTCATTGACGGGTACTGATTTGCCAAGGATCACATGTAGGGGGACCTTTTCTCACTCTAAGCCGTATCGCGATGTATCACTATCCAAAGGCTATAGTGGAAGACTCGTATAAGACGCATTCTGAGGGTACACTACAGGGGAATTTCGTCCTCCTGCTCTAAGAGGGCTGTGGATAATGTGTTTTTATTTATCCCACTACTGTTGATGAAATGAAAGGTCATTCTATCCTTGTACAATCATCATGATTGGGCGTTACGTCAACAAAAGAGTGCAAGGAAGGCGCAGTCAATCGATCGGCGGCTTTGCAATATAATGGAGAACTAGGGAAGGAGAGAAAATCCACACAGAAAGAGAGAGAGAGAGTGTGTGTGTGTGTCTGTGTGTGTGAGAGAGAGAGAGAGAGGTAGGAGGGAGAGAGAAGGAGAAGCCGCCGCCTGGACAAACAAACATAAATAGCCTGAATAATCAGGCAGAAACATTTCCAAGGTTCCAGGTGGTAACTAAGAGCAGGCAAGTAATCCAGATTCTGCTCAGGTGACATACGAGACTGAAAGTTTAGAGCTAGATTCTCTTGTAATGTACATTAGAGCGACACGACACGCTTGCCTTTTTTACAAATTAAATCAACCATATTAACTATCTTCTGCAGCATCCTAGTATGTATCCTTCTTTCTTAGTGCAACCTTCAACGCATCTCACAAGGAAGCCACCACCGACAACGTAGTGAATGCGATAGATTGCAACCCGATATCTCATCAATAATGGTCTGTAGGCGCGCCTTGCTTTGATGCAATGGATTTTATATACATATAGCCATTTTGGGGAGCTCCGAGAACTATACCGATTTAGAGACAGATATATATCCCTCCGAAGTAGAGCCACCTAATTTTCGATGCCACAACAATGCAATTTTAATTCCTTCAAATTGGTATGTGCTACCTAAAATGCCCAACAATACCTGTCTACGAATAAGGAAATTAAATTAGCTGATGGTGATTGAAGTATGAAGCTGTATTCTACCTAGTCGCATTGAATGCGATTACATTATTTGCAGATGGTGGCTCGCTTGCCGTTATAGTGAGAAAGAGCATTAGTAGTGAGGAAAGGTAGGTCCCCAAAAAGTCGCATGGCTGTAGTAGACATCGCGGAGTAGACGTGTAGTTTTTCTGTTGTGGAACCCTCCCGTTAGGTAGAAGCTCATTGGCTTCATATTGGCCCAGAAGTAGCAAGTTAGAATTGTAAATACTAGATAGATAGAGCCTAGTGCGCAGGTTTGAGAAAAAGGCTTTCTATAGTACCTTGACGAGCTGGACGGTATTGATAACTTGCCTGACGTGTAGAGTCACCTGGACATGACCTAAGGATTATGTGAAATTAAGTTGTCTAGTAAAGGTCCGACGAAGGGTAAACACCAGACGGAGAGGCGATGAACTGTAACTTGGGAAAATGCTGGGTGCTTAGTCCCTTAGGCCACTGCCGACAGCACAAGCCTGTTTCCTCTCTCGACACTAATACCAAGTCATCCTTTCTCTAATGCTGTCTCCTGCTCGTACTTTCTGCTCTGGTTGCGGCAGATAATGGCGATCCACACCCTTTGCGGCCTGTGGGTTTATCAACGGGCGGTCAGCGACAGCTTGCAGCTAATGTGGATTGGGACATTCTAATTAAGCCTTTTAAGTTGCTCGACTGGTCCTGTCCTTTTAGCTCCGCAGTTTTATGCTCTACATATGTGCCCTAACAGTCGACGTGTAATTGCTGGAAATTAACAGCAGCCGAAGTCGAATTTAGTCATAAATTGGTCACTTCCTTGGAAGGTTGGTACTTCGTTTCTCTGAGGTCTTGGCTTCCTCACCCGTAATGCAACTTAGACCATAGACCACGGGAAATATTAAATGAAAGCCAGGTGGAATCCCGGCCCTGACTCGGACTCGGGTGAGTTTCTGGTCCATCTTCGAGGAATCAAAAACCTCGCCCCGCTTCCTTTGTTTGCTTCTATAAAATTTAATGTCTGTGATGTGGCCCGCATTTCGTATGTTTGGGCCTCTCCACTAACAGAACAAAACCTCTTTCCCCGAACCACCGACGGGGAAAAAGACTCCGAATAGCCCAACGCGAATGGGAACCTTGGAACCTTGGAAGAAGACGGTGATTAGTTAATCTTCCGGATATCTTGCCTATTTCAGAGAGAGCGTTGCTATGCCGAATTGGGCGACTCAGCCGGGCACACCAAGGCCGAACCTCAGTTCTCATGGGTAAACCTCAATGGTCGCAACCCGAGGTACGCCGAAAGTGGCGCACCGGGAGGGAGAGGCGGCGGCGTTAAATGGGGGCGGCCTTGGCGCCACAAGAAATCTCCAGTGAACAGTCAAGCAACGCTGCCGCTCCGGACGGAACAAGCCACATTGCTTTGGTGCGCTCCGCTTTACCTTCCGTTGTGCCTGAGTCTGATTACTCAGTACGGAGTAGTACCTAGGTACACATAGAAGTCACTATTCTCCACGTTTGATGGATGTTGACTGTGGGATCAATCCTGAAATACCATAGCACCACCGCAATTCGAAGATCGATGTACAACATACATGAGGTGCGGCTCTGTCTAAACGCACGCTAATACCAAACCCACCATATCTGATCGTCTTGACATCTTGACTAAGATCAAGACCAAAATGCTGACTACAATATAACACCAAAGGTAGAGAACCTTGCGTAGATGGCGTACCCTTTTTTGCCTCAACATCATTTTCCACGAATCCGGTATTTTTGGCTCACGCCAGCCGCCTCGTGGCTGGCCAAGAGATATAGCCACATTGGCACACATATCTCGTTGGTCGCCTCTTCGTTGCCATTTCGCTGGCGGGAACGAAGAATATGGCTTTCTTTTTTGTCTCATCTCGCTGGTGGAGATTGCGCACAAATTTTATCTATGTACGTCATTTGTACGTCATCAAGAGCGCTGTCTTGGTTCGATGGGAGATTGCAGTGGAGCCGCAGGCTCGCTTCGCGCCAGTGTACAGAATCCTCCGTACAGAGTACATTATGCAACATAAGTTGCACGGAATTCTCCGCATGCGAATACCATGTGCCATGTGGATGCCATGGGGAAAAACTCTTTGTCTCGTCTCTCCTCCCCGAATTAGTTGTGATCCCGGGGTGCCAAGTCCGCCCAGATCCGCCAAGGCACCAATTGCCAAGCGGAAAATGAAGGATTTCTATTGGGACGTCCATAACGGCACTGATGTCATCAGCAACATGTGATGTGGCTGTAAGCCTTGTCCAACCAGACTGTACCCCTGGTTTGCTCCTGGCACCGTAGTATTCGACATTGCTTGTTCGAGTTCAACCCGACTTTCGTCCGTTCCCCCATGCCGAACAAACCAATCCATGGAACTCGAAATCTTACTGACTCTGGCCATAGGAACTGCATCCAGCCATGCCATTATTACTACGGAGTACTACTACTACGCGAGATTACAAGGAGGTAGAATTAAGATTATCATTCTTGGCGTGGGGAGTTAAGCACCACCAAGAAGTCATTATACTACACGGTCGCACGGATTACGGAGTAGTACCAGTCAAGTCCGGGGATGACCCCAGGAACCAAACCATGGCCCCCAAAGGGCCCCAAAGGGCCCCGAAATGTTTGAATATGAATATAAATAATATACTAATAACAATTCATGGATACATACAATAGTACAACATACGCGCTGAGTACCGATGCCACCTGCTACATACGGGGGACTAGGAAAGGGTCGGGCTGACACAAAACGGCAATTAAACGAACCTTGGAAATTGAACCGGTCCGTGTTCGGCGTCGGCAAAAGCGGAAAACCTTGGGTCCGTGTGCCTTGTGCCGCACCGGAGAGGGTTTGGATATGATTGGTCCAAAGATTTGGGGCAAACTTAGTTTAGCGCCGATGGAAGGTCTTGGCGAGAAGTTTTTCCCATGACGTTTTGGGGCGAAAAGGCCTTGGCGGCTTCAGGTGCATTCAGGTGCATAATAGTCGAAACGAAATTTACATGCGCAATATGGATATCATCTCAGAGGAGGGAGTACAGATGGAATACGTGGAGCAAAAATATAATAATATGCAGTAATAAGGATCTAGCACATATACTGGAGACCTGAAAATCGGGGCCTTGCCCAGGTGCGGCCTCCAAATTAGTCATTTGCACCCACACCGCGTGGGCCCCAGTGGACCCGCCAAGTGCCAAGGTAAAGGATTTTCCCGCATTTCTCCGCATTGGGAACTCGAGAGCCTTCGCTGGACTTTCCCATTTGGGGCCCGACCAAGGATACGGTACCACTCCGACATTTGTCTTGCCCCCCCCATGGAGAGTGCTATAAGAAAGCCAATTCCTGTCTCGATTTTGACCCCATCTTCTACTCTTTCATACTACCTTTTTCCCCCAACTTTCTTTGACCTTCCCCCACAAAGTGACGGCTCTTATTTTGTCCCCACCGTCAACATGTGGACGACCACTAGCGGCTTAAGTGGTCGATCGCTCCGGGTGAGCATCACCTTCGCCGCTGTTGTTGGTTTCTCACTCTTCGGCTACAATCAAGGCATGATGGCCGGTCTCCTCAACGGTGAGGAGTTCGTGAAGTCTTTCCCAATCCTCGAAATGCCCGAAAATGCGACTGCGTCGCAAAAACACTACGTTGATGTCATCCGTGGTGCTGTCACATCCTGCTATGAGCTTGGCTGTTTCTTCGGCGCCATGTTCTCCATGTTCTTCGGTGAGAGACTCGGCCGCACTCGCCTGATTTTCGCCGGTGCCAATGTCCTGACCATCGGTGCCTTGCTCACAACTGTCTGCTTTACTGGTAAATGGGAAGTCGGCCAGTTCGTTATCGGCCGTGTTATCTCGGGTCTTGGAAATGGCATGAACACAGCCACGATCCCCGTCTGGCAATCGGAATGCTCCGGCGCTCATAACCGTGGCTTCCTGGTCTGTTTCGAGGGTGCCATGATCGCTGGCGGCACATTTATTGCCTACTGGGTGGTCTTTGGTCTCTCGCACGCTGGCGATAGCGTCCAGTGGCGATTCCCTGTCGCCCTCCAGATCTTCTTCGCTCTGATCGTGGCTGCCGGTGCCTTGATGCTTCCGGATTCCCCGTCGTGGTTTGTGAAGAGAGGCCTTGACAAGGAGGCCTGCCATGTTCTCGCTAGCCTTAAGGGCTCCACTCCTGATTCCGATGACGTCCTTCACGACTTCAATTTCCTTAAGGCGGACGTGGAGAACTCGAAGCAGACACAGGCAAGCTGGAAGACCGTGTTCACATTCGGCAAGACCCAGGAATTCCCGCGCCTTCTCATCGGTTGCTCCGGCCAGTTCTTCCAGCAGTTCACCGGCTGTAACGCCGCCATCTACTACTCGACACTACTTTTCCAGGAGAACTTGCATATGCAGAAGTACCTATCCCTGATCATGGGAGGTATCTTCGCTACCGTGTACGCTATCGCAACTATCCCGTCCTTCTTTATGATTGAACGAGTTGGCCGTCGCAACCTATACCTGATCGGTTTCCTAGGCCAGGGCCTCAGTTTTGTTATCACGTTCGCTTGTTTGATCGACGCAAATGAGAACAATGCTAAGGGTGCTGCTGTTGGTATCTTCCTCTTTATCGTCTTCTTTGCATTCACTCTCTTGCCTCTACCCTGGATCTACCCTCCCGAGATCAACCCCCTCCGTACCCGTACTGTGGGCGCCGCGGCGTCGACTTGCACCAACTGGATTTGCAACTTCGCTGTGGTCATGTTCACCCCACTCTTCGCTGGTCAAAGCCCATGGGGTGTTTATCTCTTCTTCGCATTGTTCAACTTCATCGGTTTGATCTTCGGCTTCTTCTTCTATGTTGAGACCGCCGGTCGTGAGCTTGAGGAAGTCGACATCATCTATGCCAGAGCCCATGTCGACGGCCGGATGCCTTGGAGGGTCGCCAAGGACATGCCCAAGCTCACTTTCGAGGAGATCACCCAGCAGTCCCGCGAGCTTGGCTTGGATACCAACGACCACTCCGTGACTGAGAAGAACGAGCTCGGCCTCAGCAGTGACAATGGGCAGGAGACTGAGGAGGTCGAGGATAAGCAGTAGTGCTCTTGTACATAACTAGCTGTACAGCTCCCACAATATCATATTATGCTTGTATAATTCATGATTTCATTTCCTACATCCGAGGATATGTAGTTAGTAGACCGAAGACCATAGAATAACATACGGCCTTCACAACAGTACCATGCTATGGAGGTTCGAGTACGGTGTTTTTGACTAGGGATACAATAAAGTTTTGACACTCGTATTGGGAAAACGGGCTCCTAATAAGTGTGAACTGCGCGGAAGGGGTTCGACCCCTTTTCCTTTCCGACCAAGACAAAGGAGCAATCGGAAGATGCGACAAGAGTAGAGTTACTAGCCACGAAATCATATCCTACGAGGTGCCTAGAGGGAATCAAAGAAGAGATCCCTGTGTGGACTATTTGACAAGACACGGTAAAATAACAGCACAATGCGGGCTATCTGTTTATTAAAAGGAGGAATTGTCTGACCAAACCGTATGGAATGAAAGATCCGGATAAAGCACTCAAAATCTCTGGCGTGCCCGCGCTTGAGTAACTATGTACGAGTACCATGATACGCCCAAAGGCCGGGAACAATCTTTCCTTTAGAATATTACGGGAAAAGACCACCTTTCGCATAATGAACGAGCTATATCAGTGCCTGCCCGGTTGCCTCCTGTCATGCTTGATCCTTGGATTATATTTTCACTGCTAGTCAACGTCTCACCAGACTTGGGCTGTAGCTTCGCGGCACTGATACGATCAGTCTTGTTGCCGTGTGCCACTTATGCCGGCTTATTCTCGATCGAGGCCGCGCTGGTCGGCATACCGTCGCTTAATATCACGATCTTGTACAACGGCGCCAACGCCTTCCAGGCGGGTTTCGTCTTTCTTGCGGCCGTGCTGGCCGTCATGATTGAGCTCGACGTTTGTCTGACCCTGCATCGGTCTGCCTAGGCCGCGGTTCACATCACCCGAGGTGGCTCCCATCAATGAATCCCCAGCCGATGTGAACGTGCCTTCTTCCGCATCCTCATTGGGATTGTTGACTAGGCCACTGACTTCGGGGACCGGGTCGGGAGTATAGGAGTTGCTTGCTGGGGCTGTACCGCTAGGGAATGCCTGCATGTGGTATTCGTCGCGCTGGTCAGCCTCATTCACCTTGAGACCGAGTTTATGCTATAGGCTTGATTAATACGGTGCATTCTCGGATGGGTAAAGTTAAACATACACCACTGGTCATAACTGGGTCTTCGCCCGTAGCCTTGTGAGCACCCTGGTTGGGAATCGCAGCGGAATCGAGATTCGAGAAGGTACTCATTATCAATATGTATGGCGTTTTAGAGTCGAGGACTGATATTGTCGTAAGAAAGGAACTTGGATTATAACATTACTAATTCTCGGTCGCTTCCAAGGTTCTTATACTTCAAAGCATATGGCTACATGATGTCACTATGCGGTATACTCCAAGGCGAAGGATGAAGTGCGCATGATATCAGAACTGTAAATTCAAGTTCTCGACAGTTGCGATCCATCTTAACTAGTTCTGGAAGTCCTCCAATCTGGATTTTATTTTGTTTTTATTTCTTTTCCAGTACGGGGATGTACCGGAAGGGATAAAAGGAAGCTTCAGAATAGCTGGGCAAACAACTTCGGGTGATGCAACATGCTACAAGAGTTCAATCGCTGTAGTTAAGAATTTTCAATTTTATCCCCGAGATCCAAGTGAGGGCCAGTTGCCACACAGCTCGAGTTGTTAAAGGTTATGATGCTTTCCGGGTGCCATGCACGCAGACAAGGTCCATCTTCTCGCATGAGATTGGGGTCCCGTGGCCCTGGGTATAGTAGTGCAAGATTGGGCTTGGCCAGGTCATGGTCGTGAAACATGGGGGCGAGTCCTGCGCTTGACATCACCAGTGCTTGGATTTCGGTAACAACTCCCCAAGGGACTCCAGGAGTGGGATATCGGGGGCCAATCGAATGGGAAGTAGTTTAACAGGAAGCCTGTTTTGGCATTCGACGTGCCCGTGCATTACCATATCGGCAGACCTTTCTCCGTAAAGGAAGGGGTGAATTCACTCAAACCACGGTCACTTAGCGGACTCCATGTACTTTCAGTAAGCTGCAGAGAAACAGAGGGTGTTTTCTAGGCTGCTTGTTGAACTAGCACTAAAATTGTGTCTTTCTGGTACCCACCACATACTGGGGTTGAGCGTGTGCAATTGACATAGCTAACCTTTTATGTGTATATGGGTCGTGACTAACGACTGAGGTTCTTCACACATTTGCGGGGACAGTGTGTATATTCAGACATCAAGGCAGAAATTCATAAGGCACCAATGCTAACTACCTAGGTAACTAGTTAGTCTAGTTACCTAGCAGGTACTTTGGAATTTGCGTTATCTAGGCTCAACAACCTTGGCCTTCCTCGTGAAAAGGAAAACGGAATTTTATACTGAATTTGTTCATCAATTCAACATCCCTTTCCCCGGTAATGCGTGTTGCCGTTGCCGATGGGAGATGTCAAAATGTCCAAGCTTCATTCATCTCGGCTCTACTGAGGGACGCTACATACCGGTGGTATTGTCTCGCAATAGCAGCCCTCGCATAAAGGATGCAAGCTATGCGTAACGAGATAAGTTCGTATCGATGCTACCCGTTTCCCGTGTAGGATGTTCATGAACTATCTGGGAATTGGATGTTCTGACTCGAGGCGTACAGTCGCCTTGGATTGAAGGCTCCGTCCGATCCAAGGAGACCTTCTAGAAATTCAAAATGACGGAATTCGTGATATCGGTCGATTTATTGTCGTTGCACTGGATATGGATGAGCCATGGCTGGTCGAGACTTGGGACTGGTGGGCGATACTCTGAGCTTTGCAGATTCGAGAAGTACATATTTGCCAAAAAATATGACAAGCCGCCAAGTCGGATTCGTCCCCTGGGGAGGGTGAGCTACAAAATCAGCTATCTACCATTTCGCCAGACCACATCATTCAGCCCAGCGAATGTCAACTAGCAATTGTTTGCGCCCAGGGCGAAGCTTGTCATACCGCCAACTCTCACTAATTTGTGTTCTCTGCAGCCTACAGCTGTGGATGAATACATGCATCGTTACTGGGCTTTCGATGGCACCCACTCTTAGTGTTACAGAAATATTTAGGATGTCGACACTCGCTTAATACTTTGATCTTGATCTTATCTGCTCATTAAACAAATGCGATGGGTATCCTGGGTTTGGAGATATCTCTCCATAGCACAGGTATTACACCCCAGCCTCCTTACGTGTATGTTTTTATTAGGATACTATCCAATATCTCAACGGCCTTGGGAGACTTATTGTATGATTGAGGTGGAAGTCTTCAATTCGGAAAGGGTAGAGTTCCGGAGAGTCAAGGTATTGTGAATGTGCTTGTTTATTTCCAATGCCGCCTCGATATGACTGAAGGGCATCAGTACGTATGCATCCTCTTAATTTGAAAGGCCCTGACAATATATTTATTGTATTCCTAATCGAGTGAATATTACGAAGAGTCCAGCCAGGTTACGTTCTTGGGTACCCAGCCCGTCAAGCCCCTGGGATCAATAAACATTCCACGAAAGCTTAGGGGAGTATGGAAACAGTGAAAGTATGTTCGGTTCGAATCAGTATTCGAAGTTGAGAAAGAGTCGTCAAAGCCCTTGATTCCCAACCTTCATGATCGATGCACTAATACTCGCTCTGAGTTTCAACCGTAACTAGTTACAGGCCCTCTACCAGCTCTACCACCGGACCTGTAAATCGCTTCTTTCCTCCTAGGACATAATAATAAAGCCCCCCCAATCAACATCCATCCCATTGTCACCACGACACAATAATTCATATTTCCTGGTGTAACCGGCTGCACCGTTGGGAAGGTGCTGAAAACCATGGCTATGATGAGCCAAACGATGGCAGCGATATTGATGACGGGCCCCCATCGCGGCCCTAGATTGAATGTTCCCGAGCCAACTCCACGGACACTTGCTGCTGATCTTCGTCGACCATATATTAACATGACCACAATGGGGGAAATATACGAGGCATACATTCCCAAAATGGCCATAGATAATACCGCGTTGAAGGCGGTTGAGCTGCCGAGATAGATCAACCCAAGGAGCATTTGGAGAAAGCCAACCATGAGAATCATGCGCACCGGGACTTTCAATGTGGGGCTCACTTCTGCGAAGAATTCCGATGCTGGAAACCCATTGTCCCGTGCGAACGCCCATGCTGTACGGCTAGTAGATGTCACACATGCCGCATTGGCAGCCGTCGCGACCATGGTGATGCATAGGGCTAGCACTGAAGCGCCCGCCGCGGAGGCAGTGACGTTTAAAAAGAGCTGCATAAAGGGGAATCCCGTCTTGGACTGAAGCAGGGATTCTAGATCTCCCAGGGAAAACAGTAGAACAGTCGCATACACTAGGCCAATCACTCCATTGATAATGACGCTGCCTATCATGGCCAATGGTACGTTACGGGAAGGCTTTGGCATTTCTTCGCTTAAATGGCAAGCGGCATCGTATCTAGAATAAATAGTTAGCGTGCAGCACACTGCAAGAATATAAGAAAATCGTACCCGAGGAAAGGATATACGGTGCTCAGCAGTCCTACTAACCATGAAGCCCCATCGTTGTCCCATCCACTGGTGTTAGAGAATCCGGTGAAGACGTAGCTTGCAGAGTGCTTCTCGGACATTGCTCCCAAAACGGCGACTATTACGACAAAGCCAACGACGTGCAATACACCTGTTCGCAATTCAGACCCTGATTTGTTTATTAAACTTTGGGGAGATTGCTCTCTTACCGGCTGTTGTATTGGTGTGAGGCAAGATCTTGGAACCCCAGACATTGAGGGCGGTTGAGTATGCCAATATGAGCCAGTAGAAAAGCATCCCTTGCCACCTAGTTGGGGTATAAGAGTCCAGATGGTTTAAGGTGATGAGTGCCTGTAGCTGTAAGCCCGCGGCGAAGGCTGCGGAGGCGGAAAATACCAACTGTCCACCGATTGAAATCCAACCAGTAAACCAAGATGCGGTGGCCTTGTACGATGCCGGCGTGAGACAATGAACCCAGTGGTATTGCCCTATGGAATATAGTTACATTAACATTGGACATCACCTGGGAAGATATATGAAGGAGAGGTAGCTGATCGTACCGCCAGCAGTAGGGTAGATGGAGGCAATCTCGCCCAACGAAAGAACAATGAACATTGTACCAATCAGAGTGATGAGACTAAATTGGCCAGACAATCAGCATTCCGGTATGGTAGTATTGTCGAGAATGGCTCACTAGTTATAAAACAAGCATGGCGCTCCGCCATTGGTAAGAGCCGCCGTGACAACCGAGGATAATGCCTCCCAGGTGGCCATTAGCGAGATTTGGAGACAAACGATTGACCATAAGGAGAATTCACGACGGAGCTCTTGGACATGACCAAGAGCTGCAAGTTGGTCTTCATCACTGATGGTTTTCTCTGAAGTGGGCACTTTAGTCTCCTTTGGGGTGGGATCCATACTTCACACTGCTTGTAGGGTTGCTGATGGGAGATATTTCGGGTATAAACTCAGGGGTAGTATACAGTAGGACAGGACAGGACATTCTTCCGAGGTCTATCTGTACCTCTTATAAGGTTATCTGGGGGGTGGCGGTTTGAGATATGGTCCTAATGTCAATACAGACTCATACACGGCCATGATCCGCACATCCTACCGGCCACCCACATATGTACATCGAAACCAAAAGCAAACTCGTATTGCTTATCTTCACATGCGGAGATCCCCATGTCTTGGTATTTTTCCCCGCATTTTTATGGAATTTCTGTTGCCTATCATTGTCTCTTATTGTCTATCATCACGGAACCATTTCCGGATCTCCACTATTGCAAAGGAACTCCATTCCGAGATTTCCGAGATTCCGAGCATGTACTAATATAAGTCGTGGACAACTCCAGGCAGAAAGTCCAATAAATCCATAACTTCCACGTCATGTCCTACCCTCACCCACTTAGTATTCTCTCCATCGAGGAGACCAATTTGGCCCGCGATGTGGTCAAAGCCGCTCACCCAAACGTCGTGATCGACTTTCGGGAGATCTTCCTACAAGAACCACCCAAATCTCAGCTCCAGGAGTTCCTAGCGCTTGAACATGCCGGCCGCTTAAGCCCAACCACTCCACGTCCTCCGCGCCTAGCTCTGTGCCAATATGATGTGATCGGAACAGACCGCATTCCTCAATTTCACGAATCTGTAATCGACATAGTTTCACAGTCGCGAGTGAAGCACACGGTGGTTGGGAAGGAGCATCATGCCAGTTTGACGCTGTAAGAAAAAGAAGAAGAGAAAAAATTGAAGCTTAAACATCCGGAGTTTTCTAACGATTTGCTAGGAGCGAATTCGATGTTCTCGTCGATCAATGTATGAAATCACCATTATTCCAGAAAGCGCTATCGGAATTCGATCTTCCCGAAGGCTTCGAGGTCATCATTGAGCCATGGCCGTATGGTGGCTTGGATCACACCGATGAAAATCGTCGCTTTTTCCAGGGCCTCTGTTTCGCCCAGGACAAACGTTCCGGAAATGAAGACTCCAATTTCTATTCTTTCCCCTTACCCATCATCCCTGTGATGGACGCCCACACACAAGAGATCATCCGGGTGGATCGACCCGCCACAGGCGGCAAAGGTGACGGTCTACTTGAACAGACATTTAAACGGGATATAATTGGTCATTGCAAGCCCTCAGAATACGTGCCCGAGCTGATGCCAGAGGGGACTCGCAAGGATCTCAAACCGCTGAATGTGGTCCAACCTGAGGGTCCATCCTTCCGAGTCACCAACGAGTCTCTGGTCGAATGGCAGAAGTGGCGGTTCCGTGTCGCTTTTAATCCACGAGAGGGTGCAACGATCCACGACGTCTCGTATGATGGCCGCAGTGTGATGCACCGACTGGCAATCAGCGAAATGGTAAATGATATGTTAAGCCGAAACACATAACTGTGAACTAATCGTGCTTCGCTTGTTTAGACCGTCCCTTACGCTGACCCCCGACCCCCTTTCCACCGGAAACAGGCCTTTGACTTCGGCGACGGCGGTGGCGGAAACATGGCTAACAACCTGTCGCTCGGCTGTGACTGCCTTGGGGTCATTAAATACTTCGATGCCATTATTACCCAGGCAGATGGTACCGCCCAGACTCTTCCGAATGTGATTTGCCTCCATGAACAGGACAATGGAATTGGGTGGAAGCATTCCAACTGGCGCACCGGGCGCGCTGTCGTTACTCGGAATCGGGAGCTTGTTGTCCAGTTTATTATCACACTGGCCAACTACGAATATATCTTCGCCTACAAATTCGATCAGTCCGGCGGAATTACAGTTGAGGCACGCGCGACTGGTATCTTGAACGTGGTCAATATCGATGCTGGTAAGACTAGTGAGTACGGAAATGTGGTGAGCGGCGGTGTTCTCGCTCAGAACCACCAGCACATTTTCAATGTACGAATTGATCCAGCTATCGATGGCCCCAACAACTCGGTGGTCGTGGAGGAATCTCACCCAGTTCCAATGAATGCGGTCACCAACCCCAACGGGAACTATTATGAAGTCACCAAGCAGACCGTAGAGCGTGCATCTTGGATCGATGCCGCTCCGCAGCTCAATCGGACCATCAAGATGATCAATCCCCACATAAGGAATCCTATCAGTGGAAACCATGTGGGATACAAGTTCATTCCACTGGCCACTCAGACACTCTTGGCCGATCCTGCATCGGTGCAGGCACGTCGGGCTCAATTTGCTCAACACCACGTTTGGGTCACGAAGTATCGGGACGGGGAACTCTATGCCGGGGGTCGTTATACTTTGCAGAGTCAAACTGAAGTTGAAGGTGTCTCGGATGCTGTTCTCCGTGGTGATTCCGTTGTTGACACCGACGTGGTGGTTTGGAACTCCTTTGGAATTACCCACAATCCTCGCGTAGAAGATTGGCCTGTTATGTATGTTGGTCCCAATTTTCTTTCCTTTCTCCACTGCTTCTTTTCTTTTTTTGCGCATCATACTGACTCAGTATAATAGGCCTGTCGAGATTTTCCAGCTCATGATCCGACCCGCGGACTTTTTTGTTGCCAACCCATCGCTCGATGTGCCTTCCAATAAGAATGTTTCGTCACGGTTAGCTGACTCAGAATGTTGTCGAAAGTCGCACATTTAATAGGAAGGAGGATAGAACAAGAGGAAAGGTTATAACATAGTGATATTACATTACGAAGGAGCTCGGCCCCGGGGGAGATATATAGTTACCTAAGCATTTGCCCTATGGATCCATCCATGGATGGATATGCAAAACTGCAGGATTCTACTAAATATCCAAAACCAAGTTTACTTGATATTATCATAAAAACATGAATAAACGATCTAAAATCGAAGCTTAAACATAGAAAAGTACTTGCCATACTACAACATAAGTCTTGTATACACCCGTGGACATGTACAAAAGTGTACAATGTTCACGTATATCCCCGCAATCCTCTCCCAAGGCACATCCGAAGCACGGGCCATATCTCGGTTTATCTTTCCGCCTTCCGAGGTGTCTCTTCCTTTCCATCTTGCCTTGCCATGACATGACAATTTCTATCAATCAGTCCGTCTGCACAATGGTTTCGGAGTCTCCGAGGTCTCCGCGGGATGATGATTCGTCCAGGAGAAAAAGGGCCAAATACACCCAAGTTGCTTGGTACGTCTGCTTATCCACTTCGGGTTTCCTACTTATGTACTATCACAGCTTGATGCTGACCACCTCAGCAATGAATGCAAACGGCGAAAGCTAAAATGCAGTGGTGGCCCGACCTGTGTCAGATGTTCTCGTGATCATATCCCTTGTGTCTACGCCCATCGCCCTTCTACCACGTCGATCCAAGGGCCTGACGTCAATGATGAAGGGTATGTCTCTCAAATTCCCAGTCACATTCAGTCACTATTATCTATTGATCAAGAGGTATGTACTCATTCTATCCAGAGCCAATATCAGATTCCAGGCTGTGGAAAGGCAACTGGAGACTCTGCGGCGGGAAATGCGGACCCTCTCCGCCCGCGTCCATGAGCTTGAACCCCCGGTCCTGCTTCAGCATCGAATTCGTCAGCCCCACCCACCATGGGGAGCCTGCACCGTATTCTAGATGCTCCTAGGTCCCCGACGTACGTCGGACCCACGAGTGCGGAGTTTGGCCTCACTCGATCTCAAAGGTCTTTATCCCACCAAGCCGACGACTGTGCCGCAATTGACGATCGTGGTGAGGGCCTTGACCTATCAACAACTGCTCCCAGTCCTGCGCCATCGGGGGGCGAAAATGCTCCTCTTGGGAATCCTTTGATCAGCCTGGGTGCAGATGAAACATTGCGTTTGGTACAAGTCTATGAGGACACAGTAGGTGTGATGTACCCATGTATCGATTTGGATGAAGTGCGAGCATACGTGCTCGAGTTCTACCGCTCTCACGACTCTACCGTGGCGGCTTTGTCTGTCTTGTCCACACAGACAGCCTCGGATCAGGATTGGTTCTCTGCGCGTGATGTCCAGGTTCTAAAGATCCTCTTGGCGACCGCTCTATTGGTCGAATCGCACGGTCGGAGTGAGCGCGCCGCCCAGCTAGCCGACAGTGTGGAAGATCGCTTCGCCAGTCGATTGAAAATTGCCGAGGTTGATATGAAAGAAATCCTCATTCTGACCCTGTTGGTGTGTATCTCCAATCGTTATTCTGTTCCCATAGTGCCCCCGGAAGGAAAACGTATTGACTGTGGTAGTCCATTTTTCACTCTTACCGCGACGACGAAGTCATCGCCGGGCGTTTGATCGGTATGGCGGTTCGAGGGAGTACGGAGCTAGGTCTTCATCGTCAAGAAACGTGGCAGAAGACAGGAGGCGTTTTCCCGGGGGAACTGGAATGGACGTGGGCAAGCCGACTGTTCTGGTGCATATACGTGTTAGATCGCAAGTGTGCCTTTGGCACGGGGTTGCCCTTCGCCATTCAAGATTCCGACATTGACACCAACTTGCCTGAGCCGGGCCACTCTACTCCGTACCTGACTTGCATGATTTCTCACGCGCGCCTGAGCACAAAGATTTGGGGCCTAATCGTCGGATGGCCCAACCGGTCGCAAGCGGCCACCTCAGATGGTTGCGCTTACTTGGACGCTCAGGTCCAGCAATGGATCCATTCCATTCCGCGTGAATTACGTTTTGATCCGACTTGGCGCTCTCCGGCTGGATCAGAGCAGACCGATCGAGCCATGATGCTTCAGGTTCTCCTTGCTCTACAAGCGAACCAGCTTCGAATTCTTGTGTATCGACAAAATCTGCTCAGTGATGAGCGGATAGCGGACAACGTGACTGGTGCCTCTACCGCCGTCGAAACGGCGAAGAGCACCGTTCATATGCTAGACTATTTCAGTCGGGTTTCGAGTATCTATTTCCAGCGCCCGGAGCCATTCAACTATTTTCTGTTATCCGCCCTCGCCGCCCTCTTCTTGGCCGTTTTACATGCGCCAGCGCGTTTCAGCCATGCTTGCCGGCCAGAATTTTATACGGCCGTCGACATGGTTCGTCGCTCAGCAACACGTGCGCGTACTTCCCGGAGATTGCAAAAGGTCCTTCACAGTTTGAAACGCATTCGATTGAATCTCGGGTGGGATAATGAAGCTGGCCGACAATCATGTATCCATCGAGGTCATCCCTCGAAAGTCGATTCTAAGGATGAGAAAGAGACAACTCACCTTCATTGGCATGCTGCATCCCAAAATAAGGCGTATTCAGCCAGCGGCATTTGGGATACAACGCCAGTAGGAGCCACGACAGAGTCTGCTGCTGCGCGTTGTACCCCCAGCCTCCATCAAACATCCGGGGCGACTACTCCTCAGCTCTCATCTAACGCTTTTTGGCCAATGTCACCTGGTACCGTAGCTGGATCCGAATCCAAAGTCTGCGAGGACTTGAGCAGCTTTTTTGAAATTGCAGGTGGGTTCTACTTTGACCCTCAACCTGGTTCGGACATTGCCGCCGGAGCAGATGTGGGGTTGGCCCCTCCCGGTGACACGCGGTCGCCCAATGCGCTGGACGCCTTTCACGCTGAGGATGAGGCCTTGACGAGAGTCATGGCTGGTTTGCTGTGAAAATTTGTGGACGTTATGCATAATGATTCAATACCCCATGCTTAAGCTTGGAGGATGAGCGGCTTCAGTTCGGTTAAAAAGATATTACTATACTTGACATTACGTGACATTCTCCGAGTATTTGCACTTCCTTTCATCCGTGACAAAAACAACTTGGACCTTGACTTGGGATTCCCCGGAACATGGCGTGTCTCGGTTGCATGGTGGCGTATATAGTTTTCGGCAATATCCACCAGTCGGTGCTCTAATTCCCGCGACTAGGTCCTCTCCCTGAAGGATTTTCCTCTCTCCGCTATAGGCCTGGTTTATTTCCTCTGTCTCTTCCGTGTTGCATCCAGACTTTGCTCGCTGCAGAAAAAGATCTCTGTCCGTGCCCTGTTGGGGGAAACGTCCGGGTTTCCACCAATGATTCATGTATCACCTTGCCAACTAATGAATACAAATACATCACTATGGGCAGCCCACTGGTGAATATGTTGAACGTGCACATCATCTCCCTCGATGCATTTCGGTAATATCATCAAACCGGTGCTGTTCGCAGTCCTCGTGCAGGGGTACGCAAACCCTGGCAGTTGTTCAGGTGCCTGCATCGTACACGACCCGACGTTGATACAAAGATCATCGGACAATCGTTATTTCCGGTTCTCTACTGGCAACAAGATTTCTTATGCCAGCTCCTCATCTATCAACGGCCCGTGGACTAACATTGGCTCCATGCTACCTGGTGGATCTTCCATTGATCTCGCCGGAAATGATGACCTATGGGTAGGCATTATCCTTTCCGCGAAGCTTGTCCGCAAGTGATCAACATGCTCGGTACTGACTTCTATGTTAGGCCCCCGATGCTCAGCTTGTGAATGGTCTTTACCATGTTTATTACACCGTATCGACCTTTGGCTCACAGGATTCGGCTATTGGACTAGCCACATCTCCAACCATGGAGTCTGGCTCCTGGACTGACCGTGGAGCAACCGGTATTGCCTCGTCGTCCTCTAAGGCATATAATGCCATTGATGGAAATTTGTTCAATGATGGCGGTACCTATTATATGAATTTCGGCTCCTTTTGGCACGATATCTACCAGGCTCCAATGAACTCGGCTGCCACCAAAGTCGCGTCTTCGTCATACAATCTAGCATATGACCCCGCTGGAACCCACGCTGTGGAAGGGGCCTACATGTATAAATATGGACGCTACTACTATCTCTTCTATTCTGCCGGTATCTGTTGTGGCTACGACACATCTCGCCCTGCCAGCGGAGCAGAATACAAGATCAAGGTCTGCCGATCGACTTCACCTACTGGCGGTTTTGTATGTTACCCAATGCTTACCTGCTTTAGACACTTGCGCTAACTGTTTTCTTATAGGTTGATGCAGCGGGTACTGCTTGTACAAGCGGGGGAGGCACAGTTGTTCTAGAAAGTCATGGTACAGTCTACGGTCCTGGTGGACAGTAAGTTCTCGAATTGGACTATACGCTCGAATATTGGTCTAACCTTTCTCTAGGGGTGTATTTACTGATCCTACCCTCGGCCCGGTGCTTTATTACCACTATGTTGATACCACTGTGGGCTATGCTGATGGTCAAAAACGCTTCGGATGGAATCCGATCGATTTCTCAAGCGGCTGGCCAGTGGTTTAGATGTTAGTGCTTGGTTTTTTTGGCCAAGTTTGTCCGTGGAGAGAAGGTTGCCCTATTTCTATCTCTCTCTCTCTCTCTCTTTTCTGTACTACCTCCTCCAGTTCTATGTTACGTTGCAACTCGTTCGATTGACCAAGTCTCTTAATTCGTTTTGATAAAGTGTCTTTGGTTGAAGTGGCGTATTCGTGAGCAAATGTGATGCAAGTAATCCATTATATTGCTGCTAAACCATCTGTTTCTGGCGTAGGGAGACTATATCCTTTATTCGTTGATTTAGTGATGGAGGTGCAATCTGGATGGAAGTGGAATGAATGGAGAAAAGCACTGTCTGTATTGACGATCTTGCACGAGGAGAGGAGGAAGAGAGAAGGAAAGGAGAGAGAGCTATCATACATGGAGGTTCTATCACATGATGATGCCTCAGGCATCCAACATTTGTCGGAGTAGATGCATTGGCATACCGGCATACCGGAGGATCCATTGATCCTATGCATTTTGTAATTTTAGATTAGTAATCGACGGTCCATATAAATTGTTAGGAAAGTCGATACAGCAATACAGAGAGTTGAACACCATTGATTGGACCCTACATTTTTACAATACGGCCCACGCCGACAGTTATGAGCCCGGTTCGCACTGAATGAGACTACTGTAGTTGGAATACAGTATCTAGCCCGCTGCTAGAAGTGTCTCGCAACCCCTGAAGCTATTCTGAAGCTGTGCAAAGCTACCCCTGAATCCAGTAATGGAGGCAGCATCAATCCTCTCCGCCATGAAGGGCGAAAAACTGAAGGACTCGCCGCAGTGGCTCACCTGGTTTGCAAAGGTGCAGCTATATGCCGTACAAAAGAATGTGTGGGATCTCTGTAATCCAGACCTCACCTCGTCGACAACCGATCCCGCTAATAAACGACCCGAGCCTCTCCAAGAACCGGTGGAACCCGAATACCCCGAGGAAGGCGATGAGAAGGAACGAAGGATCTGGCGAGACCGTATGGATGTGTACAAAGTGAAGTACACAAGGTGGGAGAAGCAGACAAAGGGACTGAGCGATGTAAATGAATATATCCTCACATACCTTGATCCAATCCACCATCTCTCTCTAGTTGCATATCGTACTCCGTATGATAGGCTTGTGTATCTAAAGTCTCGCTTTGCCCGATCGACTGCGTACGAAGAAGAAATCCGTATGAAGTGGAAGGTCTTTGCAATGCAGAAGCCGACAGGAGATATCGAGGAATGGCTTCAACAGTGGAACTCACTAAGAGAGCAAGCCGTCAGCCTTGGCATCAATGATGGAGATGCAAATAGGGATTTCTTACACGCTGTGAAAGAGGTGCTCCCTATCTGGTGGCAAGGGAAATACCAGGAGATTGTTATGGACAAGAAGGTGTACGATACTCGAGACCTTCTCGAATCATTCCGCGCGATGAATCGTGAGATAGGTGTTCAAACTGTGACCTCAACCAATGCTCCAAAAGGTGCATTTTCAACCTGGCAAGGACACCAAGAAGCGAAGCCGGAAGGGAAGCAAGAGAAGCTCCCATTTGAGAAGAGACGCTGTCCGTGTGGTAGCACTCACCCAAGGCATAAGGTTGCCACTTGCTATATCATGAATGAAGCAATTCGACCGGGGGGATACACTCTCAATGAGCGTACGCTAGAGAAAGCGAAAAAGAAGTTAGCAAAGGACCTCGGCTGGAAGCAATGGGTGGATAAGGTGGTTGCTGAAGCTCAGCCAAAGGCTGAATATGCTAACCAGGTTAGCTTTGCCACCACCTACCAAAGACACGAAGCCGTACAGATCAGCAAGCATGTGCTATCTGTAGCAAAAAGTGATGAGCCCTCTTTTCATGATCGATGGATTCTCGATACTGGATCGAGTACGCACATCTGTAATGATAGGAGCTTATTTGTTGACTTCACCCCGGACGATATGGAAGTTTCAACTGGAGACAGCACCACAAAGATGCTCGGCAGGGGTACAGTTCGCCTGATAGGAAGACACCCGGTGAAGGGAAGGATGGAGATCACATTGAGTGATGCTCTATACTCACCTGGATTCCATACAAATCTAGTATCATACGCGATGCTAAGGAAGAAAGGTGGCCTTTGGTGTCAAAAGGCGAATTGCATACGGGATCCGAATGATAGGCCTGTCGTCAGTGTACATTTTTGGGATCACTTTAACCTCTGGCTTTTTGATAAGCCTGGCGAAGCTCCTCCACAGCAGGCATATGCCACCCAGGCAGGCGTACGGAACTCGGTGAAGCCGCAGGAATCAAAGGCTTCCTCCGAATTATGGCATCGGCGCCTAGCCCACGTTGAACCACGTACTATAGCAAAGCTTGCTAGTATGGTAGACGGCGTCGTTCTTGAAGATAAGAAGTCGACGGAGCAGCAATCTCTATGTCAAATCTGTAAGACAGGAAGTGCTCCGAGGCAGATATCACGACGGCCAGTCGGAAGATCCTTTGGACGATTTGGAAGGGTGCACTTTGATCTAATTCAACTGCCACCGGCGTACAACAGACATCGCTGGATATCTCACTTCTATCTAGAAGGACCGAGGTTCCATTGGATCATGACACATGAAGTCAAACCGGAATGCCAGCTTGCGATAAAGGAGTTCGTACAGCTAGCAAGGAATCAGTGGAAGCTGCCGATCAAGGCTTTCCACTACGATAATGAAGCCGCAGCAGGCAAAGCAGCGGAGTATAGCCTAACAGCTGACGGTATCTTAGTATATCATACTCCACCTGGACACTCAGAAATGAATGGGTATGCTGAGAGATCTGGCGGGATGATCATCACCCGTATGCGCATGCTCGCTCTCGAAGGAAAGCTCCCTAAGGATCTATGGCCGGAATTTGCAAGCGCCGCAGTATGGTTATTGAATCGTACGCCGTCGTATATCGCTACCGAGAACCGCTGGGTGGTTCCATGGGAAGAAGTCAGGAAGGAACTTGCACCTGTGATACCGAAGACCAACCTGTCAAATGTCAGGCTGTACGGGAGCATGGCGTACTGTAGGATTGAGAATCAAGTACAGTCTGATAAGATGCACCCTCGAGCAGAGATTGGCTTCTTGGTAGGATACCGTGCCTCGAATATCTGGAAGATCTGGTTTCCACATAGTGGAAAGGTGAAGCATATAAGGGATGCAGTCATTGATGAAACCCGGAAGTACACACCTGAGTACGACCAGTATAAGCCGATTCCACTACCGCTAGTGAGACAACCGCAAGAACTCACTACTGAAGAGATCACCAAGGTGATCAACTATGAAATCACTGGTCAACAAACTAGTACGATGGAGGAAAGTCAGGGCATACAGGATCGGGATGATCCCCAGCAGCATGATCCCCAGCACATTAATCCTCAGCAAGCACAGGAGAATCCTCAACAAGTGCAAGATACGTCTCAGGAAGTGATTCAAGAAGCTACTGGTAAGGCAAGTGCTCCAAGAGAGACTACCCCAAGTCAGGGGGTGAGAGAAGAAGCATACTGGCCAACACCTGGTCATCCACCGGCGCGTACAGCACCACCAGGTGCATTTCCGGAGGATCAGGATCTACCACCATTGCCGATCACCCCGCCGCAGGAAGAAGAAGCGAATACTGGCTCTGGTCAGGGGGTGGATATACAGGCTGATCAAGAAGATCCAGCGCATCAAGACCAGACCCAGTACGAATACAAACCTACTCCTGATCCGGTAGAAGACGAGCTAGAAAGGCAGCTACAGTCCGAGCTACTAGCACCAAGCAGAGAGATAGTTAGTGACATTGACACCGGCAACATACTAAGTGGAAGACGAACACGCAGAGCGAGAAGAGATGATGATTTTGCATATGCAACAACCACTACAGTACGGGACGAAGAGCCCCCGGCTCTGCTTCATGCCTTTGCCGCTGGTTTATACGCAGAGAAACCGGACAGTCGTCGTCATCGAGATGATCTTCCTCCACCGCCGAAGCGTTGGAAGGATGTTATGAATCACCCATTTCAGGAAGGCTTCCTCGCAGCAATGAGGAAAGAGATCAATTCGCTATCTGAAAAGGAGACATTTGAAATCATCAACAGACCAAGGGACAGAGGGAAGCAGATCCTCCCTCTACTATGGGTGTTCTCGTACAAATTTGACCAGGACGGTTACCTGCTAAAACTGAAGGCTCGTATCTGCGTACGAGGAGATCTTGAAACCATTTCTCACGAAGAGAAAAGGGCTGCTACATTAGCAGCAAGGACAGCAAGGATGATCTTCGCACTAGTGGCTGCTTTTGATCTGGATTTGCGACAGCGGGATGCTGTCACTGCATTCCTAAATAGCAAGCTAGATGTGAAGGAGACGTACACCTATATGCCAGAAGGTTTCCAGACCCCAGGCAAGTGCTGGAAGCTACGCCGTGCTTTGTACGGTCTGCGGATCTCACCGAGGCTATGGCAGCGAGAAGCAGCGAGTGTACTACGTAAGCTAGGGTTACAACAGATGCCGGAAGACCCCTGCGTCTTTATGGGACAAGGCTTGCTGGTCTTCTTCTATGTGGACGATATCCTGATCGCCAGTCACAGTACTGCTAAAGCACAAGCACAGCAGCTGGAGCGAGATCTAGAAGCACACTGGGAGCTGACAGACCATGGAGAAGCGGCATGGTTTCTTAATATCCGGATCGTCCGAGACAGACAGGAGAAGAAGCTTTGGCTCTGTCAGGATAGCTATGTGATGAGCATTGCTACCCGGTACAATCTGACAGACCGTCCACCAGTCTATACACCACTGCCAGTTGACGAATTGACACCCTACCAAGGTACGGCTACGCCGAGAGAGATCCATTTATACCAGCAGAAGGTTGGATCTGCAGGATATGCCACTACAATTACCAGACCGGACGCTGCAAAAGCCACCGCTCGGCTTGCGCAATTCCTCACAAATCCCGGTCCCCAGCACCAGCAGGCAGCTGATCGAGTCATCACTTATCTCTACACTACCCGGAATCTGGCTATCGAATATAGCGCAGCTGGTACAGGAATGAACTCGGTACAATTTGCAAGCGATGCTTCGTACGGGGACCACCCTGACAGAAGGAGTTCAGCTGGATATATCTGCCAGGCATACGGCGGTCCAGTCGACTGGAAAGCCAGCAAGCAACCCACTGTGACAACGTCAACCACGGAAGCAGAACTGCTAGGCCTATCCGAGACCGGGAAGCAAGTTCAATGGTGGCGGAGGTTGCTTAACAACCTAGCTTTTACCCCATCTCACCACCTAACCATTGACTGTGATAATGAGAGGACGATCAGCCTCTTGACAAGCGAGGATGTAGCCTTCGAAACGAAGCTACGACATGTGGATATACACCACCACTGGCTGAGACAGGAAGTCAGAGAAGGACGTATCATGGTACGCTGGGTGGCGACGGCGAGCATGGTTGCCGATGGCCTCACAAAGCTGCTATCCAGACAGAAGCATGAGAACTTTGTACGACTGCTTCGGATGGTTGATATAGGCTATCTTATAGCCTAGGAATTGAGGAAGAGAATGGATCATGCAGCATGCCAATGTATGAATTGCAGCGATCTCAGTATGCATACTGGGACCGCTGAGGGGGTGTGTCGGAGTAGATGCATTGGCATACCGGCATACCGGAGGATCCATTGATCCTATGCATTTTGTAATTTTAGATTAGTAATCGACGGTCCATATAAATTGTTAGGAAAGTCGATACAGCAATACAGAGAGTTGAACACCATTGATTGGACCCTACATTTTTACAATACGGCCCACGCCGACAACATTTAGGACAACTCATCCTAGACTTGAGTTTTGGGTTCAACACGTTTTTAGAGCACTCACTAACATACACATGGGTGCGAGTAGTAAGAAGATAATTCTACGCACCTCGGCGACTTCCGCACTTGGCCGACTGGTGCCGGCGTTGATCTACAAAATGCATCTGTTTCTCTCAAGATTATTCTTAGCATTTGGCGAATTTTATTCCCTATGGCAAACTCATCCAAGCTACTCCGCAACAAACGTCTGGTGAAGTACAGCGCAGGATGGAGACGCATCGTGCGGCGCCATCGTATGGTCTTCCTCCCCAAAGACTATCTAGGTACTGGTTTATGCTGATAAAAGCATATAGATGGTTTGCAGTGACTATGGGAACTGGCATTGTTTCGGTTTTGATGACATCGATCCCTTTCGATACTCCAGTGCTCTATTACTTGTCGATTATCTTCTTCCTACTCAATATCGCGTTATTCACTCTAGCTTTCATCACCTCCGTTCTTCGATACACCTTATATCCTGAAATATGGCATGTGATGATCCAAGACCCAACCAATTCGCTTTTTTTGGCGACAATACCGATGCGCTTTGCCACACTCATTGAGGGGTGGGTGTCCATTTGCGTGCCAATCTGGGGCGAATGGGCCAAGACACTTGCGTGGGTTTTATGGATGATAGACGTGGCAGCTGCGGCTTCTGTGACTCTGTCTTTGTCCTTCATTTTGTCGGTCTACACTCCTGCACAAACCGATGTCCATATATATATATATATATATATATATATAACCGATGTTGTAAGACACTGACATCCGATTAGAATATCTCAGCGATATGTCACTTCCCTAGATCGGATCACTGCAGTTCAATTATTGCCAATCGCAGCAACTATTGTGGCAGCTGGTGCTGGCGCACAGATTGCTCCTATCTTACCTGACAAACAACATGCGCTGGGCACACTCCTCGTCTCATTCATTCTCTGGAGTATGGGCACTCCGTTGGCCATTGCGGTATTGGTGATCTATTATCAGCGACTAGCAGTGCACAAGCTTCCACCGAGGGAACTGATTGTGAGTTGCTTTCTACCCCTGGGGCCTCTTGGCTTTGGTGGGTTCGGGTAGGCATATCATACCCCTGGGAGCCCCGAGACTCTGGCTAATACACTGCTAGTATCCTTTATATTGGGAAAGTGGCACGGGTGTTGTTGCAGGATTCACAGTTCCTGGACCCTATCTCAGGCCAGACGGCATATGTGATGGGTGTTTTCATATCCCTCCTAATGTGGGGCTTCGGCTTGATTTGGCTCGTGTTTGCCCTAGCTACCGTTCTGCATACCTCACCATTTCCGTTTAATATGGGCTGGTGGGGGTTTACATTCCCACTTGGGGTGTATGCCGCGAACATTATGGAGTGGGTCTCGAAATGGATATCATGTTTTTCAAAGTCCTCGGCACCGTATGTTCATCATTCCTTCCCTCTTTCTACTCTATGAGTAAATGGCACTTACTAACTTTACATCTAAAGACCTTAAGTGGCGCTGTGATGTTGTTGTGGATGTTGGTCGCATCACGGACTGCACATGGAGCATGGCGCGGAAGCCTGTTTCATGCCCCATGTTTACAAAACCTCACGTCGAAGGAAGAGGGAGCTGAGCGAGATGAAGATCGGGCGTAAGAAGGATATTCCCTCCTTACCATCATTACCAAGCCCCGAAGACGCCTCAAAAAAGCCTCGAAATACCTCACCAATACCATGCGTGTGCCCAGGTGTGATTCATCGCGCCGGATAACCCCGCTGACAGGGCCTTCTTCTATCCCGGCCAAAGCCATGAAGTATCCGTACAGCTTAGGCAATTTTTGCCGAACTCGATCTTTCGATGTAATTGGTCTGGACCTAAGGTGATTCCATTCCGAGGTCGATTACCTGCAACTGTTTATCTATTCATTTCACGCCAAGCACTACCTATCAGGCGAGTCGTCACATGTTCAGCCCGTCAGCTTCGTGTTGTTTTCATCCCACTTCTCTCTGTTCTCTTCTCTTGAATTGTGTTCTTTTGTGAAACCGGATGCCGTTTTGTTGACCCTTTGCTACTCGAATACCTCTTCCACGGCAGCGCTTGAGTATCGAGAATGGTAAGACTTGGTTTCTGTCTCTGCATACCTATGGCCAGGCACGACTCTAAACAAAGTCTAGGATACGGAGGAGTATGAGTTTCCCTTCCTGCAGGAGGTGTTCTCTCCTCTTGAATCGCACAAGGTTGAGTATGCATACTAAGCTCCGATACACATGAAACCTTTTGCTAAGACTAGGTTCATTAGTTTTGTCTTCGTCCATGGCCTGAACCCAAGCGGTCGTAACGATCATCCTTTCCAGACATGGACGCATAGCAATGGCAAGTTTTGGCCGAGGGACTTCCTGGCCGAGGACATTCCATATGCACGTGTCTTTGTTTATGGATACAATTCAAACATCACCCATCCACAGTCTATGTCCACGGCAAGCATCAAGGATCATGCGAATACGCTGTTGAATTTATTGGATATGGAACGCAGCCCCCAGATGGTAAAGCATATAACGGAAATATTCATTTGAGTAGCCAGTTAATCTTTCATAGGGGTCCATTCCACCAAAAGTGATATTCATCGGACATAGCTTGGGAGGGTTAGTGATAAAGCAGGTCAGATATAAATATCCCACCTTTTCCCTACGGCGTCTTCCTAACAGTTTCTATTTGATGTGATGATATAGGCACTGCTCAATGCTAAAGAAGATCCCAAATATACATCCATCCGTTCGGCAACTTCAGGTCTCGTCTTCTTCGGAACACCGCATCGTGGCGCGAAGGCTGTGGAACTGGGGAAAATCGCAGCCCGCGTTGCCCGCTTTGTTTCCAAAGGCCATGCCAGCAATGACCTTCTAGACTGTCTGGAATACAATTCCCTTTTCACCCGACAAATGACCGATCGATTCCGACATCAACTAGAAGATTATCGTGTTATTAGCTTCATCGAAGGGAAGAAGGTGCAGATAGGGGGAGTGGGACCAACATCTATCAGCCATGTAAGCAGATTTCCACTGATTATCAGTTTATGAGTTCCCCCCCCCCAAAAAAAATCCTTTCTCTTCCTAGCAGAGCAGCTGATATTGAAAAGCTTGTGGTTGATGAAGAGTCTGCGGTTCTTGGATTGTCCGGGTTACGTGAAACCCAACTCAAGCTCGACGCAGATCACTCGCAGATGTGCAAGGTGGGCTCTCGGGGTCCTATGTACCATTTGATAAAAGGAAACATCAAACAATTGGTCGATCAGGCGTTTTTGTCGGAACAAGGCTTCATTCCATCGATGCCCCCAAATGCCGCGTCATCTCCGCCGCCAGTGCCACCGCGCTTTCATTCAAATAGTAGCACGCCGTACCAGGGGCAGGGTCTTCCATCTCCCTCGACACAAAGGGTGACAGGAATAATGTTCAATCCTCTGGATAATGACCCACGATCTATTCGTTCTGCAGAACTCAAGAACAGGGCTAAATGGGACGAAGCCCGAACCGTCGAATATGAAATTTTTCAGGAGCATTTGCGCAGCCTTGGTCCAGATCATTTCAGTACACTATCAGTGGCATACAACCTAGCTGAAGTGGAACTGGAGTCCAACTACTTAGAGAAAGCAAATGAATGGTGTCATTGGGTGTCCGAAAATGCCCAACGCGTCTTTGGGACAAAGCATCCTCTGACAATGAAGACGGAAAGTTTGGTTGCAGAGGTCTTGTGTCAGCAAGGCAAGTATCAAGAGGCTGAGTCAGTCTGCGCTAACGTCTTGGCCCGTCAGCAAATGACTATCGGCGAAGACCACTTGGATACCTGTGACACCCGGCGCCGACTAGGAATGACCTACAATGCGCTAGGTCGCCGAGAAAATGCCGTCATGACTGCAGAAAAGCTGACAGACACCCTAAAGCGTCTGCTCGGGGAAACTCACATTCGTGTATTCGCCTCTGTGTTGGACGGTTTGGAATATATCATTAGCAACCAGTCTGGAGACGCAACTACCCTAATTGTGATGCGTTTCCAACCCGATGTACAGCGAGCGGCGGAGATGTTGTTACAGGTCTACCAAGAGCTTCGGACTGCCCTGGGTCATGGACACCCATCTGCCATTCGCGCTCTCTGTCTCCACGGCCGAGCGCAGAGCTTTATGCAGCAGAGTATGGAGGCCTCAGAGACCCTGCGCCGGGCTCTGGCCAGTGCAGAAGAAGCGTTTGGGCCCAGTCACCCGCTGACAATGGACATCGTGGGCAACATTGGCATCATGTACGCCCTGCAAAATGGCTATGCTCAAGGTCTATTCACCAACAATCGTGCTGCAGAAGCTTTCCCCTGGTTGACCCGATATTTGAACTGGGTTGAACATCGCAAAGGCAAAGACAATCCCGAAACGCATGCCACATTGGAGCTGCTGGCCAATTTACACTTCAACGCTAAAGAGTACGAACCCGCCCAGAAGTACTATGAGCGCCTTGTGGCGAATAGGCGCACGGCCGACTTCGCAGCGAACGACCGCATCAATACTCAGCTTCAGCTATGTCGGGCGAACACTATGTACACCCGTCGAGGCCTAGGGTCGGGGCTAGGAGGGTTTTTGTCCAACTTACAGAGATATTGACGGAGGTTTATGATAACTATTATACCTCGGTATACAATCCTTGCTTTCTTCTTGCCAAATTCAATGGGATATTGGTCATTATTCCCCATGTTCATTGTGGTACATGATAGGTGTATTCATAATCCGCGAGGGGTATTGCCTTGCGAGCTTTACACACCTCGAAAAGGTCTCTATATCCTTCCCAGGTAGACCAGCCGATCATCTTGTGTTTACTGTGAGAACTTGTCGGGAACGCCCTTTCTGTATATGGAATTAGCGCTGAATTCTCTCCGTTAAGAGAACTGCGAGAAACCTTACCCAAGCTTGTCCATCTGTTCACTGCCGGCATCTTTCACCTTCTTAGCAGGGTCACTGCCACCCTGGCCACCACCGAACTTCTGCTCTGCGGCGTTCATACCTGCTGTTGTTAGGTTGAAGTCTAATGCGCCAGAGTTTAGAAGCTCACCCTTGTCAAGGTATTCTTGGCCCTTGTTACCTCCGAGCTTGTTGGCGAGACCGGAGAGTTTGTCCATTTTGAAAGAGTTGGTGATAGTGATATTAAAATGTAGAGTAAAGAGGTGGTTGCTGGAAAGAAGGTAGAAGCGACTCCGGGTGAACCACCCTTTTATAGGATCCCATCGAGTCTTTCTGATCGAGAGTCTATTACAGTGCACTCGGCATTCTGTATGATGCTTAGCCCTTCTCAGGATGATAATTCGCTTTGGCATGGAATGCTATCGTCATTGCTGCATTCGGATCATCCTAAATGTGAATTTGCCTCCGCGAAGATCATTCCAAAAGCCATCTTCATTGGCATACTGCTTCAATAAGCTCACATCTGAGGTCATATCGATGAACTCGATCACTCGAGGTCCGTAGTCTGACGGCGAGACTGGAGATTGTGACGTCAGCGGGTATACCCGAGGCATCAATTGACACCCTCATAATGAGGCACTAAGGTATTAAGGCATAGAGGCATCAATATTACTACCTCTTGCTCTCGCACGGCGCTTCTCCGAACTCCCAAGTGATATACACCCGACCGTCGATATTCTTGTTCAACCTTAAGCAGTGTTATTTGTCACACTTCTTGGAATTTACGGAATGAAGGAACCTGACGCACAAATGTTGTATAAATTCTATTGCAGTCTATCAGCTTAATGTGATCGACAGGCAAAGCAAGAATCTCAGAGTGGTAGGATCCTCTCTATGAATTCGAATAAGCAGTTGATAGTAGAATGGGTAGTGTCTGTCCGGTAATGACTGAACTCCTCTACATTGTCCACAAAAGACAGCGATTTCAGCTAAAATCCTACGAGGCAACAGTGCAAACTAAACGAGAGACTCAACGACCAAGTCAAGGTGTCACCGGATCCCCCACTATAATACATACATACTAATATATAAACGCGCAACCATACACGTTGCCTAGCTTACGTAGTAATCATCTGAAAGAAAAGTCTATATCAACATATAAATAGAGCTAAGACCGAAGGTGAAGCTTACCGTGTTGATTATAGATGCAGCAGTCTATATAGCACGTATGTTGAGAATAATACTATGAGAAGGGCTATGAATAGAATTCCAAGATCGTTTACTGTAGAAAGTGATGAATTGGATTGTCTGCCTTTTTCATACATGGAAGGAAGCCCCTATTTACGTGTTTCTTTTTCATATACTACCAGTATGGCAGATCAGAACGGAATCAGCAAGAAACAGTGACAATCAACAACAAGAAGCAAAAATGACTGAAAGCAGGCTGAATCGAAACGTCGAGACGCCGATGCAGTGTGATAGCCAGTTGTATACTGGCAACAACACGAGTATGATCAAACTACATACAGCCTAGGATACTAGCCTTCCACTAATCTCCCGTTGGCAGGAGTCAAACTTCAGATTTTGCATGGCTGAGATCTGCATAGTGCACCCCGGCTTAGAGTTAGCGTTGAACCTGCAAATGGCCAGCGTTACTGGGAATTAACTGGGATCTTCAACATACCGTGGACTGCTTCTAATTCAAAATAAATAGAATCAGAAGTGACAGAGGTCAGCTCCAGGTACAGGTCAGATGTGCGTGACACGTAGAGCATCGAAAGAGTGTCTTGAAAGGTGAAAATGGGACGTGTCTCATCGACCCTAGTGACCAAATAGGGTTGTTTCGTTCCTTCAGGATCCAGCCTGCATTTGCTGCCCTCTTCACATAGCAGGGTCTTGTAGGAGTCCAGAGGCGTGATAACAGCTTCATCTGGACTAAAGCCCTCAGTATCGAATTTCCAGACCTGCTCCTCAAGATTTGGCGAGTTGCCGAATCTCACAGATGTTGCATCCTCAACATCATGCAGTAACGAAAGAGAGTCGCCCCCGACAACTTGCTTGATCTTATCACGAAATACTACCCCATAGGCCGGTTGGCAAAGGGCGGCCATGAGTCCGATCAAAAGATACGATCGCATCATAATGTCTGATGCAAGTGCAGGATAGAAGAATCTCGATATGTGAATGTTTGAGGCAAGTGGTTAATAGGTAGAAGAACGGGGGAGAATGGAGATATTTAATGTCCAAGTTAATGTCCAAGTAGCCACTGTTCCAAATATCTAGGGTTTTTAATAATCATATGGATCGAATGCGGAAATGCGGAAATGCTGCAATCAAACATCGTCACGAATCGCTAGTTTTAAAAAAAAAAGGCAAGGGATAGCATGGTTACTCTATTGATTATCAATTCTCAGGTGCGCCATATCCTTCAGTGGCCTATATCCACAGTTGTGGATTCCATGTATCCTTCAGCTCTTCAGCTGGAAACGAGCCAGTTCCGACGATCCTTCCTATCATGTACACCGCTACTTAGAGCTGAAGCTCTACAGTAGGTTTCTGGCTCCCGATATTGTACTCCGTATGTTGTACATTCGAAGATAGGTGGGCTGGGAAGACGATTCTTCGATCTGTGATCCACTCGTAGAGGTCGATCATCAGTTCAAAAGCTACACCCCTATACGACATACCTTCCTGTGCTTTCTTCATTTGAAGCTAATTGTCCTTAGGTTGTTCAAGACTATCAAGAATATCATGGGTCGCAATAATCCCTCCTTGTTGCACATATTTGGTGAGGGTTTCCAGGTGGTTCGATCGTGGCTTATAGTGTTGATACCTGTCCGGGTCCTGCTAGCAAGTCCTCTGCGGCGGTATGGAGGTCTAGGACATCGCATGATTCTATAAATCCCAAACTGATTGCTCACCAGAAGCCTGTTCGACGTTACTCTTAGCAGACAAGCGTATTTATCTCTTCATTTCGCTTCAACATCTTTCGCTCCTGTCGCAGAACTTCCAATACTTCTTCCCGACTATGGTGCAGACTTTCGAATACATATCATCTTTTTGATGATGGTCAGCATGGTGGGATGTGTAATTGCCATTGCGTCGACTAACACTGTTGCCAAATTCTTCTCCATGTTCCTGTAAGTCGCCCATGATTTCATTGTCCCTCGGATACTCCTATAGAGACCATTAGACCATTACTAGGAGAATATTGGGATATCAGCTACACGCTCGAAATACACATGGAAGATATAGAACGTATATAAGCCCATAGTAAGTGCATACATACTACATACTCCGTATGTAAAGTCCATATTAATCCCTCTCGTACTCCGAGCGGGGTCCATTCGACATTCGCCATCGGAGTCCAATCAAAGACAACTTGGTCATTTTCGTTTTTCCGAAACACACTTCATCTTCATCTCTCTCATTTCAAAAATGGTACGATCGGTTACATTCTGTGTTTGAATTATGCTGATCTTACAAGGATTCATCTTTCACTTCGGTCCCCATTCTAGATTTCTCTCAGGTGCTATCATCTAAACCCGCCTTCCTGGCAAGCCTTCGCGAGGCCCTGAATGTTGGCTTTTTCTACCTTCAAAATGCTCCGATTTCCGTCCAAACCCAAGAGCAATTTATAGAAAAGGCCCTAGCTCTTTTCGAACTACCTCTGGAGAAGAAGCTCGAGATCGAAATGGTCAATAGTCCGCATTTTTTGGGCTACTCAAGGCTTGGTGCAGAAATTACGGCGTTGAAACCTGACTATCGTGAGCAATTCGATGTAAGCTTGGGTTATAATATATATTGGGATATCTACTAACACCCTAGTCAGCTTGCAACCGAACTCCCTGCACCTGGTCCAAACGAGCCCTTGTATAGGAATGTGGTTGGTCCTAACCAGGTGAGATCTTATATACTTTTGTCCATGGGTCTTTGTTTCAGTGAATGCTTATAAAGCCCTGTTAGTGGCCAGATGAGACGGCAATCCCCGGGTTTCGTGAAGCATTCGACGCATATCTGTCGGAAGTGAGCAGCCTCGCAGAGTTATTTCCTGGATTGATTGCAGAAGCATTAGATCTCCCATCAACTGCATTCGATCAGGTTTTTGATACCCCGCAGCAACATAAACTGAAGTTGATCAAATACCCTCCCCCTCCTGGAACTAGCAATGAGGAGTCTGGGTTTCAAGGCGTTGGTCCTCATAAAGATTCCGGATTCCTCACATTCCTTTTGCAGGGTACACCTCACCATGGCCTCGAGGTCCAAAATAAGACCGGGACATGGATTCCTGCACCGCCACTTCCGGGAACATTGGTTATTAACATTGGCCGCTCTCTGGAGGCGCTGACTGGGGGATCTGCACGGCAACCACGCACCGCGTAAGCTTACGGCCGGAGAATTTCCAAGATAGTGGAGGCTCTTTGGGACCGAGGTTTTCCTTCCCAGTTTTCCAGGGAGTTAGTCTCGATCTTTGTGCCGATAAGGTCTCTTTGAAGATCCCAGATCATATCCGTGCATTAGTGAGAAATGACAAGGTCAAATCAGATGCAGAGGCAACGTTTAACGAAATATTCCATGGGAGCATTGGCGAGGGAACCTTCATTGCCCGGGTGACCAGTCACCAAGATGTCGGGCAGCGATGGTATCCGGACATCTTAGCGAAAGCGTTGAAGGGTCAGAAAGATTTTCTTAGCTAACTGCTGGTATCTATATAAGTATCAATATCTTTGATATCTCTTGGCGTAAGATTGATGCATATCCCTACTTCATTCAGACTGATGTTGTATATGAGAGTTGCATGGCACTGGGGGGTAAGCACATATGTACATACATGTATGTATATAGCTGTGCTTCGTGCTCTGAGTCGCATGAGAGACTCTGCATCTACTAATATCGTATTTTGCCCTTCATCTTGAGCCGTTTCCTTTGTTTTAGTAAGAATTTCTCATCGCATCTACAATGCGCTGGATCAAGCCGCTGCTCTGGCTTTCTGCAGTAACAGGCCACCGAGGGCATCTCCAATCTTGACGAAGACTGCCAGATCATGTTAATAACTTCCATTTTACGCTGGGTGCTGATCTCGGAGACTATGATTCATATGTTGTGACCAACACTCTGAATAGGACGATTTCGGTCAAGGGGTCCTCTCTAAGCGCGTTATCTTCGCGGTGAACACGATCTTTTTCTTTTCATATAAGTCAGCAGCTGAATTAGGTTTTCAGTTTACATCGGCACCTCACCGATGTCCCCCATGTCGATATTTACTGGTTTATCGGTGGTCGGTTTGATGTCGCGCCATCCGAGTTGCCTCACCTAACCACCCCAATTCAAGGCTCCAGTACAGTCCCTTGGCGGTATCATTTCAACACAGGTATGATGTGCATCTAAAGTATACGTAGTATTTGTTCTCGCTAACTGGGCTTAGTGACCTTCTCCTACACCACTGCCTTCTGGACATGGGAGGATTGGGAGTCACAGCTAGACTGGATGGCCCTACGCGGTGTGAATCTACCCCTTGCTTGGGTTGGCCAAGAGAAGATTATTCTGGCAGTGTTCCGTGAAATTGGCCTTAATGATATGGCCATCTGTTTTTGGGCCGGAATAGCGTTTTTGTTATGGTCCATCGCTGTCTTAACGAGAAGCTTTGGAGTTCCAGCTTCCGCAGTATCCATGGATAGGTGCTATATATAACTCAAAAGTTCGATTCACCAATACCCGAGTCCTCATCTCGCAGGTTGCCGCAGCCCGATCTGGTACGTAAATTGCTCAGCAACCAATCTCTCGTCATAGATCAGTCAGTCTGGAGCATATTGTAGGCGGTCGAGGTAATGCTGTATGTTGTTCCTGAGGTACTGTTATGGTATTGGTTGCAACTCTGCCTAGGCTGGGATTGGACCTCCGGAGACGAGGGAAACGGGTATTAGGGTGTTGAGCAACAGAGTGAAAGAGGGAGTTAGTTTCTTAGGGAGAGCTTAATTCCTAAGAGAATGGATGTTTTATCATTTCTGAATGAGGGAGATAGATGAAGTTGAGATGAAGTTGAGATGGAGAGGCCAGTGCCCAAATGTCTTGGCACATCTCCAACTTCTCCGCCTCCTTCTCCTCTCTTCTTCTCTTCAAAACACTTCTTATCCAACATGCCACGTGCCGTCCGAGGTTAGCTCCCGCTCAGCTCCCTCTCTATCTTTTCTTATCTTCCCAGTTCTTTTGCTGACATTTTGTGTTCTTGCCAGGCCTGCTGATCGAATGCGATCCCTCAATCAAATCCATGATCCTAAAGTACGACGAAGAGCGACATGACTACATAGTGGAGGATTTGGATGACGAGAATCACCTCGTAATCAAGGAGAGCCAGCTGCAGAACCTCAAGGTTCGCCTGGATCAGGTACTTACTGCCCCCTAACTATTTGAAGGCCATTACTCACGGATTTGGCAGGACCTTGACGAAAAGATAATGCAGCTGGACGAATCGGAATCTGAATAGTCATAACCAGCTACTTTGCATTGAACCTGAGGCCTACACACGAAACGGGAAGCCAACCGGTCCCCATATCCAAGTCCACAACGCACTCGCAGAACACGGCCAAGAATGTGCCTATCTCCCACCGCTTGTTACACAGGCTCGCATCATGGTTTCACCGTATTCAGCTGTTGAAGGCAGCCCGACCACCTCTCTCGACAATCCACCCTTCCTACTGATGAACACTTGGTCACTTTGCGAAGAGAAACACTATCAATGAAAGTGTGGGGTTCGCTCTCAGACAGCGGAAGGGAGGTTGGAGACTGGGCAGCCTATCAAGGGTCCGTTCATACCTTCGCAATTGTGTATGCCAGCTCCGGATTGTGCTGGTAGTAATACTCCCAATGAATGAGAGACATGAAGTGATCGAATGTTGACGCAGCACATCATCAGAAGTACCGGAGAAACCCTTACTCCGGCAGGGATAACCATGGACCACACCCATAGACATATATCATGTAGCATGTCACTCTTCAAAGCGAACACACTAGATGACACTTGCATTCTTCTAGACACCCCTGCGGGCAAATACGATGTCGTCAGTCAATTACGCTTTATCGCATAAGGCACCGGTCACGACCATAGAGATATCAACGATGGGTTACACGTGAAACCTGGAAGCAGCGAATGTCTTCATATTCTCTTTTCTGTGTAAGGGAAGCTAGTTTCGAGTGCATTATGGCTATATAAGTCCTTCATGGACTCCTCGAGTGTCTAATCTCCCTTTCATCAGACGTACATCCTGCAAACAAAACCACTTCCAACTACCTAACTTCCAACTTACAACATGTCTCTCCTCCGTACTAGCTTCCCCGGCTCTGGCGATTTCGCCCCTCTCTTCCGTCTTCTCGATGACTACGATGATCACCGCTCTGGCCGTAACCAGGCTACGGTTCGCTCGTTCTCTCCTCGCTTTGACATCCGTGAGAGTGAAGAGGCATATCATTTCGATGGTGAACTGCCTGGCATCGATCAAAAGGACATCGATATCGAGTTCTCCGACCCCCAGACTCTGGTTGTCAAGGGCCGCAGTGAACGCGAGTACCACACCGAGCCACCAGCCGAGGACAAGGAAGGCACCAAGGATACCGGAACCAAGCCCACTCACCGGTTCTGGGCCAGCGAGCGCTCCGTCGGCGAGTTCCAGCGCGTCTTCTCCTTCCCGACTCCTGTCGATCAGCACAACGTCAAGGCCAGTCTGAAGCACGGCATCCTGTCCATCAATGTACCCAAGGCCACTGCCGCTACATCCAAGAAGATCACCATTGAGTGAACGGTCATTCCAGCCATGAAGTATTCTTTTTTGGCAATGGTATCGCATGGAAATTGGACTTGTTAGTTCTTTAGCATCTCTCCATGTACTAGTGTATATTAATTTAAGCGCCATATTGTACTCCTGTATTGTAGTTCTCTTTGGACACATGTATATCTCATGATCCGGGGCCTCGGCACATGCAAATCCCAAGTTGACACAAATACAATATTGAGGCGTATACGTATATATTTTAGAGGACATCCTCAGCCCTGGAATTTAAATTTCAAAGTAAACGAGATTTAAGGCATTTAAGGAATTCAATTCAAGGCATTCGAGGCATTCAGAGTTGACATTCGGACTTCTCAGTTGTGCCGAGGTCCCCCGCTGTGCAATAACAACCCTTTGATACTCTCTCTCTCTCTCTCTCTCTCTCTCTTTCTTTTCTCACTCAGAAACAATTCACCACTTTCAAAAACATGGGCAACTACTCTTTCAACTATTTTACCGTGCAATTTCCTGCCGATCATCAATATGTGGCCCATGTGGAAATCAATCGACCGGAAAGGTTGAACGCCTTCATCGAAGTGTGAGCGCTAAACTCTCGAACTGTGATCGTATATATTCTAATCAATTGTAGTATGTGGGAAAACATGGCCCAGATCTTTAACAAGCTTTCCTCGGATCCTGAAGTTCGTGCGATCGTCCTCAGCGGTGCTGGAGCGAAAGCATTCACCGCCGGGCTGGATGTCAAAGCAGCCTCGGAAGGTCTTCTGTCGACAGACCCAGACGCCAATACCGACCCAGCTCGAAAGGCGGCCGTGTTTCGTCGCCATATCAGCGCCTTTCAGGACTGTATCACCGCGGTAGAGCGCTGTGAAAAGCCCGTTGTGGTTGCCCTCCACGGGTTCTCATTAGGACTCGGTATTGACCTGTCAACGGCGACGGACGTGCGCCTCTGTTCTCGGGATGCCCGGTTTGGCGTTAAGGAAGTCGATATAGGGCTCGCAGCGGACATCGGTACTCTCAGCCGACTCCCCAAGGTGGTCGGAAATTACGGATGGGTAAAGGAGGTGGCTCTGACGGCACGCGAGTTCGATGCTGAGGAGGCGCTACGTGTTGGATTTGTTAATGCGGTGTATGATAACCGTGAAGCCACTATTGCGGCTGCATTGAAGCTCGCCTCCCTGATGGCCAGCAAGAGCCCCGTAGCCGTGCAAGGCACCAAGGAGATCTTGAACTTCTCACGCGACCACTCTGTGCAAGATGGTCTGCGGTATACGAGCGTATGGAACAGCGCTGCTTTGCAGACGCAGGATATCTCGGCAGCTCTGCTATCTGGACTGCAAAGGCGTACTCCGACATTCGAGAAGTTGTGATGGGCAAATGCACTATTTTCCCCCTGTATATACGGTCAATGTAATGTAGTCTGCTAATTTCCCAAATATCCAATGTCATACTTTTCACAGGAACTTGCATCTGCCAAGGAATGTCAGCATCGTCACATCCATTTGACCGTCCACCGGCGCTATTTACGGAGTATTCCCATGCATATGGACTGTTTTGGGATATAAATTCCCGTTTTACCCCCAAAAGCCTTGTTTCGAGTCCGTGTCCGATTCGGATGTTTTATTTTGATGGCTTTCCATGAATCAGAGAGCATCGATCAACGGATCTCCGCATTTCCTTTACATCTCCTCTTCTCCTCTTCTCCTCTTCTCCGTGAAACTCGCAAGTGAAACTCGAAAGCGACGCAATAATGGCCGTATATACCCCGCTGACGATGTCACTTTTTCCACGTATCCAAGCTGTTGCTTAACGTGGCTTGAAAATGTATAATTTCCAAGAACCTGCCCATTCCCAGAACATTCACTACGCCTTTCCAGAACTTGATCTATTATTTCTCTCGCCATGAAATCTGCTATTCTTCTGTCGCTCATCCCTAGTGCGCTGGGTGCGACCCTCTACCTTGCCGGTGACTCGACTATGGCAAAGGGATCTAGCACAACCGGTATGTGTGTCCTTTTTAGGCCCCCAGGATAGCATGCTAATACTCCCAGGTTGGGGTGAATATGTTGCACCCTATACCTCACTCACCGTGTCCAACAAAGCGATCGGCGGCCGTAGCGCACGGTCATACACCCGTGAGGGTCGGTTCGATGCCATTGCAGAAGTGGTTCAGTCTGGAGATTGGGTGGTCATCGAGTTCGGCCACAACGATGGAGGCTCTTTGAGTACCGATAATGGGCGTACCGATTGTCCTGGCACAGGAAGCGAGACCTGTAGCACAACCTACAATGGGGTCGCCGAGACAGTGTTGACGTTCCCGGCATATATAGAGAATGCCACCAAAATGTTCAAGGCCAAGGGCGCGAATGTGATCATCTCGAGTCAAACCCCCAACAATCCCTGGGAAACTGGGACCTTCAGCTATTCCCCATCGCGGTTTGTGGGCTATGCGCAGCTGGCAGCTGAAGCCGCCGGCGTGCCCTATGTTGATCATGGGGCTTACGTGGCGGACCGGTTCGAGGCGCTGGGCCAAACCGTTGTCAATGCGTACTTCCCCTCGGATCACACTCATACCAGTCCTGCCGGTGCATCGGTGGTGGCTCAGGCATACTTTAAGGCTGTGGTTTGTGGAGATGTTGCGCTGAAGAGTTCGCTGACCACCACCTCTTTCCCTGGTTCGTGTCTCTAAACACAAGTACGGGACCTGTGCAATTCTGAGCTTATTTGTGTGACTATAATTCTGCTGCCTGTAGAGCGAGATAACGGAAGATTGAGAGGTGTCGGCTGAACTATATCCAAGAGGAATTGTAGACTGGGTTTGAGATCCAGTCTGGCTCATCGCCAGGTAAATTCGTAAGGTTTCGTAATATGTCCATAGCTAAAAGATCAACACTGAAATGCAAAAGCCGTCGTGGAAAAGGCTTTTTGTGGGAATAAAACCTAAGTCCGACTTCATTCCTCCAGAATAGACCGAACGATGCCCCGATTCTCGACGCGCTGATAATATCGATTCACGTTCACGAGCCGAGCATCAAATGCACCCTGGATCTGTACAATCTCCCGCAGAACTGGCCATAGGGAGCAATCGTCGATGGTAAACACGGAGCCTCCTAGGTAATGTTGTCCCTGCAGAATGCTCTCCCAATCCTCAATCCCGTGTTCAAACACACCACCTGAATCGGTGACACAGTGCTGGCGCCAGTGTGCCAAAAACCGGTCAATGGCTGACAAGAAATTGCCCCCACGTAATGAATCCACACCTGGCCGTAAGGTCTCAGCAGATCGGTTAGCCATGTGCGTTAGGATAACGGAGTCGCCTGCGATTGTTGCTCCGTCGGGTGTTTCGTATACTGGCAGTGTCTTTGGACTGTCGCTAGCTCCCAGTTTCTCATGGTCGGTGACCAATCGATACCGGATGCCGCTTTCACTCAGACAGAGACGCACACGCAAGTTGGCCACAAGATCACAGCCGAGCACTAGCTGCCCTGTTGAAGTAGTCACAAAGTTGACCACGTCAAAGCCCCCACCGTACACGGCATCCCAATCGAATTCGGTGGCACGATTTTCCTGGCCAAAAGCATCAATGAGGCGTGCTGTTTCAGCAGGATCCCCATGAACCACAGCACGGGCCTGGTCCAATGCCTTACTGACAGCCCCTTGTCCCCAAATTGTGTTTGCCACAGGGTCAATGAAGGTGCCAATATGACGGAATGTAAGGGAAATGCGTTGGCCACCGTAAGCTTGCTCCTCGGCAGATTTGGTCGCGTTAGGCCGTTTGTCGGCCCGGATGCCATGAAGCCATCGCATGTTCGTCTTTGGGCCCAGCACAAAAAGTGACTTGTGAGGAAGAGGCACGCGCTGCGTCGTCCGACATGGTTCAAGCCCTTCCTCGGGATCAGATGCTGAGGCCTTGGTACGGAGGACCATCACGCGCTCGGCACCTAAACTAACATTGCAAATGAAAGATCCTCGCACAATATCCAGCGTCTTATCTGAATGCTCTGATATGCGATCCTGTCCATCACGATAAAGCTGAATAAGCACGTGATTCAAGGGATGGCCTAGTATCTGCTCAACAGCCATTCGCACTTCATCAACCGCGGGGGTAAATGGCTTGAAGGGTGGAGACTCGTCTGCCGGATGACGATATATAGGAATGGCTCCATCGGGTCGAGGTTGACCCTGAACTGCAACTAATCGGGGAACCTGGCCTGATAGATGGTACATCTTCTGCCAATCTACCTCAGCCTGTATGCGCTCAAAGGAGTCTGCAGCCAAGTTGTCATTGTTCACGAGGCGCGAATCGCCCTCCCCGATGTTGACTTGGGATGCATTTGGTACTTCCGCGGATTGTGAAGGTTCTTTTGGGGCGTCTCGGCGCTTCGGGCGGCGGACGCGCGCGCGCACCTTCTTTTGGTCTTCCACTGGACCCCGTGCCTGCGCAGCAGTAGCGCGCTGTGCGCGAGAGAGACTAGCGAGTTCCAAAACGCTCGGATCCTTTGGGTCGCGCGAGTTGTCCGTGGGAGAGTTGTCCGCGGTATTCCAGAATTCCAGGCCATCCATGACGCTCTCGAGGCCAGCTGCAGCTGCTGACCTCTTAGGCTGCGGTGCACCTTGGCGGGCAATTGCCTCAGTCTCATCCCAATCTAGCTCCTGGATGAGCTCCTGAGCGGTGATACCAGCCGCCCCCAATATATCCGCCATACGCCGCATTGCTTCTTGATGCCGCTGAAAATCGCGGAAACCCAGGCAATCCTCCACAAGAGTGACGGAAAACCCGTTGCGGACAGCATCCAAAGCGGTCGCAAACACGGAGACATTGGACAACGAGCCACAGAGGTACAACTCGGTCACAAAACGTGTCCTGAAGGATAGCACCAGCCCGGGTGACTCCAGGGCGGAGTATCCTGTTTTATCCACTACGGTGTCATGTTGCGTATTGATGGCGGCCAGAATTGGTGCGGGGAACTGATATCCGGGGGTATGCGGGTCACAGCATGGCGAAGACCCGGAGAGAAAGGCTTCTGGGTCGACAGGTTCTGGTGAATCATGGTCCGACCCTGCTTCAATTATATCCGAGGTGGGCATCTCCTTCCTGCGCGGTGGCTCTCTGTCCAGGACAATACGATCACCAAAGTTCCAGTCGGAGATGACCTGAGGGGATTCATATTGTGAACGCACCCAAACTACATCACCAGCCCGACGGAATGCAGATGCCAGCTGTGGAAGGGTTTCAAGGATATCCGGTGTATTGGAGATATGTAGAGCTCCGGACGGACGGACAAAGTCATTTTGAAAGTCAAGTAGTAGCAAGGCCTTCCGAGTCTGGATAGTGGGCAAATCCCCGAATGCGAAGACACTCATCCTATAGACATGGTACGATGACTAGGAAGAGGAAGTAATCCAAACAATGTGCCCAGGTGGATAACAAAGCCTTGGAAGGGAACATGGTGGGGTGGGAGAAACATTAAAGGCCTGAGGCAGAAATGGTACTTTTGGGGGAAGGAACGATCGTCAAAAGAAGGTCAAGGCAGGTACGAAGGTCATCACGTGAAACCATCTTGGAAGTCTGGACCCTCACCCTCATTTTGGATATTGGATATTCTGACGGAGATTGTCCTCCGGGGAAAGATATGGGAATTCCATAAAAACAATTGGGCCTATCTACGGAGTCGCTGAGTACTCCGTACTCTGACTTGACTATGTGCCTTGCCTGGGAAACGCATTTCATGACATAATAAATTATTCCGCTCCAATCAATACACCGGCCGGTGTCGGTGTGGGTCTCCGGGGAGGAAGGTCTTCTCTCCGGGAATTGCTACGGTGACTCGAATCGCCCAGCATATTTGCCCATTATTTAAATTCCAAAGCTTCCCCAGTACTTTCTTTCTTTTCTCCATTCACTCTCTCCACTCTCCTCTCTTCCATATATTCACAATGGCTTCCCGTGGTCTTCCCCGTGCCCTCCGCCTCGCCCGTGTGGCCGCTCCTCGCTCGGTTGTCACCGCAGCCCTTCCTCGCCCTGCCGTAGCTGCCGCTGCCGCTCTCCCCCGTGTCTCCTCGGTCGTTACCCCCGTCCGTGGTATCAAGACCATTGACTTCGCTGGTGTCAAGGAGGATGTCTACGAGCGTGCCGATTGGCCCCGTGAGAAGCTCCAGGAGTACTTCAAGAACGACACCCTTGCCCTCATCGGTTACGGCTCCCAGGGTCACGGCCAGGGTCTGAACCTGCGTGACCAGGGTCTCAACGTCATTGTCGGTGTCCGCAAGGATGGTGCCTCATGGAAGGAGGCCATTCAGGACGGCTGGGTCCCCGGCAAGAACCTGTTCGATGTCACCACCGCCATTGAGAAGGGTACCGTTATCATGAACCTGCTCTCCGATGCCGCTCAGTCCGAGACCTGGCCCACTATCAAGCCCCTTCTCACCAAGGGCAAGACCCTCTACTTCTCCCACGGTTTCTCCCCCGTCTTCAAGGACCTCACCAAGGTGGATGTCCCCAAGGACATTGATGTCATCCTCGTTGCCCCCAAGGGTTCCGGCCGTACCGTCCGCACTCTCTTCCGTGAGGGCCGTGGTATCAACTCTTCCATCGCCGTCTTCCAGGACGTCACCGGCCAGGCCAAGGAGCGCGCCATCGCTATGGGTGTCGCTGTCGGCTCCGGCTACCTTTACGAGACCACCTTTGAGAAGGAGGTCTACTCCGACCTCTACGGTGAGCGTGGCTGCCTCATGGGCGGTATCCACGGTATGTTCCTCGCCCAGTACGAGGTTCTCCGTGAGCGTGGCCACAGCCCCTCCGAGGCCTTCAACGAGACCGTTGAGGAGGCCACCCAGTCTCTGTACCCCCTGATCGGTGGTAACGGTATGGACTGGATGTACGCTGCCTGCTCCACCACTGCCCGTCGCGGTGCCATTGACTGGTCAAGCCGCTTCAAGGACACCCTGAAGCCCGTCTTCAACGACCTCTACGACAGCGTCCACAACGGCACTGAGACCAAGCGCTCCCTCGACTACAACTCGCAGCCCGACTACCGCGAGAAGTACGAGAAGGAGATGCAGGAGATCCGCGATCTCGAGATCTGGCGTGCCGGAAAGGCCGTCCGTTCTCTCCGCCCCGAGAACCAGAAATAAATAATACCTTGATACCCGTGTGGGTTCAAAAAGTGATGATGTACTATGAACTGTTCTTTTTTGGGTTTCAGTCGAAAATATTATTTTGAGGCTTTACCGGCCATTCCCCAGTTACTTCTTTTTTTCCCAGTCTTTTCGTAGTTTTCGTAGTTTTGGTAGCTTCAAGGTAGTTTTTCGTACCTGCAGTGGTAGCGTAGCCCCAGTACGCGCCGAGGTCCGGAGAGGAATCCGGGGTAAAATAAGAGTCATACTTCGCTGTTTTCTCTTCTGCTCTTCTACAACCCACAATGACTTCACCCGCTGTTGCAGTTCAGTCGCTCACTCCAGCTGCAGTTCAGGCGGCATATGATCTCATCCAACCCCATGTGCACCGTACGCCGCTGTTGACATGCAAAACACTCGACGCCATCGCCTCAACACCCCAATCCACCGAAGCCTTGGTCGGAACGTCGTTTGAAGGCCAAACTCCCGCTCGCCCACGATTTCGTTTCTTCTTCAAGTGCGAGAACTTTCAGCGGATTGGTGCTTTCAAAGCACGAGGTGCATTCCATGCATTGCTGCGACTGTTGGAGGAGCGGGGGAAGAAGTCAAACGGCGCGGGGTGATTACACATAGCTCTGGTATTGTCTGATCTCCTGTTGCGCAAGTCCAAATTATATATGCTAAATACTCTCCATTTCAGGAAACCATGCACAAGCCCTCGCCCTCGCCGCCTCGACTTTAGGCATTCCCGCCTATATTGTGATGCCCCGCATCAGTACGCCATCGAAAATTGCGGGTACACAGTCCCATGGGGCGGAGGTCATCTTCAGCGGCTCGACAAGTGTAGAACGTGAAGCTGTCGTGGCAGAAATACAGGCAAAGACAAATGCTATCCTCGTGCCACCATATGATGACTTCAATATCATTTGTGGGCAGGGTACAACGGGTTTGGAGCTGGAGGCACAGCATGCCGAACAAGCTAGGTCCCGACCCCTGGATGCAGTTATCACTCCCATTGGTGGAGGTGGACTCAACTCCGGCGTGGCGACGTGGTTCACGGATAAGCAGACACGCGTGTTCGGTGCAGAGCCCAGCTTCGAAGGTGCGGATGATTGCCGACGCGGCCTGCAGGCCGGGAAGCGAGTCGAAGCCGTCGGCACCCTCACTATCGCAGACGGGCTACGCACTCCCGTAGGATTACTCAATTGGGAGATTATATCCAATAAGAAGAAGGTGGAAGGGGTGTTCGCTGTCACTGAAGAGCAGATCAAGTCAGCCATGCGGTTGGTTATAGAGCGCATGAAGGTTGTGGTTGAGCCTAGTGCAGTTGTTGGACTGGCCGTGTGTCTCTTTGATGAAAACTTCAGGCGACGAGTCGAACAAGACGGTGGTAAGGATGGATGGGATGTTGGCGTTGTATTCAGCGGTGGCAACACAACCGTCGAGGCAATTGCCAAGCTATTTACATGAACGTACGAGATTAAATAGAAAATTGTGACAGATGAATATAGAATCGTAAATAGAATCGTTGAATCAATGATAAGGATCAGTCATCTCAACCCCACAGTCCCGCATGTAAAACGAAAAGCTCCCACCATTGTTCGCCTCGATTGCTTCCACTATGCGACGAGGCCATTCATCACGTCCCCACGGATTGACCCATGCCGATATCTTCCCTTGCTGAACCACGCTCTGTCGTGAGGGGGCCTCTTTCACGGCTGTATGAGCGGCCATGCTCGGTGGAAAGGGGCGCACAGAAGACCGGTGGACAATCAGACGCAATGTTGGAAAAGTGCCCCAGGGTGCAGGGAGAGCAGGTCTCAGGGATGGAACACGAGCTTGGGGCTGGTCGTACTGACCGGGGCCAGAAGCTCGACCCCCTGAGACCGTTGCGGTATACACAACTGCACACTGAAACTGACTCTGCAGACCCTTCAGCTCCCTCACAAGCTCAGTGTAAAGGTCAGACAAATGGAACCTCTTTTTCTGCTCGCGCTCGGAATCAATTTCTACCTGAGGGCGCCCAATTTCTTCGGTCCGAGCGACTTCGTCACGCAGCCGGTCTTGCCAGAAGAACGCGGTGGCACTGTCGATGGCGATCATTTGTAAGGGACGTAATGCGGAATGATGCCGTGAGAGATCGAAAAGGTACGAGTCTAGCGTGTGGACTGTGGCCAACAGAGCGGATGAAGATTGCGGACGAAAGACATGGACATGCTGTAGTGAAGAGACGAGCAATGATTCAAGATGGTGATCTGGCATTCCTCCTGGTTGGGCTTGCACCCCAAAGTGCGATTCAGATAGTCGTCGCTGCTGTTGAACGATACCTCGAGCGACGGTTCTTAGTCTTTCGGCATCGAATCGGTCGTCGGTATCTATGAACACCACAGCTGCCTCTTGGCCACCGACAGAGATGTCCCCGCATTTTCGTGGTAAAATAGCAAGCGCTGTGAGATAGTACAATAGCTGTGACTTCCCCGAAGCTGATAGGCTGCTTGAGATCTCCACGATAGGAGCTTGTCTTTTCTTACTACCGTCTGACTCTGAGAACAACACATTGGTAGATGGGTAAATGTCCTGCGCTGTGTGTATATCATCCGGCCTATAAGCCTGACCAGCCGGGAATTCACTGCGCAGCAGCATTTCCTCGTCTTCAAGGGTCTGCTTTTCTGCAGACTCACTTGGCGGTTGAGGTTGTCCGTCGTTCACGGCACTCACGGCGGTTGGGTTCGGCGCAAAGACTTCAAGCAAAGTGTCTAGAAGGGGCACGCCTAATGAATGTGTCTCATGGCTTGAGTGACCAGGATAAAGATGGACTATCCCAGCCAGTATCTAAGAACAAGTCAACTCAATGCATTCAACGAGCTAGGAAAGCCGCAATACCTCATCTAGTCCCTCTTGGTGTACATCGGCTAGCGATCTCCCCCCGAGATTGGCTGCCATGGTAAGCAATGGACTGCCTCATGGATCTGACATCACTAAAGTTTGACCAAGACGTGTAAAGTCCAGTGAGTAGACACGAGCAAAGTGGTAGAAGTGAAGAAGTGAAGTGCAGAAGTGATGGGCGGAAACTCGAATAGCGCGGCTGACGGAGCTTCCGAACTTCCAACCTTGGATGCCCGTTTCCCTTCAGATTCACTTCGAATCTTTTCCCTTCGACACGAAACCTCCGAAATCTCACTGTATAGTTCAATTTCAATTTATCTCATATGCACAGCTGCCAATCACAATGGCTCCTCTCGTCCCCATATTCTCCGCCGAATCTCTCCCCGATCATGTCAATACCGTTCGCCGCAACTTCCAAGAGAAACGCCGTAAAGGCGAACCAGTCAACCTCAAGGAGTGCCCATTACTTGAAATGACACAATTCTCTTGCAATCCACCACAAAATGGAGTTCCTGAGCCAGGGGTTGTGGTGTGCGAGCCTGTGGTGCGGTTCTTCCGACGGTAAGTCTTGCACATCGAGTTCGAGTCAAATAGCAAGCTGATCTTGTAGCTGTGCCGGTGGGTTAACGGTTGAAACAACATCATGGGAACCAATTAGGCTGGCGGAGGAAGCAAAACAAAAGCAAGCAGCCGATACAAAACAATGAGAGGGGCTACTTTGCATTACGAATGCGCATTGGGCGGAGTTGGCTATACGGGAATACAATTACTTGCAGGTTTCAAGAATAAAGGTTGCATTTGAATCATGTTTGTGACTGCCATGGGGTATCTCCTCAGGTCATCTTCCTGAAATAAAACACAAGCGCCAGCCCACAATCGAGGGAGAAAAAGAAAGATAGAAAACAGAACGCCGGTAAGCCCTATGCCTTTGTAATTTACATATCAGTCATGACATCCGCTGGCTCGAGACTTGGTGGAGGCTTTGGTGTCTTCTCCTCTCCTCGTCGTGCATTCGAGCTTGTCCGGCGCCAGAGATCTCGCTCACAGTTGACAATGGGGCCCAGCTCCATATTCCACGAGAGCTTGAGCCGGGACTTGGTGTCCGCATCCGCCGGATGTCCCGAGTCAATATCCATGGCTGAGCTGGGCAATGCGCCGTGAGAGTCCTTCTGCTTCTTGGACAGTCCCTTGATCGTCTTTTCGAACATGCTTTCCATGCTGTCCGTTCTCCGACCCCAGAGTTTCTTATCGCGACCAGTCGAGCCCGTCTGGTTGTCACGGAATGCGGCGCTCGCTAATTTGCGCAAAGCTTCCTCGCCATGACGTCCATCCTCTGCGGCGCGTTCCCTAATCTTGCGCGGGTCGTTGTCTCGTCCAATGAACACTGCAGTGGCAGAATAGGTGTGTTTGCTAGGGAAGCTCGGGAAATGTTTTGGGATGTAGGGACGACTTGCGCGGTCGTCTTCACTGCTCAAAGCCGTGAGAAACGGGAGAGATTTGGATATTTCATTCTCTGGTGGGGGAGATGGTAATAATGTCGGCGTGGGTCTGTCTGAGGGAGCTGGTTTGAGATGAGGGAGAAGGTCATCGGGATTGAGGCGGAAACGCTTCAGAGCGTGATCAAAATCTTGTGGGATTGGTTGGACGCGTCGCGCAGATAGCATAGATTGACGGATAAATGTGGAGAGCCGTAGCATGTCTAGAGATTTCAGGCGCAACCCGTCAATTCAAGCTTCAAAATGGACGGAATACTGGGACACGTACACTCCTCAGTAGCACTGCAGAGACTTGACAATGCAGCTGGATCGGCCAGCTCAAACCCTGAGTCCTTCAAAGTCTGACCGATTGCACGATTCATCAATTGGTCAAGTTGGGTGTCATCTTGCACGACTGGCTCGGATGTAGATGGGAGAACCACCGGCTCCTGTAAGCGATGATGGTGATGATAGTGACGCTTTACCCGCTTCGGACTGTTCTGGGAGAGTAGTGATGGAGAAGGTCGTTTAACTTGGGCGCCCGATGTCGCCATGGCCATTGTATTGATCTGATTTAAGAAGTGGTCGGTCCCGGCCAGACAATGTTATCGAATTGCGGTCACGTGCTGAAAGCGGTGAGTTGATTGATGAGCAGCTGTCATAGACATCCAGAGATTCAGATGAGGAAGCAATATGAATGGCTAGCTTGGGGCTTTTGAGTAGATGATCTCTTAGGGAGGGTCGAGCAAATAATGCAACCGAGAACCAGGCTTTGTTCATCTCACATCTCCTCCATCTCGAGGGCTCTAGGTGCCGTGACCCTTGCTTTTGACTTTCACCTAGGTAGTAACAGAGAGCGAAATACTTATTTCATTGAGGCAAGTGATTCAGTATACGTATAAAAAGCTACATGAAAATAAATCTGTAAGGTATTTCGCAGCCCTGGAATAGTACGGGAATGGTGAACATGCCGTAGTTCGCTCTCATAGTAAGACCGACCAATCCGGCGGCTCGCTTAGTCCGCTCCGAAGCTTCAACTTCACCTCACAATTCAGCCTTCCTCCCTACACCCCTCTCCTCTCCCCACCAACGTCCGAGGCAGGCTTCAAACTGTCCGCAACCCGTATTGCTTTTGCTCAAGCATTGATTGACGCAAGTTATTCGTGACAATGCCCGCCGCTATTCCCCCCATTACCGGCGTACGTGCCCCTTCCGTTGACGGGTTAACCCGAGCGGGTTTATCAGGTCAATGAAATGTTCACAATGGTTTACTGACATTCTATGCTTGTTTACAGATGCTCCGCCGTGGTCTTGTCTTGGACCTGAGCACCGCTTTCGGTAAGTTGTGATTCGGATCGAGTGGCATGATCAAACGACAAGTTGGATATCGCGGTCTCTCGGGAGCACGTGAAATACAGGCAACAAGAAGATGGCTGCGATGAGATCAACGAATCAAATAGTTGCTGATTAGGGTGTCTCATCCACTAGGCTTCGGTACTACCTTCGGCTACCTCTGGTGGTACGGTAAGTAGATTATTCCCGGCTGCGCCAACCCCACGCAATTGATGACGTCGAAATCTAACGTGTGTCCTTAAGGCTACCACCTTCCTCGCGTGCGTGAGCGCGATACCTACTACGCCCGCCTCGAGGCTGAGCGTGCTGCCCAGCGGGGTTAAATCGATCACTTCCTCTCGACCATCTCCTTCCCGCCCGTTCGGCGCCAGTTCTTCTCCTGTCAAAGCGTTATGCAGAAAATCGCCCGGTGACGGGGGGCATATGTCTCGACATCACCGTCGGGCTTGGTTGGATCGACGGGTGTGTACGAGTGGGTGGTTAGCTTTGAGATCGATTGTACATATACGCCTGTGGGCAGCCAACCGTTTTGATTTTTGGACTTGACCTTCTCGAGCTCAGTGCGAGATTACCGATTTGTCATCGCCATCGCAGGCCATTCTACGTAGTGTTGCCCTGAACGCGCAAATTGATGTACTTGACCCTTACGCCTAGACAGCCAAATGGAGCGAATTTGGATCTATTGTGTTCAAACGCTAATTACGCCGGATATATGTACGTGGAAACACCAGCGCACCCCCCATGGGTTTGCTGAACCATGTCTGCGCCATGTAAACCATAGATCGATATCCCGTATCTGCTCGTCGCCGTGGGGTATGGGCGGAGTCCGGATATGGGAACCGATGGAAAAACTGCAAGTGTGAAGAAATCCTAGCTAGCATTCACCGTAACACCCGCTCAAACGATATGCCTCGGACGGACCCGCCGGCCATGGAGTTGCGTACGTTCTTCTTGAAGATGTCACGAGTGGCGCGAAGATCTTCCGCAGCGTCCTTGTTAAGAGGGTCGGAGGCGTTTGGCTCGAGGAAAAGGAACTGCAGTGGAATACCTGTCAGCGAAATCAATGACCAGTCAGAATAGATAAATCAACAGACCTGCATGCCCACAATGACAGCATTCAAATTCAACACGGGCTTCCAGTCCTCTCGTAGAATGTTTAAGCAAACGTTACCCTCCAAGTCGATATTGGGATGATAGATCTTTTGTGTGCATTTGACCTTGGGAGGATCATGAGGGAAGTTCTGGTTGACGGCAAAGCTAAAGTTGAAGACACCACCCTTATACATGCCCTCGTCGGGTTCGATGGTCAAGGTGAAGTTGAGGATGTCGTCGGGGTTTGGGAAAGACATTTTCATCGTGCTGCCGAGGGTGAGTTCTTGAAGGTCTGAAGATATAAGAGGTTAGAGATCCATATGACAACGATCCAGTAAGTACTGCGAGTTGTACTGTCCACTACGGGAAAGTCACTCACCTCGTTGCACGCGTAATTGCGCCGCTGTGACCTTCTTCTTCTTCTTGCCTGCAGCACCCTCGGCATTCTCAGCCTCCTGCTGCTTTTGTTTCTGCACAGAAAGTTAATCATACGGCATTTTTTTCAAGAGCCAGATGAATCCCTACCATCGACCAGATTTTCAACATTTCGGGAGTCACCACCCCACCTGGTGGAATGGAGGTTTGGGGAGAGTGAGTAGGAGGCAAGGTAACCACTCTAGAGGTATCAGATAATAAAAAAGAGAGACAGAAAGGAAAGGATTTTTAGAGGACGTGATCAACGGGTGACAAGGATGACAACAGAGTGAAGGGTAGCCCTCTTGTGGGGGGGTCTCAGATCAGCAATCGCCTTTATCGCCTCTCCGCCTTCCAGTTGACGTATTGGACCCGGGGAACTCTCTACTATGCATGTACAGTCTATGGGAAACATGACATATATCTTTCTACTCAATAAATCTCAAAGGGGGAAAAAAAGATATATTGAATATGAAGTACATAATCATAGCGCTCCGAATGCGATCCCGTTGCATGGCTGATCCGACAAAAAAGTGACCACAGTAACCGTCAAAAGGTAAAACCGTGCGAATACATACTGGCTGGCATTGCAAAATCAAAAGAGAACAAAGTCGGGCATCTTTAGGTAGAATACAGATCACGGTATGGGAAATAAAAGGAAGAGAATAGAAAATTGGGTCAGGGGGTCATGAAAAAGGGTACACATTTTGTCCTGGGGAACTACCGACGTGCAAAGCAGCACTTGATACCAGTACGACCAAGGAACCAACAGCATCCAATGAAACGGATCAATGCCACAGCGGCATTGGACCACAAGAGTGCCTGGAAGAAACGGGCTGTGCGGGTGGTGGCGGTATTCTATGATCATGTTAGTCGGTGGTCTAGTCAGAAAGGTTGAAGAAGAGTGGAAGCTTACTGTGAAGCCGAACTTATCGACGGACTCGCTGGTGATGCAGACTGCCATGGCCGCATTACTGAAGATCCAAAAGGTGACGAGCCGGGTACGGAAACTCTTGTAAGAGTCCTCGAGTGTCTTTTCGTCGTGTTCCACGGGGGCAACGAATGGAGTGAGCGCACGCTTCACAGTTGCCTCGAACTGGCTGTCGATATCCGCTTGGGGCTTGTCGATTTCTTCTATCACTGCTTCCTTGCTACCCTCGTCCTTTGTAGTCGTGGCTGACGGCAATGCATCGGCCTTGTCAGAACCCTTGGTACCCCAGGAGACATCGTGCCAGTTGCTGAAGGCATAGACGTTCAGGATGTTGATATAGGACGACTGGACAACCATATAGGCAGGGAAGGAGGTGAACATGTGCCATGGGTCGGCGTACATGAATGAGGCAACGAAGTAAAGACCGAATGTGGCAGCCAAGGCAATGATAATGATACCAGCGCCCGTCGACGAAAAGAAAGAGTCGAGGAAGGCTTTCAGGCCTTGGCCGGTAACAAAGTCCATGGGTGCGCCACCGCTGAACGCGCGAACTACCAAGTAGAGCGAATCGACCACAATATACACCTGAATGAGACCGAAGACCACAAACGAGGCGAGGTATGAGAACTTGGAACCCTTGGGTCTGTTACCAAGAGCGAGAATGAACTGCAACAATAGGAAAGCGAGGTATCCGTACTTCACAATTGTGTTGATAATGGGCGTAGCCGTCCTGCCAAAGGGGAAAGCGGTATCTCCGTTGCTGGGGCTTGGAGTACCGACAAGGTCAATGATGACAGTGGTGGTCAGCCAGTATGAAGCCAACGAGAACCAGGTGAGGAAAGTGTTGAAGATGTTATACAACATCTGGATGTGAAGGAAGAACATGCGAATGATGTTGTGACCGCTCTTATACATACGGCCAAAGTGCATCAGCGAGTAGATTCCTGCTGCAAAGGAACCGTTGAGCCAACGGCGACGCTGGGAGATAAACTCGGCGGCACCTTCGGGCACGTCAGTTTCACCCTTGGAGGCTTTAACGTAAGACAAGTGCCACTTAGAGCCTGCCTTAGCGACCAACTCGAAACAGAGAATTCGATCCTCGGCCAAGAACATGTTCTTTTTGAAAATGTTCATACCCTCAATACCCTTCTTTCCAAGTTGCTTAGACAGCGTGTGATCACCGTGGAAATATTGCTCAAGGGGTCGACCCATGATTGCACGGAATCGGTAGGCCGAGAAAGCACCGGGCAAGACACTAACGTAGCCGAACGAACTCTCCAGTGGCTTATCCAAGATATTACTGATCTTGTACTCAAAGTTCTGGGCTGCCACGAGAGGGTTGATCAAGTTCCGCCATCCCTTTCCCAACATGGCGTGGATTTCACCACAGGCACCGCCGAGATCCTTATCGTTATAGAATGCCTCCCAGAGGTATAACAAGGACTTGGGGCCAGGTTTCGTACCGGCATCCAGCAGGATACAGACCTCGGGGTTCAAAATACGGCCGAAAGCGTTAAAGAGCCAACGATGCGAATTGATCTTCTTACTGTTCTTTTGTTTCAGACAGAACATCATCTGCACAGGCGGTAGTGTGCTCGGGCCATCGTCCGTGGGCCGAATGAGCTGCTGACTTGGTGTGACCGAAAGCTGGGTCGTATACTCGAACTGGAAATTCAGTTAGCGCTGTTTCCTTTGGGAGGCCTATCCTGCCATCCGCTTACGATATGTGCCAAAGTCTCCTTCCCGTCAACGTCACGCTTCATGACACCATCCTGGTAGATACCGATGGTCGCAAGGACGTCAAGAGTATCCTTGTCGCAAGGGTCAATACCGTCAAAAACGAGTGCCACGACAATCTTCTGCCACGCGGGTCCACCCTTATTCCAGAACTCGGATTTCTTCAGGTTGACAATATCGCGAATGTTCTGCATCACACCGTGCAAGGTACGGGCCGTGAGATTCTTATCCTCGTTGTAGTAGGTAATCGCGATGAGCAGCTCTGTATGACGGTTGTACATTGCGGGGCGTAGGTTGTAACCATTGTGGAGGGTAAATTCGTTAGGGTCACAAGTGGCTGCGGTGTCTATGAAGAGTGAAGGCTCATTAGTTTTTCTCTTAGAGCCGTATATTCCTCGTCTGGTCCACACGTACATCGCATGTGGGTAAACTCTTCGCTTCCGCCTTCCACGTCGTTGCGATATTTGGCTTGGATGGCATTCTGGATGGCACTCGGCACCGGGTAGTCGACGCTCAAGACGGAACCCTGCACTAGCTTGACTTTCCTAGTAGCATATCTGCGCAAGCCGCCGCCACCACCACCACCAGAGGCGCCTCCGGGGGCCTGTCGCTGGCGCCAAGCCTCCGTGGAGGAGGTCTCGCTGCGGGCATAGGGCGATGCAACTCGGCCGGGGACACCAAAGGCCGCCGCAGTACTTTCCTCTTGGCCGGAATAAACGGTGCCAGTACTGTATGGGTCGTGGTAAGAAGGGGCGGTGTCCGTTGCATAGGTCTCCGTCAAGCTGTACCCAGAAGACGGACGTTGGGGAGAAACACCGCGCGAGTGGGGGTCGTCAAAAGGAGTCGCAAATGGACCCTGCTGTTGGGACAATAATCCACGGGCTGCATCCTCATCCTCGCGATACTAAGAGAAAAAAAAAATTTACCGGGTCAGCTCTCGCGACTAGTTCACCGCCTCTCCACACACACATACCTGCGAAGCTGGCACATCCTGCAGATGATGACTATCATCATAGCTTGGTGAGTGCGAGCCAGAGCCGTGGTAGGCCATGGTGTCGCAAAGGTTGAAAAATCAGAAAGGGATGTGTTTCAAAGCTAACAAGAGAGGGGTATCTGTTCGAGCAGGGCGCACTTATGAACAATTATCGAAGCCACCAGGGCTAGGAGAGATGAATATTTCTTTTTCAGGGAATATTGCAAATGCTTTGAATCCAGGGTCAGAGAGAAACAAAAGAGAAGGGGGGCGAAAAAGGTAAAAAAAAAAAGGGAGACAGTGAGACTAGAGAGGTCAAAAATAGACTGTCTCCTAGCCCCGTCCCAGTTTAGTTTCCCCTTTCTCTGGTATTTTTATTATTTGGGTGTTTTTTTCGTTTGACTAGTTTACCGGTTTTTAATTATTTAATTATTGTATTTATATTTTAACTCGAGTATAAGGAGTACAGAGTACATCCATGGATATGTACATCCATACATATATGTATGTACCATATCAACTTAAGTAAAAAAGCCATACATACTCCATCCCTAGAAGAGAACAAGAGTCCGATGCCCCCGAGGCCCTACGGAAGACCCTGACTGGTTGAGATATCAAAGGCTGAGATGCTTGGAATTCTAGTTTTTTTCTACTTCTTTTTTTTTTTTTTTTTTTTTTTTTTTTCGCCTTTTTCCTTTTTCTTTTCCTTTCTCTTCTTCTTTGAACTTTGTCCTCCTTTCACTGATTCGACGTATTTACATTTTGGGTAAGTACGAAGTTGTACTTAGACCCTTTAGAAAGATGCCCACGGGTACATTTGGAGTCTAAAACACCCGAACCTAATAAGAGGCTCCACTCATGAAACGTGTGAATACGAACATTTGAAGTCGACCTCTCATATAATTGAATTCGGTTTATATCGTAGACATAACTAGACTCATTCCCACATTCTTAAGAGCTAAATACGGAGTACAGTTCAAAAGGCTTAACACTTATGGGGGGTGGTATGTCGCGACCCCACTATATGTGTTTGAATGTACAATGTATGTTGCATAGAAAGTCCTCGTAGTCTCGCCCATTCAACTTCCTTATTTACAGTTTCTCATTCTATGATTCTTCATTCGGTCCATTCTCTCCTATACTCTGCCAGGATAAAGTATATGTTGTACTCCCAGGTCACCTGACCCTGATAAATTTAGACATTTTTATGGACCCCAAGCATCTAGCGTATCTAGCGTATGTTTTTGCCCCAGTGCCAAGTCGATCAGCTCTTAAACTTCCAATGTTGTGAGTTGTGCTGACATTCAGCTCTGTACTTAGCCCATATACGGTAGTAACTGCGGTATAGTATATTGCTGCACGAGTCAGAAAAAAAATCGGTTTTAATTTCTTTAATTTCTTTTCTTCCCCCAACTTAATTTAATAAGATTTCAGTGACCCCCAGCAATCATCACAGGAGGAGCCATCCATGGATGTTCGAGATAAATTAGCCGCTAACCCTATTTGTAGATCATACACAAATAAACCAAACAGGTCAAACTGAACAAACTAGACAAACTAGACAAAGAAAAATCCAAATTTCCCGCAATCTTGGAAAATTAATGATCCGAGAGTCCAGACCACTTGCGCAGTCCACACGGGAAAAGATGTCCACTTATTTCCCTCACGTTCAAGTAAGGTGAACATGGGATGAAACAATCTGATCTTTAACATTAAAGAGGCTGTATGGTCTCGATTTTAGTTCTTCCTTTTTTTTTTACTTCTGCTTTTTACCTTCTTAAATGCTTCTCTACAACATAGGGTACTAACTATATATAAAATTTACGACGGAGTACCTAATATATCTCAGGTACACAATCGTACACAATTGTGTGTACCTGACTACCCCGTATCTTACCCGTGGAACCTCACGGGCCCGTGACCACCCTTGGAAGGCCCCCAATTATCCTTCCCCCCGTCTCTCTTTTGACTTGACACTCCTCTCCCCATCCATCTATCTATTCTTTCCTTGATCTTCCGATCAAGGTTTGTGAGTTGATTTTGTCTGATACGCGCGTCGGGTCGGGCCAACATCAACGAATCCAGCGCCCCCCCTGTCCTGACCGTCTTTGACATATACAATCTCTGTCAAGCGTCTGGGCCATCCCAAGAACAATGATCATCGCTTGATTCTCACCTTTCGATCTTTTTATCGCACACGACACTCGTTTCCTGCGCCTAACGGCTCGGCTTTGATGATCTACTGTTTACGCTCACGACTTGACGCCGATTGAGCACCTTACACTCCTTTTTTCTTATTTTATCTTGCACGTTCCTTGCCGTTGACCGGCTTTATCGATATTACCTCGTCTTTTTTTATGTCATCATCTCGATCATACTCACCCATCATGCTTCTCGAACCCATGGATTCCGCCTTCTCCCCGGCCCGTTCCCTCTTCAAGCGCTGCAAGCAGTGTGAAACTACATCCCCCGCTTGTCCCGCTTGTCCCGACGGATCAATATGTACCATGACCGCCCCGAGCTGTGAGGAATGTGCGACCACAAAGTGCGTTTCAACAGGCTCCAAACCCTCGGACTCCGGGGGCACCGACACTGGCGCTATTGCCGGTGGTGTAATCGGTGGTGTGGCTGCCATCGCCCTCGTTGTGTTCTTGGTATGGTGGTTCGTCATCCGAAAGAAGCGCCTGGAGCGCCAGGAGGAGAAGAACGGCTCGTTCGCGGCGACCCGCAGTGAACGCCAGTCCATTGCCTCTACAGTCCTAACCCGTGCCTCCAATGTCATCCAAATCGCTTACATTCCTGGTGTCACCAACCGCTCTCCGCCGGAGACGCCAGCCTCCCTCGTGCCTCCCGTCCCGCCGCTTCCTGGTGCGACACCCGATCAACACTTCTTTATGCCGGGTGACCTGCGTGACTCGTCCTGGACAACCACGACCGGCCACCAGAGCATCTCGCCCACTTTGCGCAGCAGTGTGGCTACCACCATTTACCGTAACGATGCCATCGTCAGTGCCATGCCTGCGCAGCAGATCCAGCGGTCTCGTGCAGCCGTGGTGAGCATCCACAACGGAGGAGCCGGGGCAAATGCCCCTGGAGATGACTCGCCTGTTGCTGTCACGGTTACTCCTGCGGATGCGCCTGCGGTCCCGGCCATTACCCCGGCACAGCTCGCTCGGGCGGAGGCTGTCAAGGGCAACAGTTCATGTGTGGCTCGCAGCGTAACTGCCAAGCCAGTGATGGTGCGTGGTCCTTCGGTGAAGCACAAGCAAGCCAACAACACACCCGCCGTCGACCGGGTCGAAGAGCTGTCTGAGAATAAAGACGGCACAAGCGTGTCCACCACGAAGGACCAGTTCAGTCATAACACTTCCACATTTGACGCGTCCTCATCGGGCGAAGACGACACACATTCATCATCCAGCAACTTGGAAACCGGTTCCTCGCAGGGTCAGACCGACGCATGTCGAGCTTCCGGTTTGAGCGACGGACGTAATTCCACTCAGACGCCACCCGCCCGGGTAGAAAGTCCGTTCTCGGATGCGAATGAAGTGAAATGAGCGGGTTCGGAACCGACTGGGCGCAACAGTTTTCCTGATTTTTTTTTGTGATTTTCCAACTCTGTTTTCTATGTATGTATGGAGCCTGCCATGGCTTTTTGTACTTTTTTTTGATATGTGGACTCCTTTCCTCGGGTGCGTTGTACAGCGAGTGTTGGCACACTGAGATGGGACTGTCGATTGAATCTATACTCTCATTGATTGTCATTTTGGACTGCACATCTTCGTATTCGTACTGCTATGGACTGTTATGGACTACCATGTCCCTCTATTGAAGATTTGCTAGACCTGAAACAGATGAAATGCTTACAGTTGTAAAATTGAACAGTACGTCCTCTGGTATCTGATTCCAGTGCCTTGAAAAGAAAATTATAGTATGTACGTACATATGTAGTCTATCAACCTCACCGTATCTTCCTTTGATACCAATTCCACTGTGTAAACATCAAGAGTGTAGCTTCATACATATAGAGAAGACTTGTATCTGTCTTGTACATATGTAGATGAAGGACATTGCTTATGCTTTGGAGATATTCCCATCACACCTCTCATATATATTTTAGACCCCTACTATAGCAATTCACCACTTAACTGCTTCTACTTTCGCATATCTTCATTTCCATCGTTAATTCCATTTTTTTGACTGTGTTTACTATATATATTTCATATTACTTTGCAACTTGTTTGCTACTTGGAATGAATTGATCCAATTCCTTGCAACAGACCAGCCGAGAGATACTCTCAACTCGGGGCTAGAGCTCAAATGGCCGAAACTGTACTGGAGCCTATGTATATAAGGTGAAAAACAAAGCCAATCTTCAAAATTCGGATGCATTTTCCCGACTCTTCTACGAGGGCTTGCGTTATTTTGGTCTATATGGAGTATAAGAGGCAGGCCGGTCTGCACCCCTTGGCATAGGCACAAATACTTGGCGGAGTAGTCGCCGGAAGAGAAGAAGAGAGATATTCACATCATCTAGCTATTCCATAACAGGGGAAATGAAAGGGTATCTATAACCAGGATGCCTATTCAACGATGCTCAGAATCGGGTAATTCATCCCACGCTTTCATCCAGCCCCATTCCACGTCCGATTTTACGAATCAATGCCCGCTTGAGAAGTGCCTCACGTGCAAGACTCCGTGTATGCCGCGACCAGGAATCGACACCAATAACACCACGGACTAGCGCAGCCTGCAATGCATAAAGAGCCTGCTGGATGCCTTGCTCCTCGGCGACCAAATCGTATAGCTGTTTTCCTACCACGGTGGGGGCGACCAGGACGTCATCAATTGGGGGCAGGCCGGACGGAGTGTCCCCAGAAGGAGTGGAGGTTGAAGGAGCGCTAGAAGCGGAGATGGATGTAGAACGAGCCTGCGCGTCTGCGATGGTGGCGTCGGCGCGATGGATGGATTCCTGTAGGACAGTAGTGTTTGACTGAAGGGTTGTGTGGAGGGTATTGAGTGCCGAGAGTTCACCCTGTAGCGTGGCCATAGCGGCATGCAGGGATCGTGATTGTGAGACGAGTGATTGTGCTGCCGTGTCGGATTGTGCTGCATTGGCGCGGAGGGCTTCCGCCAGGGTCCGGGACACGGCATTTAGGAGTGCGTCTTTCTCTGGATTTGGTGGGATAGGAGGCGCTGGTCCTGTGGGTGCGATTGAGGGTAGCTCGACTTCAAATGGCGAGGTCAGAAGGTCGGGTGTCTCGGCCTTTGCGGGAGCTGCTGGGGGTGGGCGGGGATAATTAGATGGGTATGGAGAATGCTGAGGATATGGGGGCCCAGACAGTTGCTGGTGTGGTTGATGGGGGAGTTGCGGCTGCGGAGGCAAGTGACCTCCCGCAGGATTAACCTGAGGGGCCTGGTTTGCTATGCCTGACCCAGTTCCATGATGAACAGCCGCTCCGTTGTTTCTATAGTACGGTGCTTGACCCTGCGCCGACTGAGGCGGCATTGGCTGCCCCGCTGCCTGCTGGTTTGGTGGCTGCGACAAGGGACGAGGGCTGCTTATCGGTCCTCCAGTTTGGCCCGGAGGCGCGTAATGCTGGTATGAGTGGATTCCCGGACTGGCTGATTGTGTGGAGATATATGTTCGACGAGAGTTTTGCTCTTTTGGTGGTAGTGGAGGTAGCGGTGGGGGAGATCGATATTCATCAACCGGGTGCAGTTGTTGCTGCAGAGGCTCGCCAGCCGCGCTTGGCTTCGGCGGAGGTGGGGGTGGAATCTGACTCTGGGCTGTAGGCGGAGACAGAGGTTGAGCTTGTCTTGAAGATCCGACACCGGGTGGAAGGGGAGGTAATGGCGGGGGTGTCTGGGCAGCTTCCGGCGGAGGATGTGGCACTTGTTGTCTGTATCGGACTGGTGGCTCCTTGGCAAATATATCCTGAAGGATAGAAAGAAGATCGGCGATGGTAGATCTCTGTCGACACAGTGGTCAGTGGTTTGTCAACCCCCATGTTTTGCGAGCACTAACATCCCATGCTTCAGCCCAGTGTGCCAGATAGTGGTGGTACACCTGTCCCTCTAGCGTCACATGTTGCCCAACTCGGACAGCCATATCCTGTGTCGGGGTCACATAGGCAATTGGAGGCTCGCGTGGGTATGTATTTGGAATCCAAAGCGCAATGGGAAATCGGTATGTGGTTCCTCGGAAGGTGACAGGCAATGTGCCCACCAGGTGAAGGAGGAGGGCCGAGAAGCCTGTCTCGTAGGCTGTTGGGTATCAGAAATAATAACCACATCAAAATGAGCTTCAGACACTCACTATAGACATCTGTTCGAGGGGAGAGCGAGGGGTACTGCGCGATCGCATTGGCAACATCGTGGTAGGTCCGGTTTGGGTCACGATAGGTCTGTTGTGGATCATAGTGATCCTGGAGGGGTTTTAGCAGACCGATAATATGGAGGATTTTTGAAAGACCTACTTTGGACAAGACACTATACAGCCAATTCAGTGTCCTCTGAGGGACGGCCATAGTGAGAGTAGTGGATGGAAAAGGGTTGGAGTCGCGACGGTTTCCTCTTCCCCGCAGGGTTTCTTGGCGGAGTATGGGGGCTTTTCTTTTCAGAAGAACATTGAAGATATTTGTAGATATTTGAAGATACCTGTAGATATTTGTAGATATTATTGCTTAGATCTCCAGGTCTATCCACCTATGGGTAGTTATAGTATACATAAGATGTATCCATGTGTCTGCACGGGGAGTCAACGGGCTCACCACCTTACAATTTACTCCCTACACCTCACCACCTCACCACCTCACCATTTCGCCATTTTGTCATCTTGCCTTGTTTTTTTTTTTTGCCCTAAAAAAGAACACAGGCTCATGTCTGAGTTCAGAATCCGAAAAAATATCACCCCTTTTCCGATTGAAGAAAGTTGAAAACAACCGAAGTCTCGAGGCGAGACAGATTCACTAAATGATCCAATCAGCTCAATGGGCTGTGAATCAGAGACATCAGTCGTATAAGACTGAGGAATATGAGGACTCTACCGAACTCATCCTTGGAAGATACATGGGATGAATCCCTTCGGGGCTTCTATGGAGACCCGAAACAAAGAAACCCTTCTCGACTCCAATGGACATGAGCCAGTGATATTCACCAGGTCAAAGGCTATTCTGAGCATTCTGAAGATCTCATGCAGCCATTATCACCCGTTGCCTAGGCCATTTATGAGCTTCTTTGTCTCATTTCATATTGTTCTTCCCATTCCCTTAGTATTGTTCTTTTCAACAAACCCACGCAGTAATGATCTGGACCTGGACTATGTGGGTTCTCTGGATGTTATTATTATTATCTATTGCCTTCGCCATTGTCTGTCTCGGCTTCTATGACACTGGCAATTCACCCTGATTCTGCTGATTCTGCTGATTCTCTTGATCTATATTCTTCAAAGGGCTTTAAAGAAACAGGCATCATCTTCTGTCATGCATACTTTTTGACCGAATTTCAATTTCAGAACTATCTATGTGATCTGTCTTTCAATTCTTCGACTGAACTACAAATCCCAAGTCACAGAGCCATGGCGACATCATCTCCAATTCAACCATTCGATCCATTCACCCAGAACGTCACCTTCCGTCTACAGGATGGCACAGAGTTCCCGGTCTCAGTAAAAGCCCTGGATGTCTTTGTCATGTACAATGTCCGGGTATGCATCAATTACGGTTGCCAGTTTGGAGCGTCTTTTGTATTGCTGGTGATTCTTGTGCTTCTGACCCAATCCGACAAGCGCCGTTCGGCGGTTTTTATCCTGAACGGCCTGGCCTTGTTCCTCAACAGCTCACGTCTGCTTTTCCAAGTCATCCATTTCTCCACTGCATTTGAACAAGTATACCCATACGTCTCCGGCGACTATTCATCCGTGCCGTGGAGCGCATACGCCATTTCCATTGTGGCTGTCGTTCTCACTACGCTAGTCGTCGTCTGTATCGAGGCATCGCTTGTGATTCAGGTCCACGTGGTTTGCTCCACACTACGTCGTCGGTACCGACATCCTCTCCTAGCGGTATCTATTCTGGTCGCCCTGGTGCCGATCGGATTTCGCTGTGCATGGATGGTTGCGAACTGCAAGGCCATCATTAAGCTCACATACACGAATGATGTATGGTGGATAGAAAGCGCAACCAACATCTGCGTCACTATCAGCATCTGCTTCTTCTGTGTCATCTTTGTCACTAAGCTCGGATTCGCCATCAAACAGCGCCGCCGACTCGGAGTGCGCGAATTCGGTCCGATGAAGGTCATCTTTGTCATGGGCTGCCAGACCATGGTTGTCCCCGCCATCTTCTCCATCACCCAGTACTACGTCGTTGTGCCAGAGTTCTCCTCCAACGTGGTGACCCTGGTCGTCATCTCACTCCCACTCTCATCAATCTGGGCCGGCGCCGTCCTCGAGAATGCACGACGTATCGGAAGCCAAGATCGTCAACGCCGACGCAACTTATGGCGGGCCCTTGTCGGCGGTGCTGAAAGTCTACTGTCTCCCACAAAGGACAGTCCAACGAGCCTGTCTGCCATGACTGCTGCGCAGACTCTGTGCTACTCGGACCACACCATGAGCAAGGGCTCACCCACCTCGCGGGATACCGATGCTTTCTATGGAATATCAGTTGAACACGATATTTCGATCAATCGTGTTCAAAGGAACAATTCAATCGTGTGATGACGCACAACACTCGGCAATCCAAAGCTATCCTTCCCTTCCACTTCGGTGTACACATGCAGGATCCTGGCCAGAAACCGACTTTACATGTACATGCTTTTTCTTTTATCCTCGATTGCAGGTTTTATACAGGTACAACCTTTCTTTTATCTCAACATGCAAGTTGTTACCGCGTTATTAATTTCAAGCCACATTCCCCTTTTACTTTATACTGTTTTCAGGAGCTGTAGTTGCATTTACATCCATGGAGGCTTGTGTGCAGTGGATGAACTTGAAAAATCGGAAGAGTTCTCAAGGTCTCAATGCTCTTCTCATTAATATATGTCTATATTGGGCGATCGATTCTGCTATAAAGTACAATGGAATCCAGAAAGGGTAAAGCAGCTGAGTATACCCAGGGGTGGGATTAGAATATGTATGAAGCTTGTGCAAGGATTACAGCCAATTCACCGAATGCATTGGAACGAATCGCAATGAGCTGAGTGAAGTGAATTAACAATACCAAAAAAAAAAAGAAAAGAAAAAAAAAAAAGAAATAGACACAAAATATTTACAGGCGAAACGCTCTATGTTTCGAAACCACATGTGCGCCAGAGCAAGGAGCAAAAAAAGGCTGGAAAGTTAATAATATCCCTGTGCTAATTCAATTGCACATAGTTGGCTATACTGAATGTGAGCGAATGCGATTCCATAAAGTGACTGAACCACTTACCAGGAAACTGGCCCTCCCGACCTGCAATTCGTCCGGACCACCATTCATTGGTGTTGTCGGTGCGTTGGACAATTTCAATCACATCACCAGCCGAGAATCCCAGATCACCATGTGCCTGAGCCTCGTAGTCATAAAGAGCGGTGACAGTTTCAACCGGTTTACTGAGATGGGCGGGCTTCGCCCGTGGAGGAGGCGGGGCAGGCTTGCTCTTGGCGGCGGAAGAGAAACTGCCTGTTGGACTGGGGCTGACGGCGGCAGAGGAATAAGGTGGTGGGGGGTTGTCATCGGTGACGGTCGAGCTGGAACGGCCTCGGCCGATGGCACTCTTGCTATCAGCTCCCTTGCCCGGACCCAGTTTGGATCCAGAGCGGCGGACACCTTGGGTTTTAAAGTGCACGATGGTAAGAGCTTCGGCTTGCTCCTGGATATTGCCGCGCTTCTGCTCAAAGGCTTCTTCAACGTCGAGTTTCAGATTGAAATAGCTGATGTTCATGCCCTGCATTCGTTCGTGGAGAGTGTAGAAGACGTTGAGTTGCATATAGTAGAAGGACTGGAAGAGCGGGCGGATGAACTCGGCTTCGAGCGTGAACAGCTTGGGCAGTTCGTCCTTCAGCAAATCGTTGTAATAGTTAAACTCCTGGGTTGCCTGCTCAACATCGTTCTCGGCTTTGTATAGTGCTTTCTCGTCTTTGAGCGATTTGTCCTTCTTCTCTTCCAGCTTCTTCAGTGAGGCGTTGTGGCGGTCAAAGTCCAGCTTCTTGTGATCACGCTTAACCGCAACCTTCCGAATGACCTTGATCACCTCGAGCAGCTGGTCGGCTGGGCTGATAATGCGACTCTCGATCATCTCCAGTTCGGGGGCTAGGGCCTCTTGTAGTTCCTTGACGATGACTTCGTATTCCTCACAGGCCTGGATGCCCTCGGCATTTCCTTCATATTGGTAGGAGGTGGGATCGGAGGCGCGACCGGAGATGGGTTTGTAGATTTCGGCGATTGCTTTGGAGAATTCGATTTGGTGGCTCAACATGCCTGCGCACGCGGTCAGTATTTGGGGGGGTACAAAAGTTGAGAGATTCGAGGACTCACCATTAATGGCAGCAAAGTATTTCTTGGACTCATCGTGTAGCTTCTTGGTCTCTTTCTCGAGCTCATCAAAGCGGCGTTCGGCATCGCTATAGACAGCATCCTTGGAATGTTCACCGATGTTGAACTTGACCTTGAACTGCTGTGGCGCACGCACAATGCTCTTTTGGAAACCTTTAAAACTCATGATGGTAGAATAAGGAGAGAGGCAAAGGAAGAGAAAGTGCCAAGGTGGGGTGGGAAGAAGAAGAAGAAGGGCGAACCCAAATTCAATGACATAAGACTCTGCCAGCGTTGTACGGAGCTGAAGTCCATTGTGGCTGTACACAATTCATTTTTATACTATTTTACCTATTTTACCTATTTGGTGTACTATTTCGGACAATTTTGGACTATTTCGTACACTACTCTGCCTTATGATCCTGTGGCGCATTAGTTTCAAAATTCCAAGGTTAGGCACCTGGATTATTTACTCCATAGTCCATACCTACAATACTACCTAGGTACATACTACATAACCTACCTTAATATGCTCAGAGTATACCTAGGTAGTCATTAATATAGCTCTAAAGACATCGAATGGTTACATATATTGTATGCACATCTCTACCGATCTTCACTTCTCTTTCCCCGGCAGCCTTACCCGAGAAAATCGCAAGAACCATCAATTTAAAACCCCCAGTCCGATCGTCATCATTGGGCCATCATTCCTTTACGTGCGGGGAGTGACTTGGCAGGATGAAATGGGTGAATACCATAAGTCGGAGAGAAAAAGGACATTCAATATAATCAAATCAAAATCATCGCAATTGCTATAAGAGCAGAGAAACGAAGATATAATATGGTGGAAGCTCTTGGGGGATATGGGGGATATGGGGGATAGCCATATGGAATGCCTCAAAAGGGGAAAAGCTCAGACCTCCCGACGGTTCTGCCTCAGGCATGACGGATAAACCCAATTGGGATAACCCCGAGATCTTTAGTCATAAGAGATGCAGATGATAACAAAAAGTCGGGGTTAAGCGTTTCCTTCTTCATCCCACTTACAAAGGATATCGGTATCATCTTCATAATGACAAGTGCTGTTTCTACTGCTTGGAGACAGGCCTCTGCCTTCTCCACGCGCCTTTCAGCTTATTCCCGAGCTCCTCGAGTCCTCGCCACCGGCCTGCGCGGTGCTCGATCTTATGTCTCCGAGACCAAAATTGGCCAAGCCCAGGTCAACATCGAGACTGCCATTAAAGAGGAACAAAAGTCATTCATGAACCAGTCTCATATGGCGCCCCAGGATACCAAACTGCCTGGTTCGGGGACCTCCGGCGACGCCGCGATGAGTCCCTCGGCCGGCATTCTGAAGCAAGCCACCGTTATGGACCAGGGCACCCGACCCATCTACCTCGATATGCAAGCCACCACACCCTTGGATCCTCGCGTTCTGGATACCATGCTTCCTTACCTCACCGGTATCTACGGTAACCCGCACTCGCGCACACACGCTTACGGTTGGGAGTCGGAGAAGGGAGTCGAGGAGGCTCGCGGGCATATCGCCAAGCTGATTGGGGCCGATCCCAAGGAGATTATTTTCACAAGTGGTGCGACGGAGAGCAACAACATGAGTTTGAAGGGTGTGGCACGGTTCTTTGGTCGGTCGGGAAAGAAGAATCACATCATCACTACCCAAACCGAACACAAGTGTGTGCTCGACAGCTGTCGACACTTGCAGGATGAAGGGTTCGAGGTGACCTACCTGCCAGTTCAGAGCAATGGTTTGATCCGCATGTCGGATCTTGAGGCGGCCATGCGCCCCGAGACTTGTATTGTCAGTGTTATGGCTGTAAACAATGAGATCGGTGTGATCCAGCCGCTGGAGGAGATTGGCCGTCTCTGTCGGTCTAAGAAGGTGTTCTTCCACACCGACGGAGCGCAGGCCGTTGGAAAGATCCCGTTGGATGTCAACAAGCTGAACATCGATTTGATGTCGATTTCCAGCCACAAGATCTACGGTCCCAAGGGTGTTGGTGCCTGCTTCGTGCGCCGTCGCCCGCGTGTCCGTCTCGATCCTCTCATCACTGGTGGTGGACAGGAAAGAGGTCTACGTAGTGGCACCTTGGCTCCTCATCTGGCAGTGGGCTTTGGTGAGGCTTGCCGAATTGCTGCCCAAGATATGGAGGTAAGCTTTCTTTTCTCATTTTCATTATTGCCACGATTATTATACACTGCAATAAGCATCTGTTGGAAATCCTTGGGAAATACGTGTGTCCTTTGGGCCAGCTACTCAGCTCCGATGATGTCACCTGCAGGTATAATGAGGTGACAGACAGATGAACTGGAATCTTCCCCGGTCTTCGGAAAAATGTCATGCTAACTGACTGATCGAACAGTACGACACCAAACACATTAATCGTCTGTCGAAGCGTCTGAGCGAGGGTCTCCTTGCCATGGAGCACACCACACTGAACGGTGACCCCGAGCACCACTACCCTGGCTGTGTGAACATCTCATTCGCCTACGTCGAGGGTGAGTCCCTGTTGATGGCGCTGAACGACATTGCGCTGTCATCGGGCAGTGCCTGTACCTCCGCCTCTCTGGAGCCCAGCTACGTGCTGCGTGCTCTAGGTAGCAGCGACGAAAGTGCCCACAGCAGTATCCGTTTCGGTATCGGCCGGTTCACCTCTGACGAGGAGATCGACTACGTTCTCAAGGCTGTCCAGGCTCGTGTATCTTTCTTGCGTGAACTGAGTCCGCTTTGGGAGTTGGTGCAGGAGGGAATTGATTTGAACACGATCGAATGGAGCCAGCACTGATCATATTAATTTGGATTTCAGAAAAAACGCCCACTAGGGCCGGCGTTGAAGTGTAACAACATCGGATTTGTACAGACTGAGAATAATCACGCAATTAAATACTACCTCTTTAAGCCGGTTGCTTTGTATGTCACCTCTGTCTCCTTCAAAGCTTCTCCCCGATGGTATAAATACCGAGTCAGCAAGACGTGTAGCCTCATGTGATCAACGTTAAATATAAATTAGCTTCAGATTCCTTCGGCCCCAAACCCTCTCACCTAAGGCGCCTCTACTCTTTGGCAAAGAAGTTTAACCATTTATCTACCGAGAGTCAATTCCGGGTTGGTGAGCACAAGGCACAATTTGGACAGAACAGAGCTATAACCAGGATGCATCTATCCCTCGTCCTTTGCGCATTTGGGAGTAATGTGGCCGCTCTAGCCGGTCCCCAATCCCCTGAGCTTCATGTTGTGACTTCTTCCGGCTCGGTGAACGGGATATACAATAATTCTGCACACACAGTACGGGCGTTTCTGGGAGTTCCATATGCCGAGCCCCCAGTTGGCGAACTGCGATGGGCACCACCACGCCCTAAATCACCACCCCGAAGCCCCATCGATGCATCCTCCTTCAGCAGTCCCTGTCCACATGTGTATAGGTACTCCAATGAGTCTATTTGGAATGTCCTTCCGTACATGATATGGAACTCTGGGGACATGTCTGAAGACTGTCTGTATATGAATATCTGGGCACCTTCTATCGAGCATCGAGGCAACAGGGAAGTTCACAAAGCAGCAGTCATGATGTTCATTCATGGAGGAAGCTATGATACAGGCGGTAGTTCGGTGACTTACTATGATGGCACGAATTTGGTACAGGACCACGACGATCTGATTGTTGTTACCTTTAAGTAAGGAGATGCTGAGTTTTGTCCATTCAATCACTAAATTTGGGGGTTAGTTATCGACTGAATGTCTTTGGATTTCCTAATGCGCCAGACCTCGACCCTTCCAAACAAAACCTTGGGCTCCTGGACCAGGTGGATCTGAGCATGTATGGTTGATAGTATGAATGAACTAACCACGTATTTAGCGACTGGCGATCGAGTGGGTTTATGGGAACATAGCCAAATTCGGTGGTGATTCAGATAGGATTCTTCTGTTTGGTCACTCTGCTGGGGCTGCTTCAGCTGATATCCACTCATATGCAGTGAGCATCTGGTTTCTATATTGGTACTTTTCAACTATTGCCAAACAACTAACCTCTGATAGTACCCAGATAACCCTATTGTCAGCGCAATTGCTCTCCACTCCGGCACCGCTCCATTACTGACTTCGGCCCCTGACCATCGAAATTGGAATGAATTGTCTACTGCGGTTGGATGCGGCGTAGGAGCCCAATCTTTCCAATGCATGAAAAAAGTTCCAGCTATGAAAATTGTTGAAACAAGGGCCCGGGGAAACTATACCTTCCATCCCATTGTGGATAACGTCCTCGTCTTTTCCGACTATGGCGCTCGAGCTGAAATGGGGAAATTTGCACGACTGGTATGTATTTGACCATGGCCTTTTTTTTTTAAAAAAAAATATCTCTTCTTGGGTTGACTGATACTTAAAACCCTAGCCAACATTGGCAGGGATTACTGGACGTGAATATTCGGCTTTCTTACCGTTAAGTCAAACATCCGTTGATGAGATAGCAATCCATGTGCTGGGTCAACAGATTTACAACTGTCCCCTCCGGGAATCTGTGAGGTAAGAGTCCATCGTCTCTTCTATTTTAACTGATATTAACTGCATTATTCATCGACTATTCATTTAGGATTCGAGTGGATCACCAGGTGCCCACCTGGAGGTATGTATATCATGGGAATTTCACCAATCTTAGCCCAATTCCATGGCTTGGAGCATATCACGGGTGTAAGAATGGACCGGCCTTTTCCTTGCTCATTGAATTTTAACATCCTGTCAGCTGAGATACCTATGGTTTTTGGGACCTATAATATATCGGCGATCCCTTCGTCCGCCAGGGAAGTTGAAGTCAGCCAATACATGCAAGGTAATCCCTTCCTGAAGGCCAGGTATTGCCTGGATTGATGATTTTCTAGGAGCTTGGGTTGCATTTGCCAAGGACCCTAGGGGGCTGAGCGAATATGGGTGGCCAGAGTTCAGCTTTGATGGTATATCTCTTTTCCTATCTTTTTCTCTTCTTCTTTTTTTGAGGCTGATCATAAGTGATAGAGCCAACCTTGATCAATCTCGCACTGAATAACACGGTGCAGGCAATATTTACTTCATCTAGTTCATGGGATACCTTTTGTGTCTCGATCTGAGGTGTGAGCTTGGCAATAGTTATATTGTGCTACGATGGTATAGCTAGGTGATTCCAGCCTCATTTGAAATGTGTGCTATGGTTATCTACCGAAGATTGCATGTATATGTAGGAAGTGTGACACAGTACTAAGTACATTTACTAAGTACATTTACCATGTACTTAAGAGGTACCTACCCTGGAGGGATACCTCGGGCCTCGGGAATAATATTATTAAGCAGGGTGCCTTGTATATTAGGCATATTCAGCAGTAGTTAACTAAATAACTATTGAGTATTGAGTATTTTAAAGTTATTAGAGAGAAAGAAAGATGAAATAGATTAAAATGTAGATATACAATGTAATCGAGTGACGTCCAATCTAAATCCAGACTATCCATCACCCCCAGATCAAGGCTGACGATCCTGAGTGAAGCGAATTTGAAGCTCAAAATAAGCGAAAGCACGAAAATGTACGAAAATGTACGAAAATGTACGAAAATATACGAAAATGCCCGGCAAAAGCATGTCTTTCCCGGCTTCCCCCCTTTGTCTCGCACTCAATTTCGTCTTCGCTTAAATTTCACTCCACTGGGTCCTCGCGGATGCACCCAGTCCCTCTTGGCAGACTATCATTTGATTGTATAGCCATATAAAATGTACCCTGACATCCTCTACTGTTTCGACTGGGCTCTACTCTGATCTACCTAGTCCACTCCTCTAAAACTTCCCCGGGGTCCTCTAAAAAACATCATCTTCCCCTTCCTATATCGGAGCTGATCAACCCTATTATCTCTCTTTCCCTCATTTCCCTCTCTCTTATTTACCCGTTAACTCCGTCAATGTCCTTTGTACTTACCTTCCAGGGATCCCCGGTGAAATTTCGTTCTAACGGGAAAACTCTGACTATTTAGCCCATAGCTGAGGTAGTCTTCTATAATATTATAATATTATAATACATAATCACCGACTCCCCAATATTATTCTCATTCTCATTTCCTTTATCATTCTGAATTTAGGAAAAAGTCATACCTTGGGTCCGGGTTCCTGATCTCTCTGATCTTTGGTATAATCCGTATAATCCTTCCTTCTTTCTGTTTCCAACCTGTCAACATCTCAAACTTGTATTCATTTCAGCATTTCCCTTTACCTTTGAATCCCTGAATCTCTGTGGTAACTCGCAGGACGATGTTGCCTCCAGTCCCTAATCCTACTGAGTTTGGAATCACTTCCGACTATGGCTTCCTCTCCCCAGAACTACCTTTGGAGGTTCTCCCCGATCCTTATTACGCCGAATGGGAGATGATTATTGGCAATCTCCAGCCACTGCTATTGAGCAAACGTTTGCGGTCTATCGTAGACCAACTCCCTATACTCTCCGTCACACACCTCCAGACAGATGCTGAGTGGCGTCGTGCATATGTCATACTGGTGTTCATACTACATGGCTATGTCTGGGGTGGCGATTCGCCCACAGAGGTACCAGCCCATCCTATTGGTTCATGATTCGAAAAAAAAAAAAGAAAGAAAGAAAGTAGATGTACTGATTCTTTTCCTTAAGAGGGTTCCACCTCAACTTACAGTGCCTTTATTCGAAGTCTGTGAACGACTCGAATTACCCCCCGTTGCAACCTATGCTGGAGTCTGCCTTTGGAATTATAAGCCGATCTTCGCCGATGAGTCAGCCATTAACCTGGATAACCTAGCTTGTCTACAGACCTTCACTGGATCTCTAGATGAACAATGGTTCTATCTGGTTTCAGTCGCCATAGAAGCACGTGGGGCCCCTTCTATCCCCGTGATGCTTCGGGCCATCAAGGCGGCCCGCACAGGAAACAGCCAGATTGTAACCGAGTGCCTGCAGCGACTAGCGGAGACCATCGACGAGACCAACACACTACTCCAGAGGATGCATGAAAATTGCGATCCATATGTCTTCTACAACCGCATACGCCCTTACCTAGCTGGAAGTAAAAACATGCATGATGCCGGATTGCCAAATGGGCTGCTGTACGACGACGGTCACAATCCCGAGTACCGGCAGTATGGAGGGGGCAGCAACGCCCAAAGCTCACTCATCCAATTCTTCGACATCGTCCTCGGTGTCGAACACCGACCAACCGGGACCAGTCGCAACGACAGTGATAAAGGCGCCGAAGACAGCATCAAACCAAGAAACAGCTTCATCCACGAGATGCGCTCCTACATGCCTGGTCCACATCGGCGATTCCTTGAGCATATTGACTCGGTAGCGAACATCCGCTCCTTCGTCGAGGCGCGACGCGGAGACTCAGCGCTATGCATTGCCTACGACGCATGTCTGGCCATGCTGCGAGTTCTACGCGACAGGCATATTACCATAGTGTCCCGCTATATTATCCTGCAATCCCGAAGTGCACGCCAGCCCTCCCAACCTGCTAACCCAGGCCCCCCAGCAGCGAGGAACCTCGCAACCGCGGCTCCGACCGACAAAAAGAAGCTGCGTGGTACCGGTGGCACGGCCCTCATTCCGTTCCTGAAGCAGGCTCGAGATGAAACCGGGGAGCCTGCCATCGACGCGTGGGCACGACGGTTGCTGAGCACTGGTCCTGCTGACAAGAAGTTCGCTTCGTTGAGCAAGGTTGGGGAGCAACCAGACGGTCATCTTGAGGTTGTCGGTCTCTGTGGAACATGGACAGCCGAGGAAAATGAGGGTGGAATTTGTCACTGGTAGTTTATAATTTTTGTTTTGGTTTTGGGGGTTCAGTCTTTTCGAGCGTGGCATTGCATGTGGGATTTATGTACGCCGTACGCGGCGATTCGGTGTTTGGGGAATTGCATGAACTTACCTAGGTATGGATATTGGGATGAAATACACTCTACACTCCTGGGTATCTGGATAATCAAAGATTGTCTCATACAATATTGTAGAAACTTCCAAACTCGTCAAAGGCCTTCAAGGCTTGTCCCTTTGAGGGAACAAGACGTCATCCATCCATCCACGTGACATGACATCATGCCATGACGTAGTGCATCAAAACAATTGTTTGGAGTTTGTAGAACTTCAGCCTTGGAATGATTAGATTGGAGAATGCCCTGGAACATGTTGGTTAACATGGCTTGTGTATATAAGTGGCCTTCCTGTCACTTCCTTTCACTACTTCATCAACCACTTCATCAACCACTTCATCAACCACTTCATTAACCACTTCATTCTTGAACCATCTCTCATCTCTTCACTATCTACCATCTACCATCTACCATCTATCATCCAACCATTCGATCATGTCTGACAACACTGGCAACGCCTCGACTGGTCAGTCGTACATTGACCAAGCCACCGGTCTTGCTCAGCGCGCCATGGGTACTGTGACCGGCGATTCTTCCACTCAGGTAAGCATCCATTCTAGTCCCCCAATACTCTACCGCGTCACTAACCCATCTCAGGCCAAGGGTGATGCCAAGCACGAGGAAGGTGAAGCCAAAAAGGAAGCCTCCCACACCACCTCCAAGTTGGGCCCATTCACCGCCGACCCGAACACCGGAGCCGTTGCTCGAGACGACCCCAAGCGCGACACGGGATCCTGGGACCAGACTGTCGGCTCAGCCAAGGAGTCGGTCGGCAACCTGATCGGAAACGAGAACCTGCGCCGCACCGGAGCCGAGCAGAACGCCGCTGGCAAGGAACAAGAGGCCAAGGGTCAGCTCAAGGACTGGGGTGAGGGTATTCAGAACCGTGCTCAGGGTACTCTTGGATCCATTGGTGCTGCTGTAACTGGCGACCGGACCGAGGAGGAGAAGTATCGTGATATTCATGATGAGGGCAAGGTCCGCCAACGCGGTGCGGAGGCCGATATGGCTAAGAAGGGTGGTGTTTAAGCTCGACTTGGGCATGATCTCTTGAGTCTGGGTTCCCTTTCTCAGTCGCGCTTCTTTTTACCATCATGATTTTTACGATGGCCTTGCTATGATATCCAAATTGATGCCACGTTTTTATTTCGTCTTGTAACTGTGCCCGATATAGATGTAGTTGAGTGGAGTGCTATTGCCCACCCTTTTTCTCTTAGTTCTGGGAGACAGGCTATGGATAAACTATGACACAGATACACTTGAATTCACATGGATCTACAGCAGATCGATCAAGTTTCTCTGCAATGCTACATCGACTTCCACTACATTTCCCCGCAAAGGAATTGATTTCCCGAGGATCTGACAGATTGGCATCTGATCCCGGGGAGCCCGAGGTTGATCAATGATCAACGGGAAAAGATCTAGAATCTTGGAAGTTGTAGCAGTTAATTCCAGTAATTTGGCGACTAATTTGTATATTGCATGTCACTCGAGACTAATGCAGAGAGATCCGATCGGGCCAAGCAGGTTAAGCATTTGATATACTCTAGCCTCTGCCCTATCTGACTGGACTGTATACCCTCTTTTCTCTCTTCTCTTTTCTTCTCTACGCTCTTGACAGTATGAAACTGGCAGCCTTACTCTTTGCTACAACAGCCTGGGGTGCTCAACACCATCACCGAGATACTACAGACAATGGCATCGACCTAGGTGCAATCTCGAGCGCACTGTATTTGATTCTTTCTTTGGATTATCTTCTTAACCATACTAACAATTTCACAGTGGGAATTTGATGGGCAACCAAACAGCCAGTGCGAACTTTGCCAACATCTCGCCGCCGCCCAAGTCTCTCATCCCGGAGATCCTATCGGTGGTGCCCGTGTCTGTCATCTGGGAACTTATCAACCCAGCAGAGCGAAGTTCCCTCGCCAGCCAATTCCAGGCTGGCACTACCCCAGCCTGGTACACTGCCCTCCCATCGGATGTGCAAGACTACATGTCGGTGGTCAAGTCGCAGATCTCGGCGGGGGCATTGACGGCCACAACATCGGAACCGAACACGGCAGCAAATACAGGGACTGCAGCGACAGCCACTACGACCTCCACTTCTGGAGGGTCAGCAAGTTCGACCTCATCTAAAGGTGCGGCTATACAGGCTGCACAGCCCACAGGACTGACCGTGTCAGCGTTAGGGGCGGTGGGAGTGCTTGGACTAGCACTGGCTCTGTGATGGTACTTTGTAGATATGACTGATGAGATACGTCTGAAATCATATTTCATATGAAATTGAATATATTATGTTGTACTTCGTTTATCTTTACGGTGGATCTCAAGACCGTTACATTAAGCACATGCTGCTGCTCGTATAGATTAAATTTAATATAAGGATGCAGATGGTATCATATAAGCATATGCATGATCGCGACAAGATAGATGCCTCTTTGTCGATCCCTACTGAACCGATCATTTCCTCCGAAGTGGACTTTGGTCAAAGCAGGGAATTGTGAGACAGGCGAATTCCCATTTACCTGGAACAGCGTAAAAAAAGAGAAGTTCAATGCGACGATCTTCCACTAAACGGACATTCTGGGGGGGAGGGGAGACTTGCGGGGAAATCTCTCGGGGATCTCTCTCGTATTGGCGTGAATACTTTCTCCTTCACATGGAATTGCTTTATCCCTCGGCCTTATTGAAAAGTCTAGATGTGGCCTCGGACAATATCCTACAAAGGCAAGATTAGGGACAAGTTACATACGGGAAAATAGACCTTTGCTTATAAGACTCTCTGGATGGGGTTGCCTTCTTGTTTCCTCACTTCAATATAACAATTAACAGAACAAAATAACAAAACAAAATGCGTTTCTCTCGGATTCTGTTCCCTTTGGCCTTAGGCCCCTTGGCTCTAGCTGCCCCCGAGCCTCGTCCCAATCCTGTCGCTGCGCCGGCCCCAGCGGCCAGTGCTGGTCTACTGGAGGATCTACCCGAACTCCTGAACGGCGTTCAGGGCCTCTTGAGCACCGACAATATCAACAAGCTGGATACGATTCTCGACGGTGCAGCCAAGTTGCTCGCCGCCGATAATATCGATATCTTGCAGGATATCTTGACCAACGCCCACAGCTTGTTGACCAAGAGCTTTGTCGATAACACGACTGCCCTTATTGGGGATGCCACACCGGTATGTACTGCTCTTTCTGTCGGCATTTACACTCATATACTAACACTAACGTACTATAGCTGGTCGAGGATGTTTCCAAGCTTCTGGGTGGTATATTAGGATCCCTATGAGGATAAAAGGGAATCATGAAATTACTTTAGTCTTGTTTTTCTTTTTTTGCACCAATTTAAAGCATTGAATATCTTCAAAATACATAGAACAATCATGTCTCTCATAACGGGTATATACAGAAAAAAAAAAATTAGAAAAACACCATTCTTAAAATATCCTTAAACCTCCTTCCCATCCATCTTCTCCTTGAGCCGATCCTGGTAGAATTTCAACGGGTATGCCCGCCATTTATTAGGCATCGCCGGATAAAGAGCGACCGAGAAGCCCATCCAGGTGCGATAAAGGGCCCGGGTGGTAACGGTCGAGCGCAGACCGTAGGCATCACGCAGACTCGGGGGCAGCATCTCAATCGTAGTCACACGCAAGAAAGGCTTCAAAGATTGCACCCAGCGGGGCATATCGTTACTTTCACGAAGATCCTTAGCAAACAGAGCCGCGTCCGACGAGACAGTCAACCGATGGACCTGATCATCCCAGTAAGACCAGAATGCCTGTCGGGTTTCCGGCCAGGTACCGGGGGGGAACACCGAGGCAGTTCATGAGCAAGGCATACTCGCTGTACGCACGCTGGGCACTGGCATAGTCCACCCGGCCATAGACACGCTGGTAGAAATCGGTCGCAGTCACGTACAGCGTCGCCGCCATCCACAACTGCAGCGGTGGATGCTCCGCGAACCGATTCGAGCGACCGCCACCCAGCAGGGGCGGTTTACCGTCCTGCAAGAGTTCGATGAGGACCTTGCGCTCGTCGCGGGTACCGAAGACCAAGCAGGAGACGTAGCTGATGTTGGCCTGAAGAGCGTCGATGAGCTCGGTGGCTAGCTCCTTGTGGCCGCCGTGGTTGGCGCCCACGTCGCGGATTCCGGGCATGGCAGCTTGCAGGAGCAACGCTGCACCCGATCCTGCGAAGAGGATGCCCTCCTGGAGCATTTTGGGGAGGACCTCTAGTTGTTCCAGGGCATGAAGACGACCTGAGACATTGATATTCTTTGCGGTCGCATCGGAGCCATTTGGAATGTCTTGGGACTTTTCGTCCGGAGAGACGGAGACGGGGGGTGAAGGGAAAGCCAAAGACATGACTGGGGGGAAATTATCAATAGTCAAGACAGTAAAGACAATGGAGTCGAGTATATGATCCCATTAATATCAAAATCTTTCCAATCTTCCCCAGGAATCCCCCGCAAAACCCCGAAAACTTCCCCCAAATCTAAGAGCGATGATCATCTCGGCCCATGTGAATAGTATCGCCTTTCTTAGGAATAAGCCGCGGCTGGCAGCAGATCGCCATCTCCTGAAGCGCTGATCCCTCCCCTCTTCTGCGTCATTCGCCAAAGAAAGCAATGCTCCTCCGACCAGGAACCCGCTTTATTCCTTTTTGAGCTCCTTTTTTTCTTTCTTTTTCTTTTTTTCTGGCTTTTGGGTCACCCACGGGGTCCCGCTTCGGAGAGAAGAAGAAGTCCGGGGGTGCTTTTGCGCTAACTAACAACCTTGGAATACATATACGCCGAACCCCTCCCCTTTCAATGGTCTCGAATTGTGCAATCATGGGCAAAAATACAGATACCCCTGCATATCTGACTTCAGATAATGCCAAATATACTCTGGGGATTCATCGTGGCCCATTGATATCCAAGGACGATGATGGCGCCCAGCTTGCACAAGTCGAATCCGCCGGGGGTCTATCACTGGAGACGAGGAAGTTGAAGCGCAGTGAGAAGTTCCAGCGCCATTGGAAGCGATTCTGGTGTCTGCATCTTCTGGTGACTATCATCTTCCTAGCGATTTTCCTACCTGTCTTGTGAGTTGCATATCCCAATCATGGCCTTATATTGGATTGCAACGCTCCAAGAAAAATACAAATACTAATTGCAATTGCAATTGTAGCTTCCTGGTTGCCATTCCAGCCATCTCGCAGATGGTCGTCAACAAGTCCGACCTAGTCTTGGTCAATGCCTCGGTCCTGAATCCGCGACCGGACAAGATCCAATTGACGCTGTTGTCGGCATTGGATCTCAAAATTGCACTGCCAGTGCGCATTGAACCGATCACATTAGATCTGTTCGTGCGCGACGCCGGCGCAAAGAATGCATGGGGCCAGGCTAAAATCGACGGCAAAGTCATTAAGGGCAACACCACGCTAGGCGTGAGCAAGGTCGAGACGCCATTGACCAACTTGACCACCTGGGAGGAATATGTGTACAATGTCGTGTTCGAGAAGGAGACTCCGCTGTCGGTCAGAGGTGTAACCAATTCGTACTTGGGTGTGCTTAAGTCCAAGGTCACTATGGACAAGGATATCATGTCGCCAGGTAAGCCGAAGAAAGACAGATCATCCCAGAAGTGAAGCTGACTTGCATTCCTAGTGCTGAACCAATTCAAGGGTTTCAGTATCTCCGACAGTGGACTCGTTCCAGCCCGTGAAGACGGCACCAACCTAATCGGGAATGCCTCCCTCCCCAACCCGTCCGTGTTGACTCTTGACATTGGCACCATCGTCCTGGACGTGAAGAGCGGCGACCTCGTCATTGGAAACGCCACCCTCAAAGACATCACTATCAAACCGGGCGACAACGTCTTCCCTCTAACCGGAATCCTTGACATACACACCATGGTCTCAAACCTCCGGGAGGTACTCGCCTCGCAGGCCAAGGCCATCGCAACCGGAAACTTAGCCCTGGACACGGTAACCCGAAGCGTCACCTGGAATGGCGAGCTGGTGCCATACTACACCGATGTGATGAAGCAGCTTACGCTGACGGCCAACGTGCCAATCGCCGATCTGGTTAAGAACACTGTTCACAACCTGCTCAGCGGTAATGAGACCCTCAGAGACATTCTCAAGTCAGCCGGCGATACGAGCAACCTCCTAGGTGGTCTCACGAGCAGCGACGGTGACAGCGACACAGCCAGCTCAGCACTATCTGAAACCTCCGAGCTCGCATCCAAGATGAAGACGAACGTTGCAGTACGCGATATGTTCCGTGACGCGCACCCTGTTAAACGGGATTTAATTATCAACTCGTTGGCTGGGATGTACAAGAAGCTGTGAAAGACCCCATTCACCTTTGAACCTTTTCCAGTTTTTCTTTCTGCACTTACGTTTCCTTTTCCTGAAGGTCTCCGGCTTCTGGGTTCTGTGTTTATGATTGCGAGATGCTCGCTGATGCCTAGACGATACTTGATTCCCCTTTGGGTTGTGGCAGTGGTTCTTTTGTTTGGATGGCGTTGTGGGAGTGCTGTCTTTCTATCTTTAGAGATAGACATAGGCCTTAATGTTCTCGATTTTCCTGTTGACTCCATTCTTGAGGCAGTGCATGGGTTAGTGTACTTTGTTTACTTTCTCTATACATGGCTGCCTGTCCGAGCTTGGGTACAGATGATAATGCATAAATTATAAATATGATGATATCAATACCTAGGTAGGTCTGGTCCTTGCGTACATGTAGTTTGTAGGCTTGCATATTGTTTCTGCAATGGGCTGTCAGCTTGCACTTCGTAAAGAGCAGATCGTACCAAAAGTGGATTGATCTTTGTCGAAGTGACTTGTCCCAACCTAGCTCATAGGATATTTTAGGTACTAATAAACGAAGTCAGCATCGACTCTGTAGAAGTCAACCCTGGACAACCGGGTTTCCAGGGTTGGAAATTGTTATAGAATGGAGCACATACGCATATAAGGCAGTGATTAATACCGTATTTTAACTGACGTCCAGGACCCAATTGACTGTAACCTTTAATGATAAATCCGAAATGAGGTTTGCTGCCCAAGGCCTCCTAGATGCCCGAGCCCTTCATCTTGTTCAGTGCTGGAGGCATGCATGACCTCGTATACTAAGTTTACTCCGTGCAGATTTTAGAATTTTAACTTGTTCTTGTGTTAATATTTACAGTGGGCAATGCCCTATTTAATCTTATGACAGCTAATCGTATCTGACCTTCCAACCTTGGAAGGCTGTCTGTGTTGAATTATGCAGCGAGGCCCTTCCAAAATCGATCCCTAATGCCACGCAGATAGTACCCGCGTTTGATGCCCATGTAGAAAGGCGGTGCTTCTTCCACCAGATTGGGCGAAGGGAAATACGGAGGGGGTGGCTTCAGCGTCTTTGGGAATAGTTCACCGGGATCCTGGTGATCTGCAGGAGAGGTAGGAGTGGGGAGAGGGCTCGAAACGGGAATTTGATAATGAGGATCAAAGCTAATGAGGATAAGAGCTTGTTGATTAGGAGGAAGACCAGGGGCGTCAATTGAATAGATGATTGAACGTTCGTCTGCAATACTCTTCACAGATCCAGTACGCGGGCCTGGACAGAGCAATTGTTGTAATGCAGGCGGGGCGTCTTCTGGGGGCCACATCCGGACGCCACGACACTCGAAGCGTTCCTCAGAACCATCAACATGACAGCCATCCTGATCCACCTGGGTAGGCTGGAACAGTCGGTTGCGAGGTCCCTCAATTCCCTCCTCGTCAATGGGACACTTGCGCTTGCGCGACACCGTACGCAACCGGATCCGGTCTCGAGACCGCAAATTATCACCGGCAGGGTCGTTGACAAGGTCGACAAAGGTGGATGCACCGAGATGGTAACTCCTGTGCTTGGTGCGAGCCGCGATGAACTCCTGCCGCCTGGTAGAGCCAGACTCGTACTCGGCATGGTAATGCCGCCGCAACCTCTTTGCAGGTCGCTCATCGTAGGGCTGGTCGTTCTCAACGTCATCATCCATCGATACCCAGGATGGAATTTCGATGGTGCCTCCAGAAAGAGGCGCTAGAGCTTCTTCTGGTGTTGGAAGTCGCTGTGTGTAGTATGTACGGTGGTTTTCACTCTTACCATCGCGCCACTCACGGCGGCATTCAAGTATGACTGGCCGGCCAGTCGTCTCATCCTTACGGATTGAAAGATCAGTCCACATCTCATTGATGGGGCCTTCTTGATGCTCTCGGCGCCACAAGCGACCGTTCCATTTGCGGCCTTCTTCGCGAGGGGCGTGACAGAACCAATGATAGAAAGAGGAGTGTACTTCTTCATCATCAGCGGCGACCTGCGTCGAAACAGCATAGAGATGTTCATCATGCATCTCAAAACATAGTGTTTGACCAAGATCGCCATCGACCACTCGGTCGAGCGGGAACTCGATACATTCATACGATTGGAGATCCACACCAGTGATAGACCACACACCATCCGAACCATCGGCGGCGGTAAATGTGCCATACCAAATGTAGGTTCCACAGTGTCGCACAAAGATTGGTGCGGATGCGGGGATTTCTTCATGAAGCAGGAAACGTCTCCGTCCCTGGTGGGTTTCCCGCCACGCCATGTTGACTACGAGCAACGCGTCCTCGGTCGCGCTCACTTCGGCCACCCGGAAAACGAGAATATCATCGCTGTAACTCAAGAGCGTAACCCGATCTTCTGCACCCGGCTCCACGGGACCGGTTTCCAGCAGTCGAGGGATCGCATCGCGGAGATCCATGACACGCTCCCGGAAGGCAGGACCATGTACATACAGCAAACGAATCCAATGGTCGGATCGGTAACATAAATAACCTTGGTTGTAAAGAAATTCTGCCCCGTAGCCTACGCAGACCACTGAGTATGGATCTGCTGTGGCGACAGCCTCGTGTATAGCAAGCCGATGCCTGACGGCCTTGCGAAAACCAGACTGGGCCGCTAGGGCAGCCTGACCTTCTTTGCTGTGGCGTAAAGCATTCTATAAACTGGGATCAGCCTGGTAATTCAAGCGAGGGGTTGACTTGACCTACCTCGACGGTTTTGCGGGCAATCTGTTCGCTTTGTGACAGAGTATAGAGAGCACGACTGGTGTGACTTAGGTTCATGAAATCACGGTCGTCCAGCGAGGTCGCGATCTGGTAAAACACATCAAAAGGAAGAGTGTTCAGGCTCTGTACAGTCATGGCTATAAAGGTGGCCTGAATAGAATAGTCTGTCAAGTGGAGTCAAGGGAGTCTCAGACAAAAGGGCAACTGCCACAGGAAAAGAACAAGACCAATTCCATATCTCAAATTCATAAAGAAAGGAAAGAACGAGATTTTAAGTTCCTGGAAAGAAGGAAGATAGGAGGAAAGAGGAGGTGAGGCTCAAGTGGACTCCAGGGCCATTGCAAATGTTGCAAAAGAGGAATAGTCCCACCTGAAAACCATGGAACCCCCTTCGTAGCAAAAGCCAAAAGAGCCTCACTAGACCGGAAATGGATGTACCAATTGGGAAAAGAAAAAACCACATGTAGTTATCGCCTCCAGAACTATTGGTAAGAAAAGTAAGAGCAGATCTCCCCGGATCATAGAATCACGCAATTCGACAGGGGATCAGATCCTTCTGAGGGATCCGGTTTCGGATTACGACTAACATCTCCGAAACAATGCGGCTCATCCGTCTCGATTAGGACTAACCCATGTGCACGATCTCTCGTGACACGGATTAGGTGGGGTCCACCCAAGATCCTTCCAGTCCTGCAGTCCTGCAGTCCTGGAGGTCCTACCGGATCTTCAGTGCATGTGCGGAAGTCACTTCTAGCCTGAATAAAAAACATGGAAGCTACCATTACTACCTACCTAGGTAGGTACCTAGGTACAGTATACTAGTATACTACAGTACTGACAACATTGAATAATATGGATATTCCAAGTGTTTATTGTAATTTTACTCCATTAAACATGAAAACATATTGGACAGAGCCGCATTGAAGTGTCACTTCCAAGCCACTCGGAGGCAAAACTAGTCTCACGTACGCACTCTTATGCATGCAAGTTGCCCAGGCCTATTCTTGGTTCTCTAGTATTTTTTTCAGCAGAGTATTCCTTCCAAGCTTACTTTCTTGACTAATATCCTTTTCAGGTAAATAATCAGGTGACGCGTCTAGTCACATGATTGACTGAAAAGATGCTGCCTAACTTGGCTTCCAAGGTTTTTTTCCCCTTGGTTTCAACATTACATGTTAGATTACACGGTGGATATACTAATATGTGGCATTATTGGACTTATTCAAATGAAATACCAGAAATTAAAGTGATTTTACCTGCAGCCCTACCGGTGGATCCCAATGTCAATCTCCAGAAGTGCCCACGGGTACTTTGTATACTACATGTAGTAATGTAGTAACGTATACCTATGTACCTATAGGTACTCGGTGGGATTGCCCAGGCATTAACAATCCCAGAGGGAAAGTGTGAAAGGTCCCATTTGCGCGACCCACCCCCAGGCTAGTCAGCCGAATTACTTTTTAAGTTGTTCATCTTCTGCTTCACCTTCTTTTCCTCTCTTCCATCGGGTCCACGGGTATAGTTCACATCTTTGACAAGATGTATTATCCACCTCATGGTCCTCCAGGACAAGGGCCACCATGGGGAGGATATCAGCAAACTCCGCGTCAGCCCTACCCTCCTCCTCAGCCTTATCCTCCTCAGCCCTACGCTTATCCTCCGGGTCCTGGCCATTCCCCTTACCCGCCGTCGCATTATCCTCAGCCTCAATATCCTCAGTATCCTCCTCACTCTCCTACCCCGCCATACGGCCACACTCCACCTCCTCGTCCTCCCTCCCACCAGCATAGTCTGAGTGCCCCTCGGAATGGTAAAGTTCTACATGCCAAGAAACTTTGTTTGCAACGGGATCATTAACCATCGAAAAGGATATCCTGGTGCAAATTCTCCGAATCTGCCCCCAACCCCACCCCAGAATTTCCAGCAATTCGGCGGAGGTGCTCCCTCAAACTACAGGTTCCAGTACTCGGCTTGTACCGGTCGCCGCAGGGCTTTGTTGATCGGGATCAACTATGCAGGACAGCCCAATGCATTAAAAGGCTGTATCAACGATGTCACTAACATGTCCAACTTCCTGACCCAGAGATTTGGATACAAGCGGGAGGACATGGTCATTCTCACCGACGACCAACAGAACCCGATGAGCATCCCCACCAAGGCTAACATTTTACGTGCCATGCACTGGCTTGTTAAGGATGCCCAACCTAACGATTCCCTATTCATCCACTTCTCTGGCCACGGAGGTCGTACTCCCGATCTGGACGGAGACGAAGACGACGGATTCGACGATGTCATCTACCCATTGGACTACCGCGAGGCCGGTCACATTGTCGACGATGATATGCATGCCATCATGGTGCGTCCCCTGCGGCCTGGTGTGCGATTGACGGCGATCTACGATTCCTGCCACTCGGGCACTGCATTGGACCTCCCGTACGTCTACTCGACGCAGGGTGTTCTCAAGGAGCCCAACCTGGCCAAGGAAGCAGCCCAGGACTTGTTCAGTGCATTCACCTCGTATGGACAGGGGGATATCGCTAGCGTCGCCTCAACGGCCATCGGGTTCTTCAAAAAGGCAGTCAACGGTGATTCGGCCCGTGAGCGCACAATCAGGACCAAGACCTCTCCGGCCGACGTTGTGATGTTTTCAGGATCCAAGGACACGCAGACCTCGTGAGTGGCGCAGCTTTAACAATTTTAAAGCAATAAAATAAGAATCCAGTCTAACCCGGAACAGGGCCGACACATTCCAGGACGGACAGGCGCGTGGTGCGTTGAGTTGGGCGTTTATCAAATCACAGCAACAGTGGCCACACCAGAGTTACCTACAGCTGCTGAACTCGATCCGGAATGAGCTCGAGGGCAAATACTCGCAGAAGCCACAGTTGAGCTGCAGCCATCCCCTTGGTAAGGAAATTTTTTTATCCTTTGTCTTTTATTTTTATTTTTGGCTTTTTCATTTTTTGTTATTCTTTTTCGGCGGCATGAACTTCCCCAGCTGACTCGGGATCGACAGATGTCAACCTCCGCTTTGTGATGTAATCGGACAGTTTTCACCCGGGCACCTGGGCACTTATGACAGGCATGATCGAAATGTAGCAAATGAATGACCATGACTCCCGACTCCCGAGCCGGTGCGGGGAAGAGCTCCAATGTGTAGCGGATTGTACGAGTAGATACCGTAATATTGCTAACATACTAGTAATATGTACATGATACCATAGAAAATAGTAGAATAATAAAATCACGTACAACGTACTCCGTATAACATTATAATATTATAATATAGTTCAATAATGGTACGGAATACGATGCGCCCCCATCTCCCAAACCTGTGGGCTCACCTGTGGGCTCGTCTGTGGCTGTGGTTCTCTGCTGTGCTTCGGTGGATCTCTCGGCAAAACTTAATGGAAAAGTGGTTTTCTCTTCTACACCGTAGAGAGAACTGAATATATATGTACAATAGATAGTGATTCTTTTCAAGATCTTTACTATATTCCTCAAAAGGTCTCTAGTAGAATGTCTCTGATCTGTTTCAATCCTGCAAGTGTTCCAAGTGTTTCTATAAAAAAGTATAGAACCATGGCGCCATTTTCCCCCCTGAGCGGGAATCGGACCAATCAGAAAATGAGAACTCCACAGTTCCCGGTGGGAACCGTGGCACTGTCTTCGCCCCCTTTGGAAATGTCGCAACACGGCTTTTTTGGATTTTTGATTTTTGATTTTTGATTTTCTATATTTACTATTTTGTTTACGATGGGAACTGGAATGGTTCTACGCGAGGAATGTACTCCGTAGCATTACGGAAGATCGTGGCTTTGTTCTGCCGCGTCATTGGATAGTCAGATCTTTGAGACATCCATGGATATCTGATCACAGTTGCTTTCTTTCCACATGGACTTCAACTTCCATTGTCTTTATACAGCAGATCATACTGTATATGTAAATAGTAAGAGTCATGACTCGAGCTTATATTTTTTTACTAGGAATACAAACACAAAAAAACACGAAACCCAAAAATTACAAGTCATCTAAGTGTTACGGGACTAAAATGTTGATGTCTCTCTGATCCACTTTTGGTCTTTTTCCGAATTCCATCAGAGTACCCTTGGGTGTTTTCTTTTTCCCTCTTTTCTTTTCTCTCTTTCTGAAAGATATCACACAAAACACAACCTTTGGAAGCCATGTTGATTTCATCTGCGTCGAACAGTTCCTATTCCTCCAGCGTCTCATCCGAGCACCTTTCTCCATACCAACATCCCCCCACATCCACACTTTCACTGAACACCCGCCGTACCCCAATGACTGTCAAGTACCCTCGGTTTTACTCCTCCCCCGTGGATCAGGAGACAGACTCAACCCCTCTACAACTCTATGGCCTAGAGCAGCGAGAACCCTCCATCTACAGCAAACCTCCCAAACTACTCCGCCGAGTCTCCCATGTCCTGGGCGATATCCGCGAAGACTTGTCGATGGACGCTCGCCAAACCACCGAAAAGCTCAAGCGTCGCTCGACCATGCTCTACGATGGGCCTTCTACTGCTCCTCCAGCTCGCTCCGAGGCTCCGATGACATCCCACGGACCCCCGCGGTCGCGGCCAATGTCCATCATCTCCTTCGATAACTGGTCTTCTCCGACACGAGGAATGAGCCAACGACTCTCCCGCCGGTTGTCAGTCTTCTCTTCGCGAAGTAAGCCTACCAGCTCCAAGGGAGCCAGCATATCTTCGCCGAATTTGATCGGTTCATCGACCCAATACGGCAACAGGAGCCAAGCTTCGTTCATTTAATGACCGGAAATATCAGATGAGACGATCAAAAAAGGAAGGCATTGCCACTGTCATCTATGATCATGGGATCGACGCTCGAATCGTCGTGCAATACACGGCTATTCATACATACATGCGCAAGGGGTGTTCCGGTATAACCATTCTCATTTTTGCAACTTTCTCTTTTCTGCGACTGCTATATCCATCAGATTTTTGGGTGGACAGCGATCTTTTTCATTATATTAATCGCTCGTTCATGTTTTGGGGTTTTGTTACTATCTCTTTGCTTGACTTGCGCATAGCTCGGTGTTTGGGATTATGGCTTTTTTTTGATTCTTCGATTTATTTTGAATATTTTCTTTTTCCCCTTGACATATCAGAATAATTTTATCATATACAGAACCCCTTGAACACTACATGACTCTCGAGTCCCAAAAAAAAAAACAAAATAGAACGCTAATTGCGCCACCATGCAGTCGGCATTTCACTCAAAGCTAAGCAATTGCCGGTAGGCTAAGGTTAGTCCGTTAGCCAATGCCTAAAAATAAAGACTGAAAACGTCCGAGATGATTTTAAATGCGACCGTTTAATATACAACATATATGAAACAGGATAAATTGCCTCGGACTCTCACCAAGTATGTAACCGTCTCCGCAAAGGTGATGCCAAGATGGGAAGAATGATCGATACGGTAAATTGGCTGCCGTGTTTGGCATGGCCCTTGTCGTTTGTTGAGAAGAATGACAGGGGTCTTACAGGAACAGACTAGGATCAAAAGGAGTGATTGGGTTACTTAGCACCGTATCTGGTGTCGTTTCTTTGCTTCGACTTACACTCATTTTCTTACTATGGTTGGTGCTATTCCGTATATCCGTTTGCGAGGTATGCAAATAGATCGAACAGTTGGGATCAGACCCATTACTCGAACAGCTAACAGCTATTCTTGCATGTATTTGCATCTCCAGTCCTTCCTTCACTATATACTATACTTATAGCTTCCCAAAGTCTATATCAACGACAGTCCATACTCACCTCTGCCTCTCTGCCTCGGTCCATTCTACATGGTCTGCTGCCTCAACTGGCATAACTCCCTTGCTAACAGCCGTTCTTTCGAACTCTTCATCTTCCCGCTCAATGTACTTCTGTGGGCGTTTTCGGCAGATGGCGTCCGGATCTCCAGTCACAATCAAGGATGGGTTGGTGCGGTAATAGGCATCAAGATCCTCGAGACTCCGGTTGGCTACAATGACAGTGAGTAAAGAAAAACAACAAGGGACAGCATCTGAGCGTACCTGTCTCCGGGTAGAAGAAGTATAGGATAGGTAGGAAAACGGCATTGGACACCGTCCAGACAATCCAAAACTTCCAGCCAATACTTTGAATTCCGATCGGGGTGATCTCCACAACGATGAAGTTCGTGATCCTATAATCTTGTTAAAAATCAACAGCCAATAAGTGTACCCACACTCGGATACGTACCAGTCAGTGGCAGTTGCAGCTGCAGCACCCTTTGTCCGCATAGGTAGGGAGTTGATCTCAGTGGGATACAACCAAGGCACCCCGAGCATGCCAATACCAAAAGCCCCATAATAAAGGAAGAAAAACGCGACCGAGGCATTACCGTATACACTACCATTGTCACTAGTCGCAGAATACCGAAGCAGAACAGTAATGACGAGGAAGCACACGAACTGCCCAAACGTCGAGAGAAGCATTAAACCACGGCGACCCATACGCTCAATCAAAAGCACGGCAATACCCGAGAAAAACAGGTACGAGACGGCGTTGCAAGCTGACAGCAATCGAGCCATCTTCTCCGGCAAACCAACCGATTTGGTCAGTACAGTAGGCATGTAATAAGACATGATGTTGATACCGCCGAACTGCTGCATAAACTGACTGCCCACACCCAGAAAGATTCTGCGCAGTGTTTTGGTGTCATTTTTCTTGTCTTTCTTGAGGAGGTCGCGCCAGCGCACAGCGTTCTGGCGCTCGTATTGAATACTGAATGCGATTTCGTTGCGCTGGGTTATGACCACGGGGTCGTCGATCGGCTTTGCTTCGAGGCAGCTGAGGACTTCAATTGCCTCTTCTTCTTTGCCATGGGCGAGGAGCCAACTATGAGTATATCGTTAGACGAGATCATCATCAATGAAAGGATTGGCGTGTATACTTACCGAGGAGACTCCGGCAGCCAGGGCGTTGTACTCCACAGAATGAAGAAGAAGAAGAATTGGAATGCAAGTGGGAATCGCCAGGCTACAGAGCCGCCTGCAAATGATAGCCCATAGTTGATCCAGTTGACAAGACAGAAACCGGCGATGTTCATCATCATATCTAGGATTACCAGCTTTCCGCGCCATTTCGTCTGGGAGGTTTCGGTCTGCCAGATTGGGGCTGTAGCAGTGTTGATACCTATTTCTCGTCAGTTTACTACGTTTTGGTTGGGCACAATGATCTTATTTACCATTTCCAACACTATAAGAAATGTTAGAAGATGCTAAGCGTGCTGAAGAGAACGTTACTTACCCTAATACGATACGACCAACGAACATCTGCGCCAAACTAAACGAACTCGTCTGAAGAATAGCCCCTACTGCCATGATCGTAGTTCCCAGCAGAATAGCATTCTTTCGGCCCAGACGCTCACCGATGGTGAAGGCGACAAGGGCCCCAAAGAAACAGCCAATATCATATATCGCAGTCACCGTGGACAGGGCCGTTGTCTTCGTAGGTCCGACGAGATCGTGGCTGACAAGAAAATTTTGTGTGATCACGACGCCGCCTAGATTGAATTAGATGTTAATGTCATGGGCAGTTTCTAGAGTACATGTACTCACTGAACACTCCTTGATCGTAACCAAATAAGGTCATATCGGTTGCGCATGCCACCTAATACCAAACATGTCAATCGATTTCAACCAAGGTCTATATTCTTTTAGTCATACCGTAATCCAGAATGTTAGCCATCCACCTGTTAACCCGAAGTAGGGCTTTCTCTTCTGCGCGACAGTAGTCATATCGGAAAGTAAATCAAAGAGACGAAATCCCCGCACCGTACCTACTTATTAGTGGGACTTCATTCCTTATATACCGGTGCGCAAATAGCCTAAATACCCAATTCCACGAATATATATGCAAGGGATTTGCCGATTCAAACGGGGAATGATCTCCCGAGGTCGGCTCCGCTCCGAATTCCGGGGAAGATGTGGGGGAAAGTTCGAGGAATGAAGCGATTAATCCAAAAAGAGTATCCCGGAGGACGTGATCGTCTTCTTTTGATACCGCATCTAGTAGAGTGGACTCAGATTCAATAGCCGATGTTCTTGCGTCACTGGTCGGCTGAGAGGCTGAAAGAAAGAGTAAATCATTTATCATTGCCTTTTATCCACTCCAATAGGCATTATATTATTAGGTATATTCCAGCCTGATTACGAATGATATAGAATTTATAGACTGTCAAAGGGGTCTTTGTCATTAGAATATCCATCTTCAGGGCTAAGATGGGGCTGTTAGCCGTAAAGGCATCCTTCTGACATATTCCATCTTGTGGCAGTAATGAACCAAATGTTAGGGCTGTCATTAAAAAAGAGATATGTAGGCCAAGTACGGAGCAGATCTGAAAGAGATACAGATATGGTATAAGCGGAACTACTGCTTTACGCAGAGCCTCTATATGTCATATGTATTTCTAGGGCAAATGATAGAATTCCGAATACTACTCCTCTAGCGCCTAATCCTTGCCTATGTATTGCACAGGTGATTCTTTTAAACAGATGATATTGCATGTCTCATGAGTAGATGGTATAGGGCTATAAGCCACAAGGAAAATTTAACCAGGGAAACACCGTCTGAAAAACACCAGAATCAACCTGCAAGGCATCTGAGATGGAATGCAAGTTCAAACGCAACCTTCTGATAGCAAGAAGGTACGTCTGCCAAAATCCAAAATAATCCAAAATCCAAGTCCCACGTATAATACGCCATAGTAATCCCCACCCCGAGTCTAGAACATGGAAACCAGTCCATGCAGCCCGGAGATGCATGTGCAACCGGCATCGCATCTCCATCCCCCGGGTCCTGCCCTATCTAGCCGTAAACCTCAGATCAAAGAGTCACGCTTTCGAGATCACGCATGACAATACCCATTTGAGCCCGCTTGGCCGCCTCGGCAACAAGATTGAAATCCTGCAGAAAGGGCGCGGTGGCAGTTGGACCCCCAAGACCATTTATCTGATGGGGATAGGTATCGGATGTGGCCGCCGGAGCGGGGGCTGCATTCGTTGGTAATAATGCATGGGTGTTGGCTGCGGGGGCGATGGGAAGGGTGCTCGGGTTGGATGTGTTGCCAATTGCTTGTGACAAGGGTTGCATGGGAGGGGCGGAGGCCTGCGGGGAACAGGCAGATTGTAGCGAGGGCGAAGAGAAGACCTGCCTGGTTGCACTCGATGCGACTTCTAGGGTACTTTGAGCCTGGGCTGCCATATTGGACTGGCCGGTTGAAGGGTCGAGGGTTGAGGAGGAGGGCTGGGTGAGAGGTGCTTGAGGGTTGTATGTTGTTCTCAGGGTCGAGTCCATGACGTGACTAAAGCGGTCCGATCTTCCCAATATGTAAAAAGAATAGGTCGCAATGAACGTGGACTTGGGTATGATGGGTTAACGGGGGGAGAGGTTGCTTCTATGGACAGATAGATATGCGACGGGGGATGTGAAGTGGAAAAGAAAGCAGAGTGGCGTGGCAAGGAAATCGAAGCCGCTCGAGGATGCAAATCGGGCTAAGACGAATTTAGCCGGGGGAATTTCCACTAGAGACCAAATTTCAGAAGAGACAAAAAGAGAAAGACTGAACGGAGTAGTCCGATGGAAGTCAGAGATCAAGTCAGAGATTTCCACTTCATCTCTCCGATGACATTTCAAGCCAAACTGCCAGTTTTTCCCTTGATCCCGAGGTTTGTCCGGGTATTGTATGGTATTGATACTGTATCTCCACGCTTATCTCCACAATATTCCATACAAATGCTAAGTACCTGTATGTACCACGGGTAATATAATACACGTGACTCTATATAGTGTAGCAGTCACAGTACTTACATATATACAGTGTACTAGTAGTATTTCTCTTTGTTAAGTATCTTAGCATTTGAAAATATCAGGCAGTCCATTGTCTGACTGTGAAAATGCCCGCTCCAAATCGCGAAGCCGAAAGATCCGATAATCAGCCCACTATAGCCCATGTACATATCCTGATGTGATGCCTGAGGCAACAATGAGGGGAGATCATCCCGATAAGAAATTTGATAACTGATATCGAATATTTTTTCCCCTCCAAGCATTGAAACCCTATACTACCATGGACGACGAATTTGATGCGGGGAATATGTTCCAGGACCCGGAAGGGTACTATCCTGAAGATGAGCCGCCCACATTTGCCGAGCACACTATGCTATCAGGTCAGAAAGTGCCCGTCCGTCTTGTGGGCAGCCACCCCCTCTATGTATGATACCAGTGAACATGACTAGCCGTGCTGCCTACTGACAGACCTTGACAGGGAAATCTGCTATGGAACGCTGGCCGAACCAGCTCTCACTACATTGAGGAGCACACCGAGGATCTCATCCGAAACAAGGATGTCCTCGAGATTGGTGCCGCAGCAGGCGTTCCCAGCATCGTGAGCGCCATTCAGGGCGCCCGGACAGTGGTATTGACCGATTATCCGGATCCAGATCTAGTTGGAAACATGAAGTACAACGCAGAGCTGTCGGCCAGTGCCATTCCCGCGAGGGAAGACGGAAAGCCCCGCCTCCACGTCGATGGATACAAATGGGGCAGCGATGTGAGCCCGCTACGGGCGTATCTTCCCCCGGCTGCCGATGGTTCACCATCCTTGTTTGACGTCTTGATCATGGCGGATGTGGTATACAGCCACCGCGAGCACCCAAATCTGATCAAAACCATGCAGCAGACTATGAAGAAGGACCCGAACTCTGTTGCTCTGGTTATCTTCACTCCCTACCAGCCTTGGCTGTTGCCCAAGACTGAACAATTCTTCCCGTTGGCTGAGGCGAGCGGTTTCAAGGTCACCAAGATCTTTGAGAAGGTGGTGGATGCGGTGCTGTTCGAGAATGACCCTGGCGTAAGTCTATATTTTGATGAAATTCCATTGGAATCATGGCCTGGGGCTGACCCTTTGCAGGACGAAAGGCTCCGAAGAACCGTGTTCGGATATGAAATCCGATGGGCGCAGGATCAATTGGAGGATTCATCCAAAACTGTTTGAGCCGTTGATTTGATACCCCCGGCCTACTTGGAACGATGACATGATTACATGACAAAAGTTCGATAGAATTTATATGCATTGAGATCGAGATCTGTTCTAGAAAATAGAAATACATGTACTATCTCTGTATAGTTAAATAGGGCACCTGAACTAAATATCTCTGCCTTATACTTCAGGCCTCAATTTCACTAACTAACTATGCAGCAGCCTTCCACTTTTGCTTTTTCTCCCTCATCCTGTGTCCGTATCAGCTAATAGTAGCCAAGTACGATTATCATATCACTTAAGGAAATGATCATAAATATCGAATATCAATGGCAGAGCATATACTTCGTAGATGGTTCGGACGTAGATGCGGGTCACATGCCACACCCCGCAAAAAAAAAAAAAGTCCGCCAGAACAAACTCTGCAACAACACAACGATGCCGGTAGGTCGAGGACCCCCTTACATTCTGCAATCAAATCTGACAGATATATATTCAGCTCGTTGTTTTAACGGGATACCCATGCTCCGGTCTTACCCACCGCGCTAATCAACTCGCATCTCTGTTTGAGAAACACCAAGATGAAGTATTCGCAGCAGCAGAAGCAGGCGCGCAGGTCTCCTTGAAGTCTCGGTACAAGGTACATGTGGTCGCTTCACACGATTCCTCCCATCCACGGATTGTCTACGACCATGCCCGCACCGAGAAGGAGGCGCGTGGTGTCGCCTATGCGAGAGCCAAGCGTGTGCTCAAGAGGGACAGCATCGTCATTCTTGATGGGATGAACTATATCAAAGGATGGAGGTACCAGCTGTGGTGCGAGGCGAAAGCTGCACAAACGACATGCTGTGTGGTATGAGACCGGAACCTGCAAAATGAAATGCGACACCCAAGGGCTGACAAGTCTGATATAGGTTCACGTCGGGACACCGGTCGACCAGTGCGTCGCCAACAATAACGCCCGACTGCGCCGAGACGCCCGCAAGGAAACGGATCCAAAGACAACGGATTCGCAGACCTCCAAGCCCCAAGATACCCCCGCATCCGACCCCGCAGAGACTACCGAGGACACCGAGGAGGCTTACCCACCTGAACTACTCAACAACCTCATCTTCCGCTACGAGGAACCAAGCACCCACAGCCGCTGGGATAAGCCTCTGTTCACAGTTCCCTGGGACGACCCAGAACCCCCGGTAGCAGACATCTTCGCAGCCTTGACAGGCGTAGTCCTCCCATCAACCGAAGCCCCCACCGAAACAGCGATCCCAAGGCTAACTGACTCCCTCGCATCCACCACCATCTCAGACGTCGCCAGCACAGCAACAGGCACTCGAGGTGGCGGCCGCAGTGGACTCTCAGCACGCGCCCGAATCGTCCCGCACCAAGCCACCGTGCAAGCAGCGGCAACAGACTCGAACGCAATGTACGCAATGGAAAAGCGGACGTCGGCAGTTGTGACTGCAATCCGCAATTTCACGCAGACCTACCCTTCTGCGGAAGTAGCACTTGCGCAGAGCAATCGCGCCGATGCAATCGCCATTGACGTGCCGGAGACAACTGTTCCCATCCTTGTTCCGTCCCATGTTGCCCTAGGTGGAACAACAGAAGAACTCGCCGCTGCTGGTGGGGTTCTGGCTCTGCCGCGACTGCAGAGGCTGCGTAGACAGTGGATTAGCTTGAACAGGTCGTATATTGGTCGGGGTCATGGTGGTGGAGGCGGTACGCTGGCGGCTGATCAGATTGGAGATGCATTTGTACGATTCCTCAATGCTGAGTTCTCAGGTGAGGTTGCGGAGACTGCAGAAGAATAGAGGCTTTGCATTTGATTATGATCAGATAGATTAGATGTCTTTTTTTCACTACTAGAAAAAGTCGGTTGGTAGTTATGAGATAACGAGGTTATGACTTCTACATGTCTTTTGTTTTCTTGCAGGCTGTACATTCAAGGATTCAAATGTTGCAAAGTAAAAAAGTCATTCGAAAACAAAATACAAGAACGCAACACTATCTATCAACATTGAATATCAACAAATCAAAATCCAACCAATTGTTGGACTGTACATGGCTATCTCTCTTCACTGTCGTTCGTCCTTTTGTGAGACACTCCCGCATTGCTGTTTCCTCCGCATCAGTTTCGGGTCTCTTGTGTCATTTGGGGTGGTTTTATCCATGGATCTGAAGTGCAGCCCAAGAAGCTGAGAAGCCCTTGGCACTGAATCCAGATCCCCATGTGGTGAGCAGCTTGCGATCCGTGATCAACAAGCTCTCGATCGTGGGCTGGGGTTCCACGCTGGTCCTATCCAGTTCCTGGCCGTAATATCCATTTTTTGGAATCGGGTTGTCCTTGTCCGATGATGAGATCAGGCTGAGACAATCCTTTGGCCGACGTTCCACTTGTATACTCGCAAGCAATCGCACTGGGTTTCTCCATGTTATTGAAAGTGCCTGGCCAGCAAGCAGCACGGTCTAGCCGCGGAGTGAAAAGGAAATCAAGAAAAATTCCTCCCGTGATCTCTGTCCGTTATCGTTTAAAAGAAATCTGCTGTTCTCCTCCGGGACGGAGGCCTACAGCTCCTTAACCCTTCAGGGCAATCCATTGGACATGTGGGAAACAGCCTGGCTGGCCTCAATCTGGCGGTAGTTTAGACCCAAGGTGAACAGTTCCTGGAAACTGGCGTTGACCTTCTCGTGCATGGTAGTATCCCGAGGGGAAATGTTACCCAGCTCCTCGAGCAGACGCGAGCGGCACTTGATGAAGTTCTGCTCGGCGTTCTGGAGGCGCTGTCCAAGGCTAGCCGAAGTCTGGGTGGCCTTGATGGAGCTAGCCTGGGAGTGGACAGAGCGGGTGCGCTTCATGGTGGGAGCCGCGGTGGCACCGGTGACTCTCCTCTTGCGGCCAGTGGGTTCCTTCTTTTTGATCTGGCCAGCGCCGGGCGAGGTCTCGGGCGAGCTGTGGCGCTCAGAAGTGGCATAGTCATGCACGCGACGCATGTGGTCGTAAAGGTTCCATCTCCTTGGGAATCCATTCCCGGGAACGGCACGTTCACAGCCCTCCCACAGGCAGAGATGGGGGTTATCTCCATGGCCATGTAATCCGTGGGCTTCACGCTCATGGCGGAACAGACAGGCGTTGGAAGAGAAGCGCAGCTGGGCATCAATGCAGGCGGGGACCTTGCAGCGGTATGGCTTCAGATGAGAATCCAGGTACTTGCTATTAGTTGATATCGGTTAGCTGGGTTCAGATTACACCAAATATTTCATCGCGGGAGGACTTGCTGGTAAGCGCATTTTTGCGTGGTTGGTGGGTGGTTGCAGGGTTTCTCTCCAGTGGCAAATGGGCAGTAATATTTCCCGTCGCTGTGGGTGGACATGGAATAATACTGGTGCTCTCGCGGGTTGCGACTCTCAACACTTTCCTTGGATCTCTGGCGGGTTGGCTCTCTCACTGGGAGGGTTGGGAAGAAATCGGGATCAGTCTTTCCTTGGTGCTGAGAAACAGCTGGCAATGCTGAACGGCGGGACTGCTTTGAGGGTCTGATGGTCCTGTGATATGGTGGTTAGGTTTCTGATCAATTATTTCCTTCTTCCGGTGTATCAGTCGCTCTGGCACTCACCTGTTGAGATCCCTGTCGTTAAGAGAAGAGCTGGGAAACAAGGGCTCCGCTGGGTTGAGTCCATGGGTCGTTGCAATGGGCGATGTGGTAAAGTCTCCGAGGAGCGCATCATCAGGGGCCATGAATGAAGTGTATCCCGCGTGTGAGCAAGAAGAAGTAACAGACATATCATTGCTAGCGTCGGTCAGTGGTGGAGAGACCGGGGCGGTCTGGAAAAGACCCGGCTGGAATTGTTCCATGGTGGTTCCTGGGTAATGGGCATCATGCATCATGGGGGTCCATGACTCTGGGCCTGTGATATAGTGGCCGTCCTCGGTACTGTGAGAGCTGTGTCCGATAGAAAGAGCATCATCTGGCGTGCCATTCCCGACACAGACATCATTTTCAACAGAAGAGAAATCCAGGAAGGAGTTATATAGATCCCGGGACATTTCATGGTCATTCATGTCAGGGACTGCTGGGAAGTCCATGCCTGGGTACATAACATCATTTGGTCCGACCGTGGGGGTCATCAGCTGCTGAGACAGCGAGAAAGAAAGCATGTGCACCTCGGATGACTCTTGTTTTGTGATGGCCTGGTCAATAGATTCTTGGTGGTTCATTGTCCAGTCTTTCATGTCCTGTGGATTTCCATGGGCTGTATGGCTCGAAATTTCATCATCCTGGATTGATCTTGAGGCCATATTTGAGATTCCTGAAACCATGGAGGTATGCATGGGCTGTGAGATAGAGACTCGTTCAGAGTCGCTAGTGGTCCTTGGAGACATTGTGTGTGTGTAGTTGTGTGATAAAAGAAAACACTGTAAACCAAGAGTTAGTATCTACCACTCGTCATCGAACAATGAAATAAACAAAGCAGAAAAGGAAAAAAGTGACACGAAAAAAAAAGAAAGAAAAAAAAAAAAAAAAAACAGGATGTCCATGGTCCAGAAGTGCTTGAAAGACCTAGTGAGAGTCAGTAATAAGGCCAGGAGTCGTGTCACAATTAGTTATACGCACCAAAGTCGCTTTTGTGGGGTTGAAATTCCTTGGCCGATCAGGGATTATCGCAAGGTCCTGGTCACAATCTGTCGCGTCTATGTTCGGGTCCAGGCCCGTTGTCAATCCAAGGGAGTGCTAAGTGGTGCAAGGGCGAGGAGAAACAGTTTCATGTGGCCAGTTACTATTTGGTTCAATGTTGAAGCAGCATCATCATCATCATCCAGGTAAGTCCAGGTAAGTAGAAGAAAGTCGTTCATTTTTGTGACCAGGTCAGGTAGGTACACAACGGCCAAGTTCCATAATGGTCAAAGGACGAGATTGAAAGCGGATGCTTCAACAGGCCATATTTCACAGGGAGCAAGCACATTAGCTTGAAAGATTCCTCGGTTGATTCCTCGGGGTCAAACGGATCCATTATTGTTGGTAGAAAGTGGCAATAGTAGCATCAGATTTCCAGGCAAAGAGTCATAATTTCAAGTCCTTAAGTGGTTCATTCCAGGGGCGTTGTTCCAGAGGCAGGGTCCAAGGGTATATCATAATCCGCACTCAAAACTCCGGTCTTAGAGTAGAGGCAATGTGAAAAGAAATATCCGTGGCAGTAGTCCAGTGGCAGTGGAAGCCAGGCGATTTGAGTGTGCAACATTAAACACATCTCAAAGAGATTCACTCAGCAAATGCTGAAGGCAAGTATCCTCGGCAGTGGTTCCTATTCATGGTCGCCAAAAAAATTGGCCAAAGTCCGGGAGTGGGAGAAGGTCTAAGGTCCTTGGGTCCTGGGCAATAGGTTGTCGAGATCCTTGGCAAGCACAGTTGATAATGGTACAGGTCCGGAAGACAAAGGAAAGAAAAAAACAACGCATAGGAGAACCAATTGTAAAGAAAATGTGGCGGGAGCTACCTATTGTGTTTGTCGAGATGGGCAGACTAAAAAGAAGCCTGGGAGATAACAAGAAACAAAATCCTGTCCGGGAAGTATGTGGCAGAGAGAAATCCTTGTGGCAGTGATTGTATCAAAAACCAGGGAGTCTTGGGTTAAGAAAGAAGTTGTCCTTGGTCCAGGGACTGAGTTGTTGTGTATGTGTTGAAGAGGGGTATATATAAAAGTGATACACAAGGTATTGATTGCAGTAAAATTGATATCCAGAGTTAAGGAGGAAAGAAAAAGAAGAATCAGAATGAAAGAGGGGGATCAGCGGCCTTTTAGCACACAAAAAATTCGAAAGCTCGGACTTTGGAGGGTCTGTGGGCCATCAAACATGGCGTGTGCATCGTGCAGGAGATGAGTGCGCTGTTGGCATCCTGAGAGCCAGTGCCTACAGACTGGCGGTGATGGCATCTGCAGATTAGGGGGTGTTCGCTTGACTGAGTGGAGGGATATCTACTAGCGGTGAGACGGGCTCGGCGTCTTGAGTGCTTGGCAAGAAGTATGATTGGTGATAGGAGACAGGCTGACGCTGTGGGATGATGTCCGAATTGGACGATCGGCAGATTGGCTCGCGTGTTCGATGAGATGTACAACTTGGTTGCACCTGGACATGGATTGTATGGACCAGAGGATCCCACGTCGGAGTGGCCCGGGAAGCAGACCTGCAGCATGAGGTCACCTTGCACAGCGTCAAGACTCGAACATGTATGTTGTAGTACGGAGTATAATGAAGCAATAATAAATAAAATAAATGATAAATGTGATTGTAAATGTAAATAATCCAAGAAATGAATATATATAACTAAGATTACTGGACAACGGGACGGGGCGAGCCAGAGAGCCAGACCCACGTTGGGCAGCAATGCAGGCAGGCAGGCAGTTTTCCTATTTTCGGGTCTCTTTTTCTTTTCAGTTAGCCAAGTTCAAAAGAAGTGTTGTATGAAAAAAAATGAATATCAAGGTTGACAGGATCAGAAAATGAAAGATGGAATATGTTTTCGTTCAACAATCCGAAGATCTCAGGTGAACTATGCTTTAAATATTGTTTGTTCATCACAAAAGGCGAAATGAAATGCCTTTGGGAAAGAAAGGAATAAGAGTAAAAGGAAATAATAGGCTTACCTGTTAGCGGAAATTGTCGGAGATGAGTTGTCATGAAACACAAGTCATATTCGAGGTGATGGCAGTTCTGCCAGTCTGGAATATGATTGACGGAGAAAAAGAAGAAGCCCTGGAGGAAAGAAAATATTTTTTGTAGGTGATATCACGTGTTCTTGGTTGAGGTTTGTATTGTTTGCACTGTTTGTTACTGTCTTGAGCAAACACCCACATAGTACCTAGGTAGGTATCACATATCCTCCACTGGCGTGGGCTTATCCACTCTCCATCCTTCATTCCTTGGCATAATGAATTGGACAGGCGGCCAGCTGCAACGTCATCACAATCGCTCAGGCCTGTTGACCAAAAATCAGAGGCAGAATTTCGCCAAGTCGAGACTCCAAAAGGGCACGGTCATCACCCCGCCTTCGCCATTCCGGGACCTCCCTGATATTGGATTCAAGGGTCCGAGCACTAGGGTCAAGGATGAGGAGGCAGAGACAAATGGGCATCAGTCAGTCCAGAACTGTTGATTGCTTTGACTTTGCTTCCGCCAATCCATGCTGGCGTCCTTGTACTAATCCGTGATCGCGCTGATTCTAGAGTTACGGAAGAACCGGTCTCACATTTGACTGGTGGTCAGTCCTCTCATAATGACAATGACTTGACCGACGTCAAGCGCCAACTGCTGAAGGAACCCGATTGGGCAGCCGTTTCTGTTACACGTCCACTCGAGCTTTCATTTACCTCCGTGGAGGAAGTCGAGCGGTTCGGCAAGCGACGAAAGCTAAACGACAAGGACAGAAAACGGCTGGTAGCAGCTAACAACAACGGGTCTACTTTCTTTGAGCGGCCCAGGTCTCAACGAAGATGCAGAAATCCATCCTCGGTGATCGATACCATTGAAGAAGACATCCATTTTGAGATCAACGGTCGACCAGTGGCGCCATCCAATGACAGCTCAGGGGTAGTTATGAGCAGCATGTCATCACAGTCAATGCTACTTGACCATGAAGGATCTCCTATTATGGACCAGGACCTGGAGAAAAAGAATCAGACAGCTACCTGGATTACCAATCTCTTTCCCCGTTCTCAATGACCTTAGGGCTGAGCTATCCCGCGCAGTGTATAATATTGAACGCTCATTTTCAGAAAGATGAAGTCAGATGAATGGCATTTGTTCTCGGAATCGATATATCAGATGGGTGTCTAGGGAAGCATTTGTCTCTCTCGCTCCCTGTGGAGCATGCTAGCTACATAGACCAACAGTATCATGGCAGTGCCGTTAGATCTTCCGAAGAGGCGAGAAAACCACCGTTATAGGCAGTGGGCGGTTAGGGGACTGAACGTCTAAAGTCATAATAAGACGGCGTTTTTCTGACCTTTAAGCTGGTCATTTTTGTCGGTTCTACAGGTTCTCCAATTCTAGTAATTGTTCATGCTCCCTGCATAGAGTATATCTACCTGTTTCCTGTTCTATAGATCCAAATTACCGCATTCGGTCATCACATGATTGGTACCTTCCCAAACAACGTCATTTCCGTCTCCACAATCGTCTCCGCCTGGGCAGATCCAACCTTGGAAGGTTATCAACGACATCTAGAAGGTCCCCTGTCAATCCATTGTTCAATAATGCGTTCTATGACACTGTTGGCCACACTGGCCACCAACGCTCTCGCAGTCGCGCTCCCGTGGCAGTCCGCCACAGATGCAGCCAGCGGAACCCAGCTTCCCCTCGTGATCTGGCATGGTCTGGGCGATGACTTCGAACGCGAAGGGCTCACTGAAGTTGCTAAGCTAGCTGAATCCACCAACCCAGGCACATACGTGCACCTCATCCGACTAGCCAAGGACGGCAGCGGAGACCGCTCCGCAACTTTCTTCGGCAACGTAACGGAGCAAGTCGCCCAAGTCTGCGAACAGCTTGCCGCGGACCCAATCCTCAGCACAGCACCCGCCATCAACGCGCTAGGATTTTCGCAGGGTGGCCAGTTTCTACGTGGGTACATCGAACGCTGCAATAGCCCGCCCGTCCACAACCTCGTCACATTTGGCAGCCAGCACAACGGCATCTCGGCATTTGAGTCATGCGCCATCGACAACTGGTTCTGCAGAGGGGCGGAGGAACTACTACGATCAGGACGGTGGACGAGCTTTGCGCAGTCGCGCGTCGTGCCGGCGCAGTACTTTCGTGACCCGGAAGAGCTGGATGCGTACCTCGAGCACAGCAATTTCCTAGCGGATATCAACAACGAGCGCGTGGTCAAGGACGAGACGTACAAGAAGAATCTGGCGTCGCTGAATCGATTTGCGATGTTCATGTTCGAGGATGATACTGTTGCCGTTCCCAAGCAGAGTGCTTTCTTCTCCGAGGTTAATTCCACTACTGGGGAAGTAACACCTCTGCATGAGAGGCCGATCTACAATGAAGACTGGCTGGGGCTGAAGCAGCTTGACGAGCAAGGGAAGCTGCACTTCAATACTTCCCCTGGACAGCATATGCATCTGTCTGCGAAGACCCTGCGCAAGGCTTTTACTCAGTATTTTGCTCCGCTGGAAGAGTCGCGTCCTTCGAGACCGGGTCTCGTTGTGCAGCGCGGGCTATGATCGTTCTCTCTTTCTCTTGGCTGTTCTCTTTCATTATATGATATCCCAACTATGTCTGCTTCATCTTTTACATACTAGCATCGAACTCGAAGTCCAACCCTATGCCGCATATGGCTGGTTGGTTATACATGTATCAAACTACGATGCCTTGCCATGTTCGTTTTAGCACCGTCTATTTTTGTCTACCGACAATGTAGCTAGATACACACGCTGCGACTCCCCATCGCAAGCTAATAAATGAAGGAAATGTGAGTGCCGACAGACAAAAGAAGAGCCTGTGCGTTCGAAATAAAATATGCAAGTGGAAAAGAAAAAGATAACAAGGATAGACACCGAACCGAAGCAAGATAACCGACAAAGCAGAAAGGACATGCGTATCTCGAACACGCTGTGGCTTTACCACGCAGCAAGTCGGCATTCAACAACAGCGAAGACAAGATCAATGCAAGCAAGGGAAGGGGGGGCGAAAAAAGGGGGGAAAAGAACCTATGACAGAAAGAAATTATATATACATAGGAAGAACCAGGGAATAGAAATGGCTGCAAAAATGCCTGGAGAATAATGCAAAGGTGCAAGTCGAACACAGAAATCAATAGGGTGGCCGGCCGAGGCCTCCACTGACCTGTCGTCTGCTGCTAGGTCCGTTCAGCGGAGCCTTGGAAGCAGGTTTAGCCGTTGCTGGGCGGTTTCCATTCGTCACCGTGGTCTTGTCGGGCGAGAGGAACCCATCCAAGAGCTTCCTCAGTTGGTCTTGGTGGTTGCCATCCAGGGCATTGGACTCATAGTCACTTAAGAGTTCGGGGATTCCAGCCGTGGCAAGGCTGTGGTTGGACCGGGTCTTGTTGCGGTTTAGAGGCTTGTGGTTTAAGGCGCTGGCTTCAGCCTTGTCTCTTACCAGAGACGATTCAGAGGGACCTGGGGCGGTGGATGGACGATCATATGAGGTCAGCGAGCGCTGTGAGTCGTTCGGGAAACCACCTGGGATTGACAAGCCCACTGGGATCGGCGGGACGGGAGGGATTTCTGCGTTTGAATCAACGCGATTCTCGGGTGGTGCATTCGAAGATTCGTAGGTTGGGGCTTTGTCGCCTGATAGGACAAATGCCGCGGCCGAAGCGCGGGGTGTTTCCGTTCCATCTTCATGTGTTTGTTGACTCTCTGGTCGGATTGACGTAGCATCTCCATCTATCTCGGAAACAGAGAAGTTGCCACTCATCATGCTTTCGCTCCCGGAAGAACTGATACTGGCATTCGATGCGTCAAGTCTTCCACGCAATGGACTGAGACGTCGAGCATGGGAGTCGTTAGTAACTGAAAGCACGCGTCGAAGCTCATTGACACGAACAGGTGAGCCTTTGCTCGAGCCATGGGGTGACGAGCCTGATATCTCCGGAATGCTCATGCGGCGGTGATATTGGGAGCCGGCAGGCGAGCCATTTGTAACCCCGTTGGTTTGGTTGTTGCGAGCATTTAGAGTAGCACGGGAGCCATTTATCGATGACGTCCCAGTGCTTTCCTTATCGACAGCTGCCAAACATGCCTCGCGAGACCACGGAGACAACATATGTTCTTTCACGACGGCTGGAAGGCCGCCCTCAGCCTGGGATTTCACTGCTGCTGTGGAGTGCCCAAGGACCGGGAATTTGAATCCTCCTGCTGGAGCAGAGGTTGAAGGACTTTGTGGAGGAGACGAGGTTGATTTGCGATAGTGCTCCTCGATCATATTGACAAGTCCGTCGACATCGCAGAAGGGCGTCAATGGAGGTGGGGAGGTGGAGTCATTGTCAGACCGCTTTACGCTGTCAAAAACAATGGCATAAAGATCGACTGGGGGCAGGCGGATTTTGGAAAGCCAATATCCCTTACCCTGCCGCTGTTGAATCTCATTACTTATCTCAAGACCCACGGGGGAGGACTGCATGTCGAAATGCTCAGACAGCGCAAGAAGGTATCCGTGTATCAAGCTACCAACGTTGACGCGAGCTGCGAAGGAACTCAGATCTGTAGATGTAAACAAGTCGTCTTGCAATTTAAGGACCATAGGAAGACCGAATTGAGCAGCGTTCACCCCAAGGTTCTCCACAAGATTTGCAAGAAGTAGGTGCAACAGGAGAATCTCAGCGTCCTCGGTTGCTGCCTCCAGTGCAGCATCGTAGATAGCCAGGTGCAGAAGGCGGAGGAAGTTCGAGTGTGCCACCAGCGCCACTTTGTCCCGCTGGTTCCCAGGAGCCGAGGTACCTCGTCGAGTCGACCTATCCACCTGCTCGGAGTCTCTTTTGGGGGTCGTCTTGATGTACTTCGGTGTATCTAATCGCACCTTGAGATCGCTCACATTGGTCTCGACCTGCAGCCATAGTAGAAATGCATCGGTATAGGCATAGCGAACATCACGATCCACATCACGAAGAAGTACCTGGGTTCCTTCCCATACATGGATTGCGACTGGACTTCTAGATTCTGCGCCAGACATGGTTGCTGGCGTTTTTGAATTAGCCACAACCAAGATAGCCTTGACGGCTCGGAGAGCGGTCAGTTTGGCACGGGGATGCGAGAAGGTTTCTGTGCTTGCTTTCTCTCCGTTTGTCTCAGATCCGGAATTTGTTGAGCCCTCATGTGCCACCCCTGACTCGTGAACGGTTGCCAATGTGGAGGGCGCGGAACTATCATGGTGGGTATTAAGCTTGAAGCGCCTGAGAATAGCCTGCATCATGTCTGCAACTTGGTCTCCATAGTAGATGTGCGTCGCAAGATCCCCAATACACTGTTCCAGTAGCGTAAGAAGATCCTGTCGTCGGGGAGAGATTTGAACGAGTTCAGCTTGAGGGTTTGGTTTCTTCTCTGATTCTGCAGACCCAGTACGCTCTGAGGGCGAGAGTATATCAGAAGCGTAGTGCATGAGTCCAAAGAGGATGTCCATGACGCTGAGCCCAATCATGTTCACAGAAGATCTGAGAAGCCAATCCACCACAGAGAGAATGGTGAATGACGACTCTAAAGCATCCTCCTTGGGGCTTGTATCATGGAGAATCTCCATAGCTGTAATCAATATGATAAAACGAACTTGCACCGGACACCAGTTCGTAATGAGTTCGATCAGAGATGTTGCCCAGTTGCCTGTTTTCCCTTCGATGAGTTGGACATGCTTTTCGCTCTGTGGGAAGCCCTTGCTTGAGATGAATTGTAGAATGACCGTTACTGCAGTACGGATCTGGCCCCGGTTGCTTCCCGAGACGATGGTTTGCTCGAGGCAACGTAGGGCCAAGAGCCGAGCGTCCAGTTCCGCCTTTCGATCCGCGTCAGCGGCGGACTGGGCTGCCAGCTCGGGGTCACCCTCTACTGTGTCCACTGTGTGCACCGTGTTGACACTCATTCGGCGGGGTTTGTGTCCCTCACGCTCATTCGGGTCAGGTTCGGTCAGCTTGGCCTTCAGTGTCGTAAGAAGATCCTCATCTTCAGAGTAAAGGTTCTCCAGAATAACCGGCAAACAGAGCTTCAGCGAGACTCCTCCATCAGCAGCCAAGGTCTCCGAGCTAACCACAGCTTTAACAGCTCGCAGTCCCGCATTTCTCCATCGGATGGCCACCTGTGGGCTGAGATTTGTATTCGGGTTGGATGTAAACCCCGGGTCCGCAAAGCTGGTGTAAGTTTTGACGACTTCTCGGTATTGATGTGCGAGGCCCTGGTCAGCCGCGATGGCTGCGACGTCCTGATGCTGGCAGAACACTTCGAAGGTCACAATCGATTCCTCGACCATATTTATGTCATTGGATCGCAGAACGGTATCGATTACGGTCATGACGGATCGGGCGTAGATAGGAAGGTCGCGAGGAACTTTTTCGATAAGCGCAGCCAGGATATGCAGCGCCACCTGAACATTCCTGTACAGTGAGATCAGTCAGCCATTCGTCTTGTCGAGTCCAATTATCCGGGCGATTCGGGTCTGCGCTCACCCTATTCTGCGTCTCCAGACATCTCGGGCAACTCTCTTCTCCAGGAAACCGCCGACCTTGGTCAACTTGCTGCGGCGCGTGCTCGTATAGTACAGCAGATAGGAGAGTTCACTGGGATTCGGCCGGACCTCCGACACCCCCTTCTGGTATTTGGGATAACATTTCAAGGTCAAGACCTGGTGCTTTGGCCGACAAGACTGGCGAACGGACTCCATTGGAAATGTATGTTGTAGTGCCGCATGCACTTCCGGGTCTACGAAAGAGCGCGACGGACTTCGTATTAAGTGAGGCGGAAGATAAATTGGAGACAAGCCGTGCTCGAGGAAGGGCTAGCGGAAGGCCATGGGGGGACGTTGGGATGTCCGAAACGGCGCAACGTGGATGACAACGGTTTGATGAGGTACGGAGGACCCGTGGACGGAGTAGTTCAGGGCCGATCACCAGGGGGTGGGGCTCCGTTGTAGAAAAGGCACCGGGATCCTCCAAGCATTTGAATGTATCAAGTGAAAAGGAATAAGAATTGAAAATGGGAGATGATAGAAGAAGAGAAAAGAGTAAAACAAGATTGGGCTGAGTCTTCGGGTGTTAATTCTATCCATGGATATTCTACTTGATGATCATCTTTCCCTTAGGTATACATATAGGTATTTTAGGGCCTATCCTTTCATATATCTTTTCTATAATCTACAGAATCGGCTCGAAACTGAGATAATATTGCTAATTGCAATTGCCTTGGTCACCTCCATTGTATAGGGAGTGTGGCGATACCCTCTTCAAAAGGTTTATTGTAGGTATACAACAGAACAGGAGAGAACTTCCCCCAGCATCGCTCGGTCCTTTCCCCCGCAATCCTCTGCCACTGTCGTCAGAGCCAATGAGGGACCTTTGAAAAGTCGGGGGATCGTTGGGGGGCGTTCAACAATTCCGGAGCCTCGGGAGCATGGGAATCCTCGGTCGCACATGAAGCACATTCACACAGCTTCCATGCTCAACTTTGCCATGAGCCGAGTTCCCAATGAACCCACCAGAGTATAAATTTGATGTACAATGTAGATCTGCATGGGCGCCGTGTGTTTCTTCGTATCTTCGTATCTTCGTATGTTTTGCAACCCAGGAAAGAAGCACATCCCGGTCGCATAGAGCATAGGTTCGGAATTTAAGCCCGTCAGGTCTTTTGATTCTGACTATCTTCCTGCTTTTCCCCTGCCGTGTCGGTCTCTGTCTGAGCTGGCTCAGGGACACTGACCCCTGCCAGACCTTCAATGACCTGGGGTAGAATAATGTCACGGCGGAAGGTGTCCTCCTGGAGCAGTCGAAGCGCTCGCAATGTGGGACCAGGATGGGTAAGAAACTGAGAGTACTCCGGTGTCTTCCAGTAGGAGTAGAGGTAGGCTAGGTAGGCTGCAAATGCCTGGGCGTCTGGCGAGGAAGAACCATCGTCATCGTCGGCACGAGAGATACCCAGGAGATTGGGATAAGTGACTGCCAGGTGTGACAGATAGTAAGGGTTGGCGAGAGATGAGACGAATTCAAGTTCGAGAGTAAAGCGCGGGTTGGTCAGGGTTGGTGAATTCTCCATGGTGTAGAGGAGCCTGGGAGTGAAATGGCAGAAGCTGGTGAGAGCCCTGGAGCTTCCAAGGTGAGGTTGTACGGAGGAGTATAGCGTCCATGAATGTTAAAAGTCTACAAACATCGAAGTATACAAATCTTTCAACTTCAGCTCTCATGGAATTTCGACTATCAACTGAACTACTTCTCTTCCTCTCCGCTTATCCATATTCTCACACCACACCCCTCCTTCCCCTCCTTCTTCTTCTTCTCCTCAATCTCCTTCGACTCCATTTTCTCCAGAAGCCCAGCCCTCTCCAATGCCGGCCTAGCGCACTCCTGAGTCCAGCGAGAGACCTTCACCCCAGCTTGGGTGGAGCCCGGCAAAGTCAAACAAGTTGTCTCAAACCGCAGATTCTCCTTGACTACCCCCAGCGCCTCGTCCCAACCACCAGGATAGTTCTGGGTAAGGGTAGTGCCTATGAGCACTGGGCCTTCTCCTTCTTTCGTGACCTCATGAGCCCCGATTTTCGTACGAGTGTAGCACAAGTGGGCGCCGGCATCTTTAGAGGCAATGTAGTGAATGTCGCCGGTGTGTTCTTCGGTTTTAACGTAAATGGTCCAGTCGCCTTCTGGGCAAGAGTGGTCGAGTTTGTATTTGACAATGTAGACATTGTGTCTTTGGGGCTGCGTCAAAGCAACATTAGCCATGGCGTCGGTGATGTTCTTCGTGGTGTTGCTGGTGGTGTTCATGATATAAAAAATCACTTTCAAGGCTTTTCTTTGTATAATTCAAGTAGAGAGAGCTCGATCAGTAGACTTGGAGATGACATGGAGACAGATATACACGGCGTATGTCCACTCTTAAATATCTTTGTTTCTCCTCCTGTTTCTATTTCTGTTTCTTTTTTCGAAAGAGATAACAACAGCGCCTTTCCATTGTTTGAGGTCTGTTTCAGTCTCCCAAGCTAATACTACAACTTCAATATTGCTCTATCTATAGAAGCTAGCCTATAAGTCCACAGATACCAATAGATTCCATAAACAAACTGTACACATAGTAAGACAACAGAATCAACGAATCAGTCTCACCCCTTCAACCCCCTTAAGCCACTCTGCCGTTTGAGTTATTGGCCAGTGCTGCGGCGAAGCCGGATGAACCGATGTGATATGTGAGGCCACTAAGCACCCATGGAGCATCAGTCACTCTACACGTAGTTGGAAGGGTAGTCTGGAAGTCTGATGGGCATCTACATCTACCTAGTGAGCCTGAGCCTAACCGCTTGTAGACAGTTGTATACATCATTGCATACATATGCAGATATAGCGAGGCAGATTTACACGGAGAAGGCTCACTCTTAAATACCCTTGCCTCTTTCCTGTTCTTATTTCCATTTCTATTTATTTTTTTGAAAGGAAATCACAAAAACGTCTTTGTTTAAGTCCCTCAAGCCAATACTAAGGCCTCAATATATTACTCTATGTATAAGCCAACCTGTAAGCCTATAAAAACCGATAGATCAAATAACACAGACCATATACCACAAAACAACAGAACTAACAGACCAGTCTCACTAGTACAATCAGCCTGGTTACCACGATCCATCCAAGCTCGGCCCTCGGGGCCGATGTCGTGTAAGATTTCACGCTTTTCCAATAGGGCCAAAACCTTCTTAACATAAGGCTCCCCCAAGAGAGATCCGTCCCTCAGTTGGTCTTGCCAGGGCCGTTCAGGCAGATCTTGCAGCCAACCCTTGTCGGAGTTTGCATGAAATTTGTCCAAGGGGATGATTCCAATGCGGGTCGGTTTGGAATCTTTGTAGGATTCTTTTGTACACCGGTGAAGCACGCCCGAGAAGGAGGACATGCTATCGCCGATGCAAAAGTAGTGGACGTCGACGGTGGCAGATTCCTCAGTAACGAGCTTCTCAGTAACTAAGAGAGCTGGGAGGGTGGTCGCCTCTGACGGGAGAGATATCATTACAATGTATACAGTGAGGGTTTCCAACGAAGATTCGGCCATGGCGACGATACCTAGGTATATGCCTGCGATTATGGAAGGATGGAGAGGTCAATGATGGATAGACTTGGAGGTGATAGAAACAGACTTGCACGGCAAGTGTTGCTTGTTAAATATCTCGAGGATCCTCACTGACCTAAAATAATATGTGCATTTGCATATACAAACAGCAACATTATTATCTGTTTCAATTGGCAGCCCAAATGCTCGTGGACCCCAACTAGGGAGCTAGAAAGCGAGACTGACATCCACGGAGAACAATGCATCGTCGTCTAATGGAGGATCGAGGGAATATAAGGCAACATTTATATCGCATGAAACTTATATGCACGGCGCTTAGCTTGACGGTCAGTGCGCACAAGGAAACTCCACATTTGAATCGTTCATTGCTGTAAAACATACGGAGTAGGAGTATAAATCCCACAATGAGGAATGGTCATCGACTCCCATATCTAAGCTATAGGCTGTACAGTGCTCATTTGACGGCAGGGCGGTCTCACGCATGGCCCCTATGAAACTTATAGAATCTCACAAGCGCGTGGCGTGGTCAAATGCCATGTCTGAGATACGCTCTTGCCAACAGATAGAGGTCAGGGATGAACCCCTGGGGCCGTGTTGGGAACCAACTAGTTCAATTATTGATATCCTAATCAAAGATACTGATATGGGAACAGCAATCGGTAAAAAAATACATGTTTCTGAAAGCAAGGCTGAAGTTGAGATACAAGAAGAGAATAAACCTTGGGAAACTCCGTCATAGCCATGGTCTTGAGGTTTGAGAGCAGGGCATTGTGTTTCATGGCGGTGTGGAATCAGAAGCAACTTGAAGCAGTCTATTCCAAAATATATGAACGCCATGTTGAGCACCGTGTGTTCGGGGGTGCTCGATGCTGGGTATTAACGTGTGGAACCATCCTTCCTCATTAAGGATTTAGATGGGGAGATGATGAAAGAATCATGGGATTGAGACATCCCGGAGGTGCACCCGAGGGAGAAAGGCCCGCTTGCTACATCGATATATTTCCAGGACAAGCTCAACGTGTGGTTGGCAAGGTGACTCAGTCACTGGTCCGTCTTTCCGGCTTGGGTTTGCGCAGACTCTTCATCCGGTTCAAGAACCCACCACCGCCACCACCAGGGTTAAGCTTCGACTCTTCGTAAGGTCGGTCGTTGGTGGTCTTGCGCTCCATTTGCTTGGGACTGCTAGACGACCGAACTCGGCCGCCCTCGAGGCGAGCTTCGATACTCGATCCCTTCTTGTCCCACTCTTCGTCATATTCGTCTTCTTGGAAGTAGGGGTTTCTTTCATTGGCCCGAGCGGACCCAGAATGGCTGGAGCTCGCCTGCGGCACAACCGGGGGAAGTTGTCGGTTGGAGAAGTAATGCGGCCAGGTCCAGCAGCTCGTCCGCGAAGTCGCTGAGCCAAACTCTTCTTTCGTGCAAGACCACCACCATTCGGTGCCAGACTGTTTTCATTCTCGCTCTGACGGCGGGCCATGGCAGATCGACTAGCGGGAGCTCCATCGAGGAAGGTGCTGGTTCCCAGTCCCATACTCTGGGGTCCATGAATCGGGTCCACTCGGGCAGTGGGATCGATGACACCCGTCTCAGCGTTGCGAGCAGCCGTGGAGAAGTCGTTATGGCCTTCCTCCATCCTGCCATGGAAAAGATTGAGATCGATGTTAGAATTGTTGGGGCCAGCGCCTCCCAGAGCCATGTTTGTGGAACCTTTGGGGAATGCTTGCATTGGCGCGGTGCGCACGCCGCGGCGATTACGATGGGGATTGCAGGCATCGAACGGACCATCGTGGTGGAACACTATTATGGTTAGTATATGAATTGCATACTCGCAGAAGAAAGGAAAGAAAAGAAAAGAAGAACAAGCCGAGACACTTACTTCCAGTACCGTAGATACTCGTCACATCCAACTTATCAATGATATCAAGTCGTCGGTCCTTGCGGCTGGAGCGCGATTTGCCATCTTTGCTACGACCCTCGCGCTCGCGATGACGCCGTTCGCGTCGGCGCCTCTCATCGTCATCAACATCCAACAACTTCGAGCCTCGGTCCATTACGGAAGACTCCGAGTTCCGCCGGGGACGACGTGGCGCCCTGTCCTTGGCTTGGGACGAAGTAGGGGGATCGGCGAATATGTCAAGCGGATCTTTCTCTTTCGACGTGGCCGAACGTCCTGGTGGACGCTCCGGGCGCTCCATTGGGGGTCTGTTGCGATTCGAGGGTGTGCGTCGGGTGGCATCAGGCGCGGGCCAAGGACGAGTTTGCTGGGGGGCAGGCTTGATAGAGAGAGACTCCTATTGAGAGGTTAGATCCAATTTGAATACATGCATTCAATATTCCCAAACATACAAAGAGTTCCCGAGTGTTGCTTGACATATCATTCTTCTCAATCGGAGAGATCATACTGACACCGGTCGACATACCAGGGGCTGACTGCGGAGACATCGCCTCTGTGTCATCTAAGAAGGGGTTCGTAGAGCGTGGGCGTTCCGGACGGTTGTTTGATGAAACCGATCCAGCAACCGAGGGCGAAAGAGCGCGGTTTCGGAAGGGGTTATTGGAGCCAAAACTGGCCGCTGTTGGAGAGGGTTGGTGGTCTGTTGCTCGCAGAGATACTTTAGATCAGCCACTGGTCTGGAAAAAAAAAGAAAAAGGTAGATTTTTGGACCAGAATGTCAAGGGAGTGTGTCATTTTAAGTGAACAGGGGGTTCAGACTATCCCCAGCAGTCCACGGATAACGCATAAGATCCCGTCATCAGGGGAGGTGCTTCAGATTACGCACCTTGCGGGGCCAGCGAGACGCCAGGCGCATATCCAAGCGCCGGAGTGGCATTCATTGTGATAGATATTTCACCTCTGAAACACGGTGTGGGTGGAGAGGCTGTTTGCGTTCAATGAGATGCCGCGTTAGGTGTCGCACGAATGCGGAAGAAAGTGGCAGGAGGTATTGCTGAAACAGTGATAATCAGGGGTAAAACAGTATAGACGATCACAGTTCAAGGTCAATAATCAAAGGTATAACAAGAAAAAAGAAATCAAGATAGAAAGAAAAGAAAGAAGTTGAGAAAGAAAGGAGGGGGGAAGGGGAGGGAACACGGGAGAGGCGAGCATACGTAAAATGCCCAGTGATCGTCTCCTTGAGGGGGGAGAGGATATTCCTTTTACTGTCCCTGCCGATCTTTCTATCTTTCTATTTCATGCCTTTCTTTTGATTTTACATGTGCTGTTTATCCTACAACATATGCTGTTATGGCTGATCGAACTTTTTTTTTTTTTTTTTTTTTTTCTGAAGAATCCCCAGACTAGCTTTAATATCTAGCCTCACCTAGGGGCGTCAAATCATCGATCCACTTTTGACATGTCGTGACAGTCTGAAGGTACACTACACTAACTTCTACGTTATACCTACATGTAGGTTATGTATGACTTCGAATGGACATCTAGGATCTACATCTAGAGACATCTACAGACATCTAGAGACATCCCAATCAGACACATAAAGGGAGTTCCCTCGGTTACCAAAAATAGCCCGGAATGACGTTGGCATTCTCTATTGATGTCATTCTTCTATTGGAATGTGTACACAACATACAATATCTTCTATTTCTCGGCATCTCCAGATCTTACACGATCCACAGAGACCCCGGGCCCATCTGCCGAGGGAGAAGGATATCCACACAAGGTTGGTTTGCTCGATCTTGCATATAATTTGCATATTACACCCGGAATGTCGAATATAATGCCAACATCCCCATACAGCTTGGCCAGCATCTGCATGTAGTTAGTATACGGAGAACTACTTGATACTCCTACTCGGTAAATAACGAACATTCCACGGCTTGGAATGTAGTCTCAATTTGAACAAAGCATATCATTGAACTTGTATTGGCAGATGTAGCTAGATATTACATATATTGTTCGAGATGGGGGATTAGACTATTCAACCCTCATTGAGATATCTATCGTAAGGGTGACCGTGGCCAGGTCAGATCTAAACCCTATGTAAGAACAACCCTGACGGGTAACGGAACGTCATGTTGTGCTTCTATGTGTCACACCTGCAGCCCTGGGGTTCAGTGCAATCCCAAGATATACCCGGATGTGGACGGAGAGCCCTGCTTCATACATATAGTCTACAGGGTTATATATTTGTCATAAGTAATTATTGGGCGTTGTAACGCATCCTACATTACATCTATAGGCCTGTCGAGATAAGAATTATCACCATTTGCAATGCCATGTTACCGAGTGGTGACAAGCGACTTCAACCCAGCATGTGCTTTTTCAACTATGGAGAGCTGATGCGGGACAGTGCAGCCTTGCTACCTTACAATCCAAGTCGACCTCATTTGCATAGACAAACTCGAAATATCATTCATTGGCTTTCCATTCATTACCGTATCATGGCCCAATTCGAGAACGGAGCACCTATCATAAACGCCACACATAAAATGCAAACAAGATGGTATAAGACACAAAAGAAACCATGCAATTGGGGCACCCCCAACCTTCCCTTTAGAAGGTTGTTCAATGCGCGGTGGACTGAGCCCGCGGCAGGTGAGGGTTTGAGACCGGGATGCCTGCACGGCGCTTAGATTGGGGCTTGGGCCTGGAGAGTGTATATCTGAGAGGTAGTCATTAGTATAAGATCCAACTGGGTTCAAGGAGCGAAAGAGACATACTTGGCAAATGCACGCGAAAGTGCCTTCTTACAGCTGACCTTTTGGCTGCCGATGAACGAATCCACAGTAACAGCGATGGCACGGTCAATGTCCAGCGACGAGCAGTACTCTGACAGCCGCATCTTGCAGAAAGCCTCGGCGATACGCATGATGGCTTCAAGATGACGAACCTGGAAATATGGAGTAAGAAAATGGTCAAATGTAGGGAAAGTGGAGAGGTGTAACTTACTGTGATAGGGTACGCTCCAGTAGCAAGGGACTCGCGGCGCATGTCTGCGAAGAGACGGGCAACCTTATCCTGGTCGATCTGATAAAGCTTGGGGTGGCAACGCTCTCGTGCGTACATAATGTACTTCCGCAGGAGCTCCTGCGGGATCTCACCCTCCTTCTCCTCTTCGGCTTTTTGCTTCTCTGCCGCGCGTTTGGCGATCTCCTCCTGTGACGGAGGAAGTCTCTGGCCATCTCTGTTGATGCGGTAACCCTCGTTGTCAATGAGGTGGCCGTTAGTATCAACCAAGTCACCCTTCTCATTCTGGAGGGGACGGGCCGGGTTGGAACGGTGGTGTGACTCAATCACGAAATTGGCCAAGCGCTCATCTTCGGCAGGATCAACCAGGTCACGCACCACACAGAGAATATCGAAACGAGACAAGATAGGGTCCGTCAAGTCGACATTCTCCGAGAAGGGAATCGAGCTGTTGTACCGACCACCCTTGGGGTTAGCGGCCGACACGACAGCACAGCGAGCCTGCAATGTCGTCACAATACCGGCCTTGGAGATGGAAATGGTTTGCTGTTCCATGGCTTCGTGAATAGAGGTCCGATCTTGGTCGTTCATTTTGTCAAACTCATCAATAAGACAAGTACCGCGATCAGCCAACACAAGCGCACCACCTTCCAACGTCCATTCGCTGGTGAGGGGATCGCGGCGAACACTGGCCGTGAGACCGACGGCACTAGCACCCTGACCGGTGGCAAACACGGCGCGGTGGGCGGTCTTCTCAACGAACTTGAGCACCTGAGATTTGGCGGTACCGGGATCACCCAGAAGAAGGACGTTGATATCACCACGAATGTTCATCTTGCCCTGGGCCTGCTTGCTAACACCACCAAAGAGCGAAAGCGCAACGGCAGTCTTGACGTCCTGGTGGCCGTAAATACTGGGTGCCATAGAGCGGACAATCTTGTCCACAATATCGGGGTCACGGGAGAGGGCCCGGATTTCGCGCTCATCTTCTTCTGTCAGGTTGAAACCAGCCAGCTGATCGTGTGCCTTGACCACATGGTTAGCCTCAATTACGGTGGCGAAGACCGGGAAGCCGTTTTTGTTGTTCAGTTGGGCATTGTAGCTGTTGCGGTAGACGCCGGTGATCTCAATCTCATCACCGGGTTTGGCACTGTCGATCAGATCGGCAAGCAAAACGACCTCACGCTGCCGCGGCAGACGACCTGCGGGAACCGAGCCGGGGGACTCCTGCAAAGTCAACTTCTGGTAGTTGCGGTAGACTGTTTTCTCGGAATTGACAGTGAAGGGACCACGCGACTGGCAGTTCTGACAGAACGAGATCTTCACCTCTGCACTAGCTTCTTGCTGGAATGGACCCAAGGTGATACCACACTTCTGGCAGAGGAACATGACATACTTCAGCTGCGGGAAGACACCAGTCCGACGGGTAACGACACCACCGACACGAATCAGGCAGTTTAGATGCGACTGGCGCAGCTGGCGCAGGGTGTAAATGATGGGCACATCGGTTATGCGGACGTGGATCTCGTTGTGAATATCGTGATACTGTGGGTAGTGGAAGAGAGTAACGTCGAGTGCAACCTGGTCAAATACCTTCAGGACTTCGGTGGGTTCGTTGGCGAGGAAGTATGACAGAGCTGCCTTGGTCTCGCTGAGATGGGCATAAGACACTTCGAGTGAGGCGGAGTTCACCTCACCCAGTGTCTTGATTCGGTTACCGTAAACAGACTGGCCGGTGGGGTCGATGAACTCTGTCAGGAAGGCCTTGAATTCGCGGTAGATGGAGCGAAGGACCTGGGGCTGGGTCACCCAGTCCGTAATGTTGGCTGCCTTCACGTCTGCCAATTCCTCCAATGATAGCTCTTCCATGCCCTCATCGGCCATGTCGATATCTTCACGGTCCTCGTCATAATGGTGTCTGCGTCGTCGGGGTTGGCGTGCGAGGTCCAATTCCATATCCTCGTCATCTTGTAAAAAGGCGGCTGGCATGCGGCGCCGGCGTGCCAGTTCACGATCTCTCTGGTTCAGGCGAGCATCCAGCTGCCGACGAGTTGCGGCATCGATCTCATCATGGTCTTCATCGTCATCGATGTATCCTTCATTTTCATAGCGGTCTTGCGCCGCATCGCGATAATCCCGCTCAAAGTTGTCACCGAACAGGTCAATACCATCCTCGTCTTCAGCCAATTCATCAATATCGTCAATATCTTGCACAAGACCTCTATCATCATCCTCATCTTCATCTCCCATGTCAAAGGGGATCGGGGGAGGGGACGAGCCCAAAGCGGTGGCTGCACATGAACATTATCAGTCTCTAATTGACGCAGCCCGGACAAAGAAGCACACATACGACTGGAAGGAGGCAATGGCGCAGGGGATGACATTTCATCCTCTCTGTCTCTCTTACGGGAGTTGGCCCCCCGGCCACGGTTTGCGGCCGAGTCGCTGGCTCGGAGCGGACTGCAGTGCATTAGCTGTTGAACGCAGAAAATTCAGGAGACACACTCACTCCATTGTGTGGGTGTTTCAACTAGCAAATTTCAAAGAAAAGAGCGAGCAGTGGCCAGGGAATTATGAGTACGAAGAAGTGGTGTGTATATTTCGGGGCTTTTTTTCTCGAATGTGTGGTAGCGTGGTTGATAGAATGAAGGGAGGGAGAAGGGGCGGCAAAGTCGAGTTGTGCAGCGAGTCGCGTGGTGGACGCGACGCGTTCCAATTAAACCCCGATTGGGAAGGTGGGTCTTCCAGTTCCTATATTCACACAACTGGCACCTTCCTGTTTCCTTCTCTATATCGCACCCTAATTAATGTGACCAAAATATAGTGAGAACAAAAAGAAAAAAAACTATCCCTCCCACGCACCACTACAACAGAGATTGTAGTCGCAAAAAGTCAATGATCGACGCAGGGATCGAACCTGCGACCTTCTGTGAAACTCCAACATATGAAATGTAAGACAGACGCCTTAACCACTTGGCCAGTCGATCGTTGGGGTGAAAGTCTGTTAATATTCAAGATACATCAGTGGAGAAGCCGGTAGATGCACCATTTAGGATCAGGGTCGGCTGCTTCACCCATGGATGGAGGCACCTTCCTGCTCACTTCAACAGCACAGTTGGGCAGAAAACATCTTTGCGAATTACAGTACTAATGCAAGCTGCGCGCAATGCTCGACTTCCTCTGCTGCCCGTTTTGTCTGTCGATCCTTCATCCACTGTATACATTGATGAAACACTATACTTTCAAAGATTCCCGTCCCTCCAGTTACTCAAGTCTTTGGATCAAAACATGGACCCATTACCCCTGGGGAAAGCATCACTGCGGCAATCCCATGCTGAAGCTATCGCCGAGTTAGCAGCAAAAGCTCTACTCGATGAGAACATTCCTCTTGTGGAGATACAGTGGAGGTGTGGATACCCCGGATTCTTGAGACAAACCGAGCTTTCTAGTCGCATAGACTTGCACTTGAAGTATGGTGAGCCCAATCGATTATACCTAGGTAGACATTGAGTTCTTCAGCGTACGGAGAAGAGGACCGAATATAGGGTCCAGCATAGAAGGAAGACCCAGAAGGTAAAAAAGCATGAGCCTCAGCTCATAGTGCAAGGATGATAGGAGATTATCGAGTGATCAGCGTAAGCCAGTGGCGGTGTACTTAGGGTACGGAGGGCAGGCAACTTCCAAGTTGTGGATAAGGTGGCTCGACTGCTATAACAATTTGTAATTTCCATTTGGTCTCACTTTACCGTGATAATGATCGCACATTAAACTTAGATTCATTACTAATTGATGGAGGAGGCCCTCGGGGCATTCTGAAGTTGGAAATCTTGAGGTGATATGGGAAAGACATCGTGTACATAGACCGCCCTGCTTTGGTTGGTATCTGCCGGCAGAAACTTTAAGTAATGTCGCGACTCCATCTCGTCGCGTCGTTATTCAACACATCGCCTCGGCATCCATTACTTTTGGGCCGTTCGTTATTTGCCAGTTGCCAAAATAGGGACGCAGATAGATCCCCCAACAATGGAGGCCCCGCACTCGGCTGTTGCCCAAGTAACCGAAGATGCTCGCAGTGAGAGCATGGGCTCCCAGAACTCCCAGACCGCGAAAGAGTATGACGCATTCCCCCAACCCCAACACTTCCCCCACATTAGAGAAGTAACTTAACTAACTGGCTTTAGGTTTATTGAGTCACAGCTCCAACTAGAGGCAGATGCGCGCGAGGCTCTTCCTTATGTGAGTGTCTGGACAAGCAGGTGGCGCGCGACTTGTTCCACGGCTGACCTATTGGCTTTAGGCTTTTGACTCTTGCACATATGACCTCGGACCATTGCGACAAGTCCTCTTTGCATGCCTAACCTGCAATCCTCCTCCTACCCGCTCCGACGAATCCTACAATGCCGCTGCCGTCTGTTACTCGTGCTCGATCGCTTGTCACGGGGAGCATACTCTAGTGGAGCTCTTCAACAAGCGCAACTTTGTCTGCGATTGTGGGACCACCCGTTTCCCGTCGTCTTCTTGCTGCACGCTCCGTGAAGATCCCGCAACCGGCAAGAAGGGTGTGCACTCCCAAGAGGCTGCAGCAGGCAACAGATACAATCATAATTTCCGCAATCAGTTCTGTGGCTGCGGCGAACAGTACGATGCGTATTCAGAAAAGGGGACAATGTTCCAGTGCCTGGGGCTTGGTACCGTCGAGACCGGAGGCTGTGGTGAGGACTGGTGGCACCCGGAGTGTCTCATCGGCTTGTCGCGCGATTGGAATAAGGCTGCCCCAAAGGTCAATGGGATCGGCGGTGGTGATGCCGCCAACGAAACTTTAGCCGAGGACGACGAAGATATGCTCCCACCTGGGTTTCCCGCAGAGGATGATTTCGACCATCTGATCTGCTTCAAATGCATCGACTCTAACCCCTGGATCAAGGCTTATGCAGGCACACCTGGATTCTTGCCACCGGTTTTCAGGGAAGGTGGACTCAAGAAGGCCTCAAACGTGACTGAGCTAAATGTGACCGAGGACATCTCTGTACCAGCTACTGAGCCCAAGGAGACCGAACACAAGGATCAGGAGAAGGCCGAACAGACAAAAAAGCGCAAGGCAGATGACGAGGGGCCCACTGAAGGAGAGCCTGTTACGAAGCGGACTAAAGAAGAAGGAGAAGAAGCCCCTGCTGAGGAACAGCCATCAAAGGTCATGAAGGAAGAGGAGTCTGCCAAGGAAGAAAGCGGCACTCCTACAAAGCCATTGGCTCCCAAACACACTGAGCTCCTCAACTCCCCTCCAATAGAATCATTCTCCCTTTTTGCTTTGGAAGATTTTCATGGTCAGCTGTGTCGCTGTGAAGAATGCTTCCCCAAGCTTGTTCCCCACCCCCAGCTTCGCGAAGAAGAAGATACCTACGAGCCTCCCATGTCTGACGACGGCCAGGCCAATGGTGCCGCGAGCGTCGGTACAGGCAGCATCTATGATCGTGGTGAGGCAGCACTAAACAATATGGATCGGGTGCGCGCCATTGAGGGCGCAATGGCATACAACCATCTGCGTGACAAACTCAAAGTGTTCCTGCAGCCCTTCGCTGACAGTGGACAGGCTGTCAGTGCGGAAGATATCAAGGGCTACTTTGAAGCGCTGCGTGGTGATGAGCAGGGCATCAAAGATGCCGCTAACCATGCTTCTACTGCGGGTAGTGACGGCAAGGATGATACCGGCGGAGACAAGCGACACGAACAGAACGGTAAGTGACTATCAACCCCTTGTCTGATTCTCTGACAGTGATCACTGACTCTTCGCTTCGGTCTCAGGGTACTGATTATCTTTTTACGCAATCCTTCTCATCTTTTCGGCGTTATAATCGGGTAATATCTGGGTGTCTGATAAGATTGGAGACCTTTGATTTCCAGCAGAGGGCCTATTCCCGGAAGAATGGCAGAGAGAATAATATCGATTTACAAATCAGCAATCTCGCGATAAAGGACCCCTCGTGACCAGCGATTATGGAAGTCAAATGCTTAGGCTGTGGCGTAGAATGTCCTCCAGATATCAGGCCAAAGTTCATACTGACATAGGGGAATACATTGTGCGGTTAAATGAATACTGTCCTGAGTGGTACACTATTGGTACGAGGGTGCACTTTGCCCCGGTTGATAACACTCCTTAGATAAGATCGCAGATAGGTTAGCAGCAGGAGAGAGCTAGGTAGGCAAAAGTAAAGAGAGTCTAGAGGTAACTAAGTACTATAGAATATAGTAACGATCATTTACAATATTCTCGATTGGAAGCATCTTGGTTGCACGACAGCGCACGAAGTTCGAGTCATAATGGCTGCTATAGTTTCTATGCCTCCTATTCTTCCCAGACTTTGGTCCCGAACGGATTTTAGGGCCTAGTATATATACCGCTGCAGTGACAATCGGAGGTTTTGGCTACTGCACAACGAAGTAAAATACAAAAGTGAATAAACGGGAAGGGAGTAATTCCGGCCGACAGAAGTCATGCGCTGCCAATTGCGCTAGCCGGGCTACCTTTCCGTGTTATATATATAAACGGGGATAGTCCAATATATAGATTTTCGGGAATGGGATAGGGACATGGGCAATTATGGGAATTACGGGTACAAAAGGCCTATGCCAAGCAATCGGAATGATTACTATCTAGCAGAGCTTGAATGACCCCTTTAGGTGAAAATCGATCACCGTTCATAATGCATGACATATAGTGGTCATAGCCCCAGGATATCATGGCCAGCCTGTCCACGAGCAGCAAAATATGACCAACACAGATATGCAGCAAGCAAATGAAGATTACTCCTTGAGGCGCTTCGAAGCCCTCATCAACGAATCGTCTGGCAGTCCGCTCCGTTTGGTGCCAGGAAGACTGCCAGTGCGAATATCATTATCATCCTGCGTGACCCGACGGTGTGGGTATTTGCCCTCGATACCCTCAAAGCAGTTGCCACTGATAGGGCCGCCATTGGTAAAATAGGGGTGCTCAAGCGCTTGCTCGGCGGTCATCCGCTTGCTAGGGTCATATTCGAGCATACGCGATAGAAGATCGAATCCATCTGCACCGGGAGTACCGGCACTGGAGGTGGACGAGTATCCACCGTTTTTCAGACAGCTCTGGTACCAGCCTTCAAGATTAGAGCCGCGATGGAAATGTGAAGGTTGACGGTGGAGCACTAGGGATTGGAGCTGGGAATATTCGGGCATGGAGGCTAGACCCGGCCAGGACTCTTTGCGGGGAAGACCGAGGATTTCGACAATCTTCATCATTTGGTTCCGTTGGAACGGGACTGTTTTCTTGCTGTCCATTTTGGCTTCTTCGCCTTTGAATATTGGTCGTAGCGAGAGTAATTCGGCGAAGATACAGCCTATTGCCCACATATCAACTGCAGGGGTATAGTGCCGGCTTCCCATGAGCAGCTCGGGTGCACGATACCAGATTGTGACGACGACTTTGTCGCCCGAGAACAGAGAATTGAGTGGCTTGTAGAACAGACGTGCTAACCCCAAGTCGCCGATGCGAATAGCACCGCTTGAGGTGACGAGGATATTGGCTGGTTTCAGATCACGATGTAGGACCCAGTTGGTATGAAGATAGAGCAATCCATTCAACAACTGGAACATGATGGACCGGACCATAGGCGCTGGAATAGCATGCCGCTGAGGCTGAGTGTGATGATGAATAATTTGCAGCAAATCATGCTCTGTATATTCAAACACCATGAATATGCATTTGTCTTCCAGAATGATCTCTTCTAGTTGGACCACATTCGCATGTGAGAGCTCAGTGCACAGTGCCATTTCACGGATAGCCGACTGCGACAGACCCGTGTATTGGATGGTTTCGCCTTCCTTGTCGGGTTTGAATCTGGATGATGTTAGAATGAATAAGAAATCCAACGCTGGAGGGCTTTTACTTTTTGATTGCAAACTCCCCTTTCTTGCCATTTTTGCCAACAGCCTTATACACCCGGCCATACGTACCACTGCTGATGAAGCCTACTATGTTATACCGATCTCGGACCCGGACTTTGCTGGTATACCCGCCGGGTCTTCTTGATTCAATAGCATCTGTATAAACCCTCAGTTAGCATATTTCGGATTGCCGGATTAAGAATCGAATGCGTTCGCGAGGATTCCACTTTGCAAATTCGCACAGAGACAAGATCAACACAAAGAATCAAAGGGCAAGAGTTACCACGAGAATAGAATCCTCCAGAATTCATGAAAGGGAAACCCCTTCCAAACATGATGGAAAGATAGAAACAAGCCGTTACACCAAGGAACGAGTGATCACAAGGAATATATATAATTACCATCGACAGTAGCCTGGAGACTCCGTTTCAAGTTACCGACTCTGGTTCGCGAGAGAGAGCCGGAGGAAGAGGGCGGGTTTGTCAGACTCATTTGTGGATCTGAATGGGCCGGTGATATTGTCACTCCATTGGTGGAGAGATAGCTTTCTCCACGATTACCAGTTCTTTCAATATAAGAAAGGATTTGAAAGACGAGAGAGATATTCCAAGGTTCTAAGGTATTGTCTGAATTGTACAATGCGACTGCCCACCTGGGCAGGTGAGTTCAGCCGAGTCAACGCTTAGTCAGATCACATGTCGGACGGCTTCACCTGGGTTGGCGCTTCACCTTCTTGTAGCTTCAACTCTTCAACTCTTCAACTCAACTGCTTCTAAGTCATCTAAACTGTGAAGGACTCTATGTGATCCAATGTGAAGTTTGACCTAGCCAGACCTTTCTCGTCTGACCAACTTGACACTTGACCTCATCTCATCTTATCTCTGCGATTGACAAACGTCATTAGCTGGAGGTCCTCTTATCGTACCTTCAGTCCCGGGGTCGTCGATCCTAGAATTTGTGTCAACGATGGTTTTGGGCGCATCAACCCGGTCGCGGGTTACACCGTACTTGATATATCTCGTGTTTGTTGTAACGCTTGGTCCGCTCCAATTTGGCTTTCATCTGGTACGATATCGTCCCCTCCATGTACGGAGTATACTTAACATTACTGATACATGAATTATACAGGCAGAGCTCAATGCCCCAAAATCCGTGATAACATGCGAGCGTCAAGGAATTCATTCTTCTGGCATCACTTTCCATGGTCTGCCGCAATGTTTCCCTATGACGCCATCCCAATTCGGCCTCGTCTCTTCGATCTACACGCTCGGTGGTTTACTTGGAGCCCTACTGGCAGGACCTATCGCGACCAGATACGGACGTCTGCTTGCATTACGAGCGACCACGGTGTTCTTTATTCTGGGGCCTGTGGCGGAGACACTTGCGCCAGCGATTTCCCTCTTGAGTTTTGGAAGATTCCTCTCTGGAATTGGCTCCGGTGCTGCAATTGTGGTTGGGCCTATCTACATTTCAGAGGTCGCTCCTCCCAGTGCCCGAGGCCTCTTCGGTGCCTTCACCCAGATTATGACCAATGTCGGTATTCTGTTGACACAATCCCTGGGATACTTCTGGAGTGAAGCAAGACTCTGGAGACTCATACTGGCTGTGGCCGGGATCATCGGTGCTCTAGAGCTTTTGGGGCTGTTCTTGGTACCAGAAAGTCCTTCATGGCTCGCAGAACACCAGAAGACCAGTCAGGCACGCCGAGTCCTGCAGCGGATCCGTGGTAGAGATGCCGATATTGAAGCGGAGATTGCGGGCTGGAGGACCTCAGATGCGCCTGCATCGGGCGAGCAAGAATCCTTGCTCCCTTCATCCGGTGAGGGGGCGCCTAAGAAGCCTATAGTCACGTTTTTGCAGGTTGTCAAAGATCCCTACTACCGCCCAGCTATTATTGCCGTGGTTGGGGTGATGGTCGCCCAGCAACTCACTGGGATGAACAGCATTGTTATGTACAGCGTGTCCTTACTACAAAGCATATTACCAACGACCGCTGCGCTACTCACGATAATGATATCTGCAGTTAATCTTGGGATCACGCTGGCGTGCTCCCCACTGCCCGATCGCATTGGCCGAAAGTTGTGCCTGATGCTGAGCATCTGCGGTATGGGCTGCAGTTCTGTACTTCTCGCGATAAGTATTCATATGAATGCTAAGATTCCGACGGCGATTGCTGCCTTACTTTTTGTGGCATCTTTTGCGATCGGACTGGGCCCGGTCCCCTTCATCCTGGCCTCCGAGCTGGTTGGGCCCGAGGCTGTGGGCGCAGCACAGAGCTGGGCGCTGGGTGCCAACTGGATCGCAACCTTTGTGGTGGCACAGTTCTTTCCAGTGCTTGATGATGCTCTCGGTAATCGTGGACAAGTATACTGGGTGTTTGCAGCTATGGCCGGGTTACTCGGTGCCTTCATCTATTGTTATGTGCCGGAAACTAAGGGCAAAGCTAATGCAGACGAGGTTTGGGGGCGAACAGACCGACGACAAGACTGACCTTAGATTTGTCCCTTTTTCTACAAGCATTCATAGCTCTATGATTTTCCAGAATAAGAATAACACCTCGGCTACAATATACATCTCAACATTTGGTATTAAGTAGGATGCGGGGTACTGCATCTCGTGCAGGGCCGTACATTGCATAAATGTCTGTTAAATCAAAGAGATACATAGGTTCAGGGCATCGCCAAGTACAGACATGTACACAATAGGCATCCATTTTTCTATTTTTCCCGGAGAAATAACTTGCGGTGTGGAGCTGTCTTGATATCCCAGTTTGCCCCCAATTCGTAGGTGTCTCTCCCACTTTTCCCCTCAAGTTTCTCTACATTTTCCCCGTCAAGATCTAATGATCTACCCTTCAACCCATCTGAACCAATCCCTGTGTTTTGAATTAACCAAAAGAGCTTGGAAATTACAGTGGGTAAATCCGTTTCTTGGCTGATCGACCCGGATCACAACCAGCGGATCGTCGATCAACTACTCTGGGGTCTCTCGTAAACGTCAATTGTGTTGACCAGGGGCCAAGCCACCCCGCCCAACACTTTTTTTTCCCTTTATTTCCGTTTCCTTGTCTTTCTTCTCATTTTGTGTACATCCGCAATGGTCCGGTTGGCACTACCCCAACGGTTGAGCTCGCACCTTTCCGCGAGGAGCGCGTCGTCAACTCCCGGACAGAGCAGAAGCGCCAGTCCATTGCGATCGACGGAAACCAAACATTTGATACTCAAGGTTTCAGTAATCCGGGTAAGTACTGAGGGATTGTGTGACCTTTTTGTATTCTCATGAGCTCCTGGCTGATTTCAATGGTTTCATCAGGGACGCAACCTCGCAGCCAAAGATAGAGGTGGCACGAGCGACCCAGTGAGCATCCTTCCAACAAAGACAATTCGAACCGAGGCCGCTTACATGTTGTACAGTATTTGGTGGTTACATTAGGAGATGCGAGGCAATCAACACCAACCATATTCAAGACCCTGAACCCCGAATGGAACGTCTCGTTCGGCATGCCCGTGGTGGGTGTACCGCTGTTGGAAGCTATATGCTGGGATCACGATCGATTTGGCAAGGATTACCTGGGCGAGTTTGATATTGCATTGGAGGACATCTTCGCCGATGGCGAGGTGAACCAACCGGTGGGTGAAGGGACACGTTGCTCGGATATTTGGGGCCAACGCTGACTTTTTCTTCTTCGCCCATAGCCCAAATGGTACACTCTGAATTCCAAGCGGAAGACGTCCAAAAGGAAGGACAGCACTGTGTCGGGTGAGATCCTACTGCAGTTCTCACTCGCCGATTCTGCGAACCCCGCTGCCACGCCGCCGGACATATTCGGCAAGTTCAAGAAATTGGTATATTCAGGTGATGAGGATGACCAGAACGCTCAGATTCCTCCTGCCGATTTTGATGACTTGGAACGGGACGATGAGACCTCTGACGAGGCCGATGACCAGGCGGGCGGTCCAGAAGTGGGCGAAAAGCGTCGTCGGCGACTTCGGTTGGCTCGATTGAGACGCAAGTCCCTGGCAGCTCGTGCATACCAATTCTCAGGCTCGGGAACTGGGGTACAGGGTATCGTTTTTATGGAAATTGTTCGAGTGACCGATCTGCCCCCTGAACGGAACGGTATGGATTATCTTCCTGCATGCAAACCGCTAAATGTTAATTGGTGTTATAGTAACACGGACATCGTTCGATATGGACCCTTTTGTCGTGACCTCTCTCGGAAGGAAGACCTTGAGAACCCCCGTCATCCGCCATAACCTTAACCCGGTGTATCATGAGAAAATGGTGTTCCAGGTAATGCGGCACGAACAGTCTTATACTATCAGCTTCAATGTGATAGATCGAGACAAGTTCTCGGGAAATGACTTTGTTGCCTCTGCGGGTTTCCCTCTGCAGAATCTCGTGCAGACCGGCCCGGAAGCAGACCCTGAGACGGGACTATATCAGTTTGTAGATGAAGTGGAGGAAGCTGATTTCACTACAGCTGCCAAGTCTGGTACGCGATCTGGAGTTAGTCCCTCGCGATCCGGAATCAGCCCCTCGCACTCTTCATCAAGTCTGTCCAAAATGGCTCGGCCTATATTAAAAACGCGTCAATCCGCCACTTCAGTCTCAAGCCAGTCAATGCTCGAAGCTCCAGGGCCGACTCTGCTTGCACCCTCTTCCCTCCCAGAAGAAGGCGTTTCAGAGACGGATAGTGCTAGCTCAGTGCAGCTAGCTTCCACGCTGAACATCTACGATGGCGATTCAGTTCCGCCACCTGACCAGGACGGCTTCAGACCTTATACTATCCCCCTTGTCCTCAAGAATAGAGAACGATGGGAAGACAAGCACTCGCCAGAGCTACACGTCAAGGCGAAGTACCTGCCGTACAGTGCTCTTCGACAGCAGTTCTGGAGGTTGATGCTTAAACAATATGACGCCGACGATAGTGGTCGCATTGACAAGGTGGAGATGACGACAATGCTGGATACTCTCGGTTCAACGCTAAAGGAGTCGACAATTGACAGCTTCTTCGAACGTTTCAGCGCAGAGAATGAGTCTACCGGGACCGATGATCTGACATTTGACCAGGCAGTGATCTGTCTCGAAGATACGCTTCAGACTCTACAGAAGAGAAATTCAATGGCGTCTCCCGAAGCGCCTTCAGGCCCCCTGTCAAATTCTGGAAGTCAAGATAGTGAGCCATCTAGCAGCGACGAGCACACCTTGGAAACCAACACCGCTGCTGCTTCCAATACCGATCCGCAGAAAACGACTATTCCAACCCTGTCTAGCGAAGAGCAATCTAGCTCTTCTGATGAGTATCTCCAGCCGGATGACCTCGCAGACGAGAGGGACGAGGAGCACGTCATCGAGATTCGCGAGTGTCCGCTTTGCCACCAGCCACGTCTTGCGAAACGCTCTGATGCGGATATCATCACGCACATTGCTACGTGCGCAAGTCAGGATTGGCGCCAGGTTGACAACTTGGTTATGGGTGGCTTTGTGACTTCCAGCCAGGCACAGCGCAAGTGGTACTCCAAGGTCATCACGAAGATTTCATACGGCGGATACAAACTCGGAGCCAACTCGGCCAATATCCTTGTACAAGATCGCATCACGGGTCAGATCAACGAGGAACGCATGAGTGTCTATGTGCGACTTGGAATCCGGCTGCTATACAAGGGCATTAAAAGCCGTGATATGGAAAAGAAGCGAAGTATGCAACCATTAGGATCGAGTACCCATCCAAAGAGAAGATACATTTGCTAACAAACTTTACTAGTCCGCCGTGTGCTCCGCTCTTTGAGTGTCAAGCAGGGTCGCAAATACGATGACCCAGCCTCGGCATCCCAGATCCAGGACTTTATCAATTTCCACCAGCTGGACATGTCCGAAGTCCTGATGCCTATAGATAAGTTCCGCAGTTTCAACGAATTCTTTTACCGCGCACTCAAGCCTGAGGCCCGTCCGTGTTCCGCTCCCGATGAGCCTAAGATCGTTGTGTCTCCCGCCGACTGTCGCTCAGTGGTCTTTGACCGCTTGAGCGATGCAACCAGCATCTGGGTCAAGGGTCGTGAGTTCTCAATCGAAAGATTGCTAGGCGATGCTTACCCAGAGGATGCTGCTCGATACCGAAACGGTGCCCTCGGAGTGTTCCGTCTAGCACCTCAAGATTACCACCGCTTCCATATCCCCGTAGATGGAATCATGGGTGAACCCAAGACCATCGAGGGCGAATACTATACGGTGAACCCTATGGCGATCCGATCTGCTTTAGACGTCTACGGCGAAAATGTCCGCATTCTCGTCCCCATTGACTCCGTTGAGCATGGCCGAGTTATGGTTATCTGCGTCGGTGCCATGATGGTCGGCAGCACCGTCATCACCCGTAAGGCCGGCGAGAAGGTTTCAAGGGCCGAGGAATTAGGCTACTTCAAATTCGGCGGTAGCACCCTTTTAGTGCTCTTTGAAGATGGCAGGGTCAATTTCGACAAGGACCTGGCAGACAATTCAAAGGGCGCTCTTGAAACTCTGGTAAGAGGCACACCCTCTTTCTATCTACTTAATCAATTGCATACTAACAATTTTCCCATTTAGATCCGAGTTGGCATGTCTGTCGGCCACAGCCCGGACATTCCTCAGTATGAACCTGACATGCCCAAGACGTCGGAGAATATCACTGCCGAGGAGATGCAGGAAGCCAAGCGGCGCATCGAGGGCAGCCTGGCACCAGCAAGCAACGCCTCCACTTTACTCAAGTCGATTCAATGACCCGATTATCTGTCTTCTTTTTTCTCTGGAGTGGACAGGACTCAACTCCCACCGCTTTTTTTCACTGAACATATTGCTTTTCAACACTGGTGTCGGGGTGTTATTTTGTATTCTGGTTAAAGCATCATAGCGTTTATCTAGCAGCATCTGCGCATTGCGAGGAATTGGGGGTAGAAGAGATGAGAGAGAGAGAGAGAGAGAGAGAGAGAGAGAGAGAGAGAGAGAGAGAGAGAGAGAGAGAGAGAGAGAGAGTTGCATTTTAGAGCCAGTCATACATTAACAGCGCTTCAATCTTTTCCAATCATACAAAAGCAGTCAAAGCAGTCGAAGCAGCCAAAGTAGAAGACCAACGTTGAAGTATAACGGTCGATAGTCCCAAAACAGACTAGCGCGGTCCCCACGCGCCCGACCAAAACAACCGCGTGCGAGAATCCAACCCACCACTCACACCCCAAGCCGCCGCTCCCTTGCGTGTCTTTTTCGCGATTGAATTGAATAAGTCGCCTAGTCTGCTGCTATTTAGCTGCAGTTCTGAATTGGGACGCGACCCGCGCCTAACATTCCGCGAGCCGACTGGCCCACCTCAACCCAACCGTGCCACTACCCTATACACACATCAAGTACATTAATCAACAAACCGTCTGATTCACCGACACCGCGTCGAGCTCGACCAGCTGTTTGGGGGGTGGAATAACTCGAGTTTGGTATCCGTACGCACGCGGGAGTCGCGCCTGTTGTTTCTCCAGGAAGTCTCTTCAACCAGGGGTGTTTGACTGGAGAACAGAACACCGCGGAGCGAGTAGTCGACACCGGAAAGGGGGTGCTCGCTTCGCCGCCCCTACGTTTATTTCCGACCACAATAACCCCGCGTGGACCCCTCCTGACATGACAGTCGCGGTCCTGGCGACCACAACGACCAAGACGAAGCGTCGCGAACCGCTGGGGACGATTGCAATGGCCGCTCCGAAGACACAGTCGCGCTCTGCAGCTGCGTCCTCTGGGACTGGAAAAGCCAAGGAACGGAGGACTACGCGACTCAGCGCAAGTAAACAAGAGCTGGAGAACACAAACAAACTAGGGAAGCGGACAGCTGGTGAGTAATTTGCTGGGTGAAAATTGTTGGGCTCAGGAAAGAAGCATGCTAATGTCTCTCAGTGACATACGAGGAGGATGCAGAAGGGTTCCAGTTCGCTCTACTACCATCGAAGAAGCCCAGGCCATCAATCGAAGCGGTCCGAGAAAATCACCATTCGGACGTGGAAAATGCGCCTCCTAAGTCAACACCGAAAAGAGGACGACCACGGAAAAAGCAAACGGGCGAGGAGACCACTACAAGCGCGGTGCCAGAAAAGGAGAAAAGCGTGGAGCTTCCAACTAGGAGACCCACGAGGGGGACTGCAAAGACTACACATACAGAACCTGAATTTGAACCGACAAACGCGATCCGCTCCTCACGAACCCGCGACAGCCCAGAGCACCAACCTGAGACAAAGAAACCGAAGAAAGCAGGACGACCACCAAAAGCCAAACAGCAAGCGCAAGTGTCTGAGTCAAATGGATATAATTCGCCCGCGCAACCTCCAGAGGGTACGAAGGTGGCACTGCCGGTGGCCGACACCCCGGTGATTCAGCGAAATAAAGAGTTCAGAGGCGGAAAAGGTGATAAAAGCGAGAAAGGGCGACGGCGGAGCAGCTTGAGCATGCGAGGACGAAGGGCCAGTTTTTTGATCGACTCCGGGACATCAAATGGTAGGCTTCTCGGTCTGACATGGGCTATAAATGGCCGAATGCTGATTTTCTCTTTTCCTATGCAGCGTTACCCCATAGAGAAGTTGGTACAGCGGATTTCTACAAGCACATCGCCGATGACGGAATCCCGGAGCCGCGAAGGATGCGACAATTATTGATTTGGTGTGCGACTCGTGCAATAGGGGAAAAGCCCTCAGGGGGTTCAAACTCGGACGATCAAAGTGCGCGCTTAGCAGGTACGTGGAAACGGTTGACTTGTGTGAGAGGGTTGTTTATCTGACTCTTTTCCAGCTCGTGTGATTCAAGAGGAGCTTCTTCAGGATTTCTCGAACAACTCGGAGCTTTCCAACTGGCTTGACCGCGAAGATTTGAACCCTCCAGCCGTGGTTGTCAAAAAGCCGAACCCGCGAAACGTGCAAAATACAGACAAGATCAAGGAGCTGGAGGAGCATATACAGAAGTAAGTGTATTGCCGAGAGCTGCCACAAAGGTATAAGACTAACGGGCTTCCCCAGATTACACAGAGAAAGGCAGTCTCTCAATGCGCTTCTTCGACAGCCAGCCATCCCAGCCGTCAAACAATCCGACAGCCAACAAAAAGATAAGCAACCTTCACGTAAATCACGACGCGAAGAAATCGACCCCTCTCTCCTCGACCCCTCGCAACAAACCATACTGCAATCCCTCAATCCCTCGAATCAGCCAGAAGGCGAATCCTCTACCCCATCTTCAACCCGACCACCTATCACTCCATCTGCCGTCTCTGCTCAATTATCGCGCATCACGTCTGGGCTGGCACCGACACTCGATACCTTTGCAGCGGGTGTACATGACATCGAACTATACCGCGCCTCCGCAGATACCGTTTCATCCCGAATATTACGCATCTGTGCACAGCGACTGGAAGAACGCGATGCGCAGAACACGCAGCGTCTCCTCGCAATGGAAGGCAACGATGACGAACACCCACCACCAACGAGGATTAAGGAAGATCTGGGTCTCATTCTGGGGGCACTTAGTCGGGTGGAGAGACGATAGAAAATACAGTCTATCCTTCCTACGTATATTCTCAATAATCTGTTTTCCGGCATTCGGCATTCGTTTTTCCTTTCTTCCTTTTTCCGTTTCCTGCGGGGATTCACCATGAATGTATTGATTGATAGCGATGATCTTGACGAAACCCCAGCCCAACATGATGGGAGGGGAAAGGCGCATTTACGGTGGTATTTAAATCGTTTGACAAGCTCGGCGTTTGGGGGTTTGGGATTGCAATTCTAAGATATCTAGTGCTCCATAAAGTGCATTCGTTGAATCTGGATTTGAGACCGAGATTCGAGATGGAGTAAATAGTTAGTTAGGTACCTAATACATGCCATCCATCACTCATTGATGACTACTTTCTGCTGTCCGTATGGAAAGATGCCCTAGTTTATCTGGTTATTGGATGTTATACTGGTCTTACATGAGAGAAGCTCATATGTACATCTGTATCCACAGCTATTATACTAGAATAGATTATTGCGCAATAACATGCCACATCTACAAGGGTCTACGGCTGTTGTATATAAACAAATGACAAAAAGTCATATTTCTGCTCCGTCAATTGATGGTTTCAATATCTCGCTGAGATACATAAAAACAAGGCTCAGACAATACAGTTTTGTTCTTCCCATCTCGATATTCAAATATGACACAAGGGAGAAGGACAAAGAGAATGGCAAGACAGGCACACGCGAAAGCAGGCCCTCGGTGATTTTCGTCGTGACTCGTGAGAATCGTAGCTTCTATATATGTCCAGACGGAGAGTCCTGGAGGGTCAGGATAGTGAGTCAATATAGACTTGATCGGCGAGGACAGGGAATAAAAATGATCGAGAAGACGCAGCAAAGAAGTCAGTGGTTCTTTGCATTCGCCAGCCTCATAGAACGGATAACAACTAGAATACAGCAAGTGAACTCCCGTTCCCCAAATCAGGGGTTCACGTATGCGAAATGCCGGAGAGACTCGGCCGAGCATGGCGATAAAGTAATGCACGTAACAAGACGAGAGGTGGATGCAATAGAGGATAGAGGGGGAGACGACGGGGGACTTCATGGCCTAGAAGCTAAATAGTCCGCTGCGCTTCTTCCCTAGCGGGTAAATCACCAAGGCCGCTAGGAAGAGACCAACTGTCGTGCCAATAGCAATTTGGACCATGCCATATCCGATATCGAAGACGACCCCGTAGCTTTGATTCTTCGCCTCGTCGGCTGAGAGCTTCTTTGCCGCGTCGACAAATCCTTGTGTTCCGTTGTTCACAACCGCATATGGGGACCGGGTCATTTCCTCCGCAGAAGTAATACCTGATATTAAAGACCCACTAGCCGCAAGACCGGAGGGAACGAGAACAAAGATGGCCGGCAGCATTGCCGCAGCGGCGAGCCCATGTCGTAGCCGGCTGTAGAGATTGCCCATTACACCAATGACAAAGGCGCCCAGGGCATTGGACACTTGAGTGTTAGAATAGAAGCGCTTGGCGCTGAAGTAGTTGGTCACGTAGCCAGCCAGAGAGATTACCATCATAATCGGCATCTGTTTCCACTTGGCGCGGTTGACGATCGCCAGGCATACGGTGAATAGGATCACGAATGGAAACCGCTGCAGGTACTCGTTGTGGATGGGGCTGGCGGGACATGTATACTCCTTTGAGGCTTGAGCGTCGAGGAGCCCGTAAACGGCAGTCCCAATGGTGATCCCAAACCCGAGGAACAGCGAGTATATGATGGCGTACACCATGCGAACAGAGCCTGCAACAATACTGCGTGACTGGAGCTCCAGACTCGCACATAATACAGTGTATCCTGGTAGGATGAGGGCGATGGCGGACTGCGCTAGAGCAGAAAAGCAGAACAGAGGTTCCCCATGAAATCTGATGCTTCCGAAGGCACGGGCAAGGAAAGACGTCAGGACTGCGGCGGAGATTTCAAACACATTCGAATATAAGCTCGATTTGGTGGACAAGATCAATTGTAACACTCCGAGGAGACACCCCAGTAGAAATGCCACGGGGATATCAACCGGACGAGCATTGAAGGCAAAGGGCCCGACTGATGCGCTAGCACAACCATGGGCGAAGATGAGGAACATGAGGTGGAATTTGCTCTGCTTCTTCATAACCTCATCGAGCCGCTGTATTGCCTCTTCAACCCCGATGACATCGTGAATCACCTCCTTATAAATCTCATGTACATCGGCCAGTTTACCCAGATCAATACCTTGGCTGGACCGGACAACCTTGACCTCTGTTGTGTGTGTGGAGGCATCGTCAAAGGAGATGATCATGCAGCCGGGTATATACAAAAACTGGCCATCGATCTGGATGACACGAGCTGTCATGCGCATATATTCCTCCAACCGATGAGTTGGAGCTCCATACTTCATCAAAGCACGACAAAGCCGGATTAAGTACCGTTGTCGAGACAGAAGATCAGCAATATGAACAGTGATATGAATTTCATCCTCAAGCTGGGGCTTGGGACGTGAGCGGCCTAGACTGGGAATCGCAGCACCACTGCTGCGGGACCGCGTGAGCATGGCAAAGGGAGAGCCAGAGCGGCGGGACGAGCCGGCCATGGAAATGCTAGAACGAGCGGTAGATTTATCGTACCACTTCCTTTGCGGTTTCCAAACAGAGTCCGGGGACAGGCCGCGTCCACTGAACTCAGAGGAGCTCCCCTGTCGAGATCGCCCATAACGTCCTCGATCTTGGTTGTGGTTATGACGAGTCTTGTCGTAAAGCTTGAGCAGCGATGAAAGAATGCCTCCGCGGTAATGTGACGTCCGTTCAGCAGACTCGTATGAGTTCCTGTCCTCGCTGGCGGTATCTTGGTCATTGGAGTGCAAACCGGGCGATTGAGGGCGAAGGCGATTCAGGAAGTTGAGGTCTCGAGGTGACATTTGATTCACTAGATAATGGGCTCTGGTGGTCTGCGGTATTGATCGCCCGTCTAAGAAGTCCGCTTCATGTTCATCTATTAAGTTGTTGAAGAGTTGTTGTTTCTCGGAGCAGCTTAACACAGGAAATTTATCTCCATCTTCAGTCTGGTACACCACTTCAGCGGGGGTGGAGCCAATCTCAGACACTAGACTGCACCGAGGGCTGTGCTTCGGAGAATTATGGGGAGAATTGAGAAGGGATGCGAACTTGTGGGCCCTTTCATGTGCGAAGCAGGTGGTCCGCCCCTTGTCATTCGTACCCTGACCAAGCTGATACTCTCCTAAAGTCCCTGGGGAGCTAGACTTGGTGCTGATCGTCAAACCGGTACCATCCACTGATGCGCTAGAGTGATCACCTTCCACCTGTGGTGCCGGCTGAGAGCTTGAGGAGACTTTTTCCTGGAAGCCCGGAATGTTGGCAGTGGGTAATGGTCTTTGCGGCAGCTCGGTGCCCCTTTGATCCAGTCGGAATTCGACCATGGACCCAGTAGGTTGTTCTTTCGGCTCGGATTCGCTGACTGTAAGCTTGACGCGGTTCGTGGTTTTCAGAATGCCTGCATTCCGATACTTGTCCTGTGCACTAGCGTCACTGAAGTTTCGCACCTGGTACACTGGCTGGCCCTGGCCTTGGAAGCTATTACTGGACGGTGATGATGCAAAGCAACACGACCTTGATAGACTTGACGATCCTTCATCAGAGGCGCTGCGGGAGATCGGAAGGTCAAAATAACCTCCCGCCATTCTGGTGTAATCCTTTCTCTTAAATGGGCATCTACTTTTTGGTTACTCAGTAGAGCTCACAGACCCCCTGGGTGACCGAGCTCTTGGATAAAAGCACGGATAGGGCGGTTCATGTGCCCGACTGGTCAACTGTAACCCAGCAACAGTCAGTTATGTGAGATAACATGAGGAAAGCTCTTGTTTCCGGGATCTTGTCTTCAATAACCAAAGATATAGTGAGCTCACCTTCAAAGCAGAAACACAAAGCAGAAACGAGGAAGAGATATTGACGCCAACGCAAAAAAAGGAACTGGCACAAACCGGCACGCCAAGTCTAGAACTTCTTGGGAAGGGGGTGGTTGAGATCGGAGGAAGTCCCACCAGGAATGATAACTATGTCATGTGTACATAGCTAGGCATAGGATATTGTATCGGAGAATAAGGACATATGCAACGTCGGAGGAAGAGGGAAGAGAAGTCAGGCAAGGTAGATCAATATAAAAGAGACAGTGGACACGAAGTCTGGGATGCAGGAGTTCCTCTATTTACGAGGATCCTCTCGGTTAAAGACAGGACTAAAATAGAAGATAAAAAAAGTCTTTTCCGGCTTGCTGGGCAGCACACGGACCATATCAAAAAGAGTCAAAGGCCCAATGAAACTGCATTGGAGGGGAATTTCTTTTGGGAGATGATGACCCCGTGTAGCCGTAGAGGCGCCATCCCCATGCCAGGTCCTCAAGGGTTTTGCCATTTTGCCACGATAGTCAATCAGCTGGCAAGGTCCATGTCCATAGCAAGCCGAGGTACGGAACTGATAACCGGAATGGTGAATAGATACGGTACATTCCCCCTTGGCGGGTATTGCGGGAGATTGACACCTTAGTCGAGGAAACCCGGTTCTCTAACCCGAAATGGAACAGATTGTCATCACAACCGACGTTCTGGATCATATATCGTCGAACCTCATCGAATCTCGACCGTTGGCCGAGCAGAAGATCCCCCAAAAGGGGAGAGAGAGACAAGAGGACCGAGCTCCTGGTCAAAGAGACGGGTTTCACAAGCCCAGGTCCCACAAATCCGCGTCAAAAAAAAAAAAAAAAAAAAGAATCTGATGGCCGCGTCAGGTCAAAGGGGGTGTGTGTGAGTGGGTATCGAGAGAGATTGGCTGAAGAGTGATCTTCATGATCAGAGGTTGAAAGAAGATCAGTGGGGCAACTCTTTTTTTTAGCGTATATTATAGATTTACCTTCTCATGTTGACTAAGAAGGAATATCTGGTCTTATCTCCCCCTTCTTCTACTTCTATTTTCGTCCTTGACGTATGAAATGCGATTACGAACCAGTCCAAGCCATCCCTTGTACCTTGTGTGTCTTTGACATCATGGGAAATCATCCGACAGGCGAAACATTTCCGTTATGCAAGATACCTGCAAGATACCTGCTTTCCACTAGTTCCTTATTGAATCGACCAGTCGAGAACTACATCCCAATCTATCCTACTACCCACCTGCATAATATAATCTACATCAATATTCGGGGTCTGAAGATACCGATCACATCATCGGGAAGAATCTGATCGGTATTGCTGGCTATCTCCTTCCTTCCCGACCGAGATCTACACGGAAAAGTAGGCGAGTACTCGTACCGCGCGTCAACATCCGGAAGACTTCGGAGACCGACTCGGTGTCCATCTTCAGAGGGGATGTTGAAGGTTTTTGATCAGTCCCAGCAATGTATAGGGTACCACGGATGAAAAGGTCACACTGATATCCGGGGAAATTGTTTGCTGTCTCTGCTTTTGCCAGTGCCGGAACTGTTTCTATTGCCCGTAGGAGAGTTCAACAAGCACACATGCACTCCTGATTGGCCTCGAAACAACCCCCTTCATGATCAACCAATATCCCAGACATGAGCTCCTCACTCGTCATTGTGCCACCTAAAGATGTGAGATGCTTATCTAGGTAATGATTATTACCCAACATATGCTGCCTGAAAACCTACGTCAGGGGGAGCTTGGATGATTTAAGCTTACAGATGTGGCTGCTGACTAGTTCTGGATCCGTGCTACTCATGAATATCAGTCAGGGGGAGACAACCAGGGCCCAACTTGATTCTCGGGTGTGGCAATCGAATGGTACTTCCAATTGGGTACCGTGCAAGGTGACTGTGTCTCCTAAAAACCTCTAGGGTATCAGATAGGACCAGGATCGTCTATTCCGAAGTGCTTGTTATCAAACGTTAATTATACCCGGTATGATCCTCCCCTTTGTTTCCCTTCCTGGAATAGATCGACATTTTACGCTATTGAAACTATCAAGGCTTGACTAAACATGTCTTGCTTTCACCTCTATCTCATTCTTTTATGCAACAATACGACCGCACAACCATCCGTGCCACCCTCTCCCTCCCTCTCAGTCACACGGCCCTCTTCCCCGACCAGCCGCACCGAAGATAATGGTGTGACCTGCAAGGACGCAGGGACCAATACTTAAGCTCGGACTGCAGATTGGGCATAAATACTCTCCTGTCTATGTGAGACTCATGTACTACGGAGGTCCGGCTGCTTTATCCTCGGGTAGACACAGATAAAGCTGCTCTAATTCCAGGATTCTTGCGTGGCCTGGGAATATTCCGTTTCCCTGCAGTTACCCATTGTGACATTGTACTTTCCACGTTAAGAAAAGGAAGATGCCGTTTACATTTCTAGGCTTGAGTCCTCGACCAAAGTATACTCTTGTCGATAGTAAATTTCTCACTTTGCGTATTTCTGGCATCCTTTTTATGACAATACATTCTAAGGCTGTGGACGTTAATGGGTTGACTTTTGCATACCTAAGTAGAGGTACTTCGGTATATAGACTTGTCGACTTAGGGTTTGTGTCAAGGTTTTTTAAAGCCGTGGTCGTACCATGGTTCTTGATATACCAGGCAGACCTCACGTACTTCGGAGCCAAAACCATATAGGTAAATGCATAAGTAGGTAATGGCTAGTAGATTCCACTTTCGACTCCCCACAATGCCAAGGTCTGTTTGATGCCGGCATAAGCAGCCAAGTATATATTAGAATTACTATTTATGAGGTCCACTCCCCACCCCAAGGGAGTATTTCCCTATTCATCGTGTAGGCGGACATTAAGCTATATATATACATACTGTTAGAAGCAGTTAGCAACATTTACCTCCTTTTGGAATGTGACCTTCACGTCTTTTACTCTCTAGCCGCGTCATTAAACCCCTCGTTTCGGGCAGCTCGTCACTTTCCTCACCGACAGCGGCCACTTTGGGATGTGAGCCCATTACAGTGAAATTTTATAGCCACTTCTTATTTTGCCTTTTGACGAAAAGTGTAAATAAAGACCGAAATAGTCATGCAGCTACTCCGAGCTCGGAGCCACCCTCCATAACTATCAGCATACACTCCGGGACTCTGTGACTCTGAGTCTACGAATGGAGGTACATAGTGCATGGAAACTATAGACCTTCAGATGTGATCTAGCGAGATTGACGCGGCCTCATCTTGCATATTGATATCAATTTCACAAGCAGTTAAGGCGACCTCCGATGGCTTTTCTTCAGGGTACCTTGTAGTAGCCTTTTGACCTATGGTTTATGCCTTCCTTTTCTTACTTTCTGGTCACAGGGTTAAACATCAAACCTGAGGGAGTACCAACCATAGACGCCTTTCCTACATATAACTTTCGAGCAATGCCTACCTATGACTCTTTTAACAGACCGAGTAACCAGGTGTTCCACGTGGGTCATTGTAGGACAACATCAGAATTACCGTAGGACCTAATAAGCATATCTGCATAATCGATGGATTTGCTCGACCAAAAAAACTACTTAGATACTACATACGTTCATGGAGTATGACAACATAGCCAAACAAGATAGATACTTCAAACAAGATCAGACACTTGCTAAGATATGTATTCACCAGGGTCTGAGCTCAAAGAATGCACCAGGCAGAGCTGTCTGTACATAACCAGATGTACATCAGAAGCCAAATGGAGAAAGAAGAAAAGACAACTTGCCATTGCAGGTGCCTCCCTTCCAGTCTCAAGCTCACCCTGCCTGTTCCGAGAAAATATAGCCGGTCTGGCCTGGCCAGCCCCGGCCGTAATGAAGCCAGGTGGCAAAAAGGATCGAACGTAATGGATAAAGATAAAGAGAAGCAAAAGAAAACAAATAAGAATAAAGTCATTTCGGACCAATCAAGGTCTTTCGTCACAAAAACATAAACCTTTGCATAAGTTGCCAGCAATAGCGGTAATAAAAAAGGAATGTCGGAGGGTCAGCCGCTATCGAGGTATTTTGGTCAGGACTCGATAGGCAAAAAGACAAAGGCCAACCAACCCATTTGGCAAAAGAAAAAGAAAAAGAAAAAGAAAAACATGAAAGTAAAGGTCATACGTCGCTGTCGCGTTGTGTTTGGCATTACATGAAGGGTGTCTTGCGTTTTTCAGCGCTGGACAACACCAGCATCGGCGTCTTGCGTCGTTCTGGTGCCTGGGCTACCGGCCCCTGGCCAGCAACAACATCCGCCACTGAGGGCGACGAGGTGCCACTGGCACTAGGCGAGGGAGCATAGTCCCCGCGAGAATCGACAAACTTTGAGTAAAAGTAGCCACCGTCTTCGCTAGTCGGGGTGGCGCTGTGGAAGGGGCTGTCCGGAGACTTACGATCCCGGCCAGACTTCTCCCTTCTCTCAGACCCAATGGCACCATTAGCAACTGCTCGCAGGCTGCCTAGACTGGGCTTGCTAGAGAGGCTTCCGCCGCTGCGCACGGTGGCATCATCGCCATCCGAGAAGGTAAACTCTTTCTCACTCGCAGGAGTGTTAGTCCCTCCGCTGCTATGGTATCCAAAACTGCGTGTGTCGCCACGACGCTCGATCCCCGCGCGAACAAGATTGTGAACGGCACGACGTCGCTGACGGGTCGCAAAGTTCTTGCTACCTTCGTGCTTTGAGGTGGGCTTGGCCACGAGTTCCTCAAGCGAAGGGGGGCCACGGGGCTGGCGCATCGGATGCTCACCAGCACGACTTTGACCGGGTCCAAATGTTCCAGTGGCCGGTGTCGGCGGCAGGGCAGCAGACCTAGGCCCGGGTCCCACATTGGCCTTGGCGGTATCAATGTTCGTCTTGATGTTCGGGTTGAAAGCAAGGTTCTTGCGGTGGCCTCGGCGGAGAGCATTGAAAGACGATTCGTGGGGCGGAGATGGGCTGCCAACTGGAGGAGAAATTGGCTGCGGGAATTGCATGGAAGATTGCGCGGAGTCCGCAGGAGGAGAGATCTCTGCACGGAACTGGGGAACTTGCTGTCCAACATGGGACTGGGTATCTTGATAGAACTGTTGCTGCTGATCTTCCTGCGAGTTGTTATCCATGATATAGCTTTGTTGGCCAGTCAGAGGATTGTAGACGCAGAACATTCCAGGTTGACCAGGAACTGGTTGCACAATGGGCTGAACGCCTTGCTGGAGCTGCTGTTGATAAAATCCCATACCAGGCATGGAGAGCGAAGGAGCCTGTTGCTGCCGAGGGAGGGACATCCCAAGGTTCAGGCCTTGGAATTGCTGAGCTGCGGCAGTGACACTGATCAACTGCTGTTGCAGACGTTGTTGCTGGGCAGCAAGGAACAGGTTGGTTGACATCAATTCCGCGTACATGTTCTCATCGATTGGGATATCGCCACCAGCCATTTCAAGCGTCGGAGGTGCAAGTACCTGCTCCGGCATAGTGTACATCATGCGGTTGTGGTGCGAGTTGCTGCGGTGCGAGTTCGCGTTTTGATTCGTGGTGTAATTGTGCTGTGGGAATCCAGTTCCGGTCGCAGTTTGTGGAACCCGGTCCGTCCCTCGGCTGGAATACCCAGTGAATCGTGCACCTTCCATTCCACTCCGTTGCTGATGTTCGGAGGGGATCGTCGCAGACTTGGGAGCAGTGCGCAGTCCAGCCAAAAGATGAGAGCGACTGGTACGCGGAGTGGAGACAGATGCCGATGCCTGGGACTCGTCAATGGTAGCAACCTGGGGAGGCACACTCAAGCGCTTGATGTGAGAGCCTTTGCCGCGCGATGCGAAGCCAGAGCCCGGCACACCCAGGGAATTGCCATTATTGAAGGAAGAATTGTAAGACATTTGAGCAAGACCGCCAGCGTCCATACTCATATTCGTGGTAGAGGTGGATTGTAGGTATGTGCAATAGAATGCAAGCAAGACAAGTGGTATCTTTTTGACGTCCGGAGTAGAGGTGAGCGTTTGGGGTCAACCACAAAGCTGAACTCACTTTCCGGCGATTAAGGAATTATGGTGTCTATGCAAGAACGAGCGCTGAAATAAGTCTGCAATATCGAGATCCAACGACTGAAAAAGAAAACGTAGACGCGAGAGTCGGTTTTCTGTATCCGGGGCCTGGTCAGCAAGATCCAACGGATGGAGCAGAGGGCAACAACACGTACCAATCACAGGTGAAGATATGCAAAGAAACCGAGCGAGTGGCTAGCAATAAAGACGGCAGAAGATAGAAACCAAGCTGTACAAGGACCTGCTGGGTTTGAAAGTCGCGAACACGAGGAATAGGTCTCAAGGAAGCCGAGGTGGTGATCTGTTGATAGACACCTCGGGGAAAAAAATAATTAAGAGGATATTTTTGAGGAGAAAAGGCCACGCACGAAGCAAGACCACGAAGAAAAGATAATAATGTCCGGGGGGGAATGCTCTGCAAATCCCAGCCGAATAAAAAAAAAAGAGAGTAGTTGACGCGATACCGAAAGTCGAAGACTTCAAGGTTGAAACACTGAAGGTCGCGTCCAAACAACCCAGTGCGGTGCGAATAACCGAGGAGAAAACAAGTTCAGGGATCCGGCCGAAGAGATGAACTGGATATCAAAAAACGATGCAGCGAATTCGGGTCTCGGCCAAACACAACGTTTTTCCTCAGGGGGGCGGAACTAATCGGAGCTATTTGCAAAGTGGATAAATGCTTTTTTGGGAGTTTTCCATGAAACAAGAAGAGCTGCAGAGAAAGAAGGAATGCAGAGGGAGGGGGGAAAGGAAAAGAAAGAATCGAAGATTAGATGGAGGGTTGTGAGAGAAGAAGAAGAAGAGAGAGAGATTGACGATGGTGGATGGCCTAGGCGGGGATTGTTGCCTGGTTCCCAAGGCAGTAACCGAACACAATAGGCCCAAAGAGTACTAGCGTCTTTTTTCTCTAGACACAATCGCTTCAAGAGGGAATCTCAACGGAGACTCACTTAGATATCTTCTTTTATTCTGTTCTCATATTTGGGGGAAACAGGGGTAATTCAAGCTTTTTCAGGTTTACCTATACTCTAGGCAGTATCCTCTTCTTCTGTCTGACTGCCTGATCATAGCTGACAGCATCACAGAAGAAGACCTATTGGGGAGATCTGACTGGCTTGTTCTGTTGACCAATAAGCGACACACCCAGCCCTGAAGGGATCCCCCCATCACATCCCCAGGCAAATCATTGGCTGTTGGCCACTAGCGGCGCGACGTGGCTGCCATCGACGCCTGACAATGCCCCTGGAGCCGCTCGTCACTGATGCCAAGCTGCAGGCGCCAGCCAATGGGTTTACCTGGACTTTGTTTGCTTCTCATTCATAACTCAATCAGGTCTCATCATCATTGTCACAACCCTGTTCATCGTATTCTACAATGAGGGTGAATTCTACATGTAGTATAGCGTGTCTTCTCAGGTTCGTCACTCTCCTGCTCTTTAGCACATATAGGCGTGTCTCTGTTGGTTTCTACAATATCCTCACTGGCTTTGTCCCCTTATCGCCTTCGATCTCCCCTTAAAGCTGTGAGATGATCAGGAGCGTAGGAACTGCCTCACAGACCATATGTGATTTTGAGCGGCTTTTGATCTATAAAGTGCAACAAGCGCTTGAAGCCCGGCAAAATGTCAACAAAACCCAGCTAAAATCATGGAGGCAAGAAAATGGCTGAATATTGTGTATCAAATTGTTGCGGAGTAGAAATCTATAGTAGACTCTTCAATCCTCATCACATTCTTTCTTGCGATAGACTGCATATGATAACATGTGATGTGATATACATAGGGGCCAATATCTTATGGAAGACCTTGAATAAGCTTGACCCCGGCTCAGTAAGAAGATGGTACCTTCCTATTAGCTTATGAACCAAGGCTTGAATGCATGAATCCAATGGAATATCATCTTGTTCATTGACAACCTTGGAATTCGCGGACTTTTTGGTCGGCGGAAGAGATGGCACTACAACGATATAGAACACGCGAGGGATGAACTTGTACCGTAGCGTCTTTCAGAGATCACATATAGGGCTCTAGTGATATAATCTGGTGGAATTGCGCAGACTACATAGGAAACTGTCTAGTAAGATCGTACCATAGAAGCTAACATGATTATCGTTTATGACGGGCCATGAAGATCTGGATTATCAATTGCAGAATTTCGCGCAAACGCTGGTATAAACCACGCCTTTTGCCATCGTAAATGAATCATACATGTATAACGTACATCTCATCTCAGCCCCTCCTGGCTTAGTATTTCGCATCTCGCCCGTTAGGGAATCGGGAACCGCTGCCCCCACGTTGTATGTACAATGTACAACCGTTCTTATGGTCTGTACAGACACATATGAAAAAGAGATAGACAGTCTGTGCCCGCATATCTGCTTGCGGGTCAGAATGCTAGTCAGATGGAGAATGGGGCCCAGAATCACAGCTACCTGAGTAGGCAAGTTGCTGTTGAGCCATCGGAACATGAAGAAAGGTTAAAACAATGGATATGAAGAAAAGATAGAAAAGAAAAGAAAAGAAACGATGAAGGTGCGGGGTATCTGCTGGCTGAAATAGTGTGCCAGAGGAAAATCAATGAATCATGAAATATAATCAAACATGGAGCCCATGGGTCTGCGACCTTGAGGTAGCTAAGCATCCACTGGGACACTGGGTCCAGGGTGAGTGGCCGACTCATTCTGGGATGGTAATCGTCGATGACCTAGTTCCGGAGTGGTGCCCTTGCCGTTCATTCGGTCAAATTCCAACGTTTCAGCCAACTCCGCAGCCATAGGGTCCAGATCCTCTTCTTTAAGTCCGGTCGCCAGAGCCACCAGCTTGCGGTGCATATCGAACTTGGTGCTCACACCCGCATCCGCTGTTTGTTGGGCTAAGTCTTTGATAGCATTGCGACGTATCTTCTGCGCAGAGCAGAGCTCTTCAGCGAGTCGATACCTTGCCATTAACTCATCTTGCTCAAAGGACGCCGGCGTAGGTTTTGGTACCTCTGTGACAGCAAACTGTTCAGCCAACCGAACATGCTGGATTTGCTCCAGAAGGGACTCATAGCTTGCGCGCAGTCTTTCGTATCGACCAGCCTGGTCGTCATTGCGCTCATGCTCGGCCTCCTTAGCCGCCAATGCAGAGAGTTGCTTCTGAATCTTCTGGCGGTCGGATTCCAATTGCTCATATAACGCTTCAGGATTAGCGACATCATTGGAATCTTGCTGGTTGATTTTTGAGTTTCCATAGGTCACAGCAAGCTTTTTATTAGCCTCAGCCATGATCGCTCCAATCTTGGAGAGGAGCTCAGACGTCGCAGAGGCATCCGGGATTGGGGCAACGGACTGTTGATCTGCGCCCACAAGACCAGCTGCTTCAGCATCCATATGTTCATTAGCCATGGTGACGGAGGATGGGGCTGGCGGGATGTCATGATCATGATGTTGAGAACGCTGTGTGATACTGCTAGCGGTTTCCCCTTTATTATTCACCAGATCACCAGCGCGGTGACAGTGCACAAGAAGGATGTTCACTAAGCGAAACGCGCCGTTGCGAGCAGCGACCAAGACAGCGGTGTCTCCATTCTGGTCCTGACATGACAACAACATTTGTATCTCATCTTGCGAACATGTCTTGCATAACTTATCGAGGAGTATTTCGCAATAATAACGTGAGCTCTTCCACTTTCCCTTACTTCGAGTATTCTCTGCAATGTGATGGAAGATAGTTGCACCAAACCAGTCTCGGAAAGAGACAGTATCCAGAAGCATGTCTAAGAGAGCCGGGAACGTTCTCTTTTCGTAATTATTGGTGAACAGAACAGCTCGGACGAGCGGAGTCTCTTCATGCTCCGAAAGAGCCTTGACATTAGCCCCCCCTGTGCAGGAGATCTTGCACAATGCCCAAGTCACCCATCGCACATGCCCAGTGGAGTGCTGTGTTCCCAGAGTCATCAATGGCCCGATCGACTTGGAAATGAGCAGGAGGTTCGGGAGGGGGAATGCGTGTTGCTTCTGGAGCATCACCCACGGTCATGAAATAGTCCAGAAGTTGATCGCCGTAGATTATGTGTTCTTGCTCGCTGATGGACATAGCGGTTGCCTCATCCACTCCACGCTTCCGCTTCCGTCCCCCATGCGACATTTGAAGCATATCCTCGTCTGCGACCATTGATGATGATTCGATAGTAGCGTGTCCAATTGACTCGTTATCATCGAATGCCGCATTTATTTCGTAGGAATCTTGTGGAATGGTTGGGGGACCCATGCTGCGCTGAGGTTGAACAACTTTCATGGATTCTGAAGCTGCCACCGCAGCCGCCGCGGCAGCCGCTGCGGCGGCACGGTTTGCGGCGGCCGATTTCCTCGGTGCCCTAGGTTTAGATGGAGCTGAGGTGTGCTTTGGCGCCGGCGGGGGGCTGTGATCTCCAGCAACATAATCGAAGATCGGGGCTAGCTTTGTAAGGATGTTGTTGCGTTCCGCAAGCTGGCGGCCTTCCGCAAGTGGGATCCAAGTTCCTGTGAGCATTGCCTGTCAGTAATCTGAAGTCTCCCTTCAGGCGTCATACATCCCAATGCATACCCTGATATTTGCCATAGCCTCCTTGAACTTTCTCATGTACCCCCTTCTGGACCTCTCGTTCGAGGATGCGCGTTCGTGCAGGCTTATCAAACCCTGCGGCCTTGAGGATGTGTGTTGCATTGACCCAATCATCCGCTCGCCTTCTCATGACACTGTCAGTGTCAAGCTTGAACTCATACACGGGCACCTGGGTGTGAGAATGTCAGCTGTGGTCGCATTCAACACGGGAAACAATCCCATGACAGGGAGGTGGAAATATTCAATTATAGATATACTTACACTGCTATAGGTAGCAGAGTAGATGCTTTCCATCCCCGCCATAATGTGCGACGCCGTCGGCCGCTGCAATTCAGTAGGTCCCGAAGAGCGATGTAGCAACCACGCACGTTGGAGCCGAAGCGTCACCCGTAGAAGATCCACAAGTTGATTGGTTTAAGAATTCTTCGGCACTCGATGCATTACACGCAATAAAAATCCGGACTGCGAACACAGAGATACGATTCGGTGGAGCTGGGGGTGGCATCCCAAATACGCGCTGGACGCGTAAAGTGCGCACTAGTCCCGTTTCGGAAAGCGGAAGTCTGTCATGTGATCTTGTGTCATGTGATCAATATCGGCCCAGCAGGAACCTCAAACGAGCGGGAATCGCCAACCACGCCGTCCTGCCTCTGTTTCCCCGCTCCCTGCCTTTCCACCCCTCAAATCTTGACAAAATGACTGTCATCGAAACGGTTAAAAGTGCCGTTGGCCTTTCGGAGACCTCCGGTAAGATTCCAAGGCCATTGGCCTACATTCAAAAGCACTAGCAGGAAAGTTAATCAGATTCCAGCAACCCGCCAGGAAATGTCGGAAGCCCGTCTTCCCATGCAATACAGAGATTCATGCGCACACCTGCTGATCCCATTGAACCGATGCCGGCAAGCAGAGTACTACCTTCCCTGGAAGTGTGAGGTACGAGATCCCCCATTTTGATGCTCCAACACAACCCGATTCGACCAGAGCGCTTTACAGAGCTAGCCAGCTAATTTCTCTTCTTTTCCTCTAGGATGAACGACACTCATATGAGAAGTGCCAGTACGAGGAGTTCAAGAAGCGTGTGGCCAAGATGGACGAGCTGCGTGCCGCCAAGGACGGCGCCCGGAGCAACTGAGTGGTGGGGGACTGTTGGTATGCGTGGTCGGTGCTGCTGCTAAAGCAGCAGGAAATGTAAATAAGAGATACACCGAAGCTGCTTTTATGGATTGCCTTTTGGCGTTGGGACCTTTCATCAAAATCGGCCACTTTATTTTCTTTGCCTATCTGAACAACAATTGCATCTGCAACTTGATGCTCTGTTTTACATTGGCTAGGTTGCTACCCAGCATGTTTTCTCAGATCAAGCATGTGCCCATAGACGATTTGTGGTTTGGCATAGTTTGAGCGCATGTAAGCAGATCATCTAGTAACACTTGCAAGAAGAATTATACAACCCTAGGAGTTTGACTGGATTCCTTGGAGTTCCTCGGTGATACACGCGCTAGGATTTTATAGTTCTTTTGGCGACCTTAGCCTGGCAACTTTACTTTAGGCAATCACGCCTTGCTACGGACCACCGATGTAAAACTCGTGAAGCTCTTTTAGGCTGCTTACCTAGTATGTACACCCGTGGACGTCCCCTAGGTTAGACCTTTCGACTAGAACCAAAGCATGTTGCCTAATCAAATACCATTTTCTGCGTCCAGTGATCGTTTAGCCTTTATAAGCTTAAGCTGTAAGTTCCATTGGCTGCATTGCTCCTGATTGGTGTGCACGATACTATGCTAGTTATAGGGACCTACATATAGTATGAATATTGCGTTATATGCAGATTTGGCATAATCGTCAATCATCATTGAATCATATCAATAAGTTCCATTTAGTTGTGATATTTTCTACCGAATATTTCTTCCTGGTACTTTCAAATCTGACTTTCTACCTATTCTGTAGGTATTAATATCTCCATGGTTTAGCTTAGCATGTAGACAATTGAGCATCATTCAAATTCATCTTGGTATTAACTATTGACTGCCCTTTTGTATCTATACAACGCTCGGACCTATGATAGTTAGATGATGATCCTTGAAGACGCAAGTGCAGGGTCTCGTCCCACCAGCCTTTCTATACCGGAGTACTCCAAGTCGAGGGTTTCTGGAATCAAGTCAGATGAGGATATTCCCCGTATAAAACCCTTGATGGAATAACCTTGGAAGTCTCTAGAGAAGGCCGTGACAAATCATGATTAATAATACAAGTCGGAGGTCTGGCAGGGAAATAAAACTCCCGCCGTTATCGCCGCCCCCGCCAGAAAATCGGCCGGCCTCCGAAAAATCCCCCTCATTGCCATTTTCCAGGAACTACGGAGAATCAATTAGAAGGGGGACTATGCGTAGGTCTACATCTGTTTGACTACTCTCGGTTCTTCAACCTTCGGCTCTCCTGTCCACTTTGGGGTTGTCTTGACTCTTTTACCCTATACTTGTGCCTAGGCATTTTGCGTTTGCCAGCTGGGAGACATACATCTTTGACGCAATGGGACTTCTGTATGTCTTCTGAGAGGCTTGATTTGCTATTTCGGAATCCGTCTAATCTCAAGCAGAGCTCTCGGAACAGCGCTGGAATGGCCGGAAGCCAAGACAAAGGCGGGCCAGGTGCGTCAGTGGGGTATCGAGGTATGCCGCATGTGTTCGATTCGTCTAGATCGACAAACCTCGAGGTGTCTGACTTGATTAGCAATTACTTGCCAATTGGCGCAGGGCACGAGGCAAAGAACGCGATGCTCTTCTTTGGGGCGATGAGGTATGTTGTTCCGGCCCGTATAGTTGTTTCCCAGTCACCATCGCTGACTGATATCCTCTACGATAGGTCGAATACCTCGTGGTAGCTCTCGACGACGCGGCGAAGAAATCACGGCTATCTCTAGCCCAGGCTGAGATCCTGAAGTCGCTTGCCAGAGACGAGGAGTTGTGGAAGTCCGGTTCCGGCAAGGGCAGTGAAACTGGGGACCAGTGAGTTGTGATTTAATTTCCGACAGGTACTAGTATATCTGACAACAGTCAGTGAGGGGGAGGATCCGCCGCATTTCCACCCCGAATTTGGAAGGTTCATGTTGGAGGCTACTCCTGGACAGCCTTGGGGAATCGGGTTTAAAGACCTACTCAAGGTGGAGTCTAATATGAAGTGGAGGTGAGCTGTTTTAGCAACACGACTTGACCTAAAATATGCTAATAGCCTCCAAGACGAGAAGTTGCGAAAGCACACATGGCTCCGAATGAAGTCCCCATCACCCTCACAACCTTCCCTCGGTTAGGAACCAAGGATGACTACATCCAGCCATATTATCCCCCGTCTGGACCAGCTCTCCGCTCGCAGTTTGTTCCTGATGAGATTGCCAATCCCCATATCCGATTCCCGACTCTGGCTGCCAATATTCGATCCCGGAGAGGGCGCAAGGTCGAGCTGAATGTGCCTGTTTTCCATGACACAAATACTCCCAGGCCATTCAAGGATCCCACGGTTAACTATGACCTTCATAATTGGCCCGAGGATGACGACGTCCGCAACGGTGCCGCCAAGGACGATCACGTCTACATGGACGCCATGGCATTCGGAATGGGCAGCTGTTGCTTGCAGATAACCTTTCAAGCAAAGAATATGACAGAGGGTAGAAGACTTTATGATCAACTGAGTCCTTTGGGACCCATTCTTCTGGCCCTGACCGCGGCTACACCCATCTATAAAGGCTTCCTAGTGGACACAGACGTGCGATGGAACCAAATTGGTAATGCAGTCGATGACAGGACACGTGAGGAACTTGGCGAAGCTGTAAGTTTTCCGGCATCATACCCCTGGCTCACAGAACTAACCTCCTGCAGCCTATCAAGAACGACCGGTGGAGAATTCCCAAGTCGCGATATGCCTCTAATTCGACTTACATATCTCAGGATCCTCGCCTCCGGAAGGAGTACTTCGATCCCGATCTAGTCGTTGATGAGGATATTAAGAAACGCCTTATGGAGGGAGGAATGGATGATCTACTTGCGACGCACTTTGCACACTTGTTTATCCGTGATCCCTTGGTCATTTTCTCTGAGGATCTTGAAGAACTGGATCTTAACAAGAGTGACCACTTTGAGAACTTACAGTCCACTAATTGGCAGCACATGCGCTTCAAGCCGCCGCCACCTGATAAAGATGATATTGGCTGGAGAGTTGAGTTCCGGTCTATGGAGATCCAAATCACGGATTTCGAGAACGCCGCATTTAGCATTTTCATCGTCCTTGTCACTCGTGCCATCCTGAGCTTCGATCTCAACTTCTACATCCCGATCCAGCGTACTACAGAGAATATGGAGACGGCACACGCTCGCAACGCTGTTCTTGATCGGAAGTTCTGGTTCCGCAAGGACCCCTTCCCTCGCAGGGTGCCCAGAAGCGCACAACAGTCGACGAACGGCAGCACCTTCTCATCCACGGCATCCTCTGCTGTGAACACCCCGCCTCCATCTCCTCCTCTTGGTCCCGTTGAGATGGAGTTTGATCTCATGACAATTGACGACATTGTGAATGGATGCGCAGACGGATCATTCCCGGGACTCATCCCGCTTGTGGAGTCCTACCTCAACAGTGTCAATGTTGACGTCGAGACGAGGTGTTTCCTGGCCAGCTATCTTGATTTGATTCGCAAGCGAGCCGACGGAACCCTTTGGACTGGGGCTCGTTGGATGCGTGAGTTTGTAGCCAAGCATCCTAGCTACAAGCAGGACAGTGTTGTCTCCGAGGGGATCACCTACGATCTAGTGAAGGCCGTCGAGGAAATGACTGTCAAAGAGGGCAAAAAGGGATCAGTTGGATGGGAACTTCTCCGGGGCAAAACGGTCTAGACCAGAGGCATCTACACACATCCACACACGCGCACACACACACATACACATACAACTAGATATCCAGAGTGTGAGCATGTATGACGGAAACTTGAAATAATTTGCACATATTCATGACAATTCGAGGCAGCCTTCCTTGTCACAGCATCTGATGGATTTTAATTTTCTCATTTCTTTTAAGTGTCCCTCCAACCAAAGTACTCATTCCAGCAACATTTCCTCCTCAGTCGGCAACCGACAGGAGTCCGCCAGCCCCGTCACCTTCCATTCACCGTTGAGCTTATGCAAAACGAAAAGTTCGACACCAACATGATCCACAACGCCGTTAATCTTTGCCCGGAATGGCGCCCACACGGCGGCCAAGTTCAGGCTTCCTGTCTCGTGCACCTTCACCTCGGGATCCCAGATACGCTCATCGATATCGTCTTTGAGCCCAGCAACATGTTCAACGAACGAACCAATCGTACAGAAGCGCAGGGAAGTGGGAGATGGAGGCGAGAGTGTCATTCCTCCTGCTCGGACACAGTGTTTCTCGAAATCGGCGCGCGACTTGCTGCTCAGTGCTGCGAGGAAGCCTTGCGTGACTGCAATAATGGCGGCTGTTTCCTCGGATTCTAGTTGGATTGCTGGCCCAGCGCGAGGGCGGGTTGGTAATGACCGGCACATTGCTGATGGCATGATTTAGTTGGAAGGCATCAAGTCGAAATAATCATTATAGTGGGAGACCGTCTTGTTATATCTTCTATCTTCTTTTCCACGAGCAAACAACTAGATGTACATGTGTACCTACGTATGTACATGGTCACTATTTATTCCACTGCTGTTACCGTTACAGTGCCTATCGGGTCTATGGTTTCGGTCTGTTACACTCTTGTCTAACTTTGTCCGATTCAGAATTTCAGGAACCTTGCGATCTTGCTGTCATACAAGGGTAAATGCTTCGTGTCACGCTTATTTGGTGCTTGGTCCGGATTTCCATCCCTTTTTGGACTTGATTCTTGTGTTACTATCAGAGGGCATGTGGCAGCTGCTAGACTACCAGACCCGTTGATGATATATTGGGTTTGTATCTCCTTTTGGCGTGTCTCAAAACGTCCCAATAGATTCAATATAAACCTATTAGCACTCACTTACCTCGGCCAACGCAAAAGCTTCGGTTAATCTTCGGATTGATCAACGTGGCTTATGACCAAAACAGGCAATCGTCCGTCAAACTTTTGAGAAAATGACGATGAAACTCAATATCCCGGGACATCCTGAAGGGATATTGGTGGATGAATAGGCTTAGGCCATCCCACCTGCCCATTTCTTGTCATCCGGATACTACTCCAATATAGCCTATTATTCCGACTTGCTATGTATCTTGTTTTTACAGCATGACCGGAGCACATATCAGCCGTTCACATCTACCGAGTGTCGATCATAACCATTTAGGCGATTATGGGGCTTCCCCGCAACACATCCCCAGACTTCCGATAATGACGATATGTGTACTAATCCGGAGTATATAAATGGAACGTAAACCGACACACGATGAGAGGACCAGTGTGGGCAAGAGTGTGTTTATTTATATTATTATGATTGGATTTGCGACCAGCTTTCTACTATGGACAGCAGTCCATGCTGTCCCTACCAAGTCATCTCCCACAGTGGCAGTGCGCAATGGAACCTATACTGGAGTGCGAAGCTCAACGTACAACCAGGATTTCTTCCTGGGGATGCCTTATGCCCAGCAGCCAGTGGGTAATCTGCGCTTTACTGTACCGCAGTCATTGAATGAGAGCTGGGATGGTACACGCGATGCGACACAGTACTCGGATATCTGTGTTGGATATGGTGTAAGTACAAACTTCCCTGTGTTCTAGGATGATTCGTACCAACGCGGAAATTAGACGGACTCTATTTGGTATCCTCAGTCAGAAGCATGTCTTACCCTGAACGTAATCCGGGGTTCATCCACCAACAAGGACTCGAAACTTCCCGTTGGAGTGTGGATTCATGGAGGTGGGTTTTATCAAGGCTCTGGGGCTGATGAGCGTTACAACATGTCTGAAATTGTGGAAAACTCGTATCAAATTGGTAGGGTTCTCGCACTCCTTTGGCTACTTGGAAGCCTGGTCTAACTAGAATTCCAAGGCAAACCGTTCATCGCTGTCACGTTGAACTATAGACTGTCAGCGTGGGGCTTTATAAGCTCGAGTCAGGTCTCCGGCAGCGGAAACACCAATCTTGGATTGAGAGATCAGAGGCTGGCGCTTCAATGGGTCCAGGAGAACATCGGCGCCTTTGGCGGCGATCCCGAGAAAGTCACCATATGGGGCGAGTCAGCAGGTGCCATGTCAGTGGGATATCACCTTACAGCATACAATGGACGGGATGACAAGCTGTTCCGGGCTGGCATCATGCAGTCTGGTGGGTCAATAACCGCCAGTGCGGGGAATTACACGACGTTCCAATCAAAATACAACACATTGGCCTCCAAGGTAGGCTGCTCGAATGTCGTGGATTCATTGCAGTGTCTTCGTGGAGTACCATTCGAGACCCTTAACGCTGCTCTAAATGGCACGGAGGGCATCTCTGACTACAACTTCTCGCCGGTCGTGGACGGGGACTTCATTCCGAACTGGGGTAGTATCCAACTGAACAAGCATGCATTCGTGAAAGTTCCCATCATGTCGGGCAGCAACACGGACGAAGGGACATCTTTCGGACCAACGGGGATCAACACCACAGAGCAATGGTATCAATACTTAACAGGTATGTATACAAGTTGTTCTACGCTACCGTCTCAGCAGCTAACCCGTCCAGATGGCGGATTAAACTTTCAAACACCCCCCTCTGTCGCCAAACGTATCCTCGAACTCTACCCCGATGACCCATCGCAGGGCATTCCAGCATATCTCGGAGATCAGCGCGTGCCTTCAAACGGCCACCAATGGCGCCGTACCTCAGCCTTTGCAGGTGACTACGCTATGCATGCCAATCGGCGGCGACAATGCGAAGCATGGGCCGAGACATCAACCCCAGCATACTGCTATCGGTTCAACGTGCGGTCGGCAGATGTGCCACCCCTTTCGGGTGTGACTCATTTCGAGGAGGTATCATTTGTGTTCCACAACCTTGCGGGGATTGGATATCACTACGGCAAGCCGTTTGCCGGGGTACCGCAGTCATACATTGACCTCAGTTCTATGATGACGAGCATGTGGGCATCTTTTATCCACGACCTCGATCCAAACCCGGGTGTCGTGGATGGATCTGTGCACTGGGATTCTTATTCCACGAGCGATCCCGTTGATCTATGTTTCAATGCTAATACTACCAGTCATATGGAGGCTGATACATGGCGCAAAGACGGGATCGACTATATCAACTCGGTTGCGCAGGCTTTTTGGCGGTAGAAGTCGTGGTTGCACTGTAATTATGGTACCTGGGTAGAGTATACAGTCTACATACAGTAAGCTTACAAGTCAATCCATTGGTGGGAATTCGACCCGAGATCCAGGTGCGAACCAAAGGTATCGAACCATGGATCCCTCGGTCCAAATCCACCTACCACGCGGGTATTGCATCACTGCCCAGGTGGATCGGAGTCAAATTACGCCAAGAAACTAGTAGATACTTCCTCTTTAATATCGAAAAATTAAGACACGTAATCTAGATATTGCATGGTGACAGAAACATAAAAAGTGTCTGCCTCGGCTATTCCAGTTATTGTCGAGCTGGAGCCGCGTGTAATCTATAAATGTCCCGTTAGGCTCACTAAAACTGCAGATCGATATCGAGATTCAATTCCGCCGATCGATTATATAGACAAGCTTTGGAGCACTCGTATCCCGGAACCATGGTTGCCTTCCTCCCGTACTCTCTGGAAGATTCAATAACTATATTTTTGTCTTCCTAGATCCATATGTCTCACCCAGTTAGACACAGTTACAGTCATATACTTTGTACATACGGAGTGCATAGTTCATGCTCCGTACATGGAGACCTTGATAAGTGGGTCGCTGAAAGGTCCATTCACAGCTAGTATATTGGTTGTATGCACATCTCGCCTCTAGTTGTTCCACTCCAGGCGCTTATCGCGCAGATCCCATCAAAAAGCAAAACCATGCCAGACGAACCATGCCGTCTCCACAGCTACTCCGTACATGAACTAGCAGTTCCGATTTACGACATACATTGACTGCGTGTGAGATCTCACCGGACTCGCATGGAGAATGGGCATATCAGAATGGATCGGACGCGTGACGTGGCCAGAGCGTGTAAATTCACTCGAGACACAGCCCACGGAGGATCTCACATGCCGATGACTCCGATACAATACCTGCTCACCCCTTTTTATGGTGGGTACCAGTTGTACTTCATTCCAACGCTCACCGCCTCGATTGCAGCGCTTGCTTGGGGCCAATCTCAGATCGCAGGTGGGGGGATGCTTGCTTGAGCAAGGATCGCCTGCACCTGTGGACCGCATCAACAAGATCGGGTGGGGCTGAAATTCTACGATTTGAAACTTTCATGCAAGACTAGTGATTTTTATTAAAATGGTTGCCTCCTTTTTCTAATGCGACCTGGCCGAATCAAAACATACAGTGTATGCATCTTCCTGCAAGCCATCTCGTACATCTCGCGGGAGATCTCGGACGCTCGATCTGGGATTTCGGGCAGATGCAGTTCTCTCGATCTCAGGGAGGATGCAGACTTGAATTATTGGAAAAAGTCTGCGTAGCTTGCAGTACATTCTACTTGGATGGTACAATATCTCCCTATCTGTTTACCCAAATATTGGATGTATTACACGAAATACACAGATCATCAAAAACCAAAAGAAACGAAGCCAAGATTGAAATACAATAGTCGGACCCAGTCCGCAGGTAGGCTAATTCGATCTCCACCCACAATCTCCTACTATTGGCTCCAGTCAGATAGACTTTCCCACCAAGAACGGTATTTCCGGTCAGTCGATTCAATATGTCAGCCACGAAGTCAGCCAGATCCAGTTTCACCCGGAAACAACCGGTCGTTGGGCGAATCAAAAATCTAAACGAAACGAAAGGAGTTTGGCCGGGGTTAAACTCCATCCAATTAGAGTAAAGTTAGCTGATTTCCAGATTAATTAAGTTTCTGCGAGAGTTTGTGAAGAAGATGATCGTGACATTTTTTACTAAATGACTTGGGAGTACAACATACCGGAAACACATACCTACATACGGAGTAGGGTGCTGAACTTGGTGTTTCGGATAGATCCGCTGCAGTTGGTAATGTAATGTCTGGCTTTAGGTAAATATTAATGCAATAATATAGAAATGCGCATGAGTGCTAATGCAAGTCCGTTATTTCGGTCTTTCACGGCGAAGTCCGATCGTCTATATTGTACACAACATACTGATTACTACCTAAGCAATAGCATGCTACCATATACTACAACCAGCTAAGACAGGGAAGACAGAAAGAAGAAAAGAACATGAACCTTATGCTCCACTCAGGCTGTTCCATCCCTAACTTGGCATGCTCGGCATGGCGCGGGAGGGCTGAGAGCCTGATTCAAATACCGATCTACGAGTACGGAATACGGAGTACCACTGCGCGCCTTTTAGCTCCTGGCAATCTGCCACAAGGTTAGGTCGCGTGGACCTTCGCAGGAATACACCGCCATTTTTATTCCAAACAGAGTTCTGACCGCAGAAACCGTCGCCGTCGTCACCGCGCCCCGCAACGAACAGTTCGCAGTTCGCCGCAGCAAACTATTTAATGCGATCTATACGATCTCACAAGATAGAGTTTGTGTCGGCCACCGATCCAAGGCTTATAGGCCGCACAGCACAAGCCTACGGATGATCAACAGCGTTATAGGCAGATTATTCTAATACATATGGAGTACTATGTAGGTAAGTATAGCCAAAAGGGTGATCATAGAACTTCCAGAAATTATTATTAGCTCGTGGAGTGATATTCCTTTTCCGTCCATATACGGAGTACGCTTTTCACTTTCTCGGTTATCTGCCGAAGCTCATTCGGCAATGTTGTCCAAGCGCGATAAATGGATACGCGAAAGTTCACTAGCCCTTTTTCCTTCTCTATGATCCTCCGGTACGAGATGGAGATGCTCATGGAGATCCGAAGGGTCCATTGCGCCACATACGAGTTATGGTGCTATTATGGTGCCACCCATCTCTTTACCGTATGGGGCCTGCCGCCTAGAAGAAAATAGTCTCTGGGAAACAGCGTACAAAAACTGCCGTGTGGCTTTGTCGGCCGTGTCTCGGCCATGTCTCGGGCGAGTCAGGAAGATGCTAGAAAACAGTGGAAATGAAGGTCGCTGGGACAAGAGAATCGGTTCGAGTCCATATGCCATTATGTGGCAAGGAGTATCATGCCATATCGTTTGTACTCCGTAGGATACTCCGTGGAGAGAATGTAACATGAAGAGCCCCAGGTGTCCACCTCCTACTTTAGGGGCCCCGGGGGCTTTGGGGGATAAGTCAGCACGCCCCAAAACGGAAATTGCATTCCATGGGTCTTTCCAAGATTGGCTCTATGCCACGTTTTGCCTTTTCGGCTTAATTTCCGAAGTTTGTTTCTCCTTTTTGGGTCTATACCTAGATAGATCTATAGAAAGATAGATCTATAGAAAATATTACTTAGTAGCCTACACAATTGTTGTAGTAGGCAAAATTAAGAAGCCAAAGAACGTTGGTACAGGGTACGGCTAATGGCATGATCCTCACAGGGATAGGCGAACGTGGGATCCGGGATCTGGGATCTCGATCGATTCGGGGTTTGCCAACCCTGCTAGCTTCTTTCCTCAGAATGTACGAATTATCATGGCAAATAATATTCCGACATTGTCACTCACATACCCCACCCATTAAAAGTAAACAAAAGGAATGAGAAAACAAAGGAACCCCAAATTGATCGACTTTTACGTATACTAACAAAGTCAAATGCTCTAAGTGAGTCTAGTGAGCATAGCCCCGGACAGACTATGGAAACTCTCCAAACTATCGGAATGGGAACACCTGCCGATTCCTCCGAACATGGGTTCCCCATATGGACTCATGAACTACAGTATCTAAGCTGTCAATCTCGACAATGACAAATCTTAAGACACGGCTTTTTGATCCACCTATTACATACCTAGGTACCTAGGTACCTTACATACAATGTACGGTCCACTGGAATGTGGCGGTCTGTAAATAAGGCTACCAGAAGATCGCATAAAGTATTAAATTTGATATAGATATTATGTCACATTATAGTATAGTAGAATCTTACCTGTATATTGGTTGATATTCACTGGGTTATGCACTAGAGATATTCTGTATTTAATATGCATTTAATCTAAATTTAATTCTGAGATCGCATGTCCGATTCTCCGATCCCGATCCGAATACTCCGTAGATCAGATCTGATTATCCAAACACAAATACTTGCAGCGAATCTTGGAATGATCGCACGCCAACCCCGCTAGTCGAATCGGCCAAACTAATTCTTAGTCGAGCTATTGGTTGTTTTTCCTCGCTCCGTAGAGGATTTCCCTCTGAAAGGAACCTTGGAAGGAAAACCTTGAAAGTTCGAATAATCGGGTTCCACCATACTCCGTACAATATATTGAAGATCTGAAACCCGCTTCCAAATTAAATAAATTACGAACTCCATTAATATTAATATCCCATTTATTAGCCCATTGGCATGTACCAATATCTATTGTACAGCGAATCGGGCCTTGTAAAACAGCCAAGAGATCATGCCATATTTCCCATTGCCACAATGCATGTGGCCAATACCCATTAAGAGAATGAACTGCAATCAGAAAAGAAATATTCGAGGTCATGCCATATGGGCGTAGATATCCATGGATAATTATAGATAAATAAAGTTGGCCCGGAACCGCATTCGGTACCGAGCCCCTGCGGCGAAGTTTTACGGCCGAGACTACATGTGGTGACTGGATTTGTAAAGTTGAGATTTTGATATTCAATTGGTATTGCCATCCGAACAATCTTCCATTTCCACTTGAAGGATAAAAGAAAGTGTCATAAAACCTTGATCGAATATGAAATATCGACTAGGAACCATAAATGTAACGCTGAATGAGACACGATCGTACACACATCATATCAGGGACATACTCGAACAGAACAGTTCAGGGAACGAAATAAATGCAGGGTATAAACCAATAACGGCATTGGACCGGAACAGTAAGAAGGTAAAAGAGGGAAAAGGAAGAAAAAAGAAAAAAAGAAAAAACCAGAAAAAGCAACCAGTTTCAGAAAGGCCAATGGCTATTGAATCATCAAAGGGGGAATATCTATGCTGAAGCCGTTTTTCTCCCAGTACCTTGGAAGCTGTTGGGGGGTATTATATAGAGCACCGAGTAGGGAAGGTCCCAAAATAAATAAAAAAGATCACAAAGGGAAGACATAAAAATCAGAGAAGATGCCGAACAGGGAAAAGATAGCAGAATTCCCAAAGTAAAATGGCCACTGAACTCCGTTTGCCTTCTATTTCCCACCTTTTTCAACGCCACATGAAAAGAAAAGAAGCTTAATGACTGGTTGGTGAGGCGGAGTTGAGAACCGACTTGGGCTTCAGATTTGAACCCATACTTACCGCCTTGTGAGCGCCCATCTTGCGCGTCAGCTTGGCGTAATGTAGACCGCAGGCGTTACACAACGTCCGGGCACCATCTGGGCCCCGACGCCATTCTGGTGTTTCGGCTCGGTTACAGCTGTGGCAACGACCAGGAGGGGCCGCCTTCTGTAAAACGGGGGTTAGCCAAACACATTCAAGGGTGTGGGGGTGGATGACAAGGTGTCAATCCAGGGGAAACGAGAGTCCAGAACTTACTCCACGCCGTTTCTTTGGGTCTGCGCCTGCAAAACCGCCCGTGCCTTTGAACTCTTCTTGGTACATCGCCATGTGGTCATCTTCGGTCTTGAACGCCTTCCGCTGCGCCATCTGTTCGGCCAGAGCCTGTTCTTGGTTCACCACGGCTGTACGTATCCGAATCAGGGCATCTTGGTTCCGCCGTTGCATATGGAGCATGTCCTCCACCTCATTTAGCGAGGGGAGGGACCCTAATAGCGGGCCAGAACGCTGTGTCTGATGTGCACGAGCCGCGTAGTGCCGTGAAAAGTCCAGGGTTCGCGTACTTAAGTCGGCAATCTGGTCCACAATGTCAGCCCACATGTAATTTCCGGAGATTTGAATTTGACAAGCCATTGATCAATTTTGTCCCATGTGGTCCAAAAATAGAAATGATGGTCAAGCCATTCGAAGAAAGGGAAGAAAAAGGAAAATCCATACCTCATTCAAAGATGTCTCCACATCGTAGATGTCAAGATGTCGTTTTCCAGAGTCGCTATGGGGAGGACCTGGTCGACCCACAAACCCACCTTTGACTTCTTCCACACGTGGTGCCCCCATGTAGGGACGATCGTAGGGAGGAGGGTATGGGTGGCCGGACTGAGATTGGAAGGAGTAATTCGGAGGGAAATGGCCGTAACCATTAGGCGAAGCCACGCTACCGGCGGAGGTTGGCGCACTGTACTCATACCCAGATGAATTTTGCGATTCAACCGAGGTGATACCTGTCTTGGCGCTCTGTGTAGGGGATTTGCCGGTGCTGAGGGAGTGGAGTGAAGGGTTACGCGAATCTTGTGTGTTGATAGAGGTGAGACTGGAGCGCGATGTATCCTGCAGCTGAGGTTGATGAGGGTAACCGGGCTCCCGCATTAAGGGCCCCGTCGGTCCATTGGAAAAGGGATTGGGTGGTCCAGCTGGACCTTCTGCGCTCGGTCGTCCGACGAGATGTGAAGGCGGCGCAGGGTGTGCGGATTGTGGTGGTTGAGCGAAGGTAGATGCAGGGTATGGGAGAGGATTGTCATTTCCAAGGGCCTCGTGGATTGATGGGAGGGATTGCCTTGGAGTGTGTTTTTCCTTTTCATCTTCAAGGGTGCGACGTGTATCCGGCGACGAGATGTACCCTGGTGGTGCATTCGACGCGTAGGAGTAAGGCAGGGGTTGTCCGGTGTACATGGCGTTGGGACTCATCAGAGGAGTTGGAGAACCAGTGCTTGAAGGGTGTCTCGAGGTGTATCCCGATCCGTCTTTCCCTAGGAAACCTATCGCGGGTAAAGGGTCTCTGTGAATCGAAGCTTGGTCAGCAATGGAAGACTGCCAGTGAGCTCGCAAGACCAACCTGTGCCTAGATGCGGCTTCCAAAGACCCCATCACGTTGATAAATAAATCCCCCGGAATAAAACAAAGTTCAACGGAGGTCGCCTGAAAGTCGCCTTCTCGTGCGACAAGGGAAAAGTGTTCCACCTGTTCGTGCCGAATGTGATGGAAAAGAGGCCCAGATCCCAAGATCCAACCGATCCAAAGATCCCGGGGGGCGTTGGAAGCTGTGGCGTTCAGATGGAGCCCGAGTAACCCAATGAGTTAACCAGCAATTACCTCTCTTTCCTTTTCTTTCTTTGCCTGTCTCTTCTCTTCTTTTTTTCCCCCAAGTCAAAATTAATCAAACTTAGGAAAGAAAATAAAGAGGGAGAGAGAAATAGATAGAGAGGAAGAATAAAATAAACCCCTCCAACACAAAAAAGTCTCGTAAAACCTTGATCAAAACCAAAAAAAGAAAAAGGAAAAAAGAAAAGTCAAGATCGCAAACGCAAGGGATATAAAGCGTGGAAATGGGAATGTCAATCCAAATATGAAAGCACGAGGTGGAATGGGGATAAATATAAAAGACACCTTAAGAGAGGGGAAAAGCCAAAAAACCAAAAATCAAAGGGGATCGAGGCTACTTCATTTCGGGCTTTAGATTGAAAACGGGAAGCTTAGAGAGGAGTACAGGAAGTTAATGTTTTTTTATTATTTTTATTTTTATTTAATTTTGCTATCAAAATATAAATATATAAATAATAAAAAGAGAGAAAAGAGAAAAGAGAAATTTAAATTTAAAAATAAAATAAAAATAAAAATAAAAAAGATCAAATAAAACCATAAAACCTTGGAATAGATCGAGATCCGAACAGGGGGAAAATTACTGCGAAATTGCCAGATCGTCATAACCTGGTTTTATTTACAAGGCAAATTACCAACTGCGGGTCATCGGGATCATACCTATCACTAGTTAGGCTTTTTGTTGTAGGTCTTTAGTTGATATCTCAGTGGAGACGAATAATTACAGATAGTTTTCTTTATAGTATATGGAGTACTCCGTAGAGGCTGTACAAAACTACATCGATGTGCGTAACTATCTAATTAGCTTCGTAATTGGATACTTCTGGAAACTGCAGGGTGTCCTCGGTGTCTGTTATCCAGAGACACAATGCGACACCGGTCAGGAACCTCTAACATCTTTGTAGTACATGTATAATCTACCTAGTAATGACCCACAAACTATCCAATATCCAATATATTCTCAACCATATTTGGTAAATATTAAATAGGAAAGAGAGAGAGAGAAAGAAGGGGGAAAATTATGGAATTAGCTTACCCCAGAAACTAGGATCGATCGAGAGAAACGGCCGATTCTCAACGTGCTAAGGGACGGCTGAATACCGGCCGAGTGGTCCAACAAAAAGAGAAGCTAGTGGACGATAGTTCAAGCTCATCATTATGCCCTAGTATTCTGGAATCAATCTATGTTATTTGTTATTTATTATGTATATACCAAATAGTGCAGGGTGATCAAAGAGAAACCCTAAGATCGACTTGACGACAAGTAGTATCATGTACGAGGACATGTATATGCATCCATGTCACATGAGAGAGATCTCCGATTCAGAGTGGATAAAATGTCAGCCTCGGGCCACGAACTAAACCCAAGTTTTTGGAGTTTGACCGGGCTTATTAATAGTGAAGGATATGATGTCAGATCCATCCTGTCCACCAATATTACAGTAGTCCAGGGTTCAAACAAACTTGGGAGGCGACCTTGGGAGGTCCGTCCACTCTTTAGCATGCATACTGTAGTTAGCCTGTGCGCAAAACCCATCCCACAGCCCCAGATTAGATGAACAAATGACTCAAATACCAAGTAAAGCATCGAGTCTGGGGGACATGCAACCCCAAGTAGTGTCACAAAGGGGGAACACAAGATGCACAAGGGGGAGTATACATCAATTCAAGATCTCTGGAATGGGGACACAGAGGGGCTCTTTCCATCGCAACTGGCCCCGGCTGAGGTTACACAGTCAGATCTGAAAGTGCCCGATGTGGTCCGGATTACAACGTTCCATGGTTCACTCGACTTTATTTCATGTTTGTTTATTTTTATTTTTATTTTCGCTATTTTCTTACTTATACTTGCGCTGTCCCGAGGTCCATACTTCTCAATGCAATAGTGAATCTCTCATCTCTTGACACCTATTCAAACAGAAATAATACCCAGCCACTCAGTACTATTTACGTCACTGAGCCACAATCCCGTTTCAAGCCAAGATCAGGCGCAGGTGAGATCACAAAAGGAAAAAGCAAAAAAGAAAAAAAAAAAAAAAAAAGAACTGGGAAAAGCACACTAAAAATGAAAATTAATTAATTAATTAATAATTCGTCAGTCTCGGAGCACGTTACCCCCTTGAGTACCCGCCGAAAGGATCGGATCGCAAGGGTATTGCAACACACGTTGCATAAGCTTTACAGAGATCGAGATCGAACACGGGACGTTTATTGACGAGATCGCGTGGGCTACACTCCATCCCAGCCTTCCTAACCCTGACATCTACAGTATGAAAACTGTGCTGGCTGAAAGCGTGAAAAGCCCGGGAAAATAGGAAGAGAGAGGAATATGGGCCGGTTGCCTTTCCAGGCGCCCTGCGTAAAGTCCAGGATCAAATCCCGGCTTCGATAGTGTTCGGCGCTTTCTCTAGAGTGTCTTGGAAATTCCATATTTTCCCACTAATTCCTATTATTTTGTGCAGCTGTCTCAAGCTGAAGGATCAAAGCTCTCATATTGAGAAAATCTATTTTCTGGAGCTTTAAGTTTGTCCTCGGACCCACCACGTTGGACGTCATCCGATATTTTCCCTTTAGACTCCGGAATCCTAACAGTCTACTCTGTACTTCGTTCAACGTAGTGAAATGTCCAAAATTGTCTGACCTATCCCTATCAAGCGTGGCACGGCACGGCAGCTATCATAGCCCCATTCGCCTCCTTGATCTCACTTGAGCGCACAGACTCAAGGGAGGCCCGGAGACCCATAATGATGTACGATATACATCGTATGGCCCAACGGTCCGCACAAGGTCTGAAAGAGGAAGACCCAACGGAGGGAGGCAATCGCCTCGAGATCTCCGTAATAGCCAACGCGGTTGATCTGCGACGGTTTTCACCGGCTGTACCAAGGCTGTACGTTCGTACGGAGTACGCCTGATGCGATCACCTCAATCAGCCTTGAAGTCATTTGTGATAACTTTTCCATGCATATAAGCAAGAGCAAATCCCGATTCTGATACATATTTGATCCCCAGTGCATAGGAATCCGCTCATGCACTGGCCCGGTGTTTGCCCCAAGAATGAGAACGCGGCGTGTAACCGTATAACTGCACAAAGGACTTGTTGACGGGTCCGAAATCGACGTGGAATCGATCTGCACAGTAGTCGCTGCATCTCGAGAGACCAGTGCACCAGCCGGATCTCACGATTTCAGCCACTCTGCGATGCATTCCGTGCGCACTGGAGACTTAGCGCATGCACGGTAGGTCACCTCAATCTGCCGAACATGAATGCAGTAAGGATCTCTCTGCGATTGGGAGATTCTCCACCCGCACGATAATGGGGCTTTGGGAGAGACAGGGTTCAGGTAAGAATCTCCCAATGCTGAACCCCGATGAGACTGATCATAATGAGTTTGAGGCTGAAATCCATAGTCACATTTGTAGTAGTCCGTAGACCGTACATCATACAAAGTGTGCCTGGGGCATTCATCAGGGGCACCGGATTTCCCCGCGATGTCTCGGCGCCTTTCGATCTGAACTATCAGAATCGCAACTGGTCGCACTAGCCCGGTCGCAGTGCGCTACGATGAATCAGATACGATCGAAGTATAATTTCTGCGATTGCAATTGACCCGGTTGTTTTCAATACGGGGGCGAAAAAACCAGAACCAGTTTTTAATGGTTGCCTTTTTACGGCAACTAGGAGTGCAGGATCATTACGCAGCCTTAACAAGTGGTTTCTTTTTTACGGGTCGCGTCCCACTAAGAATATCACTGGTCTTAAGGAGGTTTTCAAAATATAGGAAAGGGTCTGGTGGAGAAGAAAAATCCTTGAAGAGTGGCTTTCGGCATTGAAAGATATTCACATGCCTACGCTCCCTGGCCCCATTTGAGGGAGATATTGGAGAGATGGCTACCACTTCACCAGAAATTCACGTCTAGCAACCAATGACATGAATCTTCGACGAGATTTGACGCCCACACCAAGCTATCTTCAGTTAGAGAAGATGCCGATCCTTGGCCACGCGCCTCTTTTTTTTTTCATGACTTTTACTTTACGATACAACCGCTAGTAAATGTGAAAATCATTGCCTAAGAAGAGAAAAGTACTTCAGAGAATAACTGGAGACCACTGCAGACGACTGGAGACAATGATCTCAGAGTATGTTGATCGACAACCGTTAAAACCGTTTCTCCCCTGAGCTCGATTCTGACAAGATCAATAGGAATGTTTTCCCGATTGTGGAGAATACATAAACAGACGGGTAACGACTCCTAACCGCAAGGAGATGAGCGACAACTCAGTTTCCTCAAGTTGGCAAGAGTTTAAGATGCGAACCCAATTTTAGTGCGCATCGACCGTTGACTATCACTCTTTCTCCGATGCCCATAAGGTCGAACTGACATCATTTAGGGCTGTCGCCGTACAGACTACTTGATCGATTCCAGACTACAACATAATACTAGCCGATCTTTGCAGTTTCGTCGATTCAGCCGGGAATCATTGCAAGGTCATCTGGTAACTCAACTCCGAAAAGGGGAGCTAAGACAGATTCCCCTCACCGGGATGTTATAACCGTGCAGACCCAGCACGGTTCACGTCCCTACACCGTACACAGTAAAATCTCCGGCAATACCCCCCATACCCCCATACCCCCAACAAAGAAACCATCATGCCATCACCCGAGACTCCGAAGTGTGGCTGTTCAGGGGATTATTTAACTCGCCCAGTGGAGACACCCGGGAATCTCTCCGATCTCTAGTCTCAAAGGAGTAAGTTGACAGCTGCAAGTTGACCAAAAGATCAAGAGGGAAGAGAAAAGGAAGTGAGGGTCCGATCCTATCCCGAAATTGACCAAGGAGAGGAGTCGAGGTGGGGAAAATGGGGTGTATCTTTCAAAAATCAGGTCAAATCTGCAACGCCAATCTGCACGTACGGCAAAGGAACGGCAACGTCGACAAGGTTCTTGTGAACTAGCCAGGGCTTTCAGGGATTTTGGCTGTATTGCGCCAGAAGGGGATAAGAGTGGCCCTATTCCGGCAATATGACGGGAATTTATACCCTGCAAGATGTCTTGTGTCTTATTGGGTGACAGATCGAACCGAACTCCTCATCGAAACGTGCCAGATCTACGATATCCCAAAGTTGGGAATTGTCTTTTGATACTAGTTCAGACGGGGACTATTGGTAACGGCTCCGCCCTGTGAAATATATATGCGGTGATACTATTGTGATAAGTGATTTACATGGATATTCCCCTAGTCCTTTTTTCCCTTCTTTTTTTTTTTTTTTTTTCTTCTTTTTTTTCGCCTCCTCAAATCAACGTGGGACATCCTATGGACGGAATTATGAATAGTGAAATCGCCACTGATCTGCGTGGTTCAACGACAGCTCACGACAGCTGCACGTTTCAATCTGAGAAAACTCTACAATATATCCAAGAGGTTTAGGGATCTAGTCATTTGCCCTGTGGATTCTCGAGCAGACCGACATTTAGGAATAATCTCCACGGTGACAGGGGAGAATAACCAAAACAGCCAAAACAGCCAGAATCAAATAAAAACGGGGAAATCAAGCCGGACCGTTCCCAGACTCCACCAAGTCAGATACATAGACCGCTTCGATCGGCGGGACTCTCTCTGATTCCTTTCGTTTTCGCTTTTTTCCTTTTCAGAGACTAGGCACTTAGCGCCAGCAGGTCGTCCCGATACGGGACTAGCTCAAGCCCAAAGGTTCTCCTGAGAGATTAACGAGATTACAAGTGGATTGACCGTTTTCACTGCTCCACTCCATCTTCAGTGGGAAAAAAAAGGGAATGTGGACTCCACTAGTACACTATTCGGTATCTGTGCAAATCCCGATACCATCGTGATCGCCTTTGAAATCTCCGAGTGAATGTCGGAGAATACCGCCGAGGAGTGTGAAGTACATGAATCATGCATTGATAGACATATTGATAAACATCCTGGCGATCTCAATCTTGTACTCCGTACGGAAAACAGACCCGAGTCATGGATAGTCATGGATCGACAATGTACTATGTATGCATATTACTCTAAGACGAATCGAATCTCTAACAAACCCTTCTCAAAATCTATCACATAAATAGGAAGCCAAGGACCGAGATCGGGTTCTGGGATTTGGGAGATTGCACTCTCGTATACTCCATAACTCCATACTCAGCCACGTGAGGAAATGAGAAAAACGGCTGGGATTGATTAAGATCCGCCGGTGGATACGCAGTGGATCGTGTCAGTCCGCTCTAGGTTTGCATGGCTCCATTTCTAGAATATCATATTAATTAGTTATAGGTTATGTTCATCAAGTATACCTTTTTACCTTTTTATGCGGATCTCGGGACTTCATCTGCCGTTTGGCCTGTGCTGGTGCTTGCCATGATATATACGTACTCCATAAGGAGGACGCATGCGAAATTGGTCTTTTTGCGGGTCAACACGGCTGAGGAGAAAAGATTGCTAAATACCTAGGTATGTCTGGAGATTTGCAGCCGTGTGGGGGTGTTGTCAATTTTGGGTGATATGCTACGTTCCCTATGTGCATCCGTTGCGAGGTACGATTCTTACCTGTTTTGAGCAGATCGCCATCTCTATATACCTCTTAAAGTATATATCTTCTCACTCGTGGCACCAAATAGAGGCTGGCGCAATACGATATTGTATACTCCGCATATGCTGGAAAGCACTTGACCGCTCGGCGATCCCTCGCACTTTTTTGAATCCTGTGCTCGACATCAATAGTTTCTTTAGTGCTTCTCTCAGAGAACTGATCTACGTTGGATGCAGGCTTGCTGTAATCGAGACCATTTGTAGACGAGGGAGTCAAAGTACTATAGAAATAGGTTGTACGTGCAGTTGGCTATATACAACATACATAAATCATATGCACGGAGATCCTTCCGGTCTCGAGTTGCGCGGCCGGCTCGGCTACATCTCGGTGAAGGGTCAAACGGTTCTTTATTGGACAAAGTGGATGATGATTGTATGGATACCTGTCCCTATCGCTGTCATACAATGTACTAGCAAGGATGTTGGGGGGGACCAAAAGCTTCAAATAAGCGAAGTGGCTTGGCACTTGGGTATATTCTATATGATATTCCCATATTCCGTATTGGTCTCAAAAAGGATAGGTTGTAGATCTCTCAATAAATATACATTTCCCCTACCTGACTCGTACCGAGTGATCATTTCAAATATACAGTAAGCATATAGCCGATTAGGCGAGAACTGGTTGAATACAAGCGCACCAATCATTTCCTCCAAACTCAAAGGAATCAAGGGTCCGATACTCCATAGAGCTGCACATTCCAAGCTGCAGGTATGGCCCATTGGAGTATTTTGACACAGGGTTAATGCACCCCAAGAGTTTTTGACATATGCATTGACAAGCCCAGCCCATTCCACGGTTGAATTATTAATTAATTGTATTAATTCCTGAACGAATAGGGTTTCCCCGGTGACGTATAAACTTTTGTTTTTACTTTTTAAAATCTGAGCTACCTGAGCTACCACATATCAAATAGGAAGATGATTGGAGAACTTTGAATTTGACAGCTGCGATACCTACCTAGGTACCTATACTCCGTAGGTAGGGGGTAGCTTTTCATTTTAAGTTGAATTTGACCTATTTTATTTTTAACTCTGCAGCTGTTTCTGAAAAGACAAAAGTACAAATCTTATCCACTCTATCTCTGTTAACCCAGTAACCTTACTTTCATGGCAATCTCCGAATGGAAAAGAAAAAAGAAGAACAGGTTCGTCCTAAATGGTCCTAGTACGATGGCAATTTCGGGAGCGGAGCCATAACTTCATCCCTTTTTCCCGGATATTTCCCAACCAATAGACTATCTCAATGCTATTTTTATCGTTTCAAGTGAAAGATAACTGGACGGACTAGCGGAAAACCCCCCCAACTGGAACAGAAGTCATCGACAAGCATAACCGAGAGATCGGCAATCGTCCAATATAACCATTAAAACACATGGGCTGGGTCCCCGCAGATCCATGTCATGCTAGTCGAAAGGGGAACTGACGTTGGAAAACGGTGGTCCACGGCTGATCTGACAGGTTCTGACAGGTTCTGACAGCGTCTGGTAGGGTCTTAGGGTCTTCACGGTGGAGAGAGGTGGACCAGAGAAAATATGAACCCACTCTGGATAATTCCCTTTGAACGTCGGAGTAACTTGATCCGATACCAAGTACTCCCTGTCATTTCCCAAGTTCAAGTACGGAGTACGGAGTAGTATTGCCTAGGATAGAAGGTTGATATCTTGACAGAGGAGGTCTTTGACCCGAACCGAGCCTGTACTTAATCCCAACGCAGCCAAGGCGCCGGGGATCTGGACAGTCTAGCCAACTACCCGCTTACTCCAGTTTTTATTTTTAATTACGACTCGGGATTTGCATGATTTTGTGGGAGTCAATAGTACGGAGTACATGCATGGTGACTTCTGTGCCTAAGTTCCACCTCTCTCATATTTACTTGAAGAAACTTCATGCGTAGACCTCGAGAAAAAACCATGGCATGACTGATCCACAGAGAAAACGCCAACCATGTGTCACCGAGCTCTTGCACCAATCAATTCCTCTCCTGCTAGCTCCTCCACTGCCACGCCAAATCCCGGGCTTGGCTCCCGGGTCGATGTTTTAAGCCACAGATACACCCCTGTACTCCCGTACCTTTTCTGCCTGGTGTCTTATAGGACCAATGATAGGAGCCCGGATCTGGAACACGAGTCCCTAGTGTTGAGCGGCACAGAAGCCCGTCTCTTTAGGCTAGGTGCAGGCGGTAATGCAATGCAGCTTGCCGTATGGAGTACATCGCAGCGGGGTGACTTGTACGGAGTAGTCGAAACTTAATCTTAGGGTGAGGTTACATATGTACCTTGTGGAGCGCGGAGGACAAAGTACATAGAGACGAGTATCGTGTCATATACCCCTAGACATCTAGACAGGTCCTATGGCAAAGGCATTCGATATTTATTAGATGGTGCTTAAAGCAAGAGCATGAGTTCCTAGGATAATCGTATTCATAACGAAACAAGAAAGTACTTGGAATGGGTCTTGTTCCCTCTACTTTCGTTTGGCCTTCTGCGTGGAATTTATGCATCCTACAATTGTGTGGATATGTATTCTTTTACATTGTTGGTTTCTTTATTACACCACTGAGACTGTTGATTTCAAAGTAGACTATATTTAAATATAAGCCTTTTCTCTACCAAAATATCGATTATTGCCCTTTTTATCTCCAGCTCTCCTGGTAAAGACTTGCTCCCATCCCCAATGTATAGATACAATCACGTGACCGTGTCTCCACGGATGGTCCGTGCGTGGGACTTGGCCTATCCCCACTTGAGCTTCCAATCCAATACTTCCATAGTAAATATTCCTCTTCGAGTTCCTCTTGGATCCAGCCTCACCTGGATTCTTCTACATCATGTCTTCACTTCTGGCCCTGGCTGATATCCCTACTATTGCACTTCTGTACCGTACGAAGAAGCTCGTTCCGGTGTCCTCAAACTTTCCGCCCACTCAGTCTCTCAACAACACGATCTCCATCATCCGCAATGACATCACCAAGCTCCAAGTGGACTGTATTGTCAACGCTGCTAATCAGTCTCTCCTCGGTGGTGGCGGTGTGGACGGTGCCATTCACCGAGCTGCAGGTCCCAAGCTAGTTGAAGAATGCTACCATCTTGATGGATGCGAGACTGGCGATGCAAAGATCACCTCCGCCTACAATCTGCCTTGCAAGCGTGTGATTCACACAGTCGGCCCAATCTACAGGAAGGAAGACGACCCCGTCGCACTCCTTAAATCCTGCTACCGACGCAGCCTGGAATTGGCAGTCGAAAACGGCATGAAGAGCATTGCCTTTTCTGCTATCAGCACCGGAGTCTATGGTTATCCTAGTCGACACGCTGCCGAGGATGCCATCAAAGAAGTGCGAAAGTTTCTCGTTGGATCTAACATTGGAAAGCTGGAGAGGGTCATCTTCTGTAACTTTGAGCAAAAGGATGTGACCGCCTATGAGGAATCTATTCCGTAAGTCTTTCCCGTCTCTCACACTGCTTGGTCAGGTACTGACAATGATTGTAGGGAGTATTTTCCTCCCACACAGGAGGATTTGGCTGAGAGCAGCGACGCTTGAATTGCCATGCCAATAAACTGTTGCGTGCCTTACTCGGCATGCACACAGTTGAGGCATGTACCAACTTGCTTCCGACACGATTCACGACCGCTATCACATGAACTCAACGAACATAATATTTTACCCCCCGTAATACCAACGTTAGCTAAAAAGCGGAATTTGCTCAAAGGCCCCCTTGGACCATTTTAAGTCTTGGCGTTTCTCTATCTATACTCGTAGCATATAAGGCGAAGATGAGACATTGACCAGTTCGTGTCCATACTTTGATAGAGCTGTCGTATCAGTAAGGGCGGCATTTATCGTTGGAATAGGTCTATAAGCAGGTTCTTTTCTTCTTTATACTATCTTCTACGAAGGCAAACTTGGAATCATCTGAGCGTTAGCTCACTCGTGAACGCAGGGTGCAAACAGTGCAAACACCCTATCATATCGCGCATATGATCATGATTCCGGCTCAAGACCACTTCACTCTAATTCCAATTGCAAGTCTCCCTCGGTAATCAAAGTCTACATAATGAAACTCGACTAGCTGGAGCGAACACACCATCTCCCAACACAATTAGTTGCCTGCGAAACCCCCCACACCTCCGACCTCCACCTCCACCTCCCAAAAAAATGTCGAAACCACAACGGCCAAGAGGAGTACCAACCCCCAATCCGCGATTCCGAGTCCATGTCCCGGAAGAGCCAAAGAAGCCCCAACCCGCAGAACCCATAACATACGAGGGCCCATCCCTCTCCCAACACAGACGAACACCCTTCGTCTCCCATTTCCTCACAAACCTCCGCCAACGCATCTCCGCCCTCCCATACCCAGTCCGACGAGCATGCAGAACTCTCCGCTGGGTAGCACCCGTGCTCCCAATCGCACTCTTCTTCCCAGAACATGTAATGCAAGTGATGTGGGTTCGCGGGCCGTCAATGACACCATACCTGAACGAGGAGTATGCGCAAACTCAAACGAAGAGCGACATAGTGGCGGTCAACATGTGGCCGTGGGGATCTATAATGCCGTTCAGAAAAGAGCGGAAGCTGGAACGGGGGATGGTTGTCACTTTCCGGTGTGTTTTTGCTATCGTTTTTATTTTATTTTGCTTTATACCTCTTTCTTTACGGACTCAAAGTTCAACAACAAATACTAACAATACCTTTCGTATGTAGCTCCCCCGCGAACCCGTCTCATATCGCTATTAAGCGCATCATCGGTCTACCCGGTGACCGGATCACGACTCGCGAGCCATGTCTGCGGCAAACGCAGATCGTCCCGTGGAATCATGTTTGGTTGGAGGGTGATGCGGAGGATCCGCGGAAGACGCTGGATAGCAATACGTACGGGCCTGTCAGTCTCAGTTTGATTACTGGGCAGGTATTTGCGGTACTGGGGCCGCGGATGCGATGGCTCAAGTGGACGGACTGGGAATCTGAGTCTGCGTCGGATGATAAGGCTGCGGATGTGTATCGAAAGAGTGTGCGGGCTCGTGTTTTGAAGAATGCTGTTAAGCTCGAGCAGCCGGTGTTGAGTTGATTACCTGGTTGCTGGTTATAGATGGGGTTTGGCGCATATTGGCCTTTTGTATATGTTGATAGAACTGCATTTTACTGTGTCTGGTGGGACTGGGACTTGTACATATATTAGGAATGTATTCTGGATATCATTGTATTACCGTTTGAGTAAAAAATTGCCGTCTACGCGTATGCGAGTGAAAAGAGGAAGTTTTCAAGAAGAGAGAAGGAAAAGAAGATGAAAATGAAGTGGTATATACCAATAGAATAGGGATCATGTAATGCAGACAACGCAAGCACTGAAACCAGTAATTATGGAGAGACAAGCCGTATGTCTTCATGTTTCTCTTCCTGGAGACGGTCAATTTCCGAGGAAATGCTCATCACCCAACGGTCCTTTTCTACACGACTACGTGCTTTAAACACGATAGTACGACCATGCTTGCCCAGCGTGGACACATGACGCAAGGATCGTTTGGCTTTGCCTTGCTCCCCTATTTCCTGGGCTCGGAAGTAACTCTTACTCAACGGTTGCCAGACCACGAAGGTGATAGCAGTGTCCTCATCGCGACTTGTGAAGGCATTTGCATCGAGGTACACCCGTGGCAGAGCATGAAGACCGGGGTTGTTGCTGTCGAATGTCTGGTTGGCATACAGCAAGTCGTTCTCAGTAATCAAACCAGAATAAATATAGCAATCTTCGAGTTCGATGGTCGCTTCATGTTCTTGATGAATGTGTGGAATCTCGGTGCCGTTTCGCCTGCGCAGTGTGCTTCGGAAAATTAACAGCTTGCCTGCTGTGAGGATGACATCGCATTGGTGGAAAGTAGTGTGACGACGAGGCTTGCGATAGAGGTTGCCGGACATCTGTTGGTGTTGTCAGTAGGCTGTGCTTGTATTCATCTGATGTTAGGCTTGCGATAACCTACCTTGATAGTCCGACAGCCAGACAGAGAGCACATGTTGTGCAAATGTGGAGATGCCTCAGCTTTCTTCACTTCCCATTTCTTCGCGAACTGCCCGACAATGGATTCCATAGCTTCATCGATATCCAACAGCTTGAGATTGCGTTGCCGTACGGCCTGTAGCTCCGTGGCATCGTCTGTGCAGCGAGCGTTCCAATACTTGACAAGTGCATCGAGTCGTTTGACCCATTCACCCCGTGTGGCATCATCGTATGCCTGGAGTCGAATGACAAGACCGTTATCGAGAACCATTTCAAATGTCCTATCGTCATCGAACTCTCGCGTTGCTCCGTCATCTTGTCGTGATTCTCTGGGTTCGCGATTGAAGTCCACAGAAGGTCCTTCCCGGATATTGGGGTCCGCAGGGCAGCTACCTCGATAGACATGGCGGACTTCTTGCACCCGACACATGTCGATATACCCATCTGCCTGGCTGATATTGTGTACATTCCTCTGCACGTGCGCGTAAGCTTCTTCATCGTGCCGCTTGACAAATTCCCGATTGCCACTGGAGAGCCATGTAATCTCGCCATTTTCAAGTGGATAAGGATTGACATCCCAGGAGAGCGGCATTTGATCCAAGATTTCACGGGCAGTTGGTACAGTTCCGTCTTCTGGGGGGCACATTTCGGCGGTGGCGGGGGAAATGCCTTGGCTGGCCGACAGAAAAACAAATAATGATCTTGGGTAAAGAAGTACAGCCGTTTGAAGAACATCTTGTTCATTCGCTGATGCATACCCTTCTGGGATGTGAGACGGACTAGAAACCCTTCGATCGGAGCAGGCTCCTCCTGTATGCCCCGATGCCTAGTTTTAGTAGAGTAATGATACCTTGGCCGTAACTCAAGCTCGTGAGATGATTGCATCCCCATGGCCCCGTACATCTTTTCCTCGTTGACTCCAAATACCCATTCAAGTCGGTCGTACCGCTTCCAAGCAAGCCCCATCTTCTCGGTCTTGGACCAAGCTTTCAAGACCTCGGCCCACTCGGCACGTCCTTCGAGCATATCCATGCATCCTTGGATGATGGTAGCGGCAGCAAATCTGTTATCGACTGCTGGTCGGTCCGCAACTTCTGCTATGTGCTCGTTGTCAGAATTATCTGCTTTCAGTTCTGCCTCAAGCTGGCTGAAAGGATTTTTGAAAATGAGGGAAACCCCCAGATCAGGGACGTGAATAGGGAGTGAGGTGGGACGCCGCCATCCAAGCACCTGGCGAATGAAAGTGTACCATTCAGCAGAGTGCGCCGCAGACTTTGGACGAAGTATGAATATTTTGGTTCCATGCTTGCGGGGATGCCAAATAACAATGGTCTTGTCGAGGGGGGAGTAGAAGTTAACATGGGTATTTTTGTGATTGAGCCGTACTTCGTAATAAGGAGGCGTTTTGCTGTTCGGACGTTGCACGCCAGGAATTACACGAGTGCGGTACATCTGAATGGCAAACGGCGTATGCTCTGCAGAGCTTTTGCGGCATACGACGAGGAACTCCCTCCATTTGTCCACTGACCGTGTTTCCATGCGCAGGCTGTCGTTCTCGGTGTAGTCAGCGGGAAGCGTGTCCTGCAGAGTCTCCTCTACGCAGACCAGCATCTTCTCTGCTTTGACAATCTCTCCATCTTGCACTTTTCGCCGGTGCGGTCGATTGGCAGATATTGTACCTTGGGTCTTTGCAATTTTGGAGCGCATCTTTTGCTGCTTGTGTCTGATGTTGTCATCCAGGTTGAATTTTGCAATCTTCCTAGTGACCCTCCGTTGGATTTGCGCATCTGCGCCAGTATCATCTTCGTCTTGTGGGTCATGTTGTTGAAGCGTTGCTCTAGATACACCAGATGCCTTGCTTTTCTGTTTCCCTTTGTCCTTGTAGTTGTTCCGAAGCAACTGCGTTGTTGAATCGGCCTCGCTTGGAGCCGTGGATGGATTGGTGGTTGGGCGGTTAGGAGAAGAATGACCAGTCAAATTTGTGTTATGTGAGCCTGGGGACTTCGGTCGCAGTTCAGCCGGCTCCAATCCGCTAGCTCGTATGGTAGCTACTGATTGCCCCGTGTCTGCGGAGCTGGCGACATCTTCTCTGGCGGTGACAAACGACGATGAACCAAGATCATTACCGTATGTGTCGTACTGCCCCCCTGTTCTGGCTTTAGGTGTGCTGTCCGTATCCTCTCCGCTATCCCCTCCGTTATCACCTTCGCTATACTCTCCGTCATCTTCTCCGCTATGATCTCTGGTTTCTGTATCCTCTTCCGGTATGGGATCGTCACCGCTGGCCTCAGCTTCAGGGTGGGTTAGGGTCCTGAGCTCCCCCACAGGCTCTGCTGCAGCTACTTCTTGTGCCTCTGTTTCAATCTCATCATCATATTGCCCCTCGACAGCTTCCGTGTCTGTGTTGGTTAGGGCCAGGGCAACCTCTTCATCCAAATCAGGTGACGATGGGCCAAGTCGATCGCCATGCTCGTCGTAATGCGTCGCAACGGGGCCCGCAGAAAACGAGACGGTCTGCGATGTATAGTTTCTGATTTTTAGTCGAGACTTATACCAGGACTTGCGGTGACCTTGCAGCCAGCCTTCCGGGATTGGACCGACGAAAAACCGCCGGCTCGTCATATGCAAATGGTTGGCAGAAGCATGACGCTGTCAAGGAATACTAGGTCAGCTCTGTAACTCAACACCCAAGATACAGAGACATACCAACTGCTGGTCTGTATATGAACCAGTCTGCAAGCCATGATAATGCTCATGGTACGACGAGCTTGGGTCGGTTTCTGGTCGCGACCCATTGGCCTGGTCCGGTGGAGAGTTCATGACAATATACGATGTAGTACTCTCGTGGACCAAAAGTGCATGCGCCAGACACACGCAGGAGCAATCAGATGGCCCAGGCACGACGAATTCCAAGTAAAGTTCATAGCGCGAGATGCAAGGTGATCCGATGACGTCGCTGGCAGCTCCATGCAAATGCTGCAAACGATACAAACAAATTGTCGACACTGTTGGTATGTTTACACTGTTTGCATCATCTCCACATCCCTTGTGCCCCGCTATTGGCTTGCGTGGCAGCAGCGGTGAAGTTGACAATATCCAACGGTCTCCTGATTGAGCCCTTTTCTCCTTTCTTCTCACTATCTATTTTCTGCTCAAATTCTTCTACAAAATGCCTGCTATCCCCGCTGACGGAACATGGTTTGATACCATAGCCAAGTCCTTCGCTGATGTCCCCATCGGTGCGGAGGATGGCATCTCGACCACCGAGTTTCTCGAGGCCGCTGAGTCGCTGGTGACTCTCTTTGGTGCGTGTTGTTCCCTTGCATAGACCTGCCTCAAACTAATGCAAGAAACTTCCAGACGTCCTCGGTTCTGCGGCTTTCACCCCAGTCAAGAATGACCTGCTCGGCAACATCAAGGTTCGTCCAATACATTATATCGCCGGTGTCGACACATTCTAAACCGCCTCCAGAAAGTCCGTGAGCGTCAGCAGGCAGCTCCTGCAGAGTCTGAGACCCTGCAGACCCTTGTCCTGAACGAATTGAAGACCGGCAAGCACGTTGCCACTGAAGGTCTGGTCTGGCTGGTCCGGTATGTTCACATGTCTTGATTGTGACGGAAGAGGCCAATTGCAATAGAATCTCTTCCATATACACAAATTTGCATGAACAATTGACTAATTGTTGTCCTTCTCAACAGAGGCCTCGACTTCACCGTCCAAGCCCTCCGTCACAACATCGACGACTCCTCCGCGGAGCTCTCTGACTCCTTCCGTGGTGCCTACGGTAACACCCTCAAGCCCCACCACTCCTTCATCGTCAAGCCCATCTTCAGTGCTGCCATGTCTGCCACCCCATACCGCAAGGACTTCTACACGAAGCTGGGTGAGGATCAGGCCAAGGTTGCTGACGCGATGGCCAAGGAGGTCGCTGCTTTGGAGAAGGTGATCTCCATCCTGAAGGCTTTCCAGGCTACCAAGCCTGCTCAGTGGAAATGAATTTGCCCTGGAGGCCTTGCCACTTGATTAAAGATGTGCTCTGTGCAAGTTGATATGTAAATATTCGATTTGGCTTCATTCAAGCATGCGAGTTTGTATTCTGTAGCGAATTCACTGTTTTGGTCGTCAAGGAATCTACCAAGATAGAGCATGGCATATATGGGGTAGAGATCTGAGCGCAGCCTTGGAGACCTCGGGATGGGGCCCGTCGATTCATAAGAAGTAGATGTCACATGGAGGAAGATAGAGAAATGACTAGGTGACCAATTGGTCTATGTTTGAATAAGGAGACCGCAAGACAGCTCGCAACGTACGTCATAGTAAGCTTGAAGCTCTGCTACCAATTCCACAACGTATTCTTCGCTTATTCGCCTATGTCCTATCTCCAAAAAGCAGGCAGTAGACCAGAGGCCAGCCTCACGAGCCGTGGACTTGGGCAGACTTGGCAGAGAACCAGCTCCATCTCAGCCCCACCAGGTGCTCCCCGAAATCCCGAGATCAGTACGGAGTACGGAGTACTCCGTATTTATGTTGTAGGAGATAACACGGTACGGATTACTACATGTTACACTGATGTAGTGCTTGTTATTGGATGATGGAAAGATGGTTCTTATTTCTATCTGGGTTGAAAACTAACGAGGGGCAGGTCTAGCTGGCCGGCCACGTGTGCTGACCTAATGATACTAGCATAACACCCGTGGACTACCTACATGCATATAGGTATATATGTCCTTTGTGCTTGTGCGGAGAATTATTTTCATTTGATCTGCCGAACCCTTCACCAAAATAGTAGAGCCCCATCTTATACTGCGATCCATGGTTGGAGTATACAACATAGCTTTGTCTCGGCACGCAGTTTGGCAGGCCTAGTTTAGAAGACCCATATGCCAAGAACATATGTGGGTTATGTACTCCGTACCGAGATTATATTGCAGCTAATCTCTTGAATTATGGACCGGTGGTAAGGGTGGCCTAAAGAGTCCGATTAGCTGGAGACCCATAGTAGATTGTTAGATTGGCGGTTGGGGCTATAAATTATTCCGGGGTTGCTGTATTGTAAGACCAAGATAGTAATGACTGAACAGTATACTCCGTACGGAGTCCATGTGCAGTTAGCTATACGACATACATTGTACAAAACTGTGACCATGCAGGCATAGCAATGCCGTGTTGCTTGTGGGGTCCGCGGAAGTAGGATCAGGTAATTTCCGACAACCCACAATACTGAGGTCGTCTGCCGAGGTCTCCGCTGATCGAACGCTTCGCGATTACCCCCTTGAGAACCTCAAGACGATTTGGATGATCAGATCTCGATGCGGAGTATTGAAACAAACTCCAGGTCGGTGCATCCCTTTAGATGGGACTTTGGTCGAGTGTGCCCTTATCGCCAAATATTGCCAGTATTTTCCGTGGCAATGCACACGACAGGCCCTAGACAAGGGTCGCCTGCAATAGCCGCAATAGAAACTTCAGCCCGGCTCAACTGAGTTTGGGATTGACAGGAGTGCCCCCCCTGAGAACGAAGAAGACATTGGTTGGAATCTCCTAAGGCTGGAGACTTCAAAACGGATTATCAGCAGCGACTACCCGTTATAGAATAGTCCCGGCACTAGCATCACGGTAGCATCGTGGTAGTAGTATCACTGACTTCCAAGGTTGGATCTTTTCAAGCCATCGACTCCACAGGTTAGATTTTATTGGTGGGTGATCAGAGTGGAGCAAATTGTTTGGCTGGACCCGAGGAGAAAAGAGGCCTGTGCGTGCTTCGAATATGTTCGATACATTGTACTTCGTATGTACGAGTGGTAGCAAGAGGCTTAAGCGGGTGGCATTGAACAATTACCCTGCAGGTGGCTTCCACATGGTTGGGTGAGATTTTTCTCGAAGGTTTGATTCCGTCTCTTTGCATGAGAGAATCCTGCAACATTGGAAACTATTGGAAAAGGGATCTCTTACATATTTTTCTTTTCTTTTCTTTTTCTTTTTTCTTTTTTTTTGAGTTTGGCATTTCCTTCCCGCACATGTGAAACCTTCAACGTTCCAAGGTTAGAAACTCCTCAACTCTGCCCGGTGCCGGGGTCCATTGTTCCAAGGTTCCATCTACTATCTAACCCCATCTTAACAAGTGCCCGTGTCTGTCGTTCGCTCCTGAGGTCATTCTGGTTATTTTCTTTTTTCTTATTTTGCCGATTTTGTCTTCGCCCTATTCGCCTTTTCCCGCCTTCTTTTTACGGAAAACAGCAAACACCCGTGGACGAGAACCCACATTGGCCCCCCCTCTCTTGGCCCGTTCTCGCCATGCCCGTGATCGTAAGGCTTGATCTGCACGGTGGGTTTTCTCTTATTGTAACATTTTTCTCTCCTTAATATATCTTATTCTTGTTGTTCCTTCGGACATCCTTGCATACTTTGTATGGAAACTATACGTGGGTCATGAATTGGTAACCATATATTCATTCTCCGGGTCAACATGTTGCCCCTCGAAGGTCGCAGCCAGTCGATCTTCATCATTACTACTATCTTCCTTGGAATCTCATTTATTGCCGTATGCCTACGATGTTTCGTGCGGATTCGACTCGTCAAGGCCTTTGGCTGGGATGATACCTTTATGGTATGCGCTATGGTATGTATGGTGGGTTTCCAGGCACAACTGGGAGTCGGCACTGATGGGTTGATAGTTGTTGAACATCTTGTTCGCCATATGCGGTATCACTGGCGCATTGTATGGAATTGGACAAAGATCCGAGCATCTCATGCTGAGGGGTACGATGGAAACCGCAATGTTTGTATGTTGACCTTCGACTCCAACCTTCACTTACGAGATAAGAATCACATGCTAAATATTTCCCAAAGTGGTGGTGGCTTGGTCAAACTAGCTATGTCTGGACCTGTGCGCTGGCCAAGATCTCTATCGCATTGGCCCTCCTCCGCTTGACGGTTTCCAGGCCACATAAACTCGTGTTATGGGCTGTTATTGGCGTCACTTGTGTTGTGGGTATTGTCTTCTGGTTCATGTTGACACTGCAATGTCAACCGGTTGAGTTCTTCTGGCAACAAGTTCGCCTTTTGGAGAACCCTCATGCTGATGTTTCTGGCACCTGCATGAACCTTGATCATATCATTGCCATAGCCTATGTCTACAGTGTCACTGCTACATTGTGTGATCTGACCCTAGGTCTTTTGCCTATTGCCCTAGTGTGGAATTTACATATGAACGTGAGGACCAAGTGTGCCTTGGCGGGCATTCTGGGAATGGGATGCATGTATGTCTACCCTTTGATGCCTTGGAACCAAACTCAGTACTGACCTAATGGGATTCAGTGCGAGCGCAGCAGTCATCGTTCGCATCCCCTACTTGCACGATTACAAGGATCACGACTTCCTGTGTGAGTTTCTATCCCTCCGATTTACATACACCCGGTAAAATCAACAGAGTGAAAAGCAGCAACTAACATCAGTCAATCCCAACAGACGCAACCGCCAACATCTCAATCTGGTCCAATGTCGAAGCCAGCCTCGGAATCGCCGCAGGAAGTCTGGTAACCCTTCGACCCTTATTCCGCTGGTTCCGTGACCCCAGCTCGGCGGGAGGAAGCAAGAGCAGAACCAAGCGCACGGGCGGCAGCGTGCCTCTCTCAAGCGTCAACGGAACACGCTCCGCCTCGTCCGGTCCGCAATACTGGCGGCCGGACCTAGGTCGGGAAGATCAACATGTAATTACGACAATTCAAACGTCGAATGGGTCAGCGACTAGCCGAACGAGTAGCCAGGAAGATCTGAACCCGACGAACCGCGGCACATTCTTTCAGGGTGTGAATGTTCAAAAAACTTTTTATGTTTCGGAGGATCAGACATCATAGGTGGCTGTCCGGGTAGTTAGATAGACTTTAATATATCTAAACTTTAATAATTTCGCAATACTACAAGCACATTCCCCATGACAGTTGGACTATGTTCATTTTTAAGCAGAGAGTCTGAGTACAAGCTCCCTTGGCCTTGGCCTTGTCCTTTGGTCTCCTTGTCTTCGGCTCTCCTTGGATGATATAAACAGGGATTACCATCCATCATCACGTTTTCGCATAGTCTCAATTATCCTTAGCCCATACATATTCTGATTGGTCACAGGATTTGCATGACTTGCTATGATACATACATGAAACATGCATTGCTTCGTCGAAAGCTGGTTGGATGAAGAAGTCCCTAGGGGAGTTGGTCGGCGAAATGTCGACGGGAGTATGGGTACCATACTTCCCACGACCCACTAGAGGACTGGAGTGGAGGAGGAGGCTATTCAACTGCCTCGATAGGATCGCATGCTCGTACCTAGGTAGGTACTTGAAAGCCATACTCGCAGTCCAGACTTTGCAGTCCACGAAGCGGGTGCACTATTTTGCGCCTTAGGCAGCTCACGTGCCTGTTGGTTGTCTGATATTGTAGGGTATCCAGGGAGCCTTGAGTTCTCCCAGTTTCAGACCCGTGGTGTTACCCACGTCTTGTGTGTCCACTAGATCCGGGTTTCATCTGGTGAATCTCTCCATTATGCAGGGCTCTCGGATTGCAGATTTTTGTCGTCTGGATCAGATTCGATTGTCATTGATGGTTTTCATAACTCGTTCCCTTGGCATGGAGAGATATCGCAATGCCATGTAGGGCTACCACCAGGTCCAGCCAGTGCTATCGTGGTGGCGGTGAGACGTAACCGCAGGTGTAGGTCAGGTCTCCGAATGGCTTGAGGTCGAAGATTTCCGTGTTGCACAGATATGTCTAAGAGAAGTTAGCTCATTCTGATCGGGAACTCGGTATATACCCGACCCGGATATCCAACACTTACATGGTCTTGGCATCATCATAAGTGAGCTGTCATTAAGGTGTTTCACAGATTTTGTCCGCGGTTCTTGTTATTGCCGATGGGAGTTGACAGGAGGAAAGAGGGGTGAGGGGGAAGATAGTGAGACAGGAAGGAGACATCGGATGATATGTCAGTTGAGGTAGGTGCGAATGGAGAGTACCTACCTAGGTGGGTACATATATACTTTAGGAATTGGAGAAAAAGGGTTTCCCTGCATATTACTACATCCATCCATGGATACACTAGGTATGTATTAAGTAGTACAGATAGAATAGTATACTATGTATATGTCCACTATAATATCCTAACGGGACTGCATGCGCTAAGAACGCCACCATGCAGCCTCGGAAGTCTATGTTGTATATTCCATATACCTTCAACGGTACGTTTTGCTTCACCAGACACTTTATCGCTCCTCTCTTCAACAGCCCGGCCGGGCTAGCTCAATCGGTAGAGCGTAAGACTCTTAATCTTAAGGCTGCGGGTTCGACCCCCGCGTTCGGCTATTCCTAAAACCAAACCTGAGATTTGTTTTTTGGTCTTCCTTTTTCTTTTTTTTCTTTTTGGATCTGTTTATGGGAGAACGTATTATAACTTAGGTACGCATGTGTTTTTGTGCATAGATTCAAATGTTACTTTATGATGTCGATAATCTCGGAGTTAGCCCCGATGCCATCAAGGTCTATAGATGACCTTCGCGTCAAGGATTAACCCCGAAAAATCTCCCAAAGACCGAATAGTTTCGGATACTACATATATAGTAGGCAAAAGCCAAATAAATATTTCACATCTATATTCCAGGAATAACCTCGATTTTCACGAAGACGGTAGAACGATGTTCTCTGTTTCCTCTTAAACACGCCGGAAACACCTTCGTTAAAGGATCGTTTCATCCGATGCATTTCATTGTTTGTTGTGCTTCTGAGGCATTGTAACTTGTTAGACCCGGGTCTTGGTCTCTTTGTGTCTTTGTCCCCGTGAAGCAGTAGCTTAGCATTATAGTATATCAACCGCTTCATGGTAGACATAGTAGGTAGTTTCTCCAATTCACAGCTCGGGACCTCGGGATCTCTCTTTGCCTACGCGTCAACACATTGGTGCTACACAGATCACTTCCTCTGTTTACCTCTCTATACTAAAGGTATAGCATCCTGTGTTTCCACTCTTCAATCCTCTTTCAATTCCTCTGTTGACGTGCTCTCGTTCGTGTCTTACTTCAGCACCGTTTACCGATTCCTCTTCCTTAGTCTTCACCATGGCTAGTTTTCGAGGCTTTTCCAAAGCTATGCGGAAAGGCGCCAAAGCTGTGGTGGGGGGAGCGTTTTTTATTGTGGTGGCGTGTGGGTGTGTGCTCATCGTCGTGGGACATCTCTGCATCCTTATTCTTCTGTATGTTTGAACATGTGAGAAAAGTCTCGACTCCTTCGAGTAGGCTATTATATGATCTCTATAGTTGACATATCAACAATTTCAAACCATCCAAACCATGAAAGAATAGCCAATATACGTATAGAAAAGCCATTGATTGTATATATCCTAGAAAGAACCAACGCCCGATGCTATGCTCATATCGTAAAGCAAAGTGCTCGAACGCCAGAACACCACTATTTAAAAAAAGGCGCAGACGGGCGGAAGACCAAAAGACGTAAGGAAAATGTACAGATAGCGTGTGAACGAAAATGGAAACCCCTATCCCAGTAATTAAAGATCAAGTCAAGAAGTTGGCTGCAAATTCCCCGTGTAAACACCTTCGAAGTCAAGACTTGCGAGCATTCCACTGACGCGGTCGATCTCACGACTCAGATCCTCGACGTTCATTGCTAGGCTGCTCACTTCATCGAATTTGCGCCGCCGGTTGGCATCGGCGATCATCTCGGACACAAAGAACTTCTGCTCTTCTAGCACGATCAGCCGGTCTCGGAGAGACTTTTCCTCGGCTTCCAGGGCTGAGACAGCACTGCTGGTATTGCTGGATAGGCTGGTATTGCTACCGCTAGCGGCAACGCTGTTGTACTTGATGGATGACAGAGCAGACTCTGTTGGCCGGAGACCTGCCGTAGATCCACTGACCGGAGTACTCGGGGAGCTTGTTCGGCTGGGTATTCTTTCGGATGCGGGGGTTGTATGTTTAAGGATCTTGGGGAGGGATTTCAAAGGTAACATATGGAGGTGAAGGAAGTTGCTGGCTTGCTGATATATAGCCTTCTGCAGCTTTTGTTGTGTGGGGGACTGGGTTGGCATGTCACGGATACGTCGAGCCGCAACATCATACTGCGCAAAAGAGTCAATCAGTCGCTTGCGCACCTTGGACGCATCTGCAATTTGAGCCGATGATGGAGGTCGTCTTGGATCCCTGGTACAATGCTGTTAGTGACAGAATAGGACACCAGAAGCGATAAACATACTGTAAAGCTGCCAACAGCTTTTGGAATCTCGGTAGATGAAGGCGGATGCCCCTCTCAAATTGGGTCAAGTTTTCATAGGCCCTGATCTCCGGTGGCTTTCGCATCATGTCTGCTTTAAAGTCGCGTCGATCAAACAGCGTCGCTTTGCATTCCTTACACAACCGTACATCAATATTGACAAGGTTATCGGCATTGGTTTTCTCAGAGGTCGCTGTCGCTGTGGAGCCTGTGGGAAATTAGACTAAAGTCACGAGGCAAGGTCATCTCAAAACTCACCAGGAGCAATGCTCAGCCCAACCTCACTAGAGCACTCGGTGCTAGGATCGCCGCAGACGACTCGTCCACAAGTCCTGCAGTGGTGTCTGCGAAACGTGTAGCCCGAAAAGTCCTGTTGGCAAAACGGACATCGTGAAACGCTGGCATCATCTTGCCAGCTGACAATCGTTTGCTCTATTTCCTTCCGTTGGTCATTTTGCCACGCAAGAGAGAAAAGTTTGGTTGCACTGGGGTGTATTTGATCTGGGGGTAGACTAGCCAACAGCTGAGTGAGACGGGTGAGACGTTTCTCGAGCCGGGATATCTCCAAAAATTCCTTGTCAACAGTCTGTTTTCTTATTGACTTGAACGCATCCGTTTGGTTCCTCACGGTTCCTGTTGCCTGATTAGCTTGGTTCAGAAGTGAAAGCAGATGTTCCTACCATTATGATCGTTGTACCCCTCTCTTGACTTGTAACAGGTTTCGCATACTCGAGCCCATATTCCTCGCACCGGTTCATGATGTGCCGACCGCGAGAGCTTCATTTGGTACATCGTGTGTTCTTCACAAAACAGCTTCCCGCAACTCCGACAGTTCACGCAGCCGTTGGTGGCATTCAATCGTTTCCCACATGATGGTTCTAGACACTCGTCGTACATAGAACTTGTTTGCCAGTGTTCTCTTGTAATGAGATCTTCGGGATCTAGTACTCTCGGAGGTTCGGGAACGCCTGCATGGGATGCTAGTGGGCGGCTGGGGAGAGACGCGCTCTGATTCTCGTTTGATTCGAACACATCCAGGCCTTTCAACTTCTGGTTCAGCACAGCTAGAGGCTGGAATTTCCTTGCCTTTTCCATTTGGACCTTGAACCAGTCTTTGACTTCATCCTGGTGGCTATCTTCAAGGTTCTGATGGATGTCGTCGAGGTGTCTGCGGTCAAATCGTTAATCATACGTTGATGCGTTTGTGAGGGGGAATTATGGATCGGTACCTATTTAGCTGCAGCAAAGTCATCTAGACACAAGTTAGTATCTTCCCACTTTATCTTTTTGAGAAATAAATACGGCATAGGAACAAGCATACCATCTGTTCGCTGCAGATCGGACAGGAGAGCTCAGCCCCCGGAGCAGCCGGGGCGGCAGATATCGAAGATTCGCCATTCTCTATTGAAATGCGCGAGGTGAGATCCTGAGTTTCTGTTGAGAGCTGTGATGCGGCCTGCGAATTAAGGGAAACGCTGCTGGCGGTCGGCGAGAGCACCCGCTTCGGCTGCGGGGACGGAGTTGTGAGAGCGCTTGGGTTGCCCAGAACACGACCTCCACCCAGCGTCCTCCGCGACATGATCACGGGGGCATGAGAAGCTGGAGTAGAAGCTGTTTCAGCACAACATCCGTTGGCTGTACAGAATAAAGTTGAGAGTTGATCGGAGGGAAGTGCTACGATGTGGAGTCAGCCTTGCATTGGCTCTGGGGGCCTGAGGCATCCTTGCCAAGAGGTTTGAGCTTCGCTATTCATACATCTATACATCTATACATCTGTAGGACTATAGGATTGGACATGGCTCTATTTATATTGATTTCATTTAGTTGAGATATGTGTATATAGGCTCATCTTTATCATATATCGTCTTCAAATATACCTACAGTAAAGCCACCTGGGCAAATTTATCCAGTTATTATTCCTTAGCAGTATGTGCTTCGATAGCATATCATTCATACAACATAAAAAGAAAGTAGTTTAGGATTTAACCTTGTTTTATTTGCATTCTTGTCTGATTTGATTGAAGCCATACCTTCGCCCCCAATGAAACCAGACTATATATGTACATAATTCGACCCAAGCAGAAACGACAGTAATTAGAAACGAGTGACAGAAACGAGAAATGACAAGAAACGAGCGCTATTTACAGGGAGTCGCTAAAACGGACACAAATCAGATTTTTTTGGTTTTTTTTGGTTTTCACTTTTTTTTTCTTCACTTTTTCATCTGCTTTGTTAGATTCATAACAGGTTCGTGGTCTCATGCCGATATATATACAAGCTTGGGTCGAAACCCAACGCGAATCCTCCTCCTAAATGAGCGCCTTAACGCTCAAAGTCACGGTGGTAGCTGGTACCCGTGTTTGGATTGTCATACTCCTTGTGGACACGGGTAGATCCGTCATCGTAGCGGTCAACATCGCGGTGACGATAGGTGCCAGCCGAGTTCACGCGCTCGCGGTGGTGTCGGCGGCCGGTGGGAGTGTTGTAATCAAGATGCTGGTCGTAGGCACCGGTGGCGGGGTCGTAGGAGGTGGTGCCGCGGCCGGTGTCGGTATCATAAGTCGAAGCAGTGGTATTGGAACCGTAGCCCACTGTGCCGTAGTCCCTGGTGCCGTAGGTGCCGTAGCCCGAGGGGCTGTAGGTTGAGCCCAAGGTATTATAGGTTGAGGTGCCCGTAGGATTATAGGTCGAGGTGCCCCCAGGATTGTAGGCGGATCCTGCGGTGTCGTAGGTGTCGTAGGTTGTATTCCAGGTGTCTCCGTAGTTGGTCATCTTGACGATGTTTTCAACAGTTGTTGAGTAGTTATTCTTTTCTGTGTTGTTCTTTGTCTTTTTCTTTGGATAGTAAAAAGCACCAGGTTAGTCTGATTCTTATATCCTCGTCGTGGCGTTAGATCCCAGGATGATGATATTGCCTTGACATCACTTGGGCGACCATGGAGGATTCGCCAAGTGAGGCAATCCAGTTGAACGAGAAAAGAAGATAAATTCCAAAGTCGAACATATTTTGGGAACAGTTCTGATTGATCGAATTCGCTGGGGCATCAGGTTCCAGACTGTTGCCGCAGAAGGCGGGATGATGGTGTATACTTCGATAACTCCATAGAATTGATAGATGATCACATTCAACCCCACAAGCGCCAGATATTCAGGAGTTTCTGTAGATTTCCAAGATGATGCAGTGAAATTGACTAGACTCGAGAGAGTTCTGTTCATTTCGTTTTACCCAATATGGTTTGATCGAGACCGCGGGGAGACCTTGGGATTAGAACGAACATTAGGTGGAGTATTAGGTGGAGTTCGATATGTCCCTATCTGCCTGGAATAACTATAATCATTGGTGGGACTGAATGTTGAATGCCAGGGTAAAAGAGCAAAAAAACGCTAAAGCAGTAGTAAATGCTAAGAAAGGACAGCCATTAGACATAGACGCCTCAGAGCGCTTCAATTATACTATGTTTCCAACCACCAGGCTGGCTCTATGTTGATGTCGACCCTAGCCACAATTACATTTAGCTATCCCGACCGAGAGGTGCCAATGAATCTGACAGGAATTCAGTGGCGTTCATCAGGTCTGTGCTTCCATAGACAACTCTTCTGCGATGTCCAGGTGCTGCACGTTGAACTGGCGCACCCTCGGCGCCCGCTTGTCCATTTGTTCGGCGAACCCATTCCTGCAAGTTGCCGTACTCGTCCATGCTTCCACCGCCCACTGTAAAGACAATAGCCTCGCTGAAAGCTTGGCGACGCTGTCCGAAACTGGCACCGGTGCCAGGGCCTGCGCTGCCAATCCCACCAGGCATTTGCGGGTTTCGCGATGCGGATGCCGGAGGCATAGCGCCACGGGCGTTGGCGCTCCTCGGGTCAAAGTAAAGGTAGTTTTCGGTCTTTGCAATAGCAGAGCTTGAAGCTGCAGCCGGGTCCATGATCGACTCGGTAATCTTGGTCACAGTAAGATCCTTGTTCGCTGGTAGGAAATTCTTTACGCCTGAGATAAGCGAGTCGAAATTGGCACCTAAAGCGCCCGATGTAATGCGATCCGTCAGGCGATTGGAAAGCGAGGAGAACCCACGGAATAGATCGGAGGATTGTTGTTCTGGAGCGGCTGTTGTCATCATGGTCATACGAGTGATCTCGCGCACTTGGCGGACGTAGGCAAGCGAGGAAATGTCGGGCACGCCGGCTTTGGTCAGGGCCTCTTCGAACTGAGTCATTTCTGAGCGGCTGAGCTCAGTTTCAGTGCTGAGGAACCAGATCACGAACAAGCGCAGCTTGTCCAATGGTTCACTTCCTTTAGAAGGATCATTGATGAGTTCCAAGATCTGTGACTTTGATTGTTTGGTGACGGTCTCTTCTAGCTCGAAGAAGTTGTCTAACTGCCGATCCTTGATACCCTTGAGCAGAGCGGTGGCAATGTTCATGTGCATATCAAGAACTGCCTTGCGTTCCCGCAACTCAGGGAGAAGTGTGATGGCGGCCTTGAGATGTTGCGCGGAGGCACTGGTGTCATTCTGGAGATCTTCAATTGAAGAGGCCCCCGTCTTCTTCGTAATCTCGTTCGCATCATCCTTGTACCGCGTAAGCTCAGCATCGATATCCTCAGCCACTTGGGGAAATGGGGCTCCGGCGTTGCGCTGCCAGAAGAAGTCGGAACTGTTCAAGTCATACGACTTTTTGGAGCCCTTAGCCGAGCCCGCCTCTCCTGCACCTGCATCCACAGTGATTCGATTCAAGCGCATTTCAAGAACATCTTGGACCAGTGATTGATATGTCCATGAGTGGGAGAGCATGGGGACTAGATCAACATTTCGGTCCATGATGATCAGGACCGGCCGTGCGGATGGCACTCCCGGCAAAGCGTTCTGATTGCCTGAAAAGAGGTTGTCTTTGGAGTTGAGGATGTGGTCTCGTAGTTTCCGATCCAGTTTTGTTGCTATCAGTTCCGCCGCACCACCCTTGGGGCACCGTATGATTGGAATAGTACCTGCCCAGCCAGTCAGATCTTCCTTCCATGATCCAAGGTGGGATATAATACTTACCCATTGTCACGCTCACACTAAACAAGCCGCTAACCACGCTGTCAACAATCCCATCCAGGTCTTCATCACTCGTTTTTGGACTGTTGATCTTGTAGTATGCATCGTTCCCCAGCCCTAGACTGAAGAGGTCCGGCTCTGCCACAATGAAGTTGAGATATTGATCAAAAACCTGCGCAATATGCTCGGATGCGCCAGAAGTAACTATTTGAGAAGCGAAATCCTCGAGAAGTGGCCGCGGGACGGAGGATAGGAAGTTCACGTAGGCTGGGGAGTAGAGCCCATGGGAAAGGTCGCGAGTGATCGCTTGGATATTATCGGGGGTAGGTTCCACGAAATATACAACCGGGACATCTGGAATAGGATATCTTTGAGAATGAAGATTTCTAGAAGTGAGTCCTCGTTAGCGATGGGGCAATTTAGGGGGAGAAGGCGTCGACCGTACAAATGAATAGTTATGCCCCATGCCCGAAGGTCGTTTACCCTCAGTACACTGCTGATAACATCTCGGCCCATTTTATCAAACACCAGGACCTTCCAGATCGGGTCACCATCTTCATTCAAGATCGGAGTGGAGTGGGAGATAAGACCACCGGACCCGGACTGATCGATGGTGCTGTCTTCAACAGGTTGTGGATCATGATTCAAATTCAACAGCTTTTGAATTGATGCTAAAAGCCAAGAGATGAGTAAAGATCAATTCATAACAAGAATCTAGCTTGCGTCACTTACCAACCTGTCGGTCTCGGAGGGACATGGACTGCGCCATGGCAATAGATGGCAGCGCTGTGTGAGATTGGGAGAGATGCTCGGTTTCCACCAGAGCTTTGAAACGTTCAGAGCTGCGCAGAAATATAGCTGGAATATGCGCAACTCTTAGAATAAGGATGAGGTTGTACCTTGCAGTGTTGACACTGGGGTTCTTCCTATCGCTCCACCTGGCATGGATCCCGCCGAGCTGCGCTGACATAAATGTTGCAAACACTGCAAACATCCAAGAACACATTTGATTCTGCCATGTAACGTAAGTTACATGGCGGTAGGCCAATGGAGGGTGTCCAATACAACAATTACGGTCAAGTATGGTATGCCATCGGTTAACCGCCTTGCCCAGCAGCTTTTGTCCCTTTTACTCTCCTCTTCAACCCAAGTCATCTACTCTAACCATCCCCCAACACCATCCCCCAATCCCTTCTTTTTTTCCGTAAAGCGAATGGCAGTGCCACTAGAGTGGCCCTTCGTATGAGAGCTTTTTCCTTCTCTGATTCCGCAAGGACTTTCTTTTGGAACAAAACTTAAAGAACAAGAAAGGAGAGCGAAAGGTTCTACAGGGACAACAGGAACGGCCCAGGAAGAGAGAAAGGAGGAGATACAAAGTCAAGGACACAAGGAAAAAGGCACTGGAATTGAAAAGCTGGGCCATCTTAATACTTCTACGTTGTATTCGCAACTGCGGAGCCTTCGTCATTAAGCTGCAAGGCCAAAAGGTAACGGCGTCACTCGCACTGGGGAACGCGGTTGTTGCCTGAGGCATACACCACTTTAATCCTGAGTCAAAGCCAAAAGCAGTCTCTGTTTTCTCTCATAAGGTACGACAGTACTCATACTGCAACACTTGAAGTCCACTCTAGGCGTATCAAACTGTGAATTGTCTAATCCTTATCAATTCTTCAGACCAGCAGCGCAACAGGCCCCTGTTCTGCCGCGTCGCCGAGACAACCAGCCAATCATCTCACATCCATCACCGGAAAAAATATTTCTCCTCCCGAACCCCCGATCCACTCTTTTCCAAAAATAAAAGGCGGTGAGCATCAAATAAACTCCAGGCCTGTACAGGCAGGTGCGTGCACGTGATTACGTGAGCCTTCATAGTTGCTTAGAGAAGCTTCGACTGAGGCTCACCATGGAGCAATCTGCTCAAAACTCCATGCAGGGCTTATCGCATGGGAATTCCTCACTACCTGCAGATTACTGGAGCACCCTTGATCCCGCCTACCCTGATCCTGAGCAGCAGCTTCAGCAGCCACAACCTCAGCAGCAGCACGATTCTGCACCACAACAAACTTCTCTTGGCATCGGATGGGACCACCCTGTTTTTCAACAGCAACAGAGAGAAATAGCCCCACGGCCAGACCCGAACCATGGCATTTACTCATCAGTGCATCAGCCTTGGCAGCAAGCAAATCCTCTTCAACAGCCACCGCAACGAGGATATGGAGCTTCGGCCCAGTATCAGATGCACCCACAAGCTCCTCATTTCCAGCAGGGACAGATGTCCTTTGACCCCCATCCCCTGAATGCATCCGAATCTTCGGCGTTTCCGTCATTTTCCTACCAGCCAAACTACTTCCATCCACAACACCCACATATCTCAGTGCCAGACACTTTCCCCGAGGCACCTGCGCCGCAGAGAATACAGCCACGGCCGCAACCACAACCGCAGCCATCGGTTTCTCCATACCCTTTACCCCAAGGGTACTCCTCGGAAATGCTGGTAAGCTGACCCTAAATGTCCTTCGTGGCGACCGTGATGCTAACTATAGACAGCAAAACACAATTGATTTGACCAACGACTACCCTGACACAGACCCAAATGTCACCATTAACCCCCAGTTCCTAAATTCTAACCCCCAGGCATTCAATCAACAGCAGTCTTCGTTGGCAAGCAACTTTCTTCAGGGAATGCCTGCGGATTTCCAACGACAAGGGAGTGATCAGTAAGTTATAACACTTTGTTTTTTTTTGGGCGGGTTTTCTTTTTGAAATGCCATGGCTGACCTTCTGAAGGGCTAGGCTATTCAATTACTACCAACATGATCTTTCAGTTCAGCCGCAGATGACACCAACTGGCGACTCTGTGCTTCAGCCTAGAGGTATGTCCAGACCGGTCAAAATACATTAAGTTGGGATTAATACTCACTTTCCTAGGATTACCAGTACCGGAAGTTGTAATCACCAATAAGAAGGGAGCCTCTAATAAGCAGCAAACAAAGGAGACTTCTGCACATGGCCAAACCAGAGCTGTATCTAAGTCAGACAGTGAGAGTTCGGATGGATCCGATCTTGAGATTGAAGCACCCGACGAGCCGTCTCCTATCCCCCCCGATTCGTCCGACTGAACCCGAGGCTGCTGCGGAATATGATACCCTCCAAGCCGTGTGGTCACCAAGGAACAAATGGCCTGGTTCCGAGAGGGTTAAGGCCGCGCTAGTAGCCTACAAAGAGCTTGTCAAATCATTGAGAGATGCTTGGAAAGAACAAGTTCAGGCGATGAAACTAGCCGAAAACCAAGAGGACAACGAGAAAGCAACAAAACTCAAGGAAAAAGTCATTTCCCAACGTCGCACCATGGACAAAATTGCGACCACAACGCTAGAAATGGGTCATCCCATTATTATTAAGAAGTATGTATCGCCCTCCCCTCCTAACTCCCATATCTTGCCTCGTTTCCATCTGGCTGTGGTAGCCGCACAAATCCTGAAGCTATTTGAGAACCTCTATAAATATTCTTGGAAGCATTAGATATGACAGCACTGTCACGGGCTAGAATAAAGGTCCATCGCTCTATTCGCCGGTTGGCAAGTCTGTTCGCCGGTTGGCACGGCTTCAATGAATATTCACCGGTTGGCAAGCCCGTTCGCCGGTTGGCACGGCTTCAATGAATATTCACCGGTTGGCAAGCCCATCGCCGGTTGGCAAGGCTGCCGCCGGTTGGCACGGCTTCATACGTGCGTGTCCTGGGCACATATATAAGAATATCAGATGGAGCAAAATGGTCCCATTCTATTGAGTCTCAGATATGCCCTTAGCAAGCTATCTGTGAACCTCATTGAGTGGGAATCACTCCTATCTAAAATTGGCTCAAGCTTGCAGCTTTGTGTGCCAAAAAAAACTTCAAACATTGACATAATTGAGCTCAAATGACTAATTGTTAATTCCATGTAGGCTGGGAGAGCATCCTATGATTGTGGCAGCTCTATATTCCTTCTTGCTCGACCGTTTCCAAGCAGCAGACTTTGCCGGGACTCTGACTATTAACCTGCTATCGGTAAGTTTGACGTTTGTCTCTTTTCGCGTCGGATAGATTGACTGATATCGAATAAGCTCTTTTCGCGTTTCTCGACCTTGACAGAAGACCTGTTGCAAAAGACCAATCTGTCCAAATTGCTGCCTAAGTTCCTCAAAAAAGGTGGCCAGCAGGTTAAGGACCTCACACAGAAGATCCTGGATAATGCTGCGGCCTCTACGAAGCATAAGCAGGATGGTGAAAAGCCTGCCAAAGAAGAGCCGCACCCAAAGAGCCTTTCAGCAGACCAGCCTAAGGGAGACACTGGAGTAAAACGACCCCGGGAGGCGGATAGCAACCTGCAACCTGGCGCAAAACGAATGGCAGTTCCCAACACCTCGAAGGATGTGAATAAAGTTGCACCCGCAGGCAATGGACCAGCTAAAGGAGCACAAAGTAGTAAGCCAACCGGCGCTGCAGCGCTGCGACCTAAAGCCAATATCGTGGCTCCCAAGCCAACAAGTCTCTTCGGCACTTTAAGCTCAGCGTCAAAGAGACCCGGGACCACGAATGCGGATAGGGCCGCCGCGGCGGCTGCAGCAAAGCCAACGTATGTATCCACGAAGGCAGTGTTGCCGAGATTCATTTGTATTAACTCTTCAAATAGTGCTGCTCCCGAAAAGGAAAAGACACCAGCCCCGAAGCCATCTTTCTCCTTTGGTGACATTATGGCCGACTTGAACAAACCAAAGCAGGCACCAACTCCCAAGCCCGCCGAAGATCAGCCCCCGGAGACTGAAGCTGAGCGAGCAAAGAGGTTGCGTAAAGAAGAGCGCCGTAAACTTCGCGTGACCTGGAAGTCGGATGATGCTCTTACTGAAGTTCGACTATTCACCCACGATCCCGATGAAGAACTAGGTCCTGGCGATGGGTCATTGCGCTCACGCGGAGACGTTAAAGGCGAAGGTAGTGTTCTTAAGCTTCACAAAGATATGGACGAACTGGAAGAAGAGGACCTTGGCGGTATTCGCGAGACCGTGTACCAAGATGGTTATACACTGTCGAGTAGGTTATTCCTCCAAATCGTACCTCGGTTTTTTGCTGACCATCATAGTGGTCGATTTCGATTTCGATGAATCCAAACACGGCAGTTTCATCAAACGCGGTGGTCCCCAGTTGCCAACCAGTCCCGAGAGAGAAGCCCAGGAGCATCGGGAATCCACTACCCTTATGGTCTTCTATACTTCTCCTGCCGACATGCCTGACACACCCAAGGAGCCACCGACTCCTGACCCCGACGATGTCGTTACCGATGTATTACCTTTCGGAGAATTGCCCGACTTGGTCAAGGTATGCTACACTTTCGATCGCACTATAATCTCACACTAACGAAGACCCTACAGGCCCGCCAGGAACGATACTACTCCTACGTGAACCCCAAGCCTACGACCCCCCAACAGCCGCAGCAACCTACTACCGGGAACAGTGGATTCGACATCTCCAATTTGCTCAAGATCATCCAGGGTGTGCCTGGACAGGCGCAGCCCATCCCACCACCGCAGCCAACCCAACCAGGGGGCATGCCGGATCTCGAGAGGACCATCAACATGTTCCGTCAGCAACAGCCTCAAGCCCAGGTTCCCCAGGTTCCCCAGGTTCCCCCGACTCCACCAGTACCCACTCCTCAGCCCCAAGGCCTTGACTTCAACGCTATCTTGAATGTCATGAAACAAATGCAGGGACCGGCTGCATACACCCAGCCTCAGCAATCTCAACCAGCAATGGCACCCAACCTCGGCGCCATGTTCGCACAGTTTGGTGGACAGAACCAGCAACTCGGCTCTCTCCCATTCCAACAGCAAGGTCAGGACTATGAAGACCCAGAGCGCAAGCGCGGCCGCGAGGGCGGTTATTATGACGACCAGTCTAACTCCGAGTCGTGGAGTCGCTCGAAACGGACCCGGGTTGGCACCAACGAGCCTAAGCCTGTAAGTACACTGCAGACTCAGCATTCTGTGATAAACAAATGGCTAACTCTTTTGAAACAGTACAAGGTGGGACTAGTTGCCTGTAGATTCTGGGCCGAGGGCAAGTGTCGCAAAGGCGACAACTGCACTTTCCGCCACGATCCTCTCTAAATCAAAACATCCATGATTCCCTTTCGACTGATACCCTTGTACTGCTTGTTCTTCGACATTGGTACAATCTCCCTTTCCCTCTATCTATGCATTATTACGTCATTGGTTTCTTCCATATCTTGTACTGGGTCATGGATATGCATTTTACAACCAGAATTCTTTGGTTGGCGTTCATCGCATTGCGTTTCATGGTCTGGGATGTCGGCACATATTGATTCGTCCCTCTGGGTTTCAAAATCCGTTGCATGCCCCCTTGGGTCAGGCGTTTTCTTTTTCTTCGTGTTTCGCCTTGGTCGCCTTGGTCGCCTTGCGGATGCATTTAGCGAGGTCTCCATAGTTAGTTATCTGGGGGCTGATATTATGGCGCATGGATTGAGGGCGACAAACATGTACAATTAGGTTATTTCTAGTTCCTTTTCCCACTGCAATGAGTTATCTTCAGCGTATTGGCCTGTTTCATCTCTTTCATCTCTTTCATCTCTTAATGGTAGTAATAGTAGCGGAAGTATCGGACCAATGGTAGAGCTCCATGGTAAGAGGTTCCCGGTTCTCATCAAACTCCCGGCTTACATCGGAATGGGAAAACATCCGCAAGCATGAATCCATCCCAGTCTCTACAAGATGCTTGCAGTGTTCCAGATTCTCTCTTAGCTCATTCCGACGAGGATCTGATTCGCCTTGTGTACAAGCAGTTTCCGCAGGAAATTGACCGTCTGCGACGGGCATACTCCATCCGAGACGGTCCCTGGACCCCTCCTAGCACTCCATCCCCATCCTACATTTTATACAATGAAGAGTACGATGAAGTGAACCGCACACTCGTTGGACTTCTAGCTCTCCGCTGGATTCACACCGGTCAATACGAGACCTTCGTCGGTTTACAGCCATCCGCATCTCAACTAACGAGAACCTCGTTTGATTGGATCCGCGGATTCTACACGCAACTCATCAAAGACGCAAACGCTCTATTTACCTTAATCACCTCAATAATCATCAACGACATAGGCAAAGACCCGCAGCTGGCAACCGACTGCCACGCAAAGACTGGCGTGGACTTCTCCACTCTCAACCACGACGCCATTCTCCTCGTGGCCTGTAAAGCCGGCCTAGTCCCATCTCTGGACCAGCTCCCAGACCAATATAGAGACGATGTACTCCGGGCGATTGAGCTCGGTGCAACTTTCAACTTTGGCCAACTGGCACAGGCAGAAAACGCCCCAGCCTCTCTGTCCGGTCTACACCGCATGAAGGGCCACGACCGCAGCTTCCGACTCCGCTTCATGGAGCAACTGCTCGATATTGCCGGTGCCGCGGGGCACATGGACTGGACGTGCGCGAAGAAACTCACCCAGCCTATCTTTGAGTCCTACCGCAATGTCTATGATGTATGCGAGGGTGTCATTGCGGGCACCCTGACCGTCCGCAGTGGGTATGACTTGATATTGATTCGACGCGCGGAGTTCCTCCGCGACAAGGATGTGCGACGATTCCAAGTGGAGGAGAACCCAGGGGACCGGGCTTTGATGCGATTGTTCTGTATGGGCAATGTGACTACCCAGGAAAAGGCGCTGTTGTATGAGGATGCGTGGCGTGCGTTGGAGGACCCGGTTAGGGAAACTCTGGCAAATGCTCTCAATCTAGACGGTCGGAGGAGCGAACCTGCTGTTCAGCCGACGTATATGCCTGCTCTACTTGACCGTATACAGGATGTGAATGCGTTAGTATGTACCCTGCGTTACCTTGCCCAGGTTCTGAGTGCGACGGATGATGCAGACCCTTCGGCGGTTGTTATTGAGCGGAGTGTGTATTCGGCTTTGAAGCAGTTTGTCGAGAGTGATGAGTTTCGGGAAGATCCGACTATCTTGGAGAGGGTTGAAGTGCCTGATGGCGTGGTTGCTTTAACCACGGCCTCACTTTGATGTGTGATAGTTGCCTTTCAACAATTTGACAATTTGACTGAATTTACTATTTCTCATTTCAATTTCTAGTGTAGAAGAACACTCGGTTGCTTGAGCCTCCATAACTCAAAAGGTTGAGGATGAAAGATGTGGATGATTTGAATATCTAGTTGGCTTGAAGTGATATTAGAGATTTATGTACAACGTAACACTACAATGGTAACATATCTATACAGACGTCCTTTCATTAAAGATTAAAGTGCAAGAAGTAGATCAATATATCCACCTTCGAAGAGACCATGTACATTGGTGCCAGTAAAAGAGATTCTAGATGTCTTCTTTCTTGCCATGTTAACATGCCCCGGGCGTCCCTTGGACAGAAGCGAAGAGAAAAGGCCGGTGGCCTCAGTCCGTCGGACGAGGAGGAGAAGGGTTAGATGTAGAAGACTGCCCCTTTTTGAGCTTGCCCAACCGTGTACGGTTGACATCGCCCTGACTCGCCAAGCTGATCTTCAACCAGTCGTTACGTGTAGCCAGTGCTTCAAGCGAGCTGCGCATGCGAACGACACCCTCACGGTAAAGACAGTTCTTTTCAAAGCGCCAGCTGCACAGCAATACCCGGAGCATGCCGCCTTCTCGCCCGCATATCAAAGCCACGACGGGTGGTCGCTCAGCGGAAATCACAGACACAGTCATATTGCCCGTGTCCACGAGAGTGAAGATACGGTGCGTGGCAGGGAGCTTTAGTTCTTGAAACAAATTCTTCCAATGCTCCTGATCACGGGGTTCCTTGCTTATTCGGAGGTCATCGTCCCGGAGTTTCCGGGAGAAGACAGCTGACGAGACCGAATACGACAGGCGATCATTGAAATTACCGTAGATGATCTTCTCAAGGTCATGCAACGGCATCGTGCCTTCGAATCCGACCAGATGGCTGGAGCATCCCTGTGCTCCATTGTTGCAGAGCTTTCGTACCGCCCAAGGACTAAGCCAGGAGATGATCCAGGCGACTCCAACGTACAGAGCAATAGCGACTAGGTACTGAGGCACAATTAGTTGTCTGATGATTCTCATCACCTCACTCTCTGATTGAGTTTGTTGCCCCCCCTGGAAGTCAATGGTTGAAACCGCAAGCGCAATGGCGGACATGAAGAGAGCAAAACCACTCCCTGCAAAAAAGATACCAAAATACATGATTGTCTGTGAGAGAGTAGTACTCATTCCGCTGAGCCCTTTGGCATAATTCAGTTTCGGGAAGTCCTTCCATCGGATGGGGATGCCCCGGCAGCGATCTACAATGACCGTAGGCTCCTCTACATCACCGCCGACACCAACCACATCGCAGAGTGGTTTGATGTCCCAAAGATGAGTACCGTACTGATCTTCATCTGCAATGTTGCGAAGAATCCTCTCACAGCCAGCTGAAGCCAGTTTAGGCGGTATATCCACTGTGGGATTTTTCGGGTCCGGCCACAGACAGAGGAGACGCTCAAGCAGTTGATTGCTATCATTCACGATGGATAGTCGCGCAATGGCCTGGAAGATGCTATCGGAATCATTGGGGTTAAGTCGATATGACAAAAGCCCCATCGCAGCGTACGCCATATCGCTGGTCGTGTACCCCATGGTGTCGACGCCAGTTGTCTGCGTCGCCATGGCTTGGACAACAAAAGTGAACAATTGCAGTTCGCTCAGCTGAAGGCTATTGGTATAATGGTTGATGAGGTAGCCTATAACGTCTTCGTGTTGATTCACATTCAAATCTGACTTGGGGGGCTGCCAGAAGCTCTTGTACATGTCACTCAGCGTGAGTTCATGCGGTGTGAACAAAGACATAGAGGCAGAATGGGTGAAACAGTATCGGATTCTGTTGGCAGCGAGGAGGACTTCCGGAAATGTCCATATCCGTTGTCCCCATATTCGTTTGTCGTTCTCACTTTCAGTGGGGAGGACTACATATAGTCGCTTCGCGCAGCGGACCGCATCGCAAATCGTGTTGATATCTCGGGTGCATTTCGATTCGACACGGTTAACTGCTGTAGTATCTTTCGAAACACAATCGACGTCCACCCAAAAGGCTTCTAGCGGAGGGTCCTGCGGGTCTTTATGACGGTTCTCGTACTGGATCATGCGTTCAGCCACTGGATACAATATCTCCCGTAATTCTTCATCCGTTTTTGTGAATTCTCCATTCGCCTTTTTGTCAAGATAATTGGCCCGCGAAAAACTCAGGAAAATATAGGGTTGTAGCATGCCCGTTTTTTTATCACGGAGGTCCTCGGTCTTCTTGGAGACCCACTGATTGGTAGTTCGGTCTTTCACCACCAAGCGGCGAGGGGTCGTAAGACTGGCAGTCTTTGACTGCCGTTGAAGATTTTTGGGGGACTGGTCCAGTAGATTCATTGCATGTTTGGGCCAGTTCCAGTGAACATTCTGATACTTTTTGTAGGGCTCAGTTGTGGCGTTGTCATTCCACGGGGTGGTACAAATCTCAAAAAAGAGCACGACTGGAATAATCCACGATAGTGTCAGAGTGAGCAGGATTGACATGATCCAGTGCAGGGTTGTTAGTATCAAGGTTAACAGAGTAGATGGGATCCAGAACAGGGTTCGTTTGATGATTTTCAATATCAAGCTTTCCTGGGTTTGAGTCGTATCATCCCCCTCTTTCTTGTTTTCGTTGACTTGAGCACCGTCGAAGCAGCGAAGGCCAAGCGGGTTCAAGCAAAGTTCGGCCAGGGTGATGATGAATGGGACTCTCCCACGAATGTGGCGTCGCCTCCAGTGACGAGGGGGATAATCGGTCCCGGTCCCTTTATAGGATTCTGGAGTTGCCTGCACGACAAGACGACGTGGATACTCTTTATTGGAGCTGTATTATGTGTCCAAGTCGGCATATTTTTCGTGGTCTTCGTCTCCATTAGGATTCCGATACTTTTTCTTGCCGTACCCATCGCGAGCATATTCCAGCTCCAGCATGCGATCCTCAATTGTTTCCGGTTCGGCAAAAGGCTGCTGGAACCGCATTCCAGATGATCGATGGTGGTGGTGGTCATATTGATGTTCGATATTCTTTCTTGCTTTCTCCATATCGGTCTGCTTCTTGCCCCTGAAAGGAAAATGATGAGCCATTTTTGGCAATCGAGAGACTTGATCTCAGAGGCAGAAGTAAGGATTCTGGATAAGATTGCGCATCAGGTCACTCAGCAAAGATATTGGGACTGGAGATTGGAAGTAGATTGTAAAACTGTCTAATGTCTGGAATACCCAGGTCTATTCCCTTTAGATAGGTAATCTTGAGGCTCAATTTGGGATGGGATATGCGGTTTTTACTGGTTGAAAATGCCTCAAGCCCGAATTGAAATGTATTCCTGCGATACGGAGTACTCCGTACATGATGCGCCTCGAGGGAGAAAAAAGGATAAATGTCAGACTGTACGTTGATCTTGCAGCGTCAAGATACTTGGCAACTCGTAAGAACCGAACTAAATTGTTAGCGTTGAAACTGGCCAATTGCGCGCCATGTGGCTTTTTGCTTTGCTTTTTTTCAGGTCAAGGAGATTCGACAATCCACGAATCCCTCTGCCAAACAGATAATCGAGAGTAAGCACATGGGTTTCTCTCTTTCCCAAAGTGGCTGCAAGACCGTAGATTGCAGTATTTTGACCAACGAGTTCGTGTTGAGTTCGTGTTCACATCCAAATAGGGTTATCATGACCGGTGACCTGGTGACCTAGTTAATTATAACCCCCGTCATCTTGTTTTATTTTGTTTTGTTTTACCTTTCTTTTCTTTTCTTTTGCAGTCTTTTTCAGCCGCAGTGACAGCGTGATATAGGAGGGATTGTACCTTTAGTACGGAGTAGTAATGATAGCCGTATCAATAACCTCTCTCTGGATCATAAGCAGGATCCTTTTTCGGTCTTAACACCACAATACTCTATAACTATTTCTCCTATGTATCCCTGGAGTGAGAGTCTCAACTCTTGGGGTCGTGGAACGGGACTAAAAATCGATGCCCTCGGTCTTGTTACGCTCCTCGGAGCGGAGGAGATGGACCGCAGTATCGGGCGACTCGTGCCGAGCATGTACCTCGAATACCTGCCGGTGTTTGGTGCTTTTGTGGTGGCTGGAAACCGATTCACCACAAAGAAACCCGGATTCGTTCTCTACAACATATCAGCGGGAATTATGACCACCGAGCTTGCCGGCTGGTTTTCGCGATGGCTTCAGACACAGGACTTCAAACAGGTCCGAAGTATTGTCACATGGCAGCTCGCGGAGCGGCCGCGCAGATGGAGAGAGTTCGTCGTCGGCTTCTTGCTCGTTGGGTTGCCGGTGCACGGGATGCTCATTGCCCTGACTGTGTTAGCCGCGGACTGGTGGGGATTTGCCAATGTGATAGCCATGGCCATTTCAGTGGTAGTGCGATGTATACTGGTAGCACAAAATCGGGCCGGCATCGATGCGAACATCCTGAAAGCACAAGAAGCAGCCCAAGGTTACCCGGCCAAGGGAGCCAAGTATGACGAGTCGATGAAGAGCCTCGGGGGCCTTCGCCAGAACGGGACCGCCACGAAGGGGGCCAAAATACCCATCGAGCCTCAAGACCCAAACAAAATTGCCAAGGTGATTGTGTTGACAGAGGACTCGAAAGTCGTCACTCTTGCAGTCCCCGCGTATCTGCCGAAATTGGCATTCGCAGTTAATCCCCAGCCACCCAACCGGTACATTTATCGGGCGTGCCAATGGATAGGCTGGGCCGCCTTTGCGGTCCACGTCATCAGTATCGGAATGGCAGCCTTGTACACGCAAATTGTCTCAGTGGTGGTGACTATCGTTGCTACAGTCCTCACGGCCCACCGAGTTGGCTGTGAGGACTCCCAAATATGGGAATCAATCCGAAGTCACTGGAGCCATGGCAATAAAGTCCAAGGAAATAGTTGCTGGGTTAGCTCAAAACTCAAGGCCACCATATCTATGTACCCCGAGGAGTATATGGATTGGCCTGAGTTGGAGGAGCAGAAACCCCTTTCTGCGCACGTAGGCAATAAAGAGAAGAGTGGCGAACCGTCATGGACCAGACCGACAGGTCTCCCAGACTTGGAATCTACTCCGATCTCGAAAAATAAGAAACCTGAAAGTCGGCAGGACTTATTTGCTTGGCTAGATTTAACGAAGGAGGAAGACGAAGTGCTGATTGCTTGGGGGCTCATACCACATAACCGGGAATGGCAAGATGCATATTTGGAGAAAAAGGATATACACCGCAGGAGATTTGGGATGATGGCATTGGAATCCGCCCATTGATGGAGTGTGAAGGTGTCTTGGGAAGAATCAAAAGAATTGGGGGAGCAGGAGGAGTCCTTTACCGCCTTTGTTTTTATATATCAAAGACACAACTTTGGAAGCTGAGGTTGTCCAGGCTATTCTCAGCAATCCATAATTTACTAGCATCTCCTATATGTCTTGTATTGTGATAAACCCCAAGCCATTCACTTGATCTACCAAAATCCAGCAATATGGCTTCAAGCCCAGATTGCGCCTCTGCCATATGCAACCACCTTATTGTTGTCTGCTGTCATGCTATTTACACCGGAGGCTCAAAGCTTGGTGCCTCAGAGGACGAGTGGTTAGTGATTAGAATAATCTCTCTAAATGAAAAAAACAGCATCTGATGCACTGAGCAGGCTGATCGAGCCCTTCCAACAGGGGGAAACACCCACGTTCATCGATCATATCAAAGCCGGATTGAAAGCTCTAGCGGAAGACTCTCATAGCTTGCTTGTGTTTTCTGGGTATGACGTTTTGCATAATGTGTGTTTGGATTTCGTTTCGCTGATCCATTGAACAGAGGGCCTACCAAGAAGCCTAGAACTGAGCTCAGTGAAGGCCAGTCTTACCTTGTAAGGCGCCCGAGTTCCCTTTGAGCCGCCACTCAGAGAGCTGATGTATAGCAAAATCCAGAATCTGGCCAGGGATAACGACTACTTTCAAGACACGCCCACTATCTCCACAATTGACCCATCGAGAGTCATCGCAGAAACCAACGCCACGGATTCATATCAAAACCTATTGTTTTCTCTAATTAAGTTCCGGGTATACACGGGCGTTTATCCACAGAGGGTCACAGTCGTGACGCACGAGTTTAAGCGCGCTCGATTCATGCAGTGCCACTTTCCAGCTGTGGGACTCGTACCTCTTGGCCCAGAACAAGAAAACTACACACACAAGGTTGCTGTGATAGGTACCAATCCGCCAGTGGAAGTCACGTCACCCGAGAGCTTGACTCGAGGTGAGGCTGTGAATGGGATTGGCCTTTGGAGAGAAGATCTTTACGGAGTGAACGCAGATCTGGCAGGCAAAAGGGCGAGACGAGGCTGGTCTCCTGGAATGGAAAACGATATATTCTCCCATCTGGGGCTGGAAGATGTGACGCTGGATCTAATCCGCTATGATGGGGGTGGTCATTGCAATAAATGGTTCCCGAAGCGAGAGAGCTTGCCTTGGTCTTATACTAGACATGATACAACTGAGCGGCCTTGATTTTGATTAGGAACAAATATCAAGACTTCTGATATGATAGGTGGAAGAAATCCTCGATCCTTTCCCGAAACGCCAATCCATAGTATCCTTCGTATTTGATCATAATGTGTCACCAAGAGCTTAATCCGCCAACCGGTAGCTGACCAGAGTCCCAACTCGGTGATTGTTTGTGCTGAAGCTCCTTAGTTGGACCTTCTCTGCGTTCTTAATTTCTTTGGCGTCACTGTCGCCCCATTCCACGGGTACGTCTGAATCGGCGTCGGCATAGACAAGCACATTGAAGGTGCAGTCTGAATCAAGGACGGGGAGGAAGGTGACAGAGGCGGTAATTTGGCGGAAGATAGCTTGGATCTCCTCCTGGATTTGCTTTTCTGTCTTCTCAATAGGCTCGGTGGGCTTTGCATCTCTTCAGGCCGCAAAGATGTTGGATTAGTAGGATGATTAAGATAATCTCACAGTGTGCAGACTTACCCCGGTGTACTATTCTCTTTGTCGCCGGCTTTCTGGGAGGTCTTGCTTTTCGATTGCTTGCCGAATATTTCGATCTATTCCATCACTATAGTTAGCCACGGACTCGTACGGGAGAGTGTCGGATCCATACGTCAAATTGCCATCTCTCCACATGCTCACCGGTCTCTTTGCTCGTGATTACTACCACAAGTTTTGAGATCTTCCCTCCCTGCATCCATTCCTTCAGCTGGGACATGATCTTCTTGATGTAGGCTTTAACCTGGTCGTCGGCCGAAACTGCTATAAGGTTAGGGTTGCCGACGGCGATTAAGAAGAACACGGCTCACGAACCCAGCATATTGAGGCCATATTTTTTAATCCTACCTCAATTAGCCTGCTGCACCGTAGTGGGCAAAGTTGAGAGGGCATACTTACGTTGTGAAATCTTCGGGAGGGTAGACTCCTCGTTGGAAGCTGAACACCCAATGCAATCAGCCGGTGTCTTGGACTGAGTACGACCAGCAACTTACAGAATTGAATTAATCGAGTATTCAAACTGAGACAGTCAGTACTCGAACTTCATTGACGCAACCAAAAAAGGCGACTCACGAATTCGGAGACAAGCTTGGCCGATCCTGATATCTTGTAAGCACTACGATGGCTACACAAGTAGATAATGGATACGAACCTTTGATTGACAGCTTGTGCACTTTTGACTTTTCCTTGGTTTCCGGCATGATGAGCTCGTAGATAGCTGGGGCTTTGAAGGTGAAAGAAAGTTAGAAAGCTCAGCTTTGTTTATGTCGAGTGGTCACCGCAGCAATAAACAGTCACCGCCCGCGCGTCCGTTTTTCCTCCGCAAACCGTGAGACCAACCAAGTACTTGCGTGCTGATCGATTGCCCCGCGGATACACTTTGATTCGCTTGCATACCATCAGCCCCTCCTATGCCACCGCAGAAGTCCCGATGCGAGGATGTCTGCAGTTAGGCCGATGGCTGAGCGCAGCGCCGAGATGCCAGGCCGCAAGCCTCCGACCACCAACTGTCTTTTCTTCGTATAGGTATAACAGGAGTTTCTCTACTACGACGATTTACTATGGACGTTCGAAAACCACACCTACAAAGCTCGACTTAGACCTCGAGAAGAGAATTGCCGCAATCCCAATCGAACGTTTCCGCAATTTCTGCATCGTCGCACACGTTGACCATGGCAAGAGCACGCTTTCCGATCGATTACTCGAATTGACGGGCACAATAGAAGCGGGCACAAACAAACAAGTTCTGGACAAACTTGACGTTGAGCGAGAGCGAGGAATTACGGTCAAAGCACAGACGTGCACCATGATTTACAACTATAAAGGCGAAGATTATTTGTTACATTTGGTCGATACACCCGGCCATGTGGACTTCCGTGCTGAGGTGTCGCGAAGTTATGCCAGTTGCGGTGGCGCAATCCTCTTGGTTGATGCCAGTCAGGGTGTACAGGCGCAGACAGTCGCCAATTTCTACTTGGCCTTTGCGCAAGGCCTCGAGTTGATTCCTATTCTTAACAAGGTTGATCTCCCCTCATCCGACCCAGAGCGGGCTCTGGAGCAGATAAAAAACACATTTGAAATCGATACAGACAAGGCGGTGATGGTCTCAGCAAAGACTGGATTGAATGTCCCAGCTGTTCTACCGACGGTGGTGGAGAAAGTCCCTGCGTAGGTATACCCCGTGGCTTCCCAAAGTGCTGCTTTTTCGCTGACTGGATGCTAGACCTATCGGTGATTCCACGAAACCACTTCGTATGCTCCTCGTGGATTCCTGGTATGACTCCTACAAAGGCGTGATCCTGTTGGTCCGTGTTTTCGACGGTGAAGTGCGTGCAGGCCAGCAGCTTATATCCTTCGTTACCGGTCTCAAATATTTTGTCGGTGAAGTCGGCATCATGTACCCGACTGAGACTGCGCAAACCGTTCTCCGTGCAGGCCAGGTTGGGTACATCTACTTCAACCCTGGTATGAAGCGGAGTAAAGAGGCCAAGATTGGTGACACCTTCACAAGAGTCGGTTATGAAAAGGTCGTCGAGCCTTTGCCTGGATTCGAAGAGCCCAAATCCATGGTCTTTGTGGCTGTATACCCAGTGAATGCGGATCTCTTCGAGCACCTGGAGGACAGCATCAACCAGCTGGTTTTGAATGATCGAAGCATCACAGTACAGAAAGAGTCTTCTGAGGCCCTAGGCGCCGGTTTCCGTATGGGCTTCTTGGGAACCCTTCACTGCTCCGTGTTTGAAGACCGCCTACGACAGGAGCACGGCGCCAGTATTATCATTACACCACCCTCCGTCCCGGTCAAGGTTGTGTGGAAGAGTGGCGCCGAAGAGATTATTACCAACCCTGCCAAATTCCCCGATGATGATAGCGTACGACTCAAAGTTGCCGAGGTACAAGAGCCATTTGTGTTGGCCACTCTGACATTCCCGGAGGAGTACTTGGGAAAGGTGATTGAGCTCTGCGAGGCCAACCGCGGTGAGCAACAAAGCATTGAATACTTCACAGCGACTCAGGTCATTATGAAGTACGAGTTGCCTCTGGCCCATTTGGTTGATGATTTCTTTGGAAAATTGAAAGGCGGTACCAAGGGCTATGCCAGCCTGGACTACGAAGAATCTGCATGGCGAGCCGGAAATATTGTCAGGCTACAGCTCTTGGTCAACAGGGAGCCAGTGGATGCTGTGACGCGGATTATGCACTCGAGCCAGGTGAGCCGACAAGGCAGAATTTGGGTCACCAAGTTCAAGGAGCATGTGGACCGGCAGCTTTTCGAGATCATCATCCAGGCTGCTGTAGGCAAGAAGATCATCGCTCGTGAGACTATCAAGCCTTATCGAAAAGACGTGCTGGCAAAATTGCATGCTAGTGATGTGAGTCGGCGACGAAAGCTGCTGGAGAAGCAGAAAGAAGGCCGCAAGAGGTTGCGAGCAGTTGGAAATGTGGTGATCGAGCACAAAGCTTTCCAGGCATTCTTGGCGAAATAAGCTTGTAAATTAGAACTAAATACACTGTATAACATTATTTCTGCGATAACCATTTTGGATGTCTTCCATCTTTATACAACCCTGCGGTCCACTTGTGCCAGCGGTGAGAGCTTCACCGGCAGAAAAAAAGTTCATGTCGGACCCCGCCATTCAACTTCTTCCTCTGCTCATTCTCAGTCCACTTCATTGTGTCTGAACAGCCTCGATCAAGTTCTGCAGCTTCAGTTTGTGGATCTACTGACACAATACCAGAACTAATTCTTCTTTGAGCTTGAAATCTTGTTTCTGGCGGCTGAAGTCCGCCTAGCCGATCGCATCGCCTTGAGTCACCCTGCCATGCTCCGCATTTGACGACGGCCATGCAGCCTCCAGAGGGTGCGCAGGTAGACCTGGGCAAGGCCCAGGTTATTGACAGCGTTCCCAAAGTGATCAAAGAACTGAAATTTGGTGTCTTGTACGCAGTTCACTCTGTGCTTGCCACAAGCGTTTGTCGCAGACTTGATCGCTAACGAAGATTTATGTTTGCAGAACCAACGATGACATTGTCGGCCAAGCAGTGGTAGAAGTTTCTGACCGAAAGTTTTTCGACTTGGATCAGACCCGAACGGTGGTTTCCAATGGACCTCTCGACCCGCGCATGGGTATCTCGAACAAAACTGATTCTTGCGCAACATGTGGAAACAATCTGAAAGACTGCAATGGTCATTTCGGCCATGTGAGATTGGTCCTACCGTCTTTCCATGTCGGTTATTTCAAGCGCGTCATCTCGATCCTTCAGGAAATTTGCAAGGAATGTTCGAACATTCTGCTCCCCGAGGCGGAGCGCCGTACATATCTTCGCGAGATGCGCCGACCGGGCCTTGATAACCTACGCCGGACGCAGATCGCAAAACGCATCAACGAACGGTGTCGGAAAACCCGTGAATGTACATACTGTGGAGCGATCAACGGTGTCGTGAAGAAGACCGGAACAAGTGCTCTGAAGATTACCCACGACAAATTCCGTGCGTTCAACGCCTCGGTTTCTGTCAAAAAGCAAACGCCAATCAGCAAGGATGTCTTTGATAACTCCTTCCTCGAGGCAAGAGGCGCAAACCCGGAAGTCGAAAAACACTTTAAAAAGGCGCAGGATGACATGAACCCTCTTCGCGTTCTCAAGCTATTCAAGAAAATGTCCGACTCTGACTGCGAATTGATTGGCATGAATCCAAAGGAGGCTCGTCCGGAGATGTTCCTGTGGCAATTCATCCCAGCTCCACCGGTGTGCATTCGACCTTCAGTGGGACAAGATGGTGCATCTACAGAAGATGACTTGACCGCCAAGCTAGGTGACATTGTGCAGAGCAATATCAATCTTAAGAATGCTCTGCTTAAGGGTGCTCCTGTTCAGACAATCATGGAATGCTGGGACTACATGCAGCTTCAAATTGCTGTCTACATCAACAGCGATGTGCCTGGGCTCAACAAAGCCGATCTCGGAAAACCCATCCGAGGATTCGTCCAACGCTTGAAGGGAAAGCAAGGTCGTTTCCGTGGTAATCTGTCAGGAAAGCGTGTTGATTTCTCTGGACGAACTGTCATTTCTCCCGATCCAAATCTGCGAGTTGATGAGGTCGCTGTTCCGGAGTTGGTGGCAAAGAACATGACTTATCCCGAACTAGTGACCAGATACAACAAGGAAAAACTGCAGCAACGGATTTGCAATGGTAGCAACAAATGGCCCGGAGCGAACTTGATTGTCAAGAAGGGAACCGGATTCAGGCAGATGTTGAAGTACAGTAACACTCAGCGAATGGCTGATCAGCTGCAAGAAGGCGACCTGGTTGAGCGTCATCTCGAAGACGGCGACATTGTGCTGTTCAATCGACAGCCTTCCCTCCACAAGCTTAGTATTCTATCTCATTTTGCCAAAATTCGACCCCATAGGACTTTCCGACTGAACGAGTGTGTCTGCAATCCTTACAACGCCGATTTCGACGGAGATGAGATGAACCTTCACGTGCCACAGACCGAGGAAGCCAGAGCGGAAGCAATGGAGCTAATGGGTGTGAAAAACAACTTGGCCACACCCAAAAACGGAGAACCCATCATTTCTGCCATTCAGGATTTCATTAGTGCCGCCTACGTGCTGAGCAGCAAAGACAACTTCTATGATCGTGCCTCCTTCACGCAGATCTGTCTCTATATGCTTGGCCCTGAAACCAGATTCGATCTTCCACCGCCGTCAATCTTGAAACCCCAGATGATGTGGACTGGAAAACAAGTCTTCAACATTCTTATGCGCCCAAACAACGATGACCCCGTTATGGTGAACCTGGACGCCGCATGCCGTGAATTCAAGATGCCCAAGGATGGTAGTCCTAAGGACCTGGACCCCAATGATAGCTGGCTAGTCATCCGTAACTCGGAGGTCATGTGTGGTGTGATGGACAAGTCTACGATTGGTTCTGGAAAGAAAGACAATGTTTTCTACATTATGCTCAGAGATTTTGGCCCGCCGGCAGCAGCCGAGGGCATGAACCGTCTATCAAAACTGTCCGCCCGATGGTTCACCAACATCGGCTTTTCAATTGGTATCGGAGATGTCTATCCTAGTGAAGAGCTCGTTCAGTCCAAAAACGATCTTGTTGAGGCGGCGTACTCGCAGTGTGATGAAGTCATTGCTAAGTACAAGGCGGGCACACTGGAGAAGTATCCTGGATGTGACGAATTGCAAACCATGGAGAACCAGATCTCTGGTATTCTCAGTAAGGTCCGTCAACAAGCTGGTGACGAGTGTATTAGGCAGCTGAGCAAGTACAACTCGCCCCTTATCATGGCCACTTCTGGATCCAAGGGCTCTGGTATCAACGTGTCCCAGATGGTTGCCCTTGTCGGTCAGCAAATTATTGGTGGTCAGCGTGTACAGGATGGTTTCCAGGATCGTACCCTGCCGCATTTCCCGAAGAATGCACGACAGCCTCCGTCGAAAGGTTTCGTTCGCAACAGTTTCTTCTCCGGGCTGCAACCGCCAGAGTTCATTTTCCACGCTATGTCCGGTCGTGAAGGTCTGGTCGATACAGCTGTCAAGACCGCCGAGACTGGTTACATGTCTCGTCGTCTGATGAAGTCCCTCGAAGATTTGTCATCGATGTATGATGACACGGTCCGTAACTCATCTGCTGCCATTGTTCAGTTCCAGTACGGTGACGATAAGTTGGATCCCGTGGATATGGAGGGTAAAGCCAAACCCGTCCACTTCGATCGAACATTTATTCACTCAGAATCTACTACATACAACAACGAGGAGCGAAGTTTGTTGCCTGCGGAAATTATGGATGTCTGCGAACAGATGCTTTCAAAGGAGCGTGCGAAGCTAAACCGCAAGGACTTACTCGGAAATGACCTGGCATACATGGACCGCAGTGATCATGGCATCGATCAGTTCGAGAGTGCCCGTGACTTCCTTGACTCGATCCAGGAATATGTGCAAAACAGAGCCGACAAATTGATCTCTCGAGGTGGCGATATCGACCCATCCGACCAGCGGAGCCGTAAGGGCTTGGATCATACAGGCAAGCTGACAGAGACCACCCTGAGGGCTTTCATCACTGCGTGTCTGTTGAAGTACAAGAGAGCTCAGGTCGAGCCCGGCCATGCTGTGGGTGCCGTTGGTGCCCAGTCCATTGGTGAGCCAGGAACACAAATGACCCTGAAAACTTTCCATTTCGCTGGTGTCGCCGGAATGAGTATTACTCAAGGTGTACCTCGTATCAAGGAAATCATCAACGCCTCAAGAGAGATCAGTACGCCCGTCGTGGCTTGCGAACTGGTCAACAGAGGAAGCACCATCGCTGCTCGTATTGTGAAAGGACGTATTGAAAAGACCTTCCTCCAAGATGTCATTCATTCCATCACGGAGGTTTGGTCCCCCGATGATGCCTACTTGAAGGTCGTTCTGAACTGGAAAACGATCGAGGATCTGGCGCTGGAGATCACAACGCCACAGATCGTCGAAGCGATCAAAACCAACAAGCGCTTCAAGGGAGGCGATCTCAAATTCTCGTGCAAGCATGGCTCAATCAAGGTCCACATGGATCTTGATCCAGCCAGCAAGGCATCCCTTTCTAAGACAGAGATTGCTGCTACGAGCATTGATCCCTTCCTCCGCTTGAAGCATTTGAAGCGTATTCTTCCCCACATCCAAATCCTGGGTCATCCACGTGCCGCCCGAGCTATCATTCGCACGGATGAGACCTCGACCACGAACACTTTGCTTGTGGAAGGTTACGGTTTGAGAGAGTGTATGACTACGATGGGTGTGGACGGTCTTCACACTAGGACCAACAACATTATGGAGGCGCGAGAAGTTCTAGGTATTGAAGCCGCTCGAAGCACGATCGTCGTCGAAATCAGCGAAGTCATGAAGGACATGGACATTGATCCCCGTCACATGCAACTTCTGGCGGATGTGATGACCTACAAGGGTGAAGTGCTCGGTATTACACGTTTCGGTTTGGCTAAGATGCGTGACTCGGTGCTTCAGCTTGCTTCGTTCGAGAAAACTGCGGATCACCTCTTCGACGCCGGTGGTCTCGGTCGCACCGATCTCATTGAGGGTGTGTCGGAGTGTATCATCATGGGCAAGACGGTGTCACTGGGCACAGGTGCTATGGAAGTTGTGCGTAAGCTGAACTTCTACCAAGGTCAGATTGGCCCACGAAAGACGGTCTTTGAAGATGCTTGGACGGAACATTGTGAAGCGCCTTTGACGAAGAGACCTAAGAGAAAGGTCCGATGAGGTGGTGACTGTGACTCTGTGACACTGTGCATTAATTTCGGCGTTAAGAATTTCCTTGTGGACAAGGCTTTGTATATGTACTTACCTGAGCGGGTGAATTTCATTGACGATATGATTTCATTTTTATTCTTTGACATTGTTCACGGGGGGATTCCATAGGGGGATGGGGGATTATTTAGGGCTATATAAGTGAAGTCCGATACCTCCCCGCCATCATCACCATCCCCCATTCGAACCTATCACAATCCCAAAAAGTACTAAATTGGGGTGTGTACGGACGTGAAGCTAATTTCCAACACGACTGTAGAAAGATCCAGGGACAAGCTTCTCGTCAGGTTATATTCAAATATTTCTTTTTTTACACAAAGCACAAAGTACAAGAAGTCCACATCCCCCACGGAATGTCCCGGATTCTCACCTACTATAGGTACTCCCGTACCCCCGTACTCCCCCGTACATGGAATTCCAAATACTTTCGGGGATATCACAAACATTTCCTTTTTCTTTTTTACCATCTGCAGGCAACCGGAAAGAGAAATTCCAGAAATTCCAGAAATACGAGATTCTATGGTCCTTTAGAGTCAGAGGAAAAAAGATCGGGGAGCTCTCCATTGGGCACAGGACAAAGACGAATCCCCCCAATCCCCCCAAGAAACCCCATGTCCCGGGTGACCAGGGAGTGAATCGTCCTCCAATCAGCATCGTGAAACCCCTGAGGCAGTCATGGGTGTTAGCCTTTGGCCATCACATCGCCTCGACAGTTCTTTGTTACCTCCATTGCCGTATCTGGCCACGCCACACCCGTACTCGGTGGAATGTTTTCTTTGTTTCCTAGTGGGCAGTGGACGATCTCTCGAAGTATTGCTTTCTAACTGAATATCCGTGGGTCGCACTTAATCTTTTACACCTCCCCTCATCTATCTCCCCGGCCTCCCCGAAAACCCTGGATTTTGCTTGGTGAACATGGAGTTTGGCAACCCAAGAGTCGCTAGGAAGCGTGAGATCCGAACCCGAGCCCCGACAGCCTGTCAGACCTGTCGGCTGCGCAAGACACGATGTGACAATGCCAGACCGACCTGTAGCTACTGTGCCGTGCAGGGGATGGAGTGCAACTATCCCGAAACATCGCCACACCAGAACCAGTAAGATTAACATCATCCCGTGAAGAGGAATAACCCACTAAGCATGGACCTTATTCTTAGAGCCGGGTTTGACCCGGGGAACCCGTCGAACCATGAGGTGCTCCAACGACTGAATCATATCGCCGGTTTGTTGGAGAATTTCAAATCCGAAGGCTCCAACAGCTCGACTCGCTCACTCAAAGAAGGATTCTTTGAGTTGGCCATGCAGAATCCTAGCCCCGTAGCTGATTCCTTGCCCGGGAGCAATCCACCTAGTACCAGCACTGCCAGTATCGATGATCGGGGAGTCGATAATGATCCCCGAATCCTGTACATGGCTAGCTCCGGGGAGAACATGCTCCGATGGCCTATTTTCAACAAGGTCATTACCGAAGCCGAGAAGCATATCCGATCCTTTCTACTCGACTCACTGGATAACCAGCCCCGCAGTATGCAGGCACCCCGGCAGGTGGGGATCGGAAGCTTTGTCGATGAGATCCCTAGACTTTGTAGGAAGTACTTCCTACTATGCCACCGGAGAAACCCGATAGTTGATCTAGACAACCTAGACCGTTATGCCAAGGAGGTCACCGTCCAGGGTCTTGGATGGGATGGCCCTTCGTGTCAAGTGGTATGTCAGCTCCTTTTTGGGGAAGTCCCACTTGAACTAATCATGTCTGTAGCTGCTAGCGTGCGCCTTAGCTTCATGCACATCATCGAAGTTTGTTCCCCTGGCGGAGGACATGCCAGCGAATCTCGATGGACTCCAAGCACCACCCTTGTCAGACGCCAATCTCGATTTGGCCGAGACATATTTCCACGCGGCAAAGCAGAGGTTCGGTTTCTTGCACACATCTCCAACAGACATCCAGTGCTTTCTTCTTGCTGGAAGCTATCACAGACATGCCATACGACCTCTGCAGGCTTGGTTCTGTTACCAGCAGGCGTCTTGCAGATTAGAAGTTCGTTTGCGGTCGCTGTGTAGAGAGCAGTGGACCGCTGATGACAACTACCATAACCTGGAGTCTAGACTGTATTGGTCCTGCATCCAAGCGGAACAGTAGGTTTTTCCCCGGGGGATTCTATAAAAGCAACTCAACTAAGCATTGTCCACAGTGAAATGCAGAGCGAACTCCCTCTCTGGAGCAGTGGTCTTGAAAGTCTAGGCTATTCAGACCCATTCCCTAAATTCTCTCGCAGATCCCCTTCCTCATATGACCAAATGGACGAAGATCAAGATTTCACAGTCAGGCCGGGTCTTGAACTGGATGGCACCGAAGAAGAGAAAGGCTGGAAATTCTACATCGGGTCGATCTGCAACCGCCGGACCACTAATGACATAGTGTCTGACATGTGGCGTCAAGGGGAGAAGGGCTGGACCAAAGATATCCCCGATCTCCTAAGGAAAACAATGGACGCGGAGCGTGTTGTAACGTCATGGTACGAGCCGACAAGCCCCGAGTTCCCCGAACGTGACAATGAAATGTCCCCGGCCTTTGCTAACTCTTCCAAAAGGTACCAAATCTCGCTAGCCGGGATCCAAACCCAAAAAGACCAAACCCAAAAAGACAACCCAGATCTGAGGTTCTTCTTCCGCGGACGGTACCACATGGCACTGGAGAGGATCTACCGACCAGCATTCTACCTGGCAATGCACTTCCAGGGAATGCCCACATTCATCAGGAAGAACAACCAAATGTGGGCAGAAGTGTTCCACCTAGCCCAAAAGGCCATTGACAACTGCGTCACTCTAATACCAAGCTACTGGTATCAGTTCCGACACGAGTGGATCTGGAACGTGGTGCGGGCCAGCTTCGCCTGTGCTGTCCACATCCTCGGAGCTGTCTTATATCAGCTCGAGGCTTGTCGGGATCCCAGCACGTGGCAGGTACGTTTACCGGCGAATTGGACTGCTTTGGTGAGGCTGTCGATTCGAACGCTGAAGCATTGGTCGGCGGAGTCTACTGACCTAGAGGTTATGGCGTCGACTCTTGAGAGGATGTATCAGGGTACTTGTCGGCTGGCTAATGTTCGTCCGGATCTTCATCTGATTTCATTTAATTGTTAATATGGAGATATTGAGGAAAGGGGTATACATATAGGGGTTTGTGAACTCATGCGTCCACATAATTATGAGATATTATCCAAGGTTGATGATTCGGAATTATTTAATTTCATGCTTCAGTCTGTTTCTGTCTAATATTTACAACGTATTAAACTATTACCATATTATAGGGTGTTACTATACCAGCATAGTGGATGTGAACATTAATGCTGCCAAACTGTAGGGCACTAAGAAACAAGAAACATGAACTCCCGCAGCTAAGGATGCATACACTTCTTTCCACCTTATTAAGCGTCACCTCCCTGTTGTCATAAAGGCTTTGGAGAACTGCTTCCTAACCTGCGGTTGGAAGTGGGCCAGTATCAGGATTTCTTCGTCCGTAAGGATCCCATCTTTCCGACTCTCAAGCTCAGAAGGGAGTTTCTTTTCTGGTTGTAACGAGTTCGCATTCAGTTTTCCCAACTTGCAAGCCTCCCGATGGTATTTGGTAATAGCTTCTTCGGGATGGTTGTTCATCCAGTTCATCAACTCCGGGTGTCAATTGACCTAAACATCTTAGTCTCTCTTCTCACATCCCCTGCAGGTGCCAACTTTCTTCGCTAAGGATTGCAGTTCCCCGTCGCCGATCTGAATATTTCGTTCTCTCGGTTCGATGGGGGGGTCTCAGGAAGAGCTTTTCGAACTCGATAACCAGACAAGACCCTGTGGTTGTGATTTCACTGCCCTTCCTTGAGATCTGAACGGTTTGATAAAGGTGGTTGACAGAGTTGTCGCCCTGGGTTCCCCAATCCTCAATAGTGATGTTGAGGGAGTATTGATTGATTTGGAGGGTGATCACCATCTTCACGTCGCCCCCTGAAGCTCGGAGCCAGTATGTTATATCTGACTGCAGCTTGTCCCTACTCTCTGAGAAAGCAACTTCTAGTACGACACTGGGCCAGTCGTTTGATCGGCCGTGGGAGTCGGAATGTCTGCCACGCCTGGTCGGCTTTTTTAGCCCGTATTGCAGCATGGTGGGTAGCACTTCCGGTTGGGCCAAGGGAGCGATCCATCTTTATAGGCTTGATCCCTTCATGTCTTTTGATCTCCGCAAAAAGCTCATCGGCGATTTTTTGTTTGTGATTCGGCTACGCACAGCGGCGTCTTCCGATCGCTTCTCGCTCAGCGGCGATGAAGAAGTGTGAGACATAGCTTTTGCTATTCTCCAAGAAGTCCAAAGAGTCTCCGCTGCCGGGAGAAGCTCAACTAGATTTTGCAAGAAGTCTTTGTTAGATCTTCATAAGCAAAGGGGAAAAGAGGGCCTCATAACCTGTTGAGGTTACGAAGGGAGAGAGATAGATGATGAAGAAGAAGAAGTGAGGTGATGATGAAACTATGGAATGAAGCTGGTATATAAGCCAGCGATATGACAAACAGGCCGAGCTAGGCAAATGCTCAAAGAGCTCATTCTGTATACAGAGACACGCATACCCTGCATGCAGTGCATGTCGACAGTAGGACTTGGAAGATTTCCGAAGCGACTTCATGGGCTTTAGACTTGGTCATTCTCAATAGCACACGGTCTGACTGGGCGTCATACGAGGACCAGGAAGCAAATGGGCCCTCTTTTGGAAGAAATTCACTTGTGAATATTGAATTGTTAACGCGTTGCTTGCTGTCGCAACTGCTTGCTTGATGGTGTTGAGCAACTGCTCCCGGTCCCGATATTGGTAGACTGGGAGGACGGAAGGTGCAAGGTCGCCTAGGAAGCCGCGATCGGCTGGGTCTACATTACCCATGGCCATCTTGTCTCCGAGATGAATTTGTAGAGTTGAATTTACTGAGGCTAAGGGGGATGGAGCTGGTCTACGGAGCTAGAGTGGTGGTGGACGTCAGTGATATCAGTCCCATGTCAGCTCCCATGTCAGCGTCTAGCTTCCATCACCAGCATCTCACTGACAAGACAAATTTCTACCTAGGTATGACTGAGCAATAACTAACTAGGTGTATTGCGACATAGCTGCCCAGGTAGTTACCTACTTAGGTATGGCAATACTCCGAGGTCCGCCCCACCACAACTTTTTCCCTCTTCACCTCATCCCTTCCCACCTACATCCTCTCCAGCTCTCCAACTCTCCGACTCTCTCACAATGGAAGAATTTAAACCCCCCCCTCTCCCCTCCCCCTTCAATAATACCACCCCGCCACCAGCTCTCCTGACCCAAGGCGCCGAAGCCCACCTCTACAAAACCATCTCCCTCAACCCCTCCATCCCCGCCGCGCTCAAGGTCCGCCCATCAAAACCCTACCGGCACCCGATTCTCGACCGCCGCCTTACCCGTCAACGCATAACCTCAGAAGCACGATGTCTTGCGAAACTCATACGAGAGGGCGTCAGCGTTCCAGCCGTCCTAGCCCTGGACTGGGAGGGACACGGCGGCAAGGAAGGCGGGTGGGGCGGCGCCTGGCTAATGATGGAATGGATTGACGGGCCTGTGGTGCGGGTTGTTCTCGAACAGTGGGAAGCATGGATGAAGCAGAACCAGGGCTCGCTGGATTCGTCGCAGATCGAAAACGAAGAGGCGCGTGTGCGCGGCTTGCTGAGGAAGATGGGCTCGGCCATTGGTGTCCTGCACAAGGCTGGTGTTGTGCATGGAGACTTGACGACGAGTAATCTCATGCTGCGGCCGTCTGCGGGTGCAAGTGATGCTGTTGATGGCACTGGCTCGCCCTCTATGGAGGGGGATGTTGTGCTGATTGATTTCGGTCTTGCGTCGCAGAGTAATCAGGATGAGGACCGGGCGGTGGATCTGTATGTGTTGGAGCGGGCGATTGGGAGCACGCATCCGCGCTCGGAGCCTATGTTCGAGGAGCTGATTATGGGTTACCGGGATAGCTACAAGGGGGCTGTTTCTGCGCTGAAGAGACTTGAGGATGTGCGCATGAGAGGGCGGAAGAGAAGCATGCTTGGTTAAGCCAGTCTCGTTTGGTTTTAGGGATGGATGCAACTGCCCTCCACACCAGCTATAATCGAATGTTAAAGCAAAAAAGAAACGCCACGCTTGTCACGACAGATATCCTTATTGACGACGCAAAGAAGAAAAGAAAAGCATTCATGACCGGTCCTTGACGCATGTGCCGACATCAGCCGACGCAAAATACCCCTTGTTCTCGACTACTCCGCGATCCTTGACGACTGCCGTGTACTTGACCACCCACTGTGGCTCGACATCTCCCTGGATGCCATCGTTGGCCTCAGAGGACGAAGCCAGGATGCCCGCACCACTCTTCTCCGTGGGACCGAGCAATTCCCGCGTTGTGCCGACAGGAAGAATATCGTGGCAATCGTTATGGGTGAGGAGTTGGATCTGCTCTTGCTTCGCATAGGGAATCAAATGTTTAGGAACGACACAGCAATCCTTAAGATTGATCTGATCGACCGAGGGCTTGACTTTGGTATGCGGTAAGAACCGGGCCAAGCGTTCGCTGCCGAACTCAGCGACTCCCAGCTGGGCGATCACGCCCTGGTCGTGCAGTGACTCCAGCACTTGCCATGTCTGCACCATGCTGTCGAAGTCGTCCGGTTCACCGTTGCTCATCTCGTTGTCTTCTTCGTCGCTGTCGTCGTCTGCATCGAACAGGATTCCCGGGAATGAGACGATCAGTAGATCGATAGACTTGACGTGTAGCTCCTTCAATACTAGATCAATTGCCTCTCTGGTGTGTGCGCACCGCCTTGATACCGGGATTCCCGGTAGGTAGAATAGCTTCACTGTGATATCGTATTGGTCGCGCTCCTCTGACAGGCCGGGCTGGGAGAAGTCGATCGCGGGAATATAGAGGCCATCTTCGGTCTGTAGGGTCCATGAGGGCGGATGCGATACGGCTGATTTGCCATTTGTGTCGGTGCCGTTGGCCAATGCTGTTTCGATCTGTTGCGAGGCAAGGAAGTTCGATCGAAGCGAGTTGATTAGCTCAACGTTTGATTTCTGGGTCACAGGCTGGCGAATGACGGATTGCCGTCCGGCTTGCATAATATTCCTGTGAAGTGTTGAGTGACTTTGATTCGCGGCGCATCGAATAACACACCACTTACGAACTGGATAGAATCAACTTCATGACGGAGGAATAAGCGAGAGTTTAGATATAGAGATATTGAAATTTAAATCGCAAGGAGGACGAAGGCGAAGATCGGAGTCCGACAGTCTCGAAAGTTGAAGTTGAAAGTCGCAAGTTCACCCCGCGGAGAGCCCCTCCTGGCCTGACAAATCCAACGTTTCCTCCAGATTCCTCCACTCTACAACCAACTTAACCCATCTAAACCAACCATCTACACTCAATCACTCAATCCATATCAACTGTCGGATCCCAGTCCGTGGGCGAATACTCTCCTGTATCAAGCCGCTTCATATCCTCATCCGACAACTCAAAGTCAAAGACCTCGGCATTCTCCCGAATGCGCTTCGGCGTCACAGACTTGGGCAGAGGCACAAATCCCTAAGACTATTAGCATCTATATCCTGATTGAATCGTACCTATGTTACTTACCATCTGCAAACTCCACCGAATCATAACCTGCGCCGGTGTCTTCCCATACTTGTGCCCGATGGACAGCAACACAGGCTCCGTCAACCGAGTCCCATGCGCAAGAGGCGAGTACGCCTCAACAATAATATTCCTCTTCTGCAGCCACTCCACGATATCCGAATGATCCAGCCACGGGTGCAACTCATACTGACCGACGTCGATCTGACCACCCCCACCACCCTGGATATAAGCCTCCAGTTCTTCGAGGTGGTGGATGCCGTAATTGGATACACCGATGGATTTCACTTTTCCTGATTTCTGGGCTTCGACTAGTGCATCCCAGGAACCCAGACGGGCTTCTTTGCCGCCGTAAGGAGCATGGATTAGGATACTGTTGGTCAGTTCCAGCGATTAGATTCTGGATCCCAATTCTGTAGAGGATATACATTGCTAGATTGTCGTGGGGGGCTTACAGGTCAAAGTATTCCTGAGCTGCTTCTCGTAGACTCGAATTAATAGCTCGTTTGGTAGACTCGTAGCCCATTGATCCTGGCGGGATCTTGGTAGTCAAGAAGATCTGCGATCGATCCAGATTGGAATTCAGGATTGCCTTTCCGCAGGGCTTTTCGTTTCTGTACATAATCGCGGAGTCGATCTGAATATCCTTGATTAGTGTGGTCCTGTCATCTTTGTCGGGACACGTACATGGCGGAATCCAACGTTCAGAGCTTCGAGACTGGCCTTCTCGGTCGCGGATGAGGGACTGTTGTTTGGTTAGGGGATTCGGGATGAGGTATTGATTCGAACGTACATCATATACACCTATATTCCGTACAATGTCAGCTCTGCTCTTCAAGTTCATACATGTACATGTGTTTGCGGGGTAACTCACTCCATATCCTATGACTGGGATCTCATGTCCCGACTGTAGTCGATGCTTGGACTGGAGAGTAAGCTTTGCCATATTGCTGAACTGATCTTGGGAATATGGGAAGAAAGAATCCAAAGATGTTGACAAGAAGCGATGAGATCATAGTGGGGGTCGTGCCTCGGAGAAACCTCCGAGCTCTATAAAAGGCCGACACCGCAACTTGCAAGCTTTCGAGATGCTGTTTTATATATGTTTCATGTCTATTTCCTCTTAGGGTCACACGGGCGCTATCATATGGGCTCGCACTGGCTGCTCCGTACATACATTCGCAAGGTCTTGTTCATAGAGGTTTGTAATGCATGCTATCATGGTTTCGCTCAGCTAATATTCGCGATATATTTTATTTAGACATCGAGTTTCTGCACTTTCGAGAAATTGTACAAGGAATATGGCGAGCCAGAGACTGTTCCCATCATAAAAACAAGAAGCTGAAATCTGATAGACGTTGTGACAATCTGGACTACATATTCATGGGAGTATTCCTAGGAGACAAGCAGACAAGCAGAATAACGGACACCGAAATATCATAAATAAAAACATCCATATGTTAGGTATCTCTCTTCATATTGAGTTGTAGATAATCAAGTACGATGGCATCACCGCTCGGTCTGTGTAAACAACGCGTTCGTCGGTCGAAAACGAACTCGATGGACCGGGCATAGCGTGAACCTAGAAATTCGCTACGGGTCAAAAATCAAATGGCTCGGATGATAACAGGAGTAGTAACATAGTACTTACGGAATCATATCCATCAGGGGGAGCATGAAGTGACGGTATATCTTGAGTGGTTCTGAAGGGCTTTCCAAGGACAACTCTGCAGAGAAGCATGGCCTTGGAACGAGCCACTGGGTGATAATTTTCAGCGTACTTGTTCGCCCTATGATAAGTCAACAGACGGCCATGATGAAAGATCATGGAATATCATTGAATGTCATACTTGGATGAATCGGACTTGTGTAGAGTCCTGGGCCAAGACGAGTACCATGGCTACATAGGGTAAGTTAGGGTTAGTTCAGAAGTACCCAGGTACGTCTACTTCTATCAAAGCAATTCGGCTCTAGACTTACTAAAAAATACTACCATCATCTCAGAACCAATAAGTTGGAGAAGGAAACAAGAAGAGAAGCTTCGCTTCTCTTAATTATTACTATATACTCGACAACCTATGACTTGGAAACCTCCATCCGCTATCTAGCCGTCACATAACATTTGTTTGAAGCAGAACATATCTCATACCTCCCTAACCCATCCGCTGGTTGCGCACTTAACGTTGATAGTGCTTCGAATTCACAGAGAAGCCCCCTGTCTTGCCTTGACCACTTCTTGACGAAGCAGATGCAGCGCTTCAACAATAGTGGCTTCCCGGACCCTCTCGCGCGAACCTGGGAAATGGAACGGCCCAAACCCATTGCCTCCACTCGAAGAGGCTATGCCAATAAAGACCATTCCTACCGGCTTCCCATCCTGAGGATCAGGGCCAGCCACTCCCGTTGTTCCAATCCCCCAGGAAGTGGGAGTCATGTCACTTTGGGTCGGAGTGGTCCGGGCTCCGATAGCCATTTGGGCGGCAACATCAGCGTGGATAACGCCATGCTCGGCGATCAGGTTGCCATCGACTTGAAGGAGATGTTGTTTGATTGGCGTTGCATATGACACGACCCCGCCACGGAAAACAGAACTGCAGCCTTCAACAGACGTGATAGTACTCATGAGCCCGCCGCCAGTGAGTGACTCAGAAACGGCGAGTGTCTCGCCTGATTCTTTGAGGAGGTGAATCACTTCACATGCGATCTGGTAAGCGGTTTCTGTAGAACGGGGGGTGTAATTGATCACTGGAGTCATGTTGGTCAAATTTGTGTGGAAGGAATAGAAGAAGAGGAGAGATGAGAGATGAGAACAGGAAATAGGCCATTCGCTCTACGGAGGGGGCCGTATTTATTATTTCATCTGTACCTACAGCTAACCCCTCCAGGGCTGTGCCTAGTACGGCGGCTAAGCGAAGCAAAGAGCAGTGGATAAGCCGCATTTCGTTGGGTATTGTCAGCCCAAAATTACAATTTCAGAGCGGTTCCCAATCTGACTATTTACTTCACAGTTGGTAATAATTTAGTTCCTATCGCGTAATTAGATAATTTTGAGAGGAGAGTGATCATAGTGGGGATTGTGCCTCGGGGACAACTCCGAGCTCTATAAAAAGCTGACACCGCAGAGAACTTTCAATATAAGGATAATAACACGGTTTAAGCAATAGGGCACAATTCTAGTCCAGAAGTCACCTTCTAGCGAGGTAGTCTTTTTAGTATATACGTATACAGTATACAGTAACTTGCTAAACAATAGATCAAGTCTGCTTCTCGTCCACATGCACCGCGGTCCTTCGCACATTGTGAGCTGCGGTATCCTCACCACTCAAGTAGCTCACTGCACCCGGTCCCGAGAAGTGCTTGCGTCCTGTCGTGACCCAAGTAACAATGCTAATGAGAGCAATGACGCCAATAGCTGCGCTGGTGTAGTTCATTGATTCGTGGGTGACGGGATACTCGCTAGGGAAGTTGAAGGTGATTGCTGCGAAGAGAAGGAACAGAAGTCCAATAGTGTTAAAGGCGATGGATACCGGCACGGAGAATGAGTATGGTCCATCGAGCTTCACCACATGGCCCGTATAGTATCCAGCGAGGCGGCTGAGAAGGGCCATTGCGTATGACAAGTCTGAAAAGGTTATCAATAAGGGTACCATCAAATGCAGTGGATGAAACTTACAGAAGCCTTCGGTTGAGATGGCAATGACGGTCTGAAAGCCAGTAGTGGTACCGAATTCGATGGCATCGAGCGCCAGCTGCACCACAAGTGTGAGGAGAACGGCATTGACGGGAACATGTGTCTTGCGGTCTACCTTGCTGAAGAACTTCGAGAAGGGGAGACCATTGTCTCTGGCGAAGGCATAGACGGCGCGCGATCCTTCAGCTAGAATGTTGTTTCCTGCGACAATCACAATCACCGAGATCAAGCTTGACAGCACGCAAGTGGCTGCCTTGCTTCCAGTTGAGTCGTAGATGATTTGAATCACGGGGACACCGGTGCTTGTGTTGGCAGTCGCTTCAATATCGCCAATGCAGAAGCAAAGTGTGACGAGGAAAGCAAACCCAGTTATAGCACCCAAAACAACAGCGAGGATAATAGCCTTGGGTGCCTCTTTGGAAGCAGACTTCATTTCTTCCGTCATGTGTGAAGGAGCATCATAGCAACACATACCAAAGCAAGCCTGGAGAACACCGATAATGGCAGCCATTCCAGTGCCAAATCCGGTTCCGTTTTGGAAATCCTGGAAAACGAAAGAAGCGGGCTGTTTGTGATCATTCGTGGCGAGGATTGTGGCGGTGACTATAACGAATGAGGAAACGTTCCAGATAAGAATTGCTTTCGAGATCTTATGCAAGAAATGTGAGCCCCAGAGGTTGACAGTGGTGGAAAGGAATGCAACAAGGTAAGCCACCAGCACTGTGTGCCATCTCTGAATCTCGAATCCGGGGAAGACAAGGTTTGCCATTCCCAAGACGAAGTTGGAAGCAATGGAATTGTTGGTAGCACCCATAGCCAGGAGGCCTATTCCAGGTTAGTAGATGTTCATAGCGTGTTTCGATACAAGCATACCGATTAGCATAAACCATCCTGTCACGTATGAAAGACCTCGGGCGATTTTCGGTGGAGCGAGTGCTGCAACCCAGGAATATTGACCGCCTGCTACCGGATACATAGAACACATCTCTGCCATGGGAATGGCGACGGCTAGAGTCAGCAGACTAACGCCGATGAAGCTGAAAACCATAACCGGAGGGCCGCCAGATGTGACTCCGACGATGAAAACACCACTCAGTGCTGTCCATCTATAAGACGATTAGCGGAAATTCATCTAGATTTTGGATGAAACTCACGAGGTCACAACACTGAAACTAAACCCAATCATCCCCATCAGACCGAAAGAGCGTTTGAGCTCTACGCTGGTTAGCACTCATACGAAAGCTTCTCTTCCCGACAGACTAACCCTGCTCATATCCCAAATTCTCTAAACGGGCATCTTCACTTGGTGTTCCCTGGAATACTTTCTGTATCTCTTCCGACATGGCTGTAAGAGTGGCAACTGGGAAATCCGAATGATTCTGACAAGCTTAGATGACGCTCAGCAAGGGGGCCTGACTTATAAACGACATCTGGGGTTCCCCGGCCACACCCCATACTCTTTGTCATAACCCCAGAGTAACCTGACATGGTGATAAGACAGATGTTCTGTGTGTATTTCCTGATAGAGAAGGTCTGCGCGATGACTGTGGGGCCTGACTGGGTCGGAGAACCTGAGCTCGGCTTCTTTGCGGGGAGAACCGTCTACGATGTACTAATTGGGGGATTACGCTAAGACAGGCAATTGGAGGAGAAATCTTTTATTATGTGGCGTTCAATCTTCATGCTTATCTTGTTATTTTGTCGGCCCGGCTGGGATTTATAGGGCCGACTATACGGTGCTCGGGCCCTTCCGATGTTGCCGTCACGCTATGACTTGTCTACAACATACATATGTATTCTAATAGGCCTATCCTAATTTATTTTACAGGCTACCGATGGTCCTATTTCTCATCTCTCACGGATAAAGCTCTGTGATTAAGAGCGCAAAACTCCATTGAATCCACAAATTGGAATGCACTCATAGAATACGCAACCATAGCACGAGGTCGAAAAGAGTGCACTCTAATAGTTTGCCTGGTATTGGTCTTGGATACAATCGTATGGTCCGTATTAACTTAACGACAATGAACGGTGGATAGCGCGATTGAGAATGCAATCTTTATCCCAAAGCAGAGGCAGATCGAAAACGACGGAAGATATTATGAAACTCGAACATGATATGATCTTACTTGTCAAAGAGAACACCGACATTCCTGTCCCATAGGTCTATGCTATTGAACTCGACCCAGCTTGCAGCGTGAACGCACAATTCATCGAGTACACCAAAGAACTTAGAGTGACCTGTGCAGCCATAATTATCATTGGACCACAGCAAACACGGAATATCATAATCTATGATCCCAAGGACCCCGGTTTAGGAATTGCCTGCGTCAAGTACGACTGGAGACATGTATGATACTCAGTCTTCAGGTGTTTGGCGCAAAGATGACGACCGCAAAGTATATGTTCTCCACCTGTGCGAATGGAGGTCATGTCTCAATCCTCGATATCACAGCCCCATATACCCATGGCGACCTGAGTTGGCCAATAACTGAAAGAGGAAGTATTGAAATGACGCTGTCGGTTATAATGTTATAATCCTACCAACACGGTGACTCGTTATGTGATTTTTATTCACATCACAGCTTAGCTTTCAGATCCGCGGGTGAAGAGTCCGGAAGAATCTCGCGTAAGACGCCCGCGTTTCATTGCGTTTTTCGGGAATTCTCCTTCTGAACTAAGCTGTTCAGGGGGTGTCTGAACTCGACGACGCTTTCGCGTGCCTGGTAACAATGGCTCATCAACGCCTTTGCCTAGCAGCTGTTTCTGATGTTCTGCTTCGGCAAACGTAAGAAACTCACAGAACTCCCTCGATGAGATAATGATATCTTGATCGAGATCGGGGTATTTCTGTGAGATGCTCTTGGGGGCAAAGTCCCGGAGTGAAAGCTGCAGGGTCGGTTGTTCGGGTTTATCGACTGGAAGTCCAGACTCGGTTCGAAAAGGCTGCAAATCGTCGGTCAGTGCCAGAATTTCTTGGGACTGCAGCTGAACGTACCATCATCTCGATCACAGCCTTTGCTTCGAGTTCATTCAACCCATCCACGGTTACTTGGTGCGGTCGCCAAACGGATATAGTTGCCTCTTTAGACCCTCTATATTCGATATTAAGGGCAATAACAGCGTTCACGCTCCCATTTATGTCGAGGATATAATCATCTGCCAAGTCCGCAGCAGCTCGAATTTTTGTTGAATAGCACACTTCTAGGATAACACCGGGATATTTGGCATCTTCGTGCATAAATGATGCATCTGGGCACCGTTGGGAATAAGTCTGCTCTCTGTTGTTTGCATCATTCGGCAGCCGGATCCTAGATGTCGATATATGTTCGATCTTTCTCGCAAAATCACCGAAGGCTTCATCACTTTTGCAACTCTGTCAATTGATTCGAAATTGTAGACACTACCTTAGCACAAAAAAATATCATGTAGAGGACTCGGCATTCGGATAGTGAGCCGGGACCGTCTGGGGTCGTAGTCGAGCCTATAATACAACTCAATAACCATGCCTTCACTACGCCTAAAGATTGATAGTACTTACCTTATTTTGTCTTCTACGTAACCTCGAAGAGATTCGTCACCATCCAGTACACGTAAAACCTCCGTATATTGGTCCGGAGTGAGCCGGTGTTGCCACCAAGATTCTAGCCTTCGACCTTCACGGTGGAGTTTGAAACAGTTCAGCACGCTTTGAGCACTGGTCGATAACTTTTTCTCTTCTGAAGGCGGGGGTGTGGGGGGAGTATTCACGAAACTCCCAGTCGGTGTGGTTTTTTTCTCCATGAGATCTGATTCAGGCGACATCCTTGGGGTACGGGTTGTTTATGTTGTAGAGAAGGGGCTAAGCGCCAGGATGAGTTGATATGTCACGTGCTCACGCAGTTGCAGGGATGTCGTGTACAACGTAGCAACCGACTTGGAGGGCCCCTATCCATTGGTGTGTACGGCCAGTGTGGTGAGGTCCACCCAGGCGTGAAGCAGGCCTATCGAGTTGGTCCGTGGGGTCGTAGGAGGAGTCGGAAAATGAAAGTGGTGAAGTGCAAGTGTCAAGGAGTAAATCGTATGGATTGACGGATCAACAATAATAGTCGACCACTTATGCAGCCGTAGTCTGATGGTCTTAGGTAAATCTTTCTATGTGTCTTTTGAGTGGTCTTTAGACGTCTAGTTATATAGACACTAGATGTCTCCACTGATCGCAATGCAGTATAACCCATATCGACGTTATAGGAAATACATATAGCTCTAGTGACTAGCAATTGGGCCACGGGTAATATCCAGCCTACGCAGCGGCATAGACGCCATGCGACAAAACCCCTTTCTCCGCTATTATTAATGCCTGGATGCCTGATTTTGGCCTTGTTATTGACCGCTGCTTACACCGCTCTGTACGATGTATTGTAAATGATAAGCTTATAAAATGAAGCCTTTTTCCCTTATATAAATGCATGCATTTGTATGGGAGACAAAAGCTTCATTTTCATCCATGTCATGGAGACTAAACCACCTTCAGAAACGGAGATGCATGCATTTGTATAGGAGAAATGGCTTCATTTCCATACTGAGGCTAAACCATCTGAAAAATCGGAGATGCATGGATTTGTATGGGGGAAAAGGCTTCATTTTCATGCTGGAGAGAGAGTATGTAAACCATCCCAAAAATGGAGATGGATGCATTTGTATAGGGGAAAAAGGCTTCATTTTACCTATACTAGAGACAACTAGCAGAACTACCTACCTAGGTATAGTACATTGCTTATTAAGGGAAGTGTAATAGTAATTCAGGTATATTAATTTTTCTGCCGGTTTTAACTAAGGCCCCCAGGCCAAAATCAGGCACCCAGGCATCAGTATTTGCCGGAAAGGGGGTTTTGTCGCATGGCGTCTATGCCGCTGCGTAATCCAGCCAAGTTCTTAGTACAGTAACAGTAGCCATTGAAATAAAAATGAAAACATTCATACTTGCTACATATACTGTAGGTTGTTTCGATAAAAGCAAAAACTTGAATTAAATGCCATGCACCACATGAACATTTCTAATATCCAACAAACCCCTCTCTATGTTTACAGATACAAATCTTCAAACCACCTAAATCTTTCTTTGCTCCTTCTGGGCCTCGGCCTCAACTTGCTCTTGCAATTTACGGTCCACCTCGCGCTTAAGCTGGTCGGCACGACGAATGGCAATGTCCTTAGGACGGAAGTCACTGAACAGGTGCTTGAGGACATTCTCAATCACCCAGCAGCCACCGTAGTCGAAGATCATCAGCACGGTCAGAGTCACCTTGAACTCATTGGTGAAGGGAACGAGGCGGAGCTTCTCATTCAACTCGGGAATGAATTCAGTGGCGCAAGAGAATGCGACACCCGACGCGGCAATGAGACCCCAGTACATGCCCTTGTTCTCACGGATTGACTCGCGGAAGGGACGACCTTGGTAGTTGATCGAGAAGGTGGAGATTTGCTGGATCAGCTGGAGGAGGTAGATGGCACTGTTCAGGAGGGAAGGCTCAAACTCGCCCTCGAGATCAATATCGGAATCTCTCCTATCGGTTGCGTTAGCGATAAGCTGGGACAAATCAGGAGGGGTACTCAAAACATACGGCTCGTGCTTATAGACATAGTTGGAGAGGTAGACCAGAGTCACAATGTGGATGGCAAACTGTCCAAGAACAGATCCAATGATGTAGACGTTGAAGATATTCGGCTGCGGGCGCTCCTTAGACAGACCCTCGACGGACTGAAAACATTGAAACATTAGCAAAGCATTTCGTCAACATGGAGAAGTTCGGCATACCTTGGCGCGGGAAATAGAGAGGAAGCAGACGCTCATCAGCATACCGCTGATAGTGACCTGTCCATCACCGAACTTAATACCGTCCAGGTAGATGACACTCAGACTGTAGGCGCTGATCAAGCAGTTCAAAGCAAGGATCTTGTACATCTGAATAGTCGCAACCAGGGTGCAACGACCTTGACGAATGATATTCGGGATAGCAATAACGTTGGCCAACTTGCTGGTGAAGGGAGCAGCGACAGATGCATCACCCAACTTGATAGTGGGAGGTTCGCCGTCATCCAGTTCCTGTTCCATCATAGAAGATGTGAGCTTGTCTGCAAGGCCAGCTGCGGCAGCCTGGGCCTGCTGCTGTTTCTGCTGCTGGGGAGTCAAGTTCGATTGCTGCAAGGCCTGGGCACCAGGAGATGTGATAGTTGGGATAGCTTCGGGAGTTCCGCCGGCAGCGGTGATCGCAGCACCCTTGCGCTGCGACTCTCGCTCCACGGCTTTCTGGTAGTGCGGGTTGGAAGGACCGGGGGGATACAGGTGAGCGATCTGAACAGGGACTGGAGGAGCGGGCTGGTTGAATCTTTGCATCATTCCGACCTGCTTCTCGTACAGCTCCTTCATCTTGGTGGTCCGGTAATGTTCGGCGATCTTGGTTAGATCCTCTTGCGAGCCGTTCAGAAGCGCAACGCCGACATGAGCCTGCTTCAGAGCGCCAACATCGTTGGTGCCATCACCGCACATTAGAGTGGTGTATCCGGCGTCCTTAAGACCGAGAAGAATGTCTTCCTTTTGCTTGGGAGACACACGAGCATAAACCCAGGTGTGACGGAGCAGATCAGGGAGAGCCTTCTGGCCCTTGAACTTTGCCAGGGCATATCCAGTGATACAGATGTCCTTAGTCTTCAGGATCTCCGGGTCGAGGGGCTTAGTGGGGTCAACGTCGACATTGAGCTTATCGTCGACGGTACGCCAGACAATCCTAGTTCCAGAGTTGTCATGTTCAGGGGCATCAAGGATGAGAACCTCTCGGTCAACAATATCGACCTTGCGTGCGACATGGACAGCGGTCAACGGGTTATCACCAGTGATCATCACAACACGGTGGCTGCTTTCATTCAGCATACGGACAGCCTTGATGGCATCATCCTTCAAGGGGCACTGTAGGACAAGGAAACCGGCAAAAATCAGTTCGGATTCAACCTCTTCGCGGACGTAGTTGTTCACCCGGCCCTGGGAAAGCTCGGATTCGGATGAAAGGTATTTGTACGCAAGAGCAAGCACACGAGCGCCATTGCGGGTGAAGTGCTTGTAGGTTTCCTCGTAGTTGGGAGGTGTGTTAACCAACATAGCATTGATGGTCTCGGGGGCACCTTTGACACCCACAAATGTGGACTTGATCTTCTTAGAGGTCTTTCGGTCATTGGACGTAACGGTTGCGATAGTACTCTGGCGTTTCAAGGCTGAGGAGAACTGGAATCTTCTTTTGATTTGAACAGACTCGACATTGCGACCAGAGATAACGGGAGCGTTGCCCTTGGAAGATAGAGTATCGTTCTTGCCCAGAGTCCAGCCAAGCCATTCCAAAGTAGCCTTCTCCATGGGATCTCCGATGACCTCACCCTCATCCAGCTTCACCAAGGCGTGAGCACTGGCGAGAACGAGAGTTGTGTTGGGTCCAACAGCAGAGGAATTGGCCAATTCAGTGTGAGCACCATCGGCTTCGACCTTTGCATCAGCCTGACCCAAAGTGAGTCCAGCAATACCATCAACGACAAGGTCCTCTCCAGTCAGAGTGCCGGTCTTGTCGAAGCAAGCAATGTCAACGCGACCAGCGAAGGGGATACGGAAAGGCTCAGTGCAGAAAATGGCATACTTGCTCAAAGCAGCAAGACTAGTGTTGACGGCCAAACTCAGTTCCATGGGCAATTCGGGAGGAACAACACTGGTGATGATGAGGACACAGTCGAGCAGAAGCTTGGAGCGTTTGCGGTCCCGTATCACACCCTCTTGCCACACGTACCACGAAGCGGCAATTGCGAAAATCAGGAGGAAGAGGATGAACAGCAAAGCTTCAACGTTGTTGGCAGAGACACGTTCAGTCGAGTAGATCATAGTCCGGACGAGGCTACCCTGGCTGGTTTCGAAACCGGTCTTAACAACCACGCCCAAAGCGCCATTGTCCGGGGGCATAGTAACGTTGCTGGACAAGTTCTTCAAACTCGCGTCGGCAGTCGTATTAGGGTGAGTAACTTGCAGGACCTTGGTACCTCCATGCACAAACGAGAGCTTATCCAATCCATCCGGCTCAATCAAGTCACCGCCGGGACGGAGTTGGACGGAGTCTTTCAGAAGAGGTGTGCTCTCACCAGAAAGCATAGCCTCGTTCACAATGACACTGCCTTCAACCAGAAGGATATCGCAGGCAACGCCGCTGTCCTCCTTAGTGCGGTTCACTGACATGAGATCACCGGGAAGAAGCTTATCACTGGTGATCTCTTGCCATTTGCGTTCACGGTATACCCAGACATCGTAAGGCTTGATGCTCATTCCACGGAACTCGCTCAAGGTCCTCTGACGTTGCCACACAACGGTGCTCTCAAACATAACGAGCATAAAGAGCGTGAAGAGCGAATAGTACCAGTATTCATCCAACATCCACAATCCAACGCAGAAAATCTGGAAGACAAAGAACGGCGCGACAGCGTGCTCCTGGAAGAGCTCAATGAAACCGGGAACGGGGATATCGAAGGTGTTATCGCCATAGTGGTGGTAGACACGGTCAATCTCGGCCTTCGACGTGAAGCCCTCGCTCAGCTGGAAAGTCTCGAGGGCCGGCTTTGGTTCGGCGTCAAGGACGTAAGACAGGGGTGCGAAGGTGCGAGTCTCGGGGTAAAACAGGAAGCGGCGCTTCTGGAAGAGGAATGAAAGGGTCTTCTTGGCGCCGGTGTTCTCATTAATCAATTTGCAGATCTCGGCAGAGCCAGCGTTAGTGATGGGAACCACTTTGATAAGCCGCGCAGTGTCGATGGACTTGGCTCGAGTTGTAGTGAATAGGGTGTTGATATCAATGTTCCACTTGGTCATCAACCAAAAGAGTGACTGGATCGTGATGATAGACCCCGCGAACACGAAGGTCCATTCCTGTCCCTGAATGTAGGTATCATAACGCTCGGGAGAAAGGTAGAAGGCGAAGAACACGGGCCAGATAATCAGAAAAGGCCAAACGTATGTATGCAGTTGCCAAGGGATCGGGTTATGCAACGAGGCAGTATGGATCTGAGGGTCGTCCACGAGCTTTGCCCTGTATACTGTTAGCTGCAGCAAAGAATCCGGGGAGGTTCTAGTAACGCACATTGTGGCAATCTAGTGACCGAGGTCAGAGTCAAACAACCAGGAAATTAAAGACTCATACGAAGCTGGAAAGCAATGATAGGATCCAATCGAGGAAGAGCCCAGATTCGTAGATGAAGCCACCTTCCACCTTACAATTTTGGTTCCAGAGGATTCGCCGCTCGACGCGCTAGTGTTATGTCAGCCAGTTCCGGCCATTTAGGCTCATAAGACACTTTATCGCTCCTCTCTTCAACAGCCCGGCCGGGCTAGCTCAATCGGTAGAGCGTAAGACTCTTAATCTTAAGGCTGCGGGTTCGACCCCCGCGTTCGGCTATTCCTAAAACCAAACCTGAGATTTCTTTTTTTGCTCTTTTCTTTTTGGTCGTCGTCTACTTAATATAATATGGTAACAACGCTTTTTTTGGGCGTTCTTGAACACATTATGTTTAGGTATAGAGTTGCACATGTGGAAACACTCCATATCCACGAAGATACAATAACGGATCGACCTTCAATATATACATATAGTATGTCCTAATGTCGGCGCGCTGCTGTTTGCTTGATCTATGTAACGTGCCGATATATATAATTTGAGTACCTAAGGTTGCTCGGGTGCACTTCCTAGCTTGCCTCACCCACCTTCTTGTCCGCTAGCTCCTGACTCAATCGTTTCACCGTCTCCGTCAACATCATAACCTGCTCCTTCAGCTCTCTGAGTTCATATGTACAACTATCAACTTTGATATCCGGTGTAGTCTCTACCACGTGCTCTTTCCAGGTATCATCAAGATCGAAGTTGACCTCCTTAGCCACATGCTCCCATTCCTGAGCACAGTCATCGTCTTCTTCGCCATGGCGGCGATTCCATCGAATCCGGTGTGCCTGGCGGTTCTCAATCCAGGCTGTAACGATAAGCAGCGGCGAATAGATCACGCCCATTACAAGTTCATTCAGCCTGGCGTAGGTCTCCCGAGGAAGCCACCATTCGAATGGGGCTACCAGAAACACAATCTCGACGAGATTGAACGCTAGAGTTCAGAGAGAGTTAGCCACACGTGTGTACCATCGAGATTGAGTAGATACGTACGCGGGATGAAGACGTTTTCATCAGGGGCGCGGACAAACTGCATGGTTTTCTGCGCGAAGATGGCCATGTACTCGTCCGTGGCATTGCCGGAGATATCTTCATATGCGCTGTTGTACAAGGCAATGAGAATATTCAACAGAACTGATAATTGTTAACATCCCCCTTAACAAGTCGAACGCAAACTTACCAGTCATGACAATGAAGTTGAAAACATAGTAGAGGATGATGCCAAAGGGAAATGCAAAATCCTGGAAAGTGTCGAACTCAGGACTCTGCATGATACTGTTTACCATTCCCTGGAGAATGTTTCGGTGGATGGGAACATCCGCATCCACCTGCGCCATTCCGACGAAGGCCTGGAAGAAACCAGCCAGAACCACAAATAGAAGAGCAAAGAATATCAAGCTCTCCTTCATCATGACTCGAAGAACCACAAACATAGCACCGAAGAAGCGGAACGAGTCAAGATATAGCATCATGCGCATCCAGAACATAGGGCCCGCAAAAGCCAGGAAGTTGTAGCTCAGCTCGTTGTATATCTGCCTTTGTTCATTATGGGTAGATGATGAGTGTGCCAAGGCAATAAAGCGCAAGACAAGTGATACCGTCAGGATGGTGTAGAGAGTTGAGTTGAAAGCATTCCAGAATTCGAGGTAATTCCATCCAACCTTCCAAAACTTGATCGCTTCGTCGCACATGAACGCAAGAGTCATACCGTAAAGAATGGCCTCAACCACATCCACGTCACCGCTTGGGTTCACGGTATTGATAACTGCCGTATAAACCGCAAGGTAAATCAAGGAGAACAAAATTTGGCAGACATTCTGATACAGAGGAGTACGCATCCGGTCAGGATGGAAATGAACCCAATATCCGGTGTTAGACTTCTCGCTGTATTCGACAAAGTTAGTTGGGTTGCCCTCTTCCTGACAGATCCAACCCTTCCACAGGTACTGGATACATTTCTGGTACGGGGCAGAGCTGATGATCCTCAAGGCATGGAGATCTACCGCTCGTTCAATGACATTGGCGGGGTCAGTCTCTACCCCTTCACTGAAGATAGAGTATCGCTTGAGTAAAATATCTCTCATGACGTAATCCTGGTTCTGCTCAGATTCGATGCTGTTAAAGTTAGCAAGTCACAGAGAAGCTAAAATGTCAAAGGCCGGGGGGTATTACATGCGCTTGGCGATGACCTCGCAAGCCACAGCCCGAACCCCATGGAGATCGGAATCCCAAAGCTCGACGGAGGATTGAATCTTGAACCATCGCAGACAAATCAGAAGACAATAAACAACGCATGCTCTGTAGTCGTCTCCACCAGCTTGTTTGGCAGTCTCAATCACATCGTCCGTGATGATACGGCTGTTTGGGTTGGTCAAGGCACTATCCTCTACCTCGCAGGAGACAACCTGCTCGATTTGATATTTCAAACGAAGAGCAACCTTAGCAATTTCCTTTGAAGCATCAGAGGCGTCAGACTCATCGGCAGCATAGGCAGGTAGCACTAGGACCAGTTAGCAGTCTTCCACAGGGGATGTTTAGAAATGACGTACGCCGACGACGTTCCACCTCGACGCGGTGCCGGGTCCTACCAGGATCGCCGGTAAAGAAATTTTTCCAATGTCCCATGTCGCGTGGAAGCAAAAATATGCAAAAATGGATGGCAACAAGAAGAGTGAAAAGATCAGAGAAAGGGGAGGGTTCAGTTCACCGAGAGTTTGGGGGAGGGGGGGGCAACAATGATCAGCGATCGATAAAGTTTAGCTCCCCGTGATTTTGATTGGGCACTCGATCGAAGCTCAGATTATGATTTTATGTATCTGAATGTAGGTACATAATAGGTACATAGGTAGTCTCTACAAGGGTACAATTCGCATTTAAAAGCATGACTGGCATTGAACGTCTCGGTTGCATCGCAAACATTATGTGCATTAGAACTTGCACCCTGTGTGGAGTGTCTTTGACAGACGGTGGGTACGAGGATTTTGACCGCAATTGGCATGCAGCGCATGCGCAGGCGTGGAAAAATCATCCCCAGACCCGAAGTTCAGGCGATTGTCCTGGCTAAAGGGCAAGTTCTGACTGCAGTTCCTGCCCAACAGCACACTGAGCCATCGAGCCTTCCTCCGATATGTGCAAGCTTTTTTCTATCCATTTTTGCCCAACTCCCCTCTAGCGGTGGTTCCAGCCTTGGATTCCAGTGCCGATGACCGCTGTATGCCCCTCGACTCGGAGTTATGACCCGTGACTTACTCGTCATCACTCTCGGAGTCCTCATCTCCGCTGACCTGGGTGTTCTCACGCTCGCGCTTCTCCATGAGCTCCTGCAGGATCGCATCATCGTGCTCAGTGACAGCCTTGGGTGCCATCTTCACGGTGCAGCTACCGCCGGCCGCCTTGATACGCTCTTCGATTTTCACGATGGCCTCCTCAAGCAACTTAACACCGAGGGTCTTATCGAGACACTGACTGGCCAAGACGTAGAGAGGGGGAGCCACCAGTCTGACCTTGATCTGGTTCTCGGGGGTGTTGTCGGCCTCAGCGGCACGGAGGGCATCCTTGACGGCGTCGATTCCATCGTAACCGAAGCATGTGACCTCGATATCGGCACGGACCTTGGTGGGGTGGGGGGTCAGCTTGCTGTTGATGTATTGCTGCAGCTCATTCTTGACGGGTTCGCTGGGGAAGGTGATCTCATCCCAGACGGAGGGGTTCCTGGAAAACAACTGTCAGAGGAATTCGACCATATCATGGGAACAAAAGAACAAGACCTACGTAATGGAGATTTTGAAGGCATCATGCGCGTGACCGTATTTTTGGTTCAAAGGCCACCCGATGTTCTCGTATAGGGTCTCCAGGGGGTCTGAGTCGCCTCTGCGACGTGGCGCATGATAGAGTGCACTGCCTTGCTCTTGTTGTAACGTTCCTCGCACTTGATGACATCCTCGGGAGAAACACGTCGCTTCGACAGATCAATGTAACCTTCAAGTTGACAAGTTAGTTCTCGGGTCCTTCTAGGTGAATAATGTGTCCCTTGCCTTTCTCCTTGTCGACACGAAGCACGATAACAACCTCGTTGCGCCCAATGCGGATGAGCTTCTGGATACTGCGAATACGTCTGCGAGAGAGTTCTGAGAGAAGGATCATGCCGTCGATGTTGTCATATTCAAGCAGCTTCACATATGCGCCCATCTCGGCGATCTAGCTCGGTCACACAAAGTCAGTCCCTATCGCTCGAACCTCTTAGCTCATAATTCAGTTGATCCGTACCTGCTTGACATTAACCATGACGAAGCTATCCACCTCCGGGTACTTGTCCTCATAGAACCGACAGTTTGTTAAAGACATATTGGCGGGGTTCTGCTTTTTTTTTTTCCTCGGGGGAATTTTAGTTGCAAAAGAGACTGATTTGATGGCTCAATCCAGACGATCGAGATGGTGACCAACGAAATATGAGTAATCGCAAGGTCAGAAATACAGGAGCGCAGAGGGGTGAGGCGACGCGAATGAGGCACAATCTATCTCTTTGTGGCGGACTTCAAAACCCACATTGACCTGATCAGTCACGGGACCAAATGCACGTGATCTTACCCACACCGCCTTCCAAAGTTTGGTCTTGGCTGACACATCAATCGATTACGTCAACAAAATCAACGGGAAGACGGGCATGTTCCTTGTATCCTTGTATACTCCGGTGTTCGATGGCATCCGACCTTTCTACGAATTAGGGAGTCGCCTTCGGTCATGCTGACCATGCCTTTCCTCTTGATTGCACAGTCATTCTCTGAGGATCTGCGTTGAATTGGCGATAACACCTCCAGGGCTGCATTCCCCGCTTATCAGTCCCTAGCGCGACGCCGCGCCCTTGGCTTGCCTAACCGATAAAACCAATTCGGGCTGGGCTTGTCATCCCAACTTTGAATTGCTTCAATCTTTAAATTTTGCGACCAGCATTTATGGCGGTCTACTTAGTATCTAATTATTTGACCTAACACTCCTCAGGCGCCTCTTTCCAAAAGGATCATGTCGGAGACAAGTTCATTACTCCCTGGGGAGTCCGACGGACACGGACGTCGGACTCTACGTGACCGCATTGTCGATGTTTTCCGTTCGTCACCTCAAACCGGTCTTGGAATTTCGACTACTTCGAGCCATGACAACCACATGGCACAGGACAGCCAAACCGGCACCGGGGTTACGAGCGAACCAGACGTGAGAACCCGACTCCTGGAATCATATCTCCAGGCGGGTCCTCCGTGCGGTGAAAGGCGCTGCAGCCATGGCACGTTCTCGCCGCAGGTAGAAGATGTGGGAAGACGTTCATACGTTGGAGGGTCGGGCGATGCATTTGGATATGACGGACATGAAGTGGCGGACGGGGCGGCCGGTCGCCCCAGAGGCATAGTAGACCATCTGGAGTCGGTCTCTGGTTCGGAGACTCCGTCACAGATGAAATCGTCTTTCACTTTCCCAATAACCGACACGAATAAACAGTAGGTCGTATTTTATTCATACGCTGCGAGCACTTTCGTAGCCTGCCCCAAGACTGGTAGCTGACGAACCAATGACAGATACATATCTTATTATGTGCCGTTTTTCAATTGGATTGGACAATATCATTGGTCATTCCTGCGTGGAGATCTGATGGCTGCGTTGACCGTGGCATCCATCTACATCCCGATGGCCCTCTCCTTGGCCTCCAATCTTGCCCATGCACCCCCCATTAATGGCCTCTACTCTTTCGTCATCCACCCCTTGATCTATGCCATCCTAGGAAGCTGCCCTCTGTTGATAGTCGGCCCGGAGGCTGCGGGTTCCTTGCTAACGGGTGCTATTGTCAAAGCAAGTGTCATGCAGGGAAACTCAGGCGAGGACGACCCTACAGAAACCGCTCTTATTGTAGGAGTGGCCACTGCCATGTCCGGCGGCATGATACTGATTGCTGGATTGACCCGTCTAGGGTTCTTGGACAACGTGCTCAGTCGACCGTTCTTGAGAGGATTCATCACTGCCATTGGCTTTGTGATTTTTGTGGACCAGCTTATCCCAGAATTGGGTCTGGCCGAGCATGCCAAAGAATCCGGTGTCAGCCATGGCACCAGTGTTGAAAAACTGATTTTCATCTTTCGATATGCTCGAGAGTCCCATGGACTGACTGCTATCGTTTCGATCGTCAGCTTTTCTGTTATCATGGTGTTCAGGTTCGTACCCAGCCCCGGTTTTACATTCATCATACTGATCATCCGCAGAACTTTGAAAAAGATGCTTGTGCCTCGTATCCCCCAAGTGATTTATTTCCCAGACCGCTTCCTAGTCGTCGCCCTGTCGGCAGTTCTGGCTTGGCACCTCGACTGGGAAGCTAAAGGGCTAGAAATCCTTGGACCTACAGAGGTCGGCTCCGGAGGACTATTCGCTTTTACTTGGCCTTTCCAGCCTGCGTATATGAAACATGTGCGCACAGCATTGAGCAAATCCTTCATCATCGCGCTACTTGGCTTCTTCGAGTCATCTGTTGCGGCCAAGGGGCTCGGCGAAGGCAGTTCTGCTGGAATCAAGGATATGCACATGAGCGCCAACCGTGAGATGGTTGCACTAGGCGTTGCCAATGTCGTCGGAGGTTGCTTTTCGGCTCTACCTGCATTTGGCGGATACGGGCGAAGCAAGCTTAGCTCGCAGACAGGAGCACGATCACCTATGGCTAGTGTTTTTCTGAGCATCATCACATTCACAAGCGTCATGGTGCTATTGCCTTATCTCTACTACCTCCCGGTTCGTCTCTCTCAAACCTACACTATCCCTGTGTTCCTTTTCCAAATGCCGACGATACTAATTCCCTAATAGAAAGCAGTGCTGTCCTCCATGATCTCCGTGGTAGCCTTCACTCTAGTGGAAGAATGCCCGCATGACCTACTCTTCTTCATCCGCCTGCGGGGCTGGTCAGAGATCGTCCTCATGCTCCTTATCTTCACAACAACAATCTTCTACTCCCTAGAACTAGGCATGGCAATGGGAATGGGCCTGTCAGTCATAATCCTCATCCGACACGCAACAGCCCCCCGAATCCAGATCCTGGGCAAGGTCCTCGGCACACACGCGCGTTTTGACAACGCCGAACTGCATCCAGAAAACGTGGAGCTAGTCGAAGGCGCCCTAATCGTCAAGATCCCCGAACCCCTCACCTTCGCCAACACAGGCGATCTCAAGAATCGCCTGCGACGTCTGGAACTCTACGGCTCCACACATGCTCACCCTTCTCTGCCGCGTATGCGTGCACCGGAGCATAATAAGAATATTATTTTTGATGTTCATGGCGTCACGAGTATTGATGGGTCTGGTACCCAGGTTCTCACCGAGATTGTGCATGCGTATGCAGAGCAACGCGTCAGAGTGTTCTTCTGCCGTTTGCCGAATAGGAGTGTCTTCCGCATGTTTGAGCGAAGTGGTATTGTTGAGACATGTGGTGGATTGACTCATTTCGTGCCCAGTGTTGATGAGGCGCTGCGGTTGGCGGAATCCGAGAATCAGACCCAGGAGATTTAGTGTCTATGTATCTTGCTAAAATTGGTGACAGGTGTTTTGGATACGGTTTGGATATCTTGTACGGACATATTGCATTTCATTCATATATAAAAAAATAAAAATACTCCTTGACTTTTGGTCATGGAGCAACACCCAGAAAGACAGAGAACATGCATGATCAAATATCCCTTTCCAACAACGAGATTTTGTTTTCTTGGGTTTAGGGAACCGAATGAACCCATATGCTTTGCTATGTATCACGATCAGGTCTCCGGAGCGTGCCATTTTAGCGAACGCCTGCATTGCAGCATCTGCAGTACCAGAGTGATAAAACACCGCGCCAAAGCACGACGCTAGGTCGCAGTCTAGCAGCCGGTTTGCACTTCGTCGCGCAACAGTATATTGGCGACGAGTCCAGCGGATTCAGTAGCCCCGAGAGCAAAGCTATGAGCTCCGTGCATCAAGGCTGGCCATGCTGATGGGTTTGAACTGCGGCCCGACTACTCGTGCCGGGCTTCCAAATATCGTAATGTGTTCCAGTTTCACATTGGCACAGAAGAACACGCAGAAGTTCACGTAGTCGAATGATCTTCCAGAACAGCCTTCCGGATGACCGATCGTAGAAGTGATTCTCCTGCCTCCAAAGCAAGTTCATTCTTGTCACCTCCAAGCCGAGAGCCATCGTCGCCATCCCCAACGTCCCTATTAGCAGGCACAACGAGCTTCACACGTCCTTCACTACCTAAAACGAAAGCAGCACAGGCAACTTTCGAGAGTCGCACATGCTGCTTAGCAAGCTGGTCGGAAGATGACCCATCCAGATCCAGCTTCATGGCAAGATGGGTCTCCAGGTACGAAGTAAGATTGGCGATGAAAGGGCTGCGCAGTTTGTGCTGAAGGCTGCGCGACTTCGGCGCCGACTGTCCAGACTGATCGCGCAGGAAGTCCGCAAGTGAAGCGCGCGCGACGCTGACATTCAGGGATTTCAGTGCCGGTGCAATCGACGAGGAAAAGGAGAGCGTGAGCTGTAACTCTTTGATAACATCTTCGACTGTGTCGCTTGTACTCGGTCGTTGAGTGCGCAAAGTATCGATGTACGTCTCTAGACCTGCACAGAGAAAGCTCGATGGCAGCCGGAGGGGCGAGCAGTACGTGTCAAAATTGGTAGATAGGAAAGTGATGAATGTTTGCCGGAGCGCAGTGGGGAATCTGGTTAGGAGGAGAGGGAGAGATGTGGATCCTGAGCGCTGATTTGGGGATGATGTTGTGTTTGCGAGCAAAGCTGCTTTGTAGATGATGTTTTCATATTCTAGTGTTACTAGAATTCCAGGAAATGTGGTATCCTGCGATCTGCTTGGCGCTTCGTCATGCAGTGATTGATCAGAGATTGGTTGCCATAGACAATCTTTTAGGGCGCCAGTCTTGGAGAGCGCATCATCATCTGCTGCACTAGCGCTTGTATAGATTCCAGCGAGGGCATCGCCCGTCAGATAGTCGCGTAGACGCGTTGCATATGTTTTCAAGGCGACCTTGTTGTCTAGGAGGGTTTCAGAGTCCTTCCCATGATGGAGAGGGGATAGACGGTGGATGGTCCAGGAAGTGTTGAACAACTGTCGTGGGTCTGCTTGTTCCATGGCGGGCGACATGTAAGCCTGTAGTAAAATCGCCTAATTCTTATGTTACAATCGAAAGCATATCGTCGTCGAAGAAGATTGATATTCGGGATGTACACAGCGACGCGTGCCGGTTGCAAACCAAGCAAACATCTATCAATTCCCTAAATCACTTCGACTTCGACTACTACGCAAGTACATTTTGAGGAGAGAAGAATATTAATAATGAAATGGAATGCAAATGCAATTGGCTGAAATGTTCGTCCATCGATCGTCCATCGAACTCCAGTATATCCCAGTATAAGAATCTAGACTCCGAGCGCCTCTAACACTTAAACTCGATGTATCATGCCTGCCACCCTCTCGTGGGATGGCAATCTGGACACCCAAACACAATTGGAATACCACTCCAGACCCAGACGTGCTCTACGTCGTGGTGGATCGCTCGCCGGTTTCTCAACTCGGCCTCAGCCGCAGCAAACCAGATATCTTGCACTGAGCTATGCAAGTTCTGCGCAGTCGCGCGCGCAAAAACAACCGAGTTCATGTGATCCTTTTCATACATCGTCGTGTCCTGATAGAAGTTGTACATAAACTCCTTGCGTTGTGTTCGCTGGCTCCCCCCGTCCCCGATCTCAGCGGAGAAAAACTCGACAATCCGCACAAACGGCGCCAAGGTGAGCAACGAGCTAATCCACGAGTCATCAATCTCAGCTTGTCCATCCGGAGACATGGCATATCGTATGTAAGAAACAAGCAAATGCATGCAATGATGTGTCGCAACTAACGCCGCCGTGTTGGTGAAGGGAGGGCTTTGGAGGATTCGGGTTTGTAGTTCGCGGTACATCCTCTCGCGTATATCGAGTGGTAATGGTACGGGCAGCTGGCCCGCCTCGTATTTTTGTACGAGCATGTTCGTGTGCTCGCGTCGGGCGGACGCATATGATTCGAGAAAATAGAGTGTATAGTACCTGGCAAAGAAGTCAGTGATTTGCTGCAGTTACGCAATTCCCGCTGTTCTTACATAAGTGGTGCAAGATGGAACCATATGCTAGCTATGCCACGTTTGACAAGGGCGTTGCGCTCGTTTCGCTTTGCAGGAAATGAGGCCTTCATGACGGCCGGTTCGGTCTGGACGAACCGATCGAGGATCCGATCTGCCAGGTAGTAGCAGAGCCTTGAGCAGAGCATTTGCCTGCGTCTCAACCCATGCAAGTATTTGAAGGTATAGAGATGGCCACCCCTGGCGCTTTTGGACGGTGGGAATAGGTCCGATAACAGCACGACATCGTCGCCGGGGTTTCTAGTATAGATGCGGTCATCGTCAATCGGGGATGGAAGGGTACCGTGACGACGCAAGCGGAGATACTGCCGGACAATCTCATGCTCATTCCTGGTGAGCAGCTGGTAAAAAGCCTTGCAGACGAGTCGCAGCGGATGGAAGTCTGTGATGCCGGAATATGCGAATATGCGGATTTGAATCTCGACGGGGAGGTCCCATGGCGAGGAAGGTGGGGGACCTGCAGGTTCCGTTCTGATAGGGAAGTCAGTCAGCGAATTTTGTCGGATTGTCGCAGAAGATCTCACCTTAGAGACGATCCACGCTGGTCCTTGGCACCCGCCTTTCTCCTGCTGTGGATCGCTGCCCGGACTTTCTGAACGGAGAGGGCGAATTTGGCAAAGCCAGTCATTCTTGAGCCCTGCCACACATGAATTGACTGGCTCCCAACGAGAGGCGCACTTTTCTGGGGCACATGGAGAAGAAACAGGTATTGAAGGGGCCAATCTTACCTAGCTAAGATTCCATAAATAGCACATGACTAAGCCCTTTGTGGCCCACCTGGGCACTCCGATCGGAATGTATGGAGAGATCGGACTAGCATTGTAGCATCCAAGAGCGAATCAAATGCTGATATCTCCAGTGAGACATGCCAGGCTTTGAACTCGTGTCGAATACGACCAAATACACCCAAGGACCAGACAAAACCCTCCAAAAGTAACACCCAAGGTCATAGGCTGTCACTTGAATGTAGGCAACGATCTGATACGTGATAGATGTAGTCGAGTTTCATATGGACCATGCAAGCCACGTTGTACAGCACAAAGTGCAGGCCATAGTTATGTTGTAGATAGAATTCCTGCAGGCCTATGCAGCAATTACGTCATCGCGTCAATGGCGTGCCCAGGGCGTAACTACACCTCCAGGGCTAGTATATATCTTGTAAAGATCTTCCTTACTACCTTCGAGCATTTCACCCCAACTTACAAAATGACCAACGTCCTCATCCTAGGTGCCACTCGAGGACTGGGTGCCTCTCTGCGGACACTGTACTCTGCAAAGACATCAACCCATGTGTTTGCAACCTCCCGATCCTCCAACCCAGAGCCAAGCCCAGGAGTCACCTGGCTGACTGGAATTGATATTTCCCAACCAGATGTGGGCCAAAAGCTGGTTTCGCAGCTTCCATCCAAAAAGCTTTCAACAGTCATTGTCAGCGCCGGATACTTTGGCTTTGAAACATTCGATTCTCCAGACTGGGAGAAGCAGGTTAAGATGTATTCAACCTCTGCCATTGGTCCCGTCTTTGTGGTGCACAATCTCGTTAAAGCCGGATTGCTAGACCAGGGGAGTAAAGTGATCCTCGTCAGCAGTGAGAGCGGCAGCATCACGCTACGCCATGAGAAAGAAGGCGGAGGTAACTTTGGCCACCATGCCAGTAAGGCTGCTTTGAATATGGTGGGGAAGCTTTTGAGCCTGGACTTGAAGCCGCAGGGGATTGCGGTTGGTCTGGTACATCCTGGATTTATGCGGACGGAGATGACGAAGAGCGTTGGATTCGATAAGTTCTGGGACGCAGGTGGAGGTGAGTGGCTACTACACTGCGCCTACGGACCCCATGGGAAGGCCCCAGGAATCTGTTAAATCTAACCTGATATTTGCCGGACAGCCGTGACACCGGATGAAGCAGCGAAAACGCTTGCGTCTTTCATTGAAGGGTTCGATCTTAGCAAAACCGGAGAATATTGGGCGCCAGCAGGACCGGGGTAAGATACTTGATTGCCTATTATCAGAAACCAGACTAATCTATCCATGACAGAGATATCGGCACCGCAGAAGCTGTGCTTGGGAAGAACCTGCCGACTCCTTTGCAACTTCCGTGGTAGAGGGTGAAAGGACGAATATGAGCCACCAGAGCCACAAGTCTCGCTTCCTTGCTCAAATACCTAACACCAAACACCAAATTCAAAGTAGTCGTTTCGGATCTAATGAGGGCTGCGCATGCGGTCTCGCACACATAAACACTAAATCCCTCCCAATGTCCTTTCGCTCTTCACGCCCGACAACCTTCACACCAAACATCTTCATGTAGAAGGCCTGCATGCGCTCATCATCAGTGAGCAACATAATCCGACGTAGATACGGCATGTTCTCTTTGGAAAAGGTCTCGGCCACACAAGCCACAAGCCATTTCCCAAGTCCGTTCCCTTGGTACTCGGGAAGAACGTAGACATCCGACAAATAAGCAAATGTACAGCCATCTGTAACCATACGAGCCAGTCCAATCTGCTCAGTGTTCTCCGAACATGGGGTGGTAGATTCATTCACAGATTCCGGTTGGGTCCACCTGTACACGCCGAAACTCAAGGCGCCGTGGAGCATCTGCCACAGCACGTCCTCTGAGAACGGCTTTTTCTGCCAGTAAACGAAATCACTGTCGAATGCAGCATTGACTGCTTTGACAGAGAGTAGGCTGGGTTCGGTTGAGATGAAGAATTCGCGGTTGTCTCGTGTCCATGTTTTAGGTGGGAGTCCAACTGTTGGTGGGGCAGAGGCCATGGCGGATATGAAGAAGGTTGGGTGTTGGATACTGGGCTGTGCTCGAGAAGATATGTAGTTGTGCTTCAAGAAACGGATGATATCTTGAAATGATTCTGTTGTATGGTAGTTGAAGAAATTGTAACTAGTCTGGTGGCTGGTTGATCATTTGAGTCATACGCTAAATCTGCACTTGGCATCACGACACATCGGTTTTATAAAACGATCATGAGGCAACCTTTATTGTGAGAAGCACTAAATGGTTCTAAACTAAGATGAACACGGAAAAGAACCAAATTTACCAGGCATCAAATAAAATCTAGCCCAAAGTTCGCAACCAAATCTCCCCTTCCACCAGCCTGCGGCTCGCTACCTCCACATCTTTGGCATCACCTCAAGGCGCATCTCTGCCTCAACAGCCGGAGGACATTCAATTCGTCCAATCTATATCGCCTCGCGTGAGTATGATAAGATACGTACCCCCAAATAAATAGATTAATCTACTCGGTCATCATATCATAGACTCATTTGAGAATATGCTGCGGATTCTCCGTACGTGCTCGGTCGTTTCAACGCGAAGTTTGCGTAGTGGCTGAAGGAGGTGAGCCCATTTACGTTAAAATAGTCATGGACGAAGCCCGAGTCTCCAGCCTTGCCTTGCTCCTTTCAAAAAGACAGGATGTCGTTGGCCTCCACCAAAGTGAGCATGAGAAATGGAATACTTGCGATGTATCCTATCAAGTCCTTGTTCTTGGGATTGAGGTCATCTAGAAAGCAGAAAAAGGCGAATGGCTCAGCAAGCCCCGTTTTCGCTCTGAAGTAAAAACAGATAGTCGGAAGCTTCGCGTGGAAAGTGCAACCGTTGGACTTTCCTCTGTTCATCTTGCCTGTGTTCAACGGCCAATCTTCATGAATATATATGTATCTGCATTATCCTACTTACCATCGTTTTCGATCACAAGTGTCTCAAATCTTTGCTATCTGACGAAGTACTAAAATGAAAAAGGACTGGAAAATTCTACTCTGTTATACTTTCGAGAGGAGACTTTCCCAGGAAACATTCGTCGGTACGTCTTCAGCTATGACGTCCATGCGTTAACCCGAATAGGTTTACTTCTCTATTCGGATGTTTGTATATGTGCTATAGATCTCGGCTAGAAGGCCAAGTTGACGATCGATGCTTTTCGAGTCTGCTGTGCTTATCGTGTTACAATAGATGTCTTCTGTATGGGCTACAGATTTCTCTGAAAAGGTGAAATGGATAATCTATACTATTTCGAACTGTTTTGTGTGCCGATAGATCTTATATGTGGCATAGATCCCGGGGAACGTTGACGATCAATACTTTTTCGGAGTCTGCCGTGCTTCTCATGTTACGGTAGATGTCTTCATATGAGCCATAGATCTCTGTTAAATGGTTAATTGGTCATCAATTTTACGGGCTGCCATCCTTGTGTTAACATGTAGTTCGATGTCCCGGACCCTTCATCCAAGTCTTGATCTAGGCATGGTAGATATTGGGCCCCTTGTTACAACACCCTTCTCGGGATATACATATATTTCAAATTTCAATCCCGGTTCTGACAATGCATGGTGTGTTTCAGATATATGTAAATATCTAATATTAACTCCATGAAATGGAAGGGAGAGATTTGATATAGTATATAGGCAAATCAAAGGGAAATATTGTTATAGCTGTTACTACAAATTGTATATAGTACCTTATAGTAGCCTGCATATTTCAGGTTGCTTGCTAGGCTACTTCTACTAGATCCGGGGCATTACATGACTCGGCTCGTTCTCCATATCATTTCCCGCATCACTATAGCTGCGTGCGTCAAGACTGACCTCGAAATAGTCACCATTACTCGCTCATTTCTTGTCTAACAGCATCTTTCAGGTTTTTTAAGGCTTAGTTTTCATAACAAGTTCGTCTTCTAGCGTAGACGTGACGTAAGAGTGACCCGAAATACATGACTGCATCGCGATGTCACCTATGGTTTGGTACTTTTGGAATTTATACGGACGAAGAGATATATATAATGGTCAATTACAATCAATCGAGGGCTCAGTGTTGTTTGACCAACATATATCCATCATGGCCACTCATCCTCTACAGGCAATTGGGGAGGCCATTGGTGCTGCCGGTGCCGACCCGCGGGTTGTTCAACGCTCATCGCTCTTCCAAGGTGCCAATGATGGACCCGCAAAGACAGCAGCCAAAATTACCGGGGTACAGGGTATCGCAAAAAGAGCTGATGATGGGCCCTACTTCACAAACAATGAAGGCATACCGTTCCCGGACCCATCCCACAGTAAAACTGCAGGTGGGCTACCTCTGGTCTCTGATGCGTTCCTACTTCAGAAGCAGCAGCATTTCAATCGGTCCAAGAATCTAGAGAGAATGGTTCATCCTTGTAAGTGCAGAAGCCCTTTGTTACCTGAATCACAAGTTGACCTATATCAGGCGGTAGCGGAGCATTTGGGTTTTTTGAGACCACCAAGGATATGTCCTCCCTTACAAAAGTAAGTCTCCGGATATTACAAAAATGATCTATTTGTTAACTTTCACACTGGCACACTTTCTGAGATCATCCAATATCAAGACTCCCGTCTTTGTACGGTTTTCTACCGTGACCCTGGGCCGGGAATTTCCGGATCTGGCGAGGAACCCGCGAGGTTTCGCCGTGAAATTCTACACGGGGGAGGGAAATTACGACCTCGTGGGGCTGAACTTTGTAAGAAGACCCCACGGCTATCTTCCAAGGTGTCACTAATTTTGACTTATATGAATCCTATAGCCGGTTTTCTTCTGTCGCGATCCAATCCAAGGCCCAGATGTGATCCGCTCCCAGTACCGTAACCCAAAGAACTTCCTCTTGGATTATAATTCGCTCTTCGACTTGCTAGCGAATACACCTGAAGGGTATTGATTCCTCGCAGACTTAGCAGGGTCTAGCTAATTATTCTATTAGTAACCATGCTGGACTGATGTTCTTCAGCGACCACGGTACTCCCGCAGGATGGAGAAACCAACACGGATATGGTTGCCATACATTCAAGTGGTATGTTAACCTCAGCGCGTTAGAAGGCATGGCGTATTAACAATGCTGTCAAGGGTCAATGCCAGCGGCGAGTTCGTGTACGTCAAGTACCACTTCCTTGTGGACACCGGCCAAAAGCAGTTCAATGCCGAAGAGGCTTTGAAGTATGGAGGGGAAGATCCCGACTACTCCAAGAGAGATCTTTGGAGCGCTATCGAGAAGGGCGAGCAGATATCGTATACTGCACATGTGCAAATCATGCAACCTGACGAGGCTGACCCGGCGAAACTTGGATTTGACCCCTTTGATGTTACGAAGGTTTGGCCGAAGAAGCAATTCCCGGTATGTTCAAAGCGATCTCAGAGAAAGGCCCTGTTCATTTGGTAGTTTACTAAGTTCACAATTAGCTACATGAATTTGGCAGGCTTGTCTTGAACAAAAACCCTGAAAACTTTCACAGAGACGTCGAGCAAGCAGCCTTTTCTCCTGGCAGCATGGTACCCGGTATTGAGGACAGTCCGGATCCTCTACTACAGTTCCGCATGTTCTTTTACCGTGATGCCCAGTACCACAGAATCGGCATTAATCTGCACCAGGTGCCAGGTGAGAGCTCGAAAAGACACATCTAACTTGATCCTGATGCTAATGCCTAAATAGTCAACTGTCCGTTCATGGCATCATCATATTCCTCACTCAACTTCGATGGCCCGATGCGTGTCGATGCAAACCACGGCATGAACCCCCAATACACGCCGAACAGTTTTACTCACAAATTCCGACCAGATACTGCCGAGACTCCGTATCAACTAGGTGATAACACTGTCGGCAGGAAATCACACTTCTATCATGAGGGTTCACCTTCGGAGTATGACCAACCGCGTGCGTTATATCGGGATGTCATGGACGATAAAGCACGAGCCCATCTCCACTCAAACACCGCACGTCTCCTGAAATTAGTCGAGTACACAGAGATTCAGGTGAAGTACCTAGTGCAATTGGCGCGTATTGCCCCAGAATACGCAAAGTCGGTGTACGATTTGCTTCCGGAGAAAAAATTCGATTTCATGGAGGTTGAGCAACGCACAGGCGGGGCAGAGCGTGCTGGTAAGGAGGCGAAGTTCTTGCCTAGCCAGGAGACAGATGTACTGCGGGGATCGTGTTCGATGAAACCTGTCTACAATGTTTGATTGTAATTGGGCAATATCAATTTGTTCTCTGCCCAGCTATGGATGTTTAAACACTTGCTACTTCGCCAGGCTTGTGTGGCCTCCAATATTGCGTAGATTTGAGACCCCCATGATGCCAATCCTTTATCTTGTTCAGCTACTCATTGTAGCAAAATGTACTCATATTCGGAACTGGAAAAAATAAAAAATAAAAATAAACCCGGTGATTTCTTGTCTCCAAATTGCACTGGCCTTAAGCAATTACGCTCCAGTCTGTAACAGCATCATCACCAAGCTTCTCCTTAATGATTTGCTGGCTTAAGTCCCAAAGTGCAGCTCCCAGACGAGGATCAGAAGCTTGAGCGGATTCCTTTCCCTTTTCACCAGGGTCCGTTAGGTAGTATCCATTCCATCCTCTCTCTTCAATGTCTGGGCTAGTCGCGGCATACAAAGCGCTGAAGGAGCCTTGTTCAACATCGCGACCCACGGTAAGCATAGCTGATGCGATAAGCTTTCCTGTTATTCCCGGGTAGGCATCCTTCCATTGCTGCTGCATGGCGGTATTGACCTAGATTTGGGGTTAGGCAAGGTTCCCGCTCGTCTCTGTCATATCAAACTTACCGCACCCGGATGTACCGAAAGAGCGTAGATGTTATCCTTGTTTGGTTTGATAACGCGCTCCAAGAGCCCGTACTTGACACCTAGGATGATCGCAAGCTTGGACCTGGCGTAAAGCTCAATAGGACCCATTTTGGGGTTATTGATTTCATCGAGTGAGGCAAAATGAACGGCTTTCTGGGCGGCACGATGCTGCTCAGATGATAAGAAAACAATCCGAGGGGCAGGTGTGTCAGGTAACCTGGAAGTTCTGCGCAACAGCGGGAAAAGCAGATTGCAGACGTAAAACTGACCCAGCCAGTTCACTTGGAAATGGCGGTCGACTCTGTCGTTCGTCTCGCCGTACTGGTTTGCGTTGATACCAGCGGATAGAACCAGCTGTACATATCACTTATGTTAACAGACGATACGCAGTGTGAACGGTTGAAGTGCCCTACCAAATCAAGTCGCTTTTCCTCCGATCGTATTTTGGTGAATGTCTCTTTGGTCTGCTTCAAGTCTCCCATGTCGCACGGGATCCATTCGATATTTGCGTTATCGCCGGCTTCTTTCTTGATCTTTTTGATTGCTTCGTCACCTTGCTCCTCTTTCCGATTGACCATGATAACCCGGGCGCCGTTCAAAACGAAGGCTCGGGATATCTCATAACTGCCTGTCTGTCAGTAAAATCACACCTTTCTCAGTGATTGTCGGACTCACCCAATACCCAGTGCTCCGCCTAATACAATGGCAACACGGCCGGTAAGGTCGGTGACCTCTTTCCTAGGACCAATAACTGGCTTAAGGGAAGACTGCATTATGATAAGAAATGATTCAAGTCCATCCAAGGGTGAAATAAATTGGTAGTGACAGTGCTACTATAGAGAATGATTATAGTATTTATACTATGAGCATTGTGACGGTATATCTCCGTCATGTGCTTGGCGGTGCGTTCAGATATTCCAACTCCCATCCTTGGAAGCAAGTTTGGTCTATAAATTAAGTAATAATGATGTTGCAAGGCCGTCCAAAGATATTGTCTGTTCTTCAGGATTATAGTAGTGGTAGGACATGAAGCATTTAAGCCACAGGGAGCCGCGCATACTTTGCTGAGAGTTGGAGGTCCCATTTCTATAAAGTTATGGGGTCCATATAGAACCGAAACATAAATTTTTATTGATATGAAGACCATTATCTTCAAGGCGCATTGGAATGTATATGATCAGCACTCTTTGGAATATTCCGAGAGAGCTCGAATCGGCCGAGATATCAAATGGCGACATCGCAGTTGCAAACAAACAATACCCCAACATCTACTCCAACCAATGCACTCCGTAATGGCGTGGGTAGTGGAGAGGATGGTGTTCACGATAACCCCTCGGCACGCCATCAGGGACCGCAGTGGTGTTAGCGACACCAAATCAGTCTCGAGAACATCACAATACAGCCGCATACCCGACTCCGACTATCCAAATGAAACCACTTATCAGATTCGACGCACAGGATTGCAATTCGCACTAGGTGGCGTGTAAAACATTGCGCATGACGTGCAAACAGGCGGGGATATGTCGTCTACAAGAAAGCCTGGATATCCAACCTGGCGAGACAATGGTATATGTTTATGCTGTGATTGTCTGAACACTCGACAAGAGAAAAGAAAAGAAAGATAGACCCACGCCATGACTCTTGTGCAATCTCCCGAGGTGGCTTTTCCCTTGTCGAATATTAGTCCTGTCTCGGAATCGATTAAGGGTCCTTCTGACTCGAATGGACCGACCACTGTAACTGTGGATAGTGATATCAGCCAACTAACAGAGAAGCTTGACAATGTCCGATTTGAACTAGAGGAGCACCCGGTTGATGTGGTGAGGCCCATCAAGGTCGGTGTTATCGGTGCGGGTCTTGCAGGGATCACCGCGGGCGTGTTGCTCCCTGCGAAACTGCCGGGACTTGATCTTCGAATCTATGATAAGAATGCTGATGTGGTATGGTAGTGTCAATCGATGGCTTATTTCCAAGCTAACCACACTTTTTAGGGCGGTACATGGTACATTTTCCGCTCCGCTCGTCTTCCTTGACGAGGAGTTGCTAACTTGTATCGACCAGGTACGAAAATACATATCCGGGAATTCGATGCGATATTTCTGCACATGTATACCAGTCTAGCATCTCGCCGAATACCCAATGGACGGAAGAATTCGCCCAGGGACATGAGATTAGACAATACTGGCAGGGTGTTGCACGGAAGCACAATGTGTACCAGTACCTTCGCGCGGGACAAAGAGTGCAGAAGGCCGAATGGCAGCCCGAGAAAGGGAAATGGAATGTCACTGTTGAGCATGTGGATGGGTCGAAAGTAAGAAATGGTTGACAATGGTCCTTGAGGACGTATGCTCACATTGATGGAACAGATCTATGAAGAAGAGCTGGATGTGGTAATCAACGCCATCGGCCATTTCAATGCCTGGAAGCTACCCGACTACCAAGGAATCAACACTTACAAGGGAAATCTGTTTCATTCCTCTAACTGGGATCCAAACGTCGACCTGAAAGGCAAACGAATTGCTCTTATCGGAAATGGCGCTTCTGGCTTGCAGGTCCTACCATCCGTTCAACCATTGGCCAGTCACGTTGATCATTATGCTCGGAATCCAACTTGGATCGCAGATTCATTCAGCAGCGGAAGCGCGGGAATTCGTCGACTGGAGGCAAACTTGTTCTCCGAGTCACAGTTAGAGACATGGAAAGATCCCAAAGCGTATCTGGAATACCGAAGGGATGTCGAGAAAGGATATTTCCAGCGGTTCGGGGCAATCTTCAAAGACACGCCAGAAAACAACGAACTGCGTGAGAAATGGACCGCCCTGATGCTGCAACGCATCGCAGACAAGCCAGAACTGGCAGAAAAAATCATACCAGACTTCCCCCAGCGTGTCGTCGTCCAACACCAGGACCTGGGTATTTGGAAGCTCTAGCCAAGGATAACGTCGATTACATCCAGACGCGGATCAAACGATTCACCGAGAAAGGCATCGTGACCGAGGACGGGGTAGAGCGAGAAGTGGACATCACGATCTGCGCTACAGGAGCCAACATCGACCACGCACCACCATTCTCCATCATCGCCGACGGAGTTGACCTAAAGAAAGCCTGGAAACAAGATGGCAAATTTGGATTCCCGTACTCATACCTTGGTTTCGCAACACCCGGGTTCCCCAACCTCCTCTGGCTCGGTGGACCATACTCCTCCGGACACAGCGGGACAGTGCCTAACAACATTGAGAACCAAGTCACATATATCGCGAAAGTGCTGCGCAAGATTCGCACGCAGGGGATCAAGTCCATCGTCCCGACCAAACAAGCGACAGACGACTTTGTCGAGTACTGCGACCAGTTCTACCCGCGGACTGTCTGGTCGGCGAACTGTAGCTCGTGGTATAATGGTGGCAAGCCGGGGTCTCGTATTCATGGTCTCTTTCCGGGTAGTGCGTCGCATTCGAATTATATTCGCCGAGACCCGCGATGGGAGGATTGGGAGTATACCTATATTAATCAAAGTGGGAATCGGTTTGCTTACTTTGGTAATGGGTGGACTTCGAAAGAGTTAACGCCTGGTGCGGAACTGACGCCTCATCTGAAACTGCCGGAGGAGATCGACTTGAAGTCTCACATGGAGGGGTGGTGGGATGTTTGATTTGTTAATATATCTGGATACATGTATTTGTGTTGGGCAATACTCTTACTCCCTTTGACTATTGATGCTCAGTTCAGATTTGACAATAAGACGATGAATCCATATGATATTCTACATGTGCTAATAATACATGTAGCCATAGATGTATTCAAATTCGTTGTAATGCTAGTACGCTACTAACTCGACTCCAACGAATACGGAGGCACCTCCTGACCCTCTTTCCAGAAATATTTCGCGCCAGGGTGCGCATCAGGGAGTCTGGACTGGCCCTGCTTCCCATACATGTTCTCCCGGAAAGTTCCTCCCTTGACAGCATAGTCGGACCAGAACAGACCACGGCGCTGCAACTCCGGCAGCAGCAAACGAATAATATCGTCAAAGGTATCAGGGAGACTAGCATAGCTCAGATTGAAACCGTCAACATCACCGACAGTCACCCATCGCTCCAACTCATCGGCCACCGTCTTCACACTTCCAATGATCTTAACACCATTACCACCGAGCACCAAATACTCCGCAATAGTCTTCTTATCCCACTTCTGGCCTTCAGTGCCAGGCACCGTACTAGCCCAGTGGTTCACCATACTGCGAACAGCAGGGAGCTCCACAAAACGGAAGTCCTGATCATCAGAGTAGGTGGACAGATCGTATCCAGTCCAACCACCAAAAAGAGCAAGCGCACCCTCTCGATCCCCGTACGTCTTCAGCTCCTCGAACTTAGCATGCGCTTCCTCGTCCGTCTCAGCAACGATCACCAACGCACCCGCCACAACCTTGATATCCTGCGGATTGCGTCCAATCTCCGCAGCCTGCTGGCGAATACTATCAACCGAAGGACGAGCAAGTTCTGGCTTCTGCGCATGCAAGAACACAGCCTCGGCATGCTTCGCCGCGAACGCCTTGCCCGCCGTCGATGTACCAGCCTGCAAGATAAACGGTGTTCGCTGTGGACTGGGTTCACAGAGATGGGGACCAGGAACCTGGAAGTACTTCCCCTTGTGATTGATTTCACGAACAGCAGTTGGATCCGCATATGGCTGGTTCTTGCTCTCGGAGCCCTGCTTCCAGGTCACGGCATCGTCTCTCCAAGACGCCTCCCACAGCTTGTAGGTGACGTCCAGGTATTCGTCCGCGATGCGGTAGCGCTCGTCGTGCTCGACCTGCGTGTCTAGACCGAAGTTGCGAGCCGCGGAGTCCAGGTAGGAGGTGACGATGTTCCAGCCGATGCGGCCGTTGCTGAGGTGGTCTACTGTTGAGAAGCGTCTTGCTAGGGCATAGGGGGAGTCGTATGTTGTTGATGCTGTTACGCCGAAGCCAATTGATTCTGTAGCTGCTGCCATGGCGGGAATGCTGTAGAGGGGGTCGTTGATGGGGAATTGGGCGGCGGCGGGGATTGTTGGGGCGAGGTTTGAAGGACCTCTGTATACATCGTAGCCCCCTAGGACGTCTGCGAAGAAGACGGCGTGGAATTTGGCATCTTCGAGCTTCTTGGCTAGGGCGATCCAGTGCTTGATGTTCTTGTAGTCTGCGCCTTGGTCTTTGGGGTGACGGAATAGACCTGGGTTTAGATGGCTGGGCGATTGCATTGCAAATGCGTTGATGATGAGTTGTTTCTTTTCGGAAGACATGATGATGTTCGTCCAATTGAGAGGAGAGGATTGAATTGACTGTGTACAACAGCTCTGGAGAAATAGATTATATTATATTTATTGTCCTAACATGTGTCAGTATCTGTCAACCCCGCGGCACATTGCCGTGAGACGCGCAAAAAGACGTGCAGTTGGAGGCCGATGGCGTCAGCAGGTAACTGTGGGGTTGTACGCAAATGGCTATCGGAGTCGGGGACTTTAATCGGTCAATACTATTTGATAAAACATGTTGTACTTGTGCGTTTTTTCTCTTCTCGTGCGAGTGAAGTATGACGCGAGTCTATCCCGTATCCCGTACAGGAAGCTCTATACTTCCTACTATACATGACTTGGCCTAGGCGATTCTCGGCTCAACGCGGACCTCATACACCCTCATTTGCTGGGAAACCATGCAGTATCCTCTTATATTATCGAACTTCGTATGGTTCAGTCAAGTCTGCCGTTGCTAGATGACCCTAGCAATGGATTCGCTTCATCAAAGCCAAGAAACGAAAACGCAAGGTTTGGGTCAATATCCCCATAAAGATTGAGCGGACCCCAATAATGATTCAGATGTACCGTCCCATCTACCCCCGAGAACAATGGCTCCATAGTTGCTGCATCCGTTGCCATGGCCCTTGCTTCAGCCTTCTCTTTGGCCCGACGCAGCAGTTTTGCTGCTTCAAGGGCAAAAGCACATTCGTCCATTATCAATAGAATTTCTATAGCCATGTCGATCAGCCGCAACAGCGGCTGGGCCTCTGTCGGAATCGCTTCTTGCGCAAGGTAGATGAGGATGATGCTTGCGGCGAAAACGGTGTATGTGACATTATAGAACCTATTGCTAGGTCAGGATTGGGCAATAGAATATTAAGATCAGCACATACCATGTCCTGAAAAAGTCACTATGTTGATACGTCTGATAAATAAGATCAATGGTCTGTTTGGCCGAATCCAGGCATTTTTGGACCCCTTCTTGGGACCCTGGAGTTGATGCTCGGTCTCGAGGTGTCGATCTCAGAAGGAAGGATCCGAAAAGAAGTATCCTCAAGTTGTGGTATCCTATATTCAGTCAGTTAGTCATTTCTTTGTGGGAGTCTGAAGGCCGACGAACTTAATGTTAACACCAATCTTTGTCTCTTCATCCATTGCTGATCCCTGGCTCTTCTCAAGGAAGGTAGACAGCCAGACAATTCCGTTGGACGTATAGCTTCAGGGAGCGTTTCGACCCACCGCTCGAGATCGTTCTCAATTTGATACGCCAGATGAACAGTCCTTGGGACTGGCATACCTGAGAGGTAAATGCTTTGGCAGATACTTTTCGTAATTCCCGATAAATCTACCATGCACTTTATGATGGAACAAGACGGATGTTCCATCATTTCGCAATTGCGACTGTCATCGGCGGCCTCGCTGTTTTCTGTTACTGGGAATCGCCGGTTATGATACATGTCCGCCCCAAGAGTGTCTGGCCTACCCATGGCGAAGGATATTTCACTATCAATCAGAGTTAAAAGAGTGGCTCAGTTGAATAGGTTCAAGGCAGTTATGAGGGAGACAACGCACGTTTCAAGAGAGTATAGGCCCCTTACACGGAAATGTCAGTGTTCATAATAAATCAGATATTCACGAGACGTGGAATTGAGTCAAAGGCTTACCACCATGTTCTTGATTCTGCCTTTCGCAAATCTGCGGATTTCTTCGAATTCGTTCCAGGCTCTCGGTTAATTCCCATGGCCAGGGCAGTCCGTATCGCAAGACCGATATACATATACGACACTGGCAAGGGTAAGTAAACCAGAAAATAAAACAACGAAAGTCTTCCACTGACGGTGAGGATGTAGCTCATTTTGGCACACCTTGGCCTGTAAGGTGTTAGTGACACGAGCGACGATGTGGGATGGAAGGACACACAAGTATGAAGTAACATTGGGTCATCTCAAGGTCCGTTACCATTCCAATTTGATTGCAGCAGGATTTGGCTTTCTCAAAAAACTTGCGGCTCCATTGCATATTATCGATGCCATCGATGGGTTCATCATCTCTCGTACCCACCAGCGCACCCAAGGATAGAACACTCAAGTACAGAGCCGTGAAACTTGAAAGCTGCTGGCCATCGGCTTCGTTTCCAGACCATAACGACTCGCACCGCTGCAAAAATATATGCTTGTCGAGAATGGGATGAACATAGTGGATAGTGGTGAAGAAAGCTTCCAAAAAACCGCGACATTGTGGGAACCAGTTCGAACTAGCAGGGTAGTCGATCTCCCTGTGGCTCTCACGGGCTGTTTGCGGGTCGGCTGGGCTAAAAGCAGGATTGTGCAGGGTTGACAGAAGAGAGCTCACGTCACCTTCAGGCTCATCCCCAGTGCGCTGAACGTGTGAGAGAAGAGCCACAGAAGACGAGCTGCCATAGAACTCAACGCCCCGAGTGTGTGAGTTAACACCAGATACTTCTTGCTGGCCAGTCTCCCAGGGAGATGTGCTGCTTCGCATTGCGGGATCATCGCGGTTGATCCCGGGCTGTGTAGGTTCGTGGTCCAGAGTAGATGTCCCGGAATTTGTCCCTGCCGGTTTACCGCCAATTGATGCGGCTCCCGCTATTCCGTAGGCCTCGATGCGGGAAGAGAGTTCCTTCACCTGAGCTTCGAGTTTCCTCACATAGCTAGGGAAGTGGAATTAGGTTAAATTATAGCCCTCAGGGTTGGCGAGAACATACTCTGGTGTGACTCGGAGCCTAGACATATCCTGACCCTTGTAGACACACTCGACACCTCGACCTTGGACACCGTCAGTTGATGACCTGAAGCTATTTGGGGGAGTCAATGGCAACTAGCATGGTAAAGACCAACCTTTGCAGTAAGAGCAGGGATAGGACTCATCGCATTTGTACTTTTTCTGTCTACAGTAATCACAGGCGCGAGCTGCCCGGGGTCGCCGAACACGCTGGCCTGGATTCCTCGCCGAATGGTTGTTGTTCGGAGCCTGCATTTTGATAAGACGTTGCGATTTTTGTGGGTCAGCTGCAGCAGGCAGCTATGTAGCCTGCAGAATATGAAGCTTAATAAGTGCTGTATCAAAGCTGCACGGGAAATCTGGGGTTTGTCCCTACAGCGGGTGGAGTTGGTTGCAGTCCTCAGGGATGGTCCTTCAGTGCGGGGAACGGATCTGTGGCACGTGCACTAAAGGTCTACCCCAGTCTTAGTCTTTGATCTTTGTACATGCCCGTTTGCATTGCTTCAGATGGTTTAAGCTTCATCTCCCGTTAAGCTGTCCGGCTGCAAGTCCTTGATGGAAGCACCGGAAAATCCGGGAAATCTAGATCATGCGCCTGCGTCTCGGCTTTTCCGACTGCCCTGGCCTAGACACTGTCCTTTGAGAAGGACATTATAGCCGCCCTCGAAATATGTTTCTGTGATAAAGGTCCAAGGCCTCACATTGTTTGCTGCTTTTCAAATTCTTCATTCTGATTCTCGATCTCTTTGTGCTACGGCCGCCATCGCAATGGTTAGTTAACTGCTGCTCTAGTCGAGTTCCCTTTCTGACTAACCTCATGTTGGTAGCCTCACTCTACAGAGCCTCGGAAGGCATCCATTCAATTAAATGTTGTGGTTGTTGGGGCAGGCCTTGCAGGTCTGGCTGCAGCGGTGTCAATCTCCCTCTCTGGTCACCAGGTGACGGTAATTGAGTCGGCCAAAGAACTCCTCGAGGTTAGCCACCAGTCCCCCGCGGATTAGTCTTTAATACTTACCTTCACCCTTCCAAAGGTCGGCGCAGGGTTGCAAGTGACTCCCAATTGCACTCGCATCCTCCAGAGGTGGGGGCTCCCTGACAGACTATGGCTCAGTGCCGCCGAGCCTAGCGCTCTGACCGTGCATCGATACTCTGGTAAGGTGCTTGCTAGAGAGGAAAGCTTCGATAAGAAGATCCGTAGCCAGTACGGTGCTCCATTCATTGATCTACATCGCGTTGATTTGCAGCTCTCGCTATATGAGAAAGCCAGAGAGCTAGGCGTTGAATTCAAGTTTGGGGAGAAGGTTGTTAGTGTCGACTTCAACTTGCCCAGCGTGACGACCGAGTCTGGATTCACAATGAGGGGAGACCTCATAGTCGGAGCGGATGGATTATGGTCACGGTGCCGCTTGAACCTTCTTGGAACTGACGATATGCCTCGACCGACTGGGGATCTGGCGTATCGAGTGGTGTTGGACCTGAATCAGCTTGATGACCCCGAGCTTAAGTCTTGGGTCAGCAACCCGACCGTGCACTTTCGGATCGGACCTGGGGCACATGCTGTGGGCTATTCTTTGCGCGGTGGGACGATGTATAATATCGTTTTACTTGTCCCCGATGATCTTCCGCATGGAGTGAGTCGACAGTCTGGATCTGTCGAAGAAATGCAGGCACTTTTCAAGGATTGGGATCCCATTCTTGGAAGATTCCTGAGCGTAGTCGATAAGGTTGACAAGTGGAAATTGATGCATAGTCTGTTCGCACCTTCCTTTCTTGATATCAGAGGCTAACAAGTCGTGCTCGTGTTAGGGGAGGAACTTTCTTCTTGGGTTAACGAGAAGTCCAACTTTGTTTTCGTGTAAGACCAATCTTGCCTACCTACCTACCTACCTGCCTACCTACCTTAGGTACCTAGGTAGGCACTCAGCTCCTGATGATCTAATCCTTCTAACCCACCTGGGCATACTAGCGGAGATTCCTGTCACCCAATGCTACCGTATCTAGCCCAGGGCGCCAACTCCGCTGTCGAGGATGGTGCCGTTTTAGGCCTGATATTGGGCCACTTGAGATCGAAAGACCAGTTACCGAAAGCTTTGGAGATGTACGAAGACTTGCGCAAGTCCCGAGGTGACGCCATCGTCAAGGAAACTTTCAAGCAGGTAACCATTGGCCACTGAGCCCTGGCATATAACCATGGAAACACGTTTACTAACCAGGCGTATGATAGCGAGACTCCTTTCACATGGCAGATGGCCCAGATCAGGAAGCGCGAGACAAAGTCTTCCTATCGCAGCTCGGCAAATCGCCGCTTCAAGGGCCCTTCCCTAGCAAATGGACTTGCCCTCAAGTTCAGCCGTGGCTTTATGGCTATGATGCTTTTGATATAGTGGAGAAGGCGGTTCTGAAGGATCCATTCATATTGGATAGTATGCTATAGAGCTTAGCGCGGTATTTTGCCGTATGAAATTGGGCATGGTGCTTCTAGAAGTGGACATACTGTGCTCTGTTGCTTTTGGTTACTGAAACACTGCTAGTTGAAATTCCTCTCTGAATATGACGTATTTATAGTAGATTTATATCAACGATTCTAAAAAGTCAAACCCCAGACGCTGCAGCTCCCACGTTTGAGATCCAACCTGCATCTTAGCAGCGAATGTGTGATCCTCCCCCGGAATCTCTCTCATATCACAGTGAACACCATGATCTTTCAATCTTCGGAACAGCTCTCTACTCAAACCAATGGGTACCTTCGAATCCTCTATTCCATGCGCGATGAAAGTTGGCGGAAAGCAGGAGCTGATATTGCGAACAGGATCGACCATATCCCAGTCCTTCGACGGGAAGATGGCTTCTAAAATCGTACCATTCGCAAGTTGCGTCAAGGCATATGCTTGTCGTGGGTCATTAAAGTCAGGCGGACCAGTCGACTGGCCTTCGAGAGAGACGCCCCCAGTAATGGGAACCGGATGTTCTTCAAAGACTTTGTTCATAAAGGACTCTGTTAGTCCCGCAGGAACCTTGAGATGAGGTAGTTTTGTTGTCCAGAATCTGTCTGAGAAGTTGCACGGCCCGTACATGTCATATATACCAGCTACTGGCCGAGGGATTCCGAATCCCTTCAGAAACGGATACTGTTAGCTATCGGTTCGGGAGCTTCTGGCGCATGGTTCTTGCTCTATCAAGTTCGGTAACTTACCAAGCAAAGGGCTAGAGTGCCGCCTGAGGACGTGCCAAAGGCAAAGACGTGATCGGTGTCTGGGATGACAGTCGACTGGCCAGTGTCGTTGATACCCCGTTCCAGTCCACCATCGTACACCCAAGCCAAGAGGTCGCGACAATCCTGAATAGGTCCGTTTAAGAGGTCCACCTGTGGACACAGGCGATGGTTGGGGGCTAGAACAATCCATCCTCGGCTGAGGCAATCTTGTACTTGGTCTTTGTTGACCATCTTGGATGAGCCGAGCATGAACGCGCCGCCATGGATATTGATCACTGCCCGGTGTCAGTATGCCCATATGTATTTTGAGATGGTCGCAGACGTACAAACTGGACTTTTGGCATTTTGCGATGAGGGCAAATAAACATCTACATCAATCTGCTGTTCATCTACATGCTTATAGGTGGCCTGGAAGCATCTTGGACTGCTCATGGTGAAATCTGTCGTGAAGGATGATGAGGGCACGAGCTGCGAGTTTCATTCCGATCCCTGCTATTGCGTGGCCCGAAGACCCCGGCTAAACTGGGGCTAAACTCTCGGAGATTCCGGTCCAGCAGTGACAAGAATTCGGCTTTTCCGACCCACACATGACGAAGCCACCCCACAGAGTACCTGCCAGACCCCGCGGATAAAACATTTCCCCACACTCTGGGACAAGATGGATAAAGAAGCAGAAAAGCCCGTGCTGCAGGTCCAGCAGGTTACATGAGTTTCTAGCTGATCTTGGCCCCTTCAAACTGAAAAAAACACGGCTTCTCACGTTATCAATATCCCCCTGCAAAATGATCGTTCCTGTTCACTCCATTCCTCCAGAGGGAAGGACGAGCTACATAATTGATCAGCTTGAGGGAGAACGCATTACCATCCCAGGAAGCAAAGGCGTGTTCAGAATATTGGCTTCATCCAAACAGACCAACGGCGGAATTGCCGTATTCTCCAGCGGTGCAGTCCTATCCGATGCCCCGGGCTTCCACTGGCACGAGGAGGCCCACGATGTCTTTCTTGTGACCAAGGGGTCTCTCAAGTTATGGAATGGCGACAAATGCAGAATTATGGGTCCTGGTGACTTTGCCTACGTTCCTCCGGTGAGTGTACTCTATGAACCAAAAGACTCAGACGGCTTACAAGTAGCAGGGGGTTATACACAATCCTGCTTTACTCGGGCCGCATACCGAGACTATGGGCTTAGTGGCACCGGGTGACTGGATCGACTTTTTTCGATACGTCGGCGAGACGTATAAGGGCATCATCGTCCCCGAAAATGATGATCGCAATCTCGGCGCCATGCTAGGAGAGAAGATGATGGTGGCCAAGGACCGCTTCGACGTCCATTTTAAGCGCGATTACCAGCCACCGGAAGTCGCAGACTGGATGGATTCGGAGAAAGTACTGCCAGGCCCGGGAGAGCCGTACTTCCTTCGCGCAAACACAGGACCGAGGTGGCTTCTGGGCGGTGTTATGTCCCGACCGTTTATACTCTCATCGCAATGCAGCGGCAAGTTCTCCATCGCCAGTATTGAATCGTCCAAGATGTACAAGCCTGCACCCTTGGATCGCTGGTTGAGCTTTCCCACGGTGGACCACTGCTTCTGCGTTCAAGAAGGCCTTTTGCGTGTCAAACTCAAATCAAGCGGCGATTCATGGAATGAAGTCCGCGAGGGCCAAACGCTTGTAATCACGGCCGGTGACGCCTTTTTATTAGACTTTGCTAGTCGATACGTAAGAATCTGGTCCTTCACCAACGGTCGTGGAATCGAAGAGGTGGTGCAGAATGCTGGGACACAGATTTCTGAATATGTGTTGCCAGACAGTGCTGTCTCTTGGGAGGAAGAGAAGCTCTCAAACGTATGCCGAGAGTTGGGTCTGAAGACCCAACAGTTGTTTTGAGAGGTCTGTTGTTTCCTCTTTTAGTCCCAGATCTTGTAGACAGCTCTTTCCCTCATCACACAATTCCAGTGTCTTTCACATGGGAAGGCAGTCAGCTATACCATTGCCAGTTTGAGAACGTACCGCCGAGATAACGTACTCCATGCCATTAGTCCGTCATATGTTTTCAGCACAAGACAGATTCCAAATCCGGTATCAGATAGATTCTTTGCGGTGGCAGCGATATACGTCAGCCTACGTAATAAGGGTCAAACATTATCATATAAAGTCGGTGTTTCTATCACCTTAAAGAAAGGAAAAGTATCTATTTCGTAAAGTCTAAAGTTCCCCAGCCTTCCTAAACACCACTATAAAGTTCACTATCTCCGCCGTCCTTGGTCTAGCTGCCTCCGCTGAAGGAAGGTAGTTTTAATAGGGTGTTCATTTTCACTATAGACGGTAGTTCCCGCGTCGTGGCGCGCCTACCCTTCACATCAGGTGGCCCCGCAAAATTGCCACGGCTTCTAAAGTGGCGACGATCTAATACTGTGTGTGAAACAACCATCTACAAGGGTCCAGCTCTTACGCTAATTATTTGTGCCACGGAGTATAAAGAAACACCAGCATTCCGATACCTAAAATTCTTAACTAAAGTGACAACGCGGTGAATATCGTCGGAAGCGAATATATCATCATATAACATGCGACTAGCATTCCGCTACAGCAAAAATAGCCCTATATATCGGGTGATCAGAAAGTCGCATGCATAGACGCTATTTACGAAAAGCTTAGGGAGATAGTTAATCTCAACTTTTCGGCCTGTAGAAGCATATACTTTTCGATCACACCATTGGGCTCTTCCTCTACGCTACCGCCAGACAGCGACTTCTGCCTCGGACCCCACTGTGGAATAAGGTATTAGGCTTGTGGCGACCCTAGGTACTACCAACATACAGCTCCCAATCATGGTCCATATGAGTTCGCTTTAACCTTCATTCCTGGAATTAAGGTCTAAGTCTTAGAAATACAGGGTCGACGATAGGTGTATATTCCGATAGCCTTGTCAAGACAGGTCTTTCAAGGATACCACCGAGGGACTCTCAGCTCCCAATCGACCAATCTATCAAGGCTCGATTCAGGAGCATTTAGTTCTTCTAGGAAGTGGTCGTGCGGTGCTAAATGCAATGTCCGCGGATAATCGGGTCCGTGATATAGCTGTGCCGGCCTTGTTTTATCCCGACCTACACAAAAGGAACATATTTGTTTCGCTGATGATCCTTCGGTCACAACCGGTTTTATTGATTGGTAGTCATCTAGTATAGAACCGGCGTTCTGGTATGTAGATGAGGTTCCGGACTTCGCCACCTATATAGCCTTCTCTATAGGTGCTGAAGGGGTAGATAACAGCGAGCTATGCACAAAAACCTACGAAGTCTGTACCCGGTTTCTCACTCCAAAGCTCGCATTCCCTAGGTCGATGGATGAACGCATATTCCGACTCTTTCAGTACTGCTACAGAACGTGGAAAGATGGCGCCGCTGCTTTCCGGCACGAGCTTATTTAAACATCCTAAGACTGGGAAGCACTCGGATTGCCCGGTTCGTGTCCATTTGTCTTACCGACACTAGAAGAGATGTCTCTGCACCGAAAGGAGTATAAACGTTTTGAGGCAGCCCAGGATCTGAAGCGTAATTTCTCAAGCTTGCTTGACACTATATCTGATGGATGAGTTCCTCTAGATGACTGGGAAGCGACAAAAGCAGGAAACAAAGCAATGTTCAATGGAACGTTGGAAGCTGTACTGACAGATAATGATCCGGATGACGATGAGCCTATTAGGGATGAAAAAGACGTGCGACATATTTGGCCCTTCGATCTGTCGGAGTAATTAGTGGTTTTTCGTGAATTCAAATCTTCCATTGTTTGCGACTTCGCGTTAGCTACTCCGTAGAGTCAACCGAATCCGACGGCAGAATCTATGGTATAGCCACTAACCGGCCCCACATTTCTTTTTTATAAAAAGTACCCACTTATTTGAAACGGATCACCTAAATGACATTTCTTTCTATAGATTTAATTCAACTAGCATTTACACCACCATCACGTAGTAAATTAATAAATACCAAAATAGATATAGATAGATTAATCAATTTATTACTACGGAGTAGAGGCTCTTAGATGTTTCCTTCGAGAGAACCCCAGAATTGGCCCCCCGAAAGGAAGAGGTGGCTAGCTCGTATGCACGGGCTCCGCCGGCTTGGTCTTTCCCATTTTGCCCTAGGGCAACGCATGATTACAAAAATCTTCTGGAGTTGAGGCAGTCTCCTTTAACTGCTATTTTAAGTACTTTTGAAGGGCATTGGCTCAATTACCTTAGATTACATGCAGTGTAGTTTCATGAGTATTTGTGCCCCGGTACAGAGGACTTCCACCATTGACCGATCTTCCTATCCACCTGCGTATTCCTACAATATACTAGTATAAACCGGGTTTTAGCTGACGGGGACTAGAAAAGACTTGGCGGGGACGAGGGAAAAATCTTACATAATTTCTAGTCCCCGTCAACACTAGGGAGTCCCCGCCAAGTCTTTTCTACGTCTGCTGAGACCCCGTATAAACCCTGCAGCGCGGCTCAATGCGCGTAGCTTACCTAACTAGTCATGGCAACATGGCCGGGTGCCAAGTACTGCACGGTGTTGGGTGCCTGGGTGTCTAGGGAACCCATGGCGCAGAACCTCCTTTCTCTCTTCCTCTCTCCTCTCTCTCCCGTCTGTCCTTTTGCTTAGGAATCCAGTACATTGTGTCTTCATACTGAATCTCCATTGTACCTTGATTTCATGATACGGCGGCGAAGTAACTAAGCCGTTTAAACCTTTACGGGTCGCTTTGTCTGTTCTCAAACGTCCCTTTGCATCCTCTTATCATATGTAACGATGTCAGCGTCACCAAGCTTCATAGACATGATTCTGTTTCTTTGTCTCGCCATCGTTCCATTGTCAAATGGCGCGGAGTGTTACTTTCCAGATGGAAGCCGCGTTCCCAATGGCGAATACACTCCATGCCAAAACGGCACTCTATTCAGCATGTGCTGTAGGACAGGCGGTATGGTACCAGATACGTGCCAGCCTAGCGGCCTATGCTATAACAGGTGTGATCATCAACACCGCACAGGATGCGAGAATGACCCTGGTACCTTTTGGCGGGAGGCCTGTACAGATCAGGCCTGGCAGAGTCCGTTCTGTTTGCAGAATGTGTGCACGGATCCGTCTGTGAGTGCTTGAGGTCTCCCTATGGATCGCGCTGCAAGGAAGCAATGGGTTCTAACTGGATTAGATGAACGGCAGGGCCAACTATAGTGTGCCCATCACGCAATGTAGTCGGGATTCTAAATGGTGCTGCGGTGCCATAGACTCGCAGGAATGCTGCGATACAGACACGAGGTTTGAGTTGGCGACAAAATTGGGGCAGTCCCCGAGTTCATCGCCCGCGACGGCGACCATATCTGGTACATCCACTAGTTCCGACCAAAGACCTGCTGAAACGTCAACGGATCAGTCGCCCTTATCAGTCGGTGATGGTGGAGTTGACCAGGGACTTGGGCAGGGAGCGAAGATCGGTCTTGGCGTTGGCATTGGGCTGGGGATACCTGTTGTCTGCGGTATTGCCGCGGCTATATTTTTGCGCTGGCGGAGAAAACGGTCCCCTCGTGTGGTGGGTCTACATCGAGGAGAGGGGAATTTTGCAAAGCCAGAAATTGGAGGCACACCAGTCGCTGAACTGGATAACCGCGCCCTAGCAAGAGAGTTAGAAGGAACAGTGGTCATGGCGGAAATGGGCACGGAGGAGCCGAAAAAATAGAGGAAGCTAAAAAGGGAGCTTTGAGAAGTGTGTCCCATGTGATCTGCCCGGGACCCACACAGTGTATATGGGATCCCTGAACGCGAGGAAGCTACCTTTGTTTTGCTTCCTCGCGCTACGTATTGTATCTGTAGCCGACTTTAGCTTTCTTTAATATTAAAGTTCATATGGAAGAGGCTGTCTGGGAGCTTCCAGATGAGTGTTTTTTTGAGTAATGTATGGAGTAGTTACGATCAAATGGGGATAAGCTTGCGCCACTCAGTGAAACATGGTGTGTATTCCTTAGCCGGGTTTTCCGAACATAACCAGACTAGGACATTTAGGTCGTCAGTGTGTGAGACGGGCAACGTTACCAAGTTTCTGGGCGCTGACGAGCTAGGTACCCATGTCTATGAAGCATAATTCACGGACAACCATAGCAACAAACATACCCTGCTTCCATACTCACAAGGGTCGTTTGAATAACCTCTAGCAAATGTCGGATTTTCCGACTACCTTCCTCTTGGCCGGAAATTAGTTTGGCCAATGGTTCTGCAGTAGTCCTGAAGATCTGCAAGACTCCAGCGAATCATCCCGGGCGTGGCTGTTGATCGTCCATAATGCAGAGAAACTATTCGGCATACGTTGAACCGAAGTGGAAGAACAAACGGCAGGAAAAGACGGCAGAGATTCAAGGTCGGATATCCACCATTTATAACAAGGACAATGTTCCCGTCTTTCTATAAAACGAGTCAGAAAAGGTTTCCGGGGAAGACTGGGTAACTCTCAACCAAGACCATGCATCTCTCATCTCCTGCCTCGATTCTGCTCCTAAGTGCTCTTTTCCAAACAGCCACCAGCACACCTACCTCCTTCCACCTCTCCCCCAACAATAACAAAAGCCATGATTATATCAACTGGCGCACCTTCCACGGTCGTGGCGTGAATCTTGGCGGCTGGCTGCAACAAGAATCAACCATCGACACAAACTGGTGGAGGACCTACTCCGGCGGCGCAAGCGATGAATGGAACCTCTGCGCCCAGCTGGGCTCAAAGTGCGGTCCCGTCCTCGAACACCGCTATAAAACCTTCATCACGACACGGGACATCGACACCCTCGCCAGCTCGGGGGTAACCGTCCTCCGAATCCCGACATCGTATGCCGCATGGGTGCGCGTTCCCGGATCGCAACTGTACTCTGGAAAGCAAAAAGAACATATCCACCGCATTGCGACGTACGCGATTGAAAAGTATGACATGCACATCATCCTCGATATCCACTCTCTACCTGGCGGTATAAATGGCCTTGATATCGGCGAGGCGGTCGGTCATTGGGGCTGGTATAACAACCACACAGCTCTGAAGTACTCGCTCGACGCTGTGGACTCGGCGCTACACTTTATCCAGTTCTCTTCGGGCCATCCGCAGTCCTACACGCTTTCGCCGATCAACGAGCCAGTGGATAATAGGGACTTCTCGACGTTTGGAACGCCGGCGGCACTCTCCGAGGCTGGAGCTAGTTGGGTCTTGAAGTATCTTCATGCTGTTATCGACCGGACGAAGAAGGTTAACCCTCGTATCCCTGTTATGTGTCAGGGAAGCTTTAAGCCTGAGACGTACTGGAGTCCGCATTTTGATGCTGGCGCGAATATTGTGTTTGATGAACATCATTACTATTTCCAGTATGCTAACTCGACTTCGGCGAATTTGCCGGAATTCCTTTGCCAGGATGCAAAGAAAAGTGCTGGCGATGGGAAGTTCCCTACCTTTGTTGGCGAATGGGCCATTGAAGCCTCAGACAATGACCTTGGGTTGCGAGGACAGAATCTTCAGGCGGGGATTTCGGCGTTTGGACAGTTTACCAGGGGCAGTTCGTATTGGACTGCGAAGTTTTCGAGTAACGCTACCATCAAGGGAGAGGGCGTGAAGGGGAATTATTGGAATTATGAGGAGTTTGTTAGGATGGGGTATTTGGATGGGCAGGTTGAGGTGCCGAACTATTGTCAGTAAAAGATAATGGCGAGGCATGAATCTACATAGACATAGCAACCATTTCTGCTCGACTTCAATAAAGCAAGACCTGATGAATATAAGAGTAGAAATAAGATAACTATAAAACGAAAAAGAAAATGCCAAGGCAAAAAAGAAATAGTGCATCATCCGTGAATCGAACACGGGCCTCGTCGATGGCAACGACGAATTCTACCACTAGACCAATGATGCTAGCTGATGTGATGGACCTCCTTATTGAACCTCAAGAGCACAACTCCTATCGTGTACAGTATAACACACAAAAAGTCCCACAACCCGAAACCCGAGCCTAGCACTGCCCTGATTCGGAGAGAGTTTTCTAGGCACTGCCTCCAAGGTCTTGGGGTCAAAAGTACATGGGGCGGCCATCTATTGGTTCTCCGAGCTTCCAATATCGGTATATGCGTATTCGCTCTCGTTCTCAAGATCCTTCCAGGGTTCTGATAGCTCATGTGATTGACACAAGAGCTTTCCGTGGCATTGTCACTGTGGAATTTGCCTTGCGCCCTGGAGCTCCATCTGCAGAACCCGAGCTCTGCACGTGCGAAAGACGTGATGACGCCGAGACGCGCCCGATCGGAATGTGGCATATTCGCGATGACACAACATTCGTGGAATGGGAATAGAATATTTACTTGACATCTACTCCGGACTCCAATATACATGTGATTTCCACACACTTGCGGTTATAGCCACTACCACCTATTGCCTTGATGCATATCAACCATTCCGGAGAGTTACCGCAACCAGCCATGACGATCCCAGCGGCTATTCGGCCCCTCGATCTGCATGGACCAGCGCCCGACCGGCGACTCAGCCTTGGGATCACAGGGAGGCTTAGAACTATCCAATGATATCTCACCGTGTTGACATCAAAGAGGTGGTTCCACTGCGGAGAAGTGCAGCTGTTTACCTTCTGTCACATTTAAAACCAGTGACTCCCCCCTTCTTCTTCCCTTCCGTATCCTTCCATATCAAATCCCCGGCTTTGAACATCCAAATACCATCAAAACAACCAGAATACTTCGACCATGTCCGACAACGGCGCAAGCACCAGCAAGGCTCCCGCCACCGATCGTGCACCAGATCGCGCTTTGATCGATGTCCAGCCATTTCGCATGAGCGATCTCCAACCGAAATATGCCCACCAGATAGACAGACCTGCGGATTCAGATGCCACTGGGTGGTATGCCAGTCTAAGTGAGTTGCGCTGATCCCCATACGAGCTGCGACTCTCATCCTAACCATCATTTAGTCCACAGCCTGGGTGAATGTATCGGATTCTTTGGAGCTATCCCCTGCTGCTTCTGCTGTCCCAACCCCTTCAAGCCCGTCGACCAAGGTGAGGTCGGTTTGATCTCGCGATTCGGACGGTTAGTGACTCCTTCTCGGTCGTGCCATTCATCGAATACCACTCACTGACAATGCCCATTCTAGCTTCGAGCGTTCGGTCGATCCTGGTCTGGTTAAGATCAACCCCCTGAGCGAACACATCACCACGGTCGATGTCAAGATCCAAATCGTCGAGGTGCCCCGTCAGGTCTGTATGACTAAGGACAACGTCACCCTGAACCTGACCTCCGTCATCTACTACCAAGTGGTCTCTCCCCACAAGACCGCCTTCGGTATCTCGAACGTGAGACAAGCTCTGATCGAGCGCACCCAGACAACCCTGCGCCATGTTATCGGCGCGCGGGTGCTGCAAGACGTGATCGAGCGCCGCGAGGAGATCGCCCAGTCGACCTCGGAGATCATCGAGGAGGTGGCATCCGGGTGGGGAGTGAAGGTCGAGTCGATGTTGATCAAGGACATAATCTTCAGCAACGACCTACAAGACTCGCTCTCGATGGCGGCGCAGTCGAAGCGTATCGGAGAAAGCAAGGTCATTGCCGCGCGCGCCGAAGTCGAGTCCGCCAAGTTGATGCGCCAGGCTGCCGATATCCTGTCTTCTGCTCCAGCTATGCAGATCCGCTACCTCGAAGCGATGCAGGCCATGGCCAAGACTGCCAATAGCAAGGTCATCTTCCTGCCTGCCCCCGGCCAGACCGTGCAGTCGCAGCTTAATGCTGCTGACAACTTTGGCGAAGGCCCTAGCAAGTACGGCGCTACGGATAACACCGGGCTCCAGCACGCTGTGAACGCCCGCGTTGTTGAAGACATCTAGGTGTCGTCTTGATGCTTTGCCTGTGTCGTCTTCTTCCCCTTACTTAATTGGTCGATTTCTTGCATGAAGATATGATCCTTCCCCCTTTGTGATTTACCTTGCCCCATCCCGGGAAGTGGATCGTTTGGACTTGTTCCTCAACAGCTCATTCGCCTGCGCACCCGGGATTTTACTGTTCTGTATGATGGTTGGACGTGATTGGATCCGTGACGATACCCACCTTCTTTTGCTGGTTGCTGCTATTATCGCAACGTCTTAATGTCTCTATGACTGCTTTAGTCCTACTTGTTTAGTGTAATGCAATGCAATCCTCACTATGTTGCTCCTTCCTATCTGTCCCTGATATATCTAGGCGTATCAGCAAAGACATCTGACAGCGGATGCGGAGATATTCGCGAAAACCCACTTGGGAAGCCCAATAATGTCACATTGGGTTTGTTATTCTTGTTAGGTTCATTGTAATAAAGGGCATCACGCCAGCCTCCCATCAACACCCAACGTCTGATCGCGTATCACCAGCAGTCTTTTCTAGGGTGGTCAGCTTCTTCTTCTTCTTCTTATCTTGTAGGTTAGCTATACACTATCAGAATGTACTCAGAGTATACAGATAGTCCTTTGTGCTGGTATAGTTGGGAGAGCAATAAAGAGGTAGTGCAGAAGTGTCTAGGGTTGGGTTTTCATTCTTTCCTGCTTAATCACAAATAAGAGCATGAGGACCATAGTTGAGGTTCGAGAAATGCGGGGCGATTAGATCACCCGCTTTGTCGGCCGTTTCGACATCCAATACATCCCGTGTCGCACCCTTTCGGCTCAATGTAGCCCACTCAGCAACCATGCGTTCACAGAGTGCTTTGAATATAGATCCTTCTGATATTGACACCAGAAGGGAGATCAGTTGTTCAAAGTCTTCAACGATATATGAAGTACAGCTGGCTGGGAAGACGTATGCTATGAAGCTTGTAAGTACAATCTCGGCTTCCAAGGACCACGCTCACATATCAGTTCCAGACAACGGCGACCAAGGGTACACAAAAAAAGGCCGGGATCTAAACCGGTTTCGCTGCGAATTAAATGCCTATCACAATCTCCGCAAATTCGGTGTGTGCGATCGTGGCTTTGTTCCGGCTTTCCACGGCTACATCGATCGAATCGATCCGTCCGCTTTCTTCCCACCGCTTAAACATTTCGTCGGCGATGAGTTCCATCCGAGGGCGATCCTACTTGAGTATCTACCAGACGAAGAAAGACTAAATTGTGTGAATTATTCTGAAGATCTCTTTCGCAACGTGGTTGATGGTATAGAAGACATCCATCGTGCCTTTATCCACCACCATGATATCTACCCCAAGAATATGCTTGCTGTGGCTGGTGACAGGATTGTATGGATTGACTTCGATGTTGCGACAACTTTCAGCAATATAGGTCCCCGTGAGAGGGCATATAGCGAATATGAAACCGAACTTGGTTAAGAATTTCGGAAAGCTTTTGGTTTGGCTATCTCTCTTGCCTTAGGTAACATTAACTAACAATATAACCCCCAGAGCGAGGACCAGACACAGTGCCTTCCCCCTAACACTAAATATTATTGATTTGGTGAACTTAAGGACAAAGCAACTGGCACGATATTGATCACGAGAGGGACATTACACACGTAACCTGGCTTATGCTACCTACTTATTGCACCCACCCCGCTTTCTCACTACACTTCGCTAGCTTGGCCAGAAAATCTTTGGTTTCAGGGACTAAATTTAAGCGCATTGGAATCAACATTGCCTGCTTTTTCCCTGAGAGAAGTAGCCAGAATGCTGAAAATGAATTTGGTCCAGGCTTTTACACTGCGAACACCCTACATTTCGCATTGGGGTATATTCGGACTGGAGGCGCTATTATGGTCTTTAAAGACCCAGACATGCACAGTACCAATCTCTGGGAGCCAGATCTAGAATCTTGGAATGCAGGGGTTGCCAGATGGAAGCATCTCCCATTGGAGATTGCGCAGCAGCAAATCCCAGTGGAGTATGCCAGCGCGGACTTCATCAAGGGGGCAATTTCTAGCTCGGCCCAGACAGGCAAGTGTTGGTTAGGTGGGGTGAGATGCTTGTGTTGCGACGAGATGGCACAGGGGTTTTTGGATCAGTTTTTGGATCAGTTTTTGGATCAGTTTTTGGATCAGTTTTTGGATCAGTTTTTGGATCAGTTTTTGGATCAGTTTTTGGATCAGTTTTTGGATCAGTTTTTGGATCAGTTTTTGGATCAGTAACAAGATCAGTAATAATATATAACGTTACAACAATTGTCGAACATGGAAAAATGCATCTTCAAAAGACCTCAGGAATAATAGACTATCTTGACTTGGGTGGACAGTATGAAGAGCACACTGCGTGGCTTCAATGTTTGGATATGAATTATACGCACCAGAGCATACGTTGGCACACGGAGGAGTGTCGACATAGTTTTCTTGAGGGTCATCCGGAAATTTTCAAACCATGATGATCTGAAGCCTCAGCGAGTTCTCTCAGTCCACCACCCGAGCCGCCTCTCCACCTGCCCCACCAAACCAGGCTGATCGATTAAGAAGCTCTCTGAACGATCTCAGTGGATGACGCAGCAGGACGTTACCGATGGCCTTGGAATTCCGTACGCAGCTGCTAAGTTTCTCATCCAACTAAATCACATGATGCAATGTAATGGACTCGGTAATCCATCTGTAACATATTCCGACAGATAATATTAGGATAGTCATGTGATCCAGGTGGATCGCCGGTTAGGTCAGCCCTATAGAGAGGTAATCCATGGATCATTATTACCTAGGTACCTAGGTAGGTGGGTAGGTAGGTACCGTCTTTGCAATGTACACCTTCGTACACCATCTCCCTCCACGTTGACTGTGCCGGGAATCATTTCGAATCTACCCATTGTTTTGCGCTATTGCCACAGTTGTGACTACCGTGTATCGATTGATTCTGCTTCAGGAAAGCACGATGGCCTCACCGAATCCGAGGGAGGACGCCCCTGTAACACCTGGTCCTCCGAGGTTAACATCTACAACTTCTCCGGTCCAGACTGTTGACCGCTCGATGTCTTCAACAGTAACCCCAGGCACACCTACCGAGTCAGATTTCTGTGTCCCAGATAACACAGAGGAGTTTTGGGCCAAGGACCTACACCAAGCGCAGGAGAAGATAGCTCAGATCCAGGCAACAGTCGATGCGAATGTCAGGATATCCACACACAACCTCCTGATCTCTGATCTCCATCAAGAGGACATCCAACAACTTCTCGAAAAAAAACATAGTGGCTCTAGGGCCACTTTCACCGACGACCAAGTCCTATTCGAAATCATGCCGGGGAACGCCCACGAACAGTTGATCGTGTTCCTACATCCGAACTTTGTCAAGGCAATGGAGGCAGCGAACTGCCCGATGACGAGATCCACGTGGGTAGCCATTGGCGCCACGAGCTCAAAGGGACAGTTTTGCGGAAAGGAGCCCGATTGGGGTGTGAGACCAATCGCACCTGGTGCTTCGGGGGCCACCAACCCTCCCCCGGCAGAAGAACGCTGGCCGTCCCTTGTTGTGGAAGTTGGGACTTCCCAAAGTCATGCATCCCTTCAGAGGGACGCCCGATGGTGGTGGAATAACTCGGGCGGCGCGACGAAACTTATCCTCCTGTTCAAGATTGAAGACACCCCGGGCTTTGCGGTTGAGGTTGAGTTATGGGAAGAGGTGGTGGCCTATGACACCGGCGTGGCAACCCGATCATCGCGGCCTCCGTCTATCTCAACTAACCTACAACGGACACAATCCACTACTGTTGATGCCTCCGGCCAACATTCTGGCATCTCACTTCGCTATTCAACTTTGATGAGGCAGGCCCCGGGCCCAACCCACCCAGAACTCGTTGTCCTCACCCCGGAGATGTTATCTGACATCTGCGCTCCCGCGGTTTGAGTACTTCCTTTCCATAACTCCCCCAGTGTCTTCCTCCGTTCTAGCAGTAGTATATTAGCTAGTCTCACCCAGATAGAGAATTCAACCTTCTTCTTTCTCTCTCTCTCTCTCTCTCCCTCTGTCTGCCAGGTCAGAATATGATTAAAGAATAGATGTAGTTGGAAGGAAGATGAATAAATTCTTCAAGGGTTTATGACCCGTTGGCGAGATATAACAGGGATATGGTCTCCATTGGGCCATATACATACAGTAACCTTGGCTTTTGTGTTGGTCGAGTGGAATAAATGCCGTATTTTATCCTAATAACTTACCATACTGGGTTAGCGCCTGGTAGTACAGTGGCTCGAGGTGCCGCCAACTAAGAGGGCGACGGAACTTAATTATCTATGTAAAAGCCGTAGGTAGGGGTCAGATTCTCTGCTACCACACCCCGTTCAACGAAGCCAGTTCACACATCACCTTCACTCACCTCATCACCTTCACTCACCTCATCACCTTCACTCACCTCATCACCTTCACTCACCACATCACCTTCACTCACCACATCACCTTCACTCACCACATCGCATTCACTCACCAGATCACCTTCACTCACCACATCGCATTCACTCACCAGATCACCTTCACTCACCACATCGCATTCACTCACCACATCACCTTCACTCACCACATCGCATTCACTCACCAGATCACCACATCACCACATCACCTTCACTCGCGCGTCGAAAGTCCATTATGTCGACCAGCGATGACGGCACGAGGATAAACATCCTGGTTCTGGATGATGCAGTTACCCTACAAAACTCAGGGCTGGTGAGCCCTCCTTTGTCTGATGGAACACGTCGCATTCATAAACGACGTTTGTACCGATCTAGCGATGAAGAAGAACGTCATCTTCCGCTGAACCCCGTGTCGATCTCCTCAAGCTCCGATTCCTTTGTCAGTATCCCGGATCATCTCGTCTCTTTGGCCGCGCTCGAGCATCTGGGCTATAACCCGGAAACTGCGACTCGTATCTGGGAGTATTGGACTAACTGGCCACACGGGGAGCCCAAGAGGGAGACTGATAACACTGACAATGGTGTCTTATTTATTGATGTCGTCGAAGGTCATCTTGATAATTCTCCCGATACCTGCGCTGAGAATGATGCTGAATGGTTCCACTACATGAATCTGTATGGGATTAATCGCGAACTTCAGGATGCAATCATGGATCCCAAGTTTCGATCGATCCGTCTATCCAACTCATGCAAGTTCTGGATTCGGGACACCTTTCATTTACGCAACCGAGCCCTCCAGGCGGTACAAGAAGCGTCCCGTGAGCGAGATATGGCTAGTCGGGGGAAGCTTCCCGACCTGGACATGGTAGTTCTGTCGAATCTGGACGGCGTTCAATTTCAAATTCTTTGAGAATGGTCCCTTGGCTATCGCATGAAACCGCTTTGTCAGAAGCTGCAACAACTTCAGCTTCAAGAGCACCGGGCCATACAACCATCTACAAGGGAATTGACCAAGCTCGTATCACGGGATTATTCGACAATAATGGCAATGTAAACTTCGGATGCCTTGTCTCCACACCACCGTGTGATTTCTCCGGAAGACAGGCCGATCCCTACTTCAATATTGACCGAAAAGTGGCCGAACATTATGCTTGCTATATCAAGCGCCGCAGTGAGTGCAGCGGGGTTGTTATTATTCATGCCAGTATCCCGAACTCGGTCATCGAGTCTCTCCCTACACCCGACATCCAAACTATCTATTGGCCCAGCGCAGAATGGAAGTCGCTAATCTTTTATTGTCGACAGGGGAAGAAGCTCCCCTCTGAACTCCGGAAGTACAAAACTGCTAAGCTTGTGATTGGAACCATTTGTGGCAAGCCAAATGCTGTTATTGACAGCCTGCAATCTCCGGATGAAATCACGGGGCAAATGGTTCTGAAGACCAGCGATGGACGCCACGCCGTCCAGTACGTGTTTATAGGGGACGACGGAGAAACTTTGTTAGAGGAGTCGAGCAGCGTGACTGTGTTCCCTTTGACATCACGCCAGTTTGAGGCCTGGCTTGAGCGGGTCTGAGGTCTGAGTTGCTTTCGAGGGAACCAATACTTGTTCCGAAATTGCGTGTATCCATGGATGTATTATTAGATTATTAATTATCCAGTCGATGTGTTCCCTTTGACATCACGACAGTTTGAGGCCTATGATATCGGGACTTTACTTCTATAAAGATAGAAAGCTCGGTTAACTCGTCATATTTTTAAAGCTAGAGACCTACTTATAATTAGGACACTTATATAACGCCTAGGGGAGTGATAGCAATTACTAAATTCAGCCGGAAGAGGAACATTTATTAAAGGAAACTGCTAACTCTGATAGCTATCGGCTGGCTTTATATTAAAAGCCTTCTCTGTTTGAGGTAAGGTCATATCGGAGGGGTTTAGATGTGGGAGGCCATGGGAGAAAGGCTGCTCGATATGCGCAACAACAGGGGCGGGGATTTCGGACTCGGAATGATAAGATTGGGTCATTATCGGGGAAAGCAGATGCGGATTCGACGAGGACTTTAAGGCGCCAACGGACGATTTTAGGACGAGGGTAGAGGAATCGGGACCATGTCACTAGAGCTCCAACCTCGGGGTTGATGCTCTGATACTGTTGACATGTAATGCATGTAGGGTATGCGTTTATCTCTGTGCAGACTGAGCATTTGCCTGGTTTGCCATGTTTGTCATTCTCGGAGGCTATTTATACAGCCTCCTTTCCATAGATTCATATCATACCACTTCTTCTTCTCCATCTTTCACCTCCTGCGTAGCCTCAACAGATACTCGGTCAGGCTGTGCACCTGACAATGGCAATCGCTGTAGATGGATATATCATTAGCGATCTCGATCACCATTTGAGTTGTTTTGAAAGATGTCTTACCTGGTTTAAGTCTTCCTGGCTTGCGACATTGTCTTGTAGCTCTTCACCCGAATATGGTTGGTCAGGTAAGACTGGGTCTAGAGGGAGAGGACGATGCCGTTGTGGCATTGTAGAAACTGGAGTGCAGCTCCTCGGTTATATTGACTGTCCTGTGTTTGTCGGTTGTCTCATCTTCGGCATTCTCTTGTTGCACTTGGCTAGCTTCTGGATGGTTGAGCGTCAGTGAAGCTGGCCTGTTCTCTTTCGTTGAGGCAAAAAGCAACGAAGCGGTTAGTAGGCACTGCTTAGTCTTGCCGAAGCCGTTGCCATCTGCAATCATGGCGCCATGGATGCAGATACCCCGCAGGTTGTCCGCTGCCGCTGATACCCTTTGGCCCGGTGGATCTTTGGGATCAATGCCAGTTGCGGACAAGAGGGCATCAACATCGATAGTGATCTGGCAGCAAGCCAGAGGGAGAGGAGAGAGGGAAGAAGGTTGCATTCTCTCTCTGGGTGAGACTAGCTAATATACTAGCCTAGCAAACATGTCCAGCCTGACAAACAAGGCATAATCAGATGGATCCTGCCCGTTTGTCATAATAGATAGTGCCGAATAGCTTCAGTACCATACCGACCGCGCCGGTGATCTGGTAACCTCCGTTGATGTTAATGTCAGCGAAGTTCTAACGCGGTGATCCTGTGGTGGTGAAATTTATGAAAACCACCCGGTGGAAGAGTAGTCGATCGTAAACGGTGGCAGTGGCGTCCGATGATAGTTCGATTGGATCTCCTGTATACACTCCTACCGGAATGCCTAAGTGAACTTTCCCGGGCCCGACTGCTCTGTGGGTGTGTACTCTTCCCAACAGGTCGAAATAGGAGGTATGTGCAGCTGGGCCTTCCTCCGAGGGCTCGTCGCTCGTCAGCACTGGCACTGGCAGCAGAGGGAGGGGCAATGCTTTCTCTGAGGACGAGTTGTCTTTCCTTTTCCTCTTGGAGGGCGTTCTCTTCGTCGATTTCTCGTCCGATCCATCGTAGCCTGCTTCAAGCTCATCCTCCGAAACCAATTCTCCGGTAACGATGTTCAATTAAGGTCTGTCGGGACACTTCTTCACGAAGAACGACATCTTGCCCGTAAGGTCCTCCTTTCCCGTAGATGAGAAATGGTTGCGATCTTTGTTTCTTAATGAGATGAAAAGAAGCAAGAAGCCAAATTGAGATAAACACTTATGAAGGTGAAGGAGAGATATTGGGATGGATGATGTGATGAAAGTGAGAGCTGGGTGAAGCTTAATCCTCCGTTAAAAATACCCATGCTTGCTTCAATGGTCTCAAACCCCCTCTCTGACTGTCTCTGTTTTCCTCTGCTTGCACCGAGATGACCTCTTTACGATGAAATCTGAATGCATTGTGGATGCAAAGAGATGGATCAAGGTTGCCTGGATTCTCTGGGAAACTGCAGGTGGAAAGTACAGATAATTCCTAATCAAGGCGGACAACTGGAGCCCGCTTGCACCGAGCGATCTTCACTCCGGCAAAAGTTGACGTTAAGCTTGAGATGCTTGTGTTGCGACGAGATGGCACAGGTGTTTTCGGATCAGTTCTGGATCAGCTTTTGGTCAGTAATAATATATAACGTTGCAACAATTGTCGAATATGGAAAAATACATCTTCAAAAGACCTCAGGAATAATAGACTATCTTGACTTGGGTGGACAGTATGAAGAGCATGCTGGATGGCTTTAAATATGTATGAATTGTACGCACCAGAGCATACGTTGGCACACGGCAATGAAAAAAGTAGGACATAAGAGAGAAAACCGGGAAGAAATGAGAAAAACAGCAAGACATACCTCCGCGTAGCCCTGACTGATGTAGTCATTTTGCATAAGCGAGTCATAGGGGGGACGAAGCGAGGAGGTAAGAACGAACTTGTTGGTACATAGCTTCCAGGGACTGCACGCTGATGATAATATCCCCTTCGTGTTGATTCCGGGGTCTGCGGAAGATGCTTTCCAAGTTGAGCACCAAAGGTGCACCATGGATTTTCCCATCTCGGTACGTAACTCTCTGTGTTGGTCGGAAAGAGGTATCCAGGTGATTTCGAGTCTCACATTGAGCTTAAGTTGAGGGGGACATATAACAGAGCACCCACCAAGACAAGGGGGTTCGTGTGTTCACTCAGGGTCTGTTTTGCTTTAGTGGATTTCGGCATGTTGACGTCTTGGTTGGTAATTTGATGATGATGATTTGATGATGATTTGATGCTCCTCCATCCTCAGCTCGGACGCAAGGGTCCTGATCTCCCCAACAACGGGCCGCTCACACGGACTTGGGGAAGACCCTTCGGACCATACCTACACGTCTACTCGCCATGTTGGGCTGCGAGTAGCGGTAATGATAACGACGCACCTGGTGAGATGGTCAGAGTTATTATACCACCACTGGGCGTTCTTGCACAGCTGGGAGTAGGATTCTGATACGTCGACTTCAAGGGCGAGGGTAGGGAATAGGGAATCCCACCCCCCACCACCCATCCCAGCAAAGGTATCGGCTGGAGAGAGCCATCAGTCAGGCTCCTTAGCCACAGACATTCCTTGAGTTCTCGGCGATGGGCGGGATACGAACGCCCTATTGTCATTGGAAAGGCCCGTTAGGAGCAGCTGGATAGCTAAGGTTTGAGAGACATGTGCTCGGACCACTAGTAGAGGTTAGAACCATAGGTGGGAGTGAATTAGGAGAGCTCACCTTGGAATCATTCGAGATTTTAAGAAACCAGGATGCTGACCCGTTTGATGCCATCCCATATACGGTCGAGTGTCTCTTTGGGAATCTCTTCCTTTCCCGATGGATACAGCCTTTTAGACGGGTTAGCTTCCTGATATATAACATGATAGATATTGTGGGATACTCACCCATATATCCTAGGGCCTGGGCAACACCGCTGTCGATATTTTTGGCCTTCACGATTAGGATATTGAGGCATATAGCCTCGTGTACTCCGTACCAGATCCCGTAATCGGGACGGGCTGACAGATTCGCCTTCTCGCCGTGCAATTCAACTGAGCCATACGTGAAAGATCTTCTGGCCTGGACGGTTACAGGTTACGCATGGGGGATGTTAGAGCCGGCAATGCCGTAGGCGTTAAGAATGGGTCCGTCAACAACCCACAGGATACTGGCCTCGGTGGTTGTGAATTGCGTTCGTGAAAGCTTAATGAAGCTGTTCATTGCTGCTTTGATAGCTCGGGGTCCTTCACCCTTCATATGCTTCTTGATTTCAAAGAAGTCCACCGCAAAGTCAATCACTTTCCCACGAGCATTGATCTCCTGCATAACAGTATAGTCGATACTACTTGAGAGCCATGTTCTCACTTGTAGCAAGAGAGTGCTCCATTTCTCTCCATTCGGAGAAGGGGCCAAGGGATGTCCTTGTTAATCAAGTTGTGAAGTTTAAGGCTTCGAAGTACCTTCTCGACCTGGTCAACCCAGATATCAAGATCTGCCCGCTCTTGAGCGGCGGCGTGAGTTCGTACAGCTTGAAGCTTCCTATCTTAGGAAGGTCCACACTCTGGTTGTCGACGACGGCATCTTGTTTTGAGTGCTAATCACGACGGTCGTCCGGCTGCAAGGCAGCATGTCGGGAAGAGGATTCAGCCATTGCAGCTGGTGAAAAAATGATGATAAAGATGAAGATCAAGAAGGAGATTAAGCCAGCTTTCCGGATGATCAAAAATGAAGTCTTTTGAAGATGAAGACAGTTCTCAATGAGAGACACTGTACAACACCGATTTGAATTTTGTCGCACACAGGCGGGTTTGGTCACAGGCGGTTTTTGGAAAAATAAGTGAGATATAGCCAAGGCTATTCTCTACCATAAACACCAACGAGGCTCCGCTGGTCAGGGCTTAGATCTCTGTTAGATCTTAGCAAAAAGGGAAAAACTAGGGCTTCGTAACCTGTTGAGGCTACGATGCAAGAGAGACGGAGGGAAAATCGTGAAGAAGAAGAGAGGTGATGATGCACCTATGGGAAGGAGGGGGTATAGGCAAGTGCTCAAAGAGCTCAGTCTGTATACAGAGACAAACACATACCCTGCACGCATTGCATGTATGCATGTATGTCAACACCGGTCTCTAGAATATATATCGACCCACTAGAGATGGCTAGATACTCTGTACGGTCAATCCTTCAGAGTTGACAGCTTTGTCATTATCCATATTACCTAGGTATCCATATAGTCCATACAATACGGCCAAAAGTAATGTCAAAATTTGCCCCTGAAGGCTATAGAAACATTAGGAGCTTCCCTTATTAGGACATAATCAAAGCTCATATCAAGCAATTTCTTATTGCATTCATAACCCGTATATGAAGAAGACTAAACACAAAGATGTCAGGTGAGGAAACACGCTGACGTCATTCTGGTAAGGTGGAAGGTCCCGAGGTCGCTCGATATAAATACTTGAATATGTGTGGCAAACAGACCTCAACTCTGTGCTAGCCTGGAGGTAGGATAGGCTGACACATGCGTGACCTCATCGATGATTATCTCGTGTAATACAGACACTCGATCATCAAACAACCCGCGCAATACGGTCAATCAAACTGGATACGGAGAAAGTTCACAATTTCATCGACACAGATACAGTTAAGCCAACAACATGGTCCTCAATCTTCTCCATCGCGCCGTGGACTACGTGCTATCATGTCTCAAATTGGTATACTAGGAACCTCGTCGCCATTTGGGAAGTCACGATCACCGGCTGATAAGATGAACAGGTCCAAAATCGGGAGGTCGGCTGGATAACAGTTGATCGCAAAGTATCGACCGCAATCCCGACGGGTAAAGAGTTAGCTAACAGTTTCACTCAGACAGGTCGACGTATTCGCGAACAACAGCCGCTTTTGAAAAAGCTCAAACTCCTGTTGCTATTCAACCCTCTGACGGAATGGCTGGACACCACTCACGCAATGCGTCTCTATATGCACAGGAAAAACATAAAAGCAGGTGAGAATGCGCGAATACTACAAGGAAAGAAGAACGCTGACGATTCCGAAAAGGCAGAGATGAGGGCACGCCGGCTTCAAAGCAGCAGATCAAATCTTTTGTCGACTTCTACAAGATCAAAATGGATGATTTTGAACCATCAGACACTGATGCATATCCTACATTCGAAGACTTCTTCGTTCGGGCTCATAAGCCCGGATCGAGGCCTATATTCGCCGAAGACGACCCCTCCCGCGCAGTTGTCGTGGCTGACTCGCGGGCTGTGGTTTACGAGACGGTGGAGCAAAGCAAGAAGCTTTGGATCAAAGGCTTGGACTTTTCCATCACTAGCCTGGTAATGGATACTCGTCTCGGCGCGCAATTTGAGGATGGAGCTGTTGCCAGTTTCCGACTGTCACCGCAAGATTACCACCGATACCACAGTCCAGTTACCGGGAAAATCAAACTGTTCAGGAGTATGCCGGGAGATTATTATCAAGTTGATCCTCTGGCGCTCCGAAGTGATATTGATATCCTTGATCGGAACGCTCGCGATTACATCGTCATCGAGACTGAACATCTGGGAGATGTTCTTTTTGTCGCCATTGGTGCCACTGATGTGGGATCTGTCAGGTATGAGATACAGTATTCCTGGCCCCCTAAACCTCACTAATGTGCATCTAGGATCCATGACCGATGGCAGACTGCTGGAAACGAGATCCAAAAAGGCGAAGAATTAGGCGTTTTCCAATTTGGTGGTTCATCCATTATTGTAGCCTTTCAAAGTGGTCGTATATTATTTGACGAAGACCTGTTAAGGCTTAGCAAGGAGGCCATTGCTGTTGATGTTGAGGTCGGCATGAGCCTTGGACGTGCTCTACCTGTACACTGAATACCCAAGACTGTTCATGAGATATGTCAGAATATAATACCCTCTACGCCTTAACAAGAAACTTTAGATTTCATGTTTTGATTATGGCTGGTAACATACCTAAGTAGCATAATTTCATAAGGTTAAGCTCGCCTCCGCAACGTCATGATGAGAACAACTAGCCAGCACTCGACCCATGGACGCTTCTAAGCAAGAAACCGGTAAAATGGACAGACCACAGCTTCAATCCGTTTTGCGACACTCAGATCGCATCTATATATTGTGGCAATTGACAATGCCTGCCGCCTACTATCCTAAAATTTCATACCTCCTACCTAATCACCTACCAGTTGCTCCTTAGCATATCTCCGGCCATGTCGATGGAAATTGATTTCGATCCGAATATTCGCCTACAATCAACTTTTTATAATGTTCCGGGCTATGAGTCTGATATTCATGCTCTAACAACTCCCATTCCCCCCTTTCCTCGATCGGATACCTTATCCACAGCATGCGACGCCTTCGAGCGGGAACAGCTACTCCAATCGGAAGCGTACTATGAACGACCTCCTGTAGTGCTCGTTCATGGTATGGTAGTTGCGAGCAGCTACCTGCAAAATCTCGGAAGACATCTTGCGCCATGGTTTCGCGTTTTCATCCCCGACTTACCCGGGTTCGGGCGTTCCTCCAAAGCAATACGGAAGTGCGATACAGTGTCTATAAACCAACTAGCGCAGGGTCTGCATGATTGGATGGATACGGCAGGAATAAAAAAGGCCCATCTTGTCTCCAATTCCTTGGGCTGCCAGATTCTTGCAGAGTTCACTCGTCGCTGGCCAGACAGGGTCGATCGACTTGTTCTGCAGGGTCCCACGGCAGATAAAAGCCAGCAATCCATTCTCAAGACTGTACTTGCGTCCGCTGCGAACAATAGCAATGAGCCGTTTACAATGAGCCTCATCTCATTGCAGGATTATTGGCGCGCTGGATTGCGGAGGGCTTTCGATTTATTCCGTGCCACGGCGGAATATCGCATCTTGGATGTACTACAGGAAGTACATAATCCGACGTTACTGTTGAGTTGTGAATTGGACCCAATCACTCCTTGTGGATGGGTTGAGGAATTGTCTGAAAAAACGCCCAACGCGGTTCATTATGTTCTTAAAAAGGCCGCCCACACCGCAAATTACTCCGCGACGGAAATAATGTCTCGAAGCATCTTGCGCTACCTGCTGATTCAGGATGATGATGGGATGAGGCGGGCGGGGAGAGAGATATTCGAGCGGGTGACGAGAATAAACGAGACAAGGGAAGCAGCGGCGAAGCAGAGAAATCATTTAGTTGGATGGCAATTAGCGCTCGGATTCCTTGCTGTCTTGGTTACATGGAAGTGCTCCATCAGCAGATGGAAGTTCATCTCGGGGTTCCTGCCGATGGAGACAATGATCCTCTATCAATACTCAAAGATAGCTCCGTTACTATCAGCGGATCGATCAGGAGATTTGGACCGTGTATATGTCAAGCTGCAGGGGATCGCTGACTTTGACTCAGCATCTTCTATGCTTCGCGCAGTTGGGCGTTACTTACATTTCCGAGACTTCCCCCAACTTGGCGTCCCGACATCTTTGGCTCCAGTCATGCCGCTCACCAACTGGCTACCACCATATCTCCGCGACACCGTATTCTCTGAGCTTGGCGCCAACGAAGCTGCAGATGATATTGCCTCAACATTTGAGGCAGAAAGCATCACCGAATCAGTTGCTGCACACTTCCCAGCGCATCGGAAATATACCGCCGTGGCCATTGGAAGCACTAACGGTGCATTGACGCATTTGTACGCAATGATGGGCATTCCGTGGCTGCCTCAAACACTTCTCATGCCTGTTAAGCGACCAAAGAGCGCGGCATTTAAACAAGGGCAGCTCGATATGACGGCGGAAATGGAATGGGGAAGGAGTGCAGGGCGAGAATTGTTGCAGAAGAACCCAGGAATTGAACTATACCACATGGCGGATCCGAACCAGGACCAGTTGATGATTCGCCATATGGCGTACTTCAGGTTGAAATTTATTAAAATGACTGAAGCGTACAAGAATTTCCTTCTGGACGCATTGGAAGCGAACGGGACGATCATACTCGTTCGGTGCGGATCGAAATGGCCGTCCACAAAGGTCGCTGATCGCCATTACTTCCAGAGCGGAGCGGTTGGAGGTGTAACTTCAGAGGAATTTCTCCAAGGGTCAACTGAGGTGAAGGAATTTGTGGAATCGGAAAAGTCCCCATTGACGAAAATGACTGGCACAGTAATGGGGAAGGAACACAAGACGGACTGGAACGCCCCAGCATCCAACTACGAAGCCCCCGAAGCAGAATGGGGCTATGCAGAGGGCTTAACCGATGATACCGTCGAGTTCGCAAAGGAGCATGGCTTCAAGATCAAGTATCTGGACTTTGATCATCCTGAAGATGCCGGTCCCCTAGTTGCTGATGCGGATCGTCAACGGAAGGAGCAACTTCGCCGCCCAATTGATTCAATTCTCGTTGAGAGTTTCATTCTAATGGAGCCGTGGTTGGCTATTAGGTACAATCTGACGCCGTTTTGGACGATGTTCCCTGTTAAACAGTCATTCGAACGGCTTCAAGAGTATCTGAAGATGTGTCAGGGGAAGGGGTTCAAAAATGGGTTCTCGTTTTTGTTTTGCTCTGGGGCTTATTCTATCGGACTCGCGAGACTGGATGAATGGAAGGCGCTGTTAGAAAACCACTTTGTGTCACAGGGCATGGACAGGGCGAGGGATAGGAAACTTTTGTTGGGGACAGACGAGAATGTCTTTCCGAAAGATTTTGGCTTTCCTGCGCGGTACCAAGTGGAATTGGCAAGGGCGGTTGGCGAAGAAGGACAATATGTGATGCCGCCCAGTTTAACGCTTGGTGACTTTGAGCATTACATGGAGAATAGTCATCGCTACGGTGTATATTATACGCCTTAGTCAAAAGCAAACGGCTATTTGGCTACTCCTAGCAGTTAGTTGATGATAATGTCTTCATTGCACATTATTGGCGCGATCTTTATCCCAGAGAAAGCCGTATAGCTGTATTGGCGCAAGGGTAAAAGCTGGGAAAGGTGATTATGATGTATTTATCTCTGCAGCTGAGCTATATTTACATCCGATGGGCGCCACTTGTCTCCAGGCAAATCTCTCCATGCAGGAGAGACCATATATACTGGTATAAGACTCGACAAGCCCAAGCCAAGACTTCATATCGCCGCTCATCGATCACAAGTCCTCCATGGATAACTATATCATGCGCCTAATTCACACAAAGCATTCAAGCCTCAGTTGCATAGACTCATGGCAGCCAGGTATTGGGCCAACGAGGGAAGGGGTATAATTCTGGTTTGCAACACAAGAAAACAAAGGAAAAAGCTAACAAACGGAAAGGCTAAGCACCAAGTTCATGTACGCGCCTCTGACCAGGATTTCCCTCAAGCTCAGAGGGATCAGTCGTCTGCGTGTTGGCCGCGTTGCTAGAAGACCCCTCCTGTGAGCCCCCAAGCTCACTTGGTGTTGCATGTTCTGGGCGTTGGTATGACGGGTTTGGACTGAATTGAGTGCTCCCCCCCAAGCTCGCTGGCTCCAGGGCGACTCCCTCCGGATGACAATGTGTCCGGTAAGCTCTTCTTTGCTTTGTTCTGTCGTCGACGGAATAGCCAGAATGCCAGCGCGGCGATTACAACGAGTCCACCTACGCCGACACCGACGCCGATGCCGATGCTTGCTCCTGTAGACAGACCGCTTGACTCTGTCCCCGTGTCTGTGTCTGAGGTAGTTGGGTCTGCTGGGCCCGTTTGTGTTGGTGTTGCGCTGCTCCCTGGTGAGGTTTCGGACGATGTGGTTGTAGTGGCGGAGACAAAAAGGCTTTCGTCTGAAGCTTGTAGCTGGATTTGGATGGGTTGTGCCCACATCGTGACGGGGCCGATGACCTGCGTGCTCTCGGATTCGACCTGGCGGACGGTGACAATGGTCGATGATGAACTAGGGAGACTGCTTATACATCCGGCGAATGTCGACCTGCCCCTATCTTCTTCGTAGTACGAGAAGTCGCTAGAGCCTGCAAGTCAGTATCCGAGCCACAAACCAGAATGGGCACTTCGTTTGCGCACTTACGAGGGACAGCACATGGCGGTGGTCACCGGGTTGTGAATCACTAAATCGGCCGAGGTGTATCCACCTGGACAATAGCCTGGGCTATACGCGATAGTTGGTCGAACTCTTTCATACTGGCTGTATCCGGAGGGGAAACACGCAGGATCGGCATTGTCGCTTGCGTGGGCATTTTGAATTAGGATACCATTTGGGATATTGTTTGCACCCTCTGGTTCGTATGTCCACGAGTTCGAGCATGAGGCGGGGGCAGTGAAGATGCTTGACATGGGCATCGTCGTGATCGTCTCTGTTGATTCGGCCCTTGCGACCAATGTCGGTATAGTGGACGTCATCTTGGAGCTGTATATGTTAGGTAACTAGCTCTACAGGGGGTTGCAGAAGGGTAGAGTGTGTAGCGGTCGGAAAAGTGAAATCGACATTTGGCCCCCAAATCAATAGGGGCTTGACCGTTGTGTATGTCTGTAGTGTAATCTCCGAATTGGTTTTAGCTTCTCCCTGCTAATTTCTTTACAACTCTTTCTATTCAAAGCTCTCGCACTGCCCCAACCCTGGCGAAAATTCGTACGTATTCACTATTTTGGAGGATTTGAATATAAAATAATTACAATCCTCAATTACCCACTCAGTACCAGCCAAAATAATGGAAAATCCCCGAGGCAAAATACTCAAGATCGGCCATCGCAATATCCACTAACAGACTAGCGTACATGCATTCACAGCACGTTTTCTAAGATGTCATGTCTTGGCTGCAGCTGAGACTCATCAGCAACGCCGCAAATTAGGGCTATGCCACGAATCAGGTGGACATAGCCGTATGGCAGCTTTCGATGATCTGACAACATTGAAATATTGAAGAATAACAACCCCAGTTCAAGAATATTACTCCGTAAGGATCCCAAGTGGATGTCATTGGTTTTTGGGACTTTCAGCCGTGCGTGTGTTCTCTGCGTCGTTGTCGTCCTACTACTATGCAGCGGAGGCTTCATGAAGTGAAGTGAGAGCAAAGTTTCATGCATCCCATTCGATGGAGGAGTCTGCCTACCTAGGTAGGTAGGTATATAGGGCTAAGCCTGATAGCAGAACGCTATCGAGTTTTCTGACTTCCACTACAGCACCTTCCGATACAGCTATTCTCTCTCACTTCCCACTCATCTCCCTCTCACTTTGCTCTCACTTCGCTCTCACTTCTCTCTCACTTTGCTCTCACTTTGCTCTCACTTTCTTCCCTACCAAAATGGCTTACACCCCCAGAAACTGACTCTGCTTTACAACAATGGCTTGGTGACACCCAGATCATACCTAACGAAGCATTCAACAACACAGGGTTTGCCAGTATGTCTAGTACCACAACCCTCACGACACCAGCAGGTCCGAGGCCATGTTTCATGCTTCCCCTCCCCAAGACGAGCGTGTTATGGCAGCCAGGATGATGCCTGGTTTGTCAGGTGTCAGGCCTCCATTGTTTGCTAGCTAGTGAGTATATAAACTAACCTCCGTCAGTCAGAGAATCAATCTCTCTTCCTTTCTCTCTCTCTCAACCCTCTGGCTTCTGCCAGATCAGAGCATCCACGACACGGTTCAGCGACTCGGGATATGTCCCTGAACTTCGATCGCGGGGCGTGGTCCCATCGACAGAGAAGGTACCCACCAACGAACTACTAGACGACTAGCAGTTAGGTATGTCAGAACCGCAATGTCCACCCTAGTTTTCCTCAAATTAATTATCGTCGCCCGTCCATTCTTGATTCATTGAACTCCCCAAATTGCAGAAAGATCAACTGACCTAGAGGAGCAAATCCAGTTTGCGGGGTCGGGCCGGGCCAAGGATGGCTACGGGATCTCACCCCTGGAGTTTGGGAGCAAGGAGGAGCAGATGGCGTTCTACGACGGCCATGATGTAGACGACCCCCAAGGGCTCCTGTCTTGGCAGAACAATCTCATCCAAGAGATCTGTCCTAAAAGAACCATTTCTATCTCGGTTGATCAATTGCCGTCGAACTCAACTGCGACAGCAGAGGAAGGGAAGCACTCCAGAATGCCGAACAACAGGCGCATCATACGGCCGAAGCTGAAATTCAACCAAAGGTAAGTCATATACCCCTCCTATCTCATCTAATATTCCCTGGTCTAATTGCTGGAGCTACATGTAGGCCGATGACGAATACTACACGTTGCAGAGTGCATTCTCAGCGTCGGATAGTAGATTTTCTCTCACTTTTCGACCAGCCGACCCGGGCTCCCCCCGGGAAGGCACGGCGGAGTTTTCACACCGAGAGCCATCTTGATACTTTGAATATGGATACCCGATCCCTCTAGAAAGAGGCTAACTTTCACAACCCCAACTTTTTCTTTTATGAGCACAAACAGTAGATCACGATCTGCTGAACATCTAAAGAAGCAAAGTTTCAGCACGGAAGAGTCGTTGCACTCAGGAGTAGCTTTGAAGGCGCTCCCGCTGTTAAGTCCGTTTCTACCTTCACGCGATTCCGCAGTTCGTACACCCAAACAAAGAAATTTCTTTGTCTCTTTCATAGTCAGGTAAGTCAGGTAAGTCAGGTGAATCATTGAATGAACTTTGTTTTGGCTACATTGAACCCCAAAGACCTGTGAAGTCCCATAATTCTTAACCAAAGTCCCGGCCTCATAAGCCCACCTAGGTATAAGATAAGTTAGTCAAAGTTTAAACCCTAAGCCTAATTCTGGTGGCATTGACTCCATTTTGTATGTGTAGATGTGGGAAGAACCAATGGTCTCTTTTGTTTACAGATAGATCGTAGATCAAAAGCGGCAAGGGATTTGCCTAAAGTAGTATGGCACTATACTTAATAAGGAAAATAAAAGGCGGTGGGGCGTGGAGATATCGATGCTCCCCGCGGAGGCCAGCTCTCTTCAATCGTGAATTGACCTCGAGACAATTGCCAACGCTCCCAGAGCTTTACAGAAATGGCACAAACATATAGCTCGTCAACTCGAGCTGGCGTCAAACCGTCAAACCCCGCTGCACCCCCTAACTTTGCCGATCCAAACTTCGACCCAGCCGACTTCCTCAATGACTCTCTATCACCGGTGACTGTGGCATCATCACAACCTAATGCATCTCGGTCGCCCGGCTCTGTGCCCCTGACCGAGCTTTCTGCGCAGGTCCAGTCCCTCCTCTCCCAGATTAGCGCCCAAAACATCCGTCTCTCAAGCACATTATCCCAACTCACCGATGAGATCCTCCGAAGCGGTGGACGACTAGCCTACGAAGTCGAAGTCCTGCGAGGCGAGACAATCGGGCTATCCGAAACTCTAACGGAAGTCCTACGCGACGATATAACGAAGTTCGTCCCGGAGCCCTCGCCGGAAGACGGGCGCGAAACCGAACAAGCAGAGGACGCGCCAACGAACGAAGACGAGTCGGCAACAAGCCCAAATAACAACAAAACACCTGCTGTCCCAACAGATCCGGAGTACATAACGAATCTCCGCACATTGAACCAAGTGCGGTCGCGCCTGGAAGACGTTGTGCAGACATTCGGCGACGCAATGAGCTGGCCGCTACCCCCATCCGAGCTCACATTCTCATCATCGTTCATCTCGGTCTCAGGACCAGACCTCGGACCCGAAGGCCAAGACCGCGAAGAAAAGGGCCAAGAAATGATGAAAAAGCTACGCACAGAAGTGACCGAGCTACTCGACAGCGAGGGCGGAGGATATGCCGGACTAGATGCTGCCAACCGCCGTGTTGAAGCTCTGCGGACACTCGCGACCGTGTGGGATGGATCGGCCGAGGAAAAAGCCCGTAATCGGTTCGTGGATGGCCTGGCGAATATTGTGGAGGATCGACGGCGCACCTTGGACCAACAGCAGGCGGATCAGAACCAGCGAGGACAGTCCAAGTCCAGGTCTGAGGCTCGGCGAGATAGTGACAGTGGGGCACCGGCTGGTGGGCTGTTCCGGAATTTACAGCGTTTGAGAGAGGAAATCTACTTGGAGTGAGACAATGGGATGTACGGAGTACATCGGTCTGGGATGTTGAGCTGGCTCTCCACATGGAGATTTGGACCTGTATAGTATTGCATAATTTACAATCTCGCATCTGGCTACTAGTAATCTCCGTAGCCCCCTACATTCATGCAGGATTTGGGCTGTTTACACTGTCTTGGAGTCTGCCTACGTAGTTGCGATGTCTTGTATAGCTGTGGGAATTAAGCACTATGAGGGAATAAGGCCCGATTTTTCAAGGAATTTCCCTTAGGAATCTCGATGCAGTAGGTGTAAGAGATATAGTTCTACCTAACTCATCGAACATTACTTAGTAAGGGGAATGTGTTTATGATGATGTAGGAGATATTTCCAGATGCAAAACCACATACTTTTTTATAAACACTTAATATTCATTTATGGTAATCTAGATGTTAAATAAACCGACAGTGTAAATTGTAGAGCTGAGACATATGTGAAGCTCCGATGTAACGCCCTACGCGCCCCTTTGGAAGGGGGCCACGAGGTGACGGAGGTGCCACCGGAAACGTTGCGCCGATCGCAGCCTCTCTCTCTCCACCTCTTGAGGCGATTGCGTATTTCCCCTTTGGCTCCTTTTCGGTTCCTTTTGGTTCCTGGCAACTTACAATGTTCCTTCTTACTCTACTCAGTATCTGACTCGACTCCATTTTTGCATGATGGCGTCGGAGGATGTGCCACTACACTTTCAAGATGCCAAGTCGGCTTCGATGCTGTGGCCAGTCTCCAACCGTCGCTCACGGTCAAACCGGATTAAAACAATTGGCTTGTCAGTGATTGCGTTGTTCTTCTTCTTTTTTATGCTACAGTCTTCTTCAACGGTAAGGACCGCTGCTGTGACCGCCAGGCTTAAGATAAAGAGGCTGACAACCTGCCTAGCGAGTCGAACCGGACTTTTGGACCAAGTTTCCCTCTCGCCATCCTTTCCCCCAGCGCCCGGAAGATGCGCAAGTCCTCCTCCCTCCTCGCACTGATATTAATGTCACCGATACCCTCCCCCATGATCTAGACAAGCCCAACCCACGCCTGCATGTCCTGGTCCCAGGCTCACGGGGCTCGCGCGGAGTCTGCCGAACGCTCACGTCAGCTATGATCCTTGGATACCCACCGCCGACGTTAATCGGTTACGGGCATGACTCTCCCGGGGCGACCGAGGCCGAGCGCATGGTGGACCGGATCACGCGGGTGCGGAACTACCTCCGAGACAGCAAGACCGTGCATGACCGCGACTTCGTGCTGCTGGTGGATGGAGCAGACACCTTCTTCCAATTGCCACCGAAAGTCCTAGTGGAGCGGTTCCAAGCTATCGTAAGGGAGAACAACCGAAAGCTGCGGGACAAGTATGGGTTCGCAGAAGTGGAGGGCCAAAAGCCTGGGGATGCGCCTGAAATGATACAGAAATACACCCAGCGCGTTCTTTTTGGCGCAAGCAAGATCTGCTACCCCGGGTTGCTGGACGACCCCGGTTGTGTATCTGTCCCCGAATCCTCTCTACCTCCTGATGTGTATGGCTGGAAGACTGATGTCTACCCGGATGGATCTCTAAACCGGCCCCGGTGGTTGAACCCCGGAGCTGTCATTGGTCAAGCTGCGGATCTGCGTCTGATCTACGATGAGGTTCTGCGCTTAGTTGAGTTGCGCTCGAACAAGTCTGCAGATTACCAGGCCCTGACACAGATGTACGGGCGACAAGAGGTGATCAGAGAACTGGAGCGGCGGCGAACATCCAACGACTTCAAAGAGTTGCTCTACCGGATGGTGGGCATCTCGGACGCAGCAAACATCACCGGAATCAACATCCGGCTAGAGACAGGTCACCGCTACGAGTTCGGCATTGGCGTCGACTTCGAGTCACAACTCTTCTTCAACCAGATCATGTCCCGCAAGGACGTTGAGTGGGTCAAGTTCGGCAATATCACGAAGATGTCCGCATTGCAGATGGAACACGGCGTCCCCCGCGAACACCGTCTCCTCCTACCGCAGGATATCGCAACACTCCCTAACCCATTTATCCAGTCCCGCTTCGCAAAAGAATCGACCCAGCGACCAGTATGGAATGCCACGCTGGATAAACTCCCGAACCCGCGCGAGCGCACCTGGCACAACATCTCGCTTATGACGAATGTCCACTCCGCCACGGTGCCAGTACTCGCCCATCTGAACGGCGACCCCAAGCTCCGCAACACGTGGTGGGAGAACATGTGGTTTTTCCCATGGGGACGCGCCCTACTGCGCAAATATGTCCGCGACTCGCACGGGTTCGACGCGGCACAGTCCTCGCTGCTGGGCGGACAGGATTGGTTGCACGTGCGCGGAGGCCGAGGTGGGATCTGGACCGACGACGAGAATTGGGTCACTCTCTCCGAGGTCTGCAATGGCCAAGAAAGAGATCTCTTTGACGATGACCTCGGACCATGGGCTAAGGAGAACGGTGACCCAGATGAACCGGTTTACAACCAGTATGGAAGCCTCATTGCTGGGAAGGAAGAGAAAGTTGACTAAAGCTGGACTTTGAATTATTATCCTCCCCTGTTACTTAGCACCTCATTCTCAATGGAGCGATGGCTGCCGGGTTATTGAGACTTCCGGTCCAGATTACCGTCCCCAAAAACCACCTGCTCTGCGCTATGTCTCCATGCCGAGTTCCCAAACCTGCCAGGTTATGGACCGTATCCGACTTTGGAGTTTGGATGGTTTTTGTCTTTGTGCATGACTGATTGGCTTGATTGAACAAGCCACTACTATAATGGCATGGTCGGATTCACAGAAGAATTCAGATTTATTCTTATGTCGCAGCTGAGGACTTTTTTGACTGTTATCAGGAATAGCTGTACATTCATCGGGACTGGCTTTGTGTGACTGCAACTGCAATGCTATTGTATGATATCACAAGATCGAATCTTGGAAGCCCTGCAATGAGGAGTATATAGAAAGCAACAGAATGAAAATGAAATGGTAGATGAGGTGACATCAATGTTCCATACCCACATATAGAATGTAGACTGACCATTCGTTTATTCCCAGTTTTAGTGTTGATACTAATAGTTCCCCGGGGCCTACGGCTGAGCTGAGTAACAACCCTAAGGCCTGAGGCCCCGATGTCTTTTAACGTCGGGCCTTAAAATTGATCAAAATTGAGACAAGATGATGGATTCGAACGAGAAAGGAATATGTTTCATTCAGATGATCCACTCGTTTTTTATATAGCATCTAGAGTTGTAATTAGCCCCTGAGATAGTGTTCAACAACAAGCAATCATAAGTCGATTTTTGATCATGGCCCGAGGTCACAAATCTACCCTCCAGTCGAGATATCAAGACATCCTCGAAGCATTTGAGATAAACAACCCGACGAGGGGCGCATATTTCCTATTCAAATAAGAGCCCCTGGTCCATTTGCCGTGGAGATCCTTTTAAAACGTGAGTTTCTGTAAGACCGTCGAGGTTAAAAAAAAAGAACATACTTTCTCTGTGTTCAAAGCCAGCCTCTATCGCTTACTTCAATACTTCAGCAGTAATCTCCGTTGGCCCATAATTCCTCCATATTCTTCCGAATTATATATATTTGCTGTCTTACCGAATGATTTCACTGCGAAGTACGGCGTCGACACTTAGTCGCTCAATGCCGTGACAAAAACCCAGGTGGGCCATATCCCCGTCTGACACCGGGCTCGAGCGTTGCACTTGGGTCCCATTTTTCGATTCCGTCCAATCAAGAGGAATGGATGTCTGAGCCGAGAAAGGGCTTTTTTTTTCTTTTTCAAGTCGAGACCGAAGATTTCAGACAGTACATGGCGAGACCAGTGTCCAGTGTGTCTCCGCCCAGTTGGAATCAAAACCTCAATCCACTGCCTCGGTCGTTATGCCCTTCTCGTCTATTGCTTCAGGGGAGGTCTGATTTCCACTTGTCAAGTGCTTGCAACTGCTTGGCTGCCATATTGAATCTCTGCCCGGACGCCTTGCGAACCAGTTTCTGAGTTCCGTATTTGAGAATTCCGCGGTGAGACACGATAAACAGAGTTCATGCTATATATTACGTGGAGCGTACCATGCCATCTGAAATATTTTTCAGCCGGTGATCTCCCCACACATGCTCGTACTAGAGGATGAATATCCGAGCACGCGGGAGACGGCCACGAATAGACAACCGCTGCATTAATGCAATCAACCCCACCGCCATGAAGTTAAAAAGTCTTCAGGTTCCACATCCAGTAGTCTCGTAGGATATAGCAGGGCCCGCGAGCCCCTTAAAAATCCTCTTTGGTCAAATCTGTCAAATCTGTCCGGTTGTTTTTCTCGCTATGATGTTAACCGCCGTATCTGGTCAGGTTGTGACGCTCCTCTGCGGTCTCTTGGGCCTCTATGTCTTCAGGATTATCGCGACGTACGTTAAGTTGATGCAGTTCCGGGGACCTCCGGGGACAGGCATCTCGAACTGGCCCCATAGTATGGCGATGCTTCGGGGCAATTGCCACGAGTGGTACGCAGAAGTCAACAAGAAACATGGTACGAGATATCTTCTAGGCATCCCTTTTGCTTTGCATCTCTGCCAGGGTGCTATATCTACTATAACTAGCTAACATGTTCGACTTGAGCCAGGTCCTATCGCCCGTGTCGCACCCCAAGTGCTGATCACATCGTCTCCCGAGGTTTGGATGCACGTAAACAACAAGCCTGGCTACAAGCGCTCCGATTGGTACTATCAAGCCGCACGAATCGAGTACCGGAGGGACAACGTCTTCAGTCAGACTGATAACGCGAAACATGCGGAACGGAGGAAGCAGATGGCTCCAGGGGTATGATAGCTGCCTCGCATCTCTCTCCGAGTCTCTCCACCCATTCATACCGGCGTAGGCTGCTAATAAAGTATTTTTTTATAAAGTATTCGGGAAGGGAGAATATCCAGCTCGAGGGGTCTATAGATGAACGACTACAAGATTTCCTGAACCTCATCCGGTCCAAATATATGTCGTCCGACCGTCGTGTTGTCCCCATGGACCTAGCGAAAAAAGTCCAATATTTTACGCTCGACGTTATTAGCAGCGTGGGCCTTGGCAAGGCGTTCGGTATGTTGCGTAGTGACCATGATGTGGACGACTACCTGCAATCCAGCGAGCAGGGACTTGCTATCGGCAATACCGCCCTTGCTATAGGCTTCAGCTGGATCACCCAAATGCCCTTCATCGGCAGGTTTATTGCACCCTCGCCTAAGGATAACAACGGGTTCGGTAAGATGATGGCCACATGCTTCCGCCTTGTCAAAGAGCGCGCTGCGGGCTCCACAAACGAAAAATCCGATATGTTAGCCTCCTTCATGCGCCACGGTTTAGCAGGCGACGAACTGTGCACCGAGGCCCTAGAGCAAATCATTGCGGGCTCTGACACCACTGCTAGCGCCATCCGTGGCACCCTTCTGTACCTCATAACGAACCCCCGTGTCTACCTCAGGCTACAGCGCGAGATTGACGATGCCGCGTGCAGTGGGCGTGCTCCGAGCAAGGACGAAGGTCTTATCACTGCCGCCCAGGCTAGGAATCTTCCGTACCTCCAGGCCGTGATCCGTGAAGCTCTGCGAGTTTGTCCGCCTGTAACGAACATCTTCCCGCGTGATATCCCGCCAGGTGGGGACACTCTTATCGTCGACGGAGAGAGCGTATTCCTCCCGGGCGGCGCCTGCATCGGATATTCGGCATGCGCCATGCACCAGAGCGAGAAGATCTATGGCCAGGATGCAGAGGCTTTCCGACCCGAGCGGTGGCTCGAGTCGGACCCTGCCAAGTTGGCTGTCATGGTTCGGACTAACGACCTCATATTCGGTCACGGCAAGTTCCAGTGTTTAGGGAAGACAGTGGCCCAAATTGAGATCGGAAAGACAATATTCGAGGTGAGTAGAAACTGCTCTATATGCCTGCTCTCGTCCTCTTTCTTCTTTATGGCACGCCAACTGACCACCCACCGAACACAGCTGTTGCGTAACTTCGAGCTGGCACTTATCAGTCCCACCCGTCCCTGGGATGCACGGAACTACCTTGGGCTTTTCGCCATTTCAAATATGCGGGTGCAAGTGATGGAGCGAGTGCCCTGTTCTCCTTGAAAGAGTCGAGAACAGTTCAAATATCTGTACTGTAAACGGCAGACCTGTGAATTAATTTATCCGGTTAGTTTTGCCTTTCTTGCTTTAGAGCCCAATACGCCGTCACGTAACCTCCGTTCAATGCTCTCCGACTTAAAGACCCGCATCATAGAAACAGTTCCAGCATTTGCATTGTCTACTCCCCTACGCTGGGTTTCTCTATATTACACTCCTCGCCACCCTCCTTTCTTTACTCTAGCCCACACCCACCACTGCGCATTGGCTTTCAGCCCGACGCACTGCCCCTTTCCATTTTACTACCGATCCAAGTGGCAGGTGTCATTCACCGCGACCTAAAGCCCAGCAATATCCTCGTAGACGAGGACTACGATCTTAAGATATGCGACTTTGGACTCGCCCGGGTCTGGGAGCCCCAAATGACAGGTTATGTTACCACGAGGTTCTACCGCGCGCCGGAGATAATGACCTCCTGGCAAACTTATGGTAAGGAGATTTGATATATGGAGCTCTGCATGTGTATTTGCGGAAATGTTGGATGGCAGAATATTATTTCCTGGGGAGAGTGATATGAGCCAGCTGTTGAATGTGGCGGAGCTCCTCGGGAAGGACAGAATAGAGACAGGTATCAGGTCATATGTACGTATAAAGATGAACCCTATTATACCGCCATTACTTGCCCTAGATATGCTTTTCTTACTAGCCTCTTTTTAGGGCTTGCGGACAAACAAGGGCATGCCTAAAACGGAACATTACCACCACGCAAGAGGTTTGGAAAAATCCACCCATATGGTAAGATCATGGAAGACAGCATTCTAGTAGTAGCTTTAAACCTGCTCGAGGAAATGCTCGAGCCTAACCCTCGTTATAGAATCTGCGTCGCCGACGCACTCGCGCACGAGTACTTGAGTCTGTGTCACGGACCTACCGATGAGCCTATGGCAGCTCGTTACTCCGATTGGCCTTTTAATAATACTAACAACGCTGTCGACATATGATGTGAGTGAGTACTTGCTTCGCTAATGAATATGTAGACGTACTGAGATTATGCATTACCACGGTACGAAGGTGCTACGATAGCTAGCTAGATTTATAACTAGTTTTTAGGCTAAAGTTAGATCTATATAGTACCTAGGTATACGACTACTATTTCTAGACCGGACGCTGCCAAAGCAACTAGCAAACTGGCTGGATTTTTCCTAAACCCCGGTCCGAAGCATCTGGATGCTATTGATAGGGTCATCCAATTTCTCTACCAAACCCGCTACTATGCACTTGAGTACGGAGCTCAGATGAACGGAGAGGTTGGCGATGAAGGTAAGGGGACATCTGCCGGGAAATACCCTGGCATATAGTCTCTGTTTGCTATTTGTCGTCCCGTCGGTCTGATCGATGCCGGGGTGAGCGGTGTAAGGTCAGACCTTGGGATGGTTTTTCGATGACAAATGGTGTTTGCTGTCTCTCACCTTCCTCATTTCCTCACTTCCTCACTTCTCTCACTTTTTTCACTTCTCTCACTTCTTTCACTTCTTTCACTTTGCATCTCTCTGTGAGGTCTTCGATCAGGTCCACTAGTTCATTCGTATGTTTCTTGAGATATTCACAAATCTCTTTGACGTCAGTGATCCTATGCGAGTGGTGGGTAGAACCTTCAGAGGATCCGCTCACAGAAGTGGCCAGCGATAGTTCTGGAAGTGGCACGATCTCAAACCCGTAGGAGCCTTACGGAAGCAATTAAGTTCTGGCTCTATGAGACAGGAAGTGGCGTCCAAGTGTCAATCTCCATCTCTGTATCTGCCCGGAAGATACTTGTCGAGCGTTGGGTAAGGGGCCGGAATGGCCCATCGGCCGACCAATGCATGGAAATCGTTCGCGATCCCCGGCCAAACTTCCCTCGGGTCAATGGCTCCTTTAGTATCGACGTTTCTGATGTTATGCTAAGGGCCAGAATGGCCGGAGAAACCGATTTCGTTATGACTACAGCAACTATGAACGAGCTTGCCAACTACGCCTGGCAGTAATTGGGTGGGGATTTGACCGCCCTGGGCTTTCTCCGGACCGCATCTATCGGCGGGGAATTTTTTTTTTTTTTTTTTTTTTTTGCCTTTGACCCTCGACCACAGGATCTCAGTAGGTAGTTGGGCCAGCGCCATTACAGGAAGATGGATTTAATTTCGCAAGTGCATGTATATACAGGGGAAGTTGGAAATACGTGGAAGCGTATATGGACTTGGCTCCAAGGCTCTAATCCGTATGTGGTTAGAGTGAAAAGCGATGTTGATTTAGTCGTCCAGCTAGTTAAGGAATCTCCATCTCTTAGTTAACTAGTGCTAGTTCGTGTTAGTTCCTTTTTGTAATTAATTCTAGGGAAATAGCTAAACCAAGGGTATCCTCGATTGATTGTGGATGAATAAGAAACTACCTACCTAGGTAGGTACTTAGGTATGTAGGTAGGAAGGGCTTAGGTGGACCTGCGGCTGAGCTGAGTAACAACCTTCTACCCTTCCAAGATTGGAAGGTTACCTGATGTCAACCCTCAAACTTGATCAAGATCATGACCAAGATGATGGATTCTAACGAGAAGGAGGTAAATTTCATTGAATAATCCATTCGTTTCTCTATACTAACATCAAAAAAGAAAAAAATTGTCAGTGCAGAGGAGTATCAACAAGCTCGAACTGATCTCCTCCACCAAGAAAAGGAAGCAACACAGTTACTGCAAAGCCTAGCTGCCTCGCGTCGGGAACTTCCTATGGTCAAAGTCTCCAACCCTGATCAATTCAAATTCGATACCCCGGATGGAGAAAAGAGTCTGACAGACCTCTTTGACAACCGCAAGCAACTGATAATTTACCACTTCATGCTCGGGCCCGGTGAACATCGCGGGTGTGTGGGATGTTCCTTTTGCATGGATCATATTCCTGATCTCGGTCATCTACGGAGCCGTGACACCTCGTTTGTGGCTGTCGCGACTGCGCCGGTAGCCGAGATCACTGCGTTCAAAGGGCAGATGGGATGGAAGTTCCCTTTTTACAGCTCTGCCAAAACTCATCAGACGTGGCAGGAAGCTGAAGACAGGGGCGAGATTATTACTTGGAAGCCTGGAAATGGGTATTTTGGTCTGAGTGTTTTCAAAAGACATGGTGATTGCGTGTTTCATACCTATGATACTACATCCCGGGGGATGGAAAGTATCTTGTCGACATATCATCTATTGGATATGACGCCGATGGGTCGGCAGGAGGTTGGGAATGGCGTGGGTAACTTTAGGCTTCATGATGAATACTAAGATGATCGTATGTGCAATAAACAACACAGTTGGCGAATATACTCCAGGAGCATTCTTATTGGTCAGCGACATGCAGCTACGGCAGCTTGGTCGAGCCGGTATGTCCAGTTGTGGCAGAAGATTAGATTCACATGCTTACACGCGAACTCGCCTATCCAATGTGTAGCACAGATACCACCGAAGAGGGCGCCGAGTTGATGAGGAAGCAATCCGTCGCAAGATCACCAGAATTCCATGACGTCTCTTGTCCAATCGACGGTTGTGACGAAACCAAACAATTGCAGGACGTCTACATTCAGAAACTGGCGGATGAGAGAACTCCAAGGCGATCTGGCCTTTCCCATTGCGAATCTGCCCTGGAGGTTTGAAGGAACGTACTAATTTCCTTCTTGATTCTTGATATCGAACATGTATGATAAAACAACTTTCCAACATCTCACCCTTTCACGTTCTCATAATCCGCCGTAAGGGTTTCCTTAATGATTGCCAAAATAGCCTTAACATCGTCATCAGACAGTCTGAGCTCCCGCTCTTCAATAACACTATCCATCAAGACCACAGCCGTGTAATCGTCCTCCTCACCCTCCTCGCCCCTCGCTTCCTCATCCACTTCCATTGCCTCCCCTCCATTGGCACCTTCCTCCCCAGCTCCCTCAGCAGCTGTATTACCAGTCACTCCCACCCCGAGATTCAGGATCATAACGACCTCAGCTTTGGTCAGTCCGTACGGCTGTAGGCGGACTACTAGGTCGCGGAGGGCATTGTCCATGGGTGTTGTTTCTGTGGATGGGTAAGCCGGCGGCAGGGAATTAACATCTGCCTCCGTATTTTCTGAATTTGAGGTTTGCAGTGTGCCGGTCATTGCGGCTTGCGATTGTGATTTCGACTGGGAGGATGAAGGGCGGGCTGTATAGCGGGGGGTATCGTAGGAGATGGGGGGAGAGACGGCTTGCATAGTTGTGAATCTGGGAGAGCTAGTCAGTTACTTTTTCTTCTATCGTTGGTTTCTTGGTGTCTGGTTTTGGGGCTTGGGGTCTGGTTGACTCCGCTTCAAGCTGGGGTCTGTGGTGTAGTTGCTGGGCCACAATACCCCGACGATAGATGGCAAGGGCAGGATAGGGGTTCTCACCTCTTTAACCACTGTATTATGGTCTCTGAGATCTGGGCTTGGTGCCCAGTTCCCCGAACTTGGCGGTGGTCGGCGGGGTGGATTGGAGGTCAGATAGGCCAGGACCTCGACATTGGTCAGGACGGCGGTTTGAGGGTCAATGATCTGGATAATTCTGTTAGCTGCAGTTTTCAGCTTCGATTAGAATATATCTTACCCTCATTTTGTGTGTTGCTTGAGGTAAGATAGACTGAAGCAAGTAGGTGACTGGACCGAAGAAAGGAAAATTGTTTGAACTGCCGGCAGAATCTGGGCGGTGTCTTTATCTACCTGCATATCTAGGTCAAAGCACAGTATATAGAGGCGAAGCAACGGAAATGAGACTGAATAGAGTTACTCGACTATGACTCGTGCGGATTTATAGGCCTACTGCTTTACAATCCAGTACTGAAGTATGAACAGATTATTCCAGCTAAAACTGTACTGCCTTGTTCCTAACGAGCACCCTCTGCGCCAGTGAAAGACCGGTAGATCAACCTCAAAATGCCCCAAACATGCGAGCAACAGGAAGATTGCAACAAAAAAAGAACAGAAATAAAAAAAAAGTGTGATATCATACAGATCCCAGGAAAGCCATCCGGTCACATTGCACAAACTTTTGAAAACATACGCTTACTCTCCCTTGGACTTCTTCTTCTTCTTCTTCTCATCGTCGTCTTCGGAACGCTTGCGCTTCTTGCCATCGTCCTTGCTGGCCTTCTTGGCTTCCTTCTTGGACTTCTTCAAGTCCTTCTTGCTAATTGAAGTGGGGTTGCCGTCTTTGTCGAAAGTGATCTCGCCGCGCTCGAGCTTCCGCTCGTATCGCTTAACGCTGAGACCAGCCTTAGCAGCCAATTCCTCAATGTCGCTCTTCTTAGACTTTTTCTTGGGAGCTTCATCCTCGGACTCAGAATCCTCAGCCTCATCAGAGTCGACATCAGCCATCTCCTCATCCTCGACCTCCTCGACAAGCTTCTTCTTCTCCTTCTTGGACTTCTGAGCAGTGGCAGGCTCCTCGGAGGCCAGGGCATCGGCATCGGGGTTGTACTTGCGGGCTTCCTTCAAGTCGAACTTTTCGGCCTGAACACCGTTGGGGGCAATGGCCACACCACGGGGCTTAATGGGTTTGCCCTCCATACCAGCAAGCTTGCGCTCAAGGTTGAAGCGGGCCTCGGTACCGAGAGCAGCCTTGTCCTCCTCAGTGACATCGTCACCCCACTCGGCGAGGGAATCGACACGGATACCCAGAGAGGCCTTGGCGGCGAGGATACGGGCCATCTTGCCCTTGTTGCGGCCGGTGGCCTGGCCGATCAAAGAAGCGTGGTAGATCAGACCGTACTTGGGAGTGTCGTGCTTAGTCTTGAGGGCACGGAAAAGGGCCTTCTCGGCACCCAGAATCTGGATGGTACTGGCGGGGCTCTTGGACAAGCTGGTAAGGGAGCCAGCGTGGGCAATAAGACGGGCACCAACGAGATCACCGACAAGGGCAGTCAGGTTGGGTGCAATGGCGTTCATGCGGGAAGTGAGGTAGCTAGCAAGCTGGGAGCGGTACTCGTAGAAACCAACGACCTGCTCAGCGAGAGCCTGAATGTTCTCCAGATCCTCCGGGCTGATCTCGGTACCCATGGAGCGGTCGGCAGCAGCCTTGACGGCACCCTCGATCTCCTCGGGAAGAATCTCAGCAAGATCGGCGGACTCCCAGTTGGAGCGCATACCCATCTTCAGGACGAGCTTGGCGTAGGCAATGTTGTCATTCAGGATCTTGGCCAGCTCGGGGAAGTGCCATCCGTACCATTCCTTGACACGCATAGCGTAGGTGTTCAGCTCCTTGTCAAGATCATCGAGAAGACCAATAGCCTGGACGATCATAGTGTCGATCTTGTCGGGGGAGAACTTAAGCTTGTGACGGGCGAGAGAGTGGGACAGACCGAGGGACATGGTGGACATGTCACTGGGGGCAAGACCGGGAATGAGGGTGGTGAGGTGCTCACGGATGGCACGGAAGATGTCGTTGGTAGTGGAGTCAGCAATCAGTTGGATGTCAAGCCCAGGAAGCTTGCTGATGGAGTTTCCTATTCACAATTACAGTCAGCATAAACTGCGGGAATATATTTTGCTAGATTGACATACCGAGCTTGGTATCGGCAACAGCGAGGGACACCTTCTTCTCATCCTTGATTCCGTCAAGAAGCGAGGCCAGACGGGGGGTGACCTTGCCCTCCATAACGGAGGCAGCCTCCTCCAGAGCTGAGGCAGCGCTGTCGAACTTCTGGAAGCTCTTCAACTTGAGACTAGAGGTTCTGTTAGTGACATTGTTGCCGATAACAAAAATTTTGCGCCCATTCATTGAGTCGGTCTATTCCCACTCAATTTTTTTTTCACTTGGCAGAATTGGAAAACACGATTGACGTACAGGTTGGAGACACCCTCCGCAGTCGAGGCCTCCTCGGCGATATCATCACGCTTGAGGAGCTTCTTGTCCTTGGCCTTCAGCAGGGCATAGCCCGCGCTGGTCTCAGTAAGGATGAAAAGCGTCATGGTGCGCGGCCACGGCGTTTAGGATCGAAAATTAACAGAAAAGAAGAAACTAATCAAAACGAACGATAAGCCGAACTGAAGAAATGGCGGAAAAAAAATTAGCGTAGGGCGTGTCGGCCACCGGTGTCGTTGGAGAAATTGAATCTAAATTTGCACGGAAGAAAAAAAGTTGAAAAGCGGGTGCCACGAGTGGCTTGGGCCTGTGGCTAGGTGCATGACTAAGCTCCATGCGTGTTCAGGACGGATGGAGCTACAGCTGTATCTCTCCAATCATCTTCTCCACATTCACCATGGAGGGCCTATTCTTTAATGTTAACGGCGGGTAAGTGGTCTATGTCTTTGCTTGGTCCGAATAGCCCGTTGCTGACTCTCTTAGATATGTCGAGGGCATTGTTCGCGGCTATCGGAACAGCCTATTGAGCGGCCAGAACTACTCCAACCTCACTCAATGCGAGACTATTGATGGTACGCTCTATCGATTTCCACTGACTCTGTTGTAGGTTCTACTGCTACATATTGATACTAACGATCTAATAGATGTCAAGCTCCAGCTTGCCCCCTCATATGGCGATTTCCTTGCCTCTCTTCCCCCAACCCCTCCACCTCCGATCTGGCGAGCCGGATGACCGATAAACTGGTGGCTGAGTTCAAGTACCTGTTCGCACAAGCGACGGGCTCATCTGCCAAGTTCCTTGAATATATGACATACGGATACATGATCGACAACATTGCCTTGTTGATCACAGGCACTCTGCATGAACGAGACACCCGCGAACTTTTGGAGCGATGCCACCCACTAGGATGGTTCGAGACACTTCCTGTGCTGTGCGTCGCGACAAATATCGAGGAATTGTACAACTCGGTACTGATCGAGACCCCGCTGGCCGCCTACTTCAAGGGTAGCCTGAGCCACCAGGACCTGGACGAGCTGAACATCGAGATCGTTCGAAACACTCTCTACAAGAACTACTTGGAGGACTTCTACAACTTCATCAACACCCACCCAGACTTCAGCGGGACACCAACGCAGGACGTAATGGCGGAGGTTCTGCAGTTCGAGGCGGACCGCCGCTCTATCAATATTACACTCAACTCCTTCGGCACCGAGCTGACCAAGCTCGAGCGGAGGAAATTGTACCCGGAGTTCGGCAAGCTCTACCCAGAGGGCAGTCTCATGCTTTCACGCGCAGAGGATGTCGAGGGTGTAGCCTTGGCTGTAAGCGCTGTGGCCGATTACAAGGCATTCTTCGATGCTGTGGGTCTGAGCCAAGGCAGCGGCGGTCTCGGTGGTATGGGCGGGGGTCCCGCGGACGGAAAGAGTTTAGAGGATATGTTCTATCAGAAGGAGATGGACCTGTCAAAGCTGGTCTTCACCCGTCAATTCACCCCGGCTGTGGTGTACGCCTGGATGAAGCTGAAGGAGCAGGTAAGCCTCTCAGAACCAATCTCTCTAATTTTCAAGAAGCTAATATCGCCTAGGAAATCCGAAACGTTACCTGGATCTCGGAATGCATTGCGCAGAACCAGAAGGAGAGAATCGGAAACTTCATCTTCGTTTTCTAAACTCGTCTCGGGCCCTCTATGATTTTTCTGTTTCCCCTCTTTGTACCTATCTCCCTGGCTGGTGTTTTTCTTTGGTTGCCAGCCGCTTTTCGTTGTATCGAGTACCCAGTTTGTTCTTTAACGTGAGCGCATCGACCTCTTTTCCTTTTTCCTTGATCGGAACAATCCGGTGATCTTTGGTTTCGGCTATGTTCCTTTTTCCCCTTCCGTATGAGGCGTTTGCATGTGCTTGACCTTATCTTTGTGGCATAGAAGGACAAAATACAAATATATAGTTAGTATAGGGGCTTTCGATTTGAGCTGCTTTTATAGGTCACAGCCCTAGCGGCTCTCGAGGTCTGGGGAGTGTCCAATTGTGTCCACTTACAGCGTCCACGGGTACTCTACCCACTTCTTAGCTGTACTTCCTGTCTTTCCAACCATGGAGCACCGATTCCTATCTTTCATCCGCGTCATACTTAACCTCGATGACCCTGCTAGCCTGCTCGCGACTTTTCATGAATTCGAAAGCAACCCGTCTGCCATTAGTGCAGAGGACCGCCCTCGGTTTCTCGACTTTCCTGACTTCTCAACTCAAGAGGCAAACATTTCCGCTGCAACAACTCTTAGTAAAGAAGAGCTTTTAAAAAAAGCTGCTCAATCACCTAGAGACCTTACTTCGTCTGAGGTGGAATTACTTCATAGCCGCTATTGGGGACGAATTAGCTTTCCGGAAGAAGATATCCGTTTCGATTGTTTCGACAATGTAACGCTAGTTTCTGATGAACACCACTCCGAAACACTCGAGCGACTCGAGACATTCCGAAGTTCTTTCTACGCGGAATTCTAAGCGGATGCATTCAAAACCGCAGAGGCGGAGGTTTCCCGACGAGAAGATGAAATAAGAGAAGCGGAGGATAGAGCAGACCTGGCGCAGATTCTCGAACACGGCCACCCCTGGCTGCGCCAGCTATGGCAGGAAGATGAAGGCAAAAAGCCATGGGGCTATGCAATCTTCCAGAGCCCTCAGTGGAAGCTCGAGGACCCTGAACGCCAGGAGTCATATGAACGAAAACAATCTAACTTGTTCCATTGGGCGCACCTCGCTGGTGGTTCTGGAACAAAGATCGGATCCAGGTGGTACCTTGAGGGCCTTGATTTGCCTTCTGGAATTGATAGTGCTGAGTCTTTCTTATCAACGTTGAATCAACTGCGAAAGCAGTTCAACCATCTCCGATCTCAGCCTCCTAAGAAGCATGCACCATTTCTATTTATGGATATGGCTGAAGGCAAGATTGATGCTATTCCGGAGGGAATTACCGAAGGCCTTCTTCGGAACGTTCTCTTATATCTGGATCACGGCGCTGCGGCGTCAGTCTTGGATTCTCGCGGACCAGACGATGCATGGATCTGGGCTGTTGACCCGGACTACGACTTAGAAAGCGGGGACTCTACCTCGAGTGGGTATCAAGGCTATCTTCGCGTTCGTCTTCAACAACTTCTCAATCACTTCTACGTTGCCCGGCGCTGGCACGCGGACGAATGGTCGATGGAGGACTTATGGGAGGCGGCCCAGAAGGACCCCCACAATGCCTCTTTTGTTTCTATGAGAGACGAAGAAGTCTTTGCGCAAAACTTGAACCGGGAGGTTGCTACCGCCATGAAAAACTCTGAGGATAAGACCAGCATTCGCACTGTTAGGTTAAATGTGTGCTGAACCCATGATCGAAGAGTCTCCATATGCTCCGTATTCATACAGCGATAGAATAAGTCAAGTGACGAACTGTCCCTAGATTTATTTACATTTGTTTGTAGTTCCAATGCAGTATGCTTCTCCAGTGACGAGCTTAGGTCTTCACAATCCCTACAACCTCCCCCAGAGAATCCACCACATAATCCGGGTTCAATTCCTCACAAGCCTTCTGGTCTCCGTACCCATACCGACACCAGCAGACCCTACTCTTAATATTCCTTGCGAACTGGACATCCGCCACCGTATCACCCACCACCAACACACTCCCCGAATCAATCTCATCCATCCCATACTTCTCCCTCAGAACAGGTATCAGAACATCCACAAAGCTAGCAGGATCCGGCTTTCGCTTCGCCCCGGGTGTCTTATCACCGATGATCAAATCTTCAGGCACGCAGCCCTCCATACCATTCCGCTCCAAGGCCGTTTTCACTGCAGCTACACCCTTATTACTCACAATCGCGACGGGGATCTTGTAGGCGCTTAGTTCGGTGAGGAGATCCTTGGCGCCGGGGAAGGCTTTGATGAGTAGTTGGCCGTGGGTGGTATAGAGAGCGCGGTATTTTTCAATCCACTCGTTCTCGGCGGTCGGAGTGAATTCAGCGGGGGAAGGATGTAGGGCTTTGAATGTGTCTGCTAGGCCGGCTCCGCTGGCGATGAGACGGTGGATTTTGGGTTGGGGAGGGGTGTGGGTGGGGAGGAGGGTCTCGAAGGTGAGTCTTATGGTTTGGGAGATGGATTCATGTGTATCGAAGAGAGTACCGTCGAAGTCGAAGATTGCGAGGGCTATCATTGTGAGGTTTGTATTCAATGGTTTGAAGCTGGGTAGTTGGTAGTATGAAAGTGAAACAGGAAATGAGTAGGGTACTGCCACAATTAACCCGTGAATCCTTCGAGAAAGAAATATATAATATTAAATATTAATCCCTGGGAAATAAAATTCGAATCCTTTCAGGGATCTTACAGTAGCGTACATAGTTACGTGGCTCATGCAGCTGCGATGTTACAATGGGATAGTGTACGGACGAACTGCCTGCGGTTGATGATAACAATACTACTACTACTACTACTACTACTAATGTTAATGACTTCTCACTACGTGAGTAAGCCCTAGTTATACTAGTAGAAGTAGTACCAAATACCACATAGTCCAGTCACTACAACTGTACATATCCTAATTGTAAAATGCATGAGATCCGCACCACATAAAGCCAAGTACCTATAAATCCCAATCATCTACACTCCAACACCTCATACACTTCTAATCCCTCATTTTTGAACATGCAGAAAGAAGAAGGGAAGATGGCTATCCCAGCTCCCATCATTGAACTCCCCCAAACCCCAAAACTCACCAATCTAATGACAACCTTCTGCTCTCCCTCCTCCACACCCAAGATCATGCAAGACACAATCCACACCTTAACCCACGAGATCATTTCCGCCGCCAAATCCCACGACCAAACCCTCCAGCCCCCGACAACAATGATCCCCACCCTCCGCGGAGCCTTAACCCATGTTCGTAGCCGCGCAGCCTCTCCTCCCTGCTACTTCATGCATTCTAGCTCGCTGCAACAAGACAAAGGGCACACAGGATGTGGTTGTGGACTGGCTAGGCCGACGACCGTTCCCGCCGGCGTCTGATGATGGGAAAATTGTCATCCTCGATACGATCATTGCTACTGGGATACAGTTGTCAAGCTTTGTGAGTGGCTCGTTGTCCGGTGTTGGAGTATGTTGTTGTTGGGAGACGGGCTGAGAGGTGCGAGGAGAGGGGGTATCTAATTCCGTATACGAATGGGGAGAGGGCAAGACGAAGGAGCCTGTTGTTGCGGAGGGAGAGGATGTGCGGAGTGTTTTTTCGGGGGTGCAGAGCTTACTGGTTGACAATGGGGGATTGTGGAAATTGACGGAGGATGGATTGGCGATTGAACGGGAGATTCACTTCCCCGGGTTTAAAGAGGCTTGGGTGAGTTTCTAATGTATGTCGCTTTGAATCCCTTTATGTTTGAATTGCCTTGCTGATTGGATGTTGAAGGCCTATAACAAAGTCTCCATCCGTTGGGCCACTCACCACCCTAAAGGCTCGACCAGCTTGGATGTTGTCGCGGCTCAGCTCTGTGATAGCTATGTATAAGGGATCTCTATTTTATTCTCGTCTGTATCTAGACCTTTTTTGAGATAGACCGTCCTGCAAGTACCGCTCTCGCCGCAATGAAGAAGAATACACTTGCTACCATCATTGCACCTGAAAAGACCTGTAATCCCCAATAGGTCCCGTTTTGTCGGCTCAAGATTGCTCCAGCAATGGGACTTCCCGTGAGCGATGCAATACTGATGCAAGTAAATAAGACGCCTTGACGAACACCGATCTTAGTGACATCGGGCGAGATCTGGCCCAGCAGGGCGGGTACCATGCCCACAAATGCACCCGATGCGAACCCATAGAGCATACTGAAGACAATATAGATCGCCGCACTACCTGGGGAGAGAAGGGTACCTGGAAGCCAGAGAGCTAGGATAACGATGGCGGACAAGGAGCACATGGCAATCATGACGTTGAATCGGCCCAGTTTGTCCCCTACATAGCCCGGTAGGATTCGACCAGGGAGACTGCAGAATAGGTTAGCCAACCACACCGTCTCATCAATTACCGATAGGCGTACTCACCTGGCGGCATTGAGTATAGTCAACAAATACCCAGCTAGCTCACGGTTGACTCCGTCCTCCTGGGCCTCCACAACGACATAACTGATTGGCACAAACATGGCGAAGAATCCACAGCAGGAAGCCAGCATAAGCAAGACAAACGGTATCTCCGAGAACGGACTCGTATAATCACTCAGCTTCACTGGCCGCGGAACATTTTTTATTCTCGATCGGACAGTCAAGTTGGCAATTACCAGGAGGGCGAGGACGATGAATCCAGAGATACGCAGCGTCCATCCGAACCCGATACTAGGAAAGAGCCGAGATAACATGGTTGGGAATACAACTCCGCCCAGTGATGAGCCGCTGGAAACGATTCCAAAGGCCAAAGCACGTCGTTTCTCGAACCATGTTGCGGTACAGGAGAGTGCGGACGAAAAGACAAAGCTTGCACCGAGAGGACTGCAGATTCCCTGGGCTAACAAAAATTGATAGTACTCCGTCGAGATGGAGGTCATCATGATACCGAAGACGTGAAGGCATGTCCCGATAAGAAGGAGCCACTTGGGGCCATAATCATCGAATACCTGAGACAAGATTAACATAGGCACCGCTTAGGCTTGTATGGGCTAGACTTACCCTTCCAATGACGATTCCAGCCGCAAAGAGTACGAATGGCTCCAAAGATAAGATCCAGGAGATGCTGGACGCTGAATAAGAATGCAATTGATTGTTCTGGTAGTACTCTTGAAAAATGCCAATGGCTGGTGGTAAAGCGTGTCAGGGTATCGGTCGGCATGAGAAATGTGAGAGACAGGGATCTCACCATTCACCCAGCCAAAAGCACAAAATAAACAGCACCATGCTCCAATGACGACCGTCCACGCACGAAGTCCTTGATCCAACCATCCGACTAGTTCCTCATCACTTCCAGAGACAGCCACGGTGGTTTTCGATTCCGTTGCCATGTCTAAAACGTCTGAAGTAGAAAGAAGCAAAGGAATAATAGAAGGAATTTGGAGAAAACGGTCTCGAAGCTAAAATTTCCCTACTTGTCGGGGACCCCTTTAGGGCTGTGACATGTGACCATGATAACAACCCAAAACGACAAAGTGATGAGATAAAAATGTCAATGGGTTTTCACTATTTTTCGCCTATTTTCAGCATTACTATAACAATGAATAATGCGACAAATCCACTGAGAAGCAAGGGCGAGAAAAGAGGAAGAGTACGCAAGACTTCTTCCCAAGCTTGGATAAGGCCAAGGCTGAAATTAATTACTCCATAAATTTGCATCGTACTAAAATCGCTTGTTCCTCTTGACAACAAAATATCTGCTAAGCTACACATACATATACCTATACATGGGCGTAGTGATATTTCAGTTGATCAACGTAAAAGGAAAAAGGACAGCACTGGGGTTACATCGCGAGCCGACCTAGTCCAAATTAGGCAAGGAAGACATTCAGAGTTGCCAGGGTCCAGCCGTTTTAATCTATACGATACATAGGTATAAGCTAAGAGGCATAAATGATAAGACTGACGATCTCCCGTTTTACCTAACAGACCTTATAAATAGTTATCAGAGGATACATACTCAGTTGCATAGGCGGATGGTTGCCTCCTAAACAGGCTGCCTGCTGTAGAACCAATATATTCGCAACAGGTTGTTATCACATCTCCCTCGTAAAGTAATTCTTTAAGAATCAATATGGGACTCTCTATCGGCTATGTGATACTCGAGAAAAGGGATTTCTATGAAAACCAAGAATCCACTGGCTGCAAAAGTGGCTCAATTCACTCGTGAACCCCATACTGTTAATGATTCCTATAATAGCATATTACTACTCCACGAAAAGGAAAAGAGAGGATCTACACCGAATAGAGAGTGCCCTCGACTAATTCTGCCCTATCAGTTCAATCTTACAGGCATGATAATACCTAGGTGCAGGACAACATGTGAAGGATGCTACTACAACCTCGAAGTCATATGTCCATGCATCTGAAACCATCCTCGCAGGCTAAATCTCGCGTGAGATTTTAGGTCTGAAGCAAGATGAGGGTATTGTAATTTTGGCCCCAAATCTGATGCTTATAAAAGTACAAGCAACGGATATCGAAAGAAACCCAGTGAGTCCTGTAATTCCTAGCTTCATCAGCTTTCAACGTCCCTGCACAATGTACCCAATTGCCCAGATTGTGCAAAAGTTTCTACAGAGATCTCTCAAGCCCGTGGGCCAACCGGCTGGATTGATTCGCAACGATGCAGATGGGCAGGAGCCCCAAAACAGGAAGCCACCACCCTGCTGTTCCTTGGAGACACCCCTGCGCCCATTCGAAAACTTGCCTCCTGCCTATGATCCCTCAACATGGTGGTTGGATGGCCAGGTTTATGCGTACCCCCATTTCCGAGACGGGGAGACAATCCGATTCCATGTGGAAGCCATCAAACGTGTCCTCCTTCAGAATATCCTGGAAGGATGCAAACTCCTTCTGGAAAGAACAGACAATTACCTACTCCTCCCCTCGATGATTCAACACGAACTGCTTATTTCAGTCCACAAACATAGGGTTGTATATCTAGCCGCTCGCTGGGAGTGTCGCGAAGAGTTCCTGCCAGCGATAGAATCCAACCAACAACTTTTCGCAGATATCAACATCTTTCTCTCCTACAACGACAACGCCATTCGCGCTATCAATTATGGGGTTCATCGACTGGTCAACAGCTCGACCTTCACCGTGGACTACCAAACAAGACTCATTCCTCCAACGGCCATATCGGCAATTGGCGTAGGCCACATTGCAGTCCGGGCAGAGGATTTCAAGGAAGATAGTGTCCGCATGCTAGACAACCGGTCTGCTATTTGGGATCTGCACGATTTCGCCCATCTATTCGCCGCCTCGGTTTGCCCCGATCTATACGGCTCGAAATACTTCACCCATCTCATTAAGCTCCCATCCGAGCTGACAGCCTTGATCCGCAGCTCGAAAATGCACACAGCAGACCCTACACCTCGGTATTCGGACGGGGTTCTCTTCAGCGAGCTTCTCACCGTTCTCTTCACGTCTGAGATAGAGGCGGTGCAGAGGGCGGAGAGGGTGCATACTTATGCATCCCTCACCGATACTTTGGCCGAATACGTTGCAGATTATCTCATGGGAAGATGTGAGCTGCAACATCTGACCACGGGTAAAATGCTGAGGGTGAAGAATCCCAATCCCATATGCGCTGTGGAGTTGGCGACCCTAGTGCAGAACAAAGCTTACGAACTGACGGCTAGCGAGATCGAACAGCGGGTGTTCACGGGAGGGGTCTTGGGCGGGTGACTTCGAGCTAAATACTTCTGGCTGTGGACACACGTCTAAGCCGCATCTACGTCCAGAGGAAAAACAGAAAACAGAAGACGCTGGGCGTTGTGGGAAAAAGGAGAGCCTGGAAACGGAGCGCTGATGCCGTCAGGCAAACAGAGTCCTCTCAACAGTCTGTCGGCTTCCAGGCCACCGACGTCTTCGTCTTCTTCTTGAACTCCGTCGAGCGGTTCATCCCTACTTTCAGCGAGTAAGCATGAGTCTCTCCGTCTTCACTGTTGTCGTCGTATTGGTGGGGATCCTCGCCATGTCCCCGGGCAAACAAACGGGAAACCGGACTTGTTAATCTTTTGAGGGTGGAACGACATGGTGGCCACTTTGACAGGGATCTTAGGCGTCAACTGGGGCTACTTGTGCCTCGACGCATGCACGCACATGGCCGAGGAGATCTGTTGGAGGTGTGGTCCTGCCTGAGGCGTTCACCATGCAAATGAACTTGCCTGTTCAAGCAGCGATCGACTGGAAGTGTGGCTCAGGCCCACGTTCTTGAAAAGAGCCCGGCGAAAACAAGATTGAATACATGAGCGCCCAAAAGCTTAATTAACCACACCTTTCTAGACTGTACTGATGGTTATCGACGACCAAATGTGTACGTGAGGAGAATCGACATTGACCGGGATCGATGGATATTTGTGCCTCAGTTCATGCAAATCGGCACTCTTGTGATCAGCGGGCTCGTGGCGAATCTGAAATCCAAACGCCTTCGCCCTTCCATAGTGAGGTGGAAGAGTCGGAGCCCGGACAAGCCCGCACTGACGCCGACCAGCTTATCGAGCACCGATCGCAATCAAAGTCCAGATAAAGTGGGGGGCAAAAAACCAATCACTGCAAGGCTGCTGTGCCCTCTTCCTGAATCTACAACTGTTGTAATCTCTTTTAGCTCAGTGGACTCTAAACTCTGTTTCCCACGTTCTGTCATTGCAACTGCTCTCCGGCTGTGGCGCTTCAGCCTGTCTTCTACAATCCCGCTCGATAATGAGTACACTGTCGATTGCAGAACACCTTGGCTCTTTGCGGCTGGCATATACGTCGTCTATGTCAATCAATTCTTCAATATCAACCATAGCAGCCATCGCGAGGTGCGATAAGGTTTTAGCCGTGTCTACTATGTTGAACCCTGAACGAACCCTGAACGAACCCTGAACGAACCCTGAACGAACCCTAAGTGGTCCCCTAAGTGGTTCCTGAGAACAGGCCCCATCATCGCGGGACCTCACTGGCTCAGTGAACGTGGACGCCCACCGAGTCTCGCAGCTGTCGTGCATCTTGGTGGATTCTTCAATTTCCGCCGGCTCCCAGATGGGCCATCAGTTGAGCCCCCACATTGCCTTTCCCATGATTGAGTTTCGACTGAGAGGATGGGTGTTCACGGCTGGCTTTAAATCCTCACCTCAGGGTTCCTTTTAGAAACACTTTCTCTTCCTACCTCTTCCTTTCCGCTCGCTCGACGTTATCTCTCCGTCGTGATTGCGGTCTGTCGTTCTTTTGAGGCTGCTGTCTTCCTTATTTGTCTGCAATCGACACCCATTTATTCTCTTGCCTGGTTGCAGTCAGAGTCCATTCGCTTCTGAGCCCAATCACCACTCAGCGTCGACAGAGACCATCTCTGTCTTTCATTCTCTTGTATCGGTTCTGTTTCTTGACGGCGTGCTGTCAATATGAAGTCCACTTCCATCGCCGTCGCCTCGTTCCTGACGGCTGCTCAGGTTAGCAGCGCAGTATGTCTATATATCCCATTCTTCAATACTTGGTGATGACCTGCTCATAATCTCCAGTGGAGACCTGCCTCTTCCTCTGCCTCGGTGGCCCCGAGCAGCTGGTCTTCCATGCCTTCTGTTCCCGTGTCATCGTCGTACATCCCTGAGCCGTCTTCGACCCTTAGCTGGTCGACGCCTTCGTCGGTGCGGTCAGCCTCTTCCGTGGTCCCGGCGCCTTCATCCAGCACCTCGATGCCTTCGGTGCCCTCCAGCATTCCCATGCCGTCGGCGTCCTCGTCTGTGCCGACTTTCTCGGCGCCGTCGTCTTCTCTGCCCACGCCTTCGGTCTCGCCGTCCTCGGTGCCTGTTTCCGTGCCTGTGTCGAGCTCCAGCTTCTACCCCGGCTCGCACATGTCTTCGGTGTCTGTCTCTTCGCCGATCTCTGTGCCGATGTCAAGCTCGTCCATGAGCTCGGTTCCTGTGTCAATTCCTACCCCGGGCTCTTCGTCGATTCTTGTCTCGGTCCCGACCCAGAGTTCTTCCTCTATTCCAGTGTCGGTCCCGACTCCTGCTTCTACTTCGGTGCCATCGTCGGTCCCAGTCTCTGTTCACACTCCGAGCTCTTCATCGATCCCGGTGTCAGTGCCTACTCCTAGCAGCTCCTCGGTGCCTTTCTCGTCTGTTCCCGTGTCGGTTCCTACTCCGGGATCCTCGTCGGTGCCTTACACGTCGGTTCCTGTGTCCGTCCCGACTCCTAGCTCTTCTTCGATCCCTGTCTCGGTGCCTACTCCCAGCTCGTCCTCGGCGCCCTTCTCGGTCCCGACTCCTAGCTCTTCGACGATTTCTGTCTCTGTCCCTACCCCGAGCTCGTCGGTGCCCTACTCGTCTATCTCCGTGTCGGTGCCTACTCCCAGCTCGTCCATGACCTCGATTCCTTTCTCGTCGGTCCCTGTGTCTGTGCCAGCTCCCAGCTCGTCGATGTCCTACTCATCGGTCTCGGTTTCGGTCCCTACCCCGAGCTCGTCCGTCGTGCCCAGCTCCTCGGTCTCAGTGCCTCACTCGTCAATCTCTGTCTCTGTTCCCATTCCGAGCTCGTCTTCGATGTCGTACTCTTCGGTCCCCGTCTCTGTTCCCACTCCTGGCTCGTCTGTCGTGCCTAGCTCCTCTGTTGTCGTGCCCAGCTCGTCGGTGCCAGTTTCCTCGATCTCTGTGTCGGTTCCTACCTCGAGCTCGTCCACTCCCTCGGTGCCAGTCAACCCGCCTGTTCCTAGTTCGTCTGGCATGCCTCCTTCCATCACCAGCCTGCCTCCTGGAATGACCACCTCGATTATCTCCACCACAAGCGAGATCACCGTCACCAACTGTGGCAAGGACCTGACCTACTGCCCCCCCTGAGTCGACCATCACTACCTCGACCATCATCGAGACTACCACGACCTGCCCAGTGACCGAGACCTCCACCGGTACCGGCTCTTCCATTTCCAGCGTGACTCCAGCCCCGTCTACTCCGGCCGTGTCTACTCCAGTCGTCACCTCTCCTCCGGCCCAGGAGTCTACCGTGACTGTCGTGACCTACGAGACCACCACCACCTGCCCCGTCACCGAGACTCACACCACGGGCTCGAGCACCTACCTATCGACCTACACTACCGTGTCGACTGTCACCGGTACCTCGACCTCGACTGTGCCCGTCCTCACCCCGGCTCCTAGCACTGTCAACTCTGCTCCGCAGGAGTCGACTGTCACCATCGTGACCTACGAGACTACCACCACCTGCCCCGTCACTGAGACTCACACAACTGGCTCGAGCACCTACTTGTCGACCTACACCACTGTCTCGACTGTCACCGGTACCTCGACCTCGACCATCCCCAAGCAGACTACTCCCGCGGCTCCGGACTCCACCACCACCGTCGTGGAGTACGAGACTACCACCATCTGCCCCGTGACTGAGACTCACACCTCGGGCTCGAGCACCTACAGGTCCACTTACAGCACCGTCTCCAAGACCACTGTCTCCTCGACCATGACTGTTCCTGTTGTCACTGTCTCGCTTGTCAGCTCGACCCCCACCGAGACCCCTGTTGTCGAGACCACCCCGGCCCAGAGCACTCCCGCCGAGACCATCCCCGCTCAGAGCTCCCCTGTCGAGACAGCTCCCGTCGAGTCATCGACCGTGGCCCCTGCTCCTGCCCCGACTTCGCCTGCCGGTTCGATGTCTGCTCCGGCCAGCACTCCCGTCGCTTCGTCAACCATGCTGAGCACCAGCCGCCCGAGCAGCAGCCCCAGCACAGGCGCTTCCCCCAGCGCCTCGCCCGTCTACAACCTGGCCCCGTCGATGAGCGTCTCGTCCAGCCTGTGGCTGGCCTCCATCGCAGCACTGTCCTTCCTGGTGCTGTAATGTGAATTCACGAAGTTATTTCCTCTTGTCCGTTGTTCAACGTCACATTTCAAGTTCTTCTCAATCCTGTTCATATTTCACTTCTACATTACCGTCTCGTCCCTGCGTCTGATTTGAGAGTGATTGTATCATTCTTGTCGGCGCTGGACGGGATCCTGTTATAATAGATTCTCCTTGGCCCTGAGTCGCTGTGCGCGCTTAATGTCGCCGTCTTTTTGTGTCCCTTGGATTGTTATGAATCACTTTTACTTTACTTGAACCCACAGACCCAAGCGGCTTCTAGTCCTATTGGTAGATAATGATCCAACACGGCATGTTTATTTCCAGCGGAATCCAGATTCTGCCGTCGGAATTGCTCGACAGCGTATTTGCACCCCAGAAACACGGACTTGGCATTGTCATCCATGTTCTTGGTATAGGTGCTCTCGTCGGTTTCATGCACCAACCGCGGGCCACGGTTGTTGAGCGACTCCCGTACTGTTGACGAGGACATCTAAACGACCAAATTGCTCCACGATCGATTGGACCAGGCGTCTCACGTCTGGGGCTTCACTGACATCTGTCTTAACAAAGATAGCCGTGCAAGCACCATAGGTGACGGATCTCTTCGGCAGTTGGTCGCGTGGATTGCGAGCAGGCCGATGCATTTATGTTGAGGTCAGCGCAGACGACCACTAGAGTAGGGTGCAACTTGGCAAACTCCAGGGCGATCGCCCGCCAAGGCCAGAGGATACACCGGTAACGATAACCACTTTGGATGAACACATGGTGTAGAAAGATCGACTACAAGGCATGTGTTCGTCAAGGATCATTGGTAGTTGAGAAGACTGAACGGTCTTCTTGACGGCCTGAGGCCGATAAGTAATGCAAACCCCGCAAAACCTTTCGGGACTCCAGGTGCTTGGAGATCTCTCTTGCTTCGTCGTCCAGTCAGTCCGTTACGTACATACGGATGCGTGCATCAGAATGTCTGCCAAATTACCTCTGATCAATTTGAACAAACCTATATCATCCACTCTGGTCTTTGACCTGAAGCTTGCCCTTCGTCGGTTTGGAGCTTTCCGTCTAGCAGTAGCCCCTGAAACCACGCAAGACTGTCCCGACGTTGTCATTGAAAATGCAGGCTGAACCCACTTTCCCGGAATAGCATTCATCACTGACCGCACTCCTTAGGCACGGGAGTTTTTCGGACAACCTATCGCAGCTAAGACAGACATAACAGGATACTCCTCCTTTGCTTCGGAACGTGTTCGCGGCCGGACTGAGATACCTAAAGAGAGTATCTATTTTTTCCGACATGGTGCCGAGCCGGACCACCTCAAGGGGCCCTCTTACAACTTGTATCGTTCAGTCAAATCCCTTCATGAGGTAAACCGCCCTTGTCTTCTCCCTCTTATTGTGTATCGTGCTGATTCTCCTTTCTTTCAAGGAGTGGACACCTATAAGGCTGCAATTGTTGAAGACCATATCGCAGGCACTGGACTCGAACACTCCCCTAACGGGTACTACGCTCCTCGATTCTGCTACTGTCGGGATCCACTATTATGATTCTAGAAGCCTTCCTGACTTCAGCGCCGATTTCAGTCCCCCTCATATGGATAGCGGAACATTAACAATTCTATTCCGGTCTCATAATGAGAACGACGGCCTGGAAATTGCCGATCTGGAAACAACAGAGAAACAAGACAGTGAAGGGGTTGGGTCAGAGGCATCTTTTATTCACGTTCCTACTTTTGGCGACGGAGCTCCTGAGGTAGTCGTCTTCGTAGGCACTAGACTCCAGCGTTTACTTGGAAGTGAACGAGTTCGGGCTTGCGTGCATAGAGTCCGCGGTCCAGGCCCGGAAGGCCACAATAACTTTGGCGTACAACGATTTAGCATCGCAATGTTTTGCGCTCCTTCTAAGCCGTCCACTTCACCGCCCTCGTCTTCCTCCTAGCCATGGAAGAGGGTAGGCTGGAAATATGTGGGCCTGGTTCTCTATCATATCCAGTATTTAGCTGAAGAAAGATCCACGTCGCTAGATGGCTGACACGTATCTCGAGCTGGACGACCGCTAAAGCCGAGAGCTGCCTCCAGGCTGCAGTCAACCTTCAAGCTCCAAAGCAGGGTGCATTGATCATTGCTCTTGCCAAATGTCTTTTTGCGCAGAAGAGACTTGGAGAGGTAGAGGAAACGCTCCGCTGCGTGTTCCAATGCCGACTGAAGCTCATGAAGATGGACAACTTACGCCTGGCAATTGTCCGAGCTAAGCTATCTCACGTTCAGTCCCAATTTGGGGAGGCCTTCCGCCATTGGACAGAAGCGATGAGTAACCTTCGGCGATTCAACTTAGCCAACGGACGCACAACACGCATAATCCTCCTCTCCGAGTGCGACGTTTTACATCGACAAGGGCTCTCTGATCTTGGGCGACGGACCCGGGATCAACTAGATACTCTTGAAGAATGTGCTGACGTGGGTGGAGCGTTGTACTGGATTTCTGGCCTGCGTCATTGGCTGGGCTATTTGGAACAATGTAATTGATCGTTATCAAGTGACACTCCTGCATGAAGCTCAACCTACGGTCTGTGAGCCAGTATGAGGCCACTGATGCCGTCGGCTGCCTTGCGCAAGTCTCCAAGCCGTCACGGAGTCGAAGGTTCATTTTGCCATGCTATAGGAGGTCACAGTTTTAGCCGAGTCTTATGCCGGAGAATGCGCGTGTGAGCGTCGACAGCACGTTGTGTAACGTGAAGATCGTCTGATAATGGTTTATATCCCTACCTAGGTAAATTGCTCAGCCGCCTTCTACTCCGGAAACAGATTCAAATGCAGAAATCTTAGTGAAATTTGCTAGTAAGTTGATTGGACGAGGTGAGAAAGTATGATGGAGATACGAGGTATGACGAAGGTAGAGTGAATATTAATGGTATAGGAATCTCTCACTAAAATGGAAAGGTCTGAATTGACAATCTGTGCGGATGAAACGAAACTATGACTTTGAATCTCAAATTGCAATAGAAACACTTCTCCGTACTTAACTATAGATTAAGAATGCTCAAAGCTTTGCCGTATTAGAATCAGCCTTTTGCGCCTGCTTTTCCTCCCATGCCTTGAGGGCACGACGCGACTCCGCTGCACGCTCTGTCAAAGAAGCATGCAGGGACTGGTACACACCACCTTCCTCTGCGAGATTGACAAGTCGTTGTTCTTTATGGTGGAAAAACACAATCCAGGTCTGAAACTCGGAAACCAGTACGTTCTGAGTCACAGACCATATACAATAAACGACTTGAATCCTGTCCGCGTGTACATCCAAAATGCGGACACCGGTGATGAGCTTCCGTCGATACATTGTTAGATTCGCCCAGCTCTTATCACGTTTAAAGGAAGAAAAGACTAACCAGGTCAGGATACTTGACAACCCGTTTGATTTTCATCAAGCATTGATTCGTCATAGGACCGATTCCACGACCCGACATGAACCTCGGGAACTCATCTTTGAGATGACCTTCGAACGACTCAAGCAGACGAATGAAGGAAATGCCAACGTAGTTCATATGAGCCTGGGCCTTGACATGTCCGAACGGGTCCTGGTCATCAGCCCAGGAGACTGGATTCTCGCTCAGGGACTTATATTCAATTCCCTGTTCTAACATTGCGAGAATTGTTGCTTCCCGGAGTGACTCGTAAGGTCCATTCCGGTCCGGGTGCCGATAGGAAGAGGCGTCTAAAGGAGAGAAAGTCGGTGCCATGACGATACGCGAAGGCTGGGAGTTTGAGAGAAGGACGATTAGGACTTAGTTCAAGGGTAATGCGCGGGTGTCGCTTTATATAACCGCCAAATGCTATGGTGGTCATTCTCTGCTTCTCTTTCTCATGACGTTTCAAAGTTATAGGCCTGGGATAAATGAAGAAAGGTCCTTGCCGATCTATGAAACTGAAGAATGAAAAGAGTTCGACGATCTATGAAAATGACGAGTTCCGAACGAAAGAGTCGCGTTGTTGTAAGTATATCGAGAGATATCACCTATCTCTTTGAAGATCTGCATGTCAATCAAAATAAAGAGCACCTCAAATGAATTGGTGTGTTGCACAGTGGAATTTCTGTAAATATGACAGTTTCTGGGAATGATCGTAGGAACACGAAAGTATCCGAAAGGCGCCAAGTCCTTGTCTGCATAGTGTCAAACTATGCCAAGATGTAATAGTCCCTTTTAGGAAGATATGTCTTGCTCTTGCCTATCTGGTTGGAATGGATCCTATTGGTCTTGTGGTTGACACAGTGGAGATGTCCATGTGGCGGACATGGAATCTACTTGATTGATGGCAAGGAAAGAATCTAGTATCGGGCTAAACCTCTGTACCCAGATATACCGCCCTATATACCTCCGTTTTAAACATGCTGTCATAAAAATGTATAATCGTCGTCGACGACTCCTCGTGGTCTTCTTAGGTAGTCTTGTTAGTGTAGGTAGTCTTTTATGCATCTTTCTAGTGGTCTTTCTGGTGGTGTTTTTGGTTATTAGGCCCCTAATAGAGGGGACTTTATAATGAATAAACGTTCGCTTCATAAGAAAATTCTAGGGATTGCTAACAAAGATATTTGGCTACACCCGATATAGGTGGAACTCTAAACAATCTTAAGGTTCACCGAGGTAAAGATTTATTATATCATCAATTAGCCGAGGCTGGCAATAGTCACGCGGTGTAAACGAAAAAGCCGGTGGCATGGCCATGCTGAAATCTATTCAAGTCACAGATGACGTGGATGTGAATGCTGATTAGGGCTCTGCACTCAAGCTGCGATGTCATTTGCTTGATCCATTTCTTTGGGCACGAGGTAAAAACAAAGACTGAGAGGCTCCACGTCCTCTTCGGTATATCTTTAGACCAACGGGAAAGGGGCCATTGACATCCTGCTCAAATTCCACCAATCGCTTAGTAGTGTTGATGTGCATGTTTCAATAATAGTCGTCGCGGCTCATAGACATGGTATAGGGCCAAGGAACCATTGGTTAGTTTCTTCTTTTTCCGACCAATATCTGACACGACTCGGAACATCAACTCTGGTAGCGATGTCCCTGTTGGCTTCCCAAATGTTTCGTAGAAGAGACTGGGTGACTGCACTCTTCGGCTGTTTAGGGGTCCATGGTATCATGGACTCTGTGCAATAGGTGAGTATGAAATGAAACGGGAAAGGATCTGAGTGTCAGACAATAAATATCTGGCGTAGCATGCAAGGATTAAGAATCGCGATCAATCAAGCGCAGACCGACATGCACGAGCTTCAATATTGGAAAGTATTACGTCTCCATGAAGTACGCATCAGCCACATTGATAGTCTAGTCCAAGACCGGCGATTACATGCATGTTGAAAAAGAAATTCCCAATTTCGATTCAACATTCATTGCTCATATGTGCAGATGGCAAAGGGTCTGGCAGAGATAGATAGTATGACAGGAAAATTGAAAAAAAGAAATGCCAGCCAAAGCCAGATGAGAGCAACAGAAAAAAGAAATACCAGAAGAAATCCAGCGTCCCAAATCTACTGTGGATCTATGGGAAAGGGAATTGAGGTTCAAATGTTGAGGGTGTCGTAGAGCAAACATGGAAATTTTAGGATATCGGAGAAAATGAAAGAGATTTTAGGCACCGATCAATCGTACTGGAAAAGAACGCTGATGCTTTCACCGTGGTGCACACGACGGATGGCCTGGGTATAAGTCAGTATATTATACGGAATGAACCGGACGTATGGGACTCACCTCGCCGAAAACGTGGCCGACTTCCAAGACCTCCAGCTTTGGGCATCGGCGCAAGTGGTCAACTTGATCCACACTGTTGGTCACAACAACCTTGTCAAGGGCACTGGCGTTGATGCGCTCGATAGCGTCGCCACTCAGGATTCCATGAGTGATAAGGGCATATACCTTAGATGCACCTTCCCTCTTGAGCAACTTGGCAGCACGAGTAATGGTATTGGAGGTGTCCGCCAGATCATCAATCAGAATGGCTATCCGATCACGGACATCGCCAACCAACATCATGGTGGCATTCTGGCGGTCAGTGATTTTGGTGGGGCGGCGCTCCTACGAACTTGTTAAAGGATTATAGGGTAATTTAAGCACTCGATAAGCCTACCTTGTGGATCAGAGCAAACTCTATGCCCATTTGGTCAGCAATTGCCGTAGCACGCTTGGCACCTCCGGCATCGGGGCTGACAACGACAGCCTGCTTGTAATTAGGGATGTTGCGCTGAATGTAGCTCTTCAGAAGAGGTCGGCCGTAAAGATTGTCGACCGGAATATCAAAGTAACCCTGGTACTGCGGGTCGTGCAAATCCATGGTGATGATGTGATCGGCGCCGGCGCAGGTAAGCAGGTCTGCAACCAGGGTGCCGGCCTGTGCAACCCACTGTTTGTAACCAGGACGCGGCTGGAAGGAATTGATCTTGGAGGTGTTGCTCGCTGCATCGTCGGTGCCGTTGGTGCCGTTGGTGCCATTGGTGACGGACTTGAGGGAATCCGTTGTATCACTGCGGGGCAGACCGTTGCCCCGCCGCTTCACAGGACTGCCAGTGCTCTCCTCGATCTGGGCCTTGGCAAGGCCCTTCTGGAGGCTTTCAATCCCATTCATTCCATTCATCAAGCCCAGGCCTTCGGTTTTTCCGCCAAGAGCCGGGGTCGAAGGGGTGCTCTCGAATGTGTAGCCATTTCCAGGTTTACCTCCCACAGATGCCTTGACGAGAGGAGCGCCGGCCTTGTCATAAGGGATATCACTCTGGCGAGAGTAAGGGAAAAGAGGGAGGACAGCGGTGACTCGCCGGGCCGAGGCAGTCTTGCAGGCGGAAATGGTGATGAGAAGCTCTAGCAGGTGGTCGTTGACTTTACCGCCGCCGGATTGAATAATGTAGACATCCTTTTCACGGACGGACTCTTGGATTTCAACTCGAGTCTCACCCACTGCGAATTTTGAGAGCAGGACCTCAGCAGGCGGTATGCCGAGAACAGCGCAAATACTCTGAGTCAACTGAGGGTGGGAGTTTCCTCCAATGACGACAAGATTGCGGACCATAGCGTTATTGTTTGTGACGTGTGGATTGTGAGTAGGAAGGAGAAGGGCGCTCGATCTAAGGAAAATCGGGTTTGGAGAGATTGGGTCGAGGGGGAGGGAAATCCGGGGGCGATCTCGGTAAGCAGTCAAGGGAGTCAAGAGGTAGTAAAAAGAAAAAGGGAGAAAAAAAAATTACTGAAGATAAAAGCGAAGATAAAAGTAAGGAATTCTTTGAATTGAGGAGAGATTCTACCTCATGGCGGAGGAGGAATCCAAACTTCGAGGGTCAAAGGCAAAAAGAAAAAAAAATTCCCCGCCGATAGATGCGGTCCGGAGAAAGCCCAGGGCGGTCAAACACCCCATTACCCATTACTGTTCCCAGTCTCGCCAGATGTACTTGGCAAGATCGTCCAGAGCTTGTGGGGTCAGGATAAAATCGGTCTCTCCAGCCATTCTAGCCCTTAACATAACATCAGAAATGTCGATACTAAGATAGCCACTAATCCGAGGGGAGTCTTGCCGGGGATTGCGGGCGATTTCGATCCATTGGTCGGGCGATGGGCCATTCGGGCTCCTTACCCAACGCTCGACAAGTATCTTCCGGCCAGTTACAGAGAGGGAGATTGCAATTCGGACGCCGCTTCCTGGCTCATTGAGCCAGAAATTGATTGCTTCCCTAAGCCTCGTACGGGGTTGAGATGGTGCCACTTCCAGAACTATCGCTGGCCACTTCCGTGAGCGGCCTGCCGGCAAATCGTACGGCGTCCAAGCGAAATCGGCCACCTTCGTTTTGGTCGAACCGCGGACAGATTTTGATGTTGAAATCGTGATATGCGCGCCAGATTGACGGAGCCAATCACGGACGATCATAGAAAATTCTGATGCTGCTGTGCCGTGGGCTGTGGACGGCATTTTTATTAGAGATGAGAGAGAAACATGATCGTAGGATTTCCACGATAGCATTAGTAGTTTATCTCCCGAATTTTCAAAACATTCAAGGAAGGAACGTTCGTCGATATCTATAATAAAATAAGGGTTATACCCAGGTGTACCTTGCTCACGTTCCATTCTCTCGGACTCTTGTTCGAAAACCCCAACACATTCATGATACCCCTCACATCTGTATCTCCGTGTACTTGGAGAAATACAATCTTGAGACGACTTCATTTCGCTAAAGAGGCGGAAACTCCTGAACAGCCTTGATCGAAGAGTTGAGCGGTTTGTCCGAAGGATTTATAGGTGGACTGCCACTAAGCGGGTAATATGACCGTAAGGCACTAGGTAGTTAAGAGGAAATTGATACCTTAGGTTGTGATTGGTGCCTCAGGTGGTAAATGACCCGTATCGGGCAAAGCGCATGTCGTGACCGAGGGGCCCCCGCAGAAAACGGCCGAATTGCTTCTCGACAAGAACGCAGTAAATGGTCACATGTGCAGGTTTACTGCTTCAGATTTTCCATTCGTTCTCATCCATATACATGGCTCTGCTCAAATCTTCAGTCGCTTTGGAAAACTCAAAAAAAAAAAAAAAAAAAAAGAGAAACATATTCATGCGTGACTCCTATGCTCCGGTCCCCGAGATAGTATGTACTAAGAAAAAGAAAAACATAAAAGACCTTGGCATAACTTTCCCACCGAGTGCAGTCTGCTCCAGGAATCCGTCATTCGCCCGTTCCAACCTCCCTATAATAGAGTTAGTATCACAGTCTTGGTATACAAAAGCGGATTTGAGGCTCACAAGTCAAGTTGAACTCCATTGCTCACTCCATAATCCTCCAGTGTAAGTTGATCTTTAAAAGGACGTTCGCCCTGGCGTTTCAGAAGGATTTCGTGGGGTTCGCGGCCGATCCGAGCTGCCACCTGGGCCTTGAAGAGCTCTGTAGAGTACATTAGCACATTCGTGTAGGTCAACAGTAAAAAAAAAAAAAAAAAACGTAAGACATACTGATCGGATCTGAGGCAAGACAAGGAATCGCGGCTTTAGTTCCCAGGCGATCATTGACATGGACCACAATCATGGGTTCTGAAGACTGCGGAGCGGCCGGCTTCTTCTCCTTCTTTTCTTTCTTCGGTTTCTTTTCCTGGTCTTCGCGCGGCGCATCTCGATCGTCACGTTGTCGGCCCCGATCGCGGTCATCCCTCGGCCTATCTCCATATCGATCGCCCTCTCGGTCGCGTCGTGGTGACCGTGGTCGGTCTCGGTATCCTCGTTCTAATCTGCGATCATCTCCGCGGGAATCGTCGGTGCGGCTCTTGTCCTTCCACCGAAATCCTCCGGTCTTTCTGGGGCGCTCTCTATCAGCATTTTCTCTCAGGCGCGGAGACCTGCTTCGTGATCGGTCACCCATGACTGTGGAATGGAGGAAAGATGATGTTGCGTGGGTGCCTGACAAGCCCAGATGTAATCTAAACGAAGCTGGGAGGCACGTGACCATATGCAGCTGCCAGTGGAGTAAGCTAGTCCGAGATTGGATTAGCGTGTTTATTCACATCGAGAGCTCTCCTGTAAAGTACATTTGACACTTTTGACCTACCTGTTGGATGCGCTGGCTGCAATGCACATTATCACTTGATTCTGGCTCTGTTCCTTTCTCATCTGGCTCATACACAAAATGCCAGGCCGACTAGAAGTTCAGCGTCCCTCTCCGACGACCGTCTCCTTCACGGTATCGAATGCGCCCCAGCGGTCGAGTTCCCCCGCCAAAATCTTATTCGGTCTCCAAGTATTGCTGCGTACGGTTTTATTTTTCTGTGTGATTGGTGTGGGCATTGCGCGCGTCCGAAATTTCTTCTTCCAAGAAGATGGAAGGGTGATAAGCTGGCCAGCTGTGTGGTCGAGCCCCCTCGGATCCAAACTGTGTCGCTTGGTGGACTCATACAACCCGCTGGTAATTGCTGTAATTGGTGCATTGGTGATATACGGTGTTTTCAGAAGAGGTTATATCGGTAAGTTGAGAAGGAAGAGTTGGCTTTGAAAATCCGTGCATGGCTGACCGTTCGACAGAGGAATCACTCCTGGTTATTCGAGGCTTCGGAATCCAGACCTCGACATCGTCCTCGACGTATCTTTCTACTGCCTCGACGAGGTTCATTCCTACCACACAAATCCAAGACATTGTGATTCACGAAGCCTTCAAGGGATTCGAAGTCCGCTTCTACTTGGCGGTCATTGTCGAAGGCGAGCCCGATGCCCTGGTGGTCTTCCCGGTATGTGGTATACTCAGCGTTATGTATCCAAAGCTAATCTTGTGACTAGCATATGCTGCCCAAGCGAGAGATCTTAGAGCAGGTTTGGAGGGGTTCTCGGCGGTGTCTTTACGATGCAAAGTCATGATACACCCACAGCCCCGCCTCAACAAATGTTTGTTTGTGCAAAAGTCTATCTTGCATGCTCTATCAGCAAGTATATAAAACAAGATTCATTCCAGCGCCGCCCTTGCAGCCTCGCCCTTTGCTAGCCTTCGCTGCTTTGTGATAAGTCCTTTGGCATTTTGAACTTCCACGGGCTGCATTTTGGGCTTCTCGTGGACAGGGACATATTTCCCTCCAACAGAAGTATCGTTTCCACCAGACCAGACTTTGGCACCTCTGCTTGATTTCTTGGCATATCCCACGTTTTGCCATTGGTTGTCAATGTCTTCCGCTTTCTGGTTTCCCTGAGTGACAGTCAAGTCTAGCAGAGCACCCGCTAGCATCTCATCTATCTTGCGCTTTCTCCAGACGGCCCACAAACTTTCAACAGTGCCTCGCATCCCGAATTTGCTGTCACCCTTTGCGCTTCCCTTGCCGTTTGCAGGGCTGTCACCAGCATAGATCCAGTTCAAGGAATCCGCGCGACTGCCAGACTCTACATCTGGGAAAATGCAGTCCCAAAGGACCAACGGAGCATCATCCGCCATCGCATAGGTCGGCTTTCGCGGGTTCTTGGCAACATCAAGCAGTTCAGGGACGATTGATGGAGACTCGAGTCCCTGTCCGACTAGGAACAGAATTGCAACCATGTGGCGCACCTGGTGCCACAAGAAGGCAGAACCGTGAAGGTTGAACGAATAGACTTGAGGGATACTTTGAGAAACTGTGTCGGGAGTTGCCAAATCCGGTTCGGGCATACTATCCTCTTTGGCCTGGAACCCAGGTTGTCCAACATAGCCCACGGGACTGACCTTGGGATTGACAGCTTCGATACTAGAGTGATGGATAATGCGTTCAAAGTTATCAATCTGCTTGTTGGTGTCCAACTTGCAGAAATTCCGGAAATCATGCGAACCCTCGAAATGCTTAGCTGCCTCGCGCATAGCCTCAATGTCGAGCCAACCCTCCCGGAACTCAGCACGCGGGCCATTGCCATTCTGTGCACGGTTCTGGAATCCAATGGACCCAGGAGTCGGAGAGAACGCGGGGTTGGTGAAGAAGTACTTGTACCGACGCTCACGGCAGGAGAAGCGGGCATCGAAACCAGGCGGCGGATTAGGACACCACGCCAGAACCCTGATATCTTCCGGAAGCACCCTGTTTAGAACATTGATATAATTCATCTCATCGGCTACATCATCCCACTCCTTTTCAGTAGTTCCCGGGTCAACGTTCATTCCATCCTCGCCCTCAGCGGGGGGTTTGGGAATGGGCCGTTGACTGCGGACCCGCAGTCCAATAACCTGCCCAAAAGCGCTCACACCCTTATCCGTACGGCCTGCTTTAGAGTATTCGCATCCATCCCAGTAAAGGTGGTAGGGGCGCATGGGGACGCGCTCCGCTCTATCGGACGGTTCAAGATCAGAGGTGGTCTCGGGAGAGATGAGCCGTGTACGCCGCAATGCCTTCCACAGAACCTCTTCAACAGTAGGAAGAGGTGTAGTATTGCCATTTGTATGTTCGAGCCCATTGTATGCCTGTCCCAGATATGCGAACTTAAGCGCGATGAACCGCGTCGAGTATTTGGAGGGGTCAAAGCTGCGATCAAGTTTTGGAGGTTTCGCGGCTTTGATAACCCGCGTAGGTGCGGGCACGGGGGTAGAGTCGCTATCGAGAGGGGAGTGCGGCCGCTTCTTCGAAGTATTGAAGGTCTCCGGGAGAGGGATCGCAGGCTCCGGGACGTCGGTGGAGATGGGCGCAGCAGAAGAGAGGGCTGTCTGCGGCTCATCGGTCGACGCTGTGAACTCTGTTGTCTGAGAGTGGAGCTGGCGCTCTAACTCTGTAATGCGCGCGATCAGGCTGGAGGTACTCCAGGCCGAGTAGTCGGGCTGGTCTTTGATGTTGGTGTCCGCCATGGTCTGGGGTGAGGGAGTGCGAGATTGGCACAAGTACCGGGTTTGTCTGAGGACTCGTTGTAGGTTGCAACTCAGTGGAAAGAGCCTCGCGGGTGGTTTCCACATACCACGTCAAGCGACTGAGGCTGAGATTGGATTGGTGTGGACGTTCAGGCGGGGGGGATCGAAATTGAAAAAGTTCCCCGGAGGCGCGTATTTTTGGTATTGAGCTCCTGTATTAGGGTATAATTATGTACACACTCTTTGTGGCCACACTTTCATGTATTTAATGTATATCACAGTACTAAGACTGTATTAGGAGGATCTAACTGCAAATAAGTTACTATGGGGGCTTGTTTTTATAGCGAGATGCGCAATATAGAATTTTAGTAGGTCTAGATGACATGGTGTTAGGACTGTAGAAAGAATATATAAATCAACAACCACGTTGGATTCGCCAAGCATCGAACCTTATCATCCAAAGTTCATCGCCTCTCTAACCTAAAACACACCTACTGTTCCCTGAAATGCAAGATTAATCATATAGACTGCTCTGCACTCGCAGCGGAGACAAGCTTTTGCAATATATTCGTTAATTGACCGGCTGAAGGGTGCAAGTTGGTCATTACCTGGACGGTTGCGCGTAAATCGAGCCAACAGCCATTTCAGCATGGCCGAGGCAGATTCTCACCCAGACAATAACAAATCAGTCTCTTTACTTCTAGTCGGAGATGCAGGATGTGGGAAATCAACATTCTTAGCGTGAGTACCTGCCCGGTTGTCCGGCGACCTGCGGCCTTGGGCCCAGTCCCCAGGGCTATATACATAGCGTTGCATGGGGACATGCTAATATGATTTAGTCGCCTGAAGAGTGGAAGACAGTCCCCATTGGGGTCATCTAATACTGTACCAAGTACCCTTGGACTATTACGAGATGGTGATCAGCCTTTCATTTACGACATCCGGTTCTCAAAAAAGACATTCACCCTAGAACTTTACGACACATCCAACCCGAATCAGCATTGGACAACTCTTCAGCCCGACGTGGTTGTTTTAGCCTTTGATATCTCCAATCGAGAGACACTCGTTGGACTAAAAGAGGTGAGTGTCAAATACATATTCGGAGTAATTGGAAATTGGTGCTGACAATCAATGCTTATTCCTCAGTGGCGAAATGACATTACTCGTTATTTCCAGTACGGCCACGGCGAGCGCCTTCCAGTGATGATGCTAGGTCTGAAAAGGGACCTGCGGAGAGAAGGCGAGGGAATTATCTATCCACAAGAGGTGCGTGACTACGAGGCGGAGTTTCATGCGTTTAAATTGGCTAACTGTGTTGTCTAGGCCTATCGTATCGCGCAGGAACTTCGTTGCGATAGATACGCCGAATGCTCGGCTGTCACAGGAGAGCTGCTCGCAGAGACGTTTGAGGATCTTGCTAGATTGGCGGCAATGACGACGACTGAGAAAGGTGGCCAGAGTGAGGGCACTTCTTGTGTTATTCTTTGATTATTCGTTGTCATATTCTAGTTTTCACACCCAGACATGTATCAACCAGTCATGTTAATGCCCAAGATACGTACCTCATAGAATATAGTAGCCTAGTTAATAGGAAAGGGACCCCTGAAGACAGAATAACATATCAACGGAACTCTTTGACGTTGGATGGAGGGCATTGTGTGCTCTGGCAGGCGCACGTATATTATGACACGATCAAGTCTACAGCCAACATACACACTACAAAACCTACTGGATATGATACCAAGCACAACCTTTTCAGATTACTAGAATACACACAGGGAGAAACCAAGGTAACGATTAAGTCCACCTTGTGAATTGACAGCACAGGGCTTTCCCCCAGAAGCTTCGTAAATAAAAGCAACTGGATCTCTTTCCCTCATAAGCGCCAGTCAATGATTGGCATGGCAATTCCTCCCCGATGCGAAAACACGGAAATAAAAAAAAGGGCTGGTAAAATGAGACCACTGAGGCAAAAGATTGAAAGGTTCCCGGTGAAAGCTCGTTTTCTTCTGCTGTTTTTTCAGTTTCTTTTGGTTTTTGGAGAATTGCACACAGAGACTAGGATAGACATGTCAAGGGAATTTGCGGGAGATTGTAATCCATTGCTGCGAATGGAGTAGATGGTGTATAGGAGAAAACAAGAGCATTTCTTCGATTCCCGTGCCCCGAGGGATTCAGAAAATCGTCACAATCATCCCGGATCGCCAAAATTTTTTATCGTGATCAAACTTCCCCCTCTCAACGACTATCCTCGTCACCGCGAAGCAATTTACCACTTGGCCTCACCAGCGGCGGGCTGAGCCTCAGCCCACTCGGTGGTAGGGGCAGCGGAGCTGGCAGCCCAGTCGGCACCCTCAGCATCCCAGCTGGTGGCAGCAGCAGCACCGGTGGCAGCGGAGGCAGCAGCGAAGGCAGTGCCGGGGTTACCAGCGCCGGGGGCGGAGGCATCCCAGTTCTCACCAGCGAAGCCGGACTCGACGGCACCAGCGCCAATCTCCTCAGCACCGGCGACCTTGGACTCATCAGCGATCTCCTTGTTCTCCTCGGCCTCGGGGTCGCGGTAGAAGTAGAGATCGACAACGGTGTCCCACTCGGTCTCGCGGGTAGCGAGGGTACCGCGGAGACGGAGGACCTCACGGGCAAGCATCCACCAGACGAGACCGATGGCGTGACGACCCTTGTTGTTGGTGGGGATGGCAACATCGACGAAGTCGGTGGGGGAGTCAGTGTCGCAAAGGGCAATGACGGGGATGTTGACATAAGAGGCCTCCTTGATGGCCTGGGCATCAGTGCGAGGGTCGGTCACGATGATGAGACGGGGCTCCTTGAAAGAGCGGGTGATGTAGTTGGTGAAGTTACCGGGGGTGAAACGACCGGCAATGGCGGTGGCACCGGTGTGGGAGGCGAACTTCAGGACAGCACGCTGACCGTAGGGACGAGCGGAGATGACACAGACATCGGCGGGGTTGTCAATGGCGGCGATGATACGGGCGGCCAGGACGATCTTCTCCCTATTTCAATCAAACGTATATATTAGACGCTATGCTACAGTCAGAAGTCGTTCCGTTTTCGCGCATACCAGGTCTTGCCAATGTTCAGGACGTTGACACCGTCGGCGCGGAGCTTCCAGAGGTAAGGCTCCATGTGCACCTGAAGGTTCTTGGAACCAAGGTGGCACTGAGCGGCAAGGAGCATCTCAATGTCCTGCGCGGTAGGGTTGAAAACCGGGGGAGCTGGGAAGGGGCCATGTTGGGCGATTGATAGATTGATGAGTTGGAGGATCAATCGTCTGGCTCTTGTCGTGGTGATGGAGGGAAAAAGATCAAAGCCAAGCCGCAGAATTGTTGCACTCTCACGATTCGGGAGAATTTCGCTTGCGTGCGCTAGGGCTAGGGCTCCAGGGCAGGGGAGTTGGTTATGTAATACCGATTCTTCGGGGCCAAGGTTCCAAGGTTCCAAGGCTCTTAATTCACGTGACTATAGATGCCTGGGGCAGCCAAGGATTCTGACTAGGATTAGCGTAATTTGACCTCCGGCCGCAAGATTTCCCGACGAGAGGTCGACGGAAAAGAGAAGTTGATTGTTACAGTAGAGCCATCGACTCGCCAGCTACGCACACCATGCCTCCGCGCATCTCAGTTCAGTCCTCCCTGAAGGCCTTGACAGGTATGGTGGTCGAAACCAGTCTTGTCAAATGTCCAATTACGTGGGTGCTAACCAAGGCTCCTTTAGGATCAACCTACGGATATAGCCCATTGTCCAATTCGATCAACACTTCTGTCAGAGCCGCTTCCAGCAAGGTTCAAGCTCGGAGGAAACATGACCCATTCTTGATGGCCCAGGCGCGCCAGCGCAAGGCAGCGAATGTCTCCCGCCAGAAAGTTCTTGCGGAAGAACGGGAATCCTCGCTGGGGGACCCTGTCAAGAGCCAGCCGACACCATTTATTCAAGAGATGACAGCCATCCAGACCAACTCGCATATCCCATCATCTTTGTCCGAGGATCTCAACTACTACTTGAAGTCGAATGAGCTGGATGCCGCCCTCGACTTCTCCAAGGATTTGACCGCACCGCTTACGAATCCCGATCGGAACACAGCCGATCCCCAAGCTGAGAAGGAGGAAATGGACCTGCATAAGCAAGAGCATAAGAATGCCCAAGAAGCAATCAACCGGATTGTGAACCTGAACAATGGCAACACCAAGGACCGCGTGCGACTCAACATTGCAAAGTGCATCGAGACATTCGGGCGACACTATACAGACTCAGTTCTTCCACCAAAGCCTTCGGCTGTCGCCCATGGATCTGCCCCTATTCATCCGGAAACCGCTCCGCGCGTTGGACCCGATACCGGCTCTGCGGAGGTGCAAGCCGCGATCTTGACCGTGAAAATCATGAACCTCTCCCGCCACCTCGAGACCGCCAACAAGGACAAGCACAACAAGCGTAACCTGCAACTACTAGTCCACAAGCGCCAGAAGCTGCTGCAATATGTCCGCAAGAAGGAACGGGGAGGTCCCCGGTGGCAGAACCTGATGGGGACATTGGGATTGTCTGACGCTGCGTGGAAGGGAGAGATTGCCATATGAAGGGCATTGATTTAATAAGAGATCTTCTGTATCTCTACACCATTCTCTTCTTTTGTGATAGGCTGGGCTTTTAAAAAGGCATCGGCGTGTTACCTTGTATCATCTATCTAGGAGCTAGCGAGGGGGTACTTGTTGGTCTATGTCTCAATTTCCATGTTTCATCTGCAGAGCATCTGTACAAATAGCATTGTTTCTTTTCTCACATTTGTTGTTAGTTGAAATAATTTGACGTAGCCAAATTTCTGTAGAGGATAGGTTCTGGAATTTGGCACCGCTATGATTTTCGGGTGGGATGGCAATCTCTCAACCAAGTCTTGGCTACAGACGTGGACTTCAAATGTATAAAAGCTTTGATCGCTAGATTGTGGTGATCGTACGGAGTGGGAGAATACCTAGGTAGGCTATTTTAGGCCCAAATCTAATTGAAATGTAATAGATCAGCCAGAGAGATCCAAGGGCTACCTAGGCACATATATAGATACAAACCGCTTGGCAGAGTCGATCACAGAGACTCTTGAGATATCCAAAGACAATTGCCTTGGACTGTAACGTGATGGGTGATGAGGAGGAGAAGAGGAGAAGAGGAGTGATATAAGAGGAGGAGTGAAAAAGACTACCTATCTATGGATAGATAGAGTATGCGGGGGGAGGGTTAGGTCCGATCCGATCTAAATAAAACGAGTTAAAATAGAAAGAGCAGAGGCTATATACTATATGATATCCTAAAATAATCTAATTTTAAATCGTTTTAAAGGAATAATATATGATATAAGAGGATAGTGATAATAATTGGAACAATAGTCATAGGTCTCCCTTGCGACCTAGAGACCTGTCTCTTATAGATGAGATAATAGGGTTATATATACCACACCGCCCTAAATATTCTGCCGGGTCGCGCCTGCCGATTTTGAAAAAGAGTTATATGGTTTGGCCGAAAACCAACCTTAGAAGCTCCTTCCCTTTTACTTATTTGGTCGCGTCGAGCAACGGGTTTGTTTACATTTCGCCTTTTCCTCTTCTTCCCTCTTCTTCCCTCTTCTTCTTCTCTTCTCCTCCTCATCACCCATCACGTTCTAATCCAAAGCAATTGTCTTTGGATAACTCAAGAGTCTCTGTGATCGACTCTACCAAACACTTTGTATCTACATATGTGCCTAGGTAGTCCTTGGATATCTCTGACTGACCCATTGCATTGTAGTAAGATTTCACTCACTTGCTCCTCACCACAACAACAACCTCGCCACCCACCTTCTCTCCTCATCTTGCGCGTTTCGCCAAGATGAGACTGCGGTCGAACCACGTTCTTCCGCCAATTTCGGAGTACGTCCCACGCCGCCGTCGCAGAACACGGAGTGCGTCAGCACAGGCTGGGACGGAGTCCGCAACAGAAAGTGCGCCCGAGATTGCGCAAGAGACTGTGCCAGAGAGCCAGTCCGCATCAGATGTTGCCGAGCAGTCTGCCGCAGAGAGGCCCGCACCAAGGCGGAAGCCAGCCAAGAGAGCCGGCCGGAAGAAGGTCAGTTTAGAAACCAGCCGTCACCATTGTTCATAACTAACTCATGTTTCTAGAAGGCCGCGGCAAAGGGCAAGAAGGCCGCTGCTCCCACCGCGGAGCCCGAAGCCGAGCCCCAGGAAGACCCCGTTACGCTCATTCCATCAGTGGAGCAACCTGACGCCCGTACGTTGCCCCCCAAGTTGCCCCCCAAGCCCAAGGATCCCCCGCGCACGTTCAGAGGACGCCTCATGACCGCCTTTCGATGGGGCAGTGCCCGCGACCTCCTGCGAAGAGAGCAAGATCCTGAGCCAACTCCCTCCCCTCCGCAAACACCTGTGACGCACTATGCCTGGCCACCCGGAATAACATACAGCAAGCGTCGCCGAATCCCCTGGTCACTTCCCTGGACCCCACCACCTCCCTGGAGAAACTGGCCTCGCAGACTTGCCATCTTTAATACCCCGGATGAATCCGTGCTGACCCCCGCGGAAGAACCAACTAGGAAACGGAACCGATCGTCCGAAGACGACGAGGACCCTTCGTCGAAACGTCACAAGCTTACACTTCAAACACCACCCGGCTTCGAAAACCGTCCTCGTGGTAGTTCTCGCAGGACGTATGCGGAACGCGCGCGGCGACGCGAAGCGGAAAGGAATGGACGAATCGATCGCACCATTTACCGTTTCCCCCAGCTTTTGGCTCAGCAGGGAGAAGACGCGAGGTCTGGCAATTCGACCGCTCTGGCCTCAGATGCAAGCGAAGAGCCCGCGTCCCGTGGTAATCGTATTGTTCCGTTCTCTTCATCGCCTTCCGCACTTCCACAAGATCAGAACCAGAACCAGAACCAGAACCGGCTTGGTTGGCGAGAATGGATATTCAACTCAGTGACTGGTCTTTGGGGACGAGGCAATGTGCCTCAAACTGCACAGGTCCCACAAGGTAGGTGCTATTATATCATCATGGTATGTATGTTTAGTGGCTAACATGGTGATTCTAGTGGCCGAGCCTCAACGTCCAATTGGAAATGAACCTTCATCCTCCGTCGCGACACCGTCCTCAGCTCCCCCTTCCTCTGCTGTGTTACCAAGAAACCTCGAATCTCCCACTCCGCGCCCGCGCGTTGCAGAGCCGCAAACCTCAAACTCGCGTCTGACAGCCAGCGCACGCGCTCCCCAAGCCGGGAAAAGAAAGAAATACTCCTATGACTTGGATCCACAGGGTTTCGACCCAGAACTGCTCGCCCGCATGCGTGCCAGGAAGTCGAACCCTGCAGCCCTCCAACCACCTCCAACTTCACCACAGCAGCCTGATACTCTCCCCGAGAACGAATCGAAGAAGCGCAAGCGAGAGCCGTCGCCTGATGTTATTCCACACCCTCCAGGATGTAGTTATGGGTTTGACCCGCAATACTTCATCTACGATATCGACGACGAGGACTTGACCGCAGGAGAGCAGGCAGGCCAAGATACCACGCCCAAACGAGCTACAGTCTGCGGTGCATCGGAAAAGGAGCATGCCTCCAAGCGTGCCCGCCAAGATATTACGCCAAAACGAGCTACTGGCAGCATTGCAGCGGAAGAGGAGCCTATTCCCAAGCATGCGATCCCCGACAATACCCACCTGCACAACTTGAACCACCAGGGCCCGTCAAAGCTTATGGATGATTCCAGCGAAGAACTTCGAAAGGCCCGTCAGCTTGCTGAGCAGTACAAGCCGAAGACCCCCAGTCGTCTTCGAGCGGCCCTTCGATTCGAAAGTAGTTGGAGCTCGTATGTTGACGAGGAAGCTGACCAGGATGCTGTGCGTCGCCGCAAGATGAGAAAGACATCAATGGCCACGGCATGCCCTACCGGCGATCTGACCGAGATCCTCTGGCCAGAGGAAGAAACTTGGATTGACCGCTTTGACTGGCACGACCGCAACCTTGCCAAGTATCAGAAAGTGTTTTCTCCCTACGCGTACGGCGGAGATAGGGACTATTTTGATATCAAGCATGAGGATTTCATGGACAGGCTTGCTGCTCGGCGTGCTTGATTCAAAAACAGAAAAAAGAAGACAAACTCACTGGCCATGGCATGCCCTACCGGGCGGCCCTGGCCAGAGACTGAATCTTGAATTGGACGACATGATCAGAGATACCCGAATGTCGCATTGATGAGATTTTCATGAGCAAGCTTGCTGAACGGCGTGCTGCTCAGTGAGAAAAAGAAAAAAGAAAAAAAAGAAAAAGAAAAAGGCCATTTGCAAGAACCCTTGGGATACCTTGGCCCGCCTTTTAGGCTGGGGCCAGGGATGCACCGCCTTGGGTCTCCGAGGAACCAGGCTGGGGCCAGGGAAAGCCTAGAGTACAGGCTTTCCCTGGACCGCCTCCTCGGATTGACCCGGCGTGAGCACCGGGGTCTGCTATTTTGTGTTTTTGTTTTTGTTTTGTGCTTTTGGTTTTTGTTTTTTTTTGTGTTTTTTGTGTTTTTGTGTTTTCTTTTTGTTGCTATTTAGCGGCATTGTCAGGAGTATTAGCGTTGATATGTAGTATTTGAATGGAATGCTTAGCTTCCAACGCAGGTCAACAGACTGTAAAGATGCGGCTCGTAGAGTAGAGGAGAACCAGAGAATTGAACACATGGTATCAATATAGATATCTACTATGCTATTTTCCACCTAGTCAAAGCCCTGGAACTCGCCGCCATTTGCTTCCTCTGCCTTGGTAGTTTGGTTCAACAACCGCTGCTGCTCGTTCTTAGCACGAATCTCCTCCAGCATGCGCTCCGTTTCAATAGCCTTCTGCTTCTGATCTTCTGGCAATTGCTCCCATCTCTCCTTCTCCTTCCGCGCCTTCTTGAACTCCTTCTTCTTCAACTTCTTATCCCGTTCTTCGGTCTTCTGACTCCAAGCCACACTCTCCGTAGCACGGCGCTTGTTAGATCCCTGCTCAGTGCCTTGTCCATTAGCAGCCTCCGCCATAGCCTCTTTGCGGCGCTTTTCTTGCTGCTTGTCCTTGTACGCATAGTTGGACCAGTCAAGTTGAATGCCTAACGTCCGATCTCCTTCAAACGAGCGCGCTTCAGGCATCTTCGGCAGCTTGAGTAGTCCCCATGCCTTGCCGAGAGCTTCCCAATCCAGATCTGTAACTCGGAAGATACTGCTTGCTTGGTGCTTGCTGTAGCTGCGCAGCCAGCTGACGAATGCCTTCTGACCCTTGTCATGCATGGCGCGGTCTTTCAACACGGCTTTGCGGACTTTGTCTGTCGCGGCTGTGGCCTGTTCGTCGGTGAATTCGGGTAGGTGGTATGGCGCGACGGGGGTTTTGCGGATTTCCAGGAACGATACGTAGTCCTCCTCGCGGCCTGGGTGGATGAGGACGATACTGAGACCTCGACGGCCGGCACGACCGGCACGACCGCATCTGTGAATGAAGGTTTTGGGGTCGGAGGGTGGGTCGATCTGGACTACTAGATCGACGGAGGGGATGTCTAGACCGCGAGCGGCGACATCGGTGGTGAGGAGGATGGAGGGGGTTGTGGAGGTGGTGAAGCGGTTGAAGTTCTTTTGGCGGACGTTGGCTTGGTGTTTCCCGTGGAGTGGGACAAGCACGAATTCGTCTCCTAGGATTATGGGTAGTATTGTGGCGAGATAGTCGACACTGGAGCATGTCGACACGAAGAAAATGGTTTTTTGGGGTGTGGGCTGGACCGTGGAGAGGATGTGCTTCAGGATGGCATATTTGTGAAGCGGGGGTGTCGTCAAATAGGTCATTTGCAGACTATTCAGCGGTTAGATTGGTCTTGTTTTGAGCTTGGAACATGAGATGGGAAGACATACCTCGCCGGAGTGCGCTTTTCTTCGACGCCAGATCCTCCTTTTACCTTCACAGCAATTTTGACGGGATTTCGTAGTCCAAGCCGGACGATCTGATCAACTGCTTCACTGATACTGGCACTGAACAATCCTGTTCGTCGCTGCTTAGGCAGCCGGTTCAGGATCTTCTGTAGATCGTCCTTGAACCCAAGATCCAGAAGTCTGTCCGCCTCGTCCAGGACAAGCATTTCAAAAGATGCCTGGGGGCAGTGGACGTGAGGGGACGAAAGTAACTCCAACAATCTTCCGGGTGTAGAAACCAATACATTGGGCGAATTTTTGAGGAATAATTTCAGATCTTCCGCCGGAGATGTCCCGCCACCTAGAAGAAGTTGTGGGACGACCTTCAATGTCGATGAAGAGGTTTTCGGACGAGGAGCACCATCTTCGGCGGGTTTGATGGCTGCGGCTGACGCAGGGTGGAATTCCAATAGCGAGAGAAGAACTTGGTGAATTTGGGAGGCCAATTCTCTGATATATCAATATTAGCAACGGACTTTGCAGACCTGGATTTGCGCATTACCCACCTTGTCGGCGAAATGACAATGGCTCCAACATGATGCTTCTTGAGGGGCTGATCAAGGCGAAGAAGCTTTTCCACAATTGGAATCAAGAAAGACAATGTCTTTCCACTTCCAGTGACAGCTTCCACCACCACATCTTTATGTTGCATAAACAGAGGAATGGCCGAGGCCTGGACTGGAGTCATGCGCGTGAAGCCCATTGAGGCCACAGCGTCGAGGGACCATTCTGACAGCGGGGGTGTGAGAGTATCCCACGCTCTTGAAGATGACTTGGGAGGCATTTATTAATTTCGACAGACACCGAGTCGTCAAGTCGCTTCACGAGTCGTCGTCGCAAAGAAGAAAAAAAATATCCGTTATCGATTAGATAGCAGGCACGTGACTGCGGCTGTGGGCGGAAACCGAGATCGTGATCTGCTTTTTCCCTCGACTTAGTCTTGTTTCATTTACTTTTCTTCTGTTTAATATAACAGGTACTTGGTGATCGCATCATGTGCTGGGTTTCTGCCTTGTGTTTCCAGCTTATTCGCCCATAATTAACGATAAGGCACCATCACGTGCTCCCAAACCGCCATCATTGCTTTGTTAGCAAGCCCAGTGATACTCCGTGGCATATTCGGTTGCGACAACGCAGATATCTGTACGCGGCCACCTTCTGGTGTCGTCCGAGCCGCATCGCTGCCCGCCTTTAAAGTGAGGGCACCCGGCATGTCCTCGCCAAACTCCATACCGGCGACACCTCGCGTGATCTCACCGACCCCCTCTATATCGGACCCGTCCGAGACACCCGATGGATACCTTGCACCGGTAACACGGTCTGCAGCACGTCGCCAGCATCAGCCAGATGGCCCAGCCGAAAGTTCCGGCTCAGCGCGAGAATCAAGATCCCCCACGACATCCTCGGCTCGGCGCAACCGCCGATCACATCCCAAGATACCCGCCTCACCGCCGCGCTCTGCAAACGGTACTGCTTCGAACACTCATCTATCCCCGTCAAGCATCCCGGATACCCTGCGTGACTTGTCAAGATCGCCATCTCCTCTCGGACTGATCCCCCTCCACGCACGCTACCGCAGCTTCATCCACCGCCATGAAATCCCACGCAAGGTCTTGCACGTGTCAATCGGGTTCTTGACTTTATCATTATACAGCCGAGGCATCCAATCTCTGCAGATCACACCAGTGCTCTTTACTGCACTGGTGCCGATTGCAGCAACGGACCTGATCCGTCACCGCTTCGAGAAGGTCAACACAGTGTATATTCGGTGTATGGGTGCGCTCATGCGCGAAACTGAGGTCGCCGGCTACAACGGCGTGATCTGGTATCTCCTCGGGGCGTACGTTGCTCTCCGCTTCTTCCCCAAGGATGTCGGTGTCATGAGCGTGCTACTCCTTAGCTGGTGTGACACCGCTGCCTCGACATTCGGTCGCCTGTACGGCCGCTACACTCCCCCGTCTGCGTCACGGAAAGAGCTTGGCTGGTACTGTTGCGGCTTGGCTCGTGGGTGTTGTCACTGCCGCTGCTTTCTGGGGCTGGTTTGTGCCTTACATTGGCGCTTTCCCTAATGACCCAGAAGACGCCTTTATGTTCACGGGACGCTTGAATCTGCTCCCTAACTGTGTTCGCGGTCTTCTGGGCTGGGAGTCTAGTGACTCGGCGGTCATCACTGGCCCTTTCGCTTTAAGCGTCATGAGTGTCGTATCTGGCGTTGTTGCTGCCGGCAGTGAGTTTATTGATATGTGGGGCTGGGATGATAATCTGACGATCCCCGTGTTGAGTGGAGTCGGTCTCTGGGGTTTCCTCAAGGTCTTTGGGTAGATGGATAATGACCTCATACACTCCTGATTTATCAGCGCTTGCACAATATTCCCTTTTCGTTTCCTAATACTATGGGGTTTGAGGTTATATCTGGACATGTTTCTCTCTTGTTTTCTATTTTTTTAGTGCATCAAGAATTGAATTCTTGTTTAGATAGAGACTGGCTGAAGCCAGGCACGCTTTGATACTCATCTCATCTCTTCAATCTATACCCTTTGGATATATTTTCTGCATGGTTACTCTCTGGACATGGCTCTTGTACGTCTTTCAGGCATACGCATATCGTCTCTTATTTACGAAATTGCCTGTAACATATGTACATGACATCCAGCAATCCTCAGCTACCCTGATTCTTGCCAGAAGATATTCGACATGTCTATCCAACGCCGTAGGATATCGAAAAATGTTGTTACACCACACATGCTTGTATTCAAAACCCCAGACCGGGGAAAATCAAATTGATGTAAACGCCAATCCGCCAAAACGAGAAGGGTATATAAAAGACGTTAATCAAACAAGGTCAAGAATGCTGACGCGTGGGATTCTTTTCTTCTTGGCAGCCTGTCTGCGCGATGTGCTCAGGCTATCGGCAGTCGAGCCTTCACACGGATCTTGCCCAGGCGGAGATTGGTCGATCGACCAGAAGCCGTCGTGCAATATAATGTTTTCGAGGTGGCTGGTGGTCTTCTGCTTCGAGATTGTGCTCGTTTTTTCCTTTAAAGACTTCTTTGGAGACCTGTTCACGTCGTTGGTCCCGTTGTTTTCGCACGTTTTCAAGTTCAATGGCAATGTATGCCCCGGCTCAAGTTCGGGCTTGGGGGTTGCTTGACTGTAGGAACTGGGTTGTTCAACATCCTCGACCTCGGAGGAACGAGTGCGAACTTTTCTTGGTTGCGGTGCCTTCTTCGTTGAGGGCTGACGCAACGGGCGAGTCGCGGTGTTTTCGTGCTGACCCCCGTCGATTTTCGAGGACAGAGAAAGGGACTCGATGGCTTTTTCGATGTGTTCAACCTCGGCCTTTTCCTCACGTTGCACCTTGGGAATCTTCTTTGACTTAGACAGAGTCTTCCTGGTCGGAGAGGGCATTGTCATCGGTGTTTCAACTAGGAAGTCCTCCAAGAAACTGTCAGATTCACAAACGTCGGAGACCGAATAGCTGATTTTGAGCCCCATGCGCCTTGCCGGTCGAGACGGAGAATAATCGGTGTTCACGCCCAGCGCGTCCGATTCTTCAATACCGACCCCACCAGTTCCCAAAGCTGTACGCCTTGATCTAATGCGGGACTGGTTCGACATCGGGTGACGCTTGATATTGGCAGGAGACAAGCTACACATTGAAGAAAATGTATCAAGGAGATCGTCGACCTCCCGAGAAACGTAGTGCGCCGTCAATGATGGCCTCTGCTGAATGTACATGCTCGGAGAGGAGAAAGGATCGTTTGCCTGGTCCACAATTACTGGCGAAGAAGACCCAGAACCGGCAACAAGCCGGGAAAGAGGATTCTGGGTCGATGTAGCGGCTCCCAACAAGTGGGTTTGTTTGGTCGTTGACAGCTCGGATTTCTCTTTCGTGAGGGTTCCGTATTTCAAGATACTCCCTCGTTTCATCCCAGCGTCGATTGGTCCCTTTTTCTTGGGACCAGTGCGCCGAGTACTGGTCTTCTTTGCCGCAACTTCTGCGGCTTTCGCAGCTTTTTCAGCCTGTTCCTTCTCCCAGTTTTTAACGACTCCAGGAACACCCAGTCTTGCGACAGTCTCAAATACCCAGACCTTTTCGAGCGAGAACGGATCAAATCGTTTTGTGACCCGAGACTTCGATGGTGCCGGAGGCGGCGATCCAGCAATTACTTCCGGATCGTCCTCTTCCTCACCTTCCTGTACACTAGTTTGGGACGGAAACGGCGGATTTGGTTCTTCGGCAAGGAGGTCCAGCCCAACAATATCTGCGGGCAACATATCTAGTTGGAGTTCTGGCATTGCATCGGTGCCGAAGCTTGACCGGCTTCGATACACCTTTTGCATGCCAGGTGGACAATCGGGCACAAATGAAAAACCAGGTGATACGCCTAAAACCGGCCTTTGGAGACGGAGTCTGTACGAGACAAGAGGCTCGGCCAGCAGCCTGATCAATTTCCTTGCCCCCGATCGATAGTTCCATTCAAAGTGGTCTGCGGCAAATGTTCGGATTGCCAGGGGGTCGATATCGTTATCCCAGGCCTGCGCGAGTCGATTTTTCAAAGAGCTCATTTCCTCATCGCTGGAAACTTTGGGCTGGGCATAGTACTCGAGAATTTGTCGGTCCGGAAAAACATCTGGAATTCGAACTGCTGGGTGTTTCCTCGTGAAATAGCCACTCTCGTTCTCCTCAAGTTCGTACTGGAGTCTTTCTCTCCACTCGTTCAATCCTGTATCCACGTCTGCTTGCGACGCAAGCTCCTGCAAAAGATCCTCGCCAAAACCAGCTTTGGCAATCTCTGCAGCAAGCTTACTGCCACATTTCGGAACCCCAGATGGTAAGTAGTCCCCTCCACTGAGCATAGCGAATAGAATCATTCCCGGTCGGTCAAGGGGTATGTTTGATGGATGCCCATCCTGTCCCATCGCATAGCATGTGACATGAGTCGCGGAAGAGCTGCCGCTTCCGCTCTCTTTTGAGAAGTTCATGATGGTCAAAGACGATCCGAACATCAATGCATCAACATCGTTGCTCATGACAGCGTCTACAATACCTGCCTGCTGGAGCCGTGCACATTCAGCTTCTGCCTCGCCGGGTGCCTCATGCCACGGAAACCTGAATCGCTCAATGAGGTCCTTGGATCGTTTGATGATCGGCGCATTGCCATAACTGCGGGCTGAGACTGCTTTGCCTCTCTTGAAAGCAGGTTTTTGCCGTCCATCATACAAAAAGGGGGTGAACTGGCAATGCAAGTAATTTCAATAATCGATAAAATAGAGTGCGTAATTCTGGGTTTCTTCCGCCGCGACCGGCTTGGACTTGAAAGAGCCAGATCGAAATGTCAACTGCAATGCGGATTGGCCTTGCTGTCCGCTCCAGGTGCGTCACTGCCAACTTGGCGAGAGAGATACGCTCTCCTGGGCCAATAGCATTGATGAGCCTTTGGAAAGTTAGCCTTTTATCCAGAATCTGGAGATACGAATTTATGCGTCTCGCGCGATAGATAAACAATGCTTTCTCACAGGTTTCATCGCCATGCAGCCGAAAAAAAAAGAACTCAGTTGACTTACCCTGGAATACCCATGCTGACTGTAAGCAATAGAAAATTAAAAAGCAGTTAAAGAGCCCATTGGAGTTAAAGATGCACAATATGTCTTGGTTGTTGCGGAGAGATTGAGGTTGTCAAGTAAATAAAGACGGCCCGATGTAGATCCGTTGCCTACCAACAAGCTTCCCCAAGCCAACCTCCTGGGCTTATAGATCTCACATTACTTTTTGTTCTTTGAATTCAATCCGATGGCGTTAAAACCCCAACTAATGAACCGGTAAATCGAAAATTTGTCGCTACGAACCCCGCGGACTCCTGTTGCTCCCACAAAGGATACCATAGCAACGCGCCCGAGCTCAATCAAGCATGGCGAGTGACACACCCTCAATGGGTGCCAGTAAACGCACATCAGCAACTTCTGGTCTGCGCAATAGCCAGACAGCACGGCCTGTTTCCCCTCACACACCACAGCCGCGTTCGGGAAACCACTCCTTCGCCAGCAGCACATCACCGAGCTCCTCCTTTCGAGGCGAAGACGACGCGATTATATTTGAGATAGGCGCACGATGGCTCCGGGCAGGATTTGAAGGAGGCAGCGCGCCCATGTGCGTGGTTGGATTTGGGCCTGAGGACTCCAGGAGAGCGGGGGATTATCGAGGATGGATTCAGGGCAGCACTGGTGCTGGACGGCTACCGCAACCCGTTGACATAGAAGAGTGGACACGGGCATATGAATTGTGGCGGCCAGATTCACGAGAGGTTGATCTGAGCCTGGTCGAGGACAAGATTGAGCGCGCGTTTCGGGAGACATACAACCAGTTCCTGTTGACGGATGCAGGCACATCTCGCCTGGTTCTTGTGCTGCCGTCTCTTATGCCACATCCATTGCTGTCGTCGCTGCTCTCGACGCTTTTCAGTCGCTGGCGCTTCCCGAGTGTTACCCTTCTGTCCAGTGCGACCATGTCAGCCACGGCCGCGGGATTGCGGTCAGCTTTGGTGGTTGACCTTGGCTGGGCCGAGACCACGGCAACGGCGATCTACGAATACCGAGAGATGACTACGAAGAGAACGACACGGTCTATGAAGCATTTGATGCAGGAAATGGGGCTGCTTCTTACTGGGTTGGCTTCTGCCGGGAACCAGAACACGGAGACCCAGAATACGGAGACTGCGGATAAGATCTCTGTTGGATTCGCGTACTGTGAAGAAGTGGTTAGTCGGTTTGCCTGGTGCAAATCGCAAACAGAAAAAGATACAAGCTCAGACGAACCCGACCGGAAGTTGTCGATTCCTTCGCCCGCAAAACCCGAGGAAGAATACATGGATGTGCCGTTCTCACGTCTCGCCGAACCTGTCGAGAAGGTTTTATTCGCACCAGGTGTCGCAGAACATGAATTGGATGACGAAGAAAAATCGTTGCCTTTGCTTGTCTACAACACCCTTCTCTCGCTGTACCCTGATGCACGAGGAACATGCATGTCCCGCATTGTTTTTGTGGGCGGTGGTTCTCGAATTCCTGGGCTGCGGCAGCGGGTCCTTAAAGAAGTCTCACTCTTGATTGATCGTCATGGATGGAGTCCAATTAGAGGCAAAGCACTCGAGCGGCAACGACAGAGATTGGAGGAGCTGAAACTTTCAGCTCAAAAAGCTTCCAAGGAACCTGAAACCCCTAAGAGCAATGGGGAAACACCATCCACCGATGACGAAGCAGCCGACCCCTCGAAGGCAGTGCCTGAGATCGATTTCGTCGAACAAAAGCTTCGCCGGCAAAACAAAGATATCCCAGTTCCTATTCAAGGAGTATTGCGCGAAGTTGAATCTCTTGGTCCATGGGCGGGTGCAAGCCTGACAACTAGCCTCAAGATCCGGGGGATGGTAGAGATCGAACGAGAGAAGTTCTTACAGCACGGACTTGCTGGAGCTACACGAGATGTTGACTATCCTGTTCCTGATCGTCGATCGGGCTTGAGATCTGGCGGTGATCGGTCAAGTTGGACGCTTGCAGGCTGGGCATGAGAACTGTAAACTTTTCAAAATAATAGATACCCTATTGGATTTCCAAGCCATTTCAGTATTTCAGTATTTCACTATTTTTCTGTCATTTCTCTACCAACGAGCTTCCCAAATAGGATAGCCGGAGGTTCGGTTATGCCCGGCTTTTGCGGGGAACAGACCGCGGCCCTGAATTATCACTGGGTTTTCCATTCATGAAACGGACAGTCAGAGCAAAAATGAACGATTTTAGTCCTCCGCCATTGCGAGCACCTACAGCATGTGTTGCCTGTAATAAGAAAAAGGTACGAGAATATTGAATAACCGGAGGAGACATACTAACCTCTTGTAGGTTCGCTGTATCTTCGGCGGAAATCCCGATATATGTGTGAACTGCCAACGGCACCAATGGCCCTGTTTGTAAGATAATTGATTTTTGACGTTAGAGCAAATATACTGACTGCCACGCAGTCGACGAGAGCGCAAGAGAAAAAGAGCCCATAGTAGTGATGGCGACTACAGCGTCAATGAGGCCAAAGCGGTTAGGAGACCGACGAACTGGGAAGAGCCCACGACCGACTTTACTATCGGCTCAGCCAAGTCTCCATGTACAAGCTCAAAGTATGACCAGGATCGGAACCAGTGCCGCGACACAAGTCAAGGTAGCACTGGTATTGGAAACTATGTACCGATTACACCAGACTCCAACCCATACTCATCCTCTTCGACTTCGAGCTTCATGGCACGCTCTCGCTACTTTGACCACGCAGTGGCAATCAACGAAGAACAGGCTAGATCTTACCCAGAAGGAGACGCAGATGGACCAACTGAAGATGACATCCAGCTGCTTAGACTGCAAGGTGCATTCGACCTACCACCACGAGCTATTCGTGAAGGATTGATCAACACATTTATGGAAAAATGTTCACCATGGATGCCGATAATCGAGCGGAGCTGGCTAGAGGAAGGCGGATCTCAGAAGCCGTCAATGCTTCTTCTTCAGTCTATCTTCGTCGCTGCGAGCCGAGTCACATCTGCACCGGCCGTGACAGCGTATGCATCTTTGCATCAGTTTTATCGTCGCGCAAAAGCTTTGTTCTGGTCTGGATATGAGAGAAACCCAGTGACCGTCGTCGCGGCGGTGTGCATTTTGCATTGGTATAACCCAGAGGGTCCTGAGCATGTGTCCACCAATACCAGTGGGTTCTGGCGATACGTGGGAGTCGGGCTAGCTCATCAGATTGGATTGCATAAAGAGCCGACGAATAAAAGAGACGCTGCCCTGAGGCGTAGACTGTGGTGGACTCTATACGTAAGTCAGGAATGTGCTTTGTCACTAGCATAGCAAAGGGTTGACATCAGACAGGCCAGAGATTGTTGTATTTCAGCAGGACAGGGTCGGCCATTAGCAGTGGATCTGGAGGATTGCGAGGTGGCACCACCTTGTCCTGAGGATTTCCAAGATTCAAGCTCAAATTCGACTCTGTTTATCGCATATGTCGAGATTAGTTCTATTCTGGGCCATCTCACCGAACACTGTCGTCGCAAGACTCTAACACGTGAAGCTCGACAGAATCTTGAGAATCGTTTATACAGATGGACACGCGATCTTTCACCCTCCCTGCGCTTGTTTTGCACCCGGAGTACATCAGAAGACGGAACGTCACCCAAAACAACATTGGCCAGATACAACTTCGAATCTCGTCAGCTTCATATCCCCTACTTTACCTGTCTCGCCATCATGTTGCGTCCCAACCCCGGAGAGTCTGCGTCACTAGGAGTGCTTCTAGCCTCGTCTTTTATAGCAGGGATATTTGAAGATTTTCTTGCTCGAGACGAGATCCAATTCCTGAGCCCAGTATTCACATTCCACCTTTTGGCCGCCGGAATCGGGCTTCTCTCGTGCAATAACGTACCATCCCACCGTGAGAAGGCAGCGGGTAGCCTGGAATCCATCTACCTAGCCCTTGAGGAACTCGCAAAACGCTGGTCATCTGCGAAAGGCAGCCTAAGGGCGTTAAAGAGCATTGCTGAAAAGCAGCGGAGCACGTCGACAATAGAAATACCGTCGATCACGCTCTCTAGAGAACACCAACCATTTTTCGAGGGATTTGGCCCGGAACTTTCCTGGGATTGGTCATATTTCATGGATATCGAAGAGGCCGCGGGGAATGGTGGCACAAATCGTTCTATGGCAGCCGGGACCCCAGAGGTGCTAGGAAATTGGGCCGAGTCCCGGGCACCGGATGCGATATCTTCGGATGAGTATAGGCCACTCACTACGATTTTGGACCGCAATGAAGGCCTCACTATGGGAGACATGTCACAGGACATTTCAGGTGATTTCTTTAACCAATACCAGGGAATGGGAGATTGGCTTTTCAAGGACTTGGAATGGAATGGTGAGATTTCCTGGTAGAGAGTTTTTGACTATGTACCTATATACCCTTAGATTCCAGAACATTTATAAAGATGGCACCAGGCAAATACATGCGAAGATTCCCAAGTATCCTTTTATTTCGGCACTCGGTGAATTTCGGCAACGTATATGCGAGGATGTGAAATGCGGGGGATCTACGAACTGTCGTACGCGTGCTACAATATGCATAATAAGCTGGTTAACGAAGCAGTTCGAATATAGGATATCGATATCCACTCAATTTTCGTACAATTGCCATCATGACAGAAATCCCAACTTTCCACAATCTCTCCCTCGAGAGGCATGGGAATGTATTCGTCCTGACCATGCAGAAACCTCCGGAGAACCGGTTGAACTCGTCGTATTGCCAGGAGATGATCGGGGCCTATCGCAGTGTAGAAAGAATTCTGGGATCCAATTCAGAAGGAGCAGTAATCACGCGAGGCAATGATGCCAAATTCTGGTGCACTGTACATTGAACAAGTCCTGAAACAGAACAAAATCGGAAGGACTAACAGAATAACCACCAGGGACTCGAGCTTGATGAATCAGACAGCAACCCCTTTGCCAATACAGATGGCTTCTATCCAGTGAGAACAGCTCCTGAACCAGCGTTGAACAGAGACGCTGGCATATCATATATGAGACCGCACTAACAACCAACACGCAGCTCATCCACACGATCCTCGACTTCCCCTTCCCAACTGTTGCCCTCTTGACCGGGCACACCTTCGGCGGTGCCTGCCCACTAGCCCTGGCACACGACTACCGAATCATGAACTCCCGCCGCGGCTTTATCTCCATGCCTCCCGTGAACCTGGGCTTGCACTTCGACGGGATCGGTTCGCTGCCTCGTCTTAAGCTGCGTCCGCAGGTTGCGCGAAAGATGTTACTTGAGGCGCATAGGTGGACTGGGCCTGAAGCGCTGGAAGATGGGATTGTGGATGCTGTTGCGGAGCCGGAGGACATGCTGAATGTTGCTTTGGAATTGGGAGCGAAGTGGGCGCCTAAAGCGAAGATGGGGTAAGTTTTGATCCATCCAAGTCTTCCTGACTGAAAGAATGTCTGCTGATGCTGTGCAGGGTTTATGCTTTGCTTCGCCAGGAGCTTTGGGGGGATGCTATCAAGAAGTTTCAGCGTATTAGTTATGTCCATAGTCGGGTGACTTCGGCGCCTGCCAAGGTCAAGATTTGATGGAGAGGGACAATTATACCATTGGAAGTGATCAGTGCGCGTATGTAAAGAATTTAGCTACATATAAGGTCTAAGGAAGACAGGCACCTCTTGGTAATTTCTCTTTCTTTTCGTCATCTAATCCTATAGCTTCGCCTTATTCTCCCTGCTCCAGACTTGCACCTCAGGCAGCTGTCGATAGTTAGGCGGAAAAAGCTGCGGTCTCAATATCTTCTTCTGCACCTTCCCCGTACCTGACTTGGGCAATTCACCTTGGACCACACGAAGGACAGTTGGCATCTTATACCCAGCCATCTTACTCCGCAGATCTTCCCGCAGCTCCGCGATTGTGAGGCTTTTGCGTGTTGTCTTTTGATCTTGTTTGAGGCTGACAGTAGCAGCAACTCGTTGACCGAACTCCTCATCTTCGACGCCCACAACCATGACCTCGGAAACATAGTCCAGACCCAGAATCTCGCGCTCGATATCCAATGCGGAGATCTTGTAGCCACCTGACTTGATGATGTCGATCGAGGCACGGCCTAGGATGAAATAATATTTTCCTTCACGGCGAGCAATATCCCCCGTCTTGAAGTACCCCTCGGCGTCATGTGCATCCGCTGTCGCTTTCTCGTCGAAGAGATACCTGTTAAAAGGCGTGTGAGAATGGACCACCACTTCTCGAAAGGAAATTTGGCTTACTTGGAAAACATATAAGGACACTTCACTAAGATCTGACCTTCCTCGGTAAGCTTGAGTGAGACCGCCTCAGCAACACAACCAACACTGTTTTGCGGCGTTCCGTCGGAATCAAGTTCAGTCTTGATGACTGCACCAAATTCCGTCGCACCATATCGTGTGAGAATTGGTTTGTCCCTAATATTATGCCAGAACTCTTGTACTGGCCCTGGAAGCGCCGAAGTACCACAAAGCATCGCCCTCATCTGACGCGCACCAGCGACATACTGGTCACGTATCTCAGGAGCTTGGTGCGAAATGTTCTCTTCGTAGTACCGCATCATACGCATGTATATGGTGGGAACTCCAGAGAAAAAGGTAAGACCTCCCCGTCGCCAGCGCTCCCACGTCCACGCTGTATCGAAACTACCACAGCGGAACTCAATACATGCGCCGGCTGCGAGGAACGGGAGGAAAGTCAACCCCACACCGGAGGCATGATGCACTGGAAGGACATGGAGGACTGTGTCCTTGTCTGTGATCCGGTAATAGGCTGCATCGGCCTCTCCATTTCCGGAAATATAACTGCGACGCTGCACAGCGCCCTTTGGGGGTCCCGTTGTGCCTGAAGTGAATATTACCAGTGCTGCGGCGTTCATATCTGGAACTGGACCGGAGGAGATGGCCATTTCATCTGACGGGAGAAGCGTGGGGCGTAAATGAGATGCGATTGGAGATATGCAGGGGATGTGCACGCCTTTGCTCTCTTCCATATAGCGAACCACGGCCTGGGCGGTCTTTTCGCTGGTTGTGCTGGCTACCAGACCTACACATCGCGCCTTCAATAAGAAGTACGAGGCTTCTTCTGCTGGTAATGCAGCAGCTGCTGGTTTTTAGCCAAGGACTTTCTTCCAGAATATTGAAACTCACCCATAGGTACGACTGCTGCACCGATTGCGAGGATGGCGATGAAGCCGACGGTGTATTCATATCCTCCCGGTGCAAGCAATCCAATGTATACCTCCTTGTCCGCATTCAAGTCGCGTCGAGCTTCATGGCTGATGGATCTTTCCAAGACCTTGCGAAAGGCCAACACGTCCGAAACAAGGTGGTGGTACGTCTTTTCCACGTCGGCAACCAAGTCCCGAACCACAATGGGCGAAGGCTTACGTTGCGCATAACGCAATAGTCTGTGGAAAAAGGGAAGATTTGGCAACACGTTATCTCCCACATGTGGAGGTATGAATAGAGTGCGGTCTCCCATTTTGTTTGAGCTTGTAGCTTGTGACTGCTGAGCTGGGCAGTTGACGGTCTTATCCTATTGCATTGGAGTATACAAATTGCGGCGAAATTCCCCCGCCGAATATCCTAGCCAATAGTTCATTGCTATACCCTTTCTATTCGGCTACTTGCTACTTCTCCGCGGTTTACATTTACTCTGCGGGGTAGAACTGTCGGCATTCGGGACTCGGTGATTTTCAGATGGATTTAGCCAAGGGAATTCGGCACGGGGGATCTATGAATAAAGTCGAGGATTATAGATCTGTGATTTTGCTCTAGGACTTCTGGAGTCAAAGGATTCGAAATGCCTGATTTCACGGATAATCTTCGTCCAAGTCAACCAGATGGACCAACAACACTAGCCCGCGAACGTCAAAAATCCAACATCGCAACCGAAGAGCTAGGCCAGCATTTGTTGGGCTCAGACGGGTTTTTGGTACGACAAGCTCGCATCCTGCCCATAATACAACAGGAGCCACTTTGCTCCAAAGACCAACAACAAAACCTCTCCAGACCGGAAAGGTTCAAGCTAGGAGTTGCGCGCGCAAAACTATTACGCCGAATGAAAGACACGCACAAATGGAGTCAGCTCGAATACCAGATGGCCGAGTACCTGGTCGACGACGTGTCACCTTACTTCCTGCACATGGAGATGTTCATCACGACCATCCGCGAACAGGCCAGCGAAGAACAGCAGGCGCACTGGCTGCCCTTGATCGAGTCATGGAAAATCATCGGTGCATATGCACAGACGGAACTGGGACACGGGAGTAATGTCCGTGGCTTGGAGCTTGAGGCGCGTTGGGATAACCGGACCAAGGAGTTCGTGCTGCATAGCCCGACTCTCACGGCGAGCAAATGGTGGAATGGCAGCTTGGGTCGTTTAGCTAACCATGCTATTGTGGTTGCGCAATTGCTTCTCCCGGATCATAGCTCGCCGGATCAATATGTTTCGCATGGTCCTCATCCGTTTATTGTACAAGTTCGGGATATGAAGACACATCAACCCTTGAATGGAATTGTTGTTGGAGATATTGGCCCGAAATATGGCTATATTACTATGGACAATGCCTATATGCTATTTGACCAGTTCAGGTTTGTTTCTCGGCTATACCCTACAATTCTCTTCACTAATAATATGCTAGAATTCCACACTCCGCCATGTTATCACGATACTCGAAGGTCGACCTTAACACAGGAATTTATACCAAGCCAGAGAAGCCAGCTCTGGTCTATGGATCACTGACCTATGTGCGGTCGAACATGGTGCACCGCGCTAGACTCGTCCTTGCACGGGCAGTCACCGTTGCAGTGCGGTACAGCAGTGTGCGACGGCAGTTCCAAGACCGAGATGGCGATAAGACTGGACCGGAGATGTCTGTTCTAGACTATCCGACTGTCCAAATTCGGATCCTGCCTCTCCTTGCCACGACGTTTGCACTTCACTATACAGGTCTTGCGATGCAGACAGTATACAAAAACGCACGACAGGATATCGAGAAGGGCAATTTCAATTCTTTAGCTCATATGCACAGCATGTCCTCCGGATTGAAGAGCCTGTGTACCATTCTCGCCGCGGATGGAATTGAGACATGCCGACGTGCGATGGGTGGGCATGGATTTGGTGGCGGGAGTGGGTTGATCCAGGTTAATAATGACTACCTCTCCAAGCCAACTGTTGAGGGTGATAATTGGATGATTACGCAGCAGGTTGCGGCGTATGTGATTAAGAAGATGACTGCTGCTGTCGGATCGCCTGATACCCCCGGGATTGATGAGACTGATGCTCGATTCAAAGAGTTTATTCGCAATAAGCGCCGTCCAGGATCAGAAAAGCGGACTTACGATATCCTGAACAGTGACTTGGACATTGTTAAGAGCTTTGAGCTGAGAGCTACTGCCATGGCAAGTTCTACAAAACTCATACGGTCGAACACTTGAAACTAATAACCGACAGACATACGATGCATACGAACAGAGAGTGATCAAAAAGCGGAACTGGAATAGTCTTCTCATCCAGCTTCACAGACTAAGTCGGGGTAAGCCAAACCTTGAAAGGAGATATCATTATACAGTGACTGACCGAAGACAAACTCAGCACAATCCGAATCGATCATCGTAGCGACCTTCTTCGACGCCCTCTCAAACGACAAAACCCTCTCTGCACCCACCAAAAATGTCCTATGGGACTGTTACCGCTTATTCGCATTATACAGCATGGAGAACGAAAGCTTCGAATGTAAGCCAGCAGCAACAGACTCACCAATCATCCACACAAACTAACGGACAATCCAGTTCTCCGCGCCAACGCCGTCTCCCAGACAGATCTGAATTCCCTAGCGAGTCGAGTCCAGGACCTGATGGCGCGTATACGACCACATGCCGTGAAACTGGTTGATTCATGGATGATTCCTGATTACTTATTGGACAGGTGAGTGATTAAGTCGGTTGTGATGATTTGATGCAGAACTAGCCGTAACTGACACGAGTCTAGTGCACTGGGCCGGTACGATGGCCGTGTTTACGAGGATCTATTTAACCGGGCTCATCGGTTGAATCCGCTAAATCGGATTACATTCAATCCGAATTATTGGGAGGATGAGATTGTGAAGGGGAGTGGGGATAATGGGCGTGGTATATTGTCCAAGTTATAGATGTCTATTGGATAGATGTCGCACAGCTCGAGCTGAGTGAATTTGCATGTACAGCTGATCCAACGTAGATCTGTTTGCAGCATGGCGCGATATGTCCTATTGAATTGGCTATAGGTGGCTCCGTACAGATTTGAGGCGGCGAATTCCAAGATACGCACTGCGCGTAAAAGTCCACACATGGATAATTATTAATTCGATGTAAATACAGGGCTAGGTAGATAGCGCACTGTACGTATAATTATGAAATCTAGATAGTGCCAAACTGGTAAGTAGCCCAGTTAACGGCTGGCCCATCATCAGGGCCGAAGACCTGGTAGGGAAGACGGCCCCACTCAGGGTTGTTGATACCATCGATCCAGTCCTCGGTCTCGATAACGAAGCATCCGTACTTGTTGACGTGAGTAGCACCGGCGTCACCACCGTTAGCCTCGTTGCGCTTCGCCTGCGACTTTTTAGTGGCGATAGAGCCATTCTGTCCGTTGCAGGTGTAGATCTGCAGCGCAGCCTGGTTGGTAGCGACGTCGAGGGTGATACCGGTGGAGCTGGATTCGGCGCTCAGGACTGTAGCCATCGAGTCCGACACGTATGTCGAGGGCCGATCGACGAGGAAGCATGTATCGTAGCCTGTGCAGCCGGCGCCGCAGAGGTCGTAGGTCTTCTCGATGTCCTTTCCAATGAGTTTGGGGCTGGTGAAGTCCAGAGCTCCTTGGTAGGTGTTCTCAACGTCGTGGATAGTGCCATTCGGGATTAAGATGCTGTCTCCACCGATGAAGCGCTGCGAGAGGGGAAGCTGCAAGGTGGTGTCCTTCAACACGTTGGATTCTTTGAACGCGTTCAGGTTCCAGTAGATGTGGTTAGACAGCATGATGGGGGTCTTCTCGGTAAGAGAGAGAGCCACCAGCTTTGCGGTCAACTGGGGAAGTCCCTTGGGGTTGGATTGAGTCTTCTCGGTAGACACGCTGAAAGTAGCATGGGTAACGACGTCTCCTGGGAATTTCTCAAAGCCTTGATCGAGCAGGGTGAAGGTGATGGAGGAATCGCTGTGGGAAGTGACTGTCCAGTTGCGCATATCGTATCCAGTGAAGCCACCGTGGAGAGTGTCCGCGCCATCATTCTCATTTTCAGGAACGTGATACTCGTTGTCATCGATGGTGAAAGTACCGTTCTTGATACGGTTGGCATAACGACCGACAACTGCGCCGAAGAACGTACGGTTGGTCTGGCTATCATGCAGATATTCCTTGGGGTCGTCGTATCCAACGACCACATCTTGGATGTTGCCGTCGCGATCTGGAACTAGCAAGGAGGTGAGACGCGCGCCGTAAGGAATCAGCTTGGCAGTGATGTTTTCTGCCTTGATCGTATAGCTCTTGAAGTGATCGGCATCTGAGCCAGCAGCAGACGGCGAGGGAGCAGCCTGGGAGTGAGACGGAGACGGCACAGCATTGGCCAAGGCAGGCAGCCCGTATAGGGCGGCTGTCACGTAAGATTTGAAATGCATTTTGACTCCCAGGAGAGTTGCGACTGAGAGAAACAAAATACAGAAGAAGAGAAGAAAACGAAGGGTGATCCGGGCAGGGCAAACTGATGAACAGAGCCAACGGAGGGGTACAGGCATTTTATAAGAAGCTCCGTTTGGATCGATAAACATTCCCGAATTTGCGCTAAACTACGTCCGCATGGCTTTGACGCTAGGGGGGCGGGGACATGGACGGAAACCGGGGTAAAGGTTCTGGTAAGACCAAGATTTATCCGAATGCAGGTGGTGTGATTGACAGGCTGGTCAATCATTGGACTGTTGGGGACAAAGCGGACGCGGGTAAATGAGGGGAAAGATCCAAGCCCCAATTCCTTCGAATGTAAATTAACTGAATTAAAAGGCCCGTCCAGTCAAGCTCAAGAGGCGTTCTGCCACTGACGGCACGGAACCGACACTTCTTCGATTGAGTCCACGTGAATGGCAAAACTCCGGTGGGGTTCGACGTTGTTCACCGCCCTGGTTCTTAGTCAGCCTCCTCCAGTCCGTCCACGGGTGGAGAGGTAGATCTTTCCAACTTGGGTTAGTTCCTTCGGTAACCGTGGACCCTTCGAAGGTTCCAAGATTAAGCCAGCAACTACACTATCAACCTTGGAATAGAGAAAAGGGAAACAAAAAAGTGGTTACTCAATAAGGCCCAAAAGTCGCTTCATCCGATCATATACATAGAAGCTTGTCGCCACCATGGGAGCCATTTTCACATATCCAATAGTCAGCCCAACATAAAATCCTCTCACTCCTCTCTCCAGAAAGATACGTCGGGCTGTCTTCAAAATGCTCGATTTGGTATCACCCACACTTTCCACTTGCATTCGGCGCCGAATGATATCAATCGGGTAAGAAATAGTTTGAGCGACTATGCCAGCGACTGCTCCACAGGAAAGCTGCGCAACTGCAGTCAGTCGAGTGGAAGATTGTGCTTGTGCTTCTAGAGTATAAGGTGCAAGGGCAGGTGTGCGAAGCCAGTCCCTAAGTAGATCATGGGTGAGGAATGATGTGCCAGCATACGGGAGTATGCCTAGCATAGTCGGGGCGATTCCTCGATACAGATTTGAGAAGCTCCCACTACCTCCTCCCTCCAAGTAGATTTTCCGAGAAATACCAATCCAGGAAGAGGGATTCTTTTGGACTGTTTCGAAGGCAAGACGTGTACGGATCAACTCAAGTGGATATGTTACCAAGGTCGCTGTCGCACCGGCCATACTTCCAAACAGAAATCGACGCCATGGTGCTTCCTTCTTCGGAGCTCCCGATGCAATAATTGCTACTCGGAATTGTTCGTATGCGAGAAAGTTGATACCGGCGTATGGGAAGACCCGCACCAGGCTTGCCGAGTGACCTTTGAAAAGCGCTGATATACCATATGATGTTCGAATGTGCCTAGCAGCCTTAATTAACCCATTCCAGTGGGTCGAATATTGCGTAAAATGGGAATGGGAGGTCTGAAAGAGGATCCTGATCCTCTCTAACGGGGCGACAATAGTTTTAGCCTGCATTACTCGGATATTAGCAATCTACTAGTACTGCTGGTAGCTTAGATGGTCAGGCTCACAACGCAGCCTGCGACGCCACCGGCTAGTCCGTTTCGTAAAGCAAAGTCAAGATTTCGGCTGTCTTTATTTGATTCTGATGTGCGATAAACATGGCAATTGTCTTCCATCTTTGTCCTCGGATCTTTGGTACTGACGCTCGTGCGACTCATTTTCCTCACAGGAACCAGTAGGGGCCCAGAATTTCATGAACTGAAGATCAAAATTAATATCAGGTTTCGCATGTGAGAAGGAAAGAATGCACGCACTGAAAGAGCTCGGCAGTCATGCAACACGTTCCCAGAGGAAGAGAGATGAAGGACAAGTGAGGGAGCGATGAAGCGCGGAAATGAGAGACAGAAGAAAAGAAAAGTTAGGTAGTATGCCAACGCATAGCGACTATCATGACTATCGAGGAAAAGTTGGTTGTGAGAACTCGGCTCAACCCCTGTACAGTGCAAGAAAAGGAAGCCGGAGTTATGTGTTAACTCCGGCTGTTACAGCTGACCCCCTTGATCCCGGTAGATTTGCATCTGTCAACTAACAATACCCCCGGGGCCTAGGAATTCCAAGAAATTGCAGGTCTGCTTCTTCGGTAAACCTCGCCTATCCGTGTATAGTATACCAGTAAGAACCCGGAGCTAGCTTTAGAGGCTCAGATTTTAGTTTGACTATAAGTAGTATTATAATAGTTACTATCCATTCTTGATTTTATGGCGCAGCACTGGGGTTGTATTACAAGCTCTGGCTCATCCTGTCCAAATAGAAAATGAAACCTTATGTGTCAATAGCCGCGGTCAAGCGATCACCGGGAGCCGTTGTTCTTACGGGTCCACAGCAATGTTTGCAAACAATGACAGACTGTTTCCTACCAACGCTTTAAGGAATCCGTCGGTGGGAGTCACGCAACTGGGTATGGTGCCCCGCACCTTCCTTTTTCAGTCCCACGATCAGCCTGATCTTCCTGAAGATCGACTTTGGCGTTCGGCGTTCGGTATTGCTCATCACCGGCTGAAACGCGTTGAAAGTTAAACCCCAGCGATGCGGGCCGTTGCAGCCAATCACAATATATATCATGGCGCTAGTAGAGCGCTAATCTGGCTATCCGCTGATTAAGCGGAAGCATTGGCCCGTATCCTATATACAATCACACTTCAGACAAGTCGCAGCCGGGAAATTCCCGGTATAACGTATGACGTTCGATTCCGAGAAGCTGTAACATGCATCAGCCATTAAGCAGTTGTCTTTTAATGCGCAGTGAGACATTAATTGTCGAAAGATTCCGCCTCCGTATTTACTATCCGCAGCCTTACTAGTCTCGGAATCTTGAGTGTCCGAGAAACCGAACCACTTCCGAACCGCTTATAAGTTGCAGCAGGAAATCAAAGGTCCATTTGGACAACTTCCCACATTGACTTCAGAGATATTACCATTATCGGAGCCTAGAAAGATGACTGAAGGGATAGAGCTCCAGTTGTTAAGCGGGGTAGTCGTGCTTGGACTAGTGACCTTGACGACTCTCGGTGTATATCGCGTGTGGTTTCATCCTTTGGCATTCATTCCTGGACCCAAGGCAGCAGCACTGTCAACTGATTGGCTTTATCGTGCTTCCATTGGGAAGTACGTTGAGGAGACTCTGGATGTGCTTCATGACGAATACAGTGAGTTTTGGTTCTGCTCTAAGATCACCTAAGAGCCATCATCTTACTTGTGGACATTTAGGGAGCAGTGTTATCCGGATTGCTCCCAATGAGCTTCATATTCGGAAGCCAGAGTTGTACAAGACTATCTACAGCCAGAGCACAGCTTATTACAAGCCTTGGTCCTTCTATCAATCGCTCAGCATACCCCACAGCTTAACCACCGAAACTGATCCCAATGTGCACCGTGGTTTGCGACGCATTCTCAATCCATACTTCTCCAAACGATCAGTTGACCAATTGAGTTCACTCGTGTTATCAAAAATCGAAAGATTGGAGACCAAACTACGACGCATTGACAAACCCTTCGATGCACATAACGCCGTCATGTGAGAGATAACAATGAGAATCCCTCTTCCCCGGTACTGACGGCCTCTAAAACAGGTGTTTGACTGTTGAGCTTATTACCGAATTCCTTTTTGGTAGACATGTGAACATGATAGAAGCTTGCGAGAACACTTTCGAGGCAGATTTCCTTGAGATTTTTGAGGCCGCATCAACTGGACAACCAGAGCTCCTCTTCCACCCAATCATCTCCCGAATCAAGTTTGCTTTGCCCCAGTCCTTGTTGCTTGTCATTGACAAGAAGCTTGGTAAACTTCTACAAATTGGAGAGGTAAGTGGATATGAAAGATTCGCGCGGCTATCATTGACTAATTGATTGCGAAAGTGGGCCAAGAACTGCGTGAAACATTACAACACCAAAACCAAGGGAGGCGAAGGCATGGATCATCCTGTCATCTTTGACAGTCTCGAAAATCTTTCCGATGACCGCAAAGCTTCTATGGCTTCCGAGTTGCTTGTGGCTGGCTCAGACACAAGTGGCACAACACTCACATATGCGTTGTACTATATCTGCTCGAACCCAGATATTAATAACAAGCTCACTGAAGAACTGGAGAAGGCTATGCCAACCATGGACACCACGCCAATTTTACTTGAATTAGAACAGCTCCCTTACCTGGTAAGATTCTTTTCTGGGTTATGCCATAGAAGCCTTTCCTGAGTTGACGGTCTTTATAGAGTGCATGCGTGAAGGAATCACTTCGGTTAGCGTGTCCTGTCCCTGGAAGACTGCCTCGGATTGTACCCGTTGGGAAGCCGCTCATTGTTGATGACAAGCACATCCCCCCTGGAGTAAGTCCACTTACAGCAGAGTATTTATGCCTATCCTACTAAAGCGTACCTAGACTATCATTGGTATGTCGGCTTACAACTTACATTTTGATGAGAGTCTCTGGGGACCTGATGTGCACGATTTCATTCCCGAACGCTGGCTCAACCGAGAAGACGAGAAGCTCGATCAGTGGCTTGCGCCATTTTCCAAGGGTGCACGGTCATGTGTTGGGCAGAAGTAAGCGTCCATTCTCTTCTCGTCGGTCTTAATCACTAACAGTGCGTCAAGTCTGGCCCTCGCTGAAATCCGAATGACCATCGCGGTTCTATTCCGGCGATTCGATTTCAGCCTTCCTCTGGGCTCGAAGCTCAACTCAAAACATGACAGCTTTACCGTTCACCTTGCTAGTCCGGGCCTCCTCTTACGATGTAAACCAAAGAAAGAATAATGTGAAGCTCGGAGTGGGCAGGTTGGTCGATTTGTCAGTCAAATGGATATTTGTTCCTAATGTACCTGGACCACGGATCATATGATGGATTGTGTTGCCCCGAAAAATTATACTGGCAATTATCTCCTGTCTATTTGCAGCGAAATGATCGGTACCATTTTAGATGCCCACCGAGGAAGTCATGCTAGAGTCGTGTGAGGATGACTAAAATTGAGTCGGTTAAGCAACGTTGGCTCACTGTCAAATCTACGGTCTTCCTATATTGAGATACTGGAAGCTATTCAACATTGGATTTCCCAAAGAGCGCTCAATTTTCATCACCAGTGAGCCACTAAATATTGTGGAGAATTGTCCTTAATTCTAAAATCCTCTTGGGAATTCAATTCCCGAACATCGCAAAACTCCATAATTTCGACCTGGTGGTTGTCCCACGTGGATAAGCCAGTAGGAATTGCCCAACGTGTCGATTACCCCCGATCGGCAGAGGTTTCTATGCCGTAGGCTAGTTTTAGAGGCTTAACTGGAGTTCAGGTTGAATTTAAGTAGTACTAGTTACAACTCGTAGTAGTATTGTAATACCCCTATCACTCTGATCATATCATACTAGACCCTTTCGTATAGGGTCTTCACACTTCTGGTTGTTTCGGTGACGCCAAATCTCAACCTCACCACCACCGCGAATTACCCCAACTCGCATCGAGGAAAGAAGGTTGTGAGCGGCATTCGAATGAGTATAGACACCACCGTTGAACATAGCAGTGGCATCCTTACCAATGGCCGAGGAAATGAGGGTTTTACCACCAGGGTGTTCCATGATAAATTCGCTCACATCGTGAACAACACCAGCAATGGCAACTAGAGCCTTGCCATTCCGGGCTTCTGCAATGAAATCATCCCAGTCGACAACAGGCAGCTGATCCAGAGGAACACCCCAATCAAGCCTCGCGCGCTTCTGGTCGAGCTTCTTCTGTAGTTGTTGTATACGGCCCTTCTCGATTTCGTTGGCTCGGAACTGTTTGAGGTTGGTTGCCAGACCGAGCTGTTTCCACACCCAAATTGACCACTTTGTGGGATCGTATTGCCACCATTCGATAGCGTTGCGGCAGTCGGAGGGGAACTAGTCAGGATTTAGCGGATGCAAAATATATGCAAGGGAACTTTCTTACCTCGTGGTGGAAGTTGTGGTAACCTTCGCCGAGAGTGACTAGCGCAGTAATGACGTGGTCACGAGGGGAGTTCCTATCATCGAATGGCTAACGTATGTTAGGTAATACAGAAGAACAGGGTATGGACAATGACTGACCTGCTCACCCAACCAATGGGCTAGAGAATTGACGCAGAAGGTCGCTTGCTGCACAAATGAAAACCGAAGAATTCCAGCATACACAAGACCTCCCTTCCAGTCACCCCATCCCAGACCAGCAACGAGCATAGGGAACAGCATCCCGAAAACCAAGATGATAGATCCATAGTGCTTGTGCTGCCAGACGACCACCGGGTCTTCGTTCAAGTCGGAGATGTCAGTCCTGCCACGGTTCTTTGGGTTTTGATTTAAAACCATCCACATAAAGTGTGAATACCAAAGACCCTTCATGACGCTGTATGGGTCCTTGACTGTGTCAGTCCATCGGTGGTGTGCCCTGTGCTTACTGCTCCACCACCGAATAGAGCCTTGGACGGCACCACCACCGACACAGGCGAGGAATATCCTAATTGGGAGGCCACTAGAGATATCAGATGTTAGTTGGTGCTTGGGGTTGAAGCAAACTGGGAGGGTAGGGGGAACAGTGGCAGACTTACGCTTCATAAGATCTGTGCGCCCACAGACGATGGTAGCCAGCTGTAATACCCAGTCCGGTCCAGAAGTAGTAGAGAATTGCCCAGGTAGCTGTGATCGCCCTAAGCTGTGTATAGAATGCAGCGACGACGCCACCGACGGGCACAATTAGGATGAGGGTTGTGTTGACCCAGTTAACGTGCTGGTACCAGTTACTGAAGGTGACGGGCTTTTCGCTGATATGCAGCTTTTCACTTGGCTCAGATTTCGCCATTATGGTCGTGAGCTTGAAACTCGGAGGTGCCTTGCCAGTGTTTATGAAATCCCGAGGATGAAATTGATTCCTCTGAGAAGGTGAAAGTGTTTCCAAATTGCGGATCCTAAATGCAGAAACATTATTTAGCATAAAAGGATTTCTTGGTATCTCGTACCAACGAGTCAATCGCCCGTTGCGTTGCTCCCAGCAAGAAAGTGTTGAACCGTTGGGAATGTCAGGCAATGCATGTCACAGAACCCCAGAGCGGGTTCCTCCAGGCCCTGTCCCCAACCCTAGAATTAACACGAAATCTTTACGATTCGTCATTCTAACATCTATTATTAGTTGAGATTATTTTTATGACAACCATTGGTGTGCTTGAATCGTCAGAAATTGAGAGTAGAGTCGCAGGTTCGCCACTGATCCCGGGCCGATCCACTAAACTGGCCCCTGGGGCCAAAGCCCAAGTACGACGAAAAGCCTAGAACGAAATGTCAAAGCACGATTTTTATTCAACGGTTTTAATATGAGGTGTATCAAATAGCCGGAGGCTGATTGAAGGGTAGACTTTGCTATCATTAGGCTATCAGGCTATAAGAGTACAACGGGATGAAAGAAAATAATATAAATAGTCACTTCTATTGAGAGAGAACGTTGGATGAGACTTTTCTAAGGGGGACATAATAATCCCGATTTGTTTTATTTTAGTAAGAAGGGCGTCCGTTGAATCCTACCTACCTAGGTAGGTATTCCAACGTTGGAGGGTTCCAATGTTGGTCCGTCGTTTCCTAAATCGGAAATATCCACAGTGAGGCTGAGATAGTGCTCTGCCACCCCAACGCACCTTCGCCGTGTTATATCCTTATATCCTTTGTACCTTCCGGGTTTTATATGGACATGCAGTAAACAGTGCTTAACTCCAACATGAATTGCTAAGGGGGAAGGCGCGTTGGGCGCTTGCCACGATTACTAGGAGGTCCACACAAACTATCACCTTTCCAAGGTTCCTTTTACATGACCTTCTCGAATATGGAGCGGAACAACGATTCTGCCTTCTTCATATCAACTTTCGCTGCTTCGTCCCTCAGACGCTGCGATCTGCGTATCATCTGATCATGCAGGAACTCCCAGTCAACACCGATAAGCTGACCGTTCTGCTTAACAATCTTTCCGTCGACGATAACCGTGTCAATGTTTTTTGGCGATGCATGGAAAACTACAGTCGCGATAGGGTCCACAACAGGCACCGTGTCAATGTCGTCGCAACGGAAGATCGCAAGGTCAGCCTTTTTACCAAGAGCGATCGAACCAATCAATGACCCCATGTCCATAACTTCCGCTCCTCCTAGCGTTGCCATGCGTAATGCGTCTACTGCCTTCCTGCGAAAATCCCTCCCGACTGTACGATAATCATACTCGCGAGCTCGTTGCGCCTGAAGAGCCAACCTCATCTGCGCCATGAAATCATTACCTTGGTTCGAAGTAATATCCAGCCCAAGGCCCGCATGGCAGCCCATATCAGCGGCTTTCCATACCACGGGATATCCCATGCCCATTTGCAGCTCCGTGTCGGGCGTCCCAACAATGCCAGCCCCAGAATCCAGCACCGCAGCCAGCTCGTCATCTGTCATCCAACCTCCGTGACTGAATACGAGGTCTGGTCCCATCAGTTTTGCATCAACAAAATTTTGGACGACTTCAGGCTTTGGGGTCCCGTGCGATACCACTGAAGCATGTACGGTGGTGAGCCTAGCTTCGAGCTTCCTCGCGAGATCCAGTTCTCGGAGGTTTTGTTCCCGGGATATTGTCGGTGGATCGTTCAATGCAATACCAAAAGTGAGGAGGGGACTGTGGGGATCGTTGGTTGGGAAATACTCCTGGCGCACACGGAGAGCGTCATCGACTCGTGCGGCTTGGTCAAACGTGTCTGTCGCAGTGCTCGCGAAATCTCCTGGTTCTTTCGGGTTCTGGTATAACCCATAGCAGAATGTGCCTCGAATAGCAGCATCCTTCAAACCCTTCACTGCTGCGTCGGCGTGGGCGGGGGAGTTTATAACGTGACAGTGATCCAGGACGGTTGTGACGCCATTGCTAAGCAGACTCAACGCAGCAGCATAGTTGGCGAAATAGACATCATCTGGAGTGTACAAACTCCCATAGACACTCCTTAGGTGACATGCATAACCGAATAGAGACCAATCAACTGTGATACCGCGTAGAAGGTGCTGCCACATGTGATGGTGGCCGTCGACGAACCCTGGAGTGACAATGCAGTTTTTTGCATCGATAATGGACGAATTGCCTTCAGGCAAAGGTAAGTCCCGGCCTACAGCCTTTATCCGGTCGTTTTCTATCAGAATGTCCCAATTGTAGAGGGGCTTCCCCTCCGATGGCTCTACAGAGATCACTGTTGCCCCTTTGATAAGAATGTATGAGTTTGGCATAATGAAGTGTCTTAGATCGTAAACAGATATCAAAATATTATGGAAACCAGCGCAGTACAAACCGCAGCTTTTCTCGGGGATGTATCCCGGGAGCAGGTTTACATTTTGTGGTTGACGTCATCCACGGCCATGACCTCGGGAGGGGGACATGGGGCCTCTGTGTGACTTGTTCAACTCATGAAGTCGATGGAATTTAGGTCAAAATAGTTGCTCCATTCACGCTATAGCCGGTAGAGCGCGGAGGGTCTGTCTATACCACTGTGAGTTAAAAGCCTAAACGTAATATATACGGACTTAAAAAGAAAGATTTATACGCGGTGTTATCTAGTATAGATTTTAACCTTTAGCGTGGCTAGGATATACTACTAGTAATAACTACTAAGAGCTAAGGGAAAGGAAAAGATAATATATGCCTATTATACGGGATATTATATAGGTATATTGTAGTTCTCGCACCGAAAAGAAGTATTATAAAAAGATCGAAACGCCCTAGGAATAACTGACCTAGTGAAGGCGGATATTTAGAGTGAGGGGAATAGTGTAAAGGTGTTACTAGAGCGTAAGGCGCACCACGAAATAAGAAATAAGATAGAAGGAAAAATAACGAGCAATTTAGAGATAGAGTAGGAGGTCCGTTATGTCCGTAAAATCATTTTGATTTAACGCGACGTCGGTTTCATTTACTACTAGGGGGCGGTTGTAGAGAGCGGCGAATGGTAACACTATCGGAGCGCAGGTTAGGCTGTCCAGCGACCACGGTAGAAGTCACCTCGACCTCGCTAGCACAGTACGGCTGTTGAAGATGCGCGGGCTGTGGGGCAAGTGGCGGCGTGTTTGGGGCTTGCGCGCAGAGGGACCTGATGGTTACGCGTCCATAGATGGTTAGCGTCTCCGGTAGATCTGGGTGATCGCGGGATCCACAACGTACTCCACATGACCAGCTCCACCACCACACGGGGCCGTGTTCTAGGACCAGGACAGCAAGCTTATTAGCTTTCTTAGGCCAATGCCGATAAGTAGAGTGCTTCTGGAAGGCAAACCGTCGCTCGCGGTGAGGAGGGCGGATAGGGAGCCCCGCTGTGTATCCAGATTGAAATACTTGTAGATGCATTCAACCAGGGTTAGCTTGCGGCCGTCGTGTGATTCGACGATGCCTTTGTCCGCCAGCACTTGCATCTGTGCATTTTTCTGAGGGGTGGTGAAGATCAAGGGCTCATTCATGGTGGGCAAAGGGTGGAGGAGAGTAAAGAGAAAATATGGGACAGGGGATAGACCGGGGGGAATCAGAGGCTTCCTACTAAGTGAAATGACCCTGATCAGAGTCTGCCTTCCTCGTCAGGTCAATGATCTGTTGGACTGCTCCCCGTATCACCTGTGGACCTTTTTGACATCGGTAGGGCTGAAGCTTCCAAATTAGGTTTAGTAGGTATTTTCCAGATATAATAGTCGGAAGTGGACTTGAAGTCCTCCTGACAGTTCTCTCACTTTCTGTTGACATGCAATGCATGCAGGGTATGCGTTTGTCTCTGTGCAGACTGAGCATTTGCCTGGTTTGTCATGTTTGTCATTCTCGGAGGCTATTTATACAGCCTCCTTTCCATAGATTCATATCATATCACACTTCTTCTCCATCTTTCACCTCCTCCGTAGCCTCAACAGGTTATGAGCCCTTGCTCTCTCCGAGCACATCTTTATCAGCTTCAGCAGCATGGGTAGCGAGGCTAAATGCCTCCTACCCCTAGCACCGCTAGCACCTTACCGGAAATCTACACAGAGCTATGCTATCTAACAATATTCTTGCCTCGTAGCCTTAACAGGTTATGAGGCCCTTTTTCCTCTCTCCCCTTTGCTAGTTTCATCAAGAACTAAGCTTTTACTGCCAGATTTATCTAAGCGTTCATTGGAGAATAACTATCTCTCACGAGAAGCTATATCTCTTTCTTTTCCCCGAGAATAGTAAGAAGCTATATCTCACCTTTTCTTCATCGCCGCTGAGCGAGGAAGCGATCGGAAGACGCCGCTATGCAAAGCCGAATCACCATATCGCCGCTATACGAGAAGCCGAGACACCGCTATATGAACCCGGATTACAATTTCATCTCTGTGTGAACCCGCCTTTGACAATTCAACACTGTGTGAATTTGTCTTTAAGCACTAAGCGAAGTCTCTTTTCCTAGAGAATTACCTCTATCGTGGTATATAGTATCTTTGAACTGTGTTCACATCATTTTATCTTAATCTTTATCACTTTGTATCAGCTATGGCTGACCCCTCTTCCTCCGATTTTTACTATAGGAACCAGAGTCTACCGAATAGGGCGAAGGGATCGAACATGGGGTCCACCTAAATGCCTTGTCATAGTGGTTCGCCGATCCAGATGATCTTCGAGCAAAAACCCCCCTACACCTCCACGCCGCAGACAGCCTTCTGAGAAGTCTCCTTCGAAGAGGGATAAATCGGGGTCCGAACAAATGAGTCTAACCGAAGCGTCATTGTTGCTCTTCGTTAAACAGCAGGAAGCTAGAATTCAGATGGATAAGCAACATGTTGATTTATCTTTTTGACATATATTTATGTTTTCTATGATGTCTTTTGGTGCTCAGTCTGGGGGGTTGTGTTGACATGCAATGCATGCAGGGTATGCGTTTGTCTCTGTGAAGACTGAGCATTTGCCTGGTTTGTCATGTTTGTCATTCTCGGAGGCTATTTATACAGCCTCCTTTCCATAGATTCATATCATATTACACTTCTTCTCCATCTTTCACCTCCTCTGTAGCCTCAACACTTTCATATCTCATATTTGTCTCGGTTTATATTACTCTCACCTCATAATCGCTCGCCAATTCTAAATCCAGCAGATATATATTAACATTGTACATTCCGCTCCGGTGTCTCAAACATACATTTGTTCACCCCGTTTTAAAAGCACCGTTTTAAAGCACCCCAATTGGGACCTACACGGAGTCACCTTTGGCAGTTTTTATTTACCCCTTTGTGTTCATCTAAAAAGATATCCAAAGAAGATCCAAAAGACATTCAAAAGGACATCCAAGAAGAACACCCGGAAAGTACAGAAGAGCCCAGTCTGTCAACCCACGAGGAAGACTCGTGGACAATACTATCTCCCGATGATGCCCTCCTCCTGCAAGAGTCCGGACAGGTCTGTCCTTCCTTACCTGATGGTACGCGGCGAAGCTATAGACGACGTTTGAATCGATCCAGCGACGAAGAAGAACAGCATCTCCCGCTGACCCCGGTATCGATCGCCTCAAACTCTGATTCTTTGTCAGTATCCCGAAAATCTCTTCTCCCTTGCCACCCTCGAGCAACTGGATTATAATTCTCTCCGGCTACAACTCGTATCTAGCAGTATTGGACCAATTAGCCAACTTGGGGACCTCTCGGCTGACCTTAGGAGTACAATCTGGCAATAGGGCGGGAACGCATTTTATCTGTACGAAGAGGCACATTTTCCCTTCATTGTCGGCCCGAAATATCCGATATGGTTAGACATTCGATTTAGAAAGGTTTATAGGACAGGTTAGCATTTCCGGTTACGGTGTGCAATTGGGTGCAAAGTATTTACCTACCTTTAGGACTTTCATAAAGAAGTACCGGAATTTGAGCCAATCGCGAACATTTTCTAAAATCCAAGGTCCTACAGAACGCTGTCAAGACAAACCCATCGCGTCAGACTCGTAAGTCGATCGAAATATTCAGACATACTTGCAACACCAGCATTCGGATAACACTCAAATTCAAAGCCAAAGTCATCGATCCGCTTTCCAAAGAAACGGGGTTGGCCCTGGATCGGCCCTGGACTGAAGAAACCGGTATATCTTCCCGTCTCAAATTCTTCGAATATCATGATACCGGCGAGATTTATTAACTTTAAAGCAGAATGGCACCAAGTCAACCTGAGTTCCGTATGCTTCCCGTATATCTCTGACACACTGGGATATATAGTATGGTTCCTAGGCACGCTCTTGGTCCTAAGGATCAGACTCATAGTGGTAGAGGTGTGAGGATCTCACGTGTGTGACGATCTGACATCACATGTCAGATGACAGATTAGTTTCCTTTGTTGTTTGCTACCTTGATTGTTTGCTGCTTTCATTGTTTGCTCGCTTAGCGAGAAAGGACAGGGTTTGCATCGTTTGCATAGTCTTGTTTTGATTAAGCTTTCGACAACTCGCCAGACTTTGCTTGCTTTCCTTCTTTCTTCTCTGTCTTTAGTTACTTGAATCAAGAGCACTCTCTTGCTTTGGCATCCTGCTTTGGCTCGTAGATCTGGCTGGTCACAACGTGTACATAGATGTGGATAGTGTTAGAAGACGATCGATATTAAGAACAACTATAGTTGACTCCAGATACAAGACGTAGCGCGACGAAGCAAAAGAAAGGTAGCTTCCTCGCGTTCGCTACACAGGACTGCGCTGCTAACGCAAGAAAATGCGGATCTACGCGTATAAACAAGAAGAAACGGCAGAAACGCAATTGGTCAACTAGGAGATTAGCCTACAAAGGTGGCCTAACGGTTGAAGAGGGCCTATGACTAGCTCAGCAGCTAGACCCATTTGTTGAAGGTGATGGGCTAGTCTCACATACGCAGGGCGAATTGCCTATATTCAGCAAGATCTGCCAGCCGAAAGGGCTCCGCCGAAGTGTAGCGGATGCGGAGTGATTGGGCATAGGATTAACCATTGTAAGAATCGCTAGTTCTAGAAGAATTGACACGCTTTGGTTCAGATATCCTGTTTTACGGTTTTATGGATGGGGGTGAGTGTTATGCGGACCGTGTGGTTCCGGCACGGTAGAGAATTAACCTTGGGAGTTCTAAACATTATCCAGGGCCGGGTCTAGCTGCCCTGAGGAGTCTCAATTATGATTGAAAGGCTTTAAAATGTGTTGTTTAGGATCTTTCCGCATGCAGCTATCATCCCTGTCTTGTTGCCACCGGCCGAGCTGTTGTATTAAACATCTGACATATCTGAGAGCAGTTAGCGTGGTCATCAGCGGCCTGCATCGAATCCATTAACCTGGTGGGTTTAAACCCGCAAAACAGGTTCTCTTTTCTAAGCGTAGAATCTGATGAAAATGCGTCTAATATAATGATTGGAACTGGAGAGAGATTGGTTTCAAGGGAATCGCCTGTTCCATTAGTGCCACTAACAAGTAGCAGAAATTCCGAAACAGGGAACTGGTCAGGAATCATATTAACTTTGGAGTCTTGGACGACACGGGACTGCCAATTGTGGTTACATATTTTTGAAGATTAACTCTGCATTTACTATAGGATGACGGTATCCTGAAATGCCTTTCGTTTTTGGACACAGAAATGGTATAGCAGGCTGATTAGTGCTATTCTGCAGTGAACTACTGAAGAGAAGTGGCTGGCTGAATAGTAGGTACGTACCTAGGTAGGGTTGAGGTAGATGATGTAATCATATGTGGTCACCTGGGCACGGTAAGACCGAAGAATAAGGGTTTATCTCAAATAAGGTTAATCGGATTAGGATTTGTGGGGAATATGGGTCATAGTTGCTACGCGGTTCCAACTTGAAGTAAACATTGTGCCGCATGCAGTTAATCCGTACGGGATCAAGACCTCTCTTACCCCAGGTTCCAAGGTTCGTGGAACCTTTATCCGTGGAACTATGACAGCCGTTGGTTAACAGTAAGTAGTATGTATAATTTTGTTTGTGCCATGGCCCATCACGGTCATCTTGTCTATTGCGTCAAAATGATCTCGTCCACGACCTCAATAATAGAGGGCGAAGGTCGAAGGCATCAAATGTGGTTTCCACCCTTGGAATACTACCGTGCGATTGCAACGAAAGACGAATCTGCTCTACCCATGCTCCACTGGCATCATCGGTACCCAGCCAACATAAAAGCGACGCATACCCCATGTACCAACCACAACTAATCAATGGTAATCCTCTACAACCAGTCAAGACTATCTTATAACCATTTTTCCTAATATTGCCGACGGGATAAAGCAAGAATGGCCACTTCCTTCCAAGCCCATGCTCACCACGCGTTTGAAAACCACCCCATTCCGCTCTACGATGGGAAGTGGACACCCGATGCCTTTGAGGACAAAGAAAATGCAGTCTTCCATCCAGCGGTTCACCGACGTCCATCGGGAGAGCCAAAGGGCGAAGGATCCTCCATCTTAGCCGATTTGGTAAACTCACTTGCACATCCGATCGGCGATGAGGTGGTGCGTTGGAAGATCACCGCGACCGATTATGAAACACTCGTCGAGTGGATCGGTGCCGAAAGAATGAGAAAGCTACCTCCTGTAGGCAGTAGCTACGACAAGGCCTTAATCTGGGCACGGTTATTCGTCGAACGTCTGAATTCGTTCGACTCGGCGATCCAGCAATTTGCCGGAGACAGCCACATGGCCACGCAGCTGGCTTATGTTCACTGTGCGAGGCTGCTCGAAGTAAGTGCGACCGATATGAGTACAGTCAGTTGGTCGGAATGAGTACTGATATGTCTCAAAAGCTGGGAGAAGAGAACTCATCTGCTCTCCTTGACCTGTTTATGTTCTTTTACCGATTCTCAACGGACCTCGAGCATCTTCTCGACCGTGCGGAGTTATTTAGTGTTTCCCAGGGTGTTAAAGATCAGTTGATATTGGCTCTAGCAGACCTGGTGACTGTGGTGGTCGGTGTTGCGACTTACTTCCACAAGTCGGCGGGGAGATTGACTCCCGGATCCACATCAGTTGAAGTTTACAGTACATTCGCGGGACCGATTGAGAGCTTACGCTCACGGTGTGAATTGGCTGCTGAACTTTTGTGGAAACATCAGCTGCTGGTGGAAGGCCTTAGTGACAAAAAAGGTGAGTGTGCATCTCTGTTTCTCAGAATCGGCTTAAGCCCCACTCCCACAGTGGCTTCCCAGAGCAGTCTCTAACAATGGATGATTATACAGTTGATGGAATAAGAGTAATCAAGGACTGGCTTCAACCTGAGGACCCTGCCTTGGCGAATGTCATCGGTGTCACTGCGCAGTTTGCGCAAGAGAGGGAGGAGTCGACTTGCCTTTGGCTGGAGCCACATCTTGGTCGGTTTCTGAGATCTCAACAGCAGTCACTTTCTATCATCGGCCATCCCGGATCGGGCAAGTCTATACTGGCGACAGTGATCAATGATTTCCTACAGCAGCCAATTGGCGGCGTGGGATATCAACCAATTTTCGTGCCTATCAGTCAGTCAGCCTCGCAACCCTCGCAGTGGAAAATTGCTAACGAGACGTGGTTGTGACAGACCGACGAATCCCTGCCACCACCACCCATTGGGCGGTTGCAAAATGCATTCTTTCTCAGCTGTTTGCGGCACGTATCGGGAATGTGCGGCTGTATCAGACTCTCTTGGACGCATACGACATCTGCAAGAAGACAGTTGACATCGATGCCTATGAGAACATCCTCTTCAAAGCTCTAGGGGATGCACTTCAATCTAATCTGAAAAACGCCAGACCGCTAGTCCTGGTAGTGGACGGGTTAGACGAAGCTGTTTCTGGTCAAGCGACCCTTCTCAATCAACTTAAAGGGACAACCAGGAATGTTTCAAATCTGAAGTTAATTGTGCTTGCGTCAGACAAACAGGCAGCCGCTGTGACTGATACTGCGGTGCATATCACGCCAGAGCTGACTTTAGAGGATGTTGATGCGGTGACCAGGCGAGTCTTTACGCAAGATCAGGCATTCAATCAGATTCCTGAAGCTCAGCGAGAAACTGTCGTTACTCGTATTGCTAAAGCTGCAAATGGCTCGTTTTTGTGGGCCAAGCTCGCCGCCAAAGAGGCCCGTGATGAGGCCGCTCACAACCATCAACCCCTGACCAAGGTTGTCGATAAATTGATTAAGTCGAAGTGTTCTATTACAGACTTGGTCTCCCATCGCCTCCAATCCAAGATCCCTGAAGAAGGGAAGAAGATTCTGAGTTGGCTCGTCATCATTGCCCGTCCTCTAACAGTCCACGAGCTGTCTGATCTTCTCTCAGTCCAGTTGGACAAGGGAACCATCGGAGAAAAGGAGAAGAATCCTCTACGTTTCCTGAAAGATGCAGCTTCGCTTGTATTCTGCCATAACGAGATGGTCTACCTGCGGCACGGCCAAATTCGCGATGCCGTAGCGGACAATCTCGCCAAAAGCAGTTCGACAGTCATTAGCCACGCTGACTTGGCTCAGAGGTTGCTGCTGTATATCAAGCGGAACGTGACCGGTGCAAGCGAACCTTCGTTGACACCCTTAGGCACTCAAGCCAGCTTAGACCTGTTGGCACGGCACCGACTACTAGGCTTCGCCCTTCGTTACTGGGTGAGCCACGTGCAAAAGGCATTTGGCTGCACCACTGATAAGGAAGTCGCCACTGCCGGCAAGGAGATTGGACCAGTCCTCCCCGAATGCCCAACCGCCTTAATTCTGGAGATGGCCACGTGGACCAACAAACCGACGCCTCTGCTGGTGCAATCTTATAACACCCAGACTCATCTCTACGAGCAAGTGCTCCCCGCCACTCATCCGGCGACACTGCAGGCGCTGCTCTGCCAAGCTCTCTTCCATAAACAATTTTCACTGCAGGATACTGCATTCTCTGCCACCGTCCAAGTTTTCTACCACGCCGCGACGACCTGCCAACAGGTTCTTTCAACTCAACATGTCATTACTATGCAAATGGCCCAGAACTTCTTGGGCATAACTGCCAATCAATCTCAAAGTTCAATCACCGAAGTGACGGGATGGCGAGAAAAGGTCCTCAAGCTGGTCATCGAGTGCTATAAATACCACTATGGCTCCACAAGCGAGATGGTGGTCTCAGGAATGACCCAACTCCTGCAGCATTACGAGTCACTTCATGAACTGCAGCAGGCACAGGGAATCAAAGACTGGTTGGAAGTAAACCGTCTGCCCGACAAGCGCCCACTCGACGAGTCCTTGGTTATCGAGGTCCATGGCCATCATCAGACTATCGAAGGTGGCTCCCCGCTCGAGCTGACGTTGTTTGAGCATGACGCTTCAATCTCGCAATCGTTCGACTTTGAGGCTCTTCTGAACGAAGCTCAAACAAATGTGACCAATGGCAACTTGACCCAAGCAGAGCACATATTTGTGGACCTCTGGCAAGCAACAAGTACAGAGTGGCACTTCCATCATTCAAATGAGTGGTTCTTGAAGAGTATCCGGGTTGTCCTGGGATATTGCAGCTTTTTGGTGTACCAGAGGGAAGACATCACCAACGCAACGTCTGTTTTCCTGAGCTTCTGGAAGGAGCACAAACAAACAATGTCAAGCTCTGAAGCCGTGGTGTCGCAATTGGTGGAAGCCGCGAGCCTCATGGAATCCGTTGGTGTGTCTTGGCTGGCACTCAGTGTGTTCAATTATTGTGCCCAGCATACCAACAGTCAGAGCGCTCTGCACAAGGAAATCCAACAACATATCCAGTCCGTCTATCAGGAGATCCTAGAGACAGGCGGCACGATCGGAAAAGAGGATACAACCATTGAGTGGATCCTCGAAGAGACTGTGCTTCAGTCATCCACAACGCACCAATTATCGATCGCTGCCACCAACAAACTTATCCAAGTTTATTGGCAACAGCACCGGTGGCGCCACGCTACCAAAGCACTGAAGAAAGTTCTCAAAGTTGTATGGCCAGGGCTGTTTACCCTCTCGGTCTTTGATGTGGTGCTCCCGGCAGAGAATGTGGATCATTGTATTAGCCTCACACAGCGCCTGGTATATTGCTATCGCTATCGGCACCGTCTGGCAAAGGAAGAAAATATCTGTCTTCGTCTTTATTACGCCTTGCGGAACGAGAGAGAAGTTGGGGATCAATTGTTGGGTCAGGTAACAGGAGACCTCATCCAACTCTATGAGCACACAGCCCATACAGACAAGCTCGTTTCCATCCTGCAAACCGTGTTGAGTGACTATAGCCAGCGCTTTGGGACAGAGCATTGGATGGTGCTGAAGACACTTTGGAGGTTGGCCGAACTTACACGCCCGCGCCCATCGTGTATTGAGTACTATCGACAAATCTTCCAGATTCTAAACAAGGACTCGGACTTACGCAATCCGGACGCATTTGATCCTCTTGTCATTCTGTCAACCGAACTTGTGCACCAAGGCTACTACTCCGATGCGCTGCAATATTGTGAGACCTTGTTCAATTGCCTGCTGCATACAGAGATCAATCCGCAGCTGCAACAGCAAGCATTCGTGGAAGCAGTCTACGAGCGCTATGTTTATTGTCTGCGTATGACTCAAGCGGGGATCGTGGCGATCCACGACGTTACTGCTCAATATCACCAGGCGTGCACTGCTACCTTCGGGGCAAATGCCTCGGTAACGATCCAGGCCACACAGACACTCGCCTTTATTTGTCGGGAATCTAAGGAATTTGAGGTTGAAGCCATCCTTCTTCTTCAAGGCCTTCTGAACACACATTCGGATCAGGTACAGATCGACTATGGTGAAATTCAAGCCGCGCTAGATGCTATATATGAAGAGCAATATGCCCTTGGACATGTATCACACGAGTCGAAGGAGCAGATAAAGCAGTTGATCTCAATCCGTCGTGAGCGCATCAGGAGATGGTCCAAGGAGGAATTTGTCTATGCCTCCTCCCTTTCGCAAATACAGGAGCTGGTGTCCCTATACATCAAGCAGGAGCAAACTCACGAAGCAGTGAGTCTACTCGAAGAGGCGACTGTTCAGATTCTGTCAAGCGAGGCCTCGGCTGGTCAACTGGTAGATGCCGCCCAGGCCATTGCATCTAGCTACATAGCACTCGGGCACGTTGAGTATGCAAACAATCTGTCCGAGGAAATCTACCGCCAGGTTGTCGTTGGAGAGATCAAGAACATGAAGTTGATCAAGCTCGATTTGACTTCACGACGGAGTCGCATCCTGGTGTTCTTAGCTCAGCTGGAGTACAGTCTTCGGGAACAGGGAGGGCTGTCAACCACAGTGGACGAAATCCATGCCTCTCTTACTGCCGAGTATCTCTACTTTGAGCAGTTTACCGCTGCAATGAGCTCCACGTCTAGTACGATGCAGAGTGTGTTGAGTACTGTGTGCCGTCTGCATACTATACTTTCCTCGAGGAACCGCTGGTCGACCATTTCGTCATACCTGGAAGACAGATTCACCGACTTTTTCGTCTCCAGGGAGGGTAAAAAGCTGAAGATCAACTCGAGCGAGTCGAAGGTGTTCATCGGGGCCCTTTTGGCCCATTTTAGCACGCACTCATCTGACGATTTCTTCCGATCTGCTGCTATCGCCAGCTATGACCGTCTAAACCAGCTGCTACTGTCGAAGGACTATAAATCCGCCTGTGACCTGGCACTTACATCATTCAAGTATATTTGGGCTCAGCATGGTTTCCAGGACCCTTTAGTCATCGTCAAGGTGCTTTTCCAGATTGGCCTCGCAATTTCTGGCCAAGATATTCACCCACGCCCAGAACGGGCCGTTAAAGAGCGCATGCTGGATGTATCAGCAACCATTGTGAAGGCATTACTGGGATACTGCAGTCGCAAGAATATCGACCTCAGCAAAGTGGACGCTGCGAACATGAACAAGCTGATTGGAATTTTCGAGGAAAAGAAGGATTACCATACTTTGGCGTCGATCCTCACTCTCCTCTGGGAAAGTCGCCAGAGATACGGCCCTTCATCACAGGAGCATGATTACACGCTCCCCCTTGGTCGCAGACTCGTCATTACGCGTTATCTTATTGGCGAGTATGTGTCTGCCATCCGCCTGGCCGAAGACCTCATGTACAACTGTGCTCGCGTCCACGGACCGCGACATCCCAGCACCGTCGAGATGACCGTGCTACTTTCACAAATGTACACCAGTGTCGCTCAAGGCTATCAGGAAAGTCACGACAGTCGCGAACTGGCTTACCGCTACTACAAGAAGGCCGCGGCGCTACATGAGGATGCTCTCCGAGTTTTGATGGACCCCACATCCACCCCCCTCTGGACACGGTAGAGTGGTCGAGTTCCGGAGGTTCTGATGCCAGCTCACCAGGCGTCGAGGGAGAGGAGACTGCTAGTTACGTGCGAAAACACATGCATCTCCTCAAGCTTGCAGTGGAACGCCTGGGCGGTTGGCCAAAGGACTATTCGGAGTATGAAAGACTCAATTCGGAATTGTTCAAGACATTTGGAAACGATCTGAAAGGGACCGAGAGCATGGAGAAGTGGAAGATCAATAATTTCGGGAACGGTCGCGCGGAAGCGAATGATGATTTGATTTCCCCGAACTGGAAGAAAATGGGTTTGGATAAGAGGCGTGTGATTCCTGTTTAAATGCTTCTTTCGATATCTTTGATTATAGTGAGATTGCCAAAAGGTTGATGGTATCTGTATGCTAGTAAAAGTCTCGCATTCTTGATTAACAGACTTTTCTTGTCCATTCACCATAGCTTACAGCCAACTAATTCTCTACGTATGACCAGTGCGACGGTACATTGGAGAGTCTGTCCTGCATATCTTTTGCTGATATCTTCCTCGTATCTGTCTAGTAGTTGCCTAACTCTGTCCTTGATCATATCCCTGCAGGGCGTATGGTTTTGATTGGCTTAGCGGCTCAAGTTCAGGGGTATGGGCCTCAGATATCCCTGAACGGTGTCCCATCGGCCTGAAAGTTCTGTACAGTTCTATTCTAACATGTAGGGGTGAGCACTTGGTGATCAAATCAGGGTGCCCAGGGGATGATCTGATGCTCAGTGAGTAGATCATATTCGTTATGTAATAGAGCGTGATCCAGTCAGGAACGTCCTCGGTGGTACTCAGTGAGCAAAAAGCGGCAAGAGGTGAGCACTAAAACGGAAAGGGAAAGGTCTCGAGTGCCAGGCATTATCCGTTACATATGTAACTATACGTACCGGATTTTCCCTGGCATTACGGGCTTTCCTATTTGATCTGCCGCCGCTTTTATGAGGGTGCTTAGCTCAGGCTCACTGAGTAGGTAGATCTCCGCACCGGCTCGAATAAGTGATAATGTTCAATTTAGTCACGGATACGTAGTGAGTGCTCAGTGAGTAGTAGTAGGTCCAGCGATTAACAACTAAGCAAATTTTGACTATTAATTATTAACGATACAAGCGGCCATCGAGTTTGCAGTCTTTCCTCCAATACAATTTTATCTCTCTTTCCTTTTCATCTGGGCCCTAATTCCTCCTACATCTTGGGCACCTTTTTTTTTTTTTTTTTTTTTTTTCTTCTCACTTCCTCTTCCGTGGTGCGGTGTGTACTTTAGTGCCGCGTTCCCATTCAAGCAATAAATCGAGTGGACTTTGCTGTTTGTCTCTCACCCCAAAGCTGCCAGAGAAGAGCTGGGGCAGCTGGAGAACAGTTCAATAGCCTTCGCAAGCTTCTCAGCCAACCGATCAGCTGTGGGGTGATCCATTGTGTCTTCAGCTGCAGCGATCATAATGTCGACACATGGGCCACGCTCCATGGAAATTACACCCAACTGGCCTTGCGCCAGCTTTGAGCTCGCCCAGCTCGAACTAGAGGAGGAGCGGAGGCCGCCCATCTCAAAGGGCTCTGCGGATTCCATACCCTGGTGATGGACGAGACAGCCGAGTTTTGAACTCGCAGGCCAGTTGGTACACCGTTCAACAATGTTCTCGAACGACACATAGTCGTAAGGGAATGTTTCCAGCTGTTGGTTCTGGACATATCGTACCAGATCTTCCACGGTCCACTCAGGGTTGATGTTGATTCGGACAGGTAGGAGGTTGATACAAGGCCCGAGAGCCTTGTCTACATCTGGCAGCGGAGCCCCCCCGCCCATGAACAACCTGGCCCAAGACGATATCGGAGGTGGCAACGTGCACGGACAAAACCCAAGAAAATGCAGCTTTGACGAGGGTTGAAACTGTCGTGTCTGGCAAAAGGGTGGGATAGTTGATCTCTCGTCTTGCGCTGGTGTCATTTTTGGTCGACAGAGGGATATCAGTAATACCAAGGGGATCGAGTGCCAGCGCTGGAGTGTTTTGAAGATAATTACTCCAAAACGAGAAGGCCTCTGTGTTGTCATCGCTCAGCCGATTGTAGACCACGTCTTTGAATTGCACGGTCTTTGGAAGAACATGGCCCTGGTAAGCTGTCGCAATTGCATCCCACAGGAAGGGCAGAGAGGTCCCGTCATATTGGGCATGTGATATGCTGACGACGAAGACAAATTTCTCCCGCGAATCATTTGTTACAACAGTGAAACCAACGGGCATCGATCCTTGCGCTGTGGATGTTTCCCGCTGGCGTTGCGATTCCTGGATGATGTATGGCTCGGGATCTTCACAAACTATGACTTCAAACGCTGGCTCGACTCCCCGTAAGATAACTTGGAACAACTTTTCCTCAAAGCTCGCAAACACCGTCCGCAAGATGCTGTGGTGGGACATAACTCGCATGCACGCGGAGCGAAGTCGATCAATGTCCAATTCAGCCGGGAATACGTGAGCTGTGTATACGGGTGATGAGTGGGTGATGTAGAATTTTTGGAAGTCGAGAGCAGGGAGAATATCCTCAACATTGTTTGGGTCGAAGGACCCATATTCTGAGGAGAACGAGGAAAGAATACCGATACGCTCGGCATCTGTCACAAGCGAGTATGGGGAATATTGCCTAGAGAAAGAACCAGTCCCGCGATGGCTGTCCACAATATCGGCCCATTCCGAGATAGTTGGGTGACGAAGAATGTCGTGTGAGCTTATCTCCAATCCCTCAGCCCGAGAGGTCGCAGCAATCTTCATAGCGAGAATCGAGTCGCCTCCGAAGTGAAGGAAACTGTCATTCGTCCCTACTGCTTCCAGGGGAACATTGAGTAGCCTGGTAAGGATTGTGTGGAATTTATTCGCGATATCACTCTCCACATCCCGCCGGGTTCCTTGTACTGTCGAGTATAGGCGCCATTCTTCGGGTGGAATGGTCCGAATGATTTGACGCAGTTTTGTTCGATCCATCTTGCCCGATGCTGTTCGTGGTATTTGGGAAATGGGAATAAACAAATCTGGAACCATATATCCAGGAAGACGATTTCGAAGGTCTCGTAGAGTCGCTGTCGCGTTAGAATGGAATTCCTCGTCGGGGATGCGAAGCAGATCTTGATCAGACATATCCTGGGTCTTGGGATTATCGGATGGAGCTGTTAAATCGTCTGACCTAACCCATATGCAAGCCACAAGCCGTGAAACCACCGAAGGCAATATATCGTTGGTGTCCGACTGTTCGGAGATCATAACCTGCTCGACCACTGCTTCCCTGGCCCCTGGGAAACAACGCCATGTATGGTGCTCTATATCCTCCAGCTCCACGCGCTGTCCACGAATCTTGATCTGTCGATCCTTCCGGCCCTCAAAGCGAAGTGATCCATCAGAAATCTCAAAACGCACAAGATCACCTGTTTTATACAGGCGCGTGTGCAAGGCTTGCTCCGGGTTCACGTCTTGCAGCCACTTTGGTCCCAAAATAAAAGCTTGCGCTGTTCTTGCTTGGTCATTCAGATAGCCATCGCCCACAGACGGGCCGGAAAGAAGAAGCTCTCCAATGGCACCAAGGGGAAGAAGCCTGTTGTGATCATGCTGGTCAACAACCCAGCAATGAATCCCTATAGCCCGTCCAATATTGCGAGAATCATCTCCGGGGAGTAGCCCTGGTGAGACTGTATTGATGACTGCACATTCGGTTGGACCGTATGCATTAAGAAGATGACAGTTCTCGCCCCACTGGGCGATATGTGTGGTCGACATAGGTTCTCCTTGGAGACCCACGGTCTGTACCCATGAAGACGCCTTGCTGGAGTCCAGATTACTAGCCAAAGACGGCGTCAAAAACGCATGTGACACAGTGAAAGGGCAAATACCCTCTAACATCATCTGACTTTGCTCAGGCTCGGAGATAACACAAACGGTGGCGCCAGCTATCAGTGTGGTCAGGATTTCCATCAACGACACATCAAATGCTAAAGATGAGACCTGAAGGACACGAGACGATTTTTCTAATGAGAAGGCACCAATTTGGGCTTTTGCTGCATGTGTATAAGCCAAATGAGAAACCATAACACCCTTCGGAGAGCCGGTGGTGCCGGACGTGAAGAGGATATATGCTGCCTGTTCTGGGTTGACGGTTTGGACGACATTAGAATGCCCATTATCACCGTACTGTGTACACCAGCCGCGGGGCATCCTCTTCTCACCAATTTCCATAACTTCGTCAGCGAGTTCTCGGGCGAGGGGTGCTTGAGTGGTGGATGATACTATCAGACTGGCTTTCGTCCGACGACAGATGTCTTGAAGTCTGGTAATTGGCTGGGTTGGATCCAAAGGAACGATCGTCCCACCTGCTTTCATCACTCCCAGCATAGCAACAATAACCCATCCCGACTTCTCGAAGCAAAGAGGTATTAGTTGTGCCTTTGAGATCCCTCTTTCTATGAGCAGTAAAGCCAACTGTGAAGAAAGTTGATCTAGCTCTTTATATTTCATATTCCCATTTGAGCCTGAGACTGCCAAGTGGCCTGGATGTTCCTCTGCTTTTTGCTGGATGGCTTCGTGGACACACAAACGCGTAGGCTGTGAAATCCTTGGGTTCCACTGACGGAGGCGCTGCCGGTCTCGAACACTCAGGAGACACAAATCCTGTAGCGTGTTATGCTGGTGGGAGATAATTGTTGAAACAGCCAGGTCGAAGTACTCAGCCAACTGTGAAGCGAGAGACGGGGACACGCGTGATGGGCGGTAGGTCATAGCCACTTGGATCTGGCCATCTTCCTGGAACTCGGCGTACATCATGATGTCTTGCTATAACAGAAGAAGGGTTAGAAGTCAAATACTAGAAAGATATCACATGGCATTGGGTAACTTACAGGAATCGGGTCCAGTCCATGCAGAGGTGTCAGGTTAAGCAAGGGCCTTTTGTCTTGATTGGATGGGACGGTTGGGGTCGCATATTGAACATTGACTGCGGTTGATGCTAAGTCCTCCATAGTTACTCCGGCGGCTGTCGCAATATCCGCCAGCGGGAAGGTTTGATAAGAGAGAACCTCAGAGTAGTTTTGCTGTAAGCTCAACGCTATTTGGTCAAGGGTGAGCTGGCTTGCCAAGCGAATTCGACATATTGACATGTTTGAAAATTGCCCAACTTCCTCATCAAGGTGTGGAATAGGAATCATTCGTCCAGAAGTGAAGGTGCCAAAGCAGACGTCATCCGCCCCCGTGAAGGCGCTAAGTGTGAGTGCCCATGCCAAATACAGGAGATTGGGAGCAGTCCAGTCAGTTGACCGACAGAAAGTCTCGAGGTCCGCCCCCCGGTGACTAAGTGTGATCTCCAAGAGGTCAAGAGATTCGGGGCATACGTCCTCGGTGGTAGCCCTTGGAGCGGGAAGGCTCACAGGTTGCATGTCTTCCAGATAGAAACGCCAGTATTCGACGGCTTCTTCCCGTGGTTGCTCCTGGACAAACATGACATACTTTTGGTATGCATCGTTGGGTGTCCCTCCGTTCGTTGATTCGGAATATGCACGGCATAAATCACGTTGAAGGATGGCCAAAGACATGGCATCAATAATGACATGGTTAATATCAAGTCTGCAAACAACGCGGCCGCTGGGAGTGATGCAAATAGTGAATTGATGTGGAACAGCCTGGCCGTCATGGCGGGTCACCGTGGCACAGGATGTATTGGATGCAGGGGGTACTCCTGGTTGATCGTCGTGCACCCCCACATGAAGTACAACCATCGGAGGTTCGACATTTCGGAAAATGACTTGCTCAAACTGACTGTCCTTGGTAAAGTCCGGTTGGAAGGCAGCTCGCAGAGCAGCATGCCAGGCCACCACTTGTTTCCACGCACTCGCTAGGCGATTAAGATCTACTGCCGGTCCATCCTGCTGGGATAGCAGCAGATCATTGACTTCCCATATAAAATGAGTCACATAGTTAGTATCATTCCTCATTTGGTTTAACAAAATGCCACGCTGAGCCGGAGTGCAGGGGTAAACTGCTTCCACGTTGGGGTTTTTGGATCGATCAAGCTCAGGCGACTGAGCATGGTGTTTGGCAACCTGTAGGATCGTTCTCCACCGGAATAAATCTCCGACTGAGTGGTCGATGCCAACCGCACGAGCCTGAGACGTTGCTTGCAAAGCGGAAATGGAATCGCCGCCCAGACGGAAGAAGCTATCTTCCACTCCAATCTGATCTGCTGGGATACCCAGCGCCCGAGACCAGATGTTTTGCAGTGTACGCTCCGCTTCCGTGGCGGTGGCACGCTTGCCTGGTGATTTGGGGGCGAAAGAAGACACCAATTGCTCTCGTGCAATGGCAGCCACCGACAGAAGAAGGTGACTTCGATTCAGTTTGCCACCAATGGTTTGGGGCATTTTCCGGAGTGGCACAAAAGCCGTCGGTAACATGTAGTCAGGAAGAACGTTGCCAAGGTTGAGTTGAGCATTTGCAACTTTCTCTTTGAATTTCGGTGGTGCAATCACGTCTAGCCCTGGGATTGGCGAGGACTTTGGTGCAGAAGCTGTAAGACCATCTTTCGGAACAATGAACACGACCAAGCATGGCGATTGTACCGCTGCCGCTGGAGTGACGATTTGTGCCACCACGTCCTCCAAATCCTCGTCGAAAGCTTCTTGCACCTGCTTTTCGACTTCTCCAAGCTCAAATCTTTGGCCTCGCAACTTGACCTGGAAGTCTCCGCGCCCAACAAAACAGAGAGACCCGTCGCTTTCGTAACGGACTAGATCACCTGTGCGGTACAACCGAGTATTTCTCCCATCATTTGGAAGGCCGACATCCTGGGTCCAAGGCACGTTGGAAATGAATGCTGCCGCGGTTTGCTCTTCATTGTTCAAATATCCACGGCCTACAAGAGGCCCCTGCAGAAGAAGCTCGCCCACAGCTCCCAGGGGTACCAACCTGCTAGGGTCTCGTGGGTCTGTTACCCATCCTGCCCCTGCAATTGAGAACCCAATATTTGCGGCCTGGGAATCAGCCTGGATTGATGGGCGCATGGTGAAAACGACTGTACATTCTGCAGGCCCGTATGTATTCAGCAGGTGCACGCGCGGCGCCCATAGCTGAACGTCACTTGTGCGAACCGGCTCTCCTATCAGCATGATTGTGCTAACAGATGATAGGTCATCAGGAGTCACCGCACGTAACACAGATGGCGTAAATATAACATGGCTTGGTTGTAGTCTGGTGACTGCTGAGGCCAAATGGTCTCTGCGTTCCGACTCTGACAAAACGCATACGCAAGCACCCACGAATAATGTGCCCAGGATCTCAAGTATGCTGACATCAAAGGCATAGGATGCAAAGTGGAGTACTCGGCTATTTGAATGAAGGCCAACCTTCTCAGCATACGGAACAGCCATAGTTGCAAACGAACCATTCTCGACAACGGCGCCTTTTGGCTTTCCTGTAGATCCGGAGGTAAACACCGCATATAGAGCGTGGTGTGGGTCATGACGGGGTAAATCGCCTTTTAGGAAAGGCTGGGTATTGATCTTCTCACCGACAACCACAACATTTGGTAGTAGGGAGTGGGCTGTGTCTTGAAGCTCTTTTGATGTGACAACAAGAGGAGCCTTTATTTCCTGACAGACAGTTCGAAGCCGCCCTTGGGGGTGTAAGGTGTCCAGAAGAACAAATGCAGCTCCGGTCTTCAGCACGGCGACAACAGCGATAATCGTCCAACGTGAGCGATCAAGATAGATTGGGATGAACATATTTGGCCCCACTCCATGGGATATCAACGAAGGCACCAGATTGTCAGACATCACATTCAAATTTTCGTAGGATAAATTGCCGTCCCAGGCGCAGATGGCTGGTGCCAATGGTTGCGAGATACAGTGTTGACGGATGGCGTCAATCACTGCCATTTTAGAGAGAGGCAGGATCTCTGCATTCCAAGATCTCAAACGCTGCACATCTTGAGAGTTGAGAGTCAGGATCTCTCGCACCAGATGCTGAGGATGACGGTGGACCTGCTGCAAAATGTGACCAAACTGGTTCAGCATACACTGCATCTGCCATTTGGGTAGAACAACCCCATCGAATGCGGCCTCGACAGTGAGCTCATTTTGTTTCAAAATTATGGTTACCTGCAACGCGTATGTATTAGATGCTCCATCTTCATAACAAGTGTCCACGGGCTTGAAAATATCCACGTTTGTCAGCGCGTTGTCAACTCCTCCTCGCCCTTCAATGAGAAGAGTCTGGAATGAACATGCGCGCACTGAATTTGGCCCTAGCGAGGCAATATGGGATAACCCAACTTGCTCAAAAGGAATTCGCTGCATGGCACGCTCTTGTAAGTCGGCAAGTGCCTTCGATACGGTCACGTCGCGGTCAAGTAGAACCCGCAAAGGGATTGTCGCGATTGTTGGTGCCGCCATTGTTTCAATTCCTCGTACAGGCGCACTTCTTCCAGGAGATACAACACCAAAGACAATATCATCGCTGCTTTGATACTGAGACTGGACTATCGCCCAGGCCAGCCTAATTGCGGTGCTTCTGGAGATCCACTCATCCACCAAGGGCCCGGTTTGTATATGGACTTGCATTCTCTCTGAAGCATTGGACCGGTAGGACGAAGATGGCAAAGGAGGAAATGGCTCTGCATTAAGATCATTGAATTCAGCAGCCCAGAAATTTTCCGCTCCCCTGGCTTGGGCTATGGAGTATTTGATGAGTTTTTGGAACGGGATTGAGTTCAATGCCGGTGACTCGGGGTCATGGTAGGCTATCTGTGCCCTCTGTAGGAGGAGAGGCAGTGACCAGGCGTCATAAACTGCATGATGCAATGTCACCATTAAATCAAACTGCTCTGGCAGGTGACTGGGGCCTGAAATGATCTCGAACTGGGCCAGCGGTTGACCAAAAAGCAGCTCCCAAGTCAATTTTTGATCTGATTTTGTAACTTCTGTGATCCAGTGAAGTTTGTCATCCCGAAGTACTACCTGAAGACAACCTAGGTCTGTTTCGATGAGTCGAGTGCGAATAATGGCATTCGTGGCTGATACCTTCTCCCAAGCCCACCTCAACCTGTCTAGATCGGTGTTCTGGGCGAGATGGAAACGGTGGTTCGCGATGTATGACCCGGGTCTTTCAGCAGTAAGGGCGGCCAAGCCGATCTGCAACGCAGTACAAGGATATATATCTTCGATTTGCTCCATGGAAACCCCACACTGAGTCATTGCTTTTGTTTGAACCTCCACTAGCTCATCCGGAGGAAGAAGTGAGAAGGGGGCAATTTGGTCGTCTTCGCGAGATTCTGGCTTGGGCAAAGGTGGCTCTGCCTTCGGGGGAAGCGAATAGAGCCGTGCTAGGTCTTCAAGCTTAGGATGTAGGAAAACGTCCGGAACAGCAAGCTTCAAACCTTGCGACGCAGCAGTTGATGCTAGTTTCATTACCGCAATTGAGTCTCCTCCCAAGCGGAAAAAGTTGTCTTGCTGTCCGACAGTCTCAACCGGGCGTTCAAGAACCTGGGCCCACAGGCTCTGCAGTAATTTCTCCTCTGTTGTCATATCCTTGGTATTTCTCAAGGCTCGACTAGTCTCGGACTGATCTAACTGCTGTTGCATGGCCTGTAATGCTTCTTGCTGCAATCGACGTCGGTTGACCTTTCCGTTTACCAGTCGTGGTACTTCATCGATAGAAAAGAAGGCAGATGGGATAAGAAAACTTGGCACTTGTTGTTCAAGGTTGGCCCTAGTCTTCTCCACCGTATCCTCAAACGCATGATCTTTGCTATTGTGCGGCGGCTGGACTATACTGGCAACCAAGTATGACTTGTCGGAATTTGGGAGAGTCACAATATCGGCAAAAACCTCCGGGGTACTTCCTGAGAAGCACTGCTGGACATGGTACTCTATTTCATTAAGCTCGATGCGCTGACCGCGCAGTTTCACCTGTCGGTCTTTGCGTCCGATATATCGAATAGATCCATCGGACAAAAGACGCACAAGATCTCCTGTCCTGTAAAGAGTACCATTTTGGCGGCCACGAATCTCCTGTAGCCAAGCAGGGTATGGGAGAAAAGCAGCGGCCATGTGATCTGGGCGATTCACATACCCACGGCCGACAATGGGTCCCTCGATGACTAGCTCACCCACGGCACCCACAGGCATCAGGTTATTCGGCTCTTGTGAATTGATAACCCATGACACGCCTCCTGCGGAGTGTCCAATGTTGGCTGCGTCACTTGCAAGGGATTGGGTAGACGTTTGGGCCGTGGCAATAACGGAACATTCCGAGGGGCCATACGCGTTCATCAGGAAGAGGTACGGTGACCAGCGACGGACATCGTCATCACTCATACCTTCTCCTCCAAGCACAAGGGCTTTTAAAGTAGCAACTTCCTTGGGATCAATGATGCGTGCAACGGAAGGTGTCAGTAATGCCCAGTTGACGTTCAGTTCCCGGATGGCTTCGGCCAGATTTGCATGTCGGTCACTTTCCGAAGGAATGCAAATACACCCTCCCGTCAATAGTGTTGTAAGTATCTCCACGATGCTCGCATCAAATGCATATGAGGCGAATTGAAGCACCCGTGAATGCTCATCCAAACGAAGCAGTTGATGGTGAGCTTCAGCGGCTGAACGGAAAGACTGGTGTTCAATTATGCTTGCTTTCGGTTTTCCGGTAGATCCCGATGTAAACATTGCGTAGGCCGCTGACCGAGGGGAAACTAGTGTTGATGTCTTTCTTGCAGATTGATGATTCGAGAATGATTCCGGCTCTATATCTTGGACGACGATAGTCTTCGACACAATACCGGCCGCAAGTCCTGCGAAACTTCGGGAGGTGAGTATAACAGGGCACTGGAAATGATCCTGTATCATCTTCTGCAATCGTTCTGCTGGATAGGCTGGGTCGAGAAGGATGAAAGCGCCACCCGCCTTCAAGACAGCCAGCAGTGCAACAACTACCCAGCGCGACTTTTCAAAGCATATTGGCACAAAAACATCGGGACCCACATCGAAATGAGATAGATGCAGTGCTATGTAGGATGAGATCCGATTTAGCTCTCCGTAGGTGAAGCTGCCATCGCAGGCGGACACCGCACAGCGTTCCGGATTCGCTTGGGAATTTCGCTCAATATCACTATGAATGCAAGATTCGACTGCGTTTGGCACACCGCCGCATAGCTCACTAATCCGAGACTTGTTCTTTCCACTGAAGAATTTGAGGTGGCTGAGGCGAGTGTTCGCAGGATCCATGAGTTGCAAAACAACATGGTATAATGTGTCAGCAATTAACTCTGCTTGTGAATCATCCACGGCATTACTCCAGTATGTTAAGTCACCATGTATATTGTTTTCGCCGGTGGTTACGTTAACGGTCAACGCATACTGATGTGACGGTCAGCTCACTATTTTGAAGGTGCACGGGAACCTGGGAAAGAGACTGGAAACAACTGACCTCGGTGAAATCAATTCCTCGTCCAGACTCTAGGGTGATTTGAGGAGGATGGCCCGGCATTGGATCTGCAGCCTCTTTCTGCAAGGACATCGCGGTGTTGAATAAGGGTTGCCCTGCAAGATTTAGAGAGTGCATAACCTCCGCCAGAGAGCAGTGTTGGTGGTCAATACTGCGCGCATATGCATCCTGGTTATTTATAAGCGTCGACAGAACTGATATATCGTCGGCTAGGAACAAGCGGCAAACGAGTAGATTGATCATGGGACCGCAAATCTCACGGGCATCTCGCATTGGGATATCCCGACAAGAATTCAGATACCCAAAGCACACCGAGTCGGATCCTGTGTACGCACGGAGCACGACACCCCATGCCACCTGTAAGAGGCTAGAGATGGTGATTCCATGATACTGACCGAATGATCGTAGATGCCGTCCGAAATCAAAGCTGAATGGAAGCAATTTCAGAGCGGGTGGTTTTGCACCCTCGGTTTTAGAGCCCAAAGATGGGAACAAACACGGGTAGACACCATCCAAATATTGCTTCCAGTACTCTTCGGAGCCTGATTGGCGATGGCCTTGCAGATACTCAAGATATGTTCTGTATAGGCCTGGTGGTGAATTCCCCAGCTGCCCATGATACGCACGGTGGAAATCGGACAGCAAAGTCTGACCAGTGACGCCATCAACCAGCATGTGATGGATAACCAATTCGCAGGAGACTCCCCCTCCGGGTTGAACTGCCAGATTGAGTTGGTGAGGTGGTTGCCCTTTTTTGTTGCCATGCCGATGGGTGAAGAGGGGCTGATCTGGTGTAGACAAATTTTGGGATTCGTCTATAGTCTCAGATTCCGATACCACTTGTATGTTCGCAGGAGCTGGCTTCATAACAACTTGCACAGGGTGACTATGCTCACCAGTACTGTCAGTAAAGACGGTGCGGAGGATTGGATGACGGTCAACCACTTGTTGCCACGCTTGTTTGACCTTGTCTACATCAACAGACGCAGATGTAGCTAGCAGCGCATGGACCGACCAGCGGATATGAGACCAATACATATCGGGATTCTTCACTTGGCTGAGCCACATGCCCAGCTGAATTGGTGAGCAAGGGTAGATATCTTGGATCATGGACGGTGACACATCAAGCTGACCAGATATCTGATGTAGCAGATCTCGAAGTTGGTCGTCCGTTGTCAAGGCTAACAGTGGGAAGTTCGATATTGTTAGCTGTTGGTCTTGCTGCAGAAGCTTTGGCAACTCCTCGAGGGTTTCCAATGATTTGTCAATCCACTTTTGCAATCGGTCCTGGTGCTTGGTTTTTTTGTTATGCACAAATGACAAATTGAGTCGGCCATGCATGACTGTTGCAGTTATATCAACTAGAGCAAAACGCGGGAGGTCTGGTGGCATAGGGACAAGCCCCTGGTCTGGTACCGATGCCAGCTGAAGAAGTGCACCTGGACGTTCTAGTTGCTGGAAGAGACCCGTATAATTGAACAATATTTCCATAGGGGAATGCCCTTGGCAAAAGTTCATGCCTTCCGGGTGGAGATATCGGGACGCAAAGTATGCCCATCCATTGCGCGGGATGTCTCGCCGACCATCTTTGATCAGCTTTAGCAGCTCTGTAACATGCTGGTCCCTTTTTGCTTTGACAAACAGAGGGGCAATGGTGGTAAACCATCCCACGGTGCGAGAGACATCAATTCTTGGGTCCCATGGCTCGCGGCCATGGCCCTCGCTAAACACCGTAGGCGTGGGCCGGTTATCAAAAATCCGGGAAAAGGCATATAAAACAGCTGTATGGATAATCTCAACTGGTCTAGTGTGAAAGGCATCATTCGCGGGGCCGAATATTGCTTGGGTTGCATCCTGGGATATCACGATGGATCGCTGTACTGTATCGCCCCATGTATTGCCAATCCAACTTGCCGGTGGACCCCAGTATGTAAGAGGAGGTGCTGGGATGCTCTCTGCAAGTGCCTGTTCAGGATCAAGAAATCCTTGGACATAATCTTTCTGCAACCGGCACCATTGTTGGAATGATATCGATGCAGGCTGCAACGGATGTCCGGCAGTAAGGATGTCTTCCAGGTCTTGTAGCAAAACACGCCAGGAGACTAGATCCATCACAAGATGATGGGCCATAAGGCCCAGATATTGTTCTTGTGATTCAGTCTCGATACAATCGATTATTACCAATGTCCCTTTCTTGATGTCAAGCTTGTTCTGGCTATCAGAGAAGATCTTTTGGACACCTTCCTGGTCCTCGATTGACCGCAGCCAGTGCTTCCGAAACTGGAGTCTATCCTTGGCTTCCCGATCGACGATCTGAGCCCACTCATCGTTCTCTTGCTGTTCAAATCTAGCCTGAAGCATCGAGTGCCGTGCAGTCATCGTCTGGACTGCCTTTTGGATCTTAGAGGCGGATGTGGGCCGTGATATACGGAGCAGGAACTCTTGGGTAAACTTGTTGTGTCCTTCGGGAACATACTCGAAGAACAATTGTTGGATAGGAGAAAGTTCAATCCACGTATCAGAAAGATCTTCATCAAAACTCGGGGAAGGTGAAGACTGGCTGCTTGATTCCTGAATCTTCTGGCTCAATTTTAGAATGCTTGGGAATCGAAAGATGTCGGCTACTACAATATTGAACCCGGCTGATTGGCAACTTGCTGCCATTTGCATCGCGCTGACCGAATCGCCACCTAAACGGAAGAAACTTTCGTTGACACTAATCTTGTCGAGAGGTTGGTTCAGTGTCTGTGCCCAGATTTGTTGCAACTTCTCTTCACATGAACTCGATGGCAACTGAGGTTGTACCCGAGAAACTCGGTAGGCCTGCATGTCATCCCAAGACAACTGTTCTGCCAGTTTGCGAAGGTTGCGACGGTCCGTCTTTCCAGACGGAGTCAGAGGCATGTGGGATAACGGTAAGAAGACACCGGGGACCATGAAGGATGGTAGAGCATCGGACAAGTGTGATTCTGCCATCCCACAAGAGGCGCGGAATTCGTCGTTTGGAGGGAAAATCAAGCCTTTCTGCATATCCTTCTCTCCCGGTGTTTCTGTTGAGGGGAGGCAGACAAATGCAATGACCAAAGCCTCCGGTCGCTGATACTTTTGATCGCTCCTATCATTTTTAGGTAACCGCAGTATCTCCGCGACCGTCTGGCTAGCTTGTGGAAACGCATCACGCAAATGGTGTTCAATGTCAGCCAACTCGAGGCGTTGGCCGTGCAGCTTCACCTGATTGTCTTTACGCCCGAGATAGCGGAAACTGCCATCGCCAGCGCACTGGACCAGATCTCCAGTTTTGTAAACCCGGAGAGTGGGGGCAGCTCCTAAATGAGAACGCCATGACGGGGCTTCGATGAAGACTTGCGCTGTTTGGTCAGGATTTGAAATGTAACCATTCCCTACGGTCAATCCTTCGATCAGCAATTCCCCTGGGCATCCGACAGGCATTAGACGCTCGTGGTTCTGTGGATCCACCACCCATCCAACGCTACCAGTCGCGAACCCGATATTTGTAGGGTCGTGGTGCTGGAGCCTCGGCTGTACACTGAAGACAGCAGAACATTCAGCAGGACCATACGCATTGCGAACCTGCACAAATGGTTCCCAGCGAGACACATCACTAGCCAGTACTGCTTCTCCCACGAACACGAGAACTTCAAGTGTCGGAAGGTTATCTGGCTGCACAATCCTCGTTACAGTGGGTGTCAAGCAGGCGACATTCACTGCGAAGTTACTAATAGCTTTTTCTAGATTGCTGTGACAGTTGGCAGCCGAGGGAATGCAGATGCAACCTCCAAACATCAGAGTGGTGAGATGCTCAATGATGCATGAATCAAATGCAAGGGATGCAAACTGCAGCACACGGGACTTTGGTGTGAAGGAATAAGGGCCTCCATGAGCCAAGGCACTCGCGACATACCCGGAATGATTCACAATAACACCCTTTGGGGTACCTGTAGACCCAGACGTAAAGGTAGCGTATACGGGATCCATGGGCATGACTGATGACGGGCTGCGGAATCCGTTATCGTTTTCTTTCTCCAAGTCGAGAGTGTCGACATTGAGCATGGTAGGCACTCCAAGCTGGGACACCACTTGGGTATGCTGCTCGGAGGCCACAATCAGAGTTGCCTTGATTGCTTGAATCATTACTTGCAAACGTGGCACAGGGTACGCTGGATCCAATAGGACAAATGTCGCGCCGGCTTTCATGACACCAAGCATTGCCACTGCAGTCCATTTGGATTTCTCCAGACAGAGCGGCACGTAGAATCCGGGACCCACAGAATGCTGAAAGAGGTGCGCAGCCAGTGCAGAGGACAGGTTATCCAGGGTTTGGTAAGAGAGATCACCGTCCCAGCTGCTAATCGCTGGTGCGTGCGGACTCTGGAGCGTGCGTTGTTGGATGAGATCATGCACGCAAGATGGACCAATAGGAGCAACCGGTGGTACATTCCAACGTGTGAGCTCCTCCCTATCTTCTGGGCTCACAGGATCAATGTCTGAGATGGCACGATGAGGCTCCTTCTCAATCTGCTCGTATATATGAGTGAACTGGGTGAGAATTCGCTTGATCTGGCGGCCATCGATCACGTTTGAGTCGAACCGAGCTTCGATCCACATCCCGCCTGTCAGAGGTCTGCAGCGAAGAATTAAAGAGTACAGATCGTATGTCTTCTGTACAGACCGATGTTGCGAAAACAGAGATGGGATTTTATGGCCGTCTCTGGGTTCAACGGACAGCAGTGTTTGGAACTGACATGCTGCCTCTGGGCCTTGGCCCAAGTGAAGTAAATTCTGTAATCCGACATGCTCAAAGTCCATAGTAGCCGCCCATCGCCCCTGCACTGCACTGAGGGCCTCAGCAATAGTATTCTGTTGGCACAGCTGGATCCGCACTGGAATGCTGGCCAAGGCTGGACCGCAAAGCTCTTGAACTCCCGGTACTGGCACTCCACGGCCCGCGTTGACAGCCCCAAACAAAACATCTTCAGAGCCAGTGTAAAGGGACTGTAGCACTGCCCATGCTAGCCGTAGCTTTGTGTTGGCCGTAAAGGCATCATTAGTGCAAGACTTGATGTCACAAGTTCGCTCTAGCCGACTTGTAGGACGAGGTACATATCCTGTCGTGGGTAGAGGAGGGAATGCCTTCATCGGCGCCAGGTGCGCATCGCGGAACTCAGCTTCCCAGAAAGCATCGGCTTGGGCGCGAGTGGTTTGTACGTATTCGACAAGGGGCCGGAACGGACGAGAGGCTAGCTTTTCACCACGGTAGGCTGCATTGGCCTGGCGTAGAAGAAGTGCCATGGACCAGTCGTCACAAACAGAGTGATGGATCACCACGGTCAGGGTGTGTCGGGTTATGTTGAGGAAGAAGTATGCCAGAGGCTTTCCTGTCTGCCAGGTCACCTTGCTGGTTGTGCTCGGCATTCCATCATCCTCAGACTCGACCTGCCACGGGATGGTGCCGCGAACCACGGCCTGGGTACAACCACGCTGCGTGGTGGGAACAATGCGGGTCCGCAGAATCGGATTGGCCTGAGCAGTATCATTCCACGCTTCATATAACCGGTTGAGATCCATACCGGGAGGCAGGTGGTACTCATGTTCAATCGTGTATGCCGATAAGTCTTTGAAGGTGAGTGCCATCATTCCTTCTTGAAGGGCAGTACACGCATAAACATCCTCTAACTCCTCTATGGAGCAGTGGCACTGGGCGGCTACTTCAGAAGACATCTCATCGTTGAAATCCCTCGATCGCGAAGAGGTCGGCTCTTTGGGAACCGAGATGTACGTGCTAGCTTTGAGATTGCACACTCCTTCTTTTCCCCAACAATGCCACTGGCTTTAGCGCTACCACTGGCAGCTTCGGCATGGTGGGCATTTCGTTGGTCTAATTCTCTCGGAAATACCCCGTTGTCTCCATTGGGGCCAGCATCTTCAATCATTATGGTGTGCATAGTGAGATCAAACCATGAAAAGAAAGTAATGTCAGGACAAGACTGAGTATATTACGTATAAAAAGAGCAAGACTGAATACATTAGGTATTAAGTAGGGCAATGACCAAAAAGCCAAGACTCACCACCAACGGCAGTGGAAATCTTGGAATTGGATTCATCATGTCGACAAACAATCCCAGCTATTGCGACAGTTCATGACGGTGGAATTTGCGGTATCTGTCTATATCCGGTAAATACTTTACTTTATTCTGTGGTTCCGCTGGCTCCATAGTTTGCAGCGTTACATTAGACGATGGGGGGCTATGGGCCCATATGTTCCCCAGACCACGCCCAAGAGAACCGTTAGCATAACACAACTTCGATGACTTCACTTCAGCAAAATTAGAATCAAGAAAGTCAAGAAGATATGGCAAGTCCGCTTGCCGATCAGAGCCCTTTCACAACTTACACGCAGGGATTTGATCAATACGTGCACCATATCCTTTCCAAATGGCGTCGCCCAGGGATGAATTTGTCGGTCGCGACGAGCATGTCGAAGGCTCGACAAAGGAACGTCGAGGAACTAAATCGCCATCATTGACTGCCAACTATCTGGTGAGTGTTCTTTTCTATATCTTCTCTTGTGGTTGTCACTAATTACCATTAGCGAATTCTGTCGTATGGTTCTAAGAATGGCGGGATATTTGCCATGATCCTCGGGTTAATATGCGCTCTTGGCTCAGGAATTGTAAGACTGGTGGCAGATCGTTTCCAGTCAAATAAAACCACTGACAAATACAATCAGGCGCTTCCTTTGATGAACATTGTATTTGGTCAACTGGTCGGGGACTTCAACCAATACTTTGTCCCAGGCTCTGGCCTCAGCGAACAAACTTTTCGATCCGAGGTCAACAAAAGCAGGCAAGTCTTCGCAGCATCTCCTAGCTTAGCAGCAAGTAGTTAATGGCTTTCTAGTCTCTACATTGTGTACTTGTTTATTGGCAAATTTGCATTGACCTATATCTCTATGGTGAATACATTCCATGTCTGTCGTTCCATGTGTTGATCTGCTCACATAACTATCAGATCTGCTTTCGATTGATCAGCCTGCAAGCTTCGGCCGCATTGCGCCTGGAATACACTCATGCTTTGTTGGGACTCCCCGTCAAGAAACTTGATGAAATATCAGTTGGCTCCGTCACCCATACCATTACCGCACAGTCGAACACCATTCAACAAAGTGTTTCAGATCGATTGGCAATTCTGTTTCAGTCTCTGGCTCTACTTATTTCAGCATATGCAATCGCCTTCCGATACTCATGGGCGCTTACCCTAGTCGTCAGTGCAGCCATCTTGTTTGTCATCATCGGCTTCAGCATTACTGTGCCTTTCTTGGTAAAGGCACAGCAGAGCATTGAAAAAGCGGAGCACAAACACGCATCTGTGGCGGCAGATACTTTCGGCTCTATCAGAACCGTGATATCACTTGGGGCCGAGAATTCACTATACAGAAAGTACTCACAGTGGGCTGAAGAGGCCCAGAGACGAGGTCTCAGGATGTCACCAATGACTGGTATTCACTTAGGCATGCTTTTCTTTGCCATGTATGTTAGCTTTGCATTGGCTTTCTGGTTTGGTTTGAAGCTCTATCGTGAAGGTCATATTGAAAATATTGACACTGTGATCACGTACGTGACCTTCTCTTCCTTCGTTAGGGGGTTCTGCTGATGCTCATCTAGCGTTTTCTTTTCCGTCCTACTCGTCGTCACGGTTCTCGGAAGTATCGCATCACCACTTATGATCATCTCCAAAGCGATCAGTGCCTCTGGACCTTTCTTTGACGTGATTGATGCAGAACACCGGACCTCATTCTCTGGCCTTCGTGACCCCGATATATCTACCCAGGCCGACATTGAATTTAACAATGTCAGCTTTGCATATCCGGAACGGCCCAGCAAGTTTGTGTTGAATAATTTCACGGCCCGCTTTCAGACAGGGAAGACGACAGCATTGGTTGGATCGTCTGGGTCTGGAAAGAGTACAGTCGTTGGCTTGATTGAGAGATGGTACCAACTGTCGAGCGAGCGAGAAGCGGCTCAAGGCGAAATTCTTGTGGACGGCCACCATATCAATGACCTTGATGTGAAGTGGTGGCGGTCCCAGATTGGGCTCGTTCAGCAGGAACCATGCCTATTCAATGATTCAATTTACAGCAATGTTGCCTTCGGTCTGATCCGGTCCAAATGGGAGAACGAGAGCGAGAGTGTAAAGATGGAGCTGGTCGCTGCGGCGTGTAAAGAGGCCTTTGCAGATGAATTCATCGAGCGGCTTCCTATGGTACGTCAGGTTGGCTCCTTATGCTGCACCTCGTCTCCTTAAATGATTTATATACTGACTTGGCTTGAAAGGGGTATGCTACAATGATTGGAGAATACGGCACGAATCTGAGCGGTGGCCAACGCCAGAGACTCGCCATCGCTCGTAGCATCGTTAAACAACCGGTAATTCTAATCCTGGATGAAGCGACCAGTTCAATTGATGTCCGTGGAGAGAAGGTGGTTCAGGCTGCTCTTGACCGGGTGTCCCAAAACCGCACTACCATTATGATTGCCCATCGCCTGTCGACCGTCCGCAGAGCAGATACTATTATCGTGATGAAAGACGGAACCAACATCGAGGCAGGGTCCCATCATGATCTTACGCTCAAAGGGGGAGTATACCACAGTCTAGTCCATGCCCAGAAGCTAGATTCATGGGCTGAGTCTAAGGAAAGCCTTGGGGACATTCTTGATATTGGGCACAAGGAGATCAGAGCGCAAGCAGACGACTATTCCTTATCCGATCAAGATGGTATGGATGGTGAGCTCGAGAAGAGTGGCAAGAAACCGAAGACTGTAGGCCTTTTCCGCAGCTTTGGATCAGTCGCCTACAAACACCGCGGACATTGGTTTCTGTACATTTTGATCATTGTGGGAGCTGTTGGGGCGGGATGTAAGATCTCATCAACCACGTATCCTCGACAAAGCTAACTTCTTCAAAGCCGGTTTTTCATTACAAAGCTGGCTATTTGCCAAGTTGGTTCAGGTGTTCCAGTACACAGGCCAAAAGCTCTCTGATGCTGCGAACTTCTGGTCATTGATATTTTTTATCCTTGCTCTTGCTATGGCTGTCTTTTATTTTATACTAGGCTGGGCCTCGAATTCCCTCTCCATGGTATGAAAATATCCCTATCCTATATTTTTCATTCTCTAAATAAAGCAGTTTGTTGTATCATCATGCCGCAAAGATTACTTCTTCAACCTTATCCGAAAGCCTATCGATTTCTTTGACCGCGATGAAAACGCCTCCGGTAGTTTGACCTCTCGACTATCCACTGATCCGAGGCAGCTTCAAGATCTCTTCGGTCCCACCGGTGTGTTCCCTCTTATCTCGATTTTCAACATCATGGGGTGTGTTGCCATTTCGTTTGCCTTTGGCTGGAAGCTAGCCGCAGTCACCTTCTTCGCCGCAATGCCATTCCTTTTCCTAGCTGCCTTCATGCGGATTCGATATGAAATCATGTTTGAGTCGATGAACGCGGAGGTTTACAAAGATAGCTCTAAGTTCGCGGCAGAAGCCATTAGAGCTTTTAGAACTGTCACTGCGCTGACCATGGAGGATCATATCATCCAAAGATATTCAAACTTGCTAAAGCAGCAGAGACAAAAGGCCATTAGAAAGGCATGGTACGCGACACTTGTCTTTGCCTTTTCGGACAGTGTGGAGCTATGCGCAATGGCGCTCACGTTTTGGTACGGAGGTCAGCTTCTAGCGTCCCGGGAGTACGACACCGTCGCCTTCTTCGTGGTCTATATTGCTATCATACAGGGGGGTCAATCTGCCGGGCAGTTCTTTAGCTTTGGACCTAATATCGCTCAAGCTAAAGCCTCGGCCAGTCGTATCATACAATCACAATGTGCTTCTGAATACCAGCTCCAGAGCCAACCTACAGCGCAACTTTCGGCTGCCAACCCTAATGCCAGTGTCGAGCTGAAAGAGGTCACTTTCAACTATCCCACTTGCAATTATCCGACAGTTTTCAATATTAACCTTACTATCCAAAGCGGTCAATTTATCGCATTCGTCGGACCCTCTGGCTGCGGCAAGTCCACTATAATTTCATTACTGGAGAGGTTCTATGAGCCTACCCATGGCGCCATCTTGTTCGGTGGGCGTGATATTCGCTCTATTGAGCTTTCCTCTTACCGTCGTGCTCTATCTCTGGTCCCACAGGAGCCAAAACTATTTGAAGGGAGTATCCGCGATAATTTACTTCTTGGTCTGGAAGGCACAGACGACAGTCTCCTCGAGGAACAGCTAGTCCAGGCTTGCAAAGATGCTGAGATTCACGATTTCATAATATCTCTCCCGCAGGGTTATGAGACAGAACTTGGAGTTAGTGCACAGACATCGCTTAGTGGTGGTCAGAAACAACGCTTATGTATCGCACGAGCACTGATCCGAAAACCTTCACTGCTTCTATTGGACGAGGCAACATCCAGTCTGGACTCGCAATCTGAGAAACTCGTTCAAGATGCCATGGAGCAGCTCGCCGCAAAACGCGACATGACCATCATTTCCGTTGCACACCGACTGGCTACGATTCAAAAGGCGGATAGGATCTTCGTAATTGGCGAGTATGAGACTAGTCAGGGATCGGGTATACTTGAACAAGGGACCCATCAGGAGCTACTACAGAAGAGGGGGCCTTATTGGCAGATGGTGCGTATCCTCTCAAATGTGATGTTCAAGCAGCTGACAGTTAGCAGTGTCAAGCCCAAGCTCTGGATCAACAGGCCTAACTTTGGAGCCAGTCGTGGCAAAAGAAATCAAGGAATATAATTTTTTTTCCAATGCCTGCAAGATGTTACCGCTGCTTAATACACCTTTTGAGCAAGCGGAGAGTAAAAGACCACTTTTCTGGCAGATAGCCATGGCTTGGGTAGGCAATTCTGCGAGTGGGCGGGTGCCATGGTGTTTCGATGTATATAATAACCCGTGATCAAGTCAGGGTACTCAAAGGCGTACTCCGTTTTACTTGGTGATTAAAAAGCGGCAAGAGATGAGCACTAAAACGGAAAGGGAAAGATCTCGAGTGCCAGGCATTATCCGGTACATATGTACCCAGCATTGAGCAGCGAACGTCACAGAAAACTTAGCGTCTCATGCTCGCACTTCGCACGGACTAGCCCCTTCCCGACTTTTCTATATTGGATAGGCTCACGGTCTTACTCCAAGTATTACATATTCAGTGGGCGGAATGGCTTATATTGATGCGACACTCAAAGGGCCTGTTTCTAACCGTTTTGGGTTTACTTCCTTGCGTAGATGCTCAACATGTCGGTACCCTGTCCACTCTCGTAGGACCTCTCGGGTTTGATATACCACTTCCTCTCGAAAGAACCTGTTCCCACTTGTTTGTCTTGTTTAGGAGGATATAGGATTCCATCACCGCCCTCAGCCAGCAAGTTCCAGTGCACGCCTTGCAAGGGCCATGGTGGGCCTGGATAACTGATTTCTTTGAAGAGAGGGAATTCCAGACAAACCAGAAGGCCACCCGAAAGCACCAGGTCAGCCATACGCGAGGCCCACTGAGCACGCATAGTCGGATGGAGAGCACAAAGGAACTGCTTTGAGTTAGCTTGTGTGCAGACGTCTACAGGTCCAATGACTTACAGTGTAGTCATAAATTACGTCGAACTTCTCCCCCTTGGTGCAGTCTGAGTGGAAGAAGTCACCCTGAATGAAAGACACAGAGCCTCTTTCAAACTTATTTGCCCAAGCAGACCCGAAGTTGTATGCCTGTGGTGCTTGAAGTTCCTTCTGCGCATACTCCTCGGCAGTAGAGACTCCCTTGGCTGAGATCTCGAGCCCAACGGCATCGAATCCATGCAGAGCAAGCATGACCACATCGTAGCCTTTTCCACATCCCTACGTATAGTAAGTTTCCCTGGTTTGTGAGAAATAGAAAAGTAAGACGTCTTACAGGTACGAGAATCTTCTTCCTCTGGCCGTTAGCTGTAATCGGGCTCAAGATGTCCTCCCTTTGCTCCAGGAGGTCAACCAAGGCAGGTGAGGGCTTCCCTCTGTCCCACATGTCGCTGTTATCAGTCTCCCAAAGACTGTCCCAGGCTGCATTGTGGTTCTCGATCGAACTGCGAGCTGTCAGACCTCTATCACTCGATTGAATAAGACAACTCTCATACCTTTGTTCGAAGTGTCTGATCAAGCGAGACCGATTCTCGGGAGACTGAAGTCGTTCTGGGGGGTTTGTCATTTCAAGTGTCGGTTGCGTTTGCTGATAGGTAAATATTTTAAATATGAGAGAGAATCAAGGGAAGTCAAAATTGGGTGTCTGCGTCGTTTTAACGGGCCCGTTAATGTGGGGCAAACCACTCCATTTTCTTTTCTCGGAGTCACCCGGAGTTTCCATTTGATACGATACGCCCTATTGGTTTCCTTTCTTGGTAGCGCATTTCTCTTTGTAATATAGAGCGGTCCAATATGATGCTTACCCAGATATTCTGCACTAGGCACGTTCCTCACCTAGTATCTAAGAGCATGACGTCAGTGATATAAGGTTCCGAGAAAAGCTTGGCACCCGATTGAGCCCTTGCGATTTCCTTTTGGGAAAACTGGTAATTGCCCAGCTCAGGTGTGCAGGTGCGCCCTATTGATTTCCTAAACCAGATAACCATCATCTTTAAAACAATCCAGGAAAAGACATTTCTTCATACATTATCATCAACCTCACGAATCCAAAGATCATACAATTCAATGGAAGAAGCAAGCAAAGCCGCACCGTTTCTCGGCCGCCTTAAGAATGGCTCTATCGCAGACTGCATTGGAGCTACGCCGTTAGTCCGTCTCAACCGCCTCCCTGTTGCGATCGGTATCAAAGCGCAGGTGTATGCGAAGCTCGAATACTTTAATGCGGGGGGTTCAGTGAAGGACCGGATCGCCAAACGCATGGTTGAGAAAGCGGAAAGTGATGGGACTATCAAACCCGGAGATACATTGATTGAGGCTTCGAGTGGCAACACGTGAGTATAGAAGCAGCTATATGAGCAGCAAGTAAAAGGGCTAATTTCATATGATGCAACAGTGGAATCGCCATTGCACTAATGGCGGCAATCAAGGGCTACAAATGCATCATCACACTCTCTGAGAAGATGTCGCTTGAAAAGGAGCAGATTTTGAAGGCTTTGGGAGCGAAGGTCGTCCGTACTCCAGCGGGTGTTCCCATCGACTCTCGAGACTCCATCATCAGCGTGGCACAGCGCCTTCAGAAGGAGATTCCAAGCTCTTTCATCCTCAATCAATATACAAACTCTGAAAATCCTGCTGCACATGAGTTTGGGACCGCGGAGGAGCTGTGGCACCAGACACAAGGACAGATTGACGTGTTAATCAGCGGAGCTGGTACCGGAGGAACCGTTACGGGAATAACCAGGGGTCTTAAGAAACACAGCGAGGATATCCTGTGCGTGGCGGTCGATCCACTAGGATCGGTCCTAGCTCAGCCAGACGAGCTTAACAGCCTCAAAGCGGAATACAAGGTTGAAGGGATCGGGTACGACTTTGTGCCGGAGGTCTTGAACCAAGCTGAGCCCGACCTCTGGATCAAAACCTCTGATCAGGACTCGTTCCAGTATGCACGACGCCTTGTGCGAGAGGAAGGGCTTCTTTGTGGAGGGTCCTCGGGTGCGACGATTGCCGCACTGGCCCAGCTGGTTGAAGCTCGTCCCGAACTCAACGCAGAGGACAAGCTCATTGTCGTTATACTGCCGGATAGTCTCCGTAACTATCTGACAAAGTTTGCCAATGACGACTGGATGGCCGACAATGGTTATGATGTTCTTTAGTAGCAGCATGACTTTGGGCGAGATTCTAGGAGACAAGAGTGAGATACCTTTGGTCAAACCAAGGCAAACCCTTGGGGTCGCTATCTTGTTAGCTCCCATTTTCTTCAGAAATGTAACCAGTTTGGAGATCGCAGGCTTTCTGTCCCTTGTGGGAACGCAAAAGAGTAGAAGAAAATGTAAGCATCTGTAAATATCGAGACATCCCATAGGTCACCACATTCAATGGATCTACTACCGTAGAAAATAATCATTTAATTTGCGTAGTATTTCGAAAGGCTCCAGGTCCGACATAATGACGATATATTCGACTGAAAAAGCGCACGTCATGAAGGCTACTCCGAAAATAAACTTGCCTATAATAATTTGAAGTTACTAAATCAAAAGAACTTTGCTGTTATAACTATCTTGTTCTGATATCGCTAATGGTATCGGGGTCTTGTAACAAGATGCCTTCTTTCAAGGTCTATGTCGATGCATCTTACTGATGGAAGTCTTCTAATGAGGATGTTCCGGCTAAAGGCGACGAGTGGAGCCTACTATTGTTCATGGACTCGTTGATGTGGGCGTGAAAGGACACACCGACGGCAGCGATCACGGGTGAGTAACCAGGCCGGCCCTCAGGGACAATATCAACAAGGCACGCGATGTGACTCTCAAAAATTACCCCATTCGACGGTTTCGAGGTTCCAAATTGTGATATTGTATTACTAATGGCGCTTCGAAAACGCCTCACTTCTGTGGTGACATGGGACAAGATCCCGAAGGATCATTAGACCTGCGGAATTCTGCAAGGCATTCAGGGCTTTGCCAGGCCCAAGGCATCCATGCGTCAACCGGTGGTGCAACGCGGGAACAAGATTCAGGCGGGCTCTGTGGCTCGTTGCTACCCGGTGTGTTCGTCGTGTTTGTTGGCCACGGGAGTGGAAACGATTGCTTTTGTGAGACGGCGTCCGAATCAGTAGTCGTTGTGGACAAAGATGGGCCTAAGCCCATTCCATCTTTGAACAATCGCAGCCAGTCTGCATTATCTGCTGCAGTTTGATTCCACGGATCTTCATCACCGTAGACAAAACAGCGTGCTTCATGTTGGATAGCGTCATCGGTTACAGGAACCCCAATTGACTGTCTTTCTCGGACAAAGCGAATCAAGCGTTCTGTCAACTGTTCAAATGGGGTTGGCTGGATATTGGCTTTTTGCTGCGGATAGGACTCATTGTTGACATTCTGCGGATTTGGGCATCGTGTTGAAGCACTAAAAGGATTGATGCCAGTACATTCAGCACCGATGAGATAGGGCGGCATGGCATTCTCTACCGCAAGGGCTACCGCAGGGTCGAGACCGCGACAGCCTTTCCACTCCTTCATCAGGAGACCCTCCCGGAAATGGGCTGCAAGGTGATTATTCCGGTCCGCCCATCGAGTAAAAGTTTGCTTGCAAAAGCCACATCTTGAATTAACATTTGTCACTTCTGACCTCCATGTTTCTTCCACGTGAGGAATACTATTGTCGGTTCCATGCACCAAGCGCAGATGCTGGATAAGATGGTCTTTTCGATAAAACGTTCGAAGGACAGATGGCTTCTGCTGGCATTCCCAGAAGCGGTGGTCACGAACATGCGTCTCAGATGGGTCCTCTATATTGCAATAGACGCATCTTGATGGAGTCGCACCTTCGATCTTATAGGTCGGTCCGAATGGCGCGCAAGTCCAACTTTCCAACGACAGATGCAGGCTCTTCTCGTGCCTTACCCAATCATGTTTTGACTTGAACGTGTCTGTGCAAAAGGTGCATTGGTAAAGCCGTTTTGGTGACTGAGTACGACCACGAGACACGGGTGACTTCTTACGCTGGCGTCTACGTCGGCGCCGTGTTGGTACTCCCGCATAAAATCGTCCAAACGAGCCGGATACGTTGGACCCAAAGCTGTGGGCTGATGACGCTGAGCTGCTCGAGGCACTAGATCTGGTTGAGTCGGACGCAGCAACTAATGATGGTGAGCGGCGAGACCGTCGATGACCGCGCTGTGAAAAATCTGCATATTGAGAATCTTGTCGCATGTGATATCTTCCCTGGCTGTTGTCGAGTCTTATAGAGTTTACTATATCACTCAAATCAACAGCTTCTGTCTCTGGTGGAGAGTTTTTCCAGCGATCCAGTGGGCTCAGCCCATCATCGTTCGTTAAATCAGGTAAATCGGGAAACAGTGAGCAATCCAGATCAATGTCGTTCAAAAAAGATGAGGGCAGCTCATTATCCGACATAGCGGTGCGGTTGGATCTGAAATGTCCCTGCGGTAATGGGAACCTTGTCCACCCGTGGACCTTGGGACCTCACCTGGGGGGGGCACAACGGATTGATGACTCATGCACGCCTTTCGAATTACTCGATTAGGAAGTGATAGGTTAAGGTTATTTCTCGCCAGCCAATCAGAGCTATTTTACGCCTTCCCACACTCCATCCTGATTAAAGTGAGAAAACATGCACTGGGCAACTCATGGTCAACGGTGATTATAATTTGCAACTTAGCATGCAATAGTTCATGTCGCACACTTTTATTGTCCTTGCATTCAGGTATCACTAGCAGTAGCTTAACAGCTTGGGCATAGGCTATCGGTGTGTACATCATTTATCGTACAGGCGACCAGCCGCATCGAAAATTTCCAATATATCACACTGTCCAGCTGTCTGTGCTAGATGGGTTGGGCCTTTTTGGTCATTATCCAGAATATCAATGCGTGCACCGGCGCCTATCAACAATTCAACCGCTTTTTGATGTCCAGTTCGCGTAGCATAATGCAAGGCGGTCCAACCGTGAAAACCATGAATATCAGGATCCGCACTATTTTGAAGCAATATAACGATAACTTCCTCATGTCCGTACCGAGCCGCTAGTTGCAACGCCGTCCATTCATGGGATGTAGGCGCATTTATATCTTTCACGTAACAGACCAGAGCCTCAACACCAGCGACATAACCATTTCTCGACGCAATGTGTAATGGAGTTTCCCCTTCGGCATTTTTTTGCGTGACAGGTGCTCCATCATCAATGAGTCGTACAATTGTGTTCATTCGGCGTGACGAGACGGCTCGATGCAGATGAAAGTGTCGCCGAGTTAGAATTTCATCGACGAGGAAGCGGTAGATAATGGGTTCACATATTTCATTGAACTTTCGAGACACTGCTCGCATATTGAATAGCTCGCGTTTATGGCATATCTTGCTTATGAGGTCAGTAAGGCAGCTTGCTGCGAAAGAGTCCTGGAGAACGTACTCCAACCACGATAAGAAGAATCTCCATCGGAAGCTTCATTATAGCAAGTGTTCCTTTGTGGAGGAAATGGGGTATTCAATGAAGCTTCTTGTGGTCCACTTCGATTTTAAAAGGAGCAGAATCCACACGCGCCCTTACTATTTCTACTTTAGGCACTTTGGGGACACTGCGGGCCCCCATTCTCCCCGCCCAGAAAAGTATAAGCTGGTATCCACCAATCGCCTGTGAATGATGAGAATAGAACACGGGTCCTGGATGTATAATATATAAATTTCAATAATGAAAGCGAGTTGGATAAACTTAAATCTACCGCTGAAGTGTGAAATTTTTCAATGGACCCTTTCGGCAGCCTTCCGTACTTTCAACTTATCCAAGGGTTGTCGGTCTCCTACATGGATTGTCAGTTCATTAGAGAACAAGACACTATGTCTAATATGTCACGCGTTCCCCTACACCGTACCTACTATCTTCAATGTCAAGTAGATCGCCCGGGCTCAAGAAATCCCACACAAACTAAATACGGCACTCTTCCAGTGGATTTACTCCAAACGCTTGGCGGAGACTATGTCTAAATAGCCGATCATCCTCAAGTCAGTAGTGAATCCTAGATGATGTTTGAAATGGGGTGGTTCATACCGGCATGTACTGCACGCCATGCTTCCGCAAGGCATTCATCTTTCCATTCAAACGTTAGTCCATCCGGAACTGACGCGTCGTGAATATTCCAGATTATCCGAGATGCCCGGTTGTCGGGATAGATTTCGAAGCGAATCCTAAAGTATGACGGATCTACGATGTCATATCTCCCACTCTTCCTGGTTTCGTCGAAGCTCATACTCCACTCAAAGACGTGGTCGTGATAGTGACGAAGAGGGTATCTCTGCGAGCCGGGACGGAAGGAAATCATAAGGTCGCTCTGCGACTCTGGGTTCAGAGTGACTTCCAGCATGTACTTATAGTCCTCGTTGTTGTACTTGCCGGAGTAGCATTCAAGGGGCAGTGGTGGTGCTCCTTGGATCCGCTCCTCGGCCAATCGTTTATGTAGTGTATCGTACCGCTCGAGTGTTCGTCTTTTACCTTCTTCCGCGAGATTTACATAATCGGTGGGTTTCGCAAAGTCAAAGAGACCCTCGATCAGGAGCCGTCCGATCCAATCAGCTGCATCGCTCGTCGCCGTGGTGTTCATGAGAACAACAACGGCCGACTGTGTCTCAGGAAAGAGAGCAAGGAATGAAGAGTAGCCCGGCCCTCCGCCTTGATGATAAATCATGAGCCTAGACTGGTTTCCAGCCCCGAGGACAGGCTGCTCGGACATTTCCCAGAGCGATGAGTTTCCACCGAGAAGGCCCACGGTCCCAGGGAGCTGAGCTCTGGCCCAGCCAAATCCATACGATCGTTCCAACAACGATGGATTTTTCATTGCAATATGATTGCTGAGGATCTGCGGGATTTGTCTCAATACTTCGTTGGAAGGTGTTTTCGTGTTTTGGCTGGCAGCCAATGTTTCCCTTGGCCCATAAGAGAAGATCATTCACTGTTGAATAGCCTCCGCGGGAAGCTTCGAACGAAGAAAAGGAGTACCTGGGTTGAAATGCCAATGGACAAGCCTCCCCATTGCTTAGTGAAGCATGTGGCTCAGCGATATTATTGCCCCCTTCAAACGTTGGCCGTAAAGTGGTACAAGTCATCCCCAGTGGCTGGAACACTTGATCTTGAAGATACTTGTGAAGTTGCTGCTGGGATATAAGCTCGATTATGTGTGAAGCGATTGTGTATCCCCATGGACACATCAGCCAGCTCTCACGGTGCGGAAGTGGATGCGGGATGCGATCAACAGTTTTCAAACCCGCCTCGAGGGGAAGCCGCATGTCGCCAATTTCACCGTCAGCTAGCAATGTTGCAACTTCTCCATCCAAGCCACAGCGATGCGCTAGGATATCAGCTATTGTGGATGTGTAGGTCCATGTGGCATGAGTATGGACGATCTCGGGTATGATTTCTCTCAACAGAGTTGTCCACTGAAGCTTTCCATCATCCACGAGTTTCCCAACACCAGCAGCTACCATTGACATGGTGATATGTCCGATTCCGTACTGGGTGTTTGCGTCCGGAAGCGATGTTTTGGATTTGTCGCGGAACCCAAAGTTTTCGGTCCACAAATTTTCTCCATGGTCAAGCACTCCAATCGAAACGCCTGGCACCCCGCCTATTTTGCGAATCTGGTCAATCGAGCCGCTCAGTTGCCGCAGCCGGTCAATGGTCGATGGTGTGGACCTACATAGTGTCAGCGAGTGTATCATCCAAGAGCGAGAAAGCCGAAAACCACGGTGGGAATTTGGCAAACGCGTAACATGTACATTTTTGGTGTTTCCGTTTGTCGGCCTTGAGTGCGAGAAGCCAGGTTTTGAAAGGGGGGTCAGGCAACCGTCGTCATAACCCCACCCTACGAAAGTACCTGGCCCCAATTATTAGTTGCTTATCATCTATATCACAGGAATTTCTTTTTGTTGGATATTTACAAGTCTTCCGGGGTCTGATTGCCTAATGATAGTGAACCATCATCAACTCCTAAGTCTCTTTGAGCGATGTAGCAAAGGATTGATGAGAGACTTTAGGGTTTCATATTGGCTTTACGCGTTCATAGAGCCGCAACGCTAAATGGTCGTGTCCAGACTAATTGCCCATCGAAACTCTTTATGACTGCGGATACTGGTACCTGACTTCATGAAACAGAGTTATACTATTTATGAAACGATGCACCTGCGTGGGTCATGGACCTTCCGTCTATGTTGACCCTTCCTTGATCGCTTCGACGCTGGAGGTTTGGGATAACCGGGAAGATTCTCTTGCCGAAAGCGTCTAATAACATCACTGAATGCCCTCTCTACATCTGAGCCACACTTAGGTGATGTTTCGTAAAACCAGCATTCTAGCGACTTCGATAACATCCGTCCTTCCTTGTAGGAAACTTCACGCTGAGCTTGCACATCAGTCTTAGTACCCACTAGGATGATGGGCGAACGAATCGGGCGCTTGGAGGGCGACAGCTTTAAAGTATGTTCCACCTCCATGTCCTTTTTCACTTGTCTGATATTGTTGTAGTACGCTCGAACGTGAGAGAAGGACTCCCGGGAGGTGATGCTGTATGCAATAATAAATGCGTCCCCATCGCGAATGTAATCTTCACGGAGCGCAGCATATTCACCACGCCCCGCTGTGTCTATAATCTCGAGGATGCAAGGCCTGTTGTCAACCACCATTCGCGTGCGATATGAATCATCCAGCGTTGGTTCGAAGCCCTCGGCGAATTGGTCTAGACAAAACTATGGTCGAAATTAGCATATTCTCGGATATGATGGAAAGTACATGACAAACCCGCACTGCAAGCGCTGATTTCCCCACGCCCTCATCCCCAACCACTACCAGTGTCAAGTTATCAGACATGGAGGTTGGGACACCCAGAGAAACTGGAATGTCGATAAGTATCTCAGAAAAGGCTGTCACTGTAATCTCAATTTCCGAATCGAGCGGCTAGCCACATAATAGCGTGAAGGTAATTCGGGTCTGATAGTCACCAGTTCGCTAAGGAATGTGGACTGAGGAATAGGGTTTTGGGTACATGCAGTATATATAGTATCATGATGCTAACCATTTATGGCGCTTATGGATATAAGCTGAGATCTCCACGCTTTTTTAGATGACGCATCCAATGAAGACTAAAACCCTACTATAATTGACTTGTGCAGTGGGGGAAATATTGCGTCAGATTACGTCTGTTGCCTTCTGATACTGACGCCATAAAGTGGGGCTAGCTTATTTGAACGGTCGACCTTATCTAGATATGTTCTGAAGATCGACCCCAATGCTATTATACCAAGCTCCACGATGGAGTCGAAGGGGGTACAGGGCTGTGGCTCGTCTTCGGAGTCGGGCGTACGGAGCTGCGTTGACCGTGAATACCCACTGGTCCTAAGTTGAAAGGATTCCCATGTTTCTGTGAATTTCAGCGCGGCTTCGATTCTAGGAGTGCTTTTTAGGTACCCCCTTATGAATACTATGTAGAGACTTTCATTGAGTTTCGCCGAGGGCCGGTTTCCCAAGGAGAAATATCCTCCGCCATTGTCATATATGCTTACCGGTAAGTACCCCAACAGCTAACTAAAATCCCAAAATTAATTTCAGACAGTCTGACTTATTATAAAATGCCCGTTTCCACTGTCACATGGACATTTATATTATAATTATCTGTTTTAGCATACAAAAACACACAGAGTCAGACACCTAAATCAGCTTTGACTTTGCTGTAGAATACTACCAGATCTCACATTGATCATCGTTCCGTTCAACAATATTGACCAGCTATGATAAGCCTGACGCACTAGATGCGGAATCCAGCGCCCTTCAAGCTACTCAATTTGAAGGCATACTGACTGCTTCATTCGGTTTTGTCGTTCTCGACCTCCAATGTTCCAGGATTATGTGCCACCATTTTACCGTTCTTGTTCTCGAAGAAAACCTATGCAAGATAACGCAGTTGGTATGAGAAGAATAGTGTAGTACTAGAATAGTATCATTCGACTCACCTTTGGTGGGTTTCTCACGTTTAGTTCATCCGCTCGTTGCTGGTCTGTGATAATTTCTTCCACCTACATATAACGCGCCATTAGCACATTTCCGCTCACTAAACCCATCAAATGGAACCTAGGCTCTCCGTGATATGGATCCATTTACTAACATTTCCTTCGTGGGTTCCGCCGCGAATTCTGGTAGCGACATAATCGCCTTGATGGATAATATTGCCGTGTTTGTCTGTAATTTCGTTGTCGCTCATTATGTTGATCTCTTTGAGAAAAATAGATTAAATAGATAAGCACTAATTTGTTTGTATTGATTATAGTGAATATTGGGGTCTCGTTAAATATATAACTATACCTTGTACAGTGTCATTCCCGTGACGGTCATTATGATGTAACATATACTTCAACCTGTTATAGAGCGTCAGTTTTGGTACGACAGGTACTAAAGAAGAGCTTCATATGAGCATCTCAACCAAGGAATACCTAGTGACACTGCTAGCCACCCCCCTCAATAACCGCCAGGTTCTCACCCTGCCAAGATGCCGAATCAATGGTTAGTACTAAAGACAAGGGAGATGGATCTCCTTGGATGAAATACTGCATTAGTATGCTGCATCCACGGCGAATGTACCTTATCGTGGATACGTTCTCGCTAGTGCAGAGCAGAAAGGGCTTAGAAGTGGGCTCAAGAGATTCATCGGTCTGGTGGCAGCACGCAATAGGAGAAAATTAGAGCCACATTCAGACGCTGCCTGTGAGAGATCTGACCATATCACCGTGCCACACATGTCAGGATGACGTAGGTTTTCACTCTTCAAACGTAGAAAAGGATATTCAATGTCAAATGAACCTGGACTTTATGTTCGCCATCGACGAATCCAGCGAGTACAACTATAGGCGCATGCTCTAGTATGAACGGCGAGAATTAATGTTCGTGTGCTCTTGATAGCCTCTAGGTCTTCTGCTCTCTTCAACAGTAAGACTGTCTATAGCATGGGAAGATTATTAGGTCCTTCCTATGAATAAGAATGCCAAAGAATGTGCAATTCGTTTTGGGAGCCCGCCTTGTCGATCAATTACCAACATATGAAACGAATTCCATGAGCATGGACTACCTAGTGGTCGAGCAGTTTCATGTAGTTTAGACCTCTGCAGGGTCATCACCCCGTTGGAGAGTTTCATTGTTGCAATCCCACGGAACAATACCATCGCTATCCCGTAGTTCCCGGTCGAGGAGATAGATACCAAGGCCAGGCTGCTTGGAGACCCGCACTACCTGTCGTAGGAGGTCTCCGAGGCTTTTAACGTGCCTTGTCTCCTTGTGCATGAATCTGCTTTGAATGGCATCTGTCAATGCAGCGTCCCCAGATTTGTCTGCCAACGAGCAAAGCCGTTCCAGGTCCTCCAACAGCTTCTTCTCCACGAAGAATGCTTCTTTACAGGGACCGACGGGCTCAATCGGGTTGTCAGGCCACTCAAACGTAGTGGCTTCAATTGATGTAGGCTTCGAACGTCCTCCACGTGCGATAAGGTACTTCTCTAGCCACTTGAAATCAGCCAAGCACTCTGCCGCCGAGCGCTCCCAGAGTCTATGTAGTGTTAGTATCGAAGGTATTCCACGAGACTCCCCGAAAATGGACACTAAGATTTGCTCACCGTGCGAATCCATGTAAGGAGATATTGCTGCGGGAACAATCGGCACCCAATTTGCGGAAGAAGAGCCAAGTAGTCAGCTCCTGGTGAATGTGGCCACGGATGGACTGATACGAGTTAGGTGAACTGTTGCAATTTTCGCATATGAATGCCTGAGATAGTACGGAGCCACCTACCTCTTCAACTTCCGGCTTGAAGGCAGCTGTGCGCACCCACTGATCAATATCATGACCGGACACCTCTGCGATGATTTTCTTCGGGTCAATTTCGGTCGACATGCTGGGGGTTTGGGGGTTTTTGTATTTCTGGTTAAGCCTTTGGATAAATAATAAAGCTTGTAAAAAAGAAAGGATGTGAGAATATCAAGTGCCAGCTATATATGTTTCCATGCTAAGGATTTTGCCACGTTTATGACAGTTGAATTATATCATGTTGAAGGCAACCCTGGAGGTGAAATGGCGCAACGGGGGATTTACGTCCAAACGTGCTTCCTAGCCTGATTTTCGGCATGCTAAATCAAGTTGGGTCCATTGCCGGGTTCCGAATCTTTCCTAAAGAGGAAAGGGGCTGCTATATCAAGGGCATAGGTGTCTAGATTGCTATTCTTTCCGGGAATCCTTGCCCAGATTCCCAGATTGTTCATAAGACGAACCAACCACGCCCAGCACATCGAGACAGATGTGGAGGATAGCTTGGGGCTGTTAGTGAGCCAACTTCCAGACAACCCTGGAAAAGTCAGAGGACTCGCTAAGGCATGCTCTTGTATACCTACGTACCTTGATAGGTAGGTATAAGACGACATAAACGCGAGGTTACTTGTGCGAACCATGGGATTGCGCGGCATGTAGGGACCCCAAATCCGTGGATTGCCACCGTACAGTGTCAACCCTGCGTCATACCGAGTGCTTATGTCAACCCTGCGTCATACCGAGTGCTTAGAGTTGTTATTTCCAAGATCTCAGATCTCAAACAAGATACGCGTTGAACTCGGTCGGACTCGAACTATGAATACATCCGATGTCAATAACCCAACTACGGAGCCGCGTTGGTCTGAGCTCTTTGCCACGATCGAAGCCAAATTCAAAGCCTCGAATATCGCCAGTGAAAAGTGGTATCTGACAACGTTAAGTGCGATTACGACGACGCCAGAATTACACCTTTGCGGTCAGCTATACCTGTACCTGATAAGCCAACATGCATATTCGACCACCACTGCACGATCGGAGCTGATTCGACGCATGCGCGAGGCATTATTCAAGGACATTGCTCTTGTCGGACTCCCAAAACCCGCAGAGGCACTGCTCAGCATTACCAAATTCATGTCCGAGGAAGATGGGGAATGTTCCTTCACCCGAGAAGGCTGGCAATGCGACGATGCAAATCATGCACGGGGGATGGATTGGTTAAAATCAACATATGCGGATAACACCGCCGCGCTGTTTGGGTTATTCAAAGATCATCCAGACTTTGGCTTTTGGGTTGCTGATATCACTTATGGGTTACTGTTGTCGGACCGCCAGATTTTGGATGACGTGGATACAGAGATGGTAGTTTTACCCGCTGTCATGGGTCAAGACATGCCACGGATGACCTACTGGCATATGCGAGGAACAAGGCGGTTGGGGATCTCCAAGGAAGATGTGCAAATGGTCATGGAATGTGTGCGTCTAGTAGTCGAAGCTTGCGGTGTGACATTGAAGCAAGTGCCCAGTTTGGATGACGTCGATAAAGATTTGTAGAGCACTGTTCCGATGGCAAGCGAAAGAAATATAGTTAGAATTGATTATTTTGTCACATCTCCACATATGTTTCAAGATGTAATCAAGGAGAAAGAGAAGAAAGAGAAAGAGAAAGAGAGAAGATCGTGTGTCCAATAACAGACTGCTTACCTAACCACCTCGAGGACCGCTCTTTCGTACCGCATCGGGAGACTTGTTTATGGCTGCCCCGCGTTTTCTCTCTTATTTCTGTATCATAAAGTCAGCCTGTGAATAGTTACGAGACCGCACTATTTTGTGGTCGCATTTCTCAACGTGCGCTCTTCCACCCCTGAGGTGGCACGGCACGCGTGCCTCCCGAGATTCCATCACATGAGTCCGCCATGTCGGCCTCGTCGCGCAGCCAGAGCTCCTCCCCCGATATTCTGGGTCCTCCAGGCGATGCCCAATACTTGATCTCATCGCCGATTAAACCTTTCGCAGGCCGCCAAAGCTGGATGTCTCCTATAGTAGCCAAATCACGAACTCCGGCCAAGCGACCGCGACCGCGACCGCGCGTCAGCCTCAGTCCCGCGAAAAGCGCGCATTCCATTCAATTCAACGATGTCATACTCCCGGGGTCGCCAACAATGAGGTTCAATGGTGGTCGGCAGAGGTCGCTCTCTCCGGAGAAGGTTCAGGAAGGAAATGTTAGCCCGTGGCGCATCAGACTCACTCTCGAAGCGACACAAGATGAAGATGACGAGAACCGGGGTAGCCCGTCGCGCAAACGATTGAAACCCTCGACCACGACAATGATGATACCATTAAAAGATGAGAGGAGTCCCTTGAAGGAGAAAACGCCCTTGAAGCGGCGAGGGCGTCCACGAAAGTCTGATATGAATGCGTCCCCGTTTCTCGCGGGCGCTGGGCAGACCCCCTGGCCCTGGGCACACACCTGGGCCGGGTCATACACCTGGGCCGGGTCATACACCTGGGCCGGGCCATACACCTGGGCCGGGCCATACACCTGGGATACAACTTGACTCTCAGCCACGCAGAAGAGGTCGACCACGGAGCACGCCCAAACCCAAACCACAGGATTTCCAGCTGCTGGATGATCAGGCAACGCCGACTGTTGAATATGAACATCCCTTTAGTCCGATGGATATAATCCCCAATAGTGATTCCCGTCAAGCACAGAAATCCCGTCCAATGGACACCATCAACAATGAAGCAGGTCTAGGCCAACGTGAATACAGTCCCATGGATACTATGCCTAGTGAGACTAGTCCCGGCCACCAACCACTCAGCCCCGCGGATGCTCTCGCCAGCAATTCTGGCCAAGGCCAACATCGATTCAGTCCGACGGACTCTTTCGCTGGGAGTAATGCGCACGCCAGTCCCTTGAATCTTGTGGGGGATGCAGACTCCGAGGACGACTCTTGGGGGAACTCCGACATGTCAATTGCAGAGCTTCCTGACCCAACTGAGCCGGTCATGGAAGATTTGGGCGATCTTCGCCGTGAGTACGGCCGAACGAGTTTGGAGACGCCTGTCATCGGAGCTACGGAACATCACTTTTTAGATGATGAAAACATCCACTCCACCCCTTCAAAAATGCCATCACCTACACGAGAGAGAGCAATCTTGTCATCGCGAGCGTCTTCTCACAATACCGCGAGCCCACAATCGCGCACATATCCGACGCCGACCCCCACGTCATCGCTGGCCGATGAAGAAAATCAAACCCAACAAGCCGACGTGGATCATCCCCTCAGGGCAGAACCCCATCATGCTGAAGCCGATCCTGTTGAAGATCCCGCAGACGAGTACGAAGAATTCGACACTATCATGGAAAGTGAAGGGTTCACTATGATCTCACTTGATACACTCCCATCAGCCAAGCAGCATGGATTCGGTTCCAGTGCTGTGACGAACGGTGGTCCCAAACCGAAGGACGTCGGGGACCGCTTGAAACGCAAACTTCCTGGAACGATCGAAGACCTCCGAGGTGATTCTCGCACTCAAAAGTCATCCAGTCCAGTCACTACGACCCTACGCCCTGGGTTATACGAAAATCCTAGCATTGGTATTCCGGAGAAGCACTCTGCGCATGCGACTGAGCCGGAATCAGTAAACTACGTGAATGAGGTTGCCTACCCTGAACTCCCTGCCACATCGTCTCCCGCTAAACCAACAATTGTTCCAAAGAAGAGGACATTGACCAGCTTGGCCAAACTTGTTCGTCTTAGCTTGGCCCTGCAAGGTCCCTTTAAGCCTCAAGAAGACGAGTGGTCGGGCAAGAGCAATGCTCGTCACAAAAGACGTCGGTTGGAGGGTGTCTTCAGCACATTCAACGCTGAGACCCAGCGAGAACTCCGAGCTGCTATGGGGCTAGGGCAGGAGCTTGCTATGCGTCGAATGCTCGCTGAGGAAGATGAGGCTGCGGCCAAAGCAGCAGAGTATGAAGCATCCCGTCTCGAGAAGGAACGTCTCCAGGAGGAACAAGAAGAACAAGAAGCACGTCACTATAATAATGACTTCAACGACGAAGAATCAGTGGAGCAGGAGCATGCTCAACCCTTTGAGGACGAGATCGAGAGGCAAGATGGATATCATTTCGAATCTAACAAGTCCCTACGACGAAGCCCGATGTCCCACCAAAGAACACGTCGGGAACGTGATCGATCATTCGAAGACGAGGTCGAGACGCAAGAAGCATACACCCGACCTTTACATTCCAAATTCAAGACCTCCCTGCAGCAAAGCCCGATGTCCCACCAAAAGACGCTCGAAGATGAGACCGGGACGCAAGAAAGATACAATGGACCGTCACGTTCCAACCTCAGCGCCTCCCTGCAGCAAAGCCCAGTGTCCCACCGAAAGGCACAGCAGGAGGCACGATGGCAGGTTGAACGAGAATCAGTCAGCCGCCAGGCTCAGATGGCTTCAAACTCACGGTCGGTCGTTTATATTGATAGCGATGAAAATGCGGCGGAAGATGATGCGGACATCGGATTTGAATATGAACGGCGATTTGAACATGAGACCGGAAATGGGTTCGATGAAGAGCCCAATGATTCCGCGCCTGGGCCCGTACCAGAACCAGCAGATGTGCCCCAAGATGTCGAGCCCGAGCCTGAACCCCTAGAAGATGAGGATGATGGTTATGATGATATTTGGCAACTCGAAGCCAACGATCACAGCCATATTTCGCAACACTCTAAGGACGATGATATTCGTTCTCCTCCGCAGCCACTTGCACGTCCTTTGGGCAACCTTCCGATTTCTGCAGATCAAGACCACCTGAGCTCATCACCTTACGCTCCTTCAGAGCATGATTATGTAGCGCGCTTTGGGCCGTCTAAAGTTCGCGAGCTCCGTGAACAAAAAGTCGATCTGTCTGCTTTGCTTGCAGAAGAGGATACACCAAACCGCGCACGGTATTACAATGGAACGAGTACGCCTCGGGGTTTACTCGCCCGCCCATCAGAGCCACAGAACTCCCCAGTCAATAACTCTGTGACAAAGGGTCCCGTGTCGCGCACGCCAGCACGTATTCGTTTACAACCTCTCTCCCAGTCCAGCCCTGATACTTCCAATCCACGGATCCTCAGTCCACAAAACGCGTTCCTCAATGGCAAGGCATCACCGAAGGCTGTACAAAGAAGCCCGCCTATGCAAGAACCATTGGAAGAAGACCATGGCAACATCAGCGTTTCTGATGCCGCTCTCAGTCAATCGGGATCACCCAACGTGCATTCTGCATCCACCCCACAATCTCGTCCGCTCAATAGGCATGAGCCAACATCATCCTGGTTCAGTAAAATAACTAGCTTCACACCGCAATGGCTGAAAGCTCCCAACCGTGACCGAAGCTCAAGTGTCAGTACTATCCCGGAGGAAGCGTCTGACTTGGAAGGTGAAGAGGAAATGGCCAGCATTGAATCTGCGAAGGAGCTTGACGGACACCTCCAGGATGAACCGCTCTCAAAGCAAGCGAGCCAATCACCCGCGAGCCATTGGAGACAACCATCGCCATCTCAGTCTCCCCAGATCCAGCAAGATCGTTTCCCCACAATAGAAGAAGAGGATGACCCAATACACGAGAGGATCGATTCTAGAGGCCTCTTGGAGGAGAATGTGCCGGTTTCTGAGCGGAGTGTCTCGCAAGATCCCTTGGAGAACGAGGATGCAGAACCGGTGAACTACCAGGATGAGGCGTCTCCAGGCCCACGACCACTTGCTGTCTTCGGATACTTCTCCGACGAGCATTATGCTGCGCTTCGTCGTATCTACCGAGTTGCCAAGCGATACCCTGAGCGCTTTGAATACTACGATGCTCCAGGGCGGGCTGCCATCATCGGTGATTGGATATGGACCTCCGATGGTCATCACGGGGTACCCATCACAGAGATCCAATTTGCCATCATCGATCGCTTTGCCCACGAGCTTGCTCGGGCTGACATGCAATATGGTGGCAGCGGACAGATCGATTGGACAGAAGCTGATCTGCATCGGAGACTCATCAGCATCATTATTGGCGAGCAGATCCGAGAGGAACGAAAGGCCAAGGCCAACCGGGGTACCTCAGTGGATACATGGCGATAAACATCTATTCATTTTTTCCTTCGCCCACTTCATCTTATATTATGCCCTTTTTTTTTGGATATCCGATGAGCACCTGGCGTCATGGTTTTGTTTAAAATGCGTCTGTTATGGTTATGATTCCCTCACGGTTATTGGTTAGGCTTGTATGCAGCACTAGGCTGTTTTGGGGAGGTTATTGCGCCTGTGCTTAGTTTAGGCCTCTCTAGTCTCTAGCCTCATCAGTTGGACATGAATGGGGTGCTGTATACTATAACTTCCAAGTTTTCGATTAAAGTGACCAAAGTACCAAATCCCGGAAGGGGATCCTTGACTACAACTGCGAACACCATGTGTATATTGCATCTCGAACATGCGTATCCAACCAATTACGGAGGTCTGCTGCATCAAGATCCCTTATTTCCCCGACTACCTGACGAAGCAGGGATGGAAACATTTATCGCGTGAGGTGCATCCAGAACGCAACTCAGTCCAACTCATATTGGCCAAGTCAACGCCATCCAAATCCGCTTTTGTTCCATCCCAATGAAACAACTGTACAACCAAGCCCTCAAACTGTCAAACCGTCACAGAAGCAAACAAAATTTACATTTGAGTCTCGACCAGACCTGCAGCCCTCCACCATCTCGACCAACCAGGCCACCCCGCGTCTCCTGCACGATCGTATACTTATCGCGTGGGCAGCCAAGCAGAAGCAGGAGAGCCTCGCATTCCCCACCCCCCCGTGCGAGGTTCCTGCGAGGGGTCCCTGCACGCGTTCTCGTCCTTTGGTGTCGGTCTGGCTAGATCGTGAAGTACCACTTGGGAGGCGAACCGGGACATTTATAAAAGCAAGGCTTGGTACGACATGGAAAGAAGAGCATTTCGAGAGACCAGGATAACAAGTATATGCCTCTATACTTGGATCATCTCTTCTGTTCCTTTTCCATACATGGTGTATGTGTGTCGATCATCCCAGCCATGTCGGTATTTACAATCGTCCATCGAGCCCTACCACCACTATCCCTCTCCTGGAAGCGACGAACAAGTCTAAAGGGAAAAGCCCCCGAGCTGGAAGCTCATCCCAATGAAAAGAATCCCATCCTGTCAGACCCCAACAGCAGCCCCCGCGCCCAGAACAGTGAATCCACATCCGTGCACCGTGACGTCCACGGCCACGTGCAGGTAGCGGTGAAGACCAACTCGCACCACGACACACCCACCCCGCAATCAACATCATCCGCGCCGGAAAATATCACGTCTGCAGCGCCGGATTCATCTTCCGAGGGCCGGACACACTGTTCCCGCCAGGCGCGTCCAACGCGGGCCCAGCTCGCTCGCGCTGTTAGTTGGGCGAGTATTATCCGCAGTCGAGACCGGTGGACAGCCGAGCAGGAGAAGGAGCTTGTGCATGCGCAGAGACAGTTGGGGAGGTGTCAGAAGGCGTGGAGTTCTGAGCAGGAGGTGTGGTTATCATATGTATGTGGAAAGTTTTTTCATTTTCTATTGCTGTGTATTGCTCTATTGTATTCCAGTTGGCTATCGCATTCCCAAACTTGGTAAATGACGAATCACGAACTAATTCGTCGATGCTTCAGGTTCAGGCCCTGAGCGAAGAAAAGGAAGCCCATGCTTGTTTCCTGTCTATGCGGCATAGACAGCAGGACGACGAGCAGCACCAATTCCGTAAGGCGTGGAAGCGGCGGCGATGTTCGTCAGGTGATGACGAGATGCAGAAGTCTGCGGTCGAGACTGCGAATCGACTTGGGAGGTTGCGTCGCTTGCAGCGGTATGGCTATTCAGGGCAGCGGTTGGGCACCACGAGATCGGCAGTGTTGACTGTGGAGGGATGAGATAGTGGCGAAAGTGGCTTCTAAGTCTAAACCTGGAAAGATAGTAGATTCTAGTTTGCATTGTTCCGTTCAGCATAGAGTACTCTAATTAGTGCTGAATGGCGCAGAGTGGGCTTGGTAAATCAGGAGTAGGAATTGAATACGCTGGCATGCATCTAACTTTGTCTCATATAACCAATATTCGATAGTCCATCTTCTCCAATTTTACTCTTCCCTCCAAACAAATGACATGGTCTCAGGGTATAAGACATCATGAGAAATCACGACCTTGGGGGGACCATGCTGTGCCTTTCATGGCAGCGGTTGCATCACCGGGGTACAAAAGGCTCGGGTGTGAATACTAGGTTTTCTGATATGGTCAGACTATATATATCCGCTTTATTGATTATAGCCAATCTTGGTGTTTATTCTGTGGAAGTATCAGGCGGCCTACCTGGTCGAACCCGCTCAGGACGATAATGTGGGGAGAGTTTAACGGGCGGTTGGTAAGGTACGGGCCGTCTCGGCGAACTTTGCGGTTGATCCATGGATGCTTACAGTATCTGTCATCTGGGCAAAGATACAGTGGATCTGATACGGATTTCTGGGAGTCTATCCAAGGATATCTCAACTACGGTACTGGTATCGGACATCTCACTTAAAACATCTAAAATGTGTCGAAACGTGCAGGTGGTCTTCACACTACAGACTAGCACGGGCGTAGTCAACTGATACTTTTGAGGTTTTCCCCAAATCCTATACAACATCATAGGTGTAAAAGGGCAAAGTAAAGTCGCTGAGAGCCCTAAGAGCAATATTGGAGTTAAGCATAGTTAAACTAGTCACATCTTGCGATAGTAGCTGATACTCATAACTAGAAGCCTGCATGAAACGCAAACCTTCATAGTCAACTCTCGCAGGTAGGTTGGAATGTTGGCGTGATATTTGGGTACACGTACCTAGGTAGGTATATGTAGGTGTATTAGATCACCTCCACACACTTGATTTTGGCTATTTTCCACGCTGAAGGAAGACTAGGTAAGAATAGTATTTTATTGACAAAATTATCTTTTTACTATACATAGTAATGCAAGTTCTGCCACGGTGACCTCTACCCCTAGTCCAAACCCTACCACTTCCCCTCCTTCCTATCAGGGCACTTCCGAAACAAATCCGCCCAAAAGAATCAATTGGCGCTGTCAAAAGCCCAACAGCGTCTCAAAGAGGGGCTCGGTAGGCGCAAGCGGATGTGATCTGAGCGGGTCAAAGACCAACCCGGTCGAGCGAGTAGTCAACTCACTGTGTTTGGTGTGCATAGATCCCATTTATTTGCTTGTCATGTCTCTTTATCCGCTGTGCTCTCTAAGATTGAACAGGGTTGCTGCGCCTTGAGTGTCAGATATTATTGGATACAGCTAAGCGCCCTCTTCCTGATGATCCCTACTGAAAGTTTCACTTCCATCCTGGGCGCATTGATCTGCCAATGATGATTGGATCTTGTAAGTCACAAGAGATGAATCCGGAGTTGGCTGGCGCCTAGGACCAGCAGGAGCAACATAAATACAACCCACAACCTAGGGCATTCCCTGCATCGAGTCCGAGGAAAAGCTTCCATCATGGGTACACCAAAGAAATATCTCAACGCAAAAGATTTCGAAGACGGTAAGCTGTCTTGAACATCCTGTATACTACAGACTATGATATCATGGTGCGCTAAGCACTTCGACCGCAAGGCAAAATTAATGATGCTAACGATGACCAAAAGGCCTTACAGCACTTGATAGTGCGATGGGTGAGAATCCCTGGCTCATCGCATTCGCCCCCATCCGACTCATCACTGCTGGGGGGTTCGTTGCAGTGTCTTATCTCAAGAACCGCGAGAGCACAGGTGATCTTGATTTCCTGATTGACCCAGAATTTGCCGGAGACAAGGATATTGGAGGTGCTCTTCAGGGTGCTATCCTCGACGTGGCGAACCGGCTATCGTATAATGAAAACTGGGTCAATGATGACATGGCTATCTTCGTCACTAAGAAAACTCGACAGGCCCTGTTCGAACAAGCCGTAAAACAGGGTGTCACACTTTTCAAAGGACAGAATCTAGAGGTCCTAGCCGCTCCAATCGAATGGGCTCTCGAGCGCAAATTGAGGAGAATCTACGCCGCGAACCGGGACCGCAAGGCGGAAGGAGATTCTGCGGACGCAGTTGCTTTTTTAAACGTCTTGAGGACGCGCAACAACGGCCCTCTGGATCTAGAATCGATTCGGACGATGAACATGAACGGGTATGATGTGGTTCCTGATTACAAGACAATGCAACGAGTGGCCGATGCGTACCGCCAGAAGTACAACGAGGAGATATTCAGATAGATTGGCTTTGTGTGCTCGAAGATATGTTCAATTGAATCATCCCTAGATAGTATAGAGCCAGCCTGTGTTTGTGATAATATTGCGCCGGGCAAAATTGGGACTCTTGCCATTAGCTTCAAGCACTAGATTCCCCTCCTTATCTAATGATTCCGGTGGCACCGACAGCCTTAGCAGATCCTTATCAATAGGGGCAACCTTCTTTGTCCAATCAGGCAGTTCCTCGGGAGTGAAGGGTGGCCACGGGTCTCCATCTTCTTCGCGATAAACATGCTCACCATGTCTCCGTAGACCCAGACTTAATCTCCAATTAACCGCCTCGTGTAATTCATCAACAATAGAAGCGATAATCGCATAGCGAAGCGGATCGGGATCTCTCGGGTCTGGTATATCTCCTAGCTTCCAATCTCGCCGATAAAAGAAATATTCCGTCTCCCATCCCATCAGCGCGTAATGGTCAGCAAGGTGGAGCTCATAGAGCCGGTAGATCGATCGCAGGGGCGTGTCGCGCATACGCCAGATAGAAATAGCGCGGAGATTATGGATATCGCCAAAATGAGATGTGATGATACCCGTCTCATTCTTCGTGTCCTCGATAAGCGCCCGTAGAGGAAATGGACCTGGAATCGGGAAGAACCAGGACGGATAGGGGATGAACATGCGCAGGAGCGTGAGCAGGGGGTACTGGTGCTGATGGCCGAGTCGGATGAGACTATTACGTAGCTGGAGGGGTGAGTGGGCGTAGCGAAGCCATGTTCGAAAACGAAGCCAGAGAGATATCTTGGGACGGCGACGTGGAGGCATTGACAGTCACTTCGCTGAAGAGCAACCAGGCAAAAGAAAATGTTTCTGAACCTATGATGCAAAATAATGGTAAGATAGACGCCAGAGGGGTGCTGAAGATCAGCACATTAAGCCTGCTTGAGGTAACCTGAAGCAGCTGGAGAGGGCTGAACGAGGAGGTCAAAACACCGGCCTTAGTCACGTGCCTTAGGCCTATTAGCCTTATACTAGGCCCCGATTGTCACTGCAGCGGTATATACTAGGCCCTAGGCTCTGCTCGGGACCACAGCCTCCCAGCCTGACAAGTTACTCCATTAGTCTTTGACGTTTTTAATCTCCATGCTTAAGGAACACTAAAGTAAAATAATATGATATTAACATTCTATTTTCCACTATATCAATGCACCCTACCAATCTAACCCCCTTAAACCCCTACTTCTTGTCCTTTCCATCAGGCCACTTCCGAAACAAATCCGCCAAAAGATCAATCGGGGCCGTCAGAAGCCCAACAGCCGTCTCAAAGAACGGCTCCGTAGGCGCAAGCGGATGCGATCTAGAAGGAACAAAGATCTTAACCCGATCAAGCGACTTAGTCAATTCAACACTCTCCTCCTTGGACAACAACTCCTCAAGCCTGGGCAAGTCCACCTCCTCCTCATGTCTAGAATGAATGCCCCAATCGCGCATAAGCCCCTTAAGCGTCGGCACGAACCTCGTATCCGTAGACTCAAGACCCTGAAACACCTTCAACTGCTGCTTCACACCCTGGTGCTCGAGTCTGTTTTTATCTGCTATGCCCTGTCCGTCTGGGAGGGACTCGATCAGCGCCGGGTAGACGACGAGTTCCTCGCCGATTAGGTGGCGGGCTAGTTCCCAGACGAATTGGTTTTGGAAGCGGGTTTTTTCGTCTGGGTTTGTTGAGGAGAGGATTTTGTTGCTGTGGGATTCGAGTTCGTGGTGGTCGTGTTTTATGGCGGGGAGGATGCGGCTGTGGAAGGTTGGGGGTTGCGGTGTCTTCGGTGAAGGTTTGGAGGGTTGGGATGTTGCCGCTGAAGAGGGGTTTGGGGGATTCGGCTTTTGGTCGTGCTGGGGCTGGAGCTGTCATTGGTTTGGGGATGGGTGGGTGGATGGGGAGGGCGCGTCGGAGCATGAGGTTGGTGGTTTGAGGCTTATTGTGTTTGCTGTAGTAGATATATCAAGACCCTGCTTGATAGAATAGTCGGCGATGACTTCCGTTTTTGTCATGATGATGGTATAGAAGATAGCCCTAAGTTGATACCAATCTCGAACGATATGGAACATCAACCCAGAAGTGCAGATCCAAGTAAAACCTATAGCCGACTTGCTGCGTAGTAGATTTTGCGAATTGAATATTTTGTAGGTTGTCTTCGTGGGGGATTCGTTGGAGGGCTTGGGAGGCCTTGTTTAGAGTGTAGGTTTGTCCGGTGCTGCGGATGTTAGGCGGACAGTTTGTTGTTCAATGAAGTTGTATTGACCCACTGGGTAGTTTGAGGGTGAGGATCTGGCGTAGTTGAATGGGAATGGAAGGCTAGGGTTTGCGATGGTTAGGCCTCTGGGGATGTAGGCTAGTGAGCTTTGTAGACGGTGGGATAGGGTCATCCTCTCGAATGGCATTGGGTTGTAATATTGACCAGATATCCCGCTGACCAGGTAGACGGAGATCCGCGGCCCAAAGCTATGATATATAGATTAATATCACTTCGAACCCAAGTTACAGAGACTGAAGAACAAGGTATCCATGACTACCCAACATAGGGGCAAGCATAAACCTGAGAAACAAAGTACTATGTGTGTCCCAACAACGCCAGACAGGTCGGGGCGAACATGGTCCGAAAAAAAAAAAGATAAACACAGAAAAAGAAAAAGAAATCCCAAACACCTCCGAGGTCCATCCCTCACAACATAGCTAATATGATCAATGATAAAGAGTAACCCGTAACCGCTTCCTGCAGTAAACACCATCCCATCCCATCTTAACGTACATCCGAAACTTCATGTGCATATCCTTCAGTGATTGCGGGTGCGCTTGCGACTGCGCTCGCGCTCCATGGCCTGCGGCTGGAACATCTCGAAGCCCGGGTTGTGGACGGTAGGAGTCCAGTCGATACCCATGGCGGGCGAGAAATCCGGGTGCAGCTGGCTGAAGACGGCGGGATCGGCCGGATGGCCATCGATCGTCTCTGCGGAAGTAGGAAGAGGTGCAGCCACGAGTTCGACTAAAGATGTGTCGATCCAATTTTGGGGTTTGCTGGCCAGGCGGCTTATGCGGGCGCAGTCGTCGTCGACTTCCTCGTTCATTAGGGAGGTCAATGGCGGCGCGTTGCCGTTGGGTCGTGCGTGGTGGTTGGACAGAACGTGGTAGGGGAGGATAGGGCGGGTGGCTGGCTTATCGGCCAGGTCGGCTAGGGCACTCAGAGCACTGTGCGCAGCGGTGGTGCGGGTAGATCGGGTAGCGTGGAAATTGTGGCTGGCGGTACGCATCATGTCGGCTGCACTTGGGGTGCCGTTATCTTCATGGCCTGTGCCCTCGGGTGTATCTTCGGCATCGGTATTGTTGCCGTTCGTCACCGCGCCGGACCCGTGGTCTGGGCGTCTAGACGTAGAAAAGAAGTGAATCGTGGCCAGGTGTGCCTGGTTGGCGTGTGCGGTGAGTTCCTTGTCGGTGAAGAGGGAGTGGATCGAGTAAGAAGGAGCGACCTGCTCCTTTGTGACCTCGGCCTTGTTGCGCTTCGCGGGAGTAGCATCGCCCGCGTCCCGCGCAGGCGATCCATTGTCCTCCTCCGGAGCCTTCCGCTTGCGCTTGTTCAACTCCGACATGAAACCGTTGCCCAGCTCGTCGAGGTCAACGCGGTGACGGGTGTGTCGAGTAGTCTTACGGTTGCTGTGGATACCGCCAGGGCTGGAAGGGTTCGTGATGCTGAACTGGTTGGGGTGGAGGAGAAGGGCATTGGTGTCGGCAATGTCGAGCTGCTCCTTTTCACGCATCAGACGGGCGCGCTTGCCGGAGATGTTCTGGACCAATCGCTCTCGGAGGGTAGAAGACAAGTTACGGAACTCTTCTTGTGCGAAGTAAGTACGGAAGTCACGGTCCCGCTGTTGTCTTTCCATAACGTTGGTGTAGTTATTCTGTACAAGGAAAAAAAGCCATTGATTAGGGTTGACTCCCCACAGCTGGGAAAAACAGTAGACTCACCATAGTCGCGGCCAATTCTGCATCTCTCTTCTCCTTAATCTCATTAACATCCTGCACAAACCTGGAATACCAGGATCCAGCGAGGCCAGCCATCTCTTTCGCAAACTTGCTGCCGCCACCAACAGTCTCCTCAATCAACGTGGCAATGCTCTCCGCGGAGTCCGGCAGCGGTCCAATCCCATAAGGATCAGCATTGTTGATCAGAGTCATATCGCACTGGAGTGCGTGCAACTGCTGACGAAACTGGATGTCCCGATTATTGCTGAACTGAGCCGTGAGTTCCTGGAGCCGCTCCTGGAGCGCGGTGCGCCGCTTGTCGCGTTTCGAGGGTGCACCAGCCCCGCCTCCAGGGCTAAGGGGAGGATTCGGATAGGACATTGTATGTGGCGAGCGTGGGCGAGAAAGGGTGGTAGATTGCATTAAGTTGGTAATCGAGGGAAGATGAGATGAGAGGGGTGGGTCACCGTCGAATATGGACGGCAGAATGTTTGGCCGCCCCGAGGAGAATAGATAGCGAGGTGAATGAGACAATGTGAAAAGAAAATGGAGTTATTGATTCTAATTGAGAGAGTGTGTTAGGAAAAAGAACGATAATGAATTGACATAGATCAGTTTCCCGTCTTCTATTGGTGTGCCTTCCAAGGTTGCAATCCGGACCACACCTATCGCAAGCTTTATACGTTGGGACAGATGGCCTTCACTTGTACACATTGATCGCAGCTGTTCAAACCATAGATCATACAAACAGTTAATCAAGTGGAAGAAATCATAACAATTACTCTTCTTAGCATATACATACTATAGCATGAATAGCTCATTTCCTACAATAGAAGGCATAGGACAATGGTGGTAAAGAAGTGCTCACACTATGTCGCGGTGATGCCTAACGGGAGCCTGACGAGGCCTAGCACGACCACATATACTTAGATGTACTCCAGGCACATCCTAGATTACAGAAAAAGAAAAGATATTGTTAATAGCAGATATATTCCCACAAAATCGTGTATATCTATATCCATCATAAAAAAAAATAAAGTCCAAAAAGTTCATAAAACCCGAATCGCCAACAACAACCGGGGTATTCATAGTTCATTCAAAATGGTCGCAGCGGGAAACCCCAAACGAGTCATGCAAAGTGTGAAAAAAATTTATTCACACCGGAAAATCGAAATCCAACACCGGGGACACCTCCTGGGTCCCATGTCATCTTTTGTGAAGGCCGTTTGTTAAAATATGATATTGCGGAAGAAGGGGTGGAAGAATGAAAAGGGATGAGGGATGAGGGATTCGAGGAACAGGGAGAAAGAGTGATCTTGCAATTCTGCGACGATCTAATTCGTTCGCCGAATCACGAAAACACCAAGCTCAATACCATCGCGAGGCTCATTGTCCTCGCAATAGCGCCGCTTGCGGATGCCATCGCAGATCTCACTCAGGAGCCCGGAAGATGTGACTTCCTTGTTTCCCATCATGCCGGAGAATCCAGAGCCCGTGTTCTTAGAACGGCGGCCGTTTTGCCAGTACAGACTGAGGACTTCCTTCATGCGGGGTTTCTCCTGGTGGATGAACCACTCGGCCCAGAGGCTGCGGTCGAGGTGGGTCTCTCCACGGCCTGCATCGGCCACGTGGAATCGAGAGGAGGAATCATTATCGCTCAATGATTCACAGAGAGCCGCGATGTTCGCCTTCATGGTGGCAAAGTCATCCATTTGAGAGACGGGCGAGAGCTTGCCGAGGTAGCGGCCCACGTCTGCGGACAACTCATTAACCACAACGAGTTGACGGAGAAGCGGGTCGAGGATGGGCCCCAGATACTGGGATTTGAAGGTTGATGCACCTTTCTTAGTCGGGTACACAAAGAGGAGGGAGCCGCCATTAGGTGACAGCTCGCTCATACGGTCAACGAGAAAGGATGGACGGGTACGACAAAACAAATCACGGTATTCCTGAGCGGAGGTTGGAGGGAGATAGCGCTCGAGGACCGAGATGTGAACACTGCGAGGGGGGACAATGGGCATCGGGGCGTGGGACATTTGCCGTTGGAGTGGTCCACGGTAGTCGTGGTAAGCACTCACAACTGCTGCACTGGAGAAAACGGTGGCGTTGAAGTATTCCTCGGCAGCGGTTGGAGAACGAGGGGTGCTGGGGGAGAGTGGGGCAGATTCGAAAGACTGAATTGCTCCGGTACTGCGTGGGTAACATTGATATATGGTGATTGACCAGGTTGCAAGTGGTTGTGGACAGCCTGTACAATGGAGGAAAAGACACTGTCGGTCTTCAGCCCTGATACTGCCTGATCAGATGTCCTGGGATATGGAAGAGTCTGGGAAACGATTTTGACGGCCTCGCCTCGTGTTTTGCATAGGGCAAGTGATGAAGCTGGAAGAGGTCAGTGATCGGCCTTGAAGCGCAAATGTACGGATAGCCTACCAGTCAAATCGATGCCATGATCCAGCCATGAGCCAATATCCTGCTGGCAGTCCATATCATCATGGGGCCCAGGGCTGCCTCCAGAGCTGGAGGACCTATGAGAAAGCCCATCCGATGGACTGCTGAGTGTATCCGAAGCACCGGTCGCGGAGGAGTTGTCCACACTAGGGGTCTCGTCCATCATAGCCATGGATCCCGTGTGGGAGTGTGTGTCGAACAACATCATCTCGGACTTGGGGTTCCACGCAACGTGGATCTCCTCCTCTGGCGGCGTGGGGGGTAATGTGGCGGGGTATTCGGATTGATAGTGAGAGTTCCAAGATGGGGAAGCAGCCAAAGGCCTCGGCCCGCGAGACACAGTGGTTGAAAGACGAAGGCGAGAGTCGACCGACCGAGTGCGAGACTCCACACGGTAGGGCGAACCAGGCGAACTAGGTGAGGTACGTTGGTCCCAGGATGGGAAGTTCACGGCAACGCTGCTCTTGGAGAGAAAGCGAGATACCGGTGACGGTCTTGTTCGAAGAGATCCTTGTGAAGCTCGTCGGCGAATCCTGGAGGGGTTGGAAGTTTCCTGTGTATCTGAATCCTGGGGGAGATGTGCTCTGGTGTCGAGATTCACTGTTGGTGGGACATGCATGGTGTGATCGTCAGGAGTGGAAGTGACGGGCCAGTACTGTCCATTGCATGAGGATGTCATCCAGTCTGCGCTATCTAACGGACGGAAGGCGATGGCAGCCGTCATGAATCATCCGTCGGCCGATGGTAGATGATCGAAAGATGACCAAAAGATGATGATCGGGTCCAAGGTAGGAATTTGGAGGGGGATTTGGAGGTTGGATGCTATAATGAGTTGATGTTAAAGAAAGGAGTTAAAGAGAGGAAATGATTGAATATTTGGGGAGGAGGGAAAAGGTAGAAGAGAAGAGAAGAAGAAGAAGAAGAAGAAGCAAAAGAGGGCGTGAATCGAATGGAAATTGACGGGAAGAGAAGAGTGGGTATTAGGTACTTGACGGTAGTATGGGCTAATAGGCACTAGACCATGTACTTGGTACTAACTGGGGCAAGGGTTGGGGCCAGACTCTTCAGGTCGGGACAAGTCTAGACCTTCCAAGTCATGGAGTCATCGGTTTCCACTTTACTTTTCTTCTTTTTTCCCTTTTTTCTTTCTTTTGCTGTAAGGGATAGATAGATAGATATATATCTATATATGTATATCATTTATATGGGATATTTTATTTCATAAATCTGCTAGAATTAATTCATACAGGGTGATATAGCCTATAACAAAAATCCATTGAAATGTATAAAAATGTTGCCAGTCTAGAGCGACCGATGGGCCGAAAGCCTTGGCTCCACGGTGACGATCATCGGGTTGTGCAAGTTGAGACCAGAATACACTCTAAAACAATGTATCTGAATATAATCCAAATCTATCTGAAGATACTTAAATGAAGTCTTCATTACCCGAACCAGACTCGAGCATACTATTATGCTTTTATCATATTCCCCCTAATGCGGCCTAAGCCTTTGGTTTCACAAGTCGCCAGTACCACAGAACGTAGGTGGACCGTGGGCCTGGACGAGGTACTGAGTACTTTCAAGTGAAGTGTACGCATACGAATGTCGTCTCCGTTTCCGGTGTGAGAGGGAGAGGGGTTGGGCATTGGCATATACTTACATGTATCTGCCAACGCATAGCACATATAGGCTACAATATATATAGTTATACATATGTCCTGTAGGTCGAATGAAGCATATATATACTCGGTCTAAGATCTATGCAATGTCTAGTTCGCAGCAAGTTCGCATTCCGAAGACCCTGGAATCTTAGAATCCTGGAATCTGAGTGGCACTCTGACAGGCGACCCCATATTCAGATCCAGCCCGATCGTCTGAGGGACGTTGGGACCGTTTTAATTTCCACCGTGCGCCTCAGATCTGGTTCACTTCCCTGTTCCCATCTCCGGCTTACTCCACCGTCTCACGTAGAGTGTATTGCCACCACATTAGATTAAATTTTGAGTGCCATATCTGCTGTACTCCATATGATCATATGAAGCAATTTAAGAATGGATTTCACGTGGGGTTACTTTTATGGTTAATCTACCCAACCTTGGAAAAGTCTGTCAAATAGGAGAGTACGCGTCAACTAATATTATCACTTGCATTATTTGATAGTAAGTCTGGTATATCTAGGATAAAAAAGTAAATTATGATTAAAATTATACTATCATGCTATCACTATAATCACTATAGTGCTATAACCCGGTATGATCAACAAATCACATCATTCTCGGCCATATAGACCGACGCATTGGAATATCTCCATCGACCCGAGACGGTGGGATACTTCGATCATCCACGGTCCTAGATCGATTGCATCATGACAGCGGACTCCAGATCCGCGGAGACCCTTGCATATCGAGAAACTGGTCTCGGTCGCGTGGGACGCTAAGGGGAAGTTGCCATGTGTTCTGACGTGAGAAATCGGGGAATTGGTATCCGCGAAAAATCTCGATAGGGTCTCTGTACAACGTAGATTCACAAGGTCCGTAGATACTTTTCTTGAATCACGAGTAGTTCAATCCGCAAAAGGCTGATTCTGGAAAATGCGCCCGGGCGTGTGTAAAATTAACCGGTTGGTTGGAAAGGAGGAAAATGCATGGCGGGAGTCACCACCATAGCCAAACATCGCTCCCTCACGAAGTCAATGACCGGCGACGAGACTGAGTCGCAGTAGTGCAGCCGGCCAGCGGCTGTCTAACAGTCTGCGAGCAATTCCACAAAACCGAGGAGCGGTATCTTTGCTCCTCCCGCGTCAGGCGAACCTGTTTCCGCGCAAAACTAGAAGGCTTCAGGGGGATTGTGCAGGAGGCAGAGCGACTGCCGTAGACAGGCATTGGGGTCTTGGCGAGCGACGGGGTAGCCCGAGCAGGGTTATCGAGGGTCGCGCTAAGTTCGTAGCACTGACGGACGAGCTCCTGCACGCCCTCGGTCAGACGGGTGGCGCGCTCCTCGATATCTGGCCAGAAGGCATCGCCCCAGAAGGGGTCTTCGCAGACGGCTGTCTCGAGAGCGTTCAGCCAGCATTGGAAGCCAGAGCGAGCGCCTGCGAGTTGCGAGGCGACAGTGACGAATCGGATTGTCGGCTCCGAGTGCAGCACATGCTGAACGATGCAAGCAGGGCAGCGGGCTGTAAGGTACCAGTCGTGTTCTTCGGTGAGGATGCAGTTCAACCAGGCGAAGGCGCTGCGGGCTTCACCGCGGAATGCGCGTTCGGGTTCGGCGCCTTTCTGGCTCGGGAGGGTGCGGGCTGCGATGCGCTCGGCTTGGTGGTTGATTAGGAAGAGGGGGACGAGGAGGGTGTGAATGATATCGCGGTGGAGGCGGTAGGTTTCTTGTTCGGTGGAGGTGCAGGAGTGTCGGTGGCCTGCGCAGAAACTTGGTCGCTCCATGCCGCATTCCTGGCGGCGGAGTTGTTCGCGCATTACCCGGAAGGCTTCATTGCGCTCTAGCTCGACTTGTTCGTGTCGGGAGATGTGGAATGGGGAGGCCATTATGGATGTATGTATATCGGGTAATTTTCTGGATCATCGGATATGATATATGATATAGGATTATAGAACCATGTCGCGAAATCAAACCAGGTAATAGGATAGGGCTGAGGTGAAATAGTCCAGAGAAATTAATTCAGGGCCGGATGCGTAGATATTATTATAACCCCCCCCCTTTGCGGAAACGTCATTTCACCCTCCCGTTTTTGGCGACAAGTCCAAGGGCAAGCCCAGTCGATCCTAATGGAGGGACCCCACTAGCTGACGAACACTCTGCGTATGGCGACTATCATTGGTGGACATCTCGGAATGAAGTGGAGGAGTGGAGATTGGAGAAAGTCTGGACTGTCGCACATCCCAAGGGGATGTTTACTCCGTTGTATTCGTTATATTATAGATCTGCTATATACAACGTACCTAGGTAACATAGCAATTACATAAATGTTAAGACGAATGCGACGTTATTTCTACTTTTTCTACTTCTTACGCACTCATCTATTCAAAATCGAACATACACAAAAACAGACCTTATCTCGCAAGGACCTCGTTCTAGCCCCGTGGCAACCGCCGAAAACCGCCCAGTGGGGTAACGTGGCAGTCTGGAATTTAAAAAGCCTTCCTAAGATCGCATTGGCGTTACTAGTGATATCCAATCTTAAGATTATATGCATTAGCGGTCCACGAGACTATCGTTTGATGGCTTCCTAGCCTGATCTCTGCCCAACGCATCTCGTGAACAAAGAAGATAACCTTGGAAAGAATTCTTTAATTCCCTACAACATAGAAAGAAATAAAAAATTAAAATTAAAAATCTACTCCGTAATAATCTGCCGATCGATGAGGTGCCGTGTGCCAGGTTTTGTACGGAGTAGGTAGGATTATCTTTTCCCATGTCCAGTTAGAGTGGATATCAGGGTCAAGTCCAGAATAGCAGTGATTGACAGGGTTTAGGATGGGGGGAATACTTGTCCAACATCGTGCCACAGTGATGGTAGTGATAGTACGGAGTAGTGATGAATAGTTTTTTGTATTATAAAACATGTCTCAAGCCTCCCAAGGTTATAGTAGTATTTGGTAGTATTTATAGTATAGGGGCAAGAGTGGTGTGGAACTCGGTAGATGCCGGGTTAGGGGGCAATATGGGCAACATGGGCATTGGATTGACTTTGCAGACTTTGCAAGTTAATTTTAATATTTTACTGGGGACTGCACATCTTCTACCTACTTGAGTATCTATATCTGTACGAAGTAGTCTAGATTTCTAGATTTACTCTACGTTGTAGATTTATCTTGGATGTTGTACTTGTGCGATATCTGCATGTGATGGACTAGGGCTGGGCCCCAACGGCTATAGGGGTAATACTCCGTACAAATATATACAACAGTCAACATCTGAACTCGCCCAGTTGTACTCCGTACCTTGATTGTACTCCAGTGGTATATGTTGTGTACTCTCCCTTATTGTATACCTTGAATGTTACCAAGGTAAACAAAATACTGGAATGTCCCAAATTGGCCCAGGAATGAAACGCAGTCGAGAACACCCTGCAGATAATTTAGTACAGTCCCAAATCAAGGAACTGAGTTCTTTCTATGTTCCAGCTCTATTTCCCTTTTTCCCCTTCTTTCCTTACTGTTGGTATTACCTAGGTACTCCGTAGAAGTTCTTAGTTTGCACCTGCCCTGATTCCTTCGTTGTCCGGGCAAGAGCGCCAAACACATAATCGAGAGAGCCTTTTCTTCTCTTCTCTTCAAGTCGCTATTTCATCACATCGTCTATTTCACTGTTACTCCCACAGAATTAATCATGTTATCATCCCTGGCATTTTCGCTACCGTTGCTACTTGCTGGCTTACAGGCCACCGCAGTGGGGGCAAGCCCATCCGTTTCGGCTGTCGGCTCCAAGTTCTTCTACGAGAATGGAACTCAGTTCTACGTCAAGGGTACCTAGAAATCCTACACTGTAGGTACCTGACTGACTTGGATAGGCATTGCTTATCAGCTCACCCCAAGTGACCCGCTTATCGACACTGCCCAATGCAAGCGGGATATCGCCCGGATGTCCGAGCTGGGCACCAACGCGATCCGTGTGTACCACGTGGATCCCCATGCTGATCACAAGGGTTGTATGTCGGCACTGGCCGATGCTGGTACGGTTGATTCTTACTCCTATGGGTAATGGTTTATACTGACACATTGTCTAGGAATCCATTTGTTCGTCGATTTGGACACGTTCAATACCCAGATAGAACAGGTAGGTCCACTTTCGAAGGTTCTCCTTCTGTGGGTCATCTACTGACGATCTACAGACCGAGCCACACTGGAATCAGACCCAGTTTGATCACTTCAAGGAGGTGCTCGACGAATTCCAAAAGTTCGACAATACTGCCGGGGTCTTCGTCGGAAATGAGGTACTCACTACGGCCAATGGCTCGGCTGCTGCCCCTTACGTCTTGGCGGCTGCCCGCGACATCAAGGCCTACCGTGATCAGAAGGGTTATCGCGAGATTCCCGTGGGTTACTCCGCAGCCGATATTGCCGATCTGAGACCCATGCTGCAGAACTATATGGCCTGTTCCAAGAATGCATCCGAGCGCTTGGACTTTTACTCGCTGAATGCCTACGAATGGTGCGGTGCGTCCAGACACAGTCTGGATACAATATTCTGCAGAAGAACGCAACTGATTACCCTATCCCTATCTTCTTCTCCGAGACTGGCTGCAACACCCCGTCGCCGCGCACTTTTGAGGACCAGGCTGCCATCTTTGGTGACAACATGTCCGACACTTGGTCTGGATCCATGGTCTACGAGTGGATTGAAGAGACCAATGACTATGGGTTGATTAGCTATGGGCCTTCTGTGGATGCTGCGACTGCGACCGCGAGCAGCATCGAGGACGGCTTCACCCGCAAGGGTACCCCGACGCCCGTGTTGCCTGATTTCAATAACCTCAAGTCTCAATGGGCGACTCTGCACCCAACCGGAGTTGCCCTTTCCGTCTACAAGAAGAGCGCATCTAGCCTCGCCGCCATCGAGTGCCCTGCCTCGACCTCTGGTGGATGGGCAATTGACCCAAGCTCCCCGCTTCCTACCTTGGGACAGACCTTTAAGCAGGGAACTGATTCCACAGCAACCGGTAAGAACGACAAGGCCAGTAAGGTTACTGCAAACGGAGCTCCTTCTGCATCGGCAACGAAGGAAGGTGGTGCTTACGCTGTGACTGTCAGCTCGCCAGCTACCGAGCGCTTGCTCGCGGGATCTTTACTGCTGTCTGGCCTGCTGGGTGTCGTTGCGATCTGGCTTTGATTTTGTTTTGTTCTTACCCGTCTATTGACGATTGCGGCTCAAGCCATTCATTGTATTGATAGCATCACGAATTTGGGATAGACGAGTTCGGCCAAGCGATTGCATGATATATTGGAGTTGGCGTGCTTGTTTGCATACAGGTGATGTTAGCCCAGATCTGTCTTTCACGAAGCATGAAGTGTACACAAGGAATGAATTATTAGTCTGAATTATGTACCTAGGCCGGTCATTGGTCCATGAAGGCATTATCATTATCGTACATCTCCCTAATTATTAAACGACAGACCTTCTATCCCGGTAATGTCCATGTCCAAATCTGGCAGATACAGCTGAGGCAAGACCTGCTCCACCCGTCTCTCAGGCTCTTCGACCTCCGAAACATTCTCTTCTTCCTCGATATCAACATCAACACGATCTCCATCCTCAACATTACTCTCACTCCCACTCCCAGCATCCCCAAACCCAAAATCAATCTCCGAAACCGACCCCGACTCAGAAACCCCCAACGGAGCAGAACCAACAGAAACAGCACTCCCAACCTCCACCCCATTCCCCTTCTCACGCCCCTCCTGTTTCTCCTTACCACAATGCAAGCCCCCAATCCCAATCCCGATCCCATCCCCATCCCCTTTCCCACCTCTAGTAATAGCATCCGCAAACCCCCTCCTAACCCGCTTAGCAAGCGGCCTCTTCCGACCCTCAAAATCAAGCATAGCACGCACAACAATCAACATGCGCGGCACAGCCCAAAAAACCCGATCAGAACATCGATCCCGCCGACACCGTTTCAATGCATCGCCCTCTAACAACGCAATCCATGACTGCACTTGCACGGCATTCCGCGCTAGATGGAAGGAGGCATCTGCTATTCCGCCGCCGCGGCCGGCGGAGCGGTTGCGTGCGCTGCGGTGCGCGCTGAATGATGTCAGGCTTCGTTTGTGGAGGACTGTCAAGATGTCGAGGGTTGTTGCTGCGAGGGAGAATATATCGGCTGGGGTGTTTGGGTTTGGTTGGGATTGGGATCTGGTGGGGGGTTGTGTTAGGGATTGGGTGGATTTGGAGTGGTGGAGGGTGGATGGAGGGGTTGGGGATGCTACGGTTGGTGTGGTTGGCGTGTTTGAGGAGGATGTGGAGGATGAGGTTATTGATGGGGTTGGGGGTGTATTCTTTGTTCTGCGGGACAAGAAAGAGGAGATGCGGTGGTTTCTTGGTTGGGGTGATGTTGCTGTTGCGTCTGTGTGGGTTGAAGAGGCTGCTGAGGATTCGGAGGATGAAGAAGATGATGAAAGGGCGAAGGAGAAACGCGATGGTGAGCCTGGTAAGCCTATGCGGACGACTGTTCTTTTCGAGCCGGCTGAGTCTGGCCTTGTGTGGTCTGGAGAAGCAGGTGGGATTTCGTTTTCGTTCAATGGCGCTAGAGCTAGTCGGGTTGGTCGTTGTCTGCGCTTTGTACGACCTCCCGAGGGAAGTAGTGTCTGTGCGGATTGTGGCTTTTGCTGGACGGCTGGAGCTGTGGGACGAGTCCAGCGCTCTGGTGCGGAGTAATTGTATGCCTCGAGGTCGTTGACATGTGGTGGGGCTAGGAGGGAGTCGAGTGCTTGGAACTGACCGAGGCAGATATGAAAGTTTGCATCGACGAATATGTTGGATGGGCGGATTGCGCCGTGGGAGTGGCCGCGTGCGTGCAGCCAGGAGACTGCGGACGCAAGGCAGTGGGGCCAGGTGATCAAGATCTGGCGGCGTTGTTCTTTGTCTAGCCGTTTGAAGGACATCGGCTCATCTGTGAGGAAGCTGTGTAGATTTCGATCTGCCGTGGCGCCGGTAAAGAGCACCGAGACACTGTCGTCTTTCAGATATGAGGCGTAGACAGAGACGATGTGCTCATGCGACAGACTTTTCAGGTTGCGGATCTCAGCGAGAACCTCGTCGGCCGAAAAGAAATATGGCGCGCCGCCGACTTGTACTTGGGTGCGCATGTAGACTCGACAGACCGAGCCAGCGAGGACGACCCTATCTACCGTATCATCACGTCCGTGTGTCCCACTGCTGGTGTTGGTGCGTACTGCCTCGACAGGAACGCCCTCGTTTTCGGTATAGACGACATGTTCTCCTTCCGCTATACCACGGACCAGGAACCGCCATTGCGCATGAAAGAAACTCGCCTCGAGGGCAAGATCTTCCCCATGCGGGGACAAGTGTAGTAAATCGACGCTATGTTCAGCGACAGGTAAATCGTCGTCGTCGCACGATTCGTCGACTAGCGCAAAGATACGATCGGGAATGCCTATAGCGTCGAGGATCATAAAGACACGGCCGGCCTTGGTGAGGATCCATTCCATGTAGGTCTCGCTGGTCAAGCCTTCGCCCCAGTCCGGTAATTCGAAGAGCCGCGGAATATTCTCTGGTCGCAGACGACTGACGATATACTTTGCGTTGAGGGTGGATTTGATGCGCTCCTCGGGCCACCATAATGAGGTGTGTTCATACTGAGACATCCTGACATGACCTGCACAAAACGTTGCAGATCAATATAACTGGGAGAACAGACTTTTAATATAGTGAACCGTGTCACTCTGGACAATGCGGCTGTTAAAGCCCATGTTTCACCTCAACGGTAGAAAGCCGAGGGAATAATGGACGGCTACTGGTGGGGAGCTTATCTCGACCGCAAGGAGATGGGGAATGTTCAATAGCCCAGAAGATCAGATGAGTAGTGCGAGTTTAGAGTTGGCCATCTGTATACAAACGAAATATGTAGGGGATCTCCATGGCACTTTCGACGTATCTCGTTACAAGTAGAAATGTCTTCAACCCATGCTCAGCCAATCTAGGGCTACAGCCTTATCTTTAGGGGAGATAAGAGATGTCAACTGTCATATGCACTTGGATGGATCTATTGTACTTTATTCGATTTCGGGAAAATGCGGTAAAATAGCAAGGAGGTTCAATAATTGTATTCCCCTCAGGGGGCATGATTGATGCATATGCACTCCGGATGTACTCCGTACTCCGTATCCGTTGCATCCGCCAGATCATGGCGGAGATCCATTTTCTCCGTATACCTATCATCAGCATTGCAGTAACCCCCCTGTACGGAGTAGGTGGGCACTGCTGGATAATGGCATTGACGCCGTTGGAGATAGCCCACCTACTCCGTACGTGCACGACCCCCCGTCAGCCTCCACCGTTTCTCGCCCCCACAATCCCATTTTTGTATCCAGACTATCGGGAAGGATCACTTGGATCAACCATTGAGCGGGGTACTATCGTTGATGACCTCGGGGGAGGATGAAGACGACGTAATCAATACCGGCTAGCGTGGTGATAACTGCACGAGCTGGGTTTTATGAATGATAGTCGGAGCTGCGCCGATCGGCGAGACTTGGCCTGCTGATGACGGTGGACATGCCGCGGAGATTGAACCACTCGTTTTCGAATATAGATAGCCCCGTGACATTGGGGCTAGGATTCGCCATTGTTCTTTCCTTTACTGGGCAATGGAAATGAGAGACTTGGCAGCAGACAGTGCCGTAGATGCATTGGCCACAATGGTATTGTCGGCATCGGCATTCTAGAGGCCGGTACATCGGTGGATGCCGTGTTTATATCCAAGATAGTGCAATTCCAGCCCGAGGAAACCATAGGTGATATCTTTCGCGTCGATGTCAAACAAAGCCTTTAACGTACCTGAACAAGCCAATATGGCGGAAAGGTACTTACCAAGGTCATGTTATAGCAACAAGGTCAAGTCAGGTTGAAATACTAAAACTTGACATCAGCTTTTATGAATAAACTCGAAATCTATGTAGGGATAAGTGAAGTACAACTTCCACGAGAGTAAAAGCACAAAAACCAATGTTCCTCTGGCAAACATCCTCGGATGTTCTGTTTTCTTCCCTCGCTCCTGCCAGTTTAAGCCATCGACATTTCCCCCAACTTCACCTCCTCCCCCTGATTATCACCTTTTCCATCCATGTCAAACCTCCCCAACATGATTGTTGTCACCGGTGGTGCTGACTTTGTCGGCTCAAACATCGTCAAGGAGCTGAACCTGCGTGGCGTGACAAATGTGGTGGTGGTCGACGACATGACAGATGGTTCCAAGTTCCGTAACCTCGTCAACTGCAAAGTGGCCGATTACATCGACGCGACTGCATTCCGTGAAGCGATTCGGACCAATACCTTCCCCCATCGTCCCCGCGTCATTTTCCACTATGGCTCAAGTTCCTCAATCACCGAAACCAACGGCAAGAAAATGCTCGACGCCAACTTCACCTACTCCAAGGAGCTTTTCCACTGGTGCAAGGACAAGGGAGTTCGCTTCATCTACGCCTCATCTGCTGCCGTCTACGGAAACAACACTGCCTTCGCCGAGGGAGATTTCCAAGAGGCCCCTCTGAACGTCTACGGATACTCGAAGATGCTGTTTGACCAGTATGTCGTCAAAAACACCGACATCCGCTCCCCGCAAGTCGCGGGTCTCCGTCTATTCAACGTCTATGGACCCGGTGAACAGCACCGGGATTCAGTTCCCAGCACCGTCTACCAATTCTACGAGAAACGGAAATCGTTCAAAGCCATTGAGCTCTTTGCAGAATACGCCGGAGCCGAAGCTGGACAGCAGAAGCGCGACTTTGTCCACGTTCAGGACGTCGCCCGTCTGAACTGCTGGTTCCTCGACCACCCGGAGATCAGCGGTATTTACAATGTCGGTACCGGTGTTGCTAGCAGTTTCCACGAAGTCGCCACGGAAGTCGCCAGCCACTTCGGCAACACCGACGGTTACATCAAGTTTATTCCCTTCCCAGCTGAACTGAAAGGCAAATACCAGAGCTACACCTGTGCTGATATCTCGAAGCTCCGCCGGGCTGGCTCTGTGCTGCGATTCCGCGGAATCAAGGAAGGGATCAAGGACTACATGGAATGGCTTGACAGTCCTGAGGGTTTGGCCTGGTAATTGGGCCGAACGTGATGATGCATGGCACTCAAGGTGCCTTTGAGGGCTCGGCCTTCCATCCTGTGACAGATTTTATCCTTCGAACCGATATGGGGGCGTCATTTGTTCCTGTTTACAGAAATCTCTTAGTATTTGGGTACGCCGAATATACTTATGAAACATCACACAAGGAGTCAAGACGAGCAAAGGGGAAACCCATCGAAAGTTGCCCAAAGAGGGAATGACAAAACAAAGAAATGATGGACATTTTGTGTTGCCTGGATTGAGCGAGATTTGTTAAACCATGTTGAACTGCCCACCTCGAGATCAACTAGGTAGCCAGAATGTCCATAGACAATACAACTGAAATTTTCAAATATGGCCTTCTATAATAATCGAGTGCTCAGGCGCGTAGTCTGTAATATCCTCTATTGTACCTCGGCGTCTCTCTGAAGTAAAGCAACACACCTAGTAGGAATACAAAAGGAAAAGGTCAATGTCTATAAATGCAAATTTGGCTATGTCGAAATGGCAGAGGGCTAAAGTCTGTCGATGAGTCGTTCAATGCGCAGTAGATTTCGATGATGTAGTCAGACTCTAGTAAGGTCGAAGAAAACTACTTACGTAGAGCGGAGGATAACTAAATCGAAGATTCTTAAGAAGCAAACGAGGTCTATCGCATTCAATTAGGGAGTGAATTAATAAAATACAAAGAAGTCCCCTAAGACCAACGATCTGAGTCAATTCCAGTTCTCAGAACCAGGACGAACCACCCCAGGGCCGCGAAGACAAGTAAGAACACGAACTCAATCCGCACTGTGCATATTGTAGTAGCAATAGAAAAAAAAAATGAAAATGACGAGGTAGTCATGCGTTAATCCGAAATCGAATCTACATCACCAAGCTCAAAAAGGCAGCGAGAGAAGCCAGCACCAGACTAGAAGCGATGGTCACGCTCGAGGCGGAGTTGAAGACCGGGGATGCGCTAGGCGAGAAACCTCGACTGGGACTCCGACTGGCGTACGGGTATCCGCTCGAAGTCACCCATGTCGCCGATGCGCGTGCGGGAACCACGCCGGTCTGTGATGGGGAAGCGCCGCTGGGACCGGCCGGGACTAGACCGACGGTTGGGACGGCGCCGGCGCTAGAGCCGGTGTTTGTGACGAAGCTGACTTGCGGGACGGTGACGGTGTAGGTGGAGTAGGTGATTGTTGTGCAGGGGAGGGAGGCGGCGGAGGTGATGGGGACGACGGCGCTCGGGGTGACGCTGGCGCCGGCGATGCTGGATGGGGGTGCGGAAGGAGCGACTGTCGGGATCAGGGTGATGGTTGAAGGGATGGCGGTTACGATGCCTGGGTTCTCGGGGACCCAGGTGGCGCAGATGCCGGTGAAGTAGGAGAGGGCGGATTGGATCTCTTCCTTGGAGGCGCCCCAGGCTTGGATGCAGGAGATGACCTTGCTAGTAAATTTGCTGTTGGGGCAGAAGCACGAGGCATCGCTGTTTGATTTACACTTCGGGGCGAGGGTGAGCCAAGTGTTGATGCACTGGGGCACGGTGTTGGGGCAAGGAGCTGAGGGAGCTGGGCTCGATCCCGGGGAAACACCGCTGGGGACTGTCGCAGTGTTGCTAGCTGTAGACTGAGAAGGAGTCTCAGTGGTAGTAGCGCACTGGGTACAGATAGTAGAGACGGAGGTGAGGGTCACTGTGGAAACTGTGCTGGATGTGGTCACGAAGGTGGAAGAATCCGAAGTGACGGTGTTGGTCACTGGGCAGGTGGTCTCGGTCACGTAAGTCACAACAGTGGTAGTGGCACCCTCCGGGATGGTGGGCGTAGAGTTAGCGTCAGCACTTGAAGAGACGACACTGGTGACAGCTGGGCCGGTAGGAGCAGTGGTGGGGACGACGCCTGTTTCAGAGGGAGCGGGAGTGCTTCCGGCAGCAACAGAGCTGGGGAGGTTGGAAGTGGAGGTCAAGGTAACAGTTGATACCGTGCTGGATGTCGTGACAAAAGTTGACGATCCTTCAGTGACGGTGGCAGTCACCGGACAGGTGGTCTCAGTTACATAAGTTATAACCGTGGCAGTCGACCCTTGGGGAACTGCAGTTGTGGTATCAACACCCACGGTGGAGGGGACAGTGACATCGGGGCCGCTGGGGAGTGGACCGGAGGCCTCCGCAGATGAAGAAGAGACGGGGCTTACTCCCTCGGAAGTCCCAGATGGTGTTGTGCTCGGAGCCCCGGGGATACCAGATGGTCCAGTGCTGGAAACGACTGTGGTTGAAGCTTCTGGGGTATTCGAGGGGGCGGGAGTGCTCTGGCCAGCAACAGAGGTGGCGGTAATGGAGCACTCATCACAGATAGTAGAGACAGTAGTCATAGTAACAGTGGAAATGGTGCTTGAGGTAGTCACGAAAGTAGAGCTACCGGTGGTAACAGTACTAGTCACCGGGCAGGTGGTCACGGTCTCATAAGTAATGACAGTGGTGGTGGCCTCGCCAGGGGGCGGGGTAGTGCCAACAGGAGACGAGGGGGCGGGAGACGAGGCATCGGAAGTCACGCCAGGAGCTGAGGAAGTTTCAGCCGGTGTGGAAGCAGCTGAGGTGCCACTGGGGGAGTTGATACAGCCGAGGAGCTAACGGGTAAGACGCCGGTTGAGCTTGGGCCTGCAGGTACGCTGGAGCTGACAGTTGCTGCCGTGGTCTCAGTGACGGGGCACACAGTGGTCGCGATAGGGATAGTCGAAGTCACTACAGTGGTAGAATCTGCTGGACAGCTCACAACCTCAGGGGCGCAGCTGGTTATGGTGACTTCGCTCGTCGTGTACACGGTTGAGGTAGTCATCTGGACTGGAGTGGTAACCAGCGGGGTAGAAGCGGCGGAAGTTCCAGCGGGGTTGCTTGTAGTGAAGGGAACAGATGTGCCACTTGGAGGAGGAACTCCATCAGATGAACTAATAGGAAGAACACTGCTCGGGCTGGGTACGACGGGAATAGATACTGAGCTTGTAACGGCAGCAGTAGTCTCAGCAGTAGTTTCAGTGACGGGACAGACAGTGGTCGAGATAGCAATAGTCGAAGTCACCACTGTGGTCGAATCTGCTGGACAGCTCACAACTTCGGGGGCGCAGCTGGTGATAGTGACCTCGCTGGTAGTGTACACGGTTGAGGTAGTCATCCGGACTGGAGTGGTGATCAGCGGGGTGGAAGCGGCGGAAGATCCAGCAGGGGTCTGGCTCGTAGTGAAGGGAACGGATGATGAAGCCGAGATCGAAGATGTGGAAACGGATGTGCCACTGGGAGGGACACCAGCAGATGAGCTGACAGGTAGAACACTGCTCGGGCTAGGTACATCAGGCACAGATAGCGAGGTTGTAGCGGCAGCAGTTGTCTCAGCAGTAGTCTCAGTGACGGGGCAGACCGTGGTAGAAAGAGCGATAGTTGAAGTCACTACAGTGGTTGAGCCTGATCCAGCAGGGCAATCGGTGACAGTGGGGCCACAGCTTGTGATGGTAAACAAACTGGTGGTAAACACGGTCGATGTAGTCATCCGAAGAGGTGTGCTCACCGCCGTGGTGGTACCTGGAGCCACAGTAGAGCCTGGGACAGAGGCCGAAGGCACAACGATGGGGCTGGAGGCAGCAGACACAGATATCTGTTCATATGGAACTCTGGTAACAGGAGTGGCGGTAAGGACAGGTGCTGGGATGGTTGAACCAGGAGTGCAGTCAAAGCCAACGCTGTAGATGCCGAAACCGCAGCTCTCGTGTTCACTATCATCGGGCAGCTCGAAGTGAACAGACTTAGCGCCACCACACTGGTCGTTGTTGACAACAGTACCAGCTGAGTTGCAGGAAGCGGTATTCCTGCAAGTCGATCCATCGGGCATGCTGTAAATGATGTGCAATTCGGTATCCTTCTCAGTGGCAACGTGGAAGTTGGTCACTGAAAAGCCGCTCTCATGCGAGTCGCAGGCAAACGATGGAGCGGAAGAACCGGAGCTTTGGGAGCCAGAGATAGAGGAGCTACCCTTGGAGACGGTACCGGAGATACATTTTTGGGTCTATGGCCATGGTCAGTATGTGTAGATGAGAGAGAGCCCTGCGTCACTTACACCACGCTTGCCAAGGCTGGAACCGAAGCCATTGCCGCAAGTGAAACCAGAGAAGGAGAAGCCACCATAGTCGGAGAAAGAGCCAGGAGTGAGGTCAGACCAGCTGAAACCCTTGTTCTGGTAGTCATTACACTTGTTGGGCGATCTACCCGGGCTGGAGTAGAATTTGTCGGAGCCCCAGTACTAAATGTATTCGAGTCAGGGATTTATATCAACAGCGTCAGGGTAGGAGTTGAGTCATACCGCTCCGGTAGCCTGGCCAGAAGCCAGAAGAGAGAAAAACGCAACAGCCGAAGTGACCTTCATAGTGGAAGGATATCGGCAACGAGTGACGGGGAAGTAGGACGCCAAGGAAAGATAGAATGGAAGGAGAAACAGAAGATGGAAGAGGTATGGATGAAAGAAACGAGAATGGAGTGATATAAAGGTCTGGGCTGGGTAGGCTGCGATATAGAAAGCTAGGCCTCAATGGATATTGCAATATAAGCCACAATGGTACAGGCAGCAAAACAGGCAATTGCTATTAGTATTGTTGGTGGGCGACAATAAAAAAAGGCCTCAATGAAACTGAATCAACACCAAGCGAAAGAGGGTGGGACAAGGAAATACGTATCCCTGAACGAGCGTCTTTGGAGGCGAACCAATATGGTCCAAAAGCCAAAAGGAAATGAAACAATGACCAGAATGAAAGAAGTCCAGGATCTGGGAAGAGTCGCGGTCTTTAAACAATCGTCCAACCCAGGCTATGCGACGAACTTCTGCACACAAAGGGCTTGGCTGCACCTAGCAAGCCCTCTTCTGCTGACCCAGAGCATCCTGGCGTCAAGGACCCTGGTAAGACATTTCGTCAGAGAAAAGCGAACCTCCATCCAATCGGCAGAAATCTCGAGGTACAGATGAAACGGTAGTGGCTGAAAAGAGGGCGAGCTGGGGATCCATCCAAAGCTCGGCGCCCATTAGTACAGGAACGACCTGCAGAAGCTGGAGAAGAGCCAGTCAGGACTCGCAGACTGGGGCCGTTGACCAAGGCGCTTGACGGGATCCAATCGCATTTAGCACCAGTTCATGGGATGTGACTGTGAGATCGACATTTATTGACCAGCCAATGAAGATCGATTAAAAAATAGTGAATGAACATTAGGCGCTTGATCGGCCACGGAAACTTGCAGATGGCCGATATTGAGGGGAGTCGTCCAGGGGGAACCACGTGCTTTGACCTGGAGTCTTTCATCTCCGTAGGGCTTTACTAGCTTGAACTTCTCTTTGACTGAAACTCACTACTTTTGAATGTCACAGATTGAAATTAATGCAAATTAATGCAATGCGACCGAGAAAATGAAAAGAACCCTTGGCGTCTCGCCCATTTCCCACTTCCTGCGTGTATATGTGCTTACTATTTGATCTATGATGATCTTTTCCTTCCAAGGTTGTATACAAGCTCTTTCGTGCGTCTTCGAAGCGCCGGGGTCGACGAATCACACAAAGGATATGGTGTACTCCCTTTGTTGTACTTGGGGCCAACGGTGCTTGCGTGTACAAAATCGACTTTTCCTTTTTTTTATATTTGTCCCCAGGGGTATCGCTTTTGCTAAAATAGCCCAGCGCCAACGAACCTGTCCTTTAGAGCCGAGACTATACTAGTGGCTCTAAACAGCTCGAGGGGATCCTCTTCTTGGCTCTGCAATGCCATTACTATGCCATTTCCGATCCAAGTCCGAATAATATCCTAAAGGTCCCTCTCCGTTTTCCTAATGTCTCTGGGGCGTAGAAATGCCGGTATTCCGTATTCCTTTCATATCCGATCGCATTAGTCTTGTCTGATATTATTTCTCTTGAGAAATACAAGTCATATCCATCTCTCGGCGCGTCGGACTGATGGCTTTGTCTGGTTTAAATCAGAGTCAAGGTGAAACGACTAAAAATATCGGCGAATCACATTTTTAGCGCCACACGGTGAATGCTACGCTGTGCTTCCTTGAACTACCGAAGTCTAGACAATGATATTAATTCGTAGTCATGAGGCTATAATATTAGTCTATTGGCCTCGATTGCTGGATAAATAATTAATGTTGAGCAAGTGTCACGAAATCACTGCGCCCAGATTGCATTGCAATTCATTGATTTCTTGACCATGCAGTGCCCATCCGATGTCAAGGCTTGTCTGGACATCCTATCTGTGTTTAGCGACTTTGTATTTAATAAGGGCAACATGATCCCTCAATTTATGCAAAACATGGATAAACGTAGGGCGTCCAATAGCTATTATACCAAGAGGTACTATGTGGATAACTAGCCAGTTGTAGCATTAGCTACTAGACTATCTCCATATTTGACAGCATAGTGGAACCCGGTGTCAAGTTGACGGTGTTATTACCCTCCCTAGTAATACTCAACTCCACTTGTCGTAACCACTACATTCTTTGGTTGGTGGAACATGATTGTAAGAGTACGGAGTAGACCGGATTTTTCAAAATGTGATGTTGGCTTTTATTCAGAGATTGAACTCTAGACACTCAAAGTCTCTTGTGCTTCTTTTGCTAGTACCTATGCACTCTGTACATATTTTGCACGCATAAAGTACTTTTGAGGATGGGAAACCATAACTCTCCTCTCCACATTAAGCGTACTGTCTTGGAATATATTATCCTGGTTGACAGATATAAGTTAACCAGCTTGATTTGCGTCGATGAACCGAAGACCGATATAGGAAAATAGGAAAACCCTTGATAAAGCCATGGTAAACCCTTGAATAGCCTGCAATCTAATGAATTGACCACTTAGACCTGTATTTATATCTTAGCTTCCTCGCACATCAAATTGAATACAGAAACATGTATGATGCACCAACTAGCGGTGAACACCACGAGCCTCAAAATGAGCCCCACGATCTAGTCCCACATCGCTCTAATATGACGACCTTCCAAGTTCTATACACCAAACATGGAAGACGCCCTCCGCCCTAGTAAGGAAGCCTTCGAATACACTCTCCGCGCAAGCCATCAGTTATGGTCAACTTATTTTGAGACCAGTGATACCCGCCTTCCGCTGGAGTGTATCGACCTCAAGTCCATTCTTAAAGACACGCCTGCATATCTCGCCGACGGATTAATTGCATCAGATAAAGCATTCTCATTTGCTTGTGCGAAAACCCGTGGCAATCTCGATATAAAGGGGCAGTTGAGATGGCGGACGTCTAGAGCTGGCGCGGATTGTATGACCCCACCTAAGGTTATACCATTGGATCTTCGACTGGGTGTTCCAGAAGCCCGGAAGGTGGAAATCTCTAACGAAGCCCCTCTGTCAGAATGGCCTGGTGTGCGCGGTATCTCTGGCTATGACGAGGGTAACCACATCGCCGTGTTGTTCCTGGCCTGGGCATACATTCTATCGGCGAAATGGGCCGAGTTACTCGATCGCTCCGAGACGCACCAGTGTTCAACGAAGTACTCCGAAACTTGTCAAGACCCAGCGGAGGCAGTTCAGCCGGAGGTGGTAGAGGTTGATTTACCTCCAGATGCAAGCGAAGCCGAGATCGTCTGGTGGAACGCTGTACTTTCTGGAACACCCGCATGGGAGATATCCGTGGAATACCAGTCTGAGAAATTCGCCTCACCATGGTCCGTTTCATTAGGCGGAGCGATATCAATGCGAGCGAAACAAGGAACGCATCCCCATTTGACAACGTACAACCCTCCGCCATCAACAACAGCCTTCCAATACCTCCTCCGCTTCTGCAACCATCACCTTATCTACGCACAATGCACAGCCGCGCTATCAGCATCGTTCTTCACGCGCAACTTCTGCGTCCGCAACCCACCGACTCTCCCAATTCCACGACCCGCCAAAACCCCGGAATACCAATCCACCCCGGCAAGCCCCCAATCAATCTCAGCTCTGCTATCCGAACACGAAAAGCTCCTCCCATACTACATGACGCTAAGCAGCAACATGTGGCTCACAACAATGCCAGCAATAAAAACCCTATTCTTCAACCCAGATATACCATGCAATCTAGTCAGCTCATGGAAGAACCCCGCCTTCGCAATAATAAACCCACTCGTGAAACAAGGCAACATCCCCCACCTCCTCAACGGCCTCTCAGCACGCCAACCGCGCACAGCGAGTCTCTGGCTCGGCGCGGCAATCATGGGCAGGAGTAGCGTGTTCATAAAACAATGCGAACAGGGGATGATGATGCCTTCACTACAGTCCGAGGCGTGGATGGGGACGCCCACAACGTTTCTGACACAACTACCGCGTATCTATGATAACGACGCTGATTCCGTCCAGCGCGAGGATGAATGTAAGCTGCTTTTCCTTGCGACGCCCACTGATGGGGGCTATAACCATGGGTATCTTACTAGCTGGCCGTGGAAGCCGTTTGGTAGTACCAAGCTCCGTGATGTGGATCTTCTGCTTCGAGAGCATTTGGGCTGCGGATGCCATGCTTTGGAATATGAGGGTTGGGATTGGGAGCTTGGGGATGGGTCGAGGATTGAGGATGCGGGGGTAGGAGCGCCAGTCGCCTCGTTGCTGTCAGCTTCCAATTGTGCGTCTGCGTCTGCGCCTGTTTCTATGTGTGTCTCTTGTCCGAAACCGGGGGTTACTTCTGCGGATCTTCCCGCTCTGCCTGCGGATTGTGAGTATGATCTGTACTCAGAGGGGCAGTCGGATAACCCGACGCGGGGCATATTTTGCTGGCTTCGTTTGGATGGGTTTCCGGCGAATGAAAAGGGGATATATCAACATTCGTGGGTTGAGATGGACTCGGATGAGGAGATCGACGAACATGAGTCTGGTGATTCTACGGCTAATGTTCGAGTTGAAAGGATAGAGTATTGGCTCGGTGGTGTCAATGATATCGAGGCAGTGGTTGAGGTCGAATCTGAAGACTGTCGTGATACTGCGTAGATCGAGATTTTAGATCCATGAATCAAGGAAGGACTTATCAGACTCCAGGTTACGTATCGTAGGCGAAGTCGCCCTCGATGCTCTAGGAAGATATAGCTTCATGGCTTGACGTCCAAGGCAACTGGGAGAGAAGCGGGAATGGTAGCTAGGTATAGGATATAGAGCCGATCCAGACACGGACCTTGCCCATGTGGTACCTACCTAGGTAGATCTCAGTTGAATAAGGTTTAGGTGGGTCCGGACTGAGTACTGGTGGGGTTGTATATCATGAGGCCTGAGCTTCACGTCTAGAGGGTTGACTTAAGGGGGCCAGCGAGAGAATGTCATAAAGTTTCGAATGTTTTTGATATTGGTAAAGGTAAATGTAAAAAGCAACTTAATCAGCCATCACTCGTTAGAACGCAAACCCGCAAATTTTTCAACTCCACAAATCCAAAGGTATCACCATCCCCCGCGACAGGCGAGGGAGAAAAATGGCCAGTCGATAGATATGACATGGTAATGAAATGGAAAAGGAAATGAAGGACCGAGTACGGTAATCAAATAATCAAAATGGATCGCTTTTTAGGTTCTGGGAACCATCGATCTTTCGCAAGCCAACATGCATGGTAAATCTAACCCAACCAGTAGAAGGATAGATTGAACTTCACGATAGTTTAGTGGCAAGATGCAATACGGCCAGAGCGAAGAGCCTGTATGCTCAGCGCAAGGTCGGGGGGTCAAAGACACAAGACCCTAATAGTTGAGTCTACCAGCGACTAGAAACAGATAGAATAAATTGTGGCCATGGTTATCATATGACCTTGGTAGAAATCCAAAGGTCGTGCAATCATGAGACCTCAGAGAGGTGCTGGGATGGGAAGCTGAGAACGACGTTGCTGGGCATCCATCAGCTTGCGTCGCACAGCCTCCCCACCTGCAACGTTGTTCGATTTGCGCTTGCGGGTGGGAGTCCGCTGGTCGTTGTTCTTAGCGTGTCGGAAGACACTGGCAGGACGAGCGGGGGAGTTGGCGGGCATAAACTCGCGGTGCTGAGGCAGGCGGAGGAGCGCCTGGTAGCGGTTATGGTTGCGACGGAAAGCGGTGACGATACCCTTGTCCAGGTGATTGAGGAAGCGCTCTTCGCTGTTGGCCGGCTGCAACTCAGACTTGCGTGTGGGGGTAGGTGTGCCCAGGGACTTGCCAAAGGGAGTGGCCATCGGGGAGACCAGGGCGTCATCGTCGAACTGCTTATCCAGGTCCTCATCTTCATCAGAGGATCCATTGCCAAAGTCGATGAAGTCATCGACGTTGAGAGCAGATTCTGGGTCATCTTCTTCGTCTTCTTCGAAGGAGCTGTCGATAGTGAAGTCCTGAGAAGGGTAGAATGCCTCAGGGGGACCCATGACCTGGCCTCCCGGGGTGAGATCGTTGCCGAGAGCGGTCATCATGAGGTTGGCACTCGAAGCCAGCATAGGGCTGAAATCCATCTGATTGGGCGAGGCGAGTGCATCGGTGTCGCTCTCATCGACCAAGTGAAGTGTAGTCTGGCGAGGGCTAGTGTTGGCAGTTCCAGGCATACTGTTGGCCGCAGAGTCCAGCCAGTCGTGGCGAGAAGAGGCATAGGCGGGAATAATGACAAGATGCTTGCCAGTGCAGTCGACCAAGGCTACTGGCTTGTGGGGGTCTGCTACGAAGGTTCCCATGATAGGCCCGCGGCGGCGGGGGGACACAATCACTCTTCTCATCCACAGGGGCCAAAGAGTCGGAGGAGTCCCGGCGGAGAAGGGAGCGAGGGTGGGTGATAGTTGCTGGTGGGGGGAGATCTTCGTCTGTGGTGTCACCGTCATCGCCTTTTCAAAGGGGTTAGCAAAACCAGATTTCAAAACCAAATGACCAATTATCATACTCTCGTAACCACTCAAACTACCCTCGGAGGATCCATCGGACTCGACGTGGTAAATGCTTCCATGGCCGTAGTCGGCGTCACCGAACATCTCTTCGGATTGCCGGCGAGTATTTCTCTGGTAGTTTTCGTTGTCGTTTTCAATCATACGACGCAACTGTGGGTCCAGACTGTCTTGTTGCAAGAAGTCACCAGGGATATCGTCATCACTGTGGGAATCACTATCAGAGGACGAATCGGATCGCTCCTCGAAATGAACTCGCCGAGCGACTGGCGTTTCAGCGGCTTCACTAGTCACCTGAGGTTCTCCAAAGGTGTCCATGGCACTGTAAAGGTGCTCTTCATCAAAGAAGGATGCAGCCGGTAGGAACATGTGATCGTCAAAGGAGTTGATAGCCCACTGATCATCATCGTCGGCAAACCCAGCGCTGGGCAAAGGCCGGTTGGTTTTCTCTGACTCAACGATCATCATTTCTTCCATCTTCTCGACGTCTTGATCTTCATCTTCGGCGTCTGTAATATAGTCTACACCGGCATACACATCATCTGAGCTATCATCCGAGTCATTGGCGTCATTGGCATCACTGCTGTCGCTGCTGTCGTCGTCCAAGACACGTCTTCTCTTGTTGACTGCGAGTTGCCGCCCCGCCTTAGTGTCTCGGCGACGACCATAAGACGGGGCTCGGACTGCTGGTTCTTGCTCGTCGTCCGCATCTTCTTCTGAATCATCTGCCTCGTCGCTCAGATCGCCGAGGGACGAGACTGAAGAAACACTTGAGACCGAGGATGATGAAGCTCTCCTTTTCCTATCCAATGACTGGACATTGGCTGACTTTCGAGACTGATTGCCCTTCAGTGACATATCCAGGTTTCGCATGATGTTGGCCTCGGGGGTTGAGGGGCGGGGGTGAGCGTTTTTGGCGGTGCTCTTAGGAGCCCGCTTGGAAGAGTATGAACTCTGAGGCATCTTGTAATAGACACGTATGGGTGAATAGAGGTTGTTTTATCGTAAAAGGACTTATTTGGTCCTTTGCTTTCTGTTGTTCAAATGGTCTGGTCCGTTCCAGGGGGATCCGGTTATGGGATGAAGGAAGAGGGGTAGATCTTCCTTGGGTGAGAGGACGGTTGTAGTTTGGCCCAAAAGAGTAGCCCGTTGAGGGATAAGGAGTCGAAAGGAGGTGGGACGGAGTGGAGGAGATTTGAGAAACGGAGTGGAGGGGAGGAGTCCCAATTTTTTTTCTTTTCGTAGCCACGAAAGCACCCGCAGTCCGTTGCGGACGCTATGATGCTCCTTCTGGGAGTTTGCTAGGGGGCAATTCCAACGCCTTCACACAAGGCGTCGAAAGAGAATCAAATATCGTCAAGTAGAATTGAAGATCGGAGCTGCAGGACTGGGGAGCCGGCAGGGACAGGCTCCCCAGCGAGGCATTTACAGCTCAACGAAGGCCATTTGGCTGAATCCTTGACGATATGTAGTAGATATGTAGTGAGTATTTTGAGAAGAGGTTTCAATAAGTCCAGGAAAATCCGAAGTAGATCAGTTGAGAGTGCTATGGGAGAGGAAAGAAGAAGAGGAGGACGGGTCGTTTTTTTCCCCCAAGTGGGGGACGCCCGTGATTGGCTGCAGAACACGACCGCCCATTCGTTGGCGCCGCTCACCGACTCTTTCGCGCCAATCAGCGATCGCCGAAAGTCGCAACAGGAAAGTCATGAATCTGATATCCACCTAGGCATTTACTTAAAATTAGGTATATTGGGATCATATTGGGTATTGGAGTTCTATTGTTACTGATGTTGTGCAGTAACGTGCATCTCTTTGATTCACTGATATTTGGCCATTGAAGGAATATAGCCCGAGTCGAGTCCGAACAAAAACAAATTTAGAAAACATAAACGTCATTAAAGATCCTCGGCGCAATTCTCCCCGGCAAATCCAAACCTGCAAGAGACAGACTGGTTTCGAGGTTGACTCACGTTTCCACTTTGTTGACATGCCATATCCAACGTTAGATCACTGCCTAGGAGCATGTCGAACTAGAATATACACGGTGCAGGGGATGACCCGTGCGGCTGTCCAGTGTATGCATGATGATTCATCTCAGAATCGGGAGATTTTTTCATCGATGACACATCCTGAGATGAATCATATTGTTTGGACTTCACAATGACCCAAATTTTCACCAAGGCTATTGGCTAATTGGTTCGAGCCATAGATCCGGCCACCTTTTGCTTTTCGAGTGGCAAAGCGCTCTACTCTATTCCGACGGGCTTGGCACTTTTGCCCTTTCCCCAAGCCGGGAACCTGCAGGTCTTTTTTAATTTCGCCCTGCCTAAATGGCCTAAAAAAGATCAGAGGCGGTAAAATGGACAACATGGCTGAGGCTGGGCGCGTCTAACATGCATAAGATAGATCCATTGCTCTCTTATCTTTTTCGATCGGTGAGGGAACAACTCTAGGTCGTGTAGCTTGTTACACTTGCAATCTTATGTTCTACGATGTATAACATTGTGGATCAAGAATCTTGAGGGGCAAAGGTAGAACGGAAGATCTTTCCGATTCTCTCTCTTTTTGAATACATTCTTGCCCCTTCTACCTGTTCCGAAGCATGCAAGATCATCTCTCTGCCCCGCAGTGGCTGCAATGGAAAAATTTCTACTTCCCCCAACACCAATCAGACTCTCTTCAGGGAAAAATATCCCCATCACTCCTCCGTAGCATCTTTTCAGTTGAGGCGGATCATTCGCCGTTCGGATGTCAATCCTCCACCTGGCCACTTCGATAGTCTTCTAGCTTGCATCCCCCACTTCTTCACCCTCTCCATATATGTTGCAGGACGTACAATTTACGTGATACATATTGGTGTCGATACTCGCCTAGGCGGATTCCGATACAGTCGGTGTAGATTAATGCCCAATGGTATCTGGGTAATGAACCCTGGATACTTGAGTAATTAGACATGTCGACCTTGGAAAACCGACTTGATAATCCCTACCCTATGTGCAGAAGGGATCAAGTGTAGGGACCACGATCATAACTTGCTCCATATATCTAGAATTCTATCCTCAATAAATGTTTTATTTCACTTTTTGGCTCCCATAATATGCAACAGCATGGTAAAGCCATACGGTTGGGCATAGAATACCATTCTCAATAAGAAACTGAAGTGATCTGCTAGAATATACATTACGCTGACCGACCCGCTGGGTCATTGACAGCGCCAGTCCGCGCCCATCCAGCAACCATCAAATTAGGAACAAGGCCAAAGTGATACAAAATGGTTCGGGACCACTCTGTGACTTCCAATAGAAGCAGCAAAGAATACGCCAGCTTTCGCACATCTTTTGTCCAACTCCTCCAGTTTGCGTATGGTCTCCAGCGAACTCTGATGGACCTCTGAAGGTCCGTAACCCTCAAGCCCCAATGAAGTGAGGCGTGGCAGGGCTTTTGACTCTATCAATTGGTCAATTTGATCGACGACCCAGTCAAGCAACTCGTTGTGGCAGTGACACAGATACAAAGTCTCAAGGGACGGCGGCAACAGTGTCACGAGATCTCGCGTCGGCTCCAAGTTCTCGTCAATTTTGGCAAGCATCGATATAGAAATATGTAGATATTTCATCACATTGAAGTCGGCAAATGATCCCATCCATCCGATTTCATCTTCATAATATGATTCACCACAGAGCCAAAAGGCCTCTAGTGACGCTTTGTGGATGGATATAGATTCCCGAAGGGGATCCGTTAGAAGATCGGGCCCATCTGAGACCATTTCTCCGCCTACATTTAACCGGAAAGTCTTGAGAGCCTTGCAAGATTCGATCCAGACACCGAATCCACACTCCGTGTTTGTCATCTCGAGATCAATATCTGTGACTCCCGAGAAGGGTGTAATGCGGGGTTGTCCTTCTTCACGACCGCAGTCGACGATAGAGGATCCTCCAATCCTGCGAATTGCCGGGAATTTGAAGAACGGTTCCATGCAGCTCGCAGGGATTGAATCTTCCGTGTCATACCATTCGGCGAATGCCTCAACAAGGCGAGGAAAAGCCGTGGCATCCTCCTTGGCAGCCTTCACGAACATTCGTGGAACATATTCTGACCCGTATGGGTAGCATATGCTGATTCGTCTTAAGCCTTTTAGCTGGGGGATGAGCAAAGCCAGCCAAGCGTCGGTGTTTCCGCGCCACAGTTGATCGTACGGTTGCGTGGACCAACAAGTACCAGCAACAAGTCCGCCAATAAGTTCCGCATCATATTCAAATCCACAGTCGATATCCCCAGCGCCATCTTCAGTGTCCCAGCTCTCCAAGCGTAAAGATCGCACGGCGTTCGCCAGCTGCGGCCGTCGCGCGATTGCATTAAAGAATCGACTGACTTGTCCAATAGTATGATTGCTAACGTCACCAAGAATAACCTGAGAGTAGAGAGTTGGTAGCAGAACTGTGTATAGTCGACGACAGGATAGAACCAGGGAATATCGATCACCCTGGTGATGCAGATCTTCCGCAATGAGGCAAAGAGTTTCCTCTGGGAGGTCGAGAAACATGACCATGATGTAGCTAGTAAGGTTTCTTGCGAAAGCAAAGAAATGGTTGTTTCATTCGGGTTGAGGAGGTTGTCGTGTCTTCCGAGGGGCGCTAGGAATCACGAGGTGGGGGCGACAATTGTCTGTAGCACTTGATAGAAGGCCCAACCACGACCACAGTATATAATCGATATTGACAGAATATGACTATTATGTTGTCGCCGGAACAGTGAGCACTAAGAAGCAAGTGAACCGGGATATCTGACAGAAGAGGAAACAAGTGGAGACCGCCAAGAGCAACTATCAAAAGGAAAGCGGTTAACTACATGTAGCCCGAGTTGTACCGCATAAGACCAAATGATATTAATTAGATGAAAAAGTAATATAATTTCAAGTTCTTTGTTTGCATGGACATAATCTCCGGGGCACGAGGTTTCATTTAGCAACCCTTCCATTCTGGGTCGCCCAATTAAATCCAAAGTTCCTTGGTTGGTCGGATCAACAACCATGGTTCTGTCCATAAAACAAGATTAAGGTGGACAAAACTGAAAAATTAGGGGGCATCAAGTGCCGGGATAAGGAGCGACATTACTAGGCATAGGCTCAGTCTTTGTCCGACCAAACATAGACAAACGTGATTTCGACCGGGTAGGAACTGCCGCTGGCCGGGTACTTTGTTGGCCCTCGCTCTCCGCTTCGGCGGGGACAGCAGACTCGGCAGGGGCGACGCGGGCCTCCTCTACCTTCCTCACGCCTTCACGTATTTCGTCAGACGAAGCACCCGGTGGTGCGGTCGTCGTTAAAGTCTCAGTAGGGCGAATTAGACCCTCAGACGTATCTTCGTTGAGCTTGGCGATCTCTTCTTCCGTAACCAGACGCTCATTCTCCAAACGGACTTCGCGTCCGCGTTTGTGGCAGTACCACAACACAAAGAGGAGGACTGGGGAACCCGATAGTCAGCAAATATTCATACACTTGCTGGGAGGATGCTTCACTTACTGAACAATGCCAAAGACCAGAGAACATTCATGCCCATAACAGCAGGGAATCGAGCTTTCAGGAATGTCATGATGGAGCGCAGCATTCCTACGAGAGCAGCTGGCTTGGAAACAAGTTCCTTTAAACTTGGGATGTTGACTCCCATTTTCTCCGCAGCTGCAGCGGCCTTGCCCACATTCTCCATGTTGACACCACTCTTGCCGGCGCGCTCGGCAGCAACCGCCAGCATCTCTGGAGCCAGGGTTTCGGTCCAACGTTCGGGAAGTTTCTCGATCAACTTTTGCATGGGACCGGGCAGCTTCGTATAGGTTTCTTGTAGTTGCCGATTTCCGTTGGTCAGCAGCATCTCCAAGTCATGATAGGCAGTCGGTACTCCGTTGATCAGATCCTTGAAAATGAGCTTGAACTTGCGTAAGAGCTCTTGCGTCTCCTCACTGATCGAAAATACACGGTTGTTATCCGCTGCCAGATTCAATCGCTCCAGGATATCCGTCACATCCTCAGCATCTTTATCTTTATCTGCGTCTTTCCCGTCTGTTGGCGTATCCGATGTGGTGGGAGGAGTCGCGGTTTCGGCCTGCGATTTGTTTCCACCGTGGGCGTCCTTATCCTATTTGTGGGAACTCGCATATTAGTACATACTGAAGCAGATGCCACGTCCCGAAAATGGACACAATTAAATAAACGACCGACCTTCTCTGTGTTCTTCTTCCAAAACATCGCACTCCACCGTTTCTTCTTCTGTGGAGGCTTTGAGTCTTCCGACTTCGGTGTTTCTGATCTTGTCAATATTGGCTGAGAGCTCTTCCGTTCTTGTCTACCCTCCTTGCCAAGCTCCTTTGCCAAGTCCTCCACAGGCGATGTAGGTAGAGGTATGTTTTCTGCTTGTACGCTCATCGCAGGTTGCAGAGACGTCCCCGCAGGGCTTTCGGTTGGAGTTTGGTCGTTTTGGTCGGTTGGAATGGGTGCAGATTCCGACTGGCCAGTGACTTCGCGTAGGTAGGCTTCATCTTCCGGCGTCAGGACGGGCTTGGGCGCGGTGGTCATTTGTGACGAACGCCGTAGGTTTTTGATTTGGTTGAGATATTGCATAGCCATGATGGATGAATTCAAGATACTGAGCAGCAATATGGGTTTTATCTCCTGATCGTTGAGGGGAAGTAGACGATAGGGAAAAAGTAGGGCGAAACAACACGGGCGCGTGCTGAAGGCAAGGGAGGCGCGCGCTATAGAATTTAGTGATAGATCAGCTTCCCAAGCGCTAGATGATATGTTAGGTGAAATGATTCGACGATCAGAAGTTGTCGCAGCTAACCAAGCAGCTAGCCAGGTTACATGCCCACACTAAACTTTTGTTTCGCTCACATGTGGACTCGACCCTGTTCCTCGTGATGATATCACCGGTGGCTTAGCAACCCCGCATGTGCCACCGGTTCGGCAGCACCGCCACAGCACCGCCACGCATATCCCATCTATGGACTTGGCTCTAATATCCCGAACAGCTTTTGGATTATGACAAGAAGCTCTGTAGAGCTCCATCCTCATTCTTGGTTAAGGCCTTCTATTTCACCTGTAGATCTAAGTTACTCAAATCCTTCATTCTGTCCAGGGTGTATCTCTCGCTTACTGAGAGGGATGTTGTTACCTAGGTGACTAGTATTCATTCGCTTGTGTAAATCTATTTTCCATTGTAGAGTAGATGAAGGTATATAAACGCTATTTATCCCGTATATTCTTCTTTGCCTTCTTCTTTCTAAAAGAAGAAAAGAAAATCGATGCCTGTATGACATCATACAGATTCTTGAACTCAGGACGCGAATGATGGGTCTGCCGCCTCAAAAAATCGCATCACCGCCATTGTGACTACTGGGTACCCCATAATTACATCGTGTAATCCAGTTTTCAAGATCTCTTCGCGAATAACCCCGTTATCTGTTCTCCATTCCATCATTGACCCGGCAGCCCCCAGATCTGCTTTCGAGTCCAGCTTCTTTTGTTCAAGGTCATCGTAACTAATCCCGGCTGGCAGTGACGCATTAACCGCATGCCAAAACACAAGTTGAGAATGGTGCCATGGAATGTCAAAGTCATCCTCAGCGTGGATAATCGTTATCCGGTATTTCTCCCCGTTCAGCTCGTTAGCCCGGATATATTGCGCGATACAATCTTTGCTCAGCCATTTGTCTTGAATAAATCTTTGAAGATATTTGAAGAGAAAAGGGAACCTCGCAACTGACGACAAGATTGGTATGGTGCCCGCGACTCGGTAAGTTGAGACCAATGTCGCGACATCCACAAATGGCGCAACCAGCACGGTGCCTGCGAAGACTATTGGTGGGTCCTGTACAGCAAGATGTTTGGACACAGCGATGCTCACAGCCGTGCCCATCGATTGACCAAATATCAAAATTCGAGACGGAGGAATGCCTGCAACATTCATAGCCCAATCCACCACGGCGACGGCATCGATGATAAGCCCGGTTTCAGATGGTGACCCGGTACTCTTTCCAAATCCTCGATAATCAAACGTGAGAACATGGATTTTCCCGGGATTACCCGCTGACAGGGCACGGTAATTTGGGACCCGGTACCCTGAGGCAACGGTTCCTCCAGCGCCGTGCATATGGAGAATCAAACGAGCCTCAGGGTCCTCCCGCAATAATTGAAAACCCAATCGAGACTTGATATCGGATACAAAGCCCACGGGCTCTTCAATGAGAGACATCTGATGCTTGCGATATAATTCCACGGGAAGAATATGCCAAGCGTACAGGTGTTCACCGTCCGTCGTTCTGATAGAGAACGGAGTGACCTGGTTCCTCAGGAAGCCAAAGGTTTCGGGAACATTGAGGTCTTTGAACCATGTCATCTGAATGGCGTGCAAATAAACCACATGGGATTGGAAGGTTGACGTGGTGAGTAACCCTAGCAGGATCGCATATAACCCAACCGCAACAGCGACTGGTATTGACGCATACTTAAAGAAAGAACCAGCTACCTCACTAGCTGTCATGATGGAACAAAATAATGAAATGAGAATATCGCAGAGAAATGAAGGAAATGAGAGGGAGAATCCTGAACTATGACAGTCGCTGGTGCAGCACACTAAAAGAGTGGGACAGGCTAATCCGTCTTGTGTTTGCATACTTCCCCGCTATATGTCGCTTTTTGGTCAACGTTCATCTACAATCTACGAAGTAATATGCTTCTTCTATGCCTATAAATATGGGTACTGTTTCACTGGCTTCTAGAGGCCTAATTCTGCTTGTCGTGTCCGTGCGACCTCATCGCCCTTAAATGAAATCAGCCATGTGGATCCTCAGCTAGCGGCTATTGTAGTGAGCTGATTGGATATCAGAGGTGTGCGCATACCTAGGTACCCTGCCACACCCCCTGCCTTGGGACTCAGCGCCTACCCGTGGACGGAGTACATCTTCCAGATTCGATTTGAGGCTATACAGATGTGGATCCTTTTGTTCTAATATGAAATATAAAAGTGGAGCAGATATATTCTTTTTTTCTATTCCCATCCACCACTCTATCCACACTGTCAGGCCCGTATTGCTTGGTTCGACAATAAAATTAACTGATGGGCTTTTTCTGATCTTACTGATTGGCGTCTTTTTCATTCACCAACTGTTAAAATAACTAACTATATCCTTATTTCGATACTTAGATCGACAGGGGGTGCCGTCCTGGCCCCCGGCCCCCAACTCCACCTGCGCAAATCCACTTTTATTCCTGATTAATCCTACTTTTCTTAGGTACCTAGGTATATTGTGCTTTTATGAATATAAATCCTAAATTTGTGTCAATTCTACGATTTTCCCTGGAAATCTCCGCCTCGAACACGTTTTCACCAGGTGACATTGCTACACGAGGAAATTCACTATGAGTGGGGCACCATCAACACCAAAGTGAGTCCCTCCCTACACCGAGAACGGCTCAAGCTAACCCACCACAGCGCCTTGGAAACCCTCCCACAAGATTGCTGGGTGCAGATTCTGGATGAAATTTCACCCTCCGACGCTGCATCTGTAGTAGCCACATCCCGAGGCCTGCAAGTCTCTTCGGAGAGCTCACTATATCACCGGGTCGATATTGACTGGACCAGACCCCCCTCAAGCGGGTCCTGATTCTATTCCGTGTCATTCACAAACGTCCAGATCTGGCTGAGCAGATTCACCATGTGAGCATGGTCACCTCGAAATTGGTGTATCCAGCAGCGGAGCCGGAAGACGAGTGGGAGTTGCCTCAAATAGATGGCGACTGGGGCCAGCTCTCATCTTTATTTCAGGATGAGGTGAACGCTGCGAGGGATATCATCATCAAGGCACAATTCCCCTCGTCAGGAATGTGGATTCGTGCCCTGGAACACGGTGACCCATACGCATTTGTGGCTGTACTTCTTTCTCAACTTCATAATATACGGTCGCTGCAACTCGACCACACTTTCGTGTGGCAAGCTGGGTTTCCAGGCTTGATGATGAAACATGCTCTTCTCTCTGCGCCTGAAAATACATTATCTCGATTTTCACAACTCTCCGTTGTCGAGTACGGTCTGAATGTTCCAGGCCCTAGAATGTATCTCGATACAAGATGGGATTTCATCGATGCATTCCCCGTTTGTGACCCAGATCAATTTGCAGGCTGGTTCTATCTTCCTTCTTTAAAATCTCTGGAAATCTGGACCCAAAATCTCGAGGATATCAGCAACGAGTTGTCCAAGCCTGCCGAGTCAAGCAAACTGGCTCATCTGGCCCAGCTTGAACGACTCGCGTTGACGGAATCTTCTGTTGATGAGGATGATGTTAGAAAACTACTGTCGCACCTCTCTTCGCTGAAGAGTCTTCACCTGGGCCTTGTCTACCCTTCACAGGATAAGGAACTCTATTATAACTGTTGCTCTCCTCAACCTCCTCTCAAAACGAAAGGTGTGCTTCTTGAAGGGCTGATGAGTGTAAAAGACACAGTTGAACATCTTTCTATTAGCGTGGAACTTTGTCCAGTGTGGTGGCCTGCTGTCTGGGGCGCAATAGAACGTGACAATGGAACCCCGCAAGAAAGCTTCAAACCATTCAAAGGAGTCTTGATGCAGTTCCCGCTTCTTCAAACCGCAGAGCTGCCTGCAGTCATGCTTTTTGGATGGACTCATGCCGATGCACCAGCTTTGTCTGAGCTTCTACCGCCAACACTTCGAAAACTCGCCATTCGGGACAACCTGCAGCAGACGGAGGACTATGAGTGGGAGACGGATCAAGTTGGAGAAGCAATTCAGAAATTCCTCCCCTTTGCGCCGTCGGTGACTCCCATGTTGAACACAATTACAATGAGATCCTTTGGTATCGGAGAAGAGGGTGATCTTGACCCAGATCATTCCATTGGGGCTAGATCTACGTGCGAGAAGCTTGGGCTGGATATAGACATCAGTATGATCCAGTATAATCTCTCCCCGGGACTTTGGACGACGCACAGGGAACTTCAAGAAGGTTCTTTGAGAGATTTAACCAAACTTTAGTCTAGAACTTAGATTCTGTAACTACTCAGTCAATCAGACGCACATTCACCCTCGACGTATAGTAGAATATCTGGTTTCATGCACATGCCGGATTTTCCAGAAGTAAAAGACATATGAGAGACATTCTAGGAAAAGGATTTTAACATCGAACGATTTATATACATTTCTTCCTTCCCAATAAATTAATCTATACAAGTGTCACGCGATAATTAGACTGACGCTCATCCGAACATTTCCGGTTCATGTTCGCCCGCTTGGATAGGTCATTTCCGGGTTTGGGTGGTCTCGTCCTCGTCAACTTCAACCTCCAAGCACTTTGCTAGCTGAACGGGTTCGGTCTTCTCTGGCTTGGTATAATCATCCGGAAGGTCGCTTATCTCCTGCACAACTTCCAATCCCATTTTCTGGGTCCACTGGGAGCATCCCCATTTCACATCTTCCGGATCCGATGCACAAGGGGGAAGGTAGCCCTTTGCATTGTACGCAGCAATCTTGGGGTTATGATCTCTTGGGCTTTCATTCTTGTTGTCGACCATCCAGAGAAGGGTGGACATGATCTCGCCACAGGACGCCTGGTTCCCGTGTTGTGGGCGGGTCTTGTGATCGTCGGCACAACTCTTTAAAGCGTCGGTGACTTCCTTGAAATTGTCGGGGAGTGGGGGGTTTATTGTGCCGTCGCCGCCCTTCCAAGACACCTGTTCATAGATAAATTGTCTCTTGCCTCTCACGGAGGAAGCAAAGTAGACTTCGTTGTTGATAGAGAGCCCAATCATCGCGCTTGGGCGACTCTGCTTTTCCTTCCTGGAGCCGGGGATATCTTGCATTTCCTTGAAGGCAGCTTCAATCATCTTCAGAAAGTCGGCGTCCTCCGGTTGCTTTTCGAAGGTGCACTTCGAGTTGTAGGCTTCCATGTCACTTCCCAGCGAGGTGTCTTTCGTGATTTTGAGCTCGCCTACTGCCAGGACACTGCCTAACAGTCCTAGGAGGAAGATGACCGATAAGAGGATTTTGGGGAACATGATGGCGGGCCTCTACCAGAAGTTGAGGCAGAGGTGGGGATGTAGATGATATGGCTGATGATGACCCAAAAAAAGTACTAGAGTGAAGACAGCGCCAGGTCTTGAATGGCGGTTGTTGAGTACTCTGTGGTGAATTGGGAGGCAGACGCTCGTATTAAATATCCCAGGTGAGTTGCTATTTCAAGTGTTCTTTGCAAGCCAGTTGGGCATTCGGAAATCTATGCCACCATTCTAGCCCCCAATCCTGAGGCTGCCGAGTGTTCCTAGATCGTCAGGGGGCCATGTAGGGGCCAAATAGTGGACTCACAACAAGGCCCCAAGGCTATGTACAACATATACTCCGTACACATAGCCCTATACATGAGGCTCGGAAATTACGAGTTGCACTTGCGCGGATACCTTCCAGGGGCTAGCCTCAAGAGACATGCTCGTGAACAGGTCACAGATCGTATTGAACAGATTCAGGGGCACAATGGGTAGAATGCGTCTTTACTTCAAAAGCCAGGTGGTTTCATTTATTGTATGCTAGGTCAAGCACTATCCGTACAACTACTCCGTACAATGACCATTTACCTGTGATTTTACACAATAAACTGAAGAATTGCCCTATGTTGTATACATTCAGGGCTGAGATCTCTAATAATATTTCAAATGTTATAATAATATTTAATAATACAAATCCCGAAGTCTTGCCTGTGTTTCAGGACCAGCGTGTGAATATTGTGGATATACGCTCCCGAGGTCGGGGGCCAAAGGAAGCCCTAGTGTCATCCACAGTTGTGCCGATTTCTGCCCCCAAAATCCACTTCATCTTCATAGCGGAAATTGATTGGCTTGAAGGGATACTCGCAATTTGATATTGGAACCTTCATTTGACGGTATGAAGTACGTACTTTGTAATATGGTCGAGCAGTTGGTAGGTAGTCGCATATAACTTCGTCAGAATCCCCTCCGAGAGCCAGTCAACAGTCCAAAGGTTCACACCATGAAGGTCACAATTGGGAACGTCTTGGCGGCAACGCTTGCCTTGACTTATCCTGTCCAGGCCAGGAATTCACCATTGAACGGCCGCGATCCAGGTTAGTTCTTCATACCAGGTCTTCCAGAACACATAGTAACTTATATTCAAAGTTCCCGCCATCAATGAAGCCGATAGCTTCCAGGAAAATGCCACACCTCATAAAGGGGTTGTTATCCAGCACATTTGGATTCCTGACGAGGCTTCCATGACTGCTACGTCTTCTGCCCATCTCAATCCGATCCACAGACATCCAAAGCCATCCACCCAACTTCCTATGCCCTCAGTGGCACCAAATGGGGGAAATACCCCAAATCATCCTTCAGCTACTGCAAAGGAAGGCGATCAAGGCACGGAGTCAGCAGGGAGTCCAAATTCTAGTTCGGTTCAGTCGAACCCATCCGAGATCCCATCACACTCTTCAAACGCACCTGAGCCACCTGTGATTCCAAACAGCCGTTCAGATTCTCTAATCCCATCGGGGATTCCATCGGGGATTCCATCTCACCCTTCGAACATACCGGAGCCATCTGTGATTCCAAACAGCCGTTCAGACTCTCTGATTCCATCGGGGATTCCATCTCACCCTTCGAACATGCCTCAGCCATCTGTAATTCCAAGCAGCCGGTCAGACACCCCAAGCCCATCGGGGGCTCCCCATCCAAACCAGCCGGATTCTTCTGAGGCTCCCACACCTCGCTCATCCGAGCCGGCTTCCTCAAAACTTGGCGAGTCGTCCAAGACAAACACTCCCCCTACGTCCTCCCAGGAGGGTACTGGATCGGACTCTGCTACACCTTCAAAGGTGCCACAGCAGACAGGCTCTGCAAGTGCTACTCCTTTTGCATCTTCCAACCCTGATTCGACAATTGAGTCGTCTATGATGGCCGTCACTACTAGTGGGCATACTACAACTGAAGCTATACCCGTCCCTGTAACAGTGAGTTCCTACATAAAATATTGACTATAATCTATCATGATAAGCAGCTAACCCACTTTCGCAGACCGTCAAGATTACCAAGGGCCAGGAGACCAGCAGTATCACTTTTACCGCTACCTCTGTTACTACCTCAGATGGTTCAGAGCCAACGTTTGCATGGGGTTGTGCTTCGAGTGATCTTTGTGGCTCTGGCACAACAGACTCCGGAGGAGGAAGCAGTGGCTGCGTTGTTCCCCTACTTTGTCCATCGGACCACAACTGGGGTCTCGGAGGTGGATGGTCCCCATCTGGAAACCCTTCACCGGGAGGTCCAAACCCCCCTCCTTCAACACCCAAGACCCCTTCGGGTTCGGGCTCTGAAAGCCCTGATGATAATCCTGAAGATGAAGATGACAAGACTACAACGTCGACATCCGCAACCGATAAAACAACTTCTTCGACCACATCGACCGCTTCATCCACCTCCTCTCCCTCTCCCTCTAAGCTGCGTCTTTGCATGACCGTTGCTGAATCGGGCACAGTAAAGTCTACCTCGACACCGACTTCTAGTTCGAAGGCTAGTACAAGTGCAACTTCGACACCAACCAGTGCCTCTAAGATACGACTTTGCATGTCAGTTGCCGAATCTGGCTCGGTAATTGCCACCAGCGAGGCAGCCAGCACCACAGACAGAAAGTCAAACACCATCACTTCAGCACCCAGGACATTCTCCACAAGCACCAAGGATCCTCTTTGTCGTGATAGGTAAGATGAGCCAGGGTGTCGAGAATAAGGTCAATATCCATCTAACAAAGTGTATAGACAAGATCCGCACGGTCCAAATTCATGCATCTGCACATCCGGAGCCTCTGAGATTTTGCTCCCAGTCCGCGAAGACGGCAGATGCGGTTACACCACACTGCCTGCAACTCCCACCCCGACGGAGACGGCAACAACAGAGGCGCAGCCTGCACCAACACTTGGGCCCGTCACGTCCACCACAAATGACGAAATGATCATCTGGCCCACGCAAACCATCAAATATTACAACGTTCCAGGAACCAAGTTGACAGAGACCTATCCTGCTGGTGAGCCCACAACCAGCACAATGACAGCTGATACACCCGAAGCGACAGAATGGAGCCCTAAGGGGTCCTCCATTTGCGGCACTAAAATCGGCGACGGGTTGAGTCCTGCCTGTAAGGCTGCCTGGGAGAAATACGACGATGATACAGTCTACACGAAGAAGACAAAAAGACATGATTCGAACGCCCTCGGCATGGGCTGTACAGCTGAATACTCGTGTTCCGAGGATAGCGATTACACCCCTGGACTGAATGGGGCGCAGTTAAAGGAACTGTAAGTCATATGCTACCTCACGGATCTATTGATTTTTACTAACAACTTTTCTTCTAGCTTTTCGAGTCTTTACGATACTGAAGGAAACGGAATCACGATTTGTGGTTCCGCTAAGCTGTCTAACGGTTGCTCAGTGAAGGTTGACTATTGTAGTCTTTGCAAGGATGCCAACTAGAGCCGTGTCGTTAGAGCCCGAAGGACGGGTTTTGATTTGAGTTAATTATATTGCACATATGCTAAATTAATTGTTTATATACAAGTGATTTCATCTTTCAGCACAAATATAGCCAGATAGTACCGAATGAAGATAAATGTCTCTGGAAGACGAGTGAATGAGGGATGAAAGATAGATGATGGAATGTATATAGCAAAGGGAGGGATAGATGTTAGATAGATCATTACTAAAGTTATAGAAGATCGTAAGTGAAGGATAAATGATAGAGTAAGGAATCGGGACTATGAAATTATATAACTTACATTCCCTTTGATTCCTTACTTTTTATCTTCTCTAATATTTATTCGAGGGCATATGGCATATTATATCATTCTATCATTTGATATTACAAATTTGAATCGCAATAGAAAAAAAGAGAAGATAAAATCCCAAATGACTGTCATTACTCTATTGACATGTCCAAAGAACACCTAAATCATTGACTGATAATGCCTAAGCTACGCCGAAAGCAAGACAGATGAAAAACGGCGTTCACATGCATCTCGATAATGGTTTTTAAACAGTCATAGTGAATGGGACAACCCAAACTATGCAAGTCATTTCTCTCTGTCTCTGTTCTCGTTCTCGCCATCACTTTCCTCTCTTATCTTTCCCTCCTTATTTGACATCTTTGCATGGTCTAATCTGTCTTAAAACCCCCGCAAAGCCAAGCACCTCGGTCTCCCACTGCCGAACCCTAAAGTGCTGACTGCTTGTGTTCAACGGAAGTTTTCAAACTCCGGGCCACGCTCCGCCGGGAATAAAGCTTCCCGAATCGAGGCAGTGGCCCGTCCATGCATCCTCGGAATCGCCGGAGGCTGCGCCAAGTTCATGGCATGGAAGCAATTCCTGCAATATATTCATTGGCACCTGGGCATTACCCAGATATGTACCTAGGTAATCCTTGTATCAGGTAAGCGCTTGCTGACTCCATGGATCTTGGAACCTTGGAAGTCCCAATGGCGCGTTACAACCTTGAAAGAAACAATCTTTTGTGGGGCAAGCACGACAAAGATATTCACGGGAAAGAACGTTGAAGAGCCCGATTCTGCTCGGGATACCCGGATATACAACATCCCACCGTGATCCTTCCGGTGGAATATAGTGACGATCTTCATCAAAATCCGCGTTGATCAGGGCCTTATGAAAGTTCAAGCCTTAATATATTCCGAACTTTAAACCCGAGGCTGTTTAATTAAACACATGACCACTACCACGTTTCCCCGCAAATATTATTTTGTCTAGCCATATTGGGATGGTTTGCCAATGACCTTAGCCCGTTTCTGGCGGCTAGGGCTGCCAAGCCCACGTTTGGTTGCTCAATCTCATATTTCTGCTCCACACTAAGGCGCGAGTAGGACACTAGTGCCCCAATTCAGATTCTGCCCGCAATACATTTGGTAATACTGGTCATATGAATACGCTCGTATCCCACCCACCGAATCTAATTCTCGATAGGTGAATTCGCAAGGATGGCCAAGCTCTCGAAGTCTGAATTTCCTATTGCTTAGCTTTCTATACTTCCATCGTCTACTCGCCCCACGGATAGGTGGGTTGAGTGGGCAGTGCAACGGGCGTCACATAGTTATTATAACGAAAGTCAGTATATGGAGTACACGTTTCACACTTTTCTCGCTGCTTGTATTCTATCTTTTGAGGCAATGCTTCCCATTGTAGCTATAACATCAATAAGAAGTGGAATATATCAAGCAAGGACATCTAGAGAATTGTGCAAGGAGACCAACACGATCACATGCTATCACATGCTGAAGCATCGTTCTGCATTGACTTTCTTCATTCGCCCAGTGACGTCTTACTTGTACTTGTACAGCGTGACGGAGTGGGTCTCGCAATATATACTGTCATCTTCTTGACTTTATTCCTCCACTTTTCTTCCTGCTCCCCCTCTTTCCAGTATTCTGGAATTGACGGCCCTCTTTTGGTTGAAGACCTAACACGCAATGAACCCTACTGAAGATTGCTAAAAGGAATCCGAGTCATACACATGCATTATGGCATGGGAACCACCGCAAACAGTACCTCGAGATATTGTCCTTGAGTAATAAACTCGAATTTACCCACGTATGCTCCACCCGACCCCGAACTCGAACCTGACCCAATGGGTTGGTCTAACGGTTGGTCTACCAAAAAATCAGGGTCAATTAGGCCCGCATACCCCTCGACTGGCCTGCGTATGTAAATCGCTGTAGAAGACTGAAAGCAATAACCGTCCACCGGCACAACCCAAATCCCCCTGATTTACCCGTGTCTCAGATTTCGCCGGTCAGATTATTCTGTCTGTTTCCATAGCTTCAATACCAGAGGCGTTACACCACAATCAATACCCTATATATCGTCAAAAGAGTCAACTAAAAGACTTTAAAAGGCCTTATAAGGGGCTTTTCTTATCCTCCATTTTTTTGAATCCTTAATGCTTGAATTATCTATACTTTGAATATTCTATGCCATAAATCCTCACTTAATCTATGTGACAAACTATTGATTAATTTTAATTCACTACACGGAAATAGAACAATTATCTAGGGAACGTGGAGTGGAAATTCCATGTAGATCGTTAAGGTTTCGTACAGAGTGGGTAATGACAGGCCAGCGGTGAGCCAGGCGGTCAAGATCTACTATTTACTCCGTGCCGTATGGAGTATTAGGCTCCCATTTCTGTGCTTTGAGACATAAACATTGTTATAGTGCTCCACGCGAGGCTATTGGCAGTTATGATTAGTTGAAGGGACTTTGGCCCACATATTATGTCCCAACACCCTCGTCCCATACCGTGTAAAGATCAAATGTGTCTTTGAGGCTTACGGGTAGTGCTCCAACTCACTAGAGCTGTTACCATCAGCCTGGAAAACTCGTGGAATCCACAGATATTCGGTGTAATGATCATCTGTGCATTCAACATGCATGGAGTACCGGTTTGGGATATCAGCCCCGATGTAACCCACCTGGCGCGGGATTCCTTCTCCTCCGCGGAATATAGTGTGCGAATATAGTGACGATGAAGATAAAGAAAACCTTTGAGGGGTAGATGAAGGATTATTTAAAGACCCAGTTCAACCAAGACAGTCTTCCTTTTCTCATTGGAAGACAGATCCAGCAGCCTTTCTGAATATCTGCAGAGCGTTCTATAAAATCCTCATATACTCTTCCAACATGTTGTTCAACTGCCAGTCTTTGCTTGTAGGGATCTCCTTAATTTCCCAGGCCCTTTCTGCACCTATTTTGGAGTCAAGGGCAACTGCTGGTGGGTCAATTCGTCAGCCCGGCGTTATTCGGATAGACAGCTCTAACTTATCTCAAGACGCTTCTGCTTTCCCTGATTTGCACCGTGCAGCACAGCTTTCTTCCGCTGCCTACAGCGGTTGCAGAGGAAACGCTTTTGATGTCACTATTACCAAGAGGATTGATCACCTCCTGACCGGTACCGATGTAGGTGTGGCATTTTCTCTATACTCTAGCAAATAACTAATTCCAATAGGGGTTCATCGGATACTCCACCGAGAAGAAGAAGATCTCGGTCATTATGAGGGGCTCAACTTCCAGTATGGAGAGATCAGTTCATGTTGTTGGTAGCTCACAGTGCTAATTAATCTAGTTGTCGATATCTTGAATGACATTGACATTCATCTCGTGACTCCCTCGCTCTCCGGCGTCACTTTCCCATCCGACGTGCAGATCATGAGGGGTATTAACAGACCATGGTCCGCTGTGCACGACACCGTCATCGCCGAAGTCAAATCGCTCATCGCGAAATACCCGGATTACACTTTAGAGGCAATTGGACATTCCCTAGGTGGTGCCCTCACGTCCATTGCCCATGTTGCACTAGCCCAGAACTTCCCGGACAAAGAACTCACCAGCAATGCTCTTGCTGCTTTCCCTATCGGCAATGAGGCATGGGCCAACTTTGCTGGTTCGCAACCCGGTACTTTCAACCGTGGAAATAACGTTCTTGACGGTGTTCCAGTAAGCCATGGTTGAACTATGATATGCTATATCAAAAAGGCTAACCATGCAAACAGAACATGTACTCGAGCGGCCTTGTCAACTTTAAGCACTATGGAACCGTGAGTTAGCCTATGGATCCCCTCTCTTTCGAATGTTCAATCGCTTACCGACCGTGATCATGAACAGGAATACTACAGCTCCGGCTCGGAGGCCAGTTGCGTGAAGTGCGAGGGGCAGCGAGATAGGGCTTGCTCTGCCGGCAATGGCATGTACGCTGTGACTATCGGTCACTTCTCAAGCTTTGGTATTACGATGCTTACTGCTGGTTGTGGCGGGCTTTGAGTACCAGAAGTGGATATAACGGAGCAATCTTCGACACAGACCGCTTATTTAGGGAAAAGGGATCTCGGATGATTACTCCCTCGCCGGCGAGGGGAATAGACCAGCTATTGGTATAATAGTTAGTTTACACTTATTAGTGTACACTGGATGGTTCATCACCCAATACGGTTGGCCTGTCCATATATGTATATATAATACACAATTTGACGTTAATCGCACTCCATCATGGCCTGTTAAAAGTTAGACAAGTCGGTTTTGGCAAGGATTGTCGGTCCTTCTTCCACCATCGCGGCGGCTTCAGCCAGGATCGCGATAACCTGTGGAACAGGGCCGCTCCGACTCGCCCACTCAACCTCGTCCGACTGCCGTACCCGGTGTCAAGAAGCACCCTTGAAACTGTCCTGCCCATGATTTGCCAGCTTGCTTAGGCTGCCTTGGTCCTTCCCTCCGTTAATCTGTAAAGCCAAATAAGAAGCCCTATGCTAACAACAGCATCGAAAGAAGGTCGGAACCTAACGCCTAGTAAAGATAGCACCGAGGCGATGCAGCAAGCAAAACAGCTGCGAGTTGATAGGCCAGCCTACAAGTATATACGTCCAAATGCCACCTATGCTTCACCGTACACTCTCTGGCATACCACTCACATGTGGCGTTTCCTGCTCCGCCTCACTTAACAGGTGACTTCGTCTCTAGTCACATTTGATATCACCTGACCCGCACATTTAAACCCCCTCTTCCCGTTTCCCTTTCTTCTTTTTTCTTTCCTTCCACGCCTGCCGGAGTCGATAACTGTTCGCCTAGAGAGTCATTTCAGATTCTAGAGTGCAAAGTCATCCCAGAACTGCGTATTCCCCGCCTTTTAACTAAGACTCGGGGGGACCATTTCTGCGGGGAGCTTCCAAGACTCACATGCTTCGTGTGCATGACCAGCAGCGTCAATCCGTCTTTCTTTCGACCAACTCATATCATTCCTTCTGATAATTACAGGTTTATCTCACTTTTGACCACCTTCTATGGGCATATTTCGGCAATAGGGCTCCTTTGCGCCGTTATGTTCAAGCGCTCTTTCGTATCTAAGGATCGGGCGGGTAAGACCGTCAAGGTCGCCAAGAAAAAGTACGACGAGCTAGTTAAGGAGAAGATGAAGCAGAAAGTGGGAAGTCCCTCGATGGGAAGGTGTGTCCTTTTTTTTTCATATATATATAAATCCCGACTTTCGCCCTGGACAAATATAGACACGGATTTCGTGTGCTGATGATGTATCCTTATTAGTCCCCTTACCAGCCCTATCACTACTATGATTGTTGGCCGGGACCAGCGTCTCTTCGCCGCCCATGAAGATGTTCTGTCCGCGTCGCCGTTCTTTAGTGCTGCTCTGAATGAGCAGTTTCTCGAGGACGGTGCAAAGCAACTGACCTTGCCTGACGAGTGAGAAAGTTCTGCCTATTTCGTTTTGAGTACAAGCTTATTTTGAGATAGGGAACCTGAGATTCTGTCATGCGTTCTCGAGTTTTTGTACAAGGGCGACTACTACCCGCGCCTGTTGCGTGGAAAGCAAAGAAACTCTTGGTCACTCGAGAACGCCCAGGATATCAATCAAACTGGTGGCCGTGGATCGAGCGAGCCGACAATGTTCCACCTCGGTGTGGGAGATCTCATTCTCCGAGACACGGCAGTGTACTGTGCTGCTGAGAAGTATGGCCTGGAAGAGCTCAAGCGCCTTGCTCTCCGAAAGCAGGGTCTTCAGAGTGGTCTTCCAGCCGACGTGATCTTGCGATCTGCTCGATATGCATATGACAATACACCCGAGACTGATTCCCGACTGCGCGCTCATTACCTTGCTCTTATCATCCGCAGTCGTAAGACTTTTAAGAGCAGCGGAACCTTGCAGATGGAGATGGAGGAAGGGGGCAAGTTGTTCTTCGACCTGTTTGTGGCAATGTGCAACCACATGGACGACCTCTCGGACCTGCGGTACGATTCAATTCCCCCTTCTCCTTCTCCTTTTCCCTCGCCCTAGATCTTTGCATATCCATCTTTACTGCTGACTGTCTTTTTCGATGCCGAGCCCTGAGTGCTTACACTCGTGTCTACCAGCACCAAGCGATCGCCGAGGTTTTTCTAAGCGGTTGCAACATTTCCTATGTACTGGATCGAGCGACTTGGATTTTGAAATTGAACAAGCGAGGCATGCATCTTTTGCACCAGAATGGCACATTAACGACCTCGCATTGGCCTGCGTTCTTGCTTTGACAGCAACTCGACCTTCGCTTCTATCGAGGTTGGCCGCCCTTTTGGTTTGAAGAACCGACCTTATTCGCTTTTAATTGGATCCACGGCGTATCTTGACTTGCGTTCAACCACTCTACACTCATTGAGATTGACCTTTTCTTCACAGTCTCTAATTATCTGCGCTTAGTATGCTGCTCTTGTTTGTGATTCTGCTTTTACCGCTACTCAGGCGATGCTTGTTCATCGCTTAATTTGCTCTTGGGCAACGCGCCCATACGGTGATGAGAAACAGAAATGAAGAAATTTGGCCACCTCAAACAAAGAAAACGTAGCAATATACCGTGATGCACATAATAACATCGTATCCAATCCTTCAACAATCCTCAGTCTACATACTTCGATATCCTTTTTCCCACCTTGGTCGCTTTTTCGACATTTGGTGCAGTCATTCTTGGTATCTGATATCCATGCAATATTCGTGCGCAGAATCCCTTCCCAGGCCATGTGAGCACATCACATCGAGGGATTGTTATTGTGGATAGCTTGCATCGAAGGTTGTTCAATGCTGGGGGAACAGAGATAGATTTATTTGTATGCAATGAAGTTCTTCTGTACCGCGTTAGAATTACAAGCAAGGTCGTTATTCGGCACGCATCAAATTGGAAGTCCATAGATACATCTTAGGTCCCCGAGGCCAGTCACAGCTCGTCAACGAAACTGTACTCGAGTTGCTCATGTGAGGCTCCGGACATCAAGGCCACAGCGGCAATATCGACCATTTGGGGACGTCTTCGTCATAACGGCACGACTTCTTTAATCTTAAGTACAATCAGGGAAGAAAACCTTGTGGTTCATGACTACGACAACCTTCATCGATCATTACTTTGATCGCAGATAAGATACACATCTGTTTGCCAGGACAGCAAGCTCTCACCTGTCGTTTACACCAACGCATTATTGAAGACCTGGGGCTCGGCGTTGTCTCAATCGAGTCTTCTCCTCTTCCCGTGGACCGTATACCCTCTACATATGCTAGTGAACACATCATTAAGTGATTCATCTAGGCGTCATTGCTTCTGATCCAGGTGCACACTGGAGGAACTATATCCGCAAGACTTGCCAACCATTCTAGCTTCATTCAGAAACTCATTTGCTTTTTCTTCAAAGGTCATTGATCTTACCCTGGTTTCACTTGAAATTATCTCCAACTCGCACAACAGCTGAAATCTGCACGTTGTGGCTCCCTATCACTATATCCTCAGTTCCAACCCGGTAACCCAATGTCATCTCTCAGATTGATCGCCTGCTACAACTGAGCACGAGATCAGCAGCAACCTCACTTCGGCTTTTCTTTCGAAAAGACAATCAATTTCCGGAAGCCTTCTACTACTCACATTATCAATCACTTCCGGTGGTCACGATCCACAATCATCTTTTCAAAAGAGCAGTGACATCTCAAATACTCCAATGCACGACAAATCGACCAAGATGCCCCCCCAGAGCCTATCTGACCACTGGCTTGAGACATCTGGGCAAGCCCCGTCTCCTGGAGCCTGGTGAAACCTTCGTTGTCCGGTACAAGAATTCCCTCCGGCAATACAGAGCCGACGTCTGGATTGGCGTTGTGCTGCCAGAGAAATTTGGACCAAGCCGACACATAAACCGGCGCCCCGTTGGTGCCCAGCCGGTTGAGGGTGTCTGGACGACGCACCCGAAAGACCGGATATACTCGATGTATCTTCCAGGTCGAAACATGTAGTAAGTTCGGTCTCTTTCCATACCAAAAAAGACACCTGAAGTTGTTGTTTATTTCTGTATGTGTGTCCGTTGGGTTTCCCGCATTCCTGTTGATCAATATTTCAGTTTTTCTGATTATGCCTGTGCTTTTTGATCTATAAGAACTGGAAACTAAATACATGAAGCAAATGGGTCGGACTCCAGGATCTCTTTATTCTCAATGAAAAGACCATCAACGTTCTTCGTCGCGCTGGGAGAGAGCCTGATGCCAAGATATGGGACGACCTGCTGGAAATCATTCGGACTGAGCCTGGCCTCGAATTCTGGAAGAACATGTCTCTTCAGGAACTAGGGGCCAAGGGAAAACGTGGCAAGGAACTTCGTCTGGTCTTGCCAAGTGGCCATGAGGACATGGTTTCCTGTACAGAGAGCGATGCAGAATCTGAATCCGAGGAGGAAGATAGAGGTGGAGATGACAATGAGGAAGAGGACAAAAAGGACCCATCAAATCACGTGGAGCCTGATACTGACGCTGCGCCCTCATCTAATGGGCAGACAACTATCAGGTCATTTTCTGACCCACGTGCTCCTCAGAGCATTCAGTTCAGACAAACATTGGGGTCGTTGCAAGATGTTAAACCCGCCAGCTCTGCATCTGAATGCATTCCTTTTGCTGACAGAGAGAGCTCTAGCTTCAGAAAGACCCAGAAATTCCATCCGTGTCCCCCTCTGATGCCTCCCACTTCTTCTCTCCCAACCTCATCGACAACCAATGCGCCACAAACTACCATGACGCAAAGCATGGTGCCTAAGGTTGAAAATGACACTAGGTTTGTGAAGTTCTGATGTCAATTCTCACTGCAGATCCACTGACAAATATATCCTAAATCAACAGTGCTGCTACTAGTAGGGTTGCAGATGTGCCAACTCAGCAACCCGTCCAAGAGTTCTCAATCTTCGATCTGACTCTCAGCCAAGCTCTGAAACATGTCTTCCTGAATCAACCTCAAACCGCCAAGATCAGCGATGTGTTCCTAGGTGCCCTAGCTCTCGAAGAACAGCCAGAGCACCTACAGATCCGTGAATACTTAGCCGATGGAGAATTCACCCCTCGCCTAATTACACTTAAAAACTCAGGCTTTTCGCATCCCACTCCGTTCCCAGCCCTCGATTCTAACAGCAGTACTACCTACTGTTTGGTTGGCGATCAAATGGGGATTGGTCAGAAGTTCAAACTAAACGGCGTGAGCAACAGCCACGATCTGGAAAATGCCATCATCGTCCTGGGAAGAGTATACCTCCAAGCGCGCCGGTTCGGCCTGATGGACTTGGTCTACCGAATTACATTCAAGCTCCAAGTCGCCTGGAACTGCTACCCGGAGCTATACCAGTCCAAACCCCTCCTTGCGGTTGCTTCGCTTCCTTTCACTGGCCGAACAGAGTTTGATGAGGCGGACTGCGATTACCTCCAGTCATGGCTAATTCATTTCATTGCTGAGGCCTCGGATCTGCTCACGTATAATGCTAGCGAGCAGTTCTGGTCGTTGCTCCGAGAACACCCAAAGCTTCAAGATAAAGTTCTCAATCTTCGCACCGTGGCTCATGTCCATAACCCCCAGCTGTATGGTAATACTCGTGCGCTACTTGAGAGCCGTGGTCTGGGAAATATTTGATGTGCACTTTGATCGAGCGGGAGCAGCGCAAAGAATTGTGTCCCATATGATTGCCTCAGCTGAATATTGAGCGCATGGGATTCCTCACTTTGATAGTTTGTTCCTTTTCGTTTTCTACAGGTTTCGTTCTCGGAGCGTTTGCATTCTTAATCGCTCTGCTTGTTTTTTTCCGCGTCTTTCATTTGCATTTGCTCATTATGATATTCCCCTCATTTCATCATGCGCAATATAAGGATTTCAATGGGTCTGTCTTTTTGCTTTCGTTCAATTGGGAGGCCGCATAAGCTCACAGCTAGCTTTTATCGATAAAGGCATTCTTATTCCCAGATTTCGCTCGTCTCCAACACTTGTAGTGGCACCCATTTAATCGTATTTTGTAGTTCGAGGACCACATGAAGTTTGATTCTTGTAAGCCGTACTGACAAGAGTATCTTGGCTCTTGGCCCGCATTGAGGATACTATGTAGTATGACATTCAGTCCATATCACAGTGCTGCTCATCTCGAAGACACATCCCTGACTGTAGAAAGCTCCTTACCGCAAGCCGTACAACTGAAAGGCATTTTTGGAAAACAATTGATTCGTTATGTCAACTCTCAGGCTAATCGATGGTGAGAACGACCCGGAAATGCATACAAATAAGCCTGTACGCCTGTGCAAACCAGCCATCGCTAAAGGGAACCCGAATCTCACGCCCGGAGGAGAAAAAGATGAAAACAATTAGGAGAATTGAAAAACAAACGCAAAGCTGATATCTCGCTGGCATCCATCGGTGTTATTAGCACAGACCGAAAAGAAACACAAAGAACCGATGGAAACGACCAGTTGTAACACAAAGCACAGAAGACAAGAGTTGGTGTTTCGTAATTCACAATAGTGCGAGACTGTCCATACAAGTGAAACACTAGCACGAAGGGTAAGCGAGCTTAGAAGTCATCGCCAGTGTATTCAGCCTTGACTGGCTTGAGAGGAGACTCGAGGGGCTTCTCAGGGGCGTCCGCAACGGGTTTCTCAGCAGCCTCGAGGGCGGGCTCATCGTGAACCTCAGCGGAAGCATTCTCATTCTTGGGGCCATCCTCGGACTTCACGGCGGTGCTCTTAAAAGATTGCTCAATGGAGGCCTCGGCAGGCTCCTCGGTACTCTCAGGTGACTCAATGGCGATCTTCGCGGCGGCTGACTTGCGACCTCCAGTCTTGGCCTTCTGCTTGATAGCATCTGGGACCTCGGCATCCTCTTCGGGTGGAGTCTGCGTAGCCTTGTCAACAGAGGGCTTGCGGCTGTCCTCTTCGGTGGGCGTCTGTGTAGCCTTGCCCACAGAGGGCTTGCGGCTGTTCTCAGAGGTAGCATTGTTGCCGTTGGTCTTGTTGTTGGCACCGCGGGTGCGCTTCGGCTTCTCGGTTGATTCAACAACGTGCTCATCCTTGGAAGCATCGGATCCGCTGTTCTTGGCATCATTGGTAGTCTTCGAGCCATTGGTAGTCTTTGTGCCGTTGGTTGCCTTGGCACGGGTGGTTGACTTCTTGATCGCACCGTTGGCAGTCTCCTTGTCGGCAGAAGATATATGTTTGTCGACGGGTGAAACGTCCTTGTTAGCATCCTTCTTGGCGCGAGTTGCACGAGTGGGACGGGGGTTCTTTGGCTCGATGGTAGCGGCGGTCTCATTGTCTGTAGATGAAGTATCTTTCTCGACGGAGGAGACATCTTTGGTGGCATCCTTCTTAGCACGGGTTGCACGAGTCATGGCCGCCTTCTTGGTGGGCTTATCCTCATCGGCAGGGTTAAGTTCGTTGGACTCCTTGTCAGCAACCTTAGCCTCGGTAGTGGCTTTGTTGGCACGAGTAGCACGCTTGGTGGACTGCTTGGGCTCAATGTCGGCAGAGGCGCGTTCATCCTTGGCGATCTTCTTGCCACGAGTAGCACGCGTCTTGGGCTCGGCGGGCTCGGTCGTCATTTCAGTGTCTGCATCGGCACCTTCGTCCTCGGAAACCTTCTTGCCGCGACCGCCACGCTTGGGCGCGACCTTGACCTCGGTCTGAGCGTCGGGGCTGTCTTCGTCCGAAGCCTTCTTGCGAGGACGGCCAGGCTTCTTGGGCTCGACCTTGGCATCAGCAGAAGCAACTTGGTCCTCGGAAGTGTTCTTGCGGGGACGACCACGGCCACGCTTCTTGGCAGCATTGGCCTCGTTCTCAACGACGGCCGCATCAGCGATGACCTCATCATCATTGGCAGCTTTCTTAGCACGGGTCTGCTTCTTCTTGGCGGGCTCCTCTGCCGCATTCTCGGAATCGGTCAGACCATGCTTCTTGCCAGGAGAGGACTTCTCAGCGTCCTTGGGCTGGAAGTGAGATTAGTATCAAATGTGACTTGTGGATACAAAATGGAATCCACGAACCTCCTTGGCCTTGGCCTTGCTAGCCTTGACACGCATGCTGACGCTTCCGGGGCGGTTGCATTGGACATCCTATGAAGTATTAGCCGATTCATCCACAGACTTTGTAGATCGAGGAAGATGAACTTACCCCTCGCCATTCCTCATCTTCAACATGGCCGACTTCGATGGCCTTGCGGATCTTGTCCTGGAGCTCCTCGCTCAACTCATCAAAGCCATCAAGGTGAGAGAAATCAGGCTCCTCAGATTCCTCAGTCAGGTCTTTCTTGACGTTCACAATCTGCTTGGGGGTGAAGCAGCCCCTGGATGAGGTTAGTATTTGAAATCCTTCACTCAGGAATAGAAGCCACGAATGATGCTAAGACCACCATGTGTCTTCACAAGGCTGGACTCACCAGTGGCGCCAGGACCAGCTCTGGAAGTCCGGTCCATTAACCCAGGTGCCAACGCGGAATTCACCCTTGGTGATCTTGACCTTATCCTTGAGACAATCACTGGCTTTGCAGCCAGCGCGGCCTTGAGCGGCAATCTCTGACCATGAAATTAGCTATGATGTCATGAAGGCTTTCTCGTTTCCTTGAATTCCGGAGGAGAAGTTATTTCTGTCGGAAAAGCCAGAATACACAGATGATGTCTGTGAATTAGGGCACGACATCATATTTTTGTCCAACTAGGTATTCTCATTTGGCGCAATAGACATACATCCATTGACCAGGAGAACAGCAGTAGGAAGACATGGAAACAGGAGATGAAGGTACTCACCGAAACGGTAGGGCATTTTGACTGATGGTAGTCAATATGCAAGGAGAGAAAGAAAGAGATGTATGTGCGAGGTTGATGGTTGTGGAGTGAAGGTTAGGTACTTATGTAGTACCAGCGCACAGATATTCGGGCCACTAGTGAATAGAGGAAATTGAACAAAGAAAATAGAGACCGTTTGCTCAATGTGATGTCAATTTGAAAATAGGAAAGTTCAAAATTGAAGTTATTGTAAGAGCACGATGAATAGGATGTTATCGCGGTTTAAAGCGGATGTAAGAAAGTCGTATTAAGCTGTCAATTGACTTTTTCCCGAATATTGGTTTATATGTGTTTCATTGTTCTCAGTGAATAGTGAGACATAGAAAGTTCTCATTTGGGGAAAGAACAATAAAGAAACAAAGAAGATGATCCCTTCTGTTGCGTTGCGTGTCATACCCCTTTTGAATATCATCCGTTTTCTGGCCAATCAGAACGCTTCTGGCATACTTAGCTATTGTGCTTTGTATTTTTATCTTTTTTCATCTTTTTTTTCTGAATAACTGTGTTGGAATGACTAATTAATTAATTAGTTTACCTAGGTAGTGTATATGTGCATTACGCTATTAGACGTAAATGGTCCTGGCATTCTAGCTATGTAGTTAATTGCTTCATTCAGGAGTACTCGGCGTAGGAAAAGTAGGAAAACGGTTAGAATCTGAAGTCCAACTAGATGTAAATTGGATGTTCTTCAATTTTGAAACAGTCAAGGATCCGTCCTGGTATGCCAATTATTTTTTAATAGGAGGCCACTTTGAATCAAGATATGGTATAACTTGCTGTAACAGTGTTCTAACATGTAAAGACCTGTCATTCTATGCCTATAATTTCCTACAGTGGCCATGTTGGATATCACCACTACAGTATCTAGAATATAAGCAATTATTAGTAGCCAAAATAGAATAGAAATAATTATCCCAGGCTAAACAATATACGACACAGGAAGAAACAGCTTTGCACAGGGCGATCTATCTACCATGTGCTTATGCCGCTAACCGAAGGCGGTTAGAGTATTCCGACGGTTGAAGGTTGCCCAAATCTACATCTGGAGCTTGTTACTACCTTCTACTTGCCATCCAAGGATTCCCACTGCACTCGAGCAATCAAAACCCACTAAACCAGCATTTTGGCTGTCACCTAGTGTCTCAGGGAAAGCCTCTTCACTGCCAGTGAAAAGGAGAAGACCCCAATTCCTCTCACGCGCGCAAAACCCACCGATTCCACGCGGTCGCATCACCTCTCTTCAACCCAACACCCACACAATGTCCGAGCCAGGCCCAGAATCCATCCCCACAAGCGCGGATCCACGCAGCAAGCGGCCGACAAAACGCCGCGCCATGACACCGCATTCCGAGGTCGCCAGCGAGATCCAGACACTCTTCAAAGACCCCAGCAAAGACATCCAATTACCGGATACCCTGAAGCCGCGCACCGTAGCGTCCCTCTCGGCGCCGCCGGAGATCGTCACCAATGTGCAGGGATCATCGGCCGGTGCGGGCTCCGGTGAATTCCACGTGTACAAGGCCAGTCGGCGGCGGGAGTATGAACGACTGCGGTTGATGCAGTCCGAGGTGGATAATGAAAAGAATAATGAGGCTTGGCTGAAAGAACAAGAGGAGAAGAAGCGCAGGGATGATGAGAAGACGGAGAAGAATCGGCGCAGGAGGGAGAAGAAGAAGAATGCGCGCGGGAAGAAGGGTAATGGTGGTCAAAATGATACTACTCCTATGGAGGTCTCGGCTGCCCCGGGCTCGATGGTCAATATGGAAGGCCAGGATGGAGGCGCTGTGGATGGCCAGGTGGCCCAGCAGGAAGTTCCTGGTGTCATTTTCCACGAAGAAGACTAGTGGAGGGAGGTTGAAGTGCTGGCTGTGTACGATACGAAGATACCCATCTGGATTTGGTTTTTGAATCTAGGATATTCATACAGAAGGAAGACAGCCATGAGGCAAATCGTGTAACATTATGTATGGACCTCGAGTCCAAGTATCATTTTTCTTTTTGGTCTATCAATCATTCCTCGCCGCCACCGCCGCCGCCGCCGGCAATCTGTTGAGCGGACTTTGCGCTGCAGATGTCGTCGACACGGAGAAGGAGACATGCGGACTAGAGAGAGATATGTTAGTGAAACGTAGTATGAGAAAAAAAAAAAGTAGGGAGCTTACCTCGACCGCAGTCTTGATGCTCTGAAGCTTGACGGCTTCCGGCTCCCAAACACCGTACTGCTTCATATCAACCAAGTTGCCAGACTCGCCATCCAGACCCCAGGAGTGGTGACCCTCGACATGCTTGGCACGGAGACTGGTAAGCACACGGATGGGGCTGGAACCAGCGTTCTGGGCCAATGTCCGGGGGATGACCTCCATAGCGTCGGCAACAGCCTTGTATGGCCATTGCTGGACACCCTCAACGGAGCGGGCAAGCTGGCTGAGCTTCACGGAGACAGCCATCTCAGTAGCACCACCACCGGGAGACAGACGAGGGTGGAAGATAACGTTGCGAGCAACGGACATGGCATCCTGCAAGTTGCGCTCAACCTCGTTAAGGATATCCTTGGAGGGGCCGCGCAGCAGGATTGTGCAGGCTTTCGGGGACTTGCACTTGCGCAAGAATGTGAAGTACTCATCACCAATCTTCTCAATCTCGAACAGTCCGCACCCAGTACCAATATCGGATTCCTGGATATCATCGACACGGTTGACGATGGTAGCACCGCTTGCACGGGCAATACGGTTGTTGTCGGTCTTTCGGACACGACGGAGGGCTGTGATGTTGGCCTTCACCAGGAAGTGCTGTGCAAGATCTAGTAAAGCTCGGTGGTTAGAACATGCAATCAATCACCCTGATCAGACCACTTTCTTACCGGAAACACCCTTCTCAGTGATAACGACGTCAGGCTTGAAAGCAAGAATGGCCTCGCACATGTGCTTGACCTGCTCTTCCTCAATCTGGAGAATACGGTTCCAGTCATCCTCCTTGGAGATCTCAATGTTGGTCTGGGACTCGCCCTTCTTGTACTCCAGGGGGCAATCCAGGAGAAGAACACGGGGGTTTTCGATTCTGCGACGCATCTTGGGATGCGTGATATCCTTGTTGACCATCACACCGTCAATCACCTCAGAGTCCTCGATTTGACCACCGGGGACCTTCTCAATACGGGCGTAGCGCTTGATGTCGACTTCCTGCTTTCCACTACCAATATCGAAGGAGACGGTTCGCACAGCGTTCAATGCGAGGCTGCACATGAGCTCTGACCAGCGGGATACGAACTTGGTTCCGATGGAGGACTGGATAAGGCTGTACATGGCCTTGTCATCGTGAATGTCAACGGGTGTCGAGACCTCCTCCACGATCTGAAGGGCATCGGCGAGGGCACGCTTGAAAGCCTGGATGATAACGACGGGGTGGATGTTGCGTTCGAGTTGGGGGATGGCCTGGGCGAGCATTTCACCGGCTACAGAATATCAGCATTTGCCATCGGGTCTTCCGATATGAATATTCTCATACCAAGGATGATGACTGTTGTGGTACCATCTCCGACCTCCTCGTCCTGAGTACGGCTGAGCTCGATCATGCTCTTGGCCGCAGGGTGCGACACTTCAATCTCTCGCAGAATAGCGTGGCCATCGTTGGTCAATACAATACCACCCATAGGGTCAAGAAGCATCTTCAACATCGCCTTGGGTCCGAGACATGACCGAATGATATCCGCAACACTGGTGTTTATTGAATTAGCATCGGTCAGGGGAGAACAACGGAGAATCGAGGGGTAGCGCACGTCTTCGCCGCGGTAATGTTAGACATCTGTGCTTTCCGGCCAACCTGGCGCTCGCCGGAATTGGTGTCTGGATGATCTGTTAGCACTTAAAGGGGAGCAACTCGATGGGGGGTAACATACTCATCACCACCACCGGAGCCTGCATATTGGCGGTGTTTTGTTGTAGTTTGGGTGGGAATAGGGTATAAAACGGTCTTTATCTCTTGCCAATATCCAAAAAATATTGCACGAAGATGATGATCCAAGAGTTCCGACTTCAACGCTGTTCGCCCGCATTCCATCAAATTTCCAGGCGAAGTGGGAGCTCCCTCGGACTAGTCCATATATGGTTAGCGTTCCGCCCTGACAAACCAGGCAAACATCCCCAACTTGGTTATCTAGTTTACATCTTAACATTTGGACTCTACAGGTGTACAAGGTTGTAGTTCAATATATAGAGTCGCAATTGGTCTATTTCATTGTGTGTCGCTACAAAATTTAAATGGTCCCTGGAAGAAGGAAACATTGTAGAGACGAATCAGCTTCGAAAATCGCCACCTCCGACTCCAGCATGCGAAGCGGCTTCGTTACTACATAGCATAGATTGAGAGGCACCGGGTGATTCGAAGAAGTTCAACATTAGAATGAATTGGCTCGTATGAGACGGTATGACATCACAGCTCGTGTTATGGGCCATTTTCTCCCGCAGACCGTAAAGACCTACCAGCAAATGTAGCTAGGTACGCAGTCTTCTATTCGTCAGCGTCCTCGGCCTGGGGTTCATTATCTCAGGCTTGGAATTTGTTCGTTTGCTTCCTCGTGGCCAGATGAAATCTTTAACTTTCCGGGAGTTTGGGTCTCGCCGACTCTGGTTTTGTGCACCTCTTCCTTCTATAGCCAGGTGTAACGGCCTTGCATCTTCACTTGCGTCGGAAAACCTTTGGAAAGGTCCATGTGTGTATCCGTGGCCTTTTCTTGAGAACGAGAGTGCTGATAGTAGCCTGCAAGGGCAGTTCTTTCGTTTTCACGAAAGACCGTTCATCAACAACCATGAAATTATATAGGAAGCTGGGTAAGCATGACGACGAAACCACACAACCAACATTCTGGGTAAATTTGTCAGGTATTATCGACAGCCTCAAGTGAAAATAGAAACGGTAATTAGCAGAAGTATGAACCAAGGGTACAAGATGCGCTGATGCGTGAAGGGCGATGTTCAGATATGAAAACATACAAAAAGAAAAAAAAAAAAAAGGAATCACAAGCACGGGCCTAGACAGGCCATGGAAGTAATGTACACGAGACGGGGTTTTGTTCAGAACTCCCGGCTCTCCCCAATATCACACACATCAAAAACACCAGTCTCGGCGATATCATGTTTTTTCAGTGCCTCCTTGAGCTTTTTGGGAGGTTCAAGCACATCCTCCTCAGTAAGTACCCAAGTGCCCCAGTGCATGCCCAATGCCTTCTTGCACTTGGTATCTTTGAAGATGCGAACAGCGTCGTGGGGGTCGGAATGTGCTGCACTGAAAATATGACGAGGGGCGTATGCTCCAATGGGGATCAAGCCAAGATCAAATGGTCCACGGAACTCCCCTACCTGCTCGAAAGCAGGGCAAATTGGGAAATTGTACTTGGGGTCCCAATCATCCTCCCCTTCTGGTAGCTCGTCCACTGCCCTATAGCCGGAATCACTGGAGTGGAGGTTAGCAAAGCAACATTCTGATGTGGATTTGGGGAGCTTATCATACCCAGCAAAATACACCTTGCTACCACCGGACTCAATGGCCCAGGAAGCCCATAGTGTCTTGTATTTGTCGAAAGGACTGCGCGCAGTAACATGCTGACAAGGCAGACAACTGATGCGTGCCTTGATATCGGCTGTGGCAGAAGCTTCGCCTACTGGTTCAACTTGGGGGTCTTTTCCCTCCTTGGGTGACATTGCAATATCACGCTCATCCCACCAATCCAGCTCGGTTACGTTTTCGATGCCTGAGCTGTGGAACCAAGACTTGTTACCTAGTGGCGCGAAGAAATGGCAATTGGGGTGTCGTTTCGCGATCTCCGACACAGTTGGGTAGGACAGATGGTCGTAGTGGTTGTGGGAGATGACCACCGCGTCAATGACAGGGATATCCTTGATCTGACATGGAGGCTCAGTGTAGCGCTTGGGACCTAGATGATATGGTCCGCAGCACGGTCCACAACGCGCTTCAAACACTGGGTCAAACAGCACTCGGAGACCGCTGGGGAACTCCACATAATAGCATGCATGTCCAAGCCATGTTGCACGCAGCTTGGGAGTATCTCTGCTGGGAAGAAATTCGGGCTTGCGAACAGTGACGGTTGGCGGGGTGGTATCGGGGTTGTTCGCTTTGCCCTTCAATCGACGAGTGCTGTAATTTCACGCGTTAGTGACTTGTTTGCTTCAATGTTCGAGAATAATACCTACATCATCATTTGCATGATATCTTTCGAATCCATATCGCGGAAAGACCTGCGACACGGCGGTACTGGTTAGTCTATGCGACCAAAGATGGAAAACCCAAGTCACAGAGTCACACTTACTCCCACGGATTTCTGAATCCGTTCTTTCCATGATGACTTTTCTCCAAGACATCTTCTGGGCTAGGTCTAGCGGGGGATTTCGCCACGGTCAGCGCATATAGCACTTCGGTAGTAGGTGGGGTGCTCATGTTGCGGATTGTTGGATAAATAGCGCGTCCGTACCGTGTCCGCCGAGTAAGCGGGGACCGGAAGAAGGGTCGCATGGGAGGTCAAGGCTTTTATAGAGAGGAACCCCCTCGTTCAGACAACGAACAAGAAGGCTTTTGGGGAGAGGAATGCAATACGCAGAAAGTTATTTTTTAATTCCGATATCTCCGACGTTAGGCTTCCGCCGACGCGTGTGAAGAACACCGCCCCCGGAGTGTAAACTCATACCTCCGCCTCCATCTTGAATACTTCGACATCGGTCAAAGTGGTACATTCCAGCCTTGGCAGGTGTTGTAGAAGTAGTAGTTCACCCACATGTCGTTGATTGGCCCATGGACTTCGCCGTGACACGACCGCGGGTACGTCAAATTCTCGGCCCGTCGTAACTCCGATATCTGTGCTTATCGATCGTTTCGGTATTCGCGATCTTCACGACACTGTTGATTTGGTATGGAGCCAAATGCGGTTCCTAGTGCTGCGCCGTCTGCGGGCGACCTGATTCTGCAGCAGAGAACACAGGCACTAGAGTCAGCGCAGAAAGGCGACGGAAGCCTCCTCTCGCAGCTAACCAATAATCCCTTGTTCACAGCGGTATGAGACCTGGTAGTGTTTCGCTCCTCCAGCGATGTGCTAATATTGTTATCTTGCTAGGGATTCGGCCTCGCAGGTCTCGGGGCAGGTTTGACTTTTGCACAGAAAGGCGTGCGACATGGCGCTGCTCTTCTCCGCCGGCGGATGCTGGTGGATGTCGAGATCAACATCAAAGACGACTCCTATCCGTGGTTTCTACACTGGATGACTCTTTACCAGAAATCACAGCTCAATGCAAGTAAAGCTGCAGCGAATAGCTCTACCTATATGGACCGATTCCTCCAAAAGATCACACCCGGAATGCGCCACCTCTCCATCCAAACCCAGAAGGTCGAACATTCGAACGGAGCAATTCACACACACTTTTCGCTGATCCCGGGGCCTGGAAAGCACATTTTACGGTACAAGAATGCGTTTGTCTTTGTCAACCGTATGCGCGAGTCGAAGTCCCGTGACATTCAAACTGGAAAGCCATGGGAGACAATCACCCTCACCACCCTTTATTCTCAACGCCACATTTTCGAGGATCTCTTCACCGAAGCCCATGCATACGCCGCGAAAGGCCATGAAGGCAAGACGACAATCTATAATAGCTGGGGCACCGAGTGGAAACCATTTGGAAATCCGCGCCGGAAGCGTCCATTGGAGTCGGTTATCCTCCATGAGGGAGTCAAGGAACGGGTCGTTGCGGATGTGGAAGATTTCATTTCAAGTTCATCATGGTATCACGACCGTGGAATCCCATACCGACGAGGATATCTTTTGTACGGTCCTCCGGGTACCGGCAAGAGTTCTTTTATTCAGGCACTGGCGGGCGAGTTGGATTACGACATCGCCATTCTGAACCTGAGCGAGCGTGGCTTGACAGATGACCGATTAAATCATCTGCTCACGATTGTTCCCAATCGAACGCTGGTTCTGTTGGAAGATGTGGATGCCGCGTTCTCGAACCGCCGCGAGCAAAGCGACGCAGATGGTTACCGCGGGGCCAATGTGACTTTCTCGGGACTGCTCAATGCACTTGACGGAGTCGCCAGTGCGGAGGAACGCATCATTTTCCTTACTACCAACCACGTCGAACAACTCGATGAGGCCTTGGTGCGTCCTGGGCGTGTGGATATGACTGTCCGTTTGGGCGAAGTGACTCGTTACCAGGTCGGCAGCCTATGGGATCGATTCTATCAAGATCTCGATACAGACGGGGTTTATCGCAAACTTTTCTTGGATCGGCTTCAGGAGCTTGGCTTGATCGAAGATGAATCGGGCAACAAGGCTGATCGGTCTATTACCACCAGCGCAGCTGCTCTCCAAGGGTTATTCTTGTATAACAAGGGTAACATGGAGGGTGCGATTTCCATGGCGGAAGGCCTGACCTACAGTGTGCACACTGAGGCCTTGGGTCAAGACCAAGGGAAGAACGAGTAATTGTACACTATCATGTAAATAAGATCATTAAAATATATAAACAACCAATTCTAGATTGTAACATTCAAGACCATGTGGAAATAAGCTTATCCCACCAGATCCGGGATCACTAGGGGTAAATCTCGGGGATTTACATCGGTCCACCTTGAATTCTCTCACCGATGGACTAAATATGTCATAAAGTATTTCAGTACTTAATATTTGACTGTCTCGGTCCATTACCCCTCAATTCCCCTACATATTCCCCCCTACATATCCATCATGGTTTACACAATCGTCGTTCGTATGTGAATATCCCTGCCAGTGCTACTTCCCACGCTAACAACAGCAGACCTCCGCGCCAAGCCGGACGAAGAGTCCATCTCCAAGCTCAAGGCCAAGCTTGTTGAAGCCTCCAATGTTTACTCGAACGATAAGGAAACCCTCTCTTGGTTCGTGATGCAGTCTGTTTTCGACAAGCAGGACTTCACCATCGTCGAGCGTTACGCCCAGGAATCGTCGCAGGAATACCACCTCAACAACCCTTACTGGAAGACTTTCGACCCTTACGTCATTCCTCTGTTGGAGAAGGATATGGATATGCACCGCTTGGAGGAGTTGGAGGGTTCTACCATGTAAATTACCCATTTGTTCGGGAAATAGAGAAGATTTTAAAATAAAATTGCATTCCATATCTTATTCAACACTATTAGCGTCCGTTTCAAGATTGTCCTTTTTCCAAATCCGAAATATTCCCCGAAGGATCATGACCAACGCTTTTTAGGCCATCGGGTGGCATATACGATATTCGATGCTGTGTAGCAACCTCAGTTAGGCGCTTTCAAAGAGTTTAATTATATACCATGCAACCTATTGATTGTGATTCTTCTGAATTTATCCATTCAAGATTATCCATTTAAGAATGTTCGGAGCCGACAGACCGAATATGCAGAGACCAGGGTCAACAGGGTCAGGGCCAAACGAGCTTATTCCCCGACTTCTTGCAAAAATAACCAGCCAATATAATCTCCGGATTGTGATAAATATAGATTCCTCATGGTCCAACCACCAATCACCAGTCCGCATCGAAGCGCCGCTACTGCAGACGAACGTGCCCATCCCAGGATGGGGGCCAATCACACCCCCAATGGGTTAAGCGCCCACCGTCTCAGCAGGGTTGTCACACATCTCGACAAACCATGTCCTCTGCTTGGTCGGGCTTATGGCACATATTCGGTGAGAATGGGGGTATATCTCAGTCGAGACCCCCTGTTTTCGCGATCTGTTGTTTATAGCGTTGATGAGTGACAAGATGAATCAATTTCAATTATTTCCACCTCCATCGCCTGAGGTAAAGAGATCGAACAATCCATTTCGCAAAGGGAAAAATCCAGTAACCACGTCTGAGCCGGCTTCTTCCATTCCTCTTGAGGAGATCAAGGATCCTGGCAAGACTGGATCCTTGCTGCTGCAGATTATCGAAGACACCCAGAGTATTTCACCCCCACCGAGTCATGCTTCAAGGTCCAAATCCCCGCCTGTGGCGGGAGCATCCAAGGACTCGAAATCTCCTCAGTCCATGCACAGTCAGAATCGTCAAGCCAAGAAAATGAACCATGAAGCATTGCCTTCACATGCTAGTCAGAGCAGCAGCAGCAGCAGCCATCATACTACGGCGTCCACTGTCTCTCCGCAGTCATCGCAGTCGTCTGCTGCCTCAGTCCCGATGAGGTCAATGTTTCCCCAGTTTGATCCGAAACTGCCTTTCAATCAGCAGGTGTATCATCCACAGCTTCCAGGTGTACCACGGCCCGTCAAGTCTTCTCGGAAACCTCCCAAGCTTACCTTGACGACGAACACTGAGATTGACAATGTTCTCGGGCCAAAGACTGTGCCTGCGAGTGTCCTCAACTTCCCAACTGAGGCTTTGGAGTCCGAGGAGGTCACCTACTCATCTATGGAGGAACTAAAGATGCTATGGGAAGCAGCCAATGGCCAGGGAACGCGAGATGTTGTTGGAACATTGAATCTACGCATGACAAAGTAAGACTTGATGCCTCCCACATATACATAGATACTAACTTCTCCCAGAACAGGACCCGCTACATTTATCCTTGGAAACTCCCAGAACCCATTCTACACACTACAAACATATTCAACCAATGAACTATCCCTAAGCAGATGTGATCCTTCCAGACCAAACCACGACGTACCAATCATGATGATGAGCCTCGAAGACCGCATCCGCCGCGAACATCCAAACGACGGACTCGTCACAATCCTCTTCTCTCAACTAGCAGCCATGTTAGCCATAGACCAAGCCGACGAGATCAGCAAACAACACCACCTAACTCCCGCCGAAACAACAGAAGTAGAAAGCGATGCACTCAAACGAGCCGCAGCACAAGAGTCCTGTCGCCTGTCCTGGAACCGCCATCGACGACTATACGAGCTACGACACCCCTATCTCTCAAGACACAACCCGGCCGCTCTTGTCGGCGCCACCGGAATCCCACTCTCCCCCGTGCGATCCCAGTCTTCAGGAATGGTGCACATCACCGTCTCCGCACCGTCAAGCGACGCCTCTCCCCGCCAACCGCCAGCAATCATCGTAACTGGCCCCGTCTCTTCGACGGCCGTGGAAGCCTCTCAGCAAGCTGCCAATGCACGCACATCCGTACTCCCCGTCACAGACCCAGACGAGGCACTCGCGTCCTTGGATTTCGCCACGAAAACATTGTCGATTTCCCCGGCTGCTGTGATCGCTACTATCCCCTCTCTATACGCCATCGACTCTCTCATCGCTGCAATGTTGGCAGTCGCCGTCTCAGACGAAGCCACGAACCCTCTCCTTGCAGATATGGTTCTCGGATCCCCAAGGTCGTCTAGACCACCGACCTCCCACACTCTCGGCCCATATTCACTGCCCGTCGTCGAGGGCAAACTGATTACGACGGTTGCTGAGCGCGAAGACGCAGCAGAGAGCATGAACTTGGCGTCGCAGATTAAATCTGCGCAGAAAAGGTCCAAAGAGGCCTCGGGAAAGAAAAGTGTTTTCAAGTTCTGGAACAAGTCATCTTCCAAGTCGCAGGAAAATAGTCCGAGCTCAAAGAAGAGTAAGAAGAAGCAGGTTGTGGTTGAGGAGTTTGATTTGGAGAAGTATGGTCGATATGGGAAGAGTTCGTCGCGAGAGGGGAAGAAGTTGCCTGGAATTACTCGCGCTGTCTTGCGTATACTGTTCTTTGGCTTGGATATGATTGTGAAGGGATTGACGGTCATTGTGAAGATATTGGCTTGGGTATTGGTCAATTCAACACGGTGTGTGACCAGTGAGAAGTTCTGAGCTGGGCTTGGGTCTTCATATTCTACGTCTTTGGTCAGTTTTGTATTTCTTTTCTATTGAACGGTTCGAGGCGATTAGGCTTGTTGTTTGGGTTAGTTAGGCCTTTAGTTCTACTGTTATACCCAATTTGATAGTTCTTCGAGGTAATGACACTCGACACCTATATCATTTCTCTTTGGCAACACTTTTGATCTTTTATAAGTTCAGTGCAAGCTGTAATTCAAGCCTTTCCAAAACCCCCAATGAGAGGTATCTAAGGTAGTTTCTTTGTGACCGTCACGATAATGCGGGTCTGGACGTGGTCCTTTGAATGGGGACTTTGTTTACTATTTACTATTCAGCTTCTGACTTCATGCTGTATTTACTAGAAGAACATCAAAGGAAACCAGCCAATGAAGATGCTAGAAATCACATTAGCAAAGAACAAGCAGGCATGAAGGCCTCCCGGAAAGACTTATATATCGCACTCTGCCACCCACTTTCTCTTCCCTTCTCTCTTCTTCAATAATTATGGAATGTATGATATAAGCACAACGGCTTATCTTTGTACTCTTTATATTTATATACATACTCCGCATCCAATCTGGACAAGCCCACCATAGGGCCATTCTATATCCACCCACAGCTTTGTCCCCAAAAACCCTCGAAGTGAAGGACCAACATCGCTCCAATATATCACGTGTGACCATGGTGATACCTACACTGAACAGCGTTCCCGCTAAAGCGGGAATGTATATCTCTTGGGTCAACTCTTACTCGGTATCCGAGCTGTGCTGCCGTATAATCTATGGCCTTTGCGGAGCCCTGCCCGAATGAGCATCAAAAAGCAAAGACTACGACTATGTCGCCTCCCCCAAATCTTCAAACACGTTCCTCGTCTCGTTGACACAGTACAGCCTTGGTCTCTCTCTGCAAGCCGCCAGAGAATTCCCAGCATTTCTCATACTTCGGATTTCCAGACACCAGACAATCCTTGTGTTCTCATTTGCCAAGGAACGGCGAATGGGTTGTGCCGCCGTGTTTCGCACTGTCGTTGAGTCTATATAATTGGAGGCCATATGTTGGCAACAAGCACATCGTTCATCCAGCAGCCCGAGCTCTGCTACGTGAATCTTTTCCACCCCTCAGAATAGGCCAGAATCATACCACCAGCAGTGCAATACACAAGGTGGTTTCGTCGGCAGACTGGTCCATGGCCAAACTTCGAATGTTCTTCCGAAAAGGACTGACGCGGAGACCGTTCGACACTGGTATGACCAGTAGCATCTAGGTCATCAACCCGTTCGGCATAGGACATGGCATCCGTTATATAAAATATAACTTGGGGACCCGCCCAATTACATTCGAGCGGACCAACTGCCTAGCTATCTTCTGCGGGCAGCGGTTTTCCAGAAGGCCATGGGGAAGACTCCCGGCGTATGGTTGAGTTGGTGGACGCTCGACGACAAACTTGATACAGTTCATGCGCAATTATTAAAGAGCTCGCATACGAAAGAAGGGCAGGAAGAGTTGTTTTCTGGGCTTGAACACGAGGATAAGGATGATTCCAAATCACAGAGGGGGCCTTACGTTCTTTGCAGGTGCCTCAATTCGGTGGTACTCGAAGAAACAGAGCATCACAGGACCATCTTAACAGCGGCCGAGCAGTGTGCACTCGACAACCTAATGATCTACCTAGATTTTGTGGAGTTTGAAACCTCGAGAGTCGAAATTTTGATATGAATGTTCAATGTATATAGAGAATAGGAGGTACATTGTTCTCCTTGAGTGCCTATTGATTATTTTAAGCTAATATGCTCCTTGTATGTTGCATCTGCCCAAATGAAGCACACTGGAAATGAAAAAGTGAGATAGCATTCGTAAAAAGACCAAAAAAGGAATAGAAAACCTACATGTCTATGTAGCTAGGTCATTGAATTCTTCAAAGTGGCTGTACTTTCGACACTTCGAAGGTCGAAACATCACATGCAAATATCGACAGAGCCCTAGCTCTGTTGGTTTGGCCACAATTGAACGGTAATTCCCTTCTTTTAGACGTGGAGGATCGATGAAACGGAAAAATGAGACCCTCCCTTGGTCTTTCACTCAAACATTCCTCGGAGTATAAGGGACCTAGGGATACACCAGGAACGCCACAGGGACGTGGCATCTGGCACATTCTTCTATCATTCCAATGCAAGGAAAAGAGGATCAAGCGTTTGTGGTCTCGTAGGAGTCCAACCAAAATGCCACATGAAGCTTATCTCTTAAGACAAGCACCGTCACTATATCGGGAACTATCCACGTCGAATTCCTGGACGTCACAGACTCCATTTACCCCTCAGCAGGGATGAAGGGATGTGATGTCAAAGCAAATGTTTACTGACGCGAGAATCCAATTGTACATAAAGCACAGAGTATTTCTCGACCCGGCGGCTGGTTTGTCCATAGCTTGTTCTATTATATACTAGATATCCCTCTAGTACCACTCCTAGCCAACGCACACCTCCCCTCCAAGAACAACACAACAAATCCAAAATGCGCTACTTCATCACCTCACTCCTCGCCGTAGGCGCCCTAGCCCAATCAACCGAAGACTATCTCAAATGCGCCGTAAGAACCCCAACCCAACCCTGAAACCACCCTAACAACCCCTAACAACCCCCAGAGCGCCGCAATCGGCAACATCGATCCATCAGCCTTCACAAGCTGCAAAGACAAAACCTCCCAAGAATGCTTCTGCGCCAACAAATCCGCCCTGGAAACCCTAACAACCTCATCCGCCCCCGCCTGCACCGGCCTCGACCTAAGCACCCTAGCATCCGCCCTCTGCGATCCCGACTCCGAGTCCGACTCCGACGAAGCCGAGCCAGCCAGACACGCAAGCAGCCCAATGCAACCAGCCAACAAGCGCGCGGAAGCTGCCCCGCGCGTCGTCTACGTAACCGAGACCCGCACCGACTGCAGCTGCAAGAACACGCCTGTCCCTCAGGTACCTCTGCATATCTCGCAGATTCCCGTCGATATCCCGGCCTCGAGTAGTATGCCTTCTATGGCGTCTTCGACGCCTGGTCGTGGACATGGTTTGATGGGTGGTGCGGCTTCGTCGTCGTTTGGTTCGAAGGTATCTGGGCCGACTTCTTCGGCTGTGCCTTCTGGCGTTGATCCGACGCGTTTCTCGCCTTTCCAGGGGGCTGCGGCGGCGGGCGCTGGGGTGCATGGGGGTGTTGCCGTGCTTGGGGTTGCGGCTGTTATGGCTGTCATGGTTGCTTTGTAAGTTTGACTGAGTATCTGTTTGAGGGTTTGGTTTGGGAGGGTGATTCTGGGTTCACTTCGGCATTGGGTTCAGTAGTTTATATTGGAAGTTTCTCTGGGAGATTGTTATTTCAGACAGTATTGGACTTAAGTGATAATGATACATGAAACATGGTTGCAATGATATTGATCGTGCGGTATCTTCAATTAATTAACGTGCACCGATTTGTGTTGATCATTCGTAACAGCGATAAAAAGGCGGACATATATTCCGCCTATGGACATAGACATTGAACCATTTCGGTCGAACTTCAAGAGCTTTGCCTTGCGTCCGGGAAACCTAAGCGTGGACTGCCTGCTGAACCTTAGGGTAAAGCTGGACCAGCTTGTAGTAGATATCCGGGTGGTCATTGATCATGACCTGGGGATCCCAGGCCATAGCCACGAAGATAGTCTCCACACCACTACCAATGGGAGTCATGAAGATCTGGCAGACCTGCAAGCCAATCAAGAAAGCGAACGCCATGATGACGGCAGTGAAGTTACCATCCCTGTTGTACGCAGGATTGGTGAACTGCAGATAGAGATAGGACAACAGCGCACAGACATAGGCGACAAAAGTCGAGCCCATAGTCAACACCGGACCCATAAGACAGTCTTGCACGAGAGCGTCGATTCCTCGATCGCGCATCATAGCCCAGGTATCCTTCGCAGCAGGTATATAAGCCTTCCCGTACAACGCGATGTGACAGAACGCGTAGCGGTTGAAAAGAGTAACGAGCCAGTCCAGCAGCGAGATGAAACATCCCAGAATCCAAATGAAGATACTGCCAACCAAGTTACCCTCCGCAGCCTCATGTCGCTGCGCAACCGAGCACGCCTGCCGCAACATGTTGATGAACGCGATGATCAGACTGCCGAAACTGATACTGCCGAAGGAGTATGTAGTCGCGCGACGGAAGGCGCCACGGGTTGAGCCCTTGGGCATGCCGCCGGCGGACTTGCTGAAGAAATACCAGGAGCCGTAGACACCCGCGACGGTGGTGTGCACGGTGTTCTTGATCCACTCACTGACCCAGTACATGGCGAAGGTCACGTAGACGACAAGGCCGATGACCTTGGCTCTGCTGCAGCCGCCGTTCGCGCAGGATGGGTTGGTGTCACTGGAATCGGGCTCGTAGGCTACGTAGATCGAGACCATAGTGACGGAGAACCAAGCAGCGAAAGCGACTGTGACGATTCCGCCTATCGCGCTGACTAGGAAGATGTGTCCGTAACCGCGGGCTACGTCCATGGCGGTCTGTAGCATAAAGGCAGTGAAGGGGATGCGCGGGATCCAGCTGATGAAACAGATGATTGCGAAGATACCGAAGAGGAGGAACACGATGCCACCACCATATTGCTTGCGCGCGATGTAGTAGATTCCTGTTGCGAGGGCGAAAACGATGTTGAGAATGCAGGTCGCCCAGATGAAGGTCTTGGTGAAGTGTCTTGCACCCATGAAATAGAGGAAAGACAAGACTAGGGCGACGACGAGGACGAAGACAAATAGAACGAGGGTGTTGGTGTCCAGGGAGAAATCATTGGCCGAGTCGTAGATTCCTCCTCCATTGAAGCCTTTGTCGGTGGCATACTTGTGGATGGTAAGTCCCGACACGGCGACATAGCCGAGGAAGACAGCGATCAACTGTGTAACAAGTCAGTTTGGAAGGGAGTTATGAGTGCGACATGGCCCAACTCACCAAGAGACCTGCCCACAGATCATTCCACTTGGGCTTCTCGATCTTGAACGCCTGGTCAAAGCTATAGCCGGACTCTGGGACATTTTGATAGTACTGCGACGCTGGCTTGGGCTCAGGTGGAGGTTGCTGATAGGTAGGCTGCTGGTAATTCGGCTGCGGGTAATTTGGCTGTGGGTATGGCGCAGGCGGAGCATTTGGCTGTTGATAGTTCCCATAGTTGGGCTGAGGCTGGCCCTGAGGGAAGCCCTCGTTATAATAGCTGGCAGCCTGGCCACTCATGTCTGTGAAGCTGAGAGAAGGGGAAAAGACCAAAAAGGAAAAAGACAAAATAAAAGGGGCAGCAAGGGTTTTTAGACTGGTGACGACATGAACCAAAACAGCCGGAAATCTTCGATCGGGAACTCAAATGAGCAGCCCTACCTGGGATCGCCGATCGAACCTACGGATCCACCCAAGGCACTAAGAAAGGCACTAGTAAATTTCAGACTTGCTTTTCTATCTTTGAAACGGTTTGGCAAGATTTCTCTCGGTACTAGGTTGAAAGCATTCGATCGCCTCTATATATATGGCGCGACGAACTGATTTCATTCCGATTCCAAGCAAGAGGACATATGCATACCACATGAGGATACATATGTACAGTGAAAACCCAAAATGTAACTTGGACCAGAAAATTGGAAGAGTGGGGCGACTGGGGACTTTCCCATAACAGAATTCGGTACCATATCTTATGAGATTTTATATGATATCGAATTTGTAGATAGGCTCTTTGGTTGTGGTCTATTTAGGAACGTAACTCTCCGATCCCTTAATTACCTGTTATATCCTGAATATACCGATTCTTCATCCCTTCAAATGTTATATCTCAGTCCTACAACCCTATCAACACTCAATTTATACTGAGAGAGGGCATGCCAAACAACCTCCCTGTCAAGAAATATGTACAACTGTTGTAGGAAATTTGCAAAGCCAAACAAGGGGCTTGAGCGACGAATCATACAGTTTGCCCAGCTTTTGTCTTGTAATATTCAAGTTATTCCCTGGTCTCCTGGTATTACAGCCCTATAGGGATACTGCCCAGGATGACTTGAAATTTGAGAATTGCCAAGTCTGTTGCCTGCTTGGCACAGAACTTAGATGCGTTTGTAATTTCCATGGGTCTATGTACAAATGCGAGAAAATAAATGCCATAAATGCTCGATTCCCCCATTTCGCCCTTCGAAGCCAAGACGCCTATAATGCAGACAACTGCCCTCGCTAAACCACGTCAACTTCACAATTACAATTACGGACATTAAGGAGATAACCCAAAGGGCCCCTGTCTGAGAATGACGCCCAACAGACACGAACGCCGGGATGATCATTCGTTTATCGAAATGCATGCTGTTTCAAGTGACGCCAGGAACCGACGACCCGGTGCTCGAGGCCCGGGATTGGTGTGCGGCTTCGGCCGGTGAAATCATCCGTCCCGGAATGAAGTTGACCTTTACCGAAGGCTACTGATCGCCGCAGCTTCTCTTCGCGGACAGCCGTCCGGCGTTGAGCTCGAAGTTCCTCAATACGACCTTGTCCGACGCGGTTTCGACGTACGAAGCATTCATCCATCAACGTGTTGGCATCCAGCAGTTTTTTGGGGAGAGTTTGGACAATCTGGAATGCCTCCATGGGGTCTGTCACGCCGAGTATGTCCTTCTCGCATGCTTTGAAGATTGCCAAAGACACTCGGAAGAAAGTCTTGGAGCCCTCATAGAAGAAAACATCCCAAACTCGGAGGGTGGTTTCTAGAGGTAAACTTCCGATAAAGACCGACATAAGCCAGTTGGTCAATCCCAGGGTTATGTCCGGCAGTCGAGAGTTCACTGTCAAAGGAGGCATTTTGCCCCGCCCGGAGGGGGTTCCTCCCATGGAAGCGATCTTGGAATAAATGCCTGGCATGGAGTCCCTGAGCAGGACCATGAGAATCCAGAGGTCGATGTTGGCACCTTCCAGACTGATTTCATGTGTTCCAGGCAAGTAGTCTGCGGCAATGATATGTAGCATCCAGAATGCTTTTTCCTCGGGGAGGAAAAGAAGGAGCATTCCCGTGATGAAATTCAGAGACTGGGTATATCCGATTTTCGGGTTATGCAGGGCATAAGCATACAGAACCCGCCGTAGGGACTGAATCATCTGTGTCTCCGTCGTGACATTAGAATAGTTCGGATTGCTGCTACCGGAAGGTTCTGCTTGCTGGCTGACCTCCGGTTTGAAATGGACGTTGTCAGGGAATGTGCGGTGGAGATCACGCTCGATGTGCTCCTTGTCGTCGTTACTCGGTGAGCTCATGGCCTTCGCAACAAGTTCGTCATACTGGCCAATGTTCCGGTTCAAAAGCTCGTACCCGCCGGCATAATAGAACCAAGCTGCACCTCGAAACTCGGGAGGAATTCCTTTGCGAACAAATCGTTTGACCTTCGAAGACTGCGGCGGGAATGTTGTGGGTTTGGATGTGGGTAGCCCGTGCTCCTTGAGCAATTCACACCATTTGGCTCTCCGCTGCGTCACATGGTTGGAGTAGGACCCTTTCCATGCCTCGTATTCATCCAGGCTTACATATTGCGTAGCTTTGCGAAATCCGTAATCGTCTCGAGCTCCGTTTCCAGGGCGGAGTTCTGGCGGCACTAATCCCGGAATAAACACTTTTTTCGAGGGCTGTCGTTGGTGTACAGGTGTCACTTCAGGCACCTCGGCTATCGGCGATGCGGAGGGAGTGGGATCGCGCGGAGAGTCTGGAATAGCAGGGTCTGATCGGTCGGGTTCCGGTGGATCTTCTGGCTGTCCAGGTTCCAACGGTGTGGGTTCTGGCGGGGATTCTGGAAGTATGGGCGGTATAGGTGTAGGTTCGGAATAAGTCGAGTTTGGCAAAAACAACGAGTCTAGCCTTTTGTCTTGCGGGGTGGCAAATTCTGGCATCGAGGGTATCGGCGGAACGTCGCCCAGCGACGGAAATTCTAGTGGGTGTACTTCATGTAGGTGTGAATCGCGTGATGGCGGGGGTGTCACTGATGGCGCTTTACTCCCTGCGTGAGATTTCGGCGATCCGGGCTCTTCAGTCACGTCGCTGAAGCCATCAAGATACATTGAAATCGCGTCTTCGACACTCATCCCATTATCCATGCCATAAGGCGCGTCGGGGGTATCCGGTGAGAGATCGGTGATGGAGCTGCTCTTGGTTAGGACACTGCTGCGCTCTGTTCCGCTTTGTTGTTCAATGCTCGAGCGCCAGGTTTCGGACGAATTGACGCTTGGGCGGGGAGGATTTTCGTCGGGTCCGTTTGTTGGGAAGCGTGACATGGGCTGTCCCTGGGGGCTCAAATCCTGTGGGCGGCGCTCGATAGATTCCTGCGTCCTTGGCCGCCTATTATTCAACCTAGATGTTGACATAGATATCCGGAGCCCGCCTCGCGCAGGAACAGCTTTCCGATGCGGCCGTTCAAAGTCATCTCGCGCATGCCAGTTCGGAGGATGGGTGTCAGGTGGTGTGGCGTAGAGTCGAGGGCGACCGGTAGGTCTAGGGGTTTTCCATTCGCCCCTCGTACCATGCGAGGGGCCATGGTGAGGCGGAGTGGGCGGCCATGGATATTGATGAGGATTGTGATGCCGCGGCAGAGGCGAACGCGATCGCTGGCGAGGTGCAGAGTGGGGAGAGTGAGGTGAGGATCTCGGGTCGGAATTTGCGGTTCGCGCGCGTGGATCGACTAAAGATGCCAATCGGGGTGGGTAAGGGCCCCTGTGCCGGCCAGGAAGGTCGAAATCAGCCGAGGGAGGCGGATATCGAGGATTCACGTTTTCTGTGACCATGGCCACGATTTCGCACCGAGTTCTCGCTGGACATTTGTTATCGCTGAAGGAGAGCTATCGATTGATAACCATAGAAGATTCGGGCCGGAAGAAAGGGATCCCAACAAAAGAGAATCCCGAAGGGGTTAGAGAATGAATGCCAAATTTGGAGAAACGAAAGACAATAGCTGAGAGACCAAATTGGGAGACAGCCTGCCAGAGGACTGTGGAAAAAGGGAAAAGAGAAACAGGCGCAGTTGAAGCAAAATCAACAAAGCCCTGATCAGGTTAGTGTCAGGTGACGTAACATGGACAAAGGGGTTCAACTACAAAGTACATTAGTATTCATATGAAGTGGACTGACCGTTGGATATTCTACTCTATTTGTATTTAATTATTGTCTATAACATTCGCATTGTGGTCTTTGTATAAAAAAAAATGGATAGATCGAAAATTCGAGTGTCGATCAGGAACTCTGGACTTTTATAGTCGCATATTACACATATTATATATGTGCATCATACGTTTTTCCTATATTCTGTGGTTAGTTATTTTATCCCTACATAGACTACCTAGGTAGTTATAATGCCAATATCCAAAGAAAATAATCTAACAGGGCATACAGAAGGCTTCAGCAAGACTACTAAAAAGGACATCTATGGATGAGAACCGCAGACGGAGTACAACATAAGCGATCGACTATTCTTCCACCTCACTACATAGCCCCTGAATCCTAGACCAATTAAATATGTCAATTAATATTTGAGCTTCCCCTCTCAACTCCCCATGCACCCGGAGAGGTCTGCACATGGCCGTGATATGTGGTTAGCCCGAACCCTTCCGTTTTCGGATAGATGTCAACTGTCAACTTATTTCAATTCGAGCTCACATTAACGTTTTCGCATTCATTTCGAGACTTTATTGCTCGAAATGTCTCCCCGGAATAAGGCATGATTTACCAACGGGATTTATGTATATGTGCCAGGGGAGCTGCAGCAGCTGCATTATACTATTGACCAGTACGGAGTACATGATCCCAATATGGCCATTGTCGACCTGGCGACCAAGCAATCTGCATCTTACATCCGTCCCACTAGCTGGGCAGATGTGAGTATTATTTCTAATCTCCCTCATGTTGTGAAACCGGCACTCACTAGCGTGTCCTTTTAGGGTCTCCGAGGAATTGCCGCGCTTTTTGTGGTCGCTAGCCATACCTGTCTCTCGTTTGCGACATATCTGATCCCGCCGTCTTTCGCGGAAACTGGAAAGTCTATTTTGTTTCAGCGACCATTTTTTAGACTCGTCATACAGGGCCAGGCCTGGGTAGCCATCTTCCTGGTGTTACTCGGGTTCGTGAATGCCCTAAAGCCGCTCCAGCTAGCCCGACGAGGAGCTACGGCCGATGCTCTTGCTGCGCTCTCGACAGGCGCCTTCCGGCGCAAGTGGAGACTGGTCTTCCCCGCTGCCCTAATGACGATTTTAGCTTGGCTTTTATGTCAGTTTGGTGCCTTTCAATTGGGCAAAAGGGTAGACGCATACTGGCTGAGAGCGACAAGTCCCCAACGAAGCCCATCTTTGGGCGCTGCCGTCGTGGATCTGATACGACAGATAGCGGGAACTTGGATGTATGGAGAAAATGCCTACGACCAACCTCAATGGGCACTGCTACCCCTTTTCCGTGGTTCACTATATGTATTCATGACCCTGCTAGCTTTGGTAAATACCACGCCACTTTTCCGCTTCTGTGCGCAAATGGTCCTATACACCTACAGCTGGGCAACCCTAGATGGTACGTTGGGATAATCTCACAATACAAAATACACCCCTGATAATTTCTTACAGGTACTGTTGGAACAAATATTTTCGCTGGCATGATACTAGCGGAACTATCATTCTACAACCTGACAGCGCTCCGGCCACGCCTGATCTTTAAAATCCTACCCTACGGCCTCGTCACACTCGGCCTCTACATCTGCTCGTACCCCGATCAATACGCCGACCAAACAGCATGGTCTTCCCAGCTCGCATCGCTTGCCGAAACCTTCTTCCCAAAAGATGCCAACGTCAGCCGCTACTACGCCAGTCTCGGGGCGCAGATGATATGTCTCGGCGTGATGCTTTCTCCCTCCTTACGACGGATGCTCTCCCACCCCATGCTGCTGTGGTTTGGGTCGATCAGCTTCCCGCTGTATCTCGTCCACGGACCGCTAATGCGATCCGTTCTGGTTTATCTTCTGTATCTGCCCATGGCGATTGGCTTCGAGCCGGTTTTAAGGGCAGATGGAACACCTGACCCGGAGTCTTATATTCCAACGCCGAGCCCATTCCGGCTTGGGGTTATTCTCGTTATGTTTTTCGCGTTCCTGCTCTATGTTGTCCAGCAGTGGGCGAAACATATAGAACCGAAGATGGGTGCACTTACGGCTGCGCTTGAGAGATTCTCCCGTTCATGGGGTAAGAATGCGGCGTGGACTTCAAAGGAGAAGGATGAGATGTTGCCTGTTGCATCTGTTCGGGAGTTAAGTAGATAGACTTTTCATTGGGATTGGTGTTTGGGAGCTGGCATTTGGACTTATAGAGCTATGGCGTTATGTATAAATTGAACTTGTTTGTGTTTGATGTCTTTTCGTAAACTTTGAGCAGCGGATAATTATCTTGAAAAAGAACATCGCTCAGCGTCTTCGGCTTACGTTTCTGGAATCTAGACTTAGTCATTCTCAATCTCGAGTCAAGCTTTGCACAAACAAGTGGACATCCTACTATGATATCTGATGGGAGTATTATCTTTCGATCAGCACTTTCACCCCATCCGGTAAGAGCGCACCACGTGGAGGATATTTTGTTTTGAGACAGAATAAGAACTGGATGTGATGGACGGGATGATTGTACATTACTGCGTGTATTGTTATATGTACAAGCATAGAACAGGCTGGTTGAGGGTCGTGTATTAACATAAGAAATCCGGGGAGCTTCGGCAGGGGGATTGGTGCACATGGGGTATATGAATGATGCTCTTGCATGCAAGAGCGCAAAGTGTGGCCCAAGTTGATTGAGGTTAATCCGTTGATTACTGCTCTTGCCATAGTGCATGGCTCGGGGGCAATATGCCTTTGATTATCGGCAGTAAACTCTTTAGCCGTACGGGTTTGGTGAGGAATAAATCCATACCAGACCCAATCGCATCACGTTGCATATCGGCTTGCGCAACGCCAGTCAAGGCAGCAATTCTGACAGGAGACTGGGTTTCCAGTGTCTTCTCAAACTCGCGGATTCGTCTAGTAGCTTCTAAGCCGTCCATGATTGGCATGGAGATATCTGTCAAGAGTATTAGATCGTCAGAGGAAATCCAGGTTAATGTTTCAAATACCGACCCATGAAAATCATTCCAATGACAGAGCAATTGGCCTTGAACACCTCGACGGCTTCTTCTCCGTTTTGCGCAATAAGACAATCACATTTCAACTTCTTCATAAAAGCCATAAGAATTCTGAGATTGATATCATTGTCATCCACAAGAAGAACCGTCGATGGAGGGTCTGATACAAGGTCATTTTCCTTTTTCACGGGTGTCTCGTGGCCAGGGGTGGTGGCTTCTTTAGATGGAGAAGGCTGGTCGTCAATATCCCCCTGAGAGAGTCCTAACGACCCCCGCATTCCCACTGAGCCTTGGCTGTATGTTTCTGAATTAGTTGCCACTTTTTTCGTGGAGGGTTCGCTGACCTCTCCATTTGATGACGGGCTAAGAAACAAGTCCATTTGAGGCTCATTGGTGCTGAGATCCGCTGGGAAGCTCCCTGAACAGTCCGGTACGTTTTCTTCGCCCGGGAGTGAGTCAACCCGCAGCTGCTGACGGTTGATACAGGCTTCTAATGTTTTTGCCAATTTTCGCGCTCCGCATGGTTGGCTGATAAACTCGAGCACATGTGCATCCCCGCGATTTTGAGCTTCAACAGACATCGAGTGCGCGGTTCTTGCAGATGGGCATATTGTGATGACGGGCGAAGAAAGTTTAACGCCCGGTCTAGGCGTAATAGCCCTGGTTTCATGATCCCCTATATCCGGATATTCATGAGAAGATATGTATAAGTCACAGTGGGCGAATTGTGTTTGTGAGGACCCAATTAGACGGACTTCCATGGAGAACCAGTTTTGACACAGCTTTCTTAACGATGTGGATAGAGCTGTGTCTGATTCAGAAGTTCCGAGACCTAAGATTCCAATAGTCTTTCCGCGTGCAAGCCTTTGCGCCATGGTGATGGGGGAGTGACTATTCAACTTTTCGAGGTTGTCCAGAGCAGACGCATGATCAAGGGTCGCAGTTGCCACGACTTCAGTGCCAACATTCTTCTCGGAGTTGACCTGGATATCACCGCCAAGCGATAAGAGTATCCGGCGTGTGATGCTCAACCCAAGACCATTGCCGGTTGTCATGCAATCTTCCTGTGAGAAAGCAGTGAATAGTCCGTTATTCAGGAAATCCGGGTCAATCCCACATCCAGTGTCCTTCACAGTCACGGTGACTGCTGAGCTTGTGACCTCGCCGCTTTTTCCGAATTTGGCTGGAGAGGCCTTCATAGAGACGTAGATATAACCGTTTCGAGTGAATTTCAAGGCATTCCCAAAGATATTCGTGAGGATGACATGCCAAGCCCCAGCCTGCGTTGAAAACTTCCAACTGTGGGTGCGATCAATGTCCAAAACCACCTTAACCCCATCCCGTGTATCTGGCTGTTTGCCAGCCAATGTAGGAGCGCCGGCGATACCCCGAAGAGGGGACCCTGAACTGCTGAAGAAGGAATAGCCAGCAAAAACAGTTTCAACTGCGTCTTCTAACGTAGCATCAAGTTCGACACAAGTATTGACATCATTTTCTCCACAATGTGAAGAATGCGAAGACCGGCGGGCTGCGGCCACTTTCCGGTCGACAGGACGCTTGTAAATACCGCCACCTGGAGGATTGGCGACAGGGTTCGGTCGAACATCATTGATACTGGCATACTCGAGGAGTTGATTTATCGAGCCCAGTAGTGTGTATGCGCAAGAGGAAATCGTATGAATAAATCCTCGTTGCAGCGCGTCCATAACGGTGTCACTGAAGAGCTCTGCTGTCCCGAAAATACCATGCAGAGGGGATCGAAGTTCATGGCTGAGACCTGAGAGCAAGTCTGATTTTGCTCGATCGGCAAAATGAGAACCGAGTCTGTGCACTTCTGCCATGATACTTGTTCCGAATGTCAAGAGGAATGCTAACTCATCATTCGAGGTGAAGACACGGTGGGGCGCTTTCGTCCACGTCAGAGCCCCCGAATACCATCTACCCTTGTGTGAATCCCATAAAGGCGAGAAGATGATGCTTCGAGACTCGGGAGCAAGTTGAAGCAAGGTTTGAGCATCCTGGCGCACAAGGGATTTCTGTGTTTTTTTGTACTTCTTGCCCCCAGGGCGTCGCAAAAATCGTTTTATTACGCCGTCACCGGTGTCATCAGATGAGACAGTTCCATCTTCGCCAAAATTGAAAATCTTGCCTCGAGGATATCGGTGCAAAAGGCCGCCAAGAAATGACTCCGATAATGCGATTTTGTTATCTTCCGTCGGCTGGTCATTGACGCTAGAGGCATTCGAAGTGGCAAATCCGAGTATTTCACATGGGTTCACGGTAGCTTTGCCTGAGCTTGTAGCCTGCTCAGGGCCAAGAAAATCCCGATCTGGGAAAGAACGTTTGGGGGAGCTTCGGAATGTGGCCTCATCGCCCGAAGAACAGCTTTCAAAACTACTGCCTTCCGTGTCAGACTTCGCATTGTCCACCAAAGCTTCCTGGGAGCCGAAATTGGCGTTGAAAAAGACAACTGCCTCCACTTCGATACTCTCGCGGATGAGGTTGGCTGCGCGTCCAAACGTTTCATTCACTTTGGCAGTATAATCATCCTTCGGTGATTGCTGCCTTGACTGATCGTTGTCGGTTGCCATGGCCGCTTGAGATGCTTCTTTGAGTTTCAATAAGGCCCTGGCATCCCTCTTGCTGGTGCTCGAGTTGGAAAGTGACCGATATTTCTCCTTATCCCCCTGTAGGGGTTTGCTTCTAGGGATATGAAGATTGTATGGACGAAAAGGGAGATGGCTTGGTGCGTCATTTTGAGCCACGGCCTGAGCCACGTTTTGCGAAATTTGCTTTTCCTGCTGCTCCCGATTGACGTGCCCCTCTGCATGTTCCATACCACCAGGCATCGTCTGAGGAACTTCAGTGTCGACGACCCATGAGTTACGCAGACTGCCTTTTCCCTCGAGAAAACTTCCAAGGCCAACCATCATGCGCTCGCTGCGGAAATGTTGGACTTTCGAGTGACTAGTTGCTAAGTAATTCATGACGGTAGCTGCAATATCAACCAGGAATTGCAGCGACTTGTCGTCCAGAGGGTCGTGAGGTTGGTCGTCCAAAATTGTATAGGATCCAATCACCACACCTTTTGGACTGATGATAGGACTCGACGCCAGAAATCGAATGTTTGGGAATGTAGTCACATCCACATGGTCCTTGAATGCCTTATCTTCAGCAAGATTGGGCACAACAAAGACGCCTTCCCTGGCGTTTGACGTATTCGGCGTAGAATTCATAACTGATTTACACAAGCTGCGCTCATATGACATAGTACAACTCCCAACCCAAAGCTCATCTCGGGCATTGTGGTCACTATCATCCTGTAGACTGAGGGTTTGAGTGGCTTCTGTGAGAATATGTTGTTCGTTTCGACCGAAGAGCGAGATCAACGAGCGCTGCGCATTCAGTCGTAAAGTGCCTAGCTGGGCGAATGCCGTGAGGACCGGGTCCGCCGAGGATCGAGCGACATGTTCATTTGACGGTGTAACGGGGCCGATATGGTGTAGAGCGTGTGGGTTGAGATGGTACGGCGGTAAATACCTATTAAGGCGGGGCGCACAGTTAGCCTATGGGCAACAACGGTATGTTTATGTAGGTGGGTAGATTACTTATAGAATTCACGCTCCCTAGATGTGCCAAAGTTGACATGGTACTTCTGAGCGTATTGCGATGTGACTGGACGTGACATTGCGCCGGTCACAGGCCTGCGACATTGAATGCGAGAATGCTGGAGACAAACTTGGGAAGATATCCGCTTTCTCCTCTCCTTGGAAGAAAGCGGAGGATAATATAGAAGATCACAGACTGGGCCTTTGAATTTCAGAAAAGAAGTATGTGAAGCTTCGCGGGGGCACACAAAGTTGCAGCCCGCAAAAGCTTCGAATCCTCCAAGGTTGGTGGAACTTCTAATGGGTGTTCCAACGTTCCAACGGTTGGCCCCCGGTCTGGCCCATAGATTAGATAAGCGGTGACATGGAACGGGAAAGTTTAGTACAGGACAGCCAATCAGATCCTCAGGAGAAGTTTAACCGTATCTCAATCCTTCATTGTGATTGGGTCAAATCGGAAGTAGATGTCAGACTATAAGATGGCCCCTCTAGGCCCTAAATAAGAACCTTGGTTTTTGTTGTCGTCTAGTGGTAATGTACATACGCTATATCCCACAGTAGAGCCCATCATGGATACAAATGTGTCCATGGTTATCTGCAGATCTACAATATTGAAAACCTTTCACCCGTTCACATGTGCAGGTTGTAGATGTCATTCATAAATAGAATATAGCCACAAATACGGCAATCTACCTATAGTGACGGTAATCTACCTATAATTATTCCTAGGTTGGTCTCTACAAGTTAGCAGGATGAATATCGGAAGCCCCATGGAACTGGCCATTGTATATGTACGTTACATAGGTACAATGTGGGCCTACTGGTATACAATGGGCCGAGTACCAGCCAAGATCGATGTACAATATAAATTGGTCAATCCCGCGAGTGAGAGACAAAGTTTGCATAGTGTCCAAAGGGACGAAAGAGCCAACGTAGAGCTGGAAAGCTCTGTCACGGCGGGATTTCGTTGCTAGGGATGGCACCATGCCAGCTGTCAGCGGCTGCGGGATCGTGAATTTGGCTGGATTGGTTTACCATGACAGACACTTGTGGGGGAGCGTAATAATTGAGGTAACAACCTTGGAAGATACGAGAATAAATAATTTGGTGAGAACAGAAGATTAGATCGGTGTATATGTGGGTTGGCATAGGTAACATATGTCCATGGGAGGTAACATATTTCCATGGGGCTTTCCTATCTTAGCTGCGGGCTACACTTTCTTCAGTCATCGGGAATAAATTTACGTGTAACTTACACCGTGTCTAAAGTCCATAAGTTCTGATTTCAAAGGGCTGGAATTCAAGCGCTAGATAGAACACGGCTGCGAAGGCCAAGGCCAGCCCATCATATTTGACATCAAACACTGAATATCGACCCAAACAAATACCCTCATTTCAAGAGCCCTCATCATGACATATATCCATCACAGTCAAAGCGAGCAGCCTAGCAAGACGAAACGCGGAAGCTACCCATGCTCCTGCTCAACTGGTGATCGTTCCAGTCATCAGATGCAATTCCAATCTGGTTGCTGCAGGAGCTGTCGCTGTAGACACGAAGAACGCAGTCGGAGCCCCAGGTGGCCTCCCAGTCAATGGTGTCACCGCCCTTGCAGGAGGACTTGGTGCAGCCCTTGTTGTTCTCGCCGTCCCACTGCCCGCTGCAGGTGGTGAAGATCCAGGCGTTGGCCATGGGGAGGACGGTGGCGATGGCAGCGATAGTGGTAGCGGTGAACTTCATTTTGTTGGAAGTTGACGGTTTGGTTTGAGTAGTTGGAGGTTGAGAGAGGATTGAAAAGCTAGATGTGGATTGGATGATTGGTCTTTGGATTGAGATTTGATTGTCTTGGAGAGGATGATGAAGAGAGTAAAGGCGAGGGCAAATGGTTGCTTATATAGTTTACCGGGTGGTATCGAATCTCTATAAATAAAGTGAACGATGTAACTTCGTCGATGCCAATGCTCGTAACATGCCGAGTGAAGCCAGAATAGAACCCATCACGAGAGATCAGCGACGTCGATGGGCCAATATTCCAATCCCCTCCTGTCTAATACGATACCTACTACTACCTAATCCTGGATGACACAGGCCATTGGTACGTAGCCCGCTATAAATAAGGCGGAGAGGCTGGGGTAGTCATGTCGATCATTTCTGTTCAGGATTATAAGAACGACGAAGGAATGGTTCATCTAGAGATTCTCGTATTCTCATTTTGGGGCCAATCTAGGATGGTGCGTCGAAAGCGAAAGAGATTATTTTAGGATGTCCTGTTTAGGGTTAGAAGAATGACCAAGGGGTAAAAACAAGGGATTCTCGTATCCTCGTTTTAGCACCTATCGAGGATGGTACGTTCAAGAGCAAAAGAGATTATTCTGGGATGACCTTTAGGCTACCTAGTTAGCCACTAGTTAACTAGTTAACTAGTTGATCACTAACTAATCTACTCTTGATTCAAGGACTTTTGATACAGTATATCTAGGAAAATACCAGAAAATCTATAATTATGGTGAAGATGTTTATCTTCCTCAAGTCTGGCCTTGTATCTATTTCTGGAGTTAGTGTTTCCTTCAAGCATAAATGATCGACAGGTTCTATGACCCAATGTAGCAACATCCCCGGGCGATCCATCTCGTATATCCTAAGCCAAGACTCAGCCGAGCCCCTACTTCCTGGGCAATTCGTGTTCACGGGGCAGAGAAATACGAAGTGCAATATAACTTGAAAAACGACTACTCGTACCTACCTAGGTACAACCTTCCAAGGTTTAATTGTGTTTAGGTAATCATTCTATGGCTTCCAAGGTTCCAACCTTCCTTGGAAGGTTGTTGTCTCTATACGGGTCCGAGAAAATGACGACCTGAAAGTCCTATCCAGGCTCTCGCTGGACCAGGTGACGGCAGTACACACTCCATGTACTCTTGTTACAACATAAGCTCTATACCGGTATAGCTGCGGATGGTTTAATTCCCCTTCACATATTTTTCACAGCAAGCCAGCGTTCCACAAGTTACCATTTGCATGTACAGAGTAGATCAAGAGTTAAACCCAATAGAGCTCAGCCCCGGTTTCCCAAACCACTCCAATCATCTACCCATTAATGACGTCCTCGCTAATGGTGATACGTGGACCACATGTCGGTTCAGCACCTGTAACAGAACCTGCAGCGGTAGTATGAGGGGCAGCCTCCTACGCCTCCTGCCTTTTCTATACCTTGCCAAGGACAGATACGGGACTACAAGTCTTTTAATACACGTGAGTGGCCTCCAGCTGGATAATTGGTACATATGCAATGTGATGCGATGCTGGTTTGATGCTGATGCCGAAGTGGACTTTTGTTTTGTTTTTTTTCTTTGTTTTGTTGTCTTTTCAAAACGAGAACGCAACAATTTGCTTGCTATATAGATTGCTATGACACTTTCGCTGCAGCGAAACATCGATGGCAATGTCGGAAAAATAGATTTGGTGGCGTATGAACATAGTGCAACGTACCTACCTAGGTACCTAGGTAGAAACCCTCAGGACATGACGCTGAGCTAGACAGATTGAATCTGACAGTGGACGCTCATAATTTATTGAAGGGTTGCCATATTATCGTCATCCTACATCAGGCAATTCATGTTCAGATTTCAGCCAATGATCGGTGCATTTCACATCGGGACGGTCCCAACGAAAATGAAAAAGGACCAGAAAAGAACAGAGACATATCACTAGATACATGTGTGGGAGCGACAGAATTCCTGCATTATTACAATGCCGGATGAATATCCCACTTGTCCTTGATACGCTGGAGCCACTCGCTGACCGAGATGATCTCCTCCCCAACCAGGACGTTACCCCCACCAACTCTCTCGCGCTCGGCAGCATCGAACGGTGGGATGTGCAGGATTTCGTGTTCCTTGTCACAGATCTTTTTTCGAGGGTCCCCTCGCGTAGTTTGGTGTAACAGGGCTCATCCAAGTGCGTATAGTCGCATTCTCTGCACATATAGATATTATTTGGGTACATGATACGAGTCCCGCAGCCTGCACAGTGTTCCCACATGGGCCCTGTGAGCTTCTGTAATGTTGGCTCGCTCCCCGGCCCTTCTGGACTAGGCTCCTCGTCGGCGTATGGAACAATCAACGACCAAGCGGCAAGGCAGTCTGCGTCATGGCCCGCGAACATGAGATGCCTTGCCAATCCCAGATATCCCATCCAGTCATTGAACGGATCATCGTCAGAGAGAAAGTCGAGATTGCGTTTGACGTGCATACGCAGGGCATCTTTGGCCTTTTGCTCGTCGCCTTGGAGCGCGTAGTATCGTGCGACAAGTTCTGAGGCGTATGCTGTAGAGCGCCTGAAGCCGTCGATATCGTATGCGGGCTTCCATGTGGTCAGCTGCTCCAGCTGCTCCAGGTAGGTAGCGGCATTGCTTGGGTCACGCATCGCCTCGCGGAAACATGCGTTTGCCAATTTTGTCCAGGCCGTGCTTTTTGCGATTGAGACGAATGTCTCGTCGCGAATTTCGTCGATCTGTAGGACGCGGACCCACTGTTCGATGGCAAATTCCCTCCTTTCGACGTTCTCGGTGCTATTATCGTAGCAAAGAAGCGCAAGATTATGCATCAGACGCACTTGGCAGACCCGATGGACTGCTTCCTTGTCAACGTCGCCATTATTAGCCGCCCTGGCGAGCTGCTCTTTAGCGGCAACAATGGCTTCCTGGTAGCTTTCAAACACAGCGTCAAAGGTCTTACTGTCAGACACCAGACCGAGGATTGCCTCGTGATACTCGTCCCTGTCGTTGTGCTGGTGGAACGTCTGCGTCCGTCTGTCCAGACCGGTTGAATCGTCCATGGAGGCCTTGAGTGAATCAAGGAACTTGAGTAGGCCCTCCAAATTCTTGGTTTTGTGGTATTGTATCACCATCCCCAACGCCGCGTCATAGTCATTCGGGTCATTCCTCAGCATTTCCTCGTATATTGCAAGCGCCTTGTCACTATTTCCCAACTTCCCATTGTACTCAGCCATATCGCGGTCCAGCCATATCAACTCAATATCATCCTCGCTTGTCTCATGGCACTTTATTGTATTTCTTGCGGCCTCTAGTGTCTCAATCGCTAGCGCGTACTCCTCCTGGTAGGCATATACGGTCGAGAGACCCCATAGCGCGAGCCAGTTGTACTCCTGGAGAGAGCATGAGAGTTTGAAATGTTCAATGGCCTCAGGGAATTTTTCAAACTCCCTAAATGTGCGCGCTAACCTGCGGGTCTCCTCATACCCTAGGCTATCCAGCCCAAGCTTCTGTCGAGCCCATTCAGCGGCATCGGAGATTTGGGATGCGTCAATAGTTTCGGGCCTTGAGAAATCGATCGATCTTTTGATTTTGGGGTTTTTGCGGTTCTCAATCTGATAAATCAATCAGCTTCAAGTCATTGTTAGGTAGGGTGTGCGGAATTACCAAGGACATACCTTTGTGAGATATCCATGAACTACAGCGAAGCAATTGGGAGGATAGCTTACACCATCATCAGGTTGCAACCAGAGACGGGCGGTAAATTTAGCAATGTGCTCCAGGATATCCGCATCAGGCTCGGACTTGGAACTCAAACTTTTCACCCATATTCTTTGATCATCAGTGAGGCTTTTAGAGACCGCGGAGTCTTGAAGCCACTTCAACGAAGCTTCGGCATATTCGTCCTCGAGGATCCAACTAAGACATCGCACCATAGAAATGGTTGGGTTCCACCATTTTTTAATCACCCTTTCGTCCGTAAAGAGACTAACCAGCTGCGGGCCAAGAGCCGCCTTGTGTTGTGGTTGTGTCAATGAAGGGTCCACACATTCAAGATGGACAGCGAAAGATTCAAACGAATAAGTGAGCAGCGAGTCTAATTCTGGAGTTCCCTGGTGGTTGATAACTTCCAAGCATGTTGAAAGGATACTTAAGTGAGCAGTGTCGGTGTCAACTCCGACTCGGGCCGTTTTTCCTTTGAGCTTCCGCTGGAAGAACTCTTCGAATCCAAATTTGGCGAACAGCTTGGGGTCGCAGACCGTCTCCAAAAACCGACGGATAATCCTGACCTCGACTTCACTGATGTCACCAGTAAGGTCAAGGTCTGGGGCACCTTCAGGGTTATGGAACTCATGCCTCGTTAGTATGAACTCCTCTATTGCGTCGGAGACTATCTCAACGTATGAGGTGGACTTCGGGATTATCTTAGTTACGGGATGCGGTTCTCCATTAATCCGGAGGAGGGAGGAATATTCGTCTGTTATCTTGTCCGCCAAGGGCCGGAGAGAAGATTCCCCGGCCTTCAGGTAGAGGACTCCCTCCAGGTCTTCCAGAGTTCGTAACCAAGGGTTAAGGCTAAAGGTGACCCATGTGAGGATGACGTTTAGGTCAGAGATGTCATCTTCGGTGAGTGTCTCGTTGAGAACTTCTATCCTTCTCATGATAGTGTCGGATCGCTTACCTCCCGAGTGGGATAGTATATCTCTGATCTCACCAGGACGCCGTTTCCCGCTAATCTCCTGCAGCAAGAGGCTGACATTGACAAAATCACCATGGGTCTGAGTCTTCAAATCTTGCAAGATGTCGTGCCGAAGAGAGAGGACCTGCTCCGACGAGCCGCTCAGAATCTCCATCTTATTCATGCGGTCAATAATGAATTTCTCTATATCATCATTCTTTTCCGATGTCACATTAATCGTCGACATTCTTTCTCCAAGCTGACCTTTGAGCTTGCTCATTGTCTCATTGCGCCCGGTGATAGCAATGCGGAGCTTGAACTGTGACCAGGTTCCAGAGGTAGCCTGTAACCGCCCCAAAACCTGAATGAGCTCCTTGAGTTCGCTCTTCTCTATCTGGTCGATACCATCCAGAAGGAGGAAGATGATTGAGTCACTCTTATACGACTTGGAAAAGAGAATGTCCCAGAGAGTTCCTATCTGGTTGATACCGGTTGCTTTCACAGAGCTCACATCTTTGCGGTAAACAATATCTTTTTCGGCGACCTGCCACGCGAGGACCTTCAGGGCCTGGACCAAGGATATTTGTTGTTTATCTTTGTCAAATATATGATAGGCAGTGGAAGTGCACCTCATATTATTCTCTGACTCAGGTTGTGCTTCTTGTAGGAATCTGACGATGCTTGCAAAGAGGAACGATTTGCCATGTCCCTCGTCTCCGGAGATACCAAGGACTGAAAATGGCGAACTTCCGAGGGTCGCCCACCCCGTATAGAGGGGATCGCTCCAAAGCCACTCTCCGCTCCCCGGGACCTGGTCACTCAGGAGACGTCGAAGGGTCGTTTGAACGACTTGTAAAGCCTCGCTAGGTTTGTCCAGACTGGAATCGATATTGTTCAGGAGCTTCTTCAAGGCAGTGTCTGCATCTCTCTTCTTCTCAAAGTTGAGCAGCTTATCGACTGTCCCATTGATCTTTCTGGTGCTATCTCTATTCTCAATAATGTTTCTCTCGCTTATCTTCTGTGACTCAAACCCTAGTGTTGCCCGCATCTGAGACTCGCGCTCAACTAGAGTGGCCAGGTGAGCCAGCTGGCCGCTCACGCCTTCGTCGCCGTCGAAGACAAACACCTTGAGCGCGATGAAGACCTTGTGCCCCTTGAGGACCTTAATCGACAACGCACAAATGTCGACAAAACACACCAGCTCCTCATTGATGATCTTGCGGAGAGCGACGTCAACCGCGTCGGCGGGCAACCGCAGATAGACTTTGCAGCGCTCTAGCACGTCGGAGATGCGGCGGAACAAGTCTGCCAAGCTGCTGAAAATGCGTTTGTATCTCGCTCCAGTATCAACTAGATATAAAATTGCATTGAAGCAGAGACCAGCGGGCGCAAAAACCTAGGTCGTAACTATGAGCAATGTCAATCTTGGGGATAATGGGCACTCACCATACTTGCCCCCTGAGCAGCAATCCCACCCAGAAGCATGATGAATTTCAACGTATTGCCAATAGCATCTTTTGCAGCCCTGTACTTGTTGTTTTTCTCGTCGTCGTCATCTTGCTTCGCACGAATTTGATCAAGAACTTCGTCGACAGAGTATTTCGGGGTTATAGTGAGGTCGACTTTTGTTTTCTGCGCAAATGACGCGCATGCCTTGTCCCATGCCTCCCGCAGATTATACTCTCCGTGATCTTGAACTGTATCCATTGGATGATATATCGGTTCTAGCTCGATCCGAGCTAAGCAGCAACTCTCCGTTGCCTTTTCCAAACTTGCTGACTCTTCCCTTTTTTCGATAGAAAACTAGGAAATTATAAGTTTTTAACTGGCGTGATGTTAAAATATTACGCTCGAGCGGCTGAAACCTCGATCCTAGCGAAAAGCGAAAAGCGGCCGGGGGTATTGGCGAAGAGGGGCCCGGCTTTTCCAAGCCAATGGTGAGATGAGGGCGCCTTTATCCAATCTCACGTAGCAAGCCACGCACAGAGTGGAGCGGGTAATTACAAGAAGCGAGGTAGGGTGGAGCAGCCCGCTGAAATAATTCTGACATTTGTTGTTTGCCCCTGAGGGGTCGGAGGGGTAACTCTGAAGAGAAGGCACCACAGGGAATATTATTGGAACCCAAGGACGTAGATGTTTGCGGATATGCCAACAGCAAGAGCGCTATACCGCCACATCGTAAAAAAGGTCGGCGCCCGATAAGTCGCTCAGAGCCGTTGGGATTTCCACTCTCCAGTCCCCCACCAGCCCGAACTAGCTTCATACAGAATCCCCGTACGCAGTCCATACTACGGAGTAGGAATAACTGGCCCACATATCAAAAGAACAAGTGAATGGGACGAAATCCTGGGCGGAATGAACACTGCCACGTTTATTTCGCTGAACTGGTTGCAAAATTGCGTCGAGGGATGACCCCGAGCCGCTCATTTCGTATTGGACCCACTTTGCTAAATAAGGTTTGAATTGAGACCGGCTTTGTCAGGCAAACATCTGAATCATTGCAATGGAGTATGGGGTATAGAGTATGGAGTAGTTGAGTACATAGTCATATCTGGGCAATATGGCTCAGATCACTGTAGTATTGAACAGGTGTGTAGTTGGTAAAAGTGGGAGAGTGCAAATGGTAATTCACCTCGTAAATACAGTAGCTCAGTAGCTCTATATCTTGAGTGTACTACATTCAGGGTGATCACTAAAAGCCTCTAAGCGGCGTATGAATCTGTAAAACAAAGAATAACACCAAGGTTCCTCCAGCATAAAACCTTCCAAGGTTACCTAGGTAGGAGGTAGCTTTCAAGAGCATAAACCATAGATGAGATCCCGGGGCGTCCACGGGTCCATGCCCAGGTGGACCTACCCGACCTTGGGAGACCTTGCGATTGGGCACCGGCGGGTAAGCCCGGGCGGCCCGTCCAGGGACCACTCGGTACATATCTCCAATGGGAAACCCCGAACATACCTAGGTAGGTAGGTACCTAGTACCGACGGTATGTGACTATGCGAGACCGCGAGACCCCACTCGCCTACTCGGGTTCGCTACTTTCGCTGGACAACTACTCTAAGTGAGCGCGGTCACATAGGCCCGAGTCCGGCATCTTCGGGAAATTTCCAGTCGATGCACGCGTGCCAACAAGGCAACAATGGATTTAAATGATGGGCTAAGTACGGATACCCTCTGCCACCATAAACGTCGACGCAGCTATGTTTTCGAGAGTAGCGGTAACTATCTTGGGGCGAAATTTTGTCAATTACCATGCTCTCTACCTAGCTGAAAACACAAGAGGCTGTCATAGGTGAGGATGCTATAGGTATAAAAGCTGTGGGATATTAAGGCCCGTCTGGGGAGTAAATTTACACCTCCGCCAGATATATATTAGTCATGTAGGCGATCTGGATCTTATGAAGACCTTTGACGAATATTTTGATATATCTCATTTATTTCGTTACGAAAATGTTTTACTCTACATATATCTGAACCACAACTGCTGATCTGCTCGTGTTTTGTGGAGCTCGGGGACTTGGGATCTCGCATAGGTAGCTTATACGAGACCGAACTCGGGAATGCGCAGGCCAGGCCCGGCCCGTTCCGCACCGAGTCACAACCTCTCGGCGGTAGAAACCGACTAGAAGGAATTTGAACCGTTCATCTCCGCCAAAAAACAAGTGTTCTTGTTCGAGGAGGCTACTATAATATAAGGGAAAGGAAGAAGAAACAAGAAGAAATCCATGGCCATTCAAGCCATTCAAAGTAGCCAAAAGAACAAGCCTTTTATAGGCCTACATCTAACAAACAGGAACTATTCACATCCTTTACATGGTCGTGCAAGAATCTAGGATACTTACAGTTTTGTCGCCCTCAGATGCAACAATTTTCTGCTCGTCATGCTTTTTCAACAGAGTGTCCCAGTAAATATGGTTCATGAATCCAGGACTTTCCTCCTCAAATATGCCCGCCATTATTTTCAGACACTCTGGGTCTCTCCCTCTCAAAGCTGCCACGGTAAGTGATTGATGCTGCGTAAATGGGCACTCGTCTAAACAAGACTCCAACCATGTTTCGTTGAAACAAGCCTGTAGCTTTTCTTCCATCTGCCTAAACATCCAATAGCAGTGCACGAGGACCGAATTGTAGTTCAGGCTGGATAGCGGCCTCGTTCCGCCGCAGATGTCCGCGACGAGATCGTGCCTGAGAAGGTCCAAGTATGTAGGAAGGCTAAGATCGTGTTTGATAGGACCTCCGGCCGAACCGAACGGGTGTTCCTCGGGTATAGCGGACTGGGGCGTGCTCGTCATTTCGGACATATCAGGTTGATCTACCGGCATAGACGGGGATGATAATCTGATGATCTCTTTGTCACTAAACCCACGTGATTTTAGACGTCTGACTAGATCTGTATCTTCTAGGGTCACTTCACCTGTGGCGCGATCCGTGGTTTTCGTAGTCTCCGTCAAACGGATCAACGCTAGATGCGAGAGAAGGGGGATGTCTTCATCCGGAATGCGATTTGGGATCCAGTTTGCACCCCGGTAGGTTTGCAGTAAAGATTTAGTTTTGAAAAAGCGATTAACACTAGGATCTAACAGTTCGTTCATATTCGTCGCATTTTGGGAGGGCTGTTGTCTTTGTGACCGATTTCGGGGAGAGCTGCGATGAGCATTGGGCCCATGGATCCGAGTTTTGATGGCCTGGGCAAATTCAGAGGCGGGTACGTTCCCGTTAGAGAAGAATGAATCCTGGAAAAAGACTCAAGGGCACACCACAAAGTTACTGGCCGGGCGATCAGGCCTTCCTGAACCAACATGTTGTGTAGATGAATGATGCACATCGGCTCAGGCAATTTGTCCCAGAGAAGCATACCCATGCCGTATGCCAATTCAAGTGCCTCCGACAGGCCTGCACCACAGAGAAACGGAGAGTATTCCCATAGGCCATTCCTGTTTGTGTCAGAAAACCGCGACTCTAGGCCATACGTATACTTGCTTTCCCCGAGCCAGTTGACGAAGTCCTGCCGGAGTGCTATCAGTTTTTCTTCGAGTGCAGCGAGGTCGATATCGTTACACAGGCTAGCATTTTTGTGGAAAATTGGATTCAGTACATCCACGGATTGGTAAAAGCCCTTCCCGGACTTTGATTCACGACCCATGAAGAGATCGATGTCTCCCCGAGGCCGAAACTTAGAAGCAGGGTCGTTCAGGTCGTGGCCCTTCAGAATATCAACTCTCCAGCCGCGAGACACAGCAAAGGAGTCCACGATGGACTGCAGCTGGAAGACATGGTGAGGAAGGATCTTTGACCGAAATTCTGTCCCGGGCTTTTGTACTGCGAGATTTGTGATATCGCCAGCAAAGTCGTTAATGCCGAATAAGCGCCGATGTTCGCTCCAAGGTCCGTCCCTAGACCAATCAACCTTTTCGAGACAGATGTGCTGTCCCTTGAGTGTCTGTTGCTGAACGACAACTGAGGAAAAGACATTGACCAAGTCGTATAGCCAATTGATGGTGTACGCTCGGCGCCACTTCAAGCGCTGCTCTTCGGTTGCTCTTTGAAGATCTAACTCGGGATCCCAATTCCGGATACTTCTGAGCATACGCTTGGTAGGCCTGCGTAGTGGCGTTGCCCGGTAGTCGGTGACAAAGTCGCATAGGTTCTGATAGGAGTCTAACAGAAAGTGTTCTTTCACGTCGACGTACAGTTCCTGCGACATGTGACCTGTTCCATCCTGGTTTTGTCGCGAAACTCGCATACAGAGCTGGCCTTGGGCCTTTTCAGGATCTCCACCTGTGAGAGTCTTCATGATGACATGGAAAGAGTCGCGGTCAGGAAAATCAATGAAGATCTGAGATTGGGCGTCCCTGATCATCCCAATTGCCACGTTGCATAGATTTGCAGCAACAGCACTGTTCAAGCCCCGGTAGGCTACCCAGCGCCAGACAATCTGTAGGTAATGACGGAGCTCCACCAACTGGCTGGCCAATGAGTATACAGCCATCAAGTAGTCTGTGACCATGCCGGATTCATCCTCAATGATGCGATCACTCTCCGGGGGAATATCCTGCAGATTGCAAGTGGTAGAGGCAGTGTCCGTTGACCTTCTTTTGCCCTTCCGCTTGCGCCCTCGTTTATTCCGCTTCCGCCGTCTGGTTTCAGCATGGCTGACAGGTCCGACAAGATTGGAATCCTCGTCACTTTCTTCCTTTGCACCTTGTTGACTTTCCAGGCTCAGTGTCGAAAATCTGTTCTCGAAGATACTTTGGTTCTTGTCTTCATTAGGTGCGTCACGATCAATTTCTTCCGCTTCACCTTCTCCCCCTTCTTTCGTCTGGCGTTCGTCTTCATTAGGTGCGTCAGAATTGAATTTGCTTCCTAGCTCCGAGGTATCTCCTCCTAGAGCCCTGAAAACATCTACCAGACCATTTATCCAATGCTCGTGTGACTCGTTGCTTCTTCGGATGTTTGGGTCTAGATCGGAGTCGGTGCATCTCAGGAAAAAGTCATGTGTTTCTTTCCTCGCATTGATGAGTGATTTGAACAAGGGAAATATGTCGGTGGGGATCGGGTCGATATGTTTCGCAATAAGTGCCGAAAGTGACTTGAGTCTTGCCAAGGAGGCCGTCTTGGTTGTGTTCGCAGCGACTGGGGCCTCAGAAGGGAAATCCTTGATAATATGGTCAGAAGTATGAATGATCCAATCGAAAAGATGTTTTTCGTAACGCTTGTACCTAAGGTATGTGTATCGGTCCGCCATGACTGGACACCTGGCGTGGAACGTGGAAGAAACAACTGGGAAGACACAACCTGAAAGGAAAAGACAAGAGACTGGAAGAAAAGTAAATGATTGAACACTCCAACTAGAGATGCATATGAAGCTTTTTCACCGCCTAGGTTGTAACTTGTTGCTATCATGAACCACCGCCCCCGGCATGACCACAACCTGCATGAACCACAACCTGCATAAACCCTGAAATGTCCAGTTCACGTTCTCTGCACATTCTTGCTTGATATCCTTTATGTACAGAAGCGAGCATATATAACATCAGATTATACTCCGTTAAAGACGGGAGTTCATCTTTCAAGGTTGTTTTCAGGAGTCAAATGTTGTATAGTAGGACTTCCGAATTAGGGTTAGCGTTAAAACACCAAGACCATTATGGATCTTACTTACAGAGAGTCAGCTGGGATTTTCAACTGTGTCGTTTTCTCATCTCGCACCATTTCGTACAATTGACAGATCCAACCTAATTCACAATTCAACAGGCAAGTTGTAACCCATATTCGAAATCACTCGGGGAGCTTTAGTCCTCCTGTGAGCTGCGGATGCCCAAACGACCAAGATAGGCGGGGGCATCGCGGGGCATTGACATGTGTCGACTTGCTGATCACTCTGGCCGCGTAACAGGTTCACAACTTGAGATCGTCGCCTAGATCCTCGTTGACAGGACTCGTGAAACTTGTTGAATTCTTCTAAGGTTATATCCTCGGATTTCATTCCTCATGGCTGCTGCTCAACCAAACTTCGGCATTCCGTCTGAGCATGAGGCTTCATTCAAAGCTCTCACTCAATCGACTCAAGAAAAAGTGTTCTTGAGTCGGCCTGAGAGTCTGGAAAGCCGGGACCTCTGTGATGGCATATCAGACCCTCCCACCCTTCTGTGCGTTGCGCTATGTATGCGAAATTCAGTTTTGTTTTCTGTTGGTGCTGACCCCACTAGACGATTTCTAGTCGCTCGTCAATTTGACCCTGATGGTGCTCTCAAACAGTTCCAGGAGGCATGTGAATTCCGCGAAAAGAAGCACATCCTCAGGCTTTACGATTCAGTCGACATTTCCGATTTCGAACAAGCCCGTCAATTTGTGAGTATGGCTTGAGTCCAAGAGTATTAATATACACTGACTGCCTCTAAAGTACCCCCACTGGTCCGGTCGTAGGGACAAAAAAGGGCTACCTATTTGCATGTTCGACGTGGAGCATCTGGACAGAGATACCGTTGCACTTTGGGAAACGTCACGCAAGAACAGTTGCTGGATATATTCCAAATCAGGAAATGGTGAACCACCAAAGCCCGACATGCTACAACTGGCCTCTGTGTACTATGACCATCTCGTGCGGTTCGTTATTCCACTTTGCTCAATGATGACGGACAGGCCAAATCCGTCAGTTCCAGTCACCAATTCAATCTATGTTGTGGATGCCTCGAGTTTGGGTATAAAGCAAGCATGGGGGTTGCGGTCCTTTGCGCAAGAGATCAGTTGGCTGTTATCAACATGTTATCCGGAAACCATTGAACGTATCTTTGTATGTTGCTTGTTCACTTGGCCTATCGATATTACCTGCTTGGATGCCTCCTAACGATGATTATAATAGGTATGCAATGCGCCCTCGTATTATAGCACTATTTGGAGGTTCCTGAAGGCCTGGGTCGACCCTCGAACTGCAGAAAAGATCGTTGTGCTCATGGAGTCGGAGGTCCTTCCTACCCTTAGAGAGTATATCGACGATGCCAATATTCCAGCCAATTTCGGGGGTGAATTTCAATTCACCCATGGAATGCTGCCAGATCTTGACGATAATATCCAGCAGCTTTTGAACTCAGGTTCATCGAAATCTCTGCCTCCTGGTCCTCTGAAATGGATCAAAGATTCAGATGGAAGACAAACTGCATTGGCTGTCGGCAGCAAGTCCGGCTCTGTGAGAAACGATAAGATCGCAACACTTGATATAATTGCGCAATAGCTTCGCTTGATTGGTTGTTTGGAGACCTATAACTAGAGTAGAGACGCTCAGACATATATGCCTCAGGCCACATATAGTGCCTGGGGCAAGAAGTTCTGGAGGACCAATAAAGGGGGAAATGATATCGATGACAGCACTAGAAAAGAAAAAGAAAGAAATTGGAACCCAGAAACTGAGTTTATGAGTAAACTGGTTACGCCTTGACTATGAGGTCACCTGGGCATGTAACCGTAGGTCCAACCACGTCTTGGCGATTTTGAATGGGTCCAGCAGTAGTGATTTTCATACTTCCAAAGTTGACATTCCATTCTGCCTACTGCCTGGATATATCCTATGTCTCATATTGTCAATATATCTTCTGACGAGCATATTGGTGTAGGATCAAATAAGATAAAAATAAGAATTGGAAAGAATGTGGCCCCCCACCCGACACGGGCGGAGTGGACGATCTTTATCTTAAAATGACCAGATGGACCCACATGGCCCACGCTTTCTTGGACCATGATTCCAAGGATTCCTATTCCGGTTAGATAAGTAATGATATATCCCGTCAGATAAGTGAGGTTGTGCTCTTCTTCTCTATCTTGTGCTTCTCTCTCCCCCTCCTCCTTTTCCTTGTCCTTGTCCTTCACCTGATCAATGACCTTTTTTGAATATGAATGAGTGAACTTCCTATACCCGTGCGCCCCTTATCCGTTATACCTTAAGCCCTGGTCATCGCGAGGCTAGTAACCCCCCACCGGGAAAGCAGTCCTAGGGGGCGGCATGATCGCACCAAGCTGCCAGCTTGCGATTATCACGGACGAAATTCATACAAGCCGAAGAAGATTGTTGACAACATACCCGCCTTCAGAATGCCGCATATGATGACGACATTGAATTCGCGCGCAGGCCGAGTCGCCCTGCTCGCAGTCATCTCCATCGTCACCCTTATCTGGATCTTACCCAGACATGAGGCCTCAGTGTCCCCGATCTTCCATGCAGGGAATGGCTACAACAGCAGTCACCCTATCGATGCTCTTATCGATACCGCCGAGACCGATCTACACGAACTCTTGGGAACACAAGCGCACGATCTTCAAACCGCTGCAGATCAATACCGAGCGCGCCGCGGAAGACATCCTCCCCCTGGTTTTGGAGAATGGTATGAACTCGCAAAGTCGAAAGACTCGTTGATCATTGAAGAATTCTTCGATCAGATCTATCACGATTTGACTCCATACTGGGCTCTCGAACCGAAGGAATTGCGTCGACAAGCTAGAAGCATACCGACCCGTATCACCGTTCGCAACAAAACTGCGATATTGAAAACCGATGAACCAAGAAATTGGATGGACTCGTGGTTTGATCTGGTCGCCAGATTGGAGGATGGACTGCCCGATCTTGACATGCCAATTAATGTCATGGATGAGACTCGGCTCGTTGTGCCCTGGGAGGAAATTAATGAATACGTGCAAAAAGAGCAGGCAAATCGCGTTATGATGAAGCCCAGCGGTGTTGTCCACGAATACATGTCTTTAAATGAGTGGGACGAGGAAGACCTGGAACCTTATGATCCTGGATTTGCAGTTCCCGGCGAGGGAGGTTACTGGGAGATGGCTCGGGTTGGCTGCCCGCCTGGAAGCCCTGCACGCAACATCACCCTGCCCATGGTGGATTTCAGTACTCCTCCTTGGGAATATGACAACTTTGAGAGGATGTCCTACCACGGTTATGTATCAAACTATACGCTGGCCAAGGACCCGTGTGTGCGCCCAGAGATGCAAGTGTTGCATGGAACCTTCCTTGAGCCAATCTCCGTTTCAACCTCTCACAACCTGATGCCTCTATTTGGTGGGTCCAAGCTTCCTATGAACAATGAGATTCTCCTCCCCCAGCGATGTACTGGGCACAGAATGACCATTATTCCGGTGGCGAGAATGAGCACGGTGGTCCGTGGGAATTGAAAACAAACAAGGCTTTATGGCGAGGTGCTGCTACTGGAGGCCGGGCTCGAGAGCCCAACTGGACGGGCTTCCAGCGCCACCGGTTCATGTCGATGATGAACGCAACATCGGTGGCTCAAGCTGAGAAGAACCAAAGCCACGGTATCAACTTCAGACTTCCAAACTATGCCGATTACAAATTGAAGGGCGACGGTCTTATCCCACAGCTTCTCTCAGAATATACTGACACCGGCTTCAATCACCTGGTTTGCACGCCTTATAATGAAGCCGACCCGACTTGTCCGTATCTCGATCCATACTTTGAGGTCGCGCCTGGGATGGCAATGAAGGATATGTACAACTTCAAATATCTGCCTGATCTTGACGGCAACTCCTTCAGTGGCCGATACCGCGGATTCATGCTCTCGACTTCCCTTCCCATTAAAGCCACCATCTACAATGAGTGGCACGACTCAAGACTGATCCCTTGGGTGCACTTTGTCCCCATGGATACCACCTACATCGATATCTATGGAATATTGGCTTATTTCCTCGGCGGCCGCGACGAGACAGCCCGTAAGATTGCCCTCGCTGGCAAAGCTTGGGGCGAGAAGGTCCTTCGAAGGGAGGACATGGAAATCTACACATACCGACTTCTGTTGGAGTATGCCCGCATTTGCGATGATCGGAGGGAATCCCTCGGTTATGTCGACGATCTCAAGATGTCTTGATTGGGGCCAGCGAGGAATTGGTCTCCGTACGCATGCGTGGGAATCTACGCCTGCGGTCAACCCTCCAGAGTCACTATCAGGGTCAGTTCATCTGGCATGATCATCAGACTCTTCCCATAGTAGAAAACAAGTGATCTCGCCTAGGTCATTACTTGGCTCCTCGGCATAAAGATCCCCAACAAGCACTGCTTGGGTTTTCTCGGCTTCGTCCTCTTCGGACTGGCCTCAATGTCTCCACCCCGGCGACATTGGCTCTTTCAGACTTCGGTCTTTCTCTTCCTCCCCTTCTATTCTCTAATATATCCTCTTTTCATGTCAATTTGCTTTTGCCTGCTGATGATCACTGATACCATGCCAATGTCGTTTCTTGGCTAGTGCCTGATGTACATAAATAGATTATGTTTGCCATTTACGATTCATCAATTGTCTTATTACAACCTCTTTACATATAAACAATTCCTACATTCAAAAAAGCACAGTACCCCAGGAGCTGGCACCCTAGTCCTTCCACTCATCCCTACCAAGCCTAACAATATCAGCCTGTTCCAGAACCCAATAGTTCGACGGGGCTTTGCCCTCTTCGGTCATACGAGCAGCTGCTACAGCTGCTCTACCAATAGTCGTTTGGTTTTGACCTGCTCACGCCGAGTTAGCCCTCTGGATATTTGGGAGCATTCGTGCATTGATCAGCAGTCATACCAATTTTGTCCTGGACACCCTGTCCCAGCCTCTGAAGGCCTTCCACAAACTTTTCCAAAAGAAAAGACTTAGACTCCTCCCTTCCGATAATCATCCCCGGTCTCAGGATGATAGCATGGTCAAAGCCAAGTTCCTTGATAGCATCCTCGACGCCAACCTTCATCTTCGAGTATGGAACCCAGCCCCAGAGAAAGCTTCTAGTTCCTCCACTAGAAATATAAATGTACGTCTTCACGCCTGCTTCCTTAGCTGCTCGCGCGTTCTCAACGCATAAATCATGATCGATCTTCCACTGATTCTTTATGCTGCCCGCTGCCGCTGTCGTAGTACCGACCGCATTGAAAACCATTGACGGCTTGGGGGACAGAGATGAGATTATACCTCCCCATTTTGTGGTATCGGATTCCTCGAGTTCTTCGAGCTTAGCTGCCTTCGCATTCGGAAGTTTCCTGGAGATAGTCTTCACTGATGAAAATGCGTCCGACGCCAGGAGTGTAGCCAGGATCTGAGAGCCAACTGCTCCTGTGCAACCGAATACCGCTGCCGTGGTCATGGTGGATGTTGATATGTTGGCACTGTCTTAGGAGGAAAATAAGGGAATGTGGTCCAAGCGTGTGAATGTCTGGGGCTGTCGATGGATGACGTGATCCGTATTACACACCTGGACACCTGGGCAGGCGTGCATTCCATCTCGCGGTCAAGCTCCACTGCGTCCTTCTACATCGATATAAACCTCGGGTTGCTTTTGTTAATTCTTCCGCGTATTGTATTCTATCAATGCACACTAGAACATGAGAGGGACTTGTCGGGCTCGGGTCCCTCAACCTCAGACCATGCGCCGCTGACGGGAGTGTGTTCTTTGTCTTTTTTAGGCCGTGGTCTTTTTGATTGGATTCCCACCATTCACCTGAAAATATCTTAGCTTCATCAGCTTTCATTAGCCGTACTTTTGAGGAGAAGCACAACATCCCCCAGATCTTACGCCCTGTGCGGGATTTTCAGCCACCCTCACGCCCTTATTGCTACATGGCTCGATTTCGGACTAACTACCCCCTTCGCAAAGATATTTAAAACCAACACTTTTCTGCTAGAATTCATGGACTCACACGTGTCATATTGAAATCTTCGAACATTTCTGCAGCCAAAAATGAACGAGCTTAATTTTCGTGTCGCGACCGAAGACGATGCGGCTCAACTTCAGCAACTGGTGGAATCTGCGTTCCGCGCCGAGGACAGCAGGAAAGGCTGGACAGATGACCTAGGCCTCTCATCAGCCTTTCGCCTCGATGTCCAAGAAGTTCTTGCCATGGTCACCAAACCGGATAGTGTCGTGTTAATGGCAACCAATAATGAAAATACGCTTCTCGGCTCGATCGGAACTTCCAAGCGCGACGCAAACTACGCTCGTCTCTTCATGCTTGCCGTTGATACAAGCAAGCAGCGCGGCGGCATTGGGCGACAGGTCTTGGCATACGCTGAAGACTACTGCCAACGGACTTGGGGTGTTACGACCCTGGGACTAAACACCCTTTCGAATCGCAAGCAACTTATCTCGTGGTATTCGCGTCATGGATACAAAATGACGGGCGAAACAACCCCGTTTCCTCGCGAGAAGTTTGAGAGCCTGGTGTTGCCGGACGATCTTTGTCTTGTTGAATTCGAGAAAGTTCTGGGAATAGCACCTGCTGAACAAGCTACATGAGTTGGTCATACGTGCATCTAGCTATATAGAGGTATCGAGGGCTATCTACGTTCTTAGCTACGACATGCAAACTACGAAGGGCCCGGTTGGACTTTCCTATTTGCGAGCCTCGGGAGCAAGCAAACTCGATCAGTGGGAAATAGACCTAGGCTATGCAGAATTGCAGTACACCCATCGCCACTTCCTGGATTTGGTTCACCGAGAGCTACACTCGCAGGTTGTGGCTCAACTGTGTTACCCTGGAACTTTGATTTTTCGACTCCGGTTGCTTATCTCAAGCCCAAAATCTTTCTATATATGACTTCAGGCGAAGCGTACCACATTGATATACCCACACACAAACGCACACAGCTAGCTTTGACATTGTATACGCTCAAACGCTTAGATTATGGTTCTATATGGACGTAAGCCTGAGTGTAAACAAATTTCAAAAACTGGACATCCTTACATACCAAGGCCACGCCACGACCACAAGATGTTGTACGTGAGAAAATAGTAGAAGATTACTCGCTGTGATTGCATTGTTCTATTACACCATTAAGGTAAAATAATGGCTACAACGAGCCATTGTCGTCAATCATATCCGACATGGGTGCGCTTTGGCACTTCTTCTCAACGAGTTAAAGCACCAACTTAACTCTATTCGATTCTGGAAGTTCATCAATTCTCCTAAATTACGCAAGTTTGTTGCCTTGTTGGGGCCACTGCATTGTTTCTTATCGGCCGTTCTTCACACTTGGGTAACACAATCGATATTGTCATCCACCAAATTATTCAGCCTGACCCAGGTTGTGGCTCAAAACTCGTGGCAATTCTTAATCCGTGGCTTTTGTGTGGCTGCACGCAGTCCTTCATGTATGTGTTATTTAGTAAATCTCGCCATCATCATACATGTACTAATTGTTGTGTTACCCACCTAGCCTCAACACCACATATGCAATACACACTGGAGGACTGCCAAGCCTACATTTGTTTTATAAGCTGAATGCTACTCAGATTTGAAAGGCCCAAAGATGATACAAGAGAAAGTATCTCTGGTCCCAAATATCCATACCTCCCTATCTGCCCATTCATCAACATGGACTCGGAATCAACGCCCCAATCGGCTATGCTATCACGTCCAAAGATTCTGATGCTGCATGGTGAAATATCCCTAATTTCTATACAATTTTGAACAAGTGTTCTAAGTTGTTCGCCTCTTCCTACAGGCCACGCCCAGTCTGGACACACGCTCCAATGCAAGACCGAATATCTGAAGCCTCGAGTAACAGATACTATACTCAACGCTCTACAACAAGATCCAAGTTCAGGTTCCGCCGACGTGGTCGAGTTTCACTATCCTTCAGGCAGGTGGCCTGCTAAGCGTGATCAACTCCCAGGAGAAAGTAACCACCTGTGGGCATGGGGACAAGCCGATAATCCGGATGATTATGCCTGTGGCCTTGAGCGGTCTGTCAACGACACCTTCCGCTATATTGAGAGAAATGGCCCATTCTTGGGGATCATTGGATTCTCGATGGGCGCTGCTATGGGTGCTATAATTGCTTCTCTTTTGGAGAAAAGACACTCGATCGGCAATTTCAAGTTCGACGTAAGTAGGGGGAACTATCGTTGACATGAATATTCCCGAGTGGTACCAGGGTAGCTAACTTTCTTTCCCTCATAGACGGACCACCCCCCTTTGAAGTTCGTGGTTGCAGTTTGTGGATTCACATTCGGGAATCCTATTTACAACGACTTGTATAGCCCAAAGATTGAGACACCGATATTCCTTGCTATCGCCAGCATTGATACAATTATTGCTGAATCTGCATCGCTGCGACTTCGTGATTCAAGCACAAATACCGCTGTATACGTTTTCCAAGGGGCACATTATGTCCCACGAGATGAACTTTTCTTGGAAGCCTTGGTCCATTTTATTGAAGATGTTTTCAGTATCAAAGAGAACCACGAGGACGACTGGGAGGATTATGAAGATTAGTGAGTTTGTTGCTGTGTTCTGCTACTCGATTCATGGAATGAACACAAATGCATTGATATTTAGTTTTAACATTCCCTCGACACGTTCCCTCTAAACAAAGCGATGCCAAGCTTTGGGGCAACCGTGGATCCGCGACCTGAGAACCAACCTTGGAACCTTCCTTGGAACCTCTAGACTTGGAATCATTGACAAAGTAGAGCCGTCACCTTATGTTTCACAGCCTTAACAGATATAGAATTGAAACAATACCTTAATCTTATGTTTTACACAGTTTGAATAAAGACCACAACAAATTGGTTCAATCTCCAGGCTTCACATGAGTTGAGTTTGCTGGAGATGGTCAATCGGCTACTTAGTTGCCTTCTCCAAGTCCGCAGCCCAGAGAGCCGCGCCAACAGTGTTCGTGAACGAAAATGCGATCGAGGCAAATGGCACCATTTCCAAGACAAAGGCTGCAATTCCAAGTCTGAAGAGACAGTTAGCTTTTGACTACATACCAGCCGGGAAGAAAGGGAACGAGATGGAATTTACGCACCCAGTGTACGCGCCCTGGTTTTTCTTCACCCACTCATCTCGCATCGCAGAATCCCAGCCCTTGAGCTGGAAATATCTGGCATGAAGTACTGGTCCTGCTCTTTTCCCCTGCATGTAAATATACAACGCCGTCCCGACCACGGGAATGAGGTTCAGGGGCAGGTAGAGCAACGACCGCAGGAGCGCCCGTGGGTTCAGCTGCGCGAGAGGCTTAGTAAATATCTTACCCAGCCTAGCTATCGCATCTTTCCCTGATCGGGATTTCATCTGGCGTCCTTGTGCTACGAGTGGCTCCTGGCCACGCGCGACCAGGGTGCCATCGAAGGTGTCAATCATGGCGTCTTCGACAAGGAATGAACGTGACAGGACGTTTGTTATGGCAGAACTTTCACCAAGGACGAGGATCGCGGCGGAAATAGCAGCCAATGGACCGCTGGTGAAGGCCATGATGGCCATCTGCGGCATGTACGTGAAGAAGAACATGGCGCTCGTGACGCCTACTCCCAGTGTGATAGTTCGGCCGGCGCGAGAGATAAAAGGGCGCCATAGGTCTTTGTGGGTTGCGAAGTAGACGATTCCCTAGGAGAATCCGTGGTTAGAAACGGTCGAAAAAGCACTCCTCGGAGGGCATCGCTACTTACCTTGAATGGGTACAAGTATGCGCCAGATGTAATCACATCATGAACAACTGCTTGAGAATTCTTCGCTTCAGCAAGCACTGCATCTTTAATCTTCTCGGACATGGTGTAGGCTACACGTCTTTCGCAGCATGGGGTGGAAAGAATGAGTTTTGGAAAATCGACCGGGGGTGGGAAGGTGACAATTAGATTATCGATAAGAGATCAGCTTCGTTGTGACGTCATTGAGACGAGCTTGAAAACGACCGCGGGAGAACATCTGCCATCTACGCCAGCCTTCTTATTTACAGATATATTCATTTCCACAAATAATAGCCATGGGAGTCGGATGATTAGTGTGGACAACAATGTATGATAAACTAGATGAGTATGAGAGTTCTTGACCTGGTTGAAACATTCCTGCAGCGGAGCAAGCTAATATATATCTGTAGTACTATGCTTGTGATCAACAAATGCATGACAAAAGCGCATGATAAAACTCTTTTCAAGGAGTAATATAGGAATGTGGGCCAAATTATACCCCAGCAAAGGGATTCCATCCTGCAGCCACCATATCGACCGCCCTCTTAGTCGCTTCATCTAAATCCTCTTTAGGCAGCCCCAATATATCATTTGCCAACTCCATTGTCCCTGCAAAATCAGCTTCCTTGTTGCTTGGCAGAAACACACCCCCATAAAGCGTTTTAGGCAACCCAGTAAAAACACCCTTAGCCATCTCCTCGGCGCCGTCTGCAAGGCGCTTATCCACACTCTCGTAACTAATCTCCCAGTCAGAGTCTGTGGTGCCTAGGACACGATGCAAACTATCGAGCATATCTCGCTGCGAGACGCGGAAACTATTGATCAGGACTTCCTTGTTTTTGAAGTCGGCAAGCGCAGGGGTTGGTCCCGATTCTGGCAGGCTGAGGAGAGCGGCCAGCGCACGGCCACATTGGTCCCAAGTGCTGACGGTGACTATGCGAGTGCCGTCGTCGAAAAATGTCACCTTCTGGTCTTTGATAGTGAAGCCAAACCATTGTTCTCCGGCTGCCAAGCTCCATTCGTACCAGAAACCACATGGTAGGGTCACTGAGGACGAGACACCATTTTGAGCGTCACGAATTCGACCGAGAACGAGATTTCCGTATGGATCTTCATCCTTCACACCATCAGGGCTGATAGGGTATCCGTACGCATTGGGCATGATGTAGGGGACACCAGCTTTTCCGGCAGCTGCGGTAATCCTAGCATGAAGATCATCAGGGGCTCGGACGCCGAGAGTAATCACAAGGAATTGTTGGCCATTCAAGGCCTTGACAAGTGACTCGTCATCGTCGTAGTTAACCTGAATGGCACGGACTCCATCGGGAAGTTTTCCCTGGCTGTCTTTGCGGGTGAGAGCTGTGACTGCATGCCGGCCTGTTTCCACGAGCGACCTAGCAAAGGCTCCACCAATGCGGCCGGTAGCCTGATAATGGTTAGCGATTGCTTCTAGGAGGGCCCCGCAAAACGCAGGACATGAGGCGGTAACCTACTCCAACAATAGCAACCTTTGTGACAGGCTCTGTTGACATAATGAAAGAAATGATTGATGGTAATGATCTGGTTTTTGCCCCATAAGGGCGCTCAACACTAGATTATATATTCATGAGAGCCCCGGAGTAAGCGGACTACGGGCGGGAGATAGCGGGGGATAGCTAGGTAGCTGAAGGATAGATGTAAGCATCGGAGTTGACGGTTAAGGTAGAGGATGGACATAAGAATCGGAGTTGACAAGTAAATCCGAGCCCAACTAGCCACAGATGGGAGGGTTCTGCTTGTTCCCGAGCCGGTCGCCGGGGCCCCATTTTAACTCCACAACCAATAAGAAAAAATGACTCCATCTAGATTTATACATACCATGCTGTGAGTTAGGTATGATGAGCATATGCGACACATAATACGGTTAGTCTATCAGCCACGAGCTACATAAATGCTATACCTCACAGTAAAAGATACCAAGGAAACAATGACAATTTTGGCCTTGTGCGTATGGAGAAGGCCATGTGCACCTTCTGTACCGTTGTAGCATTCAACCGTATCTGTATTTCAGTTGGCTCTTTGGTGGTGCCGCGATGGCCGTAAGAGTCTCACCCGATGGCAAAGGCCCACACTATTTATGAATGTAAGTCTAAGTCCATGTTCGAGTCGGGTCAATTCCCACTTACCCATCCGTAGTTGTCACACCGACATTGCTCGTAAAGAGGACAACTGAAGACAAAACAGTCGTTAGCATCCCACGTAATCAAGGACTGTCTCTCCCGAGATCCCAGAAGGCACTTACTGAACCCCTTCCATACCGAACACAATATGCCACAAAGTTTCAAACACCCACCCAACACCATAATCATCAACAAGCGGCACACTCTTCTCGTCTATCCAGTTTAGCATACGGATGTAATCGCTTTTGGGTCGCTGCCAGATGCGTGCTCGGCTGACCGCAAACTGGGCACAGCAAATTCCCCCAATGTGGTCCGGAACGTGCGCCTCGTCCCCAAATAGGCCTTTGTATATGCTTGGAAATTTTGCACGCGGATCATTATTGTCAATGTCTGCCTGCGTGGGGCTATTGGGATTGATGTGAGTCGGACAGCCTGGGTTATTCGTACAGCGCAGGTTCAAATACCCCATCGCATCCACAGCTTCGAGGCGCAGGCTTTTCAAAACGCTGCTTGTTTGGGGGCCAAATAAATCGTTGTGCCACTGCTCCGGATTGGAGTGAAGAAAAATTGAGTATGCGGGGAGCTCGTCGTATTGGTCGACAATGAATGAAAGATAAGCGGGTGCCTCGCGACCGCGAGAGGAGTGTGCCACAAGCAGTTCTGTCTCGGGTTTCTTGTCCATGGTGTAAATAAACGGAGTGTTGTCGGTTCTGGCCGTGGGCATCCAATTAGTATGGTCGCCTGCAATGGGGAGAGGTTCTGCTTACTGCGTTTGAAGATAATCACGAAGCCATCTCAGATCATCTGAGCGCATCTTTGGTATTACAAGCGCGACCTTTGTGGAATTTGCGTCGTAGTTTTGGGTTTTATTAACAAGTTCAGATAGCGCTGCGGACTTCTCTGCCTTTTCTGCTGATTGTTCTACTGATATCAGCATGGAGTCTCAATTTGATAATGTAATTTCGTACTTGTATCCCAAATTTCATTCAAATGACCGAATTTTATAATCGTTATAATTGCGCAGACGAATATCACGCATCCTGATAATGTGGGTCGATGCCTAATCCATGAGGCTATCAATCTCTTGAGCCGCACCGGGTGTACGCGGCTTTCAGATCTGCTGTGACCACACTTATCGCTGTTCATTATCCCGGAGTGGTTCTGGAGTTTTTCGATCGAGCAGTAGAATGGGGGAAAGAGGAAACTATTTTAGTTTTCTTAGCTTGTGACCTGGCTCACAGCTCAGGTTTGCGACATGTGGGTACGACCTGTAAGGCTACATGTACCATGCATGCATAGCCTCCTTGGAAGCTGTGTGTCCAACTAGAGCTCCACACAAGACTGATTCTGACTGGTTTGATAAATTTTGGCCAGTCATAGCCGAATCTCAAGATTCCACTTCCATGGCAGTATTCCCGCCCCCACTTCTTCCCTTTCACAGGCAATGGAAATCTCTAGATCTTTCTCATATTGTGTCCCCATACATCATGGACAGCTGCCTGAAATTCCCAGAGAAAAATACATAATCCCGGTACTTGGAAATGGAAAGTATCTCGCCCCATACAAACCCGAACCTACTCAATAAATGGATTTGACCAGTTCGCGATCTCCGCAGGGTAAATGTAGATACTCGCGGAGTGTAGAGTAACCAGGATTGAGGTCAAAGATTCAAATGACAACACCAACTTATTGTGGTGACCCGGGCCATGTGTCATGTATAAGCCTAGTATATCATTGGTCACAATCACTGCGTGCGTGGCTCGCCTTGCGTGGGAGGTCCCTTGCCTTTGTTGACATATCTCACCGAACGGGTCATCTACCCAGCAATCATTTTCTGGCCATCATTGCTTTTGGTATAACTGCATGCCGGCATTTATAGAGACTGGAGCACCTGTGCGTCCTTTTGTCTGCTGTTATTTATTCGTTTTCGTACTCGATAGTCATCAGGTCCTTGCCCCGGGCCCGTGGATAAACGACTATGAAAATGGCAGAAAATGGCCACGATTGCGTTCCCAAGAGCAGAAAGGAAGATTCTTGGCTCTGAGATTTCATGGGCCGTCCTTGGTTCAAACTCCGATTTCGGGACGTTTGCTTTGTGGTTTTTTCAACGATCCCAAGATGGCACTGTCGCGATGAGGGTGGACGGTTGAATCGGTGTATACGTTTAGCTAGAAACCTTGTTTATCGAAGCTCTGTTAGCTTGGATAATGATGGGGTTGGTCTCCCTTGAAGGAACTGGACTCGGTGTATGTATGATGTTGAAGATGGATGGTGTGTGAAGGAGAGGTAATGACAAACAGGACTTTTTAGAAGAATGGGAACTTTCGCAGTCTCATCCGACGTGAAGTTCGATGTAGGAAGGAAGGAAATGGAATAAAGTTGAGGCCTGATACTCAAGGCAAGAAGCAGGCAACCACGGGGTACTGTTTTATCGAAGGACATTGACTACATACGTAAAAAACTGAACCTTCAGATCATCGCTTTCTTCCATCTTGTTTTCTTCCCTCAAGTCCGTTCTTCTCCGCTTCTCCGCCCCGCTATGAATACTTCCATATCTCACCCCAAGCCGGCGGTATCGCTGACAGGCCCCACTGGGGCTTTCCTGGTCGAGTTGCTGATCTGGAACGGGTCGCCCTTCAAAGATCACTGGGCATACTTCGTTCAGTCGCACGCGGACCCTCATGTCGGTGTAAAGATACACGCGACCGGCAACGTGAGAAGTGGCTTTGAGTTCGAAATTAAGCGGAGTGAAAACCTGCAAACAACCGACGACATCCCTTCAACAAGGGTCCCACTGCAATGGGTTGACGCGGAGTACTTTGACGAGAAAGCTATGCTTAACAACGGAAAATACGAGGTCGACCACTCGCCTGTCTGTCCCTTCGAGAGCAGTGTTTACCAAATCAAAGCTCCAGGGAAAAGTCTCAACACAGTCAGTGACGGGGTAAGTCTAATACAGCTGTATCCCTAACCAGGACCCTCGAATGCATGCCATGGATGTGCCTGGCCCTAGGAAAATCCGTGCATAGAGCTCTATTTCTTCACTAAGATACGTAAGCTAATCCGGATGTTCTAGATCAAACCAGGTCGGAAAGTCATTCAGAGGGATTGCCAGACATGGATTCTTGAGTCTGTCGATCAACTTTGCCGTGACAACATCTTGAGTCAAGAGGTTGTCGCTTATCTTCACGCAATTAAACAGTAACGGTGGGTTGAACCGGTGGCTGGGCGTGGTCTTGTCCTGATAAAAAGCCCCTAGATCTCCCGCGGAGTCTTCCCTCCAATATCCACCATTTGTCGTCGAAGTGTCGGTGGGATACAGGCTTCGAGAGATTCGCTCTTCAATGGGGCTCCCTGATCAGGACATACAATACATTGTGTAACCGCACGCGGACCCGATGGCGGAATAAGGATGCTCGGGACATGCGACCACTTTCGGTTCTAGTGGGCTTGCTTGCCTGTGATTCTTAGCGAGGTGAGGCGGGGCTGTTCTGGCTGGTACTGGCTGTGCCAAGTGTGGCCGCCCCGCTTGGCGGGTTGTCGGTGGATCCCCTCCCTGATGTCGGTGGGACCTGTATCCTCTACTAGAATGACTATAAGCCCAATGACTATGAAACCCTGAAATGTTCAACATGAACGCTCCACGACGGTATCCCTTTCTCGGGTTCCCCGCATTTCGAACCGAAGTACCACATGGTCCACTCCGTACCTAAGCAGGGATAAATAATTGCTTATATTATGATGGGAAATGGGATTGCTAAAGTGTCGATCCTAATTTCGGCCTTGGACCCCGGCTTCATGAAGCACTGCAGTAGTTTTGTCGAGTGCAATCCGGGTAAGCATACGGAGCATACCCGTCAGAGTAAATGGTATAAGGCAATATCACAGGAGCACATCAAATTCTTGATAGGACGGCGAATAGGCACCTTTTCAGATGAAGTCCGCACGGGGAATTTATAACAGGATGGCAATGGCTTCGATAGTGACTTTGATTGTAGTGGTTAGCCACAATATGCAAAGATGTCGAAAGAGGGAGAAAAGGACAGCCGAGGTATGTCTTATAGTTATATATGTTGTACCCCATGATCTCCAGTTCCTTTTCCCCCATTAAATATAAGCCCCTATAGTGGAACCTCACGCCACATTGACTGTCCCAGCCATCTTTGAAATATTGACGTAGCCTTCAATAATATTACATCCAAACAGTACGGAGTATTCTTTGCATTCTATGTTAGCGGCATAGGTCAAAATGATAAAGTGTTGTTATGAGAGAATGGGATTGTCGTGTGACTCCACCTTCCCTGGTGTTTGCTGTTGCAGTCCCTGACAATAACACTCGGTGATCATGTCAATCCGACTTTCTCCATCCCGCAAAAGCCGTTTAATGACACCCGCTGATCTGTCATTGCTTGGAGGCTGACGAGCGCAGTGTGATCATCGTGAGGATGCCAGCACCCCGCGAACATCGACGCCTACGTGGGGTCTTTACAGTGGGGTTAGAGCCAGTCGCTGCCAATAGGATATGCGAGGCTTGCATTAGATCGCCAAAAACTCAATCTCGCTTGACTATTGACTTGGGCTTTACCAACAGAAAATGACATGGCATTGAGTTAATATACCGCCCAGTGCTAAGCACGGGACGGATATAAAGACAATGAGACCCGGCGTTTTGGTCGACCACTTTCAGCCCATTTGACTTCCGTGGTCGCCTCATAGCACTACATTTGTCATGCGTTTTGGTCGCCTTCTCGGCGTGGCGGCGTTTTCTGCCATCGTCAAGGCCATTGAGCTATCAGGCTATGAGTACATCGTGGTCGGCTCTGGGGCAGGAGGTGGTCCTTTAGCAGCGCGACTGGCCTTGGCAGGTCACAACACCCTTCTTATCGAAGCTGGGGATGACCAGGGAGCGAATGTGAACTATACCGTTCCCGCTTTCTCCGCGGCAGCTTCCGAGGATGAAGCTCTGGCATGGAACTTTTACGTCAAGCACTACGCCGATGAGTCTCGGCAAAAACTCGACTTCAAGACAACGTACGAGACTCCCGATGGCCAGGAGTATACTGGCTTGAACCCACCTGCCGGTTCCACAATGAAGGGCACACTTTATCCCCGTACCGGAACCCTTGGTGGTTGTACGGCGCACAACGCCCTGGTTACCGTCTACCCACACGACTCCGACTTCGACTACCTTGCCACACTCACCGGAGATGCGTCGTGGTCACCCGACAACATGCGCAAGTACATGGAGCGTATAGAGAATAATCGCTATCTTCTGCCGTTGCTTAAGGGCCACGGTTACGATGGTTGGTTAAGCACCGAGACCGCACCACTAGATATCGTTCTGAAAGATCCCCAACTTCTCAGCTTGCTACTTGGCGGAGCATTTTCGCTAGGCAATGTGACGAATACAGTTTTCAATCTCGGTACCCTACTCGCTGGAGACGCAAACTCGGCCGGAGTCCACCGCGATACCACACCGGGATACTATCAAGTTCCGATATCATCGGATGGAAGCTCTCGTAACGGACCTCGCGAGTTTGTGACTGCCGTTAGGGATGCAAAGAATGCCGACGGGTCTAAGAAGTTCCCTCTCGACATCCGTATGAACTGCCATGTGACCAAGGTCACCTTTGACGAAAGCACCCCTCCGCGCGCTACGGGCGTCGAATTTCTAGACGGCAAGTATCTGTATAGCGCCAGTCCCCGCTCCAAGACCGCCGGCAAGGGAACACCAGGATCAGCGACAGCTTCGCGCGAGGTGATTGTCTCCGGCGGTGTATACAACTCGCCCCAGATTCTGAAGCTCAGTGGTATTGGACCAGGAGAGGAGCTGCAGAAGTTTGGAATCAAGGTTATCTCTAACCTTCCCGGTGTTGGAACGAACCTGCAAGACCATTACGAGGTTGCGGTACAAGGTCATGTCCCGAAGAACTTCACCGCCCTTGATGGATGCACGTTCAATCATGGTGATGATCCCTGTCTGGACCGTTGGAATAACCCAGTCCTCGGTAACCACGGCATTTACTCGTCTAATGGATTCGGGGCTGCTATGTTGTATAAGAGCTCCGTGACTGCAGATGACAGCTTCGATGTGTTTGTGTTCGGCGGACCTATCAACTCCCGTGGATATTTCCCTGGATACGGTGTCAATATCACCGAGCGCCATGACTGGTTTACCTGGGCGCTTCTGAAAGCCCACCCTCGTAACACAGCTGGGACTGTGATGCTCCGCTCTGCTGATCCGCTCGATATGCCCGACATTACTTTCAACTACTTTGACACTGGCTCTGGTGACTATGAAAAGGATTTGGAGGCTATTACTGAGGCTATTGGTGTTGCGCGTGGCGCCTTCGACCGTCAGGTGGTTGATGTAGCTGAAGTGCTCCCTGGTGATGATGTCCAAACTGATCAGGAGATCCACGATTACATCAAGGATACGGCTTGGGGTCACCATGCTTCTTGCACTTGCCCTATTGGAACCGATGATGATCCTATGGCTGTTTTGGATTCGGACTTCCAAGTCCGTGGAGTCTCGGGCCTTCGTGTTGTGGATGCCTCTGTGTATCCCCGTATTCCTGGAACGTTCACTGCTCTTTCCACGTTCTTGGTGGGCGAGAAGGCAGCTGATGTGATCCTGGAAGCAGCGAAAGCGAGCCAGTGAGCACACTTATTTACTACCCATATATTATAATCATTGCGAGAGGGCGATCTAATTATTGGATACGCCGTGTGTACATATTTGACCAATGTCTGCTCTTTTGGAAAGCGGCAATTATTTTTCAGCCAAATTATTTAACTCAGGAATATCCCTGGAAACGGATATGTCTTTCTTCGACGACCCCGACTTGACTGGTTCTAGCACTCAGTAATATTCTCGATTTCATGGCCGCTCCAACGCAAAAATAAAAAGGTCAATTCCCTCTTCTTGGAAATCACCCACGATCTTGAAGCCACACTTTTCTAGCACACTGAAACTCCCAGCATTCCTCTTTTCGCAAAGAGCAAAAAGCTTTCTCGGGCTCTGCCGGACTAACATCTCCAGTGTCAACTGTTCGACGTGGCGATGGATGCACTGCGTATCCAATCTCCGGAAGGGATCTACTTGATTGATGCTGAGAGACCCAACGACTCGCTCTTCTGTTTCGGGGATTGACTTGTCCACAATTGCATAGTTAAATGAACGTCCGATGATATCGGATGGACCACTTGTGAAAACCTTAGTTGCCATCTATGCATGGGTTTCTTCTATTGATTTGAATGGTGTTTTAGGGTGGCTTGTATAGTTAGCATGGTGAGATCGACAAGCGTTGATCGGCGTACTACGTAACTTCATTTCTGCCACTTCGGGCCGGGACCGAATGGCGAACAGTGCGCCGGCATCGGCGTCGGTAATTGGCCGAAGAAGGTGTCGGTCGCTTTCAATTGAATGCCCTGGTGATGGAACGGTCACGGAGACGGGTGGTTAGGGTAGGCTCATGATGAAGGTATATTTTGTTCTCGGTATCTTGAAGAAGATTGTAAAGAAAATGGGAGGGTTTTATGGTAGCGCTAACCCAGTCTCGGACCCCGATTGACTCATAAGTGGATATCTTTTTGTATCGGCATAGCATGTACTAAATGAGTCGGTTTTTTATTCCTATATATACATTTCTACTTCCATGATTTCTTAATTTCCAGTATTCCCAAATGTAATGAAGCAAAGGAAACTTTTATTTAATGGCAGCAAGCACAATGCCACGGTTTTCGATGCATGAAAGCGGGCACGTCATCTAAGCCCTAAAACCGGACAGGCCGGTGTCCGGTCTAAACGCACTCTCGCTGACCGGACCGGTTCAGCGTCGGGTTGAACTGTACACGGTACAAATTATGACCACAAAATATTAAGTTTGCTGAGGCCACGCTTCGGCTTAGGCTCTGGCTCGGGATTTTTGTGCCAGCTTTCGATGAAAGGCCGAATGGGAATTTCTGCCAGCGGGATGATCTTTGTTTTTGCCCAGAACTTGTAGGCAAAATATACAATGACGATGAATGGCAGGTTGAAATAAGTCGAAACAAAGGTTGCAGTGCTCCAATGACCGCGCATAAATGTCGTAAACCCTCCGGTGAAGAAAAGGACAACATAAATGAACAACGAGATCCAAGTTATGTATGGCTGGAAAGGTGCTGCCCACGGGAGCTCCTTGAAGCGATCAATTCCCTGCTTCTTGCATCCGTAGTAGAATCTAAGATAGACAATACAGATGCACATCAAGTTCACTAGAGTCGAGATAGAGACAAGGTTCTGTAGCCATGTGAATACCGTGCTGGCCGAGCTGGAAAGACTCATGTATCCAAGTGACATGAAGACGCCATAGAGCGCGACAGCAACCCAAGGGATACCGAAGCGGTTGATACGTGTGAAGACGGCGGGGGCATGACCCTGGGTTGCCATACCGTATAGGATTCTGGAGCCACCCAAGATATTGCTGTTCCCGGAGGACCATGCTGATGTGAGCACAACTGCGTTGATGATCGAAGGAACCACCTTGATGCCCGCATGGCGCGCTGCGATAACGAAAGGGGACTGCGAGGCTGTCCCCGACGAGCCCAGGAGCCTTTTATCGGCAGACGAAACAATCAGGCCGATCATAAAGATGGTGATCACGTAAAAGAGCAGAATGCGGACGAAGATACGTCTAGCGGCCATAGGAATAGAGTGTCGAGGGTTTCGAGTCTCAGCCGCAGCGAGGGTAAAGTTTTCGATACCAGAGTAAGCGAAGAGCGCATTGTCGAAGGTTTTCCAGAATCCCAAAAATCGACCAAGGGACCCGCCCACCCCCAAGTACTGGACGAAGGGGCCGTAGGGTGCTTTCCAGTAAGCAAATCCGATGGACGACTTATTCGGGGCTCCACCGCAGGTAATTACCTATCAAAAAGTATTAGCACGCAAAGTAGACATGTTCCCGACCTGGAGGGTGAAATCACCAGAGCCATCAGGTTTACGCCGATAATGAGCATAATTTTGAGGATAGAAAAGCCAAATTCGAGCTCTCCATACACGCGAACAAAAACAAACGCGGTGGAAAGCATAAGAAGACCAAGCACAGTGATCCATATTGCGTTGTTGACCGTGATCCAGAATTCAATGATAACAGCCGCAGCGACAATTTCCGACGGAATCGACACACAGTACGAGTATATCTGGTTCCACCCATTGGCGAACGCTAGCGCGGGGTCACAGAAGATCTCTGCGTATCGAATAACACCACCATTGAGAGGTACCAGGGCTCCCATCTCACCAACTCCGTAGACGACACTCGCAACAGTAGCACCAATGATTGTATATGCCAAGAACGCGCCCAATGGTCCAGCTTCCACAATGGCACGGCCCGAACTGAGGAAAATACCCGTCCCCACCGTACCGGCGAGAGCAATCATCTGAATGTGTCGCTGATGCAGGCCCTGTCTGAACTCGTGAATCTCCTTGAGCTGACCGGCCGCATTCTCTATTTCGCTATTGTCGCTCATTTCGCCGTCTCCGTAGATTGAGACATTTGGGTTGGACACGATGGGGGTATTACTGCCATCGTCCTTCCAAACACGGGTCGTTATAAAAGGTGACATTGAAAACCCCGTGGCGTGACACAAAATCTTTGGGAAGGAAAAGACTTAAGCTAAGGAATAACAAGTCATTATTGCTCGTACTTTTTTTTCACGTAACTAATTCTCCCCTCTATTGCGCAGATCGTGGCCCCAGGCATAGTTGAACAATCACAGCTACTTGGAAAGGGCTAATTTGCAATTCACATTGTATTGTTGGCTGATAAACTGGGCCACCTTTACAGCGCGGCTTTCGCGTAAAACAAAGAAATCAGAAAAAAAGAAACTTTTCAGCGGGGTTTAAATAGGGCATCTATCGTCTCCCCGGGTCCTCATCTGCTGCCCAGCTGTGGAGCATTCGAGGCCAGAGTGGGCCACGCTTGGTCAAATTTGGATTTGATCCGGGACTATCGACGTATGCATGCAAGTATCGCGTTTTAAATTTCCCTATTAGTGTTGTGTTTGAGCCGCTTCTGCAATGGTGAGAGTCTTGTACTGCAATAAGGCTGGTAAGCAACGAGGATATAAACCAAAATAGAAATGGATTACAGTCTCGACCTTTCGGAAATATGCCCGAACATGTAAGCTTATACCGAGAGTAGCGAGTGATCTATTATTGTTTTTAGTGCCAAAACTTGAAGCATATCGGTTCGCCTACCATATGAGCCAAAGTTTCCGTTGATGTAGCCTGCACGCCTAATGAAAGGAAAGGCTTTCTGGAGCTGAGCTCCGTCAGCAACTTGAGGAGGAAATGGCCCAATTCCCACCTTGTACAAAGAGCATAGTTCAGCAGATGAGGATGCAGAATATTCTGAGAAGGAGTGAAACGAACAATGCGTGGTACCTAGTAGTAGTAGTAGTAGTAGTAGTAGCAGTAGTAGTAGTAGTAGTAGTACCCTATTTCAGCATAATACTCATATCTCACATTTTAACGTAACAGGTGAGTGGTAAAGCGGAACTGTGGATTGCTCGCTCCGAAGCATTTCTCTTGACTATAAATACCTTATATACCGAACATTCTCAAAAGGCTGTTCTTCATAAGCCTTTGTGAACCTCAGTGAGTGTCGATCCACCTCTCGTATAGAATAAAGCCCCACGGCTAAAACTATGACCCCATCGCATCATCTCCCAGGTTCTTCAGCTTGACCCCTTAGGTACGCTGTCCCCATATAATTACACTTAACGGCTTCAATTAAATAGTCGTCTCGGAAAGCAGTCGAAGGTGCGGATGTGAAACTATATCCAAACACCCTTCAATCTCATCCGGTGACAGCTGATTATGATTAAGCTGTCGACTTTATACGTTTATATGACATTAGTCGAGATACACAAGATCTCCAAGTGCAATCACCAATGAACCCCGTCTAATAAATAACCGAAATACGACCAAATAAATCCTTCAGCCCGAGTCTCCTCGGACCCTAAGGATATGCTTCATCTCAAACTGATGGCATCGACACCATCGTATGGAATCCCAAATCCCTCGAGCAGATTGGTCGCAGCGGTTTCACCCGACTTGTAAGCACCATGCACGCAGCCATTACCAGCAACAGTGCAATGCTCACCAGCGAACTGCAAGCGACTGGCTTTGTGGTTTTCCAACGCATCAACCAGAAGCTGCGGCTCATCTCCAACCTTGTCGGCGGAATAGGTCCCATACCCAGCCAGCGGATCCTGTGTCCAATGTGTAGTCTCAACATTGACCAGGCGGGGCAAGGCCTTGTAGGGTTCTGTGCGGAATAGTTTGAAAAGCGGTTCAAAAAATAGATATATCTCCTTCGGATCTTGCATGTTCTCGATGCGTTGCGTCAGAGGCTCGGCAATTTGTACGCAGAGCTCTTTGCTGCCAGTCATGATCCATAGGTTGATTGTCACGGTGGCGTAGTTGAGGATATTATCATTCTCCCCGAGGGAGTTTATGCTGGGGCTGGACTGTACAGATGACCCGGACGAAATATCCGATTCGTCTGGCGGAGATGGATAGAAGACGAACTGGTCATTCTCTTTTGACCAAAAGACTTCGGCGAACTCGAAAAACACTTTACCCAAGGCGCCGTAGCTGAACTTCGACATGCCCTCTTGGATGTCGCTCGGCAACGGCGGGCTGAACGAGATGAGGTTGTGATGGTAGACTCCCAATGGGCTAGTCATGATAACTGCATCTCCTCCAATGAACCCGATTTCTCCAGCAGCATCCTTGTACCGGATTCGAGCTGGCGCGGTCCCGTCTTCGTCCCACTCGACGTCTTCGACGTGGTGGTTCAGTCTGATGATGTTTGTATTATCGCTTCGTAGAGGCTTCGCAATCCAGTTCACGATACGATCATAGCCACCCTTCATATATAGATTACGCTCGGTAATGAAGTAAGAGAGATGCTTGGACGATGCTTGATCCGTACTCGTCCCGATCCACAGTTCTACCTCGCGAACTGCCTGTGGAGCCCAATCACGCTCGTCTTCAGTGATTAACTGGTGTTGGAGGACGAACTCTTTCGCGAATTCGTGGACAGTACGGTCCTCAGCCTCCGGGTTAGTTTCGTAGAACCACTCGCAGTAATCAGCGAATTCGTCTGCAACCTTCTTAGCTTTGAACTGGGACCCAGTCCGGCCTTCTCTGGTAAAGTACAGAGGAACACCGTCGTCATAATAATACGGTATAGATAGATGGGGAATGAGTTTCACCAGACTGTTCTGGGAAGTTTCATGCATCCAAGCCGCGCCTGTTCGACTATCAGCACATCTCCTTTGCACCCCCTGTTCCAGCCTCTGTTTCAGGTTCGTATCGTTATCTTACCAATATCTCGGACATGTTCACCCTTTCGGGTGGTTAAAATTCTTCCACCAATGCGATCGCGGGCTTCTAATATCACAACTTCACAACCGTGCCGGTGCAGGACAGCTGCGGCATGTAGACCAGAAACTCCAGCCCCCACCACAATCACCTTCTTGCGCTCCGACCTCGCTGCGTGTGTTCCCTCGATCAACTCCTTCTGAGTCACATCGAGCGCAACCAGGTCGGAGCAACAATTACTAGGTTTTATGGGATTTATACCCGTGATGGGAGAGGAGAGGTGAAAAGATTGGGTCATTCTGAGTTGACAAGTTGACATTCAGTGTTGAAGTCTCTGGGTGAACAAGGATCAAGAACAAGGACCACGTTGAACAGAAATTGAGGGGGTTTAGGTGTCTCGGGTGCTATCGTGGTGGATAGCGACCACAGGCGACCTTGGTCTTATTGGCTTTTATTGCCAGCAGAAAATTGGCTGCATGATTTTTCACGCGCGAAGCCTCCAAGGCTCCAAGGCTCCGAGTTTATAAGTAGCTTAATAAGTAATGGAATATCTAGGTAAGCATTTTTAGTCACATGGACCCGTATTATATGTCTACACGAAGTAGTTCGTAAGAACTGTGAATTGGTTTGCGGGTTTCTAAACAGACATTTATAGTCTCGAACAACATATCAAAAGATATTAAAGAAGAATCGTGGTGGTGTTACAATGATATCATCTTAAACTAACTTGTGTATCCGCTGTCTTGCTACATGCCAGGTGCCCAACACGTACTGTGCTGGTGCACGCCACCGGATAGCATGTTCTCACCGGATAGCAGCTGTAGGATTAGGTACCTTTAGTATGGGAGTTCCATACAAAAGGTACATGGACACAGCAATAAGAAAATAGAATTATAACATAAAGTTTGGGTGAACCATACTATTCTCTTAAACGTCTTGACGGTTGTTCATGTACCTTTTGTGTGAAGCTGCCATACTAAAGATACATACATAATCGGCTCGCCACGTGGGTGGGGCTGGATCACCCGGGGCAAACTTCAAAAAAGGCGGCGACAGCAGCGGTGAATCCTAAAAGCCAATAGGACTGAATTCCTTACTGGGCGCTATGCACTGCGATTTATCCGTTTCATAAATATCGTCAGCTTCCTCAAAGATGGTCCCTCGTGATCCCCTTGGATTCATGGCCTCCCAAATCTGACCGGACCCGCATCTTGTCCGCATGTACCCGCATCAACCCGCGAATCAGGAGTGAGATTTGGCGCGTATAGACAGATCGGTCGATCACGACAAAATTTAGCAATCGAGCTCGCTTTTCACACATCTGTCTGACAACCTCGACCCAGTCATCTTGTTATTTATACTATTTCAATATCAAATTCAGATCACAGGTGATATGCCTACCCGGCGATATCACAGGTCTTAATCGATCGAGCCATTGATGAAACAAAACCTCGGTCATTTGAGTATCAAAAACAGCACCCTCGCTCGGTTCAATTGGGCCGTCGGCCTTTTCGGTAAAAACCTGATCCAATTTGTGACCGAGTCTTCGCATGGAAAATCGCTGAAGGGGTAGATCCTCCCTTAAGAAATTCCAAAGTCACCTCTAAAGAAGGTTCTCACGCTTCGCAAACGGTGCATACTGTGTTGAAGGTAATAACGTGGTCCAGGTGGTAGTTAAGTAGTTGAAAGGCTGGACAGTAGGCTGGTGAGTTTGGAGTATATGAGGTTGAATCTGGGGAAAATGTAACTGGATGTGGAATAAAGACTGAAGGTGGTAAAAAGGACGGCGAAGAGGGTGGCGGTGCTTGTGGGGGATCGTCATGGTCATCGTCCAATATTATCTCAAACAGCGTGAGGATAGTCAAGTTTGCCTTAGTGTTGTGGAGCAAAGACTTCAAATCGCCAAGAAAAATATGAGTCTTATGAGAATGGAGCTCTTTCAAACGAGTGAATAAAATATTCTGGAAAAGCTCTCCGGAGTATTGATCTTGCGAAAGGTGAGCCTTTCCAGACGAGGAAGGAGCAACCTTGAGAAGCAAATCCGGCCAGTTGGGTGCAGTCAACATGTCCCTCCATCTTGGTTTGTTGTTAAAAGCCAAGCAGACGTGTAGAGATTAGACTATTCCAACTTTATTCTTCTATAGTATACAGTTCAAAAAGTCATGGCTTGCGTTTATTTTTACCCCATACATGCTCAATAGTCGTCAGTGTCTATATTCCACACTCGGACTAGACCGTGTCCTAAAATCAATCCATCGAGTAGGAAATAAGACAGGCTTCCTCTTCTAAATCCCGCATCCCCAGTTCTCACACATTACTGCATTTCTAACAACGTTACTAGTACACTATCTCGTCAGATGCTTGATCAGAGCAGTACCAACGAGGGAGGTGATGGGATTGGGGATATATCAAGCCACTGGGGCGCGCCGCAGCTGGTCATTTCCTCATTTCCATCCTCCAGGGTACATTTGTATAATCTAAATTGGTCCATGAAAGAGAATACAATAAAAGAAGCAAGGGGACTATTAAGTTCTATGGCCCGTCCTTGGAAATGCTTAGCCCATTGCTTATCTCCCGCAGGACTGCCCCACATTGAAATCGAAAATTCTGTCCACAATTTTCCCTTTTCTTCCTTTTTCCCCAAGAGGCTGACAGCTCTTTTCTCAGTAAAATGTCTCCAGCATGACTGGCTCGCCAGGTCGGGTTTTAATCACATTCCGATTTTGAATTTAGAAATGGAAGAGGACCTACAACTCAATGGCACCGAGCGCATCTGCGTTGACGGAGAGATCACATTAATTCCCTCGCCCACCATTTCTCCAAATGATCCACTGAACTGGAGTACATGGAGACGGTACTGGCATTCATTCCTGGTCCTTGTGTTTGTTGCCCTAACCGCGGCAACCGCCAACGATGCCGGCAACGCTGGGAACGGGATGAACGCCGAGCTGGGCATTACATGGGAAGAGATCAACATTGCCGCAGGCGTTTTGTTTGTCGGAATTGGATATACCACATTGCTCCTCGGCCCGGCACCTTTCTTATATGGAAGACGTATCTCCTATCTGATTTGTCTGGTATTTTCCGTCATCGGCTCCATCGGGCTAGCCCGCACACAAAGTGTCGGGGACAACATCTGGAGCCAACTTTTTGTGGGCGCCTCCGAATCTTGCGCGGAGGCCCTTGCCCAGCTTTCTCTTTCTGATCTGTTCTTTCAGCATCAAAGAGGCCTGGTCCTGGGATTATACGTTCTTGCCACGAGTATAGGTACATTCACGGGACCCTTAGTGTCCAGCTTTATCGTCGACTCTCCTCTGGGGTGGAGATACGTGGGCTGGCTTGCTGCCATCATATCCGGGGGCTTGATATTTATCTTTTACTTCACATTGGAGGAAACATTCTTCGATCGGAACAACCCTATTCACGGACATGATGCGCCTCCGGTCAAGGTTGACCCCACGTCGAATGAGCCCCCGCTAGACAAAAAGGACAAGCCGATTGCGAGCGTGCAGCCGACACCCTCCGACAGTGAACTCGACGAAGAATGCCGCCAGGAGAAAGGAAAGACATATTTCCAGCGCATCGCCCTGATCACCCCATCGCCAACCCTGGTCGGCACGGGCTTCAAGCAGTATTGCCGTCGCCTGTTGCATACACTGCGCGTCTTCACCTTCCCAGCAGTTCTCTACTCGGGCCTTCAATGGGGTGCCCAAGACGCCTGGTTAACATTCTATCTCACCGTTGAAGCGGACAATTGGTACGAAGAGCCCTGGAACTACAGCGATGCCGCAGTAGGCATCATGAATGTTCCGACCCTGATCGGATCAGTCTTGGGCTGTATTTACGGTGGATGGTTCTCCGACTTCTTCGTCATGTGGATGGCCAAGCGAAACAAAGGCGTCTCCGAGGCTGAGCATCGTCTCTGGCTCCTGCTTCCCGTGGCGTTCATCGGACCTGCTGGCCTCATGCTATTCGGGATCGGCTCGGATAAAGGCTGGGACTGGCATATGCCGTATCTTGGCCTGGGATTTATTGGTTTCGGCTGGGGTTGTGCGGGCGATCTTAGCATGGCGTATCTCATGGATGCGTACCCGGAGATGGTGCTGGAGGGCATGGTCGGTGTATCTGTCATCAACAACACTATTGGTTGTCTTTTCACATTCACTGCCCAGAATTGGTTGGATGCGCAGAGTCTTGCGCAGGTTTTCATTGCGATTGGTGTTTTGAGCTTCTGCTTCATTATGACTACTGTTCCGATGATATACTGGGGTAAGAAGTGTCGGAAGATGACTCGGAAGCAGTACGAGGCTTTCCTGCTGCTTCGCGATGGGCCTTCTTAGTTGTTGGTATGTCTGGCTGGCCATTGTCACATTGTCACAATGTTCTTCGTCCATTTTGCCAATACACATTAAATATCTGCAATAATATGTTGTGCTTTGGGGGTCTAATCACGTATGAAGCTCCCGTCAGGTCTGAGTTTAATTTACCATTTCTTTTTCCAACTACACTAGCTGACCATTTCTGCTTTACGATTGCGAGCCATCTTGCAGTGTAGTTTGGAAGTAGCTAAGAGTGAAGAAGGGACAGCAGGAGAGTGTCATTCAAAACATCCTTATCAATCGTACGAGCGGCGCAACCCATGTTGGTGGCCAAATCTCCTCTGAACCATGTCTGGAAAGAATTTGGGGACGCAACTCAGACATTGCGCAATTAGGACACTGTCAATGCCCCGCAAAAGAGAGTTATTATCAGGCCTTCATAGTTGTTTGAAAGATAGCATTGTATTCAGACTAAGTCAATGTCTATATGCCATTCGTCAACACGTTAGTCTGGTTGGAAATGTTCTATCAGATAATTTATATCCTATTCCACACAATAAATAATCCAGAATAGAAATAATATCGACTAAGACCCTCCATATGCCAGAGTTGGGGGAAATAATTATTCCCGGGCGTACGTAGTCCTCCCGCTAGTTCCCACCCATTTGGGGCCAACTACGCAAGCTGCCCCGTAATCCTCCATCCAGGCCTATTTCAGACGGATCACCAATTAATTCCTAGTATACAACTCATATCTATGGGTATACTACACATTTACATATCTTCAAAGTCTGGTCCACTATGACTTTTACCCACAGAGCCAATCGTTACCCCCCAATGCGGTGGCTGGATGCATTTGCGTCGCGGTCAATGTGATGATCCAAGGTTGGACATATCGCACACCTAAGAATAAAACTAACGGACCCATGTTTATATATCTGTTGCTCTCGCTTGCTCGCCGAGGTTAAACCCACTGGTTATAATTCCTGGGGATTCGCCCTTCTGTTCTCAATTCTTGTCGATCGTTCTGTGCATCTACTACTTCATTCATCTAGTCTATTGCTATACAGGACTTCAATATGGGTTTCAAGTGTTACTACCAGTGGGCTACTCTTGTCCTAGCTGTTACTGTTGCTGCACAGACAACCACCAGCTGCAACCCTCTGAAGAGTATGGACTATCTCATGTCATTCACTAGGAAACCACACTGACTCGTTTCCAGAGACTTGTCCAGCAGACACCGGTCTGAACAAGTACCGTCTGAGCACCGACTTTACCTCCGGATCTCTAGGTCGGTGGAACACCACCGCCGGCACCGTAACCAGCACCGATCTCGGTGCCAAGTTCTCAATCTCCGAGCAAGGTGACGCCCCAACAATCGAAAGTGAGTTCTACATCTTCTTCGGCCATGTCGACGTGAAGATGCGAGCCGCGAACGGCACCGGTATTATCAGCACCTGGATCCTAGAATCGGACGACCTGGACGAGATCGACTGGGTGAGTCCACCGGCATCCAAGCCACCAAACTGCCATGCCCCCTTCCCCCAAGAGCAACATCTAACACACAGAATAGGAACAAATCAGCACCTATGATACCGAGATCCAAACCAACTACTTCGGCAAGGGCAACACAACCTCCTACGACCGCGGTACAACCGTAACAGTCTCAACCCCAGAAGAAACCTTCCATACCTACTCAATCGACTGGACCTCAGAGCGCATCGAGTGGCTCCTTGACGGGGAAGTGGTGCGCACACTCGAATACGCCGACGCCGTCGACGGCACAAACTACCCGCAAACACCCATGCGCATCCGAATCGGCATCTGGGCCGGCGGCGACCCGGATAATTCCGCGGGCACGATCTCGTGGGCCGGCGGCGAGACAGATTACACAGAAAGTCCCTTCACCATGTACGTTGAGTCGGTCGACATCATCAACTATAACCCAGCCTCGGCGTACAAGTACACCGATAAGACTGGGGACTATACTAGTATCAAGGCTACGAATGCTACTACCTCGACTAACTTGAGCTCGTCAAATTCGAGCTCGATTCTTGCTTCGAGTAAGACTTCCGCTTCGGCTAAGGCTAGCTCGTCGTTGATTGCTTCTTCGTCCGCGTCGGCTTCGGCGGCGGCTTCTTCTATTAGTTTTGTCTCTGCTGCCCCGGTCTCTTACTATACTTCCATCTTTGCTATGGCTGTGGGCTCTCTTGTTGCTGGCTTGATTCAATTTTAGGTGGTTGTGTTGATCATGTGGTAGTTCTAAGTACCCAGGTAGTTGTCGGTGCGAGTTAGTCAATAGATATATGAATCATTTTTACATTACAACATGCTAATATGCTGGCAGTGTAGTAAGTCTGCTCATAGGTAACAGTGCTAGCTGCTTTACGTAGAGTGTTCATCTAGGGGATTTATTGTTGGAATAAAATTTACATTTCTTTTCATTGTCTTACTAGCATCTTTTTCATCTACTTAATTAGACCATATATGGCAAAATGACAGGCGTAAAAAATATTAGGGACTGATTCAGAAGACGGAATGGTGCAGGGGTAGCCGTGTCAACAACGCGTTGACTCAACACACGCGACCGTCACACCCAAATCAACTTCCCAACCTGGAGCTTTGTACCAACATATCAGATGAGATCTTTGGTAAGAGCAAGTCTAAATGCTCGCCTGCGCGCGAGCATAATCAGGACACAGCCAGGGATAATCCCCGCCTATCGCATCCCGAGGTCACCAACAACCTTCCAATTAAGACCATCATCAACATTGGACCCAGTGTCCACCAAAGAGAAGCCCCGATCCTTTCCAACAGATGGCTTCCCAATCATCGAAGCAGACCAACCAGCCGAAGAAGAACAATTGTTCGATTACAGCGCCTATCGATACTATCCGGTGCATATCGGCGAGACCTTCCAGGATCGCCATCAAGTATGTTCAAAGCTAGGCTGGGGCAGTTGTTCGACTACGTGGCTGGCAAGGGACCTCAAGTTTGTCGAGGCCCAACAATTCCTCCCCGTTTGGATAACTGATATGGTATGGTCACAGAGGCAAGAAATATGTCGCATTGAAAGTCTATATCCACAACTCGGTATTCCACCGTGAGCTCCCATTCTACGAACATATTGCAACCCATATGTCAAGTGATCATCCAGGAAGAGAGAATATTCGACGAATTCACGATTCTTTCACCGTCACTGGCCCGGACGGCAGGCATATTGTGCTGGTCCAAGAACCCGGGTGTATCAGCCTATTCGACCTCAAAGACAGAATGCCCGAGACCAGATTCCCAGAGGGGATGGTCAAAGCTATCCTGACAGAGCTACTCCAGGCCCTAGATTTCCTGCATACTGAATGCAAGGCTGTACACACGGGTCAGGCATTGCCCCATATTCAGATGTTTGACGGTCTCGTTTATTTACTCACTCTCGATAGACATCCATTCTGCTAATTTATTAGCTTGCATAAACGACAGCGAGAACGCCAAGTTCAAACGTATCGAGGACTCCGAAATGACCTCCCCGTCAGCACGCAAGCCGGTATCGAATGAGCGAACCATTTATCTCTCGCGCGCCGTCCTTCCTGAGGAGGGACCGCTGCGGCTTTCTGACTTCGGTGAAGCGAGGATCGGGCCTGGGCCGTATAATTATCCGGCCATGCCTATGCCATATCGCGCACCTGAAATAGTCCTCGGGGTGCCGTGGAGCTATCCGGTTGATATTTGGTGTGTCGGGCTTACGGTGCGTTCTGTCTATACCACACCGCTAATGGGTTCTTAACACAATTGCTGATTCACTGTAGGCATGCGATCTCCTTGGGGTGGATAGCCTTTTCAGTGCTGACCACACAGCTGGCGATATGTATGAGCTGGCACACCTTGCGGAGTTGACTGCTGTGCTGGGTCCGCCGCCTGCTGCATTCCTGGCGCTCAATCCCGAGAAGGCGGCTCAGTTCTGGGATGAAGACGGTATGTGTGGGCTTGACTCACACTCGACGTGTAACGAGATTTATGGCTAACTTGGTTGTCTAGGGAAATGGAAGGACGTTGTTCCCATTCCTGAGAAGGGCACGCTTGAGTCGTTAGAAGGTCAAATGGATCTACCCCTTGCGTTTGTGAGGTTCATGCGCAGGACTTTGACATGGATGCCGAGCCAGAGAGCGACTGCTAAGGATCTTCTAGAGGATCCTTGGTTGAAAGACTGACGTTCTATGTACGATACTGGGCTGCTTGACAGAACAATCTCTCCTCAGAACATTCCAATCTGTCCTTTTGGTCCGTCTTTTGTGATATAATTTGGATCCCAATGTAGACGTACTCATTACAGACAATGAGTTATAACCGATAAGTCTAGGAGTGACTATCTGTGACGACCCGGAGACTTTTCCTCCCAGATGTTTCCGCATAACTACGACTATCATAACTACCTAGGTATTATGTCCATAAATGCCTAACGTAGTCAGGTGATATTAGGCCAACGTCGCGTACTGCACGTGAGGGAGCACCCCTCACCTTGCCCCCGCCTGCGCATGTTGTCTTGTAAATACATATCAGATACATTTGTTGCTTTGGCTTTTGAATGGCGATGGAACCAAGTCACGAGATACAGCAAGCAATAGGAGGGCAATCCACGACCTACGAGTCCGTAGAAAAGTCAAAGAAAACAGATATCCAGCAAGCAGTCGCTTCTGCAATCTCGGACGAGGCGGAACGGACAATTCGGTCCTCAGGGCAAGATCTTATTTCAAAAAAACTGGATCCGACTGGGAAATATTACCCATTCCGTATTTTGCCATCAAATAAGTATGTTGAACGCGTGGTTGTGGATTGGTTTATGGTTAGTCCCAATCATAGGTACTATTATTGTCCATTTCTAAGTATCGGCAGATCCGGCCAAATATCGAAAGAGTTGCAAGCAAATATCAGCGGACTATTTCTCCTGACCCGAGATCATATCTATTACAATGGTTTCTGATATCGACCGCTCAAATGCCGCATCCTGGGACTATGAGCCGGGGCATGTTTCCGGATGACCGAACGAAAATAATAGTCTGGATTGCGTTAGGAAAGCTTGGGATAGATAATGGATTCTTGCATGAAATGGAGAGTGGCCAAGACATGAGCCTGGATGGCCATGAGAGGATCACTTTCTCTGGTAAAGGAGGAGGTTTGGCAGTATTGTTATTGTTAAGCATGTGATGTCCACTGTGATGCGACATCTCTAGTTTGTCCTTGTATTGGAACATTTGGACCTGAATTTATCAACCTTCGCGATTGCCGCTGTCAAATCTCACTCGAGTGAAGCAAATACATTTAAACTGGGATCTCCGAATGTAAATTCGCGAAGAGCAGCACCCCAGTCCAATCCTTATAAGTCCCTGGTCCCCACGATGAGAATGGCGCTAACTCGAAAACATGATCGTCTTGTCGGGAAATCCATCTAGCGAAGTCTGTTGATGGGTAAGTCCATTCTGCGGGGATTTGGCCAGCGGGCGGTAGGGGCGCCAGGGGCGCCAGGGGCTGGGTAAGTTGTTGATGCTGTAGGATAGCCCTCGGCTCGGCGGTTGTTTGAATAGGGTATTGCGATACATTCTCACATTTGGTGACCATGAACTGCCTTGGCTCACTGGTCTCAATGGGTCTGTTGGCCTAAGTGGTGATAGATCACTAGCCCCGTCCGGCGGAGGCATGTCCTCGCAACCCTGCAAAATAAGGGGACTTCTGGGGATAGTTGAGAGGATACTGGCCGCCTGTGTATCTTCAATGGGCCGTTGGGAATAGTAACATCAGATGATGCACGGGGGCCATTAATTTCCGTCGCAGACGTACAGTTTGGAGATTGGCCTATAATTGTCGTAGGAAATATTTGAGAGACTTCCGATTACATGCTGCGATCGACGCCTAAGGCACACGATCTCATATACGACCAATGTAAAAACGAGGCATAGCCCCCCCCCCCTCTCTTCCATCTCGCTCGTTTCTCGACCAGCTAACTCACCGAAGTCGACCCTACCAAGCACTCTTCCCCCAACCATTAAAGCCTGCCTTAACGTTATGGACACCAACGCGCTCCTCAATCTCGTCCACGTGGCGCAGGACCAACTTTGGGTTGACAAGGTGAATGAGGCCCACATGACAGGCCGTCTTTGCCAGTGGGTGTCGACTTTCCATCCAGATAACCTTCCTTGTGTGCTTGACGGTACCTTTCACAATGGCGCTTTTAACGCCGGCGTGAAGATGGTCTTCACTGACAGCGCGGCCTGGATGGTTCGTTTCCCTCGATTTGGGATGGTCTCTAAGGACTACACAGATGAGAAGGTTGCTATGGAGGTGTCGGCCCTAAACCTCATTCGCAACACAACTACCATTCCCGTCCCAACAGTTCGGGCTTGGGGTCCCGCTGCTAGTAACAGTCTTGGTCTAGGCCCTTTTATCATGATGGACTTTATAAACGGTGTGAGCCTTAACAGCCTTCTTAAGGACCCCAGCGCCGAGCAACCTAGCAGAGTCATAAGGGATGATATCAGCGATAGTGATATTGAGGTTATCTACAGACAGTTGGCCAATTTCTTGCTTCAACTTTTTAAACTGGATTTCGATCGGATCGGCAGCCTCCCATCGCCACAGGCCGGAAGTCACAGCCCTACACCACCGCGACCGTTAACATTCAAGGCACAAAGTATCCTACAAGACGGTGGAGTCAATACTTTCGGTACGCATTGTCATCCTTCTTTAACTTTCTTATACCTATAGCCTAGCTAAGCAAATAATATATAGGTGACCGAGCCAAAGGGTTTGCTACGACAACCGAGTATTTCCGATATGTCGTCGAACAAGATTGGAAGCAGCTCGTTCATCAACCAAACTCAACTGTTGGTTTCTATGATGCCCAAAACAAATATATCGCGTTCAAAGTTCTAGAGAGTCTTATACCTGAATTTATCAACGCAAAGTATGACCGTTACAAGTTTAAACTAATCTGCGACGACCTCGGCTTGGCAAATCTGATCGTCCGTGGCACGGAAGATCTCACTGTTATTGGATTGGTGGACCTCGAGTGGTCATACATCGGACCCGCCCAACTGTTTGGCTCGGCACCGTGGTGGCTTCTCCAAGACAGGCCCGGCAATAGCACGTGGGATTGCGAGGGCGAAGAGCTACCCAAGATTGCGTCCCGGTACTTCAGATACTTGGAGATTTATACACGTATCTTGGAGGAGGAAGAGTCAAAGATGCAAGGGCACGAAGAGAAAGAGCTCTCCAGTCTCGTTAAGTGGTCGCAAGCCTCCGGGGCTATGTGGTTACATATGCTTCTCTCATCTGGCTTCAACGACGAACATAGCTTTCCTTTTACGCAGTTGCGTGCACATCTGGGGCCAACTGAGTGGGCAAGGCGTGGGATGGAATTCGACCACCCAAAGGAGGTTGAGGAATTCGCGGCGCGGAAGGTGAAGGAGATGGATATGTACGAGGAAGCCTTGGAGGAGGTCGAAAAGAGCAAGGCGCTCGTCGACAGCGGGGATATGACGAAGGAGGAGTTCATTGCCAACCACAAAGCCACGGCGTCTAGACACGGACTACGCATATCTGTTGATTTGAGCACGGAACCATAGCTTTATTATGCGGCCGAATCAACTGCAAATGATGGGGCACAACCAGAGCCTTCCAGAATCCCTTATAGCCATTTCAAACCCCGGATTGAAGGTCTGTGTGGCAATGTTTTCGGACTTCGGAGTTCCAATCCACGATGTAACCCAAATCTGTACATGAATTGTCTTCATTTGGACGATCATGCCGGTCAGCATCGTGGAAAGGATCAACGATCCAAGGATGATGCTGTAGTTGCCTAATGTCTTCAATTTTTGAAGTTCCATCATCAAGCCAAAGACCATCGTCGTGATGTCTATGCCAGTTAAAAAGATGAGATGTTGCGCTCTGGGATTGCTCGTCGGCATCCTTGCTCCATTTGAATTCACTTGTATGTCAATATAGAGTAACAAGAGCTCCTGTAACTTCAACTTACCTTAGATGATTATATCCAAGCGTGTCAAACAATTGCGTCTGAAAGACACCAAGTTCATACTGATATTGTTTGCTCGCCTGAATCTTTTCCCCTGAACGTAGAACCCAGAAATTCGCCCATGATATAGGTAAGTGTTCGTGTTCGACATGGGCGAAAATCTCAAGACTGAGGTTTCTCTTTGTAGTAAATCCGAAAGGGGGAGCGGCAACCCAAGGCACCGATGCTACTGGTCGGCAATAGAAAGATATGTGGAACTCCTCCGCTCGGGAAATACCTGTTTCGGTTGTAGAGTCGGAGTGGTACATCACTTGTAAAAATGTTTGGATAGTATTTGTCCAAATGGCAGCAACGAGGCAGATAGGAGGTAATCGTTTGAGTGACATATTTAAGATTGGTGAGGCCTGATCATGAACCACGAGAGAATACCATAAGAGGCTTAAGTGAGGTTTTTTCCATGAAATCGCATCCAGCAGCTTTTGATGATCTAGTTGGGCGTCTGAACTGATAGCCTCTTTGATACCAGAGGATGCAGATCCAACCAAGTTGCATGGTATGGTTGGATCAAAAAAGGCACTGCATAGCAACGAGTCAAGGGCATCTTGGGTAGCACTTAGGGTTATCCATTTATCAATCTTTCGAAAGATGTCATGGAATATCGTGAGGTTTGTTGTAAAGGGGTTTGGAGGCCGAGAAATAACCGCAGGTGGAGAGAGTTTTGGGCTAGGTATATTCCGTGATGGAAGTAGTAAGACAGAAGCAAATCCAACTAGCATTTCTCTTTCGAGACCATCTGAAATGCAGAAATCCAAAAGTATATTGAAAGCAACTGATGAACTCGGCAATGACGGCACCCATTCGTAGCTGTTAGTACACTATATGAGCAAAATCGAATTGAATAGAGTGCTGGCATTGGTACCTTTTGTTAGGACTTTCATCATTTCGCCTATCTTCGCCTCGTAGCATCCAGGGCGAGTATGAGCTAGCGTGTCCTATCTTCACCCGAGCTAGCCAATGACCTTGTGTGATGACCGCCCAAAAGTTTTCGATTGTCGAATCGTCACTATCATGGAAAAGGGCACAATCCTTGCCACTAGACTGCAGTATTTCAACCCAGCGAGAAGATAAGATATATGACCAAGCTAAGACAATGCTTGTGAGATATGCGGGTCGTAATTCCTGTGCTGCAAGCGTGACACTGCATAGTGGTTGTTCGACGTTGGTTTTATAAACTGTGGGCAGCGGAAAGCCAAGACATTGGAGATAATCAATGGGCTTCCATTGTTGGCTGCAACTGGGGTGACCCGTCGTCTGAAGATGAAGTGATGACTTTAAGACAAGCGGGAACTTTTTTCCACCTGTTAAGTCAATGTCCTTGGGCGGCTTGTGGAAAAAAGGGGGGACATTGTCCAGCAGACCGAGGAAAGCCTTCAAATGAATATCTAGCGACTTACACGCTCCGTCACGACTCAATACCGCTTGACTCCAGGAGTCTAGACTGGCTTGATAACATGATTGGAGCTGAGTTTCTGTCGGACAAATACCGTCACCAGGACACCAGGCTTCATCATCGCCGCTCTGTGAATCTGTTATAGAGCTTGACTGCTCTAGGTCGTAGTATTCAATAGGGTGGCTATGCTGGCTTCGGGATTCTAGTTCTTCCATTTTCCTTTCTCGATGTCAGAATTAACGAAAAGACCAGAAATGATTGAACGGAAAGAAGCGCAGGGTGTATAAAGGTCGTAAAGGCGGTGCGCTGGCGCATAATATAATAGGGTCACGGACTTGGACGATACGATTTCTGCCAACCAATGTATACAATTGGGGCAAAGCATTCACGGGAAAATTGAACAGTATTACTTGGAGCATATGGAAGAACAAAAACTGAAATTACAAGTGGCAGATTCAGAAGACGGAATGATGCAGGGGTACATAGCCATGCCAACGCGTCAACTCGATACACCTACCGTGTCGCACCCGAATCAACTTCGCAACCCTGGAGCTCTGTACCAACACCTAAGATGAGGTCTCTAGTAAGAGCAAGTTCAAATGCTCGCCTGCGTGCGAGCATAATGAGAACATAGCCAGGGATAAGCCCCGCCTATCGCATCCCTGGGGGAGCACCAACTACCTTTCAATTGAAACCACCATCAACATTGGATATTCCTATCTGTTCTGGTCCGTCTATCATAATCAGATTTGGATCCCATTATGGAAGACTCATTACAGACAATGTTCTTGGTTCCAATCGGGGTGTATGAAACAATATCAGCCATCATCTCTGTGCACATTGGCCGTCCAACCACACACCATAAAAATGGAAGACGGATTCCAACACAACATGATTAAAAAAAATGTCAAAAAGAAATTCTTGTGCATCATCCGTGAATCGAACACGGGCCTCGTCGATGGCAACGACGAATTCTACCACTAGACCAATGATGCTGGTTGATGTGTGGAGATCCGGGTGTTGGCTATATGATTCTGTCAGTTGAAGACCCCACTGTGTCCGTGTCAGGGTTAGATTCATGTCGCTTAGCTCAAAGGATATTGAAATACAGAGTTATGGTGGAAATTTGATTAATATCTAGAATATTAATTCAACTTGTACATATGTATCCTTCATCCAATAAATATTCCGGGGGTTTTCGTACGTTTGCTGGCCACATTACTGCGGGAGCACTATGATATATATTGGGAGGCATGGATTTCCATTATCCTCCCCTCTCATAAATTTGCACCTCACAACACCCGTCCCTACGAGATAATAAATACTGGAATGACACCGATGAGATAACATGTAGTTGGTCATTAGACATCAATAAATGAACAGATACTTAAATGCAAGGCAGTCAGCCCCAGTGAAGAAAGGCAAAAATATGCAACGAAATGCAACAGAAATGGTATATATAGACAAATCATTCTTCATCAGCGTTGGGAGGAGGAGGGTTAACGATATTAGGTATGGCCGGAGAGAAAGGATATTGATCGTCAAAGTGGTCCAGCTCACTTCCATCGCCACTGTACCCAATGCTATCACGATTGTCATCGATGATGCGCCCGTACTCAAGGAGAAGAAGATAGAGATAGATGTCAAGATCTTCGTTGCGCAGCGCGTGCTGCGCCCATTCCCGACTCTGAGATGCGATCACCTCAGCCTCAAAGTCATGCTTCCGAATGTACGGCTCGCTAACTGAGAACGCATCTTCGGGCGGTGTTTGTGGTTCCAGACCGAGGAAGTAGGTCATCAATCCGTACAGGTCATCGTAACGGTTGTCCATGGGAACGAAATGACGCCAGGGGAAGAGCCGGGAGTCATGCCATTCCCGGAAAATAGTGGCCTTGATCCCCAGGGATTTGCTGAGCTGAAAGGCGCGCCACCGACCGGAGAAGCTGTGACCGTCAATGTCGACGAGGTATTTTGCCTTGAACTGTTCGCTGAAATCCTTGGGCTTTTTATAGGTCCAAACATCGTCGTAGAAGGAGCAGTTCGGGATGCAGCCCCAAGCCTCAGTGAAGCCGACATCGAAGTGGTCCAATGAAAATTTGCTTGGGTGGAAGTCGGGATAGTCACGATACTGCCCTAGGCTGGTCTCGGAGAGGATGGAGACCGTCTCTGTTCTCATGTCGGTGGTGTTGGTAATATGCACAAAGCGTTGGCGGTGCATATGCTCCCAGTTATCTGCAAGCTGAACCCCCCCGGAGGTGACACCGCGCCAAAGGAGAGTGTCTGCCTTGTCTTTCCACTCGTAGTCGTGTCGCGAGTTGTACACGTATCGCTTGTCTTTCATGAAATACATATTCGCAGGGAAAAGGATATCGTTGTTCACGCTAACCTTGCACTCGCTGAAGACTGGGATCAGTTTCCTTGTGATAAGATTGCTCGATGCGGAGAACAAAAAGCCGTGGTTCTCTCCGAGCACAGGACCGACGGTGCAAAGATCAGAGGAAGCAGTAAAGTTAGTCACAAAGCCACCCGAGGGAGATTTGTATAGCTTGTCGGCATCCTCTACAGTGAAATTCTCATTCCGAGCGGGAGAGTGAGGGTCACAGGAATCCTTGGCGAAGTCCATGTACAGCTTTCCGGCAATGGAGAACCAGGATGGGTCAACATGATCCCCGACACTGGGACCTTCCTTAAACATGTCTGGGGTGAATTGATCTTGCGCATCGTTGGGTAAGCTTCTGGTGAGGGCTTCGGTACGGAGGTATTCCTGGGTATCTTCATATGGAACCATGACCCGCGGCTGATCCATAACATTAAGCGCAATATCCATATCCGGAAGATACCGAGCAATGCGCTTGATCGACTTCCGCAGTGTCTCGACTCTCCACCCTTCAACGCGGGAGTAAACAACCTTCTTATTGCGGATCTGCACACCTGCAATGCCGTCGCTGGATTGTAGCTTGGCTGCCATCTGTCGAATTTCCGCCGGGGCAATCGCCCAAAAAGGTCGCAGATCGCCCGTAATTTGCTGGAAATCGTCGACATTATGCGCCTTCTTTTTGCGTGCGAACATGTACCATTCCTTGAAACCGGGAGGTGGGTGTCGTCCATATGTCTCACGGTATTTGGCGACTGTTCGGCGGAAACTTGTTGAACGACTATTATCATATGCCAACCATTGTCGGTTTGCTTCCTTCATCAGGTCGGCGATAGGGTGTCCATCGTGTGCATACTCCCCGAATACGGGGCTCGTCGTTGTGGTGAAGAGACCCAGATTAGGGAGGTGGATCACGGAGTTGTCGACAGTATGGGTGAGAAACAGGAGGTTGAGGAGGCATATGGATGTTGCTGCGCAGGCCAGTAGCAGGTAGAATAGCCTGCGACTCCGGGGGAACGGGCCAAGCATTGAGAATTGCCCCCCAAGACCGAGAGCGAGGTTCCCGCACTAAATTTAGACGATCCTGCAGGGATTATGGAAAAGCCCAAAGCACGAAAGGCTATGAAAAAGAAGTGAAAAAGGACATGATTGTAAGAGACACCTCGAAATTGAGAGAAATGAAAGAATAAGAGAAAGAAAAAAGAAAGTCGCCCTAAGACCCCTTAGCCTATTAAGTCTCCAACGCCTGTCCCTAAGACGCCAAGGATCTAACTCCGTGCGAGCAAACACCATACTAATAAAGTTTTTGAGTGGCCTATTTAAAATTATCTGTAATATTTTATATTTTTCTTTTAAAAGATAACGGGCCTATTATAACAACATATATAGAATACAACTGCCGGGAAAATTGCAAGTAGAGTTAGAAGATGTAGATCTCCCTTACGCAGTACTACACAGGGGGTTCAAGATCAAATCGAAGATCAAAGGAACGTGGCCGACCAACCCGTGGACCTATCCTACCCAATCAGGAATGCTCGGCGATGGTCGGCCGAAGAGAGGCTGAGTCCAATTTGACTAATTTGATTCGGATACGGCTCTTTGTATATCTGCCGAGCATTACCGGGAATACATGTTTTGATTTCATATTCATTTTATAGATTACATATAGAGAATAGCGCAAGCGTTTCAAGTCTGATTTATATACAACATTAGGCAAAACACCCGTGGACCATTAGGGTTATTCCAAGATTGTTCCAAGGTTCTTCAGAGCCCGATTGGAGGGTTCCGTCTGACTCAGTTCTTATATAAGCTAAAGCCTCCGAACGCCTCAGGCACATACCCGCAGCTAAGAGCTGTCAATGCGGCTCTCACACATCTTCGTTACAACTTCTTTCAACGCCTAAACTTTCTCCCATGCAGATGACGTGACCAATAACTCCTCATGGGTGACTGTCCCATCCTAAAATTATGGCCCTAAAACGTACTCGCGCCGCGCTCGAGGCCGATCTTCAAGCAGAGCAATCCCCATACGCCTTCTATGGAACCCCGTTACCGCCACTTGATGAGGATGTTCGCGATGACGGCTCCTTTGTGCCAATATGGAAACAAGAAGTGAGGGACGAACATGGGAACAAGCGTCTTCATGGCGCCTTCACCGGTGGATTCAGCGCGGGGTGAGTAGCTCCCAAACCGATGACCTTTGGATGGACAACCACTGACGTCTTCTAGATACTTCAATTCCGTCGGCTCGAAAGAAGGATGGACGCCTTCAACCTTCGTCTCGTCGCGCCAGAACCGTGCCAAGAAAGCCGAACAGAAACGACCCGAAGATTTCATGGACGCGGATGACCTGCGAGAACAGGAAGAATCTAGACAACTACAGACCGCCGATGAATTTGCCGGTTTCGGCTCGACCGAGCTAGATGCTACGCGCAGAGCAGGGCTCATGGATATATTGAAAACCGGCGGAGAAACCATGGGAGTGAAGCTCTTGAAAAAGATGGGTTGGCGCGAAGGTCAAGGGATCGGACCTAAGGTGCGACGCAAAGCCAATCTGGACGAAAGCTCTGCTCCGGGTGGGGATGCCGAGGAAACATACCTTTTTGCTCCTGAAAATCCTCCCATGGTTGCCTTCATCCGAAAGAACGACCGCAAAGGTCTTGGGTTTGAAGGCGAATCCCGCCTAGAGTCTCACAATGCTTTGCAACCCACCCGAGATGTCGAGGAGTCGGATTCGTTCTTTGGGGGGCGATTGGCCATTCAAGGGAAAGCTCAGCCTCCGAAGCCGAAGGAACCACGACGGGGAGGACTCGGGGTTGGCCCTCTTAATGACACTGGGTCGGACGACGAGGATCCTTATTCATTGGGTCCGCAGATCTCATATAACAAGACCATCGGAGGGGATAAAAAGAAGAAGAAAAAGGTCAAACCAGAACCAACTATCGCCTCAGCCAACCCACTCTTGAATTCTAAGCCCGTGTTCATATCGAAGAAGGTGGCGGCAGCACGCGGGGCCGGAGGTTTCAGAAAGTGCCGCGACGGGCGCCTACCGCTAGATGGATTCATTCTTGCCGATGGCATCATGGGACTGTCCATTTCAGAGAAGAAATACGATCCTCCTGTGATACCCGAGGACTGGAAACCCGACAAGGAAATTTCGTCCGAAAAACGAGATCAATCGAAGTATGTCTCTACAGCTGATGCCGCAAAAGCCTCGACTCTCAATCCCACGTCCAGAGCAGCACTTCTGGGCGAGGATCAACTGCCTGGGAAGTCTATTTTTGATTATATGAGCCCGGAGGCACGAGAGAAGATTGTCAAACTTACCGGCAACGCCAATTTACCTCCGGCTTTAGGAGAAAAGGCGCCCAAAGGATATGAACTTCCTGAATCACAGAAGCGCAAGGATCTTTGGGACCTTGTGCCCAAACTCGACAAACAGATTGCCGCCCAAGCCCTAGCTCGGGCCGTTAGTGGGTGGATGCCTTACCAAGAAGATGAGAAAAAGCGTGCACGCTACCAAACATTCCTCCAAGTTAGTGCCGGGACTCGCTCTACCCTCCCAGAACGGGTGGAAGGGTCCAGCACCGATGAATGGGTTATGGAGATGCAAGAATTTAGCCGAGCTGCAGAGGTCTTTAAACCCATGTCGGGAGTTATGGCATCTCGATTTACCTCCTCGTCCACCGCGCCCAAGATTGTCTCAGATGCTCCCGACTCAGCGGAATCTGGGCTCAGCAGACCTGTCGAAAAGCCAGACGATCCTGCAGTAGCAGCTGCCAAAATTGGCATGTTCGGCCCAATGACTCGAAGCACGATTTCCTTTTACCCATCTCGTCTTCTATGCAAGCGATTCAACGTCAAACCACCGGAGAATGTGCAACTTGACCCCGGCGAACGGCCTGGAGCCCCCAGTACCGAACCTGGAACACGCTTCCAGTCCGCTGGCTTCCAAGCTGAAACTGGCCCCAAGCAATTGGTGTCGCAGGATGTCATGAACCAACTTCTCATAGACTCATTAGGTTACTTACCTACAGCAGATGGCCTTGATCCATCTGCAAGTGGTCCCGTCAACGCGCCACCACCGGTAGTTGTTGAACCTGAGCGCAATGATGCCCTGGAGGCAGAGCGGCCTGGCGATGCTGTTTTCAAAGCTATCTTTGGGAGTGACGACGAAGATGAGTAGAATTGGGCTTACTTGTATAATCCAATAAAAATTCATGTATTTTTTTAGTTATGTCCCTGTACTCTGTACGAATTAAGCAACTGTGCTCTGTAGATCATTGTGTGACTTGGAATCATCCCATCGGCATTAGATGCGCGAATGGGGGAAATTGTGGAATGTATGCTTGTTTCTTGTTTCTTGTTATTTCTGTTTCATTTTCTATTTTACCTTCGTTGCCTCCTTTTGCCTCGTCTCTTACCCAGTAGGTCTGTGCTCAGGAGGATCTAGTTCGCTTTAGAGCGTTGACCACTACTCCGCGCAAGCCCCTCTCAAACTATTTCCCCTCCTCATATGGAGCTCCTTGGTCGCAAGCAAGATGGTAAGAATTCCCAAACCCCAGAACCCCAGAACCTATACATATACCATCATAATTAAGACCGGTCACATTGCTTGGCATCGAATGTCACACGACTTGAAGCCCCGACTCTCATCTCCATACCATACAAACCCGCAATGGCCCCATAATCATAACTAACAATCTCCACTTCAATCCAGGGCTGCTGCGCATCAGTGTTGTCGCGTAATATCGACAACCAAACCCCCATCCAAGAACGTATCTCACACACAACAGCTACGAGGGATACGAGCGACCGCTCGACGCCAAGGCAACGAACCCGCCGTGCCCCCAACATCCCTTTAAATGAGCACTACAACGAACCAGTTCGCAACCATGTGTGGCGCAGCAAGCGACGAACATGGACGCGCGCACAGCTGGACCGCGAGCGCGCCGAGTTCTTCGAGACGCGGGTTACAGGCAGACCGGAGATCTGGGCTGCTATCTCGACGGTGATATCGCTGATTCGCAATGGCGACTTGGTTACTGCGCAGAGTATTATCGATGCTGCGGGGATTACTGTTCCCACTGGGGATCTTTGTGAGGGCTGCTACGATGAACAGGGCGTGCTTTACAGAATTCCACAATGTGTTGCTAGCGATCCGGAGAATATGGTTCCTTCGTCTTGCCGGACAGCTAGTGAAGATGGCGGTCCTGCTGGATATGAAGAAGAACTGGATGCTGGGACGCTCTCGGATGGTAAGCTCGCTACGGATGATGCTTCTGGGGACGAGTTGATTTCTCAGGATGTTGAACGCCGCCGGGAGGAGAAGGGGAAGACCAGTGAGCGGGATTTGATCCGTGTTCTTGCTCGTTTGAGTGATCGTGAAGGTCCGGATATAATGATTTCTATTGGTAAGGGTCAGACCGTGGGACTTTTGGCGAGGAAGGTGCATCAAGAAGCCAAGGTTGGTTTTGTCCCTTGTTTCTTCGTTTCGTTTGGTGGATTATTGGCTGATTTGTTGTTTAGCTCAAGAGTGATAGGCGCGTTCGAATCGCTTACTTGGGCCACTTGCTGAATGAGCGCGAACCACTCGTTGACCAAGGGTGGAAGACTGGCCATGTTATCAATGCTTTAGTCGTCTCCCCCGTTGATGATCTTGGCCTTGGACACCGGCACTAGGACGCTTTTACTCTGTTTTGACCTCCAGCATTCTGGCGTTTGGGTCATCTGATCTCTTTTGCATAATACCCCGAGCCTTTTGTCTTTACTTTTTTGTTCCGATTACAACCTGGCAGATACTCTACTTTATCATGATGTCTTCACGTGGGGATATTCGTACTCGAGTGAGAGCAAACTGGCTCTCAACACGATATCGTCGCCCTTGCCTTGTCGAATTTTGTTCACCTAATTACTTGATCTACTTATGACCATGCAATGTCTCCATTTCTTTTCACAAGTTGTTGTGTCATCTTCTTTGTAAACCCGGGCTACCTAGGTATATAGTGGCCACGTACGCCAATAGTGAACATCTCAAGCTACCTATTTAGCTCCACCGCATCTGACCTATCACTTCGAGCCCTCGGAGTTGTTTTAGCAAGCTCTTTACTCCATACCTTGGAAAATGACCCACGAGATCGGCACATGCAGGACGTCACGTGCTATGACGTACGTGGACATGTCTATCACAACGCAGACACAGGTAGCTCTCTCACCCCCTCGTGTCAATATCCCACATACTTTTATACCTTAGGGGTTGTAGACAATCCACATAGCCAGACTATGGATTACGAAGCGGACCGCCAGAAACGCGAGGTATATCGATATTTCCAGCCAGAAAATCCAGCGGCGCTTAATGCATCACTTCTTCAACTTGATGAGCATGTGGCCTCAACAGCAGATTTTTCAGGAGTGACTACCCCTTTTGTGCCCGATGCCACTGAATCAAAGACAAGTTTTTTTGAAGGCAGCTCTCCGTCAAGTCCAAATACAACTTTGACTTCTTTTGCGCAATTAGCCGCTCTACGTCTGAGCGCGCAGCGGGCTTTTATTACGTACATTACTCTCCTGCTCTAGCGTGGACTATGATCTGACTTTTCCAAAGTGTATTGAATACCGACTCCCAGTTTATATTGGCTGAAGCCACAAGAAACTCCAATCTTAGAAGCTCAAAGTCAACTGCCGGAGAAAGAGATACGCTCTTCGCTGGAACATCGACGGTACCAGATGCTTGGAATATATGCCAGGTAAGCCTATCTCTGGAATATTGCGAATCTCTACACACTGACGCCTATTTCCTCAATTAGGAAACAGTTGCAATAAGCTCAGACAGCGAAGATGGATTATATTCATTTTTGGTTGTCAACGATCTTCAACAGGAAGAACGATTTAGAGGATTACCCTTTGTGGCACAAGGGCCACACTCTCGCTTTTATGCGGGAACGCCCCTAACCAGCCATAGCGGTATCAATTTAGGATGTCTGTTTGTATTGGATCCTGAACCTCGCCAAGGCCTATCTGATATCGAGAAGGATACATTAGGAAGAGTGGCAGAGTTGGTAATGGACTATTTATTGGTTAGCCGTCAAGCCGCAGAAGGGCGACGGGCCTCGCGGCTATCGCGTGGTCTCCATCTTTTCGTCGACGGCAACTCCAGTTTCGCCAGCAACGCTCGCATGTCGTCTCGGTCGAACAGCTCAGCACAGAGTTTGTCACCGCGGATATCACCTCACTTCAGAGGTAGCCGATCTGCTAGCTCCCAAAATGATGAACTGGAATCTCGCTCCGCACGTTCTAGATCAGGAAATGCGTCTCAAAACGACTATGCACAAACTTTGAGCCCAGATTCCAACCAGAATGACACATGTGTCCCCCCTAGTCCAACGGCATCGTTGCACAGCTCGCGGCAGGACGACAGTAGTTCGGAGGACTCGTCAAGCAGCAACCACTGGCTTTTCCAACGTGCTGCGAATCTCTTGCGACAAAGTCTGGACTTGGACGGTGCTGGCGGTGTCATGTTCTTGGAAACCAGTGACAACTCCTCCGAATATGTCGCAGCCGGTCATTGTGACTCCGCCGAATCCACGAATCCAGCTCCTATTCTTGCGCTGTCCACCAGAGATGATCCATTTTCATATCAGGCAAACTCTACTTTATCAGATCCAGCTGTCAACCTTGACAATGTCTTTCTGAAACAGTTGCTGCATCGCTATCCTAAAGGGAAACTCTGGTCATTTCACCACGACGGAACATTTTCAACTTCAGAAGACCAGATAACCGACGAGTGTCAGAAACAAAGAAAAAAGTCAAAGGCTTCGGAGACCAGCAAACTGAATGAGTTCTTCCCTGATGCATCTCAAGTCATGTTTGTCCCACTGTGGAATGCCACAGATTCCCAGTGGTTCGCTGGGTGTTTTTGTTGGACTCCCCACCCAACGCGAGTTTTCAGTCCTGCTGTTGATCTGAGCTCAGTATTTGCCTTCGGATCCTCCATTATGACCGAATACAGCCGCGTTGAATCAGTTATCGCAGACCGCCAAAAGGGGGACTTTATAAGCAGCATTTCCCACGAATTACGCAGTCCGTTGCATGGTGTCTTGGCTGCGGCGGAGTTCTTTGGAAATACTACCTTGGACCAGTTCCAGTATACCCTCCTCGATACGATAAATGCATGTGGTCGGACTCTTTTGGATACAATGAACCAAGTTTTAGACTTCAGCAAAATCATGTCGCTGGAAAGGCACAAGAAAACCTTCAGGCGTGGAAAAGATCCGTGGAAACCCAAACCATCCGAGGACAGTGTCACGAACCTGGATACATTGGTTTTGACAGATGTGGCTCTCTTGATAGAGGATGTTATAGACAGCGTGTGCTTGGGTCATTCCCACATGCAGAGGTCAGCCTCGTCCAATAGTCGCCCCACAGATATCTTGTCAACACTGCCTTCCAAGTCAGCAAACGGAGCTGGTCACATATCAGGAGTGGATATCGTTGTTGACATTGCTGATAATGACTGGATGTACAAAGTCCCGCCGGGGTCGCTGAGACGCCTGATTATGAATATTTTTGGCAATGCGCTGAAGTATACCAAAAGGGGTCGGATCTCAGTCCACATGGATCTCACCGAGCGCTCAAAGGGTCGCTCTCGACGCCAGGGTCTCGAAGATATGGTGACATTGACCATCTCAGACACGGGTAAGGGCATTTCGAAGGAATATCTTCGGAAGCACCTATTCACTCCATTCTCACAAGAAGATCCGCTGTCAGTAGGTACTGGTCTTGGCCTATCAATTGTTCGCGGCATTGTGAAAACCCTCAATGGGAAAATTCATGTTCGGAGCCGGCAGGGCGAAGGCACTATTGTCAAGGTGTCGCTTCCTCTTGAACGTCTAGTGGGCGATGAAAACCCACAATCAACGTCCTATAAAGAGAATGCGGATCAAAATACACTTACGGCATCTTCTCAACTCCGACATGTCGGATGTAGTGGAAAACGTGCCGCTATCTGGGGAATCGATTCGTCTCATCTCGAAGAGCATCCGTTCTGGGCTTCCATAACTCGGTATATCACGGATTGGTATGGTCTGCAGCTTGTTCCTCTATCTACCAATGAGCCTATTGATATTCTGTTTGCGGATGAAAGGGATTTGTCTGCAGACGAAATACACGGGTTCCCAACAGATTTGCGAAGTCTGCTCGTCTTTTGCAACGAGACACGCGATTATGGTGATCCTAGGGGACGATGGTCGGATCTTGCTGGCTCCCTCGCGATTCTCCATCGACCTTGCGGTCCACGGAAGCTCTCTCGCGGTATTTTGAGCTGTCTTGATACGAAACCGACAACCCCTACGTTAAATCCGCAGAATTCCGGGGAAGGCTTAGTACTTCCAGAGCGACCTGCTCTTACAGCCTCGGCTTTGCCAATTGAACAGCCCAACCCCTCACTACCAGGAAATCTACAATCACCAGATGCTGAACCATCAATTCCCGCGCCGGGGTCCAGAAATTCCACCATTGGTTCTACGGACCGTAGCGATTTTCTCTTTACATCGCGTACTGGCAGCTCTGATCGCACAATATCGGGAAGTACTGACTCCACCAATGCTGGGTCTTCTTCCTGTACTCGATCTTCATCTGGCGGCTCAGATCATGTTAGTACCTCATCTGAGAGTCAAAACAGACCCCGGGTATTGGTGGTAGATGACAACAACATCAACCTTCACCTCATGATGACATTTATGAACAAACGAAAAGTCGTGGTTTTGGATAAAGCCGAGGATGGCAGAGCGGCCGTCGATGCGGTTGAAAACATGCAGCAGGGATATGACCTTATTTTCATGGACATGTCTATGCCAGTTATGGACGGCTTTGAGGCGACGCGCGCCATTCGTGCAATTGAGAAAGAACGGGATGGCTCTATTGCGGCAACGATTATCGCATTGACAGGACTCAGCAGTACACGCGATGAGTTCAGGGCCTTGGATTCAGGAGTGGATCTTTTCCTTATGAAGCCTGTTTCTTTTAGGGAAGTATCAAGGCTTATTGATGAATGGGAGGCCAAGCGGCCGAAATAAGTATGGCGATGAATATCTTACTTGACGCAGGCTTGCCACTCAGACGTGGAAGACCACGTTAAAGATATGGTTTCTTACATTGGCGTTTTCAGTTTTTCTTTCCATACCCTTGCTGCTTGTTGAGCTGCGCATATCATGATTGATGATTGATGGGCGATGGATGATGACGAGATTCGATTCATTATCTAAAGTTTTTCTATTGCGCCCCGACAGCTATAGGGGCGATTATATCTACGCACAACGCCCAATGGGGGCAAATTGGACGCCGAAAACGGCTACTCTTGATGCCATTATCTGCATCCTTTCTACTAGCAAAAACCAGCTGATCATTGAGATCCATTATACGGACTAACTTTCACCAGGTGCTTATTGGCCGCTGCTCACTGCAAGTAGCATTGATCGACATTCTGGGGAGACTATAAGCATAGCCCTCCTGTCTTGGTAAGTAGCTACCCATATATCTGAACCTTGGAAGCATAACGGCCACATAAAGCAGATGTATATTGAGCCCTAGTCGACGGCTGAATATGTATGCTCCAGCCTCTCCAGAGAAGGACTTCCAAGGTGAGTCTTGGCAATGAATTGATGCACTGTTTGGCTACTCATTAAGCGTGTACCCCCCCTGTATCCAAGGGATAATGATACTCCGATTATTGTCGGAACCTTTCTCCTTCAGCGGAGTGGTATAGGTAGCTGTTATCCAACTATTACGGTGGGTGCTGATCCATTCCATGTTTGTAAAATGATGATGACGGATATAAAACAGAGCAAAACAATGATATACCAAGTATAGTTCCTATACCAATTTAAATCCTAGTCCCTACTTTAGCAAGAATAACAGGCATACTCTGGCTAGCAACATCTGAATGATAACGAACGAACAGCGGATGATATACTGCCTTATGTCTCAGGCTGATAATATTAGCTAATCAGCGATATGGAGCTCCTGGACAAACAATGCAAACAACTCTATCGCAAAGAAAAAAAAATAATTTATCGCAATCTTCGATCTGCATTTTGGATCAAGACAGCAGTTCGATAGTCTCGAACTTTTGATTGGCCTCTAATTCAATTACATATCTTTTCAGGGTAGTCTCTGTATACCCTCACTGAGATCAATCACCTCCACCTTGATATCCCAGCTCCTCAATTGCTAGTCTCGTCAACTCGAGATAAAACCGTACCAATGGACGGCCAGAAGACTCCTTTCGTGAGGGAGCTCGGCTCGAGTGGTATGAATATTCTTTTACCAATTGGAAAACAATAACGCTAACTGATCTCTTTAGACCGGAAAGCCCGCGACAAGGCTCTTGACTCTTTAACCAAATTCGTGCAATCCCGCACCGATCTAACCCTCGTGGATCTCCTCAAACTCTGGAAGGGCCTGTTCTACTGTATGCACCACTGCTACATTCGCCGAACCCAAATGACAACAAAACTAACCTTCACGCAGGCTTCTACCACTCCGACCGACCCCTCACACAACAAGCCCTCGCCCGCGCACTCTCCTACTCCCTTGTCCCCTCCCTCCCCCAAGAAACCCTCCACCGCTTCCTGCGCGCCTTCTGGATCACCATCGGCCGGGACTACCACTCACTAGACCGCATCCGACTGGACAAGTACCTGATGCTGATCCGTTTCTACGTCGGCGTGGCATTCGAAGTTCTCGTGAAGGACAAGACCTCAACAAAGAACGCAGACGGGAAAAAGCGCAAGCGCGAAGACGCAGCCAAGCAGGGCCGCGGCAAGAAGCAGAAGAAGCAGGCTGAGGCCGAGACCGTCGAAGACAAGGAGGAGAAGGACAGTGCCGAAGACGACGAGGCCAGATTCCCCGATCTCGCGGCTTATATCTCCATTATCGAGGAGGGTCCTTTGTGTCCGCTGAACTATGATGAGGATCAGGCCCCAGACGAGGGTGACCCCAATTACGTGCCTATGCCGCATGGCCCCGACGGGCTGCGTTACCATCTTGTTGACATCTGGGTCGATGAGTTGGAGAAGGTTCTTGAGTTTGAGGAGGTGGCTGGTGATGAGGATGAGACCCCGAAGCGGAAGATCAAGGGCGATGTGCCCATGGAGCTTATTCTGAGGCCACTGGAGAAGCTGCGTGCCGAGAGTGCCTACAAGCCTGTTCGGACGAGGGCGGCTGAGGCCTTGGAGGATGAGCGGTTGGTCGAGTGGGGCGTCCGGACAAGAAAGGCCGATGAGGACGATGACAGTGAGGAGGAGTGGGGTGGCTTCGAATGAATATTCTAGTTATAGTATTTGAAAAGGGATTTGTATAAACAGACTGAATTCATTGCACAGCGTGCTAGCGATTATGTCCATCAGTCCATCACAGGTTCTATAAGGAAGAAGCCGGTGCTATACCTACATGTGTAAAGGACTACCAAATGTATTCACAAGTCTCCTATTTCATTTGGTTTTACTGTACAGCCTGGTCACGGAGTATCAAATGTCTAATGCGACTTATTGACAAAGCACCAATTCTTTTGCGCTAGGGTATCATGAGTGAATGCAAAAACCCAGCAAGCAGTGGGTATATAAAGAGCGGTCTGCCAACAATGATAGGGTGGACGGTAGCTGATGACGAATTTCCTCCCAGAAGCAGGTTGAAGGCACGATTTAGCGGGGACCTGCCGCCTCATAGATACGGCCCGATTTGGTCAGTATTGTGCCCAGTCCCTGGTGGACCTCGGCTTGGAACGCTTCAAAAGGCACCCGCTCACCATCAATACTGATGTAGCCTTCCTTCTGGTGGGGAATTAGACGAAACGCAGACGCTTTGCGGACATTAAGGTCTGGCATGTCGAAAAAGCGACCACTGGGGATTTCGTTCATCATTGTAAGCGCTGTAGCACGACTGACTGTTCCGTCGATAGTGACCACATCCATCAGGCCGTCGTCGGGCAATGTTGCAGGAAACATATTTGTGTCTTTCGACATAATGGCCATATTCCCTGCGTAGAAATTGCCCATAGTTTCACCCGAAATAACCTGCCATCCCTGGGGCAGCTCGTCCGTCACTGTACCGTATTTGAGCTCTGGTAGGCCTGGTGACTCTGCAGCAAGTTCGAGGCGTTTACTGTCAGCATCCGGCTCCTGTGGGCGTGTACACCACGCAGTGTAGTGTTCCTTAATTGACTCCTTGTCGCCAATTTCCACCTTGATGGCTATGTCACAAGGCCATATGGTCTGTCGCATCAAACGGATCAAAAAGCCGTATGTAAACCGCTGAGCGCCCATCCAACGGATGTTTTCAGTGCCCAAATCACACTCGGCGACAATGCCAAAAGATTGCGAGAGGAAAGAGAGCATGCGCGAATCTTTCTGAGAGATCGAGACTAGGTCCAGTGGAGTCCTCAGCCCCTTGACGATTGCCAGCGCCGCAATCGAGACGCTACCAGTCCCAAAAGCATTCCATGTCAGCCCATTTCCAGAGCCACAAGGAAGCAGTGCAACAGCAGTCTGCGCTAGCGCTTTTCGAGCATCTGGCCGCTTGCCCAATCCATTGAACACCTCGTAGGGCAAGCCGTCTCCAGAGCAGCAAACGACCGCATCGTAAGCGTCGATGTCGAGGTTTTCCGCAATTTCAATTGCATGCCCACTGTATTCCGTGTTCTGCACATCCAGCTGGCACTTCGCCGCGGCGAAGACAGGCGCCGCATATCGCTGATACAAACTTGCAGCAGTTCCCTTCCCACCGAAAGGATTGACCAAAATCTTCAGCCGTTTGCCGCGCAGTGCCTTTGCATACGCGGCATCGAGCAGTTGTTGTGCCCATCTCTCGACGGCCTTTTTTTCTTTTTCGGAGATTGGGTATTGGACGGTTGTTACGGAAACATCGTTCTTGGCAGAATGCTGTGCATAGGCAATCACGAGATTGGAAGCCGTGACTTCGGCGCCCAGGATGTTGTACAATGAGATGGCATGGTTGGTTTCCGGTTCTGAAATGCGCGCATAGCTTGGTCAGACCATTTTCATCAACAGTAGCGCCCGCGATAACGCGGCGATCGCCAGGGGGCCACTACCGACTTACTAGACTGGAGTAATCCGCAGCAGCTACGATCTGCTTTGGCCGGGCGATCATCTGCATGGGTGAGCATATGCCCACGCGCGGGGGTGTGGATCAGTCCATACCAAGTATGAGGAGCGAGTCAGCGCCGATAGTCAAAGAGACAGATGAGACAGATTCAACGATCAGCGTTGTGTCGTGCGGCTCCGAGGAGTCGTCTTGGGAGGACATTTTGGATAAGTATGGAGATTCAGGACATTATAGATAAAGAGGAATAGAGTAGAAGAATCTAGGGGAAGGAGTTAATGATAGAACAATGAAAATGCCCATATGCAGCCGCGGAGTTCCGGTGGGCCTAGGCATGTGGTCCCTGCGTCTGACAGAATGTACGTTCAACACGTAAACAGTCAGGACAGCCCTCCAGGGCTGGAGAGGATAGAGTACGGAAAACATTATGTATGTAAATAGATAATAAACTATTTAATGGCTACTATAATACCCTGGAATATCAAAGACATTGTTCTCTATCCACTACTCCTGATGAGACGTTCATCTCATCTACACAATAAAGAGACATATAAGTAAACAAATTCGTCTTGAATGAACAGAACAGACAGATAAAATAGGGGGAAAAGGATAAAAAGCATCATATAGACCGCAAACCGCTGGAAAACAATAGACTTATGCAGTCGCTGCCTTGAGACCCTTCAGAGAGCCCAAGCTCAGTGCCAGACCCTGGGAGCGACTTCTTATCCGCACAAATCCTGTAATCGGCCCATCGTCTCCCTCCTTTTCGATGCTCAGGTTTGCTAGTGCATCCTCGCCTGGTCACGTAGTCAGTTATCATATCAAGTAGAAAGGGGTGGGTTATCAAAGGATTAAAAAACATACCGAATACACTGCGGGCATACAGGTTCGCACTCAAGAAGCGGCAATCTCCCTTGAGCGAAGCATCGGGAGTCAAGCAGGCCATATTGGTGCTGTCCATCAGCTGCTTAAGGAAGTCACGCAGAGTCTTGGCCTTGGAGTTGATATTGACCTTGTTCTCCCACTCGAACTCAGTCCACATGGTACGGAACTGAGTCTCGGTGCAGTGAGCGGGCTGGATGTAATCCATGATGTCGGCATGGATGTCGTTGAGAATGACCACATGGGTCTCGGTAGAGCTGGCGCCGTCATAGACAATGTTACCAAAGATAACACCGGTATCGGTTGACGAAACCTTGACCGTGGCCTGTACATTCAAAAAGTCGCGTGGTCCCAGGTTGTTGGTGGATGGCCGCTCAACGACCTTAAGGTCGCCCAGAGTTGCAAACTCCACGCACAGGTTTTGCAAAGTCTCCGTTGTTTGGTTAACCAACAGGACGTCAAGAACAATGTCGAACTGGTGGACAGTGACATAGGCTTCAGCATAGACCGAGTCGGAGAAACCAGTCAACTGCACCACCCGGCTGAGCTTCGAAGAAACGTCCTCTACGGTCGAATCGCCGCCAGTTGCCTTGGCGAGATCCATTTCGATCTCCTCCCCGCCCTCAACGGCGTTCTTCTTGGTGAATTGGCGAATGGGAATAGCATCGTCAATCTGCACAGCACTCTTGGCCTTCTCCACTGCCTCCTTAGCAGCCCGCTTCTTATCCTCGACCTGGACCATGGCGCGGAACGCCTTTCGGGTGTCCTCCAAGAAAGTGGCTTCGAGCTCCTTCTTCTCGGAGAACTCGGCCAGTGACCGCACACAGGTCAAGATACGATCCACTGAATCCTCATCGATAGGAGCCTTAACGAAGTGAGATTGGCCAACGCGCATGATGGAAATCATGATAAGCATGGCCTCGGCACGTAGGGCGTTTGTACGAGCAGTATCCTGTGATACCTCGGAATGGCGCATCACCAACTTGGTCAAAGTCGAAGAGAGAACGGTCGCCAGGTAGTAGTCGCCATCCAAAATGAGCTGGCGCAGAGGAGGCTTCTGTGCGGCCTTGACAGCCTCGAGACGAGCAGCTGCCGCCGATTGGCTAGTGAGAGCACTTTCGGTGGCATAGGTGCCATCTGCGAGCACCTTCCGGGATCCAGTAGGCGCGGCCTTGGATTGGCCGTTGGCCTGCTCCATCAGCAGGGCGTTGTCGTCCGGAACCTCATCCAGGAGTCGTTGTTCGGATGCCAAAATTGGGATTTCACCAAGGCTGGCTCTGATCGTCTTCCAAGCATCCCGAATATCCTTCTCCTCCAGGGAGTATTCACCGACAACCCAGAGCACTCCACGGTAGACCTTTCCAGCTCGAACCTCACTCAAAGTTGAAACCAAGCGGGCAACGATCGACCCACGCAAGTCAGGGAATTTCTCCACAACCTCTTTGACGAACGAAATGACATCGACGGCGGAGTTATTATTGAAGTCGGCAATAAAGTCCATCAGGAGATCAACCACGCTGGCAGCAATTTCGGAGAACTTGATGGCGCAGGAGTGTATTGACTGTACCAAGATCTGGCGATACTCGCTATTCTGTTGGAATTGTTAGTACTGCTGGGTTGTGCAAGACGACTGTACAACCTACCTGTTCATATTGTTCGTCGACGGTCTTGGCAAGTTCTTTCTTGAGCAGCATGATGATTTCTTCCACGTTCTTGCTCGAGACCATCTCCATGGCAAGGTTGAGGGCCTTTCTCCGGACATCAATGTCAGGGCTGCTGAGAACGCGCAGGGCCTCCATGGTCAGGTCATCCAAGACACCCTCATTGCGAATTCTGAGTTGGTCCACGCGTTCCAGACAAATGAGCTTGACATTGTTGTCGGCCTCCCGAATGGCGAGCTCGATCAGCTTGCCCGCAGCGGCTTTGACGGCTACAGGGTTGCTAGTGAGGGCGGTAAGAGATGTTGCGGCTTCGTAAACAACGGTGCTAGTGGAGGCATCAAGGAGCTCGAGCATGAGTTTCAAGTATCGCGACTGTAGTGCGTTAGTGACCCGCCACTATTACGTTGAGATTTATAAGCCCACCTTATTCTGAGTGTTCTGTACTGCATCCTTCCGGAGGAACTCCAACTCGGCTAGCTGGAGCAACTCATCTGTGTTTGGAATTGTGTCAAACGTGGTGCGCAGATACTCGAGCGCCTTCTGGTGGCTAATCCCCATGAGTGCCGCAAAGGCATTGCGCTTGCAGGTGCTGTCGGTCTCCGATTCGAGGAATGACTGGAGCAACTCCGGCGCGTCGGGAATGAGGGACTCGGAGTGCTGGAAAATAGATGATACAGCCCAGACTGCATTTTTGCGAACGTATGCGTGACGATGTTGCAGGCACGCACGTGCGGAGGAGAGGAGGGGCTCAATGAGCTCTGGTTCGCGGAGTTTGGAGAGGAATCGGAGGGTATTGCCTCGAATGTATTCGTTGGGATGTTGCAGATCGTTGCGAATGCCGTTACTACAGGAGAAAATTTGTCAGACAGGAAAGACCATCTAGCAATGGCCAGGGGCATCCTTACCAAACCAGGATCATCTCTTGCTTGAGCTTGCCAGAAGAATCGTGTTTGGGGCATATCTCATAGAAGAAATAAAGCAGCTTCTTCAATGACTTGCTCCTCGACGGCATCACAAAACGAATGATGTGCATGAGGATTTGCGGCATAGGATCTCCATTCAGCATGATGGTGACAATTGTCCGCATTGTTTCCAACTTGGTCTCATCGTTGCCTTTCTCCAGCTGCAGCTTCAGCTCCTGCACGGTCGGCTGGTCGGCAGTATTGTCTACATGGAGCAAACTGTAGGTATTTTCGAGGAACGACGCCATGGTGGTGGATTGGAGGGGGGAATCGGAACGAAAGAGAGCTGCAAGTTGTCAGTTCCGGGGTTGTTTTGGGGACACATCAGCACGTAGGAATAAACACATACAGTAGGGTTAATTCTCCCAGCAATAGGAGTTTGCGCCAGATATCAAGAACAAGCAATTAGTGTAAAGCAACACCCCTCGCCAGCCCTGAAATCATTAGATGTTATGATGCGCAATGGGGAGGGACCATCAACTTGTCCCTTAATCTGGCCCCCCGGCGCCGTCTGTGTGGATGACTAAGCCACAGCCCGCCGCTTTTCAACTGCCACTTCGTCGATTGCTATCTCTCTTCATTCACTTACGACCTCTACGATTGAGATTTGCCAGGATGTCGAATGAGAATTTCTACCTCCGATACTAGTAAGGATGACATGAGTGAGCCCAGGTTTCCTCAGCTGCTGACGGTCCCTCACAGCTCAGGACACTCTGGGCGGTTTGGACATGAGTTCCTAGGTAAGTCTGCGTGCCAGTCATGATCACCTTTTTTTCTCTCATCGCTAACTCGCATGCAGAGTTTGATCTCCGTACTATCTCCGAAGGTAGCAGCGCCGCCGTACGATATGCGAACAATTCGAACTACCGCAATGATTCTCTCATCCGCAAAGAAAGTGAGCAGGAGCAGACATACCAAAAAGAAGAAAGAACACGAGCTGATGGGGTAATAGTGTGTGTGAGCGATGCGCTGGTCGAAGAAGTGAAGCGCATTATCAAGGATAGCGAGATCCTCAAGTATGCACTTGGATTACCCGACAAGAAGAACACCGGCGCTGACCTCATCTAGGGAGGATGACTCCAAGTGGCCCCAGAAGAACAAGGACGGACGCCAAGAGTTGGAGATCCGGATTGGAAATGAGCACATCTCCTTCGAGGTAATCGACCGAAGTAACTTATGGAACCGGCAATCATCTAATGCTCAGTTGTATAGACCGCCAAGATCGGCTCGCTGGTCGACGTGACAGAGTCTGATGACCCCGAAGGACTTCGAGTCTTTTACTATCTTGTGCAAGACCTGAAGGCCCTTGTTTTCTCGCTGATCTCCCTTCACTTTAAGGTATTATCGATCCTGTCCCCATGCTTGGAACATCGTTTGACCATCCCTTGCTTTACAGATCAAGCCCATCTAAGTATTGAGCGCATAAAAGAAAATTGAAGAATAATTGGGGGTTTGATTTGATGATACTCATCAGGCGTTCTTTTGAGGGTTTCTTGGGATGCGAACTCAATTATAGCGCTAAAAACAATGAGATTTATACCCCTCGGGCAGGTCTACGTTCAGTCCTTTTTGAGCAATTTGACTGTCTTGTATGTTTTGTCGCTGCTTGGGCTAGTATAAAAGATGTCAAAGCAAGATGTTCAATCTTGGGAAAACATGGCAGAAGATATGTAGCTTAAGAGTATTTACTCAAGTCTTACCTAGGTAGGGCTAGTATTTCTGATGAAAGACAAGTTTATTGAAGTAATCCCTACAACAAATGGGCCTTCTCGCTTTATATATCCAATTTCCCACAAAAAATCAGCACTAATTAATTCAAGCTTGGGCCAAATTGCTCTTGAGCTTGAACACACTCAGGGAGCTCTTTCAATTCTGCGTGATTTAGTTCCATTACCTCAGTAATAGTGGCCACCGGGATATTCTCTGGTTCATGTTTGATATTCGCACCAGCGATGTCACCAGTGACACCTTGGGACTGGGGTTTCACCTGGGCATACAAATTGGGCTTGTATAAGGGAAAATTGAAGTTATTTAGGCATGGTTATGTCAAACATCGTACTCTCGTACGTGTGCTGAAATGCCCAAGCTTGCCCAAGATTGCCCAATCTGGCCTGATTTGGATAAAAGATTGGTCATACCATTGATCTTTACAAAGGTACAAGATTGTACCAAGTACGGAGGATATCAAAAGTAGATGAAAGGGTTGTGATTGGCTTGTGGCCTAAGGCATATACATTACATAACCAATATTGAAAGTGGCGCCGCGCCAGGCGCAGAAACAGCTGACCCACCTGGACTGTCCCCGCATTGCTCGTTCCTCAAGGCCTTAAAAGACTTAGTTTGCTGATCTCAAATGATCCATCCCCCTTGCTCTCTTTTCTTTCTCTTTGATCTTTGCTTTGGAGTTTCTTGCTTCGGTTCAATGTCCCATCACCTCTTTCCCTGATTTGCAATGCCGACTCCGAGTAACAACTCGATCGCCGCAGCGATCGCCCGCACGACATGTCCACCGGAGCCCGAAAGGATCTCGGCTTGGCGAGAATCTTCCGATACTGTATCGAATAACTGTCCTCTCGATTCTCTCTCGCCTGAAATCCCAATTGCGCCCTCCATGCCCAGTCAATCTGATGGCGGCAGCACCCCCGAGCCGATGAAGGCGGAAGGAAAGCCGACGGGCGTCGAGGAAGATGACCCAGTACGGGCTACCTCCCCTGCCGAGTCAACCTGCCCTCGCAGCCAGTCACCAGCAGCGACTCCGGGATCCTCACTTCTCAACTGGGAATTCTCCAACGTTCGTGTAAGTAGTGAGATCGATTCTACGCAGTATCATGCCACTGACCATCGTCATAGCTTCTGCCGAACCATACCTCATTTCTTCGTTCAGGGAGCAAGTTCGCCGGAACCCAACAATCAGATCGCCAAGTTTACAGTGTTGATGTCGAGATTAAGCATGTGGATATGGCTGAGTCGTATCTCTGTGGCTATCTTAGAATCCAAGGTATGTGATTCGTGCGCACGTGCATTGGACCTAGCTCAACTAATGTTTGTTGTTCTCCACAGGCCTGACAGAAGATCACCCTACCTTGACTACCTTTTTTGAAGGAGAAATCATCGGTACTAAACATACTTTCCAAACTCGTAATGAGGAATGGGGTGCCTCGGAAAAGACAGACTTGCACCATTGGTCTCGGTTTCCTGCCTGGCGTCCGCTGGCTAAACAGGCCAAACGAGCGGATTTCACATACCGTAATTTCGCCCAGCGTGAACACATATTCATGAGATGGAAGGAATCTTTCCTTGTCCCCGACCATCGAGTACGGACGATCTCAGGTGCTAGCTTCGAAGGGTTCTATTACATCTGCTTCAACCAGATTGAGGGAACTGTGAGCGGCGTATACTTCCATGCGAAGAGCGAGCGGTAGGTGGATGTTCTATTTTCCGAAAATTCTTGGTTTTGCGGATGCTAATTTCGTTACAGATTTCAACAGCTCGAACTCAAGCATGTCGAAGATCGTGGATGCGCACCAGCAGTCGAGTTCCGCTAAATATCGCCGAATTTGCCTGCTGGTGCCCAAACCGGCCTCATGAATGGCTTCCTACCTGACTAATTGGTCCTCGTGTGTCTCGTTTGCTCTTATTGTGCCTGGTACCACATGGCTAAGCAGTGCTTCCTGGTCACCATCTCGAATGAGAAGCTTGGATCTCTCAAAACTCCATTGGGTTCACTATCCCGTTTGCTTTTCCTCAATACCCTCCACGCCAATCTCTGCTTCCCACGCTCTCCTCCCTCTCATGTTTATGTGTTTGATCATCCTTTCGACTACCCATGTCGTTCGAGGATTTTCCAAAACCACATCTCTCTCAGGCAAAGCCTACATCCACACAACTCATCCTCAAATTGACCCTCATGTCTCACGATATTGCAATCTACGAAACGGCGTTTCCGTCCCCACTTCCGGCGACCTGGTTCTGGTTACCCTACATCCTCTGTTTGGAGTCCTAATCTCATCTTTTTCCTTCTTGTTTTCTTATTCCTCACCTATCTTGTGTTAACTTAGTGTTATTATCTTCCATGTGAGCCGCTGGTTGACCAGCCTGGTTATTGAAAATTTTCACTGCGTGTTCTTGGTAATCGTATATATTCCAAGGTTCGCCAAGGCTCCAGAGCTATATTGATACTTTGCTATGTAGCTCCTTGGTTGGCCTACCCCTATAATAGAGTACGGCGCAGAAAGAAACGGTCGTTCTTTACGAGGGCGCTCAGGGTTCTGCTCATTGAGTATTTCACAGTATAGGGAGATTACTCAGAGGAGTCAAGGGTACCGTAATTCCTAGTTAAACCGTAGTACTTTTTGGGGAAGAAATACCTTAGACTCACTAGAATGTCAAATAAATAATTCTTTACACCCATTACAAAAATCACGCTTCCCATAAAGTGACTTGACTCCATATATCTACGTACATTGTCACACCTTAGAATACATTCTCGACCGAGGAACTTCAACTACAACAACTCTTGGAGATTTTGATACTGTCAATCCAGCCTGGCTTAGTAAATTGGACGATACTGATCCCCTTTCATATCCAATTCAACAATTCACCCCCGGTTTGTTGATAACAACACACTTGGTGGAGAGCAATAGCAACAGCCAGGGCGTACTTAAGAGGTAAGTAATCCGTTCCATTCATTGTGTTACGCTTTGGGATCATCACGACACAGAGGGTTACGTGAACTATATCAAATGGTTATGGATCACTAACAAAGGCACATATTATCAATTTCTATATTGCTAATGTACACAATTCATCAATTTAGGCAGGCTAATCTATTTTCGCAGGAATTTGGGCTCAATTGCTGTCCAGTACAATAACTTCAGCCTCAACCTCACCAACACTCTCCACAAGGAGCGCATCGCCAGCATTAACCATAGTGACAAAAGCACCATCGCCTTCTTCGAGCACAGCATCCTTCCGACCATCAAGCATGATCTTGGACTTGCCCTGCTTGGTCATAGGTAGGTGGACGTAAACATTTCGCTTTTTCTTAGACTCAACAGCTTCGCCAGCACCAACAGTCCACTTGAACGTTGAACCGGGCTCGATAATTCCAGCCCCCATGACAAAGTCAGCATGGATGGGGATGGTGCCAGGAATCTTAGGAGCAGCGGTCTCTTCCTGTGCCGGGGTTGCTTGAGGGCCCGCAGCAAGTGGCGACAAAATAGGAACGAAGGCTTTGCGCTTCGCTTCCTCGCTAAAAGTCATTGTATGGTACTGGGGTTTGAGGCCATACTTCCAGGGCAGCACCCAGATCTGGAGGAAGTGCACCGGCTTGTTGGATTCGTTCTGCTCCGAGTGCGCAATCCCTGTCTCATGTTCAGCTTTGGTTCGATATCGGTTAAAATAGAAGCTTAAGAGGTTTACCTGTTCCGCCAGTGGTGAACTGCACATCCCCCCGCTGCATGCGGTAGAATTGTTTCCCTTGCTCGGCCTGCGCACCCTTTTTAATCATGCTGTCACGGTGCGTGAGCTCGCCTTTCAGGATATAGCTGAAGATCTCTGCGTCGCGGTGGGGATGTGTTGGGAAGCCATTTCGTGCTGCGACGCGGTCCTCATTTAGTACACGTAGACTTCCAAAGTTCTGGAATCGGTGGTCGTAATAGCTGGCAAAGCTGAAAGTGTGGAATGATTTGAGCCAGCCGCCATGTTCGGCGTATCCTCGTTCGCCGGAGAGGCGGGGAACGATCTTGGCGTGGGCGAGTGGGTTTGGCATGGTATGTAGTTTGAGAGGTCTTCAAAAAATACGCGAGTGATGGAAGTGCTGTCGAGTAGATTTATTTTCTACGGAGTGATCAAAATTCAACAAGGGGCCAATGGTTTATATAGGCTGCGATTAAGTACTCTAGAGAGCTCCAGAACCTTAGAAATTCATCTTCGGGATTATGGAAGCATTATCCATCATCAATAAGAGTGACGCTAGCCCCAAAGCGGAGTAATGGATCATCTAATCATGACTGACAAGACAATAGCGCATTCAGATTGGCTGGAAGGTATAGGTGAACGACACTAGGATGGGGCTAGCGTCGTGCATTCCATTAAGGTGAGCTGCTAACTTACTCAGGTAGCTACTCCAACTTTACTCAGGTGACGTTTAACCTCCAGGGCTGATCAATTTGATGGTTATGTAATACTTAGCAACGTGCTCACACTAAAGCGGCAAGGGAAATCCAACTTGCCCGACCTAAAATCCGGTGTATATGTATCTACCGCTGACTGGCAATGATAAATGATCCGGTCTAATAATATAGCCAATTGAAAGGTTTGCATTCAGAACCATGCACAAATGTATGCGTATATATGTGCTAGAAATGAATTATGCGACCAACAGATACTAAAACAGACTTGACCTCGATCCGTTTACATCCGAGGGCCATAGTGAGAAATGTCGATAGATCCTCGCACCGAAGATAAAAGACCAGGCGTGGAAAAAACATGATAAACAAGAATCAGGGAACCCAGAAATTTTTGATATGAGTTCCAGGAAATAGATGAACAGATGATTGCGGACGTGAGATGGCATTATGGTATGGCTTTGGCGAACAAAAGACGTTGAAGCAAGAAAAGAGGCGAGAAGGGGTATCACATGCGATGTCAGTCGTAGATGGCGAGATCGAGCGAGTGTGGAACGGAAAAGACACTTTTAGTTCCCATGATAATCAAAGTGCAGATGTTGTCCACGTAAATAGGCCAACACCAGGGAGGTATAGACCAGGAAGAAAGGAATGGCGCGAGAAGGAGAAAATCACATATATGCCGAGTTTTGACGAGAGCTTGAGTTGGAACCGCTGCTATACTCGCTGCCCGGAGTAGGGGACTCTAAGACGACTTGTTGACGAATGGAGATGATCCACTCGTGCTGGAGGAGTTCGGCGGCAGTGGCGCGGCGAGCGGGATCGCATTCGAAACAGCGGCGCACGAAGTCGATACCCTGGTCGCTGAGTTGGTCGCGAGATGGAAGCGTTGGCTGTTTGCCCTGGGCGATGTTGTACATAATTGCCCACTCGTTGTCCAGCGTGGACCATGGCCGGCGCCCGGTTGCCATTTCTAGGATCACACAGCCTAGAGACCAAATATCCACAGCTCCTTCGCGGTTGTCTAGATTTGCATCGCCACGGATCACTTCGGGTGACATGTACATTGGAGTTCCTGTGGTGGTCTTCTGGTTTTTGCGCTGGTTCGTGGGGTCTTTGGCCGACTCCTTGAAACCGCCGAGTTGAGGGTTGTCCATTGGGGCAACTGTGCGGCCCGAACGAGCGATGATCTTGGCTGCACCGAAATCAACGTACTTAATGACACCGTTGTGATCGAGCAGGATGTTCTCGGGTTTGATGTCACGGTGTACGATATGCGCTTCGTGGAGATACGCCAGACCCTCTAGGAGTTGAAGAGCATAAACCATGATGACCGTTTCGTCCTCGATACGCCCGTGCTCAAGCAAGCTAGCGAGTGAGCCACCTGAGCAGTACTCCATGAAGATGTAAACCTTGTCACGGTGCACCTCGATGCCGTGGTAGGAGACAATGTTCGGATGATCGAGCACTTCAAGCACGCCCATTTCGTCTCGGATCTGCTGGGCGATCTTGGGAATGAGCTGGGGGTCTTGCAGGCGAATTTCCTTGACAGCCATCAAATAGTTGCTGTCCAAGTTGATAGCAACATAGACAGACCCAAATGTACCACCACCGATGAACTGGCCTTGCTGCCAACGCAGAGTAACATTGGTAGCCGATGAAGATAACACGGTGAGTGACCGATCAGCTTCATCAGATCCTTCTAGCACCTTTCCTAGAGCCTGGCGCTTCGCATCTTCCTCAATTCTCCTCTCTTCAATCTCCATAACGCGCGCGTACCATGTGTCGCGAACGAGTCTTGATGCTTCCTCGTCGCTGGTGATGCGACCAGCACCGATCTGTCGGGATCCATTGCGTTCCTCCATGCGTTTCTCGTTCTTCGCCGCAAGGGAAGACCGCGCACCCATGATATCGAAATGAGAAATAAGAAGGGACATACACCCTGCCACCTTCAATCTGAAATCACTGAACTGATCTTGGTCCATAGACAGGAGATGTCGGCTGGATGTGATCGCCATCGCAAACTCGAGGGCTGCGACAGCCCACTTGAAAGTTTTTCGGTCCGCAGCGTCACACTCATCACAGATGAACGCGACCCAGTCAAGAGACAACTCCACCAGCCTGGCACTGTTCATAGCGCGCCTGTTAGCATCGACATAGTTGGAGGACCGTTTGCCAAACTCTGTTGCGAATGCATAGCAGGCCTGAATCAAATCATTGTTCTCCCAGTTTCTCTCATGTAGCTGATCTTTGATGATGGCCACACTATCCATAATAGTCATGGACAGTTTGAAAGAAATCTTCTTGATCTTGTTCAACTCGACGTTCACACGTCCAAGGTTTGCACGTTGTTCAATGACCATATCAAGTTGGATGCCCGTGAGTCGTGCGAGCTCCGCGCGTGCATTCTGCAGTCGTTCTTGCATGCCCCCAACAACGATACGTAGCTTGCCCAGCCGCACATCCGTTGGATGTTCCAGGAACTCCATTTGCATTTCCTTTCCTGCCCAGGCAAGGGGTCTTTCGGGTCGGATGGCCAGAACATAGGGAACATGGACATCCTGGTTTGGATCATCTTCTTTGAAGGAGGTAGATAAGATACCCTGGATATCAGCGGGGCGGTTCCATAGGGCACGGTGTGCGATCAGATAGACTCCTTTCTGCCCAACGGATGTGGTAGAGGTCACAAGGAAATGGTCCGAGATTAAGAGTGCCTCGAAGAAATCATAAGCGATACCGGTCGTGATGTTGTATTCGGTAGCGTTCTCGAACAACTGGCACAAAAACTTGGAGAATCGATAGAGCTTGCGTTGACGAATTCGTGTGGAATCCAAAATGCTCTTGTATCGTTTGTCCATATCCTGTACAGTTTCCGTGGGCCTGGGGACGAGTTCACGTTCAAAATGAATCATGAGACGCTGCAAGGATCTGGCAGTGAGTGCACTTTTGTTCTTGTTAGCTTTGTTAACTGTGCAGATCACCGGGGACCATACCTAAATTGTTCGGCCACCTCAATATCTCCACCGTCAAGCCGGCAACCAATATCATAGGAGAACCCCCATTCCTGTTCCAGGATTTCGGCCTCTTTGAAAGTGTTCTTGTTGGCATTCAGCTTCCAGTTGAGTAGTCGGAAATAGTATTTCATGGCATCCAAGACCGAATTGTCAAAGTTCTCATCGACACATGGCGGCAAATCCCAGCCGGGTTCTGGCCTCGAGACATCAAGGTAGCGGAACTTGATATCAACCGCCACTTTCATCAGGATTTGGAATTGGGAAATCATCTGATCAATCAAAATGGGGGCTTGCTGCGCTGGGTCTTTCATGTTCTTCGCATAGGATAGACGGACTCGAATGATTTCCTGGATCAACCGAGAAGGGAAGTTAATCAATGTTAGTAGTTCTTCGATATATGGTGGCAGATGTCGCGCGGCAAACGCTTCTGAGTTCTCGATCAGAGTACTCTTCGCTTTCTGAATGACGACGAGAATGCGAAGAAGCATGCCGTCCTTGTCCTGGAGCGTCCTCAGGCCATCTTCCTTCATAATGCGATCAAGGAAGGACGACCCATCCGAAAGATCATCTTTGGCAGACTTGACCCTCGGCTGGCTGAAATCAAGAGCCTCGTTCCCTACCCAGCTCTGCAGCACGGCCAACTCGGTGTTGATGAGAGCCGTGATGTTGTGCCACGCAAATATGGCCGCGCGACTAGAGTTGAATTCCTCCGAGGCGACACGAGGGTTGGCAGCTTCCATTTCCTTGTGCGAAGAGTACAGAATCTCGCATCGCTCGACCTTCTCCACAATATCCTCGACCTGCTGTTTTGGCGGTTTCCCGATCTCCGTTTCTCCTTTAATCTGGAATCCGATGATATCCTCGATGATCGGACCCAGACGTGACCGTGCATCCTCAATCAACTTCCGCTGCAAAGGAATACTTCGGCCGCACGTCCTTGCCCGAACTCCGATCCAAAGTGCATAGCTCTGGGCCGCCGACCGTTTTGATTCCGCAGATCCTATGAGTCGTTGCTTTTCTTGTTTCACTACATCTCCCTTCAAGACCGACGCCAGCATGGAATGCCACTCAAGCCGCTCCTGGTTCTTGGGATGCTTCAGTTCTTCCGCGCTTGGTAAATTGTCGTCCGGGAGGAAAAGTTGGGTATCAGGATCGTAAGAATCATCTTCAAACGCCACTTCGGAGGAAGGAGAGGGGTCTTCCAAGTCACCATCCCCTTCTGTCATGATGTTGGGCGGCGCGTCTTTGGGATGGTGATACCAGGCTTGTGGGTTCGCTCGAATTCGTTGGACGTAGGCTTTCTCTTGGGCACGGTATTGCGCGTTCGGATCCCGTCGGTTCCCTCGTTTAGCTGATGATGATCGCTGGCGGTCTTCTTGAAGGCTGATGTACTGCGGTGGGCGCCGCTGTGGGGCATACGTATTCGACGGCGTTCGAACCGGGGCGGACGGGCGCTGAGGTCGTAAGTCGCTAGCCATTGGAAGTCCATCGGGCTTGTCAATGAGAGTGGCAGCGCCAATGCTAATCCCACGTGGCCGTGCAGTCGGCGTATTAGACCATGAGGGAATACTGGGTGAAAGAGTTGGAGGGGAAGATGCGATAGTGCTTGCAGGTGTCTGGATTTGCTCGTCGACGGTCTCTCCAAATGACGAGTTGTTCCTCACAGGGTACTGAGGAAATTCATCAGAAGAGCCTGATCCATCCGAATCAGGACTGGGGATTTCCGGATGCTGCATGGTGGTCATACCGTGCGATGGTCCGGGAGAGCACGTCTGTCTGTAGGACTAAGGTGATAGGAGGCGGATGCTGTGGCGGTGCGTTGTGGCTAACCGAATGACCCACCTATTACTGTTCGATCTACTGCGAATCTTTCCTGTTTCGACTTTTCATTTATATTAAGTCCAAGCTCTGGTACGGAGTACACGCGTCCAACTTGAAAGCCAGCTACTTCATTGTACTCCGTGCACAATATGTGATTCAGCATGCTCCATCTTTGTAAAATTCTGTTACGATATCTGCTTGCTCGTGGCTCTTTTTGTATTCTAGAGTATATAAAACCGCACGCCATGCCCACTTTCCTCTAATATTTAATGAGTCCCCCCGCTATCAGCTAGCACAAATGCTCGATGGCCTGCATCAAAAGAAAGAGAAGTGTCTTACTACTCTCTGAGTCCTTCTGAACTCCAGTCTTTACAGTTTCTTTTCATCATTCAGTTGTTCTTCTGCGGCATCAGTACTTGCCCACGTCCTTTGGCCGAATATTCTGTTATTTCCTGAGGCATGTCTGTCTTGAACTATCCTGCTTCAAAGAAGAAGCGAATCTGCAGCCCCGAGTATTATCGACAGCGTCACCAGCAATTGGAGAAAGGTATTGTCCTCTATGCAATAGTCGCTACCGGTACTGGCGAATCATATTCATATCAGATTCAAGAAGTGCCTTTGTCAAGAGCAATGATGAAGCTAGAAAGGAATGTGCTAGATGGACTCCCCGTCTATATGAGCTACATTTCCCAGCCTGTGGTATCCCCGTTCCAATCTTTGTTAAGCCATTCATCCGAAGAGGGTTTCGCGAGGCCATAGCACGCTAGGAACGCAGGACCGATCTTGATGTTGTTCCGGTCTTTAGGTTTGGCGTTGATGCCGTGGAAGTAACCGATGAAGTAACTGAAGGGAACGGAAAATGTTAGTTCACTTATTTGACATAAAACACAACATGTAATAACATACATGGTGCCTGTGTCACTATGCCAGGAAACGGGGGGGATCGACATACGGAAGAGCCTCCATAAAAGGCCACACAGATATTTTTCCTCTCAACAGCGGGCAGAGTCCAGTATCGATTCCACATTTTTAGACAGGATTAAAGGAATCGGGTCAATCGGCGTTAGGAAAGTAGGGCGCGTTATTACAGCTTCGGGACTACGTCAACTGCTGACCTAGGAGCGAGTGGGCTGCAGCGCGGTTACCGTCGGAGCAGGTAAAAAAAAGGTGGGAAAAGGCCAGAAAACAAGATTAGGAATGAAAGGGGCTAGTTAGTCGGGGGTGAGCGACGGGGTGAGCGCCCAAGATACTCAGGGACCAATATTACATATGTAGTCTCATCTGACATGTGAAGGAAGCCTCGAGTAGACAAGATAGACAATAATGTGGATAGAAACTAGCATGCCTACATCTAGTCGTTATTGGCTAACGAGACAAATCAAGTTGTGAGGAATAGTTAGAACAAAGTTTAAGTGGGAATTATATGAGAAAGGGGAGTGTACTTCAAAATCGTTTAGTTAGACATGACATGGATTAGTTAACTAACTAGTTACTAACTAACTAGTCAGTTAGGTGAGATTTTGGAACTATGGGAAATTAGTCGATTACCAAATGCAATGGAAAGAGGTATTCATCCCTTGAATAACTAGATAGCCAAAATTCTCCTCAGAATGACTCGGTATTGCTTTATCTATTTGCTACTGCCGACGGCAGTTGTGACACCACAGCAAGCAAATTATAACAAGCCAGAACATACATTTGCATATTTATTAACTCCACTGGAAGAGGGCGAAAGAGAGAGAACATGTAATGTACGTTTATATGCGCCCACTGGGACAAGACGTTGAAAACATAAACATCCATGCTATCAGACGCTACCTATGAAACTAGAGAAATGAGCATATGACATGACCGGGCATGTTAGAACTTTTCGTTGAAAAGCTAGTATCTATTTTCAAACTATACAGATTTTGCCCCTGGCTAGGGCAACATTGCGTTTAGTATGGAGTACTCCGAACTCCGTATATATCTCAAGTAGGTGTGTACATTGTAGATGTAACGCCGATCAGTGGACCAGTGGATTCATAATCGAGGATCACGCGGCTCTGGGGACATCATCTGCATGGACTAATAAACCAAGCAGCATTAAAGAGGCTATACATCTCCTTTCCTAGGTAGTATCAGAGACAAGTCACTACGGAATGAAACACATAGCATGCCTAACTCGACCTCTCACGCTCCAACTTACTTTGTAGATATACAAGATGATCAAGCCTTGGATCTCGCTATTGACAAAAGCAAAAGCAAGAAGACCAATAGTGCAAGAGCTCGGCATATATTCATAGATCTACAATGTGATGTTAAGTAGAGTTTTTGACTTATTGGCCCGAGAGTTCGCCAAGGTCCAAGTCGGGATGCCGAATCAGCCTCTAATATTCCCGCCAATGAACGACTGGGGGCTTATCTTGACCTTCACTTGGTGTACTTTTGTAGACCCCCTACATTGTAGACTCCGTGGGAAAGAGTTTGGTTTTCCCGCCCCATGCGTTCTGCATCGTGTGGAACCGGGTGTGACAGACCCGGAGAATGGGGGAGCCACTAAGAGATGATGCGGAGAGAAAATATGCGACCTGCAGGGGCAGAAGTATGAATGTTGAACAGTTATGTATAGGCAGATTTTGATGCGAAGATACTACACTATTGCATTACAGCAGATTTTCCTACGAGTGATTGATCTGTGACCTCTATAACTTTTTCGGCCTTGGATGATAGAAAAGAGTGCAACAAGGAAATACTCTGTAGCCACTCGCGTTGTCAAATGTACTCCGTATACCGAGTAGGAATTGCGCGTGTTGACATTGCAATGTACATAGGGATGAAGATAAGGGAAGTCAAAATGTGATTGGTTGGGGCAACACGAGATTAAACCGATGAATCTATGATAAGAGATCAAACGAGATCAAACATCCAGAACGTATTCACGTTGCACATAGCAATATGCAATTATTATGGAAACTACTATATCCAAGGCACCGGGTCGGTTTCCATTCCATAATGAAATGTTATTAAACAACGCATGAAGCCACAGAAACTTCCAAGGTTGAGAATGATAAGCAAATGCCTCTGATTGGCTGCCTTCAACTTCATATCTACAGCCAGTCGTTGAGCACCCGTCCAATTTCGATCCCTATTATTTCCCTTTATTCTTTTCTGTCACTGAAATGACCCAATCTGTTTATCACTTTAGTACGCCAGTTGAACCTTCCCCCAGCTTATCGGGGGTCAAAGCATGGAAAGTAGATTCTTCTCAATGGAAAATGGAAAATCGATGGATGCACAGATGTAGAGAAAAACAGCATGTAGTTACACTGCAGTGTAAACATGGTTTTGGGAGCAGATACCCATATGGAGTACTCCGTACAAAGTACAATATCCAAATATAGCGTCTGTAAACGCAAGGACCCGTAATTCCCCGGTCTGGGTCTATGGAGTATATACCATATTCGCTATGAACCCGGCATGGTTAAAACGGGGGCGGTCTTGGCTACCTGCTATCAGAATAGATGAATCATATCAGAAATCAGAATGACCAGCTTCCACTATCGGAACTAAGGTCGATGGTCTGGTAGCGTTCTAGCGTCTGATGGTGGAGCATAGTTGGTTGTCTGAGACTGCCAGTTATTTAATTCCCAGGGTTTGTCCTTGCATGTTAGACATATCACTTCTCTCTCCTTTCACAGCCCGGTGCTTGAAAGTATCCTTTACTACTTTTGCTCCATCTCCTATCATAAAGCTGCCGGAGACTTCCTGTATCACTCCATTGCGACTGCCTTTCAACTTCCGATAACACCTACAATACAATTGGCCTAGCCTTGGTCTCATCATGGCCGAATACCCGGTTGAATACAATGGTACCATCGCAACTGGTGGTGACTCCCTTCATGATGACTTGAACATCTTCTATAGTGTATGTTGTGTACCTTTTAGGAGTCGCCGGAGGAGCTTTTGTAGCTAACAGTGGTAATAGTCTGGTGATATCGCATGGGTTATTATGTCGACAGCCCTAGTGCTGCTGATGATCCCTGGAGTTGGGTATGACTTGATTAAACCCCTTCCCTAAACACCCAAGGACTCCCACTCATTACTTGATCATAGATTCTTCTACTCCGGTCTAGCTCGTCGAAAGTCGGCACTGTCATTGATATGGCTCTCGATCATGTCGGTGGGTGTGGTTTCATTCCAATGGTTCTTCTGGGGCTATTCGCTGGCCTTCTCCCACACGGCCGGCAGCTACATCGGTAACCTCGATAACTTCGGCTTCAAGGGTGTTCTAGGTGCACCATCTGTGGGAAGTACCAAGGTTCCTGATCTCCTGTTCGCTATCTTCCAGGGCATGTTCGCCGCTATTACGTGAGTCATTATCATGCATCTGTCCTATAGAGGGGGATCCCCTAGAAGCACAAACTGACATCTTCTCCGCAATTAGGGTTGCTCTCGCCGTCGGCGCAGTTGCTGAGCGTGGTCGCATGCTCCCCTGCATTGTCTTTATGTTCATCTGGACCACTATTATCTACGACCCCATCGCCTGCTGGACATGGAACTCGTCGGGATGGGTGTTCAAGCTCGGAGGCCTTGACTTTGCGGGCGGTACTCCTGTTCACATTGCGTCTGGATCTGCCGCCCTCGCCTACTCTTTGATGTTGGGCAAGCGTCGCGGCCATGGCACCCACGAGCTTAACTACCGCCCTCACAATGTAACCCACGTTGTTATCGGCACCGTGTTTCTCTGGGTCGGCTGGTTCGGATTCAATGCTGGCTCCGCTCTGTCCGCCAATCTTCGTGCAGTAATGGCTGCCGTTGTCACTAACCTTGCTGCCTCCGTTGGAGGTGTGACCTGGTGTTTGATGGACTATAGACTGGAGCGCAAGTGGTCGACTGTTGGCTTCTGCTCTGGTGTCATTGCTGGTCTTGTTGCTATTACCCCCCGGCTCTGGATTTGTCACTCCCTGGGCTGCTTTCATCTTTGGTGTGGTCGGTGCTGTTGCATGCAACTATGCTACTAAGCTCAAGTTTCTTCTTCGCGTTGATGACGCTCTTGATATCTTTGCCGTCCACGGTGTCGGTGGAGTGGTTGGAAACCTTCTGACTGGCCTTTTCGCTGCGTGAGTCAAGCTACTTCCTGGCAGGAGTGTCCGATCATAAACTAACTTGCATTGACAGTGATTACATTGCGCACCTGGATGGTGTCACCGAGATCGATGGCGGCTGGATTAACAAGAACTATATCCAGCTGGGATATCAGCTTGCCGACTCAGTCACAGGAATGGCTTATGCCTTCTTTGGAACCTGTATTATTCTCTTCCTTATGAACCTCGTTCCGGGCCTCAGCTTGCGTGCACCCGAGGAAGATGAGATCATGGGTATTGACGACGCCGAGATTGGCGAGTTTGCTGTAAGTATTATTGCTTCTCAGTCGACCCAAGTGACCTTTCTGACATTTATTCTCTAGTATGATTACGTTGAAGTCACCCGCGATGTTGTCAATGGCGTGGAAAGCTCGGAGGCTGGCTCTAGGCGCACTGTTACACCCGTGGGCGAGGTTATTGACACCAAGGCCTAGGTCGGACTTGATCTGATAGCTGTTCGTTCTTTAATATTTAATATTAGGCAAATGCCTTTCTTTTTTGTTTCACATTAATTCTTCTTTGTTGGCGACGGCAGAATGTCTTGAATACCTCAATTATCAAACTATAGGTATCTGGGATGCTCTCGGAAGGCCACATGTGCGTTTTCATTTTGATAGTAGATACCCAAATAGTTATCGAGTTTCACGACATCATCCCGGGGAGAAAACTGCATTGACGAGGCAAGCCATGACATTTTACGTCGTAGGACATAAGCACTGTTTGAACCGGACAGAGGCACAGAGCGAACTGAAAGTACTGTAACCATGAGTAGCAATGCCGGCATCAACGCGGATATCAGGAAACTAGTACTCTGTAGAGCTGTAGAGCTGTAGAGCCGTACCAGGTAGAGCTGTGGACCTGGAATGCGGGTCCCGCCAGTACCTTCCGGAACGCCGCGCCGAGAAATCGCGATTTAACACCGCGGCGACGCTTTCGCGACCATCGCAAACCTTCACCATTTTCACGACACGTCGCCCGCGCTGTGTCTTCATCAATTTCATCTGATCCAACTTTGAGATAGTTCCCCCGACGGGTTGCTTTGTCAAAATGGACTTCCCGACCGATGTGGCGGAGTTTGATAACGACCCGCGCATCTCGTTCTCCAGACCGGACAACAGCTACCTGCTCGAGACTAGTGACGGTCGCGAGTTCCTGTTCAATAGTATCCTGAAGAGATGGGTGGAATCGGTACGTGGTATATGCATTACAACGCTGACGCTTTGCGACGGGCTGTCCATAATGCTGTCCATAATGCCGGCCGACAGGATGCTAACCTCACTTGCAACCCTAGATCGACGAGGCGCTTATTCGCAAGCAGCAAGGATACGGCTCTGATGACGGTGACGCCCAAGTCGTTCATCCGCGCGACCGTAAGAAGCGAAAGAACTTGCACGACGAGGTAAGTGTTCTGGCGGTGGCAGCTTGGTGGGATTGATAATTGACTGTCCCCTCTCGCCTTCTAGACCGATGAACCCAAGGTTAAGAAGCCCCGTGTAAACACCGCCGTGTGGGTTACCAATATCCCCCGGGACGCTGAGCTGTCGGAGATTCGAGACTTGTTCTCGAAGTATGGAATCCTCGCTGAGGAAGTCGACACCGGAAAGCCGCGAATCAAAATGTACACCGACGAGGATGGCAATTTCAATGGCGACGTCTTGGTCGTGTACTTCAAACCTGAGTCAGTCGACCTCGCGATTAAATGGCTTGACGAGACGGACTTCCGACTGGGCCCCCGCGACCCAAATGGACCCATGCGCGTTCAGGTGGCCGACTTTTCCTACAAGCGTGAACAGGATTCGGAGCCCAAGGTCATGACTGCGCAAGAGAAAAAGAAGTTCAAGGAGCGCGCTGAGCGGTTGAATAAGTGTGTTTGTTGATCATTGCGGTAGAATATCTCGTGCTGACTCGACTGTGATAGGAAACTTTCCGACTGGGGTGACGATGAAGCTGAGAACGTTATGGCGGCGATGAAGGCTGAGGAGGAGGCGAGAAGACATGTGGTTCTGAAGAACATGTTTACACTGGCGGAACTGGAGGTTTGACACACCCTACCTCTTGCAAGGTTGCCTTGCACGAATAGGAACCGGCGACTGACGTGTAATTACAGGAGGACCCGCTCGCCAGTATTGAGATCCAAGAAGACATCGAGAGAGAGTGCTCTAAGATTGGCGATGTGGCCAAAGTGGTCATCTGGGACGGCGAAGCTGATGGAGTGGTTACTGTCCGATTTGTGGCATCGGCCGACGCACGTCAGTGTGTTAAGGTAGGCCTCAGTTAGAATTAACGTGATAGCAGCCAACTGACCATCGTTTAGGAAATGAGCGGCCGTCAATTCAGTGGCAATCCTGTCCATGCCTACATCTGGGATGGCGAGGAGAAGTTCAACAAGTACCACCCCCGACGTGACGCAGAGGGCAAAAAGGTAAACCCTCTGGATGCAGATGAGGATGAAGAAGCCCGCCTTGAGCGGTTCGGAGATTGGCTGGAAAGCCGCGGAAATCAAAAGACCGACAAGAACCATGAAACCGACAAGGTCCAGGAAACCCAGAAGGTTCAGGAAACTGGCAGCCACAAGACAGACAATGGCGAACACAAGGACCAGGAGGATGGCCAGGAACATGGCAAGAACTAGTCCAACTGAACAGAAAACGCCGAGATACCAAGTGATCGAATCGAAAACGGCGAGAGCAACCCACCGAATGAACCACAAACGGTGGCAACATGTACCAACTGAATGACTTCTAACGGCGAGAACTATCCAGGTGCAGGCAAGTACTTCTATGTGAATGGAAAGCGACACCCAGCTGAGCGAACTTCAAATGGCGAGAGCTACTCAAGGGCAAGTGAGTACTCATATGAATGGAAAGCGGCACCCAATTGAACAATACCCAACATGTATGATTAGTCCAAATTTTTCGAATTGAACGATTGAAATATTATTATTTACATATGTAGTTGTACATGTAGTATTATTTCCCGTAGTTGTACTCCGTATAGTTATAGTACACATATAGTCCAATATCACGCGCCCCAGAAAAACACAAAATGTGGTTCGCACCTCCCCGAGTCCCGTGATGCGGCTATACCCAATCGGGCCTCCCCCTGAAGTTCAGTTGTTGACTTGTTGATCCCACACACACCGCTCAACTGGCTCTCCTGCTTTCTCTTCTTCCCCATCCTCCTTGACTTGTCACCGGTTCTCCTTTTTTCCCTCCATCTCTTTTCTAATACCTTCAAAATGCGTGAGATTGTACGTGATCCCCTCCAGACGCGTCTTTTGTTTTCATATGGCCCCTGAGCCACGACCCCACTCCCAACAGATCTTTTGCTAACTTGCTCTAGGTTCACCTCCAAACCGGCCAGTGTGTAAGTTCGACATGGAACATTCTTGGAAACATTCTTCGATGCGTGGGACTAAACTGGAATTGGGTTATAGGGTAACCAAATTGGTGCCGCTTTCTGGTAAGTCTCGGAGTTTTTTTTTCGCGTTGGGTATCAATTGACAAGTTGCTAACTGGATTACAGGCAAACCATCTCTGGCGAGCACGGTCTCGATGGCGATGGACAGTAAGTTTAACAGTGATGGGGATTCTGGTGGATCACACGTCTGATATCTTGCTAGGTACAATGGTACCTCCGACCTCCAGCTCGAGCGTATGAACGTCTACTTCAACCATGTGAGTACAATGACTGGGAATCTTAATTGTGCATCATCTGATCGGGCGTTTTTCTTTGACAATCTAGGCCAGCGGTGACAAGTACGTTCCCCGTGCCGTTCTGGTCGATTTGGAGCCCGGTACCATGGACGCTGTCCGCTCCGGTCCCTTCGGCAAGCTTTTCCGCCCCGACAACTTCGTCTTCGGTCAGTCCGGTGCTGGTAACAACTGGGCTAAGGGTCACTACACTGAGGGTGCCGAGCTTGTTGACCAGGTCCTCGATGTCGTCCGCCGTGAGGCCGAGGGCTGTGACTGCCTCCAGGGTTTCCAGATCACCCACTCCCTGGGTGGTGGTACCGGTGCCGGTATGGGTACACTCCTGATCTCCAAGATCCGTGAGGAGTTCCCCGACCGTATGATGGCCACTTTCTCCGTCGTCCCCTCCCCCAAGGTCTCCGACACCGTTGTTGAGCCTTACAACGCTACCCTCTCCGTGCACCAGCTTGTTGAGCACTCTGACGAGACTTTCTGTATCGATAACGAGGTATGAAACGCGGGGAAATACTGACGTGAAGAATACTGACAATATTAGGCTCTCTACGACATTTGCATGCGTACCCTCAAGCTCCCCCAGCCTTCCTACGGTGACCTGAACCACCTCGTCTCCGCCGTCATGTCCGGTGTGACCACCTCCCTTCGTTTCCCCGGTCAGCTCAACTCCGATCTTCGCAAGCTCGCCGTCAACATGGTTCCCTTCCCTCGTCTGCACTTCTTCATGGTCGGCTTCGCTCCCCTGACCAGCCGTGGTGGCTACTCTTACCGCCAGGTCAACGTCCCCGAGTTGACCCAGCAGATGTTCGACCCCAAGAACATGATGGCTGCCTCCGACTTCCGTAATGGCCGCTACCTCACTTGCTCCGCTCTGTTCCGCGGTAAGGTCTCCATGAAGGAGGTTGAGGACCAGATGCGCAACATCCAGAACAAGAACCAGAGCTACTTCGTTGAGTGGATCCCCAACAACGTCCAGACCGCTCTGTGCTCCGTTCCCCCCCGTGGCCTCAAGATGTCTTCCACCTTCGTCGGTAACTCCACTTCCATCCAGGAGCTCTTCAAGCGTGTCGGCGACCAGTTCACTGCCATGTTCCGTCGCAAGGCTTTCTTGCACTGGTACACTGGTGAGGGTATGGACGAGATGGAGTTCACTGAGGCTGAGAGCAACATGAACGATCTTGTCTCCGAGTACCAGCAATACCAGGAGGCCTCCGTCTCCGAGGGCGAGGAGGAGTAGTAAGGATTCCCCACATCACCCGGCTTTCGAATATATCGACTAACGAATTCTCCCCCTATTTTTAGCCTCGCTGAGGACATTGTTGACGAGGAGGTTTAAATAAATCTTCTTCGAGATTTGTTCCAAGTAATACCCTTGTCAATCCTACGTTCTCTACCATTCGGACCGGCTTTCTGGGCGCAAGCCCCGAACCCAATTTGTTTGAGCGCTCCTAATTTACACCCTTTTTTGTCTATTTTCCTACTCGGCTTGGGTGATTTGTTCGACCCCTCCAGAATAGCACATAGTGGAAAAGAAAGTGACGAAATGATTTTCCATGGCATTCTTAAGCCGTGTTAATTGTAGTTTTGAATTTCAAGCTTGGTGCAGCAGCAGCTTTATATGTCAATACCTTTGATGGCTTCAAATGTCTTGCTCGTGACAACTTCACTTAGAATAAGTAGAATAACAGGATAACCTCTCCGTCGGATCACATAAGGCTACGTCTATATCTCCATCCCGTCACAGCCAATCCCTTGCCTTTCTACAGCTCAATGGAAAGGACATTTCCCAGTCCGATACCCCTTCAACTCTGACAGAGTCTCATCCAACTGCTTCCTCCCCTTCCCCTCAAAATACTTCGGTCCAACATCGGGCACACTATATCCAGTGGGATAATACTTATCCCCCTCGTCACCAGGTACAGGGCGCCCTAGAGCCCAAGTCAGCCATGCCACCGGGCCCCAGCGGTTCCAGAACGTGGGCTTGACATAGTACGGCGCGGCATCCCATTGGTTGAGGAAGAAGCGGCCGTGTTGATCCGGCTTGTCAGTGAACGAGACGGAGCGTAGGAAGTACGGTCGTGGCAGACATAGGTAGCGGAGGAATAGCTTGCGGCCTGTGAGGATGACTGAGAGTAGTGCTGTGCAGACTGCAGAAGGGGGGTCGTAGCTGTTTAGTAAGGAGTTAGTTGGTGCGTCAATGATTGAGTACAGTGGATATCGCCATGTACGACACGGCCATGTAATCATGCAGCAGAACCAAAAGGAAAAAGTGGAAAAAGGTGGGGGAAAGAACTTACAGCATAGCCTTTCTAAGCCTGTCATCCATCATAAACGAAACAGCCTGTAGCCCAACCGGGTGCAACATCTTAGGAAGCATATAAACCAACACAGCGGTAGTCTGGTCCGCCATCTCACGATTCTTATCATCAGGCACCATACACTTCGCCTCATACTCCTCACTCCAAGCATCAATCTCCTCGAGCCACTGAATCCCATCCCGGAACCCAGTCTTACCAGACGGCAGCTTCTCATAACTAACATCAAGCGCATCACCCACGCTCTTCCAGAAAGTCCCGATAGCACAGCGCTCCAGCTCACTCAACTTGCGCCACTCATAGAGATCGATGAACCGAATCGGCTGCAGCGCGAACAGCGCCAGCGTATAGAGCATATCGTCATCGAGGATCTTACCAGAGGCCCTATACCCACTGTGCAGGTAGCGCGTCCGGGCAAGACCGAGGTGCGCGCGTGTCGAAGCCGGGTCGTTGCCGACCCATTCCTGCACGAGGACGCTGGTATCTGTGTACCGCTTAAAGGAAGTTTCCGGGCTGGAGAATTGGGTTGTTTTTGCGAGGAGGTGGGATATTGAGGGAATACCGTAGGTCTTTCCTTTTTGTTAGAAAATTCATGTATAGATGGCTAGGGCATGACCCGATTATGTGGGTTGGAGTTTTTGCTCTCATACCCGGAATAAGGCGAATTGTAAGCTCTTGATGAACATGAGTGGAAATTCGAGCTGCGCGAGTTGTTTTTGGATTTGGAAGGCTTCTTCGTCGGTCATTTTGGACATTGATTCCCGTGTTGGGTAATCATATTGTTTGTGGAGCTTGCGTAGGCGCTGGAACCGTAGGGTTGTTGTTACTGCGGGCCAGGCGAGGAAGAGACCTACGGCGTAGGGGGAGTATTTGGGCTGTCATGCTCCCTGTAGGTAGGGATGAAGCCCAGCTATCGGTGTGGTTCATATTGAGATGATATTTTGGGAATGGAGGCCTTAACCGGGGGGTCCATGAGGTTTAAATAAGAAATGTGGTGCCCTGATGACCCACGGGACAGGTCAATCCCCACAAAGTTTATGAGCTGGAGTTATGCGCTTTTCACTTTCTTGTGCAGCCCGACCTACATAACACCCCGCATAACTCGATCATCCCTACAGAAGCTGTATGATTTACCTATTTGATTCCATTAACTTTGTTTAATCTGGAGAATATAATTGGACGATATTAAACGCGGGGCACCCGAAATACCGAGCCTCGGGAGAAATGAGAACATTCCCCAGCTAACTGTGATATCTGAAGGCAAGCCACAGTTGTGTACAGCGCATGCGACCACGCCTCGTAAGCCACGGCGTTTTACTAGTAAATTTAAGCGAATCATGGGCCTAGGATGAATACATCTTTGCATTATTTAAACTCTATTCAAGTCCACATCGGGTCTTTACAGTTCCCCATGCTATCGCTATATACTCTCTGGTTTATGTTGAGGATATAAAATGTGCTGCCTCCATGCTTCCTGGCAGATCATTATGCCAACATTCAAAAAGAGTGGCACACCACTAGCGACCAATAAATTTGAGCTCCAATGCCCGCAACGGCGGGAAAAATATCGCCGTGAAGCCCGCACCTAGCCAGAGGCCCAGATCAGCTCCGTTGGCCATCTGCGCGATGGGGCCGATATAATACGCTTGAGACTAATTTGAGTATTAGCAAGACATGGCCAACAAGAATCTGAGAATCAATGTCTTACCATGCCAACAATTGCACCAGCCCAGCCAATCAGGAAAGCAACCCCCGCTGCGATTCCCAAAGGCAGTTTGTCGCGACAGTTCCAGTGAGACCAGTCATAGCCTCTATTACGTCGGAAAACCGTGTGTTCTTCGAAGACAATCACAACGAACATCATTACCCAGTATCCGATTAGAGGCAGGAAAGACTTGAAGACCTCATACAGCCGGTCCCGGCCCCCATCGCGCATGCGGCGTAGATAACCGTAGCGAGAGTCGTGAAGACCGGTCGGGGAACCTTTCCAAACATACCACCAACCATCTGGAAGTTCATTCCCATTGAGTACGCCCCGGGAGTATTATTGGCAACCAAAGCAAGGACATTGATAACAGCACAGAATTTCCCGAACCCTCCCAGACTGTCGTATGCTGTCATCAGGACTCCTCCAGGGCTGCTACCATACTTGGATGCGAAGTGTGCCGAGCTGGCGATAACTGTTCCAAGGCCAATGCCCATAAGGAGAACAACTGACATGCCATTAGTGGCGGCGAAGACTGTGACCAGGAATGTCCGCGAGCTCTTCATCTGCGGCGGGAGATACACATAGTAATCGGCGGCGAGTGGGGCCCAGGCGAGGGCAATGGACAATGCCAGGGAGAAGAAGGTGATTCTTTTGGCGATTAACTGCTCTGTTGACATTGGCGTTTGGATGTTGAAATCAAAATTAGGCCCTGCTGAGCCCACCATCACGCATATCACCAGCAGCTGTGGCAACCAGGCAACTCTGATATCGATTAGAATATGCATTTAAGGTGTGCTGGGCGGCAAATACTTACCGTTCATATAGTTGGAAGATTTTCATGCCAAACAGGGCCATAGCCCAGCTAGAAACGGCGATGATGATAATGCCTACTATCACGGAAAGATGGCCGCCAGATACCACGGACAAAATCTGGCCACCGACGACGCTGTTTACCATGCTATACCCGATATTGGTGAAGAGGTTCAGGATAATGCAGACTTTGCTGGGATAGTAGCCCATGAAATATCGGGCCACGATCTATCGGATTCATGAGCGGATGTTCTCTCCTCGTCTTGTGCAGAACTCCACCGATATTTCAATAACAACATACCAAAGTTCGGTTTCCGCTTTTCGGGCCCCATATACTCATAAAGCCGACAGTGCAATTGCCGGCTAAACATCCAAATACAGCACAGAGGGCCGCATCCTTGAAGCTGAGGCCTAACACGAGTGTACCCATTGATCCAACGATGATGTTATTTGTCGCCAATGTCATGCTGAACCACATTAGCAGCATATGAAGTATGGTTGAAGGTGTTATTGTCTCTCGTTTTTCGATGGGAACGGGCTCGACGCCACGTCTCTCCACATTTTTTAGGCTTGCGATCCATCGTTGACATCTTGATTGCGGCAAGGGTTCGGGCTTTGCGAGGTCCGAGTCATCGGAGGAACTGTTGGAGGCGCTTTTGTCGAGTTGAATCTGGCTCAGACTCCTAAGAGTGGGCGAGATGGGGTTTTTTTCGACATCTTCGAGCTTCATCCTCGGGTATCTCGACCGGGCTAGCTATACGGGATTGAGATGATCGTGAAAAGAAGCTTCCAATCCGAATCCTCCAATAGAGGTATAAATGCCGAGTCTGACGTACAGATTGGATGTCGTAAATCCAGAGTATGCAGCAGTCAAAAAGGAGGAAGGAAATGAGCCGTTCGTATAAAACATTATGGACGGGGAAAAGCTATGGTATGATAGATATAAGGGAAAAGCACTCAGGGCCAGTGCGCCATTGCTAGGCTGCTGGACATTGACATCACCCTGTCTACCCAGTGAGAGACGGTGTAACGACCCGAGGGGTAACAGGATACCCGTGGACATACACATTCCTTAGCAATCAAGGCACCAACCAAGCAGCTTGTAGACGGTATTCAATGATGAGCACTGAAATTGCATCACTGCGATACAGCCGTGAAAGAGCATGCTCTGCAGATTGTAGATTATCAATCGTCTTGTGGAGAGCAAAGTGAGATATCCAGCTTCTCCCCAGATACAAGTGGGGAGGAACTACATTATTGACCCATCCACAGGTCACCAACACATATTCAGTGGGGTCTGTAACCACCTCATGATACCATCAAGGGAAGGGATACAACATAGGCCCATGACAGCTTCAGCATGAGAAATAAAAGTCCCGCCGACCCCTGTGATCCGCAATACACTTCCGTATGGGGTAAGTGGCATACTGGAAAGCTCCGAATATGCATGCTCTGGAATGTTGTCGACGCAAGGAGTATGTATTTATCTCACGATTCTATACTGTGCTCAGCTTCCGGCTAGGAAGGCGCGAAGTGGAGGATGCTGATCAGTCCGAAGCTCCGTTGAGCAAGTTCCGCGAGAAATGTACCCTGTGATTCATGGACGAATACTTCCCCGGCTATTTTCCGTGGTGATTCGCTATAGCTCCAGGGAAAAGAAAGTCTGAGGGAAGGGGTTCTTTTAAGTAGCTCTGATTAATGTTTACTAATTCACTCATAACTTGGCTTGATTACTATATATAGAGTTCCTCAACGGGGGGTTCGGTTGTCCTCGGCATCATCATATAGCCTATCGAGCCGATCAGTATATCGAGGCGCACTACGAAGGCTTGAATGGTGTTACATGCTCTTTAATGGAGCAGAACCCTCTTCATCCCGACATCTATCATGGTCTTTTGTATCTGTTCGGCAAACATTTGCTTGAGTTTTGCTATCTTAGTGCGACGAAACTATAACATCCATGGATCTATAGTGCTATTTATACTATTTAGATATATAATCTAGCTAAATTATACGTGAGCCCTAACAAAAGGTAGGATTTCCAAGGTTGCGTTAACCGATTAGGTGTAGGTGTACATATCCATGGATGTACTACCGGCTTTTCCCTGGCGTGTGGGGCTTTCCTATTTGATCTGCCGCCGCTTTATGAGGGTGCATCCATTGGCTGGCACTAGATCTGACCGTGTCTACATGGTCATTACCCAGTTTTGAAACCCCTTATTTCTCTGTGGTTCCCAGAGAAGAAAAAGAACACAACAAGTAAACTACTAACAAAGGAACCACCAACAAACGGACGCAAATGACAAGAAGCTGTAATCAACGACATCAATGGCAGACTCAGGCTCAACCCCAACCTCGGGCATGGACAGAAACGCAGAGGAAACCATGCGCCTTGCCATTGCCCGCTTCCGTAGCAGAATGGCTGCCGCAAATCAAAAGTTTCTTCAAGACCGTATCAATGAAATCCAAGGAAACGGTCTAGCTATTGAAGAAGAAAAGCGCTGCCGGCTCCGCCAGTACAAATATATGGACAATATCAAATGGGATGACGAAGTCCCCGAGACGTGTGGGAGCGGCAAAAATATTCGGATTCCACCGCAGACACCAGTCAAAGACCTCGATATTCCTGCTATTCTCAACGTCCTGCCCGCCTATGAAGCGGTGGATGGTGTAGAGCCTCCCCTACTGCGCACAGGTCAGTGGCGACAGATGTACCTCACCACAGTTCAACGCGTGGGCCAACAGCAGGCGGACGCGATTGTTGCCGAAGACGATGAGGAGCTTGACGACGCGTGCACTTGGCACAAAGATCGTAGCCCCATGACTATCCCACCATGCGACGAGTTAGCTCTGTTCCTAAAGTATGCCCAGGGGGTGGTGGATGTTGACTTCCGCCTCTCGGGTATTGCGCCGTTCATACCGGCTTGGTCGATTGGGGTTAAGGACGAGGAACTGCAGGGCCTTGATGAGAGACAGAGGCGCGACAAATTGGCGGATCCGGAGCTACTGAAGCGCGAGCAAGAGCGGTTGCAGCGGGAGTTGGAAGATGAGTTGGGGAATAAGAAGCTGCAGGCGTTTATTGACGACGACCTAGATGTTAGGGCTGGCTTCATCGCCGGTATTGGATTTAACCAGCGGTACGAATGCCTAGCGTGGTATACTGCGTATGTGTACTATCGGCTGATGGCAGATGACGACGACGAGTACAAGCATAAGGATGAAGACATCCAGGATGCTGCCAACATCCGGGAGTGGGGGTGGCGGGTGGTTTTCTATAAGGCCGAGGTTGACAATCCTACGCCTCTGTACGGCCGTAAGGCACGCTTTGATTCTATTCCAGAATTCTTGGATTGGTACGCCAGCTGGATCTATCATCTAGATGCACGGGCCCTGCTTTCTCTGTGGCGTCACGCTGCAGGCGTGAGACGGACTGCGAGTCGGACTGTGAGGATCATTAGATGCCATTGCTCGTAATATCTCCTAATACTTGGAAGTACTCGAGGTGATTGGGCTTTTTTCCTTCCCCTAGAACAGCTGAGTCTGTATCAACTGAAGAGCAATTGACGTATGCAGTAAATACATATTCTTGAGGATACAATGCTGATCTATAATACTTCCCTGTGTCAATCAGCCATCAACAATATTTCCTTTAAACATTTGAATATGCGTCAAGTACAGGGGGTGTGTGCGTGTGAAATCATTCACCCAGACCCCTCGCGATAGGATCCCAAGCACGATCGCGAAGTATGTTTCTCTCGACGGAGTAGTACTAGAAGATCTCTATTTAAGAAAGCTCCTTATACAACTACACTTGCTAGAAGACACCACGAAGCCAATCCAGATCTATACAGATAGCGACAACGCCGTCACAATTCTCAAGAAAGACGCTTATAACAAAAGCACCAAGTGGCTAGATATCAAATACCAATTTGTGAAACATGCTTTGAAATCGAAGCATATTAATATCCCGCTTATCGACACCAAAGAAAACTGATGCATTGACAAAAGCACTGCCAAAAGTCGATTTCGAACGGCCGCGAAAGCTGCTAGTTAGCAGCCAAGAGATGGATGCGAATTGAAACTTTGGATCCCGTCTTTGTCTACGATTTTTACTATACAAACCAGATTGATTTGTGTTTTGATGATGTTTTGACATACATGCATACAATGCATACATGCAATGCATGCAGGGTATGCGTTTGTCTCTGTGTAGACTGAGCATTTGCCTACTAAACATCAAATAACACCGTTTACCTATCACTGAACTTCTCCAGCAATACCCGTGAAATCTCTATCTTCAGTAACTAGGCCAAGATGTCTCTCACAATGACTTCAAAACAGGATTTGACCAAAAGGTCAAGAGAAACACCAATGGCACCACGCTAGCGGTTAGTCACTCCTGGCAGTCGGTTTTCAATATGAGTGCCATTTTCTATGGTAATACCTTGGTAGAAGACATTTTTTAATCTGATCTGTATCTACAAAAAGTGAAGCTATTCGTAAGTCACATGATCTGTATAGGGTTAGCCGATTCCCCACAAAAATGGAAACTCCACTTTTACCTGCATTTTTGCCTGCGCTATATATACTACCTGCTTTTATCAATTTAAACCGCGTTTTAACCGCGATGCCTTCTACCGAGACCACCCCCGAGTCTGGCACCCGGCCTGCCACCCAGCCTGCCACCGGTCCTACCTGGGGAATGCTCCCACCCCCTGTCAACGATCGATCTTTCGGAACAATTGAGGAGGCTATAGATTGGATTGGCGAGTGGGCTGCAACACAGGGGTATGGCATCTCGAAGGGACATTCATGGCGTAATACCCAGGGTATCATCCCGAAGGTATCCTTTCGATGCCAACGAGGCCAGAAGTATCGAGATCGACGCCGGAAAAGGGAGGATGGTACTCCATTACGCAACACCACCCACCTCGCTACCAATTGTCCATTTGCCGGCGAGCTATGTTTTGACTTCATCTCCCGCCGGTATATAATCACCCGGATTACGGAACACCTTCATAACCATGAAGGTGCGCCACCGTCAGCCTGGACGTCTCATCGTCAGCGGGAGATGAGAAGACGGAAGGCAGAGATCGCCAGCCTAATCGATCAGAATATACCCAATCGCGTCATTCTTCAACACTCACGCTCTCTAGCTGGTGCAGCTGGTACAGCAAGCTACCTTTCTGCCAAGACCATTGAGAATTTCAGATACAAATACCATCAGGAGAAATTAGCTGGTTTTACCCCTTTGCAAGCTGCAAGCCCCCTACCATCCTCACAAGCACCCCAACCAGCACCTCAACCAGCACCTCAACCAGCACCTCGACCAGCACTTCACCCAGCACCTCAACCAGCACCTCAACCAGCACTTCAAGGAGCATCCCCAGAACCAACTTATGCAGGATCGCCAGTGACAACACAACATAGCCAAAGCACAACCCAGTAAAGTGCCAGACCTTTCCTGCTAGACAGACTTGTCAAGGTCCACTACCGTGATATGACCAGCGGATTATTCTGGCTTCGCAAACACCATGAAGGGACGCACCCCGCCCGCTGGCATGGCTGTAGAACTCGATTATGACCGGTTTATCGAAGTTCTGCGGTCTGATTTCGGCTGCAGTCATGATACCCATGTGCTTCTATGAGATCATCGAGAACACATTGATGGATTAGACTGTGAATATGCCATTAGATACCGAAACGGTTGGCTGGGTGTTTTGATAGCCCTACAAAATAAGGAAGCAGCAGCGGGACACGGACTGACCTGTCGCTTCTTTATTGTGACCAGGAACGAGTTTGGTATACCAGAGCATATCTTCCAATAAGTCAACCTGGCTCTGACGGAGCATACAGAACTGCACAGAAAGCTCCCTTCTTTAAAGCTCGAAGGAAAACAGGAACAGGATGAGGACGTGAACTGTTCAGTTGAAGAGATTCAAAGGAAGCGAAAGAAGGGGAATGAAAAAGTAACAGATATATCGCAGATCAGCGGGATCATCAAGAATGGATAACTGAGAGATGTTTCAGATGCATCTCGGATCTTGTCATACATTTATAATTATAAATCACCGCTTCATTGCTCTGTCTTCTTCTACTCTTCTCATTCGATTTGACTCGTGCCATACTCATCCTCTCACCCTACACTCATCATCGATTTCTTTCTTCAAGTCTTGAACTCTGCATCCAACGCGTCACTCAAACATGGATAGCACAAATGGCGCCGTCCGGCAAGGCCGTCCGCGAGAGCTCAAAATGCACGACTGTCTCGTACATAACTTCTCCCAGTTTGATTGAAGAATGTGTCTGGCGATTGTTGACTCAATTTAAATCTATAAGCAGCCTAATTCTGAGCCTGAATTGACAGCGATGAGATCGTTGCAGTGCGGGATGCCTCTTCAAGGTATACTATCAAGCGATGGGGCTGTGTTTCTGGTGGTTATACGATATGGAGAAAGGAAGTTCAATCAGCCAATCTGGGAGATGTAGTGCAGAATAACGGATCTTGCACCAATGCCAGGGAAATGAAGCACCGGGGAACTGGATGGATGCTCATTCCGAATAGGAAAGCCGAGCGAGGGGAGATATTCAGCTATTTCGAATCTATGAAATCCAAAATCGGGGGTTGGTTGATCCCGTTTCTCCTTTGTAGGATTCAAGATCTCATATCAAACGTGGCAAACGTGTCACCCAAACGCACAATCCAACATCCTCACCTCTTGACTTGACGCTCATAGTTCCCATCCTGGTTTGTTTTGACTGAACCTCGATCTGAGCTTTCACTTCTTGCTCACCCCATTTGGCTTTTCTCCAGTTGTGCTTGCTTTGACTACACAATATCCTCATCAATACCGAACTTACCATGGCATCCGCCGACCCTCCTTATACCTCCCCGCCGTCCATCTTCCGACCCAGAATCCGCGATGGCATGATCGTCGTGCGCCGACCTGCGACCACAGACAATGTGGCCATTTTCTGGGCTGGCAGTTACTTCTTCCCAACTAGAACCAACGAGGCGATCGGCATGGACTACCCTGCCTTCCTTGCTGACCTAGAAACCCACTTGCAGTACAACCCGGAACTTGACGAGATCCAGTTCCATGTACCCTCCCCATACCGAAACATCGATTTGGACCCTTCCCGGCCCCGTGTGAGGAATATCCGAAGCCTCCAGCCCGCAGTAGGCATTGTTCGTACCTACAATGAGTGGCTCGCAGCACTGTGGGCGATGCAAAGCTCGCGTCTGATGCGAGTATCGACTATTGAATTCGTGCTTCGCAATGGGATGGTCACTACCTCTGTTCGTCACATGGTTCGACCAGTGGCTGCGGCGCAGTTTTTCATTGTGCGGACTTCAGGTATCTTGTCTCCAGTCACACAATTGACCTGAGCCTTTGCCTCTAATAGTTACATGTTATATTTTAGACGCCGAAGACTCGAACCAGGAGGGAGGTGACAACAGTGGTCAAGTCTAAGACTGAGCCTACCCTACGCCAGCTCAACTTTGGGAAATGGAGGAGCCAGTCAAATCAGAGAATACCTGGGGGACGGGATATTGGAGGGTGTATGGCGATGTCGGACTTGACATCCCACATTTTTGCCATTGAGATGCAAAGAGAATACAAATGAGAGCGACTCCGCACATATGTCTACCGCTGGCCGCAATTATCGACCGATTTAAATTACTATGGTAACCGGTAGATCAGGCAATTTTTGAATAGTTTCATAGTAACAGATACTACGGGGATACTCTGATAGGTGACAGGAATCAAGGTATAGCCAACGTACAGGTAAAAGTTACAGTATCATCCTGATGCTCGCTAACTACTGCCTGTCCTTGGCTGTCCACCTTAGGCGTAATTGGTACTCAAGGAAACTTCCTCCTGCAAACTCAAATCGTTGCTGAATCTTTCGCAGCTCTTCTGCATCCTCGCATACGCATCGCTCCCCAGAACTAGTCTAGAAATCTTGCCTGCCAAGGGGCCAGCCATTCCAGTGCCCGTGACGGCCTCGAAGATACGCTCGACTCCCTTCTGGGGATCGCCAGGCTGCTTCCCGTGGACAGTGAGGAACTTGCGCATCACCACGCCCACGGGGTCATCATAGTGTGGAGCGACCGTGGCCGGGTTGGGACTTGCGTCAGCCAACTGTAACGCCATTAAATTAGCACTGGTGACTTATATCGAAATTGAAAGGGAAAACAAGATCAAAAACTCACCGCGCCGACAAAGTTGGTGCGGAAATTGCCGGGCTCGACAATCAGCACGCGGATATTATGAGGTGCGACCTCCTTAGCAAGCGACTCGGATGCAGCCTCCAGCGCGGCCTTAGAAGCACTATACAAAGAGCACGCCGGTAGGGGGTCCTGGGCGGCACCACTGGAGATGTTGACAATAGTACCAGAGCGCTGTGCGCGCATGGCAGGGAGGACAGCCTGTAGAGTGTATAGGGGACCGAAGAAGTTAGTGGTCATTTGGAGGGTTGCTTCTTTATCACTATAAAAAGTTAGAACCGATCGTCCTTATTCACGTTGGTAGCTACGTACGTAATGTCCTCGCATGCGGCCAGGATGGAGTAGCCAGCAACATTAATCAGATAGTCAATGCGACCAAGGGCGTGTATCTTGCTTGCAATGCTGGCCTGCGACTCTGTCATGTCCAACTCAATCACCGAGCCTCCAGCCTGCTCGATCTGCTCAACTGCAGTGGCGGCTTTTGTCGTACTGCGGACAGAGCCGATAACACGGTGCCCCGCGCGCAGGACGTGAAGACACATCTCAAGGCCAAAGCCATTAGAGGCACCCGTGATGAGCCATATAGGAGATGACATGTTATGCAGAGTGGATGTCAGTTGCGGAACGGAAGAATAATCTATTTAGACGTGATATTGAGGAAGGAGAGGAAGGATAATAACAATTTCCAAGTTTGACTGTTGTAGAAAGGAAATTGAGGGCTCTGCTTATCTCCCTTAAATCCGATTCCTCTGCTTGGTATGACTGGTCAGTTAACTAGTACGGTTCATATATGGTGAGTGAATTCTTTTCGTCCGAGTCACGCAAATAAGGGGGCTGAAAAGTGGAGTCAGACGTGAGGTTAATGAGGGGATCGTGAAATATTGCGGCAGGGGTATGGAGTAATATTCGGAGGCCATGTTTCGGTAAAAATATCAATATAAACGGGTGTTTCTTGGACAATTGACAATCATACGGAATATAGGTCGATGACGGCCGGTGGACATACCTAGGTACCTAAAGTAGCTTAGTGGATGTGCCCAGGTGTGTCACGGTCTCCGTAGTCATCCATTTCACACTCCAGGGCTTCCCACCTACATCTTTCAAAATGGCCTCTGTAACCCCCTCTAAGGAAGACCTACAGCAGTTCTACATCGGCAAAGACATCAGCGATGTACCAAAACCAGCCGCCGTGCTCGACGTTGCAATCATCCGCCGACACTGCGAAACAATGCTACACACAATCAAAACGCTCGACGTCGGATTCAGAGTTCATGTTAAATCCCACAAGGTAAAAAGGACTCTAATACCAAATTCTCCATGCAATGGCACTCAACATATGAACACCAGACACCCGAAATCGCCAAACTCCAAGTCGGCGATAGCACCGAGGCCAATTTCATAGCCTCCACAGTCATAGAGATCGAGATGATGATACCTCTACTACAAGAACTGAAACAAGAAGGCCGCAAAATTAACATTCTCTACGGCATCCCCCTTGTCCCATCACAGGTTCCCCTACTGGCCAAGGCAGCCCGTGAGCTAGGCGAGAACAGCATTACCGTGATGATCGACCACCCAGACCAACTCCCCTACCTGGAGAAACTATCTTCTCTGGCAGGACATCCAACATGTGTCTTTGTCAAGGTCGACACGGGCTACCACCGCGCCGGGTTACCACCCGTGTCCCTCAACAAGAACGGGTTACTTGAGAAGCTGGCCTCCGCCGAGGACAAAGGCGGGGCAAGACTCCTCGGATTGTATTCACACAGCAGTCTCAGTTATAGCGGGACAACCCCGGAGCAAGCGATGGGCCATTTGATCAGTGAGATCCGCGGATGCAAAGACGCCTTAGAGAGGAATTTGCAGCTACTGCCCAAAAGGGAACTGGTTATCAGTGTTGGTGCCACGCCGCAGGTAGTCTCGTCTCAGAACTTGCTGCGTGATGACACTCTTTGTTCGGAAGCGCGGGAGCTCAAGGCTTTGCTTCGTGAGACCAATGTCGAGCTGCATGCTGGCGTTTATCCCATTCTAGATATGCAACAATTCTCCACACATGCTAGCGCGGATTCTGGATGCCTGGAAGATGAAATTGCCATCTCGGTGCTCGCCGAAGTATGCAGCGTCTATAACGATGGTGAGCGTGAGAAGCCCGAGGCGCTCCTGGCTGCGGGGACGCTCGCACTGGGTCGAGAGCCGTGTCCTAGTTACTCCGGCTGGGGGGTTATCTCTTCTTGGCGAATAGATGGGGTGTGCAAAGATTCATCAGAGAGATTGGTTGTTGAGAGGATCAGTCAGGAGCATGCGATTGTGACTTGGGACAGTGAGTCCCAGACGAAGATTCCCCTGCATATTGGACAAGTGGTCAAAGTGCACCCGAATCATGCTTGTGTCACCGGCGCCTTTTACGGGTGGTATTTTGTTGTCGATTCGGATCAGGACAGTCAGTCTGCTCGGATTGTGGATGTTTGGGTTCGGGCGAGGGGGTGTGGGATGAGGGCTTGGTAGAATATACCTGCAAGTTCGGACCTCGGGGGTGTCTTCCGTTTGTGGACTAGGGCATCGCATGCATACCACTGTGAGTACGAAGTTAGATATTTTACTTCAGTCCTGTCCGCCGTGAAGCCTGCATCACCCCGCCAAACTTGGACAAAAGATCATAAGCACTCGAGAAAGACATATTGGTCAGATATTCTCTTGGCAGAGTTTGAAATTTGCTGTAGTGGGTGATATTACAACAGCTCGGCGAATCGGCGAATATACGACAGGAGTACTGTGTTGGTGGACTGACCTACCTATACACCTCGGGAGTCATCCATCCCGGGCCCCCTGAATAGCAAGTTTCTGATAAAACAAGGTAAAATTGATGTTGCATATTGATTCTACATCACATCATGAGTATTTAGACCTCGTTCCCACCTAGGAATCCTCAGAAAATTGACATAACTCTCTCCATTGGTGGCCCACGGAGACAGAACTTCACCCGAGTCTTCAAGTAATAGAAGAGCGCCGAGTCCGAGCTGCTGCCAGACGGAAACGTAATGAGACCGTCGTTTGCTTTCATCTGAAATGTATCGTTTTCGAGATGGACATGCTTAGGCAATGTGCTGATAGCAACGGATCGCAAGGATACCTGACATACCCTCTACAATAACGAGAGATACGTGAGGAGAAGTGAGTGACCTCACACAAAATCCATTAAGATATAATATATTGTTTCCAATAGCTTGTTTAGCTAACAAGCAACCAGCACATACAAGGACATCATTAAAGAGCCTGCCATATCAACATAGCCACGCCTATAGCCAATGGATTACTGAGCGAACGGCCAGCAGGCGCAGAATTCTCGCTTACAGTTTCAGTGCCATTAGAGAGTTCCATAACAGCGCTAGTAGTTGCTCCCGGAGTAGTGCCTGCAGATCCAGTGCCACTAGAGAGCTCCATAACAGAAGATGAAAGGGAAGACGATGAAGGCGATGGCTTGGGACATACATTGTCGTACACAAACTGCTCAGGAGCACCAGTACAATCGGTCGCCAACCCAGCGTCAAATGTGCCGTTCGAATATATCCAGCAAGTACCCGAGGCGTACGGCGAGAGGCTTGGGTTCCTCGGATTAAAGACGACATAGCTGCAGGAATCGGCCTCTGCACATAGACTCAAGCAGTGCGATGCACCCGAGCTAGCAACACAGGTGTAAAAGCAGTCATCGGGCGGTGGGTACCCGCAGACCGAGGCAATAGGAGAGGGAGTTGCGGTGGCGGCGCAGGCGCCAGCAGTGGTGGTTGCGCTCCCGGTACAGACGGGCTTACTGTAGACGGACAGGTAGGGATTGGCACAATCCGAACTGCCTTTGCTCGCGTCGAAGGTTTCACCCGGGTACAGCCAGCACGTGCCGGTGCCCGTGTAAGGGTTGGCGGGATAGAAGATAACAAAATCGCAGGGAGGGTGGGCGTTACAGTAGTCCCAGCAGTGGGGCCTGCCGTCGCTAGCGACGGCAAACTCTGGGCCAGGGCGCTGGTACCCGCAGAGACTGGTGATGAGGGAAGATGTGCAGGTTGGTGCCGCGGCAGTAGAGGTAGTGGATGTAGAAGAGACTGCTAGAGCCTGTGGAAATAATAGGGCGATGGAGACCCAGAAAGGAGTGATCTTCATGGTAGCGGGCGTAGGGTGGGGAATAAATGTATCTAAAAGTGGGAGGAGTATTAGTATTTAAACAGGTGTCCCGAGGTCACTAGTGCGAACCTGCCTATTTTTCCTACAACATAGGTACTGCGCACGGAGTACTAGGTAGAAAGGGGTAATAAGTTCGTATAATAAGCCCCGTCGAATTCTATTATCGCCTCAAGTACGGAGTACTCCCCGTAGTGGAGACAGAAATATACTAGAAAGGCCGTATTGCCCTATCCTGGCCCTCAAGACCTGAGTATTCAGTTACTTTACTATCTTACCTTGGTAGGAATAACTTGTGCACTCCATTACAAAATTATATAAGATACATTAGTACCTAGGTAATTAAGAAGTACTTGGAACTTTGGAAAGGACATTCAAACGAGTCACTGGATACTCAAGAGTCAAGTTTGTGGATAAAAGAAAGTCGGAGCTCATGCTGAACTACTTCGTCTTTCATAACAGGGCAGCTATCAAGCGGCTGTCCACAGTTAAGGAAAGGCCGTTGTCGCTGTCATTGAGATTTCACAGGTCCCTACGTCGTATATCGTATATTCTACATAGGTTGTATTGTAGCGGGAAGTAGCAGATACAGATTGACAATACACACTCGTACACCTCTCTGAACTCACTTCTTGGAGCGTCCGAGTCCTCTTTACATGTCTTGGTGGGTACAACGAATTACGTGCGCTGAATCGACCCGTATACCAGAGAGCATACTGCCTAGAGCGTTCCCTTCAATATGTAGATGTAAATCCTTTTGCCAATTGAACATTTAAATGCGCAAGACTTCAACCGTGTAATATATGATTAGATTAGTAATTAAGTAAGGTATCTAGTTATAAACACCATAGTTAGATATCTATCTATAGGCTTCCCACCGAAAAATTCTTCTTCACCAACCCTCCGCGTTAACCGCGCTGCCACTGACAGACTCTCTTGGCTGCCACTGCCCGGCAACGGTGTCGCTGTAGCTGAGTTGGGCGAGAGCAAAGGTGCTGAGCTCGGACACCAAAACCGTGGAATTCAAGGCCACGACGCGGTGCACCTTAGAATTCTGAGTGAGCATAGAGATATACTCTTCGCCGGCAACGGACGTGACGCCGGCGTCAAAAGTCACATGGATCAGGGCATCGGACGAAGCGTTACTGAGCAGCGACGTTGACAAAAGCCACAAGGCCGGGCCACCATCCTCCGTCGTCGCGTCAGCGAGATGGAGTAGAGCAGAATTGACGCCGAGCGGGTTCCGAAGCTGGAAAAACCGCATCTCGCCATCGGATCCGATATGGCCAAAGGTGCCGGTGCCGCCAGTGGCATTTCCAGCGAGAGTGAACCACACACCACTCATAGGACCGTAGGCAGTGGTCATTCCGACGGCGGTGTTACCGACGCTAGGTGGGATTGGCAGCTGCTCCGTCTCGCCGGTAGAGACATCGATGCGCATGATGGACGAGTCCCGGTCTTGCGTGACGTAGATCAAGCCGGTGGTCGGCTCCTCCTTGATAAAGACAGGGCTGTCGAGACACTCGTATAATGTGTAGTCCGTGGGGTTGGAGACATCAGCCGAGAACACATAGTATTTGTTTGTTTGCTTGGATTCCTCCTTGAGGCCGGCCCAGACGCGGTTGCCAATTTCAAACACGCAATGCGGGCCGTTTCCCGGCGCCGGGATATCAATGGTCTGTAGGATGGTCGGCGTAGTCCAGGACTCCTTGCCGGGGTCCACGAGCAGCAGCTTGTTCTCGAGCTGCAGCGACAGCCACACCTTGCCGGGGTACACGGTCGATGGCCACACGCCATGTAGCCCCGAACCACTATCCTTTCCCATGGGGAACGAGTGAAGAGCAACGAACTCCTCGGTAGTTGGATCTAGCTGGATCTTGACAAGGTTGCTGTTAGACATTTGCGACAGCAACACGAGGTTCGTGTCCGGCACGCGTGCAAACTCATGCGTCTGAGTGGCGGGCGGCATCTGATACTCAGTGAGGCGACGGCTCGGGATCGGATCGTCGAAGTCCTGTGCCGACGCGGTGATAGCGCCGAACGCCAGCGCGATCACGACCGACTTGAAAGTACGGGACAACATATTTGGACTTGCCTGCTTGGCGGCTTTTGCTTGATGTTGATGTTTTAGTATATAGGTGAGATGGCACCCATTTTATATGCTCATTAGGTAATGTTTAACGTCATGTCTCGCAGTGATTTCACTAGAGACCAAGTCGTTGGCGTAAAGAATAGAGCTGAAAGATTCTCTAGTGGGACCTAAAACCCTTGCAAGATTGGTCCTTGCCGAGACCTGGCTTACATATCTAGATATAGTATGTAGATCACGGATATGTATCATTCCGGCGATGCTCAGCTGAACCGATCTATAGTATTACAACCTAGGTAGGGTCCAAGTCGGTTAGTGTAAAACGTCGATCTGATAGGTCTCTTCCAAAAAGTCGGGGATTGCCGAAAGAATCGGACCAATGTGGTCGAATTAATGAATGCACCCTTCAATGTTGTCTCTATTCAGCAGAATCAGCGGCCTAGAAAGGGAAGTTCCAATGTAGCTGTAGCAAGGATGCAATCCAATAATGCCACTTGTTAAATTTGCCTGCTATTTTCCGAATACAGCAATTGCCGATCTAGAAGGGAACTCCTTATTGCTACATAGTCATCTGAAGTTATGTGGGCCTTATACAGGTAGCCACAATTCGGTAATGACAAATTCTGATGAAACTACCTACCTACCTACCTAGGTAGGTAGGTAGGTAACATCTGCCTGAAACTGTAGTTGCGGTAAAAGTTTAAAGCGTCCAACCCCAAGCCATATAGATCGTCAATGTATATAAGAATGGGGCTAATAGTCTGCTGTTCTTTTCCCAAGGAAAGGCAAGTTCAAATCCGAATGAATGTCGGCTGAAACACTAAAGCATTTTAGTATCTGTTCGCCTTGGAAATAAAAAGAAAGGAAAGTAGAGATAAAATAGAGATAGGGCATGAGATTCGCATGTTCTCAATATGCCGCTTACCTTGTCCTAGGTCTGCAGAGCTAACTGATAAGTGTGGTTGTAGCCATATGAACGAGGCTTATCGGAAACAGACTACATACAGTTATTAGTATGTGATGCGTGATGTCTACGCCATCTCGTCCATCCTCTCCCGGGCCTTTCATCAAGTTATCCAAGTAATCCAAGTCGAGATTTTGAAATGGATCATCCTCAATTCTAGCTGCCGTCCCAAGGCTTTGGGACAGCATTAAGTTTACTGTCAGCAAATTAGAGAGGGCCTTTGCACTTGTGCTATTCTGACACTTGATCAATCTTATGTTCTTCGCCGAAACGTTAGATTAGCTATCTCGATAATCCAAATAAGTGAAAGAGTCTAGCAGGTAACTGCTCCAGAAAATTTCTCAATCACTTTTGAATAATATCCAGGTTTCCCCCTACTGTATAATCTCATCGCTGCAGCTAAATCTTGCCTACGAGAGTCTTGTAATGCAACTGAAAGACGGCATCCTTCAACCACATTCATCTCTTGTTCCTTCTCTATAACTGCTGTAACATAGTCACGTCTGTCAGCACATCTTTGTAGGCTTTCAGCATCCCTTGGAAGCCCACTTTTGTGGTAATTCCACGGTGCATCCATGTCGGGTGGTAACATTGACAGAGTCAACGGAAATTCGCCGAAGAGTTCCCATGGACCAGCATAAGCAGCCTCCCAGTCAATGACACCCAAAAGATTGTACTCGTCATCAAAAACCATGTTGTTATGACCAAAGTCCCCGTGACACAATGGAAATGGGCCCTTATCCTGCACAGAAAGATTCCCTGCGAGAGTTTTCACTAGAGAGACAAAGGAAGACGCAGAGAAAGATAGCTCATCTGCGAATGAACCCGCTGCTTCTCTCAACTTCGCTTCTGATATTCCAAACTCAACTTTGGCCGCCCACGCCTGGAAAAATTCAGTGGCTGTTTCAAAAGGACCGCCTATACCAGGTATAGGACCTTGATCGAACGAGCCGTCCTCGTTTTGACGGAGGATAGTACCAATCCTTGGTAGTTGTACCCTTGACAAATCGACCTGGGAAATCAGGATTAGTCTTTAACGGAATGGAAGTCGGTGCACGCCATATGATACCTGAATTTCCGCCATTTTCGAAAAAACGCATCTTTTATAGAAGTTGGGAACCTCCATGCTAAGGTCTATCCCGGCATTACCCCTCAAGCAGTCCATCAACATAAACTGCGCTTTCACGATGTTTTCGGCGTCAAGTTCAATAGCATGTACACTCGGAATAGGAATTTTGGTTTTCTGCTTGACGAGCAGAATCGTGTTGTACTCGTTTTCCATGATTTGCTTGTTGACGCTAGATCTAGCCTGCGTTCTGGATAGGGGTGGCATTCGCAATCGGGCGATCCAACGCACATCGTCCTGAAATTCAATGATGCGAACCAGATGGTTGTATCCAAGACCGATGTCTGGCAGCAACTTGCAGATCTTTCCATTCCGCAGCCTGTTGGCATACTCGATGAGCGCATCCCAGTTTGTCGAGTCAATGAAGTTTTGGACCCTCAAACGTAGAGTTTCGTCTGTGGTAGAGGCGAAGTAAGACCACCGGTAGCCTGCGAAACTGGTGTCGTCTGTATTATGGTCAGCATTCTGACCACTTTGTGATGAAGAGCTTTTCGGACCAGGCATAATGAGAAAATCCTTTGAAAATTGGAAATACCGGGAATATTGGTTTTTGAAATCAGATTGTTTGTAGTTCAAGTGGCGGTGAGAATAGTAAATAGACTAACCTGTCTCTCTGTCATCTCCCCGTCTCTCCCCGTCTACCACTATCATACCCATCAGATATCTGGGGCCTAGCAACAGCAATATGGGAGATCCTTGGGACGAAGGCAATTCTTAGTCTGGAGTATACGGACTCAGCACATTGATGTGCTAGGTCCTTTGCCTTTGGCCTGGTGGAATCTTGGGAGGAAAGAGGTGTGTTCTCTGATGGTAATGGAAACCCTAAGAAGAGCAGAGATGTATGGCCACCGATTGCCTGATTTTCAGCGGAGTTTGCAGGCACGGTAACTTAGTGCTGTATGCTATGCATGTATACTTGACTCTGGAGGATAAGATATCCTTCAAAGCTTGTAATACATGCACCCCTTTTCATCACCGAGGGGTATGTACCAACACGAGTAAGCAGTGGAATTACCTTTGAGCAAGCCTACAAAGCAGGAATCTACAACCGATGTCCAACAGAGCATTTAGAGCAATTTATGAAGAAGGGAAGAGGGAAAAAAGTTGGTATCTTCGAAATCTTTGAATTTTACAATCAGGAGCAGTAAAAGAAAAGAACAGACAAGGAAATGCTAGATGGCGCCGAGGCCCGTATGCGCCAGAGATATCAAAAAAGAAAAAAGGCCAACCAGGCCACCAAACCCGAATGCAAATGATTGTATGGACCCAAAAGTACAGAGTCTATGCTTAATTTTCAACAGCGTTGCGCCGAACCCATTTCCAGACACCGAAAATAGAGCAGTAGAGTTGAGTCAAGGGGAATAAGGGCATAACGAATTATTAAAATATCCCGACATTCGGGGGAAAAAAGGAAAGGAGTATTAAAAACGCGAGAGTGGCTCAAACATGCGACTGACTGAGACTCGATCTCGATCTCGATCGCTGAGACAAAGAGCGACGACCACGGCTAGAGGGCGCGCGGTCCACTGACGGGGCATGCTCGAAGAACGGAGTCAGATCCGGATTCTGGCTAGGGGGTGTCTTGGAGGTAGCGGAGTACTCATTTAGGATACGGTCATCGGCAGCGGTATCCGGGTGCACTTCAATGCCTTGTTCGCGATCAAGGCCACTGTGAGGGCCGCCGCCTGTCGGGAATCCGACGTCGGGCTCGTTGTGGCCTCGCTCGATGGGGGACCATCCGGCAATACTACCGGCAACGATTCCTGCCATAGCAGCGGCGGGTCCGAACGTCGAGCTGGATCGTGACCGTGTGTTGCGTCTGGAACGAGACTCTGGAGTGGCCGGGGTCGGACTGCCATTGTCGTTGTCGTTGTCGCCGTTCGGCGTGGGCGGGGCGGACGAATCACGCGAGCGAGAGCCACTGCGGGACCGAGGAAGGAATTCTTGAGGGTGTTGCAGCTTGTGGCGGATGTGTCGTAGGCGACCGCCGCGCAAACGCTTCATAAAGGCGAGCTGATCGCGGATTTCTTCCAGAGCCGGGTTCCACTCGTAATTGCGGTCCTCGTCTGAGACGACCAACTCGGGACCCTTGTCGCGATGCCAGAAGTGTGGAACGAGTCTGGAGACGAATTCATCCGGAATAAGACGGATGATCACGGCGATGGGTAGGGAGATTGCTCCGAGTATAAGACTCACGGCCCACTGCGAGCCTTCGTCCAGACGCTTGACGGAGAAAGCAGCGCCACCAACGAAAATGATCAAGACTTGACCTCCGACGATGATGACCTGGATACCAATGAACCAACGGTTCTTCCAGATACCTTCCATGAAGTTGAGCTTGTTGTCAATGCGACGGGAGTTGTACTGGTTGAAAATTTGCATGAAGACGAAAGTGTTGAAAACCACGGTCTGCAAATGCTCGTAATCCCATGAAGTGAAAATCTTGCCTCCGGCGAAATTCAGAATGAAGGTTACAACCAGCTGATAGATGGACTGTCCAATGATCATCTTCCACATTGTCAGAGTGATCAATGGATCAGATTTTGATTCGGGCCTGCGGTCAAGTACGGTTGGCGTGGGAGGATCTGTCGCCAAAGCGAGAGCGGCAAAGGTGTCCATGATCAAATTGACCCACAACAACTGTACTGCGCTGAGCACTGAATCCTCGCTATCACTAGCGACTGCAGAGACAAAGGTGAGAATGACGGCGGTGATGTTGACAGTGATTTGGAACTGAAGGAACTTCTTAACGGCATCACAGACGGTACGACCCCATGCCATGGCCTTGACGATAGACGAGAAGTTGTCATCCATAAGAATGATGTCAGAGGCCTCTTTGGCGACTTCGGTACCAGTGATACCCATTGCAAAACCAACATCGGCATTCTTAAGGGCTTGGGCGTCGTTGGTACCATCTCCAGTAACAGCAACGGTCTCTCCAAGCTTCTTGAGTTGGTTAACCAGGATCTTCTTATCGTCCGGGCTAGAGCGGGCGATGACCTGAAGTCTGGGGATGATTTGGTTCATCTGGCGTGTGCTCAATTTCCGGAATTTGGGTCCCTCGATGGCGATACCGCCAGGTGTGTAGATACCACACTCCTGAGCAATAGCCTTGGCGGTTACGATGTTGTCACCAGTTACCATTCTGACAAACACTCCAGCTCGTTGGCATGTGTACACTGCGTCGGCAACACCTTCTCGGACAGGGTCCTGAATACCGAAGATTCCTAACATTGTCATGTCCTCGAAGATAGGTTCGAATACTGCCTGGTTGCGATCGGTTTCCGAAGTAGGGGCCCCACGAGGTGGCCATTGATCGAAGTCACGGTGAACCAGGGAAATGCATCTGAGGGAGCGGGTGGCGTAGTTGTTCATAATATTGTCTAGGGAAGTTCTGTCGTCGTCGGTAATAGGAGCCTCCGACAGAGAGTCAGTGGGGTCTCGGACGATGCGGTTTGTCTTGGTGGTTAGAATCTCCGCAGCACCCTTGACTAGCATTCGGTATTTTCCATTATCCAGCTGCATCACCACTGCCATGCATTTGCGGCCAGAATCGAATGGGAACATCTGGGCGAGCTTGCCATTTGCTCTCGCTTCGCTAAGGACCCCCATTCCGAGGTAATCCCTAGCGAAAGTCAAGAGGGCAGTTTCTGTCTTGGATCCGATGTATGTCTTAACTCCATCTGTCTCGCCTTCAAACGCGGTTGAGTTGTAGACAATCGACTGGAGTAGGATATCCTTCACAGGTGACGATAAAGTAGAGACAAAATCCGAGGGGGTGATCTCACTCTGATCGTCGGACGAGACACCAGAATACTTTCCGAACCGAGACGTGGTGCCCAATGTCGCAGCCACTGCAGTCATTTTATTCTCTGTCAAAGTTCCAGTTTTGTCGGAGCAAATCGTGGTAGCGTTACCCATAGTCTCGCAGGCTTTGAGGTAGCGAACCAGGTTGTTGTCCTTGAGCATTCGTGTTGTAGCAAAGGCCAGAGCGAGCGTGACAGCCAGCGGCAAGCCTTCAGGTACCGCGACGACGACAATTGTAACAGCAACAATGAAAATCCGTAGGAATGCTTGACCCTTAGCTTCCGCACCACCCGGAATATCCTTAAGACGAACTAAGAATTTGATGAAAAGGACCACAAACAGCAACAGACCAGAAGCGAGACCGAGCTTGGCAATGTACTCAGCTAGTTTGTTGAGCTTGGTTTGCAAAGGAGTTGTCTCGCCCTCCTCTTGGAGGGACATCATCGTCCGGCCGTAGGTAGAGTTCATACCGGTAGCAGTGACCAAAAACGTGCCGACACCCTCGGAGACCTTGGCACCGGAAATGATGAAAGGATCCATCTTCTTCAAGTCTTCGTGTTGCTCGATTGTCCGGTACACTTCCTCGCCTGGGGTTTTGCGGAGAACGTCAGACTCGCCAGTAGCCGAAGATTCGTCGCACTTGAGGTCGTGGCCTTCGATCAAGATCCCATCAACTGGGACCATATCACCGGCTTCTAGTAGCATCAAATCGCCAACCAAGACGTCGTGGACGGAAATTTCTTCGGTTCGGCCGGATCGCTTTACGTTGACCTGTCGATTCTCTTTCTTCTTGTTGAGCTTCGCAAACTGTCGTTCCTTTTGCCAGTCATTCGCTGCGCCGACTGTAACCACAATAATAATGGCCACGAGAATAGCCAATCCTTCGACCCATTCAACGCCAGGTTCATCGTTTATTGGATTGAGCGATTGTGGAATTCCCACAGCAAGTGAGATTGCAGCCGCAACCGTCAACAAGATCAGGACCTTATCGTTGTAGGCGATCCATGCAAGCTCCCAAATAGACTTCAATTTCCTCTCTGGAAGTTTGTTATCCCCGTAGACACGTCTGCGGTCGAAGAAACCTTCTCCGCCCTGGGTTACGATAGGACCATCAGTGGCGGGTGGCGGTGATGTATTCGGAGAGGTCGACTTGGGCATATTCTTTGACGAGGCAGGCGAGGAAGGTGAGACCACCTCGTCAAAGCTGACGATTCCATCCAGGGTAGTCTCATCAACACTCAAGCCACTTTTGACGTCAGTTCGGAGGCCTTTTTCTAGTCCTCGCAGGCCGCCCAACGCATGGAAGGCGCCGAAGCTCTTCGGGTTAAGAAGCTTGTTCAGCTGACCAGGGGAGAAGGCGAACTTGTTGTCCTCGACCTCAAACTCGGATTCACGGCCAGGGTCTGGGGTCAGGGCATCCTCATCGTGTATGTCGTTTATGGCGGCATTCTTGGCCAAATCGGATCGTGATTCTTGGGATGCCGAGGGCACGTATGTGTCGCCGCCGTAGGTGCTCGATGTTTGGCTGGTCTCGTCCGACTCCAAGGAGTTACCTCGGGAGCGTGTGCCGGGGACAGAAAGGAAGTTTGAATGTGTCTCGGGCGCCTTCGTCTTGGGCGAGGAGATGTTATGGGGTGAGGTTGGTCGGCTCTCACGGTCACGAGCTTCGGAGGAGGCATTGGAGCGAATCGAGGCTGTGGACCGCATATCCGTGGGAGAGACACTGCCATTGCTCAGCAGTGCGGTTGTGTCGGGGGCAGTTGCATTATCGGTGTAGGTTCGTGATCCTCCGGAAAGGACTTGGATGGGAGGGTGATCGCTATCGGGGGAGTTCACGGCCGAGGTGTCGATGGTAATTGTCGGGGCGCGCCCTCTGCGCAGGGTTGAGGATTGTCCCGGCTCATCGTTTGGGCGCGGGTCGGACATTGTGGGAGTGTTTATCCAATGCGCGACTCATGCGTGGCACCGGGTTGATAGTTCATGTAAGAAGTGTACAGAGAACGGTAAGAGCTCCCCTAACTCCTAAACTCCTAGACACAAGACAAGGGTTGGAGAGGTGTGAAAGTGTAAAAGATAGGAGGCGGCAATGGTAATAATAAGTTGCCGCCGGGAGAGACGTCAATTTGCTCTCCACTCCGGTCGAGAACTTCACTTTTATTACTTCGTACTGTTACAGAGACTATGTTGTATGTTGAATTCTCCACTTTTGGAGATCTAGCACAGCCCACTACTGTTTCTACAGATACCATGTATATGATATGATAGTATATGATATACTCTATTAACTTATAAACTTATAAGAGACGTTGGACATTCTGTTGACAAGAAAATTCTTCATATTTACGGTAAACAACGAATAAGGAGCAAATACCGCAAAGACCAATACCAAGCTCTATAGTGCCTTGCACTGCCTCACTCGCCAAGACATGCTTGAGATCCCGATTTGGCAATTAAGGGGGATATTAAAAGATTAAAAACCTGGAGATTGAATATGTATTGGATATACTAATTCGAATAAAGAAGAATTGGAGACTACAATCAAAGTCCACATGCAGACACCATCTATGTCTCTTTAAATACATGTGTATGCCCTTGACAGAGTGGTGACGTCCCCTACATATATGATCGACGTGGACGGAGTCCGACGTAGCATCCAAGACCCCAAGACTTGCTTTTTTGCCTTGGATCGACTTTATAGAAGAAAATCAAACTCTGATTCCCGGAACTTGAGGACCAGAACTTGTTTTCTCCTGCCAAGTACCTCGCTATGAGTATGTAGGGATTATAGCTCCCACATAAACTCCGCCACACTCAGACCATACAATTGATCCTTGCATAGATCGTACGGCATCAATGTAACTAAGAGTACGGAGTAAGTACGAATACGATGGACTAAACTGACTCAAAATCCATTACCTCCTACCTAGGTAGTTCCTATCAAAGCTTATCCAAAGTACTTGCTTGGCTTCTCTACAAACCCAAATCGGGCATATATAGCTAATGTCGGACAAGATATACCTCACGATAAAATTTCCGTCAGCCCTCAAAGTAACACATGGCAACACATAAACAAATATGACATCTAAAATCATCTTATTCTCCTCATCAAACAACCCCGTGGCCATCTCAGCCCGCCACCAACCCACAGAGCCCAATCAAAACCCAAAAGCCTCAAAAAGCAGAAAATCCCCAAACCCAACCAACAGATACGGCCTCACCGCCGTCCCACCCCCAGCCCAAGATCTACTCAAAACAGCACCAACCTCCAACCCCAATCCCCGAAACCCCACTAGCACAACGCATCAACGTCTCTGCGTGCACGCACTCCCCAAAGAGACGTACACGCAACCACTCACGACGAGCGTACCACTCCGGGCTCGCGATCAAACGCTACCGATTCCCGTTTGCGGACTGGGACTTTGATGAGGATTTCCTCGCTTGTTGCATGATATTGGAACCACGGAGGCCGATATCACCTGGCCACCAAACTGAGTTTTGAGTTCTTCGGCGTGCTGGCATTGCGTGTCTTGCAGAATTATATCCAAATAATGCTCACGTGTCCAACGAAGACGAATAGTGTACGTTGTATGTAGTTGCCCATATCCGTGAGCGGAGAGGGCTCCGACAGTGAAAACCCCGAACAGGCTGAGAGTGTGGCGGAGGAACTCTACCCACAATGGTCTAGGTATTTTATCTGTAGATATCTGGCGGTTTATGTCATTGCACATCTTCCCGACACCCCTGATGACTGCTCCTCTCTTGGTGAGTATGTCCATAGCTGTGTTTCAGTGACTTGATCTCACTTTAGCTTAAACTTGGACTGTGGGCCTATGTTGTACAACATGTTCAGCTCCGATCTCCAAACGCAAATCTTCCTTGCAGATAACATCGGTGCATACTGCGATCTTGTCCATGCAGATACTACCAGTGTCTCGATGCATTTCCTCCGCAAGCGCTGGAGTGACTGCTTTGCAGCCACCCTCCAGCGCGAGAATGGTCTCAACCCTTGGGCATATATCACCGCGACAAGCTAATGTGACAAGAAACGAAGAATGCCTAACGAGATCCAGCAATCAAATTGATGTTTTGACAAAAGACGATGTTGATGTATTCGTAGATGTCCTATTGACATGTGGTAGCTGTAGTAAAATGAAGTAACCTATCCTCCATCCATGTTTGATCCAGTTTCGTCCATATCAGAGCCTCGCCGTTAAAAACTCAAAGCCACTAAATCCCATGCTAATGTACACAGAACAAATCGCCGCTAGATCTACTGCTCCCGATCTGCGGACGATACGATCCCAAGCCTCTTCTTTTCTTCTTCCGAGATGGTGACATCCCAGATCTTCAGTTCCTGGCCTTTCTCGAAAGTAGTGTGGTCCATTGGGGACCGCCGCTGGCTGGAGTCCCGGATGACCAGGGCCTTGCTCGACAAAGCGAGCACATCGACAAGCTCGGCCATGCGACGTGACTTTGTAAAGGCGCGGGTGATGTGCTCGTAGTTTGCAGCCCAGATAGACACAACCATGCAGGATGTCAACAGGTCGTGCCGCTCGAGGGTGTGACTGGCGTAGTACAAGGCGTTGTGCCAATCAAGAAGCAGCTCTGGAATGTAGGTCGTCCGAATGTGTTCGAAGTCTTCTTCTTCCTCGGCTGTAGGAACGGATTAGTCTTGAGATATCAATGCCGCGACATCAAGTACATACCATCGGTAGATGTGGGTAGCCAGTCTTCAATGACCACTGCTCCAACACACTCTTCTAACACAGTGACGTATTCGTTCATGTCTTGACCCATGCCCTTCAAGGTGCCCGAGTCGCGTCGGCGTTTGGTCCTGGATCGATTAGCTTTGGCAATGATATAAGGTAGGAAAATGGTGAACTCACTTGGACATCTGCTCGTGTACATGTGCAAATTGCTCCACGGCGTCAAATCCGATAGCCAAGCTCTCCAGATCTAGGACCCTTTGAGCCTTGTAGTATGCCGAGACTAGGGCAATGTTGTTGGAGCCGGAAAGACTTCGCCGGTGGAGGCTGTTTCTCTTTGACTTGGTGGGGCTAGTTGGCGTAGTTGCCTCGGTGTATGCTTCTTGCGGAGGCATCGAAATGATATCGGATCCGAATTTTTCAATTGAGATATCGGCCAATCGAAGACGGAAACTCAACTCGCGAGCAGCGGCAAGCTTATCAGCAACTAGTAGAAGTCAGTTCGGCCGGATTCTCAACAACAGGAGGGTCAGAAACATACGGAAGAATTTGCGATACAGCCACGATCCAAGATCGCAAATCTTATCCCACTGTCCATCTATGTAGCGAAGCCACTCTAGACTGCGAATCATCCTGTCATCTTCCGGAGCGACGAAAGTCCCAATCAAATCGGTCTTTGGTGACACCAATGCCCGGGAACCGTCAGGTCGTCGCAACACTCTCGAATAACCAGTGACCCCTCTAGAATGATCAACCGCAGAGACATGCTCCTTCACCCACGCCCATTGAACATCAAGAACAGTTTCCATGTCAATATGGTGTTTCCGGGCGAGCCGAACTTGCCGTACCTTCTCTTGTGGGTCAACGATTTCAATGAGAATCTTGGATAGAACTTCGGGTCCCATTGGCGCGGGGAGGAGAGACACGTAAAGTGGGACAAGATGGAATAGACCTCTGTCCTCCAGGGTGGCAATATGCCCAGCCACGATCACCGACGCCGTCTCAACGAAATGGGCATCCACGCGGGCGTAGCCCCTCGCACTGGCCACAACGTAAACATGAGCTGCAATTCTGAGAGCTTCTTCGTCATCGGCAGCTATGAGGAAAGATTCATCTACTGGTTTGCGCACGATCTCTGGGATAACAGAAGTATTCCCGTATTTATCAGTGCTGACTTGAGATACAGCGTGAGCCAGAGAAGTGAAGAATGTATCGTAACCTTTGCTGAGAATCATGGCCTGGATGTTGCGGAACGGATTACGCGCTTCGCCGCTGACCCGGTCGTTACCCTTGAGATAGACAAGGAACTTTTGGAGTTCCGCGTGCCCAGCGGGTTCCGGCTTGAATGCCACAGGGGTGTTGGGGGAGTGGCTGAGTTTCCGCTGGAATTGCTTGCAAAATCCCTGATAGCGTGAGAGCACGACACGGTTGAAGTACACGTAGAGGAAGTCGTCCCAGCTGCGGCAGACACTAGCTGCAGCGTCGGTTTCGCCAGCAAGCAGGGAGTAGACCGCTCGTTGGAATTCATCGGTATTGGGATCGCGTGTTAGCGCAGAGCAAGCGGTACGCCATGAATCGTGGGCTCGACTGTTCATCAAACGGGTGTGGCCATCGTCAGATGGGTATCGAGAACTTGCCGACTCGGGATCCACACTAGAACCGCACAAGCTGACAGCCCTCCATCCTTCCAGACGACCCTCTGCCCACTCACGAATCTTAGTCCAGTTCTCGCCCTGTCTGAGCATCTTCCAGCAAGTTATCCAAGTGGCGCGCTCAAAGAATTCGTCCTCCTTTTCTAGACTGTGCTTCTGACGAGTGAGAGCATCGGGGTCGAGTTGAGTAACTAGCGGTTTCTGTTCATCTTTGCTCAAAAGTGAGCGCGAGATTCCCGGGTCATTGGGCTCGAGAGGTTGTGGCCAGGCGCGCAAACGTTTGTGGCCCTTAATCGATTCCTTAGTATGAAGCCATCCAGTTGTGAACAATCCTTGGCCGCTTCGAGATTGCTCCTCCATTTCCGTGATCAGGGTATCAAACTCCTGGCTTCCTGTCTTCGAGGTCTCCTCCAACCACCGCATGGCAACGACGCACTCAAGTCCATATTGGTCGGCATTGAGGAACTCTTCCCAGATCTCGCGATCGCTTGAGTAGCGGTGAAGGTTTTGGAAAGCTGTCTGTCGTCCTGCCTTGTAACTGGCACGGCTGGAGGGGTCGTCAATGCTGATCAGGTTCAGCAGAAGGCGCCAAGTGTCGGCCTCAAGTTGCAATCGGCGTATTTCCTCGTAGCTTTTGGTGTCTTGCGACCCGCTCGACCGGAGGCCTGGCTTTGTTCGGTCCCCGGTCTGCTGGGTTTCGATTTCCTTAATCGCATTGTTCGCAATGTCGCGGTAGCTCTGCACGAGTTTGTAAGCTGCCTGGGCGCTGTTGAAATCGTCGGTTGAATTGTCGCGCTTGAACTGATCCAGCTTATCGGCGAATGCTTCGATCTGACGAGTGACGCGGTCAGCCGTCCGGCGAAGGGGGTGCAGTGCTTCCTGGGCGCCTGCGGCGGTGAACAGTGGGGCGTCTGGGATAGAATTTAGCAAAGGCGATCTAAACAGCGAATCTTACGCCGACCTTGATATTTGCCCGATGCGCCAAAGGTAGACTGCATAGAGGGCTCTGGATCAGAAACATCGGACCCAGTCTCCGATGCGGTGTCGCCATCCATATCTTCGTCCATATCCTCATCTTGGTCTTCAGATTGGTCTTCCGATTGGTCTTCCGATTGGTCCTCAGATTGATCTTCCGAAATTTGTTCCTCGTCCTCCAATTCTTCATCCTCATCGAAAGATTGTTGCGAATCGTCGTCAATGTTGATGACCTCGTTTTGCCTATGCGGCTGGGCAACCTATGAAAGAATTATGAGATAACAAAAGGCAAAGAGCAAAGGGAATGAACACACCTGTGTGAATGAGGCCCCAGCGGCCGATCGAGTTAAAGGCGCCATGATGGGGGACTTGGTTAGAAGGGAGAAGAGAGAGAGGAGCTCTTGAGGAATAAGTTGTGTTTGTCTCTTTTGGTTTTCGCGTTGGCAGACTAACCCCAAAAAGGACTAGCGGCAACACCGGCAGCTATTTCTACGAATTTTCGCCCGCGCCCTTCTCTCCTTCTTTTCTTTTCTTCTCTAATGTCTATAGGCTTTCATTAGAGTCTCGGTATGAAAACTCAATTTTCGTACAGGTCCATGAGGCCTCTTTGCGTGCTCACGATTGTCTTATAATAAATGCAGTTCTTCAATTAGCCTGGTTTCCTCCAGATGGAAACTCAGACCGCAAGGGAATTGTGACATCCTCCATTTTCGACATGGGTCACTTATAAAGATTTAAAATGTAATAGCCTCACTGCTTTGCTGCTTGAGCACGTTGTTTCATCTTCAACCGCAGCAGATTTGCTTTGGGGCAGCTGACGGTAGATGCTTGGTCACCTCGCTCTTGGTAGAAGGCATTGCAGCATTCATACAGAGCATCAATTTGTGCCTGGCATTTGTCCTCATTAAAGGAGTTTTTCTGCAAGCAGTCTGCTTCGGTTAGGCTTTGTTCTTGTACGAACATGCTATGAATTGGAAAATACCTTGAATGGCGCACTGTTTCACTGTCAGTAAGAGCTAGCACCCTGGGCAAAACCACTCTAAATGGACACTTTCAGGATATGGATACATACAGCACGCGGATGGCAGGGTTGATCGTGTGACAGGTCTTGCTTTAAATTACCCTATCAGGGTCTTAGCATATAGCCAATATGTTCACAATGAGAATTTACATACCATAATGCAATTATCAAAGACTGTACTCCGTACAAAGCGTTGTAGACACACTGTTCCTTGGAAGTGACGAAAGCGATAGAACAGCCAAACGCAAAATAGATTCTCCGCCTTCAGACCGTGGGGCGAGTGTGATATTCTGCCGTCGCCGCTGATCTCTCTTCTTCCTCTCTCTTCTAACCTCACCGTTCCCACAACCTTCGCTATCTCGAGCTTTCGTCTTCTAGGTGAGTATCTCTTACTTCAGTTCTGCCCTGAAATTGCGTTGAAATCATGATCTAACCCTCTCTGAACCCTTCAGGCATAATTCAAAGCCCCGCTCGAAGAGACTCCCGAACTCGCTTCTACCGTTGTAAGCATTCTGTCTTGCTGCCATCTCGTTCTCCACGAGAATTAGCCGTTTAACGAAACCCAGTCCACAAAGTCATTCATAATGTCCGACAAAGAAGGCGCTGCTCCTCCCACCGAGCACCTGAACATCAAGGTGACCGATAACAACAATGAGGTGTTCTTCAAGATCAAGCGCACAACGCAGCTGAAGAAGCTCATGGATGCCTTCTGTGAGCGTCAAGGAAAGCAAATTTCAACTGTTCGGTTCCTTTTTGACGGCACCCGGGTTCGCCCTGAAGATTCGCCCGAGACTGTACGGTTATCCCCCTCTCTTTTTTGCCACCCATTGATGCCTAGGAACTTTCAAACTAACTGAAAATAGCTCGATATGGCGGACGGTGACACCTTGGAAGTTCACCAGGAGCAGATCGGAGGTTGCTAGACGAGCTCTGCATGCTAGAGTCGCACTCCTCCACGGGACCGAGGCTGCTAGGGCGACATACGTGGGGGGAATACACTAGGGCTGATGGCCAGCAGTGTATAGAGGATCCTCATTGATGGCCCAAGGGCGAAGGGGCGGCGTTCATACTGCTTTTTCTTTTATCTTATGAATGACGATTATCAAAGGTCACTTAGTCTTCTCCAGACTTTGGGGGTGCTTGCGCTTTATTAAATTTCCGTCGAGGTCAAGACGCCCGCATATGGCAGGCGTAGTCTAATTTCGGTTCTAGGCTTTGTATTTGAATGTAGGACCGAGAAGCTAGGGCTTGCCAAACCAATAAGGACATTCTTTTTCTGGGAGTGCAAATGTCGCAATAGCTTGTCTCTTTTCGTTACGTTAAATAGCTTACTGGGGTCTCGATGCAGGGGTGTGCCTCAAGATATACCTAGGTACTCACTACGTTCCCTATCGCCATGGTCCCCGCGAGCAACGCGTTATCATGGGCCAGTAAAGTCCAACCTTGGAAGGAATCACATGAAGTAACCTGTCCATTCGCGCACGATAAGCCACCGCGCAGCGAGCAGGCATATTATAAACAGGTACAATTCGACAATATATACAGATATACAGAAAGCCAATCGCCTAACATAACCCAAAAATTCCTCCAAATCCACTAACTGTTCCAAATAGAAGCCTTCATTTTCTCCTCCTCCTCTTTAGCCTTAGCCTTCTCCTCACGCTCGCGATTCCGCCTCCGAATCTCCTGCTCCTTAACCGAGCGATCATAAGCGCGCTGCTGCTCCGTCCGCTTCGGGGCACGGATCCCCAGCGCACCGGCAATCATTCGCTCCGCAACAGCAGTCTGCTTCTCCGGGCGACGGGTAGGAGGTTCCCGCGCCGAAGCAGGAGAAGCAGCCCTTGCCGTCCACGGGTTGGAGGTCTGCGGGGAGATAGGTGTCGGCGGGGGACCTAGAGGACCCTCAGCGCTGATGGTTGGCGAAAGCACCGGGGTAGCGTCTTCGTCGCGGGGCTTCGCGTCCTCGCCTTCCGAGGCGGAGAGGTCCGCTTCGTCTTCCCAGGAATCTGCAACGGGTTTGCGGGGTATTTTGGGTTTGGATTTGGGGGTTGAGGTTGCGGATTCTGTTGGGAGTTTTTCCACTTTTGGTCGGGGAATGTCTTGCACTGGGCCTTTTTCACCTATGGATAGGTTGCGGAGTGTGGATGTGAGCTCGGCGCTCGGATCAGACATGGTCGCGTCGGGTGTAACGGACAATAAATGTACAGGAGAGTTAATGGTCAATAAGCGGATTAAGTATACAGGTCAATTTAAGGGAAATGTGTGCTTGAGATAGAAATAGAACTTATGGCGTCAGTGCCGGTGGCATTCCTGGTTTGATCGTGGAGAAAAAAGAAGGGCTAGACCTTTCTGGTTCGGCTTTCTGCCTCAGGATTGTCAGGCATCAAGTCTATTATCCTTTCTATTTTTATTTCAGGGATAGTACAACTGTTGTAGAACATCTTTTATAGTGAATTCATCAGTCTCCAATGTACTTATATAGTATTCCGTGCCTAATCCCACATTCGACCCCTTACGTCGGAAGCACCTAAAGCTAGCATAAAAAGCCGGTTTATAGATCATTTCCCCAGGTCGGTAGTTATATGGAGCGTCAAACTACTGGCAACCTGCATCAGAAGAAGCAATATGGCAATAGGGGCAGCAGAATGCATAATAAAGCATTGGAAAACTGATCAGTAACATCTTGATACTTCGACCTTCTACGGAGTAGGAGTACCTGTCTATAAATCCCTCTCTGCGCCCCTGGGTTTTCCCTCTACCCCAGGTACCATTATCGTTCTTTTCCATCAGATTGACCATATCCCAATTACAACATGAAGCACGCTATTGCCTCCCTCGCCGCCCTGGCTAGCCTGTTCAGCCAAACCATGGCCCTGAAAAACAACGGAGTGTACGCAATCGTGTCCGCACGCTCTGGAGATGTTTGGGGAATCCAAAACTCGATCGGTGTTAAGCATCCGGTCGAGTTGGTACACCCGGAAGACAAACACGCCGAGCACTGGCGCCTAGTCGCCTCTGGTCCCGACTTCTTCATACAGAACGTTTACACCCAGGGGATGCTCTCATGCCCGGAGGAACATCCGTGCGAAGTGGACACCCTTGGAAACAACGCACAGCTTTTCAAAGTCATTCAGAATGAAGACGGGACCTCCATCTTCCACCCAGAGGGAACTCCACTGGTGGTAGCAGCTGGGGAGGATAATGAGTTGGCGGCCCAGCCTTCGGATCCATCAGTTGATGCGGTCTTCCTTCTTCGTCCAGTCGAGCACGAATGTGAGTCACTATATTTACTTTGTCATTGAACCTTTGAGCTATCAAGCTAACTTTTGTCATTCATATAGAAATTGGATGGTGCGGGGCTTGTTCCTGATCCTGTCTGGGGTTGGTGACGTTTCATTTACAGGATGGGAAGATGGGGATATTAACAGGAAATCATATACGTAATACCGTCTACCATACACATTAAATTAAGCTGTATATGTAGCTATGAAGGCTCAGATTCCACGGGTTCCCTTGATAGATTCAAGTATGAGTGTCGGTTTGGTTCATCCGAGAGCAGCAGCCTGTTGAACTAGAGGGACATGGCTTTTATAGCACAATACACGAGATACTTATCATCTAGAGTACCTCCAGCTCATATTGTCATTATTAAATGAACCATTACCTTAAAGTAGCGGGGTAAACAATTGTTTCGTTAAACACGATTCAGCACAAAGGATCTCCGACCCTGGCCCTAGGCGTATAGCCGTAACACTCAACCGAGGATTTTGGTGTAGCTAACGCCATTTATGCTGGACTATAAAAGAATACAATCATAATAAGCATAGAGCTATGATAGGGCTTTACCACTGGTCTCAGTTTAGGCTTTCTGTGTGGTGTGCAGCCATCTCGGTATAGCTCCACCAACGATCCTTAAATTTGCGCCTCATCTAGTCAGAAGCGGCTATAACAGAAATAAAAGGTATACGCACAGACACATTGGATGATCTGCAGATCTTCGCATACAATTGCAGGGTTTTACCATTGTACTAGTTAGTTGACAGGGGCCTAGATCACAGGGTGAATAGGAGTTTTAGCTATGTAGCGGAAACGAACGGGCTAGTTGTATTCATTGAGTGTTTTGACTGGTCTAGTGAGTATCAAATAAAGATTACCCTGCAAAGCTACGACCATGGCTTGAATGCGAAACTGATCTATCATGGCCGAGAGATCTAGGCAATATGTTCTTCAAAGAAAGACATACGTAAGAAAGATATGTGTCTATATATATCTTTCTTTGACACACAGGAATATGAAGTGAGCATAGAAGCTAACTTAACTTCATGACTTCTATATGGGGTACACCCGATCATATTGACCTTCCTCTATGCCAGAATCATGCTCAAAATCCGTGCTGCAGCGAAATGTACGGAGGTGACTCCTCAATGCCCAGTTGAGGGCACCATCTACGGATACGCGCCCGACCTTGTGTTTAGTATTGAATTTTGCTTAATATTCGGTGTTTGTTCTCTGATCCAGCTCGGCCAGTTGATCAGATATCGCCTATGGTCTTTTAGTATTGCCGTGGTTCTCGGTGCTTTGACTGAGGTTATTGGTAAGTAAACTGCAGCTCCTAGAAACGACAGGTTAACTGTCCCGGAGAGAACTGACAAAACAAATAGGCTATTTTGGTCGTATACTGCTCAACAAAAACCCATATTCATCCGCCGGCTTTAAGACGCAGATTTGCACTTTGACACTGGCACCCGCTTTCTGGTCTGCTGCCATATACCTGACGCTGAAGCATGGGGTGAATGTTCTGGGCCAAGAATACTCGACACTGAGGGCGAAGTGGTATCCTTACATCTTTGTCACCTGCGATGTCATTTCGTTGATTCTTCAAGGCGCTGGCGGTGGCCTTGCAGCAGCAGCTAAGACATCCAAAACCAGTGATATTGGCAGCGATGTCATGATGGCCGGGATTGTTTGGCAAGTTGTTACCTTGACGGTATTTGCGGTGATGTCGGGCCATTTTCTTCTTTGTATAAAGAATGCCCCGAAAGTTGGATTGACGGTTGAGGCCCGGAAAGTTTGGAACAGTCGCAATTTCTGGGTATTCTTTTGGGGCATCTTCGTGGCGTTTGTGACAACTTATGTCCGTTGCGTCTATCGGTAAGTCATTGACTAAATATTTGATATCTGCGAGGTACTGAGATTGGAGTGTCCAGTATCGCGGAAATGGCCGGTGGGTGGAAAAACCCTATAACGCAGGACGAACTTGATTTTACTATCCTTGAGTCGATGTAAGTCGAATTGTGACGAAGTTGCTAGGCATTGGAAAGAGCTGACAGATGCTAGAATGTGCGCTGTCGCTGTGATAGCCCTATGTGTCACGCCTCCTGGGTATTTCTTTCCGCAAATGCGTGGGGATTACACCAGGTCAGTAAAGGAAGTGAAAGAGGTGAAGGGCTCTATTTTACAGCCACGACGCAAATATCTAGTATAACCACAAAGTGTAAGCATCTATTGACCCTGAGCCAACGCGATGACCTTCTTCGCAGCCTCCTCAAATCCATCAAATGCATGCAAAGGAAGGCCACTCTCCGCAATCTACAAACATCCGAGTTAGCAACTAGGCACTGGTAGCGGATAATCAGATCAATACTTACCATCTTCTGTCCCAGTTCCTCATTTGTACCTCGCAGCCGCACAACAACTGGAACCTTCATATTCAAATCTCGGAAAGCCAAGATAATTCCCTCAGCAATCATATCGCAGCGAGTCAGTCCGCCAAAAATATTGACAAACACCGCTTTGACGCGCGTGTCCGAGCAAATCACGCGAAATGACGCCTTGACAGTCTCCGAAGTAGCCTTGCCACCGGTGTCAAGGAAATTCGCGCAGTGGCCGCCGTGGATAGTAAGGGCGTCGACCGTGTTCATGGCAAGACCGGCTCCATTGACTACGCGATATTGTGAGCAAACATTTTCGTTCAACAAGGTCTAGATCAGAATACATACCAAGTGTGCCAATGCTGCCTTCACCTTCCAATCTACTGTATGTTAGCGGAGATAAAGATAAACCTCGGAAGTATGTATACATTTATACATACTTGACGTAGACAATTCCGTCCTTTTCGGCTTCAACCTCCTCCGCAACCTCTTCGGCTGTATCCCGAAGTTTGTGGATATCTTCCTGTCGACCGGAGCTGCGGTATGCAGCATCGTCGAAGCCGAAACGTGCACCGTGCACCTCCAAAGTACCATCAGCAGAGATGGCAAGCTGCGTCTCCAGCGTAAAGGCCTCCTTTTCCTTGTAGATTTCCCAAAGGGCTTGTACGAGGCCCGTAAGCTGCTCGTGGGCAGAGGCCGGATGACCCAAATGCGAGGCAACAGCAGCAATGATGGAGCTTCCGAACTCGGTCTGAGTGTAAGGGAAAGGAAATTTCAGCGACTGAGCTGGGTTAGACTCGGAAGTTGACGAGGCAATGATGCATGGCGACAAAGCTGTTCGGTCGACTGTAATCGAAACAGAAACAGAACTATCAGAGCTGGAAGCCGACTCATTGACAGGGATCGACTTCTGCTTGAGGATATCGAATGCTTGGAACTGCTTGATGTACAGACTCCGCTTCTGTCCAGCTGTCGGCCTCGAGGCTGGCGCAACTCGTCTCATAGTATGGAAGCCACGTTTTTGTGAACTAGTCCCGGACATTTGCTGTGGGGACGTCAGTATACCTCAGATCGACAGTTTGAAGAAACACAATCACCTTTGTACCCGGCCGGCTATACTGATTAGCAAACAAGGTCTTCATACCTTCGCCGAACTTCTCGGGATGGTTAACCATGACCGCCCCAGCACGTTCAAGCGCTTGATACTTAGTACGCGCATCTGGTTCCCCAGGCGCAGCCCATGCACCGGCATGTCCCATAATCCGGCCAGGGGGTGCTTCTAACCCGCCAACAAGCGCCATAATGGGCCTATCCCATCAGAATTGTATTCAAAAAACCCCGATAAAAGAACAAAAGACACAATAACTTACTTGGGATCCACAGTCCTCCTTCGATAATCCTTAATCCACTCAGCGGCATCCATCTCCGCCGTACCCCCAACCTCACCAACCAAGATAATACCCCGAGTATCAGGATCATTCTCAAAGAGATTAAGAGCATCGACAAAGTTCGTGCCGGCTAGCACGTCCCCGCCCATACTAATACAAAGACTCTGACCGAGTCCCGCCCGAGTCGTCGACGCAACGGTCTCATAACTCAGTGTCCCAGACTTAGCCACTATACCGACCTCGCCAGGCGCAAAGCAAGGCAAGGGCTGGAAGCCGATTCGGCACTTGCCAATGGCGGATATAATGCCTGGGCAGTTCGCACCTACCAGACGGGTCTTGGATTGCGTTTGTAGCATGGAATGGATCTAATACTATTAGTGAAAAGACACTTCAACCATCCAAGCAAGATTAGCGATTAACCGCAATTCCTACATACCCGAAGGATGTCGTGGATCGGCACGTGTTCCGCCACGGCTACGACGAGTGGAATTTCCGCTTCAATGGCTTCTTCGATGGCTTTTGCGGTCTGGTTTCCTGGAACATAGATCGCAGATGCGTCCGGCTTGGCCCGGTCTTGGGCCTGGTGGTCATTAGCCAACTGGTCGAATTACATCTCCCAACGAGAGAACAACCAGTCTAATGCTCATACCGCTTTCACAGATGGGAAGACTGGTAGGCCTAGGTGCTCGCCTTCAACTCCAGGCTTCACGCCTCCCACAATTTTAGTGCCCCATTCAAGAGACTCTTTGGCATTGGCAGTCGCCTGTCTTCCTGTGGTGGAGATTAGCATTACACGGTATTCCATTGCGGGACACGTCTGGTTCAAAACAAACAGGAAGAATTACCTGTAAATCCCTGGAATAATACTCTCGTATGAGCGCCAATCTTGAGATTTGGTAGAGTGTCCGCATAACTGGCGGTGCGGGGGGTGGTTGTGAAGTGCCTTGTTAGGGAGGCCCGTAACTGCGGCGCCCGTTTTGGCAGGGCGTGCAGAGTCATGGTGTTTAGGTTGGAATACACATGCAGGTTGGCACTGCGTTCTATAGTTGAGGAATGAATTATATACAATATCAAATTTCAAAATCAGATATGTCAAGAAGGCTATTGAGCCAAGTCGGCTAATCCGGTGTCGGAGGTTTCCCCACATTTGCCGAGGAAGTCCCTTTTTATACTCCGCATCTTCAGAGACCCCTTTTTGGATAAGAACGAGACAGATATAGTAGATATAGATTCATGCTTCGTATTCTAATTAAACTAGATACAACACCCTTCCGCTCCAACCCTGCACAATCAATATTCATTGAGATGAAGCTTCTTCCCCACAAACCTGCGCCTAGCAGGCTTCTCGCCGCGTTGTTCCCGTTCCGCATTGAGACCCTTAAGCGCGTGAAGAAGCATACCAGCATCAAAGAAGCCATCTAGTAAGATAACCGTTAGCAAAAGAGCTGCAACAAAAGGTACCAAAAGGACGATAAGACTTACATCCTCCCATTCCATCATCCTCCATAAAGCTACTATCAGCAGCCGAAGTGGGCGTCTCAGCACCCTGCGCACCACCACCTCTTACAAGTCGACCGCGCCGATGCGACTCAGACTGCAAGCTCTCTGCAAGCGCCTCGGTCTCTCTCGCCCGACTAGTGCGCGGACTCATTGTCTTGCGATTCGTCGCGCGCAACAACTTTCGAATCTCAAACAGATACGACTCAAGCGTGTGCATAAGACGGGACGTCTGTCTGTGCTTGGAGCTCGCGCATATCGAGATCGACTCGTCCTTGATAATGTAGCCGATACCGAAGCCGTCGGCGGATGTAGGGCCGAAGCCGAAGTGTCGTAGACACGGGTTTCCACAGTTTGAGGTCGACAACACGGTGTTGTTGATCTTGTCCCAGCCGGCGTCGGCAAAGATCGCGGGTGTCGGTGTGGAGGTACGATAGGCGCGTGTGCTGCTTCCCGGTGAGGAGAGCCCGTCGTCTGAAGGGGAGGAGGAGAATGGTTTCGGTGAGTCGGTGCCCTGGCTTTGAGTTTGGGATTGCGTTTCGCCGGGGCTGGAGTAACCGCCTGTTGAGCTGGTGTCCGGGAAGAGGCCTTCGTCGAAGGAGCGCTGCCAGAGGCAGTAGAGGGCGTAGAGGTGACGGTCCGGGCCTTGGCCCTTTGAGCATTCCTTGGTGGCGGCCGTGTGCTTTTGGCATGCGGCGCGGAGGGCGTCGACCTTCTGGTCGGCGGTATTCTCGCCCCAGAATGCTGTGACAAAGTCTATGGATTCGGGCGTTACGGTGCGGATGGCTTCCGTGCGTCCGTGCAGGAACATCTTTGTCATGGCTGGTTCGTAGGTGTTCTCGACTCGACCGTAGAGGCCGTAGTAAGCGGCCTGGAAGGCCATCTGGATGAATGCATCCGGAGAGAAGCCCATTGAGGTTATGAAGTTCTTGCCAAAGCCTTCGAAGTCCAGAACTTGGAATTCGTGCTGGCAGAGCAGGTCGGAAAGGTGGGATTCGGCGAAGCGGAGCGCAATGTTAAGTTCGGGTGTCATGTCCCATTCTAGCTTGCGCGGTGTCGTGCTGACGTTCCCGAAACTTTGCGGGTCCCGCTTCGCTGGGTCGGGACTGCTGGTTGCCCATAGGCTTGGGGACTGACCGTTGATGGTCTTTGCGAAGCGGAGAATGGTGTCGGTGTACACGTCGCTGGCAAAACGTAGCACCGTGTGGCCATCCACGCCGGTATGCTCAAAGTTGATACCGGCGCTGCCGTTCTTGCAGACGATTATTTGCAGCTTGTCGTACCACCGGTTTGTGCAGGTTCCAACCTGGACACCCTTGATGACTTCGCTTGTGCCACAAAGCATGTTGGCACAAAGCTCGGCCGTGGTGGATGGCTCGGTGATGTCAAGACATAAGACAAAAAGCGCGGTATCGACAATGTTCAAACACTCCGCGTTGTTAGATCTGGAATCCTTTGTCATGATATCACGTAGTCCCGACCAAACTTTCCGATTCTCGGTGCTGAGTACACCCAAAGCACCCTTCGCAGCCTCATGAAGCGGAGTTTGAGCCGCATCCTCAATGATCGCCTGCAGGTTAAGCGAGATATCCTTCTCAGTCATGATCAAATCGCTATTGTCATCCAAGACGTCAAACCAATAGAACTGCCCCCGACACATAACAACCATGTGTTTAGCCGAGGGGTCCTGGCTAATTACACAGCCATTATCGGTAGGCAAACGTGCCGTTCCAAAAAGGCGCGAGTACTGATACATGCAAAGGGGCGTTCCTCGCACGGTATCAGGAGGCAACTCCTCTCGACGCACAGCTCGAACAAATGCCAATGCTGAGACCGCCAGTGACGCAGCTCGAGTCACCTGGTGATTCCTGGCGGGAGTTGGGTCGTCCTCCAAAAGGAAAAATGGATTGAGGTTCAAAACAACAGCTGCGATTGTTAGATGCGTGCAAAATAGGCCAAGCAAAGGAATCCAACTCACGGTTATCAAAATTCAAGTAGGAATCATACCCTAGAAATGATCAGCTGACATCCGACCCCATGCTTGATCCTGAATGGACTTACAAAATTGCTCGATATAGCTCGTCTTTGAACCAGCATAAGTCTTAAGCCGTTCTTGCAAAAGAGGACCATCGTTCTTTAAAAAGTCCCGAACAGCAGCCTTTGTCTCTTCATGATCACGCACGCTCTGCAAGCCCTTCAGGGTATCTATGTACCTGCGACAAGTATCCTCCAGGTCGGGGATAGGAAGTTTAGGCAGTTGATCCTGGTTTGCAAAAGTCAAGCCCTGGCTCTTAGGCTTGAGGAGCTCAGCAACCTCAGACGAGGGGTGGTCAGTAGAGACATTTGGTCTCATGACCGTATGCCCTTGAGGGTCGGATCCAGACTTTCTGCTTGTCTCGGCGTCCATGGAATCACCGAGTGGTTTGGGGGCTGTGAAGAATCGAACTGCCATTGAGGAGTAAGACATGATATTAGATGTGTTCAACCTCGCAGGAGAAGATAAAATCAGGCGTAGCGACTAGCGAGGAATGTGGGAATAGAAAGGAGACGTAGGGCTGTGCGATAGAAGTAGTGGCAGTCTTGGAGGCAGTATGATGGCATTGAGACTATGTCATGTGCAAATGCAGATAGATGGGCAAGTGACAAGGGCGTGATAATAAGATATATGGGGAATATATGAAAGTCACAAGATAGAGATCATGCAGGGATTAGAGAGAAACTCGGGGTGGCAAGAGACAAGAAGAGAGCAGGATAATTTTATATGGGCGTGGGGATTATAGAGTGATCCCGACGGGTGTGGATCCGGCTCGGGCCTAAGGGAAAAAGGAAATTGGCCATAGATTAAGCAAGGTACTTACAGGGCACAGTACAATAGTGCAAGTGGGTTGGTGTGACCGGATGATACGGTGGAAGAACGGAATGATAGCGCCGGAGAAACGGATGAGGTTCGCTGTGCCGCTTGTCAGATGTCAAGTTGCCAAGAAAAGAACCCCGTAGACAAGTAGCCCATGGGCCCTACAGCGACTCTTCAAATAATATGGGAGACTCGGAGATTGCAACATGTAGACAATCACACCTCGAGCTGTTTCCATGGAGGATAGGGATGGAATGGCTTTGTCTTCGGAGGATGCCCCTCACCCCGTGGGGGGTAATTAAAAGGGAAATGATAGGATGGCATCGACCAGGCTAAGAACTTACTTCCAAGGTTAATGTCAATCAACCCTGCACGATGCTGCAGATATCTTGGCTCGGAATAAGGATGTACAAAGAAAGCTTGAAATCCGTTGAGGTTGAGAGATTTAAGGTCGAGCTGTTTAATAAAGATAAAGAGAGGACACTCGGGACGGAGGAAGTAGTCTACCGTGTACCCGACACAGAAGTTCTTGGAATTTTGGAAGTATATCGGTTTGGGCTCTCTCACTTCGTGTCCGAATGACGTTTCGGGCGAAGGGACCGGTCATGCGGGGGAGCTTCTGGTCACGTGAATCCAGCGTCATGGAGCTAAAAACATATAACGACAACAACAACTACGACTACAATAGAAAATTCAACGATTTTGTGGGGTAAGGATGTCAAGGAAAAATTCATGATACGCTGGGGTTATACACGGTACATCACGCTCGCAAAAGGAACAGAAAATTGACGCCAGAGATTTTGTTATCCACAGGATGAACCGCAACACAGTGGCGGAAGACAAGGAGTCAAATATTCACAATGGAACAATAATATCTGCATTGCCATGAGTCCCCCAAGGTAGGAGGACAAAGCACGCTTGCATACATACAGTATGGGTCACCGATCGAGGCAGGACATGCAAATGATGAAGAAGGTAAAGACAAGAAGACAAATCCACATGGCGCAAAGCGAATGGGAACAGAAATGTTGTTTGGAAGAATATGATCCAGTGAGTATAGATCGCCAACACAAGAACAAGTATCCGATGTGGCATTCTCAAATCAACAGCTCCATCTATCCCAAGACGTTTATGCGCTGTTGGGCTTCAAGACGTTGTCGGCATACTCGCCGGCATAGTTACCGGGGGTGCCATAGTTGCAGACAGTGAAGGGGGCGGCGCCACCAGCATTCTTCAAGTCAGAGCAGCTAACGGTAGCGCAACCGACGTGCGAGGTGCCTTTCCAGACGATCTGAGTGAAGTGGCCCCATTTAGAGAAGTTGGACATGTCAGGACTGGCCTGGCCATAGAGGCTGGCGAAGTATGGTTCCTCATCGGTGTACATCATCTGGCTGATGATCTTCTCGCCAACCTGTGCCTCATCGTAGCCGTATGCGATGTTCTGACCGTAGGATCCGCTGGCGGACGGAATGGAACTAGTAACGTTAGAACAATTGTTTTTCAGACCACAAAATGGAGGAATACTTACGTGTCATGTTCATACACGCAACGCGAGGCGAGAGTGTGGGCGGCTTGCGCAAGGTCATCGGACCAGGTCAAAGCGCTGGCAGAGTGGTCGCTGCGGTGAATGTTGTGGTAGTGCAGGACGGATTCATGGTAGGAGTTGCCAGCACTGGGAGCGGCAGTGGCAGCGGCGGTAGTCGAGGTTGCCGAAGAGGTCGCGACGGGGGCAGCCGAGGAGGTCTCAGGCTGGATTTCGGCTTCGGTGGCCGAGGACCAGGTGGAGGACCAGGTGGTCGCGCTGCTGGGTTCAGCAGGCTCAAAATCGGGAGCAGGAGTAGGAGCCGCAGGAGGGACGGACTCGACGGTGGTCTTCTTGGAAATGTCGGCAGTGTGAACGGCAGCGTTGGCGGGCTTGGTGGGGTCCTGCTTGACCAGAACAGCAGTGCTAGGGGCGTTGGTGGGCCACTGGGTGACAGTCTCGGTGACGGTGGTGGTAGTCCACTCGGTCACATAAACTTCCTTCTCAATAATCCTGGCACAGGTGCCAACCGCCAAGGCGGCAAGGATCACAGCAGAACGCATTTTGGGATTGAAGACAAAGAAACTTCTCCAGGAAGTTTGTTAAGAGAGAGTCGGGATTGGGTCAAGCAGATCGACTGCGTTGACAAAGGAGTGTGTACGTTGGGGAGATAAAATGAATGGCAGGCCTCAAAACACCTTCTTTCTTCAAGGAGTGAAAGAAAGATAAGATGCAGGCTGGAAAGATCGGATGGAGAGGAGGAAGGGAGAGAAGAGGAGAGAAGAGGATAATGTAAATAATGTAGAAAGGGGAGATGAGGAGGAGTGGGCCCGTGCGAGTAGGGAGGATATTAATTTTAAATGAAGTCCAAATGTACTTGGAGGCACAAAGGCTGTAATTATTTTATAAATTATTCTATTTGAACAATTTCAATGACTTTCTCCTGTACTTATTCTCTTTCCTTTTGACAATTTCCAGCCTCTTGAGATTTGGACATACCTCAGTGTGGCACGTTGTGTAGTACAACATACATTCCAAGCCCTAGATACACCCATATGAGGCTGGTGATTTTGGATAAGCAAATATTCTCCGAGATTTCTGTAATTTCGTTTAAAGTATTAAGGATATGGATATATTAAAAAGTAAAAAAGGGAAGATGAAATTAAGAATTAGGGTATGATGTGTGATGTGTCCCCTGGATGTATCGTCTGGACCGTTATGGAGTATAGATGGAGTATATACTCGTGAGTGCGCGTACTCCGTACTCCGTACTGCTAATCAGAAGCGACAAGGGAAATAAAGTAATTAAAAGTACCGTGGGTTTCAGCTCAAAAGCAGTGTCTATGGAGTACTAGGGTATTAAAGCGAGATCTTCTGTGATCGAAGCCAGGGGACATTAAGAAGCCCCTTAGGCACAGTTTCAAACTTTGGTACCCACCCGTAGCTTTAACAGCCAATCACAAGAGCTCATAGGAAAAACAAACATCCCCACTTGCACACCCGCTCATCCCACTAAGAAACTTGGCTTGGAGGCCGATTCGGTAGTCTGAACGGGCGGATCTGACATAGATTAAATCAATCAACCTCGTTTCAGCCACTCATTTAAGACGGGATCAAAGTATTCTCCGGAGTACAGAGTATCCGGCATCGAAATCAGAAACTGCCACTTTTTGCTTGGGCTTTGAGTTTTAGCCCGTTTCCAATTTTTCTGTCGATAGATCGTCGTGATAGCGGAAGAGCAAAACCAATATCATGGCTGGGACAACCAATCAGAGCAAGGCGCCGGTTGACGCAGCATCCACGGGTTGTGGTGGGACAGGGCGCGTATACATTCTAAGGAGGGGGGAAGTCCAAAACAACCATGGATCATATTTTTGGTTCTACCTGTATATCACCTCTGCGCTGAGGTTGTACGGTGTACTCCGTCCAGAGTACTCCGTATTCCGTCGGTAGATTCTAGTCTTCAACGTACATCTCCACCTTTTCGGCATTGGAGCCCAGGGTCCACAGTCTAGAAGGGCGGCAGGGGGTCCCGCTCTGGAATAATGTAAAACGTAAAACGTAAAGCGTGCAATACCCAACCAAACGTCAAAGAACGCCGCACAAAACACTCCTGATGTTAATTTGAAAAGAAAATTAATTCCAAAACTCCTAGCGCTCGCCTAGAGATCAATAATTTGGCATCGCCCAGTCTCGCAAACCATCAAATAGTTCTTGGCCGGCTCACTGGCTTTTAAATCTTGAAGGAGCGCATTTCGGGATTTAAGCCAGAAGGACTGATTCCCCACAAAGTCTTTCAGGTGTGAGGGGCGAATGTCGACAATTGAAGTGACCACGATAGACGAGGACACGGCCACGCCGGCCTCGGCCCGTAGCCGACGCCGGATTAGGTCGAGTGCCGACACGGGCTCATCATTCCGACTGAGGAGAGACTCGCCACGTGGATCAGGAATCGAGGAGATATCGGCGGTGGAGAACACACCCGTCACCGTACGAGTACCAATCTGAAGGCCCACGATCACGTCCAGCATTCCTACGAACAGGAAGGGGTGCTGGATGATCTCCACCGCGAAGGTGTTGCAAGTCTGCCGGGCCAAGGTCCGGTAACTCTCATCCCCGAGCAGGGCGGATAGGCGCAGGAGATTACGCGCAATAACTCCGTTTACCGAAGGTGTTGCTGACTCGGTGCCGGTCTTCAGACGGAGGAGCGGTCCAGGCATGCCAGGGGTGGTGACGGAAGGTGTACTGTAGTATCCGGCAGCTGTAGAGCCACTCTGGGCCAAGAAGTATTCATTGAGGTACTCTAGAATCACCAAGTTAGCCATTTAAATCCTGCTAAAAGCAAGGGATTATTCACTCACTTTGCAGTCGCTCGGCAAATTGAAGATAGCTGTCGTCGTAAGTAGCGTCATACATGTCGAGCAGCCCGCTAGCCAAATATGCATAGTCATCGGCGAAACCCGGGGTGTCTCCGCGATTTCCATCGCGGTAAATACGCCATAGCTGTCCCGTGGCTTTGTCGAAGAGCTTGTCCTTGATAAAGCCGATTGCTCGTGCTGCCGCTTCGCGGCAATGCACAGCCTTCGAGCTCTCTATCTCTTCAAACAGAACACTACACTTGGCAAGCGCACCGATCGCCAATCCATTCCAGGCCACGATAATCTTGTCATCCAGGTCTGGCCGCCCACGTGTCTGTTCGCGGTGATCGTGCAACTTTTGCTTCGACGATTTGATAATCTTAACCACTTCTTCTTCGCTAAGACCAAAGTCTTTAGCAAGTTTGCTCGGCGTTGCACGGATGGACAACACGTTTTGGTTCATGAACTCATCATGTGGGTCGTATTCGGGTGGAACGTTGCCGTCAGGGAGAACACCCCAGTGTTTAGCGCAAACCGGAGCATCCCGAGGGCCGAGGACTGAAGTGAGTTCCTTCAACGACCAGACATAAAAGGCACCCTCCCGCTTTTCGGTATCATTTGGATGAGGGTAACTGTCGGCGTCTTCCGAGGAAAAGAACCCTCCGGTGGGCGACTGTATCGGGGCGCTCGTCAAGTAGGCAGACAGGTCATAGACAGCGCCTAAAAGCTCGGGGTCATGAGTGAGCCGGAAAGCATCCACATAGACATCCAATAGCTGTGCCTGGTCATAAAGCATCTTCTCGAAATGGGGGAGACCCCAGTCCGCCGTCACGCTGTACCGTGCGAATCCGTGGCCGATGTGGTCCCGAATTCCGCCACGAGCCATATTCACCAGCGTGGTGACAGCCATCGCGGTCGCTTGTTCGCACTCATCATGCCCTACAACATCCATGACTTGGGTCGGGTAGGCACCGAGCCGGAGTAGGAAGCTGAGGTTGGACGGGGTAGGAAATTTGGGTGCGCGGCCAAACCCGCCATTAACCGAGTCGTATCGAGATGCAAAATGCTGATACGCTTCTTCTAGGAGCTCAATATCCATCTCCTCGTCCTTATCATTATCGCGGTCACCTTGCTGCGTGTGCGTCCCTTCCTCGGCAAACTCCCTCAATTGTTTGGTGATTTCTTTAGCACTGTCGAGACAACGTTGCTGTTGTGTCTGCCAGACATCCCTCAGTTTCTCTAAAATCTCCACGAATCCGATTGCCTCGGGGCCCCTAAATGTGGTTGAATTTGGGCCTTGCCAGTAAGTGCCACCAAACACGGGCTCAAGGCTGGGAGTCAAAAACACATTCAAGGGCCAACCACCAGAACCAGTTGTGGCCTGGACATAATTCATGTAGACGTCGTCAATATCTGGTCGCTCTTCCCGATCAACCTTGATCGGGACGAAGGACTCGTTCAGAATCGAGGCTACCTCTGATGACATGAAAGATTCTTTTTCCATGACATGACACCCTAGACAAGGTTAGAATACCAATACCCTCACTTAGAGTAGTTGGGACCTACAATGACATGCGGAGTAACCGATACTAAGAAAGATCAAACGATTGTGCTTCTTGGCAAGCTCCATAGCTTCTGCGTCCCAGACTTGCCATGCTACCGGGTTATTCATATGTCCTCGGACCTGTTGTTCCGTGAGCATGTTGCAGTTTATTTTAAGGTAGCACGTCTCTCACATAAGGGGATTTGCTTTGGTGCAAGCGATTGACCATTTTTGGGCCTGTGTCTGGTACATCATGGCGCGGATGTGAGTGGTTGATCGAGGCGGCCATTGTCACTGGATTTCTAATACTTTCTCTGGTCGGAGACTAGACGTCCGTCAACCCTATGCCCAAGAGGGGGTTACTTGCAGGTAGTACTACCTAGACACCCAACCTTGGAAGTTTAGAAGCTACCCCACGTGCAATCAAGTCTTATGGGGTATAGATGGCTGGCACAAATAGTAACTCTTAGATATGAAGACAAACGGTCCGGGCTGTAACGGGCTGGAGCGTGTTGAAGCGGGTTAGAGCGTGTCTTGAAGGATAAAGTCGTGTGCGGGCCAACGCCATTTAAGCGGGGGAGTCGAGGCGAAGGTCGAGGTCGCGGGAGATCGGCCCTGTGCGTCATGGCTGCATCAGAAATGTCACGTGATTCATACTATACGGTTGCGGGAACTGTATAGGATGGACAGTTATGTAGTCTACATTGTATGCATTGTATGGTATTGGTGCACTGTACATGTCTGCTAGTTTTACACAAGCTCAAAACACAATAGGGTATCACAACATCTAATCGTCTCCCATTAGCTCTGCCAACTCTGCCTCTTCCTCCGCTGTTAGCATTGATTCGGCTGGCTTTTCCTCCTCCTCTTCTGTTGGCTTCTTTGCAAGTTCCACTGCTTTCTGAAGTTCATCAGGCCGAAGGGGCCATTGGCGAATAGTCGCGTCAATTCCCACGCTGACAATGGTTGACCCTACAAGCGCAAGCCCAGTGACCTCTTCGAAGTGGCCAGAGAAAGTATGATGGAGTGCTCCAGTCTGTTTTAATCAGCATATATGCCATAGACAGACAAAAAAGGAGAGATCCTTACCGATCGGTTCCATACTCTAACCTCCTCGTCCCGACATGCAGTCACGACCCAGCCTCCCGTTTCGTAGACGACAACATCACGGACAAAGTCAGGATGCTCTAGGGTCAGATTGGCCTTCCATCCATCCTGTCGAACCAAGCACTTGGCAGTCTTGTCAGCCGAGGCAGTCCAGAGGTCGCCGTCATTATCGAAAAAGAGCTTATAGACACTAGTGTCATGAGGAAGGAGAGGGTCAGTAGTACTCCCCCCACCAAAAATACTGAACTGGCGAATCTCTCGGTCACTTCCTGCGCTAAATACGGTCGGTTGGGTGCCCTCTGATTCTGGGTCAAGAACAAGGTCCTGAATGCCGCGAGAGTGGCCCTTGAAGGTCTCCAACCGCTCACCACTTGCGATATTGAACACTAGGATTTGCGCATCGGCGCCACCAGAGATGAGCAAGTCGTCACCTAGTAGTCTTGCACTGGTGACTGATCGAACAAAATCGGCATGGCCTTCGTATTTCTGGCGCGGCTGGCCCGTGGCTGTGTCCCAACTCCAAATAGCTTTGTCCCAGCAACCGGCAAACAGGAGCTTGCCATCGGGACTCAAACAAATACTAGTCAGGGGGCCATAGGACCTGTAAACACCCTAGCTGTTTCTCCTGTCTGTAGAGAGGTGAGAACTTCAGATCGAGACAGTTCGAGATGACAGATGCACTCACGGCAAGGATGATCCTCCTCACAGTGCCATTGCTTTGCGCAACGTAGATCGAGCCGGTATTCCAGGGGTCTGGGTGAGCTGCTAGGATCTTGCCCTGCAGTCGAATAGGGTTTCCATTGGTGTTCTGGGACTTGGCATCTTTCCGCTCCTGCTCATCCAAAGATGCGCTGTGAGGGATGTCAATTAACACTTTTTCGGTTCAAAGACCAAAGAATTGTTTTGACTCACGATGTCTGAAAGAAATGATCTCGGTTCGAAGATGTCGTCATCGTGTCTCGAGTCTCTAAAAATCAAGTCAAACGTAAAAGCAGCTCTCTTTTTTCCCCGTCAACTTCTCCCCCGCCAACTCCAAAATTGCTATCTGAGCTTACGTCGTCCACCGTAGCCCGTATCCTCCACAAAACCACAGAATTTGCGTTTCTTCTCCCTTCCCTTCTCTTCCCAACCTCATATCTCGTCTCTTCAGATCTCTCCGTTTTCCTATTCATTCCCTCCGTATCTCCATTTTGCTTACCCCGCGCGATATCGCGCACAGCTGCCATGGAAATGAACCACCTCATAGGGTCAGTCTGAACCTGTTCGGAGCCAGGGTGGCCGGGAGTTAACATCTGGCAGTCAGCGTTTCAACCTGATCTCGAAGAGTGATATTCGGTGAGTTTATCAAGTCTCTCAATTGCCTTGTACACAAATTAATTGCTTCCAGCTATGTCGGTACTCTTCACGAGATCAACCCAGAAGCTTCCACGATAGCTCTTGAGAATGTCATGTCATTCGGCTCGGAAGGGCGCCGTGGCAACCCCGCCGAAGAAGTGCCTCCCTCCACCAGTGTGTACGAGTACATTGTCTTTCGAGGAAGTGATGTGAAGGACATCAGCATTGCTGGGGAGGAGCAAAAGGAGCCCGCACCGCAAGAAGCCCCTCGGTCACCAGAAGACCCTGCCATTCTCGGGGTAAGTCACCATAGCTCTTTCCTCGATCCACCACGTCATCCAGCACAACGAACCACACGCCCATTGCCTCGGGGAATTGATCAAGTGACGAAAAATTCTCGGATGTAAACTCACAGACCTGTTCTGAATGCGCAAAACCGTGTAGAGATTTCCGTTGCCTTCCTTCTGATGATCAATTCCCCGTCTTGGACTTGTTTTCATGTGTCATTGTATGCAGTGTGCTGACTAGTGCAAACAGGGCGCGCAACGACCCGTCCCTGGCCAAGTTTCTGAGCCGGGACCTGCTCCACAGAATCTTCCTCCCCAGGGCCCTCCCCAGTTGCCCCAGGGAGCCGGCCCTACTCCTCCCGGTTACCCCCCGCAGCACCAATTCCAGCAAGGTTTCTACCCTCCCTACGGACAGCGATTTGGACCACCTCCTCCATTCCCTCCCGGTCCTGGTTTCCCGCCGTATGGTGCTCCGCCCGGATGGTACCCCCCTCCAGGCCATGGATTCCCTCCTGGGCCCGGTCAATTCCAGCCACCGATGCCCATTGGCCCTGGTCAACAACCTGGACCTCAACAGCCTGGCCCTCAGCAACCTGGACCTCAGCGCCCGGGACCTCCTGGTGCCCCGCCCGCGCCTAAGCCTACCTCTGAACTCCCGGTCGGGGATAAGGTTACCAACAAGTCTACGAGCGGTAACGCAACCCCAGCTGCTCAGAACGCCCCCACTCCTCCCATCGAGTCCAAGCCCACTGTATCTGAAGCTTTGCAAGGCCCTGTCAGTTCTGCTCCTCTGGCTGCTGTCCCTCAAAAGAATGGCCGAGTCATGCCAGCTATTCCGATCGCCGCCCCAAAGCCTGCTCCTATGACCGCCCACATTCCTAGCGCCCCTCGCGGAAATAACCAGTCTATCACCGATGCCACTGCCGCCGCCACTGCTGCCGTTGCTGCGGCCATGGCCAAGTTGCCGCAACCTGGTGCTCAAAAGCAAGCTGGACAGCCCGAAGGTGCAGTGGACGCGCTTACGCAACAGATGAACCACATGCGCCCTTATGACAACACCCGTCCTGCCCGAGGCGGTCACCACCACCCTCGTGGTGGTCGCGGCGGTGCTCGTCCTCAGCACCAGACCAAGAAAATCGAAGTCCCCCAATCGGATTACGATTTCCAAACGGCGAACGCCAAGTTCAACAAGCAGGATTTGGTGAAGGAGGCCATTGCCACGGGAGTGCCTGTTGCTGAAGCCGAGGCCCATGCAGCCGAGGAGGCAGAATCCATGGAATCCTTGTCAAACGTCGGCGTCGTTGCCAACCATGGCTACAACCGTGGTTCTTCCTTCTTCGACAATATCTCGAGTGAGGCTCGCGATCGCGAGGAAAACACCACTCGTGTCGGAGGTCGTGAATGGCGCGGCGAGGAGGAGAAACGCAATATGGAAACCTTCGGACAGGGCAGCGTTGACGGCTACCGCCCCAACTACCGCGGTCGTGGCCGCGGCCGCGGCTATGGTCGTGGTCGAGGTGGTTACAGTCGTGGCTACGGCCGGGGTCGGGGCGGCCGGGTCCCCTCGGAGTCCACTGGTGTTCCATCCCAGGGTTGATCGAGATCTCTTTTGATTACATGTCCTTCTAGCGATGATTGCTATCTTGTTTTCATATTTGGGTGGCAAGACCTATGACCGAAACGAATAATCACACTTGAATCTTTTCTAGTCTCTTCGGCGCAATGGCAACTGGGGCCGGGGGCATACTGGGTTGGCCATGCGATATTTTTCGCAACAGCAATTATGGGTGTTTTTGTTTTTTTTTTCCTCCCTATTTTTCTCTTTATTGTTTATCTTGTTTTCCTTTTCCATCTGCCACGCATACCCTTTCTGCAGCGTCTTCTGAAATTCCTGGACCTGGTGGATTGTTGTCATGTTTTCACTGTGCAGAAAGTGGCGAATGCACCATGATCTCTCGAGCTCGCCGGCATAGAGCAGATATTGTTATTATGTGTACACCATCTAGGGAGAAAAATCCCGCCCCCCTCCATGACCTAAATGAAAAAGGCAAAAACGAGGCCAAATGGCCTTCGAATCTTATTCTTTCTTTGTATATTGTACATGTACTCCGTACAATTAGATCTATATAATATAAACACGGCAAACAGTGTTGTAATTCGCTGTATCGAGACTTCTCGCCCCTCATTCATCGGGGCCAAGGACCCCAAAAGCAGCCATCCTACAACATAGATCGGACTCCATCTGGTGTCCAACCAATACTTCCAGACGTCATTCGGTGGGTCCCAACTGTGGAGAATTGGCTGTCTCCACATGCAACAGATCTTGGTTTTGAGCTCTCCCCCGCCCGATACATCATATACGTTATACATCACACCTTTGTTTTGTACCGACCGCTTCTTATAAATTGCTAATAGAGAACCGTATTACGAAGTACGCTGCACTGTTCCATTATCTATATGGAGCCTCTTGTCTATACATCCTAGCTGAGATAGCTCCAATATGCCAACAATTCAGGACCCTCCGATCTCTCTGTCCAATGATCATTGCTGTCACTATAAACTCGCCCCGCCATGTGTGTAACAGGTAACTTTTATTCGAGTCAGTGTCCAGTCAGTTTGCTACATAAAGTGTGGGACAGCGTCGGAAATTGGGGCTTTAATCTCTTGTTCCCTTTCCCTCGTTATATATCCAATATTTATCTTCCCCATGGCGCCCAGCAGTGTTTCCAAGCTCTCTGCCATATCGAGTCACATCAAGAATAACCCCATGTTATCCTCCACTCAAGTTGCCAACCAATTACCTTGGAACCCTAACAGCACCCAATTTCCTTCGCGAAAGGATCTCCCAAAGCTTCCTGGTGCACCCGACGGTGCCGCTTGGGTCTGGGGCAAAGATGATGAGGTATGATGCTGCCATTGCCTGTTCATATGTTCTGTCCCAGGTGGCTAATTTGTCTGATGTAAAGGTGGGCAGACTGAACCTCTTGACGCCGCAGCGGGTCAAGGCATCTGTTGCTGAGATTGATACTGGCGAGATGGTGCGCCTGGAGTAAGTTTAGTGGACTATTAGATTACGCTAAATTACAGACCCGACTTACAAGTGTCAACATCAAGTCTTCCTCTCACAGTACCCGAGAAGCCGGCTTTTGACCGCGAGGTGTTTCAGCATAACATCAAAACGCTTGTTGATGGTGTTGCTTATGACGATACTTACATTATGAACACGCAGAGCGGGACGCAGTGGGATGGATTCCGGCATGTAAGTGATTATTCCCTCCAAAGAAACCGAAGCCACCACTCGTACACCGGTCTAATACGTCCATAGTTCGGTCACATTGATAGCCAGTGTTTCTACAATGGGGTATATCTATTCCAAGCTCCCATTTTCTGTCTCCGGATACTAATCCATCAACGCATAGGCCAAAAGCACCGACTTTGTAGGCGAATCCGCAAACCACCGCTGCAGCATCCACCATTGGGCAACACACGGAATCGCCGGTCGAGGAATCCTCTTGGACTACTACCACTACGCCAAAACACACAACAAGCCCTACGACCCATACACAACACACAGCATTACGCTATCAGAGTTACAAGCATGCGCAACCTCACAAGGCCTGGATCTACGTTCAGAGTCCGAAGGTGGCGACATCCGCATCGGAGATATTCTACTCATCCGCTCCGGCTTTGTGGAGCGATACTACGAGCTCAGTTCTGAGCAGCGGTACGCAGCTGCCACACGGTCCCACGAGGACTTGTGTTTCGCGGGACTGTCGCGCGAGCCGGCTATCCGGGATTGGCTGCATGATTGCTACTTTGCGGCTGTGGCGGGTGACTCGCCGACGTTTGAGTCTTGGCCTGTTCCGGAACAAGACTATTTGCATCAGAGTTTGCTGGCGCTGTGGGGGTGTCCTATTGGCGAGATGTGGGATTTGGATATCCTCGCTGAGAAGTGTAGGGCAAGGGGGAAGTGGTCTTTCTTTATGACTAGTGCTCCGGCCAATATGCCAGGTATGTATCTTTCTCGTGGGACTCAGGGCTGGGTTCATGTGTTGGGTCTATGGGCTATGCTAACAGGTTGTAGGTGGAGTGGGTTCCCACGCGAATGCGACTGCTATTCTTTAGATGGGATTTGCGTATAGGGAGGGTGCTACTTTAAGTGTTTCAAGTGGTTGTCAGCGCAACACAGCACTACTTTGAACCAGTCTTACTATTCAGTTGAGTGTAAACTAGCTTTATCCTTTGTGGCAACTCCAGTCTCCCAGGGCTGCTTTTAACCATATATATCAAGTGCGGTGTCCAACACTAAAATATGTTATACAGTAAGTGCCTCGGTCATGCTGGTGTAGGCTTCGAATATATACCTAATGCTGCATCCCTCTTACCATCTAAAAAAGCCATAGACATTTGTAAGAAGATTATGGTTAGAAATAGATATCAGATGAGATCACATCCTCTTTATAACTTGGGGGCACTGGGTTATTGACCACGATAATCCTTGGGGTTCGGCTAAACTCCGGCCCCAGGGCTAACCAACTCCGCATTTCTCCATGTTTTCTCGTGTTCTGATATTGAACCTCCGCAATCTTGATTTCTGTCTAAAAAGGGGGACACTTCCATCTTCCGGTCTAACCCAAGACACTGTATTCCCCATTTCATCATGAGCACCCAGACGCAAACAGAGACGATCGTGCTGCAGACAAGAGCTTCTACAGAAGCGACTCCAGCCGAGAATGACACAACACAAGACTCAAGACCCGCAGACCCAAAATGGATGTATGCCAAAATCCTCAGCGCAGGATTATCCTTTTTCGTCGCGGGAGTCAACGACGGAAGTCTCGGGTCGCTCATTCCCTACGTGATACGCACCTACGACATCGGCACGAACATGGTAGCCGTGCTGTAAGACCAAACCAACCTTGGAAGGATATCTATCTCCAATACAACACTAACACCGCCAGATACGGCACAACCTTCCTCGGCTGGCTAGTCGCTGCCCTAACCAACGGCAAAATAACCCAATACCTAGACCTAGGCCCAATCCTCAGTCTAGGCGCCGCCATCCAAGTCCTAGCCCAAGTACTGCGTGTCTGGGAACCCCCATTCGCACTGTACGCGGTAACATTCTTCCTAGCCAGTCTGGGCCAAGCCTACAACGACACCCACGCTAACACCTTCGTCTCGGCGCTGAATGGCGCGCACCGCTGGCTCGGCTTTATCCATGCTATGTACATGGCCGGGTGTCTGGTTGGACCCTTCGTAGCGACGGGCGTGGCGTCGGCAAATGTCGATTCGAAGTGGTATTTGTTTTATCTTTTCCCGCTTGGCGTGGGTGTAGTGAATCTTGCGTTCGTGGGTGGTTCTTTCCGGGATCGTATGGCTGCTTCGACTGTGAGGGGGAGGGGGGAAACGGGACTGCTTCGAGTTCTGCGCTCAAGGAGATCAAAGATACGCTTTCTACGCCGGGGGTTTGGCTGCTGAGCTTGTTCTTCTTTTTCTTTCTTGGTGCTACTATCACCGCTGGAGGTATATCTTCAGTTGTTTTTCTATTTGTTCTGCGAAACTGACTATATCAGGCTGGATGGTCGAGTACCTTGTCAACGTCCGCAACGGCGACGTCAAAGAAATGGGTTATGTCCCAGCTGGCTTCTACGGCGGCGCCTTTCTAGGACGTCTTATCCTCGCTGAACCTACGCATAGACTCGGCGAGCGTCGGATGATCTTCTTATATGCTCTGCTGTGTGTAGGTTTGCAGTTGGTATTCTGGCTGTGAGTTTGGCAATATATCCAAGATCCAATCTATATACCGGTATCCTGCTTTGTCTGTACTAATACTCGCGATCTACCAGTGTCCCAAATATCATCACCGAGGCAGTAGCAGTCAGTCTACTGGGATTCTTCTCTGGTCCTTTCTTTGCAACAGTAAGTGTCCACTACTGTATTTTTCTGATCCCAAATCTAACCCCTGGCTTAGGGTATATCGGTCGGCTCAAAGATCTTCTCAGCAGAGATTCGCTCCTCTGCAATCGGTAAGCTAATCGCGGCCTTGGAATCCCTGGGGTCTACATTTCTATTCTAACTCTACTCCACATAGCATTTGTCTTCGTACTCGGTCAAATCGGCGGATCGGTTTTTCCCGCTTTGACGGGCATCATCGCGGGAAAAGTTGGTGTCAAGGTCCTGCAGCCCATGCTTGTCGGTTTACTCGGCGCTGCTGGTGTGAGCTGGTTAATCTTGCCCAAGGATACTGCCTTACATCAGGATTGACGGGTTTATAAAACCGCGCTTCGTGGTATAGGATTGGTCCGCAGAGAGCCGGAGGTGTGATGTGTGAAAACCCCATATAGAGAACACAATCTGCTTTGGGCGAAGATGGACGGTAGAAGGGTATTGAAAACAATCCACAAGGGTATAAAATTCATTACTTCGTTACATCACGACGACCAACACCGCGAGAAATCAAAACCATCAACCAAAAGGGACCCCCAATCAAATACACAACTTCGCACAGCTATGATAAACGAACCAACCAACATAAAGAAACCTCATAAGCATCATGCCACATAAGAAATAACCGAAAGCCCTTAGAAAATATCCTCAGGCCATTGGTAATCTTCAAGGCCAGAAATCACAGAATCCCCAACAGAAGCCGACGACGGAGAAATCACTGGGGCAGACACAGGCCTCTTTTTCGGCGACCTATTCGCATCGACCTTGACTTTAGCAGCGCTTGAGCGATGCTCTTCAGGAAGAGGCGGTACGGGTGGAATATCGTCATCACGGAGGTATCCAGACCGCCTGCGACTAGGAGACGTCTTCGACCGTGTCGGGGTGCGAGGGCTACGGTCAGGATTGAGCTGGCGCCGTGGGTGGTGGTAGAAGGCTTCGCGGTGGGAGTTACTTGGCGGAGCAGGCAAAGGCGTAGACCAGATATTGGAACGCGAATCGTCATCTGACGCAGCGGCAGGCGAAGAGGCTGGGCGCTTATTGGTCTCGCTCTTTTTCATGCGAGTAGGGGTTGTGGGCTTGGAACATGGTGAGCGCGTGGTCCCGGAGACTTTTCGGGGTTGAACGTTGGGGGACCTTTTGATGTTGCGCGTGGCACTTGTACTTCCTCCCGCATCCTTCTCTTCGTGCTCGCTCGGGGGAGCTGCGTGGTCGGTGGCTTGCTTGCGCTTGGCTGAGCCGGGGCTCTCGCCGGCCTCGGATTTCGGCCATTTCGCTTTTCCGGGTGGGCTAAGTAGGCCGGAGTCAATCAGAACATCGAGTTCGGGATCGCGTTCTTGATCGTCGATGCCTTTCGTCGGACTGGGCTGAAGAGGGTTCCCACTATCGATAGATTCAGGAATGGAAGACTTCCGTTTACGGGAGGAGCGGTCCTTACCCATTGACGACGGCTGTGTCCCTTTCGAGCGCCATTTTGGACTTTGGCTTGTAGCCGGGGTGTGAGGCGGTCGTGATTCTTCGAAGGAGAAAGTTTCGCGGCTTTCCACAGATGGCAGGGCTGTCAGATTGGCCGCTTCAGATCCAGACGCCTCGTGTTCTGCGGCCTGTTGATCTAGAAGCCTTTCCGACGGCAGAGTGGGAAGGGCACCAGGGACAAACTTCCTTGGGAACAATGCGGGATCCATCTCGGTATTGAGGGGTTTTGGTTGGGTCACAGGCGCTGGGAGCCGCTCCTCGTTGCCTGTGAGCTCACGGAGCTCTTGCCGGGCACGTTGCAGCTTGTCCTCGAGATTGCTAACTTTCTTGAGCAGCTTGGTTTGGCGCGAGAGTTCCTTGCGGGAGGGTTGCTTGCGCAATCCAGTTTGCTCGTATTCATCGGAAGTCCTATCGCAAAACATAGCTGGGGAAGCAGATGGCGATCCATGGGATTTGAAGAAAGACTTGGGTAGACGAAGATCCTGAAGAGAGGAGCGTTTGGAAGCCGAAGACTCAGACCGTAAGGGCGCATCATGGTTTCCTTGTCCAATTGGGTGACGATATGGGTCTTTGACTGGAGAACCTTTGGCTGGAGAACCGTATTCCATCTTGTGCTGTATGGACCGCCAGGTCTGGTCGGCGAGGGTAGTGTTGACACCAAGACCCTCAGTATAATGGCCCTTATTCGTACCCTTGTAGCCAGCCTTCTTCAATTCCGCATAGGCCTGCTCCGCCTGATTGATGACATCCTTCTGCGGCGACTTAGCAGGCGAACCCTCCGAGTTCTTCCCCCATCCACCAAAGGGATTAAACGCCGAAGCAATAGCCTTCCCAAAACGAAAAATACCAGATGAGCGATGCTGAATGCCAGGCTGTTTGTTTTCCTCCTGAAAGTAGATACTGGGCGGTTTCTCGCTCACACTATCATTCATAGTCGCTTCGACGAATCGCGATGTCCGTCCTCTGGGACGACGGGAGCTAGAAGCAGATGCCGCGGCATGGCGAGCGCGCAGGGAAGCGAGCGATCCGCGAGGTGAAGCGCGAGGCGAGGACTTGTAGCCTGAACCATTTCCGCTCATGCTGAGACTCCCGTTTTCACCCCGCTGGGCGCGGCGATCATGGGCTCCGTAATCAGCGGCTTCCTCGGGCAACGGCCAGTCATTCGAGCGACGTCGTTTGGCCAGGTTTCCTGCTGGCGACCGGTGGTCATCTGGGTGCGCCTCGTCGGCATCGTCAAATTGTCCCGAGATGTCTGAGCTCCAATCGCAGTCCTCATCATCGCTAGAGCGTAGGTGCTTGCGCGATGTGCGCTGGTGTGCGGGGCTCGGGTCGATGTCCATTTCCATCTTGGAGTCGCGGGCACTGATATTGCGCAGTCAAGTTAGGTTCGGTCCTTTTTATGCGTTGAGATCCCTTTCATGGGGGGTTATGGCAAGGGACCTTACCTTTGCAGCTTATCCTTTTTTCCCCACGCCCTTGGAAAGATGTCGCAAAAGTCTGTTAGAATCTGGCATAGAAAAGTAGATGAGTGCTAAGAGGAAAGAAAGCTAAGAAATGGAGGTAAGCAATGAAGCAAGAAATGAACACCGAAATGAAAATCTCAGGAGACTCCAAGGTGACCAGGTTTGTTTACATACTCCGCACTTGCCAAGGGGGGAAGTTTGTTGTGGTACCTGGTACCCACGTCTACCGCCAATCTGTTGTGATAGACCAAGTACCAGCTACATAATGAGAATGTACCATAACCCCAAACAAAAGTACAAATATGTATATCTGTATATCTCTAAATCCTGGACTTCGATCTGGAATTTCGCGTGTCTCAGACATGTGCCTTGTATTCGAGGAATGTAGAATATGACATAACCAACCGAGACATGGATATGTACATGGATTGACAACACTTGGCTACTAAAGTGCAGGTATCTCTACATACATGTAGGTATGTATTCGGATGAATTGCAAATCATACATGTAAATTGGATCAAAAGAGAAATGCTAGGTATCAAGAAGATGCCACATCGCCGGTACAAAGGGTAGATTAAGCAGCAGGGGTTAAGGAAACCAGTATCATAACATTAATGAGACAAGTCCTTGTCTGTCTGGAAAGTATGCTCCTAGAAATGTTGAAGGACATCCTAGCTAGAATCGAGATAGGAGTGACATTCTCTGTTCCGATCTGGGATGAAAGGAACGAGGCGCCCTGCGTTTGATGAAGAGGAGATTCGAGATTCAAGTCGATGGATATGTCAAATATAAATGATCATTGAGGCTGGGAGTAAGAATAGCAAAACTGCCAAACCCCTATATTACTCCGAATCTTGACCAAAGAAATTCCTCGCAAAAGAGTGGAATATGAAAGAAATGAGTTCTCAAAGAGATGAGTCCAAATGCAACAAGGAATCTAGGGCTCGGGTAGCCTCAATGAGGAATCAGGAGACAAGTTATGTACAAAAAAGATGCAATCAGATACCATCACAAGAATCAGGTCCATTAACCGGGTCAAGACTCGGTCATCGAGGAAAACCCAGAGAGAGTATGTCATGTTTTCCGCCATTATGGAAAGATATTTGAGGCAATCGCAGGTCTTATGTACTCGACGGAGGAGCTTTCATGACCATTTTGCCATTGGCACGCTTGTAGGATAGCTGAATACCCATCTCAGCCATAAGGGCAGCTCGACTTTCTCCCGAGAAATCGCGATAAGCGGGATAAGGCTCGGTATCAGGCCGCATGCCGTTCTGCATTGACCGGTCATCAAGACCGAAAGTATCTTCATGACTCCTTTTGCCGTATGTTGGCCCAGTTTGGTATACCATACGCTTTCCTCTAACGTTGTCGTATCCGCCGCCGCCACTGCCGCCGGGTGAGGTGCATTCCACAGAAGGAACAATATGGTTGGCATAGTCATTTGATAGAGGCTTGGGAGGCGGCATGGCCGGCACCAAGTTCGGTGTTTGAGGACGGGACACCGGAACATTAGGCGTGGATGGGTATAGACTCGGTTCAGGCATGCGAGGATCCATGTATGAGTTTGGTTTTGGTGGATCCATGGCATAGGAACTCATAGGAGGCTTGGGGTAACCACCTCGTTCGACAGGTATTTGAGGCGCCGGATACGCAATGGGTGTTCCTTCGTATTCGGAAGCGTTGGATGGGTGTCGTATCTGGGCATATGCGTGCTGCGGGGAGTAGATGCCTTGCGGTGCAACGGGTGGTGGTGTAGGAGGCATGTGAGGAGCCGGATAATGCGAAGGCGTGGAGCCAAATGAAAGGTGTGATTGGTATGAGGGTGTTTGGGAGTGTGACATGGGTGCGGGTGGCATGGGTCTTTGATAAGGTTGCGGGCACTGGAAGCCATAGTCGGGTGCAGATGGTCGTCGATCCGGGGGAACGAACCCGTAAGGTGATTCAATATTGCTGCCATTGCTGTTCGATCTAGGGCGATCCATCGAAGCCGCGTACCTGTCGGGTGTCGTGAAACGATCTGATGATCTTGCATATGCAGCTGCGCGTTCCTCGCCGAATTCATAGTCCTCATCCCGCTTGTCGCCCCGGCGTCTCATGCGAACATCACGACGAATGCGAACACGACAACCCTGCTCAGCAATGATGCGGCTTAGAGATGTGCTGGTCGCTAGACCAGGGAACTTCTTAGCGCTATAAACGGTAAAAGGCACCGACTTGACCTCGAGACGGAAATGAAGGAATGCTTGCGGGATGCCCGGCTTCGATGTAGCGGAAAGAGGTATCTGGTTGGGAAGAGGCAAAGTCGAATCCTTGTCGGCATCCTTGGCGTCCTTGATCTCTTCGTATAGGTGGAAGCTCAAGCGGTACCGGCCCTCGTGGCGCACCGACAGATCTGGGAAGATGAAATAGCCTGCTTGTGAAGGGCGATCGAGATATGCGACACCGGCGACTGGAACACCGGTTAATACAGGGCAGGACTGTGGTCCACCCACCCGCCCGTGGGCGATAGGGCGTGCGGTTTCAAGGGTTGCATAGAGGAAGAAATTAGCATTGTAGGCGAAGGTGATATCGGTCTTTTGTGTATCATTAGCCGGGTCAGACTCGAAGATGCGTAGCTCGACCACAGGGGGTGGATCAACAGGGCGACGGTCGGCGGATGCTATTTGGGATGGTCAGTCAACGTGCAACCTTTGCTTAGGCTCAATAGCAAATACTGACACTTTGCTCCCGCGCCGCATGCTCTTGCCCGCTCTGGTTGTTGCATCACACTCAATTTGTACGTGAGCTTTTTGCCTTCACGAGTGATCCGGCTAACGGAGTGCTCGGTCTCATTATGAGGTGGCATGAGAGATGGTCTGTTGGCCATTTTCGCGGATTGATGTTGTTATTCCCAGATATTCTGCCGGTCGCAGTATGGGCAAAGGTCGACCGTGTGGTCGGGGGTTGGTTCGTCGTAGTATGTTGATTCTGCCACAAAATGCAATGTACAATCCGGAATCAACGCGGCCTTGGAGGAGTTGTGCTGATTTATTTTGGTGGGATATGGCCTTCTTCTCCCCTAGTTCCTGGCTTCACATAAGCCGTTGGAAAGACTTTCAGGGTAGTCAAATCGATAATCCCCCACACATACAGGAAATGAAAGAAAACCAATCCCAATAGATTCTGGGAAGCTCCAAGTTCGAACCAAGTGAATGGAAAGTAGAGAAGAGGAGAGGGGGCAGAGTGGGAATCGGTGACACTAACAGACCCCGAGCCCTGGGTACGCCCTCCCGATGGGTAATTATGGTATTGAACAAAAGTACCTGTTCGGTTGGTTGTGGCCCCCGACTGTGTGTGGTTTCCTTGTTTCCGATGTTTCTGCTTTCTGCTTTCTGCTTTTTAATTTCTTATTTCTATAATATCTTTTCTTTAGAAAAATATGTGTGTATTGCATTAATCTAAGGTTATGTATATTGATGGTCTTCTATAGTGTCTTCAGTTGAATAACACCTCTACACATATATGTATCTTGCAATGATATAACAGCAGAGTGGAAATATAATGAAATTCAATCCGAAAGAAGGAATATTCCTTTTAAGAAGACGACAACACACATCGATTTGTAGATCTCATTGCTTTTTTGCTGTAAAGAGCTGGTATTTATTCTCCCATGGAACCTCCACGTTACCCGGCGTTTATCTTGCTGGGTTCCAAGGTTCCGGCCGCAACCCAGTCCAACGGACCGGATTCCCTTTATTTTCCTTTGTCTCCATAACGTCCTATGCTTATATTGTCGACTTCTATAGATGAATATCGATCTGCCAATCTGCTTGAAAAGATCTCACTTTTTTACAAGTTTAGGATTAATGTTCATTCATTAGAAGAAGAAGAAATTCCTCTGATAAATTTCAGATCCCGTGTATTTTCATTACCGGTCTAGCCCCCCTGAGAACATTAATAAAAAACATAAAAATCAAACGGACTTGGAACTTCGAACCTTCCCGACATGGACCTCCCAATTTAGACATTGATTGCCAACCGTCAAAAGGCAGTGATTCGCTTTGACATTCAAGCCAAACTCCATCGAACCACCGATCCACTCTCACGTCCGACCCCGCTAAGCCAATCAGCGATGTCGTAAACCAGTCTAGACGGTTTCTGGCAGGAGTTGCCCCAGCTGCCAGCTGTTCATCCAATGTGCGCACAGTTCGATGATAAATTTAATTCTGCAAATCCATCTTTTCGCTGAACTTGGCTGATCTTCTGGTTCACTTATGAAGCGGATAAATTATGCATACTCCGTCCTTTTTTCTCTTATTTGGTACGACTCCATACTCTCCGTATGGAGGATGCTGTCAAGAATGGAAGTCACCGCAAGCTACGGAGTACTCCGTACTCCATACAGCCCCATTAACTGTAGACCTGTTTATTTCAAACGCTCAAAGTAGAGCAGACCGAATAAAACAAAAATTGAGAAAAGCTACGGAGTACTCCGTTCTGCATTTAGGGACTGCAGACTTAGTCGCGATCTTGCGAGGAATTCCAAACTGGCCTGGGTTTAACGGTTCTTTTCATGTGCACACTCGAATTCATCCTTTTTTATCACTGCTGTACGGAGTAACAAGTACGGAGTATAATACATGTTATATTCCGAAACAGGTTCTTTATAGGCGCGGAATACTCCGTACGGAGTAATTCTATTCAATTGGCTTCTTGGGCATTTTAGCACCGGGGAAGTCGGGCCATAAGGAACTACTGCATCAGCTCGAAATAGTCGATCCGTCCGTCTCAAAATCCTCCTTGGCCTACTTGGCCATAACTCAAGTGACGAAATTATGTTTTATAATATATTCCAAGTGATAATGCAACTTGGGGTCTATATTGTATATAATTTAGACCCGGCATACATGGACTCGGTACTGTAGAATTTCTCGTGGCGAAGATCTGCATAAGTAATGCGCTCCTGGATTTCTTATTTATTCGCTACGTTTCACTGTTTCTTCGCCCGTACTGTCGTACGCACTCGGTCCAAGCTTTGTCAATGCTCCAAACTCCACTAAGCCATGTGTTGCATGGGTTGGAAATCCTCGCGGCACAATGCGAACAGTTACTCACTGGGCAATAATCTGCATACATAATCAAAATAATAAACACATGATAATAAGTTCAACTGGAGAAATCTTGGAAAAAAGAAGAAGCGACTTCGAAAGTACGCATAGGAGTACTCCCACTCCGTAAGCAACCCTTTGTAGTTGCCTTATCCAACCCTCGACATTTGAATGAGTTTAGCCGTTAGTGGGCAAACTCCAGCCCCCCGAAGATCATAGGCATTGCCATGATTCAGCGCTTTGATTTTCTACTCCGTAGAATGATTTATTACTCGATTGCAGAAATTTCGTTAGCGCTCGGCAGGCTTCCTTGGCTGTCTCCGGAATTATCCTTCCTAATGCAATAATGGAATATGTGCGCAAGTTCAATGATTCTATATATTTTAGGAACAATTGTCTGTATTCGGTAAGAGTCTTTCTCGCATCGACATGGAGATATGCAACTTGAAGTGTTCCCCTTGTTATGACTGAATCATGCTACTCTGTGCCCCTTTCTCCGTACTCATACATAAACCGGTAATATCCGTTTCGGCTCCGAGCAACCCTGTCAAAGCGGTCGATAATGGGAGTGCTCAGGACCCTTCTTTGCATTTGGGCTATTGCCTTGGTCGGGATGGGCGGCAGGGGGTTTTTATCATGTGAGTGGCTGCTAAAGAGGTCGAAAGATATCAAAAGTCGGAACGTGAACTTTAAGGCCGGCCGAAGTAGAAAATAGAGGCGCGAGTCTTCATATGGTTCAGTGGGGTGTTTTGATGTCCCGAGACACCTTTAAGAAATAAAGGAGTAAAAAAGTATTCATCACACAATTCAGCGGGGGACTACTAAAAAGACCGCTAAAAAGACCTCTAAAAAGATTATCGGAGTAGACTATGTCAGGGTCCGGACTGGGATTCACTCCTTTATCCCAGTTCGAGGCGGTATTCAGGGGCAGAACTGAGGAATTTCCCCATTCCCACACGTCACCTGCGGACCTTCGTCTAGTGGGCCAGCCCCACTCGTCTTTTAAGCTTTGATTGATTGTGCAGGTGTCTCTCTGTTCGAACGCGGGCCCTTGAACTCCTACCTACCTACCTATCCTACCTCGATAGGTAGGTACGCTTCGAATCTTGACTATGGAACCCACACAGACCCAGTTAGCTCGTGCTTTGCCACATTTGCGCCTCGACTTCAGCACGGCAGATCCCTCAATATACGGCGATCGCGTTTCCCTATCCTACATGCATGAGTGGTATTCGTTCGCTTAAGACGCCTTCGCCCTGTTCCAACAGATGCCTATTACCCACGATATAGCTGTCCAAGATGAAGACGAGCTATACTCAGTCGGGAATGAAACAGGCGTCTCGGGCCGATTTGTCCGAAACCTATGCGACCCAGTGATGAAAGCACTCCAGCCACTCCCGGATAGTCTCATTGGCTCGCTTGCGTTTGTGACGATTATCCCCAAGATCGTGAACGTCGTCCATAGTGAAGCGGGAGGTCTCAGGGTTGACGCCAAGCTGATCACCAAGAAGCTCATATGCAAGGTGATCCATTAGGGAAAACTCAGAAGGGTCGGGGCCATCATCATCTTCGGGACCTGTCGCCTTATCCCGATTCTTAACAGTGGTCTTACGGTCCTGGAGCTCTGGTCTGAACTGCGCCGCCAATTGAGGTAGCAGCTTTTTAGTGCAGCTGAACTCCTGTAAGCGCTGGATAGTGCCCAGGTGTGGTTCTGAAACAAATACCGTGCTTTTTGCTCCACCGTCTGTCCCAAGCGGTGAACGCGGCCGATCGCTTGGAATAGTCCATTATAGTTCTGCGCTGCTTCTAGCAGGACGATGCGGCTGCAACAAGCATGCATATTTAGACCCAGTGCGCCGCAAGTATGGGTAGTCACTAGAACACGTGTAGCCGAATCGCTTTCTGTGAACTGTGCGACTGCAGACGAGAGGACCCAGGAGACGCCTCAGCCGTTGAGGGTGGCAATACACGCGGCTGAGGGAATGGTGAGTATCATTCCTCAGAAGTCCTTTGACAAGGCCAGTACTGATCCCTTTGCGGTCCGCCTGGTACACCGGCCTATCCATACCAATTTCAACAGCTAGGCATTTGGAGACGTCGCTTCTTTAGAATAGAAACGACTTTCTCCCGGGTTCGGTCCAGTCCTGGTTGCGATCGACCAGTATTAACAGGGTTGGTGAACAATCCAGGAGCGTGGGGGGCTCTGCCACGTCGGAAGCATCCAATGAATCGAATTGAAGTTAGGTCCAATCGAACTAAAAGTTCTCTCAGAAGAGACTCCCATTCCCAGAACACTTTGTCTTTTTGGAGAACAGGATAAGTATTCACCGGCGTGAAAACCATGGGATCAACAATCTCCACCGAGCAAGAAGCAAGGTCATTGCTAATCAAGATAAGACCTCGGGATGTCATTAAAACTGATCGATGCTTCTCAAACACCTTTGCCACCAAGAAGGGACCTCCGGTGGCATCCCAGCTTTGATGACGACGAACTCAATCCCTAAGGCAGAGAGAAACATTTCCACTAGCCATCATGTAAACGGCCAGTTTGTATAAACCATCACCCGAGGCTGTGCGCCAGAAACAGCTAGTGTTCCTTCTGTCCACAGTATGTGAAATAGGAACTTCAGCCGAGGACACTCGTATGTGAGGTACTTTAAGGACGGTCTTAGGCTCGCTATACTCTTTATATAGCTGCCCAACCGAAAGGTGATCAAAATTTGATAGAAGTTTGACTACGATACTGCGAAAATGGATATCTGATTAAAAGTTAGCTAAGTAGGATAAACCATGTCACCAAGAAGCTTATCCATCACCACCACTCACCTCCATGAACGTAAACCCGTGAATGTATATAAGCAATGGCCAGCGCGAGGCCATTACTCCTTTCGGATGTGATGTGCCAGATCTACAAGCCAGCAGAAGCAAAGCAAGAGAGTGCATCAATTCAATATACTAAAGACAGGGAAGGAAAGAAGGAAAGAAAGCAAGAGATCTGGCGAGCGATCTGAGAAAGCTAGTCAAGCCGAGATCTAGTGCAAATGATGCAAACCCTGTCTCTTCTCGCTTAGGCGAGGCAAACAAAGAACTAGCAAACAAATCGAAGAAAGCAAACTAATCTATCAGATCTAGCATGTGACAGCATTTGCCAGCATATCAGATCTAGATCGTAACATCGGAAACCTTGGAGTTGTGTCGAGGACGCCAAAGGCACCTACCGGCTTTATACGGAGTACAAGCAAATTATACAATGAGTTCTCCAATATCACATTTTATAATCGTTACAATTTGTCCTGATTTAGTCCATTCCACATGGATATATGGCATAAAATTTCTTAACAACATGAACAAAGCCCCATTGCTGCAGCACGATGTTGTCCTTCAGTTTCATGTGGTTATATACAAAAGTGAAGGCGGTATAAGTCTGCCGAGAAGTGAGGTTATAATGAACTTTAAGGCTACACATTTCGCCTTTCGGGGCATATGGTCAACTGAAAATATACAGAGAAGATTAGCATGGCCCCTGCACTAAGGATGACACGCATAATGAAAGAGAAGCTACTATTTTTTTTTTCTTCCTTCCTGGTCCTGTATTGAGGCTTATACGGTGTGGGTCATTTCAATGACATATAATTGGTCCTACGCAATTGGGTAGTCACGTGGGTGAATACCCACGTCGAAGGTTCGAATCGGCCAATGACAGAATATTATTATTTCCTGTTGTGATTGGCTGGGATGTCTTGAACAATCCGGAGGTCTAGAGTCGCAGTATCAACTTCCATATTGCTTCTATGGATCTTCTATTGGTTTTACCTGGCTTTGTAACAAAACCGTTCGCACACATTCTCCCTCCCCTTGAGCGAGCTAAAGTCACCACTGTTGACGTGATCACGCTCGACTCACTCGAGATTGCGAAACGTGCCCGCGTCCCTCCCGCAGATGTTCGCCGGCTCTCCTCCTGTATTGTTGAGGCATTGCACACGGATGTTGGCTTCGAAAAGCCGCAGACAAATACAGGGACCAGCGATGGACCCAGCTCTAGTATAAACCCTGACGCGACGACCAGGAAAATCGGCTCGACGAAGCGCGCGTCACAATGGAACACTATCAGCACTCTTGACCCTGCGATGGATGCACTGCTAGGAGGCGGAATTCCGACCGGGTATGTCACAGAAGTTACGGGTGAGAGGTATGTTGCAGGTGTTCATCCAAGCCTTATGAGCCCGACAGGCAGGTCCATCTGACTGTGGATCGATGTCCAGTGGGAGCGGCAAGACCCAGTTCCTCCTAAGCCTCTGCCTAGCCGTCCAGCTACCCAAACCACAGGGTCTACAACGGCGTGCCATATACATATCGACCGAACATTCGCTATCTACGCCACGACTCTCGCAGATCCTAGAATGCCATCCTGTCCTCTCAACACTCCCCGCCGAGCAGACACCCTCGCTGCAGGATATCCTATCCATCAACGCCATGGACCTGGAGTCACAAGACCACATCTTGAACTACCATCTTCCCGTCGCGATCGAACGTTACGATATCGGCCTAGTCATCATCGACTCAATAACATCCAATTACCGCGCCGAACACGAATCGAACAGCCTCCAAGCCAACGCCAAACGCTCCTCCGAGCTCGCAAAACTGGGCCATCTACTACGCAACCTCGCCGTAAAGGAAGACATCGCCATCGTGCTCGCGAACCAAGTCTCCGACCGTTTCGAGTCTCTAAAAGGCAGCGAGCCAGCCTCACGGACAGGGTTTCCGTCCATGAGTCAAACACCAAGTCGTGGATCCGGCCCTGCCTCCCCCTTCCCGAAATCCCGGACTGAACAGCTATCTACTAGAAATGGCCAACAGCCACCATCCTCTTCCCCCGCTATCTCCTCGTCGCCATACCACGCACCAGACGATAAAAACTTCGACGGCTCGTACTTGGTTTCTCCCCGAGTGCGCAATAGCATGTTGAACGTCGCTCACCAGGAGCGCTTCTACTCTGGCTGGGGGGATGGCGCGTACCCAGAGAGTGGATCTCTGAAGAACCCGGCGCTGGGACTCGTCTGGTCAACGCAGATCGCCTGTCGAATCGCGCTGAAAAAGGAAGAATCCCACGCTGTAGGCGTTTCCATGGATGATAGTGCATATCCGGCAGCCACGCAGGATGCATCCCATTACCGAAACGGAGGAAGTGTCGACACCCATCTTGACGCGGACTCAATAGCAATGCCCGCCCCTTATCTCAAGAACCGAGTCTCTGACTCGCGGAACCCCACTCCGACCTCTGAATCTACTACGCGGAGGACAATGAAACTTGTGTTCTCGCCGTGGACGGCAGGCCCGAAGGACCCACCAAGAAAGGGTCAACCAAGTAGAAGAAGTGGCGAGGTAGAGTTTGAAATCTGGAAAGGTGGCCTGAGAAGTACGAGTTATGGTGAATGATTCGTCTAGTGCCATATATAACCGAGTCCATTCTTGCCTACCATATCGTCTATCTTGGGGGTCTTGACTGTGATCTACTCGAGATAGTTTGGCAGCTACGTTGGCATGACTAGAACAGCAACAGAACTATGATACCCAACAGCGTTGAGATTTTGTACATATGAACGTCTGAAAAGATATAAACATCCAAGCAAAGGCCATACTATTCTAAATAATAGACTTCGTATGTGAACTGCTGATCTTAGATTGGAAGTTAATGAGTTGAGGTGTGATGCACAATGGCTTGCATGTAGGTAGACTGTTTTGGAGGTTCACGGGGTTGAACAAGGCGCAAAGAAATGAATCCGTGCAATTCAAAGCTGCTGTACAACAATTATCGAGCCATTTAGGGCTTCGAACTTGGATTTGGTGTGGGAAGCAGGCCTTGACCGACACTGCTACATATACTACCTTAGTTATGTCTTCTCTTGTTACACTTATCTTGACTTGGAGATGTTTAGGTGTATATAGGATACCTCAATCTGAAACCTGAAAGTGGAATATCACTCCAATATGGCTTCAATGCTGATGAATCATAGGCTTGTCGATCATTTGCTCCAGACTCTTTGTATGCATGTAAGTATTCGGTGGACATATATACAGATGTACATGCAGGCAAGAGACGAAAAGGAAGAACACGCTTCAAATTAACCACAATCATATATATGGACATTTCTCTAAATTAACAGCGACCATCTCTTTCTCCCCTTTTCATCAGGCTCCTTTCTTTCCCCTAACATCCTTGCAACATGAGCTCAACCTCACCGAAGAAACAAAAAATGGATCTAAGGATCAAAGGTAAGAGATGCAATATAAAGATGCGAGACCCAACGATAATCATGAAAAAGCTTGAACGGCTCAATGAGAAAAGAAACGTCAAATTTGATCTATGGCTCCCGCCGAAGCTCTCAAGGAAAATCGTCTTGACCTTGTGTATATTCACGCAAAGTATACAACATAAGGCATCAAAGTTGAAATCGAATCAGAACAATGCAAGAGGGGACAAAAACAAGAAAACCAAACAAGCACTCAAGGCCTCAATATCTATTGAGCCTTGGGCATCTTGGCGGGAGGAACACCGACGCCGTTGGTGTTACGGTAGAACATGACACCCTGGCTCTCACCGACCGCACCCTCGGTGGGCTCAACCCACTGGCAGACACGGGCAGAGGTCCACATGGCCTTGAAGAAACCAGTCCAGCCGGTGTGAGCCTCAGAGCGGTAGTGGTCTCCCATGACGCCCTTGATGGCCTCGCTGGCCTCGTCGGCGTTGTAGAAGGGGATGTTGCTGACGTAGTGGTGCAGCACGTGGGTCTCGATGATTCCGTGGAAGATGTGGCGGCCGACGAAGCCGAAGTCGCGGTCAATGGTGGCAGCAGCGCCGCGGGCGAAGTTCCACACCTCAGGCTGGTAGTGAGGAAGGGTAGGGTCGGTGTGCTGGAGGAAGGTAATAGCGACTGCAATGGGATATTGTTAGCAACGGGGATTCGAAAGAACTGGTGTTCTTTGTGTCTTGTGAAACTTACCGAGCCAGTGGTTCACCCACAGGTACGGGAGACCGTACCAGACCAGCAGATTCAACCAGCCGAAGTTAGTGCCGATGTAGTACAGGGCAGAGCCGGTGAGAAGGAGACCCAGGTCACTCAGGACAATCAGCTTGGCGTCCTTGGCTTCGTACAGAGGGCTGGAGGGGTTGAAGTGGTTGACACCGCCAAACCAGCCGTTTTGCTTGCCCACACCGCGGCCCTCAGGCTGCTTGGAGTGGTTGTTGTGACCGGTGACGTTGTTGAGCAGGTACATAGGCCAGCCGAAGAGCTGCTGGGCCAAGAGGTTGCCAGCAGTCAGGATGGGAGTCTCCTCACACAGCTCACCGAGCTCGTGCAGGGTCTTGCCGACGCGGGAGGCGTACTGCTCACGGGTCTTGGGAACGAAGACCATGTCGCGGGCCAGGTTACCGGTGGCCTTGTGGTGCTTGCCGTGGGAGATCTTCCAGGAGAAGTAGGGGACAAGCAGGAGGGAGTGGCAGATCCAGCCAACAGTGTCGTTCAGGACCTTGGAGGGGGAGAAGGCCTGGTGGCCGCACTCGTGGGCCAGAACCCACACGCCGGTGCCGACGAGACCCTGCACGATGGTGTACAGGGTCCAGAGGGCCACGCGGGCCGGCATGAAGGGGACAGTCTCGGGGGTGACATAGTTGTGGAAGAGGTAGAAGACGGATCCCAACATGGCCATGTCACGGAAGACATAGTACAAACTGGTGGCGGCAGAGCGGTGGAAGCAGTGAGCGGGAATGGCATCGCGAATCTGCTTGATGGTGTAGTCTGGGATCTTGAACTCGTTACCATAGGTATCGAGCATCTTGCTGCCCTCCTGCTCCGAAGCCATCGAGGAAAGGGAGGTAGAGGAGGGAGACTGGCGAGGGCTGTCAAAGGGCGAGGCCGAGACAGAACTGGCCGTTGAGGACTCTGTGGCGGGGTTGCGATTGAGCGCAACGCGCTTGGGGATTGCGGTAGACGACATGTTGGGCGTTGTTGAGGTTGACAGTGTCTAACTGGGAAGTCACGGTGCGTATACTCCCAAGATATCCCTTTCTATTGGAATGAAACGAAGGACAAGCGTTTCAAAGCAGAAACGAAAGTCGTGTTTAAAACAAGAAACAACCTGTGGTCGGATTAGCTGGGGATTATCGGAGCAGTAAACTGTCATCTACTCACAATATTTTGAGTTTTTTGGGGTGTTGCACAAAAGACAAAGTAGATCGAAACGAAAGCCCCGTTCCAAACAAGAGCCAACGAGAGCCAACGAGAAAGCAAGCAATTGACCACGAAAAGAAAGAAAAGACACAAAAGAAGGAAACAGCCCCCTTTCAAAAAGAGAAACAGAAAAATTGAAGGGCGAAAAATACCAAAAATTCCCAAAAGAAAAAACAATCCCATGGGACCGTGGGGTGGTAATTTTCATACCGCCACTCCACCCCCAGGGGCAATCCAACCGTATGGTGTTCTGAAAGTTACAGATATCTAGATCCACTTCGCCTTCATTGAATTTTCGCATGAACTGCATGTGGCCAGAATAGCCAGAATAGCCAGAATAGGGCTGATCTTTCCTCAGAGTCGATCTCGTATTCATGTCATTGTGTTACTCTATACCCAGACTATGGAGTACATCGTACATCTATGCGCTTTCTCTCTGAGTTCTTTGGTTAATCCCGTTCCCCCAACAATTTTGATATAGTGGTCTGACCGATGTGATCTAGGATATATCAGGTGTTCGCTTGGATGTCGCTTTCACATGCCGAGAATACGGTGAAGGTGTAGCTGCATGTGGGTAGATTTAAGTGATCAACTTGCCTCGGCGGGTCATTTTCGTGATGTATACGAAGTATGTTGTAGACGGCCCTGGATTGGCCTGGAAGTCTTCCACTGGATCCGAGATGCAAGATCATATGGCGAATCGGTTTTGCTTTTTATGTATGTGCAATTGGATACTCCGTACTCCGTACGGAGTATCAAGACCCGAGACTACGCTCGAGGGCTGGAGATGGCTCGGCAGTGGTATGCGCAAGGGACATGTGATCCACTTTTTCTTTTTCGACTTTCTTGGCCTTCCGGATGTAATTCGGTGTTGGCAGAACTATGGCCTCAACCTTATTTGTCTACCTCGTAGTAGACGGATGTTGTGTTCACATTTACTGAATTGACTAGATGTGAGCATTAGAATGTATAGAATAATCTATCAATACATTAAATTGTTCCCATGAAAATGTCAAAATTTAATATAAAATAGAACACTGACTCAGATACTCAGATAGGTACGGGGATATAAAAATTGCCTCTACCCGCTTGTTGGGACCCTTTTGGTTTTGTTGGGGCCCCACTCCCATTTGAAAAATACACAGACGCTAATTTTTACTTTCAGATGTTTAATTCTTTAGTTCCCCTGGCCTTATCACTTTGCCACCTTAGATAAGATCTGATCAGGCCGATCTCGGACTTTTCTATTGTCCGACTTCTACAGAGTACATATAGAGAATATTGTACTTGGGAATATCCACCCACTTCACGTGAGGTAGAAAAAGTAATACGTGAGCGTGCTAGAAGCGAGTTAGAAGAAACCTCGATCCTAGCTCAGAGATGGAGTTAATCCATACTAGTGCATACTAGTCTGTATCGGGCCAAGGGCCAGCGGGAGCAGCCCCAGCCGAAACCATCAACCATATTCCCGAGGTCTATACAACTTACAGCAAATATAGTACGGAGTACGAAGTATAACTGAAGCGTTTCACAAAAGAATAAAGGATTCATGAATCGTAGATCTACATACAAACAAGTATCCCAGGGAGCCTATATACGACTCATTATACATACAATCACCCTCACCACCCCATACAGATTTATCAAATCAGCGAACCTCCTCCATCCGCCGCTCCGAATCAACAAGCCAAGATCCCCCACCAGCAGCATGATTACCGCCAGCAGCACTAAGAGTAACAGTCGTCTTCTTCAGATCCGGAAGAACAAGAACCGTCTCGCCATGGTTACGGTAGTCAACCTCACAAGGGATCGAGCGACGAGCCGGCGCCATGGAACCAGCGGCATCAGCCGCAGGCGGCGACGTCGGGGGTTGAGGCGCCGGTGGCAGGAAGGTACGGATCTCAACGCCTGGGAGAAGGAGATGGCCTGGTTTCTGGGGGAGTAGTAGGACGGTGAAGCGGGTTGATTCACCGTCGCGAGCGAGGAAGTTGCCCCGCCGACGACCGCCTATTTGCCACTGGTCTGGATTGGCGTGGATCTCGTAGGAGCATTCGAGGGGTTGGTCGGCGTTTTCGCGGGTCGCTGGGGAACACCAGCGTCGTGTGTGGCGGAGGCATAGCTCGGCGACGATCATCTGACCGACGGCGGCGTGGGTGGAGGGCCCTGGGTCGGTGGTGGATTTGGGCTGGAGCTGGAGGTCGGCAGTGTGCACGACTTGGACCTCGGGGACGTCGACAGGGATGATGATGCGGCGGGTCGGGATGGTAGGTTGTGCGGGGAGCTGGATCGTGGGGTTGTTCTGTTTCATATGTGAGTAAAATATAGCTGGCTGGAAACACTCGAGTTGGTTCTTACCTTGTGCCACTCCTTGAGCCACTGTCGCACATCTTCGCCTGGTGCTTTCAAAGCTCCAAGTAGATCGTCCCATCGCACAGTCTGATAGGGCAGCATGTTTACTTCCCGAATGAGCCCAATGGCTTCCATGTCATTCGTGGACAGCTGTGCGCGGAAACTGTTGACAATGTACGATGTGAGCAGCGCTGCGTACTGACGGAATGGACTGGAGTCGATGGAAGCAGCGAATTGCTTTTCGATTGCATCGAGGCACTCATCGTCGACACATGTGAAGTCAACGCTCAGTTGTAGGCTACGCGGCGTTGATGCGGACGTGCTACCCTCACTATGGCGGATTTTGTAAAGAAGAGACGCGGGCTGCTTAGGAAAGACATCAAGGGCGACGGGGCCAGTGATGCTGGATTGCACGTCGTAAATGTCCGAACTCGGTAGACTGCAGTTCATAATACGGAGCGGGATCAGCATGGCCGGACTGATGGTGAAACGCGAGAATAGTAGTTCATCCTTGAAAATGTCCTGCACGTTGACCGATATAGGTAGTGCTGAAACAACACTGAATGATGCCGAGGAAGCGAATCGGCCTTGTTCAGTCTCATAGCCGATCTCTGCTCGCGCTGAGAGTGTCGAAAAGGCCTCCTCCACAGTATAGGGGATACGCAGTCGGACGAATGACCGCGCCGGCAATTGCGCGAATTCGATAATGCCTGACTCATGGTTGGCATCGACCTCGAGCTTGCCATCCACAACTTCTGTTTCTGCAAGTCGAAGCCGTAGGCCTGCAGTAGCTGGCCGGACACGGATCGTACCACTCTTGATATCATTTCGTCCGCTGTCAAGTTCCAGCTCCAGCGTCCGCATGGCCTGAAGGTTAATAAGATGCGGTGCCACGATCTTCGCCTGTAGGGCTTCCGCTGGAGGGTAACAATAGATGTAAGGCTGGTTGTCGCGTTCCTCAGAGTCTTCCGTTTCCCGGAAGCCAACAGGAAGGGCGGAGTCGTGCCCGGCGTTGAAGTTAAAGACAAGGTTGCCAGCCCTCATCTCGAGCCGGTCAATGAAGTACTTGCCTTGAAGTGTGGTCTGCAAAAAGGTTAATTACTAGTAGTAGAAGTTCTCTTACAAGCACTTACCGAGCAGTCAATCAAAATCTGTGTTGATGATGATTTCACCACAAACTTGGCTGAGCTATCGATCCAGTGCTCAGAATTCTGAGAGCTGTTAGCGCTGACCAGCCGCACCTTGAGATTGTCAATCTCGATCTGCTGGCCCAAAAGGAATCGTAAAGACAATTGGATCTGGAATCCATCTTTGTTATCATACAGTCGAATGGCTGGGTCGACACGGAGGTCGGCAAAGAAATCTGTCAAGGAAGCAGTGACATCTTTTTGAAGAGCACCAGACGCCTCGAACAAATCGCGCACATGTCCTTCTAACATTTCCTGTTCAGCAGAAGGAATTGAGCAAGCCACGGACTTTTGCCTGACTGACAATTGCGCCTGCGCATATGTAGCAAATTTGGAAAGCAACCGTATCATCATCCGAACATAGTCCTCATTTCGTCTGAGCTCCTTCAAGCACCGCGCGTGGAGTTCTAACATACTTCCTTCCAGAACAATCCAGTATTTGGAGCCGTAGAAGGGGGCCATCCGGTGGAAATAAGAAGCAGCAGACTCGTAGTCTTTGCGGCGGTATCGTAGAATAGCAATTTCAGCCAGGGCCTGTTCCACGGCGTTGACACGGTTGGCTGCCATATGATGGCGGATCAAACGGTCTGTGAGATCTTCATAGAGAAACAGGAAGGCTTCTTTTGACTTTAATGCGGCCTTGAGGCCAGGAAGCTCGATGCCTACAAGCGACGATTGCTTCTTCTTCTTGGAAGGTGTCTGTGACCCTTCATAATCACCGTCCAGCGAGATCTCCGCCAGGTCACTTGCCCCAGAACGATATCGATCATCAAACAGGAGACCGAGATCATTCCAGTTCTCAGCCCAGCCTCGTCTGCGAGCAATCTCCTCGAGGGATCGCCGAGCTAGAAGAAGCAATTCCGCCCTTCCAGATGACAGCTGTTCAGAACCAGTTTTTTGCGTCGGAATAGGCATGGGCTTAGGGTGTTCCATGGTTGATCGCCGCTGAAGCAAACCCACACTGTCAGAGATATCCTGAGTCACTGGCCTGCCAGGTCGGGCACCAGATGGACCTATGAGGGAACTAGAGCGGCGAGGCACATCGGCACGGGAATCTGCCATCGTGGCAGCAGCGGCTTCACTAGATTGTGCAACGGCATGAAGAGAGGACTCGGGGAGCATGAGGGTCGGAGTAGAGGATTGACTCAGAATTTGGAAGGCTGCCGAAAATGCCCACACGGAGACTAGATTGTTGATAATATCCGTCTTGTCATCATGAACTACATCCGCTAGACCGCCTTCAATATCATAGCGGAGGGTACGTGCAGCTAAACCGATGAATTCAGTTGCTCTTCCACAGATTTCAGCTAGCAGAATGAGATTTTCGGGCTTCTTGCCAGACCTCGCTGCGTTGCCGTCTGCCGCAGTTTCGCTGCCGGCCAATGAAGGAGCTCTCGCAGCTCGAAGTAGTAGAGTCAGTTGACGAGAGAAGATGTATGTGCGGAAATCGAAGATGGATATATCGCTTGCTAGGATCATTTCCCGGTAGGGCATCTTATTGGCGTTAAATGGGAAATCCTCCGGCTGAATCTCCGAAAAGAGAGTCGCGTCATCGTCGCGGGTATCGGAAGCCCCCGTCTCCAATGCCTTCTTGGCCATCTCGGCCCAGTCCTTACTGGTGATCGAGAGTGCACCACCGTGTTGGTCGCCACTCCCATCGAGCTGGTCTCGAATGTTTGCATCCAAGCCAACGGCTAGCTCATCGTATCCAGCCAGCGCATCTTCGAACAGGCCCACATTCTCGAACCCCCTAGCAAGACCTTCCTTAAGGATGAAGAACGTGCAGAAGTTCCAACCTGGCAAATTGCGCTGAGAGTCTTTCTCCTTTATATCCTCCTCATATTGCGCCACACGTAAATCAAACGAAGCTAGAATGCCGTTCTTCATTTTATCAATCAAATCCTCCAATTGCTCGGTCAATTCAGGGGACTTGGTCCCCTGCTTTGGGAGACGCAGTTGGGCCACACGATCCACAGCAGACTTGGACGATCCATTAAAGTCAGCCTTCGCCTTTTCTAGCACCGTAGTCGAACCACGGCCCCATTTGGATGTAGGTGTGGCTGCCTTGTCCGCAGCGTCGGCATCCGGTACCACGTGCAGGATAAGCCACTCGAACGCATCGTGCTTTTCCTGACTAGTAGTTGCAGACTGCGAGCTCTGGGATGACGCGTTGGCCTTGATCCATTCGCGAACGTTCCGTCGGGCGGTCGCCTTGTAGGTTTCGTTGTCGTCGCATCGGAGGAGGTAAACTTTCAGGTATGGGGTCTGCCGTAGACCGGGAATCTGGTGTCGGCGATGAGCGACTGCGTCATGGACAGTATCGCTCGATGATTTGCGTTCGTTTGATTCTTGCGCAGGTGTGAAGCCGATGCGGAGCGACTCGATTGACCGCACGGGGCGGGTTGGCGATTTCCAGTGGAGATTTCTCAGGGGGAGCTTTGATTCAACGATGGGTTGAATGAGCGGAAACAAGCCCGAAGGATCTGTGTATTCGACTGTGTTGTATGGTCAGCGCAAGCTTCATTCGTCTCAATCACCTTGGTCATACCCGTTACATTGCTGGAAGCCTGCGAAGGGTCCATGATTTCCCGGGCGCAATACGGGAAGTAGCCAATTGGCTTCAGGACATCTCAAAACTCAAGGTACATAGGAGCTTCCATGCGCCTGGAGTTAAGGGGAAAAGTTGCGGGGTGATGGAGACATGCTGTCAACAGCGGCCACGCACGGCCTCCTTCTTTTCCATTTTAGTGCGTATCCCTCGCTGCTTTTAGTATTTGGATCTACAAGGCTTTTCTTTGTTTTATTTTTTTATCCAGACAAGTATATATAGTTACATACATTTTTATACACGAATATATAGCTATATACTTATTGCATAAGATATAACATCTATCTCGGCAAAAAAATTCTATACCAGGCCCAGGATCTATACCATTACCTCACACCTCAACCTCGAACACCTTTGCCAGCACAGCGCCACCAACCAGAACAATCCCTGCCTGTATAGGCAGTCCAATCTTACCTGCCACAGAAAAAGGAACCAGGGCTTGGTTTTCCGGTCTCACCACCTGTGGGTAGAAGAACCCAGTCGAGGTGACACCCAACCATGCCATAGACCACGTCAGGCCAAGAGCCTTTTGCCACAGCGGTTTCGGAATATTCTTGCTTCGTCCAGCCTTCGAAAAAGATTTCCAAATCGCTTTGATGCCATCTTCAATCATGAGGCCCAGAGGGGCAGTGACGAAGAATAACATGGCGCCGGATTCCTGTGGTGGGATTCCCTGCACAATATCGAGCACGAGATGCAGCCCGCCCGAGCAGAAAAAGACAACAAAAGTATTCATATACCGCTGCACCAACGACCTCGGCCTTAGACCTAATAGGTCTTTAGTGATGAATCTGCTAACAGAGGTCAGGGGGTTCTGCAGCAATTGGTGCCAGAATTTTCTGCGAAATCGATGTCAGTATATTATCCCGTCCAAATAATTTGCTGTGAGCGAGCTTACCCCCAGAAACCCCGGACTGTATCGGCATCCAGTGCTCTTCCGTACAATGGAGGGCAGTTTGCAGGCGAGTCAAGCCCGATTCCCACGACAATTATCGAGAAGACTCGGTGGTGGAAATCGATAAGAATTCGGCTCACCACAAATCCAGCCATGAGGTTTGAGATGATACGTTCAATCCATTGTTCGGTTGAGATATCCCATTGAGGTACTGGCGGCAATATCCCACTTTTCTCTTGCTCCAGTGCCTGCTGCAACGCAAGAGTAGCAAAGACATCTAGAGCTAGATATTGCCAAACCACGATGGCGATTTGGCGAACCAGAAAGCGACCTCGTGGAGGCGTGTTCATATCACGTCGTTTGTAATATGCTGGCTGTGGCGGGGCATTTTTTATTTGCCAGGGAGTGTTGATCCCACGAGGATCAGTGAAAAGCCGAGTTGCGGCATAGATTTGAGCCACAAAGCTCTGGCTAACCCCAGAAGGCAAATCATTGCTATCCTTAGGGTTGATGAGTAGCAAGTTTAGACATTGGAAGACGATGGTTATGAATAGGCGACCACATTCGCACCATACGAATCCCGGGCCTAGCGCTGTGGCTACCGGTATAGCTCGGTATACAATGAAGATAGAGCATGGAATCCACAGATACCGAAGAACAGATCGCTTTGGTGTTGCGATTAGGAGAGTCGCAGGTATAAGGCAATGGGCAGCATAGAGAAAGAGAATCTGCAGAATATTGGAAGAGGTTGACATGGCCCACCTATCCCCAAGCAAAAGGGGGAAACACCTTTGAACGAGTGTTGTTGTGTGAGATGTGAATTTCTTCCAAAAAGGGGCGATCTGCATAGAATCTCAATAGTATTTGACTACGTGGGGCCTTACGGTGAGCAATAAATACAAAGATGACAAAATATATCATTGCTCACTCCATCGTATAGGATTGATGCTTTATTCAATAATTATCTGTGTCTTGTTTCATAGGTGTTTCTTGTGAGCCAGCCATTTCGATGATACTAAATCATTGCCTTGGTGCATGCATCTTCCAATATAGATCTATCAATGGTGATATTAGTGGAATCATAAGGCCTTCTCTTGACTCATCTCTGAAGAAGAACATTATAATCTCTAGGCTTGCTCTATTAGGGACTTAATCTATGCCATGATAATATGTGGCTACATAGTGAACTCGTGAACGTATATATTGGAAGACGGACAATCTACAAATTCCGGGCATCAGATTTCCCCGCTCATATCACGGTTATATAAACCGACATTCATCAATGGATAACGTCACAAGAGTTTTTTGAACAACTAACACAAACATGGACTCAGCTCTCCGCGATGCCGCAACTCGATTCATTGAGCAGCACCCTGAGTCGCAACGCCTGCATAAGCTGTCACTCGCCAGCTTACCAGGAGGAAACACTCGCACTCTACTACACACAGCACCATTTCCAGCTTTCATGCGCAAGGGCGAAGGTTCAGTATTGTGGGATGAAGACGGAAACAAGTAAGCACATCCCCTTGTTCCACGAGAACGTATGGACTAACACTATTTCCTAGATATTATGATCTAGTCGGCGAATTATCCGCCGGGCTATATGGACACTCTCACCCGACGCTACAAAAAGTGTTGACAGAAACCATTCAAAATGTCGGGTTGAGTCTGGGAGCAACGGATGTCTACGAGCAGCGATATGCGTCTTTGCTGTGTGAGCGGTTTGGGCTTGAACGGATTCGGTTTACAAATTCCGGAACAGAAGCGAACATACACTGTCTTGCTGCAGCCAGGAAATTCACCGGCCGTCGTAAGATCATCGTCTTCCGTGGAGCCTACCACGGTAGCGTGCTGTCTTTTGGAAATGGTATCCCGGAAAACAATATCGACCAGGCTGATTGGGTGCTACTGCAATACAACGATTCGGAGGCTGTTCGGGAAGCGTTTTCCCAGAGTGATGATATTGCAGCTGTCATTCTGGAGGGAATGCAGGGGGCTGGCGGGTTCATTTCTGCATCACTCGAGTTCCTACGAACAATCCGCGAGGAGAGCGAGAGAGCGGGCGCGTTAATGATTCTGGATGAGGTGATGACATCTCGGCTGGCACCGAGGGGATTGAAAGATATGCTCGGGATCAGACCGGATCTTATCACTTTGGGCAAGTATCTAGGCGGAGGCTTGCCATTTGGGGCTTTCGGTGGTCGACGAGATATTATGGATGTGTTCAACCCTCTTACGTCAGGGGCTTTGGCACACTCTGGCACATTCCAGAATAACACTTTGATGTTGCACTCTGGATATGCGGGACTCTCTGAAGTGTATACGGCTGAAGCTGTTCAATCGCTCAATGCTCAAGGTGATGACTTGCGTCAGCGCCTGCAACGGGTCTTTGCGGGATCGAAGTTCTGCGTTACTGGCCAGGGTTCTCTTATGTGCGTCCATGCCACTAATGTAGGTCTTCGCGCTGAGCAGATCACTTGCCGAGATGATGTTGTTGCCATTGAGGACACGGATCTCAAGCAGCTTTTCTGGTTGGAACTGGTGAATGCAGGGTTCTGGGTGCAGAGCCGAGGAACAATCACCTTGAACATCGCCATGTCTGCTGCAGCTCTTGACGCATTTGTTGAAGTCGTTGAGGAGTTCTGCAAGCGATATAGATCCTTGATTGTAGTTTAATACATGCGTGGTATGACTATGTACCGTGGGCCTAAAGAGGCACGAAGACGGATATGCAAGAAATTCTATTTGGATGTGAATCTAACAAGAGGATGTGTAACACAATGCATATGCATATCAGGCATTTAGTTACAACACTGCATAACTGAGTGGTGGCACGAATCTTCGATACAACTGCAACAGCTTAAATCAATCGTCACAGGGATCAAGCTGGAAAATTTAATAGAGGCAAGGACAGTAAAACTCAATCATGCGGATTCTACATAGATAGTCGTTGCCGCGTCATTATGAACACAAATAAGAAAAAAACAAAAACTCGACAGTTAGTCCGTCGTACAATAGGTAAGCTTCACCCGCTCAGGAACAACGCCAAAGGAAATATGACCAGAAAGAAAAAAGAAAGAAAGGAAAGAAGAAGATGCCCTAAATGCTCATTTCCACAGCCGGCTGTGTATAGCGAGCTTTCACAAATTCAAAGCTGTCCGTGACGCCTTGCCAAATACCGGGAACGTAGTTTCGACCCCAGGCGCAAATAACGAGAATAAGAAGAGGAATCTGTAGAAATAGCGTTAGCTGAGTACTAGATTGAAAAAGAAAAGAGCTGGTAGACATGTTGTTTACTTACCCAGATGAAGTACAGGTTTCGGTCGTTACCCAGACCCTTCATTCGTCGAGCTTGTTGCTCTCGGAGATGCTTTTGTTGCTCGCGAGAGATCACATTGCGCCCGATTGTGATGTCTTTGAGATCGTCTTTCTCGACTTGCGCGAGGGAAGCTGAAGCTGAAGCCGGCGCTGAAGCGGCGGCGGCGGCAGCAGCACTGCTCTGGGCCTCGAAGTGTTCGTCGACAGCTGCCTCTGTTGCGGCACGGATCAGACTGGACTTCTTCATGTCGGACTCCTCGGTAGTTTCGGGGTGCGGGAACAGCTCGTCGTACGAAGGTGGCTGGTTGGGATTGGGCGCGGAGGAGCCCTTCAAGTAGTCCCACCAGCCATCCCCGGCAGCAGGTCGGTGAGGAACAAGGTTGGTTATGCGGCGCATCATTCCTTGTCCTTGGTAGTCTTGGAGGGCCGGCATCGCGGGTATCGCTGGCATTGCGGGCATCGGAGGCATGGGAGGGAGAGCCGGGAGATTGGGGAAGGCATTCGCCACGCTTTGCTGGAACTGATTGATTTGAAGAGCGAGCTGGTCGCGCCACGCGACAAGAGGTGCTGGGGGGACGAAGCCTTGAGCATCCCCAGGTGCGACCGTTTGTTCGCTATTGTCCATAGCTGGCGGACCAGCATCTTGATGCATACTAGACCGACGGGAAGAGTTGAATTGAAGAGGCTCAGAGTCAGAATCGTTGGTGGTTTCCTCCTCATCATCCAGATCCTCTGAGTCATCAACAGCATGGCCAAGAGATCCAGAGGCGGAAGACACCTCCCACATGGAGCTAAGCGAGGCCGAACTGCTTTGCCGGCGGCGTGATGTGAGGGACCCAACGCTGCGGGACCGGTAGTGGCGAGATGGAAGCAACGCGGCTTGGTGGGCAGGGAGCGTTGTCGCGAGGTCCGCGGCAGTGAAACCCCGCACGCTGCGAGTATTGGGGTTGGCGCCCGTAAGACGCAATCGGTGGACAATGTGAGCATGACCATTGAGTGCGGCTAGATGCATTGGCGCATTGCCCGTGTTGTCTTGCACATCGGGGTTTGCACCTCGAGCCAAAAGACCCGCAACAAATCTTGTCAGTCCAAGGGATGCGGCAAAGTGGAGAAGACTCTGGCCGGTCGTGCTACGAGAGTTGTACCGTGGTGGCCGGGGACTGTTATCCAAGTCGATGAATTCCAAATAGGTCAGCATCTTGGAGTCGAGATCGCTGAGTTTGCCTTGGTTTTCAAGACCCGGTACTTGGCGCTGCTGACCTCCAGAGGAGTTACCTTGCATGTCTGCCTGCATGTTGAAGAACGCGTTTGGATCGCTTCCCATGATCTGTTGCGCTGTGTGGAATGCATCTGCTTGGCTGCCCAATTTCTGACCAAGAATGTTTAGCGCCAAGCGATACATTTGAAGCTCACGGTCATCCACATAGCGGAAGAACAGCTGTTGTTTGGGCATGAGGGGTTGAGGCTGCTGGACTTGGCCAAATGTCGGGTGCTCATGTTTGAATACGACAGATACCAGTCCCGGTTGGAGAGCGGGAGGGGTCAGGCAGTTGAGGCACTTGTCGCCCCAGAATGTGGTTGTAGTAGCTAAGGTGTCACCGAAAACGACCTCCATTCCAGGATAAAATCCGCTGCCCAACAACGTAACCTCAGTGCCTCCTGTGATGGAGCCCTCGGCAGGCACCAACTTGTGAATCACTGACGGCAACCGATTGGGAGTATTGCTGAGAGGAGGCCAAACCTGGCTTGAAGAATTTGCACCAAGTCCCATGGGAATATTTGGATCGCTGAAGCCGTTGCGATTCGAGCCACCTGGTGTCCCCGGACGACTGGGATGGGTGGAGTTGGGCGTTGACGCCAGTGCTCCACCGGCCAGGGTATCCAAGCTTTGTCGCTGGGCAGGAGTCGGGTTAAAGAATGGATTGTTATCATTGTTTTGGTTGGGAGTGGGCGGCCCATTTCCATATTGACCTGACATCGCCGAAGGGTCTACGAATGGCCGTTCAGTTGGTGCAACGAATCCACGAGCAGCCGCAAGTTGGGCAGCATTGTTCATGGCCGCTGCGGATGACTGAGGTGTCTCAAGTCGTGTCATTGTCAGTTCCGATGGAAGCCTTGCAGAGCTGCTGTGCTTGCGTCGTTTGCTCTGTGGCCCTTGGAAATCAGACGGGGATGCTCCTCGCGACAGGCTCCTGGACGCCTGTGGCACATGCCCGCCATTCGTTGAGCCTGGAGTCGCAAATGAACTGGGCGTAAGCTGATATTGTGAATTGAACCTTTGCTGAAGACCCTGCAGATCAGTTGGCGACTGAGGTGCACCAAAAGAGTTTTGCCCATTCTCGGGGTTTTGGCCCGAGGGAAACACTCCAACTCCTGGTACTTGCGTCCCGTCTGAGAGGGATGGTGAAGGGCCAGTCGGTGCAGGCGCAGATGGAGCCTGCGTCTTGTGGTCGTCCGTTATCATGATCGAATTTGTGATTGCCTGCGCCACAACATTGTCCAAGTGATCCTTCACAGTGAATATAACCTGGAAACCGAGCTTCTCGTTCTGGTGTCGGCAATAGCATGCAATCCGCATTGGCAGCTCCACTTGCATTGATCCCGGTGGGACTGATAACCTATCACCGTAGCCACCGCTGGCGTTCTTTGCTGGTTCGGTCCATTCCTTAATCTCACTGGTGTTGAAGACGATGACGCGCTTCTCTTCATCTTTTTGAAACAGTTCATCTTCCTCGGGCTTCCTTTGCTTCTTCCGTGACGCACGTTTCCGTTCGCGTTGTATGCACCCGCTGCAGATTTTCACATCGCCTCCATCCAATGGACGTTCGTCATCAGAAGTTGCTTGATAGTGATCACCTCTTGTCCGTGCAAATGCCCGCTTCATCTTTTCTCTGTCTTGCATGGCGCTTGTGCATACCAGACTTGTGTGCAACTGGAGAGTATCGCGGCTAGGTTCGGTGGCAGGAGGAGCAAGAAACTTAAGTTTGGAGATAGTGTGTGAGGGAAGACGGAGTTTCTTGACGCCGGTAGGTAACGGGGAGAGGGTCAATCGGATCGGAATTTGAGTCTCAACACGGGATTTGAGGGAAGTGGGATGCACGGTGAGAACAGGTTGTAGAGAGGTGGGGGTTGCTTGAGGTTGGGCCGGGGAGGAAGCGAAGTTGACAGGGAATTGGTATGATGCGGGCGAGCCGAAGTTCATGGCGGGTGATAACGAGGTGTGAAGAGGTGATTGGCGGTTCATGTTGATGCCTCCAAAGCTTTCTTCCAGAAGTGACGAAGGAGACTGTCCGCCCCATTGCGGAGCGGCTCTATCCATATCTTGATGCATTGTGGTGGAGTATGGCGACTGGCCGTTCAGTCCAAAAGCGAAGAACGGAGACCCGGGGGCATGGGCCTATGAATTGTTAGCAATACGCGGAAAACAAGTGTGCTGTTCGAAAGACTCACCGAAGGCACAGCATCGATGGACGATATCCCAGCATGATTGCTTGAAGGGCTCCAGAGCTGGGATTTCGAGCGCTTTTGGGGTCGCGGGAGTGACCCATTGTCCGTCTTCAATGGACTAGGGCTACTCGCCGCACTTTCAAAGTCAAAGGCTGCATCCATCGCCTTGTTGCTGACCTCCAAATCAGGATCCATAGAGAAACCACCATCCATCGGAAAAGACGGGTCAATATTGAACGGCGATTCCTCCTTGACTGACGATAACTCCGGGCGCATCCAGTCCTCCGACGGGTAACTAGTAGAGACCAAGGGATTCTCACTGTGCACTGCAGAGTTCGTCGAAGCGATCGATGTTTGTCGCAGGTGATTCCGTGGCGATTCGGAGGAAGAACTGCGACCCGAGTCATCTGGCGATTCAGCCGGCGAGTCCGCGGCAAGAGTCGGCACTTCTCTCAGTGAGTTTTGGTCTTGGTGTGGCTTCAAAGAGCCCGACGCGCCGTTCGGACGGGAAGTTGTGGCTCGGGCGAATAGATCGTCAAAATCTCCGCCGGCGTTTTCAGTTGACATCTCGAGTTTTGTGGGGTCCAAGAAGTCCATATCGTCGTCCATTATGATAGGATCCAGCGAGGAAAACGAGGGTGAGAAGGGTGCCTGCGCTGATACCATCGTTTTATTCTTGTCTGATCGTTTGATCCTTCCGAGTTGGTAAATCGCAATCGATTCCAGCCGCGATTCCAGCCGTCGACAGCCACCTCCACAACAGCCCTATTAAATATAACAATTTCGCGCGTTTTGGAAAACGTATCCTATAGCAGTAATCCAGAAAGTATAGCAATCAAGACCTGTCACAGTTTATACCAGGACCGGTCCCCGATAACATGGCCCTGAAGAAAGGTGAGATTGAAGGTGTTGGGGAAAGTCACTGCCTTGTAACTGGAGGAAAGGGGAGCGGGAAAACTGTGAGCGCCGATGGCCGGCAGAATCTCAACAAAGTATATGTAATCAGCGGCTTTACGTGAATTTATATTCGTAGTGTCAAGGCAAAGTATTGAATTGGATTAAATTGTCCTTTGATTTCAAAATGATCCTATCTCTTTTCAGATATGCTTACATCCCATAATCATAGCCCTGGAGGTATGGGTGTCTGAAATACATATGTAGACACCTGAGGCCTTACAAAGCGGTGACCAATACAATGCACACACCATTTGATTCGCTGTTGATCCAACTTCTCCCGCCTGAGGGGAACGAGGAAGGTTTTTCTATTCGACGTTGTACGGAACTCTTTGCATGGCCACACGACTTCATCTCGCTTTGTGACACTCGATTGATCCCGGGGGGCCGAATACTTGGAATGACGAAGAAGTGCTCCGTACATGCATAACCAGGATAATGTACAGAAACCTGTGCCAAGCGCACACAGACACTTCGGGTAATCATGGCTCGCAAAAGCAGAGATTGTGTTACCCCGGTTATCGGCTGTGTGCTACCCTCGCGATATTGGAGTAACACTCATTGATGGCCTGCAGGGCTAGCTATCAGTTTTGGGTGCTTTGCTTCGGTATCTTTTCGGCACACCAATGCAGCTGGCACGATGATGCACTTGAAGATTGTGATAGGACTCGCCATGGCCAGTGGCCCTGAGCAATGCACTGCTGCGGACACCTGTCAGCACAGCATACAACCTTGGAATATACCTATGTTGTATAATTGTGCATCTCTACACCGACAGCGTATTGTAGACATCGGGTATCTTTTGTATGGCAATTGCATATAAAAGGTACATGAACGCAACAAAATGAGTCATAATATCGATTTTTCTCAATCTCCAACAAGCCCAAGGGAAAATGAAAAGTTAAATAGTTGTAAAAGATATCTGGTTCAATCGGTATATATTGTATCTAAAGCTAATTTTAAATGTACGATATGATATGCGTAAAGAAAGCCTTAAGAGACACCACATACAAATAATATATATAAAAGTTCAATTCTCTCGTTCTAGCCAAACTTGACAATCTTTATGGAGTAGTAAGATGATAGAAATTGAACCTTCATGTATACTATATATCTCTTCCTATATATTTCCTAACCAGTTCAAGGCTTAAGAAACTTCGAGGTTGTATGCAAATGTGATGTTTATGTACCTTTTGTATGCAATTGCCATACAAAAGATACCTAACTTTACAATTTGCTATCTGGTGCACGGAGTAGGTGTTGGTGGGCTTGGCACGATTATATCAGAGCCTCCATAGACAGTAGGTAGGTAGGCAGTGGATAATCTGTCTTCACGTGTGTGATGCAAAATTTGATTCTCCATAACGGTTTAAGTAGCCAAAGATATCTGGCCTAGAGGCAATTGGACCTGCATATAGTATGAGGATCTAGTTCTAGTTCCTCGCAATCACGCATTGAAGCCTCCCGTTAATCTATTATATGGTCGTTGAATTAGTTTGAGACCTGTTCCAATGTGAATTGGTCAAAAGTCCCCTCAGTCTAATTGATAAAAGGATTTGTAAAGGGATGTGTGAGAAACGCCAACTTGGAAGAACGTGATTTTCATGTGACTTGACCAATTGCACGATTTGCTTCTACGGAGTAGTTTTGGCGCCTTTGTCATTTAGACCGCAATTTAGATCTGACAGAAGCGCTGACTATGGACCGTTCGAGATTATTTATCCTGACTCCTGGACCCCATCATGCAGGAGACGGATATGATCCGGTGGAGTGTCTCAGAATAATCTTCTAAGCGCAGAGGCTAGCACCTATGGCGTTTGAAGGGGCAAACGGCCATATCTCTACGGAGACGGAGTTATGCTGTACGGAGTAAGTCTGCCAGGTTGTTCAAATGAAGCGGTTGGATTAAAAAGAAAAAGACGTTGTTGGCTAGGTACATAGGAAGAATTTTCCACATACCTAACATAGTAAAGAATAGACGATCGACCTGTCAAAAGGCATTGTGGGATACAAAATTCTCCGAACTGCCCCTGAAATGAAATTTAAACGAGGTTTCCCCGAAAAGCAGGGGAACCAACCCTTACGGAGTACATACGGAGACTCCGTACAGAATTGGAAGAGCGGAGATGTGATACTTTTAAGGGGCTCGATGAAACTGGGACTGTCACAGACAACCGCCCACGATCGACAGCCACCCAACGAGAGATACGAGTCAGTGTCAAACGTGCCCTCCTTGATGACCCTGATGGAGCATAGCTTAATTACGGTTGTGCGCTAGTGCAGCCCTGGGAGCATCCGGCGCTTTAGGGACCACCGTGCTTCATCTATCTGCCACCTCCTAGATGCACTTGTCTCGGTCGCCCATGATTCTCCACCTATAGGCGTACTCTGAGAGTGGAATCCTTGTCCCATGTCAGAAACCTCCGTCGAACTTGCTGTTATCCTCTGTGATAGGTAATTCTTGGCGACGGAGTGATGCCGCTTTTGTCGAAACAGGTATGAAGCCCGCGAGGAACCTACATATATAAGACGCTGGCATCCAGGCCACTTGATTTTTCTCATCTATCCTTTGCATTCCATTCATTTCAAGGTCTAGTACCATTCATTCTCTTTCGGGTTGACTTCATTGACTGAAGTCCCCTTGTCATTCTTTTTTCCGCTCACCTTTGATACTTCGATACTTCGATTTAAACGCTGTGCGTTTTATCCTACAACTACTTCAAGATGTCTGTCTCAAAGATCGCGGGTCTCATGCTTAGCTCGGCCGCCATGGTCGCTGGCCACGGTTTCGTCTCGGGTGCTGTTGTTGATGGCACCTACCACGGAGGTTACCTCGTCAACAACTACCCCTACAACGACAACCACCCCGAGACTATTGGATGGGCCGAGAAGGCTACCGATCTCGGCTTCGTCGATGGCAGCGGCTACTCTGGCCCCGACATTATTTGCCACAAGGAGGCCACTCCTGGTGCCATCTCCGCCGAGGTCAAGGCCGGTGGTGATGTCGAGCTGCAGTGGACCGAGTGGCCCGAGAGCCACCACGGCCCCGTCATCAACTATCTGGCTAACTGCAACGGCGACTGCTCCAAGGTTGACAAGAAGACCCTCAAGTGGTTCAAGATCGCTGAGTCCGGTCTGATCGACGGCAGCAACGCCCCCGGTAAATGGGCATCTGACGAGCTCATTGCCAACAACAACAGCGCCTCCGTGACCATCCCCAGCTCCATCGCCGCTGGCAACTACGTTCTCCGTCACGAGATCATCGCCCTGCACTCCGCTGGCCAGGAGAACGGTGCCCAGAACTACCCCCAGTGTCTCAACCTGAAGGTCACCGGCGGCGGCAGCGACGTCCCCGAGGGTGTCGTCGGAACTGAGCTCTACAAGCCCGACGACGCCGGCATTTTGGTCAGCATCTACAACCAGCTGAAGGACTACACCATCCCCGGTCCCGCTCTGTACAAGGGCGCCTCCTCCGGCTCCGGCTCCAAGACCACCGACGCTGCCTCCACCGCGACTACCGCCAGTGCCTCAACCGTGAGTGCCTCTCCCATCCAGAGCTCCTCTTCGCACCACCTCACCCGCACCCGCACTGCCCGTCCCACTTACAGCCCCTCCGGCACCCCTACTCCCTCATCCAGTGCCGTGTCTGCTGCCTCAACCTCCACCCCTATTGGGTCTGGTGCTGAGTCCACCGACGCTCCTTCGGTCGTCACTGAGACTGCCACTGCCACTGCTTCTTCTGCTCCTCAGGTTACTGACGAGCCTGCTACACAGACCGCCAGCGACCCCGCCGACAGCGTTTCCATCACCACCAGCGCCGGTGCCCAGTCTGCCCAGAGCTCCGTCCCCGCCTCGGGTGGTGAGGCCTCCGAGCCTAGCGCTACCCCTGCCCCCAGCTCCTCCGGCTCTAGCTCCGGCTCCAGCTCCAGCTCCGGATCTTCCTCCGAGTCCGGCGACTACGCCTCCTACCTCAGCTCCCTGAGCGCCGAGAAGCTCCTCGAAGTCATCCGCTCCACCCTCAAGTGGCTTGTCTCTGACAACAAGGTGCACGCCCGTGCCCTGGCTCACTAAAATATTCGCCTTTCGTGATAGATTTATAGCTGTGGATAGCTTTCATCTGTGTCTATACGTCTTCTCGGTGTGTGAATCTTGTTACTGAACATCTATGGAAGTTGGATCGGGTATCCTATCTCTTGTTGATTGTTCGACTGCGACTGATTGTAACAACACCGTGTTACGGATTTCCTTTATTTTCTCTTTCCTCCTTGCATTTTGCGCATCGGAGACGATAGGCCAGCTTGGGTCTTTTTCTACTTTACCTTTATGAATGGAATCGTTGGACTGCTCAATTTCATGATATCGTAGATGAAAACGTACTATACATTTTTACGCCGAACCGAGATTTGGCTGGCTTGCTTTAACTCTAGATTGCGCCTATTGCTTTCGTGAGAATCCTCCGAGGCCAATAATATGCTGTTACACCGTTCTAAACACTGATACTGCAAGCTCTATGGGTTCTTTGAATCGTTCATATTTAACAAACTCGAGTGGTTTACATATGTATAGAACTCATATGAAATAGTGCTTTGGAAGTGAAAAGGGAAGGAGAGGAAGCACTACACAACATCGTATTGATAACTCCAGCATCGTCTTGAAAAGAGTATCTTAACAAGTCTCAGGAGATAGAAGAACCCTGGAGACATACAGGTCATACCATGGTGAGTCCGGAACTAAGAAAAGAGTGTAAACGGCGAAGCTGGTTTTGCATAACGCCGTATGCTCGAGATGTTTCTTCCCCCGGCATTTAGACGACAATGCACTTTAGAACTCTGGCGGGGACTGGCACCCCGGTCTTCACAAAGCTAGTTATAGCCCCAAAGCCTCCAGCTGTGAGATAAGTTCGGCCGGAGCCTCATCCTCTGACACGACTGGCAGGGGTGAAGGGAAAGGAACACGGCGAGCTATATCCACGTCAGCGGGCTCCAAGTTCGCGCAGTAGGAGCATTAATATCTCCTCATGCCCGAAAATATAAAGACGGAGTCCTCTTACTAGTAATATCATGGACAGTTTGACGCCTCAAAACGGCGATAGGAGGGATGTGATGAACAACGAGGTACTCCTTAGCGATGCTAGCCTGCGCTGCAGTCGGGACCGACAAAGACAAAGTGTCGACAATCTCTTCGGCACGGAAAACGTAGTGGTCTCGAAGTGAATTCATATCAATCTCAAGAAAGGTGCAGTCTCTGTCGTGGAAGCGCGAGTGCCTTTCAAGCATCCAGTTTTCGGCATGGCTTCTGTCAGAGAAGAGTGATATAAATATGGTCGTGTATTGGCGGTCCCAGTTTAGATGTCTCTGTACCGCATCACCAAATTCAACAAGGTCTTCCTCATTATACCGTGTATCAATATCTCTAGCTTCGAGTCCCCTGTCAGCCCAATAAGCCGTTCTAGACTTCCTATATTGAACCCTATAGAGTATACGCGGGATTTCGTCCGTATGAAGGCCGAACATATCCATTGCTATCTATGTTCGCGGACGTTAGCACATTCCTCGCAGTTGGTAACGAAGCTCCAAGGCATTACTTATAGTGGCCACTCAAGGGCGCAGGCATGAAATCACAAAAATATGCTCGTTCGTAGAAAGGAAAAAGAGACAGTGAAGGTGAATTGTTCGTACATACAGTATTGTATGGGGAGTCAACGAGTCTTAATTCCGGACGTGAGATCAAAAGAAGACTAGAATACTGCAATTTTAAGAGCTGATTTTGTACTCGTAGGGTACCTTGTTGGGCTCCTAGGCGGAAATTAAGCTGCTCGAGGAATATTGCATCCTGGGATTCAACTTGGGCGACGAAGCTAACACGAATATGTTGAAAGCAAGGAAATGTGAGTGAGTGAAGACAAGCGGAGAGTGCTGTCCGTGGACGGAAAGGAATACAAGCGGATATTGAAATGTAGGAATTCCGTCAACAATAGTTGCATATGCCATTAGAGCAAGTGAAAAATATGGACAACCGGTCGGCTTGGCATACAGTATATTGCCTGCTATTATCATGTATTCCATGTATACCATTAGTACCATGCGTGATTATCTATCTAGGTGGACATGGCAAAGCGAAACCTTGGAAGTACATGGGACACGTGGCTAGGCAACACCCGAGTTAGTTAGTCGTTCTATCTACCCGCTGTAAGGCATTCTTGTACCTTTGTTCTCGAACACTTCTCTGTGTGTTCATACATACCAAAGGGAGGAGATACTATGAGGAATATCCCACGAACTAATGGTAGGAAGACAGCAAACCGCATCAACTTTAACATCCCCACCAGGTTGCAAATTGTGATACAATAAACAGATTCTCTGCATACTAATGAGCCTCGTATTCTTGATATCCTTGCCAGTGGTAGACAGCTTTAACGTCAAGTCTGCCAGTCTAACAGAGGACCATAACTGTAGGACCCTGGATGGTAATCTCATGTAGTACAATTCTACAAATGGAACAGCACATATAACAATAAAGCCTGGAGTACAAAAGTAGCGTGGAGGCACGTGGACAACAGCGTCCTGCTGTAAAACTCTCGGGTCATTCTTCGATCTCCGTCTACTCTGCCATACAATAAAATCCCATACACTCTAGCAAAAAAGCCCCATTACCAAGCCATCCAATACTCCCACCAGAAAATAGCCCTATACCAAGAAAAATCTACAATGCCAACACCGGAGGATACAAACGAAACCGAAAGAAATACTACCCCCAACCAAGAACCAAGTACTGAACCCATGTCTGGCACGCGCGAGTCCACACAGCACCAAGCAGACAATACGCCTCGCGATACTACACGTCGGACAGAAATCTACACCGATAACCCGGACCACGCGAGTCGTCTTACAGACGAGGAACGCCAGAGACTAGAGGCGCTGGCGGCGGACTCGGGGGTGGTGCGATATTCGTTACGTATGATTTGGTTCACAGAATAGATACGCTCATGGCGGATGGGACACGTCGTACGGATCAGGCTTTGATGCAGTATTTGTTTCAGGATGATATCTGGGAGGCTATTGATACTAGTGATATCCGTGATAGGGAGACGCGGGGGGATGGTAGAAATGGACATGGCAATGGAAGGCAAGGAGACGAGAGCGAATTGAAATTGCTGAATGGAACAGAGGAGAGTCATGAAGAGGAGTTAAAGCGACAGAGGGATGGTTGATCCAACGTTGGTTTAGCTATGTGCTGGGAAATGTGTATCTGGAAGGTAGTTCAAACCATCACATCATGATTATCTTGTTCATTTAATAGCAGTATACTGCAAGCGATTGATTTATCATCTGTACAGGAAAAACGCTCACTATCTAGCGGTTGTACGAACAAATGATCTTTTGCGAGGCGATCATTTCTTCTTCTTAGTCTTATCCACAACCTCGATCATCTGTGGCTTCAATCCACGGCGAACAAGGGCTGTCTCAATGGCGTTTCGTTGGTCGCCCTGTACCAAAACTTCCATGATCCCCTTGGGGGCACCGGTAGCTTGTGTTACACTAGTGCTGCCGGCACATTTCTTCTGAAGCTCCTGTGCCAACAGACTAGGAATAATGCCGAAGACCTCCAGAGTCATGACCTTGGTAACAGTCTTGGAGCCTGTCCGCTTCTCGAGGGTGACATGAACCTTTGGTGGGCTGCCTGCTTTCGGCTTGACATCTGCAATAGTTTGGCCGGTTTTTAAAATGAGATGGTACGGGGAGAGCAATGTTTTATCATCCATGAGTCGTTTCAACAGACCATCACGAGTGACCTTCCCGCGTGCTAGTGTCCCTTTATCTTCGGTTGATGATGAATTAAAGATGGTGTTGGCGAGGAATGGGTTGAGCGATATGATGCGTCGGTTCTCTTTTGAGATGATCGGCGGATTTTGGGACTCAAGATATTTATCCAAGTGACTGGATACGTCCGAGTATTTGTAGAAGTTATTCGTGTCGCTGGCAGCGAGGGCAGGGAAAATGGTTGGCATCAGCTTTCCTGATGGCCGATATAGACTTTGCACAGTGATCGTCTGGCCCACTGAAGGGTCGGAGCCTTCCGTTGCAGCCGACTTCTTGCCCTCAGGCGCGGTCGCCTTACTGCTCTCCAGGGCACGTGGTGAGGGCAGTCTGTATGGCACAAATCGCTCGATTCGGTGGTCCTCGAAGTCGACATCCAAAATGACGGTCTCTTGACCGCTACGGTCCTTGGTTTTGACAAGTTTCAGTTTGTCTAGATGTTTCATGAACTTTTTGACGTTCTTCCAACTGGTTTTCTTGATGTTGTAATGCTGAGCCTGTTGGGGGGTGTAGACAGGAAGATAGGGAGTAGTGAAGTTGGCTATCAACGCCGATGCTGTGATTGGCAGTGGAAGGCCATGGTCGGTTGCTGATGGGTTATCCTGCTTGAGCTTGTAGAGGGCGTAGACAAAAGCATTAACGAACGCCTTGTCAATTTCTATTATTCGTCAGTATTTGATTTCATTACAATCGCAAACTGGCTGGTAAGAAAGAAGTAGGGACAACATACCGTCCGTTGTGGGTGTCTCCTCCTCGGTCACGGGTTCTTCTAACGCGGTTAGGTCATTGCTTGGTGTTTCAATGTCCCCTGGGGTGGTTGTAACCCCATCATCCGCGATTCCCAAATCTTCCATTTGTTCCTCAACCTCCTCAACACCCTCAGTTTCATCCTCATCCCAGCCCTCCAAGTACTCTGGAGCCGGACGACCCGGAAGTGACGCTGAGCTCCACGCCCAAAGTTCGTCACCCTCCCAATGCAACCCACGGACCGCATGGCCCTTTGTGCCTTGCACCTCGCATAATGCGGAAACATCAATCTCACAAATGCCCACAAAAAGTGGCACTGTATGTTTGTCCACACTCGCGACCGCGACAACGGCACCCTTGACCGCCCTTTCGGGGAATGGAGGTTCATTCGCGAGGCCCGGTGTCATTAAGTCAGCTCCACCATGCAGCTTCCCCATCACAAACTTCGGAGTATAGAGCAAGGGCACTAAGTTCGGGTTGTGCCATAGTGTATAGACAGTTGGGTATAGTCGCTTGTCGGCCCCCGGGCCATGTTCCAGCTTGAACCATAGCACCCGCTCATCGCCGTCGGGATGTGTGCCAACATATACGATCCCTTGAAGCTCGCGAAGATCTGGACCAGCGGTAGTTGTAAAACGAGCAGTCTGGGTGTTATCGGGCAGGAGGGAATTCCGGATGGACGTAAGGCTCGAGGCGGGGGCAGATGCTGGGCTGCGTTCGGACGAGTCTGCTTTGGTGGGGTTTGAGGTGAGAGCAATTTGGTAATCTTTGATAATTTGGTCTGCAATCTTGCGACGATCAGAAGACCGTAGCGGAGAGAGATTTTTGATCTATTCGATGTTAGTATGGTGTCATTTGAGTGTAAGGGTGGGAGGAATTTGCAGTAGGAGCTTCCCAGCAAAGCTTGGAGGGGTAGTGCGGGGGAGAGGTCAATTACTGTAGGCTTCTTTTTGAACATTGTAAGCTTGTTAGCTATAAGCTGCTGTAAGCTCAAAAGGCCGAATATGTTCGAATGCAAATCGGCCGAAGAGCTGAAGAGGAAGAATATGAGAATGAGTCAAGAGGTGAAGTGCGAACAAGGAATCTCCCAGTGCTCCACATTCGCCCGAAGAGGAAACGAACTCGCTTTCAAGGTTTCTTAGCCATTTGGCACGTACTATATACTATATCCACTACATGCTTTCTAGCTAAGTATTTAAATAGAGGTAATCACTCACATCTCTGTTATTAATTACTCTACTTGGTCAGAGTTTAGGCCTTCCTGCCAAGGCAGATCGGACATTTGCTTTTTTGACCTTGGAAGCCTAAAGTTTCCTACCTAAGCTAATTTCTCTTTTACCATCCATCCATCCACGGATTTCTCTACACAACCTCGTCTGAGATATCTGCCGTTGTCTACAATCTTTTCCCGAGCTTGCAATTTCACTCACTGATAAGATAACCTTGTGTTTTATCTGGAGACAGGAGGGTATTCCAGCCTTGGAAGGTTATCAGCTGCCGAGCTCATCGATCAATCGCCTGTTCCACCTACAGATCGAGCGCGTCAGACATGGCTGCAAGCGACCTCAACCCCGTACAAGATCTCCAGTGTAGTCGAAGCAAATCAACCACCCAGTTCGTCGTCCCGGAACCGGGCAGGTTGAATGGTCTTCCCCTGGAACTCCTACTATCAATATCGGACTTGCTCGAACCTGAAGATGTCATTTGTCTTTCCATGTGCAATCGTCGACTCTTCGAGGCCCTAAAATGCAAAAGAACACTGCTTTCATCTACAGAGGATGACGAGTATAACAAGTTAGAGGTGCCGCGTCGACTTGAACGTGACCTGCCAAACCACTTCTTTTGTTGGAGTTGCGATATTCTTCATAAGTTTGACGGGCCGGAATGGTTTGCATTGTCGGATGGACACTCGGGGTCGCCTTCTCGCCTTCCATGTGTGTCCGAATGGGAAGAGTATAGGATAGGATTGCGATCCACGATCCGTTATCTCCCACTTATAGAAGAGTGTGGAAAGTACTCTTCTAAACTCCAGGACGTGATGAGATATTTCTATTTTGGTGTTCAGTATGGCGTTGGCGCCGAATCGCTATACCACACCCAAGTCAATAAATATCTCGACGCAACCACTTTGTTTTCGATCGAATCACGGGTTTACCAGGAGCAAAAAGGCCTTTGTCTTCAGATCCAAGAGATTCTCTTGGTTTATTACGCATTGATGGGTTTGTTCATCCCTAAGGCACCGTCTCCAGATCGACCGACTCCATCTTACTTTTGGATCTGCGAGCATTTCTCTCGCCGGGAGATGCGACATCGTATTAAATCTACTCTTTCGGCTTTCCTTTCCGACACACCGATGTCTCCGTTAAGAGGCAACTGTGACAAATGCAACACAGATTTTGAGCTTCAAATTGAAGAGGTCCGTGGCAGGCTAGCCCTCATTCTCACCAAGTGGATCATCTTGGGCCCTGGCGCAAAACCAGATGATCCAGACTGGGGGAAGCGTGACCGTAAGTCAATTTTGCAGGGGCCTGATTTCCAGGCAATTGACATGGCTGTGAGCCCCCGGGCCTCGTTTGAGACTGCTTGCGAAACCTCAATAGAAGCCCTACGTTCACGCAATTTATCTTATCTTCGGAAAAGGAGCTACAAAGAGCGGATGATGGAATCAACTAGCCAACATGATACCTGGAGCTTGCCTCGCTTTTAATATTATAAAGACTGAGCGGGAATGTCAGGTTGTGGCCCTCAGAAATATGAATATGATGTTCCACGACTTGCTGTACATTTGTCCTAGTATTTAATGGCTAGTTCTTCACCTTCGCTGTCTTCAGTTTCTATGGAGCCACTCGCAACCTGCTATCACAAGACACGCTGGCCTCATTTTTGTTGAGGTTCTGGCAGGATTCATACATGGGTGGAGCTTGACTTGCTCTAGTACTACTTTGTAGTAGAGTGTTATCTTATGGGGGTTTTGGAATGCTTGCTTAGTATGTACGCCTCGACCATCCAGCGAGCTCATAGATCTTCCAATTTACCAATGCCCAATAATTCCATTTTGTCTATGATAACTTCACTCTCCGAAGATGGTCGCTCTAGCACAGTTTACCAAAGACGACCCTCCTGTTGTCTCCAACGGCATCTGTCTCTTCCGAGGGCTACCCCTCTAGGGAGACCTATCAAAAGTTTTGCATTCTCCGTATCGTCCAGCTTGGTCTGGCCTGGTTCTTCTTCGACGATGAGGTTTGGAACGTAGTGTGGCAAAAGCTTCTTCGGGATGTCTCAGGAAAATGGCGTGGCACAGTTGCTGATGTCTGCACAGAGCGCTTTGGCTTTGCACTCGCGGTCTTCTTTTGCGGATTGAGCGTGGTCGTATGCGGCCAACCACCAAATGACAATTGAACTGACGCGAGTCACAACTTGCAACTCAACAGAAATGATAGTTGAAACTGACCAGACGTACGAGGTTTATCGAGTACTGGAACATCATTATAAAAGGCATGGAATTGGATGCTAAGAATTGTTATCGGACGTGCGGGCCCGGCTATACCAAAGAATCAACGGTCAGTATGTCGTTAGCATAGATCCTGCCAAATGACATACCGTTCAATGCGGAATTTTGCCCACCAAGAAACAAACAATTCTACCTGCCTTATGAGCAGGTACAGGATGGCAACACCGCCCACTTGCAGGCTACATTCAGGTACGGGGGATTTTTGTCTTTATAACCCGATGACTTTGAGGTCTGCCGCTTTTGGCTGACTGGGATCCCATCCGGATTCCGATCGCGACAGGGTTCCGGTCTCGGGTAATTCTCGATCCAGGATCGAGAGTTATATGAGGTTCCATCGAGGGGACTTGATTGCCCACATTGATTCCTTGTCCACCCATGCACTTCTTCCCTATATTCCTCCCAATAACATCTGGGTGATGACCTTTATCATCGCCGTGCTTGCCCACACTGATTTTCAGAGTCAAAAACGCGAGATCTGACAAACTTTTGCCCACAATGCTTTTTAAACAGCTGGTGGGACATTTGTGAAACGTATGTATTTCAGCACGTCGGTTGCTTTTTCGTTTTCTCTGATAACCTTCCGGATGGCACTCGCTGTCGACCCGATCGCTTTTATAGTGTCGTCAGGGAGCGTCTTGGAGCACCCGCTGCCGGAAGAGTCCGATTCATCAGACATTTCCGACTGTCTGGTAGATGTTTCTTGTTGGAATGGAGTAGGGGAGGGCTCCGTTAGAGTAGGAGCGAGGATATGTTGAGGACGGTAAGGATCATCTTGAGGAGGGTGGATTCTCCATTTTCACTAGGCCTAATCAATACGTTGACCTTTTATACTCCAGCACTGGGTGGCTCGATATACGTACCAGGTAACCAACGTGGAAATGCCCAGTCCGTGCAGCAAGAACTTGCATTCCCGACAAATGTTTGGAATGTTGGCCTTATTTTCAGGCACTTCAGCTGACTCCCGGCCGTAAATGGATGAGCCAGACGAGAACAGCATGCTAAAGCCTCTATTAGCTTAATATTCTGGTACTGTATTCTCCATAACGCATCTATGTCATAGCATGCTGAGTAGACTCTGCTGCGACTTGGGTTGTATCATCTCTTAGGTGGGATGTACTCACAAGGCACTAAAAGAGGATTTTGGGAGAAAGCGGACCTTCTAATGAAGATATGGATGAGGTCCGACGAGCTTCCTGGTGTGTCTTTAGAAGACGTGGTGAGCTGGGGCATGTTAGCGAAGAAAATTCAGAATGAATCTGGGCACAGCTTACCATCTTTGGCCTCCCTTTTGGCCCTGATAAATCCTAATGCTTCTTGTGGCACATGACCCCCCAAGAAGATTAAAAAAGAGATGGGAAAATGATGGTGGGTTTGAAAAGGAGCAACACCTGGGCAGACAATACCTATATAGGTATATATAGAGAGAAAAAGGGACTCGTAAACTGAACAAAGGGAAAGAGTGACATCAAAGTGTAAGTGAGAGCTCACAGATGAAGAAGAGAAAGTTTCCTGAAGAAAGAGAGAGTGTTGGTTATAGATGTAGAAGTCTATACAGCATGTATGCAGTGAGGCAAAAGTAGTATCCTCAAGAAAGTCCTATGGGCCGCTGCGCTTGCAGGGTAGCAGAGTAAATGAATCTGGTATTTTCTAGAATCTAAGACGTAATTACCGGTATACCGGTTTGTCACAGTCTTCAAATGTACTTCTTACCTGTTTTCGAGTAACCCTACGACCCTGCGAGCATGTCATTCATGAGACCGGTGATGTGTGGGAGGTCCCAGTTGAGCGTATTAGCTTGAGACGTTGATGTGACGTTGATGTCTGGTGTAGACCCATCAAGACATGTCTTCCCAGTCCTGAACAAATTGTTGAATCCACTTCCATAACTTAGGAGAAGCGACAAACATATCGTTCCGAAGGCTCGGCGGATGATTGACACTAAACCGTGTTTTCCATTCGGACACGAGTGTCAGCTTCCTAGCTATCGTCTCTCTGAAATCCTTGTTTCGAAAATAATCTTTTTCATCCTTCTGAATTTTCGAAAGTGGCTGATCCTCCTGTTGAACTTCGTTATAAAGCCGGATGTAGTGAGGCGATCTCCACTGTCGTAAGAAGTAATGGCCTAGGTCCTGTTCAGGCCCATGAGCAAAATGCCAGACTGTAGCAAAGAGAGTGTGATCACTAATCGAGTCTAGGTTGAGGAGCCGGCTCAATCTCCAGGAGACTTGGCTCCGCTCTAGGGAATCTTGATATCTGTGGATCGACGTCTCTTCCATCGATCCAGTCATAGCAGAGACGAAGCCATTTATGAAAGGTACATATAGCTCCGAACTGATTTCGTCACGATATTGTGGCAATCCTGGTGTGGTTAAAAGCATTGATTCAGGAATTGATAAGGCGAATGCCCAGTCGATAACACAGGTGATGTTGTAATCATCATCAACATATATGTTATTGACACTTAGATCAGGGTGGCATAACGGAAAAGTCTCCGAATTGACAGTTGGGAGTTCGAGGTTCCGTACAATGTCGCGGAGAGCGTCGCCTGCGATGATATAGTCAAGTCTGTTGTCCGATGAGTCTGTCTTGCTCCCAACGGCCACAAAGTCGTTCCATAGATCCACAGCGCTCTCATATTGTATGCTAGATTGATGGTCGTCCCGCGAAGGAACGGGTGCCACAAAGCAATGATGTGACAACTGTAGAATCTCTGCATGCTCTAGGAACGCAGAAACAAGGCTGTTATAGAACTTTGCCTCGGAAGTGAAAGGGCCTCGTGGGATCTCCAAGGAATATCGTCCATGTAACATGTGACCACGCGAGAGACATTCCTTGATTTCGAAGGATTCGTCTTCAAAGAGTGAGCCTATCTTATCGAATCGCAACTGCGAAAGCTTCCAGGTAATACCGCCTAACTGGGAGAGAATTTTGGCTTTGATAGGCGTCTCTAGGTCAGGTTGAAGAGAACCGGCTGATTTCCAGAATTTTGACAGTGGTCTGCCAGACGCCTCACTCATAAAAATGAATGGAATACCGATATCATTATCGGACGAAGCACTGTGATAGATTAGGACTAGAACATTGCATTGCGGCCTGGGAGATTTCGTTACCAATAGTCGTATACTTCTGGAACTGGAATATCGCTATAAGCTCTGAGGTATCTGAGCGTGGCAGCTTCACTTGCTAGTAGCTTTATTCCCATTTCCATTGGCATAAACGTTCTATGGTGTGGAGACCTGAAGACCCATCGTACCCTATCTTCAAAGGAAATAAAGATAGCCCAGTTGAAACTTCCCGAGGCAGGACGTTGATCCGGGTCACAAGCACATGAAACACCCTGCCGCAGCTTGCTCGCTTGACGGCACAGAGCTTGAAGGTCAAAATCGGCGTAAGTGAATATGTCGGGTTTCGAATTCGGGGACATTTCGACGGAATAAATTCGGAAAGGTAAGGAAAAAGGGGTCAAAAAGGATGTAGGTTTGTTGTTGCAGGGATGGTTTAGTTCACTTCGAATTGATTTACCCTTAAAAGCGGTGAGAGCCAGCTGATCATCTGGAAGTGTCTCAAACTTACAATTTCAGTACGTCAACGTCGAAGTATCTGAAGGATGGCCACGGAACTGGACATTGGGGACTGGAGGTACAGGCGAGGGGCAGAGGTAGCTAGGTAGCTGGAGGGTTCAGATATCCACGGTGACAGCAGCTGTTCTATGAGATCTATACATAGCTCTCTCTGCCATTCCTTTCTTCCCAGTCCGTCTCTGTCTAAAGGAATCGTAGCAGTATGTATTTGTCCCAAAATGCCAGTAATTACATCGAAAAGCAGAGATATGTATGCAGAGATAAGTGCAATGAATTCCCAAAACTGAAAGAGCCAAAGTCCCAAGTGGTCGCTATGCACTGATACCCCAAATCGCTAAACAGATGAACAATGGCGTGAATAAACCGAACAAGACACCGTAAAATTGCAGGCGGAAGTATGAGAGAAATCGTCCGATTGCCACAGTGTGATCGGTTTGACGATCATGTCGATGGGATATCGACAACTCGGACCCGCCATTATGTGCATGATTGAACAAATCGTACTCCGCGAAGGCCGCGGCAGTTCCGGAACCTGTCCGGTTGTATCTGCGTCACCTTTGGCCGGTGCCTGACCGGTCCCTAGACATGTCTTCGGATTCTCTGCTCCTGGCCGAATCAATGACATCACCCGGGAGAACTTCAAGATGTCCTCGGTTCATCGGGACTATACCCCCAGCGTCGGTGGTTCTCTGCAATCCACCACTGGGAGACATGGGCAGCCTCGCTAAGCCACCTCGCGGCTTCGGTCCCGTGTCGCGTCTGCACAATATCAAACAGAGTGACAATATTGAGGTCTTCCTCGGGATCGGACTCGAGTGGGTCAGCTACAACATCGGTGAAGCGCCATGGGGCATCTTGGATGAGTGGCACGACAAGCCGGTAGGGTTTCGCGGCTGCTCGCATAGAGACCCATGTTCCTCCAGGGTTCATCGTGGAGAAATGCCATTCTTGCTTCTTATCCTGCTCGGGGATAAGTGGGCGTAGCAAGGACTGGCCCTCGTATAAGGGAAGCAGGTCCTTCAATATATGTGCCGACTGTTCGTTGATATTAGAGGTTTCGATTAGGATGTCAAGGAGGCTAGGAAGAATTTGAGTCGAGAGGACGGCACTGCTGATTTCGACCGGTGGTAGCTTAGGATGGGCGAATAGTAGCGGAACGTGGAAACTGCCGACGTGGGGGTCATGGTTGGCCGTTATGCCACCATCATTTGGCAGAGATAGACCGCTGTGAACGAGTTAACGGGAAGTTTGGTATGTTATAAGAAACGGATAGAACTTACTGGTCACCTGCCATGACAAGCAGGGTTTCATCGGCGACTCCAGCCTCGTCGAGAACCTCAAGGATCGAGGCCAGCCAGTCATCCTGATACTTGATGGTATTTAGGTACCGGTTCAACTTGTCGTTCCATCCAGCGCTATTCCCAAAGTATTCCTCGTAGTCGCCAGGCTTGAACCAAGGAGTATGGGTGTTGTGAGTTAGATGGCCGATAAAGAGGCGAGTGTTGTTCTTCTTGGCCTCGGAAAATGCATCCCGCATATAGTTTTTCAATGTGTGATCCGGATGACCATATTTCTGCTCGTCCTCTGGTTCCTCCGGGATGTATATAGCACCGGCCTCATTGATTGATTCTTTCGTCGTGATATCTTTGAATCCCATAACAGGGGTAAGGTCTTCCTGGTGGTCCCAGGTACCATAGTGGGACTGCATCCACTTAGAATGCCATGGCCAGGACGTCCAATCCTCAGTGTCACTGGTGATATTGGATTGCTGGCTCAACGCATGGAATATGTGCGGCAGGCAAGGCTGGTAAATATCGTGCAGGTACTCAAGATTATCTTGGACGGCCATAGGGCTCACACCGCACATAGTGCCTGTGATACTCTTCATGGTGTATGTACCGGATGTGTAAGCCTTTTTCGCGCTAAGACCACCGTATGGCTGTAGACGATCCTTGTTCTCCTTGAATCCAGTCTCGAATCCGGTGAACCTTTCGGCGATGGGGGTGAGATTCGCGAGTTTATCCATAACCTCGTCGGGAATGTTTCCCTTCCAAGAGTTCTTGATGTGCTCCATGATGTAGGAGTCTGAGCGGAATGGAAACACGTCCTGCCTATTGCTCTCTAATTTGATGAGGATAATATGCTTGATCTTGACATCTCCGCTGTGAAGCACGTCACGAATGGGCTCCAGAATGTCATTCTGGAGGTTGGGAATGTGCAAAGGATCTTTCGTCGGATTGTAGTGTTCATACGTATAGTTCTTGGGTGCGGTGTTGTTGAAGTGACTTATATGGAAGGGAGACCAATTCGGGAAGGCAGTTGCCGCATCACCCGTATGTAACCAATCGAAAGTCGGGAAGGAATCGAGAGCAGTTTTGCCTTCGAGCCAGGTGAAATCACCCGGCAACGATGCGATACCTTGCTCAGAAGACCCAAGCGTGAGGCCGCCAAACGGGGCTAGAGGCAGAGATCCGGAGAGAAAATTGTAAGTCATATCGTGGGGACGAATGACCCGGAGAGAAAGTAGGATCGCGCTGCATGATACAACGATAATGGGCTTCAGCAATGCCCGACTTTTCTGTACAGGCGGGTCTTGAGGTGCATCTAGCCCCGATACGGAGTCGTTGTCGTCATCACCCACTTCATAGTCGTCGATTCCAATTTGCTCGTAGGTATCCGGGTGTGGCAGAACCTGCTTATTCGGACGGAAGTAGCGGTACGTCGCGGATAACACTGCACCCCAGACTTTCAAGAAAGCTGCGGTGACCCACGATAGATACGGTGTGGCGTATAATGCACCGAACAAAATCGACGCCTCAAGAAGGATAGCGACGAACAGGGCTGACAGGACAGTTGTGGCCGCGGGCTTGTCCTTGTGGAAGCCGCTCGAGATGCGCCAGTGGATCTCCACACCCTTGTGGATGTAAAAGGAGAGATTGGCAGAAAGCATCGACGAGACATATAGACTGGGGGGATAATTAGAAATTCGCTATTTGTTCGTGAATGCGATGAACGCCTGCCTACCTGAACAGCGCAATAAATACAGCCGCTATATCCCGAGTCGTTCGCCATTCGTATGATCGGGCCAGGCTGCGCGCGCCCAGAATGAGCAGGATATCCAGCAAAAAGAAGGTGGGGCCCCAGGCGAGCAGGGATAGGACCGTCAGGGCATTGAGGTGGGCATAGATATGGAAGGCTTTGGAGAGGACGAGGGAGATGAAAATAATTGAAAAGAAATATGCACGGTAGCCCGCCCAGGCACGGTCGAGATGGGCTTGAGGGGATCTGGCGACTTCGAGGGCGATTATGGCCGCAGATTCAAGCTTTCCGCGCAGGCGCTGGGAAAGACCCCCTTGCAGCTCCCAGGCAGGTTTCATGATATGTACAGGGAAAAGAGAAAAAAAGAAAAAAGCAATGGAATGTGTCAAATCATGTAAGAATATTGCACCTGAGACAAAGGGATTGAACTTTCCCAGCCATGGATGTAAAGAGGTGTGTATAAGGAGAAGAACTTTATGCGATAAGGACTGAACAGACAATAGCTGAACTTCGAAAGAAGAATCGAAGCAAGACACAGGGTCCACAGGTCCACACAGCCCTGAAGGGTCCAAAATAAAACACAGCATTTCCCCCACATGGTACACGTGCCCAGAGATGCATTATGTGTGCAAATAATATCCCGATGTCCATGGCAGGAAACGATCAGCAGTCCCTGTCATCATAAGGTAGAACATCCCCCAATCTGAGATATCCGGCCCCCGCCAAGAACACCCAAAATAGCAGGTGAGCACGCGATGGGAATGGCCCCCAAGGATACTCTGGAACTATTCCAGGGGATGAACATATGAACATGGAGAATTGCCGTGTGTCAAGCACTATTGGGTTACTAGATACATAATATACATACAGCCATAGCAAAATACCAAGACTATCATAAAACTGTCCTTTCAAACTTCTTTGGAGGCGTTTGTGGAGATGGGCTTGGCAAAGCCGCAAGACACGTACTGGGCTCCACCACGGGGACATCCTCACAGCCCTGGAGGGATTGGCATTTAATGCGAAAGCTTCTCAGAGATCGGCTCTCTTAACAATGTTATTTTTTTGGTATTTTCCCTTTTTAAAAATGCAAGTGGAAAGTCTTAAATATTCCACGTTTCCTTGGCAATGTTGGCCGAGGCATAGCAGCCATACCACACCAGTTATGTAGAATCTCATCACGCTGAATCCGAGTCACGACACGGATAGAGATGTTCTTTTCGCGCCTATTCCGAAATCGCTGAAATGTTTCGATTTGCTCAGGTCGGAACAACCGTTCCAGTTGGGCGTCCGGTATCTGGAAACCCGAGACCATTTGTGGAATAGTGTGAGATGTCCATTGAATTTCGAAGGCTTCCGCCCCATCCTTTCCATTGCATGCTTTTGCTGAGTTTTCATCAAGCTTAACCTTCTTGAGATTCACATCTGTCAATGATGCCGAAAAGGTGAACCTCTCCGTATCAGACGGGGTGAAGGTGGGGGTTCTTTCAGAGTCAAAGCCATCGTCGTCCCAGGCAGTCCATACCATAGTGAAATCACGGTACAGTGTTTTGGAGTTTTGCACTTCTAGGCGAAGACGTAGACCGAAATGAGGAATCTCCATTCCCCCTCCAATGAAAAAGGAGAGAAGGGCACGGGGCTTGGAATATACGGCGCAGGTTTTGCCGTCTTGGAGACGCGTAGCCTCTGCACCACACACGATTGTCGTATGGAACCGTTGAAAAAGGTTCACTGTCGAAGTACCGGCTCTGGTTTTTCTCAAATCCATTTGGCGCTTGCCTTTGTACTTGTCTTCAGAAAATGCAGTCGTCGCGTTGTACCAGTCGAGCTCATCACTGCCTCGTGTCATGCGCTTCGAAGCCTCTATCACGTCATGGTGATAACTGAACGGCTCGTTGGGATCATCCATGATGTCGAAATGGGGGACTTGATACCTGCAGGAATGGAATGGTGGATTAGAGCGAAGAGAATATTGAATTAGAGGTTCTTTACCTGGCTTGAGGCTTGAGGCTCTTAGTGCTGCTGAGATAAGGCGCCTGGCAAACTTTGCCACGGTAAATTTGGAGGAGGGTGTATCTTTCTGTAATGATAAACGGGTTAGATCGGGTAAAATCATGGGCTCAGTTGTAGGTCACTTACTTGGCTCAAACTCGATCTTGTGAGTGAGCACTAACAATGAGAATAGAGGGTCCTGAATAAGTCAGTCTTGAAGAAGTAGTGTCTTGACGGATGTCAAACGAGATGATTAAGTGAGAGGAAGGTGAAAAACAAAATGAGAGGAAGTTGAAAGGGAGGAAGCTACGAAGTAAGTGATAAGGGAAACATACCAGCCGAGGGCTTGTAGAAGGCCGTGGAGTGATAGTCAAAGTGCTGTGTAAGTTGTTGTGCTCTGTAAGTTGTTGAAGGTAACAGACGCGAAAGAGGAAGACGGTTGAAGGAAGAAGAAGAAGAAGGAGAAGGAGAATGAAGATCGTAAAGGTTTATATAGTACAGGTTATTTGTTTGCCATAGATTATCTACTTCATATATACCCCACGGGCTGAGTATTACTTGCACATCATCATTCCTAGTCTTAAGTATCCATGGATAGGGGCATAGCAGATATGAGTAGTTTGCCTTGCATTCATACGTAGTAGTGCACTTTCTCTCCATCTAGTATTTTACTAGCTGATTAATGGGGTAAATGCTTGAAGACTTTGCTATGTTAAACCGCCATACAAAGCATTTAGGAAATGTGTATAGTTGCAATGTTCCCAAGGGCTATAACAGTCTACCGACGTAGTTGCAATGATGTCTCTTTTTAGCGCATATTCTTCTGCCTTTTTCTACAGTACACTCGTTGCTTGATATTTTATTATTGCTAGACTTGGGTTGCAATTCAAGATTCATCTTAATTGGCTAATCTCGTTGTATCTAAGGGTTGGTATACGCCTCCCGAGTCCAATACAAAGAAACTCTAGACTGAGTAGCTCAAATTGACAGACTGCGTTGAATATTCTCTAAGTAGCCTATTCAAATATTTGAGATACTCTGGATATCCGTACTCTCCATACAAGACATCGGACATACCCCGAGAACCCCACCCGCCGATCATAACGACACAATCCCCGGACTAAACCTGGATAACATACAACCTACATCTATTCTTGTTTGTGAAGAGACAACGAAAAATGCCAGTTTATCACATTGGTTAGTTGGATACAGCCGAATGTCAAAATATACGAAATGATTGATCACTAATAACGCCCCAAGTCCTCTTCCGCCTTAAGCCCGGCGTCACCCCGGCCCAGATCGCCACCTGGAAGGAGACATGTCAGGGAATGGTGGGAAAGATTCCTGGTAGGCGGCACCCTGGAGCTCATATCGAGACATAGTCTTATATAAAACTTGCAATAGGACTGCTGTCGCTGCAGAGCGGTCCCCCGCTCCCGATTTCGCTTCCGCGTGCCCAGGGCTTCGATATGGGACTTGTTGCTGTTTTGGAGACCGCTGAGCATATCGCTACCTACGCAGTGCACCCTGCTCATTTGGAGTAAGTTCCCTTCGTCCTTGGATCGGGGAGGACCTTGGGTTGATTTGCTGACACCTTGAAGGGTTCATAAAATGCGAGAGGAGCTGTGCGACGATACTTTGGCCTATGATCTAGAGTTCTAGATATCTGACATACCAACGTTGAAGTCATGTAGGAAGTCTAGTCCTAAGTTATTCCTAGACTTTTCGTGATAGGAAGGATTTTGAGAACAGTCCGTTCAAATGTCTCATTTGTACATATCAAACCCTGGGCCCCGGTTAATCGTAGCCACCGAGGCCTGCCTAGCCAACCCGTAGATGCTCGTAATGAAATGACATAACGCCGAGAGAAGGTTCACCTGTATGAAATAATCGGAAAACAGAGGCAGGTCGGATCTCCAATCCGCAATACTTTTTGAATCCCGCCGATCGACCGAAATCAGAGAACAAGAATTAAAGACAAGACAAGTCATTGCAATCCGCCGAAACTAGATGCCTTATTCCTTGGCATCAACCTTCTTAGCGGGGTGATCGCCACCGTTGGTGCCCTCATCCTCGCGGGCGCGCTTCTGGGTGCTCTGCACGACTGGGACGCCACTATAATTGAAGTCAGTACTTATTCACTCACTGCAGATATCAGATCAGTGTGACTTACCGAGAATCCTTCTGAGCCTCACGGGGAGCCTGGAAGCCATTCTTCTGGTCCTCGGTGCGGCGTTCGCGCCAGTCGCGGTCGTTACGGTCGTTGCGGTCACGACCATCACGGCCGCCACGGCCACGGCCACCACCACGACCGCGACCGCCGCGACCACCACGGCCACCACGTCCACGGCCGCCGGTGTTGCGGGCGTTGGAGGGGTAGACGTTGCCATTCTTGATCTCCTCGACCTTCTCATCGCAGTACTCCTTCTTGCTCTTGAAGATCAGATCATTCTCCTTCCACTGGGGCTTCTTCTCCAGAGCGAGGAAGGCCTTCTGCTTCTCCTCAGACTCGAACTCAACAAAGACGCTGCCCTTGAAAGTCTTGTCATTGGTGCGGCGCAGACGGATGGCGTTTGTGGGACCGTAGGGGGCGAAGAGAGCCTCAATGTCGAGCTGTGTAGTGGGCTCCTCCTCACCAAAGCCGAAGCCCTTGACGTAGATGGAGCGGGCCATGGCGGCATCCTCGAAGACCTTGACGGCCTTGGCATCGTGCTCGTTCACGGACTCGGGCAGAGGGACCTTGCGCTTGACGGCGGTGTCGTTTTCAGTCAGCTCGACGTTCTCTGAGGTCTTGAGAGCCTCGACGATCGCGCTGAAGGGTTGGAAGCGGCGCATGCGCTTGAAGGAGTGGAGGAGTTCAAGGGGCACGGCGTTGTTGGCGCTGCCGCCAACCTTGGAGAGAAGGAACTTGTCCATAGGGAGGTTGGAATCGGAGAAGTAGAATTCGACCTAGGGCGTGCGCGTCAGTTGAGATCTAGTGGGGGAGCCTTTGTAATGGTTCATACCTGCTTGCGGATCTGCACAGGGTCGTCCGTTACCTCCTGGGTAGAGGGATCGAACTTGGCGTTGTTCTGGCGAGGGCCACGGTTACCGCGGCCATCGCGCTGGAAAGTGCGGGTCTCGCGTTTCTCAGTCTGGGGCTCTGTGGACTTCTCCTCGGACTTCTCCTCAGCTTTCTCAGACTTCTCTCCGAGCTTAGCAGCTTCGGCGACAATGCGGGCCTCGTCGGCGTCCTGGGCGGGCTGCTCGGCGGCGCCTTCCTCCTTCAGCTCGGCGAGGACATTCTGAACATCCTTCTCAGCCTCGGCGTTGACAACTGGGGTCTTTTGTTCTTCGGCCATTGTTGTGAATTGTATGCGGAGACTATTTCGGTTAGAAAAAAAAGATGATAAGCAGGAAGATTAGACGCGACGGAGATGTCAGAGAAAGCCGAAAATGCGGGTGAACAAGGGATCGGAGGAGATCTATGGATAATCTTGGGACGTATGAACAATACCTTAATAGATTGATTAATGCGCTATTCAGAATGCTATTGCGCGTGGGACAGTATCGCAGCGGGGAGGATCTGGGAATTTTTTTTGAGCTCCAGTGGCGCCTGAGACAGACGCTAGTCTGCAATTGGTTAGCGTGACCTCGTACTATTCCCTTTCGGGCAATTTGACATTGTCTATACATTGTCTTCTATTGTCTGCATTGTATCTGAAGAATTGGAATGTCAATAGACGAGTAGATGTATAAATAGTAGTTGTCTCAGGCGGAAGTATTGGTCTGACCGCGATACTGGCATTATGTACTCATATTTTACGTCCCCGAGGTCAACATCGTCAAAGTGCAAGCACCTGACGCACATTGCACCTTCCCAAAGGCCGTGACCAGTTTCCAAGGAAGGTCCATGGGCTCCAAGGTTGCTTATTGATGTGCTGACTTTATTTCCCCTTTCTTGAGAAACCTCATTTCGTACTCATCTTGTCACGGGGGATTCACTCTTATCAAATATCACATCCATGAATATCTTCAATTGAGTATTCTTTCCAGGACGGTTGTGACTTGGGTACCCAATTCACCTCCTGGATAGTAACATTATAAGGCCTGGGTTGTGAGTATCTGCCTGTCGAGTTTGAGGTCCCCAGTTCTGCTAATCATACATGATGTTCAGGTCGTTATTCTCCATAACTATACAATACATTTGGACCCTTCAACTCGAACTTGAGTTGCTGCTTTCGACATCCAACAGGTTAGGAAAAAGTTTCGTCAGACCGAAATGATTCAATCACAAAGGGGCTCGCCGGCCCACGAGACCTGGCCGACCAAGGATGTATGCTCCCCTCTCCCTTTCCTTCTGGGTTTCCGATGCCATCCTGACCATCCTCAACAGATAGTATACCTCTCAATTGTCGGGCCATTGATGCTTGCAGCCCTATTTGAATGGTTTCTCTGGCTAAGCGCCTTCATCTACTGCCTGATCAAGGTGTGGATGAAAGCAGACCATCGGAGTGTAAGGGTTCTGGCCGTGGTGATGATTTTCTTGTTCACAGTGATACGGTAGGTTCCTTGAACATCAGGGACCCGTTACCTTGCAGCTTCATTTAGAGTCCTCAACTGACGAACGCATATAATAGACTGGCATTCCTTCCAGTCATGCTCGTGACACTGCCGTTGCCACCACAGATCACAGTTCACTTACCCCGCGAAATAGTGCATGGGTTTCAAGTGTTTGCATTTTGGGCTTTTTCTGCTCTTCTGGTCGGCCCATGGCTATTCTGTGTTTACGGTCTCACTACAAATTCACTTGGGAAAAAAAGAGGATCAAACGAGTGCTGGATGATCGGACGGCCCCGAAGACTGTGGTTGTGATGCCAGTATACAAGGAGGACCCAACAGTCTTGATTAAAGCTATCAACTCCGTGGTCGACTGCGACTATCCTGCAAATTGCATCCATGTCTTTCTTTCGTACGATGGCGGCAAGGTCGACGAGCCGTATCTCCGCGTCCTCGACCATCTTGGTATTCCGATCACACTGGAGAGCTATCCTCAGAGCATTGACTGTATATACAAGGGTGCACGGATCACGGTATCTCGCTTCAAACATGGCGGTAAAAGGCACTGCCAGAAGCATACTTTCAAGCTCATCGACAAGGTGTATGCTGATTACCTGAAGAGACATGACAATCTGTTCGTTCTTTTTATCGATTCCGACTGCATCCTTGATCGAGTTTGCTTGCAGAACTTCATGTACGACATGGAACTTAAGCCAGGCAGCAAACGCAATATGCTTGCAATGACGGGCATCATTACGTCGACGACGGAGAAAAACAGCTTGCTGACAATTCTTCAGGACATGGAATACGTCCATGGTCAGCTTCTTGAACGGTCCGTTGAATCTGGCTGCGGCGCAGTGACCTGCCTCCCTGGAGCTTTGACTATTTTACGCTTCTCCGCTTTTCGTAAGATGGCCAAGTATTATTTTGCGGACAAGGCTGAGCAATGTGACGATCTCTTCGACTACGGAAAATGTCATCTTGGAGAAGACCGATGGCTAACCCACTTGTTCATGATTGGTGCCACGGAGCGGTATCAAATTCAACTATGTATGAGCGCCTTCTGCAAGACTGAAGCTGTCCAGACCTTTAGTACTCTCTTGAAGCAACGCCGACGATGGTTTTTAGGTTTTATCACAAACGAGGTTTGCATGATCACTGACGCCCGGCTCTGGGTGCGCTATCCCCTTCTATGTCTGGTTCGATTCATGCAAAACACGGTCCGAACGACTGCTCTGCTCTTCTTCATGATGATGGTCTCACTGCTTACAACATCAAAGAAGGCAAAGGACCTTCCTGTGGGGTTCCTGGGGGTCTCCTTGGGATTAAATTACTTACTCATGCTGTACTTTGGACTACGTCTCGGACGCTATAAAGCGTGGCTTTACCCAATTATGTTCATTGTTAACCCGTTCTTCAACTGGATCTACATGGTCTATGGCATTTTCACAGCCGGTCAGAGAACTTGGGGTGGACCACGGGCCGATGCTGCCACTGCTGATGACCATACCACGCCAGGAGAAGCAGTTGAACGGGCAAAAGAGCAGGGCGATGAGTTCAATGTGGATGTCGACACCTTCCGCACCGGTATTGTACGCCGGAAATCTGTCCCTATCCGCCCATCGGAGAATGTGGACGGCCGATTTGCACCTGCCAAGCAGCAGGTTGATGGGTTTTATGTCAACACTGCCGGCCCTGGGCCCGCACTCGCACGAATGGTCAGCGCAATGGAAGATCCTGCAAATTCTCAGTACCAGTTACCTGCTCACTTTCGCCATTCGACTGACTCTGTACTCAGTGGATCGGATTGCGGTTCTAGCTCGATTGCCACACCACAGAACGTGGAAAGCCTCCTGATGAGTGAAGAAGACCAAAAGAAGTCCTCTTATGCCCGCCAAGCCCGGGCATCAACGGGCTCGGTGAGCGTCGATGGTCACTATTCGGAGAACCACTTTGATTATGGAGTCACTTCGAAGCCCACGGGTTCTGCATCCGAGCACGATGACCTTGGACTCACCCGTCCATCAGGCACATACCATACCGGACGCTCTGAAATCATCCCTCCGGCCTACAGAGAGTCAGAATAAATGGCGCCGAGCGACTTGGCGCCGAGCTCCTTTCAAACCCCGTGACCCACCTCAAGATATTATTGTCTAACAGGAACATATGTACCGTGCATGACGTCAGTTTTAGTCCTTTTCTTCTTTTTTTCCTCTTTTTCTCCCCCTTTTTTTTTTTTTTTTTTTCCAGTTCGACTGCTTCGCCGCTCGGCATAGGTTTTTTGACCATCCTATTCTTATTTCCTTTTAGCCTGGCGATCTTGCTTTCTTCTCAATTCTATAGCTTTTAGAATCCAAAACAACATTGAAGTCCCAAGAACATGTGTATAGCCAATGACCCACCGTAGATTCCTCATAGGGCGGTGATCAGATTTTCAATTCTGCCAGGCAACAGTAGGCGGTGAAAGTGGGTGGTCCAGCAGCCGCCAGAAGGTTCGACGAGGTACCAGCACAGTCCGGATGCTAAGAAAGGTATATAGACCAGTCAGAGAGAGGAAATGAATGAAAGAAAGCACATTCTGATACATTTTACGTTATCCATTTATACCCCAAATTTGGAAATCCCTTAGTTCGGCGCCTAAAGATCAGCCAGACCGCTTGACACTTGGTCATCGCCCCTCCAATAATAGTGGAGTGGCGTGCAAATTCTCCCCTCCGACTTCTCTCACTTTTCTTCGTTTGAATCTTCCATCTCCCACTCCCTCCCTACCTCCCATATTCCCCTACTTTATTCCATAATGAGTGTCGTCGGTATAGATCTGGGTGCGCAAAGCACCAAGATTGGTGTTGCCCGCAACAAGGGCATTGACATTGTGCGTATTACCCCACGGTCTTGGTTCGGATTTATAGTCTTCTTCGAGATGGATCATGACCTCACGAATATGAGCAATTGCGCTGACTACTTATTGACATTATAGATTGCCAATGAGGTTTCTAACCGCCAGACCCCGTACGTCTCATAACCCCCCCGCTGGCCACTGGATAACTGAATACTGATTTGGAATTATTCTAGCTCCGTCGTTGGATTCACACCTCGCAGCCGCGCCCTCGGTGAGGCCGCTAAGGGTGGAGAAATCTCGAACCTGAAGAACACCGTCGGCTCTCTCAAGCGCCTGATCGGCCGTTCTTTCAACGATCCCGATGTCGCCATCGAGCAGGAATACAACACATGCAACCTGGTTGACGTCGATGGCCAGGCCGGTGTCGAGGTCAGCTACCTCGGCAAGAAGGAGAAGTTCACAGCCACTCAGTTGGTCGCTTCCTACCTTTCCAAGATCAAGGACATCACCGCCAAGGAACTGCGCGCTCCTGTTTCCGACGTCACCATCAGCGTTCCTGCTTGGTTCACTGATGTGCAACGCCGGGCTATGATCGATGCTGGCGATATTGCCGGTCTCAACGTCCTGCGTCTCATCAACGACACCACCGCTACCGCTCTCGGTTGGGGTATCACCAAGCTGGATCTCCCCACCCCCCGAGGAGAAGCCCCGCCGTGTGATGTTCGTCGACATTGGTTACTCCGACTACACTGCCTCCATTGTTGAGTTCCGCAAGGGTGAACTCAACGTGAAGGCTACCGCCTACGATCGTCACTTCGGTGGCCGTAACTTCGACAAGGCTCTTACCGAGCACCTCGCTGTCGAGTTCAAGGAGAAGTTCAAGATTGACATCCACACTAACGGCAAGGCCTGGACCCGCACCTTGGTTGCCGCCGAGAAGCTCAAGAAGGTTCTGTCCGCTAACGCCATGGCACCTCTGAGCGTGGAGTCCCTCATGGAGGACACTGATGTCCGCGCTATGCTGAAGCGCGAGGAGCTCGAGCTCATGGTCAAGCCTCTCCTTGACCGCCTGACCGTTCCTCTGGAGCAGGCACTCTCCGAGGCCAAGCTCCAGGTTGGAGACATCGACCAAATCGAGATGGTCGGTGGTTGCACCCGTGTCCCCGCTATCAAGGAGACCATTAGCAAGTTCTTCGGCAAGGGTCTGTCCTTCACCCTGAACCAGGATGAGGCCATTGCCCGCGGTTGTGCCTTCAGCTGTGCTACCCTCTCCCCCGTTTTCCGTGTCCGTGACTTCGCCGTCCACGACATTGTCAACTACCCCATCGACTTCACCTGGGAGCAGTCTCCCGAGATCCCCGATGAGGACACTAGCCTCACTGTCTTCAGTCGTGGCAATGTTATGCCTTCCACCAAGATTCTCACTTTCTACCGCAAGCAGCCATTCGATCTCGAGGCCCGCTACTCTGAAGCCGAGGCTATGCCCGGCAAGGTCAACCCCTGGATTGGCCGCTTCTCCGTTAAGGGCGTCCAGGCCGATGAGAAGAACGACTTCATGATCTGCAAGCTCAAGGCCCGTCTCAACCTGCACGGTATCCTTAACGTCGAGTCTGGATACTACGTCGAGGATATGGAGGTCGAGGAGCCCGTCGAGGAGGAGAAGAAGGAGGATGAGATGGACACCGACTCCAAGGAGGAGCAGCCCAAGAAGACCCGCAAGGTTAAGAAGCAGGTTCGCAAGGGTGATCTCCCCATTGCCTCCGCTACCGGCGGCTTTGACCAGGCCACCAAGGAGGCCTGGACCGAGCGCGAGAACGCCATGTACATGGAAGACAAGCTTGTCGCCGAGACCGACGAGAAGAAGAACGAGCTTGAGGCCTCCATCTACGAGCTCCGTGACAAGATCGATGGCGTGTACTCCGAGTTCGCCAGCGAGGAGGAGAAGGAGAAGTTGAAGGCCAAGCTCATGGACACCGAGGTGAGTTTCGAACCAGCATGTTCAATAATTTCCATGGTCAGCCATACTAACGCATTATTTCAGGACTGGCTCTACGAGGAAGGCGAAGACACCATCAAGTCCGTCTACGTCGCCAAGATGGATGACATCCGCTTCATCGCCGGCCCTATTATCCAGCGCTACAAGGAGAAGGTCGAGGCTGAGCGTGACGCCGTCCGCAAGGCCGAGGAGGAGGCCGCCGCTAAGCGCCGCGCCGAGCTCGAGGCCAAGAAGGCCGAAGAGGAGGCTGCCAAGAAGAGCACCGAGGGCGATGCCGAGATGAAGGACGCCCCCGCCGAAGGCGAGGCCCAGGGCGAGACTGAGGAGAAGCAGTAGATGCATTCCATTTCATGACACTGGAATGACCTAATGTGTTTTACTTACTTTTGGGTTGATGGAAACCCCGATTCCAAAACCGCGCTTTACTATTGACCTGTTTGGGTGAATCGCGTTATGACGAAAAGGACCTTTTTAAAGAGATGTTTCAAGGAGCTAGATATTTCGATCGGCTTTTAATCGTTGGGCCAATTTTTTTTTGTTATAATGGCAAACGGTTATGATGTAGATCGTTCCTGTTCCCTTTGATGTTATGAATAGATGAAAATACACTCAATGCCTTTGTCTTCAATTCTCGAGACCCTATAGAATAAGTAATATCTCTCATTACTGAAGTGACTCGCCCTTATACGTTCCCATGTTGTATTGAATGTCAACATGCATGTCTCGACATTGCCAAGTATCAAACTGGCTTTCTTTAACTACTAGACTTAATGCAAAATCCAAGGCCATTGTGGGTGAACGTCTATGCGGACTAGCTATGATAGCAATCATACCTACTAGGTACCTATAAGAATCACATGGGATGAGACAGGGCAAAGACTAAGAACGTGCTCGTTTGTTAAGCCCTTATGATAGTCTAAGACCAGGAGCAAACTTGATTTTCTTATTCCTTCTGATCGTGCAACTCTCTCTCCCTCCCTCTCTTTACTTCTTCACTCCTTTCCTATCCCTTTGATCGGCCATTCTTCTTACATTGTACCAGACCACCGAGATTCAATTCTGTCCAAGATGGAGCAAGATCAGGACAAACGGATGATCCTCCAGCTCCTTCTTGAGGATCTCGAGGATCTAGAAAACAGACAGAAGGGAAAACTGGCTGCTGGAAAGAGAACAGATTTTGAAATCGCCATCGCGAGCTTGAGGGACGATATTCAGACCCTGCAGGTTTCCATCAACGATGAGATATTGGCGCTTAGCACGAGTACTGCAATCGCGACTGATCAGAAGATACTAGCAGCCCTTCAACATGAGGAAAGAGTTGCTACACAGGACCGCCAATTCGCCCTCGCTATGCACAACGGATCGACCTCTGATCGCATACCGAATCGCCCAACGGCAAATGAGGCGACACCCCCAGATGACGATGATGACGCCGTTTCCATTATCATGGGCGATCTTATTGACCGAATGTCTCTGAGCGAAAAGACATCCGACAACGGGGAAGGCTCCTCGTTCATACATCCATCACGAGCAAGCAGCCTCATGAGAGAATGTGTTTCTTGTTTCACCAAGGTCGACACTATAACGTTCAAGGGCCCGTGTGGCCACGAGTTCTGCCGCGACTGTACAAAACAGATGTTTCTCGGTGCCATCAAAGACGAGGAGTTGTATCCGCCACGGTGCTGCGGCAATGTCGTCCCACCTGGAGTTGCTTTGAGAATCCTTAACTATGAGGAGCTTCGACGTTTCAGCGAAAGGGCCCTTGAATGGACCGCAAAGGACCGTCTCTATTGTGCCGAGCCAACATGTTCGAAATTCATTCCCCCCTTCGCTATCCAGCACGAGCATGGCATCTGCCCCGAATGTCACCGGCAGACTCATGTCCCATGTCGTTCTCTCGCCCACCCCGGTGTCGATTGCCCAATGGACAAACCTCTCCATGCTGTGCTAGAAATGGCGGATTCTGAGAACTGGAGGCGGTGCTTCAACTGCAGAACTATGGTAGAGCTCCACCACGGCTGCAACCATATGACATGTCGGTAAGCATTATCTATAACAAGTGTACTATTGTACATGAAGGAAAGACACTAACGATTGGCAGCTGCGGCCGCGAATTTTGCTATGTGTGTGGCTCGGTCTGGAAAACATGCCAGTGCCCACTTTGGCACGAGGACAGACTTGAGGAAGTGGCAATCCGAGTGGTACGTGAGGAGGTGCCGGCCAATGCCGATGTCCATGTCCGCCAAAACGCGTTTCACCGGATAGTCGAGGACCTGCGGCACCACGAGGACAACGGGTGCCAGCATCACAGGAACTCGCAATGGGCTTGGCGCAACAATGGGAGTTTGCAGTGTGAGGTCGGCAACCATTACCTGCCTGAGTACCTTGCAACCGTTGTCGAAGACACAGATTGAGGTAGTTTTTTGCTGTTGCTTCTTTTTTGCGGGTCTGTTATGTTGCAGGTAGAGGCTGAAGAACTGAAGGAGAGTTGAGAGACAGTTTGTGGTTTCTGGTGGCTGAATTTCTACCTGTATCATTCGGACGCGGTCTGTATGGTAAAATTGGAAGGGCGTCATTCAACTGTCAATTTATCGGGTTCCTCTTCGAGCCTTGGGTGTGCAATTGTCACCGGAAGTAAAATAAAAAAAAGAAAAGAAAAGAAAAAAGAAAATAATAGATTTCTGGCTTATTCGACCAGGGGAGGTAATATCCGTGGAAAGTAATAGATTGTCTAGCACTTTTTCAATATCACTTCTATGGTCAATAAGAATGTACACATATGCTAGCTTTGTGAAATGTTCTGCTGACACAATACGATATGGCGCACCGGCGGTTATGAACTGCCGTACCCACACGTTCAAATCCGGCAGAAGGCCATATTGATACCTTATCCTTGATATTCCCACTCCTCTTTCACGCTATCAGAGAGCAGCCCATTGAACAAGCACAACCGAAAGACATGAAGATACCAAACGCAATAATATTAGCTCAGACATTAGTTCCGCCAACGTCATCTTCTAACCAACCTAACCTCAGGCAAATGCCTCCTCCTGTATCGGGGCTTTCTCTGACATGACATGCAGGCACTGCGAGCTAGCCATCCATAAACATAAACCGTTGCCCGTGGGGGCAGATCATCCTAAGATATATATTCAATCGATCAATCAGTCCTTTGTACGCCTTGCCGAAGTCCCCTTCTCCACATCACTAGCATCGGACTCATTCTCGGACTCATCCTTGCGCTTGAACTTCATCATCTGTCCAAGGCGACGGAATCCGCGCCCAAACGGCCGCCAGATCCAGTGCATCCCCCGACTAAGCGGATGATACACTATGACGAAGGGCTTGCCGACAACGTGGGCGATAGCCGCAAACCAGGGGTCGGGGAATGTGCGGATGACCATGGCCCAGGGGAGTGAAAATGCAGCCACCACGATACAAATGGCCCATTGGACGCCGTTGATGGGGACGATGCTAAAGGCGACGCCGCCGTAGTTGGCGATTAGGGCTTGACAGCCGACCATGATGATGTTGATGCCGATGAAGAACCAGTTGCGGTGGAGACCGGTTAGCACGTTGAATTTGTTGTCGAGGCGTCGGTTGTTGAATTCGTTGAAGATCTGCATCCAGACGAAGGTGTTGAAGACGACCGAGCGTCGGACGTCGTCTGCGTAGTCTAGGAAGCCTGGGGCTTTGACGAAGTGCATGATCAGGGTGACGGTTAATTGGAAAATGGCCTGGCCGATGATCATCTTCCACATTGTTGTTGAGAAGAGCGGGGCGCCGCCTTTGATGGGTTTGCGGTCGAGGATTTGTTCGGTTGGGGGGTCTGTTGCTAGTGCTAAGGCAGCTAGGGAGTCCCTATATATAGATGGTTAGTATTGGCTTGAGGGGTGGAAAATGGGTAACCTACATGATCAGGTTGATCCATAGCAGCTGCACCGCGGTCAGCACCGACCGCATCTGCGAATCCGCCACGGAGGAAATGAAGGTCAACAAGACGGCGGTGATGTTGACGGTGATCTGGAACTGGAGGAACTTGCGCACCGCGTCGTTAACGGCGCGTCCCCACATCAGGGCCGTCAGGATAGAAGCGAAGTTGTCATCCATCAGGACAATAGCGGAGGCTTCTTTAGCGACCTCCGTGCCTGCAATGCCCATGGAGAAACCGATGTTGGCGGCCTTAAGGGCCGGTCCGTCATTGGTACCGTCGCCAGTGACCGCTACTATTTCACCCATCGCCCGCAGCCGAGTGACGAGGATGCGCTTGTCTTCGGGGGAGGATCGAGCCAGAACTTGCAGCTTGGGTAGCACTTCATCGAACTGCTCGTCTGTGAAACGGCGGAAATCTGGGCCTTCCATCACCACGCCATCTGTGTAGATCCCGCAGTCGGTGGCGATCGCCTTAGCCGTGACCATATTGTCGCCCGTCACCATGCGTACGACAACGCCGGCATGATGGCATTTCGCTACTGCTTCAGGCACACCAGGACGGATAGGATCCTGGATACCAACCACGCCGAGTAGAGACATGTCCTTCAGCAGCAGGCTGAGGTCGGCGGACGAGGGATCGCTGGAGTCGACAGCCTCCACTGGAGGCCAGGCGGCGAAGTCACGATAGGCCAGGGAGATCGTCCGGAGAGACTGCTTTGCGTAGGAGAGGATAACATTTTCGAATCGCTCCCGCTCGGTGCCATCAAGAGGTCGTGGTCCAGCAGAGGTCCAGGAGGTTGAACTGTAACCGAGAAGAATCTCAGCGGCACCCTTGACCAGAAAGCGATAGTGACCCGATGGCAAGCGCAAGACGGCGCCCATACATTTGCGGCCAGAGTCGAAGGGCATCAGCTGGATGGTCGGGGCGTTAGCACGCTCCTCCACTAGCGAAGTCATTCCTAGTACATCGCGAGCGAAGCCCAGTAGTGCCGTTTCAGTCTTGGAGCCGACGAAGCCCGGCACTCCGTTTTCTTCGCCCTCGAACGCGGTTGAATTGATCGCTACCGATTCGATCATCATCTGCTTGTGCTCGGCTAGGAGGTCTTTGGCGAAGTCTGATGATCTTGTTTCGTTGCCTGTCTGACCCTTGTCGTCGAAGGAGGCATCGCCGAAGGTTCCTGTCACCACCGTCATGCGGTTCTGTGTGAGAGTACCGGTCTTATCGGAACATACGGTCGTGGCGTTGCCCATCGTCTCGCAAGACTTGAGCACGCGCACTAGGTTGTTCAGCTTCACCATCCGGGTGGTTGCGAAGGCGAGGGCGAGAGTGACAGCTAAGGGGAGTCCCTCGGGCACGGCCACGACAATCACCGTGATCGCCACGATGAGGATATCCGTGAACTGCGAGGCCTTCTCAGCGCTGGTACCGGGATTGCTCGACAGGTCACCCAGAAACCGGAAGAGCAGAACGAAGAACAACAGCAGGGCAGCGCTGCTACCTAGCTTAGCGATAGCGCCAGCGAGATGGTCTAGCTTCTTCTGCAACGGGGTCTGTTCCATATCCTGACGCATGGCCATGAGGATCTTTCCAAAGCTGGAGTTGACGCCGACAGATGTCACCAAACAGGTACCGACTCCCTCGAGGACCTTGCTTCCGGAGATGATAAACGGGTCCAAGTCTTGAGCCCGGGTGTGGCCTTCGTCCAGGAGACGCATCACCTGCTCGCCGCCGGTCTTCTTCAGCTGGTCGGATTCACCGGTGGCAGAGGATTCATCGCATTTCAGGTTGTGGCCATTGATGAAGATTCCATCGACCGGGACCAAGTCTCCAGGCTCTAGGTTCAAGATATCGCCCACTAGGACATCGTGGACGGAAATTCGCACCGCTCTTCCAGAGCGAGTAACGGTCACCTCCCGATCCTCCTTCTTCTTGTTGAGTCGGACAAAGGCGCGTTCCTTTTGGTAGTCGTTCAGTGACCCCACCAACACCACAATGCAAATGGCCACGCAGATTGCACATCCTTCGACCCAGTCGAGTCCCATCCCGGAACTTCGTTTAGCATGAGACCCTCCTCCACTGGAGTGGTTCGGAGCAAATGTTTCGTACAGGCCTAGAGCGAGGGAAATGGCGGCGGCCACGGTGAGCAGGATCAGGACCTTGTCATTGTATGCAATCCACATGAGCTTCCACAGTGGCGTGGCTTTCTTCTCCGGCAGGGTATTCGGCTTGAACACTCGGATTCGATCCTCAAATACTTCGGCCGGCTTCTTTCCAGCTGGTTTCGATGTGACGCCGCCAGCATCCTCTGTACTCCCTCCACTGAGGACAGACTCGTCCACGCTGAGGCCGGCCGACACATCCGTGTGCAGTCCCCTAACCAAAGAGGGCAATCCACCCAACGCAACGAAGGCGGCGAGGGACTTAGGGTTGAGTAGTTTGTTAAGCTGTCCCGGGGAGAAGTCGAATGGGTTGTGCTTGACCTCGAAATCGCCCTCGGAGCCCGGGTCTGGTCGAAGCGCCTCCTCCAGTTCGCTGACGGAGTAGATTCCCGACGTCCCGCACGATGAGGACCGCTTCTCCTTCCATAGGTCGTCTTGCGGACTGCTGGGAGCCATTGTACTGCCGCTCATGGCTCGATCCCGGCCAGTTTGGCCTTCGATGGCGGTCAGGTTGCTGTTCGATCGATCTCGGGAGAGGGTATCGTCATTCCCCGGCCTGAGGCCCGAGGCACTGTTATTTTCGGGCACCTGGACAATAATCTCAGGAATCGAGTTCGCGCCTAGGTCGCCTCGCTCCTGCATTCCTCGAGCTTCCATCGTGATGAAGATCAGATGGTTCCTGGCGCTGGTATGAAAGAGCTACTGGTCGTGCATCCACCGCCATTTGCGGTTTAGATAAAACTCTGAAGGTGAACGATCACCATTGCACAGCCTCAGACTCTCGGGCTCGGCGGCCGCGTTATGGGGTCTGGCATTGGTATGCCAAGAGATTGTTAAGAAGGCCCAGACGGGCCAAGCCCGCTCATGCAGGAAGGGTCATTGATGATCGCGATGACTAGCTGTGAGCTAATCCAGAGGGGATTCACCATCGCTGGCTAGAACCAGCACAAAGGTATGTGGCTTGCGGGGGGATTTACTTACCAACGCGGGGAAGACTCCGTCGTGAGGCATCTTGTCCGCGATAACGGCCGTGCTCTGGGGTGAAATCGCGGGGTGCATCCGATAGAAAAGCCCCGGCGTCTCCACATTTTCCCTTGCCAAACAATGCAAGCCTTGTCTTGTCCTTTTTCCCTGTCTGAATCGTGACCAGCATAGCCCACCATGGGGTTCAATCTGCATGCCGACAATAGCAACGATCCACCTGAGGTGCGCAACTGGCGCGTGCATCTCATCGCCCTAGTCGTGAGTATGGGGGCCATTGCCAGTATGTCCACTTCACTCCGAGCATGTCCTTGAGGGCGAATGGTTAATGTGATGGGTGCGGTAGTGGGTTACGATACTAGTGTCATCGGAGGTACCATGGCCTTGGAGCCCTTTCGCCGTGACTTTGGTATGGAGCGTGTCTCCGACCTGGAGACTGACACCCTGGAAGGAAACATCGTGTCGACCTTCCAGGCTGGTTGTTTCTTCGGGTCTCTGCTCACCTTTCCCTTGGCCGAGCGGTTTGGGCGCAAGATGGCCATTGTGTTGGCCATTTCCATCTTCTGCGTGGGAGGAAGTCTGATGGTGAGACCCCTTTGAACCACTAGTCACTAAAAAATTGTTGTCAATGGCTAATACATAAGGGATAAACAAGACCGCTGCTTCAGGCCACCTGGGCATGATCTATGCCGGGCGGGCCATCGCTGGGTTTGGCATTGGCTCCGTGTCCCTACAGGTTCCCGTATACATCGCAGAAACAGTATGTTAGCTGCGCACCAGATGGAATAGTGACGGATCTAATAAAGCCTCATCTAGTCACCTCCCTCAATTCGCGGTCGTCTGGTCGGCATCTTTGAGATCTGTTCCCAGGGGGGCGGTATGTGGGGTTTCTGGATCAACTATATCGTCAATCGCACCATCCCCCAAGAGAAGATGGCGCAGTGGCAGGTTCCTCTCGGTCTACAGCTGCTGCCTGGTGGTTTGCTGCTCCTGGGGATCTTCTGGTGTCCGGAGACCCCCCCGGTGGTATGCAAAGCAAGACCGATGGGAGGAAGCCGAGCGCAGCCTCATCTGGATCCGAAAGCTTCCTGCCGATCATCCCATGATTGTGGATGAGATGCAGCAAATCCGCGAGCAGATCCAGATAGGAGCCCCTGCCGCAGGAACCACGCATGGTTTCTGGGATTACGTCCATCGACTGTGGCAGAAAGGCACCCGCAACCGGATCGGCATTGGCCTTCTGCTGATGGCGTTCCAGAACCTGACCGGTGTCAATATCATCACATAGTAAGAGCCGCTTCCCTTGCTTTTGGGCCATGCATGCACCGCTAACACTGCCACAGCTACTCGCCCCGAATCTTTGAAACCCTGGGAATAACAGGTACAGATACGAAACTATTTGCGACAGGGTTTTACGGGGTAGCCAAAACCTTGGGAATGATCATCTTCAGCGTCTGGCTGGTCGAGAAAGTGGGACGCCGCAGCGGGCTGATCTGGGGCGCCTTCGTCGGCAGTCTGCCCATGTGGTACATCGGGGGCTACGTCTTCCGGGCGGACCCCGAAGGCGCAGCAGCCCGTGGCGACACGGCACGCAATGCATGGAGTTACATCGCCATGGTCTGTGTCTATCTGTACGGGTTGATTTATTGTGCCACCTGGCAGGGCATCACCTGGGTGATCTGCTCCGAAGTTTTCCCAATTGACATCCGCATGCTCTGTGTGGCGCTGACTACGGCGAATCAGTGGCTGTGGTCGTTTATTATCAGCCGCACTACACCATATATGATCACCTCGCTGGGATACGGGACATATTTCTTCTTTGCCGCGTTGATGGTGTGCATGGGCTTTTGGGCGTGGTGGTTTATCCCTGAGACCAAGGGGAAGTCCCTGGAGGAGATGGAGGAGTTGTTCGGGGCTCAGCCCGTGCCCAGAGATGCGGAATGGGCAGTGAAGGAAGAGACAGAAGTTGCAAAGGGGGGAATGACGACAGCTCATGTGGAGAGGATCTAGGGAGGATCCTGGTAAATAGTCGAGGCGTCCAAACGTGGATGCCTTGAGGGCCTAGAGTATCTAGTGAGAGTAGCCCTAGCCCTAAGCCCTAATCCATATTCCTATCTTACTGTACTACATCCATCCATGGATACTTTACGATTGAATCTGCATCGTCTCTTCCCTCGTCTCCATATCTCTTTGTTTGTTATCTAATTCTCCTCTCCTTTACAAGTTGCCGCCCCCCCACGCCCTCGATTCGGCGTGGCATCCCCTTCCCGCGTTTACATTCCTTCTCCCCGCTTCCCCGCTCTACTTGGTAACAGACTAGATTCCCAACCAGGGTATGATGCACCTCCACGGTCTCTCTCCCCTTCTCTTCAGACATCATGAGAGATACGCATGACAAGCTTCAACCCGGCACAGATCGCCCTGCGAGCGGAGTCGGTCCCCGTTCTCTGTACCCATGCCCAGAGGGGTAACAGATAGAGCGTGGCAGTGCTCTTGGGACTCACTCACTACTGCGGGGGTACCCCGTCGAGAAAAAGTTAAATATTTTGACTTTTGACGTCTAAGCCAAGCAAAATCACCCTCGCGGTCGGCTGGGAACGCCTGCGCAATTCTTTTTCCCACCAGCAGTTAGTCTCTCGACCGAGCTACTTTTGCCATCGCCATCCCCAATAGGGACCTGTCATCGCTAATGTTCTGCCCTCGGACATACATCTCTACCCTGTCTCTAACGGCATTTGATTGTTCCTCTGGCCACCTGTCAATCATGAAAGCGAGTGGCTGGCTCGCCCATGATGGAAGACCTGTCTCACACGTGCCGGACCTGGATACCCCCCAGGATTGAACGCCGTCGCACCATGGGGGATAACCCGTCTGGGTCGTGGACCTCGCGGGCGAAGCCCGTCATCATCGCTTGTGAGCGTTGTCGGAGAAGGAAGATTCGATGCGATGGGGAGACGCCGTGTGCGACTTGTCGCCGTTTCTCACTGCATTGCGTACGACCCCAAAAGAGCAGCGAGGGCCAGGCGGCACTGGAGCAGCGCGTACAACAGCTGGAAGCGCGCATTGTTGAGCTGAGCACCGGGGTACCAAACCCGCCGGTATCATACCCAGGAGATAATCATTCAGCACGTCATCCCTCGCCGCCGTCTCTCCACTTGCTCACTGACCTGGAACCGCCGAAATATGCCGACTCTGGATCCGAATCATTTGGGCACTTGTTCCCCGATAGCAGTCCCTCTACGCTGGACATCCCTCGGATCGAAGTGGTGGATTTTGTCGATAACATGTCTCCATTGTCCTCATCCTACATGTCGTCGACAATGTCTGCAGCTCCGAGTCCCCTCTCCCCAATGTTTGACGGACGCTTAATGCCGCCGAACATGGGGATGACGTTATCACCCCCGATGTCGATGTGTCCGTCGCCCGGACATGATCCTATCCCCCATCTATCACCAGGCAACTTTGTAGAATCGCCCCGCTCGCGACGGTCATCGATGTCAATCTCAGAGTACAATCTGGATCTGGACCACTCGAATCTCAACTTCCCAATGGCCGATATGGGAGAAGACATCAGAACACCGAACTTCAGCTTCTTCTCGCCACCCGAGACAGAAAATCTCAGTGGCATGCCGACTAGCGTGGAAATGCAGCCCCTTCTAGATATTTTCCTTCAAAAGACCCCCGGAATGGGATATCCCCTTGGCCATGACATGTTCCAGATCTTCCTCGATATCATCGATGGACCCTCGAACCGAGCTGGCACTCACGGAGATGGATACCCGGTCTCCATGGCCAAGTTTCATGTGTACATGGCAATGGCGGTGGGATTACGGATGAAAGAGAACTGTCGGCCGCGAGAAGTGGAATTGCTGGAGACCTGCTATCGGGTGGCTGTGGAGCAGATTCAGTCGCATCATTTCTGGGACCAGCCATTGGCGGGTGAAGCTGCGGTGCTGCTGATGTTGTTCGCACAAGCTAGTCACCAAACAAGATCATAATGTGATAAGGCCATTAATTGAGATGTATACGTAAATTTCCTCTTTCTGCCGTAGACGGTTTGCCTGGTCTCATCTCCCTCGGGATATGTATGGACGGTGGAACCATCCATGGGTGCATGGATGTTCCAATTATTGGAATCCGTCAGTCACCGTTACTAATGTTTGCCTATGTGCTATGAAACCGCACGGTTTTATGCGCAAAGGAATTGTCTGTTTCTAGAAGGACGTGGCATCGTCACGGCTTGAACGGGGGATCAGCGGTAGGTAAAAAGCATGGTTGCTATCCGATCGTCTACTTGGGATCGTGTTACTGTTCGCTACACTAGAAGATGTCAGGGAAATGTGGTGTTGCCACCGGAACGGCGATTGAAGATATTCTACCTTCCTGGTCCGACGGGGAAAACTGTTCTCTAAACCGATATTATTGTCCTATAGATAGAGGCAGCCTCGGATGCCAATGACAGGAGCCTTAATCTTCCTACAGCCATGTCAGTGGACAATATGAGCATGTGCGGTTGCCTCACTGCCTGAGGCATTACTTCACATGAATCCTGTACGTGTCACGTGCTAAACTCGGCTTATCTCCGTGCTGACAAACCTATCTCCGTGGAACCGGGTCGAATTCGCCAGCGCCTGCCTATTCGGGCCATATAAGCAGTTTCTTCTTGTCGCGAGTTCTTCACTCAAGAGCTCTTTCCTCACGAGCTCTTCCCCTACTGCCTATATAACCACACGCTATGGACTCTCCTAAGGAGCTAACCGTCCACCACCATGGGACCGCGCATATCATTCAAGTCCCCGCCTCGGCAACATTACAAGACCTCTCCAACGAGCTAGAGCGCGTCCTAAACATCCCCATCGAGAACCAAAAGCTCCTGATAGCCCCAAAGCCAGGAATGCAGAAAGCACCGTTCCCACCAACTCTCCTTGACGCGATTCTCCAACCCTCATCCCCAAAGTTCAAAATCACCCTCCTCGGCACACCCGCCAAGGCAATCGCCGATCTGCATGAACAATCCGCCAGCGAGAAGCGACGACAAGAGGCACGAGCTGCTGCACTAAGCGCCGCAAGACGCAACAAGCAAACTCCATCCTCCAGCCGCAGCGGCGGCATCCACACCCTCTCATCCTCAAGCAACAACTACACCTTCCACCGTCTCCTCCCACTATCCTACCTCCCAAACCCAGACCGCTCCCTGGACTTCCTCAAACGCCTCCGCGACGACCCAGGCATCCGCGCCGCAATGGCAAAACACAAGTTCTCCGTGCCGCTCTTGACAGAGATGAATCCCGCGGAACACACGACGAGCGAGTCACGGACGCTAGGTCTGAACCGGAATAAAGGCGAGGTGATTGAGTTGCGTCTGCGAACGGACGCCTATGATGGATACCGTGATTACCATACTATTCGGAAGACGCTGTGTCATGAGCTTGCGCATTGCGTGTTCGGGCCTCATGACCGTGACTTTTGGGATTTGACGTCGCAGATCGAGAAGGAGGTCGACCGTGCTGATTGGAAGTCTGGTGGGAATCAGTTGTCTAATCAGGAGTTTTATAATCCTGGTGATTGGGATAGCGCTCAAGGGGAGGAGTTTGTTGATGAGTGTGGGTGGACTGGAGGGGAGTTTGTCCTTGGTGGATTGCAGGGCGACTCGGCTGGAGGCCGGGGTGGAGATGGCGGGACGCTGTCTCGTAGGGAGATCATGGCGCGGGCTGCGGAGGAGAGGATGAAGAGAGAGAGTCAGGCTGGGAAGCAAGATGATGCTAAGTGATATCATGGCTACTCATTTGGTGCACTATCTATCTTCTTTTATGATTTACGAGTTCTTGCTTTAAACTACATAGCCTTTGATACCATACATATATATCCTTCGATTGAAATTAACTCATCCCTATACTTGAGGATCATATATTTTGTCGCCTAATTAAACTAATCTCTGTATATTTACAGTTGCTCGTTGACGAAGAGACCAGCCATACCCTGTCCAGTTCCAATACACATAGAAGTGACCAGAATCTTACTCTTTGTCCGGCGAGCCTCACTCAGAATGGTCGCGATCTGGCGCGCACCTGTTGCGCCGAGCGGGTGACCAAGGGCAATAGCACCGCCACGAGGGTTGACCTTGGCGTGATCAAGACCAAGGTTCTTAACACAGTAGACCGCCATGGAGGCGAAAGCCTCGTTGATCTCGTAGATATCGATATCATTCTTGTCAAGCTGGAACTTGCTCAGCAGCTTAGGAATAGCAGCAGTTGGGCCGATACCCATCACGCGAGGGGGCACACCGGCAACGGTAGCGCCACAGAACTTAGCAAGGATAGGCTGGTTCAGCTCGATAGCCTTGGAGCGGCGCATGAGAAGAACAGACGCGGCACCATCGGTAACCTGGCTGGAGTTTCCACCAGTGGACTTATCACCGAACTGAGGGAAAGCAGGGCGAATCTTGGAAAGCGACTCGAAAGTAGTACCGGGACGGATACCATCGTCACGGGACAGAGTGACTTCCTTAACCTCGCCAGTTTTGGGGTCCTTAACCTTGACAGCGATGGGGGCAATCTCGTCATCGAGCCAGCCATTGTTCTGAGCAGCCTCAGCACGGCGGAAGGACTCGGCGGCATATCGGTCCTGCTGTTCGCGGGGGATATCGAAGTCCTTTCCGACGTTCTCAGAAGTTTGTCCCATAGGCTGCATGCAGTCGGCGGCCTCCTGGTTGCGCAGGACCTCCTCGTTGAACGGCCTGTCCAGCCGGTCGCCAGAGGCGGACATCAGCTCCGCGCCAAGAGCGACACCAACGTCGATGGCGCCCAGCTGGATCTGGTTCGCGATATCCTGCACAGCCTTCAGGCCGGATGAGCAGAAGCGGTTCACTGATGAGGCGCCGGCTGTGTGGGGGATGCCGGCGGCAAGAGCTGCGGCGCGGACCATGTAGGCGGCTTTGACTTCGTTGACCTGCCGCCGGGGTTAGAATATGGGATCTATAGATCTGTGGGGTGGAGAAAAGAGATTAAACGTACGTTTCCGAGACAGACATCCTCGATCAGAGCAGGGTCAATCTGTGACTTGGCCAGGGTCTCCTTCAGCAGGGCGTAGATCATGTAGTCCAATTCTGTGTCCTTGAACCCGCCCTTACGCGCCTTGGTCAGCGGTGTGCGGATTGCTAGGGTGATGACCACATCGTCAGGGTTCTTCTGTGTACTGCGTTTGCTTGTTAGACTCATAAGACACAGATGACCTCATCTGAGTACTTACATAGCAGCGAGGCCGTTGGTGGCGCCGGGCTTGAGGTGGCTCAGGAGCGAGCTTAAACGATCTGCGGCCATGATGTATGAATATGGAGAGACTGAGCAAAGTATAGAAGTCAGTTTTAGATTCTTCTTGCTTCATGCGACTTGTTTTATTCAAGATGGTAGCTATTGGGATGGAAGTTTTCGTTGATGCGGGGAAGCTTCGCGCGGAGATTTTGGGGGCGAGGGGAGTAAAAACCAAATAGCACATTCTGCGGAAAGAGAGTAACTTACGGATTGTACAGGATTAAAAGAGAAATGGAAATTTTGAATAACAGAATGAAGAGGAGTCAAGGACTTAAAAGAAGTATGAAGAGAAGGGAAGAAGATCTCCGCTTAGCCCGAAACTGCCGAGGTTCATTTCGTCGGTCAGGTTATCCGGTCAACAAGTACCAGGTACTTACTATTTCCCCACACTCCCACATTGCAAAGGGTACCTAGTACCGCAATAAAGTACATTGTTAGTTCAATAGACTTGGCTTGCGGAGATGCCTAGGTACTTGATTTCCTTCCCACTACGACAATACCCGCCTATAGGCCGGCCGATTATGCGCATAACATACCGAAAAAAAACCCACCTAGAATTGTATAAATTATGTAGTCATGTGAAATTCGTGGTTTTACGATATAGTGGGATTAGTGGGTTTTAATGGGTTGGGTTGGGTGGAATGTCAAACGAGGTGATCAAGTGAGAGGAAGTTGAAAGGCAGAGCGAGAGGAAGCTGGCATGCAAAGTGCTAGATGGCGACGGATGGGGAGGGCTTATAGAAGACCGTGGAGTGATTGATAGTCAACGTGCTGCGCAAATTCTAGAAGATAGGAGACGCGAAATAGGAAGATGGTTAAAGGAAGAAGAAGAAGGAGAATTAAAGGTTGTGAATGTCCACGGGTTTCTATAGATTATGTTATTCGTGTGTGCCATCCATTATCTTATATCTTTTTTGTGTATACCCCACGGGGTTATTATTACTTGCATATCACCATTCTTAGCTTCGAGTATCGAGCTATAGCAGACATGAGTAGCCTTGCATTTATATAGTAGTGCACTTTCTATTCAAGAGGGACATACAGATCCGCACATCAGTAGACTAACAGACACGAGCAACGACGCCTCAGTCGAACAAGCAGCCGAATATATTACATCCAAGTATAGAAATTCCCAGAAACTAAAGACCAACCGAAATCCTCCTGCAACAGCGAAGGCAGCAAGAAAACTAACATGACCAAGAACAAAAGGCTGAGTATGCCCATGCCGGGCAGGTACAGAACTAAAAACACAATGGTGTTAGTTAGTTAACTAGGTAACTATGGCAGGCAGGCTGATGCCTGGTTTGTTAGGTGTTAGACGTCACTTGTTTGCTAGCTAGTTAACTTATTAGTAACTATATTAGCTAGCCCTGCCTCACCTAGTTAGAGAATCTATCTTCTTCCTTTTTCTCTCTCCCTCTGGCCTCTGCTAGATCAGATGGAAATATCTAGTCGTATCTGTATACTAAGGAGTAGCATCTTTTTAAAGCGGCTTCTCCTAAGTTCTCTCCTGCTCCTTCCTTTTTCACTAGGTAGGAGATGTCACTTTGGCATCTCTTCTTTCTTCTTCTTTTATCTCTTCTTCCACTTTTCTCGCTCCCTAGCACAGTGTGACTATCATCCCATCGACGAACAATCACCACTGCCATCCTCTTAACCTTTCCTGTCCGTACCTCACGCAGCACCTTCCAAGGAATATCCGATTGATAAGGTAAGAATGACTCATTACTCCAACCCGTTGGAACCACCAGATCTAATATTTACTAAGACTATATATTTTCGGATGCCAAAAATCAGCACTTTCTTTTCACGTCGATGCTATTTCGGAAACGCCCTCATCACTTTTTCAGCTCATCGAGGTTCCCCGTGAATCTTACGTTAGTCCCACAGGCTTCCAAGGTTGGTCCCAAGGAGATTTCAAGGTTGCGAGTTTCATGTACTTGGTACCAACCGGCCACGTTATCAAATTCAAGTGGCCGGACACGCTGAATATTCCCATTCTAACCTCTCTTCATTTGGTGTCGTTCTTCGTCTCACACGCTTCCTGGACTGTGAACAACTTTTGCTTCATCATGCCAGCAGTAATCAGGACCAGCACTCATGTTGCGACGCCAAGGTCCAAGAGACAACGGATATACGCTGGAGATTCAGGACTCTTCCCCTACCCTCCAGTTCCGGATGACTCAACTGACCCTCATGAGGAACCTCCGGCTGAGTGGCTGGGATTGCTGCGGTCCATGGACCAAGTGTCAAGTGAGGATGATCTCGGTCGGTTTTTCTACAGTGCGAGAAGTTGCTAATTATTTTCTAGGAACAACTTCATCTGAATGGGGAAGTAAAGAGGTTGCTACTGCACGTGCCACTATGGAACCAATCATAACGCCACAGAACGAGAACTTGGTTCGGACCTACCACCCTTCGCTAGGCCCAGTCGACGGCGTCTGGGTCACGAAAGAGTCAGACGAGAAGTCTATCTGGTTAGTTGCTCCTGGTCCTCTCGGCATCCCGCATACCCATGCCGGAGGCCGAGAGATCCACTTCCTCCCGGCTGGCTTATCTCCACGGACGATGACGATGAGATGTTTCAAAGCACAACCGGATCCTATCAAAGCAGTTCTCAATCCACGGAGATTCCTCCAATCGCACGACCTTCATGTTATCCGAGAGATGTTTCCTCTGGCTGTCGGTGCCCGAGTTCTCATCAGCGGATTCATCGTTATTCTGTTCAAGTCTCGGGCGGACGTGGAAAAGTCGTGGACTCAGGATGGAGAGGCTTGTACGTTCGGAAATCTGAGACTGTTGTACGACGTGATGGAAGACAGTCCGACCAGGACAGAAGTTTCAGGAGGCGCGGCCATAGCTTCGAAACCTGACGCACTGGAGACGAGTGTCACCCTCGGACTAAAACTACGTTTCCTTGATGGGCAAGAAGTGATCACGGTCCCGACCCATGCTTTCGTGAAACTGAGACGCATCAATGGCTCTTGTCTGCGTCGCCTAGCTGACTGGTACGCGTGGATGAAAACTACGCTATCCAGGTTTACTCCCGCTGGAAAGGATTCTCACGAACCAGCCCTTGGGACAATGCGTGGATCAGCGAGCAATTCCCCCTTGGGCAAAATAGTATTCCTAGCAGGGGACTCTAGAAAGGTACGTATACTAAGAAGCCTTTTCTATTGTCGTACCCCCGACGATAAGTATAACTGACTCTCAATACGTTCGCGTGGTAGATCGGAGTTATAACAACTACGTACGACCCTACACCGTCTAACCTGTTGGCTTTTCCTTCCGATTTCCTGCATGACCTCTCCCTGATCACAGCAGAAGCTCCTAGCAAATCCCTCCCGTCGATTATCAGCCCTGATGGGACACCGCGTGTGGTTGGCTGGGGATCATATCGCAACGTCCTCGATGGTCACCCCCTATTCGTCATGGGACTCAATGTGATGACGGGCAACCTGATCAGGAGGACTAGCTTCGGTGTATCACGAAGGGCGCAGCAGGCTCTAGCAGAAGGCTCCGAATATCTCTGGGACAAGGAGACGTTATCTCAAAGTGTCTCAATCCTCTGGAGAACCGAATATGATGGAGATAGCCCCACAGATCTTTCGAGTGCTACACTTTGTTTGGGGCAGATCTCTGACCGAACTTGCCTTGCTGTCTGCTTCCAGAACTTCGAGTTCCCTCTCTACTCCCGAGCCTTTCTAGAGGAAGATCACAGAGACCCGCCCCTTAAAAAGGTCGTCAGGCCAAGAATGAAAGGAGGCTTCCTGCTTCCATCAGAGGTCCAGCGAGCCGAGATTATATGTGACGATCCTGAAATATCTGCTGCCCCCGGCACTTTCCCCACCAGAGAACGGGTTCCAGCCGGATTTAGGAGGTCATCCTCACATCGATAGTCGCATTTACCGTCGCCTTGTCTCTGATTCCCGTTTCGCGGCTCATGCTGGTGTTTCTGCGGATTTTGCCCGCACTTCCTTTCCTTTCCTTTCTGTCTGTTTCCTCTTCTATCGGATGTTGTGCTAAGACGATGGCCATTCTGCGATCGTGACGACTCGATGCTGACTTCGAGCCTCTCCAGTCGCCAGCCATACAAACAATAGCTTTATTAAACAATAGCTTTATTAAACAATAGCTTTATTAAATAATAGTTTTATTATCCATGAGTTTGACCGTCGAGCTCATTCATTCCCTTTCCTACATCAATCCGCTTAAAGACCAGGAGGCCGTCTGACTCGGACTTCTTGTGTACCAATTGAATTTATCGCCAGTTTCACAATCCGCTGTTGGCTTCTATTATTTGAGTAATCTTGGGAGTTGCAAATCAAAGACGTCTGCTGCAATCTGAGCGAAAAGAATGGAAAGTTTCCTGATCTTAAAATTCCTGAATTCGTACCTGAATCAAATAGGCGCCGTGATGAGCACGCATCTCGAACTCCATCCGCCACTCACATCGAGGGGCGTGGGGCCTGGCGGAGCTTTCGCCCTGTCACCTCTAGAAAACCTCAAGGCATCCGCAGCAGACTTCTGTTGTCTAATGGATACGTACCGACATCGACGATCATCGTGACGAGATCTTTGGAAGTCCGCGGAGATGTTACGACTTACCAATCTCCATGGAAAAGCCTCAATGGTCCACGGACGAGCCTGTTGGTAGGTTGGTATCGACATTCAAAGTATCGGAAGGATGGTCACGGAACTTGCCGGACCTTGGGGACTAGAGGTATAGGCGAGGGCAGAGTTAAGTAGCTGGAGGGCGCAGGCATCCACGGCGACAGCACCTATTCTATGGGATCTTGATGCATTAATGACAGTGCTTTCATGCAGTTTGTGACAGATCTTCCTTTGCTTTACTTCTACTAGATCTTTTTAGGGTTTATACGGGTTTATGCCTTTGTTTCTTTGTCTCATGAAGCTATATAGACGCAGCTTCATGGAAGTTAGTTAGATTTATCATCATCTATTACACTGATCGTGACCACAATTTTATTGCTCTACTGGAGATCTGTATGCCTCTCTATTACAGACTCCACCGGATCTATACCTAGATAGCTCCCTCTCTCTCATTCCTTTCAGCCCAGTCCATCCCTTTCTAAAGGAATCGTAGTAGTATAGATGTCGATTAGTAGCTATCCCTAGTAGTTACAAGCCTCTTTATATAGTAGGGCCACTAGAAACCCTTCCGAGGTCTCTTCAAAGCTATCCTAGACCCTATATCCTTTCTATGTAGCCCTAGAGGTGGCTAGGGAAATTGTACCTAATTATTAACTAGGTAAACCTAATATATGATTAAGCTTATCGTTTGGACCATCTAAGATAAAGAATTGTAGTATATATTGTCCTAAAATGATATGTCCGATGACTCGGACTCCGACGTCAAGTGCTTCCAAGAACTACCTGATGACGCATAAGAAGCCATCGGGTCGACAGCGAGTGCCATCCGGTACCCTCGCTGAAATTGTCAGTTACACTGACATTTTCAGATCACTAGGCTGAGATTATATGTGACGACCCTGAAATATCTACTGCCCCCGGCACTTTCCCCAGCAGAGAACGGGGTAATAGGAGAGCAGCAGAACCTTCCCATCAAGGTGATAAAATACCTGCATTTCACAAACGTGCCACCAACTATTGCGGAAAAGATTTCTTCGACCTCCGCTCGATATATGTTTTTCAGTTACGACACTCGATCTATGATCATAAAGCTCGTGACTAGGGCTCATCAGGTAGCTTCACGCCACCTACTTTGGGAAGTGCAAAAGGTGTTACGCGATATGGCACTGGATCGGTCGATTACCATGGTGGGGTCTGCAGCCGTCCGAGGTGGGCCCTCTTCAAAGGAGCCCGATGAGTCATGGATCCCTACGCAACCTATTCCAGGTCGCGATGCAAAATGGCCAACCGTTGTGGTCGAAGTTGGGGTCTCTGAGTCCTATCAAAAGTTGAAGGCAGATGCAGAATGGTGGCTCACGGATTCGAGGGGCAATGTGAAACTTGCAATCATCGTGGCTATCAATCGAGAGACACCCAATATCAAGTTTGAGACTGTTTGTTTGGACGTTAGCTCCTTACGACGCCAGCGGCCCCGCTACGTTCCAACCATCCGACAGTCTATCACTACATCCCGGGATCCAAAACGACCCGACGCAACGATTACCGTCAGCCCACCAGTACCTTTGACTATTCAATCCGCGGAACTGTTTTGTCGGCAACGTATCCTCCCGGAACACAATATTGACCTCTCACCTGATCAATTGAGAGAGATTTCAGGGCAGGTCTGGGATCATCAAGTCTTCTGTTATTCTTACCTCGTGAGTTAGCTTCTTCAAACAATGACAAAAACTTTGCTACAATAATCGTGCCAAGCACCCAACACACGTACCTGGTGTTGTTGCGCCTCACCAAACATTAGATCTAATACCTCTCGCACTTGGCAGGTAACAGATGGCGACGTATACACGCGGAGCGATAGCCGTACGGTTATGGGCAGATGATAAATTCATGCGTTCTTATACATACGAATAAAAAATAGCTTCCTAAACATAACTAATACGTACCCACCGTTATCTCCTTGCGCATCCAATCCTCAAATCTTCCCTGGGCTTTAGGGTTCGTGTCTTCCCAGTTGTAGGAACCAGTGTGATAGTTCAAAATCTCGAAATACCTGAGAACGATAAGTCCAAACGAATACACCGCAGATTGGAAAGATACATACATTTTGGTCTTCCATTGTTCCGTAGCCATTTCGGAATCTAACGAAGACCAATCAATTTGCTTCTCACACTCCGGTTCATCGTCAGAGTCCGAATAGGTCGAGACGTATGTATGAGTTAGGGCATCTGCCGCTGCGATTCTCTTTTGCGGGTCTATATCAAGCATTTTATCCAAGAGATGAACGGCTAGCAAAGTCAGTAGTCATTGGAGGTAGATAGATCAGGAAGCACTTGATAGCAATGAAGATTCCAATAGACATGCATACCTTCAGGGTCAACATCTCCCAGCGTAGCTCGAAGTGATCTGGGTTCTATTTCAGGTAGAGAGTTCACAAACTCCGTCGTCTATCACTTGAAGTCAGCATATTACCTTCTATATCCAACCCGGCCGTTTAGGATTCGTACAATGTCACTGTAAACTGTTTCCATATTCTCTTTAGGTGGCATCCCAAATATCTCAGTGATCAGTTTGAAGTGATGCACATTGTCTTTGCCTGGTAAGAGAACTTTCCGTAGGAGCATCTCTGCCAGGATGCAACCAGTGCTCCAGATATCCACCGCGAAGCTGTATCTCTGCCAAGTCAACATGATCTCTGGAGCTCGGTAGTATCGTGTGGAGTCATAGCCAGTCATCTGGTGATCTTGTTCTCGCGCTAGACCAAAGTCACAGATCTTCAAGTCGCAGTTTTCTTTTATCAAAATGTTGCTGGGTTTGAGATCACGATGGATCACACCGGCAGAGTGAATGAATTTTAGCCCTCGCTGAAATTGTCAGTTACACTGACATTTCCAGATCACTAGGGTAGGCATACCAGCAGTTGGTAGGTGAAGAACTGGATGAACTCGCCTTCCAATGGCTCCGGCCTTGATTGGATCAGATGATGAAGGTCTGTCATGCAACAGTCCATTACAAGATAACTGTTTCAAAATGTTCAGTATCAATCAATTTGGGAAATAGAGGAGCTAGGAGTGGTTCACATACAGATCTTCCGCTGGTGAAATGAAGATATCTGTCATGTTGATCAACTATTGGCGGTTAGTATTCACGTTCGTACTTGGTTTCTTTTCCAACACATGCATTGTCATGTTTTAGATGTTTCATCAAATGAATCTCACGATATGTGCGCTTGACCCGGGCAGGGCTATCAAAGGGATTCCATATCTTCTTTATGGCAACCGTTCGGTTAGCCATTGAATCATGTGCCGAGCTGATTCTAGCTGTTAGTGGTCTTACAGTACGAATATAATATACGACGAGGAGATATACCATATTACTCCAAAGGCACCCACATCTCGTGCTTGCAAGTCTGTATACCTCTCGGTAATTTGAAGGGCGGTGCCCATGATTTTATGTGTGATGAATGTAGCCATGATTCCAATGCAATTTTGAAGATGGAATGAATTACCAGAGTGGAGGAGTCCCGTCCTCTATACTATAATATTATAATACTATAATACTATAAACTACCTCGTATACCTAAGGTTGTTCTCGTCAGGCCTAGCCCGGGTGGTTACGTCACAACATGGATGTTCCCATGCGGTCCGCCCATGTGGTTGGCCGTTTGACCGTTTTTATATCTTAATTGCCTCGTATTTCCACCTTAACTCTCCATGTATCCATGGATGTTTACCAGTCAAGCGGGGTATTACCCCAGTAGACCATTATCAGCAGACCCCGAGACATACATGTACATATGTAGAAAGTAGGCCGAGGTATATATAGAAAGTTGTGGACGTCACTTAGCTTGGTTACTACGAATGTATGCCCTCTTCCGCGATTGCGTCAACCATGTCGCAGGTGATTGAATGTGAGAGGTAATATCCGATCCTTGCTTTGACTCCTTTAACACTGGTCAGTGCAAATTGGCAATGCCATGTCATATGTAAAGCATCCGTCTAGAGTAGTTAGTACAATATGGCGGTGCTTCTAGGAGTATTGCAGGTTTAATGGACCCTTATTATTTCGAGTAAACAAAGAGTCCTTGTACCTCGTATCGCACCAACGCAAATTGCAACCAAGCTGAAACCTAAAGCCAAACACCGAATACCATACCAGGGAGATACCCGAGCCAGTAAAGCCCATCCACTCATCCTTGACCATTATCCGTAAAGTTCCGAGTACATCAGAGTAACTCATGATGTCCAGCATCCTCGTTGCTAATTACGCTACCCACATCAGACCATGCCGGAGTAGCCACGCCACCAACAGAACGCCCACCAAGGTCACTAAGAGTGCCATCGGACGTTTCGTCCTCAAATCCTCCGACATGGCTAAAACTTCCACTTGTAGAAGGGGCGGCTGAAACATCATTGTGAGACTGAACACTCCCCTGGCCGAAATCATCTAGCTCAACAAGGTGATCACGCTCATAGGTTCTGTTGCTTGGCATATCACGGTGCGCATAATATACCTGCTGGTGGTCTTCTGTGTGGCTGGAGCCAGAGGCAGACAAAGGAGACTTGGGAGAGAATGGATCAAAGAGGCTATCCCCATCGGGTGCTTCAGACCCAGGCGTGAATTGAATAATAGATTCCGAAGGATGATTCGAGGGAGCGGGCGAGGGAATGTCAACATGCAGCTGATTCCGACCTAGCGCAGGCGTAGAGTCGGCCTCGATTTGCTTGCCGCCTCGGCGGAGGGGCTCCGAAGTGCCCAGGTCAACTCCCGTTGAGTTAGCAGTAAATTCTTCGTTGGACTGAACGCCGTATTCGTGGTCTTTTTGGTCTTTTTGGTCTTTTTGTTTAAGTAGGTTGCCTTCTTTGTCAACCAGGGTATCAAAGCTATTATGAGGCTGGCCGGGCTGGCTGGCCTTCCGTCGTGACTCAAGGATCGTCCCTCGTCGCATGATCTCCGCACGAGCAATCCGTCTGCGTTCTTCGGCAATCTCACCAGTCTCTTCAGTCATAGAAATGTCTTCCCTCAACGCTATGTCTTGAGGTTGGATCTCATCGCCGAGGTTGTGCAGGGCCACGGCAATCTTGCGCCGCGAGGTAGTCACCCATTGTTGAAACTGCGGTGACTCGTACACGGCAATTCCGGCCGCTACAAGCACAGAAACAGTAATGATGAGTCCTGCATGAGAGGTTAGCCTCATCCTGCACGCAGTGGGGAACCGATAAGCCGAGTACACCGCCCGGATGATCCGGGATGAAGTCGTAGAAGTTCAGGGAAGTAGAGGGCCATACCTTTTGCAAGTGGTGCTGGCATAATGAACCGGGATATTGTAATTATGTCTTTCCTTTCAAACTTTTTCGAGACTCACCTCCGTCGTCCATGGAGCGGAACAAGATGATACGGTGATGCCTGCACCTTATCCTTACATTACCACATGTGACCAGATAAGCCCTTATCACCCGCCCTAAATACACACCGCTTTGGGCAAAGTTCCCCGCGCGTCCAAGTGATGGACGTGATTGCAAGCTCCCATCTCTTGACTCGATTGTTGTACAATTGAACTTGAGTGATATCATCATGTCTCGCCAACCTTCGCAGGCCCAACGGCCGTTGTCCCTCACCGAGGAGCTTGAGAAATTGGAGCAGTCCATCACCCTGACAATGCAAGGTAGGTTAAAAAAAGTAAACAAAACAGTCCGGCAGACCGCTCATCGTCATATGTTCATACAGAGATCGACCACAATTTCAGCCAAGCTCATCGGATAGTTACTACGAGTATATTGCCTCTGGTGGAGCAATATACCGAGCATTCCCGAGATGTCTGGGAAGGTTCCAAGGTCAGCGCCACCAGATACAGCTGTAGACAGCTTTGTTGACTCCCTTTAGTTTTGGAAGCAATTCTTCGAAGCGAGCGCCAACGTATCTCTATCTGGCTATGAAGAACGAAACACGGATGAAGAAACGATGCAGGACCCGACAGCCACGGAGGAAGAATCCACCGACATAACCCAGAGCACCAACCTCGACGAGACCACGTCCCACGAGACGCCCTCTTACCAGCACCATGAAACACCCCGCCGCGACCAGGCAGATGACCTCGATCTAACAGATCTCGCGATCTCTTCCCACAGCACTCCGCGTGCTCCAGGCCACCACCAGCAGGCCGAGGACGATATGACAACATCCTCAATGGAGTATTCGTCCTCTTACGAGAACCTAAGAAGACAAGTCAACGAATCCGAACCACCATTCGACCTCCCAGACTCCTCGACCCTCCCATCCACTCCAGGCCGCCAACCCTTCTTCCCACGCGGCGTCTCCGCCACAACCCCGATGTCCTCACCGTTCCTCCCACCCGCATCGCAGCCATCCACCCAAGACCGTCGATACCAGAAGACTTCGGACCCAGTACTGCACCAAATGCTCGACAAGACATACCGAGTGCAAGCCACGCCGCTCGGGAAGGGATTCCGCAATGTGGGCGGCGGCACGAACACTCGACCAAAGTTCACTGTCACGCCAAAGCCAGCCGAGTCTACCTCCAAGTATGGATACGAGGACTCCCCGATTTCCAGCCCGGAGCCGGAAGCACCACAGCTGCACTCGGAGATTTTTTCGTCCCCCATCAAAGGCATTAATGACACCCCCGGCACGAACCGCAAGCGACGGACTAGCAGCAATCGCATGCACGGTATTCCCAGGCCTGGCATGAGTGTTTTGACACCTGCTAAGAAGTCTGCGGGTAAATCGGCTATGTGGGATAGCGACGATGATCTGGATTACGACGATGAGGATCTTGGGCCGAGTCCTCCCAAGACAATGCAGTTCCACATCCCGCAGAGCCGGTTGATGAGGACGCCCGGTAAGATTTGTTCACTTGGTTCTCTTTTGATACTATACTGATACTGACTTCCGTCGCCTTTTAGCAAGAGAGGCTTCTAAGCGCATCGTGACCGATTTGCTGGCTACAGCTGGAGCTGGAGACATTACAGATGACTTTGGTGACGACCAAAGTCCAAGTGTGATCCGCCGCATGGAGCACCTGGAAGATGAAACCTTCTAAGTCGACAACCAAAGAAATAACGCTGGCTATAGGTTCTTATCATTGATTTGGCGTTTCATTTTCATGTCCATCTTCTGCTACATTAGACCGCAAATACCCGTGAATATTACTATGACGTCATTACCGTCGAAAACCAACTTTTTTTGTTTTTTTGGGAATTCCATTAGAGAGTGGAGGAGATATAGAGGACACTGCTTATAGAATTATCGTACACGTGGACACAGTAGAACAAATGTCACTTTTCAAAACTGGGAGGACCCTTGAGACATGAACATGAAGACAAACGCTTAAGAAATCGTAGGATATGTACGGGCGATGAAAGCCAAGCAATCTCATCGGCCCCTCCCTTCTATCATTGTCATCCAACAGAGATTCCAGGCTCTCGAGAGGAAGTAGAACGAAAGTGAGCAGCGATGTCTGCACTTGACCTTCATCAATGGCGGTTATGGAGGATGAACAAGAAGCAAGAGAGCTATATCTAGGAGCTCTTCTTGGTCTTGGACTCAGTGTCGTTCGTCTCCGTCTTGGAGTCCTTTTCGTTATCACTCTCCTCAGACTTCTCCTCCTTCCCTTCAGCACCAGCAGCCTGCTGCTTCTGATTATCATAGAGAGACTGATGCTTGGAGCTCAAGCGCTCCTCCTCAGCAGCAACCATATCCTTCCAGAGATCACCCTCGTTAGGCTTAGCACCCTGGTGGACAGGCTGCTCATCAGAAACATCCTCAACCTTATCCTTAGCCGCGGCCGCGGCCTTCTTCTTCGAGTCCAGCAATCCACGACCACGACGCTGGTCCGAGATCTCAAAAGCAGCCGAAGCACACAACACACCCAGCGTCAGACCCTGGGCATAGACACGGGCCTGGACAAGCTTCTGCTGGCCGGTAAGACCGGGGATGCGACTGACCAGCGCGAACGAGCCAACCATCGAGGCAACCCAGGTGGCGGTGATGATCTTGTATTTCTCGCGGCGGGCGAAGGCAGCGGCGCGGTCGGTGAAGCTGAGACCGCGCATCTCCTCGGCGCGGAGGCGCTCTTCACGGTTCTCGTACCATTGGTATGCGGCGTTCTGCTCGTTCTCGTACTCGCGTGAGGCGTGGTCGGCTGCGATGATACCCGTGAAAGTACCGGAGGATGTCACCAGGAAGGATTTCATGGGCACCGTTAGGTTGCGGATTGTGTGGTAGCGACGTGACGCAAGTAGGACACCTGCTACGCCGCCGGCAAGACCGAGGAGGCCGCCGACTGTGCCGCCTTTGAGGACAGACCTTTCGGGATTTGTTTCGTCAGTATGGGCTGATCAATAGTCGTTGGAGGGTGTGAGGGTTTAGTACCTGTAGTGGGCTTCTTCCTGTTCTTTAGTGAGTAACTTCATTGTGTAAAGTAGTGTATTCTGTAAATTGGAATGGAAGAAGAGGGTGGAATGTCCAATATAAAACCAAAAAACCAAAGGCCGGATCGCATGACGTGGGAGCCGCGGGATCTGCTCTTTTTCCGGCGTTGCGCCCCGGCCATTACTCGGTCTTGCACGGAACTGGCTTGCCGACTTGATTTTGGGCTTTTTCTCTATAGATCACTGGCATATTTGAAAATTAATTGGATTTTTACTTTGATTTACTTTGATTCGTTTCCATAGGAGTTTCAATGGACGAAGTCTCTTGCTTATTCCACTCGGAATGCGAACGTTGACACACTCCCAGATCCCTATTCAATCCCCGATTGATCCCGAAACGCCCAAACACCGCAAAATTATCTCACATAATGGAACTGGCCCATGCCATTTTGAAAAAGAATTTACAGCCGAATCTAGCGACGAGACGCCTTGCGTGCCGCAGCCTGGCGGGCTTGCATCTTGCGGAAACGGTCCTCGCCGCTGGAACCCAAGGGGCGCGCAAACTGAGCCTCGCGCACAGTTGTCTGGCGCGGGACCACAGTATAGCTGACGTTGGTACGATCGACACGAGCACGGTTGAGGAGACGGGGAGGGAGCATCGCGCGGGCGCGGGCTTCGGCTTCGAGCTCCTCGGCGGTGGGAGGAGCGCGCCTGACAACTTTCCTATAGGGGTGTTAGTGGGTGATAGGGCGGCGGTGCAGCAGTGAACATACGTAGGATCATAATCAGCCTCTTGGTAGACCCGCTTCGAATAATCGTCGCTGCGCTGGAGGATTGGTCGTGTCCACTCTGCCAGCAACTTCTCTGCCATTTCCTTGATGCGACGCTCGGTGCGCTTGCTCTTGGTGTAGAAGACAACCACTTTTCCAATACCACTGGCAATCAAAGCATCCTTGTTGATAGGAAGCTTGGTAATGGCGGTCAGTAAGTCGCGCTGAATGTTGTAGGCGGGCATCGACCCATCGTCCAGAGGCTCGAGGAAGAACCGAACAGCTTCCAATAGGTTAATCTCTGGGTCGACCAAGGCGCTGGTGTACTGGTTGCGATTGAGGAGCATGATGACTTCGGGGAGGAGCTTGAGCTTGTGCATAGCTGGTTTGCCTTCTTGGCGGTTGATCGCATCCATTTGCGCGGCGTGGGTCATGCGCTTGCGCATATCCTCGATTTCAGCATCTGCCATAGATTCCAGATCCTAATAGTACAGTCAGTAATCATAGGTGAGTGCGTGTCACCAGACGCAACACATACGATGCCATCCTGCTTGCGGAAACGTCTCTTTGCCGGCTTCTTCATCGCCTCGTCCATAGCACGGTCGAGGGCGCGACGCCGTCCTGATGATTGAATTCCAGTTAGTACAAATGTTGTGAGATGGAAAGCCAGTTGCCAGTAAGAGCAGAACCTACGGGTCTCCGGGTCAAGAGCCTCCTCATCTGTATCGGGCTTATCCTCGCGCTTCTTGCGATCGCGTCGGCGAGAGCCTTCTTCGTCGCCTCCCTCATCAGCTCGACGGCTCTTCTTCTCGCGACGACCTTCCTTTCGGCGCGGACGACTTTCGCCATCCTCAGTGCGCTTGCGCTTGTGACGACCAATGAGTTTCAAGTTATCTTCATCAATAGCAAGTTGTGGGCGATCCTCGACGTCAACATTCTCTGGGTCGAAGTTGTCGAATTGTGCCTCGTCAACCTCGGACAGGATAGACTCATCGTCTGAAATCTTGTCGTCATCAACTTCGTCGTCCTCGCCGTGTAGCTCATCATCAACATTCTCCGTGACTTCCTTGTCCTCAGCAGTAGGTTCAGCCAAGTTCTCGCCCTCGTTGCCGTCACCAGCAACCGGGGTTGCGACTTGCTCGGGGACTTCGGGTTCGGGAGAGGCGGCGGGCGAAGCAGCCTTGCGGTCCGGTGAAGCAGACATGGTGGCTCAGATGACAGCAAATGCAAACGGATAGATCAAGAGCAAATATTCAAAGGTGCAGAGATCGGTTAGGGGGAGTATCGCGAACAAGTCACGGTACGTTATCTGCCCAAGTGATCCCGACGCCTCTCCGCAAAGTCGATCGCTGCTCTGCGGATTCGAGCAAGGCAGATAAGATGTTGAGGTAGAAATTAGAAAAAGAAGCTCAGCACAAGCTTCTCATAAAATTAAGTCGACAGAATGCAAGCGGATAGAGAGAGGGGGAGGTAGTGAAGGCAAAACCTCAAGTGAAGGAGAGCGGTGGTCTGTGCTCCCGTGATTTATTTCTCCAGTCCGACTTCCAAGGTTGGGAACATCCTCGCAACATTCAACTCTCACAACATCTACTATCTGAGCTCTCTTTCCCTCATTAATCCTTCATCACATTCAAAATGTTTGCCCCAGGTATGATCCCAATCCCATGCCTCTTGGCGCCTTCGAACTCGAGCTGACAATATAATTCTGTTAAGGCCAAGAACAGATCTCCAAGGAAGAGATTAAGGTCAGCTTCACGCCATGACCTCTGCGCCAAGTGACATCTGATACTAACATATTTTACAGGCTGGTGAGATTGAGGCCAGCCAGACCGTCCAGATGGCTATTGCTGGCGGTTTCCTCCTCTACCTGTGTAAGTCGAGTATCTGGTCCACAAAGCCTCGAAAGAGCAGACAACTCGAGACGAGTCAGAGAAGAGCTCAGTGGATTGAAAGCTAACGTTGCCATCCAACACATAGCCCCCTTCGCCGTTGACTTCGTCCGCAAGTTCCTTTAAGCCGGTTGACCCGTCTTCCGCTCTCTTTCTTGCCCTTCCCGGACTGTAATCGATGAATCGCTGGTTATGATTTCGCGATGACATGCAGGAGAACTGGATAATTGATTTTTTTTCCCCTGTCATAACTTCTTTTCCAGCCAAAATTGGACAGGATTGAGCATGGGCGCCTAACCTATGGAAAGCTCTTGAAGCTCATCTATTGTACCTTTTGGGTCTGCTGGGTAGTGTCAGTAGGGTGATGTATTATTATTGTGCATATGCTTGTTGTCATTGGTGTTTTGTGAGATATAGAACAAATCAAAATTTGAAATTGCAATAAATCAGTCAGTATCAGGGTCATGCCACCTGGGCAGGTTGTGATAAAGTAATGGGCCAACATGGCAGAGCAGAGTAGTTAATGATATATTAAGAGATAGCTTATCCAGAAATAGTAGTAAACATACTACGTACAACAGGGAAAGCAGGGGCTATCAATTTGAACCAGCCTCAACAGTAAGGCTCTAGAAAGAAGGGTGAAAGCAGAATAACTGAATGCCCGGAATAGCGAATGTAGTGATCCAAGGGCGAAGTCAGTTATATCCAAGTACGTGTATGTACATAGCCTCGTTATCATACATAGAGGACATTGATGGATAGTACATGTAGTTAGTACGACTTGGCGAGCAAATCCACTCATTAAAGACACACAAAGTGGAATGTTCAGCAAAGAAATTTGTATTCAGATATGCATTACAATGGCCTGAACCCCAAGAACGCCAGTACCCCGTGACCGTAGACATTAAGTCCAAACATATGAGGAAATGTGAGAGATTGAGATTCGAAATAGCACACAGAAAGTTATAGAGCAAATGCCCTCAATTCCCAATTGCTTTCTCCACCTCGTTGAAGTCGTTCTTGATGGACTCCATCTCCTTCTGGAGATGCTGGATCTGAGAGTGGTAATCATCCAGAATCTGGAGGATATGGTTAGCGATCTCTTCCGGTAGTGAGACTTTATCAGTGCCAAGTAACAAACCTTCTTTGCTGTCTTCAATGTCTGTTCATCAATGTCATCCTCCGCTTGTGTCACATTTACTCCAGCACGATCCATCTCCGCTTGCAGTCGCTTGGAGTGCTCGTGGATGGCCAACATGCGGGCCCAAATTTCTTCAGCGCGGCCATTGAGAGACGGGTCGAAAACGGCACGTTCCAACTCAACAAGCTTCTTCTTCAACTCTTCCTCTGCTTCGTCCATGGCATACCCTCTGTTGCGAAGGATCTGCGTCTTAGCAGCAAGGGAGAGACATCGTTTGCTCAGGATAATGTGCTTCCGCCGGCAGTCAGCGATCTTGACGGAAAGGTTGAGATCGTGCTTCGAGAGAAGTCCGGTCAAGCAATTGTTGATCTCGTGCAGGCGCGACTGCATCATGGTGAGGAAGTCCCTTTGCCGCTGCGCGCTTACCGAGGTCCCAGAAGCCCTTTACGAGCACAGGGACATATCCTGGACCTGGTCGCTTGCGCAAAGCCTCCTCCCATTTTGACTCGTCGTCCTCGGGGCCCGGTTGGTAGAAAGGTGCGGCCTCCTCGCCGACATTGTTGTACAGGTAGGCTCGGAAGGGGGAGGTTTGGCTGGGAGGATCCCACTTATCCTTGATTATGGCCACTTGCATAGGGACAGTTCGGTGCACTAGAAAGCGGTCTTGTCAGTAAGACTCCGTAGTAAGATTACACAGTAGACTCACCCCCAGTAATAGCACGGCCGGGGGACCAGAGGCTTGACGACAGAGAAGGCTGCTGCTGCTGGGGCTGTGGCGTTGTCATCGTGTTTTGGCCGAATTGCGATTGCTGCGGTTGCTGCTGGCCCAAGGCATTTGTTTGTTGTTGAGTGTTGGAACCGAGACCCCCAAGTCCTCCTAACGCAGTGGCTGGTTGTTGTGTTTGCTGCTGGCCTCCGAAGAGGCTACCTTGCGGTTTCTGTAGCGAGGACCCGAATGCGCTTCCTTGCTGTTGCTGCTGCGGCTGCCCAAAAGCACTTGAGCCGACGGTATTCTTGGGGTCTTGTGGATTTCCGAATAGCGATCCTGACGGTTTCTGGGGTGCGGCACTTGTGCCGAACGCACTTCCGCCAAATGCACCGGTTGCTCCCGTTCCTGCCGCTGCTGGCTGCTGGGTCTGCCCGCCGAACAGTGTGCCAGTGCTGGGCTGGGTTGTTGCCGGGGCGCCAAAGGGAGAGGGTTTCGATGCTGTGTTGCCGAACAGCGAGGTGTTGGCCTGGGGCTGGGTTCCACCAAAGAGAGACATGATGGGCGATCAAAAAAAAGGCACAAAAAAACCACGATAAAGATAGAGCGCGTCAATGGGTCAATAAAGCACTGGCGCAGCCAGATTAAGAGCGCTGAAGGGAAATAGAAACAAGTCTAAGGCACATAATCCAGGGACCGGGTGCTGGCAGTGGAAGGAGAGAAAGCTGAGGGGTTCTTCGATGGAGCTCGAAGGCCGAGAAAGATGAGAGCCGGAGCTCGATTTGTTTGTGTCACGTGATGGGCCATTGTTCGCAAACAGCTTGAATACATATCGAAAGGAAGATGTGAATAAGTATTGAATTGAATGGATATATTGTTCAATTATATTGTCCTAATAGCTTTTTACTATTGATATCCCCTATAAACAAAGGCAACAATTCACACACGCTGGCTCCCAATACTGCACCTGGGCAACATGCTATGCTGACCTAAGCACAAACCAACCAGCCAATCACCGACGAGCCAAATTTCATTCCACCGCAACCCGCAGCTCTCGACTATCGATCTCCAAGTCTCGTCTCAATTGCACCTCTTTCCCCTCACAGTCTTTCTGACAAGCCACCCGTCGCCATGGCCCAAAGAGATGCTCGGTATGTATCTTGATTCCAATCGCTTTCTCTTTGTCAAGCTCAATGGGAAACGCTAACCTCTATCCCTCCGCGCACAGCTTCAACCAGACTGTCCTGGTGGACACCACGCCCATGCCCGATCACATTCCCAAGGTGGAGGAGGTCGGTGCCACATCTGCGCCCCTGATGAGTGCAGCCTATTTCATTGGAGACCGCTGCAAGGCCTTCAATGACGACTTCATGAAGTGCAAGGACGAGGCCAATGGCCGCGGGGAGATCGACTGCTTGAAGGAGGGCCGGAAGGTGACGCGCTGTGCCGCTAGCGTGTACGTTGTTTCTGTTGTTTATCTTTGAGTTAGGACGGAGATACTGACCCCTCGCAGCATCAAGGACATCAACACCCACTGCCTCGACCAGTTCAAGGCCCACTGGGAGTGTCTCGAGAACAACAACCACCAACTCTGGGAGTGCCGCCGGGCCGAAATGCAGCTTAACAACTGTGTCTTTGACAAATTGGTACGATATATGCCCTCTTACTTTCGATCGTTTTGATCACCTCGCATCCATGGCATCCGCTATCACCCCAGACTGGATCTAACATGCACTTTTCTCGTTTCTTTTAGGGCTTGAAGAAGACCATCCCTGGCACCCCCGAGGGCCAGGTTCCTGTTCACTTGCGCCCCAAGCAAAAATACGCACAGTACCCCGGTCCCCAGTGGTAAACACTGACCGGTTCACTTTGTCCTCTCTAGACTCGCCTTGATTACACCCTCACCCTTCCCTCTCATAATCTGGGCATCGTCTTTTTCTATATCACTGTTTTATTTGGATGCTCGACCGTAAATCCGGTCTATGTTTGTGTAAATATCTCTTGGCATCATGAATGGTTACATGGTTTTCTGCTCAATCTCCCGATCTCCCTGCCTCACTGTATGGGGCGATATGCTTTCTAACCCATAATGGTTTGCAATGGCATGTTCTCGAGTTGGTAGTAGTACGGACTCAAATGCTGTCCACTGGCTCGAATACCTCCTCGGCTTGGTGCATATGTAGGTAACCATTGCAGTGAATAAGCGAGGCACATTACACTGACATTCCTCGGCGGGGAAAGTTGTATACATTAGTTATTGCTCAGGCTTACCCATGCACCGCAGAGTCTCACCGTGTATATAACATGTCCAGCCATGTTTTCCTTCCGATCTTTGGCTCTGTCCAACTCATCACCACCGTGTATGATGGTTATCGTTATGGGGGCCTGTGGATCTAGCGACCCTCCCCAGCTGGCACCAAGTATTTAATACCACTTTAGGGAGTTCTTGGTAGTATACACGGAGGTAGTGGTGTGTAATATTAAGTTCGGGGTTGGGTATATATATACTAGCGGTTTTACTGGCCGCCAATGCATCTACCACCCTTAACAAATCTATGGATAACATTGCTGAGCATGTCAAGCTCTATAATCCTGATAACGTAGCTTTGGAAGATCTCATCTAATGATATCGTGTCTCTCAAAATACCGATCTGGACTGGACAATTTTCCGGCCTGATACAAGGCTTAGCATCAACCGTTCTGCAGAGTCTGGATTAAAATGACAAATTGTTACATTCTATAATCCGAGGAAGTCCATAATGATCATCATCCTTCACCTGACTCGATTGCAGGGGTTTGGCTTGCTGGTCAATGTGTGTAATTGAGCCCTAATTCCGGCCTTCCGATATACTACCTGGTGTAACTATGCCTTCGAGATAATCCGAAACATATCTACGTACTGTTTTATCGAGATTGAAGAGTCCACTTTTCACAGCATGGGTTAGCGGCGTTAGCTATTGAAGTACATCTGGGGTATTTCAGAATATAGAAAGCCAGTATAGACCCCGAGTATGAAGACCCAAGGCAAGGGGAAAGTACAAAGAGAAAGGCCAAGAGAGGGCAAGAGTACGCTTAGATCCCGATGTACGAATAACGGACCTCCGGCATCTATCTATAGACATCTCGAGAGGGATAGATGCAGGTATCAAACTCTTCACCATATTCTGTGCGTGTGCAACAGGAAAAACTAGTACATAGATAATTTATACAAAAGCCGCTCTTATCTCTCCAACGGCTCTCCCTATTGAAGTGCTACTTACCTCTATAGTCTGAGCCACAAACGCAGGTTGACATGAAGTCGACAATATTCTTGATTCTATCATTATGGAGGAGCGTCCATCACGTCCAAGCAACGGCCGTGTTCGCTCACTTCATGGTAAAGCCTTCCAACTACAATCCATATCTCTGCTAACCTCCACCAACTCCAGGTATACAACTCGGAAAACTTCACAGTGTATGACTGGGAAATCAACATTGCAGAAGCACAAAAGGCCCACATCGACGCCTTTGCCCTAAACATCGCATACAACTTCCCAACCAACAACCGCTCTCTAGCAAACGCATTCACCGCCGCAAACGCCCTAAACTTCCAACTCCTCTTCTCATTCGACTACGTAGGCAACGGCGCCTGGCCAGAAGGCGAAGTGATCGGCCTACTCAGGAAATACGCAAACAACCCAGCCTACTACCAACACGACGGCAAACCCTTCGTCTCCACCTTCGAAGGCTCCTCCAACGCCACAGACTGGGCCACGATCAAAAAGTACGTAGACTGCTTCTTCGTACCGGGCTGGTCCGCCCTAGGCGCAAAGGAAGCCCTCGCCGTCGCCCCAGGCGTTCCAGACGGACTATTCTCCTGGGCCGCGTGGCCCGAAGGCCCAGCCCCGATGGAAACCTACATCGACTCAACGTACATGCAGTGGCTCAAAGACACCGGCGAGCTACCGTACATGATGCCCGTCTCGCCGTGGTTCTACACGAACTTGCCCGGCTACGGCAAGAACTGGATCTGGAACGGCGATAACCTGTGGTACGATCGGTGGCAGCAAGTGATAGCGCTCAAGCCGGACTTTGTGGAGATCATCTCGTGGAACGACTACGGCGAATCGCACTACATTGGCCCGCTGCATGAGGGTGCGTATGCGACTTTCGAGATCGGAAAGGCTAGCTACAACTACGCCTCTGGACATCCCCATGATGGCTGGCGCGATTTCTTGCCTTTCATCATCGATGTCTATAAGGGTGCCAGGGCGAATGTTACTACCGAGGGCGTTACTGCTTGGTTCCGTCAAGCGCCTGGGACGGCTTGTAAAAATGGTGGCACTACGGGTAATACAGAGACACAAGGGCAGGAGGTGTTCCCGCCTACGGAGGTCTTGAAGGATGAGGTGTATTACTCTGCGCTTCTGCGGTCTGCTGTGGATGTGGATGTGTCGGTTGATATTGGTGGTGTTGTGCAAGACGGGAAATGGAAGAATAAACCACATGGTCCAGTGGGTCTTTATCATGGCAGTGTACCGTTCGACGGTAATACTGGACAAGTTGTCGTGACGGTGTCTCGTCGGGGAAAGACCATCGCTGAGATGCGGGGTGCATCGATCTCGGACTCGTGCCTGGAAGATATCCAGAACTGGAATGCCTGGGTTGGCACCGACTTTGCTAATAAGACAACTTCTCGTCGTCCGCCGCCTTCGCCGACTCCAACTGCGGTTTCTGCGGCTTCGGCTCTTTTGGCACTGGGGAGGATTCCGTTTGCCATTATCTTTATGGCCTTACTTGCAAATATGGTGGCTGCGACGGCGACGCCTGTTCAGCATGAGAAATTATTTTTGACTGTCCCGATCTCGGAAGTTTCTCCATCGGTCTATAGTGCAGGTACCGACAATGGCGATCTTGGAAGCCTATATAGCTATGGCACTACCTTTGGGTTATATCCAATCAACGGCTATACCTGCACAACGACAGCGGATGCCCCAGTTACGCCTTTCATCTCAACCGGTGCCACGGCTTTTGCATATGACGCATCTTGGAACTTGGACTGGTCTTGAGAGCAGCAGTAGTATTGGGCTTACGGTGGTAGGTATGTGCGATGGACATCTTGATTATCACTGCATGATATATGTCGAATAATACTGGCGTTATAAGATACGGAGAACCGCATCGATAGATATATCGAAGGTGACCGTTAGTTATTTCCTAAGGCTTTGAATTGTGACCGAATCTATGTAATCCCTAAATGAAAGAGAAGAGCAATATCATGAATAACTGGGCCAAACTCCCATGACTTCTAATAGGGCATATAGATATGCTAAATTATATCAAAACAAAAACAGCAGACATGGTATACATCTTCATCTAAGCTTGAAATCTATGCCTCCACAGAACCATAGCAGCACATCATCTAGACTGGTGCCTGCATCTATCAATAACTCGATATAACTAGCCTGCCACCTTAAGACACAACATGTACCATAGACCCAAGAAAAGAAAAAGACAACAGAAGAAAAGAGGATAGAACCCCGAAACCTGAAATTGAAACCCATATATACTGGACAAAAGAAAAGAGGAATAGACACAAGAAAGTAAACCAAGTGATGTGGGAATAGACAAGGAAGTGCAAGCAATGCCAGGAAAATGCAGCGAAATGAGGTAAAAGAAAAGAAAAGAAAAGAAAGAGGAGAAGATAAATAGACCACAACCACAACCACAGCCTTAAAGCCCCTCCTATGGCAAAATAGGCATATCCACGATCTTCAGGAGCTTCAACTTCCCAAGCCTCACCTTAACCGCTGCCCAGCCCGTCTTAAGTCGATGCTCAACACGACGATCCCCCCTCAAGCGCATCCAGATAAGCAGCATGCCCAGCATAGCAATATCAACCACGATCTGACGCACAGCAACCCAAATCATCCACTTCAACCACGCGAACAGACCAGACCGACGACGCTGCGCAACAGACCGAGCTTCCATCTGCTCACGCACAGCAGCAATCTCAGCCGTCATTTTCGTCAAGGCCTGCTCGACACGGCGGCGCCAGCGACTGTCTTTCCGGGGTTGATCTGAATGGGAATCTCGATGCGGCAGACCATTCCCACTGCTGTCTATACTAATACCCGAAGCAGGATTGCGTCGATGTTTGGGACGGTGATGTGAGGAGACGTCGGTATGTGTATGTGTGTTGGAGACGGAGTTGGTATGATCGGGGTCATCGTCGTCGTGGTCGTCTTGATCTCGTTCTTCGTATAAGCTATCACGAGCTTCCTCGAACTCCTCAGAGTCCTCATCCTCGTCCTCATTATGCCTTCCTCCATCCTCGCTATTTTCAACAGACCCCCTCCGTCGCCGATAATATTCTTCTTCCTCCGGCTGGCTCACAGGACTAAGAACCCGTAATCTCGAATCCCGATCCCGCCGACTGGTATCATCCCGTCGAGCAGGACGGTCGTAGTCCTCCTGCGCCAATCGACTCCCAATACTCCCGTACGCACTGCGCGATAAGGGCGGGACACCGACTGCATTCAGCGGGCTGGAACCGGACGACGAGGCGGCGTTGAACTTGATCTGGTCCCAGACGAACTCGAGCTCCGCGACTAGCTCGCATGCTTCGGGTGTCTGGGAGGCGTATTCGTGCATGGTGTTGATGAGCGTCGAGATGTATCGCCGTTTGGCTTCGGTGCGCGACAAGTCGCGCTGCGCGTACCATGCATCCCTAGTCAAGACATTGTAAGCGTGGTGGTCGGATGCAGAGACGGAGAAGAAGCTGTGTTTCATAGACCGGGCAAGATCCACATCAAGATCTCCTTCCCCGCGCGTTTCGGACATACCATTTCTCGCACTCCGCGTGCACCTCTGGCGTGTTCCCAATCGGTCGATCCATGACTCCCTCCACGTCCCCCTCTGACCGAATATTAGTCCCTCTGGTTCCGGTTTCCCATTGTGTTTCCCGGTGTTGTGGGCACTCACCCATACTCTGTTTATACAAGCCATATAGGGCCAACCGCTCGGCAGCGGGAGGTCGCGCGGTGCCGGTCCGGGGAATCCTCTTAACGGTATTGAGGGCATGAACAAAGACTCGATCTGGGATGGCGGGTGTCAGTGAGATCCAAATGCATGACGCAGGGCGCAATCTGCACACGCACCTACAGAGTCCGACATGACGCGATAAGCGGTCCGGTTTGCCCTGTCTTCATGGGAGCGGGGTTGGGCATCGGCTTGCGCGGGTCCTCATGGGGAGCGTATAAGGCTGGAGATAGGAATTTGGGGATATAGCGATGATTGTTTTTGGCGGAGAGATGCTGGAAGGGTGGTGTTTTGGGGAATTGGGATTGAATGTGGTTCCGATAGGAGATTGGAGATTCCCGAGGTCCCCTGTGGTCTGATTGTGATCTTCCCCGGAATGCTGTCTTCTTTATTTTCCCCAGATTGAAAAGATTTACTCCAATCAAAATGTGGGAAGAAAGCCAGGAGATTATCTGGAGATGGCGTGTGTTGGACCGCGGCTCTCGGCGATCGTCAGGGCACCTGTGATTGTCGGCGAAATTACATTCAAACACTGGAGGATAAGGAGGATAATTGTAGTATAAGTTGAATTGTTTTTTGATATTATTTCTTAAACATACAAATAGCAATATAATATAAAAGAATGTAAAACTCCTTACTCGCTCGGCAACTTCTTCATCGTCTCCAACGGTTTCTCCGCATCCACGGGCGTCCCCGTCATAAGCTCCGTGGCTGCGCGGGCCTCGTCACCACTGATAGGAGGTCCAGTAAAGTGCTTACGCGCATAAACGAAGTACCAAAAGATACTAATACCAGCAAATCCAGCGAAAACAACACTGGCATAGTTCATAGACTCCGGGGTAACAGGCAAGGTAACAGGCATACAGAAGAGAGCGACAGCCAGAACGATCCAGGCAATAGTAACGCAGTTGATGGCGAATCCAAAGCGACCGAGGGAAAACGAGGAACTTTTCACATCACGACGGCCCCGAACCAAAGAAATCAAAATCGGGAGACCGTACGAGGTCGACAGACAGATAGTAGCCACGCCAGTGAAGGAGTTGAACGCAGCCGTGGAACCGAAATAGATCAGTCCCAGCAAGCCATCCACGACCGCCGAGAGCACTACAGCCCACACAGGTACATCCAATTTCTTGTTCACCCGACGCCAGAGCTTGAAGCCCGGAATGGCGCCGTCGCGCGCGAACGCATACGTGCAGCGACTGGCAGCCGTGAGGGACCCGATGCCGGCGAACAGCATGATGCCCAGGACTAGGAAGAGCAAGCCGAAGCCACCGCCCGCTGAACCAGTCACCGTCTTAAAGAGCAGGCCGATCGGCTGGCCGCTGGCTACTTCGCGCAGCATCTGAACGTTGGGCATCACGAATAAAATCGGGATCAGGTAGAACAGACCAGTGATGCCAGCAGCCACCACAGATAACACGATTGCCTTGGGTACCTCGCGGTGTGGGTTCTGCACCTCTTCGCACATGGCAGCGACCATTCCGTAGCCTGTCAGGGTGTATGCTGCCTGCAGCAAACCCACGAAGAATGCCCATCCATCGGGCCAGCCGCTGGTGGAGGCGTCATAGTGGGCGAAGACAAATTTAGCGTCTCGGCGGTTGTCAGCCATTGTCAAGAGCGTGACGAGGATTACGATGACGCTGCCTGCTGTCCAGAAGATGCAGACTTTGTTGATGAGATCGAGATAGCGCGATAAGAAGATGTTGACTAGGGCGCAGAAGAGCATGACTGCCCAGAACATCAATACGGTCTGCCACGCATTGGCAACGAAGGACTCGTCGAAGATGGAGATGGCGCTGAGGATCAGCTGGCCACCGGAGAAGATGATGCTCAGTGTGACGGTCCAATTGCCGACGAGGGTTAGCCATCCGTCGATGAAGGACATCAATGGTGCCCAGCGGCGCGTTGAGAGCATCGCGCTCCAGTAGTACACGCCTCCTGCTGTTGGGTATACGGCGCAGATCTCGGCGAGAGAGGCGGCGATAGCAATTGAGATCAGAGAAACGAAGACCCAACCCCAGATTATGGTGACGGATAGACCGTCGGCGAGGGTGATGTAGAGAGTTGTGCTCAGTCCGAAGGGGGCTGCCATGATAGCAAAGGATAAGCCGAGGATGCTCAGCATGCTCAGGTTTCGTGGTAATTCACTCTTGTAGCCCATACGGGCCAATGCCTCATCGGCGGAGGCATCCTGGGAATTTCGCATGGTGAATGTATTGGGGAGTCCCGAAGTTACCTGGATAAGTGATACCTTTAGGTATATTATATCTAAGACAGGCTTAACCCCGCATGGAAGACATGGCGCGGTCCGGGACCGCGCACTAACAAGGTTTTGATGAGGCGAAAAGGGATTATCCGAATTGAACGAATGACATTCTTCTACGGAATAGGCTTATCATTGTTTTATATCTCGAGGTACTACTGACTGGGCGAAAGATCTTGTGACCTAATAGTATAATACGATAAGACACGGCATTTTGACCCACTTGAGATTCCCCTATTCACTTGATCATTATCTCGGATATCAAAGGAAGACATTAAAATAGTATTCAGTCTATATCACGTGGGAATGGCAGGGGATACCTGCCATTGAGTTCTTGAGTTCAAGATCAGCCTGCATCAGATCCCTTGACGGAAACATGCGGAGTACACTATGAAGTAAGGAGTAGCATATCTAACTTACGGAATACTTAGCCGAAGACATAAGTACCTACATATGTAATTAAATGCCTCTAATAACGGAGTACATACATCTGAGCTATGTAATCTCATTATAACCAACCCAAGACACCGCTACATAACATAAGGCAGAGATCCCCAGTAGGAACCGAACACGTTTGACATCATAAGATCTGCAGCGGGGTTCCGTGCCAAACTATATATTACATATATTGTAGTGAACACTGTAGCCATGAGCGCGGCAAGATCAAGAACCCTAATGGGAAGAGAACAACATTATTTACAGGACAGCCAATACTCCCTACATGTCCTCTGTACACGGCTCGTTAACGAATTGACCACACCTTACTCTGTATATGGCCTACCAATCTACGAGGAAAGCTAAGTTTGCAAATGCGGGGGCTGGGTTGAGGATACGGGTTGGTGCTGTGGGGGTGAGTGGACACTTGAAAATCCAACACAGATTTGGCTGAAGAGGGAAGTGGTGGCTGGGTCTCAAGGAGAATACTTAGGAACACGAGAAACCTACTTAGGTTACGGAGTACTCAAATACGGTCTACACTCGAGAATAATATTTGAATGATTCATTGCACACATACATCAAGGTCACGCGAGGTGACGGCTGCCACATCAGGAACATGCTGCGAAGACTCCACCGATGATCCAGGGAGACCGAGCAATCGATGAGCGCCAGGATGGATATATCAACAGGGAAGGGTGGGGGGATTAGATCAAAGGTGAAATCCAGGTCCACACCCTTCCTTCGGAATTTGTAGGGCAGGGTAAAGGGGGGTATCAAAGGTGTAAAGCACAAATGTCATCCAGTGATCTCGCTGGGGTGAAGAAAAGGAATTTTTTTCTTGTTTGATGAGATATCTAATAGAACAAAGGGGGAGATCAGTGGGGGAGGGGGAGGGGGATGGGGAAGAGTATGGGCGAAAGTAGGCCGTAAGTGTTGAAAGAGGCGAGAGAGAAAGATGGTGATGGGAAAAGGCTGGATTTTTTCGGCCGCAAAGGAACCGTGCAAGTTGAACTCCGTCTATATGACCATGCAAGTAGTCAAGTAGGTCAGTCGGGCCGCCTTTTCCGAGAAGTCGCGCCTTGGAAAATAATGATCGAAAAGAAATGAAAATGCGCTGAGTCGTGACCAGCCAGCTAGTGCCAACTCCAAATCGTAAAAGAAACATGACCGTGGTGATGGAACGATCGTCAATCGAGGTCGGATGAAAAATCAAGAAAACGCCCATTCATGCAGTGTCGTCAGTCTGGTGAAGTCGTTACATGAAATGCAAGTACAGTCGCAGAGGCAAACGCGAGTTAGAAAGGTCAGGAAGGTGACGAGGCCAGTGACGAGACCATCTATGGACTTAGTCCAAGGTCATCATTCATGTCGGGCCCAAAGCCTGCCATATCGACGGAGTGCAAGGATCCAGGCCCCTTGCCCAGGGAGATGTCGGAGGATGCATAGTCATGTTTGAGTCGGTCGTGTGGTCCGAAGAGATGTGGTCCGAAGAATGGTCGGTTCTCGTCATTGGGAGTGTTGCCATCCCCGCCGACCCACGGCCCGTTCTGCCAGAAGCGGGTATTCGCTTGCTGATCTCCGAACAAATCGTGATGGTCGGGATGAGGGTCTGGGCCATGGATGGGGAACTCATTCGGCGACTGGAATCGTAGATGCGACCGACCGAAACTGGAGCATGGAGAATCTGCGTGGAGCGGCATGTCTAGACCGGAGAGAAGGGGAGGATCCTCCACCGGGGTGATATCAATTGTCGGATTTTCCGTTTGCTTTGCCAGAGCCGCCGACAGCCGGAGATTTGATGATGAACTTTGCCGGCTGTGACTAGCCGACCGCTCAATTGCACGCTGCACGAAGCTACCACAGGTCTTCAGTATTTTTTCTTGATGCTCCTGTGGAAGACTGTTGAAGTAATCGTTCGCCAGTGATGGCTTGGGCGGGTCATCTGCCGCAGGAACCAAACCGTAGGTAGTCTTGGCATATTCAGAGAGACCTGACGGCATGTTGTAAGGAGACTGATAGACATTGGGTGCCAGCGACCGCTGCTGATCAAGGTAGGCATATTTTCCAGGCATCTTAGCAGCGGCCACACTACCTCGATCAACCGTCTCCTGCTTGATACCCTCCGACTCCTTCTTCTGAATTACATCCAGTCGCTCCCGGTGGCTGACCAGCGAGAACCGGAGCATTTGAAGGAGTCGAGTGACCTCCTCCGATCGCATGTTCAGAGTCTGAGGCGGCAGCAAGGTCCCATCCGCAGCCCGAGGTTGAACCCGTTGCTGAGCCATGGCCAGCTCCAGCTTCTCGAGGCCATTGGCGGGTGGTATTGAGCCCATCGGACCCAACAGGGTCTCTACCACCAATTCGGGGCTGACGATAGTGTATCCGGCAAAAACATTGGCGTGGTCGGTAATCTGTGCTAGCCGCCGACGAGCAATGAGTTCTCGGACATTGGCAAAAGTATTGGTGGATGGGAGGTGATGCTGCTGCTGAGCGTGCGACTTGACGACCGAAGGATAGGGGGCATGACGTGCAGACTGATTGGGTAGGGTTCGAAAGGCCGACGGCATCGCAGGAGCACCAGCAGCAGCACCGGCAACAGGGACAGAAGGAGGGGGAGGGGCGAGGTGCAAGGCAGAAGAGGGCGGTCGGGATTGTAGGTGAGGGGTGTTGACATTCGGGTGAGAGTAAATATTTTGCTGGTTCTGCTGATTTGGCTGGTTCAGGTTTCGCTGGTAGGGAGGGGCAGGGGCGGTGGCAGCATAATGAAAGTGGTGGGGTGAGATATTCGATGCACGAGCGCTGACACTCATGCCAAGCGACTTGACGCTGTCCAGGAAATTGGCCCGAGGGTTGTGGATGGACACGCTAGGGTTGTGCGTATACTGTGCCCTACTTTCGGTGGACTGCATGCCCAAATAATACCACATCTGCTCACCCTGAAGGTTGACCGTACTGAGTGGGGCGAATTGGTTCCTAGTCCCATCCACTGTTTCGAATTCGGCCCACTGATAGGGAGATCGTGAATCACCGAATGCACTACCTGCCGCCGGTACCGCTGATTCTAACTCTTTTCGCTGTTCGGGTTTTCGCGCTAGGTGGGCTGGGAGGGGTTGGATTCCTAGTGCGAGGGGTGTGAAATTGCTCTTGCGAACAACGAGCATCCAGCGATAAGGCATTTCAATCACATCCCTGTAGATTTGTTAGTGGGAGGGGATAAAAAATAGAGGGATTATTTTTTTTTGGAAAGAAAAAAAAAAAAAACAACTTACCCTCTTGGGAGCACCTTGAGCAAAAGACTCCGCTCCGAGGGCCGATTTTCAAGAACAATGGCGCCATTAATCTCCTTGTCGGCTTGGAATTGGATCAAATTCCCTTGCACCAAACGACGAGCCGATTCGATTACCCGACGGTCCACATCGGATGATTCACCCAGGACTCCATTGGGTCGCTTCTGACGATGGAATTTGCATTTCAAGTCCACACTCGGAACTGAGTATTGAGTACCATCATCGGCAATCACAGCAATCGCACCGTGTTCAACTTGAACACCTGCCAAAAGGGCGCAGGTTGCATGATAAGCGCGCGTGCATTTTCCGAAGTTACACTGGAAGCAGGCACCGCGGACTTCGCGGCAAAAGAGACATTTTAGGCCCAGGCGAGCCTTGGGGATCTTGTCAATGTCACACACAACTTCCGTACCAGACGCGTCACGGAGAATCGTGGTCTCTTCAATGAATGCGGCACACCGTCTATGCGCATGCCCTTTACCATCTTCGGTCGGAAGAAGGTCCTCATAGTCCAGATTGTTAGGGCATAGCAAACACGGGAGCTTCCGTGGTCCTTCGGGGTGGAGTTTGGGTCGTTTGGTGTTCGGCCCGTCATCCGGATTCTTCCGCTTTCGGCCACGAGTGGACGTCTTCTCGGGCACACTACGTGGTGGTGTAAGAAGATCTGAAGCACCTTCGAATCCATCAAATTCGCTTTCGAATCCACCATAGTACTCAGGTGTGCTCTCGCCACGTAGCTTGCGTTCAATCTCGTCCACATCGATCCAGACACTGTCTGCTTCGCAGTTGCACTTTTTAGCGATACGAGCATAGTCTAACCATTGCTCGGTCGCGAAGTTGACTGACTCGGCGCAATTGTATCCGATGTTATATCCAGAGTGGTATCCGTAAGGGAACGTAATGACGAACTCGCCCTCGTAATGAACCAATCGGTTAACGGTGATCCCGTATTGTGATTTGAGAAGGCTAGGCGAGACGAGATAGGTCTTGTGCCGAAGGAATTGATCGCAGTTCTTCGCATCGCTCGACCAGATGCTGCGCATGGCCTGTTCAAAGCGAGGTGCATCTTCTTGGGAGATGCTGTACCACTGCTTGGGGGCACCGAAGTGGATGTAGTTGATGCTGTACAGGTCTACATCCTCGAGATGCCAAGCAAAGGTAGCCTTCCACATGCCCATGTAGAGATAAGCGGTATTGACGCCGGGAACTTTCTGTCCTAGAACGTCAAGCAGATTAGGCAATTTGGCGACATTCCAGGTTTCCGTAGAATCTTCGAAGAGTGAACCGGGCATGTCGGCTCCGTACATCGGGTTGTTATACATGAGCGACTTCCAGTAATTAGTCTCAAGCTCCTCGCATCTTTCTGCGGTGTAATCTTCATGATCGTGGATCCTGTAATCAAATCCTGTGTATGCCTCCTCGTCGACTTGATCCGTAGCATCGCCTCGGTTGTTCTTTCGGCGTGAGGTCACGGACTTGGGCTGTCGTCCCTTTGGCTTTGTGGTAGGTAGGGACTCGCCTTCACTCAAGTCCTCGGTCTTGGGCTGCACGGGGTTGGTCTCAGGTGACACAGGCGTCGGAGGACCCTCCAGTCTGGACTTTTCAGCGTCATCTGCAGGGGGTTCCTCTTTGACCTTGACCTGATTTGCCCGCTTAGGTGGACGGCCAGGCCGGCGCTTCTGACCCTCGGGGCGGGCAGACGGGGGTCGTGGTGTCGGGGCGGCACGGTTAACGCGTTCTTGGTTTCGGCGTCTCTCTCCTCGGCGAGCGGGGGGTTGGTGGCTGCTTTCTTCACATAGACCCTTCCATTGAGGAAGATTGTACGAGCGTTGACGTTCGATGTTGGCTTGGGTGTATGTACCGTGGGATCCGTGGAACTCTTGCATGATGGGGTTCTTCACCCGAATTTTCTTTACTGCCTCGTCCAGCGGTGGAAGAGACTCGGACCTGAAAGAACAACGTCCATGAGCACAGTCATCCGGATCGGTCAGAATTTTATACTCACCATTCTTTCGGAGGAACAACTTTCACGATGCCTGCCTGCATTCCATATTTATCGATTTTGTTGATGAAGCCCTGGAAGTCTCGGAATTGGTCCATTGTCTAAAACCATACCGGTCAGCCTGACTCTAAAAGGTGTAGGCTTCTCTGCCCAGTCTGCCGTAGCAGGCGAAATCTTGAACGCCAAGCCATCGGCAGCCCGGGAATTTGCATGGTACTCACCGGCTTGAAGACAGGAATCTTGCCGCCGCCATAGTAATGATCGGGTTCAATCTCTTCAACTTCCTCGGCCTTCTCCTCCACTTCCTCCTGCTTGATCTTGATTGTATCGGGTACCGGGGCAGATTGGTGGTCAAGCTCGAGGTCAGATAATTCGGAGGGGACGCCTTCAGGCGCTTCCTTCTTGCCGTTGGCACTGTGCGGCGGAGTGATAGAGACGGATTCGACGACAGGTTCGCCTCCGAGAGAGTCGCGCTGCGACTGATCGAGCGCAGTCGCCATCATCGAGGGCAACAAAGGTTGGGGAAACGGTTGATCGGATGGTAGTTGCCGTCGTCGGATAGTGCGACCGCTGATCGACGGCGAGAAGGGAGTATTTCCCAGCGGTCGGGGAAATTGGGAGCAGGTGCTGCGACCGAGCGAAAGGAAGTGCGGTGAGGTTGAGGTCAGAGGGCACCAGTATTGGTGTATGAAGGTTGTTGGTACACTTAAGGAGTGTACGGAGTACAGCGGAGGTAGTCGAAAACGATTGCGATAAGCTTTTCGGATGATTGTTTTTGCCTAAACTGAACGAAAACGCCAGATGTCTTAGTCAAAGTCACCTGTGGAAAACAAGAATTTATGAGGCAAAAGGTGCCAGTGACTGGTAGGTGCAGGTGTAGTCAGAGGAAACCCTTAAAGCAAGAGCAGTGCTGGGTTCTCCATGGAAAAGGTAGGAGTGCAGCAGTATCAGACATAGACCAATCATGCAGGTGCCGGTGACGCTCGAAGGTGGAGTGCACGATGGGCTGATACTGAAAGGAGAGGCAGGGGCAGGTGGGCACAGGGTGAGGAATGATGGGCTTGAAATTGGACAAATCAGAGTGCTAAGATGGGAAGGGTGGGAATCGTCCGATCAGAGAGCAAAGTGGAGGACTTTGGCCTGGGCGCCTAAGGAGCCGCGAAATGATTTGTAACTACCGTATCCGGTCTCGGACGGGTAACAGGATTGCCAGGTATCAGGGGGAAGTTGATTGCAAGCAAATTCAAACTCACCAAATCACTGGAATGGCAGTCAACGCCTGCGAATCCAAGGAAATGAAAAGGAGCAAAGGTGGTATCGCGATGGTCAAGATAGAGCTTGGTCAAAGCACCTTGAAGCTTTCGGGTTGGGTCACATGATGTGTATGGAATTCAAAAATTATGTAATCTTTCTGTCACTTACACTTTACTTTACCGTTATTAACGGATTGTGCACTCAACTACACAAAAATCTGTCAGGTATTGTCACAGGACATCAGCCAATCTCGGATACCATCGGAGCCGACCTCTGTTTTCTCCCTTGATGAGATCAGTGATCAACATTCAGAGCAATTGTACGTGTTTTCAATTAAACCCAGGATTCGAATCCTACAACACAAGTGCAAGATAAGTTCTGGTTACTGTTGTATCTATTCCAAGCTATAAACCTTGAATTGGAGTCTAATCAAGCGATTTCTATAATATCTATCCATACTTGGTCTCGAGAACACTTCTCTCCATATTAATGAAGCTAGACCTCCAGGGCTGGTATAAACTTTCATTAGTCTCTCCGTGATATCTTCTGGCATTATCATTCGTCATACTCTCTTTGGATCATCAGTTTATATTATCCCGGATAAATAAAGGTCCGGGTCTGATGAGGCTCTGCACTTTGGGGTTGGGATATGTACACCGTGCGTGTGTAGATAAGTAAGCCTGCCTACAGCCGGGTGAGAAGTAGCTTATATTTAGAAGTGTACATATACAACCTCTACATACATTGTTTGCAGGTTTGTTGTACATGTAATGGAAATTAGATCAGAGTGGACCATGTCGGTCTTTCTTTGGAAATTAAATTGCAGATCTGTGGATGTATGAAGGGCCCGTTGTTTTGGATTTCCAAAATCTAATATTAGTTAGGACATTGAGATCATCAAGACGCTTGGATCACCCTCTGCATGGTGACCTATCCACTCGATATGTGTTACATCTATTGCACCCATTCATCGAACAGCTTGGTATCCAAATTAGTATATCCATCGACAACCTCCAGTCCCCGCAGGCGTTCCTGCTCGATGCGCTCCCAGGTCCACTCTTCAACATCCCAGGAATCAGTATTCTCCTTCTGCTGCTTATCCAGTGTCTCCTGGCTAGGAACCTGGTCATTGTTTATCTTCAATACCTCCCGAACCAGTGTTTCATCCACGCCTCCCATGGCCGTGATACCTTCACCATTGCCAGGAGTTCCAACGTCGGAAGTCTCGGCTGAGAACTCTGCATCGGCTAGTGCGGTCTTGGCTTCACTCTCTGGGGGCGGCGTGGGGAGGAACCCGCTAGCGCGCAGAAGCCGCTCCGGGGGAACAGTAAGCCGACCCTTTTTAACCACGTACTTGCTAACCGCCACAGCAAGGACCACCTTTTCGCCGTCACTGTGGCGTGCAGGTCGCATGAAGCAGGTCAGGATGTACATCCACTTTGCATCCCAAGAGATCACCTTAGAGTGCATCTCATATAGTTCGAATGGTTTGATTTCGCGCTTGAATGTGCAGTAGACAGATCCGAGCACGATCAAGACTGGCTTGCGCCTTGGCGCCGGCTTTCCCTCTTTCTTGCTTGCGGCTAGGAACTCCTGGTCTAGTTCCTTGCTCACATTGCCGACTCCAGGACTGTAAATTCGGCTCACGAGCGCTGTACGCGAAACATCCAGATCCGTAAAGTAAGTGCTGTTTGATTTGTGCAGGTTGTAATCGGTCTCTAGCAACGGTGTGCGAGATGTGACCATGCATGGCACAAAGATGGGATGTGTTGGTTTGCCTCGGGAGTCCACGATAAGTCTCCCCTTTGGGAGAAGTGGCGCACTGGGTTTCAAACGCAGATTTCCTACGAAGTGATACAGCAGGCGGAACTGTTGACTCGGTCAGTAGTGTAACGTGTCGTGGAGAGGATGTCAATTCTGACGGTCGAAAAAGGGGCCAAGGAAAGCTTACATGCCAGACAAATGGGAGATTTTTTAAGTTAATCACTGCCAGAAGCAAGGCCAGGTTTCTCCATGAGGCGAGCGATGTTAGGCCTGCTAGTATTTCGCGTGTATTGTCCATAATTAAACCCTCTGCAGATATGGAATCACAGGCAAATCAACAGAGAAGAGAAGATCCGATGGTTTGATATAGGTACACTGGACATGGGTTGACTAGGATATACTCCGGCTCATCTATAGATGTTTCGGGAGATAAGAACTGTTGGAATCAGGGAGACTTGAGCACACGTTTAAAGAGAGACAGAATGTATCACAAGGAATGAATGTTGACCCAAGTTGGCCTGAATTGATGAGTTCCCCAAAGCCGAGCCTGCCGATCACAGATGACGACCCATCGTGAATTCCCCTTTTGTTGGGAGCCGAGGCCAACAACTAGTGGACCCACGTGATACTGTGATTACTCATGGTAGGTTGTGGGGCCCCGGAGGTCGCCCTTGAAGGCTGACATAGGGATGTCAATGGCACTCAAGGACATGTTCTGGTCAAATTCTGGTCAAAGAGTCTTTCTTTGGTGATATGGAGTAGTTGGCGCTTGATTAGTTCTAATGGTAGACCATTGTTAGAATAGCGATTTCACTCCGACTTTTCTACGCTCAAGTTTCTCCTTTGACATCAACCACTACTTATCATGACGCCCCAAGAGACTCCCTTTGAATAATGAGTTATTTCCATGGCCAAGTGCCTTCCAATTATCTACTTTTTCAGCACCGACTTTGCCTCCGTAGGTGAGCTAGTATCCCAACATATCGATGTGCTGGGTCCTATGCCACCGAGTTGGTGGATGCACTGGCGGGAGCGAGGCCAATTTTTTGACGATGATGGACGCCCAAAAGAGGCCCGCTACGTATGGCCCAGAATCGAAGAGGCTTTGAAGAAGGTGTGCAGAAGTATCGACGAAAGCGTGGATGTGAGTCTGACAGGGAGGAAGCAGCTGCTATTATTGATCCAATGCGGCGAATGTTTGTATTCCAGCTTGAAGAACGGCCAACAACCCAGGAGGTCCTACAGTCAGACTGGAGGGTTAAATGGGCATTACCTGGATTGGAACGCAGTTCGCAGATGGAGTAGGAGCCTATACTTAACGCATTCATCCAAACACGTACATGCCTGTATATCTTGACATTCACCACACTATAACTATAGATCTGTGACCCGGGATTCATGAGAAACTTGCTGAGCTTGGTGAATCTCCAATGTCTTATACTTTCCCGCTTGAAAATAACTCCTCAATCAAAAGGAACACTCGAACATGAAGTAGTACCCATCATCCACCATTTGGGGTCCATTACGATGGTGGGAACCGAAACGTCCAAATTGTATAGAGGAAAGCGACTCCGAAGGATAAATCAAAACATCAAGAACAAATGGCATAGTCCAATAAAGGCATAATGGAAAGCAAAAAGTCAATACACAATAGATGAGGACGAAGCATCGGCAGTCTGTTGCTACTCTCAAGTTTGTTTTGGCTGATTGCCTATGTACACTTACCCTCCCATCAAGTCAGAATATAACATGATCGAGTTTTCTAATCTCAAACCTGGTCTCAGCACTAAATTATCCTTCTTGCCGGTCTCAGTAACTCCTTTTCCCACTTGCCCATTGCTTCCCAGGCAACCCCAATCGTTTGTTATCGTCACTCCATTTCTCTGGTATTGATCACTAGAAAATTTGACCATCACCTCGAGTATCAGGCAGTTTTATCTTCGAACCTTCCTCCTAGGTCCCGAAAAACAACTTCTTCGTTTACCGTCCTCGTTTCTGCTCGTCTCCGACAACCCACTCCTTTCAACGGCCCAAAACCTCTAGGATATTCATCATGTCCGACGATATCACGATCGCAGGTTATCTTTTTAAGCGCCTTCATCAAGTTGGCCTGCACGCCGTGCATGCCGTCCCTGGAAATCACAACCTCGCAGTACTGAGAGAAGCCTCTGATGCAGGGCTTGAGTGGGTTGCACACCGTAACGATCTTAGTGCTGGGCTTGTCGCAGACGGATATGCACGAGTCAAGGGCATCGCCGCCCTGATATCTTCCTTCGAGAATATTATGCTGTCGTCACTCTCAACGACAATCGCTGCCTCGTACCAAAATAGGATTCCAGTTGTGCTTGTCATTGGGACGCCTCAGCGCAAGGCACAAGCTCAGGCTTCGAAACTCCACCATTCATTTTTCGACGCCCAGCCTGATATCCCGCGACTGCCTGATGACTTTCAAATACTCGCTGACTGCTTCGAGAAGATCACCATCACTCAGGAGTTCCTTGTTGACGCTAGTGAGACGACTGCTCAGATTGATACTGCCATTCGAGGATGTATCATGCAATCTCTGCCTGTTTACATCGAATTGCCAGAAGACTTGGTCAACTGTATGGTACCAGCCACGGGACTTGTTCAGCGCTTGGACTTCACAACTCCGCCTCACGATGCTGAGATGGAAAACACGGTAGTGGTCAGCATCATGAACAAAATTAGACACGCACAACGACCCCTGATTCTCGTGGATGCGGGTGTTCCATCTTGTGGTCTTATTAATGAAGCGAACCAGCTGGCGAAGACGACTAGTTTCCCCACTGCTGCGACCCAGTTCAGCAGAGGTGTCGTAGATGAGACACTCAAAAACTTCCATGGGGACATCTCGGATTTCGATATGTACGGTTCATATTTCAGATCTTCGGACCTGATCCTCCTGATTGGACCACTGAATACCACTGAGTGGGCTGCGACTGCCCTGTTCGAGGCGAAGACAGCACAAACCGTCACGTTCAACAGGAATTCTGTTGTCATCGGAGACCAGAAGTACGAGCTCTTTTCTAGACCTGTGCTTCAGCAGATTCTAAACTGCCTGAGTGAGAAGAAACCCCGTGATCTTTCGCCCTACCCAACTTTACCCAATTTCCGCGACAGCATTGATATGCTTCCAGCTCAGAAACAGCAGTCACTCCTTCAACAGGACATTTATTGCACATTTTGGCGACGGATGTCTCTTTTCTTCCGTCCAGGCGACATTATCTTGACCGAAACCCCCAAAGCCCAGGATGGAGCACGCTGCTTTGTCTTGCCGCGGGATACAATCTTGATCAACCCCGGAGCCCGGAAGTTACCCGGACACATGCTTGCTACCACCTTGGGTGTTGCTTTGGCTCAACAAGGTCTTGCCAAGACGAACTACCTGCTTTCACACGGACGAACAGTTCTCTTTACAGGAGCTGAGGGTTTGCAAAAGGCTCAAAATGACTTGAGAGCCATTATCGATAAGGAGCTCAATCTCATCATGTTCGTCATCAATGAAGGAGCACCCGTCATTGAAAGTCTACTGCACAAAATGGAATACCAGCGGCAAGATTCTGATCCCTGGCGATATTCAGAGTCTGTTTCTTTCTTTGGAGCCCCCCAAAATACATCTTACCCAGTCTCCGTCACCATAGCTAGAACATGGGGCGACTTTGATGTCATCATCCATGATGAGATGATCCAATCCGGGGTAGGACTGCATATTGTGGAGTTCATGATCGACCCCAAAGACCCAAGTCAAAGCCCGTGTCTTCTTGCTGAGATCTATGGCCCGCCCCCGAGCCCTTTTACCTTGAAAAAGTACCACCTCAAGCAAGACTGATGGCGGTGGTAATGGGATAGTAAAGGAAAGACCTTTCGGATCTGAAAGCTGTAAGATTAGACAAGATACTTTGCAATACGATGTCCAGTTTCACAACTGTGCCCGCAAACCGTAGAGAAATATTGAAAGCAACATGAGAGAAAGATACATAAATAAACATAGAAATAGATAACATCTTTCTGAATTATGTGACATTCAGCCACCATCTATACGGCCGATAACTCTCGCATCATAGCCCACATAGTAAACTCCTCTAACGAACCCCAGAAGCCAGCAGGACACTTCTGGCTACCAACAACAGTGAACCCCTGTTTCAACCAGTAGGCACCAGTATCTTCTTTAGCAACCCGAATCATAATCCGTAGCGGAGAAGACCCATCCTTTCTATTGACCTGATGCCGACGCAAGATCTCCTCTTCACACGCTTTCACAAGATTTCCCGCAATACCTCTGCCGCGGTATTTCGGATCTGGGGGAAGAGCAACAACAGCTAGCTCATAGTCTCCGGGACAGGCATGGGCATGTTGATGAAGGATCTGATCGACACGTCCATTATTGGCTGTGTCTTCCTTCTCAACGGAATTTGCATCATGCCCGTCTTTGGTGGTAGGCATCCAAAGGCCGTCGTCTTTCCATTTCTTCATACTTGCGGTCCCGATCACCTCGATTTTTTTATCTTTCCCATCTCCCACAAGTGCCACCGCGGTAAATCCGTCTGCACCGAGCTCCCTGGACAGATCAGAGTCGGCGTGTAGTCGTGTCTTGGTTTCGGGGAACTTTATTTTGACCGTGTGGCTGACGCGATAGCTGGCGTTCACCATGTGTGTGAGATCTGAGATCCAGGACTGATTGAGAAGATCTGACGATGCATAGACCTTGATATGGAAGGCCATCTTGGGGTCCATGTTTGGAGCTGGGTTGATTCGAGGTTGAAATTGGCCAAGCGAAATCAATTGCTATGCAATTTCCACTGTGGGGTTGAACACCCGCATGGATGGAGCTAATGAGTCACAGAAACCCGGGGACCATTCCCGAGGTTATACAAGTAGCCCTAACCATCTCTATTTTAGGTGAGGTGAGAGCGCGATTTACAAGTCTTTCTGAACTAGAAAATCTGGAATAATAGATGATTCCTTGGGCATTTCGATCTGTATGTACGGAGTAGTGCTATAGAATTTGCTGTTGCAGAAGGCAAACAAGTGCCTCGATAGACAATGAAGGGCCCAACCACGGTGGCCCACAAGCCGGAGCAACTCAGAGCAGGTACTGTTATGAGTGAGTATACGGCTTCAAAAAGAAAAAAGAAAAGAAAAGAAAAAATAGTTGCAGTAAGAACTCACCGGAATGAAGAGGCTCGGAACCTGCTTCTCGTACTCAGTCCATGTGGCCCCATACTTGGTTTTGCATTTGTTGATATCCCTCATGGCACGGTGGCCAATCATGACCGCGAAGAACACAGGGTAGAACCAGGGAAGCGGACTGTCGAACCCGGTGATCAGTGCCCACGACAAGGCGAAAAACATGTCACAACTGTAATGGACCTTGCGAGCCAATCCGTACCACCCATCAACAAAAAGGGTATCGCCGTCCTCCGTCACGAGTGTCTTTGGGTTGTGAATATGTCGCCAAGGAAGCTGGGGGAAGGTGCTGCGCTCAACCATTTTGCCTCGCTGCATCATGCGGAAGGCATTCTTCTGGCTGTTTGCAGTGTCCCAGACCCAGTAGACGAAAAGATAGGCCGCGGACCATACAATCAATATATTTTTGTTCCACGCATACGTCGACGGGTGGCGACCATCCAGGTATAGAACGCAGTGGCAGTAAGACATGGGAACACCAGCCATGTTCCAGAATATTAACAAGAAGCCCAGTTTCTCCTGGTACATGTCCCATGTTGTGGTGATGAGGTGTTCCGCTTTGGCGCAGGCGTTGGCGTAAAGGAAATGTGCCATGACAAGGAACAAAACCTCACCAGATACGTAACCGTAGCGTTCATATTGGCGAGTGGCAGCCGCGCAGCTCAGACCCAAGAGCATGAACCATGGGATACGGACTTCATAGAACATCTTAAAGTCCAGGATCCCAAACAAACGTGGGTTCAGCTCGGCTCCCATGAAGAAATCATAGATTGGGTAACCAGTAATGCGGTGCTGGGCACCACGAGCAAACGCAGAGAAATAGGCGAGAAAGCTGACGAGAAACCCGGAAAGGATCGCCACAGACATCAGAGGTCCGAACTCATCCAGGATAGTGTAAATGGGGAACAGACCGGTGTAGTGTAGACAGACCATGTTGAAGATTGTGAAGTACAAGCTACTGTAGGCCGAGCAATAATACATCAGCCGGTTGCCTTGCAGATGACGAAGAGGCTTGCCGTAGCAGGTGAATCCGGGCAAGAGGATGTAGCATGCTGCCTCGAAGATGTAGAATGTCCAATAGATGCGCCACGCCCTGAAGTGTGGGAACGCACCGGTGTAAACAAGGTGACACAGGTGCTTTCCGAAGTCCATCCAGGACTCCCCGTTTTGTGGCAGAGGTAGCTTCCCATCATAGTAGGTCGCGCCGATCCACATGTACCACATCAGCAACGGGAACCCAATCATGAGCGCCAAGGTTCCGAGTGAACCGCCGAATTCGAATTCCCCTGCGTAGTCCACTTTCGGATCCATGCCGGGGATCCATCCCCCAGCGATTTGCGCTTGCTTGAAGTCATCGTGGAAATTTGGTTTGTCGACAACCTGATCGTTGCCATGGTTTCGGCGAGACTTGACTTGGTCGTCCATCTTGAGAACTTGAAATATGATGTTAATTGAATTGAAGGAAACTAAGGAACGGACGCCAACAAAGTGCACTCACAGTCAAAGAAGAGCACAAGCTGATACTGAATAATGGAGAAAGAGGAAAAGAAAGAAGAAGGATGAAAGGGAAAGGAAAGAAGAGGAAGAGGGAGGAAGCGAGGAATTAGCAAAGAGGAAGGAAAGACGAGGGAAGAAAGACGAGGGAAGAAAGACGAGGGAAAGAGGAAACAAAGAGGAAGGGAAGACGATGGAAGAAAGATGAGGGAAAGAGGAAGCAAAGAGGAAGGAGCGGATGGCCTCCGGATTATAACCTTGGGAAGGATCAGGTCGACGCAATGATACAGTTCCCGTTTGGGTTTAGATCCCGCTGACCTTATCCCAATTAGGTTTAGACCCCGCTACTAGCGTTACCTGTAATTAACCTTCGAACGATTCTTACATTTGATCTTAGTACTTCCAAATTTCATACTTACTCCGTACATGTAGGTAGCTCAGATAATTTAAACGGAAAACATTCAAAATTGACCTGCAGGTATAATATACAGCAATCCTTAGACCTCGATAAATCCTTCCTTGGCTGTTGAGTATAGTGAATTTAAGTTCGCCAGCTTTTTGCTTTGTAGATTTATCATTTCATACTGAAGGAGTAAACCCCGACAAGCTGACAACTTATTCGTTCTCGAGCTCCTCAGATTACATTTCCTTAACATGTCATATAATGGTACTTTTACGCATTCAAGCATTGCTTACATGTAGCTTGTCAGACCTACCTCTGCCCCTTTGAGAATCTTTATTCCTTTGTCCCTATGAATCTACGCAGAGGAATCCGTGGCATTAATTGGATCATAATAATGGATACAGAGACAGCCTCTCGTTCTACTCCTAGCCTCCCATTATGTAAACCTCGTCTAATGCCCACCTTGGAAATTATGTGACGTCAGGTGATCTTATCGAGGAATCGCATTAATCAGCGACGCTTATCAATCCGGCATTTCCCCAAGGTTGGATTTCCCCAGACATTCACCTCACTATGACTGATCGGTCGGTCTCGAATTACCAGACCATCAGTATGGACGGAAATTCCTCGAAACAGCGCTGGACTGTGGAAAGGTCATCCTTGGATCAGCGGCGTACAGATCCCATCGATGATCCGACGCCAAACCACCAAGCTCCCGCCACATCCCCTCAGAGCTTCACTGCGCGCTCACTTCTCGTCGGTCTTATTATCGGTGCCCTTGTTACATTCTCCAATACCTACTTCGGCTTGCAGACAGGATGGATCAGCACGATGGCCATGCCCTCGGCCTTGATTGGCTTTTCGGTCTTTAAAGTTCTATCCAAATACCTGTCTTTCCCCTTCACGCCCGTCGAGAATGTCTTGATACAAACGGTTGCTGGTGCAGTGGGAACTATGCCCCTTGGATGTGGATTTGTTGGCGTCATACCTGCTTTGGAATTCCTGCTGAAGCCTGGTGAAGATGGGCCTAAAGGCGATGGTGGAGAAGGCGAAGGAGGTCCTTTGAAACTCGGCTTCTGGAAGTTGGTTATTTGGAGTCTGGGAGTCTGTCTCTTCGGTGTTGTATTTGCGGTCCCACTACGGAAAGAGGTCATTGTTCGAGAGAAGCTGCGGTTCCCAAGTGGTACCGCCTCGGCGTTGATGCTCAAGGTTTTGCATGGTTCTGGGAAAAACGAGAAGGTTATAGCGCCAGACAGCTCACGCGAAGGGCTTCTGAGTACGGAGGCCGAAGCATCTGGACAGTCGCGAGGAGACACAGGCGCCTTGAAGGATGGCGAAGCTGAAGACCAAGCTTCCAAAGAGCAAGATTGGCGCTCAAAGATGCGCATCTTAATTGTATCATTTGCAGTGTCGGGTGTATATGTGAATACCCCCAAATTGGACATTGAGGTATCTATGCTAACAAAATTAGACTCTTTTCTCCTACTTCGTCCCTCTAGTCCGTACTATTCCTCTGTTTGGCGTGGACATGGCGGACAAATGGCTATGGACCCTCAACCCGTCACCCGCATATATTGGTCAAGGTATCATTATGGGCCCGTCAACGTGCATGCATATGCTTTTTGGGGCAGTATTAGGGTGGGGCGTTCTATCACCGCTGGCTAAGACCCGCGGCTGGGCCCCCGGCCCGGTTCAGAACTGGGAAACTGGCAGCAAAGCATGGATTGTCTGGATATCACTAGCCATAATGCTTGCCGACTCACTTGTTAGTCTTGGATGGCTGGTGTTAAAGCCCATCGTGAATCGCTCTCCAGGATGGATAGCCCGCCTCCGATCCACTCGCGCTGGCCAGTGGATTGCACTTCGACTGCAATCTTCTCAGCACTCATATATCAACTACTCTGCTTTGGAGTCGGAGCCTCATATTTCGTCCCACGAAGATGATGATGAAGATGATGATGATAATGATTACCAGAGACTAATAACTACAAGCAAAGAGGAAGAGGAAGAGGAAGATGCACCACCATCTCAACTCATCTCAACTCGCACGGTTGTGATTCTCCTTCCCCTGACTCTCCTCCTGAATGTCGTGTGCATGCACTTTGTCTTCGGTGAAATCATTTCCCCTTTTCTATCGACATTAGCGACTCTGCTGGCAGTGCTCCTATCCATTATGGGTGTCCGGGCTCTTGGAGAGACCGACCTCAACCCAGTTTCGGGTATCAGCAAGCTGACACAGCTTCTCTTTTCACTTGCCACGCCAGCATCCCATTTCTCCAGACGCACCGCACTCGTGACCAACCTGCTTGCAGGTGCGGTCTCCGAGTCAGGAGCTCTGCAAGCCGGTGATATGATGCAAGATTTAAAGACCGGTCATCTACTCGGCGCAAGCCCCAAGGCACAATTCTATGGCCAGATAATTGGCAGTCTTGTGGGTGCAGTTCTGTCAACTGCCGTATACAAACTGTACGTCAGCGTCTATGAGATCCCAGGCCAAATGTTCCAGACACCTACCGCATATGTGTGGATTTTCACTGCTCGCCTTGTGACCGGCGAAGGGCTGCCCGAAATGGCTGGACAAGTCTCTATCATTGCTGGTATCGTGTGGGCATTCCTTACCGCTCTGAGGATCGCAGCTGCCTCCCCAGCCTTTGCACGAAACGGGAAACCACCCCCTTGGAGATCTTGGATCCCCGGCGGTATTGCTGTTGCCGTTGGCATCTTCAACGACCCTTCATTTACCCTGGCAAGAGCTATCGGTGGTATCATTGCATGGTGGTGGTCGCGCAAGCACGCTGAATCAAGGACCGACCGACAAGTGGTCGACGACAATGCTACTATCGTGGGATCTTCTCTAGAGACTGAGTTGCAGGATGGTCAGAGATCATCTACGTCGGCCCAGCAGGCATCTGAAAAAGAAGATTCTGCTTCCTCGACTGTCGTTGTCCTTGCCTCCGGCCTCATTTTGGGTGAAGGTATCATGAGCATTGTGAATCTTCTTCTTGCAAGTGGACGCGTTCCACATCTCTGATCGGGAGGGGTATGATAAAATGCTCTCATTGCCGTATAAACTTTGCATTTCTTATGATTGAAAGACGTATTGGATTTAGAGATGATACTTTTGGGCGATTTTAATTGAATTTCGGGTCTTTTTTCGGGTTTTTATGATTTACAATATACTGCCACTTACCTGTTATTGCCTATGTCATGTTTCCGCTGACTTCAGGTTGATTCTCAGAAGGTTATACCCCCAAGGTGCAGTTGAGAAATATAGGAAAGGTCCGTGGCAGCACAAACCAGGTCATGAATTTGACGAAACAACAACCTTGGTCTAAGGGCTTAACATTCTTTACGGTTATACTCAAGTCGAGCCCATCATCTCTCAGTTCTATAGTAAATCAAAAGAGCCCTGGTAAGTGCCCACAAGCCCCAGGCCGGCCCCGGCCGACAAACCCGAGCCCGATAATCCGAGAAATCCGAGAAACATCGGGATTAACAAGCAGCAATCACTATCTCCGAGACGTAGAAGGACACTAAATTTCAAATGGATCCTCTATCGCCACCAACAATATTGTCGACCGTATTCTGAAGTGATCCGAGGCTTGCTCCGACATCGGCATCGGTTCAGCATCGATTTGCCGAAAAGCACCCTACATATGAATATCCGTCCACGAGAGTAGCAATCCGCACTCTGCGGCAATTATCCCATTCATGGCCCGCATGTGGCCCAAGGGCAGTCTTATGAATGTACAAGGCAAGGCCGAGAAGGATCCTACATCTCTTGATCCGGCATATCTCGTCAAGTGGGATAAGGACGATGTATCGAATCCCCAGAACTGGAATCCCAGGTACAAATGGTGGGTGACATTCCAGTTGGGCATGCTTGCGTTGGCGGGTAGTCTCGGGTCAAGCATCACCACGCCGGCCGATGACACTATCGCGAAGTATACTGGCGTGAGCAGCGATGTTGCCGTACTGGACGTGTCGCTGTATCTGTAAGTGAAGGCGCAAGTGATACACTCGAAGTAATGCTAATAGTAATACCAGCCTTGGTTTCGTCTTCGGACCTACCATCTGGGCTCCACTGTCAGAAATCTGGGGCAGAAGAATCAGCATGCTCCCCGCCGTCTTTTGTCTAGCATTATTCTCCATCGGCACTGGCGTAAGCACAAATGCAGCCTCGGTGTTTGTGACACGGTTTTTCGCAGGGTTCTTCGGATCTGCCCCGATTAGCAATGTCACCGCGGCACTAGGCGATATCTGGAGTAAAGAGACGCGCGGGACTGCTATCAGCCTGTATGCAGTGGCAGTGAACGGCGGTCCGGCGCTAGGTCCAGTGATCGGCGCAGCGCTCTTGTTGAATCCTCATATGGGCTGGCGCTGGACTGCATACATCCATGCAATCTGGGTCTTTGTTATTTTCACGTTGACCTTCTTCTGTTTGCCAGAGGTATACCCGCTGGTGCTACTCAAGCGCAAAGCACAGCGACTTCGGAAAGACACTAATGATTCGAGGTTTTATCATCCTCATGAGCATTTGAAACTGGACGTCAAATCCGTTGTTACGAAGCAGCTTGCCCGCCCATTGAGAATGCTGTTCACCGAGCCGATTGTCACTTGTATTGCCTTCTATGCTTCCTTTGTTTATGGTGTTATGTACCTAACTCTTGAGGTATTTCCAATTGCATTCCAGCAATCTCGAGGTTGGAATCATCTTGTCGGCTCTTTGCCTTTCCTGGGATTATTGATTGGTGTCATATCCTCGGTGGGTCTCAATATCTGGAACCAACATCGCTATAACCGAATATCTAGTGAGGCGAATGGAAAAGCAGTGCCCGAAGCACGACTTCCACCCATGGCATTCGGGGCGGTGTTCTTTGTTGTAGGGCTCTTCTGGTTTGCTTGGACTGCTGAACCACCTCACCACTGGATCCTGCCGTGCCTTGCTGCCGTCTTTATAGGAATTGGGTTCAACTGCATTTTCCAGCAATGTTTGAACTTTTTGATTGATGTATATAAGATCTATGCGGCTAGCTCAACGGCGGCTGTTACGTTTCTTCGAAGTTTGCTCGCTGCCGGGCTTCCCTTGACGGCGAAACCGATGATCAGGGCCTTGGGGATCGGGCCCGCTGTTTCCATTGTTGGAGCTGTGGCTGCGGTGCTATTGCCAGTACCCTTCTTGTTTATGAAGTATGGCCCAAAGCTGCGGGGACTATCGAAGCTTGCGCCTGAAGATTCCTAAGATCGCTCCCTCATCCATATATTCATCTCCAGGAAGGGCTTTGGTGTACCAATTGAAGTCAATTGAAATATATTGTATTCAAATGTTATTCCTATCCTAATCCCTATATCCAGTCTCACTGGTCCAATCATAGATGGTCTACGTTATTGACTCCGAATGTACTTCGTCTTTTGTATCATGTTCAAGTTAATATCCAATAATCGATTATCGCATGCTCTATATATATGGATGTGTTTGTTTGCTTCAAAAATGCTAAAATAAAATATAACCAAAAAACCTTCCAATATGACACAAAACAATCCTTATAATTCAATCCACACTACCGAGACCGTCGAGTTCTTCGTTGATCATCTGTTAGCATTAAAAGGCTCAATCTCAACTCTTACATGGATTTTGTGGTCCTTAAACCAAATCACTATTCGAGAGATACTTCTCGTACCTCTAGGGAAAGCTGAGATGAGAAGGATGGCAGCTGATCTGCCCAACGTTGTGCCGAGGAATTCATGATACTCAACAGTGCCACGTTGGATCGTTTCGGGTGGCTCGCCGTCCGAATACTTTATGTTCAGTCCACGTCTGGGGTAGAGCACACGGCAGATATACCCTGCAGTGCGATCATTGACGACGTTTTCAAACATAAGATGCCTCAAAGTGTCCATGGAATAATCCCGTGTATACACAGCCCTGGCAACTTCATTCCAGTGAGGGGTACGGTTACCATACCGCCAAATGGACTGGGCAACAAGAAGACCCGGCCCGACCATATGGAAGTGCCGATTCACATGATTCTCATTGTTCACGATTCTGTTCCGGAGTCTCGTTACACGGTACATAGCGCCGGCAGGGAGTCCCATCCTCTCGGGTTCGCCTCCAACCATAAGCTCACCAATCTCTTCGTGCCAATCTTCGCACCTGAAACGATGTTCGGATGGGGCATCCATCACCAAGTCCTGCATAGTTAGGTTTGTCCGGGCAATGTTGCAGTTCGGTGCGTTTGGGTCTTCTATCCAAGCTTGTAGTCGAGCTCCTGTTATTCTGTATTGGTTGAGTTCCGCTGCCGAAGGCGTTACGAGCTGGTCATCCGAGGTGAAGCCGGACGAAGACTCGTCATGTTGACTGTTGTTGTAGGCCTCTAGCTGATGCGTTGCAGGCGCTGGAGGCGTTGCAGACGCTGGAGGCGTTGAAGGCGTTGCAGGCGTTGCAGGCGTTGGAGGTGTTGGAGGCATTGGAGGCATTGGAGACGTTGGCGGTGTTGCAGGCATTTCAGGCGTTGCAGGCATTTCAGGCGTTGCAGGCATTGCAGGAATTGCAGGCGTTGCAGGGTTCGTAGGATTTGTAGGCTCTGTAGACTTTGGAGCTTGACCGTGGCTGCGGCGACGGCGTCGTCCCCAGCTCTTTCTCATCTTCCGGACGAAACGCTTCATTGTTATGGTTGGGGTAAAGTATATAAACAATTGGCTTGATGGGAAAAGCTGGAATAAAATATACCTTTGGTATGGTTTGTTTTGTTGTGGTTACTGAACGATGTTGGAATGAAGAGCAACAGACAGATCCAGGCGAAGTTATATACCTTTTGTCAATGTCTCTGTTTTTGCTTAACTTGGGTCGGACTCCTAGTTCTTGGAGAGATGAAACATCACGAAAATAGGGTCGGCCAAAATAGCACCAAGTATAACAAAGGAGGCGAGGATCCGAACAATGGAGACAAGCGCATATAGAAGCGTTTCAAAGGCCGGGATAGAGAGACTCGAGCTGGACTTGGCAATAAGGACGACTAATTTGGGAAATCCAAGGATAGAACGAGGAACGAACAAAGAGAGGTTCTAACAATGTTCGTCCAATTACACCTGCGAGGCTGAAGTAAATAAAGCGTTATCAAAGAAAGGTCTGAAACGCCTACCATGTCCAGCTAGTTCATTCAATACAACAATGCAATCTGCTAAACTCGAATACCTAAGCGATGAAGACAGTGCATTGTTCAAGGACAAGCAAGAGCTAATATTAAGTTGCTCCTCAAAGAGCGAATCAACAATGCAGATAACCAGGAAATTTGATGGTCAAAGAGCACTCTATATGTAGGTCTTCAGGATATCCACAGATACTCTCGTTTGGCCAAGTCCTCCAAATCACGAAACGACTTCTCTGATACTTTGGAAGACAACAGTTCAGCAATTTGCTGCCCGCCCTTCTTTCGATTATCCGGACGCTCAGCTGTGATTGAGAGACCACAATTCCGAGGCGTACACAATAGACGTCGCCTCATGAGTATTTCATCATATTCAGCCTGACTTTGCTGGAGTTGTTCGATCAAGTTTTGATAGACTGTGTCTTCTCATCTAGCCCTCGTCTAGCCAAGCTACGCATAGCTCAAACAAAGAATGCAACGTTGAGCACAAAGGCTCTCCCAGTTCCTGTTTTTTGTCTTCGTGCTCCTGCAAAAACTTTGGCAGGGTGAAATGCTGCGACGCTATGTATAGAATGATTCTCGAAACAGAAGCCAGACACTATTTGGCGCTCGGCGCGGTCCATGTTCGAGCACAGTTTCCGAAGCATACCATGGTAGAGAACCTCGGCGCTCATGCCGGAAATGGTGAAAGCATTAACAAGGGAGGATAGTATGTAGCTCGAACTTTCGAATAAATCAAGGGTCAGTTTGAGCATTTCGGGAATAACTTTATCGCGCTCAGCAGGGTATTCACCCAACCAGTTGTCGGTCAGCATGGGCAATAAATCCATGATGATTACATGGTCAAGGCCAAGACCGATCTCATCTAGGACACCTTCCAGCCACGTCAGGGTTGGAGTGTGATCGACCATGTCATCAGATGGAAGAAGGTCACCCTTTGGATTCAAAAGCAAGATACAGAGGAAAGTGCGAGTCCCGCATCGTAGTCTTTTGGAAATCTTCGAATCGTTCAACCGGCCAACCGTGTTTTTCACAGAGTTCCTTTGCTTGGTCGAGGATTTGTTATGCGGTAAACGCAGGCTGGAGTGTACTTTCTACAAACTCGTCCAGCGTGGACCAGCCTATGTCCAGTTCCTCGTTTGGAGAATATCTGCTGACTTCCAAGTGAATGAATCTAGCACTGAGAATTTCACCGTTGATATGCCCATCTCTGCCGGGGGTCATTTTGATCGTACTTTGTGTTTTTGTCTAATATCACGCGAAGATATATACGGAGAGTTAACACGTAATATTTAGCCGGCTGTGCAGGAGGAAGAGTAACAAAAGGTGTCATATTCCTAGAGTCCGAGTTTAAGATGCGCGTCATAGTGTAGATATGAATATATCATGATGGTCTATATATGGAACCAGTCTACATGTTAACTGTTAAAGAGGGCTATAATGCGGGAGATATAAGTTCAAGCTGAGTATGTCGGAGACAAGGATCAACAGGTACAGGTCAGACCACCAAATTAGCCCGGGTGAATAGTCCAATGGAGGTTTTAATAATAAAAAATGATTTCATGCCGGGAAGTTCGTCTATTTAGGCAAGCCGCGTGGGAAGTCAGTCGGGTGCCGCTGACGTCCTCCGTATATTAACTGGGATCCGAGGGCTGAAGTCCCCTGTTCCTGACAGTACATAATACATCCATGGATATTATTTATGTATCCTATTAGTTATATGTACATATACTCCATATACGCACCGGAATATTTCTCATCTGAGCCTCAATAGGCGATTGCCTTTGCTTCCGGTGTAACATTTCCCATTCAGTCGGGTCCATGCGGCGTATTTTAGCGATTTTGGCGTATTTGGCTTATTTGGGTTAATTGGCGTGGTTGGCACATGTCATAGTAACAAAGACGGAGAAGTCCGTTCTCATTGGCCTAGAACTTTCGCTTTGAGGGTATCCCATCTGATTTGCCGACGGATGGTTGCATCGGTCTTGGCTGGCTTGGCCGTGTCTTTCGCTATCCAACCGAATGGCGTTTTCAACACTCCATAATCTATCGGCAGTGGCAGTGGCAGTGCCGAGGGATGCAATCAGTAAGTGCTCGGATAAAGACGGAAAAGATATAACCTAGGCAAATATACCAGAAGTGCCAGAAGTACCAGAAGTACGAGATGTACCAGATGTACCAGATGTACCAGATATACCAATATACCCAATCTGGCTGTATCAGCACGTTCCTTTCGAGGCTTACGCCATGTCAAGCCCCCCAACTCGTAAATTATTTCCTTTTTCCCCCAAACGAATCGAACAAAGCGGTAAATTACTTCGAACTCCGATGAATATGGTTTAGCGTGGAAATCCTCCTTGACCAGTCACAATCCACCAAATCCGCCCCCCCCAAAGTGTGTCCATGGAACTTCCCCCATCCCCGCGTCGCCCGACGCCTTCCCCGTATCTTGGCCAGCCCCCAGACACCTGGAGATTACCCCGGTCATCTCGGTTTACCCGTTTTGTCAATCCGGGGGAATCTCAAAGGTGTATATAACCCGCTGATCGGCATTTTCATCATGTTGTTTCGCTTCGATCTTCTTTGCATGTTTGGACATCATGTTCGGCATTCCGAAGTTCTTTGGCTGGAGAGGCCGGTCTCTCAACCTGGCTATCAGTTCCCTTGGTAGTCTTGATTTCTTGTACGATACTATCCATCTATACATCTATTCAATTATTTAATTCGCAACTAACCCCGCTAGGCTTTTCGGTTATGATCAAGGTGTCACGGGTGGTCTTCTAGACCTGCCCTCTTTCATCAAATACTTCCCCGCTATCGATCCTCTAGATCCAGCTATCCAAGCTGATGAGTTCCAGCCCATCCGGTCCCAGCGCAGTTTGAACCAAGGCATTGCAGTCGCATCATACAATCTGGGATGTTTCATGGGCGCTGTCTTGACTATCTTCATCGGTAATCCGCTCGGTCGACGAAGAACTATCTTCTGCGGCTGTGTGATCATGGCTACTGGCGCTCTATTGCAATGTACCGCGTATTCTCTGCCTCATTTCATTGTTGGTCGAATTGTCACTGGTGTCGGCAATGGCATGAATACGAGTACCGTACCGACATGGCAGTCCGAGTCATCAAAAGCCCACGATCGTGGTAAGATGGTGATGATCGAGGGTATGCTGATTACAGGAGGTATCACTCTTAGCTACTGGATTAACTACGGTGAGTGGAACACATATTCGATAATAAAATTCTGCAATTACTGATATCCGGAATTAGGCATGTCATTCATCGGAGAGAAAGAGGTCGCCTGGCGGTTCCCTCTAGCTTTCCAGATTATCTTTGCCGTCATTATCTTCTGCTCCATTCTCAACCTGCCCGAGTCTCCACGATGGCTTGTCATGCAAGGCCGCACCGACGAGGCTTTGGAGATTCTCGAGTGTCTCAATGAGAAATCTCGGGATGATCCATACATCAAGAACGAGCTCATCTCTATCGAGGAAACTGTCAAGGAAATGAACAAGGGCACTTACAAAAGTCTGTTCAAGATGAGCGAGTACCGTGAATTCCATCGTGTGGCCCTCGCCTACGTCAACCAGATGTTCCAGCAGATCTCTGGAATTAATTTGATCACTTACTACGTGAGTCCCCTTCCCACGGAGATGCTAGCCCTATACTAATAAATTTATTAGGCGCCTTCGTTGTACGGCCAAATTGGTCTCGGAGAAGGCAACCTTCCAAAGTTGCTGGCAGCTTGCAACGGCACGGAGTATCTGATGGCAGCCTTTATCCCCATTTTCATCATTGAGAAAGTCGGACGTCGCCCACTGATGTTGTTCGGCGTATGTCTCCCTCACCCCCGTTTGATACCCCAACTAACCAAGAATAAACCAGGCCGCCGGAATGTCAATTTCAATGGCCGTCCTAGCCGGTTCAAACTACCGCTTAACCCACCTAGGCGACAGCCGCGCCGGTATCGCACAGGCCGTATTCCTTTTCGTCTTCAACACCTTCTTCGCGATCGGTTGGCTCGGAATGACCTGGCTGTACCCAGCCGAGATCGTGCCCCTGCGAATCCGTGCTCCAACCAACGCACTCGCCACCAGCGCTAACTGGATCTTCAACTTCATGGTCGTGATGATCACCCCCGTTGCATTCGCGAATATCGGATACAAGACCTATGTCATCTTCGCTGTCATGTGAGTTCTAGATTCCCCGCATTAACCCTAAGCAGTTCAACTAACAACCGACAGTAACGCATTCATGTTCCCCTGCGTTTACTTCTTCTTCCCTGAGACTCGCTACCGTTCCCTGGAAGAGATGGATGCCATCTTCAAGAAGTCTACCAATGTCTTCAATGCCGTTACCATCTCCGTTAAGGAACCTTATCGCTATGATAAGCACGGCGAGCTTAGACCGGAGTACGTTGAGGAGGCTTTGCGCCATGCTAGCACGGATGTGCACATTGCCGGTGGGAAGTTCGAGAGTGATGAGAGCGGCACGGAGGTTAAGGCTTGAGTGCTAGAAGATAGGGTTGGTTGTGTATGTTGGTGGATCTCGTTTATACCCGTAGTGCTGGTGTGATTTGATTCTTGTATCTTTTCTGTGTTCCTTATGGCTTTTAGATGTAAAGGGGGGTTAATCGCAGACTTTTTGCGTCGGATTTTGATTAATAGTCACACGTGAGATATATCTAGTTTGTTATTGGTTAGATGTCACTACCATAGCCGGCAAGGAAATATTTCAGGGTTACTCCTGAGGCGGACGAGCCATGCATATGATATTCGGTTCTCACTCCTATTGGATACATAATGCACGCTGGCAAGGTATTAACAGAAGAACATTTATCGATGGAAACAGTAATATTGGGTACCAAAGGCATGGTCTTATATACACGATAACTGTTGTGCCTAGGGAATAAAGGGAGAACACAATTGACCCTATTGATGCCACTCAGAGAGCTTTATGGTATTTGGGAGCCGTAGGGCCTAGATGTCGCCAAAATAAATTGAACGTAGTAGTTGTTGATTATAGAAACAGCGTTCTATACAGCATGTATGTGAGATCAAAAATAATGTATGAAAACACTATGAATATGAAAACTGCAATCTTGTATACTATGAAAAGTAAATGAATGTTTTGTCTATTTCTTTATATATAGAAAGAAGCATCTATTTATGCTTCTTCTTCTTCGTATACTCCTATTATAATAGATCGGAAAGACTCGGTGAGAACCACAACGCAGGAATAAGCAAAGACTTAACTAAAAGTAGGCTCAATTGAAATGTTTAGGCGCCGACATAGTGAGATAATTGTGGATGATTTGGCACCGTTGGTCGCGGGAAATTCGAAATCAAAGGCGAGGGAGACAGAGCCCACCAGGGGCTCGTCTCTAGCAAGAGACTGCAGCACCGCTGTCGCTGCCGCGAGAGTCTCGTCCGCACCAGTCATTGTGTCCTAGCACCTTTTTAGTCGATACGGTCGGGATGATATGCAGAACCCGAAACTCCGAGTCCCCGCGCCGTCTGTCCGGTCGTCTCGGCAAGATACTAATCTAGAGTGAAATGTCTCTCCTGATACCTCGAGGCGTTCGTGAGCCAGGATGGGAGTCATCTCCCAAGGGAAAAGAGTGCGGGACGGTCGAACGCCGAAGCCGCGTCAGGACAAGCACAACTTACGGGACCTGACACAACAAATCCAGCAAGCCGTTTATAGCGACATGGGGCGATTCCAGGAGTTCTCGGGGATGGATGTGAGGGTATGATCCAGGGACGTCCCGACTGACTCGGGAAATCGGGGATATCGAAGAGGAGACCATGGAAGAGTGAGTTCGGGTATCCAAGGATGTTCAGGATGAGGGGGAGGGGAGGGAGGACACCCGGTAAGGTAGTTATGTAAGCGACTCGTTCTTCCAAGGTTCCAAGGTTTTGCGGGGGAAATAGGCCGAAAAATGTTACGGGAGGAAAAAGGGAGTTGGAGATAAGGCAAACTACGACACTGGGTAATCCCAATTAGCCCTGTTTACCGTACAAGACAGCTGAGGTAGAATACACGAGCACTTCGACAAGCTGGGGAAACTGAAACTTCATTCATCCTTGATATTGTTCCTCTTTGAATCACTTGCGTCGTTCGACTTCCTAGTAGGACGTGTGAATTATATCTACTGTTTCCGTATCTCCGCGAAAGCGACATAATGAGAGTGTCTAGGGTAGGGGCTCAGCTCCCTCTCGAACTTATCCTGCTTTTCGCCGAGCATCTTATGCCTGTTGACCTGCTGTCTCTTTTACGTGCGTCTCCTGGGCTCGCATGGGCCTTAACTTTTCAGCACACCATGCTTCAGGACGAAGGAGGGAGGACGATCCTACATCTACTCGCGAGGGAAGGGGAGGGCGAATTGATCAAGCCACTGCTCGCAAATAACGGTATCAGGCCAGACCCGAAGGATAACTGGGGTCGGACGCCGTTATCCCATGCCGCTGAAGGATATGAAGTGGTGGTCAGGCTACTGCTGAACCGACAAGATATCGAGGTGGACTCAAAGGACAACGATGGGTTGACTCCATTATCCTATGCGGCTCGAGGTGGACATGAAGCGGTGGTCAGGCTACTGCTGGACCGACAAGATGTTGAGGCGGACTCGAAGAATAACGATGGGCTGACTCCGATATCCTGTGCGGCTGGAGGTGGACATGAAGCGGTGGTCAGGCTACTGCTGGACCGACAAGATGTTGAGGCTGACTCGAGGGATAACTTGGGTCGGACACCGTTGTTATATGCGGCCTGGCGCGGACATGAAGCGGTGGTCAGGCTACTGCTGGACCGGCAAGATGTCGAGGCGGACTCGAAGGCTAACTGGGGTCAGACACCGTTGTCCTTTGCGGCTGGAGGCGGACATGAAGCGGTGGTCAGGCTACTACTGGACCGACAAGATGTTGAGGCGGACTCGAACGATAACTGTTGAATAGGGAGACGCTCGATGGCAGTTTGACAAGCAGACGGGTCGAAACAGCGAAGGAACCGCACGCTTCTGCAGTTCTTAGCACCGAGGATATAGCAGGCATTAACAAAAGAAGGTCATAGCGAGGCAAAAGAAGGTGTATTCGAAAAATCGGGATGGGCGAGTTTTACTCTTAGTTCCAACTAACTGCTTATCCCTATGATTTCCCACGCCTATACATAGGTCACTAATATTTTACAACTACCGCAGTGGCCTCCTATTTGGTAGTGCATGTGTGACAAGACTCCCGGCAGACGCTTGCTGTGGCTGAACGTAGAGCAAGGATGGTTTTGTCGCATGGCCACTTTACCGCTGCGCCACACAATTACGGCAGTCGGACCGCACTAGCACTGGCGTAGGGCTAAGCGAGAAAGAACAGGCTGGAGGTTCTCAACTGCATCTACTTACGTAGGAACTATGCCTTGGAATCCACGTCAACCCAGTATCTTTCACGCTGAAGAATGGTCTATACCATGGCGTTCATCTTCATCTGAGTTTCCACCTGAAGAAACCTTCATCGAGCGATACAATCGACAACTTGCAAACCCAGAGTGGAAGTCCATACCATATTTCTTAGACTATCACTCTCAATCCGGAGGGTGGCCATGGGGCTGGGCGATCTACCGTACCTGCTATGCAAACGTATCCGACGAAGACTGGGCTAGAGCTATTGAGAAGCTCGACGAGGCCTGTTTGGCTAGCCTTGAGTTTTATGAGTTCATGTACTCCAAAGCTGGGAAAACATATGTTGAACTGATCCGCGAAGGATATCGGAATGTTATATTTGAAGATCCTACCTTGGAGGGGGCGTCAGAAGACGCTATTCAACGTCGGCATAGACAATGGGTCGATGACCATGGCCTTTGTGTGACCAGCGCCCTTCCTCGCCTCAACTATCCTCTTTTGTTGGATGAGCTCTCTGTGCGGTCAATTCTAGCTAGCGCGGAGCCGTTAAGACCAACTGCTTTACACTCTGACACTATTTCGCATCCTGAACTAGGGGGGATGGTCGGTTACGTCAACGTTCTGGACGGTGATTTTGTCTTTGAAGAGCGGGGAGGGGATGACGGAGAGTACTACTTTGGATTGGCGCGGATTCACCTGGATTGTTTGTTTAGCTTCTGTCACAATTGTGAAAGACTGATGGATGAGCAGGACTGGGGCTCATGGGGTATGGATCAGCCTGATTATGTCCCTTATGTTGATGGCCGCTCACTTGAGGTCGAGAGCAAGCAACTGTTTCTGTCTACTCCAGGTCGACTTCACGATGTGGAGAGGACAGCTAGGATTACTGAGCTTGAGTACAAAGGCAACCAGTGATAGATATTAAGATACGTGGAATTGAACACTGGGCAATGTGCCAGCTTCTGCCTGATGTTAAGATGGTCAAAATGAATTCATTGTCATCAACATTGATGCCCCCTGCCCCCCTTATTACTATGACTCCCAACCTGGGCTATAATCTGAAATCAAATCAAGCATATAGATCTGACTGACTTTCTCACCCAATACCGCAAGGACTTGCTTAACCTTCTGGGCCGCCTCTTGCTACTTGTCGTCTTTGCTCGGATCCTCAACCCAACGAGCGGCCAAGTCTTGTATTCCTTTCAAGACGAAATCCTTTCCAAATTTCACTATCGCGTTCTTCTCTTTTTTCGAAAAAGCGATCCAGCAGGACCCAAGGTCGACTGGTTTTCCACTTGTTTGAAGTATTCGACCGCAGCGAGATCCAACTCGTAGCGAATGTCGTCGTATACTATCTTGAATCGTCTCCAGACTTCTTCCGAATTTTGACAGTTATAAACCGCAATTACCTGTAGGAAGTAAGCCACAGTTCAACGGAAGTTAATGTTGAGGCTACGGAGGAGGTGAGAGATGGAGAAGGATGATATGATATAAATCTATGGAAAGGAGGCTGTATAAATAGCCTCCGAGAATGACAAACATGACAAACCAGGCAAGTGCTCAGTCTGCATAGAGACAAACGAATACCCTGCATGCATTGCATGTCAACAGTTAAGGAATCAAATGTGAACTTACGTCTCAACATGGTTAAGGCCTTCTCAGGCGCTGAAGCAGCCAAAGCTTCCGGCCAGTGCGTCTGAGCGAAGGTATGTCTTGGCACATCACAACTCCAGAGCTAGAAGCAGTCAGTATAATATTGTAGACTGGTGTATATACAGGGCAGTGGGCAGTCAAGGGGCGGCTGGCCGTCTAAAGTTACGGGTGGAAAGGCGGCCGCTTCTAGCGCTAGAGGCTGTCATTTTCGGCGTCGATTTCACAGGTCCCTATATTCTAGGTGTAATATTCGTGAATAAATTCTACATAGCTAGGTAAACTATCTGTGGTGGAACAAGTTGAAGGATCCAGGTATTCCAGCTCATCTCAGCGTGACACGCATATCATTCGAGACCGACGTTAAACAAACGGATCTCGAGGAAAAATGCTTGCGACTTCGAATCGAAGAGAAAGAAACAGAAAGAGGAAGGTTGTAAAAAATGAGGCAAAAGAGAAAAGAAACAGAAGAAGTAGGCACATCTGCCCTTTGTTACATTACATGGATGCCAGTGGAAATACAGACAAGACGGCATCCAGGACACTGACGGAAGACTGAGAAGATGAAAGCGAAAAGGCGGATGAAATGACTCAGATGCGAAGATATGCACTCAGCGCAAAAGTATAGATTCAAGGATTGTTCGTTCGTCACGGACGCGGCGGTGTAAGGGGATATCAAGATCGAGGCGAAAAATGTGGTCATATTAGGCAAGCTCAGTTCCGTCCAGCGGGACCACTGACAAGGCAGTGGGAATGCCTGTATTCTGCACAAGACGGAGGCTCCATGCAGAGGCGAGGGTCATTCAATTAAGCGTCCCGGGCGGGGACGGGCTTTCGCGAGATCGAGCCGGACGGAGAAGTCGGCTGCGAAGTCGGGAGAGCTGGAAGCTCGCTGGTGGGTGCAGGTGAAGGTGCAGCTAAGGGACTTGGCGTGGACGGCGCACCTGGAGGGCTCGAGACCTGTAGCGCATCGGGAACGGGGGCAGGGGCAGGAGCAGGAGCTGCAGCAGCTAATGGGCTTGAAACTGCAGGCGCAGCGGGCGCTGCCATGGGGGGAGCGACGTTGCTGGCACTATTGCTGCGTTGGCGCTGGTTGACAGGCATCACAGGCCGCTGCATTCCAGGAGGCCCGTATGGACCAGGGCTCATCGAGCGCGGGCCGGGTCGGGGGCCAGGAGACATGGAGCGAGGCATTCCTCCGGGCCCGGGGGACATTGAGCGAGGGCCGGGCATTCCGCCAGGTCCAGGAGACATTGAGCGTGGGACAGGTCGCCCTCCTGGTCCTGGAGACATCGAACGAGGTCCAGGAGACATTGAGCGGGGAACGGGCATTCCACCAGGTCCCGGAGACATCGAACGAGGGCCGGGAGACATTGAGCGGGGAACGGGCATTCCACCAGGTCCCGGAGACATCGAACGAGGGCCGGGAGACATTGAGCGGGGAACGGGCATTCCACCAGGTCCGGGCGACATGGAGCGGGGAACTGGAGGGAATTGGACAGAAGATCCCGGGCCGGGGTAAGGGCGAGGAGGCGGAGGTCCAGAGAAGCCAGCGCCACCGGGGGATCTTGGGCGAGCGTCCTGAGGATAGAATCTTGGACCTGGCGGACCGGCCGGCATCATTGGGCGACCGTCAGGGCCCATGATGGGTGGGCCGCGAGAGCCGGGAGAGCCCGGGGGAGGTCGCGCGCGAGGCATCACAGGACGAGCCGAGAGGCAAGAGCGTGGGGCGACTCCTTGCTGGGGGCTATTAAGGCGCGTACAAAGAGCCCATCCATCGTCGTACTCGTGAAGCAAGCGCACAAGCGCTCCCGTGCGGAGTCCAAGCTCGTCCTCCATAGAGGGGTTGAAATCCAGTTGCACACGGTAAACATTGTTAGGAGGTGGTGGGCTAGCAGCTATGACGCCGGCTGCGCCTGCAGCTCCTACGACACCGAAGCCGGCAGCAACAGGCGAGACAGCAGTAGCATCGGTAGGAACGGTCGTAGATTGGGTCGAGCCAGTGGGGGAATGGCCGCGTGATTCGGCGGAATGGTAGCGGTCAGAATCATTGGACGCTCGTGATGAAGCAGCAGCACCTGCTGCAACACCCACGGCTCCGGCACCAACTGCGGCAGCTGCGACGGTCGGCACGGAAGGTCCAGGGGCCGATTCTGACGGTCCAGTGGCTGATTCGGCAACCGAAGGCGCAGGCTGGGTGACAGGGGTGGTGGCAGGGCTGAAAGGATTGACAGGGTCACCGAAGGGGTCGGAGTTGCTCCCGGCAGACTTGGGCGGCGTAGGAGGCGGCGTGTCGCCAGTGAGATTACGAGAGGCGACGGCTGCCGAGCCAGCTGCAGCACCCGCAGCAGCAGCGGAGGCTGGGGTCAAACCCGTGGAAGAACCAGCAGTGGCTGGGTTCAAGGCACCGCTGCCGCTTAGATCAGGCGCGAATTGAGTGACAGGACGAACATTAAGCTGCGGGGGCGTCGAAGGAGTCTGCGGTTTGGCAGGAGGAGGAGGCGGGAACGCAGCCGCAGTACCCTCTGGCAGGCCTTCACCACCAAAGGTCTTCTCATTTTCCAGCTGATATCCCCCTTGACTTCTCTTCTTCTTGCGGATAAAGAAGAAAATCAGCGCAGCGATCACACCCACGCCGAAGATGACACCGATGGCCACACCAGCCTTCGCGCCACCAGTCATACCCTCAGAAGTTGTAGTTCCAAGAGCAGTGGATGAGGCCGATGCGGCAGAGTCTTTGCTCGATCCGGTAGAGGTTGCCGTGAGCAGATCATTGACATCCTGGGAAGACCCCGCGGTGGAAGATGCTGAAGTCACAAAAGAGGTTGTCGTGATAGGAGCTTCCGACTCACTGGTAGTGGTGGTTGCTTTCTTAGTCTCGGTGGTCTCCGCTTTAGTTTCCTGAGTGGTGTGGGCCACGGTCTCTTTGGTGGTAGTGGGTTCCTCCTTGGTCTTAGTTGTAGTCGCCTCATCCGTATTTTTGGTCTCGGTTGTGTGTTCCTTGGTCCTTGTTGGCGCGCTGACAGGATCACCAACACCAGCATTTGGTTTCGTCGCAGTCTCGTGTTGGGCGCCGGTTACATAACCTCCCACCTCGCCTTCGAAGTCCGGATCCATAGTCTTGTAGACAATCACGACATCGGCTCGATCCTCGAGGACTCCTCGTTCCTCAACTTTTCCTCGCTCCTCTGGTTCCTCCACATTGCGTCCATGGTTGTGGTGCGCATGCCCGTGCATGTTGTCGACTTCACTATCCTAGGATATGGTGAAGGGGATGGAGGGAGATCAAGAGCGCGTATTGCTCCTAAAGAGAGGGATAAGCCCAGATTCCTAGGTGAGTGATGGCCGAGAATCCGCGTGTCTGGGTCGATTCCAGCTGTGTGGAATGTGGATAGAAAGAATGGACGACTGAGATCGAGCACCGCCGATTGTCAAGTCGAGAATAAAAGAAAGGACGTCGACTTCCAGGTCGTACAAATTGAAAGAAAGGACGGGGAAAGGATAAAAGAGACAGAAAGCAAAAGAGAAAAGCCTCAATACGAGAGAGCCCCGGAGTACCACGAGGAGCCGAAATGAGATCTTGGGACCCTGTGTGTATACAATAACATGCTAACCCAAACAGGCAGCGATAGACACCCTTTCCATCGATCTGATTGGCTGTCACACGGTACCTGGCCCGAAGGAGTTGCCAGACCCATGGCCGAGAACCCTTGCAGACCCACTTTACTTTTAAGTCGCCTTTTTGGGCTTTTTTGGGCTTTTTTGGGCTTTCCAAGGTTGATGAGTTGGAGATAGACTGATCTCTACTCGTACGTACGCGGTACTATGTACAGTGAAATTCAGCTTAAAACATCTCTGATACATAGCCTAATTTACCGAATACTTGGCAAAATACACGGGAACTGGACAAATCTCATCACTCGGCACCTGCTAGCCCCGTTTGCCCCCCAAGCATATTTCGCTAAAGTGTAGCCCTGCACGCGGGCCCGGGCACAGACTCTCCATGATTGTTTCACCCTAGCACAACAGCCACATCTAATTGATCGCTCAGAGCCCGTAATTTCCGGTGGTGCCGGAAATTCAGTTTTAATCAATTCAAATTTAATCAATAATAATGCATGGCACCCTTCCAATTGTTGCTGCCTCTCATGCAGGTCCCTCAGGGGTAACGCTGACCTTAGTACCTTGGAAACATATTCGTATAATATTCTGTTAATTCTGTGCCTCCATTAAGATACAATTATGTGTGTCAATAATGTTGTAGGTAGTACGGAGTAATCCGTAGATATCCAGATTTAGTATCCTCATACGGTGCATAATTGCTCGAGTCCGGAGTCCGGAGTAGTTATGCTTTGGTGTGTTGATAATTCAGTCGCGGGGTTCCACGCTTGTGATTCCGATCCACTCGCGCGGTATAACCCGATGAGGCGCAGGAAAGTGTGGCGTAGCCCCTTCATACACCCACATCATACCATTGCTTAAGTCCGAGCAAAATATGGATGGGCAAGGGCCTAAGGCTAATGTCAGAGTTTATTGTAAGACACCAGGCCACGTCACATACCTCTGTTGCCGAGAGTCTTTCGCTGCTCTCGTAGCACAATAGGTGGCTGACTAAATCACGGCCATTCGAGGATGCACCCGGGAGGATGTCTTCCCAGGCCTGCGTGGGGAACGAGTGGAATTCCACTTTTCCCCAATCTGGCAAGACATGGACTTCCTGTGCAATGGTTACTTAATGACTTCTCCATTCGTGGCAGGTGCGATATGCTTACTGGCCAGCGCTGTTCATCCGGAGTGCCCAGTATTTTGAAGATCGAGAAAATCAGCGACAGATCACTGCCCACAGGCCCGGAGTCGAAGAGCTGGTGGTGGCCGACGGCAATGGCTTCTGCTACTACACAGCCAGCAGCCCAGATGTCGAGGGATGTTCCATACTCTTTAAACCCAAACAGAATCTCTGGGGCTCGATAGCACGTCGTGCCCACATCGGTGATTTTCTGCGTGGATGGCTCGGATCCTGCATCGCCTTCTTTCCATGAAATGCCAAAGTCTGCCAAGTACGCTGGTCCGTTGGGAGAGTCCATCAGAATATTGGAAGGCTTGATGTCGCGATGAAGTATACCCATGCTATGGAGATGGGCGAGGGCAGAGAAGAGGTCTCGTAAAATCGATCGTGTTTGAGCAGCACCTACCATGTCTCGCCGGAGCAAGTGCTCGAAGTCATATCGCAAAAAAGGAAAGACCAAGACAAACCGGCCACCATCAAGGTTAAACGTCTCGATCAATGGAATTATATGTGTGTGAGAAGCTTGGCGCAGCAACCGTGCTTCACGGTGAGCATCATGGGGGGCTGTCATCATGTGTGGAATAGTGACTTTCACTGCCCGAACGGTCCCATCTTCCAACTTTGATCTGTAGATGGAGGAGTGGAGACCAGCATAGTGGTGGAAACATGACCGATATTGACCGACCACTTCCCCGGTTGAGGTCCGTGGTTCTTCAAAGTCCTCGACATGCTGTGGGCTGCTAGTCCCCATCTTCATGGACCCTGCTAATTCAGCTTCATTAATTGCCTTTTGGCATATGGAATCATATTCGTCCTGGGTGAAATAGTCTCAGTTGAAGTGTTTCTTTTAATGCCAGTTTTCCAAGGCGCACAACTCACTTTCGAGACCGCCTTGTCATACGCCTCGGTTTCAAGCTGCTTGGCTTGAGCCATAGCTTCTGCAAATGCGGAGACAGGCGTGGAAGAAGCATGCTGATACGCAGCTGTGCTACACACACATCAACCTAGTGCTCATGTTGTAGACGGGAGGTTCGCTTACAGAGACTGTATGGCTCGCAGCCGGTCTGAGAACCCGAAATTGTTCTTCCAGGACATGTTGGACAAGGTCGACGGCTAATCGAGATTGTATGGCTTCTACCGTATGCTGCCTTGCAATTACTACACCAGCGTGTAGCCAACAATCAAAGCAAAGTAAACATAGGGGAGATCTATTCTATCATGGAGAGTTGCTATCATGTGTCAACCTGAGGCAGCAAGGCGCCAACATCCACGGCAGGGATGATGTCATGTGACCAATCAAGACGTGGGTACAGGAATGTGACGTAAATAACAGCAATTTTAGGCTGTTATGGCTGAGTTGACACCGCCAAGTACTGTATTACCATAACCACCTCCGTCATTCCATCCCCATTGCCCGTCCTCGGCCATCATCGAATGACACGCTATCAACTGACACTGGCATTCAGCCCCAATCCCACATTCATTTCCCTTACTTGATTGGGCTGTTCTTACTGGGAGCACCGCAGTAATCTCTTGGTCCTCTCTTCCATGTTATGCGCTTCGTGCGCTACCTTGCTCAATACCTCAATACCCCGGAATCTGAATCATGGACCTCTCACGGCAGGAGTACCCAACGCTGCTGGTAAGATTGAGCCAGGCGAGCTTTGTGGTTGACAAACAAAGTACATAGTTACTGATCATTGGTTGTATTTCTTTTATTTAGGCCACCCTACACCCCGGCCAAGCTACAACCGTCCTGAGCGATCGCATTCGAATCATAAACAAGGTCAATGCGGATATCGCGGATTATCTACAGGTATGACAACCTGTGACCTGCTACGATCACATTCGTGGAATGGGATTTTCGATGGGAAGCGATATCGGTGTTGACAAATTGGCGATAGGAACGGCGTCGGGTTGAAGAAGCATACGCCCAAGGGTTGCGGAAGCTGGCGCATCGGCCACAGGCGGACAATGGAGCTGCTCTTGGGTAAATTGGCATTTCCCTAGAGAATCGAAGTTCTGGTGTGCCCGATGATGACGCTGACTTGCGAAACTAGCATTTTCCAAATCCCCTGGCAACGCATCATCAGTGCGACCGAAACGCTCGCCGTGTCGCACGAAACCCTTGCGAACAAGATCGAGGAGGATGTCGAGCGACCCCTACGAGAATTTAGTACCAAGAATACAGAGATGAAGTCGATGCCCGGTATCCAGAGTGATCTGGCGGGGCTGGCGAAGAATGTGGAGACTGCGCAGAAGAAGGTGGACAAGGCCAGGGCAAAGGGTGCCAAAGGTGCAGACAAACTTGCTAGTGAGATAGCCAATGCGGAGGAAGTCCATCAGCAATGGGATTCGCGGGCTCCCTTTGTTTACGAGCAACTCCAGGCCGTCGATGAGACTCGGCTCAACCACCTTCGGGATGTGCTAACACAATTGGAGACCCACGAAGTGGATCAAGTCGAGCGTGGTCGCCAGGCCGCTGAAAGTTGCTTGAATGTTTTGCTGAATGTCGAAACAGCAGATGAAATCAAGACCTTTGCGGCTAGGATGGCGGGCACACGGGTCCCTGCGACACAGCCCATCCCCAGAAGACAAACTGAACCGGCAGAGACACCTCCCACAATTGAACCAGTATCTGATCGGACAGCAACTGCTCCAATCCAACCTCAGTTATCTACGCCACCAACAGAAGCACCCCTTCCGGCCACTCCACGCATCCAGGATGGTGAGGTAACCCAACCATCAGAGGCGTCTGAGAGACACGCCGCCGCTCAGACACCACCAGGTAAGCTTTGGAACCAGATTATGACTCCGTGGCAGACGCAAGTTCTGACGCTTTATCCAGTACCGGAAGCACAGCCACGGCATACTCCCCTGGGGGGTTTGAGACGTCTTGGAACTGTCATGAACAGGAGAAAGAGCGTTGTTGTACCCTCAACTACATCTTTTGACCGAAAATCAGAAAAGAAGCGAAGTCCCTTTGCTGCTTTCAAGAGAGCCGATTCCTCTCGCGAGATGCAAATACCGGAATCTCCGCCCCCGACCGCCTCTGACCGTCCGGGGACATCCTTTACCGACCAGTCATCCTTGCGGAATCCTAGTGTGTCACAAGATCGGTCTGGGTTAGATGCTGCGGCGACTATGCCTGAAGAACATCCAGAGACGCCTAGAAATGGAGCTGCCCCGGAAGCCCCTGGGCTCGCCAATAACCACGTTAGTCAGGTAAATTACCCACCAGCGATTTACAAATCAAAGTGCAACAATCACTGACTAATCTCTTCTCCAGTCACAGGTGGATTCAGAAGGGTTCACCCAGCGCCCTGCAACAATTGACGAGATCACACGTGCCCAGAATGAGGCAGCGGGGTAGGTGACCTTGTGCCAATGGTGATAGACGAATGCTGACAAGTATCACTACAGCCTGGATGAGTCTAGTATGAATCTGACAATTCGAGACCAGCCCATCTTCGAGGATGAGAGCCAGGCGAAGCAGGCCATGGATGAGATGGCAAATACTCTCCGAATGGTTAGTGACAGGTCTCGCCACTCCTCAGACATGGTGTATAATACTTACTTTGTCATACAGCGAGCTCCACCTCCAGGTATCAGACGCAATGCAGGCACCATTCGCGGACGCCGTGATGTTCGCAATACGGTGTTCATTCCTTCCCCTGGTAATGAACTTCCGCCGTCTTCAGCAGGGTCGGAGTCCCAGCCCCCAACCTCGCCAATCAGGCATATGACCTCCCCCAGCATTGCCCCTAGCACTGCTACGGATGATCATACTGTATCAGATACTACTTCTGTTCGCTCCGGGCATGCTACGCATGCTGCGGGAGCTGCAGTCCATCCGGATCTATATGAATCGGGCTTGAACGCTTCAATCATCGAGACCGTCAATGCATGGTTCTCGGAGGGCAATGTCACCAAGTCCTTCGTCGTTGGGGAGCTTGCTCTCGCAAACAATCCTACAACTGGTACGGCGGCGGACCAGACTCGCATCCGACTCGATAACTTCCAAGTGCTGGAAAAGGTAGCGGCCAATCCCCACTTCGTGCAGGAGATTGCCAAAGACGCTGGCGATGACAAGAGAGGCGAATACGATATCCAGTTGGGCAGCATCTCCCGCCCCATGCCGACAGTCGCATTCAAATATCAACTGCATATCGACCCAACCAGCCCCTCTGCCTACTGCCCCGTGATATTCAAGCCAGTTTGGAACTTGGAAGAAACCCAGGCTAGCGCCATCATCTACTATACCCTCAACCCATCATTCGTCTCCCACACAGGGGAGTCAATCACCCTCAAGAACCTCGTCTTGACTATCAATTTGGACACCGCCACCCATGACCAAACTACCAAGCAGCCGCGCGAGTCAGTCGCCCACGCCATCAGCGCCGCCATGTATCCCAATACCGGCGCCACCTTCCGTCGCAAAACATCCACCGTCACATGGAGAATTCCCGAGCTGGAAGTCAAGGCCCCCACTACCCCAGGCGCAGACAGCAAGCTCCTCGTCCGCTTCGTGACGTCCACCCCCGGACCTCGCAAGGGTACAGTCGAAGCGAAGTTCGAGCTCCGCGGTGCCGAATCCGCTTCTCAGCTGGGCATCAGCCGTGCTGCCTCAGATGTAGAGCAGAAGGAAGCTGACCCCTTCGCCGACGAGGGTCGTGAGTCCCCGCTATCCGCGGCTTCGTGGCTAGGTGTCCCCACTACACGCAAGCTGATCGGTGGGAAGTATGTCTCTTCCTAGATATGTCTTCAATGTTGAGCAAGGCGGGATGGGGCTACCCATGCCTGGTCGTATATATTCCAACCCATGCAATTGTTTCTTCTGTTATTTTTCCACTGTTTGGATTATGTGTCTCAGCATAGGCATCCCTACAGATAGGGCCCAAATGGGAGCATCAGAAGCTTAGGTTGATCCCATTACTTTTTCCCCTTCCTTTTCTTTCTGTCATCCCCTCCCGTCTCTTGTTTTTCGAGTATTCCCTTCTGCAAATAGCGGTTCTGCTATGAATTTTCGCGTTTCTTTTTCTTTTGGTTGTTGTTTCGTGTAGGTAGGCATTTGCTTCGCGTACATATGTATGTAGCTCTACGTACCTTGTCCAAGCACAGGATAATTAATGACAGTGACTAGGCACTAATATGCTTAATAGGCATTCAAATGGCACGTACCTAAGAAACTAAGGAGGGGTGAAAATGGCTATATAACCAGATATCTAAAGATACTAACTGGAGAGATTACTAAAAAAGACCTAAAAACCTTGGAAGACATATAAAAGAGTGTCGGAGAAGACTACCTAAGAAGGCTACTATTCTTGCTATAGATTTGAGATATTGTAGAAGTTGACCCTATAGAAGCTCAGATGATGATATTGTAGGAATTAACTGTAATAACTTGTACGAAATAGATAATAGTAAACTGGCTAGAAGATACCATATGGCGCACTGGCAGTTGTAGACTGCTGTAGTATCGATGGCTACATTCTTCACTCAGTGCCCTGCTCAACCTGCCTCAAGACCTTCAGTTTTTGAGGTTGGTCTGTTCTGGAAGAGCCCGAAAGTAGAGATGTCGACAATCCAAGTAATAGCATTTCATTACCTAGAGGGCTTGTAGACAAGGTACCTACCTATCTACCTACCTACGTATGTACCTAGGTAAGTACTACTACATATGTGGAAATCTGTTTAAATGGTCAGACTCGGCACTCGGAAAATTCCAGAGACCCACCTCGGGGGCGGGCCGCTTAGCCTTTCTTGTTCCACTCTACACGTGGGCTCGACAGCCCCAATGTTATCAGTTTTTGCAACCTGCGCCTCCAGGCGGATCTACTCGATGTAACATCTGTCGTCACCCATGGCAGGCAAGTGAGCGGCGAAAGAAGTTACCTAGGTACTCTCTGAGCTTGCATCATACAAGTGAAGACATCCCCCAGAAGAGAGAACGACTGAATACTATCATTCCAGGCGAGCTGAGCAGGCCAAGCGGCAGCGCTCCAGATCTGCTTACGCGATATCGTACGCTCAACAAGTATCCCTAGCTCCAGGGCTATTTGGCGCGCTTACCGGAGATTGCTGACTGACCTTGATTTCACCATTGCTTCCCTTTTAACGTTTTTATGGCGCTCATCTTGGGAAGCATGTCTTACGATCTCAAGCCGAATACATCCAGTTTCTACTATCTTGGAGGACTCATCTTCTTCTCGCTCCTTTTCAAGATGTATAGGCTTGCCTCCGTTGCTCAGGGGCTCCACGGATGCTCAGTTTTACTCGATCGAATAGTGGCAAGAGGCGAGTATTAAGACGGAACGGGAACGATGTTCCTCTCTTTCCCTAGCATTAAATATTTGGGGATACAGGTACTATGGCAAATTGCATCCGATGCCCTCATGGATATAAATAAAAAAAGATATGCAGTGTTACTTTAACAACTGCACGAACAATAGCAGATTCTCAATGACAAGAACATACAACATAGCACAAATCAACATGTGCCGGGGAATCACGGAAGTACAGATATGGGAACGGTAAGAAAATACGATGCTGATACATATCACATCCTAGCAGCGCGGGTGGTCTTATCGTAGAAGTCCAAGGTCATGGCTGCTAGGAAACATGGAATATCCTTTCTTTCTTCCACCCAGAATTTGATGAGAGGTTTAATTTCCATGGCGAACAGACTGTTGGGTCCACCCGATATCTTCATGGTGCCGTTTTCACCATCGAACACGATGGAGTTTTCTTCACCATTGCCCATGCTGCCAGGACCAGAGTCAGAAGGCGCATCAGAGTCACCATGCCGGTATGCGGAGGAGAGGTGGAACATGGACGTTACGCGCACTCTACCATTCGGCAAGAAATCAAGCTTGAAACCGAGGAGAGAGGCAACGGCTTCCCGGAACTCGGAGGACTTAGCTGTCCAGATCTCCTTCAGTCGCCGCATACGCTTCTCTTTGTCGGCAACGGTTCGCTCCATGTCTTGCATTTCGAGCTTTATGCTCTCCAAGGCGCTGACCGGGACAACTTTGACATCAGTATGGCCCCCGCGCAGCTGCGCCATGAGGTCCCTGTTCGCAGACTGGAGGGTTGCAAGAGTGGTCATCTTAATTTGCTCGGTTTGGGCGGTCGGATTATCGCGCAATTCAAGAACGCGGGTTCGTGACTTAGCCTTCAAAGACTTAATCTGTGACTTGGCCGCATCCAGTTCCCGGCGAGCGAGAGTTGTGGCCTGGTCTGATTTTGTGAGATGTTCCTGGAGCTTGCGGTTCTTGCGGGTGAGCACGGCGATACGCTCAATTTCGCCTTCGCTATCGGTCGGAGAAAGAGGTCGCTTGACGCCTCTTGCTTCGTCTGCCTTTGGTGCTTCCTGCTTGGAGAGCTCTTCGTGAACTTTCTGGAGTTCACTGCGGTATTCATCGACGAGTTGTTGCAGCTGGGCTATCTGTTGGGACTTTTGTCCATCAAACTGTGACTGATCCTCGTTCATTGTGGCCTCTTCCGCATCAAATGTCTCGAGTTGAGCGCGCAAGTATTCGACTTCTTTCACTGCAAGCGCACGCTGGCGCTCCAGACGAGCTCGAAGTCGGCCCTCCGCGGCACCAGGCCCTCCTGCAGAAGCGGAAGTCGCAACGCGGAGTTTCTCCAACTCCTGTTGCAGATTATTTTTATCACTTTCGAGGCCCTTGATAGCCTCATCTTTCTCAAGCAATTGGGCTTCAACGGTCCCGAGACGATCAAGGAGAGTGGCAATCTCAATTCGTCCTTGGACCACCGCCCTGACAACAGCATCCGGTGAGTCAAACTCTGCAGGCTGGTCGTCTTCCTGCAGAAGACTGACCCAAGACTGTCGCTCATCTTCTAAGATCTGTTTTTGAATCTGAACTGTGTTCAGTTCAGCTTCAACGCCCTTCATCAATTGGAGCTGATTCTCCACTGATCGCTTCTGTTCGTCAACGACTTCAACGTTCTTCGAGACCTTTCGAAGGTGACGCAGCTCCGTCGTTTGGTCACGGTTTGCTGACTCCAATTCCCGAATATGATTGACCTGCTCGGAAAGTTCTCTCTTCAATACTGCCAAGGCCTCAGCATCGCTTCCTTCGGCCCTAAGTCGAATATTATCCGCTTCGAGCTCAGCGAATTCGGCTTCACGCTGGGATAGTTTCTCCTGCATCGATTCCTGGGATGTCCTGGCATTTTGGATGTCGTTCTGGAATTCCTCGATGGTCTTTTGTAGAGAAGCGCGGACTGTCTCTAGCTCGTTGATCTGGTATTTGAATTGTCGTTCCTGGTCGGAATGTTGAGCTTGAATGTCGTCAAACTCTTCCTGCAAGTTCTGATTCTTATCCTGGAGGCTTCTGATCTTGCGCTCAAACCCAAGCTTGTCATTCAAAACCTGATTTTGAATTTCTTTCAATTCTTTCGCAAGTTCGTCGCTCTTATGGGTGGCCCGGTTACTCGAAGACTCCGCAGTCTGCAGCGAAGATTGTTAGTTGGCCGCGTGAAAGCAGAAACTGGGAGCGACTCACCTGAGCCTTTCGGAAATCTGCATCCGCTTTCAATTGTAAGTCGCGGGTCTCTTTTTCATGACGAAGAGCCTCCAACTCTCGTTCCTGCTTGATGTTCTCGAGCTCGTATTTGAGAGTACTCAATTGCACGCGTAACTCCTCCTTTTCCACATCTAGAAGAACAGTCAGCCTTTCCGTCGCGGGCCTCTTGAGTCAGTTTGAGCAAGGAATTGTCTTACCGTGAACTGGTTGATGGGACTGGACTTGAGATTGTGTAAAACGGCCAGATTGTCGCGCCGCAGTCGATCGTCGCATGGTACTCCGTGCACCAGATGGCGTTGAGGGTGAACCGAATCCAGCGATGAGCTGGGAAGCCGGTCGGTTATTCTGGCTATTGTCCATCTAGTAAGAGGCAGGAGAGATCAGTTGTTGTGCAAAAATAGAATGAGACACATTAAAGCTCACTGTGAGGTTCAGGCTATGATAAGCCCCACGTAGATTCCTGTCTAACAGGGCATGAGGCAAGAAAACACTGCACAACTTGTCCTGGAGCTGTATCAAAGGGAAGATGGTTAAAGCCGGGCGCCGCCTTGTTTAGGATTATGTCAGCTGTGAGCTGCACCCGAAAAGGGGTTAGCGCCGTTTTAAAAATTATTTCGATTTCGGCATCGAATTCTCAGTCCACCACCCTCACCCGCGACTCGTTCCTTTCACCTCGGTCTTTCGTTCGATTTCACTCAATTTCTTCCGTTTAATACCCCACAACCGTCACCATGGGCAAGGACAAGGTCGAGAAGAAGGACCGCGCTGAGAAGAAGGAGAAGCGTGCGGAGAAGGACGGTGTGCACAAGGTCAAGAAGGAGAAGAAGGAGAAGAAGGATAAGACTGCTCTTGTCGATGCAGTAGAGAAGGAGATTGGCTCTGAGGCCATGGAGGGTCTCGAGCAGACCGGCGATGTCGCCGTCAAGGGCGAGGGTGAGGTCGACGCCGTTGTCGACCGTCCCGTCGGCGCCGTCGTGCCCTTCGCCAACCCATTGGTTGAGGACAAGCAGGCCAAGAAGGTCCTGAAGAGTGTCAAGAAGGGTATGTGCATCGTCTTTTCAAAATTTTACTTGTGTCTTCTACTATCAGTGCGCATGGCCGATTTTTATCGGATCTTCGGATCGCTCATGACCACTGATCGCGTGCTGCGCAACTTTTTTTTACCCTTATCTCCAGATCGTCCATGCTGACATCTATTCCTCTAGCTGCTGTCAACAAGTCTCTCAAGCGTGGTGTCAAGGAAGTCGTCAAGGCTCTCCGCAAGTCTCCTATCCCCGCCGCCAACGCTCCCATCGGTGTCCCCAGCGGTGTTGTCGTTCTCGCTGCCGATATCTCCCCCATGGACGTCATCTCCCACATTCCCGTCCTGTGCGAGGACCACGGCATTCCCTACGTCTTCGTCACTTCCCGTGCTGAGCTCGGTGCTTCCGCTGCCACCAAACGCCCTACCAGTGTGGTCATGGTTACCCCCAAGGCTGCTAAGGGCAAGAAGGATGATGATGAGGAGTTCACCAAGGTGTTCGAGGAGCTTGCTGGCTTGACCCAGAAGGAGCTCAAGAAGCTGACTGTCTAAAAATGTTCTCGACTGGTCTGTTTTACCTTTTGTTATTTGCTGTTCCCACGCTGTTCACTGTGAGTGGGTTCTCTGGTTGTACAGGTTTCTGATACCGTCTGTTTAGACGGTGCATGTCTTATGGGGTCCGGCCTATGGGTATCTTTCTATTTGCTCTTTTGTTCCAACTCGGCGTTATTTCAATGGTGTACGAAAAAGGCAAGAATTCCAATGAGATACCACCACCCTCATAGACTGTCAGTTCTGAGTAAGGTCTCGGTTAATTTTAATGGACATCCCATGGAAATCCCCGTCACTGCACTGCCCCACAGGCAGTATGACACCTGCATAGACCACGTTGTGCCTGATTGTTGTGGGAGTTGAAAATTCTCGAAGAGTCTCACAGTATAATGCCTTGTGCGATAGAATGACAGGTCACACGTGAAATTGCCTCGAGCGCCAATATTTACCAGTGCGCCTCGGTCTATGGAAATCAGCCCTAAGTTCTTGCGAATGTAATCAGTCATCCCTGGGCACAGCGGAACTAAAGAATTGTAGATCGCGGGTGGGGCTAACATGGCGATGAATTTTATACACTAGTATACACATAGTGTGAAGAGCTAAGCCATGGGCAATCAGCCTTGCATCGTGGGGCAAACTATTACCGTGGCGTTCCGAGTTCACGCCGATCAATATGATCAATCCGTATTTCCCTCGACCTTGATGTCGAACAAGGGATAAAGTGCATACCCCAAGCGCAGCATATATCAATCTCAGCCAATCACCATGCACAATGCCCTAGATGAATCCAATCCCAATATCAGATCATCTAGCGCTAGCCTAGATCCAGGAACAGATTTGATATCGGGCACCGAATCTGAGAATGGGGGAAACCCTTTGTCCTACACAGCTTCTTCCTTGTGTCAAAGGCACGGCCCTTACAGCTAAACTCTCCCCTGTCCTTGGAAAAATGATATAAGGACCTGAATGCTCTCATTCTCCGTCGCGCAATTCATTCCTTCCGCATATACCGGCCACTATATTAGCCAATTCCCTCTGTATATCTCCGACGATGTACATTAACCGCCCGTCCATTTTATTACTCGCTTTTATTTTGGCTCTTACTCAATCAACTACATCCCACCCTATCCGAACTAGCAAATGGGTCAAGATAGAACAATTCGAAGATCCCAATGACCGTGGAATATGGAAAGTCTTTGAGAAAGAAGGATATCATGATCAATTACCCGACCCACCGCACGTCAAACACAATGGGGTAAGTACATGTACCGATTCTTATATTTTCGACTCGGCGACTTACCTATATCAACCTACAGAACCCAGCATGGCCCACCAACCAAAACAACAAACAAATAGAGCAAGAAACACCAAACGATCGCTATAAAACAGGAACGTCCGAATGGGGGAAACCAACAGTCTCAATCCTGATCCCAGCATCCCCAGAAACACCCGGCCAAGTGCACAAGCCCTACAGCCAACAGACGGGAGAAAAGCAGGAAGACCACTCAGAAGATAAGGAGAGCTCAATTGAAACACTCGATGCCGAGAGACAAGGTCACTACAACGAGATCCTACAATACCCGCACACAAAAGGCGCCATAGACGATGAGCATAAATATCCCGCGCCTGCATTCTTCTCCCACACCTCCTCGTCGGGCTGGACCTCTTTCTTTGCATACCGATTCCCCTTCCAGACGTTGAGATCAGAGGCCGTGGCGTTCCCGCAGTATCCTCTTCCACGAGTTTTTACGACAGTGATTATTCTCCTGGTGATGGTTTGGGTTGCTATTTTCACCATTGGGTTACTTGAATTGGGGAATTATCTTTGGAGACGGAGGGTAGAGGCTTTGGGTAGGGAGGATGTTCAGGGTCGGCATAGTGTGGAGGAGGAGGCGAGTTTTGATGAGACGATGAAGGTGCCCTTGACAATAGTTATTGCTCCTTCGGAAAACACCCGGCCGCGCGACGAGGGTGAACGTGGGTATGGGTTCCTAGAGTCCGTTTCTAGTGACTATGAGTCGGATTCCGGTTCAGAATCTGATGAGGATGATTATCGCATCTTTTGATAAATATATATCATATATATCCCACATGTACATTCGCTGATCAATCAATTCTTACTTCTCTTCCTGTCAATACATTTGTAGCAATTATATATCAGAGGTGTGTTGTTGACAAGGAGGTAATGCAATCCTACTAATATTCCACCAAAAGGGAAAAGGTCGTGTACGACGCAATGAATAGAGTGAGAATGCCTAAGTGGGGCCTAGCTGGAGATTGATATGGAATACAAGATGAAGAAGAATTGTAACGATCATACATATTTCATTGTGCTATGGTACATAGGCGATTTAAATCATAACCGATAGTTTCATCATAACCCCAGCATCAGGCCAAGCCAAGTCAAAGTACGCTCACTTCAATTCCCCAAATAGAAAGATAAAACATATAGGGCAAATTTCAAATCAGGGAGACTTAAGCGCGCTGGTCACTCTGCAGGTGCTCATATATAGTATAAGTATCCACACCCTTCTGATGGGGACGGGCAGACTCATGAGCAGAGTGGTTATTGCCATGCTGGAACTGCCTGATAGCATCTCGGCCAGGGTCCTGGTCGCTGCCAATTTCCGAGTCGAAGCTAACATTCCTCGCATCGTCGGAGGGCAAGCCACCCGCTTGAATGTCGGTCGCGCCGGTAGTCTGACTGGCACCTCCACTGCCGCTGGCGGCAGAATATTCGCCAGCTTTGATACCCATTTCTCTCTTGGCTGCAGTTGAGCCACCCCAGTACCCGGAGTTGTCCATGTGTGTGCCAGGGAAGTTGCCTTGGCCAACCACGCATTCGGGGTACTTTTGTTCCTCGTGACGGTCCTGGCGCCGAGCACTGTATTGGGCGGAGGGGAGCTTGATGGATGAGGAGATGTTGGTGTTGGTTACTGTGGATTGGTTTCCTGCGACGCCCATGGGCTCAGCGCCACGGTTGCCAGAGAAGCCGCCACCTTCGCGGATGGACTCGGCGGCAAGTGAGTCATTGGTAATAGGGCCAGACGGTTCTTCGATGCGCTGTTGTGCGCGAGGATCAGTGGTAACTTTGGTGCCACTGCTGCCGGCAGAAATAGGGACGTCTTGGGTTGCCATGATGATGTGATGGGAAATTAAAGAGGTAGGTTAAGGTTACTGAAGAGATGTCTGACAGAAAAGATGTGGCCGTGGTGGCATATCTATATAAGAAAGCAGTAAGAACCGCATATTGAAAGTATATGCCCTCATAGAAACCACATTGATGTCATACTTACGTTCGCCAGGAGCATTTACAAGATATATGCAAGTTTAATCTTGTTGGCCAGTCGTAGTCGTGTCGGCTAGTTATGCTTGACACTCTGCTTGGCCGATAGAGCGGAGGGTGTGGGGCATAAGCTCCTCTCTGATGTATTGATGCTTCTAGAAGGCATCGAAAGGGAAATCAGTACGCCACATGCTTATCCAGAACTTGTCCGAAATCCATCTCCCAGAGCAAAAGATGGTGTTGCTACCAGGAAGAGGCAATTGACGTCAGGCCTAGACACCTGACATGCAAACAATACAAACACCCTTTTTCCCTCGATAGATGGTCGACCTTAACATTTCATACTGTGTTGAAGGTAAACTTGGAAGATACAAAGATGCTATATGTGTTTGCCTCGGCAGTAACACTACATCTACTGTACGTTTGTCGTCAATATATATCGGGTTTCAGAGATGACTTCCCATTTCCGTTTTAGTGTCCACCCCTTGTCGCTTTTTGCTCATACGGGGCCCACTGGGGCCGTGTATGCCCCCAACGGGGGCCCAGGGCCCCGGGAGTAAGCACCACCTAGAAATCGCTCGGCTACAAGGAGAAACGAGCCAAGCATACATATTCTAAGCACCCCACTGCAGTGATGTATACTCCAACCACCTGGCAGTGTCTTGTTGTGTCAAACAGATGATACGTTGCGTCGTAAATTACCTGAGAGGTCGAAGTCCGGTGCCTGCGTGACCTCCACGATCGTTTGCTATTGCTTCGAGCATGCTAAGATCCCGGCACGAGTCCATTATTGCTAATTTTGCCCGACGTATGTTCGCGGAAATGATCTAGGCAAGAACAACCAGCTCAACACAACCTCACCATCCTATCACCTTCACCTATCACTTGTGCTCGAGGTCTGAATCGTCCTATCACCTCTGGACTCGTGGAATCAATCTGGGCACAAAACGAAACTGCCTCCGTTCGATCTACTACAAGGGAAAGCTACAACCATGGCCCTACTTTAAGGCAGAAGTGAGCAACACTTCCCAAACTCGGATCTGGAGTCTCCAGATAAATCCCCGCGTTATGGACCTCCATATTCCCCATGCTAATTGGAAGGAGGTCATATCAGCGGATCCTGCGTTACCCGAAGCCCGGTCTAAGGCTTCCCTTAGCACCTCCAGCCTAAGCACCGCCTAGTCTTCGGCATTGTTGTCGAACACTTTGAGCAGCCCTCTTGACCGAGTCAGATCCGCTGCGGATTCAAGGCCGGAAATTAACTCTAGTTGGATGATGCGGCTAATAGATATCTGCTTCTCAATTCGCCAAAAAAAAAAAGAAAAAGAAAAAGAAAAGGAAAAAGAAAAAAGAACCCGACCATATTTGTAGGAATATTAAACCTTGGAAGAAAATGCAAAGCTTGAAAGAAGTCAAGTTGTGGGGGTGGGGTGGTGGGTCGAAAGTGTGAATAGCTTCAAAGGATCCCGAAGTAGAAGAAAAAAAATGGCCCCAAGGATCTTCACAACAGCTAGGCTAGGGACAGTTTCCTCATCGGCTAGGACGCGCCTCGCTCAGGACGTTGAGGCATCAGGGAGCCCCCTTTTCAAGGTGGGGTTGGCGTACTCCCTGTCGTCAGCCCGTGACTCACAGTTCTTCAACCCGACCTAGCTGTGATTCGAACGCGCAACCTAACATTACCCTGCCCGGGGCACTTCCCATCTGAGCTATGGGGGTTGGGGGTTGCTATGTCTGGACTTAAAGTTCCCTTTATGCTCACTTTCCTTATCGTTCCTTCCTTATACAAAACTCCAGGGACGCTCTTACCTTGTGGCAGTCCCTTCCTATTTCAGAATGAGTGGTGCCTTCCAAGAGGTGTCATATCTATCTTTCTTCGTCCTACTGGCAAGTCTCACCTTGTTATGCTACTCTCAGCCGCTCTTGACTAGATGGCCGAGGACGCTAGAATCTCGATACGGACTAACGAGCAGCTCCTATATGAACCGTGTGAATAGCTCGCACGCCCCGTCATGGATGCAGACTTCCACACAGAAAGTGGTTCCTAGCTTGTCGATCTTTTCCCAAGCGACAAATTACCACCAAATCAAGGTTGAGGTGCAAATAGGTTTATAACGAAATATACACCACGCCATCCCGGCAAATCGACCGACTAATACGTTCCTTTCGAGATCAGAGAACTTTACCTACGAACCGATTTTCTGGACCGGGTCTAATCCACCGATATCTTCCTACAACTACTTTTGAACAAGCTAACCCACATTGCCTCACCGTTAAGGAAGTTAAGATCCCGAAACCTGACTACAGACTTGCGATGAAGTCATTCTATGTTACGATTACGTTCTAGCCGTTAAAATAATGAATATGACTTAGTGTATTTAGAAATTCTCTCCCGATTTAATGATATAATCGCCTCGATCTAATCGCTATAATACTATAATCTATATTCTAAACCTATATAGGAGTTACCGTTAGAGGTAGCGATAGTGGAAAGGAAGTAAATTAGGGAAAGGGCTATATGCAAACTGTATCAAAGGAGTCCTCGTCATATCGCGTAATTGTCAAATTTTCAGTCATCTGTCCGACGCAATATCGATCTGTTAAGATGATCGGGAGACACTGAGCTGATCCCGGACAAGTGAAGGCTCAGATTGAAGTCTCCTAGCAGGCTCTTCAGCACATGGCGTACTCCATGGTCACCTTGAAGGGCCAACCCATAAATGTACGGACGACCGATCAAGACCATTTTTGCACCAAGCGCTAGTGCCTTCACGATATCAGCACCACAGCGGACACCAGAATCAAAAATAATTTCCAAGTCATCTCCCACAGCATCCACAATCTCCGGCAAAACATCCAAGGACGCAATACCTCCATCCTGTTGTCGTCCGCCATGGTTGGAGACAACAATTCCCTGGACCCCATAATCTACAGCTTTCTTCGCGTCCGCCACAGTCTGGATGCCTTTCAAAACAATTGGCCCATCCCAATGTTCTTGGAGGAATTTGATATCCTCCCAGCCGTGACTCACACCGGGGAATACGGTATGAGCCCACTCTGTGGCGGCAGTTTGGACGTCTTCCTCGATGGATTTCCCATGCTTTTCTTGGAACTTGCGCCGGTATACAGGATCAGAAAACCCCAGTGCTACACCGATATCATCCGCTCGAATGAAAGGGTTGTACGCATTGTTCAGATCGCTGGGACGCCATCCGAGAATGTACGTATCTAAGGTAACCACCAGCACCTTGTAGCCCGTTGCCTTCGCCCTTGACAACAGGCTTACGGTGATATCGTTGTTCTCGTTCAGAGGCCAGTACAGTTGATACCAACGAGACCCATTCTCGTTGGCCTTGACGACATCCTCGATGCTCGTGGCTGATGCGGTGCTGAGAATGTAGGTGACATTTTCCTGCTTGGCAGCTTTCGCTGACGCAATCTCCCCATCCGGGTGGAAAATTCGCTGCACGCCCACCGGTGCCATGGCGATCGGGTAATCGAACGTCTCACCAAAAAGCGTCGTTTTGAGGTCCGGGAAGCCGCTCTTGACCAGGCGTGACGGCATGATTCCCCATTTTTTGAAGGCTTTCTTGTTGTTGTCGTCTGTCTCGCGAGTTCCGGCGGACCCCCATACATATCCGAAAGAATCTGCTGTGAGTCGATCTTTGGCCAGTGCTTCCCAGTCGAGACAATTGAAGGTTATCGACGGCTTCTGGCCTTTGAGGCCGGCCTGGTACACCTCATTTTCGTATGCAAATGGGGCCAAGGGGTGGGCAATAGAGCTGCTATGCACGTTGCTGTCCTGTTGAGGTGACATGGTTGATGAAGTAAACAACGGGAATTAGGAATAATTTGACACAATTGACATAGGCAGATTGTAAATAAATATAGAGACCGGGGAATGAAAGCTACTTTTATACTCGCATTATACTCGCAGGGCTGTAATGCTTTGATATAATGGGGCTCCTCGAAATTGATTCTAATTGGTGGGTTCAAGGAGGCTACTAAGCAACCTTGGAAGTTTCCAAGGTTGGTTAATGTCATGTTCGGCCGAGATTCATCACGACGTCATGATCGGATATAGACCAAGATACTCCGGCTTCTGTTTGTCCTTGATGATTAGGTGAATTTGTAGACTTTAAACCTTTTCAGATATTGTTGGCTTATCATATACTGTGAAGGATGACGTGGGAGTACATGGGCTGTAGGCTCTGAATACCTAGGCGGCGTCCCAAGACCTCTTCCGCCGTGGTCAGGAAGCCGCTAGCGACTACAAGAATATATGCACTCACCGAGCGCCACGGCGAGCGGATAAGTCAACGCACCTAAGCAAAATGCGCCATGTTAATGCGATCCATATGCAGTCGTAAGTTCGATACAGACGAACAGTTCCCTCCCCTTGTAAGCCCAACATTCTCCTCTCTAGATGAACAAAGCTTTGACTTGTCTTATTAGGCCAGTTCAAGTATCCGAGGGACTGCTGTGGTCCTCCGATATAGATCTCGCCTCGTATTCCGCTATCACGGATGGGGTTTTGGTGCTCATTGGCCGCATCTCCTCCATTGAAGACATGCCGCAATGAAGAAAAGGCGGACGGATCCGCGAAGGCAATAATTTGAAATAATGCAGCGGTCACGAATGTCACGGTCACGTTGTGAGACTTCAAGAAACTCCCGAAGGCGCCGGGATCAGTGGCTGTCATTCGAGGCATCACCACAATCGTAGCCCCGGAGATGAGTGTGACCCACATTTCGAATAGACTTACACCAAATCCTGGATTGTTGAACGCAGTGACTCTATCAACTCTTCTCAAGGGTGTTGCGGGAGTCTTGGTCGTTATGTACAAGATGCTCTCTGCACGGATTTGGACTGGCTTAGGCTCTCCAGTTGAACATTGGGCACGTTGAGCAAATCTCTCCAGATACCCTGAAGCATTGCCCTTTTGTCCCTGGACGTATGACCATGGACTGATGACTTCCCTTGAAGAGTCTCAATCCTTAGTTGAATAAGCGCGTTTCGGTCCGCCTTTTCGTTTGGCGTCAATGGAAACTCAGCGATACGTTCAACATCATTTGGCACCATATATGCTGGGAGGAGTTCCCTCGTGTATTCAAGTATTTGTGGTTGAAGCGACTCAACCTTGAGGATAACATGGTGCATAGAAATGGCATGGAATCTTCATTGAAGGCTTTCCCGGAGGTTTACATTAGCAAGGAAGTTACCTCATTATGACTGTAGGTACTGTGTTAGAATTACATAGGTAGTATACGATCTGCAATGATTCATCCATCCTTGCACCGCTTCACACTTGTTGTATGTTGAGATTCACAGTTGTATGTTGAGATAGTACACCAGTCAATAAGCATGAAAATTTTCAGATTCATTCAGTCACTCGTGACGACTTGACAAAACTGACTATCGCACACATGACCATATTCATATACACGGGTAATTGTCGTAGTATCAGAGGTGATCCAGTCCCTCGGCATCCTAAAGTTCAAGCTCAAGTTCATCAGCACTCTTGCCGGGAGCCAAACTCCCACGCAGGCCAGTGTTATCAGGGGGGAACTCTAAACGTCCAGAGCCAACGCCTGTAATACGCTGGTCAAGGGAGTTCCAGTCACTGGCAACTGGAGGTTGATCAGGCAGAGGCAGGTTAGCCTTGACCTTCTCAATTTGTGCGCCTATGTCTGTGTTTTTGTCGATGATAGACTATACAGCATATGTTAGTGATCTGTTTTCTGCTTGGTGTTATGTTGCAGACACTCACCTTCATTCTAGAGACGTGTGAGTCTGCTGGGGTTTTGCCACTATGGCACAGGGAAAGTTTGGACTCCGCCCTGCGGAGGTCCTGCATGGTGGTGTGGAAGGTAGCGTCAGACATGTTGCGTCTGGTTGTAAATGTGGTGGTGTAAATAAAGACCAAGTATCAGAAGTGGCGCAAATGAATTTGAATCTGAAGCGTATCATTTCGGGCAAGGCAACTGAGTGTTTATATATCTACCATGTTCATTGTCGATGGCAAGACGTTGTGACGTTTGCTACAATGACGACATGGCATCCAGGGCCATGGATATTCTCCCCACCAGAGCCGGCTGGGGCCTGCTTGGAATTTGGCCTCTATTGGAGATTCCAGGCCTTCGGGTCAACAGAAATAACTAACTGGACACAACTCGGGGATTGGCGTCATAGTCTAGGGACCGCCTGAGGTGGCAAGGCTTCATTTCCTTCCATGACAGGAAGCAATGCATATCTCCTTACCTCGAGGCCTGTCGAGGAGTTAATGAGTGTTCTGAAGTAGGACGGTCGAGGTTTCATAGACCAATTGTATATGACATAGATCTCGGTCCATCGATTCTTTCACAGATCTCTTGGCCAGTACATTTCAACCGAGATCGGGAATATTCGACGTAATAACCTTGGAATTGTGGAGGGAATCATCCTGAACACAATTTGAGTCTGCTCAATCGGCTAACTCGGGTGCGGCACAGCCGTGGCGCACCCTGACGAAGCCTTGCAAAGACCTGGAATTTAAGCATCAGTACCAGTGTCTCAGCGTAAATTATAGCCAACAGACTGGACCCCCAGTTGCAACCTTCCGTTCATGCTAGAATGTGTACACAGCGAGAATAGAAGCCTTGTACACTAACTAAGGGCTTCAGCAAGTTGAACGAGTAGTCGGCGTCCTGAAGTGGCATAAAAGCATGCGGCCAGCAAAAAGACCGCCTTCCCTTTTGGTGCGGCAGAAAATGTTTCTTATCGAAAGACCGTCAGGTCCGAGGCCTGTGGAGACTTGGTAAATCTGGTCATTCTGCTATTTTGAGGAGATTTTGCTCTTCGATACATCTATCCTGCAATATGCCTCGAGATCCGCTGATTGGACTGGTGGGCAAGGTATGCCGTTCCCCTACATTGTTCCATCACCCCACTAATCGGAGGTGCGAGGGGCATACAGCCGTCTAGTGGAAAATCCACAACATTGAACAGCTTGACGGATGCAACTTCCAAAGTTGGTAGGTGAACCCGAAGACAGTTACGATCACTCTCAGAGGTCTAATGAATTATTCTTTGAATAGGAAACTTCCCGTATGTGTGCCCCGACTGCTCTACACGAGCATCTCCACCTTATCGCAGTTGATCGCGCAGGCCGTGTTGACACCCGACAGCTTCACAACCATTGATCCTCAGCGAGCCATCGGATACCTCCAGATCGAATGCCCATGCCAGCGATACAATGTCTCAGATCGGTGCCAGCCCAATTACGGAGGCTGCCACGAAGGGCGACGTTCCGTGCCGATTGAATTGTTAGATGTCGCAGGTCTTGTGCCAGGCGCGCATCAGGGTCGCGGACTAGGTAACAAGTTCTTGGACGATCTGCGTCACGCGGATGCTCTGATTCATGTTGTGGATGTGAGTGGGACTACGGATGCTGAAGGTAAGTTGGGTTTGCCGCATTGGACCGCACGGATTGTGTGTTGATAAATATCTCAGGAAAGGCTACCCGAGGATATGATCCGTCAGTGGACATTGAGTGGTTGCGATCGGAGATCGTGCGATGGGTGCTAGGAAACCTGATGGAGAAGTGGTACGTTTGGGAGTGCCAATAATGGAACGAGGGACAAGTGCTGATCTATCCTTAGGGGCTCTATAAAGAGGAGACATCAAGCGTTGAGTCAGTGAACTTTTGCAACGCCATTTATACTGACACTGGACTGACTCTTACTACAGAGGCAAACCCCATCGACACATTGCAGAAACAGTTTGCTGGTTACGGAAGTACCCATACCACTGTTGCGCGATTTATGGATAAACTTGCCTTAAAAGAGCCGCTGGAAGATTGGTCAAATGAGACGGTAGAGCTTGTTGTTAACGCTTTTATCGACGAGAAATTCCCCACGGTGTTCGCTTTGAACAAGATCGACCACCCAGATGCAGACAAGGTACGATGACCTGCCTGATGGCGACGTATTATTCTGACAGGAATTGCAGAACATCAGCAAGATCGCGAAAATGCAAGATCCAAAAAGCATTGTGCTTTGCTCCGCTATATCTGAGGTTTTCCTCCGAAAGCTGGCAAAGCAGGACTACATCAAATACGTCGAAGGCAGTGAGTTTATCGATACGCGAGAAGATTTGATCGAGATGGGCGACCCAGATGGAGGAGGCCTCAAAGAGATGGACGAAAAATTGAAAACGTATGTTCGGTGCTCATTTGAAAGTTGTAACCTTGCTGACGACTTCGCTCCAGCCGGGTTGAGAACATGAAAGACATGGTGCTGTACCGATTTGGATCTACTGGAGTCGTCCAATGTCTTTCCCGAGCGGCAGAGCTTCTGGGCCTTGTACCAGTGTTCCCCGTCCGGAACGTGGCGACATTCAACTCTGGCACTGGAACTGCTGTATTCCGCGACTGCGTTTTGGTCAATAAGTCAGTACTCCCTATTCCGAGCTGGCATAGCCTGTCTAACTCTTCACAGAAACAGTACTGTCGGCGATGTCGCCCGAAAGGTGATGGGTGACGTACCTATCAATTATGTCGAAGGAGTGGGTGGAACTCGAGTCTCCGAGGATGACATTGTTGCAGTTGGGAAACACGATGTGAGTGCCATTCCGAAACTACAGAATATGGTTGATTTGACTGATTACCATTGTAGATCCTGTCATTCAAGGTCGGTCGGTAGGCCAGTCCCTTTATGTACAGCATCTCCCATAATATGACATTAGTAATGGAAATGTCTTATGACCTCGTTCTCTGCTCTGATTGTATTATTACAAAGTTTTGGGACATCGACACTTAAATATCGAGCTCGAAGAACGCACCACAAGATATCTGACTCAACCCCCCTTCTGCGAGATAGAGACGCAGTCAGCAACATGAACTCTCCCATCATTCATATGAACTGACCTTTGGACGCTCGTCATTCATGCCAATGACCGGCTCTGGCGCTTTCGGATGTTCCTCTTTAGCCTTCTTTCCATACTTGGTCCCGCCCCTCTCCGTCATTCCTTGTGACTTGGTTTCATCTGCAAGACCCTGGTTTGCCCTCCTTTCCCTCAAGCCAGAGGCCGCTGCCTCTGAATGTACGTCATCTGTATCGCCTTTCTCAGAGCGCTTGCGTATGTGCTCCTCTGCTGAGCTTCCTTTCCAATCCTCAAAGATGGAGTAATTTCGGACCCCAAGTGGTGCACGGAGAACTAGCGGTTGTATGGCGGACTGTAACGGTAGGACGACCCGCCAAGATTGTCGTGAAACAGACATGCCGTGCAGTATTGCCGTAGCAGAAGAGATACAGTGATGGCGCATAGCAAATTTCCAGTAATTGTAAATACTTGAACAGCTAGAGGGTCGGATTTCATGATTATTTCTACTCGGCGCTATGACGTCCGCATGCTGTAATGCGATCTTGTCCAAAAAGGGTAAGAGCCAGCCGGGCTTATCGATAAGGGAACGATCGTCATCGGCGGCATTTTGAGCGGACAACGCCAACCTCCAATTCAATCACAATGAAGCGCGAGTACATCCCGATCGAATCCCTGCCAGCTTGGCAGCGGCTCAACGGGGTTGTCGTCCAAGGCATCGCAGTTCATAAGCTTGGATCTGATCGACATGGCGGAGACAAAGGCAGTGCGCTCATCGCAACAGAAGCGCAGATGAGCAGCGAAAACGATGCAGAACCCAAGATCCTCCTACGTGTTCCCTCGGAATTGGTTTTATCCCTGGAGACAGTCCAGAACCATGCCAAAACTGACAGGTATTTGCGCGAGGTGCTGGAAAATATCGGTGACTTTGGAAGGGTATGCGCTGCTCATCCCCCCAATCTAGCTACATTACAATGAGGGAAGCCAACTAAGATACACAGACAGCTAGAGGAGCAATCCTCATATTCTTGCTCATTCAACTATCCCATAGCAGCCCTGATCTGCGCTCAGCAAACGAGACCATTGGTATCTCCAATCCCTGGACCGAATATGTGAGGTTCCTGCCTCCATCGTTCCCTCTGCCCACCTTCTACACCGCCGAGGAACAAGAGCTCCTTCGAGGCACGTCTCTTACGGAAGCTTTGGACGCGAAATTTGCATCCCTTGAGCGGGAGTTTGAACAGCTACGCCAGGCTACGGAGGGTATTGCGTGGTGTCAGCGGAGCTGGTGGGATGAGAAGACCGGCGCGCTGACAATTGATGACTGGAAATATGTCGACGCTGCTTATCGGTCACGCATGCTGGACCTACCCGGCAGTGGCCTGTCAATGGTGCCTTGTATTGACATGGCCAATCATGGCTCCGGTGATGGAGTCAAGGCGCTGTACGATGCAGACTCGGAGCGGAACGCGGTTCTTCAGCTACGATGGGGAAAGGCTCTCCAGCCTGGAGAAGAGGTTACGATTTCGTGAGGTTCCTATACGGTGAACGTGGTTACTGAGTCTTGGCTGACACATTGCACGGCAGGTACGGAGACGGAAAGCCTGCATCTGAAATGATGTTTTCCTATGGATTTCTGGAAGGCGGCACGACGGACGCACGGGAAATATTCCTCAATCTAGATATTCCCGAGGATGATCCTCTCGGCCTCGCAAAGAGGATGTTCTGCCAAAACAATTCTGGGATTCGAATTTCGTCTGTTGAGGGCTCCGAAGAAGTAACATGGGAAAGTGGGCTTGTGTGGATAGCATGTGTGAACGAAGAAGACGGGCTTCACTTCGGGATCGCACAGACAACCGACGGCGGTCGGGAGCTGGAAACGACCTGGAAAGGCGAAAAGATCCAATCAGCCAGTCATCTCCGCGAGCTTCTCGCTGTTGATCCCTTGTGGGACATTTTCCAGCTACGCGCTGCGGTGCTGCTTGTAGAGCGGCTTGAGACACAGCTCGCTCTTCTCCAGGAGACTGGGGAGATTATCTCGAGTATGCAAGAGGACAAAGCGACTTTGGATTCTGTGTTCCGACCTGGGATCTTCACCTCTATTGCCCGATTCCGCACCTTGGAAGGGGAGCTGCTGGAGAAAGCTGTTGAGGAATTAATAAAACAGGTAAGTGATCCAACGTGTCGCGTGTGTCAAGGGGTCATCTCGTTTCTCATTTTCCGCAACTGACCATGAAACAGAGAACGGAGCTACTGGCTTCTAAAACGGTGGCAGAGTATTTCAGTGCACAGACAGCCGAGTTGGACGAAGCCGAAGACTTTTCATGATGCCAAATCAAGGGCCCAGATCTTGTTGATGGGTCTGATGAAGACACGCGAGGATCACAATGCTATCTCCACGGACATGTTGAAGCATCCGGAGCATTCCTTAATATCCACTTAATGCCCAAATTTTTGTTAGGTTAACAGGCGGCAGCAAGCCCAGTTCCCGCCAGATCATCTCAAAAAAAAAGAAAGTTGCGAGCCCCACACCCCCATAGCGCATCGAGTTATTCCATGTGTAGGCGCTACTAGCGTTCAATCATGACGAAAAGACAGGGGGTTCACACTTATGACGATCCAAGTCCAAAATTATAGAACAGTTGGCGGCTTATGCCCTTTTCGTGTCTTTTTGGTAGTCTCTTAAGTCTTCTCTGATATTCATCTTGGGTGTCATTTTTAGATATGGTGTCCCTTTCTCGGCTTTATACCTACACGTACGTATACGGAAGAAAATGGCACAAAATGGTGTAACCTTGCATAGCACTTCTCCATGACCAGGGATGGAGTTGTAAAAGGGGTTGAGAACAACCTTGGAACATGATCTACATATGGGGGTTGGGATGTGCATGCGGGGGAAGCCAGTTGCAGGAACGCCGATTACGAAATCCACCAGATTGGCCAAGGACGCGGTAGATGGCATTTTCGCAGCGAATCAGGGAGCACCAGTGACGTTGATCGGTATGCCAGAGGTAGATCATACTTTTGTCTACAATTCGAAACGACCAATATTGAGAGGTGCGGTCTTGGACACAGTGGAGCGCAGAGACACAGCCGTAGATCGCGAATCCAACAGACCGGAGCCTAGTGGGGCTATTAACTTGCAAACCATGGTTCGCTCATCTCTCGGGCAAAACTCGCTGAGCGGAACAAAACGGGCTTTCCTTCACGTTACCATAAATACGAGAGGTTGTACTGGTTCGATATTAAACATTGAACTATTTCCCGCGTCTTAGGTTGGGCTATGATGACAACTAATCCATGCAGCTGATAGGTGCCCAGGTGGAGCTAGTAATATAATTTACATTTGAAACTCTCCAGTTGTTTCCCCGCGTTCCATCCTCCGCGAACGGTTCGCCACTGTATGTAAGTGAGGTCTGTATTACTTCACTGTGGATTTAAACCTTCAAGATCCTGGGGATTTCACGGCTTTTCTCGGCGTTTCATGGTTAGAGTTGAATTTGGACTTTATTTCGGTCATGACTTCAGCAAGACCTAGCGTGGCCAACGACTGAGGTGGTATTTCGTGTACAAAGTACGTACTATACGTCCGGTGTGTTTCATTATTGGAAGGATCGCGGTGTTACCTTTTTGTCTTAGTGGGAAATTGAGACGAATTTGACTATGCACAGCGGCCGATCATCGGACCAAAATGTAATACTAGGCCTATTAAGCCAACGTATGTAGTAGGTAGACACGCCCTTCAGAACCGCCGGAGGGAGGAAATCGGAATCGGCCCAGTTACCGCAACCGGGTTGGATCCGCCTGCGCTTGAGGTAGGTAGCAGATGTAGCCCTCAAAAAGTCTATCTAAATACTGAATCCAGAGCACATGTACCCGAATAGAGGCGTCATTTTGCCATTGAAGCCAATATACATTGCCATACTACTCCGTAGACACTGCCATACCAGTCAAAGAGTTGTGGAATGTGGAGTGCGGGGACCGGGAGGATCGGGTCCAACAATCAAACAGAAGAAATATCGAGGCCTGCAGGAAAAATCCGGGGCGAGTTTGAGCGGTCCACGGGGGAAGGATGTATCGCCCCTCGAAATAGTCAAAAAATCGGGTCCAATAATGACTCCAGGCCAAGTGAACGGACTCGGTACGCAATTAATACCAATTACCGGCGATACAACGACGAGTTTATTGGCGCCAGAGGATGGTCAGCAGTCCCCACTTTCAACTGACTCAGCATTGGCGTGACCCCATCTTCCCGAAGTCGCCCCCCCCATGTTTTTAGGCTTCTTTCTGCATACAGCATACTTGTCTTATTCAAACTGGGGATTTCTTCAGTTGCATATCTTCGAATCAATAATTTTATATGGAGTGTTGTGCTTACACTTCTGGCGCCTTCCAAATACAACGAACTTAACATCGGCGGCCCGTGTGCCCCTTCTGCACAACATGCCTGGTATCTTGCCTATGAAAGTGATCAAGGTCGGTGGCACTGGCACAACGAGCCGTATTGCCCAAGCCTGTGACCGATGCCGAAGTAAGAAAATACGCTGTGACGGTGTTCGACCTTGCTGCTCGCAATGTGCCAACGTGGGCTTCGAGTGCCGCACCAGCGACAAATTGAGCCGCCGCGCCTTCCCACGTGGATATACCGAGTCGCTAGAAGAACGAGTCAGGTCTCTAGAAAGTGAAGTGAAAGACTTGAAGGACCTGTTAGACGAGAAGGACGAGAAGATCGATGTCTTGTCCCGGATACATTCATTTACGCCGCCGCAACGAGCCGCCTCTGTTCGGTCTCCTTCTGCTTCTGCGACAGCGAAGTCGAACACTTCGGATTCATCGGATGGCATGTTTCATGTAGAGCGATTAACGACCCGACCATCCCAGAAGTCGCAGAACCCTTTCATCGGATTTTCTAGCAACCAGGGATTTGCTGGTATGTTATGCGTTTCCCTTTTACAAATTGAAGCAATCAACTTACACGCGCAGATGTCTTCACCCACAAGCTTGTCAGTGAGGGTAAATCAGCAACGAAGATACCCACAGGGGCGCTCACGTCCTTGGCTACCTCAGTGGTCCAGGGTACCCCCAACCAGGCTGTGAAAACGCCACCCCGCTTGGTGTCGGACCAGCTGATCAACATCTTCTTCCAAGAATGGGCGCCACTGTACCCTGTGGTACATCGCCCAACCATTCTGAAAGCTTACGAACAGTATCTCAACAATACAGAGACTCTACAGCGCAATGCCCATGTGATGGCACAGTTGAACCTGATTTTTGGTATTGCTGCCCTTTCATCAACGTCGCGAACCAACCAAGACCCGACTTTCTTCGAAGAGAATTGGTCGGCCACGCTTGATTCCTTCTCGAGTGAAACGTCGGTTTCCAGCCTGCAGTGCTTTGTTCTTGGTCAGATCTACTGCATAACCAAAGGCGACTACCGCACATTGCTTCGCTACCGTGCTCTTGGTGTGGATATTTGCCATCAACTGGGCATGCATGAAAACCAAGAAAGCTCGGGCAACCCTCTCGACGACGAGACTCGTAAGAAGGTCTTCTGGTCGCAATATGTGCTTGACAGATTCTGCTCCGTGTTTACTGGACTACCTGTCCTGCTGCGCGAAGAGGATATCGAGACTGAGTATCCGGTTGATGTGGACGATGAGAATGTCACAGAAACAGGGTTTTTGCCGACCCTACCTGGGGAATCCACTCGCATTTCCAGCGCCATTGCTCTCTTTGGAGCTGCAAGGATCTTGAACAAGGCTTTGGACGATCTGTTCCCTTCGAAATCTGGCTACGATGTGTGCGTTTCGAAGATGCGCTCGGTGGCAGGGCAATTGGATGAGTGGCTTCACACGCTGCCCCCACACCTTCGTCTCGAGTTCAGTCAGGACAAGCCTAGCACGAACGTCACGAGTAGCCGGTCACCGCTTCTGGTAAGTCGCAGCATGGAGTCTTAAATGTTCTGCAAGAAAATACTGACCTTCTATAGTCACTTGTGTACTATTTCATTCGATCTTTGATACATCGCCCGGCTGTCTGCTACGCTGACGAGAACCTTCGGTCTGCGTCTATCCTCGCGCTGTCCGATTCGGCGAAGCATATCATTCAGATTCTTGAGCTTCTCGAAGAGAGGCGCTTGTGTCTCTCCGTTTGTATCAACAGAAAGGAGCTTATATTCTTTTCCGGGCTTGGACTTCTTTGGCAAATGCTTGATGTCAACAACGATAGCAAATTGGCCAAGGATAGCCAGAAGCTACTCGGAACTGCCATGCAATACCTCCAAACGGAGTCGAGTGCGGCCGCTGCTGAATTCGGCACGCTGTCCAACACTCTGGTTTCACTGGATGGTGGACGACGCCCATCAGTGGGCAAGCAGCAGCACCAGGAGATGGTAGCGCCAACACAGAAGCCGAGCAAATCCCCCAAGAAGCACTTGCAGGCCTTGAAGTCTCGCCTCATCGCCTGCTCCACCCGTGATAAGCAGCCTCCAACCCAACCATCCCCGCAGTCCTCTCGCCGGAACACCATCTCCGGAACCACACCCCCAGTTATTCCCCAGTCGCTCCGATCCCCTAGCTGGAGCAGCCTGCCCGTCTCTCAACCTGACCAGCTCCCCGCTCCACTCTACCTCAACGACAAAGGTCACTCCCCCTTGGACCTACCCTCAGACCCCCGCTTATCCACATCATTGGGCTACGACCACCCACGCTCTATGTCCTGTTCTGAGCCCTCCGATCCCACAGCTGGCGCCATCACAATGGCCGATTGGGAGTATGTGTTGAGCGACATGGACCGCGGGTACTCCAACATCTTTACGGGTATCTACGGCGGCAAAGAATGCGGCGAAGACCCGGGCCCGTTCGCCTCGATCGCAGCCGAATACAATCGCAGACCCAACGACACCACCCTAGTCAATCACCCGCAGAGCGATATCCACGACCTCTCGCCCGAGGCGTGGTCCGCCAGTAGTGGCGACTTCGTACATCAGCCAGAACATACCGCGCAGAGCGTTCTGAGCTATTCGAGCGAGAGTATGGGGAGTGCCGAGGAGTCTCTGGCACCATATGCTGATGTTCAGGTTTGTCCTGAGGATGTCAAGACCATCGATCCTTTCCATGCTTTTGCTATGCATGGTGAAGGTGAGGTCGATGAGTTTTCTCTGGTCAATGGCTGGGACCGACGCCTGGCCGTCTGATTAATTATGTAGTGCTGAGTGTCTTTTTTCCTCGGAAGGGGTTTGGGTTTTGAAATCGCTTTCCGTCTTCATATTTTGTTCTCATGATACCTGTGGATGAGGGCGTTTATATGCGTTTATTTTATCTTTGAGTTTGAGTTTTCTCTGCTATTTTTTGTCTCTCTTTGATCTTGTCTTGTGCTTGGGAAATATGTCCTGTTTTTGCCTGCCATGGCTGCTATGCCTGGCCTGGTATATACTATAGTTATTTATGGTTTTTTCTTGGATAGGCACTGCCAAGGATATCGCGTATATATGAATTTGATGATGATTACAACACTCTTTTGATCCTATTTACACGAGGAATAGAGCTGCATGTGGGGTATTCTAACCGGTGCCTTGGCGTGCTCTCTCTCGATATACTTTGCAGAACAAGAGGCGCCTACAAGCATTTGACGGCATATGTGCCTATGTAACGATATGGATAGTGGCTTCCTCCGCCCCCTCCGAGTGTCCCCTTCCTGAATTCGGTCTCATTATCCCCTTTAGGCTAAAAATAACACCATATCTAAATACAAGTTTGATATGCCCGGGACCGGTATAGCGGCAGTATCACTTATTTTTCCCCAACTACCCATAACCAGTCGAGCGGTTGAGTAATTATCCGTTATATATCTCAACCTAGGTAGCTTATAATTTCAATTGGTATTGCAACTTTTTGATTGCCTTGGAATTGATAACCTTACCAACAGCTATTGAGTAAATATTAAATCAAATATAAGGGACATTGCTGTTGCTGGGATACAAGGCTGCACATAGTCAGTTTATGTTGTACTATGTGTTCCGGACTACGTCACTCGTATGAGGAAGACATCTTTAGTGTAGCCGCTACGATGAGCTTAGCCTTACTCTGTGAGACTGGTCCTCCCGTATAATGGGAGATGATTTTCTTTTGCTGGATAAGGTATAAGGTATAATAAGGTACGGAGCATCGAGAGCGACCAATCGCAGTTTAGTCCGAGCCCTGACCTCGGAAACGGGATGTTGTGCCGCTGACTCAGCGGGAGCTTGATCGACTGTCTGACCAATGTGATTGGTCGACCCCTAAAGTAGTCCCATTGTCCAGAGGTATCGTTATACTTCGGACGGTGCAACCAGTTGGAGTGACCAAGCTAACGTAAACATCCATGGATACACAGCGAGCAAACACCACAGGGATCGGCTTCCGAGAATTCCTATAAATGTCACTCTTCAGGGGTACTTCAGTGAACGTGTGCACCTCATCTCCCCTACATCTCCTAAGATGAAATCCGAATCAAACTCATATCCCAAAATGGGCGCATGGAAGGAGATCAGGCCTCGGCTTTTGCCCGCTGTGATCACCATGGCTCTTCTCCTTCAGATTCTTTTCTTAGGGAACATGTGCTATCTTTATGCAACGCAGTTCCGAAGTACCACCCGTTATCACAACTTCAACGTGCTTTATGTTGACTATGATGGCGGTATCATCGGAAAGTCAGTGTCAGACGCTTACCACCAATTGCGAGCAGATGAATTCCCCACCTTGTTGTCCGAACCTTCCAACAAGTATCCGCAACCAGAGGATATCCGAGAAGCCGTATGCCGCGGTGACTACTGGGGGCTATTTATACCACCGAGGATGGATCCGCCGGATTGGCGTCGGCGCTGGCAAATGCGTCCAGCCTGCCAACCTCGCTCACTTATATCTGGAACGGGGTGAGATACCCGGTTTTCTCGCAGGCCGCGGTGTACTCCAACATGTTGAAACTGATTGAAACCACACGGTCAACGTACTACGCCAACAATGGATCTTCAGTGGTGGCATCCGCCGATCTCTCTAATGCAGCCAATCTGCAAGCGTTCCTCAACCCCATCCATGCCGAAGAAATCAACATCAAGGACACGGAACAAGGTCCAAGGGTCTTCTACAACACAGTATCCATGGTGATGCCAATCATCCAACAGTTCTTTTTCATGTTGGTCCTGAATGGAATATCAACCCATTTCGAGGCATTCACTAAATTGTCCTGGAAAGCCAACGGCCTGATCCGCGTCATAGCCTCCATCCTCTACACCTTCACGGGATCACTGTTGATGACGGGCTATATATGGGCGTTCAGAGAGTCCTGGGGACAACAAGGAAGTCAGTTTGTGCTGACTTGGATCACTATGTGGCTTCTGATGCACATCAACTTCCTATTTTTCGACATCACGACTGCTTTCATCCCGATTCAGTTCATGCCGTTTATTGTTTTGACATGGGTCATAATCAATGTTGCCAGCACCATCAGTCCATTTGAGCTGAGTCCTGGGTTCTTCCGTTGGGGTTATGCCCTTCCCTCCCATGAGGCATACGAGGTCCTGATCCAGATCTGGTCGGGTGGCTGCAATAATCGGCTGTACCGTGCGCTCCCTATAATGTTCTCATGGTGGATCGTTGGTGTCCTCGTAGCAGTGTATGCGATGCAATATCGTTGCAGAACTGCTGTTTCTGCCCAGGAAGCCTTGGATCGTGCAGGCCTGGAAAACCAGTCTGAAAAGTATGCGACAACGAATGAGACTGTGACGCCAGTTGGTGACTCACGTCGGGAATTTGATCAAAATGGGGACGCAGTTGAGGGCATTCCTCGTCATATTGCCTGAACAGGGGGATTCCCAAGTGGAAGTTGGCTGGTGGTGATTAGACTTTTGGGGAAACCGGAATTAATGGAAACGAGAAGGATGGAAGATATCTTGCTGGTCGGGGGTTTGGCCACCCGTGCAGCCGAACCCAGGGTGAATAATCTGGAGATGTTGCTCTAAGTAAACAAATTGAGAGAATGCTCCAATCCCGAATTGTACTTTCGGTGAGTGCTCAGGACATGGAAATGTTCGAGACGTTTCTCCCATTTTGCCTGGTAGATTGTAGATTGTACCCGGAGTACCCGATTGAATCGACCATTTCTAGCAAATTTGGTGGCGTAACCAGGTCAACAGAGCGCCCAGAATCCAGGACTGCAGTTTTATCAAGCCTATAATTGTGTCTCAAGTAGTATTATTCCTGCGGTAATGTCTAAAAAGGTCGAAGCGTTAGTATTCTCTACGGGGCGGCATCAAAAGGTGCGCTCATGGAAAACACCTCTCTTGACTTTCTGCACTCACTGGTACATTTTGCTATCAAGACTATGATAATTGTACTTCGACAATATATTGTCCTATCCTCTTGAACATTACCGTAAAAGTGCGGTCAATGCCAAGCTTTGCCACCGATTGCATCACTACTTCTCCAGACTCCCATCGCGTGGCTCGCTTCCCCAGAAATATCATTCGTTCCCAGGAAAAAAAAAGGATCACGAGCACCCAGAGGGCCGAGACTTCCGCGCCACAGAAAACCTTTGGGCGTGGAGTCTGGAGTTGATATGTTGACCAACAGCAACGATGAACCACCCAAACACCCCGTAGCCGAATGGGTGAACGTGCCAAATCCGTTTACTTGCGGGGATGTGAGCAGGCTTGAAGTTCGCATACCTGGGCCCTCGGATCAACGTGTCATCGGTGTCCTCGATCGTATGAGCCCCTGAGAAACTCGCCTTCCATCACTGCCCCCATATTGCCTAGCCTTGGCTTTCTTGGTTAGGAACTGTATAAGAAGGGTCGATCCGGTACAACATGGATCCCCCAAAATTTAATTTCCAGTAGCAGATATCACAAGCAAGTAGGACCCACTGGCACTATGTTCGATAAGGTCTTCAAAAAGCGTCCGCAAGACCTCTATGCAGGCTCCCAGACCCCTGGGGAGTCTATTTCCACAAATGGACACGAGAAAGGTCCCGGTGATGTCGTCGACACACCTATTCCGCTTCTCACTTGGCGCTCATTCATTATGGGCATTCTCGTCTCTATGGGCGGTTTCCTTTTCGGTTACGACACTGGTCAGATCTCTGGCTTCTTGGAAATGGACAACTTCCTCAGGCGCTATGGTCAACTTCAATCGGATGGGACCTATCATTTCAGTCATGTCCGTTCGGGTCTCATTGTTGCCTTGGTAAGCGGCGTGCCCTTTACCGTTTCTTGCTCATAGCTAATACGGCCCTACAGCTGTCGATTGGTACTCTGATGGGAGCTTTAGTCGCAGCACCCATCGCTGACCGTATCGGACGAAAGTGGTGTATCAGTTGGTGGTCTCTGATGGTGTGCATTGGAATCACCGTCCAGATGTCCGCACCTTCTGGCAAGTGGTACCAGGTCGCCGTGGGTCGTTGGGTTGCTGGGCTCGGAGTCGGTGCAATCTCTCTACTCGTACCTATGTATCAAGCCGAATCAGGACCGAGGCACATTCGAGGATCGCTGATTAGGTACGTCGAATGGCCGGGCCTGGGTCCTTCACATGTGTTGATTATCGCATACTAACTCTTCTCAGTACATATCAGCTGTTCATCACACTCGGAATCTTCGTTGCTAACTGTATCAATTTTGGGACCGAAGGTCGCCCCGACCCCGGTTCATGGCGTATCCCTATGGGTGTCACATACATTTGGGCCGCAATTCTTGGTCTTGGTATGATGTTCTTCCCTGAAAGTCCACGGTATGACTACCGTCACGGCAAGGTGGATAAAGCTATGGACACTCTTTCCAAAGTCTACGGTGTCCCTCGTAACCACCGCGCTCTCCACATCGAGTTCGATGAAATCCAACAGAAATACGAGGAAGAGAAGCGCAACGGGAAGGTTACCTGGATGCAGATGTTCCGTGCTCCGACGATGGCGTACCGGATTGCTGTTGGCGTCGCCCTGCAAGCACTCCAGCAGCTGACAGGTGCTAACTACTTCTTCTATTATGTGAGATACGAGATCATTAACACAGAGGAAAGAGAACCAACTAACACCTATTAGGGAACAACGATCTTCAAAGGTGCTGGGATCGAGAATAGTTATGTCACGCAGATGATTCTAGGAGCCGTCAACTTCGGAACGACATTCCTTGGTCTCTACCTAATTGAGCACTGGGGCCGACGCCGTTCTCTTATAACCGGTGCGCTATGGATGTTCGTCTGCTTCATGATCTTTGCCTCGGTGGGCCATTTCTCCCTGGATCACGAGTTCCCCGAGAGAACTAAGACTGCCGGTGTGATTATGGTGGTCTTTGCCTGCCTGTTCATTCTTGGCTTTGCCAGTACCTGGGGTCCCATGGTATGGACGATCATCGCCGAGTTGTATCCTTCGCAATATCGTGCGCAAGCCATGTCTCTGGCGACTGCATCGAACTGGCTCTGGAACTTCCTCCTTGCCTTCTTCACTCCATTTATTACCGGTGCCATTGACTTCCGCTTCGGCTATGTCTTCGCTGGATGTCTTTTCCTTGCCGCAGGTCTGGTTTACTTCGCCGTTATGGAGGGACAGGGCCGTACTCTGGAGGAGATTGATACTATGTACCGCCTGAAGGTGAAGCCGTGGAAAAGCTCGAAGTTCGTGTTCCCTGCTAGTCCAGAAGTCATCCGCGACTCGCTTGATAAAGGGGATGCGCCTAGGTCGTCTCATGTTGCCGATCCTACTACTGAACTACGAGAAGATGGGTCATCGGTGCCTGAGACTCGCGTGTAAGCATGAAGGGGACTGTGGAGTTGCGAGGGGTTTTGTCAGATTATAATTGTGAATGTACCAATAGTCTCGTTTTCCTTTCAGCACATAATTGTTTATTCAACCGACAAGCACTTCGAAGCCATATCAATTGGAACAATTCATTTAGAAGTCGACCTATCGTATTCCCATTGCCTTGTGTGCTATTCTCTAGAGGGCTGGGTGAACTCCGTTTGTCGACGACTTCTTCACAAGGATTCCATCCAAGTACTGCGTCAATTCCTCCACATCTCCAAGTTCACCCACCCATCCGATATATTGATCCGGGCGAACGACCACCAGCGCCCCAAGAACCCGGTCAACACCCCACTTCTCATATGCTGTTCCATCACAATAACGATCAAAGATGCAAGCATCATCACACCAAATCTTGTCATATGCCCACCCTGTCACCCGGTCGAATGGACGCAGAACCTCCGGGAAATCAAACAATTCTACCTCTTTCCAAGGCGAAGCATGAATGGTGAGTACATCAACAGGACTCTTGAACCGACCTGGGATTTCCAAGTAGCGACTCAGTGGTGAAACGCTCGACCCAGGCTGTCCAGCCAAAACCCGAGCCAAGGTCTCGAGGCGTTGTTTCTGCATTGGGTTTCGTATATCCCCAGCTAAGACTAGAATGCGGAAGGGCCCATCGCTTTCCAAGACTCTTGTTGTCCATAGTGCCCCGCCATCAGCCTGATTGCGGAGCTTCACCGGCCGGACTCTCTCCCCAGGAATCATGTGTCGTGCAAAGGCAAATTCAGCGTTGTCTTCGGCTTTCCGAACAAGACTGCTCGCGGGGTAAAAGACTTTCCAACCGTCAGCGAAGTCCTCGAACCTCCCTCCAATACGGGCAATGTCCGAAGCTTTCGTATCTGCCACTCCAGGTTTCCGATCAGTAAACATAGGCGACCAATGGCGATCAAAGTCAAGCAACATCTCCGCAAGCGGGTGTCTCTCCGAAGCATAAGTCTCAAGAACCTCAGGCTTGAGCGTACCCGCCACAACAAGTGCAATTTTCCATCCAACATTGAACCCATCCTGCATACTCATGTTCATCCCGAGACCCATCTTAGGTGAGTGCGTGTGCACCGCATCACCAGCAAGGAAGATCCGGTTGTCCTTCGTGGATTGTGTGGCAATCCGCTGCCCGACTTGGTACACCGTCCACCAGCTACATTCCTTGAAGTCGAATGTGAATGGGGCAAGGATGGCTTGCACGCGCGCGCGGATTAGCTCCCGCGTAATTTTTGAGCGATCGAATCGGTCAGTTGCACCTGCTTCGCAGGTCTGCACGGGGACGTAGAAGCGGACTAAGCCGCGCTCCCGTGGGATCACGAGGATCGTGCCTGCGGCGTTGTTGACGACGCTTACGCGGCGGATGTCCGCTAAATTCATATTCAGTGGGTGTCATTGAGAGCGCAGCGTACATGGCGGGTAGTACTTACGGAAGTCGGTAAGGGGTATCACGTCTATAACGCCCCTGTATATGTGGTCGTATTAGCTTTTGTGGCGCGGGTTTATATTGAGTACCACTAACCATATATGGTCCGTGTTAGACCCTTCAACGGGGATGTTCAGCTGTTTTCTCGTCCAGCTGTGGGCACCATCACACCCGATCAGATACTTGGCTTTGATAGTCTCAACCTGAGTCCTCTGCGGCTTTCTGCGCGGGGCTAGATCGGCCCAGTCATCAGGAAGCAAGTTACTGCGGTTCACCACGTTGCCAGCAGCTTCGGCGCCATTTTCAATTTCCTGTCCGCACAGCGGATTCGAATCATCCTCCCCGAGGACTCGGACCTTGACAGTGATAGGATACGAGTTGGGATCATTACTCAATTCCTCGTCGTATTCCAAAGAGTCGGCGATCACGCTCCGTTCCACATCGAGATCGGAGTGCTCTCGAATACTATCGAGAATGAACCTTTCAATACGTCCTTGGTTCAAGCGTGTATTGTGGAAAGGTGACTCGTCGACTCTGAAGATGTCAATTTGAGCCTGTCGGATGATATTTCCCTGCGGACCGGGGACCTATTTGTTCGTGGCGTTGTCAGGCAAGCCCTACTCTCGGTGGAAAACAAGGTGACACACCCAAATGTTCGCCTCGGTGGAGATAGATCCTTCCTGTATAACACGGTGCTGGAAACCCATGCTGTCGAACAACTCCAGGGTGCGTGCACGAAGCCCGTCTGCATGGCCTAGGAAGACCTTCGTGTCACGATTGTCGATAATTCGTGCATTGACTCCATAGCGGGCCATCCAGTACGCGGCCATCAGCCCGGATGGCCCAGCACCGATGATGAGACTGTGAAAGTGTGTTAGACTATGTTGGGTCAAGATATTGGGAACTTACACATCGGTTTGGGACTGTGTAGGCTTGTCTTCTACGTTCATGGTGGGCGACAATATATCTCGATATATCCGAACAGACTCTAAATGATGACCCTGGATAGATATGTGGACGCTGGTCCATTCGACGCAGATATCCTTTATATAAAATGATGTGGGCATGGTGCGCTACAAGATCCTACGACGAAGGGCCAGCCCCATGTAAGCTGACTGAAGTCACAGGTAACCCGGGGTTTGGAGGAACCCAAAATCGTGCCTCGTTCAAGGGCCTTCCGTGTTAATTTGTACACTCATCTTGTTTAAGCTCGATAGACAACGATGTTTATCACGAATTCCAACCAGTACGCTTCGATATCCAGGCCATATCAGTCAGCTTCCCTAGGTTCCTTCATGTTGTGACATGGAGTTGCTCCAGCTGAGTAGGCTAACTTCTAATGTACGCATGTAGTGCATGCTGACCTGACTACTATGTTGCTCAACCTGGGCTTGTACGATTGAATTTGAGGCGGGGGGGATTTTGACCGAAGTTCGCTCTCACACGTCGGAGCTGAGGTTCCGGGGGTGGCGATTGCATCGGAAGGGGATTTGAACATTTATTCATATTAAGGACGAAGAAAGCAATGCTAATGTTTCGATGCAAGCATTGTCTTCGGAATTTCATATTGGACTGGGGACTTCTCATCTTTGTCATGGGTGACTATGACTTCCCAGGGAAGCACGGCAAGGGTCTAGGTTGTATGCGTGCTTGAAGGGGGGATTGGAAGAAGACAGATTTATAGTAGGCAAGAATAGCTCGAGGTCCATCATATACAGACATCTCATATCTTAGCCAGAAATGTTTATAGTATCACATCGTTAAATGTATAGTTCAAATATACTTTGCACGTGACTCGATCATATCGCGCTACTCTCCTTTAGGCACACCGGGATGTCGATGGGTGAATTACCCAACGTTCCAGCAGCGACATTCATTTTCCCTGTGGGGGTTGTGTTAGAAATTCTTTGGAATTGCTATTCCACTTATATTCACAGATTCACATTGTCATTGGTGTTTCGATCTTTCCTCGGATTGGCCTGATTAGGGAATCCGATGCACGGCCACGTTTACAAGCTGGGTTGTCAAGGAGCTGTCAAGGAGCCTTGGAAGGCATCAATTCCATCCAAGCTGCTCTTTTTTCTGCTGAACAGCTGACCATCGGCACGGTTATTGAGGAGCCATCGATGGGAATTCGGCTAATTTCACACCGTAGAAAGGTCGGTTGAGAGTCGGAGCAGCGTCCTCCGGGCGGCTCCCGGTGTATACTAAAAGAACATGTGGATGTCAACCCGGAACAGTGTCGGAAAATGCGGGCCAGGTCACAACGGAAGAAACGGCTATTGATGCATTTCGAGAAATACAAGTACAGAGGTAAGTCGGGTTAACAAGTGTGATGTCCATTGGTATAATAGCGTGGCTTCATACATGAGACATATGTAGACTTCAAGGTTGTATAGTTGCAGGAGCCCGAGCCCCTCTGGTCGATGACTCAGCCCATGATGCAATGGATAAGTAAATATACAAGCACGGAGTATAGGAAAGGGCAATTGAATTGATTTAGCCTGTATGATATAGAGATACTCCCGTAAATAGGTTTCCTTCAATACTAATTTCTTAATTTCTCTGTTAAAATGTCCTTCTGTACCTAAGCTAGTCAGTTGAGCTGCAAGCCACTAAGTCCGCCACCCCACCCGACATCATACCCCCACCAACAAATACGTTCCCCTCCCTCTTCTCTTCTTCTCTCATCCATCTTCCCTCCAAACCATTCCCTTCACTCACAAATGTACGTATCTAGACTTCCTCTGGCTTTCTTCTCTAACGGTATTAGAATCCGCCATCATGGGTTACACTGATCTGGACCAGTTGGCTATCAACACCATCCGTGTTCTCGCGGTACGTCAACCTCTTCCGGCGAATCACCCCTCTGCTTCATGCGTTCAATTGGACCTAGATTGGGCTATTTAGTCTCAGATGGAGCTTCCATGCGTACATTCTGAGAAATTTGACTGACATTTCGCTATCAGGTTGATGCCACCTCTAAGGCTAACTCCGGTCACCCCGGTGCCCCTATGGGTATGGCCCCTGTGGCCCACGTTCTGTTCAACAAGTTCATGAACTTCAACCCCAAGAACCCTGACTGGGCCAACCGTGATCGTTTCGTTCTCTCGTATGTACTTTCTCCCCTCATCTAAAACCAAGTTGGATATGGCTTGGAACAGCCTTTCAACCCGAGAAGGAAACGACCGTGTCTCTAGAATACCCGCTGACCTCAATTGGATAGCAACGGCCACGGCTGCATGCTCCAGTATGCTCTGCTTCACCTCTTCGGATACGAGCTGTCAATGGATGACCTGAAGAACTTCCGTGTAAGTTCCTCCGAACCATGTACAGCAGCCTTTTGCTGATTTTAGTAGCAACTCGACAGCCCCACCCCCGGCCACCCCGAGGCTCACGACACCCCCGGTGTTGAGGTCACCACTGGTCCTCTTGGCCAGGGCTTCGCCAACGCTGTTGGTCTCGCCATGGCTCAGGCTCACTCCGGTGGTGTCTACAACAAGCCCGGCTTCGAGCTTTTCAACAACTACACCTACATGTTCTTCGGTGATGGTTGCGCTATGGAGGGTATTGCCAGCGAGGCTGCCTCTATGGCCGGTCACCTTAAGCTTGGCAACCTGATTGCCATCTACGATGACAACCACATCTCCATTGGTAAGATCGACTCTACTATCTCTCAACATAGGTATGAAATGCTGACAGGTTGTCTCCACAGACGGTGACACCAAGTGTGCCTTCACTGAGGACGTCATGAAGCGCTTCGAGGCTTACGGCTGGCACACCGAGTGGGTCAAGGATGGTGACAACGACCTCGCGGGTATCGAGGCTGCCATCCGCAAGTGTCAGCAGGTTACTGACAAGCCCTCCGTCATCAAACTGACCACCACCATTGGTTTCGGCTCCAAGCTTGCCGGTACCGGTGGTGTCCACGGCAACCCCCTCAAGGCCGACGATGCCCAGAGCGTTAAGAAGCTCTTCGGTTTCAACCCCGAGGAGAGCTTCGCTGTTCCCCAGCAGGTTTACGATATGTACCACCAGCACGCCGCTGAGGGTGCCGCCAAGGAGCAGGAGTGGAACCAGCTCTTCGAGAAGTACCAGGCTGAGCACAAGACCGAGGGTGCTGACCTTGCTCGCCGTCTTTCCGGCAAGCTGCCCGAGGGCTGGGAGAAGAAGCTCCCCGTCTACAAGCCCACTGATGCTGCCGTCGCTTCCCGTAAGCTCTCCGAGGCCTGTCTCGAGGCCATTCACGACGTCCTTCCCGAGCTGGTTTCTGGTTCCGCCGATCTGACTGGCTCTAACAACACCCGCTGGAAGAACGCCGTTGACTTCCAGCCCCCTGACCTTGGCATTGGCGAGTGGGCCGGTCGCTACATCCGCTACGGTGTGCGTGAGCACGCCATGGCTGCCGTCATGAACGGTCTCGCTGCCTACGGCACCATCATCCCCGCCGGTGGTACTTTCCTGAACTTCGTCTCATACGCCGCCGGTGCCCTCCGCCTGTCAGCCCTGTCCCGCGTCCGTGTCATCCACATCGCTACCCACGACTCCATCGGTCTGGGTGAGGACGGCCCCACTCACCAGCCTATTGAGACTCTGGCTCACTTCCGTGCCCTCCCCAACTGCATGGTCTGGCGTCCCGCTGACGGCAACGAGACCAGCGCTGCCTACTACTCCGCCATCACCTCCAAGCACACTCCTACCGTCATGGCTCTTACCCGCCAGAACCTGCCCCAGCTTGAGCTCTCCACCATTGAGAGCGCCCTGAAGGGGTGGTTACGTCGCCGTCAACACCCCTAACGCTGCCGTCACCATTGTCTCCACTGGTTCTGAGGTCAGCATCGCCATTGAGGCTGCCACCTACCTCCAGGAGAAGCACGGTGTCGCTGCCCGTGTTGTGTCCATTCCTTGCTTCGAGGTCTTCGATGCTCAGTCCAAGGAGTACCGTCTCCAGGTCCTGCCCGATGGCATTCCCGTGCTGTCCGTTGAGGCCTGCTCCACTATGGGTTGGGAGCGCTACTCGCACGAGCAGTTCGGTCTCAACCGCTTCGGTGCTTCCGGTCCCTACAAGGAGGTGTACGCCGTAAGTTATCGCCACTCATGTTTCTATTACTCTTTACTGATTATTCGCAGAAATTCGAGTTCACCCCCGAGGGCATCAGCAAGCGTGCTCTTGCCACCATCGACTTCTACAAGGGCGTCCCCGTGCGCTCGCCCATTAACCGTGCTTTCCAGCAGATCCTGTAAGGAACGGAACGAATATGACGTAACAAAATGTTTTGGTTTTTTAATAGAGGAGCTATGGCCCTCTAGATATACAAGAATGCGAATAGAGCACTCTATTGTTCACATCTTCAGTAACCCTAAAGTCTACCTAGGTAATCATGCCCGTAGATTACATATCCTCTACCTACCTAGGTAACAAATTCGATCACAACTCACCCCATTTCTTCTTCTGCAACTCCACAACATCCCTCAACATCTCCTCTTTCTTCTTCCTCGTCTCAGGGGTATAAGGCCCATAGGCATCTTCAGTCTGCTTAATAACCACGTCCTTCCATGTTTGTTCGCCCTGAATATCAATCTGACCCAACTCCCCCCACACATCCTGAATTGTCGGCGTAAGCTTCTGCAAAAACGCCCCAATCCCACCTTCCCCACCACCAGCATGATAACTCTCAAACACACCACTACCAGCCCACCGCGGCCCCAAGCTAGCCGTAACAAGGGAATCCAAATCCTTCGCCGAGACAACCCCCTCACCAACAAGATAACACGCCTCCCTCAGCAGTGCAAAAGCAAGTCTATTCCCCACAAACCCGGGAATCTCCTTGTGTAGCGTGATAGGCCGGTAATGCTGCGAAGCCGACTGATCCCTACCCGAAGCCCCGGGACCAGGTACATCGCCGAAATACTTCCTCGCGAACTCGATCCTCTCAGGATTAGTCTCAGGCCCAGGCACGATTTCAATAAGCGGCATCAGATGCGGCGGGTTGAACGGGTGCGCCACGAGCAACCGCTCAGCAACACGGTCCGCGGCCTCACACCCGGATGCTTGTACCGAGGCTGAAATTCCAGATGAACTACTCCACAAGTGGACATCCGGGCCAGTGAGACCGGCAACTTCCTTCCAGAGAGCTTGTTTCGAGGCTGTGACTTCCGGGCTCTGTTCTTGGATGATGTTTGCGTTTTGGATGGCTTCCGCGACGGTGCTGGCGAGTTTTAGACGGGATGTGCGGAGCAGGTCGTCGATTAGAGTGGTCGATTCGGGACAATCGAGGAGGGAGGGGAGGGTGCTCCGGATCTGGGATTCGTAGTTGGGTCGTGGGTCGTAGACTGTTATGCTGGTGTCTGGGCGTCGGAGATGCATTGCTAGCATTGAGAGGCCAATTGTGCCTAGGCCTAGTAGGGCGATTCGGTGGGGATATTCTGTAGCCATGGCTTTTTATTTTGGGGTCTTTAGGTTGTTCAGGTGTGTTAGTAGAGGGAGAAAGAGAAGAATAGAGGTGTGTATAGACCTCATGGTCTCGGAGATGTTCGCCGATTAGTGGGGAAGTGCGGGGAGCGGTCTAGAGCTCCGGGGGTTGGATGTCTTATATGACTGCACTATGCAATCCCTATGCAATATGCATGTAGGTACTTAGACGTAGCCCGGGTTATATCACATTTCCGTGTATAATTTATGCTTTATACCGTCTTCATGCACATCTAAAAGGCATTTGAAAGGCATCTGAGAACCATCTGAGAGGCATCTGAAAGGCATCTGAGAACCATCTGAGAGGTATCTGAGAGGTATCTGAGAGGCATCTGAGAGGCATCTAAAAGGCATCTGAAAGGCATCTGAAAGGCATCTGAAAGGCATCTGAAAGGCATCTGAAAGGCATCTGAAAGGCATCTGAAAGGCATCTGAAAGTCTGAAAGGCATCTGAAAGTCTGAAAGGCATCTGAAAGGCATCTGAGAACCATCTGAGAACCATCTGAGAGGCATCTGAGAGGCATCTGAGAGGCATCTGAAAGGCATCTGAAAGGCATCTGAAAGGCATCTGAAAGTCTGAAAGGCATCTGAAAGGCATCTGAAAGGCATCTGAGAACCATCTAAGAGGTATCTGAGAGGCATCTGAGAACCATCTAAAAGGCATCTGAAAGGCATCTGAAAACATCTACTTAGATCAAACTATACTCGACTGATCAAAACAACTTCAATTTACTTTCATGCTATAAAATATATAGAGATCAACTAGGATCTAAATGATTTATCACTTTCAAGGGGCCAAACCCATACTAAAATCAAGAGAAGGTACGTGACCTGCGTGCCTGCCTCTAGAGTATATAAATAGACTCACTTCTCCTAGCCCTCTAGATCATTTGTTTCCTCATACACCCCACCTGGGCACCTGGGCATCTGGGCAAAATCGCATCAAAGAATATTTGAACCGTCAACCACCACGGTTCACCACATCACCTTTATTTGCGTGTTTGTGTTGGTTGCTATCATTGCAACCCTCGGCTACGCTGTCTGGTCAAAACGGTATGTGCAGCTTGCTATATTCCATCATATTTGTCCATCGTGCTAAGAGATATCATTACGATGCCAGAGAACTAAAGAAAAGCTACCCACAAAGGGCCCTCACAGAGGGCTGTGAACAGCAGCTCAGAAAATGGCAGAAATGTCAGCAACTCCGAAGCTGATATGAGCAGTATAGGAATCAGGAAAGACCTAGGTATATCAACCAAGGATATCTGGCTCTAGGGAAAGGCATTGCGGGTCCCCCGGGCCGCCCCTGATGCCGCCCCCGCTCCTGGTAAGCCTTACCTCTCTATCCCTCTACCCTGCCGCTATACCCCTTGCTCCGTGTGCTCTGTTGCTTCCGCGTGTCTGTTGCTCTTCCTAATTCTGAAATCCGATGACCACGATGCCCCCAACGCCTAGCACGTAATCATTCAGGCACACACTGACATATTATGTAGTCCTACTGCACGCAGTGCCGGACATACGGCCACAGTGACGCAACTTGCCACTGGATGGCAAGAATGGCGGTCATGATCCGCCATGTGACCGCGCCGCTGCCAGTAAGATCATGCCTTAGTATCCTTCAAAGGGACCATGTTGACTTGGAGGGTCACTGGCATAGAACAAGCGGAAGGCCCACCGGGCCGGCAAGGGTATGTTCTGTTGTTTCGCTGAATCGGATTATCATTCCATGATACAAGCACTCCCTCTCTTGCTGTTGCTTCGTCCCTGTTGCTATGCGCCTCGTCCCTGTTGCCGCCTACAGTGTCTTGAGACAGACAACTAACTCCTATATTAGGCCGACGTGCAAACAGGGGTACGTATGATATTCCGATTCAATCTGAGCGAGCAAGTTCTGACCCACATCGTCTGCTTAGCCCGAAACAATCGTGGTAAGCCTTTCCCCTCTCTATCCCTCTACCCGATTTCTGTGCCCCTGCTACGAGTGCTCTGGTGCTATATGAGTGCTCTGGCGCTGCGTATGCACTGGTGCCGCTTGTGCGCTGGCCGGGTTTATACGCAGAACATCGAGTCAGTTTTTATCCCTATAGGAACAGATATTAATCAATATAAATAGATGCCCCAGCCCCCCCGCCCCCCCCACAAAACGCCCCAAACGCCACGCCCCCCCGGCCGCTGATGGTATGCCTTACCTCTCTATCCCTCTACCCTGCCGCTATACCCCTTGCTCCGCGTGCTCCGGTGCTCCGTGTGCTCCGTGTGCTCTGCCTGCTCTGTTGCTCATGTTACTGGACAAATATGCTAATAGTTAGTTAGGGGCCAACGAGGCTGCAGGCACCGTCCCCCCTAAGGGGGATTAAAGACCCCTAAGCCATTGGTCGCTCGTCGCAATTTTTATTTTTATTTTTTGTATTTACATAGCGACGGGCTGCGGCCCTTTCTGAAATGAGAGGAACTTTCGTGTGCCCTGCGGGCCGTTTGAAATACTTCTTCTAATTGTAGAACGGAACGGTAGACAGGATCTAACAACAGAGCACTAACTGTCAGAAATCAGGTGTAATGTGAGCCTACAGTGCAAATCACAAATGTGTAAAATTGATACTTTTGCCGGGTTTCTTCCAGCTTACAATGGTCACCTCCGAACGGGACAAAAGCTATTACTCATAACCAGTGAAAGGTTGGAAGATGTACCTACCTAGGTACCCAACCTACATAGGCACCTAGGTACACCTGGACATCCATGGATGTATAGTAGTGACATAATAGCGAGCGAGTTACCAACCTACAACGCCGCCTATTCCTCCGGAGGCCTAATTCCATTATCTTCCTTCAAAATGACTGAATCACGAAGTCAACCTCATGCCTTTCTCAAGTCCCTCTTCCAAAGACTTGAAGACCTTGAGCCTGATTTCCCTTCCCCTGAAGACCTTCAGGGACTTGGAATCCAAACATTTGAAGTGCCCTTCGACCCGGACGAAGAAACTCTCAAATTTGACCCGTGCTTCTTTCGACCACACCCAGATAAACTCCTTGAAAGATATCCTATCCATCCTGAAGTGGAACAGGATTATCGTGAGAGTTATCTGAAGATAACACGTGCCCGCACCATACAGGAATACATGGAAGATTCCCCAACGGAATATCCCCCACACACCGCGCCAATACTTGAGAATCTCACGTGGATGGACCGTGATGACTATGAGTTTGACAACATTGAGTACGACCAAGCCCGGGAGATAGAGAGAGTTATCAGTTGTCACCTGGATACGCAAAGACAAGGACCATCCGATTACTTCACGCTTGAACAACTTAGGAACCAAGAATATTGGAGGCCAGTGGACTACAAATCATTGTATTTACACTGATATTTGGAACTAACGACTTATAGCCCGGACTACGAAGCAGGCGATCCTTCCCCTTTGGAGGATTATACAGCACCAAGAACATGGGGAGTGGTCAGTCCTTACCGATACACCGATCGCCCTCTCAAGCCTCACTCGCTTATGTCAAGTCTTGCTCACATTCGTCCTACTGAGACACGCCGAGGAATCACTACACATGAGCTGAGCGCTATTGTGTGCACGATGCTCCTTCGAGTAAATCACAAACCTTTCCGTAGATGCCGCATCCATCCAGTAAGTGTCTCCACGTCGTGTTATAGTGTGATGGTATCTAAACCCTATATAGGTTTTGGTTTTCTCTTACATGGGCGGTCAACAGGGGAGAATCATTCAGGCCTTGTATGATGGAAAGAAGATGATCTTGCAGTGCTCGCAACTATGGAACTTCGGGGACGAAGAAAAAGCTCCTGTGGAATTGTTCGTTCGGTATCGTTTGTGTGAGCCAGTCGGTGGTACGTACACATTGTCTATTAGATAAGATGATGTTTCATTACTCTGTTGAATCGTAACTAGCGACTTGGCTACCTACATCAGAATGCTTCCAAAATGAAATTGATCCGTCTGTTCCATTATTCCAGAATTAGGAGTAGGACACTGTTGGCACACCAAACCCCTTTTGCCACCCATCTTTCAATGCAAGTGCCATTTATTATGATATCACCATTGTAGAATCACAACCTCCGAACTACTTCTTACATACTGATTTCGGAGAGAGAAATAATCCAAAAATAGCGGCAGCGCGACTTCTCCCCTCGACTTCTCTTGGTAAGGACTGGTTCGAAGAAGTAAATCAGGATTGGTAAGAGACTTCAAGATACAGGCTAAAAGTGCAAGGTCCAATTGACAGTTCATCAACGTGAGAATAAAACCTTGATGCCAATTCGCGGCCTTATTGATGAGGCCTCCGATGCCAACTATATACCTGACTCCCGAGGTCGGCTTAATTTGGAAGGAACCAAGGGTTCACCACCGACGTGTATGGACAACCTGGAAGCTCTTGCCCTTACAAAATACTCTGAATAACAAGGGCTCAAGGAACCGGACGAGGAGGGGAAGGCGCAATGCAGAGCCCAACACATGACCTCGAGATAGTTCGACTGGATAGAAGGCGATAAACAACTCTGCAGACAAATCTGTCTGACTATGTGAAATTTTTAGAGGCCGACAAAAACGGAATTCCAGTAAATTGATGCCTGCCAGTCTGATGTTAGTCTACCCCGGTAGACTTTAACAACTTCCTCCGCTCTATATCATGTAGTGGCGATGATTTATATGCCTGCCGAATGCCACCGGCTAGAGAGGAGGAGGAGGAGGAAGAAGAAGAAGAAGAAGAAGAAGAAGAAGAAAGCGTTGGAAAATTTAGGTGTGCAGGATTCAGAACCGTAGCCTGACTACAGTGGTAGCATATACGAAGCTGTATAGCTATTAGGGCTACACCACTTTATTACAGGGTAATTAAATTATCCATACATCAAGGGATCGATCTCTATGGTCTGAAAGGCTCCAGAGGGCTACAGCTCTACGACACACTTTCATTATTAAGGCATATGTGCCGTCCTAGAATAAGGCACCTAGACATGAAACTTCCCTTAAAATGGGGGTTGGGTCAATCCATGGTTCTAATGCTCCGAGCCTCTATACAGATTCATATGCCCGTCGCCTAAAAAGTGGCTATTATAAATTATAGACCATGTATTTGTATGACTGAAGAATGACGATATTAACGTTAGCGAAAGTCGAAGTATGAGTCAATAGTTCCTTCTTCTTCTTCTTTTTCCGTAAATATCATCACCAAAACTAACATGAAGAAGAGAATGGCGAAGCCGAAAATCAAGTCTCAAGGCCTCCGGGCATGGTACCACAAACTGATGGACCTTGCGTCACACCATGATGTTCCTGCTCCAGTCATGGAACACATAGCTCAGGTGGCAGTACAGCTGCCATATGTAAATCCCGCTGATATGAGCGTTCATGACACCAGCAGCGCTTTTGGACTGGAGAGGTCAACCGAGGGGTATCAGCCCTGGCAATTTCCAAAAGTAGAGATTGACCTCCCCAAAGACTTTTGTGAGTGAAACCACCCAATATACCTTGAATTTCTACTAATTACCTTAATAAGTGCGTACTCTCGAGACTTTCGAGGCCCTCACTAAACGCGCGAAGCCCACAGAAACCCGGGTGCGCTACAAACTCGATATCTTGATAAACGTTGTTTATCAAGCGCTCTCCACACAAAATCTACTAGTGAACGGACCCCCCATAACCCTAGCCCATGAAACAACTGTGGCTTGGGGCCCGATCACATACAAAGAAGAGCCACATATCTGTGTAGGAAGGGCGGATTACAGCCTTTTCTTTGGAGAAAGAGATCACCTGGCCTGTCATGTCGTAATGATTGAAGCCAAACAAGCAGGCGGGGATGGCCATGGCCAACTTTTGGCATATATGGCTATGGTACAGGCAAACCGGAAGAAACGTGGGCAGTCGGACTGGACCGTTTATGGGGTGCTTAGCGACGGGGATATCTTCACGTTCTACCACTTGGATATGGAGAGTCAGTTTACGCTTGCTTTCCTGCAGGTGCAACGTGAGGGGTGGCAAAAAATTGCCAATATGCTCGCTTCCTTCATCCTTGAAGGAATGAAAACTTGTGCTTCGCCTATACGATCAAGTTTGGCGAGCGATCCTTCTCCTCGGAACTCTCACCAGCAGCCGTCACCTAAACTTCCTCCGCTTGATACTCTTCCATCAATTGAAGACATGATGGAGATGGAGATGGACTGATAAATGTCTTGATGCTTTGCTTCACGAGCTGACCAAGAAAGGACCTTGTTATATCATTAACTTGCCCTACCTATATTGTTTGTAACACAGTATAGGTATTATACTCAATTTGATGCAAACGAATGCGGGATTATAAGCCTAACACTGGTTTAGAAATCTTCAGTTTCCTCCTTGCACGTTAATACCTTTCATTTAGTGTCAAGCCAATCGAAGGAGTCTCGAGGAATTATTATGTTAGTGAGCGAGCTATGACTGGGAGTTAGAAAAGTACGTTTTAGACTCAACATAAAGCTCAATATGGGCTTCCCCTGGCCTAGAAACTCTATATGCTAATATGCGCCATACCCTGTCTATATAGATAGACCGAAGCAAGCGGATAAGTCAATGCACCTGAGCAAAATGCACTAGGTATGCTAGCGCTACCCAGCTATCCATACATAGTGGTAAGGTGAATGGCCTATGCTTCATCACAATGATACAAGCCATTGGTGTTGGCAAATAAGAGGAGCTCTTGCTTATGGATAGTCTCAGTTACTAGCAAAAACATGTCCTCTTCCTTTACAATTTCTTGACCTTTTAGAGCAATGGTGGGATGTCACGTAGTTGAACAAGTCCCTCAGGTCCGCATGAGGTCGCTTAGAGTGCTGAGTAATCCATCTGGACCCCCGGGCCCGGGCGCCCACCCACGTCAGAGTGCCAAGCGTTCCCGCAGAATACTTGCGGAGGCGGAGTACGCAAATGCCCGGATACCTGCAGGTTGGAGTGTTTTACACGCCCTAACTCTTGGATTGTTCGGGCATGTTACTTCTACTTGGCCACTGGATTGGATGAATGGAAAGACGCAGGTAAATTGGCAAAGTACGCCGAACATGCAACCTGCGGGGCCCTCCAACCCGTCTAGCACCACCCAACCGCGAAGATCGCCTTCGGCGACAGGAAATGCGCAGATTACCCGGAAACGTGTGATCTATAGCTGTATGACATGTCGTCGGCGCAAAGTGAAATGCGACAAGGTGGTCTTCCTTGACCTTGGAGCAAGTTGCTTGAACTGAACATTTCCTTTTAGACACTTCCAGTATGCGGAAACTGCGCGAAAAACAGTGCCGAGTGCGCGTACGATCCGGACCTACAGCAACTTGACTCGCGACCCAGCCGTTCCCGCCGGGTGAATGGAATAAAACGGCGAAGACAGAACCAGCACTCCTTGGAGGAAAATACAGATGAAACCCTCCCGACCTATAACCATTCGAAGCAGGCATCGTTGTTGAATGGCCAGAAAACAGATTTAAGCGCAGTTGAAGCCCATCTGGCTCAGCTTGTATCGCTCGTTGAGCGGCTACGGAAGGACAACCAGGCTCACGAATCGACGGAGATGAAAGCGGCTGCATTAGACCCTGGCGTGGAACCGATGGAAGACGGCAATGTTCAGAGCAAATCGACTGCCGGGCAACCTGCTAGTCCGTTCAGCGCTGCTGCTGATTGTAGCAGCGATGAGTTTCCCATCCCAAACGGCCAGACTACGGATCTGGTCGATCCAATGGAAACTTCAAACTTGGGCCACATGTCCCTGGGGGATGGCGGGAGGTCAAGGTCAGTATCCACTCACTAGACTAGTGCATTGGAGTGTCTGACTTTGGGTCTAGATACGTTGGAACGACGTATTGGGCTTATATTTCCCATGAAATGGAGGAGCTCAATCAACTGCTCGGAAACCAGGATCAGTCGCATGATTTAGCAGCAGGTAGTGACACCGCAACCGATTCCATCTCTAGCAAGCGCAGACAACGGAAAGGATCGATAAGTAGCCAAACCACCAGCCAAACTACGCGCTCCCCCTTTCCGCTCGGCTTCTCAGAACCGATCCAGAAAGCTGTTTGCATCCCATCCGGTTATTTATCACCGAATGATAAAGCGGTCGAGCCATATATGCTTGAGCATATTCCGACGAAATGGCAGAGTGACATTCTCTACAAGGGATTCATGTCTGGCGTCCACTCACTGAGTCCTATTATTCACCCTCCGATGATCTTGAAGCTTTATAATGACTTTTGGGACTGGTACGACTGCAAAAGTTACGCGGGTGAGCCATGCCCTAGTCCTTCGTTCATTCCACTCCTATATGCGATATGGTTTGGAGGCTCAGTTACGATTTCCATGGGAACGATGGAAACGGAGTTCAATACTTCGTCACGAGCTGTTCTCTCGACCAAGTATAGTGAGGAGGTCACTTCTTGGTTAGCCAAGATTTCGTTTCCCCACAGTGTCACACTTCACGGTCTGGCTGCCTATCTGGTTGCGCAGACAATTTTGTCAAGGGAAGAAGAACCTTTGGCAAGTAGTTTGTTTGTTAGTCTAGCAGTGAGAGTGGCGCAGACCTTGGGTTTACATCGTGATCCTGCCCATTTTAATATCGACCCATGGGAGGCAGAGTTTCGACGGCGATTATGGTGGCATATCATGCATATGGATGCCGTTATCGCGATGTCCAGTGGGCTTCCCCCATTGCTTACCGATACAACCTACTGGGATGTTCGTGAGACGAGTGAGGTCAAGGACACCTTATTGGGTACTACGGAAGCCAAACAGTATGAACAATTGGTTGCCCACGGTCAGCGGCCCCCTGATAATCCAGACGACCCGACTGTTTGTGGTGGGCCGTCGATGGTGAATGTGTATTATTTGTCCGCAAAGGCGAAATGCATCATGGCCCGTAAGTAATCTTGCCCTTAGATCTTAGGCACGTGGGCTGACCTCTTCGCAGAGTCTGTTCGTAGAATATTAAAGATTCAGCTTGGCACGAGACCTCTAACGAGGGGGGATATGGTGGAGCTCCGCTCTGTCCTTCACGATCTTCAAGTCAAACTCAACTCCATCATAAGCCGAATTCCAGAGACAACGGCAACTGAAAAACCAGCACCATATCCAAAGCGAGCTATTCATTCCATCGCGTCGGAACTTCCCATGGAAGGTCCATCCGGCTGCCCGGAGCAATATCATTCAGTAGTCCTCGTCGCATTTCATAAATGGGCCAGGATTATTCTGTCATTGTTCATTGATAAGGTAGACCTCTCTATGCAGAAATCTCCTTTCGGCGCTAACATAGATGTAGGCATTCTGTGTTGCCTACCAACCATTCCTAAGGAATCCTCGAAGTCGAATCTGGCCCATCGCGCGCCAAAGGTAAGCGTCGCGACTCATCGAGTTACTGGATCTAATTTGGAACAGTGCGATACGGCATTCCCACGCATTCATGGAGAAGTTTATTCGATTGGCGACGGATCCTGACTTTCAGCCGTTTCAATGGGGCTGGCCTGGGTAAGCATTCCAACTGTTCAAATAAGAATTTTGACTGATTTTCGCCAAGGAATCACCAGCCCATGCATGCAATGATGTACGTTGTTGTTTAAAAGGCTCGGTCTAGTAGTCACACTAAAACTATCTAGGATTATCCTCATCGACTTGTACGAACGACCATATAGCCCCGAAGCTTCCGTGTCACGCGGATTTGTCGATCAAATTTTGTCGCTCTCCGGACCAGACGGGGGCGTTGTAAGTGGCGGAGATGACATCTTCACACAACGTCCGTTGAGGAATGGAGGCCGTGAGGCATGGGACATGATCCGCCGTTTGCGCCAAAAGGCCTGGCAGAAAGCCGGTCTGAATCCACAAATGCCTCGGACGGGACAAGATTGGTCAACCACGTCTGATTTTGCAAATGCACCTTACTTCAATTCCATGTCATCCGCAGCCGTCACTGCACCTACTACTAGCGCCGCTGTGACTACAACCGTCTCCTCATGCGACAGAGCATGTGCTCCCGACTTACCCTTTGCCCATTCCTCCGCTGCTCCTATCTCGACTCAACGATCTCTCATTAACCATCCTCCGGTGAACTTCCTGGACACCACCGGTCCGAATATACCTCCCGCCCCTGAGAATTCTGTCCCCTTCATGATGGATCCGAGCCTCAATTTTGACTGGGGCGAATGGGACAATATCTTTGGGCAATCTTTACCTGTTGCTGATGAGCTTATGGAACCCGATCAGGTCACGGGGCTTGCATTTGCGGATTTAGAAAATGGATCTATGTGAGACGAGCATACAATATAGACAATAAATATTCTATTCGGTCTTGTTATTCAAGTCCCCTGATTTTCTTTTTCTCTCCACTCGATACGAGATATAGCTCTCATACTCTTCTACTCCCCATTTGCTGTGGGTGCTGTTGTTCTTTGTGCCGTGACATGCGAGTTGTATTCTCCACGCCCTGAGACTATTCGATGTGCACTTGACTCGAAACAGTGGGGTAAAGAAAAGTGGTGTATTCGAATATTTGGCCTATTACGGCTGCCGTAGACTGGGCATTAAGGTACAAGTAGAATGGCCAAAGTGATAAATCTATGAAAATACACGTCCTACGCCTTGAGAACGACCTTTGCAATCTTATCCACCGAGTTCGAGACCTGTTTAAACTCTTTCTTGAACCTCTCCTGTCTGATCCCATAAGTTGTGACGGGCCAGGTCTACAAGCAAAGCAGAGCAAGAGAGATACAGGACAAGAGAGTACTCTATTCGAAATATCGATGGCGGGGAAAGCAAGTAAGCAAGACCTGGCGAGCTCTGGAGAGAGCTAGTCAAACCGGAGCTCTATGTAAACAATGCGACCCCCCGACAAGTTGTTCACAAGTTGTTCTTCCAATTGCCGAGGCAGTCTCGAACTTCTTTTAGGAGTTTCCCATAGGAACTTCCTTTTTGTCGAGGAACTTCTTCAGCTCGGCGAGTTTCTCTTCCTCGAGTATCCGATGAACCTCTTCTGGCAAGAATCAGATGAACCAGCTGGCTTGTACGCATCAGTGGAGTAGATTACTGGCGAGTACTCCACAACCCATTGGCCATTAGGCAGCAGAACTTGTCGGAGAAAGATTGTTTGGTTGTATTTGCTGACGAAGCCGAATGCACACTGAAGGTCGCCCGTATACAGGATGGGCTGACCGAGGAGACGCCTGAGCCGTTGAGGCCGGCCATACGCGCGGCTAAGAGAATGGTGAGGCACGACCCATGGCCCTGTGACCATCCCTCAAAACAAAACAGGGTAGGGCAGGCCAGCACAACAGCAGCTGATTTAGGTACTGCCATGAGCGACGGTGCCGTCCTGAGGAAAAGGATGAGCGAATGGTTGGTTCTTGCATAGGGGTTGGTCATCATCACAAACAAATTCCTCTTGCTGGTGCCGTGGCCTGGGTAGTTATTGTGCTACCCTAACCACGGCACCACTTATCTCCCCTTCTGTCTCACCCTTTAACGCATCCATCAACAAATCGATGATGTGTGAGATTGGCTCGGTGCCAGCCTGTGGCGGGAGTCTGTATCCAGGAGGTGCAGCAGCAAACTGCACCGGAATATTGATTTCGGCGGGTTCGTGGCTGTTTTTCCTCTGGACTATTCTAGTGCAGTCATATAAGACATCCAACCCCCGAAGCTCCAGGCCGCTCCCCGCACTTCCCACTAATCGGCGAACATCTCCGAGACCATGAGGTCTATACATTGGACCTGTCTAGGTACACATCGTTAGCACATGTCAGACACATCAACGGATCAAATCGCATGAAGGATCCCACATCCTGGGATGACAGCTTGATTTCCCCAATATGACTATTCGAAAATGAACATACCGGATGATTGACCACGCTGGTCGGCTACCCCGTTACTTTTTCCCTAACGGACTTCCTTGCTCTAGTCTTCTTCGGCTAGTTAGCTCTCAGTGCAATTCAAATGTTAAGCGGTGCACAATGACCGAATGTACTCAGTCAATCCAATTTGCAATATAGGCTCCCTCACAGATCAATTGAAATAAAGGTATCATTGGATATCTCGATGTGAAGAATAGAAGACTTACTCCGGGCCTTGCCCCTCCTAGCACCTTTTGATCCCCGGTGGGCCTTTCTCTTCTTCCTACCCGTTTGCTTTATAAAGGATAGAAGTCAATATGTCGATCAGAACTCGCAGTGCATTCAAGATATTGCTCACATTTGAGTGCTCAGCGATAGCCTGCATAGCAATGGCAATTCCGCGGGTGTAATTTGCGAAATATTCGCACTGTTGTGGATATGGCCTCCATTAGGCTATATACATTAACCGTGGTTTTTTGTTGGTCGAGTGGAATAATGCCGTATTTTATTCCAACAGGATGTAACCGCCGGCGTTATAGTGTGTACACCATTCCTATCGCAGTTAGAATCCATCTCTTTCCTTATTTGATCTGAGAGAGAGAGAAAGAGAAGAAAGGAAGACATGAGATTCTCTGACAGATGGGAGCTAGCTAATATAGCTAGCTAGGAAGCAAACAGAGAGGCCTGACACCTGGAAAACCAGGCATCAGCCTGGATGACATCATAACATTATTGCATTTACTTCTGTGGATAGTAGACGGTATGCAAAGCATGGAGAGGAAAAGGTGCGGCGCCCATTACAGATAGACCACTGGGACAGCACCTGAGGTAGCAGGAATTTAGGGTAAGAGAAGGATAGATTTGACACGAGGTAGGAGGGTGATGCCTTTTTAATACAACCAAGGCCAATGAGGAGAGGAAATAGGTGGGATCTGAGATCTGATGGTTTGACGGCTAGGGATGATGCGAAGACATACTGCAGCGCTATCCTTGTCTCCTGGCATAGTGAAGATGAGAACAATCCTGTGGTTTTGAGTTTGCAAGGCACCTCTATTCTTCTCTTTCTTCCTCTGCTAACACACTATGGCGTTCAGCCCTATCAACCTCACCTTTAATGCAACCGGCTCTCGTTTCCGCAGAATTTCCGAGGTTATCAATATTGACGTCCAATGAAGACGTATCTTACAAGTGTTAGGCAGCATAAAAGACCATCACACGCGAAACAGTAGAAAAAAGGAATTAATCTACAGAATCGGATGTGCGAAAATCCATGATTTCATTTCAATATCGTCATGAGGATATAAAGACCATAAAAGCTTTTTCAAAGATCACGACATTTAGTTGCCGAGCTTCTGGCGAGCGAAGTTGGGCAGAACAAAGCTGGCGCGGTGGATGTCCTGGTTGTAGTAGCGGCAGAGCTTCTGCTCCTCCTCGGCAGTCCAGGTCCGGAGGGGCTCGCGGACGTTGCGGGTAGCGTCCTTGGAGCAGACCATGAAGCCAATCTGGCCGGAGGGGTAGGTGGGGATGGTGGTGTAGGCGTACTCGGCGACGGGGAAGACCTCCTTGCAAGCCTTCTTAAGGTCGGCGATCATGTCAAGGTGGAGCCATTGGTTCTCGGCTGGTAGATATAAAGCACAGCTCCGCAAAACCGAGCCCGTAAAGCGGGTTGGTTGCGGGGGTGGTGCGAAGAAGATTAGCTTGTGTTCTAATTTGCTTGGGGTGAAAATGAAATGAGGGGAATGGACAATCAAGTAGTGATTGTTCTGGGAAAGGGACTGGGCGAAAGACAAAAAGAAAGTGACGAACAACCTTGGGTAGTGATGACACCTCCCTCGCGAAGGGCAGACTTCAGCAGCTCGAAGTAGGGCTTCTGGAAGAGGCTCTCAGCGGGACCCTCGGGGTCGGAGCTGTCAGTGATGATAACATCGAACTCGTTCTGGCGGTTCTTGAGGAATTCGAAGCCGTCGCCAACGTGGGTGTGGGCGTTGGGGTGCTGGAAGCCAATGGCCATGCCGGGCAGGTACTTCTTGGAAACACGGATGACAGCCTCATCGATGTCGCACAGAGTAGCCTCCTTGACAGAGGCGTGCTTGACGACCTCACGGAGGACACCGCCGTCACCGCCACCAATGACGAGGACCTTCTCGGGGTTGGGGTGGGAGTTCATGGCGAGGTGGGTGATCATCTCCTGGTAGGAGAACTCATCGCGCTCAGTGCACTGGATAACGTTGTCCAGGACGAGGACGGTACCGTAGTCGCTGCTCTCGAAGACGAGGACATCCTGGTACTTGGACTTCTCGTGGTGGATGATCTGGTTGACCTTGAGGCTCATGGCCTGACCGGGCCACATGCCGGACTTCTCAGAGAACCAGCCATCTGTAGATTGGGAATCAGCATGTTATTGTAACGAATTGACCGGAAGGCGGGGTAATGGAGGGGGTTCACACATACCCTGGATGGTGGGGTGGGTAAGCTCGCTCATTTTGATGAAAGAAGAGAAACGACGGGGGAAAATGGATGATGAGTAGAAAGCAGAAGAGAGTCTGGAGAGACGAAGCATTCGAAGAAAAAGGGTACGGCGGAAGTTTGGCTGTTTTGGGCGAATTTTTTGCTTCTTCTCGGCTCAAGTGGGGAACCGCTGCTGTGCTGCCACCAACACCCCCAAAACATTTTCAAAAACAGGGCTAGACCAATTCCAATATGAATAATAGGTATTGGGTACCTCTAGTAGCTTTGATTGACTGCAATTCGACCCGGTAGATGTGTCCCATGCCCACAATTGGGCATGGACACCTGAGGGACCAATAGAGAACCCTAGAAAGACGCTTACTCAAGCTTGACTTTGAATATACCCTAGGTAAGAAGATAGAGACCTCTCAATGGCAAATCAATCGCGGATAAATAGAAAATCAAATGGTCGATTGCTTTCTAGTTACTGTACAAGCATACAGCTCCCCCAAACTGCAGAGTCTTGGGTGTATCGTGCTCTGCTATACCAATCCAACCTCACTCCAACAAACAAATGGAAACAGTTTACTCTTCCTCACCACCCTCGAGAAGGCGGCCGGGCTTAGAGTTCAGGAACTCGTTGCTAAAGCATCAAATTAGCGCACCGATCGAAGCGGCTCCTACAGTCATTCTTACCGCTCAATGGCCCAGTTCATGGCGGCGTATGCGACAACGAAGGGGGGAACAACGTAGAGAACCTGGTGACGGAAACGACGGAAGACGTTGAAGATGGCAGCATGGCCAGCACCGGCGAGGACACGCTGACGGTTAGGGGACAGCGAGTAGGTGGCAACGCGCTGGGGGGTCGGGCAACCTGAAAGATTGGATAGATTAGCGATCCGTTCGAATTCGTTCTCCTGTTTTCTTCCCCGGATCTTTCTCCATTTCTTATCGCGATCTTTCATATCGCGAAGGGGGTCGGTCTGCTGCGCATGCCTCGGGGTCCGTATGAAAGATTCAAGGGTTATTGTCAAACGTACCGAACCCGCCCCAGTTGCCGATGTAGCTATATAAAGTAAAAATTGTCAGTCCACTGAACAGAAGGCACAGAAGTCATTGAGTCTATTAAGACCGACTCAATTGGCATCTTTTGGGAATTGCATTGTGTAGCCGGGCGGGTAACGCATCCGGGAGGCCGGCACTCAACCCACGACACCAGGAGTGAACATGGAACGACTTACTGTCCGTTCTTAGGGTCCACAGCACCACCCATTGTGAATGATTTCGGGTAAAAAGAGAGGAGTGGGGTGGAAAGGGTATGGAGGTAGCGAAATGAGTGAGGAAAAGACGAAGGTCGGGCGAAGTTGGGAGGTTTGGAAAGATGGGCACTAAACCCAATCGGGAAGACTCAGAGTGAGCAACGGGAAAAGCAGACATCATCTCCATCATCCGTCCTCATCACCTCGTCCTCCACCTCCAACCATGGCCCAAGCTCTCCAAAATGTTTATCGAATGGCCTTCCCCCTGGCTATTGGGGGTATGCTAGTCCAAAATTCCATTTACGATGTCAAGGGTGGCACGCGAGCTGTCATCTTCGATCGAGTGTCTGGTGTGCAAGAGAAGGTTGTCAATGAAGGAACACATTTCTTGATCCCCTGGTTGCAGCGCGCAATTGTCTACGATGTCCGCACAAAGCCTCGTAATATCTCGACCACGACAGGAAGTAAGGATTTGCAGATGGTCAGTTTGACGCTGCGTGTGTTGCACCGCCCGGATGTGCCGAAGCTGCCGCAGATCTACCAGGTGTGTATATCCTACGATCCTTAAGCATCTCCTGGTGCAAAAGGCTGACCCAAAGTTATTCAGTCATACGGTACCGATTATGATGAGCGTGTCCTCCCTTCCATCGGAAACGAAGTCCTCAAGGCCATTGTGGCCCAGTTCGACGCCGCCGAGCTGATCACGCAACGTGAAGCTGTCTCCAACCGTATCCGTACCGACTTGATGAAGCGTGCCGGACAGTTCAACATCGCCCTCGAGGACGTCTCTATTACACACATGACCTTCGGAAAGGAGTTCACGCGAGCCGTCGAGCAGAAGCAGATCGCCCAACAGGATGCCGAGCGGGCCCGATTCATAGTCGAGCGTGCCGAGCAGGAGCGCCAGGCCAACGTCATTCGCGCTGAGGGTGAAGCCGAGAGTGCCGATATTATCAGCAAGGCTGTCGCCAAGGCTGGCAGCGGGCTGATTGAAATTCGTCGTATCGAGGCCAGCAAGGAGATCGCCGCAACCATGTCGTCGAACCCTAACGTCACTTACCTGCCTGGTGGAGAGGGAAAGGATGGCGGCAAGAGCACTAGCCTCTTGCTGGGTCTGCGGAGTTAAGGGGGTTATAAGGCTATCTTGGGGATTTATGGGCCCCGTTTTCACAACTCATTGAATGTACCAATTAATCGCAATTTTTGCCGACTTGGGGCGAGTCTGGCCTCCTGGCGTGAATCTGGAGTGGTCTGAACTAAACCACCTTATCTGTAGCAATACCATACCTCACTCCACACAGCACTTCGCTTTTTTTTAATTATTCTTCTTTGGAGACCCAATCGTATTGCTCATTAAGTGGTATTTATATGTCATGATATAGAACACATCAGATCTACAAACGCCGATACACGTGCATCTGGAAGCGCATATCTTCCAAGCCTGCTCCTTCGCCAACTTCATACCGAAGACGCACCGCGTCCCGTCTCCACCACCTCGAGTCCTGGGTATATACGCACTCCCACTTGCCCTTCGCCACAGACAGCAGCGTGTGGTCAAGCAAGAACTTCATCGGATAGTTCCTCTCTTGCGGTTCACCCTCCGGTCCTTTTCCTAACTTCAGAGTCGAATAGCTGCCAGGACTATCAACAACCAGAAGCACCGCACCGGCAGGAAGGATTTCAGTCATTTTGAGCAAGAACCCGGTAGTCTTTGGCATGGAGGTAGAGAAGAGCTCATTCAAAGTGAACATGATAGGAATGAGGATGGAAGTGAATGGAGAGGACGAGGAAGGGCCGAGGAGAATTTCTTTTAATCCCTCCTCAGGAAGAGTCAGGACATCTTCGCGACGGAAAGACACTGAAAATGTTTCACTAGCCACTTTCTCCGACAGCAACGGGGGACGGTATTTCGTCGTCTGCGAAAATGGCACATCCGCCGAGGTGATGGTTCGTGAAAGTCTGTCAACAACGTCGGACCAATTTCCGATATCGACAGCCATGACAGAGAGACTGGGTGCGCTGACACCTGGGTCTTCAACTTCAGCTTCCTTCTCATTTTGAGATTCGGTGTCTTCAAGAGATACGCTGGCAACACGTTCCTCTAGCGACTGGGCTTGGGAGCCCATGTCTCTCCACGCAGCTGCAAGAGCAGCGATCTCTGCACCGGCTCCACCACCAATGGATACAACACGGGTGCAGGGATTCTTGCTTCTAGCACGGCCTCGGCTGTCTTCCTCTTCCTCTTTCATCCAGGTCAAAACTCCCTTCAACAAGCCCGCATATCCCAGTGACCGGGACGCACTCCAGCGCAAGGCATAAGCACGCAGCAGATCCTCGCCTGCCTCGGCGAAGGCAGAGTCAAAATCGCGCTGATATAGGAGTCCCTTGATTGTCTGGATCAGAGATTTAATGTCTAATGGTTCATCTTTATTTTCGTCTTGTGATTCAGTAGGGTTGGCATCCTGGCTTGCAGATTCCGGTTCTGCGACAGGGTTTCCAAGAAGGGCGGTTTTGAATACATCCAAGAGAAGTTGTTGGAGGGTGAGAGGAATTGTGCTGACAAGATTAAGCCCAGAGGACTCTTCTTCCTCTACTTGTTCGGCTTCGGCTTTGGCTTTTGCGACTTCGGCTTTGCGATTGGCATGCTGTTTGTTTGCTGGAGGCGCTTGCTTCGGTTTTTGCGCTCTCGCTTTTGGACCTGGGGACCTCCTGCGGTTTCCCTGACGTGGGGCGTGAGGCATTATATATGTATATATATTCCAAAAATCCTCGTTTCGTCTAGTCTATTGTGAGGAATCTGTAATCCAACGTGGGGTGGAATTTTGAACTTTTTCCCTTATCGTTATCGGTGGCTCCACTATTAAGGTCTATAAATCCGTGGACCATCCCGAGGTCAGGTATGACTTGATTGTTCAATGGTTTCGAGAATTATATACATATTGTTCAAAAAGTCTGATGCTTTGAAGTTTATCTAACCTTGCTGCATTCTGGGAACCCATATCCACCAGAATATGTTGAATAAAATCTATGTAACGATCAATATGGAGACGCTTGTAGTCCGGAATCGAGCCTCGAGCGCGTAGAAGACATAAATACAATCAATGCAACACAATATCTAGAATAAAACCTTTCATATATTCGCTGTGTCTGTCGCTATCAATCTGCTACAGTATATACATAGCCGTACACGGCGTCGGCCGTATATCTGACGCCGCCTCTAGAGTTGATCAAGACGCTGCATCTTCTCCAGGCAAAAGCCCCTAATAGTGTATAGAAAGACCGTTACCGAGTTATAATAATTATGTCACGCTTTTATCAAGATCTTGTTGGCTGTCTTCCATTGATAGAATTATGGGATACACTACAAAAAGCACACCCTATTCCTTCTATTGCATGTGATATACATATGTATGTGCGAGCATTCGGTTCTTAATCAATAATCACAGTATCCATGGATACTTGACGATTATGCTGAAATGTCCAAGTTTTATAATTTGAGACGAACGTCAAAAGGCAGGAAGTATATACGCGTGTGTCAATCCAGATACATACGATGCGCTTTTTTTGAGGGCTTTATTGCCCAGTTATCTCAGTTGTGTATGGAGAGTCAATAACGCAGTGAACCACAAACGGAAGAATCATCTACAAGGATACGTAACATGCCTTGATATACGTCTCGTCGTTGTTGTTCCCAACATACTAATTCAACCAGCCACTTGCGGATGCTTCCGCCTAGAGCGCTGCCTACACCTTACATCCACGAGATTCTACGCTCTGATCCGAAGCCATATGAAGAGGCGAATGACACCATCACAGAAACAACGCACCAAGTCCATCATGTGATATCGCGTTGAGCCGCTCGCGTCGAGTCAAGAGCCGAACGCGCAATCCACGTAATAATGAGTCACAGCCTAGTGTTGTCAGCCAAGGAGTCATACCCGTCGTCCGAGCGTGCTATTTCACTGAGGTTGACGTCTCATAGGCCGCCGTGAGGAGTAGTGGGCTCCCAACGGAGCCCGTTAACGGTCCCCTAACTCCGACCTTCTAGATGTGGACACCGCCAGCGGGGCCGTATGGTTTGCTGACGGCCGTGCTCACGAAGGCCTCGCTAGAGCCCTCGCGGGAATATACGAGATGTGACCCGAGTTGAAAGTGGTGTGGCTGAAATGTCTGCCTGATAACTATCGCTATCGTGTAGAAGCCTGAGTGCCTCAGGAATACATGCTTGTCTACGTCAATGGATATCATTGGCTGCCCTATACTTCAACTGTCATCGTGCATGTCGGATGCAATACGACGTATTTGAGTGCTATGAGGTGGCCTCTTGAGGTTAAGCGCCGGTTAGTTAACTAACTAGTTAACTACGACACAGAAATATATACAGAGAAGTTGAACACGATTGATTGGACCCCTACATTTTACAATACGGTCAATAAGGTATTAATCACTGCTCCATCCATGGATGGATGTGCTCGTCACCTCTCCGCACTTTTCTTCTCTCGCACTTTTCTTCTCTCGCACTTTTCTTCTCTCGCACTCCTTCTCTCTCTGCTCTCCACAATGTCTCGATTAGGAGATTTCGATCATTTGTGCGGTACTGAAGTCAGGCTCGAACAACCTTCCCCTTCACCCAGCGTGACGTTTGTCCTCGATGATAAATTGTCTGAAGAATACCAAACCATGACGCAGGAAGAATTTGACGATGGCCTCGGCCATCCGTTTGCGGCACTCAAGTTCTCATGTCATAACCTCTCCGATCCCACCCAACAGGGCTTTATACGGCTCTACTATCAAATTCCGATTGATGGTACTATTTCTCAACCCCCTCAAGCCCGAGCTCAGCAAGCTCTCACTCAGCACACCCACGCGGAAGTCAAGGCTCTCATAAGTCTCGATCACAATAACTGCACTGCAGTCCCAAAGTTACTTGGTTATGGTAAACGGGTGCAAGGTGTCGGAGACTACGTCCCTGGGGGTTACATCAATTATGTCGCGTGGGCACGGGTGCCCGGTGAACCGATTAGCTCCGTTTCTTACTGGGAACGTGACCTTGCATACCGGGAGGAGGTGCGTTCCGCTTTCCGTGCTGCTTATAGGTAAGATCATACTCCCTTTGTGTACCCCAAGAGAGCTACCAGTACTAATATTAAGAAGAGAACTAAAAAGGATGTATGGGCACCGGCAATTTGCTCTTTGAGGAAACTCATCTACGATGAAGCCACTAAGTCTATGTAGGTGGCTATGACAATCTACAAACATCGATCACGGTGAGCTAATGCTTTTCAGGCATATTTCTGGATTCCGTGATCCCGATACCTTGGAGCCTGAGCCATTCTCCGACGCGACATACGTAATTTGGAGATTGGTGAAGCCATCTCGCAGGCTGGACTGGATGCGTGATAGCTCTGACTGGAAATGGTGACGAACAAAGGCGTACATTCACCCCCGGAGACCCGCTCAACCGACATCTACTTTGGGGATTATAAGTGCCCAAGAAGTACTTACAAAAACATCCCCGACGTTGTAGGGCTACAAGACACAAATGGCACAACCGAAATCAAGCTGGTTGGGAAGTTGAAGACACCCTGGGTTGATGAACATGTTCTTCTAGTGGCCACTGCGAAAAATATGTCCAACAAGCAATAAATCGAGCGGGAAGCGTTCGATTTCGACGGCAACGGCCAGCTTAGGGCATCGCGAAGCCCCCAGTATCCCGCACCGTTATTCTGGACTCACGGCATACCCTTTGTGGTCATGGCGAAGACTGTGGCCCTCACCGGCGAGCGTCACGCCGGCCTTGCCGCATTCTGGCTGGACATGAACGACACGAACATGAAGGCCGCTCCAAGCGCTTTCACGATTGGCCAAATCGTGGCAAATTCGTCGCCCAACCTCGCTCCATCAGCCAGCAGTTATTCTCGCACAAAGGCACGTACCCCCTAAACAAAGTGACTTCGGCGCGCGATCGCCCAACCTCTGCGGGATATGCAGAAGCTGAATTGTGGATATGGGTTCATTAGCACCTACGAGGATACTATCTTCCTGAGGCAGTTTCAATCCCCTGGGGGAGGATGGGAAGTGTGGTACTCACCATCCATCTCCTCAAGCTGTTATATGCCAACAGTCCCTCGCCCTCAGGGGATCCATCTGACACTGCCGCAGGTGTCCATGAAAATGTGCATGTTCTACGTCTGTAGTTTAGTGAGCACCAGCCCCCCCGGTTTACAACCAGACAAGGGGTGGGTAGTTAAGAGATGATGTCTCTAGGCATCACCTGCATACTCAGTTGAAAGATAGGACCACATCAAGAAGATATTATTCGTACAATTTGCTGTTAACCGGGAACAAACCGAACTAAAAATGGAGTTGGGTGATAGAAGCGAGTAACACAAAGGATACATCGAACGAAACACCCGGGTATTTGAGGCGAGACAACGCTGTAAACCGCCTCTGGAGACAAACACCGCCTGGCCCATAGAAATCATCAAGCTGAAACGCCGTAAAAGACTGGCAAGGTCAATCCTCGAATCCTCACGTTCTGCGAACGCAAAGAAGCAACTTCTGCTCAGAGAAGATCAATGGAGACCGAACCCAAATGCTACACAAAGCAAGAGGAAAAGCAACGTCGCAAAAAAGAAAAAGAAAGAATAAACACACGAAACAAGATAAAAAGCACAGTCGCAAATTTTGAAGCGCATTAGCTACTTCGATAAACGCCCGTAAGATGCATAGGTCAAATCTGTAGACGTTTCGATCCGAAAGGAGCAACCCTTAAACGGGAGGAGCTGCAGTAGGCTGGGGAGTGGGCTGCGAAAGGTCCTGCAGGTCGGGCACGGGAGGAGACTGCTGGGGGATAGCCTGCTGAATGTTGGAGACGATACGCTCCAGCTCTTGGAGGCGGCGATCCTTCTCTTGGACTTCGCGGCGGAGTCTCTTAACTTCGTGGTGCAAATCGACTCCGTGCTCATCGGTCTCAGGCAGGTTTTGGAGATCTCCAACCGCAGGAGAATCGTGGCGACGCTTCATTCCAGTGATAGGGAGAGACGGGGCGCGGACACCCTCGACACCTTCAAGGTCGGTGGCGCGGTCCCAGGAGGACATATCAACCATTGGGGGGGCTTCATCATTGTGCATGTGGCGACGGCGAAGATGTTCTCGCAGGTTCTCTTGGCGCGTGAATCCGTTGCCAGTGCTGCGGTTGCAATCGCTGTATGGGCACATCAGGGCCTTCTTGGTGTCGGTGTTTTTCTTGTGAACTTCGCGCTGGTGGCGCAGGAGACCACCAGAGTAGGTGAAACCCTGGATCTTGTCACAGTTTGGTTCATAACACTTGTAGGGACGATCATGTTTATCCATGTGCTTGCTAGGGTTTGGTTAGTACTAGCGCATTATAAAGACACAACCACAGGGTATTGTACTTACTTCCATTCACATGGACGACGGAAAGTAGGAGGAGCAGAATGACACTCGGGGTGGTCGCAGAAAATCTGACCTTCAGAGTTCTTAGGAGGATCGCGGGCGCGTCGAACAGAAAGGCGCGGACGCGCCCCGTCAAGGTTGTTGAAGGTCCCGTGCATGGGCTGCTGGGGGTCGTTCATTCTGGCAATTGGGGCCGAGGTTTCAGATGCAGAGGCAAGGATGGAGGCAGTAAGAGCGCCGTTAGGACCTTCACTTCGTGGGCTAGGATAGTCAGACCCGTCACCCATATCGCGAAGTTGATACCCCACACTACTGAGGGGATCTTGATAGAATGTAGATACCGGAAAGACGCGTCCTCAATTCACAACAACGGTAAATTCAGGAGTACTGAGTAGTTGAGTTGAAGGAAACAGTAGAAGTGAGTTGTTTATGAAAAAATTTCAAATAAATCGGCGGTGAAAGCCTAGTAGATGTCGATGGTATGGAGTCGGGAGAAGATGAGGAGTTGCCAAAATTTTCAGGTAGCAAGGCATCCGTAGCCTATTTATACCCGCTTGCGTCAGGTGCATATGCGCCACTCGTGTGGCGCAGCAATCCTTATTTTCTTTTCCAAGTCCCTGCAGAATCTTGCTTCTTTCGTTTTCTAGTGGGCTCTTTTTCAGAAAGCTGGATTATCATACGAATTCATAACTGCCTAGAGGTTATATACATGCAGGTTAAAATGTGGACAATACTGTTTATTAATGCCCGGTGATCCGGGATATAGATGAGGGGAGGAAACACAAGTGACTCATACACTAGACAGACACCGTGGGTATGACTGTATAGTATGTCCGGAGTACCAATCCTGTTGTCCCATATCGGCGGATCCGGCTTAGGTATCAAAGCAAGATGCCCCTGTCAGGCAGCCGTCCACTTCCGAAATATTTGGAGTCGCCACAACTGGTTCTCCAGCTGGTTCTGACAAATCGAGTGGCGGTGAGTGCACGTGACAGTGATCGCCCTTGATCTCCAATCACGTGCATCAACGAAGATGCTTATTTAAGCATCAAACATCGGGCAGCCGGGCAGTGCCTTTCTGCAACGTACGTTCGCCATGCCCGATGTTAGGCTACAACAAATTGGTTATGGTTGACAAGCTTCAGAAATCAATGATCTTCATGTCCTCTCAATCAATTGTTTCTATTAAAAGGAATATGATGAGGATCCACCTATAGCTTTCTCAACCTCAACCAGGCTATGCAGTCTTGCAGGATACCGAACGTTCTATTGTGTTCCAAAGTATGTAGCACAGAAATAACGTGGTTTGTGTGGATGTGCTTCAAGATCAGTATATTGAGAATCTATAAGCCTACGGATTAGCCTACGAATATATCATACTAGGAGGTTTTTCCACACAGTGAATATGGCCTATTACACCATATTTACATGTAACAATGAATGGCAAGACCGAACCTTCTACGAGACTATGACATAGAGTAGCATTGGAATCACTGAATAGTGTTTAATTCATGCTGAACACAAACATGGCTAACTCCCAAGGAGATCAATCATAAGGGCTAATTAACACTGCCTCTACCGTAATAGAACAGCCGTTGATGCTAGGCAAGCCCCAATGCACGTTCATCTATTTCGAGTATATCGCTGCCCAGTTTGAACATGTTATCTGGCTGAGCGATAGAATTATACTAGGCCCCAGATCTATACACCCGGAAGGACGATGCCCAAACCGGCAAAGCAAAGCCACCACCCGACGTGGACAAACAGGCACAATAATTGATCGCGTGATATCTACATCCACGTCAAATGAATGTTAAGAATGAGTTCGTGTTGTCAAGGCGAGATTTTCCTAGTGCTCCCGTAGCCCCACCGGGTAGTCCTAGGGTATATCCGAAGGTGCTCAGCGTTTGGCATTCAGAATATTCTGCTTTATCATTTTCTTCTCGGCCGGTTATTTCTTCTTACCATATTGGAAACTGTGGAATTATCAAGTAATATCATTACTCAATATGTGGTTTGGCGTGTCCATTGTATCTAACCTCATTTCATTGCGGCATTTGTGCTACAGGTCCGGGGACCATGCTCCACTATCCCTACCAACCTCGCAACTTGGCGCCCCTTGACCGTGTCTCTTCGACTTTTCATCTTTAAATTTGCATATGTTACCATTGTGAATTGTCGTAAGATCCCAACAACTTCGAGTATGAATCAAATACGCCACCCATTTTTACTTCGGAGCCGAGGCATTTGCTGGGTTTCGGGACGCGCCTTCAGTGGCACCACTCGTGCACAAGCCTGCCATACAGAGAAAAACCAATGTTCAAAGAGCATCGAGCGCGAAAAACAATTATCGCAAACCCTGAAATGTGCCAGAAAGCCGCCATCCCAGCCCGTTTCGGCCCTTAGTCTTCCATTCTGGACCTGCAGATCCACCTGGAAACGAGCAGGAATCAACACTCTCCGCTGCTTAGTGGGATGTACAGCTGGTGATTTCTCTGCCTTATGGATCCTGCAGACTTACTACCCTGAGATGGGGATGGGCAGCATAATGGCCTTGTCGAGTGGGTTTACCTGAACGAATCAGCTCGTATCGGACCTTGTGTACTAAGAACAATCATCTAGTGGCATCCGGTATCACAACTTCAGTTATCCTCGAGACGATCCTGCTCCGCCGGGGAGCTGACCAACTCTCCTGGCCGATGGCTGCTCGTACCGCTATGGGCATGAGTATGGTTTCAATGTTGGCCATGGAACTAGCTGAGAATGCAGTTGACTATCATCTGACCGGTGGGATAGTTGCCTTTGGAGATCCAAAGTTCTGGCTGGCGGCAGTGGTATCGATCGGTGCTGGGTATCTGGCGCCATTGCCGTATAACTATCTGCGGCTTCGAAAATATGGGAAATCATGCCACTGATTTCCAATGTACCTACTATGCTTACCTCCATGGAATATAGTCATCGTTTAATCAATGGGTTAATTCCACTATCAGCTTTTGCCACAAAAGTTATAAGCACCAACAGAAAGTACTAACTTTAAAAATGATAGATGCAGATTATACGTAGCAGAAGTGGGTTAACTACCTAGAGGATTCCAGGGCCAGCACTGACGTATGAGAGGCGGGGGCCGATTGAAATCACTGGTCGTTTAGTTAGTTCATTACATGCACACTGGCATATCGAGGTGTATATTGAGTTACCTAGTCCGACAGTAAGGCTGATGTGGGAAGCGGTTGATGGGGTTGATGGGGTTGATAGGCAGAAGCGGAGCACTTGCTTCAGCCCTAACTCGGAACATAAGCCGGCAGATATTCAACCCGGGAAGGTCGGTTTGGTTTTGTTTCTTGTCCCGGCCCCGGGAATATTGTTTGCTCACTACATTGGGGGGAAAAAAAAGTGTGGGATCATAATTGGCATTGTTTTTGATATTAGCTAATACCTGACTACCTAGAAAATAAAGATAGCAAGTATAAAACATGGCCAAGGGGCAGGGGTAAATTCACAGAGTTGCCCAGTAATTGCTACCGGGGCTATCTGAACGGGGCATCGGCAATCGACGGGTGAGTTTTCAGTTATTCCTAACCGGAAGATACTGGAGGATCATTGTCTATCGCCTCATTCTCGAAAGACACGCCTTGTAAGAATGTCACAGTGACAATGGCGAGGGATCAGACCCAGGGAACAATCCTTCGACGAACAGAACGGTGCTGTGGCAGCAGGTCAAGATGACCCCGGGATAAGCATCCGAAACGTCTTGGGCTTGCCGATCCGAAGTCCTGGTCGGCGTAAAAGAAACGGGCGGGCAGACTCTGTTGGAAAGAACCCTGATAGTATGCGCGGACATTGCTTTGCCGAGTGGTAAGACGGGCGAACCTGTTGGAGGTTGCCCTGGGGAATGTCAGACAAAAGAGTCACTCAGTCATAGTTGCCACCGACTTGGCTAGCAAAAGCGGTAGAGACGCTACGGGCATCGTCATCATCGTGAGGGCTCTGGCCCGGCACACCGCGAGTCACGCGGATGCTGGCGGAGCTGCCTCCAAATATGCTGCCGTTGTCCGGAACTCCAGCCCTGTAAGGCTCCCGTCCGCCAGACTCGACGTAGCGCTTCAATCGGTCAGACTGGCTGAGACTGGGCTGCTTGCTCATGTCGTTAATGCTCAGACCAGTGAGACTGACACCGCCCTGGTCAACGCTCCGTCCGTCAGTGACGCTGCAGGTGACATCAGACTCAGTAGCAGCGACTGACTCGCCAGTCACACTCGGTGCGCCCTTGGGTCGGCCACCATTTGCTCGACGACCGCCAGAGATCGCAGGCCAGGACTCGCCGAAATTCTGGAACATAGGGGGATAGCCAGATGGAAGGCCAACACCACCAAGCGCCGAACCGTGAACGGAAGATACATCGTCAGGGATATATCCCACCACCGATCCAGAGTCATGATACTCATTGCGATGACCGCCGTTGCGACCATTCACTGCATTACTGGGTACATTATTGGTTTGACTGAAGGACATCTGGAAGCGCTGCGGGCCTCTGTATGCTTGCTTAGGCCGGCTGAATTGTATCAGGGACTCCTGAAGGTTGGACAGGGGTCCCTCCACGAGACAGTGACGTTCCTTGAAGTGCTGCAAAAGGCAGTTCCACAATGGGTGCTTAGACAAGACCTTAGGGTTTCCGAGGATAACCAGGCCAAATCGAGCACGAGTAAGGGCCACGTTGAGGCGACGAGGATCGCTCAGGAAACCAATACCTTGGTGATCATTGGAACGAACACACGAAAGGATAATGTAATCCTTCTCTCGGCCCTGGAATGCATCGACCGACGCGACCTCGATCTCCTTGTAATGTTCCTTCTTAAAGGTGCCGTTTGCCTGCATCGAGCTGACGATGTAGCTCCGCTGTCCCTCGTAAGGAGTAATGATACCGATATCCTTCGGCTGGACACCTGCCTTGAAGAAACGTGTGACAATCTTCTCGACGTTGGTAGCTTCAGTGCGGTTCAGATACGAGGTGCCTGACGCCGAGATCTCTTCGTTGCCCAGGTTTGACCAGAACATCATGGGATCATCGATGATGGGCCAAGGGAAGTCAACGTCACGGCGGACACGATCGGCAATGGTGATGCCGTTCTGTAGCGAGCCTTCGTAGAACATGTTCGAGGGGAATTCAGAAAGGCACGGGTGCATACGATACTGGACGTTTAAACGGATAGGAGAGCAGCCCAAGATAACGAGACGCTCGAACAGAGACTGGTTTAGACCAGCCTTGGCAGCCTTCTTGTTCATGATCACGGGCCCAAGCTGCTGGTGATCACCAACCAGTACAACTTGTTTGCAGCCTAGAACTAAGGGGATCATGCACTCGGGCTCAGCAGATTGGGTTGATTCGTCAATCAAGACTGTGCGGAACTTGCCCTTTGAAAGACGGGGGATCACCTGCACCAACGCAAGTACAGCAGATCACATCCGCGTTGGTCAGAATCTCACGCTCAGCAGAGCGAGTAAGTTGCTTCAGGCGCTTTTCGTCTTGGCTAGACAATTCCCCAAGTTCGGCCTTGAGCTGGTTGAGTTTCACCAACTCAATGTTGCTATCGTTCATACGAACCTGCTCGTGCAGTGAAAGGAAACCAACAGCAGATTCCACATCCTCGCGAGACTTGGCAGTAACTCGCACAGTCTTCAGGCCCGTCCGATGAATACGTTCGCAGAGCTGGTCAACCGCAACGTTGGACGGAGCGCAGACAAGAACCTGGCCTCCATTGATCTTGGCAAGATGATAGATGATGGTGGCTGAGGTAACGGTCTTACCAGTTCCAGGGGGGCCTTGGATCAAACTGAGAGGTCGCTGGAGGACACTCTTAACAGCGTTGATTTGACTGCCGTTCAGATCTGGCAGACCTGGGACACTGAACTTCTTCGGAATCTGGGTCTTCATAGGAGCTGCAGCAACCTCATGGCCAAGGAGGCGATGGAAAATGTAGCCTGAGACACTCTGCTCATCCACGGCAAATGTCTTCATGGCACATTGCATGCGGTCAAAGGAAGTTGACTTCCAAACATAGTCGGCCATAAAATTGTGCGTGCATTCTGTAGGGACTGACTTGTGGTCGCCCTTGGCGCGTAGTTCGATAGTGACCTCATCAGATTGATTGTTCGGGATCTTGATCACATAGCCCACACCCTCCCACTTAGGACGCAATTCACCATTGTACTTGATGCGCATCTCGTCGCCCACAGCCAATTTGACATCTCCCAGCTCAAGCTTTGGCAGCACAAAGCTTGCGAGGTGCTTGTTGTTGAGACCAAGATCCCAGCGCACAATGAGTCCATCCTGGGATTGGGATTCCTTCAACTTGCGGTCGTAATCAGCCTCGATTTTAACGAGTGGTCCGAAAATGTTTTGGTACTGGAAAGCATCGTCGTAGCGGAGTAGGACTGGCGCCGGCTCATCATCCACTGCTGTGGCCTTTTCTAGGTCTTCCAGGGTCGCCTGAGAGTTGTCTTTCCACATTTCCTCCAGTTTCGCAATCAATTGAGGACTGAGGTGACGGGCTCGGAGTTGTTCTTGGTCGGTGGGTGCTCCCACGAGCCAGGGAAGGAAAGAACGATCCTCAATAAGAGGCTGCCATCGTGATGTATCCCAGTTCATGTCCTTAGAGGATGGCATAGAGGCACATGGCTGTCGACATAGCAAAACAACAACAGTATCGGATTTCGCGGGAATGAATCCAAGCAGGAAGACATTTTTGGTGCCACAGTTGTAGCATTCCAGAATAGTATCACCCAAAGAAGAGGCGGGGTGAAGCTGGACTTCTTTATGACGAGCTCGGACAAGGTGATTGACGATATGGGAAGAAGAGGTATTGCCACGTGCACTGCAGAACCACTTATTGCACGACAGACATTTAACAACGCTGCTCGGGTTGTGAATGCCACAGTACCTACAATATAATTAGTAAATGAACATCTACCAAGAAATATCTGAAGACTCACGCGCATGCATGGGCTGGGAGCTCTATTTCCTCCTCTCCATTTCCTTGGGACTTCTGATTCCCGTTTGTGGGTGCGCCGACTGTGCTTTCTATGTCGTCATCTTCAAAGGCATCAGAGCCTTCATCTTCATCATCATGCCGGCGTGGACGTGCGCGCCCATGTGCGATCTCGTCGATTTCGGCTCCCGCTGAGGGGTCTTCCGGCTGGTAGCTCATTATTGGTACCAACTTGGAATGGCGATAGGGATGACTGGAGCTGATCAAGATTTAAAGCAGAGGGCAAATCAAAAGCACTTGAGAAATCAGAAATGGAATTTGCAGTCGTAGACGATTTAAAGAGCGTAGAGGACAAACAGATTGTCCTATGGTGGTATTCAACGTTTGAAATCTCCAGGGTGTGCCTGAGGGGCAAACGAACGGAGATCTAATCGACACGAGGGATTAGCGGTAAGTGCTTGATGAGAACAAATGATACATACAACCAGTCCAGCTCTCTGTGTCAGAGGACTGACAAAAGAGAGTTGATGAGTTTGTCTCGAAGGATGGGCGAAAAGCGTTCTCCGCAAGTGCCCAGATTCTTTATCGGTGCGATCCCACTACGGCTACGCAGACGAACCATAAACGCAGCCCCGGAGTTAAGAAAAAAAAAGTTGCCCGCTCGTCTTTGCTTAAGCCACTTTTACTTCAATCTTCAAAATGCTGGTAAGTGAAGGATAAATTTGAAACATCGGATATTTTACTTACAATAAGTAGCGCCGCCAAACTCGCGAGCGTCGCGATTATCTGTATCGGAGAGCTTTGCTACTCCGTGATGCCTCCATTGCCGAAAAAAGATCGCAACTCAAGGCTTCATTAGCTTCTGGAAAGCCTCTAGATCCTACAATCGCAAATGATAAAAAGCTACGGGAAGACTTCAAATATGACGAGTCAAAGGACAAGGAAGATGCTGAGATGGACATCGACGACGAATACGTTTTAACCTCCGGCATTATCGACCCCCGTCCTCTGGTTACCACCTCTCGCTCGCCCTCCGCTCGCCTCGGAGCATTTGCGAAAGAAATCCGCCTTCTCCTTCCCACCTCCATTCGTCTCAACCGTGGAACTCTCGTTCTTGGAGATCTTGTCTCTAGCGCAACCTCCGCCGCTCTGACCGACATGGTTCTTCTCCACGAGCACCGTGGTACCCCGACTGCACTCACTATTTCCCACCTTCCCCATGGCCCCACCGCCAGTTTCTCTCTTCACAATGTCGTCCTTCGTCAGGATATTCCGAATGCCGCCCGTGGTACCGTATCGGAAAGCTACCCGCACTTGGTTTTCGAGGGATTCAAGACGAAGCTGGGTGCCCGCGTTGTTCAGATTCTGAAGCACCTCTTCCCCCCGCGCGAGCCTGGAAAGATCGGCAACCGTATTGTGAGCTTTGTGAACAAGGACGACAACATCGAAGTGCGGCACCATGTTTTCGTCAAGACTGGGTACCGGGATGTGGAGTTGGCTGAAGTTGGACCTCGCATGACGATGCGACTTTTCGAGATCCGCGGAGGTACATTGGAGAAGGGGTCGAGCGGTGACATCGAATGGGCTCTTACCCAATACACGAGAACCAGCAAAAAGAAGGAATACCTGTGATTCTTTACTATCTCGCATCACTACATCGGCTGTGGCGTGGATGGTTAAAGTAGAACCTCACCCTGTCACATTGTTGGCCGACTGGCGTATCTGGCGTTAGAGGGCAATTAGAATGGGTTCTTTTGTCATGTTCAAATAGTTTATGATTAAAATGGCAGTGGAGAATGTCTGATCAAAATATATAACCTTGAAAGACATGTACAGCAGCTTTCTGATGATGAACCAAGTCCCTGCCAGGGAATTGGTTGCCACTCTGTACTTACCATGTTTAGTGTATATGAGAACACAATCCGACAGTTAGAACCTGGCGATGATCTACACTAATCAGAGGAAAATCCCGGTCTTGCTAAACAGATGAGATAGTTGATACATTATATATCTCCACAGGTGTAGCAAAAAACATCGGTATAAAGCATTCGGTCTGTTCCTTAGCAGCTTCCTCTTGGCGGTTATTCACAAACATTTCTTTGTCCTTCTCATGTTCTAAATGGTTGTTGTTGTATTTAACGTCCAGGGAAAACGAGGGCGAAGCCCTCGCCTCCAAACCTCCCGTGGGGTATGGGGACGTGCTAAGCTAAAGAATTATGTACATAAAGTGCGCCTTTAGAAAGCAACTCGGAAGAAAGTGCGGCTGTTGAGCCGAAGACGAGCGGTCTTGCCCCCGACGTGCAGGGCGGCACGCTATAAAATGCTTGAGACAGCGTCTCTTCAAAAAAGAATGGGTGGCTTAGCCGGTTGGCTGGGTAGTCTTGACGGGTGACCGTCTGGTTCATAGGTCTACGCAGAGACCCTCGTGGGATAGAAAATAGATAATGGGGAGGTACGAGAGAGTTAGGGGGGAGAGTAGCGGCTGTGGTGAGAGGAACATAAGAGAGAAAAAGGAGGGAGCGGAAACTGCCTACTAGGGTTGATAAAGGTTGATAGTTGGGGCTGTCCGCCTTCCGAAGCCTTAGCGAGTGCAGTGTCGGCTATAAAAGCCAGTGAGTTCGAGGAGGAAGGCGAAGTCCTCCGGGCTGAGGGAGCGTAAGTACGCAAGTCCTTCCGCTCTGCCTCTCGGGGGAGATGCAGGGCGGAGCGGCCAGAGGGGGAGGTGTCGCTAGGCGAGGCGGCAAAGTGCAATGTGTTCTAGGCTCTTCCTCCTTCCGTAGGAGCAGTCGAGCTTAGTATCTTCGTGGTTGAAGCGAGGACCTGATGGCAAGCCATCGGTGGAGGACGGGCCGATAGAGTGAAACGGGGAGATCCTTGATGGTGTAGAGGTCATGCCCGTCCCAGGACTTGTACCAGCGGGAGAGCTTGGTAGATGCCTTGTCCCACCATGTGTTCTAATTGGAAGATCAACTAAGGCAGATATGAGACACGGAGCAGCACTGAATGCACTGGGGATCTGGGATAACAGTGTGAAGCATTCGGAATGGTACCGTAAGGCACGGTGGACAAAACAGCTTACCGGGACAAGTAAGTACAAAGTAGAGAACATAAATAACCCGAAAGGAAAAAAATAAAAAAATAAAATAAAAAAGTCATCGCCCGGGGGCGATCCGGCAACTCGAGATCCATCGGCACTCGAGCTGAGGATAAGCGGGTCCTAAACAAGCGGTGCACCAACTCGTCGCCAACAACAACCGCTTGGCCAAAAGCCCGCTTACCCATACATTCTGACCGTACAGTTCAATATAACACGCGGAATGGGTATAGTGATAACGAAAGAAAAGAAGAAGTTAGCAACTTGCCCTCTAAAAACAAAAGCAACAAAAGGCTCTGGCCGTGACACACTGCAGTTGGCGACTTCCTCAGTAACCTATTCTGCTGTTTTTAGTCTATTTCTATAACACCCAGTACCTCAGCAGCACCATTCCCCATTGGAGTCAGATATTCATCATCCGGCCATAAACCTTCTATTCTATTTTTGTTCTTCATTATCTTGGACAGGTCAACATTCATGTAGTCTGAATAGTTTTATATACTAGCAGCTTCTGGCCCAGTCTTAGTTCTTCATCAACGGAAAGGCCTGTCTATATTGTAATGTTACGGTACATGTTGAGGCTTACGGTACTAGTTGAAGAGATGGCAAGTATTCTCATGATATCATCGGTACAGCCCAAGTGGATATAATATGTGGTTAGTATACTAATCAGAAACAAATCTTCTATGCTCAGGGGGATACGGTATCGCTGAATTTGCGGCTCCCATCGTGCTTGATAAGGCCCTCCATTTTGGCATGCTGGAGTTGATCCATTTGGGTCTACACGCAGCTTTGGGCTGTTAGCTATCGGCTGTAGGTATGTCAGTGAACAACAGACTCCATTCTGCCAAGGTGATAGAGGTGGGCTGAGAGTTCATGAAAGTGGGGGGGGGGTGATGCGGGTCACTCTGCATATGACTAGCCCTAGAAAGCCATGATCTTCAGTGGCACCGGCCCCACAAGAGGCTCTATTACTATAACATCACTTGTCCCAAGGTCACTTAACACCTAGGTAGGGTACAATACTTTAGGATACTACATCATTCCACATGTTTCTGAAGGGAATAAGTCAGAGTCGTAGCTGTAGATCGGCGAAATGAAGAATCAAAGAGAAATTACCTTATATCTATGCAGTATACCAGACCAGAAGAAATGGCCGATTTATGTTGAGTTTGACGCAGGGAGGGGAGGGCCCAGTACACTTATGTACTCATGTTGATTATTTCCCCACGCTCTTGTACAATGTCACTATAGTTTTCAGTTTTCTGATAATAGGAAGGGTTTATAAGAATATGTGGATAAAGCACATACATATATTTTGCATGTGCTGTCCTAAAATCTTCGAATTTGCATTCGGCGTAAAATCTGCGTTCAGCGTGACACATCCAGGTCCGCCGGGGGATCCACCCATGAGTGCAGGTGCTAACGACCTAGAAGGATCCCCATCATCCCTAAGTCCCTACCTATCCTCCTCCTCCCCCTCCTCCCCCTCCTCCTCAACATCAGCTTCAGCTTCAGATCCGTCTTCACCCCTGTCTTCACCCCCATTTTCAAGACCTCCATTACCGCCATCTTCGACTTGGTGATTTGCCATCGAGGACTTTGCCATGTTGTCCTCGATACCATCGCATGAGATGTGGCCAGTCGATCCTTGACACACTGTGCTCTTGGGTTCCCTCAGGAATGCACCGAGGATAGTCGTCTTCTCCTCGAGATAGAACCACCCCTCGTGAACAGGCAAGCTATTTCCGTCAGGGCCTGTCTTTGGGGGTGGCATCTTTCCGTTTGCCCTTTCGTCCCATTCCTTGCCAGTCTGTTCCTTGAAGAACTGCTTGAATTTATCCACAGCAAGCTCGAGCTTGCACCTTGGTCCGGCCAGGAGTTCGACATTGGATGTGCCAACGCGGCTGAATTTGGCGTAGGCCGAATAGGTGTGTGGTTCGGCGACGGATTCGAAAAGCTAAGTAATATCAATATCCTTTTCTTGAAGAAGATTCACACAACACCGTGACATCACTCACAGTCAATTGGTGCTTTTCTCTGCTAGTGACTGGTGGTTTCGATGGGCGGAACAAAGTGGTGCTGTAGACCGCACCTGTGTTTCTGTCCTGGTACACACGACGCACGGCTGTTATGGTTAAATATTAGACCTGGATATGTCATCTGATATGAAGGACTATGCTTACGCTTCTTTTTGCCCTTTGAGCCAAGGAACGGGTCAGCTATAGAGGGCATGTCAGTACCATCTGCGTTGTACCAATACGATGGAGCTCCGGCAAATTGATACATACCTATCGGACGTTTCGCAACCTTTGCTTTGATCTCCTTGGCCACCTTTGCGGGCTTCGCCGTGGCCTTGTTCTTCTGGATTTCCTTCTTGTCAGGATTCATCAGATTCTTCAGAAGATATGGCCCCTCGGGCTTTGGCTTGCGGGTGTTTGACAGCAGCGAGTCTTCAAGCCAGTCGTATGAGACGATCTTGATGGTGCTGATCTTCTTGGCTGACTCAACTGTATGTCGATTAACTTCAAGGTCTTTGAAAGATACAAGGGTAACATACCTGGAGCTGCATGGGTTTTGAATGCCTCCTTTGTGGCAATGAGATGGGTAACTCGCGAGCTAACCTCTCTCGAGAACTGGCCCCCATTTGCCCGAATCCACTGTGGGATCTTGTCGCCGATGCCGTCTTGGAATTTGCCTACTATAGAGGCATGGATCCTTTGGAATGGTTTCCCCATTTTGGGTTCCCGCTGCTGCCCGAGACTTGATTAGACAGGTCTGTTGGTTTGTTTCGTTCTGCTGGCAGCTGAAATGCCCTGAGAATGGTTCAGAGATGAAATGTGATGATGTAGGAGGGAAGACTGAAATGCTTCGAGGACTGGCTTTTTGGGTCAGCAGTTTATATTGGTCTTTGATGGCTGTAGTGATATTTCAGAAATGAGGCGTATACATTGCTGGAAGGCAAGCTTTGAGAGTTAATGAACGAGAGAAATAGTTCGGTGACACAGAAGCTCGTTTGACCTCTGAGATCTTCTTCAGAGAGGGAAGAAGTTCGGAAATGAGATATGCCTATTGCCAGGGGTCAACACTTCGAGCGATATACTGGACGGAGCTGGCAACTTGTTCTGCTTTTGCAACATCGATATGAAATAGATGCATTGATCATGGTAATTCCTGAAAGGTGAAAGTGATGAGAAAGCAGGGAATGGGACTTCGAAGGCCGTTTAGCATTGAGAACTACTTCAAGAAAGGATGAAATTCATTCCTATTGGTATATCAAGCAAGGCCTGATCAAACAATGAAAGTAAAGTGAGTATAGAAACCGAGAAATTCTGGAATAGTTTGATTCCTATGAATACATATTTGCTCATGATCATCAAATATGCAATCCCGAAATGCAATGAGATAAGAAGTCATCCTAAGTAGTGTAAATGCATATTCCTAGCCTGTTCATTGCCGAATGCTTTTGGCAGACTTGACAAAGGCTCGAATTTTCTCCAGATCTTGAGCGCCATTTGTCTCTACACCTGAGCTGACATCCAAGCCAACCACTTTCTGGCCCGACTGGCCCAGCTTTTTCACTGTGTCTGCCACGTTGTCCGGATTTAATCCTCCAGCCAGGATAACCCGCAAGCCCTCGTCGCTATCGAGGACCTTCTTGACACCACTCTCCTCCAGAAGTTCGCCAGAGCCCCCGGCACCAGAGTCCAGCAATGGGAGAGTGTGGTATGCTCTGCGAGCAATTCCAATGTCACCGGGGGCGAATTTGCGAATGACAGGAACTGAAATCAAACTAGACCACTCCAATGGCTCAGATCCGTGCAGTTGCACAACATCGAGACCCAACTTCTGTTGTTGAGAAATGACGTATGATAGCGGCTGGTTCATGAACACACCCACGAGCAAAGCACGAGAAGGGTGACGCAAAATATTAGTGGAGTGATCGAACCATTCCAATGATGTAGCGCTTGAGGGCTGCTGCAATGTATCGGCCGGACGAGGGGTCGACTTGACCACCCGAGAAATTCCGAGAGCAACATCATCTGGGACAAGCCGTGAGCGGCCCTGAACCATAATGATGCCAATCAAATCCGCGCCAGCTTGGATAGCAGCCAGAGCTCCTTCTTCGGTCCGTGTTCCACAGATCTTCACCAATGGAGAACTTAGTGATGCACCAGCAAATTTTTGGTTAGAACCGCCGAGAAGCTGTGCCACAAAGGCAGAGGTATCAGGTGCCCTCATAAGAGCCTCTCCAACAAGAATTGCCTTAACGCCTTCTTTCTTATAAGCTTCCACATCCTGGGGGCCCGATATTCCACTAAGGGCACACACAATTGTGCTCTCAGGCACTTGATCCATTAGGCGACTAGTTGTCCCGAGGTCGACCTCGAAGCTTGTCAGGTCTCGGTTGTTAACCCCGATGACTTCGGAACCCAGGTCAACTGCAATCTTCATCTCTTCAGGGGTATTGACCTCGACCAGAGGCTCCATGCCGAGACTGCGCGAGTAATGGTACAGTCTAGTCAACAGCTCAATGTCCAGCATTTTCACAATCAGCAGAACTGTATCAGCTCCAGCCAAACGTGCCTCCAGGATCTGGTACTCTTCAAAGACGAACTCCTTTCGGAGGACAGCTGGTCGGTTGGGAAGTCCCTCCAGGCTCTGGCGAACAGCCCGCAGGTCATCTATGGTGCCCTTGAACCACTCCGGCTCTGTGAGGACAGAAATGACGCTAGCGCCAGCTTTGGCGTACTCCCGTGCTTGAGCAGGGGCACACACATTGGCCGAGATGATGCCTTTCGAGGGTGATGCACGTTTGATCTCCGCCATGAGTGAGAGAGGATAGTCTGACTGTCTCAGGCGATCAGGGAATGACAGTTGAGGAGGCGCAATGTTCAGATCATATGCGGCTTGAAGAGCCTCTGGCCGCAGAGCTGGAATTTTCTTCTGCTCGTCAACAGCATTTTTGCGATGGGCGTAGATCTTATCCAAAATGGATAACTTCTTGTCTGCCGGTGCAGCGACGGCAGCTCCCTGCTTGTTATCCCAAGTCCCAGCGGTGAGCTCCAAGAAGTTTCTGAACATCTTGCGCCCGTATTGTGTCAAGATACTCTCGGGGTGGAACTGAACACCCTCCACTGCGAACTCCTTATGTCTGACTCCCATAATGATGTTCTTGCCACTAGCGTCCCCAAGCTCGACCCGCGAAGTCACCTCTAAGCAATCTGGAATAGTCGAGTGTGTCCCGGCGAGCGAATGGTAGCGAGTGACCTCGAGCGAGGTTGGCAATCCCTGGTAAACACCCTTGGAGTCATGCTTCAACTCCGATGTCTTCCCGTGCAGAATTTCGCCGGTCACGTCCACCTTACCACCAAACGAGGTGATCATACATTGCTGACCCATGCACACACCAAAGATCGGAACCTTTCCACTGAAGTGTTTGATTACGGCATTACTGATTCCCGCATCGGTGTCCGGGTGGCCGGGGCCAGGACTGATAACCAGCTGAGTGGGCTTCTTTGCAACCAAGTCCTCAACAGTAACTTCGTCATTGCGATAGACTGTGACGGTAGCACCTTCAAGGACAAGGTATTGATAGATATTCCAGGTAAATGAGTCGTAGTTGTCGATCAGAATCACGTTGGATGCGCTGGCCAATTTTGCCGCTTTAGTGGCATGGTGGGGGGAGTGGTCGACAAGGTCCGCCATGGCCAGGGATTGTCGTAGGAAATCGGGGGGTTGCGAGAATAGGACAATCGTTAAGCTGCAAGCTTCGAAATCTCACGCACCTTAAGCCGAATCAAATGTTTGCGAAGTGCCAAAGTTGGATAGAAGTGAGTCAGAAAGATCATCTGGGCTGACATGCTGACACTCACCGCCCGGCAATAAGATCAGATAGGGCACCTGATTGTTGACCCAGTCGCGGTGAATAATATTCTTTTGAAGCTCCCTCTCAATTCAAGAGCTCCCCACGCTCGCCACCTACCTTTTTAATTGCTCTCCCGTCACCTCCCCTGGTGTCGCCTCGTTCCGATCTTCCTTTCTATCCTATGATGATCTAATTGCCCAACATGGCTCCCGTCCCGGAGGCCTATTTCCCGTCCCTGGACAAGTGCTTCTCCGGGGACGTTCAACTCTTGTATGTCAATTCTAATCACTTGTCGTCAGTGGAAGCCAAGATGCTGATATACCACAGGTCCTGGAAACGAGCTTTTCTCTACGCTATTGATCCCGAAAGTCATCCTGACGATGGAGGCAATATCGATGTCTTCTTTTCGCACCCCGAATTCATTCGCCTACTCTCTGACGGCTTAAAACCTTTCCCCTCCCCTTCCGCAAAATCCAAATCCGAATTCGAATCCAAGACCGCCGCAATCCATGTCGAGACCAATGGCCAAAACTCTTTTGACCTGAAGGAGATCAAGGCGGACGCGCTATGGTTAAGCAAACAAGCCAGTATCGACGAGATTTCTGCTCTTCGTATCGCTGTATTGGAATGGCAGGACCGCCCGGCAACGCGCCTCACAATCGGCTTTTCTAGCGAGGAAGCGACCAGTCTGCAGAGCGCGGCTGGGGCCGAGAATCTTCGGGGCTCTCTAGCAGGTCCCAACTTTGCCAACCTATTGAATCAAGCAGTTAGAAGTGACGGTGTTCAGTCATTTGAAAAAGAGGAGAAGAGGCGTCTGCGAATCCGGGAGGTGTATCTCTCCGAGGCAACCCATGTGGTGAAGACACTCCGCAAGCTGCTTGCTCTGTCCCTACACGATGGCAATTCATCCGATTCAGCCATTCCCGCCAGCTACGATCGCAAACTTGCTTTGCGCAAACTAGGGACCACAATTTTCCAAGACAAGTCGACTGGTGATGGTTTAGACCGATTCCTTCAAGAATGCATCAGCTCGATACGCAGTCGGTTAACGAGTTTGGAAGGAGACGGTGGCTGGCTCAGTGCCGCAGAAAGCAGCGAGGAAGTGGAGAACATCTGGAGAACAAGTCTTGTGGAGGAGATTGTTCATATCGTCCAGATCATGTTCCATCAGCTTCAAGCCTCCGTGGAATTTCCAAGTGCAGACCTCCTGCTCTCCTGGCTCCAGCTCATGGCTGATTATAGCTTCTTGGAGACGATTCAGGCGGTAAGTGGCCAGTCGCCTATTTCGAGCTTTCGGGATGTTAACGTTTTCTTATAGCCTTGCCAGCAACCTGTGGAAGTGTTGTTACCCCTTCAAGCTTTCGTGTCACTTACCACATTGGCATTTTTAAAACCCTCTCTCGCCATTTCTTCCATTCAGCATCTGGAAGACATGCGATCTTCGCCCCGGTCTTATTTCTGGTGCAAGGAGAAAATCTCTCAAATCAATGAGATCTTCCTTACTGCATGTGGTGATTTGCACACCGCGAATCCGGCGGCCTTCTCATGGGGTCTGATCCTGTATACCATCCAACAGCTGGCAGAAATCGATATAAATGAGCGGGAACGTGATCTCAGTCGCGATTCGGCTCTCTCCTACAATGAGCAGACACATAATGCGGCGCTATCTCGAGCATCCGAACAGTCAGAGTATGAACAATTGCTCGACTGTGCCAGGACTCCACAAAGCACGGCTGAAGATGCTATTCCCATTCTTACATCTGATGCCATCAAAGAATCCGCCTTTAACACCGTTATCGCACTGGCTAGTAAGACCGGGTCAATGTCAGCCGTCGATGATGGCCTGACAATCCGGTCGGTCCGCTTGTCACTTCTCGACCTTATCCGAGTTTCTATTACGTTCTTGGATTACTCCCCAGAAATTGTGGGGTCAGTCCTGGCTATCTTAAGTGATGATGAGAACGGACTGTCCAGAGACTCAAATTCCCTAGGGCCTGCCAGTGACCCTAAGTCCCTATTCGCCAAGGATCAGCAATTGATGGATGGCATCTTTCGTGTTGCGCGGTCCCGTTTTCCTTATGAAACGGCACCGTTTTTACAGCTCTGTCGTGCTCTCGTCAGCGGGCACTCTTTGAATGAAGAAGGCTTGCCAGCTATTCTAGAGGAGGTGGAGAACATGGAATCCTTTACACAGATCGTCTCGCCTACTTTCCAAGGCTATGCCACCATTCGAGAGGACGAGAATGCCAATTTCGTTTCCCTGCTCCAACCCCTCCCGATGCTTGAAACATCATCTCAGAACCATCTCTTCGAGAGGGAACCAAGCAATGCTGTGATTGTCAGCGGCTCTTCTGAAATTCCACGGCAGACTGTTGGTCAAGTCATTTCCGATTCAAAACCCGCGGTCATCATGTGGGAGCATCGATACTCCTGCTTAAGCTTCCTAGGAAGCTGGCTCGAAGAATGGAGCGAGACCGGCGGGCACTCGCCTGGGTGGACTGACGACACTGCGACGGAAATCATTGCTCTCTTGACAGACTTGATAGCCAACTCCGAGAGACAAAGTTCCGGCGATGCCAGCGGCAAGAGGATCCTAGAGATGGCTAGTGATGGGTTGTCCAAGCAAGGCGACATCATTTCTGTGATATTTGACATCTTTGAACGCAATTTGCAGACCATTGACTCTCGAGGTGACTTAAGTAAGTCTTTGGATGCAAGCATTGCGTGCCTGCGCTTCATCAAGGCACTTTTGAAGATCCTACCCAGCCGGGTATGGCCTTTCCTCGGTCGCAGCAGTCTCATTGGATCTGATGGCAAGGGTGGCATCATGACAGCAATCATTTCAGCAATGGAAATTCCTTCCGGCGAGTATCCGTTCCTTCTGAGCTGTGTTGATCTCGTGGACGCTGTCATCGATGATGCGGCAACTCGAGCAGTATTGCGAAAGAGCCCGGGCAGCGTGACGAGCAAATCATCTATCGTGTCTGATTGGAGTGCCGGTATTCCATCTCACGTAATGAGAACTATTATGTTGAACTTCACCCGCACCATGCTGGAGATTTTCAACAGCAGTGGAAATTGGAGGTTCAATCTACCAGAACAGCGGTTCAAGATCAACTCGATGCTTGCCACTTCCTTCGAACGTGTTCTGTACTATGCCTTCGGAATCAATGACAGCCCGAAACTCGAAACCAAAGTTACTGGCGTCTTCTCTACATCTGCAGCGTACATTTTGGATATGCTGCGCCCTCGCTCAACCGCTGACCTGCCCTTCAATCCGATTCTTCGGTTGATCGCCGAGGGTCTCCAGACACCCCCAACACTCCACCTCAGATATCTTACCCTCATTGAGGATCAGGTCAGATCTACACTGCGGCTCTGCATCAAACTTGTGCAGGCAGCCCAGCTGGCTGAACAACCTGGCTCGCTTCTGGAGGAACAATTGTTCAAGGCCAGCCCAGTTCTAGTCAAACTCTACGCGTTGCATGATGCATACAGGTTGCCGGTTGTGTCGCTTCTCGAGATTTTAATCTCCAGCGCTGCTTCAAATCCAGATAATGAACCCCCTTCCCTTGTTGGCCACCTTGGGGCGGAGTCGTCCTGCCTGTTCCTTGATGTACTGTCACAACTCGACAAACCGATGTGTGATAGGCCTCTGCTTCTTGCGGTGTGGCAGCTGTTGTCGACATTTGTTAGCAAGCGACAGCAGTGGCTTGCAGTTTTCATTCTCACAGGATCATCCCCTCGCCAGACTCTGAAGAAGGAAACCGCTTCTGGTGGTCTAAGCATGAGGAGCGTACCTTTCCTGAAAATGGCGCTTGAGAAGTTGTCCCACATTGATCAACAAGAGCCGCAAGTAGCCTTGGCGTTGCTCGAGTTTGTCTCTCGTGCCCAAGAAAATTGGCCATGGGCCACTTCCCATCTGAGCAAGCATCCTCAGTTCTTCACCAGCATAATTAACCACGTCTCGAAGTTGAAGATTTCCTCTCTACCTGTGATGGACCAAATCCACGCCACGCGGATTGCAGCCGTTGTCGCGGACCTGTGCGCAGTCTACCTGCACTCTGCAAAGGAGGTGGGCGACCGAAGCTTTATCAAGACCTTGATTCCATTGGTGTCGTGGTATGCCAAGGATGCAGTTGAGGTTTCGGCTTATAATTCCTCATTGCATGCCAACTTGAAGAAGAACTTTGAAATGAAGTACTCGGGATGTAAGATCGTCGACTTCAAAAGGACACCACTTGAGGTCCGTAATCTAGGACGGGATTACTACTACGACTTGAGTATGGGAGACAAGCTGCTGTCCTATGACTTTGCCTGGGCTGGCACCAAGAACCGTGGCTTTGCCGAGGAGTTTGAGCGCGCCAACATTAATCTGTCTCTTGTCGAGGCGCAGGTGGTAAGTTTCCTTCCGTTCATCGCAAATGAGTTTATTTTCTAACCTGAACTAGAGCCTTCTCCATAGCTGGAAATTCTTCGCTATTGAACACTGTGCCGATTTCATGCCTGATACCGAAGTCCGAAAGTCAATGGCACTGGTCGCGCAAAGTTGTTTGAAGGCCAATATTAGCACCGGCCCTCCGGAAGCCATCTTCGATCGAATCCAACAAGCGCGCGTTGATTTCGCCCAGGCACTTCTCCAGCGACTTGTCGAGGTACATGCTAGAGGCGCCGAAGTCTTCCAGCTGCTCGAGATTACCTGGAAGGCACTGCGATCCCGGCGTCTGACATACGAAGACGCATTAGTCAATGACGATACCGAATATTTCCGGTCCCTCCTGAACGTGCTGTTCCTTTCCCTTCAGTTCCACTTGGATGGCCCTTCTCGGAGTGCACCCGAAGCTATCAACAAAAAGGCTGAGGTTTCTTCGGATCTGACTGTCATCGTGGAAGTCGTGAAAACGATAGTGGGCCAGGGTTTCAAATCCCTCACCACTTATCTCCATGACGAGCCGGAGAAATGCGCGCCGAAAGATTTCGCCATTATCATTGCTATTCTGCAGACGTGCTTGCAAGTTAAGAACGCCGATCGTCTCTACGAGCACATCGTGTACCACATCGAGGAATACAACACCGCTCGTCATGCGACGACGCTCTTCTCCTGGGCCGACCAATTAGCCGTGGCGGGCGACCCTGTGTACGCCGAGCTCAGCATCTCGATCCTGGTCAAGATGTCGACCCTGCCCATGCTCGCAGAACACCTTGCGGTTGAGGCTGTCTTGATGAAACTGTCCACCTGCCGTCTTACAAGCATTATGTGCCAAAAGAAAGCATTTGGACCCTTTGATCCTGTTCCCGGACTGTACAACATCTGGGCCGGTGGATTCCTTCCTTTGTGTTTGAACATGCTCTACAGTGTCATGCGGACCGCTCCCGAGGTGGCAGCGTTCCTCAACCAATTCGAATCGCGTCTGACGCGCGCGACAGAAGCATTCTCCAGCCACACGGCTGTTGCTTCCGTTCCGACATCCAAGTGGATTAGCCTCAGCATGGTCTCCGAGGCCTACTCGCTTGCGCTGATCTCGTTCATCCTGGACCAATTCCGTGAGGCGGGTGCCAGTGCTGGAATTGACGCACAGGCCATCCAAGATCTCAAATGGGATCGGGTGCAGGTCAAGGAAGATATCGAGGAGCTGCTCAGTCGCCGCGCGGCTCTGCGTGCACGCATTGTCGCCACTAGTGAGAAGGAGGTGGAATGGTCCCGACAAAAGCCTGTTGACTCGACTTCTGGGGCAGAGAACCGACTGGAGGAGAAGGTTGTTAGTGAGATGAAGGCAGCAGTTACCTGTTTGGGTGGGGAGGAATCATGAATGCTCTTTGTAGCCTTCTTGCTATTTGTCGTTTCTTTTCTTTTCATGTATTCTGGGTCGGCTGGGGTGTAGTAGATGAATATTTTCATGCATGGAGCTCAAGTTTCAACACAATTGCATTATTTCCAATTCTTTATTCTGCTGGGTTCTTATTTTTGGGGTATGGCCTGGCCTATCACAGCCAATAGCCGGCAACGCAGGAGAATGTCTATCAACAGCAGATTTCAAGACATGAACCATTCGTTAATAGCCTTTATGTAGTATATCAGTAATCTAGTTTCACTGATTTATCCGCAGTGTGAAGACCGAGGCTCGGGCTAGCCAATTTCCCCGCAAAACCTACCTTCGTATATAACCGATGCGGGGAGACGAACTACGAATTATGCAGGAATCAGGGAAATTATGCAGCATTGGACGATTTACTGGGTATTTATATGAGGGCCTCGTCGTCATATCCCCACAAGTCTTTCTTTCCCTCGCCATATATCGAATACTGAAGCATAGCCTGTTATATCGCCAACATGCCGTATAAATCCCGCTGGACGATTGACATCCCAGACACCCATTTAGCCTCTCTTCTTCTCAAATCCCCAACGGCACCTCTCTCCAAAACACACAAGTGCTACCTGGACGCCGCCCGCCCGGAAACCCACTACCTCACCACCCATGATCTCCGCCTCTGGAGCCAGCGGCTAGCAGCCGGCCTACGCAAATCCGGACTGCAGCGCGGAGACCGCGTCCTCCTCTTCTCAGGCAACGACCTCTTCTTCCCCGTAGTCTTCCTAGGCGTGATAATGGCGGGGGGAATCTTCACCGGCGCGAATCCAACCTTCGTAGCCCGCGAACTAGCCTACCAACTCCAAGACAGCGGCGCCACATACCTCCTCTGCGCAAACAACAGTCTAGAAACGGGACTGGAAGCCGCCAAACAAGCCAAACTACCGCAGAGCCACATCTTCGCCTACGACACCTCCATCTACGACGGCGTAACAAACCCCCAAAAGGGCTGCGCATACTGGAGCGACCTCCTCGCCTCAGAAGAAGAAGGCGCAGCCTTCACCTGGGACGAGCTGAGTACACCAGCCCTCTCGTCCACAACACTCGCACTCAACTACTCCAGCGGCACAACGGGCCGGCCCAAGGGCGTCGAGATCTCGCACCGGAACTACGTCGCCAATATGCTCCAGTACTGTCATACGGCAAGTCTGCATCCGGACTACAAAGCTCGTCTTGAGCGCTCCCGCTGGCTATGTTTCTTGCCTATGTATCACGCGATGGCGCAGAATATCTTTATTGCGGCGGCGCTGTACCGCGCCACGCCGGTGTATATCATGTCTAAGTTTGACTTTGTCAAGATGCTGGAGTATACGCAGCGGTTCCGGATTACGGATTTTATACTCGTGCCGCCGGTTGTTGTTGCGTTGGCGAAACATCCGGCTGTTGGGCAGTATGATTTGAGTAGTGTGGAGTTGGTTGGGAGTGGTGCAGCGCCGTTGGGGAGGGAGGTTTGTGAGGAGGTTGAGAAGTTGTGGCCTCCCGGGAAGATTAATATTAAACAGGGATGGGGGATGACTGAGTGAGTTTTTTTTTTTTTTTACTTAAATTGTTTTGCTCTTTTCTGTTGGGCTATTTTGATGGAAAGCTCATCTTCCATATAGGGCGACTTGCTCGGTCACGGGATGGAATCCAGCCGAAATTAGTACATCTGCGTCTGTCGGTGAGCTTAATGCCAATTGCGAGGCGAAGATTATGTTCGATGGGGTTGAGGTGAAGGAACGCAACTCTCGTGGCGAGTTGTGGGTTCGTGCTCCCAATGTGATGAAAGGCTACTGGCGCAATGAGAAGGCCACTAAAGAGACCAAGACGGAGGATGGGTGGCTCCTGACGGGGGATATTGCGTTTGTGGATGACGATGGCAAATTCCATGTGGTGGATCGAATGAAGGTATGTTTCAAAAGAAGAAGAAGAATGCAGGAAACTAACTTGGACTCTGTACAGGAATTAATCAAAGTCAAAGGCAACCAGGTGGCGCCCGCCGAGTTAGAGGCTCTTTTACTTGAACATCCGGCGATATCAGATGTTGCGGTGATCGGGGTTGTCATGTAAGTTTGTTTGTTTTTTATGGATCATTTATGGATCTACGATCTATTCTTTTTCTCTCTTTTTTTCTCTTTTTCCCTCTCTTCTAACCCGATTAGCAACAACGATGAGCGCCCTCGCGCATATGTGGTGCTTCGACCCGGCCAATCCGCCACCGCCAACGAGATCGCGCATTACTTAGACAACAAGGTCTCCGCGTTCAAGCGGATTACCGGCGGAGTTGTATTCCTCGAGGCCATACCGAAGAATCCTTCGGGCAAGATTCTTCGCATGAAATTGCGTGAACAGGCCAAACAGGAGCTACGTGTCACCGCTAAACTCTAGACTGTATACCTTTAGATATATTTAGGGCTTTTTTCCTCTTTTCCCGGGGTTCAAATGAATATATAACATAGGTACAATATGCGCCCTATTTCTTATTTTGTGTCCTATTTGCAGGCTCAAACACCCGAGCCAGTTAGAATGAGATCTGGACTGCACTGGCCAGGCCACTGGAGGCGGGAAATAGATTAATAACTGTGATGGGTTCGTGTCCACTAAAATAGCCGAGTAAGACATTGGGCAGTGTGATTCGATGTATGAAACGGCTTAGCGCGGGGGACCCATGCAGGCGCCAGCTGAAAGGCGATCTCGCGATGTACTTCTCCGTCTGTTGTACTCCGTACATTACTCCGTACTCCGTACTCCGTACTTCCTTACATTTGTCATGATCGACACACCTGCGCAGTATTTTCTCCGCATAGTGATAATGATGATGATTTATTAGATTCCCGATAGAAAGAAAGAAAGAAAGAAGAAAGAAGAAACAAAGATCGAAGTGGCGTTTAGAAAGTAAGCTGAGTGGAGACCGGGCTGGCTGGCCTTATTTATCCACCTTTTTCAGTATGGACGTGATGAGGCAAAGACATGTTCTTTGTATTTTGTATTTAGTATTTTCTATTTCGTATTCTATAAATTCTTTTTGACTTTTCGATTCATCAAATAACTCAGATTTGCCACTTCCGAAATCCTGGTTGTCGGGCTCGTCTCTTTTTTACCTTTCCCTATGGATGAAGCCCTATCTTGCATATACAACATAATCCCGGTCATGCTTCAGCGTTGATCTGCGATCATCCCCCCCCACTCATAGCCTATTCTGGATTGAATACTCCGTAATATTCGATCTCTAATTCTTATATATGAGAGAAAAAAAGCCCCTGCACTCCATCCCACTAGTTCCATCTTGCCTCATCCCCGCCAAGTCCGCTCATAGTCCCAACCCGACACAGGTATCTTTGACTCGCTAAGATCCCTTCAAGTCCTGGCCTAGATTGCCTTCCCCACACCCGCGGTCTTAAGTCGAGCTGTTTCCCCCATCTGACAGGGGAGGCAGTTTCTTCTTCGCGAGTGGTGGACGCTATCCAACCATCCATACCCCCGTCATGAACACTGTCGAACAAGGATACACCCATCTGTCCCGTGAGATCCTGCAGTCAGCAGAGTTCTTCTTGCCAGTCATCAGTCTAGTTGGCTTTTCTCTTCTCAGCCTCATTCTCATCCACCGCTATATCAAACATCGTCGTCTGAGGGCACATACCATCCCTTCATCTGATTTCAAACAAAAGGAGCAGGACTTCTGGCTCCAGTCTACCATGGAAAAGGGAGAACTCATCCCATCGGCCTCGGGCGCTCTCTCTGCTTGTGATATCCTGCAGCCTTTATCCCATACGAGCCTCCTCCCGAGCAGTGGAGTTCTCGCTGCACAGGTCAGAGAGCAGCAAGGCGCATCTTCCAATACTTCTTTACCTGATGCTGAGGTGCAAAAATGCAACGAATCGATCCAGCAAATGTGTGATGAGGATACCGAGGGAGTGCGGACTTGGAAGCGTGTTGTTGTTGAGTATAGATAGTTGGCCGCCTGTTTCCAAGGTTTATTCATTCTGTGCATTCACCTGGGCATCGGATTGGGTGGTTTTCTTTTTATTTCTCAGTCTGGGGTTCCATGTCACTGTTGTCTTCCTTTTTGCCCTTTTGTTATGCTTTCTTTCTTATTCCCTCCTATGTGTCTTCACTTCTTCACGAATAATGTCTTTCCTTAGAAAAGCGTGGGCTTGGATTATCTCTTTCGGTCATCGTTTTGGGCGGCAGCTATGTTTATTTGAATAAGCACATGTTCAGCAATATTGCTATATATGAATATGACCAGTATTGTGGTTATATATGTTGGACGTCAAAGTCGTAACCCGGTGATCATTTTTGTAGTTTGGCGAATGTATTTGGAATCCCTGGCCTTGTATTAAAGCTGAATTGTACAACGTCCATACCTAGGTAATAACGAACTGCATGGTTATAAATCAGTGGATGCATGACTCCGATGGCAAACGAGCCTGTTTTGCCGAGACGAGTCATCCTGCAAGATCGACTTCTGGAGAAGTAGCAAGGCCTGATGATCCAGCTCCTATCATATTGGAGAAACCTGCAAGGCCCTGCAGATTTCCCTGAAATACCTATAAATATATATACAACTGCAGAATCCTGATCTAGCCTGGTCTTGGCCTTGATAGAACGAACTCAAACGCTAACCGTACAATGCGTTCGATGGAGGACCATAAGAAAGCTCCAATGAACTATTTAACGTTGTACGACTTGGTCGCGGCACCAGGTGAAACAGTGCGTTGTCGAAGGGTGATGTTCGGTGAAGTGATTCTTCGAGTCTGTCGATGATATCCATTGTTCAAACCTTACTGCTACCGGCAATATAATTTGATATAAATCACTCCTTTTGGTAACAATTCTTCTTTTATAGTCGATATAGTCAAATGGTGTTGTATATAAAATCCGTATACTCCGTACAGAAATGTAGTTAAAATCAACCCGATCCACTTGTTCCCCACCTGGGCACCGGACCTGCAATGCTGAGTCATCTCCAAAGCGCTCCAGGGCTCTACATCGATGCCACATCTTCATGCGAAGCAACTCACTTTCTGATTCCATTGGAAGTCGCAGCCATGGCCGTAACCACTTTCCCCTCCGAGGGCTCTCCATATCTCGCTCTTCTGAATGTCGCCCGTCTGTTCACCAGACTTGAGCACAATCTCCTCTCCCCGGGGACAGACCGACGCTCATTCCAACAATCCGAATACCAGCGTATGCGCGTGAACAAGGTAAGCATTTCCCAACCTTAGGAAGCGCTTCTTCCAACGGACAAATACATCAGGGCTCGAATCTGACCAAACCCACAGAACGTCGAATACGCCCGCTCACTACTTACCCAACTGGAGCGCTCGCTCCCACAAATAAAAGCCCTCAACCGCAAACACGAAGCACAAGCCGAGATCGCACGCGACAGACAGCTCCTACAGCGTATACAGACCATCCTAGAAGAAGAAGACGCCAAAGCCGCAGCGAAGCAAGACGAGGAAGTGGAGACCGAAGACGTCGACGACGAATGGAAGGAACTATTATCCAATCCCGTCGTCGAGAAAGCTACACCGACATCCGAACCAAAAGACCAACAAGCAAGGACACAGAAGTCAGATTCGCAACGAGATGTAAAGGGAACAAGCGAAGCGCAACAAACCACTACATCTTCCACAACGACTACAACCACAACCCCATCACCAACACCCTCGTCAACAAACCCACCAACGCCCCCAACTCTCCGCAACCGCCACACGGCTCACCCGCCACCACCATCTACGGAAAAAGCAGCGGCGACGGGAAGCAAGACGAATAAGCTCGCTGGAACGGAAACGGAGCTGAGTACCCATAGAATGGAACAGGAGGATCTTACCAGCTCGCTTCTGACGCTCGCCTCGCAATTGAAATCCTCCTCGCAGAGTTTCCAGTCGACGCTCGAGGGCGAGAAATCCGCTTTGGACCGTGCGGTGTCGGGTATCGACCGCACGAGTTCCACGATGGAGGCGGCGGGTAAGAGGATGGGGATGTTGCGCAAGATGACGGAGGGGAAGGGGCTGTGGGGGCGGATGATGCTGTATGCGTGGATTTTCGGGCTATGGGTTGTTGCTATTCTGATTGTTTATGTTGGGCCGAAGTTGAGGTTTTGAGGTCATAATTAGCCGGCCTGTCTTCATACTTCTGCGATAGGACGATAGCTTGGTTCTATCTTTATGCGTCGATACCCTTATTTCGCTCTGCATAGAACTGTTCATACCTCTACAAAGTTACAACGGTATCGATATCTACAACTTGGGAACATACAAACACATCAAGGGTATAGAAACAGTATGGAATTAAGGGTCAGAACCTGAAGAGTCAATCCTTGAACTCTGAATAACCCGACGACCGACCTGGCATGACACATGAGAAGGAAACATTCAAATCCGCGGATCCTGCCATTTCCCCGTGCCCAATGCCCGGATGGACGCTCTTGGCTTCCAACGGACGCGAGACCAAGGAAAATGATGGGGGGAGACGATATGGTTACATACATAAACAAGAAAATGGGGGGAGAGATGATAGGATATCCAGCATTCAAATCAGAAGGATAAAAAGAGAAAAAAAAAAAAGGTAGAAAGGAAATAGGAAAAAGAAAAAGGGAGGGAAACACTCCTTGTTTTCTGTAGTGGATATCAGGATTGACAAGAGAAAACACAAAACCGGCTAGAGATCGTGTCAATGGCAGGGAAAATTAGAACGTCAACAAATGGAGAATAGGAAAAAGAAAAAACGCAAAAAGAGAATCAACGCCGGGATCTTGAAACGAGGCTTTTTTCGACATCCGATCAGCCCCGGTTAATAAAAACATGCGATCTAGGTTCGACACACTTCGTCACCAAATAGGTTCATTAGATCAAACCGCAGAGACGGAGGTTCTCTTGGATGATGATATCTGTGAAACGTTAGACAAGTGTTGCACGCTAAAATGAGGATGGCTAAGCTTACCATTCACTGCTGCCATGACGAATCGAATCTGGGTAGTGTCGGTAGCGCAGGTGAAGTGCGTGTAGATCTGCTTTTGTTCGGCCTGGTTCAGGGAAACGAAACGGTTGAGGATATAGTCGCAAGCCGCGGCGTAGTCGGCACCGCCCTCGTAATCAGGGAAGTAGTTCTTCATCGGGCTAACGGGGAGCTTCTCCTTGAAACGGTCGATCTTGTTGAGGAACAGAATGATCGAGGTCTTGACGAACCACCGGGAGTTGCAGATTGAGTCGAACAGAGTCAGGGCTTCTTGCATACGGTTGACGGTCTCGTCTTCGAAGAGCAGCTGATCATACTCGGAGATGGCGACGAGGAACAGAATGGTGGTGACGTTCTCGAAGCAGTGAATCCACTTCTTGCGCTCGGATCGCTGACCACCAACGTCGAACATGCGGTATGTGAGGTCACCAATAATGAATGTGGTCTCGGTGATACCGGTGGTCTTGACACGGGAACGGAGAACATCCTGGTCGGTGGGGAGGTAGTCGGGCTGGGCAATGCGCTCAATGGAATCGAAGTAGCTAAGAACGAAGTTAGTCAGGTCGCAATGCGACAGACAAGCGGTCGCTACTCACTATTTGGCCGAGTCGTTCAGCTGGTATTCGCGCGAGCGCTTGAAGCACTCCTGAACACCAGTGTCGCGCCAAAGTTGGCCAATGGCGTTTCCAACCTCGGGGGAATGCTGTCACCCTCGATCTGAGCGGGCTGCATGAAGATGGTCTGCACGTGGTACTCGTGGCGTGCATCCTCCAGAGGCAGCTCGAGGGACTCCATGGCCTCGAGAATGACCCGCATCGACTGGACGGTGTTGCTGTAGATGATTTCCTTGAATGATTCACGCTCGTCGCGGGAGTATCCACCCTCGTGAATAAGCTTCATCTGCTTCAAAATCGTGGACTTGCCCGACTCTCCGGCTCCTGTGTCCCAAATCAGCCATCTGCGCATATTTCCATCAGGGGGATCAATAGATCATACCGAGAAGCAGCATCTTGATCTCGTTTCTTTGCATCAACTTGTCGCGCTTGAGCTGGTTCTCAATTTCCTCGTTCCGCGCCTTCCCCTCCTTATCCTCGGTACTCATTCCGCAACCCATTTTGACGGTATGAAGTCGCAATTAACGGTGTGAAAGGTGGATGAGAAAAGAATTCTTTGGAAGGACAATCGGTCTGTGACAGGGGCTGTCCAAATCGGATTAAATGTCAGCAAAACTGGAATAATTTCATTTGAGGAAATATCGCATTGATGGGCTCGAGGGGGGCGTTGCATAGGTTGTACAAGCACCGCTGAGCAGAGGCAGACGGCGTTTCAGAAGTGGTGTAAGCATGTCGACGCAAGGAGCACCGAGTTTGCCAGAGCAAATAGCCAATTGACAAAGGATCAAAGGGGAAGAAAAAAGGGTACCCACCTGAAGGTGCTTTTGCGAGATGCAAAAACGAACGGCAAAAGGGTATAAATGAAAGAAATGAAATGAAAGGAAGAAAGAAGAATTAGAAGAATCCGATTAGAATCCAATCTGGAAAAGAAGAAAAGAGAGGAAGATACAACTCAAAAGGTAAGGGGCAAGACTGAGGGGGAAATTGGGAAAGTTTCAGCAGAGAAAGGGGATACACTGGTAATACCACGGCGATTCAGCGGACAATGGCGGGTGGTGTGAAGGTCCCCGGGTACGGGAGTACTGCTGACTCCTGCGTCTTGAGTAAATAAAATACAGAGATACAATACTATACCACCCCGGCAACTGGAGTTAGCTGATTGGGCGGTGTGGGGACGTACAGGGGCCCATTCAGCCCCTTTTGCTTTTGGTTGTATTGGTATTCTACCATTAGGGATTATCTATGTGCATCTCTATGCATTTATGGAACATTCTGATTCAGACCTTCATACATATGTAAGAGTATATAAGATAGGGTACTATACCCCCTACCCTAATGCATAGTACTTTATATGTATAACATATAAAATGCCGGACTTCTGGAGGCGTGCAGATCTTGTGGAGAGCAAAACTAGTACTCCGTATATCAAACTAAAAAACGAATCACATTTTAAAGATCCAATGTTGGAAATAAACAGCAACGCTCTTCAAGAGGCCTAGGGGGACCCCTGACGAGTAACTTATCAACACCTAGTATATCATACAAGTTACTACTCACAGACGTTCCATAAAGTCTGACATCTGACCTCACCTCAGCAGTATCTCATCTCAGATGATCTCAGTCTGAGGGAGACCTTGGAACAAAGAAACAAAGCAAAAAGGCCAGTGCTCCTGCCCAATCAGACTAGCCCTACGCCTCGTCTCATGCACCCATGTCTTTCTTTGAGGCTTCCTTGAAACTTCTTTGAAGTACAACAGTACGGACAATCCGACAGGTCTCTAACAGTCGGCACATCCGTGGATCCTCCGTTTTATCTTCAGTGGACCCCACAGTCCACTCGGAGGACTATGTCGAGACACTGACTGTCACACCTTTATGCTTAGCCCCTCTACTGGTGGATTTAACAAGACTATGTCATGATGACTGAAAAGGAGGTCAATGGACACAGGGCAATCCCAGAATCGGTTAAAAGAGAAAGGGAAAGTTAGGGGATTTCCTCTTTCCAATCGCGTCCCAAGGTTGTCCCCTGAAGTTCTGCACTAGATGACCCACTGGCTAGTGATCCTAACCGTTTTCGCCGCCAATTTGGGTGAGGAGTTGATACTGGACTCCACTTATTGCCTCGTGGCAATGGAGACTATTGAAGCCCGCGGCTCTAGTTTGGCGTCTAAACTTGACCAGAACTCTGAATTTGATAGTCGAGAGGTTTCCAAGGTTGGCTCTGAGGTCACGTTATGATTACTAATGAAATTGAATACCCGTGGACCGTACCATTGCCACAAGGATATTGTATAAATTACACTCTGGATTGGAGAATTGTACCTGTGTACATGTAGATCACTTCCAAGATCAATCCACACCCATCTAGACCATAATCATAGATTTAGCTAATATACCACAACATAATAATATATTCATCCATAGTAGGTATCTACATATACCTACTTGTTTATAATATTCTAAACCACAATCCAAATTCCAATGGGGCCAAAATCTTGGTTCCATCGATCGGGGCCAACAAACCCTACGAAGACCCAAGGAACTCGATCGATCTGATTTTTCGGGGATTCCCCACCTTAAGAGGCACCCTTCTCTTTCCCCTGCGTTTTCTAATCATCACAATCATGTCGCACCAAATGTCCCACATGGGCCCTCGGGGTACGTAACACGTCAATCGTTCTATGTCATTACAATAGCTAACAACACCAGCCTTCAACCACGACAACAGCACCGACGCCGAGGCAGAGTACGATCGGCTCCGCGATCTCGCGCGCCAGGAAGCCTCCAAGCGCGGCGAATGTTTCAGCCGGGTAAGCGACCACCCAATCGCAATCGCAATCGCAGTCCCGGTCGCAGCTCTAGTCATTTCATCGCTAACACTGACTCCCACAGTCGAAGGACGCCTACTCGAGCGGCGATGGCGCCGCCGCCAAGCAACTCTCCGAGGAGGGCAAGGCCCACGGCCGCAAGATGGATGAGTACAACAGACAAGCGTCTGAGTTCATCTTCCGCGAGAACAACGCCAACGGGCGCGTCGAGGCCGACACCATCGATCTGCACGGTCAGTTCGTCGAGGAGGCCGAGGAGATCCTGGAAGAGCGGATCAAGTACGCCAAGTCGCATGGGCAGAACCATCTTCATGTGTAAGTGGCAGAGTACAAACTTGGGAGAATTCAATGCGCTGGATCAAACGCGCCTAATATCGTTTCGCGCTATAGTATCGTCGGCAAGGGAAACCACTCCGCGAACCACGTCCAGAAAATCAAGCCGCGCGTCGAGCAGGTTTGCCGTGAGTTGGGGCTGCAGTATGCCACCGAGGAAAATGCCGGTCGCATTTACGTCAACCTGACTGGTGGTGAGGCTGTTATGCCTCCCTCGACTGGTCACCATGGCTCGTCTGGATACCCTGGACACCAACAGGGTCACCAGCAGGGACACCACCAGCAGCAGCAACAGCCGGACGAGCTCGAGGAGCTTGCCAAGAAGGTGTTGCCCAAGGTTCTGCGCAAGCTCGAGAAGGCTTGCTGTGTGGTTATGTGAGCTTGTTTTTCTGGTGTTTGGGACATATACATAGATGCATAGCTGTGTTTGTGGACAGGTCTTGGTTGTTTGATGTTGGTGACATTTTGCGTTTTTGGTTTCTGAGAACGTTTCTAGATCATGTACCATCTATAGAAGTAGACCTCGAAAGCAAGTCTGGGTTCAGCCTCGACACGACTCATGATGGTAGGGATGTGGTTATACCCCGACATGAACATGGAGATTACCATTTACTTTCATGCTGTTAGATACAGCTGTTTCAACGATTTGTACTGCTGAGACCATATAAACATAAATCATATCCTCGTGAAAGCTCGTAGCTACATAGCCAACTTCGTGAAAACAAGATAACTGGAACTGGGTATATCCGACAAACACACGACCTCCACATATTCATATCGAAAGAACAAAGAAACAACTAAGACGCATTGGGATCCGACAGCGTCGACTCCACGATCTTTTCCACAATAGCACGCACCATCTGTCCATCACCAGCTCCATTGATCTTCGGCGTAGCATCAATCGTCTCAATCAATGCAAACGCCTGATCTCGCAGATCCCCGACAACCCGACTAGTGTGCGCAAAGCTGCCCGTATTCTTCATATATTGCACCGCGTAACGCTTAACTTCTGGGTCCTTGGTATTTTGCTTCAGGATGTTAATCAACTGGTGATTGGATGGATTCGAGCGAATGCTGTGAATAATCGGGAAGGAGAATTTGCCCTCGGTGAGATCCTCGCAGAATCCCTTATTCTCCGTGTACACCGTATTCGAGAGGTTGAGGTAGTCGTCGCAGATCTGGAAAATCAAGCCCATGACATTGACCAGGGCAACACAGTCCTTTCCCGTTGTACTCTCCGCCTGCATAAGTTTCACTGCGAGGCGGAAGAGCCCGCCCGTTTTGTTGCCGACCATTTCCAGGTACTCGTCTTCCGTCGGGCAGGTCAGCGTGTCGCGCCAGAAGAGGTCCATTCCCTGGCCCCGGTGCAGGTTCAGCATCTCCTGTACGTAGATGTCGATTGCGGCTGGGTTGTTGAGCTGCTGCACTTCCTGCAGCGCCAGGAAGTACACGTAGTTTGCGGAGTTGATCGTCTGCGCTGTTCCGAATATGTTGTGCGCGACGGGGATGCCGCGGCGGAGGACGGAGTTGTCTTCAACGTCGTCGATTCTAGCGCGCACGCGGTCAGCATCGGAGTATGAGTCAGGGAGAAGATGGAGGTGGTGTTGGGGTACAAACTCACAATAGCGATGATGTATGCAGCATCGTTACGACCTTGGTGATGATCGACAGGCTCGCCGGCGGGACCTGCAGCCAGGCGTTGAAGGCGTGGATCAGTTGTCGCCGAATATCTTTCCCTGGGTGCTCGTGGACGTAGTCGTACGGTCCCATGAGGATCTTGTCGTTCTTCGATGACCATGTTCCATCCTTGTACTTGGTGCCGTCCACGCTTGACTTGTTGCGACGATGCCCAGTTTTCGTCGGCTCTTCATCTGTCACCGACAGCATGCGTCGGTGGGAGGCTCCGGTGCCATTTGTTGCATTTGCTGAGCTTGTCCGAGGAGGAACGGGACTTGGTGGTTGGAAGGGTGCTGAGTTCATGATTGTGGATGGGGAGATGGAGGGGCTGGGCAGCAGAAAGACGTGGGGAGCTATGGACCTCCGGTATAAGTGCGGAGTCATGCGACCCATGGATAGGTATGTATAGATGACATCAGCCACACTTTTTCAGCATACGTTCGTACATGTGCAGAGACTTTATAATATATCCTAGAACGTATGATGGAAGATGTATACATACTTCCAAAGGTCCATACAATCATAGTAGCTTTGCAGATGTGATAGATGACGAATGCCGAGGTCCATGACTAATCGGGCCCGCCAGTGTGGCTGAGGCAGCTGAGGGCTGGGAGAGGATGGGGTTGTCAAATGAGATCTGTCGATTTGATTGGCAAAAGAGAAAATATTATAATTTGATAGGTCATAGGCAGGAAGGATCAACTGAATTCTTCAATAATTTTACACAAGATAGGTAATGTTCACTATAGCAACGGTGTACAAAGGTACAAAGAGGTCAACATACGGTGTAGACTGGGGCTCTACACTATAATTAACATTAAAGTCGAACCTGATAGACGCCAGGGGTCGATCTAAAGTTGAGCTAAGAGTTCCCCGATGTGATGAGTACCCTGGTTATTGGCCAGTTGCCTGGGGCAACCGCCCTTTATTTACTGCGAAACCTTGGAAGGGCCCAACTGAGCTCATCCACACTAAAATGGACAACACGGACCTGCTCCACTTTGCTTTTGACCTTTTGGTTTAAGAATGTTGACTTGCTTTTCTTTCTTTTGGGTAGCGCTGGAATAGCTCATTTTTCTCAATCTCCGCATCTGATTTATCAATGGAGGCTCTATTAGCCCATTCGTTCGATTACCTCTCTTCATACGAACCTAGCAAGATCCGCAAAGGGTTACGCCAGGTTGAGGGACTACTAGCACAAATATGTCTATCGAAACCTAAGCCCGTCTTGGACCGGAGATCACGCTCCCCCGAAGCCCAGCCCGTGCCAAAGACCTTGTCAGAGTTGCGAGATGACCCGGCCTTTCGCGAATTTTCTAAATTACAGGAAAGCTTTCAATGGAATAGTATGTCTTTGAAATTTCTATCGCAACCAGAGTCTGAGCGCTGACAGTATGCTTCAGTCGCCATGCGCCTAGTATCATGTCTTGAACACCTTCTAGGTCGAGGAAGCAACGGCACAAACGACATGCTGATCGTCTGCACGCTGGATCTAATCCAAGGCTCCCTCCTCCTCCATCGCGGCTCGCGCACCCTCTTCGCCCGTGAAATCTACATGAACCTCCTCCTCGACCTCCTCGACCCGATCAACTGTCCAGCCGTGCAATCAGCAACCCTACTCACACTCGTCACAGCCCTATTGGACTGCCCATCGAACACTCGCACATTCGAGGGCCTCGATGGCCTCCTCACCGTTACATCGCTGTTCAAGCTGCGCGCCACCTCCCGCGAAGTCAAGCTTAAGCTCGTCGAGTTCCTATACTTCTATCTGATGCCCGAGGCCATGACCCCGGCACCGATGTCTCCCCCGCCAGGCCTGCAGCGCAGCCCGAGCAAACTCTCCTCTGTCCCCTTCTCGCGCAGTGCGCACTCCGCCGCGGCAAATGCTGCAAGTAAAGCGAACCGCGATACACGTACGACGGACGAGAAGCAGGCTCTTCTGGGGAGGTATCTCAATAATGTGGAGGACCTCGTGGAGGATCTAAAGGAGACGGCTCCGTTCGGAACGACGGTTTACTGAATGACTTGACTGGCGATGATTGACTCATTCACTACTTGATGACCGAATATGCGCGATGTTCGCTGCGATTATTTGGTGCTTTCTTTTCCCTTTTCTTTTTCTCTACCATTTTTCTATCTTCCCTTCTCCTTACTTCTTTTTCTCTTCTTTACGAGCGTTTGACTTATGGTCCGTCCGGTACGGCAATTACGCGATTCCCTGGACTGATGTCTCGCCCTCTTTTGACCTGTTTTTTGTGCTCTCTTTATTTCTTACTCCAATCCTGGACCTTTGTCGACCTCTCTAGTGTGCTCTCTCCCCGGGCTTCATTTCCTTATCGTTTTCCTTATGTCTCTTTAATGGTGACATGAATGTGTACGATTCCCTCTCTGTGATTAAACTAAACTGTCACATACTCCTGATGATCAACATTCCTTCGTACCTAGTATCTCGTAGTGCTATTACTCAATGTAAGCTTAGACTTAGACTCGGTTTGGGGGATATCAAGCTTCTCTGTTATCCTCGCTACATTCAATATTTCTCCATCTCTAGCCTCAACCTACATTGTTGAATGAGTCATCGTGTACCTAGGTATGACTCAATGTAGCACGGACTTCGTTATAGTATACTACGAGCTCGTTTAGAGTGGAGAAAGGTTAAAACGTTAGCGTGGAACACGAGTTCTATATATTCCACGGTTCCCCGCAAACCCACTGAAACCCGTAGTCGTTCCATGGTACAATTCCAGAATGGCACAGACAATCCAGGAGCTGCTGGCCATAAAGCCTTCCGGAAACTCACAGAAAACGCAGTATGTGGATACGGTTGAAGCATATGATAAATGGGCAGAGGTGCGTAACTATATCCTATTTCCCATACATCGCCTAGATCCTGTCTATTACACTATACACATAGCGTTCATATGGCCATTCAAACATTGAACCATGTAAAACATCTACCATATATACCAAACTAAAACAAAACAGGTCTACGACACAGACGGCAACTTCCTCCAACGCCTCGACACAATCGAGATGCGCACTCTACTACCCCAATTCATCGACCGGGTAAGCAAACGCTTCCAACCAAGTCCACAAGAGACAGAGACCACGACAACCCACGCCAGTCTAGTAGATCTAGGCTGCGGCACCGGCCGCAACACAATCGAGCTCCTCTCCGCACTAGGTATAGCCCAAAAAGCAAACCACTTTTCCGTAATCGGCCTTGATGCCTCACGGGGGATGTTAGACGTTGCGCGGACAGCGACACGCGAGTATGGAGCGAAAAGCGCAGCACAGACGCCCGTTGAGCTCGGTATCCTTGATCTCCTTCAGCCCGAGCTATCGAAGACACAGCTTCCGTCTTCGTTGGCTGGACCTGGTGCTGTGGGTGTGATATCTACGCTGGTGCTGGAACATATTCCGCTTCAGCGGTTTTTTGCGGCTGCGGCGGGGATTATGAGGGCCGGTGCGTACTTGCTTGTGACGAATATGCATGCTGAGATGGGGATGCGGAGTCAGGCGGGGTTTACGGATGAGCGCGGGGTTAAGGTTCGGCCTACGAGTTATTGTCATGCTATTCCTGATGTTTTGGATGCGGCTGCGGAGGCTGGGTTTGAGGTTGAGGAGGTTGTTGGTGCGGGTGCGGATGGGGTGCTTGTTAGAGGGGTTGATGAGCAGTTGGGGGATGTTCTGGGGGCGAGGGCGAAGAAGTGGGTTGGGGTTAGGGTTTGGTTCGGGGTTTGTTTTGTTAAGAGGAATTGAGATGGAGAGGTAAATCAGGAGAGATATTATTTTATCTAAACAATGAGTCCAATTCAAACGCCCTGGGTTGCTGTTATACATCTAGAAGAATTTCAGTAGTCTGTCGCGGTGTTGTACAAGGTTGGGATGCTCTTTGAGCAGTTGTGCCAGCCGGTTCCGTTTCCAGCCCAGGGTGTCGTCCAGGATCAGTTGCGTGTAGGCGAAGACGCTGGCATCGAAGAGACCTGGGTTCGGCCGGCCGAAGAAGTGCTCATCCTCGCCGAGCAAGGTGGATAGCGCCTCGAATGCGCCACCCGCGTCGGCTTCCAGGGCAGCGGCGTCGATGTAGCGCGATGTCTTGAGAAGCTCATCGCGGGCAGCCTGTTGGAGCTGGTGGCCAAGAGCGGCGCGCACGACCCAGTTCGAGGTTGTGGGATTCACATAGAGTCGGCGCGCAACAGAGTCGAAGTTCTCACTGTCTAGGTAAAGCATGTATAACTAGACACTTCAGTCAGCTTCTTCGAGTCTAGGGTTTGCTTCTGATGAATTCATTGGCCTACCCAAGCGCTGCGTATCCGGTTGTCTAAAAGCGAGGCATACACCTCGAACCGCATGTTTAATTGTTGCTCTTCCTCGCAGTGAACTTGTTCAATGGCCCACTTTTGGATTTTGTGTGAAGGGATCGGATTCGAGGCATCCGCAGGCAGCGAGGGGAGGAGGAAAGGCAGGGAGCCATTCGGCGATGCATGATTGTTGGATGAGGTGATCTCAAAGTCAATCCCGACGAATTTCAAGTATGCCTAGAGCGAAACCGATCAGTATGGCTCCGACAGGGACGGCTACGCGCGTCCTTGCATGCGAGTATAGAGTATAGACGGCACGAACCTGCCATTTGAGACATTGAGGATTGAATGAAGGTCGGCCATGTCGTGCACCAGATGCGTCGGTGAACACGTACAGCTGGTTGACATTGTCGTGCGGTCGAAGGCGTTGGGGGATCTCGTTGGCGGGATAGGTAGTCAAAGGGAACTTGTCAAAGAGGCGCTTGATAGGAGCGGGGACTGTAAAGAAAGGACTGGCATTGGACTCCTCTGGAGGGCTATCGGGGCCTTTAGGTGGCATTGTGGTGAAGCTTTTCAAAGTCGCAAAGTCTCCAAAGTCCAACGTCCAAAGCCCCAAAATGTCCGAGTGCCGTCATCGAAACAATTCCGACGCGCCAAGCCCGAACAGGAAGGTATTGCCTTACCTAATAATGGCCAGGTACCGTCCTCCCCGCACCTTTTTGCTCCCGCTTTTCCGTCTTTTACTTGCGAATAGCCTGGACTTGCGATCTATGGATTATTCGGATCATATGGATTCGATATCTTAGTACTTATTCCATATCTCGTGGTGTTGGTGTATCACATCAGCCGGTCTCTCCCGCTTTCAAACGCTGAAGAAATCACAACCTCCACTTCGCTCCATCTCGACTCCACCTTTCGCTCTGATCTGCTCTCACGTCTTTCGAAAGACATTTTGACAATACGAGCATATGTATGGCTTAGTTTGTCGCCGAATACGAGGCGTCTGACGGACCTAGCGGAAACGGGCGATTGCATGCGCGGGGTATCGACTAGCCGTTGGAATTCTGCGACACACGGTTGCGATATTACGAATCAACCTTGCGTCCCACCTTAAATTCGACGGAGTCCTACATCTCTCTTCACCAATATGCCTCTTGATGAAGAAGGTGCCAAGTGGTCTTGGTAGGGATATAATGTACATTATCAATGAAACCAGGCTAAACAGTTACACCAGTGAACCATGCATTCGAGGTCATCGATCATCAAAATGCCAGCACTTCGACAGGCTCATGATGAAAGTCCCCAAAGCAGGGCGTCCTCTTGCAAAATGTCCCCACCCGAAAGGGACTTGCAGCTGCCAGAAGACATATGCCGTGATGGTCCGCATTCCGAAAGGTAGAGATCACCAAATCATCGCACATGTGTTTGCGTTGTACTGACTTGCCTCAGGCTCATCATGCTTATGTCGTCCGCTCTATAAAGTTCCCATGGATGCCAATGAGTCAACTCAGTCTCCCTCATCCTCCATGGTTTCCACATCGTCACCAGCTCCGGGAAAGGTCCAGAAGTCTGGAAGAAGACAAAGTACTATGCAAGCAGCACCTGAGAACATAGCACGGGCATTAGACAACATGCCAGGCAAGGTCAAGCTGGAGGATGGAACGTCGAACTTGACTTCGGACTTCCCCTCACAGACATCCCCCACTGCGTCCACACAAAACCAAAAGACGCCATCGCCCACAGAAACTACCAGGCAAGCCTCGCAGTCTCCAAAAGTATCAAGCTGCTGCTCCCAAAAGCAGCAGTCGAGGGCGCCCACTCCGCCCCCAGCTCCTGCCGCATCTGCTGCCCCGGCTCAGAATGGTGGACCTTGCTGCGGAGGATCACGCCCTTCTACGACAAACCAAGCTGTCTACTCTGACTCTGACCAGCAGCAATTCCAACAACCTATTTCTTGGGACAATCAGAGTTACATGCAATTCCCCATGCCACAAATGTCTCCATGGCAGAATTCCTCGATTTCCACGCATGGAGACTACATGCATCCCACTATGCATCAAGCACATCCACAACCCTCAATCATCCATAATGGGTACATGGGAATGGTGCTGCCGCACTCTCAACCCCAAATCCCCCAGATAGGGATGATACCTGGTGTGACTTCACCGCCGTCCATGCCGTACTCCAACCCGATGAACGGTCTTGGAATCACTCAGCGCTCTATGGGTCAGTACATGCTCAACAACCTCGAGCCATCCTACAATGCTCCACCAAGCGGCGACTCTTGTCATGACTGTAGTTGTGGAGAAGATTGCCAGTGTCTCGGCTGCGCTGCTCATCCATTCAACACCACGACCCGGAAGCACGTCCAAGAGATGGGTGCCTTGATCACCTCCAACGGCGATGACAAAAATCCTGAAGTCATCAACCCTTACCAAGCCTCGCCTTATCAGGGAAGCACCCCTTCGACTCCATTCCCTTACTTCATGCAGAATACACCTTCAATGGACCATGGCTTCCAGCCGATTCCATTTGATAGCTACTCGGATCCAAATTCCACCCTACCCAGCGGTTACTCCTCGCCTCTGTCGGCAAACCATCATCTGAACCAGCAACTGATGCATCCTTCGGAATATTACACTCTGGAATACCCAGTCGGGCTACCAAACGCCTGTTCCGACATGACAGGCAGCTGCCAATGCGGCAGCGACTGCAGCTGTGTCGGCTGTCTCACGCACAGCGGCCACAACGGTCTTTCTCTAGACATGCCTACACCCGAGCACCCCATTGCCAATACACCGGACGAGCAAACCCAATCTTCGCATCATGTTCCCCACGAAAGTTCCGCTACGTCCCAGACTTCTCGGATCCCGGTACTAGACAATGTGTCTGTGCCCTGCCTGAGTCCGCGCACTGTGGAGACTTCCATGATCTAAATGACCTACGGCTTGGTGATATCTTACCATTTTCTTTCTCCCCTCTTCTTTTCTTTCTCTCCGCGCCGTTTTTGACCTGCATGATTTATGATCTCCTATGATACCCTATCTAGAATCTCTGCTCTAGACGGCCACAGCAATAGATTGCCTGTTTGAATGATTTGTTGAGTGGAACCGTGCCTACTATGCCGAGTGTCGTTTTTTTATTTGCCTTTTGTAGTTGCTTGTGCATCGTTGCTCTACAGCGCACTTAACATACTTAAGTAGGTAACTAGCTGTAGTAAGCGGACTATGCTAAGAATGTCTTTGAATATACGAACGTTCGGCGGCGTTAAAGCACCGCCTAACAAAGACATTAGACGCCGAAACATTAGTCTAGTTATGCTGGAACCCCATTATAACACCTACTCGATAAGCCTAGCGGTGTTGCCGGCATTGCGGAAAATCACTTGAGCCGAAGTCTGTTAGTCATGGACAACGTAGGTATCCCGAGGTCCTTTCAACCAGACTTTCAGGCAGTTTGTTCGAAGAAGGATGATATGGTGATTCCCACGCCATTATTCACCTGTGATGATGGCATCGTGAATCGGTGTCCACCCTTCAACCGTGATACGGAACACTTGCTTTGATGGCGATTGTCTACGTCCAAGACTGAGCACCACCAATTCCCTTCCATCTAGGCGATATAGAAACGCCTACGAGAAAGAATAATCAGGACCTTATCCCTATCAATAAGCCTCGCTCCGAGGACACCTACCTTCCGAAATAGTGCAAGAGGAAACCACATCTCCGGGCGTTCCAGCTCCGTCAATGCAGCCAACGGAGGTAGACGTATACCCCCTAAGGGCAACGGCCCACAATCCTCCAGTTCTGCCCAGAGGAGTTCATGAAATCTTGCTTGAAGAAAGGTCAGGGTTGCGGCAGGCAAAGTATGCCTGACAACAGGGGCCAAGATGCTATATATATCGTCGTAACCAAGTTCGTGCGCAATTTCACTGGCGGTGAGATCTGGGTATCGAAATTCGCCTTGTGTCTGACCAGTCAGAAGGGTCCCTGGTCAAAAACATCATGTTAGTGGGACAAACTCAATATGGTAGTTCGTTAGCCTCGAAGAAAGAAACGGGATATTCGTACGAAAGGCCCCGTGTTCAATTAGCTGCGTGATGACGCTAACAGGGGCTCGCATATAGGCAGCTTGATGGAGTGGGGTCCACAGAGACAATTCATGATACTTCTTGGTTGGGTCTGTTGATAGGTGAGTTGACTCTAGATGTAGACTTTGATAGCTCGCAATACATACGAAGCCGGACGGCGTTTGGCCATGTCTCATTGAAGACCTTCTTTCCTTCATCGAAGGATTCTAACACAGTCTCCCAATGGCCCCAGTATGATGCGTGGGCTAATCCATCCCGTTTGCATAGATAGGCTGGAGTAAACGACTCCCTGATTAGGACGCCAAGCCATAGAGTAGGCGATGTTTTTGAGGGAGTTGCGATAAGATCGGGCCATCCAGCTCTTGGTCTTGTATCTGTTTTCGACTCAGAAATCGTTTGTTGGTTGTCAGTGGTTTCGTTGTCTGGCGTAGTTTGAGTTTCTTCTCCTTGGTGAATATTGCTAAAGGCATCGTTAACCTTCGTATGCTCTTCGACTCTAGCTCTCAAACTGAGCACTTCGCTCTCAGTAATAACACTTGATTGCCTAGGAAAACACTTGATTAGCAGTGTTTATATTGGGAGAAGTCTCCCCAAGTTATACCCAGCTTGTAGTCCCATAACAGAAGTATCAGAATCAAGAGGACAATGAAGGTACATACGCAGCAATAAATGTTAACACAAGTCCCAGATCCCGCTCTCTTTCCTCCAATTTCTTCACGATTGCGACAACGTTTGACCTATAGAACAACCAGTTGACCTTCATCACAAGATCGTGGCGTCTACCCGAATCAGCAACTTTGCGCACCAGCTCAAGCACCTCATTTGCAGTCTTCCTATATGCACTCTCATTGAATGAAAGGGCGGTGATTTTCTCCATCGGGTCAGACAGCTTGTTAGTGAGCGAGCGGAAGAGCTCCAGGTTCAGACGGATGCGTTCTGCCCGAGTGAACATTTCCACCAAGGCGGTTCGTGCTCCTCTCATGGTCTCAATAACATGTTTTGTGACCTGCACAATTTCGAGAAACATGCCAGCTAGCGTAGCGGCTGCTTGGGCAGAAGCTACGATGTCCATATTGTGTGTCGAATGGTGTCAATTAGGAGGAAAGTTGTCATGGCAATCTGAGAAGAGGTCAGTTCTGTTCCAGTGCGGGGAAGGCTATGCACCTGGGCATTCCAAGGTTCTTATGTGAGGCTCTGGCACTTGGCGTAAACCTTGGACCCGTGGACGGTAAAGTAATATAACAGGATTATTGATAACTCCAGGTCCTTTCCAAGAATAGGAGTGTAGGTGGAGTGGAGCATTACAATCCTGTTTGAAATTTATATGATGATCATCAATGCATTGGGGGATATCATAATTCTTAAGCAAAAGATAGTGTACAGAGAAAGAATAGTTTCCACGAGACCCCAATCAACCCTTATTCCACTTTCCGAACTTCACATAGTCATCATAGAGCGACTTGAACACTGCACGACCAGAGACATCCAGCGCAGCATTAAGGGCACGCATAGACTCACGCGACATAACATCCAGAGCAGCATACAGACCAGGCAAGATCGCAGCCTTGACCTCCGGGGACAGGGACCCACGCAGCGAGCACTGCGCATACTCCATAACAACATACTGCAAGTACTGACCGGCAATGCGCTTCGCCTTCTTCGTCTGGTCAGTCAGGGCCTCGCGGGATGAACCAGGCTGAGGACGGAGGACCGCCGAGACGGTAGGGTCGCACAGCGAGGTAAGCAGACGGGTGTAGTAGGTAGCGTGCGAGGCGTCGAGCGGGGCGAGCCAGAAGGGTTGCGACAGGGTGGGCTGGAAGCGGGAGCGGCCGCGTTTGCGGGACCGCGCGAAGAGACAGCCCAGTAGGCGCTGCATGGCGTTTACTACTAGGTGGAAGCGGCCGCCGATCTTGAGGCGTTGCAGGCTGAGGACTACGCCCATTAGTCGACACAGGCGGGTGTAGATGGTTGGTGCGTAGGCTGGGGAGATCTGGGGGCCGATTTTGGAGGAGGCGCTCGCGATTGCGCTGAGAATGCTGTCGATGTTGCATTGTGTCAGGCTGCGGGTGTGGCTGCGGAGGAGGAGGTCCAGGCATTCGGATGCGAAGCAGAACTGGTCGATGCTTGTGCTTTGGGTGATGGCTTCGGCGAGGGACGTGCAGAGGAGGGAGATCTCGCGTGCTGTGGCGCTCTCTTTGTCTTCGACAGGAGGGAGCGAAGAAACGGCGAGGTAGAGCACGAGAAGCCTGTAGGCGGCGTTTTCGCCAACTAAGCCAAGTCCGCGGACTTCGCAGATCGTTTGGGTGATCTTTTCCACGGTCATTGAGCGGAAGCGTTCGGTGGCGGTCCGGATGAAGAGCTGCTGGTCCTCGGCATAGAGAGACTCAAGGGAAAGAGTCTCGGCGCATTGCAGGACTGGCTGAGCGATGCTCTCCTCGGGTCCCTTGGTGGCAAGAAGGCGTCGTCGGATTAACCGAGACGGTTCCGAATCGACGGACATTTCCATGTAATTGTCAATCTTGGACAAGAACTTCTCCACTTCGACGTTGTTGGTGGCTAGATCTTCGAAATCCTCTAGAGCATCGATGGTCTTGATAATAGTAATTGTCTCCTCCATCTTCTGCTTCCGGCACTGGTCTTTGACATGTTTCATGTCAGCCAAAACGAAGTCGAACACTTTCTGACGACAAGCAGCAAGTTCCTCCTCTGAGAAGGCTGTCTGCAGCTGCTTGCGGTTAACCCATAACTCTGACAAGGTCAACCTCAGAAGGTAACAGGCCATGGAATCACGATCCACCTGCTTCATTTTAGCGGTCTGCTTCGACGCCCTGGCAAAGAGTTTCTTAAAGATCTTGTTCCGGTCAGCCTCAGACGAAACCAGGAGTTTAGCTGATATCGCGCGGTGTAGGCTTCGGAATGCTTTCATAATCTTGAGGTCGAGGTCGGTACCCTCCAATGGTACGGCTCGAGCGGCAGTCCAGATGGGCTCCCAGTCACTGGTCATTGTGGCATCACATTTAGGCATGGCAGCCAGTTTTGCCATCATCGTAATAATCCCGATCGTGACATCGGGAGAACTGTCCTGTTCAAGTAGAACATTTTGCAACTTGTTCAAAATGGTAGTTCTCAGGCCACGGGTGATCAACGGCGCCGGAACCCTCTGCAAGCTCTCGACAAGCAATTTCCGATTGGACGAGTCTTGCTCGATGCTCTCGTTGAGGAGAAGGGAAAGATCAGAGACAATGAAGGGAGCGTTGAGCATGTATTCGTGGCAGACCACGGTCGCCCACGCCTGGAGGAACTTCGCTTCTTCTGCAACAGCCTCCAAGGGCAACGACGACGAATGGTATTGAGCAGCTGCCAGGGACAGGATATGACGGAACAGACGGGATCGATCGTCAGAAGAGATAAGAGCCCATACTTCCGGAACTCTGACAAGGGCCAGGAAGTAAGCTAGGCCAAGGGTTGTTTTGGAATCCACAGTATCTGTGCGGCCATTCCAGGGTGCTTTCATCGACTTTTTGGCATCCTTCGTTGAGATGGAGGTGATGAGGTCTGTGACATCCTTGGTGGCTTTGACAAACGAGCCTAGCTGCTCATCACTGGCGTGTGCCTTGGTTGCAGCAATCGAAAACCGGTAAGCCTCCCACGATTCCAGAGGAGCAAGTTGAGCTTTGGTTAGGTCCCTGTGGTTACGGTGAATAGTCTTGGCGGCGACTTCTACCAATGACATGATTGCACTTGCCATGGTATTATCGGCTGACTGCACGGCGTTCTCTAGGAAATTCCGAACCAGCCGCCACAGACGCCATCGCCAGTGCAGAGCCTGCTTCGACGACAGAGTAGAGGTGATAGTTTCCAGGAGAGATGTCAAGATCTTTTCCGATTCTGGGAATGTCGAAACTCGGCCACGGAAACTTGCCTCGACAATAATAAATTTGGCATAGGACTCAGGGGTTTCAGCGACCTTGTCATTTTCAGCTCGCGTCTCGCTCGCAGCGGTACGCATCTGGGCAGCAATATGCGTTTCAGTGAGGGAAGTTCGCATAAGCTCCGAGTAAGCGTCCGCTAACTCATCGTCTTCCCACACCGAGAACATACTCAAATTGCTGTTATCTTGGCGAGCCTCCTCCACAATAGCGAGTTGGTTGTGCCACAATTCCATGAAGCTGGGCAGGTCTCGTGCGGCAGCGAAACCTCGCAACAACGGCAGCACGACCTTGCTCTTGATTATGTCGTAGTCCCTCCGTCTCCGAGAACCACTTTCGCGCCACTGCAACATAATCTTGTCGAGCAGTGCGTCAAGAAGCTTACGTGAATCACGCAAACCGGAGTTTGGCAGGAAAATATCAACACCAAGACTGATAAACAGAGCCGTCACATTCCACTGGACCTTCTCAAGGCCTTGTTCGAAAAGACCAGTGTAATTGGCATGCGCTAGAATGGTGTGAAGAGAGAGTCCGACGTTTCGGTCAAGAGCGACCTGGAGGAGCTGCTCCAATACCGAAATAAACTTAGAAGAAAATGTCGCGAAGTCTTCCTCCTTTGCAGTGGAGAAGGCTAGCTCCGCAACAGCGACGAACAGAGTCTCCAACCACGGAGCTTCATGTGTCTGCCTCCGGAACACATCTCTAGGGACAGCACGCACGGCGTTGTCAAAAAGCTCAGGAAGGAGCTCAACTGATCGCCAAGGATGTATACAAGCTTCATTGGTTGCTTTGTTTTCCTTGGCCACGGCAAACTCGCGAATGATCGGCCTGAAAGTATCAGTCACTGGTTTGACCGAGCTCCAGTCGGGCTCATCCTGAGAATAGTCGATGCCGGAGCTTCCACGCTCAAAGAATGCTGCGCGAGCGGGAATTAAGACATGAAGAGCAATAATGCGTTCAATCGCATGCAGGAGACTGGCTCGCTCGTCGGTGTCAAGTTTGGCAGACCGCAGGCAAATTTGGAGCCTAAGCGCGTGGGCGAAGCAATATCTCGCGAAAAATCCATTGCTCGACTTGTTGTCCATATCATCTTCACGGTAAGACCTTGATTCCCACAGCTCCACCGCCGAGGGAAACACGTACAGCAAGTGCTGAAGATCGGTTGTTTTCCCCTCCTGTGAGAACTGCTTGGCGGCCACTGCGGCCACCCGGAATGCTCGACCCAGCAGCATGGCGACGGCCTCGGGTTCGCCCCTCAGCGCAAGCTTCAAATGGGAGTTTGCCACCCCATCAGTGCCTAGTGTGCGGTGCGCAAGTGTCACAAATCCGTGTAGACAATCCAAGGCGCGAATGAAGGCGAGGAAGCATGCTGCGGGGTTCTGCCGCTGCTCGTCCACGTCCACGTCCATGGCGTCTGCATCATTCTCAGTCGTCATCCTCTTGCGTTTTTTCCCTTGGTTTCCTCGGCAATCATCGTGTGTCGGAGATCCGGACAGTGTGTGGCTGGACTCGGAGTCAGAACTGAGGTTTGCGAGCCCGTTCCCCAGACCGGAAAAGATATCGGCTTCCAAGTCTTCAAATGCATCACAGAGGATCGATAAAAATTTCTGATCTTTAAGAATAGCAGCCAGGTTCTTCGGCGAAATCAGGTCGGTGAGCTGTCGTAATAAGAGGAACGACGCGGCATCCACTCTATAGTTCTTCCCGCTCCTCAGTCTCTTCAATAGCCATCGCAGAACCCATTCCTCCTTCGGGGTAGCGTTTGTTTGAATCCGAACGTCTCGATGAACTTCCGGGTGACTGTCACATAGTGTCAAATCCACGCCGATAATCTGTGCCGCTTCGTGTATCTGGGTTGTTGGACTGGCGGTGCCCTTCTCAAGGCGGAGGAGCGCCTCTTGCGATGAGCGCGGACGCTGTGGAAGCGCAACACATTAGATCCAGGGAAAAAGACATGTAGTATTCGAAGGTAACATTTCACTTACCTCCGCAATCAACGGCATCTCGAAAGAAGCAAATTACTCGAGAGAGAGTGGTTGGTTATTTGTCGAAGAAAAAAAAAGAGATCAAGAAGAAAAACCGCGGATTGCTCCGACCGCCTTTGGCCGAGTCGACTCGGTCCGCTGAACCTCCAAACTCCTTGCACTCCACACGCCTTACACCTCTAACAATTCCACATAATTGCAACTGGTTCGTGGTTTTCCCTCGGAAATAGCTCCGGCTCAATTGATGCTTACTTCTGGATAGATCTATCGCAATGGCTGAATCCAGTGAATCCGGGCCGATCGCGCGGGCCACCAAGCCCGTCAGCGAGGCTTTGCTTAACGAGAAGGTATGAGCTGGCTGAGATACTCAAATGGAAGAGATTGCAATATAGAATCATATCATTGATATATATGGCGATCGTCTCTGTCTAGGAGCAAACATGGGAGAACCCGTTGGCTAACCTTCAACGTCATATAATTAGTGGGACCGCGCCATCTCCTCTGTGATCATCAAATCCTCCCTCGGTCTGTCTTTCGGTGTTGTCTTCTCGGTTCTCCTCTTCAAGCGGAGAGCTTGGCCCGCGTGGGTTGGTCTCGGCTTCGGTGCCGGACGTGCCTGGGAAGAGGCTGATGGTACGTTCATATCTATATTTCATTTTTCGCGGGCTTTTAGGAGACGTTCGGCGAAGTTGGAGCTTCGAGTCCCCATAGATAAGCTCCGTTGAGCTTGGGCAGAGGTTACTTGGTGTAGTTTTTTCAGCATCGAGCTTCGCAGGCCCCTCAACAGTGACTCCGCTTTTCCCCGAGCTTGCCTATGTCCAAGATCCGACCATGACTGAGCTAACTTGTACTTAGCCTCCTTCCGCCGTGGTGATTCCCCTATCAGAGATGCCCTGCGCCGCTAAAGAATGGCTTCCAAGTGTGTACGATACATTGTACAGAATGCAAGAGGCCATCAATGAATGGTTGTCTTCGGCCCAGATAAAAATTGGTATACCGGTTCACCAAGCATCCATCAACACCGAACGAGATGTTTCCTTGAGTTCTTTTTTGCCCCGTCTTTGGATTAAGAAACATGGTTTGAATAGAAAACATGTCCTGGCGCTGCACTTCCAACACCCGCCTTCAGTAATTTCAGATTTTGATTCCATATGAGAACGATATGTACTCGATGCGAAAACATTCAAGTTATGCCTCCTTCCTTTATTTAGAGCGCTGGCTCAAAGGTTCATCTGATTTCTCTTTGCGCGGCTTAGGAGACTTCAGTCTTTTTGTTTTCCCTTTTAAAAGATAATATGATACGCCACGACTAGGCGATATGCGTATGTGCTGTAGAACGTGGCTGAGTGCGCAATTCCAGGAAGTATGCCGAGGCAACGTCCAAAAGAAGAAGTATTTGCCCAGTACCTTGCCCTCATGTATATTATCTAACGGGGCAAAAAAGGAAAAGAAAAGAAAATGAAAGGAAAGAAAAGAAACGCCGAAGAGATATCCCCTGTCATCTCCGACAGTGCGAGGACATTCAATTCGCTAAGGTCACGGACTCTCTCAGAGGCAGCAGAATCCGGTGGATACAGCCTATCAGCCTCAGCCTCGATGCGCATGTATAAACAGCCTTGGAAGAGCCCTGCAGTTAACATTGGTCCACGTACGCTTGACAACGCATCCACGGACAGATGCAGATAATGCCTTTACGTCCGTCGAACTTGTATGCCGCGCGCTTCCCGATCTAGAAGGATGTGATGTGACGAGCGCACCCAAGTGATTTTTGCATATAAGCATGCATCAACCTCTTTTTCCTGATTCTCACGAAAGAAATCGTGTCCCATACAGGCACCGAGTAGAGGCATCATGGGACTTGAGGCGACGAATGAAACCACAAAGGCATCTGTAACTCAGTGTGAGTTTATGCTCCGGAGAATCAGCCCGCCAACCTAACAACGATGATAAAAAGCACCCGCTGAACAACAAATGAATCCTTTCCTTGCGGAAAGAGAGTCCCTCGCCCCGTCAAACATTGAAACTTTATGCATAGAGGCGATAAAGAATGGCTACGATTCATGCATTTGGGTATGTTTCACCCGGCGGTCTCGTTTCTTTGCAAGGGATATACCTATCGTGCAGGAAAGCAACGGTCTCGAGATCCATACGTTGAGAAATCAGTGTGGATGGTGGAAGCGCATCTCGCTGCGTTCTCCTGTTAAGATCCAGGAAGTCAAGGTTCGTAAGAACCTGCTCGCAATTTTTTGACATTGGACTTTAACGCTAGCTCCAGATGCACGCTATCACGGTACATAGGAATAAAGAAGTCGAAGTCATGGTACTTCCAGTGGATCATTCCATGGAGATGGAGAATATGCAGAGAATACTAGAAGACTGGTCTTCTAACAGCGAAGAATGCAACGCTGGGTACAACGAAGACGGCACATTTCGAGCTTGCCGGCTCGGCGACTCTTGCCCTAATACTTTGATGGATGACTTGGACGATTTCTTCTGCTCCCAAGAACGGCACCACCAACTAAGGGCGCGACTGAGGAATCTCCAGCACAGACAGCCAATGCTCGATTTTTATTGGAATTCGAAAGGAAAGAGTGACTGTCAAAACTTTCTGGAAAAGTCCAACTTGGTCACTCGCTACGCGTAAGTGAAGATTCGGAATGACAGTGATGGAATATCAAGATCTAAAAATAAACGGCAGGAATCTAAAAACGTGCCACTATATTGACGCGGCACTTCGTTATGGGGATATTTCCATTGGCGAAAGCATTCCTGCACTTTTGCTTATTGATGGATGGGATGTCTCCCGCCTGCTAATTCTCATTGGCTTTGCCATATTCATTGCTATCATCGCCACGGCAATCGGAACTGCGGCCGGACATGATATCGATACTGGTTTAACAGCGGGAAGCTATGCCTTTGGAGCGATAGCAGTTGTGCTCGCTACTTTGACCTTTTTCAGCGCTATTCTCTAAATTGAGCCGCGATAACCCATGGTCTGACGCGAGTTAGAGAAATAAGGATTGGGTACACCTAGACTCCGCCTCTTCCACATTGATAGGGTCGTACGGCTTATAAGAGAACTCCAAGGTCATAAAAGAGTCAAGCCTGGGGGAGGCCCATTTGTGGAAGCCTAGGAACCCAGGAAGTAGTCAATTGTCATCTCATCGTAAATATATCCCAGAGAGGGAATTAATTATATACATTCAGGCCCGCTCGATAGTAAGAGCGTCGGCAGATATCAATACCAAAAGAAAACGCCGCCCATGAATAAAGACCCAATCCCGCCCTCAAAGCTTCCTGTCCGAAGTACTTGGGCCCTTCCGCTCATCGGACCCAACCACATCATCAAACGACCTCCGGTCATATCCATGAGCCTCCAAGTCATTGGGGTCCTTTCCATATGAAACGGAGAGATCCTCAACATCGATGTCAACCTCGTTCCAGGTATCACTTGTCTCAGGAACAGGGAAGAACCACGTCAGAGCGAAGTACACGACACCGGAAACAATGACGCCAGTGAAATAGTTGAAGTTGTAAATGTATTGTGCGCCAATAGGAACCCTGCACCCAACAGCACCGGCGAAGCCAACGATGTTGATCATGATGCCGCAGATGTACGCGGTATAGGCACGCCAGGAGAAACCGCAGGTGTAGTAGTAGCAATCTGTTTTGCTGGCGCTGTAGAGAGATTTGACGTTTAGGTAGCCCTTACGGACGATGTAGTAGTCGCAGATCATGACGCCGGCGATGGCGGAGAGGAAGACGGAGTAGGCTGAGAGGTACGTTGTGAAGTTGTTTGAGGTTGAGAGAAGGTTCCACTGTAGATTCTGTCAGTTTTTGTCATGGTTGTATGAGTGCCTTGAGCTAGACTATGGGACGACGTACTGGACACATAGCTAGACCGACAGCGGCGCAGATGTAACTACCGCGTCGGATGGTCATGTATCGGGGTAGCATTGCAGTCATGTCCGTGCCTGCTGAGATTGAATTGGCGGAAATGTTTGTTCCGAGCTGAGCTAGGGCAAAGCCGGTGGCGATGACGAAGATACCGAAGCGTTGGCCAGAACTGGCTCCATCGAGGAATTTTCCGAGAAGGTCAAGGGGGTTCCATGTGTAGCCGTCGTTGAAGATCACCGATGAGGAGGAAGACACGATGATTCCAATGAATGAGGTGACGCCAAAGCCGACGGGAATAGTAAATAGCTGGGCCCAGAATGCATCTTTTGGTGTTCGCGCAAATCGTGAGAAATCGGGGTTATTCATGATAAGCGCTGCGAAGTTACCGATACACGACATGATTCCTTTCACGATAGCCCAGGAAAGATCACTTCCGTGGGCGGTGTTGGACTGGTGGATAATCGGGCCAAGACCGTGAGCACGGGAGATGGCCCAGGCAAAGAATGCAATGGCAGCGATAGGAGAGTAAATTGCCTTAGCTGTGAACAAGTGACGGACTTTGTGAACGGGGAACCACAGGGCTGGGAGAGAGAGCAGCCAGAATAAGAAGAAGCTGACGAAGTTCTTAGTATCGACGCCAGCACTGGCTGAGAGACCGTTGTGGAGGTTTCGGTAGCTCGGCCAAATGGCTTCGATCATCAAAGTCACACACTGGCCTAGTAATATATAAGTATGCATATTTTCATCGAATCGGCAGGGTACGTACCTCCGATATAACCCTGTACTCCATACCAAATGATAGCCATAACCACGCGGTTAAGGACGGGCCATAAAGAGCCCCATATTCCGAATGAAGCTCGAGCTGCCACGGGAAAGGAAATATGGTAGATAGCGCCGATTCGTCCAATCAAACACACGAAGGCTGCAGCCACGAAGTATCCAACCCAGACACAGATCCAGGACTGCCACCAGGAAAGACCGTCAACGATCATTGAGGAGGAGATCATCCATGTGTTCTGTATCTTGTGTTAGATGCCGCTAGGCTTGTACCGGGCACCACTTAGAGACACTGACGATGTTTAACGAGTCCGCAATCCAAAAAGCAATAAAGTTGATCCATTTCCATTGGCGTCGTTCCGGATCCACTAGGTATAGTACGGTTTCCATTGGTCAGCTTTTGGATTCTTCGTGGACCACGAGAGTGATAAATAAGGGGTGGATTTGAGATGCTATAAGCCTGGATAGTCTCACCTGGCCGTAAATCGTTGTTTGTCAACATCATCTGCGCATTGGTGAGTCCGGGCTCGTTCTCTACAGCCGCCTTATCGAGTATCCATTTGAGTTTGGTCATATTGGCGAGTGGACGTGCAGACTTGTAGACTTGTAGTTGCTAATAGTTGCTAGTGGAGTATTCGAACGCCCAAAGAAAGTATTAAAGCAAAGCTATTGCGGGGAACTCGAATAAAAGAAGAACCTTGGAGTAGGTAGAGGGTACAAAGACGGGGGATAACAGTATCATTATAACCTTTCCCACATGGAATGACCCCGGGACAACCATATTCTCCAGAATCCGAGTCCTCTTTTCCCCGACGATAAGAAAGCCGCTGTGGGCCTCCAATCTTGAAAGTATCCATGATGGTCTGAGCCAATACGGACCTATCATGGGCACCTGCGGGGAGTGACCGGATGAGTTCAAGTAAGAAATCCCGTTATCTACAAGAATCGGCCGGAGACCTGGCAACCTTGAAACCGTTGGTTCCACTTGACCCCACATAATCAAGGCTATCAGAGGCAGTGATTGGTTGGTCGTAATCTATGCTTTGATATGGAGAAAAGCTGGAGATAGAAAAGGCCAATCTTGGCGCTGACTCGATGAGATCGAGTAATAAAATAGATCACGTGGAGCATGCCTCAGGCCTATCAGAAATGTCTCAGTTGCAATATCCCCTATATACGAGACAAGAGAACAAACTATTGATCCTTATAGATCATGGCAATGACTTGAGATTGACATCCAACTACTCTGGGTATTTTGAACGCCACGTTATGCTGGTTGTAACACTATATAGATCTATGACGATTGGACATATGGTGTTGTGCCACCCTACACACGAGTGGATCGAGAACTACTTGCTAGAAAGAATCGCAGTGGGATTTTCTGCAGCTTAGCAGGGTTACATGACAGTGCGAACTAAGAAATATATAACTATACTGGATACGTTTATTTAAAGTAGTATATGCCGTGGGACTACAATCTACTGGTAAATAAACAAGTCGGGATGATATATTTTCTAGGACAAGTACTGTGCTAAGAAATGACATGTGAGGAAAGCAAACATGAATAGTACATTCCACGCTAATACTAGATTAGGATAGAGATTAGGATAGACAGAAGTGATATGCTAGTGTGCAAGAGCACATAATTGGATTGACAGATCAACTGTGAGAGCCTCCAGAAAATGAAAAATCCCAAGTCCCTATGCTATGATAATAATGATATGATGAGTGAGAAGAGTTGCTCCAGTGAACCAGTCACATATATATTCTCCAATGTGGTTGACTCCCTCAAATGCGATGATGATGATGATGAATGGCAGGACCAAGTTCCTGCAAGATCCCATGCGGACACGTGGCACAACAAAAGAAATAAGATGGAAAGAAAAGACATACATGAGACCAAACAGATAAGATAAAGACAGGAGAGAAAAGATGGGATGAAAACAAGAACACAAGCAAACAAATCTCCCAGTCGAGTACATGCCGGATGGTCAGTTCCCGGGTTTGTCACAGACAAATGAGAGGACGAGGATGATCAACAAGATGATACTCATAGTAAATGGCAAAAATGAAACTTGAAGCAACGTTGGGGGTATCGCTGTGATGACGGGTATGGATGGTAATGGTGGAATAAACAGAACGTCCGAAAATGTTGGCAAGCACAGATGAGAGCAAACAGTAGGATATCATGCAGTAGAAAGACAAACGCCGGAACCTTGGTTGATGCTGACATTGATAGGAACAAGATTCCAGATCGAGAGAGAGATGGGAGGAAAGGTCACCGCAAAGCTGCAGTAGTGGTAGAGGTAGGCGAGGTAAAATGGGACGTAACTTCCAATCATTGCACGAATGATGAGTTCGACGTTGTTGAGACAGTGGGTGTCAGGTTAGGACAGCCTTCCTTGTCCTCAGGGCTTGGAGAGTCACTGCGATCCTGTGATTGATCCCTTTCGCGCTCGGCCGATGAGGAGCGCTTGAAGACAGTCTGGCCGATGTGGCGCAGAATACCCATGCGTTCAGCGCGGAGCTCTTCGAGGTCCAGACGCTGAACGGAGATGGGATCTTGCTTGGAGATCTTGCAGAAAAGCGTCGAGAACAAGTACTGGTCGCCGCTGGCATCGTAGAGAGGCAAGTAGCGGTAACCTTGCGACAAACTGGTGAGCTTGGCGGTGAAAGTGGCCAGCTGCACGCTGTTTCCTGTACTGCGGCCGTCCGTTGAGCTCCAGACCGTCCATCGCACAAATACAAGATCGGGATATTTAGTTTCCAGTGACAGCTTGAACTTGTCATTGAAAACAGGGCTATAGCCATTGCTTTGCTCGATCTTTGTGCGGCGACGGTGCGGATATCCAATGCCGGACATACCATTGCGCGCAGAGGCATTCATGCCACCTTCGCCGAGGACGAAGCTTTGACCGCGATCGTCAGCACTGAACATCTCGATCTCAACGTAAGGGTTGATGCTGTCATCCTGTCCAATGGTGCGCGGACGGGGGAGTTGTTGTGCCGAGACGACATCAACCGAGAATCGAACTAGTTTGCGCTCCATCTTGCGCTTCTGATTTCCATCAACAGCCGGCAAGCGAAGGCTCTCGGGCTTGAGGATGTAGCCAGTGCGGTCAGTTCCAGCGGCAAACATAGCCTGGTTCATTTGCATGCCGATGTCGTAAGTTTGCCAGTTGAGCGCTACCATTTGCACACCGCGGCGCCAGAACTTGTTCGGATCGAAGTTAGATGAACGGAGTCGGAACCCGGAAGGATACACCCGCGTTAGGTACTTGCGGTTGTGTGACTCCAGTGCAACCTTGTTGTCGTGGCTCTGACAGATGCTCTCGAAAGACCGTTCGGCAAACGAGTATATATGGTTATACCGCCTGCTCTCTGGAGACGAGAAGCTGTGCCACTTGTAGCCACGAGTGTACACACCCAAGTCAGAGAGAGGCTTGGTGATCTTGCTTTTCTGGCGGCGCTTTTTCTTTTTGTCGGTGTGAACAGTCGCTAGCGCTCCGTCACTGTCGTCGGTGGCACTGCTCATGCTTGTAGCAGTAAGGGAACGCCTATCATGCGAGATCAAAGGGCCGATACTGTCGAGCGGACCTATCGTAGAGGGCCTTGAGAGTGTGGGAAGAGGCATGGTGTTTGCCTCATGGAGCGTCGGTCGCACAAATGGAGTACTAGAACTGCGTTTGCGGCCGTGGGTACCGACAGAGCCGACGGTATTGTGGCGGGGATCAAACTCGTTCTCGTCACACGTCTTCACTTTCACCAGGATACGACCCTTAAGCTCCTCAGGAGACGGAAGGATCTGGCAGTTGGTCATCAAGGGCTCAAGGACAAGTCGTTCCTTGAATGTCTCCTTCATGATCTTAACCATCGCCAGTTGCTGTTCCGGATTGCAGTGCACCTCGAGAGAAAGAATGAGTGGGAAGTCGCATGTGATAAAAGCATATCGGTTGATGACGGTGATGCAATCCGCGAAGAGGACACTGGTGGTAAGAGTCCGCCCATGGGACACGATGGGGCGTCCATCTGCGCCATCCCAGCAGTCGATTTCGACACAACGACATCCCTGCTGAAGCGCGCTAACGTAAGCCTCAGTGCTTGATGCACCAGCCACTTGGCGGCCAAGGAGATAAGTGTTGTGAGAGCTCGAGATGAAGTATTCATTCAACGGGCGGTCGAATCTCGACTGGGGAGCACGTGAAGCGTAGATACCGTTGCTGGACGAAGATAAGAACGCGGCGAATGCATCCAGGTTCATCCGCGACACAGGTGGAGGAAGCTCCGATCCTTCTGCAGAAGGAGTGCGAGATTTAGAGGCCCGTCGGACGTACTTGTCGAACAGTGTAGCCCAGTAAACCCGGTCGGATTCAATATCTTCATTTTGCACATGACGAAGGAAAGCCAAGAACTCCTCCTGGGTCATGCCCTCCTTCGGTTTTGCGGTGTGAAGCTTGAAGATGTCTTTGACATCCTTTCTTTCCTTCAAACGCAAAAGGAAATCCTTGAATTCAGAGAAATCCAATTTGCCGTTACAGGCAGCGTCAGCTTTAGTGAACTGTGCCCGGAGCATGTTCTTGGAACAGTTGATATGCAAGCTGCGGCAGACTTTCTCCACGGCAGCGAGGTCGAGGCTTTGTTCCTCCAGTGGAGGACGCTGCGGGAAGAGTCTCGACATCTCGCGCTCCCAGTGTGCCTTTAGAACTGCTTCGCTTTGGCCCGAACCTGCCAGACCAGACATCAGATCGATTCGGTACCGAGAGATATGCTCCAGGGTGGTAATCCACAGCTCAAGAATACGGTCGCTAGGAGCGATGAGGTGCAATGTTTTGACCGCTCGGCCCTTAGAGCGGTCAGAATCCGCAATGACAATGGTGAACCATCGGCGCTCCAAATCTTCGGGAACCTGATGTTCTTCACGATAGTTGCGAGCGTCGGCACCGACTCGGATTTCTTTGATATCGTCGATATAGAAGCGTTTGGCCGGGTTGGAGAGATCCCAGAACACCTTGGCGGCGTCTAGGTCTAGGAAGAAGCGAACTTGCTTCCTGCGTTTCTTGGTCACCTTGGTTAGGACTGTGCCTCGCTGAACAGCAGAGTCTATTTTGGGCGCAACGGCAACGGCGGGAACGGGACCAGTTTCGCGAGCCATATTCATACGACTTTCGCTGCGAAGACTGGATGCCTCCGAACCAGCCCATGCACCCAGGTTGTCCAAGGCTTCGCCGGCTTCATCCTCGTTGCTGGAATCAAGGGCGCTATCTCGAACAGGTTGGGTGCCGGTTTTGCTGTCACTGCGCCGGCGCATGATGATGGGACCAGTGCTCCGGTCTCGTTTCTCGTTTTGGGTCGTAGACTGCCTCCTACGAGTAAGTTTGTTGGCGGCGCCTCTTGAGATTCGTCTCATTAAGCCCGGCGCCTTCGTGGACACAGCAGCGTCATTGAAGCTGGACGGATTTGCGCTTCCGGGAACGGCCATCATGGACTCGCCGAGTTCAAGAGGGCCTGGCATAGGCAGGGAAGGGCCGTTTACTCGGCCGTAGAGTCCCTCGCTGGCAGATTGCAGGGGAGTGCCGGCAGGGGTGAAAGTATAGGGTGTGTCGGGAGCAGGGAAAGATGAGGTGGGTGTAGAGGTCGGCGAAGAGGTGAATGAGGGTGCGGAACAAGGGGGAGGGCCAGATGGTAAAGATGTGACAACATGATGTAAAGTCGGTTGAGGGGGAGATGTCGCAAGTTTTAAGTTGGATTGGGTGTCAGCATTCAGGGTCGGTGAGGTAGTCGTAGCATAGGCCATGGCGCCTATCTATCAAGACGACAGCTCAGCTGTCGATATGGGGAAGTCTAAGCCTGTGGTATACCGTACCAACGTCCGAGTCACCTGGACTCAGAAATGGACGAATGGGTAACAGCGTATGGGACCGGCCTGCTGTCAAGGTTCGCAAGGCTGCCGCCTGTCAGGAATGTTATGCGATGCGAGCCAAAAGAGAAAGTAGAATATTCTGACACCGTAAGAACACGATCTTTCAGCCACGTCCTCAGCAGAAGTTCACCGTTCCTGAACTCTGCTGCATCTTGGGCTGAATTGGGTGTAATGCGGAGAGCCCTGCCGGAGAGCAGCTCACGAGGGGAAAAAATCGCAACAAAAGAAGATTTTGAGCGATTAAAAAAAAATTCCCTGATAACAATTGCAAAGGGCACTGGCCCTGTGCAACGGCCAATCTCCCACGAGGGATATTCTCAGCCGATGCTAACCACTTAGGATAGACGTCACAAACGGAATCAACCAGGGAATGATCTCCAGCCTCAAAGAAGCGGAACGCGGGTTTTTGTCTTGCTTCTTTCGGAGCCCGGCTGATTATCTGTATGTTCTTCCAATGATACCAATGCTACCCCTCTCTTATGCGTGTCGATCTGCCGGTGCGTGGGGGAAGCTGCTACTCTGCAGTCGAAGCGGGGGGTGTTGTGGTATGGACCAATTGATCGTGCAATCGCCGAGTGAGTCGGGGAAGGCGGCGCGGAACCGGTTCGAAATTGAAGGGCGTGCGCCAAAGCCAGTCAAAGACCGAATATAATGCGTATGCAGGTATCGTTACCAAAGTTCGCGAAAAGAGCCCCAAGAACCGGGCTTTGGTTCGGAAGTAGACAGCGGTAGCAAAAAAAAAGACCTAAAGAGTCAAGGAATCCGACAAGGTTTCTTGCGCGATTGAGTGCGATTGGAGACTAGCGATGCGGCAGGCGAAGGGAGTACCCGTGCTAAAGTGCAGGGAGTTTTTCCCCGGCGCAACGAAGCTAGGACAGGAGAATGTGATGAAAATCGGGGATTGCGACAGAGTTGCCAACGCAGTGAATGCAGACGGTCGAAAGGGGAAAGCGAGCAATCGGAGACTGGGCCGAGTTTGGGAGCTCGCTGATGTTGGATTGTTTAGTGCCGTTTAAGGATCACTGCGAGCTGATCAAGTTGCTGCACGGTTACGTGGTGGCCACTAAGTCCGTATGCGAGTCGGGAGTGGGTAAAATTGCGGAAGTTCTGGATGATCATGCGACGAGAGGGAGAAGACCTGCGTTGTCCTTATCGTATGAGTATAGATAAAAAATTTTTTTTCTCTGGCTTCGAGCAGAGGGAGGTAAAGTAGAGTTGGAAGGGAGAAAAAAGGAAAAGAATTAAAATCAATGAATCCCAATTCCGCGAATTGAAGCTGCAGTGGGTACTGGGTACTTACGATAGACGGAGGATGCGGTATGGGAAATGGTGTACTGTATACCGGTATTGTCCAGTAATAATACAATACTGGTAATACCAAGTTGAAGGGTGTAATTTCGATCTCTTTCTTCTCTTTCTTTGCTTTTTCTGGTCAAGCAGGGTTAGATACTGAAAGACACATTTAACATTTAATTCAAACTGCGACTGCAGATATTCCAGTCGTGATGTGGATGTGAGAGAAAATATAGGTATGTATGGTCAAGTTGGGGCAATTTTTTTGGGAAGACTCGCCCAGTGTATATATGAGCCACAATCCGTGGGAATGAGGCTGAGATCTCAAGGGTAAAAAGAAAAGAGTAACAAAGAATTATCTAGCAGAAGAGAAAAAAAGCGAGGGCCATTGAAATGATTAAATACTATACCAACAGGGTGTAATTGCTCATTCGCTTCAGGCATGCTCTTACAGTTAGGTACTACTTCAATACCCAAGTGCCTATCAAAATACAGAGCTGCCTACCACGAGATGACGATGCGGAATGATTGCCAGACGGAAACCCGTTGCTCGGTATCATTGGACGATCCTTGGAATTCCTGGGGAATGCTATCGGCCAAACGGGGTCGATCTGTGTTTCAAGTGTGTTGGACGGCAGAGCCCTAAAGGGACAGGAGTTACAATTTCCCTACAATCTACCTATGACAGACTCTCCTGGATATTTCGTGTAAAAAGGGGGGATCTCCCTTTTCTCTTTATTCAGAATCTTTAATAATAACAAAATGTCCCGAAATATTGTGGATGATGGTGGATACACGAATAGCAGTCTATTTCATTCAGACTTCTATAGTCCGAGACACCGCCGGGCTCCAGTTCCCCCACATCGCCAACTTAGTCGACAGCATACTCCGTACTAGGCTAGTATTATAATATCGAGATTATTACTAGTAGTAGTTCGGCTGTAACAGTCATTCTTTACCTGTATTACTTGGGAAATTCCTAGCACCGACCGAGTGGTCCGGGGAAGATATGCGGAGCCTTCGGATTCCTGCGTTTTGGTCGCGAGATTCCATTAGACTTTCCTGTTCTGTGATACACATATCTAGTGTTGTGCTCTCCTTGTGTTTGTGTTCATTGCTGACTGGTCGGGCGCGGATCTGTGCCCAAGCACCGAGACAAAATACAGTGAGTCGATCACGACGCACATCATCATTTCCTCCTATTTGACACCTTGGTGGGGAGGAATGGGAAAATCGTACAGTGTACACCATAACATTCACGATAGGGTCTGTGTAAGTTATAGTACATCGTCATCTATAGTGGAATGTTGACAATTGAATGTCATCCCTGAACCGGTGCTTGATGTGGCAGTGAGAAACGGTTTGAGCGGTGGAGATGGAGTGGATTATCAAAAGCAAAAGCAGATCGTCGGGGAGTTTGAGGTTTCTGTTTTGTCACGAACACTCCGAAGTAAAAAAAAAAAAAAAAAAAAAGAAGGGTTCTCAGGTTATTAGGAGCCTTTGTTTCGCCCTACGAGGCCCGCATTTCCGCATTTCCCGTGGCTTAGTATCTATTTCATACTCCGTATTCTTAATCTTTTTTCCATTAGCTCTCGGATTGCTCGTACCTGTCCTTCAAGGCACAGAGTGATACAGACTGTATGCGGCGGGTGACCAGCCGCAAAGCATAGGAACATCTGCGGGGTTGAGGTCAACCCCGCAAGTCTTTGGACGATGAGCTGGCGATGCCGTGCTTCACCATTTCCTTGGTTATGTCGATTCACAACTCTGCCGCTACAGCCGGAGAAAAGAAAATTGAAGTTCCTCGGCACCCCTCAGGTTATGCTCTCCTGATCCTACGCTCCTGCACGTCACCCGGGTGGGCTGTTGAATGAACTTAGCGTCATCCAAGGGCGACAGTTAGCCTCTTTTGGTCTTAACAGCCGCATCATCCTAGCAACTCCTGACAGGGATCTTGTTCTGACCTCAGGTATTCCCCTCATGGCGACTATCTATTCGGGTGCCTAGGAACCCCGCGTACCTTCCTAATTTGCTCGGAACGGCCCTCACCTTGAGGCTTTTATGCGCCGCAATATCCGGGCATTCAGTAGGAAGACAGGACTATCCAAAAAGGGCAATAGACGTCATTTCTTTTTTTGCTTTTATCATTTTGTTGTTAGATTTCCTTTGTTTTTTTCCGACAAATACCGTGCTAGAATGAAATGACTCATATGCCCGAGTAGACACGCAACTTCAAGACTACATTTTGGAGCTGATTTAGTGCTGACAGTGTCTCCTACACATCATCTGTGCGCTATCAACGTGATATCGTGCTGGGCGGTTGTGGCGGGTTAGGAAAAGAATCCCCTCAGTTCCCTAGGGCGACATCAAGAACAGCAAAATAGAGCAAAACAAGTTCTTCCATACAGAGCAGACCGCGTTATCAATGGCCTAATTTACCCACATTATAATTAAAGAGATGCCGTTTCTCCTCACTAGCCCCAATATACCCCACCCAGTAACGAGGTAAAGACAAAGAGCGGTGGCTGAAGCAAAGATCTGCGAGTTCGTGGCAGCCACTCTTCCCCGATGACAGCAACACGATAATCTCTTGTCGGGTCAAAACATCCTGACCGCTAATCACTGGGCCTCAGGTGATCCATAATTCAACTTGTCAGCCAGTGAGAGACCCCCACCGGACCCGACTAGGGGGGATGCAGACGGGATGATGAGGGGGAGTTGTTTATCAAACCCCATTTGCCTGTGTTGTTCTCCGTACTGGGTACAGATATACGTGAAGAACCGTGCTATCATGCCACGCTTTCGCAGGTATATTTTTTTTTCAGCTCTGACGTGCGACATACGATTTGCAGTCTAGTATCAGGATGGGCGGTAATCGAGTGGATTACATGCAATTATTTCCTTGTGATCAGTTAGACGTTATTCAATAGGGTTGCTTTGGCCATCTCGAGAATCCTGGCGGATACAGGGCTGTCTCATTTGAGGATTCTCACCCAATCATCCTATATTTTGGTTCGGACCTCACGGCTCAAAGACCTCAAAAGGATGGACATGGTAGTATATTGTACTTGTATGGGGGAAACGCATGTCTTACCATTTTTCCTTCCAAGATTCTTAGGGTCTTCCATTGGCTTGACTTGAGGTCCACTTGACAGGGTCGTTCGCTCTGTATGGAGTACATCGTACAAGCTAGTGTATTATATATGACATCGCTCAGGGGGTCCTTCCAACGTTTCCTTCTGGAAGGTCAAAATTACTGGTACAGCCTACAGTAACGGTAACATAGTACTCACGTCATTATTACCTATATAGGTATGTATTCTCTTAAGAGATTTCTGATATCAGAGAATCTGCAAGATTGTAAATGGCGCCATATCTCCATGGAGAGAGGTGCGTGAGCCCGCCAGCCGCAGGGGTCTGCATTCCAATTTTGATGTGCATGTAAACAATTACCAGTCAATCTCGCATCCGCTCCTTGCTACGATCAACAGCCCTAAATAACCCCACTTTTGACGGCTTCCCCTATAGGACGAAGCCTTCGGCGAAAAAACTCTCTTTGTGCCCTTTTTGATTTTATGGGGCTATGATTGATTGCGCTTGAGTATTCCCCGGGGTCATTTCTGAAAGAGTGATTGGATTAATACAACATAGAAAAAAGTGAAAACCAAAAACTATATGTGTATATATATCTCTTTCAAGTTAATGTTCTTCTACATAAGAGAATATCTCATTATTTAACTGGATGACGATATCCCCTGTGCAATTCCAACGTTGGGGCCGTTTTAGGAGAATAGGTAATCATTGTGATGACATCATGAAGACGCAACGCGAGAAATTCTTTTCGTTACGGTATTAGTGGGTTTGGTACCAGTACTGTAATAGTATTGTTGTCAGGTACAACAGTACATCGAATGTTCCTTGGAACCTTCCGAACTTGGTAACTCCTGTAAGATGTTATAGCGCGAAGCTGGCCGGGATCTGAGAAGGTCATTGATGTTGTCCGTTTCAGGGGCATATGGGTATACCCATTCTTAATTAAGAAGACAAAACGGGAGTTTGAGTGTCCTAAAACTGAGCTATGGGTCTGATCTTCAGGAGAGAACGGAAGGGGCTTGTCATCTCCATTCCACGGCAATTTACTCTGTAGTATTTCCCCTCCCGAGTACGGAGTAGTCGACTATGTTGTATCACATAATATAATTGTCCCGACGTAACATTTCAAATGTTTAGGTTAGAGAATGCAATCTCCTATGCTCTGTATCATAGCACTTGTCGAACAGAGTTACCGAGTACGAGTAACGATGTAGACTCCAGATGTCTTTCAAAGTAATCTATTCCCATATTTCAGGAACAAATTATACAGACCCAGGGGGATGGAACCGTTGCGCCTCATTGAAGCCAGGGTTGTTGCTCCATCACCCTATGTCGCCTATACTTTCTTCCCCGGTCATATCACGCACGTTATAGTGGTATTCTGGTTATAACTTGCTAGAAATGGCCACTTTCTCTAAGTACCTGCTGGACATACAATATACACCCGAAGGAAGCACTCGGCCAAATGTACATATTTGGGATGAAGTAGTGTCCAAACTAGGCAAACGAAGCACCCCGCTTTGACGCATGCACATCGGCAGGCCTTTACCTTTGAAGGATGACAGTGCATGCCAAAACGATACTATCCACTACCACCCAAAGAAAGAAAGCCATCGCAGAGACTGACACGTCTCAGACATCCCCCACTCGTCTTAGCCCACAGCCACTTTCAGCTCAGCCTCGTCCCGCTCCTTCGATGCGTCTTCGATGCTTCCCGGGTTGATAAGCAAACCAAACCAGGCTGTGTTGGTAACACTGAAACAGAACAAGAAACAAAAACAAAAACATTCAAAGAAAGTATCTCACCATCCTCGGGCCTCTCCCTTTGATACGACACACCCGGGCTATCTCCGTTGTCAGAACCAGTGCCTCCAATCACCGGCCCGGCTGTAGCTAAACACTGGGTTTTGTCGACCCCCCATAGCACATTTTGATTCCGACTGCAGGAAGGCAAATGTGAGTCTTTTTTCTTTTTTCTTTTGCCTTTTCTCTTTCATTCTGCAGGTGCATGTGACTCAACTTGGAATAAAGGTTCCCATCGTATCCGACGAGATTGGTGCAACAGTATCATAGGGCGCCTGTGGCTCGCATATCACTATCACTGATCGTGTAACAAGAATCATACTTTGCGACTCGTCCCGGTCCCGTTCAGAATGATACCTTGTTTCAGAGGAAACTATCCCGCAACCGGCATAGCGCCATGGTTTGTCTTACAGTTGATATGCTCGGGGTCGAGTCTTTGAGCCGGTGCCTTGTTCCCTTGCCGGGGTAGATTCCGCAATCACCTCCATATCACCCCTGTATGGGATACAGCCTATGTGATTCCATGCACGGTCTCCGGGCGTCTCGAATACTGGTTTCATAGGAGGCAGGAGGTCATACGAGTAGGGAGATCAGATACGTGGCCATGATCCGGATACCAAGGGAGGTAGACCTATGTTTCCCAGATCTTGCAATACTTTTACATGATGTATACTATACCTAAGGCAAAGCGGGAGAGCGGGAAATTACCCGCAAGTACTCTGCACTCAGCACATATCTGGGATATGTCGCATCCACCAGCCTTCGATTACCCATCATGCTGGAAATCGTGGCTGGATATCTCTCGCGTACCGATATTGCGGACCCATATCACAATAGCGACCGGTACCAAGCGGCTCCGGCTTTCAGAAAAGGAAATCCCCACCATACTGACTTGATCTTAGCCTCGCGATTGGTAAAAGTCGCTGATGGCTTGAATAGGAAGCTGACATTCTGAAGCAGTGGATATCAGCCCCAGTGGGGCAAGTAGCAAAACCAGGAAAATGCCCCCGGAAACGCCGTCACAAGCCAACGTGCCCGTTTCCAAAGCCAGCTTAGCTGGTGCTTACTCCTAAACGAGATCCAACATCCCGCGGCAAAGTTTACGGTCGATATTGTATACGTCAAATCAATTTATCCGAAGCACTCATTTCCTCTACCAGTTCTACACACATCCCCACACATCCACATTGCACCATATTCCAAACATCCGGGATGTAAAGCAGACGCGAGACATCTACCTGTCGCAGATCCAGTGCTAAAAATAACGCCTTTCCATATCTCGGAATCTGAAATCTCGAAAATGACCCCCACATTCAGCTCCCGTGGGACAACGTGGCTTCCAGAATTTTCATCGAAGGCCGTTCAGCCCACTTCGGCAATTCAGTAAAGGACCAGGGTCAAGCCCCAACATGTGAGGGTCCACTTAACACGACTACGCGGCTTCAGACACGAGGATCTTTTTACTTTTCGCGTGTTCGATGTGTATTATTCGCATCATACGACGGGTCGCTCGGGAGCCGTTGCCAGCGAATCTTGGTACGCGAGTCTTGGCGGTTTGACCTTGGACCTTTAGGGCTGCCCGGGACAGTGGCTGGATAGGCGTATCAAACCTGTTGCAGCTGTGGATCTCGTTCACGGGCTATGTTGCTGTCGCGACGAGTGGTATTACTGTAACATGCGATCCATACAGGGGGCTGTAGTTGGTATTCGTCGGTTTTGTGTGGATTTTGAACACTGTTGTCTATTCTTAGGAGCGGCTCAGGGCACCCCTGTGCAAGGAATGCATTGCTTGCATTCAGCCTCTCTATTTTCGGGGCATTGCCGAAGTACCTTGGTAATTACAACATAGTACATCGCCAAGTTACCTGCTCACTACAAAAGTTGTTGTGCGCGGACGTCCTTTTGTGGTGCCCACAGGCGTCGTAGATTAAGTTTCACGAGTGAAATGCAATAGACAGTCAGAGAGGCATTCATGGTCACGTTCGTTCTTACATCTTAGATACATTGGTTGAATCACCTGCTTGGAGCCTGTTTTGGGTTTGGAACAATCGTGATTTGAGCAGCCTTGGTCCTCCCGCATGCCTTGATCTTGCGACCCAGCACTGCCATTCCATGTTCCGACTGGTTGGGGCTGAAGTTGACAACGCACCAATAGTGTCCGGAGCTTTGACATGTGCAGTCCTACTGGGCCGAATGAGGATTCCTTTCTTCTTCACCGCTCCTCGGTCAAGAGCGCTTTTCGCTGTATCGATTTTCTCTCGTTTTAACGCACTTCCATATTAATGGGACTTTGATATGACGTAGCTTACTAGAGTCATTCCGTCGGTGAAAGGATGGATATTAACAGGACCACCAGGGGATATGGTAAGGTCGATGGGACCAATAACATACTCGGAATGCGAAGTATGCAAAATCACTCGACGGCATCACGGTTGGTGTATAGGTTGTCTCTTATGGTGGTCCTAAACCCTCCGTAACCCTCGTGAAGCTACGATTTCGTCTACCCAGGGTAGCCAGCCAGTCATCGAACACTCTTGCTGATGTTTCGCACAGAATATCGCGGCACAGAGATGATTCGACCTTCGCAATTTTCTGTTGTGTACAGGGACCTGGGTATGGTACGAAAGGTTTCGCGCAGACGCAACATTTCCAGAGCATAGTCCCTGCTTTCAAACCCGTTGTTGAAGTCTTCCCAACTTCATAGAGTTGGTACAGTCGATGGCAGGTGCAAAAAGCCCTATCAACTTGGTTTCGGCGGCTGACCACAAACGCCGCGGATCGCAACGCAGGATTGAGCAGAGCCGTCGGGCACTGCATCCAGAGACAGTCGACGAGAGAGTGTGGATGACCGTCCCCACTAGTACCGTACTGCGTGATCTCACCATCTGCTGGACTGCTGGACTCCATTATCTGCATATCTGAGTCGACCGGATTCTGGCAATCGACGCATCGCTCGCCGTGTGCCGGTCACGGTGCGATGTCAGTTTTGTGAGGCACAGATTACTATATGCTTTTAGTACAGGCCATATTGGCATGGGTTGTGTCGCGTACCCGATAAAAAGTGAGAGTCCAAAGGTATGAAGAGCTGAACCGGGGCGATGAGCAATGAGTTATGGTATCGAGATCCTGAGGATCCATGGCTGAGAAGTCTGTCATGGAAAAGTAACCCCGTGATAATCTCTCAAAAATAAATAGGCTTTCGAACAACAACCGTTTAGAGAGCTGTGCATCGACCTCTCCGTGTGAAAATAAGTCATGGTTTCCTCCGGGTAGGAGGATGTGAGAAGGGGTTTGGAAGTTCTGTACCTAGATACGTGGGTACGCTTAGTTGCTCACGTGTCCGCATTATATAGCGGCACTAGACAACTAGACAATGAGCGTTGTCTGGTATAATCCGGTCTGGTCTGGTTTGGCTAACCTAGGATATATTGGAGACGTCATATTGGTGGGTATTTGTAGATTCCTTCCCATTGCTATTTCACGGTGATCTAATAGGTCCTTAGGGTTTGAATGAAGCATGCATTGTCTATGATTGAATAGTCAAAAGCATCCTTTTGAGACCCTCTAGCACATCCTGCCCGTTGTTACCTGAAGGGGTTTGTCATAGATTGAGCGTCTGCTTGTTAGTAAGACATATAAATGCCTTGCTTTTGATAGTTTAAATGGTTGTGACTTCATCTCCTTCACTCTCCTCTGGTAGGAGTAGTCTCCACATATATAATAGTAAAGGGCATCAACAAAGAAGATATAAAATGACACCAAAAGTGACACACGAAGGGACATCCAAACGACAACATTGAACCCATAAGACACAGATCCGTTGGCCAGTTGATGCTATACCCGATTAGGTGCCCGATCTCAGCCTCAAAATACACCACTTCATTGCTAACCTCAAACAGTTGCCCGCCTTTGTTTTTCCCCTTGAGATCATAGAATTGCCTAATTCTTCCAAAGTAATGATTCATATGTGACTCAGTGGTGGAAGTACCAGATGAATTTGCCGCTCCTAACTATTTAAATCGCTCCCCACCGCATATCATCTCCACATTTCAGCTCTCAACACCGAACTCTCAATGTCAAACCATCAACATTAAATTACCTTCTTTTTCTGCCTCATAAGGTGGAACCTCCCCTCACATTCTTCGAGTGCCAACATCATTATGGCAAACAGAGCTCTTCCACAGACTCTCAAGTCCATCACTGCTACGAAAATCAGTGAACTCTCCAAGCAACGCGTCCTATTTGATCGGCGCAAAACCGAAATTCTTGCAGTTGCCAACGCGGCGCCAGATCTGCGCACCCGTGCTCAGGCTTTGCTGGATGGAATCTCACGCCTGAAAGGATACAGTGAGGATTCGCTCGACAAAGATGACCTGGATCTAGATGCCGATTCCTCAGATGAGGAATCGGAGGACACACTCACTTCACGTGGAGTCGGTCGTCTGCAGCCAGAAGATCATACGAACATTCGTCGCTTTCTTTTACAAAGTCGCTACGACCATTCTGTTTCTCAGGCAGCCCTACAGGATCGTGTCACTCAACTCGAGAAGGAGTTGCGATATCTTGAGATAAAGCATGAGCACGGTGCCTTCTACAGCAAGTTGGTTACAGAGTGGTTGTCGGAGTTGGATGGAAGCATTACCCCCACTGCAGACACTAAGTCCGCTGACTCCGATCAAAGCTTCGAAAACGTTGGGCGGGCAGAAATGCACGAGCAACGCGCGACTTGGGAGTCCTTGGCTTTTACTCCTGCGACACATGTCAACGAAGACGCGATCCGGTCCTACCTCAATGATCTTTTCACCCAGACCAAACTTTCTCGACAGGCACTCAAGGATCTCCGAGTAAGTATCCAATCGTTTGAAACATACCTGTCCTCAAAGCGTGAATGGTTCAACGTGGACGAACTGGAATCGGTCTCCCGCGCACTGCTCAAGACCGATCTCCTCGGCCACGAAAAGACAGGCATTCTGAAAGAGTTGATGCGGAACAATGAGGTAGTCCAGGAGGTGGCAGATGTGCTCAACATGCGCATGGCCTCGCTCGATAGCTGGACCTGGACAGGAGACTCAGATGGTATTCCTGTTGAAATGCGCCGCCAGCTCAATGGTAAATACCGGGTCTTCATGGACGAAGACCTTCTCGACGCCCTTCTGCTCCAGTACATCGGGACAATGTGGGCTGTGAAGTTGCAGAAGACATTTGAGCGATTCCTAAATTCCAACGCCTGGAAGGTCCTGCATGAGGATATCCCAGAAGACCACAAGGAAATGCGCAAGTACTTCCTTGGCCCAGAAGCCAACTCGGGCTCTGGCAAGATCAACGAGATTCGGAAGAACACATACGCCGATGAATATTTCATGAGCCAACTACCCACCTCAAACGTCGAAGGTGCGTGCGAATATGATGACGAGGGGTCCGAATCAAAAAACGCCTTGGATACGAAGCACTCTCTTCTCCACCTCCTGATCACAGAATCTATCATCCATAAACATCAGCGGGGGGACTTTACTGCAATTCGGTCGGACTTTGAGTGGTTCGGCCCTTCAATGCCCCACGCCACCATGCTTACCGTGCTGAAGTTCTTTGGAGTCTCTGACCTATGGATCAAATTCTTCGTAGTGTTCCTGGAAGCTCCGCTCAAGTTTGCCCAAGATGGAGCCGAGGGCTCTGTTCAAACCCGCAAGCGTGGCATTCCAATGAGTCATACATTGGGTGATTGCCTTGGAGAATCCGTTCTCTTCTGTATGGACTATGCAGTCAACCAAGCTACCGACGGCGCCTTTCTATACCGGCTCCATGATGACTTCTGGTTCTGGGGCGCACAGAATACTTGCGTCAAGGCATGGCAGGCAATGGAGCAGTTCAGTCAGGTAATGGGGTTGAAGTTCAACACGGAGAAGACCGGAACTGTGCAGATGGGTCTGGGTTGCAGTCCACTGCAGTCGGCTCTTCCCACTGGTGATATCCGCTGGGGCTTCCTGGTTCTGGATGCGCAGCAAGAGAGATTCATCATTGACCAGGCCCAGGTCGACCAGCATATTGAAGAGCTTTCACGGCAGCTTTCGTCCTGCAAAAGTGTGTTCGCTTGGGTACAGGCATGGAACAGCTACTTTGGCCGCTTCTTTACGAACAACTTTGCAAAACCTGCCATTTGCTTCGGTCGGGACCATATCGACATGGCCATCTCCACCCTGAGCCGCATCGAGCGCACACTCTTCAACAAAACCGCAGATGACAAAACTCCGTCGGATCAAATCAATGGTGTCACCGACTATCTGCGTACTCTGATCGCAGATCGTTTCGATGTCCACAATCTGCCTGATGGATTCTTCTATTATCCCATTGAACTCGGTGGCCTGGGGCTTCTAAATCCCTTCATCAGACTGCTCGCAATGCGTGAAAATATCAAAGAGACCCCCCGGAAGCTCCTTCATAAGGCCTCGCTGAGGGATGAGGCAAAATACGAGGCGGCCAAAGAGAAATTCAAAAAGGACGGTCCTGATGCTAGCAGCCAGTTTTGGAGCGAATGGAGCGGCAAGTCCAAGTCATTCATGTCCCTGGAAGACTACACCCGGTATCCAGAGACGTTCAGTCCCTCTCTTGTGCGCGTGTACAAGCAGCTGACCCATGTACCGAGTGAGATGAACGTGGCTCTGACTGGGAGCTTTGACATGGAGAAAAAATACCTTCGTTCAGTGGCCTCTGCAGCCTCTATCCCTCATTTCTATGGGGAAATGACACCATACTGGAAATGGGTTGCGGAGTTATATCACGAAGGGATGGTTCGTACTTATGGTGGCCTCGCTGCTGTGAATCGAGAGTTTATACCCTTGGGTGTCGTGAAGACCCTGCAGGAGGGCAAATTCAGGTGGCAGAGCTGATCAAGGATTATCCATTTGAATCACCTGGTAGTCCTATGTCTCCATAGCTTATGACTGTTGAATGAAACCTACCAGATGTACTTGTGGTGCTCCTCGTAAAGTCCGTACTCTCATCTCCGCCTTCATATGTAACACTAGAAGAGCTCGTATAAGGGCTTCATCCAATATCGAGGATGGCCACATCACACCGTCAAAGGAAAACGATGCTTATAATTTGATGACTAGACAGAACTTTGACGGGCGGATCAACACCTGAATTCTCAGCCAGCCAGCGGTTGTTCATAAACGCAGGAGTGTGATGCCGGTTTCCTTGAGCATAGATTTTGAAGTATCCTTGGTAAGACATGCCACACTCCCCCGGAGTGGTGGTAGCGATATCTGACCGAGTTAGTTATTATGAGGGGATGATATTTTGGGTATTCCAAGACATACCAACGCCACATAGCTGGTTAGATGTTCGACTATTTGTTGAGGCTATATGCTACCAGAGGGATGAAGGAGCAAGAAAGATGTATGAATCCTCCGAAAATGACAAACCTGACAAACTAGGCAAACGCTCAGTCTACGCAGAGACAAACGCATACTCTACACGCATCGCATGTACGCATGCATGTCAACAATTGGACATGAGCAGCAAGAAAAAAGAAGGCAGTCAGACGCAGCAGATGCGATGCACTACTTGTTTATTTGAACATGTTCGGACCATTTCGAGTTCCGCACAAAGAAAATGGCTGCACAGCGTGATTTATCAGGTTGGTGCCTGCACTTAGACCAACGACCAATTACTGTAGTGCTCGGGCCGTAGGACTACCTGGTGACGTTCACTAGCTGCTTGTATGAAGATAACGAGACCTTACTCTACATTTAACGTGAAATTCTACTCTTCACTCCTAGCGGTGATATATCGTGTACAGCGCTCGCTGTTTTCAACCATCACTATGATGTACCGCATGTCTATTCGGGGAAGTGCTATCTTTATAGTCTTGTTTATAGGGTTCCTTAGTCTGGGTCGTGCCTGCTTTTAAGATGTACTTGACTCATTGGGATGATGACGCTCTTTCCATCGCCGAAACGGCATTCGGTCTGGCAACCATGGATGAAGCCCTAATTTTACCTCTATTAGGAAAAGTACACTTCGACGTTCTACTTAACTCGACGTCGGCTCTCAGGAAGGCTTAGTACTTTCGAATAACAGTCTATATATACGGCCCTTGAATCCATTTCCCTCCTTTTTATTTCTCACTTCTTCATCTACTTCCCCTGACTATTATATTATCCTGCCATCAGCTATCTATTCAATCCATTTCAAGTATACCTCAATTGGCCTTTACTATATAGTATATTGAATACTCGATTTACGCTGGGAAATTGATACACCACCAAAACCACCTCCAGCCCCGTCGAGGCCTTTTTACAAGACTTACCGAAGGCCATATACGACAACGCACGATGACTTCCGTGCAAACCTACTACGAACAGGCCGAGGTCTCCAACTGGCTCGATGCCATTTATGGGGACAACGGAAGCATTGACCCAAGGTAAGCATTGATATCTATGTCTCTTGCAATATATACTAACGTAATCTACAGGACGCTCGAAGTCCATCAAGTGATGACCACCGACCACGACACCCACAACGACACCTGCCACCATGACCAAACATCTCTGTCGGAACAAGAGCCATCTTCGCAGTTGCCTCGTTCCTCCTTCGACCTACAAGCCCTAGGTCCCTTAAAGCTGGAGCACGAACCGCCATTCCCGAGATTCCTTAGCATGGCAGGTCTTCGTGAGCTGTACAATCGGATCGGCCAACCTGACCGAATGCCGACATTGGCCGATTTCTGCAACGAAGAAGCAGATTCAGTTTCACTGACCACGACTGCCACTGACTCGGAGTACGAAAATTGCTTTCTCCCATTCTGTGGAGCTCTACCACAACCGTCTGGGGGATCCCCTGCGGCTACCTATACCGCCTCATCTCTGTCGGCGTCTGCATCAACCAACCACGAACCCCAGTGGTTGCCTCTCCTGGTTGCGCGAGTCGTATCGAGCAAAGCCCGCAAAGCATGTCAGGCTTTGAAGAAGAAGCTTGTGCGGTGATATTGCCGCCATCACCAACATAGACTCCATTAATTCCCACTACGCTTCCCAACGGAAGTGCGAGTCCCCTAGGCACTATAACATCTCTCACAACCATTCGCACAACTTGCTCGGTCACCGTACTTGAATCTCGCCAATCCCATTTACTAATCCCCGGGGGAATATATCTGTGGGAAGCTTATAAAGGTGTTCCGATTTCCTGAAATCTGACTGCAGTTAACTGCATACAACTTCCTCGATGCTAAGGTCGCCGCTTGAGGGGAGCCGACGAATGCGCAAAGTACGCCGCCATGGTCATAAAACAACGTTATGACCAGAGTCACACCCCAATCTTCTTCTCCACCGGTGACTACGTCTACCTACGTCTTGCTCAGGGAGCTGACCCAGGTTACGTGCTTCCCTCACGAAATATCACTCGCAAGCTCTCACAGCGCCACATCAAGTGTCGTGTTATCGAGCGAGTGGGACGTCTGGCCTACCGTCTCCAATTGCCACCAGAACTCGCCGGCGCCCACCCAGTGGTCTCGGTACAACACCTCGAGCGAGCGCCGGCCGAAGGCCATATGACCTCCACAGAACCACCATCAACACATGATCCCCGTTTCCCAGACGACACCGACCTACTCGAAGACGAAGAGGCTTATACTAGCTGCATCAAACTGCAGGCACTCAATGAGGTTAGGGAGAAACTGGCAAAGCCTTACGCGAGAACTCCTCACGTGGCACTGCGCGTCCCCACTGACGGCGTCCATGTCACCACCCTAATCTTCCGTACGCCATCTCCAGGCCTGCTTGCACTACTGCTTTCTTGAACAAGATCGATCTTGTGTTGAGAAGATTTAGAACCGCCCTCAGACTATGGATGTCATCAAGCGCCAATGGACATGAATAAATGAAGACTTGAAGTGAGAAGCGGAGGCCAAGCTAGAAATGGTCGCCGAAACACTGGACGATGGATGGACTTATGGAGAAAGGTACTTGATCTGCCTTGAACCGTGCACCCCATGCATGTTGTTGTTTGTTGTCGCTGTGCCGAATCAACCGTGCCAGTGAGATAACTGGGGTACTCTTTCCAACTGGGAGATTTATCCCAAAGGGTTTTAACCCAGTTGGTTTTAACGAGGCCCCAACTTATGTAAATATCGCCAGATTGTTTGGTTTGTCGCTGCGGTGGTGACTGCCCCTACAATCGTACACACCGTCGATGCGCTTAACGTTACCCTGGACACATACGAATCAGCGCGGGTTATTAACAGTGAGGAGATTGTGGACAATATCTGGTGATGGGGCCAGTTGGAACAGAACTACAGCTTGTGGTACGGCAATGAAGAGGACGTGGCTGTTAGTGTTGTTATCGTTGAAACGAAGGGAGCTGAATCTGCATCAACTGGGGTCTCTCAAACGCTTGGATATATGGGCTGTGTGCACAGGCGCCGAAAAGACCTCCAAAAAAAGATGCAACTGTGTATATGTCCTGCTTACCACCATTTACTATTCTGTGGGAATAAATACTTGTTTAATTCTTTCGATTTCAAGTTTGAAAACCTAGGAATAATCATACACTTGTAGATGAAGCGTCGTTGATGCATGTAGTGCCGATGGTGGAATGTATAGATCGAAGGCGGTCGGCCCACCTGCCCCTTGTTATCTCGGCAGAGTTGCCTCTCCACGATAAAGACACCGTGAACAACTGCGGCCACAGGGCATCATCAACAACACCTATTTCTCTTGAACCAATTCTTCCACAACAGCCAATATGGATCCCTTTTCTGCAGAGGGCGGTAAGCCTTCCATTCCTTTCTACAGGTCCGACCAGCGCTAATGCAGCTTCCCCGCAGAGCTCCTCAACATCCACAGCGCCTTCCACTCGGGCCAATACCAGAGTGTGATCGACTTCGACACCTCCGCGCTCTCCCCGGAGAACAAACTCCCGGCCCAAGTCCTCAGACTCCGCTCCCAGATTGCCCTTGGCCAATTCGACGAAAGCATCGCCGAGCCCTCCATCGAGGAGGACAGCCCCGACCTGTCGGCCGTCAGAGCCCTGGCCCTGCAGTCTGCCGGCAAGACAGACGCTGCCTTGCAGCTCGCACAAGAACTCGCAGAGAACTACCCCGAAAACAACACCGTGCAGGTCCTTGCTGCTACCGTGCTGCAGGCCCAGGACCACAGCGAGGAGGCGCTGGCGCTGCTGTCCAAGCACCAGGGTAACCTTGAGGCGTGAGTTACCGTGTCGCAAGTAAACTGTGATATACCGGAGGGCATTGAGCTGATAATCTGTCTTATTTTTAGTGTCTCCCTCATCGTCCAGATTCACCTCCAACAAAACCGGACCGATCTCGCCCTTAAGGAAGTTCAGGCTGCCAAGCGCTGGGGTCAGGATTCGCTACTCGTCAACGTTGCCGAGTCGTGGGTTGGCTTGAGAGTTGTATGTTGATGGCGGGACCTATAATCACATGCTCAATTGTGTATGAGTGCTGACTTTGATCTTTCTACAGGGCGGAGAGAAGTACCAGTCTGCGTTCTACGTCTACGAGGAGCTCGCCTCCGCACCCAGTACCTCCGCACCGCTAGCTATAGTCGGCCAAGCCATCGCTGAGATCCACCTCGGTCGTCTGCCCGAGGCTGAGGCCGCCCTCACCGCCGCTCTAGAGAAATACCCTACCGACGTGGAGTTGATTGCGAATAGCATTGTTTTGAATGTGTTGGCTGGCAAGCAGACCGAGGAACTGGAGTCGTATGTCATCCTGTCGCGGTCGCGTTCGAACGACGTACTGATTTTGTTGCTAACTTTTATCTCTCGTCTAGCCGGTTACAGCAGGCCCAGCCCTCGCACTCCCTTCTCACTGACATCCAGGAGAAGAGCGAGTTCTTCGACACAGCGGCGGCTAAGTTCTCTGCCAAGGTCTCCACGTAGAATAATCTATCCGCTGTTCCATATATTTGTTGTTTTGTTTAATCCGAGTCAGGGGAGCCTATCCTGCTTGTTTATGAACAGACATGACCTCTCAATCTTGCAACTGGTATTTGGATTTCCCACCTGTAATTGGTACGAGCATACATGTAGGAACATAAGATCTGTCTCTATCGAACCTGTCCTTCTGCTCCACAACAATGTGGCAGCGAATAAATCATAGCCGGGCGGCCAACCACTGCCGCAACTCGGAACCAGTCTGAGTCTCCTCCTTAACCATAGTATAAAACGGCGCATCATGCGACTCATCATACCCAACGACAAACGTAACCTCCTCAAAAACCGACTTAATCTTCTTCACAAACTCCTGAATAGGTGAAAGCAAGATCTCATCCCCACCAGCAAGAATCAAAATCCTCTCCGTCTTCGCACCATCCCACCACTCTGCCGGCGCGTTAAGCGGCTCATTCCAATTATCTGCCAGATTACCGGCGCGGTAAGAAGCAGACCACCTCGTCAAGACGTCCGGCGTAATAATATCCTTCCACAGATTATCCTTCATCGACGGCCATTCCGTACTGAAGTTAATCCAGGGCGCATACGCAAAGACGCCCGCCAAGGGCGCCGACAGCGCCAGTGGCTCGATCTCTGGGTGCGGGTGAGACAGGTGCAGCAGCGTCGCTGCGGTAAGGTTCCCGCCTGCGGAGTCCCCGCCGATAATCACATTGGCTGGTGAGCGGCCGGTCTTGTTGATGATGTAGCGCAGGGCTTCGACGGCTTGGCGGAGCTGGGTTGGGTATGCTGCGTGTGGGGTTAGCGTGTACCGCGGGAAGAACACGGCTAGATCGTGGCCGGTCTCATTCAGGGCTTGTAGTATATCGAGCCAGAATTCGAAGTAGGCTGGGATGGCGGGAATGGCAAAACCGCCGCCTGTTTCTTTATTAGTATTTTGTTTGTTATTTTTGCTTGTTATTCGTGGATATATGGGGGTTTGGATTAGGTTTTGGCTCTGCAGGTACCCGTGGACGGATTTCTCCATGTTACACGAGGTTGGAACGCACCGTGGTAGTAGACGATGACGTTCTTGGCATTCTTGTTTCCGATCCAGTGGCCCTCTGTGTTGTGAGGGAGGGTGACGCTCTCGGGTTGGAGACCGCGCTTTTTCATGGCACTTCCGTAGGCTGCTGAAGTTGGGAGACTGAGATACCTGTTCGACGATAGGTCAATGTCTTGCCCAGTTTGATTGTTGTATTATTGGGAGTCATGTGCAGAAGAATCGTCGAGAGAGAAGGACATACTGTGTCTGCCGATCCGATCTCCGATCAACGATTTTCCGAATCACAGCTGACAAGACATGGTGATCATAGCGCTTGGGGCTGGCTTTACCCCGGAAAACGCCAGTAATGGCAGCATAAACCATGCTGGCGTACATTGACAGGTGCAGGAATGGGATATCTGCTTTTTCCCAAAACCCAAGCTGGGGGACATCTTGGTTGGATGACATGGTTATGATTTCGAGTGATTGAAGCTCTTGGGGTATGGGAAAGTGAGCTGAGCCGAGCGTCGGCTTTATAGCTTCTCCCCCGCTCTATCGATTCCCTCGGCTGTGGGGCCTGCAGGACCCGAACCCGATGGGCGCTGATTGGCTTTGCTCCGATCTACAGGGGTTCCATCCATGGATAGACGGATGTCTCCAAGGTATCATCTTAGGGCCAGGTTTGGCGTGCCGACGGCACTTCCTTAGAGATTTTGTCTGTGAGCTTGATCGGTTATGGGATTGGGATCCGAGTTACCTTCTGCATATAAAAAGGAAACCAGGTAAGAGTTGCATAAGAGTTTAACAAACCTCAGGAACAGACCTCGGGAACCACATCAAGGTTGGACAGATGCCGAAGATATTATGAGCATATATTTTACGATTAGTAAAACTGGTGTACGCACGCAACGTTCAAAATAGCAACGGGTCCCCAGCCTTTGCATACTTCGCCGCCAGGGTACGGGTGCAGCAGACAGCCCGAGGCGCTGCGCAAAGGAGGAGAATTTAGTCACATTTCGTCGAGGCTGCTAGAGACCCTGCTACAGATTCCCCAATTAGGACACTCAGAAGCTTCACGGCCTCGGGAAGGAATCGATCTTGATCCCCTCTCGGAGTGCCTGCGAGATGGGGACCGGACGGCCACGCCGCTATATGTGGACTTGTCCCGATACAGTCAGCAGTAACATTAGTCAAATACGAATTCTATACAATTTCCAGGTTCAAGGCTGAAGTACCCGAAGATGACGTTCGCCCTAAGAACTAAAATCTGACATCCTTGGCAACTTCCTCTTTGTCAATTAGGCAACTTCTAATTTATCGTCGGTTCAGGCTGATCGACCCCAATCTTCCCCTCCGCATGGACCCTCTTTACGGACCTCCTTTGATATCTCATCTCATCAGCTGAAGAAATGGGGACCAAGTTCGACGTGACTCCGGAAAAGCAGGCCAGCGTGCCTCGCTTCGTTTACAATTAGCTCACCGTCAAGCCTGTCACGGTCCAGGGAGCCAGCCTTGCAGGCAAGACTGCCTTGGTGACTCGATTCAACACGGGGGTGGGCCGGGAAACCAGCCGACAGCTCCTCGACCTGGGACTGAGCAAGCTCATTCTTGCCGTCCGCAGTGAGGAGAGAGGTCAGACGGCGAAGAAGAAGTTATCCGCTGGCCAGAATCTGTCCAACGTTAGCATCGAGGTCTGGGAACTTGACCGGTCCGACTATGACTCTGTCGTCGCCTTTGCAGAGCGCACCAAGAGCCTCTCCCGGTTAAATATCGTCGTGCTGAACATCGGCATCGCCAACGCGACCCGTGTCTTTAACCCCAAAACGGGCCATGATGAGATGATCTAGGTCAATTATCTCTCGACAGCCCTGCTGGCAATTCTACTGCTTCCGGTGGTTAAGGAAAAGCGCGCCGGGCAAGGGGGTCCGAGTCGATTACGATTGCCTCGTCGGAGGTCTCTGCGTGGACAGCCTTCAAGGAGAAGGAAAGATTTCCGTTGCTGGCATCGCTCGATAAGAAGATCGCCAAGCTAGACCCCCTGGATCGGATGATAATCTCCAAGCTGCTGGGACAGTTCTTCCTGTCGTATCTGGCCTCTGTTGTCCCGCCTTCTGTGGGCGTAATAAATGCCGCGTCGCCAGGCTCTGTTCACGATTCCGAGTTCAACCGTGAGCATGATAAGTCTTTCTCTGGAGCGGTCGCGAAAGTCATGATCGCCAGCTGGCTAACACCGCTGCGGTTAGAGCCCGAATGATCACCGATGCAGCCGTCAAACATGGCGAGGAGACGCAGACCTCCCGAGGTCGGAAGATCGGAGGACTTAGTCAGCGACTTCTGGTCCCACCTGGGCAACCTTACGTTCCAAGGCTGCCGACCCACTTGCCTGCGATGTCACGTAGAGGCCAGGTCGCGTGCTTGCAAACATAAAGTTGTTTACGCCGAGATCACCATGCACCTAGATCACAAGATCCCCTGGAATACAGTATCATCTCACTTTGCCTTCATAAAGGGCAACCCATGCATACGCGAAAGGGATTTCATCATTCATGATCGCTTAGCTGATCGTCAATCCCCCGAGTTCAACCATTTCACGCGGGCTCTTATTTCGACCATTGAGGAGTTCTCAACCACAGAGCGAGCCAAATACCCACGTCCTGACGCTCTACCAACATGTGGCCCTCTATATGACTCGTCTATTCTACCCACCATCGAAGAGAGGTACCACCTTGGACCGCACGAGACCAACTCCGCGGTATCAAATCCACTATGTGAGGAGTTTCGGGATATCGAATACTGGATCAACGAAGCTCCCTACAGCACCTCCACTGCGTACCTAGCCGATGCAGTAAAAATGCTCATTATATCGAATGAGATGCTCGCTCTGTTACGTCTGGCCAACCATAAGGATATTCCATTAGCAGATTTAAACAATCTAGGCTGGGGTCATAGCTTCGGTGTGACACATGTTGCTGACGTGGCTCTGGAAATTTATATGCTATTGAATATCGCTGCTTCTGTCAAAGCCAATGCAAAACCAGGATCTGTGAATGGTACGGGTTGTCTGACGGACACCGAGCCATTCGAGAGGTTTATTGGTTGGGGATTGGCTGATTTTGACTATCCAGCTCAAAATATACCACATCGGTTGTTTTGGAATGCGAAGGGCGTTCCTAGTAGCTTTGGGATCCCGTCGTGGGACCCATTGAGTCTTGGAAATGATGAGGAGAGGAGGGAGATGAAGGACTATCTGAAGATGTGCTTTGAGTTGTTGTATCGATATGATCTCTTGATGAGGGAGATGGGGAGGGATCCTGAGTGGAAGGGGAGGATCCTCGGGATGCTGCGCCAGTGGGGGGCAACGTCTGTTACCATGGACGAGACAGGGTTCTGCTTCGTTTGATCTATATCGTCATCTTGTGTGCACTGGGTTTGAATATGTAAAATGCTAACCGGCGTGCTAAATACACACCTGGTCAGATAATCGGTCTATTAACGAAGAGATTTGGAAACATTCAAATGTTTTGATATAATGGCTGTGACACGACTCATATACTTCATATGAATATGTTGCGTTTACGTTGAAGCTACGTATATTTAGAACAGAATACGATGTTGGCCGTCTCAGAAGCCATCCCCCTAGCGAATAATAAGGCTTATAAAGAACTTCCTACTGGATGTCGAGGGCCGAACTTTTCCTACTCTCAGTACTTGTACTCGCGCCAGCGAATATATATTATTCCAACTAACTAAGGGTACTCGTCAGGCTAGGAACCTGATTCATTGCCCTGGAGTTGGCTTCGTCTCCCAATCTCATAGTGCTCGAGCCATTTAGTCCAACAATAGTTCTATTGGATCACAATTTGAGACGTGTCGAGCATATTTGCCCATCATATTATTGTCTATGGGGTCCGAGCCTGCTCCAAGGTAAACTGCAGTTGTGAAGATTCGTATATAAGGGGGCAGATTCCGGTCCTTATGGTCCTTAGCATCTTCTTCTCTCACAAGAGCATTACTCCCTGACCGACTGAGAAGCTTAAAGAACCTACCTTTCTTTCCCTTCGAACCTTTCTACTATCTTTATCCCATTCTCACCAACCCAGCAAAATGGAGGCCATCGGAATGCCATCTGTGGATAAACACATAGGGGATGGTCTGAAAGAGCTCAAAGCGTCCTCGCCTGATGCTTTCAAGCTCTTCGCATTTTTTTCAGTTTTTGGCACATCACGTCTCAGTCTGTTGTTTCTCATCGCTGCTATTCAACGCAAACGATATGTCTCGGGATACCAATTTCCATGGAACCGTCGATGCGTTTTACCCAACGGGATGTTCGATCATCCCAGTTGGCGAAAGATATCTACAGTCTTGAAAGAACATAAGCTTTTCAAGTGCGAGGACATACCAGGTTCATACATTCAAAGGGTTTCGATTGAACCAGAAGTCTGCGAATCGACTCAAAAGCTACTCGACGAATCCGAGCGGGAAAGGCTGGTTGTGTTGGCTGCGGATGGGTTACAGTTTCTTATATCGTATCTTTCGTTGACGAAACCCTCTGCTACGATGACATTTATTCCTAACATGGAATGCCTGTGGGAGAATGTCCGTCAGGTTAATCATATGACCGATGGCTCTCCCAACTTCTCGCTGGCGACGCTTCGGATGTTTCTATCACATTTCCGCCTCAACGAGAAGACAATGGACCTTGCCTGGAATGTCCAAAACCACATGCGGCAGAGATGGTCTGAACACATATGTAAATACGCCGACGAGGACCAGAAGACTGGCAAGATTACTCCCGAAGAAATGGATGCCATAGAAATCAAGGCCAGTCAGTATAAGGCGGAAGCAAGGTACGACAAGAGCATTGAGGTATTCAATGAAGTCTTGGGACAAGCTCTCCATTCGGAACAGCCTCCCCATCCGACACGGTTGAGTACAGCTCGAGATGAGTTCTACTCTATCGCGTTGAGAGAGGCACAGGGATTCTTGCATTCGGAATTGGAACTTTCTGATCCTTACAGTGAACCGATAAATAAATACACGCTGTCGTTCTCGTTGGCTTACGTGGGACATCTCCACAGGAAGCTAGGGAACCATACTGAAGCCGACTCACTTTCCGAACGTCACCCGGACATATTTCGGGGTTATGACAGGCGCACTTGGATTGCTTCACATAGGGACGAAATACTGCCGGGGCTTCAGCCACAGCTGGAGGTTGACAGATTCTACCTTACTGCATTACATCATGCCTGTTGGTATCCAGGTGACCAATGTTTTGAAATTTGACTGAGACACCCATCATGCTACTTATCTGAGAGCGCTTCTCGACGCCACTTGGTACGCTTTTGCTATTCTTCCGTCTTTTGTATGCTACTTTTACACCCCATTGAAAAACACTCTTTTGAAAATGATAACCTATGATAAATCACTCTTTTGGCAACTAATTTGGTATGAAATGCTACGTATGCTTGATCTATATATGTAAATACTCGGTCCGTTCGCTAGGGAAATCATCTTTTTTTTTCATCAGTCGTGTTTGATCCATAAAAATGCGGAAATGTGTCGGATACCTAGATAGACTAAAATGTGGACAGTCTTGATCCTTTGGACTGTACAAAAGAGTGATGGACTGCCATAACACAGACCTTGGTTAGAGTGTAGGCGCTTACCTGCTCCTTGGTCTTCAACCCACTATCTTTCTCCAGGAGCCTATTATATTATTAGTCCCAAACAATCTAAGGGAGTCTCACGTTGCAAGTGGTATCTTCGCTAACCGCCCAGGGGTCTCTACTCCGTGAAACAGTACCTATATATGTTCTAACCGTTGGTGCTAAAGAGCTGAGTTGTGATTCACACGCATGTGCATCAGTATGATTAGGAGGAAATTCTGTGTGGCCTTCCCTGTTTCTTGCTAATTATAGGCTACTCTCCTAATGATCGTGCTTTTGGCCTTCGGAGTTGTGTTTTCCTTTGTGGGTATATTATACGTCCTGCGATTCAAACCCGTCACGCCTATCAATAAACACTATGAACAATTTACAACTTCATCGCGGAAAATGACAATCTCACAAAATCAACAAAGTAAGACAAGACCTCCAACCTCCAACCGTGTACTGCTGCCCTAGCTAAACCGGGTCGACCATCCTTTCTCAATTCCTGATTCGCTTCTTCCTTCAACAAGATACCGTCTGTATTAGGCGGATTTGGCCCAAGGCGCGGGTAAGCTCAGCCTCCCGATATTTTTTATCATTCCCGGAACGAAATACCTTCGTCGCTGTCTCCAGGTGGTCTAGCGCAGATTCACGAAGAGACTTGGCTTCTAAAGACTCAACACCAAAAGATGGGGTAGTGATGTGATTGTAATAATCCATAGCAAGTTCGTAGCTTGCCATCCCAAAAATGGAGTGGGCTTCGCCCAACGATGACTTCAAGCACAGAACAGCCCGCTCATGGAGTTCGATTGCTTCTAAGAGATGGCCGGCATCGAAGCATGAGTTGCCTAGCCAGTAAAGGGTAAAACCAACACTGAGGATACCCGTCAGTTAGAAGACCAGGAGTCACAAACAAGGTCATGTATCACTTACAGAGGGAATTCTTTGTTATCCACATCAAATTTCTCCTCCAGTTCTATGAGAAACCTCTGAAGGTGCAATCTCCCCTCCTCCGTCTTCCTTGCGAAAGCAGGCACCTTCCCAAGCCCACGTGGTATTTGGTGTACTTGACATTATCTGGCATGAGCCTGAGGGCCTTGCGATAGTATCTTTCAGCCAGGTCATAGCAGCCCTTGCCATCCAACGCTTCCGCCTTGCAACCCCAAAGAAGCCACTCTCGTCCCTTGTATACCTCAGAGAGAACGACCACTCCTTGGTCAAGGTATTCTATCGCGCCTTGGATGTGCTCGAGTGCCACGTCAAAATCATTGATTGCAATCCTGATGCTTGCATGCAGGAACTTCGTCCTGGTTCGTTCCTCATATTTCGCTTTCTCCTCTCCGGTAACGTCAGACCAGTAGCGGGAAAATATCTCGAGGCTAGTTTCTAGCAGGGTGAGTCCCAATGCGAAATCGCGGTCCCTGTATGCTAACCTTGATATTGTCAGCATTCGAGAAATCATTCACATGGTCTGAAAGATGCTCACCTTGCTGCTTCATCCAGCATGATCAGAAATTCGAGGGTAATCTGGAACCTATTTTCTGGGTTCGTTGTTTTTGCGCGGTAGTATAAATCACGTACTAGTTGAGCATTGCGTGTCAATTCCGATTTGATCTGGTCAATGTTTGAGAGGGGGCCGGCAGAGTCTGGTGCTCTTTGGAGATCAAGTTCCTCCGGGACATGCAGGGATGGATTAGAACGAAGTTGGCTTAGAACATGTCGGGATGCATCGGAAAGAAGAAGTTGTTTTTCTTCCGGCGTGACCTTGTCATATCTGACTCGGGCGCATAACAGGGCGCTTTCAACGGCCGCGATAGGAGGCTTTTTACCGGCAAGGCTCATCGTGGGCTTACTGTAGACCAAGATTATGAGAGTGAAGAATAAGAGAGACGATCCGAGGATGATGAATGATCTGTTCCGCAAAGAAACGGAAGGAGAGGCCTTAAATATAAGAGTGATGCGGGAACTTGAAGGGATTATATTGATTTTTTGACGAGACTATAATCAACCAACGTATATTCACGTCAGGCGCAGATAACAATGCTCATAAATGGCATCTGCCAGTTGGTCTGAACCCCTTCTATAAGCCATAGTATATGCCCATCCAACGTAGAGAACAATGTTCAGCCAACATGGATCAATCAGAAGGCAGGCGGCGAAACACTCTCCTGAATCCTTCATAGGTTCTGATGGTCACCATAGGCTGCCCTGAAAATCCACTGCCCCCGAGGTGCGAAGGACATGTTTAATCAAGCGCCGCTCTGTTAAGATCCAACAATAATCGAGGCATCATTCATCCTGTTAAATATGATCACTGCCCAGCCATTACTACGTATTGTAGTATTTCATTCAAGTAAGTGATCCGATGAATCAAACACCTCCTGTGGCGGTTGAGTTAGGGCTATAAAAAGACGCCGAGAGGATCGTGCACTTAGCGCCTACATACCGGATTTTATGCTGCGAAACATGGTTTTCCCTTTCGTGTTTAGTGCTCACCCCTTGCCGCTTTTTGATCCACTAAAACTGCACGACCCTAAGCATTACACAATCATTAAACCCGGTCACTGAGCATCTATAACGGTACCCAGGGATATACCAGGTCTCGGTTCCCCAGTCACATTCAAATATCCAATAGCACCTTTTCGAAGGCGAAATATGGCACAGTCTATGAGTGTATGTATATATCCTAGAAACTATCCTCTTTATACCAACACTGTGGAACCACCTGGACGAAAACTGATAGTCCGCACAAACTGCCCAGGAGGGCTAACAACGTCCCTATCACGGTAGACTTTCTTCTCACAATAACAAGATTGTAATGTTCGGCCCTACGTTTCTACAGAATATTCGAACTCTCTCGCCTATAAAAGCTTTAAGGGGCCTATCTCTCGTCAGCGCAGCCTCGTGTCCATTAAGGACAACGACACTTAGCTCCTCTCAGAGAGCGACGGATTTTTACTTCAGGTAGGTAAAAGAATAAAAATAAGACTTACGCTGGTCCTTCATTAACGACCCAAAATAAGTCGCTGCGATGATTCATTCATTCAACCTCTTACGGTAGATAGTTCTCCGCGGAGATAGACGGAGAAAGCCCTCTATGTACAAATTCCCCCTTGAATTCTTGCGGGCGGGTCACTGTTACTTGTCGACCATATATGTAAGCTACCTAGACAATAATGGATGACGTCTTCAGGTCCGGCGTCATAGACCCGCGCACCAACGCGGTAATACAAATCCAGAACAGACAAAACATCAAATTCCCAAGGCCCAACTTAACGGGCAATTGCCTGGAGGTAAAACCAGCCGTATTTCTCCACGTATACCCCTAAAAGGACTAGACTCCGAGCTTTAGCTTGTATACTTTCGGAAACTAGTCCTACTATGTACATATGCATGCAGGTATATAATAAAGTTCGATGACACCTCTCGCCGAGAGAACCTGAAAATTTCCAGTCGACTCAAATCAAACCTCTTCAAGTTGTAGTCAGTCTTGTCTGCAGCATTCTCAATATGTCCGCACGAATTCTTTTCCGGCGTCCAGTGCTCCAGTCACTAGCCCAAAGGGCTTATGCCTCGGTACCCCGAAGGGCACTCACAGCACAACAAAAGCAGATCGTGAAGTCTACCATTCCCGCCCTTGAGGAGTATGGAGTCACGATCACCACCCTCTTTTATAAGCGCATGCTAGAGAAAAATCCCGAACTCAAGAATATGTTCAACACCGTTCACCAAACAACTGGCGAGCAACCCGCAGCTTTGGCACATGCTGTGTGGGCATATGCGGTTAACATTGACCATCCCGAAGCCCTAAGCACAGCCGTTTCTCGCATCGGGCATAAGCATGCCAGCTTAGGGGTCACGCCTGCTCAGTACCCCATTGTCGGTGAACACTTGCTCGCCGCAATCAAAGACGTCCTAGGACCAGCCGCTAACGAGCAAGTGCTCGATGCGTGGAAGGCAGCCTACCAGCAACTCGCGGACATTTTCATCAACTTCGAGGAAGGTCTCTACCAGCAAGGCGCGAAGACACCCGGCGGCTGGAAAGGATGGCGGAAGTTCTTCATCTCGAAGAAAACCCCGGAGAGTGACGAAATCATTTCCTTTTATCTCACTCCGGTGGATAAGGGCGCTCTACCCTCGTATCAGCCCGGACAGTTTGTCAGCGTGCGCTGCTACGTTCCCGAACTAGGCTCCTACCAGCCCCGTCAGTACAGCCTGTCTGACGTGCCGAACAAAAATCACTTCCGGATTTCTGTCAAACGAGAGTTCGCGAGGGATTCCAAGCCGGCTGGCCAAATTTCAAATGTGCTTCATGAGTCGCTGCCCGAAGGTGCAGAGTTGGACTTGAGCATGCCTTTCGGCGATTTCGTTCTCGACATTAACGCCACTACCCCCGCTGTCCTGATAAGTGGAGGGGTGGGACTCACGCCCATGATGTCTATGTTGAAAACCATCATCAGCCGGCAGGGCCAAGCACGGCGAGTTGTCTTCATCCATGCGGCACGAAATGGCCGCGTCCATGCCATGAAGAATGATCTGATCCAGATCGTGGCCGAAAACCCGTCAGTTAGTCGCATGGTTTTCTATGAAAGCGCAGCCGAGAATGACGTGCAGGGGGTAGACTATGACCATGTAGGCCGGGTGGATTTGACGAGAATCAAGGACAAGGCTGTTCTCCCGGATGCAGATTATTATATCTGTGGGCCTCAGCCGTTCATGCATGCTCAAAGCAAGGATCTGGAGGCTTTAGGTGTGGACCCTAAACGCATTCATATGGAGGTATTTGGATCTCCGAGCGAGTGATTGGTTGATCGAGAGATGGACCAAGATGACGGGAGTCCTTACTATCTTATTGTTCCATGGGCATATTGGTGGAATATGTATGTCCGGTTCCCTGTATTTTACCCTAATATGGCGTTGTGATGGAGGATGTCTGTGCTATGCAAATAACGCTGGACAGAGTCTCCAAATCAATATGAAAGATGATATTACCAACATCAGTTAGCGCCTGAGATGCCTGAGCGTAACCCCTTGGCTCACTTGCGCCGCACTACACTAATGCTTATATATATTGGGGCATAGGGAACCAACAAACTGATGAAGCGAAATCTGACTTGGAACTTAACAAGCAAGTAATTCCTATGCCCCATTTGGTGCGGAGGTCAGGCTATTTAGAGGCTCATTAGTATAATATTCTCTAAGAACTTGGATCGTGGCACAGCCCGAGCGCTTTCAGGTTGGTCATTTCATTCTTTCGTGATTTTTGTGATTTTTGTGATTTGTATTTTGTTATTTCATACCAGAATATTATCTCTATCTCCCATGTGCTTCACAGGTTGGCGCCGATCCCAGAACGGGGTGTTTCATCTTGACGCCACGGATTAGAATATGACAACTTAGTTATCGTTGACCTAGTTTGCCTCACCGGTCGGGGCCAATTCACAGAATGCCTTGTAGGTTGTAAAGACATCATCGTCGCCCTCACCGCTGCCAGTGTTTTCAACCACACATTCAGCTGTAGCGCCGACGAAGAAAACGTAGCCCTCCTGGACCTCCTCGGTCTTATTGCCAACAGTAATCTTGCCCTTGCCACGTGTGCAAATGAAGATACTGGGGCCTTCGATCCCGTCAAACGTGGCCTTGGCGCCAGTCCGGTTCAAGTCGGTCTTGACAACGCTGAACTCGTCGATAGGAGGGTCGTAGAGAATCGCGGACGAGGCGCCAGAGTAAGCAGTGGCGTTCAGAATGGCATACGGGTAGTCTGTTGCCTGGATCTTCTGCTCTTCGATTGGTGCGTAGGAGTAGGTCAGCATCTTGGTGAGGGTGTCGACGTCCTTGAATTTCGGGGTGAAACCCGCGCGCACCACGTTGTCAGAGGACGCCATGCACTCGATGATGTCACCGGAGATGTACGCGTGAATGTCATCTGCCTTCAGGAACATGCCCTCGCCAGGCTGCAGCTTGACGAAGTTGAGGAAGAAGAAGATGAATGAGCCAATGTCATTCGGGAACTGTCCGTTCAGACGCTTGGCAAGCGCAGCCAGCTCGGCGGGGTTGGTAGGGTTCGTCTCTACCTCACCTGCCAGAGTCGCAAAACTGTCGGGGCTGTTGTCAGCGGCTGCGATAAGGTCCTTGCACGCTGTCTCTATCTGCTCGGATGAGGACTCCATCAGGGTGGTGAAGAGGGAGCGTAGCGCTTCCTTGTTCTTTTGGACGACAGCAGGATCATCTGAGTTCTCGTTGCCCTTGACGTTCTGCTCGAACTCACTCGCCGCCTGGTCGCCAACCAGGGTGCGCAGAGGCTTCACTGCGTGGAGGAAGTGCGTGATCTCGGCGAGCGGACGGAAGCCACACACACCTTCGAACGGGGTGATGGCAATGGTCATTTCGGGCTTGTGATTGTCATCTTAGAGCCGATTAGCCATCTTTCCCGGAGGTCATTAATCGAATGTTATCCCAAGTACACTTACCGGGATAGTTTTTTGGGTCCCGGGCATGGAGCTGCTCCGCGAGTTTCTTGTTGGGGTGGGCCTGGATACTGAGCGCTTTGCGGACGGAAAGCACCTTGAAGAGGAATGGGAGTTTGCCTCCAAATCGTTCACTGATATTCGTCGAGAGCAGGGCCTGGTTATCTTGAACCATTTCAAGGAGGGTACGCTGGGTCTCGACATCTTTAGAGGGAAGGGACGGATGTGTGCCCATCCAGAGCTATAAATTATGAGCCTATCGGGTTCAATTCTTCCTCTCGAGCTCCCACTTACTTCGGCATAGGGCTTGTCGGCCTCAATCGCAAAATCCGGGGCGGCTGTTGTGGCCGCATACTTGGCCGCTGCCGACTCTTTGCCGACCTTGCCTATGACGAGACGTTAGTGCGGGGAACACAATGTCGCAAGTGGTACTAAGCTTACCCCAGTCATAGCTGTTGACGCCTAAAGGAAGATATGTTAGCCAAGTCCCATCTGCTTTGGCATCTCAAACCTTACCGCATTGCAGCCGAAGTAGTGGGACCTGCATATTGAAATGGATGTTTGGGGAAAAAAGCGGAGGGGCAACCAGCGACTTCGTATTGGAAATTACCCGCCAAGCCTCCGGTGAGAGATGTCGGACAGGGTCTTATATGATATCTTATGACACACGTTCAGAGCTTTATAGGAAATATTGGTCTGGTTTCACTCCCATTCCCGGCTTTTTGTTTCTGGGATTTACGGAGTATCCTAATCTGTCACGGATTCCTCACGAGGGACTTCCGCAAACATCCTACTAGTTATAGCCAAAATCTACAGCCGCATCGGGACAGTATAGTTCAAATAGGTTCTATAAGGTCCAAGTCTCCCCGAGTAGATCACAACAACACCCATAGAGATGATGAGAAGTACATTATGCAACTGTCAACCTTCCTGAGGTCGTCAATCGACTTACCTAGGTAGAATGCCCTGTCCCAAAGTAGTTTAGCGTATTAACCCCGACCGCCCGGAGGTCGGAGCCCTTATCACCGCATCTCCAACCTTCAAATCAACAACTTGGTGCTTCAAACCTGGAGATCTCATTACCCAGAGTTTCTGGTCAGCAGTAAGCTGTTCATACTCTTTGCACATTGTTTACACTACCCTGTTGATAAACTGCCTGAGAATGTCCCGCAACCGCCCCCGACCCAGAGACAACGGGTTTGGCAACAATGAGGAATTGGAGCTCTGGACCAAGATCTGCCAGGATATTCGGAAATCTAAGGAGAAGTTCGATCAGCAGAATTCATTATCTGCGCAGATTAAAGCTTTGGTAGACAAAATCGCGCATGATGGCAACCGTGAGTAACCCCGCGCTAGACCCCTCAGCTCTATACCACAATCCAATATGCGCTTCGCTTGCGATTAGTCCGAACAACTTCAAGCTCATGATTGATCGCATATACTGATAATATACTAACCTTTATTTTCCAACCAGAACCAACCATGGCTGAACACGACCAACTGGACAGCTGGCTCCGCCTGAGCCAGAAGCTCAGCGAAGACGAGCGCTCGATCATGCAGGACGAGCCATGCGATGTTATCAAAAACCTAGAACTGCTCACTGCATTACGCAAAGCATCTGAAGCCGAAGCACCTCCGAACAGGTCCGCATCCTTCAACAAGTCTCGCAAGAAAAGAAACGAAGTCGAAGGTTCGGTGACCGACTCCCCCAGTGCCTCGGGGGCTGACAAGACCGCTCGCTCAAAGGGGACCGTCCCACGCAGCGGAAGCGTCTCGTCGAGCACGCAAGCCCGCGAAGGGGGCCGTCAGGATAACATCATGGTCAAGATCGAGGAAGGCCCGTCAGAGGGTACCAAAGGCACTGTCGCAGAACGGAGTGGCTTACTGGTGGTTGGGGCTGAGGTTGTCTTCAAACACAACAAAAATAAACAAGGTGTGGAGGGCGAGGGGATCCAATGTATAATCAAGGCTGTCAGTGGCGACGGGCCGAAGAAACGGTAAGTGATGTTAGGTCGTTTGCGTTTGGTCTCGACTTATATTGACTGACGCGTCATGTCTGATTCAGATATGATGTGCAGGATCCCGAGCCGAATGAGAATGGCGAGCAAGGTGCGGTTTACAAGACTACCGCTGCCTCTCTCATTCCCATTCCTCAGCTCAGCGCCCACTTGTCTACGTACCCGGTTGGCAAGCAGGTCCTCGCGCGATACCCGGACACCACCACTTTCTATCGCGCGGAAGTGATGGGGGCCAGGAAGGACGTCTATCGTCTCAAGTTTGAGGGCGAAGAGGACGACAAAGAAATGGAAGTTGACCGGCGATTTGTGCTGGATATTCTGGGCAAGTAATCTCAAACTGTTTCTACGATCTGATGTGATGATGATACCATTTAAGCGCGGCGCTATCTGGAGTTCGAAGGCCTACCATGGATATGGGGTGCTTTCATATTGACTAGATACTTTAGTTAGAACGAACAAACTCTTTTATTTTGAAACTACGATACCTAGGTAATTTCTGTTCTTGGCTTAGTGGACCGAGGGATCTACGGATGACAGGTAGTTAGATACTCCAATCATGCTGCAGAAGCTCAACTCTGATGCCGTCGCCACGAACGGCCCATATAATGCAACTTCTGGACCGAAACAATGCCTGATGACCGCCACACCGAGGCGAGCCCGGCGAAGACCGATGGCTACTACATTTCATTCTCGAAGAATATGTACGACACGGACAAGTATGACAAGGGATATAGTTTCCAAGCCCCTGGAGACGGCCAGAGGATTGGTGATAGATGTTCCTATCTCGCTATACAACTTCAAATACTGGTGGCGTGATCAATTGCTGTGATTGTTCATCCTTTTTCTTCCCCGATGTCGGCTTCGACATAGGAAGTTGTCAGATTGATATAAGCAGAGTGAGAACGGTATTCAATGCATTGACTTCGGGCTACTAGAAAGCCACGTGGAATTATAATCTGATCGAAATCTAAGGCTTAACAATGTTATAACTTCTGGCTGACCGTTCTCCTGGCTGGACCAAGGGCCGAGAGAATGTGCTAGAGTAAGCCGTGACATAGAGATGACTCAGCTTTCTTCTCCTCATGCCGAGGGAGCATAGCCGGGGCATGGTCTACTTCGCGATTGAAAACTTTCCATTTAACACACTTTGTTTTGTATTTTCGTCAGATTGATGCATCTGCGCCATTCAATTCCTACCCCTGCACATTACAGCTTTTGCAGCGAGCCTAACGCGTCACACCTTCCGAATACCCCGCCTCTCCGTCGCAATGACCGACCTACCGGCCCATGCCTCACCGAAACTCGCCCCGCATTCGCTCCGGGTCAGACCAGATGGACAATCGGATGATTCGAGTCAGGGGAGCATCGCGGGCGAACACACCCCGGCCCTACCAGACTCATTCCTGTCGCCAGCATTCACCCCACCTGCAACCCCCGGTGGTACATTGAACCTGGATTTAAATCCCACCGCAATCCTCCACCAAACCCAGGCAGCGGATGTCCAGCATAAGAGCCAGGTAGCTAAAGGCCCCAAATTACTTTCGAAGCTTCCAGCAGTGGAATGTATTGTGCGGGCGCGAATCCCAACTACCAATGGAGCGGAAATGTTCCTGCACCTCTACCACAATGACTTGGATGGAAAAGAGCATTTGGCCATTGTGTTTGGGAACAATATTCGTAGCCGGAGCTTAGACAGCGTTCGGCCGGGGGAGACCGAGATGGACCGAATGATCCGCGGCGCGTACGTTGGGAAATTGCACCCGGGCCGAGTCAGCAGCCGGTATGATGACGATCAGGCCGGTTCAGCCTCGACGCCAAAGCAAGTCGAGCCGCCACTTGTGCGCATCCATTCGGAGTGTTATACGGGAGAAACGGCGTGGTCGGCGCGGTGCGATTGTGGCGAGCAGCTGGATGAGGCGGCGCGCTTGATGTCTTTCCCTGTTGAGGATCTTGCCTCTGATGCGCCGCCAGAGGTCCAGTCCCTCTCGTCACATTCGACAGGCGGCGTTATTGTTTACCTGCGTCAGGAGGGTCGTGGAATCGGTCTTGGAGAGAAGTTGAAGGCATACAATCTCCAGGATCTTGGGTCGGATACCGTTGAGGCAAACCTTTTGCTCCGCCATCCGGCTGACGCCCGAAGCTATGGGCTGGCTACTGCCATCTTGGAAGATCTCGGTTGTGGCGTGGATGCCATCCCCGAGGGAATTCGTCTACTTACCAATAACCCCGATAAAGTCCGTGCTATCGAGGGCCCTAACCGGGAAGTTCTTGTCAAAGAGCGGGTGCCGATGATCCCATTGGCATGGCGGACTGGCGGTCAGAGAGGAATTAAGAGCTCTGAAATTGAAGGCTATCTTAATACTAAGGTATGTTTTTAAATCATTGCCCGGTTTGGAGTTGATACTAATACACCGACTTGGATAGATCTCAAAAATGGGCCATATGATCCAATAATCCTTGAGCTTGTCGCTTTAAACCTTTGCCCCATCATCATTCCCCTTCTCATCTGGCTTATGCCTTCTTTCTTGCATCGGAACTTACAAAAGCCTTTGTATATGATCGACACGACCGAATCTTTCTCTTTGTGCATAATCTGGTCCTTTGGGCTTGTCCTAAGGTTGTATATGGCGTTGATATACTCTGTATATTCATTTTCTTTTATGGTTGCTACTCAATGCTTCATGTTCATCGACAACTTTTTCTGTTCTTAGATATATAGTATTTGGAAGAAGGATGATCAGTTGATTCCTATGAGTCCACTGGATCTCTAGGGCTGATAAAGCGTCTCCCGAAGTCTAAACGTTATGGACTTCGAACATTCTCGACCCACATAGCACCCTTACCTACTCAACAAAATCACGTCTTACTTCGGAGCCACCTAGGTACTCCTCAACTTCCATTCTACATTTTTCCCAACCTGAATGGCCAAGCCCAATTAGCGCGTGTGCAAGGCCATGGCCACCCGCGCTACAAACGCCGATGAGCATGTGGCGCCTTCGCCCGACCTGCCCGACTTGCCTGACCGTTCACAACCTACCCCCCTCAACAGACCTGAAGACTCGCCGATTCCTTCTCGTGCGACGTCGATAGATGCGGCAGGAGCCTTGGATAATGGCACGACATCGGGACGCAAGCGCAAGCTGAACAGCATGTCATCACGAGGTGTTGCCAATCTCACCCCCGATCAGTTAGCAAAAAAGCGGGCCAACGACCGCCAAGCACAGCGCGCAATTCGAGAAAGGACCAAGGGCCACATAGAGGCGCTGGAACAACAGGTCCGAGACCTGTCGTCACAAAAGCCCTATCTTGATCTTCAAACAGCCCTACGCGAGAATGCGACGATTCGGTCGGAGAACGCGGAGCTCCGTCAAGGGCTGAAGGCGGCAATGGACATTCTCCAACCATTGATAGCTAAGCCAGAACTACCAGGTCAGTTGTGCGTTCAAATAAAATCCAAGTCTCGAGCTGATAGATATAGCCGCATCTCCTTCTTTAGCTACAACCAAGCCCATTCCGCCCCCTTCGCATGCATCCCCATTGCCTGACACCGATCACCTCACCCCCATTCCAGGCGAGAAATCCTACGCCGAGTCTCTTGCCAGCCTAGATACGCCGTCTCCGACTCATTCTGCACCCACTCTCGGGAGTCGTCGAAACAGTACCAATGGAGGCGCTCTGCCAACCTCTCTCCGTGGCGCATGGGACTCGCAACGCCATAATATCACACATGGCCTGGACCTTGGCACCGAGGAGCGTCTAGGGTTTAATTTCCTCCTTGCCGATTCGCAGACTGTTCCCAAACTCGACCGGCTTCGTTGCAGCAGCTCAGAAAACCTCCGCTGTCAACAGCTGAACTCTTCGTCTTCAATATACCCACATCCCTTGACCACTACCTCTGAGCCTGGGCCACCTGCATTCGCCGCTCCGATACGAAACTTAACAGCGACATGTCCTTTGGACAACATTCTTTTGGAATTCCTTTACAGCCGGCAACGTGAGGCGGCTCAAGGTATCCCTAGACAAAAATTAGCTGGGCCTCCGTACCCGAGTGTCTCATCGCTGCTGAATCCGGAGAGGAGTGTCTACTCCCATCCTGTCTCAAAAGTCTTCACAGATATCCTGCGCACCTTTCCAGACATATCCTCTCTACCAGAGCAGGTTGCCGTGCTCTACGTCATGTTCCTCCTCATGCGCTGGCAGATTTACCCTACGCAAGAGAATTATCAGCGACTTCCAGAGTGGCTAACCCCGCGCCCGACACAGCTCCTCCATCCGCATCCTGCTTGGATGGATTACGCTCCCTGGCCAGGAATGCGTGACAGGATCGTTACGAATTATCAGGACTACCCCTTTGAGAACTGGTTCATCCCATATACACGTGATCTCAGCGTTAATTGGCCGTACGAGGATACGGACTGTTTGCTGTCAGCCAGCGACTCGGACGAGCTGGTCATCAACCCCGTCTTCGAGCGGCATATGAGGAATCTGTCCAATTGGTCTTTGGGGCCCTGCTTTGCAGAGTGTTACCCCTCTCTCGCAGACACCGTACGAATCAAGCCGAAAACACAACGCAACACCTCATACGGGACAGGCTCACCAAGCGGCCACACAGCCAGTTAAGCGGGCATTATTCCAACAACTGTTACAGCTCTATCAAGTTGATCTTGGGCAATGCTTTTTTTTTCCCCAATTCCCGACTCATTTTGGCTAGAAGGAAATCCTAGCTTTTAGCAAGTTAAATCGGGTTTCCTTTTTCTTTTCTTTTTTTGGCGCAAGTGTATGGTTTTTCTTGGGCGGAGTCCCAATATAAGGGCAGAAGCATGGTGTGAGAAGGGCCACAGGTCACCTCGCCTGGTTGTCTATGTGTTCCAAGGTTGTCAATAGATGATGTTTGTAGGGGTCATTTCGGTCTGGGCATTTAAAGAAGTACAAATCTTCATACCAATAACTACACTATATCTTATGGGATCGATGATTTTTTTTACCCTCTCCTGCTGTTCTCATTCCAGAACTCCAGACCAGCCTTCTGGCGCAGAGTCCCGTACATCGCACTGCTGTCCAGACACTCCCCGCCATATTCTCTTGCGGCCTCCATGTTAGCCCGAGCAATCTCAAGGCCAGGAAGCTCAACTCCCTGCTCCTGGGCCATCGACATGGCATGTCTAGCATCCTTAATAGCGAGGGAAACCCCGAAGCCAGGACGGGAGTCCAAGGGCGGCGCATAAGCCCCGGTAGTCAATCTGGAAACAAAGATAAGTATGAAGAGCCCTCACGCCAGCACCGAAACAATATCATAACACACCTCTTTGAATACCCTCCAGCAACAGGACCAAAAGCCTCACCAATGAGCTCCTCCATAGGACCAGTTCCAAGACCGGTCTTCTCAGCAAAGACCTGAGCCTCACCAACAGCCTCCATCATATTGACAGTAACAATATTACCCGCGATTTTCAGAAGCGAAGACTTTGTAGCATCCTCACCGCAATCAATCACGCGCCGACCCATCACATCTTGGATCAGAGGTTTGACGGCCTCGGTTGCACTCTTAGGACCACCAATGGCAAAAACAAGCTTGCCATCCACGGCAATTGGGTTCCCGCCGAAGACCGGCGCTGCTACGTACGATACGTCCTTGCTTTTTAACTGCGAGACAGCTGATCTTACCGTCTCGGGATGCACTGTTGAGCAGTCGACGAAGATCTTGTCCTTCAGGGACTGGCTTGACCTCATGGCCGTGGATAGCAAACTTTGGAGCACTGAGTCATTCGAGACCTAGGAGAGGGTTTAGAGTTGCATTGCTAGGGACTTTCCCAGTTAAATTGGCTTACCATGGTGAAAATAATTCCACATTGAGACACCACCTTCTCGAAATTGGGTTCTGCGACTGCTCCCAGCGCCTGCAGGGGTGATCCGCGCGCCATCGTGCGGTTCGAGTACATCAGGCCCAAAGCCTTCTTCGTGACTAGGTGGCGCTGCAGATTGGAGGCCATTGCTAGGCCCATGGACCCGAGCCCATACTATGTGTATTGTTAGTCCTTTTGTTCGAATCCGTAGATGCTTTTACTTGCCCAGCCGATTTGTGGCATCGTTGAGCTGTTTTCCTCGGGTGTATATTCAACAAGCTCAAGGGTAGGTTCAAAGGATTCAAGCGGAATTTGTCAATGCGGATTCTACCTGAGTAGGGCAGTGTGATCTTTGTATGAGTCCAGGGATGATAGGAATGGTGGAGCGCCGTGTTTCCCGAGGATATCGGAGTCGGCCGACAGGAAGCTCTTTACTAGCAACGGCTTCTGCTTGTCTTCAAATTAGACCGGGCCGATTGACATATTATTTTGAATATACCATCCGTCTCAATTTACTCATATCATGCTTGGTGTGCCCTTGTAATCAAGCCCACGTGTATACCCCTTAATGCGAGGCGTTCCATATGTACTATAGCCCGTGCATATATTAATTTCAACACCATCCCACTACTTCTCTGGACGTCAAAGGCTTTATTTACACCTGAATTTATCATCTCTGAGCTTGTCTGGTTGAGGAATGCCCTGATGTGGTCACATACCGTCATGGCTGCGGCTCGCCCCAAGTTGTGGGGTGAATATCAGGTACGGTACGGTCACGTAAGTTATGATGCTCCGTCCGTCGTGGGCTCGACTTCAAGCATCCCCAACACCTCCGCTCTCCCCTGAACCCTCCTAGTTCCGCTTATCTTGGGAGTTTCCGAATAAAATCTCAGTCTCTGGCGGTACCTCTACTCCCCACCGTCGAATCCCCAATTCCTCCAAAATGGCGGAAATGCCCATTGGTACACACCGATTCCCCCCAGGCTACCGTGTCCCAGCTCCAAGCTAACAAGCTACTCCGCAGTCCTCGATGGAGGAACCGGTTTCCTCAAGGTCGGCTATGCCGCCCAGGTATGTCGCATAGCCACTACACTCCCCTTTTGCTCTTCTCTAATTTATATTCCCTCGTCAGAACTTCCCAGAGCACCAGTTTCCCTCGATAGTGGGGCGGCCCATCTTGCGAACGGAGGAGCAGGGTGGTGACATCGTGGTCAAGGATATCATGTGCGGTGATGAAGCCGCTGCTGCACGGTCAATGCTCCAGATCAGCTATCCTGTATGTTCTATGTCGGGGAGCCTTGTCCTCGCCTGGTCATTCTACCCCGCCCTCTCTGCAAACCGGAGGAGTGTCTTATCGATGCCTAACCCGCACTACTTTAGATGGAGAATGGAATCGTCAAGAAATGGGACGACATGCAACATCTATGGAACTACACCTTTTACGACAAGATGAAAATCGACCCCACGGATCGCAAGATTCTCCTCACGGAGCCGCCAATGAACCCTCTCAAGAACCGCGAGAAGATGGCCGAGGTGATGCTAGAAGGATACGGGTTTGGTGGTGTCTATGTGGCGATCCAGGCGGTGCTGGCACTGTATGCCCAGGGTACGTGATAGAAGACAAGAGCGTGAGTTCGGGACCAATACTGATGTCATGCTATAGGTCTGAGCAGCGGTGTGGTTGTGGATTCCGGTGACGGTGTGACACACATTATCCCCGTGTACGAGTCGACCGTACTCAACCACCACATTCGCCGCCTGGACGTCGCCGGTCGCGACGTCACTCGCAACCTGATTGCCCTCCTTCTGCGCCGCGGTTATGCGCTGAACCGAACCGCCGACTTCGAGACTGTCCGTCAGATCAAAGAGAAGCTCGCTTACGTCTCCTACGACCTCGAGTTGGACAAAAAGCTTTCCGAAGACACCACTGTCCTTGTCGAATCGTACACCCTGCCCGACGGTCGTGTCATCCGCGTCGGCAGCGAGCGCTTCGAGGCCCCCGAGTGCCTTTTCCAGCCGCACTTGGTTGACGTTGACCAGCCCGGTATGGCTGAAATGCTCTTCAACTGTATCCAGGGTGCCGATGTCGATGTTCGCTCTAGTCTATACAAGGCCATCGTGCTCAGCGGTGGTAGCAGCATGTACCCCGGTTTGCCCTCTCGTTTGGAGAAGGAATTGAAGCAGCTCTGGCTCACGCGGGTATTGGGCGGCGACCCAGAACGCCTAAACGTACGTCGAAGAACCCACCGGAGAAAGTATCAATTTGAGTTGGCTAACGATTTCCCAGAAATTCAAGGTCCGCATCGAAGATCCCCCGCGCCGGAGACACATGGTGTTCCTGGGTGGTGCCGTGCTTGCCAATTTGGTTAGTCTCCTTCTTTTCTCATCTGACAATGGCCCTCGCTAACACTATTATCCTCAGATTGCCGACAAGGACGACATGTGGGTGAGCAAGCAAGAGTGGCAGGAACAGGGTGCACGCGCCCTGGACAAGCTCGGCCCTCGTTGAAGGGGTTGTATTTATGCGGTTCTTGGTCTGCTCCTTTTTCTTTTATTCTCTGATTTCCTGCTTCGCATTGTTTGCAAGCCATGTTGCCCGGGTCTTTTCCCCTATCCTCTTTCTGTGCCTCCGCCTCCCCCACATCATTGTCGATACACTCCCGTCCATATTGTAGTTTCCCCTGTCCCCTGCTTCCAATATTGTGCCTAGACTGGTCTGGCGCGGGTGGATTCGGGGCATTCATGACAGAAAAGAACGAAATATTTCTATCGGCTTTTCGTTGTATGCCAGCTTTGTAGTTTATCTACATGTATGAACTACCTAAGTATAGTTGAACTCATGATTGCATACAATCTATCGTCAATATCAGTATAACGAGACACGAAAATACCCATATGCACCTGTTCCTCCATTCTCTCGCTATCAAAAAAGGCCACCCACAATCCTGGACAAGGAAAGTATGTATGAACACAAGAAACCCGAAAATGCAAAATGCTGCACGCAAAACGCAAAACGCAACAAAACGAATGAGAACTATCACAGCAGAAGAAGTAATGTAAAGAGAGAAAGAGAGCGACCAGTCGGCAACCAATTGCCAAACTAGGTCTCAACAGCCCCCGGCGAAACCGCCAAGATGACCGCAAGGGTAGCAACAATCAGCGAAGCAGCCACAAGCCCCGTAAGCGCCACACTGCCCCGACTAGCCGGGAACTTCCCCCGAATAATCCAATACTGACTCTGGAAGTAGCGATGGAAGCCAACAGCAAGGATAAGGATTGATACGCCGATGAAAGTCGAGCCGAGAGGTTTACCCACGCTACGGAGACGGGCGGATGCAGTGATGTGAAACTCGGCTGAATCGTAGCCATCCGAGGCGAGGTATGGTGGGAGGATGTCTGCATGTGAGCCAGACGATAGGTCGAAAGATTGGGCTTTTGTCTTCGGCGTAGCGCTGTTCAGGCGGAAGAGTTGTGTTACTGCGATGCCGATTGAAGCGAAAGCTAGGGAGGTGCGCATCCAGGCCAGGAAGGTTCGTTCTGTTGGAAGGAGGTGAGGTTAGAAGGGTTTCTGCGGGGATTTCCAGAAGTAGTCTGCGCATATCGTACCTAATGCGAGGTGGTCGCGGGCTACACTGCCTTTGTTCTCTAGCTCGAGGCTGCCGTATTGATCTGCAAGTCGACCATACCAAGTCTGTTTGGGTTCGGGAACCGGGGCTTGGTAGATTGGTTGGGCCCCATCGGCACCGTTCTCGTTGTTTAGCGGGGCGTCTTTGAGCTGGGAGGGGGCTGTTCCCTCTGTGGACTGATAGTTGCGCTCCGCGGGACCGGCTGTGTTGATTGGGGTTGACTCATTGGACTGGGATGTGTTCTGAGGTGGGTTCTGGTTCCGCGCATTTTTTCGGGACGAGGAGCTTGAGTGGGACCGGGTGCTGCCGAAGGATGATGACAGGGCTGAATCTGTGTGCGAACGTGATGATGACTGGTTGTCTTTGGCTCCTCCAGAGGTCCTGGGACCTGTCGGAGGCGGCGCCGATGAGTCGAATGTGTTCATTATGGCGTGCTTGTCTGCTGATCTGTCCCTGGGAAATATTGTCCAATACGAGGTCGCCAGGGACCAAGTTTATGCAGGTGTAAAGTGCCGGGTTGTTTTATGTCAACAGAGGATGAAAAGTAGCTGTTCGAGACCGGATTTTCACAGTGGAAAACAATAGTTGAAGTCTGGTATGTTAAGGCCTTGTTATCTGCATTTCCTTTTCCTACTCCTCTTCTTGGGGTGCTGCGGCCATCATGTGGCATATAATGTGACCTCGAGCAAAAGCGTGCAACAATGTGATGATCTCAGTCACCTGACCAATCCGGGGAAGCGATCACATGCTCCACTCTACACGGCCAAGCCTTTGTCCGAAGTGTCAGTGCTACTTGTAAAGCTTGACATGTTGGTATGGATGTCAAATGTACGTATGAAGACATTTACTTTAGCCTGGAATTTTCTTCTTATCTTCACATATAATTCTACAACTAACACCTCATTATCTTCCGCCCTCTGGCAAGTTGCGTCATCTTCTATTTAAGGCAGGCGGTCAGTCCTGCTTCATGATCTTTATCGACTTATCGACTTATCCGACTTATCAATTTCCTTCCCCCTCACTCAACAAACAGAATGGCATCACAGGCATCCTTGCCATCTCCTACGGGGAAGGTCGATCTCTCCAAAAAGCTATCTGAGTTGCGGTCAAATGCCCGCCGGAAAACCTCCAATTCCCGAGACCTTACTCCAACAACCCCTCCTCTCCCCTCGCCGCCAGACCTTTCCGACCACCAGTTCCGGCAACCAGTTCGCCGCATCCTATCCCCTAAAGACCATGAACTCTTCCTCTCATCCCCAACCCACAACCTTGTTCTCGCCTTCGTCTTCGGGCTAAGTGATTCTGTGCGGGGCCATTCTATCCCCGACCTCCAGAATAAACCTCAATCCGAATCCATCTCCAAGGTCCTCTCAGTCGTCGCTCAGATACGCTCCCTTGTAGCCAAGAACCCGCCAATCGACCAGGGTGGATCCCGATTCGGCAACCCCGCCTTCCGAGCATTGTGCGACGATGTAAGCGCCCAGAGCGCATCATGGCACGCCAACATTCTGGGGCTGAAAGACGCTGGCGCAATCGACGAAGTTTCGACCTATCTAATCAACTGCCTGGGCTCACGAGAGCGGATTGACTACGGCTCCGGACACGAACTCAACTTCATGATGTGGCTGCTATGTCTGTATCAGCTCGGTCTTCTTCCCGCCAGCGACTTCCCCGCTGTTGTGATCAAGGTCTATGTCGAGTACATGCATCTCATGCGCGAGATTCAATCAGCTTACTATCTTGAGCCTGCTGGATCGCACGGTGTCTGGGGTTTGGATGACTACCATTTCCTGCCTTTCTTGTTCGGTGCTAGTCAGCTTGTCGGACACCCGTATATCACTCCGTTGGGTATTCACAACACGGCTACCTTGGATGAAGAGGGTGATAAATATCTCTATCTGGATCAGGTCCGATGGGTCGATAGTGTCAAGACTGTGAAGGGGCTGCGTTGGCATAGTCCTATGCTGGACGATATCTCTGGTTCTAAGAATTGGACCAAGGTTGAAAGCGGCATGAAGAAGATGTTTGTTAAAGAGGTGCTGGGAAAACTTCCCATCATGCAACATTTCTTGTTCGGGAGTCTCCTCCCTGCTGCTGAAGGCATGACTGATCCTTCTGAGGGAGATATTGAGCATGATGCCCATGACCATGCCCATGGCCACGATCATCCTCATGATAGCGCAGACTGGTTTGGCGATTGCTGCGGCATCAAGGTACCCAGTACTGTGGCTGCCGGCGCTGAGATGCGTAAGCGCATGGGTGGATCGAATCTGCGCCCAATTCCTTTTGATTAGGTCCCATAGGGATTCGGCACATGCCAACAAAATAATGAATAAATAAGACCAGCATATCAGGAGACGATAAGACCGATAATTTTTACATACGTCTAGTTACTCAAGTATTCTTCTTCCACTCCTGATACTTACTGCCCTGGTATAGTATACCGAGAGGTATCCTCAGTACAATCCAATTGATCTGCAGCCCTGGACATCCGGGGAAGTACCCCGTATAATATGGCGGCTCTAATATATGGGTGATCTGGGGACAAGCTAGCTTATCTTTAGATGCCGCTTGATCGAGTGCCGTCGATTTCAATCTGTGAATCTGTCCACTATGTACATATCCATCACAACAGCCCTCCTGCCCTGCTGAAGTACGCAATCTCTCTTCTTTCCACGGTGCTTTGCCCCGAATGCCCTCTACCTCCAGGTTCCACTTGCAGTACCTGTAGTTCCGGAGCAGCCTGTCGGTACAGTATAGCTCCGATTAGGATCACTTTCCCAGGTAATGCTACCGTCCGACCCCTTCTTGAAGAACTTGTACTCGAAAGTGGTACCAGCGGGAAGATCAATACTAGCAGTCCACAATGGGTTCGACGATGTGTATAAGTCCGCAGACAGAGCGATCGCCGACGAGGTAGACCAGGAACCCAACTGACTGATTGATCCAGTGAGGAAGACATTCTGACCATATGCCGTTATCACTAGCCCCTTGAAAGTTACCGGGACAGTGGTTGCAGTAGTAGCACATGATGTAGTAGTTGCTGTCGATGTTGTGGTGCTCGTCTTACTTATAGAGGTCATGGAGGTAGTCGAACTCGGTCCTGACCCCGAACCCGCAATAGAAATATCGGCACAGCCAAGATAGACCTGGGCCGTCTGGAAGGAGTTCCATCGGAACCGCAGCAAAGTGTGCGCCGAGTCGTAGTCTGGGATCTTTATTTTCTTCGTAACGGTGTAGCCACCAGCGATAGTTGTCTTGCAGGAGTTCAATGACGCACCATCCACGCCCTGACAGCCCCGTCGGCTGCCAGCGTTGAAAGCATTGCAGGTGAACCAGTCGGTGCGCCAGCATGGTTGATCAGAAGTGCAGTCAGGACTGTATCCACAGGTCTGTCCAGGAACATCTGTGCATTTCAGTTCTCCCTCCAGAAAACAGTCTTCGGCAGCTTGTTTCTCGGCATTGGTTGGAAGGTAATTGGGATCGAGGAACAAGTCAACTAGTGTTTGGTTCTGGCAGATACCGTAGGTAAACATGCCACCATGGTCACCGTTGTTATCGACACACCATTCCACTTCCACGATCTGGTTTCCAGTATATGTTGCGACGACAGAGTTGCCCCAGTGAGCGGCGGGCTGGTTATAATCGACACTAACTCGGGCGTTATAGCCACATGGCCCACTCCGACCAACTTGTGCTTCTTCCAGGTCAGGCCATGCGGAGACTGGTTCAAGGATGGAGCATTCGGGGCAGGTATCAATGCCAGCCTAGTAAGATCAAGTCAGTCTAGTATACTTCCATGGATTCGTCATCTGAGATCATACCTCGAATCCAAGCCGAGTACGGCTTGAAGGAATCGTCAGGTATCCATGAGCATTAACTGAGGACAACAGACCTGCCAGAGATAGAATAGACGATGCCTTCATCCTTATTATTATCTTGTTCTCTCTCAGACGTCCAGAGATAAGTGTAACCTGCTCGGCGCTGAAATCGAGTGCAACATCACCCTCTTATATATCTATTTCCCCACGATTTCTGTTCGATTTTACCAACCATTCATGGCAGCATTGTCGTCGGCTTGATTGTCTGAACGTATAATGGCGTTACCTTGGCAATGTCAGTGTATATATTCACAGTCATCTTTTCTTTTGTGGCGTGTAGTCCGATAATTGTCCGATAGCCGCTATGGGAAAGGGATGTACTGAGAGACAAGAAAAGCCGATAAATCCCCGCTTCCCTCTGATGTACTGATCGAATAATCGGCAGAGTTGAGCGGCATTTCTATCTATCTGGCCATTGGCGCTTTCTAAACACTGTGTGTATATTCCAATTACCAAAAGGTGCTTTGACAAGTTGAATGACCTGTAGCCAACTGCCAATTATCCAAGCATGTATGTCTACTTACTGACTTTCCTCCAAGGCCCCATCATTTCTAAGATAACATTCCCCTCATCTTCGCCGCCACAATATATTCAATTCTTCACCATCACGGACGGGGCGCCCAATTACGCCACGGGCGATGCACCCGCACCATAACAGAAGTAGTGCGTGCCGAATATCACCTAGATACCTTCGATACCTCTCAATGGCCTAACAACTACGCCACCTTAACTGTTTCCACACAGGTTGGCATACGCAGATTCTGGTACAGCTACTACGTTATGAACGGGAGTACCCGCTATCCACAAGGGATTATGGGATAACCTGGGCCTACATTTATAACAGAAGACATTGAGCAAGGCGTCTTACCTCCACCCGAGGTGCCACTAGATGCGAACGGTCTCCTCTATATATACATCAAAAGCAGGATGGGGAGATCAGGACACTTGCCTACCTCGGCTATAATCAAGGACAAAGTCTATAACTTGCTCCCAGCACAGAACATATGGTCTTTGGGTCATTTCTTTACTTATCTACAAGCATCGTACATGCCGCCTATACCTTGAGACATTTAGTAAATCCTACTGGGCGATGCCGAAGGGCCGTGGTCAACAAGCAACTTCCCCGCACGGAGATGCCTATATAGACTTCTATTCGACCAACCACGGAGTCACACCACGACTTGCTCGACTCGGCGATTTTGCGGTGTTTACTTAACAGGGGTGGTCGACAGCTACCAGCTTCTTCTCGGTCATTTTGCGGTCCAGTTAAGAGCATGACCAAGGGCGACCAACCACTCTCGGTTATTCAATCCAAGACCGCGGTTGATAATAACAAACGGTTATAAATCCATATATTTCTGTCCAAGTTATCAATATCTCTTAAACATCTTTTAAATCTATCTACATTACAAACATGGCTGCACAGTCTCGAGTTCCTGCAACTGCAGAGTCCGGAACATTCACCCAGCTTGGGCCATTGCCGAATACATACACTTCCGACATCAGCCTCCAACGAATGTTAGGATGTAAGTCCAGCGTAGCTAGATATTTGATTCTATCTAACCTGAAGGCAATAGGGTATCTTCCTGCAGAGACCCTCAAATTGATTGAACCTCACCTCGCTCAGTTGGGCGAGGAAGCTGTTTCGCCCCAGGTCTTTGAATGGAACGCCGACGCAGAAACCAACCTGCCATATGTCAAGAAGTACAATGTCTGGGGCCAGCGGTATGCGTATGACAAACTGGTTACGACTGACGGGTGGAAGCAATTAGGCAAGTGGGGGGCTAAGCATGGGTTAGTCGTTCATCTATTCTTGATATGCATTTGAAACTGATACGGAATGCTTTAGTGTTGTTTCGCTGGGATACGATCACACATACGGCGTATATAGGCGAACTGCACAATATGCTGCGTATGTTACGGTTCTTTGTGTTGTTTCATAGGCATGAGTATACATGTATACTGACTGTCGAACTCAAAGAGTGTATCTATATGCCCCCTCGTCGGCCATGTACAGATGTCCGATGAGTATGTCCGATGGAGCGGCATTGGTACTGTCACAACGTCTCAAGGATCTGCCGAATGACCATATCTTGCACACTGTATTCCGGAAACTGACCTCTAGAGGAGACGACTACTGGACATCCGGCCAATGGATGACGGAAAGAGCAGGCGGGAGCGACGTTCAAAATACAGAAACATGGGCTACCTACGCACCCTTGCCCCAAGAATCGAAGACATCCGACGTCCTCGCCGAGGGCGACTACCTGATTAGCGGATTCAAGTTCTTCTCATCTGCGACAGACGCCAATGTCGCCTTCCTCTTAGCCAAGACAGATTCCGGGAAACTGAGCACATTCATCGCGCCATTACGGAAGACCTCCATCGGAGCTGACGGAAAGCCCGAAGAAACATCTAATGGCGTGCGCATCCACCGCCTCAAGAACAAGCTTGGTACCAAGGAATTACCCACGGCCGAACTAGAACTAAAGGGCATGCGCGCTCACCTAGTCGGTGAGCTAGATCAGGGCATTGTGACTATTGCTCCACTGTTAAATACCACCCGTATCCAGACGCTTCTGGGAACATTATCAACCTGGCGTCGTGCAATCAGCATCACGAAGAATTTCGCCAAGTCACGAACTACAGTCGGCGAGCCATTATGGTTGATCCCAATGCATCTGCGCCTCCTTGCGGATGTGGAGGTAAAGCATCGCGGCGATATAAATCTTGCCTTTTTCACAATCGCAGTGATGGGTTTGATAGAAAACCCATCCAGTCCCGCGAGACACGCGCACATGCCAAGGGATACTACCGAAGCAAAAGTCGTCTTCCGGGTCCTAACCGCCACATCCAAAGGGGTCGTGAGTAAGATGTCGATGGTGGGCGTGCAAGAATGCCAGGAGGCTATTGGTGGAGTTGGCTACATTGACGAACCGGACGAGCCTGAATTCAACATTTCGCGCCTCCTCCGTAGTGCAGCGGTCTATCCGATCTGGGAGGGTACCACGAATATCCTGGCTAGTGAACTCGTTCGCTTCCTGATGAAAGGAGATAACCTGTCTATTTTGTCAGGCTGGCTCGGTCATGTTGTGTCTTTGATCCGCACACCGTCTCTTGCGGGTGCATTGAAGCAGGCTATGGCTTCATTTCTTTCTCGTGTGACATCTAGTCGTCCACAGGCTGCGTTACTGGCCGATGCCCGGAGAGTTATGTTTACCTTCGCCTGGATACTGTCCGGGGCTCTGCTGACTTTGGATGCGGAACGTGATGAGGATGAGGTGGCGATGGAAATTGCTCGCAGATGGGTTCTGTTAGGTGAAGGTGGTGTGGGCGAGTTCGTCTACCGGGATATTGCTAAGCCGTATCAGTGCTTTAATTTGAGATCGGGGAGCGATGAACATACGCGGTTAGATTGTAAGATCGCTTGGGGGGTTGAATTACCGGGCAAGATAGTATTCGGGCATCGGTCTTTGAGCGAGTCCTCGAAACTCTAGGATTAAACCTGTTTTATGAAATGTTTGGATTCAACATCCAAGCAGGTGAGACAATGTATAGCATGTTGTAAATACACTCTGGATTTTCACTGATCTTGTCAACATCTAGGTAGTTTGAGCCTTGCTGCCACAGCCGCAGGTATAACATGACCCCATAAACTGCCTCATCCGCTTCCACAGATCACCATGTTTCCTCTCAGTAATCCAACCTTGGAAATTCCTTCTCGAAGATAAGTCACCATCTCGACAGGCAGGTCGTTGTGGACACACGCCCGGTAAAGGCAATAGCCTGTACCAAGGGCACACGCACGTTGATCTCACAACAAAGCTTCCGAAATTAATTAGGTGTGGGTTGTTGCGCTGGAGAGAGGGCGTTGAAGCTGAGATTCGAATGATGGACTTGATTTTAAATGAAATGGCGCGAGTCGAATCCAGGAGTCAAAGATTAAGTGTTGCTGCTTCAAGGAGTAAACGATAGTCCTAACTAATATCTACGTGTTTGTTTGGGTACATATGTATTCAAGCGGCACCAGTGAACTTGATACGCAGTATCCTTTCTGACTAGAATATCTCTGAACATATTGCATTAACATCGAGTATAGAATGTCCTATAGCAAACTTCTCTAGGCAGGTTTTCAAGGCCTAGTGACATAGTGTATTATTGTAGTGAGTAGACGATCTTAGTGGCGTCGGGAGAAATACAAAGATCGTGAGGAATTTGGAGGCCCGCAAGGGCTTCCAGGCTCAAGTTGACTTTGTGATCTAGGTCGGTTAACATCATAAATGCCGAGTTATTAATGGATGTGAAAGAGGTGAAGGTGAGAGTGAGGCGAGTGTCAAAATGAAGTGAAGTGAGACCGAGGTGAAGGTGAGAGTGAGAGGTGACTCACCGGACATTGATATCCTTGTTTTACAAGCCAGATATTCAGAGTTGTTTCGGAATTTTCACCTCTCTTCCATCTTTCTCATAAAAGTCTAGACTTCCATATCCCAGGCTGAAGCTGATCCTTGAGTGCCTGTCCAGCTGATCTCGTCGTATGAGTCACAGCTCTTGCATCTCCCAGACCCCGGTCCCAATCTTTACAAGATCCTGCTTTTGCAGTCTGATATCAGTCTCTCTAGGACATCCAGGGGATCGTCGGAAAATGTAGTTGAAGGGTATCGTTAGACGGTGTTTAGAGACTGTAACATGATCGCCAGTCTTCTCTATCACACAGGATTGCGTGATGTAAGGGCACCCGGCATTGGAATCCCATTCCCACGTCTGGATTTTGATCATGGGCTTCTGGCGGCTGACTTTGATAGTGATGGCCATATTGGCTTCGCCGCTGGTGGGATCCACCCACATTCTTGCGTCATTGCCCAGCTTCGTTTCGGCTGAAAGGCCAACCTCAACGACTACCGAGGGCCGCTTCGCAATACCACGGGGATACCTAGGGCCCCAGCCCCCATTCGGCTCTTTTATGATTCCGCCGCCGAGGCTAATACTCGTTCCTCCATATCCGTGGATTGCTTCTTTGAGCCCCATAGGTAGCAAAGCTTCCATTAGTGCATCGTAAAATAGACGGGTAACCTCAGAATGCTCTGGCAGAGTCCATTTTAAAGTCAAGATGTGAAGTGTCGGGTTATAGAACTGACGGACACCAACGTTTAGCTTGAGGGAAAAGTCTCTCTGGAACGAGGGCGGATCTATGATGATAACAAAGTACTCTGATATGTTAAGAGAGTTATCAAATAGTCCTGACTGGAGTTGGCGTAACAAGCGATGTAGGCGGTGATATTCGGTGTTGGCAATTTCCTCGAATCGTTCTTTCCCTTCGTAGGTGTATCTGTTTGTGGAAGGAGGCAGGTCGGCCAGGAAGCCTTCCACGTCCCTTCCAGCGCATTGAGATCGAGGCATTGTTTTGAAGTATCTTTGCTTTCCTATGAGGGGAGTATCCAGGAAGGAGCAGATGACTTAGGATGCGAAAAAAAAAGTCTACACAGTTAGGTAGGTAGGTAGCGCCCGATGTGGTTGAGTTACCTCATAATGTGTACATTGGAAGGTACCTAGTATACGTACCGGACTTTCCCGGTTTCCTATTTGAGCTGCCGCTTTTATAAGGGTGCTCAGGTTCAGGCTCACTAAGTAGATGGATGTTAGCACGGGCTCAAAATCTGTGATCATGCTTAGTTTAGTCACATGTAAAATGACTAGATACCTCGTAGCGAATGCCCAGAAAATACAGATATTGACCGCTTCCAGAGTAGGTGGGTGAATTCCCACAGGAGTTTGTTATTCAACGCTACTGAGCAACATCAAGCTACATCGACATCTCATCTCGCATTCTTGCCCGTATGAGTGGCTAGAAGGTGGCAATCTCTTCATAGACAGCCCGCTTAAAGGGAGCTTGCCTATCCTTCTTATTTCTCTTCTTTCATCCATGTCAGACACTTTTGTCGGGTCAGTTAGGAAGGAGGACACCATCTATCGTAATGGGGTGGTCCCCGACAAGAGCTTCCAGATTGATATCAATTTTGCGAAGATGGAGTCTGTTTCGGGGACATCATCCATATTTCATGTCAGCTACTACGGCAAGCCACGGGTCTTGAAAGTGGTATGTACCTTTATTCAGATGCGCGTATTTACATACCTGTGTTCGTTTGTCTGATCGTGGTACGATGCAGTTCCGCAATAAGACAGATCCTGGGCACGCCGACGATCATATTCGAGATTTGGACCGCTCTCGTTGCGAGATCAGAGCATATTGCACTCTTAAACGGTCCAAGCTATGCGATGCTGGTGTCGTGCCAAATTTCTATGGTTTTATGCTCGCTGTCGACCCAGCCAACTGTGCTCATCTCGACGCCTTTCGGCATGACAAAGGTCTTCCACGTCCTTTTGCTTCCTTACACCTCTGCTTGCAAAATATTCCTATTACAGTTAACATAGGTGATGCAGCAACTATCATCGACAACTACCGATCAGACACTGCATTTCACTGTGCGCACTCATGCCAGCTTGCTCCTATTGACAGAGATGTGTGCCCCTGCGGAGTTCCTATCATCCAACACATAGGTCATATGCTAGGGATCAGTTATGACTAGTATTTTATTAAAACCAGAGCAATTTTATAAACTCACATGGAAAACAAATAAGCCTATACCTGGGTACATTAGTATTTCCCACAGGGTAAAAACTGACTGTCGTGATGGTCCCTCAACCTCGTACAATATAGATAGTATGCCGATGTAGGGAACCGTTAACCCGCCACCGCCTCTGATTGGCCCGAATCCAACCTCAAACCGCGACAAGAGAAACCCTCCATTTTCAACCAACACCACAACAGCCAAAAAACCAAATAATACTGTCCCCTCAGCCAAGCGTCGCACCGGATTCCGGAAAAAAGTAACGAACCCCCACATCCACGCCAACACACAGACAGACCAAGCCCCCTCATCTTACTCCGCACGCCGCGCACGCTATCATCTCCACTGGACCCAATAACGCTACGAACGACACGCCACACCGCCAAAAGAGTGTAACACGAATAGCCACCTCCTACGCAGCCCCCAAACCAGCGCCGCAAGCATGGCGGGCGATGAGTACTCCGTCGGCGGCGGCAAGCTCAAGCTGAAGGGGAGTAAAGTCAGCGGAGGGCGGATAGAGAAGAAAAAGAAGAAGAGCACGAAGAAGAAGGACGAGGGAGAAGCGACACAGTCTAAGTCGGAGTCAACGCCGGACATGGAGCGGCCTCAAAGTGAAAAGGATGGGGGTGTTACATCTGGGGAGGATAGAGAGAGGGAGAGGGATGCGCCTGGGAAGACCGAGGCCGAAAAGAGAGCTGAGGAGATTCGGCGGAAACGGGTATGTTTTCTTTCTTTCTTCTTTTTTCCCGTTGTCTTTTGTCGGGCCGGGACATTTCCACTTCGGCTTTGTTGGACAGAGAAACTGACTTTTCGGGACAGTTGCATGAGCGCCTCCAGCGCGAAGGTGTCAAAACTCATAAGGAGCGTGTGGAGGAGTTGAATAAGTACCTGAGTCGGCTGAGTGAACATCATGATATGTATGTTTTTACTCCCTGTGCCTTTGTTCATTGTCTTTGGGCATTGAAAGACATAAGCTGACTTGTTATACAGGCCGAAGATTGGACCGGGCTAAATGGATCCTACGGTGTTCCAAATGGGTCGCATGCGATCAACAATCCTAGTTCAAGAATACCATATCTGTACTTGTACCTAATCTTTCCTGGTCCTGTTCTAACTGTACTAATGGCCGGAAAGCATCCGTGTTTCTGGTTATCTATAAGCCACGGAGGTACTACAGATGTATACTATACGTCCTGCGATAAGAAGGGGCACGAGATTTCGAAGATGTGTATAGTTCATGGCTAAAAATGCCCAGAAGAGCTCCATTCAGCGGTCCCCGAAAAAAAGAAGACATGCCCAAAATGCAACACTGCAACAGTGGCACCAATAGATAGATGATAGATGATAAATACCAAAATGTCAGAAAGATCAAAACATGTCAACACCAAAACAACGCCATGCAAATGAATCCCGCAGACTCATCCCAAATAAACCGTAGCCGTAGCCAAAAACAGAATCCGATCTAGATATAGATCATGAACCAAAAGAAAGACGAAACCCAATTCCGGGAAACCGAGTAGAGAGGAAAAGAGTAAAACGAAACACCGCGCTAAATCCAAGATCACCGCAGAGGCACGCAAGAAAGGGAAGAATCGGGTCGAATCGAACCGAATCGAAGCCAAGCCAAGCAGGGATGGCACCAGGTCGGCCGAGGCGGGCAGATAAGATAGGGGTGAAGGAGGCGAGATGGTCCGAGCCTGCAGAGACTAGGCAGGTTGTCCTCAGGGGATGGCACCATCCGCCCCCCTTTGTCCAGCCGAGAGAATAGCGATGAAACGGCTATTTCTCATTCCGATTGTGGTCTCCTTTCTCATACGCCCTTGACAACGACGGTCCGTTCGCTGTTCAGCTTATCGGCGTTTCGGGCGTGTGATTCTTTCTTGCAGTCTTCCAGTCCGGTGCAGGAGTGGGCTTCTAGCATGCGGTGCTTGGAGCAGAAGTGGCCGGCGCAGAAGCTGCAGTCACCGACGATGCGCTGGGCGGCTTCCTTGCACTCCTTGAAGTTGCAACGGGGCTTGCGGGGAGGCATTGTGGTTGGGTGGTGTGGTAGAGGGTTTGGAGAGAGAGAAAGATATAGAGGTACTTCTGCGGAAGAGAGAAAGAGAAATAGGGAGTAGAAGTAGTAGGCGAGACGCTGAGGTTTGAGATAAGCGCCGGGGGGTCAAGTGCGGAGATGAGCGGGGAAATAGAGAATCCGAGAGTTGGAAGTTGGAAAGTTGTAAAAGGGGGAGGAAGGGAAAGTTGGACCAGCACGACCAACCTATATATAGGGCAAGTCGGAAGACACGGGAGAAAGCCAAAGAAACAGACTTCTAACCAGAGACGGGGGCTGACTCAGTGAGGCGACAGTGACGGAATCAAGAAAGTGGAGATACCAGAATATGGGGCTAAGGCAATTGGGATTTTAGCGGATTTTAGTGGATTTTAGCGGATTTTTAGGGATTTGTAGGATTTAAACGAAATTATTAGAATTAATTGGTTCTGATATTGGAGATTATTAACATGATTCTAGATTATTTACGATATTCGGCCCGGTTAGGTCTAAAGAAACTACTCCCCCTATCTTTGTACTGAGTATACTCTATACTGCCTACCTATATAGTTGAAAGGTTTTTTAAAGAATTTTTTTCCCTTTCTTTCTTCGTGTTTCTTTCAAAAATTTTCTCTTTTTTTGACTTTACCGGATTCCTCTGCATTACCCACGCGGACGTATCACCCAAGCATCTGGTCTCGGGCCCAATGATCGGAATGTTGAATTGCCCGTGCATTCGATTTCACGTGATGATTCAGGAGTCAGGTGTACGATGAAAAACTAATATCTCAACTAACTCCTGGCTATCTTAACTAATTCCTGACTACTCCGTACTAACTAGTTACTAACTAGAGTTGAATTAGACTTGGGAAGAGAACCCAAAAATTATCGCTTCCGTCTCGCGCCACCAAGGTGGCAAGGTGTTCACCCGGACTTCTCCTAATGCGGTACTCCAGGCACTGTCCTTTACTATATCATACAGACATACAGAATACATAGTGCCCAATGGTACAACTCAATCCAATGCAAAATGGCGAAGGAGAAAAAGCCCATGCAAGTGGACGAAAGGAGCTATGACCTCTGCAGCGAGTGAACTGTCTGCGAGCCAAATCGACGAGTCGCCTGAGCCAAGGCCGCCTAAGCGCAACGGATGATCCGCGTGGAGCTATTGCATCGGTAACAGCATATGCAGGACTGCAGACTCCGTACGCAGTACAGAGTATGGAGGATGACTTTTGTACTATACATTTCCCGGGTTAGGCCTGAAGTGAGGGCCGATCCCGCTACCCAATTTCACCGACTCTCTCCACATCTCTATGTAATATGTACACCACTCCGTATCTGCTCACGGATCCCTCGTAGACATACGCTAAACGGTACAAATCAGAATCATACCACGTTGACACGCTCTACACGGGCTACGTGTTCGTGGTCAATTTTAAATAGCGACTAGCGTGGATTGGTTTCGTGATATGTCCACTGGTAAGGTTTGAGAATGGGGAGAGACAAAAGGGCGAAAAAGCGAAAAGAAAAGCGAAATGTAAATGTGAATAAAAACCCATGGACGCCGGCACAGACGCCGATGATGCGCTCAAACCCCCTTGCCCTGCCCAAATAGCAAAAAGGAAAAAAAAGAAAAGAAAAGAAGGGTTAGAAATGAAATCTCCGAATGTCAAATCATACCCCGAGCTCGTTTGCCTTACCGGCATCTGGGTCCAAGTAGTCCTCTCGCTCAGCTGCCTCGTACTCGCCGATCAGATCCATCACAACCGCCCGTGCCTCGTCAAATTCGCCAAGTCCGTCAGCAAATGGTGCCTCCTTCTTGTATGAATCTAAGAAGGCATTGCGCTTGCGGAGCATGTCGTAGTGTTTCACAATGCGCTTGAAGAGTGTCGCGACGGAGGTATGGTTCGCCAGCATCAGCCCGCTGACACGGTGCCCGGTTTCCTCAATATACGGGGACTTCTTCGTGAGAGCAACCTGGATACTGGCAGGGCCCCAGGGGATGAAAGAAGCGAGGCGACGCTCTCGGATGCGCAGCAATGACTTGTGCACGTCGGTGGGGTCGGCTTCGCCCTGGATGATGTTGAGGATACTGATGTAGCAGCTAGACTTGCTGGGGTTGACGGAGACCATGCGGTTCTTGGGCTGTAGAAGGCGACGCATAACGTCTAGTACGGTCGTCTTTCGCACCGTCCTGGCTTGCTCGATGTTGGCGCCCGTGAAGGGCGTGTATGATGTGAGGAGGAAGTGGCTGCGTGGCGTGGGGATGAGCGAGGCGATGATCCCAGCCAGGTCGTTGTGCATGTATCCAGGGTATCGTAGCGTTGTTGTAGATGCAGACATCACAGTTGACACAAGCTGGTTGGTTTGGTGGAACGAGGGCTCTTGAATGTGGAGCCGATCAGCGACAATTCGTGACAGAGCACCATTGTCCAGGACGACCACGGAGTCGGCATCTTGGGTCAATCGCCGCATGGCAAGCAAGCTGTTGTAAGGGTTGACGACGACATCGGACTGCGTGTCGGGGAAGACGGAGTAGGTTTGGATGAGCTTCTTCGGGAATCGATCGTTCATGCGTTCTAGGATGAAACTTCCCAGTCCAGAGCCTGTTCCTCCTGCGATCGAATGTAGCAGCATGAAGCCCTCTAGTGAGTCACTTCCGTCTGCTTCGCGGTCAATCATATCAAAAATCTCCTCTTGCACGCCCTCGCCCGCAGCATATCCGGTACCCCAATTGTTTCCAGCTCCGATACCTTGTTGTCCGATGAAGAAGTTCTCGGGGTTGTAGATATTCTTGTAGGGGCCAGTCTGGATGGCATTGAGGACCTGAAGACAATGTGTGCGTTAATCATCGTGTGTCGCTGTGCTATATAGGTGAAGGATAGCATACCCTGGGCTCTAAGTCGAGAAGAATCGCTCGAGGGATGTACCTGGTGTCGTCACTCTGTCCACGTCTGTTAGCCAGTGTTCTCGTCATGCCACCAAAGTGGTGATGGGCTATTCCAAGGTTCCTGTACGCACCTGGTAGAAGAAAACATCCTTGCGATCACCAGCCGCTCCGTCAGTCGCATGCTCTTCCAAGTTTCCGTCTGCGCTGATCCCGTGCTCCTGGCACAGCTGCTGCCAGAACTGACTGCCAACTAGATAGAACAAATGTTAGCCAACCTGAACTTACATTTTCTCGTGCTTCATTCAAGAGAATAAGAGCAGGGTCTCGTGGAATGGACCGCGGAGTTGAGCCACATACCGTTGTTGCCGCACTGGCCGGCTTGGATTGTGATGATTTCTCTGCAATTTCCACCAATATTAGCATCGATATCCAAACTATATTGAGCACCATCAATTATAATTGAGTCGGAAGAATCAACAAACCTTGGCATCTTTCCTTCGCGGAAGTCGAGTGTTGCTTCTCGTTAACGCGTATCGCGTTCACGCGGGGAACTTTTTGGCCTATATTGCTGCCTCAGGCAGAAGCTATTACCACCTCATGTGTTGGACATCAACATTTTAACGGCCTGTAAAATAGATCTATGCGAGAATGAGGGCGGGCTAAAATTGAGATTTAAATGCTTTCCAGGTTGGCAAGCTATGTTGAAATTTTGGTATATCATCTCCAATTTAATTCACTAACCACCACTCTGGACCACTATATCACTCAGAACCCTGCCTTCAACGCCGTGATGAGGTTTCCAGCACCGGCAACTACCCCGTCTACAATGCGTACACGTTGGCCTTCTGGGTGTCCATATTCCTGAATACAGCCCTCCCGTACCGCTTCCTCCATGCCAGCCATACCTGCGCAGCCCAGACAGACAACCTTAACACGAGATTCCGAGTTGCGAAGCAGGTTACGGGTAGCGTCGATAATCCGCCGTCTCACTTCCTCTGGTTCTGTGGTGTGCAGTTCAACTGCTGTCAGGCCGGTGGTCTCGACTCCCGCAAAGTGCATAGAGCTCCCGTCCTCATAATCGTAACCCAGCGCTCCTTGGACCGCATTGGTGAGCTCCTCCTTCCATGCAGAGCCAGTGGTCACAATACCAAAGCTGCCCTTCTCTTGGTACTTGAGTAGCCTCTCTGTTGGATCGATCGGATCTTGCAATGCGAAACCACTAACCAAGGAGAGCGCAGCGGTGATGGATGCTTCAAAGATTCCAGTGACATATTTGTTTCTCGTTGAGCTCGATTCTTCGCTTGCCCTGATGTCCTCCCTTAGTCTGCCGACGAATGGATGCGCGGAGTAGCACGCTACAAGAAACGCGTCGTAATGGCCGATAAAGTCACGTACGGGCCAGCAATTCAATGCCGAATTGCACGATTCTTTGGCATTGTTGATGCTGGCAATTGGTTCAATCTCGACTCCGTCGACTTCCACGGTGGAGTCTGGAGCAGTGAAGTACTCGAAGTGTACATCTTGGTAGTTCATGCTGGCCAATATGGGCTTCAGGGCTTCAGTCATGTGCGTTGAGGTATTGGGGTTGATGATCAATATGCTATAGTCCCGTTCGCCTTTCCTCGGATCCAGCTGAACAATTTCGTTCGCGTCATATCGTGGCTCAAGAGCGGAACTCATCTTTCGAAGAATGAGTGAATTGAATAGCCTGACAGGAAGGACAGCTCTTTGCTCTTCGGGAAGAAATGAATACCCGCGGAGACTGCGATGAGCTCCGTTATCTGTTATCGGGATCCTCCGCAACCCCACCATATATCTCTTAAGAGCTTGGCGGACCACTTCTTCAAGAGGTGAAAGGCTATATGGCTTCGGATATTAATTACGGAAGGAGACAATGTTCTTTTTCTCTTAGTCTATCCTTGCAAGGTTCTTAGAATAAATCGTTTCAAGGTTATCAGTCGACTATGGCTTACAAATTCATTGTACCCCTCGGGCTAGAGTCTAATATACGAGAACCACTCCACCCAGCAGCCCCGCCGTCCTCGCACGCCATCTTACCTTCAACACCTCACATACACGGAACAAATCTCAATTCACATCATGCCCCTGATCGCACAGAACCCCCAGCCCAGAGTTATTCTCGGGTTGATGACCTTTGGCCCAACCGAGTCCAAGGGTGCCCGGATCACCTCACTGGACGAGTTCAACAAATGCCTTGATTACTTCCAGCAGCAAGGGTTCAACGAAGTTGATACTGCCCGTATTTACATCGACGGAGAACAGGAAGCATTCACAGCCAAGGCGAACTGGAAGTCGCGTGGACTAACTCTGGCCACAAAATGGTACCCCCATCAGCCCGGCTTTCACAAGCCGGAGGTCGTCCGTGAGAAATTAGAGCTTTCCCTGAAGGAGCTACAGACCGACACAGTCGATATCTTTTATCTGCATGCAGCAGACCGCGCCACTCCCTTCGCTGAAACTCTCGAGGCTGTTAACCAGCTCCACAAGGAGGGCAAGTTCGTACAGCTCGGTCTGAGCAATTTTACAGCCTTTGAAGTGGCCGAGATTTGCATCCTCTGTGCTGAGAGGGGATGGGTCCGTCCTACCATTTACCAGGCCATGTATAACGCGATTAGTATGTAGTGTTCTTTCTCTTGCATTCCATATCTAAGGTCGGGGCCACCGAGCTAACATGATCGATAGCACGCAACATCGAGACTGAACTTGTTCCCGCCTGTCACCGGTACGGTCTCGATATAGTCATCTACAACCCACTGGCCGGTGGTCTTTTCTCGGGAAAATACAAATCCCAAGATATCCCCGCGGAAGGCAGATACAGTGACTCGAGCTCTACCGGACCCAACTATCGCAAACGTTACTTCAGAGATGCCACCTTTGAAGCTCTGAGTATCATTGAGCCTGTCGTAGAGAAACATGGTCTCACACTTCTAGAGACGGCTCTGCGCTGGGTCCGCCATCACTCTGCTCTGAGAATGGATAATGGCGGTCGTGACGGAGTTTTGGTGGGAGTTAGTAGCTTCGCACAGCTTGAGACTAACCTTGCCGATCTCCAGAAGGGACCGCTCCCCGAAGAGGTTGTGCAGGCCTTGGACCAGGCTTGGCTGGTCGCCAAGTCCAACTCTCCCAATTACTGGCATCTGGATCTCAAGTATACTTACGATACTCAGAAGGCGGTGTTTGGGCCTAAGGAGTGAGGTACAGGGGCATGTTAAGGGTTGTCCATCAGATTTGATACATACATAAAAGCTAGCTAGTGAAAACCAATGGCAATCCGAGGAATCCTGATGGTATCTAATACGTCCACAATATTTCTATCATGCTCTGGAGCCCACGTCTTCTGACACTAATTTCAGTACTCCGGGGGCCATTTCCTGCTCCTAAAATAGCCGAATGACGTAATTACACACGCTAACCCGAGTTTGGGATAGTGTGCGCATAATGTGAATCACGTGATGTAGTCACAGGGGTCCACAAGTGGATAATGGCACCTGAAGGCGGTCATTCTGTCACGCCTCATTGGATTTCCGATCGTCTTCGACCTGAATGTTTCTATTTGATACATTCTGCTCTTTTATTCACATCTGATACAATAATCGTTCCTCAGCGGATTCAACCTACCGTTCGAGCTACAACTACATCCGATCGGTGCCGAGTCGCATGTATTCCGTGGGCGCCTGCGCAGCATCTATTTAACACGTGGGAATAGGCTTATGGGTAGCCTTTTCCGGGGAAATCAATTCTAGCCACGTTATCTGCATCAACTTGATGGGTGACCATTCGATAGTCCACGCCTTGGCTCCTCATCCCCATTTCTCCCACAATTGCAGTAAATCGGACAAGAACACCCCTGACGGCGGTATTCATGTCGAGGTAGTTAAATCCGACTAGCACCTTCCCTCATCAACGCCGTTGTGGCTTCGCATAGTATTGAGCTCTCAGAGCCGCGGGTTATCTCACGCCCAGACGCGGTCCACGACTTCGACTCTGACGACGAAATGGCTTCCAATCGCCCCCCCATTACACCGACCAACAGACGGCCGCTCGCAACAACCCCTCCTTAAGGGTGACCACCATCGCCGGTCCCGTTCCCACTCGAGCTTCGTGGATGCCGACGCGGAAGGCCAGTCCATGCTGCATGGAACCAGGAGGCCAACAATCCGGAGTAGAAGTCCGGAACACGACGCTGCCCGAGCAACCCGCAAGAAATACTTGGTTGCATCTGGATTCCTCTTACTCAGTTTGGTCAGCTTCGTGGTCCAAACCGAAACCGCTTCATACATTCAAAATGAATTGGGCTGGAAGAAGCCGTATTGCATGCTGTAAGTCCGAGCGCAAAGACGCCAGCGACATGCCCATGCGAAACCTGTTTCCCGGAATGTAAACGCTTACCGTCTCCTCTCCCTATGCAGCTATATGACCCACGGTTCATGGTCCTTCCTCTGGCTAGTCCAGCTAGGTATCCTTCGGTTACAGAAGCGGAAGCTCACCTGGGATGCTTTCTGGCGGCGCCACGTCTTTTTCCTTCGCACCACTGCGCAGATGGTAGAGTCCCAGGAGGTGCACCTGACCGCTCGCGCATCCAATCGATCTCCAGTCCGCTACATGTTGACGACCACCGCCTTTGTGACTACTGCTCTCACAGTCGCCGGAGGATCATGGTATGTGGCAGTCAACATGACCACTCCCAGCGATCTGACAGCAATCTACAACTGCTCGGCTTTCTTCGCATATGCCTTTTCGATTCCGCTATTGAACGAGAAACTGCGGGTTGACAAGGTCTTCTCCGTGGCCGTAGCTACCATCGGCGTTATGGTCGTTGCCTATGGGGATGGGGCCAATAAGAAGACCTCGAAGGGAGGCACGCCTGACAGCGGGGCGCAGAACAGATTGCTCGGGAACATCGTTATCGGCGTTGGAAGTATTCTCTATGGGCTTTACGAGGTGCTCTATAAACGCTTTGCTTGTCCTCCGGAAGGTACCAGCCCTGGCCGGGGTACGATCTTTGCCAATACTTTTGGCAGTCTAATCGGGGTCTTCACCCTGTTAGTACTATGGATACCATTGCCATTTTTGCACTGGATAGGGTGGGAGACATTTGAATGGCCGACTGGCGAGGCAGGATGGATGCTGCTCATTTCCGTGGGTGCCAATGCTAGTAAGTACCAATCCCAGCGTCTCAGCACAGAGGCAGAGGCTAACATCAAGATAGCATTCTCGGGCTCTTTCCTTGTGCTTATTTCCCTCACATCGCCCGTTCTATCATCAGTGGCCGCTCTCCTTACCATTTTCCTTGTCGCTCTGGTGGACTGGTTCCGAACTGGAGACTCGCTATCTATGGCCTCTATTATTGGAGGCATCTTGATCACGGTGGCATTTTTCATGCTGAGCTTCAGCACATATAGAGAGATGAATGAGGAGCGGAGGAAGCATCTAGAAAGCGATGAGCTTGAGTCTGACAGTGATGCATAGGTGCATTGGGGGGTTTTCTTTTTCTTTTTTTTCCTTTTTTTTTTTGCACTGGTTTACATAACTACACCATTTGAATTAGTGGCCAGACTATCTGACGTATAAAACTTCCTTTTTTCTCCCACATGCTATGCTTGCTCAAGACGATAGTAAGATCCATATACGCGAGTCAAAAAAACACATATGAGGTCTGTGCATATGAGTCCATTTGGGGAACTTTGGCTCGATTGGGTTGCCCCAGATTATGGGAGTTCCATGGTTCAGCCGTCAATTTATCGTGGATGAACCGGTCCCTCTCGACCAAAAGTCTACCTGTGACATCATGAGATTTTATTTTTTACTCTTTCGATTCGGGTATGTCCGAGTGGGCGCTTCTTTTGATTCGGGTCCGAGTGAGCTTTTCCTTCCATGGAACCTCGGAAGTCAGATGGGTTTCCCGTGGATATCGGCATCCCGCATATCCGGAACTTTGGAGATTAATACAATGTTGTACTCTCGCACATAAGTATACGACATACATGTACGGATGTACAATGTACACTGTGCGTTAATTTCTTTCGAAGGTTTTGACTTGGCAATTGCAGTATGGCGAATCAGATCCACTGCGCAAATTAACCTTCAATGATCACTATCCCAGTGCATTGTACAGTGTACATATCGGGTTAGAGTTTTGACTTGAATGATGTATCAAATAGTACATATGGGTAGAGAAGAACGGTGAGAACAAGCGCGAACAACTCGACAGATCGACTTTTAAAGGCGTGGTACAACGCATATGCAGGCAATATCCAGATTCAAAGCCAGGATCTGCCGCTGCCCCCCAATTGATTTCATGACGATCAACCCCCAAGACCCAAGCCCTCAAACCCACGTCAAAGCCGCCATTGTTATTGGGTCAAACAAAGAAACCGGTCCACCGAACGCTAGGGGTGAAATAATGTCTCACAGCGCTAGGAGCGTCCGTTTGCCTTGGAGGTATCTTTCACCCCCTGCCAAATGGCCAAATGGCGCTAAGAAATGTCTGGCGCCACTATTTATATCCGATCTGACTCCGCAGCCAAGACAAGCAATGAGAAGATCAAGTCGGTTTCAACTCTGACAATCTCCAGATATCCACATAAGAAATGTGACTTTGGCAAGCCATGAGAATTCATGTTCACACATTCTTCCAAGGCCCTTGGCTCGGCAATAAACACCTCTCCCCGACATGGATCTCATCCCCTTGACTTGCAGGCCCCCAGCGTGGCGCACGCTATCCCTCCGGGACCCACCAAGTCAAGCGAGATTTGGATGGTCATTCAAGTCAATGATTGGCAGTGATGATACCCGCTTTTTTCTCCGGATGTGCCTCCCTGTTGATTGGTGCCTTGAGGACCCCAGGATTGAAATAGGTGCCCTTTTTACAGGCTGTACAAGGTACGGTGGATGCAAGTATGAACCACTTTTGATGGGGCCTTAGGAACCATAACCTTGGAAGTAAATACGGATACTTCGTATTATGGTGGCAACCAAGTCATGACGTCCTCTACTTGGAAGTAGGATTGTTCAACAGTGAGAGTGTAGGGAAAGGTCACATTCCTGAAGAGAAAACCTTCTTTTCTCTGTCCTTTTTTGGCTTTTGACAGCCCATTGTCACCTAATCTGGCATCTTCCCCGAGGTGTCATGTGTACCTGGAATACTGTATTGTGTATCATATCTTATTTCCTTCAGGGGAGAGAACTAAAGTACGAACAGGGGATTAACTTCTCTATCTTCTATGTAACTATGCAAAGTTCAAATGTTGTACATACTAGTTGAGAGAGGAATACATAGGCAACTCCTATCTATATAGACTTTAAGCCCTGTCTTAGTATGTAATCTGGTTCATCCCCCTTCAAAAATCGACATTGATTGGTCTGTCTCCCCGTCGGATGGCAACGGGTGATACCGTGTACGGTAATCAAGATACAGCCCCATCCCATCTTCCCCTCCTGGATTTGTTGTTCTCTTTGGCTGCTTCTTCTTCTCTTCAACCTCTCTACGACCAACCTTTTCCACCCTCCCCTCTTTGGCCTTCGTCGTGGCCGTCCGTTCATTTTTCCATTTGGATATCGCTGGTGGTAGCTTCTTGATTTCACTCGTTCCTTTCTGCCTGGCGCGGATTCAATGACCCTCGCCCAACGTGCTTAAAGTCGACCTCCAGATTCCTAGGCTTTCTCGCTGAAGGGAAGTCGGTCTGGAGGTCTTTGCCCATCTGGATCTTATCGGGCTTTCGTCACTCCGCGAAATTTTCTTACTGCCATATCCTTTTGCTTTTGTTTTTGTGTTTTTTCCTTTTTTCTTCCTAGCCTTCAATCATGGCTTCGATTTCACTTCCTCCGCAGTCCCAGGCGGGCTTCCCGTCACATTTCGATACCTCGGATCAGTCCAACGCCAGCCCCGATCGCCGCCAACACATGCGCGCACCATTGGCTAATCCACCATTTGTCTTTCCAGCCCGGGATCCTGACGCCTCTAACACCGAATTGGAGACCCCTGAGCGCCGGGAACGGGCCGCATTGCCCGCGTTCTCTTTTAATCCCGGATCAGAACAGCAGTCCTCGCACCTCTCAGCGCCATCGTTGTCGAATCCTCGCACGGGCGGACACCGTCGGCGACCAAGCGAGTTTGTTGGAACCGACCATTTGGTAACACCGGAAACAGTTGGACCAGGTCACAAACGGGCGTCTTCTATGGCAGATCAACCTATTCCTCCTCCAGGACCTGGTGTTGGCAGGGTTCCTGGACGACGGAACCATGCCCATCGCCGTTCGGCTGCGATCTCTAATGTCGACTTGAATGCCATCACTAAGGCGCTTGGTCCTAATTCTGCGGCCGGAAGTGCGCCTTGCACGCCCGCAGACCCTAGCCACAAATCTGCATCTGATGTTCCTTCGCGACCACTCTCTCAATCTGCTATCAGCCTTGGTCGTCCCACGCCCCCTGCTTCTCCTCGATTCCCTCCTGTCCCTCCCATTCCGGCTGCCATTCAAGTGGAAATGGCCATGAACAATGACGCATCGAATTCTGAACAACCAGTACCTACTGTTTCGCATGGTACCTCGGATAGTCTGGCCACAATTAAGTTACAGCAACAGGTGGAGAAGCCTACTTTCTCGGACCGGATAACGCCAAGACCCGAATACAGCCCGAAACCTCGACCCAAAACTGCCGATGCCTCTTTGGTTATGGATTTTATGCAGATGGATGATGACTCCGGATTATCTATCAAACGTTCGCACTCAGCCGCTGGGCACTCGCGCTCTCGAAAGAGCAAATCAACACCGCATCTTGATTCAACTCTCTCGTCCGGGGATATTCAGTCGACAGACAACTGCCGGGCTTCATTTTCGGACGATGGTTCTGATACATCTGGCGATGAAGCGACAGAAAAGTCATCTAACAAATCCGCTCTCAAGTCGAAAAAGAAGAAGCAGAAACGTGTTCGCTCTTGGGCCGGTCACATTCTAACTCGAACCAAGAGTAAGGGCAAGAGTAAGCGCCATGCGAAGGCTGACACAGAGCAGCCGCCGCCTGTACCTCGCGTTCCTGCAGCTCGTCCCCCTGCTCTTACTCGGACCAACTCGGGGACCGGATCTGTTTTAGATGTTGATTTTGATAATGACGACGTCGTTGTCATCCGAACTCCGACCAATCCGACGATGCCTTCTTCTGCCCTTGAGCCCATCCAAAATAATTGTCAAACCAATGACAACAGTTCTTTGTCTGCACAATCTCTAGAGACCTCGTGGAAACCGAGGAGTTTCTATGAACAGGGTGTCGGCCCGCATGACAATGTACTGAGTAGCCCCATCATCGACCTAGATGCGGCGCTTGGTCCCTTCAACACTCCGGATATGCGACCCGCCACGCAGGGTGCATCCAACAACAACTTTTCGATAGCAACTCAGCGGATGTACAGCGGCGGAAGACGGGGTGAATTTGTTGGCCCAGAGATGCGATACCATCGGCGCACCGAAAGTGCTCCAGCGATGCAACCATTCGACCGGTCTGCTCTAGGCGCATTCCGTTTGGGTCCAACCTCGGCAGTCGAAACCCCCGATGTGTTCGACGAGGAGGAAGAGGATGCTTTCTTGGCTGCTTCCCAGTCACCCAAGGGCGAGCGGCTTCCGGTAAACCAGCCACCGATCGATAACGCAGTTTTCTCGTCATCGGAGGAAGATCAGAAATCTATTCACAGCAACAATACCTCTGGCACTAGTGATACCCTGACCCGTGCCCCTGCCGGTAGCATCTCCTCTCAGAATGCTGGCTTGGGTATTCAACAAGGCGATAAGCGTCTGAACCAGGAACGGCCGGAGGAAAGAGGTGCCCTTGAGCAGGTACATAATGCCAGCAATCCGTTCACCAGCAAGCCTCGAACCCCTGTGGACGTTTTGAAGACGGAAGAACCTGCACATAAAGTGATTGGACCTCCCAGTCCCGATATTTCTCCTCGATTCTTAGCTGTCGACAAGCGACCTGCGACCTCACCCATTGAGCTGCTGCCTAGCATTCCGCCATTCGCATTGCAACCAGGAGTTTCGCCGTCTGACTCGTCTTTCCCATCTCCGGATGCTCCGCGGTCAGCTGCGGCATCCTCGATGACGGACCGGAACTTTTCCAGTCACTCGTATCATCACCTTCCTTCGGCGGAATATCAGTATGCATCGGTTGAAGATGTTCCATCTTTGACCAGCAGTGCGTCGACTATGACCAACACTCTGAATCGCTTCTCGGCCGCTTCTTTCTTTCCTCGCGCGCGTCTTTCTACCGACCGCGCGGCGTCCTTCTCAGCTGCTGGTACCCGACGCACCAGCCAGGCTAACGCCTCCAAGCGCTCTAGTCTAGCCAGCCTTTCCAAGCTAGTCGGTGGTCCCCATTCTGAGCGGAGCAAGCTCAACCAGGAGGAGAAACCCCCTAGCAATGCATCCGACAAAACGAAGAAGAAGGGTCACCGTCTCAGCCGAATGATGCACTTCTGGAAACCTAAGGACAAGGAAAAGTCATCCAATGAGGCCGCACCAGCAAATGAACGGCCACAGTCATAGGCGCGCGGCGCGCGTTGCTTTTGATATTTTTTACTTCGATTTACGGCGCAACCTCGGCATAGCGACATCCTGGCAATTTTGAGACATCACATTACTCCCCTGCTTTTTCCCCCACTTTTGACAGCGTGGGCGTCTTCTTTTACCCGATTTGTACATATTGGTGTTCCGTTCAGCTTTCCTGTGGATTCTTTTTCCCCATCTTCATCGGCGGTTCTATTTCTGCGTCTTCCACCAAGACGCTCATTACGAATTTCTTTATCTCTCGAGGCGTAATTGTCTTGAGTATGAACTATCATTTTTCTTGTCAATCCTTATGTTCCGGTGTGAGTGACGCACGGATTTATTGACTTTCTCTACGATCGTTGCTCCTCTTACCATTTTTGTTTCGGTTTTGCTCAAGGCCCTTAGCCTGGAATATCATTCGTCCCCATTGGTACATCCGTTGGGTCCCCTTTCTCATATCTGGGACATGGCTGTCTGTGTATCTATTGTGTGGCTGTTGTGTCTACACTGCTCAGGTGGCGTGGCATTTGTCAAGGATTTGTCTCTGTCCGATTACACAAATAGCGGATAATGAAACCACTCTCTTCAATTATATGCTATAGTCCCTGTAAGATCTGTGATAGATTTTGTAGGCTTAACTAGTTCTAGGCTCGACTTCTTAAGTGAATTAGCGAAGAATCGCGGACCAAGGCTTATATATAATCGTGGCACTGCCTTTTCACCAACACACTGTTTCTCAAGCAGCTTACGTAGGCCCATATCTGAGCTCCGTAGTAGTTGGTTAGTTATCGTTCGTACAACATACAGTTACGCATACAATATAACTAAGTCTTAGCACCTCTGCCCAGGTAGAGACCCGCACATCACACCGCACCGCGGCCCGTATCAAGGCTCCAGCGCCCACCAACCCGCTCATCGAGTTTCAACTCAAGGCGCCCAGAATATCCGTTGAAGCCCCTGCTCGACTGCTCAGAAGGATCAGTACTTATGTTCGAGGTCACGTGACTCTGTTTGCTCCTGCGCACATTAGTTAGTCTCATCCGCACACGGTTTCTTTCTTCTTCACGCATCTATCACATTTTCCAGAAGGATCCTACATTCCACATCAGTCTCTCTCTATCAACTTAATTTTGCAGACCCCAGAGAAGAACGAAGCTATGACCCAAGACGACGCTCCAGAAGCAGGCCATCCCGAAGATAACTAGTAATCAGCCAAGCGACAATGCAAGAAATCATCCCGAGGCCTTGAATGAAGTCAGGACTCAGACAAAGGACCAAGCTGCACCTTCGACCAAGCCCCTTCCTAAAGACAAAGCTGCATTAAAAGCCGAGCTTATGCACCGAATCTTGAATCACGAACAAATCAAAGCTGAAGAGGCAGAAGCTAGGGCCAAGCTTACAGATGATGAAGGCGAGATACTCTATGCCTTTCATCGCCGTAGGATTGTTCGAATCAACGAATATCTTGTGGTGAAAAAAGCCGATGATATTCCGGTCCATGAAGCTCCAACCCTTCGGTTTATCGCTGAAAATACCACAATCCCAGTGCCAAAAGTCCATGATGTTCGTTTGGAGGATGATAAAGTGGTTGGCATTGTTATGGACTATATGCCTGGTAAGCCACTAGACGAAGTTTGGAATACTTTGAGTCCTAGCCAGAAACAATCAATCGCTGAGCAACTCCGTGGCTATATCTCCCAACTCCGAGACCTCAAGGGCAATTATATCGGTGCTATTGGTCGCGGTACTGTCTCAATGGGCAAATGGGGGCCTATCTACGGAGGACCCTTTGACTCTGAGCAGGAATTCAATCAGTGGATTCTGAGCGACCTCCATTCAGGACTGCCCGCCCCACACAGATACTACGCAGAACGTGCACTGACGGATGGCCATTAAATCGTCTTCACCCATTCTGATTTCTCCTCTCGAAATATCCTTGTGGATGAAAACAATGACTACCAGGTTACCGCTATCCTAGACTGGGAGTTTGCTGGCTGGTATCCAGAGTGGTGGGAATACTTTAGAGCATACAAGAGCTTCCACCGGGGCAAGGATTGGAGTGATTACCTGTGCTATATTCTCCCCCTCGATTTGAACGAGAGTTCATTGGCATGTGTTATGTATCTGAATACTGCAGCAGCTAGGAGATCACGTTTGAACTCATTTCATAGCATACAGATCTACTCACAAATCTTGACTCCACCAAGCTCTGTGAGTAGAACAGTATCGGCAGTTAAGACAGCGAGTGCTCTCTATGACCCGCAGATAATGAATTCCTCCGATATCCACAGTGTCCCCAGTGTGGATCGTCGTAACCTCCCCATACCCCGCGCCACCATACCTGCAGGTCTTGAACCTTGGAGCTCGTAATTTCAGGCATTCCTGGTGAGGCTTCTGGCAGGAACACATAGCCCATGTGTTGCTGGACCCAGTCAGGGTCCGTACCTCGTATGATGTTGCTTTCATGGTAAATATCGTAAATTGTCGGGATAAATTGTCTTCGTCTTCATCGTCTTCCTCGAGGATGATCTTGCGAAGTTCTGTGTTCATGCGTAGATCTCGGGCCATCAGCTGCGACATTACGAGCGAATGTGCGACTGCTCCTGTCGCGTCTTGGCGTCTGGGTAACAGGATGCTGTGGGTGTTGAACTGTTCACGCCACGCGGGTCGAATGTTAGTAAGTGGAAGCCCTCGCCCAGTATGCTCTTTAGCTGGTCGCCTCGGCGGTATAGGAGGTCGAACCCGCTGGCTCCTGGGCCGCCGGGGTTTAGGAGGAGGTTCTGTGTTGCGTTTTTACTACGTAGGCAGATGAGTGGGATTGGGAAGCCTTTCGGCTTTGCTGAGTTTGGTTTCTCTGTTGCGAATTGGTCTATCGGGACTTCGATGATGCTCCATTCGAGTGGTCTGCTGTGCAGGTCGCCGTATGGTTCCTAAGTTATGTGCTCGCCGCTGTATTTAAGGGTCTTTGCACCGTGTGAGGGATATGACTTTGGGGTTTAGGTTGCAGTAATTGCAGATAATGAATAATGAAAAGAGTGTCCATATTGGGGGTAGGGCGCAGTTCATAAATCGTGGGATATCGTCTCTCCCACTCTGTGGTAACAACCCCTGTTAAAAGCTTTTCCCCCATGTTTGACCTGTAGACCCGGTTTAGGAATTAAATACACTGACATGTGAGAACGCCCACGGAAGTGTTCTCAGTTCTGAGACTGCATATGAATATGGGGGTGTGGTCGGGGCTCGGAGGTCGGGGTTCACAAGTACAGGGGAGCCACGTGGGTTGTTTTCGCGCTGATGCTCCTGATTGCGCTCTGATTGATGCAGTAACACAAGGCTACTCTAGTTATGATAGAGGAGCTGGAAGAAATATGAATATTGGCATCTTGAAAGACATATATCAAGGGATCAAAAGGATGATGCATTTGACGATATGTATAAAAGACAAGATGGTGCCATGATCTTCCACCTATATTGTACTATATCCATGTGTGTTCCTTGTAAGAGTCCATGAGCCTGAATGCAGAACATAGTGTATACAAGGGAATTGCCCAGGTCCAGCCCTAGAAGCCTCCGGTGCCCGCCCAGGGAATCCGCCTTACCTAATTTCGACGCGGGAGCTCTGTCCACGGGTGGACCTAAGCTCTCTCCTCCCATAGACTTGGATCTGAGACCATCTTGAAGCAATTCACGCGTGAAATTATTGAGGTTATTGAAGTCATTACAGTCCTGGCATTTGTGACACTGCCGCTGTTGTTCAACCCGTACGTCTGAAGGGACTTCCATCGACTCTGCTAGGGTTGTTCAACCTGTCACATTCATTCCCTGCGTCTCCACTGCCAGTGTAGTGTGTGCTTTGCACTCTCACCTCGATCTAATTTATGCCTTCTTTCTGCTTGGTGTTACGACATATTTGATGTTCACTCCAATAAGCCAATACATCAATACTTGATACTTCTTGCGCTCCACAGGTGTCATAGTGAAGACTCCTGTAAAAACACAATGTTTAACGGCAATTCACGGAGAGAAGAAGTGCCTATGTCCCATAATGACCAATCTCACTATGTCCGCACACAAGAGTACGCAGCTACGCCGCAATATCCAAACTCTACACGCGGCCCCAGTTCAACCTATTACGGGTTGACGAACACAGGCAACGATGACACTGTAGTCGTTGACCAGAAAAGTTTCAACCGTGATTCCCACGACTTTGCAGAGGGAGACTTTGTTTGCCCGGGATTCTTCAGCCGTGTCGACCTGGGCGGGTTCACCCGCCGCTTCAACCCTTCGCAATGGAGCTATGATATGCGCCGCCAAGCCCAGCCCATCCTTCCATTTTTATCTCTTGGCCCTTCATCATGCCTACGAGATGCCGATTACATCCGCAGCCAAGGGTTCACGCTACTTCTTGCTATTCGAAGTCGGCACTCGGCCCATGCACGCCTCGTCTCCGGCGAAAAGGCAGCAGCCGAGGTCGGTATTATGGCGGACACGGTTGATGTTCTTGATAACCAAGAGCTCATTTCTGCATTTCCGCGCGCTATTCGCCGCATCAATGATCATCTGGCTGGTGTTGATATGGGACCCGATGGAATGGTTTCAAACGGTCAACAACCGAAGAGGAAGGTCCTTGTCTTCTGTGAATCCGGGAATGAACGCTCCGCCGGTGTCGTCATTGCCTATATCATGGTCATGCTTAATATTGAGACGGTTGAAGCTACACATATGGTTCAGCAGCGTCGTTTCTGTGTCTCAATCGAGGACCCTATGAAATACATTCTCACGGCTTTCGAGTCCATTCTCTCTGCGAAACGTGACGTTGAGCGTGCTAAGCGAATGACTGTCTGTGGGGCTTCAACTCTTGCTCCCCCACCTCTACCACCACTCCTCGCGAAGAAGCGGAGTTTCCAAGATCATAGGGATGATGCTCTTGCCATAGGGGAGGGTGAAATGGACATGGACATGGATGAGGACCCCTTCTATGAGCGAAAGCCACTTGCTCCCTTCCAGGACCGCGTGGTCTAGGGTGAACCACTCGGAATGGCAATGTCATGGTATGGAGATGGGGAGGGAGACAGATTTACTGGGAGATGAAAGGAGATGAAGGGAATATTTCCATTGTTTAGAGTAGGGTGGCTTTTTGCTTTTTGCTTTTCTTTTTGCACGCTCTTATTTGCCTGCTTTATTGCTTCATGGTTCTTGGATGCAAATACCCAGCTGCAGTTGCTCATTTCTACTATCTTCCCGACATCTAGGCCATCCACTGGCCATTACACCCTTATATCCTCATATTCGTAAGATCATAAACATGGGAAGGTTTCAGCATAGCATGTGCTTACATTTTATGTAGAGAAATCAATAATGGGGGCAATATCAGAATTTGGCAAGTCTCGAGTCGCGCGCAAGTTGGTTGATGCCCTCAAGCACCTGACCCAACGTTTGAACCCACCTTGTCGACTCTCGACCCAATTTGTCCCTGCCTTGTGTTTTCATTTTCGATCTGAGAGCTCGAGTCTTACCTTGACATTGCGCCACCTCAAATTCATCCCGATCCTCCCTTCTCCTCTCTTCTTTCATCTCGCGCGACAGCATTTCCATCTCGCGACCCCCCACCACGATCACCTATCGAGCCCCTATGATGAAGCGCATGCTTCCCATTGACTTTTAGCACGTACCTACGATCGATACACCACACCAACCACTAAGCGCATCACAGCTCGTCCCACATCTCACGCCTCACCCCAACGTGCCGCCAAAATGAGCGGCATGCGACTGCGTGACAGTATCCGCGCGCCGCAGCGATATGGCGAAGATGAATACGAAACACCATCACGGGTCTCGCTGCGCCACGGATACGATGACTCCTTTGACGACTCAATGGAGCTTGGGGAATCAGGCAGACCGCGCCCACAAAAGAGACGCAGGCTCAACACTGTGCCATTCAACCCCAATCTACCACCAGCTGCGTTTCCCAGTTTGAGCAGACCACAGTCAGGTCGTGACTCCACCACCTCCGCGCAAAATCGCGGTGATGGCGACAGCCAACAGAACACGCAGGGCAGCCAAGTCGGGCCAGAACTCCACGGTGATGGGTCAACGACAGCCGGTCCATTGCCTCCATCTGGGATGAACGGAGTCCCGATCAATCAGTTCGAGAATCACCTTGCCAGTAACAACATGGACAACCCGGTGTACGCGAGGAACGTTAACGTGGCGCGCATGACTGGTATGAATGCCGCTCTGGGTTCTGAGGATATGGACACATCTGCGGATAGTGACGATGATCAACTGCCAGATGCGACTCAGGTGCTCATTGATGCGGTAAGTATATCGTGAATTTTCCTGTGTTAGTACAATTCTGATTTGGGTCGTCATTTAGATCCCCAACCCGAAATGGAAAGATCTGCACATGGCTATGCAAGTCGAAATCGTCGAAAACACAATGAAGTACCATAACTGGAGACGTGTCTGCGACATTCTAGACCTTGGGCCAGACGATCGAAAACAGCTCATGGAGGTCATAAGCATTCGCAATAAGCAAATCCACCGGGAGAACAAGCGACTGGAGCAAATGCGGCGCAAACAGCGCGATGTACTCATGAAAATCGATAACAGCAAACTGAAGCGTTTCAAGCCGCCACCTCAGCTAGTGTTGAAAAGGATCGCTCGAGAGACCAACCGGAACCTGGTGCTCACCAAGTACACTGACCTATTTATGTGCCAAGCTCACGAGGTCTTGAAAGCCAGACAGTATTTGCATCAGCATGGGCTACCTCGAAGATATGCTGGCGATTGGGGAGACTGCCTGGTGGTGCTGCGAGAATCCGAGAACTCCCACGAACCTGACAAGTTTGAATGGAAAGAGAACATGAGATTCACCCCGCCTCCCAATGAGATGGAGACCTCAGACGATCCTGTTATGGACGAAACCAATAGTGCCAAGAGCGCATTCATTCAAAGCATTGGCACGAACGGCACAATGAACCCAAAGGATTTGATTCGAAGCAACACCGATCCGGATCCTATAATGGACTGGGGAAAGTATTATGAACGGAACCCGGACTCGTCGTGGGACACCACAAAGACCCGACTCGGTGGAATGGTCAAGGTGAACGTCGGTCCACGAAACGCTGCCCAGATCCAACCATACAAGCAAGCCGGTGTCACGCCCCAAGGATTATCCTCTCAGGCACAAGGGACCGCCATGACAGAGCCACCTCTACCGGAGTCTCCACCAGAAACACCGTCTAAGGGACCACGTAATGGGGCTCAGCCCGTTTTCAAGAGACCTGCCAGACCTTTCACCAGAGTCCTCACCGGAAACTGGTCTTCGGCAGGTTCCAACTCATCAGAGAGCCATTTAAAGTATCAAAGAAGCATACAGCAGGCCAAGCTTGAGAGAGTAGAGGCCGAGGCAGAGGCGATGCGCCGTCGGTACAACTACCAACCAAACCTTCGGGTTAATGGTGTTGGTGTTGGAATCAGTGCCGCACGTGGAAAACTTCAGACTCTTCCCATGACCCAGCCAGTCGAAGAAAACATGCCTTCGAATTTCTTCGCCCGCGCGTACCGTGGAATGACAAAGATGAGCGTTGACCGCCTCATGGATGAATTCGTCTGCTTCGAGCCTATTGTGGTGCCCGAAGAAAGCGAGCCCGAACAGCACGAGGAAGAACAGCCTAATGAGCAACCTAGTTCCACTGACATCAGTTCGATCACGGAGATATCCATGGATGATGTGATGCTGGTGCCGACAGATGCTTGGTCCTCTTCGCAGTAGAGGGATACAACCAAGGAACATTGAGGGAACAATCAAGAATTCAAGGATATGAGACCATCTCCTTCATCTCGACCTTGTTACATGATCCGTTTGTACAATACTATTGATGTATGATAGTTTTCAATGAAGTTGAAGTCAAGTCTGAGTTGTTGTAGTTTGGACGACTAATCTAAACCTGGTCTGTGCGTCAAACGCGAAAATGCCGCGTCGCGCACTCGTACTTGTACTCTGATCTCCAATATATCACGAATCGACGTCCGATCGTGCACAACGTTCATTTGAGCTACGAGTATCCATTTGTTGGAAACTCGTCTACGCCCGGTCTTGGGTATCACATTCGTTTACCCTTGTCCCCAGCGCAACTTGACATTGCGAAAACTTCTCCCCCCTTTGAATGACGTACCATCCCCGTCCATCTAGCACTCCCTTTAGACCATTCACTCTCGCTACTTCATTACTCAATCGTATTAGACGAAATGTCTGCTGAAGATACGGCGACTCCCACGGATTCCCGTGCGGGAACTATGGCTCCTGAGTCGGTCGTTCCTTCGTCGCCACTCACGGCCCCGACTGAGGCTGAAGACTCGAGGTCTTCTCATGATAAAGACGACAATTCCAAGGCAGACTCGACCGATTCAGAAGACGTCCAGGGGATGGACAGTAAGGCTAAGGCCTTAATGCACCTCTTGAAGACTAGCTCCGTACGTGTCCAGTCAGTCCTCGCCCTACCTGATTACAGTAGTCTGATGTCTTCTCGTGCCTGCAGGTCTTCGTTGCTATCATGTCAGATAAAATGAAGAAGCAGCAGGAGGACGCACGCTTAGCGGCGATCAAGCAGCGCGAACAAGCTGCCATGAGTCAGAAGAAAACTAAGTCTCCTCCCGAACCTGCTCGCCGAACTACTCGAACTCGGCCAACCCAAGATGCGACTGGGGAGGACACATACACTGGAGGAAAGGGTGCCAACGAAAAAGCTCCGGGACCGGGCAGGGGTCGGCCTAAGCGGGCAACCGCCGCGGCCAATGGCAGCTCTATTTCTAGTTACTTCAAAAAGGCCGACGTGCAAGTGACTGAAGATAATCCCTCAGTGCAACAAGCCCTTGAGCAGGCTGCCGACGACTACGAAGCGAACCCAACAGCTCTTGGTGAGCAGGAGTTAGTCGCGACACAGCAGCCAACACTTGTGAGTGGTGGCAAAATGAGGACTTACCAGCTGGAGGGTCTTGAATGGCTCAAGACTCTATGGATGAATGGACTTTGTGGCATCCTTGCTGATGAGATGGGCCTTGGGAAGACTGTTCAAGCCATCTCGATGATTGCTTTCTTAAAGGAGAAGCAGGTTTCCGGGCCGTTTTTGATTGCAGCACCGCTGAGCACGGTGAGCAATTGGGTAGATGAGTTCGCCCGATGGACCCCTGGAATCAAAACCGTCTTGTATCATGGCTCTAAGGATGAGCGAGCTGCCATGCGCAGCAAGTTCATGAAACTAAAAAACCAGGGGAGACATGGATTTCCCGGTCGTGTGCACATCCTATGAAATCTGCATGAATGACCGAAAGTTTTTGGCTCAATACCAATGGCGTTATATCGTTGTTGTACGTTTGCTTCAGTTCTTTTTCATCTACAAGACGCTAATCGATCTATAGGATGAGGGCCATCGCCTTAAGAATATGAATTGCAAGCTCATCAAGGAACTTTTGACCTACAACTCGGCTAATCGGTTGTTGATCACGGGGACACCACTCCAAAACAATATCTCTGAGTTGTGGTCACTTTTACACTTCCTGCTCCCTGAAGTCTTCAATGACCTGAACTCATTTGAGTCATGGTTTGATTTCTCGTCTGTCCTGGACAACAAGGGCCAGGCAGACCTTGTTGAGAAGCGCAAGCGTAACTTGGTCACCAGCATGCATGCCATTCTAAAGCCCTTCCTTCTTCGACGTCTGAAAACAGACGTGGAGCACACGCTTCCTAAGAAGAGAGAATACATTTTGTACGCTCCTCTGACCCCTGAACAGAAAGATCTCTATCGGGAGATCATCAATGGTACAGGGCGCCAATATCTTGAGGGAAAGGCTCTGGAGCGTTTGGAGAGCAAGAGCGGCAGCTCTACGCGTTCGCAAAGTATGAAGCGCAAACGGAGTGGCAGTGACGATGCAACACCCGTTAAGAGCTCCAGGTCCAGTGGGACGTCCACGCCGGCTCGCAATGGAAGTACTTCTACCCGCCGTCGCCGGCGCAGCGCTCGTCAGAGTTACAATGATCTAAGCGAAGGAGAGTTTGATGAGCACCTTCGTAAACTGGAGCTGGGAATTGAAGAAGAGGAAAGGAAGGTCGAGCCCAGCGATACCGAGCTTGAAGAGATGCAGCAAGCTGCGAACCTGAAGCTTGCCAGTACGTCACTTCCAAATATTTTTCTAGTACTTTGCTAATATTGTCTCAGAGAAAGAGATTGGGCACAAAAAGATGCAAAATCCAGTCCTACAGGCTCGCCTTGCCTGCAACTCTCCTCATAACTTCTACTGGCCCTGGATGGACGAGTCCTCTTCGGTAGACGAATCACTCGTCTCCGCCTCTGGAAAGATGCTTTTGTTGGACCGCTTGGTCGCCTGTTTGCTTAAGAAGGGCCATAAGATTTTAATTTTTTCCCAATTTAAGACCCAGCTTGATATCATTGAAGAGTGGGCAACAACACTCCGCTCCTGGGATTGTTGCCGAATCGACGGCGCTATTGCACAGTCAGAGCGCCAAGCTCAGATCAAGAATTTCAACACCAAGAAGAGTCACAAGCTCTTTCTCCTGAGCACCCGAGCCGGTGGCCAAGGGATCAATCTTACCGCCGCCGATACCGTCATTATCTTCGATTCTGACTGGAACCCCCAGCAGGATCTGCAGGCGCAGGATCGAGCCCACCGCATTGGCCAGACCAAGCCAGTCATTATCTACAGATTGGCGACGAAGGGTACCGTTGAGCAGACACTCCTTGAGAAGGCAGATTCCAAGCGCCGCCTCGAACGTCTGGTGATCCAGAAAGGCAAATTCCGCTCCTTGCTCGACCCCAGTGCGAATTCCCAGGATATCGACGAACTGCGCAAGGCTCTTGGCGAGAACGAGTTCGAACGGTTTGAGGCTGGCGCCGACCCAGCGTCGATCTTGTCAAATGAAGATCTTGACATCTTGACCGATCGCTCCGAGGAGGCTTATCTGCGTGCTGAGAAGGGCTTGGACACGAAAGGGGCTGCGTTTATTGCAGTTGAAACGAAGCGGGATCCGGGTGAGAGCATTCTCTCCTGAGATGTTCAATGGCTGCTTACTTGATTTCTTTCTTCCATCCAAGCTACGTGCTGGATGATGTCCAGTGGCTACTGGATTGTAACAATAATGGTGGGCTGGCTAGTTTGATTGGCGTTGAGATACAGCTGGGATCAGTGACTTTTGCTACACCTGACGTTTCCTTGTGGTCAGGTAGATACTAGACCATGGTTCTTTGCTACTGTATCATATGTTAAATTACTTCAATGTTCCATGCACTCAAAAATAACAAAAAGCAAAGAATGCCCATTTAACCTAAAATTAGAAGTGGGTCCGGTGGATACTAAACTTTGAGCCTCACCCGGGCCGCATCGATACCTATCGGCTCTGTGATATCTGAGCGTGGGCCGATTTTTCTGTGCAGCTTATACATCTACGCTTCACTATTTAACCCCTCTGGTATGTACCATTGGGGAACAATCAAGATGACCTTCCAGCCATAGAATACCTAGGTAGGACCTGACAGCTCGGCGAAAGCTGCGTATGCGATCTATAAAGGAGTCGTTAGAGCATTCTTAGGTAACAATTCCTGATAGTGATACCGTTCCGTATGATGTATTGCACTGAACCGTAGGAATGTTTGGGTGAGCGGGCATTTGGCCAAGCGGTTGTCGTTGGCGACGATTGGCGTCCCGCTTGTTTGGAACCTGTTCATCCTCAGCTCGAGTGCCGTTTGATCTCGAGTTGCCGGATCGCCCCCGGGCGATGACTTTTTTATTTCCCGCCTTTTTTTTTCCAATCTTCTTTTTCCAGTCTTTTCCGTCTTTTCTTCTGGCAATATTACTAGTGACTCGAGTGCCCTTGCTCAATAACCTATTATGACTAGATACTGAGCATACTGAGCATGGTGAGTATGTTTCGGGACTAGAAATTCCCCGGGGGCTATTTCCTTGGAGCAAGGAATATGTTGCTACCGCCCCCTCCCCCCTCCCCTCCCGATGGATGTAGGTATAGAATAGATCAATCGCTAATGAGTGAACCACTGGCTTGAATTGTAACAATGTCTATAGTAGGCTGGTCGGTTTGATTGGCGTCAACATATATGGTGGGATAGATGACTCGTTTAGGTGATTGCTATACGTCAGCCCCACAGGTACATACATACACCATGATCCCTCGCCATTCCAAGGTTGTATCATATGTTAATTCAATGATTCATGCACTAGTCGGAAATAAAAATGCAAATAATATCCATTTGACGCCTCAAGCTCCCTAACAAGAAAATGGCTGTACACGATAGTCGCGAGAATCAAGAAGGTAGGACATATATGCAGCGAAAGGGGCCATGGAAAGAAAAAGTAGCAACAAAAAGCACTAGGCCAACGAATTCGCCGGTCCATATCCACACAGTGATCAATCACCGCCGAGCTTTCTCATCCTCAATCTGCCTCCGGAGGTCCGAAAGGACATCATGCCGCTGAGCCAGATGGCTCTTCAACCCCTCCACCTGATCCCCAACAGTCTTGACATCCTCCCGAAGACGCTCCAAGTCCTGACCGTCCTTAGCACGGCCAGTACCTTCACGCAACTCACGCAGCTCCCGCTCCTTGTACTCCAAGAGTGAGAGTGCCTCCTTCTTAATGAGAACCCAGTTGGGCCGGCCATCGTTGCGCCCCCCATCCCGCCTAGATTCGGAGGCCTTTTTGGCGGAACTCAGCTTCTTCTCCAACTCCGCCAGCTCGCGGCGCAGCCGCACCTTCTCCCACTCCTCGTCCTGGATCGTATCGCTGAAATCCGTCCCCTTGGGCTGGTACGAACCCTTGCCACCGACGCCCAGACGGCCAAGATAGGTATCGCCGAACTTGGCCTTGCGGCCTGTCCGTGTTTCCGTATCGCCGTCTACGCCGTAGCGCTGTGCAGGTCGTGCCTTGTCGACTTGGTAGTCGATTTGGTTGTGCTCGAATGAGGCGCGCAGCGATGCGGGGATGGTGCGTGGGATGCGGAAACCCTCGTGGCGGTAGTTCAGTATGTGCAGGAAGGCGAGTGTTGCGTCTTTGTTGATTGCGGGTGATGCGGAAGGGTTGACCAGGTTCCAGGCGGATCGGATGTCGGTGTCGGGGACGTCGAGCGATTCGTAGAGTGGTTCTAATTGTTGGTCTGGGGGTGGTCAGCCGGGGAGTTTTTGAGGCGCCCACAGCGCACTGCATGGGTTACTTACATTCTACTTGGCCGCGCGCGTTCCGGTTGGCGTCGTAGATCTCGGTGTACTTGTTCTTGTCGTCGGGCTTCATATACCAATCAAAGCCGTCCTTCAGACCTAGGGAGTCGTCCTCGTCTTCTATCCGCTCGAACCGCTCTTGTCCGCCGCTTATCGCGCGGGTCGCATGGACGAGATGTGATTTGGACTCCGGGACTAGCCAATCTGGCAGGACATTTGGGACCTCCTGTAGTTCCTGTTTGCAGATAAGACGGTGTGTTAGAGTGATTTATTAATGATCCATGAAGGTGGATCACTTACGCCGTTGACAAGGTCGAAGACTAGGCGCATCGCAACACAGAACTCCTCAAAATCCAGCTCTCCATCTCCGTCGACATCGGCAATGTCCCAGACCTTCTCGAGCTGATCATCCCGCAGCCGGCTGTTCCTCAGCACGGAGGCGGCTTGGGAGCTGTTAAGGTGTTTTTGGCCATTTGATAATGAGGCAAAAATCTCCCAATATCGCTCAATCTCCCATTGCTCGATCTTTTTAGTAGCCATGATGTATGGAGCTCCGATGAATGGCGTGGAGGATGAGGTGGGAACAATGGGGGGAGAGACTCGGATTTACCTACTTCCGTCAGGGGCTCTGAGGTCATTGGACTCACAATGTAATTCTTCTTCTTTATAGTATTCATATTGGAGTTTCTATAATAATTATGGTCTATATGGTTATCTATTCGAATCAGATGTCCTCCCTGCACTATGATACGTGGTCTCCCTCTATTGGGTAGGAGAACTTGATATCTCCTGTCAACAGAATGTAGCGATTAAATCTTCGACATTATGAATCCTTCTTCTCGTCTTTCTTCTCGTCTTTCTTCTCCTTTTCAGCCTTTGCTTCAGCCTCGAGCTGCTCACCGACTTGGATAATGGCTCGTTCAGCTTCCAACGCAAGCTCCGGTGCTTCCAGGATTGTAGACAACTTCTTGGCATCAGACATCTTCAACAGGACCCGATCCTCACTCTTCTCTATGCCATCGGCAACCTCCGAATATGATGCCCCGGTCGTGGTGTCTTCGAGTGCTCCAGATGCACGTTTGGCATAAAGTTGTTCTAGCTCCGGTAATGAGACAGGGTTGAGGAGATTATTTTCAACGAGAAATTCGAGATGTTTTGAGCCATTCAATGCTGTAGTCCCGTCAGTTCATGGGCCATACCCGTTAGAAGACCAAACTAACCGCGCCAATGGGACCAGCCCCGGTATGCCACGTAGAAAAAGGGAATATTCGGGACCCTGTTCTTTATTAGCATAATCATATCACCGGCAGAAGGCTGTCATTTACATACACTGGTACCAACCCAAAGGGGGCTGTAATCGGTGCAAGTATTAAGCTCCACCTCATCTTCTTCCGATGAAGCTCCTGTCGCTCTGTGGCGATTGTGCGCAGCACATTTTGAATTCGCTCCAATCGCACCGCGTTACCGGGCAACAACACATCAATCTTGGTCTTTCCATGATCTCCATTAATTTGCTGCTGGGTTTTGAATGAAGGAATGCTTTTGAGGGCCCATTCTTCGTATGGTATCCGTTGCTGGACCCGATTGCCCCAGCTAACAAGGTGCATCTTCCATCCTTTGTCGGCTTCCTCCCACTTCGCCCATGTTTCAGCCGCCTTTGTTGTGATCCTGTCAAGGATTGAGAGCTCTTTCGCTAAATCCTTGCGAAGGGGTCGCGCATATACAAGGACTCGTTTCGTCGAGATCGGGATCAGGAACAGGCGCATGGTGGATGTCTGAGACAATCGACAATCGCTCGATCGCGGGAAGATAGGGAAGATAATTGATAGATATCAAATGGTTCAGGATAAAGAGAAATAAAAGATTTCACAACAAATAGTCCATTGGAACTTTTTTTCCTTTTTTTTTTCCGAGTGGGTGAAAAAGGGATGGAGTAAGCCGATCCACGTCCGATCAATCGAGACGTCATCTCCCGAGGTCTACTTTCGTCTTAGAGAGGTCATCCCTGAACATATTCATATTTGGGGATTCGCGGGCAAACTGTGCATTGAAGTTTCCCGCGACTCCTGAATTTCAGGTCTCAGGTTCTTATACCATGGACAGCCCCAAAGACAGCGCTTCAGGGCGAGTCTTTGGTGAGAAGCCGGCAGAGAAGTTCCCGACCATCCCAGAATCAACACCGCTGCCAGACCAGCTTAGCGTTGATACTGAGTCTGCTGTTCGCAATAAAACATCTGATCAATCACTTGCGCGTACAGACGGTCAGACAGAAGAAGAACTCACGTACTCCCAACGCTCCGCCTTACGAACTCTTCCTGGTATGGTCCCATCTAAAGCGCGTTTGGAGGGTCAGTCGCTAATAACGAGTCTTTATAGCGTGGATTCGATCGGTCCATGAGCCCGAGGAGCAGGGAGAGGAAGCTACGGCAACTGATCGCTTACTCCCTTCCCAACCAAACGGCGCATTCGTCGCTCAGCACAACCACTCACCCTACTCGTCCTCGAAGCCCCAACCTCCTCACTCGATCAACGACGGCCTATTCGATGATGACTCCCCTCTAGTCAATCGTGAATCGCGCTGGGTGACATTCTCACGAGCCATCCAATACCCCCGAGAGCCCGGTCGAGAGGAACAACAAGTCACGTCAGAATGGCTGAATGAGAATCACGGTGACTACTTGCAACCATGGCGAGGAAAACACTTAGAGGGCGATAGTCCGGAGTATCCGCTTCACAGCGGAGGCCGAAGGGAAGTCTGGATCACGCGTTTCAAGAACACGCTCCTGCGAAGCCCAATCGTACCGCTGATCCTTCGAATGACTGTCTGGTGCTTCTCACTCTCTGCACTAGCTCTAGGCGGGTCAATCCAGCACATGTCTGATGAAGGGCATCACCCTCAGGGCCCATCCGCATTGATGGCAATCATCGTCGATGCAGTCGCGCTGGTTTACCTCTTATACATCACCTTCGATGAATACACGTCAAAGCCCTTGGGTCTGCGTTCTCCCTCGGCCAAAGCACGTCTCATCCTCCTGGATATCTTCTTCATTGTCTTCGATTCTGCCAACCTTAGCTTGGCATTTGCTTCACTTTCCGAGGTGACAGGATCCTGCACCGAAGCGGAGGTCAACCAAATCATCGATCCCCGAAATGGTGGTATATGTACGAGACAAAAGGCCCTTGCTTCCGTATTGCTAGTTGCGCTCTTGGCTTGGCTCATGACATTCTCGATCAGTGTTCTCAGGTAAGCCTCTTGCCTATACTTGGCCCAGTCGCTCCATTTTCTAACGTTCTACTAGGCTCGTTGAAAGAGTAACACAGTGATATTGGGTATTGTTGTGTTTCATGAACTTTTTGGCTGTTGATTGAATATACCATTCAAGCGAGACTTGATTTTGCGCAAGCGCAATTTTAGCTAGACGTGCAAGGCAGGACCTTCGGCGCCATACAACGGATCTTGACGGAACCAAGCCACATCCTTGATTCTCTGCACCTTTGCTTCCTCTTCTGGCTTCCCATAACACATATCCCACTGTTTCCCGTGTGGATATGCGCCGACCATTTGGAACTTTTCCTGGTTCCCGTGCAGGTCCTCTAAGAGTCGATGACCCACCCCTGCAGGCACAATGATCAAATCACCGCGCTGCACCGTCGGCTCGAATCGCTCCGGGTTCTCCTCGCCCCCAAAACAAAGACGCGCGCTCCCTGAAATGACCCCGAGCACCTCTTGCGTTGTGGTGTGGAAGTGGGTTTGGCGGTACATGCTATATACCCATTGAGGGACAACCTCGCCTACCCCCTCCAGGTGCTCCTCGAGCTCCGTGGCTGTGGAATTGAAGGCTCCGTGGTATATCATGAGCGGCTTGGATTGGATCGAAGTGTTCGGTATATGGTGCCACTCGGGGATCTGGCGAGTGGTCACTCGAGTGTTTGACAGTGGAGTTATGGCCATTGTGAGTGATTTGGTAACTTTGATTTGCTTATGCATGGACAAAGCCTTGGAGGAGTTACGTTGGTTTATAGACATCAACTGGCTGTAATACTTCGGGCAAGTGACGTCATTGGCGGAGTCTCTATAAAGTAGAAGTATATAGGTTAATATGATAATCCAGGTTATATAAAATGATAGCGTGGAATGTTTTGGAACGCTCTTTTCCCGCAGACTTTCAAGCAAAATGTAGCTGATTCTAGACCTCTACCAGTTGTTTTCTTTAGATCGTACCCTGATGTCCATGAGAATTTGGATATCATCATCACTAGGGGCATGGCTCACGCGATAGAGGTTGGATTATCCCGGGTGAACCGATGGATCTACATCGGGTTTTGGCCTGTTCCCCAGTACTCAGTATTACTGAGGGGCGTATTCTCTTGATGGTCACTGGCAGAACTTGCCATATCTTCCGTGCGGTGCGAATATATGATATACCTTCGCATTTTGCAAATCCTATATGCTAGCATGCTTTGCAGTTTCTTGCAATATACATCAAGCGAAGTACATGTAGAATATAGTCTCTATTATAGGAATCAAAGTGTCGACAGGACTGAGACCTGGGGTCGTGACGAGCCTCAGGGAACAAAATATGTAGTTATATCCATTCTACCGTTCATCTAAGCACAACTTCTCAAATATTTCTCGGCCCTTTTCATCCAAATTCGGGTACTTTCTCAAAAGACGCAAATCCTTCCAGAAATCCTTTGCGTCAGTATGCCTATCGCCATGTACATCCAAACGTTCTTGAAGCAGCCTTTTCCATTCGGCATCCTCCTCAGTCCATCCCCAAGAGGCTGAAACATATTCATACCATATTGGATAATAGGCAGCAAATTCCCAATCAAGTATTCCAGCTAAAACCCCACCATCTTTGACCATGATATTACCCAAGTTGAGATCGCAATGCGTGAGGACATATGGCTCACACCTAGGGAGTCTCTTTTTTAAAATTTCCAAGGCTCGTTGAGGGACTGCGTGGAGGGTGCGACTTATCGCCTCCCAGAGTTCGAGGTCAGAGTGAAACGGTCCATGAGGCTCACGGTCAGAAAAAAGTAACCCCGGGTAGCAAGGACTCTGATCCACACTTTGTATAGATCCCGAGGTGATAGATCGTAGCTGATTGCGAACTTCAATCACTTGGTCCGCGATAGCCGTTTTCTGGGATTCCGACAATAAAGGCCAAGCCTGCTCAAGCGTTTGCCCTTGTATCCGTTCTTGAAGTACAAAGTACCGCCGGTTACCATCGACCCAGTCACGTAAGACCTTTGGAGCTGGAATATCGGGGTATTTTGCAAGGTGATTTAGTGTCTTCACTTCAGTCTTCGGGCCTTTGTCAGGGCGTTCTTTCATAATCACATCTGTCCCAATCGACCATACGCCCCGCCTGCTTGCACCATAAAATAGTTTGACATGGCTCGAATAAAAGCATTGGTCTTGCTGCTCGGGCGTCCATCCACATGCAACGCAGCCACTGGGTGAATCCTCGGCCATGATGGAGGGGGTAATAGAGTCATGGGGGTTGCCGAAGAGAAATGGGCATTCATTAGTATTTGAATATCTCTATTCACCGCTCCTTGTCAGACTGTCCAATCAGGTCCGTGGACATAAAATATGCATGTGCCGTTCAGCCCTGGAGGTGACCGGGGCTTACGTATGCGGCTGTTCTATATTAAAAGACTTCGCTTGGCTAGAGGTGATAGGCATTTACGCAAAGAATTTACGGAAGGGGGACTGATTTAAATAGGCGGGTGCACTAATATATAACGCTTCTTGGAGGGTATAGGGGATGGAAGGTATGGAGGTAAATGAAAACCGTAAGCATCAGGAAGTGAATATGTAAATCCACGAAAGACAAATCAATGTATGAGATAAAAGAATTCATGGAAGGGTAAAAAGCTAACTTATACCGGGGTTTTGCCCTGTATTTACGTTTAATTTAATTCAGGATGTAGATATTCTTCCCGCTCCTCTCTCCAGACCAGCTGTTACTTCGACGTACATAGCCCTTGGGTCTGGTTGGCAAGTATGACCCGGAACAGGCCAGGCTGGAATTGGCCAGGCGGAGTGTTCGAGATTGATATCTTCACCCGCATCGAGGAGCAAGTCGACGAGACGAACTGAGTATGGCTATCACCGTCATGGTCAACCGTAAGAAGCCCCTGACCAAAATCGATATATAGGGATCGGATTCCAATATCCAACGCCCTATTATGTCACTCAGTCATATGTGATGGAGAATACTGGCGATGATTTCGTATCTTCTAGCACCCTGTGATGTTTCCCTTTTGACCAGGTTTTTTGTCGAACCCTTTGCTATTCTAAAGAGACCGATATTCAACTCAAAAGCAGGAGGACTTCCATGAGAACACTGGAAAGGAAAAAGGAAAGGGGAAAAACAAAAGAAGGGTCGAAAGAGTATCACCATAAGAGTGACGCAGTCAGATAGAAAATACACTTCATAGAGGTACCTACAATATGGCAATATGATACGATACCTTAATACGGTTTTCATATCTGCCCTAAGTCGATTCACCTGGCTTTTACTTCTTTATATGAGTTACGGTTAAGACGTACAATCAAAGTGCCTACTGGCGAACACAATTTACTACTAGGAGGTATCGATCTCAAAATAAGTATATGTCGTCATATATCGACACTCATATGTATAAAACAGAAGACTAGACCTAATTAGGAAGTTTTGAAGATCTCAAGGTTTTAGCCCAATATTTCCTATTTGTTCCTAAGGTTCTGAACAGTACTTGTTTTACCTGAAGTCTTGCTTTGGGTCTAGGAGGTTTTGATATGCAAAATCGTGATAGTAGGAGTCAGAAATATACATCTATGGGATGAAGTGTCACTAGACAGATGTTGTGATACCGCAAGGATAGAAACAGGGTTATTGCAAAGAAGCAAAGGTATATAATTGTACCCTAAAGTACTGTTCATTAAAGAAACAATCATGTATCTAACGTGCCTGGACTGATGCTTTCAGATGTTTTGATCAAAGCGAAAGGCGATGATGTAGATTTGGCGGGAAAGCTCCGCCACCTCACCGCCTGCGGCAACAATGCCATCCCCACGCTCTGGTCCTTCTCAGCCTCATCACTTCTCTGCTCCCCTTCTGCCTAATCTCTCTTCCAATTTCGGCTTTTGAAGTTCCCGAGGAGGGTATCTTCTTGCTTGTTTTCCTTGACTGCCCAAACCCCGCCTTTGCAACGCCGCCCTACCCCTCCTAAGCGCCTACCCTCACTTGATCACCCGAAGATCTTTTGAGGCGTGACCTTGTGGCGCTACAACCGTCTTGAGGTAAGACCCATGATGTGTAACTCGCCGGTTACTATTGAGAGTAAAAGTGCATTACTAACTAATGGAGCAGGACCCTCGGCCTCGACCACTCACTTTCTTCCGCATCCCACTCGACTCCCCTGCAACCGCGATGTCTCTCGCGATGCCGCCGGTTCCTCACAAGGACGACCTTGATTCAACGTGAGCAGACAACGATTTATGATATGCTTTCGCACGGCGGTATGGCGTGAGCTAACTGTGGGCTAGTTGGTCGTTCCTAGAAGCAGGAATCGAGAGCGTCATGCTCAACCTTGATTCCGGTATCGATATGAAGACTGTGAGTGAAACATCGAACGAGTCACCACCTGCCAGTGATCGTGTTTGAAAATAAAAGCTGACTCGCTGTTTTTGTCTAGTACATGGGTCTCTACACGTGTGTTCAAGATTCGGCCCTACCTCTGTTCTGACGAGAACCGCGCTCACATTTCGATATTAGGGCTGTTCACAACTTTTGCACATCCCAAAAGGCCGTCACTAGCGGCCAAGGCCTACAAGGACAACGCGGGGGTTGGTTCCCTTCCCTTCATGCCGCACCCTCGGCTTCTCGATTCGAGCTGACCTGGAACCAAGCCCATTTGCTCGGCGAGGAACTTTACAAATTGCTCGGCGAATACCTCTCCTGCCATCTGAGTAAGGTTTTCAAACAATCACAGAGCCACACCGAGGAAGGCCTGCTTGGCTTCTACATCCGCGAATGGTACCGCTACACGACCGCCGCCAAGTACGTGAACCACCTTTTCCGCTACCTCAATCGTCACTGGGTTAAGCGTGAGATCGACGAGGGTAAGAAAAATGTCTACGACGTTTACACCCTGCACTTGGTCAAATGGAAAGGGGACTTTTTCGAAAAAGTCCATGAGAAGGTCATGGACGCTGTTCTGAACCTGATCGAGAAGCAACGGAATGGCGAAACCATCGAACAGTCACAAATCAAATCTATTGTGGACTCCTTCGTGTCACTGGGTCTGGATGAAAACGATAGCTCCAAGTCAACACTGGATGTCTATCGGCAGTACTTCCAGCTGCCGTTCATTCGTGCCACCAAAACCTATTACGAAAATGAGTCACGGCAGTTCGTGGCCGAAAATAGCGTGGTGGAGTATATGAAGAAGGCGGAAGCTCGTCTGGAGGAGGAGAAGCTCCGGGTCGGTTTGTATTTGCACCCAGACGTCACCAAGACCTTGACCGATACCTGTCTATCTGTTCTTGTCACCGCCCACTCGACTTTGCTTCGCGACGAGTTCCAAGTATTGCTGGATAACGAACGCCAGGAGGATCTTGCTCGTATGTATCGCCTCTTGTCACGGATCAAGGACGGCTTGGACCCTCTGCGCACGACCTTTGAAAACCACGTGAGACGGGCCGGTCTGGCTGCTGTCGAAAAGGTTGCTTCGGAGGGCGAGACACTCGAACCCAAGTTGTACGTCGACGCTCTATTGCAAGTTCACACTCGCTACCAAAGCTTGGTCGATGAGGCCTTCAATGGCGAGGCCGAGTTCGTGCGTTCTCTTGATAACGCCTGCCGAGAGTTTGTCAACCGAAACCGCATCTGCAAGACGAGCTCTTCTAAGTCTCCTGAACTTCTGGCAAAGTACACCGACTCACTACTCAAGAAAGGATCCAAGTCAGCTGAAGAGTCGGAGCTTGAAGAGATGCTGGTGCAAATTATGACAGTCTTCAAGTACATCGAAGACAAAGACGTCTTCCAGAAGTTCTATTCCAAGAACCTGGCCAAACGTCTGGTTCATGTGAGCTCTGTTTCGGATGATGCTGAAACAAGTATGATCAGCAAGCTGAAGGAGGCGTGTGGTTTCGAATACACCAACAAGCTGCAACGCATGTTCCAGGACATGCAAATCTCCAAGGATCTTAATAACAACTATAAGGTCTGGCAGGACAAAGTGCTGGATGATGATGACCGAAAGAGAATGACCGACGCCCACTTCCAGATACTGGGAACTGGCTTCTGGCCCCTCAACGCTCCGACCACACCGTTCCTTGCCCCACCCGAGATCGTCAGGACCGCTGAGCTGTTCCAGAAATTTTACTTTGATAAGCACAACGGCCGCAAGTTGACATGGCTGTGGCAACTTTGCAAGGGCGAAATCAAGGCTAACTATGTCAAAAACACCAAAGTGCCCTACACCTTTCAGGTGTCGACCTACCAGATGGGCATTCTTCTCCTTTTCAACGAAGCTGACACCTTGACCTACGGGGAGATCGAAAAGGCCACTACCCTGGCTACCGAAATCCTCGATCCCAACCTTAGCATCCTGCTCAAGGCAAAGGTCCTCATCGCCAGCCCCGAGGGCGCTAAGCCCGAGCCCTCTACCTCTTTCACATTGAACTACAACTTCAAAAGTAAGAAGGTCAAAGTCAACCTCAATATTCAGATCAAGTCTGAGCAAAAGGTCGAGGCCGACGACACGCATAAAACGATAGAAGAGGACAGGAAGCTTCTGCTCCAGGTAGGTCTCCTAGCTAATCATCAACCCACACAAAGTCCATTTGTCCTAACCTTGTTGTAGTCCGCCATTGTTCGAATCATGAAGTCACGCAAGAAGATGAAGCACGTCCAGCTTGTCCAGGAGGTTATTCAGCAGGTCAAGTCCCGCTTCCCGCCTAAAATCCCCGATATCAAGAAGAACATTGAAGCCCTCATGGAGAAGGACTATATTGAGCGCATGGACGGCGATGAAATCTCGTACATTGCCTAAATCAATTTAAACCCCTCCCCTCTCTCCCTCCCTCCAATATTGCACAACCGACTTGCTTCTATTTCCTTTTTCTTGTTGCTCTCTGCTTTTGCTACTGTCTCTTTCTGGCCAGTGACTTCCTATATCCCTTTCTTATCCTTCTATGCCATCGATGATGGAAAAGCAAGGCAAAGGGGAATGGGACCCCTGCTGGTCCAGAATAGGACAATGGGTAGCTAGCGGATGGAATCAGGCTGATAGGAGCAGGAATTTCTTCTCATTGTTTCGGCGATTTATTTTATGTTTCTTCATAGCGCTGAGACGACAAACAAATGATGACCTGTTTTCTTTGCTCTTTGCTCTCTGGCTCTTTTCTTCTCTGGAAATACTAAATTATAATAAATTGATGATTCTGTTCTGCTCCCAATGATAGAGATCTGGCCTCGTAGAAAGACATAGCAGTATACAAAGGTTTAGTCGGATTGTCGTGTCAACACTAATATTTTAGGGCCTGCGATTAAAGGTATAATTCTTGTAGCCCTATGAGAAACAAGACAACACAAGACAGACATAAAAATGACGCTGAAAATTGAACGATTTCACTCCAACCTTTCATTCAGTGGATCGATGTGCGTAGTCTAGACAGACCCAGTGTATATGTATGTATAATCAACATGAGAACCATGCTAGAATAGATATGCTATGCAAAACTAGAGACAACAAGACAGAAGAAAGTCCGTGAAGTGCTGAATCACCCTAGATGCGAAAAATGCAAATCAAACCCCACTCCCAAATTAGTTCGTACCAGACGAGACTTTGTTCTGGGCTGGATGCACCTCCTCTTTGACAGGGGGTACCGGCACCAAGTCCTCAGTATGTACCTCTGCACTGTTCGAAGGCGTGGCTTCCTTTTGAGTCTGAGAACCACTTTCCTCAGTCTTCAAACTCAACCCCAGGCCTTCACTTGGTGTGAGAGCCACAGAGGAGAACCCATCTGCATCAACGGTCTCCCGTCCAGCAGTCTTTCCATCCTGGATAGGATCCTGGGTGTGTTTGTGCTCCGCATCATCCGCATAAGCCGGGAACCCCTGCGACAGAGGAGACTTGGGGAAAGGGGCTTCGACAGAATCGGATGTCGAGACATCATCGCGACGCTGGAACTCGCCGCTGTTGCGTTTGAGCAGGATATTACTCCACCTCTTTCTTCGGCTGGCGCTGCGACTAAGACCACCCTCGGAGTTATCGTTGCCTTCGCTATGATGCTGGATGGAACGGCGGCGGCCGCGGTCTACCTCGGCGGTTTCGGTAACGACCGACAAGACCGGGGTAGATGGCGAAGTCAACTCGGCGTTGGGAGTAGCACTCGGATTTGGGGATGTGACGCGCTTCTCCTGCCATTCGCGGCGCTTTTCGCTCGCCCACGTGCTCCACGAGCTGAGGTAGGAGCCGGCTTTTTGGCTGGCTACGCTCACGGAGGCCTGGGCTTGTGTCATGTCGACGGATGGCCTTTGCCGGCCCGCGAACCAGGAGCCATCGGTGGAATCCTGGGACGAAGGGGTTGGTGACGTTGGTGTTTCTTTGTCGATGGAGGTGCGTTGCGACTGGGACGCGGATCTCTCTTCGGCGCGTTTGCGCTGCGCTTCGCGCATTGTCTCGAGATCGGACCAGAAGCTGTTGAATGCTGCGCTCACTTTCTTTTGTCCGGTTGCGAAGTGGCGGTTCAGGGCCTCGCGGCCTTCGCGGACACGCTCATCAAGGTGCAGGTCTGCTACCTGTTGCGAGAGTCGCCTCTGGATATCTTCCATCGTCAGGCCGCCGGCGCTTGGATGGCGTGGCTCAGTGATGGAAAATAGGAGCGCATCCGATGTGAGACGCGAAAACAGGGCGTAATTAGATGTGTTTTTCCACTGGGCCAGGAAGTCCGTATTGAAGTCGATGGCAGGGTCACCTTCAATGTTGAGGTTTTGCAGCTGGGTTCTGCTGAGATGCCCCGACTCTCCGACATCGCTTGGGTAGAGCTCCTCGTGGTATTTCATGGACGATAATAATGCCAGCAAGTATTCTTCGAACTGTAGCCGAATGAATTCTTCCGAGCCCATAAATCCAAGTGTCTTGGGTTGTGAAGGATGTTCCTCGTCCCAAGTGTCATTCACAATTTGTGCGAGCAGGTCAATCCAGCGCCTATCGGCCGCAGAAAGGACGAGGGCAGTGCGTAGGGAAGGAGAATTTATGACGATACTATCTTCGTCAAGGTTAATTAGGATATCACTGTACCGGTCCTTTTGCTGGAGAAGTAGCGAGTTTGTTGAGCCAACCACGTATGATTTCGTGCCATCATCTGCCAGCAGATCCAGCAGTTGGAGAGGTGTATAGGGCCCAAACATGCTTCCCTTTCCGAAGATTTGCAATGGAAGCCCCATGTATGCCAATAAAGAACTTCTGTCACTCGTCTTGAGAGACGTTGGCTTCTCAACAGTTTGAGAATAGGTGTCAAAGGCAGGATCCGCGCAGTCCTGCAAGCTATTGATGAGGCCGGGTATTAAAGATATAAGCGAGAATTGAATCATGCACAGGCGTTCGCAGCGCGTCCCGAAGAAAAGCATCTTAGGCTGCAACAGTAGTGCCTTGAAAAGGACCAAAGTCTGAAATTTGAACTCGTGAATCATCTCCCGAAGCGAAAGGCCTTCGTAAATTAGCACATTGTCACACATATCGGAACGGATGATGTCCTTACCCAAGTTCTGATCTTTTGGGCCATCATTCAGTAGAGCAATCACCAGGCCCTCACGAAATTTCTGGATCCATGTCAGTATCCCCTTCTATACATCGCCGCAGCTAGTACATACCTTCAAGATATCAACATCCGTGAAGTCACTATTAAGAAGAGCGCTCAATCAGCCACTTGTCCTCGTTCTGAGCCGGACTTATCCAGATCCCATGCCAGCGCATCGGAGAAACGAATAGTCTGCCAGAGCAAATATATTCCACATACCGTTGCGCAAACCAAGCCGAAGTCACTACGGAGAGCTTCTCGCGCAATTGGCCTACTCGCTGCGGAGTATCTGTCACAACCACAACGGCCTTTTGTACCGTTGACCGGGTCACATCGGCCGGGCGGTTGATAAGCAGACTCGAATCGATCTGGCGGGAGCAGGCGATACCGAAGAGGGAGGTTGCGGGTGTGGTGGAGGTTTCCTTTCGACAGAGGGTGAAGTATGAGAATTCCTCGGTCGACCTGAAATCCGACGGGTTAGTTGGTCTGGCGCAAGTCGGCTCTCGTCGCGGAATTGCGCCGGAGGAGACTAAGAATGGGAGGGAAAGAAATGCTTGTTGGGGACAGGGTTTTCGTACAGATGTGCTCCGTCAGATAGGGCCATGAAAGGGAGCAGAGACCAGTCATTCTCGGTTGCTGGGTCGGTTCCTTCGTCGGCAATGCAATGTTCAATCTCGGGGCCGCTGCCGGCGTATGTCTCAGTTAGCCAGGTCCCACTATGGGCCCCTCTTTGTCTTCATTTGATTTACGAGCCTGGGGCCCTTGAGTGTCTTGTGGCTCACCGTGCATGGTGGAAATCTATGACCAAGACAATCGGGTCTTGTTTATGCTGGACAGCCATTGCGCCGAACCTTGCAACAGGAGATCCGGTTCGGCTGTGAGAAATGCAATCAGAATGCTGAGAATGAATAGTTTGAATGAATGGCTTGCAATATGTAGAAAAGAGGTGCTTCTCCTCCAAAACCTTGATGTAGGTTTCCCATGAGAGTATGATCGTCGCAAACAGGGGAACATCGCTGATACGGTTATCGTAGCGGGCGGTGAACGGTAGCCCCGCCAATATCGGAGGGCATCAACATCAATGTCTCCTGCGCTAACTGGGGAGAAAGAAACAAACAATAGATACTGGAGGAGAAGTAGCTTAGATTGCGTAGATATTTCAAAGGATTAAAGGTTATGAGGTGCTCCATCGCTGAACTAAATCAGATGCCCCGTATGGTTTCTCCTAATCACCAACCAATTCTTGACGACGCCGAAAGAGCTATGGACAATGATTTCCAGGAAGACAAAAAAAGACAAAAGTAGGAAATGAAAATAAGATAAGATAAAAAACACGAGTGAACACGCCAGCTTCGTAGCACCTTGAACAGAAATAGGGCCAGACGTCAAATTTTGAGACTGGAATTCAATGGCAGAAGAGCGTTCGTTTCTTGGGGAATTTCGCTTCAAACCATTATGCGAATGCCTGTCCAGTAGCGTTGCCCTGTACTGCGCCCTGTACCAAGGCTTCACCAGCCTCATTGCCTTGTTCAATGTTATGGAAGTCGAGAATTTCCGAGTACCTGTAGTGGTGAAGAATTAGTTAAAAGAATCGTGGCGGGGTAACAAATCAAGCACGTACATCATGATCTTCCAAGTATCTACGGGCAGATCGGCATCATTGAACGACCAATCGAACTTCTCTTGTGAGACAGGCTCGTCGGTCGGGTCATGGTAGGGCGCCAGGTACTCATGCGCTAATGCTTCGGAAGCTTGAATGCGTTGCTTTGGGTTGAAAACCAGCATCCGCTCGAGCAGATCAACCGCTAAAAGAGACAGGTTAGCGGGTGTAGGACCTTGACAGTCGGCTCAAATATCACGTACCATCGGCATCGGCGTTCTTGAATTTATTCGCGAGGGGTTGGCGCTCGCGCTTTGGTAGTGACTTGACGAATCGGAGGGTCTGAACCATCGTATATTAGCGTGTTTTCGTCTTTCGCCAAAGAATTACTCACGTTCTCGCTACAGATGGTCTGGATCACATCATCTGGGGGAGTCCCAAGTAGCTCCGTAATGATCGAAAACTGGTTGACATGGTCCTTTCCGGGGAACAGCGGCTTTCCTTCCAACATCTCGGCGAAGATACAGCCCGCACTCCAGATGTCTACCTCGACATCATACTTTTGCCAGGTGAGCATGATCTCGGGCGCGCGGTAGTATCGTGTTGAGACATATCCGGTCATTTGGGGGTCCTGGATGCGGGCAAGACCAAAGTCGCAGATTTTCAGATCGCAGTTCTCGTTAATCAGAATGTTACTGGGTTTCAGATCCCGGTGGACCACACCGGCGGAGTGAACATATTTCAAACCACGCTATCAAAAGGTCAGATTCTGGCGCTTCGGGTATTATTCCCGTGGAAATCTTACCAGAATCTGGTATAAGAAGTACTGAATGAACTGCTTTTCAAGAGGTCGCGAAGTAAGAAGTCGGTGGAGGTCAGTTCCCAGAAGTTCGGTGACGAAGTAGCTGTGGTCATTAGTATACGCTATCCAACCCCGCCTTGTAGATAAGGGGGAACATACATATCTTCCAAAGGCGAAATGAAAATGTCACTCAAGCTGATAATCTGCGGGAGTATCAGCACATAAGCCTAGTCCAATTATTTGACGGAGTACAGACGTTCTCGTGACGGAGATGCTTGAGCAGCTTCAGCTCCCGGTAGGTTCGCTTGGACAGAACGGGGGTACTGAAGGGTTTCATGATCTTTTTAACTGCGACTGGCTGTGCGGTCAATTGGTCTTTGGCAGAACTGTTGTATTGGCCCGATTAGTATGTACTTGGGTTTGGGAATATCTTGTGCGACATAGAATGCAACATACCAGACCAGTCCGAAGGCACCCATTCCCACCGGCTGCAGTTCCGTATACCTAGATATCAAGTTAGCACCCACATTCCCCTGAAGGCGCCTTCTAAAGCGCCCATAGTAAATATAGAGGAGTAAGGCATTGCGAACCGGCTGGTGATCTCAAAGGTGGTGCCGAAAATCTGGGCACGTACGAATTCCGCCATGATGGAAGGTGGGGGGGAATGCAGGATAAACGAGAACGAGAGAGATTCCAATAAGGATTTTGAAGATCAAATACGAAAGAGAGAAAAGATGAAGTCTTTCAAAAGAACAGAAGAAAGGGGTCGCGAAGAAAGCAGTGTTGGCAGGTGTGGGGAAGGGACTGGGTGAAAAGCGCAGAAAACAAGGCCGATGACGTTGGAGGGTTTATGTGGATGACTCAGCAAGCTCACCTGCCCAGGCAGTATATTAAAATGGTATGTACTCCGTAGATGGGAGCAAGTTGTTTTATTTATATTTTCCAGAATATCTAATGATTTAATTCATTCATCCATCCTCCAAGCACCATACAATATTAACATCATATTCCATGCCCGTTGATTGTGTGAACTTCCAAGGTTGGCCGCTCCACAACCCACGCGGCCCAGACCCCGGTCTTATCCCGGAAGAGGTTTCCCTCGAACAGCATTGCTCTTTGATATTGTCGATATGGACTGTAGAACTTATATCTACAGATTGATTCGATAAGGTTTAACTACTATACATAATTAATTCTTTAAATCTGCGCTTAACTCGCTTTGTGAGCCAGTGTAGGAAGAGTTCTTGGGCCTCTATTTAGAATCTTGGCAGGTCAGAGTACAACCCCTCACCTTCAATCTCCTTAAAGCAGACATGATAAACATGATAAACATTGAGATTTATCAAGTCTACATTTATACAAGCTCTACCATAGCTTCCTCTCTGATGCTCTTATAGGTCCGGTAGACTTTCCCGATGACATTACTGTACAAGAAGGCCTGCTCCCCTGGAGGTCTAGAACTAGAGCACATCCCTCCAGTATATAAAATGTCCCTCCTTCGGATTAGGCCAGTTCTGATATTTCATGATGTGGTTTTGTTAGCTTAACGCCATCTCCCAAATCCCCACTACATCGTACATCCTATATCAATGACCCAGGATCTGCACCCAACCGTAATGACCATGTATAATACAACCCGGGAGGAAATTGAACCAAGACCTTGGCTTGGATATATTGGTTTCAACGGGGTTACTTGGATCCTGTCACTGTCTGATGTGTGAATTTGGCGGCTGAGACATGTGAAACAATGCCTGCCACGCTATTGCGGAAATGCAACTGCAGATACGCAACAAAGACATACAACAAAGATCTTTGAATGGTGTGATAAGGGTTGGACAGGAATGCAGCTCATTTTAAACTCTCGAGATACCTTTCGGGGTTTCGTATTCCCAGAGCGTATCTGCACGTTCATATACATGGAATTCCTGAAAATATGTATATGTAATGACACTCCGGGGCCTGCGATTACCCCTACTTCAAACTACCTATATATCAATAAAATCAAGACCAATAAGCCCTTTACTGGGTCTTGAGTCTTGCCCCTGGTACGAAGTACATCTATTCACAAGGCTGAATTGACTTTGCTATAAGGGGAGAGGGTCAGTGCCCTTCACCGCATATCCGAGAGAAGTGGATGATCCCGGAAAGCAACACCAGTTCATCTAAGCAAATCAACACCTAGGTAGCATATATAAACATGATTCATATATTATGGAATATAATGGGGAGTACCCAGGTGTAGTAAAGTACACACGTACAACTGTAGATGTCAGATTCAGATACACACCGAGAGCACAACCCCGCCCTGCCTGAGGCGCCCCAATTTTGCGTCACTCTCCACTTTAAAGCTCCAGAAGTGGATTGAAAGAGTATGAAACGGAGTACAGAACTCCTGATCAGAGATTTGGATCAAAGATTTGCAGTGAGTCTATAGTCTATATATCTTTAAATATAAATAAGAAGATCGAACTTCCAAGCAATTGATATATTTTAATATATTTTGATATATTTCTGATAAAAATGCATGATCGCACAGACGGTCATCTGGTGGCGCCCCGTTAAATTAGAACCCCCGGGGCTGTTTTCTGTCGCTTAACGTGCTCTAACTCCGTATAGGAGTATTAGTATTAAAATTGATGGTTATATCGTCCGGGCTAAAATTAAAAAGGGAATTTAATACTAGATCATACATACCTTACAGAAATCTGACAGCAGTGCCCCAAATTGCCCCCGTTCTACCTATACGGTATATAGCTAGTTAGCTAATGGATAGAAGGTAAATGTACAAATATAATAACCAGATAACAACTATAATAAGCTCAAAATGCAAAATAGGAATGACCTACATATGTACGTATATATAACAAAAAGAAGGGAAAAAGAAAAAAAAAAAAAAAGAAAAGAAAATAACATTAATTACCAAATGTAAGCTTCGTACATGTTTCTTACATTTCTTACCCTTTCTCCCCCAAAGTCATCTCCACTCCCCCAGCATGACGATGGTCGCACTGACTCTGATTCTTTAACCTCTTGACACTTTGATTATCACTCTACTCTTACTCTTTATTCCTCTTTGAAGCTCGACATCTCATCCGAACTCACCCCCTGATACTCCGCATTTACCCATCTCCCGCCCTCCCCCGTCCGAACCGCTATACCCGAACTCAACGCTCTCCTTCCTCGTCGCAACTCCTTCAACCTCAACCTTTCGCCTTGACATCTTCTCCGACCTTGATCCCACTGAAATCGGTTCCGATATCGCTCGTCCTAATTTCTACACTTGATCCCTGGTTGCGCTGATCCTTCCCCGTGCGTGGCGCTTGGCAGTCTTCGCAAGCGAAGGCTCCGGCCGTCTTCACCGGCACATTTTGCTCCTGCGCGTGGTTGATGAATCTTATCCCTGCTGGTCTGGGTCACTAAAGATTCCACAATGGGGATGTGTTTCAGCTCTGAGTCCGCAGGGGACGCGGAACAGAAGAAGCGAAGCCAACAGATCGATCGCAAGCTAGAAGAAGATTCTAGGCGGCTACGGAGAGAATGCAAGATCCTTCTTTTGGGTATGTATCCTGCTGTTCGCTTGGAGGGGAGACGATGGTTGGCTGACTTCGAACTCACGTAGGATCTGGAGAAAGCGGCAAATCAACGATCGTAAAACAGATGAAGATCATCCACCAAAATGGTTACACCATGGAAGAACTTCAACTGTATCGATTGACCGTTTACAAGAATCTTCTGGATTGCGCAAAGGCCCTTATCGGAGCATATCATTACCTTCAACTCGAACCGTCCAGCCAGAAGGTACAGGACTACATCTCATTTCTGGAAGAGTACAACGTGGACCCGGATCCCACCACTCCGCTCGATTCGAAAATCGGGGATGCCATTACATATCTCTGGAACGACCCATGTACATCAACAGTTTTGGAACATCAGAATGAATTTTATCTGATGGACTCGGCACCATAGTAAGTTCCATCCTTTCCCCTGACCCAAGGCCAAGGCCAAGGCAAGTCTTAACCCGCGACCAGTTTCTTCGAGGAAGCGAAACGAATAACGGCCCCCGATTACGTCCCGGATGTTTCAGATGTGCTCAGAGCGAGAACGAAAACCACCGGTATCTATGAGACACGCTTCACAATGGGCCAATTGAGCATACAGTACGTCAAAACAGTCTTCGACACTCACGATTTGGAATATCTCTAACCAGCCACAGCATGTTTGATGTGGGCGGCCAGCGCAGTGAGAGAAAGAAGTGGATCCATTGCTTCGAAAATGTGACGTCCATTATCTTTTGCGTTGCGCTTAGTGAGTATGATCAAGTACTCCTGGAAGAAAGCAATCAGGTATGAGCTCTCGAGACACCGGGTATGCTAATACCGGAGCTGACAAACCTTGCAGAATCGTATGATGGAGAGTTTGGTTCTCTTCGACTCCGTGGTCAACTCTCGGTGGTTCATGCGGACAAGTATCATCCTTTTCCTGAACAAAGTTGATTTGTTCCGCTTGAAACTGCCTCGATCACCGCTGAGCAACTACTTCCCCGATTACTCGGGCGGCAACGACGTGCACCGTGCTGCGAAGTACCTGCTCTGGCGATTCAACCAGGTGAATCGAGCACACTTGAACCTGTACCCACAGTGAGTTTACATGATCCTAACATTGCCACTTCCCACGCACCGTGATTTTTGACTTTTTCCCCCTCCCTTTTAGTCTCACCCAAGCGACTGATACCTCGAATATCCGGTTGGTCTTCGCAGCAGTCAAAGAGACTATCCTGCAGAACGCCTTGAAAGACTCGGGTATTCTGTAGCTGCTGAAATATACCCCGAGGACCCAGACACACCAATGTCCTCATGTGCGCTTACGCACTTTCCCTCTCAATCTAACCACGACCAAACACCGTCTCTTTTCTCAACGTCGCTCCCGGTGTTCCTTTGATTCCCCTATTTAGGAGACTGCCTGAACAGTTTTCCAACGACCACTCATACCATACCCTTTTCCTCTTCTTTTCTTCTTTTCTTTTGCTTTTGACCAGCTGCAGGCGTTGATGGCGCCTTTATGGCTTTCTCGGCTGATTTTTCCAGGCGCTGGCTCTGGTCTGGGGGTATCCCATTTGGTACTTAATGTGGTTTTCCTCTATTAAACTATGGGTCTATGTTCCATAAAGGTGTCAGTAGCATGTTCGGGCAGTCAACTATGCTACTGTTTCTGTTTCATGTGCCTTGTCTTGATTAAGTCCCGGAAATGAGCGTATGACCCGACAATACCACCGGGCAAGAACCCCGGTAGCGGGAACTGAATACTTTCCGGACTTCCCAATTTTCATGTACTCGATAATGCTCATGGGTACGCTCCAGGCCAACGGGCCTTTCCCTTGGTTGCCTTCACTATATGTTATATCTTTTCTTTGCCTTGTCTCGAGGTCTGTTTCCAGTTCCTCATGCATACCATGGTGGTTTTCCTATTTCCAACATTGCCATGTCCTGCTCTGATATCTACATGTACCCCCGCTAATTCCTCTCTGTTTGTCTTGTGTGTCTCGTCTTCTTTCTCCCATTACAACTCACTGCTAACCGCGATTCCAAGCGCTTCCACGTCTGATGCTTTTTGATTTCTTTGGCTTTTGTTCTTTGTTACCAGGTTGTGATCCAGCGTTCTTGTTTCGACATCCCGAGGACTCTTATCTATCTTTCTGCATAGACCGATACCGGGATTGCTGAGCATGGGCCCTGTGTCAGATCGCAATTCTCCGGAGCCCTTGCCGGGTTGAACGGAGTCGGTATTGGGACGTGGCCCGGGCTTATTTATGTATAGCTGAGCCTCGATATATCGATTCTTCCATTCGAGACTGCTTTTATTTCTTCTTTTTGCTCAAGTAAATTGCCCAAGGAAAAGAAACCCAAATGCCTGGTGCCGTTCTTTACAGATGTGAGCGGTAGGACAAGGAACATATTGAAAGCACAACTCCTTAGAAGTACAACATATCAAGATCGACATGTATATTCTATGCTACCTTCTGTCCGCTTGCATTATGCAGTTCGGGGCGGTAGTTGAGGATCCGACGGATGCAAAAGCACTTTCTCATGTCTCTCTGAATCTCGTCAAATTCTTATATCCAATTGGACATGACAAGTTCCTTGGGGTACAGTGGGGCGTCTTCAATATTGGGCTAGAGCTTTGTACCTACCTAGGCACATCTACCTCATATACCTCCAATTTCTGCGGGTTCTTCCAGACTAACACTCCAAGGATACTTTGTGGATAGACGGAGTAGTATCCAACCTGCGCAGGGCCTAGGCAGAATACGTAGCCTAATTCTACTTCTTTTAAGTTCTTTTCCAGCCTCAACGGGATGAATATCCATTTTAGATCTCAGTGGCACTGTCGTGATTACGTGAGTTGAAGATAGCATAAATACAGGGCAAAAACCCGTCATAAGTTAGTTTTTCTATCTCAATAACTAATTGATTCATACTTCTTCCTGTTTTACATTTCTACATTGTCAATTTTTATCATTCTTCCTTCCTATTTTTTCCCTATAACCTCTCATAATCTTCGACTGGTCCCGTGTATGTTCAAACAAATTGTATAAAAATATATCGACAGTCAGAGGACTTTCTCGGTGTTATACACTTTTTTTCTTCTGTAATACTCCGCAATCTCCTATCCTTAACGATGAAGGAAAATGCTACTACCGCAGTCAAGGTTCTCTATCATATTGTCGTGGACGAGCTCTACACGTGTTACTTCTTTATGAAGGACAACGCAGATGCATACCTTCCGCCAATTGCAATATTCACAACAGCTTCCCTACTCCACAGAGGTGCGAGCTCAGAGGTGATATTGCCATCCTTGACATGTATGGTCTTCGAATATGATTGTAAGGATCCGTACTGATATTAATAGTTGCCTTTGTGTATGCTTGCCTATATGGTTTTAATTCCGACGTTGCGAACAACATTGGAGGTGGCATGGAGGATATTATAAACAAGCCGTATCGCCCTCTTGCGTCTAAAGCAACCACGCTGGCCGCCACAAAAGCACGATACGTTATCTCGACCGTGGTATATCTTGCATACACCTACATATTAAATATTCACAAGTGGTCAGTACTCTGGATATTCACGGTCTTATGCGCCTGTTTCCTTCGGACCTCGAGATTTGGGCCTACAAAAGATCTTTCAATGGTTCTTGGGACCATCGCAGAATTAATGGCTTCATGGAAAATTGGAGGCTCATCTCCCGAGGTTGGATGGAGCTGGGTAAAGAAGATTATTTGGTGGGTTTTCACTGTGGCAGTCCAGGATTATCGTGATGTTCCGGGTGATCTAGCTAGTGGCCGCCGCACGATCCGATTCTACTCGGGGACATTCCAGGTTCGTATGACCACAAGCCCACTCTATACGTTACTTGGTAACAAAAAGATCCTTTTATATATAACCCGCATCTATAATATCATCGGTCTACTGGTGTGCCAGGTAAGTTCTCGACCCTGGCGTGGAAGATGCACACTAATCCTACACTACAGTATATTCTCATTACCGATTGTGTCTTAGGATTCCGCCATGATAAGTTAACTGTGTACATGTCTATGATTTTGACATTTGTGACGATGATAGTTGTCTTTCGGTTGGCATTATTGAGGTCTATTGAAAGCGACAAAGCCACATACAGATTATATATGTTATTGTACAACCTTCAGCTGACTGCTGCATGTGTCTCCTTAAGAAGTTAAGTGGTTCATTTTCGGGCATGTTAATATGTATTACCCCTTCAAGAGGGCGGAAACAGCGCATCTCATGTACGATGTACTGACACTATATCATCTTCTTTTGCACCCACTTCATCAATACAAAAAAGGTACCAAATCCTTGGACTGATTGTCTTCGTAAGACTGCCGAATGGAAGGTTTAGCTCAGCACAAATCTCTTCAATCGGATTCAGGTCGGCGAGTGCGGTGGTAAGTACACTAGCCTGGCCCCTTTCCAAGTTATATTTGCTCATATCCTCTCAGAGCGAGGAACGGATGCATTATCCGTCATGAGAACTGACTTAAGCCCGGGATATATGCCACAGTGTTGCAAAAGTTCCTCAAAGAAACCCTGAAAGAGTAAGGAATCTGTCGAGCCTTGGACACAATAGAGCCATCATGAGAGGGAGTATCTGGTGCCGTTGATTGCGATATAACTTCGACTCCTGGACAGGTGTCGTACCAAGGGGAGATCGGCTCGTCCTTCTGAGCCGTTTCCTCTTATCACGTCCAGTTTTGTCGACGTAGACGAGATAGTATGAGTAGAACACTGAGGTGAGGTGACAGTAATCATCTTGCAAATCTGAGTTTCGCTCTTTCGCTTTTTGTTGTCTTAGACCACACTTTGCGACGGGAGACCTCGCTAATTGTGGACTTCATGATAGATGTCGAATTCATCTAGAGAGGAAAGCCCCGTCTTATAAAGGTATAAATCCGGCTTTTCGAGTTGATAATCACACAGGGCTTCTAGCCTGATCGGCGTGATGCTTCGTGGCCGTCTAGCTTCGATGGAAAGAGCTTTAACACTACCAGATAGCCGTAGGTTATACCGGATACTGGTGATTGCACGTTTGCTGAAGCCAGCAGCTTCAGCCATTTGGAAGGTAGTCAGTTTGCTACTGCACAACGTATTCACTACCGAGCTGAGTTGAATAGAGCATTTAAGCACAATAACCTTATATCTATACTAGTGGGTTCTAATATATCGATAATAGAATTGTTAAATTCGTATATAACCCAACCCACCTTAGGAATGTGCTCAAGGGTCGCGGCATACTAAAGTCGCGTTTCAACTTTAACTTCATATACCGTTAGGAAACTCTAAAAGCAGACACTTTTTGAAAACGTAGAGGCGATACGACAATAAAGCGGTTGTCAACCTTTACCTAGGTAGCAAGTCGCTTTCGTGACCCAACATTTGTGTAGTCAAACAAGCAGTCAACATTGAGTGATGCCCAGAGACAACTAGACCTTTCGGGAAGTCGAAGTCGCTACGTAGCTTAGCGTGCTCGAGGTCAGTAGAGTCTTGCCACAGTCAATGCGGCTTTTGCGGCAATGGTTGCGAGGGTAATGGGGTTGAAGAGGGCTGGGGAGTCTTAGAGTGGATTTCGGTGTAACACTAACCGTCCATGTCCGTGCTAGTCGAGTTATATAGACAATTATTATCACTAAAGTAGACATCACTATGGGCGCGGGGCCAAACAGCTTCAGACATGCAGCCCCGAGTAACTTTGTAGCTGGTCGTGTCGTCACCATCAAACTACATGTAGATAGTTGTCGCCGGCCCTGGCCTGCAATGTCTGTCGTCTTATGAGATACCGATCCGAACAGAGACCTTGAGGATTATGAAAACATACTAGTATACTCGGTCCGAGACTTGTATAAGCTTTCACCATCCACAGGCTGAAAAGCCAGATATCGCATGGTGCGGGATTATGTTTCAGCTCTGTGGAAATTTAAGACCCAACTGCATAGCCGAAGCTGAGTTGTATAGCAAGTAGTAAATAGTATGCTTCATGTGATGTATACTATGTTCCATACATCCCTTTCTGGCAACTGGGGTCGAAATCATGTACCTGCCCCACTATACCTAGGTATGTAAGGGTCATGTGACATATATATCATGTGCGCTGGCGTTCCTACCATACTCAAAACGGTATAGTTGCCTCGTCTTCCGCCCGAGTGGAGACTCATGGCGCGAGCGCGAGCCTCAAACCTCGGAAGCGTTCCTAAATATGGATCTACCTACGGAGTACATAAGTGGCTATTGATATATTTACTACACACGGTAACGGCTCCATCTAGTGGACGCTAATCATGATTCTGCTCCGCTGTATAGCAATCAACATCTGCAACACATCCAATAGCCTGCGGATTAGGACTGGCGTCAGATTGCCAACTGCTTCAGGAGCCCCAGGGTACCTAGCGACGAGACATCCCGCCAATCGTATTCCTAGCACATAGGCGCTGTATGTACCAACATACGACTCCAAAGTGGAAAAAGCAGTGCCCAAAAAGATATCGTACATATTATCCTCTAGGGTATGAGTGTCCAGTACAACCGAGATCAGAAGCCCAATCACTTCGATTATAGCCAGTAAAACTACTCAAACTAGCGCTCATATGCAGCAATACCCCAGCCTTGCTTTACCGTGGAAAATCGACTGCGGATGTGATTAGCCAAACCCCCCAACGCTACCTAGCTAGGTACATACTGGGCTGATTAGAAAAGCTTCCCAGCTCCTGAACAAGATTGCGCCGTGTTTTCAAATACCTGATAGAGCTAAATGCTGAAGGGCTTGTAGCCCAAGATTATGCCATTTAGCGATGACATTATAGAGACAATATAGGATTGCCTTGCAGATTCCCGAAGTCTGCGACAGAAAGAAGTGAAGACTTCGGCCTGAATCTAACGATGAGTGACACATGAAAATTTGCTATATAATATAGATCAATTATCAAGAACCAACGGTTGGCATTCATCTTCCTCTAAGCTGACATGGGCGCCACAGGTTATGAAACAACGCTAGCCATCCGACATGAACTCAGGTTTTCGAGCACTATTTGCCTATGAGTTACCGCGCGCGCAAGATAGTTTCAGCCCATTTCTTTTTTTTGGGCATTCACATGAGGCCGTTGACTGGATTGAATACCGTCCTCCTGTCTATTTAAACAGCTTTTGACTTCCAGTTCATCGTTCATAACCATCCTCATCTTTCAGAACACAAACATTCCAAATCCCACATACCAAATCAAGACTCAGCCCTTCATCAAAATGCCAATCAAAGTTGTCATTCTTGTCTACCAGGGCGATCCACTCGACTACACCAAGTTTCGCCATACGGCTTTGCACTTGGCCTTTCCGAACGGGTCTACATGTTCGATGCACATAGTAGGCTCGCCTGGGTATTACACATTCGAGCAGATGGACAATTACAAGCCGGAAGAAAGTCGAAGGCTTGTCAGACAAATTTCAGTGGCGGAACTGCAAGATTGGGTCACCGAAGTCTCTGTCAAAGGCCTTGTTTCAAGAACCCCAATCAAGAACACGGAATTGGATTGGAATTGCCAGAATTGGGTCGGTGATGCGCTTACCAGGATGGTGGGCAGTGGCTACTTGAGTGCAGCTCAGCGAGCATCAGCTGTTAATGTGATGACCGATGTGTGCTTGGAGGCAAAGGATGAGTAGCCGTGGACGAATCATGTCGTTGGTGAGTGATTGATGACATTTCAAAAGACAAAACATTCATTGCTAACATGGAAGTTATAGCATCTCCGATCTATACAAACGACGTTAGTGCCTGCTGTGAAGGGTGGATGGGGCGAATTTTCAGTTGTATCTTATATTTGAAGAGCTTGAATATTCGAGAGTAAAGTGATGATTCTTGGTATGGACTGTTTTCTTCATCCTAAGCATAGCGAAGTTTAGATGTATACCACCCGCAGCGTAACCAATTACCTAGTGACGTAACATACGAGCTAAGAAAGTCATGCCTATGTATTCTCGCTCAAATTTGGGTGGAAGAATACGGGCCAGATATTCTGGCCAGTCAAACATCGGTCTCAGATGCCGAAGAGCTTGACAATATTCCCAATGCGCTGGATACCAGCCAGCATATTCCCAGTCAATAATAGCTGTGACTCGGCCACCTTCAACAAGAATATTCCGCGGTGCAAGATCAGAATGCGTGAATACAATCTCATGGTCATCCATGAGCGCAAACTTGGCATAATGTCGTAGCAAGTCTGGTGCTAACCCGACCATATCCCCTAGGATAAATTCGTTGAATTCCTGCTCGGTATCAAATGGACCTCCCTCAAGTGACGCAATATTTCCTATGATAGCTTTGCCGCGATCAATGGCCCCGATATAATGGCCTTTCAGTTCGCGAAGTTGGTTCACGTAGGAGTGTAGCTCGTCGGCAATAGAGAGCTTTTGACTGGAGTCCAAAGTATCCCATGCTTCATCAAGTCGCTTGCCAGGTATGTAGTCCATGACGAGAGCGACAGGTTTGCCGTCTTCGTAGCGGATATCATGAAGTTTAGGTACAGGGATGGTTGTGTTTTCTGCAATGAAACGGAGTGTTGGCCCTTCCTGGGGGCGGAGATGGCCCGACTTCACAACGAGTTTGTCGCCGAGTCGGACAACTGTGCGATCGGACAACGAATGGAGGACCGTCCCGTCTGGGTCCTTGGTTGGTTCTTCGACTTTCTTTGGTTCTTCGACTTTCGTTGGTTCTTCGACCTTTGTCGGTTCTTCGTGCTTCACTGCTTCTTGGTCCTTCATTTGTTCTTGGACCTTCGTTGCTTCTCCGTCACTCGTTGTCATGTTGAAGGGTAGGTTATTGCGTCTTCCGTTGCGTATCAAGAATTCGTAGGGGTTGGCAAAAGTAAAATTGGCCGGAAATGTGGCAGCTTCAACAAGTGAAGAGGAAACTGAACGTGGTGGAACTTCCAAGGGTAAACACACCGTTCCAAGGTTGTCCAGCGGTTAGACTTCAACTTTGATTGGCTACCTGACGAAGGTTTACTCACGTGATTGACTCTCGCCTGGAATTGCCTGATTGCCGTTTTAAGCTTGAGATTGATAACCCTGGTGAACTCGATCCTCCATACATATATACCTTACGGAAGGCTTGTGTTATATAGTATAGTTGAAAGCTGTGGGCTGTACAGGGCAGCGGGCGGTCAAGCGGCCGCTGGCCGTCCAAAGTTACGGGTGGAAAGGCGGCCGTTTCTGGCGCCAGAGGCTGTCATTTTCGGCGTCGATTTCACAGGCCCCTATATTCTAGATGTAATATTTTCGCTTAGCATAGATGGTAGTCGTGAGAAGCTCTTATGCTTGGATAGCCAGACTGTAGCTCCTATGGATTGATATCTAGTTCGGAGGGATAAAAGGGTAGAAGAAGCAGCTCTACAGCTCTACAGCTCGACAGATCTACAGATCTACAAGGAATGAGAGAATATACGATATATCTCCCATAAACCTTCCAACACCCCCTCTTTGGAACCAAATCCAATCCCCATGCAAACAAAAACACCCCCATCTCACCACACAGCCACCCACATCACAGCAACAACCTCGACCACTGATCTTCCTGATAGTAGAGTCTCCAAGGTGCGGGCTAGAACCTCCCACAAGCCTATACCATCGTGTAATGCAGGCAGGCACTGGGGCCTCGGCGCACGGTACACGTTTCATGCAATGCGTCTGTGCGTTGGCGTTCGCGGGGTATCTAGGTTTGTAGGAATTGAGCAGAACAGCAATGAGAAATGAGTAGTAGATGTATATATGGGCTGAATGGTTACCTAGGTAGTAGATGGTAGCTAACTAGTTAGTGGATGGTTTCGGGAGAGATAGCTGGTGTGGGGCCAATCAACCAAAGCCGGAAGAGCTGGGCTTCTGTGGGATTTTATAGATTGGCTTTGGAGTGTACGGAGTACGGGGGTCTTTTAATGCAAGAGAAATAGGAATGGCATGATGTGACTTAAATAGTCACATGTACATAGCTTGGACCATCCTATGTATGTATATCTGTATAGTAGAATTAGTAGAATCAAGGATATTAGAATAGATGACGTATTTCTATATGCAGTAGCACTCCAGAAACAGTACTTACTACCTAGTAGAATAATAGTTATAACAATTATAATAAAAAGAACTAAAACTAAAAAAAGAATGCCCGGTGTCACTTCAAAAGTCATGACTACATGAAAATATCCTTCCAAGGTTCCCCTCTTTCTCTTTAAGTATACTTTCAGTCTTGTTTCCCCCTTTGTACTGCACTTTCTCCTCTCCAAATTTTATTTCCCTTCTCTTCTCACCATGCCAACAACCAACCCAGATTCAGTTGCAACTGAGGCCCAACCTCGTCGGGAGCGAAGACCTTCCGTAGGAGCTCCTATCGCCGACCTCCAGGGACCAGTCGGCCCGGGGTTCAGTCGTCCCAAGCACAAGCGCACATTCACCGGATTTGGACCTGCCGAGATTAAGAGTGTTGAAGCTAGCATTCCTGAGCCACTGCGAGAGGCGTGAGTACCTGCACTTGCCTTAGTGATCTATAGTCTGGACTGACCACAATTCTCGCAGCTGGAGAAACCACGTATGTTGAAACGCAATCGGGATTTGGGTCTGGGGTGCTAATGCTGAGGGCCAATTTAGTCGGCTACTGAATTCACCAGTAAAGAAGATTTCGAGGTGAGTCCGACCTGGAAGCACAAACTTGATACTTCGGGTTTGCTTTAACGGGTCTCGCAGAAATATTTCGTGCGCCATGTCGAAACCACCCTCGCTCGCTCGCTTTATAATTGCGATGAGCTGTATGTGCTTCGTGCCCTTGATTCAAGCGATTCCTACTGACTGGGGGCTTTCCACAGTGCCGCGTACTCGGGAACCGCGCTTGCTTTTAGAGACCGGTTGATCATCGAGTGGAACAGGACTCAGCAGCGTCAGACTTTCACCGATCAGAAGCGCGTCTACTGTATGTGTGCCGCCCGGTGGCATAAGACAATATCTAATCGCTGTTGTAGATTTGTCGCTTGAGTTCCTCATGGGACGTACATTGGACAATGCCATGCTGAATGTTGGCTTGAAGGATGTTGCTCGAGGTAAGCACCAAGATGATCTGTGATCTGGATTACCGCTGATGATATCAGATGGTTTGAGCGATCTTGGGTTCCGCATCGAGGACGTCATCAACCAGGAGCACGATGCAGCGTTGGGCAACGGCGGTCTGGGACGTCTGGCGGCGTGCTTTATGGACAGTATGGCGACGCTGAACTACCCGGCCTGGGGGTACGGCCTGCGTTACCGCTATGGTATCTTTAAGCAGGAGATTGTCAATGGCTACCAGGTGGAGATTCCAGACTACTGGCTGGATAACAACCCTTGGGAATTCCCGCGACACGAAATCACAGTCGACATCCAGTTTTACGGTAACGTCAAAAAATACCAGGATGAGAATGGCAGGATCTTGAACTCGTGGGAGGATGGTGAGATTGTCCAAGCCATTGCGTACGATGTCCCCATTCCCGGATACGGCACGAAGACCACCAACAACCTTCGTCTATGGTCTAGCAAGGCCAGTAGCGGGGAGTTCGACTTCCAGAAGTTCAATGCTGGAGACTATGAAAGCGCAGTGGCGGACCAGCAGAGGGCGGAAACAATCTCCGCTGTTCTATACCCCAATGATAACCTCGAGCGAGGAAAAGAACTGCGTCTAAAGCAGCAGTACTTCTGGTGTGCTGCCTCGCTGTTTGACATCGTTCGGCGGTTCAAGAAGACAAAACGGGCCTGGGCCGAGTTCCCTGACCAGGTCGCCATCCAGCTTAACGACACCCACCCAACCCTTGCAATCGTTGAGTTGCAGCGCATTTTGATTGACATGGAGGGTTTGGAATGGGATGAGGCTTGGAGTATCGTGACAAAGACATTTGGATATACTAATCATACCGTCCTTCCCGAAGCGCTGGAGAAATGGTCTGTCCCGCTGATGCAGAACCTGCTTCCGCGGCACTTGCAAATTATCTACGAGGTGAATCTGTTCTTCTTGCAATCTGTTGAGAAGCGATTCCCCAACGATCGCGATATCCTGTCGCGTGTCTCGATCATTGAAGAGTCGCATCCCAAGATGGTGCGCATGGCCTATCTGGCCATCATTGGTTCTCACAAAGTCAATGGTGTGGCCGAGCTGCATTCAGACCTGCTCAAGAGCACTCTCTTTAAAGACTTTGTGAAGATTTACGGACCAGACCGTTTCACCAATGTTACCAATGGTATCACCCCGAGACGCTGGCTCCACCAGGCCAACCCCAGGTTGTCTGCATTGATTGCAGAGAAGCTTGGAGGCTATGACTTCTTGAAGGACCTCACGCTTCTTGACAAGATAGAAGTCTTTGTCGACGACAAGGCCTTCCGCGAGGAGTGGGCGGTCATCAAGCGGGAGAACAAACTGCGCCTGGCCAGACACATCAAGGCCACCACAGGATACGATGTTAACCCCAATGCCCTCTTTGACGTGCAGGTAAAGCGTATCCATGAGTACAAGCGCCAGCAGCTGAACATCTTCGGGGTCATCCACCGCTACTTGAGCATCAAGGCCATGTCAGCCGAAGAGAAGAAGAAAGTGGTGCCTCGGGTTTCTATTTTCGGAGGCAAGGCAGCCCCTGGTTACTGGATGGCGAAGACCATCATCCATCTCATCAACAATGTGGCCGATGTAGTGAACAAGGACCCGGAGGTTGGCGACCTTTTGAAGGTTATCTTCATCGCGGATTACAACGTCAGCAAGGCGGAGATAATCTGCCCTGCTTCGGATATCAGCGAGCACATCTCAACTGCCGGCACCGAAGGCAGTGGCACGAGCAACATGAAGTTCGTCCTGAACGGCGGTCTGATCATCGGCACCTGCGATGGAGCCAACGTAAGTCTTTTTTTCTCCTATATGACCTGCTTCCATCCCACTCATACTAACTCAACTGACAGATCGAAATCACACGCGAAATCGGCGAGCAGAACATCTTCCTCTTCGGCAATCTCGCTGAAGACGTCGAGGACCTGCGCCACCGACACTTCTACGGGGGCTTCAAGCTGGACCCACAGCTGGAGCGTGTCTTCGACGCAATCAAAGACAACTTGTTCGGCGACAAAACCGACTTCTCCGCGCTCACAAGCTCCATCGAAGAGCACGGTGACTACTATCTCGTCTCGGACGATTTCAACTCCTACATCACCACGCACGAGATGGTCGACGAGGCCTTCCAGAATCAGGAGGAGTGGCTGGCCAAGTCGATTACCTCTGTCGCGCGCATGGGATTCTTCTCTATGGACCGCGTTACTAATGAGTACGCTGATAGTATCTGGAATGTCGAGCCTCTGGATGTTACGGACTAAACAGACTGCGGTTTGACATCAGTGTTAAGCCCTTCTTCTTTTGGTTTGGTGATTCACATCCGCTTTTCATTGGTTCTGTGAGCTTTCCCGCATTGGTTGTTCAATATCCTTAGCATTAATAGTATATCAATTTGTTATAAGTTTAGTTGAGTAGGTCATCCACAAAAATTTATATGCAATTGGTCTAGACAGAACTAGGTATATATACAACCCAATCTCGATATACAGCAGTGTACAAACCCAAAAGAGAAGACCCTCGAGGCAGCAATGACTGAAAATATCGAACCAACCTTGGAACACCCACTCCATGCCAAAGCAACACGAAACCAAAATGATATCCAAACATGACGACGTCAAACCATAAATCCGTCAAATTCCCAAAGCAACCTCACTCCTGAATCGTCGGCTCACTAAGTTGTTTAGGCTCGGAGAAATAATCCGGCCAAAGCGCCATCTTCTCATCGCGCGTAGGCGTAGCCGTAGCCATAAGCGTCGGAACCTGCAATAAGCGTTAGCGAAAGCCCCACGAATCCAGCCTTCTTAAAGGAAGAAAACCAAAGAAAAAGATAAAACATACAGCCTCCTTACTAGAAATCCGCCTCCACATATTCGCACGCGGGTTATACCGCACCGGCTTCCCAACCCCACCAGTCTTCTTCTGATCCTCAAGACTAATCGCCTCAACCTCCTTCTTAACATCAGCAAAGCTGTCGAACGGGATATACGGGATCCCGTGTTCGATGCAGTACTCCTCGAGCCGCAGACCGCGGCGAGCAAAGAGGACATCTGCCTCGCGGGCGGCGGGGAGATCGGAGACGCCGTCGCCGATAAATACAATCAGCGGGATCTCATCTGGCTCGCATTCTTCCTGTGCTTTTTCGCGCGCTAGGTTCACGCTCGCGGCCTTGTCGTGGCCTGAGGCTGTGTTGTCGCGCCAGACGGGTTTCCAGGGGATGCCGCCGGGTGCTTTGAGGTCGTTTGCGACGATTTCGATTGAGGAGGCCTGGGGAGGGTTAGTGGGTGGTTTTGGGATATGGGATATGGGATATGGATGTAACATTGGTGGTCCACGGGTTGTTGATTGATCGGTGGTTGGGCTGGAAATCCTTTCGAAGAAGGAAACATACCTCTTTCTCGCCTAGGAACATATTCAGCGTGCGCTGGAGAACGGGCTTTAGGCCTGCGCTGATTACGTTGAAGGGGAAGCCCTCGCGAACGCAGTACTGGTGGAATTCGCGGAAGCCGGGGTCCATTTTGAGGTTCTTTTCCATTATGTCGAAGCCGTCGCCGAAGGGGATGCTGAGGGATCCCCACATGTCGTCTGAAATGTCACGGAAGGTTCGCTCGCCGGATTTGAATTGTTCTTCGAGCTTTTCGCGGTACGCGGCGCCGCAGCCAAGATGGTCTACTAGTACGTGGCCGGTATCCTGTAGGAAGATTGTGCCATCGAAGTCTGGATATTGTTAGTTTGGGCGTATTCTTTGGTCATGTTATGTGAGTTTAGGGCTTGGTGGTTGGGATTGGAGGGTTTAGACTGGGAATTGGGACATATATGAATGGGGGCTTCATACCAGAGAAGATGATAATCTTTCTCTTTTGACTGCCGGGGGTGTGGGCGATATAGCCATTTTGGTATAGACCTTAGGGTTTGTGTTATACGGTGGGTGTATGGAGAGAGTGTAATACAGAGTACAAGTTAAAAAATAAAATGAAGCAAAAGAGCAAAGTCACGATCCTAAGTATTCACGAACTTCCCAGAGTATCGTGGCAAACAAGATAGATGAGGAATATGACGTAGGGACATCTAACGACATCAGTGTGGGCCGCGTAGGGGGCCTCATTTGAACATCGTGAGAATTCGAGTGTTGATATAACGGATGCTGATTGGCTGTCGTTGGGGGCCCACATATAAAAAAGCCGAATAGTGGAACCATGGAAGGCCGAGGCCAATTCTTCGATCGGATTGGTCGATATTATTGAAAGTGGATCTTGGACTGCACGAGGCATCATACATTTCAACGCTAACAGTCAAATGGTATATGAAATGGTATATAAAAGGGTATAGATTGAGGAAACTAAGCCGTTAACTCGGCAACTCGGCGTTGCAATTCCGGAACAGCCCGTAACTGCAAGTCCAACTCTTCCTTCTCACTGCGAGATAGTTAATAGGCGTTCTGCATGGAGATTCGGATAATCGGAAAGGTCGGGGAAATCGGGAACTGGGGAAACTTACTCTTCGAGTTTCAAGCGTCGCTCCCAGTCTAGACCGGTGAAGATGTAGCCGCCCTGTCCATCAAACTGTAAGATTTTCTGGTGATACTTCCAGAGACTCCGTCGGTGCGAGACAGTCATGAGTGTGGTGCCAAGCTTCTTGGCCGTCTCATACATGACCTTCTCAATCTCCAGCGTCACCGACGATGTGCACTCGTCCAAAATGGCAAACTTGGGTCGGTGATAGAATAACCGAGCCATAGCGATGCGCTGTTGCAGACCACCAGATAGAACGTCGCGCCATTCTTCCTCTGCATCCCAGCCCCCAGGACGGTCTACGATGGACGCGATCTCAACCACTGATAGGACCTCGTAGAGATCGGCGTCAGTGACACCCTTGGCGCGCATCTCGCGCACTCCATCCGGGTAGATCACTTGCTGTCGTAGGGTCCCGCGGGACAGATATGGTCGCTGGGGAATGTAGAAAATATCTTGGAAAGGAGGTTTCTTCACCGTGCCTCCGTATACCGGCCAGAGCCCGCCCAGGATCCGGAAGAGAGACGACTTGCCGCACCCGTTGGGTCCGACGATCAGAAGATGGTCGCCGGGGTTAACGGTGAAAGAAAGCTTACGGATCAATACGTCACCGTTCGGGGATACGATCGGTACATCGGTGAACTCAATTGAGTCGCTTTCTATGACTGTACCCCGACCAGACAGCACCTCTGCATTTTCCTCCGTCGAAGCGGAAGACACCAACTTCTTCTCGAACCTCCCAGCGAGGAGGTCGTCCATCACCTCCAGTAATGAGGAGACGCGCGAAGTGTAGCCAGCGAGCTCCGAGATCTCCTTGTAGGAGAACATCAATCGGCCAAAAGCATCCGATGAGGAAAGCAACATTCGACGATTTGTGACGAAGCCTGAGAGTAATCAGAATACAAAAGTTTCTACATCGAAGGACAGAAACTTACTTTCAGTGCGATCTCCCATGCTATGAGTAGCCTGACCGGGAATCTTGAAGAAGACAGGCACACTGCAGAGTATCAAGCCTAAAGCTCCCCAGAAATACTTGATCACAAAGTCCTCCATAAAGCCATGGTAAAGGCGCCGTCGCAGAATGCGGTTCACGTGCTTGATCAGGGTGAAATAGCCCTTATCCAGTGTATCCTTCTCTGCCTCGTGGCCATGGTAAAGTGCGACTTCTTCGCTGTAATCAATAAGCCGCGAATGGAGGAAACGGAACTCTCCCTCCAGCCGGGCCTCATCGGCAACATATTTGCCAAATGGCGGGGTCAGCATACGCATGACGTTGGCAGACAACTGCACTAGCAGACTCATGATGAATAACCCCTCACCTCCCACGTTCTTGGAGAGCGAGTAGTTATAAATAGCCATATCGAGAATGGGCTTAGCTAGATTGGAATACAGTTCTGCCAGACTGTCCGAGAAGCGAGACACATCGACTGTGACGAGCTGGTCGGGATTCTTTATTCGATCGTCCAAGGCGGAGATGGCATAGAAAGTCATGTTAGACAAATACTTGTCGTGGATATAGTCTGTAAGTCGCTTGCGATAGCTGAGGGCAAGCTTGCACTGATGGTAGGAGAGCTAACGAAGTAAATTATCGGGTCAGCAAATGTGTTGAACGGTCGCATGCCAGCACGGCAGACAGGAAACCTCGCTCCCATCACCGGGGACATACCATAGAATTAGTGAAAGTAGCGGGGACAGCCACAATCATCCACCAGACAAGACCGAGCAAGAAATCCTTCCCTTTACCGCGGACTAAGTTGCTCACAAGTCTTCCGTCCAGCTCGGCGACGTATAAACTAAGCACGGTCCGCAGCACCAAGAAGACGCTGTGGCTCACCAGCAGCCTTAGCTCCTTGCTTCGCCATCCGGGTATGACGATCTTCAGTAAACGAAGTAGGTTCTTGAAGAATTCTCTGTTGATCTCCACGCGCTTCTTGCGGGGTTGTTCCTCATCGCCTAGACTGCTGGTGCCGGGCCGTCGGCGCAGCTCTACTTGTTGTGACGCGGCTTTCTGTTCGGAGATGGCATTGTGGATTCGTTTGGCTAGCGCAGCAAAGAGGGCGAGATATACGGCGCGTGAGATGCGGGTGCGGTTTCGTAGGTAGAGGGATGTTAGGCTGGAGAGGATCTGCTTTATGGAGCGTTCGGGCGGGAGTAGTTTGGACTGAGCGGCCATGGCGGAGCTTTTAGGTGCTAATCAGCCGGATTCGGGTGCAAACATGTCCGCTGTTGAGTGAGTTAAGGGAGTTGAAGGAGTGGAGAGAGTTGAGGAGTAGGCCATTGCCATGACGGAGGTGACATGTGATACCCCAGGAAACTGGGGATGTTCAGCCGAGGAACCCACTTTCAGGTAACCTTACTGGCCTAAGGCAGCAACACCATATTAACGTATTCGGTAAGCGAGTGACGCATGTAAGCGAGTGACGCACCAAACCAAAGCTACTAATTTCAAATGCATTTATCTCAACCAAAACGCCATTAAATTAAATAAACTAAAATCATCATCTATCTGGACATGTCTCTCTCCTATGTCCTAGCTTCCTACATATTCCACATGCTCGTCCGGCCTAGGGGGGCGGCCTTAAACCTTCCGAAACCTGCTCACGATAGTCATTGATACGCGCTACTTGGGCCTCAAATGGCTCTGAACGTAGCTCACGAATATCTTGAACTGAGAGATCCCCTTCGTGGACTATCGTCCTTATAGATCGAGTTCGCTTTTGCTTCTTCTTCTCGTTTTTAGCGCGTAAATCGCTCACTTCTTTCTCCAGTAGTGCGGCGGATTGCATCGTGATCTAGCAGGCCTTTAAAACCTGGTTTATAGCGGAATTGAGCGGGCTTAGAGGGCTTTTTGATCTCATACGAAGCAATGCTTTAATAGAGGAAGCTTGCTTTTCTAATTGTATATAGTTCGAAGGCGTTTTTAGATCCCAATCACTACCCCGGCTAGGAGGGGGGGTAGGGGTAGCAAGCCGGATATTAAGCTTCGAAATCACTCTCTCCGGTGTAAAAGGAATTAAACCAGCAGATTGAAAGCTATTTTTAACAGTCTCTGATTTAAAAGCTTCCATTCGTGCGGTAGGATAAGCTTCGAGGAAATCCAATTTATCAATAAAATTCGATCCGCACCGCATTTTTATTTCAACCATCCGGCCGTAAGACCGTTTTAACACCGTAAAGCAGCCTATATCCAGAGGTTGTAAAAGGTATAAGGAATACGGAGGCATACAGATTAGTATCACCTTATTTTTCTCGCAGATTTCATCGAACCTCGGGGTTAAATAACTTCCGTGACCGTCGAGTATCAAAAGCCGATACCCCCCTTCGTACGCGAAGAAGTAGTAGGAATAAAGAGCTTTTCAAGCTAGCGAAGTCTAATTTCATTAGAGGTCCATCCATTAGGACTAACCTCGAACCGCCAGTCTTCCGGGAGGCCGTCGAACCAGGATTCAATAAAGACTTTACCTTTAAAAATCACACACAACGGGAGAGCCTAACTAGTAGCATTCGTACACTCAATAACTATCACCTATTCACGATTTCCAGGTTATAAAAGTGCTCGCCGACCGTAGTATTCACTTCTCGTAATCACTCTCGCGGTTACCGTTAATCCTATCGTAAAACCGGTCTCGTTAAAGTTATAAACGTCGTCCGGGTCGATCCTAAATTAAAGGATAGTTTTTTAAACAAGATCAAACCACTCCTTTATAACTTTTAGATCTTCATATTTCGCACGCTCGTAGTTATACCGTTTCGAAAACCGAGAGGATAGAAGAGGGCGTCGTTTAATAAAGTTATATACCCATTTTTCGCCGACCGAAGATACCGGGGTGATTCCGCGCTTCTCGAGGAGAACATTCGCTATTTCTCGTACCATAGAAGGCCGGGGAGCAGATCCTCGGGAATCCATAGAGAGAATCCATTTTTTAAGAGATTGTTCTTCAATTTCTGTCAATTTATATGAATTTGCGCGAGAAGTCGCGCGGTTTTAAAACTCCAGTAAGGCGGCGGCGGAGGGTGGCCTCAGGCACTTTAAAACGGCGTGCAGCTCCACGAATTGAAGATATTTTTTGATTCTGAAAATCTTGTATAGCTAATAAGATCCTACCCTCTTGCTCTATTGAATTTTGAGAGCTCCGAGAGCGAATTGGTGGCATAGTGGGTGGTTAAAGAAGAAGAGTTAAATTAATTGACGCGTTTTTGGTTTGGTGCGTCACTCGCTTACATGCGTCACTCGCTTACATGCGTCACTCGCTTACCGAATACGTTAACTAACTATTTAGATGTACTCGCAATAACCAATTTAGTAAGGAAAAAAAAACATATGGAGATGGGGGAATTCTTTAATTATAGAGATTGATACAGCCCCGAAATAACCACATGTACATACATAGTCATGCAGAAACAATGTAGTGGCAACGATGCTAATGGTAACAGGATTCCGCCTTCCTCGTGCCCGCCACGTATATACAAAAGACCGGGCTGAGTATGTAAATAATACTCCTAGAGAGACATGCGCACATGGAGTATGTACAGGTATAATAAGAAGCAAGCTCGCAAAAGAATACATAACGGACCAAGATCATGACTCAATATGATAATAAATGAAAATAAGAAAACTTAAGATGAGGTCTTGCTCTCGGATTCGTCGCAGCCGGTCCTGGGTTCTACCTTATCCCTAGGACGAAGACCGCTGTTGATCTGGGCGGCAATCTGAGACTGCTTGAAGCGCTCGAATCCTTCAGCGTCCTGCTGCTGAGCAGCATAGAGTTCATCGACGGTGGTCCCGAGATGGTTAAAGGCCATGTCCGCGTCAAAGTCATCGAATTGAGACAGAGACTGCTCATCGTGAAGAAGGTCAAGCTTTTGCCGGAGAGCGGCAATATGCGAATTATTGTCCTCGTAGTCGAAATCTTCGTCACGTTCGCCAGGAACTAGAGACGGCTTGAGGAAATCGCGGCGGAGGTTCTGGCCAATGCGGTGGATGTGTCCTTCTTGGGAGGTCATGGCCCGAGAGTGGAGAGAAGTCATGGAGCTAGTGCGAGAAAGGCGAACGGCATATTGGTCGGTGTCTTCCTCATCACCGGCGGTCTCGTCAAGCTGACTGCTGTTCAGATTACCGCCGGCAGCGATAGACCCGCTTCCATCATCATCACCAGAGTGTTGGGAGACAGTGTCGGGGACAGGAGCAGCGGGCGGGAGTTGAGGAACAATACGAGTTTCTGGGTATTCATCCTCAAAGCGTTGGATCATCCTATGCAAGGTCACGTCCAAAAATTGCAGGCGGCGATAATTCGCGTCATTACCAGCACGATCTTCGCGAATAAGGGCCGACTGGATCCGGACTCTGATATTACGGGCAGATTCCAGCAGATTCTTCGACATGTCGCGAGGCCGCTTGGTAGGAACACCTCGAGACTTGCGGCGTCGGGGCGTTGTGGTACCACTCGCTGGTAAAGATTGCTCCCCAAGAACATCGAGACCGTGCTGGTCCAAATTCCCGAGACAAACACCCAATGCTTTGACAACACCTGTGCCACCAATAACATAATCCTCATCGGGAGCGGCCTCATCTTCATCATCATGAAGCTCCTCAGAAATACCAGAGTGTCCGACAATATGCTGTAGGATGTCTGGCACAGGGATATCCACAAGTGGAGAAGTAGAGTCAGAAAGCTCTTCCGCAATGGCACCGCCTTCAAGGTTCCGCAGCGAGTAAGCCACAATCTGTGACCCTAGAGCTTTGACAACTTCATTGTTTTCTGCGCTGGGAACATCGATATCCACCGCAATGATTGTCCGTGAAACACGGACAGCTGCCATCATAGACGCATACACAGCACATGCTTCTTCCTGAGCGACAGAGTCTGTGGTAGACGCCAAATCCATAATTTGCTGATTCTCCAGAATGTTCAGATGACACAGACTGGGACATTCCGGTAATACCTCAGCAAGGCCAATGACATGATCCGGTGACAAGTCGACATCAGCGAGATGAAAGCGCTTCAAAGACGGCATTTTGGGCAGGAAGCGACGGAAAGCCCCCAGCGCGTTAGGCTGCGACGAGAACAATTCACGATTGTGAGAAAAATCGATGAACCGGAGGTTATGAATCTGCGCAAGGGATTGGAGCAATGGGCAAATTACTGACGGGTTGAGAGAACAATCTGCCAGACTCAGCGCATAAAGCGGTGTCTCAGGTTCAATCGCGTCCGTGACGAGATCGAGATCATCCTTTATAGCGTTGCCACCTAGATCCAGTCCTTCGCACTGCCCGGCTTTGAGGTACTCAGTCACATGCTCCAGACCATCTCTCGTCAGACCATTGTTCGCAAAGCCGAGTCTTCGTAGACCCATTTTGGTAGTCGCCTGGCATATCTGCTTTACAGCGTTGACCGAAGGATAACACTCGCTCATAAGCAGTTCTTCAAGATGATCTCCAGCAAAGCGCTCTGCTAGTGCACTCGCGAAAACAATGCTCACGTCGGCCATAGGCGACTGGGGTTGGCCTGTTGTCCCAGAACCATCGATCGCAACCTGGCCTTGGGGGAAAGGAATGCCTGACAAATCGATAGCTTTCAAGGATTTAGCTAGGTGAATAAAAAGGCTGATGTGACGCCATCCTTCCCGTCCGATCTTCGGATTGTCCTTCAGAGAAAGCTTTTCCACAACACCGTATCGTTCATGATCATTCGAGTCTGGAGAATCTGGCCTTCGCGATCGTCTCCGTCGATAACGCATCTGCTCTACCGTCTTGGTGGCAAGTAGGGCTGAAAGGACGGATCGCACAGACGTATCTGTCAATGCACAATTTTCAAGGATGAGTTTACGGACAGGAACGACCGCGAGCCAGTCGCTGAACGTTGCCAAATCCTGTGAGGTCATTGGGAAATTGCTCAGATCCAAAGCTGCTACCGTGCCGGGTGACTCGGCCAGTGTTGATGAAGGCTTGGAGATCTCATCGACCACTCTTTTGAGAACAGGCGTCTCACGTAGCTGGCAACAACGGCGATAGATACGGACTGGATCGGTTGTTGGGTGACTTTGCGTTTTGGACCGAGAGATACCTGCTGCTGGGCCTCGGGGATACTCTTCGTCATTCTCTGCATCGAGTTGCAATGGAACAGAACCATTCGCGACTGCCTGTCTTCGCTTTCTCTCCTTCCGTTCTTTCCGCTCCGCCTCAGACCTTTTCTTCTTCTCTTGTTTCCTTGTCGGATCAGTCCCTTCCCCACCGGGGCTGGGTTCAGTAGATGGCTTGCTGGTTGTATCTGTCGGAGGAGAGCTACACTGGTCCTTCGCCTCACCGGTAGCTGGAGCAGGAGCCGGAGATGCGCTTTCCTTCTCAGCCAATGTAGCCTGGGGGTGCTTCAAAGCTCCAGCTTCATCTTGCTCCTTCAATTTGAGATCGGCCTTCTTAGACTTGTGGCTATTAGACTCAGGTAGAGGCTGCCGTAATTGATTGGTTGGGGGAGCCTCCTCGTCATCATCCCGATGGGATATACCCGCGATTTCAACATCCACACAGAACGCTACTCGGTTGAGTTTGGCCTGGTTCAAGTCCGCAATCTTGCATCGGTGGCGATTTTGGTCGATGTTCATCACGCGACGTGGGCAGATCGAGTCATTGGGGTTCAACTTGGGCAACCCACCAGAGTTGGACGAGAACTTGCGCAGTGCATTGTGGATGAATGAGGGCCCCTTGGGTGATGACGCAGTAAATGGATTTGAGTCATCTTTCCTCTCTTCCTCCTTGTCCCTTGGGGAGTAGGCGGCGCCAAATGGGTTATGCGTATCGAGGGGTGAAGTTGTTTTCGGACTCGCAGGACTGGCCTTCAGGCTAGGTTGTGACGGTGGGGTAGATCCAGACGAAAACTTCGAGCTTAGACTAGAGATCCACGAATTTCGTCGTCCGATGGGCTTTGGGTCGGTCTTCCGCGATGCTGGTGATGGCGTAGATGGCTTTTGCTCCTCGTTCTTCTCAACTGGTGGTGGTTTCGCCTGTACTGGCGCTGTACCATTCCGGGGAGCTTGCTTCGGTTCTGATGTGGAGGGGGCCGGTGTTGGGCGTGTCGGGTTACTGCTGGAACGGGATCTCCTGTGCGACTTAGATTGAGAAGTCGCTGGCTCTGCCTCTGTGCCAGGCTTATCGCTCGCAGATACAGATTTCGTGCGAGACAAATGATCTGGAGAGACTCGGGAGTGTCAGAAGCTGTCCCGATTTCGGATCTCCAACAACCCTGCCATAACCTGGGGAGAGGTGCTAGCATAAAAAGTGGGACTCGCCTTTTTGTGAATGATGAAGCCAGCTCACGTCCACAGACTGAACTCCTTCCATTTTGAAAATCCCTCGGAAGTCAGAGACAAAATGAAGTAACTTCGCAGTGCCCAGGTAGTCGTCGAAGGTTTATCAGCGGTGTGGCGTCGTATCAATGAGCGCAAAGACTGGATAGAACTAGATCGAACGACGCATAATTGGCTGGTCCCCCACTTTCCACTGATGATCGCAAAACGTATCGAAAGGAGAATCAGGTGGACAACTTTCAACACTAGAGGCCCGATGCCAACGAATAAGGTGGAAATGCTGGGAAATGGTAGAATATGGCGTATGATCGGCGACCGAGAGCTCTCCAGATGTGCTAAAAGTACACTACAGTAAATGACACAGAGTCATGGCTTCTTTCAGCAAGAAATGCATAGCGAAATCATGCAAGAGGTTACTAAAAGGGGATAGGAAAAGTGACATTGGGAGACTTTCCGGATGCACCTCAATTAAGCATACTGAGGTGACATAATCGGGGCACGTGAGCATGTAACCTAATTTACGGCTAACAACTGTTGAGAAGTGTATTTTCATTGGGGGAAGTTAATAGGGGAATTGGGCCCCGGAGAAGGTTCGGTTCTCCGGTGGCGGACGCACACATACATGGCTACATACACTTGTACATCGTGGAGTTTACAGTGGATTAGGTGGGGGAGCGGGAATGTTCGAGAGGATTTTAGTTTCGACCTAAAAAAAATTTGGAGGATACTGGTGCCGAACACCATAACGCTCAATAACTACGGGTATCCGCTATGAAAAACACCTAAAGAACGCCACACCATGTCCTGTGGGAAAAATGAAAAGGGCCGAGCAGACACAAAAAAAGGAAAGGAAAAAACAAATCACTAACGCCTCCAAGGGGTATGCGATGAAAAAGAAATAGTCATCACGGCGTCAAACGGACCTCGGGAATGGGGGACATTCCGCAGTCCTTCCGCACCCGAGCGCCTATTTACTCCAGACCGGGAATATTCTTGAGGTATTCCCAGCCATACTCCTCTTCGGGTTTCTCGGGTTCCATACCAAGCGCAAAGCGGTAGGCACGAACTTCATTCTGCAGACCAGTGATGACACGGGTAGGGACATCATCTTCTTCGCATTTGAGGCGGTAAGCGGTGCGGATCATTTGAGCACATTTCATGGTTTGGGCATGCCAGTAGTCCCGGTCCAGTCGGCTTTCCAGGTGGGCGTCGCGCTCAGCTTGGAGGAGATTGTTATAATGCTTCTTCTGGGCAAGGTAGTGCATGTTGTTGTTCTGGCAGTAGTTGCGGATTTGCTCGACCATGACACCCACGGCGGTCTCAAACTCCCGGACCATCTTCATGTTTTCTTCACGATGGTGCTTGTGATCGGCACTCACAAGCTTTTCCTTGGCCAGGGCACGCTCGAGTTCGGCAATCCGGGCGGCTGTTCTAGGCGTTAGTAAACGATGTGAATCAATATTCCCCGGGTCAACATACTGAGATTGTCGCCGTGCTGGCCATTCGCACTAGAGCTGTCGGCAATGCCATTCTTCTAAATGTGTGTTAGCTGAATATCCAATATCAATGAATGTTCTTCGGTCCCACATACCACAATCTCCTCTGCATTCGCGACGATGTTTTTGGTCACATCCCGGTTGTTCTTCAACACATCGCTCAATTCCACAACCATCTCATAGAGGTGATGCAAATCCATCTGGTGGCCAGCATTCATCGGTATTGCCGCACCCATGGCGCCCATTCCGCCGCCATTGATCTGGGTGGTGACCGAAGTGTGGGAGGGAGAAGGGGATGGAGTCTGGCGGGGAGGTATGTTGGGCATGTTCATTGCGCCAGTACTGTTTTCGGAATAACCCGAGAAGTTGCCGGAGCCGGTACCGTTGGTAGTCATACTAGAGTTGTTCATAGACACGTCGGCGTCGGCAAAAGCGCGGTTCAGTTCCTCTAGTTGAGGGTCGTCAGGGGTGAAGGATCGCGGAGTGCTGGTGCCGTTATCTTCGTCGAACCAAGAGGCGTGGTTTTGAACGCCTAGGACCTCCGATTGAAACTTCTCAAGGTCACGGCGAGTAACGTGCGTGGAGCGACGGCGATGCCCACGCGTGAAAGCCTTGGAAGGGGAGGGGGAAGTGTCGCCCTCGATGGTGGCGGGTGCACTCAAACCAGGGACAGTATCGTCACTGTCACTCGAGTCTGTAACAATGGCAATCTCGTCCAAGGAGCTCTGATCAGAATCACAGGTCTCTAGTAGGCAGTTGACAATCGTGTTGTGCTGGGAGCTCACGCTACTCACGCTAGCAGGTGGGGCTAGTGTCGGGTCAACACGTGATTGGGAAGATTCACGTGATGGCCCCATTCCAACAAGCTCCCTCATCTTCTTGAGGGCACTCATTCAGATAGAAAATAACAACTATGTCGCTGCAAGGAAGATCGACAGAAAACGGTCATCTAGGGGAGTCGGTTTTCCAACATACCGGTGGGGCGAAGCCTATTTCTTTCCGACCGGCGGAGGACGAGTATGTAAGTGTAATGGATCAATGACGGTCGAGATTTGGAGAGAAAGTTGGCCCTCGCCCAGTATGAAATCTTCAATCATCGGTGCAACGGCACGTGCTCTATGAAGTCTATAATTGAGTCTGCAAGTCGTAGTTGACACGTACTTGCCTTTCTTATGGTCCTTTGTTGACATCTACGAGGCTATACTATGTCTTACACTTGATGGAAGGTACATAGATATTGGAACATTGTAGCCGGGGCAACGTGCTTGAAATCGAAGTATCATGTCAAGGAAACTACCATCTATAAAATAAATTAGAGGTATGATCCACTGCAAAACGAATTCATCAACGGGGGTGCTCCAGAGGACTGGCGGGCCTATGCGCCGGTGATAACAACCGGCTTGTGGCTAAAGCTGGTCTCCGTGTTTTTATTTCCTCCATCCCTAGCAGTTAATTCAAGGGGGTTTTTATGCATTCTCGGGCAACGTCAAGCATCGCTCGCGCGCACGCCTTGACCGTGGCCCAATCTTCCTCATACGCCCACACCGGCAACTTGATAACTTGAGAGTGAAATGTAACGGCCCCAGGAAAATCGGCGGCTTTCCATTCACCGGCATACATGTCTGGTGCATACACGTGGCCCAAATCTCTCACGGACGTCTGTAAAGGGCCTCGTCGTAAAGAGGCTTGGTTGAATTCGGGATATATATGTGCTTCATTCCACGCGCAATGAATTTTTGCACATAGAGCTCGCGAGTCCACCCCGTCGGAGCCTGGGATCCATCAAACCGGAAGATCAGAGCGTACCATGCCGACTTCGCACCTGATTCAAGGACGGGTGCCTTCAGGAAAGGGATCGACGCAAGTGTCTCGATGAAGTGAGCCGCGCACTGCGACTTGCGATCAAGAATTTTTGGAAGTATTTTCAATTGGTTGTGGGCAACGGCGATCGCAAGTGGATGCGCCCGATTCTTCAGACCGGCACCCGTGACGGCGAAATCTTGAAGAGGGTGATCCTTGGGGATCTCCGACTTGCAGCGCTTGTTGTAATGGCCATGAAGGAGCTGTCGATAGAAAACATCGAGTTAGGTGTCAAGGAGACACCTCCCTCGCCACCGCTCACTACTTTGTCACCTTGAATTGACCACGCGGCACCATCGCCGAAAGTTCCAACTTTCTTCCCGTTAATGGATGCACCATGGGCATGCGAGCAGTCTATCAATCCGTTAGTTCTCCGGCCTATGACAGAAGCGAATTTCAACTGCCTACCTTCAAGCAGAAGAATGCCATTATTGCGGCAAATGTCCCCAATCTCCTTCATCGCCCATGGAACACCCCACATATGGGTGGCAATGACGGCCTTGGTCTTGTAGGTGATTGCGCTGGCAATCTTGCTCGGGTCCATATTACCAGTTTCAGGGTGGGCGTCAATAAACACTGGCTTTACTCCCAAGTGCATGAGCGGGGAGACGGTGGCGTGGAAAGTGTACACCGGAACGATAACCTCGTCTCCAGCGGTCAGTCCGGAAGCATAGTAAAGGACGTGGAGTGCATTTGTGCCTGAGTTGTGCAGAAGGGCATGGTAAGATGGTGTATCAGAGAAAGTTCTGAATGTCTCCTCGAATTTTCCGAAAATACCGTCGTTGTTGTAGATGCTCAGGGTATTATGGAGCTGCTCGCTAATGGCGCGCTCGACATCCGGCGTCACCTTGGGCCATGACCAGGTCTTCTCGAGCGGATTCAGCGCTGTCTGGGACTCGACTTGACTACTTCCCACCCTGTAAATCTCGTCGACGAGTTGCATCACCGCAACATCCTTGTCTAGATCCCAGTCGTTGGGACTGCCGATGAAGCTAGCCAGACCTCGTTCAAGCAAAAGGGCAGATGGTTCATGAACAGTATATTGCTCGTGTGTGTGAGTTTGCCGCCTTTATCACACAAGGAAAGACGGACGAGCTCTCCACCAAGGGTCAAGATGCCTTTCTCTCCGATAATGGAGATCTTTTCCTCGCTCCGTATGCCAGAATGAGAGAGGAAGATTGTCGCATTGACAGAATCGCCAAACGTGACCGAAATATGGGCTGTGTCCTCCACATCATAGCTGCCGAGACGTGTCTTCATCACCGCGGCATGCTGGACCTCAGACCGCCGGCCAAAGAGCCCAACGAGCTGATCAAGCATGTGATATCCCATATCAATCACGACACCACCTCCGGCGAGTCCCTTCTGTGCTCGCCAGCCTTCTGCGAGCTCAACAACATCAATGGCTTCAACAACTTGGACGGAACTGATATTTCCAAGCATAGGTAGCCATCCTTTCAAGGCAGTGTATCTTCTGGAAAACCGGTCTATATACTGAGGACAGTGTTGTCATGATCAAACTACATACATCAAACGGGTCTAGGCTTCTTCCGGTAGGACCCTAAGTGCAGATGCTGCAGGTTAGTGATCTGCAATGTAACCCCAAATTAGGGTTAGCGTTGTTGTATGAAAATGGCCAATGGAAATTGACTGGGTTTTTCAACATAGTAGAGCTCACCGCCTATTTACGGTATTTAACAAACAGTTCTAGGGAAACCAACTCTTCCAAGCTATTACATCTTGATATTTGTCGTTCAAAACGACAGCGCTATGGTCGCAAATCCGTCCCCCGACTTCCCCTATAAGGGACACCTCAACCTAAGTCCCCAGGAACTTGATCCCACCAAGCGTTGGGTGATTGGGGCTGCAATCTTCCAGAATAACAATTTAGAGAACCCATCTCTCCTCCTACTAAAGCGAGCCCCCCACGAGGAATCTTTCGCTAATGCCTGGGAGCTTCCTGGCGGGCACGTCGAACCTATAGACGAAACTGTCGCTGACGCCGTTAAGCGTGAGGTCCGCGAGGAGACCTCCCAAGTCGTGGTAGAGTTTATCGGCGGAATCGAACCGATGGCATGGGAGTCTAAATCGCAATCCAACTTTCAACTTAATTATGTGGTGACGGTTCGGCCTGGGGATGAAGTCAAGCCAAACGCCGACGAGCATGTGGCCTGGATATGGGCTCGGGAAGGACAAATAGACTCGCTTTCTATGACTAAAGAAATGAGAAACGTCGTTCAGAATGCATTTAAGTTTGCAGCTCAGGCTTAGGGGACAAGGGGGGACAAGGGGGGTCAAGTTAACAATGTGTATTCGTGTCGCATCGCAAGTAACTTCATTCTATGCGCATGGGGGGGCATGGGGTATTTTGGTTTCGTCAAGGCATATCCAACAGGGCTTCCAATCTCTGATCAGAGCCTGGAAGTGAGTAATCATAGGTTTCAGGGACACCGCGGCTTTTTTTGTGCTGTGCAATCCGACCCCCAACTCTAGCTACGAGCATGCGCATTTTCTCCAATTCCTTAACAAGTTCTCCATCCTTCGTAATAAGATTAGGCTGAATATCCTTTTGGGGGTTTTCAAATGGCTCGAGTAATCGTCGAAGATGCTGCAACTGATCAAGGCGCCGTTGCCGTTGCTGCCGTTGACTGTCGAGGCTCACGAGCCGCTCACGGAGCTCCCGGTATCTGTGCGACTGGTGTAAGGCAGGTGGAACTTCAATCGGAAAAAATCCGGATGTGTCTGTAAACTGACCTTGCGTGCTCCTCTTCGCTTGCTTCCTGGTTTTCCAAGTCCACTGGCATCTTTGCGATGTTCCTGGACCATATAGTCAGTGTTGTCATAACTTCTACTATTGACCTGATGAAATCTTACATCTCCCTTGACAAATCCGTTGTCTTTTCGATGCCTCGACCAAAAGCATCTCCACGACGTGCCTCTTGACTGACTGACGTCCAGTACAGGTTCGCAATCTGTTGGGCGACATGGTGTATCGCTTGGGAGGAATAAACAATGCGATTGTGCTGCTTAGCAGCTGCATTTACTATAGGACTATGAGTATCATATTCATATCGTATATATGGGGCCAAATGTTTAGAGAACTATGCTGTTTGATTGTGATTCGTGCTCTGACCTTTGTGTAGAACCTCTTCAACCACCTTGTCACTCAGATCACCTTCCGTGGTTTCGGGAGCATAGTTTCGCCAGTCTTCGGGTAAATCAAGGCTCTCGGAGAAGATGCGGACTTGACTCCAGATAAATGCAGATTTCAATTCAGATATAGTTCGAGTTGAATCCATCTCGAACACAATGCTCAAATGGTGTTAGAAAAGTACCATTGTTGAATCTCCAAAAGTCCCGCGATCCTGCGCGTCCTTATCGATAAGACATCACGTGTCTCCCCACGAGCGTGATTTTGCGGGATGGCCAATACCGATTTTAGTAATAGACCACCATGAAATGAGGGAAATGATCTAAGGAACACAGATTAAGCCATAGTATAATCATTCAAATATGGCTCCAAAACGCTAATTTATTTAATGAAGTTTTTGGTGTGGAGTATATCCTCGGTCTAGAGTTGTATGTACCTCGGCAATCTGACCGTCTTTTATGTTTTAGACCCAGATCGCCTCCAAGGTAATTCAATTCGTCGCGCTTCCAAGGTCATCGCAACTCGTTTGGGTTACGAGTCAGATCTTAACTGCAGTATATCTTATAGTGAGCCCTATTATTGCCAGCAGCCTCATTATCGCCCCAAGATGGCAGAGATCAAGCGGCCAGTGGGCCTACTGTTCGACATTGGAGGAGTGTGTGTAAGTCGACCACTTGACCCGGAACATTGAAGATATATATCTCTGACAATTCTCTAGGTTGTATCTCCGTTCCAGGCTATTCTTGACTATGAAATTGCCCACAACATCCCACCAGGATGGGTCAATTTCAGTATCTCGCGAACATCGCCGAACGGTAGCTGGCACAAGCTCGAGCGAGGCGACATCAAGATGGACGCCGACTTCTTTGCGGGGTTCAACGCGGACCTAAGAAACCCCGAGCTATGGAAACAATTCCACCAACAACTTCAAAAGAAACAAGGCACAAGTGGCTCTACCATCCCTCCACTACCGACGGTGGATGCAGAATGGCTATTCTGGGAGATGATGCGGATATCTCGTACACCAGACCGATATATGTACCCAGCTCTGAAGAAACTGAGAGAATCGGGACAGTTCCTGATGGGCGCTCTATCCAACACCGTTATATTCCCCGACGGACATGAATACAATAATGCATCTGACGTTAAGAACCAATTTGATTTCTTTATCTCCTCTGCGCACACAGGCCTCCGAAAGCCCGACCCGAAAATCTACCAGGTGGCGTTACAGGAGATGGACACTTTAGCTAAGAGGCGAGGATTGGCCGGATCTAATCCCGACGACGTTGTGTTCTTCGATGACATTGGGGAGAACTTGAAGGGGGCAAAGAAAGCCGGCATGCGTACGGTCAAAGTCACACTTGGAAAGACCCAAGATGCGGTCAAAGAGCTGGAGAAGCTCACAGGCCTTCAGTTGCTGGACGAGGACAAGGCACGATTGTGAGCCGCTGTATGTTGTACATAGAAAGTTGGTTATTTCGAGATGAATATCAGTATTATATGTAGAAAGGAGGGAGAATAAGAATTCAGAACGTTTTCTTAATTTTTCTCAATTTTTTCTGAATTTATTGTTCTTTTTCTCTTTTTTCCCCATAGTCAAGAAAATTGATGTTCCCACTCGTCGCCGACCTCACTTTCTGGAGGGGGATGCAGCCACGCTAAGCGAAATCCCGCACAAAGTCGACCCACGAAATTTCTCACCTTCCTCTTCTTCGTCCATCCCCAACGCCCCTCGACACCCCGTCAAAATGGTGAGTATCGCTGCTGGCTGAAAAAAAGTCATTATGTATTCCCTTTGCATTTTATTCTCTCTCCGATCCATATCGGAGCCGGGTCCCTGCAAGTTGCTTCGGCGTAATTTCTGAAGCGTTAATTGCTGACTCGCGATCTTGCTTTACAGCCTTTCACCAAGACCGTCAAGAACAACGCCTACTTCAGGTGAGTTGAGAATATTCTAATTCTTTTAATTTTTCTGGGGCCTACGTTTGCTGACTTTTCCAATTACAGTCGCTTCCAGACTAAGTACCGTCGCCGCCGCGAGGGTAAGACCGACTACTATGCTCGCAAGCGCCTGATCACCCAGGCCAAGAACAAGTACAACGCGCCCAAGTACCGCATGGTCGTTCGCTTCACCAACCGCGACATCGTCACCCAGATTGTCTACTCTGAGGTCACCGGTGACAAGGTCCTCGCCTCTGCCTACGCCCACGAGCTCCCCCGCTACGGTATCGACCAGGGTCTTACCAACTGGGCTGCCGCTTACGCTACCGGTCTGCTCCTTGCCCGCCGTGTCCTGAAGAAGCTCAACCTTGACGAGCAGTTCAAGGGTGTCGAGGAGGCTGACGGTGAGCACACTCTCACCGAGGCCATCGAGACCGAGGATGGTGAGCGCCGCCCCTTCAAGGCCTTCCTCGATGTTGGTCTTGTCCGCACCTCCACCGGTAACCGCGTCTTCGCTGCCATGAAGGGTGCCTCCGACGGTGGTATCTTCATCCCCCACTCCGAGCGCCGTTTCCCCGGTTACGACATCGAGTCCGAGGAGCTCGACGCCGAGACCCTCAAGGGTTACATTCACGGCTCTCACGTCTCCGAGTACATGGAGACCCTCGCCGATGAGGATGAGGAGCGCTACAAGTCCCAGTTCATCAAGTACATCGAGAACGAGATTGATGCTGGTGACCTCGAGGAGATCTACGCTGATGCCCACAAGGCCATCCGCGAGGACCCCTTCAAGGCCGATGAGAACGCTGGCCCCAAGAAGACCAAGGAGGAGTGGAAGGCCGAGTCCAAGAAGTACAAGGTCGCCCCTCTCACCCGCGAGCAGCGCAAGGCTCGCGTCGAGGAGAAGATCCGCCAGCTTGCTGCTTAAGCGTCTCGCTTCTTATCTTTCCGACCAAAAGTTCCTACCAATATTTCAATTGAGGGAATGGGCTACTGCCGGCGTTTTATTCATGTGATGTAGTTTTTGACGGATCATGGCACATACCACTTTTTATTTTTATTATCGGAAGGGGGTTTTCCTTGGGAGCAATTAGTTCGGTGTTCATCTAAGGCAATTTTCTTTACTCAGTTCTAACTGCTCCCCTGCCAATGTCCATCTGTCTTGTTCCCTCATTTGTCTCATGTGCATCTGCCTGTAGCTGGGATCAGTAAAGTGTAGTATAACCCGAGTATATATGTTGAGTATGATTGTAATTGCATCATGCTATTGTGCTAGTGCGAGACCAAAAAAAAAAACTAGCCTAATTAATATTAGATCGACGCCATGCACAAGCGCCAATATTATTGTGATAAGTGGCCCCCAGCCCCAGTGCATTGCCAGCACAGCAACTGGCAGTTCAGCAAGGATGCAGAAAAAGAAAAGAAAACGAAAGAAAGGGGACTAGATAGTTCCATTGTTTACCATCAATCCAGCAATCCCCGCTTTTAAAAAGCCTTTTGGTCCCCGAAATCATGAGATCACAATAATTTCACCCCCTTGTATATATATTCCCCCCATCTACATAGACATATCCACATATCCACCATGAGAAGATATCAACAACATACCCACGCAAGCTGGCACCGCGCCTACGCAGATAAATTCGATTGCCCTTGGTGCCAAACCCCTCACCGACCAGAAAGCACAACACCTCAGAACCACCAGAACCAGCACAGCAGCAAGCACTCCGCAAAGGGCTCAGACAATGGCAGAACCAGCAGAGCAAATGCTACATCGACACCAGTTGGCCGTCGGATAACTCACGAGAGCTCTGACGTTCCCATCGAAGACCATGCTGCCGGTACCCCGCTCGAGTCACAGACTCCAGATTCAGCTCCGGACGCGAACGAAGACAATCCAGGGTCGGAATCCGATTCAAATTATGCGCAGTACAATATGGGACGGACTGCTGGGCATGATGGTCTGCATACCGCGTCAGATCCGCCGCGTCCGCCGCTTCCTGAGCGGTGGACAAAGGAGGTTGAGGATCGGGAGCATGAGTAGGCGTTTCTAGTTGATGGCTTTGGTTATGGCTGGTTCGTCCTTGTGCTAACGGGGGGTATAGTGCTGCGGAATGGAGCCCACCACCTGTGGAAGATTGGCGTTCTCAGCTAGGTACGCCTGGGGTGTCTGGAATCCCCAGCGATGAAAAGATTGGCTCTCCGGAGTTGAATGTGAGGGAGTTAGAGCAGTCTTGAGGAAGACTTGGTTGAAATAGATCGAGTCAAAACATTCACATTAAACTACAGATACCACGATTTTGCTCTGCTCCAGTTTCCACTGAACATAGTATTTCATCGATCCATTCTCACTCCAGTCATCCCCATTATCTATCGCCATCAGCGTCTTTGATGCACGATTTGAGTCACGGTTCTTCCTCTACATCTTCGAGTCTTCCACCTGCGAGGAGTGTATCATTGCATCTTTGAAAATAGCGTTTCTCCTTAGCAATCATTTGATCAATTTTTTTGCGGAGGCTCCTGCCTTGGGCGCTATTCGCGTATGGAGCCAGTAGAGACTTGGCCTTCTCATGCTTGAGTCTCGACTCTTCTTCCATGAGTAACAGCAGTGTCATTTGAGCTTCGGGTGTCCATGCCTCAGAGACATCCTCAGCCTGGGCCACGAGTGAACACTCAGTCTCCTCCAAGTCGGCGAGCATCGCCGCTGCACCTCTCTCTACTGCTTTGAGGGCTTCTTGGGAGTCTTCGCTCGATCCCTGGCGTAGGATAGCTTTAGCCTTGTCATGCCCCTTGACTATCTCTTCCCGTGCCTTGTCTAACAAGCGGAGTTCTTCGTCAATATCCGGCTCATCTGCGGCTGCTTCTCGCGCCCTTTGTAGCAGGTCGGCGGCATCCAGTGGCTGAGATTCAGACTGAGATTGGGTTCGAGACTCTGCCTCCCCGGATGGAGCTGGTGGTGCGTACCAGGCCTTGTCACTAGCCTTGCGCATGTCTTCAGCCATCATCTGGAATACCTTGCGATAGTCCTGAGATTCGTGATTGATAGGGCATTTGTCCAACTGAAGATGACGACTGTGAGTAATTCACAAGGACGAGGAGAGCCAAAATAAGAGATAAGCGTTGAAATACTGACAAGGTAGCACAAGTTGAGGGATTCCGAGGACAGGAGAGATGAAATTTTCATCAATGGTTCCAGCACTTGATGGGCTCTTAGGTCATCTAGTTAGTTTTCAGGGAAAATCCAAGACCACGGGAAACGACTCATTAGGGATATCCCGATATTTCGGGTTAGCAGAGCCATATGGCATAACCATAATGGCCCTCAGATAGGGTGTTCGGATCTTGTGAGAAGACGTTTTCGTCAAACCACTCTGGAGTACTTTCAGTTCTCCACGGTAGGTATTGTACTCGTCGGGAGTAACCTCTTTGCCGATTCCCTTAGATGGAGTGTTGGATTTTCTTTTTGCTTGATAATAATCAAATTCTTACCATCTATAATGCAAGACTGGGCCTTCAAATGGAAGCTTCCCATATTTGGAGCTATATTTTGATCGGAAGTCGTCAAATCCGTGATAGTAGTCATAGCACATAGACCAGGACGCACTCTGTACGGTACAAGGTCAGTCTCACTTCCAAATCAGTGTGAATTGAATACCAACCTTGGACAGGTATTGCTTCAATGGCTTTCCGTTCACCTCCGACGGGGGGCACTGTTCCCATCTCTCAGCGAGACTAATATTCACCCGCTTAGTCCCCAAAAAGCTCTCGAGAACTCCGACAAATTCATCCACCATGGCTTGATGCTGGGGGTTGCTGTTGTCTCGATCAATGAACTGTGTTGGCCAGAAGAAGGTTATCCCAAGGTCGTCCGTCCTTCCGGAACCATGATCTCTCCCCTCTCGGTCGTATACGACGGTGTTAGGAAGCCTGGGATCATAACAGAGTCGATACCTAGGTATTGTCATATAATGACTCAGCTTCATTTCACACGTCACATGAGACTCATATCCCATGTTATGTCGCGACCCCCTTTGAAGAAAGTCTTCAATACGAGTGCCAATTCCTTCATATCCATGGATGGTTGGTATTATTGCCTTAGTGAAAAACACGCCCCCGAACCTCCCCAGCCACAGAGTACTCCCATAATGTGGAATCCTAGGATAACCACTGGTCGCCTCTGGGAAACTTTAGTTCATTCTTTTTGGATGGCTGCTAGGCACATGAAATCCTCTCCTTCATTAACAAAGATTAAGTAGATAACCCATTCCCCAAAGGTCAGTTTCCGCCGCTTCGCACACGCGGAACTGATTAACAAACATACCACACAGGCAAACAGACACCACCAACCATTCTGCAAGCTCTCCGCATACATCTCGATGATCAACTGGTGCATTTCACCTTTGAACTGCGTCTTCACCTTCTGCACATCCGAAAGGATGATCCCAATCTGCCCAACAGTCAAAGCCAGGTGGTGCAGCTTGGTTCACAGCGCATTCTGGTAGACTGCGGTGAATATGACGATACCGAATATATCACCGACAGTCTGGATGAAGATAACCAACCCCGTGCTTATGCTGATGTGCATGGGCTTGACCGGAAACTGCGACCTGACCAGGAGACCTTTCATGACGGCACCCTGCCCATTACCAAGGATGATCAACCCCACGATTGCTTCTGCGCTGCTTGTTCCCGCAGCCCAGCGCGCGATCAGGACGCTGCTTAACAGGCTTCTTGACTCTTATTCACCACGCCCTTCACTGGGTGTCTCTCAGTTTGCCCCTTAAGCACACATCACGGGCATTCCAACTAGGACAACACCGCTTCAACTGATCAAGAACGGTTCCGGGACCCCGCGTCTATGGCCTCAGAGCCACATTCGGTACGTCTCTCTCAAGGTACTATGACAGGGTCAGCTGGCAGGCGGAAATCTTAGGGTATGTCTCTAAAAGCTCACATCGCGATATTTGCTGGCCAACTTCATTCGTAAGAAGCACTTGAAAGCCATCGTCTCCCTCAAGAAATAATCGCGTATCGTGCGACCTCGGGCGTGAGAGCACAAAGCTTTTGAGAGCTCTTCTCGCACTATTTCCCAACCCGCCTCTGTTTCGAGTCCAAGAGCATGCAAAGAATGACCCACATGACTCTGCAGCAGGGAATGATGGACCTTGTTCCATACGGCCTTTAAGTCGTGGGTAATAGTGGCACCGTTCGAGGGAATAGAACTGAGATCATAGTGCATAGTCTGTAATGTGGGTTTGTGCAATCTTGTACCCCCAAAGTCTCGAAAAGCAAATCCCTTGATGTTCTTGGTCCTGGAACAGACGCGAACTACCACGTTCTGGCCATGAGCCTCTAGTCCAATGCCATAGTGGACTAACGGGGATAGTATAAGCTCAAACAGGATGGAAATATATCTGGTGACTGGTTGTTAGATCCAAGGCAATTGATTGCGGTAAGCCAATTGGAGATCTTCACGCAAAGCGCACACATACCTCCTAAACCATGTACGAATCTCTTCTAGACTCCTTAGGCCGAATAGAATTTCTGCATATGTCCGATGGTCATCGATAGGTCTCTCGAACAGCGCTGCAGCAACTACCAGCGCCTCTCCATTTTCTCTCGCTCTGTCTTGCAGGTCATGACGCAAAATGCATGACAGGTGTCGTGCCTCATCAAAGTTGTCCTGGCCACCAGAAACACCTGCAACTTCGTCGAATATCCAAAGGTCTGGGGGCAGAACGCTCTTAAGGATATCTGTCAAAACTGGTCCCAGTGCTGTTGTCCACGGAGTTATCGTTCTCAGGGAAGATGTGATCTGACAAGCCAGAGAAAGTTTAAGGTGATAAGGGAAGCCCAAGTCGGGTTCAAGGGAAACAGTTCGCATTGAGGCCTGTGCCTGAGCTCATAATTGCACGGACTTGACCTGTACAGCGTCTGGAAAGTGGAGTAAAACGGATGGTAACTGCCGGATGAAACAAGGTACAGTGCATCTCTCAGCAGACCGGGGAATGCCAAGTGTGTCCAGGAGGGGCTGGATGGCTCTGTCAAATGGTCCTGAAATCCGTAGCTTGCTTCGCGGCACGGACACAAAGCAAATTAATGGCGCAGTAATATCCGGTAGGTCATCTGGATGGACGGGTATTAAGGGTGGTTGAGAAAGACATGTTCTGTGCAGCTGCAGACGTCGCATACGTCAGATTATCCTCTATTACAATTGACGCGTTGACTTCAACTTACTGGGTGAGTAGGGTGACCGAAATAAATCGACCTCTCCCATGCAATAAACGGCGAGTCGAGGGACGGTGTCGGCGACTTTCGAGCGATTTCAAGCCATTTTTCTAACCTCCGGGTTAACTACCTATGTCCCAAATTGCGGCTGTTCGGATCCAACCTTGATTAGCAACGGAATTTTGAAGCTCTTCAATTAGAGTCTCCTGGGCATGTTGCGTGATCCCGCCTGGCAGCCAATCTCCAATGAATCGAAAAATATTACCCGGATCCCATTCTTCAACAGATTCTGTATTTTCCGTTTGAAGCAACACGGGTGGGATTAAATCTCCTGGCCGGACAATTGAGATGATTTTGCCTTCGGCGACGTCAAGAAAGGCCGCGTCCCGGATACGGCATTTAATTTTCTTCCCATCAACAGATAGGGGGTTGCGAAGAACCATATGGCACTGTGACGCGGTGGCCGACGGATCAAGTGTAGGAGTTCCTAGTTTCTCGTTGGCAATCTGGGCAACAAGTCGTCGTGTTGTTTCGAAGAGGGCTAACTGCCTCTCAGATTTGATGAGCATATTGCGTCAAAATGACAAAGAATATGATGCTCGCAACAGCAATGATGAAGAGACAGGGCCGCAGGAATAAGCACTTTCTTGAAGGGACTCTGTGCTATACCACTTGTCAGTGGAAATGGGCGGCGAAGAAACCGATAAGAAATAGGTCACTGGAATGTCCAGTAGATATGCCGGGTGCCCTATGCTAAAATGACAACGCGGCAGGTACACGAATAGCGGAGTCCGACATGTAAGATCTTAGGACCTGTGAACTGGAGATCGCATGCATACTCTGTCTGATCTTAAATGGCTACGTAAACCCAAGTGACCCTATGTGTAGTCACTGTATCAGCCCTTTGCGCTTGTTGTACCCCTGGAAGGGTCATCTACGTAACAGGAACGAATGCGGAACCACCCTGCAAGCAGCTCTGGAGACCACCGTATTACTCGAGGAGGATAGCTAGACGGCCTCCAGTGTTACTTTGGTGGGCAGGAAATACTGTGTAACGTAGGGGCAGTTTCTTCCGTCCAGGAAGTAAAGCAGAGACTTCCTATTCCCCACCGAGACTGAGTACAGCAGTCAGGCCGGATTGCGTGCCGTATTTGGGAGATCAGCCGGGGACGTGATCTGATTGCAAACATTCTACTTACACTTCTCATCAGCCCATCTCGTACAAGTGCAAAAGTGGTGCTCGCATTCGTGATTATCAATAAACTCGCCGACTGCGATGCTTGACGAAGGAATCCAGTCTGAACGAAACCACTAACTCCTGGTTACAGATTAAGCGAAACTGGTATGCTGATGGGAGGGTGCGATTAAGTTTACGTGCCATCGAAAAGGCAATGGCTGATGAGTTTGCGTGACCTGAGCTTGGCACAAGCTAGCACATTGGCATTTATCCGCCCATTCCAAAGGAAGCATGAAATGGTTGGGGGATCAACTTGAGCATACCATGTTTTTGAAAGTTTGTTGAATTATTTGACTGAGACAGACGCTATGGGTTGTCCCCCATTGTGCAAGGCTGGCAAATATACGATACACCCTAGCTGGATTGAAAGGAGTTGTAGGAGGCTGTGGGCCGATGAAACAATTATTGCTTTCTGTGGTCGCTTTAAAGTTTGGAATATAGTCTGAGCCGTATACCTAGCTAGGTAGGTAGGTATGTCATGCCGGTAAGTTCGGTAGATAGTTCGCCCCACATGTAGCATGCCAAACTTTCGGGTCGGTCGGTGCCCGCCGGGCCGCCATTAGCCTCAAAATATGGAACCAGTGGCTTGGTACGCTAAGCCAACTTGATGTCAACACGTAATACCATTCCATTATCCCATACCGGAAATCATCTGCCTATAGTGTGACTATACCCAGGTAGCCACCATGCAGATCTCTACCTGCTCTCGGAGATCGTGCGAATTGCAGGGTTGCAGTTACACTACAGAATTTTTGACCCGGTAAAGTTTTACCTTCGCCATAGCTGAACTTCGCTTAATCCCTCCGAATTCGTAATATAATCTTCAGCAATATGGCACGTAGGGCTGCGTCTCAGTTAATGACACCACCTTTAACTAGTTATTGGTCTCTCTGGCCACAGAATGACGATTGAGCACCCCTTTCAATGTCGTATTATCTGATTCGAGCAGATTCGCTCGCGTTGTTGGGAAAAACAGTAGGCCGTGATCACTAATTAAAAACAATAACCACAAGCCGTCAGTGTCCAAGAGTTGGTATATCTTTCTGACGGCACAACATTCCACCGTTAATAAAATGCTCATGAGTCAGGCCATGGTTGAGACATCACAAAACTATAATAGCTACTATTGCTTTCCGCAGACCATTCGGTGCGAATTTCAGGCAATAATTATTGGCAGTAACTACAGGATACATTAGACATCTCTACACACTTGGTCCTCTTCGGCAACATACGGCATCCCAGGCCATTCCTTTTTCAATTTTATCCAGCGTGTTGTAATTGCCCTTAAATTATTATGAATTCCTGCCTTGAGACATATCGTACCGTTCATTTAGAAGGGAAATAGTGATTGTGAAAACTAACACACAGTACATGACACCAAATCTGAAGTGAAAGAATTACATGGTTGTACTTCTCATTCGATCTCTGCGGAAGCACTCCTCGCGGGACAAAGACCCAGGGTCGCAGTAGAATCTACCAGTGAGACTGGTGACACGTAGAGCCATCCGCTCCTCATTAGAGAGGTCACTGTGTTCTATATTAGTACATGGGCCCCTTATCGTTTTAAGCAGGGAGGTCAAACATACTAAGTGCCAGCGTGGAGGACAGTCCGACTGTGTAGGTTTCTGTTAGCCTTTGGTCAAAGAAATGTATTGTACCTGAGATAGCATACTTGTCCCAAATCACGACATCATCAGGTTCCCACCGGTGGCGGTACTGCAAATCGTGATTGTCTGTGATGAGCTTCAAGACTGAACCATAATTAGCACAAGAACCACAATAGGAGGATTTAGGTAAGGCCCTTGGTGAGGGGCTTCCCACGCACAGTAGGCCTTCATCAGCTCATGTTCATAGTCGGTGACTCCATCGATCTTTCCATTTGCGCGCATCGAAATTGGACTGAAACCCCATAGTGCTTTCCAACCAGTGACGGAGTTTGTCACTACCAGTGGACTGCTCGATTTCAGATTAGCAACACGCACAAGAGCTGGGCTGGGAGCTGCGACTTACTGTCTTGCTTCAAAGCTGCCACCAACATTGTCAGGATGGCCTCGAGGGCCCAACCAAAGCTTGATTCCTTTATCTGCAAGCGGCATAATATCCGGCTCGTGATGTGTGGCTTCATTGTGTTGCGAATTAGCTTTTTTCCTCTTGCATATATCGATTGACGTACATGACAAGGAATCGGCCAGTCTTTGCCATGGCTCAGACAATCTGTCATAGGCTCCATAACAGGAAGCAAAAAGCGTATCTCCACCGGTCCTTGGAGTTTTTACCATTTTCATCGCGATGTAGTCCGATGGGATATTCTCGTATGAGGTGCTTTCTAGCATTAGCCCGAGGGAAAAGGAGGTGGGAGTAGACGCGAGACTTACTCTGCGTGCCAACCTCGGCTGGCAAACTGCTTGTGCTTTGTGTTCAGATAATCATCAAATTTGTCGCGATTATGCTAGATCCCTAGTCAGTTACATTCGAGCTCTGCGATCGGGTCATCCAGTCATACATACTTCAGAGGACACGACGTAAACTTCGGGGTCAGATAAGACGTGATCATTGCCCAGACAAACATTAACCTCGGGGTGTATCGGGTTAACATGCAGTTTCCCTTCATCTGGCTTTCCTGTTAATTCTCCCATTCTTTGAACGAGGTATTTCAGCTCCTGTATTTCAATATCCTGGCGGCGTAGGACAACCACACCGCGCTCAGATGCTGTATTTCATCGTTAGCGCCCATTGTCCTTATATCGCCTCTAGCTTGTCTTCACTTGCCGGTGATCGCCATATCCTTGATCTTGCTGTCATCAGCAACAATTTCGGACAGCTGAACGTCTGGGTACTCTCTCCCTAAAGCATGCGACGCATCGATATGGGCGTATGCGTCCAACGCACCACACGTGCGCATGCGTGGATGAACCATTTTGTGTTTGTTGCCAGGTCCGATTCGGGTTATTACTCGTCTGGAGTGTAATCAGTCTGTAAATGGCAGGATAGGTGCTCTTATATATCTTTACTATAGAAAAGCTTTCCACACGTTACCCCGGAAGCCTGCCTAACCTGGAAAAGATAATGGTTACGCGTCCGGAAATGTCTTAGCTCAACTGATACTGGTCCTTCCGAGCGCGGCAATGGGGAGTTAACGGTCGACCGATCTTCCCTTTTCACCGTTACATGGCTTGCTCGTTATATTTATTCTATCACTATGTGTATTATTTTACGTCTCGTATTAAAACAAAATGCTGATGCCATTAGCCTTGAAAGGAATGTGCTGTGGCCAGGTATGTGCCTGTTCAGCCAGCCACTCAGTGAATAGCCCGACGCAACTGGGAATACGGGTTTTAGGGTCAAGTACAGATCTCTAAATTGGTTCCACCAAAATCGCAAGTCTCTAAGTATGGTCATTCCAAAGTGTTTCTATGTACATTGGTTGATATAATGTCTTCCACCCTTAGTACGGGAAGGCCTTTGCCATCTGCGCTGCTGATCCCTAGCCGATGACATGCAACCCTAGATGTCTGACTAAGACAGTAAATTATTGGCAAGTCATTCTCGTCTGAAAGTATTGTATGAAATGTTATGGTGTGCAAATTGCAAATCCAATCTAGTCCAGCCAAGATAGCAGCACGTCGTAGAACGCCTTGGGGTCCTGGAGGAAGGGCGCATGGCCTAGACCGGGGAACATGTGGAGCTTGCAGTTGGAGATCATGGCTGCGGCAGCAGGACCGAGCTCATGATAATGGCCCAGTTTTGCAGCGACGGCAGGGGATGACCACGCTTTGCCAAGCGCCGAGACGTCGCTGTCTCCTACCAAGAGGTAGGTACGTGTCTGCAGGAGAGGCAGCTGGTAGATGACAGGCTGGCTGAGTAAAGCATCGGTGACAAGAGCCATCACGTACGAATACTCGGAGCCATAGTCACCGGCGTAGATATCGGCTAGCATGTGGACCCAGGCATCGTATTCAGGCTTCCAGGGGGCATTTGGGAAGTAGTTGGCGTGCTCATAGGCCTTGAGAGTGGTGAAGTTCGACACAACACCGCTCTCGTACGACGCGTCGACTGACAGATAGGGAACACCCTTTGCTACCCAGTCCTCCAGGCCCAGGGGATTAACGAGGAAAAGCTGTTGAACGTTGTTCGGATACATGAGACCGTAGCGGGCGGCAATCATGCCACCCATCGAATGGCCGATTACGGTGACTTGGTCGATGCCTAGCGCAGTGAGAAGGCTGTGGATGTTTAACGCCTGCTGTTGTACGTTGTAAGAATAGCCTTGGGGCTTGCTCGATTTGCAGAAGCCGATGTCATCGGGCAAGATCACTCGGTAGCCGGCGGCCGACAGTTGGCGCGCCGTGTCGGACCATGTGACCCCGCAGAAGTTCCCGCCGTGCAGCAACACGGCGGTCTTGTTATGCTTGTTGTGCTTCCTTGCTGGGATATCCATAAACGCCATAGTAAGCTTCTGGCGCTGATTGTAGAAGTTGAACAGCTTCACCGGCCAGGGGTAGGGGTAGCTGGATCCGTATAGATTGGCTGGTACATGGCCATCGTAGATGGTGCCAATCGGATCGGGGTCGGATTGTGCGGAGACGACAGCCGTACACGAGAGAATTGCCGAGAAGGCAGTGAAGACAGAGAAGATCTTCATGATGTGGCTCGCTCAAGGACCAAGTTCTCTTAGTGACTGCCGTCTAAAACCGCGGTCTCTATCGTGTAGGAGAAGAACAGACCTAATTGTTCGTCTCCCGATGCAAAAATATATATATAGCTTGAGAATTATTTCAGTGTGAAATAAAGGCGGATCCCAGTGTTGCACCAGAGCCAGCGGCACAGATGCCGCGTTGCTACCTATATGTGGTTAGTTATCTAGGGGCCGACTATTTCGTACAGCCTTTCCTGTTTCGCTTCTCGACCGGATAGGGGGCTTGTTAATTGCAATTTCACTAGCACGTACTTGGTCTAGTCAGGTACAGGGGAGACGCTGTGCTGAGTAATTGGTCAGTTGATTGACTTCGAGAGGAATTCCAGCCCTGTTCTTGAACAATCCAACAGGTGAATTCTGTTACTGTTTTGATCTGAAGTATCTTGCTTTCACTGGCTCAGTGTCCAAATGTACTTGACATCAACCGACCGTCCAGTCCTGACCCAAGTTGGCCCCCAACTATTCCCGAACTAGCGCCTTTAACGCCATGCAGCGTAAATTAATCACGTCCAATCTTGCAACGCGGCCATCCACTTTTGACAAGGGTCTCGGATGAAACGGGCCAATGCCCCGATTAGCCCGCGCGATATTACTCGGTGCTAAGACAGCGAAAACTTCCGCGAATGGGACCCTTGTCAGTGTCGATGTGACTCTGCTGCATAACACGTGTGTCCTAACACGCTATCCCGCCGGTAATGCGGGAATGTGCTTATGCAGGGAGGGAAGATGGAGGAAGAAAAAAGAAGAAAATCTACAACTGAGATGGCCTTGAGATTAGTACATATGTATTGACCTTCGCCTCAATCGGTTTCACAAGACCATACTAGCTAATCCAGGCGACCTCTAGCAATTTGCTATGTCCGAAAATATTCCAGGCTCAAGCAGGGCCTTGGAAATCCAAGTGCCATGTGTCGTCTTTCTTGTAACCACGCCAGCCCTTGTGGCTATCCGACTTTGGTCCCGAGTCAAGTCTAAGTCGGGCCTGGGCTGGGACGACTGGACCATTTTGGCTTCCTCCGTGAGCTCTTCATGCGTGAGATTAAACTGTCTCATACAGGCCTAACACTACTCTCACCAGATATTTGCGGTTATCGTCATGGCCTTCATGCTGGGGGCCTGTGCCTATGGCTTTGGTCAACACATCGCGAATCTCACAGCACCGAATAAGCTAATGACATTAAAGGTACGCTCGGGATTGCCGTCGATGTAGCCCTCCAGTTCTATGCCGAGGCCACGGATTTCTAGCCCTTTAGGTCCGTCTGGGTTACTAACCTCAGTCCTGCCAGCTCTTCTTCGTTAGTCAAGCTTTCTATAAGCTCACAATGAACATGACAAAGATGTCGATCCTGCTGTTATATCTGCGCATCTTTATCCAGCGTTGGTTCCGCATCACTTGTTACGTGCTCTTGGTTATCATCGCCTTCTACATGGTGGCCGCCTTCTTCGCCTCCATATTTCAATGCACACCAGTGGCCCGAGCCTGGAACAAGACCATTCCAGGATCGTGCATCAACATAACCACCAACTGGTACGCCAATGCCGGCTTCTCAATCGCTACCGATATTATCATATTGACGCTTCCGATGTATCCGCTCTACAAGTCGAAGATAGTGTTGAAGCGGAAAATCGCCCTAATGGGGGTGTTTGCCCTCGGTGCCTTGTGAGTCCGAAATACCTAGGTGTGGCAGACGAAGGAGTCAACGCCAGACTGACTCGGAGTTTCCAAGTGTCGCTGTTACGAGCATTCTCCGGATGCGGACCCTAGACTTCTCGTCAACCAGTCCTGACACTACCTGTAAGTGTCCTCATAGTCCCTCAGGGCTGTTTTTGCCCAGACACTCACATATACCACCATAGATGATATCGCCTCCTCAGTATGGACGATGATGGAGGAAAACGTGGCGATCACCTGTGCCTGCCTGCCGATGATGTGGATGCCACTTGCTAGGCTCTTTCCCTCCTTTTTCTCCGTGGATCACAGCACCGACAGCTATGGAAGCTCGGCCACCAGGAATTCAGGACGTAGATTCACTTCGCAGCCTCGAAGCGACTGGAATCCGGTTCATACGCAGCCCGATACGAAGCCCAGTATCAGTATGAGCCAAATCAGCAATTCCCAAACCCGTCCCTTGGAGGATATCACAAGCCAAATCCACCCGTCTAGCCAGGGCGGCGAAGCCCAGTACCAAAATGCGACGGGCATCACGAAGATCACGGAATATCATGTCTCTTATTCCAAACGAAAAATCGCCGTCGAGGCGAATAGGTCTCTAGGTATGAACGGGCAGGATAACTCGTGGGCTCCTAGGCATACGAAAACTGATACGTTCATCCTACTCTAGGTTCTCGCTGAATTCGTCCAGTGATAGATATCGGAGGGGAAATGTCATTTCTAGCCAGGTCTAATGGTCGCTTTTAGGGACGATTACGCAGGTCCTGTTCTTATATTCCGGTTGTAATCTGATAATTTCAGCGCCTCAGTTTACCTCGATGCAGAGATTTTCTACCTTAGGCCTATGATGTGTATAGGTAATTGGGTTGGGGGGGGTCCAAAGTTATGCACCGTCACTGTACACCTGATTTCTGTCAACTCAAGTCCGCAGACAACCCACGAGGAGCCTGCGTACATTTCCCTTGCCAGGCATCGCTACAAGAGACCAAGGCATATCATCATAGCTGATGATAACATTGGACATCGGCAAGCTAATGCCATGGCCCAATTTCTTATTTCTCATTTTTCCTTGTCTTTCCCTTTTCCCCTTTTTTTTTTTCTTTTTCCTTTTTTTTTTTTTCTTGCTTGCGGGCGGATAGCAACTCTTCGACAGCCGAAGGCGTAGGCCTTGTTGTTCTGGGTATTGACGACAAGAAACATCTTGCCAATCTCCGCCGTACTAAGGCTGGAAAATGGCATCGGGACCGCTGCGCATGATACGAAACAAAAAAGGATTGATGAATTTCTTCCAATAAGCGACCGTTTAACGACGAGTCTATAGCTATGTACAAGGTCAACTATCTTCGCCATGGTCGGAAGACTTAATCTGTATGAAACACTTCCTCCAAGGGCTTCCACCACCCTGGACCCTCAGCACTGCTCACGGCTCCGGGAATAGGGCTCTCCTAGTACCGGGTTACTCGGATTAGCATCTGTATCTCTGCATTTTCTTCAAATCGTCAACATACCTGCATCTCATCAGTCATGGCCCACCACTCTCTCATCTTCGGCAGCGATGCCATGTTCTTCATATCAGCTTCGATGTCTGTGCCGATATACTTAAAGGTCGCGAATAGAGTCCGATCGTTATCGAAGTAGATCGAGTCTGCAGCGGCAGAAATACAGCAAGTCAGCCAGCTTGAACATACATTATGTTTATCATCTGGACATTAGAACTTACAGTCTACGATATTGCACTCCTTAATCTTTTGAAGGATCTCGGGCCAGACATTGGCGTGGCATTCTTTGTATGCCGCGACAGCGGAAGGCTTGAGGTGAACGATCTGGGCGAAGCGGCGGGGTTGAGTTTGAGCCATGATGTTATTTCTGGAATAAAGTATGTTGAATTAGAGAAGAATATAAGAGAAAACTAGGTTGCCTTTTATGCCCCTCTCGCTTTAGCTTCAACCCGCACTCGGAGTGTGCTAACCCGAGAAGCTTGGCATATATCCACATGGAGGCTCAAACAAAATTTATACAGTCACAATACCGTAGATCCATGGGTACTATTAGTAGTACATACTAAGCGTAGATAACTTGCAGTAGTCTTTGAGACACAAGAGCATATTCGCGAAATAAAAGTACCTAAATGAGCGTCCAAAAGCCCGGCCACGAAGGCTACCTCCCTCGCCATCTCCTTCGTCGCCATCACTACAAGCAGAAATGGGGTTGTTTCTTAGCCTGATCAATACCCGAGTAGCTCTTGAGCTCTCAGCTAAAAAAAAAGATATGACTAGGCTAGAAGCTCGAATTGGTAGCATGGCTGCTACTACGGAAGCGATGATGGCTTCGCTCAGAACCCTTACGCAGAGGCTGCCAAGACCCAATTAACCTCTACTGTTGTATAAGCGAAATTGCCTTGAAATCATTAGTATATTGAAATTGGTATCCATAATTATAAACGCCCATAAATCTCGCTCATGATTGCATCTGACTCTTAGGAACTGGACGAATCCAGGAGACGGCCATATTAGCCGCCAAACATATAACACCGATGATCCACATCGATCGCTCGTAACTTGCCCCATTGTATCTGAAGATAATAGCAAAGACGATCCCCCCGAGATTACCGAAGCCACCAACAATCCCAGAGACAATACCTAGTGACAAGATGTTAGCTTCAAAACGCGATTTAGAGAGTAGGAACGGGACCACATACCATTAGCAGAAGGGTGCACATGAGGCACAAGAGCAAAGTTGGCACCGTTAGATGCTTCAAGGAAGAAAGCCATCCCTGCGACAAGACCGAACATAGCCGCCTCGGTGGACGGGTTCGATAATCCGATTGCAAGCTGGAAGGCTCCCATTACAACACCCAAAAAGGTGATCAGGAGCTTCTTAGACCAGACCTTGTCTGTGTAACGGTAAACCAAGTCTCCGAAGAGACCACCTGCCGGTCGGAAGACGACGTTCAGCAGACCGAACATGGCAGCCCACTGTCCTGATTTTGTTTGGCCCATGTGTGGGAAGTTCTTTGTGTAGTAAGATCCCAGGATCGAGTTAATTGCTAGCTCTGCGCCAAATGAACAGGCGTATGGGATTGCCAGAGCCATGGTGGACAGACTCAGGGCCACGCTCAGTGCTTCGCGGCGAGTTGGGGACACGACTGTCTCTTGTTTGAAGATGTCCATTTGGCCCATTGTTGATGCATCAGCATCTATGACCCGTGGTGACTGGGCACCTTTCTTTTCGATGTCGATTGTTGCGGTGTTGTAGGGGGTCGTTACTCCGCTAGAGAAAGTGCCGGTGTTGACGTCGACGATGTTGCCGTCGGCGACCACGGTAGTGTTGTTGTTTGACTCTTTTGCCCAGAGGTGTCTCTCAGACCACTTTCCGGTTGGTGTATCCTCGCAGAGGAACAACATGCCTAAGGCAATGGTGGTGATGATGATGAAAGGAACAACGTAGGCGACACGCCATGCTTTGTGAGAAGGGAGGCCGCGGGAGTGGACGAGAGAGTCGTAAATGGCGGGCATCAAAAAGCTAGATTGATTCTGTCAGCAAATTCATATGTTCAAAAGAAGAGAAGGCAGACACTCACTACGTGATTCCTCCACCTGCATTACCCCAGCCTCCGGCCAGGGAATTGGCAGTACCGACAATACTTTTGTCGAAGAAACCAGTGCACCAGACCTGGCATGGGACGAAGGTTCCTCCCAGAATTCCAACGAAAAATCGTAGGGCTATTAGACCTTTGGGACCCGTGACCAGACCGGCCATGGCTGTAGGAATGGCTCCGCATATGAGTAGTCCCACGAAGACCAAGCGTGGGCCATAGCGATCACAGAGTGGCCCTGCAACAAATCGGACGAGTAGACTGTAGCAGTCAGAGAGGTATTCCTTCCATCGGGTTCGAAGCTCTGCTACTTACGTTGCCAAAAGTGCGACGATGTTTGAGTTGGCGACATCTTCTTGTGTCATATTCAAGTCTTTTTTGATGGTCACGCTCAACTAGAAAGGTGGGATTAGAGAGTTTATTCTTCTCGTATATCAAACTTGTTGCAATTGTATCATGAACTTACCAGCGGTGGAAAGGCGTACCATGATAGGAATGCCACCATGAAACCAAGCCATGAGAAGAAGAACACCCGTCCATATTGATCGAAAGGGTTCAATGCGGGAATAGACTTGGCTTTGCGAGTACTTGGGTTGATTTCTGGTGATACAAAGAGGTGTTTAACAAAGTTGGTTGCCATTTTGGCAGGCTCTTTGTGCAATCGAGCGTTGAGGTAGAGGTAGGCCCAGGATCTGATATTCTATAAAAGGGCTCAGATAACTTGATAGAGTCTTGTTAATTAGATGTAGACAAGAGTTATTTTGGATATTTAGAAGATAGAAGTTGAGAAATGAATAGACCTTCGTGTCTATATAGATGTTTACTATGCTCTGTTGCTGAAGCATATGTATATCTCAGATACATCTTGCCATGACACATGGGACAACAATCAATCTGATATCCCCGCTGCATGCTGGATTGTCCAATTAACGTGGATAGCTACGTGCTGTCAATTGAAAACGGTTAGTCAAGGTTTATCATCGATTATATCTGAGGTCACTGATTTGATACAACGCAAGGACAAGGCTGCAGCAAGGGTCATCCGAACCTTGAATGTTAAACTCAACTCCTTTGTCCCAGAATTTGTCCCTAGAACTTCCGCAGTACCCGGCAATGAAATTTTGATAGAGATAAGGTATGCATTAGAACCTATAGCATTCTAGGATGTATACTATGCGCAGAGCCAAGATGGGAGGCAAACAGTGAAGATATGAATCTATCTGCTCCATGTAACTCCGCGGACCTTCAATTGAGGATTTAAAGCTTATCGGCATACCATCATATCGAGCCTGGGGTGGGCCTTTAACTCCACGGTGGCCAAAATTTCATATCGTTGATAAACGTGAGCCTCCTCATTGGACGCCAAGCCTACCGCGATAGGGACCGAAGAGCGAACTCAGCCCGGCGGGTCTTTACGTTGAAGCATGTCGATCTGAGCTCCGCGGAAATACTTAAATCTCACTGTTATCCTAGTCATGGTTCTGGGGCTCTGGGGGTGAACCCTGTCTAAGCTCTAGTATCGCCCTCGACTCCAGAATTAGGGCTTCTTTTTTTAGTACAATAGCCCAAGCGCTTCCTATCAATCGGTCTACACGGGTCTTTTTCGCTTCCATGGGAAACCTTAGTGTGCGCCAAGTTCTATGTCTAAAATATACTGAGATAAGGGATTTAGACCTTGACTGTGCAAGAAATATTCAAGGTTTGCACATCCGCTGAATAACCAATATACATATATGGTCTCCACGGATACATGCCTTCGTACTAATCGACTGGCTGAGTGTATGTGCGAGATTAAGCCACCAGGTAGGACCTGTTGGCTTTGCTAATGTCTGACAAAAAGCTGGCAGTACCACAATTATGGTTTTTTTTTTGGTGATATGTAAATAAATCTCTCTCTCATAAAATGTCACCAAAACAGGCAATTTGAATGAACAGTCGGACTATCAATAAGCAGCTGTAGTCCTGAGGCTAGTGGGCACTTCAATATAATTGACCGCACTGTTTTGTAGACCTGTATACTGGCTTCGTCCTCTATACATAGTTGTGAGCCTACCTAATTAGGCTTAGTGCTCTTCTATTACAGATGGTTTTCGGCAAGGCTTACCGCCCTCGTGACTTTTACTATCGTCTTAATATTATTGGCTGGACCTTGCTTGCCGCCTTTGCAGAGAAATATTGCCTTTGGACATGCCGCCTTTTGGACCAATTTTGTCGAATCGAAGCGTTGGGTCGAGACATTCCTTCATACTTGCCCCTATATTTAAACCGTGAGAGCCTGCGCGACATTTGCTTTCACTGGCGCACTCGTCGACTCCTGCGACGGACCTGCGGCGGCTCCTAACCAGGAACTGCCCGAGCGCTTTCACATTCCGGTGGTCAAAAGCAATAGTGGCCGGAAGAGCCAGGCCGCTCAACTCCGCGAGCCGGTTCCGTGCCAGAACCGCCATCAGGGAGTCAATTCCAAGGTCTTGGAAGGGCCGGTTGACATGGACCTCCTCCGGTGACATGAAGCCTCATCTCCTGGTCACTGTTTCTCGCGCCAGGATTTAGACGCCACCCCGCCAACCGGACCCCGATTTTGACTGGCGCAAAATTAGTAGGCGAGGCACATCCGGGGCCGCTCCGCCCCGGCGGCTCGGGACAGGGGTGGATCCAACTAAGTATATATCTCCAGGTGTATCCAATTGTAGTCCACGAATTTATGTTACAGTTAGTGAAGTAGTACATGTTAGGTACCAATGCCAAGGACCAAAGCGTACACCTGACTTAATTCATCAACTGTTTGATATAACATTAGATAATATTTGCTACACAGCAAGATCCAGGTGAAGGGCCCAACTTCGTCCGTCCCCAACCACTGTACCCCAAAGTTCTAAAGGGTATAAATAGCCCCTCACCTACCGAGGCATCGAGTTTTGAATAGGCTGTGCAAATCTGCAACAGATAAATACAATGTCCCACCTCACCTACTACAACTATGACGGCGTCGGTACCCGAAACCGAGAACATTACAGCTACAGCCAAGCAGTACGAATTGGCGATCGCATCGAATGTTCCGGTCAAGGTAGACTCAATCTACTCCGATATTTGGAAAATCTCAACTAATACAGCGTCACTTCCCCCTAGGCGGATGGGATCCATCAACCGGGGAGCTAGCCATGGATGCCATCGCACAGATCGACCAAGCCTTTAAGAACGTTGAATTAAACCTCAGAAATGCGGGAGGGACGGGATGGGAACAGGTTTTCCGCGTCAACTCATACCTCGTCCCGATGGACGACGAAGCGATGGAGGCAATGGTTCAAAATCTCAGAAAGTACATGCCGAATCATCAGCCAGTGTGGACGTGCGTGGGTGTTACTGCACTTGCGGAAGATGCTATGAAGGTTGAGATTGAGGTTGTGGCGCACGATCCGAAGTGATTTAAGTATATCCAATTTGGAGCACATTTACTCGTTCGCTGGTTTATCCGTTTTGGGGTCGGAGTAGGTAGTAAAGGGGTTGAGCAGCATATGTGTTGACATACATGCAGGGTATGCGTTTGTCTCTCTGTGTGCAGACTGAGCTCTTTGAGCTCTTTGTCACTTTGTCATATAGCTGGCTTATATACCAGCTTCTTTTCATAGTTTCATCATCACCTCTCTTCTTCTTCACGATTTTCCTCCATCTCTCTTGCTTCGTAGCCTCAACAATGATGGCAAAAGTATTTCCTATGCCTGCCCGGCCATCAAGATGAAGCAAGAGCTGGTGGACGTCACGGCGTTCAAGCGAGGCTCGATAGTGGTTGGCCACTACCTAGGTATGTCATAGAATAGGCGCTACTTCAGGTTTAGCTGACTATAGAATCCACGATCCTAATGCACTCGGTGAACGGGATATCGATAGAACGTCATACTTCCCAATGTTCGGGGACCAATCATACGCCCTATCGATATCCCGTTCACCGAGTGCATTAGGATCGTGGATTCTGTAGTCAGCTAAACCCGAAGTAGCGCCTATTCTATGACATACCTAGGTAGTGGCCAACCACTATCGAGCCTCGCTTGAACGCCGTGACGTCCACCAGCTCTTGTTTCATCTTGATAGCCGGGCAGGTACAGGGGTGAGCCATACGAAATTTGTCAATAAAAAGCTTTCACCAAGTTACTTGTTTGTAGTAGCCTGGAGAGTTTTGAGTACGATCATTGCTCTTTATTTGTGTACTTCTATCTTTTGTCAGTGGGACTATGAAGCTAGGGTCCTTAACAGCCTATGTCTTATCTACTATCACATTCTTCTGACTTCCCGTTGAGATGATCTTTCACCAGCCCTCTGTCTACGATCACTTTATTGTCAACTATAACCTCGATATATATGCACGTAATCTGCCGGTATACATTTGCTTAAAGGTGTAAAGGTGTCGAGAAGGTTGGTATTGTTAGGTTCCACTTCCTGGGTTCCCACTTACAACTGCGAAAGGTATAACTCTTGGGGATACATGCCAGGAGGATGAAGGATTAAGAATGATATGATATGAATCTATGGAAAGGAGACTGTATAAATAGCCTCCGAGAATGACAAACATGACAAACCAGTCCTGGAGGCAAATGCTCAGTCTGCACAGAGACAAACGCATACCCTGCATGCAATGCATGTCAACAATAACCCATCAACCTATAACCAGGGTTTGCGACAAAGGTACACAGATAAAGAACAATATTTGTACCCAACGATCTTCAGCGGGCGAGTGTCCTGGGGGAAATTCTGTGTGGACAAATCCCACATGGTCCACAACCGCTATCGCGAACCTACCTAGGTACCATCGGACCAGAGCCGCCGCCATGAATTGCTTCTCCAATCGCGCTCCCGGGCAGACATTCTGGGCCAGACACCGATCCATTCGATCGTCAGGGCAGGGACATGCCAACGAGGCATCAGAGGTTCCGATTTGCCGGCTCGCAGGTGATGAACTGACAACATTGTTTCATCTGGATATGTTTACCGACACATTGTGTCAGTTTATCAAACTCTATTACAGACTGCCCATTGGGAACATCCATGAATATTTCGAATAACCCGCTTAACCATCTCCTTTGTGAAGAAGGTCTCTGCATTTCTGGCAGCCGAGAAGAGAAAGGCGCCGGCTATTCTTTCCACTGTATCTTCGTATCCGCCCCCAATCGTCCAGATTGTGCCGGTGCCTTTATCCGGTATCCCATCCTGGTTCTAACTCCCAGAGTTGCACAGCGAGCCACTGTGCTGGGTAGGCGGATGCAATTAAAACTTGCACAGATTCTATAATCCGAAAGCCCTCTCGAACAGTTCTTCACCAACCTTTTGCACGAGAACGACCCCCAAACTATATTCGGGTTAGACGCTCGAGCTGGTAGTACATCGGGGGAAGCCGCTGACTATCACCCACTTTTTCCAACACCTCCCCTCAGGACTGACATGATACCACCTCTTTGCCTCTCCATGTAAACCCTCTCTTGTTTTTTCATGTTTTCTTTGCTGTTTTCCTGCGCATTGTAAGCCTCCTTTTTCCACTGCAAATTTGTATGTAGATCAATTAAGACCTAGAATGTGGATGAACCGCTCGTGTGCTTCTTTCTCCAGCGGCTTCATGAAGCCGTCGGCCACGTTGTTCTTCGTGTCGACGCGCTGTAGGTCGATGTTGTTTTGGAAGATGGCATCCTTGATGAAAAGCCACCTCATATCGAGCTAACGGGTGCTGTTCTTGCACGATCGCTTGCCCATCAACAACTGCGTGTTGATGTTATCTGTGAGAATCACAATCAGTTCTCCGGCGCCGAGGAGATCCAAAGCAGTGGCGATTTTGATGAGCCACTGTGCGTCTCGTGCTGGCCGGTCTAGCGCACACCATTACGCTGCGGTTGACGATGGTGCCATGATGGATTGCTTCCTACCATACCAGCGTATTGGAGCGCCCCCGGAAGAACCAAACTGCGCCTTCCGTGGATTTCGCGTCATTCCAGTCACCGTGTGATGCATCAGCATATGCAACTTCATGCTTGAAAGGCATGGAATGGAACCAAGGGATGTAACTCACTGGTTGGTGCACGGAGAAAGATATATAGTATATAGTGGTGAGACCTTGTCTGGTTGGCCATAGACGTGGTCTAGCACATTCCCGGTAAAAGATTCTCGCGCATGGCAATGGCGTAGCATGAACTGGGCTGCCACGACTGGCCGAAACACCAGTCTTTCGTAGTATCTGTTTTCAACGGGATTGGCCCCTATTGCTGGTCACTGCCGCCTAGCATGTGGCCAGACCTAGACACTGCCACCCACGGAAGTCCATATGCCCACGCAATAACCGACTTTCCGAAGCTGGTACGGTCGCGCCGAACGTCTCCGTTTTGTGTGAAGTCCATTCTCCATACTGCGGCACGTAGTTTTAATGGCAAGAATTTGATAATGACGTAGACCCACTCATCGGACAACTTGACGAAAAACGGGGGCCACACCGGATGCTGTGCGTTAGGCCAGTCGAACTTCTTCCAGACGTGAACCTGTCAAGTGCTAGGTGATCCAGATCATCAGCACTGATTGGGGCCATTGGAGCTGGCACATTCAGGAGCTGGCGCCTTGGGCTAGTTCGGATAGAGACTGGAATGGGGGTACGTACGGGTCGTGGAGGTGTGGGAGGATGTTGGGGCGGGGAAGAAGATTCGAAGGATCTTAAATAGCGGTTCCTCTACGAAGAGAGAAGGCGCATTTTCACGAGGAAGGTGCGACTGTCACCTCTCCTTAACAAGAGGGAACGGTGGGAAGGACGCTCTCCTTCCGTGACTATATATCATATAGCTTCGGGCTCTAGAGAGCAATTTAGGTAGAATCTTTAGCAGCATCCTTGATAACGTATATAAATAAGAGAGATAGCGCGGAAAATAGAGTATAAGAACCTATGATGAACCAAAAAAAATAAGAAAGACTAAATAAGAACACTCTCACTAAGAGAAATTAGAAGGGCGAAATTAGAGGAGGTATCTAACAATATATACTAGCTTCTTTGACAATGTTTACAAAAGATATGATCTTCCATCGCTTTGAGGAGAGGAAATAAAGAAATGTAAATCATAAACATTCTGGAGTGTACTCATAAGGACGTTAATTATGTCCCATACGCCAACCTGTCCCGCCGCAAAATGACAAAGAAACAGTTAGCGCCCTGGGATAGTTGCAATGATGGCAGTTTGGCATACATATCACCAGTCAATCGACTTGGCGGGCTGCACCGCTGGGGCACGGGTCAAGAAACCATCAGCCACCTTCTTCCCCTTCATACCCTTAAACTTCTTGTCAACCTTATGGAAAGGATCCTCCGCCTCACCCTTACGAACTTTCCACTTCTCCGTCCCCAGGACCGAATCCAACTCCTCAATCGGCGGAAGCTTGATATATACCCAGCCATCGTCCCTCTCCTCAACGGGGAACGTAGCAATATTCATACTCTCATCATTTGAGCACCGACCCGCCTGCTCCCCATTGAGCTCAAAGTTGCGCTTGTGATACGGACACGACACCCAATATTTCCCGGCATCGTCATCACCGACAAGACCATCGGAAAGAACAAAGGCTCGCTTGTGCGGACACATCTGCTGCGTCGCATAGAACTTGCCCTTGATCTTGAAGACAGCAAGCTGTGTATCTCCACGCTTGACATTCGCCGATGAGACTTGAGGCGGCTCGTCGGAGAAATGATCTGCTCGGACAACCGGCTGCCAGGAGACACTTGACCACTTGTGACCTTTGAAATCCTCGCGCTCGGCAGAGTCCTTGGGCCAGTATGTGGGTCGTTGCTGAGATCGTTCTTGAATGACTTCTACCGTCTCGACGGTTTCGTCTGTGTTGGAGAATTGTTGGAAGACTTTTCGGCGCTTGGGATCTTTGACAGTCTCGGTCCACTCGCAGAAGTAACTATCGACTAGTTCGTGCATTTGCCTTTCCATGTCGGCGCAGATTCCGAGTTTGTCATCCACGATCACTTCTTTGAGGTATTTGATCCCGCCGGGGAGATTCTCGATCCATCGTGCTGTTCGCTGCAGTTTGTCGGCGGTGCGGATGTAGAAGATCAAGTAGCGGTCGATTATAGGCATCACCATCTCCGGTGGTACATCTGTAGCGAGGAGTTCGGCGTGTCTGGGTTTTGCGCCTCCGTTGCCTCCAACAAAGATGTTGAATCCGGTTTCCGTCGCAATGAGTCCGAAGCTGCAGCCGTTAGTCCTGCGATTGTACCAGTGGGGTCCATTTGCACTCACTCTTTGTTTTGGGCCTCAGCACATTCTCGCACGCAGCCAGATACAGCTCCCTTGAACTTGTGTGGCGCACGAATACTCTTGTATCGCTCTTCCAGTCGAATTGCCATGCCGACACTGTCACCCACACCGAAACGACACCATGTGGTTCCAACACAACTCTGAACGTTCACTGTCAGCTGGTCCTCTCTTGAAAAGCCAATTGGCCTAACGTACCTTGATTGCTCGAAGAGCCTTTGCATAGGCGTGTCCACTCTCCATACCAGCATCAACGAGTTCCGTCCAGATATTCAGAAGATCCTGCTTCTTTGCACCGAACATGTCGATGCGCTGGGCACCGGTGATTTTGCAATAAAGGCCGTATTTCTTGGCTACGGAACCAATAGCAATGAGCTTATCGGCTGTGATTTCACCACCTGGGATTCGGGGTACCACAGAGAATGTGCCGTTTCTTTGGATGTTGGCAAGGAACTTGTCGTTTGTTTCCTGCAAGTCGTTTACTCCCTTGTCCATGATGTGCGGATTGAACAGACTGGATAGAATGGATGCAATAGCGGGCTTGCAGAGTTCGCAGCCGAGAGATTCTGGATTCTTCCCAACTTCTTTCATGATATCGACGAAGGATTTCAGTTGCTTGATCGCAACGATGTTGTACAGATCGGCTCGGGAGTAGGGGATATGTGAGCACACTAAACATGTTAGTGGTGAAAAGAGCTAGCACTGGCAAATTGACATTACTTACGGTTGTTTGATACCTCTTGTCCCATTTCGAGCATTGTCTTGTTGAAGATCGACTGAACAAGAGGCATGCAACCACCACAGCCTGTCCCTGCTTTGGTGCATGACTTGACCTGTGCAATTGTTGTGCATGTGCCGTTCTTCACATTATCGACCACGTCTCCCTTGGTGACATTGTGACATGAACAGATCTGGGTGCTGTCATCACTGCCGAGTGAGTTAGAATATGTTTCAAATAGCGGGACTAATCATACTCACAGGTCATCCGCATTTTCCTCCCCACCATTCTGTGCACCAAGGATAAATTGACTCGGAGGAACCTCGAGTTCTTTCTGTAGCTTAACCATCTGATTCAACTTCAGATAGTCTTTGGTATCTCCAATCATCATGCCACCAAGCAAGAATTTGCCGTCCATGGTGAACAAATACTTCTTATATACTCCACTAAACGGGTCTTTATACGTCAAGGCCTTGACAGGGGGTTCCTCTCGTGAACTGTCCCCTCCCAAGCCAGGGGCAATGGAAGGTCGACGACCGGGAAGGAACTTTGGCCCGTCCCTGTCGGCAAAGAAGTCACCGAAACTAGCGACATCAACTCCGAGCAGCTTCAGCTTTGTGCTGAGATCCGGCCGTGTGAAACTCTTGGGCTGTTTATCTGGGTTGGTCAGGTTGAAAGCAAGCACATCGGCCATTTCAATTCCCGGGGCAATGATTCCGAATGTCTGGTTCTCCCAGCTTGCGCATTCTCCGACGGCGTAGATATCTGGGATCGAGGTTTGCAGACTATGAAGATTAGATGGTGACTGACGATCCAGGACTACCGATAGACGAACCTTTCATCGATCACGAATCCACCGCGCTCACCACACTGGATTCCAATGTCTCGACCCAGCTCATCTCGGGGTTGCACTCCAATCTACAACCCAGTCAGCACATTCATCAGCAGAGTGGTGGCGAGAAAGAAGGACACATACCGCAAAGCAAATACAACAACAATCAATCCTTTCGCCATCCTCGAATGTAATTCCGATCACGTTATTTTCGTCGTTGGTATGAACAATCTTCACCCGTTTCTGGTGGAGAACATCAAGTCCCAATTCCCTGATCTTGCGAGTAACCAACGTCCCGGCATCTCCATCGAGTTGTCGCGCCAGCACCCATTTATTCCGATCAATCAATTTGACATTTCCGAAGTCCTCTAGATCTGTCATCGCCTTCGCAGCTTCTAAGCCTAGCAGACCACCCCCGACTGTAACGGCCGTTTGGCCTTTATGCTGGGCCGCGAAGTCGATAAGGCGTTCTAGATCTGAGATGGTTCGATATACGAAGACGCCCTTGGCATCGTAGCCGGGTGTGTGTGTTGGGAGGGTGGCATCAGAGCCTGTTGCGAGGACGAGGATGTCATAAGATGTTGTGACACCGGTGGAGGTTTGGACTGTTTTCTCCGCGGGATTGATTGCTGTTACTCGTGTGTTGAGGTGGTAGTTGAATGCTCGTTCTTTGAACGAGTCATACTAACGAGCGTTTTTTATTAGGTCTTATTTTTCTCTGTCGTTCTTGAATAGCCGAGGACTCACCCATTCCGCTGGATTGAGGTATAGATCCTCGATCTTGCGATGTTCGAAAAACGTCGAAAGTCCGACACGGTTGTATGCTACGTGGGACTCTTCGCCGATGACGACGATGTCGTATTTTCTTTCCGTATCCTGCTTGATAATCTTCTCGCTGTTTGTTCCCGGATTGTTAGAGGAATTCCAGCCTGTCCGTTGGAAAAGTCCCTTACATGAGTGAAATAGCCACCATTCCAAGCCCAACTATTACAATCTTTTGGCGCTGGATATGGTTGGGACTGGGACTGCCATCAACTGGCTCCCCATATCGTAATCCATCCAGCACAGGCATCGCAGGCATGAGACTGAACAATGTGAAGACGGAGTATAATACAAGCAATGGCTACGGAACACGGCACTCATTCTAATTTTAAGAAAAATAAACGCCTCATTCCACTCGGTCTGATACTACGTCTGTGACACTACGATGTGAGTCGTACGAATGAAGGCTAATCAGAGTATGTCGGAAGAAACAGGAGTGCATTTCATCAGGAGATAACTCGGATAAGTCGGTTGGGAAGTTGGTTGGAATCTCCGCGGAGATGAGTGGTTTTATGTCGGCTGTGATTGGTCCGATTGGGTTGGGTTAGGGTTTGCTTATCTTAACGTCTGGAGATAAGAATGCAGATTACCTACACGGGTACTTGGGTACATCCATGGGTCCGATTGCACTTGGAATGACTTGACTCGGTGATATTCTGGGAATGTGGAGAAGAGGGACATGGATTCCGCGGAGATCTGAAAACTGCTCATGTCGATGGTGATATTGGAATGGGGCTGAGGGCTGAGGGCCTGGGTACATACTGCTATTCGCAGTCAAATGTGGGTATTTGGACGTAAAGACTGTTTCGATTTATTCTACTCAGTTTTTATCGTGTTATTTGTCTTACTTCGAGAAGCAATTTCAACAGTGTTCATTATATACCAACGGTTTGATAGCACAAATCAGCGTAGGAGCATCGTGTCAACATGGCCAGCATAACCACACAAACGATAACACAGCCCGAAACAATCTCTTTCAAAAATGCCCAGATCACAGTCGAGGATATTATCCCAACTCCAGGAGAACCCGATATTCCACTTCCTCCACCGTCAAAGAACCCCGTCGACATCTTGGATGTGGACAAGGGCACACCGGATAACCATGTACCTCGAGATCCGCGGCTGATTCGGCTGACGGGAGTTCATCCATTCAATGTGGAGCCACCATTGACAGCATTGTACAAAGAAGGTATGATATCCATTCCTATCGGGTATACCGAAGCCGACAAGCTAACCCAATACCCAAGGGTTTCTCACATCCCCGGAGCTGTTCTATGTTCGGAACCACGGGCCAGTGCCCCAGGTCCGCGATGAGGATATCCCAAATTGGGAGATTAGTATAGAAGGGTTAGTGCGATTCAGATCATCCTTACAGGACTCGTGTCCCAGAAGACTGATTGATGGATCAGGTTGGTGGAGAAGCCATTAGTCCTGAACTTCCGCGAAGTGCTTCAGAAATATGACCAGATCACCGCACCAATCACACTTGTCTGTGCGGGCAACAGACGCAAAGAACAGAACACAGTCCGGAAATCAAAGGGCTTCTCATGGGGTGCGGCTGGTTTATCGACGGCGCTATTCACAGGGCCTATGATGGCGGATATTCTGCGCAGTGCGAAGCCACTTCGACAAGCAAAGTATGTCTGCATGGAGGGTGCTGATAAACTGGTGAGACTTCCCTACATTGGACTGGATATGTCAGGAACCATCCTCGAATCGACTCTGACACATCCCATAGCCGAATGGATTCTACGGAACCTCGGTCAAATTGAACTGGGCCATGGACCCAAACCGAGGAATCATGTTGGCACATAAGATGAATGGCGAAGACCTTCGGCCAGACCATGGCCGTCCCCTGAGGGCAGTGGTGCCTGGTCAAATCGGAGGTCGGAGCGTGAAGTGGCTAAAGAAGTTGATTCTGACCGATGCCCCAAGTGATAACTGGTATCATATCAATGATAATCGAGTGCTCCCGTAAGTACCACGCTGGACGGTCATGCAGTAACTTGTGCTAACGGTGCCAGGACCATGGTGACACCGGAGATGTCCGCCGAGAATCGCAAGTGGTGGACCGATGAACGATATGCCATTTATGAACTCAACGTGAACTCGGTGGCTGTGTACCCACAACACGAGGAAGAAATCGACCTGTCAACGGCTGGACCCACGTACACAGTCAAAGGATATGCATACGCCGGAGGTGGCCGAAGAATAAAAAAAGTTGAAGTTTCGCTAGACAGAGGCAAATGTATTTATACCCCAGACCCAAGAATGGAACGTGGCTAACATCTCTGGTCCTCTAGCATGGCGCCTCTCCGAGATCGAATACGCAGAAGATAAATACCGCGACTTTGACGGCGAGCTGTTCGGCGGCAAGGTAGACATGTGGTGGAGGGAGGCATCTTTCTGTTGGTCTTTCTGGTCGTTGGATGTCCCAGTGGCAGACCTTGAGACCAGCGATGCAATTCTAGTCCGTGCAGTGGATGAGGCATTGAGCGCTATGCCGCGTGACATGTACTGGTCTGTCTTGGGCATGATGAATAACCCATGGTTCAGGGTGGCAATCACGAAACAAGGGAATACGTTGAAATTTGAACATCCCACACATCCAGCCAAAGCGGGCGGGTGGATGGAAAGAGTCAAGAAGACGGGTAGTGACTTGCTCAATGGTTACTGGGGTGAAAGGGTTGAAGGCGAGGAGCCCGTCGAACCGGAGCCTGTGAAGGAGATAAACATGAAGAAAGATGGCGTGAACAGACAAATCGACCTCCAAGAGTTAAAAGCCAATAGCAGCAGCGACAAACCGTGGTTTGTTGTTAATGGCGAAGTATATGATGGCACAGCCTTCCTCGAAGACCATCCTGGAGGAGCCATCAGTGTTACATCTTCTGCTGGTCTGGATGTATCGGAGGATTTCCTTGCAATCCGTGAGTCGCAGCTAAAATACCATCAGACTATTGCACCTCTAACTCCTTCCCAGACAGTGAAAATGCGAAGGCAATGATGCCGGATTACCATATTGGCACATTAGACAAGGCATCCCTTGAAGCACTGAAAGGCGATTCAACTGCTGGTTCTGATGAGCCACAGGCAGTGTTCCTTCAGTCGGGGAAATGGACAAAAGCCACCCTCGCGGAGAAGAAGGATGTATCCCGGGATACGCGACTCTTCGTATTCGACCTGGAACATGAGAAACAGACTCTCGGCCTACCGATCGGCCAGCATTTGATGATCAAAGTCCAAGATCCATCCAATAACGAAGCAATTATCAGGTCCTATACGCCCATGTCAGACACAAACCTGATAGGCAAGATGGAGTTACTCGTGAAGATCTACTTCCCAACGGAAAGCATTCCGGGAGGAAAAATGACTATGGCTCTCGACAAGCTTCCCCTAGGCTCAAAGATCGACTGCAAGGGCCCAACAGGCCGGTTTGAATATCTCGGCAACGGCCGGGTTTCCATTAGCGGCAAAGAACGCCATGTCCGCTCTTTCAAGATGATCTGTGGAGGAACTGGCATCACACCAGTCTTCCAGGTCTTGCGAGCTGTTATGCAAGACACGCAAGATCCCACGACGTGCGTTGTGCTAGACGGAAACAGGCAGGAGGAAGATATCTTGTGCCGTTCTGACCTTGATGCTTATGTCGAGACCGATTCTCGGAAATGCACTGTCGTGCACACGTTGACTAAAGGGTCTGATACGTGGACTGGTCGTCGGGGACGCATTTCTGAGGAACTTCTCGCGGAGTACGCGGCTCCAGAAGAGCAGAGTATGGTTCTGGTCTGTGGGCCTGGGCCTATGGAAAAGTCTGCTCGGGAAATTCTTCTTGCCCAAGGTTGGGCCGAGTCGAATCTTCACTTCTTCTAGGTCTGGTGAGTACTTGGAGTACATCTATTTTGCGCATTAGAGCTTGAGGCGTTTGTGGAGTTTGTACAAAGGTAATTGATATGAGACACGCGATCCGGAAGGGTATAAAGGCATCGGACTTTCATTAACATAGAAACGAAGTGAATTTTAAAGGAATCTCGTCAATCATGAATCATAACATATCCAAACAGTATGGATAAAACGGAGTGGCAAACGTCCCACCTAAGATCCTGCAGGCTGTTCTTCACACATTCTGAGTGTAGGGACTGCTTCTTTCGATCAATAGTAGTTCTTGATGTCTAGTCGCACCCGTAGATGGTCAAAGATACTGGTCGGGTCAGTCCGCGAAGAGAAGAATTCCCCTGATTTTGCCATTGATTTCGAAGTGGCCTTTCCGGACTCCAGGCCGCGAAGGTAGTTGACAAAGGCAGAGGTCTGTTTTCTAAAAGACTGATACAGATGAAGAGCAGCTCCTTCGCTTTCGTTGCGCATCCCGATTCCATCTGCTCTAGACAAAAGGCTGAAGCCGAGAATAGTGCCGAAAATGGATTCAAGGAGGTTGGCCGCCTGCGCATGGCGCTTGCTGAGGAATAACGCGAACAGCATCTGGTCAAGCATGTCTTCGTGGTAGTCTCGAAGCCGTGGTACCGAGTGCGCCGCTTCAATCGTACCGTCGATGTCACCACGGTTAAGGCAGTTCTCGATCTTCGTAAGTGTGTCTTGGAAGCGCTGCCAGATGGACCCAATGCCCACGTGGAAGCAGTAATCACTGACCGCTAGCACAAAATGCTGGGCGTCCACTCTAAACTTCTGGTATACATTGTGTGTGTCTCCTGATAGAGACCCTCGAGAAGTAGAATCCCGAATAAGTCCTTTGACGACAGAAACCATGCGGAGTAACCGAAGCAAATGCTTGAAGAGACGATCATACTTATCCAAAGAGCGCGCAGTAATGAGGGATTCAAGGACTTCTGGAGGCGTGTACTGCAGACGAAGGAAGTCCAAAGCCTCTATTGCATTCGGGTTTTTACATCGTTCGATTTCTTTCTCTGTCAATTCTCGAATGCCGAAGCTCAGGCCACCCGGCAACTCGTTATCCTGTCGAACGTGGGTCTTCTCATCATCCTCTGTATTTGCCCTGCCAAAGTAACAATCTCCCAGCAAGCCGATCAGCACGAGTCGCAACTCTGAACTAGCTGGTGGCCATGTGTCACGGCTGCCAAGGCGTAGACCAGTGCCAACACCGCTGCGGACTTTCCCGGCCTTTCGCTCTCCACTTTCCATTTCCGGGTCGAATAGTGAATTAGAAAGACGAGCCACAAACGAGCCCTCTCCTAGCAACTGGAAACGCCATTGCATGTTCAGATGATGGCGAATTCGATTCTCCTTGAAGAGAAGGTGCAGGCAAGAGTAGTCGATGAGAAGGGCCTGTGACGAAAGAATGGGTGCAAGAGATAGATGGAGGCCAGACGCCAATTCGGGACCGAGGTAGCTTCCTTCATCGGTGTCTTCAGTTCCAAATCCTCGGGTTTTATCAAGTAGTTCCTTCAAAACATCCTCTGAAAGAGCCTTATGATCTGTGACCGGGCCTGAAGCGCGTTTTTCATCATCTATATCGAAGAGTTCAAAGGCTGCCGTTGTGACTTCCGTGCTAGTCGTCTGATCGACATACAGCGTGGCCATGTTTGATGGTGGATCGTGCAACCCCACATCACCTGTATGATATTTCTTGATTTCGGCGCGGAGTCTTGACTCGTACTCTTGGGCTCTGGTTTGAATTTGCTCAATACCAGCCCAGGTAGTCGCACAATGCAGATGAAGACCACCGGTTCGCAAGAGAACATCACGCTGCGCGATGGGATGACGAGGATGGGATCGTTTCAAGAGTTGGAGGCTTCTTCCACTTTCAAAGATGGAACGGGCTTGATCGGCCGGGATGAATGACGGCATATGATCCGCTAGATAGATGTGGTCGATTCGTGCTTGCCCAGTCTTGAACTTGCCAGTATCCTGAGTTTCCAGTCGGACGAAAGTTTTGCCGCTTATCATGGATTCTTTTAGATCTGTGTCTTCGGGTCTAAGCCCAATCCAAGTCTCGATGAATTTGAACCATGGCCGAGTCACTCGAATCACAATCTCATGCAGAAGGTTCTCCATCCAGCCAAAATTCTGGGCAAAATCGGCCGCACGCTCCGTCACAATCGACATGACTTGTGCGTCCGAGACAGCCCTTTGTGCAGCGTCAACAATATCTGCCAGGACACCTACCAAATCCCCGCATCGGTGAAAGAGTGCCTTTACTTGTAAGGGCGAAGCAATATTTTTTGAATGATCTGAGATCTGTTGTTCAAGGTTGAGGGTTATTACCGCAACTGTGCTGCTTAACGTGACCAAAGCAGGAAGTTCTCTGCATTTGGCTGGCGGGTCTTGCGCAAACAACCGCATGCGCTGCATGTTGGTACCACATTGTACCACATGTTCAATTGCATTTTCCAATGCAAATTGGCTAATACCAGAGACAGAGATATCCCTCAAGTATCTTTCAAATTGGTTGGTGCGTAGATCGTAGTGAAAGAATGCAGAACTCCAGCCAAGCCCGAGACGAAGCAGTGATCGAATGAACACATCTGTGCGAACCCTTCGATTTGGTACACCATTTGTCTTTGCAGCCTTTTGCTGTTCCAAAGCTGCATCGAAACCCTTTGCTCCAGATTCACTAAAGTAGACAGACACGGGCTCTCGGAAAGACCTGTGTTGATACCTTTCCCATGATATCTGCGGAGGTAGGTAACCAGGGTCTTCCTGAAGTAAATCCAAGCTCCATATGTCCTTATCGTCGCCTGAGATGTCTTTCAAACAGTCACCCGTGGCATCAGACTCGCCGTCTATTGAGGGATTGATGATCGAGTCGGTAGATGATTCGGGATTTTCCAAGCCGGATGGAGAGAGGTCTAGCTTCCATACAGGGTCAATCTTATCCTTGGGCTGTGGGAATAACTCAAAGCAAGATGTGGCATCATCTATAGAGAGAAGAAGTGTTATTGAAGATTCTAGGAAATCTGCAGTTTTGACGCTTACCACTTAGGGTAGTGTTCCATGGTAGCGATTCCAATGGCTGTAAAGCTTCTATGCTGAATTTGGAGAGTCTCCAGAGGCTTTCACTGGAAAAAGGATCAAGCTCATGATCATAATCCATAGTGAGACCATGCTCAAATGAGCAAGACGTTTGACGCGTGCAAGTTCCCAAGGTCCCGCGACGGAGATGGCTATCGCCGTGCACAGACCATTGATAACAGAAAGTGCCCTCGCCCTGCTCGAAGCTCATTATCTCCCCTCTCCAATTCAATCTTCCTACTTCCTGTGATTCTTGGATATTGCACCTAAGCTACAATGCCTCCAAAAAAGAAGACCAAGCGTGCACACTCGCCCACGCCCCAAGACGATACCATGGCGGAGTCGAGCGCAAATACCCCGTCAAGCGACAGCGCCGACAAGTCAGACACAGACTACGACCTCATCACAGATCCCTGGACAGATGAGCAAGAAACGGCGCTACTCAAAGCGATCATAAAATGGAAGCCAGTCGGTGGGTTCAACCCCACCTCTATTGAGTCGACGACGCAGCTAACCGTCTGGCCCCCTAGGCATACACAAACACTTTCGGATGCTCGCAATCTCAGATTACTTAAAGAGCCAAGGATACGCGCCCTCAACGGCGGAACATATGCGGATTCCAGGGATCTGGAAAAAGCTCGGCTCATTATACAATTTGGAAGCTCTTGACGAGCGGGTAAGCCGTCATCGATGTTTTGTCTTTGCTGGTTCAATTTGCTGATTAGCGTTGCCTTTATAGGAAGATTCTGTGATCACCGATGTCAATGAAGACGATGAAGGATCTGGCGAGATGTATTGCTCGTTTGAGCTTCCGTATGACGAGTACGGCGACATGATGTTTGAAAGGCGGCTTGCGATGGAAGAGTCATTATCACCCGTCACCAGCCGTGCCAGTCGCGCAGGCGGATCGCGGCGAGGAAGCACAGTCGCAGATACAGACGGTAAGGAGTGATATGTTTTACAGCCTGGTCTACAACCCATAAACTGACGTCTTGCCCACCCCAGAACCACGGTCTTCTCCTGCCCCGTCTCGAGGTCGCAAATCCCGTACCTCCACACGTGGAACACGCTCGACTCGGTTGCAAGTGGAAATCGGCCCAGGGAGTCAAGGAAAGGTATCAGACGAAGGGGGTGATTCGGAAGACACTGGTGCGAATGATGAGGATGACGAGGAAGGCGAGGAGGGCTCTGAGGGCAATACTGACGAAGATGAGGAAGAGGGCGAAAAAGGTGGTCCGCGGAGCACCCGAGCGCAGACATCTCGATCAAAAGCCAAGGATAAGAGGCCTTCGACTGGCACTGCGACACGCAGGACTGCCCGACGGCGTTAACATAGCCGATTTGTCGATATCGGGTTTGGACTTTGATACCTGTGGAGTTTGGGGGTGGCGTTCTCTTTTGTTTTAGTTATGTGTATGACTACGCAGGCATCTTGTACTTTATTGCTACATTAGCAGAACCGATCAATCCACGATGCGGATCTACCAAGATAAGACCAAAGGAGCTTGAGGTTTTTCATGAATCGGACGCCTCAGGTAACCAAAAGTAGGTATATTTCGATCGCTATAGGTCTAATGTCGTTCGAAGGGTACAAAGGGAATAGATCAGGGGGTCATAGTACAAGGAGTCTCAACAGCGCTTGGTTTACAGGCGCTTGATGATAGCCCCAGCGTACTCGTGGGTCTTGGAGCTGCCGCCAAGATCACCGGTGAGGGTCTAAAGGTCACGGGGTCAGTAACGTGCGGTAACTGTAGGGAATGAAAGTAAAAACTCACCTTGCCCTCGGCGAGAGTGTCGAAGGTAGCCTTCTGGATGCGGTTAGCGTGCTCGTGGAGACCCATGTGCTGCAGCATCATGATACTGCTGAGAAGCATAGCAGTGGGGTTGGCGAGGCCCTTGCCAGCAATATCGGGGGCGGAGCCGTGGACGGCCTCGAAGATGGAGCACTCGTCACCAATGTTACCGGAGGGGGTGAGACCGAGACCACCGATCAGACCGGCGCACATGTCGGACAGAATGTCACCGTACAGGTTGGGCATGACGAGGACCTTGTCGTTGTAAGGGGTGGGGTCGGTGACGATACGCAGGCATGAGTTGTCCAGCAGCTCAGCGTCGAACTCGATATCGGGGAATTCCTTGGCGATCTCACGGGCGGTGTTGAGGAACAGACCGTCGGACATCTTCATGATGGTGGCCTTGTGGACAACGCGGACCTTCTTCTTGTTGATGGACTGCGCGTACTGGAAGGCGAAACGGAGGACACGCTCGGAAGCTTCGCGGGTGATGAGCTTGATGCTCTGCACGACACCGTCGACGACAACGTGCTCAATACCGGAGTATTCACCCTCGGTGTTCTCACGGATGAGAACAGTGTCGACGTTGTCGTAGGGGGTCTTGTAGCCAGCAATGGAGCGGCAAGGACGCAGGTTGGCGAACAGGTTGAAAGTACGGCGGAGAGTCAGGTTCAGGGAGACGTGACCCTTGCCAACGGGGGGTCTAGAAAAGCGCAGTTTAGTATCACAGTCCAAATGCGAGACATATATGGGTAATTTCAAGCTGGAACATACAGCGAGAGGACCCTTGAGCGCGACGTAGTTGCGGCGCACACTGGCAATGGCATCGTCGGGAATGGCGGTCTTGCCATCCTTGAGGATAGGGGTGACATCAACGGACTCCCACTTGACAGGGGCCTGTAATTGACTTAGTATTTCGATCATGAAGAGTTCAAATGTCGAGAAATCGCTACCTTTGCGGCCTCGAAGATGTCCTTGATGGACTGAGAGATCTCAGGACCAATACCGTCACCCTCAATCAGAGTAACAGTGTACTTGCCCTATTTCAAAAAAGCAGATCAATTAGCACTGTCGTCATTATACACGTGGTGATGTTCTCGAATTAGGATCGGTGGGTGCTGCGCGGCTGGCACCGGCATAGATGAAAAAACAGGTTCGGTGGGAGAAAAACGTACATCAGGGCCCTTCTGACCCTTGAACTTGGCAACAGCCTCCTGTGCAGGGCTAGCGTAGAAGCGGACCTATTTAAAGGTCGAAATTTAGTCAATTGAGCTTCAATAGCGATTGAGTATCCAGAGGGGGTTGGTACCTGCGCGATAGGAGCAGCAAACCGGGGGGGCCACGCGGGACGGGCGCATGCACTGGCGAGCAACAGAGAAGTTCCGGGCAGCGATCATCTTGAAAGATCCCTTCAATTTCTTTGGGAGAAGATTAGAGGTGGTGAGGGGGAGGAATGGAAGAAGGGGAAGGGGAGAAAGAATCAAATCTCTCGGCGCCGTACCGATCCGACCGGCCCTCAGACCGCATTGGTGGTTTCATTTCCCCCACGGCCCGAGTCCACTCTTTCGCCTGGTGTCCACTCTTGACTACCATAGGGTCTCAGCATTTGATTAGGGTTCTGCTATCAGATCTCGGTCACCTGCAGAGAGCTTATGATTCTATTTTGCATTTCAATTCGTCCTAGCTCCTACGCTCCACTCGGCAATCATGGCTGACCTCGACGTCGCAAGCCACTACAACCTACCCTCCGAGTTCCCCGAGGAATGGCCGGCATCTTTAGACGTGGCCGATGAGCCAGAAGAACAGCCGGTTCAGCGAACAGACTCCCGTCCGCGCAAGTCACGATACATGGCCCTCGAACGCAGTCCCAGTGATTGGAGAAGCAACTTTGGTTCACGAAGAGGGAAGGAGAGCAGAGACAATGCGCGGGAAGACGAGCCCGACCCCTTAGGTACAAGCGACAGCGTTCTCCGGATTCTCAAGCAGCGAGGAGTGCCCTTGGAGGAAGAAGGAAAATCACGGTTCCTACTGTCATCGACATCATTCTCACCCGCACTATTCCTATCACAAGCGCATCACTCGGCCTCTATTGAATCGCTGATGGGCGGCCTGGATAACTTGTCGCATTCCATCGACCAGAAGTCGGCGTCGCTGAAAGTACTGGTAGAAGCCAACTTTGAGCGCTTCGTTCGTGCCAAGGCAACTATCGATAGCGTCTATACCGAGATGAGGAACCAGGGCGTTGATAAGGAACCGCGTCTGAGCCCACGCAGGTCGGGGCATTTCCGGAGCTACTCAGGTCACCAACGGAGCATATCTCCTGCCCCAATGGCTGCCAAGAAGACCGCTCTTGTCAAGGAGAGCGAATTCGGCTTGAAGGGTATTAGAGGTCCCTTGGTCGAGGCTTCTGTCAAAGCCGAAGAGGTGTGGGGGCCAGCTCTTGGGGGTCGGGAACGAGAGAAGGTACTGAAGTCGGTGGTGGAAACGATGGAGAAACACCGCGAGGTCTATGAAATTGGAAGCCATTTATCCAAGTCCATCCAGCAGCGCGATTACGATGCTGTCTTTGAGCAGTATACCAAAGCGAGGACGCTCGCAAATCGGGCTAAGAATATCGCAGAGCATGCGTCTAGTTCTCGCCGGCAACTGAACGACTCTGAGACACACACCATTCTAGCCATGGGCCGGATGTGGATGGATGTTGACCAACAAATCCACGACTTTAAGCGTGATCTCTGGAGACGTCTTGCGGATGCCCCCACCACTTCAACTACAAGTACCGCCTTAGGGCCCGTGGAAGAACACATGGAGTTGATCGGGGCCTTGTTGGAACTGGGTGTCGAGGACAACCCTATCTGGACATGGCTTCAGAGTCGTGTCGAATTCTTGAAGACAAAGATCACCGGCTTCTGTGAACGATGCAAGGTCGAAATTGAAATTTTAAGAAGAAGACTTGCTGGCGGAGAGAGACCAACTCCACAGGCTACAGCATCCTATCTCCGTCTGGCACCTCGTGATGGTGCGGTGGAAATGCCAGAGAGGCTAGACACCGATCAAGTCATTGAGCTGTGGGAATGCATACAAACGTTCCTAACCCGGCTTCTGTCCTCGCAAACTGGCTTGCTGGGCGAGGTTTTGGATTTCTGGGAAGTCGCACAATCATTCGTTGATGGCAATCGACAACGGCTTTTGCCTGCCGGGTTTGAAGGGGAGAGTCGCAAGCATCACCGTCTTTCCGATGACAATATTAAGGAGTTAGAGGAAGGTATTGCGGTGTTGGTCAATATTATTCGAGAGAGCGTCGTGGCGCTCTTCACGGAACCTCCAACCGAAGATATCTCCATACTCTTCTCACCAATTCCAGCAAGTCCATCAACTCCAGAGTCGAGAGGTATCACTCCGACAGAGTCCCGCTTCAAGCTGGATCCGAAGAACCTACCATATCCTCCCCCAAAGCTTGGAGAGCACTGGGAGGATTTTGCATTCTGGCCACCATTTTCCAATTCGCTTAGTGGAGTGCACTATTTAAGTAAATTCCTCATCACTGTGGGCACCGCTGCGAGCGAAATGGCAGCCCTAAGGCCGGTTGGAGGCTCTGGAAAAACATATGACCTCCTTAAGACCCTTGTCAGCATTTCCCGGGAACGATGCGCACGCGTGGCGTGTGCTGCCTGGAGTAAAGATGCAGAGGTCTGCAAAATGTTGGAAGACTGGACGCGCGATTCGGAGAAGCGTGATTTGACTAAGATGCCCGGTTTCTTTGTGGCTTTCGAGAGTGCTATCCTTGGAGGCATGCAAAAGATCCTTTACATTTCGGAAGCTATGGCGAAGCCAGGTTCCGTGGATGTTGTCACTCCGCCGCCTGCGAAATTGCTTCAAATGGTCCGCTCTCAGTTCGTATCGAGTGTTTACAAAGCGTTGAGCGGGCTGGTCGAAAACGCAGAGCACCTGTCGACGGTAGATGAGGAAAACGAATGGATTATTGCTCGACCAGCAATGACGAGCCAAGCGACTGACGCTGCTTTGTCGGTCCTCTCGGCTGATTCAGTCGATTCTTGGAATCGGGTAAGTGTCGGTCCTGCTCAATATGATGTCCGCATACTGACCACAGAACAGAATGTTCGAATCCTTCTCACGCTTTCAAACCTCAAGGCTCTACAGGCTGACCATGTCCCACAACTTATCTCGAACTTTGAGACATCCTTCTCGGTCAAGCTGACGGAGGAGGCCAAGACTGTCCGGGACGTGCTGAGCCAGATTGAAGACAGGCTATTCCAATCATATATCACCCCGACTACTGCCTCATTAAACAAAACTATCACCACTGGCATTGCATCTCCAGATTGGGAGCCGTTCGTTGACAGGCCGGAGCAAGTCCGCCCATACGTCTACAACGCCATGCTGACCATGGTGCTTGTCCACACCGAGATCTCCACAACTATTCCGTCTACCGTGTCATCAGCTGCTAGTCGCGCTCCATCAAATTCACCTTCCTCGCTGCTGGTCACTGTATTAACGCATCTCCTTTCTCAAATTTCTTCTTCGCTGCTTGATGCCTTCCGTGCTCGGTCCTCCTTCTCGCTGCCAGCTTTGATGCAAGCTACCTTGGATACCGAGTTCATTGCACAGACTCTTAGCCCGTACATAACCGAGGAGGCATCGAACGTGCAAAGCCAGATCTACGTGGAACTGGATTGTCGTACCACAAATGAAGCTCGCACAAAACTGAAGGCCGAACTAGGAGAAATGCGGGTTATCCTGAAACGGCTCAGAGATCGGACTAAGGGCGAGTTTGCTTGTTTCAAAAAGCCGAGAAGCGGCGGAGGTGCAAATGGTGGAGGGGGCTCCAAGCCTTCCGCAGCGACCTCGGCATAAGTTTAGCAAGACAGTGCTATTAAAGAATCGTATATTGAATGCTTTGAATGATAACTTTTTTCATATCCCGGGTATCATGGAAACATAGTCCACACCATGCATGTGTAGCTCTTGCCTTTCCTCTCTAATTCTGACCAACCATCCGTTGCACGCGACTGAGCAACACGTTGCTCTCCCTACCTAATCTCCTCTTCCCAAACTGGTCCGGCCGCTTCGCGCGCAGCAGTGCCTCACGCTCATTTTGTTTGGCCTCGCGATCCTTCCGTCGTGCTTCCTCCGCTTTCCTCCGCTTCTCTGCAATTTCCATCTCCTTTGTGAATGCAGAAGGCTTTGGCCGGCGCTCCCTCTGTTTGCCATCGCCTCGTGGGCGCCGCTCTTGTCTAGGTGCAGGTGCCGGCTCGGCCTCGGGCTCGTTCAACATGGCTATGCGATCCGGATGGAGTTCCAGAGTTGTGGTTTCTTCGCCAGCCTCTTCCTTGTTTTTGCCAGTTTTGATTTCTTCCCCCTCGGCGGTATCGTAGACGGATTTCTTAGGCGCTTTGGCAAGCTCTTCGGCCTTGATCTTGGCATAGGCCTTTTTCACTTTGGCTTTGTGAATCAAGTCATTTTTTATTTTTTGAGCTGATGTTAATCATTCTGTCAGTTTCAATCAAGCCATGGCTTTCGGGCATGCTTACTCTTGCGACGATATGTGCCATCTGGGAGGTTTGCGGGCCCAACGCTAAAGCCCTTGCGTTTCTTGATCGCGGGCTCGCCCTTTGAAGCTGGAGCAGCATCACCGTCGTGGGTACGTTTCGGCGCCATGTCGATACTCAAGCAAAACAGATGTGTTTTACCCCGACGTGTGTTGAAATCGAAAGATTGTCGGAGAAAAAAAAAAAAGTGGCGATCTCCGCACGGAACATGGGTCTCGGCCACTAGCAAGTATGAATTTCTGGACAATATGCAACGGGTTTTCCCTTCGACTTTGGTTCTAACAGATCGAGATGGTAAGGGGAAGTATTTACGGTCCTTTCTAATATCATCCAGAATGTCTACGTGCACAATATACCTGGCATTATCATCGATTTATTCTCATTTTTGCTGGTCTGCGCATCAGGTGCGGTTTTTTTCTTTTTTTTTCCTCGCTATTTCTCCCCAACATTTCTCAGGTTTCGGACATTGGGCCTTGATTTCTTTATTGAGACCCAAAAGAATGCAATTTATCCAAGATACAATATCGCCCTGGAGGGCTAACTGCAGCAAAACGTCACTGGTCCATCACATGACGTTCTCAGTCCGGATCTCCGAGATCGACACCCCATTCAACGACACAATGCACGATATGCTCAATACTTTCTTCCCCTATTCAACATTTTCACCATTTTTGGGGCATAAATTGGGCATTCATACTTTTGAGACAAAAGCCAAGCCCACAAGTGTGACATACATACTTTCTTTTATATAACTGCTATCCTCTTCAGTAAAATCGCTGACGGCATATACCCGATTCATCTTGGTACACCGCATCCAACTTGGACCCCCCACAAAGGCACAGCTCGGCTCTAGTTTCAAAAGGTGCTACCTCGGTGGGCTCCTGAAATGTCCCCTTTACCGTTTCAGGCATTATAGTCTGTCCTTATCACGCCACCATGCCCCTATTTCGTGATCCGGATCGGCGGCGCCATTATCAATGGTCACCCGACCATGGAAATCGTGAACAGCCGACCACAGGGTCCTCGCAGCCGCAAGTAAATGATCTCAATGACAGTGAGATAGCTGCTACAGAAATGGAATCCGACTATATGCATTCAACGGCGTTGAACCCGCCCAAGTCGTGGGCGAATGATCGGGAGGAGTTGATACACCGTATCAAAGAATCTTCGCCTTGGAGACTCCAACACATGGTATGTGAACCTCTCTGTGGATATCTGGCTCTCTCTCAAGTCTTTGCTTGCTGTGGTTTTGTCTTGTTCTCCTTATCTTTTCTTTTATAGTCCGACGAAGCTCTTAAGTATATATAGACTGACATGCCAATAGTCCCCGGATAAGGACAACAATGATTTATTTATCTCGAGAACCTCAAACGGGCAGTCACAAACAGCAGCAAAAGAGCATGAAGACCGCACCTTTAACCAAGAACATCACATTAAACCGACAGAGGAACTGGGATCGCCGGCCGATATCCAGAGACCTCGGTCAGCGTTACACTCGGGTGATTTCAGGGAAGGCGCCACAGATCCCCATGACTCACACGCTCCTCGATCTCCCTATACGAAGCCGAGCTCGGCTTCTCCCTTTGCTCATTCAAGTTCCTCTCCCACTACTCCCTGGTTTGGAGCACTGGCCTTGCCACCCAGTTTGCCAAAAACAAGCACCTCGAATGATCATTCGCAGTCCGATGTTATTGTGAATGCTCGTGCTCGTGCACCGTCGGTGGGCTCATTCTCATCAAGTTATGTTCTGAAAGCTCCTACCAGTCCTCTGGTATACCAAGCAAATAACACAGACTTGGACTTTTCGCCCCGTGTTGACCATGTGGACGTCTCGGAGTCTTTGGAGAGAAAGAACCGTCGCCGTACTTTGCCACCGGAGACCTTTGGGAATCTGCATTTCTCCCTGCCAAGCAGCCAAATTCCCAACCTTGGCAGTCCATCTCCACCCGGCCGGCAGGATGTCTTCGCCAATCAAAACTCTTTGCCTCGCCGGTCATTGACCTCAACATATAGTCTTCAACTCGCACCGTCCCCTGGGGGGCCGATCCCACCATCGCGAGTAAGAAGGCCGTCTTTTGTCTCTGACATCTCGTCAAATACGCACGCACCGATGGTGGGGTCTTACGAAGAGTCCATATTGCGCGGAAGAATGTCAATGAATCCTTCCAAGCCACTGGATTTCATGGCTCAGATCGGTGTCCTCGGCAAGGGACAATGCAAAGGTCATCTCAAATGCCCGCCACATGTTACAGTGCCATTTCCCGTTGTTTTCTACAGCTATCCGACCTCGGGGTTCGGCCGTTCAATCTCAGACGACAATCCGAGTCCCTATGTGGGACAAATTGACCTGGAAAATTCCCTACCAAAGGAGAATCCCAATCCGACTCGACGTCGCAGGCGACATCCGAGTCCCGCAGGACTCCGTGAAGGCACTCCCGCCACAGGTGGAGCAAATGATAGCCCTACCTGTGGTGCTGAATCACTACGCCGCCGGGAAAAGAAGAATCGCAGGTCCGAATCGCCTAAATGTCCCCCAGGGGGCTCTTACCGGATTCCGCAACAAGGTCAACTGCAAATCATAATCAAAAACCCGCACAAGACTGCTGTCAAGCTTTTCCTAGTTCCATACGACCTCAGCGATATGGAACCTGGCACAAAGACCTTCATTCGGCAACGCAGCTATTCCGCAGGTCCGATCATCGATATGCCGCTTAGTGCACGGAAGAATTTTGGAACCGATCGCCCTGAGGCTTCTTTGAATCCCACAGAAGACCCTCAGGACAAACCCACTTTGCGATATCTCATTCATCTAAATATCTGCTGCCCCGCGCGTGGTCGCTTTTACCTACATTCGACCATTCGCGTGGTGTTTGCAAACCGCGTCCCGGATGGCAAGGAGAAACTACGGAATGAGATACAGATCCCCGAGCCTCGGTACACTCCGTACAAGCCCTCCCGAGAGTCTTCCGTCTCGAGTAATGCGGGCGCAAATACGCGCCTGCGAATCGAACAATCTTCCCGCAGACGGAGTGTGGGCCAGGGAGCGATCCCTCACCTCCACCCTCATATATCATCTCCAAGCGAGTTCCCCTCACAACTAGATGTGCCAAGGCCCATGGATGTTACGGGTGGTCCTGAAAATACCCCTCCCTCGCATAGTGCGTCTCGGTACAGCGACCTCGCGAGGGGCAACGACGATTACGGACGTCACGCTCACCTCTCAAATCCAAGCGGCCCAGAAGGCGGCGAGAGCCTACTCGCCAAGAGACTCCGAGGCCTCGATGTGTACAGGCCGGAGTCCACAGTAGATGAACGACATCCGCGCAAATTGGGCTTTTATGATCGACCATCCCCCACTCACAACCACCGCCCTCGCTGAACGAGCCCAGTGCAATACTCCCAGAACGTCTACCTCGCCATTCAGTATAGCAGTAATACCACCTATCCTGCCCGTGTATCTTGACCTGACTTGATATATAATCTCATTTCCCTGTCTACACCACCTCAGAGAACAGCACAGAACAGCATGAGAAGAGGCGCACTGGTTTGCAGCCGATCCCTTGTTTATACTAACGCACATATTAGCGCCGAGTATTTTTTTATGCATCCTGGTTAACTCCCAAGCGATGTGTGTATTTCTTTTCTTTGCCACTTCGACATCCGGTTGATCTTCTTTCATTGTTTGTGCTTTATGGATATACTGGGGAGCCCAGGCGCATGGGTCGTTGACTAGTTATACCACATCCTCTACTCATTCTTGGCATCTCCTTGCGTCTCGGTGTGGTTTGGCGTTTATACTAAGTTCATCTGTTAGTTAGGTTAACTTGGTGAATTTGAATTGGTTATACAAGTTTCGCCAGGTGATTTGCGTTGCTGCGCGATTTTGACGTTCGTGTCTGCCAACAGCGTACCTGAATGATGGATATATATTTAGAAGCTACCACATTGAAGAATGTTGATTTATAGAAAGAAATCAAGTAAGATTTTGTAAAATGTGCAAGAACAGGCGAGGTTGAGTTACTGCAATTTATATCTACAGAGCGCTAGATACAGCAACTAAATTATCCAAAATAACAAGCGTCAAGCCACCCAGGGAGAGGACTATACCTGGCCGACATGACATATTACAGTTCCTTCGAGTCCAGGAAAATAGACTTTCCTAGTCCTCTTCAATCAACGAGCGTAGCTTAACCAGCATGCTCGACAATCTCGCTCACCAGCACGCCGTTCTTGATGTAGCTCTTGAACTGCTCAGGCAGAGGGCACTCCTTGGTATCTCCGTCGGTGCCCTCCGGCGGCGGAAGGTTGATGTTAACAGCGGAGCACTTGCTAGTAAAGACCTCAGTGCTGAGGCTCTGCTGGCCAAGGTAGACGGCAGCGCCATCGACCTGATCCATCAGCAAAGTGGGGACCGTGCCGTCGATCTGCACAGCGAACTTAGGGCACTTGATAACGTCAAGACTGCTGACGAGAGAGTCCACGATGAGCGAGAGACCAACGCAGTTGTCGATGGCGATGGCGTTGGCCTTGTTGGTGACCTTGATGATGGTCTTGTTGCAGCGGCTGATGAGGATGGACTGGTTCTGCTGCGCGGGGATCTCGATAATCTCGCCAGGGGCATCAAAGTTCTCGACGAGCCACTTGCTGCCCTCGAGCTCCTTGCGGGGCGGCTTGCGCGCGCGCATGTTTTCGGGCTTAGGCTTTTTGCTAGGTGCTGGCGACTTGCCGCGCGCGGCGCTGGAGCCCTCGGAATCCGGGACGATTGATCCGGCACGCAGGTTGGGGTTCTTGTGTGTCATCTCCGATTTGTCGACCTTGCGGAGGCTGGCGGTGATACCTTCGCCCTGGTTGAGCTCGTTGAAGACAGCACCCATATCTGGTGCCGGTGCAGCGGGGGCCGGAGCAGGGGGAATACCAGGAGGCGGAGGTGGGGGAGGAGCGCCACCACCGGGGATGTTGAGAGCTGGCACAGGAGGAGGAGGGGGAGGAGGAGGAGGCGCACCGCCGCTGACTGGAGCAGGTCCGCCCTTGGCCTGCTTCAAGGCTTCCAAGGCATCAATGCCAGACTCATTGTTCCATGTAAGACCCTGGGGGAAGTGCTTCTTCAGGTACTCTGCAAGAGCCTTGAAGTTTTGATAGTAGGCTTTGATGTATTCGACATGCGCCTTGTCCCTATCAAGCTGTCAACATCCATGGGTTCCCTTCAAAACGTCATTAACGGGAGTGCTCACTTGTCCTTGTACTCCTTCAGCACCTTATTTCCGTAGTATTCAATGCCACCGATCATGTCCGTGACAAACTCCGCGGGCTTGCTTTCAAAGAACCAAGCCAGGGCGACAATACCTTCCGCAACAGCGCTCAGGTGGTTGAATAATGGCGATGCTCTGTTTGATTCGCGAATGTTGTTAATGCTATCAGATGCTTTGTGCAGATCCGTCATTAACTCCGGGGGCTGGGTATCAGGCTTCTTGGCCTTTGTGATAACGAAGAGATAGGTGCGTTCGGCTTGGAAGGCTTGAAGGACGGCTTTGGACTATAGATCGAGTCAGCAATTAATCGCGGCAGACCAAGTTCTCCCCAATCCCGCAAAAACATACTTGCTCAGCAACAAGACCACCAATCTTCTCTCCCAGGTTGACAAAGTTCTGAACATCTCCCTTGATCAACGCATCGAAATCCTGAATCTGCGGCGGAACCGGGGCCGGCGCAGGGGCTGCGGGCGGAGGAGGGGAAGCCTTGGGGGGTGGTGGAATAGTGGGCGCTGAAGAGGGAGAACCGGACGAGGACTTCGACGCGCCAGAGTCATCGAACGACATCGCCATATCCTCCAAGCGTGAGGTCGCTGCCTCGAGCCTGTAGATGAGTCCAACGTCAGCTAAGTGTGGCAGATTTAGGATTCAAACAGCTTAGCGGGCATTAAACGAAAAGTAAGAGGCCATTGGTCAGACACTCCTAGCACCAAAGATACATACCGCTTGATGAGGGTGGTGAAATTATGCATATGGCCGCCGGACGCCATGATAGGCAACACGTAGCTCCAACGGTCGCAGTGGAAAAGTGAAAAGTGGGTGATTTGAATAGGTTCAAATACAGGGACTGTCGAAAAGCAAAATCTCCTGCTATTAAGATTTAGGCCCTCGAGTTCCAAAAAGAACGGGATGATAAGGAGTGGAAAGAAGACGAAGACCGGAGCTCCTGAGGTCCGCAGATGACCTAGACGTGGTATGGTATGTTACAGCGGAATCCGCAGGCGGAAATGACGTTGCGGGGTAAATTTGGTAAATCGGTTACCACCCGTAAATAGTCGAAACATCTGAACTCCAACATTTCGATGTTCGATTCTTTGTCTCTCTGAACAACCATCTTCTTTGTGGTATCTATACATAGCATTAGCTGCAAATATGGTGGCCCGAGATCAGCCCATTGAGGTTGAGTTCTGCACCTTGGGAATGTTCATAATTGGTATGCTTTACTTAGTCCCTCAAAGTGGGATGTAGACTCACAGCTGCCTCGTTATTCAGATGACATTGATTTCGGCGATAGAAGGCCCGGCGTCAAGAACGTCATCGGAGGAGCAGCATCCTTTGCCGTCGTGGGCGCCCGCTTGGTCTCAGGCTCGAAGTATGCACGATCTGTGAGCTGGATCGTGGATGTTGGCTCGGATTTCCCCGCTGAGACGCTTGATGTAATCGAATCATGGAACACAGCTTGCGTTTTTAGAGAGGACCCTAGCAGGCTAACAACGAGGGCCTGGAACGGGTATCATCCCGACGAGAAACGAGGTAAGTCGCTGGTGATATCTCTCGAAGGAACGCACGCGCTGACCAGACCGGGCAGACTTCAAATACTTGACTCCGAAATTAAGACTCGAGCCTGAAATGTTGTCCGATTCACAGGTGTGGTCCAAGACATTCCATATGGTTTGTTCTGCGTCTCGTTGTATGTCTATAGTGCAAGACATTCTGCAGCGACGAGATGCATTGCAAAAGGCAGGGAAAGCGCCGCCTGCCGCTCATGCTTCCAAGCGCCCTATCTTCGTCTGGGAGCCAGTGCCGGATCTCTGCACCCCAGAAGAACAGGACAAGTTTTTCGCCGCAAATAAAGTCGTGGATGTGGTGAGTCCTAACCACATGGAGCTCGGCATGATGTTCGACCATCCCGGTTGGACTGAGGAGAGCCAACTAGGCCAGCAGTTAGTCCAAAGTATTACAGACTCCGGAATTGGCCCCGACGGAAAAGGTGTGCTGGTTATCAGGGCAGGAAAGGAGGGTAGCTACGCCTACTCAAAGTCTGGGAAGATTTGGCTCCCCGCATATCACCAACCCGACGCCTCGGGTGCTACGACAGTGGTCGACCCCACGGGTGCGGGCAACTCTTTCCTTGGTGCTCTCGCCCAGGGCATGGTGACTGCCGGCCGAGAGCCATTCCAGGTCATTGACTCTGTTCTATCAAACTCCGAATCTTGGAAGAAAGCCATTGAGTCTTGGGGTAATTATCAACATTATCCTATGGCGCTCATCTGCGCAACCGTGGCAGCTGGCTTTGTGGTCGAGCAAATTGGTGTGCCGCAGATCGACGTTGATGGAAACGGAAAGGAATTGTGGAATCAGACTGAATTCACGGAACGTGTCCGCCTGTACACGCAGCGATTATTGAGGACACTTGAAGAGTCTCCTCAGAGACTTCTGTTGGTCAATTGACCAATGGCCGAATGAGGAACGCCCTTTTATTGTCGTACAGCACACAAGTGATCAAATAGTAGAAAAACAAAAAGAAAAGGGTCTGTCCTGCTGAAATCCGCCTACAACCGGACCTTCTTTATGAATCGTTCTTCGCGGCTTGTTGCTGCTCGTGTTCCCGAATTTGCCTGCTCCAGCTATAAATGGAGAAACGTAAAGGTCAGCATAAGATATACCGAGTGACATGGGATTAGGGTGACGGACTATCGGCTGGGGAAGAAACGGCCGGGCTCGGGCATCTTGTCGCGATATTCCCGATCAGCGCTGATGCTGAAGGCGACAGCAGCGACACCAATCACAAAGGCGCCCATGATTGCAGTGTTGGCCCTCCAGTTAGCTGGCTGGGCGTACCAACCACCAGAGGGGGACCAGACTTCCTTGGGGTACCTGCCAGATCGGATCCATTAGCGCTTGGTGGGGTTATGAAAAGAACAGGCACATACGGGATCTTTCCACCTCCACCCATTGTGACGAAGATGCAATTGAAGGGTTTGTTTGAAGAATACAGCGAGCGTACGGCTGGTAGTTCTCGAAGGTGGAAGCCGAAAGGGCCGTGGTCGCAGGTCTGATGCCAAGCCGCTAGCCCTATATTGGGTTTAGCGCAACCTCACACGACTTGGCCATCCCGTGACTGCCGCGACAATTTCTCTTCTCTCTCGTTGATGGTATGCTAGTTGGTTGCGTCGCGATTCTCCCTCCCGTCTATTGTATAATTTTTTTTACGGCCTTCTGAATACCACGATTGCCCAAATGAAGAGACTGCAACTCCAAAGATGGAGCAGTTCAGTCCTTTCGCCGCGGGCTCGGACTGTTAACCGTCTGCATCAACACATCTACGGGCAACGGTACCAATCGACCGCTCCCCCGGTCCAAACCCATGATGATCAGACCACAGCGATCTTTGAGGAATCATCACCTTTGGATGAGCAATTGGCTCAAATTGTCAAGGACTCCCACACCCGCCACTCGCAGCTCCAATATCCCTCTCCCCCAGTCGAAGCAGCTCGACAATCTGCAAAGCTTGCCGCTCTCCACGCTCGACTCTACCTACCCTCCAGATTACCTATCGAGACACTTGCACGGACACTAGTCGATACATCAGCAGATCCGAACCCGAATTTCAACAATGCCTCGCTGGCCACTCTCGGTCACGACCTCCTTTCTTACTACGCAACCGAGCACCTTATTTGCACCTACCCTCGCCTGCCCTTGACCGTGATCTTTGCCGCCATGTATGCATATGTTGGGCCTAAGACCCTTGCTGCGATGGCACGAGAATGGGGTGTTGACCTGGCCGCGTTGCCTGGTGGAGAGGTCGATCCCGGTCTGTTGCAGTTCCAGAGACTCGAGCCTGGCACCGAGCTTCCCTCAGGCCCGACCCACCCGACAGCACGCCCATATGAAACCCAGAAGAACTGGAGGAAAACGGTCACTTCTAAGATTTTCTACGATGATGAATTTGGTGACCCGCTCAAGGGGGCCAAGCACTCTGCGGCAGGTGTCACCACAGAGCAAGCGAGCGCTGAGTTCGTCCGAGCTGTTATGGGCGCCATCTACCTGCACGCTGGCCGCGCCGCTGCCAAGCGATTCTTCGAGCAACACTTCCTTTCACGACACCTCAACATCTCAGAATTGTTCAACTTCCAGGCGCCAGCCCGTGACCTGACTCGGTTGTGCGCTCGCGAGAGCTTCGAGCGTCCAGTCGCTAAGGTCATTAGTGAGACTGGTCGTAAGAGCAGACACCCCGTCTTTGTGGTTGGTATCTTCTCTGGCCAGGACAAACTTGGGGAGGGCGCTGGCGCCAGTCTGATGGAGGCCCGCGAGCGTGCTGCTGTTGCTGCTCTTAAGGGTTGGTACCTCTACAGCCCGCTTTCCGTGCGCGTCCCCAGTTCAATGGAGGAGCCATCCGCTTTGCCGTGGAAGCCGGTCCACGTTGACCTGGGCGAGGTTATTGTTTAAGGTATTTGGTGCAATGGGATGCCTTGGTTCAAGGCACGGTAACATATTATTTCATGTCTCTTTTTTTGTCATCTCGCTTTTCTTTTTCCGGTGTGCTATTCTTTCGCATGGGAAGCTGGCCGGCGGTAAAAAGAGTCATCTATCCTGTCTTCTGCATGACTGGATCCTGTACATTATGGGTATTCCAATCCCTTCGATTCACCTGGTGTCTTTTTCGAAATTTCCCTTATTGTTTTCTTTTCCTCTGTTCTACTCTTCTCCAGTTAGACATCGGGCAAAACTAGGCATGTTATGGCCTTCGTTTTGGCCCTGCCATCCAAATATAGAGCCGCTCTCAGACATCTATTGAATGCATACAAAATGAATGTTAATGGAAGCTCTAGTCTTTCGATCTTGCTAGTTGTATATCTCTAGTTGACCATCAAATGGACCTACTGATCTCTATTTATCTGGGCGTCACGCCTATTCCATCACTCAGGGTTAAGAATCTCATCCTCCCAGTTCCCACTACTCCTTCCGACACCCACTGTAGGATTATCCAGATACCGCCCATACTCTTCCCATAGCTCCCCAACCCCAACCCCGAAGAGACCCTTCCAGAACCCTGTACCCTGTTTGTCCGCGTCCTCCTCCCCTTCACCAACATATCCAACTCTCAAAAGCCGATCATTCAACATCCCCACAGCGCCCATCCCAATTCTAACATCCTCAAGCCACGCCAGAAAATACGCCGTATGCTGATACCCCATATCCCACTTCGGGGGCCGTTCCGCAGCAGATAGAGGACGCTTCCAGTGCGGCGGTTCCAGACCAGCCTTAAGCCGCACGAAATCGGCTATGCCCTCGATTAGTCCGCCTGGCGGACGGGGGATGTCCCCGTCACTGTTTTCGTGCGAGCTAAGCGGCGCGGTGTGCTGATAGCAATGCACGAGCTCGTGCGTCAAGACCCCAACTAGCTCGTGGAGCGGGTCATCTTTCGCAGATGGACCGGATGTACAGTGCTGAATGTACGGGAGGGAGACGTGGATTTCCTTGTGCGCATCGTCGAGCTCTGTGCCTGTTGTGTAGGCTACGCCGCTGTAATCGCGGAGGAAGACTGTTACGGATCTTGTTGGCGGGATGCTGGGCGTGAAGGTGGGCTGATGGGGATTCTTGGAATTTTGGGGTGAAGTATATAGGTATTTGATGATGTTTGCTAGGGCTCTGTCGAGTGTCGTTGCGGCGTCTGGGATGAAGGCGAGGAAGGCGCTTGAGGCTGGATGGCGTAGGTCTTCCACATGAAGGCGGAGCTTTGGCTGGGGCATTTGTGGGGTGGGATTGGATGTTATGTCTGCTTGCTTTTCTTTGCTGCTCGAGGCCTGCGGCTCTTGCTCCTGGGTGTTGCCTTCCGGAACTGCGGAGGGATGAGGTGCGGGGGCGGAGCTCGTCATAGTGTATTTGGTTTGGTTGACATCAATTGGGAATAGTCTTTTGGTTCAAGTTCTTCAACTGTCTATGTATATAGGTCTGAGGTGTATGAAATGCTCGGTTGAGGGCGGAGGTTCTCGGTAAGAGCCGACGTTATGCTGACTAGGTCTAGGCAGGTAGGTAGGCATCCTGGGGCTAAATGACCTACCTATGTATGACTTCCTAGCTACATATATATTCATGTAGGTATACCGAATATACCGCATATATCGCATATACAAAACAATATGAACTCTGTCATCCACAGATATAAACTCAAAGGCTCCAATCTACTCTATAGCACCCGTGGACCCTTATATACACACAGTGTCAGAGCCGGTGGTCCTTAACAGGCGCCATGCTCCACTTTGGCGATCTCGTGGGGTGCTAGGACGCTTTGATTCATATTGATTGGAGTGAAAGATATGTATGGAGTAAGATGTCATCGACTGCATGTCAATTGGGCCTTATATTGATATTCTAACGCGTGTTATGACATCCTTTGTAGTAAATAGCTTCCAGTCTTTTACTATGGCTTTATTCCCATTCTGCAACAATTCTTTTAGCAATGTAATAGGGACAATACCGAGTTAATATACACAACAAACACTATTCTCAAATTTTCCCATCTAAATATTGACATTGAGATGTTGTAAACATGACGCTGTTGGGTTGCCCATGCGACGAGTGATCCCAAATTAATAAACAAACCACAGTGTTGGGCTGTTAACATCCTTTGGGCACAACCTCACCATGTAAGATAGGGGTAGACAGCTGTAAACATACCTAGGTAGACGACTTTTAGGAAACAGCGATTTCCAATAGAAAATGACCAAAGGACCTAAGGGTGACCCCTTTTAATATCCCCCTCTACATCCCTCGCGCTTATCGTCACGCGCTTATCCTTGTTTTCCCTCCGTCCGCTTTTCAACATCCCCACCATATCGAGGTCACTTTGCGCTCTTCTTCACATCCGTCTTTGTCGCTATTTTATCGGATTCTGTACGTTCCAAGTTGTTACCCTCTCCGCTTCCGAACCCTTGTGCTTCTCCCGATTCGTCTACACCCGATATGCTGCCCTTTTGCGACGATCCCATCCCATAATCATCTGAAGCTCTCACTGCCCACACGCGTCCAAGCTATCTCTTTCTTTATCGCAATCGCAATCACTCTGCCTCTTGTAACCACTACTCTCTTGCGCTGGCAGAATCTGCTGCTAACTTCTATCATGGCTAGTGACAAGTCGAACCCCGAGTCTGTGCTCCTATCCGATATTGGCCGTGCCGCATTTTGAGTCCCCTGGATTGTCCACTACATACGCCCGCATTCTTCTGTTCCTTCCCTTCGGTATCTGACCCGAGTTGAGATTCATCACTCGGTGTTGACAATGGAGGCGAAGGCAGCAGAACTTCTGGCGGCTTTCAAGAACCCCAACCTGTCTGTTGATTCAAAGATCGCCTACCTCTCTAGTGTGAAGTCCGATATCAAACAGAAAAATGTTCCAGAAGGAGCAATTCGCCCCATTTTCGAAACATTGCGCCTCGCCGTCGGCTCCCAACACTACTCTGTTCTCGGGGCGGGGTTCTCCACACTCGGCCACCTCCTGAAGCGCCTTGCAATCCAAGAACAACAGCAATGGATTGTCCACCAGGCCCATAGCTTGTATCCCATTCTTCTAGAGCGACTGAATGACCCCAAAGAACGTATAAGAGCCCAGGCTGCATCCATTTTCACCGAACTGTGGCCATTTGCAGGTAACGAAGTCGAATATCATGTTCTGGAAGTTGCCCTGGTTGGGAAAAATCATCGGGCGAAAGAAATGAGCATGCTTTGGTTGGCAAATGTAGGTTTATGCATCCTGCAAGGCTTGTCTTAGCTGCTAATCTCGACCTGCAGATGACGAAGAACCATGGTTTGTTGTTCCGCCAATATGTTCCTTCCCTGGTTTCGTGCTTAGAGGACGCCGACAGCGCCGTTAGAGACACGGCGAAGTTGGTCGTGATCGATCTGTTCCGGTGAGTGAAGCTAACCCCCCAATCATTATATTCATTGAATGCCCCCTGACCAAACTCAGAAACGGCCCCGCAAGAGCGAAGTCTGACCTGCAGAAGCAAATGGCGGCACGCAGTGTGAGGAAATCTATCGCGAATGCTATCCTTTCGGGCATTGGCTTAGGGTCTGTTGAACCCGAGACTGCATCCTCTACCCGTCCTATCTCCCGAGCTGAACGCTCGATTTCGGTGATGTCGTCACGTTCACATGCCATGGAACAGACTGATGATGGTTAGTAATTTTACTATATTTGTATACGTCAAGTTTTGCGCTGGTTGTACTAATGTTTTTGCAGAGATGGAGCCTGCAAAGAACCGTCCAGCTTCTAGAGCTCATCGTGAGCGGCCGACAGCCTCCTCCGCACCTGCAGAGCCACCGATTGTCAACCGGCCACGCACACCGGCTCCGGCACCAGCACCCCAGCAATCGTTGCCAGACGAAGATGGCCTGGAACCCTTCGATGTTGCTTCGGCGAGGGACGTTGATGACCTTGTGCGCGATATGCTGCCCTGGTTCGAAGGAAAGGAATCGGAGGAGAATTGGTTAAAGCGTGAAAAGAATGTAATTCTGTTCCGCAGACTGACTCGAGGTAATGCGCCACACGACTTCTCGCAGACCTATATCAATGCAGTAAAGACGCTCCTTGACGGCATCTTGAAGGTTCTCAACTCTCTACGAACCACAATGTCTACCAACGCCTGCCTTTTGGTCCAAGATATTGCCCGAATATGTGGCCCTAGAATTGATTCAATGGTCGAGATTATCATGCAGAACCTGTTGAAGCTTTGCTCGGCATTGAAAAAGATCGCCGCTCAAAACGGAAACGCCACTGTCGGAGTCGTCATTCAAAATGTTTCATTTAGCATTCGCATCCTGCAGCATGTCTCTTTCGCGGTCCAGGATAAAAATGTTGGAGTGCGTCTGTTCGCCACAGGGTGGCTGAAGGCTTTGATCATCCGCCAGGCTCATCATAAAAGCGCAGTTGAACATAATGGTGGTCTTGATCTTATCGAGAAGTCGATTACAAAAGGATTGGGGGATGCGAACCCTGGTGTGCGCGAAGCATCCCGGAGCACCTTCTGGACGTTCTACGGTGTGTGGCCGGAGCGAGCCAATGTGATAGCAGACACGCTCGACCCCAAGTCCCGGAACTTGCTGGAAAAGGATTCATCAAACCCCAACCCCCCTTCAAAAGGTGCACCTGCATTGCCTGCAAAGAGCCCCGCCAAGAGTCGGTCCGCTTTACAAGAAGCTATTGCTGCTCGAAAGAGGGCCCAGATGCCTTCTCGACCCGAGTCGGCTCAGCCAACATTTGCTGAGGCAAAGCAACCTGCTCCTTCCTCCAAGTCCACTCGGAGTGTACCCACTGGCGCCCCTCTCTCATCTCTATCTTCTGCGCCTGTGAGACCCGGCATGAAACCTCGACGGGCGGAAATTAGTCGTCCTGCAACGGCAGACCCCTATGCTCGTCGCCCTGAGTCACGAGCCCAGTCTAGTAGTACCCAATCTACCCGACAAGCGACCACTTCCCCCAGGGCTGTGAGATCCAAACCATCAACACCTACGTCACAAGTGCCTCTAACGGCCCCCCGAACCCGCCCGCGTGAACCGGCACAAGCTGCTACCACAAAGGGCAGGCCGAAGAAACTTGATTTGTCCAAGTCCAAGTCTCATAACGATCTTATGGCGGCCGCGAGCCGTGCTCGTAGTGACTCGAGCGAAAGCCTGGCTAATCAGCCGTCTGCGAGAACCCCCCGTCACGGAAATTACCTTAGTGCATCGGAGGACCAACATTCTCCTGTCTCAACCGAGTTGGAAAGTCCTCACCTTAATGCGTCACAGCCTCTTCTGTACTCAGCACCGCATGGGCCTCATGCGGATTCAGTTCCTCTCGAAGAATCAGAACCAATGATGCTGGAAGAACCTGTTATTACTGCACCTTCACCCTCTATCCCTGAACCAGATCTTGCAGTTTCTCCAGCGCCTGTCTCTCCTGTTCGCCAGCATGCAGATCTGGAATTTGGTTCTGGCCCTGTATCTGCTGTCAAACCCCGGCCGGAGTCAATGGTGATCTACGAAGATCCTACCACGCCCACTGGAGACAAAAATGAGACACTTGGGTACGCCGCCTCTGTGGGTAATCCCACCCCTTCAAAGCAGTCGCCTAGTCGCCCTGATCAACCCGAACATGGCCAAGCAGAGACTCAACCCATACCCGAAGATATCTCTGCGCCAGTGGTCGCTTCGGCTAGGAAGCCCACACCAGATTTGGCACCTACGCAGGAATCTGGCCTGAACTTTGAAGTTCGGACTCCATCTCCAGCACGGCGAGCACCGCTTCAGCCGAGCCCATCACCGACGAGGGGTCGTGTTCAGCCAGCGGCTTCTAATATCATGGATATTGATGTCATGCTTCCCCAAGAGCCTCATGCGGGGACGAACGGGACGGATGGCAATAATGAGAATGCGACTCCTCACCTGACCAAGACCGTAGACTTGCCCCCGGCACCCCGGTCTGCAGCTAAGCCAAGTGCCCTCGGAGAAGTGACGGCGAACGAAGCTACACCGCGTTCGCCAGAAGCGAGACAGAGATCGTTTGAATCGATACCTCAATCACTTTCCCAGTCGACGTTGTCTCAATCAACAATGTCTGATGATTCCACACGACGCACTCGAAAGTGGGCAGATCGTCACCGCAGCCCTAGCCCGCGTTCGAAGGACCCGGTGAATGCCAAGGAAATGATCCGCAAAGGCCTCGCTCGTATTGTTTCGAAGACCATGGAGCCCTCGGGATATAGGAAGCTACAGGGGCTTATCCAATACCACGGCGACGAGATTCTGTCCCTAAACCAGGACTACAATACATTGCTGGAAGCTCTATTTGCGGAGCTGGAAGCGATCCCTTCCAACCGCAAGGATCATGACGTGAAAACACAGGTTTTGGCCACTATCCGTTCCATGCTCCTACGGACCCGCGAGCATTTCCACCCCTATGACACTCGTGCCATGGCAGCTATTATCCGAGTCCGCCGCCACTACGAGTCCACTTCCCACTTTGTCACTTGCCTAGAGGAAGTCGCAGACAAACTGGTGTTTTTGACCCTGCCTCAGACGGCGATAATCGGTGTTCTGCAGGGACTGGATCTCGGAGCTGACGCAGAAAATGACGAGACGTACCGGTCCACCATCATGGGCTTGAGTACTATCCAGCAGTCACTATCGCGTCCCGGTATCGACATCGACGACGAGCTTCTGGCTCGCATCGGTGCTGTCGTGATGCAACAACTCGGGCACCCGCGCCCCGGTGTTAGGAAGAATGCCACTGAGCTCTGCACGTTCTTGAACATCACCTTCGGATCCGAGCGAGTACAAAAAGTCACCCAGCCTCCTCGTGAGGGATCTCTTAACCTTCTGACTTACTTCATGGCCCGACGGACTCAGTAATTTTTTATTTCTTATCGGCTCAGGACTACATGCGTATGTGTTTAATAACTCTCGGTAGCGTGGCGTGTCAGGCCGTGGGATTCCCGGTGTACATAGGTTCTTGTTTCATATTTACTTTGAAAATCCGTTGCTTGTATGTTTATTTCCTTTCCGATATTCAAGCCCTTTCGTTATTCTCGGTTTTGAGCCGTCACTCGGCGCCACTGATGATAGTCGCCTGGTAAGGTTGAATTGAATGGCGGCCTTCAATTTCTTTGCCTGCTGGAGCTTCCTTTTCAGGGCTTTGACCAACCTTATACAGTGTTGCTCTCTCTGGGTTATACATAGCTAAACTCAACTATCGCTTAGTATAGGCCTCTAGCGACCTATTTAGTAGATAGGTAGTCGTTCTAGAAGAGGGGTCTCTAGTCTTCAGTGCAGTTAATAATCCCGAGCACACCCGAAGGTGCTGCACAGCTTCGTAAAGCAGATGGAGCGTAATAATTCCATCAGGGAGATATCAATAGTATACCAGTAGGCCTCTTGAAACGAACATTATATAATCCTATGCAGACGTACATCGCATAGGGTCTTTCAGGCATGATCACCAACCCGTGAGAACTCCCCCAGAACTCCCCCCGCAGGAAACCGGAGCCGCGGTTGTTCGGCAAGAAGTCATGAAGGGAAACTAACATATATATTTACCAATTTGCGATCTCAATCATTCTACCTCATCAACAAAATTTTCAACCTGCCATGTATAATCACACCTATAAAGAGCTGATCACCAAGCTCCAAGTCTCCCAGGAAGATGTTGATTTCTTCGCCAACATGCCTTTCGCCCGTCCCTACATGGACAACACGAGTCTCTACCAGCCCGTTCCCTTTGTCTCAAGATACGACAAGGGTGACTTATCCGACAAATTCTTCAACAAAGCAATCAAGTCGCACGACACCATCCCAAGGGCTCTAGCTTTCATGCAAAGGCCAGGTTTCCTGCATAGCCCACCGACACACGAAGACGGCACAGGGCTGTCACAAAGCGCAGAAAATCCATTTTTCATTACATTTTGCCAAATTGAGTCCGGGGTGAACGGTTACATCGACACCGCACACGGAGGAGTGCTGGCAGCTCTGTTTGATGAGACATTAGGTCTCTGCGCCGAGTCCTATCGGGTATTCGTCTCAGAAGAAGGCGAGCATCTATTGACAGCGAGTCTCGAAGTGACATACCGCTCCCCTGTGCGTACTCCGGGTGCAGTTGTCATTAAAACGTGGGTGAGGCGGAAGGAAGGTAGGAAGTGGTTCCTTGAGGCACAGCTTCTGGACCAAGACGGTTTGCTGAAAGCGGAGGCGAAATCACTGTACATAGGGCTGAGATCTGCGTTATAGAGATCCATGCGATGGGCGTATGAAAATACAACTTGCTGCTAGCCATACTCTGGTCAGTCACATCGAGTTTTCCAGCTATGAAATGCAGGAGCTGCCGCTTCACTATCAGCGGAGTGCCTGGTCTTAGACTGGCAGAGATTAATATAGTGTAGGTGCGCGAGAGGCCTTAATGATCAAAATGCTAACTTTTTCTACCCAGATACCTCCCTGTAGTTCAACGACCCGCTACAACACTAAGATGGAAAACAAGGACAACCAAAGAAAACATGGAAAGACACCAAAAAAGATACCAAAAAAGATACCAAAAAAGATACCAAAAAAGATACCAAAAAAGATACCAAAAAAGATACCAAAAAAGATACCGGAAAAGATACCGGAAAAGATACCGGAAAAGACACGGCAACTATTGAAGTGTGGTCGCACTTGCCTATCCTCCTAAGGGTTAAAGAAAGGCAAGAAGATGAGGCTACTAAGCCTAATTGGGGATTCCAAGGCTAGCCTCTTCTCTCCATCACTTCTTATTATACCTAGGTAACGACAGTATTACCAACCTTGGAATTACCGACCCAAGTAAACCTTGAATTCAATCTGTGACATAAGGTCTTTGGTCTCATTTCGAGACCTCCTCGGAAAGAAGTCGAAGGTGTATCTACCATGCCGCATAACTCGTGAAGACCTCGAAAAGACGCATGGCGGTTTGCGAAGACAAACCGAAAATCTCCCAACCCTTGCTGTGTGTGAGTTTAGTATGAACCATATTGACACGACGCTTCGGCTAACACCATCCGATCAAGACATGGAACATGCACACGTCACAAGTATTATTCAGCTTCCTATCTAGGTACCTACCTAGGTAGGTACCTAGGTAGGCTCTAGCTGAACAGTTACCGTGGCCTGTTTGGGCTTCCTTGGAAGGTACTAAGCCTATTCTGGAATGTCGATCCGGGGAACCATCTGCCTGCACATAGACTACATACTTCCAGCCTCACTTCTCGCTTCTCACGCACAAAGTTGACGCTGAAAGCACTCCCTGGGAAGAATACAGTGGTGTCTATCGTACGGATGAAGTTTCTGCGGGCCTCCATCCGTTCCCTCATCACAGCCTTGTGCCTTACAAAATGAAAGCAATGGTCCGCGAGCTCCAGTCTGACATGAAAGAAGTCATTGCTAAAGGAACGATTGACCCTATCGCCATTGCTTCGAAATATACTCACATCTTTGTCAATATTCATCCTTTTATCGACGGCAATGGACGTATGTGTCGTCTGATCTTGAACTCGATACTCCTTAAGCTTGGCAGTTTTCTTGTGTGGATCGGCCAGAAGGAAGAGGACCGCTCCCTTTACATGGAAGTCGCTAGCAATGGAGGGGCATTGGAGGATATGTATGGAGATCTTGATGACGAAGAGAGACCAGTTATGCACAGGGAGCTAGGAAGTTTTGTTATGTCACATGTCAAGGAGAGGATGCGCAAGCTGGTTTCTATGCTTTCGTGAAGTCTCTTAGGTCTGATTTCGGAATATCAAAAATGGAGTTTATCTTTCTATAAGTTGAGGCTTTCTTGGCCATCTATGATTAGGCGGTACTCTCAGAGACTTACACCGATGTAATCTGTCGTCAGAGATAACTAAAGTGTCTGAAAGTAGGTTGTAGCACCTTGCCCATATATCCACCCCTCCCTAGCTACACTCTCGGAACTCTTCCTGTGAACAATGGGAAATCCAGACATTCAATTCGTATCTTTTATTGTGAAATTACTCCGTCTCTTTTATATCCACCCTTGCCTTTCAAGGCTCTCGCCGATAGCAGAACGGGGATTGTCTTGAATATCTCGATGCAGAAACCCAATCGAGCAACATCCGCGCCTAATAGAGGTACTTCTGGATATTACAGCAAGGGAATTTTCGCCACGTTGACATAGTCAATATTATCCCGGTGTCCCTCCACACGTGGAATAGACGTGTTGAATAGGCGATCCCACACCCGGGTTTGTTTACCATAATTATGACTGTTCCTCCAGCCCTTGCGATGATGAAGATCATGGTCCTCAATAACAAGCTCCATATCGCACACTCTTAGCAGCCATGTCCAGGGGTTCACCGCCGTGGCGAGCATACGCAAGCCGCTGTGGCCTAAAACCTCCGTGAACACCACGTATTGCTGGCATATCCACAACTCATAAAAGCCTAGGGGGAACCCCATCAGCTTCATTGTGCCATACGTGATGAGAGGCGTGCCGACAATGTCAATAAACTCTTGCACCGTGTCCGCATACGAAGTTAAGAGAGGATTAGGATGTTTGGTCAGGTGGTGGGTGCGGTGGAATTTCCAGAGGTGTTCGGTCTCGTGCGCGGAGCGGTGAAAGATATAGTACCAGAAGTCGAGCACGAGAGCATACATGCCGGTCTCGAAGATGAGCCATCCCCATCGGATGGATGATGGGCCTTCGTCGGCGCGATAGGCGAGGAAGACGGCTAACATCGGACGGAGCGCGATAACCGATAGGAGAGACTTCACGGTCTTCCCGACACCAACGTCGGGCACACCGTCACGAGCATGCTTGTCCCCGTCGAAGAAGCCGATACTGTGGCCGACGCGGCGGAGGATGTGTGTCTCGTGCACGGCAATGAATTCCAAGGCTAGACTGTAGAAAACAAACGCCAGCAAGGCTGAAGGGTGACCGAAGTATTTGATATAGAGTTGATGAAGGATGAGTGGGAGACTAGCGTGGATAAGGACCCAACGATGAAACTGCAGCTCTGGTGCATAAGGGACCTTTTCCGCCTTCTGATGAACCGGGACTTCTTGATCAAGCTCAACGTGGTGCACGTTTAGGACCTCGAGAAGCCAGTGACCGGCATTCCACTGCGAGCGATCCCACGAACGCCAGGTGGACGTCATTGAGTCCTTTGGGTTACGCATTGCGGTAGCCATCCTAAGGTAGCAATGGTGAAGAATTATGGGCAAAAGATTGAAAAGCACATCTTTCACCCCCGCACCCCGGAAGAATTTTTATATCCATTTTCAAATTTTGAAATACATGGGAAGAGGGGTCAACTTGCCAACAAAAGAAGACTCGACGTGAAACCGAGGTGTGGGTACGCGGATCACTTCCCTACTTATACTGTTTTTACTGATTAATGATCTTTCGGCCTGGACAGTGCAATAATAGCAAATGGGGGATGATATAAAGGCTAGTCGATGTGCAACTTACTGCCGACGATGCGTATTTACGAAGCCAAAGATGGTGGATTTACTTATCCGTTATGTTGATCAGAGCATCTGATGCCGAGGAGAACGCTAAGCACACCCCATGACTACATAGTTACAAACGTACCTAGGTAGTCATACTAGGTGGCAATTACAAGCTTATCAAGTCCACAATGGGTTAAATATTCCACCTGGGCAAGGTTGGCATTAGACAGTTTACAGTTGCTGTCATTTACCCTGACCACCCACGAGGTGGCAGCCTTGGAAGGAAATACAATTTACATAGATTCAGTCCATGTGTTCTCAAAGCCAATTTCACGTGCATCTGGGAAATGAGGTGACGATCCTAGGTATTTTAGTTCCCCAAAAATGGGAATAGTCCCAAGAGCTAGAGAGTAATCTCCCAGGGGATCCACAGCTCCTAGAATTGCTTTCGACGTTTCCAGAGTCAAATGCTTGTGTTTGCTTGGTCCTAATCAATCTTCATGGCAGCACTTTAATGCTCCATGTCGTTCCCCTGAATCGTTCTCCCATGACCCACTAGACCTGCCTTTTTGGGCAGTGCGAGGCATCTTACTAAGCATAAATTAACCTCCATTTATGCAGTGGCAGAATTCTGCTCCACAGGCGAGTCGCGGTGATTAACCGACTTGTCCGGGTCATTTTTCACCGCGGGTGTGAGAAGTCAACGGCCAGATTTAAATATATTCTTCAGCGGACACGAGAATGTCTTCTTTCCGTGTGCGTTTTCAGCCAGTCACGTGCATGCCAGAACATGAAGCACGGATGGCACACCGGGAGCTGCCCGATTTGAGGCGGAGAGCGAAGAGCAAACTCGGTTGTCGACAATGCAAAACAAAGCGAGTGAAATGTGATGAGACCTTCCCAGTATGCCTCCGTTGCCGACGGCAGGGTCTGATTTGCTCCTCGACCCCCCGCCTGACGCCGTGGCAATACGAGACATACTGGGTCTCGTCCCCGATGGACGCTATCATCAATCGACGGCTTCTCCAATATTGGCTCGAAAGAGTGAGCCAGATGCTAGTGCTTGACCCGGATGACAACCCCTATTCATTTCCCATATTGGGCTATATTACAAAATCGTGCGCCTTGATGCATATAATCCAGTCAATCAGCGCCTGTCATGAACAATACTTTTCTGCACAGGCATCCGTGATTGCCCTTGAGGAGAGAGGTAAAGCCCTAGCATCCTTCCGGAAGGAAATAGATGGACCAAAGAATGCACCTCAAGCATTGCTACTTACTACTGCGCTACTGGCACTGTCGCACGGAGCCGATGACGACATGGCAGATTTTGGGAAGCAACACTTATTCGCAGCACGCATTTTGATCAACGAATTACTCCAGCACTCGTTTCACCTTTTTGAGCATGACGACCTGTCCAGGTTGTGTTTCGGGATGTATCTCTACTGGGAGATGTGCGCTGCATTTCTTGTGGACCCAAGCGAAGAACCGGAGTCCAACATACTGAACATGTCCATCGCGGTTCAAAGAATGGGCCGCTGGCATCACCCAATGTACGGATATGGCACAGAACTTCTCTTTATATTGATGAATGTGGGTCGTCACTGTCGGCAGGTCCTGCATTCGCCGCGATGCAATCCTACTCGGGAGATCATACTGGAACAGCAGCTCTTGGAGTGGAACGCGTGCTCCACCAACTCTTCCCTGGAGCACTTATATGAGGCTTTACGCAAGCATGGCCTCATATTTCTCTACCGAGCCTGTCGATGCAATGGATACTTTTCTAATCCGGATTTGAACGATCTTAGCCTGGAGGGCTTGATCCATAATTATGCTGTAGAAACTGTGCATCATCTTCTCGAGATTCCTATGACCTCGAACTATTTGAACTTCCAGTCACTTCCACTCTTGACCGCTGGGTCGGAGCTGAAAAGGACAGATTGCTGTCTGCGAAATCAGGTTCTGCAGAGATTACGAGCCGTGTACTCCCTTAACCGGCTACCTGTAAATCTCCATGTGGTTCAACTCCTCGAGGAACTCTGGATTCTGCGTGATAACGGCAATTCGTCTTCCTGGTTGCACCACATGCTGCACAAGGGATGGCGACTGCTTCTGGGATGACGATTCCAACAGCTGATTCTGTAAATATATAATACAACCTTATAACCCAACAATATACTGCATTTTCATGTGATACGATAGCTGAAAAGTACTTACTTAATTGCACCAACTATCAGCCTAATTGGTCACTGACCCAGGCAACCATGGAATTATGGTCTTCGACATGTATGCAGTTGGCCTGCAAAAGGTCACTTTGACATCTACTGCAGATGCAGCGCGGGCGGTTCTGGCCGTGTTGCGAGATAGCATCAACACTGGTGCTGATCTACCGCCAGTTACCCCACTTAGCTGGGCAGACTTTGACCTATAAAGACCTTTTCTAGCTGATTAGGACCCGCGATCCAGCCTGGAAATGTAACCCGGTCACCTTTGTGGAGGTTCACAATGCTATTCATGAAGGACTGAAGGCAAAGGATGTCCTTGTAGCCATTCACCAGATGAGGATTCTGGGATTTACGAATGCGAATCATAACCCCAAGGGGAAGGCGTTGGAATGGGATACCGGGGTCCTCCAAGGGTTGCGCGCCACCAGTGTCGAAGAGTTGCTGGACCAATCTGAAGTCAGCGAGAACGAATTAATTAGTCTTGGGATCGTCTAATTGGGTTGTTTATACGTCACTATAAAGTGCTTGTTCCTTATGATCAAACCTGAGCAGATCATCCAAGTTGTTATAGCACATATGCCTCATCTTTCGTCTAGCGTTTATTGGATGAATGATAATTTGTTTATTTGAAGCATGGGAAGGTTGTATCACTGTACGGAGTACTGGATATTGCCAACCCAATTCCAATTTGAAACAAAACGGCCGTAGTAGAAGCAATGGTAGAACCCACAACGGTAGGGATTGTAACTTGTCAAAGAGAGAACAATCTGAGTACTCTAAGTAACAATAAAATTAATTATGAAGAATCAGATTATATTCTTTCTCTGTCCTAAGATTCCTGGTCTTCAGCCATCTTTGATAGCGAAGCTAGAATTAGCTCCGAGTCTATAGCATTTGCTAGATACCACTTACTATTCTATAGTAGAGGAGCTCCTAAACTTTATTTGCGATCCTATAACCATTCAAGCCGTCTATAAGATAGCCCACTATTAGAAAAGGAAACGCTCCGCTCTCCCCCTATTTGCCCAAGACCTGGTAGTGCATGGCAAAATATATTGTCCGGGTCCAGCCGTGCTTTCAGACGCCGCAGTCTTGCCGCCCCCTGGGCCCCGAAGAACTCTTCTACATCCACCTGGTCTGGAGGAAAGAAGCTGGGGAACCCTCCTTGCAAGGAAAGCCCGTCCCGATCAATTGTATCTCTCAGTTCCGTGACCCATGTGGCCGCGTTGGAAACGTCCTGGGCGTCAACAGGTCCAGATTTTGTGCCACCATGGAACCCAAGAATGACATGTTTGTATCGATTCGCAAAGGCGGACCCGACTTCATCCGCGATTCCGTCCCGAACCCCCTCCCATGGTTATTGTGAAAGATGACTATGGACATCGGATAGGGGGAGGCTGCTGTGCAAGGATGGCGCCGACTTTGTGTTGCATCCGGTCAACGTTCCGACTGCGAAGGAAAGTGGGTGATGATGTATCTCCTGCGCCATAGGCGGCTGGGGTAGCTGGAGACCGAGCGTGCGAGTCAGCTTGACTGTCTGCCTTTCATGAACGGGCTCGGCTAGTCATAGCCTGGATGCATGTTGCAGCACTTACTCTCTGTGACCGTATTGCCCAAAACCTTGCCGGCCTGGACCATCTGGTCGAGAAATCTTTTGGCTGGTGCAAGGCCCTCGTTGGTCACAGTCCAGCACCAAAACAGAACCAAGCAAGGCTCAGATACTGGCATCGGAACCATTTCAGGATGAGCGGCAATAGCGTCTCCGCTAAATTCATCGGGGAAGTCCTCATCTAAGAGCTTGTCGATTCGGTCCATAACAGCTGCAGCATCGCTTAAGGGGAAAGCAAGGAACCCAGCATATAAGTCGGGTACCGGGTAGACCTTCACACGAAGCTCGGTCACAATGCCAAATGTGCCTGCCCCAGCGCCCCGTAGCGCCCAGAGCAATTCCGGATCTTGATCGGTGTTAACAATCTGTCCCCCCGCCAGGACTACCCTAGCCCCAAGGATCTGGTCAACCCCAAAGCCGTAGGTTCCAACGTAGAAGCCATATCCCCCACCGCAGGCCCATGAAACATATCCCACAGTATTTGTCTGTCCAGTCGGGGTGAACAGGCCCTGGGAGCCGAGTGTTTCTTGCAGGGTGCCGGCGATAACGCCCCCGCCGACTCGCGCACTGGCTCGACCTGGTTCAACTATAATTGAGTCAATTGCGCGCATGTCGATTAGAACGCCACCTTTGATCAAAGAGCGACCGAAAAAGTCATGGCCGCCGGAGCGAACGCAAAATGGGATACCACTTGTGTTGCAAAATTGAATCACCTGCGCAACCTCCTGATCTATCACAGGTTTAACACAGACCAAGGGTTGCTCATCCAAGGCATGGTTGTAGAAGTTAAGGCAATCTTGGAAGTTGGAATTGGTCGCAGTGTAAATTGACAGGCCAGGAATGAGACGCCTCAATATAGGCACTAGGGATGCTTCTGTCGCTGCCATTTTTCATATGTGTTGTCAGGACGAATAGGAAGAATATTTGGGCATAATGTACCTGGTGAACTAGTACATTTCGTGACGTCAATTCATTCGGAATGAGAGACCCACGATGCGAGACTTAAAGGTCAATCTGGATCCACCTGAGTTTCCTTTTTAGGTCAGAATGCGACATCTGAAACTCAAAGACCCCATTGACTCGATTTGCGAGACAGATGACAAAGAGCTATAAGAAGACTACCTAGGTACTCCGTATAGTCCAGGGCCATGCTGTTGATGCCAATCCTAACGGGTGGACAAGCACTTTGCTTACATCATGGACCTCGAAACCGACATGTCACGTTTCGATGACTTCGTCATCCTGACTACCACCTACAAGACGGTACACAATCATGAGCTCACGGTCAACCTGCTCTACCCCAACAGCCTGAATAAGTTATCCCAGCAATTGCGCACTCGTCCAGTCCTCCTCCGCTATCATGGCGGGGGCCTCGTTGCCGGTTCCAGCCTCTATCCCGCCTTTTTCAATCCTTGGTATCTTGAGCTAGCCAAAGAGAACTCAGCGATCATTGTGTCCCCGGACTACCGACTGCTTCCCGAGTCCTCTGTTATGGAAATCCTTGAAGACGTTGAGGACAACTGGAAGTGGATACACCAAGCCCTACCCGCTTTCCTCGAGCAGCAGACACAAGGAACCATCCAAGCAGACCTGAGCCGGATTATTTGCGTCGGTGATAGTGCCGGTGGATATCTCAGCTTACAGATGGGCCTCAACCACGCGTCCGAGATTCGCGCCATCAACGCGGTGTATCCCGTGGTGGATCCCAGGAGTCCGTACTTTTGCAACGGGCAAGAAAGACCGGTGTTTAACATGCCGACCATCCCCCGAGACTGCCTTGAGCGTCACATGGCAGAAGTTAAACGACAGGAAACGCTCACGCAAAAGCCGGTGATTGTATCGTCCGGGGCTGGCAATGAACGACTGGAATTGATGTTCTCGCTCTGCCAACATGGACGACTCGGCAGTCTCTTTCCTGACAACACAATAGCCCCGTATCCTCTCAAGAAGCTAGACCAGGGCGCTCGCTTTCCGAGAGGCGGAGTTCTCGTGCTACATGGAAAGGATGATACTGTGGCGCCGGTAGAGCAAAGCTATGGGCTGGCGAGCAAGCTTGCTGAGATCGATCCTGAGCTGAATTTCAAACTCATCGTACGGGACGGGGAGCATGGGTTTGATCATTCAGCAAAGCTGAGGGATGAGTGGTTGTGGAATGCAGTCCAGGACATTCTGAAGGCCTGGCTCGAATGAATAGGTCCGTACGAATGATGCAGGCCTTCGTTCATACTGTGCTTGTAGGTCGACCTACAAGTCACTTACATCTGTGGTTGTTGGCCCAGGGCGCTGAGTTGTGGTTCCTCCCCGCAATATGCGGTAGCACCAAATCCTCTTACAATTACAATTACAACAATACTCCCATTTCGGGCAGCAATGGGATCCAGAAGTCTGTCACACATAAGGTTACATTTACGACTGCTGACGGACGTGAGGATGATGCTGTCGAGATGGTGGATAGGGGCGAGAACTACCCACAGAGGAGGTGATAAAGTGGGCGAGAATGTTAAATGTCACTTCTGTGATCTTCTGGGTATGGCTGTATTTAAGACTTATTCAGAAACATATCGAGTCATCCATGAAACCAGCATAGACCTCAAGCAAAATGCGAATGAAGAGAAAGGCTACGAAGGAAATGGTTGACAGGTAAGATGGTGTGCACAAATTATGCTATCAGACCGCCCTCCCCTCTTCAAGTACCCTGTCTAGGACGTTCCATCATGCGCCAAACTGGCAGAACATTCTAGCGCGAAGCCAAAGCCTCGAGCATACCACCCTTGCGACCAGTGGCTTAGCTCCATGCAATGAGGGGCACCTCTAACCAAACTCTTATCAACACGAACACTCTTCTTGAACGCCCGCGCGCAGGCCTCAAGTTCTTCCTCCGAACTAACAAAAAAGGGATCATCTTCCACAAGAGCAAACATCACGGGCACTGACACATGCGCCGCCCACTTCTCTTTCCATACAGGGAGCCACACAGGTGCAAAGTGAGGAGTTTCCGCATATGGAGATACAGCATTGAGGCGTTCACTTTGCTCCAAAATCTCGGGGGCGACAGTCCCTGGTTTGAACATCACAGTATCTTTGTCATTCACAGGGAATAATCCGTGGTCGGCGTCCACAGGCAAGAAAGATGGGGTGAAATTCTTCATCGATTCAGGCTGGCTATTGCCTAAGCCACTTGAAATCATACCACCAAGTGGGTATGACGGTGTATCGTCTTGAGCATGCAAAGCTGCGGCGACTATCCCTCCCATGCCCCCTAGGCTATGGCAAAAGAGAACGAGACAGTTGCATTTGTTGGGTACGCCAATCTCGGTCCAAATTTTTGGCAGGATGTAGCGGTGCAACCAGATACCAGTCTCTTGGGGGAAGTCAGATCCCTCTGAAATGGGCAGAATCGAGCTGGTTCCTCCGTAAGAAGGACGATCGATGGACACAAAAGGCACCCCGAATGCAATACTCGCCAACGAGGCAGAATACTTGGGAGTGGCATCGAAATATTGACTATCATAGCCTCCGCCGTGGAGGCCAACAATCAAGGGACGGTTGTCGGCAGACAGTGCCGATAATGGTGGGATAGACTGTAGACCTGCCACGGTGCCATTGTTGGAGAGGGTGAGCTGAAACGGCTGCATTGTGGATGAAATGAAGGGCTAATAGACCTCTTGAGAGATTATGAGACAAGACACTTGGAAACACTCAAAACTAACATAAAGGGACGTTAAATATGTATGAACGAGCTTTAGATGTTGATAGAAACGGTGAATGTCTTTCCGCTAACCCCGCTTAGCATAGTGGGGCGAACTTAAGGCTTTATACAGTTGTAGATGAAAATGAGAAGAATCAGGTGTATGGCGAACGTATTGGTTAAATTCATGATGGGTAAAAACTCTGTCAAATCTCTAGAATACACAATAGTCCGATTTTGATTCTGTGGTTCCTGGAAGATATCAGTGACCAAGTAATTTCGTTAGATACTCAACAGGCTCTTCGAAGCGTCCACATGCGTCAAAATAGAAAATTCTACTGAAGGGCATTTCGATACTCCATGTAAGGTCCGAGAATATGTTAAAACCTGAGCCCTTTTCGTACTGGCAGGTAAATATCCGGAAGCTTTTGTGCAGCACTTGCGTTTACTCCACTAAGTCCGAAGAGTTCAGACCCACAAAAGTAAGCGGATTAATTGTGTCAGGCGTTGTCTTGACATATAACTGGTGAAGTATGAAGTTGCTGCTGATCTGATTGGCATTTGGAGTCCCTCCAAATGAAAGGTGGGGACTGATTTGCTAAATCAGTACGATGGAATGGAAATACATGGTAGGACTAGGTTCCCTAAGATGGTTTAAACTCCCAATGCGTGGATATATAGCATAGCTTTCGCTTTCAGCCCCTTAAAGTAGAAAGAGTGTCGAAAACCTGGCATTCGTATGATCCTAGACTTAGTTCCTGTCAGAGCTAGCAGCAGTTTCTTCTCTGTTTCTGTAGTACAGCAAACCGGGTTAGCATGACATACAAAGAGGCTCTTTGTTGCCCATTCCAAAAACGCTTGGTATACTTGCTGGTTATAAACAAAGAGGAAAAGTCCTCGTGTACAAAGGTATTGTGCTCCAAAGTCTAGATACAAAGACGACAAAGACGGTTATTGGGACCAAATAAAACGTTCAGACTTAAGAAGCCAAAGTACATATACAGTCTGTCCTGACTATATAAAGCGTCCTCTTCACCTCGAAGATTATACCTCATCAATCCCAATTCCGACTATCCTACTCACCAGCATTCTTCTCATACATCCTAACAATTACTAACAACTCAACAGTACCATACAGCTTGCAACCATGAAGTTCATGAAGTCCGGCAAGGACAAGGCTCCAAAGGAGCGTTTCCCACTCGAGGCAGCAGAAGCCTTCGAGCCCGAGGAGGACATGTACCGTCAGAAGCACCGTACCGGATCTCCCCCGGTAATCTCCTTTGCTACTTCCCAGACCCTGCACCTGAGACGACCCTTAACCAGTTCCGTTTCCAGCTCCACCGAGAGAACGGGGTCCAGCCCGGTCTCGTCGGTTATCTCGAGAAGTATGTCAGCGCTACGCATTTGGTCTGGAGCATGTGTGCTCTTCTGGCGGATAGTAATATCGATCCCGAGTGGAAAGATACATTCGAGATGTTCCGCCCACAGTGGGGACAGTTTGCTAAGAGCTGGGAGATCCACGGGAATACTTCGCCCACTTTAGATGTTCCTGCCTCACCAGTCCGTATCATGTGGATTCGGAAGCCTCATAACCTTGATATGTATAAGCTTTATGCTGTTAACCCTAAGGAGAAGAAGCGTGATCAGGAGGCTCTGGAGGATCTCTGGAGGTGGATGCTTGATGCGCCGCCCGAGGTGATTGTTAAAGGGGCTTTTATCATTAGGCTTGGGGTCGAGTCTTGGTTCCCTGGTGAGATGTAGAGATCAGTTAACCTTCTACTGGTAAGTATGGGTAGTCATTTACTGTTCTTTTGTCTTCTTTTATATTTGATGCGCGATCCAAGGGGTGCTTAGTGCTGTTGAAATAGACCAAAAGAAATGCCAATTTTGTCCTGACCTGAAACCTGCAATGCATTAATACGCTCCGCATAACAATACAACATAGTAGCGATGTAGTAAAGTAGTGAAGTAGTTGAGAACAAGAACGATTCCATGGCATTGTTTATCGGTTATTGTCCGTTTCCCATGCGGATTCTGGTTCCCGAGGCTTTCAGACAACGTCGTGAGGGGTTCGAGGGAGTTCGGGCAAGAGACGAACTTGCTCTTTCTAGAAGCCACATTTATTGGTTTAAATCATAGGAGGGGTTCGGGTTTTGATTTCCAGATGTAGTGCTGGATTTCAATAAAAGAACTGCTCACGAGCCCAGAACATCGTGGCAAATCGCATCTCTTTCCATCTTCTACAACATAGTAGACATTCTTTCTTACAACCTTCCGCTGCTAAAGACATATACATCATGCCTGGCTTACCCAAGGTTCGTTGGGGTATCATTAGTAAGTTCTGAGTTCATTTCCGAGGGCTCTCGGTGTTGATTGTGGACGTAAGCTAACACCTCTCATAAGCTACCGGAATGATAGCCCAATGGTTTGTGGAAGACCTGGTTCTCGACTGGCCAGAAGGAAAAGTAGAGCATGTTATCCAAGCTATTGGCACTTCAAGCATCGAAAAGGGCCAAGAATTCGCGAGAACATACTGCCCGAAACAGAAACCGAAGGTCTATAGTTCTTATGAAGAAGTCTACCGCGATTCAGAGGTTGATATCGTATATATCGGAACCCCCCACGGATTTCATTATCGCGATTGCATGGAGGCAATCTCTGCAGGCAAGAATGTCTTGTGCGAGAAATCCTTCACCCTGAATGCCAAACAAGCGAAGGAGATATTCAATGCCGCCCGCGAAAAGAATGTCTACGTCGCAGAAGCAATGTGGCTCCGGCATCGACCACTTTTCACCGAACTGAAGCGATTGCTCCACGAAGAAAAGGTCATTGGGGATGTCTTCCGGGTGTTCTCGGATTTTGCGTCTGGTGTTGATATCGCCTCCCTTCCACCAACCTCCCGATACCGCAACCTTGAATTGGGAGCGGGGTCATTGCTGGATATTGGAGTTTATTCGCTTACTTGGGCGAGAATGGCCCTGGGAGGGAGTACACCCGACCAAGATGAGATACCGCGCATTATGGCCGCGCAAACCCACGAGGAAGGTGTTGAAGTGACCACCAGTACAATTCTGCGGTATCCCTCGACTGGAAAGCAGGGTATCGTTACCTCAACAACTAAAGCTCTCGGTGCTCCTGGTGAAGTATTTGCTGTTGTACACGGGACCGATGGGTATGTGGAAATTGAAGGGAGGACGCCGTCTGCGCCGGAATCATTTACTGTGTGGAACAAGCAAGAAGGGAATCCGGATCGTGCGTTTTTCCCGAGGGATATGTGTCAAGGGAAGAAATATGAGTTTCCAACCCTGGGCCGTGGCTTTGTCCATGAGGCTGAACGAACGGCACTTGATATCCTTGAAGGCCGGAAAGAGAGCAGGATTATGCGTTGGGCCGAAACACTGTATATGATGGAGATCATGGACGAAATCCGACGACAGGGTAATACAGTCTATCCTGGAGAGTGATGAGACTGGATTTTCCTCTTTATCAGCTTCGGGTGTTGGTCTTTCAGGAGGGCCATACGGACTTGGTAGGGAACTCCGACAATTAAGCATATCAGATTCTGTAATAATTTGAAAGGGACGAAAGTGCTTTGACTTCCTCCTCTTATATTCGAGTAGTACACAAATTGAGAACGTGGCTCGACAACGTCTTTCGACGTGAAGGTAGTACGGCAGCACCTTGTCTGGATCTCCGCGACATCGATATCGTCTGGGGGTGGATGGCAAGCTGCACTGATGACCGCGCTATAGTTCATTGCAATCGGAATGGCGGTCGATTTAAACCTCCGAAACATCAAAATAAGAATAGCCACGACCACAATTAGCCATGGCATAACCATAACCCCCGGACCAACGGACGACGCACCTACCCATGTAAGGCTCGACTGCGATGATGACAGCCTGGGCACGTTCACAGCCAACACTGTAGCAATAAATCCCAGGTAACCCATTGGGTATAACTGGGTATGGTATAACGAAAGGCGCCAAGAATCAAGAGCCATAGTGTCTTGCGCCACATGGCCGTATACCAGACGTTCGTAAAACTGAAGGATCCGATCGATACCCACACCCGTTGAGCGTGGGCAACATTGATTCTTGCGCGCGAGGGTGCTGCCAGGACTTGATTACAGTAGCTGCTTGTGGCGACCAAAGTCATCACGACGATGTTGACAAGAATATGGAGGCCGGTCGCGATCTGACTTGCCTGGTGGCATGTGCCTTCATAGATAACGGCCGACGAGGAACCCCATCCAAAGCCGCCAGAAGCAGCCTTTGTGGCCAATTTGACCGTGAGAATAACATCGGCGAGTAGCGGCAGTGCCATTTCCAATGTGCAAAGTAACAACTCGGTAATTCCATTGTTTCTTGGTTGGCAGTGGTGGGGGTTGGAGAACCCTTTGGGCCGTTATCTGCCGCTTCCCGGGCCGGGGTATCGCGTTTGTTGATCAGTTGGTATGTTTGGTCCACGATTGAAGGCTGCCTGCAATGAGAGGCTTGTCAATGCTGACCGCAAGGCAGACCAGTCCATTTCACAGGACCACACGGGCCGTTGAAGAACTCTGCGTTAAAATGGAGCGTACCTTCGACTTCACTGTTAAATCACAATTTGCGATGGCCCCCGGCTGTGTTGGGGCCAAACAAGCCTCATTTTCGGGAAGGTAGCGGGCGACCCTCTCACTCAGCTTAACCCATCATCCTTGACTGACCCTTCAACGCTTCGAGATTCACCGTCCACCAGTCGATGAGGGTTTAGGTGTCTTGGATCGGTCCCCATAGTCCTGTATAGCTGTGCCGTGCAGAAAATGCTTTGATTGTTATTATTCATGTGGCAACATTTCGGGGGTAACATAGCTGCGGTAGGGGAAAATTTATTTGTTTACAATGAAAATGATCCGAAGAGAAAAGAAACTCTGGAGAGACAGAGGATAGAGGGATGTTTGATGTGGTTGCCTCAGGCTTCAACAGTCTACAGGGCATTTTTTTGGAACATTTTAGATGAAATAAAACATGCTAGTTGAACTATGATTTGCAAACAACCAAGACAGAACTCCGATCACTAGGCAGGAAACAGACTTTTGTTAGATTGGCCGAACCGTTCCCAGCCAGTGGGTGTATTCGTAGCGCGCATCCAGTAGCCTCCAGACCCGTTCTTCGTGACGATAGCCACAGGTGTTATCGTGAGGTGCCAGTTGTTTACAATCATGGGGTTGACAAACATGACTGACGCTTTTTTCCCATCAAGGCTGGCGCCGGAGAAATCAAGGCCTGCATAATCAAATGTTGTCCAGTGAGACACCACAGCAACCCCTAGGCTCATAGTGCCACGCAGCGCTAAAGTGAGAGACTTGGATGCATGATCTTCTGAGAATCGAAGCCCCTGGCGGACGGATTCGGTGGATGTATATTGCAGTGTTGCGAGACGTATATTCCGTGCAATCTCAGCAACCGACTCTTCTTTCAGCTGCTGAACAGAGAAAAAGCACCGAAAAGCGCCAATACTACAGCGAATGTAGTACGTTCCGGACTTTGGGGGCTCAATGAAGCGGCGAAGGTTGATAATCCCAAAGTAGTCCACTGGATCAGGGGACATGTTTGTAGGTAGAGGGGAATAGACGGATTTCAGATACCATGCAGCGATAACATCGTTTCGTGTGAGTTGAATATCAGGAGAGCAGTCTTTCAGCTCTGCCTGTGATTTGACCCGCAGTTCGTCAACCCATGCGCCTGGAATGTAGATAAACTTGGCTGCGAGCTCCGCAAGGAACCCAAACTTCACAGCAAGGATCGTCAGCAGCACGCGCCACACAGTCACTGCTAGATTGAATATTCCATTGTCGTAATGCTGCGCATGCGTCTGGTAGTGGAAATTCGATTCGGCTTCGGAACACTCATTTTCGACTTTCACCAGATCAGACATTCGAACACCACCCCGGTGTCAGGCGGAAGAGCAAATGAAGGAACTGGCCTATTAGACAATAGGTCACAAAATGCCTTGACCACTTCCCAGCAATCATTGCCATCACATATATGGTGTGATATTCCAAAACAGAGCAAAGTAGCATCCTGTAGGAAAGTGACGCGAAGGCGGAAACTGTTCACGGGACTGGGTGAAACATTGAATATAAATTTCTCATCAACTGCAGATAATTCGGGGCTTTCCATAATGCTTGGCTCTTTCCTATGCTGTCCGTGATGGATTGGAAGATGGGTAGCCAGTGGTTGGTCAATAGCCCTGCTGGCATAATCGACCGTAGAGCCACAGGTGAAGGACCATGGTTTTGTCTTAGGGGAGATATATAAGCGGGCCGCAGTAATGGGGAAATGAACTCACATCTTTGATCAAATCACCGCCAAGTATTGGCCATAATCCGACCAACTCGGTAAGTTTCCCTTCCAAAATAGACGAATCTAGCACGGCATCGACGACCAAGCCCGTATAAATGGTACTGTAACTCCCTATAGAGCTGACACTCTTACAGGCGTACTTCGAAGAGCCCGAATTGGGGCCCTCCATTTCCAGACGGGGAGCAGCAAGGAAGGTTCTAGGGAAAAGGAAAAGAATAAGGATGAGATCCCTTTCTCGATTGGGCGAGTGCAGTACATATACTCACTCGTGACAAGAGCGATGCACCGCACAGTAACAATGTGATCGGAGTATATGTATAATTCAACAATCATCTAGAAATTTGCGTTCGAAATTATCCAAGATTTACCCATTTTGGCTTCGAGTGGCACATACGTAGTACTGCCTTTTAAATTGGCTGAACAATTCCTCCTCTAGGAAAGCTGTGGTTAAACAGGAATGTCATTTCCAATAAGCCTCACTGTGCGAAACTACTAACACATGCTCAAATCCATCTGCCTTGTAGGGAGTAGAGTTCTAGCTACATATGCAGGGTTTTGCATTTGCCACTGCACCTCAGCATTGCTGCATATGCAAGCTACTGGTAAATTTCCTATTTTGTTTCTAGCTCATACAAGAACCAATCTAGGGGCATCACCTAGCTAAGGTCATTATGATGTATTGATGTTACTATGCGATCTAGGGCTAATGTAGGCCACTTGTCAGCTGAGCTGGCATGTTGGGCTATACCTATGATATGTCGAGTGCAGTACATTGTATGGAGTAGAGCCCTGTCATAATAGCAGGCTGACTGCCTAAGGTGGACAGGACTTCTGCTCCTCGTCTAGTTGATCTTCCTCTCTCTCTTTTTCGCATCAGCTCACATTCTACGCATGGACTTAGGGTTTCAGTACACAGCCCCACCAGACATCAGAAGGATATGTTCGTCGCTCCTCATAAATTGTGGAAGTGGAGTCGACAATTTATGCAGGACTGGGAAGATGTGCCTTGATGAGTTTACACCAAAGATCAAGATCAAATAAATGCGCTCATCGAAAACTTTCCACATGCCATTGGGCAGAAGCCCCTTCTCGGCACGGAGCTTGTGCTCAGATAGTGAGAGAATTATCGATGTTGGATCTCTACTGCTCAATACAACTGTACCTCTTGTCAGTGTCACATACAAAATACACAAACGGTAAATCGTCACCCTGTCCACACTTGGGATAGACAGAATAATTGTGCTGTCATTATTAGGATTCATTTCCCCTTTATCCTTCATGAAACAAACTTTTACAAGTTCGGTGATGTTGAGAATGTAATCCTTAGGCAGATGTATCGTATTACAATATTAATTTCATCTTGTGGTAGGAGGGGACCGGAGCATACAGTCATTCTCGAAATCGGCTTGACCAATACACTGTGAGTAACTCTTTCCTGGTCCCACCACCAACGCTTTAGCGCAAATCATTTATTGAGTAACCTTTGTATATTACAGTATCAAGTCATGGATGTACAAGTCTGGTCATAGGAGAGCCACTGCCGCCTTGTCTCCACAGGTCTACCTGGCGTTCTAGCCCCAGCGCCAAGACAACGCTGCTTATTTGATTATTTTCAACCATTCTCATGTTACCTGTATTCTGTGCGTCACCTACGCTAACCCGATGACCCCGCCTAGAAGCTTGGCAATTTTATCGACTGTCCTAGACTTTATCTTTTCCGGCGATATCTATGTCTTCGAAAATCTAGACTGCGGATAGTAAAGACAAAGCCCAAGAATATCCGTTTGCAGAGGAAGATTTTAATCGCTCTATTACCTATAGTGACGTCATATAAATTTCCTAGTTGATGTACTATTACTCCTAGATATATAAACTACCTTAATCTCGGTATGTCAGCTATATAAAATATTTAAATCCTTGACTATCCTATTATATCACCTCACGCCTTTATACCTATACTGATATTCCAAATGACGGAGAAAACTAATAGTAAAGAACAACGTCAAATTTTAGAAAATGAGGGCTGGTCCGTTGTTTATGGTGACCTTATCAACGAATGGGATATAATCACAGGCGTTGCTTCTATCCCTTTCGGCCTTACTGGTGTCTGGTTTTCCCAGCAGGTTCAAGCTCAACTGCAGAAATTTCAACAAAGCCTAGGTGATGTCTCCGATTATATCGTCAATCAGGCAAGAGACTACCTAAAAGATCTGTTACAACAAAAAAAGCTCGGCGAGGGTAGCTTTAATGGATTAGGGGTCAGAGTCGGAATCCTCACGATTAAGCGTCGGCTGGAATTCTTGGGGGGGTGGACGAAACTGCCTGACAATTATAAACCGTACATTGGTTTACGCATCACCAAGCCTCTGCCTTCATTGCCTCCACCGCCGGGGGGTGTGGAGGAGATTCCTTCACTTGGATTTGAGCGCGTCTACCCACAAGATGGCCTCGGAAATGGTATCGGAGGCTACGACCTAAAGTCGAGCGCCGACCAAGCATTCGCGTTTGATTACGACCATAGCGGAAAGCTTGATCATCTCGCTCTGTATCGGCCGGCAACCGGAACCATCTGGATCCTTAAAAACAGCGACGGCCTTTTCCAACATGTCTATCAGCAAGGAGATCCCGGAAATGGTATCGGAGGCTACGACTTAAAGTCGAGCGCCGATCGGGTGTTCGCGTTTGATTACGATCACAGCGGAAAGCTTGATCACCTTGTCCTATATCGACCGGGAACTGGAACCATCTGGATCCTTAAAAACAGTGACGGCGTATTCCAACATGTTTATCAGCAAGGAGATCCCGGAAATGGTATCGGAGGCTACGACTTAAAGTCGAGCGCCGATCGGGTATTCGCGTTTGATTACGACCATAGCGGAAAGCTTGATCATCTCGCTCTGTATCGGCCGGCAACCGGAACGATCTGGATCCTTAAAAACAGTGACGGCGTTTTCCGACATGTCTATCAGCAAGGAGATCCCGGAAATGGTATCGGAGGCTACGACCTAAAGTCGAGCGCCGACCAAGCATTCGCGTTTGATTACGACCATAGCGGAAAGCTTGATCATCTCGCTCTATATCGGCCAGCAACCGGAACCATCTGGATCCTTAAAAACAGCGACGGCCTTTTCCAACATATCTATCAGCAAGGAGATCCCGGAAATGGTATCGGAGGCTACGACTTAAAGTCGAGCGCCGATCGGGTGTTCGCGTTTGATTACGATCATAGCGGAAAGCTTGATCACCTTGTCCTGTATCGACCGGGAACTGGAACCATATGGATCCTTAAAAACAGTGACGGCGTATTCCAACATGTTTATCAGCAAGGAGATCCCGGAAATGGTATCGGAGGCTACGACTTAAAGTCGAGCGCCGATCGGGTGTTCGCGTTTGATTACGATCACAGCGGAAAGCTTGATCACCTTGTCCTGTATCGACCGGGAACTGGAATAGTCAGGATGTTAAGAAGGTATTAAGTCTTGCTTACTCTCTGAAAACAATTTGTTTACTGCTGTTTTAACCACAGATTGACAACAAAAGTTTGTCGTACTCTTCCTTTTTATCAATGTTTGAGCTCCATAAGTGAATTTTGCTGCTCAAAATAGGAACTGTAGTCTCGCGTTCCGCACACAGATTGAACTAAACTTCTGAACCAAGACAAAATTGCCATCTATACATGTTCACTTACTGTGTAAATTTGAGAGATTGCTATTTACTGCACGATTCCTGTGAAACAATTCTTGAACGTAGCAGACATATGAAGGGCTATGACTAGGAGCACAAAATGGATAGAATTGACTACAATATCTGCCGCCAATTAAGGGTTGATGTCAAACATTGATAAAACAATTAAAATTCGATGAGCACGAGGCAGACTTTTTCATACAACCTGAGGTCCAAGTTGACTGGAAATCGACTTGGTTTTGCGGGTCAACACTTCTATAAGATTCTACCCAATTCTCTTACACATTGTGTAAATTTACTAGCACTATACAATACCATACAACCAGCATTTTACAGTGGCCCTCAACTTCCTGCGACCAGCCCAATAGGTGATCTGCGCTAAGGTCTTGGCAGTGGGACCAGGAAAGAGTGATTGAGTGTGTATCGGTCAAGCCGATTTCGAGAATGACTGTACTCAATGTACATTGCACATACTACGGACCTGAAAATGAATGGAATTGTGGAGACCATGGGTCCACTAAATATAGCTTGGCCAATCGAATTGCTTTCACCCGATTCGAACCCACGACCTCGCCAGTTCTCACGTGATTACCCAATATCCTAGGACCAATCATATCGGAACGAAAATGACCCGCACCCTCCGGCCCCAAATAAAGGCATCGAAGGGAAAAAAATAGGTAGCTTCTCTTTGATTGAATCATGTCATCCTTAGTGCAGGGGCCATGTTAATCTTCTCTGTATATTTTCAGTTCACCCTATGCCCCGAAGGGCGAAATATTTATCCTTAAAGCTCAATTTAACCCCTCTTTTCCGGCAGAATTATACCGCCTGCTTTTTTCGGGAGATATGGCAGAATATAGTCACGTGATACTTACTACACCGCCCGTCGACTGGTTTGGCAACTACAACTATCTTCCACGCGGGTCGGACTTTCCAACGTTGAAAGGCTCCCGAAGGTATCCAAACACGTAGGCGGTAAAAGACCAAAGCCCTCGGACAACTACTTCGTTACCTAGTGAGATTTCTTGCCGAAGACCATGCTTCTCCTTCGTGCCCCAAGACCAATGATTATGAGATACAACGATTTCGATCAATAGTACAACTCTCTTTTTCCTCCAGACATTATCAACATCCGGACTCCACAAAAACAATTTCAACACTACACTATAGCGCCGAGCCTCGCTGGCACATGCTATGGAATTAGGCAAAACAGCGGCATCCGCTTATGCGTCCGAAAAAGGGCATGAAATGGAGATTATTTGCGTCGCTTCATACCATCGACGTGACCTCGATCTAGCGGTTGTAAGAACAAATCCTCGGGGCCATAAAGCAGGTACGTAGTTCGCTGCTTCGAACAATCCGTGCTACTTTCTTAACCATTGGAAGTATTCAATCCTTACCGCTTGAGATTCTATAAGATATGCTACATCCTTGACATCTGGTCTTTACTTAATCTCCGTTATATTGATCGCCGTTCCTAACAAATGACTAGCGGAATACGTGACTACGAATCAGTGATTGCTTATGATTCTAAGGCCCTTAGCGTTATTATCAGAACCAATTGATCGCAGGCTGTGTCTTTTAACAATTGCCATGCTATAGAAAATGGCACGCGCATTGCAAACTGAGCGAAAGATCGAAAGCCTCAAAGCGGTTAGAGATGCTGTCTCTAGGGTCTACCGTATAAGGGATATCCCAGAAGAGTAAGGTGAGCCTGCAGATACCAGATTCGGCAAGTTTCTAGAACCCATCGCCAGATTTTCCTGTCGAGGCTGGTCCGGTCGGCTAACCTGCCTCAATGGTCAGCTCGGGGTTCATTCTTCCGATCTGCCCCAGAATCTCGGGGAGGAGGCCGGGCTGACTGACGTTAGGCGACTCCACCTGGATATTGAATTGTACTCCACGTCTCCAACTGCCCCTCGCTCGGAGGCACGCCGTGGAACTCGGCTTAGTTGCCTGTGACAGGCTAATCCGGCAACATGGAAATAGAGGGGAACACAGAGGATATAAGAACTGCCAACAAGAATTCGCAATTGAAGCAGAAGCACCCTTCCACATCGCTGCCCGAATTATACCGCCGTAACGCCCGTCCAAGTCGGACGAGGAAATCTCCGAACCGTCCTCAGAATGGCAACGACATTAACCGGTGGAAACCCACACATTATCCAACTGCCCAAGACGCCCTCCGACGTACCCTCCGACCCGCGAAGCATCGCCCAGCAATGGCTCTCGGCTCTCGAAGCCCAGCTCTCCCGTTCAGAGAACCTGAACATCAAGGAGCTATTCCACGATGAGTCCTGGTGGCGCGACATGCTGGCGCTAGACTGGGACATGCGCACCGTACACACAGCCACTGAGATTCAAAACTTCCTATGCAAGCAACAGACCAAGGCACAACTGTCCAAATTTAAACTCCAGGATACGGGCAAGTTCCAGCCACGACTGGAGCAGGTTGTTGACGGGTTGAACTGGGTGTCTTCCATGTTCTTCTTCGTGACTGCCGTTGGCACTGGAACGGGGATGCTGCGCCTGACGCAGGCGGAGGATGGGGTTTGGAAGGCTTATGCTATGTATACGTCGTTGCAGGAGCTCAGCTCGGCTCAGGAACCCCTCGGAAAGCGACGGGCTGAAGGGACGACGGAGTCGATGCCTGGAGGTCTGGCTGGGGGCACATGGATCGAGCGCAGGAATCGGCAGAAGGAGTTTTTGGATGAGGAGCCCACTACTTTGGTTGTTGGGGCTGGTAAGGAATTTATCTGTTAAGATTAGTGCCTATTATTGGAATGCTAACTAGTCAATAGGCCAAGCCGGATTGAATATGGGTGCGCGTTTGCAGAGCCTCGGCGTGTCGTGCTTGATTGTTGACAAAAGTGAGCGCGTTGGGGATAACTGGCGTAACCGGTATCGGGTAAATGGCATTTGAGGAACTTGATTTATGCTATGGAGAGGAATACTGATTTTTTGATGCAGACACTTGTCACGCACGATCCGGCCGAATTCACACACATGGCCTATCTGCCCTTCCCGCAAAATTGGCCACAATTTACGCCAAAAGATAAATTGGGTGACTGGTTTGAAGCATACGCCAGCATTATGGAGTTGAATATCTGGATGCAGACCTCAATCGTTTCAGCAGAGTACGACGAAGCTGCAGGCCAGTGGACGGTTACCCTCGCTCGCGGCGATGGGTCCCAACGCACCCTCCGGCCTCGTCACATTGTATGGTGTACAGGACACTCAGGCGAGGCTAAGGTTCCCTCCTTCCCGGGACAAGAATCCTTCCAGGGTAATGTGTACCATGGCAGCCAGCACCGCGATGCGTCAGAAAGTGATGTTCGTGGCAAGAAAGTTGTCGTCGTCGGGACTGGTAACAGCGGTCATGACATCGCGCAGAACTATTATGAGAACGGTGCAGACGTCACTATGCTGCAGCGCAGTGGGACATATGTTATAACCGCCGACAAGGGTGTCTTTATGATGCACAGTGGAATGCATGAGGATGGCGGGTAGGTTTCCAACGTCTTTCCCATCTCTTTCTTACCTCCTCATCCGATATTCACATCATACTAACACCGACCCTGCAGTCCACCAACTGAAGAATGTGATATCGCCTGCGAGAGTCTTCCCTGGCCCGTTCAGTTTGCTTTGAATGTGCACATGACGAAGCGAATTGCCGACGTCGAAAAGGAGACCCTTGACGGCCTCCGTCGCGCTGGCTTTGAACTTGATTTCGGGATAGATGGGGCTGGAATTTCACGTGCATACTTTACCCGCGGTGGAGGATATTATATTGACGTCGGATGCAGCCAGCTTATCATCGACGGCAAGATCAAGGTCAATCACAATCCGGGCGGCATTAATGGGTTTGGGAATCACGAGCTGCTTCTAGCGAATGGCGACTCTCTGCCAGCGGATGTTGTTGTTCTCGCCACTGGATACGATAATATGCGAACAACGGTCAGGAAAGTCCTAGGTGACAAGGTCGCGGATCGGTGTTCGGACGTTTGGGATATAGATGCAGAAGGAGAGCTTCAAGCTGTAAGTCGCCGTGTCCACTGGCGATCTTCTTGGGTTACGTGCTAATTACGCTGTTCAGATGTGGCGCCCCAGTGGTCATCCGGGCTTCTGGTACTTCGGCGGAAACCTCGCCTTGTGCCGGATCTACTCCAAGTTTTTGGCACTTCAAATCAAGGCTGTGGAGTCTGGAATATCAAAAGGTGTACGACAGTAAACGCAGAGAGGAACTTCGCTCGAACGTGAATTTGCTTGTCTAAGCTGCAATTTGGAATAGTAATATATGCAGATTCTGATGTACGCATACGCTCCGATGATGCGCTATATTCCAAACTGCGTGTCGCACCACGATGGCCTCTAAGTTTTGTACACTGATGTATTTATTGTAACGTACTTCACTGTACTATTGGTCCGACGACCGGATGGCTCACTACGAGCAACAGCCTCTTGACCTAGGAAACAGGACCCACTACTGAGAATAGGAGACACTTTGTAGGACTGTGAATCCCAGAGGAATAGGGAAGGAACACCACAAACGGGAGTAGACACTTGGTCACCCTCTCTAGGATCTTGTCATCGCATGGCAATCGCCTCGAGTTGATCTGCCACGGATCCGTTGTTCTCTTATTCAATCGGGCTGGCCTGCTTTTGGTGCTTAAAATGACATGCAGATAAACCAACCAGAGTTTATGGGGAAATTTTGGATAATTTCCTCTTCAATCAGCCACACAAAGGCGTTGTTGTTGACCTTCCTGAAAGAGAAGAGATAACCGGGCACGTGACCGGCTTTTCGTTAACCGGCAAACATATCCCCATCAGGCATATGACAGACATTCGGACTAAGCCACAGCCTAAGGTCAATACACATTGGCTAATATTCGTGTCTATTACTACAGGGCTTAGTTGGCTAGCGTTTTGTTACTAAAATTGCATGGAAAGCCACAAAAATGAGCGAAAGAGGGTCGGAAATCGTCTACCGAGCGGAAAATGTCCCGGTTCGCTTCTTTAAAGCATGCCGATGGTGCAGAAGACAAAAGATGCGCTGTGATGCGCGTAGTCAAGTCCCTTGTTTCCGTTGTCGCTCGAGCGGCCGGGACTGCATTTTGGATCCGATCGATGATGGCCGGCGACGGAATGATCGTCGGCGGAAAACAACAACCCCCGCAAGGTGACAATTGAAATATCGATCCTGCATATGAATGTAACAAGCTAATATACTGCCAAAGAAACCAAAGCACTGCTTCACCTCTGGGCTCTAGGACCGGATATCACACTCCGGCATCAAGAGATCAGGGGTTCTCACCTGCTACGGTGCAAGATGGTGGCTTTGACACTCCCATTGATTCTTTACCTGATTCCACTGGATTAAGCAGTCTCCAGCGATCTTATACGTCTGATGCGAATGGACCGGAATCCCAGCAGCTCAGCCCTAATGAAATGATCGCGCCTGCGTCAGCAGTACACTCTATGTCTGTGAATTTGCTAGACACTAATGATGTGAGTGACAGTCATACCTTTTAAACAATTGGTATCGATCTAATAGACCAAGATCTTCATGGAAAATTCAGCCAAGGGTGACTCTAGAGGAGATATTGTCGCTAGAGGAATCGTCAGTGAGGAGCTTGCTCGTGTCATGTATGAGAGGTATGGTACTAACAGCCAAAAGCAACTGCAGTGGTATCAAATCTAACTCTCCCGGTACAGATTTACGGGCGGATCGAAAAACTTTCTCCCTCTTTTCGATCCGATCAGAGACACATTCGACTCCGTCCGTTCAAGATCGTTGTTTTGTTTTACGGTAATCATCTATCTAGCTAGTCGCGCGGTGACAGATCTGCGCGGAGACACGCATATGCAACGAGTTCTACAAGATGAGGCACAGCGTTTAGCCGAAGACAGTTTCTTTGAGCGACCCACGAAACTGGAGACAGTCCAAGGAATGATTCTCCTAGCTGCCTACTCCGAAAAGACATGGTTCTCTATTGCCCTTATTCTTCGCACCGCCTTGGATTCTGGATTGGAGAAATCTTTGGACACCTTGTTGTCCCAAGAAAATGTACCCCGAAGTTCGCTCTCGGCTTCTATGGCTGACCGAGAACTAGTGTGGAAGACAAGAACTTGGTTAATCACCTTCATATTGGAGTTGGACGTCGCATCTGGCACGGGACGCAAATCACGTATTGCCGAAGTCGACGTGGTAAAGCTGCGCAAATTCCTTGACTATCCACTCTCCCTGCCCTTTGATATGCGTACTGTATGTATTATTGAGCTTCATCAACTTCGGGGTAAGGCGACCCAAACTGCGCTTGTGACTTATCTGTCAAATAACTCACATATGGCAGGTAATTCTCGTGTGATTATTGACAACACTTCAACTATTGGCGATATTGTGTCCACAGAACTACCGGCCATTATGGCACGATTGCAAACCTGGTGGACGACGTGGGACGAGATCCATGAAAGTAGGCTGACCTTTCTCGATTGGCGTACCCCCATCATCTGGATTAGTTCTGACTTGAACAAACTTGAAGACAATGGCTTTCATATAGGGGCGTTTCAACGCAGCAGCCTCAAGCTTATGCTTCACTATGCCAGGATTTTTGTTTTCTGTGCTTCCCTAGCACGAATTCAAAAATTAGAACCAGCGTACACGGATTCAAGCTCCGAAATCCTCGACCAGGATGTGATGAATCTGTGGCAGTCCCTTGTGACAACAATCATGGACCAATTGGGCTTTTTGATCAACGAGCCAGCCTATCGCTGTCAATTACCCTGGGCGCCAACGTATCCGGCTCTCACCATCGCTTTCGTCAGTAAGTTGATCATTTCCTCAATCAGCCACATACAATTTGCTAATATAGGCTTAGCAACATTTGCTCTTCGGGTCGCCAGATGGCGCCCGAATTTGATCAATCAAAGTCTCCTACTTGAAAGAGCAGAAAGAATCTGCGATTTCCTCAAGCAACCCCCATACCCCGATATCCACCGGACTGTCTCCATCTTCGTGAACTATGCACGCGCCTTGATTGCGAGTCAGCGTCCGCAGAGCAACCATAGTACAGATGTACCCATCCTGGCTCAAAATGAGGGCCCACCATTCGAGGGAGCTGGTAACCCCATGATCAACGGCCCGCCTCCATCAGGAGTGGGTACCCTCGACGATCTCCGCTACAGAACTGGCCCGGCCATTCAGGGCGATAAAGATTCGAATATGGTCTCAATGCCAAGCAGTGACCCATCTGCGGTGGCCAGAGCGCCCGTATCTCGGCTATCCGGCACGATGGAAGCACCCAACTGGACTGTATCGAACTCCATTGCGGATTCTTTTGGTCTGTTTGAAGAGGGGCAGAACGATATCTTTGATTTCTTGCCTATGATGCCAGCGATGCCACAGTAACAATAGCATACCTGATACACCGTATTGAAGTTTGGGATTATTCCAATCCCTGTGTCCAAACTTATGAGTGATTCTCGCAAGGACCAAGTTCTAGGCTTGTAGATCAACCCTGATACTTGTCCCAGTGAACAATAGATTGGGCCGCAACGCGCAAGCCAGTATACTTTTTTCACATGTTTTTAGTCACACCAGTCTACATCTCCACTGAAAATTCATCTTAGCAATCAATTTGTGCATAGGGGGCAGCCATCCATGTCCGGATCCTACCCGGCACCGTTTGCGGATTGCCCTAACACCCGGCCCCGTACCGGCCCCGGTTTCCCGTGCAAAAGAAATTGAAGTATACCAGTCTCCTATTGGCTTGCTACCTACCCTGACATGATAGATAGAGGTATTATGCAGGATCAACAGGTTCTAGCCATGGTGACTCAAAAAATCGTCAGGGTTTTCGCTATGGGTCCGCCGGTTGCAATGGGAACAGAAATATTCTTCTATGGCTTATATAGCGCTACAGTCCTCATCTACCGGAGTTCTCAGAATCAAAATATAATAAATAAAAACATACTTCCAATCTTCTTCCTGTTTGTTCTAGCTTACCCCACTCACTTGATGGTGCAATATGGCGTCAGAAACGAAATCTTTAACGGCTCAGATAGCCGCCATCCTTTCTTCAGGTGAGCTCAGCCTCTGATATTTCCCGGTCTGTTCTAAACATGCTTTAGACAAGAATGAGAGTTCTGACAAGAGGTCTCTTGCTTCAACGGAGAATAATCAAAATTCAAATGGCGAATACCAAATAGTTGAATTGTCTCAAAATGAACTCCTTGTTGAGTTTCAGGAGAACTCACCCAAAAACCCACCAAACTGGGCCTTTGTACGCACGTATCTATACATCTATATATGAAGGGATGTCCACTGACGAATCAAATAGAGCAAAAAGGTCTACAATGCAGTTGTGGGGCTATTTATTGTCCTCAATAGCGGCATATCCTCCGCTCTTCCTAGTAATGCAGTCCCCGCTATCATGCAGGACTTCCACGAGTCCGGAGACCAACAAAAGGTCTTACCAACTGCTGTCTTTCTGATTGGCTATGTGATTGGCCCCCTGCTATTCAGTCCATTGAGTGAAACTATTGGACGGAAACCCGTTCTCCTATGGTCTTTCACTGTTTTTGTCCTCGCTACACTTGGCTGTGCTCTGGCGCCAAATTGGTCCTCTCTTCTCGTCTTTCGGACTATTTGTGGTCTTACAGGGGCTGCCCCTCAGACGGTTGTTGGTGGTATTTACGCGGACTTGTTCTTCGATCTGCGAAGTCGTGGTCGTGCGATGGCGATGTATATGTCGGTATGTGATCAATCACCTCCACGCAATGTTTGAATAGTGCTGATACCTCTCCCAGGCCTGCAGCTTTGGTCCCATTCTAGGCCCAATTATCTCTGGATGCTCGGTCAAATATGGTTGGAGATGGACCTTTAGGATCGACCTCATTCTGACGGGCGTTACCTGGTTGGCTCTGCTCTTCACGTCTGGTATGGTTATCACTTGGCCCCAATCGTGGCATCAGCTGATCTCGAATCAAACTAGAAACTTTTGGTCCAGCACTCCTGAAGCGACAGTCTGCCAAATTGAGAAAGGATTCCGGGTCCAATCGATACTTCTCGCGTCAGGAGCTCAACCTGGACTCAAGGTTCACTCCGATGGAGATTATCACTCGTCCCATCGCGATGCTCTTCTTTGAGCCTATCATCACATCAACATCCATCTATATTGCCCTCGCATATAGTCTGGTCTTCTTTTACTTCCAGGCCTATCCCATCATCTTTGGAGGTAATGCTCCGCTAGAAATTCGCCTATCATATCCAATACTAACATAGATTAACAGGCGTCTATAACTTCACCGTCGAGCAAACTTCCCTCACATACATCCCAAGTACGTCTACCCTTCCCGTCAATATCCCCAAACACCACTAACCCATCACAGTTGGCGTCGGCGCCGCATCTTCCGGCTTCGTCGCCCTCTACTACGACATAATCTACGAAAAAGCCAAAAAGCTCAACAAAGCCTGGACCTCCAGCCCAGAGTACCACCGACTCCCCATGTGCTGCATTGCCGGGCCATGTCTAACAGTAAGCATGTTCTGGCTCGCCTGGACGGCCAAGTCCACCGTGCACTGGGCAGCACCTGTGATGTCAGGGTTCATCTTCGGGTACGGGTTCCAGACCATCTTCATCTCACTTCTTACCTACGTGACCGATGCATACAAGATATACTCTGCCAGTGCGCTGGCCGCTTCCGTTATTCTGCGGAGCATTGCTGGAGCGCTTTTCCCGCTGGCTGCTGATCCGCTCTATGAATCCTTCGGTGTTTCTTGGGCTACTTCCCTCCTCGCGTTTATTAGTTTTGCTTGCATTCCCATTCCTTTTGCTTTGATGCGCTGGGGCCCTTGGATTCGGGAGAGAAGTCCCTTCTGTCAGAGGCTGATTTTGGAGGAGAAACTCAGGGCTAGTGGGACGAATACACCTGCCCATGTATAAAAGCGGTTCTTGTTGGCTTTTGAATTTTGCTTCCGGGGTTCTGGTTTATAAGAAATAAGTATGAAATAATGACTTGATAGCTAATTTATAATGAAGATTACGATTTACTTGTGGACAGTCTATACAAGTACATAAGTACTCTGTGCCGTATACCCCCCCGGTTATTATTTCCCCCTTTTCCTTATATCAGGCAACATTTGACCATATCAGGGGTCTAATGCTAAAAGACCACCAAAAGAAAGAAAATACAAGCCAAACCCCCATGAAGATTTCTATCTAATAGCGCTAAGTTGAACCAACCAGAACGCCGAGTTGCCTTGCTCTAAAATAGTTTCGCTCCACTTTCAAAAGGTGCGAGATCGCGTCGCGTCTTGGTTTTCTTCATATTCTTAGGATTCTTCATATTCTTGCTTTACTCTTCGCAATGTACTCGCATATTCCAGCTGAAGGCACTTCAGTAACAATCGCTCATTGCAAGGCACAGAACCTACCAGTTGGTTCGCGCCCCCAATTCCCCACGTCAATATTAGTACTAACCGGATACCGCCGATCAAGTCGATCGCATCCTTGAGCCTCAAACCATCGCACGTTTCCTAGAATTTGCGTTCGGTAAGCCCCTACCAAACGGTAGTCAACCCAACATCGAGCGCCTGTCAGTGGAGGAAGCCTCCTTCTTCAAACATGATCGAAACTTTCCCCCAGACACAGATGGGGAGCCCATAATGGCGAGTGTCATGGCGCGCATCGGATCCCACCGAGATTCAAACCGTCTCTGCCTGGTCGGAAAGAACATCCAATCCCTCAAATCCCGTCTATGGGAAGGCATTATCCCCCTGAGCGAGCAGCTCTGGCAAGAAAAAGGCCTCGACCGGCCAGAATATTTCGATTTCGCTTGTCAGCATCTATCGGCCGTGATCGCCGTATTCCAGTATTTGAATGTGCCAGCCGTGCGATTGTATCTTCGCGACACGTTCAATCACATCTACGACCATTGGACAGCGCTCGACACTGTTCTCAACAAGCGTAGAGAAGAGCAAGGTAAAGAGCGCATTAGTGTCGCTGGTCTCTGGACACAGTACATGACCGCGCATTTCGAGATGATGACCGAGCGCGCGCATAGATGGGTTACCGTGTATGCCAATAAACTGGGGGCCCCATTGTTGCAGGCTCTCTGGGAATACCGGCCACCGGGGGATGGTGACGGCCCATTGCACGAGCCTGATGCTGTGCAGTGGAAAATTACTGATTCGCTGCACATGGTGACGAAAATCATCGCCAATGCGGATTTTACCATCATGATCCCCATGAACGGTTACAAAGGGTACTCGGCTCCGCCGCGAGATGGTCCCGCGGCACTTCATGCGGCGAATCTGCTGGCGAGAAGTAAAGCGTACCATGAGCGTTTGAGCCTCCTTACTCGAGAAGCGATGTCCCGTAATGCAGCAGCGCGGACAGGTCCGTTTCTATCGTCTGGAGAGTCGTACCGCGCGACATCCCAAAGCCAGATCGAAGGTCTGAACAAATTGAGGAAAGAGGTGCGTGGTTCAGCTCTTGAACCTGTTCCGCACGAGCCTTGGATTACCGCTTGCGCTTCAAATATTGAATATGGGAAGGAGAAGGGAAAGGACGAAAAGTATGGGTTCGCTGTGTATCGGTTGACCTATGGGCAGACGGAGTCTGAATGGACCGAATTCGTTCACAAAGTGGAAGCGCATGTTTCCGATTGGGGCAAAGGCCAAACAGGAAGCAGTACCATCAAGGAGCATCTAAAGCTCCACTGGCTGGATGGGAAGGAATTGGGTTTTTCAGAGAGCGATATCGATGCATCTAAGCAGTGAGCGTGCCTTTCCCTGTCTTTCTTTCGTGCATTTTCAAGCTAACAAGCCAAACAGGCACTTCAAGAACATAAAAGATGACGAGGAATGGTCAAACATACAAACTGGTGCTTTCCTCGTCGTTGACTCTGCATCCTTTGCCTCATATACCACCAATTCCTACAGTCCCGCAACCTCACAGGTCATCCCTGGTGACTTCTCCGGCTTCCTTCTGGCCGTTGACCCGGATTTCGACCCACAGGAGGGTATTTCCCGGCCAGACGAGTCTCCAGGCTTCAACGGCCAGATGCGAATACTCGGAAGCCTTGTATGGAGTGATCTCTATTCCCTATTAGCATCGCAGACATCAGAACTCGAAGACTACTGGCCACTAGCAAGCGAGCACCCGAACATGGTATATGTCGGTCCAACCATCCCATGGCAGCGGTTCATCTGGCAGAAACACAGTGAGATGCGGTGGATTCTGCTTCGTGCGGTGATAGACCATGTAAAGCTCAATCCAGGAATGCCAGTAACGTCTGCTATGACATCTTCGACTGCAGTCGAATCAACAGCCGCACCACCAGCCCCATCTATGCCCTCTCCGACACCACCCGCGGAACGAAGTCTCGTGGATAACGCCCTCCGAGCACTCTTTCTCACCGAGTTTCAGCGCGACATGCGCCGTCAGGGTCAATGGCAGGTAGCCACCATGGCTAATGAAATGCTCCGTCTTCAGCCAGGTGAGCAGCCGGATACAAGGCGGATGCGACAGATGGTACATGCTGAGGAGCAGCGGCGGGAGCAGCGGAGGCGAGATGGTTTGCCTGAAGAGGAGGATAGTTCGGAGGAGGATCTTCCGGACTTCCCGTGGCAGTGATCATGTTTAGTATACGACTCGGGCTGGGCCTGGTTAATTGAGAATATTTATCACAATGGAGGTGAAACAAATTAGCTCGTTGGCTTCTTGGCGGCTCGAGAGACTCATACATACATATTGAAAGCAAAATAGACCAAATAGCCTACATGAGAACATGAAGCATAATCACTAGCTGGCATCAAAGAAAGCCCAGGGACACATCTTCAACCCTACCCCAAGCCCCAGATGAAATCTCCATCAACTTCACACCGCCCCTTTGATGTAAATCGCTTGCGAGGACGGTCACCCGGGTCCGCAGCCCTATGCCAACCAATCTGACACTGCTCATCCATCAAGTCCCTTCCACAACAAGGATAGTAGAACTTATCCGGGTAAGCCATGCGATAATCGTTATTGTCAACATCAATTCCACCAGCAATTTCATTCTTGAAAAACTCTTCGTCAACAACGTCTTTCTCTGTCAGGTGTCATGTATTAGTTACGTTTCCATCTGGCCATACAAGCAGATCTGTTTATGGGATATACATACCAACGTGATATCTGCAACTTGTCTCCGAGTTTTGGGTGACAGCGAAATCCTCCATGCAGTAGATGCAGCTTTCCATCCGCGGGGGCATCGGGTCCTTAGCCATAGATTCGGAGGTGGACTCATGCTTGGATGGTAGGGCAGAAGCGTCAGGAGTAGTGGAGCTGGGGACAACTGGGTTGTACTTTGCTTCAACCTTCTCTCCTAGTAGCCATTTGGAGGCGATTTCGCGGCCTTCTGGACTGTGCTTAATGATATCTTGCAGGATAGCCTCTAGGCGGTAGCTTGATTGGCCATGAGTTGCATCCAGTAGGAGGGTCAAGTTATCTGCCTGCTCGTCAGGTGAAGACATATTGCAGTTGCAGAAGGGTCTGGAAGCCATGTAGATAAAGGATGAAAGTTAAGTCGTTGGTCATGTTGTTATATTTCCTCAGATGCACCGCGTCACGCGTCGCGTGATGCTGCTGTTTTCATGTGTATAACAGACAGAATGATCCAAGAAGCGGTGGAGGACGCGGTAAGGTGACCATCCAAGTGGCAATGTTCCCTTTGAGAAGATACCGCCTTGCAACTGTACGAAAAGAAACAGACCATATTGTAAAGCAGGCGCCTTAAGACAAAGGCACATATGCAGGGAACGAACACGTCTATATGTTTTCATCAGAGTGTGTGATGTCCATCAGCTACAGTGTGTACACCCACATGGACTATGAACCGATCCGAAGACACCGTCAGCTCAACAGAGAAAGATTCTGAGCTAGGCTATTCCAATCCGAAAAGTCGACAAAGTTGGGATCCCAACTATCGATATCAAAGCCTGCCTCAAGCCGAGGATCCCCAGTCCCCACCCCATCAGCACAAGCAGCACAACTATCGTGAACGATTTGCTGACTCTGCTCCGCAGAATCGTGCGTCAGACGAATACGCCGCGCCTTATCCCGCAACTGTACAATCATCGGCCACTTAGGTCCGGGGTCCGGCCAAGACGGGTCATCAATCAGAGCGAACTGCATATCGATAGCGCGCCAGGCTCGTTCGACATGCGGGCCGGTTGGATAAACACACAGAGTCCAGAGAATGAAGGTGAAGAGGTGATATTGAGTGAAAGTCATCATCAGCCAACGGAAGCCACGCAGTAATTCGCTATTGTGCATCTCGAGACCAATTTCCATGCCATAGCAGGCCTGTGCCAGTGTCTCTTGGACAAGGTTGGAGTCGAGTGAACAGGCCGCCGGTCCCTGTGACTGCAGCTGTTTTTGTCGGAGGCACACTTCGGTCTTTATGAGGAGCAGCCGTCCGAGGAGGAAGCCGAAGCGCTGGATCGGGATGTCTGGGTCGCTATGGCGTAGGTATTTCTCCTCTATTGCGCCTTTAAACTCGGCGATGAGTCGCTCTGGATCGGCTGCTCCCACTAAGCTTCGATGTAGAGCCGGCCGTCCCCGATTGATTTCTATTACGATTAGAGAGAATGTCGTCTCGGTCCATCGGTTCTGCGATACGGCTGGGGCGGTGTTCGTCTCTGATAAGCACTGGTCGTCGATATTCAGTGGGAGTTCGGTGTCGCCGTAGTCGTTTTCCGGGACGCTGAGCCCATGATCTTCCGCTACTCGGGTATCGGCCGATTGGATATGTCCCCAGGTCCGTCGCCGTTGCTCGCATTCCAATTGTGAGAGTTTGAAGTTTTTCCCGTCGCGCTGGAGTCCGATGGACTGCGCGGCTCGGATAGTTACGCCGTGTAGTGTCCAGCCAGACCGGCCGCTATTGCTAAACCGAAAGCACGCCTAGTGGGAATGCATATGTCAGCCGTGCTAAGCACGGGAAATATTGATTCAAGGACACTTGAAGAAACATTATCTCACCTGATATATCACCATCGCTTGCAACGAAGTAAGGGTCGGAGCATCCAAAAACTCGGAGTGATACAAGGACAATTCCATCCCATGTTGATACCGCCGCAGATTGGTATGCAGAACTTCATTATGAGGATCATCCGAAAGAAACGTTGTTGTGGCAGCAAAACAAATAGCAAAGAGCAAAGCACGTACATCAGCACGCACACTCTCAGGTCGGTTAATCGCAGCAAAAATACGTGACTGCGCCGTTGGAACATGGATGACCTTCACCAAGGGCTCTACAGAACTGAGAAATGCCTGCCAAAGCAAAACCGCCTGCCACTGACTCGGATATAGCTCCTGGATGTCAAGCTGAGGTGACAGCGGGTTCGTGAAGAGGCCATCTGCCCTTAAGGCCGGTGGTCGACGCGGACTTGTTGCACCGATGGGTGATCCAATTGCGGACTTCAGTTCCTGCTCCTTCTCCAGCACCCGCGAGAGGAGAGGCTCATTGATATACCGGCCGTCTTTGTCTAGGAACCCTTGGTGGGTAGGGCGATCTGGTGCAGCAGATCGGCCAGGTAGAACTGTACTTGGGTCTTGATTTTGACTGTTCCCGGTCGAGCGTTCCTTGGTCATCGCCGCAATTAACTGTTCAAGATGCGCCAACCGTGCCGCAACATCGCTTGTGCTCTTCTTTGGGGATTGGCGCTTGATACGACTGGGACCTGGGTACTGGCAGGTTATATTCAACCGCATGCATTTGCTGCATGGTGAGTTCTTGTCGCATTTGATCTTGTGCGCATGGCAGCGTAAACATGATCGTTCTACGTTGTATCGGCGTTGACTCATGGTCCTGTACTGGCGCAGCGATAGGGAAGCCAGCGCAGATTGAAGAGATCTGGGTAATGAGGAGAATTTCTTTATCAGATCCTGGCTTCTGCAATATATCAACGATCTAGCCTCGATCTGGTGACGCAAGTTCGGTGTTCGGTCATTCGTGAATTGCCGATAGTCCGATAATTGTGGGGCTTAAGTCCCATCTCCTCGACTGGCAATTATACATCAAGACAACTCATATCCTAAGTCAAATGATTATTATGTGAATAGAATAGCCTCAATATCTCTGTGACTGGATTTTATTCAATCTTCTGTTCACATCTTGTCCCCCGAGGTCGCTCCAATATCCCACCTTCATTGACCAAGTAACAAAACAGACCCACCCACTAATCGACATTAATGCGCCGAGTACCCTTAAAACAGATGCTAAATATAGACAACGCTAATAAAAAGGCCTCTGGACCATTTCCAGAAGCATCAAGAGCGCCAATTCTCCGCCCAATGAGAATCGAAACACAGGGATTATGAGATAAGAAGATCGCGGACACTCATGCCCTTCCTCCTTTGACCCTCAGAAGACACAGCTGGAGACTCTTCCGACGACTTTGACAATGTCGTGCTCCCAGGGAAATTCTCACTGATCGAATCAGCAGTCCCTCTCCGGTCCTGAGTCAACATAAGCAAGGCAGCTGAAGCCTCGTGATCCACACCCTGGAACTCTTGCATCTTTTCATTGGATGCCCATATCGGGCCCAGTGCCGGGCTAGGAAGGATAGATGAAGCATCCTGTGGGATATTGGCTGAGGGGACTTGAGTGCGGGGAGAGAAAGATGGGGATGTATCAGGGAATTCTGTGGGAGCAGCGTTCAACTCCGGTGACGCAGAGGTGGAGTATGAATAAGTAGAGGAGTTATCTCTTTGCATGGGCTCGCCCGTTTCTGCAATGAACTCTGGGGATGTTGGGGAGGGCGGTGCGGCAGGGGTGTGGGTTGATCCTCCAGTCTTCATGTCGCGGATACATTTCTCAAGGTAATTGACATAGTCAATGCTTGCCTGTGGGGATGGTTAGCATAATGCAAGATTCCCGAAAGGAATGTGGATGTCGTACCTGAAGAATGGCCAGCTTGTGCATTTCCTGCCCAGTGCATGCTGGAATCATATCCTTCAATGTCCCGAACTCTTCGTTCATCTTGGACCGTCGTCGACGCTCAATTAAACTGTGTGCGGTCTTGCGGGCGATCTTGCGTCCTGCAGCACTAGTCGCACTTGGTTGTTTTCTCTTAGAGTTCGATGTGGGGTTGGGAACTAGGTCTTCCGAACTCTGTGAACCCTTGGCAGTTTCCCTTGTCTTGGGAGCTTTTGAAGGCGACTTTGGCTTCATCTGGATGATCTTGCGAGTTCTAGTTGGAGGCGGAGGCAAATCAAAGTCCTCGAGTGGGCGTTTGATAGATGTACCCGACCGTGAGGTGTGACTTGTACGGCGACCAGAGAGCTCTGGGGAGGTCGGGGATGCTGGGACATAGGAAGGGTCTGATCGGGAGGATCTCCGACTGGCATTGCTCAATGCAGCAGGAGGTAATGTGAAGGTATCGCCGTCGGGCTTATCTTTGATAGTGAATCCGCCCGACATGGCTGGGGTTGGAAGTCGTGACATATTAAAAAAGAAGAATCGAATCGAATGGAGAGAGGGGAAGTAAATAGATTCGAGTAGAGTTGTACAGCAAGGGGTGCAGACCTTATAACCGTGAACATCCTCCAGGGCCAGGTTATAGATAGTGTCGCGTGCTTCCAAAGGTTGTGCCCACGAGCCATAATGGGCGACGCTGATTGGTCCAGTGGAGACCCGTGCTCCAGGGAACAACGGGCATTTGCTGGAGTAAAGAGTGGGGCCCAGCGAGCTTATTGGTAGGTACTGAATACTTAAATTAAGGTGGGAATAGGGGCATACTCTAATGTACTTGGTACCCATTACTTCAATTGAGGTAGCCCAGCACGTGTATTAATTGGAGGACAGCCCTTCTCCAAGGCTCTCCATTACACGGACTCTCCTTTATGCTTCCAGTTTTTGCGGCTGTAACATTTATATCTTTCCTATTGGCTTGAAAAGCCTTGAAAGTCTGTCTTAAACGGTTACAAGTTGAGAGTCCAACCTTGAAGCTTCCAAGGTTCCTTTAAACATGAGAGAGGGCATTTCATCCGTATCCCCGAGTGTCCCTCTCTCACACATGGCACGTGCTTCCTCTCCGGACTCTCAGTCCAATTGTGGGTACCAGAGACATTGGAAGCTGCCCAGGCTCAGTGACGATCCTTATGTCGGAGCTCATATTTTACCTGGGCAAGTCCAGAAACCCCCGATGTTTCAATTTGATCTGCGACTGCGACGGTTATTGGCCTACCGGTAGAAAGCCTATTAGCCTTTCCATTTTTGTCTAGTTTATATCCCCGGGTGGGATCGGCGTTATCCCTAATTCGCAAGACATAACGAGAAACTGTAATAAAGACATTCAATTCACTTTTATTAAAAAACAAGATCCTTCATTCATATCACATGGTCCATAACACTCAATAATCTCCTTTGTCCATATACTTCCTCCGATTCCCTCCTACTCTATTTGTAGAAATTCTCAGGATTGCACTTCTCTGTGCATTGCAAGTAAACAGACCAGCTAAAAGCTAAATATTAGCACAATTCACAAAAGAAGGACGGCGACACTCACCAGAACTTATCATCATCCGGTACAGCAATTGAACAAGCCTGAGATTGCAAAGAACACAGCTCATGGCAACGGTTGATATTAACGCGATTCTTATGAGACGATCCCGTCGACAGGGGAGCTTTGCCCCGTGTACCCGTTGCAGTGGCATTGTGGGAAGTCGCATTACCAGGGACACGGACAGCAATGCGGGCACCGTGGTACGCCCCGGAGAGATGGGGCATTGCAGCAGCGGTGCTGGTCAGGGCAGCCACGCAGACGGTGAAGAGAGTTGTGAGCTGCATGGTGGAAAGTGGAGAAGGATCTGAAGAATAAGAAATAAGCTAGTAAGGTATTGGAATTGATCTGAGGCAGGTGAGCTCAGTTGCTATGAGCCTCTTATCCCTGGACCCTGGCCCGTCTTATATAGAAACGTCTTGACGGCTTCAATCATCTGGGGGGTGGCTGTCAATGACCGAGCCACCTGGGGAAAGGCCTCCTGGATTGTACAATGTTGCATGTTAGCGAGTTCGATAGGACTATAGTGGTAAGTGTCATGGTTGATCTCCAGGTCATCACATTCCACATTCCTGTGAGTCTGGGGGCCTCCCGCCTCCCGTCACAATTTGATACCTGACTTCATGTGTTGAACACAGCCAAGTACTCTGGTGATTTAGGTAGTCCAAGGCTTGGCTGTTTATTAGTGGATCGCAGTTACTCACACGGGTGCAATAGGGCATGTCTTGCGCGCCTTGGCGTAGTTCATGTCAACACTTCGCATAGTCCTACATTCCAGTGGGTGACTATCTCCGGTCATTAGTCCAATCATACTCCAAGGGAGAAAATAGAAGAGAGCCTTGGCGTCACGCTTGGCTTCGTCCGGCGTTATAGTGGATAGGGGTTTATGTATGGCTTGACATGACAGGAGTACGGACCAACTTCCCCAGATGGCATTGCTGAGAGGTATTTTGGCGCATTACTAGCTCTTTCTATTTAGCCAATGGTTCACTAGCATTCACGTACCGAAATATAGATCGGCCACGGCAAGCAATGTCCGAGATGTTTGCCTCCCTGAGTCCAAGAAGAGAAAGTAGATTCCAGTCTCTATAGAAATTATGCGTCTATACCCACCAGATGCGTTCCGCTTTATCTATAAAACGGAGATTTACTTGAAGAGCCTGTCGATGATGACACTACCAAAGTTCTCCTCCCCAGGAGACCCATCCATCCGCCAGATACGATTGCCAGCGCGGCCACTCAGCCAGAGACCATGATCACTCGAGCTCTCCTCCTCACCTTCGATGCGGTGACGGTTGCGGCGGTCGATAACGCACATACCACGAGTCCATTGTCCACAGGCGTCGATCCGGATATCCTCAGGTGAGTTCGCCGAGTAAACCCACTTCGGGTCTTCGGATGTCAAAGCGTACCAGACGCACACAGGGTCGTGCAGACTTAGCATAGCATCATCGCCGACATGTCCAGGGTGCAGGCGCTCCAAGGTCCTGAAGGTGTGTCCCATGAAGGCGTGCACCCACTCGGCAAGCGGGGAGCCGGCATCCAGAAGAGGCGTAATGGCCTCCCGGAACTGGCCGCGAGATAGATTGTGACGGAGCGTAATGTCCAGCGGGAAAAGGCGCAGAGTCAGTTGCCGGCTGAGGTTTTTGGGGTACGGTGGGAGTCGGTCGCTCTTTGTGGGCGGGACTGTCGTGTGTGGGTTGGGCGAGGTGAGTGCGAAGATACGCGCAGCTGCCAATGCGTCTGCGTAGGCGTTGAACTCGCCCGTCGGTGTCACCTATTAACAATATCAGCCCATCTGTCTCAATATTTCTCAGGTCTGGAAAAGGCTTAGCTCACATTTCCTGGCTCGTTGATAGCACCGCCCATGACGACCACCTCTTTCACGCGGAGGAATGTCTCGGGATCTTCTGCTGCAGCTACAGCCAGATTAGTGAGCGGGCCCACTGCTACTAGAGTCACTGTGTCTGGCTCATTATCACGGAGCGTGCGAAGAATCTCCTTATATGCCGGACGCTTGGACGGGGTGAATGCGTGGTCGTTAGGGCCTGTGCAGTCCTCGGCAGGCTCAATTCCCTCGCCCTCTATAGTTTTAGCGAAGAGGTGCACCCACGCCTTACTAGCGGTGAGATGCGGGTGCTATTGAGAAATCAGCATAATTCACTTGCTTCTGGGCCAGTAACGGCTTGGTGTTATATAGGGCTTCGCATACCGTTGCGTGAATGCCACCAAGTCCGTCGATCCCATCTGCGGGGGCGTCAGTAAACAGTGTCTATAATATGGTAGAGCAATGCATACGGAAATAGTCTGCAAGCATTTTCTGGTCTGCAAGGGGATCTGCTGCACCAACAGCCAATATAGGACGGCAAGCTCTCAAGCTGCCAAAGCCTTCGGGCCGGCCGTTCTCGCGACGCCACTGCATCTCCCGCTCGATGATGTGGAACATTGACACTGCATTGCGGAGACAGCTGGATATCAGGTCAGTCAAAGTAATTTTCCAAATAAGATGATACCTTACTTCTGCACCTCGATGTTACCGAATGTCAACGAGATGAGGAGAACCTCTACCTCCTCTGGGGTGGCGGACAGAGCCAGCAAAAGGGCGAGGATATCGTCAATGCCCTGTGCTACGGTCAATATCAAAGCTATGACAATGGATTACGAGGTAGCATACCGGATCGGTGTCAATGATAATTTTCTTTCCCATGGTGAATGTTGTTGACCTTCAAATGTTGGAAGAGTGACAGAAGTGGGAGCTTATCAACGTTATCGGGCTGCGGGGGTTTCGTAAACCCCTCGTAGCCCTGGAGGCAAATCATATATTAGACACTTTCAACGCTTATATTAGCGACCCCACTGTTACTGAAACGATATTTACATTGCAGTCCGGTGCTAAGCGATGCTAATCATGGTATATGCGTATAACGAAGAAATACATGCTAGTCCAGGCTTGGGCCCGAAATTCCGGTGACCGACGGCCCCCGGAGTGCCAACCCGAGCCCCCGTTATCAACAACTGTGCCCCACCAAATGGCAGGTTAATGCCTAGGCTTGGGATAAATGTCTATTGGCAACAATGTAGTATCTGCTCGCCAATATTTGCTGTGTGGAGCACTTTTGAAGGTATGGAAATGATCAGGTACTTGAAATTATTACTGGAACATGCACCTTGAGCCAGTTATCCATAACCAAGGTCGCAGGATAGGAGGGATCGCCAAGCCGGAGAAGCATTTGCATGGCCCTCGAGACCTTCGCCCTCGAACGCGTGCAAAGCGCCATCGGTACCTGCAGCTCCCAGCGCCGCCGACAGCTGGACAGCCTAGCGGACGTCACCTTGTCTGTGGAGATGGAGGAGCAGAAAAGCGCCTGCATTTGGCGTAATATCATCTGTCGTTCTTTGCAAGATACTCAGCCCAGTTGTCTCTTTCCCTCGAGCTACTATAGCAATAGGAGTAAGGTCAGATACCATTGACGAATCAACCTCGGCATGTCTCGCCGATACGCTGGCTGTGAGTTCTTTGCTTTGATGCATGGTCACCGTCTATATTGGTTCTAGGGAACGTTGTTGTGACTTGGTCCTTGCAAGGGCTGGGGGATCAGAATATCGGAAGGATTTTCCTTTTTGCGGTAGTTCGAGATAAGATCGTTGGACTATTCAAGAAAGGTTTATCCATGGATGGATTCTGAAGCGTATGTAAGCAATTCTGACATCCGCCCTGGAGATGTCGTTCGAATATGCCCCGCTTCGTCTTTTACCCCTGCGACATTGCTATTTCTAATTTATCACCCTTTCACTCACTGCTGCTATGATTCCATGCCAACCAAGAAACTTGGAAATGACTTCCAATATGTGAGAAGTAGACAAGTTCACTTCTTCAACTCAACTTCATAATCGTTCAAGCTTTTACCTCCTTCACATGCACTTTATATATCTGCATAACTCAACACCCTAGTCATAGACATATTCCTCGGACTATATTCTTGTAAGGTCTATATAGTTGGTATCTTTCGGATGTATTTCTTACGACGAAATCGTAACAGTCGAGGGGCTATTACCGTCAATGGCTTCCAAGGTTCCTAGGATCTTATTAGGCAGCAGGTCAAAGGAATCATATAGCGTGGGGAATCCTGGAAAAATTGTGGAACAGAAGGCAATAATAAGAACAAAGAATAAAATAAGGGGTATAGCCAATCGGACATAAAGGAATAAGAAATTAGTCTGATATGCCGAAGACTTAGAAGACTTACATATTCAGATTGCATTTTAAGGAGTGCATGGCCGTCGAACCAATCCCGGCCTTTCTTTCAACATGCCGCTGCATACTGCAGGTCTTAGACTGGCTGAGATTCAATATGCCTAGGGCGTCAAATACACTTGGACCATCAATTGGACCGGGTTGTCCGTGACCGATACTCCGTACACAACTTACACAACTCTTTTTCCGCCTGAGTGCTCCTATAAGGGGTGGAAGAACATTTGAAGAGAGCCGGATCGGCAATCTCCAAGCTTTCCGGCTCCCGGAAGAGTCGATTAATCAAACAAAAAATATATGCTCAGGAGGTCCTTTACGGCCCAGAACGCGCTAGTAAGATATAAATCGGTTTAGAGGGAGAAAACACAGAGACGTGGCCTGTTCAGTGAAAGTGTGTCTCATATATTGGAACTATTAGCTTTCAATGATATTAGCCAGAGCACTGTTCCCCAGGTACGGAGTACCAATACAAATATATGATGACAGCTTGCAGTACGGCAGTCAATGCTCAGATCTCCATACCGTAACATCACATTCTTCATCGCCAAGTTCCTCCAAGTAGTACTCCGTAGCCCTGTGAACATTGAAGATGATAGACTGTAAACTCATCGATAAATTAGAAAAGAACAGAGATGCCAAGTAGACAAGGCACAGAATATGTGCAATTACTCCAAAGCCAAGGGCTTGGTAACTTACCATTACCGTCACGGTACGAGTGGATCTGCCACGGTTGCCCTTTCCTCTACTCCTCGCCTTTCCTCCTTTCTCTTCCTACTCTCTTCAACCTCTTCTCTTCTTTCCTTTTGCGCTATTGCGCTATTTCTATTACTCCTGTACGCGGCATTGTCACCCGCATTCTTCCCATCCAAGCGCACTCCGGTCAATTGACCGACGTGGAATCTCCACCCACGGGAGACAGAAAGCTTCTGTAGCTGAGCGCAATCGTCTCGGCTTCCGGTGCGCGTGTCAATTTCAAAGTGCGCGTGCGCAATTGTCCTACCCTCTCATCCGGCGACTTTGATCCGTCCCCTCTCGACACCTCATCCTCCGCCTACGCAGGTTTTACTCGGACAGTAAGTTCTGTGCTCGAAACCACCTTGACAACGTTGATGGTACTGACTTATGAGTGCACAGCTCCATGAACATGAACCCCTACATTAGCTGGGCGATCTTGCTCGTCGTGGCTGGTGGCCTCGGCTGGTACTACACCAATGGCACAACCCCCAAGGCCAACGTGATTCGAGCTGCCGTGGAGAAAACCGAGACCACCGTAGCACCCAAGAAAGCAAAGCGCAAGTCTAAGCCTGCCCCCGAGCCGGTTGCCGCCAAGAAGCCCGAGGTGCAGACAGTCGTCTCGCCCCCCACCACCGAGGATGAGAAGCCAGATGAGGAAATCGATCGCAAGGAGATGGCCCGCCGCATGGCCGGTCTCAAGACCAACGCTCCCGCCCAGCCTGCTCCCACCAAGCCCGCTCCCACCAAGAGTCAGAAGAAGAACAAGAAGAAGGCTGCGCAGCTCGATGTCAGCGACACCCGTGCCTCCTCGACCACTGGCGCTGAGGCTGACGATGATCTGTCTTCCGCCGGGTCTCCCTCGGTGAACGCCACTGTCCCCTCGGCCGGATATGTCTCCGACATGCTGGAGGCCCCCGCCCCCGGTGCATCTGTGCTCCGCGTCACTGGCAATGTTGAGAGCCAGCCCAAGAAGCAGAAGCCTCAGGCTTTCAAGGAGGTGGAGACCAAGAAGCAGCGCCAGCAGCGTCTCAAGAATGAGGCCCGCAAGCAGCAAGTTCAGGAGGCTGAATTTGAGCGCAAGAAGCTGCTTGAGAAGCAGTTGCACACCGCTCGCGAGGCTGAGCGCCGTGAGGCTGCCCGATCAACCGCTCCCGCTGCCAACGCGTGGCAGACTAAGGGAAACACTGCTCCAGTGAAGACGAACGGCAATGGCGTATCCCAACCCGCCCCCGCCGTCCCTGCCACCTCCGCTTCTCAGGGTCTCCTGGATACCTTTGAGTCCCCTGCTGCCCCCGCTCCTACTAAGTGGGCTCAGAACCTCCCCTCGGAGGAGGAGCAGATGCGCCTCTTGGGAGCTGCCAAGGGCGATGACGAATGGACCACTGTCTCCAAGAAGCAGCCCAAGAAGAAGGGCGCCAAGTCTGATGAGAGTGTCAGCGAGACCAGTGCCTCGGAGAACCAGTCCACCCCTGTTGCTCCTGCCCCTGTTGAGCCCCGTGTGACGGTGACCCCTACCTATCTTCCCGACATCTTGCGCTCGCGTGAGAAGGGCCACCCACTGGACTCTGACTGGGCTGCGTGAGCAGTTTCCTCTGTCATGAAGTCTTTCTCCCATTCTCTCTTCATTTGAACTGTATTTATTACCCTTTTTTGTTTGTCCCTTTTTCCTTTTCTGTTTTTGGCGTTCTGGGGGTGTCACATCATTTGAGCACTCTCCCTCCCCTTGACTACAATCGGGGCCTGGGAGATTTCCACCACGCATTAGGAGCGGAATTGGTAGATTCCCCTTGCAAGTTGTGCAAGGAGGAAGAACTGCACTGCAGAAACAAAAGCAGAATTGCGGGTATGGATCTGACGCTGTGTTTGTGCAAGTTCTTTTTTTTTCTTTTGTTAGTCTAACTGGCAAAATCTGTATTGCAATGAAATCATAACCAATGCTTGATCTAAAATGCTTGATCTAAAAAACAATAAAATAAACAAGAATGTAGAGCTTTGAATCTTCAACGGTATATAGATCATCAAGTCCTGTGTCGTCACTATTCCAAAAGAGGTTTAGCGGCTAGTTCCGGTTATCGTGGCCTGAAGTTGCTTTGTATACAACTCCTTGGTATTTGCTCCTGTCTTTGACTTCTTCTTCCCCAACTCGTCAGACCTCAACTCCGATTTCTTCTTCTCCTCAATCTTCTTTCCTTTAGTTTTATTTTCCCGTCATGGCCCAAATTCGTGGCACTGCGGGCTACAACCTCGGCCACCAGAACCCATTTGGCGGGCCCGGTAGCGCAGATGCCACCAGCGACCCAAGTCCGCTCGACGCAATCCGCGAGCAGACCAGCAAGATTGAGGATTGGTTGGACACTTTGGCCGATCCAGTGAAGCCGTATGTTCCATGTCCGAGTGTCACTCTTTGTTTTGATCTTCTTTTTCCTCCCGTGTTGTGGTCGAAGTCGCGAGAGAGCTCAAAACAAGGGGATTCGAGCCATACACTAACACCCTGTTCTTTCACTCTCTAGCTACCTCCCCGCCATCGGCCGATTCCTGATCGTAGTGACCTTCATCGAAGACTCCCTGCGCATCCTCACACAATGGAGCGATCAACTACTTTACCTTCGTGATTTCCGGAAGAGTAAGATAACACCCTTACTCTCGGGACCCTGATCCGCGCGACCTAGGGCCGAGGGTCCCACGCTACCTCTATTTCGTTGTCTAACGCGCTTTCTCGTGCTGGCTTTAGTTCCGTGGGGAATCACGCACACTTTCCTTATCGTCAATGTCATCGCCATGGCTGTTTGTTCGACTCTGGTTATCGCCCGCAAGCGCACCGAATTCGCCGTCGCGGGTTTGCTCGGCGTCGTCGTCACACAGGGTCTTGGATACGGTCTCATCTTCGACTTGAACTTTTTCCTTCGCAATCTGAGTGTTGTCGGTGGTCTGCTCATGGTCCTGTCTGATTCGTGGGTGCGCAAGAAGTTCGTCCCGGCCGGTCTGCCCCAGCTCGATGAGAAGGACCGCAAGATGTATGTCCAGTTCGCTGGTCGTGTTTTGCTGATCTTCCTCTTCGTTGGATTCGTTTTCTCTGGCGAGTGGAGCTTCTGGCGCATTCTGGTTAGCTTGTTTGGTCTTGTCGCTTGCGTCATGGTTGTTGTTGGCTTCAAGGCCAAGTGGAGCGCCATCATTCTTGTGGTCCTGCTGAGTCTGTTCAACGTGTTTGTGAACAACTTCTGGACGGTATGTTTTTTGAGCAATCGAATATATCTTTTGTTACTGATAATTTGTCTAGCTGCATGCCCACCACCCGCAAAAGGATTTCGCCAAGTACGACTTCTTCCAAATTTTGTCGATTGTGTACGTTCCCTCTCCCTAACAGTGAACATCTTCAACGCTAATAATTTCTACAGTGGTGGTCTGGTCCTACTCGTCAACATGGGCCCCGGCCAATTGAGCATGGACGAGAAGAAGAAGGTCTACTAGAGCAGAAGTGAATCGAAACGCGATTTCCCTTCCCTCTATATATCTCCCGGCATCTGCATCCACCTAGCAAACACAATGAAGAGGGATAGGAATTAACAAAGGGGCGGTCTGGCTGGTGCTCCGCGGGCTCCGAGCATTTCGATACAGGCCCCCTCAACCCCTTGGCTGGTTTACAGAGGCTATGCGTGGCCGGGTTGGGCGTTGTTTGCATTTGGGATATTTTTGAAACGCCGAGGAGATCCAACGATCTATTCTCTTTTGCGTCTTTTCTTTTTGAGCTGTTCTATCTCGAACTTTTGTGTCCGATCTCTTGATTTATCGAGAGCAAAATCACATGTCCTCTGCATATGATGTTTTTGATGTGCATTTGAATTGCATCTATCACGAAGACAAGTTGAATCGAAAATCTAACGCTGAATGCAACGCATATCTGCATGATCCTTTGTCTTGTATGCAACAATAGTAATCTACAATAGCTGTGTCGAATTAGACCTGGTAAGTAGTGAGCGGAGCTTGAAAGCTACCCCTCTATATATACTTCTCTTTGGCTATTCTTAGAACCCAATACATACTTTTCGTGTAAAATCTTGCGCAGTTATTGATTAACATACGCCGGACACTTTTTATGTACTGCTGTATAGGAGACCTATGATCCATTAGAGATATGTCGGGTATATCGAGTTATATACAATTTGTATTCAAATATGCCGAGAACATCACGGCCCAGATCTAGATTGAGACCGCAGCTTCTGGAGGACCTGTCTAAGGATGATCGAGTGGAAAGCATTGTAATCTACTTGCGTTATTATGTTGTATTCTAGACTTGATTCAATGTCTAAAAGGAGAAAAAAATCCATTGCTGGTCAAAGACTATGTACTGGGAGGGAGTGATTATGGTACAAGAAAGTGATAATATCTAGGAATGAAGGAGAGCAGAAGAATAGAAGAAAAACAAGTCTGAAGGGCCAGAGTGCTGAAACAAGCAAAAGACAAGGAAAAGAAATGTGAAATGATAGGAAGGAGTGCTGTCGCGATGGACTCGCCCGTGCTCTTGTTGCGCTGAATTAACAGAGGAACTTTTGCAGGCGATGTAAGGCATTTCGCTTTTCTACTGGACCAGCCAGGTACATGCCTATGTAGGATATGAGGTCCCGACAGCAAGAGCGTGGATGTTTGCTTTGAGGGATCAGGTCGAGGAAAAATAGAAGACAATAAAAGCAAATGCTGGCTGGTCTTAATGCTTCAAACGCCGTTATAGAATGGAAGAGAGATAAGAGGTTTTTCGAGGATGAGTGTTGTGGACTTTGTGTTCGAAAGGCTTTTAGATGTCCATGCTCCAACGCCATGGACGGATGGGCTGTAATTGACCCAGGCCAATATCGTCGCGGTTGTCGTCGTTGATCTCTAGGTGTAGCATGTGGACCTTCTTGCTATCCCGGTGCATTGTGGATAGAGTCTTCGAGATATGTGGACGGTAGAACTTGTCAGTGTCATCTGTGGCTTTCGACTGAGGGCGGGATGCCGGTGTGTCAGGGTATTTCCATTCAAGACTCGGAGAGTCCGAGTTGGTGGTGGAGAACATAGAGTCAGTTCGAGAATGTGATTCTGGATCCGGACCATCGGAGTCGATACGGAGTCGAGTCAGCGATGGTCGAGGAGGTCGATGGTTCTGAGTGGTGTCATCGACAGCGCCGTCAGCGGTCTCGTTGATTCTTTCAGTCTCGCTCTCTCTGATCACAACATTCTTGGGAGCCCGGGATATGGTATCAAGTCCGCAGGCACTACCACGAATCGGCGAAGTGACGTCTGCTTTACCGGCCATCACTCGGGCACTTGGTGGTGGCTGGAGCATCCATCTGGTTTCGGCGCGGCTACACGGTCCACTAACAATGGGCGGGTGGAGATCGTTCACCGGCGGCACGCGGGGGATGTAGTACTTGGAGGTTTCATTCGGGTCTGCGCGACCGCGTCCAGAGAATCCAATGGACGATCCACGGACTTCCTGCTGTCCCCAAAGAGGCTCATCTTCCCGTTGGTAGCGCATCGACTTCCACTTCTCGCCGAGCGGATGCATCAGGCCACCAGTCTTGTCTTTCTTGAGTTGCGAGCTCTGGTCGGTATTCCAACTGTCCGTTCGTTGGACATTTCGGTGACCACCACGACGGGCTGGGGGACCAGGGCCTAGGGAGATTTCCTCCCGCCAGCCTACATTGGTACTGAAAGGGGTTGGCTGGGCGAATGGACGGGGTTGGTCGGTGACGATTTCGTTGTTGCGTCGCTCCTTCTCCTTCTCCCGCTGGATCCGGGTAGCATCCTTTCTACGTTTCCGACGATCGATATTTTCGGCGCAGGGGGTGCAACTGGCATAGTAGAAGACTGCGGACTGGGCGCCCCGATAGAGCCACATGGCTGGCGCGGGGGGTGAGTGGGGAATATCGGTTTATTGGGGCTTTTTGTGGCTAGGAGTTGTACACCGTCATTCAAGATGGGCTATCAGCCCGGGAGAACTGGTAGAATTGACCCAGTATTCGCTCGTTGTGTTGTAGTGATACTATCGGACACATGAAGGGCTGAGCGGGATAAGGGGGGAAACAGCGGAAAGGGGGATAGAAAGGTAAACGTAGGAATTGGAGATCGCCCAGCGATCTGTAGGGCCAAGAGAGGGTAAAAAATAGTTGGGAGAGAAAGTAAGAAAAAGATGAAATGGCAATTAGGGGAGATCTGAGGATTCTGAGGGGGGCGGTGGTTTCTGCCTGTTTCGCCTTTAGGCTTTTCGATATTACTGCTTGCGGCCTGAGCTGGGTATACATATATGCAAAGATATATGTTTTACGGACAGTCTGATCAATTTGATTGAATAGTTTTACTCTTGTTCTTCTTTTAAATATTTTAATTACCCTTGTACACATCACATTGCCACAGCATGTAGCCTCCTAACTTGCTGCGCCAAGTCCCCGAGGGGGGCTTGAGAGACCAGCAAGTACTACAAAATCATAGTTACAGACCTGACTGACTACATGTGTCTGTATGCCTGTAACATGACTGCCTAGTTCACCATATCCTCTCTTTATGGGATTCTTTTCTTTCTTTCTACGAGGGTACTCCGTACTTCATACCGTTGAACGAGGTAGCCTTGGCATCTTCCCGCGTGGAGTCGAGGAATGTGGCTGCAAACGGTACGAAATTACTCCTGATTACTCCTTTTTAAAAGGAGAATGTAGAAAATTGGAATGGTAATTCCACCTATCTCGAATCATACTGCTCTGATGTAAATTCACATTCCGTTCTGGATCGAAGAACGTAGGGGTCCTCGACATTTCATACTTGGGAGAGGCAAGTAGTTAGAATTTCCCTGTAAATTCACTGTCTTCGTGCCCAGCCTCGTCTGTGCTCTTGCCCCCCGCAAAGTCATTCGAGGGGCAAGAATGCCGAGTTGATGGCAAACCCCCATGTGCAGCCCCTTCTATATGCTTTTGGCCATTGCATCATTGCACAAAGATGTCAAAGCAACATCGACAGCTTGGGAGTTCGTAGGTTCGCAACGGAAAGTAATCAAAACATGGCGGGTCGACATTCAACGGCTTATCTGCGCATCGTTGTAGGGCCAAGGGCCAAGCCTGCAACGGTGAATTCATAGTAAAGGGCCACGCAACGCTGGCAAACTCAAGGATTGATCGGCTTGCTGAATCGTTGTATCGCATGCAAATGGTTTTCCCCAAAACGCCCGAAAAATGACAATGGAAAATAGCACCGTGCAAAAACCCCCGCTCATGCATTCTTCGTGTCTCGGATTACCTCGCCTTTCACCTTGGACCAGTCGATGTCTCCGTCCATTTTTTCGTCTATTTCACCGCACACCACGACATTGTCACCGCGGATCAGGTACAGCCCATGCTCAATTTCAGTGGAGGGCTCATCGTCTTCTGGGGTGCGGATGATGCGTTCAACGGTATTGGCGAGCACAAGATTGGTCGTTTGGTCGGTTGACAGGAGATCGCCGATGAGTGTGCGGCCGTCAACGGTGAGGATGAGGACCTTTTCTGTTTAAGGCGAGGTTGGTCAGCACTTGGTCTACATAGCCCTGAGATTGGATGTGCGAAGCATCTCAGAAACGGCAAAACTCACTATTAACGTAAAAGTGGAGAGACATGTTGGATGGGAGGGCGGTTTAACAAGGTCAAAGGATGTCAATTTTGCGGTTGATCAGGTACAGGTAGATGCACCGCTGAGTCGGGATCGAGCTGTGTCTCGAGCCAGGTGGTCCTGTCACTAAGCTTGGAGTAGCTCTTTTGCCTTGCGGGAGCAGAGAGGGTTCGTGGATCCTCGTTCAACTCGGAGTTCGTCACTTCGCGCAAAACGTGTTCGCCGAGGTAAAGAGCCGGATTGGCCGCGGTTGGTCGTAGCGTGGCAATTGACTTGCTGGAAATCCCCAAGATCGCCGGGAGAAAACCAAAGCTGTAGGAGCTCCGTTGAAAGATCGGGGCCAATTGAATGTCGGGTGATGGTAATGGCGCAGAGCGGGTCGATGTTGCTTGTCGAATATCAAGTGAAGATTGCGAGAATCCTCCTAGACGATAACAGTAATATTCTGGAGAACGCGAGCCCGTGGTCTCGATTGATAGCGAAGGGATTGGTGGTAGCACGTGTCTTGGTGCTTCATGGTTGTTTTCTACGATAATCGATTGACATCCCCGATTGAATCACGTGCTGAAGCTTATGGTGGATACCACATCATTTTATACTGTTTAATGAACGGAGATGAGTCTTATAAGAAAAAGATATTCTGTTCTACAAAGTTGGCTACAGTGACAATGAGCTACATAGATGACTCTAACGTAAAAGGATTTATGTAGCAATTCACTATGTGTGCACGATATCGCCCGCAATTTCCTATGCACTCCAATCAGCCTCGCAATGCACTCAGATCCAAAGGAACACTGCTGCCTCTTCCAGCACGATATCGGCGTTCTCCGCCGATAAATTGCCGTGGTTTAGGGAGCAGCCCATCGCTTTGAAATTTGAATCGCGGGTCTTCTATTAGGACTGGGCCATGTCCTTGTGTTGAAGGGATTCGTGAGCTTGGTGCAGGCGATCCACCATTGGAAAGTGTATAAGCGCTAGGATCCAGCGATGCAATGGGTTCGTGGGAGACAGGTCGAGAGGAAACAGGGGGTGGGCGGGATGGCGGTTCGCTTGGCGGAGCTGCAGGAAGTGAAGTTGGAGGCGGTGGTGGAGGAGCACCTGGGGCAGCTGATGGGGGTGGCGGGGGAGGTGCCGAAGGCGAAGAATGTCCCAGGGCGGAACGGGCAGCCTGCGCAGCAATTGAAGGCGGGGCTGCTGATGGGGGAGGGGGTGGTGTCGATCTAGAAGCAGCCGGTGGGGGAGGAGGTGCCCGAGTCGCAGGGGCTGATGGGGGAGGTGGTGGGGGTCCGGACGGCTTTCTTGATGTAGGCGGTGGTGGAAGCTTGCCCGGTGCTGGAGGGGGAGGAGGTGCGCGTGGAGGTGGCACTTCAGGGGCCTTTGTAGCTGACGCTGGAACTGCGGATGAGGGTCGTGAAGCAGGTCTCGGGGGGAGGCTTCTTCAAGCCGGCAACCAAGGAATTGACCGGTGGTGCGGGCGGTGAATCGGTTGATGATGGACGGGGAGGCGGCCTAGTCCCAGGAGGCCGGGGAGCTGTTGGAGGCTTGGGAGCTGCAGCAGCGGGTGGTCGAGGTGCACCTTCGGAATCAGAGATATATGGCGAGTCTCGATTGGCACCTGTATCGACACCTCCACGGCTGCGTAGTTTGGGCATCCCACCAGCGAATAGACCACCTAATTGAGGTGGCGTCGCACTGGCTGCACCATCTGTCCCAGAAACTCCTTCGCTGTTACTTCGTAATCGATTCGCGGCTGGGCCGGATGGTACGGGCGGTGCAAGCCCGCTTGGAGGCGGCCTCGCGCCAGGAACAGGTGGCGCACCCGCGACGGGAGGGGCTGCTGAGACGCCTCCTGAGCTTCCGATTTGAGGTGCTGATCGATCATTGGTGACAGCCTTCTTCAGCTTCGCGCCCTTATGGATATCAGAAAGAAGTGCGCCCTATCCATAGGTTAGCTACCGAGTTCCTTGGGCGACAAGCTGCTTGTGGCAGTGAAATTGAAGCATCGCATTTACCTACCCTGTCCTTAGCCTGCCCTTTAGGGGGTCTGCTTGGGATGCTACCTGGAGGGGGCGGCGGGGGGAGGACCGCCCAAACCTCCCGGCGGCGGCGGCGGCGGCGGGGGAGGAGGTGGCATGGTTAGGGATCAAATAATGGGTTTGTCAGGTAAACAGTTGCATATAATTCAGAGAACAATCAGGTCGGAATGATGTGTTCCTAGAATAAAAGGGAACATGGAGTTGTTAGGCAGAGAGGTAAGAAGACGTCAGGGTGCGAGTACGGAGAAGTGGACAGCGTCGGGGCGAAGTCTCCGCCTGGACTCTGCCATCGAAAAAAATACAGCTGCCTCACAACGTCACTCATCACCACAGCCATGAAAAGAGTTGCTCTAACAGCCAATAGAGGCTCCCGGCCACAGGGTCCGATCTGTCAATTATGTCAATTCTCGACTTCAGCACCCCGTCGTGGCCTCCCTATCGCGCGTCTACCCGCGCGCGCAAGTCGGGCTACGGCCTCCAATCTCCGATTACAGCCCTCGAAACGATCCGATAGATTGGTATTGGACTCTCCTCTACTTATTTCCCGCCGATATGCTTCCGCTGCAACAACCAAGACAAGCCCTGAGGCTGTAATCAAAGAGATTGAGCGGGACGCATCTGCCGTGCACCAATCAAATGCTGCAGCCTCCAGCGAGGTGGTAGTAGAATTACTCCAAAGATGCCAGCGAGTCGCTGAGTCCCTCGTCTCGCGGGAACGGGATCAGAGCGAGGGGTCCTCAAAGGGCGAGGGCAACGCGATCTCTTCTTTGCTGGACCTGGAAGAGAAGCAAACCGCAGCGAAGAACAAAGGCAAACCACAGTCCTCACAGCACTCAGACCCACGACTGGCAGATGCGGTCTCACAAATTGTCGTTGAACTTATGAAGGACGAGAAGGTCTTTATTTCGCCTGAAGCGCTAGCCTCCTGCACCGAGACCCTGACTCTGCTGCGACGGGCTGAGCATTTCCCCGAGATCTTCCACCTTTATGCCTACAAGCCTGTCCCAGAGGACGGCAGCTCTCCAGTGAAGTTGCTGAAGGCGAATCCCAAGAGTGTCAACAGCGCCGTTCCGGCGGAGTTGGCTAACAAGGCTCTTGGGGTTGCCATTGCACAGAAAAACCTCTCGCTCGTGCTAGCCATCATCGATAACACTTTCTGCGCCCCCGCCTTCCACCGCGCGAAAATCTTCAAGAAAGCCGGTGTCCCTCTAACCGGCCTTGCCGCTGCCCCGGCTGCTTGCTATGCTCTCGCGTCATGGGCCGCAACATTCCAGAATACGATGGATCCGAACGTAGCGACTGGGATTGCGTTCGCCGCTACTCTGGCTTATGTTGGCGGGACATCCTCCATGGGCATTTTAGCCATTACTACAGCTAACGATCAGATGGAGCGTGTGGTCTGGATTCCTGGTATCCCTCTGCGACAACGGTGGTTGCGCGAGGAAGAGCGTGCTGCCATGGATAGAGTTGCTGTCGCGTGGGGTTTCAAGGATCCTTATATGAGAGGTGAGGAAGTTGGCGAAGAGTGGGAAAGTCTTCGTGAGTTCATTGGCATGCGGGGCATGATTCTGGATAAAACCGAGTTGATGGAAGGCATGGAGTAAATTGATTCTCTGCATGTATCATAAATAGTCCCGTATTTCATACATAATGAGCAATGTAGAATACAACTCTTAAAATTCATCTGCAACTACATTATACTAGAGGTAATTACGATACCGAAGGAGCAAATTGAGACCGATCATGAGCTTCATTTTTATTTTCAGTCGTGAGACTATGACATAAAACCAGTTCTCAGGCCCAAACTAGACAACACTGGCGCAGTTAAGCGACAGATAATCTAGTAGACACGGTGGGGAGGAGACATGGAAGCCTTGATGACAAGACTGCCAACGTTCTGCCAGCCCTTCTTGAGGAGGGAGACAAGGTAGTTGATGGCGAGCATCAGGTTGGCAACAAGGGCCTCCTTCTCCATCTCGACGTGACCGATGGCAACACCGAGGCACAGAACCTTCTTGAGCTGGAACTTGATGGTGGACTTGACGTCGGTGACCTTGGCGGCCATGTCCTCAGCGTGGGAGACGGGGGTGGGGAACTTTCCGGCCTTGGACAGACCGGGACCGAGGAGACGGGGAATCTGCTTGATCAGACCCTCGGAAGCAAGGAAGGCATCGTACTTGCGAGCAAGCTTCTTGATGAGCTTCTTGTTCTTGTTGAGCTTCTTGAGATCGTCAACGGACATGGCATCGATGTTGTGGTGCTTAGCACGGTCGAGATCGTGCTGGTCACCAAGAATACTGTGAGTTTCGTCTGTTAGTTCCGGGTTCATTCGACGTGTAGATGTCCCTCGCCGTAGCGCATCACCGATGGAACAGTTTGCGCGGCGGGAGGGGGTTGCCGAGGGGAAACGCACCAGATGGCCATGTTGGGGCGGGGGACGCTAGGCAGCTTGATGGTACCAGAGAAACGCTTGTCACGCTGGGGGTCGTAGTTCTTCAGACCGATCTGAAGCTCAACGGTCTCGGTGAAGTTACGCTTCTTCTCATTGTGAGAGTAGTTGAGAAGGTTCTCGACATTCTGGCGCACTCCGGCTGTAATGAGACAGGAGCAGTTAGTGGCAAGACCATGTTGGTGTTAGCATGGGTTGAGACGTACCGACTGTGATCTTCGACATGATTGCTACAGTCTTCCAAAAGAAGTTGAAATTCTTATGGTATGGCTCTGCGCTGAATGCTTGAGAAAAGAAATTGTCGAGGGCCGTGAATTTCTCCGCTTGTGGGTGTGGACTCGCGCTAGTCTCAATTTGGCTTAGCGGTGCCCTAAATTTTTGTTTGCTGACATATTTTGTAGCCTAAGGCATCAATATATACATAGTTACAACCTTGGAAGCAGAGCACAGACCAGGGGTCCCCCTAAGGCGGTTGTACATTTACTTCCCAATTCAGAAACTGTGGAATTTCGGTGATATAAGTCATCATGTTGCCCAAATTCTTGCAAAGCAGCTACACTCGCTACAAAGATGACACCAACAGCTTTGCAACCTGGCTCCTTCAGGCAGCCGGTAAATGTGGCTACCAACCGCCCGGCCTCACTTCTACCGCGTCCACCTTAAACAAGGGTAAAAGCAAGAGCAAAAAGAGGCCGCAAATCTCAGGTCCAGTCCAGTACACCACGACTATTAAGGATCTTCAATTGCTGGCTGATGTTGTGGCCAAGTCTGCTCTCACTGTGCCTAAACCAGTTCTCATCATCGCCAAACGAGCGATCAAGTTGAGGAAACATGTCACTTCTTGGTTTTTGGGGCAAGGCGACACCGAGAACAACAAGAAACACGCTCATTTTATCTCTGCACTGGAAAAGGTCTGTGAGACCCTGGAATGGAAAGTGAAGAAGCCTTCCAACCCGGATACCGAGAACCCTTCTCCAACATCTGAGGCAGGGGACGGCAATGCCGACCTCGATATGTTCCTCAACAAATTTGCTGTACTCATCGTCGAGGAACCACAAGAGCCTCAAGAGCCTCAAGAGGGACAGCGAAAATACCCTGAATCAAAGCAGGTTGTGAATGTGGAGCTGGTTGAGAATGACGAGGATGAGGAAACCGATTCATACTTCAGCCTCATATTCTTCAAGACATACTGCTTGTTCCAAGATTTGCGCAACATGAGGGCATTTATCTCTCATACCTGGTCAGAATACCGGGATAAGAAGATCGATCTCATGAACGCTGCTGTTGTGACTGATAGTGCTTTGCAACTTGCACGAGATCTCGTACAGGAGGTGGTGGATGACTGGAGCACTTCAGTCCCCTCACCTGTTGATAACCTCCAGAAACTGGTCTTCAATATCGCTTGTATGACCAGGAGCATCGATCTGACCCCATCTACTGAAATCGGTCTGCCATACAATAAACACATGTCCGATGTAGCCGAGTGGTGCTATTTGCCAACGTGGATCATACTGGAATCGTTCACACATGTTCTGCAGAATGATCATCTGCCAGTATTCAAGAAAGGCTATTTCGGTACTTACGATGCCAAGGCGAACAGAGAAAGGATGCCTGTGGGCCAGAAATTCAACGAAGACAAAATCATTCTTCTCCAGCTACTGCCAGAGTTCTGCATGATTGATACATTTGGTATTCATATGCTTACACCCGATGCGATTACTACAGGCCTTCTTGATTTCTGCAAGACCAAAAAGGTTACTCCATGGCTTTGCTTTGCTTCTCAGGTCCTCCTTGATGTTCATCATATCATGCGTCACAGCACTTTAGGCGCATTTGAAGATCTTCGGATGTCTGGACTGCGCATTCAAAAGACCATTGATGACTACTTGAAAGTTTCCAAATCACATCCGCAGCCCAAATTCTGGCCTAAGGAGGGTGATGAAGAAATCAAAAGCGTACGCTTCGCAGTGGATTCGTGGATCATGAATGATCCCTTCTCGGAACTGAGACGTCATTCGATGCCAGGTAAGAACGCACCAGAGAACCATGTGCTTTTCTCTCAGCATGCCATCCTGTGTGGCTTGAGCTTGTTCCATCTCAACACCCGGATGCAGCATGTTGGACAACAACTCGTGACTCAATGGTACGATGTCCAGCAACTGGCTTTCTTGTACAACCTTGCAAAGATCGAATCCCATAAGAACTTGAGCTGGCCTGATATGGAGACTTTCATTAAGATCCACGGTGATTCTCATATATTCGTTGGTTCTCGGCCAAAGAATGCTACCGAGTCCTTGAACAGGCTTGAATTGGCCACAGGCATATCCTCCGCTACCAAGTTTGCCCGCAATGCCCGCAATAGAGGAGATTTCCATCGCCCTGATGGGAAGAATCCCAGAGTACTGACACCAACGACTACGATCGCGAAACTGTTCGGGGACCAGTATGTCCCTGGTTTTAGGGAGGATGGCGGCATTAGAAACATTGACAATATTCTGGATACGCTTTCGCAAGAGCTGTCCCTCCAGGTTACCAGCAAGGAGCCTCAGCCCTCCGATCCACAAGTCATGTTCCAACACAAGTGGTCCCAAACCCGCAACATCGGCACCCTACAACTTCTCGCCCTTTTGAAGAGTCGATTGTTCGAAGAGGAGCCTGTACTGCTGTTCAACTACTTCGGCATGCACAAGCGCTCCCTAGAGCTGCTGAGGCTGATCAAAGCGAAAGAGCACCACAAGTTTGTCCAGTATTTCACGCCTGCGTATATGCCCGATGAATCTTTCATCTCAAACATTGTGATTCTCGTCCACCACGTTGCGCGAGGCTCGGCACAAGGTGCGCGTGAAATGGGAATCTCTGTCAACGCTGGCAGTCGAATTGGCAGTCGAATTGTCATGAGCTGTGGCGACGTCATGCAGGAGTATCTACGGAAGAATGGAGATGTGGCATGCAAAGAGCTGAGGGTTTTCTGCAAGAGCAAAACGCCAATCCAGGATGAGATTGATTCTGATAAGGGAAGGTCTGAAGAGTTTTCCTATTGGTTTGGCTTTGAAGAGGCTCTGGAACCAAAGGTCCTCGCCTCGCTTATGACTGGAATCCCAATCGCTTAGGCAGGTGGCTCTGACATTGCGGCATTTTTTTTAAGCAGTATCTGATATGGTAATTGTCATATTGAAACGCTCGGGGATCAGAGACAGGAAACTACTACATATTTAGTATGTATTCGAATAACTAACCAAGGTGTTTCAAAGTAGGTACATTACTACATATGTAGTTACTACAATCGAATTCCATCTGGCTAGTGAGTAGTAGCAGTGGACTACCATTGATTACCTGTAAGGTCTACAGAACCTTGGAACTTCCAAGGTTCTTTTTTTTTCTTTTTTTCGGAAAAGTACAACGCTCTGCATCGAGTTATGGTAATATAATTGGTACATACTGAATAGGCAGAGATCGACCAAACCTGTGTTTTATCCATATGTAGATCAGCCACAGCCCTGGAGCCCTGGAGGCACGAGTTACTTATTAACCAGGCGCGTAACAGTCCAGCTGAGTGAATAAAGTCATTGTCAGAAGCTGGCTTACGTATATTAATTATTGGATGCATATATACTCATCTAGAAAGATCTTCAAGACTCTTCATTATCTTCTTCCCGAGGTCTGACCTCTGCACAATATATATAGTCCGGTATAGTCTGACCAAAACACAAGCTTTTGCTAAGTAGACGGGTACTTAACACAGAAACCCACAAAGTAAGCGAAGGAGTTACTAAACGTATTTTTCTATTTTAGGACGAATCTCGCCAGATGAAACAAGACTCGACATGAGCGGGGGCTGCAGGTGATCGCAGCGCTTAAACGTGACCGGCAGTGTCAGCCTCAGATGACTGGTCACCCGTTGGCCATTTTATAGCATTTAACTGAGGCTGCGCCCAGAGATTAAGATAAAAACTAAACTTGGCTTTCTGTTTATTCTTTTCTGTGATATATCCCGGGTTTCCATTATATGGTTAAGGGTGTTTATATGATTCCCGTTTGACCTAATGCCCGGGTGATATACCCCCTCCCGACTTGACAGCTGATCCTTCGACTATTGGCTATTAATATTTTCCCGACTTATATACAAGTCATTTCCTCCTGATCCAGCGTCTGGAAAACCACTTTGCTTTCACCATGTCTTATACAACAGATTCGCGCGAGTCGACTGCGCCTCAGGATTACTACGCAAGTCTTGACGATGAGGGCTCACTTGTGGAAAGATTTAAGAATATCGACGATAAAACGCAGTTTTACACTGCTATGCGCCGCCTACAGGATCCTCTTACTCATAATTTTGTGCTCGATTTTGGCAACGAAGAGGCATGGTGTGCATCCGATCTGGGCACCAATGAACTGAAACTATTGCTGAGTAAACCGGTAAGTCATTTTCACATTCAATTTGGTTGAATTCTATTCAATATCCAAGGTCTGACATGATACAGAGAGACAAATGTTTCGGTACACGGTGGATGTAAGAGCTAAGTTCCCAGATGTAGTTGTGTGTATACTGACGCGATCATAGTAATATATGGGCGCCAGAGGAGCAGAAAGAAAGCATAAGGGTAGGATGTCCAATTCCATTCGCATGAGCAGTATGAGCAGTATATACTGACCATTCCCAGGCGATTACCAAGCACTACGGGGTGTCGGAACGACTACAGGGGATGATGTGCACAGAGCCAGTGCATCATCCTGAACCCCCCAAAGTTACTACGCCATTACCAACAAAAAGGACTTCGCAATCGCCCAGTGTTGCGCCGTCATTCCAGCATGAAGTGGATGACCCGGAGAATGCACTCAAGCATCTCACTGAGCCAGATAGGCTCCGCGAGTCAGCATCCTTCAAGAATCTCACCTTTGCACAAGTCACGGACCAAATCTGGCACTTCTCTTCTGTGGACCATGGTCCTCGATGTGAGTATAGCACACCAAATTTGAGAGAGCATAACGTTAAACAAACCCTCAGACACATGTATCGGCTATAATACGTTGTTTGTGATCCCCACACTATCACAACCGAATGGAAAAGATCTCCCGGATGGAAAACGGCTTTGGACCTGGCTGGTCCAGTGCGATGATGGTATGAGCCGCACGGGGACACCCCGTTTCCCGGACCTCGAGCTGACTTGTTTGCAGGCACAATAATCTCAATCCAAGAGAACCCATTTCCAAGACGAAAGGGAGTGCCGATAGACGAAGCCAAGCCAGTCCTCGACATCGTGCGTCGGAACATCCGCTTTATTTTCGCTGGCGTTTCGAGACAGCACTTTGCCATGTCCGAGAGCGAGTCCTTAATCACCATCCGCGTGCGACATTTCAGTGACCTCGGACCGGATCAAGCCAATATCAAGCAGGAGGATGGACCGAGTTTGCTCTTCTATTATATCTTTGACGACTGGGTGTCAAGTTATGGGCTCATCGCAAAGCGAGAACACAAGTATGGTGTTGCTTTGGAGAACTTGGTTAGTATCGTTCTTATAGCCAGTTTGATGTGTGTCTATTTATGGCTAACTCTGCGCAGAGGGGCCAAATGCTCGAGCGTCCGGTGGTGGATTTGGTAAACGAGTTGCACTGGCTGGGTCGGCGACTCGCCGTTCTCAAACGATTGTATCAGAGCTATGAGCTTATCATGCGGCGACTCCTGCAACGGCAACGCATGCTCCGCGACGAAGCGCGTTCGGCTCAACCAGCCGCAATCTCGTATGGAGCCACCTTTGGCGATATGGAGTTCGTGGATATGCGCCAGTCGAGTGTTGTGAGCAATTCCAGTTTCCACAACACAACTGAGAAATCGGTCGGGGTGCAGCTGAGCTCGACGGCTGTGGCGCGCTTCGAACGGTTGGTCGATCGTATCAATCTGTATTGTTTGAGCGAGATTGAGAACTGCCTCAATGAGAAAGAGTCCTTGACGTTCCTGGTAAGTGCTTTTCCGGTTTTTATTCGGAGAATCCCTGCTGACGTGGCCTAGAATTTCAACTTGATTGCGCTCAAGGACTCACAGGCTGTTGAGAAGCTCACTCGGATCACTATCTTGCTGGCCAAGGCGACCATTCTGTTCCTGCCCGTTAGCTTGATGAGTGCATACTTCTCGACGGAACTCATTGGCGTGAAGAATGGGTACACCAAGACGGATTACTGGGTCAGTTTCGCAGTGATCTTCGTCGCTTCCGTCTTGCTCTTGACCGTTTTCGGTTACGCCAGCGATACCGTCGAAGGGAAGACGATTTATCGGTCGATGGTACGAACATTCTTCCGGAAGTCTCGTCAGAAAATGTCGCGACGACGGGAATAAGGGAAGACATTGAAGACATTGAATTGAAAACATTTATGACGCACCAAAAGAAAGGGTGCCTATCGGGTGCCTATCAGACACGGTGGGACCGTTGAGGGTCTTCGCCCGGACTTTCAAAGTTTGGTATTTCACTTACGGGGCCAACACGGTGTCCTCTTCCAAGGAGATATACACATTTCCATAGTCTATATAGGCAGAACTATTATCATAAGTTATACCATATATATCCTGAACAACTTGTAGAGTCATAAGTTCTTCTGGTATCTCCTCTCCTCATTTTCTCGACTGTTGCGTGTTCTTTCAAGTCGAAAAACGGGTGACGAAGACTACGCCCACCGCCATCGGTCTGCGTATTTCTGCGTATTCAAAACAAAAACGAAACATTTGAATTTCCCCTTCTGACTTCTTCGAGGATTCCCCTGAACTTGCATCTCTTTACTTCTCAAATCCAAAAAACTTATACCTTTTTTCTGCCGGTAAGTGACGCAGGTTTAACTGGCTCGTGCCCAGATTTGCCCCTGGATCTCTGACCGACAAGAGTCCACAACACGTTTTCCAACCCCTCCGCTTTTCCCCTTTCACCCACATCCCTCGATATATCTATCTCTCTGACCTATCCACTCCTCCCCAGGATCCGAGGTTTATCTCGCTACCGACAATATGGGTATTACTTTCTCGCGGTTGTTCGACCGGCTATGGGGCCGCAAGGAGATGCGCATCCTGATGGTCGGTCTTGACGCCGCCGGTAAGACCACCATCCTGTACAAGCTCAAGCTCGGTGAAATCGTCACCACCATCCCCACGATCGGTTAGTCCGCTCCCCGACCCTTCCACCGGCGACACCGTGATGCGCTTTTCGCAATTTCATAAGCCGTGTGGGAACTGTTGAAGCCTCCCCCCTTCCCGGAAACTGACGCCTAGTGCAGGATTCAACGTCGAGACGGTCGAATACAAGAACATTCAGTTCACCGTGTGGGATGTCGGTGGTCAGGATAAGATTCGTCCTCTGTGGCGCCACTACTTCCAGAACACCCAGGGTATCATCTTCGTGGTTGACAGCAATGATCGGGATCGTATCGTCGAGGCCCGTGAGGAGTTGCAGCGCATGTTGAACGAGGACGAGCTCCGTGATGCTCTCCTTCTGGTGTTCGCCAACAAGCAGGATTTGCCCGTAAGGACCTGGATCGGAGAATGTTTTTGTTTTGATGAACCTCATGCTGACCTCCCCCGCTTTTGTCTAGAACGCTATGAGCCCCGCCGAGATCACGCAGCAGCTTGGTCTCCAGAGCCTTACCCGTCGTGCTTGGGTAAGTGACATCTTCGATGTATGTAATATGTACACATTTACTAACCTTCGGTCCAGTTCATCCAATCTACCTGCGCCACTACTGGTGACGGTCTGTACGAAGGTCTGGAGTGGCTCGCCGACGCTCTCCGGAAAACCAACCGCGATTAAGGTTTATAATGCAAATTTGAATCGGACGTGTAGCTGGGTGAAGGAGAATACCGAAATCTGCAAATGATGGATTGATGATGATGAATGGCGGGGAGTTCTTTGGCCACACATGACATTGATCTCTGCAAGGAAAGGGGTTCTGCAACTGGTTCGCTACTTCTTTTGATGTTCTCTCTTCAAACGTCTCTTTTTCCTCTACGCTATGCTATTAGCCTCATTTGTTTTTCTTCTCTCCGGCGTCGCTCCAAAATTACTTCTCTGCCTTGGAACCCCGAGAGATCTGTATAAGTACTCAAAATTGTAAAATCTCAGAATCTCATATTGGGCAAGGAGAGAGAGAACAAGAGGAACAAATGAGCAGAGATTTCGCTACTTTCCATCTGCTTTCTGTCTGCTTTCTGTCTGCTTTCTGTCTGCTTTCCTATCTTGGCCGCTTTAAGCCGAATGTTGTAGTTTATCACGTGGTGGTACCTGAACCCGACTCAGCCCGAACTAGGCTTTGGCAGCCATCTACAAGGTTGTTTCTATCTAGTTCTATAGCTAGAGTATGGCATTGTGATTATGTCGTACATAGGCATTGCAGTAGGATAACTAGGGGTCGCCTTGGTTGAGACGAGGAATGAATGTCCTTTGTAGCAATTATTGACAAAGATTGAATTCCATACGCTTCAGGTAGCTTTCAAACTTAGGATAGGGAATGTAGCATTGAAGCCATGTATGACAGACGACGACTTAGATTCCCACGCATAACCTCTCCACCCAGCGGTAACAGCACCTTCATTAAACATCTCCATGGCAGTGGTTCTGTTAGGGTAGATCTACTGAGTGGGTTATGTCGAAGTGCGTTGTTGCTTGAGAGTGACCGAATAGTTGTTGAGACTAGGTTCTAAAGTTATGCAATTTGACATTTGACAGGTTCATTAGGCAATGTAAGATAGCTTGGCTAATATTATCGAGTCGCGTTCATATAGTTCACGGACTTGTGCTCTCTTATGACTGCCTGCGTGAACGCTCGCCATACATACACAGCTCTGACTACCGAAGACGTGTCACGGCGCTGATTCAGGTTTATGGCTGGTGACGTGGTATGGTCACAAACCTTCGGTATCTGCAGGTTCCTGATATGGCCAAAGTTTCGTGAATAACTCCCTCTCTTCGTCATCCTTGGCCAGTCCGATGAAGATGTCTTTGAATTTCCGGCTGTTCTCCTGGGCGATATCATAGTCTTTGGGCTCCACCATGCCATCAACCGGGAGCACAGATTCATCCCGGAACAACGTCAGCATCTTCCCGACACCATTCATGTTCTCCTCTTCCTTAAAGTGAAGCTCGACATCCTCAATGGTGAAATTAATCGGACATGGTACACCCGGAACGAGCTCTTCCCAATGAGCAAAGAGCGACATAAGTGATTCGCGAAGGAAAAAAAGATCACGGTTCTCCCATACTCCCGTGACGAGCCAAACTGGTTTCCGGAGGATAGGGATCCTCATATTTTTGAGGACAGACCAGTAACGAGGTGCTCGTTTATACACCTGAGCCTCGTAGTATTTGTGGAGGATCTGACTCTCCAGATCATTGTCAATCTTGCGTTGTTCCTCCACACTCAGGCTATCAAAGTCTTCCGGTCTTTCGGGGACGCCCCAGCCTTCCTGGAGAGGCCCACGGTGGGCACACATCCTTGGAACATCGGCATGATAGAATAACGGCGCAACGCGTGCCGATTGCCAATCCACGATACGTGTGACTTGGAGGGTCTCTGGATCGACGAAGATGTTATCCAGATGAAGATCGGGGTGCATCAGGACGTTGCTGGACGGTGCTTCCTCGGACCCTGCTCCGTTGGTAAGCCGAGGAGCAAGATAAGGAGCAACTTTCATATATTTGTCCAAAAGAGCAAGACCGTCTTCTGGATATTCCTTGGTTTTGATTGACCGATAATAGTTCATCCGAGGAATGGCATGTGACTCGATATACGCAATCTCGTTGCGTCCCAATGCGCGAGTATAGTCGCTAGGATCCTTCCCTATATTTTTTGTAAAAAGGATTAGCGGTTTTACACCAGCCTGTCGACTCTTTTCAAATGTTGACATACAGGGACCACGATCCAAATCCATGGCACTCCTTACCCCGTTCCACAATTCGCCGGTAGTGAGAGGTCCTATGGCGAATCTATCAGGGATGCTGGTCGTATCAGACTGAATGTTGGCTTCTTTAGTTTCCTCGCCCAGGGAGCGAAGGTCATCCTTGAAGTAAATACAGCCGTGCATATCGAAAGTCACACCGGCTAGAGTGTTCTGAATATCAACCACTTGGGTGATCAACTCGAGCTTTGAATCCCGAGGCCACTGACTCCAAACAGAGCCGAGACGAATACCGGGCGCTTTTTCTTCAATGATATACTCGGCCCCGACAGGACTACTTGACGCGTCAAACGACCATGCTAGGACTCGAGGGACAGGGACGCCCAACACGTCGGAAAGCTATAGACCTGGTTATGGAATTGGATGCAGCAAAGATGAGTCGATAATCTTACTAACTTGCGCGTGGCGATCTCGGATGCAATTGTGAAACGAGTAGCCCCGGCGTTGGGATTTGGGAGCTTTGCGAAAACCTCGCAACCATTATCCATCGTCAAAATGAATGCTTTATTATGTAGGCCTTCTAGACACTTTGTGACTTTGGTGCCTAGTGTGGATATTAGAATATGTATGTTGCGAATCCTGGAGGATAGTAACGCACAGGACTGAGCTCCCTCGCAAACACCGACGGCAACCTGAACCAGTTGCTGTAGGTCAAATCCCACATAACGAACAGAGAGTTCTTTTGCTTCATTAAACCTTGAAATTTGGGTCAAGTTATAAGCATTGTCTTAACCCAGAACGTCAGGCGTAGGTAGCTTACAGCCATCGGTGTCTGGTGTATCGGTGCAGATCTTCCCCAGTTATCTTCTCGTCTAGAAGAGAAGCAATCAGATATTTAGCGTAACTGGATGGGATAATGGCGCTTCTACTATGACATGATTACCTTTGCCGTTCTTGGTTTCAGTATAGAGCTCAGGAGAGCGAGGGACGTAGTGTTGTCCGAGGCGAGATGACGCGAAGAAGCTCACATGTTGAGGTCGAGAGTAAGAAAACGCGTGTATGTTGCTTTTGCAATTGGTCCAAGGAATCCTAGAAATTATTCGCATTGCCATCTTGTCGAATGGCCCGAGAGAGTGCCATGCGAAAGTGTGATGGAAGGGGTTAACCTGGAAGTCCAAGCTGCTGACTGAGCCTAAGTATCGGGCCCCGGGGCCCCGGGGCCCCAATAAAAGCATCGGGGGAAGACCTTGGAAGTCACTAAGGAAGGTACTAACGAAGGTTATTTTGGCTGTATAAGGTTCCTACCTAGGTAATATGTAGGTACTAGTAGGTATCTAGATAGTTCTTTCCTTATATTTCGCGTTCCTTCCAAGGTTCTTTCCATCACATGAAAAATATTACCTTGGTACTGTACCTACTGTACTTTTATCCATGGATACATGTATGTACTTGAATGACAGGTCTACATCATCTATACATGTACTCCGTAGATGTTCTGCTCATCATCACTACATACTCTTCCTCTTCAAGACTCGCATCTATTCAATGAACTCTACACTTTACCCCGATCAAGGCACCATGTTTGCTCATGCTCTCCGCGGAGTCGAGACTTGTTTTACCGTGACCATGGAGGACTCCTATGAGTCAAAGATCGGTCACGAAGTTTTCGACCCCAATACGGTCTTCCGCGAGATGGCCACCCTTGCAAATGAGCTGTCCAATGTATTTAAAACTGGACTCACACCTCGCCAAGAAGCGGCATTCGAGAACCATATTCTGCACTCACTTGCATGGATGGTGTACGGCTCAAATAAGATCGAGAAAGCTGGAAGTAACTCAGAAATTACTCTCAAACTCTGTCTTGCTATCTTCTGCGGTAAAGAGGTTCCCGAGGAGATTGAAGAGCAAAGACCAAGAGTACTTGTCACTTAAAGAGAGTCTCATCAGCCAAAACCTTCCTGCAGACACTTCAGCTGTCCTGCGCAGTCGACGGGAGGTTATACAGCATGCCAAAGCTGCAGCATTTATGATCGACCAGCTGTGCATCCGTGGTCAGGATCTGAGCGAGCAAATCATCCTCGAAGCCCACCGAATCTTGACCTACAAGGTTGACGCCGAGACTACCCCCTGGATGGAGTATAGTGGCGTCTACCGACCACACGAAGTTAGTGCGGGCCTACATGCGTTTCCTCATCCCTCCCTGGTCCCATATAAAATGAAGTCCATGTTCCACGAGCTCAAGTGCGACCTGAAAGAAGCTACGACAAATGGGACAATCGACCCTATCGCCTTGGCCTCGAAGTATACGCACATTTTTGTGAATATCCATCCATTTATTGATGGTAACGGCCGAATGTGCCGTTTGATTCTCAACTCGATGTTGCTAAAGTTCGGGGCCTTCCTTGCTTGTATTGGGGTAGACGAAGATGACCGGTCGACCTATATGGAAATCGCTATGAACGGAGGAGCTCTTGAATACTTATACGAAGATGCCGAGGAAGAAGAGAAGCCGAAGCTGTATAAAGAACTGGCCAGTTATGCCTTAGGTCATGTGAAGAAGAGTATGACCGGGTTGGTTAGTGCTGTGGCACAATGAAGCCTATGTTGTAGGAACTGGTGGACTCACTATGACATTCAAGTGTTTTTAATGCTTTTCTTTTCTTTTCTTTTTCTTTTGGCAGGATGTTAAGAGCCAAAGAGCCCTGGAGTGTAGAGTTATGGATATGTGTCAAGTACAGAAGATGCGTTGTGCCTATATACTAGTTATCCAATCCTAGCGTATATAAGTAGATTTGTATAATTAACTACAACCTAGGAGACCTATAAAAAAGGCCCATGAAATATGCCTATACAACATAGACAAAAATAGAAAAAAAAAGGGGAAAAGGAAAATTACAGGGCTGAACTAGGGCTTAGACCAGTCCATTCGGAGACTGCGTAATCTATCTGTTTTGGGCAGCGCCAACAGTCTTGGCACTTTAACTGCAGATTGAACCCTGGACTGTTGATCTTTTTTCTTTTTTGTACACGGAGGATTGGAATATTGTCTAGTCTTAGGCAAATTATACTATTATACTATTTTCGCTGTTTCCCGCTGTTTTCACCTTTTACCTCTGACCTCCGCACCAACTCAAAGGCCCCCATTGCCTGGCCGACGATCAACAACACAGCGCATCGCGTGCCACTCCCTCCCTCCAACATTCACCCCTGATCTGGGCAATACTTGACCGATTGTTCTATCATTTTTACACATATTAGATAGATGGGTTGGTGATTGAGTGATTTTGGACAATTACCCCACTCATTCAATGTTGACACCTTGTCTGGAATCATGACAGTCCAGGCGAGGAGGCCCTCCGCAGCCTACAAGTCCCCATCACCCTATAATTCACGAGATACAGACATCGAAAAGCAACCCACCACCGGGCGCCACACATATCACCACAACCTGAGCGATGACCCCGATTCTGACAACGAGTCGCTGGACGATAACAATGTCGCAGACTCCTACCCGCCGCCCGTCGTAGCTGGCGGCAGTCTTCGCCGCCCCCACGCTAGCGTTGGCTTTCGCGTGCCCCAGCGGATCATGCGCTGGCTCTGCCTCGCTCTTTTCGCTGCCCTCGTCCTCTTCGTCCTCACCCTCTTCCGCTTTACCATCTCCTCTTCCGTTTCACAAGTTACCGTCGACCTGCCCAAGGTTGTCGCCCCGAAGCCGCCACAATGGGAGAGCTTCCCGTTCCTCAATCGCTACGAGGGCGGTATCTCTTCCTTGGTTCCACGCTCTGAAAATGTGCCCGAGTACCCCGGCGATGGCTCCGAGGAACTGGCTATGCGGACTGATGAAAACGACGGGCAGAAAGAGCAGGAGCAGGAGCAGGATCATGAAGCCAACAAAGTGACCAAGAGGGATTTACACCCAAACATGTTGAGTAAGGTGTTCAATCCTTATCCTGACTACCAGTCGCCGGATTACATAGCGAAGCACGGCGAGAAGCGCGAGTGTTTCCTCAACGAGGAAAACTCGCTACGGGTTCCGTCTATCCAAAGCTACCCCGGAGTTCCAAAGGGCTTCCCGGATCCGGCGCTAGGCTCGAATACGATGTTGGGTATTCAGGACGACATGTGCTTTGATCGGTTTGGTCGATTGGGTCCATACGGGTTGGGATACGGGGCCAAGAAAGGCGGCATCGGCGCGGGCATGGAGGGCCATCGTGACGGCGCCGACCGCGTGTGGGAGGATGTTCCGCCAGTGGATTTCCGGCATGTGGACTGGGCTGCTGCGCAGCATCGCTGTCACTCGGCTAACCGCCATCGCTTTAACGAGCTGCCGGAGCCGCGTCTTAACCGCTTTGTTTCTATGCCTGTGGGTATTCCCAAGGTGAACATACCGCCTGTGGAAGATGGCCGCAAGGAACCGCCGAAGGTTGGATCTGAGCGCCTGCCCCGTACTGCGGTGGTTATTCGCACATGGCACGATTTCAATTATACCCCCGAGGACATTATGTATATGCGCTCTATCATCTCAGAGCTCTCGCTTATGTCCGGTGGCGAGTATACTGTTCACTTCTTGGTTCATGTCAAGGATACCAACCTGCAGATCTGGTCAGATGACGAGACATACCAGCGTGTGCTCGATGACTCGCTGCCAGAGGAGTTCCGGGGTATGGGAACTCTCTGGTCCGAGCCGCAGATGGCCCTGATGTACCCCGGATTGGAGGAGACTTTGACTCGCGGTTTGCCAATCCACGGTGTCTACCGCAGCACGTACATGCCTATGCAGTACTTTGCCTTCCAACATCCCGAGTACGATTACTTCTGGAACTGGGAGATGGATGCGCGTTACACGGGTCACTGGTACCACCTCTTCGACAAGGTCGGCGAGTGGGCGAAAAAGCAGCCACGAAAGGGTCTATGGGAGCGCAATGCTCGCTTCTATGTTCCCTCCGTCCACGGCTCATGGGAAGACTTCCGGCAGATGGTCCGCGTGCAGACCGAAAGCGGTACCAACTCGGCCAACAACATGTGGAGCGCTGCCAATGCGGGAGGCAATACGCGGAGCACAATGCACCAAAAGGGCGACAAGTCTATTTGGGGCCCCGAGCGCCCCGACGAACGGGACATCTTTGAGGTCGAGGGCGAGGGCATTCCACCCACAAGCATGGATAAGGACCAGTACCAGTGGGGTGTGGGTGAGGACGCCGACCTAGTCGTGTTTAATCCGCTTTACGACCCTGAGGGCACGACCTGGCTGCTACGCGACGACGTGACAGGCTACAACAGAGAGAATGGCATGCCACCACGACGTACCGCGATAATCACCGCGTCGCGAATCTCTCGCAAGCTGCTCACCACCATGCACCGCGAATGCAGCCTCAAGCGCCACAGCATGTTCTCGGAGATGTGGCCCGCGACCACGGCACTGCACCACGGCTTCAAGGCTGTCTTTGTCCCGCACGCCGTCTACATCGACCGCCGCTGGCCGACCCGTTACCTGGAATCAGTGTTCAATGCCGGTCGCAACGGAGCCTCCGGTGGCGCTCGCACGTCTATCTTCGGCGATCGTGAACACAACTTCCGTGGTACGACCTGGTTCTACTCAGCGGGCTTCTCGCCCAATATCTGGCGCCGCTGGCTTGGTCTCCGCGTCGACAATGACGGCGGTGAGCAGCAGGAGCTGGCTGGCGAGGGCCGCATGTGTCTTCCGCCTATGCTGTTGCATCCCGTCAAAGAAGTTAATATGGTCATTGACGATGGAGAGAAAGCAGAGGATCGCTGATGACAGACGCATTATATATGATTTCTCTCGGAATTGCTGCTGCAATTCGTGTCATGGGCGTTGTTCCCTCACACCATCTCCTCTTCCTGCCATCTCCAGGATTCATGCACGCTTTTGGGGTAGATGCTTGTTTGCTTTGCATTCTCATAATTACTGTATAATGACCCCCCTCATTCCCCGGGCATAGTGTCCCCAACGTTTTGGATTCCCGTTTCTCAATTTCGGTGCGAAAAAGGCGTTCCCATGGCCTGGATAGCTTATGGCTCACGATGCATTCTGGATTTTCCCTGGTCTAGTCAATAGAGGTTAGATTGTGTTCTGAAGAATTTTGTTTTTGGTTTTGACTTGGACTGAACGAGAAGGACAAGATGGACTCCTTCCAGCCTGAGAGGGCTATTTTGGTTATAAATTGTCCCTTGCACATAATTCATACTTTTGGTTTCATTCTAAGTCTTCTTATATTAAGTAGAACGTGAGATGTCGCTAGAAATACAAATGCCCATATAAAATGCAAGTAGAACCCAACGCCAACCTTCAAACAACCAAGACAACTTCCCTCCCTTCCCTCCCTTCCCTCTCCCTTCCTCATCTCCATCACACCACAACCTCCCCCTCCTTCAAAATCGGCGCAACCTCCCCAGGATAATCCTTAACGAGCACGACAGGACTACGCGCCACGAAACCCGTCGGCGCAAAACAAATACTACACTCATAAACCCCATTCTCATCGACCCCATATTTAATACAGGTCCTACAAACCCGATGTCCACACGTCGTAAGCAAAACCTCAACCCTCTCCCCATCCTCAACACAAGTATGGCAGAAATGCGTCGGAAAGCGAATGGGCGGATCCTGGACCATGCGACGCTCGATCTCGGAAGCGAGTTCTTTTCCCTTTTCGACGCGCGCGCGGAGGAGCGCGACTCGCGTGCGGAGTTTGTCCATTGTGGTTTCGTTGAAGGGGTTGTTGGTTGCTTCTTTTGTTTTGGTGTTCGGCTTGCGTAGTGTTGGGATTGGTTCGAGGAAGATTACGGGTCGGAAGCGTTCGCGGAGGGGTCTGTTTTGCATGCATTTTTGTTCGAGGAGCCACCGTCGGTAGATTTGTCGGTTTAGTAGGATTGTGTAGATTATTGTGAGGGTTTGCCAGGCGCGCCATGTGGAGATTGGGTCTAGTGGCGTTGGGGTTTTGCTTGGGGACATTGTTGTGTGTGTGTTGGTTGCTGATATGGTGATATGGTGATATGTGTGGTCTTGAGGGTTTGAGGTTTGATTTGTATATGTTGTATGTGGTGTAGGGTTGACAGGAGGAGTGGCGAATGTAGAAGTATTGCCTTGACAACCCTAACTTGGGTTCTTTTGATTGGAATTGCAGGTTTGTATTGGACTGCAGTCCTTGTAGTGGCTATGTACTTCGAAAAAAAAAAGTAAGAACATGTAGAATACATGGAATATATAGAGATGTTGCAATGTACGGAGTGGTGAAGCCGAAGTAGAACCCACCGGCCGAAGTCTCAGATATCATAGAATATCCACCCCCGGACCGAACCAAGCCTCAATCTACACGCCAGTGATTGGTCGGGACCATATCTCCTTTGCCTCTCGTCCAAACAGATCCGCCTAGACCCGTTCTTCTTCAAGCCGAGGTATCCATATACCATGGATCTACCCGAGTAGCTCGCCACAGGGATTTTCTTCTCTTTGACCTGCCAATTGGGGAAATATCTAGAGCTGTCTCTTGAACTGTCAAAGAAAGGTTGGTTCTAGATGTCTACATATGTATCAGATTAGGACCTTTTGCCGTTTCAATGGAAAATATTTGTAGAAGAGTGACGGTTACATTGGTCTAGAACATCGAGTGTGGATATACATAGACAGGAACATCTCTACTATCCCTTATACCGATATGAAGTTATGCAGTATATCGTATTTTAACCTTTGCACAATTAAGCTTTTCCTCTATCTTCACTCTTTTATTCGGCTATGTCTACCCGCAATGTCTATTATTATGCTGTTTGACGGGGAGGGAGCTCGGCATACCTCTCCATACGGCAGTGTATAGCCGCCAGTGTGCCATATCATATTGTCATACCGCGAATTTACTATTGCCTCCAGATTCTATTGATTAATTCCTACAATATCAACTTCTATAGTTAATGAAATTCACATATGGTACGGCGCTCTGGCGGCTATACATTGCCGTATCTCTATAATCTCCAGTTCGCCGTATGCAGTACTCAAAATATTTCAAATCAACTCCATCAGTATCTCACATAGGAATAGGAAGTCAACTCCCTCTTCCCTTTGCTTACTTTATCCTCCAAATTGCCCACAACGCATTCCCAGCCCGAGATAGAAACCCCCTTGAAATGGAAAGTATACAAATACTCGACCCCAGAACCCAGATCAACACTCTTGGCGGAGATAACATACTCCCCAGGAATAGAACACCCCTCTTTTGTCTCCCGGTAAAGAGGCATCAACTCCCAAGCCTGGACAAGTCGATCGACCGACAGCTTATCCGCCAAGCCCGACCATACCCCAATTCGGGAAGTGGCAATATCCCCCACTTCTGCCAACCGCATGAACCACACTTTCTCTTCCTCAGGCTGTTCCCGCCCGGTCTCCACACATATATACTCCCTATCATATGCCGTGCTAGTCGGATACCGCGGGTAAAAGGCTAAAGCCCCAGATGTCTCACATCTACTAGCACCTACTGTCTGCACGGAAGATTTCCAAGTCCCATGCAGAGCCCGGAAGATAGCCGACGCTGCGGCCTTCTGTGCTGTGTCGTGACCAGGGAGAAGAGCGTCGCGCAATGCACGGAGAGTCCTATCCGCCTCGCTCTCTATACCTGGCGTTGGGATATCGCCATAAAGATACCTCGCCGGGACAGCAGGTCCAGACCGACCATCGCCCGATTCCAGTGCTGAGCGACTAATATCAAGATCCTTGGCGAACGACTCCATCAATCCCACATAGTCGCCCATGGGGAACTGGCCACGGGCTAGATCTGGGTGCGCCAATCTGAGACTGCGAAGACTTTGTTTCTGGTTGTCTGTCTCACAGACCATACCGTTCTGTCCACCCCATAGTTTCCCGAGGAACCTTGCTTGCATCTCCATGACGCCCCAGTACGGGCCACGGTAAAATCCGACGAATCCGACGTCGGGGATTTCTGAGCGGACGGTACCTCCCTTGTCCAGAATTAACGGTGAGAAGGGATCCGTCTTGGAGTATTCGAGTGTTGTCAATACTTCATCTGGCAGCAATGACAGGGACTTGTACGGCATGAATCCGGTAGCCATGACTATCGCCGCCACATTGTCGATCGTTTTCATCTTCCCGTCGGGCCCTTCGTACTGAACAGAAGCTTTTTTAGTATCTGGGTCAGGATTCACAGAAGTCACCCGGCCCATCGAGGGTTGAATCGCTCCGCAGCGGACGAATTCGGCGTACTCATCGCCTATGGCGACCCATGGTGGCTGGGTTCTGGACTGTTCAGCATTATGTGAGTGCATATGCGCATATTTCTCGTATTCACTCCCAAGCAAGGAGCGGAAGTAACTGTTCGTTTTAACTGCTTTTTCTTCTGGGATGGGACCCAAGGCGTAGTCTATTGGACCCGGAGGTCGGCGGCCTAAGTCGTACATGGCCAAATCCAACGGTAAGAATGATGGACTCCCGTCGGGAGACTCGTGGGGGAGATAAGTTGGTAAGGCCCAGAAAGGTCTTGAGTGTATATGATGCACTTTTTTTTCTTGAGTATGTGGGATTCTGTTTGTGGAGAGTGTTGAGGATTGCCGGAGAGCCACAGCAGATGCGGCTTCGACGCCTGACATGCTGCCGCCAATGACGACGATCTGGTCATTCGCATCTTTGGTTTCGTTAAAAAGCAGCTGCTCTCGCTCATAGTGGAGCGAAGAGCTGTGGATTATTCGGCCTTGGAATTGCTTTAGACCTGGTATATCTGGAATATACTGTTGGGCAAAGTATCCGGAGGCGATGACAATCAGGTCGAAATCTTCCGAAGACACTCCATCGTCCTCGGCACTGTATATGGCTGTTAGTCGACGTCCACTTCGATATATACACAAGCAAATTCCAACATACCTCCCCTGAACCCACTGAACATTCCATTTCGGATCGTCTTCATCCTCAACCTTCCGTATCGTTCTTATCACTCTACACCCTAGTCTGAGCACATGGGTTGGAATATACCGCTCTGCATAACAGGCCAGATATTCTCCAACCTGTCTGGCCTGAGGGAAAATCGGGATATCCGCGTCAGGGATCACCGACTCCCAGGCAAGATCCGAAAAAGCAACCGTGAAGCGGCTGAGGTTGGTCCTCATTCGAGGGTCTAGTGTGACCGGGGGGCTATTGACCTGATTGGGGGGATGAAGGTGACTTGACCACAGACCTCCGACTTTAGTTTGGCTATCGAAGATGATTGGAGAGAATGTCCCGGGGAAATTATGTAGAAGCGTTTTGGCTGTGACTAGGCCTGAGGGGCCGGCGCCTGGGATGGGATGTCAATGTCAGCTCGGATACGATATACCTAGGTAGACTTGTGCGGGGTTGACTTACCGATTATTGCTACTTTCTTTGACATCCTCTGGAGGTGATATGCTCTAGGATTGTATAGAGAGACTATCTTTCAGTATACTAACGGTGGAAGTCATACAAGGCAGACTTGAGTTGTCGCTAGACTTACCCCGCTTATATCCACTTGGGAAACAATTCGGGGCTCCTTCTATTTTGATATAAAAACTATTTGGACATAAAGGATCTTTTGAATTTGATGTATTACATGGTATAACAATTAGTTACATATGTACTAGTTCACAATAATAAACCAGGTAAAAGATGGACTCTCGTGAACTCCATCGCCGCTATACCCACATTGCAACACTTTTTATAACCCACACATTATTTAGACACACATGTATACATCGATGTACTTTGTAATTTGTACCTTGTACACTCCTTCAAATTCCAACCAAAAAGGCGGAACATAACGCCTTCGGCATGCATACCAGCGAATCATGACGTTAACGCCAAGCATAACCTCGACAGGGTTCAAATTCCCCATGGAGCAACCATGACGGGGTTTCTGTCCGCGGAAAAAGGCTTTAGAACCAGGATTGAGTTTCCCCGTATTTGATGGGAGTTCTGGTCTATGGCACGCGGAGGAGAGAAGAGGACGAGAAAGTTCGAGAATAGCCTAGCGGAACTCTTTATTCGCATTGACGTTCACATCCTCGTGCTCGTACTCGTGCTAGTTTCCATTTCGGTCCGTATGCGAATGGTACTTTCAGACTCACGAGACTCGCTGTAACCATTCAGTGACTTGGATCTCGGGCGAGTGTAGATTGGGCTTGTAGGCTGCATTGCATTCTTGCTCGGTGACCAAGGTATCGACGTTTCTCTCCGTTAGAGGGGTTTTGTACTGGTTCTTTTTCCGGATGAGGTCCTTTTCTGCGATGGCGGATGGTGACAGCTTTGATAGGGTGTCTCGGAGTCGTTTGATGCCGCTAGGGACGGACCGCTGTATTTGAGGTGGACCGAATGGGTTGTCGGATCTCCATGGATAGTCGGAAGTCACGGATTGAACGGGCTTCTTGCGCGGAGACAGTGTTCTTGACATTGTTCGCGATATTGGGTTGGGGGAGTTCGATGCATCTGAGATTATTTAAGATGAAAGCATTGGGGGAGGGATGGGAGTTTGAGCAAGTACGCACAATATATATAGCCCTATAATTAAATTATTAATCTGGGCATATCTATCTCCGCGGGTCCCGCGGAGACATGTCTTGTAAATATTATTGGATCCCCAGTGATCCATCCCCATTTAACACGCAGTAGTTCGCTATACTTCCCCCACAGATACTTCGTGGGTCATGATCTGCAGATGCACATGTACTAAGGCTGATCGAGTATTGGGGCTCACTTGGAAAGTAGGGATGCCATCCACATACAATGGCCAACAAAACCCTGAAGCGTTCACGGGTACTACGTCATACTGGGAGATGTCAATCAATGGTCTTCGCTTGGCGCAAAGTGTCCCAGGGAAGATGGTACTTTTGAACAAATGGAAGCGAATGAAAATCGAAGAAACTGAATAAAATAAAGTAACCAAGGTTGATCATAAGGCGTGGAAAGTATAAAAAAAAGAAAAAGAGCAGGTGACAGCCAGAATTATATTACACTACACAATAGACATCTATACTTCCATACATCTAGACTGATTTACAACTATTCCAGAATCAGTTGCATTTTCATACTTAATAAGTAAACCGGAAACTGGGATGATCATCCCCAGCATTCTCCAACTCCTCCCTGGGCCAATGATACCGATTATCCCTCTTACCTTGCTCCCGCAGCCGATTTTCACGATATACATAACCAAAGAAGACAATACATGCCACACCACCGATCCAGACCATCCCTAGACTGGTACCAAACCCGGTTCTGTAGGTTGGAGCCTCCGAGTCGAAGAACACATTACTAGCGACCAGACCGCCACAGTTACCAAAGCCGATCTGCATGGCTGAGGCAATAGATTGCTTGTAATGCCCAGCCATGTTGTTACTCACCCAGCCCAACAGGATCGGCTGCGTCATATATCCTCCGCCCGTGATTGCGAATAGGGCGAAGTATCGGGCAGCAACTGGCACCGACTCCTGACAGATGAGAATAACATACCCAATGGTGGCGATGACACATCCCAGCAACGTGAAGGTGAATCGATGGCGCAGTCGGTCGCTAATGAAGGCTGTCGCTAGTGCGATTACTGTCGCGACAATGTAGATTGGGATACTCATCACCTGAGCTCGGACGGATGTCCAGCCGAGCTGGCGGAGGATGGTGGGGGTGAAGAATGATGTTGCATAGCCTGTATTGACAATTCCAAAGTACATAATAGCACTAGAGGTGACTCATTGTTAGTGGAAACCTCTTCATGGAATATAGGGACTCAAGCTTACCCAAGATAAATCTTGACATCTGAGAAAGTGCGCTTGATTGCCGGCTTGTCAAAGCGATTCATTTGTGCTTCACCGCGGTCTTCCGATAGACGCCGAAGCAGCAGAGCACGCTCCTCCTCGTTTAGGAAAGTAGACGTTTCGGGCCAATCGACGACAAGGAACTTGGCAGCAACTCCAGTGCATACTGTAAGTAGACCTTCGATGATGAAGATCCAGCGCCAGCCGCTGTATCCTCCGATGCCATCCATTTTGGCTATTGCATATGCAAGAAGCTAGGAAAGAATTAATATAGAATGAAATCTTCATGCGGGGCCGTACATACTCCGCTGACTGCACCAGCCAGAATACTGGCGCTGAAGAAGATATTGAATCGCCATTGCAACTCATGGCGCTTATAGTACATAGCAATCAAATAGATACAGCCTGTATTGTGACATTAGCACCTGTCCATCAAGGGACAAAAGGCTATCCAACCTGGCATTAACCCAGCCTCAAACAAACCCAGCAAGAATCGACATGCAACGAGGCCACCAAAGCCCTTTACAACGCCTTGGCATGTTGTGACAACACCTAATATCGTCGAGGTCAGTCCCATTCGTTGACCTGCATGTATATCGATTCCCAACATACCCCAACACAACATAATCCCACTCAACCACCAAGACGGCGGTACCTTTTTCAAGAAGAGGTTACTGGGAACCTCGAAAAGGATATAGGGAATAAAGAAGATAAACAGCGCGATATTGTAATCATGTCCCTTCATCCCCAAATCCTTTTCGAGGCCCTGAATCCGCGCGTTACCGATATTGATCCGATCAAGGAAGGCGAGTAGGAATAGGAACATGAGAATGGGAACGACATGGAGGTCGAGTTTCAGTAGGAGTCGTTTCTCGGCCGCTGGATCTATGTCTGGCACAGAATCCGTGGACTTGACATCCTCGACCGTCTCCTGGGATATTTTTTCCTGGTCCATTTTGGGTATTTGGGAAGGACCTCGAATTAAGCTGAGACCACAGGGATGATTCAGAGATGTGGTGGAACCAAAGCTCCTTTTAAATAATTTAGAGTCGCCATATACATAGTCGCGTCTGGGGAAATCCGGGGCCCCGCACTATAAACCCGCACTGCGAACCCGCACTATGTTGCGTTGATTCATTCCGCACTCTTCAATCGCAGTCGGCATTCCATTCCGCTCCCTGGAATGCCAAGAAAGCCCAGCTTATTGCTAGCTAGGTACGTAGCTTGGTGGCCAGCCTCGTAGTTAGGCTTAGCTTGGTCTATACCGAGTATGTGACCGCAGATTTGTTGAGGGCTAGACGCTTACAAACCTATTAACTGGGTTAGAGGAATCTAGTCGAGGTCTGGGAACATATATCCGTTTGTTAGCGGGTATTAGTTTGCAATTTAGGATTTGACGTGGCGTTGGAATGTCAAGTTTGTGGCCAGTGAAGCCGATCCTATTTATGATGACGGAACGGTACCCCGGAATGATACCGCGTCTTGCCGTGCAGAATACTCCTGAATACAATCAGCATGATGGCGGACTAACCGATATAAATATAGCCGAATATTGAATTCAAATGCTAAGCTAAAAGTGACTAGGACTTAATCTTATCATGATTACCACGATCAGACATTCTTGCGAATAGTCGGCTCCAATGGGAACGCCTGCTTATCCTCAACAACATCTTTGTAGACTATGTCCCAGCGTTCCTGGAGTTCCCGAGGTGTTTCCCATGCATTTTCAGGGTCTCGAAGCCACAGTCTCAGCAAATGACGCCTAATACAACCAAACTGTCAGTACACATAGAACGAAGCACATGCGGAAGGAGAAGAACGTACTCTTTACCGGGCTCATCTCTAAACCCATTCCGCGCATGGAAAATGCTAAGATTATTCACATACTGCACATCGCCTTTCTGGAAATTCAGAGCGGCACTGTGCTCTTCCGCCAAGAAGTGCAAAGCATCGAGCGCCTCGGCTTGCGCTTCCGTGATAGGGGGATATCCTTCGACCGGGGCTGAGCCAGGAATCCAGTGAAGTACCGCCTCGCGTACTGAATCAGGACCCTCTCAGGGGTAGTGGCAGTGGCAGGTTGGTGGTATAGAAGTGGGCGGAGGCTGTAAGGCCTGGCCGGGTTATTGAAGCTGAACAGTGTTAACTGGCAAATCCATTTCCTTGGCACTTGGTGATTCTTACCCATCGACTGGCCAATCCTGGGACAGGGTGTGAATAAGATCGGGTCTTTCCTTAGCCAGGATGTTATACACATGCCAGCTGCTAGAAAGGTAACTTTCTCCTCCCTCTGCGGCTCGGTTGAGACAGAGGAGTGAGATTATATCGCCCGCGTCAGTGTGGAACACCTGCTTATCAGCCGTGTTTGAAGGGGCTCCGATGAGATTCTTCTCGGTATTCCTAGTGAGGTCTTTGATATGGGATATCACGGGTGAACTGCCATCCGCCAGCCGCGCTTCCTGCTGACGTCCTCGAATATTGCCGATGTGGGAAGATACACCGGTGTAGATGATGATGTTGTCTTCTCGGGAGTAATCGTCGATACGTAAACCCCGGAGAACGACGAATCCTCGACCGATGTGGATCTCCTTCGAAAGGTCTCGAAGAGCAGGGCGAAGGGTAGGTAGAGGGAAAGTCGACTGGTTGATATGTCCCAAGGAAAGATTGAGGGCTGTTAGGTTAGCAATGGTGTCTGAACACTGTGGACATCATTACCCACCTTTAAAGCTCTTCAAAGCAGCGTCGAGTTCATCCAGCTGATCATCGCTCAACTGATAAACCCAGTCGTCCCGTTTCTCAACGTCTTTTCCTTCCCAGACCAGTGGTGATACCAACTTCTCCGGGAAGTTATCAGGCAAAGTGGACTGCAGGATCTCGGTCTCCTTTCGACGACGAGTACGCTCCTTGTACTTTTCATATTCAGGGTGGTACTGAATATCGGGCTGGAGTGGGGGTAGTGATAGTCTGAACGGCGGACATGTTGGTTATGCGGAAGGCAAGTGAAGAGACAGCAGATGTTCGATATAGAACGCCATTTAAGTGTCGCAGATTTATCAGCTTCGCGTGTTCAGGACTTGTGATTGCGCCATTTGCCGTTACTCAGAATGTGTTGGCTGTCACGGCATTAACCCCGCAAAGTGCGAGATCAACACTTCGACAGCTGAACAGCACTGGAAATTCTTCACAGCAGTACATCATGGCCTAGTTAGTTTCATCATTACCAAACTTTCTGCGCAATTGCCTATTCTCTGGGTCATTGCAGGTACATCGACATAGTAGGTAATAGTTGATGAGATGATCCGGTCTCCCATGTCTGATTCTGCAGGTTTGTTTGCTAGATAGCAACATTGAAGGTATAAATACCTTTCTTTTGCTAGTTTGATGATTTCCTTTTTCTTCCTCTCTCCTGGGAACCCTCAATAGGTTATGAAGCCTACCCCTGATTTCATCAAGTTTCGTCAAGAATAACACTCGGCAGTTCTATATCTGTCCTTTTCATCAACTTTCATTGGCCAAGTGCTAGGAAGCACTGTACTCTTTCCAGCATGGCTGGAGCAGCCCAAGTCCCCAGAATCCAATCCGTCGACAACAATTGGCACGAAGAGGACGATGTCATTGTTACCGATCAGGCAATTGGCCTTCCAGAAATCGGAAGTTTTACCCTCTACAACATCACCCCACGTATGAAAGAAAAAGAGGAATTGGAGATGTGGATTGACAAGGTGGAAAGGATCCTCCAAACCCACAATCTCCACAATTTGATCAACAAGTCTATTCCCAGGCCAATGAAAAACAATCCAGATGGCCAGAAGTGGAAGACGCTGTCGAAGCAAGTGAGAAGCTGGCCGGCGAATAGTTTCGGCAGGGACCTTTTGTACGAGGTCTATGCTCGTGGCAGTCGTACTGGCTTTGCTGATGAGTTCAAGGAAGAGCTCAAGGAGCATATGGAGGGCGAGAGACACGGTGCGTTGAAGATAGCAATGACGAACTTCCGTAAAACGACACGAAGCCAGTTCTCAACAAGGGAGCAGTTCCTCAATGTTCTCAAATGCCGATATCAAATATTGTCAGACCTCAAAGGAGGAATACCACCATTATATGCAAAGCATATAATGCTTTCGGAGCTCACTGAGGCGCTGGAGCTCGAGACTTTCATCCTTGCCAAAGACAATGAATCGAATGCAGTTCGAAACCCGGTGGAGGACATTACTATTACCGATTTTTATCGGTATAGTAGAGCAATCTGGAACTATATCATACCCATGAATGCAGAATCCCCAGACCTCATTTACTCAACGATCCCAACACGCAGAGACTAAGACGGGACGGCAATGTTACACGTACTGAATTTAGGCCGACGAGAACTTTTCCCATGTTAGAAGTGGAGAGGATTGTGGTCCTCGCTACGATCTCCCGGTTAAAATGACACTCTCAATGCAAGATCCCTATACGTTCCAACTACGTAGCAACAAGTATGAAGCGTTCAACGTAAACGTCCCCTTTACGTGGTCTGACAACCTGCTCAGATATCTTCAAACTGAGGACCATTTCGTAAAAGAAAAGTTAAGGCAGCTGGTCAAGCCCTGGAATTTCCGACATGCATTGCTTAACGATCTTTGGTTTAGTCTTCCCCGCATCTGCAAAGGACAATATGCCACCAGACACACCCCAGCATCACCAACTACCGGTCAATGCATCATGTCGTCTAGTTCTGCAACAGCCTCGGTCGTTAGAATATATTGAGGGGATGCCCCATCTCTCTAGACCCCGCATAATCCCAGCATTGTGGATGACAGATCTGCAGGGGCTAGAGCCACATAGACACGGAGGGACTGTTAAGCCCTTCTGTACCCCATACACACAATATACAATCAAGGAATCCCGCAAAGTGGCAATGCTATCTTGCTGCAAGTCTTTACTCTTGTTTTTCCTTTGCTGGAGATTTGGGTAGAGAACGTTAGAAACTTTACTAAAATTGAAAGATCCTCCAGCACTTGAAGCCACAGCTAAATAATTGATCGGGATTCATTTGTTGCCATATGCAACACTGAGAGATATAATTTTACCTCATCCCGGGAGGTGACCTGCTCTCATAGACAACAACCCCGTATTTTAATATAAATTCCTGCAGGTTGCAATCTATCTACATATCGGAGTAAATGGACGATATTGTGGCTGAAATGCCCCGAGAACGAGCCTCGGTCCCCAACTGCCGAACTGTCAACTACCGATTGGTCTTGGATGTGAACCATCCACTCCAATTGAATAGACGAACGCAGATTCAGACCTCGATCATCCCGGCCAGAATTTCCCCGCCAAGGGCCAAGGTTCAAGGTGAGGTTTTATCCGTGCAAAGTCGAGTCTGCACTGGTCCAAAAGTCCCCTTCGTCGTTTCAGGTCTCACAGCCCTACCTAGGTAGCGTGACAGTGTGTCCAACTGTGATGTCTCGAAAATGGGATCGGCTAAATTTCGGCTTCTCTAAGTCCCGTATCAATCTCAATCTATCCAATATTTCGCAAGTATGTCTGATGCCTGGCACCTCTGGAGTAGGGATCTCCAACACCCGAGTCGCCCGAGTTGGGTACCTGGCCAAGCTTTGCTATGTTGTCGACCGAGGCTGATGCGAGAGTAATGACTCGTTTTTGAGATCTACCAACCCCACACGAACGATTTAGCCTCAACTTTCCAACCGGGTTAGGATAGCTCCTTCAACGCCCTCAAAATTGTTACCCACGTGTGATGGACCGATCATTCTTCATTTTGCAATTTATGTACTCTACAAGGCAACTTCGAAAGAATCGAGTTATCATTCCATCTTTGGTTGTCTTCCGAGATCAATAAACACGATTTCTTCTAATAATTGTCTTCTGGAATCCCCGTTCTTTTCGACTCCACCTGGCCAAGATCTCAAGTGCCGGAACGGAGATTTCCCCGTAGGTGTGCATACCTCCCCATACATTAGTTAGTTTTAGACTGCCACGCCCACTTCCTGATTCAGGAAATGCCTCCGATTTGAACCCCGTGGACAAGTATCGAGCATGGATTTCGGAATATGTAGGGCGCACAGATGATGAGAATGAAACATCGAAAGGGTACTAGAAGTATTTAAAGAGGAGGATGGCCAGCTGAAATGTCCTTTCTCCAGATGACACTCGGCACATTCAGTTCCTCTGGTTCAATAATCATTCACAAGTCCATCTTTTCTATATATCCTTCTATTCAAAATGTTGTTTGATACCCGAACTGTTCTGGCCGGAGTTGCCCTGGTCTCCCAGGCTTTCGCCGCGCCTCTGCTGGAAGAAAGAGCAAGCATTGGTATAGTAACCCGATTACAAACATTGGTTTGTATGGCATTTACTAACCTCAATTGAAGACACGTCGTTCTGGGATCCCCTTCGACGCGCAGCCCAGCTTTCCTCCGCTGCGTACACTGGCTGTACCGGCACGGCTTTTGATATCACCATCACCAAGAAACTCCATGATACCTTGACTGATGCACAAGTAAGCAATGCAATCCATTGTCAACCAGAATGCAACTGATTTGACTAGGGATATGTTGGATACTCGTCGGAGAAGAAGACGATCGCTGTCGTCATGAAAGGCTCGACTTCTAGTGAGACTCATGGTGATTCCATATGCCACAGAATTTCCATTACTAACTCCTGTAGTGACCGATATCATCAACGACATTAGCACCAACCTCGTCACGCCGTCCTTCTCTGGCGTTGATTTCCCCTCTGGAGTGAAGATCATGAGCGGTATCAACCGCCCTTGGAAGGCTGTGCACGACGATGTCATCTCCGAAGTAAAGTCCCTTATCGCAAAGTATCCAGACTACACCTTGGAGGCAACTGGACACTCTCTGGGCGGTTCCCTGACATACATGTCGCACGTGGCGCTGGCCCAGAACTTCCCCGAGAAGCAGATCACCAGCTATGCTTTGGCTGCTTTCCCTATTGGTAATGACGCCTGGGCCAACTTTGCCTCCTCGCAGGCTAAGGGTACCATGTACCGCGGTAACAACATTGCCGATGGTGTTCCTGTAAGTTCGATGAATTGTGATACTCTAGCCGTCTACTAACCATACATCCAGAACATGTATGTTGGCCTTCCTCTCAACTTCAAGCACTACGGAACCGTAAGTAATCCCGTCATATTTGAATTCTTGTCTGGTTATAAAAGCAGTCACTCACGCGCAATCTGTGTAGGAAATCTATAGCTCTGGGCTCCGGGCCACTACTCGCAAGTGCGATGGACAGCGCGACCGTGCTTGTTCTGCTGGAAATGGCATGTACGGTGTCACTGCTGGTCACTTCCAAAGCTTTGGTGTTGGCATGGGCGTTGCTGGATGCCGCTCTATCCTGTGAGGTGCAAGAGGACTACTATGGAAGGCTTTCGGAGCGCTTGTTGGACAAGTTTTTTTGGATTGGGCTTGCGCCTGCACTTAGCCAGTTCCGGCGTTTCTCTCTCGCTGGCGAAGGAAACGGGACTGCGATTTGGCTAGGTTACCTGTATTGATAGTTGGCAATTCAACATGACTAGCATCATCAAATGTATTACTGCTTCTGTTACTAGACAATGATCATTGGTTTTGTCCCCGTGTATGCACTCACTTGCGAATCTAGTGTTGCGCAAAGTTCTGCTGCAATAAACCTTCCTTGCCAGAGGCTTCAACTTATATTAATCACATCCAAAGAGGAAGCCTTGTCTATCGTTTATAAGGGTTTTGTAATTTCCTAAAAAGTGCAAGGGCGGTTTTGGTAGTCGCATACCTAGCTCATCGCACCAATATAGATAAGATAAGATCACGTGGCATGGTGGATCAGATAAACTTTCGACGCCTGAACCTCCAAATGCGAGTGGTCACGTGACATATCAACAAGAGGCAATCAGACTTGAATTGCTAACGGCATGGTTTTTAGCGCAGGTTTCCCTTAATTGCATGTAATAACTTCAGATATTCAACACATCAAATCTGAGCAACGGGTTGGATCAAACTTGTCCCGCAACACCCCCCACCCTCCCATCCCCCGCCATCAAAAATCTTATCAAGACACCTGCACCTCACTGTCTCCCCTTTATCTCAACCCTTTCAGATATCTGACCTGAAAGATACCCTTCCCTCTGGCTGTGGCCTCTGTGGTAAAAGGGATGGGGTCCGCATCTGCTCTGGCTGCAAAGTCATGCCGTATTGCAGTGTTGAGCATCAATCCGCCCACCGCCAAGATCACAAATATGCTTGCAACAAGATCAAAAAATGTCGCATTGACATGGAAGCCCAAGAACAGGCTTTGCGCAATCATCCAGATGACGGCTTTGCATACGGTGTCGGTCGATTCTGGAAAATGCTCCCAACACGCCCTTACATGAACGCTCGTCTTGATTATAGGGCTGCCCTGACATTCGTCAGCAATGTCGAATCCGTCCAAGCGCAGCTCGATACGCTCATGGAAAACCTGCGGCTCTGCCGTGGTGACAACATTGGATCCGGAGATCTCGTCCCTGGCCTAATGGTCCGCTTGGGCAGGGACCAGGAGTGCTACGACTTCTTGAAATGGTGGGCAACATCCGCCAAAGACCCCAAGTACAATTGGGCCGACCCAACCCTGCCATACCTGGACATCAAAAATGCCAATCCGGTTGAGCCGGTCGAGCCTTTCATCCGTGGAAGACAAGGTCTTTCGCACCTCGTGGCTCTGATGCTCCTCAAGATCAAGCTGTATTTTCTCTTGCTCGTCACACATGGAGCCCAAGCGTACGAGGAGGCATCAGAAAATCTCCGCGAGACTATGGATGGTATGATGGAACTTAGGAATTCGACCATGGCTAGGAATCCACACATCGCCAATATGACAAGTCTCGAAGCTGCGCCTGCGATCCAGAAGCTTAAGGCTCAGATTCGTCAATTGTATCACACTGTCAACAAAGCGAACCCTTTACTTTTGGCCGGAGACCATCAAACCTGATGAGACATTGAATGCTGCGCCTTCGATGTACATGGCTGGAAGCAAGGAGGAGATGCAGGCGACTATGATGTGGATCTGGAACGCGTGCCATGAGACCTTTGGCGCGCTCCAGATCATTCACGGGGCACTCAACCACCCAAACGATGAATTCCCTTTGTAGTTATCTAAGATACACGGAAGTTGCTATGGATGCTGCACTCACTTACGAATCTAGCGTTCCACAATATTCTGCTGCAATGAACTTTACTTGCTAGAGGCTTCAGCCTCTATCGATCACATCTAAAGGGGTAGCTCCGCATAGGTTTGTCCGATTAAACGGGTTCATAGGTAGGGCACGGCGCACCTGCATTAAAGCCTGCTTGCTAAATAGTATCACTTATAATATTTTCGGACACAAACACCTCAAATGGCATGAAAGGCAAATCACCTAGTTCCGAGCATGCTCCACATTAACAGCACTGGGCTTCTCATTTTCTTCTTGGTTCATCTGAACCCCCTTTTGGTGTGCCAGCACCTCCTCTCCCTGAGCAACGTGGTTGGCACCACCAAACAGAATATCGATCTCCTCAAGGGGAACCTGCTTGGTCTCCGGGACGAGGAACCAAACGAAGACTGCAAGTAGGAAGTTGATACCGGCAAACATATAGAAAGCGTAGAAGCCCTCGTTTTCAAGGAAAATAGGGAAGAATTGCTGGACGATGGCATTGGCGATGTTCTGCGTCTGCGACGCCATGCCCACAGCCTGGGCGCGGACGTTCATTGAGAAAATCTCGGACGTCCAAATCCATACTGTTGCGCCCCAAGATGGTTTGTCTGGGAAATAATGTTAGTGGAGTTTCATTTACGGGGGAATAGTGAGTATCTAAGATGACTTACAGAAGAAGATGAACAAGAACATAAGGAACACAATCGATATACCGACAGGTTCTGACTTGGCTCCGTTGGGGAGCTGTGGTGTTTCTGTTTCGACGGCAGCGACGATAATCATGCAGAGACCCATACCGATACCACCGACAATCAAGAGGAACTTTCTTCCGAATCGATCAATAATCCAGACGGCGTTCAGGGTGAAGAGAATTCCAAAGGTGGCGTTCAGAGCGTTGATCAGAGCAATCTTACTGTCGCTGGTAAATACCTTCTGGTAGATCTTGGTAGAGTATGAGTTGAGCGAGCCTTGTCCAGTGACCTGCTGACCGGCATTGAGAACCAGAGCCAGAGCCATACGCTTGCGGAGAGACTTGTCCTTCCAGAGAGCAGAGTAATTGCCAGAGATGGCTTCCTTTTCGTATTCAATGGCCTCGCGAATCTCCAGCAGCTCTTTCTCGACTTCCTCCTCGGTATCACGAACTCTTTGCAAGGCTTCACGAGCCCTCTCAATATTGTTGCCTCTCTGAATATACCTTGTGATAATCAGTGTTTTCAGAATTAATAAAAGTTACCGAAAGGGACTTACCAACGAGGGCTGCCGGGAATGGTCGGCAGGAGGGCAAGGATGATTGTAGGGACCAAAAGCTGGAAAATAACAACTAACTTCCAATCCCACTCACCAAGCTTGGGAACATTCTTGGTGCAGGCAAAGTTGATCCAGAAACAGATGAACGACCCGACAGAGTAGAACATCTGCCAGAAAGTCATGATCTTACCGCGGATCTCTGGCGGAGCCAGTTCACCAATGTAGATAGGGCCAGCAGCTGCAAAGTAACTCAGTCAGATCATGTCACTGGGACCACACACATCAACGAGACTTACTCAATGCAATACCCTGACCAATACCGATGATACATCTACCCGCAAGGAAGCAAGCAAGATTGTGACGAGGAGTGAAGGTTTGCATGAAGGTAGCAACAATGACCAAAAGACAGCCAATGCCCATTCCCAGTTTGCGGCCTAGGAAATCTGCACAGGGCCCTCCCAGGAAGAAACCACCAAAGATCGCGCCGACTGTGTACGCTGTATTAATTGAGCCGATTGTGTTCGCGTTTGGGTTGTTCATCCAAGCCAGCCAGTTCTTGGAACCTTGGACGGAGTTGAAGACAGATGCATCGTAGCCGTAGAGCACCATGCATGATGCTGCAACACAAGAGATGTACCTAGGAAGATGGATAAGAGTATGTTTAGGCAGAGTAGATTGTTATATACCAACCAATTGTACGCTCTCTTGCGGCTCATTAAAAGACCCATGTCGACGGGAGGGAATTAGGGTAACAGTGAGGTCGAAGATCTTTCCCAGATGCTACCACACTCTAATGTATTTAAAGAAACGGGCAATGACAGTAGCCCTCGAATAGTGAAAGAACAGTTAGAGATGAACCACATTCCAGGGGGCACCTGAGTGGGCGGAGACCGCCGCTATATAAAGTACAAGAGACGACTAGGGCGCATTCCGGGGAAAACTGAAACCCCCATGTGAGCAAAGACAAGGTGGGTCAGACCATCCCCAGAATCAACAAACCCCGGATGTGCTAAGAGCACTTTGACACTTTAGATAACGGGGAGTCCTCTCAGGATCGCTGAGTGGTGAGGGATCCAGAGTCAATGGCACATGGGATAACGTGTATCTCATGCCTATTCGGTTTCTCATTGGCTTGCAACCTTATCACATGCACGGGCCGGACCTGGGGTAATGGGGATGTGTGGGGTTCGAGGATATTTTTCAAGCTTTTTGTCCCAGCGAGATGAAGTGGGTGGAGTTTCCACGAATCGGACTGGAGGACAAGTGGCTGGGGAGAAAGCCAAGTCCACGAATAGGGTAAATGGTGAAGGATCACATTACTTAGGTAGACTTGAGACATTTGAGCTAAGCTAAACAAGCAAAAGATAAGCGACTGGGCTTCCGTGATGCTTTTAGGTGATGCTTCTAGGGAGATAAGGCTGGGTTCTCCATATGCCAAGAGATGTAGACTAGGCAACCTTTTATTGCTTTTTATATGCCTATTGATATTATGGTCGTTTGGCATCCTGTCTATTTAGTTAGACGTACCTATCTGTTCTTTTATAGGTACACTGGGGAAAGGCAATAGAACATGCTACATACTACTCATAATAGGCTAAATATGTAAATCCAAGGGAAACTAATAAGACCCCAACTTTTGTCTAAGAAACATTTCCTGCGTAGGGAGATCCGTCGTACGGCTTCATGTATGTTAAGTAGCTCCAATATCTTCTTTCAAAAGGCTTTCTGTTCATCTTTATGTCCATCTAAAAACAGGTCGAACTGTCTTCTGTGATAATCATGTAGGAGCCGGTTTGTTCAAGCCACGCTCGCTTAGCTGCATGTACATGAGACCCTAGTATAACTCTCAATGTAACGTACCTAAGGATGTTCCTGTTCAAGTACTTCATTCGCTTCTGGAATTAAGTATCAGTCTGAGACATTTGCCTTCGTACATTTGCCGTTGCCATATGCTTCTCTGACCTCCGCCACATTCTTTATGTCTATGTGTGGAAGGTGTGGTCTCATGTACCTGGATGCAAACCTTAGAACATAATTGATTTCAGCTACCTAGATATTATATGTAGAGGCGTTTCTCATGCGATAGCCGTGAAAATAATCATTTGTTCAAATATATTGGAGGACCTTCTGGTACAGAATATTAAACAATGTGTGCAATGATGCATAAGTCCCCCACTGAACGAAAAAGCTGTCAGACTTGAAGATAGCGTCTTTGATATAGAGAGTGATCATGAAAGTCACGCCACTCATCAGAAATGCCTTGGCAGAACCTCGCCATGAAGGGCCCTGGGGCCTGTTATGAGTTGAAGGGGCGAATCTGCCGTCTTCGGTCTCCATATTGTAAAATAAGATATTGCAACACGAGGTACTAAATTAAGTAAGGTGTTAGTTGAGTTCAAGTTACTGATCTAACCAAAAGAGAATCGTTGCAACCTATAAGCAGTATTCCTCTTGTCTAATTTTCAAGGTTGGTACAACATAGATAATGTGTGGGATATCGTTCGAAGAGTATAGGATCTATGGGATCTCACAGATCATATGACACTTCCGTCACAGAACATGGTATGTGGAATATTGAGTCAGAACTCCTAAGTCGAAGGTCAGTGGGTAACTAGATTATACCTAGATATATAGTGGATTCTGACTGATGGGATGGGGCCAGGATTGCGGATGCTCAATGTGCTGAACGATCCACCCGGTATACATGTACATGTACTTCCAGATGGAAAATGACATATTCTTCTGGTTACATTAACTATTAGCCAATGCTATTTGCAAAATCATTAAAATATATCCGTCATTATAGGTGCGAAGGCGGTTCTGGCGCCGAAAGTGGCTATTTTCGGCGTTTTCGTAGGCCCTCATATTCCAGCTTTAGTTACCATATTAACCAGGCCACTACATACCTAGGTAGGTTCTAAGTGACTGTATAAGAACATCTAAAGTTACAAAGATCATAGCAATCGAAAATGTCCAATTGTCGTTGCAGTATACATATCACGTGCTCTCGTGATTTTCCCATCGCGATCCGCGACAGTGACGGTCCCGCTCTGATCTGACAGATTCAAGCTTCATTCAGCCTTCTTTGAACATATTTCCTTTTCTTTGAGTTTGCCGTGAAATAACTAGCTATATGAGCCCAACAATCTGCCATCTTATCCCTCCTGGTCTGCCATCTTGACCTCTCGCAATGCCACCCCGCAAATCAAAGAAAAAGCAGACGCGACTTGCCTTTGCCGCTTCGACCGCTTCGCCTCCAGCGAATGTAAGCCCCGAGCAAAGCAGCCGATATGCAACACTCACATACGACAACCCAAGTTTGGGCACATACCGTCCTCCAAAGTCTCTCAAAAGCAAGCCGGAAACTTCGCCCGAGAAGAAACGGCCAAAGCTCCCCGCCAAGAAGAGGTCCAAGGATAAACCCGCGAGTACGGTGATGCTCTCTATCCTCAATACAACCAGAAAGCTAAGATCCAAAAGACAAACTGTTTATAGAAGATCAATCGGGCGATGGATCCTTACACGAACCGACCATTCCTGCCACCCAGAAGAGAAAGAAAGCCGCGCAACCCGATAACCTCGACCTAGCAGACCCCGATGAACCCCAAGATGCGAAGGAATCACTTTCGCGCAAACCGCAGAGGTCATTACAATTCTCAAAGGCACAGACTGAGAACAAAGACGATTCTGATTCGGAAGAGCTATCCCGGCCGCGTCGAACGCTCAAGCGGAAGGCCGAAAGCTCACCAATTGATAGCGACTCGGATGATCCGGTGGCCTCCTCGGTGGCCAAACGGCGCAGGTCTACCCGAGGTGGTAATGCGTCAAGCCCACCTGTGATACTCAGCGACGATGATTCAAACGAGTCGGTGCGTCCTTCGACTGCTAAGAGGCGCAGGGTAGCAAGGCCAGCCACTGTATCCAAAAGTGACGATGATGACTCGGACGAACCATTGGCTTCTTCGCCAGTGAAGAGGCTTCGCCGTGGACAGGAGAAAGAAACTCCCAAAGCTCCCACCACCCCCCGCCACATCTCGAAGCAGGACAAACTTGATATCGCAGAGGATTTGGAGGACCTCCAGGATTCCGGTATGGACCAATTAGCGGACGAGGCACGTTTATTCATGCTAATGCCAGTCATGTGCAGTTGTTAAGAAAAGTCGAACTCGCGGCCGGAACGTCGAATCTGCCCGAGACAAGAGAATGAAGCACCTTGAAGCCCTCCGGCGCAGACGGGCTGGTGTGAAAGACGAGGAGGAGGGCGAAGAAGAAGATGATGATGATGATGAGGACGAGGACGAATACGATTCAGATGTGCAGGAGATCAAACGACCTGGCAGCGATGGCAGTCCCTCTGGCCGTGGTCTCTGGCGTCATCACGACGACGACAGCGACATAGAATCAAACATCGACCCCAACGAGAACCTTGATCGATACGAAGATGACTTCGTCTTGGAAGACGAGGTGAACGATCTCGGCGTGCCCACTGAGGAGATCCCCTTCGAGTTTACCCGACATGCGTATAAGCAGCCGAAGGAATACTTCCGCGACGTGATCGGCTGGATGGTGCAAAATAAACTAAACCCGGCCTTCCCTCGCTCTGACGACATGTACAAGATGGCATTCATGAAGCTAGAAGATGAAGTCAAGGGTCGGGCCGGTTCACAGCTGATCTCCTCCGTTTGGAATCCCAGTTTCGTCTATGCCCTCCAGGCCCGGCCACACATAGACATCTCGGCCTTCCCAACAGAAGAGAACCATCCCTGCGATGCTTGCAGGCGCTCTGGACATCCCGCTTCTAGTGATATAAAGCTCTACGGGAAGGCGTATTCCTTGCAGACGCTTGAGCCACTGGAAGACGACAATGATGATAGCGACGACAGTGACGAGGATTCCAAGCACAACGATGGAAAGGATCGGGACCGGGATGGCCATGTCATTCCTCCGGAGAATGTCCGGTATTATCTAGGAAAGTAAGTTCGGCTTGGACAGTCATTTCAATCGCGCTCACCCTCTAACCGTTTGCTTTTGTTTCGACAGACAATGCAAGGCGAGAGCACAGCTCGCCCACACCCTCACTCATTGGCGTTACCATCTCAATGAATGGGTCATCGATTACCTTGAGCGTACGGGCCACATGGACGATGACGAGATCCTCAGACGAAATGATATGAGCGTCAAGCGGAAGACACGAAATGCAAATGATGTTCTCGACAGCATGACTGGAACTGGTGAAGTCGATAAGCTTTGGCGTGACTTCCACATTAATCTCAAGTCTGCTCGCGAGAAAGAGGTATGTTCTTGTGTGTTTTGTTTATGTGCTTTCATGGTGCTAATTGTCCTTATCCAGTCTATCTACGGATGATGATTGATATATCATATCCAGGGCCAGTTCACCCGAGGCCCACTACATGTCCTCGAATGGCTTGATCATGAACTTCCATGAAGACTACGACCCGAGTAACTAGTTACCTAGTTTTGTCACCTCGCCTTCCTTCTCCGGTGCTATCGACCTTGCGCAATGATACCCCTTTTCTTGTCTTTGTTTGCACATTCCCAGTGTAGCAAGCTGGCTCTCAAGAAACTATCTTCCAAGAGCCTACTTAAGATCTTATCCAATGCAGTTCTAGGTATTCTATGCCTCCTTTGACCAGCCCCTATAAGAAATCTAGGACTACAAAATGCGATGATAACCAAACCCATCCGTTTTCATTACCTGGACATGCAGAAGAGAAGAAAATAAAGGTGTATAGAGAAACAGGAAGAAAGATGATTGGGGTTGTACAAATACATGCATGCATAAGCTGCCGGAGCCAAAATGTCAGAAAGCATGAGAGATGCGAGGAGATAAAAAAGGAAGTAAAAAAACAAGAAGTATAACAAAGATCCGAACAAGACAAGACAAGAAGAGAATCGGAACCCAACTCCTTCCGAGTGCTTTTAGTCCTGTTTCTTGAGATCTGTCCGAGATAGGTTGGAATCCCAGGACTTATAGAATCACGCCGATATCCGCTTGGGTATGCTGTTTGCAGCACACCCTCAACGTCGATAATCGTGTCGCTGGATCCTTTGTCAATCTCTCTGCTTTCCAAAGTGGTATTAATTTACAGAGTGGGTTGAGCCACCTTCTCGGGTTCGGAGCCGGGGGTGAGCATCTGCGAGTAAGAATCATAATCAGTATAATATTTCAAAGACTGGGAAGCCGGTGAAAAGCGCGAGAGAATGACATGCATGACGATGTTAAGGGGAGAAAAAAGAATTTTGAAGATTCCGAGATGCGAATACCCGAGGCAATGTACACGGTGTCAAATGTGCCAATGACAGCAAGAACCGGGATTCAAAATAGATGTTGCAATTTCGATAAAACCAAGCAAACAAAACCGGAAGAAACGCAAGACACATACCTCGTTAGCTCCCTTGATCATTCCCTGCTCGCGCTCCATCTGGATGTACTGCTCCTCCTCGGCGTAAGCCAAGGCGAATGGCACACCGAGCAGGAAAGCACTGGTGCTGATAACCCAGAGGGCCTTTCCACTGAATGAAAAGGTGGCCTTGGTGAGGTCTGTGATGGAAGAGACGGTGCTGTAGACGGTCCGGCGGGCGGAGGGAGGAACCATGTCTTTCAGAGCGGTGACACGCTCGTAGAGCGACTCGGCCTCGAGCTCGACATCCTCGTCGTCGGAGAACTCGGAGTCTGTTGTTCATTGATTCTATGTCAGATAATGTTCTTGATGGGTTATTTGCGATTGATGTGTTTATTTCTGGGGTTTCGAGGTCGCGTGGTTGAGGGATTGAAATTGGGGACTGGGATGGCAGGAGGAAATTCAGGGAGTAGTATATCCTCCCATCGAAGCAATTCCCCGTGCAAATGACAACGGCGCGACGCGAGTTCCGTCTGGGTACGGGTGTTCGAGCGGTACTAACCAGTGTCTGAGTAGTCCTCATCATCAGAGACCAGGAGAGCGTCGTGCTTGGGGGCAGCGGGCTTGTCGGTGAAGTGCTCGTCTTCGACTTCAGTAAGCTTGACCATTTTGGGCGATTTGGATGAGAATAACGAAGGGGATCTAGTTAAAGGTGATGGTTGAATGATGGGAGGACGCTCTGGTTTCGCTCCGACTTTTTTGCCGAAAAGCGGCGAGGAGCTTGGACCCACCGACAACGATGTCATTTGCTTTTGATATGAACTGGTGTTGGTGAAAATATGAAATGGAGAATACATAGACAAGGTGAATGAATAGAAATGTGGATTTAGAAATGTTACGTGCTCATATAAAGTCCGTTAAAAAAAGAGAGGTGTATTCTACAGAGGCGAAATGCTGGCCATAGTCTATAATTACAGATTATCCTTTAGATGCGACCACTTCACCACATGACCCTTATGTTCGACACATTCACGCAAGTCCAGAGGCATAGAGTCATCTATTTACCGTCGGCCAAGCTTCCACCGGGAAATCCGTTCTTGGATCTCCTCCCAGGGGAATTTCCGGAGCTTGTAGCCTTCCAACTCGCCCTCCTGCAGCACAACAGTAGGCTTACCAGTGCCCTTGCCCTCATTGTGGACCTGGCCACCGAAGACTTGACGAGCCACACGGCGGAGGTCCTCGACAGTGAGGGCCTCAATTTGCTCACACATCTCCCGGACACTGACCTTGCGGCCGTGGACCTGCACCTGGCGGCCGAGATCCTCAAGCTCGACCATGCGAGACTCTAGGTTCATGAGCAGCGAGGAACGGAGCTGGTTCTTCGCACGGTTGACTTCTTGTGCTTGCAGCGAGCTGTAGCCAGTGTCCAAAGTCAGGGACTGCAGCTCACGGCACATGACCTCGACCATCTCCGTGATCCGGGTCGGGCTGCAGGATGCGGAGATTCCGAAAATTCCACTATCCGTGTAGCTGTGATTGAAAGCAATGCAGCTCTCGACCCAACCGTGCTGGTTCAGCACGTTAGTGTAGAGCCGCGAGTACATACCCTTTCCAGGGCCACCGGCCGAAAATGAGCCACCGCCACCGAGGAGGGTCTGGAGAGTAGCGAGAGCATAGATATCAGGCGAGGAGATGGGGAGAGCCTCGAATGCAAGGTGGATGTGACTCAGGCGAGGAAGCATGGGGCTAGCTGGCGGAGGAATCGAAGGGAGGGCAATGAAGCCACCCGTGTAGTGAGCAGGTTGACGGAGGTTCAGGGCGGATGGCTCAACCAGGGATGAGTGAAGAGGCTCTACTGTAGAGTCCTTGGAGGAAGAGAGGTTCTTGAGGAATGGAAGCTTCGACAAGAGCGAAGTGTGTGTTTTTTGGGAAGCGGCCGGGCTGCTGATTGTCGAGGAGGGTGTGAAGGAAGGAACGGTCGGCACCTGGCCCTCGCGGGCGGCCGCTTGGGAATCAGACAGTGTGGTTTCGATTCCGCTGCCTGTCAGTACAGGACCCTTGGCTTTGTTGATGTCCCTCGACTTCATGTCGCCAAAGTACTGCTCCGTGAGCTTAACAGCCTCCCCGTGTGGCACTCCGGCAAACGCAACCACCATGCGATCCGGGTTGAAGAAGAGTTCTCTATACCGCTCCACAACTGCCTTGTTGATTTCGCCTAACCGTTCTTCCGGGCACAATAGCGGGTTTCCAAGGGTGTTGTTGGCATAGGCAGTCATGTGAACCAATTCCGGAAGGATGAGTTCCGGCTTCGCCCAAATCTCGCCGATTTCGTACTCCGCTGTTGCGAGCTGTTGGATAACTTCCTCTTCGGTGATGAGGGGATCGCGGATGGTCTCCGCAAGCAAACCGAGTGTGGTAGGGACTGCGGAGTTGAAACTGGCAGACTGGTACATCAACGATTCCCGAGAAGAGGCACACTGGATGTTCCCGCCTAGGGACTCAAGAATCTCAAGCATCTCATCTCCGGTGCGCGCCTTGGTTGACTTGAAGGCTAAACGGTCCATAATGTGGCTGACTCCGCGTAGGCTCTCATCTTCGTAACGAGATCCGGCATCGACGTAGACTCCGACACCAGCAAAGGGACCCGGTAATGATTCCGTGGCGACGCGAACTCCATTTGGAAGTGTGGTGATTTGTTCTAGCTCGGCGGGATCCTGTGGATAAACGAACAATTTGTCAGTTAACAATAACGCTATTTTGCAGTAGCTAACAAGGGTTTCTTACCTTGGCCGAGTCATTGATGGTAGAGAGGCTTCTTGAAACGGCGCGAGGAGCTCGTGTCAATGGCTTCGCAGCCTCAATGGCCCGCAATGCTGTGCGGCGCATGATGATTATTTCTGTACAAATCCGACAGCCTGGTTAGTTCGGGATTTCTTGGTGCACCGAATATATCCGGAAGAGGTGATGTGATGTAGCTCGGACGGATTGTCGGCGAAGAATCGTAATGGAGCCTCGATCCGAAATGATTAGCTAATCCGTCGCATGATGGCCAGATGTTCTTCTTTGACATAGCAGTTTGAAGTGGATAACCTTTTGCGATCAAATTATTAATGTTTCTGAGAAGAGGCCGTGTTCTATTTATTTTTGTCATCATTCTTGTCTAGACACAGCAGGGCCCAGGTGTCTAGGTAGGTAGTCCGCTACCCCAGGGCCAAGACCCTGCAGGGCTCGAGTCCCTATGAACATGTGGATGTGGAATCTTGATGACATTGACATGCAGCAAATAACAATGAATCGTCAATTTTTCTATGTGATAAAGAATTTGAATAACTAAGGGTTTTCCGAGGCCCAGTTTCTATACCAATCAAGGCATGAAGCATTCGCAACACTCGCACCAATCTTGATGTTAAGCCCGCACAAAATCTGCTTCACAGCATTTTCGACCTTCTTGCCATTTGAAGTCACCGGAATCTCGGGACATGCGTCGATAATGCCAGGGACATGGCGGGGGCTAAGCTCCTTCCGAATAGTGGCCTGGATGCGTGCGGCGAGATCCGCCGGCATACCGGACTCGTTGGCAGAAGAAAGTCGGACAAACAGAACGACCGTCTCATCGGTGTCAACGCCATCTCGCCTCCGACCAATGCAAAGGGAGTCTTCCACATCTTCGGCGAAATGCTTAAGTAGAATATTGTATATCTCGGCACTTCCAAATCGCACTCCGGATGGCTTCAGTACGCCGTCGCTGCGGCCTAGCATGACCACACCTCCGGTTTGTGGGTTCAAACGCACGTAGTCCCCATGGTGCCAGACCGAGGACCCAAACACATCGAAGTAACTTTTCCGATACTTCTCCAAGCCTGTTGGTCCCGGGGGCCAGAACATGACTGGTTGGGCCGGGAAGGGTGTGACGCAGACAAGATCACCGGGTTCACCAGTTGCACTAATGTCTTTGCCAGCATAGTCAAATACTGAGATGTCCATCCCCAAAGAACGGCATTGAATTTCTCCTTTGTAAACTGGGAGAATGGGGCAGCCGGAAGCGAACAGAGAGAGGATATCTGTGCCACCGGTGATGGAACCAAGCATGATGTCGTGGTGGAAAGAGGAATAGACGTATTCGAATGTTGATGGTGCCAACGGGGATCCAGTACTGAAGATGGCCCTTAGGGTCTTCAACGACACTGGTCTATGGGCATGCTTGCGCGGGTTCAAAGCGGCTTGTTCGAGGAGAGAGAGATATTTGGCCGATGTACCGAAATGGGTAATTTGAAGCTCTTCGATCAGCCGCGGCATGGCCATTTCTCCCTTCCCGCCTTCAGCATCAAAGGGTCGGAAGGGTGATCCATCGTACAGGACGATTGTTGCTCCGCTGGCCAAGCCCGACACCAGCCAGTGCCACATCATCCAGGTTGTCGTTGTGAAGTAGAACAAGCGATCACCTGGTCGAATGTCACAGTGAAGAAGATGTTCTTTCTTGTGCTGCAACAATGTGCCCAGAGACCCATGAACGATAGGTTTGGGAGCCCCCGTTGTACCAGACGAATACAGGATATAGACGGGATGATCTGGTCTCAAGCTTGCAAACTCTAATGGCGCCTGAGAGTCCTTGACCTCAGACACGAAATCACCATAAACTTTTGCTTTCCCATTTGCAGGTCGAAGGTCATCCAGGTTAACTTCAAGTTCCGGGGTGGTAATAAGAAGCACCAAAAGCTCAACGTCCGGCAATTCAGAGACAATCTCCCGTACTTTGGCATGCGAGCTATGCACCTTGCCATTGTAGAAGGATCCATTGTCCGCAAAGAGGATCTTAGGTTGGATCTGCTTCAAACGCTCCAAAACAGCATGCACACCAGTGTCAGGTGACACGCCAGTCCAAAAGGCCCCGATTGAAGCAGCGGCCAACATTACCACGACGGTATTAGCATGATTGCCCACGAAGCCAGCGACCCGATCGCCGGTCTTCAGACCTGCTTCTTTCAGAGCGCTTGCGCACAGGCGAACTCGTTCTCGTAGCTCCTTCCACGAGACGAATTCGCGGGCTACTTCAGTGGCGCCAATCACTGCTACGGAATCTTCATCCGGCGAGGTGGCGGGATACAACAGATTCTCGGCGAAGTTCAAAGTGCTCCCTTCGAAGAATGAAGGTCTAGGAAATAGCACATCTTTTGAATCAAGGACCTATGTAGATCGGATTAGGATCGGATATCTCATGTCCAAGATGGTGGTGGATCCAGGCTCGAAATGGGAATTACTCACGTGTTGGTATGGGGTGTGGGCGTTGATCTTCGTATAGTGCCAGATTTCCTCCCAGAACTGGGCTGGTTCAGAGACACTCCATTTCCAGAGTGTATCGTAGTTGTTCAGTGACAAGCCATACTTCTTGTTCACTTTAGTCATGAAATCGTAGATCTGGGTTGTCTCAGGAGAGGAAGGCCGCCAGAGCTCCTTGGCCTCTGGCTCAACGTTTACGTCGATATGAGGCATACCTAATGGGGTTTGTAGAGACAGTCACACAGTACGGGAATTGAGCTTCGGAGTGGCGTGTGTAGTAGACTGTAGACTGTAGACTGTAGACTGTTGTTTGAGATTGAAAGATTCAATATATTGTCACAATCCCCAGAACCCCAATAATGTGGCAATATAGATTTCAATAATCCCAACAGATTTGAAGGATCTGATAGGGCTTGGGGGGGGTCAAAGCTTGAACAAGGCAAGAGCCTTGGAAGTCAGTGCAAGTCGGTGCGAATACCCCAGGCGGAGGGCGGGAGTGATCGGGTATTGAGTTGCCGATCTCCGCGGCTATGGGACGAAGTTCTCAGTATAAAAAGCCCTGGACGTGGTTAAAATCAAAGCTCCTCTGATATGTATATATTCCAATTACCATTAACTACTCCAGATGTCACATTAGAAAGTGACATCGTTGCCTCAGGCATCTTGCCGTTTTCATATCCAAAGTCTTCCTGTGCCTCCGTAGATACTCCAACGTCACATCTCGTGATGTAGGTGTCACAGACGAAGTTACCTAGGTATATCTATTTGGTCCAAACGGGTTTGAGTCGGATATACCGGAGGATGAAATGTCCCTTTTCTTCACCTTTTGTTCCCCAGTACGGAGTATATTCATAAATTCGATGTGCATTGGAGTACATACGAATACGACTTCTCTCCTCTGATCTTCTGGCCTTTGGGCCTTTGCGGGCCCGAAATTTTAGTGCGGAAAAAAAAAAACCTTTAGTATTGATCTGGTAATAATACCTCCTTTCCAGGAAAGATAAGCCAATCATACCTAGTTATCACTGTATTATCACCGTACTGCATCTGTTTTTAATTAATACCAGGAGGTCGCATGGGCCGATGGCTTAGAGAGAAACATCTCTTATTTATCTTCTCAGAACTCTCCTTCTTCTTTCTTCCATATACTCGTTTTGGTGCTTCATCATCTTTGTAGGGCAACATTGGTCACTTCGTCATCTGAACGTAGGGCTCTTTGCCCCTTCGTGTCTCTTGCCCCCATTCCACGTGCTTGCAATTTTTAAGCCCTTTCCGAGTATTCGGCTCCCACTTACCTTGAATCAACCTTGTGGTACGTCTCGATCTGTGGAACTTATGACCTGGAAAGTTCCTGGGTATATGGTTGATTTGGGAACGGAGCGTGGCTCAGGGGTGTCGCGTGGATGTCTGGTCTAGAACCATCAAACTAATTGGCTGCGGTTTCCAGATTGAAAACACATTGAGGTTATCGACGAAGACCGAAGACCCCCAAGAAGCACAGCCTACTCGGACACGTCAATTATCTACCCCCTCCGGTAGTCCCTGCCTTAAATTCGTCAAGCCGGACACCCAAAGCGCCCCTCGATCTTGACGTGCACAAAAATTAAGACCCGTGCCGCAAACTTTACGCTGTTTCCTCCTGCGATGCCTCGTCGATTTAGTAGCAACTCTTCCAACGACACCTCTACCAACCCGCCGTCCTTTTCACCTTCTTCGGGAAAGGGCGGTATCTCCATCAAGGCCCCCACCGTCAAGTCCAATCGCCTTTCTCAGTTATTCTCGGCCTCGCCAAAGTCAAAGACGGAAACTGTACAGAGTGGACATTCTCAACCTAGCAATTCTTCTCCGCCGATAAGCCTGGCCTCACTGTCCCTACCGACAATCTCGCTTTCAACGGCCACTGCGGATAACCCCAATATGGACGAGCTGCCTACCACACTCTTCCAGCCTCCGTCCCCTGAGGAGGCTCGTCGGCTGGCCAAGCAACATGCCCAGTTTGGTCCGATCGGTCATCCCAGCCACCGATACTCCAGTCGACACCCTGGTGGTGTCTTCCCCGAGCCGGTGATGGACGAGCCGCCGTATTATTACCTGCTCACCACCTATATCAGTTACTTAATCCTAATCGCTTTCGGACATGTCCGTGATTTCTTTGGCAAGCGATTCCGCGAGGAACACTACCGCCATCTCAAGCCTCGCAATGGCTATGGTGCTCTCAACAGCGATTTCGACAACTTCTATGTGCGTCGTTTGAAATTGCGCATCAACGACTGCTTCGAGCGCCCCGTGACTGGCGTTCCCGGCCGCACCATTACTCTTATCGATCGGGCCACGGATGACCACAACCAGCACTTCTACCTGACTGGTACCACTACCGACACCCTCAATCTGAGCTCGTACAACTACCTGGGTTTCGCTCAGTCGGATGGCCCTTGTGCGGATATTGCGGAAGACTCCATCAAGAAGTATGGCATTGCAGCACCCAGCACGCGAGCAGAGTCCGGCACACAGGATTTGCATGTCGAAGTAGAGGATCTGGTTGCTAGGTTTGTGGGCAAAGAGTCATCTATGATTTTCTCCATGGGCTTCGGCACCAACGCCACCATCTTCCCCGCCTTGGTCTCGAAGGGATGTCTTCTCATCTCCGACGAACTGAACCACGCGTCGATCCGTTTCGGTGCGCGTCTCTCTGGCGCCTCCATTGCTATGTTCAAGCACAATGACATGAAGGACCTGGAATTGAAACTTCGAGAGGCTATCTCTCAGGGACAACCCCGTACTCACCGTCCCTGGAAGAAGATTCTGGTCGTGGTCGAGGGACTCTACTCCATGGAAGGTTCCATGTGTAACCTTCCTGGCCTTGTGCAGTTGAAGCGCCGGTACAAGTTCAACCTGTTCGTTGATGAGGCCCACTCCATCGGAGCCATTGGTCCCAAGGGACGTGGTGTTTGCGACTACTTCAGTATCGATACTTCCGAGGTGGATATCCTGATGGGGACACTGACCAAGTCATTCGGTGCTAACGGTGGCTACATTGCGGCTGACAAGGTGATGATCGACGCACTCCGTGCGACCAACCCCGGTGTCTACTACGGAGAGTCTCCTGCGCCTGCAGTTCTTGCCCAGATCTCTTCTGCTCTGCGGATCATCAACGGTGAGCTCGTTCCCGGTCAGGGTGAGGAGCGATTGCAGCGATTGGCTTTCAACTCGCGGTACCTCCGTCTCGGATTGAAGCGTCTTGGCTTTATAGTGTATGGCCACGACGATTCACCAATCGTTCCAGTCCTTCTCTTTAACCCCGCTAAGATGCCTGCATTCTCTCACGAGATGCTCCGGCGGAAGATCTCCGTCGTTGTTGTCGGTTACCCGGCCACTCCGCTGGTCTCATCCCGTGCTCGTTTCTGTGTCTCTGCTGCCCACACCAAGGAGGATCTTGACCGTGTGCTGACCGCTTGCGATGAAATTGGCAATGTCCTCCAGTTGAAATTCTCTACTGGTATCGCGGGTGGTGCGCTGCCTGCTGCCGAACAGCCGGCTCCTCCACCAGAGCTGGAGAAGGAATGGCACCGCAGGCGCTCGGACAATATTTCTCCTCCGCGTTGGCGCGTCGAGGATGTCATCCGACGCGGAGTCCAGGATGTCAAGAATCCCTTGTACTAGTACTAGATTGGCTTCTTTCTCCTGCCGGTTGACATGACCTTTTCTTGAATTCATTAGGCTTTGTCTTCCGTCGGGATCTTTTTTTCCACAAGCACGGTTGTTGCTGGTCACACTGTGCCGGGGTCTTAATTGCACATGTCCCCTTGATCTTCGTTCTGAGTTGCTAAGATTGTGACTTTCGCTGGACTTTGCTCCTAAGGCACATACAAGCGAGTGAACTCGCTCAGACTAGAAAGAAAAGGGGAACTCGGGGAAAACAAAAGAAACCAAAACGGTCATGAGTTATTCGAACGAATGAATATGCCCCGTTTCCTATGATCCTATTGCTTCCTGTTTGCATACAATATTTCATGTTACTTTCTTACTTCACTGTTCTTATTCTTAAGATATTGCCTAATATTGTTCCCACTATTGGCTTTTTAATGTATTTTACTATAGTATTTCGGGTCAATTGTCAGGACCTAGGGCTGGATATAGGAAAGGTACTCACCTGCCGAGTCACTTGTGTTTACAGTCATACTCCTCATCCCTGACTGCTTCCATACAAAATGAAGTTCATATTCCACGAGTTCAAGTGCAAGGATGAGACCACAAACGAAACACCCGTCCAAGAAAATGACTTAAAATCGCATCCTACATTGCCTTGCTAGTACGGAGGTACAGGCAAGCCGCCAGGAACTATATAGCAGTCAGTGTAAGCCGTGGCTTGGTAAACGGCAACGCTACTGATAAATAATACAATATCTATGCATGTGCTGGAGAATGAGTATATACGCATGTGTCTAGTCCGATCAAGGTGAATGGTATTTCTATCATGAGCTTTTACGCTTTTATATCCGACGGGTCACGCCAGGATGAAAACAAAGAACAAAAGCAAGTCGGGATCATTCCAGAAGAAAAGATCCCTCTGCACCTCCGAAACAGTGGACTGTGAAGAGCCGGGAAAAGGGGAACAGGGAAGAGAAGATTTAAGCGCGACAAAAAAAGACAAGACGCAAGAAAACGCCTGTCAGCAAAAACAGAGGGATATCATTAAGATTCAAAGAATCCAGACATGTCGCAAAGAACAATTTGAAAAGGATAAATTGAATGGGGAAAAAGAAGAAAAGAGAAAAAAGGGAAGAAAGCAAAACCGTAAGACTCGTATACTCGATAAGTCGTCAGGGGGAAACCATTCCCTCCACCAGTAGAGGTAAAACCTCCAGGAACATTGAAGCCATTCACTCTTCTTTCAGACTTCCGACCAAATTGCGTAGCACGTCCATGATGACGGCTTCGTCTTTTGGCTCGCCGCCTGGGAAGGAGCTCTCTGGCGCATCGCCCAACACCCGTGCGCGCGCACTCCGCAGAACTTCCCGGATGTAATTCTTGTCCTCGTAGTCTTCCATGAGAACAGCTTCAAAGTCATCGATTGCCTTGTTCGCTCTATCAATGAACGAGGATGACTCTGATGGCCCTGGTGCAGGGTTCTGCTGAACAGGGTGTTGCTGCTGTTGATGGTGAGAATGGGCCGGGAGGCCTGAAGGCGGATGATGCTGGTGCTGATGTTGGTGTGGGTGTTGATGTTGATGCTGCGGCTGATGCTGGTGGTGAGGTAGCGGATGTTGCTGCTGAGGGGGATGCGACAGCGGCTGCGACTGGGGTTGGACCGGTGGCTGATGTGGATGCGGATGCTGATGCTGGTGTTGGAATTGCGCTCCACCAGATGGAGGGTAGGCCCGAGGCTGCGGGTTGTTGTGAGGAGGTTGAGAGGATGGCGGCTTGGGTTGGGAGTAAGGGGAATGATGCTGAGGTGGTCCGTGAGGGGGTCGTGGGGTCTGCAACGGTTGCTGCTGGCCGCCTGTGGGAGCGGGGGCAGATGCGTAGGGCGAAGTGTAGGTCGAAGGGATTGTCGCCGCGAACGCAGCTGGGAGGTTGTTGCGGAGTTGACTGGGGATGGGGAAGGATGCAGCTGGGTTTATAGGTGGCACTGGTGTTGGAACTGGTGCTGGTGCGGGTGTCGACACCGGTGCCGCCGGTGCTGACGCAGGTGCGGGGGGCGGGTGCGGGTGCAGACGCGGGCATAGCAGCCGGAGTAGGTGTTGGCGCTGGCGACGGAGTAGGAGCAGAGACAGGGGCAGGTGTAGACACCGGCGGAGGTGCCGCTGCCGGTGCTGGTGTCGCAGCCTGTGGCGGGGGCGGAGCAGGAGCTTGAACCCGTGGAGCAGGAGGAGCGGCGGGTGTAGGTGCAGGGGCCTTCGGTTGAGGTGGGTAGGGACCGGATCGTGGAGGTCCTCCCACATTAACAGATGCCGGGAAAGGAGCAGGCGGTATAGAAGGGAATTGGAAATGCTGCGGCGGATTTGGCACCTGTGGTGGGCCCTGAGGTGGCGCATAAGAATGGGACATCTGAGGCATGTACTGCTGAGGAGCAGGTGCAGGAGGGTGGGACACCTGCGGCGGCGGCGAAGGGCGTCGTTTCTTTTCCTTCTCAACTGACGCGCCGGGAATAAGTTGCCATGACCAACCCTTGCCATCTCGCTCTGCGTGCATGAACAAATGCCCATTGCCGTTCAGGTTGTGCCGTACACTGGATGTCCAGCCCTCAGTCTCACACTTGAAGCGGAAGTACGGATATTTCAATTTCAGCGCACGATATATCTGCTTCAACGTCATTGGCGTGCCGGCTTCTGTCAGAGCATCAAAGATGAGAACGGCGTAGTTGTACGGAGGCTTCGCCAAATCCTCGGCATTGTAAGCAGACTCCGGAGGATAGTTGGGAGATGGTGATCGTGATGGTTTGCGCTTTTTGACCGGTGGGGGTTTGACATATTCTTGCGGAGGCTCTGCAGACATTTGGCCGCCTTCCGTTGAGGGAAGGGGAGAATCCATTGGTGTACCATCCGGCTTCTTTCTCTTGGTGTACTTCCGCTTCTCGGATGGTTTGTTTGTTGGCGACTCGGGAACGACAGATTCTTTGGCAACTGTCTTTCCGGCCTTGGGCACTTTGAGTGGAGGTGGCGTGATACCTCCGTTGGCTTCGCGCTTAGCTGCAATTTTCTGCTCCCGGGCAAGCTCAGCTCGCTCGCGCTTAGACATGATCCCATCTTTGGGAGGGCGTCCTGGTCCCCGGCGGCGGGCCGGCTGCGAATCGTTATCCCCATTCTCGATAGAATCCATTGCTTGAGCCGATTTAGAATCCTTTGTCTTGAGGATGATCTTCTTCGAAGGCTCCCTGCTCTCGCCGCTCTCACTTCCAAGTCTCTCCGATTCATCAACGTCGTCATCCACTTCGATCGAAGCACGGGCATCTTTCTCTTCCTCCTCTTCGGCATTCTCTGCCAATTTTTCTTCCATGCGGTCGGCTCCAGTTTCGCCAATAGGGACGTCTGGTAGCAAAAACCGGATACGCACACCTCCAATTTGGATGTAGTCGCCGCTATGTAACGGACGAACTTGCCCGGGCGATAGCCAATCAGCCCCAATGAACGCTCCATTACGTCCCATTACCTCCATTTCAAACAAGTTACGGTCAAAGTTGTATGAGATCCGCACATGTCTCCGAGAAATCCCCCGATGGCCTGCGGCACTGCCGTCAACGGTCGTTGGGGGGTGAATGGGAATGGTGGGACAAGAATCAGGGGATGGGAGCAAAGCTAGCGCATCAACCGGCTTTGCGTCTCCGTTTCCTTCTTGCAAAGATTGCATGGCAAGCGCATTGTAGTCGGTTGTCGACTGTAGTTGAGCCGGGTTTGCATGCAATGGTACGACAGCCTCGTCAAAGGATGATTTTGATGATCGTCGGCTCACGTTCATATTATTCGGAAGATGCGGGGGTATATCTGGATCAAAACCCATAATACCTCCCCGATCACTGACAACACTGCCCATCATGGCAGCGCTTTCCTCCCGCTTCATACGGTTTGGGGTGTGGGATGTATTTCCTCCACTTGAACTCTTCGCCCGAGTGCTTCGCACGGCCTGCCGGTACTGGAACTCTCGGTGATGGGCGGCGCGTGCGGCGCGCACGTCTCGCCCTAGGATGAATGAGTAGGTATTGACGTAAAAATGTCCATCATCAAACTCCAACTTGGCAAATGCTTGGATCTTAGGTTCCGATCCAGCAATTGAGGCCGCCACGTCTTGATATCCCAGGGCTGACAGATCGGCGTTTTGCGAAAGGAAGGCGGCTGTGAGCAGTTCGTTTTGGTGAAGAGCTTCAAACGCATTTTTCGGGGCGGCGGAGAAATCCAAGGGCGGAAGGAGCGAGGGCTGCTCAGCGTCCAATTTCGGGTTCATGGGGTCGGACAAGGTTCCCACAGCATCGGATGAGTTAAACCCCGTATGGTTCGTACCCTGGTGTGTAGGATTTGTCCCCATGTGTTCATCACCTAAAGCTTTCCCACTTAGCAAGTCCTGGATCTCGCGAGATATTGAGCCTGTGTCTCGGTGTAAGCTCGGGTCGATGGGCGCGTGAGATTGAGCTGGCATGTTGTATGACGGGGAAATCGAGTCGTCCATCTTGATATCCATGCGAACATCCTGGTCCTCGTCCTGTTGTGCAGGTTGTATCGTGGTAGGAATAGAGTTTGCGGCTGGCTGATTTCCAAGAAGCTGTGCTAGGAGCGCACTTGCGGCGCTTTGGGTATTTGCATCTTGTTGATGTTGCGCGGTTGAAAAGTCGTGACTGTCCGAGTATTCAGTTTTGATTGCGACGTCCGGGGCGGGCATCCCGTTGGGAGTTGACGGGGCAGAATTATTCTGCATGGCGCGGATTGCGGAGTCCTCTCGAGGATTGCTAGGGGGTGCAGTGTCTGGTGAGCCGCCATAGTCGTATATGGGGCTATCGGGGCCTGGGTCAGGCGGTCGATGGCCCACGGCTGGCGCAGTCATAGTCTGCGACGACATGACAGGCTGGTGCTGGGGAAGGGAGAGGAATGAAGTTCCAATAAGAAGGGAAGTTCTCAACTTGAGACCGGGCGGTGAGCGGTGGCCGATTTGGTCGCTGCAGATGGCCGTAGTCACCGCTGAGCCATGCTTTTTTATTTTTATTTTTATTTTTCTTTCCTCTCTTTTTCCTTTTGTTCGTTTTTCTTCGACTCTGAAAATATCGCGATCTGACTTGACGAATTCAGCAAATATGAGACTGGAAAGGTTGGTTGGAAAAGCGCCGACGATCCCCTTCCGGGACAAATTTTCTTTCCCGCCCCGCCCAAATCCATATTCTCTCCGACTTGATCCACCTTATTTGGTAGACTGCAGTTCCTCACCGATTTTGTTTAAAGAGCCTAGATCTAGATCTACATATGTATATGTTGGTTTCAAAGGAGTATGCTTGCCTCTTTGTTCAATTATTTCACATTTCCTCGGTCTATCGTCTATGGACTTGGACCTGATATTCCATCAGTGAGGTGAGGGGAAACCATAATTATAGGTTCATATTGTACATATTGTACATACGTACTTTGGGCAAATTCAATCCATATCAAGTGTATATGCAAGGGGTTTATGATACATACTACATATTCTGGGGAAGCGGAGTATATAGGTACACATATTACACACGTTAGTTATGTAGAAAATTACATACCTAGGGAGCCTTCCAATGTTGTCTATGGGATCATCTTATCGCGATAAACCTCGACCCTTTACCTCTACTCTACCTGCACCTCTACTTACACCTGTACATTCACACAACAAAAACCAAAATGGCCCCGAAATCCAAAAAGCCCGATCCAAAACCTCAACCAAAGACCACAACCCCAAACTGGCCTCCCCTCCGCCCCCTCCTCCCCGCCGCCGATCTAACCCTGACTACCCTCCTCCCCGACCAAATCTACCTAATCCGCAACTTCCTTTCAGGCACCCTCTGCAAAACCTACGCCTCATTCCTCGCCTCGCTACCACTAACAACAACACCCGGAGCCCCAAAGAAAGACGAGGCATTACGCGTCAACGACCGATTCCAGATCGACGATGCACGGTTCGCGGAGATGCTGTGGAGCACAACAGCGCTGAAGGAGCTTGTCACGACGCGCTTCGAAGAAGACGAGTATGGGTACGACCACGCCGAAGAAGACGAGGGTACTAGCCCGTCTGCCCTCGCTGAACGGGCACGTCAACTCTGGGGCGGGGAGCCGTTGGGGTTGAATCCTAATATTCGCATTTATCGATACTCTGCTGGACAGTTTTTCGGACAACATTGTAAGCTCTTCGCTCTGGGTTGATTTGGATTATGACGGTTCCTATGCATAGGACTCGCATATACATCCAAGCTAAAACTAGCACTAACACCCGTTAACCTACAGACGACGAGGCCAACAACATAACCCTCCCCCCACCGAACTCGCGCTCAAAAGCAACACCCGCTCGCACAACTTGGACTCTGCTGGTCTATCTGACTTCCTGCACAGGCGGCGAAACTATCTTCTACCCGGAGCCGACGCGCGCAAACCGTAAGCCCGAACCGATAGCCGTTGCGCCGGAGGTTGGGATGGCGCTGTTGCACCGACATGGAGATCATTGTATGATACATGAGGGGGCCGAAGTTACTGGAGGGGAGAAGTGGGTATTGAGGAGTGATTTGGTTGTTCCGCGGTGACATACTGGTGTTGATTGCATTTGGGGAGTTCCAAGGTTGGCGAGGGGCAGCATTTTACATAGACATATGGAACATAGCATAACCGTAGTGGGCAGGTTCCTACGCGATTTCGACTGGGAATGCCTGTGTGTTTGGGGTATATACACATGCGTATGGGAATTTATCAGGCACAAATTCTAACCATTCTGCTGGATCATACCTAAGTATTGAAGGGTCCAATCGAGTTGGATAACACAGTAGCAAAAGGAAAATATGAACAAGGGCGACAGTAGGTCCCTGTCACAGATGGCACGCATAAAAGAGACAAGAAATTGTAGATACAAGTCAAATAGTCGTAAAGAGCGGAAAGTTTGCTGGGAACAAGGAGATGGGAGACAAATAATGAACATAGGGGGAAAAAAGTAGATCATCAGTTATTGGGATAGCAGATGAGTTTTGAAACTCGGCAAAGTGACAGATGACAATTGGGTTGGATCTCGCCAACGAGGAGTCTAATTTCCTGACTCAAAAACCCCCAAGATTCAATTTCTTTGTAGTCATATCAAGCTGCCTTGGAAACAGGAGACCTCTTTGAATCCAGTTCGTACTCGGCCCCTCTCATCATTCCCTCCACAGGACCGAGGAGCCGCTTGAATCCGTCCCGGCCCAACCGCGCCACCTTCACATCCGTCTTGGTGGTGATGCTAGCCTGACGTGGCTTGTCGTCTAGCAACGCCAGCTCGCCGAAGTAATCGCCTCGCCGATAGTTCTTGACGGGTCCTGAGACACCGTTCTTGGTAGCCTCGGCTTCGCCCGACTCCAAAAGATAGAAAGCATCTCCGGGATCCCCTTCGTGGATGATGGTGGAATTAGCCGTGTACTTGATGGTGTCCAGAGCATCCGCGATCTTCGAGCGCTCGTATGGCTTCAGAGAAGAAAGCAGCGGGACTTCCTCCAGGAAAGCCTCGTACATACGCCGGCGTTGGAATGCCGAGTCCATTAGGATGCGGCGGAAGGTGATGCGGTCAAGGGCCCACAAGGTGCTCTTCGGCTCGGTGGAGATCACTGTCGCAGCACGCGGGGCATTGTACATCAGAGCTAACTCGCCGAAAGATCCTCCAGGTCCAATGCTGGCGACCTTGTTTCCCAAGCCATCAGGGCCAGGCTGCACGGCGCCAGAGGGGTGGATATAGACGTCAAAGTTTCCTTTTTCCACAATGTAGAAGTAATCACCGGCATCACCTTGGGAGATAACCTTGATATCCTTCGCAGGAATTGGCTTCTCAACGAGAGCGTTGAGGACGGTCAAGGATTGATCATCGTCGAGATGGGAGAAGAGGAAGTTGCTACTGACGGCGCTCTTAAGCCGGGAGACCTGCTCTTCGGTCTTTGGGTGGTGAGGAGGTGACCAGCTATCTGAACCAGCTTCAGTGGGATTTAAAGATTCCGCTGAGACAGATGTCCGACGACCAAGCGCGTAGTTGGTAGGGAGCCCTTGCTCTGCGGATAGTCCCGGGAGGGGGGGCCAGCTCCCCCTCCTGCTCGTCCTCCTCCCCCTCAGGATCCTGGAAGGGACTCCGGCTGAATAACGACCCTCCCGTTTGTGATCCTCCTTCGGTGAATGCACTACCTCCGAACAGAGCAGTGCCCGGGGGCACAGCACCCGAGTTAGACTGTCGGAATGTCAGGTTGGTTGGTGACGTCACATCGAACTCGTCGTCCTCGGTGATTTTTGGGGTACCGGCAGATTTGTCGCCAGCTCTGGTGTTGATGACCGGGGTCGAATCAGGAGCAGAGTTCTGTGCCATGATGGCGTTGGGGGGGTCGAGGGCCAGAGAGGCCGCAACTCCGGGGTTGAAGCTGAGTGGGATGGATGTGGGATGGGCGAGACAGAGATGATATCTGTAGGGTATTAGAAAGGAATGGGTTTAAGCAGATGAGATTGAGAAAAGGAGAAGGAAAATGTAGGAAACGTAGGAAATGTAGCAAAAAGAGAAAGTTGAGGTAGAAAAGGGTAAGAGTAATGAGGAAGCAACGGAGGGGCAGACAGTGGGGAATTATTGGTTGGAGTCTAATTGTAGGGATACTGCATGACCTCTTCTGTCTTTCTCTGTCTCACTGTCACTCTTCTCTCTTTCTCTCTCTCTTTTTCTCTTGTCTCTTGTCACTTTTCCTCTTCTTTCTCTTGTCTCGGAAAATAAAATGTGAATGTTGCAAATGAAAAAGAAAATGGCAAGGGAAAGGGAAAGCAAGGGAAAGCAAGTGAGACCGGGAGATTACCTGTGTCTTTGCTAAAAGGAAGCTGAGTCCGGAAGCTTCCAAGCTTTTTACAGCTTTACAGCTTTACTTAGAAAAGAGAGTTGAAGACAAAGGGGGAGATATTGGAAATAATTGGACTGGAGAATTGGAATTGGAAAAATGAGGGGTAGAGACACACTAAAGTTGGTCTGAGCTTCGTCGATCATGCTTCCAACATTGAATTTCACTACTTAATACTATGGACTATATGTACTATGTTGGACTATGTGGTATCTATTATGTACTATGGATGTATGGAGCAATAGTGATCGACATCTCATAATTATTTAAATGTGGTACTCCGTATAGTAATAAGATTTAGCATTTAAGTATAAAATAAAATAAAAAGGGAAGCTTTTAAGCCTTCTAAGTGTCTTCTAGAATTGCATCGCCACTCAAGTGGCAACGGGAAGAAGTGGCCCAGGTCACATATGTCATAGACTCGCCTTGTAAATGTCACCTTTAATAAATTTTTTTGGGAAAATATCTGCAGCACAATTTCTTGGAAACTTCGGAAACTTTAAAGCTTCAGTTCCGAATTAATTTCTCGGAAGTCAATTGGTTATAATGTAGGTGATGTTCTCTCCTATTATACTAAGTGCCATAACACAGTAAGCTAGAGCTAGTTATAAACTACCTACGTTAGTATTAAGTGTATAACTTACCTACAACGTACCTAGGTAGGTTACTATCTAGTTATATAACCCAAAGCTCTGACATGGCGTCACGTAAACGGAAAGTCTAGATCACATAGACCACGGTTCGCCCCCAGCCCCTTGATATATGGGCAATGGGACTTATCTACGGAGTTCACTAGTTGCAGGAGAATCATATAGCGCTAAGTCCTCCAGGGTCAGGTACTGGTCTGTGTCACCTCCCCACTGGTTTAGTCCAAATTCACTGCTCCGTACCCTCCGTACTCCGAACCTTTTTTTCCCTACCTTCTTTCCAGATCTCTTCCAATTTTCCCTCGGAAACCAATATGGGTACTTTTACATTTCAGTGGTAAGTCAAGCTTCCAACTTGATCCCTCTATCTAGGGTTCTCGATATCTCGGTACCTCTTGAATTCCTCGTGGTACAATGCTGAGACGGTTACTTGCAGGCCTCACAAGGCGAGCGAGGTGTTCGTTACAGGCACTTTCGATGATTGGGGTAAGACAGTGAAACTGGACCGGGTGGGCGACATATTCGTCAAGGAAGTGACTATATCTCCTGTACAAAAGATTCACTACAAGGTATGGGCTTACAATTCTTTTTATTTTCTCGCACCTTCTTGCCTTGGCCCTTGGAGCTTTTCGACCTTTTCCCCTCTGTAGATTTGGCGGTGAGCCTTAGGCAACAGGGGACTTTTCCACTGACGTCACCTGTGCCGCTTTCCCCCATTTATAAAGTCGCAACTTCCCGGAATCCCCAAGGTTCCAAGATTTCAAGACTTCCAACGTTATTTTTGTGCTGACTGAAAAATTATTGAAAAGTTCGTTGTCGACGGTATTTGGACTACAGATCCCAACGTACGGGAGGAAGACGACGGGAATAACAACATCAACAACGTGCTTCTACCTGAAGAGATCAAGTCCGACTTCGCACCCATGTCTGGCGTGACCCCCGATTCTACAACCGCGGCTCTCGCTGCTAACGTTCCCAAGGAACCCAATGGGGATCTTCCTGGCAGCTTCCCAGAGACTCCGGGACAGGAATCCGAACAGACCTTTTCCGTGGCTCCCATCCCAGCTTCCGGGGGTTATGGCAACCCCGTCAGCCTGAAGCCGGGCGAGGAAGTCCCTCATCACGAGACACTTCACAACAACACTGTTGACTCGAATGTCACTTTGGATAAAGAGTCATATGAGAAGGGCCAAACTCTCCCTCTTGGCGCTGGGACCCAGAATACCGACACTAACCCTGGCGCTTTCGCGTTTGCCATTCCCCCAGTCACGAACAACATGATTCCTGAGTCCAGCCTTCCGATCGGTGGACCCGCGCAACGCGCCGCAACCAGCGCGACCGAGCCGACTTATACCGGCGGTCCAGCGCAGCAGGCAGCGATGACCGATCCAGGATACCACATCCAGTCTGCTGGCCCTAACTCGACCACGGCAGCACTAGCTGCTGGTGTGCCACTAGAGTCAAAGGAGAAGCAAACCAACGGCGACAAGCCCGTCGAAGAGGTCCCTCAGAGGGTGAAGGACTCATTGGCCGAGGCCCACAAGGACCCGGAGGCTGCTGCGAACCAGGAAGCGGTAGATGAGAAGCATGCAATCGAGGAGGAACTGCACAAGAAGATCCCCGTTGCAGAGTCTGCCGGTGCTCCGCCGCCTACTGTCACTGCGGCCACCCAACCTGTTGCGCCCCACCTCACTGCTGGTACTGGTGTAGAGTCGGCAGATGTGTCGCCGCTTTCCACCCCTCCGGCAGGCCGCAATTCTGCTGCTACCCCATCTTCGGCACTGAAGAACACTGAGCCCAGTGGGCCTACTGTCACAACTGGCCCTAAGGCTACTCCTACTGCCGAAACCTCGGCTCCTGAAACCACTGGGTCTACGACTGCGGAACCCGGAGGTCCCACTGTGACGACCGGAGTTGCGTCTGCTCAGACACCTACTACTTCGACCGCAAATCCTCCAGGCCCCACTGTAACGACTGGGGCTGAGTCTATGGAAACACCTGCTACTTCGACGGCAAAGCCCGCAGAGCAGTCTGCCAAACAGTCCCAAAGCACTGAAGGTGCTTCTACTATTGACAAGAAGAAGAAGCACCGCCTGAGTGGATTCTTCGGCAGGCTCAAGGAGAAGCTTAAGTAAACACTCGGAAATGTTAAATTTCCGACATTGGAAGTCTGTTCTTTCATTCCAGTCCTGGGTGGTATAGTCTTGGCTGTAAACAGATATTCTGCTTTTTCTCCGATGCCTCATGTTCTTTGTTTCTGGATACCTCCTCCTGCCCTGCTTGACTGCATTGTATTCCCGCAAGCCGGTTTTTTTTGTTTATGCCTCAGCTAGTAATTATCGTCTAATGGAAGTACTTTGCTTTATGCTTTAATTGTTAGAATAGTACTCTTATGTCTTCAATGTCGTATTTATATCTGGGCCGAAGTCGGAGCTGAAGCCTGCGTAAAATGTAGTACAGAACTCGGAGTATAAGCATGTTGGTTCAACATGAAACATGAGACAATGAGACATGAGATATCCAATCCTGATAAAATCATAGAATTCTTGCTAAGAAAAGTAAGAAGGAAGTAGTTTTAACGGATCAAAGATTCTATAAACTGCCTTGTCATACGAGTGGGGAGAAGGCCATTTCCTAATTCCGCTCTTCTCCACCTCAACCTTTCCCCGACTTTGGGGATTTCCCATCTTCTTCTCCCATATTCCTCCCTTATCCTCTGTATTGTACAGACCACTTCGATTTTGGGGGCCACTTCACTACGCGTGAGCACAAATATGGCTGCCCCCACATTGTCCGCCATGATCGACCCGACAAAGCAGGCCGAGTACCCAATTGTGCTGGGGGAGAGGCTTGCTCGGAACCCAAACACGAGCCGGCTGATCAACGTCAACTACAACCACAAATCCAAGTCTGCTACCCCACAGCAACGTTCGACCATCAATCACTCCCGATCGGACGGCCTCTATGACCTCGCCGTTACTGATAAGGCTCCGAACGCCGATCAAACATTAACCTATTCATACAAAGGCAGCGAGGACCCATCGGGTGAGCGCAGCCTGGTTCTGATCTTCGATCCGGAGCGGAAAGTCTTTGTTCTGGAGCCGGTCTCGACAACCTTGAACTTTAACCTACGGTCGGCTCCAGGAAAGACGGAAAAGCAAGTCCGCGAGCAATACGAACAACTGCAGATAAAGGAAGAGGATGAGCCAGCCACCTCAGGAGAAGACCGGCATGGAGGGAGCACCAGCGAGGACGAGGGACCGGCTGACGAGAGCAATCCTTACGACTTCCGACATTTCCTCCCGAAGAATCGCCGGGAGGATGACAAGCCACCCTCAGGCCACAGCACCCCAGAACTTGCCATCAGCAGGGCCAGTACACCCTTCATCCCGGCTGTCAGACCTGCGCCTCGATCTGCCCCCCAAACCAAAACACAAACAAACCCGCTGCGACAGAAGAAACCGCCAGCAAAACCACCAGCCAAAGCACACCCGCCCGCGAAGCCAAGCGAACCTGTCAGCTATCCCGACCCACCTGAGCATGAGGACTCTCGCTCATCGCCGTCCGATGCAGGCACCGGATCACAACAAGCTGGGCAGTCTCCCGGATCGAACATTATTGTTGACGGAGATCTTATTATTGATATGGGATCTCCACCTGCACGCCCGCTCGTTGACCGGACATACTTTTCGTCCAATAACACCCCAGCAGAGGACAACGGGGATGAAGATATCGGGGAGTTTAGTTTACCCTCCCCGGCCGGCAATACAGCTCCACCTGTCTCAACACATACGGACACGGCTCAAGATGACGAAGTGGAAGATGATGATGCTTTGGCGGCGGAGATGGAAGCCGCTTTCGAACAAAGTGCTCGTGAAGAGGAGGCTCGGAACCACCATTACAGTCAAACCACGACCAGACAATATGTCCCCAGCGATGATGAGAGCGAGGTTAGTGAGGAGGAGTAAATGCCTGTTTGGCTTTATTGTTTGTTGCATCTATCAGCGTGGCGCCTGGACGGACTTTGTTTCCAAAGTACTAGATACCAATTGTAATTCTTATACGGATTGTTTCAAGGAGTGTAATTGCATAGCAATGACCAATGGGATTTGCATCAGAACGTTTCAAACTGCATTTCTTCTTTCCTCCGTTGATGGACATAATATAATGACTATTGATTGTAATAGTTATTCGCATCTCATACATTGAGCGGATAAATAGTTCGTCTCGGAAAACCATTGTTCCGACTAAAAGCTTCCCTTGTCGACTGCGTCAATACGGAGATCCTGGCCGCCTTGCAGATTATCTGATGGTGCTTGATATTTAGGCACCGCTCTGTTGTTTATATATTGCTTATCTCTGACTCCCCTTCTCCAATTATTCGAGCATCTCCCGCCGTGCACTGCCATATCCGCGATGCGATAGAAAGCTCCGCCATGCTAGATTTGGCGTAACGACTGTGACGTTCGGAACGATAACGATTATTGTTAGCCCTCGCGCGAGCTATTCCTTACCAGGCGCCGGATGCGCTTTAACTCTGTCGCCATTGTGTGAACCACCCCCGTCGATCTTATTCGTCTCTCCCCTCTTCACCTCGCACAGCCATGGCTTCCTCAGCACCGCCGAAGCGACGAATCCCCGGCATGCCAAACCCGGTGTTGGAAGCGGAGCAGCAAAAATGGTTATTTTCCGAGGAGGAATTCGAGCGCACGCCATCGCGCATTGATAAGATCGAACGCGGGAAAGAAGACTACATCCGACACCGCGCAGTCGACTTCATTTGGCAAGTGAGCGTGATGTTGAAGATGCCGCCCCAAACCTCAATGACCGCCACGGTGTATATGCACCGCTTCCTCATGCGCTATTCGTTGATGGGCCAATATCCGGAGATGGGGTCTGATCTGATGCACCCGAAAGTGATCGCCGCGGTGGCCCTGTTCGTCGCGTTCAAAGTGGACGAGGCCATGCGCCGCATGAAAGACTTCGTCATCGCATGCTGCCGCGTCGCCATGAAACAGCCGAACCTGATTGTCGACGAGCAGTCCAAGGATTACTGGAAATGGCGAGACCTTATTCTGCAGAACGAGAGCGTCATGCTTGAATACCTCTGCTTTGACCTACAGGTCGAGTCCCCGTACCGCATTCTCTGGGACTACTCCATCTTCCTAGGTGTCGGCGACAACAGAGCTCTGCGACACTCCACCTACTCCTTCCTTAACGACTCAACCTACACCGTCCTCTGTCTCCAATTCCCACCCCGCGTCATCGCCGCCGCAGCCCTGTACGCCGCAGCCCGCCACTGTAAAGTCGCCTTCCCCGATGACGCCGAAGGCCGACCCTGGTGGGAGCAGATCGACGTCCGCCTCGACGACCTCATCCGCGCCTGCACCTTCATCGTCAAGATCTACGAGCGCGTCCAGCAAAGCCTCAGCAAGGGCTACCCGGAATTCGCACTTTCAGACTCAACCTCCCACCCCAACGACCCAACCCGCATCTTCGATACAGACCCGACAAAATCCGCCTCAGAGCGACAATCAACCTCCACCCCTCCAGCCCTCACCGTCACCTCAGACACGGCTCCAAATGGCCGTAAACGCTCGCGCGAACCCGACTCTCACAACAACACAGATTCACACCCACGCCCGCCCTCCCCACAAAACAAACCCCCTTCCACCCTCAACGGGAACGGCGACAGCACTCGATCCCCTAAGCGTCAGCGAACCATAACCCCCTCCAACGATGCAAGTCTCCCCACCGACCAAAAACCACACCCTCCAGCCCCCTCCCGCCCGCGCGTCCCCGCAGCCGCACTATCCCAAACAAAAGCCACGCCTCATTTCAATTCCTTGTCAATCAAGGCGGAGAAGCCGGTGTCGGAACCGGAATCCTCCGCACACCCTCCTCCGGAAGAAGAGTCCAGCGAAGAAGGCGAACTCCATGAAAAACAGCAACATGTCATTCCAGTCGCGCATCCCCCTCGACCTGCTCCTCCGTCTATGGCGGATGTGGATTATCGGAGTAAATTAGACTCCCAGAAAGAAGAGAGAGAAGAGGGCGAGGCTGAAGATGATGATCGTGCTGGAAGTGAGGAAGGCGAGATCTGAGATCTGACATCTGACATCTATGATTTGGGTTTCATCAAGCTGCCGTTGTGGAAGCGTGGACCTTTGCAATTGGGGAAATACTATTTTATGAGTGAGAATGAAATCCACGGAGAATGAAATTTCTCTTTTGCTTAATCTACCAACTTTACCCTTGTCCTGATCTTATTACCGTAGACGAAGCATTCTATGCAGATCAACCTTGGAATGTCGAATGTCAAAAGACGTAATCCCAATTCCAGGTCGGCCCCGATTATATGTGATGCCCCTGTCCCATATTTCCCTTGGTTCCTATTGGCCCTGGCATTTAGGGCTGGCCACCTATCCATGGATGACAATCTAAGTGCCGGTTGGTTCTTCGATGGGTCTTGATGGTCTATAGAGGGATTCTAGGTAGATTCTCCCGAGGTCTGTCTCTACGTCTTTCTGTTTTCTCTGTCTCTGAACTACTTTCTAGGGGATTGGGATTGCCCAGGCAGTCGGCCGTAACGGATAGTCTCGGCACTGATAACTTTTGAATCCTATCTTATTATTACCTACGTAATAATACGAGAGGGCTACGAGGATACGGCTAGTAGTATTCCATAAGGACGCTGTTAGACGCCGTATGCCTTTGGCAACGATCATTCGAGCAGAGTAGCACCCACGTGAACCTGCGACTCCCCTTGTAAGAATGCTAAAAACAAATCCACTGTCGTAGGACCCTTCCTAAACCCTTCCATCAACGAACCCCCCTCCCCGAACCATGAACCCCCAGATATGTAGTCGTCGTCCCCATTCACTGCACTTTCCGTCCCTCATTCCTCCTCGAGTTCCACAGTGAACGGATCGGCGCCCGGCTCAGCGAAACAGCTGAAGTATTCCTTCTGGGCTTCAGAGTTCTGGTCCCATGGGAGCATGAACTTTCTGCCACCAACTCTGATAAAGTCCGAGGTGCGCTCTGCTCCAAGTGCTTGACGAAGCTCAAGCAGATGGTAATGACCGAACTTGAACATGTGAGCACAGGCATCACTCACGAACTCCGATCTTTTAACCATCCCCTTGACGAGAAATTTAATATCATTGACGTCGCTCCCTCGTTTCTTTTCGCCGTTCTTGTCGTCTTGCCGTAGGTAAAAGCACTGAACCTTCAGGAATGTCGTGTGATTGTCCGCGAGACTGATCTCCTTCCCAGTGTCTGTGTATGTCGTAGCACAGATCTCCTTTGCCATCCGCTCGGAGATCAGCTCCACCAGTGAACCGCCGTCTAACAAGGCCCAAGCTGTAGTCAGGTTTCGGGACTTTAACTTCCTTGATAGTCAGGCAATGTGGATGGGCTTGTTCAAAGGTCATCCTCTCAACGGCAATAGTCAGAATATCTAGTGAAGGTGAGAAGTCGGGATGTTGAAATTGGAGGTGGCCGCCTTCGTTGGAAAAGGATTTGTCTGCAGCGAGGAAGGAGACCAGAGCTGCGACATCTTCGTCGCTTGGTACGAGGATATCTACGTCGTTTGTTGGTCGCTGGCTCCCCAGAAGTAACAACGAGGCGCCACCGATCAGTATGAACCGGTCTTTGAGGCAACTCCTCAGTCTCTCAACACAGGAACGGATAGCTTTGGTCTTACGACTGTCGTCCGTCGGCGAGGACATGGTCACGGATCGAGGTATAACTGCTGTTCAGGTTGCAGGATGGATGATTAGTCTTTTGTCTTGGGGTTTATGAGATCCAGTATCATTAACTTACCTGTAGTGCACAGTGGATGGAATGACTTGTTCTGATTCTGCTCTGGTTCTTGAACTCCACGTTGACGATGAGGAGAGAGGGAGAACAGGTGATGTAGATGATTGGAGCACTATGCCAAGTTGGCAAGAGACAGTGGCAGCAGCAATGGTTCTTAGGAATAGTGGGATGAGATTCAATAATCGTAGGTTATTCCCAGCAGAAGAGGAAGAGATTGAGAACTTGATCTAGATGAATCCCACCTTTCCTGCCTAGTTGGGATCTCTGTTTGTCGTCCCTCGTACCTTCCCAACTTACAACCACCCTCCGAATAACTGTTGACATGCGGTGCATGCAATATGTGTTTGTCTCTATGTGTGCAGACTGAGCTCTTTGTCATACAGCTGGCTTATATGCCAGCTTCTTTCCATAGATCCATCATCACCTCACTCACTTCTTCATCTCTCCTCTCCTTCGTAGCCTCTCCAAGTGAGAGATATAGCTTCTCCAAGTGAGAGATAGTTATTCTCCAATAAAAGCTTAGATCTTGATGAATCTTAGCAAAGGGGATAGAAGAAAAAGGGCCTCATAACCTGTTGAAGCTACATCTCTCACTTGGAGAAGCTATATCTCTCACTTTTCCCTGAGAATAGCAAGAGCTATATCTCACCTTTTCTTTATCGCCGCTAAGCGAGAAGCGATCCCCGACGCCGCTGAGCGTACCTAGATTACAATCGCCGCTATACGACATTCTATCGCCGCTGTGCGATATACCCGCTTCTAAGCAATCACCGCTGTGTGAATAAGTCTTTGGGTATCAAAAGGTGTCTCTTTTATAGAGAACTATCTCTATCGTGGTATATAGTGTCTTTAAGAGCTATATTCACATTTATTTTATCTTCACTTTGTATTAGCTATAGCTAACCCCTCTTCCTCCGCTACTACTATATAGCTTAACGATAATAGCAATAATTAGAAAGCGTTGCGGACCGCTATCATCGCTAATTAAGTGGTTAACCTTCCTAAGCTAGGAAGCATCAACCTTTATAAGCTTACTCCCCCTCTAAAAGAGCGAGCTAATCTCGATATCTAGATTGACTACCTAGGTAGACAAGGTGCTTTAGGGTCACAATCTTTATCACCTAATCAACAAAAATATACCTTAGCCAAAGATACGGGATCTAAACGCCTGTTACTAAGTATCTTCCCACTCCCTATTTTCCCACCAAAACTGACCAACTTTGAACCCTATTCTCTCTAATTCTATATTGTAACATTATTTTATTTTATTTTATTTTTCAGTATTTATCATTACAAACCTAATGTAATATATTTATCAGCGCCAACTCCCGAAAAATATCTTGAGGTTCTGCCTAAACAACACAGGTCTACTGATTTTCCTTGTTTAGACCCTTGAATTTTATCTTTCCCCTACCTACCTGTTCTCAAGTTAGGCTGTTTTTATCGCGACATCATAACCTTGCAACTACAACCGCATGTCAACCTTATCAGTATCCCAAACACCATGGCCGACTACAACGTGAATTTCACTCGCTTGCAATCATATATCTCGCCACCCACTCAAATCCTTGAAGCAGCTGGCGTGAGATACTGCGTGGTTGGAGATCTTGTCGTTATCGCCCTAGGCGGTCCCTTAGTCCTGACTGACATGTACTTCGCGGTTGCGGACGACCAACTGGAGTTGGCTAGGTCTGCCCTGGCCTCACATGGGTTTGAGGAGCTGCCCCAGAGACATCGTTGGTTCTTCAGTCCTGCAACCAAGGAAAGTTCGACTGGGTGGCCTGGCTATCGTTTTTTACCTCACGACTCCGATCGTCCCGATTACTACTGGGACGCAAGCACCATCATAATACCAGCAACCTTTTGGCATCTCGATCTGAGTCAAGAGTCCTTCGCCACAACCACATTCGCTGGTCCGGACACGGGGTACCGTTTTCCCTTCAAGCTAGTTTATCTTCGAGGTGTGTTTTGTTTTCTTATGGATATATACAGAGAACTTTGACGTTAACAATTTTTCCCCGTTAGCAATAATTGATGCTGTCGCCCAGCGCCATGGCGACGAGGAGTTGAACAGTCAAATCTCTGGCTACTTTCTAATCCAATACGCCTACCTGCTGAGTCTTCTCCACGATGTCCTTGCATGCCTTCCAGACGAGGACCGATTCTTCATCGAATTTTTCTACAGAGTCTTTCTCTACAGCACCAGAAAGAAGGTCTGTCGTCTCAGAGAGCAGATTCGAGACGGCCTTATAACCCCTGAAACGGCAAGTGACCTTCTGCCCAAAAACTTCCTAAAGCTCGAAGCCCTCAAAGAAAAGTACCGCAAGCTCGGCTATGACCGCAAAAGTGAAAAACCTTCCTTCAAAATCCCACCTGATTCCTCCAACGTACCCAAAGGTCAAGCAGATGGTTGAACGGAATCCCCCATTCTTGCGCAAACCTGACTAACCCGACTAACCTGACACCCTCTGTCTCCCGCTCCCGGCACATTTCACATGAAACGAACAGCCTACAAGATGACGTGTTGAACCCGGTCCGCAGCTTATTGCCCTTTCCCACACTTTGCTCCCACGGAAAGAAGCCAGATCATGCTGCTACGCCAGCAATTGATGCAGGGTGGCATGCGGTGAGGTACTTTCCTATCTTGATACTGCATATGGATCCAGATATTTTGCGGCTCTGCTCGTCGAGAGCAAGCGCGAGCTTGGCATACCCAATATTTTACTTTTCGCCTTTTCTTATGCCACTGTACTAGGTGAAATGGTGGCGCAAAGGGGTTGTCTTTTTTCCCCATTGATTTGCATCCGGGTAAATCTCAAGCTCTACACTTAGAAAAGTTACAGAATGATAAGTCAGGGGATCTCAAGACGATCAGATACCGTACTCTTAACCATAAACTATCCCGACTAGGGGTCGAACTTCTATAATGACCCGTTCGGCACTTGCGAGAAACCACAGTTTTTGGATTCTGGGGGAGTATGGTCGCAAGGCTGAGACTTACGTGTAAAGAACAGACATGCGACGCGAAGTACGATTGATTGCGGTGAGGTCCTACTGTGCTGTATTGCTTCAGGACAAGACAACGGTGAAATAACTCGGCAGCAAGATGATACATGTACCAAGACACCTGTGTAATGCGTGACATGCAATGTACGAAACCCGGTAACGCCGGGACTCCTTGATGCGAATATGTGCATTTCTCTCTTCACCCTTGTCTTCTCAATTCTCCCCAGTAAGTTCTCAACCACGATTCAATATCCAGCAGTCATAACTCCCAACCCATGGTCCAGCAAGCTGCTCGAAGCAACATAGCTAAACCCGCCGAACGGATTACTCTCGGCACCAACCTCGTCGCCATCTGTTTCCTTGCCAGCTGGGAAATCCTGTCCCTTCCCATAGTACTCGTCGAAGCCGGCAGTAGTGACCGTCGGGCTGAGCGGGAGATGGGTGAAATCGACAGAGAAGTTCTCGGCGAGTGCAGGGTCCGTGACAACAGGCTGGATAGGCGGGTCGAGCTCGCGACGCTCAAGGGCAGCCCAGTCGATTTTGCGGAAGAAGCGATGCTTTTTGATTATCTGCAGGTCCTTCTGCATGTGGTAGCCGAGGCGCTTGGAGGGTTCTTTGCGGAGAAGACGGGTGAGGAGGTCCTTTGCATCGGGCCCGAGGAAGTAGGGCAGCACGAGCTTTTGCTTGACGATCTTCTCTTGTAGCTTGGCGTGGTTGTTGCCGCGGAATGGGGGTGAGCCGGTGAGGAGGTCGTAGCCTAGTGCGCCGAGGGACCACCAGTCGCATGCTTTGCCGTATGGCTTGCCTTGGATCACTTCGGGCGCCATGTAGTCGATTGTGCCCAGAAGGGAGTTGCAGCGGTCGTCATCGCTGAGCGAGATCTTGCTGAGGCCGAAATCGGTGAGCAGAAGGTGGCCTTGCGCGTCGAGGAGGCAGTTCTCGGGCTTCAGGTCGCGGTAGAGAACGCCGACGTTTTGGTGCAGGTGTGCCAGCGCAAGTACCATCTCTGCCATGTAGAAGGCTGCCGCGTCTTCTTCGAACATGCGTTCCATGGCTAGGTGGTGGAAGAGTTCGCCGCCTTGCGCGTACTCCAGGATCAAGTAGAGTTTCTCATGGTCTTGGAAAGCATAGAATAGCTTGACGACAAAGGGGTGGCGGTTGACACTTTCCAGGATTGTGCGCTCTGTCTTTGTCTGCTCGACTAGCTTTTTGTGGACAGTAATGGAAGCCTTCCGGAATTGTTTCTGGGCATACAGCTTGCCTGTGACGACGTGACGCACCAGCAACACAGTTCCGAACGAGCCCTTGCCCAGGCAGAGGATAGGCACAAAGTCCTCCGCGGTCATCTTGCGGCACAATTGACTGCGCAACTCTGAATTCATGCCTGTGAAATCCGCGTTGCGGTCGTCCAGCGTCTCTGGTTGCACTGCGTCGGAACTAACAAAGTCCTGATCCAAAGGGACTTCATAGCTGGTCAGAATCTCAGTCTGGTCGCTGTCAGAGTAGACACTGGCAACACTGGGGGTCTGGGAGACAAGTCCGCTGCCAGCTGCGTTCTCAGACAGATTCAGAGTGCTGAGCTGAAGCTTCAGCGCACTGACCCCATGACCTGTGGACGCCTGTGCCAGTGGGCTAGCGCCATCAAGCGCAGTGGGAGGTCGAGAGGGTGTACGTGAGCTCGCAGCGGAGAAGTCCGATTCCTCGTCGCCGGATGCCAGAGTGAAACCACGAACGGTTGCGCAGGCTGGACCGAATTGGTTATTCTTCTTCTTCCGTCGCTGCTTGTTCTCGTTGAGAGCCTGGTTTGCAAACCCATTGAATCCCTTTGTCTGCTCCGGGGGTGACATAGTGCCCATGTGTGCATTGGGGCGACGGTGATTGGCTGGGATGTCAATGACGGACTGTTCGCTATCGGCCTGCGGAGCGAACACATCCCCGACCGACAGGTCGTCGGTGGTCGAGGAAGGCATTATGCTATTATTGTATCACCTGTGATAGCTCCGCGAGTGAAGCGAAATACCCCGGATTTAGGTGTAAGCGCCGGCGATAACCGCAGGGTCGACAATTGACCTCGGTCGTAAAGGATGGTAGCAAGGTATTCAGAATACCTATGTCGCAGTCACTGTTCACATGGAGAAACCTAGTTAGTCTCAGTCCCCTCGATCTTAGATTATCTGCCGTAAAGAAAGAATGGAGGGGCAGGTGAGGGTTTTCACGCCCCCACTAATTCGCCAAGGTAAAACGTAAAAGAAACTGGAAAAAAATGAAATAAAAATAGCAAATTGAACGCAGATCAAAGAGACGTACTTCAGCTTGCGGAGTTATTGTACCAAAGCACGGTTTTCCTTGAGTACCCGAACTAGTCGATAGACCAGTGAATCTCTCGAGCAGGTTTATCGTCCGCCCTTCTTCAGGACGGACCCGGGACCCCTAGCCAAGTCACCTCGCTGGCCGAGAAGTCGAAGGCCAACGCGAAAGGAGAAAGCACTGGGTGTGCTGGCAGGGAAATGTCAGGAGCAGGCGAGTCGTTCAGAAGGGATGGATATGGATCAAGGTTGGCTAGGAAGCCAGTGAGCGAAATCAAAGCGAGCGAAGACGGAGGCACAGATAGGCACATAGAGGATGGAGATTTTGGCAAATAGAGATTAACAGTTTTTCTTCCCCAGGAAGTGAAACAAAGCAAGAAAACCGCGAGATCTTGCAGAAAATCAGATTTCAGGCGCAGATCCGGGGGCTGAAGCCACTAATCCCAATTGGGGTTTCACGTGTCAGATGCTGACATTAATATGATCTTATTGATCGAATCTACTTGGTATTATCTTGATTTTACTATGATATTGGATGATATTGGATGATATTGGATGATATTACAGTCTTTTTGCTCTGGCTACTCCGATATATTACCAAGTGGTTCTACAGATCTGCCTAAGACAGCCTCCCTCAACTTCAATACTACAGCCACCAATTTGCATATGACTGTCGATCTGCATACTGGAGCCTCCAGTATATGAAAACCACTTCCACGGCACTTAGCGGTTGAGCGAGTAATCTCTACACCAGACCGCTCGGCAAAAGTGAGAGCAGTTGGCTGCTCGGCCTCGGTAGGAACCACTGCTGTGGACGGGCATTTCCGCATTTTGGCTTATATCCGTTGACTAAATAGGAAGTACTGAAAGAATCTTGTGGGATACTGTATATACTTCTTTAGCTATAAGTGCTAGTACTGGGGCTCGGTGGGGAGCATAATCACCACCCCGATATATATCCCAGTTTCAGCATAGTGAGTGACAGAAACAAATACAAGTCTTGCACTATTGTCACCCAACCAGCTGTTTAAAGGTAGGCCATGCGAGGACATCATGGAGCGACGGGAGTTCGGGGATGTTACAGAAGGAGAAACAAATCAAAGGAAAAAAAATTAAGATTTTCAGATGCTAACACACATACAATAGTCCAGGATGGACAAGAAAGACTAAAGGGCGATAACCACCTAGATTCCGTCACCCCAAACCCCCTAGGAAGGAGAAAGGAATGATGAAGAACTCGGCCTGTCCAGTCGCCAGGAAGAAATGGAAGCACCCGGCCGCGAGAACACGCTGAACGAAAGCTCGGCAGATGGAAAAAAAAGATCATGACACCATGAAATCAGTATGAGAAGTTGCGGGTATTTGGCGAAGGAGGTCAAAAAATGATGGTAGAACGGAAGAATATGCAATAAATCCAATCAACGAAGACCCGGCGCCGTCTACCAGTAGCGAGGACGGTCGTAAGGCACATACTCGCCTCTCGGCGGAGAGCGAGGACGACCATAACCACGGGCAGCTAGGTAGGGATCATCATAGTGGCGAGGAGGTGGGGGAGGTCGAGCCTCATAGGGGTCTTCGTAGGGACGACGTGGGGGTGGGTAGTCTTCCATCCGAGGACGAGGGGGAGTCCGGCGGGCATAGCCATCCCGTTCATAGTAGGGATCGCGGCGGATAGGGATCGGTGACCGCTCACGGTAGTGCTCCCGAGGACTGTAGCCACGTGGGGGAGGGATCCGGCGGTCATACTCATCCATGGTGGCAGGATAGGGGCGACGTGGTGGGGAACGAGACCGGTAGGGGTCACGCATGGGGCGTTCCTCAAAGCTTTGGATCTGGGAGTTGGTGAGACGGGGGTTCCTCCAGGTCCGAGCCAGGTTGGGCGCTTACATCGGCGACACAGGATACGACGGAGCCCTTGAACTCTCGCTGGTCCAGTTTCTCCACGGCGGTCTTCAGGTCGTTGGCGGTTTCAAATTCCACAAACCTTGGTCAAATGTCAATGGATTGGAAGGGTCTCATGCGGAATACAATGGTTCACCCACCCTCGGCCCTGTTCTCGGCCAGTCTCAGAGTAAACAACGTCCAGTCCAGACTGGCGGGCGAAGTCTTTCAAGTCCTATTGAATGCATGGTGAGTCCAGATCCAGGAAAGGTAAGGTGTCCGGCATATGTGGAGAGAAAGATGTAAGCACTCCATGTCCAGTCCGAGGAGGTGTATCCAGAATGGTCTTATATCGGCATCCAAAAGTCCCAGGAAAGGCTCCATGGGGTTTGACAACAACGTTTGGTGAGTACGTAGATTAAGGAGCAATTCTCAACTCTGAAGGCAAAGGGAAGAGCCATAGAAGGAGAGCAGTGCTAATAGATTAGTACACCAGGATCCATGGTTCAACCGATGGCCTCAAGGACAATGGACTGGAAGCATGTGTGGGCTGAGTAGAGAGACGGGGTTGAGGAATCTATGTCAGGAACCCCGGAAAGGAATGGACTTGGGCTGCTAACCTGCCAACTTGTTTCTGGAAGACCGGAAATCTGCATGCGGAAGATAGTGCGACGTGGACGAGGAAGGGCATTGCGCTCTGACGGGCCCGGGAAGGCCTCCTTGCGGCGAGGACCGCGCGCAAACTGAACGGTGAGTCGCTCGCCTTTGAATTCACTGCCGTCTGTAGTATCGATAAGCGAGAGATCATTCGGTGGACAAGTCATGGGGGCATACGGAATGCTGCAGAAAAATAATGTTAGCAAGTCTGTGTAAATAATGGAATGTCATGAGCCGTTCTTACCGGGCACAATATCCCTGGCATCCAGCTGGTCGTCATATTCGATGAAGCCGAAACCATTCATCAACTTGATCTCCGTGATCTTACCGGAGCCATGGCTGCTGAAATGTTCCTCGATGTCGCTCTTAGTCACTGCGATAAGAAATAAGAAAGAGGTTAGCGGATCACTTTTCAAATGGTGACTCCAAAAGCACCGGTTAGATGGCCATCCGCGGTGAAGCTGTTCCATGTGCATAGCTGAAGCTCTCATTTGCTCACCCTGCAAAGGGTGGGCCAAGGGTGGCATTCCACATGAGCATATGAGGGATCAGAGCCCATAGGACTCTGGGAACCAGCAGAGCGACCAGGTCATGCATGGTGGTGCGTGTGTTCTCCAAAACTCAGGGAAGAGGGACGGCCAGGTGCCAGCATACCGTTGCGGGGAAGGTTCCCAAGATAAAGGCGGGTTGAGGACACCTCAGTCATGGCTGGTCTGAAATAATCGATTGATGGGCGATAATAGAAAGAAATCTGGCTAGAGGAAATGCCAGAGAATATGGAAGAGATCGAAAAGGCGGGAATGCAGAGAGTAGTGGTGAACTGCGGCGCTGCTGCAGGAAAGCGTGTAACGTGTAACCCGACAAACGACACACGATCAGAGAGCAGGTGTACTGCAAAGTAGAACAGCCGAGAAGCCGAGAAGCCGAATAGCAAAACAGCAAAACAGCAAAACAAATACAAAAGATACAGAAGAGAAAAGCGAGAGGGGAAGAAAAGAGAGAAAGTACCGTCTGGCGGTGGACGGACTTGAAACTTTGGCCGCCTCACTTTTTTCGTGATCCACGTGGTTCCACCATAGAAAATAGAGAAGGGAAAAGATAATAAACCAATTTAAGAATTATATTTATAAACTGTAGTAGTGTATAGTATGTTGAATACATGTAGGAATAAATACATAGATCCTACATAGTTCACAAGGGAAGTAAGGCTTATCCCTCGTGGACTCTCTCCACTGGCATTCCACGGTTCTGCCAACCCCATGGGGTCTTTTTTTGGTTCACTTGCTTTTTGCCTATTTGGGGCATCTATATACATTCCAAGGGTTTCTTTCCCCCTAATATCCATTCTTTATTAAAACCCCGGATTATAAGGGCCTATCCCGACGTCCCAATATCACGTCATCACGTACTTGGGTCCCTCTCCACCTTGAGGCGTCTGCCAGTTAATATCTTGTGTAGGCACCTTGATATCACAAGTCTTGCAGTGGATGCAGCTGATAGATGATTAGTATATGTATATATAAGGTAACTCAGATGGCAGTGGCCACTTACTTTTGTGCGTTGATCTGGAATCGGACCCCGTCCTTTTTGCTAGGGTCCTCCACATATTCGTAGACGCCGGCAGGGCAGAACCGGTTTTCTACACCCTTGTAAACGGGCCATGCGAGGTCCGTGTGTTTATCCAAGTCCTCCACCTGCAGGTGAACCGGTTGGTCCTCCTCGTGATTGGTGCCGGTCCGGCTCACGCTGGTCAAAATATCGAAACTGAGCTCTCCGTCTGGCTTGGGGTAAACGATCTTTTCGTATTGAGAGGCAGGCTTGGTAGCCGCTGCGTCGGTGCCGTGGTGGCTGAGCGTCCATGGCACTCGGCCCTTGAACACGTAGGCCTCCAGGCCGGAGTAGAGAAGTCCACCGAAGAAGCCCAGTGGGGTATTGAATGAGGGCCGGATGTTACGGACCTCGGAGAGTTCCTTCCAAATGGATGATTCGCGCAGAGATTTCTCGTAGTCAAACAAGAAGACGGTTCCTTGGTTCTCACCCTTAAGCGCCGAGAATGCAGCCTCAGCGGCTAACATGCCCGATTTCATTGCGGTGTGGGTACCCTTGATTTTCGGGACGTTTAAAAAGCCAGCCGTGTCACCAATCAAGGCACCCCCGGGGAATGCGCACTTGGGGATCGACTGGAAACCACCCTCATTCAGTGCTCGGGCCCCGTAAGAAATGCACTTGCCGCCCTCGAGAACCTCCTTGAACATGGGATGATGTTTCATCTTCTGGAATTCCCCGTACGGGGAAAGCCATGGGTTCGGGTAGTCCAATCCTACCACCAGACCGATACTCACCATGTTGTCCCCAAAGTGGTACATCCAAGCTCCACCGTACGTGTCCTTGGGAAGAGGGTATCCCATCGAGTGGGTAATCTCGCCTGATCGGAACTTCTCGGGCTGAATCTCCCAGATTTCCTTGATTCCAAGACCATATGTCTGGGGCTGGCTGTCTCGTCGAAGATCGTACTTCTTCATCACCTGCTTGGTCAAGCTGCCGTGACAGCCCTCAGCAAGAAGCGTGACGCGGGCATGGAACTCCATTCCTCTCTCAAATGTCTCCTTGGGCTTGCCATCCCGAGCGAGTCCCAGATCGTTGGTCGCAACGCCCTTGACTGAGCCATCTGAGCTATAAACCATTTCGCTGGCTGCGAAACCAGGGTACACCTCCACACCAACCTCTTCCGCACGCTCCCCCAACCACTTGGTAAGCTCATTCAAACTGACGATATAGTTCCCTTCGTTGTGCATCTGCGGGGGCGTGGGCAGCGGGTACGAGCCATTCTTCGTCAGGAAACGCATCTTGTCACTTTTTGCGGGGGTTGCACCCTCAAAGCGCGAAGGGTTGTCCTCTGACAGCCAGTCGGGGAACAGCTCATTGAGAGCAGTTGGTTGCAAAACGTTTCCGGAGACAATATGGGCACCCAATTCACCAGCCTTCTCTAGTAGAATAACCCGGAACTCTTCGTTGCCTGCCTCGTTGGCAAGCTGCTTCAGGCGAATTGCGGCGGCGAGACCGGCGGGACCTGCAGTGAATCAAAGCTTAGTTAGATTGCTTTCGGGGGAGCCAACGCGGACGAACGTACCACCGCCAACAATGCACACATCCACGTCGTCGGACTCCCGCTCCAATGTGCGAGGATCGAAGTCGCCATTCTCGTCGGTGAAGCGCCTTGACAGCGATTGCGAAAAGGCTCGTGTCTGGGTTGGCGCGGTGAATAATGCCGTTCGCCGAGCTAGACGTCGCCCGGTAGATGTGAAGGGACTGGCTGACTGGCGAGCTGGGGTAGCAATGGCGGAGATGGAGGAGGTAGCTCGCGAGAATCGGGAGGGTCGAATCTCTCGCCTCAATAGAGGCAAGACGGCACCTTTTGATGCCATCGCGGTATGTGAGATCGGAGTTCGGAGGCTGAGACCAGGATTACTAGTAGCGACAAGCAATCGGCATAACCAGATCGAAAGGGTGAATGCGGAGACTCAAGATATTTAGGTCGTAGATCCCGAATGTACCCAGCGTCCTCGAGTACCCGAATTTTGAGTGGAAGTGACAAAACGCCGAAAAACCGCCTACCCTCGGCTCAGCTCTCTCGGCCAATAGCAAACTCGGCGATTATCCAACCTTGAGGCCTAAGGCATCAATGGATGGATGGATGCCCCAAAGCGGAAGTAGCCTCTAGCCGACAGGGTCCTATCACCCGCAGCTTGATGGAACCCGACTTTTAGACTGGGGGTGTTTTATTAGTGTATAGTCCCTAAATTAATATGGAGGACTCCGTATGTAGTATAGTATTGGCTCAATTCTCATCACATCTAAGCGCCTCATGTTTAATACGGCATAGATACTCTGTAGTATGTACTGATCACATGCATCACATGCTTAGCTTCACTTGTGATAACGAAATATTCCAATGTTGACAGCTCCAGACTTTATCCTGCATATCTATATGCCAGAAAACAACCTTAAATATTTAAGTCATGTTAACTGCTCTAAGGGTGTCAACCCCCGACCAGGCCAGACTGCAGTTTCCCGTCCGTATTATTACTGCATTTCGCGGAATGTGACGGCAGTGACGCTTCGGGTATGGTATTCAGCATACTAATACCATACCAGCATACCGGAATCCCCTAGAAAATGCAAGAATAATACCATGATGTGATCTGAGGGGTTATCTGGAATAACAGAGTTTCAAGAACTATAGTTGGTAGATCTAAATAATAGAACCGAACAGTTAAGAAATGACCGATCATCGCTGGATTGCATGCCATGAGATTCATCCAGCCTTGGCGGACAGTGGATCAACACTGGGCGCCACCGCCTGTTGAGGCAGAATCGAAACGGCCACCTGTCCAAATCAAAATCGCTGAAAAGAGTCAGTCACTCTTTCGAAATCCCAGAAAAAAAAAGATAGTCAAATCAAATATAAGCTGTGAGCAATATCTCTTCCTTTCAAAGTTAGTTTACCAACAATATCCGGTATATCATAGTGATTATACTTGATTCCCCTGGTGCGGTGAGGTCAGAAAGGTAGGGGAAGAAACAAGGCAAAAAAATCAGAATTTTTGTTCAGTTGCCATCCGTTAAAGCGGCAAGAGGATAGCGCGTCGTACATGGAGCGACCGAGGGTAGTCGATGACGATGATTGGACTGGCGTGGGACGGATGGACTATCAGCTGCAGGAGGAGCGCGGACGGGCAAACCCAGCGCCTGCAACCATGGCACCGGAGGATAAAGCAAGGGTGTTTGAACCAGTCAGGGGCCAACATAGAGAGATTAGCGGAGTGCGTTGGGCGAATAAAAGTCACTAGAGATGTTGTGTAGCTGTGATTGGTTGATGAGGTGGTTTCCCAGAGCCGCTAGCGGGCAATGAAGCCAAGGTTGAAGGGAGAAAAGTCTTGCTGCTTTTAGCGCCACCGGCGGCCCAGCCTCCCCTGACCGGGCTGTGACTCAGCACTATATAAAGGCCCAACCTCCCCCCAATTTGCCTTGGGAATTTTGTCTCGGTCTTGGCGGATCTTATTTCGGAAATTCTTCTTCCCTCCGCTCCTCCTCAAAAAGCCTGATCATCAAGATCTTGATATCTGCTGGCTTTCTCCTTACTAATCAGATCTATCTCACCCAGATCTTTGATTATTCTCTGGACCCTTGATTCTATTTTTTTTTTTTTTTTAGGGGAAAAAAAAGGTTTTTTTGTCCACGGACCTAATCACCATAGAAGTCGAGCCTCAGGTTTCGCTTCACCACTCTCTCTTTTTTTCAGATCGCGCAGATAGACAATCCCATTTTACAAAAACAGCGCAAAAGAAAACATTTCGAAAGAAAAAAAAATTTGCCGTCCTTCCGTCCATAATATCGCCGTCGCGCCTATCTTGGAAAAACACTTCAGTGTGATTTTTTCTTGATTCGTTCACCAGTCGACTGCGTTGGTTTCGTTGCCTACACTATCTCGTGCCTGATCCACGAGAGGTTACGTGCGAAGACCTCGTAGGGGGATACATTGAGTTGTCCATCTCCCAGGTAAGAAAGAGCCTCCTTCCTTTTCTGTCCTTTGCACCTTCCTTCGAAGGACTCCTGCCTTGTGGAAGCTCTTTCCCTGCGTTGATGACTTCTCCCCTCTCACGTGTTTACTCCATTTCCCCTCCTCCATCCCCCCTCCGCGAACGCGTCACATCTCTCACGCGACTTTTCGCGACTGAAGCTCACATCTCCTTATCATAGTTTCATCTTTATCCCTTGTCGCACATCGAGTATTCCATCAAAATGGATTCTCTGACAACCCATCCCTCCAACGCGCAGCAGGCTCGTGCCTTCACTGCTACCTCGTCGCTGTCTTTCCCTGGTGGCGCTGGGGACCTGACCCCTCCCAACTCTGAGAAGGAGGCCATGGCGCAGGGCGCACAGGGCGGAAATGGTATGAATGTCCAGCAGGCCGGAGGAAATGCCAGAGGAAATGCCATGAGTGGCAACGGGGTGACTCCCGCTTCTCCTGCCACCCCCGCCGCGACCCCTGGCGCAACCACGGGAAGCAGTGGCATTGTCCCTACCTTGCAGTGAGTATACTCTGGATGTTTTTCTGGGTGACCAGAATGGCTGAACTAGTTATTCCAAAAGGAACATTGTTGCTACTGTCAACCTTGACTGCCGCCTTGATCTGAAGACCATCGCGTTGCACGCACGCAACGCCGAGTACAACCCAAAGGTATTTATAAACTCCTCACATTGCTCTGAGAGGGCACCCATCAGGGAACAATGTGGCTGAACTTGGTTCTCTCATTAGCGTTTCGCTGCCGTTATCATGCGTATCCGTGAACCTAAGACCACCGCTCTTATCTTCGCCTCTGGCAAGATGGTCGTCACTGGTGCCAAGTCCGAGGATGATTCGAAGCTGGCTTCGCGCAAGTACGCGCGTATTATCCAGAAGCTTGGTTTCAACGCCAAGTTTACCGATTTCAAGATCCAGAACATCGTCGGCTCTTGCGACATCAAGTTCCCCATCCGTCTGGAGGGGTTGGCCTCTCGTCACCACAACTTCAGCTCCTACGAGCCCGAGTTGTTCCCTGGTCTGATCTATCGCATGATGAAGCCCAAGATCGTTCTCTTGATCTTCGTCAGTGGCAAGATTGTCCTGACTGGTGCTAAAGTCCGTGAGGAGATCTACCAGGCTTTCGAGTTGATCTACCCTGTACTTTCTGGTATGCTCTCTTGCTGGATTTGCTACCATCAAACCTTTACTAACTCATACTCCAGATTTCCGCAAGGTCTAAGAAAGTGCCAGAGAGATCACCATGCATTTCAAACCTGTATTAACATTGCTTTTTCCCTTCGCTAGGACAGTTGGCTTCGGTCTGCCTGTACCTTGCTTTTCCTTCCGTTCTTACGACTCTTTTCATGCAAGCATAGTTGGGCGTTTTTAGCGATTCGGATGATCCCCGGTTTTCCTCACACTTTCGCGTTCTTCCACAATTAGATTGCTGCACACCGCAGTGAGGCGGTTGTGCGCCGGTCGATGACTGCCTCGATTTAATCATTTATCGTTCTACGGTTTCATATGTGGAGGATTCTATTCCCCCAGGCCAAAAAAAATTTAATGGTGACCCAAGGCAGTCTGCTAGATTCAGTTCCGTCCTTGCTTTCCCTGTATGGGCTTGCTGGACCGGCTTTTGCCGTGATACTACCTTTGAGTAGTCAAATGAAAATGTCTTGAAAAATTTCTATCCCTCTGTATGCTCTAGTACATGTAGTTCGTAGCTCTAAGCCTCAAGATCTTTTTTGCGCTTGGTTCATAGTATAAAATGCCTTTGTACATGCGATCTCCATGTTATATACATCACAACCACCAAGGTCTACATCCTAAAGCATACTGGTCCGTGAAGCCTTCTTCGTCTTCGCCAACTCGTCTTTCAAGATCGCTCTCCTCTCCCCAGACCGACTACCATCGCCGTCGAAGTCCTCTTCGTTCGGCACAGCAGCCTCGGGCCACTTCCACATCTTACTCAACTCGGAATCAAGTGTGCCCTCCAAGGCATCAACAATCTTGTCTCCAATAACAGGGAAGAACTTGAACCCATGGCCACTACCACCGGTGGCAAGGAAAAGACCTTCATGGTCAGGGTGGTAAGAGACAATGAAGTCTCCCGTGGGCCTGTTAAAACAAATTAGCACCAACCACAACCATCCAACTCGCAGTTGGCAACCGAAGGATCAAACTCACGTATCAGTGTACCAACAAATCCTAGTATCAACGAACTCCCTCTCCGCAAACCGCGGCAAAAGCTGTCTCAACGCAAACCGGAACGCATCCTGTCCTTCAAGCGGCACAGGAACCCCCTTTTCAGGCAGACTAACCACCATCGAGCCCGAAGCCCCAGGAACCGGCACCTCAACCGGATTGCGATACCCATACGCATGTCGTGCAATCTTCAGCAGATTATCCCGGGGCGGGATTATGAAGATCCCCGTCGCGAAGTTCAAAATCGTAGGCAAATTCTCCAACTCACGCTGCTCCTCGTCAGAGATCCGCATATAAGCAATGGCCTGACCGGTCGCAACAGCTCGACCACGCAAGTCCACCAGTTTCGGCGTCCACGCGCCAGTCGCCAGCACAACCAGATCCGCCTCGAGGGTCGACCCGTCCGTCAAGACGACACCGGTAGCTTTAGGCTTCGCGCCATTCGTGTCGTACAGCACACGCTCGACATCACCAGTGCGGAAGGTAACCCTCCCTTCGGTGTCGAGAAGGGTCTTAGCATAGCGCACGCTAGCCGCAGCATCGGACCATCCAGACCCCCAGTTCACGTAGCCGCCGGCGACATCGAGGGTCGACCCGTAGGCCGGGACGACGCTAAGGACGTCCGCTTGGGTGGGTAGGAAGGTGACATTGTCGCCCTCGATCTGGCGTACGTTGTCGTAGCTCTTGCGTGCGTACTCCTTGGCGCTGGAGCTGTCTTCTGGGTACACGAGTAGCAGGCCGTTCTGCGTGTACCGGCCGTCACGGCCCCAGTCTGTGCTGCGCCAGCGGTGGATGGCCGCTGCGGCGAGCTTGGAGTATGCTGCGTTGGCATAGTCGGCTCGTACGATCCGGGATGTGTCGACGGACGAGCCGTGAGGATTGGGGATTGTCGGTGAGGACTCTACTACTGTTACTTTGGATTCTGGGTGTCGCTTTGACAGGGAGAGGGCGGTGGATACTGGGGAATGTTAGCCGGTGTGGAAATTGGTATAAAATATGTAGTGTGACAGTGTAGACTAGTGCTAGGGGTTCCAAGAGATTGTTGATACTCACATCCAAACACACCCCCTCCGACAATCAGGATCCTGGGCGGCAATGCCATTTTCAAAATTATGTGTGGGAGTTTAACAGAATTGGAGATCCGGGGGATTTCCCCAATTTGATAACAGTCCACGCCGATAACGGCCTCGCTCCACCTCCCAACTTTTCTTCTTCACTGGTCGATATCGCCACTCCGATCTATATGGAATGGAGTGCAATTGAGCTTACGACTATACATTGATCAGAGCAGTTTCTTTTCTTGGAGGCTTCATCTACTTTTGGTATCGCGGGGGAGCTAACAACCCTGTCGCGTAAGCACTCAATCTTTGCTCGCATCAAATCATATATGCACAAGCCCTGCAGAAAAGCAGGCGGCAGTTCATTCTGCTAGTTCAAAACATCATAATGAACGTAAACCAATTGCGCCGAGTGCCATTAGTTGCAAAGTGGCCCGTCCCACCCTGCCGCAGTGCATCAAGCAAAGCACCTCGACCCCCAAAGCCGAGGTATGGAACCAAAACTCCCCAATCAGCCACTCAAACTAATATCTCCCGCAGTCCCAAAAGCCCCAAGCCAGTGCCCATAAAACGGCGACAGGCAACTCCGCCTCGCCAACACCACCAAGAGCGCCCAAACCCACAGAGCACTCAATCCGAAAACCCCAATGCTGGAACCACAGCGAAACCAAGCCATGGCATCCCACCTAGAGCTCTAACCTTCCTGGGCATCTCAGCGCTCACTATTAGCACGTACTGCGGCTACCTGTACGCGTCATACACGCGCGAAGTAAGCAAAGCACAAACTCTGAACGTGCCACGCGATGTCTCAGACCGCTACAACACAACAGCGGCAACCTTCGACGCAGACGTCGAGCTCTCCGAAAAGGCAATGGGGCTCGGCAAGAAGCGGCGGGATCTAATCCGACAGGCACGCGGACACGTACTCGAAGTCAGCTGCGGCACGGGGCGCAATCTGCCGTTTTACGAGCTCGGCGAGCGTCGCGGATTGGATGCCGATGGCCACGCTGCGGTTCTGGGTTGTCGCTCGGTTACATTTGTCGATCTTAGTCCGCACATGGTGGCTATCACGAAGGAGAAGTTCGAGAACCTGCATCCTGCGTTCCCGGCGGTATTCCGGGCTTGCGATGCGGGTAAAGTTGAGCCATCTGATCTCGGGCGTTCTGGGGTGAAGATGCAGGAGGCACCGGCCTACTTTGATACCGTTGTGCAGACTATGGGGCTTTGCTCGATGCCGGATCCTGTTGCTACGCTGCGACATCTGGGGTCTGTTACGGAGCCTGCGAGTGGGCGGATCTTGTTACTTGAGCATGGGCGTTCTTATTATGATTGGCTTAATCGGATTTTGGATAATCTTGCTCCGGCTCATGCGGATCGGCATGGTTGTTGGTGGAATCGTGATATTGGGGATATTGTGCGTGAGAGTGGGTTGGAGATTGTGGAGGAGAAGCGTTGGCATCTGGGGACTACGTGGCGTTATGTGCTGAGACCGAAGCAGAGTACTGAGAAGGCTCGGTCTTGATCCTGTGGCTTTGGCTGGAGCCTTTTGGATGTAACATAATTTGGAGATGTGTATGATTATTTGGCGTGATAGAAATGGGATTCAGGTATAGACTATCCTCATTTTTGCTCAACTATACAGCAAAACATGATGTTATTTCAGGTACTGGCCTGTACGTCCCATTTGAACTTCCGTCATGCCATTTTAGTAACGATATCTGAACCCTGGTGTGTTCCAGTCCGTGACATCCTCATAGTCATCAGATACTAGCGGCACTCGGTCCACTATATCCGCCACATTCGTCGAATCGCGAGCAGCATCCAGCCCCTTCCCACCAACAGCACCTGCGTTTCCAGCACTACCCTCAAACCCTTCCAGACGCACACGGCGAGCGTTAGTCCACTGCAGGTAGAAGCGCAGAGCTAGTGCCAAGATGACAGTTAGGGCATAGCAAATCATAATCGTGCGGAAAGCAGTGTCATAAGTTGGGGCCTCTTCACTGAGAAAGAAATGAGGCCCAGAAATGTTCCCAGCGCAGTAAGCCAGGAAAAGCATTGCCGTGACTGTCATTTTCTTAGTGACTCCACGGTAATTGGCCTGCACCAGCGACATAGCGAGCGGCATTGCTGCAGGCCCAGTCGATAAGAGGAAATATCCAAAAAGTTGCACGTTCAAGACGATATGCGCGCGGGAGTAGATGATCGCGCTGCCTACGACGCAAGGGAGCACAACACCTACGATAAGTAAGCAGTTCAGTTGGCGGAAACGACCGGCCAACCAGCCTGTTCCGGTGATTGTAGCCACGGCGATGAGCGAGTAAGGGATGGTGAGCAGCGTCGACTGCAGGTTCGTGAACCCGAATGAGACAATCACCAGATTGGCAAAGTTCTGCGTCCCTCCGTTGGGGATTTGCGTACAAAGCTCCAGCCCGAATATAAGCCACGTCTTTGGATCCGTTAGGCACTCAACGACCTGGCCCCATCTCCAAGTGGTCTTCTCTGTCGCGCCTGTGCCTGAAACGGCAGCTCTGTTGCTTGCGAACTGCCGTTCCTCTTCCGATAGGAATTTGGCTTTGGAGATTGAGTCTGGTAGTAGAGTCCAAACAGCAAATCCCCAGAGGAATGTCCCACACCCGAGAACGATGAACATCCACCTCCATGGCCCAACGTGATCTTTGACGTGACCCAGCCCGTAGGCGAGAAGGCTTGAAATAATACCACCAACGCTCTGTGTAAAGATAAGCTTTTATTCAAGATATCGACAGGACCTAGCATACGTTTCCAGCAAACCACAGACCTGTCCTGGTAGGAATCTCGTCACGCGTGTACCAGGTCGATGTGATAAACATAAACGCCGGCGTGATGGTTGCTTCAGCAACTCCAAGCAAGAAGCGGACTGTTATGAGACCGCCGAAGTTGGTGCAGGCTGCAGTAAGGGCCACCACAGCACCCCAGAATAGCGTGTTGGCTGTCAAATATTTGGCAGCGGGCAGACGAGCAATAAGTAAAGTTGTTGGATATACCCATCCCAGGTAGCCAAAATAGAAGACCGATGATACCCAGCTGTACTGCTGGCCAACCAATCCCTAGGAATGATCTTAGTTATGGTTCCTGTTTCTCTAGGCATGTTCTTACAGTATCGTCCCTTAAACCGAAGACAGACGCGCTCGACAAGATTGTTTTGTCCATGAAATTGAACATATATGTTGTGAAGAGCAGTGGTATCAATCGTCTGTCAATCTTCCTCAGTACCCTTTTTGCCATAGCATGGTCGGTACATTGTTCTCCCTCGGGAGTGGTTATGTCCATGGCCATTCCTAGTAAAAAGAAAAGAGGACGCCGAGAATCTCATTCAAGACAATTTGAACTCTTCTTATAAGATCATATACCCTGTTATCTTTCCCCGCACCTCCCCATTGGTCAAACCCCTTGCATGTTATCAATGCAGGAATCCCTCGCCAATTGGACGATAAAGCCAAGTCCTTTAAGGCTGGACCTAGTGACACCGTCGCAGTGAGTACGGAGCAGTTTCTCGGAGCTCTTCTACCCCATACCCTCTTCTGAGTGTTAACGTTTTCTCACGGAGAACTTTCATTTTATTTAGCTAAATAAAGTGGTGAAACCTCACCTGGGCAGTAACCATGAACGGCCTCACAATCACCCCATTCATAGCCAATCTCCCTAAGGTCGAACTCCACGTCCACATCGAAGGCACCCTAACACCATCTCTCCGCTGGGACCTATCCCGCCGCAACAATATCCCCCTCCCCTACACCACCTTCTCGGAGCTGCAAGCCTCCTATGCAGTAACCCTCAACCACCGACCCGAGCTAAACGGCCGCCAACCAGGCATCCCAACCTTCCTCGAAGCCTATTTCGCCGGATGCGAAGTTCTCCGCACAGAAACCGACTTCTACGATCTAGCCATGGCCTACCTACGCCGATGCGCCTCCATGAATGTGCGCTACACCGAACCCTTCTTCGATCTACAGGCGCATACTCGCCGCGGAACCCCCGCGGCAGCCGTTATGGACGGCTATCTGCGCGCGCAGCATGACGCCGCCGCACAGCTGGGTGTGCATTCACGCTGGATTCTGTGTTTCCTGCGCGACGAGCCTGTCGAGCAGGGTCTGGATGCTTACCGCGAGGCGAGGCCGTGGGCTGCTGGGACTGTTGATGGCGGGAAGGGCCTGTTTCATGCTGTTGGGTTAGCGAGTAATGCGTACGAGAGGCCGCCGATGCTTTTTGAGGAGGGGTTTGCGTTGGCTCGCGCGGATGGATTGCATGTTACTATGCATTGTGATTTCGGGCAGAAGGATACGCGGGAGCATGTGGCTGAGGCTATCTTTGAGGTTTGTGGGGGTAAGGGGGCGGAAAGGATTGATCATGGGTTAGATGCGGAGGATTGTGAGGAGTTGTGGCGGGGGTTGGTGGATAGGGGCATTGGGTTGACTTTGTGTCCGCATGCTTATCATCGGAGGACGGCGACTGAGGTTTTGTTTCCGAAGATCCGGAGGTTGGTGGAGACAGGAGTGAAGGTTTGTATTAATAGTGATGATCCGACTTTGATGCATGATGTTTGGATTGATGGGAATCTGCAGAAGGTCCATACTTATTGTGGGTTTAGTCGGAGGGAGATGGTGCAGCTTGTGAGGAATGCGGTTGATATGTGTTGGGCCGAGGAAGATATCAAAAGGGCTATCTATCAGGAACTAGATGGTGTTGACATCTGTGAATAGAGGCCTGTCTAGGGGATTGCTCGAAACTTCTTCTCTCCGTATAGTCTGCTACTTATATTGTACGTACGTGCACGGATATATATAGTTGTGGTAGCCTGCATATCCTTCAAGGGGGTAAAAGAAGACATACGCACTGTATACAAAGTCGCCCTCGGCATAATAAGAAGGCATATTGACTATGATATTTTCAGTCAAAAGTATCAGAGACAAAAAGGGGGAAGTAGAGAGTCTCCAATGCCAAGATCGCCGACATTGTGGGTCGATGTCCCCGAGATCCATTTCGTCTATGAAGTAGATGCCCTAGGTAGCATATGTAGGTAGTACTTTGCGTTTCTACTTCCTTGCAACTTCGAATACAGCTCTAGTGTAAATGCATGGGCCGTTTCTTAAAGTAGAATCTATAGTCTATACGAGTTTCGGTATACTTCAAGCAAATATCCACATCTATCCAACCGCGTGGGAGCTGGATAAATATGCAATCTTTGTACAACTGTTACTGTAGATCTACTTCAATATTTCTTATAGGTGTCCCACTTCGGTAGTTGCTATCAAGTTAGAAATAACTCTCAATAAACACTTAATTGATCTCTAATGAACATTGGGTATATAAGTGATGCCAAAGTCCGGTCTGGTCTAACACCAACAAAGGGAAGCAAAGATAACATGAATTAGGCTAAGATGGGAAACTAAAGCAAATTCTACCATTATCTGTGTTAGATGTTATCAATTGATCTATGGATAGCGAGTGTGTAGGGGACAGGGGAGACAGTTTTCATGTCGAGGACGTCATCCAAACTTCCAACTCGATCTTTTCTTCTTTTCTTTTTTTTTTGTTGTGTATACATATGTACAAATTTGTACTTGACAAAATTCCTTCGTCTTTATGTACATCCCTTCCATAACCAGGTAGATTAATTGGTCTGCATCATCTCAGCCATGGCGTTGTCTTTGTCTTGCAAGACCTTGACCACCGCGGGCATTTGCTTCATGCGTTCCATCCATGCCTGGACATTGGGGAAGGAACGTGCAAAATCCTGCTCCACATCTTTGTCTTGAATGATCATGCCGACCATATTCTGCCACGGTACGAAAGCCAGGTCCGCAAAAGTACACTTGTCTCCCACCAGCCATTGTCGTCCGGAGAGGGCTTTATCCAAAACTCCAGTCACCCTGCGAACCTCGTTGGTATAACGTTCAATAGCAACGTTTTGATTCTCAGTTTGGCGAACGAACCAGCCTAGTTGGCCATAGTATGGGCCTTGACCAGACGCCTGAAAGTGAAGCCATTGTTGGGTGAGGAATCGCTCGGGGGTGCTATCGTAACTAATCTTATGATCATGGTCGTAGGTTTCAATGAGATAGTGGACAATTGCTCCGGACTCCCAAAGCTGAGTTCCGTTGTTGGGATCGATGATGGTAGGGAGGCGGCCGTTTGGGTTGAGATCGACATATGGCGGGAGTTTGACGTCTTTGAAGTCGACGAAAACAGTCTCGTAGGGAAGGCCAAGGGATGAGAGAACAATGGCCACTTTCCACGGGTTTGGGCCGATTGCATGGGAGTAGAGGGTGATTGCTTTCATCGTATTGGTTTAGGACGTCGGGATAGTGTGAAGGAAGTTTGGATAAACACAGTCAATCACGCTGGAGAAAAGGATGATATTTATAATAATTTATGAAAGGAATCTAGTTCAAATAGGCCCTAAGCAGAATTGAAGTGAATTTCTAAGCCATTTCTTAGAAAACAGCCTTGGAGAGAGTAGTCGCCGAAATGGTGGGTCTTATGCCCGTAGCGGTCTTCGGGTTGATAATGGGAATTTGAGGAATTTGAATGAGCAGAGCGTAAGCATCCGAGGGTAATTGTGGAATCGGCGATAATTACCGATATCCAATAAGTCAATCCAATTCCCCAAATCTCTTTCAAAACATGTCGACTAGTAGACAAATACTGCAACACCCCTAAAACTGGATGTTCTCTTACTATCGTACCATTTGCTACAGAAGTCCAACCAAAATCGGAGTAAACTGGTTTAGTATTGTACAAAATTGTCAATTTCATAGATTTTGATATCAATATAATGAATAGCGAATTGATTAAAGACATTCGACGATATCTGATACCCCCGGCGCTCTCGTCGAGAATCTTTCTATATTGTATAGTGACCTTAGAAGTCGGATTTGCTCGAAATTGTGGGAATGATGTCCGTCTCGGTGCTCCAGGCACAAAATGAATGACTGGGAGCAGTTGCAAGCATCAATTAAGCCGATAACTCCTACCTAGGTATAGGGTCGGTCTTAGGATGTGTTCACCACCTTTGCCAATCGTCTAGTTTGTGTGCACGGCCCGTCTCGTATGAGACATAATATTAGAATATCAAAAGTTTCTTGACTGGTTCGAGAGGACAATAACCAGTGAATGGCAGCCAGATACAAGAACTTCAGCTCCTTCATTCGAAAGTATCGAATCCCCCATATGAAGGGCAGGTACGTTGACAAGAGAAACCCTTCTTCCTGTTACGTATATGTACTTCCTAATGTGGGGCTATTGTTCTTATAATATGGGTTGTTTATCCCCCTCTACATTTTCTCCTTGTGGCTGTCCATGGATATCACTCATGTATTAATAATTTTCTTCTCGTAGCAATGCGGCATTTTGTCTCTGGATCCGTCTTATTCTATCTCGTTTTATCGTCTTCAGTGACCCGTTAATCTCGTTTCCCACCGTATCAAGTGCCATGGAGCTGGAATGAAACCTGTTGTATGCTCACTGGGCGCAGTCTGTAGGTACCCACGACTTGAGTGCTAACCAGGTATATCCCGAGTGTTCACTTCCTACCTGAGTACCTAGTAACCGCCTTATGCTGTGAAATACTTAGTGATAGGACCCTAAGCACCCTTATAAAGCGGCAGCAACCCGATTGGGAAAGTCGCGACGGCCTAGAATCCAGTAGAGTGACATACAATATAATATGTGCTGGCCACTCGGCACTTTTTTCTACGGGTGGTATTGGCTGATGATAATATCGATACTGTCCCGCATTGAAAACAGGTTTTGCTAGTAATCTCCATCATTGATTTATATGCAAGGTGCAGATCTTTTGCAGGGGTTATTCCGTGTTTGGATGCATCTGTTCTTTGTTTGATGCAATGGTCCCCGGTGGTTGGTCCTAATGTGGCGGGGAAGTTGGAACCAAGGGTAATGGCTTCAGGTAAGGTTTGGATGTTGATGCATCTGTTACCGAGATGTAATTTCATTGGTAGATCTACTCTGTAGAGTTGGATGTGTTCCGTTTAGATTGAGATACTATATCGGGTATTAACGTTACTAGAGATAACAATCTATACCCATGCAATATATGTTGTAGGATTATTCTCAGTCCAATATATATATTTTGTAGACATACTCTGTAGATAGTAATGTAAACATAAAAGCAGAAGTGGACATTATGTAAAATAGTACCTGCGGCTGTTGGGGTGCGGAGAATTCCCGCGCACCTGCATACTGTACAATGTAGGTACAGTCTGACAAGATTCTCAATATTCTCATCTTAAAGGGATAACCTTGGAATTCAACGTTGTATGCGATCATATAACCCCCCCGCTAAAGCAATTGTTCCCTTCGGCCGGTGTAACAATGGGCTGGCTATTTCCATGGTTGATGGTCCCGATCCCCTGGACCGGAGTGGTCGATGTCATGAAAACGGAGATCACCAGAGAGTAGATGCGACGTATGTCACTCTATACTCTACAATATGCGGAGTACAGAGTATAGATGGCAGGGTTAAATTCAAGGAATGATGTTTCCCTTCATATGAAGTACCGAGACCTACATCATCACACCTAGGCAACAATGCTCGTACCCAGTACTATGTAAACCCCTTGCTGGATGCTAAGTATCCTGAAGGAGATTGGGCTATGATGTACAATATATGATGTACAATATATGATGTACAATATATGATGTACAATATACGGAGTGTACTTTGTACAGAGGATAAACAATAATATCCTCCCGTCCAATCATCATAACACCAAAAAAGTAAAGAGGGTACCTAGGTAAGGAGAAGGATGTCATCATATACACGTAGGGACATACAAACCTACATATAATATTATTTCCCATGCCATCATCACTTTTTGACGGCTACGGCAATTTTGACTTTTTGGGTGTCTAAAATGTTAAACAAAAATCGATAGATCTAAATGAGATAGAAGAAAAATAAGTGTCTCAGCTGCATCATCGGTGGCAAACGTTCCTTTTCTCCCCGAGACGCTAATGTGAGCATCCCTTACTAGCGTCATGTACAATACAATACACCGACTCTGATTGATTGCTGTCCCGTCGATTGGGTCCCTGAGGTCCACTCCGGAGTGGAGCCCAGTGGACTTTAAGTGGTCGCTTCATATCTTTTTTCCTTTTCCTTTTCTTTTTCTGTTTGTAAACGGTTGCGCTAGGGAGCTGTTTTGGGTCTCGGTGTTTCCGACCGGAGGGCTCGGCTTAAGCCTTGTCAACTTTTTTTTTTCCTTTTGGTAAAAGTTATTGGGCTTGTTTACGAGGTTTAATGGATTGGATGTCGTGTGTGTTCATGCTTAGTTAGTATGCACTTGCATATTTACAACATTTGTTCGTATAAATTTATATATTTTGATCTATCAACAGCGGTGTGCCCCTCGGTACCCTAGCAACCAACAAACCAACAGATGACAGATCGAATACATAATCTACCTCCCTAGGTAGGTACCAACTTTGAATGTACATATCCCATGCAGCAGGAAGGTTCCGAGTTTGACCATTATTCGACATCCACTGTGCAACTACCAATCAATGGATCGGTAGGTCTTCTTATTATTCAAAGAATCGGGTTGTGATTAGCGGAATCTTGTATGCGGGATGGAGTAACCACTAGAGTTGCTGGGTAAATGGAGACGCCAAGGTTGACTGGAGCACGAAAATTGGACCTATTCGGGTCATAGAACACATGGCCACGACCCCACCGAAGTCTTCTGGTATGCGCTAAGACCGAAGATAGAATGGAAGAACTATGGATTATCATACTAACGCCTGAAAAGGAATGGGTTGATCTCCACCGCCTAGGGATTGTTCGCTTTTTGCCTGTGCGTGTCGCATGTCGCATGTTCATTCCCGTGTCTTAACATGGCGGTGAGAAAGGAACTGGAAGTATATTTGAGCAAATGTAGGACTATTTACATAGTGCGGAGCACAGAGTACTTGGGTAGTTTCTATAAGAAAGTACGGATAGACATTCCTACGTACATTCTTAAAAGAGTGAGAGGAAAGGAAAAATAAAAACAAGCCCCAGTCCAACCAATCATCGTCACACCAATTCGGGAGGCTGCCAAATTTAAAGGCATAAATACCATACGGTAATTTACATCCTTCAATTTTTTTTTTTTTCCAATTTTCCACTTTTTTCCGCAGATTCCTCAGGCCCCCGTTGGTAATTTGCCATCCAAACAGCTCTTCTTGTCGCATCTTGATGATCCCCCCCGTTTATCCTTCTCATCCCCCTTTCTACTAACATCCCCCATATCTTAGAATCTTTTTTATTATTATTCTTATTATTCTGTTTATTATTATATCCTTTTTGCTGCTTTTTCTATTATATCCTTGTGTCTTACTCTCCTTTGATTCTTGGTCTTTGTTCTCACTTCCCTCGCAATGCCGTACAACACTCGTCGCAAGTCACTATCTCTCCCATCCTTGGGCATTCAGCTGCCAAATTCCACTCGTCGCTCTCCCTCTATCTCAAAAGTGCATACCGACGAGCAACCCACGAAAAAAGTCAAGAGATCGCATGGTTCGACTTCATTATCACCCGAGCCATCCGACCCAAAAACAATTGCGCGCGCTGGCCGACATGGACTATTTGAGATTACGCCCCCTCCCTCGCCTATGGATGGAGTGCCTGCTCCCAAGATCGACACAGAAGGAATTAACGACGATATCGTTGTCGCTGTAATCAATCAACTGGAGAAGACCGGGAATCGCCCTCATCTCGTGAAGGAACTGGCCGCAGTCCTGGTCACACTAAACGTCAATGTCGCAAAGTACGTATCCCTCTCGGGACTTCTTGAAACACAATAACTTACGTGTCCTGTATTAGTTCCGCCAACCCCGCCGCGCTCCTCTCATCGCGGTTAGCCGCCTATATGAAGCGTCCTTGGACGGCCCTCGCGCCGTGTCCTATGGCCAAGGAGCTTATCTTAATTCATCCGCGCAAAGTGTACTACTATCTTACTACGTATCCCCACCAACCCATTCCTGAGACAGACGATCTGGTATCCGCCGTGGGTAGCAAGCACATCACGCCCAGTGTTTCCAGTCTCGAGGATGAGGAAGACGCGATGGTGCGGGAACGTAGCCCCAGTCCCGAAGTGGACTTGTCTTCGCCCGATTTCGAGGAGCATGGTGATTTGAATACCTCCGCCAGCCATGGTTCTTCTGATCACTTCCCCAACGCTAGTAATTTGACGCGTCTCATGAACTCACATCGCGCGGCTTCTCCGCCCCTGGAGGGCGATGAGAAGGAGTTTACACAAACTGCCAGTGCCGTGCGTGAGCGCGCATCCGAGGAAAAAGCCGAGTCGAGCCGTAGCCAGTCCATCCTTTCCGAGAGCCTGAGCGCCTCAGAGGACCGCGATATGAGCATCTCTGAATCTCCTGTGAATGGTGGTTCGATGTCTCCGTCTATGCACGGTGACGGCATGTCTGAAGAAGAGTATAGTGACTACTTCTCGCACATGCCCGCCGACCAAATGGCCCAGGATCTGGACGAGGCTGCCGCAACTGCCCTGTTCGGCACCTCCCCCTCCCCCCTCCCTCACCTCCATCGCATCGTCTGTCTCGTCTGGCACGAGCGCTTTGACAGATGTCGGTGTGGACGGTGAGGAGCTTGCCGGCGCTCCCGTTGCCCCCCAGATCAGCCTTCCCGAAGATCCCGATGCCGCACCTGTTTCGACCCTCAAGCGCTCGCTTGATATGTTGAACAGCGGCCTTCCGGACGTCGATCTGAAGATGTCGGACCTGACGGAATCGCACGAGAGGCTCACCCTTACTCCTCGGCCCGTTTCCTTGAACTCGGAGTCCGTCTTCGAATCCTGGAGAGAGTTGCAAAACCCAGAGATGGTGGAAGTCGATGAGCTCGACGAGATGTTTGGTGAATTCTAAACTATCCTCGACCACCGAGTCCATCTAATCTCGGTTTATGTTCCCTCTCGTTCTTCTCCTTCTCTCCACTCTTGGCTGGGCTGCGACCCGCCATTTTCCCTTTATCTCTATTTACCTCGCTTGTATATGTTCATTGTCTTCTCGGCGCACCCTCTTACCTTTTCCTCGCTAATGCCTATTTTCTCTTGTATATATACATATGTTGTTGTTTTTTTGGTTTACTTACCCTGGATGGGTATATTGGGAGGATATTCACGACTGGAGGAATGGCTTTACCCAAAAGTGTCAAAATAACTAGCGTTTCTTCCCATAAATTCATCATTTGCATCTGAAAAAAGAGAAAAACGTGTTTTTGATTAGTCAGTTGCCCAATCAGCCCTGGAGGAAAGCGGGCAACTTATCATCCGTGGATGGTCCACGGGTCCACCCATGGACCGATTACGCATATTCCGCCACCTGGGCGACTTCAATCCTCACGTTTCTACAATATTTTCACTTCCGAGGTACAAGTTTGTACTGCTATGAATGGGCCTCAAAATCTCCCTTGTACATATATCTCTCGGCCTCACATATGCAGATTCAGCCCTATCATTCGTCGCAACTCTATACCACATAGCGCCGCAGGACCGCAATTGCGAGATTGAGAACTACCACACCGGGCTTCTGCGACAATGACGGTCGAGAAATCGCACCCGCGTACAAACTATGACAACGTCATTCCTCAAAACGGAGCGCCTGCCCAGCAACCAACAGCAGACCTCGCCCCCGCCGGATTCCGCCCTCTCTCCGTCGCAGACGCCCAAAGCCCAAATACACCCCTTAGGTCGAGTAAGACCCTTGCTGCACAAACTAAAGTTGCCATTCCTCGCCAACGGGTCGCAACTGCCCCGCGCTATAATCGACGAGTGCCCCGCGCCTGTGCATCCTGCAGGCAGCGCAAGACGAAATGCAGTGGTGACACCCCGGTTTGTCGCCAATGTCGTGAGCTGAGAGCTACGTGTAACTACCCTGAGGGTTGGGGTGAGAGACTGAAAAAGTACGTGTATCTGTGGCTATACATGCTTTTCTTTTTGGAACAATACTCAATCGTGAGCAAGCTTGCTGACCGACTGATTACAGACAAGTGGAGACTGCCTCGGAGAAAGCGCAAGAATATGAGAATCTCCTGAAGGATTTGAGTGGTTATGTTGACCCCAGTGCCGCGGAGCGGATCAGGAGCTTGCTGGACAAGGTTTGTTCTCCTTTCCGGTATATCGGAGTGGCGCTAACAATCGCGACCACAGCATGGCCCGGACGTGGATTATTCGTCACATAATTCCCAATCTCAATCAATAACCCCTCAGGATGACGTCCCGGAAAACGATGTACCATCCTCGCCTTCGTCTATTGGGTCTCTCGAGGCGATTGATCGAGTAGAAGAGGACATCAATCGATCAGAACATACCAGAGCAACCGGTTATATGGGGAAGAACTCGGAAATTACCTGGATGCAACGGCTCCATAGAGAGGCAGAACAACGTGCCAAAGGTCTTCCGGGGAGTCTGGAGCCTGGCCAGGATCCAAAGACTGATAATGCAGTATCTCTGCATGCGGTCAATTATCATCTTGATGACCTGGATATTTCTGTGCCCGGACCGGTACAGCTGTATGCCATGCCTCCTCGAGAGGTGGCAGATCATATGTTCGAGGCTTATTTGACGACCGTGCATCCGTTCTACCCCATCATCAACAAGCCTCTTTTCTCGGCACAGTACCGGACATTTTTCGACAGCGCTGCCCGACCCGGTGACAAGTGGCTTGCTATATTGAACATGATATTCGCAATTGGGGCTAAACATGGCCATCTCATCGACGCACCATGGCGTGGGAACGAGAAGGACCATTTGGTATATCTAACCAGGGCTAGGATCCTTAGTATGAACGGCGATGTCCTGTTCAGCCATCCCGATCTCCAGCAAGTCCAGGTGGAGGGCTTGATTGCCTTCTACCTTCTCGCTTCTGATCAAATCAACCGGTGAGTTCAAGCACCTCCTCTTATCTAAATTGAGCGGGCAATAACACCTAAAATAGGGCGTGGAGAATATCAGCTTTGGCAGTGCGGTCTGCAATCACACTTGGCATCAACATGAAAAGCAGCAGTCCGGCTACCCCCGATATTTCGAAAGAAGCCCGTTACCGAGTCTGGTGGTGTCTGTATACGTTTGAGCACATGCTTGGAATAATGACTGGGCGCCCAACTTGTATCCAGGACGGGGTGTCCACCTCGCCTTTCCCGCTTCCGTTTGAAGAAGAACAGCTACAAGAGCCCACCGCCTTCGAAGTACTCACAGACACTACATTACGAGACGAACGGATCAACAACGTCATGGCAAGTGCATGTATTAGACAAATGCCGCTCCACCCGGCAAATGGCAAAGATGGCAGTCACCACACTCGAGCACGAGACACCAAATGGCTCAAAAGCCTGCCTGTCAACGACGGGCTCTTTTATCTCTACTATTGCGACTTGGCAGTCGTCGCGCAAGAAATTGTCAACAAAGTCTATTCAGTGGACTGCGTGATGGTGCCATGGGCAGAGATCGAGAGCCGGATTGGTGAACTCAAGTCCCGTACCGAGACGTGGAAATCCAACATTCCAACCGGGCTTGACTTCACAGACAAGGAAGATAAAGGACCGGATATCCTTCGCTGCAAACTGAGCTTAGCGTTGCATTACTACAGTGCGCGGATCACGCTCGGCCGTCCCTGTCTCTGCCGGCGTGACGCGCGCCAAAAGGGCACGAACCCTTCCTTCAGTCACGAAATGGCAGTAGTGACCCTGGAGTCTGCACGGTGTATGCTGGATCTGATTCCTGATGAACCGGATGCTCTCCAGCTGTACCGGATTGCTCCGTGGTGGTGTATCCTACACTATCTCATGCAAGCGGCGACCGTTCTCCTCCTCGAGCTGTCCTTCGGCACTGTCCACATGCCAGAAGAAGAAAAGAACTTCATCATCTTGTCTAAGAAGGCAGTCCGCTGGCTTTTCGCAATGTCCGAGCAGAGCATCGCCTCCCGACGCGCCTGGCAGCTCTGCGACCTCAGCCTCCGCAAACTGGCCCAGGGCATGAAGTACGACGTCAGCGACATGCCTTCCTACCCGTACACCCCAGAGCCTAGAAGCAGTATCGGTTCGGAACCGGCACACGGACAGCCCATGTCTCACGCTGCTACTGCTGGCGATTACTGGGCCCCTCTACAAGAAGATCTCCCGGTGTCTGCTCCGGATGCACCGCCCGCTGAAGACCACTACACCTACCCGAACGTAACGATCGCGGATCTGATGAGCTCGTTGACCGCCGAGGCCCAGGATTCGTACTTCCCCTATGATCCTATCACCGGGGAGTTTATGCGTTCTTTCTTCCCTCATTCCAATGAGGATGAGAACTGGGAATGTTGAATGCAATTACCACCCATACTTATGAATGCCTTGTATACGAGAACAACATGCACGGACACGACAAAAGCATGCAAGTCTTTTTTATTCACCATCCTATTCTTTTCGGCTGGTATTCCCAATCATTGCTCTCCAGGGCTTTACCAGTTATCATATCCCGTCTCTATATGCAACCTCTGCTTCCTAACAATATACCTAAGGACCCTATTTTATCTATTCCTACCACTACCTTTTCATCTCTCGCTCTCTTCTCATACCCGTGTTTTACTATTTCCATATCCATTAATGCGTATGTGGTGTGATGCTATTTCTCTTCCTCCCCCGATCTTATGAACCTTTTCCCCTTTGATCCACCACGAATATCTCTGCATTACACATGCTTATAATGGCCCACCGATATAGCAATACCTGGGTGCCTCGATCAGGAGCTGGACTCACAAGGGGCTTTGGGCGTTAGGATTGGTTTCTAGTTGGCATTGGGGCGTTTATCGGCGTTGAATCAGTTGAATCATAACGCTAGGACTTCTGATACCAAATTCATCATGTTTGTCTGCAGCATATTCCTCTTAAGTGCAGTAAGCAGTGTAGAACGAAAAACCAATCCGAAGAACCGTCCTGTCTCAATTACACGACCTTCTAAGGTCCAGGGAGTAATTTTTGAAGAAGAATAGTATATACATTCGAGAATATTTTTTACTTTGAAAATAAAAATACATACAAGACAGGACCCAGGAGAGCTCTCCCACATCCTAGATCTTGGGATTATCGTACGGCCACTTCGGCTCCTCCGACAGCAGTTCCGGCTTCGGCAAAGTCTCCGCTAATTCCTTCGGCCAGTGAGATCTCATGAAAGGATCGGACCTGTTGTACTTGATCCGCATCCTAACAGGCCTGCGTGTAGGCGAAGAAAAGACCTTTCGGAGCTGCATGCGGCGCATGTGGCCAGGGATCTCGATGTCGACTTGGTCTTCGGGGAGACCGAATTTGAGGAAGGTTTCGAGACAGAAGTCGAGAATGGACTCGAGCTCTGTTTGTGGCATTTTGCCAGTTTTTAATTGGTAGGGGTATTCCTTGCGGGAGATGGAGGGTGTATATGGAGCGGTGGGGTCGTAGACGAAGGAGGTAGAGGAGGAAGAGGTGGTGTTGAATTGGGGTATACTGGGGCTGGGGCTATGCGGTTGTTCATCTGTTGTTCGTTGCACGCATGCTGCATATTCCCGGACGGCACTTCGTGCGAGGATGCGGACGGTGTTGAGGTCTGCTATCGTGGCTTTGCTCCGGACATGGTTGACATAATCTGGATCCCATCCCGGGGAACCGTGTGAATTGGCCCGCTCATCGCTGAACAACAGCCGGGCAACACCGCCTGGAGACTGGAGCTGGCGCTTGGGAGACACCCAGTCGACACATACTTTGTCCCAGAGCTGCTTGCCGACGATAGCGCCCTGCGTTTCCACGACGGCAGCGAAGATCTCGTGGAAGGTGGTTGGGGGGATCAAAGTGGCTTTGTGGTGCCCGGAGATTTCCTTAGGTGCCTCCACTTGTTTGAGGATGTCCGGTAGAGGACCTGGGATGGCGGAGAGTACGCGGTGCATCCGAGAGAGTGTTCGAAGCTGGAAGTTCCTGACTCTCTCCCGAGTATGTTTAGCATGCCATTCGCCGCGGAAAAGGCGGAGCAAGATGTTGGTGGCCTGATTCAGGTCTTCTGTATCTGCCTGAGTCAAGGTGCCGGTAGATGTCTTATGTTTGACGGTGGCATCGAGCCGAATTACTGCACTTGCCAGGGCGCCGATATTGATGTAACCCCAGGATTTAGCCCTGTGCTCGGTTAGGAAGTTGAGCATCAGCACCACGCGGTTCCAATCTTTCCGTGCAATGCTGAAGTTGATCAACGATTTAATGGTGTTCACAGAAAGAGGGACCGCAAGCGACGCGATGACACGCTCCCCGAGCTCGACATTAGAAGTGGCGCTTGAAAATCGAAGAATAGATGGCGCCAAGGCCTGGTTGCTATATGCGCTTTGAGGGATGGGAGGGCCATCAATGTCATTGTCCAGGAGTAGTTGATGGCCGAAGTCAAATGCGTGGGTTGTTGTCGCCACGTCAAGGAGATTAGCAAAAGTTGCGCATGACAACTGCGGGATAGACGATTGAGAAATATCTTGAGGTTCGAAAGATTTGAAATCGAACAGCAAGGAAGCTTCTTCATCACTGGCTTTGCTCATCCGTTCAAAGAACTTTTGGATGTGCTGTGCCTTGCTTGCATCGGCAATGTTTTGAAGCCAAGCATATTCGTGAAAAAGGCGTCCGCTTTGCTTGTCCCGAGCATAATAATTGAGATTAAACTCGATCAGGCCAGTCATAGCGGCAGATTCATCATAGAACTGCGCCCGCGTTTTCCCATCCAAGGCTTGTGCCAGGCTCAACTCGTTCCCTTCCCATGGAGGAACAACATTGTTCTGGGACCTTAGGAGATCCTCGAAGGAAACAGGATCCGAGGACGGTTTTAAACAGCCCGATGCTAATATCCGTACAATGTGCCAATTGGTGAATCTGTTCGTTGGCCGAAGCTCCTCACGGCCGGAAACGGGAGGATCAATAAGTTTAGTCAGAGGGGCTGATAGATTGGTGAGATCCTCAGGAAGATATCCACGATCCCCCATTCCGACATAGGCCTTGTTCGCCAAGCCGTTCCGTAGCGATGCAACCACCTCAGAGCTGATAGTTCGGAATCCAAGTCCATTGAATGGTGCTTTTTCCTGGCCCCTGAGTGTCGGGGACTTCTCGATTTGGCCTGGCCGACGCCAGGATTGCTCCGTACTGACATTGGTTTTTTGTACTATATTAAGATCTTTTATTAGAGGCGCCCAACTCTCAGCCTTCCATTCGCTAAGCCGGGTCATTTGATGCACGAGTAGTGTGCCTGTTTTGCAAAACCCATGCTCCACACAACACCATAGAATGAGCTCAAGCCAGATCTCCGGGCCCAGCTCTCGAATTCCCGGTGTGTAAGGGATGAAAGGTGACTGCTCTCCTGCATCAGCGGCCGCAGCGGCCACCGCTGTTTCATGCTCATGCCACGCCGCGTCGGACAAAACGCTCATTATGGAATTGGACAAAAAATGGAGCCCTGGCGGACGGAACACAATCTGGCTGGCATCTGGTTTCGGATATTGATAAACTCTGTCAGAGATCATGCCTGCATGGTGTAACCGGGCAAGGGTTCGGTATACACAGGACATCGCATGCTTTGAATCATCTGACCGACTGCGTGCAGCATACAAAACGAGAGAGCCGAGGTTCGCGAGTACTTCAGCCAAAATTCTCTCTCCGAAGAATCTCGGTGCGGGCTCCACCGTCAGAGTATCAAGAGAAATGTTATCTGATGAGCGAGGTTCCAGACGAGACCATTTCCAAGGGGACGCAGATTTTGTGCCTCCCGTCAGCTTGCTGAGGGAGATCTCTGAGGTGAGGGGGCACGCCAAGTCGGATGTTGACTCATCTGCGCGACGCACGCGAAACGGTCTGTTCCAATCAAGCCCAGCCGAAGGGTGCTTAGGAGGCATATGAGGAGCTAGCAACTCATAGGTGTCTATCATGCTGTCTAAAAGAGCCTGCACATTAGACCACTCATGGTGCGCAAATCCGAGATGCGCAAGGAGTTGAAATTCAAAATGTATCCTTCCATCCCATAGGCATCCCAGTAGAGCATGGGTCCGATCAAGCTCATGTTCGGATTCGCGGAGTGGTCGAAGCCGCCTAGGCTGTCCTGCAGGTTGGGCGACGTCTGGTGGTTTGGCAACTTTTGGTGGAATACAATCCCTCAGCACTGGCATCCATTCGTCAATATGCCTCTTCTGGTCATGCCTGAGGCGAGGGTGTTTGATTAAATTGTATCGACGTAGAAAAAGAACTTCGTCTGGGAAATTAATCTCTCTTTGGTCATTGCGAGTTTTCCGGGTAAACTGAGTCCAAGTCGGCCGGGAGAAAGGAGACGCGGATCGATATGGGAGGAAACGGAGACGTGAAGCAGCTGGCCTGCGACCGAATGGCAGGATGCCGGGGCGCAAGCACCTGCTCATGGTACCGCAACGAGGCTCGAAGGCGGGTGTATAGGTTTCGCAATCTCGATGGGTACGGGATTGGCGTGATACATGTCGATTCTCACAGGTACATAGCGGGATATTTGCGATATTCAGTTGAACCCCGTAACAAGGGCAAATGAAGACCAAAAGTGAGGGAGATGGTAAATGTTGTTTCGAGAATTTTGGAGATCAGGAACTGCTGAGTCAGCGCCAAGCTATGAGCCAATCGGAGGCCACAGAATGCGGAGTTCCTTTATCTAGGTATACCTCCAATGTATGTCTATCGAGGGATTGACTTCTAGGGTATTCTTATATTCTTATTTGAATCTATTAATATGTATGATAAGTACATTGCCTGCTCAGGGAGCTTTGAGTTACGCGATATATGAGGTCCGAGCACTGAGGGTTCTACGGCGACTGTTACAGATAGGGCTATCTAGGCTCATTAAGAACGCCATTACTATCAGCATCTACCCACATCCTTACTGGTCGAGATCTTTATCCACTTTGCGTTAACACACCTCTGTACGGAGTAGTGTAGGGCAAAACAACAACGTACCGTGAACAGAAATTACCTATTTAGAAGAGCCTACTCCGTACAGCTTCAAGACCATGACTTGTTGTCCACCTTTGCCTCGGTCCAACGATCCCAGTGATACCATACTGCCTGCTTCGGGATTGACAACGATGTTCATCTCATATAGGTCATTGGGAATTAGGTAATGGACACGCTGGAGCAAAGATCATTAGAAGTTCTTTGCGGAGCTTTGAGATAACCTCGGTGAAACGCGAAGGGGATTGCTATAAAAGTACATCAAGCATATCTTGGGATCTACCAAAGAGTGCTCGGAAAGATGAGAGAGATTCTGTTAGTCTATCCACCTATGAATCAGTAAAGAATGTAGAAAGATTAGCCAGTCCCACGGAATGCTAGCACCGAAAATACCCCACAAATTCCGACATGGCAGATTCATGCCACGAAGCGCAATGAAGTTTTGTCATAGGGGTTTTTGTCCGTGACATGGACAGCAATGGAAGGCGACGATCCGGTAAAACTTCATGAATCCTCCGTACAAGCAGACACACCGTTGCCATATATCTCCCGAGCAACCTCCGAAGTTCTGATGTCCGAATGGAGAGAGTTAGAGACACGAAAATCCATACCAGAAGTGAACCGGCTTCGCAGCTCCGCCAACAATCCCAACGGCAGTTTGTCCGAATTCCTCCCGCCTGACGATGCAGCTAGCAATAAATGTGAGAGATTTTGTCTTCGGGCGAATAACAAGACATCTTAGGAACAAGGATTTGCTAGGGGAAAGTATAAAAGAACAGATGTGGAAGGTAAAACAGGGGTACTAACTAAGGGGCCTCCGGTGGGGGCTTAGTTTAGTCTTAACTAACCATAAATAGCCTAAAATAAGCAATTGATTATAGGAAACTGCAGGTGAGATGACCATGGCCTGCTATACCATTATTTTCGGCCGTAGGACCATAATTGGATCATATAGCGGTTTTCAACTGATGCCTCAACTCCCTACTGTAATTTCAAATGCGGAAGGGGAAACGAAATTTGGTGTGAACGTCGGGCTAAAGACACTGTTTCCTGAGATGCGCATATCAGATCCTTTGGGGTTAGGTGGGGATGGCTATATCTTGCAAGTCTAATACTATTATGGATGCTACGTGTTCACCAATTTACTCTATCACTCTACATGAAACCCGGGGAAAATCTCCAAATAGCAACAACTCTTCTCTATAGCTGATCCAGCAGCCACGGAAAACACAGTAATGATTTATCTCACATTTCACACTAGCGAAGCTGCAAAGTGCAGAATCTAAAACAACATCTGACGAGCGTGACGACGAGCGAAGCCTCCCTGCTCACCAGCGGCAGTCGGGGCCGGGATAGGGAAAAAGGTGAATGAACCACTGGAGGAGGGGATACCGGTAGACGAAGGGGATCCACAGGGGACGCCGGTAGACGAAGGGAACCCAGAAGGCGAGCCGCTAGGAGTGCCAGTAGGAGTGCAGGAAGGAGTGCCGCTAGGAGCGCTGGTGGTGAAGCCGGCGGGCGGGAATCCCTGAACGTGTCCTGCGTGCCCGGGTCCCTTAATACCAGGTCCGTGACCAGGTGCTCGGCGGGCAAAGGAGAATCCAGTAGGCCACGGGATAGGCCATTCAGTAGGCCATCCGGTGGGCCATCCAGTTGGGGTTCCAGATGGTGTCACCGATGGAGTGGCAGAGGGAGTTCCAGATGGGGTTCCAGATGGGGTTCCAGTAGGAGTTCCGGATGGGAATCCACTAGGAGAACCGGTAGGAGTAGCAGCCAAGGCGTTGGCGCGCTAGGGAGACAATGTCAGCAAAGAACGGGATCTATAATGATTCATTCTGATGTGGATACTCACAGGCAGCTTCCAGGCCGCGGCAGACGGGGCCATGAATAGGGCAGCAACGCCAAAGGCAGCGGTGAACTTCATACTGAAGCGTTGAGTTGTTGGATACTTTAAGAGTGGAAATGGGAAATGAATGGATGCTAGAGGTAGCAATGGAAAGTAAGACCTGAAGCTTTTGAAAAGAACGAAGGTGCACAGCACTGGTAGTAAAAAAAATTTGCTCGAGGATAGGAAGTTCTAGCTAGTTATATACCCCTTGGGTTTCATTGTTGGGAGTCAAAATCCGTCAAAAGGCCGCCAAAAGACCGAAACACATTGTGTTCCGTGAGAGGAGACAGATCTGCAGGGGAGCCAGTCTCATGCCGTGGCGAAGGAATTTGAGCAGAAGGGATCTTCATGGATGGGAAAATAGCCCTATCACCCGGAGAATAACATATTGCAGTGGAACCAGGAACTCCGGTACAGATAGACGGGATGGCCGTATACTGTGCGGAGCAAATTGTTTCAGACAAAAACCAGGCGGATAAAACGGGCGAATGACAGTTCTCCACCTTGTTCTGCACATCGCTCCTGTCGATCACTCATGTATCTGACGGAGGAGGTGTGCCTTGCCTACATGGAGATTGGCGGAGCCCTAAAGGCGGCATCCCGCGCCAAGGCTGTCTAGAAGATACACCTGGACAACATTCTGTATTATTGTAGGATTTTAGGAATATAACTTGTGGGATATATTTTGCCCCGGAGTAGAATGATTTCGTTTATGATCATCATTGCTGTAAATAGGTGTGGTGTACGGAGTAAATATGACCAGGCATAAGATCCTTACATTGTACGGAGTATGCCTTTTTCAGTCTAGAATATATTCTATACTTCGTATAGATAGCTTTTTATGGAACACTCTATAGCAATCTACATTGTGGGGGCCATATCGCCTAATCCTTTCGATAAGCAAGAACCATTTACATTATAATAGATCTATTAAAGTCTTACTTGCCAGCCACTTTCGAAGAACGACCACACGGTAATCATGCCATGCAGTAGCCAAAGCTTACATGGAAAACGACGCGAATGCAATTGGGAGAGTTAATCACGCCTACGTATATGTGCAGTCATAATGTAACATCGTATTTCTATCATAGAAATCTTACATGTGAAAATCGCCAGGGTTTGGAGGATCTGCTCCAGACTCCGCTGCCATTGTATCCTATATCACTTTATCGACATGGGTATAATGCAACATCAGTAAAAGATCGACGAGTAGACAACTTGCACCATGAGATATTCCACCGGATACTGGGACGAATTCGAGCCAATCCGGTTTCATTTGACAATACAATGTTGAGGGTGCGAAAATCCCAGTACTCGGGGTACCAGCCGGACAGATTTCAATCAATAAGATATATTTTTTTGGCTGCAGATCTCCATGGGTAAAGACAGTTCTGTGGTTGTTAAGGGTCCGATTGACCATTTCTCGCAATAACCGGATGTAATGCGGTGATTGTGTTTAGCCCAGTCTCTCTAGTATTCCATGCTTCATCTGTTCCTGATCCTTGAATATGCCGGAAATAATCGGGTTGTTACCTGGCCTCGAGAGAACACCGTTGATGTAAGGCGTACTATCGAAGTTTCCAAAGTAATCCGGTGGTATTGTTAGTAGTTCATTAATCATTTCTTTGACCCGTTCACTGACCGTCGTCTTCTCGGCTGCTGTGAGTGATAGTAGTTTTTTGCAAGTCCCAGGGACAAAACCCATATACATCTTTTCTGGGTCTCTGGATCGACAAAGTTGGAACTTTTGGGGATCCAGTGGATACAGATGCGCCAGGCCGCCAGTCGTAGGTTTTCTATCTGGATGGCGATGTTGCAGAGAATCTGCTGCCCGGAGCTGCGTCGGGGGTGGGCACATGCCTGGATGGCGGCCTGGTTGTCCGTGAAGATGGTCATCCTGCGGGCGGGGGCTCTCGAAGTAGCGGCGAGCTCTTTCACCAGGTCATCTTTAATATGGCTGAGTGCGAGCAGGATACCCTGTATTTCAGCCGCGTACACGGTATCCTGGCCGTTGAGCCTGGCAGTTGCGTTCCCTTTGGATATGACTGCCGAAGCACGCTCCCTATACATACCACGCGGAGTAGGGGAATAAGATCTAAGGGAGTAGGACTGCTGTCTATATACGGCGGAGGTGTAGGGTCGAGACGCCCCACGTCATCCCCGCGATTGATCGTAGCGCGGCAATCAATTATACGGCCTTCTTACGGCACTACGCGATTTGGCTTTCTCCCGTGAGGTGTTCATCTAGCATGACGCCCAGGTATTTTAGCGACGAGGTGGGCCGGACTTGAAGGGTGATGCTCTCGCCCGATGGCGGTCGATCTACTCTTCGAGCTCCCCAGCCTTTCTTCCACATGTATATCAGTCCATACTTGGCGGGTGCGAAGCGTGATGCGTGGCGACTGGCCCAGTCATCTGCAACTTGGTGCAGTCTCTCCAGGATGGCAGTTTGTGAAAGAGAGTAGGGGAGGGGACGAGATAGGACGGGACTTCATATTGATTAATTCGAGAATCAAAGAGCTGTCAATGAATACATATAAGAAGCTATTGACCACGTGCAAGTAGGAATCCACCCATTATCTATACCGCACCTCATTTCTACAGAAATGAGGATTGTGAAGATTTCTTGCGAAATAACGTAATGACACAATCGACTGACAAAATACCTATCTTGCATGCTTTCAAATTCAACCTCATGGGCCATCGCCATTGTATCGGGCGATACGGAGTACTGAAAGCAAAGCTAACGTTGGAAGAGGGCCCGAGTTACATGTATTTGGGCGGGGTCATCCCAGAAGGGCAAACAATATCTGATTGGCAAGACGGAAAATAGTGGGCCTTTCGTCAGATATATTTCCTAGTTTTTTATTGGTGGAGATGGTGCATAAGCCCACAAGCGTATCTTGGCGTTCCTTAGCCGTGGGCTAGTACGAAAGAAGACACCAATATCAGATTGGCTAGACACGAGTAAGCGGACCCTCTTGGGGGTAATCAACCATGAAGTTCGCGCCGTGGGTCACTAGTTAAGCATCAGTCATTCTACACGTGACTGAACTGAGCATGATCACTGATCTGAGTCCGTGCTGACATCTACTCAGTGAGCCTGAGCCTGAGCACCATCATAAAAGGGGCGGCAGATCTAGCGGCCCCTTTGGAGAACCCGCAGCGTCCATGAACTTGTGGGAATCATATCTTCCTACCTAGGTAGGCCCGGGCATTGAATCTCCAAGCGATGTTCCCACCCCTGAAGGATAATCTATCTCTCCAGGAAACCATGGTTACGTTCCCTAATGGTTTTCATTGGAATAAGTAGAAGCTCCCAGGATGCGGGTGAAGATCCGCGGCGCCTGGTGTCTACAAAAAGGAAAGACAATAAAATAAAACAATATGTGCATTGCGCGTCCTGAACTGATCCGGGGGTATTGTACATGAAACCAACACAATTGAAATTGAACACCAAATCGTCAAATCGTGACAAAATAACTTCAAAGCTCTTCTTCAAGAACCCCTTCACCTCCAAGCTCTTGCTCCACTTCGTCGACAACAAAGCTCTCGTAGTCCTCAAGACCTTTTTGAACATGTACCTTGAAGCGAATCACGTCATTAAGCATTGTTTCGACGTTAGTGTGCAACTCTTCCCGGAGGGAATTTGCCCGAAGCGTCAGTTGTTCGTATTCGATATTGGTGTTCATCTCGCGCTGCTCCATCAACTGTACACTGTCACTGAGCGTAGCGCGCATCTTCGCCAACTCTTTCTCCATCTTCTCAATTTGGGCATCCGAGGCAAGCTTCTGAGTAGTCGTGATTTCCTTTGTTCGTTCAAACTCTTCCTCTGCTGCCCGGCGGCGATGCTCCAGGGCTTCGACTTCGCTTCTTTTCTCATCCATCGCCTCTTTGATATTATCCAGTAGATTACGACGCTCAAGGTCGTCATCGATCCCTTGCTTCCGTCGTTCATTGATCTCTTTCCGGAGTGATTGCAGGCTGTTTCGGACAGAGCCCCGTAGATCCAAACTGAGCAAATGTGCCGGGTGGTAGCCAGTGAAAGGCTCCGCCAGTAGGCGATCACCCTCGGGAGAAATTCGGCTGGGAGGGCCACCAATCTGGCTCGCGGAGAAATTGCTCTCATTAATATTCAGACGAAGCTCATAGTCCTGGCCCTTGGCGTTCTCGGCACCCGCGGGAATCAAGCTAGTCTGGTATCCAAGAGTATTGTAAGCTTTCACAATCTGTTCCAGATCTTCCAGTTTCTGGCTAGTTTCCGCTTCCTTCTCCATGACACGGGCATGGGCCTCTTCGAGGCGAGCCACGGTATCTTCGAGATTCTTCTGCAGACGTTCTCGCTCCGAGTTCATGCGGTCGATATCCTGGATAGTGATGCCTTGGCGGTCAACACTTGCCTGGAGATCGGAACGCTCAGCTTCAGTGGCCTGGAGATCGGTATCGGTTTTTTGGATCTCCGCGTCGAGGAATTTGATGCGAGTCTCGTATTTTTCAATTTTGCCTTTGACGTTCTGGTTATAATCCTCAAATTTCCTCTTGTCGTCCTCCAAGATGCGGAAGTGTTTATCCAACTTGGCGATGTCGGGAGCACTCTTCTCCACTTCTTCGATCTGGTCGCGAAGAGCCCGGTTTTCCGCCTCTAGTGCCTCCATTTCCTGTACGTACCGCTCATTGCCAAGAGCGAATTCTCGCGACATGTTTTCAACGTGAGGAATCAACCGCTTCTCTGCGGTGTCATCATCCTCGTCTTCACCACCCTGCAACCAATCGTGGTAGGCCTGAGTGAGGAAGCGGAAAATAATACGATCACCGGAGACATCCACACCCGCCTCAGCGCAGGCATCATCATACTCGCCGGACTGATAGCGATCCATCATTTGTGCCAACTGCATCAACCAATGGAGCATCCCGAGGAAGGTCGACCAGTTCTGGCCGCCAACGGCTGCGATTTGTGACTTCGTAATGCCTTTCTCATACGGGTATCTTAGTTGTTTCAGGATTGGCGGTACTTCGGAGTCCATTGATTTTTGGAATTTGTATCCTGGATCGATCCGATGATAGAGCCACTGGAAGATAAAGTTGAAATCCTTTTGGGTCGGTGAGCGAAGAGTGTTCTGCCCCAATGAATGTTTCATTTCCAACTCGAACCCATGAATAGTCAAATACTCCAACAGTTCCTGGCCAATCCGTGCCTGAAAAGATCGGTCCCTGAGAGGGCGCGGGTCTCTGGGAACACCGGCCACGGTGGGAACTTGGGTGAAGAACGATTGATGTCCCATCGGCCCCCTCCCGTGGATGGTCGCGAAAATACGCTGCTTCTGCGCTGCGGGTTTTGAGGAGGCGCAGGATTGGAGGAAAGAGACCCTGGCGCGAAGCTCTGTCGACTGGCACTGGGGCCATTGAACATGTTACTCGACACTGATCGGCGAACAGACGAAAGACCGGCATCAGCGCCATATGGTCCACCAATTGACATGCGGGTAAAGTTAGGCTGCTGCGGGCGACCAGTGGAGCCCATCAAGGAAGTGCGGTGGTTCTGAGAGCTGTACGGGGCGTTTTGAAATCCGATCGAGCTTGCGCGCTTCAATGCCGACTGGGGTTGGGGGATGGCGGAGAAATTCTGCACACTCCCGAGAGTCTTGATCGCAATATAAATTAGCCTTAAGTCTTGCGCTAGATAGGAGGGATCTATACTTCTCGGGGGCGCTTAATACTGAAAAGCCCAGTATCTTGCGACATGGTGATACACAAGCCGCAAAGGCGGCAATAGGTAAGGCGATTCTTTTGGCAACTGAATTTTGGATATGGTTGGGCCTTGACCAAAAAAAATCCAACGTCCAAGTGGGTTGCACCACAAAATCCAAGAGGAGGGGTTCGATCTGTTGTTTGGCAGGCACGAGGCGGTTGATGTAAACAAATGCGTGCCACTTTCAAATGAGGTAGGCGGTGTGGAACCATAGGAAAAACAGTTTCGCCGGTAATCACGAGACTCCCGGTCTGGGGAAGTCTTGGCGTTGGGGCGAGTTCCGAGGTCCAAATGGCGATTGCCGATGTGAGCGCATCTCTCTCCCTGATTCATCTCTCCTCCACTTCCCTGGTAGTCGACATCAATCATAATGGCTCCACGTGAGGAGCTGATTGCTTCAGCTGTAAGTTGTCTATTGAGACATTAATGTCTATTATCATCCGCTTTCGGGGCTATCGCTAACTCATGTGTCACTAGGTTACCTGTATGGACTACGAGGCACGCAACTTGATGTGTGGTGATCGCTGACTTTATCTAGTCCTCCAGGACCCATCGGTCGCATCCTCGCCCATTGAAAAGAGGGTTTCATTCCTCCAATCCAAGAACTTGACTCAAGAGGAAGTGGACATTGCCTTATCGCGAGTGGGCGAAGACCCGTCAGCCGCGGCCGCAGCTACAGCTACAGCTTCAGCATCCCCAGCCCCTAGCTACTCTTCACAGCCAGTTCCTTACCGGCAACCACAGCCGCCTCAAGGATATGGCTATCCTCCATATAATCAATGGCAGCCGCCTCCTGAGTACGTTTAACTATCAATCGTGGCATCGTGCTAGAGACTAATCGCATGAAAAGGCCACCCAAGAGAGATTGGCGTGACTGGTTTATTATGGCAACAGTGATGGGTGGAGTTGGTTATGGGTTGTATACCGTCACAAAGGTATCTAGTTGCCCCTCCTTCCAAAACTAATGGCGCTGATCAATCCATCCAGCGTTATATCGCACCTCTGATCGCCCCACCGACCCCTCCTCAGCTGGAGCAAGATAAAGAAAACATCGATGAGCAGTTCTCACGTGCTTTTACTCTGATCGAACAACTATCGACCGACACTGCTGCATTGAAGACCGCCGAGGAAGCCCGTACTGAGCGCTTGGATGGGGCTCTCAAGGACGTGGAGAATCTTGTTGCTGATCTCAAGAACTCATCCCGCCGAAGAGATGACGAGACTCGTCGCATTAGCGACGAGGTGAAGTCATTGAAGGATGCCATTCCCAAGGCCCTCGAAGGTGCCCGGGAAGGCAATGAGAATCGACTGAAGGAGCTCGGAACTGAGCTCAAGAGCTTGAAGACCTTGCTGGGCAACCGACTTGGTGGTAGCGGAGCTAGCCCTGTTGCTGGCAGGACCGTTGGATCTTCTCCCATCCCCAGTACTCCTCGCCCGGCACCGGAAGAGACTCCCGCCACTCCTGCTCCTCCTGCGGCCACCAACAGTTTGGCTGCTACTGTGACACCAGCTGAACAGGAGCCGACTCAAGCTGCTGCCCCAGCGAGCACAAGCCAGAGCCCCAACCCACTGTCGCAGCTTGGTCGGTCTGCCTCCATCCCGGCATGGCAAATGGCCGCGGCCAACCGGTCTAAGGCCAATTCGCAGTCGAGCACACCTGCGACACCTGCTGAAAACACCGCTAGCCCGAGCGTGGAGCAGAGCGCTCCTGTCAGCTAAGTTGAACTGGGTTTGCTGAATTATTAACCGTTGTATACCTCTTCGCCTAGATGTATTTATCACAATGAAGGTCGTTTCTTGGATGAATAATTGCTTCGTAATATAGCAGTATTTCTTTCTGTATAAATTGATTATCGGAAACAAGATAATTAAGTAAGAACAATATTAGATGAAGAATGTGTTGGAATCGTTAGAATCGAAAACCGGGGGCCAATCTGGGAATCGGATGGCTGAACTGATAAGCCGACCTCAGTGCTGACTTTATCACCCCCAGAAGACAAATTCCTCCGGACTTTCCAGAACCGTTCAACGACAGTAACCAGCCAAAATGCCTTCGCCAACTCGCTCATCGCACCGAGCTCTGTCTCCCTCTGCTCCAAGCTCAAGCCGCCATCACCGCAGTCGCCACAGCCATTCCCACCGGCACCGGCACCGAGAGAGCTCGCGGTCACGCTCTCCGCACCAATCAGACAGACACAGATCAGACCGTCACCATCGCCGTGCCGAAGACAAAGACCGCGGACACCACGGGCGGCGACACAGAGATGCTCCAGCGAAACCGATCGTGCTCCCTTTCCAAGCGCGCGAGCTCTCAGGGCGCGACCTGAAGGTTTACGAGCCCATGTTTGGCATGTACTTGGATATTCAAAAAGGGAAATACATTGAAGACTTGAGTGAAGATGAGGTGAGAGGGCGGTGGAAGAGCTTTACGCAGAAATGGTAGGTCTGAGGGTGTTCTCTTCTTGGCCCGATAATTACTGACATTGCAGGAACCGTGGAGAGCTCGCGGAGGGATGGTATGATCCCGCTACGCTCGCCAAGGCACGCAAGAGTGCAGAAGAAGAACCAGCGGCTGGCCCGAGAGGTGGACGCGAATCGCCTGATTATACGCAAGGCCAGCGAGCGGCTGATGAAGCTCGACAAGATCCACCAGTAGGCGATGACGATGAGGATGAGGATGACGAGTACGGGCCTACTCTGCCACAAGCTGGCTCCAGGAAAGGCGGCCCACACCCACAAGCGGGCCCTGCAATCCCAACTATGCAAGATCTTGAGCTAAAAAGAGGTACGCTTTTCTACTTCCCCCAAATATGGCCAGAATGCTGACTTCCCACCAGAATCGGCTATTGAAGATGCCATCGCTGCCCGCGGCGAGTCCCGCGATCAGTATCGCGCCGAAATACGTGCGCATAAATCTGCATTGCGCCATCTCGAAGACGAGGTTGCGCCGCGGGCTGAGGCGGGCACACGGGAGAGACAGCTCGAGAAACGGCGAGAAGCTGCTGCGAGCAATCGTGCATTCGCGGATGCGCGCGGTGGTTCGCCCGAAGCCGCTCGGGATGAAGATTTACTGGGCGGGGACAATGAGCTTTCTGCCTTGAAACGGGAAAAGGAGAAAGACCAACGTAAGAAGAACGAGCGTGAGATCCGGAGGGAGGAAATTCTTCGTGCACGTACAGCGGAGCGCGAAGAACGAGCGCAGGCATATCGACAGAAGGAGCAGGAGACTATGAGCTTCTTGCAAGCCCTGGCGAAGCAGCGATTCGGCTGAAAATTAAAAAGGTCGTGTCCACGCGCCCTCTCACTTGAATACGCTTGTGTGTTCTACTTATACCCATAGAACAATAATGTAAAAATGATCTACACCTCTATACATTGCTTTCCCAGTCGGCCCATCCGCTCCATCGGAACGATCCGACACCGCTATCGGAGTGACTCCGAGGTATTTGGACCAAACATGATCTCCCTTAAACAATGGCCAGGTTACTGTAAACCCAGCATGTTCAAACAAATGTCTCGCCTACCATGCCGGTCAACATTGGCCCCACTAGCACGCGGTAGCCGGCGATATATCCAGTCCAAAAAGCAACACTCCCTACCAGCAGCATACTACCGCGGCGGCACCTCCCGCGCAGTCTTCTTCAAGCAGGAAGACCTGCCCCCGAACAGAGAAGACTGGGCCCCCATATTCCGCAGTGTAATCGGAAGTCCAGATCCCCATGGCCGACAACTGGATGGATTAGGGGGTGGACTATCCAGCCTCTCGAAGGTCTGCGTCGTAGGCGCATCGACGCACGATGAAGCCGACGTGGATTACACCTTCATCTCCCTCGGAATCAAGAACACCGACGTCGACTATTCCAGTAATTGCGGGAATATGAGTGCTGCCGTCGGCCCCTTCGCCGTCGATGCACACGTGTTCCCGCTACAAAACCCCAGCCCGGATTCGACCTCGGTACGCATCCACAACACCAACACCGGAAAAATCATCCATTCGTCCTTCCCCGTTGTCGACGGCGAAGCTGCCGCCAGCGGTGACTTCGCCATAGACGGTGTTGCTGGTACAGCTGCCCGCGTCCAACTGGACTTTATCAAACCCGCCGGCTCCGTCACAGGTAAACTCCTGCCTACCGGTAATGTCGTCGACATCTTTGACGGAATCAGGGCTACGTGCATCGACGCCGGTAACCCCTGTGTCTTTGTACAGGCGGTTGATCTCGCCGTGAGCGGGAATCTGACTCCTGATGAGATCACTGCTCATCCGGATTTGCTGCCGCGCTTGGACTCCATTCGTCGGCAGGCGGGCGTTAAAATGGGCATTGCGGATGAGGCCGCGGCGGTGCCTGGTAGTGTGCCGAAGATTTGTGTCGTGGCTGCCCCTTCTATGACTGATTCCAGGGATATCGAACAGAGACAGACGTCTGCTGATGTTGATCTTTTGGCTCGTGCGCTTTCTGTTGGACAGCCGCATAGGGCGGTCCCGATTACTGTCGCTTTGGCTCTTGCTGCTGCTGCTCGTGTACCGCAGAGTACGGTGGCTGGCGTTGTGGATGAGGATCCTGTCGATGGTGCTGGCATTACTATTGGTCATGCCAGTGGGAATCTGCTGGTTGGTGCCAATTTCGACGTAGATGGAGCGTTGACTTCTGCCACGGTCTTCCGCACAGCGCGTCGTTTGTTTGAGGGACGTATTTACTGGAAGAATGATACCTGAACGAGAGAATGGTATATTAATTGTACGATATAGTTGGCAAGAAGACTATGTAGATAACTAGATAGGCCAAGGGCCACGAAGAGAAGGGAAAAGACCTGATTATATGAGATATCCAAATCACAACTTTTATTCTTGTACATCACAAGTGGTATATCTACATCATCATCTATTCTAACCCCGGCTTTAAGCATGTCTTCCGAGATCAATATCAGCAACAAGTTTCATATCATCAGTACCAGCCCCGTCGCCCAGACCAAAGAACGGCTTGACAGCAACATCAACAACCTCCTCGAACAAGCGGCCAACAACAGCCTCCTTCAGATCCTCGCCAGTCTGCGCGAAATCCGGGTACGCATTGAGCTCCAGCAGCCATACATCCCCATTAGCGTCAACGAGGAAATCAACACCAAACAGCTCAAACGCATTAGGCAGAGTCTGGAAATGAATCATCATACCCCGGGCCGCAGCCTCAAACACCTCACCCGTCACCGAGCAGATCTGCCCAAAGATCTTCTCCTTCCAGTCTGCACTGAGACCGGGGACGTGATGGTCGAGGTCCCAGAAGCGGCGCACACTGCCTTCGTTCGAGCTGCCGCCTTCCTGGAAACAGGTGTTAGTCAGATGGCGTGCGAGGTCGGCGACGTCGTCTTCTTCGTGCGGAGGGCAGTAGGCCTTAGCAGCAAAGAGCGCGAGCATCTCCTTGAAAACGTAGACTTTCAGTGAGCCCGATGCGAGAACGTAGGTGCGAATGTGGAATTTGCGGTTTGAGGATGATGGAAGGAGGAGGGGAGGGTCGATGTAGGGCTGTGCGAGGAAGTGGCGGAGCTGTGAAGTGACGATGCCTGTGTCTAGGGCGGTGCTGACGTCGCCTTCGGCGTCGTCCGCGTTTGTCTCGGATCCGCTCTCGTCGTCAGAGTCTTCTTCCCACTCCTCGAAAATCTCGCGTAGCTGGTCTTCGCTGTTGAAGATGCGGATTCCCTGGCCTCGGTCACTCATGCCGGGCTTGAGGATCCACCATTCTTTTTCGGAGTCGGGGCGCTCTTCGTTCTTGGCTAGGCTCTCGTTCAGCTCGTATGCTTCTAGCAGGGCGTCGTCGAGGAATTCGGCGTAGTCGAGTTCGAAGTCGAAGGCGGGCTTGAAGTGGTGCCGCAGGACGCTATCTGGGTGTTTTGAGATCCAATTGGCCACTGTGTTTGAGAGATAGTGCTTGCGAATCAAAGCTTTCCGGATGATATATGCGCTGGAAAGAGACGTCGAGGGTCTGGACATGATATGATCGAAGTCGAGGCGCTCATATTCGCGGTACTGGAAAAGCGGCGCAGAAGAGTCCGGTAGTTCGGACACAGAAGACACACGCTTGGAGGCACTTCCCAGGCGACGATTTAATGCCCGATCAACCATTCCTTGCACGTAGGAGTCATCGCAGTCGACGAGGGAGTACAACGAAGGCTGATTGGCCGATCTACAAAGTCTCCGTCTATCAGAAACGATACTTGAAGAAAAGCAAACCAAAGGGGAGGGGACATGGTATCTAACAGCTAAGCCAGATATCTAAAATGCATGCAACATGTAGATTTCGGATAGAACCCTCCATACCATGTCCCCATCGCGTCCAAGTCTTCACTCACAGCTTAATCTCCCCTGAGATACCCGGCGCGAGCATGAAATTGGCCTTAAGAGGCGTGACACTGTAAAAGTCAGTCGCTGTTCAGAAGTAAAAGAGGGCATTGGACAAACCTGGTCATTTGCTCCTTAACTGTCCAGCCATCATTGCCAGGCTCACTTTCCTCCACGCTTCGGTAAACGTCCTGGAAACTCGGCGCCCACTTGAAATGTTTGTGCTGGATCCGGGGTCCACTGGATGACTTCTCGCTGTTACCGACAGTCTGATCCGGCTTCTTTCCTGCCACCTCGCCTTCGTTGCGAAGCTGCTTTTCTTGCAAATCAGGGTCGTCTGCAGATGTGGGGTCGACGGCCTGGAAACAACTCCCAGATGTCCACGTATTCTGCAGCATATTGGTGTATAGAACCTTATTCTCGCTGACGCCGGGTTCGAGGGGAACATTGACGCTATAGAGGTGCACCCCGTCTGCCCAGTTTGCGCAAAGATGCTCAATCAACTTGACTGAATGGCCCGCGGCCTCTGCGATAATAACAGGGTCGTGGTTTCGAGAGCTAAAAGCATATGACAGAGCAATTGAGCGCTTGCCGCAGCAAGCACCTTCCATCGCCGCGCCAATGGTTCCACTGGACAATGCGAACAGTGCGGTTGTGTTGCGACCATAGTTTGGACCGGAGACAATAACATCGATAGGACCACGTTCTTTGAAATAGTGATATAGACCGATCTGGACACAGCTCGCGGGAGTCGAGTCGATCAGAACCCATTCGTCGCCTTCGTCGGGTTCACCATCACTTCCCCGAGGCAGCCGGTGTATTGTCCCATCTTCTTGGTGGAGCGTGCCAGGCCGGAAGTAGGTAGGTTTGACGGATGCGCCTACGATGTGCGCTTTACCGATCCATGATCGCTGCTGGTGCGGGAGAATGACCGAAACTGTGTGGCCGGCGGACTGGAGCGAGTGGACGAGCGAATGCACGTACGGCGATGACTGGTTCGACGGAGGGCCGTCGTCGTTGGTGACCTAAATGGAGATGAGCCTCCAAATTGATGTAAGAACTATATGTACTTACCAGGATATGCATTTGGGGCCGGAGTTGGTTGAGATGTGAAGAATGGAGGGGAAGAAAGTTCCCCCCGCTTTTGTCGCAAATCGGCCCAGATGATCCACAATGTCATTCACACTAGTTATATCATAAGGACATTACATATAATCAACTAGCTAGAATCAAATCCCTTCACTCTGTTTGTGTCAGATGACTTCGGCGTCTCTGTACTCCACGAGCTTCCGCGCTTTCTAGTCCAGACCCTGTCCCAACTTCATCACCCTCGGCTGGATAACTAGAAAGCAACCTTTCATGCTCCTCCGGCTCCTCCTTTTTGACCTCGGAAGATTCATCAGAAGTATCCCCGTCCCCGGACTCTTCTTTAATGGAGTCTTCCGGTTCCTCCTTGATCTCATTTTTAGGCATAGCCCCCAAAACCCAAGTCATCGCCAGCCACGTCAAGCCAGCAGAGAGAACTGAAACAGACCAGAACAGAGAGCTGAAGACAACAAAAGAAGTAATCTTCCAGCGATACATAAGCCATCTACCCATCTGTTAGCCATACCTCTCAAATATCTTATTCCCCAAGAACACCTACCTAAGCCCCGTAAGCCTAGCACGGAACTCCACCCGAGCAGTATAAACCTGCATCTTTGAGTCACTTTGAATCTCCAACCGTAGACTCCGCGGCAAATTCTGCGTTCCTTTCCTAAACTCAAGCAGTTCCATCATCGGCACCTCCAGCGTCTCCGACTCCCGGCGCAAGCCAACAACATACAGCGGCATCCGCGCTACTCTTCGGGCAACATCCACCAGTGGCGAAGCATAGGTCATGATAGCAGGGCGACGGGCCTGCGAAATGGGGGCGTTATTCGGACCGGGCAGGAGAGCCGATGCGGGGCGGGAGGAGAAGAGGGTGAGATCGAGCATGAAGTTGCCTGTATCGAGGTTTGAGGGCGTGCGTGGCAGCTCGAGCGTCACAGATACGTCGTAGGGCTGCAGAGCCACAAATTCCGAGTCGAAGTGTGCTGTGCCCCAGGGGTTGCCATCGCTGTGCGCAAGTTAGTTGAGCTGGGTGTATCCATCTGTGGGAATATGGTATCGTACCCGAATTGTAGATGGACTTCGCGCTCAAGCCCAACCGTGGGAATAAAGTTGAAATAGAAGACCCCATAGGCAATTGCGGAGATGCCAATTAGGAACGTTGCGGCGCCTATGAACAGCAGCGTGTTCAGGTATAGCCGTAATGCGGACTTCGATACCAGCGCGCGGAACGGCGCGAGGACCGCGTCCTGTCTTGTGTCAGTTACAACCGAGAAACTTGCATCAATGCACGCACCGCGATGACTGCCCTGGTGGAAGATGGACCATATTCTGACTCGTCACCAAATTCTGAGTCGGCCATTGTGGCGGAATAGTTGGCAGAAACAACCTTGGAAGTTGAGGTCCCATGAGGCTTATCCTGTTATCTCCGTTATCTGCACCGAGGCCTGTTCAACCATACAACTACCTAGGTACATACCACTTATAGCAGACTAAGGGCGCTTCACCGTCGATACCGAAGCTAGCGAAGTTAATAATCTTAACGTGTTTGGCATTATCCACGATGATATTGTGATAGCCAACGTCTATATAGATAATCTCCTTACTATAGATATACGCGAGACCTTCTATAGCTTCTAGCGCCTACTAAAGCTTTATGGCCTAAGGAATAACAGACTCGCTAACACTCTAGAGCATACTGCGAAGATAAGTTCAACGTTCTAGCATAAGATCTTCCTCGGTCACCTTATAAGATACGATACGTTTATAGTGTCCAATTTGTTCATAAGAGCGAATTTCAATCTCGTATGCTTAACGTTCGAATTCCCCTAATGTGGGACGGATTGTGATAACATTATTTTTATTAACGGCATGGATTATCGAGACTGTACTAGCCGTAGTAAAGGAATTGGCCTCGGCTTAAGCTAGAAGATGAATCCAATCGTTTCAGGGAATATTCCAGGGGGAGAGAAAGGTTGGTCGCCAACACGACATCTCAGACCAAAATGAAACTAAGGGACCGCTAGGGTTACGCGTCAGGATGAGTACCACAACTTGCTAGTAAACCTGGCCAAGATGACAGGTGACAAAAGGAGATGTAGTCCATTATGCTAAAAGAAGCCGAACGGAAGGCCCAAAAGGAAGCTACAATGATCATGAGAATAGTAAATTAGCATTGCCCCATGCAGATAATGAACACACCGTCAACTCCCAGCTTTTACAGTCTTATCATTACAGGTCGCGGGCAGCATGAGACGCGGAAAAAGAAATATCATGGAACCTCAAGTCATGCGAAAATCGTAAGAGAAAAATAAATATGCATGCCATCACCACGGCTAGCCCCTGCCGTAACATGAAACTGAAAAGATAAAAATGGCAAAAAAAAGCGAAAGCAATTGCGGAAGAGAACCCCGTGAAAATTACATGCAACGAAGTACTCCTTTACCGCCCGAGTTACCAGAGAAAGAACTAGAGGAGAGATATGGAAGAAGAGGATGAGGATGAGAAGCCGAGAGAAGCCTAGGCAATGGGGCGAGGGCTCTGTTGTTGGATGTGTTGGAGAAGAGCGTCGAAAAGACGGCCAATCTGAGGAAGAGTTAGTATCGCGAGATTGTGAAAGACTGGTGAGAAGCTTACCTCAGGTGCCGCCTGAATAAAGGGGAGATGGAAGAATGAGTAGCTCCGGTTCTGGAGGAGCTCCTGGAGGGTGATGATTAGACCCCATGGATGCGGGCGGTGGACAATCAGCCGCTCCAACAACACACGAATGATTTGCTGGCGGATATCCGAGTCATCCTGCTCGGAGTAGTCCACGCCAAACAAACGGAGAATCGTGAAGCTGAAGAAGTAGGTGTGGCTGTTGGGGTAGCGGAGCTGGTTGGCCATTGCACTAAGCAAGTAGTACCGACTTTCAGGTCGCAGAACTTGGGCGATCTTCTCCAAAAGAGCCGCGTGAGTGGAGTTCTCAAAGGCGCTGCGGGTGTTGCCCTTGGATGCATGCTCCACTGCAGCTTGTTGACCAATATACAAGACAAGCGCGTTAACCAGGACAACATCCACCTCGACGGGGACAAAGAAGAGGCCAGTGTCCTTGGATTCGGGGTTAAGAATGGCGTCGCAAAGCTGCCGAACAGCAGGGTCGGAGATGCTCTCGTTCTGGAGCACACCGTCAACGATGTCCTTGATGTTGGCAGCCTGCAAAGGAGCAACGATATCACCAGCAATCTTGGGAATTTCCCGCATCTCCTCGATGCGCTCGACCTTCAAGCCTTCGCGGAAAGGATCTGGAAGTTTCTGGAATGACGAGGGGTATGCACTGAGGACAAGGTTACGGAGCTGAGCGCAATGAGCCGGGATCACATTGCAGAACTGGAAATGGTTCTCAGCCACGAACTCGGGGAAATCGTGGTGCAGAATCAACAAGATACGGAGAACGCCCTTGTATAGATCTTTAGCAACGTATGTAATGTTGACAGCCTTTAGTTGCTCGCCCATGTAGGACAGCAATGCTTGCATGATTTCGCAGTAAGGCGCCCATCCTGCGCGATCGGGCATGTTGAGCATGTCAGACATGAACACCCGGTGGGAGACCAAGCAAAGCCAGCCATAAACAAACCCGGGCACGTAACGGGGCTGGAAGGAGAGGAATTTGTTGGCCAAGGCGAAGATCATTCCCTGGTGCTGCTCAGTGTGCTGGAGGCCATTCATAGAGTACTCGCACAGAATGCTTGAGAAGAGACGGAAGAATACACGCTGGTTGAAAGCTTCTCCTCTCATGACCTGGTGGTGGTTGAGAACCAGGACCAAGAGAGACAGAATGGAGTTGAAGTACGTAGCCTTATTGGCTTTGACGGCGCCAGCGCTCTCGCCCTGGAATCTGACGAGAAGAATCACGAGCTTAGCGAGGGCATCGATGTAGAGGAAGGCCTCGTCAAGGCTGCCGTTGGGGTTCTGAGACTCATGCTCAAACATGGCGACGGAAATGTCGATGCTGAGACGGAAGAATAGTGCGGAATCCTCCTGGTTGTTCATCACTTGGCGGTTGTGGAGGTCCTGAAGGAAAGAGTGGAATGTGCGGTCAGTCGCACCGGGGGCCTTGTAGATACCGATCCACTCGCTGAAGATGTACTCCATTTGGTCTCGCTTGGACCTGGCTTGGTCACCAAGGAGAGGGTTTACGACCTCGGGAATACCAGACTCGCGCAGCTTTCGCACGATTTCGAGACCGGGAGCAACGCTTGCATCCTCAGCAAGCCACTGGCTCATGGCATCTAGACTGCCGGAGAAGTCTGATCGAAGGGCAGAGGGTTCTTCATTGAAAAGAACGCGATCCATCAAGTTGCCCAGCAACTCCAAAGCGGGAACATTCCTGGAAAGAATGAGTCGGGTCAGGTTCGTATCGACCCGGCGGATGTCGAGAAGGCCTGCGTCAATGAGAGCAACGGTGACCGGCACATTGAACATGTGCTCATCATCAACTTCGGAGAGGAGTGCCCACGTGTACCGAGCAATGAGACTGGACATATCGCACAGCTTGGCAAGAAGGTGCACGAGAACTTCAATCTCAAGAGATCCATGGGGCTGGGAATACAAAAGGGTGCAAACCTTCAAAGAGGTCAGTCGTGCCAGCTCCTCTCCATTCGTTGAGTGAATGATGGCACGCAGTGCCTGATTGTATTCTTGAAGAACCGCACTATCTCTGCCAAGATCCTTAACGTGTTCTTCAGGAGCGCCGCGAGCAGACTGCTGGAGGTCGGAGACAAGGCTTTCCACTCTTTCTCGGGGGCTCTGGGCGTCGAGGAACCCGTTGGTCTGAACGGGGGGCATTTGAGAGATGGCAGGCTGCGCCTGGGGAGTTCTGTGAGGAATGGCGGGCTGCTCAGCGGGGGTGGAAAGGTTTGGAATAGCAGGGTAGGATTCCCCAAGCACGTCGGGGAGTTGGCGACCGGCCGATGCATCCGTGGATGGCGCCGGCCCGCGAGATTGACGGGCAAACTCTTCGTAGATGGCGAGTTGCTCCTTGTTTAGACCACCAGGCGCTTGCCGGTAAGGCTCCGGAATGAACAATCCCCAGCGGTTCATTGAAGGATCAATGAAGGGGTCGTTAGAGCGGCTGGCCTGATGGCGACGACGGGCCTCCAATTGAGGCTCAATCACCTTCTCGATCTCAGGCAGTGACTTTTCTTCTGCAGCTTTCTCGACAATGCCACAGGCAGCATCCAGGTTGTCGTTCACACACATAAGAATCAAGCCCTCTGGCATAGGCTGCTCAGAGTAGTCTTGCTGAATCATGCGGATGTAGTTGGTCATGCTAACCTTCAGAGGCTCTTTGCAGGTGACAAGTGCCAAGCTACCGGCAAGTTGTCGGACCATAATTCCCGCGGCATGGCGCACGCGTTCTTCATCAGGCTCCATAGCAAAGTCCTTGGAGACAAGCTGTACGGTGGAAATGGACGCAATGGTAACAGAGCGCTCAACGACAGGGGTAATGATCTCGGCGATGGCGCGCTCGACGGCGGTGTGCACAATCTGTTTGAGAATGCTGGGATCGACCATGCTGCTGGCCGAGGAGGGCAGAACAAGAATCTTGTCAAGGCTCGGCAGTGTTGACATGATGGCTGCCGGAGACAACCTCTCGCTCCGGACGGCTGGGTTGATAGCGCTGAGGGACAAGTCTTCAAATGGCTCAGTGAGACCCTCTGGGGCGTTAACAGTAGGCAGCGGCTCCTCGACATGTGCAGCGCGATCGCGAATGACGATTGCCGGCTCAATTGTCTTGTGGTCAAGATCAAGATCCTTACAGAGGACTTCAATCTCGAACTTGAGATTGAGCTTCAACTCGGCGAAATGATAAAGCTCCAACAGCAGGCCCAAAATATCCATCAGCCAGGGGTTAGGGGGCTTGAAGACCGTGGATTTGGTAGCCTGCACAAGAACTTTACAGGTGAAGGGGATCGTAACCATGAGGCGTTGGGTATCATAACCTTCCAGAAGTAGGCCCTTGAAGTAGATGTTCTTGTGCTTAATAGGTTTGTCTTTAGCAATAGTCAGCGAACCAAGCCAAGCACCGAGGTTCTTCAGGTGGCCGCGATCGGTTGACGAGCTTAAGGTGCCTTCTGAGTTAATCAACTTAGCGACGCTGACATAGGTCTCCCGCAGGACCTCGGCCCAGAGGATCTTGTCGCCAATGCGCCCAAGAAGGTCGAGATAGAGCTGCTGGAAATTGGGTTGCAACTTGGCACGTTCTTCCACCAGGTATGCGGCGAACCACTGGTGGTGTTGGTCACGCAAAACTTCTCGCAGATCCTCAAGTTTCTCGTCAATGTTCTGTTCGGAAACATTGTTAAGAACGAAAAGAATCTTGTCTTGGATGTCTTCGTCCGGGTCTTCGTAGAGTTCAGATCGAAGAGGTGGGTCAAGTTGAATAGAACGGAACTTGCGCACGGAGCCATCGCCGATGGGGGAGCCGACAGAATTGCCATTAGTGAGAGGCACAGAAGCAAGACCATCGAAGGGCCCTGTCTCCGCTTCGCCGATCTGGTTTCCCTGTTCACGGAGCACCTCCTCTGCCTTTTGGTAGATGGGCGTGCCTTGAAGAGAGGGGATTTGGAAGAGCAGGTGGCAGAAACCAGCCCACTCGGGAAGACGGTTGATCAACTGCTCAATCGCTTCCACGCCGAACTTGTACATCGGGTCGTGGGGTTCATGCTCGCGGACAGCCTCGAGGATCATACCGAGGCCGACCTTCAGAGTGATGCCGTCAACAAGACGGAAGTTGATGATGCCACCAAACATGACCGCGGTCTTTGTCAGAGCCTCTAGCGGGTACTCGTGGTAGCAATGATATTCGTCGACCAGGCCGTGCACCATGCAAGCGAACAGATCTTGTTCTGTGGGATCGCGCGAAGACTTATATTTTCGCATCAACTCCAGCATCTCACGCAGCGAGAGTTCCTCGTGGTACATTTTACCAAAGAGCTCTTGCATCTGCTTGTCAATTGAGTCAGGCAACGTGTTACCGTTCTCGCCATTGGCGTCGATGATATCATCGAATCCTTCACCGTAGTTGATCAGGCGAGGGTATGTCTGAATGCAAATGCGCTGGACAGGTGTGAGATTTTCGCGGTCCCCGACGTATTCCTCCAACACAGACAAAAGCGTATAAACTGTTTTGACTGCGAGGCTGACCATTTGATGAGCAGACTGTTCCTTCCGCTGGACGTGCAATTCGTCCTCAGCCTTGATTCGCAGGAACTTAGAAAGCAGACCACCCATATCAATGGCGCCTTTCTGAGCGGCATTCCGAACCCACTGTTCAAGGTCAAAGGGACTCTTGCGGTGGGAGTAACAGGCGAGATCGAGGGCAAGACCGTTGGTGAACCCAAGGAGATAATCGAGCCACCCGTATGCAGCGGCGTGCTCGTAGATCACAGCGGTGGACGTGGGATCCTGAGTGAAAGTGGTGAAAAGCTGCTCTGCTACCCACTGTCGGTCTTGTCGCCAGGCACCGTGGAGAGCAAGCTGATACCCATCCTCTTGCTTTGAGATGAAGACAATGAATGTGCGCAGCACGAAGCTCTGCTGGACACTGGACCACGGCTGCGGAATAGCCAGAGCAGAAACAAGGAAAACAGGCAGATCATATTGAACAACAGCTTTTATAAGGAGCTGGCTTTCTGTCGCAGCCCACGAAGCCTGGGAGAACAAGGCAAGGTCGAAAATTGCCTTCATAGCGTCCATGGACCGAAGAGGTGACTTCGCCGCACGCTCGCCTTGCAATTTGACGATATCAGGTGCGTCCTCGAAGAAGTCAGCGGGGAAAGTTGCGCGAAGATTCGTGATCTGCAATGGGTCGATCCGAGAGGCCACAAAAGCTGTCAGGAATGACATCTGTGTGTCACGATGCTCCCAGTCTCCACCCCAAAGCTTTTGAACATCCAAAGACGAGTCGTTGACCGACATAGCGGAAAGAACGCTGTACAATTTGGTGAATTGCTTCGGATCCACTCGGAGGCCCTCGCGATCGAAGTGGCGGAACAACAGGGGCCAATTGATTGGCTTGTCGTTATATGCACTTAAGAATGTCTCTAGCGAGAATTGTTCCCAATATTGCGACAAGATCATGAAGAGAAGGGCGCTGGCTAGATGTTCTTCACTCCAATTCTTCGGGTCTGAATTAAGCACTTCACTTATCGTCTCGATATTTGCAGTAGCACGAGCTCCCTTGGCGTGCAGTTGTCGCACCAGGACATATTGAGGGTTGACAAAATTGAACATCTGTAGGGCGGAGGAAACTTCGAATGGCATATCCAAGCCAAGTTTTTGGTATCGCAGATTGGCGGCGTAAACCAGCTTCGCCTTGACATCGTCGGTAAAGTTGCGGGGAGGGTATAAGATGAAACGTTCAATCGTCATGCCAAGGAAGGAGTTAGAGTAATCCTTGGTCACTTCGGTGGGACTCGCCAAGCTCTGCAAGAAAGGGGCAATGGAATTCGAGAGGATGGCATCGGCTAACGGGTGTGGTTAGAGCTAATCCAGAGACAAAAGGAAGCAAACATACCTTTAGCACGAAGATCTGACTTGCTAGTCAGCTTAAAGGCCAAGGCAAGTGCAACTTTGACAACTGGGTCAAGTCGGAAATGATCCAGGAAAGTAGACAGGTCGAAGTCGCGGAAGATATCTCCTTCAGAAGTATCTACTGTCTCAGCGATTTTCTGAGACTGCTCCATGTCCGAGGACACTTTCTGCAGCTCCTGGACAAGGAGAGGGTAGTTGCCCGCATTCTCAACGGACTTGTTGACGCCCGGGAAGATTTGGGGCGCATTTCCTGTTAGGAGGCGGCGAAAGTATTTGGAAAAAACCTCCATTCCGTTCGATGTCACAAGCTGCGGTTATTAGAATCGAGTAGATGGAGATATATGGCAGCAGCACCAACCTTGTGTATTTGGGCAGCCTTTGTCTCCCACTTCTCTTTTCCTTCTTTCTCTGTAATAGAATCCAGCAACAGGAATACCTGGGCAATGGAGATTTTGGTGAGCGACGATTGGCTCGAGTGGGCAGCTGTGGAGCCCGGCTTGTCAGAAGCGAAGCCTGTGGGAGAATTCACGGTTGTTCCGGACGAGAGCGGCGAGAAGACGCCTCTGGAAGATCCCGGCCCACCACCTCCTCCCCCAGTACCTCCTCCACCCGGGGTAGAGCCTGTAGCAGAGGCCAAATGGGACCCTATGGAAGGGGTGTGAGCTCGGAATTTAGGAGACGAGAGGGTTGTTGCGTGCTGTTGCGAGCCAGATTGCAATGATGTGAAGGGCGATGATGTGTGTTTGGGACTTCCACCGGAGAGACCCCTGGCAGAACTCAGCACGGCAGAGAACGAAGACGGTGTCGAAACCCCAAGGCCTGCGTCCAAGCCCCGGGAAGCCGTGGGGGAGCGGCGGAGGATATGTTGGTCGCGAGTGGAGTCAACCCACGACGTGCGCCGGACTGCGACACGGACCGACCCCAGGCACCAATATCGGTCCTGGTCGAAGAAGATTTATCGGTGCCAGAAGCAATCGACGATTGGGCGGAAGGGTGAGGGGGAGGGAAGGTCATCTAGGAGACGCGATCATTTGATCTGGAGGTCCAAAGACAGATTTTTAAGAGACACAGGCGCAATAGACGGGGGAAATCGATAAAGCAGATCAATGAAATGGACGCGAGATCATGCGATATCGAGAGAGGGAGGGTATCGGGAAAAAGAAGATGACACTGTGGGAGAGGAATGGATGGGGGAACGATGAGATGGAGAGGTTGCAAGAGGAATGGGGTGCAAGGTGCGAGTTGTCGGAAGTGTGCCTGCCTCAGGTGTCAAGTGGGAGCTCCCAATCAGGCACCAGGGTGCGATACAAGGCACACCTTGCTGTATTTCAATTACCAAAGCGTTGCTTGAGCTTTACACTGTTTTGGACTTGATAATCGTGTGGTTTTTGCTTCCCTTGACTTGTCATTGCCCACCATTTTCCAACCTGCATGCTGGTGTTGCAAGACGGTCACGTGCGGTGTCTTTACACGTGATGCGCAGCTGAGTCATCTAATTTGGCGGCCCCGGGGGTCCACCCACACGTCGCTGCACGGGTCCGTGAAGGCTATGTCTACCTACCCTAACGAAAAGACCTACTACGTAGAGTATTCTGAGGATATCCTGGCTATATTAGGGTATGGTGTATATCGGCTTCCACTCTTATATACATAAGGGTTCTTGTTCAGAGATTCATGGGCGGACTTTCCCATTAACAGCCAATACGCTATGTCATCTTACATAGGGTACCTAAATATGTAGGTGTAACCAAGATATACCATCTATCTTGCAATATGATTGGGGGAGATGATGATAGAACTGTTCTCCATCAAGTGCTAAGACAGGATAAAATTCAACGTAACATCCTAAAAAGATAGTAGATGAGAACGATATATGATCAAGCATATCGCAGTACCTGGACCACACCAATCCTATGAACGCCAGTTGAAACCAGAAGAAGAGCCGATCAACAGATAGAGCAAATATAACCCAGAAAGATGGAAAGAATAACTCGCAAAGTAATGAGGATCATGTCATACCGCAATGACAGGGGCAAAATAAGAAGGGGGACGCATAGTCACGGATAATGCAAGAAATGAAACATCCCACAAGGCCAATAACTTGCGGGGACGAAAGAAAGATAAAATCACACAGTCAAGGAAGACGATCATGTGCACATGAGTTTGAGACCAATTCGCTGGCCAGTCCAACGCCAACGCCTAGGCCAACGGCAGGAGGGACCACAATGAATAAATGATATTGTTTCAGGTTGAGCCCGGCTAGTCTGTCAGAGACACACAGTAGCACGGGCTGGCGTAAGATGCCTGGGCAGTGTATGTCTGGGCAGTGCCACCTTTATAATCGGTGTAGGTAGTGGTCGGTGTGGGCTCATTCTCTTTAATGTTGATGATGTTGCCCGAGAGAAGCGCCAAACCCCCGTTTTTGCGAATTTGCATTTGCTGACAGTAGGGAGGTTCGCGTGATGGGTCGTCTCGGCGCTCCTCCATCTTGATCCTCCGTGGGTAATCGGGGACGGAGTCGTCGCGTTTGGAGTCAAGAGTTGAGCCAGCTGTGCTCGCTGGCATGTTGCTGTTGGTGGAAGCGGTGGCGCTCGAGGAATATGACGTCGACTGGTTAACATACAAGAAGAACTCCATCATCGTGTTATTCCACCAACAGAACCACGGCTTGTCGCCGACTTCTGCAGTCTGCTTCAGACTCTTGTAGGCGTTTGCATTTGCCCACCCGTCTTCCACCCACGCGCGCTTGGAAATGGTGTTCGAGAATGTATCGTCTGGGACAATAACCAGCTTGTCGAACGGAGAAAGAAAGAACAGAGCAGGGCCCATGCCAATATCAGTGGTATCAATAGCCATACTCAAACCTTGTGTAGGTGAAGCAGACCAGTACGGCGCCTGGGCACCATATGTAAACGTCGGGGTTGGATTACCGTGGTCGAAAACAATGGAATGGTAACCTTGGGATTCGCCGACAGAAATGCCAATTTTGCTGGGTGCTTGCAAGCATTTCCAGGCTTTGCCGTAGTTCGACTCGTCCACACAAAGTCCTGATCCATTCTGATAACCGGAAGGGACCATAAAGTGGCCGGTTGGGATTTCTTTGATATTTGTGGGGGTAGATATCAAGGACGCATCCATCTGAGGAGTTGCAGTGACCGTTATAATCGGCAAGCCACTGGATTTTTGAGCCTCTTGGTCTTCCTTCTTTGCGGCTTCTGCAGCTTTCTTGGTTCCCAGAACACCACCAATGACACCTCCAATACACCCTCCAATGAGCATAACAGTTGCAATGAGGACCAACGTCCACACTGGCAGGCCACAGCATGCGGTCTTCTTCCCCTTGTGTTTGAGCTTCTCTTCGAAGGCCATGATGCCTGTGGTCGCGGCGGCTCTTTCCTCCTCGTTCTCACCATCATTCGCATCGCCGGAATGGTCAGCCACCAAAGCCCTTGATGAGGTTTCTGAAACTGGTGGCGGTGGCACTCTTGGGCTTTCATTGTTGAGTCGCTGTTCTTCCGGCGGTGTGTTGAGATCGGCCGCCGTCTCAGCCCCTGGGGGTTTGGGTACGACACCAGTTGGATATCGCGAATAAGGTGGTAGCGGCTCTGCGTGACCATCCGGTCCAATGATATCACCCACATCATCAGCCGGACGACCAGCGGGCGGTTGATATGGTGGGTTGTGGCCTGGAAATCCGACTGGGATGATATCATCATCCATTCCTTCCTCGACCACATTTTGCGAGTACATCGCGTAGGGGTGCTGCGGACCAGTTGATTCTTCAAGTGGACGCTCGATCGGGCGTATCGTCGAAGTACTACCTACACTGGGCGACCGGCTAACCCCAACTTGTGGATACATACCATATGGATGGCTGGGTCCGGTCGCTCCGGTGTAGGGGCTGAGAGCGCGGGGAATGGAGAAACGAGAAGAAACACTTTGATTTCGCTGGATCATAGAAGGCGTCGAGTTGAGGGAGGAAGTGGAGTTACGGTTGTTGGCGAAAGCGTACCCCTTTTGGGGCAGACTTGACCGATGAGGTTCATCGAAGGACACCCGAGCGTCATCACCAAAAGGGTTCTCATTCTCGGTCGGGGCCGTGCTAGTGGTCCTTGACTGGGTGTTTTCACGAAGAGTAGAGGAGGATGCGATGGAAGAGGGGCTGTTGGGGCGTTCGATGCGGTCGGAGTCAATGGTTTCTAGTGAGTATTCATCGGCGAAGACATTTGGATTGGGGGTGGAGGTGCGACCGAAGGAGTGGCGAGGTGTCGATTCCCCGGAGGGTCGTGGAGTGTGAGAGGATCGTGAATTCGAGCGAGAATGCTCCGATGAAATATGACCAGACATTTCCTATCGGTCTGGCAGCCCTGTCGGGCCACCTTGTTGTTTGATCAATCCGTTTCGCTACCCGGCGAAGATGGGGGCGAGGAATGGGAAGCAGATATATAGCAGAGTCTCGAGATATTAAGGAGTGACCTTGGAAGGATGGGTTGATTATAGATGAGAGAGATGGATGAGAAAGTCAAGTGTCAAGTTGGGGAAGGGAAGGGAGGAGTTTGAGACTTTAGTGTGACGAGTTTACTGAGGGGAGTCGGGGGGACCACCAACTGAAATTCTTGGCTTTTTTCTGCTTTGAACTTTTTCTTTGCTTTCTTGACTTTCTTGACTTTCTTTACTTTTTTGATTTTTTTCCCTTTCTTTAAAATATTCTCTATCTTGGTTACTCCGTACTCCGTATAATGTATATAGGGTGCTATGATCGACTGCCTGCGACTCCTCTGCGCTACTACGACTAGGGCGACCAACTAGCGAGCCCATCCCGTCTACGGTGGGCCTGAATTGGCTTCGCCACTCTCCTCATGCAATATTGTGCTATTTTGATATTCTCTGCTCTCTCTCCGTCACTCATTTACCGAATACAGGTCCCAGCTTCTAATTCTAGACTTTCCAATGTTATTTGCTTCAGCATTCGATTTGCGACGTTTTCTTTCTCGCCACGCAACGTGAGAGTACCATCTTTGTGTCTTTTGGATCTGAAATCCACGAACTGGAGAACTGGACCCTGCAGAACCAATGTTCAGGGCCTCGATGCCAGGTTCGCCAGAGGAAAAAAAAATTTAAAATGAATCCGGGCGTTCAGACACCAGAGCGGATATCTCGGACCCAATGTCTTGAATAATCGTAATCCGACCTCGGGAGTAATGTAAAATTGTTCATCTATGATCATGACTTTAATGTGAGGTGATAGTCGCCTAGGACACTATTCACAGATGTTATTTTACCTATTTCTTTTGATCTCAAAAATTGATTCGTCCACGCGTACCTTGGTTCTGGGGCGCTTGGGGACTTATCCTATCCATGGAAGACCTCTCTCCTCCTACCGAGAAGAGTATGATATTCCGGTCTCGACACAGACGTTCGCCCGAGCAATGGCCGTAAGGATCAAAACGGTTTCAGAAGTCCAGCCCCTCTCGGAGTTGCGTAACGGGCCTCTGATTCCATCTGACTCTGATATTGGAGAGACCGGTTTTAGTTTCCGCTTTGCCCTTATGTACCGGCATGTCATCCATGACTTGCCCAGGTGCATCTAGATCGTTGTTGTAGAATGCCAATGTTTTATGTTTTATGCAAATCACTTGCAACTGGGCCAATGATTGTCGCCAAAGAGTTCTGCATATTATCCATCTTTCATATCAGCGATATCATAGAACTCTCCATAGTTGTAGACTTGATATTTCGTAAATACTCGGCATCCGGAACGATTATTGGTGGCCTACGCCATATACTATACAAGCCTTGATCACGCCTAAATCAATCAAAGTTCCTCCATCAAGAATTGTATAACATGCAGCGAAGGTGAAGCCCAAATCAGCTATTCCTGAAAGAAAAGGAACCTGACCCAAATGTTGTGATAGGATATAAGAAGATGCAATAAGATTTATAGATCTAAAAAGTCAATACTCTGGCTAACAAACCATTCCATTTATCAATCGCATTTATACACTCTTCTGAGCATCCAGACCGGTCGATCAGCATTACACACTGCGTCGCGGAGCCCATTGCTACATTCCGTGAGACATTCGAGCTGGTCCACCAAGGGCCCCAGTTTGTGGAGTAGGGGCGATGATCCGATGTAGATCCAACTCTATCGCGCAACACATATGTTGTACTAGATAGCAGATATATAGAAGACCTTCCACTTTACTCGCATGTCTGTAAGGGCACAAAAGAAATTTCGCTTCTTGATTTCCCTCCAGAAACTCCGTCTATAGTCTTAACGGCCATCCATCGGGTCATCTAACATTTGACCAATATTTGACCCTGCCGCACGAGCCATAGTCGACCGGATATTTCAAACCGCATGTGAAAACAAGCATGGCATGCTGTAAGAGGAATATACATTGCCTGGATATAATCCCATGGTCTGCTCGGCTTATCGATCTAACGATGACCGTCTGGTGAGGTCTTAACGAGCGATCCAGGCACTGCCATATTTTCTACTGAACAGGATATGCACCTTCGGGAAATCCGAATCATGAGGCACACAGAGTACAACGGTGCTTTTGGGTGGAAGCATGCCCATGCCCGATTAACGAGTGGCATGGCTTGTGGACATAGACCTGATGACAAGACTATATCCCAAACAAGTAGTATCATCCGACTCCATCGAACTCAGCGAGTATCGAATATTTGCCCCCAAACTTTCCCAACTTCCCCATAGCTTGGACGACTTCGTATTCGGTGCATTGAACACGCTAACTGGCTTCTAGGGAAGCTACTCCTCCACCAGAAGCTCTGATTAGTCTGTCTGTCCTAGTATGAAATAAGGCAATTGCTACTGAGTTAGAGATCAATCGCAGCTGATCTGAGGGTGATGTTATGTCTTCGCTATGCATTATCCCGCTGCGGGAACCCCCCGTAGCTTCATGCAAAGCTGGGGATAATCCGGGGTTTATACATAAAAACCACCTTGTTTCCGACCTCTATTTTTGTTGCATGCTTGCAGATAAACAGGTCTATATTTGTTGATGATTCAACGAGCCATCATCGGTATTTTTAAGCGGAAGATTACCATCGACGACAATTCCGTCATATCAGCAATTCACCTGACTCTGCGACAGTCTCTACTCCCAAATGCGTTAGGTGTGTATCGGCTCGTTATATTCAATGGCATACATCTTAGCTCGGTCCTGTAGTTACAATCCTTTTCTTCCTTTGGGGATCGGACTGCTGGATGTTCTGAACTCGCATTTCCAAACAACCCTAAATATCACCGCTAGCAAGTCAAGCGGCCTACAAGCGTCATACTTTGGCACCTACTTCATCTGTCCATTAACCGTATCTGACTGGATCGCCCGCAAGTATGGATTCCGGGTTACTTTCATGACCGGTAAAAGACACAAGGTTGCTTCCAACGATCCAATTGTATCACCAGCTGATCTATCCATTTGTGAGTCAGGCCTGGTCGTGTTTGCCATTGGATATCTCCTCTTTTGGCCTAGTGGCGTGAAGAAGTCATTTAGTGGATTTGCGGTAGCATGTTTATACGTGAAACAAAGCAACGCTCCGAACTATACTTCTAACACTGACAGGTTGTTGGTGCCGGGTTATCCACGCTCGAGACTGCAGCTGACCCCTTCCTCTCGATCTGTGGACCCCCAAAATATAGCGAGATCTGCGTGAACGCAGGCTAAGCCGTCCCCAGGGCGGGGACCTTTGTTGTGCCTCTTCTTGCCTCTCGCGTCTTCTTTGCCAATACCGTGGACGACAATGCCGGACTGAGGTATGTCCAATGGACATACCTTGTGGTGGCCGGCTTTGTCACCCTGCTTATTATCCTCTTCTGGTTAGCTCCTTTCCCGGAGATCACAGACGCAGAGACCAAGAAGCACTGGAAGCGCAGATATCCGAGCACGGCGAAGACACTGTCACGTTCAAAAAGCAGTATAATCTGTTCTTCGGCGTGTGGAGTCAGCTCTGCTATGTGGGAGCACAAGTGGCCATGGCGGTTATTCCAACGTTTGCAAGGAAGCTGGCAATACCTCGCAGAATCATGTAGGTGACAAGGAGAAGGCTGTGTCTATGTGTTGAAGGCTAACGATTCTTTTCTAGCCGACTTGCTTGTCATTGCGCAGGGCCTCTATGCGTTCATTTCCTGGCTACTGGCTTGATGATGACGAAAGCTTTCAAGCTTCGGTATATGCTGACAGTATACTTAGTTCTCTGTGCAGTCTTCTCGGTGGCCGCCATGACCACAAGAGGCTATACTTCAGTGGGGATGATTATCCTTGTTCTGTGTTCTGTGTCGTTGAATACATGGTAGATCGTAAACTGAGCCCTGTACCTAATGAGATTTATCAACAGTGCTGCTTTGCAACCATTTTCTCTTCTATGTTGTAGCTCTTCATGACCTTTTAAGCTCACACCGCCTACCCCAGCCAGAAGCATATGTACTGCCGTGCACGTGCCAAATAGATAATGCCCGGTGATTGGATGAAGCCCGACCGCCTACTATAGCCTAGTTAAGTTATCCGGAGATCAAGATGTTTACTCTTGCAGCTCTTCTAGAACTACTATCCGTCTGATTTTCCTCAAATAACTTCGTCCTGCTTGTATTTGAGATTGACTAGTTCCACTGCAGTTACAGCTCATTCTCATCATGCCAGACGAGTCGAAGGGGAAGAGCTTCCCTGACGTCTCGGCGAAACTCTCCGCACTTCCAAAGAAATCACTTTTTGAGCGTCAGAAGGCCGAGGCGGAGGCCAAGCGCGCCCGGGAAAAAGCAGAGACAGCTGCAGTCTATGAAGAATTTGTTAAATCGTTCGAAGAGGAGGATTCAGTCGTGCCCCAGTCATTGGATGGAGGGTCAAATACATTTAGAGGCCGAGGTGGTGGTCCTCCCAGGCGTCATTTCGCAGCTTCCTCTTCACGCGGCAGTGGCCATGGACCCTTAGGCCCCCCGCCGCCTTTACTCTCACACAAACGTTCCCACGAAACTTTCCCCCCTCCCCGTCGCGACCATCTCAAATCTGAAAACATGCTTACTTCATCTGAAGCCGACAGAGCACTTGAGGAGGAGGAGAGGGCAGCTCCAAAACCCACCTTGTACCTCGCATCGCTTCCTCCGGGGACATCTCCGTCTGTGATCAAGGCATTGATCCCCTCGAACCTGACTGTGGACAATGTCAAGATTATCACCCCACCCGGACAATCGCCAACCCATCGGGAGTCTTCTTCTGCGCTCGTTACCCTCGCAAGCGACTCGCCGGCCTCTAATATCGAAACAGCTGTCAGCACGCTGCAGAACAAATATCTTGGCTGGGGTTACTATCTGACGCTCTGCCGGCATCTTTCCTCTACCGCAATGAATTCAAACATGCATCTGCCCTCCGGTCTCTCCTCCACTACTACTTCTCATCCGTTTGGCGCCAAAGAAATTCCACAGAGTTCCGGTACAAGCTTGAGCCGAGCTCCACCACCAGGGCCACATCGCGGGGGATTCGCACCCCCAAGCTCCTATGGACCAAGCGTTGGTAGAAGTGGCCCAACCATGCAGGTGCAGGTGGAGCTACCGACAGACATAAGACAGTTAAGACAGATACACATGACGATTGAGCAACTCGTGAAACAAGGTCCTGGATTTGAGGCATTGTTGATGAGTCGGCCAGAAGTCCAGATGGACGAAAAGTGGGCCTGGCTGTTTGATCCGAGGTCGCCAGGTGGTGTCTACTACCGGTGGAAACTGTGGCAGGTCATCACAGACCCCAAGAAAAAGAACATCGATAAGCCGGCGATGATATTTGAAGGTGCTCCGCTCTGGTTACCCCCCAAGCAGCATCTTAAGTTTGAGAACGCCACTCGCATGGACCAACTCGTCTCACACCCCGACTACGACTCATCTGACGAAGAAGATACGGATGGAGAGCATGAAAAGCGCAACCTTGGTGGAGCACCTCCGGACGGATCCAACGCACACAGCGATGAACCTAACTTCTTGAACCCCTTGAAGATGGCCAAGCTTACTCATCTCTTTGCACGACTTCCGACGACCCATGCAAAGCTCCGACGTGGGGATACCGCTCGACTCACATCCTTCGCCATCAATCATGCGGCAATTGGGGCGCCTGAAGTTGTCGACATGGCTATTCGCAATGTTTTCCGCCCACTAGCTTACACCGGCGCCAACCCAAATCTGGACTTGGAAACAAGTGCTGCTAGCCTAGCAATTACAGATACCGACAATGCAACCCCATCCGGCGAACAACTGGATACGTCCTCGGCCAAGCTTGTCGGTCTCTACGTCATCTCCGATATCCTCTCGGCGTCGGCAACCAGTGGCGTCCGCCATGCATGGCGATACCGCCAGCTGTTCGAAAACGCCCTCCGTTCACGCAAGGTGTTTGAACACCTTGGCCGACTCGATAAGGACATGAAATGGGGGCGAATGAAAGCGGAAAAGTGGAAGCGCAGTGTTGGCACCCTTTTACATCAGTGGGAAGGGTGGTGTTGTTTTACGCAATCAAACCAGGAGCATTTCACCCAAGTTTTCGAAAAGCCACCGCTTACAGAAGCAGAATTACAGAAGCAGAAGGAGATGGAGGAGACCCAGGCAGAGCAAAATGCTGTTGCATTCGCCAAAAGCAAGAGTCGATGGAAGACAGTTGATGACGAGCGTAGTGGAAAGGTTGACCCTACTCGCCCTGCGAATGAGAACAAGTCATCTACCTCTGTCTACACAGTGGATGAATCAGTGAATGGAAAGGATGGGACCGCAATGGAAATCTGTGATTTGAAGAATGTTGATGGGGAGCCTATGCTCAAGGCGCCGTCATCGGGCGTTGAAGATACCCAAACCGAGATCCCCCAGCAGCTATCTCAGCACCCACATCAGCACCCAACTCCATCTGACAAATCTGAAAAATCAGCTGGGCAGCAGGAGCCAGAAACACGGCGCCGGAAGCCACGGCCCAAAGCTGAAGACATGTTCGCCTCGGACTCGGAGTAAGGTTGGGCATGATTGTAATTGTACCAATTATGGATAGCATCGGAACGATACCTGAAGGATACTTGTAATGAATAGCAATGAACAATGAATGAGTATTTAATATGTTTTCTCTTGTATATATAGACAGTTGTAGTAGGTAAAAGACCTGTCAAGCGGAGGCTCTTCAATAACAACATAAGGCAGCCAGGCATCATCGGCAGAACATTTCCTGCCCCACAACCCCTCATCAACAAATACCTTTCTCCCTTCGCGCTCAACTCTCTGTACCCGTCAAACACAATCGCATCACCTTTTTCTTTCTTTTATTCCAAATTCTACACCTTCCTCAAAATGGCTGGTATGTATTTCTCTCCTTGGCTCATATATGCCCCTCTCGAATGAGATGGAGGGGTCTGATCGTTTGGATCTCAGACAGCAGGTGTGACTATGTTGCGCAATGTCATGGGAAAACGAAGGAAACAATGTGAATATAACGATGCAAAGATTGACTAACCACCTTGGCAATTTATACAGACTTCAACACCGTCGCTCGTACGTTTTCCCCATATTTTCCTAGTTCATCCCACATGGATCTAGCAATGCGCCTGTTCTCAACAAACCTGTCATTCTGGGTGGAAATGATTCTCCAATAGATGGGTGTCATATTGTACACAAAGAGTCATATTCTAACTTGTGATCAACCTGTACAGAACAGTTTGTGCAGTTCTACTACCAGACCTTTGACACAAACCGCGCTGGCCTGGCTGGTCTCTACGTAAGCCCCGCTCTTGAGATATTCCTACAAGCCAACGATGTGTGAATCTGTACTAATAGCAATTATCAACCAATAGCGTGACCAGTCTATGCTTACCTTCGAGACCAGCTCGGTCCAGGGTGTCGGTGCCATCACTGAGAAGCTCGGCGTTCGTCAGCCCCAAATCCTGGCCCATGGGGGTCAATATGAAAGAAATATTCCAATACTGATTTCGTGACTCTAGGGCCTGCCCTTCCAGAAGGTTCAGCACCAGATTGCCACCTTCGACGCCCAGCCCTCCAGCGGAGACGGCATCGTTGTGCTTGTTACCGGCGCCCTCCTGGTATGTTGAATGCCCATAGCTTCTTCTCTTTTCTTAGCTAATGACAATTTCTCTATCAACAGGTCGACGAGGAGCAGAAGCCCATGAACTACACCCAGTGCTTCAAGCTGCAGCCCGATGGTGCCGGAAGCTACTTCGTGCTCAACGACGTCTTCCGTCTGATCTACAGCGCCCAGTAAATTATCGGGCCCGAACCAAATACCACGACGCCATGACAGGAGGATGTGTTTCTCATGAAGAGGATATGCCTTGGAGGCGACCGTGTTAAATATCTGTCGTTTTGTCGCAAGTGACCCCCCTCGACTTGCGATATGCCCATGGAACGATTAATAAGAATTTATTTTTTTGGATCACCTCATTCTAGAACTGTATACGATTTCGTTTCCATCAAGCTATAAAATAGCACTATATAAAAGCAACACGCAGAAAATTTGTTGTGCGCACATCACTAGCTCTGAAGCAGTGGTGTCTCTTCAGATGGTCGCTCCTCATGGCCAGGTTCTTGCTGGGCGCTCTCACCAGCAGAGGCCGATCCATTGGGCGCCCCATTCTGACCAGCCAGCTGCCCAACTTCTCGCTTGCTGTTGGGTCCAAAGTACTCAAAATAGATTGCCATCGCCAACAAGGTACCCTGCAAGCAGGCCGTGACAACCAGCACGCCCCAAATACTCCAGCCACTCCAACCCTTGCGCGCAGCTAGGCTACCAGCCCAGATAAGACTTCCCGGCGTCTGGATGCACATCATGGGGATACTCAAGCTCCCGACACAACGCAGCCGGAACGTAGTGTAGATCTGCGGGAAGTACTGGATCGACGCGAGGATCGCAGCTAGGACACCGAGGAAGTTCGCCCAGGCCGCAACAGCGGCCGGGTGGCGCAGCTCGAACGCTACGGAAATGATGATGGTGACGAGCGCGTGCAGTAGACATATCCCCGTTATGGCGAGCGCGGTTCGGTACGTCGGTCCATTGGTGGAAGACACAGTGCTCACTGGGTCTGTGGGGGAAGTGGCGCGCGGGAAGTAGATCACGAACAGCAAAAGACTAGATACGGTTAGACAAGCTCGGGTGTGGGTGTGGGGTGTTCGGTCGGGAATCCGGGATCAAATCAGAAAAGTCATTCGGTGCTTTGTTCGACTCACATGGAAAAGAAACAGAGCCATTGCATGGCCACCTGGAAGACACCCAGTAGTCCTGCGAAGCATGCGATCCCGCTGATCTCCTGGCAGCAGGCGACATCTTGCGCGGTGGATGGGAATACCAGGATATTGGCAAATGCCGATGTCCCTGATGTTACCCCTAGGAGGATGAAGTATGGGGAGATGCCGAAGGAGCTTCGACGGGTGATGATGCGGATGTGTTGGGGGAGGTATGAGCAGAGGATACCGAGGATAATCAGGCTATGGTACGTCAGTGACTGAGGATTATTGGTTTTAGTTCTGAGGAACACGTACACAGATAGCACAGTCTGAAAGATACCTGGCGAGGCCAGCTCGCGGCAGTATGGTGTTAATGGGTCCATTGTTGTGTTGTGTCTTTACAAATGTATGAAGCTCAAATGAGGAGGTCGGGGGCGGGAGCTCCCGAGGTCGTGACAACAGCTGATCACCAGTTCGTCACACCGGATGTTTCGCTCTCTACTTCATCAATATCAGAGGGAAATGATTGTTTCCAAAGACAAAGAGAAGTAATTCCCAAGGTATTATGAACCTGAGTACCTCGTTGGGTACCCCTCCCTGTCTGGATAGAGGGTGTCAATATTATGCACTATTCCGAGTTCGGATTAGCGTCAAATATCTTCCAAGGTGGAACTATACTAGTACAGAAGGCCTCATGGGCATCGTACTAGTAGATACATACGAGAATATGTAAATATGTATGTGGATAAGAACATGAACATGGCATGTGCATATATAAAACCTTGGAAGTGTTATTTATTGCCCTTTTGCTTTGATATCATGATGTAACCGAGAATATCTTAGCTCTACATATATAGACTTATCTATCAGCTTTTCTAGGAGGCGCTCCAAATAGAGACATAATAAACTGTCAAGAAAAGTCTCCTGTTTAACTGAAGAGTAGTGGAAAGTCTGCCTCCTAACTAAGAGAGCTAATTATAGTCGTCTAGATTAGTGCCCCTGTACGTGGCGGGTTGCCATGCCTGTATGTTGCCAAGACTAACGTCTATCGAGGGATCATCATCGCTCGGTTTGTGTAGCAAAGCAGCGTTCCCTGAATCAATATTATTTTTGCCCCTCAATTTCCTCGTCAATTTGATGTCGCTGTGATCGAATGCTACGTGATTTTCTGGAAGGTAAGCATCATCAGAGGCATTGCATTTCTTGGAAAATGTGCCGACGCCCATCCGCGCGTCATTCGTGCTATCTCCAAAGGATAATACCAAGCCCAAGGCAACACTGCCGCTCGATCTGGAAAGCTCCAGCGTTATCCTACGACCACAGTCCCACCAGCATGGGCCCTTCTCAGACAGGTAAGCACGTCCATCTGCCCAGGTGCGCGCAACTCAACATTACTAATCCGTACAAGACTGGAATTCTAACGATGAATTCTTCAAATTCACGCGTGGCCGCTTTATTGTAGATGAGGTAGAGAATCTTCGAAAGCGAGAGATCAGATTCGACATGAATAGGCTCGCACGTGTGGCAGCAGACTCGGTCGGCTCCTCTCGATGCATTTCTATCAAGAAGTACCCCGACGGCATGTTCAGCAAAGCATTCCTCATGTCTATGGACGATGGCCGAGAAGTCATAGCCAAGGTGCCTAACCCGAATGCTGGCGTCCCACACTTTACTACGGCCAGTGAAGTCGCCACTATGGACTTCGTATGTTTATATTGAACTCCATCCACACCGAGCCTTGCTAACACACTGATTTGGGAGGCCAGAAAAGTTTTTGAGACACCGGCGCCTCGCGTATACTCATGGAACTCGCAGGCAAGATCGCACCCAGTTGGCGCTGAATTTATCATCATGGATAAAATTGAGGGTGTTCCGCTGTCTCAAGTCTGGGGCACCTTGAAACTACCCCAGAAGCTTCAATTGCTTCTTGCCATGACACGTCTCCAGAAGCAATGGCTGAGCGTTTCATTTTCGCATTATGGCAGCTTGTACTACACAGGAGACGTGCAGCCACCAGAAGACAGCCACTACGTCAAGGATGGCAAGGCCATCAGAGATTCGGAGTTTGCTATTGGTCCGGCTACAGGCCGGGATTGGTTTGATGCAGACCGATCAATTTTGGACATCGAGAAAGGGCCATGTACGTCGTCGTTCGTATCTCCTTCGCACATCCGCTGATAAGCTTGTAGGGGCTTCTATAACGCAGTATCTGCAAGCAGTCGGAACGCGAGAGACGAAGGCAATCCAGTCTTTGAAACCTCCGAAACAGATTGCCTTATTTTGTGGCCCAAAACTCTACCGACCAGACAAGGAAAAGAAAATTACAGCTCTAACATGGTACCGACAAATCGTCGATGCCCTTATCCCAAAGGACACTGCCATCACCAGGCCCTGCCTCTGGCACAACGATTTGCACGATGACAACGTCTTCGTAGACCCAAATAATCCCGAAAAGATTACGGGCATCATCGACTGGCAGTCTTGCCACATCTCGCCCCTCTTCAACCACAGTCCCGACCCGGCCTTCCTCGACTGGGGTGGCCTTGAGCCTGAGACTCTGGATCTGGCGCCACAGCCGAAACTCTCTGGGCTTTCCCCAGAAGAACGATCTGCGGCTGTGCACGAATATACCATCCAAAACGTGTTAATTGGATGGCGAAAACTCATGCATGCCAAAAACCCAGACCTATACCGAGCAGTCGAGTTTCGAAAGACGGCGGCATACGGCCTGATATTTCTTGTCCACCGAACGTTCGAATACGGTGAGGCGCATTTCCAATCGCTTCTGGTCGATCTGAAGGACACGTGGGCGGACTTACCTGCCGTGAACAGCGACATCCCATTCCCGTTCGACTTTTCGGGAGAAGATTTTGAGCGTATTAAACTGGATAGCGATGGTGCAGTGGCAGGGACTGAGCTTGTTGCGGAGGTCAAAGAGATAATGGGCGATTTGTGGCCAGACAAAGGTTTCATCGAGCACGAGCGATACAATCATTGCAAAGCTACGCTCCACGAAGTCAAGGGTCAGATATTGGAGCAATTGGCTGAGACTGATGAGGAAAAGGCTGAATACGAGCGTTTTTGGCCGTTCGAATGATCTCTAGTATGGCGACCTATCTGAAAGCGATAATGTTGATTAACTGTCCTCCTGGGAGCACCAATCATCTATTATCATCATTTGGATTGAGATCACACTTCTTGGAACTTATGCTTGCTGGGTTTCCTGGCTATTCGATATGTATGTATCCATGACGAAACTGACCAAGGCAGAGCCACAAGTCCCGTGGGCTTTCTGAGATTTACAGGATGCCAGACGATTTGCGTCAAGGAATGCCGTCATAGCAAATGAAGCCCCTCCCCAGATTTATTGATCGGGTCTTCTCTTTGCCCCGAAAGGCTCGATTATACGAAAGGTGTTTGCTAGGTACCTCCAACGTGGATTTCCGAAGTCTCAGGCGTTGAAGAGAATTGAAGCGCAGACGTTCAGTCTTTTGACGACTTCTCAGGGCGGGGTTTCCCAATATCCTTCTCTCGAGATAGCCGGACCTTAGCATATGGTGCCAATAATAGCAGTATCAAGCTTCGGGCCGTCATGACGGGAGTCTTGAGGCAGTCTTTGGAACGGCATCCACAGGATATAGAGGGCGTTTCTTTGGTTTCTTTTTCGCCAAACGGTCAACTCCTCGCGTCCATCGCTTTTGATCGCACAATCAAGCTTTGGGATCCCGCCGAAGATAGGCAGTATATCCCAAAAGCAACCATTGGCGCCTGGTGTACCTCGACTGTGTGCTGCGTTGGCACCCAGTGACAAAGTTCTCGCTTCTATTTCAACCGACAAGATCAAACTATGAAGAATTGCGAAGGCTGCAATTGAGCTCATTTCCATCTTTCAGGGCCCGAGATCTACAGACGAGCCGTCTTAAGGTTCGCGAGTTGACATTCTCTCCCTGTAGCCGCTTTTTAGCCTCCCATTCGGGGAACACTATTCAGCTTTGGGACGTAGACACGGAGACAGACTCTCTGCGCCTGAGACATACTCTGGATGGACACCTATATCATCTTTGGGGTCCTCTATCATTTTCGCCAAACGGCCAGCTTCTAGCTACTTCTTCAAGTGATCACATGCTCACTTTTCGGAACACAAGAACTGGCTCTTTATGGCTGCCTCTGGAGTACCAACCCAGCTGCTTCATGATCCATGGCAGCGTCCTTGTGCTTGGGTATGGATCAGGAAGGGTTTTGTTTATAACTTCTGTCCTTAGTGGTATTGTGAATGAAGTTAGATGGAAGTCTCTTATGCCATGTTGCTTCTTTGCATGTTAAGGTACTTATTCTGGCGCATAGTATGTAGTAATTTGTAAGCTGGAGCAGAGCTCTGCGATATGGGATGTTGAAATGCCTCCGAATAGCGTCTAAGTGCAAGTAATAGGGAATGGGCGAAAGAGGTGACTTTATAGACGCATGGCAAAGGGAACACGCTAAACCCAAAATGGCACACTAAACCATATCAGGTAACCTTGGAATCCATATAGATTAGGATGTAGAGCAGGAGAGCATTATAGATACAAAGTGGTATAATATAGATACCTAGGTAGGTATCCATATTCAATTGAATAATCACAGAAAAGGTCTTGGCAAATGTTCCAGAGCAGGGCAGAACAGAATGGACTGATGATTCATGCACTCCAGCTCAATCCAAGGCAAATCCCCCAACTACGTCACTGCGCAATCATCCGCCCTTTCTTGCTTTCACAGCTCTCTTTAAAATATTCCATACTCTCTTCACTGGTACATTCATACTTCATTCTTGCTAGACCCCAAAAATACTTTTATCATTTTGTCCAACACAACACACGATGAAGTTGAATTTGGCCACTGGCCTCATCTGCTTGCTCGCTTCCACTGAAGTAGTGGCAGCTTCCAGTTGGTGGAGCAAGGCTAGTATGTTATCTTGGGTACATAAATTCCCTTTCGCAAGCTAATACCATCAACAGTCTACAACAGATGGCATGAATCTGAGCTCGAGCGATGGCTCTCGGACCATAGTACGTAGCACTTCTCCTTCTAACAACCTCGTATACTCACACTTCATACAGATATCCCCTACCCCAGCCCTGCAGACCGCCGCGACCTGGAGAACCTGGTCAAGACCAACTGGGATAGCAAAGTGCAGAAGCCCCTTGGACAAGCTGCCGATCACGTCAATCACGAGCTCCATCATGCCAGAGAATGGGTCTTTGATACGTAGGGTGATCACATTTCCCTAGTATGAATGAAAGCTAACCGATATAGTTGGTCCGACTCTCAGTTGAAGGCATTCCTTGATCGCCATGGCATACCTGCCCCCCCAGCCCCGCAGGCGCGACCTTCTGATCAAGACCGCGCGTGAGAACTATGAGAAGATCGCCACCAAGGTTGGCCAAACCGCTTCCTACCCCGGAGACTGGCTGTATGAGGAGTGGTCCGACTCGGATCTCAAGCAATGGCTCGACGAGCGTGGATGGCCGGTGCCCCAGCCGTCCGAACGTGACAAGCTCATTGCATCTGTTCGCCGCAACTCGCGCATTATCAGCTTGCAGTCCCAGAGCCTGGCTGCATCTGCATCCGCTGAGGCCGAGGCTGCCAAGGAGTCTCTGAGTGATCAGCTTTTCAACGCCTGGTCCGACTCGAAGCTGAAGGAATTCCTTGACGCGCACAATGTCAAGGTGCCTCAGGGTTCGAAGCGCAATGAACTCATTGCTCTGGCACGGAAGAACCGTAACTATCTTTCTGGCCAGGTGTCGAGTGCCTCCTCCGCTGTGGAGGATGCGTTTGGCGCTGCTACCACCAAGGCTGGGAATGAATATGCGCGCGCTACCGATTATGCCAAGCTGAAGATCGAGGATGCTTTCGAGACTGCGTTGAATGGCTGGTCTGACTCTCGCCTGAAGGCCTTCCTTGATGCCCGAGGCATTCCCGTCCCTCAGAACACCAAGCGCGATGAACTCGTTGCTAAGGTCCGCGCCAACGCGCACAAGGCTGCCGGTGGGTGGAATAAGTACAGCTTCGATACTTGGGATAAGGAACATCTGGTGTAAGTACATATCTGTCTTTTGATTATGATCTCAGTAGCTTACCTTTCTTTCCCAGGAACTACCTGTCCGCCGTGAACCACAAGGCGGCCCAGAAGGCTGATGCCTCACGCGAAGAGCTTGTTAAGAATGCCCAGGACTCATACGCCAAGGCTTCCAAGGCTGGCGGCGAACAGTACGCTTCTGCGACTGCTGCCCTGGCGCAGGCGACTGGCAGAGCCAAGGATACCACTTTCGACCAATGGTCGCAATCCGAACTCAAGGATTACCTGGACAGCTACGGCGTTCCTACCTACCAGGGTTCGAGCATCAACGAGCTCCGAGCTGCGGCCCGACGCAACGCCCAGTACTTTAAGTATGGCACCGCAAGTCCGCAAGCTACCATTTATGCCAAGGTCATGGATACTTTGCAGTGGGTTGTGGATCAGTTGAAGATCGGCGCTGCTAGTGGCCGCGCCCAAGGCACTGAAGCTGCTGAAAAGGTCCAGAAGAAAGTCTCCGACCACACAGAGAGACTGCGTGGAGAACTTTGAACTACCCTTTTCTTATTCAGATCTTTCTTGATTTCTTCTGCAACAAAGTGGGAATGCACTATTGGTTTTGTGATATCTTTTAAGCTACGAAGATTATGACATTTGGATTGTAACACTTTTAGTTACATGGCTTCTATTGTAGATTATCAATAGTCTTCTATTTCCAAGATGGAAAAGCTTAAGATGGATTCTTGTACACTACGTAGGTACTGTAGGCAAGTCAAATAAGTACATGTAATGAACGAGGGACGCAGAGAAATAGAGCAGAGAAGTATAGTACTGGTAGGCCCTTATTACGGAGTATGTATCTCAAAAATATAAAACAATATATGCTAGTTTCTTTTACCACGACGCTCATGCCTTCCAATATTCCTAATACACGCTAAAAGCCCGACCTTCAGGAAGGGGCACATGAGGCTGTCTTCCATCTTTGCTCAGCGAGAATTCCGTTAAACCCGGCAATGGTAAGCTAATAGCTGACGGGCGTTGTTAGGGAGTTGGTCAGGCGATGTATAGTTATCTTTTGTACATAGTTCCGAGTAATCAATCTATCATTCCTACACTTTCCAAATAAGGGGTGTGGGTGTGCGTATCCTGGGGGTATCTATATCAACTACGAGTACCCTGAAAGATACATGTAATGATCAGCAGACTGTAAAATCCAGTGAACATTGGATGTATACCTATAAGCACGTGATTTGATGATCTGCAGCCTCCCGTACTCCCCAGATTCCCATCTCATCCAATCAAATCACTTCCAAGGTCACCAGTTGTACATCTTGGAATCCGTGTTCCCATTCCTTTTGGGGCATTGGATCCTGGCGACGAAGTATGATGGTCTTCTAGGATATATCTAAGTCTTGGCCAATACTAGGAAGATCTCGGTTTTAGCTGTAGCCCGAGGGCGTTTTCACCCCCACAGTCGACGAATGCTGTTGGCCTACTCAACTTCTTCCTAGCTGGTATCCTTTTCCGAGACCCGAAAGTTTGGTATAGAATGTGAGCTCGGATTTCTCTTCTCGCTTAAAAAAAAAAGCAGTTAATATGAAGTGTCAATGCTAGTAGCAGAACTTGGCCAGCTGGGTTACAATTCGAGGACCAAAGATGATATTCCAAATAAACCCGAGATTCGGCTGCGGCGCTTTTGAATTGATGCTAAAAAACGAAATATATCACATATCCCTCGTGTTTTCGAAGCTCACGCTGGTCATTGTAAGTGAGATATCGGTCATTGTCGTACACACCCTCCTTAATATGTATCCCCTAGATGCTTTTGCTGCGCGGTCACGATTTAGGAGCTTCAGGGTCACCCTCAGCCACCAACTTGCCAACAACCAGGTACTTCTCCAAAAAGCGGTCTTCCCACGACTGTAGGTTCTCCAGCTGCTCCGCATCCAAATCCTTCAGATCATCCAACGGCGCTGACAGGTCCTTGGTCAGCATCTCCTCGTCGAAGCTCTGGAAAGCCAAGCCCCGCGAGGCGTCCCGGCCAGCAAAGTTCTCATAAGGTCCGCCCTATTCCAATCGTATCGTCAGCTTCGGTTCCAATGGCGCTTACTAGCACTTCCCCAATTCCAAGCACAAGCACATACCGGCCCATAGAAATTCCGGCCAGGGCTGACATCGAAGACGCGGCCGCGGACGGACAGGTAAACGGGACGGCCTTCCTCGCCGTTAAACTCAATAAGTGTTTTGGGGGTGTAGGTCTTGAAGACGGTTGGCGGTGGAGCACGGGGAAGAGTGATTGGCGCCTTGGGACGGAAGTGCCAGTACACCAAGACTGCAAAGAGGGAGACTAAGATCAGATTGATGGGTGAGGCGATAGACATCCTGTTGGGTAGCGAGGGGTTAGTCGGGTTGGTGTCTCGTCATCCGTGCGTATGAGGTCAGTTGAGATCCGGGGGACACGAACACTTCAGCCTGTGGGGCGGAATCTGTATTTTCTAGATTAGCGGGTGTCCAGACCATGAGCAACGTGGGACAAGTATGTGTATACCCATTATAGCAGATCGCAATTATCTTGGAGAGAGCAGGTGGAAAGTCCGGAATCTCGGGATGACATCGACCATCAACATAAATCCCCGCTCCACGTGATTGGCCCTTATAGTATGGACATTTCTCTTTCATTCTTCTTCAGGTTATATTTAGGAATTTATCTACCTATGCATTCCTCTCACGTGTGAATTAATTAAAGAATAGGCTCTCGGACTTCAAAATACAACGTAAAACGCCCAACAGTCCCTGAAATGTTTCAACTCCACTGGACTATCGCCCCCGTTTTAATCTGCCCACTTCTATTTGCGGATGCCATGTTATTTTATGTTATTTTTAATTTAACCATTGAGTTCCTTATTTAGTTCTCCTTTCTTTGCTTGTGCTTAGCTGTTCGAATCATTTCCACTTGTATATTTTTCGCGTTCTTATTCGTATATTCCACAGGCTTCCGTGTTAGGCTGTGCACCGCGGCCTACAAAAACAGAGCCCCTTCCAGATTCTACACTTCTTTGCCTCTTTTCATTCCCTTTCATCCTTTCTTTTATGACTTAAATTTGCTCATCGTTTTGCGTGGATCCCGCGCTTTCATTTCCGACCAAAATCAACCTTCTGGCACGTCTAGAACGTGAGAAAATCGATATGTGGTCTAAAAGACCGTTCCACAAGGCCAAACGGCCTTCGATCAGCGGCCCCATATTGAGCGGTAACCCACCCACCACATCAGACCCTGTGCATGATATGGTCACAACAACATTGCCCACTCTGCCTGAGTAAGTCTTGTCTTTGTTACGTGTTGAATAACATAACTAATGAGAATCAGCGAATTGCATTCATCATTGCAACCCGATCCCGTCCCGCGCGGTGATCTCAATAACAAACACTCGAAAGTCTCGCCTGTTGTTTCGCCAATGCTTGAAGCTCAGAGGCGGGCAAGCCAAAGTAGTTTCTGTGTCTCGCCCATTGGCGACGGAGACCAGCTCTCTGATTATGCACGACAGGAGAGAGGGACCTTATCATCGCCATCTCCTATTCCCAAGATAGATGTTGACACACCCTCTCATTCCCGTGTTCAGCCTGTCCAACCTGTACAGCCTGCCCAGCATGACCAGGACTCTAGACGATTTATCTCTGGCAAACCGACACGCTGGGATAACTTTTCGAGCGAGCCGGCCTCGAGTGACGTGGGTAGAGCTAGCCAGGTTGATCCCCGTAACACGTCTTTCCACAAACCCTCCGGGGCCCATGCGTCCAATCTACTAAACTGGGGCCAGGGATTCAATCCTAAGAAGACCCTCAATGCAGCTCGACACCGGATCAGCAGTTTCTCAAAGCCCGAAGATGTTTCGAAAAAGGAACCCAGAAGTAGATCGTCGTCACGTGGGTTCCCAATGGAAGAGCATTCCAGCAAGCGCAATGGCAACGACGCTCGAAAGCCGAGTCCTCAACCCGATAACTTTAGCTTCGCTCCTACAACTGTGACCACTATCACCGCCGGTGGTCCAGTATCATTTCCCCGGAGACCGGCAACAGAGAACGCTCCAAGCCGCCAGCCCAAGGACGACAAACCGATACTCAAGTTCGACGACGATTTTGGCGACATGATGCTCACGAGCCATGAGCCCAGGAGCCGTTTCAGTGCAACTACATACACAGCCACCGAACCCGGCAGCCAAGGCGCAAGCCCGCGAGAGAGCATGCAGCTCGAAACCCGGTCTACAGACGACGTGTCCACATCCTCTATCATGGCCCGACGCCGCCCAGTCCCAACTGGGGTGCTGACATCGAAAAAGCCCGACTCGACCAAACCCGTGCGAAAGCCCACTCCATCCCAGGTCGCGCAGGTCGCGCAGACGCCCGTGCAGTCGCCTTCGTCTCCACCTAAAATGCCACTAGATGCGAAGGGCCGCATTGAAGCAATGGAGGCCAAGAAGGATGATCTGACTCAGCGCAGATTCAGTCTGGAGGCGTTGGTTCTTGAATTGAATAAGGTCGTTCAGCCTACGTCGGCTGTGTATGATCTGGCTGCTAAAGCTGAGGCCCAGAAGAGCATCAAGGGCATAGAAGACGAGATTGCGGATATCAAGAAGGAGGAGCACGATCTTGGTATGAAGATTTCTCGAGCATGGCGTCGTCTGGACGAGAAGGAGAATTCTGGCGATGGCAATAATCTCTGGGTGAAGCGAGTCACTAGTTAGTGGCGGTTTGATGGCTGTTGAATTGCGATTTGATCTACGCGCGACTGTTCTTGATCTCATCTCTGATGCTACTGTGGACTTGTTAGTCTCCTGTCTGCTTCTTTTTCCGAAATTGGGGCATGGTGGTTGTGTTTTGAGCGTTTGATTCCCCTGCATGGCAGGATGATACCCATTTATTCGGAATATGGCGGTTTATGTTGATGTATTTTTGTTCGATTAATCTCATAGCCTTTGTTTTCTTTGTTTTTCTTTTTTTTCTTTCGAGAATCGACCATACTAGGAAGCTCGTATGTATGAAAATGCGATCAAGCGCGAAATGGTATTGGTGGCTAAACATATACAAAAGACCCATAGGAACGAACCATGAGTGCAGTGATGCTGTCGCGATCACACATTCGAAGCCACCCATCCTCCGCTCTCATTGAACATGGCTCGTGTAGGTCGTGAATGTGGACTCAAGAAACCTGGTGTCAAGGCTCGTTGTAAGGATTGTCGGCAAGTGATCCGTCGAGGAGTATTCGATCCGCTTATTTCTTGCCGGACTTCTTGATGCCTTGCTGGCCGGTGTTGAGAGGGCCCTTCTTGCCCTTAGCCGCGTCCTGCAACTCCTTGCGGGCCTTGGCGTCTAAGAAGTTCATCAGTTAGTGGCGCTCTGAATAGGGTGTTCAAAAAGTCATACCAGCCTTGAGCTTGGCCTGGTGAGCGATCTCATCCTCATCGAGCTCCTTCTTCTCCTTCTTGGCGGCCTTCAAGGGCTTGGCCTTTCCACCTGTAAAATCATGATATTTTAGTAACTGGGTTCCGAGAATACTGGAATCCGAGATAACACAAACCTTCTCTGCCGATACCACCCATTTTTTTCTGAATATAGTAACTGGGAGAGCGGGTTTGAAAGGAGTACTAATATGTATGGCGGGGTGACTTGACGGCGTTGACGATGAGAAAAAAATATTACATGAGGGGTGCTTATTGGCCACCCTCTATGGCCTGGGCTGGGGCAAAGGTTGGGCAATTTTTGGGAAAGTTACTAGCGGTATAAGATTCTGTATTATTTCAGGCACATACACACTCATTATGCTACATACACATGTTGGAATGAGGCTACTTATGGACTTGGTATTCGAAATACTTGGGGCTATACTGTAAATGGTTAGTGGAGCCGGAGGAAAATGCTGTCCGCCAAGGGCAGCAAAACGGCAGAACTCAAGCCGACCGCCTACCACAACTGGACAAGCGCCGATTTCTGCCTTATCTCGACCATCGCATCCGCTATGGCTTCGAATGTCCTCTTCCATCTCTTGTTGTCATCGATATCCTGTGCACGTGCTTTTGTCAAGCCTGTTTCTCCAGCAAGCAATGTGTCTGGGATTTTAATCACTTTTCCAAGGCTTTGGTGTGAAGGCAGGCCTTTTACAGCCGGTTGGACTTCACAAACCCTGAGCAGACTTATTGTCGCTGGAGCTTTTGCTAACTGAGCCTTATTCTTGAAGCTTCCTCCAACAGTCGAGTGAAGTGAATCCAAGAGACGAGCATTGTTCCCACGTCTTGTTTGAATCCCTCGAGCGTTAGCGACCATGTCGCATCCCAGGTCGAGGTCTTCATCGGTCCCCTCTGAGGGTGAGATCGTCGAATCAGGCCCAGAGACGAAGGCAACTGCGTCAAAACCTCCTTTTAATGGCACCAGCGTTGACCGTCCCACCAGAGCTAGCCCATCCTCTGCCCCCAGATCTCCCGCGTCGTTGAAAGGCACTCGAACGCCACTCCGGCTGAGGTCGCGGACCAGGTCCCTATCGAGATCCCGCTCTCGCTCCCCGTACAGAGAGAATAAGACCCAAAAGCGCGGTTACGACGACCTTCCCGAGTCCTATGATGGTGGTTACGACAGGCGACCCCGCCATGAGCCCCCGAGACGCTACAGGTCTAGGTACGACGACAGACGCCGTGACAGACCCGCTCCTAACAGGCGCCCGAACTCATACTACGATTATGATCGCGAAGAGTCCCATGGAGAACCGCTACGATACACCGATGATTACGACCGACATGACCGACACAAGGACAAGCGGCAACGCACCCGCAGTCGCAGCCGATCCCCTTACCGTGAATCAAGAAAGCCCAAGCAGTATTCAGGTGATGAACTTGATTTAAACGTGGTTAATCCAGGGTCTTCGGTGGATACCGGAAGGCGCTTGTCCTCTGAACAGTTGGTGAGGGAACGAGGAAAGGCTTCGGTTGTCGCTCCGGACATGAAGCTTGGTGCTGAAACACGAAAGAATCAGGTGCAGGCTTCTATTAATCTTCAAGCCCATGTGTCTGACGAGTATGTTTATTCTGTTACTGATGAACCAGCATTCGTGACTGACCTCTGTCCCAGAGAAACCACCCCTAACCCAGAGGTTGCGCAAGAACCGGAGCTCGCTGAGCCCATTAACGAAATTGACGCACTTGAAGCTCGCCGGAAACGCCGTGAAGCTATTCGGGCGAAACACCGAAGCCAGGCGACCCCACTGCATCTCAAAGCACTAAATGTCGGTGACGTTGAAACGGATTCATCCACGCCTAGCACTGAGCCAACTAGTGCAAAGGAGACATCTGGTGGGTTTCGCTCAGAAAAGCTTAGCTTGGTATTAACAAAACTGACGCCTGTGAACTCAACAGATTCTCCACGGGCATCCCCCTTCGAACAATCCGGGGAGGCATTCGCTGGTTTTAGTATTGGAAAAGACATGGACATGGTCAACTCCAATGCGCCTGTTATCGATACTGATAAGGATGCTCCCTCTGCTGCTGATTATGATCCGACTCTTGATACGAAGAAAGAAAGACAGAAACATGGCGATGTACAGAATGGAAAGGACGACGTTTCCTCTGCAGCATACGACGAAACCAAGGCTGCCAAGCAGGACATTCTCCTCCCTGATGCTGCTCCAGCGCCCCCGCCCAAGACCGAGGCGTTCGACATGTTCGCAGAAGACGACGATGACATGTTCGCTGAGGAAGCACCTGATGTCAAGCCGGCGCATGCTTCGGCCACAGCTGTACCGCAGGGCAAGGAACTAGACGTCAGCATGATGGATAACTGGGATGATTCGGAAGGCTATTACGCCGTTCGACTCGGAGAGCTGATCAACGGACGATATCATGTCCATCAAAACCTTGGCAAGGGAATGTTCTCGTCTGTCGTACGTGCAACTGACACCCAGACAGGAAGTCTGGTTGCAATCAAGATAATTCGCCAGAACGCCATCATGCGCAAGGCCGGCATGAAGGAGATTGGCATTCTGGAGCAGCTACACGAAGCTGACCCGCAAAATAAAATGCACCTCATCAAGTTCGACCGCTACTTCGATCACAAGGGCCACTTGTGCATGGTGTTTGAGAACCTTAGTATGGACCTGCGTGAGGTCCTGAAAAAGTTCGGCAGGGATGTTGGCTTGAACCTGCGCGCTGTTCGGGCCTATGGCCAACAGATTTTCCTTGGGCTGTGTCTCCTTCGCCGGTGTAACATCCTGCATGCAGATCTCAAACCGGATAATCTTCTTGTGAACGAGCAACGCAACATTCTGAAAGTTTGTGACCTGGGTTCGGCGTCGCCGGCCTCTGATAATGAGATTACGCCTTACCTCGTCAGTCGTTTCTACCGTGCACCGGAGATCATCCTGGGTATCCCCTTCGACTACGCCATCGATGTCTGGTCCATTGGCTGTACCCTCTTTGAGCTGTACACGGGCAAAATTCTTTTCACTGGCCGGAACAACAACCAGATGCTTCGCTCCATCATGGAGTGCCGGGGCAAGTACCCGCCGAAGCTTCTTCGCCGCGGATCCCTGGCCCCTCATCACTTTGATGAAATGCTAAACTTCCACAGCGTGGAAGAAGACAAGATCACCGGCCGTCTTCACACCAAGGTTGTGGACTTCAAGAAACCGACGCGGGACTTGAAGACGCGCCTCATGCCGCAAGGAACACGCGGAATGCCCGATGCTGAGGTCAAAGAGCTGACGATGTTCTTGGACTTACTCGACCGGTGCTTGAGTCTTAATCCTGAGAAACGGATCACGCCCGCAGAGGCTTTGAAACACCCCTTCCTGGCGCCTAGGGCTGCGTAACTAAGTTGCGTGATGAAAGGTTTGTACTGCATGGATTTCATCTTGATTTCTCTGATTCTACCAGGGTGTCCAACCCTGGTCCTGGAATGGCATAGCTTGGCTGGAAGGCTCGGCGCTACCGGGGAGCATCTATGTGGTTTTTTTTTAATTGTCAATATGCAAACTGCGACAGTAACTTAGCATTTAACTTTCCGAATCAAGTCCATATGTTTGTTGTATGTAACATTCCTACAACGCATCAACCCCTGACCGTCCTCGTCCAAAGCTCCTACTGAAACTGGGGGTGGCTTGGGATTTGTCCAACCTTTCGTTAGAGCATAGACATAGCTCTGCGTAGCCAACAAAGAAACCCATACGGAGTTACTCCGTGCATCATCCCGTAGTCCCACATTGACCACCAGCTCTTGCCAAAAACAAACCCCTGGCCGCCAATCGCAACACCCAGCACATCGGTAGCGCGCGATAACCCGATCCTGAATACAATTCATCACTATCACGAACAAAGAAACAAACACACAAGCCCCAGCCCCCGGCCCCACGGCCCCCTTCGGCTTTCGCCCCCTATCGAACCCAAGACCCTGGTAACATAGATCTGGAACTAATCGAGCTACAACTCCACAATATCGTATGATCCCAATATCCCGTAACAAAGAACCCCAAACCTTCAAGCCCAGCCCCAGTCCAAAGACGGCAACACTCAACTCAAAACCGGACAGAACCTACGGAACCGAAGACCCCGTGTTCTGTACGAAGAGTTCTAGATCGCCTCTAAGCCAAACTCAGTCTTAGTTCCGCCCACATCCGTGGTTCAGTAATGAATAGCCGGAACCTTCGAGTCTTCCTGGGCTCGGTTCTCATTTTTGAGTTGTGGGGGCAGAGAGAGAGCCTTGGATTCGGGAAAGAGTCTTAGTCTATCTTACCTCGACCACGGAAGTACGGAGTAGAGGGATGGTAGGTCCATATGGTAGATGCTAGCATATCCGATTGGCACGATGCTTTTTCTGCCATGCATGTTGAAGTATGGAGTACGGAGCACCGGACACAAGACTGGACTATTGCCTCCTTCCGCGGGTCTGTTCTCCTAGGGGCGGCAAAGGCGGGAGCCCTCGATTGCGCTCGTGTTTCCCGGTGGCTGTTGGTGGCTGTTGGTGGCTATCGATGGAAGACATGTCGAGGTCATTGTTGGCAAATGGGAGGATGGTGCGGCGGGCTTGGGCTTGGAGAGGTGCCGATAGGGTGGTTTTTTTCTTTTTCTTTTTGTCTTGGATTTGCTTTTGGCCTGGCTAGTTACAAACTAGTAGAAGATATTGTTTTTCTAGCGTTGCTTACGGTCGATTTGGAAAAAGCAATGAGGATGGATATCTGTTCCGTGCTGATTTGATAGTCGCTGCATGTAGTTTAGTTTGCTTTCAGGCCCACGTACTCGATGTACCATGTACTCATAGTCATCATCATATCAATCCATGATATGAAGCACATTCACTTTTCGACCGTCATCAGAATTATGATAACATTCATACAATTACGTGTGGTCCATCGGGTCATTGAGTGGAAGTGGAGTGTTCCAGAAGGCGAAGGCGATCAACGGAAGAAAGGAGCCCCTTGCCACGAGCCTGGGTATGAAATCCACATCCACTGGCCGGACGAGTCAAAATGCCGTATATTCTTGTATACGAAATCAAAGACGAGCATGGCCCCCGTGGCAAAAGAATCCGCGACCGCAAAAATAGGACTAGAGCGGGCGTTAAATCTCCGATCCCCTTTCGTCAGGTTTGTTGATCTATTGGTCTATTGATCGGGACTAGACATGGATGTTCGCGCCATACTAAGACCAAGTAATCATGATGTCGAGATGTGTTTATATTGTGGGTCCCGCCACCTGCAGGGCACCGATTCATCTACAGGAGTCCGGCGTTCAGAGGCAAAGATAAACAATCCTTGGAAGGTACTCCGTAAAGGAGATGATAGTTTGTAAGGGAGGGAAATGTGGTCATTGGGCACGGGATATGGATGATCTGTGGCGGTCGCAGCTGAATCTCATTGCGTTGTAGATAGAGTAGTCTGTTTCCAATAAGTTGGCCGCTTTACAATGTAAGATACATGCTCTATCCGTACTCTGTACAATATTCTCACACACACAGTGGTACGGAGTACAGTATGAAGTATGCAATATAATATTGTGCATATAATATAGTTACTGACAGACCTGAGATCACTAGCGGTGTAGACCCCAAAACTAAAGGCCGAAACCAGAAGCGTTACAACAGTTCACACTGAACACAACATCTGCCGGTCGCAGAACCAAATAAAAAGCAAAAAAGGGAAAAAAAAAAGCAACGGCCCGGTTCCGAGCGAGAAAAGAGAAAATTTGTTGATCTTTGGACGAGCCAGCTGCATTGCCAATCCTGGGGTACATTCATCGTTGTGCTCGGAGGCAAGGCACGGTACACAACGGGGAACGGGCGTCTATCACATATGGCACATATCATATCACACAAGTCAGGATATTCTACAACATACACCTTGTACGACATACAGAGTACGGAGTACATAGATGTACATGGGACTAGTAGCTATTGTACAGCACCTATGCATGGACAGGTTTCGGGTCCTGAGAACCGACAACGGATGTGATGAATCGTAACCCCAATCCCTATCAGGTGATTGGACTATCTGCGGGCTTGCAGGGTCGATCTAGAGAGCTTTGTGGGTAGGATATTGATTTGAGTTGCATTCTTGTCTTACTCACCGCAATATAGTACCAATAGAGAGAGTTGTGGTGACTCCGTACCAGAGTACTGGCACACTTCACACCTTCCCTATACAACATCCAACATGGTTTGACCAGGATGATTGGGGGCGGGGATACAGTTCGAATAAGTCAGACTCGGATCAGTACATGGCCCTTGCCTGTGTATGACGCAAGTGGTGAGATACAGACAAAGGAAAAGTAGTGAGATTGAAGACTCGGCGAGGCAACTTTATGTTTACAGGGGCTATTTTCGCCTCTGGGCTGTACGGAGTACACCTACTACGGAGTAACGACGTTGTCTGTGCTATGTGCTATGTGCTGACAGACAAAAAAGACTAGCCCAGCCACCAACAGAATGACCAACGTCTGGAAGGAAACACGGCAACAAGGAATCGTAATTCCACGGCAACGCCAATAATAATACGAGGTTTCATTGTAGATGTCCTAGATAGTCAAGGTACATTAGCGCCAGGAGAAGAAAGATGAAGTGTATGGCCCGTGCAGAACTAGTCAGCAGGGAAGCGCCAACCCCCCACTCAGCTGCTCTTAGGGGAGTTTCTCGAAAAACGAACAGTTCGAACAAATGGTTGGCCATAGCGCCCCTCCATCATCGCCTCACTCTTGACTTCCTTAGCGTCCTGTCTAAACCCGAGTCAGCCTAGAACGGGGGGAGGGGGCCAAGTGGGGTTCGGGATAAAGTTGGGTGTCTGTGCAAAGGACGGTGTAGGAAGTCAAGAGATGTTTTGAGCGTGAGGTCGTATACATCTGAGTACCTAGTTAGTCATATAAGATTATCATTATACAGGATTATCATCGACGGAAAAAGCACAGCCTAGAGATATGCTGCATTCAAACATCCTCGATCCATGGTAAGAATAAATGATAAAATAATACGGCACCAAGATCTGACTCAAAATGCCATAGCTTTGCGGGGCTGGGCCATGAGCTTATTGGCAGAATGGGAGTGGCGGGTGCGTTGGCAAATGTGTGTCAGGAGGTTTCAAGGCAGAAACACCGTTGGGGAGAACAGGGGTTAGGATACGTGGACAGAGTGCATTGCCACACTAGGCCTAGAGCGGAAGAAACCTTCGAGTGGCAGTCGTAGTGGAAAATTAGAAAAATAAAAAAAGGGAAAAATAGGATAGGAGACTCTGCAGTTTCCAAGGTTCTAGTCGATCGTTATGACCCATGGTCCAATCATCGGTTGTGGCGGCTGCAGGAAAGACACACCGAGTTATTATAATTGGTTTAACCACACTCGGGCATGCACACCGCTTCGTACACATGGCCTATAATTATTTTGTTTTCTAATAATTTCTTCTAGTGCCACTCCATATTGTACGCATCATAGATTATTATTATATTTTTAATTTATTCATTTCTTTTTTAGATTCCATTCGATCCTTCCCCTTTCGGGATTTAACATAATTTCCTTTTTGACTAGCGCGCTTTCCCTTTTGTTTTATTATTGTCTCTCGAACCACGAGGCGACCATCTGCCTGATATCCCTTCTATAATAATCTTCCTTCTCTCTCTACTTTGACGACTTTGTATATTCCACATCTCCTTCTATATATCCACGGTCCTGCCTCTTTTTGTTTTGTTTTGTTTTGTTTTTTAATTTGTTTTTTTCCTTGTTGTTCTTGCTTCTGGTTCCTTGTGCAACAACTCTCCTTCTCGACCTCTATCAAACACAACCAGACCGGACCAAACGGACCTAGATCGGACCATCTTGAAACCCCCATTGGATTGGAATGGATGCCTTTTGAATATCCGTGGATTTAGGCTTCTGTTATAATCTCCCTGGATCAAACTCCCTTCGCGCTCTCCTTCTCTCGCTCTTTCCTCGTCTCATCCGGGAGAGGACCATTGGATCCCCTCTATACAACCCCCAAGGACAATGTACCCGGCCATGCTACCAACACCGCCACCATCACCGGCTCCCCGCCGCTATGCTCCCGAGGATCGCCTAGGACTAGTATTAGCCAACCGGCTGGAACTCACCAGAGTCCTGGGTGTCGGAGCCTACGGCGTTGTTTACACCGCCGTGGACATTCACACCAACGAAGTCTATGCCGTCAAGGTTCTCTGCAAGGACGGTCTGGATGCCCGCCAACTCAGGTTCCAGCAGCGCGAGATTAAACTTCATCACCTGGCCGGCCAACACCGCAACGTGGTTCGCTTAGTCCGCATCATGGATTCCGTGGATTGTACCTATGTCGTTATGGAGTATTGCCCAGAAGGAGACCTGTTCTCTAACATTACCGATAAGGGAAATTTTGTCGGCAATGACTTCTTGGCCAAGAGTGTGTTCCTCCAGATCCTGGACGCTGTACAATTTTGCCATTCTCTTGGGATCTACCACCGGGACCTCAAGCCTGAGAATGTCCTTGTGACCGAAAATGGAATGACCGTCAAACTTGCCGATTTTGGCCTGGCGACGACAGATTATTATACGACGGACTTTGGATGCGGTTCCACATTCTATATGTCACCTGGTAAGCGCTCAACTTCCTTCTTTCTGTTATAGCTTGGTGGCTAACTTGATATGTCTATAGAATGCCAACAATCCAACGCCCGACCCTTGTCCTGCTACATGTCCGCTGCCAACGACGTCTGGAGTCTGGGCGTGATTCTTGTCAATCTAACCTGCGGTCGCAACCCATGGAAACGTGCCTCGGTCGAGGATTCCACATTCCAGGCCTACCTCAAGGACCCATTCTTCTTGAAGACTATTCTGCCCCTCTCTTCCGAGATGGTTAGTATACTGAGCCGCGTCTTTGAGCTTGACCCAATTAAGCGGATCTCCATCCCAGAGCTGCGCCAGCTCATTCTGGAGTGCCCCCGCTTCACGGAGAATCCCATGGTCCAAACCCCCTGGGTGCCGGAGCAGATCGACTACATTCCCCAGCCCCAGATGCCATTGTTTATGGGCCCCGTGGAACCCCTGTATGCCCAGACCTCTGGCTCGTCGTTGGACTCTGCGCAATACTCGGCTTTCTCCCAGTCTGCTGCTTCGGACGGTTCGGCTATCACCGAGGACTACTCGGATTTCGATACCATGTCGCCTGCAGTCTCCCAGCAGGTCCCCGATTGCAAGCCGGTCTTCCCTTCTGTCTGCGCGGAGCCCTTCTTTCCCGCGGATCCCTTTGCTTATGGCCTCATTCACCCCAACCTACAGGGCTTCGAGATTCCCGTCTAATTGCTCCTTGCCTCGCAGCTGCATGACTTGACGCTCTTCTCTTTACACCATTCCTCGATCGAATGCTCTGTGGGTATCTCCTTTCACACATCTCGGGTCCCTTGCTCTCTTCCCTCTTCCCTCCACCGAGTGGACTCCCTAGAAGCTGCCGAACACAAAAAAGGTTGATCGCGTTGATCATGATCCACTGGACTCGGCCACCAGCTTTCCTTTCTCTTTGGACATATTTTACTGTTTCTCCTTTTTTTTTTTTTTCGTCTGGACCGCGGCACTTCCCTGGCTTAGCGACTGTGACCTTGCATGGACCGTTTGACCACAGTCCTGTGTCTCCCTTACAATCGGGTCTCCTTATTGTTTTAATATTCCCACACATACCTGGAGGTTTCTTTTTACGTTTCCATTTTTCTGGCGTGATACTACACTGGGAAGCATGATTTGAAGATACGCCCCTGGGAGGGCTGATGAAATACGGGGTCTTATATCTTTTTGGATTGGTGTATTTGGACATTTTTACATTTTTACACGGCGTTGACGCTTTTTGATTCTTTTCTCTGTTTATTTTTTTGGGGAAGGCTTTTTGTTTGACGACCTAAGGGTGATCTCAGTTCTCTTCGACTCATATGTGCATAGACTTTTTCGCATTGGCTGGACATTTCGGGACGTCTTGTTCCCTTTCATTGATTCTTACGATATGATACCTCGGTGTGGCATGAGACTTTTTACAATCTACACCACTGCATTCTACCGGCTATTTCCACATTCCACCTGCGAACATTGTAAAGTTAACCAGCTTCAAAAAGATCCAACCTCTTGTATACTGTCGTGCAACGTTGCGCCGTCCGACAACGGCCGAGACTCGATTGGGCATGGGATGATGTTTTGTGTTTCGTCGTGTGCGATGGGCCCGCGCCACCGTGAAACCGCTGGCTGCCCAAGTGGCACGCCAGACGAGGCAGATCCATTCCGAGTCGACGGTAGATGGGTCTGCGGTGAGTTGGATGATGTTTTACAGTATCAACCCTGTGCAGCTCGTGGTCAATGGAGTTATATATGCAATGGGGTGACATAGAACGTCCCAATGTCCCGAGGTCCCAACGACGATATATATACACGGACTTTCAATAGAGCGGATATGTACTCCGTACCATTCAATAAATTCATTTCGTATATATTCAGCTCCGGACCCGGATACATACACACCGCTATTACAGGATCTACATATTCCGCCCACCAGTAACCCGAATCGTCTCTCCATTAACGTAAGAGAACCACGGCGACGCAACACCCAGAACTGCCCGCGCAGCCTCCTCGGGAGTCGCAGGTCTGCCCAGCGGAATATCAGGGTAAGTCGGAGCAGCCTTCTTCTCCTGGTCCGCGGAGCCCTTCTTAGTCGCAAGCTGCTTGCCTGGAATTCCCAGTGCGACCTTCGTACCGTCAGGCGTAGTGATGAAAGCGCCCTCTTCCTTCGCGGCCGTCAGACGGGTCGTCACGAAGCCGAAGGCGATGGTATTCGACCGCACGCCAAAGGATGGACCCCATTCTTTGGCGATTGTACGGGTCAGGCCGACAACACCGGCCTTCGCGACTGCGTAATTGGCCTGGCCGCTGTTTTTGCCCGGTTAGTACATTTGTATTTAGAATTTGGTACTTAGTGTTGGGCGTTGACAAAGATAAAGAGTGGGGACTGGGGCTGGGATTGGGACTTCGGGTACTTACGCATTGCCGTGGACTCCGCTCGTGCTGCTGATGTTGATCACTACGCGCGGCTCTTGGTCTTTCACTCGGAAGTAGGGCGCTGCGGCGCGCACGAGCTGGAAGGGTGCGGTGTTGTGCACTGCTAGCATGGTCTCCCATTGCTTGTCTGTCATCTGTGGAGAATTTGGATTGTTAGTGCACTGCTAGCTGGTAGTATATGTTAAAGCCGAGACCGGTCTCACCTTGTGAATAACACCATCCCATGTGAACCCGGCATTGTTCACGATAATGTGGATTTTGCCATTGCCGAACTCGGCGGTTTTCTTTACCAGCTCGGTGATGTAGTTGCTATCGAGGACATCGCCGACGACGGCGAGGGCGCGGCCGGCCTTTGCGGAGTTGATCGCGTCAGCGACGGCGTTGGCCTTTTCTGTTTGTTTGTTAGATATGTCGGTATTGTAAAGGGACATGATGTCAATGTGTAATTATGGGTCTCGTACTGGAGTCGATATCGGCGACTACGACCTTTGCGCCTTCGTTTGCGAATAGTCGTGCTGCTTCGGCGCCAATGCCTTGGCCTGCACCGGTGATGATGGCTACTTGACCTGCCAGCAGACCGGCTGGGTAGTTAAGGTGCTCATTCACCTGAGTGAGACGGTCGGAGGGTGCCATTTTTGAAACGATGGGATGGATCAAAGGTGAGCGTTGGGCTTTGTAAGAGGGGGAGGTCTTATACAACAGATCTCTCGGCTCTTTTGGATCGCCGAGGCTCACCGCGGACCGAGATTGTGGGGTATACATCGATGTGACAGTCGAGAAGATGGGGGTTTATGAATCCAATTTATTTTGATATACTTGTATATAGTTCATTTTCTAGTATTATATCGTATATAGGCGATATGTTTTTCAATTTCTGTTAATATAGCCGATCTGCGTTTACTGTCCAGCTGAATCCAATTCTGGCTTCTCCGCTCTCTACATTCTTCCTCCCTAACGTACAGTAGCGACAGAAAAGCAGTTGACCTCCCATATGTGGGTATAATTTAAAGAGACTCGTCATGCATCACTCGTCCAGATCCACAGATACAGTCACCCCATGAAGTCGATTGTAAGAACGCCGACACAGTAGCTTCGTAACCTGCGATGATAGGAAGCAGCCCTTCACTTCTGGGTGTACCGCTCTGAATATCGGTATCCAAGTCAGGAAGTAAGCCGACATGCTCCGAAGGAGCCCAGTGCTGGCTGCCGTGCTCATCTGATAGTTTCGGTTCTGATGGACCTTCGTGGTCGCCCAATTTGGGAATCTGAACTTCGGTAGCACTAGCGGTGCTTTTCAGAGCCAGCAACACATCCCGGCACTGTAACAACAGCCCGCGGAGTAGGAAATTGCGTATCTGCCTGTTTTCCTCGTGGCAGATCTCATAGTATCCGTAGCGGATATCGACCCCGTGTTCTGGCCGCGGTGCGCGAGACGTCTCCCGCGAAACCCAGTACTCAAAGAGCTGGAGGGTGAGATTGAGTACGGAGATAGTCAGCAGTAGATTTGCGCTGTCTTTTGCGCATTTAGTGCACTGCAGGAACATCTGGCAGGCGCAAAATGTGCATTTGATGGTCTGCAGGCTGTGATCAAGCCGCAGGGGCATTGATCCAGCGAGTAGATGGTTTAGCCGGTTCATGTGGAATAGCTGCATGTCCACACACTCGCATGGTGAAATCGGGTATGGCGAAGCCACAGAACCGGCTAGCGATGGACTGGTCATCCCGTCAGCGAGTTCCCCGGACAGAAATGTCGGCGTCACGGGTGTATGTGGATATCCCAGACCAGCTGGGAGAGCAGGACACGGGTCCACGAGATCTGTGAATGGAGAGCTCTCAACTGTCGTCAACTGCCCAGGGCAGACGGATGACTCTAGGGTTGTTGCGTTGCCGAAGCTTCGGGGACTTTCCCAGAAGCCCGGCTGATTTGATATCAGGCAGACCTGTAGAACGGCACATTATTATAAATGTGCCGAATCGCTAAGTGGAAGGTAAAACTTACGTCGTTGTCAATTGCTGGGTCAGGAATATGATTGCCGTAGCTATTCCCAACTAGAGGTTCCATGTCGGCCACAGGAGCAACAAGCCGACTACCGCGAAATCCACGCATCGTGGGCTTCTCTTCTTGTAACTGACCTAGTTTGCGGAGAGTAGCTCTGTTTTTGCTACCCTTTGGTTTGCCTGATCGATTTGCAAATCCGTATTGGCACTGTAGGCCGTGACGCAGGCAACGAGTACAGACACTCTTGCCAGACAGGTTGCATTTCACCTTGGATTGCCTGCAGTTTTCGCATGCAGTTCGGAGTTTAGGTGTATCTCCGCCGGCATATGTGCTGCCATTGGACTCTGCAAGCATTGTCTGTTTGATGCTGGCCGTGGACGGGGGAAGTTGGGGGGTGGGAAACACGAAGGAAGCTAGTAGGATCTCCCAATACGATATAAATGACAGCTACCTATAGTCCCGGGATTCGGTGATATATGGATATAGATGGAAAGGGAAAAGGGGAAAAAGGAAAATAAAAGGGGAAATTAGGAATAGAAATCCACGTTCAATACAATAATACCATGTCCAATGATGTAGACGCTTCACACCCCCCCTTCTTCTACACCCACTCCTATAATATATAAACAAGCTCAAGCTTCAGGGAGTAAGAATGTCACTCTGGCATTCGAACTCAGTACCGACGGCAGCCGCATACAGAGGTCAGCCGCTGTGAAACCCCAGATGCTTCCATCTGATCCACCACGCATGGGACGTCAACTGGCCCCGGTATTCCGAGGTTAAAAAGAAGCATCTTCCCTCACAATCCATCAATCTGATTAAACCTGATCTGGCAAAAGGAATGTTGATTGACAGCGTTCGCTATTTTCGAACACTGCTCGTGATAGGAGAAAACAGAGTCTCCCAAGAGAAACCGGCTAGGGGTCCTTTTGTTAGTCGTCACACCCTGATGCAACATCGTAAACGCCAATTTCGGGGTTAAGTTTCTTGTTTATTAGGAAGCCAATAAACCTTTTACTAACAAGGGCTGTTGGTCTCTTATCCCACTGGTGCCTTGCTCTCCTCAATGGAACACAAGTACATTAGTCTCAAATGGACAACGCTAGGCACCATGTGAAATAGAAGTGAAAAAAAGGGCTCCTTTTTTTTATCCGGCTGACCAGATCTAGTCCCTGTAAGTGAAGTATGTGCTCACCGCTTCATTCATTTCGTCATTGTGTCATTGTTGCACATACTAATTCGAGTCATCGTCAGCAGGGGGACCTTTGACTCTCGAGAGAGATTCTTGAACATAAGCCGCGCCACGTACGCTACAACGTGAACATTTCATTCCATGCTACCTCTTTAAAAAATTGCCATGAGCATGTTCTCCAACCTCGAACTTGTGTTGCGCCAGACCCCAACTCAGCCGCGTGGAATCTGACAGGTCTCGGCAGCCCCGCTGTGCCGATAATCGAAAGCCTTCAACAACCCTGTCAGGTGAGCTACTGCTGCGCAGACCACTAGCACGTGGAAGATTTGATGCGAACTCCCCACAATGTCGAATTTCCCGGGCATAAGTCGTTCAGGTACCCGGGCCGCATATATCCCGGCTCCAAGTATATACAAGAAACCCTGGAAAACGAGCCAGTTTAAACCGATCTGCTGTTGCATCAGATCGAGCCCAAAGATGGAAACTCCATGGAGTACGGGAAAGACAGCAGACAAGCCCATCCCAACAAACATGGTAGCGCGGAACGGCCGCCAGCGAGGTGTGCGGAACCGGGGAGAAGCGGATACAATCACACAACCTAGCCCAATGGCACAGATCATGGTCCAGTATCTGTGCTGGAGTTCGGGTACACAGTAAAATCCGTAGAAGACACTAGGTACAAAGCTCCCCACAATAAGTCCCACGATACCGATATAGTCGAGTGCATTTCCAATGCGTGCAACCACAGGTGAATGGTTTGAAATGGTGTGATAGGTTGCGGACATGCCAAGGCAGAAGGCAGCCCCCGCGAAGAAACAGGAAAAAGCGAGGATATCAGAATCGGCTGCATCCCGGTAACGCGGAGAAAGCAAGTGGTAGAGCCCATATGCAGCGGGGGCAGCAATCACAGCTGGCAAGAGGTGGGTGTAGATATTGACCGTCTCATTGTGAACGTAACCCAGCGATTGAAATGAACTTAAAAATGACGACGAGGCTGGCCGATATCCAGTATGGATGTGATGGTTGTCACGTTGCCAGTGGGGTAAATCGTCCCAATGCAGAAGTCGTTTTACCAAGATCTGAGCCTCCTCCCCGATATCCGTCATCTCTGCAGACTGACTACCTGAGGGCACTTTCTGGTGCTCAGTAGGGCGACGCTGGCGAGGCATAATCACATGTGATATGTAAGTATGCACTTGGTTACAGGAATGAGTTTTGAAGTTGAACAACAATAGACCATGCAAAACAAGTCAGCAGATAGAATGCCCAAAAAAAAGAAAAAAAGAAAAGAATCTAGAAAAAGTAGAAGTAAATACAAAAAAGATATAGAAAAGAATGAGAGAAATTCCCAGCCGTTGGGCAGTTGAGGGAAATCGCCGTTGGGGAAGAGGAAACAAACAAGACAAACATCATATCAACTCCCGAGGTCCAGATGACGGTTGATATCATACACCATGTCAACGCATGTCAACACATGGAAAAGATGAGTCGCTTACGCCCAGTATCCGACTCCCTGGAAAATGTTGGATTTGTTTCAAAGGGGGATAAGAAGTGCGTTTGAGATGCTCCTCCGAACTAATGCTAATCAGGCTGACATTCGAAGACTGTTGGACTATAAGACTCAGACGCAGTACTTCGACAAAATAGTCGATCGATATATGCAATTTTGTGCCAATCACTCGAAAGACCTCGATGCAGCATTAGGCTCCCTTCCAACAAGTTCTTCAAACGATGCGACTTCCAACCCGCCCGCTTCCCGGTCGCCCTTGAAATTAAACCCCGCACAGAAGGGTGTCCCGCCACCATCAACAGAGCTATCCGCACTCCTTCTCTCCCTTCGGAAGCTGCGCGAAGCCGTCCTGGCAACAGCTACAACTACACCCGCAGAATTCTCACAGCGAGTACATGTCTTCTCTATTCGCCTGTCCATTCTCGCGCATCACCCACCGTCATACTTCCCCTCTCTACGATACGTTCTGGATAAACTACACTCCACATCTCACCCACTACCCGGCGCTGAAGCCAGTGAACTGGTCACATATTTGATTCTTGATTATGCCTGTCGCCAGGGAGATATGAGAGCGGCGTTTGAACTGCGTGCTCGGGCGCGGAAGGAGCATTCCTATCAGTCACAGACAGTGGATAAGGTTTTGGCTGCCTTAATGCACGATAATTGGGTCGTGTTCTGGCAATTACACAACAGTGTGGATTCTCACATCCGCGCAGTGATGAATTGGGCCGCAGACCGAGTTCGCAGGCATGCGCTCAAGGCTGTGGGTAGTGCCTATCTCAGCGTGCATATCAGCTGGATTTTGGGCGGCTGCACAGGAGACGAACAGAGTTGGACCTGGGAGAAATTGGTTGAGCAAGAGAAGCTTCGCTGGGAGCGGGAAGGTGATAGGATTATCATCAAACGACTGAAGCAGAGAGCCCCTCCCAAGCCGGAGCCAAGCGCATCGAATGCCTGAGTACATCCGGGCTAGACTTTCTTTGGACAAGAGCATTCATGGCGTTCGTTTCATTGCATGGCGTTGGTTGGAAAGACGTCGTATCATTAGCAGACGCATATCATTCACGGAGTATTAATTATTATTTAGATCGTGTGCAGACAGGTTGAATTCAATGCCCCCAGGGTGGGGCGATTTTTCAATTCGAGCGTTATAACTTCAGGTCTGAGTTTGGCCGGTCTAAATTTGTCTGTCCGACGATAGGCTGTTTTGATAGCGTATCAGCCAGCTGGCCCTTCATGTGAGTTGCACTGTCGGTACAAAGCTCGTAGACTGTCGACAGGTTGAATACCAAACTACCAAAAGAATGGTTGGATGAGACCTGGGCCTCAAGGAGCTGACGAGACTAGAAACAAACAATCAGTCAATACGTTCAAATGACCCTTCAAGTAGGTGTATGGAATATGGGGATCAAATACCTCATCCAGTTGTCCAATGTACAGAAGACACACAGCCAGATTCTGAGCTACCAGAGCCCCATCCGTCCTTGTCTTATCCTCCCCGAGAATGCGCCACTCAGCCACTGCATCGGCAAAGCGACCATCTGACATGCTTATCAGAGGCTTCAATAAAGCAGCCTCTTTCGTCTCATTAGCGTCACCAAATACCTGGCTTGCTGCGTCCAGATCGCCAATCCGCAAAAGCAAAAGTGCTTTCCTCAATTTTGTGATGTTTGACTCTGGTCCAGGCATCCGGAGGCTATCAAGTGATCTTCTGGCAGCATCGAAATCACCCATTTCTATAAGCGCATTCACGCTCCTAACCCCAAGATCTGCCAATCGCTGCTTCCATAGTTCTCGCTCAGCTTCAGTAGCTTCACTTCTCATGATCTCTCGGCGCGCTTCCAGACCGATCTCGTACAATCCACCAATGCTTCGGCGAGAATCACCAAAGCCTATACTTTGGAGTCTCACGGCCAGCACGCGAAGCGGCCATGGAACAATATGACGAGGATCTTGTTCATGTTCTGGGTCTTTATCATTATCGGCTGCAGCTGATTCAAGGTTTAGATCGATGTAATAGAATGCCGAACTCAAATCCTCCAGGGCTTTCGATTCCTGTGCTGCGAGAACTGTGTTGCCCGACAGATCCAAGCAGGCTAGGCGTGTGTAGAAAAGGGAGAATATGATCTTTATATCCGTCGGAGATATCAATGACGAGGTCAAGATCGAAGCAGAAAAATGCGCGGCAATGAGAAATCGACCTTCAGCCAATAGCTTTTCGAGGGTGCCTAGAGAAGTTGATAAGGGTTCCCCTGGATTTAGGATAACGAATTCGGATCGCAGTGGCGGAGGGATGTCAAGATGAGAGAGGGTATGGAAGTTGCCATGGTGGAGTAGAAATGAGAGGTCTTTTTCTAGAGTTTCAGGTAGGTCATCTGGCGCAAGCGGATCCAACTCGTAGAAGGATGCCCCAGAAAAGGTGTCGTCGGCAGCAAGCATTGATTCGTGTTTGATAGGCGAGATGGGTGTTTCGGGGAGAGCGAGAGGGCTGGATCATGTAAGAGAAAGATATAGAGGTGGAAACCAAGGTACCATGCTCACTCATCTGATGCATCTAAAGGACCTCTTGTTGAGCTGCGGGGCCGAGAAGCTGCATAGGCAATCAGTAAGGGACGGTCGAAATGTAATGGGAATGGAGTGAGCGCTTACACCTGGAGATATTCCGAATGTGCTTGTCTGGTAGTGAATCCATCTCTATAGCTTTAGCTGTTTCTGAGAGCAATTAGAATGTAAAGCAGAGTATGTAAGTATTCTACCATTGAAGTCGAAGCAAAACACCCGATAAGCTATCGGATTCTGCCAGGGCGGTGGATTCCGGATCTGGCGACTTGGCCGCGATCTGGCGTTGCCGAATGCAACAAGCTGTCAGCCATACGTTCCCTACTTTTCTTTTTCGCTTTTTCTTTTTATATGATCTTTGCTCCGATACTTTAACACTCCTTACTTTATTAATTAGCTTGTGGGTTTTCACAATGGCGGCGGCCAAGAACAAGTACTCGGTCATTCTTCCCACCTACAATGAGCGGAGGAACCTCCCTATCATCATCTGGCTGATCCAGAGGACCTTCAACCAGGAGTATGCGCTTATACTAGTGTAATTCAAGCGCAGTGGGGGCTAACATCCTTTTTTTAAAAAAAATTATAGGAAGTTGGATTGGGAGGTTATTATCGTCGACGACGGATCCCCTGATGGCACCCTCGAGATCGCGAAGCAGCTCCAGAAACTCTATGGCCCCGAACACATCGTCCTTAAGCCCCGCCAAGGCAAACTCGGTCTGGGTACAGCTTACGTCCATGGCTTGAAACACACCACCGGCAACTTTGTCATCATCATGGACGCCGACTTCAGCCACCACCCCAAGTTCATCCCTGAGATGATCCGAATCCAAAAAGAGACCGACGCCGACATTGTGACCGGAACCAGATATGCGAGCCGTGGAGATATCAAGGGTGGTGTCTACGGCTGGGATTTGTTCCGCAAGTTCACTTCGCGTACTGCCAACCTCATCGCGGACGTCATGCTGATGCCCGGTGTGAGTGACTTGACTGGTAGCTTCCGGCTGTACAAGAAGGCAGTGCTGGAGAAGGTTATCCTCAATACCGAGAGCAAGGGCTACAGCTTCCAGATGGAAATGATGGTCCGTGCTAAGGCAATGGGCTACAAGGTGTCTGAATGTCCGATTACCTTCGTCGACCGTGTATATGGCGAGAGCAAGCTAGGTGGATCCGAGATTGTCGACTACCTCAAGGGCGTGTTGAGTTTGTGGGTTAAGGTCTAATCGGGCCTTTCCATTGAACTTAGGTGCCCCAATGCTTGGATTCATCTTTGCCTCAAATCCAACATGGTACCATGTGTGGACTTGCCTACTGCCCGTGCTGTGATATACCCCTTTCTGACCTCTGTTATGCCGAATCAGTGCACTTCTGGGTGGTGTTTGAATGACTATTTATTGTCGATATCAATTCAACGTTCTCTTGTCTGCTGGTTTCACATTTCTATGCTTCAATATCATCAACCTCCAGCGCTCAGAGGGTCTGGAGGTATCGTAGAACTCGATCAATCAGGTCCTGCTGGCCCTCGTCACGAACATTGTGACTGGCTCCAGGAACGACCCCGCTGTTTTCCGCATCCCACTGGGCGCCTCCCGCTTCGGTGGCTTGCTGCCATCTCTGCAGTAGCTTTTCCTTGTCCACCCAATGCGGGCAATACTCATCTTTACCAGAATACAAGGCCAATAGCTTGGATTTGACCATGCCCTGGGTGCCCACCATCCCAAAAGTCTCTTGCAAACGCTTATCGCTCAAGTCGGAGCTGAACAGGTCGTCATCAGATGGGCTGTCGGGGCTATGAGGGCTCACTAGACTCAAGAATCTCCTGGCACTGAGAGGTGCATCGGCCGGATAAGAAAGCTTCGCAGTCAGATTCATTGGGAGAATTGAGTCATTCTTGTCTGCTGTGTATGGTTGCTCCTGGGCAGAGCTCACAAGCTGATCGTAGATCTTTCTGAGCTCATCGGGCTGTGAAGAAGATTCAATAATAGCCAGCAGACTCTCTCTATCAGAGACAGGCGCCTGGAGAATTGCACCGTCGAGCTCTGGGCGGACCATATGCTGAAGGCCAAAATCAAACTCTTTTTGCGGCACGGGGTTGGGCGAATAAAGATAGTGGAGCACGTCCTGACTTCCGGTAGAGTGTCCCATGATCACAATCTTTCCGGCCTTCGTCATTGCGCCCGGTTGACGCGATGCCTTGAGATCGCGAATGAACCGCACGCATTGTCCGATTTCTTCTACATCGCGATCAAGGCTTCCGACTCCCCATCCGGAATAGGAGGATGAGAGTAGGACAGAGAAGACTGACCATTCGGTGTTTTCCAGAGCGTTGGCTAGCTTAGAGACATAGGGAACAGTGCACAACCCATCTGTCAGTCCGCCCACGAAGATAAGGCTGTTTATCTTGTTGGTCCCATCAGCTGGTGGGGTGAACTCAAAGGCCACAAGTTTGGGAGCCTGCGGGGGGTTAGCTTGGCATAGAGAATGAATAGCGTAGTGTATACATATTCATGGAGGACACCGCTGTGCGAGGGCCCTCGACTAGCGTGTGAGGACATGATTGAATCGTGGTGGTTGTTGACAAGGTAGGGGTGAAGGTGGGTGATCAGTAGTTGACGTTATCATTTGCAGGCGGGGTCGGCCACTACATTGGTCCTCTCTGATCTCACGAAACTTGAACACTTTACATATGTATATATATTTTTGCTTACAGTATGCCAATTACATTTGCTCTGCGACCTTCGGAATACTCCATAAAGCGGCTCATACTACACGCTTTAGGCTTAGCCACGTTCACGATGTCGCCAAGGACGATCTGCGTGAACCCTATATGAGGTACGTACCTCGTATGTCTGACTGCCTACATTCAAAACCCCTCTGCCTAGTAAGTGAGATTCCACTCATTTTTCAGCCATGAATCCGACCACAAAAACACGCTTTTCTATGAGAAGCATCAATCGAACTACACAATGCCGATACATCCGAACTGCAAGCTCGCGGTCCGATCAAACCATGCGGTTATCGGACGGGAGGACCCTAGGCTATGCGGAATATGGCTGTGAAACAGGCTATCCACTGATGATCATGCATGGCTATCCCCAATGTCGCCTTGAGGCCTCTGCTCTAGACCATATCTTTCGCCAGCGCCGAATTCGTGTGATTGCCCCAGAGCGCCCAGGCTTTGGTCTCTCCACAGGCCAACCCAACCGGTGCATCATGGACTGGCCCGCCGATGTTCAAGCCCTGGCTCACCATCTCAACCTCTCACGTTTTGCAATCATGGGCGGCTCCGGTGGTGGGCCCTATGCATTAGCGTGCGCACGGATGCTTCCTCGAGACATGATGTCCGCAGTCGGTATATTTGCCGGAGCGGGCGACTGGAGGGCTGGTGCTCACCATATGCCTTGGATTTATCGTGTGTCAATGCTAGCGGCGGAACACTGGCCAGCTGGACTACGTGGTTCGTTGGCCTTTGTGCTGTGGATTCTTAGAAATGGGCTGAACACAGAAATGGCAACTCGGAGAATAAATGACTACCTGCTAAAGGACAGGGACCAACATGACGAATCGGTCGAGGAACAAAGAGCTCAATTGCTACGCATAATATTTGAGCCCTTTGCACAGGGCACTGGCCCCGCTGCGTACGAGGCTAAGCTATTGTCACAAGACTGGGGCATTAAGTTTGGCGACATCACTTACAACAATCTCCACATCTGGCATGCAGAGAAAGATTGGAATTCGCCGCTGCCTATGACCGAATACTATGTCAAACTTCTTTCTAACAAGCCATCCTTCAGGGTGTTCGAAGGCGATACACATTTCACGATCCATAGGCATCTGGACGAGATCCTATCAGAACTGATCCCCGAGAGCCCATAGCATGATATGAAGAGCTTAGATGCGCCATTGATTTAGGATAAAGGGTATCCGCCACCCCACTTCTCTGTTGTATAATATCATACCATGTAGTTTACTCCACTCAATCCCTTGTCGATGAATCGCATTTCGTTCGTACATATGTTGGGGACAGAGATGCTGTAGCATCCCGAACAGTCTCTGCTGCAACCACAGAGTGACTGATGGCTCTTGAGGTCAGATAGCGATATCTCTCCAATATTGTCAAACTACAGAAAAATCAGGCTCTGAACTCGTTTACTGCTGAGATGCTAATATAGTCTCAGTTTCCACAAAGACACAAGAGCCATAGAACTTCCAAGCTGGCGTGTGTAGCATATGAGGTCATCATGTGCCTGGGCTAGAGAAAAATGTGTATATTTTCCGAGGTCGACATACCATCTCCTCAGGTAACCTAGATATGAAAATTTACACTAGTTACTCCGTAACTACCTAGGAAGGTCAAGCGAACTGTTGGTGAGTCTCGATCTGGGGCAACTTCACGACAAATGGCTAATAAACCTGAATAGATAGACCCAAAGTCATTCTGAATTGTAATATCTCTTCCTTTTGAAAGTAAAATGATGTCAAGTTAGTTAACTAAGATGAGGTGACCTAAAATGAGGGCTTGGTCCGTTAGCGCCTGAAATACAAGGCAAGAAGACTAGCCATGTTGGGGCTAGCGCCACCGCCCTTGACCTTCGTGTATTGCTGAAGCTTCTCTATTTCTCAAATCAAATAGTGGACGTCTCAATACACAAGATCGCTGCTGCATTGCTGAGTAAAAAATATTGCTGAGCTTTGGGCAACCTGACACGCTTTACGCTTGTACACTACCGTTGTTGGCTGCCGTTAACGACGCACCTATCTAAGCAACATGCCTGCCGGCCGCAGGTCTGGCCGCTTGAAAGGCCCAAGGGCAGCCTACGTTGATGATCCATTTAAGGCAGCTGGGATCAGTGATGATGAGGACTCCATCAAAATGGAAAGCTCCGGCAAGGGGAAAAAGAAGCGCACCCCGACAGAAGATTCAGCCTCAGATAATGAATTTGTTGCTGGCTCAGGCGAAGAAGTCGATGAGGGAATCGAGGAAGAGGAGCCAGAAGATGAACTAGAAGAGGATATAGGATCAGAAGCCAATGCCTCCGACTTTGACGAAATGGAGATCGACGGCATCGAGAATACTCCAAGGCAAGGGCGTTCTACGTCGTACCAACACGACGCAAGCTCCAGGAAGCGAAGAGCTGATGGTACAGTTGTACCATCCGCTGAAGAGACCCACATCCGTGGTATTATTGAACCCAGAGATCATTTGTCTAAGATCACCTATTACACTCTCACTTTCGGTTCCGACGATCGAGATCTGATGCCAGCCGTCCACTTCCGAATGCGATGGAACAAGGGTGTAGATGCTGTTTTTCCCTCTCGCTTCACCTTGGAGGAGAGGGAAAAGAAGCCTGAATATCTATATGGGCCCACATTTGGTGTTCACCCAGATGATGTTATGAAAGAAAGCACCCGTGGGTGGGACTGGTACTATGACCGGGACGTCGGCGAAAGATTCCGGAAAAGGCAGCGCATTGAGACGATTGAGGAGTCAATGGCTTTCCAAAATTACCTGCCTCAGCCCAATACGCGAAAGCACGGGATTTTACTGGGACGGTATGATAATCAACAACTCTTCGAACTGGGCTATCATGAGACTTTCGACTTTGGAAAAGCCTGGGAAGAACCAGCCTCCAAATCAGACGGATCAGGAAGTGGGACCAAAAGGGTTCGAGAAGGTTGGATGTTAAACATCGGTCACAAGGCACATTGCATGGCTTGGGCTCCGAACCAGAAAGGTCTGACACAGTATCTTGCTATCGCGGCGCCGATCACAGAAGACCAGAAAAACCAGTACAAATCCGAAGATAGTGAGCCTACCTCATCATTTCAACCCTCAGAGCCTTTCCCTAGCGCTCTGCAGATTTGGGAGTTCAAAGGCAAACCAAGTGAGACACCTACAATGACCCTCGATATGGACTCCAAACCCCGGCTTCGACAAGTGCTTTGTGCAGACTGGGGGGACCTGAGACGCATGGTATGGTGTACTTTGCCCCGGACCGAACGAGCGGAGGACAAAGAAGAAGAAAAAGAATCCATTGGTTTACTCGCGACAGTTTGGGGAGATGGATGTGTCAGAGTTTTGGATATAAAAGCAGATAGAGGGTCACAGGAAACCGAATTTCGTGAGTCTCCCCTTGGACTGATTCTAACGAGTCCCGCTAATGTGCAAGATATAGTGAAAATCGAATCGCCCGCATTTGAGGCAAGACCGCCATCAACGGTTTGCACATGTGTCACTTGGCTATCCCCTAGTGACCTTGCAGTGGGATGCGGTAACGGCTTTGTGGCTATCTGGAACATCGAACCTTCCTCTGCGTCTGAACCTCTACCTTATTTCTATCGGCCACTCCATGCGACCTACGTACTCGATATCACATCGGCATACCCAGCCCATCCCCAACTGGTCATCACTATTTCCATGGACGGTGAAACGCGGATGTGGTCGGTCCTCGATCCCACCAGTGAAATGGCCTCGACGGGCCGCATGCGAGGGGCCTCCCCCTTCATCAGCTATTCTCCCATCTGCCAGTCCGTTGTTGCCGGCGATGAAAACGAATTCGCTCGCGTAATTCCAATCCGACGATTTTTTACCACTACCACCATTGCGCGGCTCAGCAGCACCATCTCAGCCATGGCGCAATGTAGCAATCACCACCCCTGTGCGCTGTTTGGCAGTGCCGCTGGTGAGGTCGTAGGAACAAATCCCTTCCGACGAGTGGTTTACAACAAGGAGCAGATCTGGCAGCAGATATGGTTCACACATGAATGGATTCCCACCTCCAAGACGGATACTATGGGAACCAGTCGGTTTCATGACGGATACCGGGCAGAGAACCAGAAGGTGGCAAAGAACAAGCTGTTCGAGACCAACCCCGTCAATGGGATGGGGACCTCGACGATCTTCGAAGAAAACTCCCACGTCACAGCCCTCGGGTGGAACCCCAACCGCTCGTGTGCAGCGTGGGCCAGCGCTGCGCTGGGATGTGGGCTGGTGAGAGTCGAAGATCTTGCCATCTAGTTGGCGGCAATCAGGACAGGATTGTTGATGACGGGACACCTGCCTAGATCGTCCTGTCGATCAGGGTCATGGAGACATCATATTTGATCTATGAAAAGAAACTAGGCGACAGTGAAACGAAATATAGTCACAGTGGACCCCCAGCCCCCAGCCACACCAATTGCTTACTTAATGTCGCCGTGGAAACCCACCACAACATCGTGGTTGGCAGTTGGGGCCATGTGGGTTCAATCAGATCCGCATCCACCCAATCAACATCCGCAGAAGCCAATTAAAAATAAATTAAAAACATAAAAGCCTGGCTGGACTGCCGCTAACCCAGCCACCGTCGATCCCAGCCGCCTATTTTTGGCCCAATAGAAGTACACTTCACCGTGATAGTAGATCTTTTTCGTATGACTTTTAAGCCTGGACTTGAGTCCTTCTGTTCTCATTCTTAATTCCCCATCTCCCATCCAAATTTACACCAATACCACTCATATCTCCATTCCCTTGTTTACATTTCGGTCTTCAATTTCAAGCGCCTTTCTCTTTTCAATTATTATTGCAGGCTTCAATTGCCTCCTATCATTATGTATTTCTCTTCTGCTGCACTCCTCGCCCTTTGCTCTATTAGCGTGACCTACGCGGCGCCTTTCGCCAATCCCGAGAACGAAGACCTCGCTCGCCGCGCAACCTACTCCGTGGTCAATGCTGATGAAGACACCTCTTCCAGCTCAGTTGCACGTGAAGTCGACACTGTCTTCGAAACCTCCACTGTCACTGCTCCTGGTTCCAACCCAGTGCCTGTCACTGTCACTGTGACTGCTACCCCTTCGAGCGTGACCCCCTCCTCGACTGCTGTGGCTAGCTCTACTCCATGCTTGGAGCTCCTTAGTCTTCTTCCAACCCCGGGATCTTCCTCTTTCTTCCGCCGGGGCCTGAGAGCCGCTGGTCAGCCTGCTCTCTTTGCTCGCGAGTACTCTAGCTCTTCTGCTTCGCTGTATGCCAGGGAGTACCCCACCGCCTCTGCCGCTGAGTCTCTCTATGCTCGTGGCTGGTACTCTTCCGCTTCTGGTACTCCTTCTGTCGCCACCCCTACTGCTTCAGCTACTTCGCTCGTGGCTCGCGGATTCGGTGATTCGTACTCTTCTGCTTCCGTTTCACCCTCTTCCAGTTTGAGCGCTTCCGTCACTGCTACTCCTCTCGTCGCTCGTGGCTGGTACTCTTCTGTTACCACCCCGTCTTCTTCGACAACTCCCCTTGTCGCTCGTGGCTGGTACTCCTCTGTGGCCACTCCCTCTGTCTCGGCGACTCCCCTTGCGGCTCGCGGCTTCTATGTGTCTCCCTCCGGCACTTCCTCCAGCTCGAGCGTCCCTACTTCAGCTGCTCCTCTAGCTGCTCGCGGACAATATGGCTGGTACTCATCCGTCCCTAGTGCCTCCTCTGTTGCCACCCCTTCTGCATCTTCCACTCTTGTGGCCCGTGGTGTCCGTAGCTGGGGCTCTTCCAGTGTCTCTTCGCCTGTCTCCAGCACATTCGCGGCGTCGGCCACCCTCGTGGCCTACTAAGATAATATCAGGTGACGGATTTAGCTGCTTACATGGAGCACGAGCAAGCCTTCCATGAACTGATAAAATCCTTGATTTATGGCACGATATGATCGCAATAACGAAAAGGAAATGATTGCGAATGACTTGATTTATCCCCATTACGGCTTTGGGGATGCATATTTGACTGGCGTTTTTACCGGAAGCGATTTTGAAATGACTTGCACTTCTTCATGTGTCTTTTACTTTTTGTGGATATGGGAATGGGTTGTTTCCGCGCTGGCTTGACCTACATAGACTGGATTTCAATATTTGATGGGTCCCTGAAGTACATAGAATAGTTGCACGATGCACCAAGAATAACAAAATGAAATGGATACGTTTATGACAGTATTTCTCGTATCGTACTTAATCCTTGAAGAATATATCTTTCCACAACTTGGAAGGTCACCAAGGTACCTATAGTACCATACTTCCTCTGCCGGAGATTTCCTAACTGAGCTTTTATGAGGGCGCCCAGAGTCATTACTTGATGGATCAGTGAGGTCCAATGAACGCTCACTGATTCTGATTGGATCACTCAGAGACTGATCAGATGGGTCTATTGAGCACTCGGTCCACGGTGGACAGAATGGACAGAGTGTACTTAGTACCCAGTAATGACCGGATATCTGCACCCTTCCGCGGCAGTTTCTGGTCCTGTAAGCCTCGAGGCCTCGAAGTTCGCTTACCCACACCGCTAGTCTCATCACATTGTGGGGAGAATGCGGGGCCAGAGCGATATGTCAGTCGAGCAAGAAATGCAGTATTTAATAGTCTAACACGCTTCCCTTCAGAATCCAACGTCAAGTGCTTACTTTTATTCGTTACAACACTTCGAATCCGGTCAACAAAAATACTTATTTGCTATTATGTCAGCATCAGTGCCTACCTAGGTATTCAGGATTCTGTTGTGCAAATATCTCCTTCCACTTGGTGTCTTGGCTGCACAGTCCAGTGCGATCGAGTTGCAGAACCAGACGACACATGCACGGCTGCCTGGAGGGACGGAGAGAACTGGTATACCCTTCGGCCTGTATCGGACCAACCCGCATCATCTGAAAAGTCACTCGACGCCACGCCTGCAGATTCGCACGAGGTCAGTTTGATCCATACGGGAGGCACCCTGTCGGCAGCATGGGCTATTGGAAATAATGCCATCTGCAAAGTTCATCACTGGAGCTCCGATACCACTTCAGAAAGTGAAACTATCAAATCCGTTCAAAAAATGGCACCCCAGGTACCTATACCTGAAGTCATCACTTCTTGGGTCGATGGGGAGCGATCTTTCTTAGTGTTAAAAAGAGTTCCCGGTATAACATTAAGGGATGCCTGGGGGACTATGTCCGCTAGCCAGCAAGACTCTATTTTGAATGAGGTTGTTCATTTTTGCGAGATACTCGCTTCTATCACCTCGGAACGACTCTAAGATGTATCTGGTGGTCCAGTATTAGAACCTTATCTTGCTCACTCGGGGAAGGATTCACTAGAGCCGCTAAGTGTGTGTGAAAGCAAGGAATACTCCTTTCGGGAGGATCTCCACCCGAATCCGGAGATTAAAGAGAGGTTCCACCTTTATCACCCCGATCTAGGGCCAGGGAGTATACTTATTTACGATCAGAGACTCGCGGCAATTATCGACTGGGAGAGCGCTGGATTTTACCCGCGTTTCTGGATCTCGACGAAACCTTCTGTATCTCGGGGACTAGACTTTTGTCCGCCAATCCCGGGCATCGATGAGACTGAATGGAGAAAGCGACTCAGAATAAAACTCCAAGATCGTGGTTACCCTCGATTTGCGGAATGGTTCATGGAATGGAGAAAGACAAGGTCTAGATAGTGGAATCGAGCAGATGGCAGGGTTTGTTGTAGCATTATTTGTATTATAGCACAATTAATGGCAGCCAGATGATCAGGGTTCTTGTATAGGGGCCTAAAGGGGCCATATCCCAGTTTGACAGATAGGGCAGATAAGGAGCTTATGTAACGCGGTGCATGGGGGCCGCGCGGTGGTTGCCCCGAGAGACGCGGCCGTAAACAGCGCATTATCCCTCTCACATTCAACTCGGACACTTCATGACCTCCAATGGTCTTTTCTTTTGTGGATTCTTGAGTGTTATTGTCCTTATTCTTTTCTTTGTACCTCTGATTTCAACACGCTTCAATCGCATGCGCAAAGGCTGGCCGAGGCTTGACATCGATAACAATGCCGGGGACAGTGGCAGATGGACCTACGGTCTCCATGTCTTGTATGTGGTACTACTTTAATTATCCTTGCACACGCTGACAATTACTCTAGTTGCGAACAATTTTTGGGGCAAGGATGACGCAGGACTTCAACCAATGTTGGACCGCGTGCATGGTTCAAAGGTCACAAATGACGAACTGAAGGTTTTCTACAGCAGTACGTGCCATGCATGCGACCGCGATAAAATCAAATTCTAACACCCTTTATAGTTCGAGCCTCTATTGAAGATGAATACGCACGGAAACTCCAAGCTCTATGTCGCAAGTCGCTGGGATCACGCGAGATAGGGTCGCTCCGAGCCTCACTCGACGTGGTTCGCGGCGAAACTGAAGCCATTGCCAAGGCACACGCCGCCATCGCAGCCCAAATGAAGACGGAATTGGAGGAGCCACTTGCTGCTTTTGCTAGTGGCATTAAGGAGCGACGAAAGATTATTCAACAGTGCATTGAGCGCTTACACAAGACCAAAATGCAACAGACACAGCTTGTCAACAAAGTGGGTAAATTCATGGAATGGCAAGAGATAAGATACTGATTCTACAGACGCGTGATCGCTATGAGCAGGATTGTCTCCGCATCAAGGGATACCTCGCGCAGGGCCACATGGTCATGGGCCAGGAGGAGCGCAAGAACAAGCAGAAGCTGGAGAAGACCCAGATCCAGTTGGCATCAAATAGCCAGGAATATGAAGCGGCCGTCAAACAGCTCGAGGAGACAACTGGACGCTGGAATAAGGAATGGAAGTCAGCATGCGATAAATTTCAAGATTTGGAAGAAGAGCGTCTGGACTTCACAAAGAGCAGTCTGTGGACCTACGCGAACATTGCTTCAACTGTTTGTGTCAGCGATGATGCCGTATGTTTAACCTGCCCGGGCTTAATTTCAATACTAATTCAATATATAGTCGTGCGAGAAAGTCCGTCTCTCTTTGGAGAACTGTGAAGTGGAGAAAGATATTATCTTCTTCATTAAGGACCAAGGAACTGGCCAGGAGATCCCAGACCCTCCCCGATTCATCAACTTCGCCAAGGATGATGACTCGAGCTCTGATATAGACGAAGCCGACGGCTATTCCGTAGCCCAGTTCCAGCGCACCATGAACCCTGCATTCCGCACATCCTCCCCTCAACCCTCAACATTCGATTCACACCATGACCCACACTCAGACCTCGCGGCTCAAATGGGACATCCTTCTCCTCCCGTCGTTAACAACGCGCCGCCACCTCAGCAACAACCGCTGCCCTCTCAACAGCAGCCACACCCTCAACAGCAGCAGTTCATGCATCAGCAGCTTCCTACCCAGCATCAGCCTGTCATGCAGCAGCAGCCCATCATGCGGCAGCAGCAGCTTCCCACCATGCAGCAGCCTAGCATGCAGCAGCAGCCTCTCACGCGTCAACAACCTCCCCTGCAGCAGCAACCGCCGCTTCAGCCACAACCTGAACAACCCGCGCCACTAGATTTCCGCCGTGGTGGCGCGCCGCCTCCGAACTATGATCCTGAACAACATGGAGAGATTGGCGCTGTTCCGCACAACGCATACCCAACAGATGGTATGACCATGTTCTGTCGGGCCGGGCCACCCTCAGAGCGAAGCTCAGCGACCAGCGCATATCGCCCGTCTAGCCGTGACTCTCAGAGCGAAGTTTCGAACCCAACCTCTATCTCCAGTGTTGAGGAAACGCCTACCAAGAAGTCTGTAGTAAAGCCAGCAAGCAGCGCCCCGGTGCCGAGTTCCGGAGATGACAAGTCACCAAAAAAGAAGAGTGCTTTCTTTAGCAACAGCCCCTTCCGGCGCAAGAGTCGCCATGACAAAGAAAGGCCGGTTATTTCTTCGCAGCAAGCCATCTCTTCGCAGCCCGCCGTTTCACCCCAATCCGCGTCTCGCAGTGGTTGGGATTCGCCAACAAAGCAAATCAGTCCGACGAAACAAATGAGTCCGCCCAAACAAGTTATCAGCCCGGCCAAGCAAGTGAGCCCTCCCAAGCAAATGAGCCCACCCAAGCAAGTGAGCCCACCCAAGCAAGTGAGCCCGCCAAAGCAAGTGAGCCCGCCAAAGCAAGTGAGCCCGCCAAAGCAAGTGAGCCCGCCCAACCAGGGTAGCCCGGCCAAACAAGTCAGCCCAGTCAGGCCTCAGGCAGGCCCCCCGGGTCGTGTTTCTGACAGCCCGGAACCTGTCGATCCTCGAGCCAACTTCCAGCTCAACGTTGGCAACAATGTCTTTGACGTTGCCTCCCCAGAAAAGAGCTCACCCCAGAAGGGATCACAGACAAACCAGGCACCTGAAGATGACTTGGATCCTATTGCGCGGGCTCTAGCAGATCTCAAGACCAGCGGGAAGCAGTCCGCGACACGGGTGTCAGCAGATAGATATCATGGCATCTCTACACCCACTCCGTCGGCACATTCTTCCACCTATGGTGGCAGCAATGCCAGCGTCGCTGCTCCGCCACCAGCATACAATGATCCCACAGTCAAGCGACTTGGCGCACCTCAGCCGGCCTTCACAGCGAAACAAATGAACAAGACAACTCAGCAGTATACTGGTCAAACCCAGAGCATGCTTCGAGGACAAAACAACAGCATGGGATCCAGACATAGCGGGCAAACACAAGAAGCCCCCCCGAGCTAGATCACCAGCACCAGCACCGAGACGGAGCGTCAGCCCTCAAGTCCCTTCCCCCGTGTGGATACTCGGATGAGCCAGAATAGCGGCAGGGGTCCGAGCCCTAGTCCTAGTAGTTACCAGTCTAACAGCATGCGAAGCCAATACAGCCAGTCGCCTACTCCGCGTCGTACTCAAGATCCACCCTACTCTCCGAACGACTTCGTTCGGAGGGCGTCACCTGCTATGAGCCACCGTGCTGTATCCCCGCAGCCCCAGTTCAGGCAGCAAGCTCGTCCTTCTAGCGCTGGTGGGATGGAGCTGCAGTTGTCTGGAACCCACGATATGTACGGTTCCAGCAGTCCCGGTGGGTATGCTGGCTCGGTTCGAGGAAGCAGCCGTCCCTCATCGACTTATGGTGACGGTCCGCCTATTGGCCGATCCCGGAGCCGTACTATGGCTGTTGCAGAGCCTGGACGCAAATTTAGCCGTGATGGACGACCAATCTTGCATTTCGGTAAGCATTTATATCTCCTCTCGACAATACGTTCTTGGTATCTAACCCGATTTGAATTCCACAGCTCGTGCCATGTACACCTACAATGCCGCCATCCCCGAAGAGCTCAGCTTTGGCAAGGGCGATGTCCTTTCTGTTATCCGCCTGCAGGATGACGGGTGGTGGGAGGCCGAAGTCACCAACGGCCGTGGCCACCCTGGTCTCGTGCCAAGCAATTATCTGCAAATCATCTAATACCCCATTGATCTCACGACCCGCCACGACCCTCCGAACCTTCGTCCTGACGGTGATGCTCTTCCTCATGTCCTCACGTAGATACCATGTCGTTCGTCTACTTTCTTTGCACATTGACGATTTCTTTCTAACTCTACTTCTATTTTTTACTTTCATTCTTGACATGATGCTACAGTCCCATCTTGACGTCATCGAACAGCCTGTTTAATCTTATTATTCTGTTCTTGCGGATGTTTTTGGACAGTTTAGCGTGTGTGTCCTGGGAATTTCTACTATGTGCTTCGTGTGAATTTGTTGGAATTTTTTTCTTCTCTTTTCTCTCTCCCCTTCTCTCGACAGAGATCTGCTCGAACGAAATTGTATGATGGGCAATCTCGGCTCAGGAAGCCTTAGCATTCCGCGGCCTGTTCATTTTCTTATTCCCCCTCCCTTGCTCCGTTCTTCGTGATTTCTTTTGATCTATCTTTGGACGCCCGTTCAGCTGTTATGCAGGATACGACGTGCTTTGTTCTAATTGATGCTCTCGTTTCTACGATGTATTTTCCATGCAGCCAGTAGCCATATCACAACACCAGTAGCTTGGATTGCATTAAGGACAGTCTCTTATGTGCGTTTGACGATGAGCTCTTATAGTTCATGTACCTAGGTACCTACATATAGGTACCTAGGTACGCTCTATATCTGACGTACCCTCAGGAGGCTACCTACCTAGGTAAGTATTGGATATGATAAACTCTTAGGTTACCTAGGTAGCTTTAAAGTGTAGGTACGTCCCAAGGGTACCATGGCCACTTCTGGAATCGGTGCACACCTGCTGGTATTATGTGTTAATCCACTGTCGCTCTTTCCCTCATACGTTCTTTCCTTGTTCGCATTGTTCTTCTCCCTTATCACCGATCTTCCTCTTGCAATTTCTGCGTTAAAAGCAGATATCCGAGAGATACAGCTTAAGCTGTTCTAATAATACGTCCCTGGCTATTGAGGTCTAGGGCTCTTCTGGCCACGGTTCGCTCCTTCTTGGCATGGACCCACTCAAACGGGTCTCTCCGCATTGTGGGTTTCGCGAGTCCGTCGGTGCGCTGGAGGCTCATGTCTTGAGTTATCGGTTAGCAGCATTGAATTTGGTATTGTGCGGTGAGGAAGAACATTCTAAAGAAGGAAACATGCGGAATACTCATATCCTGGATAAATTATGGCATCTTTTCTGTTTTTCTTGCAGAGAGATAATGAGGTTATCTCAATAGGGATTAACGCTATATATATCCTCTAGTCCCATAGTGTTTTCATCCGGTGAATCCATTTATTCTTTTCTGAAAACATTGCAACACTCGATTCCCTCTTTACCTAATTAGATATATTCCGTTCAAATAAACCATGAATTAATTAGGGGTCTGTGACTAGGTAACTATTTCACACAGGGCTAGATGCTTTGGAGTGCTCGATTTACCCCTATTCCACGTGTACAGCAAGGAGTCTCGTGATCTTACCACCTTGACAAAAGCTGGCGCAATCTTCAAGCAACTTCAGAATTCTCTGGCTTTACCTTCTTCCAAGCCACAAGCCACTATGCTATCATGTCTCGCGCGACCGCGTCTAGGGCGCGTGACCACGTCCATCGTACGGGCACATAGTAAACGTCCCATTTCAACAAAGAACTTGTCTTCAAAATGGAAATTTTACATCGCGACTGCCAGTTTGATTAGCGCACCCGGCGTGTGGTGGTTGACCGCTACAAGGGATGAAGTGCCCCGCCTCGAGAGTCCACCAGCAGAGCACTTGGTCCCCGAGCCGGGCCCCTCCAAAGAGGATGTCACGCATATGATATCGAAAGAGGCGTACTCCTTCCAGGTCAGAAATATTACAGGCGTCAGGAGATACGATGGCGCTCAACTGGCGTCCAATAGCCCATGCGAGGACCGGTTTATTCATGGCCAAATTTCTTCGCCGTGGAATAAGGATGATCAATGGATGTCCTGGGCTGTTTTCGATGGACATTCAGGCTGGCAGACAGCAGATCTGTTGACCAAGCAACTGCTGCCTTTTGTGCGACGCAAATTGTCCGAAGCTAAACCAGCCTCAAACGACGAACTGGTGCCAAATGAGGCGGTCCAGCGAGCTATCATGAAAGGATTCGTGGATCTCGACGACTCCATAATTAAGACTGCACTAGACACATCTAGGAGCAAAGAAGCTTTCCAAGACAAGGTTAAAAAACTGGCTCCTGCTTACGCTGGTTCGTGCGCCTTGTTATCTCTGTACGATCCTATCACAAGCACTCTCCACGTTGCGTGTACGGGCGACTCGAGAGCGGTTCTCGGGCAAAAAGGGCCAGACGGCAAGTGGGAAGCCATTCCCTTGTCAGTCGATCAAACTGGTAGTAACGAAGAAGAGGTCATCCGCATTTCCAAGGAGCACCCTGGCGAGGAAAACATAGCCAAAGGAGGGCGGGTGCTTGGACTTACGGTCTCGCGAGCATTTGGTGACAGTCTCTGGAAGTGGCCTCTGGATTTCCAAAAAGAAATGAAGCAGAAGTTCAATGGTCCATCACCGCTGACGCCACGGTACGATGTTCGCACACCCCCGTACTTGACTGCCAAGCCGGTTGTGACAAGCACTAAGATCGATCCTAACAAACCTTCGTTCTTAATTATGGCAACGGATGGACTATGGGATTGCGTCTCCAGTAAGCAGGGTGTTGACTTGGTTGGGAACTGGTTGGAACCACAAACTGCGGAGAAAAAGAGCAAACCAGAGCCAACAGACAGAGAATTTGACTTTGGCAGATTCTGGACAGATGTGAACTGGAAGTTTGAGGAAGAGAGAACAATAATCCAAGATGACAATGCTGCAGTACATCTGGTGCGCAACTCCCTTGGTGGAAATCACCACGAGTTGATAGCTGGCCGGCTTGCTTTTGGCCCTCCTTTCTCTCGACGGATACGGGACGATGTCACTGTGCAAGTTGTTTTCTTTATTACCGAAGAGTAAATATTGAGTTCTTGGTTGATGTGAACTTAGAAGACTAGCCCTAAACTATGTACCTCCGAACCTTTTCGGGCGACGGAGGACCAAAGATAATTACAGATAATTACGTCCACTGCCACTAAGGTATCACATATTTCCAACTACTTTTATCACAAGAACAGAAGGACAGTGTCAAAAATGCCTTCTGTTGCCCACCTGATTACACAGATGCCACATACCAACGGAGGCGCTGTTTTGCGCACTCGCTCAGATGCTTCCTCAGAAGACTTGATTTTTTTATGGATCCTTCTCGCAATAGCGTTCGTACTAATAGGTCTGATTGCAAAATATACGTGTTGGGGTAATTGCTTGGATGAGGGAAAATCTTGGTAAGTCGTGGGCGATGATGATACCTCCTTCCCAGTTGCTATTAAAGAGAGACACTAACCAGGCCTTGGAATCTAGACTTGTTGACCCTGTTTATGGGACTTTTCGTCTAATAAGAAGCGGGTTTAGAAAGTTATACCGCTTCATTTTTGTTCGAAAAACACCGCCTCACGGCACAGCCGACGAGCAGCAAACCACACCTGGTAAAGCCGGGACCCATCCAGACAAAGTACAAGTTACTAATTAGCAATTTCTTTGTTCAGAGTCCATCGAGATGCAAGCTATTAGGATGGAATATATGAGTCCTGATCGCCCAGAAGGTCCGCCAGGCTACGACAACAGCTATCCCGAGGAGCCCTTGCCCGTCTATAAACAATAACAAGACTGTGATTTGGTCTGGAAGAATGGAAAGAAATAAGAATGGACCAAGTAACAATGGTATGGCGTTTCTATATTGCTTGGCTCGGCCATTCTATCTTGGCTTTCCTAGTTTGATGTTATACTGAATCTGATGCTACCATGATGGCTCTATAGACACAAAATCTCAGGCTAAATCGTCTAGCTCACTTTTGAAAGCAGTGTTAAGAGTAGACTAGTAGGTATCTTGAGTAGTAGGTATCTTTAACTGGGAAGTGAGTACGAGAGATCAGCTCCATAACAGTACCCCAGTGATCAAAGTCACATGAAGCTACCTACGCGGCTAGATTTCAATGGTTTGTCAACCAGCACTCTTCCAAGGTTACATCTTTTCAACTTGAGTCAATCATATTATGTACATAGGTCTACGGGTCATGCTGACGCAAACCTGGCGTAGAGTATGTATAGATTTAGCCGCCCTCAAGACACACCCTACCACTGCCCAATATCTTTGTATTTGTCAAGAATGGCTCCTGCTCCTAATGACAAGTCTGATTCAACTTCAGAAACTCCAGCTGAGGTGGCTGCTGGATATTTATTGGTAATTTTTCTATCACTCGTTGTTATACTGTTTTTCATGTTTATATGCGCTATCTTGGATAGGTATGTATGACCATTGAACAATATGAACAGGATGATCTTAAGAATATGATGCTAAAAGTATTATTATCCTGCTAGGCTTGGCGTATTCGATGTAGTCGGCTGCTGGACCAAGTACTGCTACACGCGGATAAGAGCAGGTCTCAACAGATTAAGCCTGAAGAAAGCCAAAACAGAAGGCCGTGGTAAGACCTATGCCAGCCCCTAAAGACCACAGGATGCTATGATATTAACTAACGTGCCGTGACCATACAGAGCCGCAAGATACTTCCACTGTGAGGCTGCAGTACATGGTCCCTTCCTCTAAACCGACTCATGACCCTCAAAGTCCAACCGCCGTTCCTCCTTATGTCCAATAGCCATTGATCTGGCACGAATCTTAGGGGAGGCAATGGCTTTATGATTACCTGGAGCGGGACAAATGGTACAAAGTCTTTTTGGAGATGATTGCTCTGATGTAACTGCCAATAAATAGTATGTTATAGTTACTATATTCATCACCATTGGTATTTTGCGAATATTGGCTTCAGCTGGATGAAATGATTAGAGATTCTAAAATTTACAGACCTAGTAAACAAAAGGAGAGTTATTCATCCACGCATAGCCTGTCCATCAACCAAAGAAAGAAGCGACAGGGGTATATGAAAAAAGACATCCTTCTTCGCAGTAATAACTCAAGTACGTCAAATTAGCAAGGTTCATGTTCACTCATCATCAACAAAGGAGTTAGCCAGACGGCCAAAAAATGGGACCTCAAAATGGTCCAAAGTATCAACTAGAGCTTATGTGATTAGCGTGATATCTATATTTCGTGCAGATGGACAGCTCAGCTATGCTGGCAGCTCCAGTAGAGAAACCTCGGAGGACTCACCATCTTGGTAAGCATGCATGCTGAGGAAGCCGATCAAAGCAATATCGATAATAAACAATGTCCAGGAGAGAAAGCTCGACCAGCAGAAAAGAAGGTGGATGATCTATGTTTGGCATATCAGCGTATGCGACCTTGGGACAATGGGAAATATGGAATACGCACAAACATGGTAGCAAATAACATACTCGATTGCCAAGCATGAAATCTACAGTGAATAGTTAGTAAAATATGGTTTCAAGGAACCCAACAGTAATCCGAAGCCCATTACATACCGCACATAGTCGCTCTTATGTTCAGCTAGTAGCAGGAATACACCCCCCGCGGGAGGTAGAAGCAGATACGCCAGTGCTGCTTCGATATCCATGCGAATGGGAAGACTTGTTTCGAAAGCCCCTAAGCTCACGTGGCCCCCCTCGACATCTCGGCCAAAGCCTGTGTTGCCATGTCCGCCGCCAGCAAAGTGACTAGGGGAGGGTAGGTCGGCCGAGGCTCGCGGTGAGCGGAGGATTGGGGATATTCGGTGACCATCTGCGTGGGGAGGGGATAGGGCACGCTCAATCTCTGGTGATTGATCTTGATATGGGGCGAAATCCATTATGTTGTCGTACCTGGAAAGGTGAATGACGGAATGATCTCCGGGGATCAGGGGAATAATTTGGGGTAGCTCCTTATCGTTATCAGATCGCGACGCGTGTAACTGGCCTCAGGCAACAATATATCAAAATAAGGGTATCATAGTTATCACTCTGCTTTATCTTCATGGTCAAAGATTTATTGTACATAAACTAGTCCAGTCCACCTAGACTTTCCCCCGACCGCGAGAAATTCCACTTCCTCGTGCTATCCCACTGACTGGCCGTTGGGTTGTCGTAGACCCCCGCGTTGCCGTGCGGGTTGTGCTTACACTCGGCGTTCTTCCTAAGCCAGTGCTTCGAACTGTGCCCCTCGTAGTTCCGCGGGTGCCTCGTGTACCCCGAGTGACCTGTGCGCGTCGCTTTTCAATTTCCTCAGCTTTTCGCGCTGCTGCTTCTCTTTGTTGCTGTAGTGCCTGTTCACGTCTTTCTGCTGCTTGCTGTCGTTGAATCGCTTGGTTCTCGATATCAATCACATCCTGAGTGGCGCCTTGCCAGTTGGGGTTGAGGATCAATCGCTGGTTATGCTCGGTTTGGGAAAGGATGCGAGCCCACGTGTTGAGAAGTGTTGAGGCCGAAGTAACAGTTTGTGAAACTGTCTATAGATATAATTAGCCAGTATCAGCCATGATTTACGAGGAAAGACACGTTACCTCCATGTTTCCCTTGGCGGAGTCCAAGCTTCCCAGAAGTCCTTCTATCACTTCGTTGATATTCCGCACACCTTGTAACTCCGTCCGGAGAGCAGCCTCCCGGGCCTCCTGGGTATCAAAGAGAGGATCCTCGCCATCATGGGAAGCTCGAGGTTCTGGTGTAGTTTTCTCGTCAGAGGTTCTTGGGTTGATCTTTTTGTGGGTCGCCCTCTTGGATGGGGAATTCCAGAGGTCCTCTGTATCGTCATCGGATAGTTGAAGTCTCTCCATTTCTTCTGCCGTGGTGCGAAAAGCCATGATGTTGAATTTGCAGAGTAGGAGCCGAAGTATGTACAAGCAATCTTGACCAACTAAGCGCCCGGTGGGTTTAGACCTTTAATAATTGGACCTATAAAGTAATCAAGGTCAATTGACAACTGATGAGTGACAGATCGACGGCTGAAAGATGAATCAAATAGGAATTGGGGTAGATATAGGAATATCAACATTGTTGACGCGGGGTTTTCAGCCACTATTGCCTTACCGCCTATTCTATCACCGCCTTCTTTTGTTTTACACCTACAGGTACGACCAACCATCGACCTTACACCCTATAAAGATAAAACTATTTCTCTTTTACGGTACATAGTTAATACCACGGTTAGTATAGCGACACTTTAGACTACGGATATATATTAATACCGTGAAAATCTGGTATTCGAGTTGAATTTCAGTATTGCAACCATTGTACGACCGGATTCCTGCATTAAGGATCTCCCAGATGGTATTACCTACCTACCTAGGTAGGTAACATTCTACTTAACGTAATCCAGAGATTACACCTGGCATGTACCTACATATGTAGGTAGTCCACGGGTTTTGTAAAGTGAGAATGAGTTTAAATTACTAGGTACTGGTAATATAGACCAGAGGGTTATGTGACGGCCATCCTGATCCCTATAGTCGCCCGTAGCCACCATAATTATGTATCGAGGCGGTGAAGACACCCGATACCCCGAGTGGCTGGGCGACAGTCGGCCCTTCACAACAACTTCATTCACCCTTCATTCACCTACAACTGATCGTTTTTCGTTCTCGTCGCCTCGGACAATTGGCTATCTTCAATTTTACGTCTGATATCGATTTTGAGCTTTAATATCTCCGAGTGCCTCTGTGGTTTTGGCCGGAAATCTCACAAGTCGGACGTGGTACGCCCTTGATTATATCGACGCTCGTTCTCGACACTTCGTCAAGACCGAGAATTCCAGAAAAAGCCCTGGCATAAACTGCGACTAATAGACTATTTATATCTTTAATCAAAAGATCGCAAAACCATCGAGCGGCTGTTCAATCGTTATTCAAGCCAACATGGCGTCAACACCACCGCCGCCATCACCGTCTACGCTTCGTGTACCAAGGGCGCCGCGACATGGGGCAAAGTACGACGACTATGAACCTTACCCCACACGTTATTCCGCTAGACTCGCAGGTCAACGAGGGTCAAGGGTTGCCCAAACCACACCGCCCCCACGTCACGCAACCGTATCTGTTAAACCTGGAGCATCTAAAAGAACGCTTTCGCCTTCTTCGCCTGGCACCGCCAAACCCTCGCCAAAAAAGGCTGCCCGCTCTCACAGAAATGCTGCCTCCCGTATTTCTCCCTTCGATTCTGAACTTTCACTTCCCCGCACTTCTGCACACCACATCCCCCAAACCTCTGCAGAACAGGCTTTACCTACCCCAGCTAAAACCCCTTCGAAGAAGAAGATAATCAATTCTGACTCTTCCACATCTCGTTCTCTTTTCCCTTCCACTTCCACCAGCAAACGCAGGAAAATGGACAACCCCAAGTATTCTGCTGAAACCCCAGCAATCTTTGTTGATGAGCCTTCTATTCAAACTGCAGAGCAAGAATTGGGTATCCCCATCCATGAGGACTCCCGTGATCGCATCCCTGTGATCGGTCCTCTCTCTAATGATCCGTTTCCGTTCATTTACAACTCTGGAAGACCGGTCGGACGAGGACGACCTGCCACTCGCCCAACCACCAACCCCAACGAAGGAGCGTGGTACGTCCAGTAAGTCAACCGTCATTTATTAACTATCCCCACATATTCTAACTTGTATTTTAGCCGTGGAAAAAAGGTATTCAAGCGCTTTGACGACATGGAAGATGAAGGCGAGGATGAGGATGACCTTGGCCTTTTCGCCAACCGTCCCGACCTGTTGGCTAGGAACCCTGACATTCTCAAGAGCGTGAAACCTTTGAGACGTGGCGACATCAAACCTCGTCTCCTATTTCCCGACCCCGCTAAGCCTACCAATGGTGACGAGGAGGATGTCACCGATGTCGAGGATCACGAGCCAACGTCTCCAACTCTGCCTTACGACAGTCTCCAAGACCAGGAACGTTTGACTCCTCCCTTCTTGCGGGATCCCTTTGAAGAAGGCACACCTGTCGGTCAATCAGCCCCCGTTGCATACAGAGACCTCCGTCCTCGCTCTAACTTGGATGTGACTCCTGCCCTGCCCACTTCTTTCTCCGAGAACCTCGCTCCCGGCGCTTCCCGCGAGGTACGACTCCTGTCCCCCGGAGACCTCTACCAGCAGTGGCAGCAACCTCCTGAGGTACTGGCCGTCTGTGAGCACTAAGACGCGGAAGCCCGAATCCCGCGCTGACCGTATGAAGCGCCTCCGCGAGGCCCGCGGTAGCCCTGCCCCACGCACCCGAAAGGCCCTGCGCGCGGAAGCTTCTCGAGAGGCTTCGGCCGCCGAGCCATCTACGTCCGATGCCTAGATCTCATTCAGTCATCACATTTACTCACGTCCGATTTAAATTCTCCCAGCGCTGTCATTTGTGCGTTGGCCGGAATTGGCGCCAAGTGTGTCATCCTTCTCTTTGTTGCGCCTGGGCGCACCCTTTCTTGCTGATGTTTCCTTCTTTCTTCTCATAATGCCCTTCTTTGTCCCCATGATGGCTGTCTTGTAATTGCGCAGGCCGCAGGGGTTCGTCTCGTTTTTTTTCTCTTTTTTCTCCAATGGCGCGCATGGGTTTGGGAATCGCGAATAGGATACCTCAGGAAAACATATTCGGCCGGAATAGCGGTGTTCTTTCTGTCTTTTCATCTGCACTTCTGTTTCTTTCTTTCTTTTGACGTTTCTTGATTTTTCTTTTCGTACCGGCGCACTCTTTTTCTGCTTTTTTTTTCTTTTCGTCGCGGGAAGCGGATCGGTGGTCATCACGGGAGGAATCATGGTAAATCGGAACAGCCCAATGGAAATTCATGATATTTGCAAAATCCTTGCCTGTAAATGACTGATATTCAGTCCCGATAGAAGGTCCCAGCTAGGAGGTGTAGTCAAAACAAGCTTTCGGCAGTAGCCGGGCTAATCACTGGTACAAGTCCGCGCAGCAACTACCTAGGTACCTAGGTACCTACGTACTTGTACAAGTAGACAAGGAGAGGAAGCTTTCATGATGGGGGTACAAATACATTAATCGAGACATCGATTTATGACAAGGGTGGTATCTAGCTTCACTCAACAAATCCAACAAAAAAAGGAAAATCCGCCCAATGCAACCAGGACATGCTTTGTATTCGTTATAGCGTTATTGGTATTCCCATCCTCAACGGAGACTCAAAGGTTTGAAAGGCAACAGGATGGATATGGCTTTTGGATGCGTCAAATGAACTCCAAATCATCATCGTCGTCGTCATCATCCAAGAGTACCTGCTTCCCACTGGGCGTGATTTCAGCAGGCGCACCCAGGCTCTCCCGGCCAGCCTCCTTGATACCCCTTGAAGTAATAAAGCGCGTCTTCTTGACCCCGCTGCCGTGGGGCTTGTCATGGGCACGCTTCATTGGACTTAGACGGACATTCTTGGCTTTGCCAAACGTGGTCATATCCAGGCCGTTGGTTGTGGTGGGGCTCTTCGGCAGGGGGGGTTCCTGGTGCTGTTGCCTTGTTTGGGCTCTCGTTGCCGGTCCTTGTGCGAAGGTACTCGGCGCCCACGCCACCTACGCGGCCGGAAACTAGCTTCTGGGTGATGTCACGCTCTCGCTGTTGGGTCGCAAGACGCCGGCGCATTCGCTCCTCCTTGCTGTCCATACCGCGCCCCATCATACCCGAGGCGATGAAGGGATCGTCATGCGAATCAATAAGGTTTGCCGCAGAGCCTCCCATGGGGTTGAAGGACGAACGACCAGCGCCGCGGTTTCTGGGGGGTGCCACGTAGTAGAGAGATTGAGATCCCATGTCATACTGAGGGCCATCGTGTTTCAAACCTTGCTTGTAAGCAGCTCGTCGCCTCACTCCTTCCCCAAACAAACCGGTCCGCGAACCGGATTTACCACCAGGACCAAGCATACCGGTGTCAGCATTGACCCCCGAGCGTTGGCCCTGAGTGCGTCGGATCTGGATATCAACGTGGAAGTCACAGAACTCGGTTTTTCGACCATCTATCCAGGATTGGCAGGTCTTTCCGTCTTTTCTCACGGATTTGCAGAACCCGATATCCCGTGCCTTGCCAATTTCGAGGACCTTGTCATCTGATGAGGACAATGACAAGCTGAATCGGTTTGTGTCCAGCTTGTGTTTCGGTGGAGGCATGATTGTGGGGTTCAGAATTGCAACGAGGGTCCCTTCCGAGATTTTGTAATAACGGGGGAAAGCAGTGTCGAAAAGGAAGAGGTCAATAGTCCATTTCAGGTCAGTTAGGGTAATGGCCATATATCTGTTCGTGTTGTTAGACCCATCATCATAAGGGTCCTTCTCTTTAGCCGAAGCGTTCGCCGAAACTTTCTTGTCCTTGGGGTCCGACTTGGAAGCGACGATCCCAAATACCACGAAGTCCCCATCAATGTCCTCTGGGAGTTCGAATGCGGGTGCCTTGACGATTTTCAGTAGATCAGGAATGCGAAGGATTCTCTTTTCTGCGAGTGTGCGGCTCAAGAAAGAATGCGGGAGAACTCGGCTTGATAGATGTAGCGACGAGTAGGACTCAAATTTTGAAGAATCTGGGGCCTTCACCATAGTATCGTCAGTTTGGCCCGATTTGTGAGAGGAACTTAGTTCTTCTTCCGCCGTATGAGTTCGCCTATGTAGGTGAGATTGTCTCTCTTTGAGGCCACTGCCCTCACTACTTCGAACGTTCGGAGTTGTATTACTGCGTTGGAGACCGGATGGGCGGGATTGTCCCACGGATCGAAGGATATCCTCGCGACTGAAGCTTTCCGTAGGCCGCTCTCGAGACAACGACGGTGGCGGGGAATGCTTTTCATCCGAAGCTGCAGCTTTGAAGGCCTCTAGCTCCGACTTGTCAATTTGAAAGGCCGAACTGCGGTTAGCCTGGACCCTTTCTGATCTCTCCAGCCGAGATTTCTCAGCCGCTCTGCCTTCCGCCATTCTCTCGCTGAAACTTTTTATCCGGTTGATCCCTCCTGTTGATGAAGGAGAAGTCTGGGGGCGTGAAGAGAATATGTCGTTGGAGCGCGGTGTAGCACCGTCTCGAAATCCCATGTGACTACTTGGCCGAGGGCCGGGCCTTAAGCTTGGAGGTCGTTTCAAGGATACATCATTGGCCTTCCAGCCCTTATCAATACCCATGACATATCTCCGAGGCGATATAGGGTCGGCGACAGGAACTTCTCGCTTGGTAGGTGATGCCGGAACCTGGATTCCATCGCTGCTTGTTCTTTGCCTTCCTCCATTGGTGATTCTTGGTGTTGCACCGCGGTCTTCTGTTCGTAGAGCGCTAATTGCGGAATTCGGTCGAGCATCTTCGTCATCGAGATTCGAACTAGATCTTCCGCGATTCTTTTGCTGGAGTTTCTTCAACTTCAAGCGCGCTTTGATCTCTGCTAGCTGAAGCTGCAGGGTCTCTTCATCCTCCTCCTCCTCCTCATCATCTTCATCCACAATTTGACTCGCTTTTGATCGGATATTGGGTGTGGTATTTGAGCGCTTCAATGGCGATGCTAGATTCTCTCGATTGCGTTGCATGTCTTGGTACTTTCGTCGTCCAGCCGGCGAACTCAAGAGAGCCGCGCGGGGGGATTGGGGCGGCCACGCGGGTTCGACCACTTTGACGGGGGGTGAATAGTTAGCCATGGAATTAGGCCAAGTTGATCGTAGGTCCCTTACTGGCGATTAATGAGAGGATTCAGACGTAATCAGTGACTGAAGATACCATGGAGCGTCATTTGCGGCCCACGCCCTTTGCCCTTGCGCAGAGTGCAGAGTACAGAATGTAGAATTTATGGTGAAGGGATATTCAAGATAGAGAGAGAGAACAGGGATACAATAACAAAATCGGGCTGAAACTCGCTAATGCAAAGGGAAAGTGACGGATCGCGTCCAAGGGCTGATTGGGTTCGGGAAGGCGCGTTCGGCGCGTTTCCATTTTAGCCCCTTCCGTTTTCCGGTCTTCTGGTCTTCTGGTCTTCTCCTTCACTCCCACCTATATCACACAATGAAGACTCGATCAGCCCCGACGAATTCTGAGAAGTCTGAAGACGTGACTAAAGCTAAAACTCTCGTTGCGGCAGAGAAACCGAGCAAAACGTTCATCCTTCCATCCCCTACCAGCGACAATGCGCGACTCCTCTCCCTGCCAGATCCCCAATCGGGGGAGCTAACACGTTACTTCTTTTGCCCGAATCGCGGTATATACGAATTTACGGTTGTTGCGCCCCCAGCACATATGGGGCGTAGTATTCTATTCGCGCCTCGCGCGCGCGAAACCCAGAGTCCGTCGGAAGGAGAGGAAAAGGAATCCGAGCCCGCGGTGCAGGGCTCGATCACGAAGAAAGCAGAGTTCCTAGTGGCAACTCCTGTGGATGCGCTGTTTTTCATGGTCCCATTGTTAGCACCTTCCGCAAAATCAGGCCGTTCTCTTTTCCAGCCGTTCGACGATATAATCGACTCCCAAGACGATATGCCCAAGCATCTGCGCCAAGTCCTTTACGATAATGAATTCCGGGGCTCCCTCCTAGCGCGGGCGGAAGCTATCTGTGAAGTGGTCGAGGCTGGCGATGAGAAGATGTTCCGGTTCAATGAGACGAAGCTTGTTCAGGAGTTGATCACAAAGGCAGAACGTATGGCGGATCGGGGTCTTCCTGCGAGTCTTGAAGAACGCTTTGTTCGTCAGACGCTAGCCACTCCCTTGATGGCAGTAAAACGAGAAGATGTCGCGACTAGCCAGGCGCCATCAAACGAGAGCCAGGAATCGGCCTCGAAATCAGAGGAGAGGGATGATTCGCCCTCGACCGTGGGTACAACTGCGACTCCATCTGTTGCGACACCTGCAGGGGAATCGACACCCGTTCCACAGCCACCGAGTGAAGAGTCGCCAGCTTCGGATCACATTACTCGACTCCTCCGAATTTCCACTGCACTGTCCTTCATGAAGGAGTCATATCTGCCCGCCACCATGGCTTCGAGGCTGGATGAGATCCTCGCTTCCGCAGAGAGCCCAATCGATTTCAAGCCGCTGAACGACCGTCTCAAGGAGATTGCGGACCTTCGTGCTCAAGCTCTCGCCTCACGCGACATGTCCAACTTCAGTCGGAAACGAGGCCTTGACGACGAGGAAGAGGATATACGGGGTGAGAAGAAACGCCGCAAAGAGGAGGAAGAGAAAAAAACCAAGGCCTCGCAATCCCAAGCAGTTAAGAACCTGAAGAAGGTCAACACGAGCGGGATGCAGAAAATGAGCGCTTTCTTCGCCAAGGCTGCCCCCAAGAAGAAGACTTGAAGTTTCCGGATACAACCAGCTGAACAATAACATAGCCTATGTTATGCAGGTAACTTATTGCCTGGCTTCAGAGGAATCCAACCAGCAAGTTCTATGGTTGAAAGATTCTGTCTATGGACCTGGAGCCAAACCCTCCTGCCCAGACAGAGCCACCAAAAGGCACTCCCTGAGCAAGTGAGGGCGAGTCAAGACGCTCGCCTCGTTCCACAATCCCAGCCAATCTGCGCGATTGCTTGGAAGGCACAGTAGCTGTCTGAAAGAACCGATGCCCAGGAGATCTGGGATATCTTTTCTCCAATCCGGCGCATCCTTATGCTGCTTCAATGTATACTATTTATTGAATAGTCCATGTAAAGATGAAGTGATGTCATATTTTGAATTTCAATATAATATAATCGATAGCCCTATTGGAGCGGGCTTTGCTTCAATCTGCCATGCAACATTCAAAGAGGGATCTGGTCAATAGCAGCCCCCGTAACCCTATAACAAAAATATTAGCCATCATCCAATATATCCCAGCGATCAAAAGGGGTGAATAGGAACAACATACAAGAACGACCCATTGGACGGCTTGCTAATAACCATAGCCTGCTCCAACTTCTCCTTGCTGATATCGGGGAACTTCTTAAGATAGTACTCATCCCTCAGCGCAGAAGTAACAGCCTCCACCTTACCCTGAGGCAACATGTGAACAGTGCAACCACCCCATCCAGCACCAGTCAAGCGACTACCCCAAGTACCCGCACGACGCGCAATAGCACAGATATCATCGACCTCGGGCGCACTGCAGTCATAGGCCGTAGCGCACGATTCCTGCGACTCATTAAGCAATTGACCGAGATAGTGAATGCGCTTCTCGTCCAGCTGGGTAGCCTTGCTGAGACAAGCCTTGAAATCAAGCACACGGCGCGCCTCCTTGAAGCAGTGTAGCGCGCGCTGACGGAGCTGGAATCGCTCCGCTTGCACGGGGAATGCGGAGAGGAAGGTTGCCTCTAGCTCGGCTACGGTCATGCCCAGCAGCTGCGCCATCTCCTCGCGCGTGTATCCCTCTTCTTGTGTGAACAGGTCCATCGTCGCTTGGATCACGGAGTCGATTTGGTACTCCAGTGGATCTTGGAGACGGCCTTCTTTGGTCATTAGCTCGTTGTGGAAGTTGCGCAGGCTGTACCCGAGGGAGCTGTTGTCCTTGGGTAGTGTTACGCCGTGGTGCTTGGCGAGGATCACTGCGGCAAGTGTGCACTCTGCTACGCGCAGGTTGTAGTGACGTGGGGCGGTGTCGGCCTTGTTAGAGGTTACGAAACTCTGGGCCATCAGGAAGGTGATTTCGTCGGAGGATGTGGGGATTGGGACGTGGTGGGCGTTGAATTTAGGGAAGAATTGGGTGTAAAGCAGGTAGCCGCGCTTGGAGAAAATGGATGCTGCTTGATCCATGCTGTGTTTACGTACTGAGGTTAGTTTTCTGCTGGTTGCTGTCGTCTGTTGAGGGGGATAACTCACCCGCCGGAGTAGACGCCGACAGCGCGCTCCGAGACAACAGCCAGATCTAACAGATCCTGCTTGGAGACGTCGTGGTTGTTGGCCTTCATAACGGCCAGGGCACTAGCGCACACGAAAGCAGCACTGCTGGAGATACCACCACCGGGTGGCACATTGCCGTCGACCAAGATCTGCATGCTAGCAGGAACGAGCGAGCCATCTGCTTTCTCCTTGCGCAGGAACTTGAGGGCACCAGATAGACCGGCGCGGAAATAGTTCACCCACTCGTGCTTCTTGGGGTCGATCTCGACGTCCTTATCGTGGGGCACGCTGAACTCGCGGGCGGGGAACTTCTCCGGCGAGACGTTGGCGATTGTGATAGTGGTGCCCTCCGCGCTAGCGGGAACTACCTTGACAGCCATGATCACATCGACGCTGACGGCGGTCGGCAGGACATCGTACAGTGAGTAGTCAATGTGTTCGCCGATAATGTTCACGCGGCCGGGACTGCGCGCCACAAAGTCTGGGCGGTAGTTATATGTCTTGTTGAACTGAGTAATGAGATTGGTCCATCGCTGCTGGTGCTCTGGTGCAACCGAAGTCAGAGAGGCCTCATCTGTTGCGTAGACTTCCGCGATAGACTCTGTTTGCGGCACAAGCTCTTGTTGGGGTGACATGGCGGGGTAGGGGAGAAGGCGGGGAATGGAGATGAATTGAGAATAGGAAAGGGGAGAAGAAGGATCAGAAGAGGGAGAAGAAGTATAAGAAGTAGAAACGCTAGAGTGGTAATTTGTGTGTAATTTCTCTTCAAGCAAATGTCCCCATATTCCCCCGGGTAAAGTGCCAGGCACGTGAGGTTACAGCAGGGCCATTTTTCCCGTTTCGGGAACTTCGGTGACTTCGTGTCGCTGCTTTGCGGGGAGGTGCTATGGGACTCTCCCCAGGGTCTCCATTCATCAATAACTCCACAGTTTCTTATTGGTTGGTTCGCTTTTCTCTCGCGGGGGGGTTTTCTACCCGATTTGGCTATGACGACATGTTCTGCTATATGCTATATAGCTAGAAATATGTTGTATTATTTTCATGAAGTCTCTCTCCTCTCTATTCCTTGTAGGGACTCTTTAATTGCATCAAATTAATTCTTACAGTCATCCCTTTATATCTACATCATGGCTTTCCTCTACGATGCACGTAGGGTGTGTTCCTGGCCTGTGGAGTCTCGAGCCGAGCGTATCGGATGGAGGGATCCCGAGAGTGGGCCTGAAAAAGTCGGGATGCCATATACGGGCCGATAGAACCGGGAAAATATGTTGTAGGGAGAATAGAGAATACAACGTGGCTACATATATGTATAGCCGATTTTTCAATGGGGAAAGCCTGCTTTAAGGCTTCTCTCAATACATAGCTGCGGGGCATACTACAATCATCGCATTCATTAAGGACCCATGGAGACCAGTGTTTTTATATATAGTCACCCGAAGCCAAGGGTGCCCAGGTGAGACCCACGGCTGACTTCGCGGGAGAGAAAGCTCGCGTGGATCGATGCTGGGTTACATTGGTAAGCAAGATAGTCAGAAGGAGTTCATACTCCGTAATGGCCTTCATTGGCCTCTGGACTGGCCTGGAAATGAGACGTCACACAACAGCGGCGGTTCCCGCTTCTATCTCTAGCCCCTATGAACCTCCGCAGTAGAGGGTGCTGCGGTGGTACACGCCTAACAAGCATGTGGGTTAATGTCAGATCCATCTTCCCGTGCGGAGATATTTCCGGTGGCATCTGGTCATAGTCATTTCCAAAGACACTAATCGGAGGGGCATGTTCCACATTTTCATCAAGATGCCCATGTCCGCCTATGTTGTAGTCGGTAAATGCGGGCTGAGGGTTCTTTCCAGACGTAATTGTACGACTTCCTATGACGATCCCCGATATCGCTACCAAGCAGCGTGGAATTCATTCGGATACCCTCCTCGACCAATCTTGCAAGTGAAGAAGCCTCAATCTCTTCATAGGGAGAAATGTCGCCTAAGCCGAGATGAAACGGTAACAGGCAAGTTTGGGCTTGTGGCCAAGTTTCCCATTGTCGCACGACATTGTGGGAAGAAAGATTTCGTAGGAAATAGACCAACGAGCGCAGGACGAAGCTATTCCCGCACTTATGTACAGACTTTTCACCGGACTAGACTCAAATTTTTGATCGAAGATTAGCCCTGAAGGTAAATGTGATATATGCACTCACTTGACATATCCAAAGACCTACGACACATATATAGAACCTACCTAGGTAATGCACATGGATGGCCGTGTTAATAATATACATGCGGGGACCGACTAGATTGCATTCGGCCCTGGGCCGAATGATACGATGCAGATAAGTCTCCCTGGTTAGCTATCACGGTGAGACCAACAGTGATGTGGGGATAAGTGCATGTGTGTAGGGTTAATATTTACTAAGGTTTACAACCCGATCTATATAAAGCGCCGTTTATTTTGTTTCCCGTTCTACTCGATCGAATTACTACCCTGACTTGCTAATCCGAGGACGTAGAGCATTTCAATTTACCTCTAGGAAATAATCCAAGCCAAAGGTGCGGAATAGCAGTATAGAAGACCGACGATTCCGAAATAGCGGAAGTACGGTTGACTTGTAAGCTAAGTTGCGTAAAAAGACCAGTAGTGTAGCCCAGCAACAGACCTTGGAGGCTTGGGCACTCGCAGATCATGCAGTAAGGGATCAACAATACTGCAGGTCTAACAAGGGCGAGGTATAACGTCCTTACAACGTTCCTTGTCCAGTAGCTTCCAAAGTTGGCCCAGACGCCCGGACCGATCTGGACCCACATGACCGAAAAGTTCGGGGGATCAGACAAGACTCCGGTGAGTTTGGTGTAGAAAAACCCTTAAAAGATATAAAATGCTTGACTATCAGTGACATTTATGTTCCTGTCCCGATATCCATGGCAGACATGATAGTCCCACGTATATATCTGATTCGTTAGTAGTCTGTTGGGGTACAGGTAGACCATAATGTTGCCGAGGACATACGAAAACACCAAATCAGGTGATCTAGCAATGGCCGAGGTCGGAGGGCGCGAAGGGGCGTCCAACCAATCAAAAGCCCCGAATTTCTTGACTCAGAGCGGTCGGACATTTTGGGTTAAGCGTTTTCTCGGAATCCCCAGAGACGAGTCACTGGCAATCTTCAGCGGTCAATTGGGACTCATTTTTCTTTACTTTCTAAACCACTCTCCCCTCAGTCTTCCTGGCTTGGCCGTCATTCATAATGATGCCATTAAGACCTTCAAAAAGCGCTCTGCGCGCTTTCCACCTCCAGAAGCAGCTTGCTGGACGTCGACCTTTTTCGACCTCGTTTGTGGCTTCGGCCGCTTCGCCCCACCGCTCCTCCGTCCAGAAGCGTACCCAGAGCACAGCTACGGCTTCAAATCCGTGAGTTATTTCCCCATATGATCACAATGCAATTGTAGTCTAGTTCTAATTTGCTTAATCGTCAGGGAATCCAGACCCGTGCCCAGTCCGGCGTTCAACCAGGAACCCCATCGCAATGAGATTTCTCCCTTGCAACACCGCCAGCTCCCCGAGCTCGATGACTCGTATGTTAGCCCTCATGGCAGCTTGTACACACCAAACTAATTAGCTGGTACAAAGGATGGTTGGAATGAGCGGTGGAGAGATCTTCCACGAGATGATGCTTCGCCAGGGTGTTAAGCACGTCTGTGAGTATATCATGCTTGATATTGCTCAATTTGCCAGTTCTAATACCTGATATTTGCAGTCGGCTACCCCGGTGGTGCCATTCTTCCCGTTTTCGATGCTATCTACAACTCCAAGCACTTCGAATTCATCCTTCCCAAGCACGAACAGGGTGCTGGCCACATGGCGGAGGGTTACGCCCGTGCCTCTGGCAAGCCCGGTGTCGTCCTCGTTACTTCTGGCCCTGGTGCTACCAACGTTATCACTCCTATGCAAGATGCTATGTCTGATGGTACCCCGATGGTTGTCTTCTGTGGTCAGGTCCCCACCAGCGCTATTGGAACCGATTCTTTCCAGGAAGCCGATGTGATCGGTATCTCACGTGCCTGCACCAAGTGGAATGTGATGGTCAAGTCCGTTGGTGAGCTGCCTCGCCGCATCCAGGAAGCTTTCGAGATCGCCACGAGTGGTCGTCCCGGTCCCGTTCTGGTTGACCTGCCCAAGGATGTCACTGCTGGCATTCTCCGCAATCCCATTCCCATGCACAGCACCATCCCTTCGCTTCCCAGCGCAGCTACTGTGGCAGCCCGCGAAATGAGCCGGAAGCAGCTCGAGGGCACCATTAACCGTGTTGCTAACCTCGTTAACGTTGCTAAGAAGCCCATTCTGTACGTCGGTCAGGGTCTCCTTGCTCGCCCCGATGGCCCTGAGATCCTTAAGGAGTTTGCTGATAAGGCATGCATCCCGGTCACCACCACCCTGCAGGGTCTTGGTGGTTTCGACGAGTTGGATCCTAAGGCTCTCCACATGCTGGGTATGCACGGATCCGCTTACGCCAACATGGCTATGCAGGAGGCCGACCTGATCATTGCTGTTGGTGCCCGTTTCGATGACCGTGTGACTCTCAGCATCCCTAAGTTCGCACCTCAAGCCAAGCTTGCCGCTACTGAAGGCCGCGGTGGTATCGTGCACTTCGAGATTATGCCCAAGAACATCAACAAGGTTGTCCAGGCCAACGAGGCAGTGGAGGGTGACTGTGCCGACAACCTCCGTCTTCTTTTGCCCCATGTCAAGGCTGTGTCTGAGCGTCCCGAGTGGTTCGAGCAGATCAACGACTGGAAGCAGCGTTTCCCCCTGTCTCTCTACGACCGCCAGACCGAGGACGGTCCTATCAAGCCCCAGGCTGTTATCGAGAAGCTTAGCGAGCTCACCGCTGACCGGAAGGAAAAGACTATCATCACCACCGGTGTCGGACAGCACCAGATGTGGACTGCCCAGCACTTCCGCTGGCGTCACCCTCGTACCATGATCACCTCCGGTGGTCTCGGTACTATGGGTTACGGTCTCCCCGCAGCTCTTGGAGCCAAGGTGGCCCGTCCCGACTGCCTCGTCATCGACATCGATGGTGACGCTTCTTTCAACATGACTCTCACTGAGCTTTCCACCGCTGCTCAGTTTAACATTGGTGTCAAGGTGCTCCTGATCAACAATGAGGAGCAGGGTATGGTCACTCAATGGTAAGCTGTCGTGTCTGATCTTCCGGGTATAATTGACTTACTTTTTCTGTTCCAGGCAAAACCTCTTCTACGAGGATCGGTACTCGCACACTCACCAGCAGAACCCCGACTTCGTTCCCCTTGCTAAGGCTATGCGCGTCGGCGCCGATACGTGCTTCAAGCCCTCTGAACTTGAGGAGAAGCTGAAGTGGCTGATTGAGCACGACGGCCCTGCCCTCCTGGAGGTCATTACTGACCGCAAGGTCCCTGTCCTTCCCATGGTGCCTTCTGGCCGTGGTCTGCACGAGTTCTTGGTCTACGATGAAGGTATGCAAACCCCTGGCTAGTGAATTGACTGGAAACACCATTAACTCATTCATTACAGCCAAGGATCTGGAGCGCAAGGAGTTGATGCGCGAGCGTAATGTGGACTTCAGTGTCCGGAAAGAATAGGTGACTAGCCAATGTCACCTCGACAATTATATTTCTGTACTTTGATATCCATGGCGTTTCTTGGCTTGTTCACCAAAAGCGATTGAGGCAATATCTGTCTAAAGATAAACAACAAATCCGTTAACCAGATTGCTCTTGGAGGTCTCTTTGGCAGAGAAGTTTGGTGCTCGCGGGTTCTATACCCCTGCTGAGCTTTGGCCTTCGCCATATCCCTGAAACAGGAATGGGGAATTGCATGAAACACGTGCTTCACCATGGTCTTTGATCGATGTTGGCCTTTTCTCTTGCCAGGTTGCTCCTCTTGTATATAATCATTGACGTTTCCGGTTCCTCGATAGGAATTGGGGAATTGATACGTTCGCGTTCCATTAAGTAGGAGCAGTTAGTCATTGGAAGCATTTATCACTTGTTTATTACATGTTCATAAGCACTTCCTCGTATCTTCATCACGCTAGATGGCTTTTGCTTTTGTTGGCTAACAATGTACCTAACTCAGGCCCTCTCCTAATCTAGATGTGAGATCACCTACCGAAAGAGGTAAGTAGCCAGGACTCAGGATTAGCCACGTACAGAAAGTAAAGTGAGCTGCTTAATTCCTCGCTATCGCTTCCTTGCCCGGTTCCGTCGAACATACATGTATCAAATAGGTAGTCAAAAACGAAGATACCAGTCCAATACATTATGTACGTATATCTAAAAGATGGCAACGAAAGAAGCTTACGCAAATGCCGGGGCAACCTTCGAAAATTATGTAAATGGGCGATTGGCACCTGGGCACCTGACAAGTTTGAAAATTATATCTCTTTGCTTTCCTTCTCCTTCACCCTCTTGCTTTCTGTCACGGTCTTTCATAAGTTTTAGGGCTTATCCCACAGCAAACAACAATTGGAAAGCCGGACGTTGCATTCCTTTCAACCTCCTTGACCTCCATAAATCACATCTTCTTGTGATATCAACCAGCTAGAGATCTCCCTCTCCAGCATCTTGTTTCTACCAAGCGCTTGACCAGGAGATGATACCAGATCATGGACTCCCAAAGGTATGATTTAGATCTCTCTTACTTTCGCAACATATGACAATCGATTTGAGAGATACCTGAGCACATTTGGAAAGCCTTCTGAGGAATATGCGGAAGATGCTAACCAACTTAACCTATAAAGGATGTGCCGTGACTTCGCCAGAGGCAAATGCCAATGGAAAAACTGCAAATTTGCTCATGTGAGCAATGGCCAAAGCCGCAGTTCAAAAGTTTCAAACAGCCAGATTCGACGTCCTGAGCCCTTGCCCCGACGTGATCGTGGCTTGCCAAATACAGAAAAAGAGTTTCGAGCATGGCAAGGCAGCATTCCTCTACGCACGGCGGTCATTCGTCCCTCCTCTGGGAAGAAAACGACTATCTTCCGGAAAGCGAGGGAACTGATTGGATTCGACGCCAGCATACGACAAGAAGTCATCCGGACATTGGCGAGTGAAGATGGCTTACGCCTAATCTTGGACCTTGTCCAGGAAAATTTCGAAGGCATGGATGTCACAACGAGAGATCTAATTTTCAAGACTCAGGTGCTACCATTTCTAGAGACAGTCACAAATCCTGAGGTTGTATCCTCTCTGGTACTGGAGCAGGCAGTGGGCACAATCTACAATGTCTTGTTTGGAATCGACGGATCTAGAGCAGCGCGATGGCTCAATTTCATCTGTGGAGTTCTCGAAACGGACACCACCAACGAAGGCAGCGCCATGTTACTGGAGGCATCTCTACACACGTTCTCCCGCATCGCGGACCTGAATTCTACGGCCCCTATCCAGGACTGTCTGCATGACGTGGCACACAGATTTGAAACTGTGCTCGCCTCGATGAATAACAAGAATGGCATGAGCGACCGTCGACTTTACCAATCTCGGCTACACCTTGGTCGTCTTCTTCAGCGTATGGAGACTGGGAAGTCCCTCCCAACGGGCACACCAGAGAAGGAAGTGAAGAAAGAAAGCAAAGCCGTTTTTGTCGCCAATCGCGAGACTCCCGGAGGCAGACACAACAATGATTTTGACGACATCTGCCAGATTAAGATCATGCCTAGCTTCGAAGAAATCTGCAGCCCTCGAGGGGAGTATTTGCCCGTCACTGACCCAGTTCAATGGCATATTGATGGTATCGACGGGTTGCTAGATCGAAACTTTCGGTTGTTACGAGAAGACACCGTCGGTCAACTTCGAGATGCAATCCACCACGAACTGAGTCCGCGTGCCCAGCAGTCACAATTGCGCAAATTCGTATATCCTAAGTGCTTGGTGGCCAATCTCGAGTTCAATTGGCTTTCGGGTCTTTACTTCGAAGTCGACTTCCCTCAGCCTGCCGGAGTAACAAACCACTCACCCATGGCCCGAGAGATGTGGTGGCAGAACTCAAAGCGTCTACAGCCCGGTGCGCTTGTGTGTCTGATCGTTCAAAAGGACGTGGTGTTGTTTTGCACCGTGACACATCGTGACATGTCACCCAGGCGCAAAAAGATTATTTCCCTCCCACAGCATCAAGTCCCCCCACAGAACAAGGCAGAGCCGAAAACGTTGTGGAAGAGTTCCACGAGAGGCTCTGTTATGTTGATGCCGGTTGATTCTCGGTACGCCAACACTCAAGTCGTTCTGGACCTTTTTAGTCCTAAAAAGACCACTATTTCTCTGGTGGAGTTCCCAGGAGTCATTCTTCCAGCATTTGAACCGGCGCTTCAAGCACTCCAATCAATGAAGGTGGCCCAAAACCTACCTTTCTCAGAGCTGTTTGTTCCATGGGTCTACGACGATTTCAACATATCCGACATGGCTCCTGCATTGTATGCTTCCCAGCCTGGCTTTGCATTCAATCTCCGCTGCCTCATGAAGAATGATACTAATTTCTACGTCCGCGTTGATCAACCATCTGACGTGAAATACGTACAGGATCATTCAACCTTGGATGGTGCGCAGGCTCGCGCATTGATCAGTTGTTTGAAGCGAAAGCTCGGTTTAATCCAAGGGCCACCTGGTACTGGCAAGAGCTACACTGGTGTGGCTCTTATCAAAGTCTTACTGGCAAACAAAGAAGCTACCAGGGGAAGATTAGGACCCATACTATGTGTCACATATACCAACCATGCTCTCGACCAGCTTCTTGAGGCCTTACTGGACAACAATGTGACGTCTCAAATTGTTCGTATTGGATCCCAGTCCAAGTCTGAAAGGTTGGAAAAATTCAACCTTCAGTCTGTTGCGAAAGATACAACAAGAACAAAGATGGAGAAGAAAGAAAGATGGAGCTCAGCCGAGAGACTCTCACTATGTGAGGGCGATTTTCGTGCCCTTGACCTGAAACGGGAAGTCCCCATTGCTCGTCTCAAGTCCCATATCCAGCGGACAGACCCTGGCCATCACGATCAGCTATTTTCGCTGATCCAAGAAGATGGGTTCTTGGGAATGAATACCGGCAATCCCCAGACTACGATCAAGACCTGGCTTGATTCAGCAGCTAAATACAATGTTCGTGCACGGCCTGTGGACCGGCTCAAGGACGTCAATGTCTTGGAAATGTCCCGAAAAGAAAGACAGGATCTTTACAACCATTGGTGTCGCGAATACAGGGCAGAAGTTGACGAACAAGTTAGGCAAATCGTTTCATCTCACAGTGCTGCCAAGCAGGGGTACGATAGCATCCAGGATGAGATGCACCTTCGCTGCCTGGCTCAAGCAGATGTCATTGGCGCCACTACAGCGGGGCTTGCCCGTAGACTGGATATGTTCCGAAGACTTGCATGCAAGTTTATGCTGTGCGAGGAGGCTGGAGAAGTTCTTGAATCACATCTGCTCACGGCGTTCATACCATCTGTTGAACATGCAATCCTCATCGGTGATCAACAGCAACTCCGCCCTCAGGTTCAGAACTACGATCTCTCTAGCGAGAATCCTCGGGGCGGTACGCAGTATTCACTCGATATCTCCTTGTTTGAAAGACTAGTGAGCTCAAACAAAAGCCCCATGAGCTGTGGAGCTCCTTTCAACACATTGGAAACACAGCGGCGAATGCATCCATCTATCGCTCGGCTAATCCGCGAAACCCTGTATCCAAAGCTGAAGGATGCTGCATCTGTTTCGGAGTACCCAGAGATTATGGGGATGCGGAAAAGATTATTCTGGTTGGATCACCGACAGCGAGAGGGAGGGTCCGACCCCGATGCCATGTCAACCTCTCACTGGAACAGTCATGAGGTCGACATGACCGTTTTGCTGGTCAACCATCTTATTCGACAAGGCGAATGCAAGCACGGAGACATTGCAGTGTTGACTCCATATCTGGGCCAACTCCACCGACTACGGAAAAGGCTAGATGAACTCTTTGCCATTGTAGTAGGCGACCGTGATCAAGAGGATCTCAAGCAGGCGGGTTATGGGGATTATGAAGTGAAGCCCAAACCCATGATTAAAGCAGCCCTGTCACAGACTCTTCGCGTCGCTACCGTGGATAACTTCCAAGGCGAAGAAGCAAAGGTTGTTGTGATATCCCTAGTCCGAAGCAACCCACAGAACAAATGCGGCTTTTTACGCACTTCCAATCGCATCAATGTTCTGTTGTCGCGAGCACAACACGGTATGTACATCATCGGCAATTCGGAGACCTCGATCCATGTTCCCATGTGGGCCCAAGTCGTAAAAATTTTGAAGCAAGATCAAAATATCGGAGAGGCCCTGGAGCTGCAATGCCCACGCCATCCAGATACACCCATTGCGGTTTCGACGCCAGAAGATTTTCCAAAGTTCTCACCCGAAGGAGGTTGCAACTTGCGCTGTGTTAAACGGCTTAGCTGTGGGCATGCCTGCGCTCAAAAATGCCATTCGGATCTTCTTCACAACGCTGTCTTTTGCCTAGAGCGTTGCCCTCGACCCTTTAGTGGCTGCAATCATTCGTGCCCTAAGCGATGCGGGGACCCTTGCCCGGAAAGGTGCATGGTCAACGTATATCAAATGCACAGAAAACTCCCATGTGGTCATCCAGTGCCAAACCTTCCTTGCTGGCAGGATCAAGATATCTCGACAGTTGGCTGTTTGGTACGCGTGGACAAGACGGTCCCAGGCTGCAATCATGTCGTCTCACTGCCATGCCACGTCGACGTGGAAACAAAAGACTATCGCTGCGTAGCTCAATGTCGCAGCCCCTTGCCCTGTGGACACTTGTGCAAGAAGATGTGTTACCGCTGCGTTACTAAAGGACATGAGGGCGTTCTAGCCGATCATGGAAATTGCGAACAACGGTGTGGCCGGAATCAATCTACTTGCGCTCATACATGCAGCCTTCCCTGCCACGGTGAGAAGCCCTGTCCTCCCTGCAAAGCTCCTTGTGAAGTGCACTGCGGTCATTCCAAGTGCCCGCGAAAATGCTACGAGCCGTGTACTCCTTGCGCAGAAGAAAAATGCCTTTCAGCGTGCCCTCACAGCGTCTGCTCAATGCCATGTGCAGCCCCTTGTGATCATGTTCCATGTTCTAAGCGGTGCAAGAAAAAGCTGGCTTGTGGACATCAGTGCCCATCGGTATGTGGAGAAAAATGTCCTCCGTCCTCCTTCTGCCAAACCTGCGGAAATGAGGATATCCGAAATCATGAAGTCGACTTCATCATGGGTCAAACGTACAAGGAAATCAACCTGGACGAAAACCCATGCGTATTCCCCAAATGTGGACATTTCTTGACAATTGAAAACATGGATGCTCAAATGGATATGGCTCGCTACTACGAGGTCGATGCCAGTGGCAAGCCAGTCTCTATCTGGGCATCATTGACACCGTTCTCTATTCAAGACATCAAAACGTGCGCCACCTGTCGTGGCCCACTGAGAGATATTGCCCGATATGGCCGGCTGGTTCGTCGAGCTATCCTCGACGAGTCGACCAAAAAGTTGATCATCTTACTAAACCAGGAATATGTCCCACTTGCACAGGAGCTTCCCAGGCTTGTCCATGAATTACATGCAACCAAGGGTCAGAGAAAGTATGCCTGGCCATCGTTAATTGAGATTTCCGGTCCACGGAGCCATCAAATTCAGAGCATGGGAAAAATAATCCAGAGCACAAACCCAGGTCGGTGGGATTCCATTCTTGACCTGCGAAAGCGCGTCGATCTCTATAGGCGTCGCGTGAGACCCGAGGAGCAACCGTTCGAGAGAGTACGGAGACTGATCGAAAATGCCCGACAACGCCAACCACTCAGAATATCGAGAAAGAACATTGATCAGGTCGAAAATGTGCTTCAGACCAAAGGCTTCCTACAGGGCACTGCCCTCTTAATCCGTCTGGACATTGCTTTGCTCGTTGACCTTTTGAGTCTTGTTTCCCAAGGATGCCCAAGCAAGGAAACACCTCGATTCGAGCTTGACCTACAGAAGATCAAGGATGATTGCCAGACCCTCATCCAGCAAGCGGTCACTCACCATCGACTTCTGCAGCAGGCAGAAGGTCATATTTTCCTAGCGCAGCTCTATGCCCTCGAACGGGCACATTGCTTGACACCGGAGAAGAGGAACACTATCTTGAAGCAAGGCCAGGCTGCCATTCAGAAAGCTAGAGGTCTTTGCGATGCGCACCCGGGTCAGACACAAGGACTAGCAGATGAAGTTCACAGCGTCGAGAAAATGTTGCGTGGAGGCACATTCTACACAATTATTACCAACGAGGAACGCACGGCAGTCATTTCGGCAATGGCTCAAGAGTTTACAGGAACTGGGCATTGGTACTACTGTCGCAACGGACATCCCTTTACCATTGGGGACTGTGGTCTAGCCAGGCAAACGAGCCGCTGCCCCGAGTGCGATTCCCCGGTGGGAGGCGAGCATTCTCGATTGGCGGAGGGAGTTACACTGGCGCAGGACTGGGATCAGGATAGGGAGAGATTGAATCTTTAGGGGAAGAGAGAAGCGAGAGAGAAGACTTTGCGCTCATTCTTTGTGACAAGGCAGCCCAATCTGCTGCCGTACGGCAGGTAATAAAAACAGGTTGAATTCTTCTACCTCAATAGCCTTCGAAATATTACAGAGATATAGAAGTAAAAGCATTTGAAGCTGTATAGGTGAAAGGGCATGGCAATATAAGAGGTGGAATGTTATGAGGAGCCGCTATCGACTGTCGTAGGAAGTCCACGGGTGACGTCTCGTGGAGTCTCAAGTTGTCACGCCCGAGCTTATCCTCCACTCAACGTCCTTCCGCTCTTCCCCCTCCACCATTATTCCCACCTTGGTTCTTGTCTTATGAATTGACCATCTCTCGCTAGCCCATTGTCTTTGCATTGCATGTGCTCACCCCTGCTCTCCTCCTAGCTTCCGCCCCTCACCCGTTCAATGATGGCTAGCCCACCACCCGTCACCGAGGACCAGAACCGCCTCCTCGAGGAGGCATTGGGGGTGGTGAGGCAGCAGTCGAGTCTGATGCGCAAATGTCTAGAGACTCCTGGAAAGCTCATGGATGCGCTGAAATGCGGGTGAGCTCCCCATTGAAACTGCCTAGGCAGCGACCTCGGAACGTGCGCATTGAATCCATATGCTAACAGCTTGAAATCTACCTCTGCAGATCGACTCTTGTCTCCGAACTACGAACCCCCAGTCTAGGCCCGAAGCAGTATTACGAATTGTACATGGCTGTCTTTGATGCGCTGCGACACCTTTCCGTCTACCTAAAGGAGAACCACCCCGTCAACCACCTTGCCGACCTATATGAGCTCGTTCAGTATGCCGGCAACATCGTCCCCCGATTGTACTTGATGATCACTGTGGGTACGGTTTACATGTCCGTCGAAGATGCGCCGGTCAAGGAGATCATGAAGGATATGATGGAGATGAGCCGAGGTGTTCAGCACCCAATCCGTGGCCTGTTCTTGCGATACTACCTCTCCGGTCAAGCACGGGATTATTTGCCCTCGGGAACCGGCGATGGTCCAGAGGGTAATATGCAGGATTCGATCAGCTTTGTTTTGACGAATTTCGTGGAAATGAACAAGCTCTGGGTTCGACTTCAGCACCAGGGCCCCTCACGAGAGCGGGATAGGCGCATACAAGAACGACGCGAACTGGAGCTGCTCGTCGGTAGCAACATTGTTCGACTCAGCCAGTTGGTTGATCTTGAAGGGTACAAATCTGGTATCTTGCAAGCTCTTCTGGAACAGGTTGTACAATGCCGAGATGTCCTTGCGCAAGAATATCTCCTGGAGGGTATGGCTCCCTGGTCTCCTTTCTCTCGGAATATACTCTTGCTTGGTCCATTTGCTAATCTGATCAACAGTTATCACAAAGGTCTTCCCAGATGAGTTCCACCTGCACACCTTGGACCTTCTATTATCTGCCATCGCCAGACTTAACCCGCACGTGGATCTGAAGAAAATCGTCATTGGTCTTATGGACCGTTTGTCTTCTTATGCGGCAAGGGAAGCGGATTCGGCGGTAGAACCAGAAGCACGGAAACAAAGTGAGGAAGAAGCTGTCACTAAGCTATTGCAAAAGCTCGAGCTTGCCAAAGAGACCAAAACCAAACAACCAAAGGACGCCAGTGCCGATGAAATTTCCAAGGAAAATGGTACCGAGAACGACGAAGCAGAAACACCCAAAGAAAGCGCCGAGGCTGCTGAACCGCCAACGGAAGACAAGCAGATTGAGAATGGGGACGACGCTAAGCCTGGTATCCCAGCAGAAATTAAGCTGTACGATATATTCTACGATCAAGTGGTCAATCTGATCAGAACCCGTGCACTGCCGATTCAAGACACCATGGCGCTGTTGGTATCACTTGTCAATCTGGCATTGAATACTTATCCAGACCGGTTAGAGTATGTTGACCAAGTCCTGGACTTCGCGACGCAAAAGACTGCCGAGTACACTGATCATGCCGATTTGCATTCGGCGCCAACCCAACAACACATCCTCCACCTTCTCAATGCTCCTCTCAAATCTTACATCTCGATCTTCACAGCCTTGGCATTGCCACATTACCTGCCACTACTGACCTCACAGTCGTACCCTACAAGGAGGGCTGTTGCTGGCGAGGTCATTCGCAGTCTCTTGAAGAACAAGATCTTGGTTTCCACAACGGAAAACCTCGACCGTGTGCTCCAGACGGCAAGAGTATTGATCAAGGAAGGCATGCAGCAGTCTGCTGGCTACCCTGGGTCACAGTCCCAACGGCGGGGAGGAGAAACTGACGAGACGGTAGAAGAGCAAGGGTGGCTTGCGAGACTCGTGCACTTGATTCAGGCATCGGACAATGACACTCAGCTCAAGGTAGGGTCATTTGCCATATGCTTTATTACCTATAACTAACAGTCTGCGATAGCTTCTGCAAGCAACGCGCAAGGCATTCGCCGATGGTAACGAACGAATCCGCTATACTACTCCTGCAATCATAACGGCCTCAATTCGATTGGCCCGCAAACTGAAGTCGCGCGAGCATTACGACGACAATTGGCAATCGCAGTCGTCGGCTCTATACCGGTTCATGCACCAGAGCGTCAACAATTTGTACCAGCGCGTAAATCCAGGTTGCGCCGATCTCGCACTCCGACTGTTTGTCATGTGTGGAGAGATTGCCGATCAAACAGGATTTGAGGAAGTCAGCTACGAGTTCTTCGCGCAGGCATTCACCATCTATGAAGATGCCATCAGCGACTCGCGCGCCCAATTCCAGGCCGTATGCATCATATCAGGCGCCCTACATGGGAGTCGTGGATTTTCTAAGGAGAACTATGACACACTCATTACCAAAGCTGCGCTGCATGGAAGCAAACTCCTCAAGAAGCCCGATCAATGCCGCGCGGTGTACCTTGCAAGCCACCTCTGGTGGGTAGTCGAGAACCCTCAACGTGGAGAAGAAGATCCCAAAGATGTAAGTTTATCTCCAATTCCAATGTCTTACTACCTCTTAGCTGACGTCAACTTTGCAGCTCTACCGTGACGGCAAACGAGTCCTGGAGTGCCTCCAGCGCGCCCTCCGTGTGGCCGACGCCTGCATGGACACTGCTGTCTCCGTCGAGCTATTTGTGGAAATCCTCAACCGCTACGTCTACTATTTCGACCAGCAGAACGAGACCGTAACTACCAAGTACCTGAATGGTCTCATCGAACTCATCCACTCCAACCTGCAGACGACCGAAGATGAGCAAAATGCTAATCTTGACGCCCCGAAGCGCCACTTTGAACGCACGCTGGAGTATATTCGCTCTCGCGAATACGAAGGCATTGTTACGGACCCACCAAAGTAATTGTCAAGATGGATGTCTAGGCCATTTTAGTCAGGACACACATCTCCCAGTTATCTTCAAGGAGCAGTGTACGTATGTGATGTGCCGATTCTGTGTTCATCCCCCTGGCAGGGCTTGTTTTCTGCCCTACTCTATTTCCTTGGTCTTTTTTGTCTTTCTTTTGTTCCTGGAAGCCTGCTTTTCTTTTTCCCTTGCTGCTCCTCGGTCTTCTTTCATCCCTAGTATATACAAGTGTATCATTGTCTCCGTATAACACCATACCCTTTCAACGTGATTTGTATCGGCCATGAACAACCTGTTCTCTTTTCCATTTGTAGAACCACTAAGCACCTGGGTAGCCCCGAGGGGTCAGTTAATGGAAAATATGATCTCATCCATGAGGAACCAGCCACTAGCTAATGTCCTCTAAAGTATATATAAACCCTATCTGCATTGCACGTGATACCAGAGACCACGCAGCTCTACGTTACTACCTATATACTTACGTTCTACGCGAATGGCCAGCAAGCGAAAGCCGAAGAAACCTTCGATCATGCAATTGGTCAAGACGATGAACGGAGTGGGAGACTAACCCTATCTCCACGGATATCGCTGCATAATGTAGAAAGGCCAGAGACTCATACCGTACATAAACAAATCCGGATGCCATACTTAAAAGTAAAGCATTCAAACACATTGGAAAAATACCAAGCAAATAAACAACCCATATCAATAGCAGTGACTCTTTCGGGTAGAAAGATGTAGACAGATGTGTGAGTATGACGTTAATCCATGACGCTTCAATAAAAAAAGGAAATGAAAAAGAAATAGACGAGGGCATTTCAAAGTCGTTCCAGTAAGAGTGCTGGAAAGGAGGCCGAGAAGAAGATTCATCCCAAGGCCCAGTTGGCATCAAGTCGTGATCAGGATAGAGAAGTCCCGCCGAATAAGCCAGTCGGAGGCGAAGCATACTGTCGCAGCACGGAGGGTCCGCCGAATCCGCTGAAGGGGGCTGGGTGACTGTTACTAGGAACCGGGCTGCCGATATCGCCAGGCACAATGCTACCCCGATGACCTGAGGCCGCGCTGTTGGGATCGGGCTCGAACCGGACAGACTTGCCACTCGGGCCTTCCTTGATAGAGAATGATCCGCCGCCATTCTGCGGACTGCCTTCTGTATCGCAGATATCAAGCATTTCATCCAAAGAGATTGATGGCTCGCCTGAGTTGCGCAGCTGCTCCACCTGACCGAGAACAAGGTTCACATCATGGAAGCTCCCAGCACCCTTCTGCGGGCTGGTCATTGAGTTCAGGTGCTTGCATGCTTGGATGACCAACAGGCGGATTGTAACGGGCCGAGAAGTGTGGGGCCGATGATGACCACCCGCTGCGAAGGCATTATTGGGAGGCCAGCCAGTTCCGGCAGGGGCGGGTCTCCATGTGGAAGGGAAAGCAGAGCCTCCGAAGGGCGCCGCACCCCATGTACTGTTGCCCATGGGAGAAACAGCTGCCAAGTTATTCTGCGGGGATCCTAGAGGATCCGAGAACAAGGATGATCCTTGGAAGCTTGCTCGCGTTGGGCCCGGGAATGGCCCGGGTGCGGGGGCACCAGGCAATGATTGAGACAGATTTGATGGATATGTAGCATCAGTGTCATCAAGGAGTGCACTGCTGCCTAGATGAGCACTCAAGCCATCCACATCTTGCTGCGCGGAAGCATTGCCATTGTTCTGTCGGTCCTGTGCGGAGCTGGATGGGCGTTTGATAGGGCTGGGCCGTGTGATGGGGAATGGCTGGGTCCCAGACTCTAACGGGGAACGGTCAAATGAAAGAGAGGGCTGCCTGGAATGAACTTTTGACAGACCTGCTTGCTGCAGAGGGAATGCCCCAGGCACTCCATGGTTGCCAGCGAAGGGAAGACCGTGTCCAGAATCAGGTGGGAACGCTCGGCTCGGCGGCATGGGGCGTACACCGTTCATCCCAGGCGGCGCGGGAATTCCGCCAGACCCATTGAATGGTCGCAAAGGGTTCATCATCCCAGCATTCGACGAATACATCGATTCTGGAGGGTGAGCCGATCGCGGAGCCATTCCTGGTATGCCCGGGGGGCTGAACGGTAGACCGCCGAGGCCAGAAAATGCTGAAGGATTTGTGCGCCCTAGAGGGGACAGAGGAGCGGAAGGCTGAGGGTGGTGCAAAGGAGGCTGTTGATAACCTTGTCTGGTACCAAAAGTCGCTCCTGACTGCGAATGACCCATGGAACGCGGGGAAATGGAAGGGTGGTGAGAGGAATCGGCGCTGTTAGGTTGCGAGTGAGGGGATGATGTAGAAGAGCCATGGTGGGATTGCTGGCGAGGCCGCCCCGGGGTCGAAACCTTGGGAACAATAGGTGTCGCCGTGGGATAATGCGGAGACTGCAGGAAACCAGGAGGGGCCTGGGACTGGAGATTGTATGGGATGACGCCTGGCAGAGTGTGTGGTGGCGAGGTTCTGACTTGCTCACGTTTTCCACTACGGTCTCGGATCTCCTGCTCTCGCGCCGCATCTCTGTCCTTTCTCGCCTGCTCTTCGCGCATTTTGCGGTCACGCTCCTCTTTGGCCTTCTTTTCAGTGGCCTCACGCTCTTCCTTTTCTTTGCGCTTGGCTTCCTCTCGCCTCTTCTTCTCCTCCTTTTGTTCTCGTTGCTTGCGCTCAGCTTCAGCTTGACGTTCCCGTTCTTCTTTGAGCCTTCGCTGCTTCTCGGCTTCTTTGCGAGCACGCTCTTCCTCTTGTGCCTTTCTTTCAGCTTCTCGTTTCTTCCGTTGCTCTTCGCGCTTTAATCGCTGTTCTTCGAGCTTTTTCTCTTGCGCAGCCTTCGCAGCCGCTTCCTCAGCTGCCTTCTCAGCGTCCCGGCGGGCTTTCTCCTCTTCTTTCGCTTGTTTTTGCAATCGTTTCTTATCTTTCTTCTTTTGCGCTTCCCGGGCCTTTTTCGCATTGCGTTGCTCGTTCAACGTCTCCTCTTGGAGGAGCTCGTCAATTAGCTGTTTCTGACGCTGCTCGGCAACTTTCTCTCGGTATGCTGTCATAACTCGTTGCTCAAACATCCGGGCGGCGAAAATCTGGAACATCCGTCGTCCTTCCTGCATGCGTTGTTCTTCGGTCATGGCATCCTATTACTATTGTTAGCAAACTTGCGCGAACAATATCACATCCTAGATCATAGACCCGTACCATTTCGTCCTCGTCGAACTCTTCTTCCTCTTGACTATCATAATCCTCATCATCCTCTTCATCATCGTAGTCCTCATCATCTAGAGGACCATGATTATGCCCATGGAAGGATTGATGAGCAGCAGCCATTCCGTACTGTGTATCTTCCTCTCTTTGCATCCTCCGTTCGGCCAGTTGCTCCATCATATCGATGAAGTGCTTGCCATCATTTTTGAGGAGATCGTCCGCAACTGTAAGAATGCCATCTAGTAGAAATGATAAGTATCCAAAGTTAAACGTCGAACCCTTATAATATCGACCAAGTGACCTTGTTGCATACCTTTCACAGTTAGACTATTCCCAAATGCAAAGAAATCAGCGCGGGCTGCTCGAGCTTCATCATCCTCAAGGTCTTCGTCGCTGTACAGCTCCTCATCATCCTCTTCCTCGTCCTCGTCTTCTTCGTCATCCTCCTCCTCTTCTTCTTCGTCGTAATCCTCTTCTAAATCATCGTCGTCTTCGGGTAGCTCCTGGACCCGGCTCCGTGATGGGTGAAACTGGCCGTGCGTCCTAGTATGCTGCCCTGGGGCTCGAAGGGGTGGTTGATAGAGTCGAGGAGGAGGGATGATAGGAGCTCCTTCGTCGAATGCGCCTTGATTATTATTCGCATATTGTTCCAGTTCCTCGTAGTATGCGTCGTAGAGGACCTCTAGCTCTTCTTCGATCGCAGTTCGTTTTCTTCCACAAACCGTACAACTGCAAGAGTGCTTTTGCTGTTCTTTCATTTTCTTCAGAACAGCATCCTTTTCCACCTTGACAAGCTGGCGTCGTTCTTCTTCACCGAGCTCAAACCAGAAGGTCCTGATATTTTCCCGTTCTTCCAGAGTTGACTGGTTCCAGATGCTGCTATTTTTCATAGGTTTTCCAGTGAATCGGCTGATGTATGGCATGGATTGAGGAGGCGGAGGAGGGTGGGAGAAAGTGGCAGAAGGGTTCGAAAGCGGAGTTGCGCTACGATCAGCATGGTTATGGGAATTGGATCGCGCTTTCTTATTTTTCTTCCTTTTCGAGGTCTCGCCCAAGGCAGCATGGTGACCGTCGGGTCCGTTCATCGTGGGTCCGTGGGGATGTTCTGGTGGCGCAAATCCATAATGATCACTGCTTGCTGTATGGGAGTGATCGTCGAGGTGATATTCGTGGTCTTCATTGTAGGAGCGCTGTTCATCTGTCACTCGTGAGTCCGCATCTCCGGGGGCGTAAGCATCAGGATGTTCGGCGGCTAAGCGAGCAGCTTGTTTCTGGCGACGTTTCTGCTTTTTGCGATTCACAGAAGGCGCAGATGTTGCGGCCGATCCGGTCGATGTAGCGCCTTGAGGACCCCGCGCGTGGGTCTGGCCGTTGGTTGCTGGAAGCGGAGTTGCTGACATATGGGTCGCCATGGTGGTAAAATAAGCTGCAGGGACTGCCTCAGCAGCATACTAATACCGTCAGAGCAAGTCTTGAGTTAGAAGAGCAAGGTCAGAGAAGGTGGGTGGTGGAATGAGGAGGGAAAGCGGAGAACGGAAGAGCCAAAGAGCCCTACCAACAAAGCTCCGGTGATTCCACGATCTGGTACGAACTTACCGGAATTATTCCCCTTGGCGTATTCACGCACAAAGAGTCAATCGCGTTCTTTGTTGTTTGCTCAAAAGACACTTCCGTAGTGGCAAACGTGAGGGGTGAGATAGGATAAGGACACGGGAGGAGGGGGGTTGAAAGACAATGATCCCGGCGGGTCACGACGTGTCTGCGCTTCGGATTAGCTCCTGCAGGCACTGGCAAACCAGCGGAGGAAAACAAACAATGAGTCAAAGCTAGGATCAACAACCTTGAAAGGATATTATCGCTGAGTGAGCGCCGAGGCAGGAGGTACAACAGATCGAACGCCAACGAATGGATGGAGTGATGGGCTTTCCAGCCTTCTGGCTGGTTGGTCGTGCCGCCGCAACGGGATAGCCGCCGCAAGCGAGCTGGTGCCTTAACCGTCAGGCCTGAATCTCAAATTGTATGCTTAAGTAGCACTATCTTAATTGCAAGAATATCATGCAAGCGTAGTGATGTAGCAAATTTCAAGTCATTAGCTAGATCAGCTTTGCAGTCAAGGTATCATGCATTGGTTACAAGAATAAAACAGTCTACATCTCACTGCTTTTCCATGTTGATCCACCTTGTTTTGAGTCACATGATGTTTGACATGCCCGCCTTTGAACTGCCAGCAATATCCCCTACATTAGGCGGTGAAATGATAAAACGGGCAGGGAGACAACCTTGGAAGTATGAGCGCTCTGATCCACCGAGCTATGTGTGAGACACGGAGAGCGCTAATTAAAAATATCTCCTAAGGAGATAAACAAGAGAAGGGCTCAAAAAAAGGATCCCCATAGGATGATCAAACCCGAGGAGAAACCCATCTCTCTTATTAATATTTATAGTACTAGTCCTCTTCATAGTCTCGGCGTGAGCCTTAATAAATCTCCGCTTGGAGTACTCCGTAATTGTACCTTCTTCCCCTTCATCTTATCTTCCTCCTTCAGCTTGCGCCTCTTTTTCTAAAAAAACCTTCCGCTCACTCAATTTCTACCCTTCGACTCTCTCTTTAAAACCCCCTATTATTTTGAGGTTGTCCAGGGATTCTCGTGTCAACGTCAGAAATTCCCCCAATCATTAGCCTCAGCCGCAGCGCGACCTTTTCCCCCCTCCCCATCAACTCGTCACGTCACTGTTCGGGTGCATCTTCAGGCCACCAGTTCATCTTCTCTCCGTAATCCTTTTGGGCACTATCGGCCCAGGGCTGGTCTTTCCTTACTATCCGTGTTCGCCAATTCTCGTAATCAGCTGAAATCTGACTCGGAACTCCGCGTCATCTCGCTGATCCACAACACCCTCCGCTCTCCCATTACTTTTGTGTATCACGAAAGGGTTCCGCAACCTTCATAATGTCGCAACAACAGGATGATAATGTGATGCGAAGGTATGTGTAGCCCATTTTTTGAGATGGTGTCTTACATCCCGCTGCATGGCAAAGGAGATTATGCAAGCCGATTGGAAGTGGCAGCCTAGCACCTTCCGATACCATTGCCAGTGGGATCCAAGGCAGATTGATGTCCGCCTGTGCTAACTTGAAGCTCCTGATAGGAAGCTTGTCATCATTGGTGATGGTGCATGTGGAAAAACCAGTTTGCTCAGCGTCTTTACCCTCGGGTACTTCCCAACTGTGAGTTCAGTCCTTAAGCCCCTGGAAGAAGCTTCTAGAAGCAGAGTCCGTGGCTAACATGTTCTTATATCGCAGCATTATGTTAGTACCCTCGACCTCGATACATCCCCTCCGAATCATATGTCTGACATCTCCCCCGTTAGGTACCGACGGTATTTGAAAACTATGTGACGGATTGCCGTGTCGATGGCCGCTCAGTCCAATTGGCTCTGTGGGATACAGCAGGACAAGAAGATTACGAGCGCTTGAGACCATTGGCCTACTCGAAAGCCCATGTCCTCCTGATTGGGTTCGCTATGGATACTCCTGATTCGTTGGAGAATGTGAAACACAAGGTTCGTCTCAGATAAAATGAAGCATCGGCAGTGAATCGGTAGTGGTACTGATCTGCGGAATAGTGGATCGACGAAGCAAATGAGCGATGTCCCGGTGTGCCGATCCTTTTGGTTGGATTGAAGAAAGATCTTCGTGAAGACCCATTAGCGATTGAGGAAATGCGCAAGAAGTCACTCAAGTTCGTGACGACGAAAGAGGGTCACGATACCGCAGCGTCGATTGGAGCCCGCAAGTATCTTGAATGTTCGTCTCTGACGGGCGAGGGTGTCGACGATGTATTCGAGGCAGCCACCCGGGCTGCGTTGCTCACGTTCGACAAACGAAAATCGTCTTGCTGTGTGGTTATCTAACGCTACAATTTGGGATGTGCAAAATGCCGACTCTTTCTCTGCCAGCGCTCGGTTTTTCTGTTGACTTGGAACTTGATTGATACAACTTGGTGTAAACCATGATATCGATTGACACTCCGTTGTATCATGCATCACTGGTGTTTGGGAGGTTCTTGTGCTAACCCGGTCGATTGATCTGGGTACGATGTCTGCTTTCCGGTTATTTTTCAGCCGTGTCTTTTCCCTTGCAGGTACTTTCTTACGTCTTTCCTTTTTTTGATCAATTCTTTGTGGCTTATGCTTATGCACGTGCAACTCCGGATTCCCCTCCTTCTCACATTCAATCCCCCGAAGTACATTGCGATCTCGCTCATTGTGTTCTCTTTTTCTTTCATGTAATTCTGGTGCCTTTGTTTTCAGCGCTCATTTCTCATACATTGTGCTCAGACCCGCTTAGGGTACCATATAATCAACTATCTCCTTTCGGCGTGTTATACCTTGTAGCTATACTCCTATATCTATAGGTACCCCTACACACATACGTAGTCATAGCATATCGCACAGGAAAGGTATACAGTTCAAAGAAAATAGTATAGAGCTTGAAATGCGACTATATCAAGATGAAAAAAGAAATGCATATGTTACATAGCGCCAAATTGATCCTCGGATACATATATCCTGGGCCCTCCAGTCCAATGAATCTTCAAACCATCAAATCCAAGACAATTTCTCCCTCAAGTCCTTTATTTCTGTCCAGGCTTCTTCCAGTCATAGTTCCAGCCATCAGAAGGAGGGGAATCAGTCTGCATGCGAGCATACTCGATAGGGAACATATCAGTGAAGATACCCTTCTTGTTCATCGAGACACGGAACAGCTTTCCTCCATCACCCGCGCCAGTGCGCAACTCCTCACACGCCTCCTGCATGCTCTGGTACTGGCGCATCAACTCGAGCTCGTGCTTGCGGCGCTGCTGGGCCCGGAACAATTGCCAGGCGCGATGGATGGTCCAGTGTCGAAGGTAACGGTTGCGGGAGAAGCGGAGGGGACGGGGGGTGAGAGGGTGGTGGAGGAAGTAGCGGATGAGAGCTGAAGAATTGGGAACGGATCGTTAGTTTTTGGTTCTCTTTCCATGGGGTTGGCTATAAGACGTGTTTGGTTTGGTTATGGGGTTTGCGGGTCGGGACTCGGGGGAGGAGAGCTCCGCGCAGGGGTATAGCACGTACTGATGCGCTTGTCAACAACGGGGCCCTTGCCCTTTCTCGCGGCCATTGCGCTTGTCGTCGAGAATGGCGCTGATTGCAGGGCTGCTGTGACTGGGCCGGGCTGTTGTGTTTGGCGGTTCAGGGTCTCGTGGCACGTCCGGGCAATTGATGGACGGACCGGCGCCATCGACATGGGAATCTTGAAGACATTCGCGAGAGACGCGAGGGCTGGTGATAAGGACTTCATTGCGATGGTTGTCTGTTAGGTGGAAGGAATGGGAAGGGCTCGATGTAATTGAGTTCCACGGGGAATAATTCCTTGACGGCAGAATCTTGTCCGCCTATTTAGCCGCGCGCTTAATGTGATCAACATTCCTGCTGCATGCATCTCTAGTGCGACGCATTTGTACTTCATGTTGTTTCAAAATGACAATTTGATTTGATTATTGAATAGCAGGGACTGGAAGAATACAATAAACCCAAAAAGGAAATTTCTACGTGCGATGACTGGTCAATTAAGCCAGTCTTGAGATTGATGATAGGTACAGATAGAATTGATACATGGCTTTTGAGCAGAGATCATGACTTGGTATTTTTGTCGATTGATAAGATAGAGGTATTCAGCAGTATCGAGAGTCATCAAAGGCATCACATATGAAGTATCCCACCAAAGCCGTCAAAGAGAATGCCATAAAACGCCATAGAATGCTGTCGACGCGCCGAAGATAAGCAGAGGAAAGTAGGGACTTAAACCGATTGAAACAAGGAATGGTCTGTTCAAAGCTATCCAGTGGACCGCTTTGATGCATGGTGTTTCTTAGCTCGATCGTAGTTCAAGACCTTGCGGCGACGGTGTGTTTGGGCTAGCTTCCACCGGCAATAAAGGACCAGCGCATCCTTCAACAGAACAAACATGCATCCGCCAACAACACTGCGACCCCAGCGAGTCTGAAGTAGCCCTAAGCGGCCACGGTCCGTGACCGAGGATGTCCATGACTTAGGCAGAAGATACTTCAATAGGCCACCCATTGACGCAGAGACTGCTGGGAAGACCAGTGCTCCGAGTACGACATCAGCGAGATTGCTGGTATCGGCAATAATCTCGTTCTGTCGCCGCCCAAGCCCTAGTGGGTTGTTGTTTTGTCCAGCATCTTGTGCTCCGTTGGGGCCGCCCTCGGCATCTTCACCCTGTCCGACGGCCTCATGGTCCTGTTCATCTTCATTGCCCATTCCCATTTGTAGTTCAAGATCGATCTCCATCAGGATCTGTCCGTTCCCATTTTCACCGAACCGGTCGAGACCCTCCGCCTGATCTTGTTGCTGCGCATCATCCAAGACTTCTTCCGCCGCGCGGGGTTGTACCTCGGCAATCCACTTCCGTTCCAGGCCACCAAATACCCGTTCGTAAAGCGCTCCGTAGAAGCTCTTGATGTATGGAAGCGCGGCAAATGTCATAGCTGGTGTGGGTGGCCACAAGTCGAAGTCGGGTTCCTGCCCGGGGTTATGCGCAGCGAAGAAAAGAACTGGAATAGCCGGAAGAAGGCCTTCGGCATACCGAGTGCGTGAAAATATTAGGACGAGCGGGATAAGTGGCAATCCGATATTCATGCCGGGATTCCATGGCCCCTCCATAGTCTCCTCCATGATCTGTCTGGCTTCCTCGGTACCGAAAACGAGGTACATCGAGTAAACCCCATGCGCGCAACACCCAGCCCACACAGTGCCGGCCACTGTGAACATCATGCCGGGAAGAACTAATCGCCCTGCTACGCGCTCGACCAGTCGAAGCATATCGACCACGTAGCTCCGCGGGCGGGTGACCACAATTTCCGTCTTGCACTGAGGGCACTGCATTGTTACGCCGCCGTTGCTTTTGCGCGACCGGGGATTTTCCATGTCGGCAAGCCAGTCGAGCAGACATGCCTCGTGGGCTGTTAAGGCACAAGGGCAAGGCGACCGCCATTCCAGGTTCAGTGGCGAGTCCTCCGTTTCATCTGTATAGCAAATCCAGCATTTGCGCGGTTCGTCTTCCTCCGAGACATTGGGGGGTTTTGATGATGGACTGAGTGGTTTGCTGGAGATATCCGATCCGTGGCTTGGTGTTGATACGCTCTTATTCAAGAAAACAGTTTCGGTGTCCTCCATCGACTCCTCTTGAGGTGAGATGGTCTGTTGCGAGATGGCGTTTTCATCAGGATTGGCGGACGTGGTGTCATCGAGTGGTCTGGTTCTGCCTGCTGCAGAGTATCCCGGGACGGACGCCATCGTAGCGGAGACAAGATATGCAAGTCAGGGCTGATGAAGAAATGTAAATAGATAGTGCAATAATGGTCTAAATCAGGCTCGATAAGAGACAAAGGACGGGGTTCAGCATCTTCTGGGTAGAGAGGTGAACCATATAAAAGCTGACGAAGCAAACAAATGTCTCGAAACTTGCCTCAGAGCACAAGAAGAGAGGAGCTCCATTCCGCTAAGTGGAGGTTGGAGTCCTCAGTTCGGCTGTAAACCGCGGCTGTCAACGACGGTCACGTGGCAATCACGTCACATTGGTCATCGAGCTCAACCCCCGGAGACGGTAAATGATCGTCGGACATCTAGTATCATCTATATAGTTATGCATGTGACTTGCTTCCGGATGTGTTTCATTTTCTAATTCAAGTATGTAGATTCACTAATATACTACCATTATTCAGTGTTTTCTCTTTATGCACTCATGCCAGAGAGACCAGGCCCTTTTTTCGATATTAGTGCCTACGAGTAGGCTCGCTCACTGTTTTGCTGAGTCTGATTGCAGAAGGGTAGGTATATCTAGCTGGACACTGAATTACACTGAGGGCATGTTGTGGGCTCACTAAACGTGTATTTGCTGCGTTTACACCTTCACGGCAACATTGAAGCCATGTAGTAGATTGGGGACATTGAAAGTTAGTATCATATTGTGGTCAGCTACAGAACACTACAGTCGTCTACGAAAAGGATTAAGGAGAGATTGGAATTTGAATTAAGTAACAAATCATTCATAAAATAAGCAGAAAGTAACAAGATGTGATCTGGCAGAGGTGGGATAAGCGACATATAGAAAAGCGAGGGGTGACCAATGCACATATTCAACTACTGCTCAGAGTGAATGCTCCCATCAGACTCCCTCTTGTCGTTACCTGACGCAGTAATGTCTTCCAGGGCGTCATTCACTTTAGCCGGAGCTGCGGCAGATTCAGTCAACACCGAGGCTGCAGCTGCAGGTTCAGAGGGCTTTGTCTCGCTCACGTCGTCCTTTTCCTCCTCCTTCTCTGCTGGTTCTGTTGCTACCGGAGACGGCTCAGGCGATTTCGGCGTTTCTTCCTGGGTCTGTATGGGCTGAACATCTGCTGGTGTGGTTTCGGGCGAAGTCACGTCCTCCGCAACGGGGGATTCAGGCTTTGGGTCTACAGATTCACCGGCAGTGTTCTTGGCAATTGGAGGGGCCATTGGGCGTTCAACAGGCACCGATGGTTCTTTCACAGCAGCGGCAAACTTCTCCTTGTTACCGGTCCCAACAACAAGATTCCCGTCCTGGCCGACTTGCCAGACATTCAGAGCTTCTGTGATCTTGATCTCCGGAATAGTGGGGAGTTTGGAAGTAGTTTTCTCGACGGCTGGCTTTCGTCGTGCCGGACCGCGGGCTCTTCCCTTGCGAGCATCGCTCAGAGGCTGCTTCTCAACCGGCGCCTCGGGCTCCTTTTCCTGAGGCTTGGCCTGCTGTGGGCCCAGTTGCAGACGTGAATTCAAATCAGTGAGGAAGCCCGCCTTCATGGCTGCAATCTTGCTTCCACCCGGACGGGCAGGGATTGCGGGCTTGGCCTTGACTGCAGGGGCCTCTCTCGAGGCTTCAGCGGTGCCTGCTGGGGCCTGGGAGCCGGGCTTAGCCGGGCGAGTAGGGACCTGGGGTTTGGGTCTCTCTGGGATTGTTGGTGGTTGGCGCTTTTCGGTCGGCGAGGTAGACTGAGCCTGTCTCTGTGGGCGCGGGGGAATCGCAGGCTTGGAAGGTACTTCTGGACTTTTCAATTCTTCTTTCGCGGGCTCAATCGTGGTCACCAGCTGGTGACTATCGGGGGCATCTTCCCAAATATCTCTACTGGGGAAGCGCTGTTTCAAAGTGTCTGGTCGTATGGGAGTCTTCTCCTTGGTGCTCTCGCCTTCCAGGATGTGGGTTGCCACCTGATGAGAGTCGACCTTGCTGTTCTGCATCCTACGCGTGGCCTCCTGCTCGGGTGTTTCGAAGATTTCAGAAGAGTCTCGCTTAGGCAGATCTGGAGTGGTGACGGTGGCATGAAGCTGCAGACTGTTCGGGGTATCCTCCCAGATATCCTGACTAGGGAATCTATGCTTGAGTGTGTCTGGCCTTTTCTTGAAACGATCCGCAGCTGACACGGTTTCTTTCTTAGCATCGTCTTCGGGGAACAACGGCTCGTACTCATCGACGTCTTCAAGGGGGGGTGTGCGCATCCTCACGCGAGTCATAGCGAGTCAGCACCGGGAATTGGCCTTGCGCGCTTGTTGATCGACTGTTGGATCGACTGTGGATACTAGGGGTTCGACTGCGGCTATCATCATCGAAGCTTCCACGATGCTCAAATGTCGGCGAGACGGCGGGATGTAAGTACGCTGCCTCAGGGCGCACTTCGTCAGCCGCCAAGATTGGCTCTTCTTCCTCCTCAACGTTCTCATCTGTCGGCTCATTCTCTTCCAGCGCCGGGGTCGGGGCAAAGCCGTCCGGGTGGTGCAAAGGATGCATCGGATCATCCACATGGATAACGCCACTATCATGATGTCCATGCGAACTAGTTCTACGTTGACGCTGAGGGCTTGCGGTGGTTGGCTTCTGCGTAGCTTCTGAAGGGAAACTCATCTGTCGAAGTGGCGACTCGACGGTCGGCTGGCTTTCGAGTCGAACGTCAGGAGCGGGAGAAGCAATTTGATGTATATACTCGTCGGACGCCAAATATCCCACCTCCTCTTCAGGGGTGCCCACAACGGTTGGGGAAGTACCTGGCTACAGTTAGCTTTTAAAGTGACAGCACACTTGGTTCCACTACTCACCAAGACCGGAACCAGTCTGCGCCGAGCTTCGAACAATCTTGTTGAGGTCGTCGCTACTCATCGCCCAATCTGGACGCGGGGTGCCGACACCAGGGCCGTATTGTCCTTCTTCCTTCACAAATTCATCGGGATGCTTTTCATACCAAGCCTTCTCAAACTTATCGGGATGCTGAACACCATGTCCGTGCAAACCATAGCTACCAGGGGGTAAGGAAGAGTCCCGAGCACTACGAGTGCGGTTGTGGTTACGGCTCGAACGCTGCGAGCCTTGTTCAAGGTACGGGCTGGGGGATGGTGCCTGGACGTCACCGGCATTGGGGTACATGGGCACGCGGAACCCGTGCTCCTCTCCGATATGGGTAGAATGTCGGCGGTCATTGGACGCAGTTGAGGATTCAGCGCGTGAGCCACTCGTTCGGGAATGTGTGGAACGACTTGAGCGTTCTGGTTCCTCGCGACCAGGCGAAACACCACGGCCCAGTCCTGCCGCAGCAGCCTGGCGGGAATCAGTACGGGTGACGGCCTGGACTTTTGCTTCAGCACTTGATGTCGGCAACGAGGGTCTCGGTGCATGGATCTTAAGATCACTGCTAACATTGCGAGTCTCCGCGGGGGTCTGGTGATGGCTGTCCGACACGTTTCCTGGGTCGAGGTCCGCATATTCAATACCCTCCTCGCCGAGAGACGGTATCGTGACGCTGGGTGGACGTGGAGGCGGATCATTTGAAACGGTACGGCTCATGCTAGGACCACTCCATTCATTGAACGGCGAAGGTGCATAGCTATCACGCATGGGTGAAGCCGAACGATCATTGCGGCGGTTGCCAGGGCGTGGTGGTATCTTGGGCATTTCCAACGACGACGGTGGTTTGGGAGATCGAGCCGGCCGAGGGGGGATGGCCGGAGCAGTTTGACTTGACATGGTGAAGTCCTGGGAGCTGTCAACAGGTCAGCGGCAGCCCAACCAGATACCCCACGGGTACGCTTGGCCCTCTGCGGGCTGGGAAGCAATGGAGACACGGCCCCAACTGACTTGCAGGGATCCATGCAACCAATCGCAGCTACTATGGATTTGCATCAAATTGATGCAAGACTCCCCGAGAGTAGGCCCGCCTAGCCCATGCAGCTGATAAGAGCATATAGAATGGTTTGCTTACCTGAATATGGTGAGAACCACTTTCAGTCTAATTAGAACGAGGGCCAAATCTCGCAATTGAAACAGTAAAAGCAAAGATATTGAAGCAATCCCGACACTAAGTTTTGGGAAAGAGAGATGATGTATGCTCTTTCTGCCAGCCTGACGTGCTCTGACCGCAACGGAGAATGAGCGTACCGTACTAATACCGTATCGTTACTGTAGGTCATATAGGGGCCAACGATAATCCGTTATAATCTATCGCCCCGCCGATGAGATCAGTCTATGGCCTTGATTTTCGATCTGAATACATATTGAGGCATTTTTTTTTTACTTCTTTCATCTGCAGTCCCAGTGGTCAGGATTGGTCTTGGAATAATGCCTCGTTTCTGTAGCCTTACAGTACATGGTACCCGCAGTTGGCCAGACCATCTGGTCTATGATCAAAGCGTGTATATTCTTCCCGAATGTTGTAACTATATTGTACAAGATATCTAAAAAAGAGTTCCTCACCGAGGTCATATGTTGCACGGTACATACATAGTCTAGAACTTAATATTGGAGTGTCTAAGACGATTTCTCTACAGTTGGATTGGCTGGCAAGGCCGAGGCGGTGAGTATCATGGTTCTCCGCATTGCATCATCGTTGACATGTAGCTATCCAACTCTACTGACTCTACATCGTACTCTTCACTCTACAACCATAGAGTATTCCATGTGTGCTAGCTCGTGAGCTCTTAGACTCGTAACTATATCTTTCGTTTGACTTCGTTATTCCTCCAACTCACTAGGATACACTGATCTGTTCAACGTCGAGATCCACTCTCAACCGAAATAGCGAGAATACCCGCCACATCTTGATCACCAGGGCTAAAAAGAATTTGCGGGGTAGCATGACCTGTGACCAATATCCCAAGGTCAATACCCTTTGCGCCACGTTCCTGGGCTCAACTGCCTGTGATTCAAGCCAGAACTATGGCTTGACTCCTGCGGGGCAGACTCGATTACATTCGGCTGCCTAGCCCAGCTGGACCTCACAAGTTCGTATACGGATTGCCATATATGGGACGCCTAGTGTGCATATACATACAGTATATAACATAACATACGTGGTCGGTCGGTCTATGGCTGACACCCAATACTAGTTGTAGCAAATACATCGTAGTCTACATCTATTCCCACCTAGTCCTATTGGTGGAACTATCTCAGGGCCAGGCGGGTATAGATGCACTTCCAACCATATCTGTATTAGCCTTGGGCTCAGTATCGCCCACATGGCGAGCTACTGCCTAATGGGCCTAGGCATTGTTACCTTAGTTTTTTACCAAGCGTTGAACTCGATGTATTGTCCACATGCTTCTAAGCCCTTGGGGACCCAAAGAGCTTATGCTTCAGCACAGAGTATATCTACAACATATAGCTGAATTTATACGGATCCTAGTCTGGCACTCTGATTAGATTAAGCTTGGTAAATGAATACAACTTCAAGATAGTAAACAGAACTCCTATTCTGGACGCAGTCCACAAAAAGAAAGGAAACCACGGATATATCTGCTGTAGGAACGCTCATCGACTTTGAAAACAGCCATGTCCAGCAGGGTCATCCTGAACCAAACAGAGACATACAAGTACACAATAAAAACACAAAACTATTTCATAGCCCATCCTAATGCATGCTGCCCAAATGACATTTTATCTTCTGCACCGTCTGCATCGAGCATTTCATCGTGTCGCACAGCCCTCCAATCACCAGGATTAATCCAAAGATGGGTCCAGCTGGTATACAAAAAGGTAGGAACGGCTCGGCATGAACATCATGCCGTCAGACAATCATCTGTGCAACTCCCTGGCCACCCAGGGTCTTGCTGCCCACAAACTCTTGCTTCGTCAGAGCTGCGAGTGCGTAGAAGATAGATGTGATGAGAAGGAAGACGGCACCAGCAATCAAGCTAGACGCCCTCTCGGCGAGACTGACAAGCTGGACACCACCAAGGACGGCGTAGATAAGAGCGCGCATCGGGTTGGTTGTAAAACGACGGATAAAGGAATCGAATTTCGGTGATGTGGGACAAATTCGGAGGAGGAAGGGCACTTCAATGAAGAGGATGATGAATGCCGAGGCACTGAAACGGGTTAGACTTCACAATGAATCAGTGGGAAATGCATGCGACTCACATGCTGAGGACACTGATGATTATCAGAACCACGTTGAATGAAAAGATGTTCGCAATCCCTAGCGCAAGGCAGAGGATGATACACAGCACACCCGTCCTAGATGTTTCGTTAGATCGATCCCTGTATATGCGGAACTGATGTTGGGAAGAGTGATTGAAGCACGGCCACTCGAGGTAGCAAACACAGTTCAACCATTTGGTCAAAGTGCCCAGTGCTCTCCCGCGACATGATGCAATCCTGCAAAGAGCACTGGGTGTGGGAAGGCAACGCGGTAAACTAACCATTGTCCATAGATGCCTAGAAACGGCCACCAAGGTTAGCAGTTGAGATATGGTGTTACAGAATCCAGGCACTTACTGAAATTTCGCGATCGGAGTTCTTCGCCTAGCGACATGGTGGGCTAGCGAAAAAGGATTGGGGTAAACAAGAGCTGAAGATCAAAGATGGGGGGATTCGCGGATGATCAGAGGTGTCAATCCGGCAAAGTGTACACGCGGTTGATTATCCAGGGCGGTCAAAGGATGAAACAAACAAAATGGGCAGCAACGATCAACAATTAACAGAGCGACGAGCAACTGGATGAAATATATGGGGATATGACGATCACTGTAGTGTTCCAAATGTTCCAACGTTGCTTTGATAAGATCATCCCGTTGTTTTCTCAGACAGGCTTCCCACATAATCACTAGGCAGACGCCAATAGTCAAGGCCCTAATTAGTCGGGCTATTTCTACTTCTTTCAATGCATAAAAGATTCATAGAGTGTATTTTTGCAATTTATGAAAGAACTTGATCAAATAAGCTGTGGTTCCTATATAAGTGACTCACCAGATAACATCTTGAATAGAGTGGCGGGCTGTAACATTCTGCATCAGCTTAAAAGTCCTGCTGGGCTTCTCGCTTTTGGGCGAGGTATCGTGCATTCTACATCTTATTTAGTCAAGACTAAATGACAGGACTATCCACAATACGGAAAGTAGACCCGGGAAAGCAGTCACCACGTAGGTATGTACTCTCTACGTGCATGTATAAAAAAGTCGAGAGGGTCTATATTAGACGAGCACCTAAAGAAGCACACAACGTAATCTGAACATATTCCTTAGGTGCCTAGGTGAACGATAGCATGCTCAATATTCATCATCCAGTCATCAACTGTCGCAATTACCTCAAAGCATGTACCTGAATAACGGAGAGCGATCACCCAGCGAGTCAGGATTCTCAGGATACTCTGAAGGATCCATGGCATCCCGCTTCCGGTTAATACGCTGGTACGTGATGCGCAGAAGGACAGTTGCTATCATACCCACGACAACGAAAGCAAGTTCAAGGGAGTGGCCAAGGATGTAATTTGGCGCATCTTGAGCACGATAGAAGTTCGAGGACATAGCTGTTGAGTAAGGACCATTAGTATGAATCTCAACCTCCAATTGATGCGCTATGCTTACCTCCTGCCAGGTTTCCTAGTCCAATGTAAATGGCCATGCCGGCAGCTCGCTTGTAGTCGCCTGCCATATTCACACTGAGCCATGTGACGTTTCCGGGGAAAGCTGGGTAGATTCCTTTTGATGTGTTAGTTGGGGTATAAGGATGCGGATGTTGGTTACTTGGATGTACTTACCGACGACTGCAACGAAAATACCAAAGTACATAACACCTGGCACTCCCCGACCTGTAGATGCGAGGCAGATGATGAAGCCGATGCCGATCATGGCCATGAAGAAGAGAATGAATGGGGATCGTTGCTTGCGTCTGTCCGATATCCACGCTGCAATAACAGCGACAATTGCTGCAGTGATATAGATTGGTACCTAATATGATGTCAATCACCGATCCAAAGAAAAAACCAGCACAGAGAGCTTACGGTAAGGAGCTGGGCAGTCGAAGACTTATAGCCTAGGTCCTTGATGATCGAAGGAAGGAAAAGAGAAATGCCGTATAGCGGACAAGTGATACCCCAGTACACTTCGCATGGATCAGTCAATGATACATTTATACCCAGATACGAATTGAGCTTACTGAATAGACCCAGCCAGATTTGCCAGTCGGCGAAAGCATCAATGACATAGCGCATTTCGAACTTATCATTCGTTTGGTCAATCTCGCGCGAATCTGCCGAATTTTGAATCCGCAAGCTGTGGATCACGAATCGACGCTCTTCTTCAGTCAAAAAGGTGGCAGTTTCCGGAGAGTCGTGAATCGCAAATGGGGCTATAAGTGCCACAACAACCGTAAGAAGACCCTCAAGAATGAAGATCCATCTCCAGCCAGCATATCCGCCCACACCGTCCATTTTCTAAGAAATCCGAGAATCATTAGTAACGTTTTCATTGCTGCCAGCGGCCAGGTCCTAGAACACTTACAGCAATAGCGTATGCAAGGAGCCCAGAGAATGCACCCGCAATACTGGCGGCGCTGAAAAAGAGAGCTTGTCTGAACTGTGCTCGGTGACGTGGATACCAGAGCGTAATATAGTATGCCACACCGGGATACAAACCGGCTTCTATTTTGTTTCATTGCACCCGTTAATCTCGACTAGAACAAGGTGCAGGTTGGGAGGGGCCAAGCATCAACATACCTGCAACGCCTAGAAACAATCGAGTTGCGAGAAGTCCACCGTAATCGTTAACGACGCCCATCAAAGTCTGTTCGCGACAAATCCATTATTAAATGCTGTCCGAGGCAACCCTCAAATAACGCGCGCACTCACCATAACAATTCCCCAAGCGATCATGATCAAGGGAAGCCATCTCGAGGGTCTTAGCTTCTTCAGGAGCAGGTTGCTGGGCAATTCAAAGACGCAGTAGGTAAAGAAGAAGACGGTCACTACCCGCAAATGTGTGTCAATTGGTCATTCTTCCGTGAAAACAAGCAACTGAAGGGAACGGGTATATCATACAAGTCCAATTGTATTGCGGTCCCGTCATATGGAGATCGTCGACAAGCCCTTCTATCTTTGCATTGCCGATATTCCCGCGGTCCAAGAAGGCCAACAGATATAACAAGCTTAGCATGGGAATAAGACGAATGTCCATCTTCCGGAGGACAGCTTTTTCATCGACTCCCTGGAAGGCCGGTGAGCCGAGGCTGGATGCTTCCGCGTCTGCGACTAGCCCATCCTGCTTGAGATCGGCGATGTATGGGGAATTTTGGACGGGAGTATCATCAGATTGGTGCAGGGAGGTCTTCTCCGGTGTGTCCTTTGAATCAACCATGGCAGGCAAAGAGTTATGAGAGAAGAAGAGAGTCAACCAGCACGGGCATCATTCCGCGAGTATTTATACTAGACCCTTGGAAAAAGCTTAAGCTGACCGGGGCAAGTCCGAAAACTGGGGATAATATCCCTTGGCATGAGGGGTATACTACATTGGGATAATATATTGGAGGTACTTCCTTGGCAGTTGATCGGCCTCGGGTGTGTGTTTTCTTTGATTTGAGAGCAATGTTGAGTAATATTGAGTGGCAATTTCATTGATAGCTGGAACTTTGAAGTTTTTAATGGCTCATATATACGTTATATATCAAGATAAGGACTATGTAGTAGATGTGAGCACAATGAGTATAGAGGTGGTGGCACGCTGCTCGCCCCTGGTTACTTGCGACACAACCCATGGACGCTAAAATACCTTGTAATTATCATACTGGAGTCCAGTACGATTATTTAGGTATGTATTCTGAGCAGGCTTCTTTAGCGCTCCTTGCGTTAAATGATTAAATGATACATGTATCCACAATACGAACCTTCCAAGGTTGGAAGTTGAGGTCAAATCTGGGAGAGGCCCTCAATCAGATCCACCACGACTTCCACGGTTCACAGTCAGATCGTTCCATCCATGGATTCATCTATGCCCTGCCAACTGGCTTAAATTTAGCAGCGGTAAGGTTTGCGTGCCAGCAACATTTGGGACAAAGTTCGGGACACGAGGCAAAATACACCATAGCCCGTCTGGCTGTCCTACCCAAAGGAACGAGAATACCACGCCTAAACTATTGTGCTTTGATTCTATCTCATCCTTGGGACAGGCTAACGTATGTCTTAAAAGCCAGGAGTGATATCAAGTCAATAACAGCAGCAATCCTAGTGGGCAGCAGGTGCATTGCACTCTAAACTAACGCACCAAACTCTCTGTGTAGCTCAAAGACTGGAAAATGGAATCCCAGAGGTGACAGCCTGTGCCTTTTTATGGTCAACTCTAGCCGTTGGGTTACCATTGTGCTACCGGAGTATTCTTGTTCAACCCTGGAGTATGCCACTTACGTGGAACCAGTTGAGGTCTTTGGACATTGAGCCCTTAGGCATAATATAGGAGTGTACCTAGGTATATATGTAGGTACGCCTTTCTAGGAAGGAAGTATCTGGAATGACATGATACTGGCCCATCTCGCTCTTTCCTTCTCTCAACCACGCAGCTCTCAAGTTTCCCGTATCTTCAACAATTGTCTCCCAGGTTATCTACCCGTCTCTCGAATAAATGACACCTGGTTCCGAGACCTGAATGCTTTGGAACCCTACTTTGCCTGAATAGCAACATCTCGCTGCAACTTGGACACGGAAACCTGGCCTACAGATTCACTACCAAGTTAATCGTGTTCCTCACGGCCACACCAATGTGGAACGAACCGTTCTAAATGCTGAGTATAGCTGCAGGATCTACAAGCTCAGGATCGGGAACCGACTTGATGGCTGAGTCGGTGACAATAATTATTAGGGGTTGTTCTCTTCCTTGTCTCCTTTCGACTTGTTCTCATTTTGCTCGGATTATCTTCACAGATCATGTCTCGCAGTTTGCGTATTTGCTCATGGAGCCCCCTGAAGGCATCTGGAATGCTATAAATGACGTTTCTTACCTATCGAGGATATGATCCCACTAAACCCCCGGGGCCCACTCCACACTAATATAACGCGGAGCCAGTTCCCTATTGTAATGGACAACTCTACTTTATAGTATCGGCACTCAGCCACATTTGCCCTCAGAGTTAGATCATCACGGGGAAAGCTCCGGCATTCAATCATCATAGCATCATAGCGCCACAACCTCTCTTTCCATTAAAGTGACCAACAATGACTATCACTCAAGACCATATCCCACAGGGCCACCACCAATACCCAGAACCTCCAATTCCCAAAGCACAATGCCGTCAAGCCCGTGGACCAAACCCGATACAAGCAAACGGCCCATCGCCGTAATCGGCGGCGGCGTGATGGGCCGACGAATCGCCATGATGTGGATAGGCGCCAACTTCCCCGTGATGCTGTGCGAGAAAGCAGTCGACTACGGCGGCGCAGTGGGCTACGTCCAGGAACACGAAGCCGAGCAAGCCGCCAAACAACGCACGGATCCCGGCGAACTGAAAGCAACAAACAACCTAGAAGAAGCCGTCAGGGACGCATGGATGGTCATCGAGGCCGTCCCGGAGAAACTGGAGCTGAAGATCGATCTCTTCGAGCAGCTGGACAAACTCGCCCCACCGGACTGCATTATCGCCAGTAACTCGTCGTCGCTGAAGTCCAGCCAGATGATCGTCAAGACGGAGAAGAATTACCGTATCTGCAATGGTCACTACTACATGCCGCCTGAGCAGTTGTTCTTTGAGGTTATGGGGTGTGGCTACACGGACCCTGAACTCATTTCGTTTTTGATGGAGAAGGCGGCTCAGGCTGGGCTCTCGCCTGTGCATGCTAAGGTTGAGTCTACTGGGTTTGTGTTTAATCGCATTTGGGCGTCGCTCAAGCGTGAGATTTTGCTTGTCATGGCTGAGGGCGTTAGTGATGCTCATACCATTGATGAGATGTTCAAAAGTTGGTTTAAGGCTACCAAGGGTCCTTGTCTGATGATGGATACTGTTGGCTTGGATACTGTGTACAATATTGAGGCTGTATATGCCCAGCAGCGTGGCGTGGATACCAGGGCCATGGATTGGCTGAAGGAGAACTTTGTTGACAAGGGCAATCTGGGTGCCAAGGCTGGAAAGGGATTACTTGGATAAACACCATTATAGATTGTTTCTAGAGATTGCAATACAAAAGTGTTCTAGAAGAGACCATTGACACTGCAGTTCTGAGTTAGAGCTAGTGTTATAAGACAGGACCAACTGGAACTATTGATTTATTGGGTATAAGATAGAATTGCACCCTCGCCACCGGGATTATATAGGATGGATTCATGTCGCCTCAGACAGTCCAATTAGGGCATGACAATGGGCTGTAACTCTCTGAGACAATGAAACACGATTTGAACCAAATAGACGGCGGCAACGAGGATGAAAATGACCCTCGTAGCCAGTCGTCAAAGTGATGTACAAGAGTGTTGAAGAAAGATAAGGATAAAATGAAATGACCAAAAGAAAGTAAAGGAAGGCATGAGGATAGGTATCGGGCGTCCAAGGAAAACCGGACAGGGAATCAACAGTCATAAGAAGTATTAGTGCCCAGGAGACACAATAATAAGAAATTAGGCAAGGAACGTAGGTAAAGTGAGAGGGCAATTAGAACAGGACGTCGGCAAGAAGAAAGCGCGCTCTGAGACCTCGGAGGAAAGGGTATAGAGTGAAGGGCATTAGGGGGAGGCCCTAGGGTGCGACTTGCAATCATTAGGGTATAGCACACCCATAGGGCCGATTAGTGCAAAAAGGGTTGGGAGTGAAGAAATTAACCAGACAAGGTTGAGGGTTGAGGACGAACGCGAAGCCTGGACCAGAGAAAATTACTAAGGGGTTTTTCTGCGACGATGGACTTTCCATTCCGCTTTAGCGACACGCATGAACATTTCCGTGTCTTTGATAGGAACCCAGCTGGTGAGGACTTTCATGATATTCTCGAAGTCGGACTCAAGAATGATTTCACGCATGCCGTCAATAAGGGCAGCAGATGAAGCATGCAAGACGTCAAGACCTTGGCCAAATGTCCTTGGGTTCTCAGGAGGGGGTGATTTGCTCTTCCCTCCAGAGGTTGCGGGACGAGCAGTGTGGTCTTCGGCATCTCCAAGGAGCATGAAGACATCCCACACCCGAAGCTGAGCCGGGAAGGGGATCGAGTAATTAAATAGAGTAAGGTACCAGCGAGTGCCGTAGGCTGTGGGTGGGATTCCGACCTCGTTCTGCAAAATTAAGCGTCAGTATACACTTGTGTTTCGAGCGGAATTGACTTACCAGTTTCGTGGCCACTTCACCTCCGGCGAGCCATTCTCGTTCAAAGTCGGCCAAGGCCTCCATTAAACCAGCAAAGCCGGACTTGTACAGCTCTTCCAGGCCTCGCAACTGCCACAATCTGACGAGCATAATAAAAGCGTGTTCCTCATCGTAATACGCCAGTAATGTAGCCGCGAGAGTTGCCATCCCCTGTACGTAGCCCGTATCAGGAAAATAGAGTGACATGGCGTGAAGTACACGGAACAATAGTCTTTGGCCACCCCGATAGCGCCTCCGAAACATGATATGGCTGGAGATAGTCCGCGGTACATCGATATCAATCTGGACGTCGTCCGGTGACGAGATGAACTGGAGCTCATTGAAGGCTTCGATGAGCTCGTCAGCAGGCGGGCTGCCCTTGTGGCGCCTGGCACTGGCTTCGAGAAATGAGTACCAGGCCGTTGACCGCCACCGGTCTGGAATGCCTTTCCAAGTTCGCTCAATCAACTTTGAGCTCTGAGTATCGAACTCAAAGGTCATGCCGCCGCCGTCCTTGGCCTTCTTGGTCGGCTTAGCCATCTTGGTCCACTTGTCTTCACGTTGCCACTCCTTCCTTCGCATTGCGCGAGTAACTGGTGCATCTTCTGTCTCACCACCAGATTGAGTGGGTAGAGTGAGCATGTCGGCCGCCTCATCTTTGGCTTTTCGATCGCGGTTGTGAGGCAGATGATTGGTCGCCGTACGCAGACGAGATGTCGAGCGGCGTAGTGGAGGACCATAGTTGCTTTGTGATGAAGATGGACGCGCGTTTAGGGAACTTTGGGATATTTTGCGGACTAGAGATGGCCCATTGAAGGAACGGTTGCTGGCCGGAGCGGTTGGTGGGCGAATTGAACGTTTCCGCCGAGGTGCCTCGGAGGCCAGCAGAAGGCTGGTCGTGACTCGTTGAAGCGGGTTAATATCGGAACCATTGGAGTTCTTTGCAGGACGAATGAAGCCATAGCGATCGACTTCTTCTGCACCGACATTTTGCCAATATTCAGCACCGCCAGCTAGCTCCTGGGTTTCCCTCTTGATTCTCATACGTTCCACTTCGGCAGACGCCCTTGGCTTTGTTTCATTTCCAGTCTCATTCGTCTGAGCAAGTGTTTCAGAGGTTTCAGTGTCCGGGACCACACCCTCCTCCCATAATACCCCGTTTTCTGAGGCCATTGCTTTCGCAACCTCGGAGTCGGTAACATTGTCTTCGCCCTTCTCGTACATCAGCCGAACTCTCCGTGACAACATATCTTCGTCTGCCGATATTGCTCGGCTCGGAAGACTAGTCTGTCTCGGGCGAAGCCTGCCCTGAGGTTTCACGTGCCGTGGAATCGCTTTCGGTGTTCCATTTTCTCCTTCAAGCCGGGTCATGGTTATGGCAGGGGGCGGGGCAATTTCAGATGCTTGTTGGTCCAAATGTTGAACATGCTCTTTCGATATTTCCTGAACTGGGTGGGCTAGCTCTTGGCAAGCTTCATTCTGTTCTAGACTTCGCTGAGGCCGGTCTGGTTGGTGCTCGGGGTGCTCGGGGTGCTCGTCCAGCTTCTCCTGAGGTGGTTTCGGGTGAGGACGTTGCGCCTGATTCTTGATCAGACTTCCACGATTGGAGAACTTCATCGGCTTATCTAGACCATCCAAAGAGGCTGTCGGTATATCCAAGGGGATACCAGTAAAGGGGCGCTCAATTTGAGGCACTGGCGGAGGGTCTTCCAAGCTGAATTTCCTCTCCATATCGAGGGACCGTTTCTTTAACCCACCCCACTTTCTTTCTGACCATCGAGAGCCCGGCCTTGAGCCCGGTCGTGAGCTGGGACGGGAACCTGGCTCATTCACAACAATGCTGGACACGCTGCGCAAGGAGGGCGGGCCCTCCGATCGAACGGTGCGGGTTTCGTCTCCAACGGACGTGGATGGCGCGAGCCGTGGAAATGTGAGCACAGATGCATGGTCATCACTCGGACTGGCTGACGCAGCGCTTGTGCTTGAAGACCGGCCGTTGGAGGCTATTGGCGCATCGGCTGTGGGCAGCGAGACCGACCGGGTCGCAAGAGGAACGTCGGTATTTTCAAAGGGCACGGCGTGAGTCGTCGGATCGGACTCCGATCGGTCGGGCGATAACGATGCAGAAACCTCATTCACCATTATCCCGGCATGGCTTGCGACTCTGCGCGTGGGCTAGAATCGCGTGAAAGAAAGGAATGTACGGAGTAGGGACGCGAATGGGTTTAAGCGAGAACCGGGGATCAAAGTAGAAAGGAGCGACAAGGGGAAAATTCACAAGGGAAGTTCAGCAAAACAGAATCTCCAGAATTAAAATTGAGAGATACCTGGAGGAGTGGAGTTATTTTGGGTCGGTCTTGGCGCTATTCAAGTCAGTTCTGGGCTTTGACGGCTCGGTATCATCCCCTACATGTGATTATGTTACTATAACTTCATATAACTAGGTATACCTAGGTTTAGTTAGTAGTTTAGTAGTTCTAGTACAAAGTACATTCAAAATATATAGATTATCTTCCTTACTATTATCGAGTTTCCTCTTGTCCTCGTATCCTCAAAATAGATATCAAGGGGGTTTGTCCCACCTCCATGGGCCGCGTGTGGATCGTGAGAGGACAAGGGGCTTGTGGTGGAGTACGCTACTTCCAAGGTGCTTAGATTAGAATCATGGCCCAACGGGGGATGTGATATCAAGACTCTGTTTAATTGTGTCCATTAATACCCAACTATGGAGTACAGAGTACAGAGTACGTGGACAACACAGAGTAGATTCAATTGAAACCCCCCAATTCCCCCTAATACGCCCCAGATGTACAAACGCGTGGAACTCCTGTGGCTGAGGCTTGGATAACCGGCCGTCAATGCTCGATGCAGTTAAAGGGGTGATATTACCCCCAGCTAGAACCAATGTCAAAAGCAAAAGAAGAAAAAGAAAAAAGTATCGTAAGGGCGTGAAATGGTCAATCCAGCAACTCAGAATTAGGTCCAGCTCAAGCCACAGCAGCTGTGTGAGCTGACGGCGAGTCGCGAGTTGGTCGAGTCCGATCCACAGGTTCTTTAGGCAAGAGTTCGATCTGACGTACCAAGAAGCTCTTCTCGTCCATAAATTGATCGTCGTCAGTTCGGTCATCCAAGAATTTAGGCAAAAACCTCAACAATCGATCACGGTTATTGATCAGAATTCGTTGCACTGCCACCGATTTGTTCGGATTGGCCACAAACACCTAATCCCCTGTCAGCTCCTCTGTCTTTGTTGTAATTTGAGGGAAAACTTACCTTGAAAACATGGAACCCTTCGTATTGCACCATCTTGCGATCGTCCCGTAGCAATTTCATGCAGAGCTTGAGATTATCTCCACTCTCCACATATGCCATCATCACATTGTAGTTCGCACGGTCCAACAGGATCTCCCCCAGAAGCTTGATGCTTTGGCGCTTGGTGACATACGAGTCCGAGTGGATCAGAATGTTATTGAATCGTGCAAAGAAGAGTTCAAAATTGGTTGCCAGGTACGAAGTCATAAGGCTCTTATGGCGGGTCAAAATATCCTGTGGAACATATTTAGTCACTTATCGTCAATAGCCATCGTTCTGGACCTTACCCTGAACGTAGTGTACGCATCTGCGCTGACTTCGAAACAGCTCTTGTCGATCCAATCAAAAAACCTCCAGAACACTCCATCTCCCCTCTGCCGCTGGTTGGGTTTCACGTCTGATAGTCGTATTGCGGATTCTCCTTCATTGGATTGATCATACAATACAATCGCAGTGATGACATCGAACTTCAGTGCCTCTCGGAGAATGACCCCGCAAGGCATTGCACTTTGACTCTGCATGTAGCCCCGGCATAACTCAACAATGATTTCTGGGCGATGGTGGACAAGGTATGAGATGACAGGAGGATCTTTTTCGGCCGCATATGAAGTAGGCCGGAACCGAAGGATATGGGAGAATACGGTCTGAGTGTCTTTTCTGGCTTCGAAAGGAAGCAAATGGATGCTCCGGGATAGATCAAAGAGTAGATCTTCCTGAATGGTTGCTTGTACAAGTGCATGGACTTGATCCACTGATGGGGGAACCTCTAAATAAGAAGATTGTTGGGTTAACTCCTTGACATTGCGCCTAGGGTATTACTTCTAGGAGACGAACCTGGTGTTCCTTGCACTATCACCTTCATTTGACTGAGTTGCTTAGCTAGATCCTCTTCGGCCTAGTGCACTCGTTAGTCGGAATGCTCTCCACATGTTTGATGTCTTCAAACGAACCTTGGGAGCATGCTGGGAGTCATGGATCCTCGATAGTAATTCCTTCGTTGTCCGGACGATATCAGCAGGTTGCCGCGACCGGCCGCGATTGAAAAAGAAAGCCATAGTGAGATGGGGAGAATATGCGGCAAATTGAGAAAGAAACTGGAGATTAAGGCAACATGGGATAAGTTAAAATTGCAACGGGAGAATCGAGATCGAGTCCAAGGGGAAGAAGCAAATGTGATGTATTCGACTGCGAGTTGCGAATAAACAAACGGGGCGGGGCAACCGGGGTCTTTCTGCCTGAGGCATCCTCTGATAACGGATTTTTTTTTTCTATCAAAATGTTATCTCTACCCCTCCCCCTCCCAAGGTCGAAACAATTTGTTATTGGCCATTATACAGTCATGTCTTCTTCCAATGTGAACCCACCTGTGGGTGAGAGTTTCCCCGACTCGCGTTCAGTATCGGATTCGTCGGATTCTAGCAACGAGGAGGGCTGGGAAGATGTCGAACCTGATGAGGAGTCGCAGCCTGTGGTTGGGCTCTTCACTGACCAAATTTTCCCTGATGCGCGTTCTATGCTGAAGGAGTGCAAGGAAAAGTACAACTTTGATCTGCTGAAGATCCAGAAGGACCTTGGTATGTCCAGTTTCTACTCTCGCCGGGGTCTAACAATTGAGGCTAACTATTTTCCCTTCTAGATCTGGATTTCCTCGACAATATCAAGTTGGTCAACTACGTCCGCACGGAAGTTAAGAAAGGAAACAACACCCCTGATGTCTCTTCCAAATCCAAATTCGAGGATGATGTCTATCTCAAGCCCGTTTTGGAGGACGACGCTCTCTTGTATAGCTTGGACGACCTTGCCGAAGAACAGGGCGAGGACGCTGTCCCCGCCACCGAGACAAACCGACAGGTTTTGGAGCTCCAGGAGAACTTGGAGCGGTTGCAGACCCAATTCTCAGAGTACCGACTTGCGGTGCAGAAGTCGATGGATGACCAATTGTCGAAGGAGGATGATAAGCTTGCTGAATCCAACCCTCAACCCTCGGCCAAGGCTGTCGACAGACTGCAGGATGCTGAAGATGGATACTTCGTCTCTTACGCTTATAATGGTATGATACCTCGCGCAACTTATTATGCATATGACGCTAACATAGTCTAAAGGAATTCATGAATCTATGCTCAAGGACGCCATCCGTACCGACGCTTACCGCGATTTCGTCTACGAAAATAAGCATGTTTTCAAGGACAAGGTTGTTCTTGATGTCGGCTGTGGTACTGGCATCTTGTCCATGTTCTGTGCTAAGGCTGGCGCAAAGAAGGTCATTGCTGTAGACAACTCAAACATCATTGACCGAGCTAAGGAAATCGTCCATGACAATGATCTTGGAGATGTTATCACGTAAGAGTCATCATCATCCCCCAATAAGATGACAGGACTGACTCTATCCCAGCTGTATCCGTGGCAAGATCGAAGAGGTTACTTTGCCCGTCGAAAAGGTCGACATCATCATCTCTGAGTGGATGGGTTACGGTCTCCTCTTTGAGGCTATGTTTGATTCTGTCATCTACGCCAGAGATCGGTATCTCGCTCCTAATGGCCTTATGGCTCCTTCGCACGCTACCCTGCGCCTTGCTCCTTATGCCGATCCTGATTTCATCGCGTCACACATCTCGTTCTGGAACAACGTCTACGGTTTCAAGATGGACAGCATGCTCCACAAGATCTACGATGAGGCACTGGTCCGCAGCACCCAGCCATCGACTATTGTCGGAGAGTCTCAGATTTTCTTGACACTTCCGCTGCACACCATCACTGTCGAGGAGCTGTCCTTCTTGAAGGAATTCCAGGTCACATTGAACCAGGATATAGATGCATTGGATGGATGGGCTATCTGGTTCGACATTTTCTTCATGCCCTCCAGGGAGTCTGTTTTGCCGGAGGATGCCATTCCCTCTGATATGCAAAAGAAGGGAATCGTCTCGTTCACCACTGGTCCTGATGGAATCGAGACCCATTGGCAGCAGACTATACTTCTCATTGACCATGCCAAGGATCACGCCAAGGGGGGTTCCCAGGCCTTGAAGAAGGGCCAGGTCATCACCGGCAAGATCGGCTATGAGAAGGCCGAGAAGGGCTCTCGGGGACTTGACATCAGTGTTCAATGGGAGTCTGACTCAAATGAGAAAGGGGTCCAACTATGGAGCCTCCAATAGGATCGAGCGATCTTTTGATACGTTTTCTAATGAATTAAAAGAGGTATGACTATTTACATAGAAAAAGGACGGCACGCTATTATCTTTGTGTCGTTTACTTGACCCAGTGAATATAAAAATGATTTGCATTTAGGAACAGACAACATCATGGGTATCGTTTGTTGTAATTGTTTCGTGATCTCGTAGAAAGAATGGAACATCTAGGATCGATTCTTTGCTTCAGTATGTTTTTCCCGCCGACCAGCCTCAGAACGTTCATCGTGACGATGATGATGACTGCGATGAGAGGAGTGGTGGCGAGAGCGATGATGATGGCGATGATGGGAGCGATCTCGACTTTGATCTCGACGGCGACGATGATGCCTGTCAGAACTTCTTCGGTCCTTCTCACTCTCTCTGTCCGGCGCATCCAGTTTGAACCCATCAAGGCTGTCCACTGACGGGGATCGCCTTTGCCGATGTCTTGACTGCCGTAGCTCTTCAGCTTTCAAAGCTTCAATCTCTCTTCGCTTTTCATCATTCCACCGTTTTCGTTCCTGCTCCGTTGCTTTCAACTGACGCACACCCCGCTTCATCGCTGCAAGTGGGTCGTTCGCACTCATACGAGCCTGTGTTCTCTCCTTACGTCTTGGGTCCTCATTACCCCACACATCTTTCTCGGGCATCGACCCTGGAGCTGTTATATTTTGTTCTGTAGAGGAATACCACGGTTTCTGACCAATAGTCTCCTTGAAGCCTGCGGCATTGGAGAACCTCATTGTGTATTGGTCTTCGTAGCTGCGTTTCTTCCGTGCCGCTTCAGCCTCTGCTTCAGAGTTCTTCTCTGTTTTAGCACTTGCGGCTGGGAACAGGTTGATATGGCCGGACTTGTCTAGAATCGGGGCTTGTGCTGTATCAGCCTTGCGAGAGGCGAGCATCAACTCTTCCCGCTTAGCAACTGCTTGTGCCGCATCCTCCCGAGCGTATCGTATATCTCGGTCCGTATCATCTTCCCCGGCGATCCGCCTTCTCTTACGGAATCCTCCCGCGTCGCTGGCGGATTTCTTGTCTGATCGAGTGCCGGCTTCAGATGACTGAAGAGAGGGCGCCGGTGGAGGTGTAGGCGGACGTTCGCCGCGAAGGATTTTAATCCTGCGTTCGGCATCCACCTGTTGCATGATACGTTCATCTTCTTCCTCGCGGGCTTTTGCCTGCGCCTCGTCGCGCCTGACGCGGGCGATATTCTCGGCATTATAGACGTTCCATGACTTTTTGCCGAGCAGATGGCTATAAAAGAATTAGCAGGATTCGTAGATAATATAAACTCGGAACAAAAACATCACTTACAGAGGCATCCTGGAAACTAGCTCACCCTGGTGTGGAAGTTGCTCGATAGCAAAAAGCTGGTCTTATCGATAATGACGTCCCCACCGCCCGACGCTGTTCCCGGGGTGGCCAAAGTGCCCGTCGACAGCTTTACGGCACCAACTCTCTTCTCTTCCCTTCATATTTGCTTCACTCTGGATATTAGCATATACCCAGCAAACTATTTAACATAATCAGTCGATAATTGACCCTAGGTCACCGGCGCTGTGGAGCAACTGACTTACACAGTTGCCTGCTCGTTTCCGACACAGTGTTGCTAAGACAATAGCTTTAACAGTTATCACCTCAATCTCTGTCATTAGCGACAACCAAGCAGTTCATCATGTTCAATCGCGGCAATCTCCCGAATCCTTTCGGTTCCAGTGGACAATCGAACCCCAACCAAGCACCCCCACGGTATGATACCGATCGCTCCCCCTCACTCACTGCAGGCTATGCAGCTCCTACCCGCGATGCCGATGTGCCGATGACTGATGTATATGATACCCTAAGTGGCTACGGAGGCCCACCTCCACCAGGAGGAAGACCCCCGCCGCAGCAGATGTCTTCTAGGATGCAGTCCGGACAAAGAGGTGGAGGCCCGACTTGGACTCTTCATCCTAGCAAGAGTCCGAACGATAACTACACATTTGGAAACCTGTGAGTATCCTGTGACAGCTTTTTATTCTCGGGGACTAATACAGAACAGCGTTGCTGTTTCGCCGCAGGACATCCCACCCTCACGAGATGGCACCGACGTCCTCCTCCTTATCAATGACCTCTTCGTCTTCTCTGCTCGCCCTCTCGATGGCTTTCCCCCTGGGTATATGAGCATGTCGGACCCTCAGCGAACATGGGCCAACATCGGATTGAGAGACTCGATCAAGGTACAGCTGTACGATCCGTTTAGCCAAGACGGACAGGCCTACCTGGGCTCCGCGGATATAGAAGTCAGCTTCGCATCTACCAAGAAGCGGATTGAAGCTCCCTATGACCAGGACGAATTGGCACAAGCAGTGATCAGGGTAAGTCTACCTCATTCCAGTCCTGAATACATGCTAACAAACCTCAGAACTTTGAGAACCAGCTATTCTCACCTGGCCAGAGAATTCTGATGGATAATAAGAGTATCCCGCTCTTGCTACAGGTCAAGACCGTTCAGCGGGTTGATTTGACATCAGAGAAGGCTGATCTCAGTTCTGGACAAGTCGAGACCGATCCTGCGGCCCGGGGCATTCTCACACGGCACACTCAACTCAACTTCTTTAAGGATACCCAGACCGGTATTAACGTGAAGCCGTCCAACCGCCGCCCGGCGGCCAACTCTATCATCCAACCCGGCTTCAAGTTCCAGGATATGGGTATCGGTGGTTTAGACTCTGAGTTCAGTACGATCTTCCGTCGTGCTTTCGCCTCTCGCATTTTCCCCCTGGCCTGGTCGAAAAACTTGGTATTCAGCACGTCAAGGGCCTCTTGCTTTATGGACCTCCGGGAACTGGTAAAACACTGATTGCTCGGCAAATCGGAAAGATGCTTAATGCTAGGGAGCCCAAGATTATCAACGGTCCAGAAGTTCTGAACAAGTACGTGGGTCAATCGGAAGAAAACATCAGAAAGATGTTCGCGGATGCCGAGAAGGAATATAAAGAAAAGGGTGACGAGAGTGGTCTCCATATCATCATCTTCGATGAGCTGGATGCAGTGTGCAAGCAGCGTGGTAGCGGAGCTGGGGGTGGTACCGGTGTCGGTGATAGCGTGGTCAACCAGCTCCTTTCGAAACTTGATGGTGTAGACCAACTGAACAACATCTTGTTGATCGGTATGACCAACCGAATGGACATGATTGATGAGGCGTTGCTGCGTCCCGGTCGTTTGGAGGTGCACATGGAGATCTCGCTCCCTGACGAGTATGGTCGAAGCCAGATTCTCAACATTCACACCGAAAAGATGCGGAACAATAATGTCATGGATAGGGATGTTGACTTGGGCGAGCTTGCTCGTTTGACCAAGAACTTCTCTGGTGCTGAGATCGCAGGTTTGGTCAAGTCTGCCTCATCCTTTGCTTTCTCCCGCCATGTCAAAGTTGGTACTATGGCTAGTATCAATGAAGACGTGGTAGACATGAAGGTCAACCGGGCCGATTTCCTCCACTCTCTTGATGAAGTCAAGCCTGCCTTTGGTGTGTCCGAGGAAGAGTTGTCCAGCCGCATTCCATACGGCGTTATCCACTATTCTGCCACTATCAGCGAAATCCTTCGAGAAGGCGAGCTATTCGTCAAGCAGGTTGGATCGGCCGAATCCACTCCACTTTTCTCTGTCCTGCTTCACGGACCTCCTAGCAGCGGCAAGACCGCCCTGGCAGCACGAATTGCTATTGACTCCGGCTTCCCCTTTATTAAGTTGATCAGCCCGGAAGACATGGTTGGCTTTAGTGAGCCAGCAAAGATCGCACACATCAGCCGGATCTTTGACAGCGCCTACAAGAGTACCACCAGTATTGTGGTCATCGACAATATCGAGCGAATCATCGACTGGGTGCCGATTGGCCCTCGCTTTAGCAACAGTGTGCTGCAAGCTCTCATGGTTTTCCTAAGGAAGCAGCCAACCCACGGACGTCGTTTGTTGGTTCTGGCCACGACAACTGAGCGTGCTTTGATGAAGCAGCTGGACATCTACAACTCCTTCAACTCGGATATCATGGTTCCCAATGTTAGTTCCTTCGGTGAACTACGGTTTGTCATGGAGAAGTCAGGTGCCTTTGATGCCCAGGAGATTGCGCAAGCCCTTGAATCAGTCGGTGGACTTGCGGATGACGGGCGCTTGAGCGTCGGCATCAAGAAGGTCCTTTTGGGCATTGAAACGGCCAAACAGGATTCTGACAAGGTCGGCCGCTTCGTCCGCGTTATCAACCGCGCTATTGAGGAAGAACAGAGTTTCCAGTAAATGTTGTTTATAATAGGCTTTCTTTATGCTCAGTACTGGACTTATAACTAGATTAACTCTGAAGTAAATATATTCTTGCAATTCTAGTTTTCCTTTGGTATCTTACAACTCGTCGCCTCTAGGGCTGGCTACCTGGCAAACATCCAGTGCGCAATCTGATTAACCACCTTTTGCGAGAACTATGAAACGGCCTACGACCATAGGAATAGGGAATGCTTTTCCAGGCCTACGATAACTTTTACTTTCGGGTTTCGGTTTCACGCTTATGCAAAGGCTGGGTCTTGCTACATAGTTGTCATGTTAACTACTTGCAAACACTTAATGGCAAAACACTGCACATGTGAAGGCCTTGTATATAAATCAACAGACCAAATGTAAAACTCTCGAACTTTGGCCTTCACTTAGCTCATATTAAATCATAAGTAACAACCGCTTTGGCGTGTCAGGCCAAGACACATCAGCCTCCAGTGTCAACCTCGCAGTTACACAATAACATCAATTGATACAACATTGAACAGCCAGCGGTACTCTACAGCCCTAAAGGGAGTCAGGTATACTTCCCAAGACCTGAGATTACAGGCCTACAGGCAGCAATTCTTAGACAATACCCAAACAGGTAAAATACCATGCAGAGAAATCTCTCTACTATACGTCAAGAGACACAAACTACCTATCGAAGATATACACAAAGACCCAACCAAAGAAGCAAAAGCGCGCCAATCCCAGCAAAGAAAAGAAAAAGCCAGAAATAATCCCACCCTCATCCCAAGATCCCAATTTTGTCCATACCAAGGGGGTTCCCCCATCATATCAGTCATCAAGAAGCCCAGCACAGCCCAATCAATAGTCATCATAGGCGTACTTCTTCGAAGAGCGTCGGTACTCCTCAGGATGGGCCTTCTCAGCCTTAGCCTTCAGGGCACTAATTCCAGGCACGTGTGTCAGCCTTCTAGAAACGCACTCATTGGCGCTAATGCCGCAGGCACGGGGCTGATCGACGTGCACGTGCCAAGCTCACCCAGCGGAGCGGAAGCCCCTGTCGCGGAGCGGAGCGGAACTTGCACGTCCATCGTACCATGTCTGGTTCCAGGGGTAGATTTGGCTTACCTGACGCGTTTTTGCGTCCATTCCAGGTCACGCTTTGTCTCTCGTGCGGTTTTTAGACCTTCGGAGAAATTTGCCCGTGCGCCTTTCAGTCGGCGTTGGGCGAGCGCTTGTAGCTCGAGGAGTTCTTGCTGCTTTGCGTTCAGTTGGCCGGATCTGCGGGTGCGGTTGCTGTTAGCTTGTTCTCTCGAATCCTGATATTCGTTTGGTCTTGTTTTCTGCGAATCACCAGCCCCTGGTGGTGAATGATGCAGGGAGGAATTGTTGATGCTGGATGAAGTATTGAAGGGGAGCTCACGTTTGCGCTTGTCGTGCCAGTCCCTTGTCCAATGGGGTTGGATCAAATGCATCCTGCATGCGGTCGCTTAGGACGTCCACGACATCGACGCCGGAATACGATGCAAAGCTGGAATCGTACTCGCCGGCAGAGCTGAAGGTGAGTCCACCAGAGGAACGACTGCCGGCGGTGGTGCTTGCATCTGAGAAGTCTGGTGGGGAGCCAGAGACTCTGGAAATGGGATAAAGAGATGCTGATGCTGGCGCCTTGGAGGGTGCATGGTGGTATGGGTAAGCGGTAGGCTGGTAATAGTGACGCTGGGTGGCCATGACGACGATTGACTGCAACACCAGCAAGTGTTATAATGGAGCAAAGAGGAAGTATGAAAGTGAAGTGTGCTTCAATGGGGTAAGATAAAACAAGGCTGGAAGAATGTGGAAGAATGTGCAAACGGGCCTAAGTGGGAGTGATGGGAAAGGAAGAAGAAGGAAAGACAGTCTCCCCCGGGCCAGACGAGGGATTTTATAACCTTCCGCGGAGAGTCTTCTGTCCGGCGGATGCTCCCATACTGGCGGAGGCAAATGTGATGGCAAGGATTGCGAAGGCCTCGAAGGAGCCATTGGACCACTCGGGGCAGATTGACTCGCACCCCTCCCTCTGTACCTCCAATCCCCGAGCTCCGTCTGCACGTATGTCTCCGTATCTGCCCGCCGATTTGCCTCTTGGACCGCCTTGACCCCGCTCAGAGTGGGAAAAAAGACTCAATGTGTCTGGGCGAGGACGCCAGCCTTCCTTCAGGGTTTCCGCCGTCCCGTGGCGGCTTGGTACAAAACAGGTCTCGATCTACGCCCCTCTTCCTGGTCTAAACTTTGATGGCCAAAGTTTGGACTGGAACTATTGAGGAATTGACTAGAAAGGGCATGGAGGGTGGGTTTAATGAGGGTAGGATGGGTGGAGTTGGTGGGAAGGCGAGATATAAATATGGCCTTGGCCGTCCTTCCTTCTCCCACTTTTTCTTGACTCCTTTTTTGCCCCTTCTCCTCTCATAATTATCCTTTTTTTGCCGCCCTTGTCCCCGTTCAGCTGATTTTTTCTTCAGAAATTCGGGGGCTGGGAAGAGGATGATCAAAGTTGATTCGGTCAACAAAAGCCCAAAGATGAGACGGACTACATGAGAACCGGTATGACATATTTTCCCCATCTAACTGTTCAAGCCTAACATGATGGTCAGTTTCCTATACATATACAAACGTTGTTAGTTGTATACGTAGTGGTCGAATACGCGCTTCCGCGAAAACCAAACAGATTCCCGGGAATCGGGATGTCTCGCCTTACATCATCTTGGGGATCGGAGCCCAAGAGCCCAAAAATGAGGATCGCTGCATTCAAGGTCACACGGAGAGTGTTGGACATCATTGCATGAACTAAAGGACCGTGAGAATTGACATTCGAAACTGTTCCCGAATCGGTGCCCCCATGCTTCTTTTTGCAAGGTTCCAACAAGAATCATCCTGGCAATATATGGGCCAAAAGGGCAAACTGTGCGACCAATGCGCAAGAAGTTCAGATCGAACGGCAAGAAGAAGAAGAAGAAGAAGAAGAAGAAGAAGAAGAAGAAGAAGAAGGGCAAGAACACGAAATGAATGTCATTCCTAGTTCCTCTTTACCCACCTTGATGCGGCTGTTACTGCTGCACACAATGAGAAAGCCCACCTTCTTGCACGAATCCACCAATAACCACCAGAGCCTCCGGCAGCAGGGCAGAGAGTATTGCTGCATCGACAAGCGCTCTAGACGCCCATCAACGTGGGAACAGAACACGCTGCACCCCACTCCATGCAGACAGTCGATGACTTGCTTGACAATAGCTATGGGGCATGTACGATAAAGGGAATCCATCCGGCAAGCCCCGTCGGAAATACTACATTTCGAGAAATGCTGTGCCGCCCAGGACCCTTCATCATTGGTCCCAGATACTTGCTGACATGGAGACCAAGCAGGCCCAACTAGGTGGGAAGGAAATGGGACTGCAGGGCACACCCTTCGAGGCCCGTTCTAAACTGCATCTGGATTTGGATCTGCCTTGCTGACTCTGAGTTTACTTAGTTCCCTTTCTCCTTTTACCCTGTTGATGCCTCACCGTGCCTAAAAGCCGGCTTGCATGCCTTACAGCCTGACAACTCACGATATCTCCCGTCAACCCACAATGCTACCGAGGAACCCTGTGACACCCTCAATTCCCCTATCTATCATCGAGACCCTGGTTTGATGAATATCGCACGGATGTCATTCCTCTCGCTTCATGCTGAGAATGGCTGAGCCCGATCTCTCATTCGGCCAGGCCAACATCGGGCAGCACGGCAACCAATGACGCACAGTACTTACTTCGGCTTAGAATGGGCCATACACCTTTTTTCCCTTTGTTTTCAATCTTTGTCATAGTCTTTCGACTAACTCGGTCCTGATCCGCCCGCCCCCCCTTCAACTCGGACTCCAGACCCAAAGGTATATATTGCTTTGAACCTTCCAGTGTTAATACTCCGTATACGTACGATGTCGACAGATTGGTTACACCAGCCCGCTGTTTTGGCCCGAATATTGAAAAGAATGCCATGTGTGCTTTTGTTGACTATGGCGCTCAATTAATGTATTGATGTAATTATATCTAGGGTTACCCCGGTAGTGTTGTGGAAGTATTTCCAAGAGTCGACAATCTTCAGCCTTTGCTTCTTTCAAAATCTCAAACTCTCAAATGCAAGTCAACTCCAATCCAACCCAACCCAATCCAATCCAATCCGAATCCAAGTCAAATTTTCCAACGCACAAGTGGGGTTGCGGGGATTTTCTACTTCCTTCACCGCCACATGCGCGCCAACTCACTCGCTTTCCCTTTTTGGGAATATCTCTCTACCGGTCTACGGAGTATACATGTACTATAGTATATACTCAATCTATACCATTTCCCACTTTGCTATGGACTTGACCATTCATAAAGCCTTCGCTTCGGAGGCCTCTCTGATGTACCTCTGGTCCCTAATAGGACTTGTTGATACTTCCAGCCCCTTCTAATCAGATTTAACGGGTTATGTTAGTAGAGATTAGTAGCCAGTATTAGCCTGGACTATCATCATGCACATCAAATAAGAGTAGAAGTATGCTTTAGCTCACAGCAAGTGACGCAATATATTACGATGTATATTTCGACCTTGACCACACCATTAGATAAAAGGAACCGTGAACAGCCGAAGTATCTGACAGCTTGCACAATGCATCATCGAACGCCAAAAGGGGATAGAGAAAACAGAGATAAGAGGAAAGTGAAAGGAGTTGGATTATTAACAAATACAGATCCAGAAAATAGATAGGTGCCATGCGCTCATAATCTGGTATCACAAGAATGTAAAGGAAGGCCAAAGACAAAAAAACAAAAACAAAAACAGATTCTGCTTGCTTGGTGAACCAAAAATAAGCAAGAATTAGAGTACTGACGCCATGATGCACAGGCTCAGAGGGCGGAGGGAATCTATGCTCGTGAATGATCAGAGAGATCGATGAACGAACAGATGCCCTCCTGACCCTGTGCAAATGCAAATATCACAATGAAACTTCCAAAATGGTGAGAACAGCCCTATCATGTAAACGAGCACGCTTCACGCGTGTCTAGCGAACTTCCAATGGCTCCCCTGTGCGATCCACCAAATCCGAAATCACATTTCAGTCCGAATGAGCCGCCAAAAAAAAGTCACTCCGTGGTCCATCGTAAGAATATCAAATGCTAGAGCCGGGGAGAGGGATATGGCTGGCTATATATGTATAAAAAAGGAATATTAAAACAAAGGCTTGCTATTAAAGCAGCAAAGGTGTCAGGGGCGAAGGTGGGTAGGGCAGGTAAAGACCTGGGGAAGTCCCTAGCGGCGAGTAGCGATGTTCTGTTGTTGCTCTGGGTTAAGACGGTCTCGCAGAAGCATGAGGGGGGCGGCCGGGCTCGAGAAGGCCCATCATCATCTTCCCCAATTCATTGTGCTTGATCGGTTTGGTGACATAGTCATTGAAACCTGCCCGGGCCGCGTTCTCAATTTGATCTGTCATTGCATTTGCCGAAAGAGCCATGATTGGAATCTGTGGATAATGGTTCTTTTGCTCCCAGTCACGGATGTCTTTGCAGGTATCGTAGCCATTCTTGATGGGCATCTGAATGTCGCACTGCAAATGAACGCGGTTAGTTTTGCGGGGGGACAGGGTACAAAGTAAGGCTCACAATGATGAGAGAATAATATCCCGGCTCTTTAGAGAGTACCATGTTAGTGCACTCCAGTCCATTGGATGCAGTCTCCGACATCAGCTTGATCTTGTCCAGATACTTCAACATTACCTATCTATGAGTTAGCAATCAATTCAACAAGTCTTCATTAACCAACTTACATCTCGATTGGTCTCGTCGTCCTCAACGAGCAGGATTCGATAACCCTTGTTGCCCAAAACCTCTTTGACCATCTTGGAGACGGTCTTGAAGTTGTTGTTAATCTCGCGCGCCATGTCTTGGTTGCGATCCTTGCTCAGCTCACGCTTGCTCTTGGGATCGAATATAGTCGAGAAAGCAGAAGGTTTGACAGGCTTTGGCACAATGAAAACCTGCTTTCCTGAAGCTGCTAGCTCCTTGACCCGCGAGCTGATTTGACGCTTTTGATAAAGGTCTGAAATTATGACGATGACGGGCGCGGGATCCAAGGCTGGGTCTGACACGCTTTGAATGACCTCCAATATATCATCAGTTGGAAGGTTCAAGACAAGATGTGTACAAGGCTGGACATCAGAAGCAGAGTGCATCGCATCTTTCCATTCATCGACATCAGGTAACGTTGTAACTTTGAATGCAATCTCATAAGGGACGACTTGCTCAATGTGCTGCTTTATGGCTTGCCGCGCGTTTTTGAGCGGACACAAGATCACGATAGAGAAAGGACCATTGACAGGCACAGATACTGGTCCTACTGGTGTATCTGGAGAGGCAGATGGTTGAGACGTAGGCGAAGCCACGGCGGCCGGTGTGTCGAGCTTGGCAACAGCAGAATGGATGTTTGTATTGGAGACTGCATCTGGCAGATTTTCCAAAGCTCCTGCCTGCTCCAGTGGAGGTGGCAAGGGCGCGGAGCCTATATCCGGGGTCGGGAGAGCAGAGGATGTAATTGATAACGAGCCAGAAAGGATAGTGTCGGAGCTTTTGCCGGACGAGTCGGAGTCTCTTGCAGCTAGAGGAGGGGCTTGTTGATAAGAGGTTGTTCTGGGCTTCGCCGGTCTTCTAGAAGCAGTTGAACTCTGGCGCATCAATTTGGGCTGCTCAGAGGGGGAAGGTGGCGGGGGGAGCATCGACTTTGACGTCGAAAGAAAACTTGGCTCCCTGACCCTCTTTGCTGCTGGGAGTGAGTTTGCCGCCGTGCATTTCGACGAGCTGCTTCGACAGGAAAAGCCCCAGGCCGCTACCTGCATGTTGCTGTGTCCCATTTTCTCCAAGCTGACTGAATCGTTGCATCAATCGTTCCGCGTCCTGAGAGCTGAAACCTTTTCCAGTGTCCACGACCTCAAAATTCATGAATGCCTGTGTGTCATCGGGATTTGCAGATGGGTCCCGATACATGTCACAGCAGATGTGAATTTCACCTTGCGCAGTGAATTTGACTGCATTGCCGAGAAGATTGATCAGGACTTGACGAATTCGGAACCGGTCTCCAATCACCATCGATGGCAAGTCCTCGCCTATGAGATAGTTGATCTCAAGACCCTTATCGATCGCTCGTGAGGCGATGGTATCGATTACATCCTCGATCATTGATCGAATATGGAACCAGGATTTGACCATTGACATCTTGCCGGCTTCGACGCGGGAAACATCAAGGATATTGTCAACCAACTCGCGAAGATTGGTGGAGCTGTTTTGAATGGTGTCAAGCATTCGTCTTTGGTCACTATCAAGCTGCGTATCCAGGATGAACGGAATTGTACCAAGAATGCCGTTAAGCGGGGTTCGGATCTCATGCGACATGTTGCTGAAGAACTTTGTCTTGGACTCCATTTGGTGATTCAACTGCTGCATGGCCTTGTTGAGTTCTCTTTCGAGGTTTTTACGGTCGTTGATGTCGGTACATGTTCCGTACCAGGAGGCTTCCTCGCTCCCGAAACTGCTGGTCTTGACACGTACTACGCGAACCAAATGCCATCGGTAATCACCACCTCGAGAACGAAGGCGGATCTCGGTGGAATAGAAGACTCGGCCATTCTCATCTTGCTGCAAAGAAGCAATGCCGCGCTTCACAAGTTCATCAAGAGCCGACCCGACCATGAACTCATAAGGTCCGCTATCATTTTGGTCGGCGCTCTGGGATGTTCTGTTGAGAGACAGCTCACCACACTTTTCGAGATCGTCGGGATGGACATGTTTAGCGAAGCCGAGGTCGTGCGCTTCCTCGAGCGGTTGACCGGTGTACAGATTCCACTGCTCGTTGACGAATATCAATCCGCGGTTCTCCGTTGCCTCAAACACAACCTGTGGGATCGAATTGGAGAATGCACGATACTTCGCATCAATAGCAAACTTTTCCCTTTCTTGAATCGCCTCAAGCTCAGCAATATGCTGCTCATGAATGTCAAGGAAAGACCCAATCCAGTACAGTACCTCTCCTGTTGACGATAACAGCGGGTTGGCCCGGAAAATGAACCAGCGATATGCGGATTCATCGTTGAATCTTCGGACCCGCACTCTTTCAGTGAACTGTGCGCCCGTGCGCAAGGCATTGGCCCATTTGGTATGAACATGCTCACTCTCGCTGCTATGGATGTTCTGCCAAGGATCTCGGAACTTTTGCTCCTGGTGCTGACTTCTTCTGTATGCATCAAACTTGGAATTGGTCCAGATCACCTCGCCACTCTGGGGTTTCGCCAGGAATAGATGCAATGGGATCGAATTAAGCATCAGCTGGGCTATCGTGTCAGAGAACGGGCGCGGAAGCTCCCGTTGCAGCTGGGCGTACAACGAGTTCGTAGAGGCTTGACGTGATGATTGCTGGGTTGGTGAAAGGGGATTGGATGGTCTGGTGTCTTGCAGTGGCGATGCGGTACAGAAAGATTGATCTTGTAGGTTGCTCTCATCGCCGGTGGTTGGTTTCCAGGCCACTTTGTCCGGAGAAATTGGCGTCGATGAGTCGATGTTGGTGGTCTTCGACTTGACGAGCCGTGGCCTGTGTTGGGGTGCATTGTCTCGGGCGCTTTTATTTTGCGGGACATTGAAATAGCCGTCAGCACCTTCTCCGCCAGATCGTGAAGCCACTCCTGGAGACTGATTTGCGGATCCGAATCCGATATGGCCAAGATCAAATCCAGGGGTCCCCATCGCAGAAACAGCAGGACTGAACTTTATAGACGAACGATCACTGGGGCTAGTGATACTCGTGTGTGCGGACATTGGGTTGTTGTTGTTGTCGCCAGCGGAGTAGTTGACGTGCCCGCTTAGTCCCGCAACAAGCTCTAGCTCACTGCTTGCATCTGAGAAAGTTCCCCCGAGACCTAAAAGATGACCATAGCGGGGGGTTTCCACCTTGGATGAGAGTTGTCTCTCAAGCTGGCTATATCGCTGAGCCAAGCAGAAAGAAGTTGTCAAATGCGGCATCAGAAATGAGAGTGATTGCCTGAGGTTAGCAGGGTATGGAACGATTGTGCACAGCATCGAGACAACGGCAACAGGAAACCTCACTGTCGATGAGGAATCCCGGTTAGAGTGGCCACCATGTAAAAGAGGAATATGGATAACGGTCTTTGAGTGATCGATCCCAATAGCCTCTAGTGGAAGGTTAGTAGAGTAGTCGTGTGAAGGCGGGTGCTTGGAGAAAGCCCCTTCATCGACCGAATGGCTTGTGAAGAACGGGTTTTGCTCTGCATGTGTGCGGGGAGCAGGTGATGGAGCAGGGGACTGGGACCAAGGAGACTGCGGAATCTGCTCATATTCATCATACTGCTTCAACCCACTGACGCCGAGGCCTTGCTGCATCGGCATAGTCCCAGTTCCCCTGTCACTCGGTGCATCGACATCAGGAGTAACTTGAACCATCTCATTCGGACTGTCGGCGGACTCGGTCCAACGCTGTGGATATTGCGCGCTCTCTGTATATTCACGTGTTAAGATGGTGGGACGGGTACGTCCAAATAGCCTGACCACGCCTGTACGCTTGATGAGAGGGTCTAGCTCTACCTCCAACGGTCTCGGTATGGGAAACACAGCCTGCCGCATACTGCCGAGGAGACTGTTCAGTGTATCGTCTTTGGCTTCGGAGCTCCCACCCATCAAATGATCCGTGGATGGCGGGTTTTGGGGAGCGATATGTACGTGCTTTTTCTCGGATTTGACATTCTTCGAAACTTGTGGTTGGTTGGGATCGTGAGGGCTTTGACCTTTGTTTTTATCAAACCCAGCGAATGAGTGCCGTGATAATAAAGATGGCCGGGAAGGTCCAGGCATTTTAGCCTGGGACACCGGCTCGGTTTTCTGTTGGACGCTCTTGCGTGAGTGAGATGTCTCCGTCGATGGTCCCTTCGCTATATGACGCGCTTGAAGTTCATGCAGTGATGTATCCACGTTCTGGTTAAAGATTGCCTTTTGGCCCCAAGGTACGTTCTCCAAATCGGTCACATCTCCAGGGACAGCGAGTGACACACGCTCAGCCCCGTAATGCGTTTGCAATATATCAATGAGGTTGGACCACCACGCTTCGAGTCCCGCATCCGCATTCAGCTGAAGTGTGAGATCATAGAGATCGGGACTGGTAAAATTCGGATCTTCCTGGATCTGGCTATGGTGAGCAGGCAAAAAGGTCGGATGCGGTTCCACAGCCTTTGGTTCTGTAGGCAGAGTCTGGGGCCCCGTCGAAAAATGAGGTTTCTCCGATGGAAGCTTCAGTCTAAATGGGCCCCCACGCGCTGTTGGTTCAATCCCCATTTTGGATGGTTTACTTTGCATGGGCGGGAAAGGATAGGACGGTGTGTGTGCTGGTTTGCGATCGGAAGGTGTCTCTGTCTGGACACCTTTGATTGTCCCTGCCGAACCTGCCGAGCCTGCGGAGGTATTGGTATTCGCGGTGGCGACTGGAGCCTCCGTTGAGGCATTGGACAAGGTATTTGACAAACGTCTCTTTCTTGGGGTATCATTGGAGAGGGCGGAGACAGGTTGGTTCTGGGACGAGACGGGTTGGGTTTGCTGCATCTGTTGATATACAAGGAGATCTTCCATCTGCCTTCGAAGTTCCTTGAGAGTATGCGAGCTGCGACCTTGGTCCTCCTGTCGCTCGGCTTCCGATCGTGCGTCCTCGGTAATGGGTGTTAGACCGACAACCTGCTCTGCAGAGTCACCGCGCGATAAACGAGATGGTTGGAGGGATGACTTCTCAAGAGCATCCACCCTATCGGCCAGTTCATCCACTAATTTTTGGGATTGGTGACCATGTGGGGAGCGGTAGCCAGGCGATCTGAGAGGCTGCATATGAGATTGGGACACCTGCGGATGTGTCTCTGTTGGCGAAGGGAATGGAGGACTCCTCCTACTATGGACATCCTCCATTCTCACACCTCCAGTGGAGGGAAAGGGAATAAAAGGATTTCAATAGTTGGTGGGTGAAGTATTTGGGATGGAACGATGTGAGGCGGTTATGGCTTGACCGGCGCGAAATGAGGGAGGTCAGATGTTGAGTGGGGTAGGGAAGGAAAGAAAACCGATGCCGATAGAATATGAGTCGGCTCTTAGAATGATAGCCCTGGAAGATGAAGCTGAATAAGGTTGGGGGCGGTGTATATCAAAGGGGAGGGGATTCGAGAAAGAGAAAGGAAATGTACCCGCCAGGCCCATTGGATCGATATGGGAGTGGATGGGAGGAAAAAAAGTGGATTGGGGGCGTGATGCACCTGGGGAGAATTATGACGTAGGAAAATTAAAAAAAACTTGGTGGCTTTTTCTTCTTCTTTTTCTTACAACTATAACTAGTTATAGTTATAATTAGTTGATTATTAGTTATTATATAGGTATTCATCTATAATAGACTATAAATATGTTCGTATGTTTAACAGTTGACTGTTCACTCCTTTTTTCTCTATATATCCAACTCTTCCCCTTACAAAAATAAAATCAAAATATGTGACGTAGCCCTATACTGTACCTGGCTTACCTGTACTCGGGACTGCGGTGAGCAATGACGATGTTCGACCAAATCCAAATTTCTCCCTTTTATGGGACTGGGGGATGAAATTTATGGAAATTTATGAAATTTTATGAAATATTCCATGCCATATAAAACTGCTTGCTAGAAACTTGAATATCTAGATCAAAGAAAACACTGGTCTAGACCAAGAGAATCCAACCCTATCCCCCTTGTTCAGCCTCGCATTTACGGGGAATGGGGTATTGTAGAGGTCAAATGCATTGTCACGCCTGTTGCAGATGCCTAACCCCCCCTGGGAACGAGGGGATCGACCCGCCGACGTCAACGGGGCTCCTGTGGCGCCAAATAGGCTCGATGTGGTCAAGCCCCCCCTTTTTCGCAGGAATTTCTGAAAACTGCGAAATATATAAATCTGGGGTTTACAATACTTTATTTTATTTCGACAATATATATTGTTCCGAACGGTTGAGACCTTTTCAATACAGCCGTTCAGCTGAGACTCTCCTGTCGTCATTTGGCAGATATATACATTCCATCTCACTTGGCTGCTCCTTTCTATGTACAATATAGTCTGGGCTCTCTAGCTGCATATGTGGTTATCCCTTATTCTTCCAGCTTCTTGTGGCCCTATGCCTACTTTCATATACTTACCTGTGGATCCTGACTTTAATGAGATATCTCGTCAACACTATACTACTTGTCAGAAATTATTCGAAGTTGAGATTTTATGCAACTATACATTCCCATAGTCATATATCCAATAGTCTCCAGGACTATACCCAGGTGCTTATGAAAATACAGCAACCCATGTGAAATGTCAAAACGCCATGCAATCATATACTCATATAACAGAACTAGCAGAGTCCTGGAGGTTCCGACCCCAAGTCCACTGACTGTGCAGGCTCTCGGCTATTTTTGCCAGCTTGGTCAACCCCATCCAAACCGCGCCGAGGATTCAACTCCCTCTGGTAAACTGGGTGCTCATTATCCTTCAAACCCGACCCTGTAGGGTCCCTCCGAATGAGAAAGCCCTGCACGCGCGCATCATTGGAATCCATCTGTTTGACAGTGCTGTCTCTGCGGTCCTGTAGAACGCGCGCCGACTTCTCGTTGACCTCACGTAGGCGTTCATTGTAGCCACTATTCACCTGTCCGAGCCAGGATGCTTGAAGGGCGCCCGCAAACAGCACCAAGAGGATTACAAGCCGAGTGAAGGTGCGCTGGTCGACAACATGCTGCTGCGGCCCTTGATGGCGGTTATGCCAGTCCTCCCAATCTTCCCAAGTGGCATTGGCGTAGATGTTCGGTCCATGTGAATCTCGTTCTACTCTCGTATCCAGTACAGTGTGGATCCAGCCAGTGCCATTTCGATCATAGGCTGCTCGTTTGATCGGATCGGAAAGGATTTCATGTGCGTCTACCACAATTCGGTAGCGCTGCAATCGAGTTTCAGCGGTTAATTGATGGAAAAGAGGGTGGTCTTTCAGAGGTCGGTCAGGGTGGTAGATCTTAACAAGGTCATAGTAATTCCTTTTCGTGTACGTTGCGCTGCGGGGTAGGTTCAAGACATCATAAGGAGTGAAAGATGGATTGCTCGGCCATGAGTAGTCCTGATGTGGGAACCCTGCTGCGGTGGCATAGTTACTGCGTTTGTATGGTGCCTGCAGTCCATAGCCTGTAGAGACTTTGTTGTTGGAACGAGGAAGCGGCGAGACCACGGTCGAATTCAAAATGCGCAGGCTTTGGCAGTGAAAAATATTAATTTTCTTGAACATTGTCACATGGCGTCACTGTAGAGAGCACGGTCAAAATATCCGTTGTGCTCGTGTCTTAAAGTTATCGTGAGAGGAGTAAGATGAGGCCGTCGTGCTCCGGAACGGCGGCTTCGGGAATGGTCACGTGTGCGTAGGCGTTCGAGGTTTTGATCTAAAGATCTCCGACACTTTGAAAGGAAATCTTTACGCTTACCTTTCCCGCAGTCACATTTCAACAGCAATGGCTGGGTCCGACGACGACCGCCGTGAACGCCGGCGCCGAGATAGGTCACAAGACTCGCAAGACGACCACTATTCGAGCTCAAGAAGACGCGACCAAGACCGCCGGAGCTCTCATCGGGACAGCCCTCGACGGAGATCATCCCGCAGCCCAGCTGAAAGAACCAGTCGCCGAAGTGATCGTGACCGGCCTCGCCGTGAGCGCAGAGAGCGATCTACAAGCTCAGCTGGCGAAGACCGCCCCAGACACAGACACCGCAGCCATCGACACCGTGATACCCGGGATGAATATGAAGCACGATCTTCTCGGAGGCATCGTCGTACACGATCACGCTCTCGCTCTCGCTCACCCCAGAGGTCACGCACCCCTCCACCTCGAGCATTGGAACGACGCGGCCCCCTCCCCTCGCAGTCCGACGCATTTACCGACGTGGCGCACCCTTCAGATGCACCGGCGCCGGAAAAGCAAAAGCCTAACTTCAACCCCACTGGTCGACTCGCAGCCGAAAGCAATACAATTCAAGTCCAGGGTGGTACGGAAATAGTTCTGAAATACCATGAGCCTCCAGAGGCGCGCAAGCCGCCCCCCAAGGAAGCTTGGCGCATGTATGTGTTCAAAGGGCAAGACTTGTTGGAAACGGTTGAATTGAGTGAACGCAGCTGCTGGCTGGTCGGTCGTGAGCGAATGGTGGTAGACTTCCCACTCGACCATCCCAGCTGCTCGAAGCAGCATGCAGTGCTACAATTCCGATTTGTTGAGAAGCGCAATGAATACGGCGATCGCATCGGCAAGGTCAAGCCTTATCTTATTGATCTTGAGAGTGCAAATGGATCGAGCGTTAACGGAGAGACCATCCCCGGTGGTCGTTACGTGGAAGTCATGGACAAGGACGTGATTCGCTTCGGTCTAAGCTCGCGCGAATACGTCCTCATGCTGCCTCCTAGCTGAAGAGTGATGTCTTCAGCTTTGTGCAAGCATTGCAGCGCTACGGGGTACGACAACTTCGATGAATGGAATATGGCAATAATATTACATTTCGGATCATGAGTGATGCGAGCTCAATCTAGTCTTCGCGGGCAGACAAGGTCGAAGCCTTTAGTCAATGCGGCGCTTGGCCTCCTTGGACTTCCCTTCAAGCTGATCCATCGCCTATTTTACCTTTTCCTTGGCTTCGTTCAGTGCTTCTTCGGCCTTGCCCTTACCCTTGCCTGCATACTCGGCCGTCTCACCCTTCACCTTGCCTGCATATTCGGACGCCTCGCCCTTCGCTTTGCCTGCATACTCGGATGCCTCGCCCTTCACCTCTCCCCCCTTTTCCTTTGCTTGCTTGGCCCCGGCGCCAACGGCGTCCTTGAGCTTGTTGGCGGCTTTCTCTGTTGGCAAAGTCACGTTAGCATCAGTCTGCACATTGAATGGAAGCTATGTAGATCTGTGAGATTACGTTTGAAGACGTACCGCCTGTATTGATGCCCTTGACTGCTGCGTCGGAAACGGTCCGATCGGCTTTCTTCAGTGTGTCTTTTGTCGCATCGACAGGCCCCTTATTGCATGGGGCTGTCGCTGAAATGGAGCGAATTGCCTGGAAGCCAGGTACAGTTTGTACAGCCACCCGGGACCGGAGAAGAGGAGCGAATCGTGCTGCTGACATGGTTTTGGAGGTGGTTTTGTAAGGGAGTGAGTGGTGTGGTAGAAGTTTCCGATAGCTTAGAATAATTTGCGTATAATTGATGAAATATTTTATGGGTTTCCCTAGATGAATGTAGGGTAGGTTGTTTAAATAGGTTCGAGCTTTAAAATGTGGCCGTATCATACTTGGTTTCTACTTGGTCGCCCGCGGGTAGTTGGTTTTCGGCGACGTCATGAGTATGTAGTCCACTTCTTACGTCGATGGACAGTCAGCTTTGGCCTGATTTCCGAGGTTTACTTTTCAAAGCAGGTTTGCTCACGGGATTTTATACATGTCCAAATCCGGTTTTGAGGTCATTTTTTGGAGTCATTGTTTTCTGGCTGATCGACGCTCTGGGACGGCAACATGTACAACATATAGACCTCGGGATAGTACCCCAATTACTACTAGGGAACAAGACGGTTGCTAGCAATGACCACGGTGATTGAAGCGACATATTGTTAAATGGTTATATCAAGAGCAATTGACTCATATTTAAAACTGCGAGAACATCATCACCTTCGGAAAGCTCCGACGTAGTACTTGGAGACGGAGACGGATATACGGGTAACATCTACAACATTGTATTTGACATATAATAAAGACTAGTAGTTTTGTTAGTAGTCATTTTGGTCTTCTCTTTCAGAGTATCTCTTTCATGGCCTTATCAGTAGTCTTTTTATTCTAGGACTTTGACCCAGAAGATATTCCGTGCTGACTACAGTGGGATTTTCTAGATCACACTTTTCCTGAACCTGGCTCGAATGAATCTCCGAGCATATCATCCGTAGATAACTATATGAATGTAACGTGGTGACTAGATAGAAGGAGAAATAACCTAAACAGAGATCTTGAGATACTCCGAAATATATGACCGAAGTCAAGGCTGCTATTTCTGTATCCCGAAACCAGGGTGTCCCGGTTATAGTCTGTCACCGCGAGTCTAAGTCGCCATGCACTAAAATATAACCACATGAATCGAATGCTGGGACCAAAGCCCAATGGGGGCCCTAGCCTAGGATGAAGCCTGAATGCATGTCTTGCGTTTCTCTCATAGCATCGGCCCGCTTTGCTCCGTGAACAGGGCTCGTCACTTCGGAGTGTGTCTGGGTAAACTTACGACTATGCTTTCATGTGCCATGATCCCGATTCGGATATTGTGCAATGCGATCAAAAAAATGCACTCTATGATTGTCTCAAGATCCAGGGCAAACCCAACTTGGCCAAGGTTCGGTGTCTCAAATTAAGAAACGGGATATATATCACACATTAATCTAAACAAATCGGTATTGTATTTCAACGCCTTGGAATCTTGCGAGGTTTAGATCACTCTACAGGGAGAGCATTCCATCAACGATTAGTTTTGCCTCAAAATATAGGGCAAACCCAATCTGGAAAGTGTGTGAGGTTCATCATGAGTGATCCGAGTCAACGTCTGCAACAAATCAGATTTGACCTACGCCAAGGTGAGACCTTAGATTTAGATTGCTCTGTCCCACCCAACTATGAGAGTATGTATACACCACAGTGTGACCTGGGATCCAAGGTCCGTAGGCAAACTACCAGGATGACTCTGTAGGTATAAGAAAGGGAAGATATCAAAATGATATACATAAATGCATACTATTTCCATTGACTACCTAGGTAGTGCCCATATCTGGTGGCACCTTGGCGGCCCAGTAAATCAAACTTGAATGGGATCAAGCTCCCGTGGTCGTATCATTACTTACTGGTTCTTCTAGATGCACATCTCGGATTGAGTTCGTCTACAGGCATATCTCAACAATTCACATTGTATAATATACAATTACGTTTGAAACAAACAACTCGCAGTGAACTCGCAGAGAACTCGCACATGTCTCCCGCATGGCTCGCATATAGCTCACAGAAAAGCAGATGGGATAGAGACATCCATGGATGGATTTGGCAGGGAAGTTGTATATAGTGATATAGAGAATACCGGAACATATCTAGATATAAAGAGCAAAGATATCAGATAATCATATTCCCACCTGTTCCTGCCTGTTCCTGCCTGTTCCTGCCTGTTCCTGCCTGTTCCTTCCAATCGGCGGAAAACCTTGGAAGGTTCCTGGGCCTCATGTCAGCGATGGTTAAGTTCACCTGGGCAACCCTGGAAACGTTTTCTTTTCTTCTCTTCCTCACCCTTCACTCTTTCACTCCCTTCGTCAAAACATCTGTTTTGTTTTTTTTTCCCTCTTTTCCGCACTCTGTTCTCACTTGATATCTCTCTACTGCGTTGCCCTTCAGTGCACAAACTCACTCGCTGGAAATGGAGTCCACCACCCACTCCAGTCACGTTGACCTTTCTGAGGAACACGCTGAGAAAACGTTGACCGATGATGTCCTCCCTAAGCAGGAAAAGGTAGGCCAAACTGAAAAGGCTGAGCTCAGTGCCGAGCACCCAGCAGGCGGACCTACCACGTGTGAGGGAACCCAGTATCCAAAGGGTCCCCAGCTTGCTCTGATCACACTGGCATTGTGTTTGGGCGTGTTCTTAGTCGCTCTTGGTGAGTCCACGCTTTCTTATCTTCTAGCTATTGGAATTTTACTGCAGGGCACGACTAACGCATATTCTCTTACCCTATAGATAACAGCATCATTGCTACCGCAATTCCAAAGATCACCGGCCAATTCCACAGCCTCGAAGACGTTGGCTGGTATGGAAGTGGTATGTCAGAGGCCGAAGCGACCTAGGTGATGGGGCTGAACTGATCCTTTTCTTTACTTTTTCAGCATACCTTCTCACTACGGCTTCGCTCCAGCTACTTTTCGGAAAGTTTTACACCTTTTTCAATGTCAAATGGACATACCTTGTCGCCATCGGCTTGTTCGAGCTGGGAAGTCTCATCTGCGGCGTGGCCAACAGCAGTCTGACACTTATCATGGGCCGTGCCGTTGCTGGCATCGGGTCCGCAGGCATTTTCTCGGGCTCGCTCATCATTGTTGCTCATTCGGTGGCCCTGAAGAGGCGACCATTATACAATAGCTGTATTGGCGGCATGTTCGGCATTTCGTCCGTGGCTGGGCCTCTGCTCGGCGGGGTTTTCACCGACAAAGTGACATGGCGCTGGTGTTTCTACATCAACCTTCCTATCGGAGCCGTCACTGTCCTGGTTATTACAATCTTTTTCCCTGCCCCCAACCACCATAACAAAGAATCGACATGGGCGGAGCGCATTAAAAAGTTTGACCCCATGGGTACAGCTCTTTTCCTCCCTGCCATCGTCTGCCTGTTGCTAGCTCTGCAATGGGGTGGCACCATCTATGCCTGGAATAGCTGGCGTATCATTTTGTTGTTTTGCCTTTTCGCTGTTCTCATTCTCGTCTTTCTATTTGTCCAGTACACGCAGAAAGACAATGCTACAGTGCCACCGCGGATTTTCTTCCGCCGCACTGTTTGGTCGTCTGCCCTTTACAGTTTCTGCCTCGGTGCTGCCTTTCTGGCCTCTGTCTACTTCTTACCTATCTGGTTCCAAGCCGTGAAAGATGCCAGTCCCGTCAGCTCAGGTATCATGAATCTACCCATGCTGATTGCCGTTGTGGTTGCCTCCCTCTTGTCGGGAGCCATCGTCACCCGCATCGGTTACTACACACCCTTTATGATTTTCGGTACAATCCTTCTCTCTATCGGATACGGTCTCATGAGTACGTTCCACACAAACACATCCAAAGCTGTTTGGATCGGATATCAGATAATTGCCGGGGCCGGGGCCGGTGCTGGTATGCAGCAATCTATGATCGCTGTCCAGGTTGTTCTTGATCTTTCTGATATACCTATTGGCACATCCATCATCGTCTTTGCCCAGACTCTTGGCGGTGCTCTCTTTGTTTCTATCGGAAACACCGTTTTCAGAAACAAGCTTGTTGAGTATCTCGCCAACTACACCCCCAACGTGGATTCGGCTTTGATCCTCAACACTGGCGCCACTGGTCTTCATAGTGTCGTCGACAAGGCTGACCTACCCGGAGTCCTGCTTGCTTACAATGACGCTCTCACCCAGACCTTCATTGTCGGTGCAGCTGTGGCCTCCATCAGCATCATCGGTGCTTTGTGTGTGGAGTGGAATAGTGTCAAGGGAAAGAACATTGCCGCAGGAGGAGCCGCATGATTGATCTTCTGTGAGCAATTTCTTCGTTCTAGCGTATTCATTTGCATGTTAGGACTCCCAAATACTTCGAAAAGGAAACCCTTTGCAATTTCATGTACGTATTAGATGAATTGAACAACTCATTTCACTTCTTCGGTAGATGTAACTCTTGATTTTATTGAGCTATGAAACTCCCTGCTTATCGGCCAGTGATAACCCTAAACTGCCACCCGTGGACCTCGGGAGCTGTGCAGCTGGGCAGCTAACCCAAGACGTCTTAGCGTACCTGTTAACCCCAGATAAGCAGCGGAGAACATCGAGTTTCAGGTTGACTTCACAATATCTTATGATCCTGTGGCACATACCAATCTATGAAATGCCGACTAAGCGACGTATTTTGTCCTGCCAGCCGTGTCGGCGATTGAAGACACGATGTGAGGTTCTTCCGGGTTCGAGACAATGTGCTCGGTGCATCTCTCTAAGGTGGGTGGCCCAATACAACCCCATCTTTTATTGAGTATTGCTGGGGATTAATCGGTCACCAATTAGGCTTGAATGCTCTCTTCCATCCACATCTGCTATCACTAGCCCAGATTCAGGGTTTATTGGTAGGTCAGAGAGGAACTCTGTTCAGCCTACTACATGCCATTGTGCAGCCCGGTATTTCTAATTCCGCTTGTATAGACCCAGGCTCTGGTTACTGACTGATAACTACCAGGCTTGATGCTATCGAAGCGTCACTCGCTGAGATGAAAGAATTACTGAAATCTCACCTCGGCAATGACCGGTCAATGACAACAGATCCTGCCAATGAAATGCGAGCCACGAGCAGTAATTTTAACCCGGCAAAAGATATCAACGATAGCAAAGCCAAAGCCACTATGCACGTGCCCTCAGAGACAGATATATCTGCAACCACCGATATCCAACCAGCACCAATAACAGTCGTCCGCCATGTCGGAAGTCTAATCACCGAGCCCGTAATAACCGGTGAAAACGACTCGCTCCGCGGCCATATGACCGAGATGGGCTTGGACTCTGACAACTTCGCAAGTGTTCTCCAGCACGGTTTCGAGCAGATAGCCTCATGGTACCCATTTCCACATGGAACCCTGGCGGTTCTCAAACAGGAGCATCCTCTGCTCTTCGCCATATGTCTTCTAGCAGGTATGCGAGCAACGGCCGGTCTAAACCGCACCAACTTGCACATAACCCTTCATACATTGGTCAAGACCCACTTGGGCAAGAAGACTCTAGATACGCCCATCGATCTCTCCACCATACACGCCATGCTCATCTTCAGTGCCTGGAGCTTTGGGCCTCTCGTACCAGGTGGTAGGTATATTGATAGCTGGCTGATGAGCAGCACAACCATTACCCACTGCATGCTCAGCTTTCCTCTATCTGAGCTTGTGTCTCTCGTAGGCTTGCACGATAAAACAAGTCGGAACATGTGCAGGATGTGGATTCAAGCGTCGCTGGTGCATCTGAAGTACGTACTTTCCGAAGTTACAGTGATAAACCCCGTTCGAAACGTGAAGATCAGAGCTGACTGGATTTCAAGATATGCAATTGGCACCGGTCGACCATCAGTGGTTCCATGCGAACGTCTTCATCCGTGGACAGAACTTGTCAATTACCCCGGGTTCGAAACGTTCGACAACATCATTGCAGCAGAGCTCAAGCTCTACATTCACCTGTACGAAGCCATCTATCACACCGTCAGTTCAGTGTCAGAGGCTTGGGAGATGGTCAACGGATGGGGACGCAAATATCTTGGAGGTGAGTATCCTAATTTAACTGTGCTGGCAGGTTTTCCAAAGCTAACTTTTAAAAAAAGAAGGCAACAGTATCCTAAGATGGGCGCACTGTTGTGCATCCCTCGTTTTATCTCGATGGGAACTAGCAAAGCAGAATAAATCCACGCCTCCCGACGCGCTGATGCGCAATGAGCGTATCAACGGCCTGACCGAAACGGTCATTCGTCATGCCCAGTTGGTACTGAGAGAGATCCTTGTCCTCTGCACCTCTGATACTGCGTTCGTTAGACCAACATACGACTACCTGCTTACCGCATATGCGGGCGTGACTCTAGCAGAGTACTGCGCGAGTATATCGGATGTGCACGCGACATATACATTGATGGAAGATGTTCGGACGCAGGCTAGGATCCCCAAGAGCATCGAGGGAGTATTTAGCTGGGCGACGAATGTCGTGCAGAAGAAGGCAAAGGATCTGTTGGATTCGAAGGTGGCAGTAGTCCCCGATGACACCTTTTATACATACGCAGGGTCGGTCGCAGACTGGGCGCCGTTTCGGTTTATCGACTCGATGCCTGCTTCTGAATGGGACGGGATGAATGGCTCTATGCAACAATTTTGAATCCTATACAAGTCACATTGTCTATTATCTGCGGGTAAATTAAATTGGAATACATATCTCCCCGAGTAAACCTCATCTTCAATCAGAAATGGGCTTTCCGTGTGCTAGTTCAATTCGGTTTCGATGCCACTACACGTAAATGTTAGACACGTCCAATACCGGACAAGTATAGACGAGGATAGGACTTACCTTTCCACAAGAGATGGGCCCATAAAGCGCAGGATGATCCTCATCAATACACGAGGGCACAACCTCACAAACCGAATCCGGATTGAAGCCCAGGAAGAAAGGCATCGAGTACCTGGATGTAGGCTGACGATTATAAACCCTATGCACCGTGGACTTAAACCTATTGTTCGAAAGACGCTGCAAGAAATCGCCAATATTAACCACCAGCGTGCCAGGTATAGGCCGAGCATCGAGCCACTCGTCACTGGCAGACAGGACCTGCAAACCGCCGGACATATCCTGCCACAGAAGAGTGACGCACTGGATATCGGTGTGCGAGCCAATGCCGACGTCGATGTCGTCATTGTTTTCCTTGAGTTTATCGGCTGGTGTAGCGGGATAGTGTACATAAAGCCCGTCTGCACCGGGGTTTGTGGTCACCGTATCAAAATAGTCTTCTGGCATGTCGAGAGCGAGCGCGAAGATACGGATCATCTTGCGCGCGAGTGCGAGGCGCCGCTGATAGAATTCAATTGCTATTTCGTGGAAGCCAGGCAGATGGCTTGTTGTATCCCATGGGAAGTCATCGTCACTGGACAGTGCGTCCGGGTCGGAGACAGTTGGATCGTTTTTGGGATTGTAGCGGAGAGAGAATGTCTCTTTGCGATCTGGTCATCAATTTAGTCATTCCCAATATAGCAAGGATACACATCTGCATAGGTGTGGGAGGTGTGTTTACCCCTTGTTTCGGTTTTATTAATCTGGGTACTCCCCAGCCCATGCCATCCATCTGCGTTCTTTTGAGACTTGCTTGATGCTAGCTGTTTCTTTTCGGTCGGCTGGTCGAAGAAAGCTTTCGCTTGGGATAGGGCATTCTGAATGAGCTCTTCTGAAATCCCGTGGTTTTTGATATAGAAGAATCCCGTGTTCTCAGCCGCTGCCCTAACTTTGGATGCGATGGTCTTTCTCGCTTCTATATCCTTGTCGACCGAAGCGAGATCTATGACCGGGATCTCATCCTCCGTTGGTAAGCGAGGAGGAGCAGTTGACACTCGGCGGAATTCTGGCCCGCTGAGCGTGAGGAGTTCAATTTGAGTGTACTCGACCAGGGCTGCCATGACTAGTGCGACTTATGGCCAACACTAACTCGAGGATGCTGAATTTATCCCCGGTTGTTCTGCCCGCAATATGTTCGGAAGATAAAAAGGTTCAAAATCCACCGATAACCGTCGGAGAAGCGTTGCACGGCAATCGCCGAGGTTATCTCCATACGCCCACATGCACATGTGGTTGGCTGTGATGATAAGCCAAGATAGGCTTGCTTTCTGTACTTTTGCTCTTGTGAGATAGCATCGTCGATATCTCTGTTGAATAGTTGTGAGTGTTTCGCAGGTGGACAAGGCGCGGGTGGTTCCTTATCAACCCATTGGCCACTCCAAATGGCCAAGTAGCCCTAATAAACACGATATATCCTGCGCATACTTCCCTGCCACCCCACCCCTCCCCCTTTATTCACGTTTCAGAGTTCATCAATAGGATTAGCACTCGAATTCGACCATCTTTATCTTTTACCTGGTTCTCCACACTCTATCCACCCCCACCCGATATACAATCTCAAATATGTCCAAGTTATCGCGACTTCACGAAATCCTAATAGTGAAAAGAACTCAACGAGATGGCATCGCTCGCCCCGTTGCTATGCTTGACAATGACTCTATTCGACCAACACCAGTAAAGGATCGAACATGGTCTCAACTCACTTACATCATGTTCTGGTTCTCTGCGACTGCGAATGTCAGCAATCTGTACACAGCTTCCACGGGAATGTCCATGGGATTGACCATGTGGGAAGCAATTGGATGCTCCTTCGGTGGTCAGATTCTTGCCGGGGCCTTGATGGCTGTTAACGGGCGTGCTGGCGCCATGTATCGCATTCCGTTCCCCGTTCTTTGTCGCTCTAGCTTTGGGCATTGGGGAGCACTGTGGCCGACTTTTAATCGTGCGGCCATGTCAGTTGTATGGAACGGTGTGAATTCCGTTCAGGGAGGGCAATGCTTATAGTAAGTCTTATTTTCTTAACCCCGTTATTTCCACAGTAAAGCAAGCGCTGAAAGTTGGGTTATTGACGCCTATTCCCAGTGTTTTCCTACATGCTATCTTTCCTTCTATTGAGAACATCCCAGATAAGATGGGATCTAAATCCGCTTTAACTTCAGCCCAAATGATGTGTTTCTTCATCTACTGGTACGTTTACTAGTATCTCAATGCTTCCAAGGTTGGTCTATTGCTAACCAGTCTCTGTAGGCTTGTCAATTGCGCATTCTTAGTGGTGCCTGTACCAAAGATGAAATCGCTGGTCTATATCAAAGTCGTGGTCTATTTCGGCGCAGCCTTTGCTATGTTGGGATGGACTGTGTCTCTTGCTGGTGGCTCTTTGAAGTCAATCAATGCACCCTCGGAGATAAAGGGCACGGAGAAAGGTTATCTCATATTCAAGTTCCTCTTCTTGGGACTCGCAAGTTGCGGAACGTTTATCTCCAATGCGTCCGATCTCCAGCGGTATGCTACGAAGCCTAACGACGTCCTCATTGGCCAGTTTGTTAGTTTCCCGCTGTCGAACTTCTTGGTTGCTGTTCTGGGAAATCTCATCGCGTCAGCTAGCAAAGCCATCTTTGGAGAGGTTTGTTATGTCGAGTCCCTTGTTTAACGGAGCTATAGGCTGACGAAACTCCCTAGCTCATCTGGAACCCGCTGAACTTCTTAGACAAATTAATGGAAGGAGAGCGATACACCTCTGGCAACCGCACGGCCTGTGCTTTCATTGCTCTGGCATTCGTTTATTCGACTGTCTTCTCTGCCATTTTCGAAAACTCCATCCCGTAAAGGCCCCGTTCTCACCCTGTCCTATGCCAAATACTAACAATCCTCAGCGCGGGTAACGATATTGCAGCCCTACTACCGAAATACATTTCAATCAAACGGGGGTTCTTCATCTGTGCCGGTAAGAAAAGAATCAAAGAAACTTGGACAATCCCGTTTGCCTGAACACAAACTAACAATCGAACCCAGTCCTCTCTTACGCGATCTGCCCCTGGTATCTCCTCGCATCAGCCTCAATCTTCATCACATTCCTCTCCTCCTACCAAATATTCCTATCAGCGATCACCGGCATTCTCATCTGCGACTACTACCTAATCCGCCGAGGGCTACTCAACATTCCAGCCCTGTACGTCTCACGTCCAAGTCCATACCGGTACTTCCACGGATTTAACCCGCGGGCATTCTTGGCCTACATTATTGCCATTGCGCCGAACTTTTACGGGTTCCTTTTCCAGATGGGTGTCGATGCGCCTCTAGGTATCCAGAGATTCTACTATATCGCTTACCCTACCGGCCTGATAATCGGGTTTGTCGTTTATTACGTGTCATGTTTGGCCTTTGCTCCGCCCGACATGAAGCAGGCATCTGGATGGATGGAGCCCAAGGAGTTTGTGGAGGATAATGACGTTTCTGGGATTGATGGGTTTTCTATTGATGTTATTGAGCCTGGATTCGCGGAGAAGGGGGCTGTTGCAGTTACTAGAGCAGCTAATGGCGAAAAGGGTTCGTTTTAATGAGATATGTCTTGTTGGGATCTCGGGGTGGTTATGTTGAAGAATGAAGCACGATTAATACCTTGGTACTATAATCTAATATCTGCAGATGATATATGCAGAAAATGTGAGATTTCATTTATACACTCTACAGTTTCTCTAGTCAAAAGGGGGTGGAGACTGCATGGCAGATATCTGCCTCTGTTACCTCTATATTACCTCTTAAATTTATAATTTATTTTACGCTGTCAAGTCCACTGAGAAGACTGCGGCCGACTATTCTTATTATCGGAATTGAGGTATTGTAGAAACTGTGCCGATGTAGAGAACATTGGATCGGTTTCTTAATTTCAAGTTTGAGGAATTAAAGCAGCCAATCATGAGATAATTTCTCGGCCTGTTCCCAGGCCATATCGTCGCACATTGTGTGCATTGTGTCGCTTGAAGCTGGATAGAATAGTTCCTTGGAAGTAGGTTGGAAGGTGGGGAAGTGAAACCATGGATCCCAGCTCCACAGCAAACTCTAATCAGATAAACGTGGCAGTCTCCGTCAAATCAAGGCCACAATAAATGGAGCGAAGGCGGCACATTCGTAAGTTTACCTCATTAATAGTCGAGCACAAGAAGCTAAGTCCTAGACAAGCGGAAGGAACTAGCAATGAGGATGGGAACCCGTTCGGCAAGCCCTAACGATGATGTGCACCACGGATGTTTGAGGTAGCGTTCATTTCACTTGCCGAGTGTACAGGTAATAGACTGAAACCTATATCGCAGATTATAACTGCGACGAGAGATGCTAGCTATATAGGCTAGTCGACATCCTCGCCCAACCGATTTATGCAAGGTTTACTAGAGACATATCAAAGTTCGCAGCCAGTAGTACCGTACCTCTATCACCAAGCGAGAAGGCAATATGCTCCCGCTCGAACTACACATAAATGCACGGATTCATCCTGTTCTATGCCTCCGCGTATATCTGCGACTTTGCTGCCCGCCACCCTCATATCATATATACAGTAGTTAGATAGGCAAGACGCGGTGCTCCACAATATAAGCTACCTTGTCATCCTCATTCTTAATGGCGCACACAACTACATTGCGAAATACCAAAAAAAAAAGAAAATCGGATATCAATGCAATCTGCCTTTCTGCTTCCCGGTAATCGAATCCATCACGGCCATCTAGATCTCCAGCCTGGCGACCAGCCTCTCCGCAGTTCAAACAAGGGAAGGCCGGCAGAATAGGGGGATATCACGTTTGAACTTCTCATTGTACTTCTTTCCCAACAGGGCGATAAGTCGAGCGATTGTCGTGAATGCAATACCCATCTATCGTATACACCTGTGCTTTGATTCGATCTAGAGTAGACGTTCAAACTCGGCTATATAATAGGCGGATGCCTATAGGAGACGGACATTCCTAAGCGGATCTATTCCTATACTGCCTTTAATCCTCATATATGTTGCCTAGCAGGGATCAAGTCTAAATACCCAAGGAAGACACAGACTAGGTCTTTGTTGCACCGAGAAGTGGCAGGCAGATTATACGGCTTAAGTACGGCTGAGCGGACGGGAAGTCCCGTCTCCCATGCTCTGTGGCCGTATATGTTGGGTCATCACATGCTGGATGCCCTGTCTACCAGGCGGACTGAGCCGAGCTTGATTGTTTGCTTGTTTGCTTGTTTGCTCTCCAGGCTTTCTGTAGGAGGACTTTCCCAGATTGATTGTACGCAGCAGAATTTTCTCTTGGATTCCCCCAGTAGCTACGTACTTATTCGTCCTTCATTCTCTCCTTCGCCCCCCCCCAAGAAACTCATATTGCGCATCCCCTCTTCTCATTGACTGGCATATGACCCATACACATACCTCGAGGGGATTTTGAGCTAACCTAGAGCCTCTCGAGGACTACTACTCCCACAGATACGACACTGTCTGCCATTTCTGATCAAAATGGTTATTTGGCCAGACCCTAAACCTTGCACTAACTGTGGAATGATGCAAGAGGGGCACACGCGAAAAAACTGCCCGGATATCAAATGCTATCGCTGCCATGAACACGGTCATATGGGCTCTGACTGCCCAAACGCCGAGTGCAGCTACTGCCGCAGAATAGGGCATTGCAAATCCAAGTGCCCCAAGCTCGAGCGTAAAAATCGCGGAGGACAAGGTCACAGAACAAATGAATCCCACCAGCTGCTGGAAATCACTCAGACAGGAATTACCCACATAGGTCCTTCCTCGTCTGCAGGTTCAGGTCCATCCATGCCACTTTCACGGCGCGTGGAGACTTCCCAAAACGCAATTGGCCCCCAACGCACACTTCATTCACAGACTACACAGTTAACTACCACGGTCAGCCCTAAACTGTCCCACAAGAGGCTTATTTACTAACTTAGGATCAGAACTCTTGGGAACTGGTTCCAAGTGTTGTTTTTCCAAACCTTCACAACACGATCTGTCAGTTGGCTTCATGTCTTGCAACTGACCCCGATAGCTACCTGCAACGGCTTCCTTATCGTTCCGTCATTACAAGCCATGGAGGTCCACAGAAGATAGCCCAGATGTTGCTAAAATGGGTTGATCCCCATATCAGGACACTTGAGGGTAGACTCCTTAAGACAGAGAAGTATGTTAGGCCCCCGGTTTGAAAAATATGGTTTTTGACATCTTCAAAGCCTTCTTAGTGTCCAGGCATGCCAGAATAATCATTGGAGTCCAAATGGAGGCTACGTGGACATCGTCACAGACTCAAGAAACAGCGAATACTGGCGCGCCTATCCTGGGCAGTCTAAATACCCACCTGGTCGTATCAAAATCCACAACCGGGCAATTCTGCGCGGATCTAAGAGCACACTGCATTATTACGTCATTGCACAGGGACAAGGGTATCGAGCAGCGAACTGGCTCAAGCTCTGGGAAGCACCAAATGATACTCAACTACCAGGCACCTCTCGAGCCGTGGCTCTCAATGTCCTAGAGATGGCCATGTGTCGCGCTTTCCAATCACTTCCAGGGAGCACCTTGGAGGCTTATTTTGGGCCAAGGGAGGATGGGAAACCTTACTCCAATCTTGGGTTAAATATTATTCCTCCTGTTCTCCAAGGACTATCCCTTGGGCCTTCGGCACGAAAGTCATTCTCCATTTGCTTGGAAAAATCCCCAGACCCCGACATTATTGGATGGCCCCAGTTCCGGTACGAATACGGGAAAAAGGCCGAGAAGTCCAACATCAACTTTCAGCGCCCGCTCATGCGATCCCCGGAGTTTCATGCCCGTTTCCATGACGCAGTCCAACATACCCAGCTAAGCCAGTCCTTCTGTGGTAATGAGCCACTACCGCACTCAGCTCTGAACAGTACCGAGCTTTTGAGCCAGTTAGAAGAAGATCTGAAGCCAATACACCTTCCCTGTGCTCCGCCTAACGGGAATTTTGAAGCGCTGGTCGGCTTCGTACTCGAAGATCTCCTTGATGTAGAATTTGAATTTTCGAGCAACATAAAGATATCCATTCCATGCCAATTTCAGGACAGCGGATGGAACACGATGAACTCGCTCACTTGGGCTGCAAACCCTATTCAAAGAGATTTGACCGAAATGGCGCAGTCTACCCGGTCGAACCAGGAGAGTGAGATTAAGTCACTTGTTCGGTTCAATCAATCAATTATTCAACATAGTGGATTACGGGTGGTTCTTATGTGTGGACGTGGAGTGCAGGATCTTGTTTTACCAAAAGAGTGCATGGAGACTCGCCTTAAGCTAGAAGCTGGGGAGGTTCCTATGTTTCTTGATATCAAAAACGATATTATCAAACGGATTTATGTTCTCATACCAAATCCAGTTGACGCATTCCTCCTCCGGGAATGGCGAAAAACTCACAGGATATCCGAGGTGCTTCATTTTATCTCGGCTATCACCATGACGATTGGTATTCGCCCCTATGCTGGAGACAATGGGTGTGTATTGACGAAAGCCATCCGGGATTACATCGATGAAAAGGACGGAGTCCGTGAACCTTTGACGCTCGAAACACTTCATCCAATGACTCGCCTGTGGCTTACACGTCGAGGATTCGCCAAAGATGAAGACATCTCCATTTTGCAAGAAAAGGCAGGCGGGAGCCTTAGCAATGCAATTCTCGTCTTGCTACATGCGAGCCCACGTCGTTTCCGGGACACCCCCACAACATCCTCTATGAGCTCATTCCGCAGATCAGAGAATCACCACGAACCGGGGTTTAAAATTGACAAAGCACAGCTTGAAGCTGTTCGAGAACTCTGTTTCCAACTGAGTAAGAAGCTGCCGGTTGATTTTGAACGTCCGAGTGATGATTTGATTCGGGATGTCATCTCCAGGGTGGAAGAATTGAACGATGATGTTGGGCAGGCCGACATTCTTGAAAGAGAAGACCTGGAAACTTCTCAAATTTGTGTTGACGACCATGGAACCTTTACATTTGCCACTGAGGTCTCAGCCACTCTACGAGAAAGGAAAATTCCCCGTGCTTGTGCTGGTGGCCGAAGCTTCACCGTTGGAGATAAGACTCGACAAGAACTCCTACGAGGCCGCAAATATCTTGGGACTCGGACAAAAATGCAAGGAATGTTTGTTGTAACAATACATTCATGCATTGAGCTTTTTCTTCGTATTGAGGAGCCTCTACAGGAAGTTATTGTTAAAGCCGAGATTAAGCCACCCGGCCAGCGTCATCCGCAGGTATGGGCACAAGAGACGCTCGCGACGGATCCCGGCTCACGGTTGGCTTTCTGCGTTACGTACACAAAGAATGCCGTGGAAACATTATCCTACGTGACTTCAAATGTGGTCAGAGATATCTATAAAGCCAACTCATTCGTTCACTGGATGGAGGGTGAAGACGTCGCGGACATTATTGCAAGGCCAAGGCAGTTTGTTGTCGTGAGCTCTTTGACCCAAACCCTTCCTCGGGGTATCCCACAGCCCGGATCTTTCTACACGGATGACAGAATCACTTTGATTCCTGCTAAAGAGTTCAACCCGGTTAAAAAGCGCAAAGTGTCGGGAGCTTGATATGTGAGGCCACTAACGGGTGACAGGACCAGACGGTTAGGTAGTTTTATCTCCCTTCCTCCTCTCCCTCTCTCTACCCCCCACCCTGTCTGTCTGTCTGTCTGCTTGTCTTCTTCTCCTCCATGCGCTTCGCTTGAAATGTAACATAGGCTTTCTTCGCTCCTAGTGTAGCCTTTCATCAGAATAGCCATAGCATAAACAGTAGCCATGCTTCTTAGGGGCGATGCGTATGACGCGACACGACCCGTAACTCAGACAAGGGTTAGGCTCGTTAGACGTTGGGAGAACCTCTTATAGTAGAATGTTGTTAAGCTGGATTTGGTCAATCAAGTGAGGTCGATGCACCAGTTCGGTATTAGTAGATCTCCTGCAATCGCCACTGTTGGATTGCCTCAAACAGCTATCATGCATTTGGGGTATGTATGAACTAGCGCACGGTGAAGCCAAATACTGTCCACTGTCCACTAGAAAGGTGCGCGGCCGGGCTTTCTTGTAGATATGAAGCGCCGTGGCGACGAGATGCTTAACGAAGCATTGGCCAGTCTAAGAGCGTGTTGATTCATCCATTTTATGCCTAGGCATTGAAGTATGTTCATGATTCTTCAAAAGCACCTGTAGTTGTTAGATCATTCGCGCTGTACAACAGGGAACAGTAAGTGAAATAAAGCGACTTCCTCCAGGCTCGTGCCAAGACTTAGTCACCCTTATTCACCGGTAACCTTGGAACCTTAGAAGGCTCCCGGAATATCCTATTATAACAGCTCATAGCCAAAAAAAAAAAATAGCAGCATGCAATCTCTAGATAATACCGCTATAAAGATCTAGCCGCGGGCCCTGTAGAAGTGTCAGTCAAAAGCAGTATCAAGTAGAAGAGCAGTCGGAGTAGAGACGTTAAATAAACCCATGGACATGCCATACTTGCCTATATGAGAAAGTTGGCTGTTTTTAGGTTCGATAGAGCTAGGGGTATGCGCTAGACCGAAATCACTTTGCCAGGCTAGTATTCACATATCCTGAACCTTGACACATCAAGTGCCCGGGTGGTCTAGTGGGTAAGAAGCTCTTCAGCTCCACAGTCAATAAGTGCATCCACTAACAATTCTTCAGTATGATTCGCGCTTAGTAAGACTCCCTAATCGGATCAAATCTCCACCATACAATTTCCTAACAAAATCTCCAGGGGTTCACCCAAAGCAATATTGCGCGAGGTCCCCGGTTCAATCCCGGGCTCGGGCCCTTTCTTTTTGCTATTTTTTTTCTAATTTTAAATATTTTTAGTATTTATTTGCAATGTTGTTGTACTTGTGACAATCTGCATGCTATCACATGTCAGATGACAGATTTGTTTGCTATTTGATTTGTTTGCTAGTTTAGCGAGAGAGGACAGAGTTTGCATCGTTTGCATAGTCTGGTTAGATTAAGCTCTCGAGCTCGCCAGACTTTGCTCTCCTTCCTTCTTTCTTCTCTGTCTTTAGTTACTTGAACAATAGCACTCTCTTGCTTTGGCTTCATGCTTTGCCTGTAGACCTGGCTGGTCACAGTACTCGGTATATATATAACATTAAGAAACCTAGTTAATTTGTAACTAGTGCTTAATTACACTTATGTTCTATAAGTATTTGTACCTAGTACTTCTACCTATATTTTTCCTATATAGGCTGAAGCTAGAGCTTCTATGATAAATCTATTTCTAGTTACTACTTATTGGTTAAGGGGTTGAATCAAGTTTTAATAGGCAGAAAGGAAGGTGGTCTAGGGCCTTTAGAACTAGGATATAAGTACTTAAAACGCCACTATATAATATAGAGAGAGAGGTATACAAATTAACGATAGTATAACTAACTACGGAGTAGTTAACTAGTTATTCTTTCTTATAACTTTATGTTTTGAATAAAATAAAATAAATAAGCAAAAAAGAAAGGGCCCGAGCCCGGGATTGAACCGGGGACCTCGCGCAATATTGCTTTGGGTGAACCCCTGGAGATTTTGTTAGGAAATTGTATGGTGGAGATTTGATCCGATTAGGGAGTCTTACTAAGCGCGAATCATACTGAAGAATTGTTAGTGGATGCACTTATTGACTGTGGAGCTGAAGAGCTTCTTACCCACTAGACCACCCGGGCACTTGATGTTGAAAAGCTTCACATTTTGACTATATAAGGGAAGAATTTATCATTACTAAATTTACGAACTGGGATATGGCCTCTATTAGGCTATATACATTAACCTTGGTTTTTGTGTTGGTCGAGTGGAATAATGCCGTATTTTATTCCAACATCTTCTTTTGATTATGCTGACAATCGCGCTAAGGGCCTTGTCCCTCCCATCAACAGAAGGGTACCTCCGAGGCTGCCATTCAGACTCCTGCTCTATGCCTAGGCATTGTCAAGGCTGCCGTAATATCCCCAGCCACAACGACTGCTTAAGCTCTGTATTGCATGATCCCGCATCTAATGCCCATATAGTTATATAATATGTACCCTACTTTGAGTATATCAGAACACCTTGTCCCCAGAAGTTTATACAGTATTCCTTTAACATAACAGTCCCAACCAGACATCTAAACCCACATAGTAGAACATGTAAAATCCATCCGCTAAAGCCTAAGTACTAGAAGGGAATTCGGTTACCACTGGCACAAGTCCCGATCTCACCTACCCCAGAGTTATAAGAAGAGCGAGACGGCGGTGAGGATAAGGCTGTGATATATTAAAGACACAATACTCGAATGTCGACGCAATGCTAGAGAGTATAACAGTCTATTTGTATCGCGTCAGATACCGCGGTCATCCACCACAGTCGTATTGTAACGGATACACTAGGTAGAGGTGCCGCATACCGTAATCTCCTATACTAAATTTCGACAGCCTTCCACACCACTATTTTACTATTACTCCTTCGTACAGGTTCTACTAATTAATTCCTACAATATAAACTTCTATAATAGTTTGTATTGTGAAGCCCTGGCGAAGCCTAGCACTGCCTCTGCCGCCCTAGTCCGGACACGCTGTTTGGTCTACTCACGTTCTCTTGAGCCCTCCGAGCAGACTCGGTACGTTGGCAGACAAGTATGATCAGAGTCCAGATGCGTGTCCACTCGGTACCACAGTGTGCTGAGGAGCGTATAAGCCAAATCCGATAAATCCTTGTAAACATAAGCGGCCCCTATAAGCCCTCACGTGCCAGTGGCTTGGTCCTCATGCACCTTGACCACGACCTTGCCACGCGCACGCTTTGTGGCGATGCGCTCGTAGGCGCTCATAGCATCCTTCATCTCGAAGACAGAGTCAACAGGGATACGCAGGCGGCTCTCTTCAACCAAGCGTGCTAGGTAGACTGCGTCGTCACGCGATGGGGGCGTGCTGAACATTATATAGCGACGCGGCACGCCGCCCAGCCAGGTGGGAAGCCATCTATTGAGCAGCACGTTGCACGCCGTCACATACATGCCCTCGAGCATGCCGATATTTACAACAGCTCCCTCGGGCTTAAGATAAGCCGGGGAGTTGGCAAAAAGTGCTTGTGTACCAACGCAGTCAAGCACGAAGTCAAACGGCTTGTCGCCATACTGATGCGCTAGGTAAGCTGGAAGCGGTGCATGTTCACGGTAGTCGATGAACTATTTGTATGTTAGTCATTTTCTTGTGCAACGGTGACAACTGTGCCTACCTCATCTACACCCAGCTCACGAACCATACGCGCATTGCCTTCACTAGCCACGCCGACCACCTTTGCACCACGTAGCTTGCACAATTGCACGAGTACCGACCCGACGGACCCGCTAGCCCCATTTATGAGCACCGTGTGGCCCTCGCGCACACCTGCTGTGCGAATTATCTTGAGCGCGGTGCTACCGGACCCTATAATGCCCGAGGCCGACGCCATGTCAATACCGTCATCGATACGTGCGACCTGGCAGCCAGGCAGACGCACATATTCTGCCAGCACGCCGTGGCCCATAACCACGGCGCTAGGAATGTTCTGAAATGCAATGACATGTGAGTTAGGATCGCGCACTTCTGCCGGTGCACCCTCGCCAGCTGCTACTACCACCCCGGAAAGTTCAATCTCCGGGACCCACGGGCTGGTGAAAGGCAGTTTAGGCAGTATCTTCATCAACATCTCACTGCTGTACTGTAGTGACACGTTTGAAACGCGGATTAGGACGTCGGGTGACGAGCCCGTGGGCACCTCGGGTGTTGGGTAGTCGGTGGCCAGCTCAAGCGCGCTACAAGCAGGGCCGCGCCGCCGGCGTACCCAGGCACGCATGGTCGGCGGTACGGTTGGGAGCTGGGTCTTCGATGTCATTCCTTCTGCTGTTGGTGCGCGGTGAATAAGCGGAGAGGACAGTGCACGGTAGAAGCAGGGAGACGTAGGGTATTGTTGCGCGATTTGACGCAACAAGGAAAAGAGCCGGTACTGGAACGGGTTAAAAAGAGAAATGCGGTCGACGGGCCTGAAAGCTACTATTAAGAGCTTCTTTCAAGGCAAAGAAGAACGAACCGGACGAGGTTAACGGACCAGATTGACGACGTTTGGGGGAAACGCCACCATTTCAAATCTGGCTAGTCCCTGGAGCTCTCTCCGATGCTTACACATCTATCGTCGCTCTCAGATTTCTTCTTCAATATTTAGTTGAATTGTCTTTATACGGCATGTAGCTAGCTTAACTGTGCAGTCATATATTTTGGGATACAAAAGAAACCGAGTTTAGCGGGTGATTGACAGTCTCTCTCTTCCACTTCCTTTACCGTGCGCGGACTCCGGAAGCGCTGAGGGTCGAGGTTGCCCAGGTTATGTGTCCGGAGTATGCGTGTGGATTGGGCAGGTATGCTGGGTATGCTGGGTCTGTCGGGCCTGCTGGTGGGTGTTTCGATGACCGGTTTGAGGGAGAGTAGAGGAGACAGTAGACAGGTATGCTGGGTACGCTGGGTCTGTCGGGCCTGCTGGTGGGTGTTTCGATGACCGGTTTGAGGGAGAGTAGAGGAGACAGTAGACAGGTATGCTGGGTACGCTGGGTCTGTCGGGCCTGCTGGTGGGTGTTTCGATGACCGGTTTGAGGGAGAGTAGAGGAGACAGTAGACAGGTATGCTGGGTACGCTGGGTCTGTCGGCCTGCTGGTGGGTGTTTCGATGACCAGCCCACCATCGTTGCGGAGTTGGTGTGGAAGGTAGAAGGAGGCTCTCTTTCGTGCCTCGGTGCTTTGACCCTAAAAGACAATGGATCGGTTTTCTGCCTGGAACTATTGCCTTCTGTATGAAACTGCACTTCTCTCTGTTATGAAACCTCATAAACTCACCTGCTGAAATAGCACGTCCCTACCACCAATACGGTGGCTCCGACAACGACACTACCTACCAGTTCGAGGTCGGTATGCCAATATGCGTTGGGAAGAAACAGAAGAAAGAAGAAAGAGAAATCAATTTTCTGCTGTCGCATTGGATGTCGTAGTACGGCAAGTTGGAGTAATCCCAGTACCCAGTAGCAGGCATTTTGCAACCTCTATGGATGGGCCCGGAGGATTAATGTGAACAGAGTGTAAGAAGGATAGTCACAGAAAGAACACATTCGGAGTTTGAAGGAAGTGGGGTTGAGGTAAGAAGGAAGTGAAGAAGAATTCATAGATGTTCTTTTAAATACCTTTTTAGGTAGTGCCCCCGGCGGAGTTATAGGACTTGTCGTTTTGCCCAGACCATCAATGACTGCTAGTCCAACAACCTGATCCTGATATCTACTTAATTTTCAGTTTCCAGTACCCCGATCAGGTTCTACACCCGCAGAATATTCATCTACAACATGGATTAATTGACGAGGTTGTTCACGGGAAAGGATCCAGCAAAAACAGCGGAACAAAAAGTCAAGAATCGACAGAGCAAGGATCACAGCCGAAGCGTTTATGCGTGTGAGAAGGGACTCTGACGAGAGAAGGATGGTAAAAAGGCCAACTTCTTCTGGGGTTCACCGGGTCAGACATACGAGAGTAATGTTCGTGGTCCGGAAGGAGTGTCAGGACTGTATTCTACAGAAAGACGAATATGCGAATGAGGTTCGGGACTTTGATTGAAAAAGTTAATGGGATACCCTTCTGTTGAAGCTCTAGATGCTATAGCTTTTATCAACTCGAAAACTCCACGCCCCATGCTTTTGGGTATCACCCAAGCCTAAAAATGAAAGAAACCCTTCATGCAAAACCAAAGCAGATGCAAGACAAGTAAGTATAAAAGACAATGAACGCACCGGGATAAACAACCTTGCATGCAAATGCGAAAGAAACAAGACCAATAAGAATGGAAACTTAATGCAAATCACCCCCAAACACCAACAGTAAAATACTTTCCCATCATGAAAACCGCACACCCAAGCCAGCATTAGGGTGCACAGGGGAGCTCCCACTCCTCGGACGAGTCCCATACACCTCCAGTCGCGGCGCAGGCGCATACACTTGACCATCATGCTGAATCAAAGGACCCGACAAATTGGGGTGATATAACTGATACGGCTGGGGCCTCGGTGTCACCAGACGAGCCGATTCATTGAGTCTGAGTCGTGCATCCCGCACGTCAACACGGTGTCCGCCAAAGTGTAAAAAGGGCACTGGCTCCATCTCTGCGTTCCAGCCGGGGTCGGGATACTTTAGTCGCCCATCCATGGAGCCAAGCTGGCCATGTGACGAGGCCGGTGGACTGGGGTAGGTAGGATCTGGCTGGAGAGCACTGCCCACCAGGGGCAATTCGGTCGTCCAGCCAGCGGCCCCGGTAACTTGTTGTTGATGTTGATGTTGCATGCTTGCTGGTGGACTCGGGATCATCTCGGCACCTTGTTGGAAACTTGGAACGGGTGAGAACCGCGGGGGATACCGCACGGGTTCTGTGGCCCACGATTGATGGGAGTACCCGGAAGAGTCGCGCGACATCGGCTCGGGAATGGAGCGCTCTGGGGCTGAGCCCACCTGTATCTTGGCATTATTAGATGATGGCAATGCACTCGGCATGATTGCGGATGGATGAGCAATGGAAGAAGGTCTAGGAGCGCCTGAGGCAGTTATTGAGCTCGGTGCAAATTGAGAGGATCTTCTGAGGGCTGAAAGGGCGACGGGGATGTTCTCATCGTATGGGAGCGGTGGTGGATAAGGAAGGAGGGATGGCACGCTTTCAGATAGACTTCGTGGAACCTCCAGATGTGGTACTGAACCACGCCGAGAAGGAGCCCGGGATCCAGGCGCAGTATGTAAATCTGTTCCGTGGTGGCGATTGATCGTATTGTAGTCAGGCTCACTGTAGGTTGACCGAGTGAGAGGCTCCGTCATCAATTCATCTGATACGTCATGGTATAGCGGGGAAGTAAAGGCGTAGCCCGCTTGACTATCGAGAGACTCAGCGGACGGTTTCATCTGTAAGCCACCACTCAGATGCAACCCGCTAGCTGGATCAAAAGCCTGCAAAGTGGGAACAGGTGGTGTGCGTTTTGCCATGGTTTCTACCTCTAACATTCGTCGGGTGGCCACATTCGCATACGTCGGCATGTTCTCTTTGTTTGCTGGTGGAGAGGTGTTCGCAGGCTGCGGGGCGTCAGCGGACGCCTGAGGATTGCTAGACCGACGCACTGCGGCGAGTGCTTTCTCAGCCTCCGAAGCTGGCACCAAAGAGCCCCCCTGTTTCAGCAGCAGTTGTCCGACTTGATGACCCTTTTCCTTGAATGGAGGACAGTTTGACCAGTGGGGTGTCAAACCTGGTATCCCTAAAGCGACGAGGGCCTTTATTCCGCTTGGTTGTTTGATTCTCTTTATTTGACCTTGGCTTCGAATGTCGATTGACCACTTGCCACTCCGATAGTCCAGTTATTGGCGGGGGACTCGATGAGGGAGGTGTCTTGTTCGGTTTTTCCGTGGTTTGGCTTATTTGCGACATGGCTGGAGAGATTCGAAATTCCCCCTTAATTTCCCCATCCGTTTCGTAGCCGTCTTCAGATTCATATCCAGCCTCTCTGAATATATGCGGTGGGAAAAGCTCAAGTCTGAACTGGGGAGGTGGCATGCCCATTTCCTCGGGGGACTCCGCTCGAGGTGACCCGAGATCACTCCAGTTGAAAGTAGACTGGCGTGATGGACCTTCGTCTGCTGATGAACCGCGGAAGGATGATGACGAGCTGCTTGACCTGTCGAAAACCGACTTTTGATTCCGTATAGATTGCTGCGAGGAGCTTGGAGACATGTTCTCTATTTCTTTGCTTATGATCTTCGTCAACCGCCGCAAATTCTCTCGTGTCTCACGAACGATTAATGGATGGAGGTTAATTGATGCCTTCTTTGGAAAAAGCTCAAGCAGCCGTGAAGCGTGAGTTTCGTACTCTCGGTAGTCCCGGACAAGGCCACATTCTTCGTAGTGTGCCATCCGTCCCATAGCGGCTTCGTAAGACGTGATCAGGAACCGGGTGGCAACAATCAACCAAGTATCAAAGAAACCAGGGTCATTCTTGTTCATGATCCCTTTATTCTCTTCGTCCTTGATTCGGAGCTCATCACGACAGAACCCCTGCACCACACTGTGGATCTTGACTACATCAACCACCGATTCATGACGGTAGTTGGAGAAGAATCCTTCCTGGCTGCTCTCTGTCAGGGAGTCTGAGAGTTCAGGAACAGTCTTCGCATCCGGGCTCATACGATCGCCCCCAAAACGATGCACAGACGACCTCTGCTGGAAAAGGTCAGCATCTGAAATCCGTTCAATCAACCCATAGTGAATGAGAGTTCCAAGTGTGGTATCAAGATCAGGGTCCTCTCCGGCCTGGGCGCTCGTCTGAATCTCCAAATTCTCAGCAGTCATAGCCGCTCGACCGAGGTTCAAAAGGCCCACTGGTACCTGGTGGCCGAGAAACGAAAGAAGATTAATCAAGTGCAGCGCCTGCTTTTGCTGCAACCGAAACAAGTCGTTCATGATGCTCAAGAATGGTTCGGCAAGCTTCTTATCCGTCACCTGAGATTTGACATGATACTTTTCAATCGGTTTACCCGTTGCGTTGAGGCGGTGCCCAATTGCATGGATTGCCAAAGGCAGACATTCGTAGTGCTCAACTATCTGGGTAGCCTTGGAGATTTGCTCAGGCGTCGCTCGCGTAATCCCAAGGTCCTTGAATAGGAGCTTGCAAGCATCTTCCACTTGCAGGCGCGAGATCATCAGACAATACGGCTCGTACAGTCGCTGCTTTTTGCGAAGTGTCGTGTCGACCGAGGTGTATATAATGCTGCACTGTTTGCTCCATGGTAAAACCTCCCTGAACTTATTGATGTCGTCGTCACGGTCGAAGGTAACACCATCGAAGACAAGGAGCCAATCCTTACGCGTCTGAAGCCAGAGCCGAACTGCATTCACGTACTTTTCAGTCTCATGATACTCAGGGTTCACGGTCACCTTCTGTTCGATCAGTGTAGCTGCTTGAGCAATCTCCCAAAAGCACTTGTACGTTGATTCACGGGACTTGGCGTCAATCCAAAATACGCCGCCTGGGTAGCAGTCACGCTGAGTAAAAACGTACTGGCGCGCTAGATGTGTCTTGCCGGAGCCTGGCACGCCGGAGATCAGTACGGCCATTGTCTTTTCCGGACGCGCCTTGGCCTTGAACAACCGATTGTGCAACACTTCAAGTTCTTTCTCCATTCCGAAAAACGTAGCATTAGGATGAAATCCTGGAGGTGCCACGAATAAAGCCGAGTCTTTGGTGGAACAGTGGGAGAGTTGGAGAAATCCACTGTTTCCCAGATCAGATACAGGGGAATTTCGGCCTTCCGTCGCAGGGGCGCGCGGTAGAGATAATATGGTTTGGCCTATAAGAGAGTCAGCCAGCATGACTCTAAAAAGTGATGGTTTTCATATTCAGACGATTGCAGGTCAGCTAGTTTCAGGACATGAGATGGGAGCCACCCTGAGGACAAGACAAATAAACTAAGTACAAAGAGGGAGAGCACACTGTGGACTGTATCGAAAAGAATAGAGTGTATTTGCAAATGTATTTGGCGCTTTGACTCGGTAGCGAATGGTCAAGTCATAGACAAGCATCATAATATGATAAACGTGGGCAAACTGAGCTCGAAGTAAAAGTAAGGATAAAGCAAAGACAAAAAAATCAAACGTGGCTTGCTGAAAAGCTTCATCGAATAGGAGGCTCCTCAATCTCATAGTCCCTCAACGTGACAGACGCTTCCGGTGCAGGGAGAAGGTGTGAAGCCGTACCGGGTCTGTTCAAATCAGGCATGCTCCGATTTGCGGAATCATCTACTCTTGCTGCAATAGTCAGCATCAAAAAGAAGACACATCAAGGAGATACAAATTTTGCAAAAGACTCACCGTCATAGATTTCCCTAGCCTTAGCCTTCTTCTCCTGGGTGCGGGCTTTCTTCTCTTCCGCCCAGCGCTCCGTAATCACCGCAGGAGCCTGACGTGAGTACCGAAGGATTGCCTCCGCCACAACCTCATATCCCGCCGCATTGTCATCATCAAACTTGCACATGTGGCTATGGTCGGCCTCGATACCTGCCCGCTCAACACCTTCCATGTACGGCGCGGCTGAGTGCTCGTCCACGATCACTTCGCGGGTACCATGCATGTCGGTGGACCGTGTCTCATGGAAGAAGTAGATGTGGAACCGACCCATTATATCAACGAAGAGACTGTTGATGTGCTGCAGTGTTTCGTTGTTGGTCCGCAGAGCTTTGACAAGCTGCGGAGACGCCTCCATAAATCTCTTAGGGAGCACAGCATTGCAAATGTTGTGCAACAACAAACCCCATTTTGCAATGTCGGATCCATTGTGAGGTGTGCCGAGGAAGAGGATGCCAAAAGTGGAAACATAGACTGAGCGTAGATGCTCGGTCTTCTCGTTTGAGAGACTACGGGAGTATATCAGGGCGCGCTTCACGATCAGACCCCCCAACGAGTGGCAGATGAAGATGATCGGACGGTTGGAGCAGTCGCGCAGCTATATGAGAAAACGAGGTCAGTTTTTGAAGCCCCATCCCAGAGCAAGAAGATATCAAGGGAGAAAAGCAAGCAAAAGCAAAAGTTGAGATGTCGACCTACATTTCGATTAGCAGCGAGACTGGATGCAAGAGTCTCAGCATGGCTGACGACCGAATCACGCGAAGCTCCATCCGTGAAAGCAGTTACATTCGCATTGTAGCCATAAGTGAGGATGCGGGGACACAGTGAGGCAAGCACGTCCGGGAGAAGGTCCGTCGGCCAGAAGCAACCGGTGGTTTTACTCGTCCAAGAATCATGAGGGTGGCCGTTCAGACCGTGAACAAAAACAATATCGATCGTAGGCTCATCGCGCGGGGTGTAGATCTGCGTCAAGCCAAAGGCCTTGATGGCCTTTGGATCGGCGATACGGGGCTTGGACATAGCAATGGATGGGACAACAGCAGAGTCAGGATGCTATTGCCATAATATATGACAGTTGAGTAAAAGAGGAAGTTAAAAACCAGTCCGGCCTTTGGGTTTTATAAATGTGATGCAGGTGACTGGTAACCGGGGGCAGTCCCCCTGACCCAGGTCACCCGGACTATTTCAGTCGATCCATGGGGTTTCTGCATCGGTTGTGAATCCCGGGTGACGGCCCGCATATTATTCTCTTCTACCTTTTATTTTCATGTCTCGGGTTTTGCCCATTGGTAGTTTAACCCGGGGTTCCTTGCACAGCCCTGTCAGATCGGGTAACCTGCCAGGTACCGTGCCACTCAGACCTCGAGTTGCCGTTATTCATAGACATGCATGCAGACATGTACGTGTATTATTGCATCATTGCTGAGTATGCCTTGATCAAGGTATGTTGCCTTGCAATATTCCTATATGGGCAGTGAGTCATGCAGTAGATCAAACCATGGGAAAATGAAACACCTTAGTTTTGGCCCCAAGACCCTGTAGGTTTCCCTGTTTCTATTTCGAACCTCAGTTACACGATTTACATCTATATTGTAGCCTACATATATTGATGACAATGTACATACCTACCTAGGGTAAGAACTATGTAGAACAAGACGTACAACATATAGATCAGGCAGAAGTATAGAGTACAACCATGGAAACAGATATCAAATCCAATCCTGGAAGTATAGGACTGGATCCTATAGATCAAATCAACACTATTTACTGTTTATAGTCACTCGATTGTTTTATGAGATAACTCTACTTACTAGTGGACCTTTTCTCTGCGGTTATTACGTCTATTGCCCTCATGACCAGAACTATGTCCACATGATGTCTCGGGATTATTGAGATCAATTTCACTTCATTTTGACTAAGAAAGAATCTATACATAAAAGTCCATAGAATTATAGGACATACCATTTGATAATATGATTCGGGATTGAGTATGGAGTGACAGATGAAATATGTAGGAAAAGTGATCTTCCTAGGTAGACTATATAACATTACCTCCCACGGAACGCCGGCTTCCGCTTCTCAACAAAGGCGCGCAGCGCCTCATACCGATCATCAGTCTCGATCACTGACTCATAGGCCGTATTTTCCGCCCGCTCACCCAGGGCATGGGCACCAACAGCCTGCATCGCCATCTTGATAGCAATAGGCCCACCTTCACAGATATCCAGGGCGAGCTTGATGCTCTCCCGGAGAACACGTTCGCGCGCAACGCCCTCCTGTGCCTCCTCCTCAGGCAGCACCTCCACAAGCCGATCACAGAGCCCAATGAAGTAAGCCTCGGGTCCGGTCACCCGACGGCCGGTGAGGATCATGTCCCGGGCGCGGTTCACGCCAATGACCGAAGGCAGTCGGTATGTGCCGCCGGCGCCAGGGATAATGGCGAGACGTGTTTCAGGGAGACCGACGGCGCTGGAGGATGCGAAGACGCGCAGGTGCGTGCACAGCGCGAGCTCGAGGCCGCCGCCGAGCGCCAGGGACGAGATGGCGGAGATGGTGGGGATTTCGAGGGAGGCGAGGTTTTTGAAAGTGGTGCGGAGTTTGAGAAGGAAGTCTTCGGTTCTGCATAGTCGCGTTGAGGGGTTAGCTGCATGTATTTGCGTGGGTTCGGGCTTCAAGCCCGGGGCACCGGGCACCAGGGCACCAGGGCGCAGGGTTGTTTCTCACTCGGCCTGGCTCATGTTGGCGCGTTCTTTCAGGTCTGCGCCCGCGCAAAATGCTGCGTCCGCGTTACTCGCTATAACCAATGCCCGGGTTGGCCCGTTGCCTCCTTCCGCGGCGATGGCGTCCACATGCTTCGAGAGCGTGTCGAGTAAGTGGGTTGAAATCGCGTTGCGGGCTTTGGGGCGGTTCAGCTGCAGCACGCGCACATGCCCTGAACCTGGGGCGGGAATCTGCTGGGTCTTGATGATGTCTTCTTCTGTGCTGGTGCTGTAGCGAGAGACGAAAACCCGGGTAGGCACTGCGGTCGCCCGAAGGTGAGCGAGGGGTGCGGAGAGGCGGACAAGGCGCTGTGACATGATGGTTGCCATTGTGCAGGCGATTCAAAAGATCGAGTGGGACTGCGCTCGACCGTAATATTAAATAAAGAAAGATAGATCACTACGCTGAAAAGTTCTCGGGTGGAAGTTGTTCTCGGAGCTCGGATGTGGGGAAAGCTCTCGAGGCCGACGATTACCGAAAGCTACAAAATAAATGGGATATATGGGGTATCATGTACATTGGAAAGAAATCCTCTAAAACTACAATATTATATACATAGTCACTGGCAGTATTCTATAACCTCCGCGTCACTCGGCCAGTCCCAGCCTGTCCGGCTGATAAGGTCGTATGCCTCCTCGATCAGGTCCGATGGTACCCGCGCGTCAATCCGTTGCTGTCGTCTTTCCAAAAACACCCTGATCGCCACAAGGGTTCGACGCATCATTTTGTCTCCGTTTGCATGTTCGTCTGCAGCTTCTTTCAATAGATCGGCTGACCGACTCACCCAGTGCAGCAGATGCAACAACCCTTCGTCATCTCCTACAGATCCCAGAGCCCGAACAAAGGCATGTAGCGTGGCAGGTGATGGTATCTGTAGCATCGAGGGGACATTGAGTTGTGTTCCGGAAGCGATTTCTGTTGCAAAGACACTTCGCTCCGCATGCTCCGAGGTCTTGGAGGCTGGGAGAACAAGATGATCAAACTGATGCTTCAAAACCTGCAGCGCGTGCTGCATCAAAGTGTCAATATCGTCATCGCCTTCGTTTTTGGCCTTGAGACGACGAATACGAGCTTTATGAATCAGCATATAGCTTTGTTCGGCAGTGCCAGGGTGTCTGATAGCAGCATCAATGGCTTTCGTAAACGCTACGCATAAAATGCGAAATCCTTCCTCGCCCAGTTCGACATCTCGCTGTCGCATCCAGGTCAATGCTCTGAGAGCCTGATGCCAGCCCAGTATGCGCTGAAGACTTCGGCTTCTTGAGCCATAATATCCAGTAAGGCGCTCGCGGGTCAGGGCAGATAAAATGTGAGTCCAGGTCGGGGTATAAGGAGCACGTCGCAGTTTGGTCAATTGGATCGCGTGCCATAAAGCCCTTGGGTGATGCTGGTTTCCTGGTTGCTCCTCGGAATATGCGACAAGGTCAATTTCCGCACCAGACGAGCCGTCAGCAGCTACCAAGCCCGGGAAACGGTGGGGTGTGAGTATATTCCGATTGCCGACATCCTGACTAGCAATGTTTGAATGTGCGCACAGAAACTTGACGAACGATGCGAATACCAAATCCGGCAATTCATGAAAGGCCTCAAGATCCAAGGTGTGGTATTCGCTAGGTTTGGCCCGCACAATGGAGAGCGCCTCGATTTGAGCATTTGTCAGGCCACTGCATTGGAGATAATGCAATCCGGAACGCAGAGAAGTAGCAGATTGAAGAAGTAGCCCGAGGAATCTCCCAGAAGGCCGAAGCCCCTGTGCGAGCATCTGATCAAGTAACTCATCCACGGTAGGTGGTTCCGTGGGCACATAGATAATGTCACGGGCAGAAGCCGGTTCGGGGTGAACTTCGCGGCCATCGCCTGGCAGAGCATGACTCATTTGGTCAAAGTCGCGTTCTATGGCGTATCGTCGGTATATTAACTTTTCAGCCATGGCAGCGTAGACGGCACCCTTGGGGGGCAGACCATGGTCCTGATAGGAGAGAAAGCACGCCCAGGCCTCGCGGACAGTCCTTGTAGACCGAATTCGAGCAACCCATACTTCGTGATGATTGGACTTGGATCCATGTCTGTCTGGCAAAGCTTGAGGGCGACGCATGAATGTCCTTGTCTGCACCGTCGGGCTGTGATCTGTGTCCCAACCCGCCAAAATCGAGGAGATATCCTCCCAAAGACGATGAGAGTAGCCAGCATCTTTCATTTGTGAGAGTACCTGCATCGCACGACTGAACATCCCTTCATTCCCGCGCTGAGAATCCATTCCCAGTTTCTCTTCCTTCCACGGAGGCCATGATGGGGCTTTTAGTTCAGCAGACTGGCGCTCTTCAAACGTTTTCTTATGGGCAAGCTGGACTGCAACGACTGCTCGATATCCTTGTCTTGTGACAGGAAGGACGGGCTTGTGGGTGGCCATGGCTCGAAGAAGTTCAAATTGCGCTTGCTGTTGGATAGATGTGGAGCGGTAAGGAGCAATGTTGGCCGGTATAGAGAGTAACCAGAGGCATTGATTAAACTTGTCAGTTTTGACGCGATCATCATGTCTAGTCACCAAAACTGACCTCTCGACGTCATTCACCTTTGGAGCTGAGAGGAAGCGAGCGAATGCACGTGCAATAGTGAGAAGTGATTGTGGCCACACGCGTCGAGCATGACGGATTAAACGGACTACCAAAATCATGCAGGTGCCCGAATCAATTTGAGGGCGGAAGTCCTCGGGGGATAGCTCAAGATCATGTTCGGCAACCCCGGCCAGAGTTTCAGTGACAGGGAAGGTATGTCCGCTCATGAGATGCAAAGAGTGGATTAAGAGCAAACGGAAAGTGTGAGCATTGAGGTTTTGCTGTTTCAAAAGATGCAGCGGGATAAAAGGTGGGATGCTTGGACTAGCAGCGCGAGACTTGGCTCTGTCAGTTTCGAACAAGAATAGCCGTACCATTGCCTGGTGGGGATTCTGGCTCTTCATGATCCAGGACCAAGCAGCCACATCGGCGGAATCGTAACCACGCGACGATAAGTAGTCATGACTTGTGCTTCTGAATACTTTCTGAAGAGCGATATCCAAGCCCTTATCCGCACGCTTATCCGGCGCAGACAAAAGCAACGGGTCCACCTCTCGTATGTACTCTCCAAGAATAACCGGCAGTGACGGCTTTTTTGGTCGACCAACTGTCCTCGACTCGTTCCGTGTTTGGAGTGCATATTTGGAGTAGGCCCGGTCAAGCCAGGCTGACTGGCTATCGTATCCAAGGGCGTGGCCAGTGTTTCGCAAAGCTTTGGAAAGATATTCGGCGGGCTTCGGTTTCACTCTGATGCTTGGGGTCTTTCCAAGCTTTTTCTCTGCGATTGGGGTATTCGCCGCGTCTTGGGGTAGTGTTGCGCATTGTTTGTGGAGTAAGGGATTTGACCGCTTTTTGTTGAAGTGATCATCGGATTGTGAGGTTTGAGTGTCGATTGCAAGTGACTCGGGCACATTGAGGAACGTAGTGGATTGAAACGAACGCAAACTGCCTGGGTTCAGGCCAGCTAGGGAATTGCGCGGATAATATATGGGAAACTTGGTGTCACGGTGAGGTATTGCCTATAATACAGGGGATTATTTAGCACAGTATCCAATGGCAAGGAGAATATAAAAATCACCTTGTATAAACGTCTATTGAGCAGGTCTGCTCTTAGCCGCGATACTCCCGAAAGGCTTCGGGCATACTTGAAAACTGATGACATCCATGAACGTAGTCATGGGTAAAAGTGCCTGAACGCCACAGACCCATCCAATAGGTTCAAAGATGTATTTGTCTCCGAAGATGAGAGAAAGTCAAGTCAAGAATCAGAAAAATACAACCATCGCGGCAGAAAATGGGGTCACGTGATGGATCGTCAGAAGGCGCGCCATTCCGAAAACCGCAAGTGAACGTTCCTCTCCAGCCAAAACAGAAAAAAGAGAACACTTGACCCTATTTGTTCGAGGGTTGCCTATTGCATTGATTATTGTTCTAATACCTTGGTCTCTATTGACAATCCTTTCCACCTCATATTCACTTCTTTTATTGTGGTGGCGTGAAGGTTTTATCTTCCTCCCTCGCTCTTCGCGATCCCCATCTTCTCTAAGGATTCGTGACGCCCTACCCATCGAGGTTACTTTGGCCTCCGATTGCTTTCCGAACCAAGTATCGACCTCAACACTAAATCGCCAGCAAATATCTATTTCCACAATCGCATCCTCCCAATCTTTACTTTCAATCCTCTGATTTGTGGGCCCCCCATCCATTCGCATCGGAGGGCACCGCGTCAAAGCAAGTACCGTCAACCTTGTCCTCGGCGCGACTTCGCAACCATGAGCGCCGACGAAGCTGGAGACACAACCCCCATGTCCGCCACAAATGGCGAACCTCATCCTGACCCTGCTACTAATGCAACCTCCGGGAAACGGAAGCGCTCCACCCAGGACGATAAACCGAGCACTGATTCAAGTGCCACCGCCTCCCGCGATCGAGCAAATCTTCACGAAACTCTTCGCAGCCTGGTTGAGCTTCTACTAAAGTAAGCTTTGATGGAAGTATATGGTTCCTAGTCTTATGCTGACAAGCCACAGGCACGACACCGAACTTCAACTCCTCTCTTGTCCCTTCCCAAATACAACTGCTAAGCCTCGAACGAAGCGCGCAAAGGTTTCTGGCGATACAGAAACCTCCAACGTCCAAACACGCGTCAACTCGGGCAAATACAACACGTTGCAGGAATTTCTTTCCGACATCGAAAGAGCATCAGCTGCTGTAATTGAGCGCAATCAGACTCAGTCCAATGGCGCAAAAGAAGATGGGGCACCTTTGAATGAGGTGGTCAACCGGATCGCAGCCTTTAAAAAACATATGAACAGCTTGATTGGGCAATCCTTCGTCAACCAACCCGAAGTCAAAACAGAGACAATGGAAGACGATACCGACGACTCAGCAGAGCTTCACGCGATCAATGTCTGCCAGCGAGAGGATAAGCCTGCCCTAACACTCTTTGGGAATCCGGCGAATCCCAAGCAGCTATTCTCAAGTCTACAAAAATCCGTGAAGGTGCCGTTGCAGTCCGAATCAGGACCTGACAAGTTCGTTGAAGTTCAGGAGGAGCTGCGCGAGCTTGCCCTGCCTAATGGCATCACAGCCACCAAAATTATCCCTTACAACCTTGATGGTGCTCAACCACCGAAGCGAACATTCGGTGAGGTATTCGCTCCACGGGAAACATTACCAAAGCTGGAACCTCCGCGCAAGCGATCCCACCGGGCTAATTCGACCACATGGACGGACCGCTTCGACGCCACTTTCGATGTCAGGACGTTTTTGGGAGAGCGTAGCAACTATTGTCTGGCACTTCTCCCTTCAACCCAATGGCTTCAATACGGTGGAGTCACATCATCACCTTCCTACTGGGACCGTATTGAAAAGCAGGCAGATTCGGATAATGTTCATCGACATGGCGATCCTGCCCTTTGGACTGGCCCTGATTCATCTGCCTTCCAAGGTGTCTTCTCGTCATTTGCTCCTTCTTACGACAGCTCTGGTGCGATTGTGCAACTCGCTTCGAAGGATATGGTTTGGTGGGGACAACGGGGTGCGAACCGTGTGAACACCTTGCTGTCTGTACCAAGGGAAGGAGACGTCGAACAAAACGACGCTCAGACCGCACAGCCTGGCAATATTGGCGAACTTGACGAGAGCATCCTGGATGAAATGGTTGAGTCATTCAACGCCCAAGACTTTGCTGCAGACGTCACGGAGACCCATCCGAGTAGTGAAGTTGACCCGGAATCGAAAGAGATCAAGCAAATGCTTGAGGAAGTTTCCGACTTGCTCCACACTCTTAGTTCCTACCAGCGAATTCGAAGCCTCAAACCCCCTCTGATCTCCAGCCGCCTGGTCAACAAGTGCCTGAGGCGAATGAAACCCCTGGCCTTGATGTGAACGATGTGAACACACCCTCCGAAGCAGAAGCTCTGATCTATGATACCCTGAAGTCAAGCCTTGCTGCAATCATCAGCAACTTGCCGCCTTACGCTGTCGCTAAATTGGACGGTAATCAGCTCGCTGAGTTGAATATCAGCCAAAAGATTCTGGTTGAGACTCCTGACTACAACGGCACCATGGAAAAGGATGACTTCACTTTGTCACAAGAAAGGGCCGCAGCATTGCTCGCAGCAGCCAGTGCCGCAAATCGCACTTCAACACCCTCTACCTCACGGCCTAGTAATTACCAAGGCTCTCATAGTGCCTACAACCAACGTGCTTTTGCTTCCAATGCTCGGGCGCCGCCTCAGCCCGGGTTCCAGGTCACACCACAGCACGCGCGGCAGCCCTCGGCGCCCACTACATACACGCATGCTTATGGCGCGGGTCGTCCACCGAGCACACCCAGCCAACGTCCAGGCAACACTCCTCAATATGCGCAAGTGAACCCACAGTACAGCCAGGCTGCCCAGTACCAGCGCCCTGCTTCCAATGGATATGCCCAAGTGTCACCGCAGCCTTACACGCCACAGCCTAGGCAGCCAGGCACATTCAACGCCACGCCACAAGGGCGTACGCCCTACGCGACTGCAACCTCGAACCAGCGAGCTCAGTACCCAGGCCAAACTCCTTCACAGGCTGGCTACTCAAACTCGGCCGCTAGTGCCACATATTCTCGTAGTGCGGCCGAACAAGCTGCGCTGATGGACAGAAACAAGGCACAACTGGCAGCTCGACAGACAGGCCACAGTCCTTCCACCCCTCAACCTCAAGGGCTGGATGCCCGTGCATCTCAAGAAGGCAGCATGACACCAGGGAGCAAACCGAATGGCACTCCCCTTTCCACATAGGGCGTGATATTTGCGCGAATTGAGCATGTGGCGTTACGTTCAAATTCCAAAAGTGCGGTCTGTTTCTGAAGAGAAAGCTCCAATATTACATTCCTCTACAGTCGGCTTTCTGCTTTATTGACTTTTGCATTTTTCTTCTATTTTCGTTTCGGATTATGAGCTCTGGATGTGATCCGCGTCTCCGAATTTTTCCCTTCCCAACTGTGTTGTTAATGGACCTCTTTATCCCTGGCTTTGTATGATCTTTTCCTTATTTGGTGTTGTATTATGGACTAAGCGATTGGCGTGGATGGTTTTTTTCAAGACAGGTCAGCCTGGGTGTACAGGCTGCCATTGCGATACAGCCAAATCTTGCTTAGAGAGTTACTTGATTTTTCGCTTCCGATGCAATCCAATCAATATGTATGCTGCATACAGGTAGCACACCTTGTGCTTTCCAATGTAGATTCGGCGAGAAATATCGAGAGAAAGGAACTTGCAGAGCATTCCTAGAATCATATCTCATCAAGTACATTGCTCAATAGGGTTCCCAACATAAAAACACCCATCCTGCTATTGTATCTCCCAGTCCGCTGTATCTCCCGCCCAATCCTCATTGTTTGTTACATGCCAGGTCCAAGATACTCGTCTATCTGCCCCAACTATCCAATTATTGCCTAAGAACGAACGCCATCTCTTTCTTGCGTGCCCAGTAAGTAACGAATGCCCTTCCAACCCTTCACTTCACAAAAAGACAAAAAGACAAAAAGAAGACCACATCGACATAGAGGACGCATCGCCAAGGAAATACAAAAGACAGAATAAAGAAGATTCGTAAAGTCATAAGTCGATGCATGCAGAATGCAAGTTGAGGAAATGTAACCTCGAAGCTAGGGAATGAACATAGCGGCCATAGTCATAAACCCAAAATATCTAGAAAAGAAAAGTCAGTCTATGCAGCCACAACAGAATCAAAACAATCATACATCGTAGCACAGCGCCAACCATCCCTCGAGTCGACCAGCGCATCAATACCAGCCGAATAATTCGCCGCGATAGCCGCCGCGGCACCGCCAACAACCGTCACAACGACAAGACGACCGGAGAACTCCGCTATAAGGCTGAACGCCAATAATGGGAGCAGGAGCGCGCCAGATGCGATGATGATGGCGATGTAGACGGGTGCTGCGGCGGCAGAAGCAGCCAGTCGTGGAGTGAGGGAGACTAGATCCGCGTCGTGGATTAGGAACCGCGTCTCGGCGCCAGCGACGGGCTTGTTTTCCCTCATCCAACTGCGATAGCCCGTGATCTCTTGTTCCGAGGCCCGCGGGAGCGTTTGTAGGACTTTGCTGTAGGCGCTGAGGGCGTTGTCTGGGGTCCGGTCAGGGGTCTGCTTTGTGGACTGAAATACGGAAAGTGGGAGGGCGTCTTACTGTATTGTTCCGTCTTGTGGATCAAAGCATTCATGAGATCCATGCGGCGGTAGTGCAAAGATGAATAAGCCTGGGACTGGGCGTCCCGCCGTCGTGAAGCCGGTAATGGCTTTACGCCTTCATGCTCGGCTGTGTTGACCCGGTGCATTTCCTCATACTCATCCAGGGTGTGGAGGTCTTCTTCCATTTGGGAGATCTCGTCTTGGAGGTGGAGCAAAACGCGGTGGTTCATGGTCTCGAAGCGGCGGTAGAGCGGAGGGAAGCCTCCACTGTCTTCTGAGGCGGACTTAGTTAGGTGCGAAGCTAGAAGTCCGTATCCGGATAGCTCTTGCGACGCATTGGAGCCTCGTCTTTTTGTCGGTGTGGTGCGGTGAATGCTATCTTCTGGACTTCTAGGCGGTGATGGTGGGAGCGGTGGTCTGTGGACAGCACCGCTGTCTCTTGATGGCCCATGGTAGGTCTGTGGTCGAGACAATTCTAGTTGGCCTTTTCCTGGAGGGATGACTTCAGTCGAGATCGGGCTCGGCTTTCTGGTGAGCTGTCTCTTCCGCGTGATTAACTGATTGTCTGTAGAGGGTGTGGGTGGCGGCGCGGGTTTTCGTGGTTCTTTTGGACTTTTGGATACCACTTCAGGTGATTGGGTGACTTTACTCGGTGGTGTGTTGCCTCCTGGAGCCAACACTCCGTGCGGCACAGTATTTGCCCGTGGTTTGGGAGCCTGGATCTTGGTGGTGGTTTGTATAGGGCGTGGAGGCTCCGGCTCCTCGTCGGATTCAGACTCCGAGGATGACGATGACGATGACGACAGCGATGAGTCTGAAGAAGATTCTTCGTTCTCTTCCAGGAACTCGAACACATTAGGCATCTTCGCGGGCTCCGCGGGTTTCTGAGGTGGGTTCTCTGGAACGGCAGGCGCATTTAGGGCTCGTCTTGCCCGATTGGCCTGTTGTGAAGGTGAACTGTTCTCGACAGTTTTAGGAGTCGCGACAGGACCAGCCTGTGCGGTTGTATTATTGGACACCAACGAGTACGTCCTCTTTCTTCCATCCTTTTTTGGCTTTCTAGTTTGGAGCGGCATGGTGATCGGAGAAGTTCGGAATCAATATCCGATTCATACCTCGTCAAATATAGATACCAAATCAGGGTATACCCGCAGGGACAGAAAGGAAATGGGAAATGACATGAAATTAATCGTAGTGATGGAGTAATAGAGTCAGGAGTATAGGGACCCGAGGCATGGCCTAGGGGGTGGAATTCCAGGTCTCAGATCGAGTCGAGTGTCAAAAGCGCGGAATCTAGGGGGATCGATGAGAAATAGTATGATATCTCCAATTTCCCCGCGGATCCCATCAGACATTCCCCATGATAAAGGGAATATGCTATTATTATAGAAACACACGAAACGTCAGCCCGAGTTGGAAATAGGTTTTCGTGTCAGCTGGAAACGAGCCCAAAGTGTTATGCTTGTCAAAATGGAGACTTGCAATTCGTCACAGTCAGTCTGAGAACAATCTGAAGCAACTTAGAAGCGCCGGGCGCTTTATTTAGATCGACCAATGACAATGGTGTCGCAGGTCCCTTGTATCCCTGTCGATCGACCTCTTTCACGATTCAAAGAAATCAAGTAGGAAAATGGTGAGGAATTGTTGAGCTGCTGAACATTCTGAACTGTCCAGTGTGGGCCAGATTGTGACAGCAAATCAGTCCTGCTGAGTCCGAAAAGGAAATGCATGCGTGTCTGAAGTTAGAAAGGACCATGTAGTTATGCGCTGGTCGATCTTCCTTGCATCTGGCGGTCTAGCAAAGCGGGGGAATGTGATGCAGCTATGTGAGCAGTGTACGATGTACTCTGTACTCTGTACAACGCCACTTATCTGCCATATTGCGTGCATAGAGCCTTGTTAAGAATGTATTGATAAGGAGTAGTGGAGTAGTTATAGGGAGTATAGTAGGTACTGACATTGTGAGGATGGAAAGAGGATGAGAATTAAGATGATCAACAAGTCAGTACAGTAAAGATTGAAATGTAATTTTATGATTTCAAACACAATAATTGAGTTTAGAATGACGATTCTCAATCCCTCTATGTTCTACATGCAATATACAACATTGTATGCATACATTATGTATGTAACTAGTCGTGGCTTTCCCAAGGCTTTCCTATCTTGGCTGCCATTTTTGTAAGGCTAGGACAGTCACGTGGTGCTGACTAATGATATGGGCCAGTACTCAACGCTGAAAAGGAAGTCATCCAGGATGACTCCAGGGCTCCAGGGCTTCTGTCGGCTGAGTCATGACTGTACATGATGCCTTGATATTCTGGAAACTTCCTGACTTTAACGAGAATATAGACATCTAGAAGGCTCGGCTAAAATATGAATGGTTAGCTATGAATAACAACCGCAAAATCAAAGGTTAACCAGATCTACTTACAGACGGGTCGGAAGTTTGGTCTTTTTCGACGGAGAAGTACTCTCAGCGGTTAACCGAGGCCGGTTGGACATCCTGAATACTAGAAATCCTTGCCGAAGAGCTTATCGCTGCTTTTCCAGGCAGTGAAGGAAGTTCGATAGTGCTGCGAGTGTTGCTCTCCTAATGACAACCCTCATTTGATGCATAATCCAACCCTATTTGAGAATATCATTAGCTAAAAGTAAAACGAAGGGGTGGAATGTATGCATATCATTTACTCACAGTCTTGAACTTTCTGGCAGATGATTCCTCGAGCGGGCTTCCAGAATAACTTCAAATTTTCACCAGGCTGGGGTTTAGAGAAATCGACCTCAACTACCCGAAGTTCTTCCTTTTCAGTGTTTTGTTCCTTTTGAACTGGGATGTTCTTCTCGGTATTGGAGAATGCAATAAACTCCCGGTCCCGGACACGAACAGCATTCAGCCACTCAAGTTGTTCTTCGTTGTCAAAGAAGGCCTTTGATAGCACCTTCCCGATATAAAACCAGGATGGCCAGGGCTTGTTGAAGTTGTAGGGAACTTCCGCAACAGACTGCATAAGCGAGTCCAGTCTTTTATCAGAAAGCCTTAGGCAAATCCATTAGCAATCGGGCCAAACTTCGAAAACACAGAAGTAGAACGTCTGTAAATGCATCAACTGGAATGGTGCTCACTGAACAACAAAATGGGTGATATCTGCTGCCAGGACAGACTTATGTCGGTCTTCGGTAGCAACGTCGACTATAGGGACTGGGGCCGTGATGGCTTTGCTATCTGGGAGTGTCTCATCCATAGTGGCTTAACTCAGTTACTAGAAGATAAATTCGATATGGGATTCGATAGTCTCGTAAGTCAAGGGGTAGGACTGCGACCGGATCATAACGTTTGTCGTGGCCGAGTAATTAGTTACACTGTGGTCCCGAACGGATGTTATAACCTAGCATATATACCGCGCAGTGACAATCGGAAGTTCCAAGTTCCGATTGTCCCTATGATCTTTTGGCTGAGTGCCCAGGTGCCCGCTAAATGCTCTTATGTAATCACTTAGGCGCACCTGGGCAGCGCAGCGTCCCTAGTTCGACACAGAAGCAGTCTGAGGAAGCCCACCATCAACGACTCTTGGGTTTCCATCGGAAGTACCATCAACAGCCATACCACCATTTTCTGTATAGACATTGGTGTAGTATGGGTAGTGCACTGCAGACAGGTTGACAGCAACGGTAATCCAAGCAAACAGACCATCTTCAACACGGTCGCCCAGATACGCGTAGTTGAGCATCGGGTCAGCATCGGTGTTCTGAGTCTCCTGGCCCACCACCCGGTCCTCCGCGTTAGGCGTGATGGGAATGTTGTTTGTGCTGTATGGGTAGGTCGACTCGACTGCATTGATAATGTCCTGATCCCAGAAGATCTGCGCAACGTGAGAGACCCTGCCACCAGCAATGGTGTTGTTTGGCAGTCTCTCCGCATGAAAGTGCGCGATGTTGTGGTAGTGCGTGGTGCGGCTGTCATAGTGGCCAGGGAACAAGGTGTCGAAGGTGACTACACCGTCCGAATCGGTCCTTTGAATTCCGCGCAGGAAAGTCCGGTTACGGTTCGACACGTCCGCTGAATTGCCGTTGCCATCTGCTACCAGGCCCGAATACACGCCTGTGGCGTTGCATCCCCAGATCTCGGCGTAGAGATCCGGTACCGGCTTGCAGCTTTCCACGTCGATGTATTGCTGCTCGATCACCACGGGCACACCGGGCTGGCCTTCGCGGATGTGAGAGCGTACCCGCTCGCCAGGAAGCCAGTATGGTCCTGTCTCTCCTTCGGGGCTTGGGCCCAGGAGACACACTTTTTCTGGGGAGTTGAAGATTTCCTTCTCTGACATTGAGGGGGACATGGGTCGTGTGGCTTGGTGGGACTTGTTGAGAACTGCGTCGGTATCTCGGACGCGAAGGTGACGGCGGTGCAGATCGACCATAGCCTTGCGACGAGCTTCGGCTCGGGCTTGGAGACCGTTGTTCTGGACCTCTGTCGAGCATTTCTGCAGGCCAGCCTGGACGTTCCTCTTGTACAACTGGACGCCGGAGCCGTCGAGGGGCTCATGGTGTCCTGGATGGGCGGAAGCGAGGAGACCGCACCCGAGGATAGCCAGGTTCAGAGCACTTTTCATGTGCATCTTGAGCAATAAAGAAAATGAAATGTTCACCGCAAGGAAGATCGCTGAGAGGCTGGTGTTGATTCAACCTTTGTGAAGACTCCAGAAAGCGGGTCTTATATACCTTTTCATCCGCCTACTAACAACAGATTCGAGGAAGTCGACACCTCGTCTGCCCGGTTAAAACTTTACTCACCCACACGATCGACAGCATCGAAAGAGATGATTCCATGCAGTAGACCTAAGCACATTCATGGAGTTCCTGCAGGTGAGAGGATATTATGGATATAGCACCTCATTGACACAGAATAGAGCTCCAGCCAATAGCTTCCATCCAAAGAGTCTCATGCATCTGGCTTACGCATCCTGAGACCCTGATAGGGTAAGACATGGTCGTTAATATCTACGATATATGCAATGTAGCTCTTGGCAGCTCCGCCCCTATCTTAGAAACCCGCTATTTTGATAGCGGGCGGATATAAACTCATCCATTCCCTATTAAGCTGAATATGATCGACACGGAAGTGGGCCTTGCCGGCGTGATTACGGTCCTCATCAACACTTCTCGTGAAAAAATCATTCGATGGAAGATTCGTGGCTGCTAAAGATGGTTTCCCGGATAGAATTGGTAAAGTCTGGCGATCAATTCTACTTATACACAAGTATAGTCTGAGAGATGGGGCAGTAGGGGCCGCTGTCAGCCTGTTGACTACCTATCTTAGGTCAGTATGGATTCGATTACCATGAGAGACTTCGTTATTGCTGCCTTAATGAAACGAGTATATTCTCTGTGACCTTACTGTCGTCTCTGGGGGATGCGCATTTTCGGGAAGATCATCCTGTGAGTATGTGCCTGATGGTGGTTTGGTAGAGTCCTGTCGGTTCGATATATAACCAACCTTGGATTGCATCTTTAGTAAAGCACATAGTCTCTCGATTGCCCAACGCCAAGAGCTTCACGCTTTCCCCCTTCATCTTCTGACCACAAAGAACTATCAATGTCTGATCGATATGTCCCTTAGGCAATATATAAGCACTATGGACCGATAATGTCAATCCGATGACCCACCACGTGTCACGTAAGTTTCAGAGGGCTAGAGCGACTTCTGGTGACCACCCGGCTAAATAGAACCTGTCCTATAGCAGAGTATAAATCGCATCGTTGTCGAAAAGTCTGAACAGAAGGTAACGCTACGTAGCGAGAGGATAAATTGCTGTTATACGCTGCTAATTATGGACACTTATACTCTAGATGATAGTCCAAATACTCTTGCGTCATGTTCTATTGGCATATGACTCCCACTACTTAACTTTGTATATCATTGCCTCGTTCCCTTGTCAATTTCACTAAAAGATAATAGTGGGTCAAAGAGTACCGACTAAATATAGTAGCGTTCAACCCGACGTGGCTGGTTTACAATACCTTAGCCTCTACGATGCACATGTGAACTACTCGTAGTGGCAATTATATTAGGACATTCCATGACACCCCATCTAACTTCCCACAGCCTATTGGGCATTCATTTACACTCGCACAATAATTGCACAATACCTAAGAGGCTCCCCACAATCCCCAGGTGGCTGCCATAGATCCGGATGTTGGCCAGTCGGGCCGGGTAAAGATAAAGCAGGATGGCCCGATAGCGCCATATTCGGAATATCACATCCTATTTTTAACCAAGCCTCAGTACTGACTTGGTCAAAAGGCTTCATGACTTGGAAATGAGGCTCTGTCTGCCATTGAGCCTTAGCACGGCGATTTAGTCAAGCGATGCTATGAATCTTGCATCTCAAGCCTGTGCTCATCTTCATGAGGCTCATAACCAACAGGGTGCTAAGTCCGGGAGTCTAGATAAGTCCGGGAGTCTAGATTGATAGAGACAAACAAAAGAAAGAATACTCCATCGAATAACTGAGTGGAACCTGTGAATTGGGATCATTGACTTGTTCGAGCAAACCCGTCTAATTATAGCACTGATATAGGCATCTCAAGTGGGAACCCAGACTCAAGGGTATATAAGCTGATAATAACCCCGAGACAAACATAGCAAGCCACTCGTTCAACTGATCGCAAAAAGTGTATAATATCCCCTTCCACTCGTTTCAAACCATCATGTCCGCGACCACCACCTCCACCACTTCCTCCGCATCAGCCACCTCCAGCTGCCATGCCAAGCTGTACGATATCCCGACCCACGACGCCGCATGCGCAATGCCTATTCATGGCAACAACTCCGCTATCATGAGCAGCTGCTGCTCCGAGGCATCTGTCGTTGAGTATGACGGCTGCGACTACTACTGTCTTGCTCAGGGTCAGAGCGTTGGCACCCTTGCCGAGTGCCTGATCAAAGCCTCTGAGCCCGGCGAGGTCTGGTGCAACACCAATGCCAATGCCACGGCTACAGCAACAGCCACGGCTACTGGTACTGGCGTCGTGACCCTGTCTGCCACAACCGCTGGTGCGGATAGCACTGGCTCAAGTACTAATGGCTCGACGGCGACTTCCACTGCTAATGCGGCTGCCGGTATTGTTGCATCTCGACCATTATCCAAGTCTGCTATTGGTGTGCTTGGTATGCTCTTGGCTGGATCTGCAGCAGGTCTTTTCCTTTAGAGGTGTCATGGGTTGACATTCATACTGGAGTTGTCAAAACCAAGTATTTTGTCAGTTGAAGGCGATTTGGTGGACGCAATGTAACAAGACAGCTGTGTGGTTTGCAGTGTCTGTATATTAGTCTGGGGGCCCTTCTTTGTCGTTCGTTTTCTTGGGTGTGGCATTGGATCCGACTTCCAAGCCGTGCAAATATATCTTATCTGGTAGCCGAACGGTATTGAAGGCCTATGTCCCAGACGATCACATTTTAATATGGATAGGAAGTTGTCTATTGGAAGAGGCGGGCAGCATTAGACAGTTGACATAGGTACTTGCGGGACCATAACCAATGAATCGGAATTATGCAAGAGGCTTTTCCGTATGTTTAGGATAGAGGTAGGAAACCGAATGTTAATCAATGTGAATTTGTTTGATTTATTACAGACTAATAAAATGCACGCTTGACAAATTTCATGACCTTTAATGATCGCCCGGAATTGGTATCACACAAATGCAAAAGTGAATCAGAGCTTCGCATCATGCTTCCAGCCCGGCATGTCAGCAAGGTCCTTTGCCGGAGCACTGCGTTTGGACTTAAGGGCATCTCCCCCTGGTCTCCATCTCCACGCACCAGCCAGGTCTTGTGGTAGGCGTCCTTCTATCAACTCAACGACATGTTTTCCTATATTGGGCAAAACCTTGAAACTATGGCTGTTGTAAGAGATGTCAGCAAGATAATCGCTATGTCCAGCCTAGTATCATCCACTTACCCGCTGTCTCCTGTGGCCAAGATAAAGTTCTTCCACTTGGGGTGCTCGCAGATCAACAAGTTGGCATCAGCAGTATCGGTGCACCAGCACATGCTCCTATTAAAAAGCTCCTTATCCTTGAAGCGTGGCATAAACCTCGCAATCGCTTTTCGAATGGTCTCTTCAGAAGAATCTGGGTAGGTATCGGTGGGATGCTTGGCGTGTGATCGAGGGACGGATATAAGCTTAGGAGAGGTGGCACCGTAAGGTTGATGCAGCTTGAAGCGGGAGAACCCGGGGAACTCATCGCAGACTTTGATTACTCCGTGCCTGTGGTGAATATTTAGCGTGGCCAGCCTTTGAAGTTGGGCTAGGAGTGTTGCTTACTCGTTGGGCTCGAAGAAAAAGCCATAGTCACCGTCGTATACTACGGGCACGTCCTTGTACTGGGCCGATTCTTGGGGCGTGAGTTGGATATGAGCGAAGACCCAGGCCTAGATTCATCGTTTCAGTTAGCGATATGGCCATTTCAACTGGCTTTCCGGGTATCGTGAAATACGCCAGCAAAGGAAATGTCCACAACTGACCTTCGAAACACATTGGTCATCCAGATCTACTAATGTCGAACTCCAAGCACCGGCGGCCAAAACCACCTTGTCGGCGAAGTATTTTGTTCCATCCAATGTCTCAACACCGCTGCATGTCGCCCCATCTGGAGCAAACAAAGGTCGCTTGAAAGTCCCGGCACTGCAAATACGCTTGAGTAAACACCGACTTTTCCACGAAGTCACAAAATTTCAGTGCCATACCTTCCAAATCCGAACTTGACGCCTCGACTTTTTAGGAAGGTTCCGATCGCATTGATGGCCTTGGCTGCAGCAAGCCATCCTCCATCGCCGCAAAACAAGCCCTTCCACCCCTGCCATCTGTTTAGCCTCTCGTACCCTAATTATTTTTCTTGTGGTCAAATTCACCTTGATCTGTTCCCGCGTGAAGTGCGGGGCTTTTGCCAGAATATCATCTTCACTCTCTAACCAGATATTCGTCTTCTCTAGTCCGATATTCGCGTCTATGAGGTCTTGGTGCTTCCGTCTAAGGCTTGCAATACCCTCTTGTGACGATGAACAGTCTAGCTAAAGGTGTGTAAATATGGAAGTTGCTCAATATCCCACTGGAAGCTATTATGACTCACCATGCCAACGTTGTGAAAGAAAGGCTTGAACAACGGATCGTTTTTCCACATATCGAGAGCCTCCAGGGAAAGTTGCAAGTCAGGCCCGTTGCGTAATCGGATGCTCATGATCTTGTTGAGATCATATCCTGCGGATTGCAAGGATGGAATCGGGTATACATCAAGGACGGTGATGTTTGACGGGGTGTATCCAGAGCGTATCAGGTGTAGCGCGGTTGAAGATCCCATTGTGCCACCTCCCCCGACAATGACGATCTTTGTGCTTTCTCGCGAATGAGCCATGTTGTAGCAATCGACCTTGCGGTACGCTTAGGAGGATTAAACAAAGTCTTGGGGAGGGGGGAAACGACAATTTATTGAACCCTTATTGACAGAAGCGATCAAGGCCAATCATGATGGACATCATATGAGCGATGTCTCTCCGGAAATATGTCGATTGCGAAGTGGAGAAAAGCTTCGCGTGGACCTTCACCATGCCAGCCACGGGGTTACCTAAGCGCCTAAACGGTCGCTAGGGGGCCCTGGAGAGGCCTGGAGAACGCGGGGAATTGACCCACCAAGGGCCAAAGGGCCTCGGAAGGTACGAGATAAGCATCGCATATTTGACCCCGGGTTTTCTTTGGTAGTCCGAGATGCTTCGCCAAAGGTATATCGGTTTCGCGTGGACCTTCACCAATCCTTCCCCAGTGACCCCGGCTTTTGTCCACTCGAGATACGGGTACAGACTCATTGATAATGATGCCGATATCAACCAGTGAGTCACTCGTTATCGCCCGGTACTAATACATGAGTACTTCGCTGAGGATATCGCATTGGTTCCGCGTGGACCTTCACCAACCCCCACACCCCAAGAATGGACTCCCCACCCGATGGCACGGAATTCACCTTGGAGGAAGAAGGGGAACAAATCGGGAAATATTCCGGGGTTGAAAGATAAGCCCGAGGTGCAGACGATATGCGAACATGTCCTGTATAAATAACCGGCATGGGCCGCAACAGGTTTCTAGCATATTTCCGAGTCGCTCACACTATACACGCTGTGAGCTGTGATCCTACCATCCTATAATGGCAGACTCAAAGACTGTCCCCAAGACACATGATGACTCTCTTCCTTTACCGGAGAATGTACCGGATATTGCTGAGGGGGTCAACATGGAGCAATACAGGGCAACTGTCCCGCTTTGGAAGCGGGTATGGCAGAACAGTTTGACGCAGATGATACTTCTCAGCATCCAGGCGTTCTGTGGGCCAGCTATGTCAGACGCGATTATAGGTTAGAGTGTAATGCCCGTCATGGTCTGAACGTGCAGCTTATCTTTTACAGGCCTCGGTGGTGGTGGTCTTGCCTCTCCTCGTGTGTCAAATATCTCGACGGCGATTACATATGCCATGCTTGCAGTCGGTATGCGCCCCAATATTAAATCCCAGCTTTTAATACACTAACAAATCGCACCAGTTTGCTTCTTGGGTGGTCCCCTCGTGAACAAAATCGGTATCAAGTGGGCCCTCGTTATCGGCTCGATGTCCTTCCCCATCCAGGGTTCGGCGTACTACTGCAACAGCAAATTCGGAAATGAATGGGTAAGTGAGGTCTCCTCCATGTACCTGGCATCAATAGACAGCTTGAAACGCTTTCCAGGGTCCAGAATATCTGACTAAAGTCTTTCCTGCAGTACCTCATCCTCAGCGGTGCTATTAGCGGTATTGGAACCGCTTGCTGGTATGTCGCCGAGGCCGGTGCCATCATGACGCTTGCACCTTCTGGTGCCCGCGGGAAGTATCTGGCTCTATGGATCGTGTCGCGGAATCTTGGACAGCTGGTTGGCGGTGCAATCAAGTAAGCTTTTTCCGAAGTATACCCTAACGGATGCATGGATGGGTTTCTTATCATCTCAAATTTTACAGTCTGTCGAAGAACTACGAAAAAGGGGTTAGCGGCGGTGTCTCTGCCGATACTTACATTGCCTTTGTGATCATTGAGTGTCTCGCGTGAGTGCATCCGCGCAGCGAACAATCTAAAGAGCGAAGAGCTGACTGATACTAATTATATTCCTTAGCCTGCCATTTGCACTGTTAATAACTCCCTTCGAACGTGTTGTTCGATCCGACGGTACTCGAATTGTCACCTCGGAGACCCTATCTACCAAGATGGAAGTAAAACGCATTGCGAAGACCATGACATCGAAACTCATTGCATTTTCTTCCCTTTGGGCACTATGGTCATTCTTCTACACGTACGCCAGTTTCCCAGCCCCTTGCCCACCATTGAAGGGCAATAAAAGGCTAACAGATATGCCAGCGGTACCTGGACTACCTACTTGGGAACCTATTTCACCGTCCGCTCACGCGCCCTATCGTCCCTCATTTCGCCTTTGTTCTGCATGTAAGTCCGGGCTATGGAGTCTACTTGTCACTCACGAAAGAACTAACCTCTTTTCACAGCATCGGCTGCTTTGGCCTCGGATTTATCCTCGACATGAAGAGCCTCAGCCAGCGCCGCCGCGCCCAGATTGGCCTATACACCGTTGTTATCCTCAACTTCGGTGTGTACATCTGGTCCATTATTATGCAGGTTAAGTTCAATCGCCATGATCCTGGCGCTATTGATTGGGATGATGGACTATACCCTTCGTCCTTCCTGCCGTATTTCTTCGTGCAGACTACAGGTCCGTTGTCGCAGTCGTACATGTATTGGCTCCTATCATCGTTCGCGACAGATGCGCAGGGTGAGTATCCCAAGGAATTCCAGGTGATAAGGAAAACCCTGGATGCTAATGGTCACTTTAGAAAATGTTCGTAACGGTGCTGCATTCCGATGCATCGAGGCTATTGGACAGGCTATTGCCTACGGCATGAACACCCAAACGACGAGTAACCCTCTGATTGGATTGTACGTCACCTCATTTCACTTATATACCCACTTGTCAAGCATATGTCTAACAGGCTTTCTAGCGGCGTGACTTTTGGGCTACTCGGGGCTTCTCTTCTCCCTATGATTATGCTTGTGAACACGACACCAGACCGCATCCCTGCCGATGTAGTTGCTGAGGAGCAGGCTGCCGCTCGGGAGAAGATTGATGATGTTTAAGTCAGCTTGAATTTGATGGTATATAGAGAGAGGAATAAGACTCTTGAAGCTTGCCATGACCATCATCTGGGATGATTTACGCAGTTTTCCTTCTACTAGGTGGCTCAACCTAAGACGGATTGCGATAACCGCAGAGACCGAATGAGTCTGGGCTTAGACGGGAAGCGAAGTCGAATGAAACTGGAAGAATTGTCCTATGATATATAAATAGAAGCGAAGCTATTCCAGCTGAATCAGGTAACTAGGTAGGCATTGTCACTGCAGTGGTAAATATAGGGACTAAGCACTGTTAGGAGAAATTTATAACTATACTAGGCTTAAGAGATATTCTAATATCCAGTTTTCCTTTGAATTTTGAGAAGCATTCGATGTTGTAGTATAATTAAAAAGGTGTCAAGAAAAGGTGTCCCTCGAGGCTAAAGTCGATGATCTGCAGATCGCCAAGTCCAGCTTCTCCCGCAAATTCACGTCTTGCAAGGCTCAACACTAACAACCCAAGTCCAATCTCTCTATGCTTCGATCATGGATCGGCAGCGGTACGCTCCGCTCACTTTGCGTTCGACGCTTGACTCGGTCATCCCTTCCATCCCCTAAAGCTTCATTCTCCTCCGCGCCAAACCGCTATCTCCAACCGCCGACCTCCGCAGATCGCGTTCCCCTCCGCAAACAACTCAAGCAGGAAGCCAAAGCGCTTCGGTCACACAAGAAACAACGCAAGGAAACAGAGGAGGCTTCGAGGCAAGAATGGGAACTGACAGTGGGCGTGGAGATCCACGCGCAGTTGGATACAGAGGCCAAATTATTTTCCCGTCAGTACGCCTTTACTCTCGGAGACTACGAGTCATCCTCTCATAAATTGAATAGGGGCACCAACTTCGACAAGTGAAACTCCGAATTCCAACGTTGCCTTGTTCGATCTGGCATTCCCGGGTAGCCAACCGGTTAGTGTTATATTTACAATGCTGTGAAATAGGGCCAGGGCTGATCTGAGACAGGAATTCCAAATCGCAACACTCCTTCCAGCTCTCCGCGCTGCCATTGCACTGAACTGTGAGATACAACCAGTCAGTCGGTTTGATCGGAAACATTACTTCTACCAGGATCAACCGGCGGGGTATCAAATCACACAGTACTATGGTAAGTACTGGTCCCTCATTCGAACGCTGAAATATGCTGACCATCTCTAGAACCATTCGCGCGAAATGGCTACGTTGACCTATTCGATTACGACGGAATCGCCCCGGAAGACGGCGAACGGGTTCGTATTGACATCAAACAACTCCAGTTGGAGCAGGACACAGCCAAATCCCAGGAATACCCGCCCTCGACACAACTTCTCGACTTCAACCGTGTGTCCCATCCCCTTATCGAAATCATCACCATGCCGCAAATCCACACTCCTGCAACGGCCGCAGCATGCGTGCGGAAACTACAAGCCATTGTACAGTCGTGTGGTGCGGTGACTACGGGAATGGAGATGGGTGGTCTTCGTGCAGATGTCAACGTCTCCGTCCGACGCCGAGGCGAAGCAGCCGGGCAACATCAGTACGATGGGATTACTGGGCTGGGTCAGCGTACCGAAATCAAGAACCTCAGCAGCTTCAAGGCGGTAGAGGATGCCATCATTGCTGAGAAGAACCGTCAGATCGAGGTGCTCGAGAGTGGCGGTGTCATAGAAGGAGAGACACGTGGATGGGCGATCGGCAGCACTGAAACTCGCAGACTTCGCGGTAAAGAGGGCTCAGTCGACTACCGCTACATGCCTGATCCTGACATTCCACCACTGATCATTGGAGAGGATCTGCTCTCTAGGCTCAGAGAATCTCTTCCGACAGCACCTGATGCTCTTCTTACACTGCTTGTCGGATCTGAATTTAATCTGCCAATCGAAGACGCCAAACCACTCATCGAGCTGGACGACGGAGCCCGCCTCGAATACTACCACGATGTGGTGGATATCCTCCGCAGCCTTCAAGTAGACCGAGATGATAAAACGCGCGCTGGTCTCGCGCGGGTGGCAAGCAACTGGGTTTTGCACGAGCTGGGCGGTCTCTTGACCAAGGCAGACCAGGCATGGGATGCTGAGATTGTCCCAGCCCGATCCTTAGCCCATCTCATCGATCACCTGCAGCGGAAACTCATCACCGGCCCGACAGCCAAACAGGTGCTGGCCACCATCTTTGACGGGGATCATCGACCAGTGCCGCAACTACTTGAGGAGGAAAATCTCCTGCTGCGGCCGTTGTCGCGGGAAGAGTATATAGCGTTAGCGGAGTCGGTCATTGCCCTGAACCCTCAGATGGTCGAGCAGATCCGCAGCAAGAATCAACTGGGTAAACTGGGGTGGTTCGTGGGGCAAATGATGCGCACTGGCGAGAAGGGCCGGGTGGAGGCGCCCAAGGCAGAGGAGATTCTCCGGGAATTGATTCTGGGATAGCTTGTATATAGTATAGTATAAAATGTATTCTACGGCATCAATGATACCCAAGACCACATGTGGGCTCTATCAATTATTCTCCAACTCTGCCGGAGCTCCGATACCACCCCACGCTGAATAAAAAGCCCGGAAATGAAACGACAGAAATTCCCGGTCTATCGCTCACTGTAACAGGTCAAGACAAAAGCCTGTGGGACACCGAATGGCCCTAAAAGGGGGAGCTCTCCTCAACCTGTACTTAACGGAAGTGATGGAGATCCGGCGGAGTCGCTTTGATCGCTAAAAGCAGTTTTTAGCGACTTCGCGGGCATCGCGCAAGGAATGAAAGCACCGCCCCGGTTGAAGTCGGGGGTGAATGGGAAAGACCTAAGACAAATTCTGAGATATTTAAAAGGAAGAGTTATCCTCTTCTTTTCTTCTTTTTCAAAGTAAAATCACATCTTGACATCTTGACCTCTCTGATCGAGGCTCCACTTTTTATCTTATCTTGATCTTAGCTCTCTTTTCTTCCTCTTCCTCTCCTTCCTTTCCCTACTACATTCTATACATCCTACACAATGACTCAACCTTCAACCATCACTTCGCGGTTCCTCTCACACCCTAACCAGCTCGGCGTCGTTGCCGTTGGTTTCAATGGCGGCCAGGTAAGACAGTGCAGAGGCTATAGATCATAGATCCATACTAACCCCCCACCAACAGTGCAAGAAGGGCGTCGAAGCGGCCCCAATGGCCCTCATCGAGTCAGGACTCCTAACCCAACTCAGCGAGGATCTCGACTACGACGTCCACCACGACGACACAGTCCACTACTACGAGAAGGACATCCCCACCGAAGACCCCGACCACCGAGGCATGAAGAAGCCACGAGCCGTCAGCGCCGTAACGGAGAAGCTTAGCTCACAGGTCTACGACTACGCCAAGGACGGAAAGTTCGTACTCACTCTCGGCGGCGACCACTCCATCGCCATCGGCACCGTCTCCGGCACAGCAAAGGCAATCCGCGAGCGTCTGGGCCGCGAAATGGCCGTCATCTGGGTCGACGCCCACGCCGATATCAATATCCCCGAAACAAGCGACAGCGGGAACATCCACGGTATGCCGATGGCATTCCTGACCCGGCTGGCCCGGGAGGAGAAGAAGGATATCTTTGGCTGGATGCAGGATGAGCACATCGTGAACACGCAGAAGCTTGTCTATATCGGGTTGCGTGATGTCGACCGTGGCGAGAAGAAGCTCTTGCGTGAGAATGGTATCAAGGCTTTCAGTATGCACGATATCGACCGGTATGTTCTCGTTCGATTTTTCCCTGGTTGTGGTGGTGATGTGACCTGACCTTCCTTGCTAACATCTCTGTCCTCTGCTAGTCATGGTATCGGTCGCGTTGTTGAAATGGCTCTCGCTCACATCGGTAACGACACCCCCATTCACTTGTCCTTCGATGTCGATGCGCTGGATCCTCAGTGGGCACCTAGTACCGGTACACCAGTCCGTGGTGGACTGACGCTGCGTGAGGGAGACTTCATCTGTGAAGCTGTGCATGAGACGGGAAATCTGGTTGCGATGGACTTGGTCGAGGTGAACCCCAGCCTGGAGGCCAAGGGCGCTTCGGAGACCATTCGAGCGGGGTGTTCGTTGGTGCGTAGTGCACTGGGCGACACTCTTCTATAAAAGATTTGATGAATGGCGTAAAAGATAGATGTGTTAAACAGTTCAATGAGACTTGAGTTATTCAGTACAAAAACCTCTGAAGTATTGAAACGTCGAAGTCGATCAACTCAACTGAAAGCCACTGAAAACCACTAAATCCCCTGCCACCCCAATTTCTTTACTTTTCCCCTCCCCGGCCTTTTGTTTATTTTATTTTGTTTCTTTAATTTTTTCTTCTTTCTTTACGAATATCTTGGCCTTTTCTCTCATTTAGCTGGTTCATGCGCAATTGTAAATATCCACGTCGCACCTCCAAACCTCAGGGCCTCCCTCAAGGGCGCCCAATGCGCTGTCCTAATCGCGCCTCACCAGAAACATCCATACGATTCTACCAGTCCTCTCAGAACTGAATCACTTGACTCACGATCTGGCCATCGTATCCTCAAGCCTGCAACAATAGGGCATCGAAGCCTGCGTCGGGCAGTATACAAGACCAGTATAAAGCACACAACCCACTCCGCAATCGCAAGCTCCACCCATCGCAATCCATCGCAATCCAACACAATCCAACACACCTCCAGAGACCTCCCATCCACATCCAACACATAATAGAATGGCAGTCCGCAAGCGCCCCGAAGCGCGCCGTCGCTACCACTGGCCCGAGCTCCAACTCAACATCTGGATTATGGTCGTCCTATCGTGCTCAGCAACATGTCTGGGGATATTCTCCTGGTTCATAGTTGTGCAATCACAAATGCATCTCGGAACACCATGGTAAGTGACTATATCTATATGTATACTATGTGGTTAGGATGCATTCTTACAACATTGGAATCTCCACCCCACATTCTTACATGTCGGACTTATCACATAAAACACACGATGTATACTAACAATTTCCAGGCTCTTCCCTTACATGGTCGTGTGCAGCGCCCTCGGGGTCTGCTTCATATTCCTAATTATGGTCCTTGCATCGCGGCACTTCCTCTTACCGGGGATTATCATCATCGGCAGCTTTATTCTCCTTGTGCTGTGGCTGACAGGTCTGATTGAGACTTCGCTGCAGCTGTATGGGGTTGTCGCGAACGTGAATGATAATTGCCGGATCTATGTGGAGGATAATAAGGCCTGGGGGAATAATATTAATACCTTGGCTTGGTTGACGCAGAGTACCATTTGTGAGTCTTTGTCTTCTTATGTCTTTTTCCAAGGTATGTCAGTGACTGACTGGTTTCATAGGCAATTGCTGGAAAACTGCCTTTGCGCTTGAGCTTGTTAATACGGTTTTCTATCTTTGGATGATGATTATGTCGTGGCAGGTTAATCGGGATGTTTATTGATTTGATGTTTTGTGATACCACCTTTTGCATTTATGGCGTTGAATAAGCGATATAGCGTTGTTTCCAAGGTTCTTTTTTGGAATGTACTGTTCGTGAAACTTGGCTATATCGGAATGGATGTAAATGAGTTATTTCAACCTAGGCACATTGATCACCTTGATGTAGACGGAATCCCAAGTGGTTCATGGATAGTATATGGAACTGAAATTGTACATAGAGATTCTCACAGATACACACGACTTCCTGGGAACTACAGACAAAGAAAGAAAAACAAAGTCAAATAGACCTAATAAACGCCGTCGCTATGCCAAGAGCACATTGCAACCGCACACACCCTGGTTATGACACGGCAGACACACAAAGAGAACTTGAAACGACAAGACACAAAATCAATGGAGTGCTCTATCCATTCTCGGCTGCAGCTTCTGCCTCTACCTGAGAGTCATACCCTCCGCCTTCGAATGCAGCAAGCATCTCCCGTTCCAGCTCATCATCGTCGTCATCTGGGTGAGGATACCCAGCGTTGGCACCGCTGCTGGTTCCCGCAGTTTCGGAGTCAGACACCCCCTCCACAGCTGGCGTTTCTGGAAGGCCTGGGGAAACCTGGTCACTACCAGAGGCAGGAGCAGATGTGATTTCCCGCAGCTTGGTGTTGCGCTCGTAAGAGCGTTTGATGCGTTGTGAGAGCCGGGAGCCTTGTTTGTCATGGTCGTCTCCGTCGTCATCTCCAGACTCTTCTTCATCAGTGCCGCTTTCGGTATCTTCGTTGCGTTTACGCTTCTTGCCTCCCGTGGATGGTTCGTCTAATAAGGACTCGGTGTCGCTTTCACTTTCGTCATCGCTACCCAGGAAGTCCTTCAGTTCATCGTGCACAGCGGCTTGTTCATCGGCACCGTACCCGACTGGCGATGTCTCGTCCAGACCGGATGCCTTGAAGATATCTTCGGCGTCATCTTCTTGTGTCCATTGCGACCCTGTTATATCCTCGTCTGTGGACGAGAGCATGGAGGTCTCAAGTTCGAGTTCACTTGGGGTCAGGGGGTCGCCCCGGTCGTCTGGGTGAAGCGGGAGGAGATATGGTTCTTCGTCTACATGTCTCCACTGAACCAACGAGTCGACAAGCCATTGTGTCGTCACGATCTTGACATTGGGATAGCGAGTGGCTTCTCTCACTTTGGCGGTGCGATTGCGCCCAGCCACAAGATGAGTTGTGCGGGCATTTACCCTTGACGAGATCGTCACACCAAAGCTCTTCGCCCACAGGGAAATGTCTGCATTTTGGAAGTCTATTCCCAAAGGAAGCACACCTGAAAATACCAACACCACCCCTCCGAGGATACGCCGCTTAATCCGCGGCATGATATCCTTGATATCGGGGACCGATTCGAGATCCATGTCTTTGTCTCTCGAGTGAAGTCTCTCACCCCTTAGAGCTGCCACCCGACTGTCGAGAGCGGGAGTCCGAGTCCGAGACTTGTCATATTCATCATAGAACTGAAGATGTACTTGCTCGAGTCGGTTTTGCAGCTGGAAGAGTTCTTGATCATGATCCTCGAGTAGGTGGTGTCGATGTTTCGCAGATTCATGGGCTTCTTCGACGCCAGACGATGCCTCACTGGCTTCACCGACATTATCCTCTGCCTCCAGTTCCTTTTGCTTCTGCAACAAAGGTCGGTCCTCCACCTGATGCAATATTGTCTCTTCTTGTGCATCAGTCTGCTCCTGTAGGAGCCTTGGGCTGTCTCCACCTCCCATGGTCACCAGCTGTTCTAATGCTGAGATATTGGCCCCCTCTTGCGTTTTACCGTTGACGTGGTGTTCTTTGGTCTTCTCTGGTGCCTTTGCTTCGATCTGAGGCTTGTTCGCGCCAATATCTTCCTTCTTTGGGAGGAAACTAGAATTGATGTCACCAATTCCGACGAAGAAGTCATAAGGCGAGACCTTAATCAGATTGGGACTCCACCGCCAGATGTCACCACGATCATCAATGATTACCACCATCTTTGTGTCCACTGGGAACAGCCGTTGCAGGTCCTTGACCGTCAAACTTCCGCTCTCGTCACGACTAAGAATTCGGTCTCCGAACAGCTTGCGGGTAGGATCAATGATATCAACAATATGTTGGGCATAAGCACGAGTACCCATGGTGTAGATGTGCAACTCATAAATCTCTGCCACATTTTGCAGGAATTCCTCCAGTCCGGGCCGCAGCTTGATGTAGTACCAGCATCCACGCATCCCAGGTCCATCATCAATCAATTGGAATTGTCGCACATCCCGCACAGCTTCGTGGTTCGGATTTTGTTTGTCTTCTCTCCATTCCCCTACTGTTGGATCAACAGTGGCATGGATAATAGTTTGATCAAGATCCACCACCAGAGTCAAACGCCTCGATGCAAGTAGCCGGCGCTTCGCATCTTCTTCAACTCGGGTTGCTTCCCGTGCGCTGACCGTAAGTGTGACGTTGTCATGGGCCATGGATATTGGAGCACGCATAGAATCTGCGACTTCGGTGTTGTACGTAGACCTGTCCATGAGACGGGCAGTTAGACAAGCTCGATTTCCTTTCCACTGGAAGGCTTATACATACTCAGTCATGTCCTTCCCGCACTCGGCGCAAAGACCTCCAAACTGGATCTCGTGCGCGCAAGGCTCATTGATTTCGATGACATTGACCCTAGCAAAGAATTAGACAACGATCAACAGTAAAAGATAAGGATCGATATGCTCACGGTTCATCAATAACGTCTCCCTTTTGGATATGCCATTCAATGATCTCTCCATTAACAGTCGTTTCAAATCTAGCCGGGTATCTACGCATCACCTCGACAGTGTTCCCCAGCCCATCACCCTCGGTGACGGCAGTCTCATAGACATACCAAAACAAAGCCTCATTCCTTTCGACCGTGTCACCAGGCTGTTTGAGCAGCGACGTCACGGTAATCGGGTAATGTAGGCTGGTGGGCAGACGGACAAGCATCGTTGCTCTTCGTTCGCCCCCAGGCGATGTAATGTACTAACTCTCAGTCCCTGTCCTGGTGCTCTTCAAAATATATTCTGTGTCCTTGGTTTGTTGATAGCGCGCGCGTCAAGGACTGTGGGTCGAATGGAGTGATCGCGTGCGACTCCGGCTACGAAGCCATCACCGACACGCAACGCGTGTAGAGCTGGATAATATCGGGGTTTTGGGAGTAATAAAGCCTATGACTCAGTGGTCCAAGCTAAATCGGTGGAATAAGTAGATGTGAGTGGTGATTTAGGCAGCGCAAAGAGAATCGCCACTCCAAGGCGCGGATGGGAAAAGAAAACCGTGCGCCTAGCACAACCTAGCGCGGAGTCCAGAAGTAAGTCACACACCAGGCGGAATAATTCGCTTGAATTTGAGGAGGTGGAAAAGGTTGAAAGAGAAATGCGGGCTGCGATCAAAGAAAGGCAAGCTCATTGAAGTTGTGCGGGGACTCACTCGATCCAGGTTGAGAGCTACTTCCGCTTATGTCATACCGGTACTTGAAAACCGGTATCTACTCTTACTGATTGACATGCGGTTTACTTCAGTTCAAGTATCTTATTTCTCATGAATGATGTGGGCTGATACCTATAATGGCTCTATCAGGTGAACTTTCACTCTTGGGCGCTAATAGTGACATCCAACTCACTTTCTCTGACTGTATGTATTAGAAACTTAACTGTTATGTTTACCTGCACCTTAACCAGCCCTGCCAAACTGCCACTCAAGTTCTTACCGTGTGAAATTTGCCGAGGGATATAGCTCTGCATATCGAGGCCTCTATGAGGGAAGACTTATTCAATAGAAAGGACGAATGCAATAGGTAAATCTTAACCAATAAAGATGTCAATTTGCAATACCAGTGAACAGGCCTCATGATGGGGCTGTGCCAGCAAAAACAAAAACCCTGATCAACATGCTACCTAGCAATAGGCAAATGAAGTGCGCTATGAAAGCATACGTTCAACCCATGAGCCCCATGTATATACGAAGCAATCTCTTGGTGTCAACTAGTACTTTGATATTCACAGCTCACCGGGCCATTGAGCATTAGGGCATTTATTTGGCCTTGGCCAGACCGACGGCGTTGTTACCGACATCATAGACACTGTACCAGCGGCGCAGGAAGGCATCACCCAAAATAGCCAGGGGACCCACAGGCTCGGGGAAGTCCATGCCCATGAAGCTGCTGATGCAAGAGCCCTGGACCTCCAGGACATAGTCGTAGGGGCCAATGGTGAACTTGTGGCCGCCCAGGGTGAAGGTGAGGTCGGGTAGCGAGTCCCGCTTGTCACACTCGACACTGTACTGACCAGTGAAGCCCTTAGTGGCACCGATCTCCTTGTTCCTGTGGGATAAGTCAGTAAAGAGGTTACAAAGACAGGCAGAATATCAACTTACAGAAGCTCGGCCATGGTGGAGGGCAGGGCAATGAGGGAGGTACCAGTGTCCAGAATGACTCCGGTGTTCTCAAGTTCAGCAACATTGTCGCCAAGGGCAATGGAGTTGAGCTCGACCTCCCAGTACGCCTTGCGACGGAGAGGGATCTTGATCAGCTCACCAGTGTAGTGGCTTTCGTCAATGCCACCGAAAGTAGCCACGGAGTTATCGCCATCCTTGTTGGCATCGCCAAGGTAGAAAGCGAACACAGGCTCATCAACGAGCTTCTGGTTGATCATGTGGTAGAAGGGAGGGACCATCTTGTTCACGGAGATGGTATCATAGCCAAGGCCGAGAATACCATCGAAACGACCGAAGGCAAAAGCCAGACCGGGCTCATTGGTAGCTTCCGCAAAGTCCTGTCCCTTGACCTTCAGGTCACCAATCTGAAGGGTGTCCCTAGACACGAAGCCGCTCAGGCTGCCAGATCCATAACGAATCTCGAACTCGGTGCCATTCTTCTCATAGGTGCTCGAAGAAGACGAGTCATACTTGCTGTGAAGGAAGCAGGCGATAGAGCTGCACTGCGAAGAAGGGACCCACAGGTTGGAGCTACCGGTATCAAGGACAACCTTGAAGGTCTGGGGAGGGGTACCGATGGAGATCTCGGAGAAGTCTGGAAAGGTCAGTGTCATTTCTCAGAACCTGAAGTTTCTCTGGGGTGGCATCTTACACTGAGCATTCAGGAAGTTGTCAACCAACACATCATGGCCAGCAGCAGGATTAAAGGAAGTGTCGTGGAACAAGTCCTGGTGCTTCTCGGGACGAATTCCCATGTACTTCTGGCCCAGGTTGTGCACGTGAGCATCGATGTTGTGTGTGTTCTTCAATCTATTAGTTTCGGGTATCCTTGGGCCGATAGCGATGATCATACCAGTTGCTCGGCCAGAGGGACCTTGTTGAGCTTGAGTCTGTGAACCTCAGCGGCAGCGCTGCCCAACAGCGCCGAAGCTGTCAGGAGAGTGAACGACTTCATCATTCAATACGAAAAAAGAAAGTTGTAGATGTTTGATGCAAAAAAAGAGAATGACTTGGATGTGAGAAGGAGAGAGGAGATAAGGGCAGTAGATGGGGGAAGTGGAGGCTGGAGAGGACGATGACGGAAGCGGGAGGGTCACACTAACCCCCTTTGGGCGATGGACTCATGACATGGGTTCTCAGCCTACACCCGGGACATTCCCAAAGGGATATTTCTTGTTTCTCTATTTTACTCACTGGCTTACTATGACTCCGCCATACTATTCTCCGTACAAGCTTGGAGAGCAGGGAAAAAGCACTTTGGGCTGGTGCCTGGGCGTGGTCGGACCTGGTCGGAAAACACCCCCTCCCGGCGTACCTGGCAGCTGCAAGATAGATGATGTGGCAAAAGGCTACGCTGATGATGCTATTATTGTTTTACAGGAAGGTATCTTGCCCTGTTCTGGTACACCATAAAGTTTTCGATGTGCACGGAGTATCATTCTACACTTTTAAGCATGTGTAGCCCAGAGGCCGCAACTCTCCAGAAAATACTCCGCTTGGCGCCTTTCAAGGGATCGCGTGCCCTTTCAAGGTTCAGATGTTCAAAGGCTGCCTTAACTTCAATAAGTGAATACCACGCTGCATACGGGGTACATCGTCTAGAATGGGCCTCAGTATGGTTCGCTTGGCTTGGGGCCTTTAGTATATTCCAGCCTCAGAAATAGTTACTTGGAACAAGTAGGTAAATATGATGTTGAACTGTTAAGCCGCCGCTTTGTGAATATATTATTAAAAACATACACCAGGACGTAGATAAAAACAAAGAGGAAAAGAAAAGTAGTCGCTCCCAGGATCGAATGGATATAAATATCTCGACTCTTTCCCCGAGTCATCCGCATCTAAAAGCGATACTAGTTATATGATATATCATTGATAGCATATCGGCTATTCCAGAGAAAAGTGACGGAAACATGTTTAAATGTACTCAAAACTGTCTACGGATAGGGTGCTGCCAACCAATCTACAATGTACATCTACAATCCAGAAGGTTGAACGGACATCATAGGACCAAAAAAAATTGTGACACATGGCGCCTGCATATTATTGATAATACAACTGGTGATCCCTGGGAGACCAAGCTCTTGTCATTCATACCCACGTTCCCGAGAAACTCAAGAATTTACCGGTAGAAGTCAGGACTACAAGAAACCAGTTAGTGATATAGAAAAACACAAAGAGCAAACAAGGAACGTACCGGTCATCATCCTGTCCAGTCTTGACCTGGACAGCATAAGCATCTTCAAGGTCCGATTGGATAATATTGTAACGGTTCTTGCGGACAGCCCGCAGACCGGCCTCCTGCATGATAGCAGCAATGACAGCACCAGACAATGGGTCGTTGCGCACGATCAGGGCATCGAGGTCCACTTCTGGGGACAGTGACATCCTTGCTGCAATGGTTGTGAAGATCAATCGGCGCTCACGTCGGTCACGTAGGTTCGGGAACTCGATCTTTCGGTCCAGACGACCAGGACGCAGCAAAGCCGGGTCCAGGGTGTCGGCTCGGTTGGTGGCCATGATGACCTTGACGTTGCTGGTTTGTTCGAAACCGTCCATCTGGTTCAGCAACTCCAACAGAATACGCTGGACTTCACGATCGGCACCAGTCTGGGCATCGAAACGCTTCGTGGCGATCGCATCGATTTCGTCAATGAAGATAATGGCTGGGGAGTTCTCGCGAGCCATCCGGAACACGTCACGGACCATGCGAGGTCCCTCTCCTAGATACTTCTGTACAAACTCTGATCCATTGACACGAATGAAGCTGGCGGTTGTGCTATTGGCCACGGCTTTCACCAGCATGGTCTTTCCGGTTCCCGGGGGACCATAGAGCAAGACACCACGGGGAGGGTCAATACCTACAAACTGTTAGCGTCGCCATTAGCTGCAATGGATCCATGACTACCCACCGATTTGCTTGTAGAGTTCGAAATGCGTCAAAGGCAACTCGACGGCCTCCCGAATCTCCTGCTTCTGCATATCCAAGCCACCGACATCTGCATACGTCACATCGGGCTTCTCATTCTCACCCAGCATCGCAATCGAGGAGTCAGCCTCGGGAGGAAGAATATCGACAAGGGCATTGGAGTGGCGGTGAAGGGCAACCGAGGATGAGGGCTTCAGCTTCTCGCGGTCGAGAGTGGAGAGGATGCGGACGACGTAATTAGAACCGGTCGAGCTTTGCACAATGCCGGTACTAGAGATACTAGTTAGCAAAATGACCATCTCGCCCAGGGGCCCAGACACAGAAATGAATAACATACTTTTGATCGATTGCCTCCATAAACTGTCCGATGACCAATGGCACACTCTGTATGCGCTTGATCTCTTCTTGTGCCCGGACTAGTTCCCGCTTCAAGCTCCTGCAGCGAACGAGTAATTAGTCACTGATGCGAGTATTAAATAATAGAATCTAATATGCATACCTCTGCTCATCCTTGATGTATTCCTCCTGCAGTTGGATATACCTGTGTTCGACGTCAGTACAGATCACTCCATCCAACAAATACAGTCAGACGTACTCGAGATGTCTCTGTAGCCTCTTGAGGGTAGCATATTCATCATTTCCATCAGCCCCTGTGCCATCAAGGGAATCCAAGTTGGCGAGGGCGTCAAGCGCACCTGGCTTGGTAAGAGGCGTGACGTTGTTCGCCGGGTTCTCCACGGCAACGTCTCCCATGATGAATACTTTGGGCAGCGAGCAAGATGAGAAAGGGTAATATATGTATCAGCTGGAAATGAAAGAAAAATGTGATGTGCTTTGGAGATGGTTGGTGAATGACGCGCTGTGTGAAGGGCTCGGAGTTCAGCCATCTGGAGCTTTCGATGCTATGAGCCGGGAAGCTTATCGATCACGTGATGCCAGCCATTGGCCTTGCCAACAGTCCAGTTGTAGACTTAGTTCCAATGTGTTTAGGGCCATGTAAAATATATCCTAAGACCCACGGGTGGTTATTCTCTATGTACATTATAGTGTATATGTATGTGGTTTACGTTTACTTCGCCTCATTCCAATTGGCGATACGGTAACACTACCAAATTAGGCGCCCTGTCAACTTGCACTGCAGTAATCTCACCAGGAACAAAATATAATTTTAAATTACATAGTTAGAACATCGGAGAGACTTGCTAGTTCTGACCATCATTCTCCTTGTATCTTACTAGGTATCAAGTATACACTAATCCTGTCTTGAGTGTATCATCCAAATCTATGGTCTGACGCTAGCGGCGGCTGTGGAATATGTAGCCTTGGAGCCAATGACGAGCATCTTAGAAGACTTTTAGGCTCATTTGCCTAGGGTATTGTTTCATCCAGCGATATATAGATGCACAAGGCATGTCATTTTGACACCTGGTCAGGTTCAACCCAGGAGAATATCATTTTGGACCACCGTGCGCAAAGGCCTTTGAGACACGAGCATGCTTACCATTGGAGTTAGCCATGACCTCAAGCTTGCCAAAGCCCTCCAGAAGGGAAATGAAGAAAAGTCGACCCAATCATCTCTAGCGGTGGAGTAGGCCGGGACACGGTAGGTGGGACAGGCACCAAAGCCGTCATGATTTCCCATGCGGATCGAGTCGGATCCTTGCACCGGGTTCACGAGGAAACCCAGGTCAAATCCACTCTTTTAGTTGTTGGCCCTCGAATTTTTGGTGACTTCGGGGGGATTGGGCGCGTATCGACAAGATGATCAGACGCTAGCCTGAGCTTTATATAAGGAGAACCACCTGCCCAGGTGGCCACCGTGACGGCTCTAGTTCTTTTTATTTTTATTTCCCTCCCATTATTTCTTCTTCCCCTTCCCCCCATATTTTAGTCTGGGAAGACTCCCTTTTTCATGCCAATTCTCCCCTTTGGAATTTATCACTAGGTGGCTGCTAACATGACCATATCGGGGTTGGAGTATACGATCTAACCTGACTCGGGAGACCGTTGGAATGGATCATCGTTTAGATGAACTTACAAAGTCTGAGGGGAAGATGGGGGTTTTATGGCAATTTTCTCTCAGAAGGAGATTTCCATATTACCTCTGTTCCCTAAATTTTCCCATTATTCTCCCCCTATGTGTGCCCTATGCGTGGCCAGTCTCTTTCATATGCAGGTTGAGGCTGGCAACACCCGATCTGAATGAGATAACAAACACCAATATGGGAAATCCGAACCAGCATAAGGGGAGGAAAGCTAACTGAAAAAAAAAAAGAACAGAGAGAAGACTAACGAAAAAGACGAGGAGAAGACTGCAAAAAAAAAAAAAGAAAGCGACTAAAAGAAAATTACGCAGTAACACAAGTAACCAGAACAGGTGAGGTGATTCCAAGGTTTTACGAAAGCTCTGAGTCAGTAATTTTTCCCCTTCTTCTCTCTCCACTTCCCCTTTCATCCCTAACTGAACGGATCTTGTGAATTGGTAAGTTCTATTTGGTTATTGTTTCGTTCCGTTTGCTATTTTTTCCCCCTACCGTTCTACTCTTATTTTATTACATGTATTGATAATATTTGGTTGTGGCCACGCACCCCCCCCTTCCCTTATGTCCCTCCTGTAACCGTCATTTGTCCGTGGTTTCTGGAGGAGCTTCCATTATTATAATATCTTGGCTCTTTCAAAAGATCAAGACTGAAGTTCCTTGTGATTTGCTAACATTTTTAGCCTACCCCAGCTTCTTACCCTTCCCCCCATCCCCCCATCATCTTTAAACGCCTTTGACTCCGTCCTTCTCCGTGGTTTGTTGCCTTAGGTTTCCACACCACGTGACCATACCTAGCCAACCTCTGTCCCCTTCATATCCCCCATCTACCAATTCCGGGAGGCCTCAGTCATCCGTATAAAAAGCGGAATTTAAGCCACTCCAGCCTTATCGGTATGTACCTCATTCCCTCCCCTCCTTCCCCCTCCCTATATTATCTCCCAATATTCCCCTTGTGCCTTCCCTCCCCACCTTCTCTTTGATCCGTGTCGCGACCGGGTCTGGGCGCGACTCCAAACAACTCGCCTCCGACGCGTCCACCTGATCGTCCATCATTGGACTATATCCTATACTTCCTTGATTCCTATATGGCCTGTTTTGCACATTGTAATGGCGCATGAGCCAATGTTCGCGTGCTGACTCCGTCCTAGGTAGATGGGTTGGCAAAACCGCTCGACATGAATGCCTGGCTTGCCGACGCCTCGAATATTCCTGGCCAGGATAATGGCGTCTTCCATCCATCCACCATAGATCCCTCTACTGCTTTCCTTCATGGCTCCCCCACCCCCCCAGGATCCATCTCAATTTCAGCGCATGTTCAATAATGGGGTGCCGCGGAACGCTTCGCCAGGCTTCCACAATCCAAACCAAGTGATTCCATCCAAGCGAGCCCGGCCAGAAGATGGCATGCCCATGTCGCCAAGGCCAGCACCCGGCGGCGTTACGGGGTCGCGATCCCAGACCCCCCACCAGCCATTTCCGGGTTATCAAGGACCGGCCAATGGCACTCCGCAATTCCCGCAACACCCGACGCCGTACCAGCATCTCCAGCAAGGAGCGTCTCCGAATGTGACGCAGTCGCCCATCATGCAGGAATTTGATCAACAAAGCGCTCGCATGGGTACGGCGTCTCCGAGCCCCTTCTCGCCCGCTGGCCCCCACCCTGGACCCCATATGTCTCCATCACAGTCGGATGGCAGTCGCGTGAATACGCCCCAGAACGCCAACTTCATGCAGGCGCAGCAGTTTGGTGGAATGACTTCCGGAGCCCCTCAGCCCTCGATGCAGGCGCCGCAGTTTAGTGGCATGCAACAGGGCTACCATCAAGCTTTAGCGAATCAACAACAGCGGCTGGCTGCCATGCAACAGACACGGATGAATCCCAATTCTGCAATGCCTGGTCGCCCGGTTCCAGGAGGCATGAACCCCATGGGCAATCCTCAACCCATGGGAGGCATGAGACAAATGCCACCGAACGTGCAGTCGAACATGCCGAAACCCAATAACCCAGAAGCATTCTTGCGCTCATTGCACAAATTCATGACAAGCCAGAATCTTCCCTTGGACCAGAATCCTATTGTCTGTGGTCGTCCGATCCACCTTGTTCAGCTCTACGCCACGGTGATGAAGATGGGAGGATCAAAAAAGGTCACAGCGACGAATATGTGGCCAGCAGTTGCACATCAGCTGCAATTCCCCCAGATGCAATACCCCATGGCTGCCCAGGAGATTCAAGCTCAGCACTCCAGGAACCTGGCTCCTTACGAACAAGCTTTCATCAGCTCACAGCAAAAACAAATGGCGGATCAGATGCAGCAGCAGCAACATCAACAGCAGCAACAAGGCGGGATGCCGCGGCCGCCTGGTCAATTCCAGTCTCCTTCAGTGAAGCCTAATCCAGGATTTGAGCAAGCTCAGGGAATGGCGCAGTCCCCCCCAGAATAACATGCCAGTTCATAATAATGCCCCAGGGAACCCAGTGAATGGATTCGCCACGCCGACACACGCACGAAGCCAAAGCAGGCCAGCTCAGGCCGGGCATCGGCCAAGCATCTCGAGGGCGTCGCAACCACCGGTCCCACCTACTGAGCCCACTACCGGACAGTTCGCAGCTCCGTCCCCGCAATCTGCAAAGGGCGTCACGCCTGTTCCGGGCCCACAGCAGCCAGTACAACAAGAACAAAAGCAAGAACAACTAGTAAAACGACCCATTGAGGAAACTTTCAAACCTATGGTTCTGACAGGAAGTCGTTTTCACGGGCCTATCGCCGTTGATGAGATGTACCAGATTGGCGATGATATCTCGAGGCTAAAGCCAGACGTGCCAGGCTTTGCAGAACTAGGAGTTGTTGATATTCACGCGCTGACAATGGCGCTCAAGTCCGGCATCTATGCCGAGATTCGGGTTGCCTTGGATACACTCACCACACTTTCTGGTGAACCATCCGTTCAGATATCATTGGAGAACTGTGATGACTTGGTAGAGAGCCTGATCGACTGTGCTGAAGATCAGGCCGATCTTCTAGCACAACACACTGCGGAAGAGTCGGATACTATGGTCCTACGTTCCTATGATGAAGTCACACGGGACTGCCAGTCTGAAAACACATCGCTTGCAGACGTTCCCGAATTTGGAAGTATCGAGTACGAACTAGACCGGGCCGTCGATCGACTCATCTGTATTACCACCATCCTGCGCAATTTCTCGTTCAGCGAGACGAACTTCCTACCTCTTGGTATCCCTCCTGTCGCTCAGCTGTTTTCCGCCGTCTTTCGTTACATGGGCACTCGCAAGATGTTCTTGCGGACAAGCCACAACACGTTAGACTTCATGAAGGATGCTGTGATCTTGCTGAGTAACTTGGCGCATGTTGTTCAAATTCCCGGCAAGGACGAGGCGCTGAATCTGTTGATTTTCCTTTTGGCATTCTCGCCCGAACGTGAACCCACATCACCCTCCGGCAAAGTGATGTTCACTGCATTTAACTCTTCGATTGATCGATACACCCCAGCTGCTGTTGATGGGCTTGCCAAAATGCTGGCTAGAGATGACCCGAACCGAACCTACTTCAAAGCCATATTCTCTGGCGATGGGTCTGCACCACCGCAACCGGAGTTATTAACACGCGCGTTTGGCCTTGCCATCTCCTGTGTCCCCGACAAAAAGCCCATGGCCGTCGTGGATGCACGCAAAGTGTTCTTGATGCAAGGTCTTTTGTCAGCTGATGTTCTCACCACATTCGCCGATGGCCCTCTTGCCAAAGCATGGCTCGAGTCAGTCGACGGATTCGCCGTCCATCTCCTGCGACTTTCATGCGCACTGTGCACAGAACGCATCCCGCAGATCAATATGCGACAAAGAAGTCAGGCCGAAGCCGATGCGTATGCCTTCAGTTCGATTGTCAACCGAGGACTAGGGATTCTACGCCGACTCGCCGAAAAATCAAAGCAAGTCGACAACACCTCCCCTCTCAGCATCCCGTCCGGAATCCTTCCCAGAAAAGAAAGCCTGCTAGGTGCACTGCTCCTCCCCAACATCGACGGTGGTGTTGTTCGCCAGCTCCTCACATATGCTCGGTTGGCGGAGTAAATGATGTCTGCATGAACCTCCAGTTGCGCTGGTGACAAGTTGGTTTCGTACCTGTCCCGCCTCGGGGGAATCGGATCCTCTTCCACTTAGCATATACGACAAACTTGATTTTCTCTCATGTCATTTGTACTCATGTTCGACTGTTAGTCTTTCTATTCTTAACTTTTGGGCGCTGGTGGGTGATGGGGATTTTACTTTTTGTTCTCGTGAGATAGCGTTCTGTTCTGTTTAGGTGTACAATGCTCAAAATACCCTCGACGCAAATCGAGAGATACTTGCATCATGACCATTTTCCCTTTGCGTCCATTTAGAGTCGTAAATATCAAATTAATGGCTTACCACAGATTAGGACTTGGACTCGGCCACACCCAAGCATCTAACAGAAATACAAGAGGGCAAGAAAGGCCTCTCAGCTCCGTCCGCTTGGCGAAGTGATTGGAATCTAGAGGTCTTGAAACAGGTCTGCCAGTGGCCTACACTTTCCAACAGACAGGAGCATATATACTGCGCATCTACAAGTTTCCTGAATGCTTTCCTGAATGAAAATGCCATGTGGTCATTCAATATCAAAGCACTAGCACCCATCGAGTCGTCGAAAATGTACAGATTGGAAGTGTTACAGGTAGAGAGAGAAGCAAGGAAACAAGAACGCAAAAAGCAGGTGGACGCCAGAAGACACGACCGGAAAGATAAGACACAAACACCAAAGAAAAAGGAAAGAAGGGGGAAGAAAAACAACCCGCAACGAGATTAAGGTATGCACCGAGAGAAGAGGAGAGAGAGATCAAGGAAATAGATATGACCCATCCACATCAGGGACCACCGTGAGCGTTTGTTTCTTTCTTTCTCCCTTGTTTTCGACGTGATGTGATTTTTGCTCTCTCCGATAAGTATGTTCTAGCATACCCCTCGCAATAGGGGTATGATGATGCTTTTTGGGGTGGGATCTTCGGGTCATTGGAATGGTTCAAATGAGCTCTTCAATCGCAGGCGTGTGGGATAAGATTGAGGTATTAGAGAAGAAAACAATTAGAATCTCCGCTCCTGGAGGAAGTTCACAATCTCGGGTTTGCGCCAGCCCTGTATCAAAAATATCAATTTCCGTTGCGTGATAATCAATTGCATTGTAGAAGACAGCATACCTTGACAATGATGTGGCCAGTGAGTCGGTTAAGAGTAACGTCAGGGTTAGGCTTGTTGCCATCAACAACTCCCAGGGCAGAAGCGAGGTCGTTGCGGAGCGCGTCCAGATCGCCTTCGGTCTTCTGGAGCTTAGTGAGTTGCTTGGTACCGCCGGCCTTTGTGACGACGTAGACAGGCAATTGGTTGGAGGCAGTGCGACGGACGAAATAGGGGAGGTTGGTGAGCTGCAGGGTGGGACTGGGTTTCTTGTCTGATTTGGCTGGAGATGGGGTTGCCGATGGGGTAGATTGTTGTTTCAGGGCTTGCGCTTGACGACCGAGATGAGCGAGGAAGGTACGGCTTTGGCGGGTAGGGAGAGTAGGATGAGAGAATTGAGGACGATCTGAGATATAGGGTTAGCTATGCGCTCTTTGCTCCGAAACGAAACCAACGCGGCATAGATGCATGTTTTTCCTTTCTCTTTCTTGTCCGTTGGTTACAAGATAGTGCAAGACCCGAGGGTCCGGCTTCGCTCTTGTAGTTCACAAGAGATCAGGAGATCAATATAGAATTGAACAATAGGTAACTTACGTGAAGCTTGCAATGTTGCCTGAGGACATAATGTGGAAAATGAACTACATCTCTGAACGGAAGCCACGGACTGTGTAGAGTTGACGCGAAGAGGAATGGCCGTTGCCTGCTTTCGCATGGCAGAGGACGGGCCCGAGTGTAGAAGAGACGGCATTTCTCACGTTCTAGAGGACCAAAAGAAAGGACCTGGTTGGAGAAAATGAGGATATCAAGGCAAAGACTGGTGAGATCAGAGAGCGACATCTGATGCTCCTCTGCTCAGATTTTCTGCCACCGCTTTTTCAACACCCACTTCCAAAAAGGGTTTAGGGCCACCGACGCCCGCACAATCTGCAAATTCTCCATTGATCGCGGTTGGCCTTTGTTATCCCCCTCTAGACCTTTAACCCCCTCCTGCCATCTTTTGAGATCCAATATGGCAGACAACGCCCCCCCTACCGCTGAGACTTTGCTCAGCGGCGCTGCTGCTCACACGCCCAAGACCGCCGAGGATATCGCATCCCAGCATGATTTGCTGCCCCGACTCATCCCCTACCTCGACCGTCACTTGGTCTTCCCCCTGCTCGAATTCAGCGCTACTGGCGATGAGGAGGACAAGGAAATCACCCGGGCGAAGTACGAGCTCCTGAAGCACACCAACATGACCGACTACGTCGCCAACTTGTGGCAGGAGATCAACAATTCCGACACCATTCCCGATGAGTTTGTGAAGAAGCGCGAGGAGGTTCTGGCCAAGCTACAGCACTACCAGGAGCAGAGTGAGAAGATTACCGAATTGCTGCAGGATGAGGAGGTTGTGGGCAACCTGCGGAGCGACAAGGCCGCCAACTTGCGGTTCCTCGAGGAGCAGCACGGCGTCACCAACGAGATGGTCAACTCTCTCCACGACTACGGACGGTTCCAGTACAGCTGCGGCAGCTACGGGAATGCCGCTGAACTGCTTTACCAGTTCCGTGTTCTGTCCACTGACAACGACAAGGTTGCCGCCGCCACATGGGGTAAGCTCGCATCAGAGATCTTGACCACCAACTGGGAGGGTGCGATGGAGGAGGTTCAGAAGGTCAAGGACTCAATTGAGACTCGTCTGTTCAACAACCCCATGGGTCAGCTCACCAACCGCTCTTGGCTCATTCACTGGTCGCTGTTCCCCTTCTTCAACCACGACCCCGCCCGCGACGTCCTCACCGACCTCTTCTTCTCCCCCGCCTACATCAACACCATCCAGACCAGCTGCCCTTGGGTTTTGCGTTACCTCGCCGCCGCTGTCATCACCAACCGCAGCCGTCCCCACAAGCACTCCGGTGTCTACCAGAAGCAATTGAAGGATCTCATCCGCGTTGTGCGCCAGGAGGACTACGAGTACACCGACCCCGTCACCGACTTCGTCAAGGCCCTTTACGTCGATTTCGATTTCGAGGAAGCACAGAAGAAGCTCGGCGAGGCAGAGGATGTGCTGCGCAGCGACTTCTTCCTTGTGTCGGCCGCCGACGCTTTCGTCGACGCTGCCCGTCATCTCATCTCCGAGAGCTACTGCAAGATCCACCAGCGTATTGATATCAAGTAAGTTTTTGTTTATATTTGGAAATTGGCATGGATAAAGGACTGACGAGTGCTCTTTTTCTTTACTAGGGACCTTTCCGCTCGCCTCGGTCTGAACCAGGATGAGGGTGAGAAGTGGATTGTCAACCTTATTCGCGACACCCGGGTTGACGCCAAGATCGATTACAAGGAGGGCACTGTTATCATGAACCACCCCCCTCAGTCGGTTTACCAGCAAGTCATCGAGAAGACCAAGGGTACCTTCTTCCGCACACAGGTCTTGAGCTCGGCTGTTGCAAAATAAAAAACACCATGACCTTGATGTTGAAAACTGAACTTTTCTCTGTTATGTGATTTCCAACTTGTTTCTGCCTACCCCCCATTTTTTTAGTGATCTCCCCGTGTATGTCACAACACGGTTGTTTGGGGACTCCATGCAGAGTGGCATCCGGCTGGCGTTTTTTTTTCGGGGGGTCCACACTTATTTCTTTACCTCTTTAGTCTTGCAGTTCTTATGCACACTCTCTCCCCATATTTTCACTTCCCGTGTCGGATATTTTGCTTGACCTCTTTATGTATTGGCCATTTCTGATGGAGGTTTGGAGGGGGTCCCCAAAAGCAGCCAGAGAATCATGGCGCCCCTGATCTTTGGAAGGGGGAAAAAGATGAGAGATGGAGATATGATGTAGTAGACTCTTTGATCTTAGGGTCTGATTTATCTATGCTGTTACGAATGGTCTATAGAGATGAGTGAAAGATGATGTCTCTTTTGACAATAACCCATATTCCAACCTATCCTTGTTCTTAAGCTAGGATTATACCCGGTTATAAGTGGTATCTCGTAACTATCATAATCAGCTTGGACATATTGATTCCGTTTGGCGTAGTAGCATAAGACCGCCTCGCCCAGCCCGCATAACCTCTCCGTTGTTCCGCCCCTCGCCTTATTTCCTCCGAAGTCTCAAAAGATCATTCCAGCTTATAATTTGATGTGGGCCAGCAGTTCTAAACCAAGATTCTATAACGAAATCAGATTTGGCGTTATAACACACTAACAGGCATTCAACACCACGAGAAATAAGAGAGAAGGGTATATCAGAATGAGACAAAAGGCACATGTTCCTATCAGCTCAGACCAGGGCTACCGCTATCGCCCACGAGAGCCACTTCCATCCCAGGACGGTGTTCTTTCCTTTCCCCTAGTTCGTCCGGTGGGCTTTTGTAATCCATGGATTCCACCTTGGCAACGGAGTCAGGCTTGGATATCCATGTGGCCAATGTCTCTGCAATCCACGAGATACTCCGGGGCACGAAGAACGAGTATCAAGAAAAACGGCCAAAGAGAGCAGTATCAGTCGCCTAAACAGGAAAGTCCTTCCTCGCAAGGTTGGTCGCCGACGGAATCCCAGAATGAATCCAAGGGCTGGAAACGAAGCACCGAGTCCAATGGATAGAAGCAAAGAAACAAATTGGCCTCAACGACCGCCTCGTGAGTCTGGTTCACGCCTGCGCCCTCCGGGTTGACTGATTGGGATGATTTCATTGATGTACGGCTCAGACTGGGCTACCGAATTGTCGCTGCTGGAGCTAGAAGTTGAGGCGCCGCTGCTGTTGTGGGCCATGCGAGTAGCTTCCTGCTTCTCGTACTCTCGGGACATTACCGCGAGATCATCAATTTGTTCCTGTTCGGAGCAGTTAGTGATGTGTAACGTTCGGTTCTCTTTCTCTTTCTCCGGCTTCAATTCATGTTTAAATAAAGACGGGGGAACAAACCCGCGTGAGTGGCACGCCGTTGATGAGGTACCCTTCGCGTCCCTACAATTATATCTGGTTAGCATGGGTTATATAAAGGGCATATTGGAAGCAATTGCAAGACATACTTGGTAGCTGTACGGTCTAACTGTTGCACTTGGTCCAAGGAAGTACTGGATATGGCCTAGGACAACATGTCGGGACAGCCCGTAGCCGGGAAGCCAGTATTGCTGGATGGGGGACATCGTAAGCCTAAGAGGTGAGGCGTCGAGGCGAGGCGAAGGAAGAGCTAGGGTCTGATGTCAGTCGACACCGACACAAACGGTCCGTGCCTGGAAGCTCTTTGTGGGACTTTTGGCACAACTCCGAAGGACGAGACATGGGTATAAATAGGTTGGTTGGTACTCCGGTTCATCAAATAAAAAATCCCACCAGAGACGGAGACGAATAAGACAAATCTCTATCGGGAATGCACTAATCTCCAGTCCCGATCCTTCGGAGAATATGGTCTCACAACAGGTCAACGGCAGAGGGGACCGCTCATCCCCCTTCCACAGCACGATCCACAAGGTCGACTGCACACAGGCAAATGAGACCAACCGGCTACCCACGAATGCGGGAACTCTCGAGGGAGTCTCCACGGAGACAGCATGAAGAAAGGGAAAGCAGCGGGAAACCACCAGAAACGGCCCAGATCCTGTGCCCTCGCCTTCGAGAGGAGAGTTCATGTCGGAACGTTCGGGGGCCGGAGGACAAGAGAACCAGCCGCCTCACTTTATCAGCCAACGAGATTCAACCCTTCTTTTTTCCTTTGATGTATATCAACTTGGAGCTCCTGACCGCCGAAATGAAACGGGATCCTAGTCTGCCCACTTTACCATTCCCTACTACCGAGGGCCCGAAGTGAGGCTTGCATGGAGAAGCATCGGCCTCGAATCAATCCCAGGGCGCATGGATTTCTCCTAGAAAAGAGTGGACAGTGCACCTGTAGGAATATTTGGAAGCGGAAGGAAATGAGTTCTGACGTCGCCGTTTCTCTCACCGCAGATTCCCAAACCTATGCAGCGCCAAATTGGCTCTTGATGCGGTGGTGTCGTGGCACCACGGATTGTGGCCTTGGGATTGCGGGGGCCACTGAGCTGCAGCGAGGGCATCTGCAGCTCTCGCTTTTAGGGCATGGTCTCGCTCTAAGGGCTTGAATTCTGAATTTGCCAAGATCATATTGTATATCTGGTCGAGACACATACCAGATGGAGACGATTTATGTGCGGGAATGATTGGAGCCCCTCCTCCAAGGAGATATATTAGTCGGGTCCAATATCATTTTTGGCCAAGGATTAGTGTGCGTTGTATCTCCGATCGACCGAGATGTGATCAAGAGGTTCATCACAGAGGTTAGTCAGGGTGTGATAAATTGGAATACCGTTAGCCTGTATGCTCTACACGGGGTTCAAACCAATCTTAGTCCACAAGGCTAAGGCTTCATGTAATATTCTCTAGTCTTTTCATAATTCGTCCGACATGAGCGAAAACAAAATATCTCGCATCGACATCGCCTTTACTGCGGAGGCACATATGGGGTCACCAACATCTCACTGAACTTCTCCAACTTCTCCTTCCCGCGCACTTCCTCAACAAGCATTGGCATGCGGACCACATTGAAATCCTCATAGAGCTCCTCGATCTGATCAAGGTACTTCTTCTGCATCTTTCTCCGGGCAGTGCACTGTTCGCAGTCGCTTCCTTCTTTGGGGAACAGAAGCTGGTTGACAACGATCGAGTGGGTGTCGATGTTGTAGCTGGTCAATTCCTGGATCATACGTTCCGTCTCGTAGAGCGACAAGAACTCTGCAATGCATACACACACAAAGGTGGTCATGTCTGGGTTCTTGAATTGCGTGTTGACCTCGCTAATCGTCTCTCGCAACGACTCCATCTTCTGCAGCAACTCATCCATATTCTGACCGCCGGGTAGACCGCCACGAGCGCCCAGAATCGAGTTGAGCATCGGACCGAACTGGGTGGAGAGCTGGGAGAGCTTGGCTAGGGCCTTCTCGAGCACGGTGGGGAATTGGAGGAATCGAAGGGTGTGGCCGGTCGGCGCGGTATCGAACACGATGACTTCGTAGGAGAGGGACTTGACCTGCTTCAGGACTTCGGCGAAAGACATAGCTTCGTCAACACCGGGAATCTGGGTATCACCAAGAGTTAGATTGACACGTAGAGTATATGGGCCGCCACAGCGGCATAAGCACTTACGCTGAACGCAAGATCCTGCATCATGTTTCCCATGCCCAATCCTGCCATGGGATCTTCGCCCTGACCATCTCCGGTAGCGAGCAGATCCTGGATGCTCCCATTGGGGTCGATCTCCATCGCGCTCAGGTTCGAGTAGCCATCGATCAAGCGGGCCTCCTTTCCGAACTTCTGACCGAAAGCGTCGCTCAGGTTGTGTGCGGGATCGGTTGAAATAAGCAGGACGGATTTGCGGACTTTGGCCAACTGGATGGCCAGCGAGCAGGAGGTGGTGGTCTTACCCACACCTCCTTTTCCTCCGACGAAGATCCAACGGAGAGTGTTTTGGTTGAGGACTGACTGGAGCGTAGGCTCCATGTCGAGATCGTCGCCATGTACCACGGCGGAGGACATTGTGTGTGATTTGTTGAAGTTGTACTCCGTAAATGTTGCGAAGTTGGGGAGTTCACTTGCCCCGCAACATCGAACTTTCCGGAAGACAAGACTTTCACGACATCCCCTTGCAACTTTTTCTCTGATTCCTTTTTTTTATGATTATAACACCCAATTAGCGTTGCAATATACCTAGGGCCATAATTACCCCAATTCTTCTACTAACTGCAAAGGGTTCTATGGCATTTAGAGCTCTCTCTCGAACAGAACAATCAGAGTGAAGTTGACATAGATAATTCTATTTACCACAGATAATCACGAAAAGAAGAATCGGAGAAGCTATACAACATTCATGTGCAAGATGGATCCCAATTGACAGCTGCATGGCACTCTCCGCAGCCATCGGTATCCTCCGATGAACCTTGGATAACAATAGTTATAGAGCTCTCCTCCCGGCATATTCTTCTTTTCTCCCCCTTTTTTTCTTCTTTCCCTATCTTCTATATTTCCCTTTGAATGAATGGACTCCCTTCAACATAATAAACAACCTGGTCGCACCAACGACCGCCTCGCACTTTATCAGCAACAAATCTCCCCTGCCCCACACACCAAAGACTCAGACCCAATCAAGAAACCAACCATGGCAGCCCGCGATCCCGTCACCTGCCATTGCCTCAACACCTTATCAGGGACACCCGCAGCCAATCTACCAGTGACCCTGACCCTCCTCTCCAACACGCCAACCGTTCTCAGCGGTATCACGTTCCGCGCAACCACGAACGCCGACGGCCGCGTCGCCAACTGGACACCAGTCGACACAGGCTCGTCATCGGTCCCTGCTATCTTGGCTGCTCTTCCTGCTGCAGACAGTAAGACCAACTGGTCTGTGCGCTTTGACGTCGGCCCCTGGTACGAGGCCCAGGGTATTGAGAGCTTCTGGCCAGAGGTTGAGGTTAAGTTCACCGTCAAGGGACGTGGCCGCGAGGGCCAGGAGGGTTGGCGCCACTATCATGTTCCTGTTCTCCTGGGTCCTTGGAACTATTCGACTTACCGTGGTTCGTGAAGCTCTGGCGGTATAAGGGATTCTTTTTGAGGATCAGCAGCTGGGTATTGTAAATATTTCAATCTTGCTAGGGCTTGATGGATAGTTGTCAATGGACTATCTCTATTAGAAAGGTGCTATGTCTTAAGCATGAATCTTGGCTATGGTTTCATTGCTCAGTCGTCTAAAATCTTTGCGTCTCTAGATGTATGTAGGCGGGTATGGGCCTGCCTACCTGGCCCGATGAGGATAGCAGCCTTCTACTGATTAGTATCTACAGCTCACTTGTTCTTGGAAAGAGAAGCAGCGCGCAGACTACTTCAACTACTGTAGGTAACTGTGGATACACTGGAGATCTTGTCAAACCTTGCTCTTTCTATCTTCCATCAATTACACCGCGGAGTAAGTCTTCATTAACTTTGATATTGCAGGCATGTATGGTTATGCCCTTAAGAGCTCGAGTTGACAGCTCCTGAACCTGTTTTGCCTGTGAAGCAACAGTATCTTTACTGTGCAAGTTACTTTTATCAACTGCCGATAGTTATAGATAGAGTTAATCTAGTCGAATGTCTCACCTAATGCCGGGGATATCTAGATACAATACTTTGTACTATTCGATACGAATTCGTTCTCTCGAAAGACATTTGAGTTTTCGCGGTGCTTAATGCTTAACAATTGACAGTTGATGCACATACAATCAAGGTTAAAGGATACCAAGATTGTGGGGAAGTAGCTCTCCACAACGGCCCTGTCCCCAAACCGTACTTTTGGCTAGAACACTCCTTGTTATTGTCGCATTGACGTTGTACGATGTATAAGATGGACTGCACGTTCTCGAGACACTAGTACTAGTAGTAGTTGATCAATACCAAATTATTACTCCCTGCTAGTCTACGGAGTATAAAGATCTCCTTCCACATGGCAGTTGGCCTTTCGCATTAAGATCAGGGGTAATACCGAGTACCTACCTACATCGTACTTAAATACGAAGTGCCGGACGCGATCTCGAGCTTGTATTGTTGTACAACATATACGGATTACTCCGTATGCATACGCGTCCGAGCCCATCCGTTCCATGGATACGGAGTAGTACACTGTCGCTGATTAATAATTACTACCCTGGCCGAGAGGTAACGGTCGTACAAATTTACACATAACAGACTCGGTCAGATACAACACATAGAGTCTTTCCCTGTCTCCCATTCGGCATACACATGTGTTCTCTACATATCTGAAGATCAAGATATCTTGAATTCCAGTGGCAAGATAGACCCTCGCGTGCCATCGATTGCGTCATCATTTTCACCGCATTCTTCGGGTTAGGTGAAATCCCTCGCCTTGGCACTGGGAAACTCTGTTGTTTTATTGGTCAAAAGGGCCATATGACCCACAGCGGGAGAGATTTCTGTCGTCACCGTGACATAATGAATATAATACCTGGATGGATGACCAACCTTGGAACCCCCCGTATCAAAGATGCAAACATCGACTCTTTTGTGCTCTTGTCCTTACACCTATAGTTATTGAACATTTTATGTCCTTTTTCAGCCAGCGAATCACTATTGGACCAGGTTGACCGCTCTCCAAACTGACAAATCAAGATTGACCTATTCAATTCTCCACCTTATAGTGAAGGTCCTAGGTAAGGGTCTTTTATCTTGTATAATATCTGAGAAGGAGGTAGTATCTCATTCAGATAGAATAAGTACAACGTAGATATGTACGGATAAATAGAGGATGGAAGAATACATGTACATATGTATGCACCAATAGCAGTGTCCGAATATTGTACAAATGTCCCCACTGGAAACCCTAGACCGAACCTGATTCGGTGAAAGGACAGTTACAGTCACGTTATGTTGTATACACCCATAATCTGTGACCCAATTTTGTTAAAATTACTGTACCTGACGGTAATTGTGTTTTTTTTCTTCATCTGCCAAAATCCCAAATTCCCTAAATTTCATCATATCCCTCTTCCCCCTACGTCACTCTCTTCCTCTCTCACTCACTCTTACTCCTCGTGAAGCCATTGTTTGTTTGGCTTTGCACATTTTATATCCATATTCGACTACACCAGGTGATGTCTGCTGCGGTCGCCCCAGCCGTATCGACTCTTCGATCAAACATGTCTTCCCCCATGGACTCGAAGAAGGCAGAAAAAGAAGGTTCGTGTCACGCTTTCCCTACATTTTTTTTTGGCGCATTTTTCTAGTACTTTTTGCTTTACAATTCTGTGATATTCCCATTATGAATCTTCTTCCCTCATTTTGTGTCCTGCATTATACTTCCAGAAAAGAAAAAAGTCCCCTTTTTGGTTGGGTAATACGCCACTGTTCCCCGATCCTTAAATTCCCCTAGTGCTTTGCCGTCGCGATGACTTCACCCACTGGCGTCATTGATTTCCTCCCCACCAACACATGCATCTTCCATGCACAATGAAGCCCCCCAACTCGATCCCAAAACCGCAGTGGTACCTATTTGCGATCGCATTAATTCTTGGCGCGTTGCTAACTTGAACTCTCCTGCCAGACTCGCAGGCCGCGGCTTCCCAGAACGACCCGAAACCCAACGTAGAGACTCAGACCTCGTTGGCGCCGCCTCCACGACCGGGTGCGCCTACTGCGTCTGATACTCCGGACTACTTCAATTCCATGCACAATCCCTTCTCGCTAGAGCCCAATCCATTTGAGCAATCGTTCGGAGGCAATCCGGCCGAGACACCAGGCAAATCACTTCTTCCCTCTGTCGCTTCCCTCACCTCACCGGCCTTGCCTGGAACCAGTTCTTCTGGCGGTTACAATTGGAACAACTCCCTGCGTTCGGGACCTCTTAGTCCGGCTATGCTCCCAGGGCCCACCGGGCCCAATGACTACTTCGACAGCATCGGTCGCGGCTTCCCTACCCCGAACGAGTCCTCCCTTCGCACGGGACTGACACCTGGCGGTGGAGGCTCTATGTTCCCGGCCCCCAGTCCCAACTCACAAGCTCTCTTACAACAACTTCAGAACGGCGGCGCCACCCCTCCACTATTGATTTCCATCGCACTGCACTTACAGCAAAGAAGAACAACTCGAATGCTCCTACCTCCAACCCTAACGAGCAGGAACAGGCTGCTGCCAACATGGATGTAAAACAAGCTCGACCCGCTGAGTTCACTCAGCATGATGCAGCTGACGCGGCGAATGGACTGTTCATGCTGGCGAAGGGTGGCCAGGCAAACAATGCACCAATGAACCATGCCCCAATGCAAAATGATACACGCGCTGCAGCTGCCCGACGTGTCTCCCAGAACACCAATGGCACCAGTGTTGAGGATGCATCCGACCACGAACCCGCGAAACCCGCTAAGGGTAAGGGCAAAAAGAACACCAAGGCCCCTGCTGCCAGTAACCGCCGCAAGGCCGAGGACGCCCCGAAGGGGTCCAACAAAAGGTCGAAAGCCAACACGGAGATGCCTTCGGATATGGATGATGAAGAGGAGGAGGACGATGATATGAAACAATTCCCCATGGATACCAAGAAGATGACTGATGAGGAGAAAAGACGCAATTTCCTGGAGCGGAATCGGTATGAATGACCCCTTTCTGTATTCAGGAGCTTGGGATGCTAACATTTACACTCCAGTGTCGCGGCTTTGAAATGTCGTCAACGGAAGAAGCAGTGGCTGGCTAACCTTCAGAACAAGGTTGAGATCTTCACCCAAGAGAATGACGCCCTTACTGCGACAGTGACTCAGCTGCGTGAAGAGATTGTCAACCTCAAGACTCTCTTGCTTGCACACAAAGATTGTCCGGTCTCTCAGGCCCAGGGGCTCGGCCCCCTTATGATGAACGGCATGTCAGCCGGATACGATCACCACGGGTATAATATGCCGCCCAACATGGGCATGCAACCCGGTGGCATCCCTACACAGGGCATACGCCGGTGAGAAAACTTGCTTTTTCTCATCTCAAGATACCTATCTTGCTTTTCGCCGCATGTAGGAAATACAGTTCACTGCTTAGACCTAGCGGTTGATCTCTTCCTGGGAGTTTGTTTTTCCTCGCGGTCTCTTTCGGCTAAGGCTCCACCGACTGTTTTGGCATGGGCAGGTGTTAATGATCCTCACGACTCAAAAATGGACGGACTAACCTGGTGGTCTGGAGTGACCCTTTTTTGAGGGTGTGTCAATTCGGCGTACGAGATGCTTTCTTCTTTCTACTTATGGCTACTTCGAGGTTGATGTTCTGCTTTATGACGTTCCCCCCTTTCCCTTGTTGTATTTTTTTAACCCTTTTCGCTTTTCCTTTCTTTTAATCCTCCTCCTTGATGGCTCAGAGGGATTTTTACCTTTCGCTTGTCTAATACTTGAGGGCACATCGGTGCATTGTTTCTTCTCCCAAATGTGGGTTGCTTGTGTCGAAATACATGATTCCTGGACGGCGTACGGATGGCTTTTGTGATTTTCTGATGTGTTTGACTAGTTTCCTTGAACCAGATGGTTGGGCAAATGAATCGACAATCGCTTTCAAAGTGTCATATTATGCATTTATGTAGATCTTCAGTATACCCTTGGGTACTGGTAATGGAGGCAAGTGATTGCTGCGCTTATTACAGCCCCAGCTCTGGGATCTGTACATGTAGGAATTGTAGCATCCGACATCGTATATCATTTATTAACATTCTATAGTAGATTTTTGAAAGTCGTGTACATGTCCAAAGCGCTTCAGATAATTCTCGTCAAACTCGGCTTCATCCACATGGCCTGTTTACACTTGTTGTTTGCTCGCCAATTTTGGATCTTGTCATTGTCCCATCCAGCCGTGAATTGGTTGGCAATTTCCATCTTGCTAGCAGCGCCAAGTCGCAAGCTCTGCACAAACACACAGGCTCCAGCGGTGTCGTAAGTGTAAGACATACACCAATCCTTATCATGGCAGGCCTGACGACAGGCTTCTAATGACCCATGCTGGGGCAGAGTATCAGGTTGTTCAATAATTCCACCGTGGGCTCCATTATCCCATCCTTTTCGCTCCGGCAACTGTCCCAGGCGGTGGTAGTCAACCAAGTCTGCATATAATAAGGGGTTCTAAATGGATATGAATTAGCATGTGCACCAGTAGGTTCAGCAAATCAAAATCATACCGTTCTATCTCGCTTATCCTCCCACTCTGCCAGCCCAGTCATATCACTCAATTGCGATTTATGCATGCTGATAACAGGTTGGCACCAGTGATGATCATCACCAAACGGAATCGAGTCCAGCGGGTGCGCATTGAACATCGGCCACATCCCAGATAACTCGATGCCCTTTTCATACAGCGCAAACCCAAGCACAGAGTCGCCGCAGCAGTCATCTTTCACCATCTGCATATACTGTTCGCTGAGCGATTGTCCAATAAACTGTCCATATCTACCAATCTCCCGCGCCACCAATGTATCAACCGCAGCTCTGGACAGCACAAAGCCCGAGCCACCGTATGCAAACCAATTGACTTTCCCATCACCTATATCCCGGCCTGGCGCGGGTGATCCCATATACAGAGGGAATGATGGGTCGAACTGCTCCAGCATTCGGAACAGGTTATCCCACACGAAGTAAGTATCCGTCTCGATAAAGACGTACCACTCCGCGCTGGGATTCACTTTCTTAGCCCGTTCCACCATGGGCAGGAACTTGAATCGATCGAGTCTCCACCCTGCCGCGCCGTCGATATTGCTCGCCCCGCGCTGGAGCGCATCGTACCCTTTGAACTCCGGAATCAGATTCCGGGCTGAGGGTGGCAGGTCGGCTAGGATATCGTGCACATGATGGCCATGCAGCTCGGTCTCCTTGTCTGACACAACTAGTAGATTGGAAATGCAGCGAGTTACGGAGGCCATGTGCGTGTTGACTCGTTTCGGGTCTTCGGTTGCGCTAGTTTTCAAGATGATCTGAACACGCGATAGCACGTCTGATGGGAAAGTGTCGCAGGTTGCATTTTGCGAGCTCCCACCGCTGCCATTGTCATGCTGGGATTTCCGGAATCGCGTGCTCGTTTCCCATGTCCAGTAGTCTTTCTCGTTTACAAGCTCATCTTTCACGCTAGATGAGATGTCTTCTGATAGACCCCCGAATACAGTGTCAGTAGGAGGATGGTCGAGACGGTCAAGAAAACAGCGAGTAATTTGAGCTTTGCATTGCACAGAGCTCTGAAAAATGGCCACACGGTTGCAGAGGTAGATGTGTCTGGACCCATATTATATTAGGAGATTGCACATATGGTTTATTAAAACAGGGACATGGAAAGAGAAATGGAAGAACATATAATAATAGGAATAAGGCAGAAGTAAAATGGATTGATACTTTGTTAAGGCCTTTGGGGCCAAATCCTACAGATCCTGTATGAACGACTCACAGACGTCACTATAGCGGGTCTGCTCCAAATTGGCCCGAGTCATGGTCCCCATGTTGCATGCACCTTGGCTTGACCGCATATTAGCTTAGCTGGAGTCCGGCAATCGCTGAATTTAGACCGAATGATCCAAGTTCCTTGCGTATAACTATTCCGTGATTTGGCCGGTGAAGGCCACGCTCTAGTTTTCTTAAACTGTGTATGTGGGCTCATGTGCAGATATCTAATTGTTGTGGGAAACTCGTCGATGGGTAGCTCATAAAATAGCCCGGGTAACTATACTATAGTGAAAGAACAGGGAGTCGTGAGCCTCAAGCAGTAACTAGGGAGCCCCGGACTTTTATGAGGGCTGATATATGAAGGGCGGAAACTCAGATAGCGATAGGGCGATAAGAGTAAGGTGCCTTAGGAAATCGGCACCAAGGCACTCCAAACATCACAAACACAAACATTCAAGCTTCAAGCTTGAGTCCGCGTTACTTCCATTGAGATGCAATTTGGAAGGTTCATCTCAGACGTGTATTGAAGTAGCACTGTTTAGTGCTAGGCCTGATTTGCGATCTTTCCCCTACAGCCTGCTGCCTGACCGCAATCTCTGGTCCAACAATTCCTCCGCAAACGCAGCATCCGCAAAGGCCAACCACGAGCGAACAGATACAACACACCGAATAATCCGCCCACTAGGGCATCGGGCAGACAATGTCAAATCCAGCCCGAAACCCTGCGCGTGGGCGCCGCCTAGATGACGCCCTCTCCCAGCTAGTCGATGGCCTAACCCCCCGCGCTCCCGATCTCCGCCATCCAAGACGAAGACTACTCCGACGCAGAGGAAGCCCTCGCCTCAGCCGAAAGCCGCCGTCACCATGCCCTCATGGAGCGCGCCTGGCGCATTCTCGATACCCACACCAGCACCAACGCCCCAGACCCAGGATCGCCAGCGGGGCTTGGTGGACGGCGCGGAAGTTTCGTGGGAACAGAGAGTATCAACAACGCGCCCGATCTGATTAAGCGCAAGCTGCGCCGTGAAAATGTCAGCCCGGATAAGGCGGTGCGGTTTTCCAATCTCTACTCCCGCCTCCTGACGCAGCCTGTGTTGTCGCAGAAATGGGGTATCCTCTTTCTGCTTTATAAGTTATCTGCCTCCGAAGAGCCGGTGGATGGCGGGGAACGAAGCCGGAGCCCGTTGATGGACGATGCGCATTTGCACAATATGTTGGGGAAGGGTGGTGCACGCCCAAGACGGGGCACAATGATCGATTCGGAGGATGAGGGCCCAGCTGTTAGCTCGTCGGCTTCGCAGCAACACCAACGCGTACTGCCGGCGAAGATGGAGCGACAGAGCTCACTGCGGCATGATATCAATCGTGATGGCGTAGACCAGGCTGGACGCAGCTCGACTGAAATACCAGCCACCCGTGTTGAGGCTGGAGTCAATGAGCGTCCCAGCGACGAGCATGTTCGTGCTGGCTCACCTCGGTCTTCGAGCGCTAATCCATCAGGACCGGCGAGGTCCTCTGGGTCTGTTGAACATAGGCTCCTGCGCGACCTTCCGTTCAACTTGCAAGGGTTGTCTTCGTCGAATCTGCAATTCAATTCCTCGTCGAGCTTGAAATTGCCCTCGAACCTGCCTGCACCGATAACCTCACTTCTTAACACATTGGCAGAGCCTTGTCTCCTCTATAAAGGATTGTCTGCGTTTGTGGGGAGCGAAGAAGGCGGGCTGGTGAACCAGAGCTTGCGAGCTGCTATTGCCATTGAGTTGCGCGCATATCTTAGCTTAGTGGCTACACTAGAGGCGGAGATCCGACAGGCGCTGGTCGCGATTGGAGATGGAACCGAGCCTCAAGGTGTACGTAAGGGTGGCGTTACCTTGAAGCGGTGCGTGGTGTGGACGAGAGATGCTACGATGGCCCTTCGACTGATGAGCTTGATTGTGGAAGAGGCTCAGAGTAAGTGCTCAGACATATGACTAGATCTGTTTAACGGCTGACGCATCATAGGTAAGAGGGGCGGCCAGTTGATTTCCTTAATACACGGCTTTTCAACATCCCACGGTGACCCATTCGTGTGCGCATTCGCCGAGAAACTTCTCGAGCATGTGACGCGTCCATTCTACGACATGTTACGACTATGGATCTACGATGGCGAACTGTCAGATCCATACAAGGAATTCTTTGTCGCTGATCCAGAGTTCCGGCCGAAGACTGACCCCCGACGGCTTGCGACTAGCGTCTGGGAGGACAAATATAAGCTTGATGATGACATGGTACCTTCAGTCATTAATCAGGAGTTCGCCAAGAAGATTTTTCTGATTGGAAAGTCCTTGAACTTCATCCGCCATGGCTGCGACGATTCGGCGTGGGTGGAGGCCTATTCAAAGAAAGCCTCCAAGGAGCTTCGATATGGTGATACCGCCACTCTCGAGATCTCGATTGATGAGGCATATAAGACCACAATGGCTCGATTGATTTCCCTGATGAATGGAAAATTCAACCTCTTTGATCACCTAAAAGCACTGAAGAGTTACCTGCTACTGGGTCAAGGAGACTTCATTGCTTTGCTCATGGAATCGCTTGCCACAAATCTGGATCGTCCAGCAAATTCACAATATCGACATACCCTAACTGCACAGCTAGAACATGCTATCCGTGCCTCCAATGCACAGTACGACACCCCAGAAGTGCTGCGTCGGCTTGATGCCCGTATGCTCGAGCTGAGCCACGGTGAAATTGGGTGGGATTGCTTCACGCTGGAATACAAAATCGATGCCCCCGTAGATGTGGTCATCACACCTTGGGCGTCAACTCAATACTTGAAGGTGTTCAATTTCCTCTGGCGCATCAAGCGAGTCGAGTTCGCGCTGAACAGCACCTGGCGACGATGCATGACCGGTGCACGAGGAGTGCTCGGCAACGTGGAGGACAAAGTCGGAGCAGACTGGAAGCGAGCACGCTGCGTGATTGCAGAAATGATCCACTTCGTCAACCAGCTCCAATACTATATTCTGTTTGAAGTCATCGAGTCCAGCTGGGAACAACTGCTCGAGGCAATCCGGAGACCGGATTGCACGCTGGACGACCTTATCGAAGCCCACACCAAATACCTCAACTCCATCACCCACAAGGGTCTACTAGGATCTGCATCCTCCTCGCGATACGGCACCTCAACCTCAACCTCCGTCAAACAACCCGAAGAAAGCTTCCTCAGTCAGCTCCACCAAATCCTCAAGTTCATGCTTGCCTACAAAGATGCTGTAGACGGCTTGTACTCCTTCTCCGTTGCGGAATTCACCCGCCGCCAGGAGATCAACGCCAAGATCGAGACCCGCACTGCTCAGGGTCAATGGGGTCTCACAGAGCGTGATCTCCTCTCCCGCCAGTCCAACACCCGGACGGGGACCTCAATGGCCTCGACCCCGGACATCCGACCCGACAGTGCTGGGGTGGACGGCGTCAACACCCCGCTTTCATTATCTGGTTCCAATCTCGCCGCCGACGACAACATGCTTGCCTCGCTTCGCGTCCGCCTCCGCGAACTCTCCGCCGAGTTCCGCTCCCGTCTGACTGTCCTCCTCGGCGATCTGTCGTACCAGCCGGACGTGGATATGCGCTTCTTGGGCGTTGTAATGAACTTCAATGATGTCTATGAACTGCCTAAACGGCGGAAGGCGGCTGGTCCTAGCGCGCGGGATAAGGAGAAGGAGAAGGAAAGGGAAAAAGTGAAACGGAGAGCTGCGGCGTCTGCGGCGGCTACGGGGTCTGGAACTGAGGGTTTTGTACAGAAAGAGGTGCGCAGGGATAGGAGGGATACTGGGACTAATGGTCCTGGGTCTGCTTCTGGGACTGGGACATAGATGTCTGCAGCTATTACGTTCCTCTTGTGAGGGCATCATTAATGCAATTGACGAGTTCTACGATATTTTCTTTTCATTGGACTTTATATAAAATTGCCGAGAGCTGGATACATAATAGAATACCAACAAATATAAAAAGCAAGTTTATTAATAACAAGAAATAAACACCTTAGGAAAGGATGTCGAAGGAGAAGAATAGTAGGGGGCCTTGCTAATCCTCTCTACATATTTCCACTTCACGGTATGCCCTGAAGGACTGATCCTTAAAGTTTCCAAAATATACCGTGACAACATGGAGAGTCGAACGGCGATGGACACGTGATATCCACATCCACAGTATAACATCGCAATGATATACAACATACATAAAAAGCTCGTACCCTAGAACTATAACTGAGCTTGCGTGATGAAAAAAAAAATAGGTAGCTTCTCTTTGATTATGCGTGTCATCCTTAGTGCAGGGGCCATGCTAATCTTCTCTGTATATTTTCAGTTGACCATATGCCCCGAAGGGCGAAAGGTCTATGCGTTTAGTTCAATATAACCCCACTCTGGGGCAGAAACACACCGCCTTTGTGTTCAGACAATACTATTGGTAGTTGTGACAACGGATGGACCCACCTGGGCATATTCCGTAATGTCACCCAATCAAAGTTGTCGATCCCCTGCCAAGCTTTCAGGCAAGATCTATAGCAACATCCATGGATTGAATGAACCTTGGGACTTTACCTAGGTTGACAACGATCACTTCCAAGTATCCCCCTGGGATGGTGAACTACGGTCACTATGCCCTAGAGCCGCTCATCTCATCTTCAGCGAGTTTCCTCCAGGAATTCATCGTTGATCAAAACGACCTGAAGAATGTCGAAGTGCTAGAGGTGCGTGCCACGCGGGAACCTCGCTGGGATCTTTGGTCTTTGATATACTAGCCTTTCTGAGTTTATATCTATAGAATTTTGTCATTTAATTATGCATCTGTAAACTATATGGTGTATGTACCTCAATGCTATAGAAGCCTGAGCCTATGTACAAAGCTTGATTTGGAAATCTATAGGATATCTTGGCCCAACAAAAACTGGAATGAGCTGGTCCGCCATTTTCATAACACAGCCCCCTATAGGTGAAAAGAGACGGCGCCCTGATCCTTGATATCAGTGATGTGGTCGCGATTGATACAATTAGAGTGCGGGGATGGTCGTATGTCCCCCAGGTTCCTGGTAACACCAATCCACAATGGCACGTTATATGTCTGAATGATAGTCAACTTACTCCGTCCCTCAGATCCAGTCACGGGTCCTTCACTCGATTATAACTGTACACTATAGTTTCTTATTTCCTCAAATTCTTCGCCATTTAGGATCTGGTAGTCTACTGGGAGACTGGGAGAGACTTTAGAGTGTTTGTAGTAGAACCTGACAAAATACTACTCGAGTTGTTGTGAAGATAGTGTCGTTGAATGTCTTATGTACCATTGGTTTCCTGCAAGATCATATGGACATACTCTATGTCACACTTCATACCAATGATATGAGTCTTTGAATGCTTTCTGAAACCATGGCTTCGGGAAAACGGTGTCATCCGAAAGAGAGCGTCTAGGTTATCATCCTATAGACAGAAAGTGCAATATGCCGGCGTGATTAATGTATTGCGGTAGGTGATAGCTTTATAACGAATGCCATCCTAGTGAACTTAGCAATGCTGGTGGTAGGCCTCTTGATCGTATAGTTGGAAACATTTCCAGTAGTATTCCATATTTTGGCGTCAAGTAGGAGAAGCCATCTTCTAGAGGCCGTTATAGACATCGCTATTCCTCCCAGTCTTCTCGAATCTATATAGATCAGCACGAGCAACTAAAAGAAGATAATCTCTTAACATTCGTCAGCTCCCCGCCTTCTTATATTCTCCTTACATTTCAGATTAGGACAAAGTTCATCCACAGGATATTCGCCTAGGCGGTAAACGACATCGAGAACTTTGATGGCTGTCAGTTTCCCTAAGACTGAAGGTATGAATTGGCTGGCGTTATTACTTCCAGTTGGCCTAGCTCGGGCTTTGGAGAGTGATTGTGTGCATCTAGTACGGTCAAACTGTTTGGCCTTTAGTAGCAATGATTCCCCAATCTCTCCGCTCTTAAACCTACGCGGTTTTATACTGTTATAGACAAATTCATCACCGCCTTAAACTGCCATGGGGTATAAATAAGGTCCCCAGACCCCAATACGTCCTTTTCTTCTTTTCTTCTCTCTCCAGAACTTCCGTGCAGGTGCTTTGGAAATCAACCACTGACCCAATTTTTGAACCCCGCAGCTAGGCTATGTCTTGTTGCACCGTGTCATTAGGCTTACACTGCCCCTATACGACGCGAACACTTTTTCATTAACTGTACGGCTCGTCCGGGCACTTGGAGAAGAAGTTGGCTAGTTTTTGTGCATCTCCTAAGTACTACTCGTGGCCCGTAAATTGCGCGTTGTTGTTATGCCTGCGCGTCTATACAAAGCCTCTCATTCCCTTCTTAATGTCTAACAAGTTAGGCAGTCATACTCTGGTAGTTTCCTTTGATCTTACCTCCATATCTCCTTGACTCCCTACGACTTAGGCGCTTGTCTCCCAGCAACGTTCTGGGCCAGATGAGAAATTATCACGCATTGCGTTGTGGAGTCAGTTTCTCACTGGTGTTGTTTGCTGGAAGAGCAGCTTTGTTTGTCTTCTTCATGGTAGCTCTCTTCCCGTACCTCCTTTTCTGTGTGAGCAAATCTTCAGTTCTTTGCATGTTGAGATCCTGGACTCTGATATATCAATAAAGAGAACAGACTAGGCCGCACATTTTGTGTACTTGGTCGAGTGCAGCGCTCGAATGGTCCAGTTGGCGAAGCATCCGGATGTTGACTCAATAACGAAACCTCCAAGCACAATCTTCTGACTGACGAGTCTGTACCGTCCACCTTTGCATTCATGCTGTTTATATGTTTCAATTGGTGATTCTCTTGCAAAATAGCCATTGAGAGTACCTAGGTACATATGTACATAGAAGAGACAATATGATTGGCTAGCGCAATTGATCGGCAGAAAAAAAGTAGTCTCCGCCCAACCATCTCAGCAACACAATCGAGGTCGCATTTACAGGCCGTGAGCTTCAAATTTCAGCCTTCTTTTGAGCGTCACGCTCCTCTCAATTCAATTTGTGCCTTATCTGACCCTGTCGCAACCCACCCTCGACAACGATGGCGCACCAGACGGACGCCCAGTCCCCGGCGTCGAAAAAGCTCGGATCGAAGCTCAAGAAGTCGAAGGATTCTACTGGAGAGGAGAGAAGTCCAGACACACAGGAGTCCACTCGCAGTAAAGAAGACCCCAAATCCGACAAGAAGGACAAGAAGGACAAGAAAAAGCGCAAGTCCGTTCCCGAGGATGCGACACCCGCGACAGACGGCGAAGTGAAGAAAAAGAAGAAGCGCCGCCATACCGAAGATGACAACGAGCAGAATGGCAAGGATGAAGAATCGCACAAGAAAAAGAAGAAGCGAGTCTCGTTTGGGCCCGGAACGAAGGAGTTCGACGGCGACTCCGAAAGTGAGTCGGACGATGCCGAGAGCAATGACGCTGCCGCAACCGACGGGGCCGACGCAGACACCGAAGACGCCACAGACAAGGCTATCGAAGAGATGAAGAAGCGCAAGCGAGAGAAGAAGAAGCAAAGGAAGAACGGCACCACCTCGGCTGATGGTCCAATCCACGAAACGCCTATTCTCTCGTACCTGAGCCACTACCACCGAGCACGCGCGACATGGAAGTTCCAAAAGAACAAGGAAACCAACCTGTTCAAGCACCTGTATTCGCTTGAGCATGTCCCCTCTAAGTACAACACATCGCTGCTGGCGTACATGCAGGGCCTGAAAGGTGATGCCGCTAAGGTGCGAATGAGCAATGCTGCGAGAGATGTGATCAAGGCCGATATGGATCTTGACAAGCCGAAGGATGACGAAGAAGCGGAGAATCAGGAGCCAGCCACAAGCCCCGAGTACCTGGAAGCCATCAATGCGTTCCGCGAGTGCTTGCCCAAGGGGGACGAGGATCTGGATAACGTCGACTTCGGAGAAAAGTTGGAGGGAGACATTCAAAAGCGTTTGCCGAAGAGGCAGCGAGCAGAGCTAGTCTTTTTCGCTGTTGCCGGCAAGCTTTTCAGCGCCGAGGATTTGAAGAAGCCGAAATCGAAACCCAAGGCTACTGAGCCGCCGGTGAACAAGAAGCGGAAGAACAGAACTATGGTTGTTGATATCAGCAGCAGCGAGGATAGCGATGATGATGCCCCGGCTTCGAAGAAGGCTGCCAGCAAGCCTGCGCCGGATAGCGATGACGAGACCTCGTCGAGCGGTGGCAGCAGCAGCAGCAGCAGCGACAGCGACAGCGACAGTGATGACAAGACATCTACTACCCCGGCCCCTGCCAAACAAAGTGCCGCAAGCACTCCTTCATCGTCCGCCCCCAGTGGTGTCGCAATGTCGAACAAGCAGAGCAAAGCTGCCAAGAGGAAGGAGAAGTTTGTGCCAGTTCGCGAAGAAAAGCCCAAGCCTGCTGTGCCGAAAAAGACGCAGAAGCGAAAGCTCAGGACAGCTCAGATCGAAATCTCGAGCAGCGAAAGCGACAGCGAGTAGTTCTGACGAATTGGCGTTTGGATTGCTACCTAGGGTTCGGATGTGTATATATCTCTACCACAGCATTTGGGACGGTGTAATTATGTTCATGTCAAAAGTCATTTTATCCTCGTGTCGTCCATAATTCATGTGCATCGAAGTATGTGTATGTAGTAGATGTCTATATGGTCTGTTTGCTCTTCGAAGTTGGTATTCCACGTATCCAGGGTGAACAAAAAATAATAGCAAAAGCAAGTCCGAGGCAGTCTTTTGATCATCTATGTACAGGTCCTTATCAACAATACCTCATACTCATTCATAGTAAAAGATTCAATGACCAAATGGTGGTAAACTGTTTATAGAACCTGGAAGGCGGTGAAGCCGACCTCAAGCTTGAGCTCAGGCAGCTCTGGCACCGCGTCACTGATCAACCCCCATCATCTCATCCTCTCGGACCCTCCTTCCTCATTCCTTTTCTTTCTTTCTGTTAGTCTAGCTATAAAATACTTGAAGATCTGCCGTCATGTCTGGTATGATTCCTCGTCGACGATGGTCCCCCCCAGCCTAGTGACTTCATCCCCGACTGACCTTCGTTCTCTCCGCAGGAAGCGCCTACGACAGACATATCACTATCTTCTCCGACCAGGGTCGATTGTACCAAGTCGGTATGTATTGCCCACTCGGCGATGATTCCGCCTCGATCTGCCCGGCCTCAATCCGTACGCTGTTATCATGACCGCTGACAAAACACCCAGAATATGCATTCAAGGCCATCACTTCAGCCAACATCACCTCCATCGGTGTGAGAGGCAAGGACTGTGCCGTGGTGATTTCGCAGAAGAAAGTCGCTGTAAGATGGATTCCTCGTTCATAGCTCGGGATTGCGCTCACGCTAATCCGCTGCCTACCAGGACAAATTGATCGAGCCCTCCTCCGTTTCACATGTTTTCAAGATCTCGCCTTCCGTAGGATGCGTGATGACTGGCTCCATAGCAGATGCTCGTGCATCCGTTGACCGGGCCCGTGGTGAGGCTGCTGAATTCCGGTACAAGTTCGGATATGAGATGCCTTGCGATGTGCTGGCAAAGCGTCTGGCAAATATCAACCAGGTCTACACACAAAGGGTAGGGTTTTCCGCCACCGTGCAATCCCATCTAGAGAGACGGAATAGCTGACATGGTTCTCTTCGAAACTCTCCAGGCTTACATGCGACCACTTGGTGTGGCTACGACCCTGATCTCTGTGGATGACGAGAGCGGCCCGCAGCTCTACAAGTGTGACCCGGCCGGTTACTACGTTGGGTACAAGGCAACAGCATCTGGTCCCAAGCAGCAGGAGGCGTTGAACTACCTGGAGAAGAAGCTGAAGAACAAGGACGCGGCCACGGGTAGCTGGGAGGAGGTTGTGGAGCTGGGTATCACAGCCCTCAGCAATGTGCTAAGTGTTGACTTCAAGAAGCACGAGATTGAGATTGGTGTCGTCGGTGGGCCGCGGGCCCCCGGCGAGGAGGGAACCACTACAGGGTTCCGTGCCCTGACGGAAGAGGAGATTGATGAACGGTTGCAGGCCATAGCCGAGAAGGACTGAGCGAGCTGGACCTGCAAGCTATGGACGTATGTGGACCAGTAATGGAAGGACTCTGGTGTTTTATTTTAGAGAAACAGACGATCTGTGAATGATAACTCAATTGTTTCCTGCACGAGTATACTTTCGGTCATGTTCGGGGCTCATCCTGCACCTTGACGCCATACTGGTAGAGTATCGACCCATTCATTAGCGCCGATACTATGGATACTACGGAGTAGAGCATAGATCGATTATCGATACTACCTATGGATACTATAGCGTAACCCTGTCGGGTAGTCCGAGACCATATTCAGCCTGTCAAGACTGCGACTGGAGAATCCGCCACCTGGAAATTTGGAGACAATCCGATATTAGTTTATCACCCGTGGACGCATAAAAGCAAGGAGAGGGACGGGCATGCTACTAAGAAGAGTTGTTGTGCGGGGCGCCACATGTGGCTTCGTGGCTGGGTCCTGACAGCCCATAAATTATGCGTCCCTGTGGTTTTGTGGTTTTGTGGGTTTTTTTCTTTCTTCATATCTGATTGGCTTCATTCAATTGAACTAGAGCGGCTAGGGGATACTAAAGTGGCTAAAAGTGAGTCCCAGGGCTAAGAATAAATGTGGCAAATATCCAGCTGAACATGTTCCCTAACTGTCAGATCCACACGTCAAGTCCGAGTTCAGGTCTGAGCAAGTAACTAATGCAGGTCCAAGGCTGAGAGTACTCCTTTTGCCCTTACTCTATATTACTCTTTTGTTTCTGAAATCTCTACAAGGGTCCCACGAGTCATGCATGATGCATCACAAGAAAAAACACCAAAAAACAAAACAAAACAAGAATAAGAAATTTTAATGGTTCCCCACTGAATAGTTCACTCAATCATCTCCAATCAGCAGCATGAAACACCATCTCTCGTCTCATGCGATAACCCAAATCGGCCGTACAGGAACCTAATCTCATCTGCGGGCTAAGGCTCTCCACTTTCAATCTACAACTCGGACCAGTGTTAATGCAATAGGCCGTGTCTTTTCCCATACATACATAACCCTTTTTTCCTGTTCCTTTCTCCACCGTCGGATCCATCTCCTTGGAACAGGGATGGTCCTAGTCATGCCGTAAACGGTTTCTCGGGAGCTTATGGAGTGGCCCGGTCCCATCCCAGCTGTAGTCGACAACCCGAGCTCCCTGAACGTGGGATCTTGCCCATCTATTGGTGCAGCTCATCCTCTCGGTAATGATGTATCCTGACGTTGGCTCCGCTGTTGTATTGCGGGCTGATAAATCCTTTAAATTTTTATGTTATTATTATTGTGTAGTATTTTAGCTTTTCTTTTTCCTTTTTCGGTTGAGGATCGTTGGCTGTCATGTATGGGGTAAGGACACCATTTCCAATCTTTGAAGACTTATATCTTTCCTTACCCCCCAGCTGTTGGTGGCCTAACATTCTCGACTCCATAGACCATTAGTTCCTATGACCATTGCCTTTCCTTCATCTCTTATTGGTTATCTTTGATGTCCTATCCTTTATACTTGCCTTTGCCTTCATCCTACTCGTCCATCCTCTGATCCATTAGCTTCCTATCTATATACTTAATCTACCAGAAACATGGCAGACGGATGTAAGCTGACTAAGTCAACCAATCACCCAACAACCTGCTAATAACCAAGCAGTCAATCAAGCCCGCGCTATGCGAGTCGCCGAGATAATCAACGACTACCGCACCCTCCTGCTCCACATCTCGCAACAGCAAGTCGAAGCATCCCAAGAAGAATACTGGGAAGACGGCTTCGTCGTACTCCGCGAGTCCCAAGCCTCCGCCCAGACCCTAATGGCCGCCAACTACCAACCGTGCCCGGTAACAGGGCAAGGGAACGTCGAGACCGAGAAAGCCGAGCTACAGAGGTACACAGAACCCAGGCTACCCAAGTCAATGTCAAGACACTAACAGTCTCTCCCCAGAGTGATCCTGGACGGCAGCGCACGCCGGTTCCAAGCGCATAAGATCTACCTGCGCGCCGCCGCAGCCCGGCGATGGGCCATGACGCGCGCCAGCATTCTCCGCGGCTCCCCTCCAACAGCCCAGCACTCGACCGCCTTGAAGAGCGCAACTGCTACCCTCCATCAGGACCTGGCTCGTTTCACGGACCAGCATGTCGTTGCGGACTTGCGTGCTGCTGATCTGCGCGCTGGTCACTGGGTTGATGATGACCCGTCCTTGGAGGCGATCCGTCGCTGGATTGGGAGTCGGTAATTGTGATTGTGGTGATGGGGATATGAAACTCGACGTGGAAATGGAAATGGAAATGGAAACGGAAACGAATGCATGTTGCGTGGGGTTTTTTTTTTTCGGATTTTGCCTTCTACTGATTCCCTGCTTGTGAGCCTTGGGTTTTATATGATTCTTCTAATAGAGGGGCTTGCGAGGGATGGGTATATACGCTGGTCGTGTATACTGCCTCGAGACAAAAAGAGTTTGGATTCATTGCGTGGTTTTGGTTACTACGATATCCCTCTTGTATTTTTTTTTGGTTTGCATTTCTGTTTGAGGTGTTATGAGTTATTCTAGAAAACAAAATCAATTCCATTTACACTGTTCAAGTATTGAAGATTGGATCTACTATCTTGTATGGACAGTATAGTTACTTAGTATAGGTACGGAGTAGAAGGGATGATAGCCCTAACAGCCCCACAATGATCGGACACAAAAGTACCTGTCTCTACAACATACAAAATGCAAATTTTGCTCTTAGGGGAAAAGATACATCGTAGGGTCCTTGACCCTGTCGGCAATTGAATCCCACCTGAACCCGACACCTGGGGCGCCGAGGCAGACATGCCAGCTGAAAGATAAAGATCCACCAACAATATCCGGGAGTGAAGGATTTTTAAAAAAAAATAGACGTTGCAAGATCGTAGTGGATCGGGATCAACTTGCTATGGCGATTTCGGACACGGCTTGCCAGGCTAAGGGCGTTAGTTCGGCTGTGTAGATCCAATCAGCACGCCCAATGACCAGATCGCGGCTGGAGTTCAGCTATCGATGGACTGGATGTTTAATTTGGATTTGGATTTTTTTCCCTTCTTTTTCTTTTTCTTTTCTTCTTTTCGCTATTCATTTTTATTCTGTTGTTTTGGTGGGGTTGTTCTACCCACGTTTTATATTTTATATTTTGCTCCTTAACTGTGGGTTTGTCGGATTCCCTCCTGTCCATACATTTCTCTTCTAGATGTCTCCCTAGATTTCTTCTCGGCTGTTTCGGCCCTCCGAATAGCCCCATGTCTGATTCGTGTCTGTTTCATTCGATCGGCATTGAATGAGTACGAGGTGGGGCATGTTGGATAAAGATGCTTTGTCGATCGTTGCACATCACCTTCGGTGACCTCCATGATGTCCATTGCATTGGTGCATAAACACTGGCATTTCACAATATAGCACATAGAACTACCCATATCATGCATCAGTTCATAACTCATATTGTGATCCCAGCATTCATCACATGGGAATCACAAAGGAGGAAATAAACATACGGCAACTGATAGGTTGCATCGAGGCCAAGCATACTTGGGGATCATGCATAGACCTACAGTTCCCTGTTAATACCCTGATGTATACGGAGTAAGTTCGAGAATCATCTTATGACCAGAACGAAGGGTGTTAAACTCCGAGTATACTTGTAATCCCGGTCGGTCTTTGTACATCACTCGCTATATAACTACCCGGGATTGCCGCTTCCCCAACATTTCTCGGCTTGAGGTTGTCACTTGCCACGGGTTCAATGGTCGATCTACTGCCGAAAGAGTCCGATCCATGCTCGATCCCCCATGTGGGCATACTTGAGGGCGTAGGTCGTCTGACCAAGGTTTTATATATCGAGAGTATTGCATAGAGCTAATGTTAACCTACAATTGAGGAAGGGGACGTGCTCACTAGATGTTATGGAGGTGCTTTTAGATCTGCATTGGGCGAGATACTTTCAATCATGAGGTCTTCAACTAACTTCAGAATATTCAATTTGACAATATAATAGACGAGCTCCCATGACTAGTCATGATTCCACTTAGTATTGCTTCTTTTCCTTACGCCATGTCGCATTCTTGCCTAGAGTTGCATTCTTCAACATCACGAGTACTTGGTACTTCTTATCTTTCTATCTTGTGCTTACACCAAGTCTGAATTCAACAATAATCTAACATACTATTACATGAAACATATTAGGGATTGGCTCAAAATGAGGTTACATGCATCTTGAACAGGTGGAGGTGTCACGCACCACGTTTTCTTGGACCCTTCTGGGCATGTAGTCAACATACATATATAGTCTCACAACTCGTCATTCAGATTATACAAAGATATCTTTGATTATACACAGATATTCTATCTGATCCTTTTCTTTTTACCATCTTCAGCCACGGTTGTTGCCTTGGTGCCTTAAACCCATACACCGCCACATGTGAGTCCTGCCCAATGACGTTGTGGCGTTGATATTGCCCAGACGCCTAAGGTACGACAGTCCACTAACAATTAGGCTGCGACATAAAGTACCCTAGAAATACTCGCCTCTAGGTATTCTTTGCTGCTCCTTTGTCTCCGACATTGACTTTCTCTTCTGACTTGAAATTGTGGCTTATCGGCTTAAGCCCATTGCTTTGTTTACCCTACTTGTGGCTGTTCTCGTGCAGTACTTCAACCCTCGTACCCATACACCAACCATGTCTGAAATGAGATCAGTCGCCTATTTTGTCAATTGGGTAGGTGCATAATCTTGTTCCCATTTCGATCCCGACCGCCCTTTTCACAATGCCAAACTCTAACTGGCTGGACATACACACCCAAAAAGGACAATGTTGACATACCCCATAGGCAATTTACGGCCGCAACTACAACCCACAGGATCTGCCCGCCCACAAGCTGACGCACATCCTCTATGCATTTGCCAACGTTCGGCCCGAAAACGGCGAAGTGTAAGTCATGCCATTGATCCTTATAGACTACAGAAGACGTCCTGACCCAGAATCGCAGGTACTTGACCGACTCTTGGTCTGATGTCGAGAAGCATTACCCGACAGACTCGTGGAATGACGTCGGTGACAATGTGTACGGATGTGCTAAGCAGCTTTTCCTGCTTAAGAAGCAGAACCGCAAGATGAAGGTTTTGCTTTCTATCGGTGGCTGGACGTACTCGGCGAATTTTGCGCAGCCTGCGAGCTCCGAGGAGGGTCGGACTACATTTGCTGAATCGGCCACACGTCTGGTTCTGGATTTGGGATTCGACGGTATGTGTTATGTTTTACCGGACTGGGTACGGCGTATGATGTTGATCTTGACTCTTTTATAGGTCTTGACATCGATTGGGAATATCCTAAGGGTGAGTTTGCCAGAACATACTCGAAGGAAGAACGAGGCTCATTTTATATCCAGATGACACCGAGGCCCAGAACCTAGTTCTCCTGCTCCAGAAATGCCGAGAGGTATGTCGTTCTCTGAATCTCGCATTGAACCAACTGACCGGAAACAGGTTCTTGACAGAGAGGCTGGGCCCGATCGCCGTTTCTACTTGACAATCGCCTGTCCTGCCGGTATGTCTACCATATCCCCGGCGATGGACAACTGCCGCGAACCAAACTGACCGCTACAGGTGCGAGCAACTACGAGAAGCTCAAATTCCAAGAGATGACCCCAGTGCTAGACTTCTACAACCTGATGGCATACGACTTCGCCGGAAGTTGGGACACCAACGCTGGCCACCAAGCGAACATCGCCCCTTCAGATTCCAACCCTGCATCTACACCATTCTCGATCAATGCTGCTCTGGACTACTACATCAACGACGGCGGTGTACCACCCGTCAAGATCGTCATGGGCATGCCGCTGTACGGACGTGCATTTGAGGACACCGATGGACCCGGCGCGCCCTTCTCCGGGGTTGGAGAGGGTAGTTGGGAGAACGGGGTGTGGGATTACAAGGCGCTGCCCAGACCCGGGGCTGAGGAACAGTTCGATGAGGAATCTGGTGCCTCATTCTGCTATGATGGCGGTGCGCGCACGATGGTTTCTTACGATACTGCCCATATGGCGCAGGTCAAGGCGAACTATATTCGCGATCGCGGACTGGGTGGTGGTATGTGGTGGGAGAGTAGTGGTGATAAGGGTGGTAAGGAGGCTGATCCGGCGGAGGGGAGCTTGATCGGTATCTTTGTCGATGGTGTGGGTGGTGAAGGCGCTTTGGATCAGTCGGCTAATGCTCTCGAGTATCCCGAGAGCAAGTATGACAATGTCAAGGCTGGCTTCCCGGACGAGTAGGTGAGTGAGAGCTTGCATGGCGTTGTGCATTGCTTTTCGCAGTATGTTGTACAGTGCTTTGAACAGATAGTGTGACAATATCGATGTCTACGAATACATACGAGTCCATCATTACTTGGGATTTTCGAATTTTCGGCGGATGCCTAGTTTTGTTCTTTATATTGACTGTAGCACATGGGTATTCCAAGGAACCATCATCAACCAACGTCAACCGTGATACTCCATCACCTGCCCCGATCTAGCGAAAACCATGCTCAAGTTCGGCGACAGCACACCACGGCCCGACTTAGACCATTTATTTGGCCTCGTCGAAGACGTAGGTGAGGTGGCACTTACCGCAGTACTGGCGGTTGTGCATAGCGGCCATGAAGACACCGGCACCACACTATGAAGATAAATTAGTTTTCCGTTGATTGAAATCCAAGGGTTATTGTCGCAAGACAAAAGTCATCACATACCTCGGGAGCGGGGCACTCGCGGCGAAGACGCTCGATCTTGCCGTCACCGTCAACCTTGTAGTACTTGAGGATGGCGAGCTTGGTCTTCTTGTGCTTGTGCTTGATCTTCTTGGGGGTGGTGTAGACCTTCTTCTTGCGCTTCTTACCACCACCACGCAGGCGGAGGACGAGGTGAAGGGTCGACTCCTTCTGGATGTTGTAGTCCGAAAGAGTGCGGCCATCCTCGAGCTGCTTACCAGCGAAGATCAGACGCTGTTGGTCGGGGGGGAATACCCTCCTTGTCTGGTGCGGGGTTAGCCTATGTTGTCTTTTTTTTTCGAGTCGTTTGTGCGATCGTTGCTCGCGGATTTCGGCTGGGCTTACCCTGGATCTTGGACTTGACATTGTCAATGGTGTCGGAGGACTCCACCTCAAGGGTGATAGTCTTACCCGTAAGGGTCTTGACGAAGATCTGCATCTTGATGAAGGCCTGCGAACAAAATGTCAGTGGGATGCTCGTGATGAAAATGTGGGAGACAGAGAGAGAATGGACAGAATGCTAGTTGCGCATGCTCATCACATTCCTATCTGCCTGTATAGGACCAAAACTCACCTCGACAGTCGTGTCTTCCTCAACCTTGCAAGATTGAAGAAAATCGTTGTGCGCGGCAGCCGGTTGGTGATTAAAATCGTTGTGCGGTCACGTGGGTGGGTCGTATACCAAAAGGAGCTTAGCTTGAAATAAAATGCTGACCAACCAGATCACATGATAGGAAAGGAAGGGCAGACGGAAAAAAGTGTCGGCCCGTCTTGCCAGAGAGCCCCACACGTGACTCAAAAGGGATGTTCGTTGATTTATGCCTGAGGCCATCGATACCTATCCCGTGTTCGACAGGTCGAATCAGATATTGATGTGACGCCATGGGCATTATCAGGCTATCGGGCCTATGGGTACTATATATGGAGCCAAGGTCTATATAGTATGAGATCGACTTGTTTATATTGAATCTCCTCGGAAACGAACCGAGGAGTCATCGAGTTTATAGGAATAGGTAACATTTACATGCATTTTATCACAGGGATTCACTTCCCTTGCAGAAGAAGTCGAATAATTATAAGCAAGGTCCCTTCAGCGAAGGATAAAAATCGACGATGGGCAAGGGAGAGGACCCGCTTTTCGTCAGAGGTGGCCCGTCCTTTGGTTTCCCAGACGCCCGCCTAAGGGCGTTGCTATGCCAACGCCCCAAATTTGTTGATGAGAACGGGTCTCACATAGATCGGGGTTCCAGAACCAAACCTTGGAAACCTTCATACATTCGCATTTCTGCTCTTTCAGGTTCAGTTCAGAATCTACTTGAGCTGTGTGACCTTTTGAAGCTTGACTTGAATTACTTGAGTTGAGGCTCTAACAAACCTTTCCACTTCCTTCCTCCTAGTGCCCATTGCTTTCATATTCACATACTGACACTTCAATCAGGAACCCCAACCGTCAATCGGCGATATCATGAACTCCAACGCGCTGGGAACCGGTCGTCATCGCCGCCAAATCTCCACACCAGTTGCGCCATACCAGCCCGCGCCAGTCATGACCAATATGCAACCCCGTCGGTCACATCGTCGAGGGCAGACTGTGGATTACAGCTCTTTCAGTCAACAGCCCACTATGGACCGACACATGCCGAAGACGGTCTCGCAGTTGCGAGATTATTTTAACGAAAAATCAGGTTTCCCATCTCAACAGAGGGATGTACAGCAGTATCACTCTTATGCCCAGCAGCCCGAGCGGTCTTTCATTCCATCAAGCATGCACATTCAGCAGCCATATCAATATCAACCTCACCAGTCGCTCGGGTCTGACTGCCAGGCTTTCAACCAAGAACAATTGCAAGCGATCCACACCACCACTGGAAGCCCTGCGCCTTCTTCTGTTGGCGCCCCGGCTTTGTCTCGATCAGCCAGCGAAAGCTCCGAAAACACACCATTGAAGCTTGCGCTGCACCGTATGCAACAAGAGCAGTTCTCGACCCAGCAACAGCAACAGCAACAATTTATTGGCAATGCCGATTGGGAATTGTTTCCTCAGCGCAACATGCCAATGGGCCAAAACGAGCAGGTGACGGCCTATGCCGGATCAATGCATCCAGTCTCTGTTCAACCAAAGGCTCCATCTGCGAAAATTCTCTCGCAAATGTCTACTGCTTGTATGCGTCTTTGTCTTCAATCTAACCAGACCGAAGCTAATTATATGGCAGACTCCCCCTTGACCCCCGACTCTACCCCATTGAAAAGATCTATTGATTATTCCATGTACAGCAATGACCCAACACCTTCCAAGTCCCAAAGTTTCTCATTTCCCCATACCCCAGCTACTGCTGAGATGCAGAGAGCCCAGTCTTTGCAAGGAATCCCCTATGTCAACTCTGCGCAGATTAAGCAGCAGATGCCCTCCCCCGTCAATTCTCCGATTAGCGCGTCATTCACCGAAGTTGCCGATATGCCATCTCCAAGTTCATATGGAATGACTCCTCAAAATTCCAATATCTCGATCACATCTTCCACTGGCGGAACCAAAACGCGAGCACCATCTTCTGTGTCATCTCCCATCGACGTACCTGCTCACGATGACCTCGATGCCCGAGTCAAGGCATCAGTCCAGCAAACGGGTATTTCGACTGACGAAATTGCCAAGTTCATCTCCGGCCCTGACCCCAAGGATGGGAAGTGGGTCTGTCTATATTCAGGCTGTCTTTGCCGCTTTGGTCGCAAGGAAAACATCAAGTCCCACGTCCAAACACATCTCGGAGACCGCCAATTCAAATGCGACATTTGCGAAAAGCACTTCGTGCGCGGGCATGATCTCAAGCGCCATCTGAAGACACACAGTGGCAACAAGCCCTTTGCGTGTGCCTGTGGTGCCAGCTTTGCTAGACAGGATGCCCTGACTCGTCACCGCCAGCGCGATATGTGTATCGGAGGCTTCACCGGTGTGGTTCCAAAAACAACCAAGCGTGGCCGCCCCCCAAAGAAGAAGAACAGCCGCCCGGATATCGAAACTCGTCAAGCCAAGTCGACCCGTACTCGTCAACGCGTTGCTGAAAAGTCCGCCTCTACCGCTTCAGTCAAGCCTCAACCCACTCTGCAAGATGCTCCGGTGTTCAACTCGCCCAACTATGCCCCATCTGCTGCCGTCTCGTCGTACACGCCACCCACTTCACCTGGAAACAGATACCACACCATTTCCTCGCCATGTCAGACTTACAACTCCCTCGATGCCCAGCTCGAGGATGACATGTTGCCTTTGTCACCACCCCAGCTTGCTCACGCTAGATATGAGCAGGCAATGGCTCAGTACGGATCAAATTTCGGTTCCCAGCCCTACTCGCAGGAATCCACGTACTCGCAGGAGTCTCTCTACAGTGACTCTGCTCTCTCGCCTCGGGAAATGTCCTCCCCTCGCTCGGCGCCCACTCTGGCAGAATCATCTGTCGGCTCGGAGATTGATATCTTCATGACGCAAGACCCCTCTGATGACTTGCGAGAGGAGTTCGGCCATCTCGCTCACTCGGGCCTGCCTGGTTTCCCGACTTATCAGTTCATCGATTCAACCGACTTCGCCCCTGTCTCGTCCTACTACCCCGAGAAGACCTTTTCTGGTATCCCCCAACTGGACGACGACCTGACGGACCCGATCGACTGCTTGTCCAGCGAGTTCCTGGTGGACCCTTGAACGACTTTTGTTACCAAAAAAATCACGGGGACACATACGGCGCGGCTTATCATTTTCTTCACGGCGAGACTTCTTTGCAACGATATAGGACGACCTTGTACACTTTAATGACCCACGACAAAATCGGGCGTTTTCTTTCTCTGCACATTTCGGGAATTTTGAAACGACTTTGCGGACTTGCGGGTGTTTTGGGCTATTTGCTTTTCCCTGCCCTTATTTCCTCCCTGTATTCCTCTCTTCTTGTTTCTTGTTTCTTTTGTCTTTTGAATGGCTGCTTTATTCTTCACGTCCTTTTGGCCTTATCGCATCTCTTTGAAGATGTTCGATACGTGGCGGCCTGTTTATTCCCGGTGTTTATCCTTCCTTTCTAAATGTTCCCCCATGATGCGATATGTATTTGACGTCTTTACTTTCAATGGATCTTTTCTGTACCTACCCTGTCAACAAAGGATGGCTTAATCGAAGGATTGTTTTCCTTTCGATGACAGACATAATTGCGGATAGCCTGTACTCTACTATTTCAAACTTGTTATGCATACAGCTTGCATCCAGTCCTATACAATATTTTACTGTATTGATCTGTAGATCTGAGGAAAGGCGCCATAAAGAGCCAGACAGCCTAAGGGAAAGCACCCCCAGAGACCTTGCCCATTCTGGCGACTTGAACACTCAGGGTTCGAAGTACAAAATATTTGTTCACGAAGAAAGTAACATATATTAAGATACTACTCTAAATAATGCGTGTTTCTATCAATATTTCTAACGATTCTGCGTCAGGAATCGGCGTCTGACAGCCTTCTCGTCGCATTCTATCCGGGATTTCTGTGCAGCTCTATCAGATCCCGATCGGCTGACCTGCTTTCCACTAGGAGTACAGGAAAAGAAACAATAGTGAAGAAACCGATCTACTTCGAAGCCCATGTGATCTCGATCTCAATAGGGCGCCCCCCTTGCGAAGCATACACGTTACTCTGCGTACGCCCCTTGGGTGGATGGTCGGCAAAGAAAGTAGTGTGATCACTGTAAGCGAGCTTACCATCCTTGGCCTGTATGCAGTGTGAGAATCATGAAAAAGAGATCCTGAAAATATCTGGGATATACGTACGGTGAACTCGCTTGGCGTGCTGACGTGGGGTCCGCAAGTAAGGGCGTCTCGCTCGAAGGCACAGAGCCCCTTGCTAGATTTCAGAGTAAATATATCATCTGCAAGATACCGTTTACTTGATGTTAGCAAGCAATAGCAGAGAGGTCATATGCGGAAATCGCGGCTACGAACCTGATAGCTTTTCGGCCCGGAAAGTCGCACAGGTCCCGGACGAAAACCAAGTTCCGTAGCTGATGATACAGCCGTGCTTTCTGTTAAGTCTCTGCACAATGAGGTTACCTCGGCCGGCAAAGGGAGTGCCTGGCGCTGTGGGCTCGGGGGAACCTATGGTTGTCGTCTGAGTAGGCTCGTCCCGGGCATGCTTCAGTGGGTACTTGATTCCTCTGGAGGGGCAATTGGACTTCTGGCCATCTGGTTATTTTGTAAGCTTTTCTACTATGGTGAGTAACATTGAAGGTTGACCGACCTGGACCTGCAGCGATGAATTTACCCGATTGCAGACTTCCTGCAATATTGAAATAGTACCAAATCTCATTGATGGCGCCGCCTCTGCAACGGACAGTGACGGGGTCTCCATGGGCTTGTTCCAATGCAGCTTCAATATCAGCAAGAGCATAGGTCTGCGTCTGAGATGGTACGATGCCAGCATTGGCCAGGAACTTATGCATGGTTAGCGGTTTGATCCGAATCTAGTCGCACAATGATCGACAGGATCAAACTAACCTCGTAGGAAGGCAGGTCCTTATAAACCTCGACAGTCTTGTCAAAGTAGTCCACGACCTCTTGTTGCGGCAGATAGTCCTCGTAGCAATCTGGTTCCAGGGTGCTGACGCAAGTGCCGTGCTTGTTCCACTCATGTTCCCACAGATGGTTATCATCACCACGGAAATCCTTCCAATACTCGCTCATGTATTCGAGTAGATCTCCTCGGCCCGCGTCAACTAGAATCAGAGAAATGTTGCTGTACTTGCGTTTGGAGTCGCAGAACTGGTCAAAGCCGCCGTTGCAGTGATCAGGCCTGAAGAGTTAGTTTTATATTTATCCAACCTGGATGAGGTAAAAACTCACCACAGTCCATGGATAGTCCATGCATCTTCAGGGCCAAGTGCAGGGTCGACATCCCAGAATTGTGTCTGTAGCATTTGACCGCCGGGGTAATTGAAACAGCAGGTGTCTTGACCGTGGTACCTGGCCTGGCAACTTATTTCCGAGACAGGGCATGATGAGGAAGTTCCAGGCCTCGCATTCTCATTTGAAGTTTGTGAGAGCCAGAGTGAGCCGAAAGTCTTGAGGATCTTCTGGGGTCCAGGGATCCCCATGAACTGTTGTGATGATCCCCGCATCATCGATGACAGCATTTTCCCGTGATCTTAGGGAGTACACTTGTCAAACTGAAAACAGAGAAAGAATATAAGAGTAGACAAGTAGACAAGTACTAGGACGGTCGTATTTAGACGAGGAACAGGTGTACTTAGGAGGCTACAACGGTCACTGGCGTACCATCGAAGTCGCCTCGTGCGGAGAGTCTCATATGACTAAGCGCGGGGGCAGCTGATAAGGGTCACCTGGGCCTGGTTTACTTGCACGACAGCAGCCATGTTTTATATTGCACTCGTTTAAAGTTGGAGATGGTCGTTGAAGAGTGAAGGGGTATCATAGTTGGTCAACAGTGGGCAAAATAATCTATCTCAGTTTGCGCCTGTCAGTTCTGGCCTCGGGTGACCAGAGGCCTCCTGCTTGCGCGCCTCCTGTTCATGTACTCTTTCTTTCCACAGACGTAATACTTCAAAGCCAACCTCAACGGCAATGAGAAGAATGATAATCCACTCGAGCCGCAGACCATGTGTCTCACTAAGGCGCTCCCGGAGTACACTTGCGATCTCTTGCGCATAGTCCATCTTTTCGTTCAGCAGTTTGATGCGAATTCCAACATCTAAAGCTCTGCCTGCCTGCTCGTAATAGCCCTCCAAGCCGAGCTCATGTCGGCTGTCCCAAAAGATATCGGGAAGGGAATCAGTGAGCTCAGAATAGAGATTAAGCTGGGCTCGAACACTGAGTAGCTGCCCCGTCTTGCGGAGTACGAAGTCTCGTGTAAAAGGGAGACGGGATCCCTGTGAGAGAAGAGTCGGAATTGGCCGAGTGGATTCAAAATAGTTTGAAAGAAGGCTCTCGAGGACGGCCAACTTCGTACTCCGAGCAAGACCTGACGAAAATGCAACCTTAGTCAACACCGTGTCAACGGATTGTTGCGCCGCTGGCAATCCCTCTGCATCTCCGTGACCCGAGCTGGTGCCTAGTATAATTGTGTCTCCTTTTATCACGCTGTTCTCCCGCCTCGGGTCCTCCACGAATTCGAGATCCTCAGTTTCCAACTCATCCACATGGGCACCTTCTGCTGCGGGTAAGAGAGTTCGTGTTGCTAGGAATGATGTGAATCCTTCTGGGAGAGACCATGCTACCACTGTACCGGAGGGAAACACAAACAAATCGCCGACTTCGTCGGATGGTAGATCTGTGCTCGAGGGATTCGTCAAGCGCTGTATGGAGTCTAACGGTATTTGAACATGAACGACTTGCGGGAAGAGTCCCGTTTCCAACGGATCTGGTTCATATCCTCGTTCTTGCAAAATATCCCTGACTTGGCGGATGTTGAATTGCTCGGCTACGGCGTACGCGGTCACTGTCTATAGACGCCAAAGCAATCAGTAAAAGTCAATCATAGAAAAGCCCAGTTATACCTACCTTTGTCCGATTTAATCCCTGCTCTTTGAGGAGCGCCTTGGAGAGAATGCCATCCTTCGACCTCTGTGCTTCCACCGCTACTCGCCGCAATGAAGTGGGAGCTGCTGGTACCCTAGGACCCCGTCGACGTTGCTTCTGGGAATCCCGAGAGAACTCAATTGGTTCATCGGTGTTGTTCTGTTTTTGTTTCAAATGGGCATTAGATGAGAAGAAATCCTTCCGTCGGGGAAGTGCTAATGGAGGAGAAGCATGAAGATATTGGGTTTGCGGCCGCGTAGGAAGTCGTAATCCTGGGCGCTTGCAGCTCAAGCAGACATATGGCCTGGCAAACATTGTGTGTGTGTCGAATGAACAAAAGCCTAGTGGCTCGATGACATCGTTTTGCCCGCGGCCCGATGCCCCGCTTAGTCATGGAACCAAGCTCGGGGCCCTGACCTACCCCGGCTCAACTGTAGAACCACAGAATCCCGTTTCCAGCTTGTCGCATTCTACTTCAACCAGCTTGGGAGCTGCAGGTGCCGAGAGGGATTCGCCATGGACGCGCCTGGCGCGACACCGCCGGACGAAAGTGCCGTTCAGAGCACTCCCAAGCACGACTCATCCATGCGAACCAGATCACCTACAAACACGACTGAAGACGTCCAAGATAGAGACCAACGACACAATGACCACAGCTCTAGTAGCAGCGATAATGAAGAAGATGAAGTGGAGGCCGAGGAAGAGGATGACTCGGACGATGAGGACGAGGAGCCCCGCCTCAAGTACGCATACCTTACGAAGCACCTGGGATCAGTATATCGCAACGGGGATGCGACAAGCTCATTCCTTGTAGCAGGAGATAAAATGGTGTGTATCCCTAGCGAAACTTATGCTATATAATGAGCTAACGAGTTGTCTAGGTCGTCGGGACACACAACGGGAACGTCGTAAGTTAGCTACACCAACATGAAAACATATGAGCTGACCTTGTCAAGCATGTTATGTCCTTGCCGCTTCTACAATCTCTCCGTGTATACCATGCACACTCAGCAAGTGTCACCTCAATATCGATATCGCCATTTCCGCCTCCACTTCCGAACCTTAAGCAAGACGCCTTCAGCAAGCAGGCCGCGGAAGAACACAGACCGTCCACGCGATCATCTAATACCACCGGCAGTATCCGTGGTCAAGGAAAACTCGGTAATCATCCCGCTGTGCCTCCCACGCCATCAAACTCGATTTATATTGGAACCTCTTCAATCGATGGTCACGTTTGCATCTCGTCGCTAGTAGACCCCAAGGATGTGCTATTGCGCAATTTTGGACGCCCAGTTCAGTCTGTTGCTTTATCTCCAGAGTACAAAACTGACCGGGCGTTCCTGTCTGGTGGCCGAGCGGGTGAATTGATCCTGACAACTGGCGGTCGTATCGGAGCTACCTCCAACTCTACGACAATGGGGGGTGCGGCCGCCACAGCGTCAAGTTGGCTTGGGTCTATGGGCCTGGCAGCCAATAGTGGAAAAGACACAATTATCCACAGCGGAGAAGGGGCTATAAGCACAATTAAATGGTCACTTTCAGGAAAATACGTGGCCTGGGTCAACGAGGAAGGCATTAAGATTATGCGGTCAAATCTGCACCTTGATTCTTCAGAGACAGAATTTGCCTGGAAACGGATCAGTCATATTGATCGCCCAAATCGTCCCGGCTGGGATGAAATGGCCGGTGTTTGGAGAGCACGCGCAGAGTGGATCGACCAGTCTGCTTTAGACAGTGGAGACAATCTCGATCCAAATGAAAACCCAGAAAGCCCAGAGGCACAATCAACTGTACCTACTGAGAAGGTGGAAAAGCTTGTTGTCGGCTGGGGAGGAACTGTTTGGGTCATTGATGTCTATCCCGAGAGGGCGAGCAAAACATCCAAGGGCGAGAGAGTGGGCTCTGCAGAGGTTTTTACAATGTAAGCTGGGAGTCTCACTGGCCGAACCGTTCGCCGCTAACTTCGAACACAGATTACGAACAGATTGCGTGGTATCTGGAATCTCATTGTATACGCCTCGTCTTCTTGTCATTCTCGCATATATGGAAACCGAAGGTGAAACTGCAAGTAATGGAAGAGGCAGTGGGACACGCAATCGGAAAAAGGGCCTTGAGCCTGAACTTCGTGTCATTGACATTGAAACCAAGGAAGAAATCAGCGCTGATACACTTTCAGTAAACCGGTTTGAAGGTCTTTCGGCGTCTGATTACCATCTAAGTGTCCTGCCTCCGTGGAAGACACCAGAGGGACAAGTCGTCCAGCGCGGTGCCTTAGGGGCTCTTGGGTATGGGCTTTTGGATGCTACTATGTACCCTGCACGGCTATTCAGCTCCGGTGCTAGCATCCGCAGTACCACAAGTAGCGGCGACAAGGGTTCTGGTAGAGTTGCTCCATCCTTCATGTCCAAACTCCACGCGACCGAGGATTCCCTTCCGAAGGAAGTACAGGAAGTTTCAGGTGCTCCTGGTGCCAAAATCTTTGTCCACAGCCCGTATGACTGTGTTGTTGCAGTGAAAAGGGATCTTGCGGACCGTTTGTCCTGGCTTGACTCTCATGGTCAATACGAGGACGCATGGCGTCTCGTCGATCAACATCCCGAAGCTGCGGGCTCCATACCTGACCTAACCGAAGCTGTTTCCGAGGCTGCAGGAAGGTCTCAAACCAGTTTGGGTGAATTCTTTGCTGATGATCAGTCATCCATCATGACGGCTGGTCGGACGAGAGTTTCTGCTGCTGAACAGGAAAAAGCTCGCCTGGGAGAACTATGGATCAATCAACTTGTCAGTGAAGAGAAATGGGTTGACGCTGCGAGTATTTGTGGCAAAGTCATCCGCAATGCCCCAAGATGGGAACACTGGGCATGGACCTTTATTAAAAATGATAAGATCGACGAGATCACTTCACAAATCCCGGTTGACTTAAATCCATCGTTGTCTTCTCGGATTTACGAAGTCATCCTCACTCACTATGTGTCACGAGACTTGGTCAAATTCAGAGAACTGATCGAAACATGGCCATCCGACTTGTTTGATGCAAGCGTGGTCACAGAAGCCATCGAAGCACAGGCGAAATCCGAATCAGTGCGCGCCGGGTCTGAGGAGTGGGGAATCCTCACAGATTGCCTCGCCAAGTTGTTCCTCGTAGGAGGGCACTATCGCGAAGCCTTGCGTTGCTATATTCGACTGCAAGATGGAGATGCCGCCATGGCTTTGGTCCGGGAACACCGCCTGCTCGACGCAGTAACCGACGAAATACCAGCCTTCATTATGATTCGCGTTTCCCAAGAGCAGATGGAGTCAGCCACGAAGTTTGAACTGGAGGAGTTGACTTCCGAGCCCACGCGGCTCCTTGTAAGTGAAGCATACACGGGCATTGTTCCCCCAGATACCGTGGTATCACAGTTGATTGCCGCAAACCGGTTCCTGTTTCTTTATTTCTATCTCCGTGCGCTCTGGCGGGGTGAATCATTACCGCACGATGCCTCTAAGCCCAGGAGAGGACGTGGGATCCATGCTCGGGATGCAGCCAGCAAGCTTGCTGCCGATGAAGGCAAAGCCCTGATTGATAACTTTGCCGATACGGCGGTCGAGGTATTTGCCGACTACGACCGGCCTCTCCTGATGGAGTTCCTCCAAACAAGCATATCTTATTCATTCGAGAAAGCCACATCCATCTGCGAGGACCACAAATTCACACCAGAGTTGATCTTCCTTTTGTCCAAGATGGGCCAAACGAAGCGAGCGTTGAACTTGATTCTATCGGATCTCAAGGATGTTTCACAGGCCATTTCATTTGCAAAATCACAGGAGGATCCTGATCTGTGGGAGGATCTGCTTGATTACTCCATGGACAAGCCAAAGTTCATCCATGGTCTTCTTGTTGAGGCGGGAACAGCCATCGACCCGATAAAGCTTGTGCGTCGGATTCCGAGCGGGTTGGAGATCGAAGGTCTAAGAGAGGGTCTCACTCGCTTGATCCGTGAGCACGATCTACAGGCTAGTATCAGCCAAGGCGCGGCTAGAGTTATGCAAAGCGAAGTTGCCCTTGGGATGGACTCGCTGCGCAAAGGTCAGCGGCGGGGAATCAAATTCGATATCACCGAGGATGGAGAGGAAGATTCCAATAAGACACCCACAACGAAGGCCCAAGCTCAAGATCAAATCTCCGAGACCAGTGGCGCCAGAAAATTCGGTGGCTCTGGACAGGGAAGATGCGGCGGTTGCAAAGCCGCCTTCCGCGAAAACGGTATGACTTTGACCCAACTTCATTCCATGCGTTATCCTTGGGAAACGATGCTAATAATAACCTGCTATAGAGCGAGAAATACTTGTTGGCTTTGCTTGTGGCCATATTTTCCACCTATCCCACTTGCACCCAGACACGCCACAGCAACAATCTGGCACGAGCAGCCGTGACCGATCTGCCGATGTTACACCTCGCGCCACGTCTCCAGTCGACGAAACCAGATCTGCCACCGCATCTCGCACCGTTGGCCCTAAAGTCACGACGGCAAGAATCCTGCGAGACAAGATCGGTGATGGATGTCGGATTTGTGCTGTGACGAGAGACATTGAATCCCTTGGTGGTGAGGCTGAGGTTTGAACTCTGTTGGGGGACATCTGTACCCATTCACGTCTGTCCTGTGTGTATACTCCATGTGCACATAGCTATGCATTCTTCTTGTTTCTCTGAGATACCCTGGCTTTTAGCCAAGCTGCTGTACCCATTTATTGGGGATATCAGGCACTCATCCATTGTGAGGTTATCATACTGGTCATTGTTGTTATGTTCGATGTTTTGGCTGCTCACTACATACGTACTACATGTACTACTTCTTGTTTATCTGTAACATTCACGACCGAAATATAACTACCCGAATTCACTGCTCGGTCAGCTCTCTTGTCCGTGGGCTCTCTATTCAGTTGAAGATTACAGATTACAAGACGCTCTAGTCTATTTATCATTTAGGCACAACCAATAGTGAACATTCTTGAGATTAGGAAACCTATGCTTCAACTAGAATATGAGTCACTAATAAAATTTGCAAGATTAAGGGGAGCCAGTGCATCCCATAGAAAAAACAAACGGCCACCCATCAAAATATGGGTCCCTCAAATTCCATCGCAAACACAATCATCGCATCAGGAACTATCCTTGCTACATCAAGAGATGGATAGACTTGCCTCCTAACACGGTAAGAGAATGTGTAGAGCTCTCACAGAATCAAGTGGAAGATGTGAGAGAGCATAACCACAATGCTCATGGTAAAGAGGCGGCTGTCCATGATTCCAGCGGCATTGGCACCGTTGAAAACAGGAGAAGGGGTGTGAGTACCGCTGGGAGAAGTACCATGAGGGGATGGCGGGACGGTCTCCTCCTGGGTATGGGTAGGCTCCTGGGGAGGCACAACCGAGACCTTGGACTCAGTAGTAGTCACCAGAGTGGTCGGGGCCACCACAGTCGGCTGGGTCCCGGTGGTCTCTTCAGTGGTATGCTGCTGAGCAGGAGGTGCAGGAACCTTTATCAAAGTAGTCGCCTCGACAGTGGTGGCGGACGGAAGTGGGACCAACTCGGTCGGGACCACAGTGGTCACAACCTCAGTGGTCTCCAGTGGAGGTGCACCAGGAACTGTTGGCTGGATAACAGAAGTCACAAGCTTGGTGGTCTCCTGCGGAATGGGGACAGGAGCAGTGGGCTGAACCACAGTAGTGACAACCTTGGTGGTCTCCTGTGGAGGGGTGCCGGGAGCAGTTGGCTGGACGACAGTAGTGACAACCTTGGTGGTCTCCTGTGGAGGGGTACCGGGAACAGTTGGTTGGATGACAGTTGTCACCACCTCAGTGGTGGGCTGCGGAGCAGGAACTGTAACCGGGATCGGAGTCACAGAGATAGTGGTAGTCTCCGTAGGGGTGGTGGTGTACACCTTGGTACTGACGCATTTCGTGGTCTCGGTGCAAGGGATCTCAACCGTGACAGTGACCTCTTCAGTAGTAGCCGGGGCAGAAACGGGGATGGTCGGCTGGATCTCAGTGGTCGTAGTGACTGGAATGGGAGCCGGAACAGTCGTGTCCGAGACTGGCAGGGTGCTGGTGGTAAGAATCTTGGTGCTGACACACTTGGTGGTCTCGGTGCAAGGAACCTCAACAGTGACAGTGATTTCAGTAGTCACCGGGGTAGGAGCCAGCACAGTGGAGTTGAGGCAAGGAGACGTAGTGTAATACGTTGTCACATCAGTCACAGTGCTAGGAGCCTGGGGAACAGTTGAGTTTGTGTAAGCAGTTCCAGTAGTACCAGGGACAGGAACGACATTGGTAGGACGAGAAGATGTAACAGATCCAGTAGTCACTTCAGAGGCAGTTCCAGGAATCTCGGTAGCGCCGGGAGCAGTAGACGCTTCAGAGGGGGAAGTACCAGAAACCGTGGAAGTGGTGTGGTCCTCAGCAGTGGTGGCAGGAACAGGAGCCACACTGGTAGCATTAGGACGAGAAGAAGTAACCGACTCAGTAGCAGTGGCAGTAACTGTGGAGGATCCAGTGTTGGTCACAGGGCTGCTTCCAGTGGGCACTTCAATAGTGCTGGGCACTGGGGTCTGAGCGGTACCAGGCACAGAAGACTGCGAGGTGACCAAGGTAGTGCCAGGTGTAGAAGAATTGGTGGCCACTTCAGTAGATCCCGGAGCAGAACTGTGAGAGCCGGCAGGCACAGATGTCTGGGTGGTCACCCCAGGAGTGCTGGGCACTGGGGTCTGAGTAGGGGCGACAGGCACTGGAGTCTGCGAGGAAACCGGTGCAGTCGACTGAGAAGACACCTCGGGGGTGCTGGACCCAGAAGTCTGAGTCGTGACAGGCACCAAGGTCGAGGATGTAGTAGGCACAGTGGACACAGAGACACCAGGCGCAGGGGTGGTGGCCTTGACCGGGACTGGAGTAGTAGACTCCGTTGTGAGAGTGTGACCAGTGGTGCACGGAACATCGGTGGTGACAGTTGTGGTGGGTTCATCATGACCGCAGGTAGTATGGGTAACCGTAACAGTGACTAGTATCAAGTTAGTTTTTGGTCTGAAAAAGTGCCGATGGAATTGAGGAGTCTCATAGGACATGAGAAGGGCCTGGACTTACTCAGTTCGGAAGCTTGAACAGCACGACCAAACAAAGCGCGAGGCAAAACATTGACTATGAACATGATCAGTCACGGCAGATTCCAAAGTAGACCCAAACAGTGAGCTTGACTTACTTTCACCAAACTGATACTGCTCCCCAGTGTGAGGGTCCTGAAGGAAGACCGACTCGACGTTGTAGCATTCTGTTTGGCAACCGAGGTCAGTAAGTGATCATAACGTAGCCAGGTATCAGCCATGAAACGTACCAGCCGAAGCGGCAACCATGGTCACCAGAGTGGTGATCATGGCCAGAAGCAACTTGAAACGCGTCGAAGCTGCCATCTTGGCAAAGATGGGGGGTTTGAAAACGAATGTGAAACAATGACTTGATGGTAATAACCAAGAAATTGATGGAAACGAAGGTTAATGAAGGGAAATGGGAACGAGCGTGAAGTGGAAGAAGAGAAAAGAGAAGAGAAGAGAAAAGAAAAAGGGAGATGGAAGCTGAAATAGTAAACAAAGTCACCACCCGTGGACCTGAGGAAGGAACGATTGCCCGTGACGACGAAGGAACACGTGCTTCTTGTGTTCTTTCCATATTTGAGGGCAAACGTATAAGGAAGTCACGACTTCCGCTTTACGGCTATGGTGAGATACTCGATGGGGACCTCGGGACTCTCTGGGGTATAATTCAGTGTGACTCGAATAGAACCTTAAACTGGATGCACCGTAGGTGTACAACCTGAGTGAGACAGTCTAAATCTAGTTGACTGGGATACAAAAGAAAATGGCCCTTTGCCTAACATCGGGGGGTTTCTTTCGGTAGAATTATGCCGCGGGCTACAATAAAGGACTTTATGTCCGGCTTTGATGCAGAGATCAGCTCAAAACCAGCCCCTAGGACTATCTGAAGAACAGAACTATTTCTATAAAGAGGCTGGGGTATCACAGACCATGGTCTATGTGCCACATTAACAAGGCTACCAAGGAAAACAGACATGGCCCTATTTTCTATTATGGTCAGGCTATAGAGATCCCAAACTAGGTTTGAATATAAGACAAAGTAGCAAAACATTGCACGGATATTAACTTTTGATATCTTTGAAGTAACGATTATCATCGGCATGACGACCTAAATTTAGGTCAGACACTGCCAGAAGGTCAAGTGCGGAAGAAAGAGATCACTTGAGCCCCGATAAGGATCATCAACAAGGGTAGAAGTGGGTTTGGTTCTATTTTAACTTAAGCACAGCCCTATATCAACTCGGAGGATGATCTATGCTATACTATCAGGCCAGGGGCAATGGTGACACGACTTAGGGCATAATTTTATCAGGTGAAACTGCAAGGTTATCATGACATGAGCGATCATGGATACATCCATGATAGATAGATATCATTTTAGCCCATATAAGCACAATGTCCAGGTTGACTATAAGAAAGATGACATTCAAATTAAGTGCAACATGTACCTAGGTAGACACAAAGCATGTTCTTCTAAGCAGTGCCCAGCCATAAATACCCACTATAAAAATTGACAAAGACCAAACAGAATTCCAGCCGATAGATATCCCACTCCGGCAAAAGAGGAAAAGAAAAGAGAAGGAAAATCGGTCCAATCAAAGGACATCAGGCAGAGTGGCAAATAATTCCAACGTTGCATGAGACGCCATTTCGGCTACCAACCGAAAAATACTAGTGTGTGCAAATACATACAATGACACAATGCCAAGATATCCAGAAAATGAGTGGTATTTTACCGGAACTGCTATACCAGAATGAGCGGTCACGTAACGGGACGACCCGCGCAGAGAGAAAACGAGTGGAAATTTATTTTGGCCCCGCTAGGAGCTAGATTATGACATCATCGTGCTTGTCCACCCCGTGGACGGCGTATCAAAATACCTAGGAATCCACAGAAGTAGTTTGAATTGCTAGAATCATAAGACATGTGGCTATCACTTTTTATTTTTCAAACGAAGACAATTCGAACCAAATAGTACAACATATACGAGCCATATCTCGGGTGTTGTCCACATCCACTCTAGGTATAATTGCCACCAAAGTTGATCCTTGCCCTTAGCTACAGCCAGTAAGCCTCCGCCCCACAACTACATTTTTGTTATGTGAGGCAATAAGTTCGGACCAAATGCCGAGTACATGTCTTCTAGTGGAAGTGATGTTCAACACCTGCAGTTATCTACAGCTCTTTGAGTGATAAGCGCTCGGATCATCATATGGTGCATTGTACAACGCATAACTCAAGGGGTTTTCCAATCAGTACTTCAAGAATATTCAATGCGTTTGATTCAGCTGTGTGATCCAAAAGTTGTCAACTGGTATAGAGTAATGGAATAAAAGCTCATTGTGCTATATACAAAGCTACAGTCGAAGATAACTCGAGTCTCCCGAAATCGATCTATGATAGCGGAAACTCGGACTACTTGGCTAGCGCTACTTAATACCAGATTGACTTCGGATTCGGTAGTAGAAATCCGGGGTCGCTTCGTGGCAACGTGAGGCAGGGATCTAACTCAATCAATGCTTCTTCAAGCGCTTAGCGAGACTAACCAAGAAACCAGGAAGTTATGTACTTGGAAATGCCGCTTAGTATGGTACTATTGCTCCTAATATTTACCTCACACAAGCGCAATATAGTTCTCTTCTTCCCATTCTAGATAGACTAGAAGATCTTACATCTGTATGGTATTTAAGGACCAAGGAGACAAGAGGTAGAGTCGAGTTCGAAGCCCATTGCTCGGCAGTCTCGTTATAAACTCGGGATCGTGTTTCCTTACGAAACAGAAAAGATAATCTATCAAAAGGCATATTAGGGATCTTGATGTCATTACTATACATTGTTACTTCGAAGTCCGTATCTAGAGTTCACACACTCATTGTCAGGTATCTAGGCGCGAGGACACAAGACGACCTATTACCTGAGGAAAGTGGAGAATATCGAATATGGAAATGTAGACGAAGACCTTTTGTCTCGATTTGGTCAGTAGTCTAGACCTCGGACATACATCCATGGATACGATATCGAAGTGGACCCAACTACTTTATCCGGAGATCACGATGGGAAAGAGAACGTGATACATGAGCAAACCAATATCAGGCATCGCAAGCATAAACTATAATCCAAAAAGAAGAGAAAAAAGAGAAGTAAAAAGTCTGCGCATAACTATACGATCTAGAACTGGGCCTACGCTCCATCTGGAAACTGGATGTCTCGATGTGGCATACGACCGAAACTGCGACCCAAGGGAAGACTCCCGAGCCCAAACACCACCATTGGTTGGGTGACATGACGGGAGCTTTCCCTCCAGTCAGAACTCTTATATAGGGAACCTCAATCCGAAGCAACGGTCCATGGAACCTCCGGATCTTCGCTGCCAAACCATTTTAACCTCGGGACTGCCCAACGGCCGTGCTCTACCACGTTCTGGGGTCGCAGTGACGGCGTTTTGTTGACTTTTCGTGGTGCAAAAGCCACATTATGTGTTCCACTGGGCTGATATGGAATTATTTGTGGACCATGAGCCCGTTCATTTCCTTTTCTTTTCCGACTGCTCGCGCGGCCGGGTTGGGGACTAACGTCGATAATCCTCGGTTAATGGCGGCTTTCGATGCCAAGAACTAAGGGCTAGACGCACGACTATTCCAAGGGTCTCCAAAGGTGCCAAGGCTTGTATGGCTTTTGGTGGCTTTATTTCGTTGATGAGGCTTAGTTAACAATCGAGGCTTAGAGATACCTTTTGTTCAAGGTAGAATAAAATACGACTTCTACGTCAAGATCGCAATTGAGGTAGCAAAGTCATCGTATTCTGCACTTGCATCAGTGGCTGACCCGTAGTCCCGTCCTCAGGTAACTATCTATATCAAATGACCCCAATCCTTATGTATGCACACAGGCATAAGACGCGGACAGAGATCGCAGAAAAAGTCGAACACTTAAGGCTAGTAAAAACCAGCACCCAACAAAAAAAAAAAAAAAAAAAAAAAAGGGGGAAAGAAAGAAGAAAGAAAGAAAAAAAGGCTAATATAGCTGGGAAAGAATGGAACAAGGTATCAACGTCGTATGCTCGGCCCTCAAACAGATCGAAATAATAACCATATCAGACAAAAGATATCAATAGTCCCATAGCCCATCGACTCATATACCGTCGTAATGGGTAAGCAACGCTAAGTTTGAACAAAGAGATCTGAAAATCAAAAAAAAACATATTATAACAGGGTATCGCTGCTCAGAGACACGTTTATCATCCCCTTGTTCGACGCCCTGTAAAAGACAGTGAAGCCGGCCCATAGAGAAACGAAATGTGAGAACATGAAAAGACGAGTGCAACTGGTGCAAGATGGAAAGTTCGTGTGCCGGGGACCACAGTGGGGAGACCAGTGGTTAGCAAGGTGAGATGAGGCGAGTCGAAAAGAGTTACTTTTGTATTATGTTCGAATGCGAGAGGCCTACACCTTGAGGTGTAGGCGATGCAGTTTTAGTAGATTAATTTGATCTCCATGGGAGATCCGGGCGTGCCAGGAGCACTGCCATTAGGATTTGGTGTTTCAGAGATGTCGAGGATCATGTCTTGACCCTCTGGAAGCTGGCGGACAACATCATCATCCACCATGACTCGCATGCCTTTGTCGTGTACATGCATGATGTTCGAGATTCGCATTGGATCGATTTGATATTTCTCAGTAATTTTCTTCATGAGGTCTTGAACTGTGCGTTCCGTCAAGTAGATCGCACGGTAGAAGTCCTCTGAGCGCTTTGCATTTCCAGTGATTCGAACATAGAAGCATGCGACTGCAAAGATAATTAGCAAGGATATTAACGATCGGGTTACGCTCGCAAAACTCACCAGGTTTAGAAGGGCGTTCCGCCGGAGGTCGGTAGGTTAAGTCTACACCCACGGCCTCTATGAAACCCCTTGAGACCTGGTCACCAGCAGGAATCCTCTGAATGGTGGTCGGGCAATTTGCTAATCTGAGTGATTGGGTAGGCGGCGAATTCGAAGAAGAGGTATTGGTGTTGGGGGGCGAGGGCATAATTGCCTCCAATTCACGTGTGCGTGAACGGCTCATATTCGCATACTGAGGAGAATCGCCATCACCCGATAGCTGAATGGGATATAGGTCGGGATCATCGAATTTATCACCCCGTAAGCCGAAAATGCTCACTGAGCGAGTAGATGAAAACATTTCTTGCATTGTAGCCAACTTGGCTTGGAGATCATCCTCCAACGAGACTTTCTCTGGAGGCACATCTTCCGAGTCCAACGACCAGGTTCGTTTGTGGCTCGAAGACTTGTCGGATCCCTTTGCGGCAGAAGCGTTGTTTCCCCGTTTGCGCTTCGTAAATCCGCCCATTTCTGCCTGGGAAATTTGCTGCTTAAGCTTATCAATGGTCTTCTTGACATGCGCAACGTCATTGGACAGCTTCCGCTCAGCACCATGATCCCGGAAAAGCTTTACTTTGCAGTAAGACAGCTCTGTATCACGCGATACACCTGCCTCCTCGCCCGGGGACAAAAGCTCGGTTTTGGCGCATAGTCTGACAGGAATTCCCTTCACGCCTTTGGAGTGACTGAAATCCGTAGAAAGGAAATTAAACCGCACGGGAATGTTGCACTCCGCCGCGCCAGTCGTCGGATTGGCAGTCCAAGTGACGCAGAAACCATCGACTAACATGCTCTCGACTTGCACCTGTCGGTTCCTGTGTGCATCGCTGCCACCTTGTAATGGATTCACGTATTCCACAGCTAACAATTTTCCACCCCGTTGATGGGCTTCTGTGGTACCGCGGCCTTCCTTCCACAGTTGCCAACATGCTGACGGTTTCATTCGTTGTTCTCGCTCTTCGAAGGAGACTCGAATAAATGTTCTATATCGAAGAGGTTCGTGGTTGACGATGGGTGGGCTCGTGTCGATAACTGAGAGATTGTATGCTTGGCCCTTGTTGAGATAAGTCACAGGGATTTCACTCGTGTTCTTCACCATGGCAGTCGGTGCTCGGAGAGAAGCACTGAAGCGGAATCTAGATGCGGTAGAACGTGATTAGCACTGAACAGAAATTCACTGATCAGATTTAACTCACTTTTCGCCATTGGCATAGGACATGTCACCAGCCATTTGAGCCGAAAAATCCGTCGAGGCCGTCAAATTGGATGATGTTTCGACATGTACATCATTTAAAGATTCGTCGAGAATATCATCCATGGCGTCATACCCGGAGTCACGGTGCATGAATGCGCTTGGCGCATATGACGGCTGCTGAGTGTATGGATTCATGTCATTCATTGGATTCATGAACTGCGGGTGGAACGGCTCAAAGCTGACGCTGTGGTGATTGTGTACAGCTGGCATGCCCGACAACGGGGTCATCAAGTGCATCCCTGTTGGAGTGTGCAAATCGCCAGCCTGGTTATGGAACATTGCACCCATTCCAGACGAAGTTGGGGCATAAAAGCTTGTATGCTGGTTGGCAGGCGGCATCATGGAGTATGAAGCGGATTCCATCCATGAGGGCGTCAACCCCAGTTCGTGCATATTTCGGGGAGTGCGGTCGTTGTTGGTGATAGGTAACTTGACATCATGATTCTCCATTTTCACATCGCTGTTCTCGGCCATACTATAAGCAAGAATTGGGTCAGTTCTAATCTTACACGTAGAACACACGATGATATATACCTTGAGGCCATCACAGGCTCGCCTGCCCTCACATTGCGCGGACTCTGGCTATCTCGCCGAGGGACAATGTCTGAGAATGCTTGCTGGAACCGACTAATGAACTCAGTATCCGGCTTCTGAGAGTTTCTCCTGCGCAGAAACAATATAATGTTAGAAATGAAACCATTGCATTGTTGACAACTGAAGCGTAAAAAGCTCACCGGTTGTTGAACATTATTTATTTTATCAATGCTTCGCTTGAGCCGGGAGAAGGGAAGAAACAAAATATGGCTACCAGCAAGTTGTGGCCCACTGCCAGTACACTTGAGTGTGCTCTGTCTGGTCTTCGACAAGGCGTGGAGTTTGGAGATTGGGGAGTGTTCGGTAGCTTGAGATTGTGCGGAACCTTGCATCAAGTGAAAGGTTCTAAGAGGAATAGTCTTTTGGACGAATGCGCAAAAGGTTTGGGAAATGGAAGTTCGGACTTGATCGCAAAGTGTGAATGTAGATAAAGAAGTTCAAAACAGATTGCAAAAAATAGTAATGGAGAATGTTTCCTTCTTATAGGAGATTGGATGAAATAATGTATAATTGGAGTGGCGAGGGGTGGAGGGAGGGGATATGACGATGTTAAAGGGAGGGGAGAACGGTACGGTTGACGACCCTCCAATGGAAGATGTATAAGAGATGGGACAGTCATCCACTGAGCCACAAGTGGACTTTCACCAGAAGAAGGGAGCCATTGGATATGCTCGGAAGATTTTCAGAGGAGTTGGTGATCTCGGGAGGAGGAAAGCTGTCGCCACCTGGGTCTGATAAGAACAGGGGGGCCACTTTCGGTAAGAAACGTCTTTTTTCTTTTTTTTCTTTTTCTTTTTCTTTTTTTTCCCTCCAAATACATATCCGTAATTCAACAATTCTATAATTTGTAAAAAATGGTACAATATATTTGCTCTGAATAAAGCGATTGGTAACGAGGAATAAATTGTGGAGAATAGGGTGGGAAAGGGTAAGCTATGGAAACTTTCAAGGTGTCCAGGTATGGAGAAAACAGTAAATTTACGGTACGGAGTATATTTCACGATCTAGTACGCTTCCTATTTAGGTAGTACAATATCCATGGATAGACAGATATAGATGATATAATTCGCCAGAGTATATACAATATATAGGTATATATATCTTATCGGTTTCCTTCGGTCTAGGAACTTCTGATTTAGCATTTATCATAGTGTCGACACACTATAACTATGATCTATGGTCCCCAATTCTAGTATATAGAACACTACAGTTTATTGCACAGACACGCGCACATATAGTTGACCTCGCTGGCGAGTTTTCCTAACACGACTCGTGTCCACGGCTACTCGGGTGGGAACCTTGGAAACATTTCCCGTTCTCGTTGGGTAATGTGACTTAATCGGAATGGCACTTCCATATTGCTGTCAGGTTTGACAGTAAATCAATGCTTTTTAGGGTTATATCATATATGTCATACGAGCACTTTATACATACAACGTTTCTAGCTTTGGTCCGTTGTTCGAGACCTCAAATTGATCAACATCGCAGCCCTATATATTCAGATTCTGACCTCATACCAGTGTGTATATTGTACATAGTACAACGTACAAAAGTACTATAGCCGCGAAAGGAGTGTGGAACCGTCAATCTCTGGTAGTTAGGCATGACAGGTGGTCGGCCCGACCGGATCTGCATTGAAACTGATGTTGTTCGGTTGATATATGTCTTTCCGTTGGAATCCATTGGTTGGGACCGGGAATATGTCAATTGAAACTGTTGGTGCTGCCTAGAACATTTAATATATGTCGATGATCTCATCCTCGGTCTGTCGCGACTCAAGGAGACCAGGAGACCCATGCATAGAGGCCGTGGTTCGTCTCCTAGTGCATCAAAACTGCAGCTACCGTTGTCTACATTCCATATTGTATAAACTACATAGTCTACTTACCAACAGCCATGGACGGTTTATAATGGTCATAGTTTGTGTTATACTGGGGTGGATGGAATGTAAGACATGATGTCGATACAATATAATACAGCCACATACCACCTCAAAACGGCCCCAGTCAAAAACGGCCCATTGCTGGAAAACCACCCGCCAATAATAATGCCTAAATCTGCCCTCGAATGATCAGCGGAACGCCAGTACTTTATATGTACCTAGGTACCTTGTGCCCTACTAGAGCTTTCAATTTAAGTTATTGAAGCTAAAGTATGGAACTTACATCCCTTACCGAACATTGTAGATTACTGGTCTAATGTATGATGCTAACCGCTCGGGTGCATCCCAAGGTCCACTAACACGCCAGTTACATAGGTGTAAATAACCGCCTTCCCCACTTACATCACCTCAATCAGAGGGCGTCCACTACTTTTCGAATGGCCTGGGTAGGGCCCAGAGACCAGATTGGGATTGACGTAACGGCATTTCTTCCCGAGCTATCAGATTTACTATGGTATAGTGACAGTGAAAGCCACGCCGTCATGAGAAGACGTTTTCGGTGATATAACAAGAGGAAATCGGGGGCTAGACGCTGGCGACTACGTTGGTAAGGCCACATCTACAGTTGAGAGAAAGAACACACCAAAATTTTTGTAACTAGGATTCTACTTTGTACGATTTATGTCAATCGGAAACATGAGCTGTATAGAATATACGGTCGATTATTGGCCGATCTGACTTTTATAGGAGCATCGGGGTGGGAGCTATTTTTCTGTACTAAGCCACGATAAGTAAAAAGCACGATACGTCCAATTTCAATATGTAAAGTTCGTGGGGCTATAGCGCTGATCGGTTACATCATTCGTGCAGGGGTCCACGGGTAGAATGGTCCTGCCTACGCAAAGTACGGAGTACGCAAAGTACCGTTGGCCAGAGCACGAAGTCCGTAAGCGACCGACCCACCCATAGACCATCGACAAATCCATAGACAAAGAGAAACAGAAACCCAAAGAAAGTCCATCTGTCCATCATAGATCGGCAATTGGGAAGAGGGGCCGATCTACGCTGGCTTGCAGTGGTGGGTGCTGGTATAGCCAGTCAGGCCAAAAAACGGTTTTGCCACCTGAATATCAGACATCCCGAGCTTCTTTGATAGATGAAGTTCCACGGCACAGCTTACGCAGCTTTGCATCAGCCGCAAGCATTTCCCCATTCTCGGCGCCATGGTTCCCACTTATACTCGGCTTAAGCACGAATCAGATGCTCCCAAGAATGTACTTTTGTACCTCTGGGCACTTTATGTTGATGTCATAAACCTGAGTGGCGAAAAATTCAAAAGCTTATTGGTTGTGGGTGCTTTAACCAGCCGCGGTCGCGCATATTACGCTCACTTGTACTGGACAATGTACTTATGTCCTCTATGACAAGCTGACGAGCTCTAGTCCATTATTGGCCCTGGCTAATACATATGCATCGATGGAAGTATAAAAAGTTCCCCGGCCTCGCGGGCCGACCTTCTGAGGTTCCGACATGACCAGCTCTAATCACGAGAGATCGGCGATGGCTACCTTTAGCCGTCTGTTTCACCCATTATAACGGGGTGCACGATCCTCGTCTGGATTGGCCGGCTAGCGTGCCGTCCAGAAATCGATATATACCGAACGACATCATAATAAGCTACAAAGTTTTATAGATCGTACATATGATTGCTCTGGCCTACGTTATTGGTGACGGGTTATTTTCTCCGCATGATGATCCATCCCTAGGGCTGTACTTCCTCCGCGGGGGCATTGCCACATCTTTGCCATGAATCGAACGGGTTGTTAACGCGAGGTTAATTTTTATTGGTAATTTCAGAGCATGACTCAGTATCCCTTTAATAATAAGCTGTTTTTGGGAGACGCCTTTAACATCCAAATGTAGCGCTACGTAGCGTTTCGATAGATTCTAAAGAGTTGGAGTATCCATATACTCTACATTACAACGTTATACAATGTTGTGGGATTCTTTTTTTTTTTTTTTTTAACCTTGCCCGGGGTGGTTGTCTACCCTTTGGACTGCAATTGAGCATTGACGGTGATTTCATGACATTACCCCATATGAACTATCCAATCGATATGAATGATGCCCCCCCTTTACAAAATGATCCGGTAGTGCTGTGTGGCCATCGGTATGCTCGATGATTACCAGTAAGTGTAGTCCCTTGTATCCGGGACCGGTATTGACTGCGTGCGAGGTCGAAGAAAATATCACCATGCATACATGCAACCCTAACACGCCCATGACGCCGATGTGTGACAGAAAATAAAACAGAAGAAAACATATAGACACAGGCAAAACTCGACAGAACCTCGTGTATATAGGTGGCCAATGGCCGGGTCTGGTACGCGGAATTGCCTGTTCCCAGATTAGGGATAAAAGGAGGGTAAAAGATGCAAGAAGATGCAAGGCTTAGTAGCCGTTCAGAGGAGATGAATAAGGAGGCCCTGCTGTCATTCGCAGTCCACCATAGTACGATGGTTTACCGGGTATTCAGCTTTGAGGCATGGGCATGAGGATGAGAAACTCCGAGAACTGGAGGAAAAGGAAGGTGGTGGACAGCGAAATGCTATCAATGCTGGATGATTAATGAGAATCCATCAACCCATGATGCACAGGAGCCAGAGACTCCAGCAATCTTGTAGCCCAAAGGAGGTATTAAAGTGTGACTATTTCGAGTCGGTTAGCATGCTTCGAATATTGCGAGAGAATAGAAGAGAATACGTACCCTGTGCCACCGGCAGCGTTTCCATAGACACCGGATTTCCTGCCCAGGCTCGTGAGAATCTCGATCCCATCAATCCAGAGACCAGCCCGGACATAGAACCCAAGCAAGATTTCACCACGTCGAGTATCAAGAACAAACTCATCACCACCAGGTTTGCCTCCACGCTTGCCAAATAGCTGACTGGTCGCGTCCTCGTAGCAGAACTCGATCCCATCCAGGGCATAGCCATGGTAGACTTTGATCGATGTCAAGAGTTTTGTTTTGATGAAGGCACATTCCAGTAACAACTGCTGTGGCTCACTGCCTTCCATCGCCGACTGGCCTAATTGGCCGCTTTTAAAACCAGACTGGTTTTTGGGCAATTTGACGAGAGAATTTTTCGATTTCAGATCGCCGATGTTCTCAACAGTGTAGCTTCCCAGAGCACCGGAGCAGACAACCAGACGAATGTTCTTTTTCTTTTCCTTTTCGGTGCCATACACACGTTGGCGAAGCTCGCTCTCTGTCACCGCAACTTGTCGTGGCAGTCCATTTGGGCTCGACTCGCTGTTCAAGTACTCAATGAAGTTGTGGCAGAAGGTGTCACCCTCAGCATAGAGTTCCATGAATGCAATCCCCGACGAAGCAGTGAACAATATCTTGCCGTTTTCGACTGGCCACACCTGGACGCTATCATCCGAAGTGGGAGATGGGTCACTTGGGAGTCGGAAGCTGGGGTGGAATCGGAAGCGTAGGGCATCCAGGCGATGCCAGCTACACTCGTCGTTGGGCAAGCACACTTTCAACCCTTGAGTCTTTGTGCGCGTGGAGAAAGGCTCTCGGGTCAGGAAAGTTCTGTTCAAACGCACATAGTCGCGAAGCATGACTCCCGACTCCTGGTGAGGACAGCCAAAGAGGTGGCCCACCTCATGTAGGTGAGCCCCTATGCCCAGGTTTGCTGATTCCCAATTGGAGCCCGCCTCGCCGCAGTCATTGGCAATATGGTTGGTATCCGTGCGGGTACAGTCTGAGAACGCATCCACGACTTCTTCCAAACATGATGGATAGCTTTGGAGACAATGAGACCCGAAGATGGCCATCTTGATATCGTCATCAGCCGAACCTAAAGCCGCATGGCCGGTGATCATCTGGGATTGGGTGTCCCAATGAGAATCGAGGAGGAGAACGGAGACGTATTGCTTCTGGCCGGGCTGGGGCTGGAAATGGTTTCGCACCGCATCTTTAGCAATGGCAAACAGCTCGTCTTTCCTCTCGGCGTTCTCATTCTGCTGGGCAATATTGAGATCTCGGAGTTCTGCCACTGTTTTCTCAGTGCGGACTACGTGAATCTTGGCCTCATTCCGCATCTGGCCTTGGGTCAAGTCGCGACGACTCAAGCTACCCGACTGCCACTCTTCCTCGAATCGGAAACAACGCCGCCCGAAATTATTGCGGAACATTTGTTCACCAGTGAAGGCCTGCCAGAGATAGGCTGCCATGCGGTACTTTCGAATGGCCATTTCCAACCCATTTCCTTCGCGCTCTGCCCTTTCCGGTACTGCATCGTATGTACCGTCTGAGTCTTTCCCCAGGAGTATGACCAGCTGCAATGGCGGGTTGTTGACCAGAGGAAGGTAGTTGATGCAAATCCAGGAGGAGTGGATGGCGGGGTGGGTGCTGCCCGTGGACAATTTCGGCGAGACAAAGTCAAAGCGAAGGCGATTAGGACCGGGAACTAGGTGAACGAGGACTTTAAAATGCGATGCCGTGACGGGCCAGCCGGTCGACGGGAAATTATCTTGGTGGTGATAGACGGTGACATTTCCGTCCAGCGGATGTTGCCTTGGGTCGCCGATTTGACCATATACGAGCAGCACTTTCTGGTTGACCTGCACGATAGTCAGTCAGACAATTGATTTCATTTTACCAGAGAACAATGTGTGCCTCCGGTTCCGGCCTTATCAGCTGGACATACCCATGAATTATCAGCCACAGACACGAGTCTCGGGGCATAAGGCGAGACAGGAGCTTGTGATCGGTACACGCCATTGACTGAGGACGAGCTACTACCCTGCCAAACGATCAGAGTCAGTTGTCAGTTGTCGCGGGAATGAGTATGGGTACGTACGATAACGCTGTTTCGCTGAGAACTGGGCACCACATGCCCCGGTCGCTGTGTAGGCGGGGCTACGCTGACTGCGCTGGTGGTTTCGGATTCATTGAGGGCAGGAAGACTGGGGGTTGAAAGGGTCGGTTTGATCGATGACGGTGGAGTGATGGAGCTGTGGGAGGAAGTGTCGACCGTGGATGATGATTTCCCGGAGACCTCCTCCACACTATGGGATGGAGTCTTGTGAAAAGTGGCCTTTGATCGACGCCGTAGGTCTTTGAAGAACGGCATGGCGAGGTTGAGAGGAGAGAAAAGACGAAGCTACCCTGTTGTTTTTTTTTAAGGCGGGCAAATTGTCAGGAACAGGGTAACCGTTTGCGGTTGACGACGAGTCGCCCCGCCAGTCACCAAATAGGGGGGTGGAAGGGGGATGGATTCTGGTTTTGTTAATTTAGAAGAGAATTGAGAACATTTGAAGAAGGAAAAGATCGAAGATCAGAGATTCCCCTTAGCTTCGAAAAGATAATAATAGTAATAATAATAATTCATAATAGGGAACACTAACTACGTAGGTAGGTAGTTAGTTATAGAGCACTTTTTTCAAAAGCCCTTGTCCTCCAGGGCATTACGCGTACTCTCAATGGCCTAAAGCTCCTTATTATTCTGTTATCAGCTCAGCTCAAACCCTTTTAAGTCGCAATGTTTCAGTTGTGGATCGGATCGCACTAATGTTCTTAGCTTAGATCTCGGGGAGAGCTCACATACCCTCACCGGGGACGGAGTACGGAGGTATGGCGATGCCATATTTTTGATGTTTCAGTTTTCTATAAAGCTTGACGTTATGCCTTTCTTTTCGGGAATGCTTGGATTTTCGAATTACGTAGGTGGCTAGTGTCAAAATCCAATATTAGAATCTTGAAACGTCCCTATCTGGGCTGCATATATATGGCTACATATATGTACTATCGTAGTTACAGCTCACGGCCCCAACACCAATTTATTTCCTTTTATTTCCTTCAATCTCCTTCAATTTCAGGGCATTTACAACTTCAATTCTCCCATTTCCTTCCTATTCCCCAGAATTTGGTACACCGGACACATTAAGGTATATGAAATGCTTCCGGCGATCTGGAGCATACCTCAGGGGACTTACGACTCCATTCTTCACTCCAGATAGATCGGAATTTGGGACTGCATACCTCGTTTCCATGAGGATCCTGGAATCTGCAGAAAAACATATTTCTTCTTTGAGAATAAAGATCTTTAGACGAAACTGTACGGAGTATACGGAATAGGAGGAAGTAATGGGATTCAGGGGACTAATTGGATACATCGATTTTGTAACAAACCATTCTAACATGAAATAATAGAATAATTAAACTATGTCATAAGGGTTATTAAAATTGTCTATATAGAGGAAGTTGTATACATGCACATATGCACATGTTTAGTATATAGGGAGGGACACCAGATACAGAACAGTCCAGATAGAATTGGATAACAGTGTGTAGAAGAAAATTGACAGATTCAAGAGAAACAAAATAAAAATGAAAAATAAGAAATGACATGTTCTCCCCCCATATATTCTTACTGCCAATTTCAACGAATAGGAATTGGCTCTCTTTCTTTCAATCCCAATCTGTTCAAGTGCTTCTCCAGAATTATCGGAGTTCCCGCATTTCGCCAATCTCCCTTCCCTTTCGCCCTTGCTCGCCCCAAACCCCAACCTCGACTCTTCGAAAACGTCTGTTCTTTTTCTTTTTTTCGCATAGGGGTGTCTTGCTTGTTTTTATTGGTTTCCTTATACAATGCCTCCATCACAGCCGGGCTCGGCAGAAAAAACGATCCGCAAAATCGATATCGCCCAGGTAAGAGATCCCTCCCAAAAAAAAAAAATAAGAGGCTGCGGATCCCTTGAGATGTGGTCTTGGCTATTGGTCTAAATACTTGCCACTGTATCCTAATGCTTCCGAATTATATTGTTGATGACGTGGGACTGACCCTGGATTCTCTTTGCACAGGTTTCTCTCAGTCTGCAGGATCGATTGGGCCTTGCCAAACTCAAGTACCAACATGGTCGACTGCATGGCCTGAACCCGAACCAGCAGGATGGCAGACCCGTTCTCGAGAGTGACAAGCCTTCCGACTCTTCATCCGAATTCTCACGCAGTCGTTGCGAGACTCCCTTCACCTCCCCTCCCCTTCAAGCCTCCACCTATTCCAAGGAGCTCCCTCGATCCGCCCGCAATAAACATGCCGCTACCTTCAACTCTCGAGTCATGCAGCCTATGCTGTCTGCCAGTCGAAAGCGCCTACGGTCTGACTCCGATTCCGAACGCCCTGCCAAGGCACCCCGGGTGTCGTGGAAGAGTTCTTACCGACTGCCGGAATCCTCCCCTGGCATGAACCGACACCGTACGAGCCGACGCACACAAGCCCCCTTCATGTCCGAGGCGACAATCCCAGAGATGTCATCGCCTATATATCCCAGGCCGTCAGAAGAGATCGATCCCGATCTGCCGCTGCACAGTTTCCAGCACATGAGCTCGGTCGTAGGCTCATCTCCTCCACGAACCCCTCCTCCAAAACATATGCGATTGCCCCGCAACCAGCCTCAGAACCACGAGGACGGTGCAGACTTGCTCTTGTACCTCGCCAACTCACCGACCCCTGCTCGGGTTGCAAGGGGCAACGGAAACCAAGCCTTCCCACCTTCCACTCCTCCAAGCCAGCATGCAGTACTGCCAGGCATGACACCTACACTGGGTGGTGGCATGTTTGCCAACATCAGCACACCAAATCAGCAATTCAATTTTGCTGATTTCGTCAACGTGACCCCTAGCCCGGCGCAACCGACCTGGGGTGGGCGCACCCCAGGCAATCCTGCTCGCACTCCGCTTACCAGCAACCGAAAGCGATTGAACTTCGATGCCCTAGTTCCTCCAAGCAACTCCAGCCCTCGACTTCGCAAGGAAACGGGACTGGCGTTACAGCTGGGCGGCGAACTGCATCCGTAAAATCCCGTATTTCTCCATTTTCTCTTCTCTGTTCATTTTTGCCTTACCTCCCTCTTAAACCCATTGACGACTTTCTCATGATCATGTTATGTACACATTGTGTTCATCCCCTATGTAATTTGCCCCCTTTCCCCAGTGTAGAGCCTCACTCTTTCGAGGACAGACCTGAGTCTCGATCGGGAAGGCCTCTGTCTGGACTTGCATCCACAGGCGTTTCTTTTTCCCAAATGCTTTGCTAACTATAATGTCTTGCATTGCCTCTCATTCATCAATCTTGCTTCTCCTATGTCATTGTCTGCCCTCGGCAATTGCACTGTTCACTCCTATTTCTTTCTTTCTATTTCTTTTTCCCTTTGCACCCAGCATGCCTTTGATGAGATCGTTTAATATTTCTGCATGGCTCTTGTCTTGATATAAGGAGATGGAGGATGAAATGGAATATGTTCAACCTTGAGAACATATGTGTACTTCAATACCTGTCAAAAAAAAACACATAGTTCACCTAACCAGGTCATTCTTTAATCGTGCTTATTGGCCTCAAACACACAAGACCTACACATATTAATGGACAGCATTCCAGCCCAGCATCTACTTCCCTATTTCGCCTTAAAAAGCCACTGTTTTCCTTGGACCACGTAGCCAACCCCTCATTTTTTCGCGTCCAGTCCGGTCGCGTCTTTTCGCGTCACTTTCGCGTTGCAGTTTAAGAGGCTTCAGGCCAATCAGAGATGATATTGAAAGTCAAATGTGATGTCATATAAGGCTACATCCATGGATGGATTGGCACTATATCCCGTCCCCTATATCCCGTGCCCATCACTTATTTCCCACGTCCTTTCCATTCTTCAATTGTATCTCTCCTTTACTATAATGGTAAGTCCCAAAGAAATAATGCTGACAAGTAGAAGTAGCAGATGACCGAAGCAGAACACCTGGCGGTTCTTGTCGGGCCGGACCTATAGTACTCACAAGTCAATCTTTTCGGCTCATCAATCAGAAGCTTCATTAACCAACGTACATCGTATATCCAGTCATCTAAATTGCCCCAGTGGGTGGAATACCACATGACAAATGAGTTCCATGGGTAGATGAACCAGTTCTTCTCGGTCTTGTAGTCGATGAAATACTGCCAGCTATGTATCAGATCCGTACCATCCCAACCAGAAGAATATGGGATGTCTTTGCTTACACTCCCGCACGAGCTGTTGAAGATTGTCGCGGCGATTTTCTCATGCAAATTCACATTGTAGTCTTTCTCACTGTCGGGCTTGACCTCAACAAACGAACAGCGGTCCTGAATAACAGGCGCAATCACCTTCATAACAAGGTTGACGTAGCTGTGCCATTGTTAGCGGGGATACACCGGAAAATAGCAGGCTAAGAATAACTTGTCATACTTCTCAATAGAGTAAATGGCAGATGTGTGGCCTTTACCAGAGTTCGGACCCAGGACATAGAAGAAATTGGGGAATCCGGACATCGCAGTAGACTTGTATGCCTCTTTGTAGCCGAAGTTATCCCAATGCTGACTGCGGGTGCGGCCGTCCCGTCCTACCAGCTCTACATCGTACTGTGTCAGGGCGAATCCGGTGGCAAGTAGCTGTATTGAGAAGAATAAGGATTAGCTGGGAGAACAAGTGTCTGAGGCTTTGTAGTAGATGACTTACAATTGCATCTGCCGGGTATTCCTGGCCGGACTTGGTGAAAATCGAATGGGTTGAAATCTTGACAATGGGGTCATCTGTAAGATGGATGTTGGTCGCTTGCAGGCAGCTGATATACTTATTGTTGTCGAAGATCCGGCGCTACATTGAAAGGAGACTTAGTATGTATTTCAGAGTCGGTTTTAGTTCTGAGGTCTTGCCTTGCATCCAATCTCGTAATTCGGCGTCAAAAGGGGCCAATATTGCTCTTCAATTCCACAATAGTAAGCAAAAGGGCTGACAAATTAATCGTGTTGAATGGAACTCACCAGGTGCATTCCTTTGAATGTAAGCTTTGCTTCTCTCTGAGGATAGATTCCTCGCTTTGTTTCCGTTACGACTAATATTGAATCTGACAGCTGTGCTCTCCAAATAGAGAAACACAGCCAATCTCAATAAACGTAGAGCACCGGGCACATAGCGAAAAACGAATTTCCAGTTGTCGTCGATTTGCCTGTTTTCATTTTGCAAATAAAACTGGGGAGTCTGGAACAATGAGAAATGGACATTTGCTACAAATGGAAGGCATGTCTTACCCGAATGAATTGAGTAATGCTTCGAGCTTCTTTAGCAATAGCGGGAATGAGCTGAGCAGCCGAACCTGATTAACTGTTGGCGACATGTCCTTATTATAATGAGAGGGAAGAGGGTGCAACTCACATCCATTGCCAACAACAACCACGTCTTTCTGGTGAAGAGACATATCCTCTTTCCATGCAGCGGTATGAACTATATCGCCTTCAAAGTCTTCGACGCCCGGAACGTCAAATCGGTTTGGGTTCACCAAGGCTCCAACAGCAGATATCAAGATCTTGCAGTCGTGGTAGAATGTCTGACCTGTGGTCAAGTCCTTCAACTTGACCAACCAGCTGCTTGTCTGGTCTTGCCAATACGCCCCTTCCCATTCTGTATTCCGAACGATTCGTCGAGAGACTTCATACATGTCTGCAACTTTGTTGAAGTATTCCAATATCTCCGCTTGAGGGGGGTAGACTTTCGAGAACTCGGGGTTTGGGGCAAAAGATAGACTGTAGAAGACCGCCGGGATATCCACGGCACATCCTGGATCTACAATGTCATGTTAGGTAAGATATCAAGGAAAAGGGAGAAGAGATCAACCAACTAACATTTATTCGCCCACCAAGTCCCTCCTGGAGCAGACGAGCGGTCATAGATGACATAGTCATCACAATTGTGCTCTCTTCGAAGTTGGCAAGCCGTAGCTAGACCGGAAAAGCCAGCTCCAATGATGAGAACCTTGGAGGAGGTCCTTTTCTCAAAGGAAACCATAGCGAAAAATTCAAAGTGAGAGATTAATCTTCAAGTTGAATGAGAAGGAGATTGCCTAATTTCCCTAGTAATTTCTCGAGGCTGAATTTATAGCTCCCTAAAACTGTCATTCTCAGTTGATTTGATATCGATATAGATCATATATCTCAGTATTGCGTGCATACATAGTTACACAGTGATAGTACATGCACCAGTTAAGGAGCCATCCACTACCCCCCTTCGGCATATCTAGGAAGATAAGGACAGTTCGTTTAGCTTAAAGCAAGGCATGTACAGGTTGAACTTCTCTTGTTTGGTCATAGAATCTGAATAACCCACTTCATATATTCGACGCAACGCACACAACCCCATTTGGTTGTAATAGCACCCATTCTGTCAAGATGCATTCTTGTTTTATACACCATTCGGTAGATTCATGCAACTGACATGCGCAAATATAGCGGTGAGCGTCGGTGCTAGCCAATGGAAGATATATTGAGTTGTAGTAATCTGTCGAATAGTCCGGCATCGACCAGCCTCATGTTCTTGTATCAAATACCGATTTGCTCTTGGCCTGATATAATGTCTTGCCTTTCTTTCCAACTTTGTGCAGCAACAACTATTAGCTTCTTCGTCTCTATAATTTCCATCCAGTCCTTCCACTATCACAAGGGTCCGGTCAGAATCAACATGTTTATCGTCTTTGTCCCTATCTTGGTGGATGTCCTTCACCATATTGGTTGGATCAAGACTGTAAAGATACTTATACCTTTCTTTCTACTAGCTGTTAGTAGTACACTGCTCGTTTGGGTCTCGATGGTAGCATTTGTCAAGCGGAAGTTGGTCCTGTGGTCTGATGGAGACCCCAAAGTTGAGAAAACGCTACTGGGAAGACCTCTACTCTACCCAGCACGTCTGACTCACGCTCGCTTTTTCCCAGAGAAGTACCATTACTGGATCAACTATTTCCTCGTTGGAGTTCCCGTTGGACTTGGAGGTCGTGTTGGGGCTGTGGTGTCCATTGAAAGTGATCAATCAGACCAACACACCCCAGTCACAAGTCCTTTCCACTCTTTTGTGAAGAGGATTTTTCGAATTCCACTCTGGTTCAGGATTGATACTAGTTGGTATCTTCACCGTGGAGATGGTCATCTAACCTTGGCCGCAAAACTAGAACATTTTTTGAAAGAACGGGTGTGTTAGTCCCTGAAAAGAATGCATACCTTGGTGCTAATATGTTACTATGTTAACACTTCCAGGGCGAGAATCCAACGCACTATCCTTATGCATATCTCATCAGCATCCCTCAATTTCTTTGGTGGACTAAAAGTCCGATATCGTATTGGTATCTCTACTCACCTCTCAAAGAGCTCAGTGGTATCATCATGGAAATCAACAACTCATACGGCGAAAAGAAGAACGCCTTCTGTCGATTAACCAAGGAAGACTCTTCCTGTTACGAGAAATCGAAATCTTGCGAGGCTTTCAGCACCGTTTCAGGAAGCGGGCCTCATGGTGATCAACTGGTCCAGTTCACATCATCGGCTCCCACAGCCAAGTACTACAAGGGCAGCTGGGAGAAAGACATCTTTGCTTCACCTTTCGAGAAAGTCGAAGGTGGATTTGCTCTCCGGTTCATGGACCCATTAGATCCAGCACCTGAGAAAGGCGGTCCACTCCACTCCAATATGACCCTTATGAGCACCTCTGGCAAGCCCAAGATTTCAAGTCGTCTTTTCTCCGTTGCTGCTCCAATTGACCCTCTTTTGGTGTCGTCCTGGGAGCTGGCGAGCTTCCTGCTCAGCTGGTCATTTTTTGTGCCAGTGTCGATTGGTCGGATTGTGGTAGAGGCACTCCGTATTCGATTCAGAGGCAATATGCCTTACTTGAACAAACCGGATGTGAAGAAGGGAAACATCCCACGTAATGCCTCGGAGACAGAGAGGTCCGCTCATATTTTCTTTGCTTTCTCTGAAACTTTCTAACGGTTCTTGCAGGATTTTGGAGCCTTTCTTCCGGCTGTACCTCTCCCACCTTGTTAAGACATGCCGTTTTCCCTTGACGGTGATCTATACACCTGCCAAATCACTACATCTCCACCCCATGATAATGAACTCCCCAGCCAAAACTTTTACCTCTGCACCTCCCCCTACCCTCGAAATACAGCCTCTTACACCCCAGTTCTATACAAATATCCTGAAATACGCGGATGCCAAAACTGGGCTTTTCACCGAACTGGAGAACTTCCCCCAGATCTGTGATCCGGTATCCCAGCGTCTATGGACATCCGATCCAGCGATGTTGCAGAGATTGACTGAATCAACAACAAACTCGCCTAACGCCAAGATAGTTCAAACCCCCTCGACTCAAGTCCCCGCTGAGGTTCCAGTCGAACCTGCAAGTCTTCCTGCATGCAAAACAGAGTCGGGACTGAGAACATTCATGGATGCTTTCACCGATTCTAACTGCTCCTTGGGCATGCGTAGGAGATATCGGGCAGCAAGGACTTACTGCTATCTGACAGAGAAGTTTGCGTGGGGATCTTACAGGTTGGCTGCTGTTTACGAGTTTCTGTTGCACACGGCAGTTTTAGGGCTGTGTTGGAGAGGGCTGTGGTGGATGTTGTGCGACCTGCTAGTGTCGAGTTACGAGAATGTCGTAATCATGGCAATCTATCTTGCAGGTGTTCGAGCGTGGATGGCGCTGAATGGCTATTTCTATAGATAGGCTAGGGGCTATTGGGCTGTGCTGCTTGTGCGCGTTGGCGGGATATGCCCACGTGCATGTTTTCAAATCCCGAACCTTCGGCGTCAGGATGGACTTGCATGGAAATGTTTTAGTTGCTTTTAACCGGCCCGATCTTGTTACTCCTTACTATTGGTGCATTAACTGCGGCCCTATGGGGCTTCTTCCAATGGTACATAGTTAAAGATACAGTTGGGTATGGTTCTACTATACTTGTGTAGAATTGACATCAAAAGGTAAACACGCCAGGTGGTTAATCTTGGACAATACATGTAGCTAAGAATCAATTGAAATTGGAAGGACTCTATTAGATTGAGTAGAATACGTCAAACACATAGAACATTTGACATGCAGCAGTCTGGGCACTTACGGTGTGGTTGGGATGCATCTTGCATCTCTGTCGTGCGACAGGATCCGAGAAGATCTCTCCCTTTTTCATAATGCACGAGTAATTCTCGCCTCCATATCGACAAATACACTAGTCATTCTCAGTGTCATATCGATGTGTCATCTATCGACTCTGCCATTGAAGGAGGGTCACCTGCCAACACATTGAGGTGCTGTACGGAGTACCAAGGGCAATCCACAGGACTTCCATTTACACGAACAAGCTCATCTACTCCATTCCCTCCTCCAGACTGACATCACCAACCTCCGCAACATCCCCAGTCCGCTCCATCTGCTTGCGCCACAGCAACGCTAGGTAATCCGACGAGGTAGCCTCATCAATCGACTTATCCTCACGAACCTTAATAAATCGTGGAAAGCGCAGACTTAACCCACGCTCATCACTAACCAGCCCAATAGCAGCCGGGTACGTAGGACTGAGCGTGATATCCGCGAAAGCCATTTCCCACACCTCGCTCGGGTCAAACCACACGTCTGGTTCGCCGGGGTATTCGATGTAGCTGGGGCGCGAGATTACGTTTGTGCTACCCTGCGCGTATTTTTCTTTGTTGCTTTGGTAGAACTTGTCCGTGAAACCGGACATGCATTTTGTTACGGCTTCCAGGGATCCCGTTTCCGGGTTGCGTACTGCCATTAGGATCGGGGACCACCATTTCGCCTTACGTCCTTGGCCGTGCCACCCGGCTATCGGGATTAGGTCGAGGGTTTCGGAGGATGTGCTGTAGTCCTTTTTAACTTTGAGCCAGGATTCGAGGCGCTTGTCAGGTTCGTAGGTTGAGAGGAGGGGCTTGCGTCGGGTGGGTTTTGCTTTAGGGTTGGGGTTGGTTATTGGGTCGTATATTGCTTGGTTTGGTTGCTCGGTGGTTATGGCAGCTATTTCGTCGGAGAGTTTGTTGTTGACTTGCTGGGTGTTCGCACTGGGCTTGTTATCGAGGAGTTTGACCATAATACCCTCGCACTTGACATCGATGGCGGATTTGAAGAACTCAAGGACAGACTCAGAATCCGCTGATGTCGCATCCATGCTCTTCACCCAGCCGAAGTGTTTTGGAATCTCTACAAAGAGACTGCGAAGTAGCTTGCGACGTTCTCGAAAGGGGCGATCTAGCAAAGGCTCGCCGTTGAGATACATGAGGTCGAATGCGAAAAGACAGACATTGACCTTGATGTCTCCGATTTCAACGTTCTTCTTTGCACGATTGGTCAAAACCTGGAATGGCTTAAGATCGCCAGTCTCACGGTCCACGGCAACTACTTCTCCCTCTAGGATAAAGCTGGACACGCCTTCCCCCGTATTTGCGGGACCAGTGAGACAAGATCTGGATATTTCTCCGTCATGAGTTCAAGATGGCGCGAGAAGATAGAAACTGTCCCTTGCTCGTCGCAGTGTACCTGCGCGCGTTGCCCGTCGTACTTGTATTCGCAGCTGAAGTCCCGGCCTTGGAGCTTCGTCAACATCTCCGACAGATCGCGTGTGATACTGCCCAGCATCGGCCTTAGTGGAATGTGCATGGATAGGCCGCATCTGATCAAAAGCTCCTCTGTAGGCCCGATCTCTAATAAGCAGGGTACCAAATCATTGTAATTGGGATGTCTAGCATATGACGCTTTGACGAGTTCTTCCGCGCTGCTGTATATTTCCGCAAGCTCGTCCTTCTTCAAGCGTCCAAGTTGATTCGGCGGACGAACTTCGAAATCTGCCCCGACAGGCTTGGAATATAAGACAGCTCGTGCGAGAGCAATCAGCATCGTAGTCTTGACTGCGCCAATTCGCAGATTCTGGACCAACGTCCGGACAATGTATCGACTTTCCTCAGCGCCGCGCGCATCCTGTAGAAGCTTCTCAACGATCCTTTGTTTGGTTTCTTGGCTACCAGGTCCTTTGCTAGTGGCGATTTTCTTCAGTGACTGGTATACTCCCTTGATTCGTAACGGCTTCGGCTTCACCAGAGTGAATGATTGTCGTTTTTTGGCCTCGAATGCAACATCTCCTGCATCGCCGTGCTTATCATACAGGGTCTTCAGCCCCTGGTTATCGAGGCCGTATATCTTTTTTAGTGCCTTAGAGATGGAAGAGCCTCCCAGCCCTAGCTCTAATTCATCATATGGAGGTGATATGGAATTGGTCGCTAGCCACACAGCAGGCAAGACGCTCGATGGGTCCCCTTCAATCAGAACCCGAAGAAAGTTGACCAGCGTATCAACAATCCTTATTCGACTGGTCGTCGCATTCGCCAGGACAAATGCTCTCGTTAATAAAGCGTAAGAAGCATCTCCGTCTTCGGTTGCCCAATGCGACCGCAATTCTGCTGCATATTGGCTGGCATCGAACGTTTGGGGGCTTTGATCAAGAGGAATAGCAAGGGATATTGTATCCTCCGTGCCAGCTGATGACTGTAGTGAGAGAGTGCTCTTCTTTGGTATCACCGGCGCTACCGGCGGTGGAACAGGCGAGTCTAATGTAGATGGAACTGTATTGATCTGCAGACCTTCTTTTGTATCTTCGGTAGGAGTGCTGTTATTTCCCTGCTCACTCCACTCAGCCTGTAGCTTGCGCGCAAGAGCTTCATCGGAGAGAGTCTGCTCGGTGACATCGGGGACAATCGAATTGGTTTGTTCGGTGGTCTGCTCTTTGAAGAACGACTTAATACTGCGCGTCGGCTGCGACGAATCTCCATTTCTTTTCCGCTTCTTGGCCGGACTGGGCATTATTCAAAGTGTTGGTAGTGGAAGAGCTCGTGATTCCAAGGTTGCCCTACGGAAGACGTCAGTCCTAAAAGGCGGTGGGGTGATCAATGTTTCGTATTCAGTAGGGAAATCTTTCGTGGCCCTCTGTTTTTTTGCATTGCTTCTTTTCTTTTTCTATATTTCGTTTTAATATTCAGCTCTGTAACATTGAATTCTTTTGTTGACGGCGTATGTACAGTGACTTCCCAGATGGACATACCCACTCCGTACTCCGTACAGTGACTGGACATAAGTCTCAACACCAGCCTCGCGCCCTACCCAGCTTACCGCCCACTAGTTATGAATTCATACCGTCTACCTAAAACGCGTAATACTACTTAGGTATAGAACCATGTTAACATAGTAAGCGACGCAAATCTAGGATGGAGCATTTCTTTGAGATAATACTGCACCTGATAGAAGCTATTATTGAGAGCCAGGGGTGGTATACACCTTACAAGATTCCGCAGCTACGAATTCATGATTTTTGCCCGGACTGTCAGTATATTATATAATCATAATGTGCGGGTGGGCCCCGGGGAGTGTAGAAACTTATGTCCAGGCTGTAGATTATCTAGATACATGTAGTTTGTGTTCTTTTTTCTCTCCGTATCTTTTCTTTTCCGTCCAGTTTCTTGCCCAGGTTCTTCCCCGTTCCTATTCTTCTATGACCAGAGACTTCGATATTTTTCTTTGTAATACACTACTCTCTTAAAGAGCCGTTACATATCCCAAGTCTGTGTTGGCCATTTCTAAATTCCACGTCTGCTCGGCATGGAGGCCCATCCAGAGACATTTCATCTGTTTGGGTCTCTCTGTGTGGCAGACCCTGAAAGGTCCCTACTTCCGGAGGATCAGTTACTAGTAAAGCGAGCAATTTCGCTCATGAACGACTTTGAGCAAGCCCCCCCCAGGTGAGTATCTATCCTAGGATTGCATTGCACGAATCTAGTCAGGCTAACATACATTGGGACACAGCTAATAAATACCCTTGGGATATTGGTTCTGCCCACCAGCGGCTGGTGAATGATGATCTCGCCTGGTGGAGGGCTAAAAATGTCGAACGACCCAAAGAGCACATCGTTCGTCCAAGCGGGTCGTTAGATGCGTTGGTGGCTTGCGTCCTGTTCAATCCCACATTTTCAGTCAAAGATCCTTGTCTCGGGGAGACCTTTGACCCATCGAATGCGACAATATCTCAGATGGAGCGAGCCGGATTCAACCCTGGCAATACGTTATTTGTCGACCAAGTCGCCAGAAGAGACATTAGCCAGCATGTTGAGACCCTTTACCCTGAGGATCTCTGGCAGATTCATGAGAGATTCTTGAGGGATATATGGGACAATATGCGAGCAGTTGTAGTGATATGCTGGGGGTCAGCCGTTCGAAAGCGTGTGCTGGGCAGTCTGAAGAAACCTGGTTGGTTTCAGAACTTTGAAGTTCTGAAGCTTTGGGGCCGCTTCAGCGGTATCGAGGTGTTTCTGGAGCTCAGCTCCGACAAAAAGGCAATGAAGCGATTCGTGCTATTTGTCAAACACCCTTCATATTTTTTCTACATTCAAAGTGACAAAGATTGCGCTAAGAACCTGCGACGCAAACATGGAAGACCCCAAGACCTAGCTCTAGAGGTTGCCGCAAAACTGAGTCAAATTCACATCGAAGCACAGTTCTACGAACTCAGCCCAAAACTACGAGTGAATCTAACTGTACCACGTGAAGTGACTATACAGAGGGAAGGCTGGAAGGGAGAGGCGGCAGCACAGCTACAACGTGCTTTTCCCTTTTCAGTACTATCGCAGCAAAAGTCCCATCGGACCCGGGGTCCGCGAGGGCGAGACCCAAACAGTCTTGATAATATTGTTTCGATTATGAACCAGTTCATTATGGGCGAAGTCTGTGTGGATGGGCCTCTTCGGGAATCAGAGGTCTCCAGTGACACAACTGAGATTGAGATCATAGACAAGACCCAGGTATTTTTCACGCAACAATCGAGCTACTATACTAGGAGATCTGAGTTTCTAACACTTGATAGCGCCACTGCCGCCTCCAGAAAATCAGTTCTTTCTGGAGGACACTGAAACAAATCATTGAAGGGTCTGGATCCCTGGTAGTGTCCAGTGTAATAACTGCCGAAAACATCAAATCTTCCTTCATGACAATGAACGAGATGGAAGATTCCGACGAGTGGCAAGATCTACCGGCGGAAATAACAGCACTCATCCACGACCAGCCGGGTCTCAAGTTTAATACAAGGCCATTGGATTCTCGTGAAGATCTAGAAAGGGCCTATGATCTACTCCACAATTTTGTCCCGGCATGGGACGATGCTCCAAAGACATTGGGAATCGCCAACCTCGCTATGACAGTTCTTTTTGCATACGGCAGAATGATCTCTCGGGATCGACGGCGGCAGGTGGATGAAATCCTCATCTTTCGTGAAGCACCCTACGATGTCCTCCCAAGAATATGCAGTGGGTGTGGCCAGCAAGTCCTGGATGATCCATTTCCCTACTGGGCCAAGCACAAACCCACTCTTTATGTGTCGTGGCAATCTTTAGACGGCTGCGGGAACCTGGGCTGTGGGTTTAAATACGCTTCCCTCAAACCATTTCATAACAAGGTGCCCTGGTCTGCACCAGTCGTGGGTCGTGTGAGTAAGGAAGCGCTCGATGAAGCTGACACTTGTCGAGCCCAAAAACCTATCACTTGGCTCCTCCGCACTAAGGCTGAGCTAGGAACCCTCCCTGATGAGATAGAAGTACAATGCCCCTCTTGCCCACAAAGAAAAATGATGAAAGCGAAGTGGACGATCAAGGTCCAACCAACACTTCTCCTTCCATATCTTCTTTGCAGGGGCACGAAGGATGGCGCTGCGAATGGGTGCGGTAACCGTGGGTTTTGGACACCTGTGGAACCAACCCAGGTCACTCGACAACCTCATCTTTCCCGATTATGGTCACAATTTGCAGAAAGAGGTTGTATTCTCAGCGATTACCCAAGGGATGGGGGTATAATATTCGCTGACGAATCTATCTCCTTTCGAATCGCGAAACTGAAGGAGCTGAAAGTCGCACAAAATTATCCGAAGGCTGCCAAGGATAACTAGCAGATTCAGATCACGATACGAGTTGACTAGTGGTTTTGCCCGTTCGCGAGGATGAAGTTTTTGCTTTTCATTATACTTGAAATCCAGGATCAGGAACCTAGCATAGCACAATCAAAGTCCTATTGACCTGAATAACGTACCTATTGGCTTCAGAGCTGTACTTTAGGTAGAAATTACAGATTCCAGGTTCAATTGGCTTCAATTCACTAGTACATTTGGATACTAGGTAACTAGCACGGCGCTGCATTCGGACTTGTTGGAGAAAGCATATAAGATTTCTGATACTATTTGTAATAAGTGAAGTATAACATAGACAGCCGGGTAGTTGAAGAATTCCCTCCATATAAGGCTTCAGACTTTAACTACCTAGGTAGTCCCACAGAAGTGCATATATAATCGAAGGCCGCAGAATGTTGTGTACCGCAATCGCGCGCTACTATTCCTAATGGTTCGGCTGACAAGCTGGAAGTTACGATATACTATAACGAGATTAACAAGCTGCGGCAGGGTTCCTAAGGTCTGAATGATGACAACTGCGCGGTAGTTTCTGGTGCGCCGCTGTTGGCTGGAGATCAGCATATACGAATGTTCCAAGGTTGCTAACCGCAATGAGATAATCTGCCGACATACCTGACATGCGTTTCTCTTCGGCAACCTTGCCCTGGTGACTACCTGCTTCGCTCACTATCTAGTTTCGAGATGCAGCTCACCCGTTAAAGCACCGAAGATAGCTTCATCGATAGCTTCATAAATGGCCACATTCTCTTACTGAGACGTATACTCTTGCTACACCATCGCAAGACATCCCATCATAACCGCATAGCCTGCCCGACTGGGGCTCCTGTCAGGAGAATAGCATTGCATGGTGAACATAATAGAGAAACCGAGAAGATGCCTCCGCTCTCCGCTCAACTAAGTGGCTCAAGTGCTCAAGTTCCGCAAAATGTTGCTATTAATAACCCGGATGGCCTAGTGGGTACATACAAGACGCTCTCCAGTTCAAAGTCAACATTACTTATAACTAACAATATATTCCAGTGTGCGCTTAGGGCACCTGAGCATGCTTGCGCGAGGTCCATATAGTTAACTATATTATCGATAGTGGAGCTGAAGCTTTTACCTACCTAGGTACCTAGTACCAGTGGACCCATCCGGGCTATTATGTAATTTGTGGAATTAGACCTCGGGATCCTAGAGTAAACTGCGCCGCCCTGCTCGCGCTTCCACAGTTAAGTTTCCTCCTTCAACAATGGCGTCCCTTTCTGAATTATCTTCGCATGAGCGGACTCGGGTCGAAGATTATTTAAATGACAAGATTCAGGTTTCTGCCGACCTGGAGAATTTAGATTCGCTGCTATCCAGTCTGCGCGCGCAACAGGAGCTTCAGCGGAAGCAGGTACCACCCCTCCCAACCCCGACCTTCTCTAAACAGTTACTGATGCAAACTTGCGGCCAAACAGCTAGCGGAAGCGGGCGAAGCACTCTCGAATGCGACAAAAGCCTCTAACGACCATGCCGAAGCCACTCGAAAGCAAGCCGAGGCGTTCACCGCGGAGCAAGCGGACATCGACCGACGATTAATGGCCATCACGCAATCAGAAACCAGTGACGAGGCGGTACGGAGTCTGGAAAAGAGCATGGAGAAGCTCCAGCGGCTTGAATTATCCAAGGGATATGTGGAGTTGCTCAAGGAAGCCGAGGAATTGAGGTAATGCCCCGTTCACCAATCGTGAGGGGCTTGATACTGAAACAGCAATACAGCAAGCAAGCTTTGGCAGACATTTCCTCCGAACCACGCTCCGCTTTGAAGCCGTACTCTCGACTACGGACCATCGTCGGACTACTGAAGGATGCCCAGCCTGCTGCCGAAGGAGCGGCCCCTCATCTTGTCGACTACACAGACAAACTAGCATCTGCTTTGAGACAACAGATGAAGAAATACTTTAGTGATCGGCTGCAGAAGACGCTAGAAGAACTGAAATGGCCGACAAAACAACTGAATGTTACCGACCAGCTCTTGGCCCGGTGGAGGCAAGATGTTGAACTGTTGATTGACCTGCAATTACCGTATGATCAGTTTCTTCATGCTTGGATTCTTATTCTAACAAGTTTCCGCTTAGTGAACTTCAAACCCGTGATGCACTGACTTCCGGGCTGAGCTTCGAGCCCCCAGTCCTGTTCCCATTAGAGGTTATGGTGCATCATCTGGATCTCCGATTCAAATACCACTTCAGTGGAGACAAGCCAACAAACCGACTGGATAAGGTAATGCGCCCCTAAGTCTACGTCGAAACAGCACTCTAACTGTGATTCTAGCCGGAATATTTTCTCTCGCATATAATGGACCTTGTCAACCAATACGGCAGCTTTTTCGTCTCTTATCTGCAGCCCATCTTCGACGAAAGGGCCGAAGCAGTCGGCCCAAGTCTGGAATGGAACTTTTACAATGCATCACACAGCTACATTACTGCATTGCTTCCTATGCTGAGACAAAAGATCAGCTTGTTCCTCCCTCAAATCTCAAACTACCCTCAATTGCTCAGCCACTTCATTCATGAACTCATGAACTTCGATAATGAGATCCGAGAAACATGGAACTATATGCCTGATCCATATGCGGATGACAATTGGAAGGGCATGACCTGGGAAGTGTTGACCAAGCAAGGGTGGTATGACAGATGGCTTCAGGTTGAGAAGGACTTTGCATTGGCGCGATACAAAGATATCATCGACACCGCGGACAGCGGAGAGATCGATTACGATGGCATGGAGGTCACTGCAACGAAACCAACAAAGGCTGCAATCCGCGTGAATGACCTTCTTGAAACCATAACCGAACGCTATCAGCCCCTGTCGTCTTTTAGCCAGAAGCTGCGATTTCTCATTGACATCCAAATCACAATTTTCGACCAGTTCCATGAGCGCCTCTATTCTGCACTTGAGGCCTACCTCGCGATGACATCGACGCTTGGACGCACTGTACAGGGAGCCGACGGGCAGGCTAGCGTCGAGGGCGTCGCCGGGCTGGAGAGGCTTTGCAGGGTTTTCGGAAGTGCCGAATACCTTGAAAAGAAGATGGAGGATTGGAGCAACGATGTGTTCTTCGTTGAGCTCTGGTCCGAGCTTCAAGATCGGGTTCGACAAAACCGAGACAGCGGTCGCAACGTAGCTGGTACTATGTCTGTCGCAGAAGTAGCGTCGCGTACCTCACCCGCAGTCGCCAATAATAACGGCGCCCACACCACGAGCTCATCCGACGGCGCTCTGTTCGATGAGACGGCATCCGCCTACCGTCGTCTCCGACTTCGTTCGGAAACTATCATCACATCCACCTTGTCCTCCAATGTCCTCGCCGCTCTGAAGCCCTACTCTCGCGTATCCACATGGGCAACGCTATCCACCCCCTCTGCCACAGCGACGGTGTCTCCCCTCTCACCCACGTCTGACCTCGCTCATGCAATGCGTGCCCTGTCCACGCAGCTCTCCTTCCTCTCTCGCGCACTGGGGACTGCGCCTCTACGAAGAGTCTCGCGCCAGCTCCTGCTGTCTGTCCAGAGCTATATCTGGGACAACGTCCTTACCAAACACACCTTTTCTGAGACTGGGGCAGCCCAGCTCGCCAGCGACGTCGACCATCTCTGTCACGTTGTGGATTCGGCGCTCGGTGCATCTAGCCAGGTGGGCATCTCATCGCGAACCATCAAAAAGCTCAGCGAGGGACTGCGCATACTTTGCTTAAGTACGGCTGAGCAAGAAGGGGACGTCTCTACAAAGGATGATGTGCCTTTAAGATTATGGGATGTGGAGAAGAGGCTCTTTAGGGATAATGAGAGCGCACGTAGTGTGCTTGCTGAATTAGAGATCGACTCTTTATCGGAAGCTGAGGCGCGGTCCGTGTTGGAACGCAGGGTCGAGATTGGCAGTTGATGGCTGTGATATCACACTATACCCAAGCTATTCTCCATGCACGGGATTTATCACCACTGTTCAGCTAGGTATAGTTTGAAACTATACCGATCGTTCTACAGCATCCACATTTGAGCTCTGAGATATTCTCATCTTGTTCTTAGGGTGTCAAATTGATGCACAGCCTTATATATTGTACCAGATATCCTGTATGTCGTATCCCGTCTCTCGTGTCCATAAGATCTATTCTATATGCGCAAGTAAATGAAAAAAAAAAAACCGAAATCATGCACCTGCTCAAACGCGATGGACAACAGGCCCGTGTCCACGCTCACCAAGCCGCTTATGCGGAACAGCCGGGTTGCTCGCCTTCAGAGTCTCGACAATACCAGGACCCACCTCTTCGATGGCGCGGACAAGCGAATCGACCGTCTCCTTCGTCGTCTGAACATTCACCACGCACCGGAAGAACTTCCCATTTCCAGCCGCATCTTCATCCGCACTGGGAGGTGCAAAGTCCACCATGAAACCCTTGGGCACGATCGCATGCGTCACTTGCTCAGTGACCTTGCTGTTATTTTTCGCACGCTGTGTCTCATTCGAGACAATGCCGCGCGGGTACACGAACTCCTGGCCTGGGGCGTAGTAAAAGCACACCTGCAGACAAGGCGGGGGGTTTTCGCTAATAATAATGAAATCGGGATGTTGGGCGATGGTGTTGGCCAAGTGCGCGGCGACGTCGCATGCCGAGTCGATCTGCTGTTGGTAGCCCTCGTTGCCGTAGTATGTCCAGCCCAAAAACAGTTTCAAGGAGTCGGCACGTCGACCGCATTGGAGAGTGAGGTCTGCCAAATCCCAGACTTCCGGCGAGTCGACTTCCAACTCGGATACTTTGTCTGCATCACCGTTGATGGTAGACTCGTCGTCTTCGTTGTGGAATAGATATCCCGCGGGAAGGGTGTTGGCCTTGTGGAACTGGCGCATATCCGAGGCCAGCAGGTAGGAGCATGTGACCGGAACGCCGAGCATTTTGTGCGGGTTAATGCCGATGCTGTTTGCTTTTTCTGCGCCAGCTAGCTTATGCTTTTGGTGCTTAGAGAAGATGAACGAGCCGCCCCAGGACCCATCGACGTGGAACCACATGTTGTATTTTTGGCAAATGGCTGCAATCTCGTTGAAGGGATCGAAAGAGCCCAGGACGGTTGTGCCTGCGGTGGCGTTGACATAGAACGGCGTCCGGCCTTCACTCTGCGCCTTTCGGACTAGTTTCTCAAGCTCATCTGGGATCATGCGGCCGACCTTGTCAACGGGGACGGGCCAGACGGCACTGCTGCCGAATCCAAGCATCTGCGCCGCCTTTTCCACGCTGTAGTGGCCGTGCGCGCTAGTGAAGAGCACGAACTTGTACCCGCCGTTCCCGTCTGCTTTCGTACTCGGGTAGAGGTTGTTGCGCGCAATGACGATGGAGGTGGTGTTCGAGGCGGATCCGCCTTGCACGGAAATACCTCCTGCCCGTGGACCGTTCAGACCGAAGAGGTTCGCTAGCCGCTGGCCGGTATATTTCTCAATGACCGTCAGCGCGGGCGACACTTGGTAGACATGTACGTTGGTGTTCAAGGTAGCGAGGATGAGCTCTGCTGCCACACCGGGCGCATTGGTTGACGCATACAGCTTGTCCAAAAAGCCCTGGTGCCAGGTGTTGACCGAGTATTGAAGGACCTTTTGCAAGACCTCAATGAGACCTTCCTGCTTAGTGCCTTTCTCTGGGATCTCGAGCTGAAGGATATCCCGCAGCTCTTCGGGTTTCTTATAGTCTACCAGAGAGGTCCCAGCTAGTCCGGTGTGCCCATTGGTGCCGTTGGTGCCATTCTTCTGTGTGAAGGATCCTCGGGGGTCCTCGTCTGCGGATCGGATAAAGGGAATGAGAAGGTCTTCTACTGCTTTCAGAAGCTGAGCAGAGTGGTTGTATTAGTATTAGAGCATCAAATAAGGAGTGCAGCGGGGTGTGAATCATTGCGATACGGAGTTGACTCACGCTTTGCACTTCATCAGCGCGGTTTGGCTGCGCAATGCCTGACATTTGTACAGATCGTGAGGTCACAATCACAAAAATGCAAGGAGAGACAAGAATGAGTCTATCTATGGACAGGAAATGGAAAAGAAAAAAGGGCAAATGACGCAATTGTAAGTTCCAAAAAAGTTCAGGAATAAATCAAAGCAAGAAGCGGTATCTTCCCTTATATAGTCAAAATATAAAGCTTTTCAACATCAAGTGCCCGGGTGGTCTAGTGGGTAAGAAGCTCTTCAGCTCCACAGTCAATAAGTGCATCCACTAACAATTCTTCAGTATGATTCGCGCTTAGTAAGACTCCCTAATCGGATCAAATCTCCACCTTACAATTTCCTAACAAAATCTCCAGGGGTTCACCCAAAGCAATATTGCGCGAGGTCCCCGGTTCAATCCCGGGCTCGGGCCCTTTCTTTTTTTTTTTTTCTTTCTTTATATTATGTTCCATATCGATATTGTTATGGCTCCTGTCAACGTCAACAAAGATATAGCATACCCGTGTTATACTCTCGGATATAGCGTGTTAGTCAGAGCACGTGGGAGAGGGTAGAAGTCGCAGAGGCTGTAGTATGTTTCACTCGGGTGATTTGATAGGGCATTAGTGTACTCCGTACGCGGATATATTCTAGGTCATGTCTGTAACTCAGCGCAAAAGGCGAAAAATAGAAAATAAAGAATACCACTCTAATCTAGCAACTGCTATCATCCCATAATTCAATATACATACTAGGCCCGCAAGACGGCTGACAACACACAGTGATAACACGGTGCTTACTACCGGAAACTCACTTGGCTATAGATAACCCACTAACTCCTCTACTAATAGAATAGGCCGGGCTTGGAAATGGAGGAGTGTAACAGATCAAAGCTCGGGTCTACCTAGGTAGTTATAACGTGATATTACCTAAGTAGTGATCGCACTCTACAACTTGGCCAGAGACAGTATATCGAAGCGTAGGCTGTGACGAGCCAGATTTACAAGCCAAAGCAAGAAGCCAAAGCATGATAGTGCTTCAATTCAAGATACCAAAGACAGGGAAGGAAAGAAGGAAAGAAAGCAAGAGATCTGGCGAGCGATCTGAGAAAGCTAGTCAAGCCGAGATCTAGTGCAAGCGGTGCAAACCCTGTCTCTTCTCGCTTAGCGAGGCAAACAAAGAACTAGCAAACAAATCGAAGAAAGCAAACTAATCTATCGGATCTAGCATGTGACAGCATGTGATAGCATATCAGATCTAGATCGTAACACCTTATAGATACTAGAGATCCCTTAGTAGATCCCATCCCTTAATGGGACCGGGAAGAACTAGAGAGAGCTAAACGCAGTCTGGATTGGACTTCGATACCACTTGGTGTATGTTATATGTAGGAAATGGTGATATTGTCTATCTGTACGGAGTATAAATGGCGCTAGTCTTGATTCTATAACCCTAAGATCTATGCTTAGCATGTTTTGATACCGAATCGGGTTAGCGTTAGTCTTATAGGAGCAACCTTAGAAGTTAATTACTACCTACTCCATACCAAAACCCATTCTCACAGATACGTTACTCTAGAATATTGACGTACAGATCTTGAGGCAAGGGTCTGAAGCAAAAGCAGCGACAGCGTATAACTATGTAAAAAAACGGAAAGAAAGAGGGGGTGGGGAGGAAAAAGATTAGGCCCGAACTCGGAATTGAACCGAGGACCTCGCGCAATATTGCTTTGGGTGAACCCTAAGCGCGAATCATACTAAGGAATTGTTAGTGGATACACTTATTGACTGTGGAGCTGAAGAGCTTCTTACCCACTAGACCATCCGGGCACTTGATGTGAAAAGCTTCACATTTTGACTATATAAGGGAAGAAGACACCATCAACTAAATTTACTCTTCTTTTGATTATGCTGACAATCGCGCTAAGTCCCTCCCATCAACAGAAGGGTATCTCCGAGGCTGCCATTCAAGACTCCTGCTCTATGCCTAGGCATTGTCAAGGCTGCCGTAGTATCCCCAGCCGCAAAGACTACTTAAGCTCTGTATTGCATGATCCCGCCATCTAATGGCCCAGATATATAATAACCTACTTTAAAGAGTATATCAGAACTCTTTCTACCTAAAAGCTGTACGGTATTCCTCTAACATACTCCCCCACTATACAACTAAACCAACAATATGCCCCCCCTTGAATTACACATAATCGTACGGAATGGATCCATTCCGTTCTATGCTTTCGCGTATGTCCACAACTTTGATGCCGGCCACTCATCACTTCGTATATCCGGTAGATAGGCAAGACGCGGTGCACCACAATGTAATCTATCTCGTCGTCCTCATTCTTAATAACACGCGCGGCTACATTATGCAAATTCACCTTAAAGGTGGTACTCATCAAGCCCTTTAAAAAATCGAATATCAACCAGATCTGCTTTTTTGCTCCCTGGTAATCGAATCCGCTACGGCCGTCTAGATCTCCAGCCCGGCGACCAGACTTTCTGCTGTTCGAATAAGGGAAGGCCGGCAGAATCGGGGAACCCACGTGTACTTCTCGTTATATATCTTTCCCGTCAGGGCGTAAAGTCGAGTCGTTGTTGTTCTGAATACAATATTCGTTTCCTGAATACGCATCGTGCTTTGGTTCGACCTAGAGGGGTTGTTCAAACTCGGTTATGTTCTAGTCAGATGTCTATAGGATACGGAAGCTCCTAAACGGATTTATTCCCTATACTCCCTACAATACCCATATCTGTTGCCTAGTAGGAATCGATATTAAATCTTTTGGGGAAGATACAGACTAAGTAATTGTTGTATCGAGAAGTGGCCGTGCGGCTTAAGTACGGCCGAGCGGACGAGAAGCCCTGTTTTCCCATGTCTGTCGTATATGTTGGATTATCCCATCCCGGATGCCATGTTTGTTAGGCGGACTGAGCTTGATTGTTTGCTTGTTTACTTTCCATATGTGAGGCCACTAATAGGTGGCAGGACGAGATGGCTAGATAGTTCTCCCTATCTCTCTCTCTCTATCTCTGTCTCTATCTCTGTCTCTCTCTCTTTCTGTCTTCCTTTCCCTCTTCTTCTTCCTCTCCATGGGCTTCGCTCGGAATGTAACATAGTCTTTCTTCATTCCTCCACATGTAGCCTGTTATCAAAGTAGCTATAGTATAAACAGTAGTCATGTGCTTCTTAAGGGCGATGCGTTCGACGTGACACAATCCGTAACTCGGACAAGGGTTGGCTCTAAGAGGTAGGCTCGCTAGACGTTCGCAGAACCTCTTACGGCAGAATGTTGCTAAGTTGGATTTGATCAATCTAGCTGAGGTCAATGTACCAGTTAAATATTAGTGGATATCCTGAAAATGCCACTGTTGAATTTTCTCAAAGAGCTGTCGTATACTCGGGATGTGTATAAATTAGCACACCATGAAGCTAAGTACTGCCCACTAGAAAGGTGCGCGGCCGGGCTTTCTTGTAGATATGAAGAGAGAAGTGGCGACGAGGTGTTTAAAAGCGTTGGTTGACCAGTCTAAGAGCATGTTGATCCATCCATGGATCCTATTTATGCTTAGGTATTGAAGTTAGTTAGGGCTCTGTAGGTCATTCGCGTTCTACGACAGGGAATAATAAGTGAAATAGAGAAACTTCCTCCTGTACATATCCAAGGTTTAGTCACGTTTATTCACGATAAGGCTCCCGGGATATCCTATTTTAACAGATAGTAGCTTGAAAACCTAGCAGCATGCAACCTCTCTAGACAATGCACCGCTCTGAGGTCTACTCGCAGGTACAAGTCGAAGTCACAAGCGGTATTAAGAAGAAAGAACTAGAGGTGCTAAATAAACCCATGGGCATGCCATACTTGCTTAGACGAGAAAGTTAGCTGTTGTTAGGTTCGATAGAGCTAAGGGGTGATATAATAGGGTGCGCGTAGACATAATAGACTTTAGAACTTGGATAAGGTATTGTTGGCAAATTCCAGACTTCACCATCAACTGCCCGGATGGTAAGAAGCTCTTAGCTCCACAGTCAATAAGTGCATCCACTAACTAACAATCCTTTAGTATGATTCGCGATTAGGGTTCACCCAAAGCAATATTGCGCGAGGTTCTCGTCAATTCCGAGCTCGGGCCTTTTTTTTTTTTTTTTTTTCTTTATATTTATATTAATTTTCACATCAAGTGCCCGGGTAGTCTAGTAGGTAAGAAGCTCTTTAGCTCTATAGTTAATAAGTGCACCTACTAACTAGTTAACAATTCCTAGTATGATTCGCTAGGGTTCACCTAAAGTAATATTATTTAAGGCTATTTCACATCAAGTGCCCGGGTGGTCTAGTGGGTAAGAAGCTCTTCAGCTCCACAGTCAATAAGTTCATCCACTAACAATTCTTCAGTATGATTCGCGCTTAGTAAGACTTCCTAATCGGATGGAATCTCTACCGTACAATTTACTAACCAACTCTCCAGGGGTTCACCCAAAGCAATATTGCGCGAGGTCCCCGGTTCAATCCCGGGCTCGGGCCCTTTCTTTTTTTTTTACAAATTATATGTTTTCCCTCTCTTTCTACCAACTGATAGTCGACCTTGTGTGGCTTTAATAGTATTTTTTAGTACAGTCACAGGTCATTGAAATCGAGGGATCCTCGGAGGCAAATTCTTCTGGAGTACAAAGGTCTACAAAATTCTTGGTAAGGTCCTGTATTTTTCAAACAGAATTTTATCTTGAAGGCAAGTAAGCTAGTAGAATTGCAAAGGTCATGTCATGTGGCTTGGCGCTCCTAACTATAGAATCCCACGGAGAGCCTGACATCATCCGGCGATGGTCCCGAGGTCTATACTCTCAACTATACTCATATTTAAGTCGGATTCGAAAGATGTTTGTGTAATCCTAATTATCTAGACTCCTTGCATAGATCAGTACGCAGACAAGAACATTAAGATTCGGGCTGATCTGCAGGAACCCGAATGCCCTCATGGGATTGTTGCGATGAACTATATAGAATCTCTCCGATATGTCTTAAAATATGATATTGATCCATAGTAAAGCTATGGAAATAGATATAAAGCAATGGAACAACTGATCCATCAACGCCTTTTGTATGAGTACATGTGCATTTCGTCCAATATGTAATTTTATCACCGTACCTCTTCACCTGCTAGCTACCGTAGTCTGGTTCGCACCAGTAGCACCGGCATCAGCTGCTTCCTTGGCCGCTGCATAACGGGCCCGAGCCTGTTCAATTTTAGACTTGGGACGTTCGGCGCCTTCATTGCCCTCGGTTCGCTCCTCAAAGCCCTTGGCCTTGTGAGTCCAATCGCGTCGGCGGCGCTTGAAGAGATCCATTGACCAGTTTCGCCAGACTGCGCGACCCACAAAGGAATCGCGGAGCTCCTGTTCATGTTGCTCGAGTTCCTGTGCCATCCGCTCCTTGACAAAGAAGATATCCTTGGTCGCTGACCAAAGCGCATCCACTACGTGTGAACCGCTGCTGCTCAGGGCAAGAGGTGTGAGATGGCCCTGGAAACGGGTGGTGAGCTGTCGCCGGATTTGAGGTGTGGATGTTGTGGAAGTCAGAGCCTGTTGAAGAACGCGGGAAGAGGTGGGTTCTTGGGCAAGCTGTACGATCGTTTCGGATGATTGGGCGAGGAGACTAGTGTAGACAAGTTGGCTCATCGGGCCAGGAACGGTCAACATGGCCTGTACCAGCAGAGATGCATGTAGTTTCTCTGCTTTCTCCGCCGCAGATACCGGGGGTGGGCCCCGTGGCTTGCGGTCCTTTCCGTCGTTGTCCTCTTCCATATCATGGTCTTCAGATTGCGGGGCTGTGTTCTCCGAGATGTTGAATTTCAGCATCTGCTGCAGTCTGACAGCAGGATCCTTGCTATAAGCGCCCTCGAGTGCTTCGGCAAGAGGCTTTGTGTCGACGCCACGGACCATACACCGCTCGATCAACATTTTGGGGACAATGAGTCTCGACCGTTCGATAAGGCCCGGAACTTCGGGAATAATGTTGGCCATGGCAATCTTCAAGTCATCCTTGCCGAGTCTTTCCAGCATCCGAAGAACCACATATCCAGCAGTGCTATTGCGAGAGAGGGAACCAATTCGGTCACCCAGGTTGTTCCTGTAAAGGTTTTTGAATGATTTACCAGGAAGGTATCGCACCATTGTTTCTAACAGGCGAGAACCAACCGCGTCATATAGGAGACCACTAATGAAAACCGCGCTTTCGGATCCTTCCTCGAACGACTCATCAGGAACCAGTCTTCGGATGGTCGACTTGGGATCTTTGGCGCTAGATTTTCCAAAATGAGAAAGCTCTAGGAACAACAGTACCTGAAGCACGGGATTTCCAACCGGATGCGTAGCCAGGGCTCGGAGATAAACATCGTCGAGGCCGGCAACCATATCGGTCATGATCTTCTTGAGTGCCGGTTCAAATGTCTCCGGAACAGTGTGTTTCTCAGCTTTAGATTTGCCCGCTTTCTCCTCGCCCTGAATAGTCGGGATCTCAATTCTTTCCTTCTTGCGACTTGCGACAAACGACTCGTTTGACGTGACATCCACCGGCTCGCCAGCAAGAACCAACAGTAACACTCGGATTGTATGCGAGGCAAACCGCTCCGTCAACAGGTATCCCCAATTTTCCTTCAATTCCTCAATAACAGCCATGAACATTTCCGCGAGCGACAGCTCGGGCTCTTCCTCTCCTTCTTCGTCCGACCTTTTGGGCTGAGATTTCGTCTTTTGCATCACGGCAGGCGCAGCGTGGATGAAAAGTGTCTCACAACAGTGACTAGCGAACCGATGCTGCACTAGGTGGAGGAAGTGGCCGATAAATTTGCTGAATATCCGGCGCAGTTGTCGAGCGTCTGACATTGAGATCAATTTCTCCATGAGTCTCGAACAGCCCTGACTGCAGGCGATCTTCAATTCCTTGCCGTTAGCCTCCGAGTACACACTGTCAACAAACAAGCTGCGCTCCTCGGCGTCCTGGAACTGGTTCAGCTCCAGCATTTCGTTGGCGCGCTGGAAGTATTCTGACTCCTCCTCATCTAGAAGACCGTAGAAAGGCATGTCTCCATCCAAATCAGGTTGCTCGCCTTCCTGCTGCTCGCCCTGCTCAAGAGGAATATAGTCCTCATTTTCGAGAAGCTGGATGTTGTCGTTGGCCTCATTGGTCTCGTGGTCGTCGGCAGAGGGCTTTATCCGCTTCGCGACGGGGTCTTCGGAGGTTTCCTCGAACTTTCTCTTGGAATCTTCTTTCTGGGATTTCTTCTCGGCCCTGCGGCCTCTTTTCTGTTGTTCGCGAGGCATTATGGCGGTGTGTCGTGAGGAAAGATGGGCTTGAAGCGCTGGAAATTTTTTGGATAAGCGGTGGTCCAAGCGTCTCCGCGGTGATAAGAGTTTGGTCTGTTTGCAGTCGCGGCCATTCTACAAGGCCAAAACAACAGGCTGAGTATTAAAAAGAGCGAATTATAATTGAATTTCGTATGGCATAACTATTGTACAGTTTTCCTTTTTATCCTTTAGACTGCGGAATAAATGGCAGAGACATGGCGCCCACATTCAACACGCTGCTCCATGCTCACATTGCGATTCCCGACCTTGCCCTTGTGACGAGGCATGATCTGTAATCGCGCCTCGGCCTGGGTTTTGTTTTCAGGGGGTGCGTTGATGTAGGTAGGCTTGGCCTGGTTGCTTCGCTTTCCTGTTCCCAGTTGCAAATGCTCGTTGCCTCCCCACCAGAGTACATCATAGCCCCAGTCTTTCGATTGATCCAGAGAGTCCTTGGTAGTCTTGCTGACATTGGTCTTGTTGTCCAAGATCGCAGAGACATGTGTCGTACCGACAGACATGGCCCGAATGCGAATAGGGGTCATTTGGTCTGTTTTCTCGTCATACTCGCTCATACCGCTTAAAGCTTTCACCTTGGTGGGCGAATCCTGCAGGTGAACCCATCTGCCACTGCCGAGAGTACCCCAGATTCCCCTGCCGCATGCCCATGTGTCTGCAGTTATATTCCCGAGATCATGAACATTGGCAGCCTCTTCTTCGTACCCCAGAATGCGCTTGGCATCGACGGAGAAGAAGGTGTTGGCGCCACCAGCAGCAATGCTAGTAACCTTTGGCAGGTAGAGGTTCCTTCTATAGAGATTTTGGACCTTCATATGGAGAGGAACATCCTTGAAAGGCCTCTGGGGTTCAAAATCCACACCCAATTGACCAAATGAGTTGTCACCAAAGCCAAATATACGGCCATCTCTGGTTAGCGCCAGTGAGTGGTAGTCACCACAGGCAATCTGAACGACCTTGGAGCCTTTGAGAGCTGTAACTTCGTGGCAGGTATCTGCTGGCCCCTTGGGTCTGGTGGACCAGGTAAGTCCCTCCACACCGAGCTGACCAAGCGAAGGGTAATTTTCGGTGGATGACGCCGCAGAGAATACTCGACCAGAGCTTGTGAGGAGCAGCACATGCTCCTGTCCTCCACTGATTGCAGTGACCCTTTCGCCAAGCTTCAAAGATGGCTTCAGTACACGGTAGCTCAGATTAGACTGGTTGGGCCAGAAAGGAACCCAAGAGCTTTCCGTTGTCTTTGGGCCTGTGATTTGCTCGTCCTTGGACGTTGGTAGTGAGTATACGGTCCCATCCGAGGATAGCGCAATGATTCGACTTTCAGACAGAGCTAGAGAAATAAGATTCTTGCCGGTCAGAGTTGCCGTGGGTTTGAAGTCCGACTCCGAGAACGCCTTGCCCCATTGTACTAGATCTCCCTTCTCGGTGATCGCGGCACCGGACTTTTCCTCGATCTTGAGATCTCTCAGCACCTGGCGATCAAAGTATTTGAAGCGCCGAGGAGTCTTGATGTCGGTATCTTTGGATTCTGGATCCACCACACGATAAACGTTCGAACCCCATGTGTAGACGGCGGGACTTTTCAGGCTTCGTTTTTCTTGAATGAACTGAGCTTGAAGATCGTTGACATTAACAGGCTCTTTCTTCGTAAACTCCGGGCGACTCATCAAAGCCTCCTTTCCACCATCAGCCATGTATGAGTATCCCATAAAGACTGCAGTTCCTGTCACAGCAAATCCGAGAGAATTGCGGATCCAGTGTGATGACGAGTTTGGCTTTTGCGATTGACTGCTAGCAAATCGGGACCATGGCGCATTCAGTGACTGAGCCGTCGAGTTTCTGAGTGGACGAAAGGCGAGAACTGAGTGCGTCGCGGGCCGTCGCATTTTGGTTGACAACATTGTAGATGATGGCTGGATAACCAGCTAGAGCATATCGAAGCTATAAAGGTGAAATTATATCCGGGGAAGCTCTCAATGCCGCGCCTGTGATTTGTTGCGGCATCCAGGCGGGAGCTCTCGGCAGAATCCATCTCGGAGTTGACCACATCGCAGTTCGGCTTCAACATGAAACTTGACCTGAATTTCACTTTGGATAAAGCCGGCAGAGAGACATGAGCTGCGGGCTAACTCCCATTACAATCCCTGGGTCTTGACCGCACCATGCCTTCCACAAAGCAGCAGCGTAGCCGCCGCCAAACCGCTCCGTCTGGCCCGCCGCGCAAACCCACCGCCAAAGAAACCCAATCAAGCCTCCAAACATTGGACGAGAAAACGCCCAGCGATTTAGAGTGGAAAACACCAGGATGGAGCAACGAACTCGAGTTTTCGCACTGGCTTAATGGTGTTAAGGGTGACCTGATTGAGGAGAGCTATGACGAGTACCAGTACGATTGACATTGGACGGTTACCGGAGGTGTACTAATTTACCTTTTTGTAGGAATTGTTTGGATGAGCTTGAACAATCGAAAGAGCACATTGACGAAATCTTAACGAACACCTTGACCCTTCTGGATGACCTATCCAGCTTGTCCGAATCATTCAAATCGGTCGAGACGCAAACATCGAATTTCGAGAAGCAATGCCAAGGGCTTTTGTCTGCCCAGAAACGAGATACAAAGCTTGCGAATGACATCCACAACAACCTCCACTATTACGATTTCTTAGACCCCGCATCGCGGCGGCTGAATGCCCCCGGCGCCGGGAATACAGTTCGCGACAAAGAATTCTCAGATATGTTGAGGCGCCTGGACGTGTGCTTGGATTACATGGAAACACACGTGAGTAAGCAAGACCTGGATATTTATACGCCTGTCGCTAACTTCTCTAGCCGGAACAAAAAGAGGCAGAGGTCTATCGCTCGAGATACCGGCTACTGCTAACGCGTGCCTTGACGCTTATCCGCGGCAACTTCGTATCTTCACTTAAGGATATTTACCAGAGTGTCTCCAAAAAGATTTCGGATCAGCAATTGAATGACACGGCATTGTCGGCTCTGCTGTACGCTAAATTCCGGGTTGGAGCACCTGAGCTGAAGCAGATTGGAGTCGAGATCCAAAAGAGAGCCGTGCCGCCGCTCAACCCAGATCAAAATAACGAAGCTGAATATCAAAGTCTGATGAACGAGCTACACAGCAATTATTCGGCTACTCGTGCAAAGCTGATCATGCCGCTCGCTCGCAAGAAGCTCGGCGAAATCACACAGACGCCTAGTTCGTCGAAGGACCTGGTTGCCTTTGCTCGGGCTAGCATCAGTTATATCCGTGGTCTGTGTCTAGACGAATATGATCTATGGGGGGAATGGTTCCACGGACAAGGAGGTTTGTATGACTTCCTTGAGACGCTATGCGAACCACTTTATGATCACCTTCGCCCGCGAATTATCCACGAGTCCGATATCGTCATGCTATGCCAGCTGTGTAATCTACTGCAGACTCGCTATTTCTCGGACCCAGAAGAAGAACCTGAACAAGTTGAGACGAACCATCTTGACTTTTCTGTTTTGATCCAGCCCGCTTTGCAAGATGTCCAGGCCCGACTTGTTTTCCGTGCTCTGGCTGTTCTGCGCGACGAAATCGAACGATACAAACCTCGCCCAGAGGACACTGATTACCCAATGCGCAACCGGCATGTATCTTTGACTGTCTCAGATACTCAGATCTCGGGCAAGAAAGACACGTCCGCCGATACACTAATCGACATGACAGCCAAACAAGGCGACGAGGCAGGCGAATCTACACAAGAGCGAGACGGTAAATGGGACTTTGAGACCCAGACCGCCTTAAAGGGCTGGTATCCAACCCTGCGAAAAGCGATCTGGCTCCTGAGTCGGATATATCGCCTAGTGAATGTAAGATGCCTGCCTGAAATAATATAACAATCACCCAGCCATACTGATCAACCCCAGTCCACCGTCTTCGACGACCTAGCCCACCAAATCGTGCACCAAACAACTCTTTCTCTCCAAAACGCCAGCACCCTAATCTCCGCCAAAGCCACACCAGCCGACAGCCAACTCTTCCTAATGAGCCATCTCCTAATCCTAAAGCAACAAATCGTCGCGTTCGACATCGAATACGTCTCCGCCGATATCTCCTTCGACTTCTCCGGCATGACAAGTACCTTCTGGGAGCTGCGCGAGCGCGGCGGTCTCTTCAACCCGCGCAACCTGATGCGCCTCGTCGGCCACGGCCTCATCCCGCGCGTCGTGGAGAACATGCTCGACGCGAAAGTCGAGCTGGATGGTCGCCTTCGCACAGTCATCAACGACTTCATCAATGCCTTTGCTGCTCGCATGACCGCCTCGCTGCCGGCTCAATTCGTTGATTCCCGCAATCTGGCCCGCGGCGAACTTATCCTTCCTTCTTGCCGCACTATCGAGAAGGAAGTGCCGGTTCTGCGTAAAGTCTTGAATGAGTATATTGATGACACGCGCATGAAAGAGACGCTTGTTGGGGCGGTCCAGGACCGTACTATTCAGATCTACGAGGATTTCTTTGAGAAATATACTTCCTCTGAGAAGGCCAAGGGCAATTTTGTTAGTAAGAAAGGGAAGGGTCGGGACGATGCTGCCTGGGATGTTAATACCTTTGCCGAATGGTGCGAGGGCGTGTTCCGTGTCGGCGTCACTGGGTTACAGGCTGATATCCCCGAAGACGACGATGATCTTTTAAGCACCAGCTCTTAGGATTTGGATTCGTTCTTATTCCCCCCCTAAATTTTTTTCCTTTTTCTTTTTTTGAATATCCGCTTTTCGAGCATAGATACCATGTTGAATTGAGCAATTTTGTACATGCATAGGCCGAGTAATTGTATAAATTCTTGTGAGTTCCGACAGCAATTCTTGCTGTTCGAAAGTGTATCACATTCAGACTTCAAAGAGGAATAATCCATAATCCATTTCCCCGGTAAATGTTATTATTCACAAACGTGAAAAGATGTATGTACAGCTGACCAGACGGCAAATCTCGCTTCAAGCATGTAAAAAAAGGGGTATGTACGGTCGATAGGAGAAAGTGCAAAGCTGTTAAGTCACTCCGAACGCAGTCAATCAAGCAAAACAAACCAATGAAACTCAAAGAACATCGCGGATTTTGGCGTACAATTCCGTATCTAGGAAGTTGTAGTTCGCATCGGACTCGCAGAAGGGATGGCGGGTGAGCAGGGTCCCGGCAGTAGGACGTTCAGCCGAGTCACTGGGAAGATGTTAGTAAAAGACGATAACTGATAAAGCGACCCAGGACCAAGACCAGGTGGAAACTTACATCGTGAAGCAATCATACATGAATGCAAGTGCCGCGGGACTGATGTTCATAGAAACATCATCTGGAATCGGTGGAGCCTGGCTCAGACTGCCGAGTTTGAAGATAGCGCCAATGGCCTCCTCCTTGCTCCATGGTCGACGGCCGGCGAACATCTCCAGCACCACACAGCCAAGGGACCAGATATCGACCTTGGCGCTGTAGCCCTGGCCCTGGGACTGGATGACCTCGGGGGCCATCCAGAAGACGGAGCCTTGCATGGAGTTGGACGAGTCGTTGCCGTAGATGTCGTCCGTTTTCTTGGAGATACCAAAGTCGGAGATCTTGCACGTGCCGTCGAGATCCAGGAGGATGTTGTCTGCTTTCAGGTCGCGGTGGAGAATTCCCTTATCGTGCAGATATGCCAGTCCGCCCAGGGTTTGCCTCGTCAGTGATCTCACGACACTTTCTTCGAATTTGCCATGCTTGCGCAGACAGCTTCCGACAGATCCACCGGAGATATACTCCAGGTAGATGGAGATAGAGAATTCGCCACGCTCGCATCCAAGATATTGCACGATGTTGGGATGTTCGAGGTGCTGCATTGTGTCGATCTCCTGGTCCAGGGCGGCGACCATCTCCTTGACACGGTCTTTGTCTGCCCCTGCAATTCGCGGGTTGATCTCGACTAGTTTGACTGCCAAAACCTCACCATTATCCGCGTTCATGCCTAAGTATACGCGACCATAAGTACCCTTGCCGATGAGCTGACCACGGATGATGCGGAAAGTGGGTTGTCGCTGAGGAACAGGCCCGGTATTGGACGCCGGTTGGGTGCTGTTTTGCGGGATCGGATCAAGTTGGCTAAGCCGAGTGCCCGGCCTGGGCCTGATTTGCATGATCTTGGCGCCGAACATCTTGGTACTCTTGCGGCGCAAAAGATCACCCGACCTTTGGGGACCAGCCGCGCTAACGCTGTTCGTCCGATTTGCTCCCTGGGCCACTTGTCGAATTGATTTCATGCGAGAGAGTCCACCCCCACCGGCGCCACCACGAGCAAGTTTCTGTCGAGCAAAATTGGCAGGTTCAGGTGGTCTCACCGGAGCTGTTTCAGGTGCATGGGTTGCATGCGGCGTAGGTGGCGGGGCTTCCTTTTTGTCCCTGAGGCTTGCGTCATGTTCATTGATAGCCTTGCTATTGGGCGATGAGGGCTCATCCAGGTAAGGAGCGTCAAGATCAACGTCGGGGAAGAAGTCATCGAGGTGGTCGATAACGCCTTCGACAGCGGGTCTGCTTGCCCAGATATCCCGGGCGAATGACTCTCGCCGTGGTAGAGGCCTCTCATCTTCGGGCGAGACTGGTCCCCAGGTACTAGAAACCGGTTCCTTCCCATCAGATGCCTCTCCGCTGGAACTGGGACCGGCAGTGCTCGGAGATTTGAACCTAACAGACAATTTTGATCTTAATTGATCTTTCGTGTTCACAGTCAGCGATGGCCTCTCCGACTTCTTTTCGGCCTCAGCTTGCGCCTCTCTCTGTTCTTCCTGGCCCCTTGAAGGTCGGACCTGGAATAGGCCATCGTCCGAGTCATCCGAGTCATCATCTGAGTCCTGCTGCTGTTGAGGGGTTCGCTGGAAGGAAACTTGATTCTCTTCGAAGTCGAACTCTGGACCGAACGACTTGCGAGATTGCAAGCCTGGTCTCGGCGGGTCTCCAGAAACAGGCTTTTCAGGTGACTGGTTGGCAAACGAGACTGCCGTTTTCTCGCGTTCTGTGGCCATCTTCGAAGAGGGCCTTGAAGAGTCTGAAAGATAGTCAGCGGGAGATCGATCAGGCCGCGCTGTGTCATGCATATACTGACCGAGGGTTGTTCTACTTGAAAATGTTCCAGTAGAATCAAACGTTCCTTGTCGATCAGATTCGGAGCTTGCACTGTCTTGAGTGTTGGCTGAAGGCGAAGATGCAGCCGGTACCGAAGGCAATGGTGTGCCAACGGCACTTGTAATGCGGCCAACGCTGGCAATGGCAGCGCCCAGGGATGGCTGTGACCGACTTTCGCGAGATTCGCGGGTGGTCGGTCTCCTGCTGAGAGAGTTGACCTTGGTAAGAGTGTTGGACTCGATTGGCGCTGTTGGGGGTTTGCGAAGTGGTACAAGCGTTTCTCCCTTCTTTTCCTCATAAGGCGAGATACGAGGACTATCAAAGTCAATGACTTCGTTTCGCCTGTACCCCGTGTCGCTATAGGCATTCTTATTCTGATGAGACTGCGGAATTCTGGATTGTAAATATTGTTTTTGTTTACGTTCGACCTCACGGAGGTGTTCCTCGTGGCGAGCAAGCAAGTCAGATTTATCAGACCCAAGAGCTTGGCTTGGGTCCTGTGCGGTCTCTGCCGGGGGTGCCTTCCCTGTCGAAGCCTTAAGTGTACTTTGCCGAGAGCCCAACAAGGGAGAGTCTGGTCTGGTGCGGTGCGGTGATAGCCTGTTAAGGGCATCTTCGTCTAGCGGCTTCCTGTGAACCTGGTGGTGTGTTGCCGTGGGGGACATATTGGACTTGTCTGTCAATGAAACTCCCAGGCCATCGACTCGAGGAGCACTGGTTGGCAAAGGAAGCATAGGAGTCCCTCGTACAAACAGCTTGAGAGAACCATATGCATCTGATTTGCCTCGACGAGACTGTGCGAGGGCTGCATCGCTCATAGGATCCTCATGCTCGCTCTGCCCTGGCTGAGTGAGGTAAATCTGGGCATTGGTTGGATCGACCGAGAGGCTTTCACAGATCCCAGTACGCAACGACTCAAAAGAATCCATATCGGAGATGTCAACCAAACGGAAGTTCAAGCCATCCGCGGTGACGAATACCCATTTCTTTGTCTTTGTGGTCGCTGTTGATGGACGCTCACCGACCGACATGTCGCTAGAGTTGTAAGCAGGCTTTATGTACGGGAGATAGGCTTCATTCGGTCGAGTTTCCGGGCTTGTCGTAGGCGACGAGTCTTCATGCTGCTGATCGGGAGATGGCTGGCTAGAAGCTGTAGCTTTTGTCTTCTTCTTCAGAATATTGGAGAAAAAGCCCTTATGTTCTTTGGAGTACGAAGACGAGTTTTGGTCACTCCATTGCCGACCTGAAGCATCTTGAGGCGAGGGACGAGCACCGTCTTGAGCTTGCCTCCGAGAGTCATAGTACCGGCCTGTGGTGCCCCGACTGTATCCGGGGATCGAGTCGGTGCTATTGCCCCGAGAGTGATCATAATGTTTTAGGGTCAGATCCCCAGTGGATGATGAAAATGCTCCTGTATAAGCGGGCGACGCGTTCTGCATGGCTGGGCTACCACTATTTGGACTCTCTTCATGGGGCCGCAGAGATGACCCCTGAAAAGTGCCCGGTTCACTGCCAATGGACGGACTCTGGCGTCGATGGTCACTGTTCATTCCCGACAAGGCATTGCGGGTATACTCGGACCGCAACTGGTCAGATCGCACCCAGTTTTCTCGTGCCGGAGAGTCATTGTATCTCGGCGAATCGTGGCCCGCAGGGACCGGCATGGTAACCGAACGTTGCCCAGGCTGCTTTTGGCCTTGATTGGAGGCATGCAATGCACTCAGATGATCCGGACTCACATCATTGACACCAGGGACAGGGCCAGCAGAGCGTGGCTCGGGGAAATTATTGGAAAAATAAGCGGTACTGGTTTCAGGGAACGCATTTGCCGGCGGCTGCGTTTGATTCAGTGGCGTAGAGACGGTATAGTCTTGCGAACCGTCATGGATTTGACGGATCAGCTTGCGCATACGCTTTCCTTCGTCTCGTTCCCGGCCAGGTTCCCATTTTTTGCCACTCCGGCCAACCTCCTTTGCCAACTGAGGGTAAACCACTTGATGCATTTTCCCAAGATTTCCTCGTCCGCCGGATCCATGTCCAAGCTCGAGGAAGTCAGCCCCTTCGAGCTCTAATGATTTGAATGTTTCCTGCCAGTCGTTGGAAAATCCATTCTTCGCAAGCCAGATGAGCACGCGATCCAATGGCCACTGGATCGCAGCTTCGCTGTGAGACAGACCACCCAGCGAAGTACCGCTACTATTGTGACGATGACTTGACGTTTTGGTAAGCTCGGTATTTTGGGCTATCGCCGGCTGCTGCGGGCTGTCGTTGGTCGTCAATTCATGAATGTTGCCATGGAGAGCGTAAGGCGAAGAAATAGTGCGCCCCCCGGGGGTCTGCGGAAGGCTTGTGTCTGTTTTATACGGGATTGACGTATTGATGTGATCGTGCATTTGGCTGAGACCCAACCGTTGTCTCTCAGCGTTGGTGTGCGCATATGGATCATATGGCTGAGCTCTTCCATGGGGGTCGAACAGCCCTGGAATGCCGACGCCAATAGTATCATTCCCGGGTATATAAGTTGCAGATGTCAGAGGCTGATGGTCATGACGCGGAGGAATGATCGACAACTGGGCTGGTGGGCGACCGTATGTTAGATGCTGGTTTGGTGCGGGGGCAAGCGGTGGCGGTGGAGGGAAGCCTGGGGTCATCGCCGGTCTGGCCCAGTTTTGCTGCCATCCTGGAGCTGCATAAGTCGTCCCTGGCGGCGGACCAGGAGGAGGGGGCGGCACCAGCGTTTGGGCTTGTGGATGTCGAGGAGGAGGCGGAGGCAGGTTCATGTGTTGCGCTTGAGAGGAAGGCGGGGGCCCCGGGACATACTGCTGACGTCCATCCATTCTGCTAGCTGATGCACTTGACCTGGCTATTAACTGTAGTTGTATCCCGCTGGGTCGACTGCGACGTCCAGGAGAGGCTTGGGCGAAGGTGGTTTTCGAGTCTGTTCAGATATAACCATTAACGCATCATGCTAGGCGTCCCAGGCACCAAACAAGCGGTCGGGTTTGAGGGCTGGATCTCGATCTCGTTGATCGCTTCGGAAGGGCAGAAATGTAGCGAATTTAGGTCCTCAGTGCGTGAGTTGACATGTTTCGGTTCGGCGTTGCCGATGTTATCGCAGCGCTTGGGATTGCGGAACAGACTGAGATCGCGCGACGGGCTGGTACAAGGCCAGATTATCACAAGATGGTCGACTGAAATAGAGAAAAATTTCTTCTAAACTCAGTACATGGTTAGTCACCTGCCGAAGAGCTCCCAACCTTGGAAGGGTTTTGGAGATGCGATTGGGTCGAAAGATCGGAAGATTGTAAGATTAGAAGATTGGAAGGTCAAAAGGCGAATGAAATTCGAGCAAGTGGAAGCGAGCACAGAAAACACCACAACTCCTTACTTCCGTATCTTCGGAAAATAGAACTCACCAAGGATTCTGGAAGGGATATAACATCAAATGGTCTTTATATTGTTTTAATGTCTTGAAGAGGGATCGTCACGTGGCCCTGGGCTCTATCCTTTTTAGGGTTGTGTTAGTTAGCAGCAGAAGTCCCAACTTAGATACTACCAAGAACCCAGGACACAGTAAGAGAGAAAGAACAATATATCGTACTTTTGACTGACACTTTCTTCATGGGATGCCCTCCAGACCCCGTCTGACGCCCTGCAATCTCCCAGTCTCACCTTCGGTGGCCCGTGATTACCTTGTCACTTGCTACGCGCCAATAACAGCCCTGTGGCGTCTGTCTTCGTTTCTGTTCTGCTCTCTATAACATAGGAGGAATTGGATGGAAAGACATAAGTTAGTATATGCCTATTGCCACCAAGGTCGAAATACTGGTATGAGAGTAGTCCTCTACGGAGTACTTCTGCTAGAAGCAATGGAGGAGTCAATCACTTCAGAGATAGATTAAAAATGCGTTAGAAATTATATCTCGCTGATAAGCCACCAGAATACATGTAATAATTTATTTCTGAAGAAGCATAGACACCCAGTGTCTCACATTTATTGTATAGAAAAAGCCAAGCCCTTAACCTAGAGAACAGTACCCTTATTCTGCTCCTTGTCCACCCTATAATGGCCTCCACATACCAATACCGGTACAAGCGGACACAAGAATCGCCGTCGCGACAATGTACCCGTACTTCTGACTATAACCGTAGGCGAAGTTGATCGCGTCACGCTCCTCAATGCCGGGCAGATACTCCATTTGAGCAACGTAGCCCCCGGCATAGATACTAGCCGAGGACGCTGGGTTGGCTTGCAGCTTAAATACATGCGTATCCTCACATATGTAGCTACTTGATAGCTTGATGAATGTACACCAGACCTTTCTTGTTGATAATGGTAGAGTATGATACTTGAAACATGAAGATTTCATGGATTCAATGCATAAGTAGCAAAGATGTTCTTGCTACATACTCGATAATGAGCGTTATTAGATCCTGCAGTATATGACCGTCCGGTCTCGAAGCAAACGCCGTGAAGACAGAAAAGAAACCACAGTGGTCTAGGAAACCCGGAACTCAGATATTACTACATTTGCTTTCATGTGAATCGTGACATTATGAGAGTTGAGATGTTTTCTCGCGCTTCGAACGGTTTACTTGTTGCGTTGTGCAGCAGCCTCGGCGGTCAACTTCAAGCCCGCAGGGGCATCTTCGCGAGGCATGTACACCTCAACCAACTAGAAAGTACGTTAGCAGACAATTCGGGACTCCCTAACATTGATAACTCACTCGAAGCTTGTCGGACGCGTTGAAGTCCTCGTCAGCGAACAGCTTGTTGAGCTCATCACGAGTCTTGATACGGTAGCCTTGGTAGTTGTCCTTGGCTCCGAAGACCTTGGGGATATTGGCAAAGTCCCATGGCTGGATATCGTTGTAAGCTGCGTCCCATCCATGGATGTATCGCTCGATAGTGTAGCCGTCGTTGCAGATAACGAAGCTAAAGATGGTCAGGTCAGTATATGATGTGAGAATTCTGGGTTGATGTGCATGCTTACACGATAGGGTTCAACTTATTCTTCAGAATAGTGCTTAGTTCCTGAACAGTTAATTGGATACTTCCGTCGCCGATGAAGAGGATGGTTCGACGGTCTTCCTGCTCCTTAGCAGCGAGCGCAGCGCCCTGGCATGCTCCCATGGAATAGCCAATGCTGCCCCAAAGAACTTGGCTAACGGCAGTTACATTCGCCGGGAAGCGAGTGTCCCAAATACCAAAGTTCGCAGTCCCAGTCTCTGTAAGAACGATATCCTTTTCCTTCAGCCACTGCCCGACGATCGGCCAGAGCCACTTGTGGGTGATGGTCTGATCGGAGGAGGTCTCCTCGCTTTCTGGCAGTCGGTTCGTGATCTGAGGAGTAGGAGCCGGGGTCAGAGGGTTCATCCGCTCAATGACCTTCCTCAGAACACCTTTCATGTTTATGTCAGGATACTCCGAGTACCGCACTCTCACAAAGGTGCTATGGAAGTCAATGGTGTTCAGCTGTCCAACACGATAAGTGAAACCGGTGGTGTTGAAATCGGACTTGATTGCTCCGATGCTCAGAATGAGGTCGGAGGACTCGACGGCCTCACTGACGCCAACGTTAGACCCATTGCCAGCGTAGACACCACCAAAGTTTTTGTGAGTCTCGTTCACGGCTCCTTTGCCCATCGGGGTTACAAAGGTCGGCAATCCGGACTTCTCCACCAAGTCACGCACTTCTTCTAACACGCGGTGACGAATGGAACAGGCATCAACCAAGATGACTGGGTTCTTTGCGGCATGAAGATACTTTAGGACAACACCGACCACATAGTCCTCCTTCTCCGGGTCATTCTTAGGCAGTGAAAGATCAATCGGGGTCTTCAAGCGATCACCGTTGACCTTGGCCGCAACAATGTCAGTTGGCAGTGTGATGTATACTGGACGGCTGCGGATCCAACATTCACGGATTGCACTGTCGATCAGAGTGGCTGCATCATGGGGTTCGTTTAGGCGTGCGACGTAGCAGGAGATGCCCTCGCTCATTTTGGTGAAGACATTGAAGTCGCCGTTTCCGAGAGTGTGGTGCAACAACATTCCATCCTTTTGAGACTGTGTGGTGGGCTGCCCAACGATATGGACAACTGGGACAAATTCGGAGTAGGCGCCGGCGATGGCGTTGAGGGCGGACAGCTCTCCAACACCAAATGTGGTGACTAGCGCACTGATACCGTTTACACGAGCATAGCCATCGGCGGCGTAGCCTAAGAGGAACCAACGTTAGATCCAGATCATTCATTTCTAGTACAGTCTATCTTACCGGCATTGAGCTCGTTGCAGTTTCCAACCCAATTGATACCACACTTGGACACGTAATCCAATGCTGCAAGATTGTAGTCGCCGGGTACACCATGTAATGAGCGGATTCCAACGTCGTGGAGACGCCGGAATAAGTACTCTGCCACATCCACGGGATTCTTTAGCTCCCTGGTGGCAATATCGGTAGTCGCCATGATGAATTGATGTGTCTTGGGGAGAGAAGTAGACGGGGAAGAGAAGAAGAAAAGCTGAGAGGTGGAATCGAGGGAGTAAGAGGTATAAAAGAGCGCCGATTGCACTTTTGTTCCAAGTTCCCTGATGAGAAAGGTGAGGCCAGTTTGACTACGTCATTGAATTGATGTCATGCCATCATTTGCTATTTTTATGATATTGGAGGTTGTATCTTAGAGCTATCTTGACTATAATAAAAATAGTAGAATGGTAGAATAGTAGAATAAATAAAGATTATGTTACTAAGATCTAATAACGTATATAATAATGTATATAATAGCCTGGAGTCCATCCATGATTGTACCAAGCCTCACTAGAAACAGCCCATCCCCGGCTAAACCCAACACAGGCAAACTCCGCCGATCACACAAAACTCCCACCCCCACCACCTGGGCATCTCAAACCACAATCCTGGATTAGTCTATCTAAATGGGGAAAAGAGCTATGCCGGACAAATCAAATCCCTCTTCAAAGAAGAGAAAGGTCAGTTGCTGAATATCGAGTGCCCACTGCACTGACTAACGGCACTAGGGTGGTGCAAAATATGGGAAGCAGGCAAGTCGCATCGCTATCGAGTCTGGCGATGTAGGTGTCTTTGTGACATGCGATATGGGCAGAGAAGGAAAATGTCTGTCAGAAGCAGTCGATATCTTTTCCCAGGTAAGACTTTTCTTTCTTCTTCTTCTTCTTCTTCTTCTTCTTTTTTTTTGGTTTTTTTTTTCATCTTTTTTCCGCTTTGAGATTGCTCCTACAGTTTCGCTAACTTTTTGATCTAGGCCATCGAGGGCACTGAAAATAAAGAGGAAGAAGATGAAGATACCGATGATGAAGATATCGAGGCCCAGATCCGAAGGGAACTGGAGGGCCTACAGCCCAGCAAAGACAAAACTCGTCAATTCCAGCCAGTGCAGATGGATATGCCATGTGGTAAGTCTCCTATTATTCAAAAACGCCAATTCGTTTATGCGTTAGGTCCCGGAAATGTTCATCGGTGCTAATCCTGATAGTAACATTCATGCGTCTTGATCCCTCAATAGACCCGGTGCAGCTTGTGCACCGTTTGTGTAGCGAAGCACATGCCCATCCGGAGACTAAGAAGAGTCGATGGATTAAGCGCATGCATCCAGTCACGTCAATCCGGAAAACGCTGAGTGTGGACCTAACGGCATTCGCGAAAGAGATTCTCAAGCCTCATTTCCATTCTGGAGGGCCACCGAAGACGGTGAGTTTAAAGCCTTCCCCTATCTCCCTCTTGGGGCTTCTGGGCACTCGGGAATCCTACTGGTTTTGGGAAATGATCCGATCATGCATCTCGCTGTGAGTAGAGATATACTTTGAGCATTGCTGATCTGCCACCTATTTAGTACGCCATTCGGCCTACTGTGCGAGGCAACTCGAAGCTCAACCGAGACATTATTATTAAGACTGTTGCCGATGCTGTCGGTCCTGAGCACCCGGTGAATTTGAAGAACTATGATCTAATGATTCTCGTTGATGTTGCCCAAGTGAGTACAATAATGACGTCTCCTACGGGGTCTTTAACTGACTCGCGCAGAACGTGATTGGAATGAGTGTGGTACAAGGTGATTATGATAAGCTGAAGCGGTTCAACTTGGCCGAAATCTACGATCCTTCACCAAAAGCAGAGCCAGCAGGCGCTGCCACTGAATCTAAAGCTTAGTACGAATGACACAGTACTTTCCCTAGTAGCCGCCAGGTTACTTCGACGAAAATTTATTGTACATACTATCGCCCACGCTGCGCTTATTCACCGCTTATCTCCATAGGTACCTACCTAGGTACGACATACACTTCTTCAAATCAGTCCTTTCAAGTAAACCTACTCGCTTGTATAGTCATAGGCAGGCGTCATCGAACAGTAACCTAGAATATCCATTTTAACTTCGTGTGTAGCAAAATGAATTCGAAACACAAGCCATAAGACATCATCGATATTGGGGTCTGTACCAAACGCATTCAGTTTTCCCTACAAGTAATGAGACATGAGAAGTCCCCCCTGTTAGAACTTTCTATATTTTCATACTATTCCCCCTCGGAGTATTGTTCCCTTGTTTTAGTAGTGAAGTGGAAAAAGAAATACCCTAGGAATATCTACACGTTTGACATGACTCAAGTGCATCGATGCTAAGGGCACTCTGATTGACGTCGAACCCTGGTCTTTACTATAGCACGCTCCCTGCGGCTAAAATGTTCCATCACAAGGCCTAAAAATTCTCGGCAACTGAATTCATGCAACAAGCCGTGGCAAGCCTATAAACGAAAGGTAAAAAAAAACCATGTTGAATTATTGAACCGGGGACAGAACCTTGGAAGCTACATGCTGATTTAAGGGTCCATTATAACTTCGGAAACTCGTTGAAATGCAAGTCCTTTCACTTAAGAGTAAAGCTCCGGTGGCTTGCATCGGCTCGGTCCCAATATAAGAAGTGATAAGCAGAGGTGTGTAGGTAGATTTAAATTCGAACATAACAAGCGAAAATCAACGGGAAGTAAAGAACAAATCGAACGTTGACAGAGTTCCATGCTGAAATGCAATGACGGGAGGGAATTCGGTAAGGGACCATTCTGATTGGTCGGGGACAAAGTGCTCGGACGACCACCTTTCTTAGAGTGGGATGCTTAGGCGAGACGGCTTTACTTAGTCTACTTGTCCCATATTTCTTCTTAATCATGAGCCAATGGTGACAACAAGGTCTTGGGACTCTCGCTTGTGAATGTCGTCTCGGCGAAACATATTCTTCTAATTCGACTCCGCTGACTATGTTTACGTCTTCTCTTTCGTATCTCGCGTTGGATGAATCCAGAAGCGAGAGTCATGGCGCTGAAATCTGCTGCCAACGTTGTTCTATTGTGGGTAAATGTACGGAGCAAACAATCATGGCGGTCTTTTGTGCCCCATTGATATTCGAAGATCTCTACGGACTATGGATTCTAGAAGCGAATTTGCGCCACGTCTACTCCGTACTGGGACTTTTCAGTTCAAATTATCTCGGCATATATCTAGCCTGATGGAGGCATGTCCTTTATTACCAATAGCAGGGTCTATGAGTTGTGATAGTCTTGCTCGTACATCATCATCCCCTGCCACTATCGTTTCCACTTCAGGGCCGTCAGAGCGTTGCTTATATAGGGTCCCCACCCCCCTCGCCCGTTCGCCAATATCCCCCACCAAATAGCTCACGATGCAACAGCTTGACTTGAAAACATGGCCTGCGATGCCACCGGTCAATGGGAAAAGCGGGCACAGCGAATCTTTTCATCGGCAGCCTCATGCCGCCGAGGTAGACGAGAATCATAGACTGGACGATATCCTCTCGCTGCTGTTTCCTTCTACAGTACATGTGCAACACTCATATCCGTTTTCTGGTCACATGCACTCATTACGGCTTCTGGCGCTGTCGAATGGAGCTCACTTGTTATTAAAGGGGTCTCCATCATCAAGGACAGCTCTCCTCCGACGTGAGCGATCATTCCTCGAAACCGAAGCCCAGTTTCTTGCTCTTCTAGGGCAGAGTGGAAACCCTTGTATCCCCCAACTCTATCATTATGATCCTTATGGAAGACTCTGGGGATCTACCTACTTGATCCGGCAGTATATGAAAGGGAAGAGTCTGTCAGAGATGGAAGGGAAACTCACCTCCCAGCAATTAGATGGTATCAACCGGCACCTGGGCTTCTTGGTGAGCACCATCGGTCAAAATGCAGCCCCTGGGTTTGGTTCTTTACAGCAAGTGGCATTTGGCGCTGGAAAACCTTCCTGGCGAGAGGCCTTCTGTGCCCTGTTTGAAGGCATTCTTCGCGACGCCGAGGACATGTTCATCCACCTTCCTTACTCGGAGATCCGACACGAGCTGAGTCGCCTGGCGCCTGCTCTTGAATATGTATCCCTGCCACGTCTTGTGGTGGTGGACTTTGGTCGACCCTCCCATGTTTTGATAAATGAAGAATCTGGACAGTTGTCTGGAATTGTGGACTTCAGCAGTGCCATGTGGGGTGATGTTCTGATGGCAGAGATCTTTGCGAATGCCTCCCCGGCGGTCTTGCATGGAGCAGGTATGGCGACGTCAAGGACAAGGGAGGAAAATATCCGGCTGGTCTTGTATGTGGAATACCATCTCGATTTAGCGCGATGTAGCTAACACTTTCTTTTCAACTTAGGTACGCTTGCTACCGGCTGGTGTCTCGAATTACCGTGCAATATTACCGAAACCGAGATGAGACGAGCGAATTCGATGCGCGGAGAAGATTGACAACCACGATTGTGGAAATGACGAGGCTTTGACTGGCATGACGGCCTGAGTTAACTGGATCTTTATATGTCCAATGTAAACAGCGGACCTGTGAATTACTGTATCCAGTTAGTTTTGCCTCATTTGGGATTAGCGCCCTAATACGCCGTCACGTAACCTCCTTCGCTATTTAAAATTCGTCTCCCAAACCATGAGAAGCCAGATGATGTTGAGTGCTGTAGAAGCCCCGTCAATGGAAAACAACCTCCAGGTATGGCGGACGATACATACGCAGCGTCAGTCACGGAAGAACCAGATGAACATTGAAAAAGATGACCCGGTCCCGTACGAGCCTGTCGTCGGCGAAATCTTGGGCGAAGGCTCAACCTCCCGTATTGCACGCGTGGCGCCGGGTGTCATCATCAAATATCCACGATTCTCTTGGTGGAAATCTAAGACAGTGGCAGATAAATGGTTCGTTCGAGACATGAAGCGGAGTTTTGAGGTGGAAGAACGACTTCTGCAAATCCTAGGCCTACATCCAAGAATAATAGAGTCCGTTAGCCCCTAACTTATTGTGGACGGTGATTTGACGGACTGGCAGCTGGACCTGTGATACAGCGATGCTGGACAGGAGAATACTCTGATCTGGGGGCACTCATTGAAGACCAGCGTTGGCAGTTTGAGAATGACACAACTTCAATGCGCTCGTAAAGCATGCGGTTATACTGAGCCAAATACAATGCCCAATGCTATCTGAACTTGCGTGTCATAATCAATGCCCTTTCAATGCCGCTTCCAGATGAGCCCTTGACCCTCCACATATGGCTACTGCGCACAAACTCCTTCTCGTAAGACTCTCTGACAACTCAAGCTCGAATTCTGATGCTGGTCGTGGAGCTGATCCGCTATGGGTTCGGGGTTATATCTCTCGCATTTCCCCCTCTGTCTATGTGATGCCAGTGGGTTGGGAACGCGACCTGGGCACTTAGGGGTGCCAATATCCTTGCAAGGTATAAAGTTCATGTCTTCTTTGACCCTGCAACCGCATGTATAAATCTTGGTCGCGACGTTGACTTGGACATTCTAACTTGGAAGCGTGAGCGATTGGCCGATGAATTACCGCTTGAATAACCCACCTTGGTAATTTCAAATAGTGAATTTGTGGGCACCCGAAAGATAGTCAAATGGCATGGAGTATAGCAGAAGAAGTTGGTTGTCGCACAGGCTCGAGATCAAAGGTCGCGGTTAATGATAATGTTCCTCAAACTTTTGTACACAGAATTGGCTCCCTTGGGCATAAAGCGCTCAGAGGTGGAAATAGAGCTCGTGTTCTGGTTACTGCTTGTAAATACCAACATAGGTCCCACTAGCGGAGGTATTCCGGGAAACTTCTAACAAATGTTTGCGTGCTCTAGTATTTAGGGTCTGAGAAAGACTGGTGACAGGGGTTATGTATAGCAACGAGATAACTGTAATTTACGGTGACTTTTGTCGAAGGGCGAATCCGAGGCCTGCGGAAAGGTACTCTAATGCAATCTGGCGCGCTCGGTATGGGTCTTGGGAAATACGGATAGAGTAGATTGGAGCTACATAGGCGTTATTAAGTATCTTCCCACTCCCTATTTTCCCACCAAAACTGACCAAATTTGAGCCCCATTCTCTCAATAAATTTATATTGTGATACCTAGACGATCACGATTAGACTGGTTCTGTTGCATAGCGAGATTTATTCAAACGGAGTTCCCTATCTCGCTGCATGTGACTTGGAGTTCTCTTGATTTTTGCATTGATATATAGCGTTCTTACCAAGGGGTCAATTGAAATGAAATTCAATCTTCGTATCGCTAGATATATATGAATGCCATTGCACATAGAGGAGAAGAATCAAGTTGCCTTCAATGCCAAGTCGGAACTGATAGGGCGATAGGGGCGGAGCGGGGCAGATCCGTTGTTTAGCTTCTGCATGGCGTCAATGGTGTTCCCTCTCCGCACTTAACTTCTACTTCTACTTTTGCATAACCTGCTACACCTCTATCGCAGATGGCTCAGTTCCTGCGAGGAAAGCAAGCTGGTATCCAGAAGGATCTGTCCGAGAGCTTGTCCCCGGACTTGTTCCTCCTGGACGATGTAAGTTCTTGGCATCCCAGACATCCTCTTTTTTTCCAACTGACACCGCTGTTCTCAGTTCGCACGATGCGGTGTGAATTCGCAAATTAGTGCTATCTCATACGATCCCATACAATCCCTCATCGCAGTCGGCACCAGTGATACCCAGTTCGGAAGCGGACAGATCTATGTCTTTGGGCAACGACGGGTTTCAGTGGTCTTTCAGTTCCCGCGGAAGGCGTCCGCGCGGTTCCTTCAGTTTTGCGCCGACAAACTGATAAGCATTGACTCCAGGAATGAAATCTGCGTTTACTCCTTGGCGACTGGACGCCAGGTGGTTTCCCTACACGCCCCCGGGCCATGTGACTGCTTTGTTAACGGACCCGTGCTTGGATTATGCGTTTATCGGCATGCAGAATGGTCCGTAAATTACTAGGTGGTGGAGAAGAACTGCATATTGACTGTGAATAGGTGAAATCATTGCGTACGATCTCGATCGAGAGTCCTTGACGCCGTTCAAAGTTCCGAACTTGTGGTTGGAACGAAACCCCCGCGCGCGGTTCTTCCCCGTCATTTCTCTAGAATTCTCTCCACGAGACATTGGCAAGATCCTAGTGGGATATCCAGAGGGAGCAGTGACATTTACGTTCAAGCAAAATGTTGCTCAAAAGTACTTTGTCTACGAAATCCCACCTGGCGCACCTGGTGGAGACTCCCTACCGTCCCGCGACGTGCGCAGACCCAAATTGACCAACGCGATCTGGCACCCCAACGGAATTTTCATTTTGACTGTTCATGAAGACTCAAGCCTAGTGCTCTGGGATACGAAGGATGGCCGTAAACTCCATGCCCGGACTATCCAGACACCCAATGTCGACCAACCAGGTGCTGGCAGACCAGGCTCACCTGGCGAGCCTGCTGGACCCAAAGAGCCAATCACAAAGGCTATTTGGTGCGCAAAAAGTAACCCGGATGACACTGGTCTTTTGGTGGCTGGTGGCCGACCAGTAGGCGATCAGAGCAAGGGCCTCGTTTTCCTCGACATGGGCCCAACCCCCAATTATCAGACGTCCTCCTGGCAAATTCTGTCTACTTACCTCGAGCGCCCGCGGCGACAAATAAACCTTTCAGTCCCGCCGGGAGCTAAGGTTGTCGACCTCTGCCTCATCCCCCGATCCTCGCCCTACTTCAATGGCGCCCATGATCCAATCGCACTTATCGCTATGCTATCCTCGGGTGAAATTGTTTCCCTGAGTTTCCCCAGCGGACACGCAATAACTCCTACTAACATGCTTCATCCGTTCCTCTCTTTCGTCCACCCCTTTGTAAATAAAGCTGTGCTTACTCCCGTTGATCGGTCGGTGTGGCTTGGTCTGAAAGAGCGCCGGTTGCAGGGACCGAAATTTGCTCTGGGCGGCGCAGAAGCGAAGAATCCTCTCAAACGCTTTGAGAACCGCAACGTCATTTCGACCGCCCACGCAGATGGGACAGTCCGCCTTTGGGACTGTGGGCACGATGATGAAATCGAGAACGGCGACGTGGTTCAAGTTGATCTTGCCCGCGCCATAGGCCGAGTCAGCAACATCGAGGTGACGGAAATGTCTCTCGCCAGCGGCACAGGCGAAATGTCTATTGGACTCAAGTCCGGCGAGCTTGCTGTCTTCCGATGGGGCAATAACCCCTCATACGGGAGTGAGGAGCCTCCCGGTGTCAATCAAGGACCAGGGAAGCTGACTACGATAACTAAGCGAACGGATCCTGGTCTCAAGACGGGAATGCTACCTCTGACTCTTTTGGATATGCAACAAGGTCCGGTGACGGCGTTGAAGCATGGGCTGGTTGGATTTGTAGCGGCCGGTTACCAAAGTGGTACTTTGGTCATTATAGACCTGCGCGGACCAGCCATCATACACACCGCACATTTAGCAGACCTGCTCAAGGGACCGAAGCGGAGTGGTTTCCTCAGGAACCGTGGCTCGGAGGAAGTCAAACCAGAATGGCCCACTCAGATCGAATTTGGTGTGATGACTTTGGACGGCGAAGGTAATTAGGCACGGCTTGCACTTGCGAATCAGACTAGTGTGCTAACTATGTTATAGACTACTCAAGCATCTGCTGCTTTGTCGGCACGAATAGGGGCAATGTGGCAACATTCAAGATCCTCCCTGGTTCCAATGGCACCTACGAAGCTGCTTTTGCTGGATCATCGGTCGTTGAAGACAAGGTGATCAGTGTCATTCCCATAGATGCCGACTCTGGCGGTCTTGCTCTGGCCACACCAAGTGTAGTCGGAGGCTTAAGAAATGGCGTCAAAGTTAATGGTGTCGTCATTGCTGTGACTGCCTCTGGCTGTCGAATCTTCAAGCCCCCAACATCAAAGGGTGCACACAAGACATGGGATGACTATCTCTGTGACTCAGCAGCCGTCGTCAAGACTGAAGGACGAGGCTACAGCTTGGTTGGTCTCTTCGGTGACGGCCACGCGCGAGCATTCTCGATCCCCGCTCTTCGAGATATTGGTTGCACCAAGATTAACCATATTGCGGACATGCGACGCCTGTCAGAATCTTGCATCACCCCTACTGGAAACATCATGGCATGGGTCGGTCCGTCAGAAATTGGAATGTTCAATGTCTGGGGTAGTGGAAGCGGACTGTATGTGTCCTCATACATTCGCTGAAACATGGTGCTAATGCTGACGCTGCCCACAGGCACCCTTCAAAAGACAAACTTTTCAACCCAGAAGCTGTGGTTCCCCCGCGTCCTACCATCACGAACGTCCAATGGATCTCCGGTACACAATACATTTCGCCGGCTGACATGGACATTCTGAGTACGTCAACCCCCGACGATGCCTTCCTAACTTTAATCTAACCTCAAATCTAGTCGGCGGTCCGGACCGACCTCCATCGAAGGGGATGGTCGAACAAATGAAATTCGAAGAGCAAGAACGTCGGAAAGCCCAAAAAGAAGGACGGACCCCACCGACAACGGCAGGTGGCAGTCAGGAGAGCTACTGGTCTTCCATGTCACGTCAAGTCCAAGAACGCACGGAGCGCCTCGGGATTGTCGGAGATAGCATGGACAGGCTAGAGGAGAACAGCAGCGGCTTTGCTAACGATGTCAGCAAATACGTACAGCAACAAAAGAAGAAAGCTGTCTTGGGCGGTAAGTCGATCTTCCTTCAGGTCCACAGACCTATGTATAGTGTTTAACCCCCTTGCATAACTGTCGCTGACCGGTATTTCACAACAGCACTTGGTTCGAAGTTTGGCTTTTAGGCGATCTCTCCTAGTGAGTATTAGGACTTTCAAAATGGTTTAACTATACAGAGTAGGGGTCTTCATCTTTTTTCCTTTTTCCCCCGGCGTCAGGCTAGTTAGGCTTATTGCGCCTGGGATGTGATAACTAGTGATAGATCACTTTGCAATATCATCCCTCCACTTCTTGACTTACCGCCTCAAGTTGGATCCAACTTGATCATACTCCATACAATTGTAGGTATTTATTTGTTTTTTTGGTAAATTTAAAGCAGAAGGCTGGTTTGACACTAATCCATGCCCTGGTAGATGACTGGGAGCCGGTCTTATGTGGTACAAAAACGGCCTTGCAGCTGTGCCTGTTAGACATATTTAAAGGAAAGTAATATGAATGGCAGATTGAAGGCTGTCGGGATCCAAAATTATACCAATTCTATTTCAAAGACCTATAGTAAATGTCGATCCAGGGGAACAACATGGAAAATCAGTCCAAGGTTCGTAAACATGGCGTTCTGGCTGTCATTAAATAGCATTCAAAAAAGTAAGAGTTTAAAAGCAAAGAAACCACTCCTGCGAGACGGCGGGACACCATGATTTAGTGTACCATGAGCTCGGGCTGAGGCTGATGGGTTGGCTTGGCAGCATCATCCTTGGGTTCTGTGTCGTCGCCCATCTCGACATCGTCGTCACCATCGCCGCCCTCTTCCTCATCAAGGTCATCCTCATCGTCGTCACTCTCCGCCTCGAGATCTTCACTCTCAGCATCGGAGATCTCTTCTTCCTCATCCTCCTTGCCAGCAGGGGCATCGGCTCCTTCCATCTCGTGGTCATCGCCTTCGGCGGGCTTGTTGGATTCCTCGAGCTCCTTGAGGAGCGCAGCCTCGAGCTCGCGCTCCTCGGCACCGTAGGCTGCACTATCATCGTCGAGACCATCGGCCTCGGGCTGGTCAGGCGGGTACTCTGCAGGGGCAGAGTCATCGGAATCCCTGTGGAGAAGAAAAAAAAAGTAAATAAAAGCCCCATCAGGCATGTAAACAAACAAAACAAGGGATCTCACCATTTGATGGCGAAGCGGGTCACACGGGGCTTCTCAGCGAGGACATTGCGGCGAATACGCTCGATAACGGGCTTCGCAGGGGGCTCCGCTGCCAGCTCTTCGCTGTCGTATTCGTTGTTCACGTAGTAGCCAACCCGGACGAATTCTCGGCCGTCGTAGCTGCAGGTGAGCAGGATGACCGTGACGCCGAGCATCTCTGAAGTAGGAATGCGCTTGACATCAGGTGCATCGGCCTCGAAGATGAACTTATTCACTCCGACAGGAATGGGTCCGACGAGGAGGGAATCGAGTTCTTGGTCATACTCGGAGCTGTGACGGTTAGACCCTGCAGAATTGGTAGGAAATAGGGAGTGTTGGGAGGCTGGACGTACGAAGTGGCGGATCCGACGTAGGTGAGTTTCCATTCCAAATCTGAAAGGGCTCGTTAGAAGACTCGACTAGGAAGATTGGAATCAGGTCAGTACTCACCTTTCTGAAGCTGCTCAAGGCACTCGAACGTGATTTCGAATTGGTAAGGGGCGGTGAAAGGAGCCGGGTTGTTGAGGTTTTTCACCCCGAGTAGTGAGACGACGGACATTGTGATAAGATATGAGAGTGCTTAGAGTATGTAAGAGTATGTACGGGAGATTGAAAAGTTGAAGAGGCAAGAGTAGAATATTGTATAAACAGAGGGGGATGTGGAAAGAAGAAGGAAATAGGGAAATCAAGAGAAATCAACAGGTCCACAAGAATGCAGTTTACTCTCAACCCCTCTAGCTGAATGCGAGGAGCCCATCGATCGACGCGCCTTTCGCGTCCCTCGCATTGTCCTCACCGCCCGCACGTGACCCCAATTTCACTACCCGGGCAACTTGCATCACCAGCCATCGCAGCTTTGCTCTCTCCCTCTTAGCGATCATTTGCTATCAGACACATTGCGGCTGAGGGTTATCTCGTAAAAAGTGGCTGTGCTCCACCTTAACCCTTGACCATCGGAAGATTCGTCTTTATTCTAACTTAAATCTGATATCATCGCGCAAACCCTGCTTCGCTTGCGCCGTGAACCTGTGACTTTACTAGTTGCTCACTTTTCTTCGACCTTGCAGTTATCGCACTAATCATCCCACCATGGCGGATGATGAAGCGGAGGCTGCCTTCTTTCAGGCTCAAGCCTTGAAGCCCGATTCCCAATCCCCCACCGAGGAGCAGGAAGGTGATAACTCAGACGCAGAATCAGATGACTACGACCCCTCACTGGCGTTGGGAGATCAGTACTCGGCCTCCTTTCCCGAGTCAAAGAAACCTGATGCCGACCCCGCTGATGCAGCTCCCTCGGATGAGACCGAAGATTCCATCCCCAACCCGGCCGTCGCCTCGGATGCAAACGTCGCCTCGGAAGTAGACGCAGACGCTGGCCAGACCAGTAACTCCCCGGACCCTTCTCACAACCCCTCACGTGCTGAGTCGTCGACCCCCGCGCCAGCATCTGCTGCTGAGGCACAGCCCAAGACCCGAACAATTGGCGGATTTGAGGTTGATTATGATGAGGATGACGAGGGTGATGCGGAGTATGAGCCGCCGGCTGTACTTGGGGGCGAAGATGTGAATGCTATGCCTGTGACCATGTCTGAAGATCCCAGCTCAGGAAATGCAATGCAAAACACTTCCCCTGTTGTATCATCACACCAAGCTGAGCAGGGACCTGCCAGTGGACCAGATGTTGCCAATAGTTCTTATTCTCCTGATCCTGTTCATAATATTGATCCCTCTTCTGTTCCTGGCCAATCGCACTGGGCTGCGCAAGACTTGCAATCCGCAACCATGCAGAACAGTACTGCCCCTACTCCTGTACCTGACTCTCCAGCTTCAAAGGGTCGTCTGGCCCACGACCGTGTCGGCATGCTGGAAGACCGGATTCGAGAGGATCCCCGAGGTGATATCCCCGCTTGGTTGGAGTTAATTGCCGAGCACAGAAGCCGCAACAGATTAGACAGCGCACGCGAGACCTATGAGCGGTTCTTGAAGCTGTTCCCCATGGCGGTAAGCCTGCCTTTGCCCCCATCTCTTTGTGCTTTCTTTTTCTTTCTCGGTTATGTATAAAATTCTAACGGGATACATCATAGGCCGACCAGTGGGTCGCTTATGCCAGCATGGAGTCTGAGCTCAACGAATTCTTCCGCTTGGAGCAGATCTTCAACCGGACACTCCTGACGACCCCCAGCGTTCAGCTCTGGTCCGTCTACCTTGATTACGTCCGGCGTCGTAATCCTTTGACTACAGATGCCTCTGGCGAGGCGAGGAAGACGATTTCATCGGCATATGATATGGCCATTCAATATGTCGGGATGGACAAGGATTCCGGAAACATCTGGGCAGACTACATCGAGTTCATCCGCTCCGGCCCAGGCATCGTTGGTGGATCTGGATGGCAGGATCAGCAAAAGATGGATCTACTGCGAAAGGCCTACCAACGAGCCATTGGCGTGCCGACCCAAGCCGTTAATGCTCTCTGGAAGGAGTATGATCAATTCGAGATGAACCTAAACAAGCTCACGGTAGGCTGAACAGTACTCGATTCCAACTGGCTTGTATTAACCTTTTCTACCAGGGTCGCAAATTCCTTCAAGAACATTCGCCGTCCTACATGACTGCGCGTAGCTCATACACCGAATTGCAAAACATCACTCGCGATCTGATTCGCACTTCGCTCCCACCGATGCCTCCCCTTCCGGGATCTGAAGGCGATGTTGAATTCTCAGCACAAGTAGATATCTGGAAGCGCTGGATCGCATGGGAAAAAGAAGATCCACTGGTTCTGAAAGAGGAAGACCCTGCTGCTTACAAGGCACGCGTGGTCTACTTCTACAAACAGGCACTCATGGCACTTGCGTTCTTTCCTGAGATGTGGTTTGATGCAGCTGAGTTCTGCTTCTTGAACAACATGGAGGATGATGGGACACAGTTCTTGAAGAATGGCATTGAAGCAAACCCTGAGAGCTGTTTACTGACGTTCAAACGCGCGGACCGACTGGAGGTTACCTCGGATTCGGAACAGGACTCCGCCAAGCGTGCTGCCAAGGTCCGGGAACCGTACGACAAATTGCTTGATGCACTTTACGAGTTGATCAATAAAGCTCGCAACCAGGAAACCCAGGATGTCGCGCGCATCGAAGCTTATTTTGCTCCACAAAACGTGGAAAGCCAGCCTGCAAATGAGGATGAGGATGATCCCGAAGCCAAAGAGAGAGAAGCCGCCAAGACAGCACAGGTTGATGCGGTTCGGAAGGCCCATTCTGTTCAGATCAATACTATCTCTAAAACCGTCTCATTCGCGTGGATTGCTCTCATGCGTTCGATGCGTCGAATCCAGGGTAAAGGAAAACCGGGAGAACTGGCTGGCTCTCGCCAAATTTTTGCCGAAGCCCGGAAGCGCGGTCGGATTACTAGCGATGTTTATATCGCGAGTGCTCTGATGGAGTACCATTGCTACAAAGACCCCGCGGCCACCAAGATCTTCGAAAGGGGTGCAAAATTATTCCCGGAGGATGAGCACTTTGCGCTCGAATACTTGAGGCATCTGCTTGACATCAATGATACTATCAGTAAGTCTACATTCCATGTTTCTGAGAGCTTTACTGACCACTGCGAAAGATGCCAGAGCGGTGTTCGAAACGACCGTCAGGAAACTGACTTCCAACCCGGAGAACGTGCACAAAGCTAAGCCCATCTTTTCCTTCCTCCACGAGTATGAGTCTCGCTACGGTGACCTCACCCAAGTGATCAACTTGGAGAACCGCATGCGTGAACTATACCCGGAGGACCCTGCTCTGGAACAATTCGCCAATCGTTACTCCAACTCCAACTTCGACCCTACATCAGTGCAACTGATTTTGTCCCCGTCCCAGACAAAGCCAAAGACCCACATGCCAGGAATCTCGGCGGACACTCACGGTTCTCCAATGGCCAGATACCTGGATACCTCCCTTAATTCACCTAAAAGACCCTATCCCATTGATGATTACGATGAAGATTCAGGTCGCCCACGGAAGTTTGTTCGCGCTGAGTCGCCAATGAAGAGCGCGCAAGCTCGGCGTCTCGATCAGCCGAAACGAGTACAACAGTTGAACGGCCAGAGCACCTCATACAGACCTCAAGGATCTCCAGCTCCCCTGCCTCGTGAAGTGGTGAACCTCTTGAGCATCCTGCCCCCTGCGGCTGCCTATAACATCACTCGTCTTTCTCCCGAGAAAATGATAGATCTTCTTCGTCACGTTGAAATTCCTTCCGACGTTTCGCAGATACAGATCCCGCAAGCTGCACACGGACCAGGTGGAGGCCAAACCCCGGGACTGAACCCCTACTCCGGTAAGTCTCATCATCTATCTCTCCCATAATTGCATTCTCACTGACATACCATCCACAGGTGGTTACCGTTAAGGTTGTTTGCTTCCCCCTGGGGACCACGGTTCACTTGCGGTGTAAATCTCTTGCTCTCTGCTTTCGCGATTTCTTTTCCACGGCGCACAAAATATCCCGATTTGTCTTTGAGGACTTGATGCCCAGCTCTTTTCCCCCTGGGCATTTCATGAAACATGGTCGGGGCATACGTGGTTGTTCAGAGCCCAGCCCCTTTTGCATCTTCCCCCGGCGTTGATCTACCTGGCATTTATTTTTTTTTTCTATTTTTTTCTCAAATAGGGCCACAGGCCATCAATTTCTGCTTGCTGGTTCGGTGGACCCAACCATGCTTTGTACAGACTCAGATAAGCAGTTAATCTCACAATTGACTCCAGGAAGCACCTTGCGCACGAAAATTCGTAAAGAATCAATCCGTCATTTTAGGAGTAAATGAGACCCATACACTACTTCGTGTATAGATCTTAGGTCCATATGGCCTGGACTCGCCTGATATTGCAATATCCACGGACATAAGCTTAAAGCAACCTTGGGTACCCTCGTGGAATGGTGGGGTAGTGGGGCCCTACGTCATTTTATACTCCTAATGTCCAATCCAAAAGCCCTACCTAGGTAGGAAATGTTTCTTAGCTTACACAGTTGCGATAGTGCTGGGGAAACCCACCACAGCCTCAACTTAATACATAGACGTAAAACTGCCCATTGGATTCTAGTGCTGCATGGCACCTCCGCTCAAAATGCCCTCGACCTTTTCGATGGCTTCGCATCGGGATACTGTTCCCGATGGAAGTCGCTCACACACCCATCGGGGTTATCTTTGAGATTCCCATCACAACACGCGAACGTAAAGCACTCTGGGAAATCCTCGCGCATTTCATCGGTGTCCACTTCAAACTCATCGTAATTGTCGACATAAAGATCGTCGCCAGTGGGCTCACTCGGTTCTATTATGCATTAACTTATCGAGCATACTACACTGCGATCTCCATTTTAAGCAGTCATACCTGGATGATATCGACAGATTTCCTTCATATTTGTCGTGACATCGAACTCCTTCTCGCAATTGGCGCAAAACGCGTAGCGTGGTACTTGTCTCTTATTGTTCCCAGAGCTCTCTTCGGTATTGGTATCAGTATCTGTCACTACCAGTTGGCTCTCGGCTTCTTTGCAAGCCTGGTCGTTTTTTGCACAGATGGATTTCAGAACCGCGCGTAGCGTCTAGTTGGACGCGTCGTTGATCGCGCGACCGAGCGTTGTGGCCTCCAGCACTTCCTCGGCAATTGGCATGATGGTGTCTTAGCGTTGGCTGGTTTGACTTCGTTCCTTCGTGGTTGTTAATTTGAAAAGTGGGTGAATGGGTGCGATAACTATCCGCGCTAATGCACCCAGCACGGCTCGGGCCTATTATGTCTTTTTTGGTTCTCTTCTTCCATGCACTGGCACGGATAGCCAAGTGGGCCATTCTCACTTTTTTTCCGAATTTACCTTTGGTTCAAACCGCAACACAAACAAGCACGGCAGATACATCGGCCATGTCAATTGCTTACACAGCGGTGGCTAAAGTATTGAGTGAACATGTTGGATTTTTGTATGGGTTGTTAGGTTTATACAGACTTTATAGGTACACTAATCTATTCGGTTCTAACATATGACGTGAAACCGCGAGTTAAGTGAGCGATAGAAATACTGAAGTCGACTTACTGAAGTATTCATCCATTCCTCACTTTGATCGCACTTCATATTCTGAAGGTCTGTTCCTTCCAGTAACTATCATGTCCATACCGAGTTTTTCCCAGCCTTTCTCGAGCCCCAATGATATCGAATAATATGATACCGTGCACTGACTTATACGTGAGTGATGAAGCAGCACTAAGAACAACCAGCTTTGGCAGCTTCACGGCCACTCTACCAAAGTGCACCAACAGAGGTTAAAGGAATGCTGTTGGCTATATGTAGACCATTTGATAATATGTCGATTATACCCATCTCGCTCAGGCCTGTACTTTGCTCTACACCGCTGCTTGGAGAGTTCTGGGGACACGTCCTTTGCGACGACACTACATATATACCTATGTAGGTAGCCCCATCGGAATCTGATTCATAGTTGTTGTTATGCGTTCTACGTACCCCAAATTCGTACGGACCGGATTGGGAGATTATGTCTTCAGTCCGTTTACTTCATGTTTCTATTACGACTGCCTGTCGGCTGTCTACCTTGTCTCGGGTACAGGCAAGAGCCCTTTCGTCAACAACTGTCTGGCTCACTGGCTAATCGCCTAGCTAGATTGCCATCCGGTCTTGTTATGCCAAGCATAATCGCTTAAGGCAGACGAGGTATGTTTGTCTAACGGAGCTGGCCGCTGCAAATTGCAAGGATACAAGTACATAGTTACTACATTATGATATTCGTTATTGATGCAGAAACAGCTTAAAATTAACCATATACGATATGGAAGAAATGGAAAACCCTTCAATTCTGAGCCTTCGGTAGCTATTCTAGGATCTCAACTAAAAGTGCGAGATATGTGAAGCAGCATACCTGATATCGCCATATATTAGACAGGGCGGAATTTGACCGAGTTTGTTTTAATTGTCATGGGCGTCGTGCTTGTGGGCGTCGTGCCTAACTAGTTAGAGCCTGCTATACCTACCATATTCATTATAATCAAACTATTATCTTAAATGAAAGTGCGAGATATCTAAGCACTACGGTACCTAGTATTGTTAAGTAAATATATAGTAAATATAAGTACCTTCTATTCATATAGATCGGACTCTGACTACAATTGTTATACGACGGCAGTTCCTAAGTACTATGTAGGTACAAATAATTAACTATAGTAACCTTGGAATGGTATACATTACCTACATATGTACCTAGGTAGACATTCTGTCTTCTCAGGCTTGCTCCTGCCATATAAATGCTAGCACCTTCCTTCTTCCAAGCTCTACCTTTTCTCAACTACACCTGCAGGTATAAAAGCACTTACTTCCCTCGGCGCTTTCTTCTTTCTCCTTCTTCCTTCTTCATCCACTCTTCTTTACTTTGTCCTGCGCACTTCGGATTCTTCCACTTATCTGCATAGCCGAAAGCATTTCTTACTTTGACGTCAAAGGCATTTGACATCCGCGATTGCCTTCGCCATATCCTCTTCTACGATCGTCACCTCAAGCTCACTCAGGCTGCAGCCTTTGCTTTGTAAGTGATCATCCTGCTAATATCTGTTCTTCCCCTACACCGAGCCCGAGCGAAGCAAAGAAACGAATGGTTTCTCCTTCGCTCGTGCAGTCTCACCACCCTGCTCTCAGAACAACCTCAGTCCACAGTATCCATCTTACTTCCTGACTTCGCATCCTTGACCAAGTACAGAAGTGAGCTCAAAAGAAAGAGAAGCCAAAAACACCTAACTAACAAAAAGTGATCAATAGGAGCATCAACCATCATGGCCCCAAAAAAGGCCATGAACCCTTCAACGGAGGATGGAGATGAGCACAGGTCCCGTTCCGGCCATCGACCTGCATCCTCGTCCAAGCTTCAATCTACCCCCACTTCTACTGCAGCCACGAAGACATCTTCAAAGCCTCCTCACTCCTCTTCATCCTCCCGTCAACCCAAGCTCAGCCTTGATCTTCCCATGCGTCCTTCTGCCCCTCCACCAAAGCCTCTGGACCCGCGCCAGGCCCAAGAGCTGCGGGACCACAAGGCCAAATTGGAAGAAGACGCAAGACGCAAAAAAGAGGCAGAAAGCACTGCTTGGATGCGCCGCACTCATTATGACCCTGAAACGGGTGGGCAGCGAAAGCCCAAGAGCACTGGTTCCAGTAGCAGTGACTCCCCCATTCGTCGAGTCGAAACTCCTCCAGAACTCCCCCTAACTGGACCGCGGAGGAGAAGGCCAACTATGAGCGCCTCGCAAGAGAAGGTGTGAAAGTGGCTGTTTTTGAGCAACACCGACTTGACCAAGAGAAGATTATCCGACACAAAGATTACATGACAGTTGCCTGGGATGGCTGCAAGAACATTGACATTCCCTGGCATCGATTCAAAGTTAGGCCTTCTTCTGTAAGTTTCCGACCGATAATTTCTAATTGCTCTACTTGTGGATAATGAGTTTTGCTAACCCGTTTTCTAGGGTGCCCAAGAGGAGACTCAAATTCAGCGTCGTGTTGGCTACAACACTTCCGGCAAAGAGGTCGAGGTTATGATGAATGCGTACCCGATCACTTCTTTCCCGGATAAGGCTGTTTACCAGTACGAGGTGAGTATTTTCCATTCCTGTTCAATATCATTGCTTGCTCATCAATTACCAGATCAATGTTCTGCACGGTGACCAAAATGAAACCGACAGGCGGGTCCTCAGAAAATGCTGGAACAGTGAGACCCGAAAGGCACACATTCCCGATGGTATCTGGGACGGTGGAAGAATCTGCTGGTAAGTGCTATATCCTTCTGATTGCTGCTATGGATTTTCTAACCTGTGTTATTGCAGGTCGCTGCGAAACTTTGGTGACTGGAATGAGGTTATCGAGATTAAGGGCGAATACACCCGAGACATCAAAACTCTTGCTACTGTCGACGAGCTCAAACGGAATCCTGCCTTCAGAATATCCGTCATTCAGACACGAAAGATCAATCTGTCTGTGATCAACGCCTGGCTACAGAACCGCCGTGAACTGGATGAACTCGTGATTGAATCTCTGAGTAAGTTCACTCATCTTTTCGGTATTGTCCCTTTTTTCGATTCACTAAGCTGACAGCGACAGGCTTCCTTGATCATTTGCTCCGTGAATGGCCTACCAAACAATTTGCTGCAATCAAGCGGGCGTTCTTCTTTGACAAGCTCGGAGAGGACGAGGAGCTGAAGCAGGAGTTTTACCAGCCGCTCGCCAATATGGGTGCTTCCGTTTACCGAGGCATCTACCAAGCAATTAAGCCAACTCCGGTAAGGCCCTATCTGTTTATTCGAATTGAAGATTGGAAAACTGACGTTCAATTATAGCATGGTCTGATCCTCAATGTTGATGTCGCCCACTGTGTCTTCTTTTCTCGTATCAGTCTTATGGGCTATATGATGAATGTGAATGGGTGGAACGATAAGTCAACCCTGGTCAGGAATCTTCAATCAACTCGCGACGAATATGGCGGCACGAAGGAATCGAGGTATTTTGCACAGGTGAACAAGAAGATTCAGGGTCTTCGAGTGGCACCCAACTACGAGGGTTGCCCTTTCAAGATGAAGAGTTTCATCGTCAAGGGCCTGATTCATGCGAAGCCCAAGGAATTCTTCATTGATTACTACGACAAGGCTACAGGGAAGTCCAATCGAATCCACCTCGAAGAGTACTTCATGAGACGGTACAACATCCGCCTCGAATATCCCAATATGCTCTTGGTCGAGATGCAAAAGGAAGATGTCCATTACCCAGCCGAGTTCCTGGTTATCAAGGGCCTTCAGAGATACCGCTACAAGCTTACCGACGTGCAGGCGGCACAGATGATTCAATGGTGTGCGACCAGGCCGCCGAAACGTCTGGCCAATGCTCGCCAGTCCAAGGATCTTCTCCAGCATAAGAACGATCCGATTCTGAAACTTTACGGCATGAAGATCAGTGACCAAATGATTAAGACCAAAGCCCGCCTCCTTCCGAGCCCCGAGATTCAGTTCGGGGGCAACCGCAAACATAACCCTCAGCATTCGGGAAGCTGGGATCTCCGCGGTAAGAAGTTTTACAAACCCAATGAAAAGCCTCTTGTGGCTTGGGGCGTCGGGTACTTTGCCGGGCACCGCAAGTCAATCACCGAGAACCAGACTGTCAACTTTGTTGAGCAATTGGTGAAGATGTACAGAAGCATGGGTGGTGAGGTGATTGGCCGACCAGTTATCAAGGCACTGACCGAAGACATTGGTATGGGTGTCAAAAGGCTTTACGACACGACCGCGGCGGAGCACAAGAGAGAGCCCCAGCTCATGGTATTCATCGTTCCTGACAAGGACTCTTTTGTCTATCTTCGCATCAAGAAGTCTTCCGACTGCCGATATGGCACTCCCTCTCAGGTGCTCCAAGCTGCACACTGTATCAACAATAGGCCTCAATATCACGCGAATGTTCTCATGAAGGTGAATGCAAAGCTTGGTGGAATCACAGCTCGGGCTGTCCCTAAGTCGAAGAGTTCAGGCCTTCGCCCTGGCTCCATGATTATTGGGGCAGATGTCACTCACCCAATGATGGGGGTGTGGACTCCGTCACTGGCGGCCATGTCGGTTTCCGCAAATTCCACTGCAACTCGCTACATGGGTGGATGTGAGACCAATGGAGATCGAATTGAGATCATCCGGGACAAAGTGGTCGAGTACATCCTACACCCCATGGTGGCTGAGTGGAAAGCAACTGTTGGGGGTGGTAAGGCTCCTGAGTATGTCTACTATTTCCGTGACGGTGTGTCTGCGTCCGAATACCAGAGAATCCTTTCAGAGGAGGTCCCTGCAATCCGCTTTGCCATTGCGCATGCGTGTGGTCAGCCGGTCTGGGGCGGCAAGATGTGTGTTGTGGTTGCCAACAAGCGCCACCATCTTCGAGCGTTCCCTGACCCCAAGAATCGCGCAGCCGCGGACAGCCACGGCGGCCCCCTGCCGGGCACTCTCATTGATCGGGACGTGACTAGCCCACATGACTGGGACTTCTTGCTCTACACGCACATTGCTCTACAGGGAACTCCTCGCCCGGTCCATTACCATGTCCTGTTGGATGAGATGGGTCTTAAACCTAATGACCTTGAGGGCATGATCAATGATCATTGCTACCAGTACATCCGCTCGACAACCTCCGTCTCTGTCCATCCTGCAATTTACTATGCCCACTTGATTTCGGTTCGTGCCCGTCACCACGAGGACGTTCCTATTACCTCTGGCCCCCAAAGTGGCCCGGAGGTGAAAATGACGAACCCGAAGCCCAAGGAGCCTCGAGCCAAGAGATTGCTTCCCATTGAAGGCACCTCAAACAGGCTGGCTCTGGGTATGTGGTACGTCTAGTTCAGCTGTAACATTTATACGGTTGCAGACAAGTTTTACCTTGTTCACTTTATGACCTTGCCGGTTCCCTTCCAAGGCCTTAAGACTCGGTTTCCTTGTTTGTGAACTGCTTTGCGACTACTCCACGTTTTTTGTTCTCTTTCTATCTTTCCCCATGTTATGCTCGAACGGGATTTCGATGGTATTGCTTTTGCGATGCTGCTCTTCAGACGGCTTGATCTAAGCAGTAGGGCTGCAGTGGCTGTTCACAAAAGCCAGTTGCATGCTCGAGGCTGGTCTTGAAATGCTGAATGAGCCACACTTCTTTCTGTTTGTATCTTATGGACTTTGCTTTTTTTTTTATCGTTACGCTCGATCTCAACCTGGTTTTTATGGGTGGTTGTCTCTGACGACTTGACCGATTGAATACCGAAGGCTGATTGATCCTCAGTTCACGAATTACCTAGGTAGTTTCATATTTCTTTCCCATGTTTTTAACTCAGAAAATGCCAAAAAAAGCGCCTTTCATATTTTACTTTATTGTGCAGTTGATACACTTAAGATAAAAGGAAGGAAATACCTGAGTAAATATCAAAGGTGACGGAGAGTCGAGAAAGTGATTCAAGTGATATAAGAAGGAACTAGAAGGAACTACGCCTAATTAGGGAATATGGTCTGACTTTGACAGGAATCTACGTTCTAGTTCACTATTGATCTTTGTTTAGCTGATACCCAAGAGCAAGACACAAGCCACACAAATATAGGTCTGAATTGGATAAATCTGAGTAGGTATTCTGCTGAGAAATGAAAAGTCCCATCGAGGGACGCTATGATACAAAGAGACTAAAATGGGGCATCCACTTTGTCTTTCCAAGGACAGAAAAGAAGGAAAGCAGGAAAAACCGATAAAATACAAGGACTGGATAATGTATCGCTGCAAATTTGGGGGGGTCAAAAAAAATACAGTCCCTCAATGGCCCAATATTCTCCTATTGCTGCTCCCTCTTCGCCAACTGTATCGTGCCCAAGGGGACAGGAAACTCTGTTTGGTTGTGTCGTGGGACACGGGGCGCAGATATTGGATATCGGATAAAAATGTAGACAGGTATGCAAAAGCAAAGAAAGCCACGCAAGAGGCGGTTGCTCAGGAAAGCATAGGACCATGTTTGTAGTCAACCATAGGCCTTTCTCATGCTCCATTGGTCATGGATTCACCGGCGCCATCAACGAGGCCGGTTTCTTCGGTCTTCATATCAGCATTTGTTGCCGGGTCACCAGTTGCTTGGTCACCCTCGCCATCAGGGTTGAAGTTGGGCATTTCGAGGGCCACGCCACTGTTCTTCTTGGATTTCTTCTTACTTGGCTCTGAACCGCCAGTTTTGGATGCCATCGGTGGAGCGGCTCGCTTTTGCGGACTCGATGAAAGACCCGGCAGACTAGCCTGGGGGATTTTGCCAGAGGCGGGAAGGCGGGGTTTGATTGCCATGGGACGCTGCTTAGGGGGCAGCTCCAGGTCTTCCACAAGAGGTTCATCATTGTTTGCCTCAAGCTTGCCCTTGAAGAAGTCCTGTAGGAGTCCAATCTGGCGAGATAAGTTGTCCGTTGAAATGCGTGCATATGGGGGAGGCGGAGCGAAAAGAGTAACGGTCGGCGAAACACTCGTGTTTTGAGGATTGGCTGCATTGAACATCCGATTTTGAAGCAGATGCAAGGGCACACTGAGCGTGGAAAGGCCGAACTCTCGATCCAAGCCTAGTTCCTTGAAGCCGAAGAAATCCTCATCAATATCCTCAGCAAAGTCACCACCCACAAACTGTTCACTACCATCGGCAAACGCGTTTGAGCCGTCTTCGCCGCCTTCAAGGGCGGGTCGAAGGAGTTCCGTCAGGAGAGACTTGAGGCGATCATGAGCAGTGGTGAGCTTGGTTCCCAGACGATCCACATCGTCCTTGATGTAGGACTCCAGTTCATCTATTTGGATCCCCACAGAAGACAAGGTGTGTAGGACAATTTCAGAACGAGTGTATGCAGGCTTCCACTCGGTGACTGAAGGTGAAGATTCGTTTGACTCGGTGGCAGGAACCTTTGGTGTTTCCATATAAGACTTGAAGGTGGCGCCCAGTTTCTGGAAAAAGTCGGCGGCAATATCTGTAACCGCCTCAAGAGCAGATGGCTGGTATTCCTCGAAGCCAGTGTGATAGAAAATTTTAGCCACTGAGCGCTGCAATGCTGCCCTACAGGCCCAGGGGGCAATGACAGGGCCGTTATCGTTCATGACATGTGGTTCGATGTCTTGCTCGAGAAATGGCTCGGGTTGATATTTTTGGAACTGATTTTGGTACATCTAGAGGAAAGTCAGCTGAGAGCTCAGATCATAACAGAGTAATCAGCTCGCTTACCTGTGATTGAAGCTGCATCTGCTTGACGATGCCAATCTTTGAGCAGATCTTGCGAGTTTCTTGCATCTGCCGCATGTTCGAGTTCATCTTGCGGGTCAATTTGCTATCTGGCTGGATGAAATGGCCTTTGGGAAGCATCCGAAGGTACTCTTCAGAGGCATCGACAACATTGCCTTGCGCGTCTTCCTTCCAGAGTAGCCGCTCAGGAAGATCAGGAACACCAGACATGACATCATAATAATAAGGCAGCATCTGGTCTTCTTCCACCTCAATACCTTCTGCAAGGCTTTCGCCTGCGGCCTCGGGTTCCATGGCTTGAGATTCCCCGTCACGAGACTTGTCAGCTTCGATAGTAGCTTGTTTCTGGTGTCGAAGCCATCGGCGCATGCCAGCTTTACTTCTGAGTAAAGCGGGTTCCTCGGAGTTGAGCTTGTCTCCCCGGAGAAGACGATGTCGCTCCGCCGCAACGCGCGCTCTATCTTTCTTGGTAACTTGCTTCCACACTTTGTACTCGGGGTCTTCCGGTTCTACGCCGCCCGAAACTGACATGGCACTAAGAGCAGTTGTCGACGTACTCGGACCGTCGATATCCATATCATCCTGGCTCGCTGTAGCTATCGCTCCTGAACCAGCAGGGTCAGATGGTGTGTTAGATCCAGGAGGTGGTGTGGAAAATCCATTTTGACTAGCTTCACCGGCAGCGTCCGAATCTGCGCGGGCTGGCGCAGTTGGCTGAGTGCTGGAGGCCCTGGCAGGGCTGGGAGTATTACGGGAAGGCGCTGTTCCTTTTTTGGAAGTCTTCTTGCCAGGAGCCTTTCTACCCCGCGAGGACATGATGGGCTCATCGTCACTTTCCTCGGCACCATCGTTATCGGCAAGCTGGAGTCGACGTTCTTCGGCCTCAACTTCGGCACGGTCCCTGATGACAATATCTGGAATGAGAGGGACAAGCTTCTCAGTTTCCTTGCGCATGTAAAGTGCGTGCTTCCGCAGAGGATGTTCGGTGTTGGTATTGTATTTCAAGCAATTCGCCCAAATGAGGGTGAGGTCATCGACAAAGTCTTGTTTGGATCTATACTGCAAGCCTTTCAGCTTTTTGGTCATTGATCCAAGATCCATCGGGTGCTTGATGACTAGTGGGAGGTTAGTAGATGAAACAAATCATTGCGATGCGTCGAAAGGGTCGCTTACTCGTATGATAGTCCGGGGCATCGCGTTTGTTGACGCGAGTCAAAAAAGCAGTTGAATGTTCGGTCATAGCTTTGAGCTCACTGAGAACCTTTTCCGCAGCTTCATAGAGCTCTTCCTGGCCAACCTTGTCTTCATTCGCCCATTTACTGCGGTTCTTACGAACCTCGCTCAGCAAGCTCCGCAGCTCAGCATCCGATGCCTGCACCCGGTCTCGCTTTTTGTCAATGCGTGCGATAAGGTTTTTCAGAGTCAAACTAGAAGCGCCCAGGTTGGTATTACTCAAGGAACTGTAGCCATTGGAAGTGCCTGGGGCATTGTTGCCGCCCATGTTAGCCTGGCCGGATATCTCTGCCTCGACTTGTCTTTCCGACTCTTCCAAGCGCTGTTGATCAAGCATGGCATCCCGATCATTCTCAAGGGTGTAGAACAAAGTGTGGAAGCTTCTTCTGGCTGCCTCCTCCGTTGCTTTCTTGTCTTCCTCGAGTTGCTTCCGGAGATCCTCCATTGTTTCCTTCTTTGGCTCCTTAGCTCCATCCGCAGCGGTGGACACCGAGGTACCGGGACGGGGTGCTAATGGCGCAGCACCACTAGGTTCGTGTGATACAGCAGCGGACTTGGATTTCAGAGGGGATTCAGCAGCGTCGTCCATTTCCTCGTCTTCGTCATCGTCGTCGTAGTCATCGTAATCATCATCATCGAGCTTTCGGGCCGACTTGCGTGGGGCGGTGGAAGGGGGAGGCACATCATCGACGCGTTCGGGTTGAGCTTCGGACGACTCAGTAGTTTCCTCAGCCGCAGGGATATCTTCCGAATATTGTCCAGAGAACAGCGCACTTATTTTCGCCTCACTGCGGCGATACAATTCACGGAATTGAGCAATGCGCGGGTCTTCTTCGGGCGCGATATCGGTTTCGGATGTCGAGCTGGGGTTCGGCGCTTCGGCGCCAACAGAGCCGCGTATTTGCGGCGTCCGGGAGCCAGATAAAGTCTTCACCAAACCATTGACTGGGCGGGGAGAGTCCTGAAGATCATCTGGGGGCCGAATATTGCCCGGAGGCCAGGCGTTGTGGCCGAGCGACATGCTCGCTCCAAAACCCCGGTTCTGGGGCGGGCGAGACTCGATTCTCCGCGATTAGGATTACGGGCCGATCGGACGCGACACGGGGGTCGGAGAAGGGACAAAAGGCATAGAGATAGAAAAGACCCCCGGTAAAATTGACTGAAGATGTCAGACCAGCGAAAAATGATAGCGTGGCGGAGAGGTTTGATGAAGAAGGTCCGGGGGAGCTTCATAGGAAGTTTCTCTGGACGGGGATGAAGTACAGGGCATGAAGGCGGAGTTAACCGGCAGATCTTGTCTCATTGTCACTATTTCGACTTGCGATCAATGGCTATTGTTCACATCTTGACTTATTCCAAACTATTATTCTCTGTGGTCTACTGTTGGGTTTACTGTGAATTTGTTTGATTCTGTAGCTTTTCACCTCTTCCTTGTTGTTGTGAACATCCCCATTGCTCCGCATATGACGCACCAGGCATCAGCTGGGGCCGAACTCCTCCACATTTGACAGCTCCCAAAACGCAGACAGAAACAATCACCTTCAGAAAACAAAAGAATTGCAAAGCTTCTTGTCACTTTTCCCTCGCCGACTTGATTCTCGACCATGCGCATTCGCTACCCTTTCGCAGGTAAGCTTTGCCGACTTACCATTCTGGTTCCGGCGATCTCCCAACTAACCGCCCTTAGGTGCCTTCATCTTCCTGCTCTTCGTGGCCGGTTACATCGGTCTTCTCCCACACAGCACCTCTTCAACGATACCAACGCAGCTTCAGCCCAATGACAAGTTCCTCCACCTCGTCACCTTTTTCCTTGTCACAGTTGTATTTTACTGGGTCTTGGACACTACCCGTCGGCGCACGCTACACGTGACCCTCGTGGTCTGCACATTAGGGCTTGGTATTGGCTCTGAAGTTGTGCAGGGTTTCATTCCAAATGGTCGAGACTTTGACCTATTCGATATCGTCGCCAATGTTGTCGGTAGTCTAGGCGCCATCGGACTTTGTAACTGGTACCACCGGCGCATGATGGAGCGCCGCCGACGAAGCCGGTATGGCATGACGGAGGAGGGCGCTGAGGATGTTGAGCTCGGTGGCGTTGCCGGGAATTCCCGTCGCGGCTCAGAAGCAATGGGCCCGCAGGAATCCGGTGTCATGAGTCTTGAACAGGAAGTCGACAACTGGGACGAGAATGCAGTTGACACTTGGGATACGGAAGAAGCGCCGAGTCCTGAGCGAGAGGCTGCTCCTCCCAGCTATGAGGCTGGTTCGGTTGGTGGTCAATCGCCTGCAGTCCCTGCCGTAGCAAAACGTACTGATTAAGGCTACCCTTCACTGGAGCGAGGCGTGTTCTTTGTACTCCGGAAAGGCGCATCTATGCCCTGCATTCAGATCTTGTTTTGCTATTGTGTTTTTATGATGATGGATTTCATGTCTTGGTCTCACGTCGGTATGATACCAATCTCGATTTCGTGCTTAGCAGTGCTGCGTTTGCTTTATTTGATTTTGTTTACATTGTTCTATTATGGCTTGGCTGGGATGGATGATCTTCCACGGGTAAGCACATGGTCACCCCCAGGTGATAGGCGAAGATTGCAAAGGATTCCTTATAATTTCGAAAGGATTGTACAGTGGTGTGGATTTACAGGGAATATGTAGGTGCTACATAGCCATCAAAATGCTAATAATGAAATCTGATCTCCCCAAAAAAAGCTTATGATAGAGAAACAGTCACTAGCTGAAGGTAGAACGTCTCAAGGCAGTTGGCAAAGCATACAATATCACCAATTGGCTAATATACAGTGACTCGAGGGCGAGACTGACAATGGTAGTCAATAAGCAATATAACTACATCCAAGATGGTAACCAAAGTAACAAAAACGGGGGTATTTCAACAGCAAAGGAAAAGATATGTAGCAGGGGGGTTGAAACGAGGCATAATTCAGAGATGATCGCAAGTTAAAAATCAGATAAACACCGGATGCCATGAAGGGATGCAACATAAACATAAGCCTCTCGTCCAATTTTCATGATCACAGATGGGACGAAAAGGCCAGGATTGAGCGGGCGTCATTCATTAACAGGATCAGGAAGCTCCGGTGTACCGGACCGACTTCTTGTCGGCGTATGAGAGCGATCTGGGACAGCTTCCAACTCCGGCTTGGAAGTTGGCAAGTAATCCGCCGGGTCATTCAACTTGGCGATTTTCGCAGACCGTTCCTCGCTGCCGTTAGGGGAGTCCATGTTCCAGTCCGTAATCTTGCCCAGCTTTCGATCGGTTTGTTCTCGGAGCACTTCGTAGATAAATTGCATTTGCATCTCGTTGTAGACCATCATCATCCGTTGCTCGCGCATTTGATCGACGGTTTTGAAAACAGGGTCGGCCTCTGGTTCCAGATTCAACAGATGTCCTGACTCTAGCTCGCATAGCAAATGGTCAAGCGCAATGAAAGTTCCTGTCCGACCAACTCCTGCGCTGCAGTGCACGATTCGTGGATTGTCCGGGCTGGACTTGGACGCTGACAACTTGATCAAGTCGAGCAGGGCTTGGCGATCGCTGCCTTCGGGTTTGGAGTAATCGGCCCAGCCAGCGAAGAGGAAGTGCCAGACAATCTTTGACTCCGAGCCGATGGCTAGTTCGAGTTTGCGGATTTCAGATCGTGATTTAGCGTCGAAAGTTGATTCTAGCAACGTAACTCTTCCCAATACCCCCGGTTCTGTTTGTCCACTCTCATCGAAGAGAACGTCCGATTCATCCGCCAATAGTACCATTGAAGCCTGTTCCGTATCCAATGGGAAGTATTGTGCGCACTTTTCCCGGCCCGCTTCAAAAGTTTGGGTAAGCATCACGATAACGCCGACCTCCTTGCTTTCATGGAAGACCATGTGCCAGAAATCCGCGAGATGTCCAAGTTTGGGGCCCTGATTAATGGGTAAGCAAAACCGCATATGATTTATACCGAATGCGCAACCTACCTGGGTCGCTATGTATTTCCTTCCTTCTCCTGTCACCGAGTCTTCTAGAGTGATCGGAGATGCGTTGATAAAATCACACTCTCCCTCGGCAACCCGCAGATGGATGCGACAATTTGCAAAGGCCTGGACGTTAATGTACCGATTCCTCTCTTTAACTTTTGGGTCTGCCTCCAGGGCCCAGGGATGCAAGAGATCATTGGCCAGATTACCCTCGGCCAGACGTGTGCGCTGCATCCATTCCAGATCCTCAAACTTGTCATGGATCTCTGCATAAGGAAGCGGTCAGTCACATTCCACGTGCAGGTTGTATTTCTCCGACAGGCGTTTATGCACCCCTCACTCACCCGAGACAGATTGACACAGGAACGGTGGAACATCTTCGGTATTTCCAGCTTCCAACTTGGGGTTGTCCTGATCCGCGAGCATATCGAGGCCCGCGTCGTCATTCTCGGGCAGTCCGCGCTTGGTCGCTGGGACGCTGGTGTCGATCTTGATAGTCGGATGCGCCATCTTGGCGGCAGCGATCCGCTGGAATGCTCGGACTTTACCGATGACACCACGCGCTTTCCTCGAGACTGATTTGGTTTTGGAACGTTTTTTGTGCGGGGCAGACGTGAAGGAAGGAGGGGGCGAAGGAGATGGATCGGTTCTCACGTCGCTGTCAAAATCTGCAGGCACTGATGTTATCTGCAGTGATGACAGATCGGGACAGCTATAGAAGCTGTCCCGGGAAGACGTGTCCAGGGCCAGATTTTTTGAGGATCGCGGGGGTTGGGCGTCGAGGAAGTGGAGGAGAGCGTCGCAATAAAAGCCCTCGTATAGGGGTGGTCAAGCCGTATACTCCCGAGTCCACCTGATTGATTTCCGGATTAGGAAGTAATTTTTTGAAAGAAGACGAAGAAGAAGAAGTTTAGAAGAAAGAAAAGAAGAGAATAGAAGTAAAGAAAAACAAAAAAGAAACAAGAAACTGGAGACGGGGCCAAAAGGAGAGAAAGTGGAGGGCAAAGAAGAGAGGAAAAGCACCGAGGTCGAGTATTTTATAGTAGTAGAGAGTAGATATTCTATGTTATGTAGTATATTAGTATTGAATTTAATACTACCTAGGACTAATCTATGAAGCCCAAGAGACTATTTATGTTTTCATGGCCCTTTCTCGAATTCAGCTGCTTGCGGCATCCCACATTGATCATGATACATTCATATGTACGGAGTAGATCTATTAATATTCCTATTGTATTAGTTCTAACTGAATTCTGTTAGAAAGGGGACCTTTCTAGGATCTATTATATCTTTTTATATCTTTTTTACCCCTTTATGACCTTGTATGACTCTATTACTGTTGTATACTCTGTTTACTTCGACTTCGTTTTTGGCGGGGAACGCCTTCGGAGTTCATCCTCTTCCTCTTCCCTTCTTCTCTTTCTTCCGCTATTCCCTTTATACTCTCTTTTTATCTCTTTGTCCTTCCTCTTTTACAATAATCTCCAATTTCCGCCCTCGGTCTCGGATGACGCCCTCTTATGCTGACAGGTGTTGAGCACCCCCCGGCTCGCATATGTCAACAAATCCTCAGAAATGGTCTCCCAAGCTCAAATCGTTGATCGCACAACCGCCCAAAGTACCGCTTCCCTAGTATCGCGTCCCTCAAGCAGACGACATCGTTCCGGTCGCTCGCACCATGGTGGCTCGTCGCATCCCTCCCCGAACGATTTCCCTATCTTCACATACACGGGTGACACCGAGGTCGTGATCCGCGCCGGATCGCAGGAAAGGCGTTATCTCCTCCACAAATTGATATTATCGCAATGCTCGGGCTTCTTTGAGGCGAGCACCAATGCGGATTGGTCGCGCCAAATGGCTTTGTGTCCATCTAAGCCGGAGGGGACGCTGTCGCGACTGAGCGAGGATGATGATTTCTCGAACGGGTCAACACTAGCACCGTCTGATAACGGTGGGCACTCGGCGCGCCCAGGAGAAAAGAGACGCTGGCGGTATGAACTTGATTGGGAGAATCGCGCGGAGGATGAAGAGCCGATCCTTGTGCAAAAGGTACGCCTTGCGCTGGCGCGTCGCATAATCCCATCTTTGCGAACAATGCTAATGTCGCGTGTTGAAATAGCGACCAACCTATGACCCTATGTTCAGTGGCGACCAAGCCGCATTCCCTCCAACGATGACCAAACCGTCCAACGCCCAGGCAGGCTTCTTTCGATCTATGGCGAACCTAGCAGGGATGCAGTCGGTAGCGAATCTACCGCAGACAGGGGAACACGCTGTCGCGGTCGATCCCTTAATACGTGACTATGACAATCTACTACGAATATTTTACAACCATGCCCCTATTATCAACAGTGTCAACATCGCCTCGGCATATACCGAGTGCAAATCCCTCCTTGCATTGGCGGATATGTACGACGCGCTTCCAGTGACAGGGCCCCGCGTGGACCACCACCTACTCGGCTTTGGATCTCGATTATTCAAACAGATCGCTAAATACCCGCCCAGCTACCTGAAGTTGGGATATCTCGCTCGCAGCCGGGTAATCTTTTCCGAAGCCTTGATCCATGTCGTCGGCCAGTGGCCCGCCGCCCTACCAAGCCTGCGAAACGGCTCCTACGCGCCTCTACCAGATTCACTCCTAGATCTAATCGAAGACAAAGTAGAAGATCTCGACGAGCTCAAAGCTCGCGTCGAATCCAAGCTCCTGCGCCTATCCCTAACCACCTCGCGCGGCGAACGTGTCGGCCCCTCAAATGCATACCTGGACTGGCTCGCCGTATGTCTATTCCGTCAGTGGCTGATAGAAAGCACCACGCCACCGCCAGCTCCTATCCTTAAAAACTCGGGCCCAAGCGATGGTCCCGTCCCGCCTACCGCATCAGCGTCACACCCAACAAGTCCGTCGCGATCAACTACCTCCCCAGACCCGTCTGCGCGCATATTTAGATTGATCGGTTCCTCGTCCGCGCAGGCATACCTGCCCCATGACGAGCTAAAGCGCTTCCTCAAGCTCCATCCTACGTCTTCTTCTGGCTCGCTTTACACGCGCGAGACTCTGAAACGCTTCGAGCGCAAGATGGATGAGATCAAACGGCTAGCACGGGATATTGTCAAGCCGCTGATGCGTAATTTCCTCGAGTTGGAGCTGAAAAGTCCGGACCAAACAACTACTGGCACCGTTGGTCCTCGTGAGAATACTCCGTCGGGATTGCCATATCTAACTTGCACCCGCGTTGAAGATATAGATCTACCTTGGAAATGAGCCTGACAACTTCTTGGGATCTATCTATTTGGCTTACACTGTGCCCTAATCATCATCTTTTTGGATATACCTACCCTAGTCGGTGTTCTTGACGGCGTTTGGTAATTTTTTTTTTTTTTTTTTTTTTTAACTTCTTATATGCGCGTTTCTTTCTCAGGCTGCTGGTCTTGTCTGACGAAAGATATCAGATTGTACTCCTGTCTCTGTGATCTGCAATGATGTGATGTTTACTTGATTTATGTTGTTTTTGTTTCTGATTCATGTGTTCACGAAGTCATGAAATGGCTCTGCCCCGAATTGTTCTGTTCTGTTCTGTTCTGTTCTATTCTGCTTTTATTTAATACTCTGCTCTACCCCCAATAAGGAGGGTCTGGGGTTCTTTGAAGACCTCATTTTTGTCTATGTTTCTAGAGATACCAAAAGATCACAGGCATTGCAATGCAAGATTCATGATGATAAACCACCTATCCTGTATTACAGGTAACGCAAATGAAACAGACTCTTAACATATGAAGTGTATATCCACGAATTCCTTAAAGTACATAATATACAGCGTCACCACGAGGAGAGCAAGAACAATCCCTCAGCCCTTCCCATCTAGCTCCGACCAATACTCTCCATCCCATCCATCCAAGGCCTCAGAACCTCAGGAATAACAACAACACCCCGCTCAGCATCCCACCCATTCTCCAAGATGGCAGCCAGCACACGCGGAACAGCCATAGCAGTCCCATTAACCGTATGCGGGAACCGTGACTCCTTAGCGCCACCGCCACGCACCCGAGCCGCCAACCGCCGACTCTGGTAATCCGTACAGATAGAAGCAGAAGTCACCTCCCCCCAAGCGGACTCCAGATGATGAATCTCAGAATCAACAGGCGCAGCCGTACCCGACGGCGCGCGCAGCCGAGACGGGAAGAGCGCCTCGATATCCCTCTTGCGCGTCGCGCTAGCACCGAGATCCCCACTCGGCATCTCCAGCACACGACAGGGCAGATGCAGCGCCGTCAGGATCTCCATCTGCATATCCAACAACTCGGCGAACAGATCGTCCGAGGTCGGGCCGACGCCCTCCACGCTATCCGTCCAGCCGAACAGCTCGACCTTGGTGAACTCGTGAACGCGGTACAGGCCCTTCGTGTCGACGCCGCGGGAGCCCGCCTCGGCGCGGTAGCAGCGGCTCGCGCCGACCAGCTTGATCGGTAGCGAGGAGGCGTTGATGTCGCGGCCTGCGTACATGGCGGCTAGGGGGATCTCGGCGGTGCCGGTTAGCGAGCGTTGGGGTTTGGTGTTTTTGTCGCGGTCGTTTTGCTCGATGGACCAGATCTGCTGCTCGTTGTGCTGGTCGCGTGGCTGGAATCCGCATGCTTCGGCGATGTAGGAGTAGACGATTGAGGGCGGGGCGACGGTTTTCCAGCCTCGGCGTCGTGCTATGCTCAGGGAGTACTGGATCAGTGCTTGTTCTAGCATTGCACCTTCGTTTATCAGGAAGTACCAGCCCCATCCTGTTGTTGTGGCTGAGCTGGCGAAGTCGAGGAGGTTGAGCTCGGTGCCGATTGTGACGTGCGACCGGGCTTGGAGCTCGGTTTGCGATTGGCGGGTCCAGGTTGGAGGTTCTTCGGGGTTGAAGTTGATGTACTGTACGAGAGCTGGGTCGTGTCCGATGGGTGTGAATGGAGATGAGAGGTTTGGGAGGGAGAGGGCTAGTCGGTTTATTTCTTCTGTGCAGGTTGCTTTGCGTTCTGTCATGGACTGCGAGTCGTCCTTTAAGCGCTGAGCTTCTAACTTCAGTTCGGCCAGTTCCTCGCTTGGGCTCAGGCCCTTGTCGTTGGTGTTTCCATCTGTATCTTGCCGTGTCGCAAAGTGTAGCTTAGCGATGGTCTTTTCTAGTTGCTTGATGCGGGACCGAGGCGTTTTCAGGTCATGATCGAGCTGTCTAGCCTCCTCTGATAATTGTTGAATTTTCGAGGGATATCCGGCGTGGCCTGCATAGTTGCGATCTACACAGTTCTGTGCGTAGAGGTCGGCATTCTGGCGGATGTGTTTGACGTCCGGCGTGGGCTTCGGAGCTGTCGCGGGTCGCAAGATGTCGCGATTGCGTCGGGCGGAGGAGAAATTGCGCAGAGATGCTTTCAATCCATATGAATTCCTGCAATTAAAGCAGATATATGAAGTGAGCGCCATTGGAGTTGGGGAGGAAAGAAGAGAAGAGAACGGGCAATGTGGTGGATCTCCCGCCTTAGCCCTTTTCGGAGGATCTGCAGTTGCTCCAACATGCGACAACAGGGCTTTTAGGGACTAGTATCACCGATTTTTTGCGCAGGAAATAGTTATGAAAGCATAGATATAGCAAGGTTGGACATGAAAAGTACGTGGCATAGGTCTTGATAGGTCTTGACAGCTAATTTTTATCGTTCTAGCTATACCAATAAAGGGACGAAAATCTACATACGTTAGAAGCAATTATATCCAAGGAAATAGCTAAGAGTACTAAAAAGACTACTAAGAAGACTACTCAAACAAAGATACTAAGGCCATACCAGCGTATTCGCATAGGTACATATACCTTGTCGTATACTACCAATGAAGATATGTATGAGTCGAGTGCGAAGGGTGTATAAGGCTTGTACCTGATCTATAACAGAAGATGGCGATGCTAATATCTTTCAGAGTACACCTTCTCCCCTCTCTCGTCACATTTCAAGTGAAGTATATGGCGTTAACTTGGTAGAATTGACCTCAGTTTGGATAATTCAGGAGATAGGTTACCGAGCAGATGTTTCATATATGAGGCTGTCAGCCTGTCTTGAGCGGACTCACTCTGGTATACTGCTCCAATGCACGGCTGGCAAGTCTCCATTCGCATTGGATCACATATATTCGGGTTGTCAATGATGTGCAGTACTCTTAAGATCCTCTCGCAACCCTCATCTCACAGCCCCAATTTATGCTTCTTAATCCTCGCACCTACACCAGCGAGAATCAAAACAGCAGCGACAAGTACACCCCATAGAGGAATATGAATCGCCATCACGTTGTAGGTAGTCTGCGTTGCTGCGATGACAGTCGCCATCTCCAGCAGTAGCAAAACATAGCCACTCCAGCGATGATACTTGTAAATGCGCTTCCCGGCGTCGACACTACCGAGGACGGTGACCGGCACAAAGTATTGGATGATACCGACCACCGCTTGCAGAATAATAGTGATGTAAGTAATCAGACCAAGAATGCCGTGAGGAGAGACAAGGTGAGGATGAGAGCCCTTGTTAACCTCGATAATAACAAAGGCAGTTACAAAAAGGACCACGCTGAGTAGTTGAAGGGAGTAGTGGATGCGTGTACCGGTACATTTCTGTTGAGGGGTGGCGGTTGGTTGCAAAATGAGAGCGGCTTGGACTTGAAGAAGAAGTGCAGAGATGCCGAGCAGCTGAATATGCGGTTAGTGCTGGGGATATCTTGAGATGTTTCGTAGCTCCTTACCGGATGCGGGGTGAACAACGAGAGGGGCTGGGATAAGATGCCCTGCCAGACCAACGCCGCTAGCTGTGCGGTTTGTTAGTTGTCTCTTATATTCGGAATAGTTTCATGATGTGCTCACAATCCAAATTCCTGCTTGCACTACACTTGCTGTTCCTGAGTCTGGAGTCAGTCGTGGGGTCCGATCAGAGGCTTTCGTGCTCACCTGTGAAGAGGTTTCGATAAATGATCTCGTCGGGCTTTTGTGTGACATCGCCTGGACGGCCCAGTAGAGGCTCATCCTCACGCGCTTCAATAGTCGCTGGGTGATCTTGTGGAATTCCTGTCGCGGAGGCCATTATGGGGAGATTTGAGTGATGCTCATAAGGAGACAAGTCAGGGAAAAGGGTAGACAAAGAGAGCGAGGGCGGTGGCCAATAACCCTTGCATCTCTTTGCTTTTTCGATATATTAATCTGTACGAATCACAAAGTCCTGATTACTTTGGGATTATTCGTGATCGTCGATCTCAATGACGTTCGGGCGACATCCGCATATTCCCGGGAGCTGAAAACCTTGGAATGTGGGATTCTATCGAGCTGAACTGGCGGAGAAAAAGAAAATATTTGGATTTGAGCGTTGATTTGTTAACTCGTTACTCTAATTAAATGGTGAGTTTCACAAATACGTGGCCTTCTTCCTATTCTGATACTACAGTTCGTATACACTGGGAAATCCTAACTGAATCACTTTATTGATCTATACATCTAAACAATCAACGCCTAGGCTCAGGCGACGGGGCACCACTGCGGTCACCTCGATCCGGCTGAATCCTGTACTGGATATCGGCAGGGACACAAAAGTCCAAAAAGATCATCATACTCTCGATATCATCGGCGACTCTGGAGGTGCTGCTTCGGTCCTTGTCCAGAGTATCTCTGAAATATTGTACCCGTTCATAGAGCTTGTTGCACTTAGCTGTCCAATTAGGGTTGTCGTGGTTATAACGAGCCTGTCCGGACATTCTTAGGCCCGCGATTCGCAGAAGAAGAAGATCCAGAGACCTGATGACCATCTTCCGGCTACCCTTGTGGTTGTCCTTGAGAATGTCAATCTGGGCATGCAGTGTGGTCATGAAGTAGCGGCGCTCCTCTTCGTACGTACCGTGGAAAGCGCGTCCAGACATGGTTTCGGTGGGAACTAAGTGGTATAGGGTAGTGTGAATTATGAGGCTTACCTGGGGCCTTTAATGGTTGAGGTTTTTGGGTAGTGGCTTTTGAGCTGAATACTTGAAGATGGAGTAGTTGGTGGATGATGATGCTCGTGAAGATGGTGCACGCAGCCTCCTTTATATCTTTGCATAGATCTGATCGAGTACTTGGTCAAAGAGATACAAAGCAACAATGACTATTATCGGATTCTTTATATCCGAATCATAGCAAAATTATATATGATATTAAATGAATAAAGAATAAACTCCAGCACAAAGGCGTATCATCTTCTTTGTGGTGCCAGACACAGATCCAAGCCTATATTCAGCCGTCTTTCATGACATTCACCAGGGGATTGTCAACACAGGCCCTTTCCCCTCCAGACCCAACCCGGCCAAATACCACCTCCGCTCCCAGATTCTTCGAGTCCAAGTTCATAACAATGTTGAACAAAGAACTACTCCTATTCGAGATATGGCGCGACGGATCCTCATCGCAACATATTGACTGGGGATGGTTGTACGTGTCAGAGAAGATACGTTCTCGCAGCAAGTCAGGGGTAATAGCATCGCCCTGCACACCATCCTGAATTAGCCCTTGCGTCAACTCCTCCAGCCGCTTGAGCCGGATAGGTGACCCAGACAGCCACGGCGGCTCATTCACATAACGATTCTCAAGGAAGTGATTGGTATGGCCAATGACCCCCGATGCATCCTCGGGGATATGCTTGTCTCCGACGGGCGATAGTTCAAGTCCCAGGGCTTTTGTACTGTCCGCACAAAGGATATGCCCAGCAGAGGCGACACCGCCCAGAGACTCGAGGGTCTTCACGGCATTGTCGACAGATGTACTCTCCAGGCACAACCGAAGCGCAACGTGGATCGGGACCTTGCTGCTAATCATCGGTTTGGCGCGGATGGCATTGAGACAAGTTCCGACGCCGTTGCTATTGAACCCAATCTTGCCGACGATTCCTGCCTGTAAATAGTTAATTACATGTCAGGCTATAGACGCACACTGGGGTACATATGTGCTGACCTCGGTAACCATATAGATGGTAGGTTTTCCGACCTGCTCAATCGATACCATGGCTAGGTTCTTCTTGACAACCGTCGTCCAGTCCCAATTCTGTGAGAGCACTCGCGTGGTCTCGCCTTTCTTCCAGCATAGTGACGTGCAGCCATCGGAGAATAGTCCTAGAGATATCTCGCTTCGGCAGTTGAGTGCTATTATGTCAAGCACATCTAACCCGGCGCCCTCGGCGATACCCTCCATCTCCATAAATAAATGGGGCGTCAGGTTCTGGAGCGTGACTTGAAATTCAGCTGCGACTTCGCGCACATCCTTCCAGGCTAGATTTGAGGTGTGCTGGAACATGGTGTCGTAGATGGATATCTGGCTGTGGATTTGTTCCCGCAATGCGCGACCATGCTGTAACCCGATCTAATTGTATTTGAGTCAGCGAGTTCTTGTCATATGCAGATGTTAATATTGGAGAATGTACTTCTCGGGCAGTTCCCTGGAGTTCCAGCTTGATTGGCTCGTTTTCAGACATGCTGGTTCTGTATAATGTCAGTACAAATACATCAACGCCCAGTCTATCCTCGGCTATTTAACTCGAGTGAACATCCGGGCTGAAAGTCCCCTGAGTTGGAGGTTGGAGTCATTCGGGGTCGAGTTGATGAGCATCGCAAAGACTTGCCCTAACCGGCTAGACAGGTATGTTTTGAGACTCCAACGAATAGAAGCTTTTTGCGCTGATGTTACCGACCTCGGGAGGATAGTGCTACACAGTAGTCAAATGAAATCCGATGGCTGTCTCACTTGGAATATCCAGACCAGAGCTTACATTGGCAATAGTATAGGCGGCCCCGGGGGATTGCTAGTTCAATCCAACAATATATCCATGGACAACACTCGTAAATTTCATTTATATAGCCTATGTATCTTCTCATGCAAATCACTTACGCATCCTTAATCAGATGCTTGAACAACTTATCCAGGTAATAGGCAGACTGTTTGGGATATCGGGTCTTCTCTTCGGACTCAAAGTCGATAAATGTGCAACCGAAGCGATCTGCATACCCAGCAGCCCATTCTATAAAAGGTTAGTTACGCATTATGTATACGAAGGAAAGCCACTTACCCCAGTTATCAGTGAATGTCCAAGCAAAGTAAGACCGGATATCAACTCCGTCTTCCTTGACAGCCCGCGCCAACGCATTGCCGACATAGCCCTCAAAGAACTTGATGCGAAACTCGTCATTAAGAACCTCAGGCGTGGGGCCAGTTTCACCCTTGGCGGTGGTACCGTTTTCAGTGACGTAAATTGGCATCTGGTATCGCTTATAGATCCAATTCAACAACTTCCTGAATCCCCCGGGCGCCGCCCGCAGCCACGGGGTATCACTTTCCTCTCCACGAGACACACCTTGCTTATTCTCATCAAAGATCTCCACATTACCCTTGTGGTCATTGATATCAGGTGGAGACGTCGTATGCTTCACAAAGAAAGTCGTGTAGCTATTCATGCCATAGAAATCCGAGCTCCCAAACACAAGCTTCGATTCCTCCTCCGTGAACTTCGGCAACCGGTCACCGAGCTGCGCCCGCATCGACGCAGGATAATCACCCGTCTTGTACAACGGATCCGCAAACCAAGCAATCTCAAACTCGCGCGCACGTTCTGCAGCCTCCTGGTCGCGCGGGTCCTCTTCATCCCACGCCTCAGACCAGTTTCCGTGCAGTGTGATACCAATAGTACCCTTCTGCTGAGGCTGAAACTCATCACGGTACAAGCGCACGGCATGGCCGTGCGAAACGAGCTCGGTGTGCGCGACGGTAAACGGCTCGGTGGAGGAATCTCCCTCGGCGTTGCGCTCACGGAAGGACGATCTGCCTGGCGCGTGCACACCCGCTGCATAGCCGGCGAGGGTGTAGACGCCAGGCTCGTTGTATGTGATCCAGTGCTTGACGCGGTCGCCGAAGCGCTTGAAGCAGACGCGGGCATAGCGCACGAAGTCCGGCGTGTAGGCGTCCTGGTTCAACATGCCACCGTATCGATCTTCCAGCGCCTGGGGGATATCCCAATGGAAGAGAGTGATGAAAGGGGTTATTCCATTGCGGAGGAGTTCGTCGATGAGATCGGAGTAGAATTTGATACCTTGCTCATTGACGGGGTCATCGCGGCCTCCGAGGGGGATGATACGGGACCAGGATAGGGAGAAGCGGTAGGCATTTACGCCGTAGGACTTCATGAGCGCTACATCCTCCCGGTAGAAGTCGTAAGCTCGGACGGCGTCGTCGGCTGTGCTTCCATCGGCGATTTTGCCCGGCGTGTGGCCGAATGTATCCCAGATGGATACGCCCTTGCCGTCTTTGTTCCAGGCGCCTTCTATTTGGGCTGCTGCTGTAGCGTAGCCGTGGAAGAAGTCAGGCCGGAGCACATCCTTGAGATCTTGCACTGAGTTCAAATCCATCTTGCTGTGTTGGCACTGTGTTGAGACTGGTGGAATTGCGACAAGTTGACAATTTATTTTCTTAGCTTCGAGCTCTCATTGAATATGCCCCGCAAAGGCATTTCCCCGCAAAGATATTATCCGGATAATTTATTGCTCGCTTCAATTTATCCCGTGGGATGTGCGGGTGTTTGCTCCGTGGTGGTTTAGGAAGCGCAGGGATTTGGGAGTACAAAAGTACAAAAGTAAGTTGAGATATTCAAAGAATAGTTATTGAGTATTAAAATAAGTAGATTTATAAGACGTGCAACATCTAGTTGATCTTATGCTCACCACCACCAGTAATCTCTACTTGTACCTCGTTGAAGTAAACAACCACAGTCTCTCCACGCTCCGAAAGTATAGTCACTCCACCTACAACACGGCCATTTTCGAAATTAAATTGTAGCTCAAACCCTCCGCGCGCCCGCACTCCCCGGATCGATCCAGTCCAGTCCTTCGGACACGCTGGTAGGATGCGAATTACCCCAGGCTCGTGGGATTGGACCAGCATTTCGATAATGCCCGCCCCACCACCAAAGTTGCCGTCAATCTGGAATGGAGGGTGGCTGTCCAATAGGTTGGGCAAAGTCGATCTAGATAAGAGCAAGTCCAGATGCCCGCTGCATGCCTCAGCTTCGAGCAAACGTGCATGTAGGTTAAGCAGCCACGCACGGCTCCAGCCAGTGTGGCCGCCACCATGTTCCGCACGTCGACGTAAAACTACCCCACACGCTTCTGCTAACTGGGGAGTTTGTGCTGGCGTGATTGCATTCCCGGGGTGTAGGGCCCATAGATGGGACGTGTGACGGTGTCCGGGTTCGACCTCGGCGTAGTCGCTGGCCCACTCCTGTAGATACCCAGCAGGAGAGACTCGCATAGGCGGGATGCGGGACCTTGTAGCTTGAACTGCTGGAAGAAGGGCGTCTTCGAGACCGAGACTCTTTGCACAGGATTGGAAGGCGTCCAGAATAGCATCAATGATTTGGATATCGATCGTTGAGCCTTCACATAATACGCCTTTTTGTCCCTTGCCGTCGTAGAACGAGTTCTCCGGAGAAGTAGACGGACTGGTGACAAGGTATTCACCATTGGCGTCTTCGATCAGGAAGTCGAGGAGAAACTCCACACATCCATGTAAGGTAGGGAACATCCGACGAAGGAAATTTTGATCGCCTGTGTATCGGAAATGATCCCAAATGTGGTAGCAGAGCCAGGCTCCACCCAGAGGCCAGATGCTTGCCGGCATCCATCGATCGAAGGGGGCTGTATCAGCCCAGATATCAGTGTTCGGATGGGCTGTCCATCCTCGACATCCGTACATGATCCTGGCTGTAACTTTGCCAGGTTCAACCATGCGCTCCAGCAGATCAAACAGAGGAAGTTCGCACTCTGATAGGTTACACATATTTGCAGACCAGTAGTTCATTTGAAGATTAACATTGATGGTGAACCTGGAGCCCCATGCCGGATGGAAGGATGGGTTCCAGATACCTTGGAGGTTTGCAGGAAGTGATTTATGTCCATCCCGACTACACGATATCAGAAGATAGCGGTTGTAGTTGTGATAGAGTGCAATGAGCCCCGGGTCTCGAGAAGACTTTAGACGTTGGTCAGTTGGGATTTCAGGAGAGTCCGGCCCAAGTTGCAATTCCATTCGGTTGTACAGACACTGGTAATCCGCAACATGACGGGCGCGAAGATCCTCCAAAGGGAAGCCCAAGGCATTTTCTGCATCTTGCTTTGTTCGCTGATCAACGTCTTCGTGTCGAAATGTAGTTTGCGCCGCAACGACCAGCAGTGCATCACTGGAGTTCACCACCAGATTATTTCCAATCTTGGTAATTGTACTGTCAGCACCATCGCAACGAATTGATACCATGCAGCACGCTCGATTACTGTTATTGCCCCCAGGAGTGACATGCATGGTAATAGAGTTGCCAGTAGCACTGACGTCGTCAAGCCATTCGTGTGTTTCAAATTCCAACTCACTCATGCGCGTCAAGCGAACGACAAACTCAGCCCTGCTCGACGAATACATTCTGATCGCAATCACATCGTCTGGGTAACTGGCGAGGACTTGACGTTCGTAGCGAACGCCCTGGTACTCATAACTGACATGCGCTGTAGCACTTGTGAGATCCAGCGAGCGTCGATAGCCTGTAACCTGACTGGGGTCATGTCCCAAATCCAGGAACAGGTTTCCCAGCGGCTCATAGTTCCGCTGGCTGCTCGGGTTAGCGAAAAACGCCAGCTTGGCGATCTTCTCAGCTTCGGCATGATTTCCCGCGCGTATAGCCTCTCTCAAGCGCGGGAGATACTCGAGGGCGTCCTGCGGATTGCGATCTTGTGGTCCTCCATACCAAACTGAATCCTCATTGAGCTGTAGCATTTCGGTGTCGGTGCGTCCATACACCATGGCGCCTAGGCGGCCATTCCCGACTGGTAGGGCTGAATTCCAGTCCTCCGCAGGTTGCTGGTACCATAATTCCGACATTTCCAATGATATTTAATGCGTCTGGTCTGCTGGTATGTATTGGGTTGATGTATCAATATGGACTAGTCCTGGGGGAAAAGGCGGCAGTTCGGTCCGTCAACCGCCAGTTTTGAGCAGAACGGGCTGAGAGACCCCGAGTCAGGTAAGTCAAAGGAGCTAGAGATTGTCGGAATAATTCAAGAAACCGACTTGATTTGCCAAATGCAAAGGAGTCCGGGTAATTCTGCAAAGCGCCAGCTCTAACCCTTTCCCCGGCTGTTCTCCCCCCAAGACTATCATTTTCTTTGTTGATCTGGGGTCGACGCGGCCACTCCAGACTAACATTGGTGAAAGATCCGATATCCCAGTCAACCCGACGATAGTTTCCCCCGCACTCGCATCTCACTGGTGGGAAATTAAGACACATGGCGAGGAAAGGCAATTCAGAAATTGGCGTACAAAATGTACAACGTGACCCCCATCAGTCACCAATCGCTGTCCATCCTGGCAGATATAACACGCCACGAGCTAATCTACATACAAGCTCATGTCTTCTCCGTGGCGAAATAGGCCGCTTGATAACATCCCTGATGCCGACCGCTAGTTCGTCGCCCCCTAGCTTCTCGAGATGGCTTCAACGAAGCAGAAATACCCCGGCATATCCCCGCTCTTAGCTCAGACTTGACTACAGCTCAAGGGTCATAGACCCATATTTCTCTACTCTTTCAAGTTCATTCGATCGAGCTCCCCAAACGCAACAATGACCTCGGATACTGCCTTTGTACAGGCCAAACTGGACAAGAGCGAAGATCTGGAACATATTGAGGAGATTGCCCTGGCACGGGTGACAGAAGAGGACCTATGGAAGTTGTCCAAGGATTCTCTAACTCTGCGGTCATGGACCGGAGTCCGTCTGGGTCTCATCATGTTTATTCATGGTTGCAACCAAGCTGGCTTTGGAATCGACTGGGGAGTCATCAGCGGTGTTAATGCTTTGAGTCAATGGCATGACTACTTCGGTTTCGAGAGCAGTGGTGGCACATATGGTTTGATCAATTCTCTGATGCAGATTGGTATCGTCTGCGGAGCACCCTTCATGGGCTTGGCGGACGTGATCGGTCGCCGTGGAATCAATTTCGCCGGCAACGCCATTGTCATCTTCGCATCTCTCATGCAAGGTCTCGCCACGAACCTGCCGATGTTCATGGCCGGTCGGTTCTTCATGGGCTTCGGCACTTCGCTCATGTCAAGCTCTCAGTATATCGGCGAGATTTCGCCTATACATCTGCGTGGTCTTATGGTCGGCTTTTTCGGGGCATGTTTCCAAGTAGGGAGTCTTGGTATATTGGGTGCCATGATTGGACTTACCGAGTTGCCTGGTAACAACTCCTGGCGTGTTCCCCTCATACTCGAGGCTTTATTCCCCACTATAGTGTGCGTGGGGATATACCTTTTAACTCCCGAGTCGCCCCGTTATTATGTCTTGAAGGGCGATCGCCAAAAGGCCAAGGAAGTCATCGCCAAGTACCACACCACTAGCACCGACCTCAATCAGCCCATTGTCGACATCGTAGTAAGACAGATTGAAGAGTCTCTTGAGAACGACCAGACGGGCTACAGGGCCGCTTGGGACTATCGGGTCTTCTTCACCAAGACAGCCCGTTTTCGACTGCTGGTTCTGTTTCTGTATTCGCTCTTCCAGCAGTGGAATGGAGGTGGTATTATCACGTACTATGTGAGTGATTAGACAGAAGGATACCTTATTAAGTCGTTAATAACTTTTTTTAGCTGGTTCCTTCGTTAGAGCAACTCGGCATCAACGGCGACAAGCAGCAACTCGGTATCAACATGGGCACCACCGCAGTCTATTTCGTCTTTACGGCCGTTGGCGCACTTATAATCGATAAGTTCCGCAGACGAACCATGATCTTTATCGGTCTTATCAGCATGATTGTTTTCCAAACGGCTACGACTATCACCTCATGGCAGTACAGTATCCATGCCACTACAGCGACGGCGGCGCTGAGCATTCTCTGGATCTTCCTTTACCAGACCTTCTCAGCGACATTTGTGGCGACCATGCACAACTTGTATCCGATTGAAATTCTCTCCCTACCACTTCGTGCCAAGGGAATGGGTCTTTACGGTCTGATCCAGGGAGGTGCCGGCGCCGCGCAGACTTACGGAATTAGCGTCGGTATTGCGAAGGTCGGGTATAAGATTTGGGTCGTGTATATCGTGTACAATTCGATCCAGCTGGTCTTGTCGTGGTTCTTATTCCCAGAGACTAGCGGTCTGTCTCTGGAGGAGATCAACACGGTGTTTGAGACCCCGGGAGTCCACCCGGTGAAGATGTCGTTGGATATCCAGAAGGCCAAGAAAGCGAGGGCGGCGGCGGGCCGGGATGAAGAGGGCAGTGCGGACCGTTGAACATTCAGTAGCAGAGAAGCTGTTTTATTAAGGGGAGAAGAAAATATGATTTGATGTATACTTCCCGTCATTGTTTCAGCTCCAAGCTCTAGATTAAAAGCAAAACTTTAGAGCTGTCGTTTCCGAATCAATGATGAATGTAGACAAGTTGCAGGCCTCTCCCCAACATTACACATAGATCAAGATAAATGCACAAGTGGAACAGTTGAAACGCGTCGGACCCGACACTGTGCCTACCCGTCGGAGAGGTGCTTGTTCTGTTACACGGTTTCCGTCCTCTGTCTTCTCAAACGTATATGAGACATCAGAAACAGCTTTGAAATATTTTGCACCCCTACCAACTTCGTAAAAGGATGGTGTTGAGTTCAGATTTAAGGTGAGATCTACAAATTGGTTGATATCAGATGATCTCGCGAGCCCTAAAAGGGCCCAGACCTTCTTCAAGCCCATTTCCCGTTGGGATACCTAGGTACCTTATGGAATCACTTTTTTCTCCGAGACTCATCGCCACCAGTCCAGTATTAAATTACCATAGGTCCCCTACGTGTCGGCCTGCAGCGTCGCACAAACAAATCAGGTACCGAGTTAGGACCTTTTGCACTCTGATCCCTTTTTGTAGCCTCTTGTTAACAGGGAGACTATTCCGATAGTTTGACCCTTCTATTGCTATCATGTGCTTTGTTAAGAAAAATAGAAATAAAACGGTCAACGGGCTTCCTGCAGTTCTGTAGTGTCACAGATGACCCGGTGTGGGTGCTCTGCAGCCCTAATACGGTTATCCTTGGAAGAATTGGATGGTGACGCAAGCCAAAAAAGAGACAAAAAGAGACTATGTGGCTGAGAAATATAGTTCGGTTGGTTCATGGGGCCTTGCTTTTTCTTTTTTTTATTTGAACTGAAGATGTATGTCACTGGTTATAGTAGAGAAAAGGCCAATGGTGTTGGGAGAATTGTCAATTACTTAGAGCCTGGGCCAGACACCGTATCGATACAAGTGACATTGACTAGGAGATTCCAGCTCTTCTCTGCAGATACCGAAGGTTCCTGAACAATAGTCGATATTGAGATCTTCATGAAGAGCATGGAGGAGAGAGAGGACAGGTAAAGTGGAAATGACGGGCAGGCTACATCAACTCTATTTTCGTGTAATCCGGTACTCGCCTCCCATTGACCCTCGTGGCAATGGTATAGAAATGCTAAACTTCTTTTTGATTGTCTCTCAGCTGAAGACAATCCGGATCGGATGGTTTGATGCAAACAGTCATCTGTCCTATAGGCATCGAGATATAGAAGAATACGTAAATGTACGGAGTACACACAATATACAGATATCGTCTCATCTACAGATCTTGATACACAGAGATGCGCGCACGGCCATACGGACCGAGACGGGACTGCATCTGCCGATTGATGACCCTTCCAGCAAAATTCCTAGAGTCATGCACGTCCGGTTGTGCGGTCTGGCGATTCAAACATGGTGTCACCATAGCTTTTACACTAAAAGCGCCAGACAAGGCGGGAGCCCAGATTGATTGGCTCGGCTTCTCATCACGAGACAGATGGCACTGTCGCCAAAAAGCAAACGGGTCATCGCCGCTCAACACGGGATGCGCAGCGCCATACTTCGAGTACCGTTGTTAGAGGCACGAATACAAAGTTTTGGCGTGAAGAAGCCGTTAGGGTTTGTTGAGATGCTCCTATATGTGTATGTGCATGTGTCTTTTGATCTCCTTCTCTTTCTGGGATGGTCCAATTGTGGCCATGCCCCCTTTTCTGCGCGTTGAGGGGGAATTGAGTGTGATACATCCGGCACGTCGGGTATTAGAGGGGCGATGTTTTCTTTCGATAATGACGGTGAGTATGATCTCGTTATGATATAATCAATCGGAGATTTCTCTTGCATTTCCCTAGCTCTTTTTGGTTCTTAGTTTGCAGCCCTTCCTTTCGCCATATTTATATGTTTGCTTCAGGTTCTAGGCGTGGCATCGAATCACTCGCTTCATCTTTCGACATATATACATACTTTGTTTGAATATAATACCGTGCATATTCTCTTCGCTCCTTCCAGACTCCCACATTCCGTTGCCAAAACAGAGCTATAAATCTAGTTTGTTGCCTGCTACATCGACAACCTTTCCCCTTCGCTCGTGGTCCAGTCCAAGATGCCACCAAGGACTACACAAGACAACATGGTGCCCGAGGCAAAAGGAATCAAGTACGACGAATGCGAGATGGCTCTTTTCCGCGCCAAACTATCGTATCATGCCACGATTGACGAACGAATGGCCTCTCAGAACTCGAATCTGACTTCGATCGCGGAAGCCCAGGCTCGAATCCTCAAGGGATGGGAAATACAGATGCAGGGCACAAAGGATTTGGCTGGCAAGAACGAAGGTCGCTCTGCAAGTGATAAAAGAGCAATGGCACAATACGAGTGGAGATATACGGCGTTGGAGAACGCCGCAACAAAGACTACTGGGAAGGGATAGCGACAAAAGTGCTTTTCTGTTTTATTTCCTTTTCATCTTGCTATTTGCGCCATTGAATGATACGAAGGCATTGCTGGCGTTGGTTTAGAAGCTTTACGGCTTAGTTTGATGTGTTCATGTTGAAATACTAGTTTTTCACTCTGATACCTGCTCCCATGGTCTGGGGATGACCTTATGCATCCCCTCATGCATCCTGATTTACGATATTCCATGTTCTATAATGATCCCTCTCTCCTGTTTGTCGGCTATGTCTAGGAACAATCATAAGATTGAATTCGTGATCGCAATCCTGAATCCTGAATCCTGCATCTCTGACTCGAGAAAGAATTCGTTGAATGTCACACAGGCAGGTTGGTCAACATGTCAACAGTAACGAAGTACACCTCATGTGTACTCATGCAAAGGACTCGGGTGTCCCATTTGGCGAAAGACATTCGGGATACATGGGAATCAGCAATCAATCCACGAATGGCTGCGTCATTGTATGACTTTGTGTACGAACACCGGTAGATACCATGCTTGACTTGATTTCCCCTCATCGCATCTCACAACTACTTCTCTGACTGCTACATTGATACACAACACTGTCTGGATGACATACCATATAATAGGAATACCCGATGTAAGGCGGCTATTGTCGCCCGTATCTGTGGAATAGTGGTATCGAGAGCGTAGCAGAACCAATTGCAGGTCTTATTGGCTGGATTGTTAAATTCCGACGAACTCCGGGCTCTTCTGTGCACGTTGTGCAGGAAAGCTATCACTGCCACAGTAGGCGCAGTAGGCGCAAATTGGATCCTTTCGATTCCTATGGCGAGGATACTAGGGTGTTCGCCCACCCTTGTGCCCAATGGTGTCAAGCGATTTCCCATCTTTGGCCGCCATGCTTAGGCTTTTGTCTGACACCATGGGAATTATGTATAACTATACCTGATCTTCTATATGTAAGTAACGGATTATGTTAGAATTTCCAATGTAGAACGTCTACCTGATCAGATTGAAGAAGTATGTTATTGATCATGATTATAAGCAGAGAATAGCATCGTCCAGAAAAAGGAAAAGGAAAAGAAAAACCAGGTGCACGATTCGTGGAATCAAGAAACATTAAAGAACTGCCTATGGTGAATGAGGCGAAAAGAAAACTAAAAGCCAAAGAGAGACAAACTCATCGAGCCAAATGACGCCTAGCTTCTATCTTTGCAAACTCGGGTATAAAATTAAAAATGCATGGACTCATTTCTTTTCCAGTGGAAATGGTTTCGGTTCATCCGAAGCCGAGGAAGAGTAACTGGTAGGTGTGCCCCCACCATCAATACTTGCTTTCGAACGTTTTTCTCGGATAGCAAGGCGAGACTTGGGATAGGATGGCGGCACAGGAGCGAGATATTTGTCCAATAGTTCGCTCAAGATGGGCGAGCGAACCGGTTTCGGGAGATAATTGTTCATGCCAGCCTCCAGGCATTTCTCGCGATCGCCTTCGATGGCACTTGCCGTCATCGCGATGACGAGGACTTCGTTGACATTCGGGTCGGGATCCCGGCGCAGCTCGCGGGTCGCGTTGTATCCGTCGAGAGTGGGCATCATCACGTCCATGAGAACCACGTGGAATGGGTTGCCTTCTTGGGAGCTCGCACGCAGAGCATCGACGGCTTGTTTGCCGTCGCTGTATGCGTTACACTGGAGGCCAAGCCCAGTGACGAATTTGACGGCGATCTTTTGGTTGATTGGGTTGTCTTCGGCAATGCACACTCGGATTTGGTCACGGGGGATTTGGGTGAGGTCGCGAGCTGAAGACCGACGCGCTTCGGTTTCTGCATTGCTCAGATCTTGTGACCATGCAGTCTTGACCGCCGTCTTCTTGGGTGCTTTGTTGAAGACCAGGTGGAATGTCACTGTCGTTCCAACTCCAGGTTTCGATTCAAGCCAAATAGCTCCACCGAGAACGTCTTCAATAATAGCTTTACAGATTGACAGGCCAAGGCCACTACCGCCATATGATCTTTCCGTGGATGCATCAGCCTGTGAGAATGGTCGGAAAAGACGAGCCTTTTGTTCGTCCGGAATACCGATGCCGGTGTCGGAGACTGAGCATTCAAGGCGAACCCGACCTTTGCCCTCGCGCGCAACTCTCGCTTTGACCGTAACTGACCCGGCAGGAGTGAACTTGTAACTGTTGCTGAGAAGATTCATGAAAATCTGGTGGAGACGAACCGGGTCGCCAAGAACGACGAGCTCTGGTGGTACCTTATCGAGGTTCTCGATGGTCTCTAGGCCTCTGTCGCGATGCGTGTATCGCAAAGCACGGATAACTTCCGATATCGTCTGTTTCAGATTGAGTGGGACCGTGGAGATCTTCATTTTCCCAGCCTCGAGCTTCGAGAAATCGAGAATGTCGTTGATGAGGGTGAGTAAGGTATCAGCACACACGCGAATCGATTCAACGTATTCATCTTGCTCCTTGTCGAGGTAAGTGCCCTTGAGAAGTTCCGACAGACCAATCACGCCGTTCATCGGAGTACGCAGATCATGAGAAATGTTGGCAAGGAAAATTGACTTGGCCCTTGCTGCATCTTCCTTCAGCTTCACGTTGTGCTTGGCTTCGGCCTCCGCAATCTTTGCCTTCTGTTCAGCCTCGCGTGCCAATGCCAATGCACGCTTCTGAGACTCAATCATGGAAGCATTCTTGGCGCTGACCTTGCGAATTTCACGGAAGAGCAATGCATTGGACAACGAAATACCAATTTGGTTGCAAAGCAAATGCAGGACCACAACGTTGCGCTGTGTGAACCAATTGGGTTTTCCTTCCAGATGAATGACGCCGAGAAGGCGATCTCCTTGCACGACTGGCAATGCGATGACAGACCGACCCGTCGGGAAGTTTGCCAGGTAGGTCTCACTTACGTTAGAAAACCGCTCATCTTCAAGCACATTGTGAACAAGAACTTCCTCCTTTGTGCGCATGACATAGTCCGAGATATGTAGGGCCATCCGATCCTCCATTTCTGAGAAGGGGAGACCTTCTGGGAATGATTGCTGGCCCTTTTCAGAATCGCCTGCTGCGGCAATTGCAAAGCCGTTGTTGTCATCAAAGTCGGTAGCAATGATGGCGAAATCGGAACCGTTGCAAGACTCCAAGATGATCTCAAGCATTTTCATGAAAAGCTTGTCAATTTGAAGCTCAGACGACATGACTTGGCTGGACTCGAGAATGCTGGACAAGTCAATAATGTCTAGACCGACACTTGATATGTCTAGAGACCGTTCTCCGGCAGCAACACCATTTTGCTCGATCCACTGTTGTCTCCTCTCGTCTTCTTCCATCTGCTGGGGGATCAGGACCTCTTCTTGCACAACATCACGGCTAATCTCCAGGAGCGAATCAATAGTCTGACAGCCAACGTCCACTGTCTTTGCAGACGTAGCCGTCTTGAGCAACCATTCATGTTTTTCAGCAAGCTGCGAGGATTTGCCACCAGCGCCAATAGAGCTCCATGAAGCGATGGCATCTTGGATCACAGCACGAGCCGCCCTCTTTGCTCCACGTCTAACCAAAAACTCGCCCTGCAGCTCAAGGGCCAAGGCTTCTTCAAGGGGCCAACCATGAATTTGGCAATGGTCGATCGCAGACTCGAAGCCCTGGATGGCAGCGCTATGATCGTTGCGAACCTCGGAGATTAGGGCTTCTAAAATTAGAGCCCACATGCCATAGTTCGCTTCGGATGCAGCTCGAGCAAAATCAATTTCGGCCTTGTATTCTAAAACCGTGTCCATCTTGCCGTCGAGATAGCCTTGCGAGGGATTGTCGTTATGAAGCGTGAGGAGTGAGGCTGCCAGATAGAAATAAATAAGGTAGGACACACGTGCGGACCAGAGCCTGTGCCTGGTGAACAAAAGTTGAGTACCGACTTGGATTGTTCTAGTGTGGTGACCGAACATGAACAGTGGGATCATGGCAAGACCCCAGTAGATGCCACGGGGTCTATCGGCGTTGCTGGAGTTAACATCTAAGTGCAGCATATACTCAGTTGTGTTGTGATTGGCGTCCGACATGATGCTGTCGGCAGATCGGAAGTCGGTCTTGCCTTGCAGAGCGCGCGCAACTTGCTGAACAGCAATAAGGCTAGCTCCACCGCGAGTATCTTGTTGCCACTTGGGAATCTCTTCAGGAGTCTCCACGCAGAAAGCTTCCAGCTGCGCCATGTCTTGACCTAAATACAATCGTGTCATGGCCATTGATGAGATGCTTATCAGTGTAAGATATGGGTCACCCATTGAGAAAGAAGCCTCGAGGGAAGCTTCCAAGGCTGGTAGTGTTGATGCCATGGGAACACGTAAATGGCTGACGTAGAGATTATGAACGATCGAGCCTCTGCTCTGAGTGGACAAATCAGGGCAGTGTTCGAGCAATTCCAGAGAAAGATCGCTAAGTTTTATGCCAAACTCGCTGTCTTTGAAGCGGCTCAAGGCGATCATGGCAAAATGGGAACAACCTATTGCGATCGGTGTGAACCCACCCTTGAAGATATGAATGTTCATCTTCTCAAGTGCCATCCGATAAAAAGTCAATGCATCGTCCCAGTACGTAACTGTCATCGCTTCGGACATGACTGCGGCGATAGTCTCTATAGTGGGGTCCTTCGAGACCGGCTTGCGAACAATAGATCTCATGTCAGCAGTCTCAAGATAAGACTTGAGCCGAAGATAGGCAGCATCGCACTCCTCATATGTTGTAGGTTCACGAAGATGCACGCCGAGTTCATCAAGGCAGGTGAGAAGTGATTCCATCGAGCGGTGATGATCGCCTATCTGAGCAAAGATTTTCGCTTTGATAATCCAGGCTCTTGACTTGCTTACGGCATCCTTGCCATGAACAAACACCTCGTTGATCAACTGGAGTGCGTCGTCATTGTGACCTTGAGACCACGACATCTCGGAGGTTGTGATGAATAGCCGCATGGTTTCATCGTAATAAACATCTGGTTGGAGATCGTTCCACATATCATCCTGAAGTAAAGCGATGGCATGACGGAAGTACCAAAGTGCGGAAGGCCGCGCGCCCGACTGGAAAGCGGTTTGTCCAGCATCCCATAAGATCCGTCGATATTCGAGCCGTCTGCTGACGCGAGACTTGATAGTTGGTGATGCAAGTGCCACATGATGTGCCATCGAATAGCGACTACGATGGTCGTGGTAATATTTCATCAGCGCTTGTGAAACGATGAAATGCATCTTCTCTACATTTCGACTCTCGCTCAAAGAAAGAGCAGCCTGTGCAAGTCGTTCATTGGCGAACCTAGGAAAATTAGTTAAAAGCTCCCTACAGCAGTAACCAACCGTAGATAGCTCACCTAAACTCATCGTCGGTCTTTCCTGTATTCAAGAGGTTTGCTTGAACCAAAAACTGCAATCCAACAACTATATCACCTTCTGATTGTCTGATAAGTGTGACATTTTGCGGCGTTGTGAGATCAACATCGTCGTCGTCATTGCTCGAATAAAGAAATTCGCTTGTTAAGAGCTTTTGCACCAGGGAAAACGAGAACGGACTACCCAGGAGAGCTCCCCAGACCATGATTGATCGAGCAGCTTGGGGGATGTCCTGAAGACGCTTGGTGAGAAATCCCAGGCCAAGCCCTTCGCCGTACACAGGAGCCACAAACTCGGTAAATATCCGGTCAAGGTCGAATAGCCACTTTGAGTCCTTCCACGAATACCAAATGCAGTTTGTTCTGTAACAAGTCTCGAGCATTACCCGAACGTAGAAGGGATTTCCTCGGCTCTTCTCCTGGATGACCGCGCAGAGTGGTGTCAAGGTTTGATCAGGTTTCTGGTGCATTGTCGTTGCTACAATTTCCATGACATGCTTCTCTTCGAGAGGCTCGAGTGCGATTCGCGTGATCGTGGGTAGATCTTCCTCAAACAGAGATCTCACCTGGTCAGATGGAATCTCATCCTTGCGACTTGACAATATAAGGACACAGGGGAGCTTTGCTTTGATGATTTTCATTACCAAGTCCAAAGTTTCGTCATCTGCATGTTCGAGGTCATCGAGGCATATAGTGATCAGTTTGAAATGACACAACGTTCGCAATATCTCAAGGAATGTCTCCATGAGGCGCATGTTCTTCGAAGCAGCATTTGCCAAAAAGAAATCTTGGGAAGTCTGCCCTTGATCCAGCCCGGGGATGTTGACGTGCTTGGATGGCTCACCCTTATCTGGCATGAGAAGATTGGCTTTTGCCTCAGTCGGTCTGTATTTCGCGCCAGGGGACATCAGCTGCTCGGGAAGATCCAAAACTCTGTGCAGAGTAGGCCACATCGGTCGCAGGGCCATTCTAACATTATTGTGGTAATCTGTGGTGACATCGCGCTCAGAGAAAATTTGGCGCAAAAGACTGGCCAATAGTTTTGCAAAAGGTTCGAACGGGACACGTTTGGCTCGGTCCAGACGAGTAATCGCTATGCATCCGAGTTTGCGAACTGTTGGCTGTATCCGATTTAAGAGGTCCGTTTTCCCAATCCCAGCGGGGCCGCTAATTGTGATCACTTCGCAGCGCTCACTGCGGCGGGACTTCCCATTATTCTTCGGTTTATTCAAGGAATGCAGCGATCCCGATTGACTAACAGTATGGTTTGTTGATGGTTGACTCGGAGGACCGATGGAGGGGTGGCTATCGCGGTCTGTATTATGGGAAGACCGAGAATGCGATGGGCTCTTGACTCTGGTGGAAACTGCTCCTGGGCTGTGGCAATACGCATCGGTGGCAATAGTATGCTTCGGAGTGGAAAACGACGTGTCACTACCTGGCGCAGATTCATGGGTGGTCACTTGTGCGAGGTGATGACTGGTGGCATTAGAAGACGATCGAGGAGGCAGGTTGAAGGAGCCAGAATCGCTAGAGACAGAAGCAAACTCGAGACTTTCGATACGGCTTTCAGAGATGGATGAAGCCGACGTGAGAGCGTGCATTGTACCAGGACTTTGGGTTCCGGCTTTAGCCAAGGCGGTCGCCTGGCGTTTGTTGACCTTTTCGATGATATTCATGATCTTGTCATATTCTTGTTGTCGCCCGAACATCTGTGTTGGGAGAGTGAAAAAGGAAGACACGTCTCCCTGCGCGACTTGGAAGTTGCTCAATGCCTCACTGTCACCATCGCCAAGTAATTTCGCAATATGTGTTAAGTCTCTTTTGACAGATGAGATTGTGTGATAGCGATCATGAACCACCTTTTGTGTCATTTTTTGAATCACAGCTGAGAGAGCATCCGGGACATCCATTCGTTTCCCAGATACAGGCACCAGCCTCTTCCCTAGTACGTTTTGTACCACATCAACGGGGTCGGTTCCTTCAAATGGCAACTTTCCCACCAGCATGGACCAGAAAAAGAGACCGAGCGCATAAATATCAGTGCGACTATCCGGCTCTGTGGGCATCCTCCCAGTCTGCTCTGGCGCAATAAATTGCAGCTTGTACTTTGCTCCGAGCTCGCGTGAAACGGAGGACCAGCCCTCGCTGAGAACGTTGTCAAATGATCTAGCACCGTTGCCGGTGTTTGCGAGCTTCACTGCGCCAGTCTCTGCAGAGAAATGGAACGCATCACCTCTGATTTCGCCGTGCACTGTCTTCAGACCATAATGTAGAATCTCTAGACAATCGCATGCCCCAATTGCAAAATCAAAAAAGGCTTGCAACGAGACCTGCTCGCTGGGGGTGGCATTGTTGTCTTCACCTCTGGACCCGGCCGCAAATGAGGCAGGGCCAAACGTAACCAGATCTCGCAACCGGTCATGGCCTGGAGACTCAAAAATTGCAACCAGCAGCGTCTTCGAGTGGCCATCATCTGGCTGCAACCTGATCAAGTCGACTGGTCGTATTGTATGATTGCAATCCGGGTCTGACGATTGTACAATCGACCTCAGCATGTGAAACTCTCGTTCGAGCCGAATAATGTTGGTGGAGATTCGCGCGATGACCGGTATCCATGTTTGATCTGTTTCTAGGCTATGGTGGTTGGAAAGAGAAATCTCACTGCTGGTTTCGCTGGCGCTCAGTCTTCGCAAGGCACGGGCGGATGGCCGGATCTCTGTGCGCGGGGAGAAGCGCGTGAGGCTCGACGGTCCGGAAGAGGCGGGATTTGAGGAGTCTGCAAGAGGAGTTAAAACGTCCGGCTCCAAGGCATGACGGTATCCTGAGATATGCCAGTGATTGTATGTCGAGTGAAACGGTTCGACCGCCTGATCCCAGGTATAGCCTGGCAACTGGCTTAATCGTTCGAAAAGTCGGGCCGGTGGAAGCGGCAAGTCATCGCCGAAAAGAGTACTCTCCTCCATCTCTCAGGTTATTGAGTTGTGTCCGCCCGACTTAGTCCCATGAACATGTCCCGGTTCAAATTGAGGTGGGGGATGAGGAGGGGAAAGCGGACATGAAAGATGCAAGCAGCCACAAGACAGACTAGGCTGAGTAAAATGTACAGTAAATAGGAAGAGAATTTTCGCCTTCAGGCGTGCAAAGTGAAGGCATCAAAAAGAAGAGCCTGAAACAAACCAGGGTGATTCTAGAATTGAAGATCATGAGGATGTTGGCCTGAGGCTGAGACTTAGTCATCTGTCAGGCGCAACCTTCCAAGGTTGGAAGCCCCAGGGCACCGGATTAGGGCGGCTGATTGGATTTCCGAGTTGGTCTTATATCGTTAATATGAGTATTTAGTGGGGTGTCAACATGTTCAGATCACTGAATAATTAGTGTCTGACATCATTATTGAGAAATGGGCTATGTTTTCTTTTCTGCTTCAAGTATTTGCGGCCCAACTACGGAGTATATATATAGGAAGCCAGAAACAGCCATATTTGACGATGTTTTTAACATAGGATTCGTATCTACTCTCAAGAATATCTATAGGACTCCCACCTGACTAGCTATCTCAGTTTACTGTGCATTATTGTCTCTCACACGGCTACCGTAATCGAACATTTCGCTTCCAACTTTGTTAGCAGAAGTTACGGAGGTACAGAAACTGTAGTTGATATGGTACTCTCCATAAGCGATGAAGACGGTACTGTGTGCCCATTTACCCTTCGATGACAACCTTGGAAGTATTGTCCACGGGTGTATAAGAATTTTTCCCAGCCAATGCTGCAATATCAACTGTTCAAGTCTATTCTACCTGTGTAGGCAGTCCATAATGACCGACCTAAGCTTATGGCTTAACAGTCTATTGATAAACTCGATGATCTGCACTACATGGCAACTCATGATATATACCAATGATACTCCGTACATATGTACTAATTAGACCAATCTGAGACATCGAAGCAACTCAGAATTAGGGCTTGTGGGGTATATACTCCACGTCCCGGACCTCGGCACTGACGCCACTCAGGCACTAAATCCTGTTTGGCGTCTTCCGAGGTTGAGATTTTAAGATCTTGTGGTCTTAAGATTTTCTTCTTCTCTCCTCCATTCCCATTATTTGCAGGAGCCAGCGCTCTAAGTCGCTCCCTTCGCACCATGAGTTCGCTTAGGGAACCTCTCGGCCTCTTAAAGGCGCTGCTGGCCCGCATCCCGCTGATCCTCAAGACCATCCTCCTGCATGGCATTCAAATGTCCCCCGTCAAGGGGAAACAGGACATGCGCACCGAATTAACAGTCGCCATTATTCGCTCATTCATGGCAACAAAAGCTCCACTCGGCAAAACCCAGAAACAAGGGATACGCGACCCTGGAGTCAAGGGCCCCATGTGGGTGTCCAAGGTGACCCTCCCGCAGCCCGAGGTCGACGTGCGCGACGCAGTACTACGCGCAATCGAAGATCTTAAGACAGGCGATGAGACATACGATATCCCCGCAACTGTCGCCGTCGAAGCCGAATGGACCGGCTACCGTGCCGGTGTTGGAAAGAAAACACCAGAGCCCGATCTCTCGGAAGAGGAGAAATACTACAAGCTGCGTGAGGAATCGCCATCGGACATGACGATCTTGTATTTCCACGGAGGAGCCTATTTGTGAGTGTCGCTCGACCCTCTAACAACGGTGCACATAGCTGACGCATCCATAAAAAATAAAGCCTTTTGGATCCTTGCAGCCACCGCGTCCCCGTCGCACACCTGTCCCACCTAACCGGTGCCCCCGTTTTCTCCGTGCGATATCGCCTCGCTCCTCAAAATCCCTTCCCAGCTGCCCTTGTCGACGCCTTAACAGCATACCTCTCACTCCTCCACCCACCTCCAGGCTCCCTCCACAAAGCCGTGCCAGCAAGCAAAATTGTCTTCGCTGGCGATTCCGCCGGCGGGAACCTGTCGCTGGTCCTCCTTCAGACACTCTTGACACTCAACCGCGCATCCCGCACAATCCGCTTCCGCGGCGAGGATGTGCCCATCGAACTACCTGCAGGCGTCGCTACCATCTCCCCATGGTGCGACGTGACGCGCTCCATGCCGTCTACCAGCAGCAATGCACACCTCGATTACCTCGGGGCACCGACTGGGCCTTCCAACGACCCGGCTGTCAAGACTCCGTTCACCCCGCTCCCTTTCGCGCCAGACGATATCTGGCCCACGTCCCCGCCTCGCGCTGACGTCTACTGCAACGCCAGCATGCTGAGCCACCCATTGGTGTCTCCGCTCGCTGCCCCGGCTGATCTCTGGAAGAATGCACCGCCTATCTGGATCTCGACTGGCGAGGAAGGCCTCACAGACGAGGGTCTTATTCTAGCGCGCCGCGTCTACCAGGCCGGTGTGCCCGTCGTTGCAGAGATGTTCGAGGGTATGCCGCACTGCCACGGGATACTTATGATGGACAGGCCAGCTAGCCATCGTTTCTTCGAGGGCTTTGCTGGGTTCTGTCGTGATGCTGTTGCTGGGCGGGTCGTGTCAACGGGATACCTCACCTGGTTAGGTTTCAAGCTGCTGTTGACAAAGGAGATCCCGATTGAAAAGGCCTGCGAAATCAGCGATGAGCAGGTTGAGGCCCTCATGCAGAGAATGACTGCTTGGAAGTCGGAGGGAGAGATCGAATTACAGAAGCAATGGCGTGCGACAGCTCGGTTGTGAGTCGTATATGGTTTTCTCTCCACATTTCGCATCATACCCTATTTGTACATATGTATTTTTGATGATTCTCATGACAAACCGGTCCTGTTATAGATGAGCGATAGCCCTAGAGGACCCAGTCTCGCCACTTTTTACTCGTTGGGCATTGATATAGTTACATATGTATCGAGAAGACTATAAATACTTGATTACTTTCTTAGAAAAAAAGGTCTCTGCAGTAACGAATTGCTACCTGGATTGCACTAGATAGTAGCCCAGACCATGCTGAATTAGAACCATGCTAAGAAATGAGTCCAACTCATGAGCGAAATGAAACTACCAAGAGCCACCGAAAAGCTACCCACCTGGTTCGGAGCGAAACAGGGCAAGGCAAACGTCGCGAGAACTTGTAGAACAACCCTGAAAACTAAAGATATTCATCATTGTCCATTGCATCCTCCCCCGACAGCCGGTCATTGTCCCACATCTGCGGGGGCGGGGGGGCGAGCTGACCAGACAGGCTGCACCGGTTGCACAGGCTGTGCATACTGGACCTGCTGTGGTTGAGGCACAGTGTTTTCAGGTGTGGGGGCTGACAGCCAAGGGAACGCAACTGGCGTACCATTGATGCGGATTTCGCCAACGATATTTCCAAGCTCCGGCGCGTCATCCACGTAACCATCCGAAAGACCCATCAATTGCGCCACAAGCCGAGAGAACGCAACGCAGATAGCGAAAATGGGCGTGACGATAACCGAAAGATGTGACCAGCGCCACAACATTGTGACAGTTACCCAGGGGTATACAGGCGCATCGGGCTGCAGGCAGTAGCCTTTGCAGCTTTCGGATATTTCGGGATGGCTGTACTGGTCCCACATCAGACATTCGATGATATACCACGAGAGTGAGATGATGATGAACCAGCCGAGCTTGGTGGGCCGAAGGCGCTGGGATCGCGGGCTCCGCTTCCACAGCCGAGGAAGAGGTATCGCGGCGTAGACTCGTCCATCAGATTGTGTGCCACAGCCTTTGCAGGATTCGCCTGTGTGCAAGTGTGATGACAGCGGGCTCTTCTTGGTTGAAGAATTTGCTTGCGATACAATTGCGGTGTCCCGTGTAACGTGATTTTCCAGCCCGTCAAGCCCTTTCTTGACTTCGTCGATATGTCTCATTAGAGAGTTGAGCTTGACATTCAATGAATCTAAGTCAACCACATCATGTCCTTTTGAATCGGCATTTTCGAGCTGGGCGAGGACGGCCTTTTCGTAAGCTTCGTCATCGTCCTCAACCTTGGTTTCACCTGCGCCGGCGTCCATAAATGCTTGAAGTGACTCGATGGTGTCATCTCCGAACTCGACATCTTTGCCGGAGCTGGCGTCCTCAATGACCGTCTCTAAGGCACTTTTAGCTAGATGGGGCCGCGTCAACAGGGGTCTTGGCTCCTTCCCAGGAAGTGGTCCAGGAAGGGGCTCTTTCTCGGCAGCCTGCGCGGGCTTCGGTTCCTCCGTTTTCGATTTGACATCCGTTGGTTTCGTAGGGGGCGCAATATCCTTGGTTTCGTTCGTTATGCGGGGGACGATGTCTTTCGTCAGATCATCGGGAAGCTCGACCTTCTCAGCCACCCGCTGGGTCATAGGAGTATCGATCCATGCGCCAGTTACCCGAGGGGTTTTATCATAAATTTTGCTTTCAAACAGTTTGACTGGCTCGGGGGTTTGGACTTGATCAATTTTGGGACTTTCGGTCCTGGAAAGTTTGCGTAGTAGATCCCTAGAGTCTCGCTTGCTTGGGCTGGGCCTCGCAAATGAGGAGTTTTTGAACACTGTGATAGGGGAATTGGGAATCGGCTCGCCGCCACTAGTGGGTGAAATCAGCTTCGGGCCAGACTGCACTTCCCCCAAGTCCTCTTTCGTTGCCTGCATATGCGGATTGGCGGAGCGTTCTTCAAGAGCACTTCTAGCAGAAATTGTGCTCCGCGCTGGAGAACCAGGAGAGGCTCGTGTGGGCCTGTGTTCCCGGGGTTCTGTAATAGTTGGCGACCAGCGCCGACGCGCTTTTTCCTCTTCTTCTGCCGAGACGCTCCGCTGGGTGGGCTTTCTCTCCCATTCTTGTCGGTGACCTGCGCGGAAACCCCAACCAGTGGGTATATTCGGCGAAGGAAGGCCGGTCCTGTCAGTCTCTGGCACAGGGTGATCCTCCACAACTTTATCTTCCATTCGTCTTCTTAAATTATCCGCCGTCAAGGCATCCCGTCCGACCTGAGCCCTGCTGAAGACTGGCGAGCGTTGGCCAGTGACACGCTTTAATCGCTCCTCGTCCTTGGTATAGTCCCTGCCCTTGCGGGATCGATGATTGCCGAGTTCATCGCCAAAACCAGCGTCGGAAAAGGGTCGTCCATTGGCAGATTCTCTGCTGTTGTTTGTGTCCTTTGCCCGGGATGATGGGGGCCGACTTCGGCTTCCGGAGCGTGCGCTGTACTGTGGCTCCCAGTCATAGTCGCGCACGAGATCAGCTAAAGCGTCATCTTCGTCAATTCGCCTATATGCGTCTTCGAGTTCTTTGGGAGGAGGAGAAGTCTGGGATATTGGCGACAACGCGTTAATCGGCTGCCGCTTCGACCGCGGGCTTGGGCTTGTCACGTAGTTGTATTCTTCGTCATACGTGGCGGACATTGCGGGTTTTGATGCGTCTCGAAACGCGTCGGCTAGAGATCTTGGGCGAATAGCGTGTCGTGGATGTGGACCATCTTCTTGAGGGGGTGATGGGAGCTTCGCTGGTATATCGTAATGGTCGAATTTCGAGGCGCGTCGGAAAGGTGACCGCTGTCTGTCTCGCGAGCCTCGATTATTTTTATCGAATGACATGACAGAAATACCCCTTGCAGCCTGCAGAGGGTTTGCATGTAGGAAAGTTAGGGGAAGGGGGAAAAACGCGGTTCTCCTGCGCTGAAGAAATGACGGATGTAAATACTACGCTCTCATTCCCCAATCTGGTTAGCCCCCTTCTGAATTCCTCCCGCATTACGTCGACTCCTTCAATCACCAACAACTGGTCTTCTCAACTTATCTTTTACTCATATCTGTCCTTGAGACATTGTCAGGAGAGAATTCACAACCCCGTGATGCTCAAATGACCCTCATCTTGCCTTGACATGTGACACGTTCACTCGCCCTATCCTCCAAAGCTTCGATAAAAGCACCAAGACTCGCGTCCCAGACAATTGAACAATCTTCAACTCAGATAATATCCAGCGATTTGAGGGAATACATACATACCATCCCCTACCATGGCGAAATCATCACGGCGCTCAGGTCGTGGCAAGACGCCAACGTCATCCGGAGCCTCAACACCAAGCTCCGCATCCTCAGGCCCGATCCCTCCATTCACGAAAGTCCCAGAAGCCTTGAAAACATTCGTCGAACCACTCTCTCCCGACGAAGTATACCTAGTCCACATCGACATCACAGCGGAGGAACTGAAGCGGCAGACCTTCACCGTACCCCTCATCCTCAACCTGGTAGTAGCTGCTGTGATTGGCTTACGAGTGTACATGGGAATCAGCACATATCCAGCCCTCGTGGGAACGCTGATCGGGCTCCAAAGTTCCATGACCGTGGACACGGCAGCTACCCCGTGGACAGAAGCGGTCCAAATCATCCTGCGGCGGACTGGAACTATATGTATCGACTACTTCCTCGTGACCCTGTTGTGGTCGTGGCCTGTTAATTTTGTCAGAGGGCCCGTGCGCTGGCGACGCGCCGTCGGTTTCCGTGAGCGGGAGGTCATAGTCCGCCGCAGTAACCGCAGTTGGAGCAAGGAGCTCGAGCGTAACAGGTGGATCCGCGAAGACGAGGCGCGTCGCGATAAGATCGTCGCTGCTGTGACCCCCGAGCGAATCGGAAAGACCGGTTACTTGCTCGTGGACGAAGACTGGAATTTAGACTATGAGGCTATGATCCGCGCTCATGCTCTGGTTGATCGCACTCGAAGAGGCGATGGTGTACAGATGGATGAATTCCGCACTGCCGTGCTGGTTAACACCGATGCTGATGGTTGGCTGATCTGGCGTGTTGGGGATGAGAATACCCCCAGTGGTCAAAAGCGATCTGCGCAACGTGACCAGATTCTTGCCTTCAAGGAGAAGTTGGCTGAGATGGGCAAAGAGGACCTCTTCCTCCGTTGGGTCGAGCTAATCCAATGGGAGAGCTCGCAGCCTGGTGGCTTCACTGCGGAACGGCAACGGTCTGCAATGTTACAAGCGAAGCAGATGTTCGAAGATGAGAACGTGGATTTCAGTCAATTCTGGGACGACATGGGCGGCATGGAAGGATTAGACTAGTGAACTAGTGATTTATCTTTTCTTGATCATACTAGTCACATTTCTTTTACAATTCATCCTAATTTCAGCTTAGCTCTCTGTACATGATTGTTCCTGAAGTATGGTTCATAAAGCTTGATCAGCACCTCGCACCTCGTACCCTACGTCACTTCAAGCAGATGGATATATTCAAGTGTAGATTGCATTGTTGGGTATCTGGACTAAATCAATGTCAAAAGCAAATGGGACGCGTATGGATCCACTAAGGGAACAAGCCAAAAAATAACAAAAAGAGAATAATGCAACGCACTAATACGCCGGAGCTTGTTAAAAAATGAGACGAAGAGAAGAACAAAACAGTCTATGATGCGCCACCCTCGAGTCGATAATCAAGAGACCACAACTTCTCCCACGGGCGAGACCGGCCATTGTGTCGACGATCAGACGTCGATCGAGAGGGAGAAGAAGCGGTGCCACTTATGTTTGGTTGAGCCGGTGCAGAAAGAGAATCCTAAGCCAAAGAAAACTATTAGCACCAGGTACTAGATCATACCAAAACAGACCCGGAAAAGACGGAAGATAGATAAGTCAATCCCTACTTTTCACGGGCCGGAGAGCAGGTCACGGCGAACCTCGTCGAAGATCGGAGCAGCCTCTCGAGGCTGCGATCCTGCGTCAGCTTCGGCGGGGCGTACAAGATCAGTCGTGGATTCGACGGCGTGCTGCGACGGCGTGGGGGTACCCCGCTTAGAAGTCGAGCTCTCACGGCGGCTATCAAGGCTCCTGGATAGGGTCTTGGCAATGGCGCCCTCGTCCGTACCACGTTTGAGGCGGATGCTACCCTTGGCATCGACGTGCGCAGATGCAACTGTGCTCTTCGCTATGCCCGGTGTGGCAGGCGCACCGGGCTTCTCTTCTACGGCCTCGAGGAGGTACCAACGGAGGCCGTCTGAAAGCTCGAATGGATTCTCGTCGTCTAGAGAGGCGCCGTCGCTGGCGTCCCCGAGGGACCGACGGTCTGGCACGACACCGTTCATTGACTTGGACAGATCTACAACCCGTTCCTCGATCTTGGTGATGCGGGCGAGAAGCCAGTCTCGAGCTTGTAGTTTGTGCGAATCTTGCTCGCGGAGGAAATAGTGCGGCGCACCCACGTTGAAGGCTGCCCAGGAGCGGATTGCCTGATTCCGAGTTGGAAGGAAGAGAGCAAGGTCGCCTTCTTTGAACGATCTGTAGGCAATCTTGTCATGAGCCTCACTCTGGACTCGGTGGTATTTTTCACGATAGCCTCGAGCTTCCTTTTGCCATTTTCGCGCTAGGACTTCGATGTCCTTGACGCGTTTGACAACAACATCACCAAATATAGCCACGTCGAACTGAGCTAGACTTTCCATGAAAGCCGAGAATTTGGTCTCTTCATCCTCCAGGCTTTCGGCTTGCATCCAGTCCAGAAGCGTTCTGTCCGGCTTCAGGGATACAATACCTGACTGGGCAAGGCTTTCACCCAGGCCCGACGATGCACTGAGCTTCGAAGCACGCTGGACAAGGAGCTGACCGTCTTGCTGAATGATGGTGAAACCCAATTGCTCGAGCATCCGACCCAGCTTTTCAACCTGCGCAAATAGTCGATTCGAAAGCTCGAGAGACTTTGTACCACGAGCTTCCAGCCGCGCCACAGCCTGCTCCTCGGTCTCCGAAGTGGCCCCTGCCTTTCTCTCCCATTCCGCAGCCTGGTCTTTCAAATTTCGCGCTTCGCTTTCAGCTTCAGCCAGTTTCCGTGACAGATCCGCCTGTTTCCGTTCCTCTTCGGCGATCTGTTCACGCAGTGCTTCGGAGCCATTCTCTCCGGCAGTCATTTGAGAGTGTAAGGAACTGAACTTAGATCGCTCTTTGTCCAGTTCACCGGTCAACTCTTCCACCTTTGATCGCGCGCCTGAGAGCTCCTCAGTTAGTTGCGACAATTCGGCCTTGCACTCGTCGAAGCTCTTTGCCCGCTCTTCTGCCTCCGACTCGAATTTCGAAACTTGTTCTTCAAGGGTCTTATTTTCAGCCATTGCCTGGGCTGCGCTCGATTCCGTGCTCTTGGCGTGGATCGTCAGGCCCTCAGAAAGAACCTCAATGGCCTTGATTACGTCGGGAAGTTCAGCAGGCACAATGCCCCCGGGCGAGAGGTTCATGAAAATAGCTTGGAGGGCTTGATAACTTTCCTGATGCTTTTGCTCGAACTCCGCTTGTCGGTGCTCGAGATCATCAATCTTAGCGTGGAGGGCTTCTTCTCGCTCTTGCCGAGTTTGGATCTGTGCATTAAGATCAACGATTTTCTGTGCATCGTCGGCGGAGCTGGCATGGGCATTTTCAAGGTCGACTTCAAGCTGGTGCATCCGATCGTCAATCTCTTGTCTTCCATGCTCTCTGCTATCCATAAGTCGATCTAGCTCTTCTTCCATTTCCTCCGTACGGAGTCTGAACTTCTTTAGCTCCGAGTCCAGATATCGGCGCTCATCTTCGAATTCGCGTTGGCGCGCTTCGAGGTTGCCTATGAGATCCTTTTTGGTGGATTGGGCTTCTTGGAACTTGTCGGAATTTGTTTGCCGCTCGGCGTGAGCTTCCTTGTGGAGTCGCTGGACTGCATCTCTCTCGGCCGCCAATTCTGCTTCAAGCGAAACGATGCGCTGGATGAGTGCTTTGTCTTCGGCAGACTGAGTCGCTGAGACGCGCCTTGAAGAGACGGATGACCGTCTGGATAGTGCGTCAGGGTGTGGAGACGCAGGTGAACCTGGGAAGTCTGGGCCGAAGTTGCCGCTCGGTGGCCGGCTGAGCTGGCTCTGACGATGCAAAAGGTCTTCCAACTTCCGGACACGGCTGTCAGACCCCTTGAGCCTTTCTTCCAGCTTTGTCTTTTCTTCTTGCAAGCTACGGACGGAGTCATCAGCACGTAATATAGAGCTCCGGCTCATGTCAAACACACTGCCTTGTTTGAATGCTTTGGCCCGTCGCCTTTGCTGTCGAGTGGGTGCATCCAGCTCCTTAATTTGCTGGGTGAGCTCTTCCGCTATGCTGGCCAAGGAATGAGTGGTCTTTAAATCGTCGATGTAATACTCAATCTCTTTCCGAGCTACTTCAGGCCATTCCTCATCCTGACCTTGAAGGTTGACTTCGATTCCCGGCGTGGTGGAGTCAGTCACAGTCACGAAGTCTCCCATGTTTTTAAGCCATTTCTTTCTGCGGCGTTGCTCCTCATCTCTCAAGACTGCCATCTCCTCGGCCAGCGTCAGGGAATCAGTCTTGATCTTATCACTCCATTCTCGCCGCCGCACTGATTCGATAAGAATCGACCCGTATACCATTGGCATCTGAAAGACAGAGTAGATAATCTCAAAGGCATTACTTCCCACGTCCAGATTGACCATTCGTGCATGGGCGTCGGCAAGTCTAGACTCAAGTGAGGAAATCGTGCGCATATGCTCAATGGCCGCTTTCTCTGCGGCCCCCCGGCGCTGCACAGCGTGCTCCAGCGCAGCTTGAAGCTCGGTGCTGATATCCGCCAGCGATGGAAGAAGGTCTTGGGTATGGCTCAATGCGAGTCTTGATATATTGGCCAAGGTTTTCTGGTTGTTCGGCAGGCTGAGAACATGCTCATAGTCAGACCCAATCTTCTTCGCGATAGTCTCCACTTCTTCCAGCAGCCCATCCACCCCATCGGAATCTGAGGCAAGGGCCTCGTCCACCAGACGTTGAGTGTCCGAGGCGATGTCACCGATTGTCTTCTCAATGTCATGGACATTACCAGCAAAGGCCGATGATGCAGTCGCTGCCTCCGATCCAGCCCGATGAACCTCCCCTACGTCGACAAAGTCACGTAGCGTTCCGGTTGGTCGATCCTTGTCCATTTTGGGCGTGGACGGGCGTCCAAGAAGAGGGAAATCTTTACGTGCCGGAATATTGTCCAGTGTGGAAAGAGCTCGTTGCCAGCCATCTAAAGCAGCCCGCTGCTCTTCTAAAAGGCTATTCGCCCACGACTGTGCCTCTTGGAACCGATGCTCTAGGTTACCCACGTGGGACTTGAGGTTCTCCAGAGCCACGCCCACCGCACGATTTATCACATCGGTTCGCTCGTTATGTTCTCGGAGGTTCTTATCAATCGACCCACAGCGACTGGACAAGTCCAGTGCCCAGTTGCGCCGTGTCATATAAAGGTTCCGCCATGCCTGCAGGTCATTCACGTCTTTGAGAGTCGCTGGGGGGCTACCGGGTCGAAATGGTTCAGGAGGAGGTAGTTCCGGAAATTGGACGTCGCCTGGTTCACTGACGTATTGTCGGTCATATACAAAGATCTCGTTCTGCGATGGTCGCCTGCGAGTTAGCTTGTTTCCAGGTCATGGTTGATATGATAATGCCCCACCTCCGTAGCGAGCGTTTGGACCTTGACATTCTTCCCCCGGGCGGTCATCAATATTTGCCGCGCGGGTGGAATAGATGTATTGCGAACGATCCATGACTTCAGAGCATCGGGACTATAGAGATTGGACGGGCGTCAGCTAGAGTTCAGATAGGTCCATTCAAATATAGATAAACAGATGGTAGAAATCATCGAATAGAGATAGTGGAAACCTACGAGGCAAATGCCACTGGATCAGCCAGGAAATGCTCCCCAGTGTGAGCAATGTAGATGTGCAACGACATTACCCCCCTCGGCACCAGGCGAGCTTAGATGCTCAGTAAGAGAGAAATGTGAGAAATATTTCCCAAAGAAGGAGATACATGTAAGAGAAAAAAAGAAATGTATCACAGTCCTGAAGCCCCCGATCAGGCTGGTCAAGACGTTGAAAGGTTGCGGAGCAACCTCATGTGGCCGGGGAAGCTCGCCCACCGCCTCCGGTCTCATCTTCATATCACCAGATACGCCCGCGTTCATGGGATCTACATATGTACATCCATGGCTGCAAAACATGGCCAGTCGCTGCCTCACCTGCAATCTGGCGAGGTGACACTACTAGATTATTCTGCAGACGACCCTCGCGATGTCTTGACACTATCGGATAAAGAGGCCTTGGTGCTGCAGCTCTACAACCAAGTCCAGGAACAACAATTAGAAAAGGCATTTCTCGAACAAGGTGAGTCTGATAAAAGCTTCGCTATGCTTTTTTTTCTGTTTTTAGTTTTTCCTTTGCTTTTTTTGTCTGTCGCTTTTGTCTAATCGCTTTCATCCTATTAGAACTGGAATCATTTTCGGGCTCAGATCCCGAAGAACAGCTCGCAATCGCGGAACGTGAGCTCCTGGAGGCACGATCCACTTATACAGTCAGGAGGAAGGCCATTCGCACTATCCTCATGACTGAGCCTATTCTCAAAGCCGTTCATCTGAAGGCTGCCACCCCTGCTGAGAGGTAGGTACCCACGAAAAGCCATTGAGCTGGACCCAAGTCTAATGAAGGTATACATAGAGCCCTTCTTTGTCTGGTAAATCGTCGCGATGTCCTTGCACTTGCACATGAGAATCTTGCATCGGCACATGACTTGGTTCTGAGGCAACTCTCAAATCTGGAAGTAAAGAATCTACAGATCAATCGCGAAAACCAGGAACTGGTGCGCCAGTTATTAGAGCTCACAAAAGAAGATTCATCATGGAGAGAGAAGCTCGAAGACCATGAGCTGCTATCCCAACTGGACAGTCTTGAAACAGATTTGAAGGCGCGCAAAGCTCAGTGGGAGACTATGAAGTCCATTGCAAGTGCTGTGGTTGTTGCCAGTGGATTAAATTGGGCCGATGACGACATGTTGCGCGCGTTGGTGCTGGATGAAAGTGACTGATGTTTTGTTTTTCCTTTGACGCGTTTCGGATGTTTTTTTCCCCTCTAATTCCCCTAACTGTACGGAGTACTTCAGGAGCACAGGCGCTGTACGAAAATACCCCAAGTCTCCGGAACATTCGATTTCTGTTCCTAAGAGAAAAAAATGGGATTTGGTAATTTTAGACGGAATAATGTGGATAGGATAATATTACACCAGGACAAGAGTCCATAACTGCAATAATGACGGCTATACACAGCGGTGTACAGTACCTAGGTATGTTGGTCGCATCCTAGAAGTAAGGGCTCTATTGCCGGATAAACGCATAACTAGTACAGTCTAATTAGGTACAGATGATTTACCAACATTGAAGTGATTTGAAGTTCATAATACAGACGCGAACTCTATGACGCTTTCCTGTCGGAAGGCGTGGAACTGTACGGAGTACGGACATTACAGGTGGATTAGCCCTTACACTGCCCCAGTACTGTACTGCAGTACCAATGGTATGTGTACGGAGTAAACAGAAGGGACTTCTCTCTGCTTCTCTGCTGAATAGAATGTTCATCGGTGGTCTATGCGCTTTTATGAATCCGACAATCTCTGCGGAGTGTCGACTTTTGCTTTTGATCCGTCGATCTTTCAATATTGTAGCAAGATGCCATCCTACTCCTCTGCACCCATGGTATCTGCAGATAAATAAGCAATCTGAGGGCTAGGAGCTACCTAGGTAGATAGTTAGAATATCCGTAGTCATAACAAAAAAAGACATCTATTCTGAATTTAGCTTGTGATAATGGTGTGATCCGGCTCTGTAAGGAAGGAGTCTAACCTTCTAACTACTCTATCTACCTAGGTAGGTAAGCCGTTTCACTTTGTAACCTATCAGTCGTGGATAATCCTCGGGCTAAGAAAACAGCGATAACCCTATGCCATATTCGTTCATGCTTATGACTGCTTTGGAGCAGGTATCCCCCTTTATCAACACGGTAATCAATGTCAATACTTCCCTGAGTTCCTAGGTACCTACCCAGCCGTGTTTCCAATTGGGGTTACGCTAAGAGGGTACGCCACGCTTATGATCTGAGCAACCATCCGCCCTTGCCTGAAGATGATAGTTGAGTCTGTACTCACACTGTTATGTACGCACCTCTAGTCACGCTTTGCATGATAATTAGGGTTTGCACTATTACACAGAATTCCCAACCTAATGATAATCACACTGGTTTTGACACCGAGAGCTTATAAAGACCTTGTTTTCTAAATTCTTATTTTATCAGCTAGAGGGACAATGACACCAATGATAGTGAACTGGGACCTGTGTTTTTTTTTCCTAGGACCGCAAAGGTACCCCATACAAGTCAATATGTACATGTGCCTACGCATGACCTGGCGACTAGCGACCAAAGCCTTATCCGGAGTACGCTATACCAGATGGAAGTAAGTCCATAATGCTGAGTGTCTGTTCACAAGGAACCCCGAAACTGAATACGTTATGAAAGGTTTGATTTGTTATTTCTAGCTCCTTCCGCATATCTCTTAAATGATTTCTAGAATCTCTATGACATACATCGTAGCCTGCTTGCAACAACAACAACAACAACAACAACAACATGAGCTAAAAGAGCATCGTTGCCTGTCATATTATTCAGTAGAAAAAAAATTGCAATATAACTTAGATCAATATTGAAATTCAATGGCAAACACCTCGTAAATGACAGGTATGAGGTACTTGCCGAGCGAATGCTTTTATTATGGTGGTACCGTGTATCGTATACCTGTACGTTTGCGCGGTTTATTAATATGACGGAGCGCAATCCACAAGTCCCAAGTGCCGGAATGATCTCGTTTCATAACGCCGTATTGAATTCCTCTCATACAACAATTGATCCCACAAAGACGTGCCTTTGAGGAAAAAAAAAGAAGAAAAAATTGCAAGTGTATGAATATATCAATGGCAAACGATAGTGACGGAATCATTGAAGGTAATTTAAGGAAATAATACGTAAAATTTCGGGGAATCAGTGCGAAATAGTATGGTGGACAATGTAAATTACAAGTAATACCCATACATTTCTCTCAGCCAGTCAGCGAAACCAGCGAAACCGTGCTTGCCTTTCCCTTGCTGTGGCCCCCCTCTCTTTGCTACTACTACGGCCCTCCCCCCTCTACTCTTCTCTTCTCTTACTATCTTCCTACACTACCAACTCCCCCATACAAATCGCTCCCATACAAAAAAAGGTACTGCATATCAACGAGTATATACACTTTGGCGCTTTTTCACCACCACCACCACATTCCCCTTTTTTTTCCGGTTCTTTTCGTCCTTGGAATCATTTATTTTCGCCTCATTCCCTGTCTTCTTTTTTTCCAATTTGCGCCGACCCTGCGGTCGCGCGCATCTCAATCTATGTTTTTGTCCACTCAACTAACATGGAAACATATAGTTCCATTTTTTTCAGCATATTCCACATCGTGATCTTCGAATTCATGTGAGTTGATCTTATCCCTATCATCCTGAAGCTCTGTTCCCTCGGTCGCAAGTGATTTGCTTGCGCGCAACGCGTCTAGCAAACATACGCGTCTGCCCTTCTCCCCTCTCATCTACACTCCGATTCCTTTTATTCCATGTCAATTGCGCCTATGAACCTTCACTTGACTCAATTGCCCGTTTCATTTCTCCTGCATTACACCCGTTGTGGCAAAACCCCTTGGAAACCACATCTAACCTTCATCAGTCATCATGCCTAAGGAAAGCACCACCAAGTCCACCCGCAAGGCTCCCGAGAAGCGCGTCCAGCGCCGCAAGAAGGGTAAGTCAACATGCAAGTAAGCTACTTGTCATCGGCTTGTACTAATTCCATCCTAGACCCCAACGCTCCCAAGCGCGGTCTGTCCGCCTACATGTTCTTCGCCAACGACAACCGCGACAAGGTTCGCGAGGAGAACCCTGGTATCAGCTTCGGTCAGTATTGATCCTCCAGCTTCATTGTACATATCTAACACCCCTACAGGACAGGTTGGCAAGCAGCTTGGTGACAAGTGGAAGGCTCTCAGCGAGACCGACCGCAAGCCATACGATGACAAAGCTGCCGCTGACAAGAAGCGCTACGAAGAGGAGAAGGCCGCCTACCTCGCCAAGGCCGAGGAGGAGGAAGAGGAAGAGTCCTCCTAAGTGCCCTCTTAATCTCACTTCGTCTTTTGCCTCTGGGCGTTTGTGTTTCTCTAATGGTTCTCTGATCTTTTTTCGGATGGTTTCGTTCACGGTTTCTGGGTTTGGAGGACGGCTGGGGTTTACTTGCTTCTGAACTGTTCCTCTTTGCTCCTATCGAGGGTATTAAGTTATCAATGGGAAATCTCAACCTTTTAAACTAGTGCCAAGACTTCTTCCAAGTAGCTTCAACATCGTAAGAACCGTTAAGAAAAGCGTTGGCAGTGTCCCTTACTTGTGGGGATGATTCGAAGCAAGCTTCAGTCTGTTATGCAAGGTGTGTTATGCGCCCTCTTCAATTGACCTCTCACTACGGAGTAGCTCTGAATGTGACAGCCTCGGGGAAGCTTCGGGAGCTCTGGAGAGCTGAGCTTTTTGCCCCGCGAAGCAGGGACTTACCGCCTGCGTCATTCACCGCCCCAATAATCCGGGGTCGAAGCTCGAAGCTTAACCTTGAGTTTGTTTCAAAATGTTGTGAGTACATGGGGATCCTCTAACCAGCAGTCTATCCGATGGCCACGGGCTTTTATAGGGAGATTCCGAACCGGACCAAGCGGAAACCGAACAGAAAGCAGCCCGATCCATCACAAAGCGTTGTCCACTGCAATGAACTGGAAGCCTGCAGCTATCTGGAGCTCGATCGTGAAACCCCGACTCGAAACCCTCAAACCCCACCTGAAGATGCACACGTTTGACATTGGTGAAATTTGGGTGGATAACATGAAACCCGCCATGTTCATGCGGTATGCGCGGGGTTCGACAATACGATATACGACGTGATACGGTGCCATGATACGTCAGGATACGGTCACAGAATATGGACACGACGGTAAGCAGCGCTATAACAATATAGGGCGTTTACAGTTAGGGCTCACAATGCGATGAGAAGAGAGCAGGGCGACAATACGATACGATGATACGGTCACCACGACACCGGGCTCGCGGATATGATTCAGTATGTCAATGCAGGAAGGACACAGGACGTTCACAGTTAGGGCTCACAATGCGATAAGAAGACAGCAGGGCGACAATACGATACGATGATTACGGTCACCACGACACCGGGCTCGCGGATATGGTTTAGTATATCAACACAGGAAGGACAAACGTTCACAGTTAGGGCTCACAATGCGATAAGAAGACAGCAGGGCGACAATACGATACGATGATTACGGTCACCACGACACCGGGCTCGCGGATATGATTCAGCATATCAATGCAGGAAGGACAAACGTTCACAGTTAGGGCTTACGATGCGATAAGAAGACAACAGGGCGACAATACGACAATACGAGGATACGGTTACCACGACACCGGGCTTATAGAGTGATTCAGCATATCAACGTAGGAGGACACAGGACGTTTACAGTTAGGGCTCACAATGCGATGAGAAGACAGCAGGGCGACAATACGATACGATGATTACGGTCACCACGACACCGGTCCGGGCTCGCGGATATGATTCAGTATGTCAACGCAGGAGGACACAGGACGTTTACAGTTAGGGCTCGCGAGATCGCGGAGCGACGATACGATACGATGATACGGTCTCACTACGACACCGGGCTCATATATATCAACACAGGAAGGACACAAGACGTTCACTGTTAGGGCTCGCAAGGTAAGAAAACAGCGGAGCGACAATACGATACGATGATACGGCCTCACCACAACACCGGGCTCGCGGAGGTGGTTCAACCATACCAGCGTCAGACAATGAGCTGATTATACGGGGCCTTGAATCGGGAAGGCGCCGGCGAACAGACCAGCCTTAACAACGTGTTTGCATAAGAGCATCATACATTCGGGACTGGTGAGTCTTATGCATGTCGACTACGCTCTAAGCAAGGGCTAGTTAGATGGCTGTCTTCAAAACCGGTGTTCTACGGCACATTGACACAGTCACGCAAATATATTCACACAGTTCCAACCAGCACCATATGCTAAATCTGAGGCTCCTCGATATTTGATAGCCTTCGATGGGCTCCTGAACGGAATCTCCACCAGCGCAGTGGTCCAAGCCATGTTGATATTGTATGATGTGTACCTATTCACTTTTGAACGGGGCTTTGCTGGAATTGTCGGCACATATGCGCGAGCATTGTGCATTTGGGACAATCACGATCTTGTTGTTCTTGTCTTGGATTCATCGTTTATTCGGGCATATGCGTCAGCATAACAAGCGTGTGATACGTGTGTACTCAACGAGCGGAACACCTAGATACATTTGATTTGTTTGATTTTATACTCTGTCAGACTGGTCTTCTGTAAACGCTTTCTATTCACGCGGCCTTTCTCTACTGAGAATCGGAGGCCATCTGGGGTAATTTGGACAGTGGCCTTGTGTGCGAAACCAATGCAGCAGAGCAGTGTGTAGAGCAAGTACTACTACTAGTAGTTTTGCAGTTATAGTGAGTAAATCCGATATGAAAAAGTCCGTTAGATAGGGCTGATGAGCCCGGTGCAGTTAGGAAACTGTACGGAGTAGACCATGTAAGCCGAACGCGAGTATCCATGAAGTTATTCTGATGTTATTGGGTTATACAGCCTATATGGATCTTCTTCCGAGTGTCAACTTTCGCTCAGTATGGTTTCCATAGTGACCGACTTGGCCCCAAATAGTCCTAATAAGCCAATTTACGCGATTCATGGTGGGATTGATGTTCTAGCCCGCTTCTAAATTCAAGCTTTGCATATCTATACGTGGCGTACGTACTAATTGTTCCGCATTTTCCTATACTCGAGGTGCATGGTGTGTTGTTACACGAATGCAATGCAAGCCGGGTAGAGGAGATTCGTGGCGACGGTATACCTTATAGTTGCCAGCTGGCTCTGATTTTTAGTATTCTGGATATAATAGTTAGAATCCAAGAGCCTACATTCTATTATAGTGTGGACTCTGAGGTGATTGTTCAAAATATCTGCTACAGCAACACTATAAACTTCGGGCTGTCGAGTATACCAGTCCAAAAAGGAGCGCACACAGCCGGAGACTTCGAACTGAGTCGAGGCGAGTCAATCGACCTGTAATATTTGCTTCTCAGTACTCGTGGATACTCCACTTGGTAATCTACCTAGGTAATCCCCCTGGTTTACTTGACTATCATGCAATATGTATACAATTTGCACCTGGAACCAAATCCAGTCAAGATTCATTCTCTACACTCTGTACTTATCCCAAGCGCTTTAACATATGATTGGTCTAACTGAAGGGGCTGTAAGACCGAGCAGTTCTCCACATTTAAGGCGGAAATACTTTGTGAACCATGGGAATCCGAGTCAACCGAAGCTTATACATACTAGCTTATCCTATGGTTATTATACCTACAACATAGGTGGTATACACCTTCTGTCACTGACAGTTCAACAACAAGCGGTCTATTGAACGGGAGATGACGAGGAGAGGACTCCACCAAGCCCCGCCATTCGCGCGTGAACACGTCAGGTCTTGGACGCAAGGGAGAACCCTGGAGAGCCTCATGGGCCCTTTTTCTTTTATTTTTTTTTCCTCTTTTATCTCCTGGGATTTTTCGTCTTTGTTAAATAATCTTAATTGTTCGCATGTGAGCCTATTGGCCTATTTAGTTCCTAATTTTTTTTTCCCTAGCCCCTCTCCCATAGCCCTCCCCACCATATCCCTTTCCCCCTCCTCCCAAAAAGAAAAAAAACCCCCAACCTTATGGCCTAACCCTCCGGACTATAAGATGGCTCAGGCTCTGCGCGCATCTCGCCAGAGCGCCGACGACGTGGCGGCTGGCTTTTATGTATTCCGAGATCCTCTCCCAGAACACGTGGGCGACATCACCTCGCTCATGTCCGAGTTATACGCAATCAGCTCATCCTTGTCCACCTTGGAGCGTCTAGCTGAAGATCCACGAAAACGCCGTTATTTTGAGTTGATTAAGCCCGATTTGAATGTGGTGCAAGCCAGTTTCGCATATACCATCGAGGATATCGGCGATATTTTCCGAGGTCTCGATGGCCCTGATGCTAGTCCAGCAAGATACAAGCGCACATGGGTAATTTTGAGCCGGTTCTTTTGGGATCAATCAAATTACACCCTGGCCACCCGCCTAGCCAAGTATAAGACCGTCTTTAAAGAGTTCAATGACTTGTTAAAAAGTAGGTGCTCCGCAAAAAAACACCCAGTAGGAGAAAGCGCATGCGTATGCTTATTTCGTGTTATTAGTGATCACTACACCTCCTCGCTCCTCGTGGGTCTCGTCAATGGCTTCAAGGTTCTGCTCTCGATTCAAGATAGCCGGTTTGCTGCTCGCTTTGACGGCATGACGCTCCGCCCAGATGACTCGCCTCCCGGCTACCGCGCGAGTACTCCGAGCCCGGTGTGGGAGCCTCCGATTAGGGAGCCTCCGCTTAGGGAGCCTCCGCTTAGGGAGCCTCCGCTTAGGGATCATCCGGTTAGGGAGCATCCGGTTAGGGAGCATCCAGTTAGGGAGCCTCCGGTTAGGGAACGCCCTCTGTGGGAACGTCCGCAGAGAGAGCGTCCAGTGAGTGACCGGAACACACGACGGCGGAGGTCATACGAGCGCACTCGACCGCCGCATTTGTCTCCCCCGCCGATGTCGCCTTCATCGGCCACTTCTTCGGATTTTCCGCCGTCTGTACCGGATATCCCGCTCTCACCACTTACTTCTACATCTGCAACGACGACTACTAGCCACTCGACTAGCCCTGATATTATCAAAGAGCACTGGGCTAAGGATACATTTGGGTCTAGTAGTACCAGCACTCCTCTACCATCTGTGAGAGAAAGGTGAGCTATAGATGACTTGTTCATTTCGGGACTTTGCTAACATGTTTGGCAATAGGTCGCACTGCCGTGGGGAACCTTATCCAGGCATTAAACAATCAATTAAAGACAAGGGCTTTGAGGAGCTCCTCCAATTGCAAGTCGAGGATATTTAACCCTCTTTGAGCATGTGTTCTAACTCACTATAGATCCCTGAATGACGAGACCGACATGCGCGTATCCTTCTACCTAAGAAGATCAGACCACCGCGTCCGCATCCTTTGCAAAGAGCCCCACCGGACAGGTCCTAGTGACTACTACTGCCTGCCACTTAATTTACTAGAGATCTTGCGAGATGGCTCTTGCCTCCGACTATGCAGGCGGCGGAACCGCGGGACAGAGCTTGTTTTATGGACGCAATTGAAGTTCACCACGTTGGAAGGTCAGCAATGCCCATCTGAAACTCTGCCTTGGCTGATGAAGTAACGATACTTACATCTTTTAATTTTAAAGATCTGGTGCTATTCCATAACACATTCCTTGCATTGCGCTCCCAGGATGCAGGCCACCCTATCGGAGAGATTTTAGACCACGAGCTGGCACACGAGCGGGAACGTTTTGGAGCGTGAGTCCATACCAAGAAGGCGAACTAAGTGCCGAATAGCTGACATCTTCTAGCACAATCAGGGAAGATGGATATACACACGCGCTGCGCATATACAAAGATAGGCTGACCGGAGCCATAAGACTCCAGTCGTCGGTCCACGACGGCGAGATGAAACAGTATGTCAAGTGTTGACTTCACGAACCTAACCTTGAATTCTAATAACAGTAACCGCAGCACACCCGTCTGGACTGCGTTCGTCACTCACAACCTCGGGAAACGCAGCTGGCTCAAGTCATACGATTCCCGGACAGTGATTGTCCGCGATATCAAGCCTGTGATATTTATGTCTATGGATGATTATAACCCCCCCGCAGACATCGCAGGGACATCATGTCCTGGAGTTCGAAAAGCCTCGTGGTAAGTGGTTAGACTGGAACCAGATCTCGAGTTATTGCTGACTGACTGGACTTGATATAGATGCCAGGAATTTCCTGGAAATCCTGGATGAGCTGGGTCGAGCTAGGGTACGGACTGTGGGACCTGCTTATAATTGGAATCTCTGTTCTGACATGAGTGATGAGTTATGTTGATATGACTGTGATGATTCAAGATTTCCACTTTTAGTAATGGTAGCCATTCTCGTTATTAACGCTCTGTGCATATGTAACGACCGTGGACAGACTGGTCGACCAGGAGGCCTTAGAAGTGATCTTAAATGCCCCCGGGGGTGATTACAAACGGGATTCGTTACCTACATGGTACCTACCTAGGTAGGTACTTACAATGAGCTTCGCATATCGAGCTAAAGCACTCTAGCTTTGGAGATGCTCGGACACGTTGAAAAATACGCCTACAGACGGATGGACTAACCTCAATAAAGCTCATTGTTTGGAAGTAAAAGTGCAAGTTAACTAATGAAGGGGTATCACACATACAAAAGAAAACGCAAAGTAGAAGGCAGAAAGCAAGTTGTCAATCAAAGCGCGTGCAGATGCAAGGAAAACGTGATGATAGGTCACTTGGCCACCGCAAAACACTAGGGAAAATAACCTAGGAAGGTTTCCTCCTTTTCCTCCTTTGTAGTGTCCTTGTCCTTTACAGAGTCATCAATATCGTATGGAGGATAAACCATGGCGATATATCGTCGCGCCAGTGGGCATGTAGTCCAGTCATATGGAGTGGGGTTCTCAGGATACAACAATCTCGTGGGGGGTGGTTTAGGTGGAGGTGTTGCTTTTGGCTTAGGGTTGCGTTCAGCTTCGAGGTCCTCTAGGCGCCGTTTCTCCTTGTACTCGTCGGAAAGTCTCTGGATCTCTTTGAGTCGCCACTCTATGTGAGCATTGCGCTCAGCCATCCGCTCCTCGTCCGTTTTCCGCTTGAGTATAGTCTCCTCTCGCAGAATTCGGAGTTCTTCCATCTGCTGCTTGCGCTCTTCCTCGTCCGTGGAAAAGTTATAGAATCCAGTTCCACGGTTGCGAACCTCTGTTTCGGCGTTGTAATGCTTATTCTCTGGCGGGGTAGGCGAGCGGTCACGACGAGCAGCGAGATTGGACATATGCGTCGCGATTTTGGCATCGGGATTGAAGGCTTCCGTCTGAACTGTCTCTCCGTAGATTAAGTTGTCGGGACGAGCAGGGCGCCAGCGTTCCCGGGCAGCTCGGGCACCTGCTTCTTCATCCTTGGCGCGAGAAGCTTCGGCAGCTTCACGGCGAGTGCCACGGCGAGAACGGCCGAATTCGTCTTCGTAGGAAATAATCGATGCATTGTCATCGTCAGACTCATCTTGTTCGACCGCCTCCTCGTTTGCGTGCTTGAGATCAAAATCAACCAATACGTCTTTCTCCTTGCGTCGTAGTCGGGCCAGGTAGGCGTCCGGGTCGGATGGATCGACCGGCATGTCGTCATCATCACTGTCGCCGGCAAGATGTAGTCCCTTCTTCATATCATCGTAAAGTCGCGCTTTTTCTTGCATGCGGCGTCGAGACCGGCCCAGCGTGTTGGCGTCGACGGAGCCAATGTCCTGGGTGCTCCTGTGGACCTGCTTGACGGCCCTGTTGTCATCTGCGAGATCGGCAGCTGCGCGCTTCTGGGTGCCTTTATTGTGTTTTGAAAAGATGTCTGACTTCGGATCCTTGGAAGGACGGTGGCGCCCACGCGACGGAGCGGAGGCCGCATCTTGGGCGATGAGTGAAGAAAGCTGAGAAGTGAAAGCGAGGTTGGAGGAAGTGGTCTGTTCAGTTTTGATTTTCTTTGAACGGGGTTGCCCGTAGAGGGAGTCCTGATCAGCAGGCATGATGATGTGAATGGCACGGGTTGTGTAATGCCGAGAAGCAACTTGCAAGTCTCACGGAAGTTCTACGTCCTACAATGCCACCGGCTTATCGATAAGCCCGGCCGCAATATACACCGCCTAACCTTGGAAGTCATTTTCTGCCACTGTTGATGACTAAGGCCGATGTTCGGGGCAGCCCCGCGCCCCCACTACTCAGGTGAATCGATCGCGTCGTGACTCAATTGATCATTCTCTTAGTTTTGATCTGGTATTGAACCTGTGGTTGAGAATTGGAAAGTAAACTGATCGAAATAATCAAGAAAAATCAACAAATCAACATCATGTCAGCTAGCCCTATCTTCCTTGGTGTCATTGGTAAGTGTCCCTCACTACTGAGTTTGGAAAGTCCAAATCAATTGAGTACTAATCGTTTGATGAATTAGGTGTCGGAGGCGTTGGTACGGCCTTCCTCCAACAGCTTGCTCGTCTCCCCAACGCACCCCAGCTTGTCGTGCTTGCCCGCTCCTCCCAGACCCTCCTTGCTCCGACCCCCGCTTACTCGCCGGCCATCCCCGCCGCTGACTGGGCCACAGCTGCTGCTACACCATCTCTGACCAAGAGTGGTGCCCTTCAGGCCGAAGAAATTGCCACATACCTTGCCTCGGCCCCTGGCCGTGCGATTTTGGTCGATAACACTTCCGACATTAGCCTCGCCCGGCAATACCCCACATTCCTCAAGAAGGGCATCTCAGTGGTGACACCCAACAAGAAGGGGTTCTCCGATGATCTGTCCCTGTGGAAGGATATCTTTGCTTCCGCAGCTGAGGGTAAGGCTCTCGTGTACCACGAGAGCACCGTGGGCGCCGGCCTGCCCGTGCTGTCGACCTTGAAGGACCTGGTGGCCACCGGTGACGAGGTTACCCGCATCGAGGGTGTGTTCTCTGGCACTCTGTCCTTCCTCTTCAACACCTTCGCCCCTGCATCAGGTTCCTCCGATGCGCAGTGGAGCGCCGTCGTCGCCCAGGCTAAGGAGCTGGGCTACACCGAGCCTGATCCACGTGATGACCTGAACGGCATGGACGTTGCACGCAAGCTGACCATCCTGGCCCGTATCGCTGGTCTGGAGGTTACCAGCCCTGACTCCTTCCCTATTGAGTCGTTGATCCCCGCTGAGCTCGCATCTTTGCCTTCATCTGCGGACGGCATTACTCAGTTCATGACCCGTCTTCCTGAGTTTGATGCCCAGATGGCCAATGTCAAGGACACTGCTGAGCAGCAGGGCAAGGTTGTGCGCTACGTTGGTAGCATTGATGTCGCTGCCAAGGCTGTCAAGGTCGGTCTGCAGTACTTCGATAAGGACAGCGCTATCGCTGGTCTGAAGGGCAGTGACAACATCATCAGCTTCTACACCAAGCGCTACGGCGCCAACCCTCTAATCGTCCAGGGTGCCGGTGCCGGCGGTGACGTTACCGCCATGGGTGTTTCGGCCGATCTTATCAAGGTTGTCGAGCGCCTGCGCTAAATTGCTGAGTCCTTGGAAGTGTAAAAAGATAAACCATGGCCCCCAAAATTTGACAATGCATATAATGAAACGCACCCTTAGATCCAATCCTTGTGTCATATCTACTATATATTTTACGGATCTTGGAAAGAACCCCAACCTATTTAGTAGTTCCGTCCCTCAGGAAGTCCTTCAATGCTTCTCCCCACACATCTCCCTTCTTATAAGTATGCATTTCTGGCACATTCCCCTTCTTCAAGCCCTCGATAGCATTCGCGAGATCCTCGCCAGAACCCTCATCCTTGATCTGCCCAACCGGATAAACATAAGTGTGGATGGTAAAGACGAGAGCCTTAGACACCGGCAGCCGATGCAATGTCTGACGCTCACACCGGAGAAGAGTCTTTAGTGGTATCAGCGCCGTTCCATCAAACTAACTTGCCCACGGCTAACATACCTGATCAACATTCAATTCTCCAAGCTCAATAGCCTCCTCTGTATTCCCCGGCACAGCATGTGTTCCACCAAAAGCAGCAAACAAGTCCGTGTCAATAGTAATACTCCAATTGACCCGTTTCACAAACTTCCCAACCTCAATGCGCGCAAAAAATTTGTCCATGCTGCGCTCGATTTTCTCCTGGTAACGCGGGACCGGCCCATGAATATCTACCAAACGCAACCCAAGTTTCTTGCGCGTATTGAAGCCAGACGGGAAACAGGTCGCATATGCTTGTAGTACATATCTCGGCTGTTCATCGCTATCGGGTAAGAGCTCGGGGAGCAGGATCAGGAAATCCTCGTCTACTGTCTGGGCGAGGATCTCCAGGGCTTGGATTGCTGGTGTCGTTGGCGACAGTTTTGTTGACCACGTTGCGCCTGTTATCAGGTTTTTGAAGAGCGTGCTTTCGGCGTTTAGCTGGAACATGCTCGGATATCGGGTTGGCAGGTATGTTCCGAGCACGAAATTGTATAGTTCCCCAATGGCGGGGCGGATACGAGCGTCTTCCTCTAGGGTTTGGTAGTTGTTGATTGCCACTACGATGTCGTGGTGCTGGCTGAGTATGGACTTGCGGAGAGCGAGTCGGTTCTTGTATGTTTTGTCCATCGGGATGAGCTCTGATGGGTCGAGGTTCTCAAGTGCTAATATAGATTAGTTTATACATGTGTCGACCTTTGTATATAATATTGCACATCTGTATGAGAGCAGACCAAGGGGACTCACCCATGGTCAAATTATATTTGTCTTTTCCTTTGAATGGCCGAAATTGTAAAGGCTCAGTCTTCTCCCAATTGAATCCCTCTAGAGGCGTGATGGGGGATTTCTTATTGTCCGAGCAAGTTGTCGTCTTTCTCACGTGTGCATTGGCCTTGCGAGGTTGTCGAATCATCCAGATGGCAACACACAAGCCCACGATAAGAATGCAGAGCAGGAGTCTGGAGAATATGGGCCATGATGCATCAATGGATAGCTTTTGTAGAACTTCTGCCATACTCAAATCACTATGCAGTTGATAACTATGGGTTGAAGTTTATGATTCTTGCTCATCGGGGAGTTTCATGCCCAGAACAACTACTTACTCCGCATGAGCTCCGCACGAGAAAGCGAACTTATCTTGGAGACTCGTATTGAGGATTATCTCTCTCCACTTTCACTGGCTGAACTGTCCGTGGATGTTTTCCGATTGACTCATAAGGCCGAGATGACCTCGGGACCTGCGGGGTCAGGACTTCGAGATAAGACGGTTGGGGTATTATTAGATTGGCTGCTCAGTGCCTAGGACATACTTCATAACAGCTTATACTCTGGAAGTATCGTACAATCCTCGATTAGTATAAGTCACGTACATGATGTACCTAAGTCATCTGCATATTGGAAGACTCGTAGTGTTGCACGATGAGACCCGAGAGCAATAAGGGAAATGTATGGTTGCTCGTACAGTCCAACGACAGAAAGCACAGACGAGAGATAAAATAATAACACAAGATCATAAACATCATCATCACTCCAAGGGGGCCCGGTCGTCACATCTGCGCCGAGCTCCTTTGCTTCAAGATCCCATCCCCGCTCAGATGTGGATGCAATGCTTGGACAACAGGGCTCACATTCTCCTTGTCATAATCCTGACCTCTCTCCCTCTTAACTCGTAGAGAATTATCCGCGTTGCCCCCTTCGCTATCGCCGGCGTCTGTCTCCACGCCGCGCAGTCCAAATGCCCTCCGTTGCCCGCCCGGACGTTCATTCAAGCTCGGCGCGCGAGGACGCTGTCGACCACGTGCTCTTCCGCCAATCCACGGGATCTCCCAAAGAATCAGACGATATATCCAGATTGTTGCATCTAGGAGTATGAGGAAAGCCCAGGGGCCAATGGTGATAAGACCGAGGAGGAACTGCGGAATCCGGGGTAGATCAGCGACTGCGTCATCGGGAAGGGGCTAAGGACCAAGATCGGAGAAAAGAAGGGAAACTCACGAAGATGCGAGCTGCCCAGCTCTCAAGATGGGTAAGCTCCGACGGAAGGATGGAGTACCACGCCATTTTGGTGTGGACTTGGAGAACTGATGAACCTCGGGAGGCTACGGTTGCTGGTGGGTTGGAGCTGTGTCAGTGCTTTGGCGCGCTGCGATTCGGCCCACCCTTGCTGACAGCTCCCTTTTCACAGTTGCTTCATTTTCTGAGCCCAGTTCGGCATTTCAGATTCTCGGTTCGCAAATGAAATGTAGAGAATCAAATTGCACTGACACAACTTCGATTCTACGATCAAGGCACTTCGATCTGATTGGCTGGACCCTGAATACCGTGGACACGTGAGGTATATGGCCTGACAGTCCAGGTGTCGATTCACTTTGTCACAATTCTTAACATCCTTCACTCTTTTTTTAGTACATTAACTAACTCAAAGAGAAATCGCTGCTGTTGCACTCTTCATTAAATCCAGCGTGAGCTGAGAAAACATGATTTAAAATTCATTTAGTGCCTTGATATCTGCTCTTATCCTAGATATCGCGCTAGGCGGATTAACTACCATTCGACATGCGCAATTTGGTTGGAGAGTGCTTGCTGGGACTATGTAGTTGGACCTGGACCTTCTAAGGATGCGTTGAATTAAGGAACTGGGGTTGGAATAAGTAATATTTGTATTATGACATTTAGTTTATCCTTCATGTGTACATGGTGGTGTCCATATGCCGCTTGAGCAGACAAAAGGATTTTTAAATCGTGACCTTCGTGTTTTGAAATGACGCTGAGTTCCCCCGAAATGTTGCTCGCCAAGATAGAATACAAAAAAATTCCACAAATGCAGATGTTTGGCCCAGAAGGCCGGATGTTCACAGATCACAACCTACCGCTGTGGACGATAAGCATCGTAAGAGGTGTACGGGGGCTCGTCGTCCTGACCGACAGGTCCGTAACCACGCCAGCGAGCGAGCGGATTCGTGATATCCGTCTGTGCAGGAACCTGCGCATGGCTGAGTAGTCTCGATTCAGCCTCGTCTGTGTTTGAGTATGCTCCTGGTGCCGAGGTGCCACTGTCGCCCCGCGAGAGCGGCACACGGAAGGCCGGGTGGACCAGTCCTGTCGGGTCCTGGTGTTCGTAGCCATTGTGCATGTGCAGCGGTGGCATCGATGGCAGAGAGGGTGCCGGTGATGAGGCACGAGATGAGCTGGGAGACCACTCGCCTCTCAGAGTGCTGCGGGGTGTGTGCGAGCGCTCTGTCATCAGGTCCTCGGGCCGGCCGTAGATACCGCCTCCGAACTCGTCTCGGAAGTCTGCGCGATCCTTGTAGTACGAGAAATCGAGATGGTGCTCCGGGACGACCTCGAATGGTGCAGGTTCGGCAGACTTGCCGGGCTGGGATGCGAGCATCGGGTTCATTGCGATATCTGAGTACTCGCCGCTCATTTCTCCCTGGTCCAGACGACCTTGATAGACATCCTTTAGTGCCTCGGCTGCCTTGGCGTGCACCATAGGTGTCAAAAGTGGTTTGTAAAGGGCAGGGTGTCCGAACTTGGCGTTCAGACGGTCTGACGCCTTCTTGTCGGAAGTGCTCGCGCCCAAGGCCTCGGCGTCGGTTAGATTTGCACGATTGTAGAACTCGATATCGGAGTCAAACGTCTTCATGCAATAGATCTTGAACCCGATCATCAAGAAAGGCAGGGGTATCACGCAGAAAACCATGTTCCACGTGCCGCTCGACTTGGCAACGAGAGCGATGATCACATTGGCAAGAATAGTAGCAAATACCAGGCGATTGAATAACACTCGCCAAAACGCACCACCAGACTCATTCTTAGTCACGAACACGTACATCAATAGATACTTCTTCAACATGGCATCCACACCAAAATACAATGCCGTCACCGGCAATACAATGGGTTGCAAGGTAGCGAAACAGAAAGCCACGGTGGCATAGAAGAGGAAGTAGTTGTAGTAACTGGCGTAGTCGAATGGCGGCGGCGCGGTCCACTCAATTGCTTGTCGGGGTGTGGGTGAGAGGAAGGTCTTGGCGAACCAGACCCAAGCCATGGTAACCAGCTGCACAAGATCAATAGCAGCGCCGAGATTACGCTGCAAAAGATAGGTCACCCAAAACGGTGACACGGTGCATAAAGCGCTTACCAACTTGGCGTACATCCGGCTTTCCAAGATGGCTTGCCAAGCGTCTTCGTGGTGGTTGGTTTTGTCAACCACAAACGATACGAAGTACCAAGCAGCCGAGAAGAGTGAAAAGACGATCAGATTGTTGAAAACGAAGAACGCATACAGATGCCCCAGCACGTGGCGCTCTCGGGATGTTTTAGTCTTGCTGCCACCTTTAATCGAAAGTCGACGGAAGATGATCGGAAGCGCCAGATACACGAGCGAAGTCAGTGCGGGCGACGCAATACCCTGGACAGCAGCCCAAACGTTCGGGTTCCCTGACAACGAGGTCTGGAACGCCGGCCATACCAAACCCAGATTTGACAGGTTGGACAAGAAAATGGCAATCAGACCGTTAGGAACAATCCACACAACTGTCAAGCATGTCACCCAGATAAAATTGACCAGTCTCTTCCACTTGCGTGCTGATTTGGTAAGTGGTAGGTTTTCCCAGATAATGTCGCTGGGCCGCGGGGCAAGGGCAATAGTGGTACCCTCAGGACGCTTGCGGCGAGCGTTCCATGCCACAGCATGAGCGTGCTCGATATTGTCCCAGCTGGCAAAGCCGTACGGCATGGCGTTTCGGCGATCAATCGACGCCCGTCCATGCTTGATTTCCTCTTCCAAGACGCGAATCCGGACGGACAAGTAATCAATCGCGTCCACTTTGCCGCCGGGGTATTGGTTGCGATGTTGACGAGGGGGGCGTAACGTAGGTCTCTTCGCAGGCAATCGGTCCGGATTCTTGAGGTACTTGGCCAAAACAGATTCCAGTTCTCGGACCACCTCTTCATGTTCTTTGATGACCCGGGGCAAATCCCTGACATTTCGGCCAATCGCAGCTCGTGGGAGGGCCGCGGTAGGGTTAACCTGGTCGGTCAGTCGCAGGATACCTTCGTCGGTACGGCCATTGGGAGGGATGTCCGTGATCATCAAGGTTCGAGCATGCAGACTGCGTTGGTATTCAGAGCTTTGAAAATATTGCCTCCGCAGGTTCCGTACAACGCGATAGTTCCTCCACAAAAAGTAAACAATAATGAGATCAAAAGCCCAGGCGCATACAACCTGACTCCAAATAGCCGTGGGATTGGTGATGTTGAGGGGCGTCATCAAGTTGAAGGCAGAAGACGCCGATTTATCACTAGGACTCTGGCTCTGTGTGACATTGACCGGTATCATGACAAGGCAGCCTATTATGCTGAGAAAGATGAAGATGTTGCGGCACATTTTTGTAAAGCGAAGGAAGATTGCGGCGTCCAGGCCGACTGTCTCAATCAACTGCGCTTCCCGTGTGTTGATCACCGGTTTGACCCAGGCGAAGAAGCCCTTGCCCACCGGGGGCGGAGTGTGTTTGAGGTCCGCATGCTTGACTTTGGGCGCATAGACAAGCGAATGACGAGGTCGGACAAGGGAGAAGAGGAGGGCGAGTAGGACAGTGACGCCGATCGAGGTGCCTAGCGAGGCCCAAATAGCAGTAACTGTAAACTGAAACTTGTCAGTGTGTTGTTCTCTCTGCCAAGACAAATCAAGCTTACTGCAGAGCGAAATGGATTCGCGATAAGCTGGAGAAAAGTATCCGTTGGATCTGCGCGGGCATGCAAACTCAAATGATGTAGATCCATTACGTTAAAGCAGAAACGAGTGATCCGGCATGAACGAGGGGCCGGAGGGAATCAAGAGCCCAGCATGAAGGTGAAAGAGAATAGATTAAAGAGGGAATGGGGATCTAAAAAGATGGGAAAAAACGAGCGAGCAGATGTGAGACAAAAGATAATAATGCACGAATGAAAGGAAAAAGGTGGACTCCGTTCTAGACTAGATCGGTTATTATTAGAAGTTGGATCAATGGGGTTATTGGCCTCTTGGCTGGCTTAGCGTCCGTTGATCACCGCCGTTAGGGAAAAATGGAGCCAGCCACTTTTCTGCAGAGATTGTGAAGCCCTATACGGAGTACTCCGTACAATTCGATGTTCCCACGGCTCTGGAAATCAGATTTCGCGTCGACATAAGGCGTTCCCCTGTGGCGCCCTGACACGTTTCAAGTGTTGACCCATCGACTGTTGTATCATTGGCAGTCCAGCAGCCTGTATCGAGTGGCACACCAATCAGTTGGCCAAAGTAGAGAAAGTCTGGAACATTGCGATTGTTTCCAAGGTAGCACTGAGTCTAGTCATGTAGGTACGTTATGCCAGGTACGTGCCACTTCCAAGGTTGAAGGTTGTGGGTTCGAGATGTTCTCCAAGTTTGAGGGGTTTGTCTCTGGTTTGTTGCCTGAGGCAATAATTGATGCCTGGATACATCCATACTCCATGCATATTAATTCATCCTTAAGATTTGATCCAACTACAAGATATACGAATGGTCAGCCACGAAAATTTAGCGTAGCCTCTTAAGATCAATTTAACAGCTGTGGTTCATTACTCAATTCCTCTTAAGCACTCCATGAAGGTTACAAGAATTCTGTCAACAACGGAGATATACCCCAGCTAAAAACCTTGGTGACGTATGGAACGCCATCTTTCAAGAATGGTCGATATTCATTGACCCTTCAAAAGCCCAGGGTACTGTGACAAGGGCCACGAGACCCCGCACGGCCGAGAATGCTGACGAGTTTCAAGACCCCGTGCACGATGTTTTGCACTTGAAGCTTGAGGTCATATCCGACTCCTGATCGCCGCATTTGCAGGTGGTCGACTGTGACCTGACAGTGTGACCGCAGGTATACGATATCATGTTATAACACATATTGTTAGGAGATAGGAGAGTAGCCCTGGAGGCGGTATGACATTAGCTATGCGTAAGATTTTTACTTAGAACAGTGTAATAAGGGAGCCGCCAGACATACTCAAGCCTTAATAGATTGGTTTCTTGTCGCTAGGCTTAAATTGGGTGCAAGAGATCTGAGGATTGAATCTAGAAAGGAGGGGCGGTTTTCTTTCAGTTTATATATTCAATCACAAACATATGACAATTCAGAAAGACTGGGAATAAGGCACGTCCATATGCCAGTGTTATTTTGTTTGCTTCGCATTCTGAGCCAGTTATTATTGGATAGAAGTTTCTAACGGGAGTAGCTGAGCGGGGTGAGCAAGGATCGTGGGCTTCATATCACAAACCAAGTTATGACAGCGCATACTCAAGGCTCCTACAGTGATAAAGTCTCTTATCACAAGTCTGGCAAGAAGGTAAGAGTCCCGATTTCGATTCATACATGGGTCTAGCACCGAGCGCCGAATCATACCAGAACGAGCACTCACCATCTCCGGTCTATGGCCGACGGCCTACGCACTACCGCATGTGTCGCTTCTCTTCAGTTGATAAGAGTCTGCTCTCGACTGGCAATCACACGAGCGGAAAAGAAATGTGTCTAGTAGACGAGTAGAGCTGTAGATCGGGTACAGTTTGGTGGATCTTTATTGTTTTCTCTATGGCCTTTATTATCCACTTCGGACATAATACTCTTCCTTCTCTTTCTATAAGCCCGTGCCAAGCAATTTTAGTGTTTCAATAAGCTTAAATAATGACCAAACCAAATAATGTGTTGTTTCATCGGTTTCTTCTGTATACCTTCCAAGCAGTGTATGGCACATGTGTGCTTGATCTTTTAACTACAAATCATAGATTTTTACGATTATAAGTCTGCTCATAAACGTTGTATAGTAGTGGTATTATCGCTATTTACATCGTCAAGTCATCGAGAGGCAGAAATTCCGCCTAGATGGTGCATAGAACGAGCGGCTCGTGGAGTTCAGGCACTTTAGTTCTTGGCAGCCTCTGAGATATTGTTAGCACCGCATGTCTTTCAGCTTTGTTCAATGGCTTGACTTACCCTTGTGGACATCGGCCTTGGTGTTGTGGGTGAACTCGTCCTTCTTGTCGGAAAGAGCATCCTTGGCAGCGCTGGCGCGGGTAGAGACATTGGCATCACTGCTCTTAGCGACGTTCTTGTTGGCCTCCTTGGAAGCCTCAGCTCCAGTGCCCTGGACGGTCTCAGCGACGTAGTTAACGGCTTGCTATAATGTTCTGTTAGTCAATGATAGGATAAGTATGAGAGTGGAGTCATTCACGAACCTTGGCGGTCTCCATTGTGAATTTGAGAGTTGGAGAATGTGGTTTGTATGAAAGAGTTGTTTGTGATTGTAGAAGATGAGCTGTGTTGAAGAATAGTTGAACTTCTAGGGAAGTAGAGGGATATTTATATTGTTTTGGGGTTCCCATCTACAGGGGCAGTGATGTCATGACGTCATGGAAGGGGAACCCAGTTTCCACAGGCATCGCCAAGTTTACCCGCATTCAAAGCAACCTCTTGGAAATTGGTGGCTGTTGGTGGCTGTAACCCCAGCTCTTACCCACAGTCTATAGTAGAATTCTACCCTTTCTGGCCTTTCTGACATCACCTATAGATCTGCACTGCACTCCACGGACATGATTTGCAGCTCTCATAGACAAAGCCAACTCGAACATTCCATTTTTTCTTCCATTGTCCGTTCTTACAATTGAGAGGACATTCCACATTTGGAAAAGTCAATTGGCTAAACTGTTCCCAGGCCCACCAAAATCTGGCTGCATGACGTATAGACACATTTACCCCATGCAACAGAATAGTCGGAGTAGTTTAGAGGCTCCATGGAATATTATGTTGTCATGATTGTGGCTTATGGACCTCGGTAGAGTAACCTTGGAAACAACGTTAGGTACGCACCTCTACGATTGAGGCAGATTGAAACTAAGCATAGAGTAAATATCTAACAACTAACACTGATCTTATTCTAATCTTTAACGGTCTACTGATAAAGGAAACTCCTTAGACATGCTTATTCGCTTATTCAAAAAGCCCTTACCTTCTGGAGGAGAAGATCAGTCAAAGTGAACCCGTCACTAACGAAGCCTAGATCACGCACGTTCTGGCCGACTTCCAAGGTTGGCATACACTGTGGGGTTGAAAACTGAATTGATACGTACAATGTACAGTCACTATGCTATGGAGCTGTCCGATGCAGGTCATACGTTAGTTAGCCCCAACCCGACCTGATGACGTAGTTCATCTTCCCACGCCTTCAAACGTTCAGCGAGTTAGAATCGCCGGTAACTGAATCCACCAATTGGAATGAAATATGACTCCGATTCAATTAAATCCCCAATGTTTCCATCCGAATCTCATATCACATATCCTAATGTATATTTTGGAGAGTTTGTAACACCTCAATGGTCCAGTAACAACTAGTAGCACTCCACTCAGGTCAAGCTATAGACAATAATATTTTGTCTGTTTCTCCTAACCCTGCTCACCGCGATGAAATAGAACTTGTCATCACGCGATGACGGTTGGTCTCGCATCGAAGCTCGCGCCAACTCCATTGGCATACAATCCTTCAAGAACCGGTCATGAAATTCCGTCTCAGCAATCTGCCCCGTCTCTACAGTCTCTTTTCGTAGTGCATGTATTTGTAACACACCCAGCATATACCCAGCCTGATATAACGGCGAGTAATCGGCTATGCTTATTGTACAGATGCCCTCTTGGCCTTAAAAGCAAAGCGTAAGAAATATCCCTTGGGAAAATAGGGTGGCCACCGCCCGCCAGGCACCAACATCACCTGCTCTGAAGACCTCTGAGGCGTGGCAGAATACAGAGGCCCGGCTATCAGGGCATATACCGCCTTACGTATGCATAGTATCATTAACACCGACTTTCCCTGTCATACCATACACCTTTATGATCTCGTTATTTCTCTAGAGATGGATGCACAAACCCTAATAAGGCGGCATGATGTTCTAAAGAACCTTCATCAACGAGTGAATGACTGCGAATCCTTCTTTCTCTCGCCTAGCGATCTTCAAGGTCTCGGGATCCAAGCCTTTGGAGTGGGAATAACAGAAGACGGTATTCTGCAGTTTCACCCATGTTTTTTCCTACCTCACCCGGAGAGAGTCCTCCAAAAATATCCAATAGACACTTCGAAAATCTCGAACGATGGCCCTCCAAAGCTGGATAACTGCCCAGACTTTGATTCTATTTTGAAAAACGTCCTCACAACTTATCCAAACGCAGAAGACCCTATGACAGTTGCTTATGAGGAAGCCATGATGGTGTCGGGGCCGGACGAGTGGGAGAGTCATGCTTTCCAAACACAATACTATATGTCCTGGCATATTGATACTCACCGGAAGGGGCGACCAACATGTTCTTCACTTATGGACCTTGGATCTCTTAGACTGCGGCGGTAAGTAATAGTGAGAATCGTCAGGGATTTGAATGCATATGCTGAATATCAACCAGGACGGAAAAAAAAGAGAAACGACCCTCCGATTTCCGAGCACGCCTTTGGCCTATGCTGGCGGATCCAGACTCTCTTCCACGACAGTGAAGAAAACGCACCTTTGCCACATGCGATTATAGACACTGTTGCACACGTCCCCGCAAATCATGCCGACCAGAGTCTCACTCTACATGAAGTAAGGGCTATTGTGAACATGATGCTGATTCGAACATCTCACAGGCCCTTTCGGAGATATTCTAATTATCCAGTAAGCAACCTAGAGCGCATATATCCATGGTTGGGCGATACCCTTAAGTCTTACTAACCCCATATCTCTACCTATGGATAGTTATTAGCCCATATCTTATATGGGCGAACAACACGGAAGGATCATCAAGCTTCGTTTGATGGAGAAAATCTGATTCTACAGTATTCTCCATTATGGAGCTTCGAGGACGATGATACAGCACCGGTGGAACTCTTCATACGCTACTATATAAGCCAGCTAGTTGGGCTAGAGAGAGCGGACGCTAGTGTGCGAGGACTTGCCGAATCAGTTGCATTAATGGACTTAGAATGAGTGCATGACCACTGGGGAGGGAGAGGGTTATTGCTGACTTAAATACCGGTGTCATTCACGGTTACCTATTACTGATCATTTTACAGTGCCACTCCACTTAGTCTTTTTCATGACTTATCTTTGGCCTCGTCTTCAACCACTGGGTTTGACGCCGGTGGAGTGGTGGGTGGCATACAACTATATCACCGCTGCAGACTTGACTCGGGCCTCATTCTGTCCACCATTGTCATTTACTCTGAGATTATTCTCTCAGATGTCTCGATACCCCAGTGGGGAAATACAGCTCCATACGAGACTATGGTACGACTACAATATATATCCCTACATATGTACATTTATTGACGTAGGTCCTAATGAGAAATATATATGACTTTCATTATACAATTGGAGGGACTGTCTCAGATGGAGAGACTTTTGGACCAAAGAAGTGGTGATATTCACACTACTCACATCAACTATACTTGTCTTGGAAATTATATTATATGGTATAGATGCAGATCTATACTGTTGAACGTGGACCCTAACCTCGGGATATTCATAGTACCTTGGCACACGTGACCATGGCGAATGGCCGTTAGTAGTTCCCCAGGGTTTCACGTACGTATGTTGTAGCCAGGTGGTGACGTGGTCACAGTAGCATTTATATGCATGTCAGTAGTGTCGAAAAATAAACAGCCAACTAAATGAACTAAAAGAAGTAAAACAAATTGTACAAAGAAAAGGGGCACAATCGGGAGGTGAAACCTAGCCTCAAACAGAATTTGGGTATCAACTCGAGAGCTTAGTTGCAACCTTGGATGTGCCTCCCCTAGATCTCCGCATCCCAACCTCCTCTTACTCTTAATCCCCCCACCATCTTTGTTCCTTTTTAGTATCATCATCTTTCATCGCATTCGCATTCGCATTACGGGATTTGTTTCATCCCGTGACACAGTCCTTGCACCGCCTTAACTGCGCTCGGGGCCGAGCCCTGGCTGCGGCTTCCCTTATCCCTCCCCGCTCATTCCTTTGACCGCTCCAAATCCCTCAAGGGGAACCATCCACGATGTCGGTGCCGACGACTAAAGCACCAACTGTGGTCCGCAGTCACTCAACTACATCTCGCCCCTCTCGAGTCCCATCGGATCTCCCGCATCGCACACGCAGTGTGGCGGTCCGATCGTCAAATACATCCCAGCCTCCTACGCCAACTAACCTGTCACATTCGAAAACTCCTTCCCAGGACCGACGTCCTCCCTCAAATCATACTGCCCTTGAGGGTGCAGCCCGGCGTGAATTCGAGGCAGCCAATGTCGCGCGCATGCCTTCTCGTCGGGAAACGTCATCGGACCGATCTCAGGAACGCCCCTCGACCGCTCGAACTGAAACTGCCCGGAGGCACCAAAGAAATCTCTCATCGCAAAGCCGTCACCAAGACAGTATCGATATGACACAGAGCTCGGCTTCACAGCCGCCGCCGCAGCATGCGACCGCAACAAGTGCCCCCGCAGCCGCAGCTGCGCCTCGGCGACGGACTACGATCACGACGCCGACCGGCCAGTGGGCTCTCGGCAAAACAATAGGTGCCGGAAGTATGGGAAAGGTTAAATTGGCGAAAAATACGGAGACCGGAGAACAGGTATGAATATCCAACTCTTTATTGTTTCAAATTATCAACACATTACTGACTACGGTCGCAGGTTGCCATTAAAATCGTGCCCCGACTCTCGACCGAGGAACATCGCACTAGCCGGGAGACAGAGAGAGCCGATCGCTCAAAGGAGATTCGCACAGCTCGAGAAGCTGCCATCGTCAGCCTAGTGAACCATCCGTATATCTGTGGCATGCGGGACGTCGTTCGAACTTCATACCACTGGTATATGCTGTTCGAATATGTCAACGGCGGTCAAATGCTGGATTACATCATCTCCCACGGCAAGTTGAAGGAAAAACAGGCGCGCAAGTTCGCACGGCAGATTGCCAGCGCATTGGACTACTGCCACCGCAACAGCATCGTACATCGCGATCTGAAGATCGAGAACATCCTTATCAGCAAGACTGGAGACATCAAAATCATTGATTTCGGTCTCAGCAACTTGTTCTCCCCAAGGAGCCTCTTGAAGACCTTCTGTGGTAGTTTGTATTTCGCAGCTCCGGAATTGCTTCAGGCCAGACAATATACGGGACCCGAAGTTGATGTTTGGAGTTTTGGAATTGTCCTTTATGTCTTGGTCTGTGGAAAAGTACCTTTTGATGACCAGAGCATGCCTCAGCTGCATGTCAAAATCAAGAAAGGTGTGGTGGAGTACCCACCAGGTCTCACTGCTGGTAAGTCAACCTTACAAACATGCTTTCTCTGATCCCAATTGCTGATTAGGCCTCGCAGAATGCCGTCACATTATCTCCCGCATGCTGGTCACTGACCCCAAGCAACGTGCCAGCTTGGCCGAGATCATGAGCCATCCGTGGATGAATAAGGGTTTCAGTAACCCTCCGGAGAACCACCTTCCTCACCGTGAGCCTTTGCAGCTACCTCTGGATCAAGAGGTCGTTGAAAAAATGACCGGCTTTGACTTCGGGCCTCCGGAGTACATTACCGCTCAGTTGACTAAAGTATTGGAGTCTGAAGATTACCAACATGCTATCCGGCTGTACATGCGCGAGCAACATCAGCCTGTTTCCAATCACCCAGAGCGCAAACGAGGAGTATTCGATTTCTACAAACGGCGAAACTCTGCAGCCAGTCGTGATACCCTTTCTGCGCCTTCGGCTGAGGCGGTGCAACTGGGGAACGACCCTTTAAATGCTTACAGTCCGTTGGTATCAACATACCATCTAGTCAAAGAAAAGCTTGACCGAGAGCGGTCCGAAGCACGGCCTGGTGCCCTTGGTCTGGGTCAAACCCCCAGTGAAGTCCACATGCCTGAACTGCGGCCCCCGGAAGCCGCCCACACCAATCAGTACCAGTTGGCAGGAGACAAGGATACAGGTCGACGATCTCGGCCACGGGCTCGCACCCATGGCGAGGACGAAGTCACAGAAGGAATGAAAGTACTTCATTCTTCCTCGCCATCTGCGCACGTCCCAGCCCCACAGCCCGACACCCCTGCCAAGAAAGAAAGCACTGCTGCTGGAATATTGAGAAGATTTAGCACTCGCAGGACCAAAGATCGCGGCCGTGATGTGGATCGCGAACGCATCGGTACCCCTAACACCCCCACACTCAACGTTCAACCTCCTGCGGATTCGGCATCTCCGATGCACCGTGGCTTCAGTGTACGGAGAACCCGACGGGCGGAGCCATCTCCAGGCGAGACGTCTTCGAACGACAGTCGGCCACAGCAGGATCTTCTAGCGGCGCCAGGATCGTCGGAACGCAATGTGCGGTCCAACAAATTCCTAGAGAGATCTACCAGTGTCAATTCGGCAGACTACCGAGCTCGGAGAGCCACACGGAGAAGTGATGCCGATGCCTTGGATGTTCCCACAGACCGTCAACAACCCTCTACCAGTGACTCTGATCAGGTTGCTCCGAATAATCAGAGAGATCCGGCCAGCGTGAGGGCTGGTGGACGCACGCACACGGCGCGCACCATGTCGCTGGGACACGCCCGACGAGAAAGTATCCAGGCACGCCGGGCCCGGCGAGACGCTACCCGGGAGGCCAATGTGCCCGAAGAGACCGATGCAGATATCTCCGGCGCAGGGACAGCACTGGAGAGCGCTAACGAGGGAGAAGATCTGTCCAAGCCCGTTTACCTGAAGGGTCTTTTCAGTGTCTCTACCACCAGCAGCAAACCTTTGCCCGTTATTCGCGCTGACATTATTCGGGTCTTGAGGCAGCTCTCGGTTGAGTATGTCGAGATCAAGGGTGGGTTCAGCTGCCGCCACGCCCCCAGCATCGAACTCGACAAGGTGGTTGATGTTGCCCCTCCCAGCCCAGAAAGACAAGGGCAAGTATCAGGGCACCGCCGTCGTATCAGCTTTGGCGGCCTTCTCAACCATGATGAAACCCGAGACGACAACCGCACTGGGTCCTCCAAACTTCGTCGGGCTCAAGCTGCGCCGGATCGCAGTTTCACCACGAACTCGGATGCCTCAGATGAATATGTTGCACGGGAACGGGGTGGTCCGGTCGGCGAGCGTGTAGTTGGTGAAACCACCACCCGTGTACAAAGCGACACTGGAGAGAACCTCGTCCTCCGGTTTGAAATCCTGATCGTGAAGGTACCCCTGTTCTCCCTACACGGTATTCAGTTCAAGAAGGTATCAGGTGGCATGTGGCAGTATCGTGAGATGGCGAAGAAGATCCTCGATGCATTGAAACTGTGACCTGTCCCATTTGACAGAGAATAGTTTGCCAAGGAGCGCATTCCATGACAAGACCTCTTCCCTAGTCTGTGTGGCACACAGTTGGCTTTTTTTCTAGTTACATCCATCCACGACGCATCCGCCTGCACGAGCATTCATCATTTCCCCCGTTATCATTGCATGTCCATTGCTATCTTTGCTTTCCTCTCGTATTTCATAGGGGGTCATTTATCTTCATTAGCCCGTCATTTGCGCTTTTCGTCTTGAACCTAAGTATTGCTCACCTATTTCAATACCTATTGACCTAGCTAGACTTGCTGTGGTCTTCATAGTGTAAATTAGAATCGAGGAAAAACGTTTTTGGTTGCTAGCGTTTTTGCTTTGCAGTCCGTGTCATGTATTGGCTGTTGTGGTCTAGGGGGATAGTGTTGTACCTTTTCGTTGGACAGTTGATTATGAACTTTATGCTACAAATATAAAATGGTTGTGGGACTCTCCTGTAGGATTATGTTACATGTTCGAAACTGCCGCGTATTGCGCAGATGAATTTGTTATTGAACCAAGTATGTTACTTCCTCCCTGTCTGTGTTGTTGCATAGCCCATGTAGTTCTTATGGGCCTATCCATGGGTCGCTTGCTAATGATTCTAAACCCAAACTTTATCTTAACCTCGGCCTCGGCGACTGTCCAACCCAAAAGCTGAGCACGGAGGCGGTAGGGCGAGTCGACAGCACCAAATATCGTTTGAAATTTTTAGAGACCCATTATACTAGGGGTATAGAAAGATTATAGCGCTTTACATTCCAGTCTAGAGCTCTCGAGATTAAATCCAGACATGGTGTCCACGGTTAATATGTCCACATTCATGTAGACGGCAAGTCTATATATGCAATAAAGGAGTAAGAGAATATTCTTCAACACATGGGCTTCAATTTGGTAGTTCCCAAGGTCGTTGATAACACTCGTGGAACTGAACGTCACAAGGGGAGCACCACCCGCTGTTGTGGCACGAAGGCCCAGAGCTCGGGGCTCAGGGTCCAGCAGATGGGGCCCGCCAGCTGTGTTGCTGTGTAACCCCTAGCCGCCGGCACCCGCACCTTGCCTACACGGGGGAGTGGGCACTCAGGACAGCCCCGGGGCGTACCTACGGGCGCAAGGTACGCGTGGGACCGTGAGGGCGCCCGGGCGCCCGATCGGATTAGCCAGTTGGCAGAAATAACGAACAAACCCCCGGCAACCCCTCTCTTCTCCCGAGGAACTAACACCGCCAAATCTGCTGATATCTACTAAATAAGTAAATAATCCGGAAGGAAATTGCAAATAAATCTTCTCTATAGACAAACCGAACTATTATCTCCTTGGAAGATGAAAAGAATCCATTTTGTACTGGGGGCCCCGCCCATGCAAAGACTTCTCCAACTCCAGTCCCCACCAACAAAACAACAAACGGCCTTGCTCAAGGAGGGCCTAGGACCAAGTGCCCCTAGAAGGTGACCGGATGCGCCGGAATCCCTTCTAAGGTTGCGTCGTCCACGGGCAGGTATATGGGCGCGAAGAGATTAATAGTGAGCTCGTATATATGATCACGTGATAATCGTTTTATTTCGCTTTTTCCCTAACACGTACGGCATCCAGCCAGAGCTACGTTATTCTTAGGGTAAAATAACCCTATACTAAAAGCCCGACCTTGGAATGAATAGCTAGGAATCAGTAGCTACGAGTCGGGGCCCTAGGACTCGCGGGTTACGAATCCGACCTAGGAAAATCGGGTTGAGGCAAATTTCTACATAGCCCGACCTGTTCATTCATATCGGCTGTATGATTCTAGATAGGATTCTAGATAGGATTCTAGATAGGATTCTAGATAATTATACTAACAATTCTCTATAAATAGGCGAACTCCGATGCTGAGTCAGCAAACACATTTGCAGCCCTGGGGGCATGCGTGTACGCTGATTGGTTGAAGTGAGGTCCGTCCGCACCGGGCATGGTCCGATATCAATGCCAAGACTTTACAACAGCCATTGCCCTCAAGACTTCAGAGCCCTCTAAACATCGATCCCCACGTCTGATCTGGATGATAAATATACCTATCGATAGCGGAAACTGCGCTCTACAGTCTGGGACTTTTCCCCCGCAATTTTAGGCTCTTTTTGAGCCTGGAAACTGTCGAGTGGTTGGAGATCGATTGTAGACCCATAACTTTCCCGGGCGCTGTTCGCGCACTTCGCAACAACTCGCCTTTAGTTACCAACCAGCGGCCACTAACCAGAATACCGCTATCAGCCCAGAACACAGCAAACTCGAAATATTCAGGACAAATTTGGTTCATTTTATAGTGGAAATCGTGAGTATCACTAAAATTATTATTAAAATGATAATATAGACATGTTTTCCCTTGGAATTGAGGCGATAATGAGGGCTAACGCTAAGGGGGTCATTGCCTATTTTGAACAAAGAAGATTAGTCAGCACCTGTGACGGACCCACCACGAGATCTCCCCGTCCTCATTTTCTCAACCTCACCTCTTCATCACGTTCAGTCCTCGATCTTCTATCACGTCTCCCATCCGCCACGAAGGTCGAATTTTCTTCTAGTCTCTTTTAGTTTTACCGGCGCTTCTTGAAGATATTGTTCCTCACTTTTTTAAATTCGTTTTCGAACGTTGTTTTCTCCTCTCCCTTTGCCTCGTTCTTTAGGCTAGGATCCTCGACTCGTTCACCACTCCGAGGATCTTAAGAGCCTCTTTCTTCTTTACTCCCCTCGACATTATCTCTACCGTTCTCGAACTGGATTGTAAGTTGACACTTGATGCGCTTTCACGCGTTCTGCGATCACCGCTAACACTAACGCGCAGCTTAGGATGGCAGGACGCGTCCCCCTTGGTTCGGGGGCGAACCAGAACCGAGCGTTCATTGATTTAACGGATGAGACTGCACCAGGGGATTCTAAGGTGGTAAGTGCTTGTACCCATTCATCTCAGTCTTCCAAAGACTGCTCTGCCTGAGCGAGCCCCCATTTCCCCTGGCCCCTTATGGCCCCACTATGCTGTTCTTTGTCCTATACTTTGTGCCCGGTTTTTTCCCTTTCCCCCTAACCGTTTACCTAACTATTGATCTGGTAATCTGATGGATTCTACGTACACAACCTGCTTACCAGATTCGTTTACTAAATATCGCTTCTAGCCAAAGAACTTGGTTCAGGGCAAACTTCCCTTTGTGACAGCCTTGGCCTATCGGTCACCAACCGTGCCACTAAAGAGGAAAAGCTTGGATTTATCTGAGGATACCTCGGATTCTTCGTCCAGCGATGTTCGCAAGTTTCCACGGCGTGCACCCCTGCCGCACGCTCACCCTGATCCATCCACGCCAAGCCCACCGCCAAGCTTGAGGCCATCTCAGATCAGTGTTGTAATCCCATCACCGACATCAAAACAAAAGCGCGATATTGCAATTGCTCAGGATGTCTCCGATGTGGATGGAATGGACATTAATATCTTCCCCACAACTGACGAAGAGGAAAGAGTCGCCAAAGCTGCATACCCTACTGCCCAGGGTCGTGTTGACCGTCGTTCTATCCCATTGTCATTCAAATCAAGTTCAGCTCTGAACGTTCTCAACCTACCACCACCCTCGGAAACAAACCACCGTTCAAAACTCCGTGACACTCTCGATGAAAAGCTAAAACGTATCAATGGACCTACCGTCATCCCGACAGTAGATTCCCCAAAGCGTCTAGCCAAGCTAGCTGATAACTTTGAGTTCATCAACGGTTATCAGTACCGTGCGGGTGTGGAACGGATTCCCGATGACTCTGACTTCAATATCGGTTGTGCATGCAGTGCCACTGATGGCTGCGATCGGTTCGAATGTGATTGCCTCAGCAAGGAAGAAGATTCCGAAGATCGGATCGTCCCTTATCAGATCTGTGAGGCCAACCCTAAGTTGATTGTCGCGACCAAAAGTTTCCTTAAGCGTAAGGCCATCATCTATGAATGCAACCCCCGTTGTGGCTGCGGCGGAAAACGATGCTGGAATCATGTCGTTCAGAAAGGAAGGACTGTCAGACTAGAGATCTTTGACACAGGAGCTCGGGGTTTTGGTTTGTCTCACTTCGTCTTCTCTTTCTATGTATTCATTCTAACCATGATCTTTATTAGGTCTCCGGTCCCCCGACTTGATTCACGGCGGACAGTTTATTGATCTTTACCTCGGTGAGGTAATCACAAAAGCTGAAGCCGACGAGCGTGAGAACCTCACCGATGGTTCGCATACACAATCATACCTTTTCTCTTTGGACTGGTATGTGAGGGATGACGACGATGAGGAAGAAAACATGAAAGTCATCGACGGCCGCAAGTTTGGCTCAGCAACTCGGTTTATGAACCACTCATGCAACCCTAATTGCAAGATCGTCCCTGTCTGCACCACAAATCATGCCGATCAATACCTCTACAACCTTGCCTTTTTCGCCTACCGCGACATTTCCCCTGGCACGGAATTGACTTTCGACTATAACCAGGGCGAGGAGAACACAACTCCTCAGAAGATTGATCCTGAGGCTGTCCAGTGCCTGTGCGGTGAAGCTAAGTGCCGTGGACAGTTGTGGCCTAACAAGCGCAAGGGCCAAGGATCTAAGCCTTAATAGGCTTTTCCTTTATTCCAACTGTGCCGTGGCTGTCCTTGCTGCCAACCGGCCAATATTCTTGCATATTTTTTTGCGATTTCCCGTACCCATCATGTGTGATTAGCGACTTGATGTTTTGCACTATCATGACCATAACGCAAGTGCATAGCAACATACCCCTCTTCTAGGCATCTTTAGCCCCACTGGTGCCCTGATCTCTCTCATCTTTGGCATCTTTGTTTGCCTTTGCCATCATGTTAGATTCACAATACCCTGACGAGAATATGTATGATTAACAACAAACAAAGCCTAATTTCAAACTACTTTCACATTCTTTCTTTGACTTAACCCTAGTGGGATCATTCCGTGCTATCATCGCGTCTCTGCTAGATAATAGAAAAGTGGGCATTTAGTCTAGTCTAGTCTAGTCTAGAAGCATCATCTGAGACAGTAAATTGATATGGCTTAACTAAGTCCTATATGATATAATCGTAAAGCTTCAATTTAGTCCTAGGGAGTAAATTCTAATCCTAAGATGAAAGGGTTATTAGTTAAATAATGTCATTCAAGGAAGATAGGATGGAAGAAAAAGTGACCTATATAGGAGCTAAGCATAGTTGATGATATATTATAGATAGGGGCGGTAGCAATAGTGTAATCGTCTAATGAGGACTATGAAAACTATAGCTGAATATATATTTCATAGGACGTTGACCGTGACTATGCAATTATGCTCTAACTGCCTGCCAACTGACGGATAACCTATTAGATGAAGTATATAAAGTGCTAGCTAGCGATGCCTTCAAATAGATACATACCTAGGCACCTAGTTGGTATACATAATCATTTCTCTACCTAAGATGAGGTTTTATATAGGCTAAGTACCTACCTACCTAGGTAGGTAGGTAGTAACTAGGTAAGGTTATCCCGAGGTCAAACCTTGGAATGTGACTTATAGGGGTTCCGGGGTTGCACCCGGGCTTGTTCCAAGGTCAGGTATGGTCCGTGCAACAAATGTCATATCGAGGTAGGCCCTATTTATACCAATTTATCTAGCCGTTCATTTTATCTTTATAAGTGAAATATATATGGTGTTCATTGATATCAATGGCAAACACTCCCCACTCCAAGTCCACTGCAAAGCAGTCAAAGTCTGGATCATAGGTCTTCCTTCGCATGTGTCAAAGCGGCATACAAAAGCCCTAGGCTTGCTAAGATAATAACATCTGAAATATACCTATACCACGCCCTTTCTGAAAGAAACAACAACATTACAAGCAGCCCCAGATTGGCCGTGAGGAGAGCATAGCCCGGAAGGTATACCTTAAACACACGCGAGCGGATTGACTCAACGCCATCAACAAAGAGATATAGCCCTCCCACCAATCCCACGACGAGCAGATATGTGATAGTAGACCCGAATGATGTTCTAGGCTGGACTGGGGTCCCACCACAGCTCCAGATTGTTGAGGGCCAGCGGCTTATGGTAGCTCGTCTCGTAGACTTCCTCCACGGCGTTAGACAGTTTCTGGATGTGGTCGAGGAGGATAGTGAGTTGTTCGAGGTTAAAAGAACAATGGCTAGGGTATGAAAGGCATATATATAGCTTCAGATTAATGTAGTCAGAGCGAATGCCCAAGCTGAGGATGGATTGATGGAGAGCCGTCATTGTGCTTAAGAATGTGAACAGAGAGGGTAGTAAGGGAGGACATCATAAATTAAAAGCAAGATAAGTATTGCAAAAATATTGTAATTATACTCCGGTTGTATCTTAATCGAAATGGCCCCTAATTATCTTGTAGTATCTGTGTATGGCTATGTTTTAACACTCGGAAATTAAGGCTAAGAATGTGGCTTGATGCTTCGCTTCTCCGAGCTTGAACCAAGGTTGATGTCACTTTTCGGCCTCGGGGCTTTCCTCCGATGTAACTTCTGATATATCTGCTCTGCTAAACGATGGTGGGTTAGGGTTTCCAATGAACTTCGCAATGCCCACAGCATAGACTGATGGGGATAGCTTCCTCTATATAGCCGCGTGTCTCTGGTATAGCCTAGCTGATACAAACTACTCCACAAGCGAGTGTAAGCTGGCAAAAGTACCAACCGTGCCCAGTAGGGCAATTGTTTTCCCTGAGGTTCTTTACAACACGATAGCGGCTACCGGGTCAAGATAATAGATTCAAAAGTCCTGTGCTTTTCAACGGCTACTGGACAGCATGCAGTACTCTAGTCATCTTTGTCTATTCTTGACACATGTTAGCATTTTATTTTTGGGCTATTAAGGCGTAGAGAGAAATAACTAGGGGCAATATCATCCAACTAACCCACTGGTGGGCTCCAGCAGGCTTACCCGATAGACCAAGCCCTCTTTTGGGATCAGGGCGAAGAATCTAGATACAAAATGCATAAAAATGGACACTGGAGAGAGTAGTAGGTATGCATCTGTTAGTTAAGAAGAGCTTAGGGTATTTATACCCCTTATAAGCGTATCGCATCAAGCAGGGTGCTGAGGAAAAGGACGAGACCAATAGGGCCTGAGACATAAACGCTATTAGACAAGTATATGAACAGAAAACAATATGTTCCATTTGGACAGATATTTCCGCAAGGGCTCAAACGTATCAAGAATAGACAATGACATATTTCCAATATCCAGCCTCTATACAATATTTCCCGGTATATCCCACATTCTTTTTCCGAAAGCAGAGAACCCAACTTTTAGCCACAAGAAAAATACAGAGCAAATTAAAACAAATAGAGTATCACAGCATAAGCCAAAATAAGTGGAAAGAAAGAAAGAAAGAAAGAAAGAAAGAAAGAAAAGACGAAGTGCGGAAAAAAAGAGGGAAAAAAAAAGAGTCAAGCCTAAGCCCGCCCCTCCATAACCTCAAAGATGCCGCCCATCACAAAGTTCGGCTTCACCTCCCCAACCCCCAAATCCACCGGCCGAGGTTCCATCAGCCCCAACCCCTGTCTCTCAATAGCATCCCCATCACATCGCGACCGTTCCTCGCTCAGCGCCATATCGATCTTAGACGGTCGTCGACGGACGACCATCGCCGAGCGGCCGCGTAGAACAGCACAGGGGAGCACGCTAACGCCGCTGGCGTTGTGGGGGGTATCGGAAACCGGACGCGGGCGGGTTGATGGGGTTTCCGGGTTAATTGTGTCTCTGACGCTGCCGGGTTGCCCTTGGAATGTGTGGGCTTTGGAGAGTTGGAAGGACAGGTTGAAGAGGTGGTGTGGAGAGCTCTGAGGCGAGTGGGTGGAAGTTGGGGAGGAGGGTGGTGAGGTCGTTGTTGAGCTTGCGGTTGAGGTGTCGCTGGTTGATTTGGGGCTTAAGCTTCTAGAGCGGAAAGATGTGCTCAGAGAGAGGAATGGTGAGGTGATATGCATTGTTGATGTGTTGACGTGTTGATGTGTTCGGTGCTTTCTCGTATTGTAATAATATGGAATGTTGAGGCTTTGGAGTTGGAGATGACTATGTCATGATAGAAGATTGGGATAGGATTGAATTTATTAGGAGAACTGGGGATTGACTTGGGTTTATTAATTCTACCATTCTGTAATTCTTATAATTCTATAACCGGGTTGACTGCAAGGACTCTGCTGCAGGGAGAGTTAAGACACGACGCATGCGGATGAATGTGATTGTCGAAAACGGACAATGCCTTTTCTCTTTTTACTGGTTTAGTATAATTTATAGAGATATGTACTTGTAACTTTTATGTACTTGTCTACCAACTAGAGATGCATACGTATCTGTGTTCTTCTACGGACGTTCTCAGTCTCTTCCAAGGGTGTCCGATTTCCTCTTTGGGTAATAACTAGTCCGACCCACCTGATTCACATTCATGCAGGCTATAGTTTAAATGATCATCTCTCCTGTCAAATACTTGTCAAATAATCGTTTATCCAAGTCTATGGAAATTGAAATGGAATCCCACGCTATGCAAAATGCTCCCCTTGGGGAGAATAGTATACAGCACAAAACCCAGAACAGAAAAGCCCCAATCTATGTGAGGGGAATGCTAAAGAAAGGAAACAACAAAAAAATAGAAAAACGAAGGAGAAAACAAAACCGCCCTACTATCCAACCACTTCGTCATAACATCCAAAATTCATATAGATCAATATGTACAGCAGTTTATTCAGAACTGCGGTCGCCTGATCGTCGCTGCGTGAAGCTTCGTCGGATACTCTCACCCCAGGCGGAGTTGTCCAGCGAATGCATGACATCTTGTACATTCATACTACTGTTCTGGCGCGAAGAATCGCTAGCCGAAGACGCCTCGTGGGATTCGCCAGTGTCGAACGAATTGCGCTCCCCATACATTTGACGCGGTGTAATTGAGGGACTGATACTTGACCACTCCCTCGTAGGTGTGTTGGAGCCAGACATTGACCCGCTCAAGTTGGTATTGATGCGAGGCAGAGCATTGCGGTTTGCAGTTGGGCTAGACTCAGCTCGTCTGTGCTGCGAGACCGGTGAGAGCATAGGCGGGAAGTTTCCATCCAACTCGGGCTGTGTCTGGGGTGTCATCGCCCCGGAACCTGGCTGGTCGTGCTCGTCGGGGTCGTCGACTGGATCGTCGACAAAGATCTCCGGCACAGTGAATGTCGGGACTATGCTCATCCGGCCGCTCTTCTTGCGGTCAATCTGGCGGCGGAATTGGCGGGACCAGTATAGGGTATCAAAGAAACCGACGACCGTGTTTCGACGGACAGCCTCTTCCACCCTCTGCAGCCGGGCCCGACGACGTAGGAATTCTTCGAGGCGCAGACTCTTGCTATCGCTAATTACATTGTAATGTGCGAGGATCATCAGGCATTGGTGGAAGGAGATGCCGCGGTCTGGGTCTGCGGACACAAGGATTTCTTCGTAGAATGCATTCAATCGTCTGCGCCGCTCTCGAATGCTTTGCACTGGAATTCGCGATATGATCCGGGAAAGCTCGGCGAGATCCACACCAGACGAGACACGAGAGTTTGGCCGCATTGAATGTCGGGACTCAACCAGCGAGACCATCGAATTTCTTGCGTAAGAACCGATCGAGTTTCTCTGAGGATCGATCCGACATTTTTCCAGGATACTCCCAACCGTGAACTCCCCCTCGTAGATTCGCATTGCAAAGACACCAGAGAGCTCACCAAGTAGTCGAGGGAACTGGTCCGTAGATACGAAGCCGGTCCCATCTGGATCATATGTCGCCCACGCCTGCTTGAACCGGCGGATCTCTTCACGACTGATCGCGTACAGTCCGCTACTCCGCTGGTAGACATAGGAGAAACTTTCGAAAATTAAAGAAACAAACAGCGAGACGAAGATGTACATGCTGATCAGGTTCCATGCAATGAAGAGAGTTCGCGCCCACGGCGCGCTTCCACAGTCGTCGTCGAGGAAGTTGTCGTTCTGCGTGCAAAACGGCGGAGTCATAGTCGCGAAGTCCTCCATGAATTCATTCCACCCTTCTCCGCAACTTGCTCGGAACAACAGGATCAGTGATTTGGGCACATCGCGGAAATTCTGGTTGTGGTCCTCGTTCTCGCCGAACTTGGTAAGGCCGAACGCCTGGTTCATCGCAATACCAAACACCAAGAACAGCACGAACCACGTAGCTAGAAGATTCCCAATCACGGACACACTAGCTGCTGCTGTCTTAAAGAGCTGATCAAGTTGGTTGTTCCTTGGAATAAGCAGCAGAGCAACAGACACGAGGAAAAGCTTGTTGAGCTCTACCACGACATGACTTTTTTCCCTGTATGAGATGTCAAGGATAGAAGTGATGAAAGCGCCGGGGACGGCGATGAGAGAGTACAGGTCCCATGAACTTCGGCTAAATCGATGCCACCCAAGACCAATCAGTCGAATAAAAACATTCGCAACGTAGACAAGTGTGAATATTAAGAATATAATAGCTAGATTTACCAATCAGTAACACGCAACATTTTGAATCAAGGCGAAAGGAAAAGCTCACATCGAACCATCTCCCACCAGGGCGGTTCGGGATAGTATTCCACGACAAGCAATAGCAGGTGAACTACAAGAACGCAAGTCACGAACCACGCCCACCGGCCATGCTTCTTAACTGAAATTCGATAACACCACAGCCGCAGCGTCTGGCTCTTGTCATCAAAGGATCGTTTCGAGGGCGATATCTGTCGGAGAAGTTTCCGCAATTCCAACCAGGAACGTTGCTCGGCTGTGAGGTAGGCAACACCGGTTTGTTCTGTGTAATTGCGCATGAACACAGACACGAATAGTGTCAGGACAAACACGGCTCCAAGTAAGTTGAACACCACGAAGAACAACCCGTTCTCTGGCGCCACTAGATCCTGCGGCTGAATCATCTTCCCCTTGATACTCATTGCAGCTTCTTGTACGTCGACCCAACCTTCTTGGGAGACAATCTGGAACAGAATGAAGAGGGAATTGCCAAAATTGTCGAAGTCATAATAGGAGTTCCCAGCCACTCGTGGAGCAAGCACGTCCCAATTGTATGGCGAGCTGGCATATTCATTGACGCAGTTGGTCAAGTTCCCAGAAAAATTACCGTCATTGCAACTGGTCATCTGCCCGTTGAACAGGTTTACACCGTAGATTGCGAATGGTATGAGGAAACTCATAGACACCGCAGCGGCAGCAATGACCTTCCACCCCCCGACAATGATGACAGAGTGGAATGTGTCCTTAGCGCTGTCACTGACATTCAAAAGACGCAACGCCCTCAGCGCTTTGAAGGCGCCAATGGCTCTGGAAACACTCCAGTCCTGTTTGAGCGAGCCACCGACACTGACCCATAGCGTGATCAACACGATTCCGTCAATAAATCCCCAGGAACTGCGGAAAAATGCGTTCGGTGTCCAGAAGAAACCATCGGCGATCACTTTGATCGTTGCTTCGGTAGTAAACACAAGGGCAAAGCCCAGATCAGTATAGACGAACCAGTTGCGGTCAGTACGGAAATACTGCCGCTGGTACAAAGGTGTTGTGATGCAGGCGAGAAGCACCATGGCGACAATGGCTGCATAAATAAAAGCAGAGAACGCATACCACACTGGCTTGTATGGATCCACACCCTCGACTCGCTGGTGGCCGCGTCCTGGACCGACAATTCGTTGACAAAATTTCCGAACAATATTGTCCGGCGAGAAAAGAAACAGTGATTTGTTATAGTTGGGGTGTTTGACGAGATACGCTCGCTGGTCCCGTTTCCTTTGCTCTGCCGCAGTAACAACTTCTCTTGCCATGGTTCTCGGATCCAATTCTTCGTAAGCACGCGAAAACTTCAGCTTCGAGTAGAAAGGATTTGGTTCCCTCCGCATAAGAAGCGTGGTGGCTTTCGTCCATAGAAGCGATATCCAGCCTGGTTGAATGGTCTCTTGAGTCGCGCCTTCTGTCATTGTGCTCACCCTTCGCGGGTCCTTGTGTCTTCGCCGTTCTTGGTGCCTGGTTTCTTCTTCATCAAGGAACTCTTGCACCACGGCGTCTTTCAGCAACATTTCCAAAGCTGCAGGACCATGGTCGAGTGGATCTTTGTACCGGGCTGAATCGCGGCCTATACGAAGGATTTTTGAAAGCGCCAGGTTTCCTTGCGGTGCTCCATGGACCTGTTTCTGCTCCAAAAACGCCCTGACCTGGTGCATTCGTTTTTCGTCTTCTGAAACATCAAAACTTTCCTGAATGACAGCAATGAACATGTTTAGGATGATGAAGTTGGACACAATGAACCAAAGAACGATGAATGCTGCCGAAATCCAGGCGGTGTTGAAGTCGGTTGTGTGTGTAGTTGCATTGAAAAGAATCGTGGTCCAATCCTCACTCGACAAAATTTGATACATTCCCAGGAATGAGTTGTAGATATTCGAAAATGTGATCAAGTTCGGCGTGCCACCTGGATCTTCATGTGGGATCTGGCTTCGAAAAAGCTGTGTCGCGAAAATGGCAGCCAAAAAGGTCATCAAGAATAGGAAAAATATCAAGTTGAGCAGACCGACAGTATTGCGGAATACAATCACGATGAGCTTTCTGGTCACAGAGAAAGCCAGTACCACTCGGTAGACCCGAAGGATCTGGAACAAAGTGAGGACTGTGTATGCACGACCTGAGTTCCTGATAGGCGGTAGCTGGATGATGCAGGTAATGATTACAAGCAAAAGGTCTGTCAAGTTACGACGCCTTCGATGAAACATGCGCCAATCCGAGGCGAATCGCAGGATGATCTCAACGAGCAAAATGATAGTGACAACAGTCTCAGTAGTATCAATAAACTGGGCTCGACTGGCGGACATAGACGAGCTTCTGAGTGCTTGCACGATAAGGTCGAATATGATGAGGCAGACCCAAACCCACTCAGTTTGATCATATATACGCTTGAGAGGACTTACTTTGCGAGACATGGTGTCATCTCCATCGACAGAATCAAGTTTTTGGACGGCAAAGGCGCTGCGCTTGCTCTCTTCCCGAATCACTTGGAATGAGTGTGTGATAACCGCGACCAGCAAGTTCACCAACCACAAGCTCAAAATGACAAACCCGCAGGCAAAGAACAGAGCCGTGGCGAGGTAATCGCTGTCCGTGGTGTAGTAAAGCAGATCGGTAAATGTATTGGAGCTCATGATCACAAAGACCAACTCCAGGGAGTGCAGGATATTGTCAAAGCTCACAGTCCCCTTGTAAGGATTGGTACCTTCAATGCATACAGAACCTTGAGGACAAATGTATCCTTTGGGGCTGAACCCTGAGTCCATACCAGTGGAGGAGAGCCATGGCATCTCCCCTCCTGTCTCGTTCAGGTACCCGCCACAAAATTGTAATGTGTCCCATGGATCATTCAATGTGTAATTGCTCTGCCCTGCGGGATCAATCCACACACAGCTTCTCTTGAAACTGGATTTGAAACTCTGGATGCCAATGATTGCGAAAAGAAGCCAGAAGAAACCGATAAGAAATGCGACATGGACGAGCAGAGGAGCAGCTCGCTTAAGACTTCGAAGAATTACCTAGAAGTGATTGTTCAGTATCTCGAAACTCACATCCTCGCAGCAGAAGACTTACCGAAGTGCCGTTGGTCATGGCAAGGAGACGTAGAATTCGGAGACAACTTAACATGCGAAAGATGTACAGTTGGTGTGTTTTCTCAACACCTGAGACTGAAAGGACGAAGGATACCCAAAAAGCGACCACGGCTACAAAATCAAGCCGGTTAAAAGAGTGTCGAAGGAACGCGCGATGGGCAAGCCTAACGCGACGTTTGTGTAGAGGATCGTCATACACTTCGGAGTCCAATCCGTTCATCCCTGTAAATGTTCGCAAGATTGAAGCTTGGGGCTCAGCCTGAAGCATCGATGCTTTCTTGACCGTTGGCTGGCGATGCGGCGTGATCAGGTTCCTGCCCTTCTCCGCGATTGCCTTCCTGACGCCGAGGTTGCGATTAAGTGTGCTGTACTCGACCGGGTTAAGAATAAGCCCAGACACCAAAATCTTAGAGCCTATCTCAAGTGTGTAAATGATGAAGATGACCAAGAAAACCCAATCAAACTTGCTGCTTCCCCATGTCACTGAATTTGGGCGATTAGGGAGCGCGTCTTCAACGGTCAACAAGATGGTCTGGATGACAATAACAATTAAGATGAAGGGCTCCATGAATGGATTCACCAGGATATCACACAGCCACAGTCGGACAGGGTGATTCGGTCCCAGGATTCCAAGTGACCTGCCTTTAAATGGATTGTTCCGATCCCTCCATAATCTGCTGGAGGAACGCTTCTCTCGAGCTGTTTGAGCCTGCTGATTGGGGAATGCATAGTCTACCATCGCGGGCAGGACTGGTGGTCCGTCCATTCGCGCATTTTTATCAAGCTCCTCCCTCTCAATCGTTTGCTGGACGACTTCTGGTTCGTTACTCAGGTTGACCACTCGCTGCGACATGGATTTGACCATTGAACTGGCACGCTGCAGAGCCCCGCTGGACGCCGATGGAGACAGAGAACGCGATCGATCTCGGGCGCTGCTACCTCGACGGCTTCCCATCCCATCCTCCAGGTGAGGAAGATCATCGCCAAGTCTTGATCCACCAAAATGCATAGAGTGGCCTGTGTCAGTGCTGCGTCGCTCTTCCGCACCGGCAGCACCGCTCATTGGTTGTAAATATCGAGGATCGGTCAACCGTACCGTATCATCTTCATCTGCTGAGGGGTTGTAGCCGTGGGGGTCGTGGGAATCATAAGCGTCTAGAGGTACAACGTCAAGTTCGGAAGCATTATCGTCAAACCCATGGCTTGCTGATGGGCCCGAGGGCAATTCCCTCGATTGTGGCGCATTGAAACTGAGGCCAACCGATGATATCGCTTGCGCGAAACCACCCAGGTCATCAAGCGGCGAAGCAACCTCTGGATAGCTCGTTTGTGACGGTTGGAACGGATTCCTGCTCGGTCCAGCCGAATCAATTGGAGACTCTTCCGCAACGCTCTCATAATTCCTCCGTGACCCCCTCCCGATCAATGATTGTCGTGAGAAGAGACCAGTCCCCGCGCGGCTTCTCCCACGCTCGTCAAGAGCATCTCCCGGTTTCGAGAGGTCCTGGAGAGGGATCTGGTTTGGCGGAGCGTTTTCGTCATTATCAAGGTTCTGGCTTTCTGGCGCCATCGTCGGGCAGGGTCAAGAATTATCGAATCGCAGACATCGCAGGCTGGACGGGGGGGTTCGCGGACACGGTGACGACACGTGTGTTGACAGGACAAAATATGTATTAAGATAGAAAAATAAAGGAATATGAATACAAAACAGAGATCATGAGAAGAGAAAAGGTTCCGAAGTTGAATTTGGGCCAAGGGCGTCTGGATCGCAATTGCACTAAAAAGGACAAGTCCCGGCGCCTCTGCCTTATATTCAGCTTGGGACCCGTGGACGTTGTCGTGGCTGACATACCTCGGTAGGGCTATGCATACAACTTGCAAAGTCGTATTTTTCATTTTCTACTATATAATTTACCTTGTTTACCCTACAATTTCAGCTCCTTGTATGAAAATTACAATCTAATTTGACGCTGACGCAGCCTAAACAGTGTTGCCTAGTGGGGTTCGAATGTTCTCTTTTTCCAAAAATAGGTTTACAACTTCGAAAAGCCTTGGAAAGTCTTGGAAAAGTCTCAAAATCGCGGAATAAATGTATTGTTCATGATTCAATCGGTATCCATCTGAGAATCATTTTCTTTAACGTGTTGGCGGACGCCATCCAGGAACGCATCTACCGCATCGCCACCACCAAGGGGTACTCCACCTCTTCGCATAAACCCTCCATTAGCCACGGGGATCTGCAAAGCCTCGCTGATACTCGGAAGCCCACCATCACGAAGGGCTACAGTAAGACTAGCCAAGCTTTGCATGAATTGAGGAGAACGAAGCACTTTTCGGAGAATGTCTTTTTTCTGGGAGAGGTCGAGAGACAGGAGAGCAGCTTGGGCAAGTTCCGGGTCGGTATCAGCTTCCGAAGCCTCAGCATTGCCCTGGGCCAGCAAAAGTAGTGCAGGCGGCAAGAAGCTCAGAAGATGATCGGCAGTAGTGGTATCAGCAGAATCGATAAATTGCAGCGTGGTCGAGGGTGGAAGGAGATCTTGGAGTGTCGTAGATGGGCGTTCGGGATCTTGGGATTGGCTCTGGCTCTGGCGGCCGCCCAAAGACTTCAAAAAGTCCTGGACAACCGACGCTGGGTCTTCCCCGGTAGTTGCTCTGCAAAGGGAACAAATGGTAAATTAGCTTGGGTGGCCCATTTCAAGACTGTCAGAGATATGTACCTACGCTCGTCCACCGTCGGCACCGCCCTCCCGCGACTCTTGTCCCTCCTCACGCACGTCGCCGCCGGTCGCATCGGGGCCAGCACCGCCACTGCCGGTGCTGTGGTATCGGCCGCGATCATGGTCGGTGCCTTCCACGTCCTCCATGGTCTCATCGTCATCACCGCCCGATGGTCGGCGAGGAAGATTGGCGATCTCGTGCTCTACATCAACATCCTCGCCCTGCAACAGAACATCGACGATTTCTCCAAGCTTCAAGTCGCGGGGGCTGAACCAGCTCGGGTCGCCGTTCTCATGCTGGGAGTGAGACTGCATCCAGAACAGGTATCGCTGAGAGCTAGAGGAGAACTTCAGGACAAAGATCCGGCCATTCGTTGCGTCCCGACCGGATGGTTTGTAGGGAGTAAAGCTGCCATCCGAAGGAATCATCACCAGGTCAAGCTCGGGCTCGTCTAGTGAGGCGCTACGCGAGCGCCAGCAGAAGTGGATAAGATCCTCTTCGGAATAAAGATAGACATAGCCTGGGGTGGGCTTCGGCTTTACGGCGGCAGGAGTGCTAGAGGTCTGAATTGGAACGGTCAGTAAAGCTGATATGAGTGAACATTCGGAGGATGAAGTCGATCATCAAACTATCCAAATCGGGTGCGGAAAGCTAAGCTCACGTACATCCAGATCGCAGATACCTGCTTTGAAGGTGATGATCGGAGCTATCGACATATTGGGAATTTGATTCTGAACAGAGATCCAATAATATATGGGACCGTATTGACAGAATTGGCACCCTCCAGGTAGATAGAAAAGGAGTTGTGGGGGATGTAAGAGATAAGAGTATATAGAAAGAGAGAGAGAGCGAGCAGTATACGTCAGTTGTTTGTGTCGAGCAGTGGTTCTGCGTAAGTGGTTTTTACAGGCGCCCGTATATAATTGCCTTACAAAGATGGCATCAGGTAGATTAGTTACCGCTTTTTAAATTTGGCTAGGGCTGTCGGTTAAACACGTGATAGGGCTTTGTACACACAACCCTCGACGAATTCCCGCACTGGAGCCGACTCCGCTTAGCAGTCCAAGTCCTCACCCAAATCTCCAACAACCACCCCGACAACCATTCATCCTTCGCCAGCAGCCATCATGTCGGACGGCCAGACGAAGCAGTTCGGGAAGAGCCAGAGGGTCGTGCCCGCCGACAAGGCCCAGAAGTGGTACCCCGTGGACGATCAGTCGCAGCCCAAGAAAGTCAGTACACCCTATGAGAATGGGACGGCACAAAAAAGAGGAGGACATACGACCGGCACACATCTGCCCTGATGATTGCGACGATAGCACCGGTATTCTGAGGAAGAGCCTTTGTGAATTACGGGGCAACATCCAGCCAGACGCCGGTGTCAATCGACGACACAAAAGTCCATCAAATCTTGTGATCTTGGTGCGAATCGCATATCATCTGGGAAGGATCCGGCTATGACGATGGAGATACTGGGGGGATTCACGGGAATCGCTGGGATTTGTGTGACATCAGAGACTAACTACTTTGTGTGTTTACAGGTTCGCAAGACCCTGCGTCCCGCCAAGGTCCGCGAGACCCTCGTTCCCGGCACCATCCTGATCCTCCTCGCTGGCCGTTTCCGTGGCAAGCGTGTCATCCTCCTCAAGTCCCTCGACCAGGGTGTCCTCCTTGTCACCGGTCCCTTCAAGATCAACGGTGTCCCTCTCCGCCGCGTGAACGCCCGCTACGTTATCGCCACCTCCAAGCGTGTCGACATCAGCGGTGTTGACGCCAAGGCTGTTGAGAAGATCTCCGCTCCCGGATACTTCACCAAGGACAAGAAGGCTGAGAAGAAGACCGAGGAGGCTTTCTTCAAGCAGGGCGAGAAGGCCGAGGTACGCATCTTGTCTAAGAAATCACATTTCCAGGGATCGAATGCTAATTACTTTTTTTTCATCTTTACAGAAGAAGGTTGTTGCCAGCGCTCGCGCCAGCGACCAGAAGGCTGTCGACCAGGCCATCCTTGCCTCCATCAAGAAGGAGGACTTCCTCGGCAGCTACCTCGCTACCACCTTCAGCCTCCGAAACGGCGACAAGCCCCACGAGATGAAGTGGTAAATATGTGGTAGCCGCGGGTTCGGTAGATAGTTGGGGAGGACCATTTTTCCAACGAGGGGCGGCTCGATTGCAGATCGGCATCCTTTCGCGACTTTCGGGGGGCCGGTTTCATGAACCATGTCATGTAATTCCTACGGGATCCGTCAAAACACGTTTTTCACTTTTCTTATGATTTGCGGTCACTTCGGACAACCCGATGTCGTTCTCATGTTTCAAGAAACCCGTTCCTTTTGCGCGTGGCTGATTTTGCATGAAGCTGCGTTATGAAGAAAGACTTCAAGCAAAAAAAAAAGATTAAAAATCACCTCGTTCCAGCAGGCGGGCTGGATTCTCTTTTATGTTCAGTATGACCTACTCCCATTTCCAGGTTCAGGCGGCAATCCAAAATTGGGCAATTCCTTCGATTCATCCATGTAATATCTGTAAGGCGCTAAAATATAAGGTTGCTGGGCCTTGTCTTTGATCGAGTGGATATGCCCGTGTGGAACTGGAGTAGAGATCTCGCAATCTAGGCGTGGACAAGTATAAAACAGACCTTGTCTTATGCAACACATTTGTGGTGCTCGATGGGACATTGCAATGGCTCCTCGGCTGTATTCTCATGGCATTCGGATGAGGTTGTGCGATAAGTGCAGGTTTTCTAGATCTAATATCCCATCTGTAAGGGGTCTAGTGGCAGCCACCACTCCGCCAGTCAATTTTAGGGTTAAGTACGAGGCTTGTGTATTTCTCATAACAAATGATTGCATAGGTCTCGAATGGTATTGAATTGGGGCTATATCAAACTAATTTTACATTGAAATTGACATCATTTTGCAAACACATGGATTCCAAAAGTGTAACAACCTCGAATATATATTGAATATATTGAACGATTCCAACTCTTACTCCAGATAGAAACGACAAAACAAGACAAATCTACATAGCTCCAACATCCAATGATTCGTCATATACTCGTCAATGGTCGTCGTCTCATCGTCGCTTTGACTTTGACAAAGACCCAATAGCCGCCTTGCGCTTTGCAGCTTCGTACGCTTTCCGCATATCCCGCTCATCTGGCTCATCACTTGACTCATCCTCGCTATGCGGGTCTCCAACAACAGTACCAAAAATCCAATCCATCATACCCCATACGCCAAAGTTCCCCCTTGCACCCATCAACAAATGCATATCTGTGCGACGGGCTATTCCACCCAAAAAGAAGTTTGTCGGCATGACAGTATATCCAGAGTATGCGAAGGTCTCCTCGACGGAGATAAACAGTAGGTACAAAAGATACGTAAGCATATGGAAGCGGAAGATGATGGCCGGCGCATAGGTCGGGATGAACTTGGTAACCAGATAGGGGACCGGGTGGTCGTAATGCGCGGTCAATGGGAACGGAGCCCTTAACGAATGATACCAAGACCGGTGCCATTTGGCAAGCAAAGGAGACCATCTCGAGTGGAGAGCGTAGCGGTGAATGAAATATGTGAGGAACTATCAAAAGGAAAACCAGACTGTCAGCAAATTGGACTAGATATCAAGGAAAGCACGTCACGGCCATGTAGTCAGGAAATTCCAAAAAACTTACTTCTCGTCCCAACATCGCCAGGCTCAAATCCCTACATATCTCAAATGGCATAGGAAGCTTCAGCGATACCTTCAGCGCACTGCGCTTGCCGAGCGTCTGGACAAGTGCCGTCTCAAGTGCTCCCTGCACGGCGATACCCAAGAATAAATTGAACAGCGCCCACCCGGCGACCTTGAGTTCCTTCGCACGGATCCGACGTCGCCTCCCTCCACCCGGTAAACCGGTTGCGCCATGCGCCTTGATGAGAATCGAGGCCGACGGAGTCAGGATATCAAAGAGGAAGAGGACAATGGAAGGCAGTGCATAGAAGAGCACGCGCACAGCGATCGTCCCGAACAGTTCCACGCGGAGTCGGGAATGTGACAGAACCAACGTAGACCAAGTCATGTAGAAGAACAAGAGGTTCAGGCTGGTGCTGTAGGATGAAAGGACCGGAACGAGGAAGACGGACAGCATCGGTATCGAGAATAGGGCCTCCATATTGACACGTGTTTGTGCGGCAATTGCTGTTAATGGCGTTAAAAGACTCGAGGGTGGATTTGGTTGTATCTTGTGCTATCACTATCGTCGAGTCTTTCGGCGGGGGTACGAGGGTTTTGTTTCTGATCTCTCAGCAAATTCGTCTTTGTGCCGAAAATAGTAACATGTGGTCAGTTCCCATTCATATTTGAGACAAAGACTCTTTTAAACCCCAGTCGTGGTAGAGCAATTGGAGACAAAGAAATTTCGAGGTCGGAAATGGGGTGGCAGGATAAAAGATAAGCTTGGTTATCTACAACGTACGTCATCCTCTCCGGATGTACATAGCGGAATACGACTGCGTCAATGAAAGGTTGAATGGCTCGAATTGCTAAAAATACCAAAGCAGACATGCCATTAATTTGTACTGTACAATAAGAATGTGTAACAGAGGCTAAGACGAATTGAAGAGTTTTTAGGTGTTGGGAGGGGCAGCTCAAGGAGGCCCCGTACAGACAGCGCTCAGGGTATCATCATACATGAAGCAGTCGACAGACCATGTGAAGGAAATAAGAGTACACCCGATCGTTACGAAGCCGGAGTACCGTTAGCGCTTGGAAGCCCGTTCCGCTTTCCCCAAGTGAACGCCTTGTTGCGAAGGTCCGGAATGACCTGGAGGAATACCAGGTGGCTGAGGCAGCTGAGCAGAGTGTCACCGATGATGCTATTTTTCGGGCTACCCCCAAGGGAGGTGCCTTTCATCATGGAACCAATAAAATTGGTAGTGATCAGGTACTCTCCACGCTCCAAGGCACTGATAGCGATCTTCGCGACGTCCGCTGGCGCCTGGGGCTTATCGGCTTCTTCGAGTTTCTTGGTCAACTCAGGCTTGGTCTTTTCCTCGTTGTCAAAGCCGGGCGAGAGGATGCCCATGGGGAACACGGTGTGGATTCTGACATCCGCAGCCGGGGCGGCACCGCGGTGCCGTCTGTAGGCTCCATTGTACATTTCGATTTCCTGGCTCAAAGTATCGGATAGAGAACGAATGGCTGCCTTGGCAGGCGAGTACGGCGAATAGCCAGTGATAGGAACGAATGCAAGGGTAGAGCAGGTGAAAATCAGATGTCTCCGGGTTGTTTTCATCTGTGCACTGGGAAGAACGGGTTCCAGCCAGTTGCGCAGGGTAGCATGAGCTGTGTTGGCGGCAGTCCAATAGACTGTGTCCATTTGCTGTCGGTGCTCTTGGATGGGCACATCGACGAAGAATCCTGGGCGGGAGAAGCCGGCACAGCACCAAACAACGTCGGGAGCAGCTCCAGAATTCCATGTTGTGACTTCCGCGATGACTCTTTCGCACTCGGCGGGATCAGTGAGGTCGGCGCTGATATAATGGAATTTCTGCTTGAACTTATTCGCTGCCTTGGTCTGGATGATAGGTGAGCAAAATTGATTAACTGATTATGGAGGAATGTCTGACCTTCATCTCATTGACGGCAGTCACCAGCTTGGAGACAGTGCGCGCAACCACGACAACGTTTGCACCTTTCGCGGATAGCTCAAGTGCGACAGCTCTGCCCATGCCCTCGGAGCCACCGGTGATTACCACAGTCTGTAAGATTCAGTCAGCAAGTACCACATCAATCACGCAGTCTTGCACATACCTGCCCCTCGACATTGAACTCGTTTCGGGATCCGGGACCGAACATTTTAGCGATAGTGTAGACAATGATAGTGCAAATGAGTGTGGAAGCGCCCAGTACCGGGGTTGATGTATTATTATACGAAGAATACAGGGAGGAGAAAAAGGAAGAGAGAAGTTGAGGGGGATGGAAACGAGCAATTAACTCGCGAGGATCCATTTTGGATAAAATGGCAGGTGCGTCTTGTTGGTTGTCCTCGAAATGGAAGGCACAACAACGAAAGGGAAGGCACACTTGGGGCAGTAAACCAGTGACACGGAAATACCCGAGGTCGCTCCATTTTTGGCGTTCCAAGGTGTAAGATCGTAACATTACCAGTATTTATATTACCATAAGTGCAAACAGAGCAAAAGCCCCCACTCGAGGTTAGCGCAACCAAGGCGGTGAGAGACCAAAAAATAATTTTATCACAGGTTATCGGCCGGACTGAGTTGGTTCACTGTCGTTTGATTTCTACACGAAAAAATGGGCAGCAAGAAGAGAAAAGCCGGTCGCCCGGCGCAATCGAAAACAGCCCCTGAGCCATCCAAGTTCGACATCGAAGAGCGGTTCGACGACTCGGAAGATGAGTTCCAAACCGGTCGTGATCAGATTCTACTGGAGGAAGGCCCAGAGACAAAGAGACGGCGGAGAGTTGCCGAGGAAGGTATGTCCCTCTAATGTCGAACTCACCCGGTGCAGACGGTGTCTTACTGATCTCCGCAGAGGAATTGATCCAACCGTCCGACGAAGAAATCCTTGGCTATGAATCGGTAGACGAGGATGACGAGCTCGCAGACTCAGACGAAGACGAATACGACGATATGGGCCAGCCAAAGAAGGGTGGCGCCGAGTCTGAGGAAGAAGATGAAGGCATTGCCGCCTGGGGCACATCGAAGAAGGATCTTTACAACGCAGATCAAATCGAGACCGAGGCTGATGCATTGGAGGAAGAACAGGAGGCCAAGCGACTGCAGTTGAAGCAGTTGCAAGCTATGAATGAGGCCGATTTCGGGTTTGACGAGTCTGAGTGGGTGGAGTCCGGCAAGGGTGTTGAGGACAGCGCCGATGCTGGCGTAGTGACTGAAGTGCTTCCACAACTGGAGATCACTGAGGACATGGATACCGATGAGAAGCTGAAGATTTTGAAGTCGAGATACCCCGAGTTTGAACCCCTGGCAAAGGACTTTGTCGACCTTCAGAGCTCCTTCAAGGATCTTCAACAAGCAGCCTTGAAGGCTTCCTCAACAGACGACTCAGAAGAGCCACAGCCATCTCCAGTGCCTGTGGTGAAATTCCGTGCGTTGTCTGCATACCTTGGCACTATCAGCATGTACTTCATGCTCCTCTCCTCTCCTTCTCCCGATGCAACTAGCGAACATGTTCCGATGACGCCCGCCGAACTCCGACAACACCCTGTCATGGGATCGCTTGTCAAATTCCGCAAGCTTTGGAACACCGTCAAGAATCTTGAAGAGCTCGAGGAACCCGCTGAGGAGCCTACTAAGCAGACTAAGACCGAGACAACCAAGGTCCAGAAGCAACCAAAGACTCAAGAGACCAAGAAGCCGAAACAGAAGAAGCTCAGCAAGGCCGAGATAGCACAGGCAGAAGCTGAAGCTCTCCGCGCCGAGCGTCTCCGTCAAACAGAAGCCGGTCTCGCCGACCTCGAGAACCTGGCCACCGAGCCTTCACGGAAGCGCAAGACACAAAAGGTCAAGGCACCTCTCAAGGATGATGACTCTGACTTCGGTGACGAGGATGCCCTCACAGCCCACGAGGCAGAGGAGAAGGCCAAGCAGAAGCGCTCCCTCCGGTTCTACACCTCGCAACTGGCCCAGAAGGCCAACAAGCGCAACGCAGCAGGTCGGGATGCCGGCGGAGACGCCGATCTCCCATACCGCGAACGTCTGCGTGACCGTCAAGCCCGTCTCAATGCCGAGGCCGAGAAGCGTGGTCGCAAAGAACTCCATCCCGACCAGCAGCTGGGAGGTGACAGCGACGACGAGGATCGTCGCGTCGCCAAGGAGCTCCGCCGCGGCGAGGGTGCCAAGGAGGGCACCGATGACGACGAATACTACGACATGGTGGCATCCCGCTCCAAGAAACGCAAGGACGACAAGCAGGCTCGTGCAGATGCCCACGCTGAGGCTGAGCGCCTTGGCGGACAGGTCTATGAGCAAGAGGAGATTGGTCCGGATGGCAAGCGTGCTATCACGTACCAGATCCAGAAGAATAAGGGTTTGCACGCGAAACGCAGCAAGGACTCCCGCAACCCGCGTGTCAAGAAGAGAAAGAAGTACGAGGAGAAGCAGAAGAAGCTTGGCAGTACTAAGCAGCTGTACAAGGGCGGCGAGGGCCGCGGTGGATACGGTGGTGAGCTTACGGGTATTAAGAAGAACCTGGTCAAGAGTGTTAAACTGTGAATGTGTGCTTGATCATAAACTTCACGGTCTTGTGTTTATGTTTTCATGGCGTTCACTGCGGGCAGTTTCAGGCATTCGATGTGTATATAACCCCGATTTCATCTTTTGGTTTACCCGAAGTTTCAAAACCCGTTTTATTCATCTCAATCCATCTTCTCGCAGGTATATGGTGCGCTCGATGCACCATGTATGTATTCTAGCTAGTATAGCCCCAACTTAGACTCTTATCCCCGATCTGTACAAATGATCAGTTCCAGATACCCATGTAGAAGATAAAATAATGTCGAGCTGAACACACCCTTCAACCTTTTGTCATTTCGAATAGGAAACATGGGCAATCCCTCTGCAAATTGAGGACGATGAGGAATCTCGATAGATTGTGATTTTCTACTTCTAGTACTCGAGCTACGCATCAAGTTAGCAGAGGTCAAGCGCACCTACGTAAAGCGTAGATACCTTGCATTGGGAGAAATGGGCGAAGTCGGCGCATGATCTTGGGAACGGCGATTTGGCTTCGGCATAATACTGCGAGACGCCCATCTAATCTTTTCCGAAAACCGGTCTGAGCCATTCTTGATACTTGTGCTCGGGCTTCTCGAAGTCGGACTCTCTACCACGGGGGTTACGTGCGGGAGCTCGGAGATTGGGATTGGAGCTGTGTCGGATCTGCGACGGTTATATGAGGGTAGGTCAACTGACGTGGGTTTCTCTGAGATTCTTTGAGTATGAGAAGCATGGAGGGCGAGCTCGCTAGATTGAGATTCGCTGGATCGGGACAGGGCCATTGAATCGGTGTCTGCGGGTGGATGGCCGTTGTAAAGTTGGCTGGAGTTCGTAACGGAATTTGTTGATTCAGTCAGTTTTGCATTATTCAGAGTATCTATGAGCTGCTTGTATGTGTCGCCGTCAACACCCCGACTGGTTTGCATTTGCTGTGCCCTTTCTGTCTTGGAGCTATGTTTCTGGGCACCAGACGTCAAGTCAATCTCACCCGGGTGCGAGACATCTTGGGTGGTGGATGGTATTTGCCGTTTCGGAGAAGCAGTAGTCATGGCTGTCTCTTGGATAGCTGGAGCAGTCTGGTCCGGGTGGTCGGGCAGCGAGTCCTGTAGCATTGGTATTAACCAGGCGTAGTCCAAGGCATCTCTGGCAGTAGGGCGATCTGCCGGGTTCGCAGCCATCATGCTCGCCAAAAAGGACGTTGCTTCTGGGCTGACTGGAGAATGAGACGAGTCAAAAGGCAGTATCGAATGCCCTTTATAGTATTCGAGTAGATCAGTTTTGCCAGAGAAAGGAAACTTCCCAGTGAGCAAGTAGTAAGTGATCACACCCAGAGCCCATATATCGATTCCAGGGCAATGGTCTGATTCCAACGTTGTGCTTTCTGGGGATGGACTCCATAACCGTTCATACACCTCTGGCGCAGTAAAGGCTGGCATGCCATTGAACGTTTGTAGACCCGTAAATCCTTCCATCACGCGCTTGCTGATTCCGAAGTCGCCAATCTTTACCCACCAATATGGGCCTGTAGATAACGCAAAAATGTTCTTCTTAAGATCAGCAAGGTGGAATCAAAAGCACCATGGCTGGAGCATACCTGAGGCTTCAGGTCACCGTGAGTGAACCCATTGCTATGCATAAAGTCAAGACTCTCGAGAAGCTGGAAGGTAATCTGCTGTGCTTCTCTTTCCCGGAATAGCTGCGTCATGTACTTCTGCAGATCTCCAAGAGGGAAATATTCCATTGCGATAAACAGACACTCAGTGTTCTCAAACCAGCCCGATGATTTCACAAAGCAACCGTCATACTGAACGAAGGTCAGTGATTTTGACGGGAGTATACTAAGATAACAGGGTATGAATACCAATCATGTACCTACCTTTCGCTGCGAGAAACGAGCAATGGCTTCTAGCTCGCGATTATAATCCATAGACCTCGATCCCGGGACAGACTTGCGCACTTCCTTAACAGCCCGGAGCTTGCCTTGACCGACACATTCTTCCAACCACACAGTACCGAAGATGCCGATTCCAAGGTCACGTTTCTTCTTCCATACTTCCTCACGCTCTCGACGCCTTCCGCGGCGACCGCCGACTAACGTTGATTCAAGAAAAGTGTGCGTTGTAAGCTCTGCATCGAACTTGGTGGGGAGCTTCGAGTCCTTGACAAGATCGGAGACTTGCGACATGCGGGGCTAAAAGAACCCCGGATTCTGAGGGTAGCAGCGTGGGTCTCTTCTATGATATAATGTAGATAGTGTTAACCTAGAGGATGCGGACGTTGTATGAGAGATGCTTGGCTTGGTGCATATGGTTATATTTTGGATGCATGAGATATTGTCAGCGTACAAGTCGGGAGCCCCATTCTTTCGAAACGGTATATGTAACATGACCGGGGAAAAAGTCGGGCTAAATTCATTATTGTTTTGGCCCCCGGTTGCTACAAATGTAGTGGAGTGAGTAGGGACTCCATTCTCCTAATGGCATAGATCAACATCGCGGGTTCGGCCAATTGATGATGACATGGGGCGTAAATGTATGTTGTCCTCCGTAAGGATATTTGGGATATCATTGGCCTCCATACGCTTGGTCCCATAATAATAAAACACTTTCACTCGAACAAGCCTTCGAAGACTGCCTTGACATGGTCCGAGCCACCTTGTGAGAAATCAATCTCCAGGAAACCTCTCGCTAGGGAGTTCTTATAATAACACTGTTAGTTATCCCCCTTTATTGTTCTTAGAAGATGCACTCGTACCGCTTCTTCTAAGTCTTGCATCTCCTCTGAAGATAGAACTGCACAGGCCGCGACAATGTTCTCCCCTCGTGCTGAAAGAGACGCAATCTCGTTTGCGCGAGATACAATAGCTGGGTCGATACCGTTGATTGCTGCACAACTGTACCGCCACGAGTCAATCATTTTTGCCAAAAGGGACGCGGGTATCATAGAAAGCAGGACGTACATGGTACCAAAGCTCTTGTTACTTCGTCCCGGACGGAAACTGTTTGAACCGTAAGCATCATTTACATACCATTAACCCAGGAGCCGGTTTTGCCACACATACTTGTATAGATACGTGATCTGGTCCTCGACTTCCTGGGTTTCTTCACAGACCTGAACTTCCATATGGCCAAGATGGAGTCGAGGCCGCAAAGCGAGGAAGTTGTTCTCGAAAATCTCATGAAAATGAGTCGCTGCAATGACTTTAGCGGGGCTCTCGAGACACAGCAGATAATCGAGTATGCCACAGGCAAGTCCGATGCCATCTGAATGCGTTAATTAGTCTGCATCAAGAGCTATATCTAGATAAGAACAAACCACTTTCGTTGGTTCCCTTCCCAAACTCATCGATGATAATCAAGCTTCGGTTTGTGACTTGTTTCAGGCAGAGAGAAATTTGCTGCAAATCGTTCATGAATGTGCTTTGGATCTAAAGAGATGTCAGACTGCCAAATTTGAAACTTTATGCAGGGAATTTTCGGATACCTTGGAGACACTCTCTTGGGTATTAATTTTGGTCAAGATTTTATCTGTGACTCCCAATTCTGCGCTGTCTGCAGGAACAAAGCTGTGACAATTAGCCTTTGTATGACCATCTCAATGGAAAGAAACCTACCTCCCAATCTGTGCTAGGTATACAATCAGAGCAACCTGTTTCTAGGTCAGAAAATGAGTTTCACGAACACAAAGTATAGCTTACCTGCTTGATATAGACACTCTTCCCTGAATAGTTCGGTCCAGTTAAAAGCAACATGCTAGGGTTAGAATCCGTGGACGAAGAAGCATCATTGGTCTCGGACTCATTTCCACCCACGAGAAATGTGTCATTTGGCACATAGGACGAAACAGTCAATTCTTGAAGGATGTGCCTGGCATTTGTTAGGGATGTTGAGGAATGGTTGTTAACGAGCTCTTACCGGCCACCCTTGATTCTGATCACATTTTGTTCAACCATCCGTGGTCTGGTCAGCTTGTAGAAGCTGGCTGCCTGTGTGAGAGCAAGGAGACTGTGGACTTCGTATCAGCGGTCCTCCAATCATATCCCACAAGAACTGACCTATCAATATCGCCGCAAATATCAGAGGCATCGACGAGCACATTCTCATATCGAAGAACCCTTTGCGCCAAGTCGTACACAATCTCGATTTCTTTCTCTGCCAACGTACAACTTTTAGTTCCCCATTTTCAAGGTTTCCCGTCAATTTATTTGGCTTACCGCAGATAATACCGTATATATCCCCCAGCTTCTCATCCATCTCTCTCATGCGGAAGTCTTTGAAATACGCCCGATTCTCTGTGATGAACATCAACTCCCAGTCATCATCGGAGCCAGTATACTCCGCAGTGCCACGGCCATTGAGTGGGATGGCAATATTGAACCCAAGCTGAGGGAAGTAAATGACATTCACGTCGACGTTGAGAGTCGCTGGGATTGTCGCAGCAATGTCGAGAGCAACGTGCTTGAGAAGGCTGTTGAGACCATCGTATCTGTCTTTGATTTTGTCAAGTTCTCTATCAATTCCTTGCTTAACCACTGTTCTTCCTTGTTCTTCGGAGTTATCAATGTCGACCTAAAAAGTCAGACCCGTTGTTAACTCCCCATTAAAAAGAACTTACAATTTCTTGAACCATGCGACCAACTCTGTACAGCTGTGCCGCCTCAAAGACTCTAAGGGCCTGCAATACGTCAGTATATGAACGGACTGACATGTCTATCGGAGATTTACCTTGCTTCGGAGAGTCAGGATATGCGCACCCGAGACCTCCCGTAGTGCATCATTGATGTCGATGGAGTAGAATGCAAACTGGTCAGTCACCTCCTTAGCATCACAATTCAAAAACCATGCAAATCAAACATACAGCGAGAAGACTAGCCCAAACCGTAGTTTTGAATCCAGTAATCTTCGCACTGCCAGTACTAATTCCCTTGCGAAGATTGACCGTGACAGGTCTGAGGTTCTTAATGTGTTTCAATGCTTTGGTCATCTTGTCTAATGCAGCAAGATTGTCAGGGCGTGAAAAGACCCCTATGAAATCATGCCGTTCTCGAATCGTATCTAGATTTACGCTCGGACGGAAAAAGGTTTGCTTGAGCCTTGCCCTACCCTGCGGGGTGTATGCAAAGTGCTGAAAGAGCCCGTAGACCGAAAGGCCCTCTTTACCTGACGCTGACTTTTTTCCCGGTCCCTGGTTGAACATATTCGGGTGTGACTCGGACTGGATAATCTGGAGGGAGGTGAAGGTATTGCTGCTGATCCACATGGTATCCCGTAGATTGAACATCTGTAGTGCTCGAATCCGATACTCATTTCCTTCTTCGAGGGGGCTAGGCGCCGCGGCTCTTCGACGCTGCAAATAAGTGAGTATGGCTCCTGCGCAACCAATAGTCACGGGGTTCTCCATGTCGACGGAACTTGAGATATGCAACAGTCTTCCTTCTTGGAGTGTAAAGCCCATCTCTTCTGGGTCCACTTCTTCCGGTCCGGCAAGGCCATTTTGAGGCACAAAAAACCGGATGCGCTGTTCGTGCTTAGATGAAATTTGTAAAGCAAGTAATTTGCTTTCTGCATTGGAGTAGCTGAACTCTGGCGTTGGACGAATGTCTATCTGGTAAGGAAGGTAGGCAGAAGAAACTGGGCAGAAATTATCAGCATTTGCTTGCATTGGAAAGGGTCGAAGAGCCCCAAGGCAAAGCAAATCTACCATCTTCTTGTGCGAGATTCTGATCTTGACTCTGCGAACTAAGATCGACACGAGGAGGTGTCAAGACCACCGTAGGTTTGATTTGGAGAAGCACTGGAGATGGCCAGATTAGCACCAGATCTAGACCTGAACATTTAATAAACCCACGAGCGTCGATCGTCTCCATATCCCCTGAACGACTATCACCAAGCAAGTACATCTTTTCTTCTTCGGCTGAGTAGTATGAGCACCCCACAGTTCCATGGTCCTTCATGTCAATCGCAGCAATGACATGGTCATCGAAGTCATCGTCAGTAGCCCTCACCGAGCGATCTGTTTCGATCCTGGAGTCTGTGGGATACGGAGTGTGCAATTGACTTGCAGACGAAACGATAGGTGTTTGAGGAGGACCACTTGAAGTGCTGAAAGCTTGGCTTGATGGAACCCTGTGACCTAGTCGTCGCCCAGAGGTACGAGGTGTGATTGGAGGGCGGGAAGCTGGTGTTCTCTTCCTTTTTAAAGAAGACATTTTGCCGATGCCAATGAAATTGGGATACCTAGAGATGCGACGAGAGAGAGAAATGATGGGGCGGGATGATATATGGTGGGTTCCCACGGGCAGTTTGTGTAGTCATCTGTTCACGGGCCGTTCTTCGAATCTACATAGAACAAGCAATTTGATCGATATGATTAAAAGTGCATTATTGTACAATGAGTGGATGGGCTAGTATACAATCATAATATGTGAGAGAAGATCATGCAATCGAAATTTCCCAAAAGGAGACGCAAAACATCGTATGTACCACATAAAGAACGCCTTTCATGTTTCATTTACTCTTGCGCGGTTAGCACCAGGCCAGACTTAGACTCATCGAGAGAAACTCTGGCAGTCTGACCAGAGACAACTTCACCTCGGATGATCTTATCAGCCAAACGGTTTCCAATTTCCTTGGCAATGAGACGGTTTAAAGGCCGGGCACCAAATCGCGGGTCGTAGCCTTTCTCGCACAGCCAGTCCTTGGTCTCATCGTCGACCTTCAGGGTCATACGGCGGTCATCGAGTCGGGCCTGAAGCTCTTTGATTCTGATCTCAACGATGTCCCGCAGGGCATCCTTTGACAAGCGCTTGAAGATGATGAATTCATCAATTCGGTTCATGAACTCAGGTGGGTATGCGCTCTGAACCACATCCATAACAGCCGTTTTAACCTTTTCGGGTAGCTCAGCATCACCGGAGTCTTTAATTGGGTGCAAGGGGTCTGCTCCGACCAGGATACTAGCTCCAAGGTTCGAGGTCAAGACAATCAGGGTGTTTCGGAAGTCAACCTTGTGGCCTTGGGCGTCTGTCAGGAAGCCCTCGTCGAGGACCTGCAGCAGTAGCGCTGAGATATCGCGATGCGCCTTCTCGAATTCATCGAATAACAGAACCGCGTAAGGCTTCCGCCTGACAGCCTCCGTGAGCTGGCCAGCATCGTCGTATCCGACATACCCGGCAGGGGAACCGATGAGACGACTGATTGTGTGTTTCTCCTGGAACTCACTCATGTCAAACCGCAAAACGGCAGTTTCGGTGGAGAAAAGGAACTCGGCCATCTTCTTGCAGAGCTCAGTCTTTCCAACACCGGTGGGACCGAGGAACATGAAAGAGGCCGTAGGGCGATTTTCACCGCTGAGACCAGCTCTCTGCATCCGCACGGCATTTGCCACAGCAGAAAGCGCTTCGTCTTGTCCACGGACTGATTTTCGGAGAGTGTCCTCCATCCGAATCAGCTTCTCCACGTCTGCAGCCATGAGCTTGTTGACGGGGATGCCTGTGGTCCGAGAGACGACGTTTCCAATATCATCTGCAGTAACGGAGTCGTGAATCAAAGTTTGATTTTGAGAATCCTGTTTAGCGCCTTCTTTGGGTAACTTGGTTTCGAGCTCCGGGATGGTAGAGTATCTCAACTCTCCGGCCTTGGCAAAGTTTCCTTCGCGTTGAGCTTGTTCAAGTTCAAACCGAGCGCGTTCCAAGTCCTCCTTGGTGCGTTTGATATTATCGATTTCGGCCTTCTCTTTCTCCCAGGTCTCGGTCAATTTACCGGCCTCCGTTTGCTTGGTCTTCAGGTCCTCTTGAAGCTTCTCTCGCCGTTCCCGGCTGGCAATATCGGTTTCCTTACGAAGAGACTCAAGCTCAATTTGGATGGTAGTAATGTCACGCTCAAGTTCCCGAATTGAGTCGGGCTTCGACTCCTGCTGCAAGCGAAGAGCTGATGCAGCTTCGTCGACAAGATCAATCGCTTTGTCTGGCAAAAATCGATCGGTGATGTAGCGATTACTGTAAGTAGCTGCAGCTACTAAAGCGCCGTCTGTAATTCTGACACCATGGTGTACTTCGTATTTGTTCTTGATGCCTCGTAGAATGGAAATAGTCGAGGCGACCGACGGCTCGCTCACCAGGATAGGCTGGAACCGTCGGGCAAGAGCCACATCTTTTTCAATCAATCGATATTCGTTGAGAGTAGTGGCACCACAGCATTGAAGTTCGCCCCGTGACAGAGCAGGCTTCAGCAGGTTACTAGCATCAATACTACCCTCAGCCTTGCCCAATCCTAGCAAGGTGTGAAGCTCGTCAATGAAGAGGATCACCTCACCTTGCGCATCCTCCACTTCCTTCAGGACAGCTTTCAGACGCTCCTCAAAATCCCCCCGAAACTTGGCTCCTGCAATTAAAGAGCCCAGATCCAATGAAACAACCCGTTTGTTTTTGATACTCTCCGGAACATCTCCTTGTACAATGCGCTGAGCCAGCCCTTCGAGAACGGCGGTCTTGCCAGTTCCAGCAGCACCGATCAACACGGGATTGTTCTTGGTCCGCCGAGACAGAATTTGAATGGTTCGATGAATCTCGGAATCACGTCCAATGACTGGATCCAGCTTGCCAGCTTTAGCTTTCGCCGTAAGCTCAACACCATACTTCTCGAGTGCGGGTTTCTCGTCCTCTCCACTCATATCCATGCGGTGGGTGCCGCCCCGGGGGATGTGGACGACCTCCCTTGGCATAGTGGCGGACAGGGACCGGGCTAGGGTTGGCGGCTGGTGGAATGAATGAGGCGCAGGGCAGTATGCTTGATCTCGGGATCGGGGATAGAAGACGGGTCGACGATAGACGAGGCGTCCGCAAAAGTCGAGTGCGGGCACTGAGAGATATTCTCGCCGCCATTATGTAGATAGTAGATTCAGACCTTAGGAGGGAAAAAGCCGTAGAGCAGATCAACACCTGAGATGTCACCGGTATAGCTTAAATACCGGCAACCAAAGGTCCATCGGGAGGCTTCTCGAAAGATCCACATAGCGAACGCTGAGTGGCGGGAAGAGCTCAAGCTCCGTCACCAGTCAGTCACCTGACTAGTCCAAGCTCCGCCCTGAAGTCACCAGTCAATCACATGACCAGGCTAGGTTAAGCTCTGTTGTTAGCAAGTCACCTGACCAGTCCTCGCTCTTCCACGTTTTTCCGCGACTCCGTAGAGATTTTCCGTAATAAAAAAAATCCTCCCTTTTTAACCCCTCCCTCATCTACTTTCTTCTCCTTTTTTTCTTCTCCTTCCAGAATAGATACCACCACACCTCTCTTTCACAATGGGTTTCACCGACTTTGTCTCTGATGCCGGCCTGACTCGTAGGCGCCCCTGAGATTTTGTTATTTCGAATCAATTGGTGACTGACTGTGCCCCTCAGTGGCCAACCACTTCCTGTCCACTCGGTCCTACGTTGTTGGGTACGAATTCCTCCCCCTTTAATTGCCTTTTTTACCTTTTCTTTCCTTTCCCCTTATGCTTTCATGATGAGAAACATTGGTCCGTGTTTAGGAGGCGGATTAAGACCCCGCTGGATGACTACACGCAATCGCGAGCAATCGCATCTCTGATCTTGCATCACTATGTTACATTGCCGAATTATTTCGTCTGATGATGAACTTCGTCGCTGACTCGGTTCAATAGCAACTCGCCCAGCCAGGCCGATGTCGTGACCTACAAGGCCTTCACCGCCGCCCCTGATGCTGCCAAGTACCCCCACGTTGCCCGCTGGTACAACCACATCGCCTCTTACGAGAGCGAATTCTCCACCCTCCCCGGTGACTCCTCCGCGGCTTTCACTGCCTACGGTCCTGAGACCACCGAGCTTGCCTCCAACCCCAAGGACAAGCCCGAGGAGGAGGATGACGATGAGGACCTCTTCGGCTCCGACTCTGAGGAGGAGGACCCCGCGGTTGTTGCTGAGCGCAACAAGCGTCTCGAGGAGTACAAGGCCAAGAAGGCCGGCAAGGTCAAGCCTGCCGCCAAGTCCCTCGTCACCTTGGAGGTCAAGCCCTGGGGTATGTGTTTTCCAATCTCTCTTTTATTTCAATTGCTAACAAACGTTTCCAGATGATGAGACCAACCTTGAGGAGTTGGAGGCCAACGTTCGCGCCATTGAGTGGGACGGTCTCGTCTGGGGTGCCTCCAAGTGGGTTCCCGTCGGTTTCGGTATTAAGAAGCTTCAGATCAACCTTGTCGTTGAGGACGAGAAGGTCTCCACCGATGAGCTCCAGGGCACGATCGAGGAGGATGAGGACCACGTCCAGTCCACTGATATCGCTGCCATGCAGAAGCTGTAAATTTGCAATGCCCATTTATGAAGCAGAAATTGTGTGATGGAAATGCGTGATGTCAAAGGAATCCTTTACGAACCTAGTCCAACTAGAAAGCTGGTCCAGTAGTGACCGGTCATTGATGAGAAATTAAAAAAAATTCATGACCATATATCTCCACTGTAAATTGGCCAGTAATATGTGTGTTAGTGTGTAATCTACGGGAACACTGGGTTGCTTTGACTGATTTTTCTAGCAGACCGATGTCGGCTTTTTAGGTGGTTCAATGTCTCGTATATCAACACTCAAAATCTGCTAATTGATACTCTCAGGAGGTCTTGTTTCTATTGACGTCGCTGTCCCGTCATTGTGTTCTTTTTGTGGCGATCTGACCACCTCATGGAAATGGGTTATCAACGCCAGATACCTGAGCAGTATCGATTCTGCATTCATAAATAACAAAGATTTGGAATCCACTGAATACTCATTTGGACGGAATTTCTTGGTAAATTTATTTGAAGGATACTTGGTAGAATCTTTTCTTCATGGCCGAATATATATATTTCCACCACCCCTTTGGGAATGCCTACATAGCAGATTCCCATAAACTCCAGATCGCGTACATAGATTTTCGTATTGGAATCATTGATTTTGATCTAAACCTCGACCCTTTGTTGCCTTATTTTACCAAGCCTTAGCCAGACATCGTATCTCGGCATTAATAAAACGGTCATACTCATCAGGTGTGGTTTTCGGTGTCGATCGCAGAGGACAAGACGGATCAAAAGCATGTACTCTGCTGCTAAGTCTCGCAAGCAGCTGCTCTAACTGACCAGCATCGGGTGTGACCGACTCTACATGTCGGGGTATCGGGGTATTTGGAGGGTCTTTATACTGAGACGGAGGCTCTGTAGCCTGCTCGCCCTGAGCGTCGGAGAAACGAGAAGAGGATGGACGGAGAACATCGCTCTGCGACTGTGCCATGTCAAGACACTGAAGGGACATGGCAATGATATAAGATGAGTGCGAGAAGGATCAATGCAAGTCTTCGATTGCTGTTTAACGAAGGAAGTGATCATAAGTGTGTGAGGAGATATGCTCTTTATGTTTCTGGCCCACGGCTCATTTCATGGACAAGTAAACCGTATACATATGTACACTACAGACCGGATAAAACCACAGTGCCTCGATCTTGGTGTTCCTAGTTCCAGGCCAGTTGGCAAATCCTGTAAGGTCTATCGAACTATGTACCCTCTCATTCTCGAACCATATTTTCCATCTGTGTGACCAACACTTTAGGCTATAGACGTATCCGTATCCACCGAAGTTGACGGAGCTTGGAGACAAGCTAAAGTCTTTTGTCTATCACAGTGATCGCTGAGGAAGTCGGGGTTGGACAGGAGAGTCGAGCGGTGTTACCCCCACTCAGGGGTTGATCTACTGTGTGTTGTCAACTGGCGTCGCAGAATCCACCGAGAGGAAGTATATAAGGAATAGCCCAGACAGTTGGCAAAATAACCTGTTTATTCTATCCATTGACTCAGAATGTTCGTTGATGATGGGGTGTAGACATGTACCTAAGTTGTAGTCTCCCGTCGTCAAGATTCGAGTTTGATATCGCAAGGAACGAATACAAGGTTCACTGTATAGGTAGGGTAGGGAGATAACCATGATATCAACCTGAGAAGCCATGCAGAGACAGAATCACCCATCCTTTTCAATAGCAACTCAGTATGAACGAATATCACATTGTGATGAAATCCAGGCCAGCCCTGGAGTCAAAAGGTGATTAGGTAAACCGCGGGATGCTGGAGCCCGGGGGCTCCACGAACCTCCCGCCAACATATCAAACGGCATCACGACACCGTCCACAGCCAAGGGACCCCAGGCTTCATCTAATAATTTAGTGGGGATCGTCTATAATTATTCACCGATAAGAAAAGTCCGCAGTGAACAGACCCAGCCAGCAAACCCCAACCTGCAACCCAAAACCAACCTCACCACCCATCATGAGCTTCCTCTCCCGCGTGGTGACTTTCTTCGGCCTCGTCCTGATAGTTCACGCGTAAGTTCTCCAATACATCCGCACTACATCTATCTTGCCTCCCGAGCTGAGCTGACCCTTCTGCAGAGGCTACTCGGCCCACGAACACACTGTCCTTTACAGCAACCGCACATCCACTGCCCTCCCACAAGACATTATCATCGAAACCCTCGCCTCCGTACTAATTGTTTCCATCGGACTGGTGTTGAGCGCGCAGAAGTTGAAGCCGATTAGCTGGCGCGAATGGGCGGGCGAGATTGAACGGGATGGCGGAGCGCGCAATCCGTACCTGAGTCTGGAGGAGCGTTATGGGTTCTGGGATATTCGGGTGAGTTTTGGATCTACTTGATGCGTGTCTTGCTGGAAGTACATCTGCTTGGGGTTTATTGTGGATGTGCATCCATTGCTAGATGTCATCGTTGGTTTGGGCTAGGAATCTCAGAAGCTAACATTTGGACAACATAGGCTAAGCGGAAGGAGTTTGCGGACTGGGTTCGCAGCCAGGATGTATCGATCAAGGAGTGATGGTTGAATATTGAGTTTGTGGTTATGTGCTGCGGCGGGGTGAGCTGTATAATATGCATTGCGGCGAGGGAGTTCAGTTTTCAATTGAGATGCTCAGTTTGTTGCTGGCTATGATATCTATGTGGAAATGATGGCCACGTACTCTGTACACTGGACTAACCTTGAAGAATAACTTACGCATACGCCGCCGACGCAGTGGCGAACTCGCATCTTGGTGCGATGTACGGATACTCGAGAGGCGAGAGGTGACACAGACATACCACTAGTACGCCTGGCTGCTTGTGACTTGAGTAAGTGGGACCACTGCCAGATATAGACGCTTTTGGCGCACGCGATTTGCATTCCTGCGCCACACCGCTGCAGGATGATGGATAGTCTAGGCCATCTATTGGAAACATGACCACAAGTTGTTGTGACTAGGCCAAGAAGCAAGGGGGTTGATGCGGCCTGCACGGTAGCAAAAAGCAAGTTTATTCCAGACTCGGAGAACGCTGTAGAGAATCACATATTGAGATGATTGTAATTCTGTGTCTGGTGATGAGTACTCCATAGAAGGAAAGTAGCCTTTTAATTTACATATGTAGATTGTATACGGAGTATGTAGTACATACATGTTTATATGATGAAGCTGTACGACCTAATTACACCTTATGCACATCAACAGTACTATACAACATACATATCGGGTATGTGCCTGTCCACCTAGTCAGAATAAAGACTGCAGTACTCTGGGATCAAGCTTAAAAAGGTGCACGATAGTACGGGGTACTCTATCTGGTAGTATGTCGACCCTCTCTGTACTCCGTATACCCCTTCATATCCAGGAATATATTATTGTTTTGTCACAGAAAAGAAAATATAAATATAGAGTCGGTCCCTACTGGATGGAGTTAACCGAACCGTCTCGAAAAGACCCACCTGATGATCTGGAGTCCAACAGTACAAAAGTACAAAAGTACAAAAGTTGGGATAATTTGGAAATACCGTATCCAATGGAGAGTCCATAGATTGGATATTAAATCTATCTCCTTACGGAGTACAATAACATAATATCATATATCGTAATGTTCAGTATCTAAGAGAAAAGAAGAAAAGAGGTGCAGTTGACCTCGGCATATAATAGCCGAACAAAGTGATGTCTCACTTAAAGGCCGGTTCGACTCCCTTAGCTCCAAGACACGTATGTTGTAGGATCGCACCATTCGAGGCCGAAGACAGTATTAATTACTTATAGTTTTTTATCGTGTGTCAGATGGGAAAGAAATCAAGGACTGGACTGGATGGCATCAAAAGGGATTCGTATGCCGCCACGCGGTCAAGGGTATGTCCTGCCTAACTTCTAAGTAATTACTACTGGAAATTATTCAGGATTTGAGACATTTCCAAGATTAGTACATGTGTACTCTGTATACTCCGTACATGCACTAGTAACCTTGGAATGGTAACAATTATATTTGTTATGATTACTGACATCCATGGCCAGACGCGGCTAAATAGGTTAGTGCATATTGCCATGTCAAGCCATTCCATCGTATTCCAACTATTCCAACTATCTCAATTATTACAAAGTCTCCTCAATTTTGGACAGAAGAAAGAGGGAAATGCTATATTTGTAGTCAAATAGAGCCAAGAGGTGAATATCCCTCATAGCTTCATAGTGGAGCTTATTGGTGTGACCCCAGAAATCGACAGAAATAGAACTGCAAAGTCCTTGCAGATCCCAAATTACGCTAGATTCAGACTCTGCTAGCTGACTGGAAAACAGGGTATTTGGAAACTCGATGTCGTATAAACATTACATGAGACTTGTTTCCCTGGACAACCACAGCCTTATAATCTCACCCTCCCCCGTTTTCTCAGATCACTTTTATTCCTCTCTCCACATCCTCCATAATCACTACAATAACTCATAACTCATCCATAATCTCTAATCCATCAAAATGCGTTTCTCCATCGTCTTCACTACCCTCTCGGCCATTGCCCTGGCCAACGCCCAGAGCAGTGTCTCCATCGAGGTAAGCAAAAACAAAACATCATGCAATATCACAAGAACAACATAAGCTAACCTCTCCCATAGACTGTCGACAACCCTGCCACTCAATACCTGACCCAGACAAACTCCCTCGGCGTTGTGACCGGCCAGCCTGATGCCGTTACTACCCAACCCACCGCCGTGACCTCGCAGCAGCCCGCCGCCTCCATCCCCGCTGGTCTGACCTCTCCCGTCGCCGGTCCTGGTGCCACTCAAAGCACTTTGTCCACTGCCTCCAGCAACACTGCCAGCGACTCCTCTGCTACTGGCACCGAGACCTCGGGCTCCTCCAAGACCACTGGTACCTCCTCCAGCACCAGCTCGGCCTCTGAGTCTGAGACCTCTGACTCTGCCTCCAGCTCCTCTGCTGGTGCTTCCACCTCCACCTCTACCGGTGGTGCTGCCATTGCCACCGCCGGCCCCGTCGGTCTCGGCATGGTTGCTGGTGCTGCTCTCGTTGCTTTCCTGTAAGCGAATTGAGAGTCTGTGACTGGCCGATGGCAATTTCTGCCGTCAATCGTACTATGATGTCCACTTTGTTCCATTTCGGCGAGGGTTTGTGGTCGGTCGGTCATGTTGATCCAGTATTTGGATTAACGGGAATGAGGGCCATGAAAATACGACCGTCGGTTTTTTTCTTCTTTTTTCTTCTGTGATTTGTTATTTTCTCCCAATGTTTCATATGGAATTTGTAATTCTCTTTTGGGCAGGACTCGTGTGTTTCACTGCGTTGTATCCAGAGGCACATGTTCACGGCGCACCTGTTTCCCATTTTCCCCTTCGGTCTTTGTGATTAACTTAATCTGTTGAGTAAATACGAGTCTCAGTTCCATCTGCATACACTGAAAGTATAGATCATAAGTATACTTCAGGAATGTCGATCTTAAAAAACCCAGATGATCATCCATGTATGGTCACGATAGCTGGCTCATATTTGCAGCAAATCTTAATTGTTGCAAGGGAGTAAGTGGCACGGGATGTGATGCATACGCTGCGACACGTAGTACATATATACATACATATGTAGTCAGTCACGTTGACGAGAGGGTAATTCGGATTTTATCTAGATATACGCATTACACCACATATCCCCATTGGTTCGAAATATGCATCGATTTGCACCAGACCTGCCAGCTGAGCTTATGTGGTTGTAAATGGAGTATAGAACTCAGGATGTTGAGAGTACTCAAAGAAAGACGAGGTTTATAGTACACGTCTTATATCTAGATGCATACTCTACTTGGCCGCATTCGACTTTAATGGACAAGTAGACGCCCTATAGAGTAGTCAAATCATGGAGTACATGTACATGGAAAGCGGACAGCACCATTAGAGCCCGATCCCTCAGCTATCCATTTCCCTTCAGCTGTCTATAATGGTCTGCTTATTCTTGAGCAATAGAAGGTCGTATACACGCGGTCTCTTCTTCTTCCTCTCCCTAGCAGCCTGACGTACGCATGATATAATATAGGCAGCCAGGTATTCCTGTTTCTCTCTAGAGAAGGAAATATCGCTCAATTAAGCCTTCCCCCTTATGTCTCATCGGATAGCAAGGGCTATAGCAAGGATGCGATGAAACATAGGGCAATCCCAAAGAGGTAATATTAGTGACGCGCCAATGACGCGACAAGGAACACGTGACTGACGCGCTACCAAAAAGGTTAGTGCGACCTCCACTCAAAACAAACCGTCGACGAAGTAACCATCTCTTATCATTTGTGATTGTGATTGTTGTGCCCTCACTGGTCCGGATCACTTTCTGAATTGGTATTCTTATCCAACTGAGTTTATCCTTTATTTTAGTACTCTACAACCCATTCAAGACTCCAGCATGGTAAGTCGTCCCTGTTCAAGTCATTGACACACACTGGTTCCCCAGCAACTAGTATATGCTCGTGCCCTGTATCTGACATGATATCTAGCCGTCCAATTTGCGCCGGCTAGCTGCCGACCATGCTGCCTTGCACCGAGATCTTCCGCCGTACTACTTGCAGCCGTCAGAGGGTGATGACTTGTCACAGCTGACGATACTCCTCACGGGCCCAGCGGGCACACCTTTTCACAAGGATTATGGGAGCTCCATCTCAAGATGCCTGATGACTACCCCAAGAGTCCCCCAAAGGCCACCTTTAAGACGAAGATATGGCACCCGAACATGGAGGAGCTCACTGGAGCTGTCTGTGTAGATACACTTAAGCGGGATTGGCAACCCAATCTGACCCTCCGCGATGTACTGGTGGTAAGTTAGACTGTACTAGCGCGACTGTTTTCTACAAGATAACTAACTTTGTTTGCATTCAGACAATCTCATGTCTACTTATCTATCCCAACCCTGACTCTGCCCTCAACGCCTCCGCAGGTGCTCTCATGCAAGAGAACTACGACGCCTTTGCACACCAAGCCAAGCTCATGACCTCAATCCACGCCCCGATCCCAACCAACCTCAGAGATGCAGTCGCAGAAGCAAAGATCCGGGGCGAGGAGACAGGGACCAAACCCGAGGAGAAAGGAAAAGACGCAGTCATTAAACGTACACGGAAACAAGCTCGCACCCACGCCGCTACAACCAAGAAAACTGCACGCAACACCACTGCATCCGAAAACCCGTCACAGCCCTCAAATCCTTTCGCCCAACCCTCCCCGCCCGTGACAGACACTACTATGAGTGATAGCGAAAGCGATGACCCTGCTAGTGCAAGCAAAGAAAACGACCCAACCCTTTCCCCCTCCCCGGTCCACCTCGCACCCCCAAGCCCCCGTAAAACAGCCTTGGGCAAACGCCCTCTCTCCGTCCTCTCAATCCCCTACCCGGAAGACTCCGATGCAGACATGATGCTCATTGACTCCGACAACGACAATGATGCCCCGGGAATGACCTCCAATGAACGAAACATCACCGCAAACACACGATCCCGTACTTCATCACCGCTACGGAAAACCCCCAAGCTCTCCCTACTATGTGGAGGAGTCAATGCCTCCGGCCGTCTCCGCGATGGGATGCCGATATTCGAAGATTTGCCTCAATTGGCCATGCAAGACCCCCTACGCCGACTGAGCGGGGACGGCAAAGAGAACCGTGGATCTGCAACCGCGCGGGGCATGAAAGAGAAGCGCGAATACCACCCTATGAAGACGCTCAACGGCTCTACTCCCCTTTCTCCAGCACATGCTCAGCTACCCACGCCATCACTATCATCGTCGTCTCTCTCAGGGTCCTCCACTTCTGGAATTTCCAAGAAGAAAGCCATGAGCAGCCAACACAAGCGTCTCGCCGTCAGAGCAAAGCCGCGCATTGGCATCCGCCGGCTATGAGAAATCCATCCATTTTTCTGGTACTTGACTTAGCACTGATGGATTCTTTTTGCATTTCCAGATCTCTAATTTATCTGGTAATTGGTTGATCTGATTGGCGCTGATTCTTTTCTTTGGCTTTTGCTCTTCTATCTACACCTATTTCACTACCCCTACCCCCGTTAGCGACATTTCTTGATACCCTTGATGGTCGGTTGGATCCAACCGGACTTACAAAATGCATGAAGCGTGGAGCGAGCATATTTGGAAGGAGCTGGTTCTATTACATTGCATAAGGTGGCCCTGTGGTTACAATTTGCTTTGCTTGGACAACATATTTGTCTGATTTCTTGTTTAGGAGTTTGGAGAATTCACATGACATTACGTACATTACTTACATTTCTTGATACATGGATTTCTTACATACTGTATTTCTCAAGGGAGCTGTGCACCTGGGTCATCTTTCTCAGAGCATTAGGAGCGGCTTCATTCCCTAGCAAGAGTCGACGTGATGGGTCAACAAAGCAGCTAACAGTGCGGTGTGACTCCTGAGCTCTACATCCTAGATCGAGCCTGCACTTTAGCAATATCGGGATACCCTCGTGATCATATGATTAGGCTTACCCCGAATCAAGTCGTTAATGAATTTATGGCCAGACTAATCGTACATACGAATGAACACTGGAGGGTAGGTATAAGTTTGTAATGCCATAGATTAATGGAAGGATTTTCTGGGACTATCGAGCTGCAATGTCCTTCCTGCCAAGTTTCCAAACATCCCCAGAGAATGAGAACAAAAGGAAACCAGGCAAGCTCTGGCACGAAGAGATTTGCCCAGGTTTCAACTAAAATGCTCAAAAGAAAAGACAAACAACCGCTTTGCACATATAACACGATAAGTATAAGAATCCCAGGACACGTCGGAAAGATGATGGGTAGTATTCGGGATAATTGGATTAAGCCACCGAGGAAAAGCGCAACCAAGGAAAGATATGCCGATAATGATATGTTCGATCCGCGTTGGGATTGGATTATGTCCGTAGGCGTGCACGAGAGACAGCATCCTCCGCTTGCGCGAAGAACCTGCAAGGTGGCATGCAAGAAATATATCCCATGAAGAAAACAGAGCCGCGTTTCAGACCTCTACAGGGCGTAGGGGTTGACAGATCGAACAGTGAGACATCTGGAATGCAAATCGCAGTTAGTTAGGAACGCCCATGCTAGGGGGAAAAAAGGCTGTATGGGAATACGTACGGAGGACTCTTGCTCAGGTCGGTCTTCAGGATGATGGGAACACGGGTCATCTCTGTGACATCCTGGATGAACTCTCCATCCACCTCGCGAAGCTTGAACAGGTTCAAGTACTTCTCCTTGTTGGTTAATTTGTTCTCGGGTGCATCACCAGTGCCAGAGGCAATCTTGGGGTCCGAGCGAGTACGGTGAGGTCCCTGCTGGTGGTGGCCGTTGCGTGTAGGCGAGGGCGGCATGCTCTGAGTCGAACGGTCGGCGGAGTTGAGCGACACACCGGCTGCCATTTCGGTGACATCATCCACATCTTCATCGTCATCGAAAAGAGCATCGACATCGTCGGCAGACATTGTGCCGGTCTCGGTTTGCTTACGCATGGCCTCATCACGCTCTCTGGCCCGCTCTCTGGCGGCTTCAGCCTCGCGGGCAGCCGCAGCAGCTTGAGCAGCGCGGGAGTTACCGGGCTTTGGACGCTCGTCCTCGGGAATGTATGCGGACGAGGGAACGCCCTTCTCCCAGTACAACTCGAGTACGCGACTATCCTTGCGGTATTCAGCCTTCTTGAGCGGCAGCTGGTCGCAGTGCACACGCTTCTCAAAGCCGTATTCCGGAATAAGGACGTCAAAGGCAGACTCGTAGACGCAGAGTACAATGCCCTCACTGATGAGATCACCGCCAATCTCACGACTTTTGCGGTCCATTTTGCGGCAGGCCTCAATGTGCACACTCTGCTCCTGGGCGTTGAGAGCTGAATCCTTCTTGTTGTTGCAAAGATCAGCAGTCTTGCTCAGTGACTCGAGATCGTCATTGAACTCCACGGTACCCTCGGAGAGCACGGCCTCGAGTTGACGGTGCACAAGGATATCGGCGTAGCGCCGAGAGGGGTTGGTGAAATGGGTGTAAACCGGCACATTGAGCATGTAGTGCTGGCGCATTTCATCGGGAGCACCGCTGCTGACGTAGTACTTGGCACGCTGCATAGCCTTGGAAATGAGAGTCTCCATACCCTGCATCATGTGTCAATACACACATCTATAACGGCGAGGACATGAAAGGCACTTACCTTGCGAAGATCCACATCTTGCACCTTGCAGAGAGAGCTCTGGAGGCTGCCACTGCTGCTTGAGTCCATTTCGAAGCCAAGGCGGTTCATCCGCTCAACAAACGAAGTAAGGCGACGAGAGTTGGGCGAGAACTGACGACGCAAGAAAGCTCTCTCCGGCATAGCGCTCACAAGCTTACGAGCGACGAAGAAGTTGGCCTGGTGGCTCAGCTCCTCAACAAGTTCATGTGCTGGGGTTGATTCAAAAATATTGTATTCGACTGGCACATTCTCGTCATCGAGCTGCTGAAGCAGACGCTGCACAGGAACGTTTGACACGCGGTTACCGAAACGGGCTTCGCGGAACTTGCCGGCAGTGTTCTGAGTGTTTTTGTTAGTATGGCAAGGAAAAAGAAGGCGAACGGTAGGACTAGAAGAAACTTACGTGCAACAAGCGGATACTGTCGGCAGAGATGCCACTGGTGTTGACATCGGACTTGCCCTGAACAAGAGCATTGACCTGGTCGTAGTCAAGACGGCCAGCGCTCTTGATGATACCTTTGCCGATCCAGACATCCTCGTCCACCACACCGGTGGTAGAGTTGGCCTTGAAGACCACACTGACCGTAAGGCGATCTTCGCCAGGGACAAGGGAGCAAAGCTCAGTGGAAACACGGGTGGGCAACATGTTCATGATTCGATCGACCAAATAGACAGCAGTACCACGCTTCTTGGCCTCACGGTCCACCAGAGAGTTACCCTTGACGAAGTGAGCAATATCGGCCACGTGAACACCGATCTCAACCTTGCCATCGGCAAGACTCTTCACATGGAACGCATCCTCGAGGGACTTGCTGTCGGCGGGATCGATCGTAAAGATGGTCTCTTCACGGAAGTCACGTCGCGAAGCCAGGGCGTCTCCCTCGCTAGAGACGGACCAGTCCTCCCAGCCGATGCTCTTCAGCACAGCATCGGAGAAGTCGTCCGAACCGAAGTTGTTATCGCGGAGCAGAGCGTCTGTCTCGACCCGCAGGTCACCCATCTCTCCAAGCTGCTCAACAAGAGTGCCGAAGGGGTGCAGAGAGGTAATAGGCCACCTTTTGATAGAAGCAACGAAGATTCGGTTGGCGTAATCCTGGTGCTTCTCGACGAAGTCCCGCGGTGCCTGCTCTGTGGGGATGGCAATAAGTGGAACACGCTTGTCGGTAGGTTTAAACCAGACAATCTTTGGCTTGTCCTGGTGACGGTCGTTGTGGGAGCGGCCGTGGGCGCCATCTCTGGCTTGCCGCTCGGCCTCCTGCTTCTCCTTTGTAGCCTGGCTGCTGGGACGCAAGAGACCTAGGGTTCCTGAGAACATCTGGCCCGCAACACGCTCAATGACCGCAACAACATGACCAGCGTACAAAGGCTTCTGCTCGTCGCTGATCTCATCCTCCTCACAAAGAAGAAGGCTCTGACCCTCGACCTCGACATCGTCGTTCTTCTTCTGGGTAGGACGCTGGCGAAGACTACCGCGGCGACGGATGCTTCCATCAGGGCCGACTTCCTGTCTATCGCCGGTGGAATCGGAGCGACCAAGCTTGTCATTTCCAGCATTGCTGTTGGAACGCGCATCAGTGATATCCTTGCGCTTCTTCTTTTCCTCCTTTTCTTTCTTCTGGCCCCACACCTCGTCGACATCGAGGAGCTCGATTGCGACATAGTCACCCTCAAGGGCGCGGTTCCGATCTTTGCTACCGCAAATGAAGATGTCGGCATCCAGATCGTCAGTAGTCACATAGGCATCAGAACGGTTCTTTTTGTTGACGCGCAAAACACCAGCGACCAACTGTCCATTGCTGAGGAGTGCAGGCAGGTTTGCTTGGGGAAGGTAAGGAGTGAATAGGGTCTTCCGCTGCTGCTGCTGCTGTTGCTGCTGCTGTTGGACAGACATCTGCGGCGGGGCATGCTGGCTCGCCTGAAGACCACCCATACCTTGGGCGTTCTGCTGCTGAAGCGCTTGGAGCTGAGCCAACTGAAGCGGGTTTAGTTGCTGGTTACCGAACATCTGAGGTGCCATCATGACCTGACCCTGAGGAAGCTGGATAAGCTGAGGCTGGCCAAGCTGAGGCTGGCCGCTGCCGTATTGGAATTGACCAATAGAGCCCATGGACTGGTTCATCGAGCCACGCGAGCGGTGGCCGGGCTGGAATCCACCCTGCTGCTGGGGCCTCTGCTGATCCTGGCTCTGGGCTTGGTTGTTGGGCCGGCGCCAGTTGCCCTCAAAGTTTCGCGAGGATGAACGAGCATGACCAGCCTGGCTGGTTCGCCGTTGATTATCAGATTGATTGGTTGATGGCTCACTAGCTTGGGGGAATTGGAAGCCGCCAGCACCGCGACCGGAGATGGAAGCCCGGTTACCGCCGATGGCCATGGATTGGCTGCGGCCGTGGCCACCAGCTCGCATATTTCCAGCCCGCTGGAAGGCGGGTCCCTGGGGTGCCGGAGAAGTGCTGGACGCAGGCTTGTCATCCGATGAAGACTGGTTATCAGAACCAGTTGCACCAGGAGCAGGAGCAGGGAATTGGAATCCCGAAGCTGTTCTCTTCTGCTGGGCCAGCTCGGCGGCTTTCTTGGCCTCAGGAAGAGCAAGCGAGTGGCGGCGCTGGTGACCACCGCCAGGAGGACCTCCACGACCGCGGCCGTGGCCAGTGTTCTCATTCTTGTGGTTATTGTTGTTTTGGCCCTGCTGGTTATAATCGGCGTACCCCGATGCTCCGGATGACGGGGCAGGGGGTGGGCCCATGGGAAGACCAGGGAGAGCAGACTGGTTGCGACGGTGCGAATGCTGGTTCGGTGCGTTCATTGGTACTCCAAGCTGCTGCTGCTGTCCGCCCTGCGGGAACTGGAACGCATTCACTTGCTGTGGGGAGACACCGGGTTGAAACGAGGGCACCTGGCCCAGTTGTTGGGGCTGCAACAGCCCCATGTTAACGTATTGTTGATGTGTCGCAGCAATTTGTTGCTGCTGCTGCTGAAGCAACTCGATCTGTTGTTGGATGGCCAGTTGTTCCACTGTAGACAAGCTCAAGTTAGCTCACATGATAGGACTATGGTTTTATAGTGGGCGGTGACGGGGGCGGTCACATACTCATCAATGGGGTGAGCTCAGATGGACTTCTCCGATGAGCAATATGGAACTTGCGTCCACCGGGGCCTTGAGGCCCAGATTGACTCTGTTGATCCATGATCCCAGATGATAGAAGCTGGCAATTACTGTAGAATGTAATATGTGTGTTGGCGGGGTGAATCCGGCGACAGGAGAGACTGGTACTGCGCCAAAAGGCAAATGAGCCAAGTGAGGTGGATCACAGGCCGACCAAAAGGAGTCTGTATGTGCGGGTTGTAGTTTTGAATATGTGAATTATCCTAGAAGAGTGATAAAGAGTGGATCAGTAAGGGTGCAAGATGGCAGAAGGAACAAGAGAAAGCAAGAAGATGGGAACAAGGCGATATCAGGGCGAAGAGGAAAAGTACAAGTCGCAAGGCAAGGGCGAACTCAACGGAGGCTTCGATCTCAGGGGGAAAGAAGCAGACTTGACGATGACCTCACAACAACAATCAAAAAGCGGCAAGGGCAATCAAAAAAGTGTGAAACTTTTAGAAGAAATGGCATGGAGTAGATCGGATCCTCTTACCTGCAAGATGAAACTAATGACAACCTCCGAACCCTAGCATTCCAGAATGACGTCTGCAGAGTTCAATGTGGGATGATTCGCTTTTTTTTGTTACAAATCCAAGAGGCGACGAGGGGCAACCGGATTATCGCAAGTAGAAGTCGAGGCAATTGCACATTCAAGCAAAACTTGGGTCGAGCAACACCGTAGCAACGGAACGAAGCTTCGAACAGGAGTTGGAAGGACCGAGGGGATGGAGCTGTGCTGGAAAGCACGACTGCAACCGACAAAAGGGGAATTTGACAAAAAGCACCTCGATGAATGACCGGGGTGGGCTTTAAGTGAAGAAAGCCGTTGAAACGAGCTTGTCTTCAGGATGATTCCAAGTTCTAAAACGGGGATTCAGAGTTGATCCTCGAAGAGAATGACAGTAGATACTGAAATTAGAGGGAAGGATAGAATAGACGATGAAACCATCGACTAATTCGACTCGAAGGAGCGATATTGGGGGAAGAGAGGGATGGGATAAGAACAGAGAGGAGGGGGGGAAAGGAGAAGAAGAAAGGTGATGCTGGAGATACAAAGAGGTGTGGGGAGAGGGCCATTGGTACGGAAAGAAGAGGGCGTGTTCGGAAATGACCAAACGACGTTTTATTACGACTTTTAGCGCAATAATCCGCAATAATCCGGGAGTGGATCTTGTAAATACCCTGACAGTTATCCGTCGTACTTCGTTCCATCAGGAGCCGTGGATGATCGCCATTGCTACCAGCTGGCACTTCATCATCATCCTGATGCATCCGTTGAACTGCTTAGAGTCCCCACTATCTACCTAGGTAGTATGGTCATTGGAAGTCTACACGGAAATGGGAGGCCTCTAGTCTGACATACGGGGGAAATACGGACCCTAGTAATCCGTAAATAAATTCAAATATAGAACAGCTAGTGGTGGGTTGGCTAGTCTAGGGTCTTTCAAAGCTAGAGGAATAGTATCTGAGCTAATTGAACGTGTCAGCCCTGGAAAAAAGCTTGGTAGCAAGCTCAAGTCCGGTATCATCGGAGAAATTCGATCATTTTGTATTTTCTTCTTCCAATTATATAGTGTAGGTCAAAATGGATGATGCTCACAATGATGTAAACGTCAACGCTCCCAGGCGGGAGTGCGCCAGGGAACCGAACCGGCTCGCGGGTCTTGCTTACTCATTCGCCTTAGGGCCTAGAAGGCACTCTTTGGCTGCAAAATATACTATAAAATCCTAGAGGTTAGGTAATTGATGTGAGTTATCGTCTAAATCAATTTGAAGTCGTTCTTTGCTGTACTCTGTATCTCGATCTTCTTAAGTACCTGGGTAAGCTTAGATACATGTACTCCGTAGCCTGATACGTAATAGCCGATATAGTAAGGCGGTGATGAGAAAGCGGTGAAAGCAGTTGGGACTTAGGTAAGATTGAACTTTACAGGTAATTTATTTTCTTTGGCTTCAAGATAAGGGCTCTGAGCATTGGAGGATTGAAGCTCACAGATACATCGATGTACGTTGAATAGCCAAGTTGCTTATTACTGGATGGTTATGCAATGCGGCCAAACGCTTGGTTTTGTTTGTGCCCCTCGAAAGTGACATGCTAATCCCGACCTCCGCATAGCTCCAATCTCCATGGACCTTCCCTTCTACTAGGTTTGACGCGACAACGTCGAATTATTCACTCACTGAACGCGAAATTCACTTTTTATGCTCCTCATCTACCCCGGAAACTCTAAGGCGATCGCTCTTACTCTGTCTGTCTCCTTCCTCCCATATCCAAATTCAGATTGGTAGCAGCTGCATTGTGAACGTCACTTCACTTTGAGATATTGTTCTGTGCTCAAGGCGCCTCTGGACTCTTCTGGCTCCGGATATGGTCTCAGTCACTTGAGTTCTCCATATTCACTATTCACTTGATCATCCTTTCCCCTCACTACTCCTCTGAACCTCCACACCCTTTCTCCAAACACACACCACACGACCACTTTTCACCAGCGTTCTTTGGAATAAAGAAACTATCCACTCAAATGTCGACCCCCACAATGGGACGGTTCCGGACTCATGTCCCACCCTTGGACAGCCCGTCCAAGCAATTGATGCTGGACCTTGTCCGCGAGCTTGAGCAAGTCAAAATCTTTGACGCCGACCTGAAAAAGGTCCACCAGTATGAGCGCAAAACATACTACGAAAACCTCGACCGGATCGATCGCGAGCGTGAAGCAGTCCACACAGCCGCTCTCGACCAAGCCGCCGCCTTTCACGACCGAGTCCGCGAGGAAGCGGAGACAACCTTGAAGGACCACCTCCTCGCCGAGGAGGAAGAGCGAATTCGGAAGGAAGAAGCGATCCGCAAGGAGCAAGAGCGAGTTGAACAGGAGAAGGCTGAAAAAGCACGCCGCGAACGAGAAGCAGCCGCGCGCGTTGAGGCTGAACGTCAAGCCAAGGAGCAGGCCGAGAAGAAGGCCCAGGAGGAGGCGGCTCAGAAAGCCGCGGCCCTTGAAACCGAACGCAAAGCTGCGATCGAGGAGAAGCTCCGCAAAGAACGTGAGCAGGCTGACGCCCAGAAGCGCAGGCAGAATGAGGAGGCTCGGAAGGCGCAGGAAGAAGCCGACCAAAAAGCCCAAAGCCAACAGCAGCAGAAACTCGGCGCTGCAAACCTTTCGGCTGAAGAAATCCGAGTACAGCAACGTTACGTGGAGCTACACAAGACCCTCAAGGAGATGCGTAAATGGCTGAAGGAAATTGGCCAAAGCCAGCCTGACCTCAAGGCGACTATGGGCAATTTACGGCGTTCGATCAAGAAATCTGTTGGCCAGCTTCGATCTGGGACTGGTGCGAACAAACAGCAGGTATGAAATTACTCCCCACTGATTGGATGTCGTGGCTTCGACACTGACCCTACGAACGAACCTCAGATCGTTCAGCTCAAAGCTGAGCTTGAAAAGGCTCTCGCCTACCCAGAACCGACAGTCGACATACGAAAATTCATCGCATTCCCACCTGAGGAGATTGCAAACTCAGAGAACAAGGTACCGGCAATGCTTATCTACGGATTAAACATTCTTGCGAAGAGCTTGATATCCTCTCTTCTGGCAGAGGCCTCCATCAAGCAATCTCACGCTGAGCCGATCGGCATCATTGCCGCTCAAATCTTCTCCTTCGATATGTTCACATACAAAGGACTGCACATGTCCGACATCATGTGGGCCAAGTACCGTGTTGTCTGCCCAGCGCTGTGGGGATTCACAGGCAATGACAAGACGGAGGGCGGACGTCGTGCCCTGGGTTGGTGGCGGTCCGCAGACACTGGTTCCTGGGTATCTGAACAAGTCCACATGGACCGGATGACCGCGCTCGGCGCGGGATATGCCGCCATGACTCTTCGCAACTTTGCGAAGTCCCCCCGTCGCAACCCTTTCCCCAACACAATGTTCTGGGCATCCATCCACAAGATTTTGGCAATTCCGCCTTCGGAGTTGCAGGAGACGCAGATTGCCCTCCTGGCAGCGCTCCTCCGATCGTCGGGCGAGAGAATTTTGGGCTTCTTCGGCCAGTACGGACTGGCCATGATGCATTACGTTGTTGTTGACCTACCCCGCAAGATCGGGAGAGAGACAATGGCTGTGACCCAGTTGAGCACCCTCAAGGAGCTCTATCTGAAGGAGAAAAATTTCGCGTTGTGATTTGGGCTTGGGCTGGCTGGCGTTTCGGGGTTGTGGCGGAGGATATGAAACAACTTTTAGGAACATATAGTACCACGATGTCTGGATTAGAAACCATATGGCGTTTTATTTTTCATTGTCTAGACCGGCAATCATCGCCGGATATCATCATGCCCTCTATGAATCATGTCAGAAACGCTTTGTATAATAGAGCTTGTTAACAATGGCTGAAATCTTACATTCAATGCCAGCAATGTAAAAAGGACACCCGGGTAAGTCTGGCTACGATATAACGTTGGTTACATCTGCATTCCATGCGGCCTCGGCTAACCCCAGGAAAGGACCTCCCAAGCCACAGAGAACTGCCATGCATCTAACATTCTGACAAGTCCCCACTCACATACCTCGTGGCTCAGTGCGGAGTATACAATCAGCACGGCAATCTCAATCGGACTACTCACTATAGAAGCGAAAGCTCTTATATTCGCGTGTTTCCACTATTTCCGAATTCTCAGTCCCAACCAAATGCGTAACCATCCCATCCCTGCCATCCTGCATGTTGGCTCTACGCACCACATTCGTTCGCCACCTATCCACAATCGAATGCCATTACCACTTGGTGGCTTGCTGAGACCGGGAAACTGACCGTCAATGCTGCTATTTAACTGGGCCCGGACATCCATCTAGATTTGGAGCTGATGCTGGGCCGGGAAATTCCGGCTATTAGATTTGGGTCCCCGGGCACATTTAAGGAGAAGGGTGGTGTCTATAAGTTTGGAGGTGGATATCGATGGTTGCAATGAAGATATAAGGTGAGTCTATGCTTTTGTATGGGAAGAGTAACTGGACTATTGAATGTCTGCAGTCGCTGTTATACTGTAAAGAAAGCTTGATACGTACCCTAAGGTTGGTATAGGGTAGTATGTAGCAATAAAAGCTCCGAGTTTCCCTTGTATGGAAAAGTAACAAGTCTTCCATCTACCCAGTGACGTTGTAATGGCTCGATATGAGTGAGATGGTACCGCCCTTGGCTGCCATTGACCAATCCCCAGCGAGAGGCAACTCCAGAACATTGTCGATCTGGACCCTGCATGGAATATGCATCTGCGTTGACCAAAGTGATTAGCTAATTGCGAAACCTGCAGGTGATGTGAGCTATCTCAAGCACAGTTGCAAGGGACAAGATCAGAGATGCGCGAGCCAAGCCACTGCAAACCTAATGCCCAGAGGCGACAAAGCGGTTGTGAAATTAAGAGGCCCGGCTAGATTCTAGTGAACCATAGGAGGTTCAGTTCCAAAGGCATCTCTTTGTGGTTCTCTTCTCCGAGGCGATTGATCGGCGAGGCCGTGGGCGGTGTGGACCGAACAGCCATCGATCGATTTCCCCAGCGCTCTCCACATGGGGGCGATTTTCCAGAATTCGGGCATCTAGGTGCCCTATGTTGTAGGTAGGTGTACCTAGGTAGACATCTGGGCGTTGTCAAAGTGACATCACGACTCTGCGACTGCTTCGAAGAAAATCAAGCATATCAAGAATGGCCAAAGATGGCTCTTGGATAGAGATCTCATTGTAATCTGAACTTGCGAGGGAATTATAATCCGGTAGGAACAGAGCAATAAAAAGAGGAAAAGGATATAGGGATGATATCGGCATCATCAAACAGTCCAGACTTTTAAAGGGGAATTGTTTCATCCACGGATCCAAGAATAGAATCTTCCAAGTTAATTGGTTCAATCTACACCCCCTATAACCTCCAGTGGGGGACCTCCACCTTAAGCAAGTCCCAGACCCTGTCAGGGCCTAAACCCTCAAATTCCCCCAATCTCCGACTGGGTCTTTCTTCTTGGTCCCTGACGTACCTTCATTTTCTTTTAACCCTTACATTCTTTTCAACTTACTTCTTTTCTCCGTCACTCTTTGGTCGAATACTCTCTTTTCATCGACCTCATCTTTCACAATGCGTGTCTCTGGTCTTGTTTCCCTCGTGTTGGCCGCTACCCCGGCCCTGGTCTCTGCTAAGGGTACTCTTGGTTTTTCGCTCGGTAACAAGAACCCCGACGGTACCTGCAAGTCCACCAGTGACTATGAGGCCGACTTCGATGCCCTGAAGGACATGTCTACTATCGTCCGTACCTACTCCGGCACTGAGTGCAAAACTCCTGAAAACATTCTGCCTGCTGCCAAAAACAAGGGCTTCAAGGTCGTTCTCGGCATGTGGTAAGTTCTTTTGTTATTCCCCTCCTAATTAGAACTATTTTTTAACCAAGCTTGTCTTCCTTAGGGTCGGAAAGCCTACTGATACCAAGAATCTGTTGGAGGAGCCATCCTTCAAGAAAGATTGGGCCGCCATCCAGAAGGCCATCCCCGGTTATGGGGATGTCATTCACGCCATTACCGTCGGATCCGAGACTCTCTACCGCGGTGACTTGACCGGGCCCCAGCTCCACACTTATATCAGTCACGTTATGGATAATGTGCCCAAGGGTGTCCTTGTCGGCACCGCCGAGAGCTGGAACAAGCTCGCTGACGGCACTGGTGACGCCCTCTTCACCCAGGAGCCCGTCGTGAAATATGTGTAAGTGGAAATGAAACAAGACAACGGGGACTCCGTGCACCAATACTGACCCCGTCATAGCTTGGCCAATGCCTTTGCTTACTGGCAGGGTACTGCTGCCGACAAGGCCTACCAGACCTACTTCGATGACATGGTCGGCGCTATGGAGCACATTCAAAAGATTGCCGGCGACAACGCCGACAAGATCAACATTGTCACCGGTGAGACCGGCTGGCCCACCGATGGCGGTTCGGACTATGAGGATGCCAAGGCGGGTACCAAGAATGCTGAGAAGTTCTGGAAGACTGGTATCTGTGGCATGCTCGACTGGGGTGTTGACCTGTTCTACTTCGAGGCCTTCGATGAGTCCTGGAAGCCCGATACCAAGGGTGACAACGGCGAGATGAAGGATGAGCAGCACTGGGGCCTGTTCACTGCGGAGCGCAAGATCAAGTTCGACGCCACCTGCCCCAAATAGACTATGTGTGCTTATCTGTCCGCTTCATCCAAGCGTTTTTGCTTTGATGTCTTGCCCGCAACCAGCGGTTTCTTTTTTTCAGATTGTATTGATTTATTCCGGGTATAGTTATATCCCACTCCAATGGAAATATGGTTTAACTGTCTTTAATTGTATAAGTAAATAATCACATGGGTATTGCTGCAGCGTCGAGGCATGTTTCGCGATGATGCCTGTATCTGTACTTGCGAAAAAGGACAGTGGAGCATCTATAACCGATTCAAGACGCTCAACATGAAGCTTTTCCATGTTATCTAGAGTAAAAGAGAAATGAGAAGGGCGCGCGTATACAAATCTTCACCAATCGGCATGAAAAGACGCGAACCTTGGGATTCTGGGCATAAAATCGACGCTGATTGGCTAGGGAAAAAGCAAACGATTAGTCAAACTGCTAACACGACCCTCTCAAGTTTGGTACCCGTGGACGGTAACGGTCGAATCCATGGAAAGCTGTTGTTCTACCCCTGAATCTCTTTGGATCTCCAGTTTTCATTGTTTACCTCCAGGGCTATGTACTCTTTGAAAGCAAGGGGAAGTGTAGCACTGTAGAAGTACACAGTACACGGAGTACAGTTAATCCTTTAAATTTTGGAGAAGGCAAGGGTCATTTGAATCAGATTCATCGTTGGGTACATGTGCGTTATGTGTATATGTTGTAGAAGTTCTGTCAAGCCAGACAAACTAAGCCAACGGCCTCGGTCCTCAACAAATAATAATTGAATTGGCCTATGGTACCCTGTACACCGCATTAGCTCGGACTACCCACACTCCAGGAGGTACTCCGTACGACGATCCAATACCCGTGACGTCCGACCTTTTTTTCCCCTTAGTTCACCATCCTGGTCTTTGATGCTTCAGACTTGAGCGTGTTTCTGATTCCGCTTTTCTTTTGATTTACTTGCATTTGCGCCTATCGGAAGAAAAATTAAAAACGACAACCTGTACATTGTCTCGCCCCAGGTTGTCTTTCCAGCGGTGGTCTTCAATTCCGGTTTGATTTCCATGCGTCAACATTCTGGACGATAAGCGGAGCGGCAAGCAAGTGCTTGCTGCAGGAGTCGACACGGAAGGTGTGTGTATGCACTAATATTACCTCTCTTTGAACCTTTTCTGGGATTGCGGAATTGGGCTCCTTACTCCGCGCTACTACGCGATTAGGACTTTGTTCTTCAACTCGCTTGATTTAATCCTTCTTGACCCCTCCAAACATGCCAGTCTAACCACACTGGATGACTACAGATCTTGATCACCCCGTCTCTTCCGCCATCTCGGCGCCTTCTCCACAGTTCCACTCGCGGGACACGCGCCTCATCCGTGAATCGCGTCTGGCTCCCTCACTACTCTTGTCCTCTCCCCCATCGGGAGACTCGAGTCCGTCGACCGCTGGTTCACCCGGTCAACGAACCTCTCCGCGGAGCATAACTCTCGAACCCCCGCCTCTCCCATTCCTATCCTCATATCGCGGAACCGAGGAATCGGGGCCCTCTTCGCCGGTCAATCGCAGGGCGGAAAGCAGCATCTACTACACCACCGCGTGGGGATCCCCATATGCAGCACCTAGCACTCGGAGACTATCAGTGACCAATAGCCAAATCGAATTCGCTGGGGTTGACGACGGATCTGGTCCCAGCTCGCCTGTCTCGTCAGTAGCAAACCACACCGAGTTGCGGAGATTAAGTGCCGCCAACGACGACACACTTGAACCGGTGGAGCGCGATTTTGCCGCCAGTAACGGAGAGAAATCGATACGGGAATTTACGCAGGATTGGATCAACCAGTACCTCACTGGTCAACCTAGAACGGAGCGCAGCAATTGGCTCAGCGACGACTCAGGAAGTGAAGCACCGTCATTCATCACTGCGAGGAATCACTTTGCCGACGACGCTTCCGACGACTGGCTTGGTCTGGAAGACGACTTTCGTTCCGACGATCTATTGAAAACTCCAACGCTCTCTGATTTCGTCGGGAAAAAAGCCTCCGCGCGAGCAAAAGTCAACAAAACTTTGCACAAACGCGCTGATACCTTGCGACAGGAGGACTTTTGGGGTTTCGCTTACGATAAAGACCCTCCACGAAACATCATGTCAGACTCAAATACACCTACCGTCGAGGCAAACTCGCCGGTAGAAAAGCCGTTACCTCCTCCACCTGCAAACGCGACGGAGGACACTGCGAAGATGGAAGATCCAGGTCCATTAAAAACACAGGTTTCTGATATCAGCAGATCAGCTACGCAAACACCACGGCGGAGAAAGAAGATGAATTGGCGTGGGAAAGCCTGCATAATCGAGCTGCCACATAATGATAAGAGAGGTTCGGAAGCTGGGTATCGTCTCCTAACACCGGCCGATGTTCAACAACGAATGCAAGAATGGGAGAACAAAGGGTATGATGTTCGTGGTTTCACCATTGGCGATTCCGAGGACCCCTCCACAACGACGACTCTAGGAGGTCTCAGTCGACCCCTATATCCCGACCCATATGACCTCCACGAAATTTCCAAGAGCGAACCACTTGTCGTCAATTTCCCAGACAGGGCCAAGTGGGAGGCTTATATCACTGAGCTTCAAGAAGAAAAGCTACGCGCTCTGGGGGGTGTCGTTCGGCGACGAAGAACCTCAACAATCCATTTCACCCGATTACTCGCTCAACCCCGGTGGCACTCCATTCCCGGGCCTTGTCGCATCCCCGCCGATTCCTACTACGTCTGCAGCAAGCAATCCCCTCGGCCATATCCACCCATTCTCGCCTCACTTCAATCAATCCTCAATGGCTACACCTGGTACTATGGGGTCCATTGCATCACCTTCACAATTTGGTATGCAGACGCCATTTGTGGGTGCGGATCAAAATATGATGGGCGGATTCCCCTTCCAATTCCAGCCCACGCCTCCTGCTCAGGGATCTATGACTCCCCAAGGCTTCATAAACCCCCGACAGGCAACTTCTTCGGCTGGTCCAGGGGCAATGGGCAACTTTTCCTCCATGCTGTCACCAGTGTCTCCGCTCCATGACCAAGGGTCCTTCCACCCCGGATACAACGAAAAGGGTGTTTTCGACGATCAACTTGGCCATGGTATGCGCCAGGAAGGCCTGCCATACCAGGCCCCCCCAGACCCCGGTCAATGGACACCCAGATCATTTCCATGCATCGAACGTCGAAATTGCCCAGCCTACACCTCGAGGCCACGGTCATAATCTGAGCGAAACTCTGCAAAGAGGGCTGGACCAGATGACGCATACCGATTACCACCTGGAAGACTCGATTGACCGACAATTGGAGGACGATTACCGTGATGTCAGCCATGCAGGCCTGAATGCCAGCATGCTGAAGTCGCATTGGGCATTGCCAGAAAATGAACACCACGCACAGAACCCTTCCCATCACCAACCTCATCCTTTCACCCAACACCAGCTTCCTCACCAATTCTACGGAGACCAATACCAACAGCACCATGGTCAGGATGGTTCTGATCTCGACACAAATCCCAGTGTTGCAGGTACGCCGCAGACTCGCCAAGGACCGTGGCACGAAACTCAGCCCAGCGGCCCCTCCTACCACGGAGGGCATCAGTCGCAGCTCTCGATTTCATCCCTCAACGTTGAAGCCAAGGAATTCGACCCTACCGCATCGTTCAATTCCCAGCCTGTGCCCTTCGGCAATGACACATTCCAGTTCGGCGGCAGGGGTGAGCAAGGATTCGGTTTTGCCCCGCCTCCCTCATTCGCGCCTGGTAGCAGCCTGAGCGGCTCACTGAGTTCCAAGCCGCGCAATGCCAGTGGTAGTGGCGCATTCAAGTTTTCTGCCGCATCGTTTAACGTCGACGCACCTGTCTTCAACCCCAATCCCTCTGCCAGTCTCAATTCGAATGCCAGCTCCGAGCAGCCTCCGGCTAGTCGCACCAAGATCTTCGGCGACATTAACATCAGCGAGATCACCACGCCTGAGAAGAAGTCTAAGGCTATTCCTATTGTGCGGCCCGATGAGATTGAAAAGGAGAATAATGACAAGGAACAGGCCATCAGAGACGACACCAATGGCCGACCTGTGCCTACTGACCGCCACAAGCGTGCGCGTCGCGGTGTCGGCCACGCTGAAGGCGAGGCTAGATACAGCATCTCGACCCACCCTCTGGGCGAAGCGGGCAACGCTCAAGCTTCGAGTGCGCTCCATGCCGTCGCTGAGGGCAAGGAGAATGCCATGCCTAAAGAGAACAACCCGGTGGAGCGGACGGGTACCCCTGTCAGCGAAGCTGGCACTTGGACTCTGTTCGATGCGAAGCGAGACGCTGAGAACACGTCTCAACCCGGGTCACCCGTCCGGGCAGAGACCTCTAAGGACATTGTTCTTGAAGAACGCGAACCGAAGGAGCCTGCTGCGGGAGACGATAGGTCTGTCACTGTCTCGAAGGGTGTCGACCATGCTCCTCATGGATCCAAGAGCTCGGTCAAGAGCACTGTGTTGTCGGCTAACGCTCAGCCTTTCGAGTTCAAGCCTGCTGTTTCTGAGTTTGTTCCCACAGCCGTTCAGCCATCTAGCTTTGCCGAGCCAAAGCCTGTTGAAGCAAATGTCACAAAGGAGCAGCCCATTGAAAAGCCTGCCAAGAGTCCCGCTGAAAGTAAACCCAAGCAAGCCGGACTCATGGCTTCTCGCTTCGCTGCCGCAAGCCCACCTAAGAAGGCAACCTCGCCAGATCACCTCGCTGAGCCTGAGTCCAAGACTCCAACCCGCGTGCAAACAGAATTCATTACTCGCCAACCTAAGAATGATGACAACTCGTGGGACTCCGAGAACGACTCGCCTGACGACGAGGAGCTGAATGCAATTATGGAACAGCTGAACGATGACGACGCAGATGTCGGCATCGAGCGACAAGCGACTCCTTACAACACGATCCACGCGACTCCCTTCCAACCACGACACGACCACCTCACGGAGTCGATGGGCGGCCCTACGAAGGAGCAGCGGTTTGGTTCTGCGGAGGCCCGAAGCGAAGCACCCAGCCCGAGCCCCGGTGGCGTTCCCAAGACATACAAGCTCAGCATTCCCAAACTTGCCTCGGACATTGATGCCAACAGCAATGCTACATTCTCTCCCCAGAAGAGCCTTATCTCTCGTCTGCAGTCCCCTGTTCGTCAGCTTGTTACTGAGAATGACCATGTCAGCGACTGGGATGACATGATCTCCGCCGGTGAAGATGAGAAGTTCATGAACCGTAACCGCTTCTTCGATCGTCGCATCAACGACCTTGTCGGCTCCGCCATCGACGACCGCTTGGGCCCTATGGAACGTGCCTTGGCTGTCATTCAGCAGTCGGTAGCTTCTATTGCCACTGGTACTGCAAGCAGAAGGGTCTTCCGCAGCACATCCGCCGAGATGGAAGACAGTGATGCCGATGATGAGGATGACGATGGTGAGGACGATGCGGTCCGCGATCGTTCGCCTCACAACATGAGAGAACGCAAGTTGGAGATGCTCAAGAATGTTGTCATGGAAGCTTTGGTTACCCATGATATCCCTCAACGCATTTCCCCACACTCCAGCCACAGCGAGATCGCACAGCTCAAGGAAAGCATTGCCGAACTGCAGGCCCTCACTATCAAGAAGCTGGCTCAGGACCCTGTTGGTGATATGCGTGAGATTATCGAGGAAGCCATGGCCAAGCAATTGGCTCAGCAGGTTGCCTTGCAGAAACCCCCGAGCCCGCGCCTGTCAGAGGCCGAGGAGATTGGTGCCGACAGCCTTATGCTCCAGATTGATGGCCTTAAGGGAATGTTGCGAGTTGCCGATGAGCGTGCTGAGCAGGAGTACAAGGATCGCCGCGATGCGCAGGATGCTATGACTGAGCTCCAGCGACTCTTGAAGTTTGCAGAGGAAGATGCTGCTCGTCACAGTGCTGCTGCAGAGGATGCCGAATCTCGTCTCCTGCAGTTCAAGGAAGAGAAGATTCCTTACTTCGAGAAGATGCAGTTCCGCACCGAGTCACTTGCGGAAGAGAGCGAGACTCTCAAGGTTACTATCGCAGAGCTGTCTACGAAGAACATCGCGCTTGAGGGTACCCTCGACGAGTACCGTCTTTCTAGCGATAACTTCCGTCGTCAACTGGAGACTACCAAGGCTGAGAACAAGTCTCTTCATGAGACTATTGATCACTTGAGGACTCGCATCGAGGATAGCATGATCTCGCGCCAGAACCTCACTGAAAAGTTCGATCGTCTTCAAGATGACATGCTCAATGTCACCGCCGAAATTACTCGTGATCAAGCTGCCTGGCGCAGAAAGGAGGAAGAGCACACTGCAAAGTACAACGAGCTGCGGGCGTCGCACTCCCGCGAGCTCCAATTACGCGAGAAGCTCGAGCAGGATGTCCGCGAATTCGAAAAGAACGAGCGAGAGGCCACGAAGCTGAGGTTCATCCATGAGCAATCTCAGAAAGAGAATGCTAGACTGGATGAACTGGTCACTAGCCTCCGGGCGGAGAACCATGAGCTGCAGATCAAGGCTGCCCGGTTCGAACGAGAGTTCATCGAAGCCCGTGAGAGCAGCCGCGTCGAGATCCAGCGCACTCGCTCCTCGATGGAGGCAGACCTTGAAGCCTCTAACAGCCAGGTCAACATTGTGCGTGCCGAGCTGGAGGCCGAAATTATTCGTCTGCAGACTCAACTTGACAACAACCGTATGGATACCGATACAGCTCGCGAGCGCTACGAGCTTCTCCTTGAGGAAGCCAAGGATTCAAAGGTCACCGCCCTGGCTGCTAAGGACCTTGCCATGGATGAGACCCGCAAGATGCATGAACGCATTCTCAATGACCTCCGTGAGCGTCACGCTCGCGCTTTGCATAACTCTTCAGAGGACCGTGCACGTGGTGAGAGCCATAACATGGAGCGCATGGCTCTGTCCGAGGACAAGGCTAAGCACCTGCAAGAGCGCGTGAACCTCCTCGAAGAGAAGCTTGAGATCGCTCAAGCTGCTGCCCGTGCTGCTGCCGAGGCAGCCCACAGCGCCAAGGCAAGCCCCAGCTCAGTCCCAGATGCCGCCCCCTCTCACTCGCGGGCAACGCCGTCCATGTCCTACAGTAAGGGATCCGCAGAGCCTGAACGGATCTCTCCTCAAGCTCTGCGCGAGTCAATCTTCGTCCTCCAGGACCAGCTCCAGCAGCGCGAGACACGCATTGAAGAGCTCGAGCAAGAAGTCTCCACGATAGACAAAGATGCGCCAAATAAGATCAAGGAGAAGGACACCGAGATAACATGGCTGCGTGAGCTCCTAGGCGTCCGCATCGATGACCTACAAGACATAATCCAGACCGTGTCCAAGCCCTCCTTCAATCAGCAAGCCGTCCGCGACGCAGCCATCCGTTTGAAAGCCAACCTCCAAATGCAGCAGCAAGAAAAGGAACGACTAACAACCGGCAACCTCCCCTCCCTTGCCGACCTTGCTGCCTCACCCCGTTCCCTCCCCCTAGCTGCAGCTGCCGCCTGGGGAAATTGGCGTAAAGGCCGCGAATCCGCCGCTAACACCTCCGAGCAAACCCCGTCAAAACCCAGCAATGCAAGCGCCTTCCTATCAGGCCTGCTAACACCCCCGAGCTCCCACGTCCGAGAGAACGGTTCTGGCTTGCAGACCAGTGCAGCCGCACGGTTTGCACAGACTCGCCCCTTGAGAGGCTCGAAGTCGGCCCCAAGACGCGGCTCGGTACGCAGCCAGGTGCCTGTCACGGAACCGCCTCAGACGCCGCCTCTTCTCCGCCGCTCGAGTTATGACCATGACGCTGAGCCGGCAAACTACGAGGATGGGAGCTTCGCGGATGAGAACGAGAGTACCGTTGATGGGATGGTTTCGGCTTCGCCGAAGGAGAGGGACGATGAGGGTCCGTTTGGGCCTCAAATTGACGAAGCTGAAGCCGAAGAGAGCGATATTCAAGCCGACGCTGACGTTGACGTATCCTCTTCTGATGAACCGTCCACTGAAGAAGAGTGATTGCGCTGCCCTTGATCATTACCCATAGATTGTTTTGAACTCTCCATCTCGTCTCGGGATTTCTTTGCCTTTCTCTTCTTTTGACCAGCAAAAGGATTACAATTACAGGACGACTCGTCGAACCGTGATATCTTTGCTTTCATCGTCTACTGCTATGTCTGCGTTTGGTGCAAGCGCCACTTTTGCAGATTTCTCTCCTCTCGTTACATCCATATTCCCCCTTTCGACATACATACCTATCTTCCGGCTTCATGGCCGTTGATCAACGTTTGCGTTTTCGGATTTGATACCACACCGTTATTTCGCTTGCCTTTTTCCCTCCCATCTCCCCGAAGAACCTTGTACATTGAATATCCTCTTTACTTTTTTTTCATGTCCTATCATTTACTACCCTTCTATACATACTAATAGTCAATCTCTGTCATTCTTTACTTTCTGATTGTTCTATATTACCCATGCACCCCACTTTTGTGATGTTGTTAGATGTAGCTTGTTGATACACGCGCTTCCCCGTTGCGTTTCTAGCTTATTACTGTTCAAGTGTTTACAATTTCCAAATAAATTCAGAATTCTTGCTACGTTAATGTCACAAAGAGTGTTCTCATTGGGGTATCAACCTCCTTTGTTCTTGTATATACATTGAAGGCTTGACTATTTGTAGCTGATACATAGTGAAAGGATATATATGTTGCGGTATAGCTCGCCAGATTTTACATGGCCATTTGAATAAATGCAAATCCCATGAGAGACTTCAAGGTCTGATGAGCACAATAATAGATAGACCAGGGAGACCCAATTATCCTTATTACCTTACTACAATCTCGGTCTACCCAACTGTATACACCAAGCCAAGACCGAATCTCAAGGCGGAGCGGTGTTTACTGGAAGTGGTCCGAGCGCCGCCAATTGACACCTTGCGCGTTGACAACCAACGAACATCACCACCACTCACTCGTCAATTCTCCAGACTCGTCGCAGTCAGCCAAGTATTCCACCATGCGATTCTCAACAAGCACCATCCTGGTAACTGCGCTGGGGTGGATCACCGCTGCGACCGCACACACCATTCAGCTCAAGGCTCACTCACGAGAATGCTTCCACGAGGCACTGCACCGCGACGACGTCATGACTGTCACTTTCCAGGTCGGAGATCGCGAGTTTGGAGGAAGTGGAAACCTTGAGGTTGATTTCTGGGTATGAACTATCCTGGTCCCGGCCCCGGTCTTGGTGTTGGGTGTTTTGGATACTCGGGAGTCCCCTTCTGCTCCGATGGTGGCATTGCCATATATCGAAGCCAGAAACGGAGTGCTTTACGCCTTGGACTAGCCTGGTTGTTACAGGGGAAATTGTGGAACTATTCAACGTGAGAACACAAACGCTAACGCTCGGTCGCGGCAGGTCGAGGATCCCCTGAGAAACCGCCAATACTTCAAGCAAGCCGTTGCTTCCGACGACTACTCCTTCACCGCACAGGCGGACGGCAAATACAACTACTGCTTCAGCAACGAGGGCTGGACCTCGAACTCCAAGGAGGTCTCCTTCAATGTCCACGGAATTGTTTATGTGCCTGAACACGAGATGGCGCAGGATCCTCTCGAGGTCGAAGGTAAGCGCGGGCGTGAACCGCCGACTAGAGAGAAATACTATAAGAATATTGTGACTGATCATCTGGTACTATTTAGTTCGAAGACTTAGCGAGGCTTTGACGCAGGTGAAGGATGAGCAGTCGTACATTGTCGTGCGTGAGCGAGTACACCGTAATACCGCAGAGAGCACCAACGGCCGGGTGAAATGGTGGAGTATGTTCCAGCTTATGGTGGTTATTGGCGAGGGTGTGTTCCAGGTGTGGTGGCTCAAGAGATTCTTCGAGGTACGTGGGCTTCTTTGGTGAAATACCGGAAGATGAGACACTAATGTTCGATATACAGGTCAAGCGTGTGGTCTGAACCAGATTTACCGTCTTTCCTTGATCAAAAACATATCCTTTTCCCTTTTATGCATATGTCGACGAGCGGTGGATTTTGGTATTTTTTCCGGGCCAAGTTCGGTTTCAGCGCGATTTACCAGGATAAATTTATCACGTTTTCACGCCACGGTGTCATGCGATCATCCTATATAATATATCAATCTGTACTACCACAGTGACCCAGATGATCTCTATGTGGGACTTGTATACTCCCGAAGTTGTGTTGTAGATGTCCCGAGGGCAGTCACTGGCTGGCAAAAAGTACCGCAGCCCAAAAATGTAGACTGCGGGAATTTCGATCCAAATGTCTCATGTTTGGGCTACAATAAAGGTACAAAGTAAAAGGGATTTCGACTTCTCGCAATCCTTCTATTTCACCTATAGATTGAACCCGCAACTTAGCAGTGGCAAAGTACGACCGTTCTCTCTGCAAGGGAGGAGATCTGACGTATTGGGGATACGAACAAGGAATATCACGAGCACCTTACAGGGGGTTCTACCTAAACAGTGATGGACAAGGGAAACTCCAGCTCCCTAAATGACCCCAGCGATCCGCTCTTCCATGTCTGCTGGGGTCGACAGTCGTGTTCAAGCTGCCTGACTGGTGATGTTGCCTGCAGCTGGTGTGTTATTGTATGTCAAATCCTCTTATGACCAGCTCCTTCCTATAACTTTGATTCCCGCCTCTCCCTTTCCGATCAACCCTCTCCACCAAATGTGTTTTACATACTGCTCCCTTGCATTGCCGACCAGAATGGGGGGGAGGGGTTTCAAGGCCACACATACCACAGGCCCCCATTATTGCTTTTGCTTTGACTTGATCAGCACCATCAGACCTATGATCTTCCGCTCCGTGCTGGAGGAAGCTGACTATTGATTGTTATGTTATAGTCCTCAACGTGTGTTCCTAACCCATCCCGGGTTCCAATATTTGCGCCTTTCGGCTCAGAAAACATCTGCCCCCTTGGTGCCAAGGAGAAATGGGAGCTAAGAGCTCTGCCATTTGGGTGCCATGCTAGCACCTTGACTGTCGTATCAGTAATGGGTGCTGTGCTTGCGATACTGGCGTTGGGCGTGGTAGGGGTTGGATTGGTGTGGCTTGTGCGCCGGACCCGGTGGCGTTGGAGGGAGACGGAGTATGAGCGGGCTGACGAGGAAGAGCAGGGGTCATCAAGGTGGCGAGGTTGGATTTTGGGGGTTGGGTCCTTTGTTGGTCTCGTTTCTCAATCGAGTCGATCAGAGGGTCAGACTGAAGTGGAGGAAGAAGCGGAGTCAAGGCCGCTGTTGGAGTAGACTAAAAAGCGATAGGGTGATCTCTATATTTATTTCTATTTATGAACTGAACATGAAATGCACGTGTTATAGAAATACAGTGTAAATCCCAACGGGGTTGTTTCTGGTGTATTGCTAGATAGATCCAAATGTTATACAAATCAAGCCACAGAGTTGATCATCTCGCGCACGACTACAGCAATCTCGTCGGCAGTCTGCTTTTTTCTTGGAATTAAATGCCCCGCTCCATGATCAAACAGATCGGCGGTATCTGGATCGCACATATTGTACAGTGCCATTGACCCGTCAAGGAACGGATCCGACGCACCGACAACATGACAGGTGGGAATAGTGATCGGTACTTCATAATAGTCGTCCGCCGTAACAACCTTGCCAGTCACCGGGTGCACCGGTGGCCATCCACCGAACATAATCGCGCATTTAAGTCGAGGGATCCGACCAAGTTCACTCTCCCTTCTTCGCTCTTCAAGAATAAGTGATGCGGCAGTCTGGGCACCCTCAGAGAAGCCAATCACACCACCAATGTCGTCGTTACTGTCGAGAATGCCAACCAGACGGTCCATGACCTCAGTGACACACGAGAATGAGGGATCACCTGCCGCCTGCACAGCGGCTTTGATTGCCTCTTCTGGGGTGTCGCGTCTCGGGAAGTCGCGCATGTTCGCCTGGATCGCAGGCCCATTGGCCTCCATGAAGGTATAGTTCGGCGGCGGACCGAAAAACCCGGCAAATTCTGGGGGAACATGCACCTCAGTGGTTCCCTGAGTGTAATGGAAGCTGGCGTTTCCATTGGAAGCGAGGGCATCGCAGAATGGGCCTGGGATCTACCATTAGTTCTCTTCCAACGTCTATCGCATCAACCACAGCTTACCTAACTGTGTTTTGAGAGCCTGTTGTAATAGTCAGCTTCACCTGAATGGTCTCATTCCACGTGACAAAAGGCTTGACATACCTTGGCGCTGCAGTAGCCTCCTGGGAGGCAGAGAAACTTCATTGTGATAATCAGCTGGGGAATATTTCGGAGAAAAACGCGAGATAGAATGTCTCTCGGAGGGTGCTATAAAGATACTTGCTACGCGAGGAGGCATCAATGGCGAATTATGCCGTCAGGAATCTGCCAGGGTCCCTGGGGTTTGCCCCTGTGTTTGGAATGTACGAAAGTACGCACCCTCGCCTTAGCAAGGGCATCGGGTAAAAAACACTATCGATTACCGCAAAGATATGGCAAGACAACATCAGATCTATTGATCCTGATCTACAGCCCTGGAAACAACTAATGGAAAAACGAGTGGAGGGGATGCTTTGATGCATGGAGGACCCCATTGATATGCCTGCGCAGGTGCGATTTGCTGGATTCGTCATCAAGGAAAACAAGCACACACCTTCTCTCGACCCAGCATTGCCCGATTCAAGGTTAAATCCCCTGTTTCAATCAGGAAACCGCTGGACAGAGATCGGCACGCGTGTGCTTGGATGGTAATGCAAGGGTGGTTGGTACTCTAACCATCTTAACGCCCTTGTTGTTGTTGTTTTTTTCGCCATCCAGGAAGTACTTGGATGAACCGATTGCCCGTTTCGAACACTGCGTGATTGTACTATTCTATACATTCTTTTCTTGCAAATCGATATTTCTTTGGACACTTGCTGGACATTGGCGGTGATCACTGCCAGGTACATACTTCGACATCTTCAAACCAGACACTGAACCTATTTCAAAGATGCGCCTTCAACAGCCCTCTGGGACTGGAACGCCAGTTATTGAGAGTGCAAATGGATCTTTGCAGACGCCTAGTGATATCCCCGATAATGCCACCGGCGATGTGCCCAAGCGAACAGCGATCATCGGCATGTCTTGCCGCCTCCCCGGAGACGTTTCGACGGCCGACGAATTCTGGGATCTCTGCTCTCGAGGCCGAAGTGCCTGGTCACCAATCCCAAAGACCCGATTCAACGCTGATTCGTTCTATCACCCTGATCCGGATCGACCAGGCTCCTTCAACCCAGTAGGCGCTCACTTCCTGACAGAAGACATTGGCCTATTCGATGCGCCCTTCTTCAACATTACACTCCAAGAGGCACGATCAATGGATCCGCAGCAACGCATTTTTCTGGAATGTGTGTATGAAGCGCTCGAGAACGCTGGAATCACAAGCCATGAGATCACCGGCCAAAAGGTGGGTGTCTTCGCCGGCGGATCATACCCCGACTACGAAATCAACAACACGAGAGATGCGACCGCTATCCCCATGTATGCTTCCACCGGAACCGCCCTGTCGTTGCAGGCGAACCGGGTTTCGTATTATTTCGATTTGAATGGGCCTAGTGTTACAGTGGACACAGCTTGCTCTTCCAGCTTGTCTGCTCTGCATCTGGCCTGTCAGAGTATCCGGAATGGTGAATGTTCAATGGCCATTGTGGGAGGATGCCACCTGAATATAACCCCCGAGGCTTTCATCGCGATGACACGTTCCAGGTAAGTGAAACTGGCAGTCCCGTAACATATCGAAGCTGACTGGTCATTCCTCAAAGACTACTTTCTGACACTGGTCGTTCATATGCATTTGATCATCGCGGTACTGGCTTTGGCCGAGGTGAAGGTGCTGGATGTATTATATTGAAATCTTTGGAGGATGCAGAAGCTGCTGGAGATGTCATCCGATCTGTAATTATTAACAGTGGTCTCAACCAGGATGGACGGACCAGAGGTATTGCAATGCCGAATGGCGAGGCACAGGAAGCATTGATTCGTCAAGTCTACGAAGAGGCACGGATCGACCCGTCCTTGACAGCATTTGTCGAGGCTCACGGCACAGGAACCAAAGTTGGTGATCCCCTCGAAGCTACTGCATTGAATGCCGTCTTTGGAAAAGGACGCACCCCGCGTCAACCGTTGCTGGTTGGGTCTGTGAAATCGAACATTGGTCATCTTGAAGGAACAAGTGGTGTTGTTTCTGTGATCAAAACGGCCCTGGCACTTGAGCGAGGCTTTGTACCCCCAAATTGCAATTTCGAGAAGGCGAACGATGAGATACCCATGGAGAAGTGGAATATGAAGGTGAGATCGAGAGCCGTCTTAGAGTATCAGCGAGACATAGCTAAACACGCAACTAGGTTCCCAAGAAGCTGATGCCGTGGCCCCGTGGCAAACCCTACGCGAGTGTGAACAACTTCGGCTTCGGCGGGACCAATGCCCATGTTATTCTACAGCGTGGTCCCCGACACCAAGGCGACCTTGCCCAAAACGACGATCCTCTGAAGCGCAAGTTGTACGTTGTGTCTGCCTACGATAAACAGGCTGCTCTTCACCTTGGAAAATCAGTTGCAACGTACCTCGATCTTTTCCCAGTTGTTTTCGACGACAGCGCTATGGGTAACCTGGCCTATACGCTGGGACAGCGACGAACATTCTTGCCTTGGAGATTGGCATCCTCTGCAGTCCTCAGTCAGGAGCTGACAGCATCGCTGGATAACAACGCAGTGCCTGTTCGTTCTTCCAAAGAGCCTACTGTCGGCTTTGTGTTTACTGGACAAGGTGCACAATGGTACGGCATGGGAAAAGAACTTCTGAGCACTTACCCGGTGTTCAAGCAGACTATGCGGGACGTGGATACTTGCTTGAAATCGCTCGGTGCTACGTTCTCGATTATAGGTATGGCTCAATTCAACCCCAACGCTGTCGACAACGATCCTTTCAGACACTAACGTCCCATACGAAGATGAATTGCTTTTGACTGACCCTAGCGCGAGCTCTATCTCTGCTGCATACATGAGCCAGCCCGCTTGCACTGCTGTACAGCTAGCGTTAGTTGATTTGCTCTCATCCTGGGGCATTCACCCCAAGGCAGTGGTCGGCCATTCTAGTGGAGAGATTGCAGCAGCTTACGCGGCGGGCATTCTGAATCTCGAAGAATGTGTTCGCGTGGCGTACTCTCGTGGCGTCGCAGCCAATCTGGTTGCAAACGACAAGTCTATCAAGGGAGGTATGTTGGCGGTTGGAGCCAGCGCTTCAGACATTCAGCAAATCTTGGATGCCATGCGAGGGAATCGGGCGGTTATTGCTTGTGTGAACAGCGACTCGAGCGTAACTCTCTCTGGTGATGCAGATGTCATCACAGATCTCCAGGCTGCCTTGGACAAAGAAGGGATCTTCACCCGGAGACTGCAGGTCGATGTTGCTTACCACTCCCACCATATGAAGATCGTGTCGCAGGAGTATCGATGTCTGATTGGCAAGATTGCGCCTCGCGACTCCGAGGTTCCATTCCATTCGACCGTTTATGGAAAATTGGTCCCGGGAAGGACTTTGAATGCCTCCTACTGGGTCGATAATCTGGTCTCTCGAGTGGAGTTTGTGGAGGGTCTGAAGAGCCTTGTCACTGATGAGCAGGCAAATACACCAATCACCACATTGGTCGAAATCGGCCCTCACCCTGCCCTGAAAACACCTGTCCAAGACATTGCGCAGACATACGCCCCAAATTCTAATGTGCAATACCTGCACACTCTGAAACGCAAGGTAGATGACATCGAGGCTGTCCAAAACCTCGCTGGCTCGCTCTTCACACAAGGCATGAGCCTCAACTTCCAGGCTATCAACTTCCCCAACGTGAAAACAACAACAAGGAAGCCAGCCGTCTTGACCAATCTTCCTAGATATCCATGGAACCACTCGGAAAGGTACTGGTCTAGCTCCCGGGTAGCTGATAACCATTTCCGTGGTCAGTTCGCTCGGAGCGATATCCTTGGCTCATTGTGCATGGAGAATGTCGACTTTGAGCCTCGATGGAGGAACATCATTCGTGCAGAAGACCACCCTTGGATTCGCGAACACAGAGTATATGGTACAACTGTGTATCCAATGACCGGATTCTTGGCCATGGCCATGGAGGCTATATCACAACACGCACAGCTGCACCATGTTACGCCCGGAAAGATCGATATCCGCGATATCTTCATTAACCGTGTCCTCACTATCCCGGACAATTCATCCGTGGAGACAATGCTGAGTTTGAAACCATCCAGATCGGAAGCCCCTAGTAAATCCGTCCTCGGCTGGCACGAGTTCAAGGTTTTCTCATGGGCTGAGGGCCGTGGATGGGACCAACACTGCAATGGTTTCATTATGGTGCAAGAAGCCAAGGACGTCAATCCTGTCGATGGCTCTCGACAGCAGCTGGAGAAGACCGCACGGTTTACTCAACAAGCATTGAATATGCGAAATTCATGCAAATTGCCCGTGGACAGCACTTTCCTCTATGAGAACATCGCTAAAGGTGGTGTCCATTACGGTCCTCTTTTCCGAGGACTCACCGATATCTCCGTGAGCAGGGATCATCTAGCAATCGCTACCTTGCGTATCCCCGACACGAAGGCAGCGATGCCTCACGGACATGAGACCCCCTGCATTGTGCACCCCGTTACACTCGACCTATGTAGTCAAGTTACGTGGGTCCTTCATGGATATGGCGAGCCTGGGCCACAAATCACCCATGTGCCGTCACATGTTAAGCAGGTTTCCATTTCATTGTGCCAAGAAATAAGTGCTGGTGCTGTACTGCAACTCTATGGCAGCATGTCAGGAAATGAATCTGCAAGTAATCCTGACACCAACCGCATATTCGCTACTGCTTCTAGCAACCCAGCGAATCCGTTGATTGACATCAATGGTATCACTTTGGTGCCGGTATCGAACGATATCAAAGGCTCAAAGGACACTTCGCCTGATCAGATTTGCTACAAGATGCAATATGAGCCCTGCTTCGATTTCCTCTCCGCCGAAGATTATCGGCAGCTCCCTCGCCCCGAGACTGATACGGCTCAAGGAATGAAGCGCATGCAGCGACTCGAAGCTGTGGCAGAGCACTACCTCACACAGATGGTCAACTCTGTGACCGAAGATGAAATATCGACATTCGAGCCACATCATCAGAAGTTCTATCGTTGGGCTCAGAACACTTGCCAAAAGGCGGGCTTCAAAGATCCCTTGCCCCTTGATGTTCTCGAACAGAATAGAACTGTCAATGGAGCAGGTGAGTTGGCATTCAGAGTGGGAGAGTTACTTCCTCAAATCCTCAGGGGCAAGGTAGACGCCTTGACTGTGCTTCTGGAGGATGACGGAATCGGAAGATACTACAGTGACCTTGACTCTCTCCGTGAGGCTTACGCCAATGTCTCTGTCTGCGTTGACAAGATGGCACATCAAAACCCTACACTCAACATTATTGAGATCGGTGCTGGAACAGGTGGTGCCACCTTGCCTATTTTGCAGAGGTTGGGCGGAGGCGAAGGAGGATCTACGCCTCGGTTCGGCCACTACACCTACACCGACATCTCTCCCGCCTTCTTTGAAAAGGCAAAGACAAAGTTCGAGAGCTGGGGAAATCTCATGACGTACCAGGCACTAGATGTGTCGGATGACCCCACTGCCCAAGGCTTCAGTAATGGCACATACGACGTTGTGGTTGCTTGCAACGTGCTGCATGCTACTCCCGACATCAGCCAGACAATGTCAAACATCCGAGGCCTTTTGAAGCCTGGTGGGAAGATCGTACTCATTGAAGAAACCGTGCCAAAGGCGATTCACTTCCCATTCGCACTCCTCCCGGGGTGGTGGCTGGCCAATGACAAATTCCGCAAGGACGGACCCCTCCTCACCGTCGAAGGATGGAGCAACGTGATGAAGGAGAATGACTTCTCTGGGGTCGATCTGTGTATCGAGGATTTTCCTGGAGCATCGTTCCAATCTGGTTGTCTCATGACATCCACCGCTAATACCCCAATAACGGGTCCCGCAAACGCCGGTGATGTTGTGGTTCTCGGAAGTGACTCAATCGGCAGTGTATCATCCCTTAGCCTTGAATCTGGCCTCAGGAAGATCACTGGTGTTGAGCCCATTACTGCTGCGGACTCTGATGAGGTTGATGTCACCGGGAAATGGTGTATTTTCCTTGGGGGAATGGATCGCTCGATCCTGTCACACCTGACTCACGAAAAATTCCAGACACTACAACGTCTTCTGAGCCGGGCTCGAGGTCTACTGTGGGTTGTCCGTCACAGTAAAACTGACCTGGAATCCCTTGGCGCGAACATGGCCATCGGACTGGCTCGCACTGTGAGATCAGAGACTGGTCTGCAATTCGCAACACTTGATCTAGGAGAACGGGAGAACATGCCCGACGCTGAGGCCGTGAACCACATACTTAAGGTATTCAACGGAGTCTTCTGTCAGAAATCACAGCTGGACCAGAACGACTGGGAGTTTGTTGTCCGAAATGGCAACGTTTGTGTGCCCCGCTTGATTGATAACAACGCATTGAACCTCAGTGTCCAGCAAGAGACGCCAGATGCGCCTCCCCAGATGCAGCCCTTCAAACAAGATCGGGCTTTACGACTCGCTGCTGGAGTTGGGAGGGGTCTCGATGAGCTTTACTTCACAGATGATGTTTCCCGCAATGGAGCCCTGCCGGAAGACCACATTGAGATCCAGGTCCACAGCACCGGTCTCAACTTCCGAGATGTCTTGATGGCCATGGGCCAACTTCAAGGCGATAGACTCGGACAGGAGTGTAGCGGAGTCGTGACTCAAGTGGGAGCTGCGGTGTCTGACTTCAAAGTTGGAGATCGTGTATGTGCGATGTCACCAGGCTCACTGTCTACTTTCACTCGCTGCCCAGCCTCTGGATCTTGGGTCATTCCCGACGATATGCCATTCGAGATCGCAGCTTCCATCCCAGCTGTGTTCTGTACTGCCTACTACTCACTTATTGACCTGGGTCGACTGACTAAAGATGAGAGTGTCCTGATTCACGCCGCTGCAGGAGGAGTTGGCCAAGCTGCAATTATCATTGCTCAGAGTGTTGGAGCTAATATTTTCGCAACCGTCGGCAGCCCCGAGAAGAAAAACTTCCTCATGGAAACCTACCAGCTCAAGGAAGACAATATCTTCTTCAGCCGTGACATGTCATTCGCTGAAGGTATTCAGCACGCCACTGGTGGTGAGGGTGTGGATGTTGCTCTTAACTCGCTCAGTGGCGATGCTTTGCAAGCAACATTCGAGTGTGTTGCGCCGTTTGGTCGCTTCATTGAACTGGGCAAGCGAGATATTACGACCAACTCTCGATTAGAGATGGCTCACTTCAACAAGAATATCTCTTTCGCATCTGTTGACTTGGGGATAGTCAGAGAGAAGCGTCCGCAATTGACGAAACGGCTTCTGCGTGATGCGTTCAAGCTGTTCGTCGACACCAACGCCCAGTCAAGGTGGTCTGTCACCACTCTTCCCATCTCAGATGTTGAGATTGGATTCCGGGCGTTGCAGGGTGGCCAAGTAATCGGCAAAATGGTCGTCCAGGTCACGGATGACTCCATGGTTAAGGTATGTTTGCTCAAATCTATGACGCTCGTGTTTAGACCGAATGAATTTTTACGCTAACTCACCACACAGGTCCACCCCGCTAGAAGAGATGAAAATCTTCTTCGCGCAGACGCTTCATATATCATCGTCGGTGGGACCGGCGGCATTGGTCTCGACATTGCCAGTTGGTTGCCAGAGAAGGGAGCCAAGAACCTTATCCTGGTCTCTCGCAGTGGTGTTAAGACTGAAACGGCTGGGCAGACTATCCAAGATCTTACTCGACAGGGTGTCAATGTGGAGGTCTGTTGCTGCGATGTGGCGGATCAGCAGAGCGTGGAGCAAAATCTTGTTCCGCTCCTCGCTCGCATGCCTCCCGCTCGTGGCGTTGTATTTGGCGCTATGGTTCTCCGGGTAAGTCTCTTCACACCAAGTTACAAAGGTCATCTCCACTAACTCCTTTCTTAGGATACGCTCTTTGAAAAGCTTAGTTTTGCGGACTACCAGACCGTGATGATGCCCAGAGTCCACGGAATCTGGAACGTTCAACGGGCATTGACAACAACTAAGGGCAGCGTGGATTTCTTCGTCAACCTCTCATCCGCCGCTAGTTTCGTTGGTAATATGGGCCAATCCCCCTACGCAGCCAGTGGAACCTTCATGGCAGCGCTCGCGCAGTACCCCGAGACAGCCAAGATGCGCTGTTCGACAATCGATCTCCCCATTGTGCGTGGAGTCGGATACCTCTCCGACGACCAGAAGCGCGAGGCAATTTCCAAACAACTCGGCACGGCCTCCGTCGACGCAACAGATATCCGTGGTCTTGTTACCGCAGCTATCCGCGACGAGTTCGACCTTTCATGCGAGGGTCATTGTGTGGCTGGGTTTGGAGCTGTCAAATCCACACCGGCCAGTGAACAGCCCTTCTGGGTAAACGATACCAAACTGTCGCACCTGTTGCGCCTCTCCACCCTCGCTGGCGCGGGTGAATTGGCCGAGTCTGCGCACAACGGTACCGAGATTTCGCCGGGACTTGCTATCCGGCAATCGAAGTCCCGCGAAGGGGCCGAGGCCATCGTTGGGGCTGCCGTGCTCAACAAGATCTCTAGTATCCTTATGCGTCCGATGGAAGACCTTGATCCTGCTGCACCTATCACTGTTTATGGGCTGGATTCACTGGTCGCTATTGAGATCAGAAACTGGATCACCCGCGAGTTGGAAGCTAATTTGCAGATCCTGGAGATTTTGACCAGTGAATCTGTCCCGGCTCTTGCTGAGACCATTCTGAAGAAATCGGGTATACTTACTCCAGACCTCAAGACTGAGTGGTGTCTCGATGTGGTTGAAGGCCGAACTGGCCAAGAATGAATGTTTTCCTCATTTACGCTCTTTGACTGAGCACATATCCTGCCATATATTGATTTCTTGCCCTTTTTGGCAATGTACTTTACTCTACAATCTTTTCCTTGTCTGTTTATTTTATTTTGGCATAAAGATTGAATCCCAAACGTTTCCCTTCAAATTCGCTTAATGTCTTATGGATTATCACGTGTCCCAGTGAGAAATATTCCCCATCGAGTATGTCGGCGACTATCAGTGGAGAACAAGGGATTGTCAATGCCCTACGGAGTACTCCGTAAGCGATGTCATAATCTCCCGTACTGGGGCCGTCGTCCGTAAGCACTAAGCCATCTCTGTCTTTTAGTTGGACAATCCAGCTTCCTAAAGGAGGCAGAGGCATTGTGGCCCCATCTATCTGTCACGGCTTGAGGCGGCCTAAATTCATTGACTCCACATTCTAAGATATAGTGACAGTTTAAATTCCGGAGACGGTCCGGGTGATGTCTTCTCCCAATTGCTTACGTCGGTCCAAAAGTAGTCATGGCTCACCAGGAAGTCTTTCGAGTACAGCCCTTGGGGTGGGAGAACGATCCAGCGGAAGAACGCTTTAAAGTGTCTACATTGGACTACTTGACAGCCTGTACATACAATAACTACGCTCTATTCTTTCGTCTGGAAGATGCCGACAAAAGTCGAGCCGTTGATGTCCTGAAGGCTGGCCTTGAACGAACTCTAAGCCAAGTACGCCATCTTTGTGGGACAATTGAGAAGGACTCTACCGGTGGACATTCTTTTGTCAAGCAAAAGAACAGTGCCGTCAAATTCTGCGTTCAATGGCTGGACTCTCCGGATATTTGCAAGGACTATCCGTCATTTGATGAGATAGAAGAGGGCAATTTCCGTACCTCCATCCTGGGTGATCTTCAGCGCTGGAGTGTGCCGCCTATGACATACGGAGAGAAGCCAGAGGCACACCCAGATAATAGTCCAGCCGTGGCGTCCTATAAAGCCAACTTCATCCGGGGTGGATTGGTCTTTATTATGCACCATCACCACTACTCCAATGACGTTATGGGATGGACCGGGCTCACTCACCAATTAGCCGAGAACTGTTATGCAATTGTCCATCAGACGGAATTTCCCTTGTGGGACGCTCGATGCCTGGATCTTTCTCGTCTGACCAAGCCTGAAGTACGCGAGGAATTGAAAGTTGATGGCCCGCCACCGCCAGAGATTCACCCGAATCATATCCCAGCCCAGAGCTTGCTCTTTCATTTACCCAAGAACAAAGCAGCAGAGCTGAAGAAGCTCGCTTCCCCGACTGATGGCACATGGATCTCTACCTACGACGCTTTTTCTGCATTTATCTGGCGCACGGTTACGCGACTGCGGGCCCCAATATTCAAGCCAGATCTGTCGGCGCCTCTATTCTGGGCAGAGGCCATTGACATGCGGCGTCGATTCCACAGCCCCAAAGTCCCCCCACGCATCCAGCAAAACGTTATCGCGGTAGCAATGTCGTCCACGACACCGTCCTCTGCCCCGAGCGCAGCAGAAGTCATCTCAGAGTGGCCGCTGCCAAAGTTAGCCTTTTACATCCGCCAGTTGACCGACAGTGCCACGCAGGAGGCTTTGGACTTGGCACTGGAAATGGTGGCCACGGTACGCGATAGAACAGCGCTGAACACTCGAATTGATTCACTGCCACCGATGTCGGTGCTGCAGACGGATCACCGCGATGCCAATGTTTCAAGTGCCGACTTCGGCTTTGGCTCCCCAGTTACATACCGTCATCTGATGGACTGTGTTACCCAGGGTGTTTTTATCATTTACCCACCGCGCGACCTGTCTCCCGAATCGAATGATGGGCCTGAGTTCTCTCTTGCGTATGAGAAGAGCTTGAAGCAGGCACTCATCGAGGACCCGGAGTGGAATCGGTACTTTGAATACAGGGGTGTCGATAGCGTGGATGCTCGCTACGAGGATACCTCTTCCGTGTAAATGCAAGTAACTTTGAGTATGGTGTGTACATATACCTAGGCAAATATGCGTCGATTTTCTGTACAATCGAATGAATGATCTCATTGCCTCTTTGAGAAACCTAGGGTTAACCATGTCCACACTTGATCCTTAACCAAAAGTCTAGGTTCCCACTATCTGAACCTCAAGCAAGCATATGGTATGGCAGATAATTCCACTTTAATCTCCCGTACGATTCAAGATGGTACTGGTCACGTGTATAGATCTGATGCCCTTTCTGAGGCAACGACGCCCTCGGTGCTTTCTTTTCTGCAAATTAACATCGACCTTCGCATTTTGGACTTGCTACCACGACTCCTGCCTCACCATGAAAGCCCTGTCACTATTCAGCGGTTTACCGAGTTGTCTCTAGCAGAGCGACTCCCCGCCTCAATCATGATGGCTCACAACATGGGAAAAGAAGCATTCCCTCTCTTCCAGTATAATGAGTTCGATGTGGGGGCTCTCTGTCACCTCGCAAGCGAGATGCGACGGGGCCTCACGTGCACATGCGATTTGAATCAGCGTCCGAAACGAGGCGGCTACAACTGGGCAGTTTTCGTTTTATTTGAAGATGGCCTTGAATGGGTTCTGCGCTCTCCAGTACAGAATCACCCCAGTGTGTCTGACGAGAGTGTCGTCAAACTTCTTTTAAGCGAAACTGCTACGCTCAAATATCTCAAAACGTACACAGACGTACCTGTTCCTGATGTTTATTCATATTGGTAAGCGAACTGCAAGATAAGTCCCGTATCGTGGAGCTGATGTTCGGAAGTGCCTATCCAAACAACCCTATCCGGATCCCATACATTTTGATGAGCAAGGCGGAGGGCAAGTCGTTGGAAGCAATGTGGGAGGGGAACGATCTCCATGATCACCTGGATTCACTCGAAGTCAAGAAAGTGATGTCCCAACTTGGCCACATTACTTGGAAACTTGCCCAAGTCCGGTTTGCCCAAATTGGGTCTCTATTTGAAGAAAATGGGTATTTCGTTATTGGAGAATGCCTATCAAAAGGCCACATACGACATAAAAGACAGTCTTTGAAAGGCATTCCTCGTGGACCTTTCATCAGCGAGAGTGAATTCTACCTCAGTCTCATAGCGGCTTTGATCAAGCACGCCGAAACGCTACCATTGGGACACCATTGCTTCGCTGCACCAGTGCCATCTAGGAACGACTACCCCAGCAGGGATATGTGGCGGGATGCCTGCGATCTTCGGAATGACTTCGTCACTGTTGGGCAAAAAGCCGACAGCGCCGCAAATAGAGTTGACTATGTTATTGCTGCTCAGGCGCTCAATCATTTGATCTCTCAATATTCGGCCAACTGGTCCGGAATCACATATCCGGTCAATTTTGCACTCTGCCACCCGGACCTCACGATGAGCAACATATTTGTCGACGATCAGTACACTATTACGTGCATAATCGATTGGGAATTCACCACTACTGTGCCACTTCCCTTACTTCTGTCACCTCCCGGGTTTCCTCAATCGCGGCACAGGCTAGATGATAAATTCTACGTCGGTTTCAAAGATGGCTTCAAAGATGCAGCGGGACCCGATCCGCACAGTCCAGCAATGGGCTTGTCTGTCCCAAAAGCCGTTGAGTGCGTTAAAAATAGCCAATTTGCCTGGTGTCTCACAAGGTTCCTAGCATTCGATTCTACTGACGACGTTTCACTTTTTCGTACCATGTGGGAATCAGTCTACCCGTCGCATCAGAAGCTCGAGACATATTTCTTTTCACAAAGAGCTCTGCCATGTTATCGAACCCTTTACAAAAAGATCGGACAAGACGACTTGTCGGAACCCCCGATCCAATCCTCAGAGATCGATCTTTTCACCAAACCATTGACCTTCGAGCTTTCCTTGGCTCGTCATTTGACAATGGTCTCAGACTGGGGATCCAACTATGACCCGTTCAAGTGTGCTGGCCTCCGAGATACAGGGCAGATATTCATAACTGAGCGACGGCTCTGGCGATGGATTCTGGAATACAAAAAGCAGCACCGCAACAAGTTCGGCATTGAGGAGTGCGAGTTTTAAATACCAACAGCTGGATAGAAATAAGTGCCCGACTTTGGTTTATACAGTTGATATGGAGCGGGCAAGTGTATTATTAGAAACAAAACATTGAAGCAACGAGAGTATAATTACGGACTTAATCCATATCTCTCATTCTCCAGTCATTCACAACCCAAGTGACCAAGCAGTTTTCTGGCGAAAGTAGTTAGTCTACTTTGTCCAACGTCTTTACTCGAATATACTTACCAGGGCATGTCATTCTTTGTGTACTTAAAAGAAGTCCGCCGGATTGGTTCGTCGAGTACAACCGAAAGGCTCATCAATGAACCAAGTATCATGCTGCTGATCATGGACAATGGGATAGGTAGTATCCGGATCACAAAGCTTGTCGATTTGAGTCTCGTCGACAGCACTGATAGTGAACCAGTAGTTGTTGGTATCCTCGCTAACCTTCTCACATTTGTAGAAGAAACCCGTAACACCAGGACCAAAAACATCGCTGCGGAAATCGACGGCCAACTTCTTGTTGAGGTTGATATTGTCACAGTCCTGCTTCAAGCCCTCCACAGAGGCCGTCTCCGCCGATTCGCTGGTATACCCTTTCGCCGTGTGGGTGCCGCTGGCTGACCATGTCGACGCTGGTAGGGATAGCTGGTGGGCAACCTCGGCTAGTAGCAGGCTGTTCGTGACAGTTGCGGCGGAGCAACCGGTGCCGGCGCTCATGAGGCCCAGAGTTGTGAACAGCATTGAGGTCTTGATTTGGACCATGTTGAATTGAGGGGAAGTTGATTGTGAGGCGGTAGTTTGGTTTCTTGCATTTTCTGGGGGATCTACGGTTTAAATGGGGGTTTATAGGTATCACTTACCTAAAGTTCCACTTTGTTTCTAATAATTGAATCTAGCATTGGACGGCAAAAGTCACCGAAAAGGGTCTGGGATATCATGATCACCTCGTGTCCAAATTAGGGTACCATAGCCGCGTCTATGATACCCCGTTGCAGCCTGGGAAATACTGACACCTGAGGCACCAAGACATCTAAGCTATCTAGTTCTAGATGTTTGACAGCAGTTCCCAAGGCGTGCCCTTAGACGTCCTACTAATATTTTATTTACGAATTGCTCATATTTGATAATATTGGTTGTCTAACAAGATTTTTATCAAAGCGTGCACCCTTCTAAGCGTATACTATCGAGACCTAAACCTGTGGACTCACAGGGATCCCCAGCTTGCCCCAGACCAAAAAGCCCCAGACCAAAAAATTACTAACTAGTTTTCCTACTAATGGAATTTACTTCTATTCTCCATAGCTGATAGAGAATCCAATGTTTACTCGCTGAACCGAGGACATAATTTAAGCCTGCTATTCTGTGTCTTGCTAGAACTGCCACCGAAGGGCCTGATGTCGATAAAAGCACGTCTTAATATGTACGGAGTACGGATAACAAAATTGCTGCCTACGGAGTATTGGCAAATGGACCCTTAATCTATATCACACACAGGATCGATATCAGAGGCTCGGCGGAGATTCCAAGAAATTCCGCCGAACGTCCCGCCGAAGATATCCCGCTGATCGGATTCTTCGCGCAGATCAATTAACACCCTTCCTACGTTATCGAATAACGCCTATGCCCTGCAGGGCTTGTTCCTATGTTCTAAGCTTTGGGTATTTCGCGATATTTGATAGGTCAAGCCTATTATCTTATCTTTATATCTATATCCCTGCAATTCTAGCGGAGACCTCCGACAGTCTTCTATACTTTCGAAGGTTACCTAGTGATAACGTGCCAGGGAGTACTCCGTACAGCCACTGGAGTTGATTAAACCAAGTTCACAATGCTCCCGGGGCCGGTGGACCCCGTGAAGATCTTCGATGAGATTTTTCCCTTTGAAACGTAGATATGATAAATGGCTAAATATAGCGGGTTGATCTCGGGAATATTTAGAACTCAATCTATCGACGTCTAATTTGTCGCGTGATCATGTTTCTCGCACCCTTCCTGTCCCCTATATTGGGAAATTCCATGCCATTGATTGACTGACATGGCTCTCTCACCTCGAGCCGCCCTCTTTGACCGGGGTCCAAGGCTGCTGAGAGACATTTGGGCGCTGACTGGGATTGCCATTCTCACCGTGGCCTTGAGAGTGATTGCGAAAATAAGAATCTCGAAGTTTGGCTGGGATGACATCCTTATGGTTTCGGCTTTGGTTGGTCTGTCTACGTCGTTCGAACGATCAAAACTGACCTGTTGCCTGGCACTTAGTGGCTTACTATAATCGGATCAGCGCTGCTTACCGTGTGCGTCAAACATGGGTTTGGTCGCCATGTTTGGGACCTTGACTCAAAAACGGTCGTTCCCAAAGTCATCATGTTCGACTACTTGACGCAGACATTCGGCATTGCTGGCGGTACTTTGGGTCGCGTTTCCTTCATTCTCTTCGTCATTGAGCTACTGGGCACCAGAAGATCACATAGAGTGATCTTGTGGATTATAGTTGGGTTACAGATCTTGACCAACGTGATATTGATCATAATTCTATTTGTCCAATGCCCAGGACATGGTTCTGCTATCTGGACACAGCATGGGAAGGAAAGATGCTGGGATGTCCGCGTCCAAGCATACTACGGATACTATCAGGGCTGTAGGAGCTTCCATTCATGATCCTACACAAATGACTGCGACTAATTAACTTCAACAGCGTTTAATTCGGCCACAGACCTTTACCTGGCGGTTTTCTCAACTTATATATTCTGGAGTTTGAATTTGAAATTAAGGGTCAAGTTGGGCTTGGTCACACTCCTTGGATTGGGCATTTTGTGAGCCACTGATTCGGATCCTATCTCAGGAGATATCTAGCTAACAGAGTTATCTCTTGGATCCAGTGCAATGGCAGCATCCGTTATGAAAGCAGTGCAAACCCGAGTCCTCGCATACGCACACGATGATCCAACTGTCGCAACCGTCGAATACGATCGCTGGCTATACATCGAAGCCTACGTAGTCATCATAACGGCGTCGATACCTTGCATCAGATCCCTGATAGGATCGGTTCGAGGAGGTACTGGAACTGGACGGAGCGCATATGAGTTGAGTTCGTCATATGCTGGAAACTCTATGTCTGCGCCCAAATCCCGGCGGTTGGCACCGAAATCGATGATACGTATCCCTGAAAGTTCTAGCGCGGATGATATTTTGGAGCGGAATAGTACCGAGGTTGAGGGAGTACGCGAGACAATGGATTCGAAAACTTCGGCACATGTCAATGTATAATTCTGTGTGAGATCCAATATACAATAGACGGGTTCAAGGTATAATAAGACCATGTAGATGTTCGCCTTGTGATGACGATGGAAAGGGGCATTAGTCCAATCGGGGGACTCAAGATTGGCATCACCGCCCTCAAGCCAACCTCACCTCATCACCAAAACAAAATCCAAAGCTTTGCTCGTGAATACGAGGTACAATGTGGCCCTTTTCAACATATCCGGAGAAGACAGCGGACGATGTAGCCGGAAAGATGTTCGACTACATCATTGTCGGTGGTGCGTCTCACTTCCCCCTGACCAAGACTCATCAACTCAGCTGACCCAAGCCATTGCTTAGGCGGTACGGCCGGATGCCTAATTGCGCACCGCCTTTCCGCCTCCCCAAACACCTCAGTTCTAGTGTTGGACAAAGGTCGCGTCAACGCTGGGGTTCTCTCACGGATCCCGCTACTTGGCATCCTACAGAGCGGGGTCGTCCGCTACCACGCCGAACCCAACGCGCATTTGCGCGGGCGACATGTGCAACTTTTAGCTGGTGAAATGCTGGGTGGTACTAGTCGCGCTCACTCCATGGTATGGAGTCCTGGCGGCCGTCCCGAATTCGACGGCTGGGCACGTGAGCTTGGGTTGGACGAATGGAGCTGGGAGAAGGTAGCACCAGCTTTTGCCCGGGTTGAGAAGGCAATCCAACGGAAAGGAGCAGGCGATCTAGGGCTCATGCCATATGTAGATGCGGCGATGCAAAGAGTAGGACTGGATGACGGAGGGGGAAAGCGAGGCACTCAGAGATATACCCGCAGCGAGGTCTCGGTTGATGCGGATGGGAACAGGGTCTCTGCGTTGACGGCGTGGCTGGGTGCATCGGTTGTGAATGAAAGACAGGGACGACTGACGGTGTGTACAGGTGTGACAGCGACGAAGCTAGAGTTTTCGGACGACGGAGCGAGGGTTACTGGCGTATGGCTTAATTCCGGAAGGAGCGACATTCTGGTCAAGGCCCAACAGGAGGTTATTGTCTGCAGCGGCGTCTTTGGCACACCACAGCTGCTTATGCAAAGGTTGATCGCACTTTCCAGATATCCTCATTTCTGATGCTAACAGCGAGCAGTGGCATCGGCCCTAAGGACCATTTGTCTGCTCATAAGATTCCCGTGGTGCATGATCTCCCCGCAGTGGGTGCGAATTTAACCACTCACCTCCTTGTACCGGTCATGACAGAGCTTCCACTCAAGCACACACTGCATATTATTCAGACGGTGGCTATCCTATGGCACTTTTTGCTGTGGCTCTTTTCCGGGACCGGAGTGCTTGCCTCTAACGGTCAATGGGGCGCCGCATTTTTGCACTCGGACACGCTGGACGAGTCAACAATGACAGTGACCCCTCCTGAAGACGGTGAGAAGGAAGTCACAGACCTTGAAATCTTGATTACCCCACTCAGCACGCTCATCGAGCACGGTGTTCCCGGAGTGCCCTGCATGACGTGGTACGCGGCTCTTGTTCAGCCCCACACTACCGGCAGCGTTGAGCTCACGTCTAGCTCTGACGCGAAAGCGCCGCTGAAAATTACACTCCCATTGCTGGTTGATACACGCGACAGAACGCGGCTGCGCAAGGCGGTGCGGTTCGCTATGCGGTTGGCAGACGAGTTTGCCGGACCGGAGGTCGGGTATCCACACCCGGCACCGTTAACGATGGCACCCGGAATGGGGTTGGAGTATTTAGATGGTCTTATGAACAAGAAAAAGAGCAAGAGTGACAAGAGAAAGCTTACAAAGGCGTTGCCGCCACAGAAGGACGCTTGGCGCACTGTGACTGATACGGAAATTGATGAGTATATAAAGAGGCTGGTGACAGGGAGCTATGATCCTGCTGGCACGTGTCGGATGAGACTTAGAAAGGAGGAGGGTGTAGTAGACCAGAGCCTGAAGGTACATGGGGTGCGCAATTTGCGAATTGCAGATGCAAGTGTGCTTCCCCGGTGTGGAGGTGCTTCGATCTCGGCGTCCATTTATATGATTGCGGAACGGTGCGCTGAGTTTGTCATGAAGGATTAGTTGCTTAATGAGGATCGGATCTTCCATTGTTCCTATGGGATCCTTTCCGGCCTTTTTTCTTCGTTCCTACGGAGCTACTTAGAGAACTGCATAGCGGTAGATAGATCGTCTATACATTCTGTTGATCACTTTCTTGCCTATTCTGCGTACGTATGGCACTATCCAGTTCGGAAATTTGAGCGCCACGTGCTATAAGTTCCTAAAAAAGCGACGAGCTTCATATCCGATAATCTCGACATCTTCCATAGCCTCATGAGAAATATCTAGACATGCAGAAACCCTATTTTACGGACATTCCTTGGGAAATCACGATGCCAAGCACATGCTACAACTTCCTCAACCGGCGACTACCTAGGTAGCTTAATGTCTCTACGATGTGAAGAGTGTATGATGTATGATCCCTAACAAAAGCTGGGCAAAGCGGAAACAAACCTTGGAAGCCACCAAGCCCCACGTGCCCCAACTTCCTAATAGGGAAAGGTTCCACGCTTAAATAGATTCCGGGGAAACCTTCCAACCTTGGAAGATTTGGACTATTTGGACTATCCTGGCGTAAGCATATTTGCTGTAACTCACCACCTGAAGAGATACATCTTCCTCGGACTGATAGTGGATCATACTACGCAAGGTTTCAACCTAGGGAAATTATGAGACTAGTCCCCATATATCATCCATCGGCACGTTCTGACCCTTTGAGGACCTTACATAGACAGGCGTTTCACCAGACTTATCGCACTAGTTGAACGTCGGACAAGTATCCATTCATATCTTATTATGTCGCCCAAAAAAAACAGATTAGCATCCCACATTAAACAACTTTCCAAATCCCCCTCCCCGCACAAAGCCGAGAGTGGATATGTATACAACCGAGCCAAGCTCGTGGAACAGCCCCTTTTCCACCGCACCATATCCAACGCACACGTGGATGTGCCAATAGACTCCGATGAACGAAGATTCATCTAAGCATCGGCTTCAATCTTCTCGGTAACGGTACCATCCTCTTGAACAACAACCTTATCCACGTTCAGGGAAGCCTTGACGGGGTTGGGCTGCTGGTAGACCCACTCCAACTGTTCGAGGGTTCGGCCTTGAGATTCGACACTGTAGTAGCAGGAGTTAGCACGGAAGGACTCTGGCACGCTAGGGGATAGAGAATGGAATCCAAGTGTACGTACCAGAAGAAGTACCAGCAAACGGACTCGACAACATCCCAGCCGACGAAGATCCAGAAGTAGTTGGTAGAAATGTTGGCAAGACCAATGGGCGTAGCGAACTGGCTGATGAAACTAATGCTGCTGACCATGAAGCCTGACAGGGCCAAACCCTTGGAGCGAGTAGTTGTCTCCAGAGCCTCAGCCGGAATGACACCCTGGAGGGGAGTGTAGGTGAACGAGAAGATCACGTTGAAGAGGTAGTAGAAGGCAAGAGCGGCCTCGCCCTTTCTCTTGCCAATGGAACCAGTATTGGCGACTTCCTGCAGGATACCGGCGTTGATACCCAGGGCGACAGCGCATGCTATGTATTGATTAGCGAGCTGGTCAAGATAACACCGGGACGGGGCGAAACGACACTCACCAAAAGTGCCGATGATAAGAACAGGGCGACGACGCATCTTGTCGGTGAAGAACACGGCGGTCAATGCACCCACAGCTGAGATAATAGAGTTGACGAGGTTAAGCAACAGCTGGGTTGAGCTGGACTCATATCCAATAGCCTTGAAGATAGTGGCGTTGAAGTAACCAAGACCATTTCCAGACCACTGTCCGAAGATGGAAATCATGATGACCTGGGCGAAACGCCAGCGTCCACTTTTCGTCAGGACGAATGGTCGGTCTAGCGAGTTGGGAAACCTTGGTCAGTTGCTGTTGCGACAAATAGTCTCGATTGCATCGACAGTGCAAAACTTACAATCCCACCATCTCTTGTCAATACCATCAATCCGAATACCTTCCTTCATTTCCTCAATCTCAAGACGGACCAATCGAGCGTTAGGGTCACCGTTGCCGTGATACTTGACCAGGAATGCTTCTGCCTCTTCGTTCCGGCCGTTGGCGATGAGCCAACGAGGTGACTCGGGGATGAACCAAACAGATATAATGACGACAATGCAAGCGAAGCACTGGCAGATGAAGGGAATGCGCCACGAGTAGTTGTTGTCGATGAAGTTGGTACCGTATGTGAGAGCGGCGGCAGGGATGGAGCCACCGAACCAGCCACAGTTGTAGAAGCCTGTTCTAGCATTAGAACTGGTATAATGTATAATTTCTCCTTCCCAGCAAGACAAAATACTCACCGACGGCACGACCACGCCAGTGAGGCGGAGAAATTTCAACGGCATAGGCAGGAGCGGACACGACCATGATTTGAATGCCGAGACCGAGGATAAATCGACCGACAACGAATTGTGGCAGTGTCATCGCAGTACTAATAACGATAGACCCGATAATAATGACCCATCCTCCAACAAACATACACTTGCGACGACCAAGTCTGTCGGAAATGATAGCGCTGATGGGGGTGCAGACAATGGAACCACTGGGAACGGTTCATATCAGTTGCCACAATATGTATAGAGTAAAGAGGAAGCATACACTGTGTAGAGTGAAGTAACAAGGGAGACCTTGGGGCCATCCATTCCCGTCTTGAAGACATTCTGGTAATGGTCCATGGCGAGAATAGAACCCATTAGAGATCCTATATTTGGTTAGTCAATGCCATATTATAAGGCCGAGAAAACACGCACCATCGTAACCGTTGGCACAGGCGCAGCAGAATGCAACGAAGATACAGACTGTAATGGTCGCACCAAATGTTAGTGTCTAGCAAATATATGCGGCCTTAGTTGAAAAGTCGTAACTTACAGTACAAGTGCAGGGATTCCTTGCTCCATCTTTCGATCTTGGTCTCTTCGATGGCAGCGAAAAGATCGGCCTGTATTGTTCCCGAGGTATAGATCAGTATTCTGCCGGTACAACACTAAGAATTGGAAGAGCACTGACGTTTTGGACCTCTTTGGTCTTTGCGCCGTGACGCTTAATGGTTTCTCCATAGCCACCGATAACTCGAGCAGGGTCTTCAACAGCGGTCGAGATGCCGTAGACCTCCTCTTGTGCCTTCTTGTCTTGCGCCATGTTATATAATGTAGTACTGGAATCGACGATCTCGGTGTGACCCAGTCGGTGATAGACGGGATTGGCGGGACTAATCGTGGAATTCCATGAACAGTGGGGTAAGATGCAGTTCTTATAATGTTAGCATGTCCGATCATCGAGTAATTAAGGGAATGACTATAATCCTCTTTAGGAAAAAATGGGTGGAGTCTCCGGTTCCCCAGACTTCTCTATTTCCTTGTGACCCCGTGCCCAGAGCTCCTTGTTCTCGCCAGTAATAAACGCCTCTAGTTGGTGGCTTTTCTAAATACCTCCGCCTCCGGATTGGAATTGGACATTCTCCAATCATACCATTCCGCCCCACTATAGTCGACATGTTTCGACTCTCATATAGAAAGAAATTAGGGTCAGATGCCTGGATGATCGGCCCTGTATTCCGTTTAGCGAAACTAGGGAGACCTGTTCGAAACGTCAAAACATCAAAACAAGTTGGGGCTAGCCCCTTTTTGAATGTATCTGGCTAGTTTCAATGCAGGAGCAAATGAGCCTCGCAAGTCTAGAATTCAAGACAAAACACTTACAATAGTTAACTATGTGACTTGTCCTAGACCAATGTTAGGTGCATATCCACTTGGACCTGGCAAGATTGCTTGATTTACTCGACCTCTTAATGAGAGTGATGATGTGTTAATGTATTATTTTAGAGCTTTTACTTTTGGTTATACCGCTTGACAACTTCACATATGGTTGCGTATCCCAAAAATAATATCTCGCATGATGCCCTCAATGTTTCCATACTCGATATTCTGGTCTCACGAGAGAAACCTTGGAAACGTTGCACGGAGGCCACTGTCCGCGCGGAGGCTTCTCCGTGCTGGATCCCTCACGGCCTCCCGTGTCCTTCCCCCACAATCCACTAAACTGTTTATAGCCGACTCGACGTCTTGTGTTAGCTGCAGCTGTGGCGTGTCCCGTTAGATTGCGGTGGAAACATGTCATTCCCTCGATCACTGGGCTTCATCGAACTTCGGCCCGAATCTGCCATAAGATGCTCACCGGAAACGCCATTGGATCCAAAATACTAACCGTGCGTTACTTTAGGCTTGTATAAACACCAACACAGAGGTCAGACCGGTCTAAACTCGCTTGACAGAGCGCCATTTCGACGGGGGTTGGGCCGAAGACGAGGAAGATATCACAGGTCCGGGCCGAACTGAGAATTACTAGACGACAGGTCCGGAAAGGAGATATCGTAAGGGACGCCTAACAAAGGCGTAGAGTCTTTTCAGCCACCTATACCCTCCGTACGGAAGAGTCCCCAAGCAAGTCATTTCTCGTCCCGTGATGTCTTGGCAGCTGAGCTGACTGGTATCATTAAAAGGGAGTGGCCAGGAGGCTGGGGAATCTGTAGGAGATCGCCTGCCAATCGATTGTCGGCACAAAACTCCCAAATATTTAAGGGCACATCGAAAGACGTTAGTGGGAGGCACTAAAGGACAATCCCTGTGGAGAATCCTGGAGTTTCTGGGGAGTCTCCACTCGGAAAGCTCGCGAGTCTCAATTCCCCGATGTCGGGAATCAGCGGGCCTCGGCTCTTTTTCCCGATGGCCGGAGAACATGGTCTTGGCATTGTCTCTTGCCACCTTGTTGGGAGGCAGATTTTGAATAGCTATATTTATACTCGAGCATTGTGAGTGGTTTATCTGCTAGGACATGTCCTTGAATACATATTGTGTAGGCAAGAGAACGGCTCTTCACATACCCATGAGACTTATATATTGGAGGAGGTTGAGTGAATGCATGTCTTTACTATATGCATCTACTGCATTTAGATCGGAAATCGTCCATATTAATCCCCTTCGTAAACGAACTCCATAGTATTGTGATGTATTGACCTGATAGAAGTCCCGCATGCTTAACTTGACTAATTCCTGAGCGTATATGGAATACTCCGTACGGAGTAAATCATAAATTCAAGCCTCGCTGGGCATTGGCACCGCGCTAAGGAAGCCTACGAGGACGGTCCTAGCGCTAGGTGTACATACACAGTCTACACGCCCACCTGAACTTCCTAGATCGCCACCCAGACATTATGTCTTTTTTATTAACCCTGGAAGACAACGAAGCCTATCATTCCGAAGCAAGATGGGGTGATCACCAAAACAAGACGGACGTGCCAGTGCTTTACGCTTTATGAATGGGTTCAATGGTTAAAAAATATCTGCCAGGGTTGACAGATAGCCTTGGAACCCTCATGTCGGCGATCAAGTCTCTCACACAGCCATCAAAGCCAGAGCATCATTCCCCTCGATCCCTCTTGGAATTGTGTTCATGCTATCGGTCAAGTCAACAAAAGCTAATAACAGTTTTGATCCAAGGGAGTACCTAACTCTCTAGATCTTCATCAGAAACTATGTTCCCCCTTCTATCATCAAGGTCCACGAATACTGACTTTTCTTAGTCTCTTTGCGGCTCTCTACTGACGCTCCCTCTCGAAACTATCATAATCTGAGGAGAATGCACTGACCATCGTGCGGGACTTCGGAGATATCATCCTGAAAGACTTTTGCCATTCCCGCTTGCGAAGTGTATCCATCTCGGGACCGGCGATATCCTTCAACAACCCACCGAAACACCTACCCCCTTCCCCTCAACTTTTTCATAACTCAATTGTTGTATTATTCTGCCTACAAGGGCGCAAATTGAGTCCCTCGTGGCTTTGTCAAACCTCCGCGCAGGGTTGAGCTCTCTGTGTCGGCTTCTCCAGACTGTTGGGTGTGGCTGCCTCGATAGGTCTTGGGGCTTGGGAGGAGGCGGCAGCGAAAGGGGAGCTGTCCGCCGTTTCCTCCTTTTCAATTTTGTATTTGAGGCGCGGTTTGGTAGGAGTATTGAGGAGGCGTATCTCACTAGCGGTGACTTGAAATGGTATGTTCCCTAATTTGTGGATTCTGGAAGTTTCACCCTATAGAGGAACCAGTGCTAGTTAGCCATTCATCTCGTCGCAAATGTCAGTTATGGTTTGCCTCTGGAGAGATGGTTCAAACGGGTGATGAAAGACCAATGCGATTGCTGGAGAGCATTGTACGGGTGTCGCCAGGACCATAGTATATGAGAGGAAGGAGGTTGTCACGCCGACAGGTTGTTGTGAGTTATGTAGGTGGCTAGTTATTCTGTTTGTCAGTAGATAGTTAATTCTTCTTCTTCTCTCTAGCTCCCTTCCTCTCTCTCTCTCTCTCTCTCTCTCGCCCTCTCCCCCTCTCCCCCTCTTTCTCTCTGGCTCTGCTCCTAGCAGTGAGACCACAGGTGCATCAAGCTCCAGAGGCAACTAGACCGGTTACGTCCAATTTTCAACTTCTCTTTGTTCGCAATCCAATCCTTGAACTGCGTCTATCAATAAACAGAATGCGAAGGTGTTGACATACAATGCATGCAGGGTACGCGTTTGTCTCCGTGCAGACTGAGCATTTGCCTGGTTTGTCGTGTTTGCCATTCTCGGAGGCTTTATGTACAGCCTCCTTTCCATAGATTCATATCATATCATTCTTCCTCATTCTTCCTCCTTCATCCTCCTGGTATCATCTAGCTCAAGACCAGGAATCAGGAATCCAGGTATCCAGAAAACTCGAAGGCGCGGCCCAGAAGCCCGGCGAGTGGCCCGCAAAGCAAAAGACAGCGTCTCCGGGCCCGCGCCGGGAGGGATCAGGTCAATGTCAATAATGGCGATGCTCAGCAAAACCAACTCCAAAATATTCCTTCAGGCGCAATGGAAGAAGTTCGATCGCAGAAATGGGCTGTGATAGTCGCCAGTGCCACTAAACGGCCATATGCCTCCCAGGTCCAGCAATACAAGGAATGGAAAAGTACCTAGGTACGGACTTATCCCATTTCGAAGCAAATCACATATTGGATATGAGCACTGACTTGAGTGACCTCGGGATTGTTATAGACTGAGTAATCAGATCATCAATCGCTTTAGGAGTGTGTTTCTATCGGCCAAGGCCAGATCCATATGGGCCCCGATAGCCGTCTTTACATCGAGTACGGCATCAGCGGTTGTAGCTGGCTTTAGAGCCTACGAGACCCTTGCGAAATAGCAATGTCATTCATACAAATGGATTCGCCGACCTCACAACGGCGTTTTAGCTAGGGTTTCCGTAACCCTTGGGGTTAACCTGACTCAGCCTATTGATATCCATTCACGAATAACCCATGATTTGACTTACGCGTATATATACTTATATCCAGGTGATTCACTTGCAGATCTTGGATCAACGCTCTCCAGGATGGAGGGAATCATCGAATGTATGTCTCTTTTTGTTGTGCTACGTCCTTTTGTCAAGTCGACTAACTTTCGGTATCTATAGCGGCCCGTTTCCTACTGAGAAGGTACGCGACCAAGTAGAAGGCCGTGCCCGCGCGCAGAGGAGCTAAGGTGCAAAAAGACGCTTTCCACGGCAGGAGTACGAGGAACCATGCTAGGGCGCACAAGGACAACCCAGTTGAATGGCCCTGTCCACTCGCAGAACAATGTAAGCTGAAGCCTTCTACAAGCAAAGTCCCGAGATCGCGTTGAATATAAGGCTGACATGATTGATCGGTATAGACCAAGGACGAATATTATCAGTCGTTTAGGGAGGAGGTATTGTTGACATACATGGTATGACGTGCATGGTATGTCTTTATGCCTTTGTCCCTTTGTGCAGACTGAGCTTTTGCTTTGTCAGTTTGCCATTCCTTGGTTAGTACAGGCTTCATATACAGCCTGTTTTTCCATAGATTCATAGTACGCATCTTCTTCCCGATTTCCCCCTCCATGCTAGTTTATCTCACTAGCAGTCCTTCTTCGTAGCCTCATCAGGTATCTATCGGCCGAAACCAACATTGATTGAACTTCTTGCGGGAACCGGTAACCGTCTCTATATTGAGTACGGTATAAGTAAGGTTGTACCCCGGGCCGGTTGTCAGAGCCGGCCTAACTAGAACCCCCCCGCCGCCCCCGGGATTCTTCAAAATAGTAAAAAATAGTAATGCACACTTGTCATCATTGCAGTTGATTCTCTATCTCAAGCTAGCCTTTTAGCTGCATTTGAGTAACCCCGATGGATGATGTCAAGCCGATTTCGGCTCAGTCGGGCACCATATTCATTTCCAGGATCTGATCTGTCAATACCCTTTTGTTTGGATGTTTGATCAATCCACATTACGGCAAGATCCATAGGAGATGTATGCTATGTGAGCTTCGTTATGACCTCTGGAGTATATGTGAAACTTCCAAGCTTCTATGTTGATCGCCCAGTAATTTTGATCATGCGATCTCCTGCCCGAACTTGGCCAATAGAATATAGAGATTGAAATAAATATGAAATGCTTACAACATAGACCTCCGCTCTGCCAAGGTGAGCCTCCAAGGTCCCCTCAGCACTCTCGGCCACGTGATGGAGTCATTGGCTGAGCCAGTTTGAGGATGTCGATCGGGATATAATCTGCAAGACTAGTAAATTTAGTAGTTCGGTAACTTTCAAGGTTGCTAGTAGAGATAAGATCATACAATATTGTATGTTGTATATTGTATGTTGTAGTAGATGTAATAGGAGTGTTTATAAAGAGTCTCCAGGCCTTCCAACCTTGGAAAGGTTCCCCTCCAAACTTATCTCTGATTGGTTGCGCATTTGAGTTGGAGTTCGGCTGCCACACCCGCTTAGTGACGTGACCGGGCAGATAAGATCTTCGCCCATATTCCATTCTGACCTTCACACATTTCCCTTGGTTGCACTTGGTTTCAGAGGACTCATGCAGTCAATCTTCTTGCTGCTGGGCCTCTTTGCCGACGCCGTCTCCGCCAGCCCCTTGGGCCAACAGCCGTTGGGCCATATCAGTCCAACGGAGCTGCCTGCTGGACAGCTGGCGGAGGGTTTGCGCAAACCTGTACGCGGACGATTTTTACATATAACTGGTAAGCGGGCAGCTCTCTACGTTCGTATTTCCGTTGTGTGACCCCATGCTGACCAACAGATTTTCATCCCGACCGACTCTACAAGGCCGGAACCTCGATCGATCGCTCGTGCCACCGTGGTAATGGCCCCGCGGGGTATTTTGGAGCCGAGGGCACAGATTGCGATGCACCTTTATCCCTTGTCAACGAGACATTTCGCTGGATCGAAGAAAATTTGAAGGATGAGATTGATTTCGTGATTTGGACCGGTGATTCTGCTCGACACGACAATGATGAAAAGATCCCTCGCACGGCGGATGAGATTATAGAGTTGAATACGTTACTGTCTCAAAAATGGATTAGCATTTTCGGCGAGGAGGGAGTCCGTGAGACCTCGAATGCCGTGCCCAGAATGTCGATCCCTGTCATCCCGACATTCGGCAACAACGATATCATGCCCCACAACATCTTCAACGAGGGCCCAAACAAGTGGACAAAGCGATTTGCAGAGATATGGAACCCGTTTATCCCAGAAGATCAGCGTCACACCTTCGTCGAGGGCGGTTGGTTCACCGCGGAGGTGGTTCCCGGTCGGCTAGCGGTCATCAGCCTAAACACCATGTACTTCTTCGATTCCAACAGTGCTGTGGATGGATGCAACGCCAAGTCGGAACCTGGATACGAGCACATGGAGTGGTTGCGGGTGCAGTTGAAAATCCTGCGCAGTCGCAATATGAAAGCCATCCTCATGGGCCATGTCCCACCGGCCCGGTCGAGCGAGAAGAAGAACTGGGATGAGACCTGCTGGCAAAAATATACGCTCTGGATGCACCAGTACCGTGATGTTGTTGTCGGGAGCCTTTACGGTCATATGAACATCGACCATTTCATGCTCCAAGACAACAACAAGGTCGACATTGATTCGAAGGCCCATGGAAAGGTGTCAATCAACTCAAAAGCCGATTACCTTGAGTCGCTCCGAAACCAATGGTCCTCATTGCCATCTCCTCCGTCGGGCATTTTCGATGAGCTCGACTCCGTATCGGATTTGGGGGATCTCTCGGAAGTTGAACCGGCGAAGAAGGACAAGAGAGGTAAAAAGAAGGACAAGAAGAAGCAAAAATTCTTAGAGAAAATTGGAGGCCCGTGGGCAGAACGATACAGCGTATCGCTAGTATCCCCCAGTCTGGTTCCGAACTTCTTCCCTAGTCTGCGCGTGATCGACTACAATATCACGGGACTGGATGATGTCGCACGTGGAGCGGATGCGTCGACACATGCGGCTGGCGATACAACCTCTGGACTCGATCATGCTGAAATTGATACGCCGGAAACCGGCGATGATTCCCTTACTCCGCCCGAAATTCAAAAGAAAAAGGGCAAGGGCAAAAAGAAGAAACCCAAGTTCAAAGTCCCTGAGCCTCCCTCGTCAACTGCTCCTCCGGGCCCTGCATACTCGAACCAGGCGTTCACATGGCTTGGCTACACCCAATACTTCTCGAATCTAACAAAACTCCATGAACAGCTCGCGACAAGCGAACAAGGCGACAATCCTCGTATCGACTACGAGATTGAGTACACCACAAATGATGATGTGTATCAAATGAAAGACCTGACGGTGCGCAGCTTCTTCCAACTCGCAGCGAGAATTGGCGAGGAAGGAGTCGAAGAGAAACAGACCGAGGTCAATAGCCAAGGTGCTGATTGGTCTTTGAGCAAGAAAAAGAAGCCAGTGAACAACGTCTGGCGGGCTTTCGTGAGGCGCGCATTTGTTGGTTTCCCAGTTGATGACCTGGATGACCTGGATGGATAGGGTGGTTTTGCTTTGGCATTTTTCTTTTTCTTTGAGGATACTTTTGCATGTACGATAACACATTGCATCTCCGGCTTATACAGTGACGACTTGTGTTTGTGTTATCACAAGGTGTTATTTTAGATTACGGCCGTTGGAGATGGGAACACATTGGCAGGGTCGGGACGAAAAGTACAAACCAAATACAACAGCCAAATTACCAAGTTTTGCATTTGTTTACATGTACAATTATATTATACCCAGGTACTCCGTACAATGGACATGTCTAATGAGGCGATCAGCAAGGGCATCACTTTAGCGGTGTATCCGCTTGGATGGTGTTTGGGAACACAACACATCAACTACAGAACTGCAGTAAATGACGATGTTATGTTAATTTATATCTAGTAAATACAGAGTACATCAGGGGATGTTGTACGATGAACACTACAAACCCTCACTTCCGTCACATTAGATAGGTGGATTTCTATCGCGTCCACAATACAATACAACACATCCCAGCCACTGCCAGCGTGGCAGAGTCCGTGCAAGGTTTAGATTAATGCCCAGATACACTCAGAGTAAGCTGGCCCGAGGACTTGGGCACCTATCTAGCTGGGTAGGATCATCCTGTAATAATGATAATAATTAATATTCCCAATCTGCGACGCTGCCTAGTTATTTTTTGCCTTGAGCCGCTGCCACGTAGCAAGCCCGTCATCATGTATGGAGTAGCAGGGTCAAATTGAGATCGCAAGCGAAACTTAGACTAGTGCAGGACAGCACAGCATTAGATTGTACTAGAATTCCCGGTTGATGGGTTTTGATGGGTTGCCACCTGGTATTGCAATTGAACAAAGCCCTACTTTGGTGAATTACCTTTATACAAGTAGACCACTATTTCCACTTCAATGTTGTAGCACATCTACCATAATCAATTTTATCAATTTATTCAAATGTTCTGATTGTTGTGGGACTCCCAAGACAGGCTAGTAACAATTACTATACAGTACTACTTGCATACGCATATCCCGAGTTCAACCCGATCTCGTCATATCAGGGGAAACCTCGCAGCTAACATGATACATTCCTTCGAAAATCTTTTGATTTTCTAATTCTCTTCTAACCCGTGGGCTTCAGCTCCATACAGCCCTAACAGGTACAACAATTCCAACCTAGCGCTAGCTCGAGCCCCCCGAGCTAGCAGCTTCACACCCGAGACACCCCAATTTCTTCCCCGCACAGACTGCGCTGGCAAAATCGCATTTCGCCTCCCCCTTTGCCGCACGATGCGTCAAGTCTACTTGCAATCCAGCTCAGTCACCTTGTCTGCTCCTTGCGTTAGCCGAATTCCCAGCCACGATACAGTGCGAATACGACATTCGGAACTCAGCCGTCGCTAGACCGAAACGGGCAATATTGATTCGATTGATCGGATAGCGTTGTTCCACACTGTTCTACTACTATTCGAACATTCTATACTTCCAAGATTGTCGCAATTGGATTCGGTACCCGTGACGCGAACGAAAGCCATTGGATGTGATATACTTACTCCGTGGGCCGAACAATCGACCCCTCGGGCCCTGCTGAACCTTGCAGCTTGCGCTCAATTTGCTGCTTCTGGTTTCGGATATTGTATATTTTGTATTGTCGATCCGGCGCGTCGCTGGAACAGTCTGGATATTTTGTGTGCCAAGATCTTGATTCGGCAGGTCAATTGGTCCGCGGCTCGGCGATACGCGCGTGGTTGGAGCATGATTCAGTCGCTGCGTTTGGTTGTTATTTGAAATTTTGTTTGCGTGCTTCCTGGTAAGTCTGGGCTGTCTTTGCCGATTCCTTTGTCTGTTGAGGCGTTCCCTAGCTTCTCAATTGAGTTTTCTTTCGGTCAATTAGTCTTCGCCGAACCTCCACCCTGCCTATTGCTTGAGACCAATTGACCAATATGGCTGACTCTATCTGCCCAGGCTCGCCAATTCCCGGGACGTGGGCTTTATGGATGGCCTCCTCCGAAGTGGACCAGAAGGCCCTGGGCAATTTCGCAGCCGTCATGGGCCTCGAAAACCCCCTGCTCTCGGCAATGCTATACAAAGTCCTTGGCGTCTCCGTCATGCTATCAAAGAAGCTCCTTAGAGCCCGCAAGCTGCGGCGCCTCGACACAACACGTGAAACAAGATCCCTCCAGCTGTACCATCACATCATATGGCTCTCCCGCGAAGGCCTATTAATACTGGAGGGCTACATCCTTCCCATGGTAGAGAGGTTCGTCGAGCTAAAAGTGCTCGCCTACAAGCTACGCGCTTCGTTCTACCATATTTTCGTACTATTCCACAATCGCCCAGTTTTCACCCCCGACACCGACATGCCCACCCGCCTCAAACATGACTCCATATACGGTGCAGATACCCTAACCACCCTCGGCGTCTCAGACCCCTACAAATCCAAAATGAATACGGAATCAACACCAACGTCCCGGCCCCCAGGCCTACCAGTATTACAACCAGTTCAGCCACCTCAACCAATTTCCTCTTTCCTCCTCCCGCCACTAGACTACACAGCCACAGCAACAGCCTGCTTCACCCACGCAGCAACCCTCTCCGACAAACTCTTACCAGGCTCACACCCCCTCCGTCTCTCCGTCAAGCTCGAATACGCAGCCTATCTATACGACTGCCTCCAAGACCCCATCGCCTGCCGCCGCCTCGCAAAACAGGCCATCGCAGACGTCTACAATGCCCAAGAAGGCATGGACGACGAGAGCTTCGAAGACGCCGCAGAGATCGTCAGCGTACTGGGGAAGATGGTCAAACGTGGCGGGAAGGCCGGGTCCAGTACTGACACTCCGGGGAGCAGTGTCTCTCGCGGTGGTGGCTCACGCAGTCGCAGTAGTCGCTCGCCTAGCCATCTTGATATCAGTGTGCCGACTACCGTCTCGCCAGTGCCGGTTACGAAATCTACACCTGTCTCCGGGGCGCAGGTGGGAGTGAGCCAGCCGGATGTTCCTGATGCTTCTATGATGAATCCGATTTGATGGAAATGGAAACGTGCATGATTAAAGAAGAAATGATGTCCCGATTCTTGTCCGTATCTTTGGCGTGTTTCGACGTATTGACTTTCTTTTGTTTCTTTTCTCACTAAGCATGTGTATATAGACAGTCTGGATTTCTCTTGATATCTGTAGATATACGCTATGCTTTGATGACTTCCATTCACTGTTGATGAACAAATGACATGGTTTGTGCTCTATGCAGTTAGTGATGATGCGTTGGTACAGGTCTTTGTAGTGGTCGTCATACATAACACCGCATTTCCTATACCAGAGAATCCGGAGAAACAAGCATGGCCTATGGTTTGTTATTTGCCAATATTTCCCTATATAAGGCCACAAATAGAGTAGGTACCACACCTCCTGATTCCCTTTTTGTTTTGTTATATCGGCTCCACATCTATCCCTGGCTTTGGGTTCACTACTCATTATGATTTTCATTATCAACTATCCACTCCATCTATAAACCGAGACTCCAAATCCCAGCTTCCATCCCCTGGATGGCAGTCACTTAGGAAGCGCAACCCTGGCGCAGCTGATGCCCAAGGAGTTCCCGGTGTTGTGGATGCATCTGGGTTTAGGCATCGACGCCTTGGTAGACAGATAGTTCTAGGAGCTCGCTCTCTCCCCCTAATACAACTCTCTTCGTTCTGCTTCCCTGGCCCTACGTAGTAGCGTCGTCAGGTTATGACCCCTCATTTTTTCAAGAGCTTTCATCTACAAGATTAGCAGATTGCATTCATTCAATTTTCACTTATTCCGTGCAGAGAGAGTCGCGGATAGGAGTGCAGATCAAAACTGGCGGGGTGGACCATACATTTTTGGACCCCACAACACCCGACCAGACCGATCAATCAGAATCTTTACCGGGGTTTTTGACCCCACAACAACCTTTTCGGTCCACATTTTACCCTTTTACCCTTTTGGTTCGACCAATCACGTCGCGTAAACCATATATTGATATAGTCGTCGGACACGGTACGGCGATAGCAGAGACAGAAGCGGATCTAGTTCAATTCGGACAATTAGTATCAGACCAAAAAGCTATAGAAGCAAAGGCCAATCAACAAGCGATATCTTATAGAGAAATGGGATTTGCTAGCTCAGCAGTCTGTATGCCGTCTCGCCAGCTACGCGTAGGCATACGAAATAGAAATGATCGTAATGATCACGATCATTCAATGGTATCAAACAGAACATTCAGCATATTAGCTTAGGGGAAGAGCACCGGATTATAGCAGAAGAAAATTTATAGCAGAAGAAAACTCATTAAACAAGAGCAGAGTGTAAGCACTAAGGGAGAAACGGGAGATATTAGATCGACAGATACAGCAGATCTCCCCTCTGCAATCCAAACCACAGCCGAGTCCAGCTTGTTTAAATCCACTAAAAATGCTACGTCCTACCCCCTTCCTACCGAGTCCTCCCGTACCGAGTCCTTCCGTCCCACCGAGTCCTACTGTTCCACTGAGTTCACGAAAGTCTCCGGAGAGATACGCAGGCATCAGATAGGAGAAATACGGTAAACGAGACAGCGGAGGAGCACAATGCACGGTTAAGGCCACCATAGCAAGCGGAGAAGACATGGGACTGATGCTATGGGATTACTGGCGAAACTCACCCTTTGGCGTCGGATTGAGAGTCAAGATGCCCCGTACATACGCAGGGGCCATGCGATCAGCTCCAAAGAGCATTGGCATGTAGTAATGGAAGTGCAGCTGTGCAAACTGCAAGATGCAAAAGCACACTAGAGCTGCCGCCGGGATCTACGATCTTATGAAGCAAATAGATGTTCGATCTAAAAGCAGCATTGAAAACCGAGAAAAATGGCAGTTTTTACTGACCCCTCATAAATAGGTAGTTGTAGGAACTCGCTCTCTTTCTCCCAATACAACTCTCTCCCTTCTGCTTCCCTGACCCTACGTAGTAGCGTCATCACAATATCCCCAAGACAACACGACGAGCCCACGTTCTCACTTTCAAACCAATTGTGATGGAGTTATAAACACTTGCGACGGAAACAACCCACAATGGCCGTTGGCGTCCCAGTGCAAGGTCGCCCTCGACGAATGGCAGCGGTCTCCCGGCACGCCCTTGGACGAGATTCAGTTCAAAACCAGCGCCAGCGTTTCACAAGTACCTCCGCTGGCTTCGCCGAATCCTTCATCTCCTACCGATATTGCTCCCCATCAGACAGCCGGGCATTCTCAACAGCTTCAGTGTCCTCGTCGGTAAGTCTATAGAGAGCAAGGCTTCGGATGTGGTTGATATCAGCTTTGAAGCTAATATGTTCTCCCAGGAGGTACTTCAGATCCTCCTCATGGTTTAAAAGGGCCAGAGTACTCGATAATGGATATGGCTATATACAACGAATTCACGCAAACGCCATTCCCCACGCCGATACAACTAGACGATATACCCTTTCCCTGATCTGTAGGGTATCTGACTCGAATGTTCAAACTGCTCGTGTAACTTCGCCGCTTCTAGGAACCCGGTGGTAAGAGCAATGGCAATGGCCGATGGGCGTGAAATAACGACCGAGATACTGTCACCAAAAAGTATGAAATGACCTGAACTAGACTACCGCAGTCAAGCTAACCACAACGATAGCGCTATTGCGGCAGATGGCAGAGTTTGGCTGGGTCATTACCCCTACGTGCCACGACTGCCTGGCAGCGAATGGGGCGATGAGAGTTGCTGTGGTGTAGTGGAGAAGGAGAATAACGTCTTCTTCAACGATGCTTGCATGGATTGCTATACGCCTTCCGGGCCAGGATATCCCTCGGTTGGTATAAGGTCCTCTCCCTTATATTTACAGGATCTGGCTCTAACAGTATATAAGATCACTCACAGCTGACCGACTTCCTCTTTCTTTATGTCGGGGGCGTCTTGAGACGTGCGTACTATAAGCACCACCTCTCGGGGCGCAACCACCATGCGCTCTACGATGCACAGCAAACAGCACTGATGATGAGGCCGGCTGTTCCCTGGTTCATGTAAACCCCCTCGCGAGCAGGTTACTCACGAACGGGTTTACCTCAAAGGATGCGGGGTGACGAGGATGTGCTCCGGAAAAAGACAGCGGCCAAACGAAGAGTTATCATTATTCAGTCCCTACAAGAGACCAAGGGAAAGTTGAGACTGGTTGGGGAACCTTCAGCAACGAAGTGAATTGATGCAAGATACCATTTTGTACTGCACGCAGTTAGACATGCTATTGTTTCCTTGCAGTTAAATTCGAGTACCGACAACATCGTAGACGCATTAACGAAGCCTTTGGGCCGAGATCTGTTCGAGAGAATGGAAGACGACCCTTCCGGCATAGATACAAAATACATAGAAATGATTGTTGAATAGAAAAATCGACAAAAGAAAGACATTTTTTACTATGGCGGCCGAAAATAGAGAATCTGTATCGGTCCTGGCTACGCTAGGCTACGCTCTTTGACAGCTCAAATCACTCCATCGGCTCTACTACTTGGTACATGGTTTCTACTTGTTCATGTTGATGATTTCATCACGGCAGCTCCCACAGATGAAGAAGTCGAGCAGAGTTCCCAGCAAGTAAAAGGCGAATTCGAGATCAAAGATATGGGAGAACCTTCACGTTTTCCCGGCAGTGCAGTGTCCCATTGTGATTTCGCTCTACAATCTAGAAAAGTGGCTCTATATGCACAAGGAGTATTGCGAATACAAGGGTTCGGGGAAGATTGCGAGATCCTGCTTTTCCTGCTTTTCCTGTTTTGGTGATCGACACGTTGCTAGGGACAGTGATGCCTCAGGCCAGCATTCTGCGAAATCTTCAAACTGTCAAACTGCCAAACTGCCAACGTGGGAGAACATTCTTCGGCACTTTTGGCTGAAGAATCTGTACATTTCAGATCAAACGGCAAATTTCCAATACGTCCAGATTATCGTGGTGCTACGAAACGGTCGTCGACGTCATACTCGGGGCTCTGTGCGAAAAAAAAAGAGGCCAAGAAAGGACATCCACCTACCCCGAGGGCTCCTTATCGCATCTCATTCGACTATTAACCCGTCGAATCCACTTGAACCCACCGCATATGTGATTCCCTCATCTTTTGTCTCTAACTCCTACGGAGTACAACATTCACACCTACCCGGCCACACTCCAGATAGCACCAGCCCCCCTGCGCGTCGGCGCGTTGCTCTGCAGAAACGCTGCATCCCGCGGAACGTTGCATTGAAACGCGAAACACCCGAGCTTATCCCCTCCATGGCCTTGAAATCGTCATTCTTGCTTCTCCTCGATTCTCACGAAGCCTGAACCTCAACACACCGTTTGGAAGCTCCGGGACGGAGTCAGGGAGTAGGGACGATGCGATCTGGCTTGGATAAACCTGGCGCTCTCCCACTCCTCATCCTCATTGCATTCTCGCTTCTCACATTGGTGCCATCGTTACCGAATCTCTACCACTCGAAGTTCGCGGACTTCAGCTTCTACACTGGTGCAGCTCGCCGTATGTCCCCCTTTCCGCCAATCTCAATTTCACGTCAACTAACCAAGTCCACTGTTCAGAGGTCCCTCTCCTTCAAGATAGTGTCACTGCGTTAGGACCGAAAGCACACCCGCTCAATGAGGCTCAGAAATCATGGATTCTTCAATCATTACCTCGATCGCATGGCAATCGCCCGCCGCTTACTGCGCGGGTTGCAAATCCCGCTGCGGTCCCGGGCAGCGAAACAACTGCCGTCGCAAATAAAAGTCAACTTCCATCTTTAACCCGCGAATCATCATTTTCATTCAGCCGCAGAGCTCGCGCATTCAGAACCTACTTCATCCAGCAATTAGACGACTACCCATTCCTCACGTCATTCTCCAATCGCAGTCTAGGTGCGGACTCGACGCATCCATATCCTACAGTCACCCTCAACGAATCTCTACCAACCTTTGACAACCAATCTTCCCCAAGCATCCTGTCATATAGTAATTCCTCCGACAGCATTGATGAGCCACCATTTCCATCTCCTGCCTCCCTCCGTGATATATGTCAGCAGGCCTGCCATGTCGCAATTGGCTTTGGGAAACACATTGGACTCCACGGAGCAAAATATGCGAAATCGATCTTCCTTCCGGAGCAGATCACTGGGGCTCCCACATCATTAATATCCGACCCCGCTGTACCCAACTCCGTGGCCTCAGATCAAGGCCTATTCACCTCATCCGAGCAAGCCCCCCAACAAAAAGTTGGCGCTGAGGATTCCACCGATGCTGCCGCTGGTCGGCACTCGCAAGAGCTCCATGGAAGTTGTATGGCTGTTGTGATCGGTCTTGTTGCAGGCATCATGTGGTTCTAGTGCGTGCTGTTTGAGTACTTTTACCTCGTGCCTGTCTGCTGATATGTGTGATGACCTTTCTTGTCTTATTTGGTTTGGCGCATTGTATTAGATACGTGTAGACATTTGGGCCGGTGGCTCTGGTTTAGCCTCCTGTTGGAATCTAATAATCATATTTGCCATTTCGACTTGGCATTCGTCTGTATCTCTAGTCTTCCACCCATATGTTCGTTGTTGCATCAAGTTATGAAATCAAAGGGCAAAGCAGCACTATGATCATGACGAACTCGTTTTGCAGAAGACAAGGGATGGGCAAATTCAACCACGGCATAATGTACGGTAGTTTTCCCCAAGTCCATCATCTCCACTTGATGCACAGCATGACTCAATCGGGCAATTCCTCTACAGTCGCACAATGAGGGGGGATCCTACATGTGCAACCCAGGCGACTTTGTGCGTATCTTGACCTATATTCTCAATTTGGACATTTTTTTGTTTAACCGTCTTTGGAAAGGAACATGCCTACCTACAGCTAAGCGCTGTCTGTGTTGTACTTATTCAAGCGGAATTTTGTATTTCATCAAATCCCAACATGTTCTAATATTGGACGTAATCTCGCCTGCACAAGCCAGAGTTTGTCGGAATTAACGGAGTTTCATCTTAACACCTTCCATATTTTTCAAAAATTGTGTTCCCAATATGTTCCATTACCTTCTAATCGGTCATCAAAGCTTTTGAAGAAACAACCCGATGGCCTCGATACTTGATGACAACGGACTAACCCGATATGGTAAGGTGCAGGCTTTTAATCGGGATTTCCGTGGACGTTGATTGGTCCTTGCGAACTATACTCGACATGCACTTGAAGAACACTTAATCTCATTATCACCGAGAGGAAATATATAAAAGCGACCATTGCAGCTGGTGGAAAGAAAGGAGATATCAAAGACTTCTTTGCTTTCTTCATCGCTTGAGATTGTTACCTTCAAACACCGTAACTAAAATGTCCAACAATCAACAGATCCTCCGCTCTGAAGCCGTTCTCGAGAAGTATGGCAAGGCCCTTGCTGGAAAGACAGGTGTGCAAGGTCCCGATGATATGCCAAGGAGAAGAGTACTGACGAAACATGCTTTCCTCCAAAGTCCTCATCACCGGCGTTTCCGACGACTCGATCGCAGGCGAACTCGCACTCCAGCTTTCGGCCGCCGATCCAAAGCTCCTCATCCTGAGTGCCCGTGCCGAGGCAAAGGTGGCAGGAATTCAAGACAAAATCAAGTCAGCCAAGCCGAATGTGGAAACCCGCTTTCTCAACATGGACCTTAGTGACTTGGCTGCCGTGCGAGATGCTGTCGAAGACCTGAAGGATGTGCCTCACATCGATCACCTTGTCTGCGTGGCCGGCGTAATGTTCCCACCTTACAGCAAGACCAAAGATGGATTTGAGAGCCAACTGGGCGTCAATTACCTGGCGAACTTCCTATTCGTGAAGTTGCTCTTACCCAAGATCCGTGCTGCAGGACCGGGCTCGTCTGTGGTTATCATGGCCTCGTCCATGGCCAGACAAGGGAAGATGCACTTCGACAACTGCAATTTTAGTGTTAGTTCGACTCACAGCTTATATTTAACAGAGCTGACATTCAATTCCCTTGCAGGATGGTCAAACATATGACCCCATGGTCGCATATGGCCAGTCGAACGCTGCGAGAGTTATGTTCGTTAAGAGACTGGGTAAAAAGTTGAAGGCTGAGAAAATCCGTGTTTTCAGTGTTGATCCTGGCGGTATGTCTTACTTCTTCTTACTGCGCAGTGAATCAAGCTAACAAGATTTAGCGGTTCGGACCGGTCTGCAACGACACTGCCCTCCCGACTTCCTGGACCAGGTCGATGAATGGAAAAAGGCCGGAGGTATGTGTTGCCCTCTCGCTGGATGGTTTATTTCTCACTAACCGACTTCTCTAGCCATGATTGACATGGATGGGAAGCCAATGGAAATCCCCCTTGGACTACTACCTCAGAAGGAGCCGCCACCGTCATCACAGGGATGATTGACCCTACCATCGCAGGTAATCAAAAGACCTACCTACGTAAAATCTGTCATGTTTCCCTTTGACTAATCATGTATGCAGAGGACAATGGCTCATACCTCAACCAGAACGCAGTCTCCGACCACGAATTGCACGCCCACATCAACGACGAAGGCAACTGGACCAAACTTTGGGAGCTGAGCGAGAGCCTGACTAAGGAGAATTTTTGTCTATGAGGGACGCAAGCTGAAATGACTTTGGTGTGATTATTATATATGAATTGGAATATCACTTGATCTTAAGCATGATGGGCTTTTCCCCTCGTTGTTTCCTCCAGTAATTAGAAGTCTTAATGACATCGGGACAGTCTTCTACCATCCAACTCCATTTCCTGGTCAACGTCTCCGAGACCTCATAGGCACGTGGATCCCAAGCTTCGCCCCAAACACAAAGCCCGACTTCTTGCGAAGCACAACCCCCATAAAGATCGCTGCATACTTCATCTTCGTCGAGTACATCTGCCCTAGACAAGAGCGCCTCCCGTAGGGACAACATTGGAATCAAATCGATCCAGGGGTGGTGGATGATTTCCTTTTGTTTTGGGGATGGACATAGGCTTGCTGGGAGATGTGTCGCCGACGTCGATGGACCGACGAGGTTGAACTGCGAGGCGAGGTCTTCGTTGAGAAGATCAAGTGTGAGGCCCATAAGTTCGGCGTTGAATAATATAGCTCGGAGTATATTGTACTGGGAGATGCACAAAGTGGGATTGGGTGAGAGAACCGGGGTCTCCATCATATGCAAGGTTTTTGCATGGAGCCAGATCATACATTCGTCGCGCTGGACAGGGTTGAGGTAACAGAAAGATTCTTCGTTTTGGCGGGGAGGCGGCGATGGTTTAGTAACTTGATAGCTTGTTGTTTCTTCTATGAATGCATTCTTTTTTGGGATGTTTGAACCCTCGACATAGACAGTCCATTTTTTGTCTGCGGGATTGCGCTGCTTTTTACACTTTGACGCCTTCCTTTGTCCTATATTAAACGTTAGTCTGTACAGTTCATAGTTGAGAGGCCGGGCGTGTCGAATAGGAGTGCCACCTACTGCTCGCACGTTGATTGAGACGATTTTGGAGTCGTCTTCGGGCCACAGGATCTAATATGTCTATCGAATAATCTGAAGCTGTTTGCTCGAGAGACGGTTGATCAACTTGGAAAGTCATCTTAAAGATCTGTCGTTGATGGCACGAAGTGGTAAGACGTGAGAAGTGTGTCCAAGGCAATGCCAAGTTCGGAGTTAGGGGTAAAGTCCGGGGGGTTAGGTCCGAGGTAAATCGGACAGCGTAACTGGACGACTTAACTACAAGTATTTTAGAGCTGGTCTATTCATCTTCTATTTTTTCAATTGGGCTCAATAATATTGACTAGGTTCCAAGTGTCCTAACACTCCGAGAAACTCGGAAATGCGTCCGATGGTCTGCTCACCCCTTCATAGTCATGACGTAGCATACATAGTGGCCAAACGTCCAACGGAATAACGGTCTATGTCTTGGAGACAATGGCCGTCTAGAAATTTTCTGTCACAGTACATATTAATCTCATTTATTGCTGGATATAACATGACACTTTCCAAGCTCCGGCGGATACTCACCTGTGGCCATAAGAAAGACTCACGTTCCAAACCAGAAATCAAGCCACACACAGAGACTGCGGATGATAATAGAGATGATGATCCTTATGCCACTTTGAGCGAGGTGGCTGCTCCACGTCCGGTTGAGCCCACAAATGAAGAAGAAGAAGCAAGGCACGAGTCGCTCGATAAGAACATCTCCGAGGCACATTCGCACCAACCTCATCTTGGCAATAATTGAATGGTTTAACACAGGTATCCGGTGTGTGTACCTTTCGTTTGTTGGTTTCTTATATCGGGGACGTTGCTAACATACCGGAGAACGACAGCCCTCACGGAGTGCACCGGGGCATTTGCGGGAAATCAGTAACAGTGTTCCCAGCGATCGATAGCTCCAAATATACACTCTTTAGCCTCAAGGTCTGCATAAGGGAATACTGTTCCCCTTTGATCGGGCATTCCGAGCATTTTGGTTGGACTCTTTCCAAGGTTCAAGGTTGTTTACATGGACATGACGAGCCCCGCTAGGTTAATTATAAGCTTAATTTTACTCTTGCTTACCTCACCTCACATCGTAGAAAAACTTGCACATATATCCAAAATAACAAATACAATGCAGATCAGGGATCAAAGACCGCCTGAGAATCATGGGACGGTAGTCCCACGATCAGCAATGCACATATCTGGGTGCGCGATGTGGCGTGCAGCTTGCCTAGTCGGGGGTGGTGCTTGAGCGTCTTATAACATCCAAGGGAAGTTTTTTTCGTCAAGCAGCTCTTTCGAGACCCCTTGTTAAAATGGCAAGTCGGAAACAGACATCATGTCATTCAATTGATTAATTCGACCGAATACTCTTACTTTGTCCAGACAGAGGCATCATACTCTGTCATCAAGGATGTATACTCGGGACCGGCCGCAGCCCATCCTTTAATGCCCCCTGAGAGAACCAAGCTCTTGACCTCGGTATCCTGTTGATCTTCCAGATAATCCGCAAACCAGCCGGCTGCACGAGTACCTCGACCGGCAGATGATCCTGGATGCAGATTAGTATTCGCGTTTCAGGCAGTCGATATCTTATGTATCCAGTCAAACTTACCACAATACCAAATCACATATTTCACGCTGCTGTTCGATACAAGGGAATATAATGTCGGGATCGTGGGGTATAAACTCTGAGCGGGCAAGTTCAATGACCCTTGGATCGTTCCTCCCTTTGACACATCAGCTCATGAAAGATGTCACTTCCTTTTTCGGACTGTCCATACCTCATAATCTGTCCGACGCAAGTCAACAAGAATAAAGTCTTTGCCTGCTTGTTTACCATCTCGAATCCATTGCACCAGCTCTTCCCGCGATATGGAAGGTGCCGCACCCCTTGGTGCGGGATATGCAGCATGCCAAGGGAGTTCGGTTGACATTCTGGCTAAGGTAAATATTGGAATTGAGAATTGAGAGGTTTGACACTCCTAAGACTGCTGACAGCAGCTTGAACGGCCTACTTAGGTACCCCGCTGGCTGTCGGGAATGTCGCTCCCGCGCGCTGATTGGTCGGACCCACTCAGATTCTTCTGCCAATCAGCGCCCACCCGTGACATACCCCTGCCATTGGGTTCTATGGAAATATTCACAGGGCTGGCCAGTATAAAAGTCCATGCTACCCTAGCTATCTTGAATTCCAACCATTTATGTTGTTCTATTCAAGTCTTTGATCGGATAATCTCGATCATTTCTCATGGCGTGCACACGCACACAGGCATGTTTGGATGTCCCCTCCAGTCAACCATGCGACGTTGAAAAGCAAAGCGAGATATCCTCTCCAGCTGAGCCACAGGATAAACAGTCGATGTTCTCAAGTCTCGGTATCCTTGACCGATTTTTGGCAGTATGGATTTTCCTTGCTATGGCTATTGGAATCATTCTGGGAAACTTTGTCCCAAGCACAGGCCCTGCCTTGCAAAAGGGAAAATTCGTGGGAGTCTCTGTTCCTATTGGTGCGTGCAAGTCCAAATGGCTTCCGAGCTTCGTACTAACTGAATATGTATTTTCAGCTGTGGGTTTATTGGTCATGATGTACCCTATCTTGTGCAAGGTTCGGTTCGAATCTTTGCATCATGTTTTCCGAGAGAAGCAAATTTGGGTCCAGATGGCCTTCAGCGTTCTTCTGAATTGGATTATTGCTCCTTTTCTTATGGTTCGTCATTAAACACTTCCCTGACAAAGCTTACCACTAACTTGGTTCCTCTAGTTGGCCTTGGCTTGGGCGTTTTTGCCCGACGAGCCAGAATTGCGACAGGGACTGATTGTTGTTGGGTTGGCACGATGCATTGCTATGGTAAGCCTAAATGACTCAGAAGCTGGGCCGTTGGAAACAAGGTCAAAACAAGGTCATACTGACTCCTATCCTCTATCAGGTCCTGGTTTGGACGGGTCTAGCTGGAGGCGATAATGAATATTGCGCCATCCTTGTTGCTCTCAACTCGATTTTGCAGATGGTTCTTTTCGCCCCAATGGGAGTATTCTTCATCAGCGTCATCAGCGGCGACGAAGTCACATTCGAATATTCAATAGCCGCCAAAAGTGTTGCAGTGTTTCTCGGAATCCCTCTTGGTGCCGCAATTCTCACCCGTTTCGTGATCCGACGGATTTCTGCGAAATGGTACGACGAGACCTTTTTGAAATGGCTCAGTCCATGGTCTCTCATTGGGCTCCTATTTACAATCCTTGTGTTATTCGCCTCGCAAGGCCGCCATGTGGTCCACCAAATCGTCTCTGTGGTTCGAGTCGCAGCACCGCTCATCGTTTATTTCCTTGTCATTTTCTTCGCGACACTCCTTGTCGCTTACAAACTGGGATTCGGCTATAAGTTGTCCACTGTGCAGAGCTTTACAGCTGCTAGCAACAACTTTGAATTGGCTATTGCTGTTGCGGTGGCGGTGTTCGGCGCGGATAGCAACCAGGCTCTTGCTGCGACTGTCGGGCCTCTTATAGAAGTCCCCGTGCTGTTGGGTCTGGTATATGCCGTCAAGTTGATAGCGAGACGACTTGGCTGGAATGATTAATATCAAAATGCATGTATAGATTATCAATAGTTAATTGGTCAGAGAGCCCTAATCTACTTGGAGTCACACCCGTATACGATCTGCGGGGTATTTATTCAGCAGTGACATGCCACTTTTACTTAATTGGACCATCTCAACTTTCCTCCAGTTCATCATAACGTATGACATCTAAATATTGGAATGTTCGAAGGTCTTCCAACTTCATCTCTCTATCCCATAAGTCCTTTGGTACGATCAACTTGAACTATGCCTCGTCCAAAAACGAAGACCAAGGTCGGTTAGCTAGGAACAGTCCCGTCTTGCTATCTATTTGATTGTGTCCTACTCACGTTCTGCTCGTGTAGAGCGAAGATCTCGCCCGTATTCGCGATAATCAACGGCGCTCAAGGGCAAAACGGCTAGAGTATATTCGCGACTTAGAGGAAAAAGCAAGGAAATACGACGACTTAATCGAATCAACATCAACCCCATCCCTATCAGCAGTTGAGAAACTGCAATCCGAGAATGCCTGGATGAGAGGGTTACTGGCTACCCTAGATATCAACCTTAACTCCTTGGATGCACCTGAACCACATATGATACCGGCGGTACGAGCACCAGATTGAAGAACCATGGTCTTCAGATTCTGACTATTTCAAGATCACGGGCTCGCTCTCTAGTAGCGTCGAAACTCACCAATATATGGGAAATCAAACTCCCTTGACATTTTGGGAGCAATGGAATTCGTCCAGTTTACCGCCTGATATGGGGCTAAACTTCGATATTCCGTTACTATCGAACGACGCCAATATTTCGACCAACTTGGATACTCCCACCCTAGGACAGACAGAACCGAACCCTCAGCTTAACCAGTATCAGGGTTGCTGTGAGGGCGCTGAATCAAGTGCTACAAGCAACAGCAATACAACTCTGTGCTCCTTAGCCTGTCAATGGGTGATCCAATGCAATACCAAAGGTTTGGAGTTGGATGTCTTGTATTTTCGAATGGAGCATGGTTTCAAGCAGGGGAACAATCCGCTGGAGGGATGCAGGGTGGATAACCAAGTGCTTCTTGAAGTCTTAACAGAAATATCTTGAGATATGTCGGTTTCAATTTCGACTATTATTTCAATTTCGGCTATTATATCCATTTCTCCTACTGCTTAATTGCGTAAATCTGAAACGAGCCTGGATGGAAATCAGTCAGTATCGGTCCAACAATCGAAGAGTCTTGAAGACTCACCAGCCCATTCATTGAAGTCATACTCCAGCAAGTCTCCTTCAATGGCATTATTCACTTGTGCTACTCCACAACAACCAGCTCGTTCCGACTTATCGCTCATCTTTTCAAGGCCCATCTGCTCTTGCACCAAATCTTTATAAATGTTGAGATCACTGCGGGTGTCGACAATCGCGATATCTAAGAAGAAAGGGATGGTTAGCCAGACGCACGAAGCACAATCGCACTTCGACATATACCTTTGAACCCTGCCTCGGAAAGGTACTTGTCGTACTCGTGAACCTGGCTGGCGCCTGCAATGCATCCAACGTAGAAAGAAAGACTATTAGTCACTTCTTGCGGGAGTTCCTTTCGAGTCAAAATATCACTGATGGCAAGACGACCTCCGGGTTGCAACAGGCGGAACATCTCTTTGAACGCAAGATGCTTGTCCACTGTAGGAACGAGGTTTACCACACAATTGCTGATGATGCAGCTGGCAGTGGCGTCTGGCAGGGGGATAGACGTGATCGAGGCTTCGACAAAGGACACGTTGGAAGCACCCGCTTTCTCCGCATTCTTGCGAGCGAGTTCAAGCATGCTCTATATCAGTTGTGTTAGCTGGGATAGCCCAAGCTGTTTATGGAAGTGTGATTCTCACCTTCGTCATGTCCACACCAATAGCCTTCCCTCTCGGACCAATTTTCTTGGCTGCCAGCAGCACATCAATGCCACCACCGCTCCCGAGATCAATCACCGTTTCGCCCTTGAACAACCTGTTAGATAGTCGCATTGTAGAATAGTCCAGTGGCAAGGTGAGACTCACCTCTCGCAAGTTGGCCAGGGCCAAGGGGTTCCCGCAGCTCACTCCAAGGTTCGCAGCCTGGGGGATTGAGCTGAGGTCTGCAGCCTCGTAGCCGAATGCTTGGGCAATTTTTTGCTCAGTTCGCTCCTGCTCACTGGTGGATGAGCGATCAGCCAGGTCGCCATAGCGATCTTGGACATGAGTATAGATGGCGTTCGAATGCATGTTGTGTGACTCTGATTTATGAAAGAGGTGATCGGAGGAGGTGCAGGTCCTAGGTTTAAATATGTGCAAATGAGAATCCCCGCTTCTAGACGTAGCGGCATGTCACCACATTGGATGAACTCCCAATCACTACGTGCCAACAGTAAGTTAAAATCAAGCACTCAACTCCATACCTCATAGCACGATATCAGGGGCATTTCATTGGGTCACACTGTATCTGGCATGTCACTACATTTGACGAATGAGAATGGTAGAACGGGCTGGAGCCAATCCGCAAATCTTGACGTTAGACTGAAATCCATATGCAAAAGAGAAGAAAAAGGCAAAAAAGAGACGCTGTTTACCCAGCCCTGTGAGCCCTGTGACCGCCCACCTCAGATACTAAGTTCCGATCAATTACCCTGTAGGTGTGGGAAAACGCGCCTCTATAAAACGCCGGGGTGGGAAAGGGAATACTTACTGTAAACCCCTCTCCCCTTCTCTTCCCTATAACCAAAAGGTTTAATCGGTGAATTGCAGTTTAACTTCCATGATCCAGCGCAACCACTAATCAGAAACCACATTACATCTCAAAGGAACCATTTACAACGTCGAAAGATGGGTTCCATTGTAAGCTGACACAAATTAAATCACTCAGTCCAAAACGGTAAATCGTAGAAACCTCCACCGTCAACCGGAAATTGGCCTAAATTTCGGGTCCCATGTCTACAGACAGGCTTTCCGGCCAGCTGAAGGTATTCCTGCGGCCTGTAACTACAGAGCTACCGAGAGGACCCTGTTGGGGCAACGTGCCGTGTACGCCGCCCAGCATGAATTGCGATCGGTATCTCAATGTTTAGACACGATGAAATCCTGAGCTTGCGCGCGTCGAGGTCTAGGCGGAACCCCTCATGGCCCATAATATCCATTCCTATGAGCAACTTGGCTTTCAGATTGTCCACCAAGTGTGCTTCGACAGGTATACGGGCCGCGTTCTCCGAACCTCTGAAGAAGACATCGAATGAGACGAATGCCGAGGATAGATGTCGTGACCCGATGCCGGCCACTGGCACCGGAGTGCACTTGTGCAATGGGAGGTCCAACGACCTTGCCAGGTCTGCGTCAATAATTGTCATAACACAGCCAGTATCGAGGCAAGCTACGAGTAGCTTGTGTTGACTGGTGAGGCCGACGACGGTGGAGAGGTAGCGCCAAGTCTTATATTGGAGGCCTGGCTGTGTGACGCGCGGTCTGTCAGATTGGACTATTGGCAGCTCAGGGGGTAACGTGTCCGGGTCGGTTGACGGGGCTACGTAGTCAGATGAGACGTCCAGTCTTAGTCGGTCATAGACGCGCGGCCAAACAACTGGCTCAAACCCGAGCTCGTTGTACGTTGCTATCCTGTTGGAGGACACGGACTATAGCTTAACCTGGCCCAGCACACTACCGGAACGTCCAATCCCCTTTTGGAGCTTTGGCAACGTTCTCGGTAGTTGCGCAACATGACGATGCCTTTTAGCTCCACAGTCATGGCGATTACGGATTGGTGGGTTGTGGTACTAGCCACAATCCCCAGTCGTTCCCTGATGGACTCGAGAGAAGGAGTCTCATTCCGCCTAGAGATATTGGAGATGCTCACGCTTGGAGCGGCCATTCATAGTGGTAGCAGCAACTAAGACGTCCCTAGCAACGATAGATGAGTCTTAGAGGTCCGAGTGGGGGTAGGAGAGTCCGTCCATACCTCGTATAAATAAGAAAGTAAGAACTAAGTGAAAGAGAAGTGAGGTAGAAATGAGAGACCCCTAACTATGGAACCTTCGCGAGAATGATCAGGCCAGGCTGAACCCGAGATAGTTGTTACAACCTGCCCCTGGACTGGCGAGTTACACACTAGGCCAAAAGACCACTATATCTGAGCGTTACGCTCAGATATTCCAGGCTCCGATATATATAGTGCGTGTCGTGACAATAGTGTCCCTAACGAACAACATGACTCTTGAGGGAAATGTCCCAAGTTTCTTTAATTTCCGACTCAAGTATGCCTGTGATCAAGGAGATCGGAGATACGCAGATGAAGTCTAGTAACTTAGGCAGAGATTGCATTCATAGAGAAAGTAATGTTATATAGCCCGGCTCTATAGGGCCCTCGCCAATATTGTTTGTTGTCCACTTACTCGCTACCGCTGTCAAGATCAAAGGGGAGGCTCTCGAGCCAACCGAAGGTCATCCTACGGCCGGTGGCCTTGCCATTGTCTGCCCGGCCATTGGGGAATCTCGTGAATGGCACATCCAAGCCCAGTCGGTCATATATACGCAGCCACACATTCTGCGAGAATCTTATCTCACTGTCCGAAATAAAAGTCGGCGAGGAGACAGAATGAAGTCTGATGATGCCGAGTGCATCTCGGCAACGATCGATCCGTCGTTTTAGTCTAGGTGCCTGCTGGCACCTTCCCTGGTAAAGCCGAAGCATGGTTTCAACCTGCCGCAGGTCCTTCCCCATCGTATTCATCGATCTATCGACCGCGGCTGTGGGAGATGCACAATGCTGGGTTCCGTCCACTAGACAGGGGATCCTCATCGCCGCAATCAAGACAAGGCCAGCAGCATAGAGATGGTCTAGCTGCTCGCACTTACTATGGTCGTCCTTCTCCATATTGTATGAAAGTGAGAGAGTTTGCACAATGTCTTGAGCTGCAGTGAGACATTTAATAGCGCCATGGTACACCAGCGCGAGAAGAAGAGACGAATTCACCGAGTCCATATCCCTGCCGGTGATATGAGGGTTCTTTTCACATGCGCACGAATGGGAAAATCGCAAAGCTAGTATCAAGAAAGGCCGATACTGCCGAAGTCGGAAGTAGATATAGCGTAGATGGGCCAGGAGGGACAAGCGGCGGCCGATTGGGTCGTACTGGGAGGCAAACTCGATGCTGGCTCCCTTCCATCGAAGACATTTGGGCAAGCCATCTTCCCAGCTAGACAAACTCTCATGCAGGTCATGGAATGGACGTAGGTCCACGTTGGAAATCCATTTGATAGGGCATTCCATGCGAGTCACACGAAGACTGTTTTCAACGGTGATCAGGTCATCAGTGTTCCTCAAAAGCGAGGCGCAAGCAATGAAGAAAGAAGCTGCCGCAAACGATCGTTTGCTACCATACGCCTCCATAGTGTCCTGAATATGGGACTGTAACGGCATTGGATGGACGTGAAAAACATCGAGGCATTGATTGGTGACACCAAGCTGGAGGGCGAGAGATAGTTTCTTCATCCAGAGAGACAACCATATCACCCGAACCTGTTCCAGGGATTCTTTGTCTACAGCGAGGCAACCACCATGCAGCGTGTGCATCTGAAGGGATTCGGCTTTCCCGACAGCCAGAGATATTATCTCCCAACCTTTTTCCAAATGTCCAACCATGTGGACATACTGGACGTGAAGGATCCGTCGGTGGAAATAGTGAAGGGAGGGGGTATTTCCCTCACCCTCCAGTGTGGATGCAGCGGCATCGCTCCACTTGCGGCCTTCCCAGAGGCTTTCTTCGAGAGTGAGGTGGCAGGCGACTGCAAGACAAAACCCGAGGACTGGATCAATAACGTTTGGTGCGAGCCTGCCGTCATTCACAGCCATGTTGAAGGCTACTTTCAGTTGGTCAAGATCAAGAGCGGGGAAGAAAAGGCCTTGAATCTTGAGGAAAATTCCCCACAGTTTCTTGGGAATATCGGAGGGGAATAGTTGGCTGTGGGCAATGGTGCTGTTTGAATTCGATAACTGTGTGTCAGAAGAGACACCCTCAGGAGCCGGGGTGATCAAGTCGTTGGAATTCGACGGCTGGGTGCCAGAAGCAGCACGGTCTGGGGATGGGGCAACGGCGTCGTTGGACTGGCCACCAGGGGTAGGACGTTTCTTGGACGGCGGATCCATGGAAGGAGACGCTGCAGTGTCATTTGATTGCGACGACGTGGTGTCACCAGTCGGATCAATGGGTTCCAGAGGTGGTGTGGATAAAGATGAAGAACGAGAGGGGAAAGGAGGAGGATAGGTTGTTGAAAGAGAGAGGAGGGGGAAAGAGGGGGATGGGGTGTTGAAGGAGACAGAGAGACGACAGAGTTTTCTATACGTGTTGTTGTTGTTCTTGAGGGCTTTCGTGGGGTATGGGAGGAAGGCACGCGTGGAGAGGTAGGCTTGGGTGGCGCCTTCCTCGTTGAGATTGGAGTTTCTGTTTTGACACCAGGACTGTTTGCGCTGATATTGGCAATCTCTTTATCTGGGTCTAAGAGCTCCGCAATTTTCCTTCGATTCGCACCAGTCAGTTTCGAGTCAGTGGCGATGGCAGCAAGGATCTGGTGGCGGAGGAGTCCGATGCGTGGGTCTTTCGGGTTCAAGCTATAGGACTTTGGATTAAGTATGATGCTTTTCAAGCGATGGAGGAACAGAGCGTTGTGATTGGCTGACGGCGGTGCCGATGCGCTTGACAGACACTCTTCAACGCATATTATACGCTCCTGCATCTTCTTCTCGTTGGGGCTCATCAATGGGCCATACAAGAAATTTTCAAAACGACTGAGAAGAGTACGAGAGCATGGGCCACCCTTTTCCAGCTTGATTGTTGCAGCTTGCATGAGATCATCTTCTTCACGCCACTCGTTATTGGATGGCACACCACTCGACCCAGCAATCGTGGGTTCAGTGGTTGGGCGTTCAGACTTGGCTTTCATGAGTAGCTTCACAATGTTGCGTAGAGTCCCTGTTGCAAGGTTGCGATGCCTCATTCTCTGAACGTTTATTTCGGTAGTCAAGTTGCACCGGAGCTCCATTTCATCTCCAGGTAGGGTGGGTGATATACTACGTGGTGGACGACCCGATCTACTTCCACTGGGTATGCTGGTGCCAGATAGTGAGGTTTGAGCCGGCTCCGGCGCAGATTGACTAGCAGCACTTCCAGAGTAAAGTTCGGATATCCTCTGCCGTTTTGCGGGAGGTGGTTTGAGCGTCTGCATCTGTTGGGCGTGGCTAGAGTGATTGTGGATGTGGACTGCAACCACGTCATTGACAAGTTCAGTCCGTTCAGAACTGCCTGCAACCCTTGGTCTCTTTTCACCCGTTAATGGTGAAGCAGAGGGATTTTCGAACAATGGCCCAAAGAGTGGAGCACCAATCTTCTGAGTGATTCTGTTCTGGGCACTTTCGTTCTCAGTACTAGATGATATAAAATTAGCCATTTTGACTCGGTCAAACTGGTATCACTGGTAAACACACACTGGTAAGGCCACGGAAGGATATGAGCATTCGGCTTCAAAGCCCATGCTCAGACAGTTCTGGCAAACTATGTAAATAGTCAGTAACGCAATTCCAATACTTCTTGCCCTATCGAGTCACGGGATACTTACCTGGTCTAGTGCGGTCACAGCGACGGTGCTTTGATCTGCATTTCGTACAAGAAGACGCGATCGGATGAGTTGACTGTGCTGAAGAAGTCGTTGACAACGGAGCCGATGGTGGCCGCAGAACGTCGGTGCCATTGGCTATTGGCGTTTGAACTCCCATTGTCAGATTATGTTCCCTGAATTAGATCTATGGATATAGTAGTGTTAGTCTGCATTGTTCGAACTCGAGATGATAGAGTTGGCCTGGCTGAGTGCAGTGCAACTTGATAGAGGCTGCATAGGCCCCCATAAGCCAGCAACAAAGAGCAATTCCCACTTTTTATTTTTATTTTTTTCTGTAATCACTCACCAACATCGAAGGTCGAAGTGATCAAGTAAAACTGAACAGCATGAGGATGTTAGTTCCTGCTTGGTCCGCAAAGTACTGGTTCGCGGTGAAGTGAGAACAACCATTTGCACTGTGCCAAGCGAAAGATGTTGCGCCAGCACCACAGGGTGAATTTGAAAACTGATTATCGATGAATTCAATAATATGTTTATCTGAAATGATTCACCAAGGAATAATTGATGAAAAGGGATGGAGGCGCGTGGCAGAATCGGGATGGTCAAGATGACAACACGGTTGTGAAACTCAGATCACGGCGAGAGATTCGAGGCGAAACAAGAGTTCAAGATCCAATCCAACCTCGCCAGATCAGCTCAAATACTCCGGATTATATGCCACATCTTCTTGCGCAGTGACAATGATACGTTAAGGGCTACCGTTGAGGTTATGTAGGTAGAGAGGTCGACTAGCTAGGGGTGGTTGTTGCCTTACCGCCTAGCCGCACCTACTAACATAGTTAACTAGTTATAGTTAACGACTTGTGATGTCCTCGGTAATAGCTTTGTGATTCATCTACAACATTGAAGTACAAAAGGAACTCAGAAATTTGTGCATACGAGTGGTACCTTTTGAATTATGGGTGCACTTAGGGCAGTTTGAAGAAGAGAGAAATGTCTGAGCTGTAGCGAATGCCATAAGTATTGAGGCAGCTACGAAGTTGCCAGGAAAGGTGAATTTGAGTAGGAACACTAATTGGACTTACAGATCTAGTATATAATTAACACATTAAGTCTCTTATAGGAGAACAGGGTTTACATATATTGTACAATGATGGGGAACCTGGGTACATCATAGGTGGATCTGTCATCCACCTCACGGTCAAAGATACGTAGATCAAATACATACAGAAGTATAAATCCCATTGTGGAATTTGGAGCGCAGACCATGCTAACAGGACCAGAGAAACCACTATGTCGAAGTAATGCAGCGCCATGTGTATTACTGAGTCGGATGCCACCATATAGGAGGATGCCCCGGTATAATGTCCAGTTCCCGCCAGTTGACTATGGCAATCGGTACAATTTGGACATCTACTTCTCATCCAAAATGGATTCATGAAGGCTGTGACTTTTCCGCGTCGTCTACCCATCGCTCGAGTTCTTGCTCTGTCCATCGATGGAACAGTTTGCGCGCGTCGGAGAGTGTGGCCTCCTTGGGCAACTCGTTGTGAACTGACTGGACGTGAAGGACTGGAACATCAAACTCGTAAACATCCTTCCAAGATTTGTTCCCAGGATCCATGATGTCCGCTTCGACGTATTCAAAGGAGCGCCGTTTCTGGAGCTGAAGCACGGTGTTTTTGGCAGTATCGCATAGGCCACAGCCCGCGCGTGTAAACAGCGTCAAGCGGGCTGGACTGAGAAGGGCACGCGTAGGAATCATGGAGGGACAATATCAATTATGCGAAGAATGACTTTAGCCACGGGTTCTGATATGGCCGGTGCCGTGACGCGAATGCGGTCAGAGTTCTCCGCGATGGAACATTCGAGCTTCCCCGCTAAACCCTGTTAGGCAACCTGCGCCATTCTGTCCAGGACAATTTACAATCTTTTCCTCTGACTTGGTCCAGTCAATTCCCTTATAATCTGTCTTGCTATACATCATGGCAGGCAAGTGTGTCCACAAAGCGTGTGGAAAGACCTTCACCGACCCGGAAGAAGACTGCGTGTATCATCCGGGTCCCCCAGTGTTCCACGAGGGGCAGAAAGGTAAGTACCTTGGTGTTTAAGCTATGCCAGATCTGTGTCCCATGAGTCCACCAAGGGTTCACGGTGGACCATTGCGGCGGCGCAATGTGACACTCGATCTTGTCTCTAGCTTCTGTTACGCTTCTACCCCGCGACACCGCTAACTTCTCAGGTTGGAAATGTTGCAAGCCCCGCGTCTTGACCTTTGAGGAATTCCTCGCCATCCCGCCATGCACAACCGGCAAGCATTCCACCGTCGACGACACACCCGCCCCTGAGCCCTCCAAGGCCGAGGAAGTCATTGCTCCCCCTACACCGGCTGAGCAGAAGAAGTCCGAGCGGCTACCTATCTCCGCTACCCCGACTATCGCAACTGCGGCGCCGCCTGAGAAGCCAGTCATTGAGGAGCCGGAGTCTGATGATCCGGATGTGGAGATTCCAGCCAACGCGACGTGCCGTCGGAGGGGTTGCGGCGCGTCCTACACCGGTTCGACTGCTCGCGATGAGGAGAAGTGCGTCCACCACCCGGGCCAGCCGGTCTTCCACGAAGGCAGCAAGGGGTGGTCCTGCTGCAAACGCCGGGTGCTCGAGTTCGATGAATTCCTGAAGATCCCCGGCTGCACAGAGAAGAAGAGACACATGTTTGTAGGCAAGGCCAAGCCCCCGGGCGAAGAGAAGGTGGACACAGTCAGGTGCGTATACGACAAGACGGGCGAACCAGCCCTATACGGTTCTGAAGACAGCAAACTGACATGCTTTCGCATTCTACAGAAATGATTTCTACCAGACTCCCACCGCCGTCAACGTCTCCCTCTACCTTAAGAAGATTGACAAGCAACGGGCCAAGGTTGAGTTTGCTGCCAACTCGATTATATTCGACCTTCCTACCACGGACAACAAGCGATACCAGGATACATATCCTCTCTTTGCGCCGATTGACCCGGAGAAGTCAACTTTCCGTGTGCTCGGCACCAAGCTAGATTTGAGCCTAATCAAGGCTGATGGTACTAGCTGGCCGGTGTTGCGCAGTGACGACAAGTGGACTGGACAGCGCATCCAGATTGGTAATGCTGGGCATGCATGATTGGGAACATGTAAAAAGCGTACACGATAGAAAATTCAATGGTTATGACGGTGACGACAATATTGAATTGAATCTTCGCTCCAGCAGTAGATGTAGTCACGTCGCATATACCTAACCGGAAGGTACTCGGCATGCCGACAGTTACGATATATGTATCTTGGCAATAAAACCCCGAACATTATATGGTTCATCTCATCGCGATATGGCACCGCAAGAGCTCATAAACCTAAGAAGATTTCTGAGGCTCTCTTTAAGATGGGTTGTACAGAATGTACCTTTACACCATGCCAATTACCATTTGAACATCGTGGGATATTCAATGCTACACCATTGCAACCTCTGATCAAATTTGAAGACCAAGGCAAACAAAGCCACCTCAGAACACATAACAGTGACTGAAAAAATTGGTATGTGACGCCCTCTCCACAGCTAACACCCATGGGGCTTCCCGAAGGATACCCTAGCATAACCATAAAGTGATTGGGAAAAAGAGAGACGCCTTTACTCTCCAGGGCCGGGAACGGAAGAAAACCCATTATGGCCGAAGCCATAGGATAACCCTCAGCAAGCCACATTTGTGGAGCCCCGTTGAAATTTACATAAGTTATGTAAACCTCTACTGATGATGGAGAGAAAAGAAAAAAAGAGTAAAGGCGCGGGCGAGGAGGTCGTATTTATGTGTCCGGAAGTCAATATACGCTAGAGCTGATTGGGTTTCGGTGAAAATATTTTTCCTTTTGTTGACTAATATTGCATTTTATGACTAATTTCGCTTTTTTTTGTTGAGGGATTTGCCAGAATTGGTAAGTAGGGCTAATCTAAGGGCTTAACCATTGCATGTGACCAGTTACCCACTTTGCTTCAACGTTGTCTTTCATGTGATCGACCCGTGACTTGGCAACAAGCAATAAACATTGTATGTTGTACATTGTACAGGCAAGATGCTTTAGTACCACTTCGCTGCCAAATTGCAATGGAAACAAAGAATACGACGTTCCAAAATCACGCTACAATATCCAAACAATAAGCTCATATTTCAAGACGACCAAAGCTTAATTAGTCGTGGCGGTGGACAAGTGCCTTTCGCCCTTAAGTACCCTGGGCCCCAGCAAATCAATTCCATCTTCCAATCACGGGTCGGGAGCACGAGACCTCCCCTCGCTGTCTCATTCACCTCCCCGCCATCCATAGCGTTCGAATTCTTCGCCCCTGAACCTTTTGTACCTTCGCCCTAATACAGAATCCGCCTTTCCACGTTGTGTTGTACTTCTTTCTAGAATTCATCCCCTTTCGCACATCGCACTACCCAGCCTGGCCTTGTGCAATTACCTAAATCTTGAATTCGGGGACCTCGTTACTGATATAGGGGCGGTGCCTCTCAAGCAGTTTTGGACTAATTAAATAGTACAAAACCATCCTGACACACAAACCAACTGGCGCCTATACCCCTTTTCGCACCTCCGCTACACTCAACTCCAATATGGGCTCGACAGAGACTCAGATGGCTGCGCCAGAATTCCGATACATTCCCCTATCATACAGCCATGCGGACTCCCAAGCATCTGCTCTCAGGCTAATCCTGACCCTCAACCCTGACTGGGAGGGTCCTGGCAACAATATTGAGTTCGTGCGGTTCACCGACGGCATCACCAACACTGTGTGTCTCTCTATCCCAGTGTTGCTTCCCACGGGACCAGCGACAAGGTCGGCAGAACCCAATTGAGGCTAACAGCTCCCTAGCTCTTGAAAATTATCAATCTGAAACCTGGCCTGACGGAGGAACAAATAGACAATGAGGCAGTACTGATGAGGGCGTACGGAAATGGCACAGAGGTCCTCATAGATCGCGAAAGTACGAGCAAAATCCCCCCGACGGACAACCTTCGTCAAGATTCCCACTTCTTGAACAAGAAAAATGCCCTCCGCGCCTCCCTTGCCCATTGCGACATATGCTGAAGTAGACCAATTATCCTTAGGAGAAACCAAGTCCCATGCACTCTTGGCCAGCCGTGGCCTGGCCCCGCCCCTCCTCGCTCGATTCAAAAACGGGCTGCTCTACCGCTTCATCCGCGGCAAGCCCTGCGGCCACCAGGATCTAGTCTCTCCGCCTATCTGGCGCGGCGTCGCCCGCCGCCTGGCGCAGTGGCACGCCGTTTTGCCTAGTAGCGGAGCCGCATCTGCCAAGGATACCTCTGTGGCTGAGATCGCGGCCTCCCAGGACGATGAGATCATGGTAATCAAGCCCCGGCGTGCGGGCCCGTCTATGTGGACTGTGCTACAGAAGTGGGTGCTGGCTTTGCCCGTCACCACGCCCGAGCAGCGTGCTCGCCGGCTGAGTCTGCAAGCAGAGCTGCAGTGGGTCTTGGATATCCTGGATGATGGGAAGGGGATTGGTGAAGACGGGGTATGTGACTCCCAGCCTTGATCCACTGGAAACGTGGATTGCTTGAATACAAGGCTAACCGCTGGTGTTATAGCTCGTCTTCTCGCACTGCGATCTCCTCTGTGCCAATGTCATTGTCCTTCCGAGCGAGAACGGTCTCCCCACCCCCGAAGATGTTATCGCGCCGGTCAACTTCATCGATTATGAGTATGCCGTCCCCGCGCCTGCGGCCTTCGATATCTCCAACCACCTTGCTGAGTGGGGTGGCTATGACTGCGATTACAACATGATGCCAACAAAGTCTGTGCGCCGTCAGTTCCTTACTGAGTACACGAAGAGTTACTGTGAACAACGCGGTCTTGATGCTTCGTCCCAGGCTGAGATTGTCGACCGGCTGTACGAGGATGTTGACCGCTTCCGTGGCATTCCTGGTCTCTACTGGTGAGTTCAGCGCACACAATTGGCAAGCAGTGTAATTGCCGCACCATGCTAAGAATATCTCCCAGGGGCGTTTGGGCACTCATCCAAGCGCAAATCTCCCAAATCGACTTCGACTACGCCAGCTACGCTGAGATCCGTCTCGGCGAGTACTACGCGTGGAAGCGCGAGGCAGACGGAAGCCGCAAGCAGGCTGGCGAGAAGATGCCGCTGCGCGAGTCCCGCTGGGCATCAGAGGAGTAAACGCATTTGCAATCCTCCCGTTTGGGTTCTGACCCTTTCCTATAAAGCGATGCCAGTCAATCTTTCGTCACTTCGTTTTTTTTTTCCGAACACTATCAATTCCCAGTGGTCCTGACACAACCACACCTACGCCTATACCTCATTCTTGCAATTGCAAGGAACCTTCAACATGGCACTCCAGAAATTCAACAACATTCTTGGAGTCAGCCTACGTCGAAACCGAATGACCGATGAGAACAACTCAAAAAGTTGTGGTCTTGGACGACCACAGACGAGGTCGGACTGACAGGTCCAACCCAAGGGAAAATAAAGAGAAAGATAAAATAAGGAGACTCGACTCCGATTTCAGTGTAGGGTCGGAGCAAGAGTCTTGGTCCCTGATGATATAGATGGTGGTTTGTCTCTTTGCATTGTGGTGGCCATTTTCCTACATGGTCTTGTGTGTTGTCTTTCAACAACGTCATAGCTGGGGTGTTCTGAGGTTAATATAGTTTCTTTGTTCCCTAATTTTTTCTATATTAGTCTAGTTTTGAATGAACTTATCTTAAAGACATGTTCGCTTGTTCCCACGTTTGTACCTACATGTAGTCTTCGGGGCGAGCTTGGCCCACAGCAAATTCCCACACAACGCCAATATCTCGAAGATGTGGTGAATCTCAGGCTGCTATGTGTAGATAATGTGCTATTATTACTCGAATAGACACGGCGCTCACATTTTGAACTGGAATTTGTTGTGAAAATACGAAAATAAAAATAAAATAATAAAGTAAAGAAACAAATGTTCAGACCGATCACTTACAAAATATATCTCCAGACATCACTGAGCAACACTATGTTTTCGGTATCTCAGTCAGTCGATGCAACCATACATGTATTTCTACCATCTGGATATCCTCACGCTCCTTACCAGTCTCGGCTGTTTAATTTTGGTGTTGAAAATAGCACCGGGTCTTCCTTTTCGTCCCTCCTAGTATATACATACGCTTGCCTTCGTTATTTTCACAAAACAAAGGGAAAAAGGAAATGGACGAAAATATCCTTCCAAGGTTGGTTACCGCACAAGAAGAGCCTCTCGTAAGGCTCGGCATTCGGCTTTAATTATGCGACAAGAGCCATATATTGGTCGACTCCTTTCAGAGCCAGCTGCAGGAAACCACAACAGTATCAACTGCATTTGGAAGGACCTGTTGACAAAGATAACAGGTTGACAGAAAAAAGAGTTGGGCAAGTAGCCTAGTGGACAATAAATAAGGAATCTCGTGAAGGGATCGATCTGACCACTATCTTTCCTAATTAGGAAATAGCCTATATGTAAGAAGTAAAGGGCCTCCCACCTGTGACCTGCCAATCCGCCTCAATTAGCTTAGTGGCTGGGGGGTCAGAAGTCTACCGACAGAAGCTGAGTATGTTCCCCTTGCCCCGGCTGGCTGGCATATTCTTAAGGTGACCTAGGTTTATGGAGGATATTCCCCTGCACCTGCTAAGTTAATTGGGTTCCCCCCTCGGAGGGGGTGTGGCGGCTCTAGGTCCTGACGGGTGGGATTCGTGGATTGGCAGGTACCACTTTTTTTCACATCTGATAGATATTGCTCTCCCTAGATGACGGTCCGTGACGCTGTCTATGATCTATCGTAAAATACGAGACAAGTTGGTGCATAGGATCGCGAAGCTCCAAGGGAAACTGTGGGTATTGTACGATGTGAGGATTGGAAGACAACTTGATTCATGGGATTGCAAGTCTTTCGCGGAAACTACGCGTTGTCGTAAGATGCCAGGGATCGATGAGCCTGGACGCGTGGTCTGCTGTGGCATGTAACCTGAATATGCCATAGAGTTAAGCTCAATCTCCATGGGTAGAGGCTAAAAGACCTTGATTTACGCCGCTGTCTCAGAATTGCTTAAAAAAACGATCCTGACTGGAAGCTCGCACTAGGAACAGGTTAAAGTGTGATGACTTTGAGTGTTCTGAATTATCAGCACACGTGATTATGTATCGAACTGCACTGTTTGTCTGAAATACACCGCTTGTTTTCCAAGATCATCAACTTGCGCCCTTCCGTATTTGAATATATCCAGTTCCCATTGCGAGATGTCAGGAAAAGGCGACTTCGAGTTGGAGGAGTCTCCACCTCCCCACAAATCCAAAGCTGCGAGATTCAATGCTCACATATTGAAAAGGTTGCAAGTCGCTGTCGTCAAAGACCCAGAGGTTAACCTGGTCGAGGAATTCCCACCTGAATATCCGCAACGTCTCATGGAGATGCGAAATTCAAGCGATCCCTCTCCTAGTAAGTATAACTAACAACCCTAATAGTTATTTCGTTCGCATAAATAATATGATCCTATGCTAGAGGAAATCAAATCAAAATCCCAACGATTTCCCAAGGGAGATGAAGACATTCGACAATCCCTTTCCGCATCAGATGCGGCCGAAATCCTCTTCCCTCTCTCAGATGCTGTTGCACAATTGCTCGAGACAGTGTCACAAACTGCGACACATTCGCTAGTAGTCGGACTCTCCCAAAGGCTGTTTGAACTTCTGCAAAACAGTGAGATCCTTTGGAAAGCTCCCTTCCCCCGCCAGAAGGGGGTATTCAAATGTTCGACAGGAATAGTTGTTAAAGCAGTACGCAACATGCAAGACTACACTGAATACACCACATTACAATATCTTGACAGTCACAAGCCAAGCATTCCAGCACCAAAACCTCTTGGATTAGTGCGTATGAGTGGAATTTCTTTCATATTCATGACCTATATGCGATCAGCGCCGCTTGGGGAAGTCTGGCATACACTCGATTCTTCTCAAAAAGCCGACCTTAGCAACCAACTCAACACGATACTTACCGATTTGAGAACTCTCCCTTATACCGAAGGGACTCCTCTAGGAGGAGTCGCAGGTGAAGGTTGTAAAGATCTTAGGAGGCATGTTCGCATGAGTGAGACACCAATCATTGGCCTTGAAGATTTTGAAACCTTTCTGTTCTCGAGCCCGCATCCGGGGGGGAATGTGTTCGTCAAGTTTCTTCGTCGATTATCATCGTCATTCACAAATGGTTCGGGGCCACGCATCGTTTTCACACATGGAGACATAAGGCCGGACAATCTTATGGTTATGTTGGCCGACAACAAGTACATCATTTCCGGAATCCTTGATTGGGAATATAGTGGATTTTATCCAGACTATTATGAATCTGTCAGGTGCACAAACTGCTTAGGCCCGTACGAGGAAGACGAATGGTTTTTATATCTGCCAAAATGTGTCTCACCGAACATCTACGCTCAACGGTGGCTTCTTGATCGAGTCAGGGAAACTAGGGTCATATGAAAAGGAGGCTCGGATGTCTGAAATAACGAGGCTTGAAACACCCCGATGAGAGAATGAGCACAATGTTTGAGGTGCGAGTTGGCCATATGTGAAACAGCTTCCCAACGGTTTAGATCCTAAAGTCAGAGCAAAATTGTAAGGCAGTGGGTTGTAAGAATTCCTTTGAAGTCATTCAATATCTTTCCTTCTATTTTATTCTTCGTGTATACGAACCATGAGCGTATATGGAACCCTTAGAATGTCTAGCATATATCACACGATGAGAATGTCACACTGCGGAGATTGAGATTGCTTTCGAGCCATGTCAATCCAAGATGTATAGGTACCAGGTTCACTCCACCAGGACTCAACGAACGAGAGAACACGCGCTCTGTCGAGAGTGCGGCTGATACGCATGACATTACCAAAACACTCCTGGATAATCCTCTGTCCGGTAGGATATCCTCGGAGCTCAGTCCCTGCCATGAAAAGCGGCCAGACAAGGTCCTGAGCGAACATGCCGTCTCGAGTCTCGGAGAGAAATTGTACATAGCGGAGGATTTCATCCCGAGACTTGCGTACATCATCACATGCAGTAGCGACCTCCGATAAAGCTTGATGGCTGTAAATGAGGGTTGCGTGGTAATACATCCAGATTACCAATTCAAAGCCACGTTGATCAGCCTCAGAGGAGAAGTCAATGGATTCACTGAGACGCATCATGCTGTTTCTAGCACATTCAATCTGTGACTGGATGTCTTGTATCGGGCCGTATGAAGAAGAAGTCTGCTCGATCGTCCCGGAACAAAATCTCAGACGCTCAAGGCGGGTGATTTGGTCGATGACCCGAATGAAGTCGGTGAAGACTGCGTTCTCGGCGCTTGCAGGAGGATACTTGATCTTCATGTTGTAGTTGCCAAATGTCGTCAGATCAGCCCATACAGAAGCCTCATAGAATTCTAACTCGAGAAACTGTTCGATGCAGGCTAGCTGGTGGTGCCGGCGCGGTCGGTTCCCTGACGCCAGGATGATCTCCCTCGCAGCGGAGAGATGCACTCTCCACCCAGCGCCTTGTGGTTTCATAAACTCATTATTACAAAGAATAATCACAGATGCAAGGGTGTAGGCAGATGTTGTGCTCGCTTCCAATGCCGACGAAGACGATATAGAAAGACTGTTCAACTCTTGAGCCAGTAAGGCAAGGGACTTATTTTGATAGTTTTTCGACATCTGTTGGAATGTTCCATGTCCCAGGTCATTTGGATGGTACTCCGATGCCAGGTCATGGGCGGCGATAGCAAGAATGGAAGAAAGGACTGTTTCGGAGCTCTCAGACATCGGTAGAATCATGTGACGCCATGCATTCTGTTGAGGGACCCACGCAAGTCGATGGGCAACTCGGTCGTTGAACCAGGAGATCAACCGTGAAACATGCAGTGGTCGAGCTTGCGAGAAGCAAAGTTCCGAAGCGGGGGATGGATAAGCTCCTGGTGAGAAACGGGCCGTGGGGTAGTGGTACCGATCCAGAGAATCTACGCTGTTGCCAGTAGCATAGGTATCACTTGACGTCTCTGACGAAGAACAAGGCGAGTTTGATGCTGTGACAGGAGCGTCGAGGGAGGGAAATGCTCTGCCCCGCAGACTACCGCGACTGGCGACGCCTTGGACCCATTTGAGCTGTCGGCCGTAGCCAGGGCATTGTAAATTGCGCTTTCCACATTTGTGGCAGCCCGGAAGCCCCCGGTCACACTTGATACGTCGCCTTTGACATGTTGGACAATCTGGTAATATTAGCCCCGCTTTAGCATGAGGTGAGATTCGTACCTTTAGCAGCCAACTGTTCCGTAGAACCTGCGGACATTTGCCTATCCCATTCGACTTTTCCACCGGTGATCACGGATAACCTTACAATAGAACGAGGGCGTTGATATAGGCAGTTCTGGGTTTCTGTGAGTCATGTGATACACACGATGGGAATTTGATGCTTTTGACAGAGTTGAACTGCGCTAGGCCTATTCGGGCATTTCAGTGCAAGTGGATTGGCCCTCTCCACCCGAGTGGACCGCCAGGTACATACATTCACACAAGTCACACGGCATACACGGGGAAGTGTTAACATATTGAATATTAGGTCTTCATTTGGCATTCTCATAGGATGACCAACGGCATCCGAATCCTGAGGATCGATTGTGCAATTCCCAAATATAGTCAAGGATCTGATTGGTCTCCAGCTAGTTATCCGGCTACCTAACCAATTAATCTATAACGGTCAATTCCTACTCCATCGAAGTAGCCCTAAGAAGGACTTAAACTGGTAATGTAAGTCGTTATACATCAAGCGTTGACTCCAAAAAGGGTTAGATCCGTCATAAACTCAATCTTTCCGTCTTGGCTTCCGCTTTTGGCAAGGGGCGATATCAACAGAAGTATAGGGGACCTGGACTGGCTCTTTCTCTCTTATTTCCAACACTTGAACACGCAGCGAACAAAACTTCTACAATCTACACCTTGCGTACAGAAGCATGTCTTCTCTTGATCTCGAGCTCGTTGCTCCCTCTACCCACCATGATAATAGCCATGAAAAGCGTTTCGTTTCTACTTTTGCAGGACATACTGTTCTGTCAGCAACTTCATTCTTAACCCTGGTCGACGTGACCGAGATCCAAGTTCGGCTTGTCCAAGTTTTGATGTCTACAACCGACAGCAAAGACACTCGGATTTCGAGTCCTTTATTCAGCAGTCGAACAGACAAAGCACCCCAGCGAAATCCAAGGATTGAACGAACCCTTCGAGAAGTTTCTCTGCCGGTACAGTCCAAAGAAGGGGTTAAGAATTGTCAAGGTGGAGTTGCCTCGAAGTCTTACTTCTATTTGGACATTCCAACGAATATACCCGCAACAACAAAAACACCTATTGGAACCATCACCTACGAAATAGAAGCTACAGCAGCGACTTCGAAGCACGGGATGATCACTCATCGTCGACCCTTGAATATCAACCGCCAGATGGGGTTGACCGTTCCAAAACAGACTGAGCAGAGCCTAAACTTCCCAACCTCGAACGCCATACAAGGAATGACCCTCTCACAAAACTCAACGCCGAGATCTGGATCCAGGATCTCATTCACAGCGACAATCCATACCCATTGGGAGACAGCCCCGGCAGCTCGACCAACAGAGCTCCGCTATCTTGTGGTGCGAGAGCTGAGGTGGCATGTCGAGGAAGTGGTTGAGATCATAAGCATTGGCAGCCCCGGAGTCAAGTATCCTATCTGCGAGCGACAGTCGGTCCGGAAGTTGTGTGATGGAAGTTCAAAGGGATACTGGGGATCCTCTCGCAATCCATACACTACGGAACCTTACAGACCAAATCTCGAGGAAAAGGCAGGAGAAAAACGAGGGATTCGCATTCCATTTGACTTCACAATTCCAAAACGGGCAAAGGTTGTGGATGATGTTGACCTGGCCGCATATGAGACTGGAACCGAGGGATTCGGCCAAGCACTATATTGTGGCTTTCCCGGGGAAGATTATTTATATTCGCCGGGAAGAGTGACCAAGGGAATCACTGTTCACCATCGGTTGAAGATTGAACTTGTTATGGGGGAAGATGTCTTTCATACAGGTACTGGCAAGCTTGTGGAACGGAAACGGCCGCGGACTATTGTATGTCCTGCAATTCCGTTCAGTGTTTGTTAGGTATCTACCTAGTTACGAGCCCTGGAGAAAAGATGAGGATGACTTGCTTGGTTGGCTTGTTTGTATTAGTCTATCGTGCTGTTGTACTGGTTTTATGAACAGCCAGCCGAGTCAAGGGGTTGATCAATAGATATTATATGAGAATCAAAATTTGTTTCACCTGGGTAGTGCTAGTAAAACAGGGTTGACCAAGTCATAGTTCTATATCAATTCGAAAAATTGACCCTTCAACCCCGGTATATGTCGGGTGGGTATAGATTTGACCATCGCACTGTTATTCCAACATGAATAATTAATCTAATATCGGAAAATTATGCAAAATAGTTGCAATCATCCAATAAAACAACTGGCAATATGGTCACTGGCAAATCCGCCCATTCCAAACCCCCGTGTTCCCACAAAATCCACGGCAAAGCGCTCTGCCGGGGCAAAATGCGGAGGAACAATATAAGAAGAATACATGCAATTATTACACGCCTACCATTAATATCATCTCCTTCCTATATCCAATCCATCGATTTTATTCTCTCTTAAATCCCCCAAATTCCCCCAATACCAAACCAGCAAAATGGGCAAATCCATCCTTCTAATCAACGGCCCGAACCTCAACCTCCTGGGCACACGCGAGCCACACGTCTACGGACACACAACCCTCTCCGATGTAGAATCAAACAGCCGCGAGATCGCCGCCAGCCATGGCGCCGTCCTAGAATCTTTCCAGTCAAACCACGAAGGCGCAATCGTGGACCGCATCCAGGCGGCGCGTGGCAAGGTCGACGGGATCATCATTAACCCGGGCGCGTACACACATACCTCTGTTGCGATCCGGGATGCCTTGCTCGGCATCGATGTTCCATTTATCGAGCTCCATGTGAGCAATGTTCATGCGCGCGAGCCCTGGAGACATCACTCGTACTTCAGTGATAAGGCTGCGGGGATTATTGTTGGTCTTGGGGTCTATGGGTATAAGGTTGCTGTTGAGCATGTTTGTGTTAACTTTGAGGAGAAGGAGAAAGGGGCTAAAGCCGCGCTCTGATTGTATATACACTTTTATGGATAGCTTCCACATGTATGATTCCATGTGCGTGGAGCCTTGCAGGAGGCTCATCCGTTTAAAAAACAGTTTTCTACCTACACTGCCCAGGTGGCGATTTCATATCCGTCATAAAAGCTATCTTACATTACCAGCTGTCTGGCCTGGAATAACTTTCTGTATTTTAGAAAGGTGCCGTACATTACCATAGACACAAGGAATTGGGACTCCGGTTTGAGGCTTCAAATGTGCGATAGAGCACGTGAGCCACGAACTGGCGTATAGCGGTTGCTCAGGGTCCAGATGTATGGCAGGCTAGGAGGCCAATGGGGCCGACCAGCGGCGACAGGGTGTTCCCACGGTATTCAGATCATCGGAATGGAATGATCTTGTAGGACATCATCGTTTGGTGGTTCCAGGCATGTTAAGAGGCTGCGACTCTCGTCGCACGTCAGCGGGGGGTGCCGTTATTGGGTAGCTGCTGGGTCTGTGCCAGCAAGAAAGGTTCAATCTGACTGGAGAATGAGTAGAGTTCAGGAATGCCCGCATCGGAGACAAAGCCTAAGTTCTGCATGAACTCTGGTTGATTGTCGGGTCTATAGAGTCTAAAGTCAGTCAATGTACAACAGAAAAGCAGATGAATGCTTACTTTTCCGCACCATCTAATGATGCGAGCTCATCAAATAATGCATCGAGATCAGGAGCAATCCGCTGCCTCCTCGGACGTGCGTAACCATCCATGTCAACGAACGAGCCCATATTGACAGATGGGTCGTGAAATGCTGTTGTATGGTACTGTGAGGTTTGATGGTACGGTGGCGAAAGACCGGCGAGCATCCCTGTACTATTATTGGATTCGGTAGGCATTGACGTAGGATGAGGAAGCCCATGGTTGAGAGAACCATCCAAGTGGCCCTGCTGTGGGGGAACTTCAGAGGTACCCCCAACGGAGGTTAGGGATGACGGCGTGCGGAGAAGAGATACATCTTCGATGTGTTGTGTGGTTCTAAGCCAAGGCGTAGAGAGAAATGGGTTTTCATGGGCAGCTGCGGCATGCATATTATTTTGGGGGGCATGTGTGGCATGTGTGGGATGGAGAAGATGTGAAGGTGTGGCTATTGCGAGCGATGACGGGATTGTCATGTCTCCGCCAGTAGAGGAATCGATGTGTTGTGAGACCGTAGGAGAGGTACTCAAGACTTGATATCCTTGTGATACATTTAGACCAGGGGAATGTTGGTCCGGCATAGTCCACAAAGTAGAAAGCTGGGAGGAAAAATTGTGGATGTTGTTTCGTAACCCCGTGTCAAGGACTGACGGGAGGTCCCTAGAAATCGATCGCGGAAGCCCAAATCGAAGAATCAGACCGAACGTTGGTGCGGTTGCTGAAAAGCTGTATGACTCCACATAGACATGAAGCAATTGCAAAAGCCTTTTTGAGCTTTCTGTAGCACGAATTTTGTGAGGGGGTTCAGGTATGTTCTGATCATGTTCACGAATGGCAATTTGAGAGCTGAGAGCAATGACAACACTTTCGTATGTCATCTCCAACCCAAATATATGTGGAGATGCCAGTCTCGCAGGGCGACTTTGTAGATCGACACGATAGCTCTTTGGTAATTCTGTTACCCAGCGCTGTAATTGCAACTCCAGTTGCTCCAGCTGCGATCGAGATATTGTTGGGTCATGCTTGCAACAGCATAGATCATTCAAAATTGATACGAGGCTGACGAGGCGATTGAAGGTGCTCAACGCGTGAAGGGGGCCGCGCTGCATAGATGCCCGTGAGGATTGCGTGGGCCGTAACCCGGTTTGATCTTCCCAAGGATGCCATTCCTCAAGACCATCTTCATTGACAGAGCCTATCCTGGCTAGGTCAGCCTTCCGCAGCGATGGGCATTGTGAGATTGATTCCGCAACGAGGGTTTCGAGAACAAAGCAACCTAAAAATACATGTTTTGCTCGACCAAGGTGTTTGTCTTGATCCGGAGTTCTCGATGACGAAGAATGTACAGGTTGACCGAGACCTAGTATATGCGCAATCCGAACAGCCTGACCAACAAGCATCCAGGATCCGGCCCATTCTTGTTGTCCGAATTTGACAAGACCCAGGATCAACAGTGCTTGCACGTGTCCAATCTCGTGTGGGCCACTCTCAGTCGGGATCAATTGCCGGGCTGTAGAATACATTTGTGATGAACTCATCCGATCACTAGGCTCCTCCCCCACTTCGGTGGAGGCTGATATAGAAGCATCCTGGAGCGAAGCGAGGGTGAGAACAGCCCACAAGGCCGCATGTTCCCCAGACCCGGGGGTTACACCCGATGCATATAAATCGCCTTCGGTATACTTAAAAGCGGTGCGAAGTATGTCATGTTTTTCGAGAATGGGGAACCAACATTGTGTGTAGGAGAAATACACATCAAAAAGGGGCCATGCGTTGTATGGGAGCTTAAGAGGGGTTCTCATGGAGAGCGATCGAGGGTGATCAGGATCCGGTGGAAAGGTGAAAGAGGTGGAAGGTTGGTCATCTGGTGTAATTGTCTGAACACCACAGTCTGTGGTTGGGCGTGGTCCGGCAGCTTTCATAGGAGCGGCGCCTACTGCGGTTCGAGTCGGCGACACTCCCAATAATGGCGTCTCGCGAGCTTCCATGCCTTCTGGGATCCGCCACTCCTGTGCTTCGGCGGAAGAAAGAATTCCTTCGACATCTAGAGGTGTTTCTCCCTCGTCATATGCCTGGAGATTTCGCCCCCTTTCCTCCTCCGGCTGTTCTAGTACTACCAGAATTCGTTCAATGTCTTTGAGTACTGTGCTGTTTTTGAAGGAAGCTAACAAAGCATCAGACCCTTCCGTTTCTTTACCCATTGTGGCCAAGTGACTCGGAAGATTGATTGATCGCATCAAAGCTCGCATGACTTCTTCACTGCCTTGGATCCGTTGGAATGTCAACCCCCAAAGCAACTCCAGCGATCGAATGTAGCCCGTGGGCAGGCCTCGTTTCTTCGGGTTGGCCTTGTAGGTACAGGGTCGACAGAGCGATGCACAAGTCGAACACACAGGCTGTTTTCCGTCACATTTGTCCTTTTTCGACCGGCAACTATCGCAGGCCCGTGAAACACGCTGACGCTTCTGTTCCCCCGTCGCCCTCCCATCGTCTTCCGGGTCAGCCCATCGGCGTTTGGATTTGCTGCTAGTGCCGGTGGCTTGCCGCTGTTCAGCGCTCATGGCGGTTGATTTCGTGATCCACTCTGAGGCCTCGGGCGCATGATCCCGCAAAGCGATATGTGATGAATCCTTTGCCGATAGGCGATTGCACGTACGATCGGGCGACTACGCCATAAAAATGAGCCCCACTGGAGGGATATTAGGGCGGGAGAATCGCAATGTTGAGGGTCGGTGCAGCAGACAAGGTGCTTGCCAACAGGGTTCTTCCGGGGAAGGTTGGATATCCGGCTAGCGGTGAGCTAGTCACTGTCTCGCAAAAGGTAATCGTGTGAAGACTGAGCTATAGGCTATAGATTTGAAGCTGATTTTTGAGTCAGCTATGGTCACAAATCAGATAAGCCACAGCAACTTCGATAGATTCCCCAATGTGTTCTGCACGTTCGTATCTGTCCCCCGCGGGGAAGAGGAAAACCGAAAATCCCCGGGTGAGTGCTCGTCCGCCTTATGTAACGGGAACGTATCGCCCAGACCCGCGCCCTTTCGCACGAATATTCTTTTCCCCCCGCAAAACTTGCTCTAGGTGCCCAGGTGGGAAATCCCGCTTACCATATCAGTTCCCTCCACATCCCCGGATCCCCTAATCACATATATCTCGATACCCTACGGCCCTCCATCCCACCTTTCCATCTGTGGTAATGGGTCCTCGACTACCCTGCTCCTGATCTCATTCCCGCACGTGGGACCCTCGTTGCGCCATGTCTATGTTGGTACGCCCACCGAAACGAAAGCTCCACGAGGTTGAAACTATACACGATGGGCCTCGAAAGTACAGCTCGGGTATCGCGCCCTGTCCCACTGTCCACCTTTCATCAAGGCCACCTTCTCGTCAATTGGGTGAACATAGAGAACCATCCGGAGATTCGCGTCCACCATCGCTGAGAGAAGCACACTCGAACCGCGGATCACCGGTGCTGTTTGAACATGGCCATCTCCAAACCCCGCGCATCTTCAGCCCGGACGCATCCATTGTATTGATCGGAATCCGTGGCACGGGAAAGTCAAGTTTGGCGGTCATCCTCGCGGCGACATCCGGACGACGATTGATCGATGCAGACCGCTACTTTCAGCAGAGCGTGGGATGTTCCCGCGCTGAGTTCAAGAAAGAAAATGATGGATTTGTATACCGGCAACAAGAGGCCCGCGTCTTTGAGTCAATGTTGGCAGATAACCAAGAGGGATGTGTGATTGCCTGTGGGGCCGGATCGATGGAACGTAACGGCCAAAGGGTTCTTAAGGAGTTTGCCCAGACACATCCGGTTATTCACGTTATTCGAGATCCAGAGAGTATCCAGTCATATCTTAAAGCGTGGGATACGCAAAAGGTGCGACATTTCCTAGAGTTGTCAGGGCCGATATATCGAGGATGCTCGAACCTCGAGTTCTTCAATCTGTCAGAGGCCAGAAGTGATAGCGACGATGCATCACCGACGCACCGAACAGAACCTAGGTCACATACTCCCGTTCCGTTTTTAACGTTGAAACGAGTCCAGCGTGACTTTCTCCGCTTCATTGCCTTTATCACCGGTGACATTGCGGAACTTAACAGCCAACATGCATCGTTCCCGCTGTCGCTGTTGCCTGTGGAATCTCGTATGTACACGTCTGCAGTGTCTGTACCATTCTCCAAGGTGTGTGAGAAGGGTATTGATATTGAGCAACTGGAATTCACTGCCGATGCCTTCGAACTGGCAGTCGACGTGACAGATCCTTCTGGTCAGTCAGGCCTCAGCTCACGTCTTGCGGACAGTATCAGTCAGGCAGTAGCAACCATTCGTCGCAACATTATTGTGCCGTTGATATATCATGTGGAAAGCTATCCCACATCCACGGGGTCTCTGTCTCCTAGCCAAGTTCCCGTGAGAAGTACCGATGAAACCTACTTAAACCTCGTCCGACATGGCCTGCGGCTCTCCGCCGGTTTCCTCACAGTAGACCTCACCCGTGATGACAGTATTATTTCCCAAATCATCTCTGCAAGTGGGAGGACCAGGATCATTGGCCATTTTGAAGCCTTCCATCCCCTACCGGGGGGTTGGGATGGCGATGAGTATATGAAAGTGTATGAGCGGGCCAAAAGCCTTGGATGCGATATAGTCCGACTGTGTCAACCAGCCGAGACACCTGAAGACAACCTCGCGGTGCAAAGATTTCGCCATCGCGTCCAAAGCCTGCCAGTCGCTGGTCTCTCTCTGATCGCCTACAACACCGGCCCGCTTGGCCGTATGTCTCGCTGCTTCAACCCTATCCTCTCCCCGGTCACACATGCCTCCCTAGTAACGGAACTTCCAACGCATCTACGATCATGGATCACAGCCTGTGAAGCGCAAAAGGCGCTTTATAGCTCATTCGCCTTGGACCCGATGCAATTCTTCGTCTTTGGCGCCAACACAACATATAGTCTGTCGCCCGCGATGCACAACACTGCTTTCAAAGTCTGCGGTTTGCCGCACAAGTACTCAATTCACCAATCACCTACTCTACGAGGGCTTAATGACCTCGTGGAAAATCAATACTTCGGTGGATCAAGTGTCAGTCTTCCGTACAAAACAGAGTGTATTCCTCTCCTCCACTCAATGTCTGCGCATGCGCGAGCCATTGGGGCCATCAATACTCTCATCCCAATCCGCAACATCGATGACCTGGACGACACCCGTCTTCAAGAATCTTCAGTCTTCCTTCAAAAGAGCCGTGCCGGTCCTATCAAGGGCCTACATGGTGATAACACCGACTGGATCGGAATCTGCAATTGCATTCGCCGCGGTCTCTCCCCGGCAAATGCGGTCCGCTCATCATCGACAGGTCTTGTCGTCGGATCCGGTGGAATGGCTCGCGCAGCAATCTACTCCATGATCCATCTTGGCGTGCAAAATATCTTTGTCTACAATCGTACGCTCGCCAATGCTGAGAGACTAGCACATCACTACAACCGGCAAGATCTCCGTTCAAAAGAGGCCAGCGGGTCTGGCCGCCCTACAGTTCACATTATTGCTTCATTATCAGACCCCTGGCCTGCAGACTTCAAACAGCCGACAATTGTTGTCTCGGGGATTCCGGCTCATAGCATTGGCGGCGAGCCAGCACCCAACTTCCAAATGCCAACACAATGGCTAGAGAGCCCGACAGGTGGCGTTGTTGTTGATGTAAGTTTATAGTAGTCTCGAATATGGCCTTTTATTCCTAACCAATCTCTTAGCTGGCATACAAGCCCCTCAATACCCCTCTCATGAAACAAACACGGGCTCTATCCCATCGTGGTTGGGTAGCGTTGGATGGCCTTGATGTTCTGCCAGAGCAAGGTTTCGCCCAGTTCGAACTGTTCACTGGCCGCCGTGCTCCCCGGCGCGTTATGCGGAGCATTGTACTCCAAGAGTACAAAGGCGATGAAGGAAATAATGATCATGAAACGATACAGGACAGGTTACAGCAAATGGACGGACAACCGACTTGAATATCTCAGCTACTCTCATAAATGATGATCAAGTGCCGCACCTCTTCGCCAGGTGTTGAAAATACGTTTCTTCCATGGATGTATTAAATCAACGGAATGCCCAGCTGTATACCGCAGATACCGATGTCTTTGAGACGTCATGACGAACGAAGCTTATGATCCCCATTATATTTGTTGACCGGAAAAGTGGTCCCGCTTCTCAAACATAATCCAAAATAAAATAATAAGATCAGCCCACGGATGTTGCTTTGTAGTAAGGGAGACCAGTGTCTCGATCAATTGGCTTTTGAGTCACAACCTGACAGCCTTGGCCCTGTGACACTTGCAGGTTTCGTTTTCTTCTTTCCCCTCCACCTCATCTCGAATTCGGACCATCAAGAGCCCCAATATGGTGGCCTTGCTAGATATTCTCTCGGAAGCCAGCTACCTCCGCCTAGGAGTACCCTGCTCATTTGTTGACGAATCTCCCCGCCAAGGCGGCTCCCACACCGTATTCAAAATTGTGTTTGAGGACTCTGTCGAGTGGGCTGCTCGAGTCGGTCACGATCCCAATAACTGGGAAAATGAACTACGCGCAGTGAAAACCTTCCAGTGTCTGAAGCAACAATGTACAGCAATCAGAGCACCGACCCTACTTTACAGCTCAAAGCACCCAGTCCTATATTCAGAATGGGTCAATGGCGCGCCACTAGCTATCTGGAATCTTCAAGTTCCTCAGGTTCAGCGCGAAGCACTTTTGGATGACATGGCCGATTTTCTGCTCCAAGTATGGACTGCACGGGCCCCTCCTGACCTTACTGTAGCGCAACCAACCCTATACTCGCACTGGCTCACAGAGAGCCTAGATCGAGCTCTCCGCCGAACCTTGAATGGAACTGCGAAATGGGGTGACGCTGTTAACTATCTCATCATGCGGTCCATGATTCCGGGATATGCTATTCAGTTTGATCAGTATACTGGTATTGCGTTTGCCCATGGGGACTTGCGTGCACATAATATCATGAAGAGTGATACCTTCCGCTTAACTGGGTATGCAAAATCAGCTATTCTTCTCCATTGCTCGTTCCTTTCTCTTTTTCTAGTTAGCAAGGGGACTCGACATGACCGTCTTTTAACGGTATAAACTATACAGGGTCATCGATTGGGATTGGATGTATATGGCTCCGCTACCGGCTGCCATACACCACCCGTGGTTCATAGCTGATACCCCCGGATGGAACAACGACGGTGTCCGAGTGGGAGAGACATTCGGCGAGGATCGTGCTTACCTTGAGGCTGCCATCGAGAGGCTAGAGCGTTTGCGGGGACTACCTCATACGGTGTCGGCATTACTCAGAGGGTCGGGGGAACGTCTGCTTTTCCAATCCGCCTTCCACTTTCAGGGGATACATGAAAGATTTGTCGAGGCTAACTGTCATTGGACTGAGAGGCATCTGAAATCTGCAAGATCTGAACTTGATACGGTCCTTCATCTATACCCCGACCTAGGTGAGAAAAGCGGTGCATAGAGAGTCAAAACGTGGCTAGAGAACGAACTACAAGAGGGAGAAATAGTCTCAATGGATACCACTTCATGAATTTCTAGCCCAAATGCACCGTTGGCAAGTGATCTCACGCCTGCAGAAGTTTTAGAATACCAAATACTATACCATCTCCAACTCCTTCGTATTTCTGGGTTGGTGTGTACAAATCTGATCTGAACAGTAGATCTACGTTCCACGGTAGCCTTCTCCAGAGATTTGATGACTGAGTTCGGGATCGGTCAATTGAATAATGACAACCGCGCTGCACATACTACAGCGTTTATCATAGGAGGCATGGTATGCCACTAGGTTAAGCCTGCTCCAACACGTGATGGGGCGACATCACTTCGTATATTCGTAGACGGTATAGACAAGCATATAAAGCACCTTTCATGCATGTCATAGTTGGCTGGAATGATGTACGATATAGCTATCAAAACACACGAACAATTGAGCAATATGCGCGAGAGACGGGCAATCCAAAAAGCTCTGGACTGGAATATCGTGATGATTCTTTGTATTGCTTCATATAACATACATATTAGAAGCGAGTCAACCAGCTTTTATACTCCGTATTGAAGGCCTATAAATTCTCCATAAAGTGGGGAAATCTCTCGATAAGCAACCTTGGAACACCCGAGGTCGGCTAGTGACGGTTATTTTGAATATCCAATTTTCACCGGATGACTCAAGAAGCTAGACTTTTCCTTCATTCTTGGAATCTTTTCTTATATTAGCAGACTTTGATACATCTTTTGTATCTTGTATCCACACATCCCTGTTACTCCATTCCACCATGGCCATCGGACCCTTCACCCAAAATGAACTGGACGAGATATACGCTTTCGCAGTAGATCTAGGCCGAAAGGCAGGCAAGCTGCTCATGGACCGAGTCGACCAGCGTATCTCAGACGCAAATGGCCACTCCAACTCCTTCGAAGAGAAGGAAAACTCAGTAGACATTGTGACGCAGACCGACGAGGGTACGGCGCAGCTGATAAGGCAGTTATCAGACATTATCGCTAACAGTTTTACCTGGCAGACGTCGAAGTATTCATCCGAAGTGCCCTGGAGGCCAGATATCCGTCTCACAAGTTAGTCCTCTTTTTCACACTCCACTTGGCAGCAAAGCTAACAAACCCCTAGATTCCTCGGCGAAGAGGCATATGCCAAAGGGCAGTCGCGCGACTACCTCATTGATGAACAACCAACATGGTGCATCGACCCATTAGATGGTAAATCAAGACCTCATGGACCTTGGTCAACTGCTCGTGGTTGGAAAGGCATCGCAAAACAACTCAACTAATAACCCCCCAGGAACCGTAAACTACACACATATTTTCCCTATGTTCTGTGTCTCAATCGGCTTCATCGTGCAACATAAGCCAATAATTGGTGTAATCTATGCCCCCTTCACAGATCAGCTCTGGTCCTCTTGCAGCGGGCGCGGGGCCTGGCTGAACGAGACTCGCCGCCTTCCGCTCATCCACAACCCAACCCCGCCAATGCCGGCCAATGCACCTTCACAGTGTATCTTTTCTTGCGAGTGGGGTAAAGACCGTCGCGATATTCCGGATGGAAATATGCATCGCAAGATTGAGAGTTTTGTTAATATGGCTGCAGAGGTGGGTAGTCGGAATGGGAGAGGTGGTATGGTGCATGGTGTGCGCAGTTTGGGTAGTGCGACGCTTGATCTCGCGTATGTTGCCATGGGATCTTTTGATATTTGGTGGGAGGGAGGTTGCTGGGAGTGGTGAGTTCTGTTTGTCTTTTTTCTTTCTTCTTCCTTCGGTCCTTTTATATCCTTGGAGTGTCGGATGTCTGGTATGCTGGTGCTGACTATTATAGGGATATCGCTGCCGGTGCCGCTATTCTTTTGGAAGCTGGTGGACTTATGACTACTGCTAACCCACCAGAGGATGTGGAGACGGCGCCCATTGAGGATGTCCGACTCGGCAGCAGATTGTATTTGGCTATTAGGTGAGTCTGGGTTGTTTCTTTTGTCTTTAGCCCTGCTAATCAGTGACATTTCAGACCCGCTGGCCCATCCGCCACCGAGACAGGCCGTGAAACCCAAGAGCGGACAGTACGCGAAGTCTGGCGCCGAGTCCGTAACCTGGAATACTCACGGCCTGGTGCCTGAATAATCTCGGAGCGGTTTGACCTTGTTCTATTCTGTATAGACGTCTGATGATATGTACAGATTTTCATATTGACCTTATGGTAGATCCAGAGAGACGTATGTCAAAACAAATACGCCATCCATATATATTTATAGACAATGCAACTAGCAGCTATCTTGCGCTCTATACAATGATTAGAAAAGTCGAGACATGACCGTAAAAAGGAAATCACAGACTGGACTTCGCAGATTCCCGTTCCGCGATAGTCTTCGCAACAAGGTCTTTAACCTGTTTCACAAGGCCAGGAGTACCGATGACATCCTTTCCAGTCCAAAGACGGGCCTGCTCGAGACCCTGCCAAATCAGAGCCTCAGAGCCAAGGATGACCTTCCACCCGCCAGCAGAAGCCAAGTGAGCGATCTCAGTCCACGGCGTGGGGTGGTAGCACATCTCCAAGATAACACCCTGCTGCTTGTCCGCATCGGCAGCAGTACCCAAGAAAGCCTGGATGATAGCGCGAGCGCGGAGCTCCTCTGGAGATTTCGGAGGGTAGTTGGGAATACCAGAGACAATAGCCGCGGGGGCCTCGAGACGGGCCGCGTCCGCAGGGTCGGTGACGGGAATAAGAGGAGCCTGGGCATTGGGGTCGGGGTTGCGACGACGGTCCTCCTCGAGGATGGCGGCGACCTCGGCGGCGTCGCGGTTGACGACGTAGATACGACTGGAGCCGAGCCAGCGGCGCATAACGTAGATGGCGGTGCGGGCGGTGCCACCACCGCCGATAATGAGCGCGGGTCGGCCGCGGAAACGGGATGGGTCAGGTGCGTTCTGGATAAGGGCTTCCCGGATGCCGTCGCAGTCGGTGTTGGTGCCGACATACTGCCGCTGACCGGTTGTTGGGTCGTCGCGAAGAAAGATGGTGTTGCAGGCACCGGCTTGGCGGGCGTGCTCGGTGAGGTCGTCCAGGTATGGCATGATTGCGACCTTGTGAGGCATCGTCACCGAGGAGCCGACGAATTTGGGATTGGACTTGATCGATGCTAGGTATTTCTCAATTGGTGGCGACCGTGTGTATGGGGGCGGGTATGTCTCTGATGAGCCAGACACGCTGGATAGGGGGATTTGGGTCCAATTGAGGCCGAGCACATTGTAGACTGTCTGATGGAGAGGTGGGGAAAGAGAGTTCAGAAGAGGGTGGCCGTATAAATAGGCGACACCATCGCGGTTGGAGGGGATGGAGATGGGCTCTTCTGGCGGCGCTTGGTTGATTTCTGTGAGAGACATGATGAATTATGTGTATTGATCTGCTTAGATATGCAGATTTTAGAGAGGGGAGGCCTACAATGTTATAAGATGAGATTCGAATTCCAGAAAATACTTAGCCTCTTAGCCTCACGATGTCCCAGTGGATATTTACTCTGCCGGGTGGGGCTTTTCTGTTTTCCACCGTAGCTGCCGCCGCTTTTTTATTTCACTTCGGGGAAATATTTGAACCGAGGCATCTATTAAGCTGGATTCTCTCCCAATTGACAGTTAATTTCCTAATCCACCCGAGGCAAAGTAGTTATCTTGGGCTAAATTCCGAATACTAGCGAAGTTGTAAAATGAAGCAAGGGGGTACAAACGGCCGCCTGCATGTTGACCGCTAGGCCATTAAGGGGCCATCACCGGAGATCATTGTTTTCAGTCAGCTTCAGATCTTCAACGAAGAAACGAATCTATTGATATCTTTAGTTTTACTCATCGTATCGACTTAGTATTCAACTATGAATCCATATATAACTGATCCAGACCACATTCCCCCTTCTGACCTATACGCGGACTTGCCCCTTTACGGGCGGTATTCTCCAAAACCGGACGACTTCTGCATTGATGCACAACATGCCAACTCTCAGTCCACGGACTCATTACAATACTGGGCTTCAGTACTTGATCTTTGCAATGAATCTGTGAGGATCTACCCAGGTGATGCGGGTGGTCGTGATGTGTTCGCCGTTGGCAATATCATTGTCAAGTCGAATCATCTCCATACGCAAGAGAGCGCAGAGACGGAGCTGGGTTATTCGTATGCCGATGCCAATGAAGTACAAGCTATTTCAATTGCGAAGAACGTCCTAAATGACATCAGGGTGCCCGAAATTTACTTCAACGGCAAGGTACCTATTCTCAAGTCGCTACTTAGTCTCCCAAGATCATTTACACTGTATTAGATCAACGATCGTCAGGTATCAGTCCAGGAACGGCTTCCAGGTGTTGCGTTGACCGTTGCATGGCCGTATCTATCACAAAGCCAAAAGGAGTCATTCAAACAGCAAGCACGAGAGATACTTCGGCAACTGCACTCCATAAAGCCTACCGATGTGGGCCAGGCTCGTTCCCACGTCGTGCCTGACCCCAACATCTTCACTAATAGCCGTATCCACCCCCTAGAAGGTGATATTATCTTCTCGAGCACCAACACCGACCCGGACTTGGGCTTCATGCACAACGACTTTACCGAGTCCAACATCATAGTCGACGATGACAAAATAGTGGGGCTCATTGACTGGGAAACCGCTGGCTTCTGTGGCTGGAACACGGCTAGAGAAGTTCATCGTACAGCTAGGCCGCACGATAGTTCGATTTGGAAAGATCTCTATGAGCAAGATGCCTCAATTCTTGAGGGATAGTTGATGTATACTGTATACCTCGGGCATCGACAATATCAAAGAAAGCGAGGGGATGGAATTGTTCATTGAAGGAAAGCATCTGTGTATCTGATGGTCTACTTAGACATCCTATTGTCTAGTTTTCTCCGTGGAAACAGGGAGAGATAGTTAACTATGCAGTGCCTCTTATCTGAGGTGATTCTCGGAATCGATCGTAATGTGCATGAAATTAGTCAATTCTTGGGGATAGGCCTGAAGGACTCAGTAAAGGGCGCAGGAGCCATTTGGTTATATCGACCCGGCGATTGGGTTCTCCATACAACGTCAAATAGTCCACAGGTGGACCGAAAACAACTCTCTAAACCCGGGGAAAACCATACTGCGTAATTCCAAACGAGCGGCCAGAGTGAACCCACCGGTCTCGGAAAACCCCAGCCTCTACTTTATTTTCCAGCGACAAGGATGGATGTAGGAGTAGTGGAGTCTACAGAAAACGGATGAGGCACTGGGCGGAGAAATGATTTGCTCTTCCACCCATGCCACTCTCATCGACTAATGTCATTGCCTACCTTTATAGTGTAATAGTTGCATTCGAATTATAGATTTGTTGTTTTACTCAATATGAACCATGAAATTGTCATTAGCTTGGTCGCAAATTCGATACCTCACTGTCAAGGTCTGCGCCACTTCAGAACGTCTACCGGGCTGAATGCTTTCCCCCTACAACCACCCGTACCCCATGGGGAACTTGCTTTGGGAATGGAGAAAACTCTACGAGAACCAATAGAAAGACCACCGGATACCATAAAGGGTGACTGGAGAACGCGTAAATGGCCCAACAGACAGTCCTCAACGGATACTTCGCAGTGCGCATCTCCATAACCTCCCGGGATAAGGCTTTTCCCCGCCACCCATGTCCAGCAATCGATCATTGGCCGTTTTCTCCCTTCCCCGTTCATGGATCCATTTCAATTTATCCAATCAGAACAGATACCATTTGCCATTTCATACCACTGGATCGTGCACTGCATTCCGGGGTACCCCAGAGAGATCTGACAATGCACGTTGTCGCGGGATACTGGAAACCCGCCGGGGAAAGTCCCCACATCTTTTCAAGCGGCATCGGATCCCCACAATTCAACGTCTTAAGCGAATAATCTCAGTCTGCAAAAGACTTGGTCCAGCAGAGTTTGCATATCCCTCTTGAAGTCAATTTCTTGGGGGCAAGCCACTCCGGTGCCAAGAGGCGACAAAAGGTTATTGTCCTCACGCGCACAGAGGAACTTAGAATATTCGTTTTGCCGCGCCTTGGCTTTCTTTCTTTTTGGACGAGATTTTGACGAGTGCTATACCTTTCTCCGACTCCGCATCCCCACGATTTCTTCCCCTTTTCTAATCCCCGGGTTCTCTCTCTTTTCCTTGGGGCAAATCGACAGTCCGGGGCTCAATCCTATTTAGATCTTGTCCACCCTCCTTCTGTTCTGGAAATCGTGGTGTGGACTTTCTTCGTTTCCTCTTCAATTTTCTCCCTTTCAGCCGCATCTCATATATACCTTCACACGTGGTGATCGTCCTTCCTAGGGCGTACATCTGACTGCCTCTCTGCATCTAGCATTGGGGATCAAGGTCATCTGGTAACGGAGGCTCTTGCAATTCTTCTTCAATTCTTTTATATCAAACCGCCACAATGTCTATCCTGAAGCTAGTCGAGGACCGGCCGACGCCTCGCGCGGTCTACAACTGGAGAATCTATCTTCTGGCCGCAGTGGCCTCATGCACATCCTGTATGATTGGCTACGACAGTGCTTTCATCGGCACTACCCTCTCCCTTGCCTCCTTCAAGAGCGAGTTCGGCTTCAACGAGATGTCCAGTGCTACCCAGGATCTGATCAGCGCAAACATTGTCTCGTGCTACCAGGCCGGTGCCTTCTTCGGTGCCTTCTTCGCGTATCCCATCGGTCACTTCTGGGGTCGTAGGATTGGCCTGTTGTCTGCTGGCTTGGTTTTCACTCTCGGTGCTGGTATCATGCTTGGTGCTAATAGCGACCGAGGACTAGGCCTCCTTTATGGTGGCCGAGTCCTCGCCGGTCTCGGTGTCGGAGCAGGCTCTAACATCACCCCAATTTACATATCCGAATTGGCTCCTCCGGCTATTCGCGGTAGATTGGTTGGTGTGTATGAGCTGGGCTGGCAGATTGGTGGTCTTGTAGGATTCTGGATCAACGTGAGTCATCCTTGTCGCTTTTTGTCCGACTTGCCTTGTTGGATGCTAATGCAATATCAATAGTTCGGTGTTGACGAGACCATGGCACCGAGCCACAAGCAATGGCTTATTCCTTTTGCTGTTCAGCTGATTCCTTCTGGTATGTTGCTCATTGGTGGCTACTTCATCCGGGAATCGCCTCGTTGGCTCTTCGGACGCGGTCGCCGCGAGCATGCTATCAAGAATCTTTGCTGGATCCGCCAGCTGCCCGAGGACGATATCTATATGATCGAGGAGATCGGTGCCATTGACCAGGCCCTGGATGAACAACGCCGTAGCATTGGTATTGGCTTCTGGAAGCCCTTCAAGGCCGCCGGGACCAACAAGAAGGTTATGTGGCGTCTGTTCCTTGGAGGTGCACTGTTCTTCTGGCAGAATGGATCTGGAATCAATGCTATCAACTATTACAGTCCCACTGTCTTCAAATCGGTAAGTCGCAACTCATTGCGATGCGAGCGCTGATGACCAATGCTAATGATGCTTCCAGATCGGTGTCAGGGGTACCAACACTAGTCTGTTCACAACTGGAATCTTCGGCGTAGTGAAGACTGTCGTGACTTTCATTTGGCTGTTGTGGCTGATTGATCACGTCGGTCGCCGTAACCTGTTGTTGATTGGCGCAGCAGGTGGTTCCGTGTGTTTGTGGATTGTCGGCGCGTACATCAAGATCGCCCAACCCGAAAATAACACCAGTGACAGCTTGAGCGGCGGTGGTATCGCAGCCATGTTCTTCTTCTACCTGTGGACCGTCTTCTATACCCCAACCTGGAACGGTACCCCATGGGTCCTAAACTCGGTAAGCATCCCACATTGGAATCCCCTGGGCATTGGAACATTGCTCCAATACCTAGTCGATAAGCGAGCCTTGAAACAGCGCTAACAGGGCCTGCAGGAAATGTTCGATCCCAACATGCGTTCCCTGGCACAGGCATGCGCCGCCGCTTCCAATTGGTTCTGGAACTTCCTCATCTCGCGCTTCACTCCGCAGATGTTCTCATCAATGGGGTACGCTGTATACTTCTTCTTCGCATCATTGATGATTCTGTCCATTATCTTCGTGTACTTCCTCATCCCTGAAACCAAGGGTGTTCCCCTGGAGAGCATGGACCAGCTCTTCGACATCAAGCCCGTGTGGCGTGCCCATGGGCAAATGCTCGCTCAGCTGCGCGAGAACGAAGAAAGGTTCCGCAACGACGTCGAGGCCGCCGGCATTGACGTGGGCAAAGTCCGCCCTGAGCAAGTTGAGGATAATGCGGTTGAGCCAAAGTATGCTTGAACCATGCGGTCGATCTTTTCCGTGTTGATATCGTTTGTGGCGTTGTGCAAGTTGTTGCAACGTTGATTGCCGGCAAAGCCTCAGCTCATTGTTGGGATGATTCGGATTGGACATCTTGTGATCTTTGTGTAAATGCCTAGTTTATATACACTTCGCTGAACGAGTGTAAAGAAGCAAATGACCCAATGAATATACCCCCATGTGTTTCAATTCGCCCTTCTTGTGGTCATTCTCGACACATCGTAAGATCAAATAGATGCAGGCGCATCACAAACCACTATATCCAGTAAAACCATATCAGTATGTAGCTAGTTATTCGACTTCGCCAACAAGTTAACATCGATATCCACAGGCTGACCTGACTGCATAGCCTTCTGAACAGCCTCACAAACAATCAAAGCACGCAAACCTTCTTCGCCAGTACAGCTAGGAACAGCGTCGCCATTGATAACATCAACAAAATGCGCAAGCTGGAGATCAAATGGCGCCTCCTTATCTGGAAGCGGAATCCGCTCAACCGTCAATGGTGAATTCCAGCTCTTCTCAGGGCTAGCATCATAACTCCAGCGGGTCAGATCCGGCACACTAAGCGAAGCATCCGAGCCAAAGATGCGATAGAAGTCCGAGTCACCACCAGTCGTCGACCGCGGGATGAGCGGGTTCTCGCCCGTGCCAGTCTCGAAGTTATGCGGCGAGGGCGTCGCATCGCAGACCAGAAACGTACCGACAACACCCGATGCAAAGCGCAGTGTCAGGGCGGCACCTTCGTCGGCATTGTGCGGTGGGCTTGGGCGCTGTGGCAGCGTGCGCTCTGCTGTCACACGCACGATAGGCCCGAAGAAGTGGTGCATCAGGTCGATGTCGTGAACGAGGTTAATAGGAATGACACCGCCTCCGCGCTCGTTCGATGCGCGCCAGTCTGCGGGTGGGGCGAAATATGAATCTGGCTTAAACAGGGTCCACAGACCGTTGACGGCAATGGGGCGGCCGAGAGATCCAGCATCGAGCACAGCTTTCGTGGCTCGTACGTAGGGGTTAAAGCGGCGGTGGTGGCCGACTAGGAGCTTGAGATGGGCGCGCTCTGGAGCTTGGGCGAACTCCAGTAGGGAGCGGCCTGTTTCAAGGGTATCGCTCACAGGCTTTTCGAGGAGGACGTGGACTCCGCCTGCCAGGAGCTCCTTTGCGACTGGGACATGAGTGTGGTTTGGTGTGCAGACGATTGCTGCGTCGGGACGGTGGGGCGATGCAAGTAGTGAGGCCAAAGAAGGGTAGTAATTGGTTTTAAGGCTGGATGCAGTTGCTTCGCCGGTTGGCATTGGATCAACCAGGGCAGTAAGCTCTGTTGAGGGGCTCGAGATAACGGATTGCGCGTGGCGAGGGCCAATAAGGCCGGCACCGACAATGGCAAATTTGATGGGCATGACGATGGTTGAGGTCAAAAGCGAATTTCTGAATTAATAGAATGGGTATGAAATTCAATCCGGTGGCTTTCGTGTTTCTTTTACTAGCAGAAAATGTGATATTTCCCCGGATTCTGAGTAGCATTGACGATTCGGCGCCGGTTCTCCGGTCATGTTCGGACCCGGAAAATATCTCACCGGGTACCTGCGGGCGGTTTGTTTCAATGGCCAGGAAACCATTCTAAGAGGAAGCAAAATTCCCCGATGTGGAACAGTGGAGTGGTGGAGAGGAAGTGGAACTGGCGGGAAAACGCAAAAGGGGGAGTGTTTACCCGGCCATGTGACTTGCCTCGTCATCAACATACGAATCCACCATAACTAGGTAGGTCGCAGACCAGGGAAAACGTTCATCACCAAACTGTAGGGGATAATGTTTTGTCGCAGTCGTTATGGTATCTTTCATCTTATAACGTAGAAAACCCCTAATATCGTTGGTTGCCCACCTTGGAAGACATCCTCGCCCCTGATCTCTCCGCTTGGAAACTCTAAAGGGAAAAGAAACTCTGGCGCGAAATCAAACTTTCATTTTACCATCATTCCAAAATGGCTTTCAACCGCCCCGGCATTGCTTCAATGTCCCTAGGTCGGCCATGGGTACATGACCTACCTGGCAAGCTGATGCAAGCCGCAGACCACGGCTTCCAGGGTATCGAACTCTTCTTCGACGACCTAGACTGCTATGCGCAGCGTGTATTTGGCGGTGATCATCTCCAAGCCGCACAGTCAACACGACAGATGTGCAAGCGCCTAGGCCTGACTATTATCTGTCTGCAGCCATTTTCCATGTACGAGGGCCTCATCGACCGCGCTGAGTCAGACCGGCTCATCAATGAGAAGCTCCCTAAATGGTTTACCCTAGCGCGGGCGCTAGGCACAGATATGATCCAGGTTCCGTCAAACTTCCTAGGTCCAGACCCAACGACTGGTGCTGCTCGCACCACTGGCGACCGCACTGTCATTGTTCGTGATCTCCAGCGGCTAGCCGACTTAGGTGCCGGTGCTGGGTTCCGGTTTGTCTACGAGGCTCTATGTTGGGGCGATCATATTGATACTTGGGAAGCCTCGTGGGAGGTAGTTCGCGATGTCGACCGTCGCAACTTCGGTCTCTGTCTTGACTCATTCAATATCGCCGGTCGTGTATATGCAGACCCTGCTGCACCTTCAGGTCGTACACCTAATGCGGCTGCGGATTTGGCGGCCTCATTGCAGCGCCTGCGTACTGCCAACATCGATCCAGCCAAAATCTTCTATGTTCAGCTTGTGGACGGTGAGCGTCTTTCTGCCCCGTTGGATGAAAAGCACCCTTTCCACGTTGCTGGACAGCCTGTACGCATGAATTGGTCACGTAACGCCCGCCTATTCCCTCTCGAGGAGTCGCGCGGTGGTTATCTGCCCATTATAGACGTCGCGCGCGTCTTCTTCGAAGATATCGGCTTCCGTGGCTGGGTTTCCCTTGAACTCTTTAGCCGGACTCTCGGAGAGACCGATCCATTTGTTCCCGCAGACCACGCTCGCCGTGGTATGGACTCATATAAGAAGATGGCTCGTATCTTGCGTTGGGATGAGCCTTCTGAAAGCACCTCGGTGCCAATCCCGGCCCCCGGGTCGCCTGTTCAACACCGCCTCTAAGATTCTGCATTTCCATTATGTATAGCATATGTGCTGGCGAACGAGAACAAGAAGCAGAGTGAATACCTGAAGAGAGAGGGCGGAGGTAAACAAGCAGACATTACTAGCCTGACAAATCGAGCAGCAACTAAGGTCACATGACCGAGGCTCCAACAATATGGCATCTGTACATACATCTTTTAATGACTTTTGACGATATTCTTTTCGACATAATGCGGGTATACTCAGTTATTGCCAGGCCATTCCCAGGGCTCACTGGGCTTTAGTACCTAGGTAACCTGTATGCTTCACCAATCATGGAACATTGAGGTCTACGATGGATCGGAATACAAACAAGGATTAACTTGTGCTGTAGGGAAGTGGCAAAGTGGGCAACATATAGTAGCAAATACGGCTGATAACGTCATGCTTGTGCCCTTGTTTATCTAGGCACTCTTGTTGTTGATCTTAAGAAGTTCCACCTCACTGCAGAATAGTTAGTTTCAAAGTAGTGTTATTCAATTGTGTAGACTTACAAGATCAAAGTAGAGCCTGCGGGGATCTTGCCAGCCGCCCTATATAGAAGAAGAACGTTAGAACACGCAGCGTGTGTGGTAAGCGGCTGTATGCCGAGTGTGTTCACTTACTTGTCACCGTAGCCGTAGTCGCTAGTATGTAATGTTAGTATTTATACAACTTCCTCTCGACGGACTTCACTCACGGGGAAATGGTCAGGGTTGCCTTCTCTCCCAGGGTCATCTGCAGAACGCCCTCGTCCCAACCTAATCAGATAGATAGTTTTAGCATCCAATGTAACAAGGCAAGGGATTCCATCAATGCATATATAACGATTTGATTGAAGACAAAATAAAACGACGAGAATGAGAGAGATACCCTTGATGACCTGTCCAACACCAATCTGAACGTTCAAAGGGCCACGGCCAGGGGTCCTGGAGCTATCGAACCTGTTTATGAATAATTAGTATTCAATTACCCATACCGTAAGCCACATAGCTCTGCGTATGACAGTCAGCTTACTGCTTGCCCTGGAAGCCCTTGTTGGCCTTCTTAGCATCGTAGATCCATCCTGTGTAGTGGATAGAGACCTTGTCACCGGAAGCAGGCGAGTCAGAGCCGTTACCACGAGTAATGATCTTTCTCTCGACACCCATATTGAATTCTGGTGTTGGTAGTCAACGTTAGAGTGAAAAAAGTAAGAGTTGTAAGAAGAAGTGAGGTTCGAGGGGCAACGCTGATTCGTAATTTTCTCAAAGTGGGGGAAAGCGGGAGCGAATGATCTTCGATACAATCTACATGCCATGTCTTCAATGTTCAGAGTGAACATCTCACATTTTAGGAGAGGTTAGAAAGTGACCAAATATGCTCAGCATCCTCATGCAATTTTAATCTTGTAAAGTAATGCTGCGAAGACCGCATGTCTGCATACAAGACTCGATCGTCGTCCACGCACTGTGACCTTTCATTTCTAGACAGGACGCGACTGAACACTGCCCTCGAGCGATCCAGAACTTTGCTAAAGCAAAAAAATCGCTATTTGAGGAATTGGATGTTAGAGCAATGTATTTACTGCTCGGGACAGACGAAAAGCTCACTGGGCTAGCATTGCCCAATCTAGTGGGTACTCGGTCTTTAGCCGAGCAATGCAGAAATGAAGGATATTTTCTGCTTTGGTGTACTCGTTGAGGTACATCAGGCATCGTGCGTGAGTCACTATGTGACGAGTTGGATGATCACCGGATTCATCGCCATTCTTGACTGCCAAATGCCACCACCTCTCTGATGTCTCGAACCAGTCCTTCGCCTTTTCATCCGATCCGACGGAGCTATGGGAGTAGCCAAGATTGTTTCGCAATGTGGCGGAGAGTAATGGGATTTTTGTGGAACAATTTTCTGTAAGCCTGCTCATTCTGCTCAATTCTGAGTGGCTCTTCCAGGCTTTCGGCAACTTGCGCTTGGTGAACCGGAATCAACGCATCTACACTTAGGATGGCTCTGCCACAACTAGCTATAACCAGAGCGTGGCGTGTCTCTTGATGCCGCAAGTCATAGCTAGCTCTTTCGTATCCTTTTGTTTGGATAAGTATTCATTCAATGTGTCAATACCATAGACGGGGATTTGGTCAGAACAACCTGGAAGGAGAAGGTTAAAATAATGTGACATAGTACCTAGGTAGGCTTTTCGGGTATAATCTTCGGAATATGGCCAATAAGACAGAGAAACGAAGGCCACTTGTAAATATTTCGGTGCTAAAAGTGTAAGGTATCGCTTTACCATATACCATACCCATTCTTCCGGTCTAGTCTATATCTATATCTGCAACACCAAATTCGAATCGTCAGATACGATATGGACTTCGATAAAATCGACTTTACATCTTATTATATGTTGGAACAAATGGACCGACCTAGGGATTGCCTGTAACATTAGAAGATGGTGTATAGACTAAGTATTATGAATGAAAGCCAGATAAATTACATAGCTAGAAACCACATCGAATGGTATAGTCAGTCACTTCGTTTGTTTTTCTCGGCCAGATGGCCGTTTGAGGTTCCTTGGCGGGAAAAGTACCCTGCATTAGCGTGAGATTCAGGAGTGGATCATAAGCTGGGATCAGCGTATGATGTCGAATATCAAGGTGGAATAACCAATAAAATGGTGCCACCATATACATCCTCGCAGTTCACTGGTGCCTTTCAAAAATCGGGCCAACCGCATCCTTATCCTTCGATGTAGATCGTTCAACATATACTCGTTGCAACTCTTGGGGGCCGTTGAAGATGAATTATATAAAGGGAGCTAAATTCTTCATCCTCACTCTCAATCACCATTCCTCATCTTTTCACTTAGCTCATCCTCCAAAGCCCAAACTGTCAACAAGATGGTCACTCTCCCTATTTCCAAGACTTTTATCCTGGGCGCTGCCTTTTTTGCCTCTACTTCTTACGCCTTGAAGCTGAATGCCGTCTGGGCCACTGGAAGCTGGTCAGCCATCGGACCTCCCGGAGGATCGGGTAGTAGCGGCCACACCGACGGCTTCTCTCTCGTCAATGAAGCCGGTGAGACTGTTTGGAGTGACTCCTACCCTGGCGGCTATACGTCCTGCGGAGGTGGCTACGGCCACACCTTCTCCCTGACCGGTGGATGTCTCCCCGAGGGAACCGAGTACCATTTCAATTGCTGGAGCAAGTCGACAAATCCCGACAAATGCTCTATCCGAAACAAGGATGGAAGCAACATCGCCCTTGCAGATGGCCAGTATAGCACCCACTTCATCGGTATTGCGCTCGGCATAGATGGGTACTGTGGTACCTCCTGGGACTTGGGCGATGTTGATTGCCCTGCCAACACGCAAGGATTCACAGCCACTTATCTTGGTGATGAGGAGGGCTTATAGTTGAGCAGATTTATCTGAGATCGCCTGACTTCGGAGGAAAAAAAACATCTCTCAGTTGGCCCAGGGAATTTTCATTCCCGTTCATCTCTCGTCATGAAATGTTTGACTGGTCACTTATCTTCGTGGAATGTGTGAACTTGCTCTTTACCTAGATATATAACTTTGCACAGGCAGCTACCAGTCTAATTATTTGCACGAATTGTGAGATGTATCACGTCAACGAAATGATTATCAACCACCGGGTTTGTAAATTTATTCTGCGACTTTTCGTGTCCGGCAAGGTCGTAAGCAGCGTGTAATAATGGCGCTGTTGAGATGAGCGGGTGTAGAGAGAGAGGGAGATCTAAGCATCTTATAGGTACCCGACCAGACCGGGCCAACAGAGAAATGGCATTGCTTTTGGAGCCAATTTTGGCTACGTTTGTTCGCAAGTGGAAACGGGAAAAACAACTGCGGGGGAGGTTGAGGGATACCTCGGTGCCCAGGTGGATTGGGAGGGGGATAACTAACAGCAACACCTCGAGGGGCTCGTAACTACTAGCGACAGCCAGCTTAATGTTGATAATTAAACTCCATAACTCGAGAAGGTCCACATATCGTAGTGTCGTTGTCACATACCTCCTTTTTCCAGAACCCACCTGTGTTAACTTCGGCTTTGGCGGAGCTTGCTTAGGACAGCAATTCAGCCCTGGCCGATAGGTGAACTTGCAGGCCCTATACCAAACCATTTCCCCGGGTGCCTCCTCACGGGTCCTCACATGTCGAAAAGTGTAGGTGAACTTGAGCAAAGCCTGTTCCAAAATTCTACAATTGGGACTCTTTTCATAGTCGACAGCCATCCATTCCTCGAACAGGCTTTACCCAGATAGAAAATGGCAGCGGGCAGCAAAGACATCTTCGTGGAAGAGAGCTAACATAGTCAGTATAACCCAGGTGACAAACACTGTTTCTTTGTGAATGCGACTGGACGGCCTGTTATTATGCTGCTCCCGATCAAGATTGCGCTGAAGGCAAGTTGTCGCCTTGCAAAATGGCTAATATCTAACAAACTTTCTTGATCCTCGATATGTTCCGAACCTCTCCAAACTGATATTGCCCTGCACTCATTGTTATTGCGTATGGAGGTCTGCAAGATGTGCTTTTGCACATCTGATATACCAACAGACTCCAGAATGATTTGCGGGCATTGGAGTACCGTCGGAAATAATCCAAGTGCCAGCGCTCGGTCCAGTGGAGATGAACCTGACTTGGGTTGATCAGACGAACCATAGCATTCGTATAAGGGGTATGTGGGGCTTATATCGTTTATGCCCGGACATTGCAGTCTGATCGCCTGAATGGGGCTTCTCGGCTTTGCGCCAGGCATGGGTCCTCTTATCGGGCACCTGCACATAGCCATCACATACTCTACCCGTGCTCGTGCAATTTTGACAGGCGGGGGAGCCTCGTCGCACTTTTATGTTGTATGACGGATTCCACATTGTGGACCCATCAGTAAATGGTGGATTAACTGGCTCTTTTGGTTCCCAAAGGGCCATACTTTCACGTGATATATCCTGCTCGGAATTTTTAATGCGTTGATATTGGTTTTCGCCCAGCCATGGATCTTGTGCGTCAAGTAAGGCCTGGATATGCAAGGTCGAAAAAGCCTACGACATAAGGAGAGAAGATGTTATGAGCTGCCGCGTATAAACCCCACTCTTGGCGCCGATCCGCCAGATCTAGTACGTGGTCAAGTACGTGAATACATATATTGTAGATGGTTTTGTGCGCCAATATTGGATGTTAATATCGATTCTATGAGCAGATGCTTGATGGTATTGCAGAACCTGTATGCTAGGCGTGTGAATTGTATTTATAAGTGACTATTATGCCTCAATATACGGAGTAGTGATGCCAGATCTACCGTACCAGATAGATTGATATAATCGTAAGTGGACCCAGCATTTCATTGGCCCCTATGGAATACACACCGATATTTGTAAGATTGTCTATGGTGTAATTCATTTCCGGGGCCGTTGTTTTACGGGTCCAGATCGAAATATCCTTTTGGCAGCGATTGGACAGTGTACCGCAATATAAAAAATAAAAAATAGAGGGACCTGACACATCCTGAGACAAGTCCTGATACATATATCGGCAGTTCTCGACACTTAATCTCCTTCACCATTTTCTGAAAGGATGATCTGGGCTATTAATAGATAAATGTGTCCACGGGTAGAGAAGCAGCTGGTCGGTACATAGTATTGTAAATAGAAGTGGTAGAACAACCTTGACCCCGTCTCTTTTGGGCAGCCAAGAAAAGGCTGAACATCGACATAAATATCCAGCAAGACTGGCCAACCGATAGCTGTTATGCGCAAGCCACTGCTGATGCCATTCTCCTGGAATCTGATGGACACCCACGTGACACGACAAGCCGTTTCACAATTTCCAAACAGGATATAAAGGATCAGGGGTAGGGTACTGTCACTAGGACTGTATCTTTAGGCTGAAGTTCAGCTCGGGAATATTTATTAGGCTCTAGACTCTGCGAGATTGACTTCGGGATACTTTGTGAAACCATACAGGGCTGAAAATGAAGGACCAAAGTCCGGGAGATAGCGTGTGAGAGGTGTAAGAGAAGTGTATGAGAAGTGTTTGAGACTAACTAGCCGTACCATGGTCAGAACAATGGGGCTATGGAGCGATCCTGAGGGGGTTGGGATATGCTCAGATCCTCCAGGAAGAGCTGAAAAATGGCTTGGGCCTCTATATCTGACAATGACTTGGGTTGAGATTGTTGGGATATAAATATATGAGACTAGTACCGACTTCATTATCATTTTGATGGAGATTAAATCAGATTGGACGAAATTCAGGGGTATCCCCTCATTGGTTGTAGGGAAAATGAAGGTCCGCACGTTCTGGGCGCAGTCAAAGTAATTGTTGTATGTGTACGGAGTACGGACAAGTAAGGATGAGAATAGGTTGGGCAGTTACAATATACCTCTTATGGACAGAAGGGAATGTATTGAGTACATATCTACATACGTAAAGAGTAAAATCAAATGATATACAACAGTAAAATGTATTCAATGATATTCGTAAATTACGTGGGGAAGGCCTTTTGGTGGCAGAAAGCCAAAAGTTCATCTCTCCTTTCTCATCCCTCCACCCCCCTAATCCGACTCTTATGTTTCATTGCTTTTTCTTTTCTTTTTCTTATTAATTATACTCGGTACTCCCGGATTTCGTTTCCTTTCGCCTCGGGGTTTCCTCCATTAAACCTCGAAATCCAACGCCCGCGAGGGGCAATCCCCGTTTCGCTTCGCCTGTTGCGCTTAACGGTTACAACACCCGCGATTATTCTATCTGAAACACCTCTGTAGCACGGCTGGCAGTACCTGGTATGTCGAGAAATTGATGCCCATGATCCCTGGTGCATGGGCAATTATAATTGCCGTCGCTATCACCCTGGTCCGACCCGCCCCATACGTGGTCAGCCCTGTCTTGGATGGGGACTGATTGGGAGGACTGATGTCTTACGCTTAAAACTAGTTTTTGATCACGTTTTTTTTAACTCGGTAGTCTGCAGGTTCAGCCACCATTCGCCGTTCTTTCAGTCCCCTGTTACGTCTTCCCCTCCAAACCCGCACCGACGTCCCTATCTCCCCAATTCCGGCGCCCACCGCAGGTTACGATCAAGAAGTATCTCAAAGGAACTAGCACCAACGGCGCATGTGACTGCGATTGGGATCTTCCGTAGCGATCACGAATCGCCTGTATACACACGTTTTTGGACTTGGTCGGCGAACCTCCGCCAGGCTTATATTCGTATCGATATACGGCAATAGTCTATCTTACATTTTGGGTAAACAGTGGATCTCAAGATGGAGAACCAGGGCGCTTACCCGGAGTCTCCTATGGAGCAGGACGAGTCCTACCCATGCAAGGGCTGTGGAGAGGTAGGCACAATGTAGAGTGAGCGGGCAGGAACTTGACTAACCGTCGTGCCAGACTCTTGAAGAAGGGAAAGCGTTTGAGCTTGGTATGTCGGATAAGTGCAGCCTTTTTGGCATTTTCTCATGTCGCTAACCTCCTGTAGCTGGAAACCGATGGCATATTGATTGTTTCCGATGCAGTACATGCAGCACTCTGCTTGACTCGGACGCGCACCTTCTCCTTTTGGGTGATGGATCACTTATATGCAGTAACTGCACGTATAGTTGTAGCTCATGCAACAACAAGATCGAGGATTTGGCCATCTTGACGGGAGACCAGGCTTTTTGTGCTCAATGCTTCCGATGCCGGAACTGCAAGCGAAAGATTGAGAACTTGCGCTATGCGCGCACTTCACAAGGCATTTTCTGCATGGAATGTCATGAATCGCTAATGGCACGAAGACGAAAAAGGAAAGCCGGCGGCAGTAGTGGGAAAAAGCCACCGGGCCCTAATGTGAAGCTGGACAAATCCTTGCCCTCGTTGCCTCCCCACCTTCTTGAAGAGGCGCAAGAAATGGACGGGGAGAATAGCGAATATACAGGCACACCTGACCCTAATAGAATGCCGGAGACACCAGATCTAAATGATGAGAGACCTGGAAGTGCAATTTCAAATCAGCAGGCTGATTCAGGTAAGAACCCTTTTTTGCAGCCTAGATATCGCAGGCTACACTGCCTTAATGTGCCATTCATGGCTTCGTTCACATTGGATAATATGAACCTACACACCGCTCTGTATTCTACCACCATTGGCGCTACCGCCTATGTTGTTGTGATTCACTTGATTCAGAAATCAACAGCGCGTCTTGGAACTCTTGCTTACTCTCTCACCACAGATAATATTTTGCTTCCCTCCAGCACATACCGCAGCAGTCGTCAATCACTTGCGCGCAAAACTGACGCTGACGGTGGTGAATTATTGATTCCTCTTGCCTTTGATCCTTCGGGTGAGGGTAATTCTTCCCGTGGTCACTCACAGACACGGCAGGAGCCTACCCGTGAGTATTTCAATCATCAACCAGGTGAATCCTCACACAGGGCCTCACGCGAAGGCCGTGAATATCTGCAAGAACCCAATTCTCAAACACCCTCGGATAATCATTCGCCCCATATTGCCTATCAGGAGAAGGGCTGGGAACGAACCGAGGCCAATTCTCCCGATAAAGCACCATTACCAATCTCTGATTCGTCCAAGCTTGCAAAGGCAGGCTCTGCTCGCAGCTCATCTGATATACCGAGCAGCTTCAGAGAAACAAGCAACTATTCTGGGCCTACCAGCCCTGATCACAGCAGATCAAAGGAATCGCCCAGTGACGCAAAACGACACACTCCAATGGAAAACGTTACCTCGGCTCCAGCTCGTTCCTCGAACGAGCCTCGTCCTCACGACCACGGCTCAATGGAATCGCCGCGCTCTCAACCCTCCGGCTTGCCGCATCTGCCAAAGCGCGGTGATTCACTTGAAAGCAAGCTTCACCAAATTCCAAGGAAAGAGGTCGGATCCTCGCCTGCGTCATCTCAATACGGGGACTCCCCTATGCTCCGTAGTGACACTTTCGAACAGCCTATTCAATCTCCTGCTTTGCACACATCCCCACATGAACCACACCCATACGATGGCGCCGGCGCGTCAACATTGCTGCGATACAATAGCGGAGGCGACTTCTCTATGGACGAGGAGTTGACGCGCATAATCGGTGGCGATGACACAGTTGGGCAAAATAACGAATCATTCCTGCGGCGCGTCTCAAACTCTGTCCGCCATGGTCGTAGCTTCAGCGAGAAAAGTGTGCGAACGAGCAAGGATCTCAAGAACCCTCGCTCACCTAGCAATCGGAGCATAGCTGGGACGGAAGTTGGCAGCCCCGTCGCCGGATCGCAGAGCGAAGAGATCTCTTGGCTTCGCAACGAACTGCGCAAAGAACGTCTACGAGTTGCAGAACTAGAATCAGCCGCTCGCGCCGCAGCAGATGTCAAGCAGGTTAACACCGAGCTTTCCGAGAAGCGATCTACCATGGTCGTCCTTGACGCTCAGCGTGAGATCGTTCTGCGTGAGCTGACGGTTCTCACAGATCACATGGAGGCTGAAAAACGTGGTGGCACCAGTGGGCCATTGGATCTTGGCAAACTCTCCAACCATGTGCTGCGCGAACTAGCAGAGTCCATTCAAAAACTGAAAGACTCGTACGCCCCACAAATTGAAGACCTCATGCAAAAGCGCAATGACTTGTCTGAGGAACTGGAAGCCATGAACACTCGAAAGGAGAAGAGCTTCCAGGAATTCGAGCAATTGTCTATGAAGAACGCACAGCTAGCCGAGCTGAACAATCAGTTGGTTCACCAGATCCAAGAACTCTACAAAGCTACCGAAGGTCAACCCAAACCTAACGGTCTAGGCATTTCACACAACAAGCAGAGGTCGACGAACTCCATTGAAGTGATGAAACCTTCCTTGAACGAGTATCAGGGATCTGTGTCGACTGCTCAAATTTCAGAGGACTCAGAGCCTGCTACAGCTACTCTTGTGCCAGGCCCCCAGGTTGTCAGCATTCGCAAGGGCCAACCTCGCAAGTTTAACTGGAAAAAGGGTGGACAGAACGTCGCCAAAGGTGTCAAGGGTCTTAAGGGGGCATTCATGTCTAGCGAAGGAGGACAGACACCAGAGGGTGGCGGTGGCATCCCGCGTTCTCAGACTCAGGACCCTAGTCGCCAAGGCTTTGGTTTCTTTGGAAACCAGAGAGGCAAACAGGGAGGAAAGATGTCGCAGGCCGACAGCGTGCCTGTGTTGGCTGAAGTTGCTGCCGATGGTATGTTCACGATACTACCATTCAAGATATCAGTATAAGCTAATCATTTTCAGCACTTTTCGGCACCGACCTTGAAGCTCGCATGGAACATGAAAAGAGCATCATTCCGTCTATCGTCACGCGGTGTATCCAGGAAGTTGAATTGCGAGGTATGTTTTGTCGGTCGTTATCCGGACACTTGTTATACTAACGAATATAATCAGGAATGGACATGGAAGGAATTTACCGCAAGTCCGGTGCCGCTTCAGTCATTCAAACTATTCGCGAAGGCTTCGAACGCTCTCCATTTGATTACGACATCTCCGATCCCGATCTTGATATTCATGCTGTCACATCCACTTTGAAGCAGTATTTCCGAAAACTTCCCAGCCCCCTGATCACTTACGAGGTTTACGAACTTGTGATCGATTCTGCCGAGGTTAGCCCTATGTCCGCGCGAATTGAGCTCATGCAGAAGAGCCTACTCGAGCTGCCTCGTGTGCACCGCGACGTTCTGGAGTTCCTCATTTTCCATCTCCGACGTGTAGTTGAGCGCCACGAAGATAATTTGATGACCAGTCAGAATGTAGCGGTGGTTTTCGCGCCAACAATCATGCGACCTGAAAGTCTGACGCGTGAGATGACTGATGTCCAGAAAAAGAACGATGTCATGAAGTTCCTGGTGGAGAACTGCCAGGAAGTTTTCATGGGCATGCAGGGCTAGGGTTGATGATGTACTTCTCTTCTCATATTCACACGAATCTCTCATAATCGCTCTCTACCTTCTACCCTCATTGACCCTATTCTTAGGTGATAGTGAAACATGAATTAGGCTTCCCCTTCACATCATCCCCCGCCCCCTTTCTTTTCTTTTCTTTTCTTTTTTATTTTTGTACAGTTACCCCTACCTCCCTGCCTTCCACTCATACCTCTACTCGGCTCACGGTCAGCGCTGCACGCTTGATACAGATACCCTATCTTATCCTTTTCTCTTTTTCTCTCTTCATGCCCAATTGAGGCATGTTTGTGTGACGCTTGTTTCCGGATCTGAGCGAGAATTGAATTGATTTCTAGCGTTATGCAACTCTATAAAGTACTTCAAGTGAAATGGTAGTACATACAACGGCGCTCATGTACGTTAGTTAGGCTCCCAGTATGAAAGTCATGGATATCTGATTTGATATTGAACACTATCACAGGTGATATAGAAAAGTCATTTCGAATTGCGCCTTTCCACAGGGAATGTACGTTTGTGGCAAAGGATATTGACCACTGTAGCGTGAGGTAAGTATCGAAAACATGCCCATTCTATCATTTCCAGCCAACATGATCAGATCTCTGAAGTCCCATGTCAAGGATAAGTGAGTATTCTTCCAAGGTAAATGTAGAAAGTGTAGATGTGCCAGGTGGACATAGCTGGTCCAAGCACCCACCGCCTACGACATCGAGGCCACCCGAGCTCCCCCTCAACCCCGAAACCGCTCCCAAGCCTCATCGAAGGCCCTTGAATTCCCCGAATACATAATCAACCATGTCCAAACCAAGCAAATACCTCCTCCTTTCTCTCCCAACCTCCATCGTCCCCTCGCACCACCGTGATGACGCCCTCGAAGCAGTCTCGACCACCGTCTCCCCGGACAATGGCTCCACCACCTCCTTCCCAATCCCGGAGTTCAAGATCGGCACGCTAGATGCCCTTGTCCAGCAGGCAGACGAGCTCTCCAAGCTCGAGGCTTCGTGCGAGAGTGTCGTTGCCAAGGTCGGCGATGCGTTGAAGAACATCCTTGAGGACGAGTCGCAGATTGAGCAGATGAAGGTTGTCAACGATAGTATGTCTCCAGCTTGGTATTGATCTGGCTGTGGAGGGAACACATCACAGTCTTGGAGATATTTCTGTGTTCTAGGTTCTGACCTGCCTACAGAGCCGGTTGATCAGTACCTGCGTACTTTCCAATGGAACAAAGTCAAGTACAGGGCCGATAAGCCCTTGGCGGAGTTGATTGATCTGTTGCAGAAGGTTTGTTGCGTCGCGCATAGACTCCAGGGGTCTGTTTGTCTTGAAGTTACATTCTAATGCGTTGTCGTCTACTATAGGAAGCGACCAGCATCGACAACGACATCCGATTCAAGTACTCCCAATATAACCAGGTCAAGAACACGCTGTCCACCCTGCAGCGGAAACAAACGTACGTATACTACGACGGAGACAGCGACGTGTGCATGTAGCATCCGAGAACCGGAATTAACCCGTTTACACAGAGGAAACCTCTCAACCAAGTCCCTCGCCTCGGTAGTCGACCCGAAATCCATCATCCAGGACTCCGAATACATCGAAACCCACCTCGTCGCCGTGCCCGCCCAGCTAGTAAAAGACTTCCTCAAGACCTACGAGACCGTCGCGCCAATGGTGGTCCCGCGGTCCGCGCAGCTGGTCGCTTCCGACAGCGAGTTCACGCTGTACGCTGTGGCAGCGTTCAAGAAGCACAGCGCCGAATTCGTGCATAAGTGCCGTGAGCAGAAGTGGATCCCGCGCGACTTCAAGTACGTCGAAGGTGGGAAGGAGGAGGAGCGCAAGGAGGTTGAGCGCGTTGGTGGTGATGAACGTAAGGTGTGGGGTGAGACGCTGCGACTCGGTCGGACGGCTTGGAGTGAAGCTGTTATGGTCTGGATTCATATTTTGGTTCTGAGGGTGTTTGTCGAGACAGTACTGCGATATGGATTGCCGTTGGATTTCGTCTGTGCTTTGGTCCGGGTATGTTCGCTCTGCTCTACTTCTCGTTGGGCTTTTACTGGGGCAATGGCTGATATTCTTTCCTTTCTACAGACACAAACTTCCAAGCAAGCAGACCGCGCAAAGCAGAACCTCGAGAATAAATACTCGTATCTGGCGGGCAATGCCTTTGGGCGGGACAAGAAGGGCCGTATGCAGCGGGATGATCCTGGCGAGATGCACGCAGGTGGGGAGGGCGGCGCAGACTACACGCCGTATGTGTTTTATGAATTCGAGTTCAACTAAGGTTGCCTATTTTGCAAGGCATGACAGATACAAAGTTTCAAGAAGACGTTGCGTACATATACCACTTTTGGTACATCTAGCACAAACTAGCATTGGATATTTTTGCTTTTTCTTTCAATGACACGCATTCAAGCGAACAGCAGACGGATATTTCCCATTGCCCATTCTCGGCCCAGTTCATAAGATGATGTGGAAAAGCGATCTATATTGTCCACTCAGTATGTACAGCAAGCGGGAGGGGAATCAAGCACAAAAACACCATATCCAATCCGCTATACAGGACTCTTTTTATGTAAAGCCGGCCATAGATACATCCGTCTAATCTCAATCATATCCCAATCCCAAAGCAAAGAACCACCTTACTCCTTCTTGGCAGGCAAGTAACCCTTGGTGTCAAGGTAATCAATAATCTGCTTCACAGCATCCTGAACAGGCAACTCATAGTTCTTCACATGAACCTCAGGGTTGGCCGGTGCCTCATAAGGAGCCGAGATACCAGTGAACTCCTTAATAACACCCTCACGAGCCTTCTTGTACAGACCCTTGGGGTCACGCTGCTCGGCCACCTCAACGGGGACATCAACATAGACCTCGACGAAAGGCAGACCGGTCTCCTCGCCGGGCGTGGCAACCTCGTGCAGCTGGCGGGCAGTGTCACGATCCTTCCGGTAGGGCGAGATGAAGGAAGTAATGGCGATGGAGTTGGAGTCGGCGAACAGCTTGGCGACCTCGGCAATGCGGCGGATGTTCTCGTTGCGGTCGGCCTCGCTGAATCCAAGGTCCTTGTTCAGTCCGAAGCGGATGTTGTCGCCGTCCAGGCGGTAGGCGTGGACACCGCGGTCGCGGACGAGCTGGTGCTCCAGCTCGACGGCTAGAGTTGACTTGCCGGAGGCGGAGAGTCCGGTCAGCCAGATTGTGAGACCTCGCTGGTTGCGCAGCTCGGTGCGCTCGCTGCGGGTCAGGGCGCTAGCGTGGAAGGTGATGTTGCTGTTTTTGGTTAGGTTAGATTCGGGTATGGATTGCCATTGGGTATTGTACTCACGTAGACATTATTGAGGTATATGGAGTTAAGGAGGAGGGTGAAGGTTGAGAAGTAGAAATAGGGGAGAGTGGGACGGCCGCGTCACTGAAGATGTGATCATCGCGGGGTGTCGCAATTCCTTGGCGTTCTTATATCTACGTTTTATATGAGTCTTACATACTACCTAGGTAGGACTATATATTGTAGAATGTATAAATATGTACCTCAATTCTAAACCCATTTACATATAAAAGAATCTATAGGACGCCAGGAACCAGGAACAGGAACCAAATGCAGAAATTTCGGGGATGTCGGAAATTCCCCAATCACGCCACTTTGTAGAGACTCGAGAGCGCCTGGGAGAAAATTAGCCGGGAAAAAGCCAGAAATCTCATTTCAACTTACAGCAGCTTGTCGAGGCTCAATAAACAAAGCCTTAGCCTCAACTAGAACCACAGGCTCGGTCCCATCAATCGGAAGGGTCTCAATACGACCTTCCACCCACGCCTTCCGACCCTCAACCTTAACAGTCTCCGCACGAAGGGCAACATATTGATCCGCCATAGCCGGAGCCCGGTAATCAATATTCAAGTTAGCCGTAACCCCGACCTTATTAGGCAAAGCCGGGAAACAACAACGCGCCAGACCCTCGTCTAACAACGTAGCCAGTAGACCGCCATGAATAATACCCTGATGACCGCAGACATCGCCGCCCAGATACATAAGCGAGATCATGGTCTTGCCCCCGCGCTCGCTGAATACATATGGCGGCACGACAATCCTCCCCGGTCCGGCTAGTGTTCCGGCTGTCAGGTTGCGTTCGCGCAGGGGCTCGGGGATTGTAAGGTGTGGGCGCGATTCGCTGAATTCGGGGTTTGCGCGGAGGGCCTCGGCGACGGGGTGGGTGCGGATCGCGTTATCGATTTCCGAGGTTGCGGAGTCCGTGGCAATGAATGCCGTCAGGGTCTCCTCGTCGGTTGGGGTGGCCATGATGCGTGAGACGGTTCGTTGGGTTTGGTAGGTTAGCCCGACGGTGAATGCGAAGACGGCGATTGAGGTGAAGCCGATGAAGCGACGGAAACGCGAGCGCGGCGCTTGGGGTGGAGTGTGAGTAGAGGCGGAGGGAGTCGCTGCGAATACTTAGTTCTTCTGCCGGGAATGATGGAGGCTGTCTATAACTTACCGGTAGAGTAGGACCGGGTATAGGGTCGCTTCGGAGCAGCGGAGAAAGAGTCGCGGATAAGAAGTCGTGAAGATAGTCTGGAGGAGAAGGAGATGTGAAGAGAAGGAAGAGTAGTAAAAGATTGACGGAACATCATAAATTATAAAGAGCGAAAAGAAAAAAAAATAAAAACTTCCAAATTTGGAGATCTAGAAGGCGAAGTTGTTCAGGAAAGACTGGTTTGAGTGGATTCGAGATTTACCTCGGCATCTTCACTTCACCGAGAATATCCTTTTTATACAATCTTGTAGTATTGTATCCTTTTATGTTCATAACTTCGATATTCAGTATTAGGGATAAGAAATATTATTCAAAAGGTTTCTTATTTCTTACATATTTACTCTATACTTATATTCGCAACGAACATACGTGTACGGAGTACTCCGTAGATAACTAGTGTTAAACAAGACATACTAGTTAGGAAAATGACCGGCCCATATCAACTACCACGTTGTTACTTGATTCCATTGTCACTTAATAGTTATTGTTAAGACTTTCTAGCACCATACATCGATTTCAAGGAAATCTGGAAACTTCATTATCATGGTTTTACAAAAAGCCGGAGATATATACTCATGGATATATAACAGACCAGCTCATCAAATCCTTCCGAATAGGCTAAATATCTCCTAAAAAGCATTCAGCTATAAGGCAAACCCCGCATAGACACCCATTATGAGATATTGAGTTGTAGTCCCTAGCATTTACTATTGTGGTGTCCGATTAGGCTATATGGGGGTTTTGGCTCAAGATAATAAATGATGCTCAAGAGATGTTTTAGCCTTTAAATTTCTACACTTATTAGCTTATTAGAGAGAATCGATCTGCAAACCCTCCGGCAAGTTTCCCATCTTAGAAGGCCAACTGTGGAAGTCCGGTGGCACTTCTATTCTCCACCAGATCCCCCGCATGGAATCCCCCGAGTTTTGAAGTGCGTACCTAGGGGTATATGGGTTGATGTCTTATCCCACCGGAAAGATCTACATCTTAAAACCGACTCATTGCCAGACTATTGCACCCATGTTTCAGACACCTACAGAACAGCTACGCCCATTCCTCTCCGAATCGACTGGCCTTTCCAGTCTTCCTATCCGGAGTAATTCAAGATGATACACTCCAAGGACTGGCAAAACTCCCTCGCTCTATTTGTCTTCCTTTTTCTTTCTCTTTCCTCTTTTGTCAATGGACAATCCGACTTAGGTAGCAAGGTTGAAGCCCAGGCTTTTGCATTCGACCTTGGCGGCGTCGAATTGGTCCAAGACCGCTTCTTGGAAAACCAGGACCGCACCCTGAAATATTTGAAAGAAATAGACGTTGACAGACTACTTTATGTCTTCCGGGCAACACACGGACTCTCTACACAGCAGGCAACGCCCAACGGTGGCTGGGATGCTCCGGATTTCCCATTCCGTTCGCATGTCCAGGGTCATTTCCTCAGTGCCTGGGCTCAGTGCTACGCTGTGCTCCGCGACCAAACGTGCTATGATCGAGCGATCTACTTTGCAGCCGAGCTGGCAAAATGCCAGGCCAATAACAAGGCTGTCGGTTTCACGGACGGATATGTATCTGGCTTCCCAGAGTCAGAATTTGCGAAACTCGAGAACGACACCCTAACAAACGGCAATGTCCCGTATTACGCCGTTCACAAGACTCTCGCAGGTCTTCTCGATATTTGGCGCTTGACAAACGACACCACCTCTCGAGATGTCTTACTGTCCTTGGCCAGCTGGGTCGACAAACGCACCGAACCATTTAGTTACGCCGCAATGCAAAAGTTGCTACAAACGGAATTCGGCGGTATGAACGAGGTGATGGCTGATATCTACCACCAAACTGGCGACGAGAGATGGCTTACCGTTGCCCAACGGTTTGATCATGCCGTTATATTCGACCCGCTTGCGGCCAACAAAGACGAGCTGGACGGTCTACATGCAAACACCCAAGTACCGAAATGGATTGGGGCCGCTCGGCAATACAAAGCCACCGGAGAATCTCGCTACCTCGATATTGCCCGCAACGCCTGGGAAATCAATGTCAAATCGCACACGTACGCCATCGGTGGTAACAGCCAAGCGGAACACTTCCGTGCTCCAAATGCCATCGCCGCTTATCTTACCAATGACACGTGTGAAGCATGCAATTCCTACAACATGCTCAAGCTGACCCGCGAGCTGTGGCTTCTTGATTCCGACAACTCGGCATATTTCGACTTCTACGAAAACTCCTTACTCAACCATCTGCTGGGCCAACAGGACCCCCATGATCACCATGGCCACATCACTTACTTCACCCCGCTGAACGCTGGAGGTCGCCGCGGTGTCGGTCCCGCCTGGGGTGGCGGTACTTGGAGTACGGACTATGACTCATTCTGGTGCTGTCAGGGAACGGCGCTGGAAACAAACACCAAGTTGATGGATTCGATCTACTTCTACAACGACTCGACGTTGTTTATCAACCTATTCATGTCCTCTGTTCTGAAGTGGCCGGAGATGGGCATTACCCTGAAACAATCTACGACTTACCCAGTCGGCGATACATCGAAACTGGAAGTCTCTGGTAGTGGCGCCTGGACGATGAATATCCGCATCCCTGCATGGGCGTCGAGCGCAGAGCTGACGCTGAACGGAGAAGCTTTATCTGATGTTAAAGCTGCTCCTGGGAAATACGCTCAAATCTCGCGCACATGGGCGGATGGAGATGTGATTGAGATCCGCTTCCCTATGACTCTGCGTACGGTGGCTGCAAATGATAATTCGAGCATGGTCGCAATTGCCTATGGGCCGACTGTTTTGTGTGGAAATTACGGCGAACAAGCATTGAGCAGTACTCCTACTCTCGCTCTTGACTCTATCAAACGCTCCGCGGCTTCTAGCCTTGATTTCACCTCCATTGCCGACGACAAGGATGTGACACTGAGTCCTTTCTATGACGCTCAGGGATACAATTATAACGTATACTGGGCTACTACGGGAAGCCTCGACGCTGCATAATGGTTCTGAACAGATCCTTGAATAAAGAAACAGTTATTTTTCAATCAATTATCTTATTATCAATATATGGATCTTGCTGCAATAGATGGACAACTTCTGTCATAAACTAAAAATAGGAATATACTGTTATATAGTAACAATCTTGCACTGAAAACCCTTGGTTTCTGGTAGTGGCATCGCACGCTGAATCGATGAAGTCGTTTTGACCTATAATAGTCTCTCTCGACTATGCGAACCGGCCCGACTTGTTGCGTATCAGGTGCCGGCACCACTCTTCAAACTTGACCGTGCGTGTGCGGGAGGCCTAAAACTCGGCCTTGCTATACGGAAAAGGGGTCGGGAAGGCGAGGGAGAGTATAGGCTGGCTACCAGTAAACTCGAATATCGGAGTGGGCCCAATAGAAGGTAGGGTGAGGTGGCGGTATCCGGGGTAGTGAGTAGTTAGGAATTAGAGCCACTATATAACCGCCGCGCGGCGGACTATAAAGTCACGATTGAACTAGCGGCGGAGCTAGGGACGGTCTATAGTGTCTATAGGTCGGAGCACAACGGGGTCTAGCTCGGCAGGGAGTAGTGGCAGCCGATCGTAGACTTTATGTCACGACACGCACTATATATATCGGAGCCTGGAATATCTGAGCGTAACGCTCAGATATAGTGGTCTTTTGACCTAGTGTGTAACTCGCCAGTCCAGGGACAGGTTGTAACACTTTAGGTATATTCACTAGGAAGTGCGCCACGTAGCCGCGGTAGAAATACTGCTGCCCACGAACCTAGCGGACTTCAATGATGGTATAGACGAAGGAGATTAGCATCTCTTCTACCTTGGTCAGGATAGGGAGGTGCGACGGATCAGAATCAATATAATAGGCGATGGCGATCTCTATCTGCTGGCATGGGGCCTGTCTAAATAGCTTCATGGGACAAAGGAAACGAAGGCATAAAGCCTGGAAAGATCTAGCAAGAAACGCTCTCTCTGTCACAAACTGCATGAAAGCAGAGCTGACATGAATGAATCAGTTACACAAGGTGCTATATCCATACCTAAAAGTCTAGTAAGTCTGTCTTGACCCACGTTCGGGGAGATCTTAGCAGGTGGACCTGGTTTCTGGCTGCACCAGCTACATCAGGAAAATTTTCCACAACAGTATGCAAAGTGAGACTCAGAAGAGAAAGGATTATCACAGCGCCTACGTATTAGACAAAGTCACACTTCCATGTCTCAAAGCGATAGGCAATAGATGATCTTAGCAAATGTTGTTAGTAGATCCTTACATTAAGGAATCGCACGGCTGAGACCTCATATGCAGGACTCGGGTTAATGTAGCCCGTCAATAGCCGACCCCTGTATGTACATGGATCAAGGTATTGCATGCCGTGACTAAACACCTAGGTTGCTAGGAAATATCGTTTGACATTGTAAACAGCGACCATGACGTGAAGCTAGTAAGATGTGGGGTTCCCCGGGATTTTGATTCCATTGTAGCCCACATATGTATACTCGAGAACTTTGTCTTACGGAAAATTCTTTCAGCTCTACAACTCAACTTTTTGGTATAGAAAGTTTTGGAAACCATGGCTTCCCTTCCCGTCTCAGTCTCGCTTCTGGGTCTCGTGGCTTCGGCTTCGGGGTTGACCTTCGATATCCCGACATCCCCGCCTTCGAACTCGAGTGGGCAGCTGTCTGCAGCTCCCGTTGGTGTATCGTGAGTCTCGCTTCAAGGTATTGATGGATGTACTTACTCATCGTGAAGCCTGGAGTTCTTTACCTTCCCCGAGTACATTCAAGACGTCAAGTCAACGATGACATGTCTAGAGAACCTGAAGGATTTAACAGGAACATGGCCCCCTATGAGGATCGGAGGCACGACCCAGTATGGATATGTTGTTATGGTCAATATCTGTTGCTAATAATGAGCAGGGACCGGGCGACGTATGATAGCTCATCGACCAAGGCTGTCACTTATACAGTGGCCAGTCCAGGTGATGCCCCCGAGACTTTGACTTACGGACCGTCCTTTATTTCTTTGGCTGCAAGCTATGCTGGAGAGGTCATCATTGGATTGAATCGTCGTTTGGATGATATAATAAACACGATCTCGGCCGCGATCCTCGCCCAGGACAAAATGGACAACCTATACTCCATTGAACTGGGAAATGAGCCCAATTGTGGGTTCCAAATGACGCCGCCCTGACTGTTTAAACGCTAATTGAGCGCTCAGTCTTTGTCGATAGCGATCCTATTGCCAATGGTGCACCCTGGACAGCTGCAGCAGATGAAGCATCTCAAGTCAGCTGGCAGGATGCGGTATGCGGAAATCTCTCTGCAACTGACATCATCTCAGCAGGTGTCTACTTTGGAACTTCACCCATGAGCCTCGTTGGCCTTACCGCGAGAGAAGGAGACGCGAATGTCTACGTGAAGGATTATTGCTCTCACAACTATCCTCAGTCATCTGGCTCCTACAACCTGGCCACTCTTATGGGCCATAGCGATATCGCCACCCAGATCAAGCCTTATGCTGCTGAGATCTCTGCTGCTGCTGGCAAAGGCAAGCCGCATATCTTCGGCGAGACCAACTCCGGTACGTGACCGTTTACTGCCACTTGATTGAAATGCTAAAAGAATACCCAGCAACCCAAGGCGGCGGTGGTATCAGCCCGACTTTTGGTGCTGCTCTCTGGATTCTGGACTACGTGATGCAGACCATCCTAATGGGCACAGATGCCCTCTACTTCCACCAGGGTACAATCGGGAACTGTAAGTTATCCGGAAATCCCTACCTACCACCATCACAATCTGACTCTCAAGGCCAATACTGTTGGTGGGGCCGCTACAATATTGGGTCCCCTTACTACGGTGCTTACTTCGCCACCATGGCGCTCGCCAACGCCGACCAGATCGCGTCTCTGGATAGCCAAGATACAGCATACGCAGCCTACGCCATCTACAAGGCTGGTGCTCCAGTTCGGGTTCTTCTATACAACTCCGACTACTATATCTCTACCAGCGGAAGGCGCTCGTCGCAGACATACACACTGTCTAGGCTTTCGTCCGCCAGCGTCACTGCTAAGCGGTTGACTGCCCCATACGCCACGTCTCGGGTCGATCAGGGTCAGAATCCGACGGTTGCGGGCCAGACATTTGTCAACGGCACTTGCACGATTCAGGGTACAGAGAGCGTAGAGACAGTCACTGTCTCTGGTGGGAAAGCAACATTCACTGTTGCAGCTTCGGAAGCTCTGCTGGTTTACCTGTAATTACTCGGTCAAGCTTTCCTAGAAATGGGCTCGGGGCGGTCTTCACCCGAAATTTCCGGAGACCTGGGGATGGATTGGATGTGGAGGTAGGATTTCCTATAGGCGCTACGCCACCGGGGAATCTCTAGTTAGGGTTAGTGGGAGTGTGAGGGGTAGAGGCTGTTGGGTTACATTCAATTCTGTAGCATAACTTTTAGTAAATTCATTGTGTGGTGCGAGTTACTAAAGTAAGAATGAATAGCTTCTAAAAAAACACGTCTTATTCTGGAGTAATTCCTCGAGGGTTTGTAATAAGGAGGGACAGCACGATCGTATATCTGAGGTGTTTCTCAACTTCGAGACCATAATGATCTTCAAATCTTGTTTCGTCCTTTATAAATGCCAGTCGGCCACTAGCTAATAGCTTCGGTATAATCCAGAGCGAAGCAATTGCCGCTCATATGGACACTCACTAGGCTTTTTCACAAGCCAACCAGCAATTGTGTTAAAAACAATGAAACTACGAGTCGGCAAATGAACCACGCCAGTTTAGCCTCGTAGAATTTGGCTTGTTGTTTTCACACCCAGTAGTCTACGTAGCTAAGCTGCATGTCGATAATAGAGTTAGCGAAGCAATCCTTGCCGCTATAAAATTGGTCAAAGAGTTGGAAATAATATAAAGATCACTAGCTACTCATCGTCGCTTGCTTAGAGCTTGCAAGCTTCCTTTTTCTTTGGGTATATACTACTTATCTCTACGATGGATGTTTCCAAGTCCCACGCTGAAAATATTGAGAATGTTTCTTCCGACCAGGGAGATGGCATGCCTACCAAGAGCATGGGGCCCATCATGCGATCTCGCGAAGAAGACATTGGTGTCTGGCAGTGCGCGCGACGGTTCAAGACCGTATCGCTGATTGCGATGACTGCGGCGTTTAGCGCATCACTGGATGGGTATCGTAAGCCACTACCTTTGTGAAGTTGTTGCCCAGGTGGCTTCGGATGATACTGATCGAATCGCAGAAATCAATCTTAATGCCGGCATTGTCTCCAACAAAGGTTTCATTCGACAAATGGCTTCCCCGGGCACATCGATCATCGCAGGCAAATATATCTCTGCCTGGGGTGGTGTCCAATCCGCCGGTCAAACTGTCGGCCAAGTTGTATGTCTTCCGGACCTCCACGGCTGCTCTGAAAAGTGACTAACCACTTTCCAGCTCCTACAATATGCCACGGAAAGGTTCGGTCGGAAGATCGCGTTCTATATAATCTGGCTCGACATCGTTGTGAGCATTTTTATTGAATCTTTTGCAACAAGATGGGATCACTGGCTTGCAGCGAAGCTCTTCTCTGGAATGGGTGTCGGTATGCTGCAATCTACCTTGCCTCTCTACTTGTCCGAAATTGCCCCGACCCAGCTGCGAGGTTTCTATATTAACGCATACAGTTTGTGAGTTGAGAGTATGGCAAGTCTGGGCTTTTACTGACTTGTTTTAGCTGGTTTGTTGTCGGTCAAATCTTCGCCTCAGTGGCACTCCAGAAACTCAGCGCACAGGACCCATATGAATTCCGAATTCCTATCTATACGCAGGTTCGTGGTGCCTTGTGTCTTCGTTTACCTTTTATTGCCAAGATAACTGACAATTGCCTCGTACGGTAGTGGGCTATGGTTGGTATAATTATCCTCATCTTCGCCTTCATCCCAGAATCACCCTGGTGGCTCGTGAGCAAAGGCAAGATTGACAAGGCAGCCAAAGTCCTAAATAGGTGCAATGGCAATGTTGAGGGGTACAGCGTTGACGAACAGATTGTATGCCACCTTTCCCTATTGATCGTGATCGTATTTGAACGAAGTTCTAACATCCTTCAGGAAGTCATGACTGCCACCATTGCAGAGGAGTGTCTCGTTGCAGAGCGTAACTCCGAAGAGGGAACGTGGGCTGTCTTTCAAGGCCGCAATCGCCTTCGTTTCTGTATTGCTGCTTGGCCCAAGATTACCCAGCAGCTTGTTGGCTTGTCTGTGTTTAACACTTACGCTACATATTTCTGTGAGTACAGTTCGTCTATGTCTTCTTTCACGCTGCTAATATTGCCATAGTCCAATATGCTGGCAGCGATGACCCGTTCATGGTAACAGTTATTCTATCTTGTGTCCAGTTGATATCTATGATGATGACCGCCGTAACTACGGACAAGTTTGGTCGTCGTCCGTTGACAATCTACCCCTATGCAGTAACATCCGTATCACTTTTGTGTCTCGGAATTATTGGCTGCTTCGACTATACTAAGCCGTCGACGAGTTCGCTTCTAGTACGTGCTTCTTAAATATTCAGCCTGTATATTTGGCGACTTACTCACTGTACCTAGATCTTCTTCGCCTGTTTGGCAACTTTGTCCACCACAGGTGCATCGGCTATTGGCTATGCCTACGCCGCTGAAATTCCCCAGCAACGCTTGCGTGCAAAGACGGCCGGTTGGGCTCTTGCCTCATCGAACATGCTCGCTACCATGTTTAGTTTCTGCACACCTTTGATGATCAATAATGCACCTGTCTCACAGTGGGGTGTCAAGACTGGTTTCTTGTTAGTTTTGTTTCATCTTGTTCGAGTCTAGTCTTTCCCACTGCAAAATACTGACAGCTTTCTCTCCTAGCTTTGCTGGTACAGGCACGTTCGCGGTAGCCATTGCTTGGTTCATTCTTCCAGAAGTGACACGCCGAACACCGGCTGAGATTGATGAAATGTATGCCAGCCTTTTACCCGATTCTTTTAAGGAGTTACATAACACGTATTTTCCAGGTTCGAGAAGAAGGTGAACCTTCGAAAGTTCAAGGGGTATGTCACTGAAGTGCAGCTGCGATCAAATGAGCAGCGCGAGGACCATGAGATGGTAACTACAGCTTAAGCCAAAAAGAAAGCAAGGGAAAATAATGGAACAGTACATTATGGGTTATTTGATATTGGAATTGAACTATAGTATCGTATCTGTTGACTCTCGTGCCCACCAGGATGTAGACTCTTCCATCTTTTCTCCCTGAATGACCATTGATCCATTCTCTATCAACTTGGAAAAGGGCATTGACAATTTCTTGCCAGTAGTAGTTAATCTTACTCTTCAAAAACAAAGCTGAGATGATCAACAACCCCATGTCCTTCCTCCTCTCCTCCCGGCAATCGACTCATAACCTCAACCGCCTTCTCAAGCCTAAGCTCCACAATCTTCTCTTTTCCTGAGAGCTTCCACGAGATAGTAGCTAGATTATCCTTACCTAGCGCCACCTTCGCCTCCAACTCTTCAGTCAACCGAAGTCTAGGCCTGAAAGATATCTTCGACGACCCAGCAGCGACGGGTTGAACACCTGCCAGCTCAGTACAGTACTCATAGATTGGCACACTCCCCCAAGCATGGCAATCAGACCTCTGCCTGACATCATCTTCCTCCCAAGTGGAAAGATTATTCGCCAGCATCCCCCGCCACGGAGCCCACATCCTCTCCCAGAACGACTCATACAAATCCTCGCCAGCCAAAGCAAGTGCCCGGAAAGCATAGAACCGCATCATATACGAACACTTTGAGAAGCGATCATTTGTAAAAGATTCGGTCAAGATCCGCGCAGAGTCTTCTGCCCTCGCCGCTCCACAGATAACAGCGAAGACCTGGCAGTGCTGAGAATACGACAGCTCATCGGCAATATCAGCCGTCGAGTCTGTGAAGAATTGTCCATCAAAGCAATGGGCCCGGATAGCTCCAAGTAGCGACGCCGCCCTCGCTTCATACTCAGCAGCATGGCCCGGCCGACCAACATCACGCACTAGACCAGCAACCTTCTGCAGGACCCACGCATACAGCATACTGAAATAAGTGTGTCTATTGGACTTCCGTCCGGAGGTCGGAACTCCTTTGTCAGGATGCTCGTCCGTGGCATGCCAGGTCGTCACCCAGTCAACATATTGCCAGACGACGTCAGGTAGTCCGCTGACTAGACCTAGTTCGTCGACATGGGCATCGAAGAAGTCAAGGATGCCGTCGATGCGGGGGATGAAGCCTCGCGCAAAGCGGGTATCGCCGAAGTATAGGTGGTGATCGCAGACCTGCAGGATCCAATACAGCGAGAACCCGGCTATGAGTTGCGGTACGTGTGATGGGAAGCGAGACTGTGTGAGGCCTTCGGGTGTGACTGAAGCGGCGAAGTTTGTAATTGCCTGACGCATTAATCGGTCGTCGCCTGAGAGGAGATAGTGGAAAAGACCGACGGTACGACTGTCTCCGGAGTATCTGGGTTGTTAGTCGGGGTATGAGATTGGGAATTTGTGAAGCTTACTGCAGTTGTTCGTAGAAAGGGCAGTCGGAGTAGCCGTCGAACATGCAGTTTCGCATTGTCCGGATAGAGACGTCCCAGACCTGCTCGCTGTGGGCATCACCGGGCTCCTTCCAGCTGGCTTTGACGGCCATTGGGTAGTTGACCTGAGTAGCATTGAAAGATACCAACTCGATTGGCTCAGGCCCCACAGTGATCTTGATCTTTAGGAGACGGAAGGTTCTGAACCAGAATGGCTCGTAGATGACAGTTTCGGCGTTGGGAAGATCAAATGTCACCTCATCGTATGGCCCGATAATGTGGCCGACACTTGCATCCAGTCGGTCGGCCTTGGAGCGGAAGAAAGGGTATGATCGGGGCTCGAGCTCATAGCCTTCTGGATATGTCATTTTGAGTGTGATATTAGAAGTGCTTTTGGCTGCCTTGAAGGCCCATCGAAGGAACGCGGTGGAATGGACATCTGCTTGCACTTCAAGCGTATGAGTTGAGCTTGCAGGAAGGGCGAGAGAGTGGTTACTTGCAAAGAAAGCTGTCCAATCTCTGGCGTCGGTCGCACTGTCGCATGCTCTGATGGCTTTTACAACGGCCGGCGTTGACTCGGGCATGGGGATAGAGCGTGGACGCAAATTCCACGGCGGGATGTCGCCATTGAGCGTCCTTATCTTGTAGGCAATCGGTGTAACAGCAGGACTGGGGTTTGTAGGAGAGATGCGCTCGCTGATCTATAAAAGAAATATCAGTGTAATTCAGTGCTTCGATCCTAGTCAGTCTTACATGGAGGAACACATCGTCAGCCAACCCCATGGGAAATTGAATACTTTCATCCACAGACGCCGTCCAACCCTTGGAAGAAGCAATGTTGACGACCTCCTCGCCTGTCTCAATATTTCCAATAACTGTGAGGCCTGGAAGAGGCGTCCTCACAAAGGGTATTGCGCTCCTCAAGGTCGCGAAGTATCGGACAACCACAAATCGAATCTCATTCTGTCCCTTTTCTAGGTAGGGCGCAATGTCCAGCGTGTCATAGTACCAGATCAAAGGACTGCTGCGAGTCGGTCCGACGGCAATGTGCTTCCCATTCACATAGAGCTTGTAACGCGTGTCGGCTGAGAAATGCAGTACTGACTTTGTCGGTTGGGATGACAAATTAACATTCTGGGTAAAGTGAACTATCTTGCCCGCTGTGTTCGCGTCTGAAGAGTCACTCCAGTTTGGAATCCAGATCCAGTTTCCCTGGAGCTCGTTGATTGTCTTCTCATGTCAGTAGTTCATTCTATAAAGTTGGATATGCAAGTGAAATACCTTTTGTTCTTCTGGTGAGACCATCCTTGGGAGTTCAGTTGTGGTTTCTGTTCATCGGACGAGTTCCGAGCTTGTATAACTTCCGGTGGGGGGCCGGGGGTTCGGGGGAACTAACAACGAGAACAGCTGTCGGCGATTGAATTAAATTTGCGAATAGCCGTTTGGGATGGATGGTATAGCTAGAGGTATATTATTAACTCCATTTGTGTACTTTGTTACTTGCAAGGTTCACTTTTCTCTGGTATTATGGGCATACTAAGGTATCAAACGGCAGATAGCCAATTGCACTACCATGAACAGCATAATATAGAAATTCACGGCCGCCACATGAATCGAGGAACAGTATCAATTTTTGGTGAGACTACAGTATGTAGGCTCAGGGAAGCAGATGACAACTATCTAACTACTGAGGGGTCGACCCCGTAGGGCTCACCCCGAAGCAGAAACCATGACCAGCACTATCAATTCCATATTTCCGGCTGTCATAGTGAAAACTGCTGTTTTTCTCGGTTTTTAAACCGTTGTTTTTCACCTGTCTGCGAAGGGGTATAGTTAGTTAGCGGCCACGGCTCAAGTGCCTGATTTTTGAGGGTTGATACCTAGGTAGGTACCTAAGATAGGCCGCTGTGTAATCAACCTGCTCAATGATCATGTCTCTCATCTCTGCTTCTTTGGTCCCTACACCATAGTGTTGTTGATCTGGGTACCTAGAAGATCCGTCCTCAGGAACTCGTCAAATATAAATCCCCATTACAGGGTACGCATCGGGTTTTGAGCCCGATCTGTTCTTTGAGCCATTTTTCCTCCTGTACAGAATACCCGTCTCGAACGGGATAATGTGAACTTTCAGGAGCTTCTGAGGAAATACAACTTGGTTTGAGTATTTCCGGAATGAACGAGGCCTTTGATGAATAGTCAATGGAACATATTGTCACAAGGGCTTACTATATTAATCAGGCTTGTCTTGGACAGTTTTTCAGTCCTGTCATTCCGGGTACACGAGTATCACCAATCAACTTCCTGTACATCCTTGCACTACCCTCGGCATGAGACCCCAGATCGATATTCCCAGGGAATATGCAGACCGGAATGCAACACTCAAGGATCGCCAGGGGCATGCATTCCAGGTGCGGGATGAAGGGGGAGTATCTAAATAGCAGACTTCCCCAACGCGCTCATTTTAATTCAACTGAGACCATGCTTATCCTTACTCAACCTAGACAATGTCGACATATAAATTACTACTTTTACTTTTAACTAGCCGCGTCCTAGTTTGTGCTACAGATACCTCCCCAGTGGAAGATTACGATGCCCTACAATATATCGATCCCTTGATTGGTAGTGCCAACGGAGGTGAGTCCGAACAACAAATATGTCCAAGGTCATGCTAACAAGCAATTCCCCCAGGAAATGTGTTTCCAGGCGCCTCGCTACCATATGGCATGGCGAAAGCCGTCGCTGACACGGATTCAGGAAGCAACCAAGGAGGTTTTGCCTATGAGGGCGGCAGTGTCACCGGCTTCTCCAGCATGCATGACTCTGGCACTGGGGGCAGCCCTTCGTTAGGCAATTTCCCTCTCTTCCCTTATGCAAAATGCGCCGGCGATGACGTGAATGGCTGTGTCTATCCAAAGAACCAACGAAAGACAAAGTATAAGCCCGACACAGTCCAGGCACACCCTGGATACTTTTCTATAGAGCTGGAATCTGGCGTCTGGGTTGATATGACAACTGCTCACCATACCTCCTTATTCCGATTCCAGTTCCCAAATGATAAAGACACAAGTCCATTGATCTTGCTGGATCTCACCGATCTGTCGAACTCTCGTCAGGACAATGCGACCATTTCGGTGGATAAGACAACGGGCCGTATGAGCGGGAATGCGCGGTTCGCTCCTAGCTTTGGATCAGGAACGTACGTTATGCATTTCTGCGCGGACTTCAAAAGCGCTGCTCCCCAGCGAGATAGTGGTATTTTTGTCAATTCTCGAGCTAGTGCTGGTGTTCATGATTTGAAAATCTCGCGCAGTATCAATGGATATCCACTTCCTGTGAGTCGAATAACTTTCTTCTTGTATGCAGAGACGGCTGACAGTCCAAAGGGTGGTGGATTTGTCCGCTTCGAGCCTGCCCCAGACAATACCGTCCTTGCTCGAGTTGGCATCAGCTTTATGGGCACACAGCAAGCCTGCGCTCATGCCGAGTCTGAAATCCCACACTTCGACTTTAACGCAACTCGCCAAACAGCAGTCGACAAATGGACTGAAAAGATGCGTCCGATCCGTGTCTCGCGGACAAACATCGATGCATCCGTTCTGACTAATTTCTACAGTGGGATCTACAGGACTATGATCAATCCCCAAAACTACACAGGCGAGAACCCACTCTGGCAGAGCAGCGAGCCTTACTTTGATTCGTTCTATTGTCTCTGGGATTCTTTCCGTTCCCAAATTCCATTCCTTACTATATTCGATCCTTCCTCGGTAATGCAGATGGTGCGTTCACTCATTGATACCCAGCGCCATCTAGGCTGGCTGCCGGACTGTCGCATGTCACTGTGCAAAGGATACACACAAGGCGGTTCTAACGCCGACAATGTCCTGGCAGACGTCTACCTGAAAGGCCTCAAGGATGGCATAGATTGGGATGCCGGGTACGCAGCCGTACAAAAGGACGCTGAGGAGGAACCATACGACTGGTCCAGTGAAGGCCGTGGCGGTCTACGCAGCTGGAAGGACCTACACTATATACCCGTGGAAGACTTCGACTACGAGGGATTCGGCACAATGACACGCAGCATCTCCCGCACACTCGAGTATTCATACAACGACTTCGCCATAGCCCAAATGGCTCGCGGCCTGAACAAGACAGCCGATGCAGAGCGGTACGAGAGAAGATCCCGATATTGGCAAAACATATTCAAGAAAGACCAAGCCTCTCTCTGGCAAAACAAGGACACTGGCTTTACCGGTTTCTTCCAACCAAAGTATCTAAATGGAACATGGGGCGACCAAGATCCCCTCGCGTGCTCGAACATCGACCAAAGCGGCCGCGCGTGCTCACTGCAAAACACCGCAGGCGAGACCTTCGAATCCAGCATCTGGGAGTATCAATTGTAAGCTTGCTCCCACTCAAGTTCCCACCTGTATTCCCAACCCAAGCCTCAACCCCTCTAACCAACCCAGCTTCGTCCCCCATGACATGCAAACCCTAATAGCCCTCCTCGGCGGCCCGACGAACTTCATCACCCGCCTCGACTACCTCCACGACCAGAACATAACCTACATCGGCAACGAGCCCGCCTTCCTAACAGTCTTCCAATACCACTACGCAGGCCGACCAGCAAAATCAACCTCTCGAGTACGAACATATATCCCAGACTATTTCTCGCCAACGCCAGCCGGACTACCGGGCAATGACGATTCAGGCGCAATGGGCTCGTTCGTCGCCATGGCCATGATGGGGTTATTCCCGAATCCGGGACAGAGCGTGTATCTACTGACGGTGCCGTTTTTCGAGTCTGTTAGTATTGTTTCTCCGTTGACGGGGAAGACGGCAACGGTCAAAACGATTAATTGGACGGAGTTCAATAAGGCTAATGCTACTGGCGGTGCGGCTGGTGGGAATGGGTTTATCCAGTCTGCTATCCTGGATGGGAAGCCTTATACGCGGAATTGGATTGGTCATGATTTCTTCACGGAGGGAAGGGAGCTGGTTCTTGTTCTTGGGAAGGAGGAGAGTGATTGGGGGACGAGACTGGAGGATTTGCCGCCTTCTTTGGCGAGGGAGGCTGGGGTTGGTGGCGGTGATGCGGTTGTTAGGGACCGTAGGTGGGCGAGTGTCGTTGAGGGTTGATAGCTTGGCTTCGCTGGTTTTGCATTGAAGCGTGCTTTCCGTCTTGATCAAATTGAACGTGAAGGCCCCCCCAAGGCCGAGAATGTAGTCTCGGAGGAGACCAAGGCCAACGTCCGCAAGGTCTCGGGGCCTTCTTGCTGACTCTTCTCAACAATTTCAAGGTCAGTCATCTGCTACTTGATACGTGTAAAAGCTGGATTGTAGATTATACTAACCAAGTCTCAATACAGGTCGACCCCAAGGCGGCGGCTGCAACTCTTGACATCAACCAGCGTGCGTCCCGGATGTGTTCCATCCGCCTCCGGGAAAAGCACGGCTTTAAGGCTGTGGTGTGGGTCGCCCAATGAAGAAGGGCGTACCGTTAACAACAAGGAGCCTGCCGCGGAGAAGAAGGCAGCTCCTGCCAATGAGACCGATGCCACCGAGGGCGAGGCCGATGAGAAGGCTGCCGAGAACCAATGCCAGTAGACGGCCAGATAAAGACTAGGCACAATGGCCACAGCACAGCTGTGGCTGGGATGTCACACACTTTGATGATTCATTCAAGGGAGGGGGACATGCTATGCAACAATGAAACAGGCTTCCCACTCACACATTAGAATTCTCTTGATCGTAATTCATCCGAGGTTGGATCTAAATGTAATTTTATAGGGCTGCAGCTAGTCCATTACCATCTCCACAGATCAATATACCTATATTATCCTATAGGTAGTGGACTAGAGCAATCTAAACGTGATTTTCAGAGTGTACCAGTCTGAGTTCATTGTCTAGTCCTATAGTCAAATATTTGTCTCTCAAATGTGGTTCAGGGATCATGCTCTAATGGCGACATGTAGGCTGCTTAGTTTGCTCTTGAAAGAATCAGTAATTCCTTTTTTGGTTATTGCATAATGTATACACTTGCTCTCTGGTTTCTATTATCCGTCTCCTTGTCATCATCATCATCATCATCATCATCATCATCATCATCATCAATGTCCATCATGAACACGCTAAACCTGCAACAGACTTCGTTGGAATCGTTCAGCATGGCTCTTGTCAGTTGACGTGCTATGCGGACTGGAAACCCACAACAGTGTCCTACCCACGCAGAACAGTAACGAAACCAAGATCAAGCTCACCGTGAAGCTAAGTTTTAACCAGACCGGTTTATCATATCTTGCTTCTTTCTACCTCTACACCTCACGGTTTCAAAATCCTCTTTCTCTTCCAGTTCAATATAGGATCACCGATCCTTTTGGCTTAGTTGTGCCTCAACGCCTGACTGCTCTTATATATTTATTTTACCACGAGACCTAAGTATAGTTATCCTAAGGGAGCCTACTTGATAGAGTGCTCCCTATGTTCGCTTGGGCAATTTTTGCTCGAAGTCCCCACAGATATGAAAACACCAATATCCCTTTTCTATTTATACTTCACAATCTCGCCTATCTCTATCACTTGTCGCATCGTTTCATTAAAAGCATTGTTTAGCATCTTCGTCCCTAAGGTTTCCCACCGAAGTTTTCCTCTTGACCCTTCTCAAGGGCGCCAAGGTTAGTTATCTGCTACTTCGTACATCTACCTAACAGGTGGATTGTACATCACACTAACCAAGTCTCACTACAGGTGGACCACGAGGCAGCAGAAGCCCTCAGCATTAACCAGCCTATGTCCCGGATGCGTTCCATCCGCCTCCAGCAGATGCACGGATTTAAGGCCGTGGGACACCGCCAGAAGAAGGCTTAGTAGTGCGATTCTTTTCGTGTATCCTCAGACCTCCATGTTGCTGTTCCTTGGTTTCTTAAGCCTTCCTCTACCAAGATCTCCAAAGCGACAGAAGCAAAGGTCTGTTATATCACATGTAGCTAGCGCGTGCTTTAGAATCTTATACTGACCCTTGTTTCCCGCAGTTTGAGTAAGAAGCAATCTGCAACGCACTCGGCAAGACGAAAGACGCCGTTCGCATGAAGATGAGTGGATTACTGAATGATATCGGGGAGTCACTGAAGGATCAAGAGCATTTGGCGTAAGACGTGCAACAGAGCACGAGGAAAGCTCTGCCAACCAAGGGGACGCCGACAACGTCAGCCAGGAAAGAAATGGCAGCGAGGAGGGCGTCCCAAAGTTGCCAAACTCCCCACGAAGCTACCTAACCGGCGCCGGTGTCTACCAGTTTAAACGTACTCCATCGACGCGTGCTTCCTGATTGTTACCATTATGTTGGAAGATATGGGGCTTTCTATGAGCGGGTGCTAAAAGATGGAGTAGAGATGGGCTGTTCCCATCGAAGAAGTCTCGCCTACATGCCCTGTCCTCCGCCCAACCATCCGAAAACAAAATGCACAATGGGCGAAAGAGAGAAACGCTGTCGGGGCAGAAGAAAAATCGCAGAATTCGAAGCTCCGCGTAATTAGTCTGCTACTTGACAATGCCTACCCACAAGCTGGGCACTCAGTCTACCGCCCACCTATGCTCCTTGCACCCCCCGTGCTCAGAGTCTCAAGCCCTACCCTTGCGCTGCTTGTTCCCCGCCACGAGGCGTCTCCGTTGACTACTCCGTCACGAGAATCGGAGCTGAAGGCAAAACAATCCCCAGAACCCTCCCAGCTGTCTGACGTAGGACCTCAAGCTATTGTGTATTGATGCCTAGGTTCCGAGGCATCGACCCCTCGTGTGTAGCCTAGATAGTTTGTATGGGAGCTCGATCCCTCTTCTCCCAATACAACTCTCTCATCTCTGCTTCTTTGGTCCCCACACCATAGTGTCCAGCGGAAGCTGCGCAATCAATCGTAGCGCGCCTCGTCAGAAATGTTGGCCGACCTAGGGCAGACGGAACGGGTACTCACAGACTGTCGATGGCCGATGCCAACGGACCGGCTTATAGCGACCTTTTTACCACATATGACCGGGCTCACGACCTAAACAATTGACCCAAAACGACGCTTTTATCTTTACTTAACATTTGGACCAGAGCAGCATACTTGCCACCATAAACAGGTTTCACATTTCTCTCACTTTGAATTTATTTGCGAGCCTCCCAATTACAACCCTCTTTCCAATTACAACCCCCCAACCAAGCTTCAATCATCCTTTTCTCACCTCACCACAGCACCATGGCAAGGCGTCCGACCAACCGGACAAAAGCCTGGTAAAGACGCTATCAAAAGCGCAAGTCCCGCAGACCTGGCATACGACCTAGCGGACGAGCTAACTGGGGTCTGGCGGCTGTCACATGGCCAGATTGATCTCTTGCAGTATCGCCAAGAGCGGTAAGATAAACTACACTTCTAGACAAATGGACCTCCTATTGAAGGAGTTCATTGAATTCTGCCGAGCGTACCTTGACGATCTGGTCGCAGCGTCCGACACGTTTGACGATCACGTGTATCATCTGACACTGCTCCTCGACGTCCTTGAGGAGCACGGCATTATGCTGGAGCCCAGGAAGGCCTACATCGCCTTCCCAGAGGTCTCGCTGCTCGGTCAACGCGTCGACGCCCTCGGGATGACCACCCCACAAGACAAAGATCAAGGCAATCGCCGGACTGGGTTTTCCACGCACCCTGGAAACCTACCTTGGCATGAACGGCGCATTACGCCAGTATGTGCCGCACTACGCCAAGAAGTCCGAACCACTACAGCTCCGCAAGACCGAGCTCCTACGAGGGAGCCCCATCAAGGGTCGCCCACGTAAGGACTGGTCCGTACGTACGGCATATCTACAATTTATACATTATGTCATTGCAAAGTCTCATGTGTTGCTCCATGCTTGGGTTACAGTATATGCTAACTCCCACTATAGCGCGGCCGATACCGAGGCCGCAATTGAGCTTCGGGACTCTGATCCTGCTGCCCGTGGCCGTTCCCGTGGCCGTCCCCATGGCCGTCGCCCCCACGCGGAGATTCTTGCCAGATACACCATCGACGCGTAAGCAAAGCTCACCCAAGAAAACGAAAAGTGGACAATGTTAGGCATCGACAGCCGGCCGACCTGGAACATCGACCATGTAACAACACAAACCCCCAGATGGGATTAAATCAAACCCATCCGCTCGAACGATGGCAGTGGACAAAGCGGCACGGTATTATTTACGGATATTCCTGCGACTCGGGGGCCCTCCATCTTTGCTTGTCTTGATGACGAGGAATTACCACAACGCTTTGACTCTCCTCAAGGTCTCTGGTGGATCTTGAAGCGAATGAATCCTAGAAGACTGACTCCTCGATAGGAAGTATCGCAAATTTTGGAACTCTTGCGACCACGTCCTTTGTCTCAAGATGCCTGCGCTGGTTCATAATTCCATTCAACGCTGGTTTTCAAAGTGCATTGGTGACTGGGAACGCAGCGGTCTGGTGATTCCGAGCACAAACTCATGCTCGAGTCTCTCAAGCAGATGAGCCTTCCCATTTCCGGGCGGCTCTTCTGCATTTTAGTGGCAGGAATGCCATTCTGTTCATTGATTGTTAGCTCTGGGAGTTGTAAACTCTCAAATTCATTCCGACGGGGTTGGAATAATGACCACAGGTGGACGTTTTGACCGTACTAAGTCTTGTTCGGGTTCTTGATGTATGCTGCATTAGCAAGTACATTAAGTACAGTTTCATATTAATGGGAATTTCTATAAATATCATTGATTAGCTTTGTTTGTGGTGTGTTACATTAAGCCTGCATATATATAGACCCTCGAAAGTAATTGCCCAGGAGGAAATTAACCAATGTAGAAGATACCAAATTGAACTCCAAAAATGAAAACTAACAGGACCCTTTCCATTATATATTCCAAACTGAAATGATCTGTCATAGTATACATTATGAAACAGTTAGGATAAAGATTAAACAAGATATGAAGAACATAAAGTGGATGAATACTTTCCAATCCTAATTTATGCAAGCTGCAAGCTAACGGAATGTGAATTGCCAGCTAATTGACACTATTTTAAGACCCGAAGCAGCTGATATGCGACCTAATTAAGGAACATTTGGACAATCCCCCCTGTCAAGCGCTGCAGATCTCTGCCACGGCGGTAACGCACAAGCCCTATTGGTCGGTGGCATCACAATCTACAATGAATGGGATCTCCAGCAGCTTCACACTTTTCTCCAAGTAGCGCCGTTCTGAGACCAAGCTTTATATCCGGACGCCTTCCGTTGAAAAATGATGTGTTTCTTCCTCTCCCAGTTTCAGACCGGCTTGACCACAGTCCCTGGTGGACTCGCGCTGCTTTGATTTGCTTTTGACCTGCTTTCTTTTGTTGTTTTTCAGCTTGCCTCCAGTGCTATTTGCAAGGATTCGGTTGGAGACCCCTCCATTTCCCCACGCGACCCTTGTTCGTCACCATCCTGGCTACTACCCAGTCCCCGGCCATATTACGTTTGTTACTGGATCATTACAGAAGGAGATAAAGGACATTTGAATTAAAGCCACCAAAGCCCTGTTTCTCTGCCAACCTGCATACTTGTCGGCTGGTACTCGTCACCTTTGCAGGTGCTGGTTAGAACGCATTAATACCCCCCCTGGCCTATACTTCTTCCCCCGCTCGATTATTACTCTCCTCCCGCTAGACGAATGTCACTTTTTGCTTCTGCTGGGGGCGATATCAGGGCAGAACGAGTCAATATCACACAAGCATCTCACACACATCATGGCGGGAATCGTCAACGGACCCCTTTCTCTCTTCCGCAAATCGGACTCTCCGAAACCTCTCCATGCTCGATGGGGGGATGTGTCCATCTCCGTGCCCACAGATGGCTCATGGAACCAGTACGACAATCCCCATCGACCCGTCAAAGAGAGATCAGCATACGGGCCTGGCTACGTACCCGGCTGTTCTCCACAAGACCCGACTCCCGGCCCACTGAACGAGGAGGACCCGGAAGACGACGCCAGAAGCGTATGCAGTGCGGCTTCAACAAGCTCACGGCGGAGCTCACTATCGCTTGGAAGCCTGCGACCGGGCCGGCTCTCCGTGCGTCTCGCGTCGCGTCCCAAACAACTGCGGGGCGAAACCCAGATAGAAAGAGACGCCCACCGCTCCGAGCAAAAGCGAAACGAGTTTGCATACCGACCAATCCAACAAGACTATACCTCCGAAGTAATCGAAAAGATCCAGCCCAGCAATCGCTTCAAGTACATTCCCACCAACGGACGCTATCTTCAACCAGGTACTGAGACTCCGCGCAGTCAATCTGTGAACTCGCCCCGCAGTCAGTCTGTGAACTCGCCCCGCAGCCCCCACTCGCGGCGCGGCTCGCTGTCCGAGTCTAGTGATCGGCGACACAGTGGTCGCGACCGTGATTCTTATACTCCCGCTGTCCGAGGCAGCACCTACTACGAGGAGGACCGTCGCAGTCTGCACTCTAGCAGTTTTCGTGATAGCTCGGATAGCTCTAGTTCGCGGCGGAATTACGGGCTGCCGCCTAGACGGCGCACGTCGGCTTTTCTTCCGGCTGATAGCAAGAGGGCTTCTTCAATCTCGAAGCCCATGACATTGGCTATGGTTCCCGACCCTGATGATCTTTACGAGTAATGGGTCCTATCCGTATTTCGGGTGATGCGTTTTTCTTTTATTGAGCATCATTGCACTGGTGTTGAGTGTTTTTAGCGGTTATTGGCCTTCTAATAGCACCTCAGAATGAACCATTTATTTACCTTTTCACTGTTTAGGCTGAGGCTTAAGAACCGTGGCCAGTAGTCCGCTGTGAGTTTCATTTAGATTTTGGGATGATGTTACTTCATTGTCGACCTTCCATGAATTTACTTAACGGCTTGCTCAATCGTGCCTAGCCCTCTAGTGGCGTGCTGATATACCTAGGTAACATTCCAATTGGTGGATTTTACCACCATTTCATCATGGAATCCAGGTGAAAGTGCTGCCAGGTATTTTCAAACGGGGCGATCTTGGAAATATCACCATGACGACATATCAACGTATTTTGCCGCAGCCAATAGAAACCCCCATACAGGAGCGGTTTGACTCGAATTTAATTGTCGAATTGAACATTGAAAGCATAGAACACTACTAAACAATCGAAACTCATCATCTCAGTATCATCTTGACCATGGCAGAAGCAGTAGTCCAACTTCGGTGCGGTGTCAAGGCAAGTACATGCTCTCCGGGTATCCTACATCAATACTAATTCTGGATTAATAGAACGACGGCTGGGGAAAGCAAGGAAAAGAATCGATTGCAGCTCAGCTGTGGTCTAAAACCCCAAACAATGGACCAATTGACGACTCACAGCATTATTCGGAAGTAAGCTAAGCTTCTCGAAATTATTAATTGACTACTATAAGCACAGTCATATTAACCCTTGAGCAGATGTGGATGGGTACGTACCCTTCAAATCCATCTTACTTGCTTTCCACGGGAGAACACCTCGGGGAGTATCTGAAAAAGCACCCCGAGCTAGTGGGCAAGTCCGTCCACGACCGATGGGGTCCGGAGATCCCATTTCTACCGAAGGCAAGCGAAAAGGCCAAGAATTATAGTGTGTCACCACATAGATAACTAACCCTATTCCAGATTCTATCTTTCAGCAAAGCACTGCCCCTGCAAATCCATCCAGATCTGAAGCTCGCCGCACAACTGAACAAAGAACACCCCGAAAAGTATGGCGACACAATGCACAAGCCAGAGATCGCAATTGCACTCTCCAAATTCGAGCTCTTCGCCGGCTGGAAACCCCTGAAAGACATTGAAGCGCTATTCAAGCTGAACCATCTGTCGAAATACATCCCCAAGTCGGGGGAATTCAACGACGAGACCCTCCGCCAAGTATGCAAGGCTCTACTCAGCGCTCCAGCAAAGGAAGTCGAACAGACAAGCAAAGACCTACAAGCCATCCCGGAATCCCAATTCGGCGCATACACCTACATCCCCGGCCTACTGGCCCGTCTGGCAAAGCAATACGGTGGAGGCGACAACGGAAACCTGGTCTCCGCCCTGCTGATGAACTACATGACGCTGGGACCGGGAGATTCCGTCTTCGTTCCCGCTGATAGCATCCACGCCTACCTGGAAGGTGATATTGTGGAGTGCATGGCACGGTCAGACAACGTCATCAACACGGGGTTCTGTCCGGCCGCAGAGCGCGACAGCGTCGAGTTGTTCGGGCAGGCTCTCACCTTTGTACCGCATAATTCGCAGGATGCGCTGCTGCCTCGTAGGAAGAGTGACAAGGGCATGCATGGCAAGACGGATGTCTACGCACCTCCCATCAGTGAATTCTCGGTCTTGTGCACTGCTCTTGGCGCTGGGGAGAATGAGACGCACAAGGCCATTCTTGGGCCCAGTCTGTTGATTGTTACCAAGGGTTGTGGTCAGATGAAATTCCCTGGTAATCAAACTGCTGAGCTAAAGGAGGGATATGTTTTCTTTGTGGGGCAGGGTATTGCGTTGGATTTCGTGACTGACAAGGGCATGGCTCTTTATCGGGCGTATGCGGAGTAAAGGAGGCTCAGGTGGGGGTATTTGGTGACACATTTTTCGTGGAGGCAATGGGGGGGGGTAATAGATAGAAATTGTGTGATATTTCAAAACTCGAGAATTTTTGAAAAAAGATAATACGTTTGAAAATTGGGGATTGGAAGATTGAAGTAAGGCTTGCGTGGTCTGATATTGTTGTATGCGGGCGTCGAAGCCCTAACTGTAAGGTTTTCCAGATCTGGCAAGAGACTCGTCAGACACCCATCAGACCCTGCAGACCTCTAACCATCCTAGGCCGAGAAGCGGTGATGACCTGTTGATTTATACTTGCTGGAAGTACTCGGCACCGTGGTGTTGGATTAAACGGGGGATATCATTTGCTGATTGCGAGGCGCCATTGATGAACCAGTTAGCGTACGACAACTTTGTTGACGGCAAATGCATTAATGTGATTTGTGATTCGTTCAGCTGCAGCAGTTTTAATTTAGAAATTAAGGCGCATTTACAAGGTCTAGCCCGACGGATTAGCCCGCTTATGCAGGCTAATTGAACTAATGCTGGCTAATTTTGTCGCCGTTCGAATCTATCTATAGCTAATTGATACTATATTTATTTTCCTCGCGAGTCGCTCAAGATACCTTTGAAACAAGGGACCGTGTGTCAGGATGGCACTAAGCTTCGTTGATCCGTTTCAGGGTCTTATATATCTATATCCTCGCCGTTTCAAGGCGCGTTAGCATCGAACATTGGGGCTCAAATATATAGTCTTGCCGGTCTTAACACGTTGTGGTGGTCAAAATTGTCTTGACTTCAGTTCTTTGTTTACTTTGAATATACCTATACCCCGGATGTCCTCCCGAAAAACACGTCCTTGAATTATCCTTCGAATATTGGGCTATGTCAATCAATTCTTCTCTTGGCCCCCGCTCCGATAACTACTCTTCTCGCACCCCCGTCATTACCATTGGTGCAATAGCTGGCAGCCTCATCTTCCTAGCAAGTATGCAGCCTGAGCCGCAACCCTCCGAAAGCAAGCTAACCTAAACCAGTGGCTGGAAGCTTACTATATCTCTTTTCTCGCAAAGAACGGGCCAGAAGAAGAAACGCTCAACAACCCGATGATTTCTCCCCTCTCGAGCCGCCACCAGCCTATAAAACAGACGAACTAGGCACCTCCAGAGGTCTCCACTCCCAACCCCGGCCCTTGTCCTCCTTCGCGCCGGACTACGGTCGCCAGGCCCAGCACGCACAACAATACCAACAGCAACTCTCTCGCCCTTCATACGATCAACCCCCAGCATACCCCACACTGCCAACATATGATCCATCACGATACCAACCTATTCGGCCTACATCCATGGGGGGCGATATTAACGCCCACACCCATACGTATAACCCCTCCAATCATGCCAATCCACATCCTGGTCCCTCTTCCCGCCTGAGTGCAGTCCACTACAGTGATGCTAGATTATCCACGTCCAGACCTGTGTCAATGGTCGGTCATGGCCTTCTAATTGGGCCCGTAGCTGCTCCAACTAGGTCGAGGCATCAGGCAGCTATGCCACCTCCACCGGAGCAGAATAGCAGACAGGAACGCAGGGACAGGAGGGAGAGGAGTGTATCCGAGCCAATACCGTCGGGCCAGGCCGCCCCGAAACGACCTAAACCCGTCTTGTCGCGGCTGATCACCAATTTCCATTGAGATTGTGACAGTGGCTTGGGCTTGGTTTCTTGATTTTACGACTATCACGACATGGGCGCTTTCTCTTCGGAAAATGTGACTGGGGGTTGTATTTATTTGATTTGATTTCATTTGATTTATTCAATTTTCTTGAAAAATCAAACTTCTAAGTGGAAAGATTTTAAAGATTCTGTCATAGATGTTGATAAAGTACTGTAGATCGTTGGTGCCATGGGGATCTCCGTTCAATATCGATCGTCCCGAGCTTTTCCCTTTTCATACTCTCGGCGCCTACAAGAGCACCCAGCTCAAACGCCTCAAATCATGAGCTCCTAGTAATTTCTCTTTCAGGAACTGCACATTCTTTCAGGTACTTTGTGTACTCTGTACTTGGAGCTTTCCAAGACGCCCATGTACGCCAACTCGACAGTGAATATTGGTCCTCCAACTCCACACTCCACTTCAATGCAGGGATTCAGATGCGTCACAGTGAAACAGTGCTTTTTTGCGCCTTTTTTACGCGTTTTCGCCTTGAGAGGGGGCCTTTCCCCCTCTTTTAATCCCTGTCTTTCACCTGGCAATTTTCCTTTCTCGTCGCCGCCGGCAAATGACTGGTCAAGAAGAGGCTACTTCGATGTGTTCATCACGTCCTCGTTGCATCCGGACCCCTGAACTTACGGGATACACCTGCCAGTCGAATTGCCTGGCCCCAACTCATCCTCTATCAAGGGTCTTTGTTCTTGTGAGTGCAGATCACTAGACAAGCGCCATGCCAAGAACGACGAACTACGAAGATGCGTTGATACGGACACACTATATGCAAGCTATGGCCGACCCGCGTCAAATCCGTCAACGCAAGTTGACTGCGCCGCACCTAACAAGTGATTATCTATCTTGTTGAGAGCTAGGGGGAACAGGGATTGTAAATACCCCTCCCACATGCATTTTCTACGCACGCTGTAGCTATGTGAGCCTCTCATTTACGTCCGCCCGCCTGGATCCTTCAGCCGGTCAACTGTTGGCCCTGCAGTTCGCTCTTTTTTTTTTTTTTTTTGTTTCCCTCGAAGCGCTGTTGTTTCTGCGAGAGACAGAATTGTCTGGATTCCTAGGTTCCGCCCCGGGGGCCACCACCAGAGGGGTTGTACCAGATCACCGGGTTCTTTCCCGGGTCTCTAATCACTCGCTGGGTCACCAACTCCATCCCCGTCAGGCACTTTGTTCAGAAGATCTTCGCTCTTCTTGGTCACCAACGGACATGCAGTGGTTGGCTCGTGCGCCTCTATGGACATCTTGTTTTGATATAACTTCAACACACGCGGGCAATCTGCCCCGGCCACCTTCTCTCTGTCTATCTTTGTTTCTCGGCCGTGCCTGACTTGTCGCATTTCGCCTTGAGGAGAGAGCCCATGTGGGGATTTTGATAAGTTCTGAGATGAGCACAGCCCTAGGGAGTGATTTGTCCTCCCTTCGGTAAATTTGACCCCCCAACGCGTCACTCCCCAGTCCACATGAAAGATTGGTTGAAGGCCATGGCGACTTTCATGAAGAAGTTCAAAAGAAAGCGCAGAGTGTCCACAGAACTTCACTCTCGCTGGGGTGATGTTTCTATCACTTATCCCACACAAGGGTCCTGGAACCAGTGGAATCAATCTTCTGGTGTCGTCGCCAATGCACCGAGGGAAGACATACAGTCTGAAGAAAATCAATCATATCCCCCAGCTGGCTCATTACGACAGGCGAGTTCCAGCGCCTCGAGCAGACGATCGCGAAGCATGGGTCCCCGAGAATACCAAGTGGTGGAACCGCCATCCTTTCCAACTGGGTATTTCGATCAAAACATACGGCGTCGCGTTGGAGATAGAGATGTCCACACACCGCCAGCTCATACACCACCAAGTCAAGGGCTCGGTCTTGGTGATCTGGGGCGTGGGCCAAATCGCCGACACTCAAGCTCTATTATCCATGACGATTGCACCTCCGATGAATCCTGCGACGAAGAAGACGAAGAAGAAGAACGAGATACTATGGGCCCACGAATTAAGTTAAGCCCTCCAGAATACGGCACGGGAGATATGTCGCACACAGCACGCGACGATCCCGAAGATTTTGACATCCCAGCCAAGTCTCCCCCACTCTCGGTGACTTCACGCATGCGCCGTTGCAGCCTCCAAAGCTGTGCAACAGAACCCGCTGCATCTATATCCGGTGGCACCAACTCGAGACGAACGAGCGTTACCGCTGCGTCTTCTACCTCTGCTCCCTCTATGCCACCTTCTACACCTCGCGTTGCATATAACACCCAAAAGCAACCTCCATTCCCGGAGAAACGATACCCTCCCCGTACAAAACATCGGGAACCTGAGTCTGCACCTCGACAGGAAATGGTGCCTTCCTATGATGAGCTCTATGGTTGATATGTCCTGAACAAACTATGTTCAACTAGAAGTCTATATCTGGTGGTTTTTTTTTTCTTTTTTTATTGTTACATTTCTTTGGGGGGCGACCAATCGGTCTTGTTCGAGTCAGTCTTTTTCGAAAGCCCTGTAGTCGCCCGTTGGACTGGATTTGCCTCAATTTTATTATTAATTTTGCATTATGGCGGTTTTATTTGCAATTACAGTTATTCCGTACAATTATCTGATCAGAATGTTGAGGAAATTTACATGTACGTCTGTACGTCTTCACCGAGCAAGGTGTACTTGGACCCTTTTTACTTCAAAGTCCCGGAGTCCTGTCTCTCCCGGCCCTAGCAAGAGGGGCTTCCCTTGGCAGATCAAAACCTCAATACTTTTCTCACTCTTTTTCCAGTCGGGAGATGCCGATACCCGTTTCCAACAAATGGCTGGATATTGCGACTTTGCTCAGATGAGGGGGTGAACCTGCGCCCGTGCATTATGCAGACGGTATCACAGTCACAACCGCTCTCACCAATCAAGCGCCAGGGTCCATCACACTCTGTGCGCCTGCAGCATATCCACTGAAAGCAGGATGACGGGGTGATCACTCCATCCACACCAACCATCCCCCGATTGCCCAGCCAGGGTGCCGTCACCAACCAGCCTGTAAGCGGCGTTCTCTAAGCGCCGAGGACCAACACTGGGAGGAAGAGAATGTGCTTGATTCGACCGGCGCATCCATTCCGTTGCTTCGCCCAAGCACTAGTAACTTTGCAGGTGCTTGGATTGTGCATCACTTCCCTGTTCTGAGAGCTCCTGCGACTGAATTACTCCACCTGGCCGTCACATCCAATACGGAACGGAGCGTGAGCTGCTCGCAGTGAAAAAAAGAAGCTTTCCCGCCCCGAGCAATCTCTTACGATCCTGAGTTACTATTTTGCCGTTTCTCATGCGAACGTGAGATTCATCTATCCGGCACTCTGCCTACTATACTCCCACCTCATCCTTGGCGGTCGCTGTAAGAACAGAAGCTGTCGGACTCTCTGTTCACTCCGGCTCATCATGCTCGGGTTAAGTGACGGCAGTTCAAGATCCTCCAGGATGCTGGCCCTTTTCCTGGCTGTGATTTTGCTGAATAGCCCAACTCCAGTGGTTTTCGGATTGAAAACCACACAGGGTTCGCCCTGTGCGGACGTGTGCGGTACCACGGCCAATACTACATCTTCCGAGATTGCGTGTTTGGATCATTCGTTCAATCAAACATCAGTAGGGAAAAGTTTCAAAAACTGCATCTCCTGTCAGTTAGACAGCGATTTCCACGATCAAAACACTGGCGAGTCGGACGTCAACTGGGGCCTCTGTATGTTGTATCACCCTTCCAGAAATCGCAGATTGTGCTTTGTGGCTCAGACCTAACCAATCGAACCAGATAACCTGCGCTATGCCTTTTCAACCTGTGTGTTTGGATCTCCAGACTCGATTTCCAATGTCTCGTCCCCGTGCCCCGTCGCATGCGATGGCGTGCGTTTAGCAGTCGAAACCCATATTGAAGACCCAGACACATCGAATCTGAACTCATGGTGTGAAACCCCGTCGTTCGCAGATAACGTCGTCAACACCTGCGAGTTCTGCTACAACTTGACAAGCTCGCAAGTTTACATGGCAAACTGTACGTATGCCCTGCAACCCATTCCTGTATCCATGATATCAGCAAATCCCAAGCTCAAATGCTGAAGAAAACCACAACTAACCATCATTCCAATCCAGTCCTCGAGTCTATCCGCTACAACTGCCATTTCAAGACAGAAACGGGCAAGACTTTCGACATAGCCCCAACAAGAATCTTCAGCCAATCCCTCCTCCCCTCAAGTCTGTCGCTCGAAACGCCCGGCACAGACTCCTCAAACCTGAACCTGGGAGTGGTGATCGCCGTGCCGATCGTAGGATTCCTCATCCTCGTCTCGGCGCTCACAGTATGTTGCTTCTTCTTCATCCGGCACCGACGCAAGAAGGCCCGTCGGAACCGCAACGCGCCTAATATGTACAACAACTGGAGCGGTGTAGCGCCGACTAGCGCACAGCAGCAGCAAGCCTGGGCTGAGCAGCAGATGTATAATTCCGGCGGGTATGGGCACGGGTCAGGCTTTGGGTTTGTTGATAATGATGGCCGCGGACAGGAGCTTGCGTATGGCCATGGCCAGGACCAACGTTACCAAAGCCAACAGTACCAGCAGCACTTCCAAGGTCAAGATAAGTCGGGTTTCTCGCAGGATATTATTGAAGAGCCTGCTCAACAGCAGTACCAGCAGCAGCATGCTCAGGTTCCTGCTCATGCCCAGACCTTCAACCCAGATCAGAAGGGCCAGCATGCTCAGGTTTCCGTCCACCCTCAGGTCTTTGACCCGGACCGAAAGGATCCTCGGCAGTGGCAGTAATTGTGACAACTGTACCTGGTTGTGTCTACTTGTTACTGTATAGCATTGGTGAAATGTCTGTGGATAACAGAGTCAGTTGTGGCTTGGATGTAATGAGATCAGGATATCAGCTCACCTCATTGTTGACGGCGTTTGGGTTTCTTGTTTCTTGTTTTACGGAGTTCAGCTCCAGGATCGCCTCAATATATCCCCGACATCTTGCAATGTCTGCATGTTATAGTCCAATGGAAGAAAAGTGTCTAGCACAGAAAATTCTCCGTAAAAGATAATGAGATAGACACAGCAGTACAGCATAAAATTCACCGAGAAGGGTCCACGGGTGGGAAGAGGACTTATGTATCCATCGTCAACCCCCTCTATCACCTATATATACACACATGACTGGTCCGAAAATAGCATCAGCAAGCCCAGGAATTGCAACGGGATAAGGCAGGCCTTCGCAAGCTAAACTGTCGAATAATACGAGAAGATCGGCTACAGAACCTCCAGGCGACAGCGTTTTGTGTTCCAGCGTCGCTGCAGATTGGCTCGGCCGTTCTGCAGGCGTTTCAGCACGCACCGCCAAGGGTCTAAAGGTCCAATGGGAGATGGGAAGTCGATCTTGAAGTTATTTTTGGAGTTGTAGACTGTGGTAATTTTATGCGATTGAGCGTGGGGGTGTTGGAGGGCTTGGTGTTTGGTGCCTGGTGGCTGGTTGACATCTGTAACTTGACCGTTACTTGTGCACCTGAACACTCCGTATATTGATCTGGTATAGATCCTATATGGATCTATAAACTAGAAGAGACCAATTTCAGGAATATACTAATTTCAGACATGATTGAGGAAAGTAGATGAAAATTAAGTAAGAGAAGTCAGAAACCCTCGGACGTTCTACAACACTTTATCTTATCCCCTCACGTTGGAGCTCTTTGACCTTTCCAAGCTTTCAACCAGCCATGTCCAATCTCACCCAAGAACAAATTAAAGTCCTCGAGCAGTCGCGTCAACGTCTCGTGCAGCTCACACGCTCACTAGGCTCGCTGATCGCAAGTCTAAACCAAAGCGACCCTCTTCCGCCGTGGTAAGAGCTCTACCATCCTCCAAGCCATTCCCCAAGCAGCCAACAGCAACAGCCTTGGAAGTACCCTGGTCCCTCAAACTAACCAAAAACCAGGACATCCCTCCAATCCCAAGCAAGCATCATCTCCAACAACCTCATCAGCGTCTCCGACCAACTCTCCGACCAACGCGACCTCCTCTCCAACTTAGTCGCCTACCCAGGGCCAGAATACCCAGGCCGAACACAAGCGAACACTCTCGAACAACTCCTCCGCACAAAACTCGATCCCCGCGTCGAAGACTGGGTTGCGCGCGGCCGTGCAGCCGGCACAGAGTCCACAGGGCCGTCCAATTTCTCCGACCCCGATGCCGCGTACAAGCCGCTGAGCGACGCACAGCTCGCGGAGCTGTGGGAATGGGCGCCGCTGGAGGCGAATCAGGAAGCGCGGCGGAGGAACTGGGGTGGGAATTTTACGCTTGAGGAGCGTGAGGCTGGGATTGAGAATGTTGTTACTGGGTTGAGGAGGCAGTTGGAGGATGATGATGGGGAGGAAGAGAGCGAGGGTGAAGAGGAGGATGGGGAGGAGATGGATGTTGTTGGCGTTCATCGGAAGCCTGGTGCTGCTGAGTTCGAGTACAATATTGCTCCTCATCACCCGCATCCGGTGCAGCCGTTCGTGCCCTTGGATCTGATTTTGAGATATATGACTACTGGGCGCATGCCGTAGTCTTGGTGTCTCTAGGGAATTGATAGTCTTGACTCAGGACATGTGGTCTGTGTTTACTGTTCTACTTGGTCCAGGGTTTTCCAAGAATACACCTTCTCGTAGCTCATTGTGCGGATTGCATGGTTCCAAAAACGGTATTGATATTATTTAACCAAACCGAAAAGAAGCGAAGGCGAGCAACAACTGAGCTATCTAACCCCGTCGGCGGGTGGTGGGGGTCTTTACACCAGGTCTGGGAGACGCTCCCGTGGTCTGGGCTGTCGGTGCCTTTTCGACTGCCTTTGCGCGAGGAGCAGCTTTCTGCTTGGGCGCTGGGGCATTCCAGTACCAGAGCATCTGGAGCGCAAGGATCACATTAAGAGTGAAACCGCCAATGAAGCCGTAGAGGATGAACTTGTCGTCAACTTCCTGGAGGGTTGTGAAGATTCGGGATAGGGAGCCGATGAGGTAGTTGAACACCTGGTTAGAAGAAGCAATTAGTGTCTGAACTGAGATCGTATTAAAAACCAAAGGGAATCGTACCGTGAATGCGCTAAGCTGTCCGGTTCCTCCCTCGCGCCAGATGGTATAGATTTGAGGCGCCTTGCTAGCAACACCCAGAGCACCCGCACCAGCCTGTAGGTAGGCCATGGTCTGCATATCCACAAGATTCTGGTCGAACAACAGCGCATAAACGCTGGCAGCTACGACAGCAATGAAAGCCGCGGCGGCAGCGGAACGTCCGGCATAGTTCAGGACCAGAACACCGATAGCGATATCCTGGACTGCAATGAGAGCGGTCTCGCCATAGGTGCTGAATGGGAACTGGTTGCGCACGCCGTAGGAGAGGGTGATGAGCAAGCTGGCGGTTTCGAGGGCGTACGAGACGAATGAGACACCGGCCGATGAGCGGGAGTTGATCAGCTTCAGAATCTGCGGGATTTTGACGACTGCACTGGCACCGACGATGGCAATACCGAGAGCCTTGGATATGGCGAGAGATGTGCAGGCAGGGTCCTTAGTGACATCGAGGTCGACCAACAGTGCGCCGTGGCAAGACTTCCCAATCAAGGACACAACGGCATCGTGCACTGGCTCGGGGATGGCCGAGACAATAGGCGCCAAATAAGGCTGAAGAGGGGTGATCACTGAGGTCTGAAGGGTATCCATTTTGACTGTGGATAATCACCAGAAAAGAAAAGAAAAAAACAGTGGTGGAGATCAGGCAATGTCTAGAAGAACAATTTGTTGACATTCCCAAGGTGAACGGATGTGGCCCGTGCACCGCCGGGGAAATTCAACTTCTCTCGTTCTCTTTTCTTCCTTCTGCATGACCGACCCGCCATGATCCCTCTGCGGCCATCCCTTCTACGGAGGCCTCGAGAGGCGCTTGTGTGCTCACAATGTCTCTTCGGGCCTCGTTCTGTGCGCCCCGAGGCCATTCGGGGGTTCCTATCATCCTCGAAACGGCGGACCGGGATTGCGGATGACCAGTCCCCTTCGGTATTCCACAAATCATATTTCTCGGCCAATCGATTGAACGACGGGTCAAGTAGCAAAGGCGGCTTGCTGTCTCTTGCGTCCTCCGACGTGAAAAGCAAATCAAACGTTTCATCTCCCGACGATTCGCACGTCAGTCAGGTCAATTCATCTGCAACAGCGCCGTCCGCCACGATTGCGACGGAAGCAACATCAGAACTACCACATCGGCGGCGGAAGCGCTTGAAGGAGGAAAACAATGCAACCGGAAAACCAGAACCCAGCCTCCCACTGGACGCCTCGGCGCAATTGTCGAACTTCTCATCCACACTCCCCACCACCTCCCTGCGCCGCAAGTTGGCTGCGTATCTCGCCCTGACGAAACCGCGACTCTCCTTCTTGATCGTCCTCACAACCACCTCTGCATACGGAATGTACCCAATTTCGTCCCTGCTCACTCTCGACCCGGCCATGACCCCACTTCCTACACTTTCGACCTCGACCCTAACCTTTATATACCTGACGGCGGGCACATTCTTGTCTTGTTGCAGCGCCAATACACTGAACATGATGTTCGAACCGAAATTCGACGCACTCATGTCCCGGACGCGTAATCGTCCTATCGTTCGCGGACTTGTCTCGCGCCGGGCAGCTCTGCTCTTCGCGATTGGCACCGCCGTCACGGGCCTTTCACTCCTTTATATCGGGACTAACCCGACAACTACCGCCCTATCCGCCGCCAACATTTTCCTATATGCCTTTGTATATACACCATTGAAGCGAATGCACGTAATCAATACCTGGGTTGGCGCGGTTGTTGGTGGTATCCCACCGCTGATGGGATGGATCGCCGCGGCAGGCCAGACAGCGACGATTGGCCATGACTCATGGCGCGACATGCTCTTCAGCGAAGAGAGCATTGGTGGATGGCTGCTGGGTGGAATCTTGTTCGCCTGGCAATTCCCCCATTTCAACGCCCTGTCCCATCTGATCCGCGATGAGTATAAAGCAGCCGGCTATAGGATGCTATGCTGGGTGAACCCAGCTCGCAGTGCTCGGGTTGCTCTGCGCTACTCTATTCTGATGTTCCCTATCTCCTTTGGTCTTTGGTGGGTCAATGTCGTCGGACATGGTTTCCTTGTCGGTAGCACTGTCGCCAATGGCTGGCTGGTCCGCGAGGCCTACCGCTTCTACCAACATCAGGGCGCGAACGGCACTGCACGTGGCCTCTTCTGGGCCAGTATCTGGCAACTGCCTATTCTCCTGGTTGGCGGCCTAGTGACCAAGAAGGGTCTCTGGGATGGCGTTTGGAGGAACATATTCGGACAATCCGACGAAGAGGATGAGGAGTATCTGTACTACGAGGATGAAGAAGAGGTTGAAGGCGAGAAGGCTAAGCTCCAAAATGCCGCATCAACCCGTGCACCTTCAACCCGGACAAGTACTTTGTCTACTGTATGAAAGTGTACCACAAGTCTCTCGTGCTGGATACATTCTAGTTTCATCCATCTCACCGGGGTGTCTCGCCTTGTCTACTCGGAGCACATTTTTGTTCTGGGATTTTGTCTTATACAGCGGTTTGGAGTGGCGTTTCTTTTTTGACTTTGTATAACACCTCTCCTATATGGAATCCATACAGATCTTTTCCTTCTTTTCTTCTTCTTCGTTTTTTTCTTTTTTACCTGCATTTTGACGGAATACCATAATACAAGCTACTTCCCTTGGACCCAAATCTGACCGGCTACGCATTCTCATGTCTACTTATTGAAACAGAACTCAGCAGGTGGACGCATTAACATCGATTCCCCCAATTATACAACCAAAACCAAAACTATTGCACATACTATTCGAATCACCGCTCCATACCATCACGGCCACCCCAAATGATCACAAGCGGCCACCATCAGTCTACGAAGAAGTGGAACCGCCAGCAGCTTCAATCAAGAACTTCGCAGCCGTCTCGGCGTCACTGCCGTAAGCAAGGTGCGCCATGACATTTCCTCCGTTCAAGCAGACGGGGTCACCCATGTTACAGAACTCCTTAACCTTATCACTGGCAAGCTTACCGACACCCTGGGCCTTGAGTGGGTCACCGAAAAGGACAGCAGCGGTGATCTGGCCAGCATCGAGGCTGTTGGCAGCATTGTGGACGACCATCGCACCCTGGGAGTATCCGCCCAGCAAGACCTTAGTCTTCGGGCACTGGCTAAGAGCCTGCTTGACAAGCTTGGCCATGGTGGGACCGCCGGATCCGCCCATCATTCCGTTGCCCTGTTCGAATGGAGTGTTAGTGAAAGGTCCGGTTGTTGATTACGACTGCAGGACGCAAAGCCAAGTCAGTGTGGTGAAGGAGGGAATGAGTTCTCATACCGCTGCATCAGCCGGGTACGTCACACCCTGCACGGTGACCTTGTCGCCGGTCAGGGAGTTCAACTGATTGGCGACGGGGGTCCAACGACCGAGCCCATGTTACCCATCTCGCTAGTTCCGCGGGCGAAAATGAAGGTGTACTCCTTGCAGCCGTCATTCTGAGTCACACCGTTCTCGGTTGAAGAACCAGAGCCGCCTATGAATTGAAATCAGTATTGGGGTCTCAGTCTATGGATTCAGGAAACAATACCGAAACTGGGGAAACCGAATCCGCTGCCGGACGAGCTGTCGGAGCCGGTGCTAGAGGTCGAGCGTCCGGGGATGGGAGAACCGAAGCCGCTCAATCCACTGCCCGACGAGCTGTCGGAGCCGCTGCCAGAGCCAGAGAGTCCTGGCATCATGGACTTCCAGGCGTCCAATCCACTACCAGTGGAAGTGCCGGAGCCGCTGCCGGACAGTCCTGGCATCATTGACTTCCAGGCGTCCAATCCACTACCAGTGGAAGTGCCGGAGCCGCTGCCGGAGAGTCCTGGCATGAGAGACTTCCAGGCATCCAGACCAGTGCCGGTACCACTACCAGAGCCGAAACCGGGCAGCTGGCGGTTCTCGATGGTGGGAGTGGGAGCCGCGATGGCAATACTAGCCAAGGTGAGGATGATAGTAGACTTCATATTGGAACGAGGGAAGTTATATAAAGAATGAACCTGAGAGACCAGCTCGACAGTGTAGAATAAGTGAACGAATGGCGGACTGGAAGGCTTGAGTGAATGAATTGAAGACTGGCGAGGGATAATCTACTCTTATATATTCTTGTATTCCTGTATTCTTCATATTGGTTCATTCGTTCGGCAGTTTACTTATCGGGAATCGGGCTAACCTCGGAGGGATGCCATCTTTTGGGAAATGTCTTAAACTAAGACTTTAGTGAAACGGGTACCTTGTTTCATCCTGCGACTCCTGCTGCAGGATATACCTGTTTTCATTGGTCCATAAGTTGGAGAACACATGGAGTAGCCCTATAAAAGATCTTCAATAGTCCCCGGCCTCTCCCGCCTCGTGCACTTCGATCGCAACCTGTAGATCGTTATATTGTAGAAAAGGGCCTCGAATTCTCTTTCAAAGCATAGCTCTAGTATATGGACCTCATGTCTGAAACATCTTCAATTGATGTATCTACTATCTATACGCACTATATATGAATATGTGACAGATCCAGCACAAAAGTCCTGAGACGCAGGATGTTAGGGTTTGAGCTAAATGAAGTCGAAACTATGGAATGTTCCCAATATTGGGGAGCTCCAAATCGGGTACTTTAGCCGTTCAGCCATAAAATGGGTTTGAAGAAAAAGCCCTAAAAACAGGATGTGGAGAAGAATCGCAGGAATCAGAACGCGAACGCCCAGTGGGACCGGATGCTCAGGGGTGTCTGAGGGCACCCCACTGAGGTCAGGCGCAACTCCCTGATTTGCAAAACAGTGCCCTGCTCGGAGTACTATGCTGGATAGAGTATGCAATGCGCAGTTTCATCCAGAGAAGAGAATTGGGTCATGGAATTTAGAATGCCGAAACCTCGGCTATAATACATCGGTATATGTAGTGCATCGGTATAGTACAAAATCGCTCATCCAAAAGGACAATGTGATATACAATCGGCAATGGAGCCGGCAAATATCTACTGCCTCAGCTTCAGGTGATACGTCTTCAATGCCTCCTCCGTCATGAGACTCGGAGCTCCAACCATGGCATCGTCGCCCCCTTTACCAGTCTTCGGGAAAGCGATCACGTCACGCACGGACTCCTTGCCGAGCATAACAGCTACAAGTCTGTCAAAGCCCAGGGCAAGACCGGCGTGCGGGGGACAGCCAGAGCGGAGCGCATCGAGCAGATGCGAGAAGTCGGCCAACCGCTCAGCTGGCATTTTCAGGATATCACGGAAAATGAATTCCTGCACTGCTGCATCGTGGATACGACGACTACCACCGCCTAGCTCGACGCCATTCACAACGAGGTCATAGTGGTCAGCCACTGCCTTGGTGGGGTCTGTGAGGAGGAGGTCGACATCGGCCGGGGTCTTGGGTGCGGTGAAGGGGTGGTGTGTGGAGGAGAAGCCTGCTGCACCGCCCTGGCCGGGCTCGGAGTCTGCGGTAGGGGAGAAGAGGGGGAAGTCGACGACCCAGAGGAAGTCGAATCCGGTCGGGGCGGGCTTGAAGCCTGCTGTGACCGAGGCAGCGTGTAGTGCACGGCGTAGATCGCCGACCGGGGTTGAACCCCCGGAGAAAGGAGCACGGGGGCGTGCCTGCAGAATGATTAGGTCACCGTGGTCAGGATCCAGTAGTTCCTCAACTTGTTCGGCGGCTTCGAAACCGAAGGGCTGTAGTCCGCACAGCGGCTGCTTGCCATTATAGATGAAGACGCCTGGGCCCCCATCTGGGTTATCGTTGAACGGTGCACCCGCAGGTGAGTCGAGGAACTGGGTAATGAACTTGTGGGTTTCAGCGGGATCGTTGTCATTCCCTTCAAGCTTGAAAGCCTCCACGATGGGATTGGTCAGGCCGGAAATCTTGCTGACTAGATCCACGGGGAGAACATGATCAAGTCGAATAATTTCCATCCCGTATCTTGTGTCCGGCTTGTCGGAACCATATTTTGCCATGACTTCCTGGTAGGATACTTTGCGGAATGGGCCCTCCGGGGCAGGGTCTTTCATCAACGACGACCAAAGTCGGCGAATGACCCCTTCAATGGTGCGCATGACATCGTCGCCTGTCGCGAAAGACATCTCCATATCAAGCTGTAGAAATTCAATTAGCATATATCATCCACCATCCAACAAACCAATATAGATACATACCTGAGTAAATTCGGGCTGGCGATCTGCACGTAAATCCTCATCCCGGAAGCAGCGCGCAAACTGATAATACCTTGGCAAGCCACTAGCCATGAGAATCTGCTTATACTGCTGCGGACTCTGAGGCAAAGCATAAGCCATCCCCTCCCTCCGTGTAGGCACAATGAACTCCCGCGCACCTTCCGGCGTAGACTTGAACAACAGTGGGGTCTCAATCTCAACAAACGGCGGCCGACACTGCTCCAGCTCTTTCTTACAAAGATTGTGCGCGCGGGCGCGGAAGCGTAGTGCTTCGCGCAGCTCCGCATCTGAGCGCAGTTGGAGGTATCGTTGCTCAGGTGGGAATACCGTTTCAGGCGTCATTATAAGCTCCTTGGGGAAGTCGTTGAGGGGGTGAATTTCTTCTAATGCGAGCTCCCATTGGTCTTGGGCCGGTGTGTTATCCGCCTCTGACGGCTTTGTCTTCTTCTTCTGAACTGTCCCGCGCACAGCCACGGGGCTGTTCGCGTTTATGGTCTTGAGCTGCTCGAAGGCATCGTTCTTGGCGAATGCTACAACTTGTAGGCTTTGTTGCAGGGTGGGATCGGATAAGCGCACAAATGATAGTTTCTTGGACAGGTCTGCGCGGTTTCCCAGATATCCGTGTAGTACTACTTCCGTATTTGCCTCAGCCTGTGCAAAGAAGGTTTCGAAATCGTGGGTGGCAGGAGGGAAGTCCACTGTAGGGCATGAATATTAGCCAGAGCCCTCTAAAACTATGCAAATCCAAAGCCTTTCATGAGAAGATATCAACATACCAGCCCGCTTGTATGCCTCCAAAAAAGCATGAAGCTGTTTAGGAGGCTCCTCCTGTCGCAAACAAGCCCGAGCATGGAACTGCCGCGGCGCCTGAACGGGGCTATAGCATTGTCTGGGCCAAGCAACTGATCGACCCCGCAGGAGATTCGAGATCTCGATGTAGCTAGTTCTCAACCGCAAAGTGCGGAGCTGCACGGCAGCAATTGGCATATTTCAACTGTCGTGAATGCAATTGCAGCCCACCCGGAAGAAAGCGAGTCATGTCGGGACCTGATCATTAAAACCGGCAGAAAGCCACTCCGCCCCAGAAGCGGACTAGCGCCCGCAGAAATAAAAAGCGCGGGATTTTCCCTCGTCAGTTTTTCTTTTCTTCTTCATCCTTCCAAGTTTTATACTTGTGAGTATTATGGTTCCCAGCCCGTCTCAACGGGCACTACCTTTTTGATCGCTGTACTGACTGTTTCCCAGAATGATGAAAGCCTAGTGTGTTATATATGAGACAGTCTCTGCCCTCTGAGGCGTGCGGCTCTCTCTCTTCGGGGAGCTTAAGGGCTGTACGAATCGAGGGTAGGGTATGTGATATATGCGTTCGGCATACCAACCTTGTTTACTTGACGGACGCGATGAAGGCATCTCTGATCCTATTCACAAGACTTGAAGGTGTAACCATTGGCTTTGGGCCATGGTTTGAGGGTTTCCCTTGAAGCTGGGAGAGATGGATGTTGGACGGTCGTTAGCAAACGATACCTGATGTCCGAGGTCCTCTCTTTCGGCTCTTATATTCCATATAGCTAGCTATGCTTGACCTCGGGGACCCTTCCCTATATCTGGGGTCTTCTCAACAGCTGAGTTGTACCAGAGTTCAATTGTTCCAGGCGTAGTTGCCCCGGTCATTGTCGACTCTCTATAACCTCATGAGAAGGCAGGAGAAATTTCAGCAGATACCTTATTCACCAACATTCTCCCATGTATATCTTCTGTTTTGACATAGTAGCAATGCAGTTACCTCACCTCTGACCGCGCTGCCTTGATTCGTCTTATAGCCATCCAGCTCTCCATGGCACGTTAAAATTTCGAATCACATCAACGTATTTTGTAAGGTAACTTTGCCCAGCCTCAAGTAATCTATAACAAGAAGAAACCCCCTAATATAGTCCCCTAATCCCATAGGTTGTCTTAACACTTTTTCACGCAAAGATCATTTTCTCCAACGCGTCTTTCTCCCCACTATTCTCAACAAGATTCTTGAACACACCTCCCTCAATCCCCATAAGATCCCTAGGCGTGCCAAACTCAGCCGCCTTCCCAGCATCCATAACAAGAATGCGATCAAAGTCCGCAATAGTGCTAAGCCGGTGCGCAATGACCAACAGCGTGGTCGCATTACGACCGAATTCCGCACGGATGGAAGTCTGGATCAACGCATCGGTCTCCATATCGACAGCCGAGGTCGCCTCGTCTAGAACCATAATCTTAGGTCGGGAGACAATGGCACGGGCAAGACAGAGAAGCTGGCGCTGACCCTGGGAGAGGTTGAGGCCGCCCTCGGAGATGGTCGCGGAGAGAGACGTGAAAACATTAGAATTGGTCTTCTGGGCCGCCGCTGGTGTCGTGGTGCCCGTTTCGCTGGGCTGGCGGGGCGTGCCAGTTCGCGATGTGAGGGTGAGCTCGTCGTCATCGGCCTCGGAGATCAGGTGCACGCGTGCTAGCGCATCGTAGAGCTCTGTATCGCTGTATTCGTCGAACGGGTCTAGATTCGATCGCACAGTACCGGAGAATAACACCGGGTCTTGCGGGATGATGGCAAGTCGGCTGCGGAGGTCGTGCAGTTTGATTTTCGAGACATCGAGTCCGTCGATGAAGATCTGGCCAGAGCGTGCCTCAAGGAATCGGAAAAGTGCAAGCGTTAAAGAGGACTTGCCTGCCCCTGTCCGTCCAACCACGCCTACGCGCTGGTTCTTCTCTACTGAGAAGCTGAGCCCTTTCAATACCGGGGGTAGATCCGGCGCGTACCCTACCACAAGATCGTGGACTTCGAGATGGCCCTCTGTAGGCCAAGCCGCGGGCGCATCGGCTCCTCCTTGGTTCTCGATCTCGATGTTGGAATACTCAATGACACGCTCTGTGGCGTTCATGTTCAGCTCAATGTTAGCATATTGCCGCAGTGCCATCGTGATCGCAGCGTTATACTGCAACGCAAAGCTGAGAGCGAAACCCGCAAGTGAAGCGCTGATACCTGGCAGATAGACGACAAGCCCAGCAGTGACAGTTGAGAAGATAGCACCGACGATGCTCATGCGGAATGCGAGCCAGCGATTGAACAGCCACAGGGTCCACCATGCTTGGGCATGACGATTTATCTTGTTGTACATGATTTCGATGTAGGTGTTTGGTTTTCCGAAGGCGCGAATGGTGATCAGGCCAGCGAGACTAGACCCAAACTGCTCAAATACAGGGCTCTTCGCAGTGCTCTCGAGACGTTTGATTTGACGGGCACCTGCCAAATAGGAGAGGGCCAGTTTCAGACATATGGCCAAGAGAACCACGCCGAGCAAGATCACCGTCCAGTTGACAAGCATTCCCGCAACCATGATTGCGAAGACATCTAGTACCTTGCTTACGAAGAACCCGATGTCGTAACCAATTCGTGAATCGATGGAGTGGAAGTCGGCTGTGAAGCGGTTGAGAATTCGTCCCAATGGGACAGTGTCCAGCCATCGGAGTGGCGCGCGGAGGATAGTATAAATCAAGCCATTGAACAGGTTCCTCGAGGCCCGGACTGATGCCGAAAGAATGCAGTAGTAACGGGCTGTCCCGATTATACAGGCAGTGATCGAGATAGCAACATAGATTCCGAGATACATAAAGAGGTCATCATCATCGTGTTGTGGGACAGGTGTGGTCGGTTGCATTGCATGCTGCAAGAGGATACTGTATTGCTCAGGATGGGCATGGGTATTGGAGGATGAGCGTGTCCAAATATTGATCCACCAAGACTTGTGACATAAGGATTAGCTAGAGGATATAGACAATGAGACTGTATGGGATTTATACACTTACCCGTCCAACCAAGAGGCACGAAAACATTAAATAGACCGCGAGCGTCACCAGCCAATAGGGCACGGAGCCACCTTTTTTCAAGAAAGCAAGGTACACTGCTATCCGCACAGAACCAGTTTCTCGTTTCTCGTCTTCAACAAACTTCTTCGGTGTAGGCGTATGTTGTGCAGTAGCAGTTCCATTTCCTTTGGAAGCTTGGCCATTTGCAGCCGTGTTCGGTTTCTGGTGGGATGTATTCGAGATCACCTTCTGGAGAGTTGTCCCCTCATCATTGAGGGATTCACGATCTTCTCCATCTGCGACAATATCCGCTTGTTCTGCAACTCGTTCCTCGCGAAGGATATCCTCTAGATGATGTGATTCTTTCAGGTCATCAACAGTACCTGCATATTTGATACGACCATTCTCCAGCAGCACAGAGTAGTCCGTGCGCGGGAGGCACAGTGCAACATGGTGAGTGACCAAAATGCGGGTTCGGTTCTGACCAAGTGCTCCGGTGAGAGCTTGCTCAAAGACATGGCGACCTGTGTGGGCATCGAGAGCGCTGAAGATGTCATCCATGATAAGTATGCCGGCTCTCGAGTACAATGCGCGGGCGAAGGAGATACGCCAGCGTTGGCCACCGCTCAGATTGACACCATTCGCACCAATATCGGTCATATCGCCGTCTGGCAGCATCTCGAAATCCTTTTCCAGAGCGCAAGCAAAGGTGACCTGTTGGTAGCGCTCTGGGTCGTCAGGGAGTCCAAAGAGAACATTCGCTTTGATTGTAGCATTTTCGATCCATGGCATCTGTGCGACATACGCAATGGCCGAGTCGATAATCCAATCTGCCTTTGTTGCAACATGATCAAATCGGTCTGTGATGGGAGGTGGAACCGGTACCTTGATCGTCCCGGCGAGGACATCACATTCGCCCAGGATCGACGAGAGAAGCAGACTCTTTCCAGATCCAGTTCTGCCGGATACCACGCTTAGACTCTTCGTCGGGAACTTTAAGGTCATGTCACGCAGAACGAAACGATCCTCGGAATCTTGGAATTCATCCTCCTCCGCAGGCCATGCAACAGAGGCACCCTCAAAAGCGATGTATTCAGCAGGGACAGTGTTGACAACGTTTTCGGAGGTAGCCAAGAATTTGTCGATGCGTTCTGAGCTAACCTTCGCTTCCAGACCTATGGACATGAGCTCTGGTATAATAGCGAGCGACGCCTCGAGAGAATTGAAGATTGCCATAGCTGTGAAAGCCACGGAAGCGGACAAAGTGCCGTTAATGATGGCGTACGTAGTCAACGAAACGGCAGACAAGCCGACGGGACCGAGAACCCAGATCGCAAGCAGGCCAATATCAGCAAGGAAGGAAGCCCACAATGCGCCAAGTTCAGTTTCCCGCGTCTCTCGGACACGCTTCTGCCATTGCTCCTCCAAAGCCGAAAATTTAATCTGTCTGATTCCCTGCAGCACTTCAGTAACGATCGCCAGCTTCTGGTCACGGAATTTCATCAAGCGGTCCTGGGCGTTCGAATACTTTTTAGCTGCATATATATTCAGTGGCGTCACAAGAAGAGAGACAGAAAGACCGGCAAAGGCACTGCGCCAGCCGAGAATTTGTACCAGGAAAACGGCACCGATAATGATTCTGAAGATCGCCTGTGGGATAATATAGTTGTAAGAGGCAAAGTCGGAAACGCGCCGAGCATCCACGGCCACATGGTTGATAATACTCTGGCGGCTCTTCTTCAACGCACCCTCGTCATCTTCGTCGGCCTCAGCGGATCCTTTGCTGGAATTATCGGATTCAACTGGCGGTTTGAACCTTTTTGTATGCTTCACATCCTTCCGACGCATGGCTTTGGCAAATATAACCGCTGACAACTGTGAGTAGATCGGAACCCCAATTCTGGAGTTGACGATCCAGAACAACCATGCGTCCACGCTCGAGGCAAGGAACAACAACCCACCCAGGGCTACCACCCAGATATACGACTCTCCGGCGTTCCAATCTGGAGTACCGCGCAGTTCGAGTGTGCTCAAAATCTGAAACAGGGCAACCTGCGGCCCAAAGCTTAGAAAGCAAATTGCCAGACTGAGCGTCGTCTGGGCGATCAGCGGCCCCAAATGAGCAACAATAATCGCTATCCACAATTTCCGGTTCTGTCGGGCAATTTCAAATTTCTCGCGGAGAAAGTCAGCACGCCTCGACGCTGTAAGCTTGGGGATATCCTCGAGGTCCATGGCATTATGCTTCACTGCGTAGTTTAGCAACCCATTGGCCCAGCTAAAAGTAAAGCGGCTGAGTAGGGAGACTGAAAGCTCTCGCTCAACCAGCTGATCTTCATAGTAAACATCCGGACGACGCGGTATCAGAACACAGAATACGGCGCGAAGAGCAGCGCTAGCAAGTTGGGCCAATTGCAGCCCGACCCAGACTACCCCATGGGGGAGTCCGAGCTGAGCTGATACCACGACGCTCAGTTCAATTCCCGGAACCGCAACCGCAATGATACTCCCCCAGAAAGCGAAGCAGCCGAGAACATATCGGCTTGTCGGTCGCGGCTCGGTGAAGAAAGCAACAGCTTGAATAGCGAGCAGAAACTAGAAAATAGCAATCAGCTATCGAACTTGCTTCAAATGGAACGGTTCCACATTTATTTTCGGGCTTTCTACTTACCCATAGGGTAAACTGCAGCCATATCGGGCTGGGATTGGGAATGGCGAGGTTCAACGTTGCAAGAACAGCCATTGCGAGAGTCGCCAGGAAGCCGACGATAGAGCACAGGGCGATGGCGATTCTTTGCCATTTATCAGAGAATGCTCGGAGCGATTCCTCGGTCGCTTCGCCATCTTCATCGCAGTAAACATCTTTGGCTAGTTGGATGGGCTCATAATCACGCGATTTGCGGGCAATGCGGGCGATACTCTGAATAGCAGGTATACTATCCAGAGCAACTAGCAACAAGGCTAGAGAGGTAGATGTCGCCAAGTAGGTCATCGTTGTCCGCTCATGAAAAAGAAAGAAAGAAGGACAGATAAAAAGAAAGGTCAAGGCGTTATCAGCCCCCAACCATAGCGAATACGCTGCATGTTAGCGCGAGCTGGAGTGTCATCGAGCGGGGGAGGGAATAGACCGATCTCAGACCCTTAGTGACTCAAAGACCTCGCAATCAGAATGCATATTAACTGTCGGGTTAATTTCCCTCTGGGGCTGTTGAGTCACACGCATGCACTACCCTGTACAGACCTCGTGTTCACGTTCACTGCATCATCTGTAGGAGGTTAACTCCGACCTCCGACCTCCGAGATTGGAGGCATCGTGTCGTCCAATTATTAATGATGTGCGGAATAACATCCATCCATGTCCTGTACAGAGTAAGCACTAAGTACTTGTGACACCTGCTGACATTCCACTCTTCCACTCTTTGAAGCCAGGGAAATTCCACAAGTCTCCACCTGTATAGCTTGTATCCATCTAGTGCCCATCTAATGCAGGACCGGCCTCCACCCGCGCCTCGGCACAAACTCTTCCACGGCCTCGTCATCCAAGACATCGCGCGCCAATCGCGCCGTAACAATGCTGCGCTCAGCCTCCGGCCCGTGCACGTAAAACGGCTCGAATCCTCCGGCAGGTTTACGAGTCCACGTTCTTTTCTTTCCTCTTTCTTTCAGCCCTTCACTTTGATTCACCGTGGTCGGCTCAAATCCAGAGGATTCCCGGTCTAGACTGAGGAACCAGCGCCGTTGGTGGATCGAGCCGATCGTGTTGGTGGACCCTGGGTAGGCATTGTTTCTTTGTATTTCAATGTCGGCGGTGTCGGTATCATCTGCATCTGCATGCTTCCCCCGCAATTCTTCTTTGCCAGGGGGCGGCGAAGACGATTCCGAGTCTGAGGTAGACGGCGCTTGTGGCACCGCTGGCCTGGATGGATGTCGACGACGCCGTTTGCGGCCTTCGCGAATCGGCCGCGCGAAATCAGTTGTTTTGTCCATCCGCAGAGTAATAGTGTAGTCTTTTGGTAGACGACTTCCGTGCAGTCGGAGTCGGATTTTGCGCTTGATGTCTAAGTGTTAGAGAACTGAGCCCACTGTCTCAACACTGTACAGGATACCTACATTTTGGAAAGCTTGTCGCAACTTCGCACTATCCGATATTGGCTCTTCCGGTGAAACCTGACTATCTTCGGACATTTCTGATCGAGAATCATCGGTCTCCGGCCCAGATGGGTCCATCAGGTAAGGTAGAATTTCATATTCTCCAGTGTCCCAGATAATCAAGCTCCCTGTTTGTTGGGAAGCTGTTTCAATGAGATGGTTCTGTAAAGATGTAAGTAATTGCTATTATACCAGGTCATGCCAGATCACAAACCCACCCATAAACAATGGATCCGAGTTTCGGTTGCATTCCGGTTTAATCGCTGGCTATTCGGATCCCCAGGCATCCCATACATAACCGACCAACTGACAGAGCTAGTCTCTGAGAACTGGAGGCGGAGATCATAATGGGGTCCTGCGATGGGATGGTCATGTTGATGGATGACGAAATGGCGTCCTTCTGGGTGCTCGTTGCGTTTGTACAGCTCGATCCAATCTTTGATTGGCAGCCGCGGTATCGGCTGTTCCGGGAGTGGGCGAACGCATTCCTTGAGCCTTGCCGAAATTGTGCTTAGATGGTCGGTCACTTCAACGTGACCTGCTTCAATAGCAGCGAGACTGGGGGAAGTATTTGGTCGTGGTGCGCTCAGTGGGATAGTGTCTCCGCCATCTCCATCCTTGACCAATTTGATGGATGATCTTTTTCGTGGTGGAGAGACAGGCGCATTTAAACTTGAGAGAGCTGGGCGCTGCCCATTCAGTGGAATTCCCTTTTTCAGTTCATGCTCTGGGCAGGTTTCTGGGCTACAGGCGCGTTTCATGATCGGAGCACCTAGGCGGAGGTGTGTCGCGGGTAGTATCGATGGCGAGTTACAGCCAGGACGCACATCATTGGCATTATTGGGTTTATGTATTACCCTACCCGTATGGCTATTATAGATGGAGAGTTCAGTAGATGTTCCGCCGAGGTTGCAGATAAGTGTATTAATAAGCTTGACTTCCAAATCTGGAAATTTGGAAGGGTTGGCAGGGCCAACGTGTCTGTTATAAATAGCATCAGCTTGCAGGTCAAGCCACAAAGCAACGAGAAGAAAATTTAAGCGCAAATCTGCTTGAATTTAAGACTATCTGACCACATGAAATATGATAAAACCAACAACAACAAAACCGCACCAAAATGCGTACTGTTGTCTCAATAATATGTATCTTCTCCCCCAAGCAACCCTAATTGTGAGAATTGATAATGGGATTAACAGCCACACTTTGCGGGTTGTGGAAGACATCCTTCGGATCAATGCGAGTCTTGATGCTTTGTAGCCGTTCGAGATTGGACCCCCAGTACGCCATCTGACCATTCTCGAGGTAAGGATCGACATACCCTGGATAGGAACGCAGAGGGCCAGGTGGTCGATTTTCCATCACAACTCGATGCAAGCTATCGAGAAACTTTCTGGCAAGGAATGTGGAAGGCTCGAGGCCGACAACAGCATAGGATTGCATCCACATGACAGCGTCGCGGTGAGCATAGGCCGTAGCGTTCATGGGAACATCGTTGGTTGCGCCCCCTTCCAGGTCAAAAATAACCCACCAGTTCTGAGAATTCTTCGGTGCAAGATCGAGAAACGTGAACAAGGCGACTAGGGCGTGTTCGGTGAACAGCTCGTCGACTGTGAATGATACTGACTTGGAGTAGAACGAAGTGAGTAAGGCTCCGCCGATTGAAACCAGGTAGTTCTCAGCCGCGTGGGCTACCAAGGCTAGCCAGTTCGTGATGTATGCGATGTTGCCCGGGTTTTGAATTGGGAGGTTGTTTTCCTTCTCGAACTCATGGAACTCCTCTTTAGTTCCGAAGAAGCTGCCCGTGATGACAATACCTTCCTGGAAGATCGTGAGCTCGGTAGAATAATTACGCGTAATATTAGGCTTCGCCACAATAGCCTGCCAGGCTTTGAAGAGCTTGACTTTGTCAAATACATCTCCCTGGCTGAATGTATACGTGTATTGCACGGCGCCCTTGGGAATTTCCTGTGTGCGAACCTTGAACTGAGTGACGATACCAAAGCTGGCGGCCGCACCCTTGATAGCCCAAAAAACGTCCTGGTTCTGTGTGTCTGATGCTATCACAATGCTGGAATTGGCCAGGACTATCTCAGCCTCCAGCACATGATCTAGTGCAGTTCCCCATTGTCGTGACATGAGACCGAGACCGCCAATGGTGAAATGACCACCGACACCGACTTGCGGACAAGATCCGTGTGACATTGCTCTACCGCCTGCATGCAGAAGACGGTCTTGGAGATCACCTAAGTTTGTACCGGCTCCAATTGTGGCAATATAGGTGTCCGGATCCATGGAGAATTGCTGGAAGTTTTTTAGATCGACGACGACATGACCATCGGCCCCTCCCAGACCTACCGTAGTGCAGTCGACTCAGCAAGGGTAGGATTTAGACCAGGGAGCGTTCATACCATAGTTGCCGTAGCTGTGACCTCCACTGTAAGCTTGCACCCGGTAGTTTGCCTCAACGGCACAACGCACAATTTCAGCAACCTGGGTCGTATCGTTCGGACAGGTGATCACTTCAGGATGGACAGGAATGGCCTGGTTATAGGATGGCAGGGCCCGGAACTGATATAACAGATCCCCTCGAAATATAGCCATATCAGGGTTTCCTCCCACGGCGGCCATGAAGCACTCACGGCCGGCGACGCTAGATGTGTTCCCCATTTTGGATGAGAATGAAAATCGAGGATCACTGCTAAACCAGCCAAGGATACTGTACCTGGAAAACCATTCACGAGATCCTTAGTGGCCGGTGGAACATATAGAAGGGCAGATGCTGGATTGCGACTGCTTTAGAGATGGAGAGCCTTGGCCGGGTCTTCTGTTCACTCCGAAGTCTCATTTTCTCGGTGTCACAGATGCCACATATGTCCCGATTGTCACATTCGTTCCCGATACTTAGGGGGACTTCTTATGCTTGATCTTCGTCTAAACATAGTTACTCAAGTTGTTCTCTCATGCTACTGCATGCAGGGACTGGTGTAACACTGCGAATTAGTACATGAAAGGGGTCGAAATGATGAAATCGAGACTAAATGTTCGAATACGATAGGCGGCGAATGAAACTCACAATGGCCTACGTGAATACCGAGAGACGCCGAAAGAAAAATGCTCGGGGACCACTATAGCTATAACGGCGACGTGAGTGGTCCCCGATCCGGAAATCCCTTGACGTACAAGAATATGGAAACCCTACCTCAACTCCTTCGTTTCTTTGCTTTTTCACTTTGAACATCGGATTTGAGAAAATCCCCGGTTATAGATTTTTTCTTCCTACGTCTCTCGTGTTTTATGTCCCGGCTATCATAAACACCTCCCAGGACTACACTTCCCGCGATGACATCAGGAAGAAAACTTTAATACAAAGACGACTCAACAGAGCATCAACATCATGTTCACCCCAATCCATACCACACTGGGCGCGCTGTTACTATTCCAGGGCTCATCCGGCCTACTCGTTCACAACGGCGCCATCTTCGGCATATCCTCTCTCCTATCCGGGTGCGTCTTCAACCCGAGTCGTGACAATGTGCCCATCATCGCGGGTTTGGTGTCGAGCATTGTACCAGTGTACTTGCTGGCACCATCATTGATCCCGAACTATCCCGCACCGCCGCATTCCTGGGCTTCTGCTGCAGCAACATTGGGAGTGGGCTTCCTAGTAGGATGGGGAACAAAGGTGAGAAATATCAGACATGATTGAAGAGCGAAGAACAAGTTGACTAAGCGAATGCAGAACGGTCGAGGCTGTACCTCCGGACACATGTTGTGTGGTCTTTCACGTCTCTCGCCCCGTTCGTTGATTGCAACCGCCGTCTTCTTCACAACCGCATTGCTCACGGCGAACTTGGTCGAGGGCGGATCCAACATCCCATCTTGTGGAACGACCCCGTGCTATACAGCCGTATATCCATCTGGGCCGGAGTTAGGCTTCATGGCTGGTGCTGCGCTGCTGGCAGCCATCACCAACGTCGTCGTTGTCCCGCGCAAGGTCCGTCGGTCGGAGCAATCCAGGGTCGTCTATTCCTATGTGGCAGGGTTGCAGTTTGGCCTGGGTCTTTTGATATCTGGAATGGCGGACCCAGCTAAGGTGCTGAGGTTCTTTGCCTTCTTGACTAACCCATCCCGGTTTGATCCGTCGCTTGCGCTGATCATTCTGTTTGGGATCGGACCGTCTCTGTTCACTTTCCTGACTGAGAAACCAGGTCAAGTGGTTGAAAAGGGAAAGCCTGCTGCAAGGCCTACCCTTGCTGAGAAATGGCGACTCCCAACGGCCACGGTTAGTGATATAGATTGGCGGTTTGTTGCAGGTGCTGCGACGTTCGGACTAGCCTGGGGACTGAAAGGGGTTTGCCCAGGCCCTGCAATATTGCGAACAGTCCTACAACCAACTTGGGGACTGATCACGATGGGTGGATACATGCTGGGCAACCTCATTTAAGGGAATGGGATGTAGAAATTATAGACATTTAATTCTTCATTGGCCTTGTCGAACTTTGCCGTCGCCTCGGGCCACAGAGTCGAAATCGGTGCACGATGCGAGGAAGGAAAAGATAGAAGTCCATATCTCAAAAGCTGCACCCGCGGTTTGATTAGCAAAGGAAATAATACAATAGAATATGTACATAGTCGGTTCAACTGAGAATACATGCCATTGGTCCGTGAATAAATGCATTGGGTATATAACAAAGGGGAAAAGGCTAGGCAGGGGACCGAAAGCAGAGAGGTGAGTAAATAGAAGAATAGCTTACAACTCAGTCTTCCTGTCCAAGCGGAGCGCTTCCAATTCAGCAGACTCGTCGTCACTGCGTGGACTAGGGGCAGATGGATGATCAAAGTATCCTTCCAACTCCATCCACTCAGCAGCAAAGGCGGTAACTAGCATGCTCCAGTCCTCGACCGTATCCAAATCTAAGTGCTCACCGTCATCATCGATTGTATGCCAAACAGGAGGGAATCCCTTGAACGAGGCAAAGTCAATGAGATGGAGGATCTCGACCCCCTTTGCAAGGAAAGGAAGGTGATCATCCTGGATACCACCCATAGGCGACAGCTTGTGTCCATCCTTGTCGGTATCGACGAACCACGGATTAGCCGAGGCAGACTTGAACTGCTTCAATGTCTTGAACCGCTTTTCAAGTTCGCCCAAGCTTTGGTAAGCCCAGTGAGTGGTCTCATACCAAGACTGAACTGTCGGGGATTTCGAGCCCAGCAGATCCAAAAGGACAAAAAGAGATATCGATGACAAGGGGCCCTTGAATTCCGACATGGCGGGATAGACTTGGTCATCCCAATGCGTAGCCAGGGCACGAGCTCCGTAGAGCGAATCGGTGGCAGTCCAGTCTTGGAAGGCTTCTTCGCCATCCAAGAATATAACCTGGAGACCCCGCTCCTCGTCGAGGTAGTCATATAATCCCTGCTCCTTCAACGCGGACCATTTCTTCTCCAGTGCAGCATCGATGCTGCGCATGGCATGCATAATAATTGCACATGGTGCGGCACTGTCGATGCCCCCGATGAAGCCTTCCGGTTCTATCTTGCTATCATAATGCGCGACCAAAGTGAGCCGGCCAACGTCACCAACCGAGGCCCAAGGAGGATCGCGAGTAGCAATGAAGTTTCGGAAAGGTACCTCCTTCCCCTTTGATAGTGGTGTTGTGGCTGTAGAGTTATGAACCTCAATAGTCCATTTGGGCAATGTGGTTCGGAAAAAGTCGGCGAAGTGATTGAGCACTGCGGTGGAGCCGGGGGTGCCAGGGACGCGGGTTCTTAGTATAGGCGACAACAGAGCGCCATTGTGAATATCGAAGTCATTATTTGGCCGCAAAAGTTCGGTCAGCGTCTTATCTGATATTTTCTCGTATGCTTCTACGCATGCTAGAAGCATTACAAGGAGGCCTAGCCAAAGTGACACATTGCCAAGTGGGATGCGATAAGCCGGAGACATGGCGTTGAAGGAAATCGCGCTAGCAGCTCATGACCTGCATCAAAGCAACGAGCAGAGAGAGTTCAAGCCTAGTCCAGCCAGACAATCAACGGTGTTATAGGGTATGAGATCAAAGGAAAACGTGTCAAAAACTAGCAGGGATCGACTCATCCAGCAACCCAAATAGAGCGGAAGCTAAGGCGGTCACCTTTCTGCCGGGAGATCGGCGGTTTATTGGGGAATCGATCAATGTCCAAATCCCAAGCCAACTACATTACACAGGCACAATGCGACTACAGATTCTTCTTCACCGTCAATTACGTACAACTCTACCCCAATGTGCGCAGCACAGTCTTCGGAGGAACGTCTGGGTCCGGTTCAAGTCGCAGATCCCTCGGCCATCGCAGAAGCATCTTTCACCATTACCCAAATCGAAGGAAACCCTCCCACCTACGCGTCCTCCAGTCGCAAGAACTCTCACACCCCCAAAGACAACCACCAGGACAGGTATTGTGAACTTTCCCTGCCAGCGATTGAATATGTGTGCTGAGCTTGAGTCACAGGACCACCTGAACGAATCTTGGTCTACTATGGAGGGACGGGCAGAGCTATCTTTCTGGGGACGCTGCGAATCACAACAGTGCTTTTATTTGGTGCAGCATGTCTAATTGTTGCACCAGCATGCTCCGTAGCTGATGATTACCCCTGGTACAGCACACCTGCGGGTAAGCTAACTTGGACATCACACCGCCTGAGCATCTATGCTGATGTTATTTTAGTGATTGCCGCTGGCGCCCTCCCGATGCTATTTGTCTCCTATACTGCTGCACCTTACGTAAACTTTATCCATCTGGCGCTGCCCGCCTTTGCGAGGAAGTCCCGTGAAGCGGCCGTCCAGTATGCAAAAGACCTTCCTCCGACAGCCGTGCTGTATCTCACCAGCATGCGATTCAACACCATTCCTCGGCAAACGGCTGTTCGTCTAGGAGATCTCGTTCCGATCAAAGATGCCTTGCGGCCCGTCACATTCCAGAATTTGAATCCGTCGCCGCAACGATGGTGGCAGGGCAGAGCTCCAACCCAATTCTATACTGGAACCCACAGCAAACCCGGCAGACAAACATCGGCTTTCTTTCCGGAATTGTGGAATGTAATCTACCATCAGATCCAAAAAGGCAAGTTTCAGCCTCGTTGATCGAACGTTATATGCGCGACTTGATGACTGGTTACGTTGATGGAATGACGTCTGTTGTCTCAATTGGTTGTTAGGCAGAGCCTAGCCCCAGTCACTTCAAACTGGACGAAGAACATCACCCCTGTCGGCGCGGAACCGGTGATGATACGCGACAATCGAAAATTTGGGTAGCTTACCTAGGTAGCTACCAACCTCGGAATCGATAATTGGTCATGCCAGCCCTGGAGGAGTATTGGGCGAGATCCATTTACCCCGGGGTCCTGGCTGACATATTGTAACTATATGAAGTCCCATAATTAACTTGTATTCAGTTTCGTTAAACATGGAGTCATGTGCTAGCAAGTCACTTGCCCGTCACTTGCCCGTCACTTGGGGAACAGACAACCTTAGAAGGCTGTTATATGGCCTCAATCTGCCCCAACTCTCACCTAGCTCTCATCACAGGCAACTCTGAACCCAAGACTCTTCCGTATAATTTCTTGCGCACGACTGAACGACCGAACGTTAAATAGCCGCCACTTGTAACTCGCCTGAACTCTTCTTCTTCATATCTCACGTTCATAGTATCGTTGCAGTCTTGCGTTTTCAGGCATCGGTTTACTCTCAAACGTTTTACGAGGTCACTTCACACCCATCAGACGTTGCTTTCCTTTTCCAAATCAACTCGGTTTGCCCTCTTCTCTTTACCTCCACCCGCCGTGCAACTTTCTTTTTCCATCGTACATCCGTCACTTCGAGCGCAAATCCATCTCGACACTCGACTTCGAACACCAAACCAGCTAATCAAAAATGTCTTCTCCTGCTGTTCCGAAGGACAGGATCTTCCCTGGCATTTCTGCTACCGAGACCAAGCTCCTGGTCCTGGCCAATGTCTGCCTCAAGAATGATAAGGTATGTCATTTGGTCCTAAATTCCCTCATCATGATATGTTTGCTAACAAAATGGACCACAAAGATCGACTATGACAAGCTTGCTTCGAGCGCTGGCATCAAGGCGTCTTCTGCCCAGACGCTCTTCCGAAACGCCAAGCGAAAGCTAGACAAGCTGTACGCCGATGGCAATGTTGATGCTGATGGCAATGGTCCCCAGACCGACATCTCGCCCGAGGAGACTCCCTCCAAGCGAGGAAAGTCCAGCACCAAGGCACCTCAGGCACCTCGCACCCCAAAGACTCCCAAGTCTCCAAAGGTCCCAAAGACCCCCAAGGCTCCCAAGACCCCCAGGACCCCCAAGGGTGGCAAGGCCGCCGTCGACCCTGACTACAGTCCTACCGCTAAGTCCGCCTCCAAGGTTGCCAAAGATAATGGTCGCGCGACCGCTGTCACCGAGCCTGCTGGAACTGCTACTGGATCTGTCGCTGCACCTACCGCTGAGCCTGTCAGCAAGCCTACCATCAAGCCTGCCACCACCGCCGAAGAAACCAAGCTCCACAACGTGAACGAGGAGGGAAGTGATGAGAACGAGGCTGAAGCTGCTCTTGATCTGGCCGTGAACCAGCACCTTCCTGAATCTCCTTTGCCCGATGAAGAGGATGACGCCTACGAGGAGGAAGTGCAAGAGGACAACCAGAGCGAGGATTAATTCCAGGTTAAGAAACCCCCTAAGCACGACATGGACACATTGAGAACTGAGAAGCACCGGACTTGAGCAAATGGCTACCATGCAGGTAGGAGAATAATGCGAGGAGGATACCAAGGGGAATCGCGAATGCTTTTATGGGAAAAGTGAACAAAAGTTAAAAAAAAAAGGGAAAATCCAAAAAGAAGTGTATGTACTGGGTGTTTAAACCAGTGATACCGAACTCAAATGAAAAAAACGGTGGATATTGCATTTGCTGCTTCAACCATATTCAACATACATACATACATACATATATCCATACATGTTGGCAACCGGGACATGCACCCTGTAGTCACCCGTCGGGCGTCACTTTCCCGTTACTTGGACGTTAGTTCAACGTTGGGACGTTTGGACATTAAAACATTAGTTGAGTCAACACGTTATCAAGGCCTATAACATATCCAGAGTCTAAACACGCTGCAGTCTAAGTCTCGTGTGATTAAAGGATAGTGGTTATCGTGTACTGCCACCTGGATACATATGTAGGCTTGAAACGTGTATCTTAGTTCAGTATGTGACTGTGTACTCGTTTAGGCGTCACTTGGACATCATCTGTGTTAGACGTCAGTTGAACGTTCCAAGGTTACTGAGAGTTTAGTTAGAGACCTGGGCAGTCCGTGGATTCATGGATTCATGGATGTATACATGATAGAACTATGTGGCCTTGATGCTACAGAACACGACCATGACTGGAGTGTCGACTTTATACAAGATATCAGAATTCGGTTCTACATACCTAAGTTACCTGACCACGGTCCTCAAAACAATCCATAGATGCATTGAATGAAACCCCTATTTTACAGCTAAAGACAGATATTCAAGTGTTGCACGAAGGTGGAAGTCTACCTATTACTGAGACTTAGAGGTAATGCAGAGGTAGTTGATGCGCTATAATGCCTTGGATGTTATGCAGGAATACGCAGTCAGCACCCGAAACCCCTCCAGGGCTACATGTAGGTTGAAGAGATGTATTGATTTGCGGTGCTCCTACACTGCGTATTTGAAGAAGCAGGTATCGGGTACCTCTAACATCGGCTAAGAAGGCATCTCCTCAAATCATCTCAATTATCACTAGGGTGCATAAAACCATCCGAGTTTAGAACGTGAAATTGCTAATGAGAGTCACTTCCATAGTGGGATCTCTCCGAATCTCGCATCCTGATTTATACCCTGGCTTCTCAGGTCATCCTCCTTGAAATCTTCCCCTTCTCAACGATAACTTCTCATATCCTCTCTATCTTCTACTGCTGTCTAACATCACACACAGCAACCATGTCTTCTACCCACAAACCAGAGAAGACCGCTAACCTGGTGAAGGCCTTAGGGCTCACCCCAAGCCAAGCAGAGCACCTCCTGCTGGGATACTTGTGCATGCAAAAGCCCGAGGCAAGTGGGAGAATGTATGACCTAATCTCAAAGTATCCGTGTCTAAGATGAATCTTCTCGGCAGGTCGACTGGAACAAGCTTGCGGAGCTTAGCAATATTACGCCTTCCTCCGCTAGAACCGTCTTCACCAAGGCCCGACGCAGGCTCGAGAAATGGGAGGAGAACAGAACCGCTGGGATGGCTTATAAGGGATCTGATGAAGCCGATGAAGCCGAGCAGGATGCGGCTACGGAGACTGCGCTTGCCGACAATCGTCAGTACTAGGATGAAACGAGATCTAGCAATGGTTAGACTAAAGACACTGGTCAAATTACGAGACAATCACCTAGCCTCGATGTTCTAGGGAGCATCCATGTCTTGTTCACGGTCAATAAAACTTCTTTCAGGGTGAATCATACGGTATTCGAAGATCTATAATGAAATAGTCACAGAAGTTCTATTGTAGACTAGTTCAAAGGATATCATAGAAGCTGTGGTTTCGAGTCCAACATCACAGTGTTCGTTCGCAAATAAAATTCAAGTAACGTGCAAGTAACGTCGCTTCCTCTTCACACAGATCCTGTTCTGTTCATCAACCTCTTACCATCTGCTCTTTCTCTGCAGACCACAACAAGCTTCCTTTTACCAACACCCCCTTCCCAATCAATTGACAGTAACTCCTGTGAGAATGTTGCCCACTAAAGCAATTCCAACCACCTCCTCTCCAAAGAAAAAGCCCGAGTTGGGTGATTTCACCGCCAGCGAAATGAAAATGATTATGGCCAGCGTCCTGTGCATTGCCGGAAGGGTATGCATGCTCTCTGCACTAACCCTTGAGCCATGCCTTGAACTGACCTTTCCTATCGTTTAGCTTGACACTGAAAAGCTGGGAAAACTGACCGGCAACAAGAGAAAGTCCGCAGCTAGTCGGTTCCCCTCAATCAAACGCAAGCTCGAAAAGATGTTTGAGGAAGGACTGGATACCCTAGACGACCAGAATGACTCCAACGCCAAGGAAACGTCTCCAGCCAACGTCCGCGCAAAGAAACGTCGTGAGAAAGTTATTGAAGAACAGCAGAAGCCCGAAGTTAATATCAAGGTTGAGCTTAAATCGGGAGAGAGCACCAGCACCGGCAGCAAGTCAAAGGTCAAGGACGAATCTGGACAGAGTATCGACAGTCCCGTCAAGGTGGAGTCGGACTCTAACTCTGCGGAGAGTGTCGATACTTCCTTCAAGATCAAGCTTGAACCTATCAACTAAGTGATGGAATGTACCCTCGGTCTTCGATGCAGTGTCTCCCAAGACTCTCGACTGGGAACTTCTTACAGGGCTTTCTATGGGACCCGGGATATCTGAGGAGTTGATTTGACTGGAAGTACATAACAGAAGAGGTGTGTCTCATGTGTATCTAGTTGACCTTCTCGTATGAGAATGGCTGCAGCATAATGTTTGCCCAATGAAACCCACATTGCACAATAACATAATATGATCACCAGCAAATGTGCGTAGACCTCTGTGCCGTTCTAGTATAAATTGCCCCTTCTTCCCCTTCTTGCTCTTTGTTCTTCATATTCCTTCAATACACTCCCTTCTCCTGTGCTTCTGTCTTTGATTCTAGTCCATTCAACAAGGTCTAAGGCTAGCTACGACCCGGACTATCATGTTTTTCGACATTAATTCCCAAAACCCTCCATGGAATGGTTTGAGGGGTGCTGATGTAAAGTACCTGATCCTTGCGCACCTTTGCTCTGCCCCACTGGTTGTTACCTACATCCCCTGAACGACAGCCTGCACCTGCTAAAGACCCTCTAGGAACTTGATAAGGGAAAAACTGGCGCGTATTACTGGAGGAACCCCATATTATGTTGGACAGGCAGTTGCAACGGCCAAGAGACATGTACGCACGTTGTGCGTTCTTAATCCGCGCATTGTGTCAATTCTGTCAGAATTTGATGACCAGGCACAACAGCGTTCAAAGCACAAGAAATCAAACCTTTTGTCAGGCGAGTCTGATGAAGGAAGCGCCACAGAGTCTTCTGAATCAGAGACCAACGACTTTCGATCAAAGGGCCATCGTCAGAGTTCTAAGCGCAAATACCATGCCAATCGCAAGGGAAAGGAAAAGAAGATGACTCTGGATAGCGAAAGCGAGGAGGGCGGCGAGTACGAGGGAAGCGAGGTCGAAGATGACGAGTCTTCTGTGGCCAACTTCAAACTCCCAAGCAAGGCCCAACACAAGACCCAACGCAAGACCACAAAGCAAAAGACTACAAAGCACAAAGGACACACCAAGCACTCTACAAGCCACGCAGCAAGGAAAAGAAGCGACAGTCCTTTCCATACAAGCACCAAGTCTTCGTCCTCCCGCGCAAGCCGCCAGAACATCCTACACAAGAGAGGTTTGAAGCGCGGCAGGGACATTCACGACTATGAGGCTGGTTCGACGGAAGAAAGCACGGACGAGTCATCCGATGCAGAGATGGACGGCTCTTCTTCTCGTGCTAGCCATGGCAGATCCAAGCGCAAGCGACTCGGAAACCCCACGGGACTTGCTGATACTTCTGACAATGATAGTGGCATGGAGGAAGAAGTAGGACGTCGACCTGCGCGAGCAAATGCCGAAAGCACTCCCGCCAAAACCACTCCTGTCAAGACCAGAGCCCAGAATGGGAATCGCAAGAAGATTGGCAAGACCAATGTACTTGCCGGGTCGCCGGATAAAGATCTCGTTGGCGGAGCTATGGATGGCCTTACTTTGGAAGGGGACGCACCGAAGACAGCTGGCCGCGCTGCGAAGGCTACAAAGCATGATGGAAAGGGTGACTCTAAGTATGAGGAGAATTGGGAAAGCGAGGAGCCTAAAGAGGCTAATTCGCACCATGTCTGACGTCGATTCGTTGGTGCTATCATGCTTGCTACAAGGGGGAGTGGACATCTACATGTATGGACTGTGATCAACCCGTGAATTGTCTGACTGCGTATTTGTGGTGATTCTTTTTGTTTGGCAACAATCACATTGGTGACCGGATTTACTTTGACAGATTTGGTGAATGGTGGAAATAAGGCTGAATTGAAAACATGCTTCGCTATGGATATGCATATTCATACATATGTAGAAATAGGAGACTAGATCCGCGAAGCCTGACGAGATAACCGAACAGATCCTCAGACGCCCCTTGAACCGACATGAAAAAAAGCAGAATGGAAACTGACAGGAACGGCCAGTTGAAATGGAAAATAGACACAAATATCATAAACCCGCATTATGAAGACAAGCACCACCGAACAAGAATCTCCATCACTAAAGCGCCTCGATTGCCTTCATCAAGACATCCAAGCCGCGATCAGAGACGTCGCCTGTATTCGAGTCTTCCTCTGTAACAGACTCACGCAGGGCCCAGGCAACATCACTCCACCAGCCCAGACCGACGAAGCCACCGCCCTTACGGCGCTCCAGGCTCTCCTTGAGCCGACTGGTGTGCTCCCATTGTTGGGCGGCATTCTCCGCGCATTCAATAACCTTGCTTGGAATCCCGCACATGGACGCGCAGTGCATACCGAAACTGCCTTCTGCAACACCATCCTCAAGCTTGTACAGGAATGCCACACGGCGCTCGACATCGTCCACATGGATGGCCATGCGCTTGGGTGCAATCTCGGGATGATTTTCGAACTCGGCGGCAAGCGAGTGGTAATGGGTGGCAAAGAAGCCCAGGGCTCCAATATGGGTAGCAATGTGGTGAAGTACCGCCTGGGCCACGGCAACACCGTCATAAGAGCTAGTTCCACGACCAAGTTCGTCAAGGATGACAAGTGAGCGTGGGGTAGCTTCCGAGAGGATCTTCTTTGTTTCGGACAGCTCGACAAAGAATGTCGACTGGGCAGCGAAGATGTTGTCGTTCGCACCGAGTCGAGACATGATCCGGTCGACTGGGGTCAGCCGGGCTGATTGGCAGGGAAGGTAGCAACCGATTTGGGCCATGATGACAGCAACACACGTCTAAACTTGTTAGCAAAATCATTAAAACAAAGGAGAGAGGGCGGGGTGAACACACCATTCGGAGAACAGTAGACTTTCCGGCAGCATTAGCACCAGTCAGTAAATCAATGCTAGCATGCTTGCCACCGAGCTGAATATCGTTGGGAATAAAGTCCTCAACAGAGGAAAGAAGACAAGGGTGACGGAGCTCTTCAAACTCGAGAACACTTCGTTCATCGTCCACAAACACTGGTCGGCAACTAGGATGGCCAATGGCCGCAGAAGCCTTGGCCAAACTGATAAGGCAGTCCAGCTGCGATACAATTCTAACGGCCGCCAGCCATGTGCTGTAATGTTCATCGAACCGGGCATGGAACCGTCCAGCAACCTCCTTGACGATTTGACTGTGCGTCTCTTGGGCCTCTTGCAACTTGCGAATGAGGCTTCGGAGCTCGGGGAAGTAGTACCGTTTGACCTGTTTGGTCGCAGACATCTGGTTCCAGTCCTTGGGAATGTTCTTCACCTTGATTGGAACTTCGAGTTGGTATATTTCCTTGCCGTTATCCCGGTAGCAGATGGCAGACGACCCTAAGTCCCGGCGAGCCTTCTTCAGCAAGGTGTCGAGGGCCCGGTGGAGTTGCTCGATGTTCTCCTGGGAGTTATCAAAGTCTTCTTCGACACCGGATTCCGGAACAAGAATCCCATTCTCCTTTGCCTTCGGACGATCGAATGCAGTCTTCCAGTATCCCAGCAAAGAGGCAAGATCGGGCATTGCGGTTGTCAATTGACCGATAATGCTCTCGCCTGAGCCAGTGTCACTTTCCTTCAGTAGACCCATGGTATAATCGATCTGCTCGAATCCTTCCAACACACGTACAAAGTCTTGAGCCTTGCAGTTGCCAGCGTGGATACGAGAGATCAGACGTTCGAGATCCGGCATCTTAGTCAACTGGGAGGAGAATTGGTCCCGTGTACTCGGATCGGCGTTGAGTGAATCAACTGCATCCAGTCTCGCATTGATTTTCTTTGAATCAACTAACGGGTGGCATACCCACTGCTTGAACATACGCTTGCCGAAGGGTGTGATGCATCGGTTGAGCAACTGGAAGAGAGTTCCCTCAGACCCGCCATCGAAGGAATTGGCGAATATCTCCATGTTGATCAGGGTCTGTCCATCTAGAACAAGACACGTAGCCTTCTTGATGGGATCGTACCACGTGAAGTTGCCGATGGTGATCAAGTCTCGCTCAATTTTCAGCATTCGCAGGTATTGAACCAGGGCACCGAATGCAGACATCAGCAATTCCTTCTCACGGGCTTGACGCAGGGTTTCCGGCCAGGCCGCGAGATTGTCATCGTCCACAGAGACGAAATACTCACTTGCGTCAAGTTCTCGAATCGTGATATCAGATTCCCAGAACTCCCTACCCGGTTTCATGAAATTCCAGATAGTGGTCGGGTCAGTATTATTCTTTAGAATGCGCATGGCTTTCTGCGAAACGCAAGATTTCTCCAGTAGCAACTCCCGAGGACGGGTCTGCGCCACAAAAGTCTCGAACTTGGTCATGTCAACATCGTCCACAAACTCCGACATGAAAAATTGACCCGTAGCAGTATCGACAAATGCGATACCGAACGCGGGACGCTCGTCCACAATCGCTTCTTTGATCGCAACACAGTATGTGGACATATCGTCTTGAAGCATGGAACCCTCGACCAATGTACCTGCAGTAAGGACACATGCAAGCTCGCGCTTGATGATCTTGTCATCTTTGGTGGGCTTCTTCCCCTCTCGCTCACGCATCTCTTTACCCAGCGCGGATTCAGATTGGTCCACACGTGCAATCTTGAAGCCCTTGGCCACGAATTGGTTCGCCCAGTGATCTAAACTCATCTCGGGAACACCGACCATGCGCATGTTTACTCTGTCCGTGAGCTTGAGATCGAAAAGTTGGTGACCAATGGTGGCATCGTTCTCGTAGAGCTCGTAGAACTTGCCCTTCTTGAAGAAAACGACAGTATCCCAAAATTTCTGCTTGATCTCCCAGTACTGTTTCTCGAAAGGCGAGAATCTGGACCACGCAAGGGGAGGGATGTAGATAGTTCGGGGATCGTAGTCAGGGTGGCCCTGAGGGTTGCCGTCGATGTCCTTGAGATTAGCAAGCCAAGAATAGCGCTGCTCAGGCTCCTTGATGTGGGCCTTTTCTTTCTTCGCGCTGGATGCTGCTGTCTTGGTTGACGCCACAACAGCTCTTTCCTTCCGAGGTTCTGTGTTCTCCGGATCAAACGCCCATTTCTTCGCGGTTCCAGCTGAACCCTCTCCCTCTGGAAGTTCAAGATCGATGTCATCGGGGGCGGGGAAGGAGCAGGGACGGATGATGATTTGGAGGCAGGCTTGCGTGCTGATTGTGTCGATGGTCGCTTGCGCTTGTTGGAAGATTTGACTATCTCTTCATCGGAGTCATCTGCAACGACGAAATCGTCCAATTCTGTATCCGGGTTAGTTCTGTACCAGCGACCCCAACCAATAACAAAACACCATACCATCGTCCGAGTATCCTCCATCTCCTGCGTCATTGAACTCGTCTTCGCTCTCCGGTTCGGTCCGTCTTCTCTTCGCTGCACGGCCGGAGACACGGTCCTTGCGGCTAGGACGGAAGATGACCTCGTCGTCGTCTTCGCCCTCGGAGTCAGACTCCTTGTAACTAATTTGCTTTTTTCCCTTGTGGAATAAGTCAGCAGGGTAAAACAATTGAGCAGGCAGGTGTTACACGTACCCGACGCGAAGGCGACATGGTGGAGTCCTGTTGTGCCTCGTTGGTGGTCTGAGGAGAGAAGAGTTCAGTCAGAGTGAAGGAGCAAACAAACACCAGACTTCAGATCAATATACCTTCAAAGCACTGCCATTTTCTTGTTCGTCATCCGGGACTGGAAGATCGCTGCTTGGAACAGGACTCAAATCCTGCGCAAAGCTTGAGAAGCTTCGCTTTTGGTCCTTCGGTGTGGCCTTCACAGCGCTCTCACTACGCTTCTCGGACGCTCTCTGTGCGGGCGACGACGCCGGTTCTCGCGTCCGATTGTTCGAGGGAGTCGCGGGTGAGGACTTTTGAAAGAAACCAAGAATTGACTTCTGGCTTCGCATATTCTGGGTGCTAGGAGTTGTGCGCTTGAGCGCGGGGGACGGCGACGCAGCGGACGGAGATGAGGCCGATGGCTTGGCCATATTTGATAGAATAAAAGAATTGAGACTAGATCACAATATACTCTCAACTCAACATGGTAATTAGGGGAGTGATGAGAGATGGGGACGGGGAGGAGATAAGGCGCGGATCGCGTCGACGCGTAAAGCACTCCGGGACTCGACCTGTCCATTGATCGACACCCGAGACATTATCTTTGCCTATTATTACTACGAAGCACTCGGTTTTATTTGTCTTGGGAGGTGAATATGATGTTATGATATTTATACTATTGTACAGATTGGATATTGTAGAATTACAGATCTAGTGGAAATTGACCTTAGTCCGACTTGGTCGGCTCAGTGGGCTCAGTCGCGTCGCTCTCCCATCCAGGAGCTGTCAGCCCTTGCGCGCGATACTCTTCATCCGTCACAATATGAACGGCCTTGAGCTTCCACTTGCCCAACTTGAGCATCAGGAGGTTGCCATTCAAGACAAACTCCTTTGTTTTCTCTGCGTCCCACGGACGGATAGGTGTGAAAGACAATTGGTCCGACATGGGACCACTGTCACCAGGACGGCTTCCGACTTTGGCGCCGTTATTGACGATGACTCGGTGGCCCTCGCTCTTGGATGAGACAAGGCCGGCCGACCACAGAATTTTGTTGAAAGGCTGGTTGAAAACTAGGGATTCGGGAAGGGTGACCTTGATATCGCCCATGTTGGCCCAGTTTGTTTGGGCAGCATATGGGTTTCCAGATTGGGGTGTCTCGAAGCCAGCGGTGGGAGACTGCGGGTGACCAGCGGATGGAGCGGATGGCTTACGAAGAGGAGTGGGTTCTGCAGTTGAGGATCGGGGACGGAAAAGCTGGCGGTGTTGGAGAGCCACGGCATCAGCTTCGGCCTTGCCATGGATAAGCTCGACAAACTCGACGGCGAGCTTGTGCTGCGCAACGCGCTTGGATGGATCCTTGTTCTGCTCCTCCATGATGGTGGCGATTTCAGGCAAGGGAATGAAAGTGAAGAGCTTGAGGTAACGCTCAACAACATCGTCAGGCGTGCGCACAAAGTATTGGTAAAGTTCGAATGTAGAAGTCAGGTCCTTATCGAGCCAGACGGCATTTCCAGCAGACTTGCCAAGCTTCTCGCCGGACGGGGTTGTCAGTAGTGGCGTAGTGAAACCGATCGGCCGATCCAGTTCCGATTCTAATGGGTTGCGGACTTGTTCGTCGGCAGTGTTTCGGCTGATAGACTTAACAGCCTCCATACCAAATAGAATATTTCCATATTGGTCGGCACCTCCAACTTGGATTTGAGTGCCCTTTTGGAACAGCGTCCACCAATCCCAGGCCTGAAGAATAGGGTAGGAAAACTCAGCAAATGACATGCCGTCACCTTGGTTCAGTCGCGTCTTGACCCTAGTAGAAAATGTCAGTAAACCTGCGACAACAGCGTCGTCAGACCGAGGAAAACTCACGTATCTCTGCCGAGCATAGGTCCCAGTCGCATGAAAGCGCCAAGGTCTCGCAACACCTCAAGGAAGGGCATCGAGTTCCACCAGGTGTTGTTGTTAGTCAACGCCCGCTTCCACATCGGCTTCCTCTCGTGTCCGTGTCTTCTGCCATACTGCTCAATGCTCGAACCCAACTTCTTCAACTGCATATGCATGCTAGCCATATTCGCTTTTCGGATTGAGGAATGGACAGCGTCTCGGCCCTTGAGGCGCCCAGTGGGGTCGCCGACTCTAGAAGTAGCACCGCCGAGCTATAGCGCGTTAGTTGGCGTATTCATTGGGCGTAAAGTGGCAGACAACTTACGAGGAATGTCACAGGTAAACCCCAGACGTATGCCCAGGCCAAGACCATAAAAGGAAGCATGTGTCCAACGTGCATTGAGGGAGCAGTCGGGTCGATTCCAACATATAATCCAGCCCGCTTTTCGGTGAAGACCTTATGCAACAATTCCCGTTCGCTGGAATCCAAAGGAAACAATTAGCGAGTTATTCAAGCAATCTCCCCCTGGCAATGCCATCGACTTTATTGCATCCCGGTGTAACATACCCGACAACATCATGAATCAAGCCTCGCTCCTCCAGGTGCTGCGCGAAGTTCTTCCTGTTCCCGGATTTGATCTCTTTCGCGTACCCAGCCCACTCCTTCTCCCCGTCTTTCATGCGCTGAATATATTTTTGTGTAATCCATCTCTGCTGTTGGAAGCATGTGTTTGACTGCGAAGCGGATAATAATGGCCGATTGCTGGCACTGCGCAGCGGAATCGCGGTTGTTGCGGCAAAACTGCGCGCTCCGCACGGGATCCGACGAGGGGTGAGAAGGCTGCGGTGTGGCGCTTGGCCGAGCGATGCCAACTGTGGCCGCATTGGACCGGTTTAAAAATGCAAATATTAATGAAACGGCTCGCAATGGGCTCAAATCTGGACACGATCAATATCCAATAACCAGATGTCGGAGATTCTTTCGATAAGTCCGGAACATTAATGATGCGGCCCTTATCTCTGACATGTTGATCCATTTCCAAGTTGGGACTGTATTAAGGGCTTAGGGCCTGAGAAGTATATGTTGACTGAAGTAAAGATGCTGCTGGAAGAATATGTCTATCAAGAAAACATGACCATGAGTTCCAAAAGCGTTTGGCTCTGAGGTCTTACGTTAACCCATAAAAACCTGCACAAATGCCTCGTTACTCCATCCACTGTCCAACTTCATGGATTTCCATGCCGCCAACACATCAATTGCCAGCACATTAGCATTCTCTCCACCCTGCTTCCACACCGTATTCTCTGGAATCGGCAGTCCCAGAATCATGACCATGAAATTCCGTGCAATGCTCTTGTCCTGAAGATCCGAGAAATAAATTCCCAGAGTGCCTAGCGCCTTTAAGCTGATATCGAGTCGTAAACGGCCATTCTCAACAACAGATATATCTGAAGTCACTACAGCCGCTGCACCAGTCATCTTCCCTAAAAGGCCCAGCACAGCCACATGTGTCAGACCATCGCCAGAAGAGTTGCCCCCATGGCTTCCCGTCAGCGCGAAGGGGTGAGTCGGGTACGCAGTGAGAACCTCCCAGCCCTTTGGCTCTAGAACGACAGATACCAAGGAGTCCTTGGTCGATGGCCGCATGCGAGGCGAGATTTTACCGCTGCTGTGTGAACGCACGATATACTGGCCTTCGGAATCCTCGTGTATTCCTGGGAAATCCATCAAAGAGACTATGATCGAGGCCTCCGCGGGTTGAATATTGAAAAGGCCTAAGATGCCACTTCCGGTCTTAGCCCAACCCGTGTAACTTCCAATGCGCAGAACTTGTCCTTCGTTGTAGTCGTGGTAAACGTCTATCGTGCGTCCGATGACACTAGGACGCAAGATCACCGTGATGCCTTTAACAGTAGGTGCTGTCATCTGATCGAGAAGAGCCAGGTCATGTTTACCCGGCTCATCGGTAATATAGATTGGTCCACCGGATACACATCGTGCTGCAGCGTGGAATGACGCGTATGGGTGACTTGTCTGGAACATATCCCAGTCTGGTAATACGTTCAAATAGCGGGTGAGCAGCGCGTTATGAGCATTGCAAAATACATGCCACGGATGAGAGGCGACAACATCCGGAAAGAAGTCGTCGGAGTTGCGCAATGGAATTGCCGGTTTGTTGGTGGGAATTTGTGAATGGAAGATTATTTGAGGGGTCATTGACCCGCATGAGACTGACCGAGTACTGAAGTGCCTGAGGGATGCGATAGACCATGCATCTTGATAAGAAGTCATGAATGACCGGCGGTCTTCTGGGTCCTCAAGGAGATCAAGGAAAAATTGCGCATCTGTCTTGACCGAGTCTATACCAACAGACCGAAGGTAGGTATAGAACTCATCATAGAATCGTTTAATATCGTCAGGATCGATTGCAACGATTGTTCCATCTGCAAGGCTCTCCGCAACGGGCCCATTGGCGGTGGGATCTTTTACCTTCACTTGCTTCGTTTTGAATCTTTGAGCCAGGTCCCCTTTTGGTGAGATACCTCCCCAGTAACCCAACAAGGCATGCCAGACCGCAACATGTTCAATATTGGGATGTGCCCGATGAATAGCTCTCACAGTATGGTTCAATCCTTTCGGAAATCCTTTCGCATGTGCCTCGAACTGCTTCCAGCCTTGCTTGAACTGGCTCTCCCCATCATTGTCATTTGTCTGCCAGCCGTCATCGATAATAAGATTGACGATGTTGATTCCATTGGCCTTCAATGAGTCCAAGGCACGCAAGATCTTCTCTTCGGTAAGATCCTGTCCCAGTCCATTCCAAGTACAATATGTGAGGCCGTCAATCCACTCGGAAAGCCACTGTGCACTTGGGTCTTTTTCGACAAGCACCATATCATCACCAGGAGGAGACAATGGCACTGAATCTTCCAAATCCAAATGACTCGCGTCAGCAAATGGCCTGACCACTTTCCGTGCCTCATAAACTACTGCAGACATGGCAACTTCAAAGTTCTCCGCGGCGCTGACAAGCACATGGAACTTTGATGCTTCCGAATTATCACTCTTCGCAGAGATTAGAACGTCGCCGTTCTCACCTGACTGGAACACAGTCAAAATATCGTTGACTCCCGAAACAGCCAGCAGAACCAGGTTCACACCATCTTCGCGCAGAAAAGAGCAGAATATTGCATCTTCAGTAAGTCGAAAGTTGTCTTTGCCATGTCTAGGACCCAGCCATGGGCTCGAAACACGCACTAGTGAGAAATACCTCACTACTGACGAAGGAGTGCCAACTGCAAGTCGTTTGATGGTTGAAGATCTATTCTGAACACCATCGATATCACCAGAAAGAGCCCACAGGATCGATCCAGGAGCTTCGCTGAGCCGTGACTCAACCTGTATGTCATCATGCAGATTATCGATGTATTTCTGGAGTTGTTCTTTAGGGGCTTGCGCGGCAACATCCATGGACACAGCTTTATCCAGATCAGAGTGACGTGCGCTATACACAATCTCACCGTCATGCAAGGGGTTCATCTGATTAGCCCACTGCCATTCTGCGTCTGGGCCAGTTCGGAATCGGACAGTGAACTGTGCATGGCCTCCTGCGGGTGGCAGGGATATAACTTCCGAGAATATGTAACGATGGTAGTGGTACTTTCTTTCCTCTCCTGTCAAAAGGGCAGCATGATCCGGGCTACATCTCTGCAATGGCAGAGACCCCCATTCAGGGCTACTGATGTTATGCCAGATCTGCGCTTCCCATGATTGTGCGGGGAATGAGCTGCTGGATTCGATGGTAACAGTGAAACGCAGCTGTTCGCATTGTCAGTATGTCTTTGCGTTGTAGCCCAAATAAATGCAGAAAGTCTTGTTGGCGAGATCAGATATGATCATGTTGAGAAGCCTCACCGTATTTTGTTTGGGCCGCAATGCGGTTTGCGCCCCTTGGAGACAAGTGATTTGTCCCAGCGGGGGATAAGATGTTACCCGTGCAAACATGGCCATTTGGGCTGGGCTGACAAACGGTGTCTGTGGATGCCGTGCAGTTTGGCTGGGACCCTGGATTGGAAGGATTGAGGTATCTCTATTGTTGGCCTTCATTGAAGAAAGGGCTGGTGTTGGATCACGTGTCTGGCGTAGTAGTGGAAAATAGGGAACAAAAAGAAAAAAGTGAATTTTTACAGTATCCCACAAGACATCAGACTATACATGTAGGAAATGTGAATGCTTGGGTGTAACAGAGGGAGAGGCTTGCAGGTGGTTGGGTTTAACTCCGGGGAAGGGGCGGGGAAGCTATCACCTGCCTACATATGGGCAGTTGCCCTGTCTACCAAAGAGAATGGAACTCACCCCAACTCGTCAACATATTTTCGAAGGAGCAGCTCATATATTCACTACATATGTATATATTTCAAAAATTGCGGAAACACTTCAGAAAAACCCCTAACAGAGATCGTGGGACAGTATAAGAATTGCGGGTCCCCACTATCAAACCTTAAATCATTGCTTATTCGAAACATCTAAAGAAACAGCATGAAGGGAAAAAAAAAAGGACAATTCGAGAACGACCGGAGTCGAACCGGAACAGTCAGGTAGTGGAAGATCTTAGGCACTTCCCTCGTGGTACACATGGCGAAGCATGTTACCACTAGGCCACCTGCTGTTGGGTCACTAGTACTGGGGTTTGTCTTCCTTTTATCCCGCACTTTCCTAAGCTTGTAGCTTTGTTTTCAATAAACGAACATAATTCTTATAGTATCCTATACGTATAATATGTTACGATTGGTTTTAACCTCCGAATTTACTTCTACGGGGTAGTGTGAGAGAGATACGCAATATGTTGATAGTTAAAGGGAAGGAAAAAAGATGACAATTTGAGAACGACCGGAGTCGAACAGAACACCAGGTAGTGGAAGATCCTAGGCACTTCCCTCGTGGTACACATGGCAAGCATGTTACCACTAGGCCACCTGCTGTTGGGTCCCTATTACTTGCCTTTGTCTTCCTTTTATCCCGCACCTTCCTAAGGTTGTCACAGCATATACCAGCAAGAATTTTGATACGCCAATGCTGCTTCCTAGCCTGCCTGTATCCCACTTAGTTGATGTTGATAGCCAACTTTCCAAAGTGTTTCTGGGCCAGCTGAATTCCAATCCGTTAGCATACGACACCTCTCCACTCATGAAACAAAGAACTTACCATATATTCATAGGCTTCCCGTGTCTGTTCAAGACTGAACACCTTCTCATCCACCACAGGGTGGATATCATTGGCCTCGATGGCCCGAACCATATCCTTCATCAGGGCCTTGCTACCAACATATACACCACGCACAGTGCAGATGTGAGTCAACGTCTCGAGAACGGTCGGCTGTGTCTTCGGGTCCACGCCACCAAGGAACCCAATAACGCTGATGACACCCTCGAGCTTCACGCACTTGAAGCTCTGCTGGAGCGTTCCGCTACCACCCACTTCGATAATGTGGTCGACACCAGCTCCGTCAGGAGTCAGCTTGCGAGCAGCATCGCCCCAGTTGGGCTCGGTCTTATAATTGATGACATGATCAGCACCGAGCTTCTTGAGCTTCTCGGCCTTCAAGGTGGAAGATGTGGTCGCGATAACTGTTGCACCAGCGGCTTTGGCGAACTATACAACAACCTGTGTTAGCCGGATCCATTCTGATACAGTATATGAGTTGAGCACTAACCTGCAAGCCAAACATACTGACACCACCCGTTCCTTGCACAAGAACGACCTGGCCTGGCTTCAGAGGCTTCAGGCCATAAAGTGCATTCCAGCTGGTGAGCGCTGCGCAGGATAGGGTGCTAGCCTCGCGGGCATCGAGGTTTCTTGGCGCCTTGACAAGACCCTGTTCGTTGAATACGCCATATTCGCGCAGGGTACCGTCGATCACGCCACCTAGGCCAGTGCCCGCTGCGTATGTGTCGACATCGCCGTACTGGTGGCCCTGATTGAAGAGAGTCGCGACTTGATCGCCCTTCTTGAACTCAGCGACCTTGGAACCCACTTCGATGACTTCACCAGCACCATCAGAGCCTGGCACCACGGGGAACTTGAGAGCAAATGGGTATTGGCCCTATTGGAGAGAGGTTAGAGGTTGGTTATGGCACAGTAATAGTCTTGTGCAGAAAGTTCAATTAAGGTTGGAAGTATCAGATTTCCTCTTGCAGAGCCATACCTTTGGAATAATTAGGTCGCGATAGTTCAGCGACGCAGCGTGAAGCTTCACCAAGACTTCGTTCTCGCCTACTTTCGGAACAGCAGCGTCCTTGTAAACAAGACCGTCGTAGCCGTGCTCCTTATCTTCAACAACCCATTGCTTCATAGTGGAGGGAGACATTTTCCTGTAAGATACTTCACTATACTTGAAGCAGTGTACAACGTAGGAAAAATTGAGTATGGAGTTGAAGGGAGTTTATAGCGAGGGCGAACGCCTCTTCTGGGCGATCCACTTTAGTGGTGACGAAAGGATTATTAAGGACGTCCCACAAAACCTCCACCTCCAAGGCTATGTTCAATAATTGATTACAAATACATTTATTCCCTCTGTTGGGGATTGCCTATCTTAGCTGCTGCTTCTTTCCGAGGGTGCTCAGAGTCAGGCTCACTGAGTACGTAGATTTCGAACTAGACTCAGAAGCTATCCATGAATGTATACCTATCTACATATGCCTATCACGTGATGGACCAGTGAGGTCCAATAAACGCTCAGTGAGCCGTCACTAATTCTGATTGGATGCTCACTGATCATTTAAGAGATGGTCAGAGGCATCCATCTATTCTAAGGGTGAGTGCTCAGCCTACGGTCGGAATACGCCTTCCGACTTGGATCTTGTCGGAGTCGGATTTAAATATAGGGGATTGTTAACTTGAATTAGCATACTCCACGCACCTGGATCTGATTATGTCCGAACCAGTTTGCTACCACGTCTGCGAACACCACCTGTTGTTGACGACACTTGACATGAAATGGATAAACTCTTGGTATGTCTCTGAGCTTTTTGATTGTTAACATGGTGTTCCCATGCTAACATTATGTTTCCTTCCAGCACTTCGAAGCCTCTGCTAACCTTCGTGACATCGTCTACGAAGTAGAAGCGGACAGCGCCGGGGACTTTGAGAACCATATAGTGCCCCCTTTGAGAGCTTTGCTGTTTTACCAATGATGTCTGACGCATAGCATGGCGCCTAGGTGCTCAACCAGACATAGAGCTCTAAAAAATTTTAGGCAATGTCAGCGAGAGTTCTGATGCCTAATTACTCTGCTATGGCTGGTGATTGGAGAGATTGGAGAGTGTTAGGCGCCACAAACACAAAAGATCGATCGGATAGTCTCTAGTCGCCGGACCGTCCGGAGTAGCATAACCATGCCGAAAGCGGCAAAACTAACTCGGAAGGGAAATTCACAGGAGCTCGCATTACACCGGACATATTCGAGACACTAGCCAGGCACCGTCTTTTGGGGCGAGATATGGTCAAAGTCCTGCTCGATCAAGAACCCGAAGCTTTGCCCACGTCGAATGTAGGTGTCTCGGTCCTGAAGTCCTTTCTTGAGGATTCCACAGATGTCATGAACACTCTGCAGTCAGTTCTTGATCGCAATCCAAGTATTTCGGTATCGGAAACTATGGTCACTGCCTGCATGAATGCAGATTACCTTCGAATTCTACTATCTCACGACTCTCAGTTCCGAATCTCGTCTGAGTTCCTGGGGACTTTGACTTCAGATGGACGAGTCGATGCTGATAGCTTGAAGTTGATGTTGGAACACGATGAAAAGCTGCGGGTTAGCCAGGCGAGTTTGAATGATTGTTTGGAGGATAGATTGGCAGACTGCGTAGAGCTGATCCTGGGAAATAATCCGGATCTCATCATACCCCAGGAGCTTGCGTTGGATTTAACACAAGAAGCTGAAGTTCGCGTCTGAGATTCACCGGGCCATGATGCGTATTTTCAACCGGAGAAAGAGGTCAGGAGGTTCTTTGGGCTTGGAGGAAACAGATCTATACAGATTTGAGTGTTTCAATGTTCTGGATAAGGAATACATTAGTGAATCTGATGTCGATCCACCCTATACGTGCTAGGCAAGAGACCATGGACGGAACTGCGTCTCTTTGCCTCATAAAACGGTAACTTAGCACAGGTCGAATATAAAGACCATTAACGACTAGCTTCATGTTCATTGAAAAGCACTTTCGGGTTATATTTATGTGAAGTGTACTAGGCGTTAGAAGAAGTCAACGTCCCGACCCAGAAGGGCCCAGGATATATATTTGCAAGACTATTATGTCTTTCCGGATCAAGAGAGGCTAGAGGAAACGTGCATTTTGACTCGCCTGCTACTGAACAGTCCCTTGGAATATTTGCAGAAAAAATACCCTTGGTGATTAATCTCTTCGGGGCGTAATATGGCCTTGTCGGGGTTGTTGCGGGTGCATATACTTCCCGTCAAAGTCCGGGTTCGCCGGCGCTTCACCTTCTTCACATACCCAAAATCCTTACATTCAACCTGCACTTCAGTCTTGTGATCAAACGTCCTACCAATATCCTTTAACTAGCCATGCCGTCCGTGAAAGAAGGCCGAGTCACGAAATTAAAAGCTAGAGGACCGCGAACAACAACCCGACGCGTCTCCAACAAAAGTGAGTAAACCCCACTCTCGCAAATGTAGTTAGCCTCCAAGCTTGTTTTATTGCTTCACTTTATTGAATTAAGTCAATGACACGTGCTAATTGTAAATTAGTCCCACTGGTCGAACAGACCAATGCATTATCCATTGACGACTTCATCGCGCAATACGTGGCTCCCACGCAAGCAGAAGATCCAGCTAAAAATGATGCGATTGATCAACCACATCCATCGCAAGATCAGCAACAGCAGGATACGACCCCCACACCACGTGTGGACGTCTACTCCGCGGCAACAATCTCCGCAGCTGATCTAGAAGCATGTCTGGATCTAGTCGAGCTAACCTCAAGCGAAGCCTACATCGCGTCGACCGTAGGCTGGTCGCGCACCAAGAAGCGGAAAGAGATGAAATTGCCCGATATGAAGTATTTGATTCTGCGGGACACGCCAAATTATTCTAGTGGCTCTAGCGGGCAAGTGCCGGGAGGAAAGCAGAGCGATGTTGCGGACAGCAATGTTCCATCTTCACTGAAGGAAAGCGACGGGTCTGTTTCATCGTCTGGTACTGGTTCTCCGGATGTGCTTGGCTTCTTGTCATTCATGGTTACCTACGAGGATGGAAAAGAGGTTGTTTACTGCTACGAGATTCACTTGTCGCCGATGGCGCGGGGACGCGGAGTTGGGAAGTTGCTTATGGGTCGCATGGAGGGAATCGGTCGTGCTGTTGGCTTGGAGAAGTCTATGCTGACGGTTTTCAAGTCGAATGAACCTGCTCGGCGGTTCTATGAGCGGCTTGGGTATGAGGTTGATGAGTACTCGCCCCGACCGCGCAAGTTGCGCAATGGGACTATTAAGGATGTGGACTACTTGATCTTGTCGAAGAAGTTGAAATTATAATAGCTGGATATCTCTTTGTTAAGGGTTGAATGCTAATAGTTGATATGAGAATAGTGATGTGCAAAAGTTAATATACATTACACCTGTCGCACCTCTGTGCCCACCCGTTCCGGGTGTTCTTGCTCCCATTCGTCCCTGAGAGCGGCGAAGACGGTGTCAGCCAGCAATATGGAGAGACCCAAGCTCCAGACCAGGGTAATGGCGTAGAAGAAATTTGCATTTCCGGATCCTGCGTAGATCCAAAGGTGGTAGAAAGCCGGTCCGAGAAGGCTGGAGTACAAGATTGCCGAGCCTGCGAAGAAGGTATAACGCATCACTGTGCCAGGTTAGTCAAGATGATTCCGAGATTTGCTCAGGGAGAATACTCACATGGGAAAAGGTGGCGATATAATGGCAGCAACGCGAAGAATAGCGACGCATCCGAGATGCTAGGATATGGCTTGAAGATGGCGAAGACACCCAAGAGTGCAGTAATGATGAATAAAGGTTGCCTGCGGAAGCGAGTTGTGAGGCCTCCCACGTAGCTGGCCAAGTGAAGCCAGAAAACGCCGAGGAAGAACTCTCGAAATGAGTCGAACATCTCGATAAAGAAGTACCACCACAAACCCACATTGGGGGTCAAGTCCGGGACCAAAAGATGGAAACCATACGTTGCCGAGACGAACTCCCAGAAGTTGCCGGTGATCAGACATGAGAGACCAAGCAGGCCTGCCACACTGGCCAGCAGTAGGGCAGCGTGTCGAGCAATGAAAGATCCAACATTGGGTGGGTTTGGCCCCTCCGAGCGTCGGTCGTAGCATACCAGGACCAACGGGATAAAAAGCAGCGCCGGGTATAGGGACAGGTACGAAGCAAATCCCAGAGCTAGCATCGCGTTGATGCTATTTCCACCGACTGCATTGGAAACGGCGAAGAGGATTCCCGATGTTGTGAATACACTGGTTGCCCGCGCCAAGCATGTCGCGATAGTGAGAGGATTAAACAAGAACCTATCCCCATGGTAAGTAAGTAAATATGTATAATTGAGGAAGCCGGAATATGCGTACCATGCAGCAACGGACACCCCGTCCCATCGGACATGTTTTCGGACCGCTGAGTGTAGTCTCGATTTGACCGATTGGCCCGACGCAGATATGGTTACCAATGCATATGCGTTCAAGAGGTCCACAAGGAAGTAGAAAATTGCTGTTGGCAAGGGCCAGCTCTTCGCATCCGGAAGTAGGGCGAACAGAGGCAAAAGGAGCGGTGCCTAGATCATTGGATCGAACGGTCAATTCAAGGAACGAAGTCGGAGGGATCTAGATCCACGAACCTGGTGGAAGACGCCACCATCATAAGGCGACACATTTCTTGTGTATAGAAACAGGCCTTCTTGCACTACATATAATTAGTTTACAGAATGCGGAGTCAATAGTCGGAGACACGTACGGCGTTTGAAGCTATTGACAGGTGTTGAGACTTCGACTCTCCCCGTTAGCAAATCAGGTAATGAAGGGAAAAGACATGTAAGAAGCAGACGCAGCATAAAAGCCGCGCCAAACACAGCAATCTTCCGTCGGTCCACAGACATGACGGGGTGAGGGTCTAGTTGTTGATTCCAGCTGGTCCCTATGTTGTATGGAACAGCACTCTCCGCCTTCGGGGCACGGACCACTCTGCGGTAAGAAAAAAAAGTTATCGAGAAATTTTTCCTCTTCTTATCAGCAGCCCGTTTAATCTTCTGACAACCACTTCTCATCATGGCTAAAATTAAGAAGAAGGGTATGTGGAAATGAACCGGGGATTTCAATTGAATTTACTGACCCTCCTTTCAGGTACCTCTGGCGCAGCCAAGAACTACATTACCAGAACTCAGGCCGTGCGCAAACTTCAGATCTCTTTGCCGGATTTTCGCCGACTATGCATCTTCAAGGGTAATTGCCTCTTTGATGGGGATTCCATCTGAATCGCAAGACTAACATGATCTCCGATATCAGGTATCTACCCTCGCGAGCCCCGTAATAAGAAGAAGGCCTCCAAGACGTCTACACCCAACACCACCTTCTATTACACCAAGGACATCCAGTATCTGCTACACGAGCCTCTGCTCAACAAGTTCCGTGACCAGAAGTCACTTGCGAAGAAGATCGCCCGCTCTCTCGGCCGTGGAGAAGTCAGCGATGCCTCCCGCTTAGAAAAGAATAACGCCCCGAGACTCACCTTGGACCATGTCATTAAAGAGCGCTACCCGACCTTTATCGATGCCCTCCGTGATCTTGACGACGCTTTGTCTCTTCTCTTCCTTTTCGCTACCCTTCCCTCCACCGACCATGTTCCTTCTAAGACCGTTGCGCTCTGCCAGCGCCTCTGCCACGAGTTCCAGCACTACCTGATCATGACAAATTCTCTGCGCAGATCCTTCCTTTCCATTAAGGGTATCTACTACCAGGCTACTATTCAGGGCCAAGACATTATGTGGCTTGTGCCATACCGTTTCGTCCAGCGTGTCAATGGCGACGTCGATTACCGTATCATGGCTACCTTTGTCGAGTTTTACACCACCCTGCTGGGCTTCGTCAACTTCCGCCTGTACTCATCAATTGGATTGAGATACCCCCCTAAGTTCGATACCCGCAGCGATGAGAACGGTGCCGAGTTGGCGGCTTTCACTCTTGAGGGCCGGTCAGTCGGTGACGTGCCCAAGGCTCTTGAGGCTAGCAAAGCTCAGAGCAACGGCAACTCTAACAAGGAAGTTTCCAAGGAACTCCAAGCCAAGGTTGACAAGGTGATCAAGAAGGCCGGTTTGGATCAGAGTACGGATGAGGAGATGGTCGAGACTACCGACGAGCCAACCGATGCTATCGACCACTTCGAGCCCGCCGCTCCTGAAGCCGACACTCTCCCCCAGCCCGCGATGAGCGGCAACGAGGCCGGTGCCCTCTTCGCACCCTTCGTGTTCTACATCTCCCGTGAAGCCCCCAAGGCTCCCCTTGAGTTCATTCTGCGTTCATTCGGCTGCAAGCGCGTTGGATGGGCGTCTGTGCTGGGCGATGGAGCCTTCACTCACGACGAGTCCGACCCCCGCATCACTCATCAGATTGTCGACCGCCCCCAACTTCCCCAAGAGTCTCTTCCCGCCATTCCCGCTGCCGATGAGAAGGCTGTTCAGAAGGTCCAGCCTGGAGCCCGCATTCCTGGCCGTACCTACATCCAGCCCCAGTGGGTCTGGGACTGCATTAACGAGGGCAAGCTCCTCCGAGCTGATCTCTACGCACCCGGTGCCACTCTCCCACCCCACTTGAGCCCTTGGGTCAAGGCTACTCGCGGCGCTTACGACCCGCGCGCCAGCCTTGCCGACCAGGAGGATGAGGATGAAGCCGAGATTGCCGCTGAGGCCTCTGATAGCGATGAGGAGATGGAGGACGAGCCAGCGACGGATGACAAGCCTGCTATTGCCGAGGAGTCCGAGGAAGAGTCTGTCGACGGAGGCATGGATGTCGCCGGCACCGACGACGACGAGAGCGAAGAGGAGTCGGAGGAAGACGAGGACTTCGGTGGCTTTGATGAGGAAGCTGCGTCCGAGTCCGAAGATGACGATGAGGCTGCCCGTACTCAGCACCAGAAGGAGCTCGAGGCCGAAGCCGCTGGTCTGCCTTTCACCGCTAGCGCCGCTGCTGACGAAGCTGCCAAGAAGAAGTCCTCCAAGTCCAAGAAGGTGGCTGCCAAGAAGCGTAGTGAGGATGAGGAGCTTGAGAGACAGAAGATGATGATGAGCCGCAAGAAGCGCAAGCTGCTTGAGAAGATGATGTACTCCAACAAGAAGACCGCTGACGAGTCCGCCAAGCTCCGCTCCAAGAGACGTAAGCTTGAGAAGGGCGAGAAGGGAGAGAAGAACTGAAGCTCGGGTCATTTGTGCATGTTAGATAGTGCTTTTGCCGGGCGTTGCGGTTTGGATATGTCCCATGTATAGGCACCTCAAAAATTTGTCAAGTTTTAATGCTATTTATGGGATTAACACCCCAGTTATATGTATAACTTTTGCCCCTGCCATCTTGAGAGGACACATATTTTGTAGCCCTAAATGACCTTTGACATTGGCGTGCGCCTTCCCCGTGTTGTCAACAGCGATGTGTACATCCACGTATACACGCGCAAATCGAAGTTGGAATTTACGTCAATTGATCCCCGGTCATAACGTGGTCGGTCTCCTGCGGCGACTTGCGATGTTGTTAAAAGGTACTGACCTGGCGCTCCAGAAGCTCAGCATGGTCCTCATCGCATTTTGTGTGTTTGCAATGGTTCTGCTTCCACAGATCACCCAGTACATCCCCCCCATTGAATCTTAGGAAGGATGACCACTACTCCGTGCCACAACCGATCCCATATAACCCATACCCCCAGTACAACTCTGCTGCATGGAAAAGAAAGTGGAAAGGGTCGTATCAATCGTGCGTTGGCCCAGATGGAACACTTTTGGATCCCGAGAACGAAAACACGGCGATGAAAGGCTACCGTTGGAACCAATCAGGTGCGTGACTTGAGCAAGATCGCCACGAAGCAAGCAACTAGGGCTCGATTAACCATAGCCAGAATTCCCTACTCCCATCTTCGGTTCGTATCAGGCATGGGACCTCGATAAGGATCTTTGTGTTGATCCATCCTCCCGGTATGGCGTATATGGCTATGAAGTGAACGCACGGGAGAATGTCGACTCCCGAAGCTCGAGAAATTGGGGAAATGTCAACTGGGCTGCCTTTCAGAGCGCCTGTCTGGAACAGAACCGTGAAAGATACAACAAGTGGGATCCTGAACCGAAGAAACCTACACTACACAAACAGCAAAATCAACAAGTGGAACTCGGACGCGAGAAACATCACTATCGGAAGTCTCGTCTACCTCGCTTCCACCACAGAACAGCTGTAATTCTACGCTCAACGATCGACATGAAGTACACAACAAATGACATTCACAACATCCGCGCTATGGTCATGGAACTCTCTCTGCTTTCGGGTGCAGAGTACGAGGTCATTATTCTAGTGGACGCGAAGGACCAGATATTACCCAACCCAATGGACAATGCTGCTATGGATAGTCTCAAAAGGTGTATCTCCCAGAAGAGCTTCGGGGGCTTGCAGTATTTTTCAACACGAAGCTTCTGGGGGACTGGTACCCGACCATTGACGCCCACCAGTAGGGTTACCCTGTTATCAAAGATGTATGGCTATGCTCACCATTGAATAGGGCAATGTACCAATACTTCCAGCCAGTGCAGATCTTCTCACAGCTTCGTCGAGAATACGACTTTATCTGGCAATTTGAGATGGATGCCCGGTAGGTACACTGGACATCTGTATCATTTGCTAGAGCAAGCAACCGCATTCGCGAAACGACAACCCCGGAAACACCTCTGGGAGCGCAACTCCTACTTCTACATCCCCACCGTCCATGGTACCTGGGATGAGTTCAACAAGATGGTAGATCAAGATATGGCGGATCTCCCAACCATCTGGGGTCCAGTGCCAGTCGAGGGCCTCAATTTCTCAAAGGAGGCACCTTTCCCACCACCCATGCCGACGGCAGAGATCAACACATCGAGCTGGGGTATTGGAGAGGAAGCAGATGTGATTACCTGGCTCCCACAGTTCAATCCAGTGAACACGGGCTGGCCGATGCGTGATGTGATTTACGGATTCAGCCAAGGACCACACACCCCACGTCGGTCTTCTCCCGTTGCCATGTCTCGACTTTCAGCACGCCTGCTCCATATGATGCACAATGATCTTGTCGAAAAGGGCCTGGGATTAGGTTCAGAGATGTCCCCGACCTCCTGGGCTCTGTACTATGGCTTTAAGTCGGTTCAGATTCCCCAGCCTGTGTACCATGCACAAAAATGGGATCCTGATGAGTTGAACCGCCGTGCGAATTCTGGTGAGCCTGGGGCTATCAGTGCGGGGAGCGACAGTATCTGGACATGGGATATGCATCACGATATTTTGAAAAACATGACCTACATGTTCGATTCGGAATATCCTGGGAGGCTCTACCGAGCCTGGTTGGGGAATGGTGATGCAGATGAGGTAAGATTGCGTTGCTTTTCAACCATTGAAGCACTCAGTACTGACCACTGGCAGTGGAAGAGAGCTAATCGATTTATCTGCTTACCACCTATGCTGTTGCACCCTGTGAAGAATACGACAGTGTAGAAGGACAGTAAAGCGGGCTGCGCTCGTTGATTTCTGTGGGATTTTCAAGCCATAGGTCTTTACAACTGGAGATGTTATTTTATCTATCCATTAGAATAATATGTCCCTCCCTGCACCCATCGCGCCTTGTGAAATCCATTTCATCCTGCTGAACTAGCATATTCAGAGTGTTCGGGGACACTCCCCCGGGGATATTATTGGTGAGTCATCTCTCGGATCACATCCGAGGTCTCACGTATATTTGCTGATGTTTTCGCCTTGGAACACGTCAACTAAATAATCTACACATACCAAGCAGCACACGCACGCTATAACCGAACCGATCAACAATGGCGTCAAACGAACAAGTTGGATGGATAGGTATGGCAATTAAGATCAATCTGACCGGGATTGACATGTCTAATTTACCTCAGGGCTCGGGAGTATGGGACTTGCAATGGCGCAAAATATCCAAAGATTCCTCCAACGTGACAAAAAATCCCAATTGAGGTTTTGGAATCGGACGGCGTCTCGTGGCGCGCCCCTTGAATTACTTGGGGCTATTGAATGCGAGTCTATCGCCCAGCTTGTCATCGAATGTGATCTGATATTCATATCTGTGAGTATATCAATTGACATGTATTCTACCGAGACCTTTTACAGATCCCCGCAGATATATAATGAACCTTTATCACTGACATGAGAAACAGACCAGTGATGATGCGGCTTTGAATGCTATCGTCAACCAGATATTGACTGTCAAAGATCTTGATGGCAAGTTGTTTGTGGACACTACCACAGTGCATCCTAATACGACTAAGCAGGCAAATGGAAAACTAAAGAAACGAAATGCGTCCTTCGTTGCTGGTAAGTGAACTCATACCAGTTATGATACAGTTTCTCATGTACTACACTAGCACCTGTCTTCGGAGCCACTCCAGCCGCGGAAAGTGGTACAGTGTTGATGGCGATGGGCGGTCCTAGCCACGCCATTGATAGACTGGCACCTTTCGGAAAAGGTGTCCTTGCTCGGGAGGTGATGATTGTGTCGGATCAGCCTGAGAAGGCCACTCTGCTCAAGACTTTGGGGTGAGATTTGCGACAAACAAGGACGCCATAACAGTCTCACTGACACTTTCTAGTAATTTTATCGTCGCAGGAACAATGGAAATTGTGGGAGAAGCCCAGGTGCTAGCAGAGAAAAGCGACCTAGGCACAGACATGCTTGAAAAATTGCTTGAGCTGAATTTTGGAAGTTTGATGCATTCCAGCTCTACGCGTATGACGCAGGGCGTTTACCTACCCGAGGAAGGTATGAGTATGGCGTCAATTACGAATGCCCGGTTGTCCGTTCTTTTGCTGATCATATCGTCTAGGCCAATCCCCTTGGTCCAACCTGGACCTTGGTATCAAGGATGTTCAGCATGGCATCAGTTACGCACAAAATGTCGGCGCGAGATTAAAAGTCGCCGAGGTTGCGCTTGACAATATGGCACGGGCGAAGGACTTTTCAGATGCGCATGGTGGCCGGCCTTTGGATTCATCGTCCGGGTATGGAATCATACGTCAGGATTCTGGCCTTGACTTTGAGAATGCCTTTGTGAAGGAACGAGATGCCAGGAAGACAAATTGTTCTTCCTAATAGTACATTTTCACACCTATGTACTCAGGAGGACCGGGCTCCCTATGTCTATATAGCATATTGAAATATACCTTGCTTTTAGGATAGTAAATGGAAATACTCTACTCCGAACCAAATTCGGGAAACAATTGTCCAACATTATCTGTCGGCTGGTGAAGCCGCTCCACGGATGTCTAAAATGGAACCCATGTAGGTAGACGTTAAGAACCTACCTCGACAGGGGTTTTGGTATCAGATGAAGAACGGAGTGGCCAAAATGACCTGGTTCGGTGGGGATGATGCCAAAGCATTTAAGCCAAGCGACGAGGTATTGCAAACTTGGGAATGAGGTTATTTATCTATATCCTAGAATAATAGATCCCTCCTCACGCCCAACTCGCGTTTTGTGAAATCCCTTTCATCTCTCCTCGATCTGCATACTTCCGTAGATCCTTAGACCCTAGATTTCTCCAAGTTTTCGGGTGTAAGTGACGTTGGAACCTGATGCTTTCTATTTTGAAACCGGAGGCTAACCATACATCCATAGATATTAACCAATGAGTCGTGAGACATCTATCCATGGATGGTCTGAATCTTCCTTTCACCTACCATGATATTTCTCTCTTTGATAGAGAGATAGTGAGAGATATCTGAAGTGAGAGATGTCTGAAGTGAGATTGTCAACTTCGTAGTCTAGAATTTAACTATCTAGACTCTTCAAGTTAATCTCATAACGGTAAAGGATGTGCCTAGATAGGAACAGTAGACTGATATTAATAGAAGAGACCAATACGGGCTTAAGATGAGTACCTAGGTATATATACCTGTAGGAATACACCTATGTAGGAAGGAACAATAGGAAAATCAATCAGAACCATGGGACAATATCGGGAAGGACCCCGAATCAAGGTGAACCAATAAGATCACAGGATCACTTTGGTACCTCTGAGGTATAGAAGGAGCCTTCTTCCTCCTTTCCTCTTTCCTATTCTCTTCCTCAACCATCTCCTTTCAAGCTTCTGAGGTCTTCGTCCCGTCAGCTTTTCGTATCCTCACAACTCCTCTCACAGAAGGTTGCCCCTCGTACAGGCTCTACAGTCGTTCCCTCCCACTAACAGCATTACAGCCGTGCTTCTCGAGACGATAAGAAGGAGTCTTTTTATCGTCCCCTTGAAGTTTATCAGTGATGGCTGCTCCGTGGCCCTCGGGCCGTTCCACGCCTCCTTTATCGCCCCGCAAAAGGCGCCGTTTTCTTCTTGATTCAGAAGAATCAGAGGGCGAGATGAGCCTAGAACAATACATGCACTCCTGTGACATCTATCGATCGGTTAGCGTCACCAGTCCACTGCCTCTTCCTGTGAAAATGGAGACCGTGCCTGCCATGGAGCAGAAAATCAGTCCGCTTTACCCAGCGATCCTGGCTATTATGCGCCGTCACAATCTGGATGTCAACTCATCATTCCAATGTGGGAAGATGAGCAAGCCGAAATATCCTGGCGGTGATGTCCTTTCGAACTTCTTCTCCGTCTGTCTCGACAACTCCGACCCCAACATTCCTCCTCTTGGTCCTGTCAAAGACCAGATCGTGAAACTTTTCCGCCAGCACAAGGTCAACTCGCATGTTGAGGTCATAAGCGGCAGGCTCTGTCATCGGCCTTCTGTGTACTTCATCGCTTCAACACATCCTCTTGTGATCGCCTATGAACGAACCAAACGGAATATTGTCGAGCTCCTCAACAAGACCATCGGCAATGAGTGGCGGTTGCTTTGCCCCTTCAATGTTGGTTCAACAAGAGCTAAGGCGGAGCCGATGATCGTGGTACTTGTGGAGCCATGGACACGCGCAAATTGGTTCGAGCTGCGAACTCAGATTAAGTATCAGCTCGCGCCACACATGAGCACGGATGACTTCGACATTGAATTTTTGCCGGGTGGCCTGTCATTTTTGACCAATCGCGGACAATCATTTGTGGATCGACTCACGCCAAATGCTATTCCCCGAATGGGCTACTCGATCGGTATTAGAGGAGACAACAATGCAAGCACATTAGGCGGATTTGTCACACTGACCCATGATGGAACTGTTCGCCGAGGCATCCTCACGAACTACCATGGTGTCAGGCCTTCGGAATCATCTAGAAACAACGCCCAGTTACTCAAAGACTTCGATCGTTATGGGTCATCTCCCGCTCGGCCTCTGCACCACGTGATTAGAATGGAATCCCTGGCTCGCATAGACAGGGATATTACACTTGCCCACCTCGAATCTGCCTTAAATGCCTTCCGCGAGGGGAAATCCGCGGTGACTGCCAAAGTGCAAGAAGGAGAACTGACCGGAGCAACTCCGAATCCCAGACTCCTAGAATGTATTGCAAATTACGACTCTCAGATGGAGGGAATCTTACCTCAGCGCGCAGCAGTCGAGAGAATGCCACACGTCTTGGGAGAAGTGAAGTTCGTGTCCGGAAAACTATTTCGTGATAACCAAGTCCTAGATTGGGCTTTCATTGAACTCTCCAAAGAGGCCGAGAGACAATGCTTCGGACCCAACCGCATGTTTACAATCCCTCCTGCTGTTCTTCCACAGCTGCTCATACCTCCTCCGCCTCTTATGGAGATCCAGGAGCACAATGTTCTAGAAGAATTCGGCACACTCAGGGCAGGTGATTATTGCGTGAAAAACGGCCGTACCACTGGTGTTACTGCAGGCATCTGCAACGGACCAAGAGCGTACTGCAACTGGAAATCCAGCAGTAGTAGATACGATCCTGATGGGAACCCAGTGGACATGACTACTGCGGCAACTGAAGAGTTCATCATTGTGGGAGTGGAATCTGAGCGAGTTTACTGTCAGAGAGCCTTTTGCCTCGACGGAGATTCGGGCTCATTTATTCTCAATCGGCATGGGGCTGTAACTGGGTTGCTCTGGGGAGGAATATTGTATCAAGAAGATCTTCATGTTGGGCTGGTCTCGAGCATGTCCGATGTGCTGGAGTCAATCGAAGAGAAGATTGGAGGTCCTATCTCCGTGGAACTTCCGCAATAATCTTCCTTGGCCATGTGGGTATCGCCCACTTTATTGCTTAGCTATATTGTTTTTCAATCATATTTATTCGTATGTCAATATTTGTGTACATGTACTTCGTATACTTCCATCTGTTCACGTTCGTTCGTTCTCGTTGGCGAAGGATAAATTTGAAATCCCGGTATTATAATGACCTTGGCAGAAGATTACGGAGAGAGAGGGGCTACTGTCCAAACACTCTGAGACACTCGTCGAACAGCCCATCCAGGCTCCTAATAAGCCTTCGATCAGAAGTATTACGCACTAGGCTCCGAGCAGGGGTTGAAAATGCCGCGGATCTTTTGTTAGAGCTAGATGTGCAAGCACAATCCGCTCGGCTATGTATGGGTGTGGTCGAACGATGAGCAGACTCCAAATCCTCGAATAAATCTAAGACTTACCACCTGAGTCAGAGCTTTTCATCGAAGTTTTGCATTCGAGTTGCTCATTGCCTGGGATAAATCCGGTGAGTGGGGTATTGCTGGCGTGTACGTTGCATTCCTCCCGGGGTTTACCGCGTATAGAAGATGAGCACAGCATTAATCCAATAACTAGCGAAATCGCGGTGGCTGTCAAGGGGAACACGAGGTAGTTGTACGCTAGGAAAGAAAACCCCATATCTTTCCAGCAATAAGAACAGGGATAATAGGCAACTGACCTTCGCCGAAGAGTCTCTACTTCTTCTTCGGTGGTGCAACATTGAACTGGAAGTGTATAATGTCTCCGTCCTGGACGACATAAGTCTTCCCCTCTTGCCTGTACTTCCCAGCTGCCTTGATTGGCCCCATGGACTTCTCGCCCTTGGAGAGGTCGTGGAAATCCTGGTACGCCACAACTTCGGCCTTGATGAAGCCGCGCTCAAAGTCGCCGTGGATAACACCAGCAGCTTGTGGAGCCAGTGCTCCTCGCTTGATAGGCCAGCAGCGGATCTCTTTCTCGCCGGCGGTAAAGTAATACTGCAGGCCCAGCTTAGTGAAGCCTGTCATAACTGTTAGTAGGGGATACGCGTGGTGAATATCGAGGAATATACCTTCGGTGGTTATCTTTCCCAGGCGGCTCTGGACCTTGATCTCCGCCATAAACGCATCTAGCGCTGGCTTGTCATCTCTCAGGGACCATAGCTTCTCTTCGAACTCGACGGAGAAGGGGATAATATCTGAGCCTTGGCCACCGTGGGCCTTAACCCACTCCGCGATCTTGGGCAGGTATTTGCATTTTTGGCGGATGTAGTCTTTCATCGTAAGGTTGATGAGGTAGATGACCGGCTTGGTAGTGATGAGGCGTAACTTGATACTATTAGCATTGTGTCTTGGAGATTAGAGAATCCTGGACAAACCTTCTCGTTGATCAACTCGATTTCCGGGCTCGTCCACGCTCCATCTCTAACAGGCTTGTCCTGTTCCAAGAGCTGTAAAAGGGTCAGCGAATTACACATCTCTTCAGGAAACGATCGTGACATACCTCCTTAATCTTAGCAGTCGTCTCGTCGAATAGCGGCAGCATCTTGAATTTTCCTCCCGCCTTCCGCACAATCGCCTCTTCGGCGACCTTAGCTTTGGCAAGAATATCCAGATCCTTCTTACACAGCTCGCTCTGGATTGTATCTGCACCGCAACACCATTAGCGTATATTTCTCCCGCGTCAGTTCTATTGGAAATTCTTACCCAAGTCACGGACAGGATCAACGGAGTCATCCACATGAAGAACCTCATCGTTATCAAACGCCCTATGTAATGGTAAGTAGCTGCTTCATTCCTCAAGTTCCCTAGACGAGCGCACCGGACAACATGGTACATCCCATCCACGGCCTGAATATGACTCAAGAACGCATTTCCCAAGCCGGCACCCTCACTGGCTCCCTTGATTAACCCCGCGATGTCCGTAACCTGCAAATATGCTGGGTATTTACTCGGCGGATTCCAGACATTGCACAGAAAGTCCTTTCTCGTATTAGCTAAGGGCTCATCGTGTTCAAGTCCTGACCAAAATGGTGAGATCAACTGGCAATACCTATACAGAAATTGGAAAAAGGGAAGAACATACATATCTTGGATCAGGAACAACGCAGCGCGCTTCATTTGGCTCGATGGTGCAAAATGGATAATTTTCTGCCGCGGCGCTCTGCTCCGTCATGAGGTTGAACAGAGAACTCTTGCCCACATTTGGAAGGCCAATACAGCCCATCTTGAGATTGGACTTGACGCGCCCAAAGGCGACGACATTGTTCGTCGGCGCTTCCACTGCTTTCTTTACCATACTGGGGCCTAGTACTGGGTTTTGAAGTAATGTCTACGGTTGCTAAAGGCCAGTTCGTCCTGGAATTTTCAACAAGGTACTAAAAGTACTTTTACCATATGTGCGGACTCGATCGGGTTTGGTGTCCACCCCGTTTAGGTTTGGTCCATCCCACTTTGGTTTGGCGTTTACGCTTTTCCTGAAATGGCAGAGGCCCCGCTCCTGTTCTGATTTAGCGGACTTCAATCTGGTTTAGTGGTAGCCGAAGTAGTTTGGCGTCTCCGGCTATCCTACAACGAGGATCTGCCATATCCGACCGCCTGCCAGTCCGTGCTGACATCTACTGAGTGAGCGTGGCCAGGTGAGCCTGAGCACCCTCATAAAAGCGGCGGCAAATGGCAGATCAAATAGGAAAGCCCCACCGCATATGTATGTAGCTCTATGTACCATTTCAAAGCACAGGGTAATTAATGATAGTGGGGGTACTAAATTCTACATAATAGACGTTCATATGGTACATACCCTTCATGTTCAAACCAACGGAACGCATATCGCTCAACGGTGGGTGCCATTCAACAAGAACTCGAAGCCATAGGGCAAGGAAGCTGGAGGGGCCATGGGTATATATAATCCCACCACATACCACAGGTGCGCATTGTCTGTCGCTAATGTGGAAGATGGAACGTCTCAAAGTTAAGTAGAAAGAAATATCATCCCCAGAGTATATATGGCTACCTTGTAACAATCTACGCATGTTCTTCACTCAGTGTCTTCTGGACTCCTTCCGCCGCATGCTTACCCAGCCCATCCAGGCTTCCCATACCCAGCAGCTCAAGGACGCTGATACCAAACCCGAAGGCTTGCCTCCACCAACTGCGCATCTCAACACCAACCAATGAGTCCATTCCCAGCTGGGAAAGCGATGCAGACGTATCCAGGTCCTCCGGCGATTTCAAAAGGAACATAAACAGCTTCTTGCCTATTTCTTGAGCAAGTAATGTTGTCGCTTCCCCACTGCTGAGAATGCTCACGTCTTCCTTGGCTCGCGCCATGAACGACTTGAGATTGTCACTGTTCGAGCCAGAGGTCCCTGAACTGATCTTGGAAGAGTTGTGGTAGGCGGCCATTCTCACGTCCTTTCTCCAGAACGCACGGCTCTCAGAACTGCTCAGGGGAATTGCTGTCGATAGACCCAGTGCAATGGTGTTCTTGTCAACAAAAGGCTCGGCAAGGGTATCGCAACCAGTCCGAGAAGTCGCAGGGAACAGAGCCGCTGTGAGCACAATATGCTATGGAAGGGGAAGATGATGCATTGTCGCTAGACTAAGCGGGGCTATGAATATCAGCCGTCGTCACATGACTCGGTGACAGGTCCCCCCCTAGGACGCAAAGCGTCGTCCTCGACGCCGTATATAAGAGAATAAAACCAGCGCCATACTATAACATAATGTAAGAGATAAGATAGTGTCGTAAGTATGATATATGAAATAAAATATAAAGTTTAAGAATTGAAGATAGCACGGCTAGGGAGATAGTTATATCTACGCGAAAGCGTCTTTATCATCCTAGGCGTTTTCGAAGTCGGCAAGGAGCTCTTCGCAACCCTCGAGGTTCTCGCGAGGGAGCCACTCGTCGTCTATAGGGCCTCGTCCGACCTATCTAATAAGATATTTAGTCCACTAACGACGTGTGCTATCTGCTCTCGGTCTTCCTAGGGCTATACGCGTGTAGCGGGCTATGATTACTTTAACGTCAAACTGTTCCTCCCCTAGGAATCTGTCGTCTATAGTAGGTATATATAGACCGTCTAGGTGTCGCCCCTAAGGGTCTTCGCCGGGCGGGGAAGGCTCTAAGTGCTCGACACTAATAATAGGGTGGATATACTACGATAACGGAATGTCTAAGCGATACGCTAAGCGGCCGATCCTTTCTAAGATCTTAAATCTACTAACGTAGCGGGGCGCTAGCTTAGCGGGTAACGTAGAGGAAGCGTGTGTATTATAGCTATAACCTAAGCGGATATATACGTAGTCCCCTAGGCGGAAGAAAATTGCTCTATAACGTCTATCGAAGTAGTGTTTTATCTTTATAGCCGCGTAGGCTAGGGAATGGTCGGTATCTACTCGTACGGAGAAGTCTTATCTTAGGGCGGTTAGGAATAGATACTAGGCTTATCGGAGGTTAACACTATATAGGAGCTTATATAGCGAATAACCGGTGGTAGCACTTACGGAGGCGTTTAAAATAGCCTAGAATACTAGAATAGCTAACTCCTAATCTTTATTTAGGTGGACCGCTAACTAATATCTGATTATAACCTCGGCCGTCTAATTAGTACGTTCCGACTAACTATCCGCTTAAGGGTGATAAGCGGTCGTGAATATTAAGTGAGTTTAGAGGTTAGTAAAGATACGGCGCTATATACCTTTAATAAAACGTCTATCCCGGTCGCTAATAACTACCTATAGTAATCCCTAATTCGCTTATTAGAAGTGCGATAATACCGTAATAGCCTATTCCTCGCCTATCTATATAGATCTTCTAGGGATAAGGAGTAACGCTTTTAAAAACTTATCTATATTAGATAGGATAGTATTATTTCTAGCTACGGACGTTAGTAGTCCTAGGATAAAGTCTATAGTGACGGTATAGAAAGGGACCGAAGGAGAAGTGATCGGTTATAAAGAGCTATATAGATAGTATCGTCTCGTCCTATTCTATAGATATTCTAGATAATAATAAATGTAATCCTTAAGAAGTTTACGGCCCTAATAAAAGACTAAGGTAGAGTCGAGATATTCCTAGGATCTGTCGAAGCTAAGGTAGTATTAGTCGTTATATACTATCTTAAAGACGTCTATTATTAACGTGCGCGGTAAATAGAGGCGTCCTTTATACTATAGGAATCCCTCCTTATCTAAGTCGTAAGGTAGGTTAGCCTTATCCTTATCGGGGAGATCACGTTTACCGCGTAGGGTGGCGATAATATTTGTCTAGCGTGTATCCTAAGTATACCCTTCGCGTACTTTAGTTTTAAACTCGTTAGATATTTCTAGGATAGTAACGGGTATAGCTCTAACGGCCGCCTTATAGTAAGCACTAATAGCTAGGTCTATTATATAATTAGGCGTTATTCCTAATACTACGTCGACTAGTAGGGTATCTAGGTTATTAGATAGTAGAGGAGCCGCTTTATCCTCGGTAGTTAGTAATCGAGATAAGGCGTTAGCGACCTTATTACTTTTACCGGACCTATAGTAGACCTTAATACGAAACGTCTAGATATATTAGGATACTCTAACGAGGCGGAGGTTAAGTCTTTCTAGAGATACGGATTTTAGCGTCGTACTAGTGGCGATTATAACTATAGCACTATAGTCTGTATAGATTGCTACCGGTAGGTAGGCGGGCGCCGCTTATACTATATAACGGACCTTACGTAAGGTCTATATAAGGCTAGTAATCTCTAGCTCGGTAGGCTAGTAGTTTTACTCTACCGGTGATAGTATACGACTTAGAAAGCAAATAGGCTTAACCACTATTAATAAGGGTGGTTTCGCGAGGTTAGCGTGATAATAGGATCTAGCGATATAGTAGATTATAGCTCTATATCCTCGCTTCTTAGATAAGTTAACGTCGATATATAGCTACTATGATCTATCGAAGTGACGTAGCTAGCGTGGATTCTTAAATTTAGCTTATAGGGTGTCGAATGCTATATACTCGGCCTCCGTAGGGTTATCTAGGGTCGTTTATCGGGCGTACTATCTACGCGGAGAACTAGTAAGAGGACCTCGTCGTAAGAGCTACGTCTTCCGCTACTATAGGGGGTCTACCTTTACTATATAATAGTCGATATACGCTCTAAACGAAGACGTTATACCTAAGTACGTTTCTAGTTATTAGTAAGTCTTAGGAAAGGAGAGATCTAAGATAGCCTTTAACCGTTCCTAGCGGGTCGTTATACTAAGGTTATTAATATATTAACCGAGTATAACTAGAGAAGGGAAGCCGATAAACGCCTTTTTCGGTTTAAGAAAGATATAGACCTTATAAAGTTCGTAGAGAATATCCGATAAGTCTAAGAAATGTTCGGGAAACGACTTAGAAGCGACGAATATATTATTAATATAGACTTTGATTTTCTTACGGAAGCGGCGTAGGATATTTTTAATAACGCGCTATACGTAGGGTACCGAGTTCTTATTTCCTATAATAATAACTATTATAATTTCTATACCCCTATAGCTATAAATAGCTTAAAACTTTAGGGAATCCGGGTATATATATAGTTAGTAATACTAACTACTATAGTTAAGGATAGTAAGAAATTTCTTTCCCTAGTAAAATTAAAGTATATCCTCCTATATCGTATTAGGATAGTAATCGGTTTAGAGTATATTATTAAAGGCGCGATAGTTAATAATAGCCCGGCCGACTCGTTCTATCGTGCTATTATATAATATATTTGTCTTCTAGACGATAAAGATAGGGTGAGCGGTAGGGATATATTAGGTTACGTAGAACATTTTTCCCTAAGCGTGGAGATTATTATAGATCTTATCGATAAACTCTTAATCCTCTCTAGATAACTTATAAACCTTTAGTTTAGGTAGGGCTACGCCGTCTTTTAACGGGAGAGTTATCTACTAGTTAATAGGGATATCGACGACGGTATTCTTTATCTAAATATCGGGGAAAGAGTCGATAAGGTTATATAACTTAGCGGCTATATCGGGACTTTTAGCGTAGACGGTGACCCCGAATTTTAATTTATACTAATTCTCCGGCGGCGTATTAGTCGCGTCCGTCGTCTCTAACTATAAAGGCGTCGTCTAGTGTATAGGTATATTAGTCGATATTAGAGGTGTTATAACGATATTCTTATATAATTCTAAGGCCTCGGGACTAGCTAAATATATACTAGCGTCGTCGATTTCTTATAGAGTGCCTAGTCTTATATAACGGTTAATAGACTATAGTACTATCGTAGTGTTTATTAGCGAAATCGTAGAAAAGTTAGGACCGATAATTATAGAAAACGCCTAGTATAGTAGATTATCCGGATAAAAGACGAAATCCCGGTTAGGGAGGTTAGTCCGGAGACGAAGGGGGATTATAGCCGTCTCTCCCGGCTATAGAGTTCTCTTTATTATAGCGAATATAGTACGTGATAGTAAGCGATTAGGTTTAGTATAGATAGTAATAGGGAAGGATAAGTTCTTATAAGAGGCGATAGTGACTATATATCGTTCGAAGTTAAGGAGGAATCCCTCGGGTACTATAACGTTAACGCCTACTAGTAGCTTTACCTTTAGGTTATCGACTAGATATACCGCTAGATTAATCTTTATAATACTATATTCGCCTTTAAATATAATATCGAGCTATACGAACTCGGCTAACTAATAACTAGAGCCGATACCCTTAACTATAATAGGGTTATAGGTTTCGATCTTAACGGATAGAGACCTCGCTAGGTTAAAATCGATTAAAGTTATAATATACCCTAAATCTAGGTATACTACTATAACCGTTTTTAAGTCTACTAAGGCTAGTATAATCGTAGTATACCGCTAGGACCGGAAGACGTAGGCCGGGTCCCCGCGATATACTCTATCAGACTTAATAATAGGCGCGGCGGCGGATACGAAACTAGCCACTATATTAAGATCCGGAATAGCTAATACGGGTGTCTTATAGATCGATAAGTGCGAATATAGTTTATTATTAGAAGTGAAAAGCGCGCTATATCGTAGGTATAACGTCGTGGCTTCGGTCGGAGCGTAGGTTTATATAACTATTTCTTATAGCTATTCCTCTAGGGCGTTAGGACTATCGGGAGGAGCGTCGCCTAGCGTAGCTATATAGGCGTCGTACTCGGTATAGTACCTATCCTATTCGTCTTTCGCGTTATATAGGAGTCCTTCGGTAGCTAGATCGTTAACCTCGTTAACGTTAGCTTAGAATGCCTTCTAAGCTTATTAGCTATATTATAGGTATACCCGAGGAGGGAACTAGCGTGGTTTAACCGTGTCCTAGGTGCCCTTATCCTAGACACGCTCTAGATTAGTAGCCGGTATTTATTCTATAGGTTCGATTAGTCTATCGGCGTTATTATACTATCGATAAGGGGGTGGAGTACTATACCTATAGAACGGTGGCCTTAGTATCTACGGAGTATATAGGGGTGGTGGTCCTAGCCGTATAGGGTTCCTAGGGGGGGTATAGCGGCCGTGTCTATTCGTTATTAACGCCGTTAGTATTAGGGAACCGGGGTCTCGGCCGCTATTCCTATATCTAGTAGGGAGTCTATAGGAATAGGGTCCTAATCTAACGGGAGCTCTAGTACTAATACTAACGTGCTAATACTCTCTAGGAGGATTGTTCTATCTAATCCCTATATCGTCTATTAAGGACTACTAGCTAATCGTCTAGAGCGGTAGATAGGGTAGGATTAGGAATATCACGTCGTAAGGAGGGTTCTAGGTTTTAACGGATCTTAGTTATCTTATTAACTAGGTTCGGTATCGTCCCTAGGGTGTTATAGAGCCTTAGTATCTCTAGGGCGTAGTCTCGAACGTCCGTTCCTTAGTTAATATCACGCTAGCTATATATGGTGTTATTAACCTTATCGACCACGTCGGCGTAGATCGGCTTAAACTTTCGTTTAAGGACGTTATACTAACCGAATTTATAATCTAGCGGGTTAGATATTAACGCGGAACGTTCTATTTCACTTAGGGCGGCTATATACTATTTAAGAGTCGTACCCTATAAGCACTATAGGACATTCTTTCGGATAGTGTCCTTAGACCGTGTATATACTATACTCTTAAGTCGCTAAATAAATAAACCGATATCGGTGAAGTATAGGGTGTTATTAAGATTAGTTATACCGCCGTCGGTAGTAATAGATAGGTTAAATATACCAATTTCCGATACCTTCTAGGACGTATCCTATCGAACGGGGACGTTAGCCTAATTATAGCGTGTATAATAAGTGATAGGCGGTATAGGAGCGTCCTAATCTATAGACGCTTATTATATAGCCTATCGTATAGCCGGGTTAGTTAGTGCCTCTAGTATTATTCGTCTTAAATCCGGCGCGTTAGGAGAGGGACTAGATGTAGTAGGGCGTAAGAAGATATTAGTCGTAGGCTAGGCGCGGTGTAATTCGGGTCCGATATCTTATAATAATATCTATCGCCTAGGGCGCGGGGCGTCCTAATAATCCTATAGTTACGATAATATAGCGGACGGAGGAGGCGTCGCTAGACGTTATTTAGGGACTATAGGGGTAGCTAATCGACGTTATCCTAGTAGTTAGGTAGGCTATAGACCTATCTATAGGAGATCGATAAACCTAAGTCGGTCTATTAGATATAGAAACTCGTGAACGGCTATACTAAGAGATAACCGATTAATCGGCTAGTCGGACGGGAAAGGATCCTTATTAGACGGGAGTTTTAGTAGGGACGCGGTAGCTTCCTAGAGTAGGGTTTGAATGCGGAGTAAAGTGGTAGAATCGAAATTGTGGGTGTAAGGTCTGATAACGGTAGGTGTAACGGTAGCGCTACTTCCGTCACGTGACTCGCCTCGGTATAGTCTGAACTATTACGCGAGGATAAGAGCGCGGGCTCGCGACTTATCTATTAGAGAGTGTAAACCGGACGTCGTTATCACTAGTTAACTAGTTAATATGAATGTAATAACGGACGAGAAAATAAATAAGACGGGAGACGGACGTCGATAACAGAGGGAGACGTCGACGTCGCCTAAGAGGATTGACCTGACCTGGCTAGCTAGAGACCTAGCCGAAGTCTAGCTTATCAGATTTAGAAAAAATTAAAATTCAACCTAAAGGACACCCTCTGGAGCAACACGGGACATGCTACCATCTGTGAGCACAATATGCTATGGAAGGGGAAGATGATGCATTGTCGCTAGACTAAGCGGGGCTATGAATATCAGCCGTCGTCACATGACTCGGTGACAGCCGCTGCACTGACAGCTTCCATTAGTTCAGGCTCGGGGATTCCATGTGCACTTGCGAGCTTCATCCTCTTCAGAAGGGCATCGTCTTGCGAAACGTAACCAACATCCTGCACTGCTCCAATGTCCATGGAAGACGCTGCGAGACCCAAGCTTGTTCTGTACTGCACAAAGGAATCCAGGAAAGTGTTCGCTCCGGCGTAGTTTGCCTGACCGGCTTGTCCAGTAACTCCAGACATGGATGAGAACAAGATAAAGAAGTCTAGTTTGATCCCAGCGGCAAGAGTAGCGTGGTGGAGATTCCATGTCCCTTGGACCTTAGCAGCCACCGCAGTTCTCCACTCGTCATACGTCCGAAGTTCTCATCGCGAAGAACCATAGAACATTGGATAATTCCCTTCAGATTTGGAGCTTGCTCCAAAGCCCGAGTCACATCCTCTTGCTGCAGAACACTTCCCTTGACGAGACGAATCTCACAGCCCATGCTTTCAAGCTCTTGCTCTTTGATGGTGTCAGGATCTTCTGGGCCGTTTCCAGCGCTTCTGGAAAGGAACAACACACGGCGTTCCACATCTTCTTTGATATTGGTTACTGCAAGTATCCATGTAAGGTATTCGTACCAAGAGATTCCAAGGTTATAACAATCTGACGTTATATTCGGCACTCGGAGATTTTTCGATCCATCCACTTCGGGGGGCGGGCCGATTAGCTTTTCTTCCAAGGTTGTTCCACTCCTGTCCGCCCCATATTTCTTGGCATGCATGCCAAGAACCGAGGACCGAATTGTGGAATTGTACGGGATAGATTCATCCGGTCAGAGCCAAGCACCGAACACCGAAGGACGGTGCAATTCACAGAAAAGGCTGTCCATCTGTTTGAAGGTGTCTGGGAGCTCATGTGACCTTGTTGTTTGCTCCCAAGTGATCTAGTCGTAGTTTCTCTAGATACATAGTTCCTTCTCTCATAAACTCAGATAATTTCTCGTCTCCTAGATCAATCTACCTCTGTGTCTCTTAGAGTTCTCCCCATTATTTGCTCAATTACCTCTGAGAGCATTCGCCATGGCTGACTGCGACCTCGCCAATACAAGGGTCCGAACCGGGTCATCTTCGGCCGAGCATACTTCCACAGACGACCAAGCGAACGAGCTACACGATAGGGTTGCAAAGGTCGCGGAGCGATTGTCGATATGTTCTGGTTCTGGGGAGAGGCAGTCAGAAGTACTCAAGCCCACGCCGGGCAGCAAGCTTGATCCCTTGTCCCCAGCATTTGACGCACGAGTTTGGGTAAAAGAGTTTATCAGACTGACGGAATCGGACCCTGATTCTGCACCTTCGCGCTCCCTTGGCGTTGCGTTCAAGAACTTGGGTGTGTTTGCATATACTACGGCCGCAGAATTCCAAAAGACCACAGGGAATGTAATAATTGGACTCACAACATATCTAGCAAGGTGCCTTCGTGGAAATCGACATGGCAGACGTGTGGACATTCTACGCAACTTTGAAGGTGTTGCAGAAAAGGGAGAAATGTTGCTGGTGCTGGGTCCCCCCGGCTCTGGCTGCTCTACACTTCTCAAGACGCTATCAGGGGAAACGGCGGATTTGAATATTACGCCAGAATCTTATATCAACTTTCGAGGTTCGTTCTTGATAGCCCATTCAACGTCTTAGACTTTGCTCAACGTATTCAGGATTGGACGTGGCCAATATCCGCTCTTCCCTCTGCGGGGATGTTCTCTACAATGCTGAGCTCGATGTACACTTGGCGCATCTAAGTGTTGGAGAGACTTTGACGTTTGCCTCTCGCGCTCGCTCTGTCCGACACGTTCCAGGAGGCTTTGACCGCCATCAGCTCAACACGGTACGCCGCGATGTCATGATGGCCATCTTTGGCCTGACTCATACTATAAACACCCATGTTGGAGATGACTTCGTGCGTGGTGTCAGTGGTGGAGAGCGCAAGCGAGTCAGCATCGCCGAGGCTTCTCTGACTGGAGCCAAGTTTCAGTGTTGGGACAACTCGACACGCGGGCTCGACAGCGCCAATGCTATAAATTTTTGCAGCAACCTGCGCCTCCAGGCAGATCTACTTGATGTAACGTCTGTGGTCACCTTGTACCAAGCGCCCCAGTCAGCCTATGATGTGAGCCTTCCTGTAATAGGTGTTTAAAACAACATTCGTTGGCTAATCATCATATTTTACTTCTAGCTTTTTGATCGAGTCACTGTGATCTATGAGGGGAGACAGATATTCTTCGGTCGAATCACTGAAGCCAAGGGCTATTTTGAAAGCCTGGGCTTTGACTGTGAGTCTTCAAGGTTTGGCGAGCTGACAACGTATCTCGATTTTCTGACGAACTCTTAAGCCCTCCCTAGGCAAACTGTTCCCGACTTTCTGACCTCTATGACCAGCCCGGAAGAGCGGAGGGCGAGAGCTGGGTTTGATGACTCCGTACCTCGCTCGGCGGATGAGTTTGCAGAACGATGGCAATCAAGCGAGCAGCGAAGGAATTTACTCTCTGAGCTTGCATCATATGAACAGAGACATCCCCCAGAAGAGAGAACGGCCGAATACTACCATTCCAGGCGAGCTGAGCAGGCTAAGCAGCAGCGCTCCAAGTCTGCTTACACGATATCATACGCTCAACAAATCTCCCTAACTCTTTGGCGCGCTTACCGGAGATTGCTAGCTGACCCTGGGTTCACCATCGCTTCCCTTTTGTTTAACGTCGCGATGGCGCTCATCTTGGGAAGCATGTTCTACGACCTCAAGCCGGATACATCCAGCTTCTACTATCGTGGAGGACTCATCTTCTTCTCGCTCCTTTTCAATGCTTTTGCAAGCCAGTTGGAGGTAAGTCCCTCCCCCAAGCTTCGTTTCGTAAAGTCCGACTCACTCGTATTGCCTCAACTTGAAAATAGGTCCTGACAATCTATGCCGAACGTCCTGTTGTCGAGAAGCAGAATCGCTATGCTTTCTATCACCAGTCCGCTCAGGCAATTGCGAGCTACTTGACGGACCTACCCTACAAGATCGTGAATATGTTTGTTTTCAATATTCTTATATACTTCATGGCGAGTCTGAAGCGAGAGGCGGGTGCTTTCTTCTTTTTCTGCCTCACCACATTCCTCACCACTCTGGTTCAGTCAGCCATTTTCCGCACATTGGCCTGTATAACCCGGACATCCGATCAGGCTATGATCCCTAGCGCCGTTCTAAGCCTTGGACTGATGATATACACTGGTTTTACCACACCACCAGAGTATATGCCTGGGTGGTCGCGTTGGATGGCGTACATCAATCCCTTGGCATACGGCTTCGAGGCTTTGATGGCAAATGAATTCCACCATCGGGAGTTTCCCTGCGTAGACATGGTGCCAAGCGGACAAGGGTACACAAACCTTCCGTCTGAATCGCTTATCTGCTCTGTTGTTGGATCGGAGGCCGGTTCGGCCTTTGTCAATGGAGATAACTATATCAACAGGTCTTTTGACTACTGGAATGTGCACAAATGGAGGTCAGTATAAGTCGTTCCCGGCGAGACCGTCCTTCGGCTAATTAAGATATGCAACACAGAAACATCGGTATTCTCTGCGCATTTTTGGCCTTCTTTTTCCCTGCCTACGTGCTTGCTGCGGAGCTTGCGAAACCACCAAGAACACGCGGCGAAATCTTAGTGTTCCGTCGTAACAAAGGCTCTCCCAAGCCAGAAAAGGCACTGTCCTTGGACGCCGAGAAGCAAATGCAAGGTCGCCCAGTGGTAGCGGAAAAGCTAAATCCTCCAAGCCGGTCAGACGACATGGTAGTTGGAAAGGATGTCTTTCACTGGGAAGATCTCTGTTACGACATCGAAATCAAGGGCGGAAACCGCCGCCTTTTGGACCATGTCGATGGCTGGGTCAAACCCGGCGTGTCAACTATTCTCATGGTAAAGCTCAATCCCACGTCTAATGCAAGCACGCACTAATCATGACTTTCTCAGGGTGTGTCTGGTGCAGGCAAAACAACCTTGCTGGACGTTCTGGCAACTCGCGTCACCACAGGTGTCGTAACTGGCAGTACAATGGTCAATGGGAGCCCGACTGATCCCTCCTTCCAGCACAAGGTTGGCTATGTTCAGCAGCAAGATCTCCATCTCAGCACAATGACGGTTCGCGAAGCGCTTCGGTTCAGTGCCGTTCTTCGTCAATCTGCAGAAATAACGCGATCTGAGAAGCTCAACTACGTCGAGCATGTCATCGACACACTAGAAATGCGAGAATTTTCGGACGCTGTCATTGGTGTTCCTGGAGAGGGTCTCAATGTTGAACAACGCAAACGTCTCACAATTGGCGTGGAACTCGCCGCTCGACCACAACTGTTGATCTTCTTTGATGAACCTACTTCAGGATTGGATTCGCAGACTTCCTGGTCCATTTCTGAACTCATCAAGAAATTGACGAATAGCGGCCAGGCAGTTCTCTGCACAATCCATCAACCCTCCGCTATTCTCTTTGACCAGTTCGATCGACTTCTTCTTATCGCCCCAGGAGGCAAGACAGCTTACTTCGGTGGTGAGTGCCCGCACTTCTCGTATTCTTAAAACGCTTTGCGCTAATTAAATATGCCTGTAGATCTGGGAAGTGGTGCTTCAACCATGATTAACTACTTTGAGAAAAACAATGCCCCTGCATGCCCCGCGGGTGCCAACCCCGCTGAATGGATGTTGCAGGTGATAGAACCGCCTACAGATGGCTCGAAAGTACCAGACTGGCACCAGGTATGGCTGAATTCTCCAGAATATCAGACTGTCAAGGCGGAGCTTGGTCGCCTTCGTGCTCTTCCAGCAACAGAATCCGCAGATAATGAAGACACCACAGATGGAGACACCTCCCAGCATCAGGAATTCGTAGCCTCTTTCTGGGCACAGTTCGGCCAGGTTTTACAACGCACTGGGAAGCATCTCTGGCGATCACCGACTTACATTTGGTCCAAAACCATACTGATTGTCCTTTCAGTACGTGGAAATTCCTCGTTGCCTTCTACTCGCCCCTAACCACGCTTTTCCTTTATAGTCCCTCTACCTCGGCTTCAGTTTTGAGGCCAACAATTCCATCCAAGGGCTGCAAAATCAGCTGTGGGCTATATTCATGCTGCTCGTGCTGTTCATCAACATCAATGAGCAAATAATGCCCATATTTCTACCCCAGCGAGCGCTGTACGAGGCGCGTGAACGTCCGTCAAAGATTTACAGGTGGACAAGTAAGGCTCTCTTCCTTCCATCAGCATTTTGTCCACGCAACCCGCTGACTTGTCCCATTCAAAGCATACTTACTTTCCAACATCCTCATTGAGCTCGCATGGCATACCCTGATGGCGGTCATCATGTACTTCTGTTGGTATTACCCAGTGGGCTTTGTCCGAAACACGTCGTCCGATGACCAGGCTATCCGCGGGTTCCTCGTCTTCCTCTTTTTATGGGTTTACCTGCTATTCACGAGCACCTTTGCCCACTTCGCCATTTTCTGGATTGATCTTCCGGAAACTGCAGGCGTACTAACCAGTCTTTTCTGGATGCTTTGTATCCTGTTCTGCGGGTGAGTCCAAATTTGGAAGAAATTACTTCCTCTCCAGATTTAGCCATCACGCTAATCATGAAAGCAGAGTCGGGGTCCCCATAATTGACCTTCCAAAGTTTTGGTCCTTCATGTATCGTGTTTCGCCCGCAACATACCTTGTTGGGGGAATCATGTCCAACGCAGTTGCCAACTCCAACGTTACATGTGCCGACCGCGAGATCCTCCATATGGTTCCCATTAGAAACCTTACCTGCGAAGAATTCCTGGGTGCTTATAGGGAGGCCGCCGGTGGCTTGGTACTAAATCCGGCAGCGCGAAGCATGTGCGAATACTGCCCACTTGCCACCACTAATGAGTTCCTTGATCGATTCCAAATTTCGTATGACACGAGGTGGCGGGACTTTGGGCTCATATGGGTCTATATCTTAGTTAACATCGTGGCAGGGCTAGGGCTTTACTGGGCGTTCAAGGTCCCTAAAAAGGGAGGCAGCAAGCGTGCTTGACGGAATTTTGGACCCAATAGACCGCGCAACAGTACATTTAGAGTAGTTAATCCTAATTCATTCGATTTCGCGTTTCAAGTGCTTCTACCTCAGAGTCATTATTTTGTATGCAGATGGATCGGAAGCTGGTAGATGGAAGAGAATTTTGAAGGCGAAACTGCGCACCGAGCATTTTTTTTATATAGTGACTACCGTCAGTTGGACAAGAATTGCGAGGCGATTCGATGTCTTAATTACATATGTAGCCAGATATATATCCCGAATGAAAACAAAGAGCAACGCGACTATGCCTTGAAGGCGGTGTGGAATATTGCGGGGTATATATCTGCGAATGTCTGCGCATGCTTTGCTCACTTTGATATTCGGGAGTTGAAGCACTACAGAGGAGGAAATGTACCCTGATTGACACATCCTTCCAAAGTTACGGCCTGCAATATGTTAAGAATCAACAAGTCCTGTGATCAGTGCAGGTACCGAAAAGTCCGATGCATCGGTATAATCCGCTTTCAGATTGCTATCAGGTACATGGGCTAAGGCTGATCATACCACAACTATTTGTAGTACCTGAAACCCCCAGACGACCGCAGGCACCATCTACCTGCATTCACTGCATCGTATGCTGTTCCAACTTTCTGGTGATACAACATCGCCTCTAATGCAACTTCACCTAGAATCGCAACAAGTCTTGTCAATTCACGCCTATCAGACGCAAATTCCGGCGCAAAGATACACGTGCGTACTGGCCCTGTACAACCAATACACTGCATATGTACATGATCACTAACGCCATGTAGAACCTGCTCCCCTCCCTATTGAACCATTACTGTCACGCGAGAATGACTTACCAATCGACCGTATCTTGCGTTTTGGGCCTCAAAATTTCGATCTCTATGATGATTCCGTCGTTGTCAAGGTATGGGTATAGACACCTTCTAGCAAAGTCCACATTGCTCACGACATCGCACTTGCAGGCTAGCAATGAGCGAAGTAAGCTTATAGTTCCCCATCCGTCTTTATACCTCCTCACACATGTCTAGCGACCAGCTCGTGCATGAGCTTTTTCTCGGACCAACGGATGAGTGCATTGGTCAGCCGAATAGGAACGGATGTACTTACAGAGCTTGTTAAGGACCTAGAAACCCTCCTTGTCTCACGAGTATGTTCGCAAAACGACTCTTCGTCGTCTACGATTGAGTTCCAGTCGCCTCTAGCCAGTGTTAACGTGACGTCAAGCGAAGCCGAGGCCTATATTGGTGGTCAGTCTATCCTTCCCTTAGTCATTGTCCGGCATCTGATTGAAAGAACTAGCCTACTTTGACCGGGTCCATCCTATTTACCCCTTTCTCGATCTACAAGTGTTCACCTCGCATACTGCTAACTGCCAACGTACTGGGACATCGAAATGCAGCAAAGCATGTTCGGCAGTATATAATGCTGTCCTAGCTTTGGGCAGCCAGTACCACCGAGGCGGCAGCTTCATGCCAGGTTCGGGAAAGGCATGGAGTATTTTTCAATTATGTCTAGGTGTTATTCCAGACACATTGTTTCCTCCATACTCATTAGCGAAGCTTCAAGTATTTTAATGCCTGCACCTACTTTGTCTCATGTCATACTGACAAAATCTCATAGGCTCTGACAGCTATGGTGAGGGCTAAAAATCCTCGCTTACTATTCTCTCACACCTAATGTTCGAGTTGCAGTCCATCTTTGCAATGAATGCCTGCTGTCTTCAACTCGATCAGGCGTTGGTATACGAAGCCGCTAGAATGGCGCAAAGCCTACGCTACCACAAGTCTTCAAATGCTCAACCAGCTCACTTGAAGGTGTTCTGGACCATATACCACTTGGAAAAGATTGCCTCCTTCTCTGATGACAACAGCTCAGTGCGTTAACAGCTCTCTCCGGGCCATGGGAAATATTCTACTAATCATTAGCCAGGTGTTCGCTGATGAAGATATCGGATGCGACATCCCTTCCGTCCCAGGGTCAATGTTCGGAGACTACAACTGGTTCCTATCCGCCATTCGTCTGAGCAGACTCACGTCGATCGCATACGCCACTCTGTTTTCGACGAGGTCTTCTTTGAAGTCCGCAGAGGATTGCCTATGCTCTATCAAACACGTACGGCGTGGGCTAGAAGAATGGCGCTTATCGGTACCTGTGGCATTTCGGCCGAAGGAGTCAATCCGACTAAGTGAAATTGGAAGTCCGAATACGAAGATGATTGCTATACAGACGCATTACTTGTACTACAACCTCGTTTTTGCTGTAGAACGCCTGTGCCTTCACGTCAACCCCGATGAAAAGCTGGATCGCGAGGATAGCAAGTGGGAATTGATGAACGCAGCGCGCACTGTCATTGAACTTGTTTCGTTCATTGAAATCGAGCCTCATATGCCTATCTTGTAAGTCCATCTTCCTCTTCCTCAACTTCAACGGGATACCAGCCGAAGGTCATGCTCATAATTTAACTTAGCGTTGCTGGTATCATGCCATTATCGGCAGTCTTCGTTCTGTTTGATTTCGTGATTCACAACCCCGCTCATAGAGAAACAGAAAGTAATATTGCCTTCCTTGATCAGGCTGCGGCATACTTCAGTCAGCTTGACTACGCCTCTAAGGGCGCGCTCCCAGGAAGCATCATCTCAAGTTTTGCAGGAATTGCTCGACAATATATTCTCAAGTTGCGGGAAAGGGTACCCACGCCTACCATCTCGAAGCCGGAGATGCAGCAAGGAATCCAACCAATATGGGATTACGGGCCAGATATTGATTTCAAGGATATAGATGTAGGGAACCTTTCCCTGATATCCAAACATCGCTAACTCCGTCATAGCTTTCTTCGATAATGTCGCAGCCGAATTCCGGGCAACTTCCTTTCGCAAGCTTTGACACGCCGTCGCCGTATAGGCCCGACATGCTCAATTACCCCCCACCCCAGGATATGCATGCCTCGAACAACCAAATAGAGGACCTGCGATCCATTTTCGGCCTTGTGTTCCCTGATTGGGCAGGGGATGTATAGGCTTGTCTCCGCTGCTCAGGGAAGGGATGCTGGGTTCTACTCGATCAAAAAGTGGCAAGCGGCGAACACTAAAAGGGAAAGATAAAGACGTTCCTCTTCTCTATGTAAAACAATCTGAACCATTTTTACTAGGGGTATTGGGTATTTGTGGATACGGGTACTATGGCAAATTGTATGCGGCGCCGTCGTTGATATAAAGAAAGGGAAAGATGTATGCAGTGTTGGTTTAACTACTGCATAAACAAATAGCGGATTCTCAATGACAAGAACACAACATAGCACCAATCAACATGTGCCGGGGAATCACAGAAATACAGATATGGGAAGATACGAAAATATGACGCTGGACTTTATTCCTTCAAAGTAGGGGAAAGGAATAATCGACAGGCCAATTACATTCCCGTCCTGGCCTATCATCCCGGATTTCCGCGTGTTGGCTACTGCTGAGGCGTTGGGTTCTTTCAAGGTATGGTATACCAGTTGGTACCTACGAGACAAAGTCGAGACCATCTCCATAGAAGTGGAGGCCTATTGGCTTGCCAGGATCATGAGTTTGAGTCTCGTGTCACCGTGTGGCGGTTTTTACCAGACGAGTGCTCTATTTCCACTAGAGATGGCTCTTTGCATCGATTACCTTGATGGATTCGGCTAATGTCGGTAACGGTAGCAGAGAGGCCTGCGAAGTGAGTGCTAGGGAGCTCAGCTGCAACATCAGCGGCTAGCGCAGGCCCTGTTCAATGTCAGCACTGGACCTTTCGAAGCTGAGCAATCTGTGAAACCTTTTGCCCGCTTTTCCAATATGTACGGGAAAGTATAGACCGGCTTGAGTCTGAATATATCCATTCGTTTACATATCTATGTATTCTGGGAAACTAAGTACCGATAAATATGTTTTGGATATACTATATGCAACAAAAGGGCGGGCTTGCGGGCTGGCCTAGTCTGGTGGCACTTTGCTGACTCCGATTGGGCAAGTCTCACGGTTTCCTTGTAGCATTTATAGTCATCATTCATTATTTCATGCCGGAAGTTCTTCATCTGATCTGACTCGGTGGACCCTGATTCTGTCTCGTGCGAAAGTCTAGGACACCTACTCTAGAAGAGCATTGCCCGGGGAATGATTTCTATAAGAATCGATATGTCAACCTAATGATTTCCTGTAATGGTCTCAGAATCAGACCCCTCAACCCGAGACTTTCTCTTATATGGACATAGCTCTCTAGATCTTCTGTCCAACCAACCTCGATAAATACGCCAACGTTCTACATTTCCCGGGTTTTTAGCACCAAGCCTTATACTACATGGGGGATGGAAACCCCTTCCACGCCCCTGTGACAAATGGCATGGGTAGGGTCACTCTGGGAAACACGTAGACTTTACCCTTGTTTTAGACCCTTGCTCTTCTGAGGAGCAAAGTACTTTGGCTATCATCCGTCAGGAAATCCACACTTGGTCGGTAAATATATAACGCCTAGATCTGTACTATGTGGATACTAACGATTCAGCTGCTAAGCTGTACAACTTGCTCGTGATATATCCTAAAACCTTGATGTTCGAGCCATTGGAAGAACTATGGATCGAGGCATGGCTGACGCGGACTTCGTTAGAGTATACAGTAAGATGCTGATCACCATGATGGGTTCCATTGACCTGCAGAATTCACTATCAAAACACGCATTATGAATAGATCATCTGTAGGCAAACGATTCCATAGGGGGAAGTGAACCACCTCAAACTTATTCGGCTATAGGACTATATGTACAGCTACCTACATGTAGGTAGCACCTTCCGGGGCTCGATTCCCGCATCCTATATTAGTACTGTGCCAACTCCTTTTCGCAACATTGGAGCCCTGAAGACTAATTTTTCTTAGAAATTCCTTGTACTTCCAAATTTGTCTACGGTATTTGAAATGCACTTGAGCATTGCTACTATCGTGGGCCTCGCCATCGCCCCTGCGTTAGCCCACTGCCCTTATGCCCGAGATGCAGGTACAGAGGGTGACAACGCTAATCTCCATGCTCACGTGCTTCGTGACGCCGTTCAAAGCAAGTCGACAATAGGTGTTGCGTCTCCTGCCCCTTCGGCAGCCGCTGGGAAAAAGGGTGTACTGTTGATGAACCGCATTGCCCCCGGCACCTCAGAACTGTATATCGCGAACGCAGACGGCACGAATGAACGTCCTCTGTTAAAAGATCCCGGATATGAATACCACGCCGTATTCTCTCCCGATAGTGAATGGATTAGCTTCACCAGTGAGCGTGACGGTGATGGAAACTCCGATATCTGGCGTGTGCATCCCGATGACTCCGATCTACAGCCGATTGTGACATCCCCCGCGGCGGAAGACAGCGTTGTTATCTCATCCAATGGGACACTGGCAGCATATGTTTCAACAGCAAATACCTACAACGCTAACATTTGGGTCAAGAATTTGGAGACCGGCGCCGAGTGGAACATCACCGATACCCCAAATAACCGGCCACGCGAGGACATGATGCGCGGTCACTTCCGTCCGGCTTGGTCGCCAGATGGAAATTGGCTTGCATTTTCCTCAGACCGAAACACAAGGTGGGAGGGCCACGGGAATCTCACGTACCTCGGCCTCGCCGGCTGGGAGCACACCCAAGAACTCGGCATCTACATAATTCGCCCTAATGGCTCGGATCTTCGCCGTGTCGCTCACCGTGATTCCCACTGTCTTGGGTCACCCAAATGGTCACCGGATGGCCAGCGCCTCATATTCTACGAAATGACTCGTAATGAGACGTGGGATGCGCATCGACCTGAGACCGTGGCAGATGCCAACTCCACAATTGTTTCTGTTGGGGTCAATGGCAATGACCGTCGAATTGAAGTTGGCGGTCCTGGTGTCAAGACCTTTCCCCAATACGTGACGAACTCTACCATTGGGTACCATCTGAAGGGCGGCAACAAGGAGGGCTTATACCTTACAAACGGTACCTACTCCAATACCACTATCCGCTCTCCCTCATGGTCTCCTGATGGAAAGTACGTGGTTTATGAGAAGGTTAGTTGGTCTATCCGCCCTCTCTTTAAGGAGCTTTACAGCTGGGACACCGACTGGGAGTATCGCTTCACTGATGTCTTCCCTCAACTCTCTTCGGATGACCGCGTGGCTGTCACCGAAAAGCAAATCGGGAACTCCTCCATTGCCACTTTTGATCTGGAGGACAGGAAGGTCTCTTTACTCTATAAACCTGACAATACCAGTCTCCTTGACACTACTTTGATTAAAGATGGCCTGGCCGGGGCCTACAATCCCAGCTGGTCCCCTGACGGGGAATGGGTCGTCTTCGGAGTGGGCGCCTGGTTTGAGGCGCGTGATTGGCGTGGAGGATGGATTGTACGTTTGACCGCAAACGGCAGCTACATCGACGTCCTCACCAACAGTAACCTCAATCTCACAGGAACAAAGGACCTGAACACCGGCTTTCCCAGCTTCTCTCACGACGGCAAGAAAGTTGTCTACCGCGTGTGGGGTGCAGATACTGCCAAGTACGGGGACGAGACAGAAATTGATTTACGCATTATCGACATTGGGACTAGAAAGATCACCCAGCTTACCAGCGGTTGGGACAACCTTCGATCTTTCTCGCCCGACGGAGAATTTATAGTCTTCACCCGCAAGGTTGCTCCGACTAACTATGAGATTTGCACCATCCGCCCCGACGGTAGTGATTTCCGTATTCTGACTTCCAGCGGGGCCAACGACGCTCACGCTGTTTGGCGGCAGGATGGAAAAATCTTGTGGTCTTCCGGGATGTACGGATTCCAGTATGAGTGTGCTTTGTATGACGAGACCTTCCAGCCCTACGGTCAGGTTATGATCATGGACTCCGATGGATCCAATAAGCGTCCTTTGACCAACTCTATTTGGGAAGATTCTATGCCGCTGTTTCTTCCGAAGGATGGGTTTCAGAATGAGACTTGAAAATATAGAAAGGGGGTGGTTGCGCTCTGTTTTCTCACAATTGACCTAGTCAATTTCTTTCGTTTTGGATAGTTAGATAGAACTGTCAGTCTATATTCCTATGGAAAATGGCATCATTACTTCCCGTACGTGGATGTTCTGATTGGACCTCGGGAACTGCGAAAGAGTTATAGATTAAAGTAAGAAAATGAGGTGAATTGATTGGTCCTTTTTTTAAGATGTGGGACCGCTAAACCCAAACAAGAAACCAACACCGAGGCTCTGAAAAGCAGAGCAGCCCAGGCGTATTAGTTACGGGGATCGATTTGGTTTATGTAGTTCATACTAGTACCAACTTATCAAGGCACAACTTGCCTTTACGACAATCTTTGTGACGCAAAGCTGCGCTCGCTACTGCCCGCCCTTCCGTGGTACCTGGGCCTTCTACGGTACCACACCAGCCTCGCTCGAGAAGCATGTACCTTTAGAACTCGATCCAGAGGCAAAATATTCACTTACTGTTGAGGCTTAAGTTGTCGGTGAAATTAAACTACTGTGACAGAAATAATACAGACTAGGTTGGAGACCATCGACCTGATATACTTCCCTCTTAGGACTAGCGTATATCCGTGGTTATATCAATCACGTGATAGCATCCGAGATCCACCCGCCTGGGATTTTTGACATCTTCAACACCTAGGAACAATCGGACTGTTGGACAGGAGAGTCAAAATTCAGCTATCAGAGTACCGGCTACGCAGGATCCCAGCAATCGATGTTCTCTTGACCTTCAAATCGGATGTTGTTCAATAGAAATCCGCATCTATGTGACATCTAGGCACTGCAGGTCCGAACCTTCCGCCCATACAACGGCAAGAAACCAAAGTTTCTTCCCGGGATGTCATCTTTATACGGAAGTCAGCAATGGCCAGAGCTTCTCCCACCGCAATCTGCACAGCCACGCCCATCATTATTTGGAGGCCCAAGCAGTGATGGCTTGCAACCTTCTTCTCAGCCAGAACCACCAAGGAGTTCTCTTTTTGGAGGCCCGTTCGAGCGAGATCTCCCTCTAGAGCCCTTTTCTGAGGATCCCATGGATGAGGATCCAGACCAAAACGAACATGAATTTGACACGTTAATGCGAGAACAGCCCTTGGCGTTCCCGGATGACTCTGATGACGAAAGCTATCAGGAAAATAATCGCGGCAGAAGTCGCACACGCTCAAAAAGGACGCAGAAACCTCAACATGAGCCAATTTACTACGTAGTTGATCGAGGTCTTGACCTGCCACCTGGGGTTGAGCGTCCCAATCTGTTTGATGGACACGCCACTTCGTGGAGGAACTACAATGCCGACGATATCGGAGCCTATAATGCAATGACTACCCACCGAACCAGAGATTTGGCGGCTCATCTTTACAATGCCCACGTGATTCGCAGGCGAGCGCTGGACACTGCCCGGAAGAGCCATGGGGTCGTTGACCAAGCCCCACTCCGTGTACACAAGTGGTGGGCTGCATGGCCTGTTCATGCAGCCACGGTTCCCCGTCCCAATGAGGTCATCCAGAGGACGATGGACGCTCCTGATAATTTCCAGATGCAACCTGATCCCCGACCCAGTGCGGAACTGGAAGAATGTATCACAGCGTTCATACTAAAGACCTCCAAGGAGACCTTCCAAGCGCGAGAGTGGACTTTTGAAGAAATCGAAGATAACTCACGGAATAAGATGGACGGCGAGGATGAACTGATGGATGATGAATTGGAGAAAAAGGAAGAGGACGAAGAAGAAGAAGCGCCTGTCGATACAAGAATCCTCCGACCGACAGTTCTACTCGACGATGACAGATCCTTTCGCCAACTACGTCCCTTGGCCCGCAATGTGATCTCACAGGTAGACCGGCTGCTATACGGACTTCATTGCGCCATGAAGGGTCGCAAGTTCGAGGAAGACTCTGGAGACGAGCAATGGGGTGATTCGGACGAAGAAGACTACCCCGTTCGAGAGAACCCCCAGCGTGGAAGCAGAAGTCGATCGCGTGGTCGGAGGAGTGCGCGACAGGAGTCTCGGGAGCGGGAATTATCACGCCGTTCCAATAGTGTACGCATATCCACTGGACTGGACACGGAACATGAAAGCTTGCCAGAAGTGTCCCAGACCCGAGCGCAATCCCGCGGCTCCTCCGCTAGTCGCGATAACAGTCGACACACGAAGGGCCGACTCAGATTGCGAGACTGGAGCGAAGTTATGGGACTGGCATCAATGATGGGCCTCCCCGCTCCCGCAGTAATGCGCGCGTCAAAGCGATGCGCGGATCTTTTCGGGGAGGACATGGAATTCCGAATAATGCCCGAGGGCAGAGTACGGAAAAAGCGCAAGGCAGATGCTCGAGAAGAATATGTCTACACTGAAAGCGAGAGCGATAATGACTCGGCGCCACCAAGTCCTCAGCCAAGCCCTGTGCCAATCCCCCAGCCGAGTCACAGGCCCGAACCCATACCTGAACTCGAACCCAAACCCAGAGTGAATATGCCCAAACCCAAGGCAAAGACACCCAAATCCAAGGAGAAGACACCCAAATCCAAGGAGAAGACACCCAAATCCAAGGCAAGGGCCCCAAGTCGGCGACGCTCGAAGTACATAACTCCTGCAATCGTACCTCCCTCCGCATCCCCAACTCCAGAGCCGGAGACGCCGGCGGAATCTGCAGATCCCCCCGCTGATGACGCAGAACAAGCCGTGGACGAGGAGGCAAGGACGGTTAAACCAGGCGTTGGAAAGGGTGCTCATCGGAAAGCGGATATTCTCTGTCCTGTCAGGTCTTGCACTCGACATACGAATGGGTTTTCACGGAAATGGAACCTCAACCAACATTTGAAAAAGGCTCATGGTATACATGTTGCTCCTGGCAATGAAGCCTCGATTGAGCGGGATGATCCGGTTATCAGGATCGAATAGGTATACTTTGCTTGATGAAGCTTGGTTGGTGCGGTTGAGTTGTCAGGCATTAATTGTTTGCTAGTTGACTTCTATTAGCTAGTTTCTGTTTGTTGGTGGAGAATTCAATTCTTCTTCTTCTTTCTCCCTCTCTGTCCTCTGTAGGCAGATCAGGTCCTGCTTTAAAAGCCACAGGACACAGCAAAAATGGCTGGCAAGTGTCTACCACTAAAATATCTAGCTCTTATGTGTCTCTACTGAGGTTCTCGGTGCCATCAATGAATGTGCTCGAAAGCTTTTTTTTTCTTCTTGTAATTTTTTGTTTCTTCCCCCTCTCTGTCGATGACCAAATGTCTTGAATAAATGGAAAAAGTAAAAAAAAAAAAAAAAAGAAATTCGAAATCGAAATCGAGAAATTTGAAAAGATGTCAAAGGATGCCCAGTACGAAGACGTATAGGCGCCAGCTGCCAAAACCCATTTTCCGCCTAATATTGGTGCCTTAATGCCTGATTCTGGCCTGAGAGCCTGAATTAAGACCGGCAGAAAAATAGAAATACCTGAATTACTATTACACTTCCCTTAATAAGCAAGGTACTATTATTATGTCAGCTGCCTCTCAACTCTACAAAATGAAGCTTTTTTCTCCCATACAAATGCATACATCTCCCATTTTTGAGGTGGTTTACCAGCTGTCTCTCTCCAGCATGAAAATGAAGCCTTTTTCCCCCATACAAATGCATACATCTCCCATTTTTGAGGTGGTTTACTAGCTGTCTCTCTCCAGCATGAAAATGAAGCCTTTTTCCCCCATACAAATGCATACATCTCCCATTTTTGAGGTGGTTTACTAGCTGTCTCTCTCCAGCATGAAAATGAAGCCTTTTTCTCCTATACAAATGCAGTATCTCCCGTTTTTGAGGTGGTTTACCCTCTCCAGCATGAAAATGAAGCCTTTTTCCCCTATACAAATGCAGTATCTCCATTTTTGAGATGGTTTACCCTCTCCATGTATCAAAATGAAGCCTTTTTCCATTGATTTCTAGTTACAAATCCATATATTTATCTCACCCTCCGTCTCCGCTGGCTCCGCCGAGGTGTGGTAACCGGAGATCTCGCCCGCTTCCGCCTTACCGGGTCTGCTCTTACCGGGTCTGCTCTTACCGGGTCTGCTCTTACCGGGTCTGCTCTTACCGGGTCTGCTCTTACCGGGTCTGCTCTCGTTGGCTCTGCACCTACTAAAGTAGCCACTTTAGTAGGTGCTGGACTTGGTGTAGTCATATGGAAAGGAGCCTCGTCCTCCTATGGATCAGCCTCGAATGAATACGTATCTTTATACCGCTTTATAACTATATAGAGCTTAGCCTTCCGACCTGGAAGCTTATCAATAAGCTCCTTTATAGTACCCTCGAAGCTATCCTTCAATCCCGATATCTATCGAGGGCTATATTTACCCTTTGTATACTGTATTTCCTTAGCAAAGAAGAACCTATCGGTCTAGTCTGCCTCGAAATCGACGATACTCGGTAGCCCTGTAATAAAAACATCCCTTATAAAGCTATCGATATCTAAGATCATTTGCGTAGGGCGAAGGTTGATTGAAATCGAAGCTTTTAAAATAATAATAATTAGCTTTAGTCTCTAAAGGGTATAGATAAATATACTATCGGGAATTGGCTCTATCTCTCCGGATTTCTCTTAGAGCCAGAAAATCACTGTTATTGTGATATCTCGGTTCGCTTCTTCGGCAGCTTTTCGAGTAGCCTCTGCCTGCTTATACTGCTTGGTATATGTAAGACGGTTTCCGCTGACTGGATTCCTAACGAGGTTATTGAACCGAGTGCTTGTATACTGAGCTGGTATAGCTGGCGAGGAAGGTATAGCCACGCCGGGCGTGGCTACTAATGAAGTTGGTGTAGGAGTTATAGAGTCTGCCTCCCGTAATAACACCTATATAGCTTCTTGCGTAGTAGTTGAGAGAGGCATTTTAACAGATAGTACTAGAAAGTGAAAGTGAAGTGAAAGTGAAAGGTATAGATAAATGAATATATGCTTAACCCCCGTGTTACGGACCTACCCGTCACCAATCAGTGGTGACCCACCAGGAACACAGATGGGCCACCGAGAGCCAACCAACAGATCTGTCATCAGATCACGTGTAGCACCTTATACTCTGGCATCCCTAGGCAGTCAGGGAAAAGAGAAACCATAATCATACTCACTGAGTAAGAGCATGATCCGCCCTGATCGGACCCACTCCGTAGAAGATTTCCACTATATAGGTTGTTCTATATAACAGAAATCCGATACACTAGAAGTTGCCATTTAGGAACTACGGAACACGTGATCGTGACTCTAAGATCTACTCCTAGGGAGTATATTTAGGAGTCACTAGCGACTCTAGTAGTGACTCCGGGGGAGTCACTTAGGGAGTAGGAAACGAAGGATATATAAGGACACTCTATTATATACTTAGTTTAGTTCTTCGTCTTCAATTATATATTATTACTTACATTTACCTTTTAGATTACTAGTGACTCTCTTACTTAATTATAACTTAATAACACTCACGAATAGACTAATACTCCGGTATAGATCTATTCGGCGCTCTACCTAGCACCGTTCCTCGATACCTTAAAAGGACCTAGTCTATAGTAAGGCCTATTAGGCAATAGTATAGTTAAGAGTATAGATTATTAACGTTAGAAACCTAAGTAGTATAAGGTAAGTATACCCGGAACCCTTCTAACCTAACTATAACTAGTTTGTAGTGCGTAATATATTAAAGACCGTCTCGAATTAAGCTTCGAGTCACTAAGTAATATATCGTCTAGTCACGTATCTAAGGCTAAAGCACCGGCCTCGCGGGAGTAGGATAATTAGGAAGATACCTAGGAAAAGAAAGTCGTAGCCTTAGAGGCTATAATCTAGAAACTCACTAAGGAGTTTAACGAGTTCGGTAAAGGCGCGGGGAGTAAGTTCACTAATATCGACGATTACCTCGAGTAGATTAAGGCTTAAGTCGTCGGCTCCGCCCTAGCTAGTGCCGCTTAAGGACCTCGACTACCTAAAGCTAAGTGTTTCGAAGGAACCCGAACTAAGCTTCGAGGTTTCCTCACTTAGATAGATATATACCTCGACGTAAATAGTACTAGGATACCTAACGAAGTAGGTAAAGTGATCTTTATATTAACCTACCTACGTAGGTAAGTATAGAACTAGCTCGAACCTTACGTCCGGGACTATTATAAAAAGCCGCTATAAGAATAGTCGGCTACTACCGTAAGTATCTTCGGAAGCTATAAGAGCTTTAGGGAACATTTAGAACGTATATTCGGAGATATCGACGCTACTAGAATAGCTAAACGTAAGCTATAGAAGATTAGATAATAAACTAGCGCGTCGGTCTACGCCTCTAAATTCTAATAGATCATTTTGTATCTAGTCTACCCGATCGAGCGTATATCCCGTACTTTAAGGTAGGACTTAAACCTAACGTTAAGGATAAACTAGCTAGGATCGATAGGCTAGATACTTTAGATAAACTTATTAAGATCGCGGTTAAGATCGATAACTATATTAACGAACGAAAGTATAAACGACGAGAAATAGACTAATAGAAGCGTAGTAAATTATACGGCTTTAACCATTTTAGTAATAGACGCTACGATAAGGCGCTACTATAAGATAACGATCTATATAGCCCGAAGCTAATAGAGTTAGACGCTACTTAGGATAAGTAAGACGAGTGTTATAAGAAGAATCTCTACTTTACGTACGGAAAACCCGGACACTATATAAGGGAATATAAGTAGAAGCGACCGTATAGAAAACGGTAATACCTATAAGTAATACGCGAAGAACTACGTATAATCTAGGAATAAACCTAGATAGCGACCCTAAGGGACGACTCCTTAGAAGATCTCTTAGTAAGATAGGAAAACCTAAGCCTAGAAGAGATATTAGCGGGTAACCTATATACTAAAGGGTTAGCCGACGAGCTAGGGTATAAGTACCCCGAGATAGATTAGGATATAGTGGAAAGTTAAGGATAGATATAGTATATATCCCCGGAAATATATTAAGAGCTAGCTAGGTATAAGGCCTAAGGGGATATCGGTTAGCGATCCGAGGACTCGCCTAGACCTAGGGCTATAGTCGTAGGACCGGACTAGATGTAGGACCCCTACTATCCTAAGAAGAATAGTATAGAGCCCTCCGGGACACTAATCACGACTCCCGAGTCCACTAGTGATCTAGGAATAGATCTAGTAATCCCCGAAACACCTTACGAAAGTCTAAATTACTATCGTTAACTAGAGAACGATAAAGAAGCTAACGAGCTTATAGGATATCTCGAGGATAAGATATAGACCCGTAGGTTAGACTAGCACCTTATTAACGTAATTGAGGAAGGCGACGACCTAACCGGATACCCTTATAAAGATTCCACTTACGCGTGTAAAGGGTACGTACGATACCTAGGATATAGTAGAATAGCTACTACGATATACTATAACGAGATATATATAACTCACGGCTAGGGCAAGTTAGACTATAGTATCGAACCTAGACTACTAAAGTGGATAAAAAAGCTAAGATAGAGAGAAGAATACTAAAGAATTTAGTATAATAGACGGTAGTTGAGGCATGCTTTCAATGCTTCGCAAGTGAAGGGCTTCCGGATAAGGTTCGCTTTTAGATGTTTCATGATCCCGGGTATGTTACGCGCCACTTTGATGCTATTCATCTTAAAGAAGAACCACTCAAATGCAACTGGTGTGAAGTAAGCTTGCTATATCGAATGGCTTTCTAGCGCTATGCTTCTGATGTGCATCGCGTGCGTAGTCGCTGGCGATGCCCGAATCCGATGTAGGGACTTGAAAAACAAGAGTAGGCCGGTCATGAATCAACGAAGCCATTGACTCGGTATCCCTGATAGCTTAGGAAGTGGATTTAAAGTCTGTCTTCGAACTAAAGAAGTCCCTATACCTGACTCCTAACGGGAAATATCCGACTACATTTATTGTAGTGCGTTGGGAGGGCGATATCTAGATATAGGAGTCTCGTGAGGATTTCCATTCTTTGATAGGGGACCTTAGCGAGTTCGAAGTTGATATCCTCTTATACTTTATGGCAATATCTTAGGAAGGGGACTATCTTAAGGCTATGACTGGGAAAGACCGACATTCCTAGTTATTGTAAGCACCTATATTAATTAGGGGGGTCGGGATAGTTGCCGAATTAGTAATAGCTCCTTATTACGGTTAGGATAATAACTTGCTTTATAGCACTTGATATTTTATATATGCTATATTAGTTTTGTGTAATCTAATGAGGTTACATTTATATTTACGATTAATCATATAAAGTAGTGTCCAATCGTCACTTAGTAGCCTACTCGAACTGTTAGCTCTCGGGTATATAATAAGCCTTATGCCCTAACTCTAGCTTAGTTAGACTTCTACTTTCTTTCTACCCGGTTAACCTAGCACCTAGGTACACGTCTCTTCTTTTTAAGCTATAATAGCCAGCCCTTTAAGCACAATTCTTATTGATAATAACGAACTACCCCCGAGCTAGCGGCTAACCGATTCATAAGTCTAAAGGACCTCTGTGATCCCAGAAGCCCATTTCCTTATGTAAACATGTCTTATGGCTTAGTGGCCGGATCCATATGGATCCGTTTCTGCACTTATGTACACTATCGTTACCGTATTCCGCAGTACTTAGTCGTTGGCAAAGCCAACTCAATACAAACTATGCGATCCTTTCCGAATCTCACCTCTCTACGTATATCTCTTAGGACCCTGATTAAACCAAACGATTCTGCCACTCGTAGTATCGATTCATCCTGTAAACGCAAAAAGCCTAAAGGAAAACAACCTAACACTTTAGTATAGCCTTTCTAAGACACTGCGTTTTCCTAAGCTAATAATGGACTAGGATACCTATCTTAAGAAGCTGCGTAAGATAGTTAACGAAGTAGTTAAAAGTCGCGATTAAGAAGTTGAAAAGCTATAAAAGCAAATCTAGGAACTTCAGAGTAAGCTTCTCCTATAGGAAGACCGGTATTAGGAGGAGCTTTCCCGACGACGTATTCCGGATTGCAAAATTTACTACGAGTAGCCGGATTGTTAGTATATTCTGCTATACGGGCATATAATATGTGAGTAATGCGTAAAACTATATGATCAAAATGCATGCCCTTTGTATAGAGTAAGCTTTTCGGGGTTTATTAAATGCTATCTATTTGTAGGATAGATATGCATATATTTTCTACTTAAGACCAAATTTGAGGTCGACGCACTTAGTAATTTTACTCGAAATCAACGGAATATTCTGGTTTTCTTACAATTTCATAAGGTGGCCAGATAATATAAGATAATTGAACTTAAAGATTTAAATATTATGATAGGGGAATGGGTATATCTATATCGTAGAAGACGGGTATGCTTATATACCTTATCTATATTAGGCTTTTGCACCTTATAACCATTACGCCAATTTCTTATGTCCGGTTAACACCGCTAGAGTCGAAAATTATCGGTGTACAATATTCAGGATAATAGAATATTCTTAGGGCTCGAAAATTTCGGGCTATAGATTTTACAATTATATGAATTATACCGCCTCTTAAAATTTGCGCGCTATAATTTTCTTAAAGGTCAAATATTCCGAAGATAAAATTTTAAAGGGATCTTTTATTTAGGCTCACTTAAGATTTAAGCTCTTTAAAAGGGCTTTTGATAAGTTATTACCATTCTTAGGTTTATAGTAAGCCAAACTGACCTATTTGCTCCTTCGTATAAAATAGGGATAGTTAACTACGAGGTTCTTTAGGGGGCTGCGTCTTTTAGGCTAATATACTAAAACCATTGGCTAGTTATAACTAACTATATTAGCGTATATTAGTTATTGATTTCAATCTAATCTCTATATATATAGAAGATGGTATAGAGATCGTAGCACATTTAATTTATAAGCTTACCTTTATTTCCATATTGAACGAAAGACAGTCTGTTCTAACGACAAGTTTCGCGCTAGGAAACTTTTAAAGTCGGCATTCCGTATCAAAATCTCTATATTCTAGACTATATAGTCTCGTAGTATAACTTCTAAATTCCTTATATACTCACTATCCTTAAAAATAAATACCAATAGCTGAACAATGTCTCCCGTTCGTTCTTCAAATAGAGTAAAATTCTTAAGCAATCGTAGTAACCGATAGAAAGATAGGAGAATAAGAGAAAGCCAGCCTATTCTGAATCTAAAACGATGAATTTCGGCGTGACTTAGAAACACTACTATATAGCTCGTGAAGGGTTATTGCTTAAGTCCTTCTTAGATCCTGATCGTGGTATATGGCTAAGTTCTGCTAGTAGGATATCATAATTAAGCAAAAGCCCCTTTAGGTGGAAGAGATTGAATTTTAGGCTAGAAGAATCCTATCTATTCGCTTCTTCCTAGTATTACGTTTCCCTATTTTCTGGCTGCGGAGTACCGTTCCTAGAAGATTTCGGAACGGGATATAGAGTAGAGTAATCCCTAGAGTATACAAACTCATAGCAACGACCAAAGACTTCCTTATCAATACTCTCAATTATCGCTGGCTTAAGGGCCTTTCTTGGAAAAGAACTTTCTAATGCCTGGTGAATTATGAACTACTTTTGGTTTTTACTAATAAAAAAATGAACGATATCAGATTATAGGACTCTACGCAATTGTTAGGGATTGGAACAATCGTCTAAAGGGGGCAAACTTAATCATAATATGTAAGCCGCATTATATAGAGATGTCTAAGGCGGCGGTGTTATTCAATTCAATAGTAGGATAGTAGAGAGAGCATAGGTTTTATTCGATATTCTACAGAAGAGGATTCTAGTGGCTCTTTATAGTGATCGGCTAGGCCTTAGCTCTGCTTTCTGTTATAGTTTAGCGTCCGCAGCCCTATCATATTGTCGCCTAATAAAAGCCACTGTAGAGACCCGCTCCTATAGTAAGCTAATACGCTAATAAAATCAATCCTCACTATAGCTATCTGCCTAAGAACCGCTTTCTATAAGCCACTATTACATCGGTAGAGCATCTCGCTATTCCTAGTGTGGCCGAATAAGAGCCCACTACGGAGACCACTACGGTTAAGGATATCGCACCTAGGGGTACCCCTAGCCAATAATAACGTTCCTAGCTTTGAGGTGGGGCTTCAAATCCCCGAACGCACATGCTAGCATATGCATCGCCTTGTCATCGGGGCATCTCGACCCGTTAGTGCTTTAATGCTCACGAGATTCTTTCTCGAACCCTCCTATGAAATATAACTATACCTATTACAGTTAATCTACCCTAGCCCCTATTCTTAGTGGTATTCAAGTACAGGTGTAAATAATAGCCTAAAATAGATTCCGTACGTCCCTTATATAGCCTCTACGGCTTCAGGTTTGCTACAAATATTGTACAGTATCTAGATGCTTTCTACATTCGGCTGCTAAACTATACCTATTTACTACACAGCAGAGGGATTATATAGAAACTGCTATATAGTAGGGCAGTCTAGACTAGAAGCGTGGCGAATCGCCGGGGCTTCCTAGAGGCGGTCAGCAGAATCCACAAAAGAGCCCGAAACAAATAGCGACTACAGCATTTGAGCCTTCGAGCCTTTAATAAGATATAAGATATAAATAAACTTTCGGCCCAACTTTCAAATAACATATCACACTCTAAGTAGGAAGCTCGTGGGCGTTAAGCCGACGCCAAGCACTACCCTATCTCCGGGTTAAAACCGAACGACTCTATCGGAAGAAGAAAGCCTGCTTAGGATAGCTTTGAGGAGGGAAAAACCGTGGTCCGTCCCAGGACGGGTTCTATCAGAATAAGCAAGCCTGCTTGGGACATTAAGGGGAAGGAAAACAGTAAATGAATGACTACGGGCACACTTTGGCTATGCTACTTTAGGCAAATATACCGCTAGCCGCTATTCTCAACTATCTATATAACACCTTTTAAATCACCTAGTCTGTCACGATGAAGTGATCGCACAAATCTGTATACGAATTAATTTTATCGTCAGTTGATAATAAATATTGAATTTTCCAGTCTTGAAATATTCCCCAATATTCTCCCTCTCGAATATCCAACCTGGCTAATTCCTCCCATGGCAGTCTCGTCAGCGGTCCACGGAAGCACAGGCGGCATATAATGCCCGTTCCTTCGTACCTGGCTAATCTCGTTTTGTAGATTAGCAAGAAACACATTCGCCCGAGAAACAAACTCGTCAACCGGAGCTTGCATGAGAAGCGCAGCGTGAGTAGCCACAAACGAAGTAGTCAAATTCCCCTTCCGGCTCTGCACATCCGTCAGAGGGATTATCAGCTTGGTTATGCTATCAAAAGCAATTGGGAATGCGCGCACGCTGATCAATGCTTTCGTGTAGTGAAAAAGCTGCTGAAGAATGTCCGGGCGAGCTAAAACAGCAAGATGATGCTGGATGCGCCCATTTTCTTGGTTTTCGTCCTGGTTGTACCACTACTCGATAAGCGGAAACACTCGATAAATTAAGTCCTATAAGTATATAGAGTCGCTACTTCTTATCGGCGAATACGGAATCGTAGTAGACTATATACGTAACGAGAAAATATAAGAGATTATCCGAGGCTACCGTCGGCTTAAGAAGCGGATACCTATATAAGCCTATTCGCTTACTTATAATATTTATATACTACTTCCTATATTAGCGAAGAGTAGAAGTAGCCTTATCTAGGAATAAATCACTTACGTTAAGGCAATCTCCCTATATTCTCGTCTCTATTTTATAGCGGTTTTATATAAAGTAAAGTCTCTTTAAGGTCCTCTAGTAGTTAGTAAGAGCGCTATAAGCTTTAATAGAACCCTTAAAGTTCTTCTCGATCTAATCGAACCACGACTTAATATCTACCGTAGTTAGGTTCTTAAGTAGAATATCTAGATCTAGGCTAGCTTAGGAGTAGAACCTAACAATAGTGAGTATTAGCGACCTTAAATAGAAGAGTAGGTCTACTATAGAGGAAAAACTAACCGATTCCACTTCCCTCTTACTAAAGCTGCTAATATATTCGTGTTAGATATATATAGCGGTAATATTAGTCTATTTTCGAGGTGTCGTTTTCGACGTTTAGCGTAGTAGAGGTAGGACTTTCGCCCTCCGTTATCCTCCTATAGTGTATACTTTCTCCGAGGGAGTCCTAAGTATAATATCGTATAAAGGGAGCCGTTAAAAGGATACGAGGGATAGATAGGATACGATTATAATAGCGGAAGTAAAGTAGCGGTTTATAGCACTATTTATCTTTTTTCCGTTACCTCGTTCTCTACGCTAGAAGGGAAAAGAACCTCTCTCGGTAATATTAAGGGTAGGGGCCCTCGCCCTCCCTTATAACTTAGACTCCCCCTCTAGTTATTATCCTTCGCGGGTCGTGCTAAGGATATGGGCTTAGTAGGATAGGGATCCTAGGTGGGCCGGAGCCCGCTAGCTAAGGGTAAAAAAATAGTAATACCGATACGTGTCCGATGCCGCACCGTCGCTAGTCTAAAGCAGCATAAGCGCCTTACCCGTTTAGGCGAAGTTCCCGGGGCCAACGACGCCAGAAACGGCCTTATAAGCTGCCGTTTTGGGCGTCGTCGACACCTAAAGGTTCATTCTATATGTTAGTTAGTAACTGTAATTAGTTAGGTTAGTTCTAGTTTCTTTCACTAGGGCTAGACCTATATATATATACGAGACCGAATAATATTTAAACTAGAAATAGGCCCTAACTACGAGTAAGTTCAACAACAGATCGATAGCCTGTAGTAGACGACAGTTGTAACGAAAGCTATAACTGATCAGGTCCAACGTTTCGTACCTATAAGATCAAGCGCTAGCTTTATCGCCCGGATCCGTCTATAAACGCCAGCCACGCGAGGACTCTCCGCCACGAGGGGTTAGGCGCGTAGCTCCTAGAAATCCCGGTTTTCTAGTCGTGGCACTCGGGGCCGCGTCGACATCTATAGCTGCACGGGCTAGCCGGATGTGGAAAGACGGTTCTTAGTGCGACTATACTTCATCATCTCGCGAAGAAAAACAACCGTCCTATCCTCGACTTCTTCTTTGACTTTCAAGACACTCCAAAGCAGACCTTGGATGGCATACTGCGGTCGCTTGCTTTCCAACTTTACCAAGGCCGGGTTGGCTCTGCAAGCCATCTTGATTCTTTATTTCGAGCACACCAGGATGGCAGCGACCAACCTGCGACAAAGGTGCTCTCGGATATTGTATTTAAGATGCTCGTAGTCTAGGTCTTTATCACTCTGGACGCATTGGATGAGATAGCTAAACTGGATTTATGGACCTTAGATGGCTTTGTATTTGATTATTTATGGCCATTAAAGAGAGGAAGTCCACTTTATTTGGGTTGACACAGGCTACTAATGATAAATTCTACCAGTCGCTAACCTAATCGTCGCTGTCCTCATCGCTGTCCTCGTCGCTGTCCTCGTCGCTGTCCTCGTCGCTGTCCTCGTCGCTGTCCTCGTCGCTGTCCTTGTCGCTATCCTCGTCGCTGTCCTTATCGCTGTTCTCGTCGCTGTCCTCGTCCTTATCAGATTCAGAATCAGAGCCGTTAGGCTCCTAGGCTGACCATTCATGAGAAGGGCTAAAGCACTCTGCCTTGAGCTCCGAACACTGGAAGCAAATTTCGAAGTCGTTATATACTTTGTATCTAAGATAGGAAGTATCACTTGGTATATACCGAGTGCATATAACATAAGGGCGTTCACGATGCTTATTTTTCAAATTGATAACCAAGCATTCTTCTCCTTCGCTTGCTTGAGGATCTTAGATGCCTATATCCCGAGCAAATTCGCTCACGATATCAACCATCGTATTCTTTCCAGTTCCGATCGCCCACTAAAGCAAGTTTCGGCTAAGACTATCTTTAAACTCGCTTTTCTGTTTGCTTAGCGCGGTCAATTGTTTAACCACGTCTTCGTGGCTATTCCTTACCGCTATATAAAGTGGCGTCGCTCCGTACCGGTCTTTAAAGTCTATAGATGAATGTGGAAGCAGAATTTCGACCATATCTTTATAGCCGTCCCTAGCCGTATAGAAAAGAGGTGTACGATTGAAATTGTCTAGAAGATCAATATCGTTGTAGAAATTTTCTGAGGTAGAAGTATCCTGATCTAAACCCTAGCGACGAGGAATATCTGCTAATCTCTTTATTAGCAGCTTCACGACCTTTAGGTGGCCACTTTGGGTAGCGGTATGTAATATAGAAAACCTATTATTATTCGTAGTATTAGGGATTTCCCTATTATCAAGAAGGAATTCAACGGTTTAGCGACTCCCACCGTCATAGGCAAAGTGTATTGTTAACCATCCGTCTTTATTAGATATCGTGATATTAGCACCTATATCTATAAGCAGCCTCATAACCTCCAGATGGCCATTTACGGTAGCAGTATATAGTGTAGTGTAACCGTCTTTATCTATAATATCAAAGTTTGCCTTATTCTCGAGAAAAAATTCGGTAGTCTGGAAATAACCGTTTTGGCAGGCATACTGTAGTGCTATCTAATTATTAGTGCTAGACGTAGTGATCTCAGCTCCATGATTAATAAGCAATTTCACAATATATAGATGGCCGTTATTGGCAGCCTCTATTAATGGAGTCATGCTATCGTTGGCTAGGTGATTTAGATTAGCCCCGGCTTTAAGAAGGAGCTCGATAGCATCGACTTTATTTTCAGAAGCGGCGCCTAGTAACGGTGTCGATCTATATCTGTTTATACTATCAACCTTTGCCCCGTGGCTAAGTAGTAGACGAACAATCTTCGGATTACTATTCACCGATGTATTATAGAGGGCCGCCTGACCCTAGCCGGTCGGGATTTTAAAATCAGCGCCCTTCTCAATAAGCAATTCCACGATTTCAAGGAAACCTTCGTCTGCAGCAGCATTAATCGGTGTCTAACCATTGTTATTCTGATAGTCGACGTTTGCCCTATGGTCGAGAAGCAGCCGGACAATTTCCGTATATCCATTCACAGATGCAGTATAGAGGGCTATCTATATCCAACCATTTTTGTTCTGATAGTCGACGTTTGCCCTATGGTAGAGAAGCAGCCGGACAATTTCCGTATGTCTATTCATAGATGTATTATAGAGGGCTATCTGACCCTAGCTGGTCGGGATTTCTAAATTAGCGCCCTTCTTAATAAGCACTTCCACAATTTCAAGGAAACCTTCGTCTGTAGTAGCATTAATAGGTGTCTAACCACTTTTATTCTGATAGTCGACGTTTACCCTATGATCGAGAAGCAGCCGGACAATTTCCGTATATCCATTTATAGATATATTATAGAGGGCTGTCCTATCTAAGCTGTTCGGGATTTCAAAATCAGTGCCCTTCTCAATAAGCAATTCCACGGTTTTAAGGAAACCTTCGTCTATAGTAGCATTGATCGGTGTCTAACCATTTTTGTTCTAATAGTTAACGTTTGCCCCGTGATTAAGAAGTAGCCGGATAATTTCCGTGTGTCTATTCATAGATATATTATAGAGGGCTATCCGACCGCCGCTAGTCGGGATTTTAAAACTAGCGCCCTTCTTAATAAGCAATTCCACGATTTTAAGGAAACCTTCGTCTATAGTAGTATTAATCGGTGTCTAACCATTTTTATTCTAACAGTCGACGTTTACCCTATGGTCGAGAAGCAGCCGGACAATTTCCGTATGTCTATTCACAGATATAGTATAGAGGGCTGTCTATGTCTAACCATTTTTGTTCTAATAGTCGACGTTTGCCCTATGGTCGAGAAGCAGCCGGACAATTTCCGTATATCTATTCATAGATATATTATAGAGGGCTATCCGACCGCCGCTAGTCGGGATTTTAAAACTAGCGCCCTTCTCAATAAGCAATTCCACAATTTCAAGGAAACCTTCGTCTGTAGTAGCATTGATAGGTGTCTAACCACTTTTATTCTGATAGTCGACGTTTGCCCTATGATCGAGAAGCAGCCGGACAATTTCCGTATATCTATTTATAGATATAGTATAGAGGGCTGTCTATATCTAACCATTTTTGTTCTAATAGTCGACGTTTGCCCTATAGTCGAGAAGTAGCCGGACAATTTCCGTATATCTATTTATAGATATATTATAGAGGGCTATCCGACCGCCGCTAGTCGGGATTTTAAAACTAGCGCCCTTCTTAATAAGCAATTCCACGATTTTAAGGAAACCTTCGTCTATAGTAGCATTAATCGGTGTCTAACCATTGTTATTCTAATAGTCGACGTTTGCCGCGTGATCGAGAAGTAGCCGGACAATTTCCGTATATCCATTTATAGATATATTATAGAGGGCTGTCCTATCTAAGCTGTTCGGGATTTCAAAATCAGTGCCCTTCTCAATAAGCAATTCCACGGTTTTAAGGAAACCTTCGTCTATAGTAGCATTGATCGGTGTCTAACCATTTTTGTTCTAATAGTTAACGTTTGCCCCGTGATTAAGAAGTAGCCGGATAATTTCCGTGTGTCTATTAACCGAGGCCGAATAGAGAGTTATAGCCACCTAACCGCTTAGAATCTCGATATCAGCGCCCTTGCTTAGATATAAACGAGCCACTTCTATATGGCCTTCGACGGATATAGTGTTAGTTGGAGTTAGAGACTCTAAACCGCACTTTAAGTTGTATTTAGGCACTCGTTCGAGAAACAATTGAACTACTTGATAGTGACTATTTTCGGTAGCATAAATAAGAGCGAGATCTGTACTATTGGCACCTTTTTCTAGAAGTAACATTGTCACCTCGTAGTGTCTAAAGCATGCTACAATTCGAAGAGCGTCGTGGTCCTAATCATTTTGAATGTTTATATCCGCGCCCTCGTCGAGTAACTTCTTAACAATATCTAGATTTCCTTTCTAATATGCTACGACGAGCGGTGTGTGTCCGTTATTTCCTTTCTTATTAACCGAGTACTTACTCTTTAATAAGAGCTTAGTGGTCTCGATTAAGCTAAGTAAAGAAGCGTAGTATAAAGGGTTTGTTGAGGTACGTTAAGGGGATGATGTCGTTGAGGATTGCGAGTCAGAGGCATTCGAATCGTCGGAATCGTCTGATCTATCTAAGTTATCTGAGTTATTCAATTCGTCTTAGTCCTCTGAATCATCGGAATCGTCTGAATCGCCTAAGTTGTCTGAGTCGCCTGACGCTTCTGAGCTTTTATCGTTGCTCGAATCTGCCTCTACTCCGCCCTCCTCGGCATTTAGGTCGAACCATTCTTTCTAGGAATGCTAGTTTGTATTTTCGGTATTAAATAGGCGATTTATCTGTTTTACTAATTCGCTATCATGGATTTTTCCTATACGTGTATACCGGTGCTATAAGTCGGCGGTATAGTCTCGGAAAGAGTAAAGCATTTTCCCCGCTTCTTCCTTATAAGAGACCTACTAAACGTCTTCACAATCGACGTATAAAAGACATATCTTAGCTAAAAGAGTATTTTGTATCACCTCGTCGTAAGGCTTTAAGCTTGCGTTGACTTAAAGCAACTTTCCTCGCCTAGTGAGGTTATAGAGTAGATACTGCTTGATAGAAAAATGAGCCAAATACACCGTCCTTAAACCAGGTTCGAGCTCTACTTACGAGCCTCGGATCTCCACGAGTGACCCGTAAAGTTCAAGGATCTCGGTGTTAAGATAGTCTTTATCGATGCAATCGGGAAGCTCGTTAAGTTCGATTTCGTCACAATCCTGGCTGATCGCTAGGGCCCCCGAGATTTCGAAAACGGTCAGCGGTCGTAACGCGAATGCAGCCTAGCGAAGTAGGGAAATTGTTCTATCTCGATCGTCCTTAGGTAGGTTCGAGATTCTTATCTAGTTTCGGTCGTAGGTATACTTAATACTAGGCGGAGTAGAGCTAATTGCTTGTTTAAGTTTCTTTTGGCTCTTCCCGCTATGTAGATGATCTTCCTACATTTTGACCTAGAGAAACTGTCCGTTGCACCGTTTAGCTAGTTTCTGAGTAATATCCTCCCTTACTACCTCCGGTCTGGATGATAGCTTCTTGTTGACTATGCTACGCGAGAATGCTTTAACGTTGGACTAGATATCCTTAGGCCGAATCTTATGTTAGTAGATTATAGCATCCTTAGTATCGGTATTGTTTAAGAGGCAATTTCGGATCTTAGGCTCGTCGCGACTGACAATCAGAATGCGAGTCGAGGTGCTAGCAATCGCTTTTCTTAGTGCGCTTAGAAATTCAATAGTTGGATTGTCGTTATGAAATGATTGCCAATCACTAGACTAAGAACACTCATCTAGTCTATCTAGCACAAATGTGTACCGAGGCACGGTTATAACGATCTTTCGTAGAAGCTTGAGTGTGTCGCTACGCGTCGCCTTCTGCTCTAGACGGCCAGACTATATCTCACGAACTAGCGAGAATATAACTAGGTGCTGAAATAGTTGAGAAATCCACGACCTGATTACGGTGAATGGGTCCTTTCGATCCTCGAAATCGGATGAAATAAAAAAATGACCTAGCGGGTCTTTAAGACTCGACGATAAACTATCCGTTATCCTTACATATATAAATGACTTTCCGAAGCCTATAGGCCCATTTATCCATAGAATCTTCGCTCGGCTATCGGGGAAGGTAGCTGAGGTCCAATCACGAAACAATGGCTGGTCTAAAACCCAATCGTAAGTGCCTTCGATCCGCTTCTCGATAAAGTTATCGAATAGCTCGCTAGAGGAGGCGGAGCTAAGGAGCTAAGCGTGAATTTCGCGCCGTATCTCATCTATTTCCCACGTAATAAGCTTAGTGCTTTCAAATAGAGTGAGTACTATAAACCTTCTATCTCTGCCTCGATACTTTATATGAGTCCTCGGAGTTCGCTCTTCTATGCTCTGTTTTCTAAAATCTCCTCTATGTAAGAGAATCAGATATTTATAGCTTTAAGAATTTTGGGTGGCATTTCTCACCTCGAGTTGATTTCCTATCTTTGCCGCCCTCGTTATCCTTAATTGGGACCAAGTTATGTAGGTTCTCCACTAGTGACGAAAATTGCTCGACTTAGGTAGCTCTTTTGGCTTTGGTTCTAAGCGCCTACCTTAGCTTTTGTCTTTTAGAATCTCGGGGAGAACGGCGCTAAAACAATTGATCTTTGAGATGTTATTTCTCCTTTCCGATAGTGGGGATCTTAGGTGTTTTCTCTTCTTCACGACAAACTGCACTAATAGCTAATAGTAGATCCTTGACGGCCGCACTGGTTTACGGATCGTTAAGAAGCTTGCTATGCTTATCCGATAATTCTTAGTCATGAAGTCCAATAGCTAATCCCCATTTCTTAAGTCGAAGCTTCTAGGCATTGTATTAAGCTTAAAGAGAGTTATAGTCCGTATCGTACTTAAGCCACGTATCAATTCGGCTAGTAGCGTCCAGGCAGGTACTGAATAGGCCCGCTAGACCTAAGATACCGATCGCAAAGCTCACTGGCTCTATAAAGCTTGGCTATACTCTGATATAATGCAATAAGAGACGGAATGAACCTATGGTACGCTTAGGAATTTCGCTCGGTTAAGTGTGGGGGCTGAGGGGTAAATTAAATATCACTTAGCCTCGTCCTTGGTTTTTTTTTATAAAAGAGAAGAAGTCGTGCGCTATAGGCAAGGCTATGATTGTATCCTCTGGCGCTATCCTATTGATCCGTCTTGATCACTAAAAAGGCTCGTTATCTCTGGCTCGATGTAAAGGGGCCTATAGCTATATTTGCCTAGTTTGAATCAATGAATAACCCTATACACGTGATTCCGAATGTCTATGGATCATGGATTGGTTTCCTGGTGCGAATTTCACGCATAAAATTGTAAATTTAGGCGAATCTCCTAACCCTAACACCCGGATTGCCCTACTTTCACTATGATATATCATTCTTTAGAGCAATTTTCTAGGTGTATTGTTTTAGCGCTACATTGTTATATTGCAATTCTCGACGCGAGGAAAAGGTATCATCGAACTGCAATATCGCCATACCTAGCGCTCACTATCCTTTAAGGGTGAATGGTTTTGACTATAGATTATCCTCTGATATTGATCCTCGGTAGTTCGGTCTCTTGCGAGGGCTTTATCATTATAGCAGTCGTTTCCTTAATAGCAATGCGTGCCTAAGCAAATACTTAGCGGCTAATATGTGGTTTTATATATAGATAAGATAGATTACTTTAAACGAGGCATGATTGGATATAAAATATCTAAATTCGATATATTAGGTCATTTGCTACGGCGTTAATCTAGTGTTGATAAGCTTTTCGAATCCGAGAAGAAAAAGATAAGAAGGACGATTAAGATTCTCTTGCTAAGTAGGTATCTAGATAAGGGGATTCCGCACGAACGCGTCAGATATGTCTTAGGTGCCGGAGAGTCCGGAAAGTCTACTATTCTAAAGCAAATACGCATTATCCACTCGAACGGATTCTCCGAAGACGAACGCCGCCTAGCACGTGTAACTATATATTCTAACCTAATGACTACTTTCAAAACGCTACTAAGGATTATGAGTATAAAGAATATTGAATTTTGGACTAAGTAGGCTAAGGTAGCTCTATTAGCCCTAGCTTGGCTATATGCTCCGTAGTGCTCTCTGACCTCTGAAATATGCTAGTTATCCGTAAATCTAATCGCTAACATAGAGCACGGAAGTCTGGCCAATAGAAATTAATTGGATTACTCTATTTGCGACGCGATGAAGAGTATGTGGAACGATCCTGGGGTGCGGATGGCTGTGTCACGGAGCCGTAATCTTCCTTTCCACGATAGTATGCTTTAGTAAGCAGCTGATCTTTCCTGTTTAGTATTGATGCTAATGCTTTGATCAGCTTCTATAAGTCTCTTGGTCGCACTTCTAGTCCTAGATGGCTTCCCGATGATCAGGATATCCTCTAGACGTAACTCAAATCAACTTGGATCTCCGAGGTTTTCTTTAAAATGGGCGAGATAACTTGGAATATAGTGGATATAGGTGGCTAACGATCCGAGCGAAGAAAGTGGATACACTATTTCGAAGACGTTGGCTGTCTGATATTTATCGCCGCGCTTTCGGGGTACGATCAATGCTTGGCCGAAGATCATAAGACGTAAGTCTGAAGTCCGGACTCCTTCCTCTGACGGTGATAGCCTCACCCCCGCGGTCTCTTGTAAGAAATTATTTCAACCTACTAGGACTATCTCCGCTCTATTCCGAGCCCTCGGGGTAGAGAAGTCGAAATTCGTATCCTCTTTCTCCCCGGTGGTTCACTAGTACTGTGTATAACGTATTATCCACTACACGGATAGGTCTTAGTAGCGTAATATAGTATGCCCTAATATATTAATATAACCTCCGGCTTAATTCTAGTTATAGAATTGTGGAATCTAGTCATGGTAAAGATCAAGGCAGATATAGTATAAGCTGGAGAACTGGCTCCTTAACCTACTCCCCTTCCGCGGCAACGAGGACCCTAGGTGGAACTACCTCTATCAGTGGTGGGATAACCTTGCTCCCGAAACCTATCACTATCACACCCAATCCGTACCCCTTAACCACTCCAAAACTAGGGTTAACGGACCCTGTGTTTTCCAAGATACCTTCCTATATATCTGGAATGCTACCTACCCCTACCGCCACTCCTACACTAACGGCGGATTGTAAGTTCTGGAATAACTTCGTCTATTGGATATTTGAAATATATAATATCGACGGTTGAGGATCAGATAACGGCGCCTCACTTAAGGACGAAGAAGGTGGGTGCGGAGTCCTAACGGGCTGGGAGTGGTATAAGGAGACCTTAGGTAGCTATATGTCTGCGTATTTCAACTTTCATTTCTTTATAAAGACTAGCTATGTGGAGCGCGTGATCGTCTCGTCCGGTGGACCAAAGATTTCGTGCGACCTATCAGGTACTATGTGGAAAAGGTAATCTATCGGTCATGACTCTGATATTAAGGCGGAGAAGAATGAGTATAAGGGCGATTGGATAAGGCTGGATCCGCGAGATACCGGGAAAATTCCGCCCCTTCCTTTCTTCCCGTTATAGACAGAAATCAGCTATAAGAGTTCTAGGATTTCTATGAGACTGTTAATATGTAGTCTAGGACATAGGTTGATATATATATACCTATGACCTAGGGAACTACTAGTACTACCACGAGGAAATCTAGTCCGATGATAGCCTCCTAACGATCAAGGGGTTAGTAAATGGCTCTAGATAGTATTCTACTATAGCTCTTTTCCGTTGTTTCCCCTTGTTTTTCCTTACAAATGTTTCGAGCAATCCGGGTTAACTAATCGAGATTATCTAAATCTTTAAGTATGAGTTACCTACGAACTTCATATATATAATTATCTTCTTAGGTTTAGGTCGAAGCCCTAACTTTCGTAAGCTATACGGGGTGAGATTGAGGTTATATCGCGTGCTAAGGCTCCTATTTATTAACCCTTCTAGTCTTTTCGTTTCTCTGCGTTGTTAACTCTCCCACTTTATAAATAGAATAAAACAATGTCCGAAATCCTCGATAAAAGTGCAAATGATAGTATAGGTGACTAGATATAATCTAAGACCGCCATTCCATTATAACCACCTAGCCCGCCCGGGCCTAGAATCTTGACTATTGCGCTTAGTGTGGCTAACCACCTAAGTCTACTAGACGACCTAGAGCTACACGGTGCGAAAGTGCCTAGTCAAGGAGGGTACGAGCGATGGCGGCTATACGCTATCGCCGAATATAAAGGGTTCTAACTATCGATAGAGGCGATGGCCGTCGCTACTAAGGGCGTGTTTTTATGGGTTTTATGGGCGTTAGGATACCGGTAGTTAAAGTTTAACGTCTCCGCGTCTCCGTTATCAGAACTAACAATTTTAATATTCGTTAAGGACACGAAGGCTGATTTATCGGGAATATATAAAAACCCACCCGTGCCCCTTAGCCTGATTAAATTGAACCCGTTCCTAGAATCTTCGAGTGGGCGATTCGATGTCGAAAATGGTGCGGGAAAGTGGACATCGAAATCTCCTACTATCGTTCAAACCACTATATTTGCACCCTATCCACCGATCTTAGATATTAAACCGAGCGATTATGAGTCAATATCGTAAAAGCCTTAAGGATAGCTAAGGGCAGGTCACGTAGGAAGAAAGGAATCTGCCGGCCGAATTTAGCCGCCTTATGTTGCCGCTCCCACCGAGCGGGGTTAGCCACTTCCTACTATCCTTTCTGTATTCCTAGGGAATTAAGCATCCTATAGTTCTTCATTTTCTATCTATAAACAGTCTTTTCTATGAATCCTTTATCAGTTCTAGGCCGCCTAAAGTCATATCCCGTGACCTCGGACCGAGGGAACACTAGTAGATTGTCTGACGGAGGCGGTGAGGCCTATAGGAGGTGTAGGCTAAGATCCGGTCTATCAATAGCCTCCTTATGGTTTCCGAATATTTGATACTTGCCACTTCGCACCTCATCCTCTATTGCCTATGTAAAAGCTTAGTGCTCTTTGGGATTTAGTCGTATTGCGTCCTCCTATTCTATCACTAGCTAAGGCACACCTTAGCTAGTTACGCGTTGCTTAGAGACCCTAATAATATACGGAAGGCTAACCTATTCGTGCCACTCCCCTCCCTTGAATTTCCTCTAGGTCTGAACTAGGAGAGCATAAGTGACCCGGGATAGTAGTAGGCCAGTCTCTTTGTTATGGGGTTCTCCCGGAGAACCCTGAACTAAGTACTCGACTATAGTCTCGTGACTTCTCACCGCCTTGTACGAGCACACTTGCGCCTGTGTTTACCCCTTTCCTTTCTGTTCCTTAACGAAACCTTCTTATATATAGGAAGCACTGTAGATTGTTATAATCCAGTTTGTTCCCTAATATTAGGTTTCGTTCTTTCGACGAACTAGAGGGAGCCCCTCTAGTTACTAGCTAATGATGATAGTAAGCGCTTAACCCCTACGACCTACGTACCCTAACGTAGAATAATATAACGGAAGTGACCCTAACGGTTATACGGTGTTCCGTACGAACCTTAAAGTTAAATTTGTGATAGACTAATATTATTTCTAAAATAATAAAATGAAAGTGTACTACTGAGATTCGGAAAGGATCGCATAGTTTGTATTGAGTTGGCTTTGCCAACGACTAAGTACTGCGGAATACGGTAACGATAGTGTATATAAGTGCAGAAACGGATCTATATGGATCCGGCCACTAAGCTATAAGACATATTTATATAAGGAAATGAGCTTCTGGGATCACATCCTCCCCCACCGAATGGGAAAAGGTCCTCCGTTTCCCGAAGGTCACGTGAGTGGGTTCGAAAACTCACCTAAGATCCTAGAAAGATATCATTAACAAGCGTGCGTACAAAATCAGATCCGTCAAAGATAGTATAGGTGTGTAGGGGTATAAACAAAGGAAATATCTTAGTAAGTCTCTAAGAATAGTATTAATAAAGGTCTTTAGGCCTTTATAAGACTCGGGGTCTTTAATAGGGGCCTAAAATAGGTAGCGAGGGTGTAAAATTAGCTTATTAGCGGTTATTAAAGGGAGATCTAAGAGGCGTTTAGATAAAGGAGGGCGCTTTTAAGGTATAGACTCTACCTATTGGTGTCCGTGGATTACCTAAAGGACTCTCACTTCCGACTTTATAAATAAGAGGACCCTCCCACTTCGAGATAGTGTAGTATTTCCTATATAGCTTCACTTCTGCTCTCTTCCCTTCTTTACCACTCTACTTTCACCCCTTTTTATCCCCCTTTCTTATCAATTTTTATCGATTTTTAACTGTATAAACGCTTTTATATCGAAGATGCTTCGTCGAAGTCCTTATAAGCGCTTTAGCGAGTCCTCGGGGACTACTAGGAGTTTTACTACTACCGCGCGGGATTCTATTAAGCCCGTGGATACTAAGCCTAGGCGTATATCACTTATTTTTCGTGAGTACTACGACGCGGAGTCGGGACCCTAGGACGTAGAGCTGACTAAGGCCGCGCGTATCGAGCGGTAGGCGAGAGAGTTATGCGTAACCCTAGGGAACACTAAGGTGACTAGGTCTGGTGAGGTCGATATTAGTGAGGTGAGCCTCGTTCTCGTGAACCTCCTAGAGGAAGGACACTAAGGCGACGACTTCCGTTAAGCTAGTTAGATAGCCGCCCGGAAGTAATTAGGCGTTTTTGATAAGTTTCCCCCTCCTCTAAGCTCTTCTAAAGCTCTCGGAGGCACGGGCGGCGATAGTGATAGTGACGGTGATAGTGATAGTGATAGTAATAGTGGCGCGGCCGGTAGTGATAGTGGTGTAGGAGGTGATAACGGTGGCGTAGGAGTGGGTGCGGTTACGGCCGGACCCGCGGGTATAGGTAGAGGTGTAGGAGGTGTGGTTACTACTCCGGTTATTATTAACTATAGCAGCGACGGGAGTTAGTTATATATTCTACTTCCTATCCCGGCCGCTACTACTCATTCGTAGGCCTAAACCGACGCTAGTAAGTTTTCCCTACTCTAACTATACCCGTTTAGAGGCTAACTACTTCGTTCTAGGTAAAGGAGTGGACGCTACTAGGATACCTCTCTTTATACTTCTCTCGAAGAGTTTATAGGACTAATTGTGGTACTATATAGACCCTAAGCGCACTAGAGTTAATTAGCGCGCTACTAAGGACTATATAGTGTCCTCGGTTATAAACGTATATGTAGCCCTAGGCTAAATAATTGGCTATAAAGCCCCTCTAGGTGAAGCTTACGCGTCTTATAAGAAAGGTAACGGTCCGTTTTCCTCCTACCGGATCGTTTTCCTCGCCGGGTTAGGTTTCTAGTGGTCGTTATCGTATGCTTACTACTAATAGTCTAGTGCGGCTAATAAATATACCCTTCGTGAGTACCTTTTCGGATAGTTTTATCTTCGCTTCTTTTCTAACGTCTTCTAGGCCCGATCGGCGATCTTACTAATGATCCCGATAATAACTATAAGACTCTATTCTAGGTATATAACCTCGTTCGCCGCTTCTAGTTTAATAGTATCTTACTTAAGGCCCCGAATATACTCGTTTATACCGATAGACCTCCTCGTGCGGGTAAGAAGAAGGCTGGTAAGGAGAAGGGACGAGCTATTAGTCCTAGTAAGGTTCCTATTGATCCTATTACTATACCTCCCGCTAAGGATAAGGGTAAGGGTAAAGCTATCCCGGCTTCCGCTAGTCTAGCTAAAGCCGGTAGTGCTATTACTACTCCCTCTAAGTCTATAAAGAAACGTACGGCTAGTAACGCCCCTAGCGGTAAGGATAAGGGTGGTTAGAAGAAAAAGCGTATTAAGGATACACCTAATCCTCCTAATGCTATATACGCTACGCCCCGCTCCGGTCTAGCTTTCGATAGTGTGATATACGCGACTCCCTTAGACTAGCCTAATATCTACTGGGCGGAGGATAAGCTATAGTTCTATAACGTTTACGAACGTCTCTAGGAAGTGCGTAAGCGCGTCTAGTATAATTATACTACTATATAGGATCTAGGGCTTAAGAAGGGTTAGCTAAAGGAGGGTGATATCACTAAGGCGGAAGGTGATAGGTCCGAGGATAGTAGTTCGGACTCTAGTGATATTCTAAACCGTTAAGGATAAGGTGGACGGTTCTTTATAGTTAGTTTTCGGGCCTTATACCCTCTTTTCTGCTTATATTAGTTCTTATTAAGGTCTTATACCTCTATTTATACGTTTAAGCGTACGTTTCGAGGCCTTATACCTCCGTTTATACGGTAACGCGATTCGTTTTTCTTCGAGTCTAGTCCTCTATAGGCGACTCTTTCGGTATTATTACCGGAAATATAATAAATCTTCTAATACCTAGTTTCTTATAGCCGTAAGCTCTTAGATTTCTCTAGACGGGGGTGGAATAATAATTATAAAGGGGTATAAGGTTCGGCTCGAGCCTTATTTAGGCTTATAATAAGCGTCCTTAGCTGATTTATACCTATCGGATTTATCTTATTTAAAATCCTTAGATTTATAGTCGTTTACTTCCGAGTCCCACTTATTAGTACCTAGCGGGCCCTACTCTAGTGCTTTATCGATAGTTTTCTTCTATCTCTTACGCGCGGCTACTCGTGTCTTTATAATAACACGTTTAGCTATAACTTCCTCCCCTAGGAATTCTGTGCGGGCTCCTAAGCGCCTAAATTCCTACTATTTCTCTCTCGTGAACGTAGAGAGATCTACGTAAGTTAGCGGAGGGGGTTCTACCTTATCGAGGATTTTACGGAGTTCTTCTAGGCGGCCGATCTTTTAGCTGGCTCGTTATAGAGCTAACCGGCCGGCCGGCGATACCTATAGGCTAGGATTATCGCTAACGTTTATATCTATTAGTCTCGTACCGTTAATAAGGTTCCGGAGAATACGTCCGTTTAGTTCGGCGAGGGCGTAAGTCCCTAATAGATAGGCTTATATAACCTTATATAGCCCGAACTATATACTCTCGAACTTCTATTTTACTTTATTCCTTACTAGGACTTAATCGTCGATCTTAAAGCTAGTCTTAGTGACTACGGAGTCCCGGACCTTTTATTTCCGGATAGTATAGACGAGTAAGAGCTCGTTTACTTTAGAGCGGGTATCCGTAAGTTATTAGATTTATTCGTCTCGGTTAGTTCCTTCCTAGGCGTTAGGTTATTCACCTCCGTTAGCGACGATACGGGGGTGTATACTATAGACTAGGAAGTAGGGACTCTTTCTTATAATAGCGTGTTCCCGAACACGGGCGGCGAATAGCGCTTTTATAAGGTATTTATCTTAGAGTCTCGTGGGCTTACCTATAAGGTATTTCGTGAGTATACGGCTAATAAGACTATTAAAGTTTTCTACCTTACCGTTAGTGCGGGGGTGGTAGGGGGTTATCGTCCTATAATAGGCTCTTAGTAGACTTATAAAGTGTTTTATAGCTCTAGATAAGAGGTTTACGCTATTATCTAAGAGTAGTTCGTTAAATACGCCGTAGTGCGTATATAAATCGCGGAATAAGAATTCCGCGAGGGTTTCTTCGGTTATATCGGGGACCGCCTAGGCGACCGGCTAGCTAGTTATATAGTCGATTACTATAATAATCTATCGATTTCTATTTAGCGTAGCTAGAAGTGGGCCGATAAGGTCGATACCCTATCGTTCGAATAGGCGGATACCGCTTATCACTATATATTATACTACCTCTTATTTAAGGCCTTTATAGGAACCTTATAAGACTTAGTAGTTTAGGTAATTCCTTACGGACTCTTCTATATCGGCTCGGATCGATAGCTACTAACCCCGGGGGCGGATTATACTATTAAGGCCTAGGAACCTAAGATAGCCGAACTTATAATAAGCCTTCCGGAGGAGCTCGGCGCGGAATAGAGGATCTAGGTATAGGGAGATAACTCCGTCTTTATACGTGAAGATAAGTTATCGGTTATCTTCCGCGGGAGCTCGAGGGAATGTCTTAGTAGTTTAGAAACTAAGGCGGTCGGTATATTTCTTTATAGCTCTCCTAAGAGCTAGATCTTCCGGTTCCGTGCTATCTTATAGGAACTAGATCGTGGCTATAAGCTATTCTTCTTCCGGGATACTATATACTATCGTTATAAGCGTAAGGTATCTATTACTAATAGGCCTTTCGAGGCTTATATTAGCTTAGGTGGTTCCTACTAAGTCTAGGCGTCGGCTAATAGCGTCCGCTATAACGTTCTCGGAGCCCTTCTAGTATCGAATAGATAGCCGATACTACTAGAATTCCGCGATCTACCGGGCGAGGCGCTTACTATATTCTCTTATAGTATTTAGGTACTATAGGGATACGTTATCTATAATAATAATAGTCTTAAACCGGTCCCCGTTAATATACCTATCCTATATACGGATGGCTTCCTTAATAGCTAGTAACTCTTTCTTGTATACGGGATAATTTAGCTCTACGCTATATAGTTTATAGCTATCGTATACTACTAGGTGGAGTTTCCTATTATCGTCCTCCTATATAAGGACTATACCGAGGGCCTATTTAGAGGTATCCGTCTCGATAACGTATAGTCGGTCCCGATCTAGCTATTTAAGGACCGGGGCGGAGGCGAGGAGGTCTTTCACTTTCCGAAAGGCGCTCTTATAGGCCTCTGTCTAGGTGATAGGGCGGAAACGTTATTTACGAAGTGTACTATCACTTTCCTTTAGGAGCTTATAGAGTGGTATATATACCTTTAAAAAGTTGTGAATAAATCGGCGGTAATAGGTGACTAAACCGAGAAATTAGCGGATATTATAGACGGTTTAGGGTCGCGGCTATACTTATATAGCCTTAATTTTAGCCGGGAGGGGTCGTATCGTCCCGTTTCCGACGATATAGCTATAGAATTCTAATTTATAAGTTATAAACGTGTATTTAGTTAGTGATATATAAAGCTACTATTTCTTTAGGAGCGTGAGGACTTCCTCGACGTGTTTCCGGTGTTCCTCGAGTGTAGCTAAGAAGATAAGGATATCGTCGAGATATACTACCACGTTACGGCTAAGAAGGGGTCGTAGCGTATTATTTACGATAGATTAGAAGGTGGTAGGTATATTATATAGTCCGAACGGTATAGCGAGCTATTTATATTTCCCCTAAATAGTGTTAAATACGGTTTTTTCGATAGAACCCTCCCCTATACGGATCTACTAATATCCGGCTATTAGGTCGATCTTAGAGAGGATTCGTGTATTTCTAACGATATCTAAAAGCTCTTAGATTTATAGGAGGGGGTATCCGTTTTTAGCTATTATATTATTTAAGGCCCTATAATTAATATATATTCGCTATTTCCTATATGGTTTACGGGCGAATACTACCGGGAATCCCTATACGCTATTAGACTCGCGGATTAAGCCTTTTTTGATAAGATCTTCGACTTATTTAGCTTATTCGTCGAGCTTCTCGGCGGAGAGTCTATACGTATTAATATTAACGGGAGTATATACTCCCGTATCGATCCTATACGCTACGTTACGTTCCGGGGGAAGTGCTACTAGTAGTTCCGCTCGGAAGAGATCCTTATATTTCGTAAGGATCTATTAAATCCTAGGGTCGTCGCTCTTAGGTAGCCCTAGGTCTTCACTCTTATATCCGCGATTAGTCGGGCGGACTATAAAGAGGTAGGCTTCGCTCTTCGATTTCCGGAGGAGTCGGCGTGTTTGTTTAGCCGATATTAAGTTAAGGTATACGCTTTCTCTTATAACTACGCGAGAGTTATTTATAGGGTAGATAGCGTATATATAGTGATTATAATCCGTTAAGATTATAACGGACGTGCGCTAATCGATATATAGGTTCTCGGTCTAGAGGAAATCTCGGCCGAGGATTATATCGTAATCGGTCGGGAGAATCTAGGCCTTAATCTATCCTATCTAACTACCGATTTTAACTAGGAGGATAGTGTAACTACCCGTTTCTAGCCGCTCGCTATTTACGATAGTGACTAGTAATAGGGTCTTAGGTTTTCGTACCCGGATCTATCTATCTAACTTCCTAAGGACCTATAGAGAGACGAATATATCACTTACTCCGCTATTAAGGAGTATACGAATAGATATTAGGTCGGCGTCTCCCGCGTAGATCTTTCCCCGATAAAACGTTAGAGAGTTATTAAGGACATTTAGGGAAGCGGATAGATAGGGGGATTCTTTCCTCCGCTTTTATCGAGGGTACGGAGGAGGCTCCGTTTAGGCTAGTATGTAAGAGTTTATAATATAATAAGGGTTAAGAATATTATCCGTATTAAATAGCGGTAGCTTAGGAGCCTATATAAGGCGGCCGACGAGGGCTTCTACGTTATATAGCTGTACTAGTTTTTCGACTAGCGGTAGGGACGCCCGGAGGTAGCCTTTTACTATTATTTTATCTCCTCTATCTTTAGTTTCCGGTAAGCGCGGGCTAGATATCCCCGTTTTCTATAATTATAACACTTACGAGTTTCTTTAAACGCTAGGGGGACCTCTCGCGGGGCGAGATTTAATAGAGTTAACGGCGGTGTTAATATCTATAGCGTCTAAGTGTCTTACTAATAACCCTTTATATCTCTAAGCGATAGCTCGCCCCTATTCGTATTAGGCGAAACGGAAGATAACGTCTTTAATTATCTTAGGCTAGTCCCGTTCTTCGGCCTATTTAGCACGGTATATAGCTTTCGTACTAGTGACGAATCGCTAGATTAGTATAGGGTCCGGGATATCCTAATTAAGGTCGGATACGACCTATTAGAGGTTCGCGGTATACTCTTATACGGATTAGTTTCCCTACTTAAGAGTTTTGTAACGCTTATAGAGTTTTTCTATAGATAGGTATTCCGCGAACTCCTATTTAAGCTATTCCTTAAATAAAGTCTACGTTAGGAAATTGTCGGTGCCGAGTAGGTTATATTATCGCTTACGTTATTCTAGGCGTTACCGAGCGACCTTTATAAGTTTTCCTAAGGTATATAGTATCTTTACCTTATTAGGGGAATCGTGACCGGTAAGCTTTATTAGCTCCGAGAAGTACCGATTATAGTCGCGGGTCTACTTACGGGCGGCGTTATTAAGGATAGCGCTATCGTAATTAGCGATTACCCGTAAGTCGTTAAGGAATCTTTTATAGGTATCTTTATCTATGGTTTAGAAGGCTATAGCTATAGACGAGAGAGGTTTCTTAGTAGGGTTTAGTAGCGGCGGTTCTCCCCTAGGAAGGAGATCTAACCCGTAGGACGGGTTTACTACTATATTAAGGGCGGCCGTAAGCCGCTCGGTTTCGGATCGCTCCGCTTAAAGGGCCTAAGCCCTATACGTAGCCCGTTCGACTAAGGGGTTAACCTATTAGGGGTTAATAGTAGAATATATATATAAGAAGATATTCCGTTCTTCTACTTCTAAGAGGTTAAGGGCCGTATAGACCTCTACCGGGAGGTTAGCTATAAATTCGGCCTCGGTGTTTCCTTAGGCGGGTTACGCGGATATAATTGTTTCCTAGCGGGGACGATAGGGGGTTTCTTTTCTTAGAGGAAGTAGGAAAATAGTAATTCTATCTTCCTCTTATTAGGTTAGGGGGCCGTTTTTCTTTTAACGGCGCCTAGATACGGATCTTACTAGATAGTAAGACGTCTATTTCCTTATAGATCGACGTTTTCTTCCGGCCGGACGCTTATAGATCCGAGAGTTCTCCTTAGAGTGCTATATCCCCTATGTTTTATTAGGGGGAAGGGTGTCGTCCGGCCGGGCGGGTCTGTTATAAATCTATATTACCTCGTAATTGCGCGATTTTTGTTAATAGACCCGCTCCGTGTTTCGGAGGGGAGACCTTATCTCCGTATCTCTCCGTTTTTCCTCCGTTCTCGGTCTCTATTATACCGAGAGAGCCGGGGGGAAAGGAGAGAGGAAAAGAGGGCAAAAATGGGGGTTTTTGAGCTTTCCTACCTAGCATCCTAGGTCCGTAGGATCGTTGTCGGGATAGGACGAGAGGGTGTTAGTACCGTTCTGTCTTTAGGGGACGTCTACGGTGCCGTCTCGTGCCTCCCTAGGCTAACCGTAGAAGGTGGCTTATACCGATATGCTACCAGATGAGATTCGGAAAGGATCGCATAGTTTGTATTGAGTTGGCTTTGCCAACGACTAAGTACTGCGGAATACGGTAACGATAGTGTACATAAGTGCAGAAACGGATCTATATGGATCCGGCCACTAAGCCATAAGACATGTTTACATAAGGAAATGGGCTTCTGGGATCACACTACGCCTTCGGACGACTAAAAGGACGAGCGAGCTAGCGTATCTATACCTAGATTATAGTAAAGGAAGAAATCGGCTAACCTCTCTAATTAGACGAGTTCTACTAAGCGATAGACCTCTAATTCTTAGATCCTAACCTAAAACGACGAGCTCTTATACGAGTAAACACTATACGATAAGGAAAGAAAGACCTTCGCGAATTCCTAGCGGAATTCGAATAGAACCTTACGATAGTAGGAGGCTTAAACTAGTCGGACGACTAGAAACGGGCCCTCCTCGAAATAGCAATTAACGTCGAACTCCTACGAGCTACTATCGGAACCTTATCGGAATCGTACGAGGACTACCGGAATAACCTACTTAGAATCGACTATAGCCTATAATAGGTTAACCTTCTAACCCGACGTTCGCTCTATATAAAGATTAACTAGCCGGTCACACCCCTACTATAATAAAGTACCGATACGATAGACTAGGAACCTACGTAGGCCGCTAGGATCGCTAGCCTCGAAGTATAGATTATAGCACTTCGTACGAACCCTAGCGCTCCGTAAAGAAGAGCTAGATAGGTCTCCGAAGAAGAAATCTAGGAACGTAGGACGAACGGAGCGTATTTAAGATACAGAGATAGGAATCACCGAATCGTAGGCTACCCCCTTAAACCGGCTATTCGTCCGAACTATATAGTATCTATAGCTACCTTAGGAAGATACGACTTAGATAATAACGAAGTTTCGGGAAAAGAGTGACTCTCGTATAAAATCGCGTATAAGAGTGTTTAGACGCTTTAAGAATAAAATAGAATTAGAAAACTTTTAAAGCTACGATCTCAAAACTGGAGATGCATGCATTTGTATAGGGGAAAAAGGCTTCATTTTCATGCTGGAGAGGGTAAACCTCCCCAAAAACGGGAGATACTGCATTTGTATGGGGGAAAAAGGCTTCATTTTCATGCTGGAGAGGGTAAACCTCCCCAAAAACGGGAGATACTGCATTTGTATGGGGGAAAAAGGCTTCATTTTCATGCTGGAGAGGGTAAACCTCCCCAAAAACGGGAGATACTGCATTTGTATGGGGGAAAAAGGCTTCATTTTCATGCTGGAGAGGGTAAACCTCCCCAAAAACGGGAGATGCATGCATTTGTATGGGGGAAAAAGGCTTCATTTTGATACATGGAGAGGGTAAACCTCCCCAAAAATGGAGATGCATGCATTTGTATGGGGGAAAAAGGCTTCATTTTCATGCTGGAGAGGGTAAACCACCTCAAAAATGGAGATGCATGCATTTGTATGGGGGAAAAAAGGCTTCATTTACAAGCTTATGATTTACATTACATTGTACAGAGCGGTGTAAAAAGCGGTCAAATGCTAGGCCAGAATCAGGCAGAATAAGGCATTAAGGCACCAATACTAGGCGGAAAATGGGTTTTGGCAGCTGGCGCCTATACGTCTTCGTAGCCCAGGCCTCCGGTGTGCGAACGTGCGTGCATCGACGCCTAGTGGCTTAACGGAATGGGGGCTGTCTGACTGCGGAAGCGATGACCCCTCTTCTTCCCAGTTATCTTGATTCCCTTCTTCTTGCTCGCAAGCAACAAGCTCGACCACCGAAAGGCAAGCTGCTTCTGGTCCGTCCAGCGGTCCACCCGTTTCGTCATCAGGCTCAAATCCATCATCCTCTCGTTATCCCAGAAAGCCACTCCAAACTTCTGGAACTCTCCCCGGAGGCCAGCACCTTGCACTCCAGAATGGGGAATGGCGGTGCAATTTTGGGCAAAACTGCAACCAGGTTGGAAGAAGAACTGGAGAGTGGAAGAACCATGCTTCACTTGCTCGGGGCTCAAATCGCCGAACTTTGGACAACACCGTGTGAATTCCGCTCTTTGCTTGCGCCGTTTGAAGCGCTTTGCTTTGTTTTCCTCCATCCAGGTTAACACCGTCTCGAGTTGTTCCATTGGCTCTATTCTCGCCCGGCGGTTTCCGAACTCGTCGGGGGAGTCCTCATCGAAATTCCTCCAGAAATCCAGCAGCGAATTGTCCTTCAGATGCTGGAGGGTATTCGGGCGTTCCTCCAGCAGTCTTTGGAGGTCTGGGAGCTCAGGGTCCGGGATGGGGGGGAGGAGTGGTTTTCAGGAGCCCCTTTTCACAGACTACCCGTCGCAATACCGAGAAAAGGTATGGCTTAAGGAACGCCTGCGTCAGACGCTGTTCCTCAAACCAAGTAAGAGGGTAATCCGCACTCTCAGGGGTGCAGGTCTGCGTCCCGCGAGGCCTACGCCCGCCTTTTGGCCAGGGAGTCTTCTTAATATCCCAATCGCCGATCAACTCGATGGAACAAGACTTGCAAAGGGCAATCGTCTCGTGGAAAAAGGCATGTGCATCTGCGCGGATGCGAACTGCAAGGGTCATCAGATGACGAAGAATCCTCGGCGGAGTTGATCGCGGGAGTTTAACTGTCCCCAGCGAGGGTACCCAGGCCCAGCTACTCGTTGTACGGTTCACCAACCACATGGCTTCATCGTAGAAAGTATCTGGTATCGGGTTGCCATCCGCAGGCACGTTGTTAGCCGCGGATTCCTCTTTCCACCAAAGATACACCAGCACTCGAAAGAAATTGCTGGTGTCTCTATCCACACCTGCCTCGAAGTTCTGGGGATTAAGGAGTTCGACGCCTTTCTCGTCAAATTCATCGTCCAGGTGCTCGACCATTCTCTCAAAAACCATGGGAAAGACTCCCGGCGTGTGGTACAGGTAATCAGCCACAGCCGGGGAGGCTCGGCACAGTTTATGCAGCGTGAGCAAGTCTGGGAGGTGCACGAGGACTTCTTCGAGGGCGAACCAAGGAAGAAGCAAGAACGGATCTTTGACATCCGAATCTGCCCAAGGTACCTTGGCCTCGGGTGGTTGGGAGAGGACCACGCTATCTGTTTTCGGGTCCAAGGAGCACTGAGCGGCAAATGAGGAACTCAGCGCTTGGGCGGATTCACCCTCGGGGCTGGGGTCCCATTCGGGGTCATACGCCCTTGTCTTGAGATAAGATGGCGCAGTATACTCAATCTGCTTGCGAGGCGTCTTTTTTTTTTTTTTTTGTTTTTTTTTGTTTTTTTGGTTGTTTTGTGTGAAGGACGACATTGTGGCTTGATGTCGGTACTGCGCGTTTGACGAGGTTTGTTAGAGTATGGACTGTGAAAGTGGAAGTGAGAGTACACTACCAAGCTTCAGTCAAAGCAATGTAGAGAAATGCCTTGAGAGACTCAAGAAATGGTGTTCGACCTTTGGCTGTGTAGTCTGTCGGAAGGTATGAAGTAGTTGTGTGAGGTAAAGGTGTAGATGCTGCGGATCCGTTGAGGCTTGTTAGAGTATGAACTATGAAAGTACAAGTGAGACCGCAATACCAACCTTCAGGTAAAGCAATGTAGGGGACAGTCTTGAGAGACTGGAGAAATGATGTTCGAGCTTAGGATGTTGAGCTCGCTCGGATGGTGTGAAATAATTGTGTAAGTGAGAGGGTAGATGTTGTGAATCTGTTGAAGTATGTTAGAGATGGACTGTAAAAGTTCAAGTGAGAGTGCAACATCAACCTTCAGTCAAAGCAATGTAGATAACTGCCTTGAGAGACTTAAGAAATGGTGTTCGACCTTTGGCTGTGAAGCTTGTTCAAATAGGAATGAAGTATTTAGCTCAAGTAGTGAAAGATGGAAAGGCTTAAGCAGTTGAAGGTTGAAGAAGAATGGTGAAGAAGAGAAGAGGTACATGGCTGTCGATTGCTTTTTAAAGTAAAAGAAAAACGCGAAAATGCGCACGAGAGTAGACGGTGCCTCTTGAGAGATCATTGATTGAGTCTATTGATGCCTATTGATTTCGTGCCTATTCTGATATTCTAGAAACTACTTAGGCCTCACTTTGGGGACCACGTTCAAAGCATCCTCAGCGGCTATATCTAATGACTTTATTAGGGCACGCCATCCCAAAAGGACAAAGACCAAGTCACAGCACTGGTTAAGGTGTATCCAGATCAATCAGTAGAGAGGCCTTTCGGTGTTGAGAACCCACCTGGGCAGCTATATTGTACGCAGGATCTTCTCAGGTCATTGGAGACATAGGATATTCAGTCCGGTCAGATGGCCTCATGAGATGAGTAGACTGTCAGCCCTTAGATCTCGCCAGACTTCAACCTATTTCCATTTGCCCATCTACGAGATGGTTGTCGTTCCTTGCACTAACCTTAGAACTGACTTAAAGAACATTGAATACTTTCTTTGTGCCTGTGTCATTTTATTGAATGCAAAACCTACGCAGTCTCCACGTCCTTATTCAACAAGTTCAATTTGCTTTGCTTTTCTTTCATTCCTCTTCTCTTTCCACATAAGCGTTATCCTTCCAGGGTTCTCCTTTAGGGTCGGTGATTTGCGGGGGAAAAGACCGACAGGTGGATGACGTCGGGGTATTACCAATACGCCATCTCAGGGCCGAAGATCCGCAAGTGGCATTTATTGGTTGAAGTTCCCGTGCGCTTGCAGAATTGAGATCCTGATTGGCTTGGCTAGCCGAGGCTTGTAATGTCCATTTCAAAATTACTCAAATTACCAGATCTATGAAATGGAGCTTTTTCTATAGAGGAGATATTCCTCCATCGCAGTTGATTTTCCCTCAATATGCCTTGAGAAAAGGAAATACTGAATGTACTACAATATGGTAGGAGAGGAAATAAACCAAAACGGATACCAAGCGCGTTGATTTCTAGCTGTTAAGTATAGATGACATCAACTCCGCAGATCCCCGCTTTAAGCATGGAGCTTCCCTTCTGAGGAAGATTACCAGAATCTCCCTTCTTAGCATTCCCATTACACACGTCTTCGGTGCTTCTCGGACTCGAAGAGCAATCACCATTGAGCCACCAATTCGAGACACCGACACCCCACTAGTCTGGCTCTTTAAAGGCATCTCCAACCCTCCTCCCCGCACTCTTGAACTTTCTCCATCTTCCCCTGTATTTCTCTCTCCGGAGCTCCTCCTCGCCTTGATCTATAATGGACCGCATCATTCGGCCTGTCGCCCGCCAGTTATTGAGACCCCGGCCGAGATATCCCTTTGCGATTCCCCGAACAGCTCACGCACAGAGACTATACAGCATGAAACACAGCGCGCCGCAGGTAAGATCCGCACGCAGTCCAATTTTTTGGAGGGTTTATGCTTATCTGATCGCAGTTGAAAGACCAGTCACTCTTCATTGAGCAGGCATACATTAATGGCGAGTGGGTCGATGCGAAGTCCGGCGAGACCTTCGAAGTCCACGGTAAATACATACCAACCGATTGAACATTCGGGAGCAGGAGGGTCGCTGATCTTTCGCCTCATTTAGACCCGGCCACTGGCAAATTGATCGGAACATGTCCCGAACTCGATACATCCGATGTTGAGACGGCGATTCAAGCCGCCTCCGAAGCGTTCCCCAAATTCCGTTCAACACTTGGCCGCGAGCGCGCGCGCATGCTTCGTCGGTGGTACGATTTGATGATGGAGAACGCAGATGATCTAGCGAAGCTGATTACATGGGAGAACGGAAAGCCATTCGCCGACGCGAAGGGTGAGGTCAACTATGCCGCCAGCTTCTTCGAGTGGTTTAGTGAGGAGGCACCCCGCACATACGGAGACACAATTCCCGCTTCCGTCCCCGGTAACCGGGTCATGACTGTTAAGCAGCCTGTTGGTGTGTGCGGATTAATTACGCCATGGAACTTCCCCGCGGCGATGATTACGCGGAAGATTGGCCCTGCCCTAGCGGCGGGCTGCACAGTCGTGGCCAAATCTCCCCAGGAGACCCCCTTCACGGCGAACGCAATCGCTGAACTTGCGCACCGGGCTGGAATCCCTAAGGGTGTCGTCAACTTTGTTACCTCCGCGAAGAACACCCCTGCCGTAGGCGAGCTCATTACTACCCACCCCGAGGTGCGTAAGGTGTCATTCACCGGTTCTACTAATGTCGGTCGCATCCTTGGAAAACAGTCTGCATCGACAATCAAGAAGGTCTCTTGGGAACTCGGCGGTAATGCGCCTTTTATCGTTTTCGATGACGTCGAAGACCTCGACGCTGCTGTGACCGGTGCTATCAACTCCAAGTTCCGCAGCTCTGGTCAGACCTGCGTGTGCGCCAACCGGATCTATGTTCAAGACGGCGTGTATAAAGAGTTCGCCGAGCGCTTTGTCCAGAAGGTCAAAGACTTCAAGCTCGGTGGTGGTTTCGAGGAGGGAATCACCCACGGGCCTGTCATTCACGAGCGCGCCGCCAACAAGGCTCACGAGCATGTGCAGGATGCTATTGGCAAGGGCGCCGAGATTGTCATCGGTGGCCAGAGGGCTACCGCGCTCGGACCTAACTTCTACCACCCTACTGTTCTTACCGGCATGAGCAAGGATATGCTTCTCGCTTCCGAGGAAACCTTCGGCCCCGTGGCTGGTCTTTTCCCCTTCAAGACCGAGAAGGAGGTTGTTGACTTGGCTAACCATGCTGAGGTCGGTCTTGCTGGCTACTTCTTCAGTGGTAATGTTCGTCGCATCTTCCGTGTTGCTGAGGCTCTGGAGGTCGGCATGGTTGGTGTCAACACTGGTTTGATTAGTGATGTTGCGTCTCCGTAAGTTACATCTTCGCATATTTTTATATCAGGCACTAACGTTTCTATAGATTCGGCGGTGTGAAGCAGAGTGGCTTCGGCCGTGAGGGCAGCAAGTACGGTATTGACGAGTTCATGACTATCAAGAGCATAACTTTTGGCGGCATGAGTCAACCTCTGCAGGAGTAAAAAATTAGACAAGAATAATCTATTTGAAACATATCATCTCGTATGGCAAAAGTCTAGCATACATTTACATGAACTTTTTCTTCCACACCCACCATGTCTACCATTAAATATCATGCACAGTCGTAGTTGCTTCACGCAAACCAGGTCGTACGTACCTTCCAATATCGCAGTAACTTCCGTAGGTAGCCAAACAATTTCTATTCCCTTGGTTCGTCGCATATAGTAGGGCGATCACCTGACCATGAACACAATGCTAGCGGCAGAAATAATATGCACTCTCACCGCCTTCTATATCCCTTCTCCTACAGCTAATCGATATCTCTATCATCAGAAAGAAAACCTTTATGACGCATGCAATCTTTTCTTTCATCCATAAGGCCATGTTCTGATTTTCTACAATGCGCCCCTCACACCGTTTCCTCGCCGCGATGTCGCGCAGTCAGCCCTCCAAGCTGAAGAAGCCTTCCATCAGTCTAGACCATGTAAGGGACCCAAGCTTGGTCTGAAGTATGTGTACTAAATGACCATACAGTTTATCCAAAGACAGCGGGTGTTATCATTATGGCGGGAGATCATGCGAGCATTAATAAGTGTGTCTACCCCAATTCTGGAGCTATGTATGACAACTAACAGACAGTGCTCAGAGGTTCCTCCGTCGTCAACCCGGACTGAGTTGCACAAGTATGCACGCGATGAGTTTGAGCGCCATCGCGGTGTATCGGATATAGTAGGTTGATGTTCTTGGTTCTATGGGAGGTTCATATTCGGGATATCCGACTGACTTTCTCTTCAGCAACATATAAGATACTTGATTTCGGTATGGAGATTCGGTGCGTTCCAAAGTTTGGTCTGCTAATGAGCTTATAGACAGGTAAAGCGGAATTCGAGACGATGAGGCGCTATATCGATGAACAGATCACTGGTTGACCTGTGCGGCTAGGTGTTTATGTAAATATATTTCGTATTAAATCAAGTCTGGTTCCATGGGATGCTTCGTATAATGTCAAGGTAGGAAACCGTGGATAGTGGGGGTGTCGACCACCGTACTATATCCCCGGCCTAATCTGATGAAGTCCAAGTCTTCAATTGCTTCAATCGGATCCAGACATTGTATTTTGATACTATCTTGTACCTTCTCTCTCTGTTCACCCCCAATAATCAAATCACAATAACCTCCCAAAATCCGTAGATATTTCGATTGGAGTGATGTCAAAATTGAGATCTTTATAGTTCAGCCAGCCATTAATATGTATGGACCTATAAAAGAACATATACAATAATTTGCCACCACTTCCCCACATACACTTGAGTATATTCCAACTTCCAAGGTGTCTCCAGATTAACATGGGGTCCTGAGGCAACTATTGGATGGCAGAACCGGATCCGGCCAGGTTGCAACTGACAGGAAGCTTGCTTTACTACTTTTGGCTTTAATCTTTTTCCAGTCCAGATCCTGTTTGAATCCTGTCCAAATCCTTGACAGAGTGCGTCATCTATTTCGGTCCAGACTCTTTTATATATTGGGGAGCATCCATCTGCGAACATTCCATGTATCGAAATTCGAATTTCTACATGGTAGATTTTTGAAAACTCCTATTGACTGGAAATAAAATAGAAACCTGTTCATTCTATTCCCAATTACTTTCTATTACTTCTTTAATCACCTTACCTCTGTCGCGTGACCGAAAATGAAATCCGCATCGTCCACCTCCCGCTCCGTCAGCCCCGGGCGGGCCAAACACCTCGAGCGAAACCGCATCGCCGCCAACAAATGCCGCGAAAGAAAGAAGCGAGAACACAAACAAATCGAGCGGCGCCTCACCGATGAAACCCAAAAGAAAGATATCCTCCTAGCACAATTGAACTGTCTACGGGAAGAAGTCTGGGATCTAAAAAACCTCATGTTCCAACACGCCGAGTGCCAAGACCAACGAATCAACCAGCAGCTCGCCAGCATGACCCAGACCGTCCTGCAAAATCCTTCCAACCTGGATGCGAATAACGCCGGCCTTCCCACCAGCTCATCAAGCTCATTTTCAACTGGGACGTGGTCCGATGAGTCGGTCGCTGACGATGCCAACCTCGGACCGGGCGTATACAATAACGACTGGGCGAACCTACCTACAATCGCGAACGATTTTGCACCTTACGAATCTTATGAGCCGAATGGTTTGCCCGATGCGATTTTTGAAAACTTTATCGATGCGGACAATGGATTTACCTAATGTCTGACCTTCTACGGTATTGTTTGGGAGGCTATTCTTTTTTAGCGATGGGCGCTGTATACTATGTATTAATATCAGGATCGCAAACTCGGAGTACTAAAAAACCTGGAAACCTTGGTTAGTTATGAATATACGAATCTACGAATCTGCCATGACATGGAAACCATTTGCGCATGATAACCCACAAAGATTACGATTCGCAGAAAAGAATACCCATGACGTTTGAGGCGCATGTCACATCGTGACAAGTTCATGCAGAAGCCTCGAAAGCATTGAGACCCTCGAAAAATTAGAACTAAGCCATTATTATTTCGCAGATGTTCGGGTCACACGGGGTAGGGGTAGACACGAAGATCCACACTATGAAAAGCGAATGGAATGTGTGAGATGCTTCTATGTCCGTACTGGAGATGTACTCCGTGCTGGATGTGCTGGGAGATGTGGGGAGCTCCACAAGCCTCTGATGTCACTACCCGTGGACTCTTGACGGCATGACGGCATCGAACAGCTGGGTCTATATTTCTTTGGGCTATTTAGTCTCTCTATTTAGTCTTCTATGGAGTCCTGTTTGAATTCTTATTTTTGTTCATATTATCCTCATCATGTTTCCCCATATGTTTATCACTCGAATCCCTGTACTATAGCCCTTTATTAACTTCCATATCATCTCCGATGATGCCCACGCCCTTACTTACGCCTCCCTATGGGGAGCTAATGGCAACTTTCTCCCAAAAATCAGTAATGGGCACAGTATTCGAGACAACTGAACGGTTAGAATAAAACTGGCAATGCCTTGGTGATGTATTGTATACTAAGACTATATGAACCTAGCTATACGGAATGGAAGCCTCTCGGCCTTGGAGTATCTGGGCTTGTCTGGTACTATTCCCTTGGAGCAAACCTATAATCAGTGGATACTAATATTTACTTCCCTTATAGCTCCGCAAGAGATCAACTTACTCATCGGACTGTCGCAGTAAAGAAACTCGTGGAACCTTTCAAGACACCCGCAATTGCACGACACATGTTCCGAGAAATGAAATTACTGAGACAGTTGCGACATGAAAACGTGAGCATCCCCAGTGGCTAGTACAGATAAATATCTAATTATCTGACAGATCATCAACCTAACCGACATCTTCATTTCTCCGTCGGAAGACATGTACGAAGAGATTCCACGATCTTTACATGGAAAGCACTAATAACTTTAGATACCTCGTGACCGAGCTCATGGCAACCGACCTTAACACAATTCTGAAGGCAAAAAGAGTCGAGGACCAATTCGCCCAATACTTCATGTATCAAATAATGGTCGGTGCCATCTACACCAAACATACAACAAACACGATCTTCTGACCGACAATCGCAGCGTGGTTTAAAATATCTCCACTCAGCCGGCGTCATCCATCGAGATCTAAAACCAAGCAACATCCTCGTCAACGAGAACTGCGACCTGAAAATATGTGACTTTGGCCTGGCCCGCGTCCAAGAATCCCACATGACCGGCTATGTCTCGACGAGGTACTACCGCGCACCGGAGATCATGCTCACGTGGCGAAAATATAATGAGAAAGTCGATATTTGGAGTGCTGGGTGTATCTTCGCCGAATTACTTCTGGGCGAGCCCTTGTTTCCCGGAAAGAACCATATCAACCAATTTTGCGTTATCACCGATCTACTGGGTAACCCTCCTGAAGAAGTCATCAAGAATATCACAAGTGAAAACGTGAGTGAGATACTCCATAAATCATATTGGACCCATGAACACGGGTTCGCTGATTACTCGACATTTTCCTGCAGACATTGAACTTTATCAATTCACTCCCGAAGCGCAACCGCGCGCCAATATCACAGCTCATCCCCAAGGCTAACGCAGAGGGTACGTCTCAGCCTACTCTCCCCAAGAAAACAAAATATTAAACAAACCAGCGGCGGCGTTAATCGACAGTATGCTTCAATTCGACCCTCAAGTACGAATCTCCGCAACAGAATCCCTCGCATCCCCATATCTCGCACCATACCACGACCCCAGTGACGAACCTGTCGCAACAGAAACCTTCGACTGGGCTTTCCTCGAAGCAGATCTCCCGGCCGACATGTGGAAGACCATCATGTCAGTCCTAATAGTACATATCGACGCGTCTCCGGACATCTGCTGACTATCATAGGTATGGCGAGGTTCTGTCATTCCACGCAGAAACGAACAAAGCTGGCCAGAGCGGGCCGATGAAACCAATACGCCAGGTTGATGGAATGGATATCGGTTGAGTGATATATAACTCTCGGGTATCTCGGTTTATGTATTTTATCTTCGTTGAACCTCTTTGCTAATTAGCCATTTTAATGCTAGAGTAAACTTATGAGTATAAAGATTTCAAATTTAATTTGGTACAATTGCTTTTGACGTGCTAGGAATTGAGTTGCACTGTCGGGATGGGATGTGTGTGAGAGAGTAAGAACAGATTACCGTATTAACATTAGGTCGATACATGACCAGACCATTTCTGGTATTATCAAGATATCCCGGCATATAAACAGGGGTGGTAGGTGTTCATAAATCAACCAAGTGGGGTATCGATTTCATATAGGAAACTCAACCGCGTGCGTATCATAGCTTGCAAGTTACTGCAAGTGTCGTTGGTGCATAAACATATCCTCGGGGTACAGGCAGACCCATCTAGACAGCCGAATCGGCAGTGGTGTTGGTAGTGTTACCATTGGCATTGGCATTGGCATTGGCATCAGTAGTACTCATCCCCGGGGAGGCATCATCGCGGTGATTCTTCGCGTTGCGGCGAGAGTTCTTCAAGTCAATGATGGCGAACGTATTTGTAACAACAAAAGTAGCCCTGATCAGAACAGGTTAGATAACGTATGGATGAATTAATCCTTGCGCTCTGTTCTTACCATTGGACAGCCCCAACGACAATCAGAGCCTGAAGGGCGTGGCAGCTGGAATAGTTGCACGCACCAGGCGAAGGAATCATGGCAGCCAAGGCAATCCAGCCACTGAGCCAGAGGCCGCCGGTGAGCAGCTCGATGAGAGGAATGGCGATTTCATGTGAGAAGCGAGGGAAGCGTAGGGGTGCGAGGCCTAGGTATGGGACTGCGATGCCTGTTGTCCAGCAGCCGTTGAAGAGCATGTAGTAGACGACATTTGAGTAGGACCATTTGTCGTACAGAGAGGCAATTTCTAGATGGAGTCAGCGCTATTCTGATATACCTCTTGTATAGTGGAACCAACCGTATGCAGTAAGACCAATCGTGGCTAAGGACAGGATGGCCTGGAAGATTCGCAATGGGTTGATCCAAGAAAGCATTTTGGATATGGAAGTAGTTCTTTATGTTCGGTATCACGTATATAGTTGTAGTGTCTTTTGACAGGGGTGTGAAGGTAAGGACTAGGAAACGAGAAGATCTACAGTCATAGGGGGATGCCAAGGGCTTTTATACTCTCGTGAGAAACTACAAGGCGACTAGCTTGTGTTCCACACGTCACTGTGACTTGGGAAGGAATGAGCAGGGAATATTTGCCAGGGTTGGGCTGAGTGGAGTCTCGGAGCACTGAAAAGTTTGACGCAGGTTCTGATAGACCCTGAGGCTTTCCAAATTAGGGTTTGGTGTCGAGTAGCTCAACTTCCCCCGCCTTTGCTTCTTGTTTGACCTGACAATAACCTAACAGTCTCCATGAAAAGCACATTCATCTTGTACTCTTATACACTCCTAACAATCTAGTAATTTCAAAACTACACGAAATCACATAAAATCACACCCGACGGCACTCCCGTTCCGAATCAGCCATGAGCATCATATGTTTGCCGCACAGTAGCCTTGTCGATCTCACATGAAAGCCTCGGCCAAGCAAACAAATTCGGCCACGCTGATCCAGAATAACACACTCCATTTTCGGAAACATTTCCAGGATACTTCCAAGATGGTGGTCTACCTTGTTGTGCTAGTGCCGTGCTTGTTTGGCGCGGATCAACGAGGACATTTCAACCTCGGCATGTCGATCGTCGGAGTCCCCGTACACAGCACAACCCCAGATAGTACGGGTGAGCTCATCGTACTTTTGCCACTTTTAGTTATGCATTCTAGAACGAGAGCACAATCACCAGCTGAAGATCCACATACGATTAGAGAATTTCGATGATATTTACAAAAGGAAGAAAGAAACTCTCCTATCTTACAGAGCGCACGCCATCAATTCCGTGAAATAAGAGCCCTCACGGCATCCATAACCCCAATAGACTTCTCATCGGCAGGCTCAATCGATGACCGTGCCGCTTCAGGCTCCTTACGCGGCGCCGTTTTATTCCCAGCCTCCTTAGCCGCAGCCTCAATGGCAGCATGGCGCTCCCTCCACTCGCGATCCTCCTTATCACGAATCTCCAGCTCGCGCAACCACGCGTCGCGCTTCTCTTGCTTCTTCCGAAGTTCCACCGCCTGGTCGAATTCCCGGCGCTGCTGCCGTTCCGTCTTGAAGTACATTCCGCCGGCGACTAGCGCGACTAGTGTGAAGGCTTGTGCGTAGATACGGGCTCGGAACATTCGGTTCATTTCAACTGAATCGCCGGATTTCATCGACCGGTAGGCGCGGTAGAGAGCATAGCATGTTGCGGCGCATCCTGTGGTAGTATGTATTAGTTTTTGTTAATTTCGGGAGGGAATACCGAGTGAAAAATGAGCGCTGGTGCTAGGAGAATTCCGTACCAAGTGGAACGAGCGGCTCTTCCTTGAGGCGTCGTGTGAATTTTTGCATGCCGGTCTCTTCTGTAAATTGACTGTCGGACGCCCAGCGTTAGCAGATGAACTTTCGCTTCGCTTCCTATGTAGCATTGTTGGGTGCCGCTTGCGGGACGCGCCGATAATGTGATACATACGGGTTTCCCTCGTCAAAAGACGAAGGCACGGGTTCCCGACTCATCGTGAAGTTGATCGGAGTTGGGTATGTTGAGTGGTGCGGAGTCCAATTGCGTCCACGGGATGCGGAGTTTTCGAGTCGGGGATATTCGGCCGAACCTTATAAATCGTGAATTAGAGGCAAAAGACGAATCGTGGACGTGAGTTGGAAGATTGATGTCAGAATAGACTCTTCAAGATGTTGGGGCGCAGAGGTCGAGCTGTGGTATGACGCCAAGTTTTCAACGAAGTCCCGGGTGTTATGTAACTTGGCCGCGCATCTACCAACTACGTCTTTACCAAATACAGCATACATGGACGTTGGGTTTCCTATTTTGCTTGAATGCTTCTGTGGGATCTCTTACTGGACCAGGATATAATAATACAAGTATAAATAAGTACAAATGAGTAATTTCTGTACTATTTGCCCCTCAATCTTGACCGCTACATATCTACTTGTACAACTTCCCTGTACTTATATACCTCCAGGGCTGCCACCCAACCTTCATTTCTTTCATTCAGTCCAAGGGATACACAATTTCATGTTTGTCTGGAACATTATTCCTCGCTTTAACCTCATCTACTTTATCTCACCCCTTCTACACTCCCAAATCAAGCTTTATTTAGGGCTAGCACTCAGGGTTGATGACATAAGGGACTCCGATCACCGGTCCCGCCTTCAGGAAAAAAGAGTCAGAGTTTAGAATTTCCCGTCCAAATTCTTTCTAGTCAGCCTTGGGATTGATTATCTCCATCGTTTGGTATAATCGATCGTGACTTATCATGTCTAGCGAGACGTCCAACGGCGTCGCGACGCCCGTCACTCCCAAGATGAGCGGGCTTGCGTTGACTGAGTATACCGCCGCTCCGACGCCGCCCTCTGAACGCGAGCAAAGGACGCCCGGCTTGCCTCCTAACTGGGGCATCCCTGAAGCTTTTCTGCTCCCCAACGGTTACCCAGATGTAAGTTCAAGTCGTGCAATTACCACTGGATCTTTAAATTCTAATATTGCCCCGCGATTCCAGTATCTCCGGTTGATTTTGACGTCACGAGTATACGATGTTATCGAAGAAACCCCTCTTACCCATGCTGTCAACCTGAGTAGCCGGCTAGAAAGCCGGGTGCTTCTCAAGCGTGAGGATTTGCTGCCGGTCTTCAGCTTCAAGCTTCGTGGCGCATACAACAAGATGGCTCATTTGAACCATGAGCAACGCTGGAAGGGCGTTATTGCTTGCTCTGCTGGTGAGTATATATACCTGGTATATAAAACAAACTCAGAGTGCTTCTTACTAACTCAATATAGGAAATCATGCTCAAGGTGTGGCTTTTTCTGCCCGCAAGCTGAGAATCCCCGCTACCATCGTTATGCCCTCCGGTACCCCCGCCATTAAGCACCTGAACGTTGCTCGCTTGGGAGGAAGTGTGGTCCTTCACGGAATGGACTTCGATGCTGCCAAGGATGAGGCTCACCGGTTGGAGAAGCAGCATGGTCTGACAAACATTCCACCATTCGACGACCCTTATGTCATTGCTGGCCAAGGTACTATCGGCATGGAGCTTCTGCGCCAGGCAAACTTGGACAAGCTCGAGGCGGTGTTCTGTGCTGTTGGAGGAGGAGGTCTGATTGCCGGAATTGGAGTTTACCTCAAGCGTATCGCACCCCAGGTGAAGATCATCGGTGTCGAGGCTTACGATGCCAACGCTATGACCCAGTCCCTCGGTGCGGGTAACCGAGTCTTCCTTAAGGAGGTTGGCCTCTTTGCGGACGGTGCAGCAGTCAAGTCGGTTGGCGAGGAAACTTGGCGTCTTAGCCGCGAGGTCATCGACGATGTCATCCAGGTCTCAACCGATGAGACCTGCGCGGCTATCAAGGACGCTTTCGAGGATACCCGGTCCATCGTCGAGCCTGCTGGTGCTCTCGCTCTTGCCGGTCTCAAGAAATACATTGCCAAGAACCCCAGCCCTGACCCCAACCGCGAGCTTATTGCCATTACTTCCGGTGCTAATATGGACTTCGATCGTCTGCGGTTTGTTGCTGAGCGCGCTGCCCTTGGTGAGAAGAAGGAGGCACTTCTTAGCGTGAAGATCCCCGAGAAGCCCGGTGCGTTCGCCAAGCTCGTTGAGATTGTCCTGCCCCACGCCGTTACCGCGTTCAACTACCGCTATGCCCGCGAAGAGTCGGCCGATGTGCTCATGGGTATCTCATTATCTGCCTCTACTGGCCGCGAAGATCTTGCTAAGATCATGGGCGAGTTGGAGAAGGGCGGCATGAGCTGCCGGGACTTGAGTGATGACGAACTTGCCAAGCGTCATGTACGCTTCCTCGTAGGCGGCCGCTGCGAGGTCGCCGACGAGCGCATCTTCATGTTCGAGTTCCCCGAGCGTCCAGGTGCTCTCGCCAAGTTCCTCACCACTCTCCGTCCTGAACAGAATATCTCTCTGTTCCACTACCGCAACTACGGCGGTGATGTGGGCAAGGTTCTGGCTGGAATCCAGTGCCCGTCGCCCGAGAAGGAGGACTTGGAGTCGTTCCTTCGGGATCTGGGCTATCCATTCACTGAGCACACTGACTCACCCACTTACAAGACCTTCTTGCGTTCCGAATAAGCTTTTTCTTTATATATAATCGCAAAAGAAGGTGGGTAACGAGAAGATGCATTGTTCATAGCTTGTTATGGTTTAAGCGGTTTGAGGTCTAGGCCTGTTTTGTCTCTGTTTTCGGCGTTTGGTTCATTTTGATAGACCCTCTGTATCATAGGTCACATCGTCTACTTTTAGGGGTTCTTACTACATATTCGCATAAGTACAAATACCCTCAAATGTCCTTTCTCTCATTCTTGAGCATCCATGCACGCAATCCTGCCTTGCGGGTCAGGCCTTCATTTCAGCCCAGCCGATATATCCCAGCTAGCGTCTCTAGATAGCCTAAACAAATTAAACTAACTTTCTCGTCGAGTCGTTAAAAGGATTCACATATGGTCTCTGTTTTCACTGTCGCCGTTATACTTGTAGTGCAAAAGCGACCAATCACAGCGGTTAACCTCCCTCGGCCGACCGGCGATACAGAACCTCCGGCCAACATTTGCGATCGCAGCACGAGAGAACCTTCGGAGCCAAACATCAACCTCGCACCCCACCCCCATACGTCTTGTTCTTCATACGGTGATACTTGAGGCGCAGCCTCCAATTGATCACCTTCCGTGGAGATAGACTAAAGTCGAAACCCGCCGCCATGTTCTCCCTCCGCTCCGTCTTCGGTGCCTCCTCCGGGACCCTCCGCCAATTCCTCCCTTCTGTGACCACCCGGACCGCCTCATTACGACCTTTCTCGCACATGATTCGCAACAGCCTTACGAGGCTCCGTGGACAAGTAAAGTCCGGCAATGCTGTTGCCGTGGCGAATGGTTCTGCTAGGCAGGTGGAGCAGGTTCGGGGAATGAAGACTCGGTCTTCTGTTAAGAGACTGTGTGATGGTTGCAAGGTATGACTCAAGATATTGAATGCGTCCATCGTGGAATGATTGGGAAATGGTGGGTGCTGACTACTGAACAGCCCGTTCACCGGAAAGGCCGTGTCTACATCATTTGGTGAGTGATTACCCCGTGCCATTGATGGCTATGCTTGGAGTCGTTCGGTTTTAATATGTTTTTCCTTGGTCTTTTAGCTCGAAGAACCCCAAGCACAAGCAACGGCAAGGGAAATAGAGTCCTCGCTTTCCGTCATTTTCTCCGATAGCGTGCATCGCTTTGTCCCTCCGCGGCAGCCTTTACTCGAACGATCTGAGATATTGGCAATATCTCCAGACATACACGAACCTGCTCTCGACAACCAGGTCGTCTTTTAATACCTTGGATATACGGCTTGTGGCGGAACCAGGATCGGCGGCATACTTTTGCATTCTTCTTTCAAAACCAGACAGTGGTTGGATACCACGGCGCTTGTGTATTCTTCTTGTATATTAGTGTGGCAATCAAATTTATTGGGTCTTCATGTTTCAATTCAACCCATATCACGATCTCCAGTCTTGCCTTTCTTGGATGGCTAATATCCATGGCTATATGCGCAATTCACTCCAACCAACGACTTGTCACGAAGCTCAAAACTGCAAACAGCAGACATCATCGTTTTCAATGTCGATATCTCATTTTATAGTTCTACATCCACCGAATTGTAATCTCCCGGCTTTGATGGGCCGACGTAAATAGTCACGTGATACGTTCCTGGCTTCCCCGAACTTTTTTTCGGGGAGCCAACTAAACATTCAATTCGCGTTGATCATATCAATTCTGGTGTGGTTGGATCATCACCATGCGGTCTCCTTCTCTTGCCCGGTTACAAACCCGCGCGGTGTTTGGTTTGACGAGATCAGCTCGTTTCCAGCCCCAGACTCTTCTGCGCCAACGATGCGCTTCCACGGCCGCGTTCCGGTCCGCCGCTGTTGCGCCGGCTTACCAGTCGAAGTTGGGACAATGGGACCAGCGCCGAAATGCCTCTGCTGCTGCTTCTGCAGTGTAAGTATACTCGTCGGTCTGATATATTACTTTTACTCTGTTTAACATTATCGTTAGTCTCGAGGCTGCTAAGGTCAACCCGGACGGTCTGTCCCAAACCGCCATTATCGACAATCTCGATCCGGTCGAGGCCGCTCGTCTTGACAAGTGTCGTAACATTGGTATTGCGGTACATACTATTCCAATTGCTCCCACATCTGCTTTCGTCCTTGTCTAATGAAGTCTCCCTGCGCAGGCCCATATCGACAGCGGTAAAACTACCTGTACAGAGCGAGTTCTTTTCTACACTGGTCGTATCAAGGCTATCCACGAGGTCCGCGGGCGTGACAGCGTCGGTGCCAAGATGGACTCCATGGACTTGGAACGTGAGAAGGGTATTACCATCCAGTCCGCGGCCACTTTCTGTGACTGGGTTAAGAAGGATAAGGAGGGTGTTGAGCAAAAGTACCACCTCAACCTGATCGATACCCCCGGTCACATTGATTTCACCATCGAGGTCGAGAGAGCGCTGCGCGTTCTGGACGGCGCCGTCATGATTCTGTGTGCTGTCTCCGGTGTCCAGTCCCAAACGATTACCGTCGATCGCCAAATGCGCCGCTACAACGTTCCTCGTATCTCGTTCGTGAACAAGATGGACCGTATGGGTGCTAACCCCTTCAAGGCCGTTGACCAGATTAACAATAAGCTGAAGATGCCTGCGGCTGCTGTCCAGGTCCCCATCGGTGCCGAGGACGAGTTCGAGGGTGTCGTTGATTTGATCCGCATGAAGGCTCTATACAACGTTGGCGGAAGCGGTGAGGAGATTATGGAGAAGGATGAAATCCCCGAGAAGGTCAAGGCTATTGCGGAGGAGCGCCGCACCATGCTCATTGAGACTCTTGCCGATGTCGACGATGAGATTGCTGAAATTTTCTTGGAGGAACTCACGCCCAGCGAGGATCAGATCCGAGCCGCCATTCGCCGAGCCACTATTGGATTGAAGTTCACCCCCGTCTTCATGGGATCTGCTCTGGCCAACAAGTCTGTTCAGCCCATGCTGGACGGTGTCATTGATTACCTTCCCAACCCTGCTGAGGTTGAGAACCTTGCCCTTGACCAGAAGCGCGAGGAGGCGTCTGTCAAGCTTGTCCCCTACAGCTCTCTTCCTTTTGTTGGTCTGGCCTTCAAGCTGGAGGAGAGCAACTTCGGTCAATTGACCTATATCCGTGTCTACCAGGGTACTCTCCGCAAGGGCGCCAACGTCTTCAACGCTCGCAACAGCAAGAAGGTCAAGGTTCCCCGTATCGTCCGCATGCACTCCAACGACATGGAGGAAGTCAGCGAGATTGGCGCTGGTGAGATCTGTGCCGTGTTCGGTATTGAGTGTGCATCTGGTGACACCTTCACGGATGGCACTCTCGGCTACAGCATGTCATCCATGTTCGTTCCTGAGCCCGTTGTATCGCTCTCTATCAAGCCCAAGCAGAGCAAGGACGGTGCCAACTTCTCCAAGGCCATGGCCCGTTTCCAGAGAGAGGACCCGACCTTCCGAGTGAGCTACGATAGCGAGAGCGACCAAACCATTATCTCCGGCATGGGTGAACTCCACCTTGACATCTACGTGGAGCGTATGCGCCGTGAGTACCGGGTCGATTGCGAGACTGGCCAGCCCCAGGTCGCTTACCGTGAGACCATCGGCAACCGTGTTGAGTTCGACCACCTGCTCAAGAAGCAGTCCGGTGGACCCGGTGAATTTGCCCGTGTAATGGGGTACATGGAGCCTACCGGCGCCCTCGAGGAAAACAAGTTCGAGCAGCAGGTTATTGGAGGCAGCATTTCCGAGAAGTTCCTGTATGCTTGCGAGAAGGGCTTCAACCTTTCTTGTGAGAAGGGTCCTCTGATCGGCCACAAGGTTCTCGGTACTCGCATGGTCATCAACGACGGTGCCACCCACATGACCGATTCTTCCGAAATGTCCTTCAAGAATGCCACCCAGCAGGCATTCCGCAAGGCCTTCGCGGAAAGTCAGCCCTCTGTGCTGGAGCCCCTCATGAAGACGGTTGTGACCGCTCCGACTGAATTCCAGGGTGATGTTATCGGCCTGTTGAACAAGCGTAATGCCACTATCAACGACACCGAGACCGGTGTTGACGAGTTCACTGTCCACGCTGACTGCAGTCTGAACGGCATGTTCGGCTTCAGCAGTAACCTGCGTGCCGCCACTCAGGGCAAGGGTGAATACACCATGGAGTTCAGCCACTACGAGAAGGCTCCTCCTCACATGCAGTATGTTCCAACCAGAATAACTCCTCTGAATACTTCTTCCATTGCTAACCGCTTTCTCTTACAGGAAGGAACTCATCGCCAAGTACGTGAAGGCCCAGGCCGACAGACACAAGAAATAAACGATAAAATATGTAATAACCCCCTTCCCCTCCGACTACTCCGGCAATCCAAGCCAGGCAGTGCCTGGAATTGGCTCTCGTTGGAGCTAAGAAGCAGCATATCTTGCTTTCAATTCCTGCTGCTTCTTCCATCCTCAACAACCCCTGTACTATTTACGCATGGCACTATATCACACTGAGACTTTCTGGGACCTGTATTTCAAGATCAAGATACTACATTCTACTCTCCTGTCTGAACAAATAGATTATTGTTTTATTATATTCTTCTTTCTTTGGATTGTTCTTTCAAGCGTTGTACATTCAAAGAACCCATTTCACGAGACAAAAATATATCCAAAAGAAAGTTCAGTGTTGCTATTTCAAACCATACCTCATGCTAAAAAGACGTTGGATATCTTGGCCAAGAGATATCTCTTGCTGAACTCTAGATGTCTAATCCAAATTTATCGACTAAAAATCGCCAGTCATTCAATCACCACGCACTCGAGCCTTGCGCAAGTCTTCCACTCCCGCCTTCTTTTTAAGCGGAGGAGGCGGCGGGGGAACATTATAATGCCAAGGATCGCGAATATAGGCATATATAACGTCCGAGGGAGGATGTGGCCGGTTGGCGTTGACATCAACAGGAAGCTCTGGGCGGCGGGCTGCCGGGGACGAACGTAGGTCAGCCTTACCCTTCCCCTGTTCAATGTCAGCATGTTCGCTCTGCACACAGTCAGCCCATCTGACTCTAAGCTTCTTTCCTGCTTTGAAAGTCGACACACGCACAGATGAGGGATTCGGACTTGACGGGCGTGAAAGAGGTGGGAGTGGAAGGAGGGATTTATAGGCGGGAAGAGCCTTGCCAGTGGGTAGGGTGGGGAGAGACTTCTTCATGGGAAGAGGAGGGAGGGGCTTATCCTGTGATATGTTAGTCTGCTCCGAGGTATAGTCAATCCGATCTGTCCCATCAGGCAGAGGAAGGTCCTTGGAGGAATCGTTCTTGTGGATATTGAATCTCCGGAACGCCTGAATGATGGGAATATCTTCCTCACGCACGCCGGTGAACAAGGGGGGCAGGTCTCCCTCTGCATGATCATCGTCTCCTAGCTTGTCCACGAGGTCTTCAAACTCCGGGTCGCTAAGCGCACCCATGAAGAGGGGCCATCTCGGGTCAGCAGGCGGTGGTGTAGGGATACGCGGTGGAAGCTCCTTCGTGACAGTAGAGCTTCCAGCAGCACTCTTGCCCTGAACAGATCGTGGTTTCGAGTGAGTGTCTTCGCCGTAGACGGCCAGATTATCCCAGATGGGAGCGCCTGCTTCGTCTCGGATTTGATAGAATGCCAACACACGACGAGCGATGTGTAGCTGAGTTTGTCCATCCCTCACCATCATGGTCAGCCGGTAATCCAGATGAAAGTCTTGTTCATACAAGACAGTCACGAGGAATGCACCAATCGCGTCGCCTGGGACTTTGTCCAGAACCCACGTCCTCAAGCATCTTCTCAGGTAATGGATGGCTTTGAGGTCCCAGGAAACGAGAAGGCGGCGTTCTTGAACGGCAAGCATGGTGTCGGCCGGTCTATGCTCCAAGAATGACCGGAAAAGGGGTAGTAATTGCCACCGGCTAGTGCTGGCTTCCTTGTAGGCGCGGTTCACTGAGCGGATGTTAGTGGGGATCTTGTTACCTGTTGGAGACATTTTGGTGTATAAGACGATCGGTATATTGCGAATGAGGATGTACCTGAGGAGTGTTTTAGTTTCTGCTGGAAAGGGATCTTGCCAATAGTCGTAAAGGTTGATTGAATTCAACGGGTCTCTCCAGCTATTTATGCTTGCTGGTCCCTTTTATATGAAGGTTCCCATTGTTAAGCGTGGGCAAGAAAAGGAAAAACAAAGAGGTATACTTGCACACTTTCCTTTGGTTCTAAAGATATTGTTCTGAAATATCCTGCAAGAATGACAAAGTCGAACAAAGAAGAGAAAAAGCTTTGTTCCAAAAATTTCGAGTCTTTCATTGTCGACTGCGGTTGCTTGCAGAATATCATCGCGTATGATGCCCATGTCACCTCCCGGGGGCTGAAAGACGGTGGGCAACCTCCACCGTCAAAAGAGGCGAATGAACATTGGTCAAATCCAAATGTATTGGAGCAGAGGTATGACAGCTGAATTATGTACAAAACGTGAAGACAAAAGTATTCTGGGAATCATCTGAAACAGATGCAACGCTCCATTAAATCATATATGGTGAATTAGAAAAGACAGTGGACATAAACAAGCTCACTGGAAGGGTATATGCACGCCAACAAGGGCGATGGAGTTAAAAATGGTAATGTAAATAGAAAAGCACCCAACAGACTAGTGGGCACGGGAAAGGGATGAAGAAATGTCCAAATGCAGTCTGTAAATCACAGCCACAAGACCCATCGAATACCAGTGAAGGCACCCCGGAAGACACCACGCACAAGCTTGAAAGCCATGACAATCAGCCACACCCACCAAAGCATAGCAACAAGGGCCCATTCCAGAACCATGAAGCCAGTCCGACGAATCCACCGCAATCGACGGCGACGCTTACGAAGGCCTTTGTCAAGGGCATCACTCAGCTGCTTAACAGCGAGTGTGCTGGTGGTGTTGAGCTGGACACACAAGTCCTCAGCATCCATTGCCGTGGCTCGGACGCGAGGAGCCAGAGAATGATTGACCAGGTTTTCCAGGTTCCTCAGCTGGGACCGGAGAGGGGACGAGGTAGACGTGGATAAATGGTGCATGGATTGCTGGAACGAGTGCTGCGTGTCTTCGAAACGTTGGAGGAGGCATTGAGCAGCGAGGTCGAATTCGCCGATTCGTGTCACTTGTGGAACAGACGCACCAGGGCCCACGGCGCTTTGAAGCCAGGGAGGAACTGGCTCACGGGGAGTGTGGGCCCGGCGAGTAATCTCCCGGGCCTTAATCCCCGATGACAATAGAAGAGCTCGCGTGCGCTCAACTTCGGGTTTACCAGGCACGCCGGTGTCAATCAAGGTATGGATACTGCGCCCAGATATACTCCAGGCGCGACTAGCACCTGAAAGCCCTGTGCGTCTTCCCTCTGGGGAAATTCCCGGTGATGCTCGAGCGTTGGCAAGCCCAGTGACAGGAGGCCGTGTTAAGCTGAAAGGGATGGAAGGGTCTTTGATCTCGTCCCGCTTTATCCGTCCCGTGCGCAGAGAAGGGCTGAAATCAAGCGTTTTGCTGCGCGGCAGCGAGAATTTCTTGGGAGAATCACGGGAACCATAATGTCGTGGAGAGGAAACCTGTTCGCCAGGACTGCCGAAGTCGGTCACCTCTGGTGCTTCACTTCGTTCATCTTGCCTCAGGGGTGACGTGAAGGTTGGCAGAGAGGGAATAAAGCTTCGGGACGAGTTCTTCTCGGAATTTCTGCGAGTCAATCGCCCAGGCTCATCTGTAAATGTTGGTAGGCGCCGTAAAAGACCTTTGGAGCCAGGCTTCCTGTCACCCCTGGATTCTTCATCAGAATCGCTATCATCTGATGCAAGAGTAGTGGCGGACGATGATTTTCGAGATTCAGGTTCCGCGTCTTTCTTCAGAATGAGATCTCCGACCTTGGAGACCTCGTTTCCTACGATCTCTGCTATCCGACCTGGCCCCTTAAATATTCCTCGTAGCTTTGATTCGGGAAGATGGGGCCCTTTGCGAGACCGATATGCATCCACTCGATTGCCCTCGTGCGTGCCTTGATCATCGGGATAAGATGACGACACAACATCGGGAAGAGGACTCGGCTCGAGCTTGGACGCGCGCTCCGTCCGCGCAGGCGCCGTCGTTCGCTGACGCAAAGCCTCGAGTTCCGGCAATTCATCTTCCCGCTCTCGATCTCGATCTGCTTGTTTGCTCTTGCTGCGTTCGTGGCGTGAAACAATCTTATGACGGAGACCCTTCTTGGCAGGCGAGGGAGATCGACTTGACGGTGGTGACAGATTTACTGCTATGCTCGGGAAGTAGCCGACGCGAGCGGGAGAGTTAGGCGCAGTGCTATCCATGCCTTCCAGGGACATACGAGTATCCTGCCGGTCATCATGACTGCCTGCTGATGAGAGAGAGCCTTTTCGGTGTTTGCGGGATTGCTTCGTGTCGACGGAAAACGGCTCGACTGGCTGTGGTGTTCTCCCCCGATCAATGTCAGTGTTATGAACAGCCGGAGACTTGTCGCGGGATATCCGAGATCCCGAGTGTGCATGTTCGACGAATCTTTGGACATGGTCGCGGATATTCTCACGAGACCTGCGAGGCTTTTCATCGACGGAGGGGCGAGTATCTGAGCTTGAAGAACTCGACACGCTGCGCGAGCGCATTTTGACATGATCCCATCGTGAAGACTTTCGTTTGCTGGAAGCACTACGGCTGCGTAAGCTGTGCGAGTGGCTTCGAAATCTGTGCCTGTGCCGCCCACGACCCACGCTCTTGAATTCTTGCGCTAATGCAGGATGAGGACTGGAGATAGAAGTGCGCGGTGACGAATGTGCCTCCGCGTGATCTCCCACTTCGACTGAAAGGCGTTGCTGCTTCTGAGGCGTGCCGCGGTCCCCGCTTGTGTCCATGATAACTAACTCTGTGGGGTCAGGGTAGAGTCTATAACCATCCTTGTCGACCACCTTCGTCTTATTGGCACCATATTCCAGCCAGGCAGCATCGGCCAGAAGTTCTGCTGGCGATATCTTCCAATCGATACGTGGTCGACGGGCCTTCATGCTGCTGGTTCGGCTAACTCGCCGCAAACTCGACCCCGGAGACGTGGGCATCATATCCATATCTTCATGTTCCCCAATAGACACATGGCGACGACCTTGTTGGAAAGGTGGCAGCTTCAAGCAATCTAGTCGGTCGTACTCTCTTAGGGGGTACTTATGCGCGACGTCGTTGATCCATTGGTGGACTCTTTCAACGTCGTGCCATCCTTCTGCGGCTGGATCGATAGAGCATTTCTCACGATACCTGACTTTTCGGTTGCGAATCATTTGAAGCGGGTTATAGCTTCGGTTGGGGTTCTGTGACTTAGACTCGGAGTCACGCTTGACTGCATCTCGAAGAGGTGGCAACGAGGGTAGGAGCCGCATGTATTCATGAAATAAATCAAAATGATTGCGTGCTCTCTCGGCACGAGCCAAAGTGCTTTCGGAGAATTCGTATGCCCGGTGATCCTCGACCGCGGATGGAGGCAACAAATTCATAACAGATGATTGCTCTAAGCTCGGCAGTGTCCCCTGTGATAAACGATTACCAGAGACCTGAGTGAGATTGCGATACGGCGAGTCGAGCTGGAACTTCTTCTCTAGTGGGGAATACCCGTAGCTGTCAGTTGTTGAAACAGCAGGTTGAGAGACAGATATTGGTCTTCGGCTCTCAGAGCCCGGGGGTATTCCAGAAGCTGTCCTCCTCCGAGACTCATTAAGGTTCAAGGCTAGATTTACGATCTGGATCGAGTCCCTATCGAGGCCAGGAGTTGAATGTGCCACATTGTCTTCATGTACCTGAGGCTGCGAGGAGCTTCCAGAGGGCTGTCTATCAGGAGGCGCAGAAGCTTGCCGAGCAGTGGTCGGGCTTGGACTTGCATTTTCCGGCATTACCTCAGATGCCTGGCGCTTCTTCCGGCTCCATGGGAACCGCGAGCGTTGCTTGGGGACCACGATATCCGGTTCGGGAACGCTGCGCTTCTCTTGGGGAGGTTCTGGGGGGCGGGGGCGTTGCAAGCTGACTCTTGTGCTTCGTGTGCGGGGCAATGAGTCAAGCAAGAAGCCACCTGAGCTCTGGGTTCTCCGCTGGCCCGGTGTCCTTCGGTCTCCATCACGGGAACTGCTGCCCAGTGTAGTCCCCTCTAACTCCCCGCTTGCTTGGCCGTCGTTCTTTTGGGGCGGGGTATGACGAAATGAGCTTTCATCGGATCGTGGTAAAGGCGACGCAGTTTCTGGGGACCGATCTCGGTTTCGTCCATTCGCCGGAGACATCGAAGATCGTACAGGGGGCTCGTTCGGTCGTTGCGACATTGCTGCAGGAAGGCAACAATGCTAAATGGCAACGTTCGAGAAAGAGACAGACATAATTTGGCCAGATATAAGCATAAGTGCGATCTGCCAAGTTGGCAAGGGTTCAAATACCGGCGAAAATTCAAGACAATGTTGCACAATCAGCCTACAAAGACGCAACATCCCCAGTGTAGATCTGAATGCGCGTCAGGCAATGTTACGTAATCACTTTATTCGCCCGCCCGGGCACCCGTGGACGGACTGGCCTGGGCAGCCCCGGGCACGAAACCCCCAGTGGAGTCGAGGATGGAGTCTTAATTCGTGATCTAACTTAGGACCAGAGGCTGCATTAAGTCCTAACGCATGGAGGCTATGTAACGTACACCTTAAGACAAGTCAAGAGACATGGGAAAGTTCTAGCATTTGAGTCTAAAGCACAAGTACAACTAGAGGTACAGTTCCTGTAAATGATGGGATATACAGGGTAAAATGAATTTATCTTCGCTCAAAGTATGCGCTTACTCAACCCGCAAGCACTGGAGGCGGGCCTCGGCCTCGATGACCTGGGAAAGGAAACGTTAGTGGATCTGTTGCAAATTGCCAACCCGAAAGATAAAACAAAAACTTACTTCGAGAGCCTGTCTGACCTCAAGAACCTTGCGAACATCACCCAACCAGTCCTTGCTGAGAATCTTAGCCCAGCCCTGGAGGGTGTTCATTTCCCGAGCGGCGGCGTCAACATCGCCCTGCTGCAACAAGTTCTCAGTGCGCACCAGAACGCTCTCGACGTCATCACCCTCAGACAAAGCATCCTTCTTGAACATAACCTTGCTCAGGACAAGGCTGGCAGCGTGACTTGCCACACCGGCATCCTCGGGCAGAAGGCTAGCCTTGCGGACTTCACTTGCAACTCGGCGGAAACGCTCGAAGATCTGAGTAGTGGAGGGAATACCACGCTGGTAAGCGGTGGGGTTGATAGATGCGATGGCAGCCTCGACGACGGCATCACCAGCAGCAAGCTCTTTCACGGCCACAAGCTCACGGATGAACGGGCGGGGGGTCTCAGCACGCTCGACCACGGTCCGAACGGCATCCAGGGCGACCTGCAGCTGCTGAGTCTTGAGATTGGCGTCGATAACGTCGCTCCATCCAGCGGTAAGCTTCTCAAGTTCGTTAACGTCAGCGGTGAGCTCAGTCAGCTTGCTCAGACGGCCTTCACGCTCGCGTTCCACAAGGCTCTTGACCTCGTGAACATACTTGCGGTTCAACTCGATGGCCTGCTCAACGAGCTCATTCTGAAGACGCTGCTCAGCAAGCTCCTGGGCATGGCGGAGCTCGGTGTTGACCTTCTGCTGGTATGCCAGGGCGAGCTTCTCGCGCTCGGCCTCGAACTCTTCACGGAACGAAGCAAGATCAGTGGAACGCACTTCCTCGAACTGGCGCATCAATTCACGTGCCGACTCATCAAAAGTAGCATGTAGCTTGTTAAGCTCCTCCTGGGCAGTGTTGCGAGCCTCACTGCGAATAGCAGCGATCTTCTCGGCGATCTTCTCCAACTCTCCCTTGGCCTTGGCGACAGGCGCAGAGTATTTGTTGGAGTTTTCGTCGGCGCTGATGACGGTAACGATGTCGTTGAAGGTCTTAACCAGATCCTGAACAACAGTGTCATCACCATCCTGCAACTGGAGCAATTCAATCGTGCTCGCAGAAACAGCAGGTTTTCTGGGCTCATCCAGTGAGACTGGGCTCTTCGCCTCGGATTCGGGCTTCGCCTCCTTGGTGCTGTGCTTCGAGGCCGTGTCTTCCTTGGCCTTCACGACTGCGGCGTTCCGCTCCTCGGGCTTGGCGGCCGCGGGCTTAATTTGTCCCTCGTGAGCTGCCTCTGCCTTCTTACGATCGGCATCGGCCTTTTGTTCTTCAGCAACCTTCCAGGACAGACCGCTCTTGCTAGGGATTGTCACGGGCTTTCCCTCTTCTCGGGGTGCAGCCGGGAGACGGTTTGGGTGTCTCAAGGCATTGGGGAAGCGGCGGTAGAAGTCGCGCTCCTCGAAGTAAAGAACAGATTCCTCACCGTAGGGAATGTACTCGGTGAAGAAATCGTGGAAGTTGTCGAACTTCAGGGCCAGGAAGATGCTGCCACCATAGGCAAAGCCGGATGTGAGGATCAGATAAATCAAGAACCGACGGAAACGACCGGATTTGCGGGGAGCAGCTGCCGGAGGCGAGGGAGGAAGCTTAGATTCTGCAAAAATAAATCGTATCAGGACATGGGGGGTAGGCCTCAATGGTAATTGATGAACGAGGGGGCCGTCATACCTTGTTCAGCGGCCTTCGAGATGGTCTCGGGAGGGACACTGGATTCGGAGGAAGGGGAGACTGGTGTGGGACCACCGGTGGTAGGGGGGGCTTAGAATCAGCGAAGAATCGCTGCGCGTGACGATTGTGAGTATAAAGAAATAGGAAGCTTGGGGATATGGTTCTCTTTACCTGACCTGCCAGCCGGTTGCTTGCACCGGCTCTGGACAGCCATTGCGACGGGATCCGTTGGCGGACAGGGTTTGACAGCAATTGCCGACCCGGGGCAATCGAGGAGCGCAGCATGACGAGCCGCACAATCGCCAAAATTAGTGCTAAAGGTGATCAGAAAGATGGATGAGTAGGAAAACGGGAACTTGGTTGCTCAGTTGCGATCCGCCCCGATAATCCTGCGGGCGGTCAGGGCTTTGCGCGCCATTTCATGCCCACTTCCGTACATACTAACCCCAGAGAAGTATAACTGGGGTTTTGATTCAGTGGATTAGAAGATGAAATAGAGCTTGGTCTATAAATACATATGTATGGGAACATCTTATCCAGGATATTGGCCACTGGTTAGGTGTTCGGGTCAGTTATCAACACCAGCCGACCCCGGGAGAAATATATCTATCTAAGCAACACACATCCATGGATATATATCCGAAAACCAAGTAACAAAATATTCACGCTTGTTGACTATATCCAGAAGCAAGGCGCCTAAGTAGAGAGAACTCATTTATCTCTTCGGCCTGGCTACACCACTTAACATATTGTAGGTCTTCACTGTACATACAGGTGAGGAAAATGTATTATTTGAGCATAACATACTAATAATTCTGAGAGAGACAAGGGTAACGGGAATAGCAGGAATTCAGTCCAAGACGTAGGACGAAAGAAAGAAGAGCAGATGCAGACGCCAGGTGAGAAGGAACAAGGAGTACAGAAGGAACAGCACCGTCAAAGCACCGACAGATCCAGCTGCAGCATGTCTAAAGCCAAATTCCATGTGGCTCCATGGAAGTTAAATCCTTCTGCCAACGGTGGACTTGTGAAACCTCAATTGAGCAGGCTGAGCAAGGACAAAAGAAGCAAAGAAAATCCGAGAGGGCTAGATTGATCATGAACCGAGAGTCTATCCCTCGGCTCCGTAGCGGGTAGAGAATGGTGCCAGAGTCCGATCGAATGACATTGGCGAAATCATAGAAAGTCACAGAGTTATACCACCGTTGAATGATGCTGGGATGTGTAGCCTTCGCCTTCTCTCAAACGGTGTGTAAAGGGAGGGCGCACTGGCTAAGGGGGAATATGATCGGGTAATTGTTCAACAATTGCAAGCACCGGCACCCTGAGTTCCAGGAGCCTCTGGTCGCAAGTCAACGCCGGGCCGAGGAGTGGCCCGCATGTTCCGAGGACCGGCCTGATCCAGAGGCAGTTTCTTGGCGATGGCGGTGAATAGTTCCTTGACATTCGTCGAGGACTTGGCAGAGGTTTCGAAGAAAAGCAGGCCCGCTTCACGGGCGTAGGCCTCGGCGTCGGCCTCTTGGATTGCTCGCTTATCAGGGCTCTCCGTGACAAGATCAAGCTTGTTGCCTGCCAGCGCGATCACAATGTTTTCATTCGCTTGACGCTGGAGTTCCTTCACCCACGATTTGGCTTTGTCTAGCGATGACTAAAGGGTGTTTCCACGAATGTTAGCTTCTACACTTGCAATAAGCCGAAGACATGATGTAGGACTGGACCATACAGCTTGAGTGATGTCATAGACGACCACAGCGCAGTTGGCGTTGCGATAATACATCGGAGCAAGCGACTTATACCGCTCCTGGCCGGCAGTATCCCAAATTTCGAACTTGACTGTGGTGGTATCATCGAGGGAGATGGTTTGCGTCAGGAAGGCGGCCCCGATAGTCGACTCGCGATAATCATCGAATTGGTCCTGAACCGAGAGATTAGCGTTTTATTACTCCATGTGCGCTCGGCTCGCCGCGGCAAGTAATGTGACGATCGTTAAAGACTCACTTTAACGAATCTGAGAACTAGCGAACTCTGGAAGATAGCGGTCAAGTCAGTGGCTGATAAAGAAGATCGCAAGTGTTATCCCAAACCTTTCCGACGGCGGACTCTCCTATAAGCACAGTATGTCAGCTATAGATCCAAAGAACGAAAAGAAAAGCTTGCAAGTAAATGCCAGAACGTACCAAGAAGGACGAGTTTGAACTGGGCAAATCGTGCGCCCGGGCGGGCTCCTGCTGCTTGTCTGGAAGCCATGATCAGGAGAGGATGGAGGGTTCTGGGGGAGGGTCGAAGGAAGGAAGATAAAACGGTCGAGGAACTGAGATATATCAAGGTCTCAAGACCCGAAATAAGATGAGAAAAATGGGAAGATCCAAAGGGTACAAATAAAGATTCAAGACACTTCAAAGACCTTGAGGCAGACAGGAATAGATGACGGAAGGCCCAGCCACAGGAGCAGCGGGGCGGTGTGGCTGCGTACTGACCAGAGTGGCCCGCCGTTACTTTTGTACCTTCCCTTGTCTTTGGGGGAACTTTGGACCGAGGAGAAACCTTGGATTTACTTATGCTGCTTCTTCTTCTTTTCCTTCTTCACATTCCCTTGTAATCACTCATTTTTCAGGAGGTCATTGTTTTTCACATCATGGCTCCTACTATTCTCCCGTTTCGGGATATCAACCTACATGCATCGCCTTCCCACTATGCCTTTACTTCGCCATCATCACGCCAAGCACCCACTCTGGTAGTCGACCGACCAACTGGTGATTTACGTTTGAACGATGGCCCCCTTCCAGGTGCTAAGCGCATTTCCAGTATTGCTGGAATTCTCGGAATTCTCAAGTTGAAGCTTGGTAATTACGCCCATAAAATTGAAACTCAGGAGGTTGCGCTGACACTCACAGATAAATACATCATTGTTATCACCAAAGCCCAGCCCATGGGACGGTTGCGCGGCCATATGGTGTACAAAGTCGCCGGAACAGAATTCCTCCCTATGCGAGAACGACCGCTTCACGACACCGACGAAGATGCCTATCTTACATTGGTGAAAGACCTGCTTCGAAGGGGACCCATGTACTTCTCCTACTCGCTGGATATCACCAATAATTTCCAGCGACAGTCACAAACTGCCCCCAACGTTCCGATGTGGAAGGGCGCAGACGACCGCTTCTTCTGGAATCGCTTTATTCAATCCGATCTGATCAACTTCAGCCTCGGAGTCAACGATACAAGCGGAATTCGCTACGGCCCCCAGCCAGGAGTCGACCCCTACATCTTGCCGGTGATGTTCGGTATGATGCGCATTACTCCTGCCCGAGTGAAGTCAACATCCTTCACCTTCGCGCTTATCACCCGGCGATCCAGACACCGCGCCGGAACGAGATATTTCTCTCGCGGAATCGATGAGCAAGGCAACGTTTCAAACTACAACGAGACCGAACAGATTGTGATCTTGAATGACTCGGCGGGTGGACTATCTGGGTTTGGTGGAGGTCAATCAATGACCAGTGGCAAGGCTGGGCAAGACCTCCAAGTCTACTCCTTTGTGCAAACTCGAGGCAGCGTTCCCCTATTCTGGGCTGAAGTTAACGATCTCAAGTATACACCGAAACTTCAGGTTCGTGACGTTGAGACTTCCGTCGAGGCTGCACGGAAGCATTTCGCCGAGCAGATTCGCATCTATGGAGAAAATTACATGGTCAACCTCGTCAACCAAAAGGGCAGGGAGGAGAATGTCAAGCGCGCATACGAGCAGCTGGTTCGCACACTAGTCACATCCACTTCTGAAAGCACCGAAACTGATGAACGCACCTCTGAAAAGACGCATGTCTTGGAAGCAGGGTTCAAGCAAAAGGAGATGGATCGATTGCATTATGTGTACTTTGATTTCCACAACGAGACTAAGGGCCTCAAGTGGCATCGCGCAGAGTTGCTCATGGGCCGTCTGAACGACGGGCTGACCCAGGGCGGTTATTTCCGTGGGGTTGAAAGTCCTGGTGCCCCCGGTGGGCAGCTGGATACTCGTTCTACGCAAACGAGTGTTGTCCGAACAAATTGTATGGATTGTCTGGACCGCACTAATGTAGTGCAGAGCATGCTCGGCCGCTGGGCGGTTACACGGCAGCTCATGGACGCAGGCGTTCTCCGTCCCGGGGAGACTGCCAACGATGACCAAGAGTTTGAAGATCTGTTCAGGAATATTTGGGCAGACAACGCAGATGTGGTCTCCAAGTCTTATTCCGGTACAGGTGCCCTGAAGACAGATTTCACTCGGACTGGCAAACGTACGCGGGCCGGCATGCTGCAAGATTTGAACAATTCCATCACGCGATATGTGCGCAACAACTTCATGGACGGTCCTCGACAAGATGGGTTTGACGTGTTTTTGGGCACCTATATCCCATCGGATTCGACATTTGCCAACATCCAACTATTCCTTGATCAGCGACCACTTGTCATCCAGTCGGTTCCATATGTCCTCGCTGCTAGTGTGTTCATGATCTTGGTTGCGCTTTTCACAAGACGATTGCCTGATGCCGCTGTGTGGCCGCTTCGGCTGTTTATGATATTCTGGTTGCTGGTGGCGGTCTACTGTTTCCGTTTCGTGCACGGGCACGGCATGCTCTATGTAAGTTCATTCCATGCTGCCCAAGTTGAAGTATTGTCCCACTGACCCTTTGTTTTCCGTTAGGTCAATTGGCCCAAGCTAAACACACCAGTGGCTGGCGCCGAAGGGTACCAGGATGCTCTCATCAAAGCGCGCTCTGACCCCATCATCGGTAATTGGCTTCCTGCCAAACGGCACCAGCGTGGTATTAGCAATGCCCGTCTCGTGTTTTTGGAGGAGGGCAAGACTAGGATCGAGTAAATGTTTCGCTCATCCCGGCGTTTTGGCTATTTCTTTTCCCCCTTCGTTCTCATATTCTCTATACTCCCATGACTGCATGTTTTATTACCATTCTTTTCACCACTACAGGCCCGCCGGTATTTTCCTTTCCTCTTTCTCGCCCCTTCAATTCAATTCTAATTCATCTTTGTTTGAACACTGTTTCTTTGCTCGAAAGCGAGAATTTCCAGCTGTATGCTGCTGTTGTGATTTTACATCGGTTCCCACTGCTCCGGCTGCTCGGATCCTCCCTCGAAGTTCTCGAGAGCTTAGCCAATGCATGAATGGTTCGAAGACCTACATCCATCTTTCTACTATAACATCTCATCTTGCGACTCAGACATGTTGTGATTAAAGTGCGTGTTTCTATGTATCAAATCAGACACTAGGGTTTTCTGTATTTTTCTACCTGATACATATTCACCTGCGCCCTGGGGTTCGCATACATACCTCTCTTGTCTTAATTAAGCCATATGTACATATGTATATATGACTTCATAGTCGCGATAGTGTTGTCTATTGGTCACTTCTTGCTGTAACTTCGTACAGGAAACACCGAAAACTGCAACATGCGAGATGATGCTATACAAACCTATTGTGGATGTATCAATCCACTGTTTATGTATGAGCACCAACCACTTATATAAATCACTTAAGTTCAGTTTGGTTCTATGCAGAAGGACCACGTGACCTTCCCGATCAGCTCCAAATGGGTTTCCCGAGGAGAGCGGGGGACCAACCAGAGAATCATAAATTGTTAGAGCTACCGGGGGTTTCTTTAACCACCCCTGCTCATTTGAGGAAATCAGGCACGGGTGTGAATTGTTCATGAGAAGGCTCTGGATCTCTACTCGCTGGCAGTTTTGCGCACGGCGATTCTCGACTCGTTCGCCCACCATGACTCGAACATATGAGGTATGCGACCCGACGTTTTGCGACAACGGATTGCTTCCGTCAAGATATGGCGTATGCTGACTTTGGAATGCATAGGATGCAATTGCATCTCTTAACTCATTGCAGACTAACTATGCAATTGTGGAGGCGCTCAGGAAGTCCAAAACGAGGCAGGAGATGAACGAGCTATCTCTCCCGCAAACAGTGGAGTGGCTGCGGCGCATTGGATACCAGGTGCGCTAATTGCAGGAGACTTGTTTTCTTACGAGTGGAGCTAATGCGAGATCTTTACGTTCCCTAGCCTGCCGACCTTAACCGTCTGAACGCCATTCATGTCGCCGGCACGAAAGGCAAGGGCTCGACCTCCGCATTCATCTCCACCATCCTCTCCCAGTATACTCGTAAAGATGCGGATCAACCTGGATCCAATCTTAAGATCGGTCTTTTTACCTCGCCGCACCTCCGGTTTGCACGTGAGCGCATAAAGATTGACAATGCCCCATTGTCCGAAGAGCAGTTTGCGCGCTATTTCTTCGAAGTATGGGATCGCCTTGAGAACTCTGCTAAACTGGCGGGTGAAGATCCCACCGGACCTGGGACGAAACCGCAATATTTCCGGTACTTGACCTTGATGGCATTCCATACCTACTTGAGCGAGGGCGTGGACGCGGCGGTGATTGAATGTGGAATCGGTGGTCAATATGATTGCACCAACGTGATCCCAGAACCCAAAGTGACAGCGGTCAGTAGCCTGGGCATTGATCACGTTGATATGCTTGGACATACAATCGAGGAAATCGCGTGGCACAAGGCTGGCATTTTCAAGCGTGGTGTAAATGGGTTTGCGGCACCACAACCTCTGGGTGCGGAGCAAGTCTTGGCTAAACGCGCCGAGGAGGCTGGCGCCCGGATGGAAATTGTGCGTGGCCATTCAGAGCTTCGCCCTGAGAGTAGCAAGATCACCCTTGGGTTAGCTGGAGACTTCCAGTACACCAACGCATCAGTGGCAGTGGCAGCTGCCGGGGACTTCTTGCGCCAAGTTGGCATCGAAGTCACAGACAATATTATGGAAGGACCACTACCGGCGAAGTTCAAGACCGGGCTCGAGGAAACTCGTCTAGGTGGCAGGTGTGAGACCCGATTTGAGAAGAATGTATCTTGGTATATCGATGGTGGGCACACTTTGGAGAGCATCCGGCTGGCTGGCCAGTGGTTTGCGTCGCGGATCCAGGCCGACTCCTCATCCGAGGATGTAGCTGCCAAGAAGACAAGGATTCTGATCTTCAACCAACAGACTCGTAACAGCACAGCTCTTGCTCATGCTCTCCACGAGACCCTCACATCTGCCCTTAGGAACGATACACCATTCACTCATGCCCTCTTCTGCACGAATATCACATACAAACAGGCGGGCTTCCGACCTGACTTGGTCAGTATGAACACCAACGCTGACGACCTCGAACTCCTTCGAGTCCAGAAATCTCTAGCACAGGAGTGGAATGCTATTGACCCTCGCACTCAAACACATGTTTTTGGTACAATCGAGGAGGCTGTTGACTTTGCACGGGAAGTTGCGGGCCAGGAACGCAAAGTCCTGCAGAAGGACGAAGCTCCGGTCATGACTTTTGTCACCGGCAGCCTCCACTTGGTCGGAGGATTCCTCGATGTGCTTGAGACGAAGCCACCTAGTGATGTGTGATTCCCTGATGATTGGTAGCCCGGAGCTCCAATGACCCTTGCATTCTTGTATCAACACTTGAGATGGATATGCCTATAGCTTAGCATGGAACGGACATAGAGGTGTTTTTGCTTGGATTTCAACAATTCTTCGATTCTCAATATAATTTCCCAGTTTACCATTTGAATGAGGCCATAGTCGAAATCCTGTACGTGCTTTTAGATTTACATGAGCTTTGCAGATGTGAATGCCGAGGTTCCTGATGTATGCCCTAAGGGTTTATCATTGAACAGGGGTCTTTACTCTTCACAGTGGAGCACTAAGTACTCCGTGCAAGGTGAAACGTGTCCATAATGAATACATAGCCAATAACTATTTCCCTCATAAATAACAAGCATAGCGAGTTGTGTTGAGACCGCCCCAATATCGTAGTATTATTATTAAGTCAAACTGCCCGCAGAATCCCCCCCCACCAGAGATCCGCGGCGCGGCGTTTGAAACGTGGGGCCCGATCCAATTCCTTCTTCCACAACACCCCAACGCATCATGTCCGATTCCAGCGATAAAAAGGGAAAGGCTCCCAAGCGCAATGAAGATGAGTCTGGGGCTCCATCCGACTCGGGCAATGGTAGGCCCCTCTATTCAGCCTTCCACATGCCCCCATGACCCTAGCCCGCAGACGCGCAGCTGCTGACATTCGAATTCCAGAAGCAGGAAAGAAGCTTCCCGCGAAGTTCGCTTCTTTACTCCTCGAACAAAACCCAGCCCTGAAAAGCGAGCTAGCTACGATGGACAAGGACAAGGCTGCGGCTCTACTGCACAACATGGACCTCTCACAGATGCTGACTGGACTGGCGGTGGGAGGGAAGAACCAGAAGGATATGGCCTCGTACAAGTTTTGGCAGACACAGCCAGTGCCTGCGTTTGAGGATGCTGGAAAGGAGCAGATTACCCAGGGACCTATCAAGATCATCGACCCAGAGAAGGTCTCCAAGACCCCCGATGCGCTCATTGAGGGATTCGAGTGGTGTACTCTTGACCTGACGAACGAGGAGGAACTGAAAGAGCTATACGAGCTTCTTAACAAGCATTACGTCGAGGATGATAACGCCATGTTCCGTTTCAATTATTCGGAATCCTTCCTTCACTGGTAGGGTTGAGTTTTGGACTTATGTACTTATTTCAGAATGCTAATGCTGCATACATAGGGCCCTGATGTCACCCGGATGGAAGAAGGAATGGCATGTTGGAGTGCGCGCCACCAAGTCGCGCAAGCTGGTTGCATCCATTTGCGGCGTCCCGACTGAACTCCGCGTCCGCGGCGAGCGCCTCAAGGTGACGGAGATCAACTTCCTGTGTATCCACAAGAAGCTCCGCTCCAAGCGCCTGACTCCTGTTTTGATCAAGGAGATTACTCGTCGCTGCTACCTCAGGGGTATCTACCAGGCCATTTATACTGGCGGTATAATCCTGCCCACACCCGTCAGCTCTTGCCGATACTACCACCGCTCTCTGGATTGGTTGAAGCTCTACGACGTTGGCTTCTCGCCTCTGCCTCACGGCTCGACCAAGGCCCGCCAAGTCACTAGGAATCATCTCCCTAGCGAGACATCGACCCCCGGCCTGCGGCCCATGGAATCCAAGGACATCGATGCCGTCTATGATCTGCTGGAGCGATACATGCGGCGCTTCGATATGAACCAGGCCTTTACACGCGAGGAAATCGACCACTGGCTGGTGTATAAGAAGCAGCCCGGCAAGGACCAGGTTGTCTGGTCATACGTTGCTGAAGACCCGGAAACCCACAAGATCACCGACTTTGTCTCGTTCTACAATCTCGAGTCTACCGTGATCGACAACCCCAAGCACGATGCCGTCCACGCCGCATACCTGTACTACTACGCGACCGAGACCGCGTTCTCTGATGACAAGAAGGCTTTCAAGGCGCGCTTGCAGCTCTTGATCAACGACGCCCTGATTTGCGCAAAGCAGGTATGTTGCAATGTGTTGTATCTCATTATACATGCTAATCATCTTTCTTGCTCACTCTAGGCCCGCTTCGACGTCTTTAATGCTCTCACTTCGCATGACAACCCACTCTTCCTCGAGGATCTCAAGTTTGGTGCCGGCGATGGCCAACTCCACTTCTACCTATATAACTACCGCGCTGCACCTATCGGTGGTGGGATTAACGAGAAAAACTTGCCCGATGAGTCGAAGATGGGCGGTGTTGGTATCGTCATGCTATAGGCTTGACGTTTTGGCTAGTAAATCTAACGTCGGATACCCCGAAAACGAATTCTGTTCCCTGTACTTTGCTAGCGATAAAAAAAGAAGATGAAAATGAAAAAATCAACTTTATATACGAGGCTGTAACAGGAATACTGGAAGTAATCGAGGTATTTCCGGTGCTGCTTTTGAACTACGATGTGAGTACTCTGCTCAAACTGAGGCATGTGCTCTTCCTAATGTGTTCCATGCCAGATACAAATTGTCAACCCGGAGAACTACAAAACTGAGAATGCTTGGTTCTTCAAGCAGACGGGACTACAAGCAGTGATTCGCAGGCGGACGGAAATGGAGAGAGGTTCCAGTAGCAAGGAACAAGGACCACCCCACTCTCCCACCCGTCTTGAATATTCCCCCTTCATCATCGACTGTCGATGTGCGAGTGATCGACCCGTAAGGCCCTACCTCGTCATATCCATGGGAACCAATTAACCTAATAATTGCAGAGGAACACTCCTTGACCTACGACCTGATCTATTCTGGCAACCCGAACTGCCAGGCCTCAAAAAGGTGACAGCGCCAACTTACTGCTTCTTAATCTCGGCCGGCACTCGCCATGTTCTATTTGACTTAGGAGTCCGACAGGACTGGGAAAGCCTTCCGCCATCCGTTGTAGCCATGATCAAATCACAGACAACCATCCAAAGCCCGCGCAACATCTCGGAAATTCTGGACTCTGACACATCGTCCCTGGGCGTCCGCAGCACAGACATCGAAGCCATCATCTGGTCGCATGCCCATTTCGACCATATCGGCGACCCGTCAACTTTCCCACTGTCTACCGAGCTCTTCGTGGGTCCTGGAATCCGGGACACCCACTGGCCTGGATTCCCAACTAACCCGGACGCGATTAATCTCAACTCGGACAACCAAGATCGCAAGGTGCGGGAAATCTCCTTCGAAAAGACAGAAAAGGGAGCCATCAAGATTGGCTCGTTCGACGCGCTGGACTATTTCGGCGATGGATCTTTCTATGTTTTAAACGCTGCAGGCCATTCCATTGGTCATATAGGCGCCCTCGCGCGGGTTACCACCTCGCCGGACTCGTTCGTATTCATGGGTGGAGATTCCTGCCACCATGCTGGTGTACTTCGACCTTCAAAATATCTTCCTTGTCCATCTCACTCTTGTCACATTCCGCTTTCGTCCGAATCGGAATCTGTCTTCACCTTGTCGCCTGTGCTTCCTTCTGATTACGACGCGGCCTTGAAGACAGTCGGCAACATCAAAGAGCTCGATGCATACGACGATGTGTTTGTGATTCTTGCTCATGATAGTACTTTGAAAGGAAATGTGGATTTTTATCCTTTGACTATCAATGATTGGAAGGCAAAGGGGTACGGCAAGAAGACGAAGTGGCTGTTTTACAAAGAGCTTGAAGATGCTATGGAAGGGAACAAGTAGAAATATACTTGAATTTTGAATTTCATAAAACTATCCCTTTTGCAGAGAATTCTCAAGGAGCTCTCCCTACCCCCTGAATCATGTATAATCACCAGATTCTATTGCAGGCATGTATTATATTATTACCCGCGTCCTGAAAGTTGCCAGGGACATTCTTATCAAATAATGTATTTTATCTCATACCTGACTGATGTGGATGTCTATCCGCCCAGCTTCCCGGTTCTAGCTTTGGCTTAGGAGGTCTTAGCTTTTCAAAATCCTTATCAAGAACTTGCTCCTGTCAGATTATCAAGAAATATATGTGAGTGTATTGACTAGCTTTTGGTCTGATGTACTAGCTGGAAGGAACTCTAGACAACATGCGACGAAAACAGAGACCCCGCATTCAAGAGTACAACTTCTTCTCGTGGGTGTGCAAGCCGTGGACATTACCCTCAGTCTGCGCGCTCGCGCTTCTCATCTCAAAGCGAACTGTACCATTGTTCACCCCATCACGCAACGCATCAAGGTTCTGGACACCAATATCCTGGAGAGAATGCTGCACACCAGCAACAAGGTAAGGGACATACTGGGTGATAGAGCCACGATCAATAACGGAGCCCGCAACACCCTGCGCAACCTTGACCTTATCATTCTCAGAGAAGTACCGGGAAGCACCGGCGTTATTGCCAGCGCCGCTCTTGCTCTTGTCCTCCATAACTGCAATACTGCCCATACCACGGAAAGCCTTGACCAACTGTCCTTCACTGCTCATAAAGTACTCGCCAGGAGACTCGGTGGTGCCAGCAAGCAGACTTCCCATCATAACTGCTGAGGCACCTAGCGCAAGTCCCTTAACGATATGGCCCAGGTTCTGGACACCACCGTCGGCAATAGTGGGAACACCGAAGCGCGCGGCGAAGGCAGACACACTACGCACGGCTGCAGCCTGAGGACGACCAGCGGCCATGACTTCCTGCGTGATACACGCGGAGCCACTACCCATACCAATGCGCAGACCGTCTGCACCAGCAGCGATTAACGCCGCGGCTTGCTCGCGGGTAACAATGTTACCGCCGATAACGTCAATATCGGGGAAGGTCTGCTTGATGTATTTGATCATAGCAATTTGGAAGATGCTATGGCCCTGGCTGCTATCCACGACGACAATATCTAGACCGGCATCGACGAGCTTCTCGAGACGGACCTTATCCGCGTCGTGGGTGCTGATAGCCGCGGCGCAGAGTAGCTGCTTAGATGGAAGCTTTGATGCAAGAGGGTAATGAATGTTCTTCATCAAGTCACTCCGGGAGAGTAGGGAGATTAGGGATCCATCCTTATCCACAATTGGCAGTTTACCCTTCTTCGAACTCCGGAGGACTTCGTTGGCTTCGGCGAGAGTTGTGCCTGCCGGTGCGGTGACAAGGTCTGTCGCCATAACAGCCGTGACTGGATCCTCGTGGTTCTTGTGGAACTGGATGTCTCGGCTGGTGACGATTCCGAGAAGCTTCGAGAGGAGGGTTCCCTTTTCTATAAACGAAACCAGGTAAGGATCACTAAACGAAAGAAACACTAAGGAGAGATCCAACTAACCGGTCACCGGGAACCCGCCGAATCCCCATTTAGTCTTAAGTTCCTTTGCCTCTCCGACTGTCGTCTCCGGAGATAGAACGATAGGATCCTGGATGAAGCCATTTTCATAGCGTTTCACCTTCCTCACCATCTCAGCCTGCTCGTCTGGTGGGCAGTTATTGTGGATAACACCCAGACCTCCCAGGAGAGCCATATGGATGGCCATGCTGTGTTCGGTCACAGTGTCCATGGGAGAAGACAGTAGAGGGGCCTTGATGGTGAACCGCCGGGTTACTTTGGTTTCCAACGAAACATCCGATGCCGGGAAGGCTGTTCGTACGATTAGAGAGAACGACCCATGAAATAGTATTCATTGCCTTACTGATAGAACCGGGCAAAATCAGGAAGTCGTTGTAGGTCAAGGCTCCATGACTATCCGAGTCGAGAAGAGTGTCGACGTGGAGGCCATCTCCAGGATACTCCTTGAGCACTTCTAAAGCCTTGGTATAATCCAGAACTTCGACCATAATGCTGGTTTAAAAAAAAGATAATAAGGAAAAAAAAAAAAAAAAAACCAAATAGGTAATGGGAATGGGGGGGGGTGATTCCCAAAGGAAGTCAGAGGGGCAGGGGAGGGGTGGCCTTTTAACATAACTCCAGCAGGGGTACGTTTAGCGAAAGGCCTTTCGTTTTCTTTCTTTTGATGATCTACGCCCCACAATGGCCGGTTTAATCCATGGGTTGTCTCAATGTTTTTACGTACGGAGTACAGACTTCTCCGTAATGAACCCGTTCTAAGTTTTGGATATTGTTACAGGCTCAAACTTGGGTATATCACGCTAGCAGGGGGTAGAGAACTGACCAATCAATGCGAAACCAAGGGTATTAATAGATTGTCGGTGTAGAGCCGCACGCGACTTGAGAGAAAAACGTCAACCTTGGAAGACAAGCCTTACCGGGCTCAGCACTAATGGGTGCAAAGTTCTATCGTCTGTACTTTACTATTCGCCCAACGCTAGAAGAACGCCGAATATCTACAAGTGCTGAAATTCATCACCAAAATACGAGCCCATCGGTCTCCCGGGTTCCAAGAATGACTTTATTAATGGAAATCAAGATCTTCTGAGGCAAATGTCTGGTCCACGGGGGTCCACACCTCTCGAGGTGGAGACCGGCTTAGGAGGATGTGCGGCTGCCCGCGCACGGGCAGCCGCCGGCCCCACAGAACCGAAAATTTAAATGCGCTAACCTTACCAAGGTTGGAGCCTAGATTTGCCGATTCGGGCTTTTATCTCTTATAATCTCCGTGGAGTCTGATTTCAACGCAGAGAATATGGGAGAAAGGTGTACACAATATCATGTTAAACTTGGAAGATGACCTATTATATTTGTAGCGGCCTCGGGCGACACCAATGCGTCCCACTTCCTGCCTTGAACGGAAATCTGGTCCCTCGATGTATAGTCCACGCTAGGTGGAACCTGGGGGCTGTCCATGCATGTCTTTGGTCTGCCTCGCTGCTTCTGCCATGATGCCTAGCACCTTTCAAGTTTCTGCAATTTTGACAATGCGACTGGGGTTTAAATTGCCAGAGGTTTCGCAACATTTTATGTCTGCCCTTTTTAGCGTGCATGTATGTAATTTCCATCCAAGTGGGCCATGTATGCTGTATGTACATGTATATATTGGGGGCGGTAATACGGTGTTAGGCGGGTGACTGGTGCTGGGTCACCCGCCCCAATCCTATTCCAGTAAATTTCCGTTGAATTTGGGTCGGATGGAACATTGCAGAGCGAGACCAATCGAAATCCAACCTCGCCCTACCGACAACTACAGGCTATCATACACCGCTTAAGAGACCTAGCGAGTGTTGTACGGAATAGTACGCCAAGACGGCTGATATAGAGCGTATCCAGTGTTAGAAGCTAGCACGCCAAGCACGTCGAGGCCATCTGGCTCCGATTCCCATAAAGCATTGAATTTCAGGCCATCAATAGTCACTTCGACCGTGGCGTTGGAGCCTAACAGGGCGGGAAAGAAGATCTTGTCCTAAAATACTGTAGAGGCGTGGTATATACCCTCATCGTCCTGTCTAACCTGCTCTCATCTGCCCAAAAGCAACCGGCAAAGCATCAAGACGCCGTGAACCGGCAATATCGTCCTGGCAGACATGGGCCTTCTCTCCCCTGCCGCGGGTAATGCTTGGATATCTTTTGCGGAATGATTTCACCACTGGAAATGGCGATGCGGATGACACGCACCAAAATGACTATGGATACGCAAAGACGGCATCTATTTGGTACGACGCAATTACCGATGCCTATGCCGATGGTCTCATTCCCGACCCAGGACTTACAGGCTCCTCAGTGGGAAGCAGAACTTGTGAAAAGTCTTACTGCAATGGTATCTACGCTGGTGGCCTTACCCAGCGTGGCAGCGGGGAGGACGACGGGATTTAATACCACCCAAGCCGGAGAATGGGTGTTCTCTTTTGGGTCATTTGGTCACGAGGACTTTAATAAAAAGGCGTTCTTTGGCCGTATATATAGCCAAGAGAAAGACTATCTTGTCTAGGACGATGTCAAGGTATATGTCTGGGAAGACAAAGGGGGCTCAAAGATATAGGAGGACCCCTTATTTTGGGCCGTTAAAAACGAGTGCAAGCCAAGGGGTGTTCATTTCTGTTCGATGATCCCATCCCCCATGCATGGATGCCTGGTTTTTCAGACTGAGTCTTTCTTGTTTGCTCTTTGTGGCCTTTATAAAAGGCCTTTCTTTGGCTAGATTGAATGTAGAGCTTCTTCTTGATTTTCCCTGTTGCTCAGTTTCGTAGTGGCCTTAACAATTTCATTGATATTAACGGCGAGGGTATGCATAAGATTGTTCAGTCAGTTACAGAAAGCTAGGTCACAGATGATGATCTGGATGATTTTGTCTGCATCTGTACAGATGGCACGGCTTATGCCAGCGTTAACAATGGTGGTGGATCCGACACAGATGCCCCAACATCCACCTCGCTTGGAAAATGGAAGAATAGTGAAAGTGCTCAGGCAAATGTTGTTTTGAGCCCGATAATTTTCACTGGCGGAGAGCTGACTAGGAAAGGAGGGTTTCCGAATCCTTGAGCTCCTACTTTACGTGGTTATTCTTTCTCTACATCCAAAGCATTAGAGTTGAGCAACTTAATTTTCGATACCGCAATAATGCAAGTTTTCGATTCCTTCAATGGGCTTTAGAGCGATATGTTTGGTCTTACTTTCCGCATTTCTGCTGAGAACTTAGAACTTAGTGCCTCCTGCTGAAAACCCTTAGGTTTCGATGTGGTTCTAGATTGGTTAGGAAGTGAGTCACGAGGCTATGTAGTCAACTGGCGCCTTGGCAAAACCACAAAGATCAAATGCCATCACGCTAGGTGCAAAATAGAGTAGTAAGCTTAGTATGGGGATGGTAGAAGAGAACGAAAAGTCCGAAGGGATGTATTGCAGACAAATGATAGTGCCCAGGTGGTGAACCGGATGATAAGATATCAGAAATGGCCACGTGATCTACCAACTAAGTATCAGGTGATATAGGCCTGGTCATGTGGTCATTCAGGACAGCGCCTCCATTATGTAAAAGTGCGTCGGTTACGTAATATATACTAACGGTTTTCGGTCTCAGGCATAAAACTTATGCCTCAGGCAACTCCCTGACGTCGTCATGGAATCTCGCTCTTTATCTTGACTTGCTACTGTTTGTTGATGCAGCATTTCTAGTGTTGTATTGACCACCCTGAGCCACTTCATGCCTCGTCTGTTCCTCTTCTTCCAACTTTTCACTTGATCCCAGCTCTTGAGCACTGCGACGGGACGCAGCCCAGCAGTGGGGTCATCCCCGCATCAACCACAACAATGGGTGCAGGCCAGTCGAATGAACATGGTGCATCATCCCCAGGTAAGTTCTATCTGTTGTGACCGTCATTGTGTTTAGGAGGCACATGGATGTCGTACTCTCTTGGTCGAACGTAATTGACAATATTATGGCCTCGATTTTGACATGGGGATCTCTCCGTCTTGTCAATAACAATTGTATCTGACCACATGCATAAACAGAGTTGTTGAGCTCCGTGCTCGCCGAGCGATTTGCAGCAAAATGCTTTACGCCATTAGAGCTCACGCATTTCAAAGACAACTTCTTCTCTCGGGCGTTAGAGCAGGGAGGCCTGCGGTACTGGAATGAGAAAGTCTTGTCAGACTTCCTGGGCATCCCAGATGGAATCTGTACCTCTTCTCCCAAGCAGCCGTTAGATGCAGGACCTGTGATTTTTCGCATGGTCTCTTATCTGGGCGCTTTTCCATTCCAAAACACGCTCGCACCCAGCGTGTTGACATTTGAGGCTATGGTTAAGGTTGTTGTGCTCTTGACTGAGCGCTACGGGAAAGCGCTGAAGCGGGGAGACAAGGATAGGATCAAGTTACTCTTTGGTAGTCTGGCTGATGTGGGGAGGAAGATCCCCGCGGAGTCCAACAAAGAATCTACCACTGAGGACTCCGAAACTTTGGTTGGACATTCCCATGCGCCGGGCTTCTCCGTAGATGAACCGGCCAACGATGAGTACGATGAAGACGAGGATGATGACCTTGCCCTTGCAGCACTGGAGTCCCTTGATGCGATCGAAGTATTCAAACACGATCACCGTGTTGACAAGACCGTTTATGAGACCCGGATTTCTATCGATACGTTCCGCCGGTTGCTTATGCTACTACTTGTCATTGCACCACTGAAGCCACTGGAGTCTTTGAAGGCATACACAACTGGACTGGATGCTCGGCGTATGGAATCGGTCAAGAAAGAAGCAGACAGTATTATTGCAGCCTTTACACCTGAAGAAAGCGATGGTGGGATATCTTACAAGGCTTTTGCCCGAACGATCTCATTGTCTCTGCCATATCTGTTCGATCCGCTGACTGCCCTTTTCGAGCACATGCTTTTCAGCAAAAATCTGAACCTATCTCAACGCAGCTATAAGGGTCCAGCCACAGAGACCGAACAGGAGGAGAGTGAGAATGAGGAGAACGAGAACAAGGGACCTCCTTCACCACCACCGGCCTCACTTACACTCCCAGGAAGTTTCGAGTCGGCCATCTTAAATCCAACACTCACCTCGCATCTTTCATTCTTCCTCCCATCCACATCATCCGATATCAATATCCTCCGAAGTAGCGTCAAACTACATCCCGTCTTCTCCACAGCCGCCCACGGGTCTTCCTTAACATATTTCTCCCACCACGTCCTTACCTGGCAATCCGCCACTCTCCTCATCCTGCAAGGGTCTCTAGCAGACTCAGCCAGCGAAGAGTTGATAACACTAGGCGCCTACATTCCCCAACCGTGGAAAACATCCACATCGACCTCAAGCTTATCTTCAAAAACATCCGACCTCCTCCCCTGTCTCTTCCAACTATCCCCAAAACACCTCTTCCTCCCAGGCAACCCTTCTTCATCCGCAAAGAAGCCCAATAACCCAACAGCCTATTTCTCAAGCAACACGGGCATCGCAATCGGCTGCCAAATTCCCGCCCCGTCCCGCACACACCAGACATCCCCGACACCACACGGAGCAGGCAGTCTCATTATCGACTCGAACATAGAAACAGCCGAGTTTTACGCTGCGCCCGTGGGACACGACGGCGTCTTCCTACCTGCTGCCAATGCATCCCTCGAAGACCCGCCGACAAAGCTCAAGCTCGATCTGTATACCCTGGAGATCTGGGGTATAGTCCCAGATCCGGAGGCATCATTCTCCGCAGACCCGAACTTGAGTCCTGTGGAGATGCAGCGTGCAAAGTGGGAATTCGAGGCAAGGGAGGCTGAGCGCCGTCGTAATATCAATATCAAGGCTGGGGCTGGGGATTCGGCCGCCGAGAGTGCGAGATGGCTTTTGGAGACGGCCGGTATTATTGGGGATGACGCGAGATATGTCGGCGGGAGAGGTTAAGGGGGGGTTGCTTTGTTGTCTATGTATTTAATGAGCAAGCGTTGGTTTGAGGGATGGACCTGTGGTATAGTTTTTGCCACTTGGTGTCACTAATGTTCAGATTGGGGCGAGGTTACCATCTTAATTACCTGTTCAGCAGGCATGAATTTTTCGAGCCAACCATAGCTCGCAGCATGTTAAGCGGCATCTTTCCATGCAATCTACGTAGTGCCGTATTCTAAGCGTAGAAGTAGGAAACGTGGGAGTTGGAGCTAGCGCCATCCATGGATGTATCTCCCTTGGGGCGATTCTAATATGTACATGTAGGGTAAGCCTGATATTCATCCCACACAATCCTAGATCTCCTCTAATTCACGATCAATTTCCTCAGTCAAGATGTTAAGGGAACATTGCTGGCGGTGATGGTCACTTTTGGACCTCGGCAAGTTTTGTCTGCAATAGCAGCAGATCAAACGTGGAAATACGGCGGCATCGGCTATTCATTATCGTACATTCAACAACTGCCGCAAGAACAACGCTATATATATATTGTACAAACGTCAACCTAGGGGCATCACCAAGGTTCAGAGTTCCATATAAATCCGATCTGTTTGGCACTGTCCGCTGCGCCCGGGCCCTTATTGTTCTCAACTGCTAGTACTCAGCGGTTGACAGATGGATGCTGTATGCTGTATAGTGACTCGATCTTTCAGCCGACCTATGTGTGGTGCCAATCAGCCACTGAACATAAGGATCCATGAACCTTTGGACGCCCCTATAAGCATACAAACCTATCATCACGCTTTCAACGGCGGGAGTCCGTTCGGTGCATCATAGAAATCCTTGAGATCTTCTTCATCCTCCTCGAATTCGAAGCCAGAATTCTCGGCCTCGGATTCCTCGCCTGCGAGCTGAACACGGGAAAGACGACTGCGAGTTCCGACATTGCTGGAAGAAGCAGGTGTCCCGTCCTTCTCAAAGGATTCAGAGGCCGCATCGCGAGGCAGCCGCATGGCCAGGTAGCCATCAGGCGCACGTTCAGCGCGGTCCATGATATCATTCATATATTTGCGAACCTCGTCGGCAGGCTTGACGACTCGGGCTAAAGGCTCGAGGATTTTGGCATTGGCGGCATGGATGCGGAAAGTGACCGGTTGCCAGTATTCCTTGAGGTTTGCATCACTCGCAGGAGTCCCTGGAGGCCCGGGAGTTACGGGATCTGTTTGGTCGGTGGGTTCCTGCTTCTGCGGTGTCGCCGTTGTAGGCGTGGCTGGCTGGCTGGGGGCTGGGCTATCGGCTGGTAATTTTCCCTTGTCGGTTTTGACTTTCGGTTCACCCTTTTTAGTTTTCGATGCCCCCTTGCCTTTGCCTTTGGAGTTGGCTTCTGTGGCGGTCTCCAGGGGGAAGGGCGTGTTTGGAGCAACTTTCCGGACTACCAAAAATGAGGCGATGACCGTGTTCTCGGCTGGGAGCCATTCCAGGATAGTGTACTCAGGGAAAAGATAGCGGTCACCCGAACCGGCATGACCTGAGGTACTGCTTCCATATGGAGTTAAGGGAGACGTGAATTCGAACACCACAGACTTGTAGTTTATGGGCGCAGAACCAAGTGGGGAGACGTAAGGGATTGAAGGCGGGCGGGGGAATGGAACAGGAGGACCATATTGAGGCGGTCGAGACTGAAGTGGAGGTTGTGACCCATAAGAAGGTTGTTGGTGGGGTGCATACGGTGGCCCCGGTCGTGCTCCTGGCTGTTGAGCGCTGGCTAGCGGTGTCGGGTTTGCCACAGGAGTCTGCTGCTGAGATGCGGAAGCAGGGGCTGGGGTGCTTGAAGCACCAGGAGTCGCTGATTGGGCCGGTACTACTGGCCGCCCTGCTTCGGACGGTGCAGGCCGGGGACCGCTGTGCTCTGTGCCTGATTGCTCTTCCTTGATTGTGCCTGACCCTGTGGCGCTCTCGGGAGGTTTAGGAGTCTGACTCGGCGGGGCCTGCGCAGGGGTCTGAGGCTGTGCCTCCGTCTTGACAGGTGACTGCTTGGACCCTTTGGAAGGGGTCTGCGACGTTGGTGGGGATTTCTCCAGCGATACTGACTTCGTCCCACTATCTTGTTGTTTCTGAGTCTGAGTTTGCGATGTAGGGGTTGGCTGTTGTGCAAGTGGTTGTCCTGCTGAAGATTGTTGCCGTTGTTCTTGCTGCTCTCTTGATTTGATGATTGCGTTGAGTTCATCGATGTGTGCTTGGAAAGCCCGGAGCTGCTCCTGGGATGCTTGACTTGAGGCAACCACACGCATCAAGGCCTTCAGTTCAGGGTCTGCAGCTGCCCTCGTGGCCAGCATTTGAATCACAGGATCTGGACTGGGCTTGGCAGGCTGGCCCTTTTGCCCTTGCGGTGGCTTTTGCCCTCCTTGGGGAGATAATGCATTTCCTTGATTCGGGCCACGAGCTTGTTGGGGCGAAGGGTGGCTGCCGGTATACCCAGGACGACCCGGAGGAGCAGGAGAATACTGCGCAGGTCGTTGTTGATTGGATGGAGTGGGATAGGGCCGGTATTGTTGGAAGTTATTAGGATGGCCATAGTGAACCATCGGCCGTTGCGGGGGTGCGTATTGGAGTGCCGGAGGCGCACTGGGATCTTTGACAATGTAAATCATGGCATCAAAGAAATGGGGACCTATGGTGACATCGCAGGGCCCGATTTTCGTCATAGTGTCCTTTGATGGGTTGTTCTTCTCGATCTGTTCTCGTTTCGTCTTCTTCGGCTTCGTGTAGTATCGAACAAGGATGCCATCGCTCAGCCACTTTTTCTTCGATCGTTCAAGTGAATAGAGGAGAACTGCACTGTTGGGATAAGACGGAAAATGTCAGTCATGCAACACCACCAGTCGGGGGAGCGATGTCAAACCTTTCGGCGATCGACTGGTACTCATTTTCCGGCAAGGAAAGTGGCTGTCGCGTGCGGACAATAGGCAATGGATCTCCATCCTTAACCTTTGTCGGTAGAGGGGCGTCAACTAGTTCCGGCGATGGAACACGGGGAGTTGGTGCCTTTTTCTTGTGAGACTGCGGCGTAGCTTCGGAGACACGTCTTTTCGCTGCAGATTCGCGCCGGTCACGCGCCGGAAGCTTGCGCTTTTCAGCCATGGTCAATACAATGATATAATCACGATACCCGCGATGGAAGTATAAGAAACATCCTATAGTGAAAGGTTGGAGGGGGAATGGAGAGAGGGAAGGGAGAAATGGGAGAGACGCGATAACGCGCCGCTTATCAGCGCCGTCTCTTCAATTTCCAAGATTGTCCGCTCACCTTGGTGTTAACGCATACCTCAATCCCTGAAGTCATAATGGTTGAGCTCAAGCCTATTTTCAAGAAGGCCTACTGGTCTCTTGCAGCTGGTGGACTGATCTATGTGTTGTGTCTCCTCTCTTTGACCTTCCCAGAGGTCCAACGTTTGTATGTATCTGGCCCGGGCGTATGCGGGGAGTGAGCTAACATAGGGTAACAAAGTGTTCTTTATGCGAACAAGGTCAACCCCAGCGTGTGGCAGGATGTCAATCAAGTTGAACAATTTGGCTTTTTGAGTATGGCGTGTCCAGGTTAACCACAGAAGTAATGTTTGCTAACCAATTCCCAAAAGGAACCCAAGTCCAACCCTTTCATTTGGTGACGCCCGACAATGAAACCATCTACGGGTGGCACTTACTACCGTTGCATCTTTGCCGGGAACATGAAAAGGAATTAATGGAGAATCCCTCTACAGGCCCAGCGGAAGATTACACGAAGACAGTTGCCCATAAGCTTCTCACCAATGATCCCAATGCACGAGTGGTCGTAAGCTGTAGGTGATTGACGACCTAAGTTGTCACTGTCACCAAGTTAACGTTTGAGCAATCAAGTCCACGGAAATGCGGCGCACTTGGGTTCTGCTCATCGCCCCGCCACTTACAACTCGATGTTGAGCCTGTCCACCCCATCAAACCCAGTCCACGTCTTTGCAATTGACTATCGCGGCTTTGGAGTTAGCACCGGAACTCCCACAGAGGAAGGTCTTATCACGGACGGCGTATCTCTCATTAACTTCCTTACTGCAGAGCCATTAAAGGTTCCCACTTCTCGTATCGTTATCATGGGCCAAAGCCTTGGGACTGCGGTCACAACCGCAGTAGCAGAGCGCTTTGCCTTCGGATCATCTGACCCGGCAGCTATCCAACCAGCCATCAAGAACGCCGATCCATTTGCCGGCGTGGTTCTATTGGCGTCCTTCAGCAGCCTACCGAATCTCATCGAATCTTACAGCTTTAAAGGCATCACGCCACCTATGCTGTCGCCCGTTATGGGATATCCTCGGTTCCAGAAATGGCTGCTGAGCCATATTGTGGACCACTGGGACACAGCTGGAAGACTGGCTCGCCTTACCGGTGTCGACACTACTTCCTTGGTGGCTGTGGATATGGACTACACCGACAAAAGTCTTGATCTGACGATAGTTCATGCTTTTGACGACGCCGAAATTCCCTGGTACGAAGGACGTCGCGTCTGGGAGGGTGCCACGGGCACACGCATCAAGGGTGCTCCAGGTGCTATGACGTACCACAAAGCCGAGGATGGTAACCCTAGCGAGGTTAAGGTCTGGAAGAATGAGATCAGCAATCAAGATGGGACTGAGATTGTGAAGAAAGTTAGATGGGAACGGATTCGATACGGTGGTATGTTCAAGGGAAACGCCCTCGCTATGGATTCGACGGACTGACTTGTAATCCTTTAGGTCATAATCGTGTTGCATCGGGCTCAGTGGCTGCTTTCGCTGTTCTGAGGGCTTTCGAAGAATAATTCGACCGGCACGTTGATAGTATACACAGAACAGAGGTTGCAGATACCTCATAAACGAGAGATTATTGTTGAGGAAATTCTGTACATTTTTGGACTATGCAAGAAGAGTCATTGTTCTTCCTACCTTTGCCCTTGTTTTTTTACGGGCATTTAGATTAGCATGGTACTGGGTAAGCAAGACTTCTTTCAATTTCTGATACGGCTACATATGTAGTTTGCTAAATGCCCGGCCATGTTAGATCATTGATCCTGGCACTATAAATAACTAGCCTGCCACCTCTGGCTCTGCTCGCCACTCAGCAAGTTCAACATGCTGGACTTCTCTTATGCTTTTTGGAGAGTAAACAATATAAGAAGTTTCTGAGTTCTAAATATCCTCCTATATAGTTCTTCCTTATCCCTCGAGGTAAGGCCTTCGAGGTCACCATAAAACCGCACTGAAAGTCTTGTTTGCTTCAGGCAACTCGAAGTCATGCGGTTGCACCTCTCCAATTTTTCTTATTTCCCTTCTCTTCCCTTCTCTTCCCTACTTCCTTTCACATCACCTCGCTTCCCATTCCCACTCCTACCTTTTTCCTCTCGCTCTTGATGTTTGGATTTTCACGCAACCAAACAATCTCATTGCGAACAAGCCTTACCTAGGCAGCCCTCCGCCCTCCTTATACGAGGTAGATTACGATCTCGAGATGTGGCGTCGCCACAGGGCCAACTGGCAGGCCCGGGCAGCGGTCTGAAGATTGACAAGGACAACAACGTCCAGGACTTCAGAGCCCGCTGGGTGATCGCGGAAATCGACTATTCCTAATCATGGCAACCGATAGCAATATGATTGCCGAGCAAGTTGGCTACACAGCTGCATACCTTAATGCGATGATCGACGGTCGAGTTACTTTCATGCGCCAACCAACTGGGTTTTAAACGTCAAAAGATGATCTCACATTTGTCTCCCTGGCGGGTGCTGGTAGTCCAGGCTCCGATATATATAGTGCGTGTCATGACATCTTCCCTCTTTTCTTTCTCTTTTCTTCCTTTCGGTGACCACACCAGACCCTTCCCCCAACCGTCTCTACCACCTTTCATCCTGCCTGGAACCCTGCGAAAACTGCTCTTGGTTCCCGTACCTCGGCAGTTTATATGGTATGTGTGCTGCCTATGCGCCTCACGCCGTGATTGGAAAAGCATGTAGGAAGAGGATGGCTTTCGCTTTCCCTTTACTGTCCATCTTTCACCGACACCTTGAAAAGCAAATTCTGTGCTCATATGCCAAAGGACACAAGGTGTGCGGATCTGTAAGTTTTCGAGATTGTCTCGGTGTTGTTTCGACATTAGACTGTTCTGATCTGGCGTATCCCTTTTCTTAGGCCCCGCTGGAATTGAGGGCAACCATTATAAGCTGTTGACGGCCCTATAATGGGTGAACAATTTTGGCTGACCACTATTGCCGAGGTGCGTGCCATCCGAGACCAGAAGGACAAGGATGTCTATTGCACGATGTCATCGCTATTAATATGAATATGAACCTTGGAGGTTCATCCTGGAGCTATAATACCACAACGAACGACAGTGAACTTTTACTTTCCTTGTCAGTTTCTTCGTGAGTTAAGCTGCTCTACAGTCGCAAACCAACACCACTGTGTTTATTGGAATATTCGATAAAGCTAAAGACGGTTATGCCCTCGTAGTCCAAGACGATTTATATGTCTGCTGTTTACAGAGTCAACGGAAGCTCCTCGTGCAGCACTCTGTTTCTGTCCTTAATTTCCATTCTAGCCAACTCAGTACAACCATTTTCTCTTATCCTTGTTTTCAGAATAACAGTCATTAGATATCTTAATCATGTCGTGGAAAATCCAAAGCTGTCCATTCAACAATGGCATCCGTTAGGACTTAAGATAACCCGTTCATGGGTTATATCAATCCCAAGCCATTCACCAAGTTCGATTCAACTCTTCAATGCTTGGGTCCCGTCAACTACCACACTGTCCGTTTCCTCGTCACTACTTTCCTGGGGTGATACTAAGGCTTCCTTCTTTTGCTCCCTAGGACGAGATGTCAGTTGGATGTCCACCAATATACAGCGACGAGAATTTACCTTCGCCATGTATACACAGATACCATGAAGCCAGCCCATAGAAGGAAGAAAAACACGAATGATATTGGCCACCCCTTTCGCCACCTCGGTGCACCATCGGGGCCGGCAGTTGGAAACGCCAGCAAAGGAACCCAGATGTTGAACGAATATCCGAATGTCATCATAGAGCCCTTTAGTGGAGGAAGAAATTCGATCAGTATTGTTGTTATCACAGGACGAATGAAACGGACATACCATGATGAGAGCGCGTTCCTCGGCATCATCCCTCACTATTACATTGATGGTGGAGTATAGGATCGGGCTCAAACATCCAGCTGCCCCTAAGACATACCAGGCAACGAATCTTTGAAGAGACTTGTCAGTAATATGGACTCAAACTGAGGATTGATGAAGGTATCTCACTTCAGTGCTGTGGGAATGTTCCAAATTATCATGCATAATGTTGAGAATAGACAACAAGCGGATGCAATGGTATATATGATCCATTCCGGATAAATTGCAGCTAATGTCGTCCCGAGCCAGGAGGCTACAATATTAACAGCATAAGTGACAGTCGGTAGCTGATTTATTTGAGTCACGGAGTATCCCTCTTCTTTAAGCCATAGGCTCATGTAGCTGCTGGGATAGGAGCAGATGATCATGCAACTAAAGATATATTAGCATATTGGCTGCACAAATGGTAGACACTTTCCAAACTTACGCGTAGCAAGTGATAAAGACCCAGATGTGCCATCTCTTAAAAGTTCTCTTGAAGACGTCGAGACTCATATTGCCAGGCTGGCGGATCTTGGCTCTTGTAGTTCTCGCCTTGGTCAATGCAACATCGCGGTCCGTCATATAGAACGGTTTGGGTGAACCGGGAATACCGGGAAAGATGAAAAACCCGATCAGGGCCACGGGAATGGTAAATATGCCGTCAATTATGAAAAGCCACCTCCATCCAGGCATACCCCTAACACCAGAGAGGTTGGTATAAGCAGCTGCCTGTAGGTATCCACTAACCATGGTACCGAGCGGGTTACAGATGAACCATGTTCCGGCTCGTTTGAAGAGTTCGGGACCCGTGTACCATGAACCTTCATTATGGTTAGTATAGTCCAGACGATGATATATTTGTTGAACTCACCAAGAATGAAATGCGTTCCTGCAAAGACAGGTGCTTCTAGCATCCCAACCAAGAAACGAAGGGCATAAATCTGGTGAACGTTGGTGACACGGCTCTGAGCGAATGTACATATACCCCAGAGGACTTCGAGGGTAGGTAACAACCAGCGAGCTCTATGGAATCAGTCAGCGTCTCGATCTGCCCAGGTGAGTGTGGAGGCATCTCAATTACTCAGACTCACAACTTTGGGCGTGACATAAGTAGTAGTCCAGGGATTTGAAATAACACATATGATGTGAAGTAGCAGACATTGAAGTAGTTCAGTTCATTGCCGTACAGGGCAAAGCCCTCTTTGAGACCACTGACATACGCATTGCTAATGTTTGTTTGGTCTGTGATATGTTGGCTTCGAGTCAAATAGCAATCCATGAGGACGTAGGCTCACCCAGATACTTGACAAAGACTAGATCGTTAGTGGATTTCCTCATATGCTCATTGGGACTCATCTACTTACAGCAGAGACAGGCGAATATCAGAATTGACAAGTCCAACTTGAAGAGTAATCTGGAAACGTCAGCATATCCGGACAGACATATTCCTAAGCATTGATATTCTCACTTTCTCTCCTCGGCAGGATAAGAAGATGGATACCAATTAAACACCTCTTTGACAAGCCCCAATAGGGACAATCTCCCGGCCTTGCTTTTCAGATCAGACATGAGCCAGGCTTAGGAAAAGTCTGATGCTGCTCTCAGATGTGCAAAAGACAAAGCACGTTAAGTTATAGACATTGCCATTACTTATTATGCGATCATGTCTTTCTATGGCATCTCGGCACTTAAAAAACAGCTATCCGGGGAAGTGTTAACCAATTCCCCCACCCACTGTCACCATCGCTCTTTCAGAAAATCCAAATTGCCAAAGCTAGCTTTCCACGAGACTAAAATATGTCTCAAATCAAAGCTAACACTTTGCCGTTCACTTTGGTGCGCCCGCGGAGGCGACATGTGTATGCATGATGGCGTGCGCATATCCCGGCCACCACACAGAAGCCAAAAACTAGCCGATATCTTAGGCCTCATCGGATGGATTTATTGCGTGCTCTTGCTAAATTCCTCCGATTATCTGATGCGGGGTATGATCGGAAGGAAGTGCGAATGCACTTATATACTACATGTCCTTGAGGGGTGTTGTGGGAACGAGCAAGTTGAACTCGCTGCCGATATTCAATAATCACTTCTTGGAAACTCATAGACTCTTTGATATGCCAGGCAAATATATCGAAAAATATGACCAGGTCCCTGTGACGAAGGAAGAGCGTGGGTGATCCTTGATTGAGTATGTTAGTGCTTCTTCTCGCTGACATATGGCAATTAGTTGACTGGGCTGAACTTATCACACTGGACCTAGCCCAGTATGAGCAGCCAGGAGGAAAGGAAGATCTTGTCAGGCAGCTCGATCACGCTGTTAGGAACGTTGGTGAGTCGACACTCCCTTGTGTTCCAGGCAATACTGGGGTTCCCTCTCCCAACACAACCTCAAGGCTGCACTTTGATCGAACTTGATCTTTAGGTTTAGTGCTGATCAGAGTCTGGAAACAGGATTTTTCTATGTGAAGAACTTTAATATCAGTCAAGAAGAGATCGACAACCAGTTTGCCTTAGGGCGAGAGTTCTATGCCCTGCCACTTGAAGAGAAACTCAAGTTCCATAGCGCCAGTGATCTTGAGAGGGGCGAATACAACTCTTACCGTCCTGCCGGACACCGGATGTAAGAGACATATTACACCTAGAGGCAAATTGAACTGATGCTAACACGTCCTAACTCAGCCTAGGAAATAGCATCAAGGATAATGTCCAGGTGTACAATATCCCAAAGTTCGACGGTCACCACGACCGACCCCAGCCTTCTGTCCTAGCCGAGAATATCAAAGAGATTGAAGCTTTCAGTCGGGTACTTCTCCCTTTATCATCTTGTTGTGTTCCTTTAACTAACAAAATATATAGAAATGTCACACCGAAGTTGTTGAGAAACTTCTCCGCCTCTTCGCAATCCTACTCGAGTTGCCGGATGAGGACCAACTAGTCCGTGACCATCAATATGATGTCAAGGGCGAGGACCATCTACGTTATATGCATTACGCAGCCCGCAGTGCTGAGGAAAACAAGAAGGTTGGCGAGCTCTACAGTCCCGGCCACACAGACTTGGGAACAGTTACCCTTCTGTTCCGGCAACCGGTGGCCGCACTTCAGATCCTCAATTCAGAGGGTCAATGGAAGTGGGTCAAACCACAGGATGGTACCATTACTATCAACACATGCGATGCCTTGACCGCGCTCACGGGTGGTTTGATAAAGTCGAGTATTCATCGGGTGCATGCACCACCCGCTGACCAGGCTCATATTGATCGATTGGGTGTGTTGTATTTTGCTCGGTAAGTTAACTTGAAATGCTTCATAGAAAGCCTTCAGAGCCTAATGAGTACAGCCCCAATAACCACGTTGTCCTTGACCCCATTCAGAACAGTCCCCTCCTCCAGAGGCTGGGCTTGACTACCAACGCATTCACGGGACTTGGCCAGCACCTCACGACCGAGCAGTGGGTTACTGCTCGACAGACACAACAGCAGCGAAGAAATCGTGATGTCAAGATCTCCAGTGAGGGGAAGTATACCTATAAGCCGAAGGATCTCGAGATTATTCCTGGCCTCCAGGCTACGATCTACAACTAGTCATGTCTTGAATACGATTGCATGTGTACAATTTGCATATCCGTTAAGCAATTGAACTGCCCCGTATTTGCATCCGCGACAACGGTTCATCGAGTCATTAAAAGATCAAAATGATGCCTTGAATAAGTGCCATAGAGTTAACTAGTTCCTGGCAAGATACTCCCATGAGAGCAACTCCCACTTCAAATTCAGGGTATAACACCGATAGCATAGTATCTAGTTAAGAATCTAGCTCGAATTGGTGTAATATCGAAAAATAGTGATGAGTATCCCCGTCGATGAACGCATCTTCACAAGTGGAACCTAATGACGTCATTGCTAGGAACGATCTCCAACCTCTTAAGACGTGGGAAAAGTCCAGTGGAACAAGAAATCAATTACCACAAAGGATATTGTTACTGCCTATTCACAAGAATTGTGCTCAAACTTCCTACTCTCTAGTGTCATACCCTCCTCGTCCCAATACTCGATCCGAACTGATCACCCAAACCAGCCCTACGTCAGACTCAGCCCTACGACTTACCGTGACCATTACTGCTTAGAATTCCGCTTCGTTATCGTCCGCGCCCATGTCGTTCCCAGAATCCGAAGAATACTCCCCCTCCAAAGAACCGGAACATCTTACCATGAGCCCAACCCCCTCTGGCGACTCATTGTACTTGGATTCCAATGTTGCGCTCGAACAACGGAGGCAGTCCGAAGTCGAGATGAAGGCGAATGAACCTACTCCCAATCAAATGGAGGGACAGGAAGGTGTTCTCGCGGGCGTGAAACACCAATTCGACTCGATGGCTCCTGGCGGCTCGATTTCGGAGTTTGGGAATTCCGTCAGCTCCGCCGCCCAAGAGAAGATTGTCGCTGCGAAGGATACTCTAATGGAGGGCGCGTTACCTGCTGCGCAGGGAGCGATACGTACCGTTCAGGGTCATATTCGCACCATCTCGGGTGGATCGAATGAAGTTGAGGAGATGGTACCTGAGGGTATGTTCTGGCTTTCATAAGTTCCCGGGAGCGCATATGAATTGGTTGTTGACGAAGGTGCTATGTTTAGAGCTTTCTCAGGAGGAACGTGATCGCATTGATCGAATGAGCAACGAACAGGTTTGCGACTTTCTACGAGAGAAACATATGAGCAATAAGCACCCACAGCCAACGAAATAGACAAATCGCAGCGCAGCACATCCTCGCCGTTTTGGAGTCTAGTCTCCATTGACTGGGGACCTATAATCATATGTCTTTTGCAGGTTGTTGCACATTCTGGATGTCGCTGATCGCATCTCTTCTCTAGGGGGGCAGGATCCTCGCTCATTACACAACATGTATAATTAGATGTCGCAGATTGAACTATTTGAGTGGCAAATTTGACAAAGCACTGTACAATGCACAAGACTCCATCCAAATTGATACTTCTCGGATACTAGAGAGCCGCCCTGAATCCCCTGTCAAGCGCGCGATCCAAACCCAGGAAGTCAGCCACTTGGCCCAAATGATCGACACCAAAGAAGCCCTCGGTCTCTCCATTGGTGTTAGTGCACACGAGCCACGGCAGCCCGAAGGCTCCCGAGTCAAAAGACCGACCGGTATTCGCAGTCAGAAGAGCCTTGACGTCCGGGTTGTTCATCTGGGGACTTAGTTAGCTGGGTGCTTGCAGTCGCATTTCTAGCGAACTAGCTGCAATATTGGATGGTATTATAGCGAACTTACCGCAGACACAATATCATGTGCTTCTTGCTTCCCAAGTACGCTCTCGATCAAGGGGGCGAAGCCATCTGGCTCGCCGACGGCAGTATTACCTTCAACCCAGACCGCATGGAATAGCGCCCCAATCACCGGAGCGAGCTTTTCCGGTGCTCTCTGGGAGATTGCGCACAGCGCACGTTGCGCGGATAGTGTGCGGAAGGGGAAGCCTTTAGGGAATCCCTCTATAATCGGGACTGAGAAGTATTTCGCCCATCGCACTCGCTGCTGGCCCAAGTAGTCTTTTTTATCTAAATGGCACAATTATGAGATTTCATTGTTGCAATGGTCGTATTTGGATTCATGACTTCCACTCACTTTTGACGTTGATTGGAGGGCTGTTGCCACATGCATTCATCAAACCCCCGAGCAGAATCGGAACATATGTAATTTCACATTTCGCGAAGGCAGGTGAATTCTAGAAGCATGTTAGATAAAAGCGTCGTCAAGATTCCCAGTCTTCATACCTGTAGCACATGGAATGCAATGTATGCGAAGGGGCTGACGATGTCGATGTAACAGGTAATCTTGGGACCCGACATGGTGGAACTTCTGCAGTGGAATTTTAAGGTATTCAGCTGACCCAATAGGACGGAGGGTACTAAGTGGAACTATAAAGCAATGGCGATATTGAAAGGAGAAATGAGGAATATATTCACAGATCTTGAGGTTCGAAATCTCCCCGCAGTTGGAGTTCCCTCTGGGCCGAGGTCCAGGGGTCTATCCCTTCTTTTGGCTATTCACGTCGTGTCATTCTCATCCCACGACGCCAGGAGATACATTGAGACGATGGAATAACGAAAGCTGAACTCGAAATTTGAATGCGAATCTTGATCGGCATGGCCACATCCACTCTTTTCGATTTTGCTCCTAGTCATGTTATTCATTTATATATATATCAAACCCGGATTTTCAACAACACATTGACCACTACTCACTGATGAGTTGATAAATAATTCCTCAAATTGCCCCTTCGTATATTGCATCAACATGTGTTCACAATGAAGTAAATATCAATATTTGGATCAAGTGTGCCACCGCCGCCACTCTGTATAAGAGAGGACCAATACCTCTATTTCACCCATTACCGCTCAACTTAACAATAATCAACTTTAAACCCTCTTCCTCTAAGACTATCTTATAAAATGCCCTCTCGAAACAGAGCCTTGAATAAGAGCGACGCCGAATCCGAGCAACAGCGCAATCCGCGGCCCGCCAATACCACAGACCACTCGGTGGTTACCAGCAGTGGTGGACCGGCACATCGCTCCCGCCGCGAACGGTCTGAGTACAGATCATGGGAAAGAGGGAGAGATGTACCGAGGAAGGGAACAACGGGTTCGAGAAGTCGGTCCGTTTCGAGGCATTGATACATACTTCGTGTATCATCTGATTGATGCGGTTAGATCTGGGTAACTGCTATTTCTCGGGATTACTTGTGCACAGGCTGATTGCATTAAGGTCATCCAGATCTGAATAAATTACTGTAGGACAGACAGGCCTGCATACAGAACGATGTATATAACGCATACCTAGTATTCAGGGCTTCTTTCGCTATTCAATCTCAACTCTCGCATTCGCCGCGCATCTTGAGGTCTGTATTTTGGATTTATATCCTGACAAGGGTACGAGCTCGGGAATCTAGTCGTAAGAGGGTTCGGGTAAATGGAAGACGGGCTTTATATACTCCAGTAGCTGGAAATAAGCCCGACCTATGAAAGCATGTACGCAGTTCTTGGAGGATGGAAGAGAACTGGAGTACCTTTATTCCTACTCTACAGGAAGGAAAGTAGATCTAGAACCACGGAACTTGTTTTAGATGAGTGACCATGTCGGTATATTTCTAGCCACAGTAGACTTTGCTTATGGAGTGCTTTTGCTAGATCTTTCCAGAATTGTGCGTTTGTTTCTATGTCCCATGAATCTATCTAGATAGGCTCCATGGCAGCATATAGAGACCATCATCGTCTATTACATTGATTCTGATCACCTCTCTCTGTAGATCTTGACTCCATCATATACACTGTCTTCTCTTTATTCCTATTACATATATAACTGTATTGCAGATCAAGATGATGGATCTAATAACTTACATGTGTATCTTTCGAAAAATGAGCCCCCTTTGAAGTTGAAATCGAAACCCGTTACATCTACAATCCCAAAAAGGTAACTAGGGCTCCCAATCTAGGGCTATCCAACCCCTCCATCGGCGGTCCGCGATAGTCCCGCCAACCTCAGTAAGCAAACAAACCCAGACTTAACAAAGTCGCCAAACACCAACAAAATGGCGCCAATCCCGATAACGATCGTGACGGGCTTCCTAGGCTCAGGAAAAACCACAATCCTCCTCAACCTAATCCCTCAACTCCCAAAGACCTACAAACTCGCCCTCCTCAAAAACGAATTCGGCGACGTAGCCGTGGACTCCCAACTAGCCTCAACACAATCCATCAGCGGCGTACGCGAAATGCTCAACGGCTGTATCTGCTGCAACCTCGTCGGCCAACTCAGCGATGCCCTCGACCAACTCCGCACCGAAGTGCAACCCGATCGCATCGTGATCGAGACCAGCGGCAGCGCGTTCCCGGCAACACTCGCGATGGAAGTGAACCGGCTTGCGCGCGAACAGGGCGGACATTATGTTCTCGATGGCGTGATCAGTGTCATCGATGTCGAGAACTGGGAGGGGTATGAGGATACTTCGTACACGGCGAAGATCCAGGCGAAGTATACCGATTTGATTATCTTTAATAAGTGGGAGGATTTGCCTGAGCGGTTTGATGTTTGTTTGGATCGGGTTGGGGATTTGGAGGTTGAGACGCCTTGGGTTAAGTCGAATAAGGGTCGTGTTGATATGGATATTATGCTCGGTATTGATGGGGCTTTGTTTAAGGAGTCGGAGGATGGGGTGATGGGTGGTCATGGACATGATCACCAGCATCGGCATGATCATCAGTCTGAGGTGGAGGTTCTTTCTGTGGTTTTGAAGTCTGATGTTGAGGGGAAGACGGTGGATGTTGCTGCTCTCGAGAGGTTTCTCTCTTCCGCGCCTCGTGAGGAGGTGTATCGCATCAAGGGGATTGTTCGTTGCTCGAACCAGGATCTTCCTGTCGAGACTTCGGATAATCTGAATGCCAGACAGAAGCTCGAGACGCCTGGGGTGCAGTATTATATTCTCAACTGGGCATTTGGACGCTGGACTTGCACTCCCTCCGCTGTGGTTGCGGAGTCTGCAGACCCGACTATCATTGCTCGCGTTACGTTGATTTTGGCTCGATATGAGTCGGCCAAGTGGAAGAAGAAGCTTGAAGCCGGTGGGCTGGTCCAGGCGGGTGAGGGTGAGGGTGTGGAGTTGAGTGTGGAGCGTTTGGTCTAGATTTTCGATGGGGCGGGCTCCTGTTTATAGATGCCATTATGCGGTTTGTTTTTCATGATACCTTAGAAATGTGATGATAGAGCATGATACACCTGTAATCGAACCTCAAGACTTTACATATCTTAAGCTCAAACGCATTAACGCTAATCATAGAGCAAAATATTCAACAAGAGATAGCAAAGGATATCTAGTCAAGAACGTGGATGCAAGCAGGACGAGCTCTATTCTAATTTAGACTCTAGAGGGGGAAAAAAACCATTGCATATGTAGCGAGAACGCACGATAGGTACTATATTAGACGGCCCCAAGGGCAGTGGTCACCAGAACAAAAAGTCATTCCAAACAAAAAGACACATTTGTAAAAGATCGTGAAGCACAGCAGATTGCAAACTAGTAGTTGAGCAAAGCAGAGGCACCTGGCTCGCTAGAGATATAGATCACCTCGTGGTTATCGGAGAAGCCGTTGAAGCGGGTAGCGCTACACTTGGTGTAGGCTCCCATCTCCTCGAAGTAGAGCCAGTCACCGGTGTTGAGGAGGCCGGGCAAGGCAATGCGCTCACTTATAACATCGATACCATCACAGGTAGGACCCCAGATAGAGTAAGTGATGTCCTCCGAAGTCGCAGAGTTCGGAGAACCAGGCGGGGAGTCGGCCGCGCAGGTGAGAACCTGAGCGACGGGATGCTGGTGATCGAAGATGATGTTCGAAAAGTTGCCATAGACGCCGTCGTTCAGGTACAACATGAAAGCATCGCGAGAGGGATCATCGGGATCCGGAATGTCACGCCGCGCAATGACGTTGGCGGCCAAAGTATAGGCAGTAGCTACATAGTAGCGACCAGGCTCGGCGATCACACGGATGTTCGGCGGGAAGTAGGTGTCCACGGCTTCGCCCAGAATGCCCGCGAACTTCTCAAAAGTGTCCTGGCAGAAGCCACCGCCAACATCCAGAGTGTGGAGCTCATGACCGATCTCGGCTGCTTGATCGAAGACCATGCGTGCATCCTGCACGGCCTTGAGGAAAGCCCGGGGATCCTCGGCGCCAGATCCGACGTGGAAACTCACACCAACAACTTTGAGCTCCAATTTATAAGCCAGTTCAAGCAACATACGAGCCTGATCCATGGATGCACCAAACTTCATGCTCAGCCGGCACAGGCTGGTCGAGTCATCAGTCAAGATGCGCAGGTAGAGCTCCGCCTCAGGGAAGGTGGCCTTGATCTTATACAGCTCATCGGCATTGTCGAAGGTCATCTGCTTAACGCCGACCTCGGAGGCATAACGCAAGTAAGACTTGGTCTTGCAAGGCTGGGCATAGATAATGCGGCTAGGATCAATGCCCGTCTGAAGGGCCATATCGATCTCAGACTTGGAGGCACAGTCGAAACCGTTTCCAAGCTGGGCCATGAGCCGGAGGACTTCCGGGTCCGGGTTACACTTGACAGCTGTTCCATGTTCATCAGCAGGGGTTCCGGGTGGGCGATCCAGTGGCAGAGAGAGGCCTACCATAGAAGGGCTTGACACGGCCCAAGTTCATCTTCCAGCGCATATGCTGGCGGTAGACTTCACCCATATCCGCCACGTAGAAGGCATCCTCCTCACCAGGACCACAGTGGTCCACATCCACTTCCGCCGCACGCTTCTTCAACACATCCAGAACGAGCTCCTTGGCAGTCAACGAAGATTGCAACAAATTGTTGTCCCCATGACTGCTGACAGGACCAAGATGGTCCAGACTATTATAGTCTTTTCTGAAGGTGCATACTTCAGCAGTCGATACACACGCAGTCGGTGCCATAACCATGCCGCTGCGACTCAGCACAAGTTTAATAGAAAATAGAGAGATAATAGAGAGTTTTTAAACCGGCAGGCGACTGCGCGTTAGGGAGGACGAAAAGTGTCACAACCGTAGTTGACTGGACCAAGCCTCCTAGACCCTTCCCCCTGAAGAGGAAGAACCTTGAAAGAAGTCCTATGCGGCAGCTCAGAGAACGAGGGAATAATCTCCGGGGACGTCAACGGGACGAAAAAAGGCGCACCGGACGAAAATTCAGAGAAGACCAGGAGGTGGAATGTTGTTAAGAGTGTCGCGGAGACGTTGAGTGGAGACAATTTGGCTAAGAACCAGAAGGGAGGCTACTGGAGCCGTGGTGACCGAATCGCCTTTGGGGGTTCCAAAGGCAGGGGGTCTGAGGGAGTGGACCTAAAGGACCGAATAGAGCTAAGAGCAGAATGGTCAGCAAGTCTGGTATATTTCCAGCTGCTAGTATAAACTATGAGAGAGAAAAATGGACGGATGAGAAGGTCGAGGGTTTTTGGGATGAGAAATTTTTTTGAGGGGCAGTGAGCGAGCTTAGGGCACACGACCATTGGGGGAAATAAAACGCCGCACGGGGTCACACACACCCCAAAACGAGTTTAACTTGGAAGTAAAAAAAGACTCACCTAAATAATAAGCTGTATGAGCTACCCAAATAGTAAAGGGAGTTGTATTCAAAGAAAGCCCTCAAGAGATGACGGAGGCCTTTGGGGGAAACCTTGGAAAAACGCGGTGCTTACTCAGCAAGAGGGAAAAAAACAAGGTTTCCTTCAGGGCTTGGACTCTCTCAGCCAGCCCTCTCTATCTCTTACGGAGTACTATATTACTCTTTCGGACTTGCGCGAATTAACTATTGGGCCTTATTAGGCGCTATTATCTCGGCTCATCTGTTCTGTTCCTAGGTGTGACTGCATCATGCAGGAGATACATCCCACACAGTCCTCGGAATTGCTGGATTCGATGGCAGCGGTGTGTGTGTAAGTCTGTGATTTGTCGTTGATCCGAACCTCGGGAGTATATCCCTGTTGGATGATCAAACATTTGCACTTGAATCCAGGTTCTTCATACATTCAGGTACGGAGTACATACGTGGCCGTATTGTAGGTACTCCGTACTACCGGGGGGTTTATATTTTTAGCTCTGTCACCTAGCTATGTGATACACTTGCAACACTAACACCTCTATGCACAATGCCGAGAAATGTGCCCTAAAACCATCCAAACTGACCTGCCAGAACTGGGATCAAGCTCTTGGGGAATGGGCAGGGCGAGAACCCATAATGACGCACCGTTGATCCCACACTCGATTCCACTTTGGTGCACGGACAAAATATTCAACCAACATGATTTTCTCCATTTCCAATACATCCCCCTTGAAGAGTGCACATGTTTCCTAAGCCTTCAATCACATATCTATACATGTATTATTTCCTATTCCACAAGCGGACTTGGTTAAGCGCAAACTTGGTTCTTGTGGATATTTGACATTGAAAGGAAAACCCATGGGTCGTCACTAGAGGCAAGATGGACTTTCCCCAAACCCGGAATTTTGGACCGAAAATAGTTCCGATATACTATGCGATCTACTCCGTATACTATGTAGTTCATACAGCACACGCACAGTTTCAATAGTCCCCAAGGCATTCAGTCAGCCACAGAGTATTTCATATGCATCGGAAGAGATGCGTCCAACCCGCCGTTGCTAACAATTTACAGCATTTCCTGGCACTTGTTGGTATGGCTATCCACCTGCTAAATTTTACTGGTTTTAAGTGGCCCTGGAGTTTTTTGGGACCGGAAAAATGCGGTTCTGGTCCACCTGGTTCCTTTGATCAGTTTGGCGATTACAGAACGAAAGACAAAATATCAGAAACGATGCCTTAGGACGTAAACCCGAACAATATGAGGGATTATGTCGGTGGCCACATATGTATGTCTTCTCACTTCTACATATGGTTTGCTTGATATGCTTGCGGCAGTTAGTGTACAGGATGCGCCGCACATATCCCTTACCTCTCTGCAGATTATACATCATGGATCTTCTAAAACAGCATTGTCGTGGTTGGACCGTACCTTCATACAGGGCGATTATAAACAAACAACATTGAAGGTTGTTGATATTCCGTTCTCTCGCTTCTTGCGTCCTATGCTTGACTGCCGTTGTTTATTGTTAGTTATATGGTTTTATGCTTTCTTCCGAGAGGAATCCTTTGTAATTGTTTTCCATCCCGAGTCACAATGTTCTACATGCTATATTTCCTCACTTGCCCGACTGTAGCAGTAGAACTCAATCTCATCCACCTCATCATGCTGCGAGGGGATCTCAACGCTGTCCTGCACAGCCGTAAATCCCGCCGACCCCATCAAGTCGAAAAACACCGTTTCGCTATCATGTCGTCTCTTCAGAGCCACCAAAATGATCGCACCCGGAGATGACCGAACCAATCGGTCGAGCGTCGAGACTAGCGCGGGCAAGCTGTCTGCATTGTAGGTACAATCAGAGACAAGAATGAGCTCAATGGGCCGGGGGCAGAGGTTATCAGGTGGGTGGTCCCAGTCGAGGTTTTGGTACTGCACACTGGACATGGTCGCCAGTTGGGCAGCATCAATATTGCGCGTTATTATGTCCTCAACCTCAGGGAGGTCCGTGAGTAAGACAGAACAGGCGGGAAGCATTGATGCCAACGCGATTCCCGCTATCCCGCATCCTGCCCCGAGCTCAACTACCTGAAGAGGTTTCCTGCGGGGGCTGGATAGGACCCGTTTCAGAGCTGGTATCTTAGGTTCAGTGCTTTTGCTTTTGTCGTTACGCCTTATATTCTCACGTATCATATGAAGATATGTAACTGTTGCAAGGCCCGCATCCCTGGCCACATCCCTTTTAGAATATAGGGGAAGACAGAAAGATATGTAGAAGGCTTACCATATGTGCCGAGCAATGCTATTTCCTGTCTCTTCCCAAATTTTCATGGGGAATGGTTTGCAGCCGTTGTATTGAATGCGCCGTTGAACCAGATTCTCCGCTGGTGTGGACCGAGGCCCAAATGGAGCACTTGTTGCAGCAACCACTAATGGTATGGGAGGATACTGGGGTATAAGGTGTCCTGATGGGTGCGGCACTTGAACCGTCAACACCATAGACTGCTGGGCGAGGTGGGATGGGAGAGGACCCAGGGTAATAGCAAGTTCACGATTACTGGCATTCCATTTTGTCGATTTCTGAAATGTAACCCGAGAGGAATTCTCAGCTATCATCATCAAATCAACATCTTCAGCGAGAAAAGAGTCGCCCAAATCAGTGGTGATGCAGATAAGAGCGGAGAGGTAGGTGGACCCTTTCTGTTGCTGGATCCTGGGGGTTTTCAGGAACCGAACATAGTAGACCATCTTGAAGATATAGAACACAATGCTTTCTCTAGATCCCTCAATGCCTCCTACTACACACACCTGCACATCTTCATCAAAACCAAATTTCCCCCCAAATTACCCGCGCTGACTAAGCAAGGAATGACATCGTTGATGTTGCGACTTCACTTGCCTCTGCTTATACCCCTGTATCCAATGTCGCCGGCGACAGCTGGTGGAGCGAATCACACAAGATCTGACACTATCAGTATCTATTGCTAACGCCGTTGCCCAACATGATGCGACCGCGCGACCCCCGCATCCGACAACGGATCAATCAGATCTCCCATAACCTCGAGACCGCGAACGAGACCGCGCAAGAGGGGCTTTATACTTTCTCCCACAACTACATATCACCGTGTTTTGAATCCATTGGAAGTTGCGTGGCTGCATGTACAGCACCTTGCCTCCCGAGCCGAGAAGACCACCTAAGGCGGCGGCGCCGCGGCCAAACTGAAGCCAACTTTGATTTCTACGACGACTGGGCCAACGAAGAAGATGATGATGGATTAATTGGATGGGGTACGGGCGAACTCGACCGCCTTCTTGCTGGCAGCGGGCTGGCTCGCGGAGCTGCTGACCAGCCGCATCGGCCTAGGAGGATGAGCTACGGGACACGCAACACTAGGCGCAGGAGCACCGCGCACGTTACGGATAATCACGCTGACCCGACTGTGATTCCCAGCTCTTCATTACTCGGCTTTCTCGAGCGCTTTCCGTGGAGATTCGGTGCAAGAGGAGTCAAGTATCGGCCTTCCGCTGCTGATCTCCAAGAACACCCTGGCGCGCGACGCTATGCGCACGAAGATGAGCCGTTAATGGAAGCCATGGATGATGATGACGACGGAGCCCAATTGTCCCCCTCCCCTAATAGGAGGAATCGCAGTGCGACCCAATCTTCCCGCGGAACGGACAATTCCCTTAGCTCGCGCGGGGATCTATTCCCTAGCGATGAGGAAGAAGATGCAGTGCCCCTTGATGATGAGTTTGCGCTTGCTTTCGGGCGCCGGGGAACGGGCTTGGAATCAGATGATCAGTCTGGGACGAAATCTGAAATTGTACAATCTGCATCTGCGTCCAGCCTGGGTGGCGCGTCCTCCAAAAAGACAAAGCGGAAGAAGAAACGATCCCCAAAACGATCGCCAAGTTACAATGACGCAACTGTTGCTCAAAGTGTTAACACACCATCAATGACAGACTTGAAGACAGAAGAGGAGCGCGCGGCATTGGAAGAAGAAGCGGATATTGCGAGGCGACGGCTTGCTGCACACGAGCTGGCTTTGAGCCGAGGCCTTGATACGGGAGGCGGTGATAAAGTATGATACTTTTCGCTTTTCGGCTTTTGGCCTCATAAAGAAGAAGCTAACCGAATTACTTGTTTAGCCTGCTACAACATCCACTACTCCAAGTCTGCGATCACAAGAACAATTCAATACCCCGAGAAGGACATTCAGCGAGGCATCAAGCCGCCGGATGTCCGACAACCAAACCCGAGCCCTTCCCCCGCCTATCTATGTCACCTTCATCTTTGGCCATGGATTCTCCGGGCTTATCGAAAGCCTCGCCAAGGGCTATGTCTCCCCATGAGCTTGGTGAAAATACGACTTCCCTCGATTGATCGTTCAATGGGCCTCCACACGCATTGCTGTAACTTGCTTTGGGTGGTTATTGTGGACCTCTGCCCGTTGATCACCTATTTTGTATGATATTATGAGCGACTCTGTTACACTATACCCCCATGAATTCCAGAGTCTCGGGAGTGCCAGAACTCCTTGAGCGTTTCAAATTGAAAACTTAACAAAAATAGGATAAACACTGATGTGATATTCAGGCTATCCAGCCCTTTCCATCCATGAATCGACGGATATCATACGGGCACCGCGCTCGCTTTCTGCTGCATAGTCGCCCATCAAGACAGCATCATGCTGCCCATACCTCCCATTTCGAGGATCTCAAGTCCCTGCTAAATGAAGACTGACCTAGAGTCTTTGACTTCCTGCATCAACACCTGCGAGTGTCCCTGAAACATTCTGGGATCCATCATTCCTCTGTCCACCGGACTCATTCTTGACACCTCTCGTTTCACAGCCACCACCACCAGTATGGTTCCTACTGATTTTCCTGAGCATATTCCAAACCTGCTCATCATGACGTTCCAAATCCCAAGGCGGAACAAAATGCTCGATGCTCCGGGAGGGATTATCGTACTGGAAGATCTTCAACTTGGCACCAATCGCAAGGATTCCATAAATAGGCGTCGGATTGCCTACGAGGTTGCGATACCGAAACGCAAGATACAGCTGTAGCTCTCTCTGTCCAGTTTCCCACTGGTCATCATCCTGCCTATCAGCGCGTTGATAGTACAGCACAAGAACAGGGTTCTGCAAACCGTCTTTCATGTGGGAAATTTCAAGCTCGAACCAGCCTGGACATCCGCGTAAAGCGCAGTGCATGTATGGGCGAATCAAGAAGCCTTGTGTAGACGGGAATCGCAGATTCAGGATCGCGTTCCAGGTGGCGAGTCCGTCGGCTTCGACGTTGTCCTTGTGGAGGTTTCTGATTAGCCATTTGATGGCCGGGACGCAAGTATACTGGAACTAGGAATGGTGTTAGCTGGGGAGGGGTGGTCGTGGGTAAACATAGGTCACTGACATTTCCATTGATAGACATGGCTTTGGATACTGAGATTTATCTCTGGTGCTACTAGGTATATGTAGTATGGTGTTTAAAGGTCAAACAGAAGGGGATGTCCAAGGTAACTGGTAGAATGAGGCTCTTTATGGGATTATCTATGTATTTTACACCATTGTTTCCTACCGGTGCTGTCCACTGAATATACATCTTGCTGTTTGTTAGTATCGAGCCGCAGTTTGGCTCCAGATAATATTGATGGACTGGACTATTATCTGCCTTGTTCAGTTGATTTTCGCTCAACGGGGTGTGTCAACTCTGCTGCTCTTGCGCTGCTACCATTCACGACTACATAAATGGAGAGGAAAGAAAGGGTGTAGCAATACTTTTAAGTAAAATTGAACGCATAATGTCACAGAATGCCACTTCAATGCACTTGCTCGCATCAAACATAGGATATACAATAGCTCAAGTAAATATAGTCAACTCTTTCAATCACAACTCGAGTTAGTTGAACATATATGACGGGCTCATTGATGAAATAGTCATCCTCGGTGGTATCCAGTTGAAGTGATGAATTCTTTTCCAAGAAATAGGGCGATAGAGCTTTCACAGCTCGAGCCCTTACCCTCCATTTCTCTGGGAATCAGAAGTCCCTATGAACGTCACAGCCTCCAACCTGAAATTCAGATCTACAGGGTGGAGATCGATGAAGAAGAGAGGAGGGAGTTGTAGTGGGAGAGAAGGAAGCAAGCTCCCATACTAACTTTCTAGTAAACGAGCAGCGTCGAATGCAATCTACTCCGCGGACGTACTGCTTCTTGCCACAACCTCCTCCTCAATGTGAGTATAAACTGACTGGCGCTCCCACGAAGAAGAAGATGAACCGCCTCGGTACTCTTTCCGTTCTCGGAGTCTTGATAAGAGGCGTCGACGTACCCAATGAGGCCTTCCTGTGTGTTTTTCCCAAGCAGCCTTCAACAAGTCCTAGAGCTGGTTTGTCACCCATGGTAGATTTGATGGTGAGCGGCTAGAGCGGACTGGTGGACGCCCTCTCACAGAACATAGGTCTTTAGCGGATGCATATGGATTGTCCATTCGGGAACAACTTCTTGGAAGCTTCCCCTAGTTTCTTTCGGTTGTCGCTTAGCGACTTGGCTGGGCGAACAATAACCACATGAGCTTCACAAGTTCCTGTTCCAGTAGAAACATTCCATATCGGGGTTGAACATTGTACGGCTGGGCGCCAGGCGTCCTATCCACATGGCTAGCTTGGGTGTTGGTACGATATTGGTGGATTTGTTCGATTGTACCTTATATCATCAAGGCTGTTTGGATGCTATACTGTGCAACTCATCACTTCCTCCTTAGTATGTTCTCGCTTGTCCTTCATAACCTTGGGTTCCTGTTTTGCGGTCTGGGTTTCGAGCCATACTTCTCTCGTTAGTGTCTTCCTGATGTTGACTCCTGTTGGGGGGGGGCTTCAGGCACCTTATGTGGGTGAAGGCCTGTATGGACAGGTCCGGTAGATCGACAGATTGTTCCTCTCTCCTAAACACTCAATACTCGAGTGATATGTCTGTGCTTCGATGGTTGATTATATATGACGAGGGGCGAGCGCTCCTGATAAATGAAAGGTGGAAACGAAAATGATATGCACCAGGAACTGCACCAGGGGTCTCATATATATACCTTCACATTTGTTTGCCAGACCCATTTGTTTGTTTCTTGACAATCATTCAGAAACACAAAGAGCGTCTTGAAATGTGAAACCAAACAAGCACCAGACCACTGTATCCTCTGCAGTGGAGAATTGCTCAGTTGGAGCCTGTTAAGATACTCCTAAAATCTAATGTGAGGTATTCCACTTGTCCAGAGGGTTGCTTTTGAGAGTAGGAGAAATATGAATCCTTGGTCTCATATCCAAAACACTTCTTTATAATTATCCCCTCCCCCATGCATGATCCCGGTCTGTACTAAATCAAGATGCAATTGAAAGATCAGAATGCATAAAATATAGATAGCAGCAATGCTCATGAATCACCCTAAAACATACTCAACATTTATAATCTCAGCGGTTTCATTTTGTCCCCGTATTTGTCCATACATATGTAGTCATTGATAATACTAACCGAGATAGTACCATATATCAATTTGAAGAAAGCAGCAGACTACCTAGGTATATTATCATGATCTCGAAAATTCCCTTAGCACATTGCTATAACTATACTAGAAACATATATACCGCAGTCAAATCACCTAAGAGGTATTAGTCTATAAGGAACCCTCCATATAGACTACGATTGGGAAACCAAGTTGTAAATTGACCATCTTACTACAGTAACTCTTGTTTTATTATGTTGCCACTTCTTCAATCTTGAATTACAAGGTTTCTGACTTTATTAGAACGAGAATGAGGACGCTCACTCGACACCCGTGGGGCCGGGAAATTGCGACGGCACATCACGCCCCACGCGGGGCATCGTCAACACGAAACCCCAATTGCCCTCCTAATCGCTTTAAGACCGAGGTCTGCGATATCCAAATCGTACAGGATTAGCCAGTTGCACTGCAGACGAGCCGCGACCCATCCCTCTACTTAAACATGGCCAAAGCTGAGTCCGATCTTAGATCCATCCTCGATGGCGGCTTCGATCCTCAGAAGTTCCCCTGGTACGAGCCGGAGTTGATTGAGGTTCCTGAGCCAGCAAAGTCTCTTCTCGAGAAGTATAGCAAAATCACACCTGGCCAAGAGGTGGAACATGTGAAGAAAGTGGTGAGTCCTTTCCCATTCCCTGGTGGGAATGCCCATGCTGATGACGATGAAATGAAACCAGAGAGATCGAGCATTTGCTGTGGTAAGTAGATATTTCCTTATCAAAACGGTGGCCTAGAAGCGCTGTATTTTGGAATCTTCATGTGCTTGCTGCTCGCCCGATGCAATTGATGGCTACGGAATCTTCACATCCCAGCCTAGCAGTGATGAAAGAGGGCTGATATATATCCACAGTTCCCGTACCCTTGTATTGGATCATTCCGATTCCTGGATTTGAGCATCCCACAATCACCACTATACACTGAAGTCCTTGATAGACTAAGGTCTGGCCAGAAACTGCTCGATGTCGGATGTGCAGTCGGGCAAGAGCTGCGCCAACTGGTAAGGCCCCAGAGAGCTCATGCAGAATGCAGGGCAATGAAGACAAATTTAACATACCAAATCAGGTCTTCGACGGCGTCCCGTCTGAAAACCTCTATGCCTCAGACCTGCGCCAAGACTTCTACGACATTGGATACGACCTTTTCAACGACCACGATCACCTCAAAGCCCAGTTCATTGTAGCAGACATATTCGACGACAACTCCGATCTAGTCAAGAATCTGACCAACAAAATTGACATTGTAAATGCTGCTTCCTTCTTCCATCTTTTCAACTGGGATCTGCAGCTTCTAGTTGCAAAGCGGCTCGTCGGGTTATTGCAGGATAAACCCGGCTCCCTTCTAATCGGGCGACAGATTGGTCTAGTTAACCCTCCCCCTCCGGAAGATAAGGAGGCTGCTGGGAAGCACTATCGTCATGATCCTGCTACGTGGAAGAAGTTCTGGGAGCAGGTGGGTACTGAAACGGGGACGAAATGGGAGGTTGAGACTCGGATGGAGAAGTGGGCTGGGGCAGATAAGATGATGAAAGATTACCATGAAGGGATGGACACTTTCAAGCTGAGATTTAGTGTTCGGAGGCTCTAGAAGTTCCTTTTGGTCAACTGTGATTTAAAGTGTACATAGCATGTTCTAGATCACATCAATGAGTAGCACTTCGTTTACCACTAGATCCTTTTCGCGGTTGATGATCGTACACCGGGAATATGCTCGAACACGCGCAACTTCCGTTGTGCAGCTCTACTGTGTATTTCCTGGAAAGTGTTGGGATGTAGATGCTAGAATGCCAGAGTCGTACTGGAAAGGTGGAAGTACAGACTGTATCTGGTGCACTGCAGAGGCTTTTTGGATCTGTGGCAGCTGCGCCGATTCATCGAACAACCATGGTGGGTTTGCCAGAGACATTATCTCTTGGTCAAATATAGTCCATGAGTCGTCTGCAGTTGGGGCTGGGAATGCTAATGCCACGCTTGTGTCTGGCGGAGTATGCATGGCCTGCATGCTGGACTCGAGTCGGTGGAATAGAACGGTATGGATACTTGCAGCGGACTGGTTTTTGCGCTCTAGGCTTTGGAGATGCGCTTGGATGAGGTGTAAATCTGGAATAAAGCATTAGAAGAGGCCGATGATTCTGCTTTCCGGGAGTTAAATGCCGTACCATCTTGGTGAGTCATACCGTCTTCAACGCCTTGAAGGAGTAACACGGCCGCCCACGTAATCATCTATCTTCGTTAAAAAGAGCATTACTAGCTCTGGGGTAGAACCTACAACTAAGTCCCAATTGGACCATATGCTCGCATCATCTTGTCTCAGTCTCAATACTGCCCGAGCGGAAACAAGCAACTCATGTCGCTCAAAGGCACTAATGTTTGCAGGACTGAGATCAAATCCGCGAGCAGGATGATAGATCGAAAGCACATATAATTTGTGTAGATGATACTGGAGCAGAATAAGAATACCTTGTCGATCAGACGGAGTGGGCTCTAATAATAGTTAGTTCCTGAAATGGAGTATGGCTCGTGGACACTCACGGGATGAGCCATTATATCGGACCAGCCAGTCATCAAGTTTTCTCGCCCAATGCCGGATGACCTGCGAGTCACTTTCAGTGAATGGGGACCGAGCTATAGGTACGATGTCGGCCTCATCTGCATTGAGAGAGGACCATATGCTCGGTAGTCCACGCCCGACAAAATGGCTCAGGCCAAAGTGCATCATTTCTGCAAGGCCATGGAAGGCATTTCCTTGGTGACTATCCAGCCGCTGTATATTTGGATTTGCAGCATTCCGTGGGAGGAGGGGATAGGACATGTGCATCGAGGCATGTTCTATATCAATGACCTGGAGCAAACAACCGTAAATAAAGCATCCGGATTTCGGGTGTCATAGCCCCTACCTGAAGACCAGAGAACAAGCCACGCCAGTCTTTCGTGGTGAAATTCATCTCCGCTGGACAATGATCAAGCCAGATACGATAGGCCATTGCAATCCACGAGCCAGAAGCACCAACGTAAGCCTCGCAGCTCAGACTAGCCATGATTAACCCAAGGATGTCATGGAATGCTTTCTCTCTTTTCGATAACGGTGAGAGACTTTGCTGTACATCTTTGTGCTCTAATAATTGCAGGGAACTTGGATGCAGACCCGGAGTCACAAGCTCAGCAATAGCACTATACATAGCGGCAAAATATCCTGAGTCTAGCGATGCTAGCCCAGGAGATGGATGGTGCAGAGAAGATATGTAAAGCACAGAAGCGAGTAGGACAGGGGTCGGAGAAGCGAACGCGCTATGGTCTGTTAGGAAGTGCAGAAGTGGGAGATTTTTCAAGAAGCTGCGATATTATCAGATATCGACTGTCAAATCATGATTTAACCAGTACATACGAGCTCCATAACTGCTGAACAGCGGATCGCGACCAGACACTATCATCTGGAGGCGGACGAGTAATGACTCGTAAATGCGCGAGCGCTGTCCACACACCTTGTAGTGGCACGGAATCCATGTCTTCTCCGAGACTTGCTTCACGAGACAAACTATGTTCGTCTTCGTGATCCTGAGGGTCCTCGGTAATACCTAGCGCGGCCTCGATCCTGGCCAGCCGGTTCAGAATTGACTGGTGATCCGAGATCATTGACAGAGAACCAGAAGCTTGGTCTTGATGTAATTCCATCAATTCATGCATAGCCGACGCCTGGATGAGAGTCAGCTCCGTGCTCGGGTTATTATTTCCGTGATTCTTTGCTCACATTGGCCCGGGGCTTGAAGACACAGGCTGTTCGAGTGTGACGGCAACGGCGACATGGAGGAGGTCCGGTTACTTCGCATTTCATCTGATTGAATTGAGTCATCTCATAGTATATTGGAAAGTAGCTATATCTATACCTTCAGTCGTCGGCAATTTACTTTGGCTGGTTAGCTTTTCTCCACAATAGATGCCAATGCCCGGACTCACCACAGGCCTTGGTCGGCTTCGGGCCGACCATGGCGCCTGATCTCTTCATGGCTACTCAGAGTAACTCCCCATGACTCTGTGTGGTAATTGATCAGAACTTGGAGAGACGAAGGTGAGCAGACACACAGTTACATCGGGGCTTATCAGGGGGGAATTATCGTTTCTCCGCTTTTCCCAGAGCTGTGGCGCCCAATTATTATGCCTCGTTTTGGCCTCGTTTTGAATGTCAAGACATGTGAGAGATTCATTTTGTTATTTTCTACGAAGTTCTACGGTTCCTATGGATTATATGATATATTATGTTCCCTCGTTTTTAGTCCGTCCGGCGTAGGCTTATAGGTCCAGGACGGGTCTGAAAAACGGAGAAGAGAAGTGTACCTGGCGGTTCACATTCTCTTTGTTCTTGCGCGAGCATCCTGATGGAAATGGATGCGACATCTCTCAACCAAAGGTAGTGACTGGTTGGAGATGTGATTAGCTCGGTGCCGAAGCACGTGAATATCTTGCGCGCGTTGGGGGTCAAGGTAGGGGAAGAAGCATGAAAACAGAGAGAAAGAGAATGGAGATGTATACAGATGGGATATACACGGATATATGTACAAGGTAGGATGCGATGCAAGGAGGTGAAGGTATATATAAATACACGGGAAGGTGAAGTGGTGATACAATTCCCCTGAACAAGGATCGTGTCCAGTTCAGAAAAAGGCGTGCAGAAAGAAAAAGAGGAAGCGACTGCTGAATGGAGACATCGCCTACGCGGCGGCATCCATGGAAAGCTTGCGCAGCTCCCATTGCGAATCAGTCCAGTCCTTCTTCTCACCCAGAACGCAAGTCGTCTGCCGTGAGCCATTCACCAGGAACTCGTCAGCGACCGCGTTGACGTCCTTGGCTGTAACATCCAAGAGCTGTTCTCTCCATCGTTGGTCCATTTCATGGGTAACGCCACTCATGAAGTAGCGGGCGCCTTCGTCGTCCACGCTCATAGGAGCATCAAGACCTTGGAAAATGCCAAGCTTAGCTTCTTCAATCTCGCGCTCAGACCAAGCACGATCTCTAGCAAAGATACCACTGTTCTTGAAGACCTTGAGGGAGTTCAGAGGGTTCGGGTCGCGGTAACTCATAAAGGTGAAGATGCCCTTGATGGGCCCGTTGCTAGCACCCGCTCCGTAGGCACCACCCTTCTCTCGGATTTCCGGATGGAGGTAGTTGTGGGTGAGAAGCTGAGACAGGATGCTGAGAGGAGCGCTGGATGGATCAACGAATGGCACAGTCTGAGAAGCCTGACCAGAGTAATAGACCTTGTACGGCATGTCATAGAATGCCTTGTCGGTCGACTTGAAGGAAGAGGTGGTGAGATTGGCGCTTGGAGACTGTGTTTGAGGCAGTCCGGAAATCCATTTTTGCAAAATCGACTCGTTGGTACCAGCACTCTCCTTTTCACACACCATGCGGACGCGAAGGTTGGACGAAGAGATAGCGAAGGATTGGATCAAGCGAAGCTTCTCGATGAGCTCCTGGAGACGCTCGGGAGAGGACTCTGCGTCCCGGAGCAGATTAGCCGTAGCTTGTAATTGCTCAAGGCCAGACTGCTGCTCTTGGACCCAGAAGCCCCGAGAAAGACTAGCAGATGCAGCATTAACGGCAAATCGGTGACCAGTTCCGGCAATAGCATCCAAAGCTCCGTTGGTGGTCATACGTAGGAGTTCTTTAATCATCGCAGGGGCAGCAGGGCTCGTGAAGTCCGTCTCTGTAACCAAAACCGAGAGCATTTCCAGCATCTCGGGGATGTTCTTGTCGATAGCGAATCCGGAGAACTGCATACCCTCCCTGAATCGATCCAAGTGCGTTGGCGACGACACCAGGAATGACGAGGTAGAAATTCCTCCGGTCTTCAGCTTAATCAAATCCTCCCACTGTTCCATCGACCGGTTGGCAGTTCCCAAACGCATAACACAGTCGTTGAACAAGGGCATGAGCAATCGAAGTTCATCGGGTAGATCGACGAAATCATTCAAGGCCTGGAAGTAGGTCAAGCCATTAGTGGGAGCTTCGCGCCAGACGACGTCAGCGCCCTCGACTTTAGACTCTCGGACAGGCTTGCGCTCCTTCTCTCGAGAGATGTCCTTGACTCTCAACGACGGGAGACAGCTCAGATCAGCATTATGAGCGTCTTCTTGGATCTTAAGAAGCTCCAGTTCCTCCTGGCCAAGCTTGGTGACAGCCTTTTCAACTGACCCGTGCTCTTCGATAAGCTGAGCAAGTTTGTTGTTCTTTCGCACCAGCTCTTTCTCGTCCAAATCTTTGTTGAAGGTGGGAGTACCAACCATGGTAAAGGTCATGCACTGGTCGTTGATGAGATATTTCTCCACCAAAGACTCGAGATAGCCAGGTTTCGCATATCTGCTCTTAAACTCGTCGATGACATCATTCCAAGCGAGCTCCTTCATCGGGTTCGAGCCGTTGAGCCAAGTGGAAATGGTCTTCTCCATTACACCAATTCCGAAGTTTGCAGTCTTGTGGCGGAGCGAGAGCTCCAGCTGGTGAAGGAACCCACGAACCTTCTCCTCGCTGAACCCAGAAGAAACTGACTCCCGGAAGACATTTTGAATCACATTCTTGACAGTTGGGGCTTCCGCTTCAGTCACGCCGTTAAGTCCAACGGAGAAGATGGGAGTCCGGCTAGATGGGTCGAGACCCGTGTTAGGTGTGAAAGAAGATCCAAGACCACTCTCAACAAGGGCTCGGTACATGGGTGAGCCGTAGCCATCGAGGAGAAGCGAGGAAACAATTCCTACAGAGAAAGTCTCCACAACATCGGTGATGTCGCCCATGTACCAGGACGTGGATGTCTTGTGCTGCCTGTCTTCACTGGCAAATGTATCGATGGGGCCAGGAACAGTCACGTTAAGAGGTCCCTTGGTGAGATCCAGAGGTCGCTTGATATCAGTATCCGCTTGTCCTTTCTGGAAGCTATCCAGGACTGCACCGATCTGCTTAAGGTGATCAGCCAGAGGCATATCACCATATGTAAGGATCTTAGAGTTGCTGGGGTGGTAGTTGCGCTTCGAAAACTCCGACAACTGCTTGTGTGTGAGATCTGTGATGTACTCCGGGTCTCCACCTGAGTTGTTCAGCGAAGGGAAGATGCTCTCTCTGAAACGGATATAGTAGAGATAGTTTGCATCAGAGATCTGGCCCTTCATCTCGTTGTAGACGACACCCTTGAACACAATGTCCTCCAACGACAGCTCTTTTTCAGGCTGTCCAGGAACAGACTCTCCAGCACGCGGATCCTCAGGACCCAAGCGCCATCCTTCTTGTCGGAAATCTGATTCCTTGAGAAGAGGATGCAGGGTAGCATCTAGATAAACAGAAAGAAGATTTTGGAAATCTTGTTGGTTGGTCGTAGCAAACGGGTATGTAGTGTGGTCGGAAGCTGTGAAAGCATTCATGAAATTCGAGAGGGAGCGTGGAAGCATCTTAAAGAATGGGTCACGGATTGGAAATCTTCAGGAAGCACAAGATCAGCAAAAGTATATTCAATAACAGGATGTCGCTCACTTTTCACTGCCACACAGCGTGGTATGCTCCAGGATATGAGGCACACCAGTAGCATCCGGTGGGTTTGTCTTGAACCCAATTCCAAATACATTGTTCTTATCATCTCTGGCAACATGCATGTAGTCTGCATCGGTCTGGTCATGTTTCAGCCAGACTGCAGTTAAATGAAGCTCAGGGACATGTTTCTTCTCCTGCAAGGTAAATCCGTGGAGCTTCTCGCCGACATTGGGGAAGTTATCTAAGTTGGTTACCGTCGATGCAGCTCTCCAAGTATTGCGCGGAAGGACCGTTTGCGATGACTTTAATGAGCGACTGATAAGCGGGTTAGAATTTGGTACTCGCGCCGTACGGAGGCGCATCGATGAGCGCAACATAATAATGGGTAGTTGACGATCGTAAAGAAACAAGACCGCAACCCCGGAGTTGAAAATGTCCAGCCCTGGAGGTTCCACCGCCCAGGCTTACATCATCTATGCTAGCGTAAGCCTCACTGGCCGCCCGCTCGTCGAAGTTCTGCTCCGAAGACCAACCATTTGCTCTTTCCCGAACGCTACGACAAACGACCGATTCCTACATCCCAGAGCCAGTGATCTCACTCTTGAGCCTTGCCTCTGGGATATCTCCTCCGTGTGATTGATCTGTCTACATCCTACCCCGTATCTTGTCTATTTGGCGCAAATTTTCGGCTTCCGGCCTTCGTACCAACCCCCCGTGATTCGAGTCGCCAAATACGTTGTTTCTACGATACACCAGGCAAAAACCTCGAAATGTCATCCACCTCCATGGCGAAGAAAAACAAGGCGAAGAAAGCGGCCGACCCGAACGAGACATCTAAGCTTTTGGCCGCCAAGATCTCCCAGCTGGAGCAAGATGCCGCCGGCGAGAAAGACCAAGAGGCCGAAATTGGTGCGTGACTTCCTTTGTATTCTGCGGCGGCATTTTTCCTCTTTGCTTGGTGCCGCTGGACTGCGGGGTTAGTCTGGAACTTGGGGTCACTAACTTGGATTTTGATCTACAGAGCGTGAGGTCAAGAAGGCAACTCGTGATCTCAACCAGCTTTTGAGCAACATTGAGTCTCCTATGACCAAACTTGAAACCGTTCACAAGAAATACACCGAGCTGTTGGCGGATATGAAGAAGTTGGATCGTGATTATTCTAAGAGCAAGAAGCGTGCCGATCAACTACAAAAAGACCAGGATAAGGGCAAGTCTGATCTCAACAAGACCGTTACAATGAAGGACAAGCTGGAGAAGCTGTGTCGAGAACTGACGAAGGAAAACAAGAAGGTCAAGGTGGGTCCATCAGCATGTGCCTCTAAGCGATTGCGCCAAACACCGGGGAGGACTTGCCAGCTAAACAATTTGGTAGGATGAGAATAAGAAGCTGGAGGACACTGAGAAGAAAGCGCGGTTGATTGTGAACGAGCGTCTCGACTCGCTCCTCTATGACATTCAAGACGTCATGGCTGCGAAAGGGAACCCCCGCAGCGAAAAGGTGGATGTCGATCTGGATGAAGCGTACGTTTTCAATTACCTTTCCTTCTACGGGCCTCTGAGTTTGCTAACTGGGGTGTTTAGTCTCCGTGCCAAGCTTAAGACCATCAGCGAGCAATTCGACGCACGCGACCTGCATTACAGGGGCCTCCTACGTGGCAAGGACTCCGAGATCCAAAGTCTCGCTTCAAAGTTTGAGGAGCAGCGTCGCGCTGGTGAAATCGAAGCAAACCGTAGCCGAGCTTTGACCTCCCAGGTTTCCACTTTCTCTCATACCGAGGCCGAGTTACGCAGCCAACTCAACATCTACGTGGAAAAGTTCAAACAGGTACAGAAGGGTTCCTATAACCCCTCTCATTCCCCGGTCGCTGACGAAGACCACCAGGTCGAGGACACTTTGAACAACAGCAACGATCTTTTCCTTACCTTCCGCAAGGAGATGGAAGAAATGTCCAAGAAAACCAAGCGCCTGGAAAAGGAGAATCATACTCTCAACCGGAAGCACGAGCAAACTAACCGCAATATCCTGGAAATGGCAGAGGAACGGACCCGAAACCATGAAGAACTTGAAAGATGGCGACGGAAGTGCCACCATCTAGAAGCCCTTTGTCGGCGTATGCAAGCCCAGGGCCGAGGCGAAGGACTTGCTCTAGCGGAAGGCGATGATCATTTAGAGGGAGATGATGAAGGCACTGAAAGCGAGTACGACGATGACTATGAAGATGATGAAGAGGATATCAGTGATGAGGAAGATCTCGAGCCACCTACCCGTGTCGAACAACCCTCAGAGAAACCTGTCTTCGGTCCCACCCCGCCGCCGAATCTTTTGGAGGCTCGAGCCAATGGCAACGGTGCGGAGGTCAACGGCTTGGTGTTCTAAATTATCCCAATTTATTTGATGTCGATTTTGATTGAAGCAACTTTGGCTACCCTCGATGAAGACATGGTCTCGGCCTTTGTATCTCCCTAGGCAATTGCTTCATTTTGCCATGTGGTTTACAGAGATCCGATGATTCGTGTTGAATTCGAAAATGTAGAAGTTTTGTGCCATCTATTTTTGTCGCGATATTCCTCGGTAATTACCAAGGTATAATCCATCTCCCTTGTTGGCTTCTTCAAGTCTCTTTGATTTTCGTGTCTTTTGTACAACCGCATTACCAACAACATTGAAGAGAAAAAATCATGCCAAATACATGTATTATTGCACTCTAGCACCCGAGCCAAGTGGTACTCCCTGTTTCATCCTTCTACACCTCTGGATATCTATAGTTTACTCGCAGACCCTGTGGAAGTGATATATGAGCCTCCAACTTTGAGCATCTCGACAGCCTGCTGAACCATTTCCTTCACAATGGTCCCGGCTGGTTGGATATCCTTGACACTGGCCGAGACATCGCCCATGAGGAACGGCATATCGATGTCTTTCTCGTTCTCCAAATCATGCATCATAGGGACAACACCCTTGGATGTCAGCGCGGCAATATCAGCAGGCCGCGCTTCCCACTCCTTAATATAGTCATTTGGCAGCATGCGCAGAGGCCGACCAGAGACAACAAGCGTGCGCTTGGTCTCACCAAACTGCGCCCCAACAACAGCTTCCTTATGCAAGCGACTAGCGCCGCTCTCCTCGGAAGCCACAAACCGCGTACCCACCCAAACACCGGCAGCACCAAACATCAACGACGCCGCCAGACTGCGTCCATCGTTAATACCACCAGCTGCAACGACAAGCGCCGGCTGACCAGTCAAGGGACTCTTATACTGCCGCGCCACATCCGCGATAGCAGGTACGAGAACGGAGAACGGCACTTCGCCGGTATGACCGCCACCCTCGCCGCCCTGCGCACAGACAATATCGACGCCCGCCTTTAATGCCTTATGGGCGTGCTTCGGTGCACCGACCATATTCATAATGAGGATGCCGGCCTCATGGAGTCGTTTGATGGTCTTAGCTGGCGGGATGCCAACAGCGGAGACGAAGAGCTTGGCACCGTGCGAGATGGTCACCTCAATTAACTCATCCAGCTGGCCGTGCGTGTAGTCGTGGTTTGTTGCGCGCGCTGAGCCTCCAACTTGGGGAAGGGCGAGATCCACGCCGAAAGGGAGAGAGGGATCCCGGAGGAGTGACTTGAGCTCTGTGAGCATCTCTGATAGTTGTACTGGTGTATACCCTAGTCCACCGATTGTGCCAAGACCGCCGGCATTAGATACTGCTGCTGCCAGTGGAGCTCCAGATGCGCGGGCCATTCCAGCTAGCAGCACTGGATGTTGGATCTTGAGCAGAGAGCATAGTGGTGTTTCGAGAGACATTTTGGATAGTTTAGAAGGTGATGTTCCGTTGTCAGAAATAGAATTGGGTGGAAGTAACGGGTGTGTCTCAATGCTCTCTTGGATTTATGGAGAATGTATGAGAATCATATACGTTTAGTTCTAATATGAAGAATAGAAAATGCGGGGAAGCCCTAAGCTATGTACGGACCGAGGCAGCTGATAGCCGATCTACATTTCACGGCTCCAACATAGTAGAATTATACGCTACTCTATTAATGGCACATCTCTGTGAATATACAGCCTTCACAGCATTACCGAGCATAGATACCTAAACTCCGAGGTTGGCTTAATGTGATCTATTGCAACATACTTGGATAACCATTGACATTATATTGTCGCTTTGAGCCTAATTCGATCTTCACTGGGATCAGAAGACGAAATTATTGTGTTATCAATGAGACAATGAAATAAATAGCACATTTCAGGAGTTAATTCCTTTGCTCCCACATAAAAATCGCCTTGACCAGTTGCCACTAGATCCCGAAGCGGGAATGTAATTGAACGCGCTAACTGACGCGTGGGCGCGTCCACCGCATCTCTTTGCATCACCCCAACCATCCCCGACACACAAGATCTCAGCATTATTCCGGAAAATATGGCACCGGATGCTGAGAACTACACTTTCTTGTGTCCTCCCAGGTAATACCTCTTGGTCCATTCTGCCTCCATCCGGGCTGCTAAACACCGTGAACCTTTCTCTGACCATTGAATGCCCTTTGTTTCGATAGCAAGGAGGAACAGGAACAGGAACCAGTTTATCGTACACCCTCCAATTACAATCCCCGTCTTACCTTCCACCTACCAGCCGGCGCAGGACGGCATTATCAGCAGCAATATGACGACATGTACTTTTTGCGACTCGCAAAGTTGAAACCCACTGTCGAACAAGTCGCGACGGATGCGTGGGATGGCCTTACTGTAAGGGCACCTGATCCAAGGAAATATTTTGCACTCAGCTATGGACGTTCCTGACACCTTGCAAATTTAGATCGCTGGAGAGAAGGTGCGACGTGTCGATCGAGTCCTCGATGTCCGACAAGGCGAGTTGTGCTGGGTGGCCGGCACCGTATACATGCATTTGCCAATGAAGCCGAATATTTTGGAAGATCTCAGCAAAGAGGTTGGTCTCTTGGCCTTGCTGCAGCTTATCAACCTACTGACAATCCATAGAACTTCACCTCTGCGCCTCCTCCTCTCCGCACCTACACCGACCCTTCCGACCCCTCTTTGACCCAAATTATGTTGGAGGATGAGTCCGGCCGCTTACGGCTCACTGGAAACTTTTTGCAGTCTACACAGCTGGCGACAGGTGCCATTATTGCAGCCTTGGGAACTGAAAATGCGAACGGAGATTTCGAGGTTATTGATATCAAGCTGCCAGACTTGGCTCCGCAGCTTCAGCGATGGAATGGGAATGCTCCAGAAACTGGAGTCGAAAAGGAACACGGCAAAATCGCCTTCGTCAGTGGCTTGGGAATCACAGGAACATCAAGCGACACGCTTGCTTTGGACCTATTGACAGATTATCTTCTGGGCTACACGGGATTCTCGGGACACGGTGACAACAGTCCTTCCTTGGGTTCCTCTAAAATTTCCCGCTTGGTCATCGCGGGTAATTCACTTGGAGCCAGCGTGATTGGAGACGTGGCGTCAGCAAACTCTGGCGAAGCTGCGGCAAAGAACGCCCAGCCGAAAAAGTACGGCTATGACGCCTCTGCATACAATGCTTCACCTATCACACAACTCGATAACTTCCTAGCGGAGATCTTACCCAGCATTCCAGTCACACTCATGCCAGGCGAAAAAGATCCAGCAAACTTCTCCCTCCCTCAGCAGGGGATCCATCGTACTATGTTCCCTCAAGCGCGGGCATATTCCGCACCTCCTGTCAGAGGAGATGAAAAGCCCGAAGCGGGCTGGTTCGACAGCGTCACGAATCCCTGGGACGGAGATGTCGAAGGCTGGCGACTATGGGGATGCAGTGGTCAGAATGTCGACGATGTTCTGCGGTATATCAGTATTGAGGGCGGCAATAGCACCCCAGACGAAGAGAAAGATTCTGATGCTCGGATTCGGATCATGGAAGCCATGCTTCGTTGGCGCTGCGGCGTCCCCACTGCGCCAGACACGATTTGTATGCTTGGACCCCCGATCTCTCACAGAATTTTTTGCTAACTATACTCTATAGGGTCATACCCATACCAATCAGACGATCCATATGTAATCGAGTCCTGTCCGCATATCTTTTTCGTTGGTAATCAGCCACAGTTCAAGACTGCCACGATTGAGGGTGACGTCCCTCTCCGCCTAGATGGCGACACTGAAATGACGGGTACCGCTGATGGCTCTGACGCAGCCCGTGTTCGGCTACTGGCACTTCCCAAGTTCAGCGAGACTGGGGAGTTGATTCTGGTTGATACCGAGACGCTAGAGGTTGAGGTGGTCAAGTTTGGAGTATTCAAGGGACAGGAAGAACAAAAATGAACTGATAGAGATACCAATGAATCAATGGTACTAATGAAATTACCACCTTGTCAAATCAGAGATGTATTGATACATTTATATAACCCCATGGCTGCTCAGACAAGTATACAAGCCGAGTGGCTCCACGCGCCAAGACCCACAATTGGAAGAATCCATCCCACCAATTTCCTCTGTTTTATATCCATCGAGTCCCTGATAGACATTGAATGAGCCGTGCTTCGCAAGAGTACATACCAATTGAACAACCCTGAATCATTCAAACTGGAAAGGATCATCTTTCGGTCATCCGCCCACAATGCTGCTCAATGCCAACATCGGTACGCTGCTCTATGCCCATACCCACATATATACTTTCCCCAGAAATATCGCAGATCGAGACTATAATAAAACAGAAGAAACTAATTCGAATGTCTGAGGAATAGCCCTCTGCTCCTCACAAGCCCTTTTAGTCCCATACTCATCATGGCACGTACCCCGATATCACGAATGGATGAAAGATCCGGTAAGCAAAGATCAATAAATCCTAGTTATAACCGACCCCTTTCTCACAAGGCCAAGGAAATCCAAGAAGCAACAGCCTCAGAACCCCTAACTCTAGAAGAAGAATACTCGATGCAACGCAGCTGGCGCCAAGACGCCGACAAATTAACTTTCATTGTCTGTCGAGCGATCACAACAGGCACTGAAGATGAAATCCCCAGCCAGAGGAAACTGCAAGCAGAAAGTGACTCACCGGCTACCATGGTCGGCGACATCAATCTCTTCTTGCGCATCGACGACGGCGAGGAGGGAGACAGCCCGCCGCAGATAGTCGGCGAGGTCGAGCTCATGATCGCTGAGAAAGTCAACCAGCGACGTGGGTTTGGGCGTGCTGCTCTACTCATGTTCATGCGATATATTGTTCAGAACCAGGGGGCTATTCTAGATGAGTTTGTTAGTGGTGGCGATGTTGGTGTTAAGACTGTGCGGAAGTTGCGGACTGGTGTTGAGACGACGGGGTCATCGGAGGGACTGGCACTTGAATATCTCAGTGTTAAGATTGGACAAACGAACTTGAGGAGTTTAGCTTTGTTTGAGGGCCTTGGGTTTGAGAGGGTTTCTGCTGAGCCGAATTTCTTTGGGGAGTTCGAGTTGCGCAAGACGGACTTGAGTCTAGGTGGTGTTGATGCGGCGCTTGAGGGGGCGCAGGTGCGTGGGTTTATTGCTTTACCTTATGAGAGGACAGAATAGAGTTGTTCTCTCAGTCGTTTATAATGTCTCTGGTTATCTGGAGTTGTAGTAGTCAAATGAACAACGTACATAGCATTCATTGCGTAATACTTCAGAACACTAGCACAAAGCATCCAAGGTCACATCTCTCCAAAGAAAGTCATCCACCTGATATTCCCTCACGCCCCTGAATCAGGCATACAAAGCCGGTCCCGGAATATCATACGAAGTCAGCGAAGAATAAATATCGAACAAGATCCCAGGATCAGTGTTGGTATACAACTCCATACCAGGTGTGCCATCTGGCGTGTCACTTCCACCACCAGTGACCTCCAGGTTGAAGCACTGCGGGTAGTTCTGAGCGCCATTGGTCTGGCCAGCAGAGTGAAGAGCAATAATCTCGTGACGCATGACATAGTTACCCGGAGCGATAGTGGAAGGGATCTTGACAGTCCACTTACCCCCAGCAGCAATCAGGTCATCGGTAGCCCATGTGCCAGGAGGGTTTGCGCCATCGATAAGACCTTCTTCTTCAATCTTGAAGAATTCCAGCGTGGTCTTGTCGACTGTGGTGCAGTCACCGTTGCACGAGGCGAGATAGGTAATCACAGGGCCGTGGTGAGAGTCTGGCCAGGTCGTCCATTGGAGGTCAATGCTGGAGCCAGCTTTGACAGTGGCACTCAAAGCTGCGTTGGCTCCGTCTCGGTGGCAGATTATGTTGGGATCTTGGTATTCGGTGCCGTCCTCGAAACCGAGGTCGGTTGCTGTTGTAGTCCAGCCGACGCTGTCAGGAGGGTCTGCCATGTAGGCATATTTGTCAACGAGGTAGCCGGTGTAGCTGATGATGATGTGGTTAGTTCGTTGTTTGCATAGAGGCTTTGGTCTTAGATTGACTCACCTTTTGCCATCGGCTACGATGCTGGAGACATAGCCATGGCCTGCAACAAGAGTGGCAGAGGCTAGGAGCGTAGATAGCTTTGAAAGTGTCATTTTTCTCTGGCTTTCTGGTAAAGAATTCTGAGGATGTTTTCTGTCTGTTCGAGGCATGTCTTTGAGCTCGACGCCTCCCGTTTATATACACAGCCCTCCAAGGGCTCGTCTTTGTCTGGTCCTTTGTGTGACATGGATTTAGCCGGCTGTTATTTTCATGGAGGAGGTCCGTTCTGATCCTGGAATAGTGCCAAACACAGTTACGCCAATTTGCACGAGTTGGGCACAAAACGGTATCATCCAGTGTGAACTAAGTAGACTTACTGTAGGCACTTGTTGGTGGAAAATCATACATCGAAGCCGGAGGCCAGGCTTTCCATTGTTCTATTGGTCTGAATGAAAAGGTCTCGGCGTTTGAGCCACCAAAAAGATATATTGCCAGGGGTCACGGGGTCAGCGATTCCACACCAATAAAAGAGAATTAGTCAAGCCAATGGCTTGGAAAACAAAATCCACATGTATATATTCGGGTGCAGAAACCAGGGGCACAATTCCCAGCCCTCATGGCTAATTTCTGCAGCCAAGAACGGCAATGAATGGTGGTAATCCGGGGGACCGGGCCGACGGGAATATAGAATCTGCAACGAGATATGTATTCCTATAGGACCATCAGTCAACTCCGCACCGTATGCGCTGGTTGATGCCAAGAGAAGCTGTGACATGCCAAGCAATGCGGAGAGTAGTATCTATAGGGGAAGCAAGTGCCGTGGCCTGAATAGTAATGATCTACGGGGATATCCCGGGCCTAAGTACTGAATCGGCTAAATGTTGAAAGGATTGAGGTCTACATGGTCGACGTATCTTGTAATACACAACTACTATACTCGAGGTAAGGAAACATTTGACTTTTGATTGATTGTACAACGCTGGATAGTAACACCCGGAAATGCAAAATTAAAGCAGGAAACAGATAGAGAAATATATATTCTCGAATGTCAATATGCCGTCCTAAGCGTGGCCACTAAGATCCTCCAATGCACCGAGAAAACTAGTACATCAGGGTGCGCTTACCAGAGTAGTATGGACTATAACGGAGAGCCGGATGCATAGTTACTAGACCAGCTTCATACAACATCCTCTGGAGATATTGAGGAGCAACACTTCGGATAGCCGCTCGCTCCTTGGGCGTGAGTTTATCTCTAAGAGTCTTCTGAAAGCCGTGCCCGTTTAAAACTGACTTCAGTTTCTTGAAGAGCTTGGCGAAAGACTGATGATCCCTAGATGAGGCAGACATCCCAAGGATAGACGGTCCTGTCCCCATAGCATTAGCACTGCCGATGATGAAATTCTTCGGTTCGCGAGGGAAGCCCGAGAGAAAGAAAAGATCAAGTAGCTTCTCAGCCTGGGCGTACAGTGCCAGAGAAAGGAATGACCAACCGCCCTCGTTGCAACAGCTCATATGAGTAGCAGGCAGCACCTCAGTGAACCACTCAAAGCAATCAGTACAGTCGTCGAAAATGATGCCGGTAATGAGATCAGGGCCTACGCCGTGGTGACCTGCGATGGGCATGGAGTGTTCGGGGTCTACGCCCTGGAGGGTTAGAGCTGTTTTCGCAATATCGATGTTAGGGTACCACTGGACGGCATTAACACGCTGCTTGAAACTGTTCGACACATTACTACCCATCCATCCGAGTTTGATGTATTGCTCTAGTGTTTTGTTAGTTCGCGTCAGCTGGTTAATGGCATGGAAGTTTTCGTGTGTCAACCTGGGAGAGCTTCCCAAAATCTCGTCAAGGACATTGAAGATAATCTCTGGTGGGAACATGCTAAGGTTACCCATAGCAGGGACTAATGGCTTTTGGTGGCACATATCTTGAACCCTACCTTTGCTTGGTCTCTCTCTCTCTTTTTTTTTTTTTTAATGGAGCCTGGTTGAAAACTGAATGAAATATATAAACTGGCCGAGATGAGCACGAAACAATGCGCTGTCAAGGTCGTTGATAGCCTGGGTTTGGACAAGGTTCCTAGCAGATTTATATAGGTAGGTTCGAGGACATGCTATGGGCGTCCTTGCTTTGATTTTTGCGAGAAGAAAAAGAATCACAAAGGCCTTTCTAAAGATCTGTTCGTGGGGATAACAATACCAAACAAAGGTATTATGCGAGCCGAAGTATGAAGTAGACCTCGGGACTCGAACAAAGACTCGAACAAGGACACGGGGAGGCGAGGCAGTCCTAAACCCCGATATCAAAGAACCCAATGCGGAATAAAAATAGGCATTGCCGTTGCTCCAGTCTAGCCATCAAAGGAAAGAAAGCACTGTACTCACAATGACAGTCTTAGGTTATTTGACTAGAGACCACGACACGGTCCTGTCGAGTCAAACAAGCCCAGAAGGCCTCGATATGCTTGGTAGCTGGATAATGCAAGGACGGTTGATCTACATAGCCCGTATTTATCCGGGTCTACTTGCTGCCCTGGAAGACAAGGTCGAAGTCGGGAGAACATCCATGGTGAGGATAATGGATTAGGAAATCTCGATCGAGAACGAGAAACCTATGGTATAATGATATTTCAACTGTTTTTTTCATTGAATTTAGGGACTGGAACCTCCGACAAAAGTGCTCCTCGAGTGCGTCCAGAAAATGCGAGTCGCCTGGCCGGTGAATAACAGCAGCCGGCTTCAAAGGCGCAAAGGAACTCCCCCGACGTAAGATGCATGTTCCACGCCACGGAGCTTTCCCCGTGTCGGCTCGCAGAGGGACCAAGCCCAAGTCATGTATCCCCCCAACAGCTGGTCTTGCATGCATCAACAACCAATCACGCCGCACTCCGAATCTCCATTCATTCCGTTGTTACCGAATTTAGTTGGTCTTCTTGGTGCCCTTGGAGACATCGACGACCTTGAGGGCTGTTCAGGAAGAAATCGTCAGCAAATATTCAGAGCTACATTCAAAAACCCATCTTCCAAGTTGTATGTTCCTCGGTCTTCCCAGCAACTCAGATGGCGGACCAATGCGACCGAAACGTACCAGGGGGCAGGCTCTGCTTGAGCTTGTCGGCCTTCTCGGAGTCCTTCAGGACAAGGGTGTAAAGGTTCTTGTGGCAGCGGACCTTGAACTTGGTCTGCTGGTTCTTGCCGTTCTTCTTGATGCGGGCGGCTAAAGGCGTAAACAGTCAGCATCGATGATCATCTCCAAGTCTCATCTCGGGAGTCCATCAATGCGGCGTAACATACAAGAGGCATCCTTGCGGCGGCAGATCTCAATGAACTGCTTGATATCGGAAACTTCGGCAGGCATGATGACGGTTGCGGGTGTTTTGAAGCAAGGTACAAAAGAGAAAGCTCACTGTCGACACTGGCCTCTAAGGTGAATGTGTGCGGATCACATTAGGGCTTGAAGCTGCAAAAGCCCTTGCTTAGTCATATCTGATTGACAGTTGGTGCCTCAGGCGGGGTTACTTCCGTGGCTGGTGAGGGTGTTGTGGCGCGTGCAACTGGGGCGGTAAATGTGGCTGGGAGATTGGGGGGGCGAATGATGGATACTAGTCCCTGTCTCTGCGTCGGGGACCCGGTATGACGTGAAATGGTCCACCATTATTCGCGATGGTTGACCCCGTTGCTCTGGATACCCTGGCCACCTCGAATTTCTGCTCCCTAATCGTGAATGGCGTTGCAGTTTCGGTGGCGGTTGAACGTGTGTGCTTCCGTCGGGTTCGAATCTCTCCAGGTCCACACTCTGTGGAGGAGTTATGCCTTTTGATGTAACATGCAGGTGGACTCGGTATCGTCTGTAAAAGGCTACGCTGTATAAACCATGGTCAGTGTGGCTTGATACTGAAATGATGATCAAACTACCTCTGTATGATGACAACTGCCACCGCAATAACGAATGTAATCGAAGACAAGATGATGACCGCTTCCATTTCGTCTATCAAATTAGACTGTTTGGAGTGATTTGAAACGATTGAGGGCAATAATGATGGACTGATTGGTATAGATATGCAATGCAATGGTTGCTAGAACAGTGAGAGCAAGAGTACCAACAAGGTTCAATGTTGACATTTTCTAACTAGGTAATAACAGTAACAACGATGACTCGATGTTTACGTGTGTACGTACTTACTCCAAGTTGCAGTATTGAAGTGGTTGAAGTAGGTGCAACTGTACTCCGTATAGTTACTCTGGTGACGGCGAATTACTAGAAGCGGTATAGCATGCCTATTTGAGGAAAGCGCGCGATTGAGGCTTGGCATCGCGGTGCGTGGTCTATATATCTCCCTCCTTGCCCCCTCAAGATTACGGCCAACTTTCGTCGCTGTTTTCCCACCTTTTCGTGGTCTTCGGGCTCAAGATATTGAGGCATTTTTGCTATTGGTCTGTACATCCCGTGTTCTGCACTTCGCCACCTCCTTTTGCGCCCGTGAGTTGGCGCCCGTCGCGTCCCCCCAACTGTCCTTGATTTTCGCGAGAATGGAATTTCTGCCTGCCTAGGAGCTTAATTATTCAATAGACAATGCGGCATGGATAACGAGAGAGCGCATAGAGTTGGTGCTATCGGACTATTCTGAGCGGACTAGCACGCTTCCTCTCTCCTATACTTGGCGCCTTTTGAGAAACGGGTTTGACTACCATATCCGGGGGCGTGCGGTGCCAATGACGGCGATGGCCCAGGCTTCAGATCCGTCCCAGGTGATTGGCCCACTCTCTTTGTTCGAGCTTGGTGCTGTGAACAGCAGGCCTTGCGAGAAGATGTGCAAGTTGTTGGGAAGGGCTGTGAATGACCCGTACCACGAATTTATACCAGCGATGCTCGAAAGATACAATATTGACGCTGATTGGCTACAAAATACGCTCTCTGTCGTTTGCGGGGACGAAGTACAGGATGTTCGGTTCAATGAGCAACCTTTGCTGGCAGAAGAACATTCCTGCAGGCAGGAACGCGTGAAGATGCTGACCCGCACGCCTCTTTGATTGCGAAAGGAGCGGACTGCATGATTGCCGCATTCGTTTCAGTGTTTCTCCATCTGGCCAAGTGCCCTACGGCTATGTCTCAACTCAAGCACGAGGTAGACATCGCATTTCGCAAGGAGGCCTTACCTGATATTCTTCAGAAAGAGACGGAATTACACACCCTACCATTCCTGGATGCTGTCATGAAAGAGTCGATGCGACTTGCCATGAGGTTTGATTATCGAAGAGATGTTCCTGCGGGTGGTATAGCAGTCTTGGGACATTACCTTCCTGAAGGAACGGTCGTTCAGTTTCATTCAGAGCCTCTAAGAAATAACTATGCCATCTTCGGAGAAGACGTCTCTTCTTTTCGGCTTCAGAGATGGCTGCAGGCCGACTTGGACCGACAGCAACTGAGACAGATGGAGGAAGCATTGTTAGTTCTGCGACCGAATATGCCAAATTCTGCAAAAGTTTGAGCGGCTTGGCTAGAATTGAAGCGAGCTGCTGCTCTGATCATCCGGAAGTTTGATGTAAGTGCAGTCGGCAGACTTGCAGAGGTCAGACTAATATATCTTAGTTGCATCCTCTTAACTATGAGGAAGCGTTCATCCGAGATGCTGTCTCTCCAGAGCAAGAATACGATATCTTGGTGAACTTTACTCCTAGAATGCATTGATTCACAATATGCCATAAATAAACGATGGATCAGACATCATTAAATACAAGTATCGCCTGGGACGCAAGACCAGGCTGTGGGTGGCACATGCTCAAGGAGTTCTATAGACGCTCACTCCCCCTTTACTAATCCCAGCTTCTCATTTTCGGCCTTGCTTCGCTGACTCCATTCCGGGGCCTCATCTTCGCCCCTTTCTTCCTGTGCATCTCCTTCTGCCTTGGTTTGGTGCACGGTACTCGGATAATGCTCGGCAGGCGCATAGATTGTCACCACTTCCAAAGGGACATCGCCAATGTTAAGGAATTGATGCTGGGTACCTGCAGGAACGATGACCACATCGCCCTCCTTGATCTCCTGCTCTTTTCCGGCGACGATAGCCTTTCCCTTGCCGTGTGTGAAGATGAGCGTCTGGTCGACAGTGTGAATCTAACGGCCATTAGCTTTCGATAAAGGAATATAAAGCTAAAATGCAAAAGACGAACCTCATCTCCAATTTCTCCATTCACTGGTACTTCCATAGCAACAAATTGGGAGTATAAGCCTGTATGCAGGACTTTGCGGAACACGCCAAACTTCCGATTGGGCGACATCACGCCAGGAAGATAGACCATTTCATTCTTGGGCGGCTTGTCAGCCGTATTGCCGTTGAATTTGTCGAAATTGGACATTTTTGCGACGCTGTGGTGGAAACCTTGGTGAGGGTAGTTCCTGTAATAGATGCTAGATGCAATGGGCACTGTGGTCAGGCCAGAGTGAATTGCGCGAGTAATGCCAAATTGTCGCCGAAGTAGACTCAGTCCACGCTGCATTTTATAGTAACCACCGCTCTGAGCAATCGGATGTCATCCTTGACCCGGGCTTATCTTATACAAGGCGTCTAGACTTCCAAGGTTGTTGACAAATTCGACCGGCCAGCCCTGGAGGCGGAGGCAATGGTGACGTAAGGAGTAGATTTCTTGATGCGTTCATCCGTTACCTACAGACAGGAACCGATCCGATGATGTATATCTAATCTAATTGATTATTGAATGATCTGATTAGCCTGTTTTGTTGCATTAGTGGACGAAGAGCGTTAGATGGTGATGATCGATGCCTAGATTGTGTTATGCCACCACTTTATTATCAAAGCACCAAACCTTCCAATGTTGTTTTACTCATTCCTCTCGTCTACGGCCCCATCCTATCCTCTTCAATTCGGCATGAGATCTTTTCCCAGGATCCATCAGTTGCTCTATGTTTGTAACGTGAGGTTCCTCATGTCAATTCCCTCCAATCGCTCCTCGAGCCTTCCCGCATTCAGAGCTCTATAGCTTATAACGTTGCCATCTTTATCGACGTTCCGCCACACTACATCCATGTCAAGGTGGGAGCAGCCCAAAGGGTCTTCTGGTAAGGAGCTAAGGGTGGATAAGATTGATTTATCTGCGGTGTAATTCTTCTTCCCGAGTTAAGACTGTTACTACCATAGATATACTATGAAGCTAGCTACTGTAGTCTTATTGATAACTCTAGCTATTTAGTATATATAAATTTCTACATCATACAACTAAGACCCTATGTTCGTATACCTTATCTCATATTGCAACTGTACATATACATCCCGTTGACTGTATAAAATACTAAATCCAAGCACATTCGCATAGAAGAGCACCAAAACAAGAAACAGAGACTCAATCGTCGACACAATCAAGTCAAAGTCGGGACTTGCCAGTTCACCCACGGCTTGCTATCAAACGCAATCCCCGCATAGTTCTTCTGCACCGTTGTATTGACCTCCATCCCAAGCATAAACCGATTAATAAACGCAAACAAATCCCCCCGCTGCTGATCCGGAAACGAACAGTGCGGATGATCCGTCGACATCGAGTACCCCATCCGATCCGGCACCCCCATCGCCTGCCAAATCAGTCTCGCCGTCCCCATACACCCCAGCGACGACCACGGGCCTAGCCACTGATACCCCGCATTGTCAATGGACACCAGACCGCGCGGAGCAATCAACCCAGCCAGCATATGGTGGTCGAACGGCGGACGGTCCACATCATTGGCGTAGGTATTGAACGCAGTCGAGAACCAGACATTCTCCTGCACGATCTCCCCCGCCGTCTGCACGTCCTGCGGCGCGCCCTCAGACGCCGCCGCCAGCCGCCAGCACCCTGACCCTCCCGTGCCTGACTCCTGCGGGACAGTGAGTGCGATTCTCGAATCGAAGGCCCCAGCCACCAGCATCCCCTTGCCGTTCCGCGAGCACCCCGTCACCCCGATTCGAGCCGTGTTGATTCTCGCGGCGGGGGTGGCTTCCAGACGGTCGATGATGAGCGACGTGGCCCAGGCCCAGGCCATCATTGCGCCGGCGGGGTGGTCCGCTCCGTATAGAGTGTAGAAGAGGCCCTTCCCCCGACTGCTTTGGTCGTTTTGCTGCGCGATCTGGCTGTTGTCGAAGGTGATGGTTGCGACTCCGGGTGGGAGGGGTATGCTCAGCCCTCCGTAGGCGATCATCGCAGGGTAGGGTCCTGCTCCTGAGGAAGGATAGGTGATGGTTGCTGTGAAGGAGATGGTTTTTCCGGCATTGGAGGCGGTGATGGAGAGTTTGTTCTGGCTGAAGGTGGAGGTTACGCTGGAGGGAGCGGGAGGCTTGGTGCCGAGTTCGAGCTGCTGGAGGAGTGTACTAATGTGGCTCTGACGGCATTGCCAGTCGGAGAGAGTGGTTACACGTCCGGACTGTTGCAGTGGATACCAAGAGAAGGGGTCGGGGAGTGTGGTGATGGACTGGAGCTGGGGGGATGAAGGGAGACTCGGGCAGGTGGCAGCCAGGGCTGGATGGTCAGTATGGCAACCGAAGAGAGAAAGGTGACTTACCTCCACTGGAGATGAGGGAAAGCAGGACTGGGTAAAGGAACATCATTGCTGTCGCCCGTGCAAATGGCCCATCGGTAGTTTAGGTTTCGGTTTATATCCTCGAGAGGCATTCTTCCGATCAGCCGATCAGCCTATACAAGGGTTCAGTACCGACATGATTAGGCTAATATCTATGTTACATCGATGATCTACATGCTCTTGTGATCATAACTCTGGAAGGATCATGGAAAAATGGGCAAATTCAGCATATATACTCCGAATGCACGGACTTCAGCAATGACAGGTCAATGGTAGGTCGACGGAACCAACGAGTTGGCCCACACCTCCAGATATGTATAGCCACTACTATGCAGTTTCATAGAATCGTCGATGTTGGGATTCGTTCCCAGATGCTTCTCCGCTTCATCAGGGATTCCATCCCCATCAGTATCCTTTGCAGGAGTGCCTCCGTTCAGAGTACCTGGCCCTCCCATAGTCGCTTCATCAGAGATCAAAGCACCATTTGTGCCCCAGGACTGTACTTGCGCGATCAACTGCGTGTCGACCCTATCCCTAACCTTGGATGCTCCGGCATCTGTCGAGTTCGGTTAGCTGATGCTCTCTCGGACAAGGACAAACTCACATTTGGTCACGTAGGTCACGGCCTCAGCTGGGGTCATGGCGTAGGCCACCGCTGGATAGTTGTATTTAGACGACACGATTGCCATACCACCGTAGTTCGAAGACGAGACTCCGAGTTCAGAGCCATCCAGTTGCCCATCTTTGTCAGGGTCATAGAAGTTGTTGTCGACGTATCCGTGGAAATTTGAATTGCCACGAGTAAACGCCGTCACTGACGTCGAAGGACCACTGATAAAGTAATTGCCAATGATATTGGCGTCTAACAATTAGCTGATGCCAACACAGAAGGCAGAGGCACATACAAGATTGACCATCAGAATCTCCAGCGATGTATCCGCCGCCACCGCCCCAGTTGTACACGACATTATTGGTGAACTCGTTCACGCCCTTAACCTTGGGATTGCGCGTCTTGTTATCAATGTACAGGTTGCGGAACAACGAAACGCCACCGTCGGTCTGAATCAATCCGCCGCAGGAATGGGTCTCTAGCCCTTGCGCGATGATGCTGTTCTGTATGGTGATGTTGCTAGCATCTCCATTGATGGAGAATGTCTCGTCGCGTCCCCATGAGACCGAAACGTGATCGAAGATCATCCTATTTCCGTCGGCGATACCCATGGCGTCCTTGCCTGAGGAGCCGCCCTTACCCATGCGACTGGAACATGTCAGTAAGTAGAAAGTCGGCGGAGAAAGGGTAGACATACATCCGGATATATCGCACAATCGCATCATCCGCATTAGAAAATGACCATCCATTTCCATAGACTGTGATGCCATCGCCAGGCGCCGTCTGTCCCAGGATCGTCACACGCTTCGAAATCACCATCCGCTCAGAAATTTTAATCACGCCTCCGACTGCAAAGACAACGATGCGATCAGTGGCAGAAACAGCATCGCGTAGCGAACCTGTTCCGGAATCATTCAAGTTGGTAACGACGTAAACTTGGCCTTTGCGGCCGCCGATCGCATTGGCGCCAAAACCTTCAGCGCCAGGGAATGCGACCAGCGCCGTGACTGCTTGAGAGAAAGCAGCTAGACTGACGAGAAGAGGTGCAGATAGCTTCATATTGACGGTATGGGGTTGCGAGAGACGGGAAAAGAAGGAGGAGCCATTTTTTGTTCATATACCGAAGTTGCAAACACGAAAGGAATCATGATTGCTGCAGAAATTCCCCCGTGCCAAGGAAACACCATTAACCTGGGGAACCTGCAGGGTCCGAGATAGATTAAAAAGGTTCATGCTGATGATATTCCGGTCAATCGGAAGAAGAGGTTGAAGAACGCGACAATTTAGGCAGTCTCATGATGGACGACTACGACAATCGTCTCCACCTATCATCATCAGTGGGGAGGCCAGCGTTTCGGATAATCCGGCTCATTTGCCGTATCAGTCTCCCTGAAACTACATATGTATTTAAATTGGGCTGTTACAGAGGTGTGGAAAGCCGGCACAGCTACTCCATATAGTTCGAAGGCAGCAGCGAGGGTGGCGGTGTGGCGGTGTAACCCGCATATTGCGAACTGTTCACATCTATTCGTCTTGGATACCTGTCTTTTGCATGTGTTTCTGTGATATTTTTCCTCTTCTATTTGTTCTCTTTTCATTATCGAGAAACAAAAGCTCTCAACCGACCCAACAGATTCAAGGGATCATTGCATCATTCTCGAAAATGCCAACTCCTTTAGACCGAGCATTGAATTCCAAGGTACTACATGTCTGTCTATGCTTTTATGAAATATATCTAATTCCGGATGCGATAGAATCTATTCCTTGGTAGACAATCCCAAGTCAAGGTACTCGCCAACTTTCTGACCACAATCTTCCTATATAGGATTTGCAGGAATGGTCACTGCGGTGGCCGCCTATACAATCTTCGGCAGCGATGTTCTTCCCGCGCAAGCAGATCCCACTGGCGGTGAGTAGATATTACTAGGCATCAAACACAGGCTAACAGAGGCTAGACCCTGAAAACTGGACAATGGATGAGATGAGAAGATGGCTTCAAGCGGTATGTTTGAACGAAGTATCCAGTTCATGATTGAGTCGAGATAATCACATTTTCTTGAGAGTTGTATTCTGACCAAATATCCCAGAGAGGGCTTTTACCGAACGAAGCTGCGACGCGTGAGGAACTGCTTGGAAGAGTCAAAGCAAACCTCCGCATACCGCGCAAGACATCGGCTGGGCCATAAACCCCATCGTCTCCATGAGAACGGGGAAACATCATATTTTCCTATCCTGGCGTCTGGCGTTCCAGTATTGAAGCAATGAAGTAATTTGAAGCAGTGGACCATTGTTTGCATCGTACATCCCAGAAATTCATCCTTTGTGGGTGGGCATGGCTCAGTTCTCTTTCACTTCCGTGTCACATGGTATAGTCCGTTGACATGTGAGTGATTCATAATTGTTGGATCAAATGTATGGTGCTCAAACGACAAGGCGGAAGTTCTGGCTTTCGATGAGCCAATCTTTGCGGCCTCTCGCCCTCTCTGCGGATGGATTGGGGACCAGCACGAAGGTCTCGCTGAATCCACGCTGCGGCTGATCGCGACCTTCTCCATACCGCACAAATCCACTGACTACAATGAGAAATGACATATCTTTGACTCCCATCTCTGACTGAGGCTTTAGTCCACCACCTGGCAAAATGGTGGGGTATGCTTTGTTGATGATTTGGCAGTCGTATGATTGGACTTCGTAGTGTGTTGGCGACATTTGATTGGTAAAGATTTCTTGAACTGCAGCGCCATCTGCGACACGATTTCCATTGAACAGGATTGTTGTGGGCTCAAGGGAGTAGTATGAGCTGAGAGATTCGCGATTCGATCCCAAAGCTGGGTAGAAGGTCTTAACGAAATCGGTCGCAGCTGAACATAGGAACAAATAAAAGGTCAGCTGGTTTCCAGTAAGGGATGAAACTAGATTCCCGGGTTATAAACTGGGACTTACCCTCAGTCGACACTTTGGTTAGTGTATCCTCGCTTGCTGTCGCCATTGTGATGTATTTCAAGTTGGCAAAAGACTGGGGAATATGTGTGTGCGTGATCCAAGAAGATGTGGTAATATGCTTTAGATGAGATGAAAAGATATATACTTGTTGATCACAGGGTGTTCTCGATGACGATGTAGGCGCGACGATGTAAGCGCAAAAAAAGGCCGAGACTTGCGGAGAAGCTCGGACCACCCGAGGTGTGCGGAATAACATGAATCGCTTTTCTTGCCGTTACCACCAACCCAATGTCTACAGCAAGGACGCCACTCCGCTCGTTACTTAGAGCGTCTCAGCTTCTGAGGTCGAGGCATCCGTGGAACTGTACATCCCGCAATCATGGTTGGGCAACGACTCCCCGACGCGGAGTTGCAACTACGCCGCAAAGGTCCAACAAGCCTTACTATGTGACCACGCCAATCTTCTACGTCAATGCCGGTGAGAATTATAGTGAGGATCATGTGCAAACTCATTTGCTAATAACATATCTGCATTTAGCGCCTCATGTCGGCCATTTATACACAATGGTGATTGCCGATATCATGAAACGGTGGCAGGTCTTGCTCGGGAATACGGATGCTCAGCTATTGACCGGAACCGATGAGCACGGAATGAAGGTAGTCCATACGGATTCGATTGCTGGTCGAGAACGGGCGTTGACATCGGATCACAGATTCAACAAGCTGCGATCCAAGCGGGCATGGATACCCAGGCATTTTGCGATATGAACTGCCGAACTTTTGAGGTACGAGCCCCCTTTGCCATATCCAAGGGTATATCTAACTCGTTCTCTGTTATAGGCCCTAGCAAAGGCCGCAAACATCGACAACGATCATTTCATCAGGACCACGGACCCAGCACATCGAGACGCCGTCCAATACTTTTGGGTAAGCGACTGTTTTCCGTTCGTAGTAGGATATGGCTGATAAGGAGTAGGAAATGTTGCAACACAGGGGCTATATCTATACCTCGAAGCACGAAGGTTGGTACTCAGTCAGCGATGAGACATTCTACCCACAAACGCAAGTGCAGAACTCCCTAGATCCATCAACAGGGAGGAAACGCATGGTATGTGACTTATCAGTTCTCCAGCAAGTACGAATACTAACCACACACAGGTCTCAATAGAAACGGGTAAAGAGGTAGAGTGGTCCTCAGAAACCAACTACCACTTCCGTCTTTCAGCCTTCAAGGATCGCCTACTTGACTTGTACAAAAGAGAAGATCCGTTCATCAGCCCAACCTCCTACACAGCTGCTGTGATCAATGGAGTCGAGACGGGACTACAGGATCTCTCGATTTCTCGGCCCACGGAACGTCTGACCTGGGGCATCCCTGTTCCCGGCGATGACACACAGACAATCTACGTGTGGCTAGATGCATTGGTCAACTACTTGACCAAAGCTGGATATCCTTTCCCACCCGGACAAGAAAACACATCTGCATGGCCTGCAGACTTGCATGTAGTTGGCAAAGATATTGTTCGGTAAGTTCACGAGTTCTCCCGAAGGGCATGCAAAAATTAACATTTCGCAGATTCCATTGTGTTTATTGGCCCGCTTTCCTCATGGCACTTGATCTCCCCCTGCCTCGGAACGTCTTAGTGCACGGGCACTGGACAATGAACCATGAAAAAATGTCCAAATCCACAGGCAATGTTGTGAACCCGTTTTTCGCCATTGAACGGTTCGGAGTCGATGGCATGCGATTTTTCCTAGCGTATCGAGGTGGCCTTGCAGATGATGCGGACTTTGACAATTCCTTTATCATCCGAGATTACAAGAAATTGCTTCAGGGAGGCATCGGAAACCTTGCTCTGCGTACAATTGGATGTGCGCGTGGCAATTTGCGCTCGTACATTATGGACGCCCTATCCAATAAGCTTCCAGCTGCTACCCCTGAAGACCTGGATCATCAGAAAATGTTGGAGCAGACGCCTCCCAAGGTTGCCGAGTTTATGGAGAATCTAAACCCGCGTGCCGCGCTGCAAGAAACTATGAGCATTATCGAGAAGGTAAGAGGTGATCCCCGCACGGGTTCGGCGAGTATTGACCTGTTTTTTCCCTAGACTAACAAGTACTTCCATGCGGCGGAGCCGTGGAAAACTTCCAACTCACGAGCGATCTACAACGTGGCGGAATCGCTTCGGATCGCTGGCATTTTATTGCAACCGTTCATGCCCGGCAAGTCTCATGATCTTCTAGAATTGCTCTGTGTAAACACCTCGGACCCCTCCAAGCGGGCATTCTCGGCCACGGTGTACGGTTCGGATCCAGATTACGGTGAGGGCGTTAAGAAAGGTATACTTTTCCCTCCTTTGCTCACTGAGGAGTAATGCGCCTGTTTTTGAGCTTTCGATTTGATAAGAGGAATCGATCGATGGCCAATCATGAGCGACCGAGAGGCCCGTCTGAATAAAGATATGCATCATCTCCGCTCGGTCGCGCCAGACTCGATGAAGTTTTTTTTTCCCCGGGTCCTCCACGGCTCGAAAGCTGAGACGTCAGGTTTCCCACACCCGGTCACTCTAATAGAAACGGTATGTCATGGTCCATCCACGGATCATGGCCGACCCACTGTGATTGGGCTTTCCCTCAAGGTTATCGACGGGAAAGACTGGGCCAGAACCGTGGATACTACGGTCCTATCAGGCGGGAAACTGGAGTTTTCCGTCGGGAAGCTTTTAGCCCTGGAGGCTCACCTTGTATATCAAAACATGTCTTAATATCTGCATACTGGTGTTTGGATGTTTCATTGTTTTTCTTTTTCTTCTCGATATATCCCCTATCTCTCTGTTTTGGTGAATCTACACCTTGCTGTCGTGTAACCACTCGACTTCACAATTTACTATTTTGGGATCATTTATATACTCCTGATCTTAGAACTCCGGTGAACAGCAAAGACTTTTTTTTTTTTTTTTTTCCTTTTCCATTTGTTCAACACATCAAAATGGGCAGCATCGACATCTCCGCCTGCGATCAACTGCAGTTCAAAACGCCATGGATCGAGACTCCCCTGGTCGAGTCTGCGAGCCTTTCTCGGGCAGCTGGATGTAGGATCTTCCTGAAGTTGGAGAATGTGCAACCCAGCGGCTCCTTCAAGTCCCGTGCTATGGGCAATCAAATCCTCTCTCATCTTCGCAACCCAGCAAACGTAGGCCGCAGAGTCCACTTCTACGCCTCGTCCGGAGGAAACGCCGGACTGGCGGCCGTTTGTGCAGCCCGGAGCCTGGGCTACCCTTGCACTGTCGTGGTTCCCATGGCCACTAAGCCCTTGATGCTTGACAAGATCCGGGCGGCAGGTGCAGCAGACGTCATCCGTCATGGCGAGACATTCTCAGAAGCAGGTGAATACATGCGGGAAACTATCATGAAGACCAGCAGCGGGGATGACCAGGATGTGATCAAGATTGCCCTTCACCCATTCGACAACCAGCCGATCTGGGAAGGGAACAGTACCCTCATCGACGAGCTCGAGACCCAGCTTCCTCCCTCCACCAGCCCCGAAGACGAAAAAGCCTACAATGACCGGGCGCTTCCGCTAGACGCCATCCTTTGCAGCGTCGGCGGCGGCGGCCTCCTCAACGGCCTCGTTATGGGCATCGAAAAGCGACGACAGAAGAAGAAGCAAATTGCCTCCTCTTCCTCCAAACCAAACCCCATTCACCTCCTCGCCATTGAAACGGCCGGTACCGATTCCTTGGCAGCGGCCATCGCCAATAAATCCCTCATCTCCCTCCCAAAGATCACATCCCAGGCCACTTCTCTCGGCGCTGTCCGCGTTTCGGAGACAACCTTCCAGTACGCTGTGTCCCCGCCCCCAGGCATCAAGGTACACAGCACCGTCCTCTCGGACGCAGATGCTGCCCGCGGCGTGCTCCGCCTCGCCAGCGACGAACGACTCCTCGTCGAGCTTGCGTGTGGTGTCTGTATCGAGGCGGCCATCGGCGATGCTGCCACCGCTGCTCCCGCGTCGGAGACTGCCGGTGCAGGCGCTCAGAGTATCAAGAAGCGAAAGAGGAGTTCGGATGAGACTGTCGTTACTTACCGCGATGAGGGCTATGGAGATGACCGGTCGATCTCGACGGATAATGAGACGGACCAAGAGGTTGAGGAGGTCGGCGAGAAGCTAAACTCGAAGCTTAAGCAGCTTGTTCCTGGTCTCAACTCGCAGAGTAGGGTTGTTATTATTGTCTGCGGTGGCAGCTATGTCACTATTGATATGGCTTGTGAATGGCGCAAGATGCTGGATGCGGGATGGGCATGATTATTGATGATGATGATGGATATTTTTCGCTTTGGATACCTTGTTTTGCCTTGGCTTTTGGCGTTTGATTCACAGCATTCTTGATGGACTTTCTGATTACTATCGTCTAGATATGGGTTGGATTTTGCATCGTCCATACAATCATACAATGTATACAGCGGTCTTTTACTTCAACGATCCCCGTTTATAATTTACGCAATACTTTCCAATGAAAAGTGCAAGACCCCAGAACAAACATCAATTATTCTGATAAGAAAATTGTACGGCACCACACATTTTCCACCCTCCACACGACAGCGACATTTGCAATGGTCTTGCCCAAATCAAGCCACAGCCTGATCCAGCTTCCGAATGCGATAATCCCAATAATTCTTCCGAATAGGATCAAACTCCTCCTTCAACATCGTCAACATCCTCACAGCCTCCGCCTCCTTCCCAGCCCGTTCAGCAAAAACATCCGCCAACCACTCAACAGCATGCGAACTCTTAACGGCCCCCTCCGAAACAAACCCACTAACAAAACCCTCCCACTCCGCCAATCCACGCCCAGCAGCCCTCAGCACACCGCGCGCGTACCACCACGGACTCCGGTTCTCCGGCGCGCGCAGAATAGCCTCCTGCGCGAACTTCAGCTCGCCATCAATCAAGTCCTCGTCGACAATAGACAGTCTGCCCTTCTCGGTCGGCGCGGTGGAGAGATCACCCGCATTCACCATCCCCGCATCCGGGAGCGATGTGTCTCGCGGACCGAAACGGAGCATGTACCGGTGGTTCCAGGCGGAGTTGTTGCGCACGTCGGCTTTCAGGAGGAATTCCACGTCTTCGAGTTCGCGGGGTTGGTCCCATAGTCTGAAATGCCGCACGAGCCAGTGGCGGTAGGTCCATACGTGGTAGTTTTTGGAGTCTTGGGCGAACATTTCCATTAGGAAGTCTGCTTCTTTGGGTGGGAATGTTGGGAAGTGTGCTTTTGATGATAGCAGGACTTGGCGGTGGTGCCTGATTGAGTTGTTAGGTTTGTCTTTAAGGACTTTCTTCTTCCCTGGCTTTTTATTTCCATGGCGTTCTGGCGTTCGTGCTTGCCGGGTGATGGTCAACATACCAAATTTGATAGTTTTTGAGATACTTCAATGAAACATCGTTCAGCCAGTTCAATTCTTCATTCAGGTCCTTGTCCAAAGCAAATAGAATCTTTGCTCGGTAGATCCTATATAATATATTAGATATCGATCTCGGCATGTCACGGGGGAGCTATTACTAGCCAACATACCATACGGTGTAATGCGCTGGATTCATCGAGATCACATCTTTAGTCAAGCTCAATGCCCGCTCAGACATCTCGTTCGCGGCCATCACGGCACGCAAATACGAGGTTGCCTCGAGGTACTCGGCTGGGTAGGCGATGGTTGCCAGGGGCATGGCGCCCGAGCTGAAGCCATCGTCCAGGTCAATTGGGGTGACAGATGCCCATTCGGGATCGGTGGAATATTTTCCCTCCATTATTCGTCGATGCAGATTGCAGTGAGAGGCTTAAGAGCGGGAGAATAATTGCCGGGATGCAATCAAATGGTGGGGTTACAGGGGTCAGATACTGGACAAGTCTGGGTTGAGGTCTCACGGCGTAAGGCTCTGCACTATCTCGTTATCAAGGTGTACAGTCTCGATCAATTGAACTGAAAAGAGAACTGTCTAAATCCAAGACCGAACGCGAAATGCGGCGAATATAAAACATGAGGTGGAGGTGGGGCGATAGTGTCTGCCTCAGGCGCAAACAAAGAAACCGAACAATATCAAGCCAACCCGCTTCTCTTCCTATTCTTCTTCTTTTTCTTCTTCTAATAACTTGATGAGATTTATTTCTATTATTATTGGTAATTCCATAGTCTTTTCTGCTCCTCAATCCACCATTTTCCCACCTTCTCCGCATCTACCAGCCACTTCCCGGCTTTGTCTCCATGCTTCCTTTGTACACGGCCGATCAACTCCTCGAGGGACCACCCACGCGATGGGCTCAACTCGTCCGGGTCGGTGTCTAGATTAGAGAAAACGTACTCAAAGTCCTCAGCGAGCGGCAATATGAGTCGGTACGGGACTGCGGCAGACCCAACACTGAGCATTGTACCGCCGGGGTTGATAATGCCAAAGTTCCATGCCTGTCGGCCATTGTGGGTAGCTTGGTACGGGCGCACCAGTGACTGCCCCTCGTACTCATTCATTAGGTCTAGAGCTGCACTGGAGTCCCTCTCGTTCAACGAGCCTGAGTTTACCAGTAGATCGAGAATGGTCGGGACGACGGACATCGAGGTTGCATTTGCTGTGATTTGCAGTGCGGGCAATAGCGGGTGTCGGAAAACAAGGGGAATGCGGAAATTGCTGATATGTCCGTTCTCATAGGTGCCGGATACTGGCGCATCTTCGGGGAACGCCTGGCCACTGTTTCGGATCAGTACATGGTTATTTGGTTTTGTGCAGTTGCTGAAGTAGGTGCAACGTACTGATCTCCCACGAATACGACTAATGTCTCGTTGGCAATCCCGGCTTCATCAAGGACCTTCATCATATCGCCAAGCCATGTGTCAACGTATCTGACTGCGTTCAGATATTTATTGATGTCCTCGTGCTTCGCCATGAGACCGTCTCCAGCAAAGTATTGCTCTTCCTGGTATGCCGCGGGCGTGCCCCACGGGTGATGGGTTGTGCTCGTGAAATGAGATAGGAAGAGTCGTTCATTGTTCTCGATTGTCTTGTTGACCACATCTTGCAGGTAAGGGTATATCTCGTACTCCGGATATCTAAGTAATGAGTTAACAATGTGAGCGCGGATGGTCTGAGATAGTCCTCCGTCGGGAAAATGGCTACCTACCCAAAGTAATTGATCTCCTCCATGCCCTCGTGATAATATTTGGCACTCTGCTTCTCAATGTCTTCGCTGTAGATGGATTTTTGAAACCCCATCTGCTTGTTGAGCTTATCTTGCTCGTCGTACTGTCCTGTAATGGATTGCAAGAACACAGAGCTCCAGCTTCGATTATGAATATGCTCAAGCCCAGTCCCAGATTTATGGTTCACTGTGCCCTTCTCAGTCGAGTCCTCCTTGAGTTCGTTGAACAATTCAAGTATCTGCATGAGACACGGCTGGTAATTCTGGGAGTTGACCTCATCCATGAAGTTCACAGGCAGTGGTCCTGCACCACAGTAGTTCATAACTGCGCTTTTGAACGATAGACTGCTACCGGTGAGGATACCATTGACATTGATGCCGCCCATTCCTGGTTCTGTCGAGTCATTCCATCCACCAGAGGGGCTGGAAATATTGTTATTTCTCGTAAATCCACTGGCCTCACCGGTCAACTTCTCTGCGTTTGGTGTCAGATTTGATAACTTGGCGTTGACCATTCGGAGTACTTCGGGGTCGTGGGTATTGTAGGACGACAGGATCTGCTCGTGCAAATGTGAGCCCGCCTTGAAGGGGAATATGTCCTTCCGAGCACTTTCCATCAATACAAGCACGACATGTGTGATGGGGACTTTATGTTTCTTGAGAGCCCGAGCTATGGGCTCAAGAATTTCACGGTCGAGATTCGTGATTCGGAGAGGGTCGTCCACAGGGCTATAAATGTTATTTCGAGAAGTCCCGTTTCCTTTCGGAGTAGCGGTCTCTTCTTCATCTCTGCCAGACTCTCCTTCGCTCCACCGCTTGAACCCTGGTGGTAAATCCCCGGACGCCCATGCAGGTTGATCCTTTTTGGTGTTTGAGTCTGGCTTTCCGGGAGTCCAACCCTTGAAGTGATCGTGTGGGCCTTCCCAGTATGGCTCGTCAATCAAGTCAGGGAGTGGAAATGATTGATCTCCAATCTGATGCAGCTCGGCAGGTCTCGAAGCCAAAGCCTGGAAAAAGCTGAATGGTACAGTTTGAGACATATGGTTATAAGGCACCTGCGGCCGAGTCAAGCGCAATAATCCAATGACTAGCGCGGCGCATATTGTCCAAAATTGAGTGAGTCGCGCTTCCCGGGACTGTTTTTGAGTACCGATCAGAATGCCTTCTTCGTCTGTCTTCTCGGTTTGCGCGCTAAATAGCGCAGACATCCAATGGTCTATGAGAGCATATAGCCAATATTTGAGTAGCCATGAGATCAGCAGAAGGGCACTTGCAGCTCCCAAAAACGATCTCAGCCCGCTGAGCATCAGCTTTCTCCCTTCTGGGTCATTTCCCACAGCTGTGGCTGCATCCCAGCGGATCTCACTGCCAGTCACAAAATAGAAACCAAGCTGGGATGCAGATAAGATGAAGCTCAGAGACCTGTAACAGTTAAAACCTCGGTCTTACTCATTGATTCTACCTAGTAAAGGGATACTTGAGTACTTACGTTATGGCCACTGTCATCGCAGTGCCCAAAAGGGACTTCACACCGGTGGATTTAAATAGCAACCCCCACGCAGCTACGCATAGAAGGGTCTCAATGATGAAGAATGTCGGAAAATAGAGCGCCAATTGACTCCCGGGGAGAGAAGAGGCATGTTGGAGAAGATGGAGCACTTTGGACGATGCCACTGAGACAACCAAAAGTGAGACGATGAAGGGTCTGATGGAGGATTGGCGTGAGACGATCATAACGAATGGAAAAGAGCTAGAAAGACCAAATTGCACATTGTCGCCTTCAAGTCCCCCGTTCTCGAATGCAAGTACTCGTCTAGTAGACAGAAGTTATATATAAGTAACGAGGGTTCAACTGCGGTTTTTCTTCGTGCGTCTTGTATTCAGGGAGACCTGTTGATCAAGAAGATGAAGAAAAGCAATCCCATCTCAGCAATCTAATCCCACCTAGGGAACGAGAAACAGATGGTGCATGTTTATTGACTTTCTGAAACCGGCTTGAGATTTAATTTCCTTTTCTACGTATACTCCAACATCGCTTGGACGGATAGATCAAGGTATGTGGCTTCCAACTAAAACAGGAAAGGGGTCAGGCGAGCTATCAAGGGGTGAAGGGTGAAGGGGCATGCGCTCACCTACTGCTTTAGGATGGAATTCCACGTCGTTCATCGGAATGTAGGGTCGCCAATTTCTATTGTTGAATAATAATTCGACGCTTTTGTCAGACGAGGATATGGGCCCCGTAGGCCCTAAACAGGAACTTTGGTTTTTGTTATGGTCTAGTAGAAATATGCCGTATTTCATTCCGTGAACAGACTCTACGCGCATATCAATATTGTACACTATGACCGCCTATGTAAGGATGTGTATACATTTGTACTCGCGAGTACATACAAGCTCGGTTTCGCTTCACGCAAATGTCTCCCCACCATTGTTCAGATATTCGATTTCCTCTGGGGTAGGCAATCTCCCCAGTGCTAGGTTCCGATGCGGGTATCGTCCAAATCGCTCAATAATCACTTTGTGTCTCTTCTCAAAGTCAAATGTATTGCTCAAAAATGCCTGGAGTGCCTCCTCCTTCTCGCTTAGAACGCCGTGGCATTTTCTTTCCTCTTCCGTAAGAGTCGATGCATCCCTAGCCAGAAGCTCACTCACATCTCTGGCTGTACCCTCGTGCACCTTGACGGCTTGCTCATGCACAGCCAAGTCTTCCGAATGCATAAGGGGCATATGGAACCAAGTGCGATAAGCCATGCGATACTTGAAATACGGCGACTGGGTAGGTATCCCTTCTTTAATTGCTCGAAGGGCGATCTCCTCGGCTAGTGGGTCAAAGCGTCCAAATACTAGCTTCGACTCGGCTCCTCGGTAGCAATTGCGGGGGATCTGATCAAGTAAAATGATGATGCTGAGCCAATCCATCGGTGAGGATGGGCTAACCGCAGATAGGATGTCTGAAGCGGATGCTCCGGAGCCAACTATCTTTTCCAGGGCAGGGCGGAATTGGGTGCTGTTTGGGCTCGTTAGTCTCCCATTTTGGTGTCTAGATAGAGGCGAACCGTCACTCACACGCAGGCCTCGTCAAAAGCCTCGTCGCGAGAAAACCACTTCCCCATTTCGCTCCATCCGGGTAGGATAAGTGCCTCCTCGTTGCTCAGATGATCGAACCACAAATTGTGCACGTCATCAAGGAGGGATGGTGTCAAAGTCTGCTTGAGTTCGGAGGATCCTGCCATTGTGATGGGAGTTGAGTGAAATCCGCGAACAGAGGTACTTGCGCAGGAATTCTTCTGCAATTGAGGCCTTCCAATTGGATTTGTATGGAGACTTGGGGTTGATACCAGGCCGTTAGTCGGGATCACCACAGGCTTGAAAGTCGCAAGTCTCTGAAAAGGTCTTGAGATTCCCTATCTTAATGTTAGACTGATAAGAATGCTCGTTTGGACATTTACTTACTCTGTTGCGCACTAGATATGCCATGTTCGAGCCCTGTTCAGGTGTAGATCTCAATTACCAAGCACAAACCCGGGGAAGGCCATAGCTGAGTCAGCATGGATATTTTCCAACCTTAGGTTCCCCCAAAGCCACCTTGGAAGGTCGAAGCAATAGAGGTTTTCATTTCTATTGTACATGTATGCTCTCCAGATACTTGACATAGTTCTTCATATAGTTTTCTATATATAGTCATCAAGCTAGATGCCGTGTTACCTGCCAAAAGAGGCAAAAGAATCCCGTTTATCTTGATAAGGTCGATTTTCACTCCCCGCACGCCTTTCCCCCCAATACTCCGCAACTTCAATGTTGTCGGATCTTTTCAGATTTATATTCTCCATGCTTTATAATGCGCCGCGTTAAGAAGTCTAGAAATGGCTGTGCAAGATGCAAGAGTAAACGGGTTTGTCTTTCCCGTTACCCAGTTGGATATCGCTAACAAACACAGGTCAAGTGCGGCGAGGAGAAACCTCACTGCAATCGCTGTACCCGCCTAGGCGTCCGGTGCCCTGGCTACGCACAATCTCTGCGCTGGGTTACCAAGTATGAGCAGTCTAGTCCCGCCGTAGCGTCATCGATCTCGGAGGTGAGAAGCCCGAGTCCCGCGGCTACTGGCTCGACTGCTCCTGGTCAGCCGGCAAACCAAATCGACGAGGATTTGCCAGATGATTCAACTTTTCAGACTCATGAACCAGCTCCATCAAATTTTGTTTTAGATGACCGGACTGCTCTATGTGACAATCTGTGGGAGCCTGCGGGCCATGGCTCTTTGCCCGAACTGACGGACCTATGCTCACCGTCCCCGATGACGGCAGCATCCTCATCTTTTACACACCAAAGAGACACTTTCCATGGCTTTCAACAGTCTGAAGATATCAATGTAGAAATATCGCAGTTTCTGTCACTCATCGGATCAACAACAAGTGAGGAACAGATTGACAATGTTTACCGAGACTTCTCACCTTCGGCCATTGTGCGCAGTTATCCTCCTGCAACACATCGCCCTGCACCACATAACTTCATGTCAATGTCTCGTCCACTGAATAATCCATCATGGACCTTGATTGAGTACTATTTCAAGGAAGTGGCAGCATTGTTCTCTAGCTACGACAGCCAAATGAACCCATTCCGAACCACGGTATCCCGTCTTTGGGGTTCTTCACTGGCAATGTGCCGAACAATGCAAAGCATGGCTGCTGCAACTCTGGTCACCGAGTTTCCCCAGTTCGGCCCCATGGGCCGAAAGATGCGTGATGAAGCTGTTGAGATAATCACGCGCGAAGCGGTAATAGACGACAAGTCTTTGCTAGCGCTGCTAATGCTCGGACAGACAGCTAGCTGGCACGACCCAAGTGACTTAGGTATATCATTTTTCAACCTGCTCCGCAAACAGCTGAATACTATATCTTCGTCATCACAAACCTCTGGCTTCAGCTTCCCCAAAAATGACAACAATAACTACCGTTTCTTCGAAGAAGCTCTCATCTACTGGGAGATGCTGCTTTCTTTTGTCGCAGATAATGACACCATGGTCCTATCTGAAAACTTACGAACCGCTTCATCTATGGGCGAGACCTTCGTCCTACAACGAGTCCCACACCCGTGGACCGGCATCGCGCGCGACACTCAGTTCACCGTGCACGAGGTCGGGCAACTCATCCGCCGCGAACGAAAACGCATCCACTCAAGGCGATTCACCTCCCAAGATGATATTACCCGTGCACAGTTAGCGATCGAGAAAGCCCGCGAACTAGAAGAACGCCTCTTGGGCCTCGCCCATCCGTCCGAGGCCGAGATCGTCAGTCCCGGTGACGACGATACTCCAGTATGGCACCTCCTCACTATGGCCGAAGCATATCGATGTGTTGGCCTCATGCAGCTATACCGCGTCTTCCCAGACCTACTGCGCAACCGCTTGCCGGCCGCAACATCCACAACATCCCAATACCCCAACACCGATCCATCATCCCGCGACCCATTCTTCCCGATCGATCTTGACAGCATGAACCTGTCAGCTGAATTCGCCGACCCCAGTTCAGCAACAGGACGAAATACCAATTCTCGACCCAACGCCCCTTCTCCAACTACAAGACCTTCCACTCATAATCTCTATCGCAATTTTCCTCACAATTTACCTTCCCCGCCATCACCAGACACCCAACAGACATCTACCCCAGAAACGCTATACAACGACTGGCTCACCGAGTTTGCCGTGACAATTCTCTCCCGGCTAAAGACCATACCCCTGGAATCACGCACCCGCTGCCTTCAACCATTCCTCCTGGTAGCATCGTGCTCAGAGCTCCGTCTCCCACGTCTAGCCACAAGTGCAGACGGAGAACCCCAAAATGGCGAAGATTGTTCAGCAGGTGATGATAACGATAATAACAACCCAAACCAAACACCTACCATCTCAATGGAGGCTATTGAAGTCTCGCGCACGCGCAAGTTCATCCTCGGCCGTCTAACGTCCTTTTTGCATGTTCTGCCGCCGAAACCGATCCATGTATGCTTGAAATTGGTCAATGAGGTATGGAGGAGGTTGGATAGTGGGGATGATGATGCTTATTGGGTTGATGTTATGATTGAGAAAGGTTGGGAGACAACTATGGGGTGAAATTGTGCCCCTTTGAATTTGAGACTCCCAGTTCACTACCATGAGATTTATTTTTTGCATATACAATGAGAGTAGTTGTTGGTTGCAGTTATAGGGACAGTGTCAGACATTGCTGAATGATGTTAAACTTGCAAAGACATCAACCGGTCACCGAGAAGAAGACAAGGGAACCCTCAATGGAAGAAATGAAATAAGAAATGCTGATGAAATTCACCAAAAGCTCATAGAAGCACCCAACTAAAACAAGAAAAGCATCCAACCCAATATTCCTTGTTTTTCTTTTTCACGTTTTCCAATTCCGATCCCCAGAACCAACCCGAATATCGAATGTACAAATGCCCAAGCACACAGAAGATCCAGAAGAATAAGACTGAATCAAACTACTTGCTACCACTTCCCCGGGTGTATCCGTCCCACCATTTCGCGAAGATACCCCGGTTAGCAGCCTGTTCATTCCAGCTCGCGCGACGGGTAGCCATATCCGCGTTTGTAGATCCACGCTTCTGTGTAGTCAGGTTCGAGAATAGGCCGCTGGAGGAGTCGACGGAGCTGCCGCGACGCTCACCCATGCCTGGGGCGTTAGGCAAGGCATCTTCGACTCGTTTGCTTCCGTTTGAGGAAGTGGAGGTATTGGAGTCCTTCATTTTGGGTGTTAGGTTTGCTTTGGAGATGTATATATGGACAGATGGATATGGATAGATAGTTTAGAGTAGAATGACGTGGTGGAGCAGTGAAGCAGTGAAGTACTGAAGTAGTGAAGTAGTGGAGTAGTGCCAATGATAGATGAGAAGGAATCTAAAGAGGCAAATGACATACCCTTCTGGTATCTGGAATAGGCATAGCCCAGGAAGCGCGGCGACTGGGACCCTTGGCACCGCCATTCATCCAGACATTGAGGTGCTCGTAGCGGTCGCCGGGGGTTCCGTGCCAGTGGCGACGGGTATCGTCGTTAGACATATTGGGTATGTCTAGGCAGTTGGAGTGATCTGTGATGGTTCTACTTTCTTTAGTGGATCGAGTAAGAATGAGGTAAAGTATAGGATGTTGATGAGGGCAGAGAATAATAACTAGGAGATATCATTTTAAGGGTAGGGAGTCAACGACGTCATCCTGTTCGGGTTGCCTCTGGGGGATGGAATCTATAAAACGAGAAATGAAACGAAAACATACCTTAATAGTTTTCTCCAAGATTAGCTTGAATTAGTGGAATTGAAATAATAAAGAGAATGAAAGGCAAAGAGGGGGAAGATGGCTTATAAGACCAGTCACTGGGTTACATGTGGTGAATCACCACCGTCTTGGGGATCTAGAAAGGCCTAGTTCCTGTGTTCCTTGTATTTTCTGTACCAGCTGTAGTACTATAATGTACTTATGTTCTTGTTTAGTATGTACATAGTATGATCATATTGCTATTAGCTATAACTAGTATGTACTATATGTACTACACAGGTAGTCTGATGTACCCCAGGCAGCCTTGACGTAATTAGAATGCGGGGAAAGCTTGGCATATAAAACACATCGTGAAGCTATCGTGTTACTATAGTCTATACTTCTCCATATACATATAACCCATTCCAACCTTCCGATCAGCATCCCTCAGCACCTTCCAAACCCTAACACCCTCCTCCCAGTCCCCATCCTCCACAATCTCAACACTCCCATCTTCCCTCAGCGTCCTAACCCCTTTACCCCCAGAAGTCCCCCATCCAAACTCTTTCTCCCCACGAACAAACATCGCCAACGGACCAACAAATCCCTCCGTCACAACCTCCTTCTCCCGGTCCCCCAACAGCCCCCCATTCCCAAAGAACCAAACCGGATAGTCCGATGAATGCGTAACCCCCCACTCAACCGGCAAAGCCACCTCCACACACTCCGCCCTCCACTCAATCCGATACCGAAACAGCAACGCCGAAGCATCAACCCCGCCCTCATTTTCCGTCAACGCATACACAAGCCCACGCTGCATCCGATGCACCTGCATATCAGCGTAGATCCTCCCCCACGCGTCCTGGTCCCAGTTTTCGCAGTGCGTCGGTAGAGAGCCGTTGGGGTAATACAGTGGTATGACGGCGTCGACGATATGTTCTGGGTAATCTGCGACAAGACGGGTGCGCAGCGCGGAGAGCGTGTTTTCCCTCGGTGGGAACCATGTACTGTACAGGAAACGCTCGTCGCGACATTCGCCTATTATTATGCGGATGTTGCGGGCTAGCAGACTGCGTGCGAAGGCGCCGGTGTCGAGGGCTGTGAAGAGGGACGGGGAGATGAAGGATGTGTCTGTTGTTGGGCGGAATTGGTGGAGGGGAATTGTTTTTGCTTTGTCGAGGAGGGTTTTGGCCGGAATTGAACGTAGCCGGATGAGTTTCTCGCTATTTGGCAGGGTGAGCGGGATGTCTAGGACTGTTAGGAGTTGGTTGAATTGGGTTTGTGTTTCGGTTGGCTGCTTGGGTTGGACGGCTGGACTGTTTGACCAGATGCAGGCTTGGCAGATGAGGGAGTTCTCGTCTGGTTGACGGAGATCGTAGGCTAGTTGATGGAAGACGGAGTTGGCGCCTGCGGAATATCCTGAGATCGTGATGGTCTCCGGATTGCCGCCGAATAGTTGGATGTTCGCCTTCGTCCACTCGAGTGCTAATCTCTGGTCCCAGAATCCGTGGTTCCCAACTGTCTCTCCGACTGTGGCTGCGTCCTCTTCCAGTTCGGCTGAGTACAGGAATCCGAATAAGTTGACCCGGTACGCAGGCATCACAATGACGCAGTTGAAATCGGCCTCGCCGATCAATGCAGCTGGATTGAATGAATTGGGTGTGCCAAATTGAAGCCATCCCCCGTCTGCACCGAGAAATGCCTGTCAGCACGGTTTATATGGGATGTATTACCACATTCATGGTCCGAAGTCCATATATCCTAAATTCAACAGACGATACTCACGAATAAAAACAAAGACAGGCCATCCCCCATCGGGCACCTCTCCGATAGGCGTCCAAACATTACACTGAAAGCAGTCCTCGTCCCATGCATCTGGATTCTCTGGCGTGATGTTCAAAAATCCCGGTTGGGGACAAAGTCCTGCTCCCCCATCACAGCGGCCCGGTTCTTCTTCGCTCCCATAGCTGAAGGACGCAGGTAAGGGCTGGGCACGGCGCCAGCGTTCGGCGGGGGCAAGGCCGTAGCGGACGCCGCCGAAGTAGTGGCAGAGATCTTTGGCATGGCTGGTGGGGGAAGACAACGTTGAGATTGTTACGCCTTGGATTTTTCCGCGGTGGGCGAGCGATTTAAGGTGAGGACGGCGGGTTGTTTCCATCTTTGGCTTCTGTTGTGTTGATGGTTGATCTGCGGTAGTGGAGTATACACGTAGGTCATAGGTGACACAGTAGATATAATCACACACGTCTCTATCCTGAGATGGTATTCAAGTACTTTGTAGTCAAGTAGAGTATTCCCAGTCCGGGGACCACGCTCTTTAAGATGGCGTCTCTCGCGCACTTCATTCCGCGGTTTGTGGACACTTAGTAGCCGAGATAACGAGGCGATTGGTTTTTATTGGTGAAAGACAAACAAGGAGCTCGGCAATTCGTCGTTGGCCATTGGTCATTGGCAGTTGGAGAAGGACGAAGTGCTTTGCGGGGAAAACAGCAGAAGTTCGGAGCTACATTTGACCCCGAGGGGGATTACGGGCTTGTGCAGGGAACTTGGAGATTGAGTGAATGTACTATCTACTTTGAAATCTTTTGAACCAAAAAGTACTATTTAATTCAAATAAGCTAGACAAGAAATTGCCTGAATCCAGAGCTGGACTGGGAAAACATCAAGAACTAAAAACGCTGGGAAATCATTCAATCACATCACGCATCACAGATCGTGCATGGTTCGGTAGTACAGAGTCACTATGCTTTTACGCCTTGCTGATCCTGCAGATCAGGTCCTGGCCATCGACGGAGTCGCCCTCCTTGACCTGGAGGCCGGACACCTTTCCGCTGTGCGGGGCGGAGATCACCATTTCCTAGATGAGAGTTAGCAACACATTCATGTCTGTAGTAGAAAACAGGATATAAAAACATACCATCTTCATGGCGCTCAGCACAGCAATAGGATCACCCTTCTTAACCTCGTGGCCATCGTGGATGCGGATCTCAACCACGACACCGCTCATGGGAGCGCCGACCTGGCTGCTGTCCGTGGGATCGGCCTTGGCACGGGCGAGGTTCTCGATTGAGGCCTTGTTGTCATCGACACTGACCTGACGGACTTCACCGTTGACCTCGTAGAAGACCTCACGCTGGCCGGTCTGCTCGGACAGAGGACCGATAGCGAGCAACTTCAGGATCAGGACCTTACCCTTCTCCAGCTCGACGTGGAACTCCTCGCCAATCTCGGGGCGGGCAAGGAAGTAGCGAGTAGGCAGGACGGACAGATCACCGAACTTGGCCACGAACTTGCGGTATTCCTCGAACACCTTGGGGTACATGGCGTAACTGGCGACATCGCACTCGGTGGCGGCACCGAACTTCTCGCGGATCTCGTTCTTGATCTTGACGAGGTCCATAGGCTCCAGGTACAGACCGGGGCGCTTGTCAAGCTTGCGACGGCCGCGGAGGGCCTTGGTACGCAGAGGCTCGGGGAAGCCACCGTAGGGCTGACCCATCAGACCCTCGAAGAACTCCAGGACTGATCCAGGGAAGTCGAGTTGATCGGCACGGTCGAGCACGTCCTGGGCGGACAGCTTGTTGCTGACAATCCAGGAGGCGAAGTCACCACAGACCTTGGAGGAGGGGGTAACCTTGACGATGTCGCCCAGCAACTCGTTGGCCACCTCGTACGCCTTCTTGGTCTCAGCCCACTGCTGTCCGAGACCAAGCTGACTGGCCTGGAAGATCAGGTTGGTCAGCTGGCCACCGGGGATCTCGTGCTCATAGACCTCGGGGTCGGGGCCGGTGAGACCAGCCTCGAAGGGGGAGTAGAGCAGACGAAGCTGAGCCCAGTAGGTATCAAGGGCGCGGACTTGGGACAGGTCCAGCTTGGGGTCGTGCTCGGTACCCTGCAGCGAAGAAAGGAGGGCACCAATGCTGGGCTGAGAGGTCATACCGGACAGACTGTCGGTAGCGGCATCCACGGCATCAGCACCGGCTTCGGCACAAGCAATCATGGAGGCGACACCGGTTCCGGCGGAGTCGTGAGTGTGAACGTGGATGGGGAGGTCGGGGTAGCGCTCGCGGATGGAGCCGACCAGCAGACGGGCAGCCTGGGGCTTGAGCACACCAGCCATATCCTTGATTCCAAGAACGTGGGGACCCATCTTGACAATCTTGTCAACCAGACCCAGGTAGTACTCCAAGCTGTACTTCTTCTTGGGGTTCAGCATGTCACCACTGTAGCACATGGTGGCCTCAACGACACCACCAGCTTCGTGCACAGCCTTGATACCAACCTCGAGCTGGTCGAGATCGTTCAGGGCATCGAATACACGGAAGATATCGACACCGTACTTCTTGGCCTGCTTACAGAAGTGGTAGATGGCGTTATCAGGAAGGGAAGAGTAGGCAACACCGTTGGCGCCACGCAGCAACATCTGGAAGGGAATGTTGGGGACGGCCTTGCGCATCTTGCGAAGTCTGTCCCAAGGATCCTCGTAGAGGAAGCGCATAGCCACATCGAAGGTGGCTCCACCCCAGCACTCGAGCGAGTAAGCGTTGCTCAATGCGTGGCTGGTCTCGGTAGCGATGTTCAGCATATCAATGGTTCGCACACGGGTAGCAAGCAAGGACTGGTGGGCATCACGCCAGGTGGTGTCCATGATCAAGCAGCCCTTGTTGGCACGCACAGCGCGAGCGAAGGCCTCGGGTCCTTGGCTGTCCAAGATCTGCTTCCAACCGGTAGTGCAGGGCGCGGAGACGTCAATGGGCTTGCCCGCAGCATCCTTGAGGATGGGCTTAATAATATCGCCCTTGAACTTGGGCTCACCGATCTGGCCCTTGATGCTGCTGCCGTTGACAGCAACGTCACCCAGGTAAGCGAGCAGCTTCTGGGCACGGTTCTGGCTGCCGACGAGGGCAAACAGCTCGGGGGTGTCATCAATGAATGTAGTCCAGCAAGTACCATCGATGAATGTGGGGTGGCTCAGAAGCGAAGCAAGGAAAGGAATGTTGGTCTTGACACCACGGATGCGGAACTCAACCAGAGCACGCAGCATCTTACGGCGGACAATCTCGTAGGTTGAGCCACGGCAAGTGCACTTGACCAGCATAGAGTCGTAGTGAGGAGTAATGATGGCACCAGCAAAGCCGTTACCACCATCCAGACGGACACCGTTGCCACCAGCAGAGCGGTAGACCTCGATCTTACCAGTGTCGGGGGAGAAGCCCTTGGCGGGATCCTCAGTAGTGATACGGCACTGAATAGCGAAACCGCGAGTAGAGATGCGGTCCTGGGTAAGGCCAAGTTGTTCAAGGGTTGCACCCGCAGCAATCTGGATCTGAGCGGCGACAATATCGATACCGGTGATTTCCTCGGTGATAGTGTGCTCGACTTGAATTCTGGGGTTGATCTCGATGAAGTAGTGCTCGTTGCCACAGACAAGGAACTCGGCGGTACCAGCGTTGCGGTAGCGGACTGACTTGGCCAGCTTCACGGCATCGGCCAAGATCCTATCACGGACATCGGTGGGAAGGTCCTTGGCAGGAGCGATCTCAACGACCTTCTGGTGGCGACGCTGGACGGAGCAATCACGCTCGAAGAGGTGGACAACGTTGCCCTGGTTATCACCAAGAAGCTGAACCTCGATGTGCTTGGGCTGGTCAAGGAAACGCTCGACGAAGACAGTGCCGTTACCGAAGGCGGTGCGGGCCTCGGAGGTAGCACGCTCGAAAGAGTCACGCAGCTCGGCCTGGTCACGGACAACACGCATACCACGGCCACCACCACCAAAGGCAGCCTTAATAATGATGGGGAAGCCGAATTCATCAGTGAAGGACTTCACCTCTTCAAAGCGCTCGACGGGGCCCGGGGTTCCAGGGACGACGGGGACATTGCACTTGATAGCAGCGGTACGGGCAGAAACCTTGTCACCAAGGGCATCGATGGTCTCAGCAGTAGGACCGACGAAGACGATTCCAGCCTTCTCGACCTTCCGGGCGAAGTCGGCGTTCTCCGAAAGGAATCCGTAACCGGGGTGGATCAGGTGGACGCCGTGCTCCTGGGCGATCTTGATAATCTCATCGCCGGCCAGATAGGCACCCACGGGGGGTATATTGGCCACGGTGGCCGATCATGTAGGCCTCATCAGCCTTTTGGCGGTGCATTGAGAGACGATCTTCGTGTGAGAAGACTGCGACCGTCTGGAGGGACAGTTCGTGTGCGGTACGGAAGATACGGATGGGAATTTCACCACGGTTGGCGACCAAGATCTTTTGGAAGTGCATAATAGTCGAATTGGCCCGCAGACGACGGTGGACTGAGTCCTGGTGGTGCTCATTGTGATCCTCGATGAAGTCGGACTCATCAATGGCATCCTCCGGCTGACGGTGCGGGGCAGCCATTGTGAAGGGATATGTGGGATGAGAGATAGGTTACAAGGGGTGTACTAGAGAGGATTGGATTAGATGGATGTTCCCCTCTCGCGTTCCTTGAAAAGCAGAAAGCAGAAAGCAGAGGCGGTGACTCACGATAGAGAAGCTGGGGAGCTATCCGGTTCCAATCTCAGGCCGGTTTCGGCAGATCACTGCACAATCGCTCGCACCGTTTCTCAGTATAAGCAACAGGAGCTGTACGATTGAAATTGAATAGAATTGGGAATTGGTAGATAAAGGATGAAATAGAAAGACAGACAGCGGAAGAAGAAAAAAAAAAAGGAAGTAGAATGGGGGAGAGGGGGTTAGATAAAGAGGGGGAATCACAAGATCTACATGTCACAGATACTTTCCGGGGCGAGACGATTGACTCCAGGAATGAGGTAACAAGTACATACAGGTTCACCGGTACACCGGAATGCCTAGAAATCTGGGCAATGATCAAATCGAAATAATAATGGAATAGAATAAAATAAAATAGGAATTATCCCAATTATCCCAATTATCCAATTCAAGAAATAATGTAATTTGCTAAAAGAATAACGAAATTCATGCGGGGGGTTTTCTGTACTCCTCCACCTGGGCATATACGGAGTACTAACACTAGTAGCTCTACTATACTCCATATTCCGTATTTCTCCTCCTACTATTCCCTATGGAGAACATGGAGAACTCCTACTCTCGCACGATAACCTTCGGGTGGTTTAGGTAAGTGATTCCGTTAATCTACCTCGGGCCCTCGGGAACCAAGGTCAATGTCCAGGAACAACATGAAGCCCTGAATTCGTAACTCCACGGATATTCACGGGGAACTGAAAGAGAAGGGAAAAGTCCGGGGGAGACTCGGAGAACTCTCGACGACATGTGCAAGGCGAAAAGTGGATCGGGTCAATTCGATTTTCAAGGTCCTCTATTTCCTCTATTTCCTCTATTTTCATTCCCTATTCGGGGAAGAACTGACCGAGCCGATATCGACCACGATGTGCCATACCAAGCTCGGTTGGGGGGTCCGATCTGACTCATATTTATCCGGGACTATTTCCACTAAAAGGGTAAAAAAATCTTTGATCGGTCATGCGTCCACTAAAACCATTAAATGGGCCGATTAGAGGACCCCATGACGCTATTTGATTTGTGTTCCCACTATTAAGCGCCTCTCCTCCCCCAATTTCAAATCTTATACAACATAGTCTCCCACTTGGCATTCCGCGGGGATCTCCCGCTTGTATGACAGCTATTAGGTACGGAGTACTCCGTACAGACTACAACATACAGAATAGTTCTGGCGCAAAAACGAGACATTGGAATTCCCCAAGGTGCCAAGGTGCTCCATACACCCCGAACTATGCCATTGTTGGCGCCATAAGCCGGGAGAATGGAACCTGATCTACTCCTTACCACTCCTTACCATTGTCTACTTATTCTTGCAGCGCCCAGGGATACTCGCAACGCCCTTGTTCTTGGCTGATAAGCTTCCGCTTTAGGTTTCTGCATTGAACGATGTGGGAGCTGTGCAATCACACCTCGATGCGCTTATCTACCATCAGCATCCATCCAACCCTGGAAGTTCCCCGAGCCATTGACATACACTCATTCAGCATCAGGATCAGCCCCCAGTCTCTTTTGGTTACACTTCTGCATAGACTTACATCCACCGGCATCCACCGGCATCCACTTGCACTCCCGTCGGAAGATCACTGCTCGAAACACTTGTCCACCTCCAGCCCCCAACCTTGTTAGTTGCCCCGAGCCGTTGAGATGAACTCGTCAGCATCAGCCCCTGAGGTCTTTTGGTCACACCTTCTGCATGATCTCGCATCCCCGACGGAGAAATCCAACCCCCTTCTTTCCGCCAGTAACCCTTGCTGCATGATTCTTCCCCGCGGTGCCAAGTTTCCCCCCGTGTAATTCGAGCATTTCCATCTGCCCGGGCCGAGAGGGTGTCGAGAGGAGCTCGTCGGCGCTATGAAACCCTGTGTTGTACACTGTGTATCTCAAATAGTTTCATAGCTCAGGGGCTAAAAAAAGAAACGTAAATTATGCTTGTTCGAACCGAGGTGGAGAGTGGGGACGGGAAACACTACTAGTAGCATCTCATAACCCCCGTAGACATACAACCTGAGACACCACCAATGCCTACCACCGCACCTCATGGGCAAAGCTACAAGCTGATAAGGCAGTGACTGATCTGCAGGAAAGACTCACCTGCAATCTCATGGGGACAGACACATAAGTTGCAGATGATTTCCCTTGGCGTCTTGGCGATACTACATTCTTCACCGAAGACCCTTATGCTCGAATGGATCCGCCTGGGCAAACCCTTGGCAGCCTCGGAATTGTGGAAAAACAGGGAATAACTGTTACTGCGGTGAGACTAAAAAGATACTAGGGAAATTGCAATGCTATTACTGAATACATATCGGGCCTTGGCCCGGACTGTTAAAAGCATAAAAAAGAAACGCAAGCTTATCAAATACATGCGGGCGAAGAAAAAAAAAATATCAGAAAGCAAGATTAATGGGTTGTCATGAGTTCCTCCTATGGCACGCTCTTGGCGCAACCATCCCCCGTATGAAATCGTTCATTTTGCAACCTCAAGGCATCACTTCCGCTGTATGTTACAAATGCAAAAGAAACGGAGAATCAAAAGCAAAGGCGGTGCACGGTTCTAGAATGCACGATACCCAGTTGCCTGCGGTGTGAGACCGGCGCCGTTGGACTGAGGACCCTGTGTCAGCATGAGCCGCGAGCCCTGCAAGATGGGACCGTTGTCCTCCTCTGTGCGGGTTGTCTTCTCGCGATTCTTGCGCTCCTCATTGTCCTTCTTGAGCATCTCGATCGTTCGGGTCTGCTCGCAGAGGAAGTTGATCATGAAGGGCATAGTGAAGTCGTGAAGACCCTTGCGCCATGAGATCTCCATGATGACGTCCGGGCGGATGAGGTCGTAGCAGGCATAAAGCATGCCAACGTAGCACTCGCGGCTACCGATATCGACGAACTAGTTGCAATTAGTAAAGTCTCGAGCAATGACAGATATAGCAAACTTACGTAGCGGAGAAGATCCTCCACAACCTCTGGCTTAGCGGAGATAGCGGCGGTCTCAATAGCATCTTTGTAGAGCTTGTCCTGCTTGGAGAGCGCGATCGACTTCTCCCAGCGCTTGTTGTTGCGGTAAATGTTGGCCGCAATCTGGCGGAAGAAAATAAGGTCGTGCTTCTCAAGGCGCTGGGCGAGAGCCACGGCATCAAAGTTGTCGTTCTGGTCGACAGAGTCCTTGAGCAGCTTGTGGTCCTCCTCCTCAATCAGAATCTCGTTGATGGCGTCGTTGACAGCCCGCTTGTTCTGAGACTGAACATTGAGCAGGAAAGGCTTGATCAAGGGGATATTGTCAGAACTCTGGAAGATGCGGACGACACGGTTAACGTCGATACGAGCGGTCAGAACCTGAAGCAGGTCAGTGAGCAGAAGAGGCTGCTCCTGAAGGTAGAAGTTCAGCGCCCGGTAGTAGATCTCCAGGTTGGCAACCTTGACGACAATGTCCTTGAACGAGTGGTGTTCCCAGGCATCGGCTGCACGCTCCATCATGGCAAGAGCGGCGTTGTCCCACTCGTCGTAGTGGCAGTACAGGAACACCAACTCCGGCCAGAGATTGGCTTCTTCCGAGGCCCGGATCATCTTGGGGATGTTGATGCGGGACCAGAAGAGCTTCAGGTGCTCCATGACACGGTCTGGGTGGTACTTGGACAGAGCAATGCCGAGCTCGGTGAACATACCCATGTGAGCCCGCTCGAGGCCAAGACCTGCCTCCAAGACAGCGATCAATTCATCGAAGTAACCATTGCGCTCGTACTGACGAACAAGGCTCTGCAGCTCTTCAGCGTGAACAATCAGGTTGAGACCGCAAATCTGGGCAAGACGGAATTCCTTCTTCTCAACACAGGCCTCGTTGACCTGCTTCCAGACCTTAACGCTGTTGGCCTTGCGGGCACACTCAACTGCAGCCTGGTAGTCCTCCAAGTGAACCAAGGTAGTCGCCAACTTGGCCCAGTTAGAGATGCTGGTGAAGAAAATCTTAGCAGCGTGATGGAAGCCTTCAGCATAAGCCTTGTCACCAGAAGCTTCAATATCCGCAACATTAGTAGTGCGAAGGAAGTCCTCGAGCTCAGCGAGCTGGTCCAGGCGGGCAAAGCAGAAAGCGAGAGCAGTATCAATCGCCGGCTCACGCAGGGTCTTGCGGGCCATGCGAAGGAACTTGACAAGATCCTCGTCCTTGCCTGCATGGGTTGCAGTCTCAATCACCTCGTGGTAGTTGGACGGGTCCTCGGCACGGATGTAGGATTCAATGGAGTCAGTCACGCGAAGACCATCGAGTTGGGCCTTGGCGACCTTGCTCCAAACCTCGGACAGCTCGACACGCTCAGCGAATTCTTGAGCTCGGTCGATGCTGACAATGTTCTCCACAAGGACGTTGACGGCAGCCAGGTAGTTGTTAACCTTCTTGTAGATTTCAAAGGCCTCCTCGTATAGACCAACGCTGGTACACATCTCAGCAATTTCATCAGCGGAGAAGTCGTTGAGCTGGTGAATGTAGTCCATCAGGCGACTCTTGTCGGCCTTGGCAGCAGTCAACATCAAGAGGTTCTGCAAGCTGGTGTTATCACTGAAAGGAGATGGCTCCAGGATGATCTTCTCGAGCAGCTCAATCAGTTCGCCGGGCAGGTCGGCGTCAAGGAACGACTTGACGGCAACAGACACCTTCTCAGGTTCAGTAGATTCGGGCACTGCGGTGGCGATGACCTGATCCACAAGGGAACGTCGGCCTTCATTGTTCTCGCTCAGGACAAAGGCCCAGATCTCGGGATCGGCACGCTCCACGAGGTAACGAGCTTGAGCACGGAACATGGAGTTCTCATTGGTGATGCTAATGAGCTCCAGGTCGTTCTGGCCCTTGCTGTAGGCAATGTACGCCAGGTTGGGATCACGCTTCTCACAGTACTTTCCAACAGTGAGGGTGTCGTACTGGTCGTTCTCCTTGAGGAACTTCTCCGGGTCGTTGTTGCTGTCAATGTAGATCTTCGCGAGAGCGTTGTAGACTGCCTGCTGCTGGTTGCCAGTGGCGAGAGTGGCCTCGAGGAAAGGCAGGAGCAACTTAAGGCGGTTTCGGCTCTCGACCTCAGTAACAAGCTCGTCGATGGGGATGACGGATGGGTCAACAGTTGAGAGCAGATTCTTGATGATGTTCTCATCACAGTCAACATCCAGCAAGCCGCCAACAACAGAAGGGGCACGACCAGGGTTGACGCGCTGGACGTAGACCTCGATCGACTTGAACTGTTGGTTTTGGTAGAGGTAGAGAACCAGATCGTGGATAAAGTTGAAACGGTCGCAGACGATGATCAGGGGAAGCTGCTCTGTCAGGCGGGCTTCCTTCAGGAAGTTCTTCACCTTCTCGGGGTTGTAGTAGTTGCTCTCACGGCAAATACGCTCAACCTCGGTGACCTGGTTCATGGCGGTAGCAGCTTCAATGTACTTAAAGTGCACTTCAGAGTCCTCGCTGAGGTTGACAATGCTTCCTAAGTAGAAGTAAAGACCCTCGGCAGTGCGGTATTTCTCGAAAAGATCAATCAGACGGTTAGCGCCAAGAAGATCGGAGAACTTGGTGGCAATCTGGACCACAGACTGGAGGTTCTGGCGAATGTTCGTCTCCAGCATAGTGTCCATACAGTCGAGAGTCTGCTCCACGGACAAACGACCGAAGTAGCTCATCAGCCAGTCGGGGCTCAGCTTGTCGGTGCGAACAATGTTGCGCTTGATGACAGCTGGATCATCGGAGTTCTCCAGAGCACGCTGGATGAGGCCGGCACCCTCGCAAAGCTGGGCGATACGAGGACGGTCGAAGTGTGTGAAAATCTCGTTGCCGAGGATGGCGTCTGCAACCTGCGGGGCGTTGTGGAGGTTCATCTCCAAAAGACGAGTTTGCAGATTGCCATGCTCTGGCTTGTTGTCCTTCAGAGCGTCCAGGAGGAACGAGGTGGCCTGCTGGATCATGTTCTGCGACAGGAACACGTCGACGACACGGTCAAGGTCAACCAATGCACCGCTTTCTTCATTGGCGAGTTGAGTAGCGAACTCCGCGCCCTTCTCGGGGTTTACGCGAACAATGTGCTGAAGCAGCTGGGTGTAGTCCGGCTGATATCCAGCTTGCTTGGAGTATGCAAGGATCTTGTCGAACTGACCAGTCTCCGCGAATCCAGCAACAACCTTGTGAGACACATTAGCTTGGAGATAAACGGTCAGGGCAAGGGACATGTCGTATGGCCGGATAATGTCACCGAGCTCTTCCGAGCTCTCCAGCTTCTTCTCCTGCATCCACTTCTCAAGCAAGTGCTTGCGGTTCTGCTGCAAGACGGGTCGGACAAGCTCAACACTTTCGTACTTGTTGAGCGAACCCTTGTCCAGCAGCATACCGAAGTACTGTAAGATCACCGACATCTGACCGGTTTGAGGAGCGCTCTTGAAACGGTTGATGGTTTCCAAAGTGCGAAGGAAACCCCGAGGAGAGTTGGCGGCAATCTTGGCAGCCTCAGCGTAGTCCTGCGAGGCCATGAGAGAGTCAAACTGCTGCTGGTACAGGTGGTCCGCGCCTGGAAGGCCGGCCTTCGAGGCAAGTTTGACAGCAAGACCAGACATAGCGGGGTTCTCCATGAGGTACTGAATAATATTGGTTTCGTCAACGCTGACGGCTAGCACCTGGCCCTTGCGGTTCACACCGACCAGGCCGGCTCCCTCGGAATCCGGAGACGTGGTAAAGATCGTCTCGCTGGAGATGCGGTTCATGAAGATACAAGTGCCAGTCTCGAGATCGTAAAGGTGGATGAAACCGTATTTCGTAACGAGGTAAACCACGTCGTACTTGCTGGACACCTGCATTGCGACGGGGAAATCATTGACCGCCTCCTGTGGGAAGTACACCTCGACGGCCTTCTTCTGGAAGCGAGGGTTGGGTTCTTGGTGGTCGATTTCGGCGATTTGCAGCTTGGCGCCCGTTTGGGTACGAACGGCGAAAGTAAAGAGGCTGTGGGGTAGGGGGAGCCCTCGACGGTAATGCTGGCGAAAGAGGCGGCGTGACCTTCGATAAACTGAGAGATCCCGCGCTCTTTCGAGTAAAGCTGCATCGATCCAACGACCCGGCCCTGCTGCTGGCTAATACCGACCACGACCATCCACTTCTCCTCGGCGTTGACGCGGTAGTTGATAATTTGGCACCCCTAAAGAGCACCCGCAGATTAGCACGCTAGGCTTCAATCATCGTGATCAAGTCTCAAATCACATACTGAAAGGTTGGGAAGTCGGTCGAACACCTTGACGGGGTTCTGCTGTGTGGCGTCGTAAACATCCCAGTGGTAGACCGCTGAGTCGGTGACCAGACCGAGGGACTTTTCGCTGAACCACTTCCAGTAGACAATATCTTCATTCATATTCGCCGACTTCAGCTTTTGCCGCGCGCCAAGGTCGAAGATCTGAATGGTACGGCCCTGAGCCTTCAAAGCGATGATGTTCTTGTTCCAATGCATGATCGCACTGTCGGCGTTGATCGGGCGTCGTAGAACTTCATTGTTGTTCTTGAGGTCGATAATGATGACTTCTGGTTTGCTCTCCTCGTCCAGCTTTTGACGGACACAGACGTAATGATCAGATTCTAGTGTCTAAAGCGGAAGATTGTTAAGTTAGCCGGGCCTTGTCAACCATGTTATGAGGGTCAGTCGCAAGGCGACAGTAAACAACTTACACATGAAGTGAAGCCAATTGATGCCGGCTGCAGACATAAACGTTAGTACCAGTCAAAGTTGTCCAAGAATATTTGATGGGCGGGCATTGCATCCGTCCCAAAGCTGGAGCTAAGCACGAAGCATCGCCGGTAATCATGGTTGGCTGTACATACCGCAATGCCGACAGAGGTCAACTGTAGAATTCAGGCACAAGTCAGTTTCAAAGCTTCAATAGTCATGAGATGGATATGAGGGGTAGTCACGTACATTGACCAACTCTGTAAACTTGATAGGTAGAGGTGCCATATTTACGTAGGCCGCAGTACGACCTAGTCCGCCGAATGAAACGCCACGCAAAGAAGGCAGAAGAATTGAAGTATGGTAGAAAAGTGTGATGAAATGCGAATGTCACGAGGAAGGAAAAAGAAAAGAAGAAGAAGATGTATGAAGAGGGGAGGGGGGTAGGGATCTGGTAGATGCGGAAGTGACCTCAGGAGGCCGCTGCTGTCGTTGCTGAGGTGTCGCTTATGGTTAATCACGTGACACGGGGCTTAGAAGATCGCTTCTTTCAAATGCAGTGTTTGTATGTAGGAAAGGTAAACAAAGAGAGAAAGCAAAGTGAAATATAGATGGCAAACTTGCTGATATCTCGTTTGTCAGATTAACCTGAGAGAGAAGTGCTACCAACTCAGCTCTTCTACCTACAATGTTGTATATGATGGAGATAACTGACCGCCTTTATACTGCCGATGTTTACTCCGGGGAACACGTACCTACCTACCTAGGTAGGTACTTCTCACGTATGTTCCAAGTTTGTACATGCACGGAGTACAGTCAGTACGCATTGATTTAACACCCTCCATATCAAGGGTCTACCTAGGTACCTATGTACAAACCGCTTATCAAGTTGTGATTTAAGGCGCCAAGAGTATCTGAAGCATCCGTTAAAGGGAAAAAAAAATACCTGGAGCCTCAGAGGTAATAACATTCTAGTCAGAAACGTAGATTTTAGCATAGCATGCTACCATAGCTACCTGGCTAATCTTCCAACCTTGGAAGGTTGGATATTCCAAGGTTTTGACCGGCAGAATATTATATAATAACGTGTGGGGCCAAGGGTGGTCCAAGGTTAAGATTGATGCGTATGTTGTGGTCACTGTACTCCGTAGGTGGTTCTGATCTCTCATCCACGTTCTCTGGTATTTCTTTGTCTGTATTCGATGGGCTGTTTTGAGTCAAATATTATCACTATTCTGAGGATATTACACGTCTAGACTTTGAATGTTGAATGAGAATTTCTCAAATGCAAGCTATTGACGCCTGTATGGAGATATAAACTGACCCTCCACCCCCGGACCCTGAACGCAAGGAATGTGCATATTCGCAGGTTGTAGCCTCTCGCGGCTAAAGCCAAGACTTCCGAATCTCGGGATTCAGGATTAGGAATTGGGAACTGGCCCCTTAACCAGATCCACTCTAACGGAGCCTGACATCCAACCATTACATTGCGCTTCAAATCTTCGGACGTCATCAGGTGAGCAGCACCTATCTCGCTTTGTTGCTTTCCCATGATAAAGTTGTTTAACCGCTGATCCCAACTCCAGTGGCCCCCAATCTAGGGCACATCCCCAGACCAAGCAATAGTTATAGCCAAACTGTTAACAGCCCGAGTCCAGAAGGAAGTTATTCCGATGGTCTTAGCCCTAAACCCACGTTAAATACCCCAACCGGAGCCACTGGAATGCATATCGGCCCATTTTTAACACAAGTTTTCGGCGTAACCGAGCAATGACCACACGCACAGCGCCACGCGGCTTGCGGGTGCTTGTTTATGTCGGGTGGGCCAAGCCCGTAAGGATCGCTGGCCAAGGTCATCCCCACGCCAAGCCAGCCTTAAAGTGCGAAATGCGGGATGTTGCTTATATACTGTCCTGGCATTGGAGGTACGCTACTTTCGAGTCCTTGGCATCTGCTTGGCTCCCCAGCCGAGTGGCATTCTACCCGTCCGAAACTCGGGCCATCCTGGGGTGCAGCGGCATTTGTTCTTCCCATCACGAGGAAAATGCGGGATGGAGATGCGGGGTATACTGGGGTGTGCACCTATAAAACGGTGAGCGCAGACGTAGAAATTGAAAGGAATATGCCAAAGATCCCTCGGAAGAATCCCACAAAGTCTACTATCAAATTTGCTGGGCTGCTTCGTTTAAAGCGAGTTGATTATTCTGTTAGTTGCCTTGTCTTGGCTGCTTCTTCTTCTATTTTCCTGCGCTTTTGCCTTCCTTTTTTAAATTTTTTATTCCCCTCTCCTGATAGATAGCCACCATGGCATCTTCCAATGAAAGGGCAGATCCCATTCCGGATGGTATGTTCGCCACGGCACGTCAGTCCATCGGAGATCTCTTCATCTGGAAGCAGCGTGTCGAGGTGACCAATGAACATGGAGAGACATACGCAGAATGGCAATCCCCGGAGCGCATTAAGAACCCTTTCGGTCTGATGGCGCAGCTTTCAGCTCGAGACTGGGTGTTCTTTATAGTGGGACTCGCTGCCTGGACTGCCGATGCATTTGACTTCCATGCCCTTTCCATCCAGACAGTAAAGCTGGCAGATTACTATGGCAGATCCAAAACCGACATATCGACTGCCATTACTCTGACTCTGCTACTGAGGAGTGTAGGAGCTGCATTCTTTGGACTTGCTGGCGACAAATATGGTCGTAAATGGCCTATGGTGCTCAATATGATCATTCTAGGAATTTTGCAAATTGCCACCATTTACAGTAAGACTTTCCAGCAGTTCCTGGCTGTACGAAGTCTTTTTGGTCTTTTCATGGGTGGCGTTTATGGAAATGCTATTTCGATGGCTTTGGAACATTGCCCGTGAGTATTACCCTCCAGGCCTGACTGACCTTCGCTAATCATCTTGCGAACCAGTGTCAACGCGAGAGGTCTTATGTCTGGAATCCTTCAACAGGGGTATTCAATGGGATATGTGTTTGCAGCATGTGCCAACCTTGGTGTTGGCGGTGGAACAGATACTTGGAAGACCGTGTTCTGGATTGCAGGTGAGTCTACTATTCCATTGGACACTGTTCGCCGATCACTAACGATTCGTCGTGCGCAGCCGGTATCTCTATTGCAGTTGGTCTCGTACGCATCTGCTTCCCCGAGTCGCAGTCCTTCATCGAAGCCAAGAAAGCCGGGAAGCGAACAATGAAGGCAGGAGAGTTTTGGCGTGAAACAATAAGCATGTTGGGCAAGGAGTGGCGCATGTGTGTCTACTGTATCATTCTCATGACCTGGGTATGTTTTGACCGATATCTCGGCTCCTATTGGCATTATCTAATATGTCCTGCGATAGTTCAATTACTATTCCCACACATCCCAAGACTCGTACACCACCTTCATGCTCACTGAAAAGGAGCTTGAGAACGATGGTGCCTCGCGGGCTTCTATTCTGATGAAGACGGGAGCCTGTGTGGGCGGAACCATCATCGGCTACCTGTCTCAGTTCGTCGGTCGTCGCCGGGCAATCATCGTCTCCGCCATTCTATCTGGGGTCCTCATCCCGGCATGGATCCTCCCGGAAGGCGAGAGATCTCTGAGTGCAACAGGATTCTTCATGCAATTCTTCATTCAGGGAGCATGGGGCGTGATTCCTGTTCATCTGGCTGAACTGTCCCCCCCAGCGTTCCGTTCTTCGTTCACTGGTCTGACGTACCAGATTGGAAATATGATTTCCTCGCCATCATCGCAGATTATAAACGCAATCGCTGAATCCACATTTATCACTAGCGCATCCGGCCATCGTGTCGAAGCTTATGGGCCTGTGATGGGAGTTGCCACTGCCATCATCGCTCTTGGCATTATGGTCACTGCTGCTGTTGGTCCTGAGAAACGGGGTCGGCGGTTCGAAAGCGTTGTGGCCGGGGTTGATGAGACTGTCGACGCGAAAACCATGGATTTGGAAACAGGTGAAGACAAACATAGTGCGGAGGCCATTGAGATGGCGGACAAGAAATTGTAAATTTGATCTTGGTCATGGCTAATTTTGGAATCATTGTGATTTCGGGTCCTTTTGCCGTTCTATAAGAGTGCAATACAGAGGCTTATGGCTGCTAGGTACCTAGGTACTTTACATTATGACTTACGTCTGATATCAGTGTACGATACTTGGTCCTTGATCGTATACATATATCATATATCACGAAGGAATTGATTTACCGATAATGAGTGTCTGAAGTACTGGCAGAGGAAGTTGCTACGCCATCCTTTAGTAAGGGTCTTCAACTTTAAAACTCTAATATAGTAACTAAAGAGTCTTTTGTGAGCAAAGAATCGGCCCGTACCAATAATTAATTAGAATTAACTCTTGAAGCCAATGTATACTAGTATTCAACATGTGGTTGCGATATAAGGGCTTTACTCAATGTACCTTGCACATGGACATCCATACAACTTGGAAAATGTACAGTTCCAGCAGCTGGAATTTACGTGGGATTATGTTCAATGTGGTGCGGCCCCAACCCAAGCACGAATTAGGGGAAAGGAATGGGGCATCATTTTTGGGGGGTTGTTCGCCTACTCTTAGACCATGCGCATCTTATTCCCCTTACGGTATAAAGCCTTTGCCACATATCCCGAGGTCCGCACACCTCATAGACAACATATATATATTATATCTGGTTCATACCCGAGTTCTATACTCCAAAATAGATCCTAATTTTACTCTCATGTCTCTATAAGATCCGTGGTTGACTGGTTCTCATCCCCGAAAGAAAGGGCTGGACTCCCCGCTACTCTCGGGGAGTGACCTTCTGAGAAGTGGAGGCTTCTAAGAGGGATCGATCGGCGAGGCATTTTAGTGATTTTAATGCCCAGGTGGCGCGGGGTCCCGTCGCAACTGGCTGACTGAGCTATTTGATCGATGATCTCATGCCAGTTAGTAGACGGTAATCATTTTGAATCATACTCCTTTCACTTATTGCTGGTAAACAAAAGCACTAGGCAACTGTAAGTCGTTTTACTCCTGTACCCTCTCTCCCAGAAATATTCCCAACTTGGCTTCAATATCCTGTCTCACTGGCCTAGCTGCTCAATGTCCCACTTCGACCGTGGATATTGCAAAGCCAACCAACAACTTCAAAGACCTCTCTCAACAGATGAATTTCTTTCCGAGTCGAGTTGCTTCAAGGAGAAATTAGCCTTTGCCCTCCCTATGTGAACCGAAATCCGAGCTATCAACGAGGCATTAGACGATGCCTCCGCCAAAACCTTCAGCCAGTCACCCCCTGTTAAGATACCGCCCCTAGGGTTGATGGTCAAGTACAGAGGCAACGTGACCGTCATCGAGGCTCAGACTCAGAAGATAATTCACGAGCAACTGCAAGGTCAAGTGCCTATCCCTGAAGTCTTTGGCTGGATCGGGGATGCAGACCAGACATTCATTTACATGTCACTGACTGAGGGTGAGACGTTAGAAGAGATGGACCGGTATGGACGAGGATGAGAGACTAGCGGTGTGCGACGAACTCAAGCAACTTGTAAAGGTTTGGAGGGCAAGGCGAGCAAGACAGTTATATCGGTGTGTGGGTTTCCTTAGGCACAATGTATAAGCAATCATAACCACAACCCCTATTTCATAGGCAGTTTCGGAAAGCAACCGTTAACGGAGGTTTTCCTCAAGTTCCACCCAGATCTCGCTGGGCCATTTCAAGGTGCAAATGCCATTCGCCAGTTCCAGGATACCTGCGGGGTTGAAATCAACAGCGATGTGCCTGTTGTCTTCATCCACAATGATCTTGTCCCACAACATTCTTCTGACTCCTGGACCCAGTCCGAAGGTAGCAGCAATCATTGACTTTGGTCAGGCCGGATGGTATCCCGCATATTAGGAGTATTGCAAGGCGCGAAGAGTGAGGGCCGACCCCGAACATTTCGGTGATGCTACTCAAGAGGAATGGTGGATCAAATATTCCAATCATCCTACCTAGGTAGGTACCTAGGTCCAGTGGATGACAAAGGATTCTACCACCCTTGGCTTTGGTTTGTGTTATCAAGGGGCATCTAATCACAACCACGGCATGAAACAAATTGTCGAGGTAAATTACAATTAGCTCATAATAAGGGGAAGATATCGTTATTACTGTTATGGTGGATTAAAGGTAGATTAAATGCATCGCCCTGTATTACTCACTTTACTGGAGTCTCCAGATACAGTCTTGTATATGACGGACCATCATCAAAGGTTATATATAGAAAGTCCATTTCACAAATTGAGCCTTTTGGCCTTTTTTTTGCCCTTTCCTACTATCTACCCGACAAATAACATGGGGGAGGAAAATATCTATATACCCAGGCATCGAAAAAGACTGAGGGAACTACCAAAAAAGTTAAAAGACACGAAAAGACATGGACCTGACATGACCACAAGACTACGGCCGTGCAATAAGCGGACGACTATCCTTGTTTTGTTAGGTATCAAAGTAGTTCATATGTCTCGATGAAAAGTCATGTCATTTCAGCTGTTATGTACTGACTGGTAACCCTTCATGATAAATATAGCAGGGCCGGTTATAACAGGCTCCGGAGCATAAACACTCAAGTCTTAGTTGCATGTCTCGGAGTTCACATCATTGTAACTCGATTTCTGGTGGATGAGCTATATCCACTGTAGGACAAGCTGTTGTTCAAGCGACCACACAGTATGTTGTGCATAAACGTGGGCAGTTACCATGTCGGCATAGTCGTGAGATCGGAGGACCATGTTGTCGCTCTACAAGCTACGACCGGTTTACTTCTATGCCAGGCAAATGACAACTACGAGGATAGGATAAGGACAGACAAGATAGGCCAGAACAAGGTACCCAATCCACCACGAGACATTCTCGCTGGGGAAGGGACCGACTCTTTGACGAAGCCCAGGAGGCATTCTCAAGCGAGCCTTGGCTAGACACTAGGTCGAGACCAGTGCCCGCCATCCGATTCAACAATGGTTATGCGGAAAACATCACCTCTCGTGAAGCCTCATTGTGAAAAGGGAAAAGCAGCAGTAAAAGGGTAATAATCAATTCATGTCTCTCCCACGCCTATCCTGGTTGCCGGAGTACAAAATCAAGACCATGTTGGATGCAGAGATCAAAGGGGCCCGCTGACTGGCAGTGGGGTGCCCGTCCACAAATTTTGTTTCCTCGAGTACTCGGGATAATTTTTTGGTTCTTGTCGAGTACCTCGTACTTCACAGGCCCTACCCAGCCATTATCTCAGTTTTCGAGACTTAACGGATAATTCCATCGTACTTGGTCTTGTACCACTTCATGGTCTCGGCGGTGGTGATGCGGTGGTTGACACCGATCTTAGACTTGCAGCGGCGGCGCTTGGCAACACGGGCACCGGGGCGGTCCCTAGATTTTTTGGTTAATATCCGGGGTGGGATTGTCGCAAAATGCAGTGTCCAGTGGAAAACTCACATGCAGACGAAGAAGTCCATGCCGTAGATACCAATGCCGGGGTCGTACTTGATACCGAGATCGATGTGCTCGCTGATACCGAATCCGAAGTTACCGGTCTCAGAGAAGTTGCGCTTGCGGAGCTCGTACTCCTTGACCTTGAGGCCACGCTCGAGGATCTCCTCGGCCTTGGCGCCACGGATGGTGACGTGGACGGAGATCTTTTCGTTACGGCGGATACCGAAGGTACGGACGGTGTAACGGGCCTTGCTGTAGACGGGGGTCTGACCGGAGAGCTGCTCGAGCACCTTGGCGGCACGAGTGAGTCTATCACCGGACTCTCCGACGGAGATGTTCAGGACCAACTTCGACAGGCGAAGGGATCGGCAGGGGTTCTCGGCCTTAGCAACTTGGGCGGACTGCATTATGTTAGTCTCAGACTGTGAATGGTGTGTCTAGTCAAAGAATAGATATTTGAAGGAATTGAAGATTGAGTGCGCGCAAGACGGAAATCTCCAGGTTGTGGGCCAAATTAAATGGAACAAAAGAAACAATACAGGCGATTGGGGATATGTGGTTTGGATTGCAGGAAGCTAAACATACCATGACGGCGGTTGGGCGTGAAGTGGTTGTCGACTGAGGAGACAAGATTGATCGCGGAAAAAGAGAAAGTGTGGACTGTGGGTTCCTACACGTGACTTGGAAGCCCTGATCGTTGCTTAGATAATGAGCCTAATTCAAACGCTTAGTCATTAAGTCTTTCGGTCCACCTTATGCCTGAGGCATAAATATTGCCATTCTGCTGATTCATATTTTAGGTAATCCAGTATCAAGAACTGGCAGCACCCGACAAGCTGGAGCTTCACATCTTGATAGGATCTTGCACCTTTGCTTCATCCGCCACAGTAGAAAGTCTCTCTCTATCTACTGATTTCTATTATTTGGTCTCTCAAGTCGCATCCGTGCGCGCTCCTAAGCCAACATGGCTTCCCACAAGATGGTGAGTTTCTCGTCCCCATTTGCACCCCCGAAACTCGTGCGGTTAATGGCTGTCGCTAACTTCTTTCATTTAGCAAAACCTTGTGAGTCAGGTTCAAATTACTTCCGGTTCTCCATTGCAGTATCTAACTTCTCTAGATTAACTACCGCATGCGCGTAACATTGAACGATGGACGTCAAATGACCGGTTCCATGCTTGCATTCGATAAGGTATTTCGCACTGCTCCGAAACTGAGGCGCCTAGCTGACCTTTCTGCTCTCTAGCACATGAACCTAGTTCTTGCCGACACAGAAGAATTCCGTCGCATCAAGCGGAAATCCAAGCCCGCTGCCGGTCCCACAAACGCCCCGCTGGTCGAAGCGGAAGAGAAGCGAAGCCTCGGCCTGACTATCGTGCGCGGTACTCAAGTTGTCTCTTGTTCTGTTGAAGGACCTCCTCCTGCCGACCCCTCTGCCCGACTTGGCACCGCTGGACCTGGCGCAGCTGCCACTCTTGCCGCGGGCCCTGGTATCAGCAAGCCCGCTGGCCGCGGCCTGCCTATCGGCCTCGGAGGCCCTGCGGCCGGTGTTGGTGGACCGCCACCCCCAGGAGGCTTTGGATTCCCCCCTGGCGGCTTCCCTGGTGCTCCTCCTCCTGGCTTCGCTGGGCGTGGAGGCCCCCCTGGCGGACCCCGTAAGTACTCCCATGTGCCGAGATTACCTGGGACTCAAACTAACTGGTTCCTTTCTAGCCGGTTTCGCGCCTCCTCCTGGATTTGCTCCTCAGGGTGGTCCCCGTAAGTTTGCAACCGAATAATTCTCCCATCTCTTCTCCTATACTGATATCCCATTCTCACAGCTGCCGGTTTCCAACCTCCTCCTGGCTTCCAGCCCCCGGTCAGGGACGCGGATTCCCTCCTCCTCCCGGATTCGGTGGCAGGTAATTGCAAATATGCACAAAGGATTATTTTATGCTTTAAATTATCGGCGATCTGATTTCACCCCGAAAGGGACAAGGGCGGCTGAGCGCAGAATAAGAACCATTGTCAACGCCTCCAGTGGGAGATAACGACAGGCGGACAGGCTAGATTACCCCAAATTCTACTGGGCAAGGCGTTGCGGCGCATGGATGGAGGTCGTGTCTAGGCATGGGACAAAAAAGACCAAAATCCTCTTGAATTACGCATTTAGTCAAAAAAAAAAAAGTGCTAGCTTTTCAAACGCGGCTTTTTCGTTAAAACACGTTTAATATCCAAATTCTCCATGTCCACTTCCTATTACATTATACACCTCTCCTAAACACCTCTCCTACACCCACCCCATTAGTATATCTGCGTCGGGTCTTCCTTCCACTCTTGCAGTGCCTGGAGAGGCCTATTCATAGGCCTTGCTTTTGTGCCTTACAGTAGATACTTTCTTATTCCGCCATGATTTGGACATGACCATAAAATGGGTATCGATTTTGGACGATCAGTGTGGAGGAATCCAATATATATTTGCAATGCTCGGCTTAAGTTTGAGCCCGAAAGCTACAATATATCAGGACTAGGTACAACTGAAAACCATTAATAACTATCCTACTACCAACCAACTCAGTATAGTAAAATAATAATTAACAAAAAATCAGTTTCAACGAAGTTGACATTGGCGTAATGTAGTTCACGTGACACGGCCGACGCCGGGTGAGTCGAGCACTTCCGCATCCTCCAGATACCGATCTCTCCTCCCCCGAATCCAATCCCGTGTGATAACTCCCAGCAACTTTCACAATGGCTGCTGCTATTAAGGCAATCAACGCCAAGATCCGCTCCAACTCGGTGCTGGACTATGTCTGCTCAACCCGTACGTATCGACCCCAGTTTCCCGAAGCGCTTCCGGTCCCGAGATCGGCCAACGGCGAATGAGACCGAAGGAGAATAAGCACTCGTAGGAGGTCGAGAATGAGACGAACTCGCTTTTTTCTCCCGAATTGCACTTTAGCGAAGCAATAAATTACGATGAATTGCATGAGTTGCTGACAATCAATGGTACTTCCTAGACTTCTGGGGTCCTGTCTCCAACTTTGGTATCCCGGTTGCCGCTGTTATGGACACACAGAAGGACGCTGAAATGTATGTTCTTATCCGATGAATGATGGGAGCTTCGGATTTCGTCTCCTGCGTTTCCATTGGCTGCAATGGTCCCAGAGAAACTATACTGATATCTCCATCTTCACAGCATCTCCGGCCCTATGACCGGTGCCCTCATTGTCTACGCTGCCACCTTCATGCGCTACTCCCTCGCTATCACTCCCAAGAACTACCTCCTCTTCGCATGCCACTTGACAAACTTTGGCGCCCAGACTACCCAGGGATTCCGTTACATGAACTACTGGAAGTACGTCTCATCCCCTCGAAACTTTGTTTTGTCTTTGTCTTTGTCTACAAGCATCGTGTAATCATAATTACTGACCTGGTTTGTTTTTCAGGTGGGGAGGCCGGGAAAAGCAGCTCGCCGAGCAGGCTGCTAAGGGCGGCGCGGCCGCCGAGGCCGGTGCTTAAGAATCGCCATCGAGAAGAAATTAGTTGTGCTTTTTCTTTCCAGTTTTCATTGGGGCTAATAAGCATCTGTCTTGTCTCGCAGCATTGCACCTCCATACATGGTCTGCTGTTTTCTGCCTTGAGGCCACTTGAGTCTCGGACAATGATAAAAGAGGAGACATATAGAGGGAGACTTGTGGTTCTGAGGAAGACGCTTAGATATCGGCGCTGGCTACGATTCACTTGATGATAGTCACTGTACATAGGCTCTATATTATTGCGCTCGAATCAATTCCTTTTATGGGATGGACAAAGTTTTTGATCGTGATAACTTCGGGATTCAGTGTTAGGCGTTAGGCTGGATCTTGATTTATTCCTGACCCAATGAACCTCCAAAGAAAGCTCCATAAATATGCTCGAGTAGATATTTCCCAAAACAAGAAAATATGTATACAGAAAGTGTAGTGTGACCCCAAAATTCGCCGACTATACTGACAATTTGACTGAGGCTGTGAATGACCATCACAAGTATGCCCGCCCATGTGTTAAAGCAACATATGGGAACCCAGCGAGAGATATGTCAGTCTAGGGTTGAAAACAGAGCAAATAAATGCAACAAGACCTAACTCGCCACGCTCTACAGTAACCAAAAAAGTATAATTTCTTCAATGAGAGTCACAGTATCCTGGGCTTTGAGGGACATCAGGGCCCATCCAGCTCATGAGGGTCAGGTACGTCGTATAGACGCAGCATATGGCGCCAAAGACAGCAAGAGCTACGTCGGCAATAGCTTGGCGTTTGGAGCGAGCACAAGCGCGTAGGTGCAGGAGGGGCTACATCGATATCATGAGTTAGTCATACCGTTCTGTGGTGATCACGAGGAGACAGGATAAGGACATACCGGGTATACGTAGATTAGTGGAACACAGGCAAAGCTTCCGACCAGCGAAACGAACTTGTCTAGGTCATTTGCACCACACCAGGCGACAAGGGCACAGACCATAACAAGGAAGAAACGGAAGCCGTTCTTCTTCCACTTGATATAAGGGTTGTACTTGCCGCTGCGAGTGAAGAGCTCGTTCTCCATAATGCGGATAGCGGGGAAGAGCTGCAACGGAGTGCTCAGAAGGATGGCGAGTGAATAGAGGAACTGGACCACATTGACAAATTTGTCATCCTGGGGGAGATTAAGAAGGATGACGGTCTTCGTTGCCGATCCGTAAGCCGCATAACTCAAGGCACCGGCAGACAGGAAGATAAAGGTGATCACAACCATGACACCAGCCAGAACACCAGGGAACCTCTTTGGCTGCTTCATCGACTCTTGGATCGGGATGATGAGACCGATACCCTCGTAAGTGAAAATGGCGGTACCGATGAACATAGACCAGGTGGCTGGATTGAAGGAAATGACGTCTGAAATACCGCCCTGGTCAACCAGGGTGCTGATGTCGTAGTAGTAGATATATAGTAGACCCAAAAGGATGAAGACATCAGCAATCAAGGCGGTAAACCCAAGTTTGCTGATATCCCGAATCAAAGACAGAGGCAGGAAGATGACCAGCTGCAACAAAACCATGTACTTGATGTCAATCAGTGTCACACACTTGCTCACAGCCAGCACGAACGCCTGCAGATTTTGCGAGACGAAGACAATGTACGCTGAGACAAAGCCTAACTGACTCAGGACAATTGATCCGAGAATGATGCGTCGCATGTGCTTGCCGTATAGAATGCCACCGATATCACCGAAGGACCCTTCGATCTTCAAGCGAGTATTAACCAAAAGAATGAAGGCATAATAGCTCAGAATCGAGACTCCCAGAAGAACCATGCTACTGAAGAGCATACCACCATTTAGGAAGGCTCGAGGCAGGAACAAAATACCGGTACCCACAAAGGATTTGAGCAGCAATAGTACTGCACCTGTTGCAGTAGTTGTTCCTGCTGGTGAGCGCTGCTTGTGCTTTCTCTTCTTCCGACCCGGTGTTTCAGGCGGCAACAGCGCTGCGTCTTCCCCAGACTCCCTGCCCTCCTCTGGCTCGTCCCAAGCATCTGACGAGAAATACTCATCCGGACCTAGTACCTCGTCATCTTCCTCTAATTCTTCTCCGGCAAAGTGCCCATAGAGGGTCAAGAACTCCAAGAAGCTACTAGTCGGCAGTTGAGGTGCGCCATTTCCATGGGGTGCCCCTGTAGTTGACCCGTGAGCACTTCCGCGTTGTGGGCTTCCAGCTGCCCTCCGTAGATAATCCCTGCGGAACCCTCCAGGGACCCGAATTGTGTCAATGTCCTCTGTATCAGCCTCTGGCCTTGGTCGGCTGACGCTGAAACTTTTGCTGCGCAAGAACCGCCCTGCGGCTTCGGCCTCAGCATCCTCCGCCCAACGGTAAACTTGTCGTGTGATATCACCACCCTGAAGCTGTAGACTTGAGAAGTTATCCTCACCACCCAGGCTGGTTGCAAGTTCCGATTGATTATCTGTGTGTTCCGTGACTAGATGCCGCTTGATGACTTCAGGGTCTTCGTACGGAACCATGCCGGGGGAGTCGGCTCCATTTTTGGTATCGAAAGAGCCATACTGAGAGGCTAACGGTCGGTTATCTAGAGTCGAATGCACCGCAGGGGATCCGTTGTGTCGTGACGGAGTTCCAAATCTCGGCGGCGAACGACCAAGGCTTTCTTGGAGTTGGGATGTGATGATAGAATGACCAGGACCGGGGACGGAGGACGGATTGCCGATTGACCTGGAAAACTCCTGCTCCGTGGTGGTATTTGTGACAGGTCGACTGGCCGGAATACCCTGTCGAGACGACAAGGATGTTCCCAATGAAGGGGAGGGTACTGGGGATGCGAGGCGTGCCATGGAAGCCTGTCTGCTACCGAACTCCGGTGCGGGGGACCTCGATCGCACCGAGGACGAGGCTATCGGGACAGATCGAGCTGGATTTAGGGACGAGCCCTCCCCATTATCCGCCATTTTGAAGGTGGCCTCAGGGTCTAATTAGCTCCTGACAGGGTGTCGCGTTTAGATTTGGTAATGGGCAAGAAAAGAAGGCCGGATGATTGAAATAACAATGCAGGTCAGCTTCTCGGAGGGAAGATTGAGGTGAAAAGGCCAAGATGTAACTGAGGAGGGTTTGAGACACTAATAATAGCGCCAAGCGGCCCGTGGCCGATCAGCTCCAAGAGCGGTTGATGGGATGCAAACTGTAAAATGTTTGCACCCCATGAACGTCATATGCTGATACAGCTTGTTTTTCTCTTTCGGTCCATTTGATATTAGCGGCGTCTCTTTTTGCAGACTCAATGGTCTTGCTGGGACTATCTGCTATTTATTATTTTGTTGTTTATGCCCTCATGTTCGTACCATAAATTTTGCAACTGATATGGCGAAACGAGTCGGAGAATCCTCCGACTCCTTGTCTCGGCGACGCCCAACTTTCGCGACTCGAACCGCTCAAGAGGATGTCTCACGTCTCGACCCCGGTGACTCAACACATACTATCTCCGACGAACGTACTCGCTTGCTACCCTGGCCGCCGACTGGATGGGTCCGTCCGTATGAGCCCGTGAATTCGTCAGAACCAACCCAGGACCAACGCCATTCCTCACCCATGAATTACTTCCGGGGCCTTGTTCGGTGGTGGCATAATGGAAGGGACGACGATCAAGAACATGAGACTAGCCGAGAGGCCACTTCCCAAAATGTTTACCTGTCTGCGGATCCTCTCCACGACGCCCGTGCCGATAAGAAGGACAAGAGTGGATATCGATCCCGATCGGTGGATGAGCCGAAGAAGCTCGGTACATTCTCTGGTGTCTTTGTGCCCACGACATTGAATGTCCTGAGCATTCTTATGTTCCTTCGGTTCGGATTCATCCTGGGCCAAGCTGGTGTGTTGGGCATATTAGGTGAGCATACGTCCTCACAAAGTCAGGATCTCACGTCTGATACATCAAAGGGCTGCTACTTGTTTCATACACGATCAACCTCGTGACAACGATGTCTCTATCCGCGATTGCAACAAACGGGACGGTCCGAGGCGGTGGTGCCTACTACCTTATTTCTAGATCTCTGGGCCCCGAATTTGGTGGCTCCATCGGCATTGTATTTTACCTTGGTTATGTGTTCAACACCGGCATGAATGCTGTTGGCTTAGTGGACTGTTTCACTCAGAACTTTGGGAGACAGTCTGGAGACTGGGCCAACTTCTTGGAGGAAGGATTTTGGTGGCAGTACCTATGGGGAACTATTATACTGGTATTTTGCACAGGAATTTGCTTGGCAGGAAGTTCCATATTTGCGAGGGCAAGTAATGGGCTCTTGGTCATACTACTCGTCGCCACTTTTAGCATACCGCTCTCTGCAGTTTTTATGAAACCTTTCCCAATTCCCCGTCAGGGCGTGGAGTTCACGGGACTTCGTTTGAAGACTTTGATGGGGAATCTCAAACCTCATCTAACCAAGGGAGCCGCAGGAAGCCAAATAAAAGGACGAGAGACCTTCCAAGACCTCTTTGGCATTCTATTCCCTGCCACAGGAGGTATCTTTGCGTAAGTTGGCGACTGCAGACTTTCTACCACATTTCACTAATCTGCTATCAGCGGTGCAAGTATGTCAGGTGATCTTAGAAACCCCAGCAAATCCATTCCTAAGGGTACGCTCTCGGGTTTGGCTTTGACCTTTGTCGCCTATGGACTTGTCATCCTTGCGATGGCGGCTTCGGTGACCCGGGAGTCTTTCTACAACAATGTAAATGTTATACAAATCGTAAGTCCCTATTTGACAGGAAGACTACAAGAACGTTCTAATTGAGTATAGGCCAATGCCTCTGATAGTGTGATCCTTCTCGGAGAATTCGCAACCAGTTTCTTTTCCGCCCTGATGGGCGTGATTGGTTCTGCGAAACTTCTTCAAGCTGTTGCGCGAGATAGCCTCTTGCCTGGCATAGGGATCTTTGCCCAAGGCGCACAGAAAACCGACGATCCCATATATGCCATTATTGTGACCTTTGTGTTCGCTCAGGTTACAATGCTCTTCGACATCAATCGCATCGCATCTTTTGTTACCATGACCTACTTGATGACTTTCCTTGTGACGAATCTCGCGTGTTTCCTCTTAAAGATTGGCTCCGCGCCCAATTTCCGTCCGTCGTTCCACTACTTCAACTGGCAGACTGCAGCGGCTGGAACACTCGTCAGTGGGATCAGCATGTTTTTTGTCGACGGGGTTTACGCTACAGGATGTGTAGGCATTCTGGTAGTTCTCTTCTTACTGATCCATTATAGCTCGCCACCCAAGCCTTGGGGCGATGTCAGCCAAAGTCTGATCTATCATCAAGTGCGAAAATACTTGCTTCGTCTGCGTCAGGAGCACGTCAAGTTCTGGCGTCCTCAGATCCTGCTATTTGTCAGCGACATCGACAGGCAATACAAAATGGTCTCCTTCTGCAACTCTTTAAAGAAAGGATCTCTGTTTGTGCTAGCTCATGTTCTTGTTACGGATGACTTTTCAGCAGCTGTCCCCGAAGCACGTCGACAACAGACAGCGTGGACAAAATTTGTCGAGTATTCCAAGATCAAAGCCTTCGTCAACATTGCCATTTCGCCCGCTGCAGAATGGGGTATGCGGAATATTGTTTTGAATTCCGGATTGGGCGGCATGAGGCCCAACATCGTTGTGATAGACCAATTTCGATCTGACCAGTCACTTGTTGAAACCTTTTCTTTGAACAGTGGCCGCAGAGACTCGAGGGCCGGACGCCATTCGATTCACTCGAGCCCGCAGACCGAGGGTTCCAGCGCGTCTGTATCCGCAAACCCGCCCATGAGCGGGCAGAGTTATGTCACAATCCTCGAAGACCTCTTATTCAAGCTTCGGATAAATGTTGCCGTAGCTAAAGGATTCGAGGATCTGGAGTTACCTGACTCCCGCGGTCGTCACACTAAGAAGTATATTGATTTGTGGCCGATCCAAATGTCTGCCGAGCTTGGGGCTGACAGTGAAAGCAAGCAAAATGTGCTGACCACTAATTTTGACACATACACTCTGATCCTTCAACTGGGTTGTATTCTCAACACTGTTCCCTCCTGGAAGAAGACATACAAAATCCGAGTTGCGGTGTTCGTGGAGTACGAGACCGATGTGGAAGATGAGAGAGGGCGAGTCGAGGCTCTCCTTGACAAATTACGGATTGAAGCCGAAGTCTTGGTTTTCTGGCTTGCCTGTGGTGATCTCCAGGCCTATCAAACTATCGTGAATGGCGACGCTTCGGTTACAGCTGATGCCCGAGAGAGGGTTAATTCTGCTCTACAGGGGGAGGACTGGTGGCAAGGGCTGTTACAAGCTCGTGCCCTAGATCGAGACCTCCAGGATTTGGACAGAACCAGTGACAGTTTCCACCTTGATAAGTCATATACCTGGCAAGGACCATCGAGCCAAGACAGTGGAGCAAAACCTTTGCACCCTCGAGTGACTGGCTTAAGGAAATTGATTCAGTCCACTGGTCGCAGACGGTCGGTCTCCAGCTTCCGGGCTCTCGGAGGAGTGAACCTCGGCATGCAAACGCATCGTTTGCTAGATGCATTCGTCGACTACGACAGCTCCGACAGCTCCGTTGAGAGCGAAGACAGTGATTTAGAAGCATATGTTAGCGATCCAGAACCAGAGGACGGCGGAGAGGATATAGTCAGCGCTCGAAATGAGGCTGAAACCGTTTCCGGCTCTTCAAGACTCCTTGGCCGGTCCAAGACCGAGGATTGCAGCCCTAGCGGAGACTCACCGAGCACACTAGTGCTTTCCAACCAGGTGATCCCGTCCATAATTGAGACTGGCGACGATGCCTCACCGAAGAGCAAAACTCCAGGTCTACGGCCCTCTATGAGCCGTTCTGCTTCCAGCAATCGGTTTAGCTCGTCACCCATCCCGGAAGCCAAAGTGAACACTGAATCCGAGGAGGGAAATGGACCGTCTATCATGTTTGCAACGCAAAACTCACCTCCACGATTTGCAAACAAGCTAGATTCTATCTACGCTCGTCGCCCATCTGCCGTGTCCCCCACCTCTCCTGGTGCCCACAGCAGCTCACATACAAATGCAGCGGGTTACCCTGGTATAGCATCGGTTCCATTGTCTTTCAATGATCTCCCGAGTCGAGCACAGCATTTGATTTTGAACGAATTGATGGTTCAGCAGAGTGGTGATACCGCCGTTATCTTCACGACTCTGCCGTCTCCCGTGGAGGGGACTTCGCTTAGCGCGGATGACAGTGTGTCTTATTTGAGCGACCTGGACGTCCTGTGGACCGGCTTGCCCCCGTGTCTGCTGGTGCATAGTAATAGTATGACCGTGACGATGAATTTGTGATGAAGACATGACTGCGAATTATACAAAAGTGTACATAGCACACGCTAGATTTCATTTATTTTCGGACTTAGATTGTTGTATTTAATGGAAAAATGTTATTATGCACATACTTATTCTATTCAGTAGATTTAAAAACAAGAGAGTACCTGGTGGTAATTGTAAATGCCAGACATGAAGGGCATAGAGATGATCACCCCGGCGCTACTGCACGCCACAAAATCTCTGCACTTGGGATATTATTTGAACAGAGGGAACACCGGACAACCAGAATGGTAAATAAAAGAGTAATAATTGACCTAATAAGGTAAAATAACCATCCTATATATAGTAGTAAACCGTTAAGAGTCAGATTAATAGCGATTGGTATTGGTGTGGCTGTGATTGGGCCATCCCTCTCTTCTCGTTCCCTGGTATACCCAGTAGCTTCGAGCACTTCTCCAACTTTCCGTCTACTTGCTGACTGCAGTACTCCAGTACTCCAGTGCTTCAGTACTCCATATACTTGGCTACATCCTGGCTCTTTGGCCATTCCACTCATTCTTTTCTTTCCTTGGTCTTCTATCTCTATCCTTTTAATTCCTAATCCAGACTTCGCCCCTTTCTTGCCCCCTCAAATTCCAGTCTCGCCTGATCCCGCCTGTCCAATCCCGCCTAATCCTGCCTGTCATGACCGAGAATGTCACGCTCCCATTGAACGGTATATATACCACAAATCGCCGCACGGTCGACTTCCACCCCGAAAGCACGGTCAAAGTTCTCCCTAGTAAGGGCGTGAATGGGAACTGCGTCGACGATAGCTCCGACAGCGCCTCCGTCTCCTCGGAAACACAAGCGATCGCGCGGCCGAGAATGGCTCGCAAGGCCTCTTCGCCAATGGCGCCCGCCTTTATGGTATCGGCGCCGGGCAAAGTCATCGTTTTTGGCGAGCATGCTGTGGTCCACGGCAAGGCTGCCATGGCCGCAGCCATCTCTCTCCGCTCCTACCTTCTTGTGACCACCCTCTCCAAATCACAGCGCACGATAACATTGAACTTCCGAGACCTTGGTTTTAGTCACACTTGGGATATTGACACCCTACCCTGGGACAAGTTTCACGAGCTCTCAAAAAAGAAGTTTTACTACAGCCTTGTCACGGAACTCGACCCAGAACTTGTCGAGGCAATCGAACCACACCTTCAGGGCGTCTCTAAGGGCCTCCCAGAGGAGCAGCGCAAGATTCATATCCGCTCCGCATCCTCGTTCCTCTACCTCTTCCTCTCACTAGGCTCCCCGCAAAGCCCAGGCGCCATATACACCCTTCGATCCACTATCCCTACCGGAGCCGGCCTAGGTAGTAGTGCCAGCGTCTGCGTTTGTCTTAGTACTGCACTGCTTCTTCAAATCCGTACCCTCTCCGGGCCCCACCCAGACCAGCCACCGGAGGAGGCAGAGACACAAATCGAGCGTATCAACCGCTGGGCATTCGTTGGAGAACTCTGTATCCATGGCAATCCTAGCGGGGTGGACAACACGGTGGCCGCAGGCGGTAAGGCTGTGATTTTCCGGCGCGACGATTCCTCGAAGACTCGAACCGTTATTTCACTACCGACTTTCCCCGAACTCCCCCTCCTCCTTGTCAACACCCAACAAGCGCGCTCCACAAAGACAGAAGTTAGCAAAGTCGGAGCCCTGAGAGACGCCCATCCTATCGTGACGGAGTCAATACTTAACGGCATCGACCACGTGACATGTTCTGCACAACGTCTAATCGAGGACCCTAGCTTCGAGGGAATTAGCGAGACCACCCTCGCCCACTTTGGAACCCTCATCCGTATCAACCACGGCTTCCTTGTCTCCCTAGGCGTCTCTCACCCCCGCCTCGAACGCATTCGCGAACTTGTCGACTACGCCGACATCGGCTGGACAAAGCTGACCGGTGCAGGCGGTGGTGGGTGTGCGATTACCCTCCTCCGGCCTAACGCGAAAGCGGAAGTCAAACAGGACCTCGAACAGAAGTTCGATAAGGAGGGTTTCACTACTTATGAGGTTACCCTTGGCGTTGACGGTGTTGGTGTTCTCTACCCGGCTGTCTTGCGTAATGGCTCAGATGAAGCGGGTGGTGAGGAAATCGATCAGCAGAAGTTCGAAAATGCCGAGGGCACTGAAGGCATTGAACGTCTTGTTGGTGTAGGAGTGGAGGAGAAGAGAGAGGGCTGGAAGTTCTGGAAGCGAACTATCAATTAAGCCGCTTGTCTTGGCCTCAGTCCCTCCCGACATGCATGTGACACAGATGCTCATACCTAGGCTCACCACCCTTTTGACTTGACCTCGAGACCAGGCCCGGACCTTCTTTTTTACTCATTCATTTCCCATTCTCTGTACACATTATCCTTATGCACTATACACCCACTTTTTTCTCTTCATGCTCGGTGTCAACCTGATCGTCTACCTGTTGAGTTTTGTCTGGACTTCACCATCCACCTTCATCTCTATTCTGTTCTGATTCCGGTTCTGATTCTGTTTGCTGCCCTTTCATTTCTCGGTTTTTCGCAACTCTCATTCCGGGCTTTCCCTTTGCATGAAATTAATTGACGACATGACTGTGGAAGAACTGCTCACCTAGACCTGTTCGGATTTCCCGATACATCAATCACATAATATTGTTCTACTCGGTAAAGCTCGCTTCTGTTTCCCCACGTAAAGCCCGCGGTCAACCTCCTGCGTATGTATTCGTTAACACAGTCAAGTCTATGAGCATGAACACATGGCATAAATGGAACGAGATTCCCATGGATGATGCACCGAGGAGTGGAAGAAGGAAAGATAGCGGAAGGAGAGGGAGAGTCAGTTATAGCTCTCTATGACGGTAGCAAACATGTTATCAAACAGGGGCCGCCCGTGGATCGGTCTCCAGTGCGTATTGATGTCAATGTATGGAATAGGGAGTAGGAAATGAATAGAGAGAGAGGCTACTTATAGCTCCATGGCGGTCCAGGATTCGAGCAAGACACCTTGTTTCCTGAATTAAGACAGAACCTCTCTCCACTGCCTCGCGACCTCAATAGCAATCTTTTTCGCCGAGACCACCTGCTTCTGAAGATGTATACTCTCCTGAGCCCTTTCTAGGAAGACCCCTCCAACAATGATCCATTGGAAGCTTTAATATATAGTTGACAGGAGAGATCACTAGATCTGTGCTATCAGTTTGCTTTAATAACTATAGATTATCAACGTTCTGGAATGAATTCATTAAAAAAAAAGAAAAGAAAGGAAAGGAAAGGAAAACTAGAAATGCAATCTCAAAAGGGACGCTAAGTGATCAATTGAACGCGGCTAACCAATGGGATAACATAAAGAACTCCGAAGCTTGCTCACAGCTCTTTAATATTCTTCCACAAGACTTTGCTGGCCCTGTTGCAATGCCATAGGGATCTTCTCCAAGCACTGAGCAGCAGCAGCAAAGAAGCCGAGGAAGACCTTGCTCGGCCGCAAAACACGGCTCAAGTATTCAGGGTGGAATTGCACGCCGATGAAAAAGGGATGATCGCGGATCTCAATAATCTCGATACGCTTGCCGGTAGGATCTTTGCCAACAACAGCAAGACTGGCTTTCTCGAGCTCCTCGACCATTTCCGGGTCGATTTCGTACTGGTTCCGGTGACGCTCCTCAATTTGGGAAATCGTGGGACCATACAAGGATCGTAGCTTTGACCACTCGGTACCGTCCTTGAAGATGCATGGATGCTTGCCCAGACGCATGGTGTCATGACCATTTTCCTGATTATGTCCAGGCATGTAAACGATCACATGGTTCTTAGATTCTGGATGGAGCTCTTGACTTCCAGCGTCCGGGATACCCATGACATGGCGGGCATATTCAACCACTGTGAGTTGCATGCCGAGGCATATGCCTAGGAATGGCTTTTTATTAGTTCTTGCCCAGGTGATTGCCCTGATCATCCCGCCGGTAGCGTGAGTACCAAAGCCACCAGGTACGACAATGCCCTTGACGCTACAGAGATCATGCCAAGCTTTGTGATACTTGACTGCAGAGGTGCGATAAGTCTCCTCCTCGAGATGTGCCGCGTCAATCCATATAATTCTGACTTTCTTGTGGCAGTACATGGCCGCGTGTTCGATCGACTTAGAGACACTGAGGTAGGCATCTTTATTGGATGTGTATTTTCCAACAAGGGCGATTGATATTGTGTCGATGATAGTATCTTGACTTCGAACAAGATAAACCCAGTTGTCCCACATACGCTTGCCCTGTTCAACATGGGGGTGTGCTCGATCAAGTTGAAGGTCGAGGTACTCGCAGAGGATGCCCAGAAGATTCTGTTTCTCGAGGAGAAGCGGCACGTGGTATGTGGTTGATCCGTCATGTACGGAAATGACCTGTTCTGGCTCCATTGAGCACATATTGGCAATTTTCTGGATGGTACCTGGATCCAATGCCACCTCGCAGCGGCAGGCAACCTGTAATTGATTAGCTTAGAGTGCACGGTATATACATGTATGAATAGAGAGCGATAACATACTAGAAGTGGGCTTAGTCCAGCGCTCCGAACGTCGGAAATGGATCTTTGGGTTGGCTTCGTCTTCTGCTCGCCAGAAGCTCCCGGTCTGGCCCGATGTTAGATTAGCTTATAGCGGTGTTTCGTCGCCTGAAGCAAGAAGAGCTTACGGCACAACAGGGACATAAGCTACGTGAATTTGAACGAAATTTTCTTTGCCGACCCTCTTTCGAAGCTGGGCGAGAGCGTAGATGAAAGGCGAACTTTCGATATCGCCCACGGTCCCACCTAGCTCAATAATACACACATCAGGCTCGGCTTGGGATTCGTCCACAGGTATCTTCGCTGTCCGTTCGATGTATCCTTGGATGGCATTGGTGAAATGAGGCACCACTTGAACAGTTTTGCCTAAGTAGTGGCCGGTCCGTTCCCTAGAGATGATGTCTAGGTAGATCTCCCCAGCTGTGATGTTATGGCTGCGCTGGAGAGTGGTCGAAAGGTAACGCTCAAAATTGCCAAGGTCAAGGTTAACCTCACCCCCATCGTCCGTCACATAGACCTCTCCATGGCTATATCGATCAGGAAATGAGTCCACAGAAGCTGCATCAGGTCGGGACTTACTGCAGTGGGCTCATTGTGCCGGAATCGATGTTGATGTAGGGATCTATCTTGATGGTGGTGACGACAAACCCTTTGCTTTGCAGCAGCAAACCTGCACTCGAAGCAACAATGCCCTTCCCTGCCCCAGAAATGACGCCTAGCAATGTCAGTCTCATATCTCTTGCTATACCTCGAAATGGAGATTGCCCCGCTTTTCTCCACGGGCTAACGGTGGAGCCACTTCTGGCAGATCACCGTTGAACTCACCTCCAGATACCACGATGTACTTCATTTTCACACTGTGGTCAAAGTTGGATAAGAATATTGATGGAAATCAAAGGGCAATATTGCATATGTAGAGGGAGGAGAGCTAATCCCGATTTGGAAACAGATCTGTTTGACATGTGAGATGGCAGATCAGACACCGCCTTCATCTTCAGCTTCTTCTCTTCTCTGACCATCCTTTTTTGTTTGTCAGGAATGAGACTATTAAGAAGCAAGAAAAACCAATTTTTGCTACATGAATCCTTCCATACTTGGTGACTTAGTTGTTCGCCTGAATTTAGAAGTGGAATTTGGTTGGACACTTGTACGGTACCACTATCGTACATCGTCAAAGGTATAAACTCAACTACCATCAGGCGAATTTCGATATCAGTGTTTCTTTTGGTTATTCAAGTCACAGATATTCAGGACTTCGACTATGATGGGCTTACCTAGGTAGCTATACGTACCATTTTTCACATTCTTAACCAAAACAACAGGGTTCGAGAGAAAAATAAAGGAAGGGAGAAAGATGGGCCAGACAAAGCAGCAATGTTATTATACAGAGGCCCACGATAGTTAAGTAACGTTACAAACAGAACAGTCATCATGATCATCATAAACGTAAGACATCAGCAACCCAGGCCGGATATTATGTGGGACCCCTGGCTTGAGTCTCGAGCAGTCTCGCACCTCCCCAGAAATCTTTCGAATCAACACATCCTTCGTGAGTAGAACATCGTCTTCCATGAGGTCTGCCGCTTGGTGGCCAACGAACATGATAGACTCGAGACGACTTATAGGAAACTCTGCGCACTCCAGATATCCTCGGCAAAAGATCTCAGCTCTTGCCCGGGTATCACGAAGTCTCTCTCTAGGGGCTGGTGAGGAGGACGGCCAACAATCTTGTCGAAGGGTAGATCTAGCTGTGTAGTAGTCGTAGTTGTGCCATTCATGTAGGACTCTCCGGTAACAGATGTTGTGTTATTCGTTCGAGATAATTTAAGGAATGCAGTACGACACGCTGAAAGGGATGACCTTGTAAGGACGCCATATCCTCGGGGAACAAGTTCCCATCGGTGTAAGATGATCTCGGGATCCTTGCGGTTGATGTTGATCGTAATCACAAGTTTCACAGATGAGGAGTAAGTCACAAGCCAACCGTACGCATCAAGCGAAAGTTGTCGCGCAGACTCAGACAATCCTACATCTACCACAAATCTCGGCCTTGCAATTGCCGAAGCCGGAGCCCAGCTGCAGTCAGCCTCCTTTTTCCAATCTCCAACCGTAACTGTTGTCGAGCCGACAGGCCTTACATCACGACGGACGTTCATCGTACGCAGCTCGGCAGAAATCAGCTCATCAAATGATCTTATTGCAAGTTCGTGTGCAGGGTTCGGCATGACTTTCGCGATCAAGATTCCCGTTTCTACGTTGTAAAAGAATCGACAGTACTTGCTTGTTCGCGACCCATCATCACTCAGTCTAGAAGATTGCGCCGGGGGGACAGACGTGAAGACGAGGTACTGATCCTGAGTTTGGTCTTGCTGAAGCGCTTGTTGACGGCGTTCCAAGGAATTTCGTAAGCTCTTGTTGGTGGTGAATGGCTGCTGCTTCACTTCCTTCGCCAGTTGCGCAAGAGGATCCTCAGATTTAGATTCAATTGACGAGAACTCAGAATATGAGAGCTCAGAAGATAAAGACTGGGACGCGGCGTCCGAGGTGGATCGAAGGAAGTCCATGGTGGGTGAGAAGGTAGGGTGGGAAGTGAGAAGGAGGTGAGAAGGCAGGCAGGTAAAATAGGCAAGCACTCACGACTGGTAAAAAGAGAAAGGCGGTCATATCTTTGCCTATGATTGTTTTGATCACGGCGTATTAATGACGTGACGGCCAATATTACAACTTCGATATTTCACATTAGTAATATTGTACACTGGATAATATATCCATGGATGTTATGGAATCTGCTCGGAGGAATCAAGATGATGATATCCAGGTGCTCTGTCGGAGCTACGTAAGATAAGGTATATCCCGAGGTCGGCTCCCAGAGCTTAGTAAGATATTAGTGATCCTCCTTTAGTCATCCATCAGGCCCGCCTAAGCCCTCATATCTGTCCCCCTCGAAAAACTGCTGGCGCCCTCGCCAGTGGGGGTCGAAAACCGGATTCAATCCCTCTAGAAGTCCTCAATGAATGGTCCTCTTAAAGGTGTTTACGGTATAGGCCGCATTACATTTACAATCATCTGAACTTCCCACTTCAGTACATCATCTTTCAGCGTATTAATGCAGTGGTCGACAAGTAGCAGTCCCTCGGTAAATGCGATAGTGTCCCGAATGGTGTTAAGCGAGGGACCTAAGCCTTCGTGCATCGCCCGGACAACTCGTGCGTCTCCCTCGACAAAGCGGGCACGGAAATCAACAAGCCCAGCGTGGTCCAACGAGGTGATACGCTCAAGTTGTTTGGAGTTGCCGACAGCTTGGTGAAGAGCTTCTACAGCCAGTAAAAGCGAGACGATAGGTCCCTACGAGGTCTGTTGCTCCTTGAATCTGGCTGATCTGGAGGCGTAGATCCGAATTGCGGAGAGAAGTAGAGAGCGGCTTGGGGATAGTGTTATGGAATCAACTGGGAGGAATCAAGATGATTCTATTCCTAGCTAAGAACTACTCAGTGAGCAAAAAGCGGCAAGGACTGAGCACTAAGACGGAAATGGATAGCCAAGAAGTGGCAGAGGAAATCAAGTACATAGGTAGTTGCAAGCCCTAACATGAAGTTCCAATCCCACCTCGGGAGTATCCGACGTCATGACTTCCCTCAACTGTCATGCACAATGGACACCAATACTCAACGCATGGTGTAGGAGGAAAGCAAGATTGAGGCACACGTGAAATTTAAGCGCAAGATCAAACGTCCAAAAGATGCTCGTCTTGATGGGACGCACGTCTCCCTACATGTCGCCATGTCGGTAGACCCAAGTGTTCTCAGACACGCATGCGGCCACCATTTCAGGGTCCATGATGCCTCTATAGAGAACAACTTTCAGGCCAGGTCCAAGACGAACGAATCAAACCCCACAGTCATACAGATTACTCCGTCTAAGACAGGGGCAGTGCTTTTTCGAAAACCTTAACTTTCCTGATCATGGCTTTTTAGCAACTCTCTTCGTTCCCCTGCAAATTCTTGCAACACATATCTTTTCTTTGGATTCGGACTAGTCATGAAGTCTGACTCTGTGAAATGCGCCGGTCTCGCGACATCTATTGCTTTGGCTACATGTCTAACAAGCGTGCTGGCTGGGGGGAATAGCTCGACCGAAAGGAATAGCTCAACTGTCCCAGTCAGCCTGACAGTCGCAAGGGAAGGAGGGAATAAGTCTAGTCCGCTTCTCTATGGAGTTATGTTCGAGGTGAGTAACAAGTTAGCTCTATGTGCAACCAACTGTGTCGCTAACCTTCGATATTGTTAGGAAATGGACCGTTCTGGTAGGGAACTTGCACTAAGTGATCACGAACTTGACTAAAATATTTCAAGGCGATGGTGGAATCCACGGACAAGTGCTGCAGAACAATGGATTCCAAGGAACTAGTCTCGGGTTGACTGCCTACGCTCCGGTGGGAGATGTGAATATCTTCCAGGATACCTCAAAGCCCGTCAGCAAAGCAATTACGTCTTCGCTCAATGTTGAAGTACCGGACGGGGTAACAAACTATGTTGGCTTTGCCAACACCGGTTACAACGGAATTCCAGTCACAGGCGCCACATACAACTGTTCCTTCTGGATGATGGGTAACTACTCGGGGACTATCAATCTGCAGCTTGTTGGGTCGCATAGCGGTTCGGTGTACGCTGACCACAACTTGACTGTGAAGAGTACGGATTCAAAATTCACGGAATTCAAAACCAGGTTCAACACGACTTATACACCGAAAGGGGATAATGAGTGGCATTTGACATTCGATGGATCGAAAGTTGCTGGTAGCTCTTTGAACTTTGGCTTAATCCAGTTGTTTCCTCCCACCTTCAAAGGAAGAGAGAATGGCTTACGAGATGATATTGCAACATTTCTAGACGAGGTCAATCCAGCATTTCTCCGGTTTCCAGGCGGGAACAACATCGAAGGCTTACAGGTTGATTCTCGCTGGAAATGGAACACCACGATTGGACCCGTGGTCGAGCGCCCAGGAAGAGAGAGCGACTGGTTCTACCCCAATACAGATGCCCTCGGCCTGGACGAGTATTTGTGGTGGTGCGAAGACATGAACATGGCGCCACTACTGGCTGTGTGGTCTGGCAAGTCCTATGGGGACATTCTCTCCGGGCCGGACCTCGAGCCCTTCGTCGAGGATACCATGAATGAGATGGAATATCTCTTTGGCGACTCCTCGACACATTATGGCAAACTCCGAGCCCAGAACGGTCGGAAAGATCCATGGAAGGTCGACCTTATTGAAATCGGCAACGAGGACGACCTCACCGGCGGCTGTGAAACCTATCCGGACCGTTTTAATCAATTATACAAGGCCATCCACGACAAGTATCCGCATATCACAATTATTGCTTCCCATGGGAACTATTCATGTTTGCCATCTCCGCTTCCCAAAGATGTCATCATCGACCTGCATCTGTACCGAGCACCAGACGATTTTGTCAAATTGTTCGACCAGTTTGATAACCAGCCGCGGAACCAATCAGTAATGGTTGGTGAGTTCGGATGTCGCAATACTACAGCAGAGAGAGGAGTATCGTGGCCATATATGCAGGGCAGCTGTAGTGAGGCCGTGTACATGATTGGAATGGAGCGCAACAGCGATATTGTCAAGATGGCGACTTATGCGCCTTTGATACAGCACTTTGGTTTCGACAATTGGACCGTAAGGATATCTATCCAAGAATCTGTTAAAGCAACATCGGGGATATAGCTGACAATGCTGTTCTTACTTCTAGCCCACACTTTACGGGTTTGATTCGGCTCCCGACTCTATCACACCAACGGTTTCATATTTTGTGCAAAAGATGTTCGCATCCAACAAGGGTGACACCATTCTTCCGGTTCACTCATCAACAGGATTTGGACCTGTCTACTGGGTGGCTTCGAAGACAGGCTCACAATACTACTTGAAACTGGCGAACTACGGTCCCGAACAGCAGACTGTCAAAGTGAGTATACCAGGAACCAAAACTGGTAAACTGGAGATGCTTGCTGGTCCCAAGTACCAGGGTGACACACCTTACAACGTACAAATCCAAACCGTCACCACCAGTATCTTCAATGGGCAAGGAAATTATTCAATTAGCATGGATCCTTGGGCTGTCGCTGTTCTGGCAGTCTCTTGAACGGGATGATTTTACATGTTCAATGTTTCATGTGGTGTGTATCCTGTTCATTGCAAGAATATGAAGCATACTCAGCATGTGTCAACAGACTTCATGGTCCGGTTTCTGCGTCTCACTGATAACTACGTCCCATAATACGTCTGGCGATATAAATGAAAATTCAATCCAAAATTTCCACTGGAACCTCAACAACCTTGTCACGGATATAATCCCCGAATCCATTGCCAAACCCATCCAGTCGACTCGAGCTGCTAACACCCCGAACCAGGAATCCCATAGATCATGAAGTGAACAGCATGAACGTACGGGAATTCCACTCTCTCAACCAAGAACGACTCATCCCAGTCATCATCATCAACGAGCATCTCTCGGATTCTTTCAACGCTCATATAAGACCGCAACCAAGTCCAGTGAGTGGCATTAGGGAAGATCCCGAGGTTGAGGTTGGATTCTTGTACCCGCCAGGTAATCCCCCGTGATAAAGTCGACATCTCCTAGAGTGGCTTGGCGATACATCTCATATGCAGGATTACCTTTGTACATTAGTACTGTTGGTTTTTTAATCTAAATGTTCTTCATATCATGATAGTCAGAGCAATTGGCGACTCGGACTGGTCGGCTATTTTCACTTGGACTGGTAGACATGGGGTGTTGGTTCTCTTTATTTTCATAGAGTATTGTGGTAAATAGTTGATCTTGGGCTAGATTCATGCAGATTATAACGAAATATTAGAAGTAAATCCTTATAATATTATATTTATTATATCTACTATATTCCCAGAGTTATTCCAAGCAAAGTTCGTGAATCCCCTCGGTTGGAGAGAAGAACACCGAGGCAGAGAAGAAAACCCCACGGAAAATCCCAGTGACAAACCCCGGTGGGCCGTGGGAGATGATCGGTGTCAATAAGTTCACCGATCGAGCCAATCAAATGAGAGTGATGGCTTTAATTCAAGCTAATCCAAGCCTTCTCTTTGATTGAGGCTGACTTTCCCTGTCAAGATTGTCCCGTGGGCCTTTTCCTTCTTCCCGTGGCGCCCCCGAAAGCGCCGGCTGCGAGGGGAGTCACATCAATCCATGCCCGATTGGGAACAATCCCGATCTATGGACCAGTAGTATCTTTGCACCATTGTTGGATGTTGGTAAGATTTGGATATTATCTAAGAAAGAATACGAGTTGATGTGTTGGTCCCGGAATTGAGGCTTGAGGTTTAGAACATTTTAGAACCCATGTAAGTACTTCGAATGTCCATATAAGGAGGGGTGTTGCTGTCGTGTATTTAGAGGTCCGTCAAGATTATAGAAATTGCAATTGTCACTTCCTTTGTTCCTTTGTTCCTTCTTCCTTTGTCTGTCTTCGAACCAAAATGCCCATGCACGAGACTATTCCCGGAAACGAGGTCTACGGACCCGGCACCTACATCGACAAGTCCGTTCTCCCTATACCCCAGGATGCCCGTCGAATCTTTGAGCTGTTGGCGTCGCGAACACCGGGTTTCACAAAAGACACTGCACTGTGGGACACTGTCAACTTCGAAGGCCGGCCGGACCCTATGGTCCCCGGTCCGATGAAGTCCCCCGTCGTGACAGCGGCTCTGCACGCCATGTGTGGCCTAGTCGGGAACGAGCTTCTTGAGCTACGGGATGGCAAGCCAGCCAAGGAAGCGAGCGTGACTGTAAACACAGACCATGCTGGAATTTGGCTTGCATCGACATTCACGGCATTCGTGAATGGCAAGGACATCTCGACTCTTGCACGGGCCCGCGAACTTCCCAACATCTTCGACAAGGACTTTGAGAAGGGGTTCGGGATCGGTCCATTGGCTGGTCGAGCAACTGCACTGTATCCCACCAAGGACTCCGGGGTGTGGTATCAACTTCACGGGTCGCTCGATGCAAGCAAGACACTCTGCTCGATGGGGATCGATATGGATGTGCCGTTGAAATCTTTCCAGGAGGGATATGCGTATATTCGGGAACATGTGCAGAAATGGGGTCCTGATGAACTTGAGATGCATAACCTGAGACATGGATTATGTGGGAGCATCTGTTACTCACCCGAGGGCTGGAGAAAGACTGAGATGGGAAAGCGGCTTGCGGAATATCCTCTCGTGAATTATACGCGTGAATCGTATGCGCAATCGACGCCGTCGGTCCCATTAAGTCAGCTCCCTGATCGTCGGCCTCTGGCTGGGATCAAGGTGGTGGAGATGGTGCGGATTATCGCCGGTCCCACTGTTGGGGTAATCCTCGCATCGTTTGGTGCAGATGTCATCCGTGTCAACTGCAGTAGACTGGCAGATTTGAATGTTAGTGAAATGGATTTCCCCCTTTGTCTTGAAACCAAATACTGACAGGCCCAACAGGTCCTCCAACTAACGCTCAACGCTGGAAAACGCACGATTGATCTGGATATTGGAAAGGCGGAGGAAATGGCCCGGCTCAAGGAGCTGGTGGGCGACGCAGACGTGTTTGTCCAGGGCTTCCGGTATGGGTCGCTAGATCGGAAGGGACTCGGTCTGTAAAGCATGCTGGATGTGGCAGCCAGAAGAAACAAGGGCATTGTCTACGTCGACGAAAACTGCTACGGTCCATCTGGACCATTCGCCGAGAGACCTGGCTGGCAGCAGATCGGGGATGCCGCATCGGGTGCTTCATACGTGATGGGTCGGTCGCTTGGATTCGATGAAGGGACGAGTGTTCTTCCACCATTGCCAGTCTCTGACATGACTACTGGCGTTGTAGGTGCCCTCGCGACAATGTTGGCCATCCGGGACAGGGCTCAGAAAGGAGGCTCATATCACGTTGTAAGCTCGCTTGTGGCAGGGGACGCGATTCTGGTAGACCCCGAAGTTGGTCTCTATCCCGTTGAGGTGGTACAAAAAACTTTCGATACGTTCAAATTCGCGCACTCGTCTCCGGATCAGTTCGTCTCGGAAATTATGATTCAGGTGATTGATGGGTGGAAACGAGTTTTCCCGGAATATCTTGCACAAGACTCCCCATTTATGATGAGCTTTGAAGATAGCCCATGGGGACGGATGGATATGCTGAGGCCCGTGGCCAGACTAGATGACGAGGACGCAAGTCCTATTTGGAGAAATGCTCCTGTTCCAAATTGCCATCACGACCAAAACATCACCTGGCATGACCATGTTGCAAGGAGGCTTCCCGAGTTGTCATATTAGTACATACGATAGAACTCCATAATAATAATGTTCAAATTCACAGTTCCCCAGTGCTTTCAGCTAAATCATACACCCCAAAATCATACGCCGGAGAGACGCCTGCTAGCATGTCTTGCCAGTTCCAAGAAAGAGGAGCGGGCAACGGTAGTGGCCCTGTAGTATAGAAACCTTGATCTCTGGGCATCGTGTTCGAGGACTGAATATTGCTGCCATCATTTTCAGTCGGATGGGGAGGATTGGAAAAAGCCGGGAAAGAGTTCGGGTGCAAGTAGTCATGATGTGGCAACATTTGCCCTTGCGGACGAATGGCAACTGGCTGAATACTACTCGCGGAGTCTGGCTTGGGATTCCTGGCCCGATGTAACTCTTCCTGGCTGCTCTCTCGAACTCAGAGCACCACGCCAATACATAGTCCAGGTATGTATCTTGTTCTTGGGATGCGACTTTCGATATAAAGCTGACGACCCCATTAATCATAGTAATATCTGATTCGGTCTCGGGACGTGAATATTGAATGCAGCCCACCATGAAGGACTTTCGTCGGGATGCCATGAGAAGTGTCTGCTGACCATTCCCATGAAACTTTCGGATCTGAAGAGCGGCAGGGCCTTGTTGAACGTGTTGAAATATTCATGAAAAAGATCTAGGATGAGCATCTGCTTTGGAAATCATCTCGAAGAGCTCGAGGATACCAAAATCAGCGAGCCTCCATCGACTGCCATTTTTCTGAGCGACATGGCGCCACACATTATTACCCGTCTTGCTTTCAAGCCAGCAGACACCCTCAGGGGAAACGATCGAAAAATGGGAGGATGCACCTAGGCGTAGTCGGTAAAATCAGCCCACCCATTCGTGTGCGACCGTTGAGGAACGATAGTCAGCGAGCCAATACTCACCAAAAAAATCGCATTGCGCCCTTCAGAGTTTTAAGGATATATGACCCTCCGTCGCCATCGCCTCGATCGGCCTCGGCCTCGAAAGACATTTGAGCAGAGACATTTCTCAGAGATGGTAACTCTGAATCGGATACTTCTGAAGGTTGAACATGCTCTAGGCCTGTGTCCTCGTCACTGGGCACTCGCCGTCGCTTGGACGCATGTGCTTCATTCAGTTCATCTTGTAGAGACTGAATGCGCTGTTCCAGCTCGTGATAATGTTCCTCGCTGTGACGGAGGGAATCTGCGTTAATCTAAAAGTCCCAACAAGTCAAACAGAACATACCGGTTGTGCTTTTTCTTGCGCCGCACTGTGTCCTCGTACTTGCAGGGTAGGTCGAATGTCCTGCAGAGGACACAGACCGGCCTAGTCCCATCACATTTGACCTTCTTCCGTCTGCATATACTGCATGCCTCTGGAGCATATGCAGGTCAGCGTCCAATTACAGTGGTTCCCTCAGTATAGGGGCCGTGGGGCCCGTCTGGGGGCCAGTCGATGCCTTGGCAAGGCGTACAACGTCGCTGGTGTTCCCATCCATGATACAAAACAGTATAGTAACACCAGAACTGTTTTTTTTTTTTTTTTTTCAAAATTGCAATCCCTACGCGGCTCCAATCATCATGATTAAGAATGGTAGGCTAAGACAACGTTTCTCCGTTGAGATTCAGGCGTTCAGATGTTGAGGCTTCTAATGAGGCATCAATGCTGAGTCACTATATGTGCCTCAGGCCAGAATGATGTATAACCGTAACTAACCGTAGGAACTAGCATCGGATTTGACACTTCCCCTCGATAGTCAGCTCCGGATCATACCTGAGATCCCCATAAATTGCGTGATTGAAGCTTCCCGTCATGTGTACTCACCGCGGTATATCCATCGGGGAGGAATACCGGCCTGCCGAAGATGTGGCCTAGAACATTCATCTTGGCTTTCTGGAAGACTTACACTTTCGAACTTTCTAAATCGGTCAGCATAGCGAAGGACATATCTTTGTTTTAGTCGCGGATCTAGACCTCCTTTTTATAATTAGCCTTTTGTGAGCCTATTTGTAGATTTGCCCTGAATGAAAGCAGTGCTATGGTAGGTAAACCAGAGAACTAGAGCAGAAGTCATGCTAACATTCTGTGTTAGATCGGATTAAAATAGTAATAATCTCTTATCACTTAGCAAACCATCGATCGCTTGATATAAATCATTTTTATTCAAATTAGGTGATGCTGTACACCTTGTACTCCCCTGACATAGGTTCCGTCAATGTACTTTGATCTTTGTGTATCAGCAATAGTTCGAGTAGTTCGAGCTCGCGAGTTATTTCCATAGTTTGGACCTGTTCACTGGACTCTCATACAATCAGCTATGTCAAGCCCTATTTACTCAAAGCCATGACGATGCAACAGGATGTTACTCTGTATAACAACCCAATCTCGCCACAGCATATAGCCGCGAACCATAATCAAGCCTAAATAGGTTGTTTACAGAACGATTGCCTGTTTACCGCCACAACCATCGAAATCTTGTTGCACAATTCAGCTATGTCTTAGATGTCTGTTTGCGCTACCTTTACTCTACCTCCCGTGAATGGTTGTGGTCTAGGTCATTGTCACACTATTGCGTGCATGACAAACTGGGCCTCCTTGGCCGAGGTTACTCTCTATTTATAAACTATATCCAAGGAAGATGTAACCGTAAAACAGCGGGGGACTTCTATCGGTCAAGCTGAGACATATATCGATCAATGAGAAGAAACGAAGCCACGGCGAAGACCTGCCCTTCGAGTCCATTGGCTGATTTCGAGCTTGTGGCGAGGTTGCTGTTCACATTGTTTCAAAAGCCTCATTGCCAAGGAGTAGACATGGTTGCAATAACAAAACATCAATGCAACCTGTGGCTGGATCATATGCCTTTACCCGGTCGTTTTGTAGGTAGGTTGCTTCCCGAAATCGTATGAACTTGTCCGACAAGGCAAAATATCACTCAAAACATTTGACCTTGGTATATCGGGGTCCAGTAACTCCCGCATATAAATGCAACAGATCATCCCTTTCAAGCCTTACTCTTTCCATCAGCAACAGCCTTCAGCATCATTGCAAGCTCTACTCATATAACCAACAAGTCCAAGCGCGTCTCAAAAGCCCACAATGGTTGCCATCGGTATCCGATCTCTCCTCTGCATCCTGGGAATTGCTTCCCTTGGCACATCTGCCGCCGTCGATGGTACCGTCCAAAGCTGGCAGCTGACCCAATATTGTGAGTTGAGCTAAAGTAAATCCCCGCTATCTCGAGCTAGGCTGATCCAGAATCAGGTAACGAGTTCTACACTGTCAGTAACGGTGACACCTGCTGGGACATCATTGCGCGGAACCAGAACAAGTTCACCATGAGCCAGCTACTGTGCTGGAACAACGATATCAACCCATGGTGCTCGAACCTGATTCCAGGCCGACAGGTCTGTATTGGAGTCGAGCGTCCTGGGCCTGTCTGCTAAAGTGATCAGCCTGGTGGCTGGAGTGCCGGCATTATAATTCAGAAAAAAAGTGAAATGCCTGGCATCGCCAAAGTCTTGGATCCCCAGATTGCTTGATGGAAGTAATGAGAGTTTGGTTTTTGAGTTGTGACTTTGTTTGCGCTGTTATTACAGACGGTCATTCATTGAATCAAAAATTTGAAGCTTGCTGGTATTGATATCTCTATGCACTGTTTCTGTTCCAAGCATCGTGTAAGAATTGTCTCATTGTAATTGGCTTCACCTCTGGGAACCGAGTATTGAGACGATCACCGGGCAATTGAAAGACATTATTGACCGTGAGTCTGCTCACCAACGAAGTCACCTCTTTGAGTTCGTCCGATGAGCATTCCGTTCCCTCTGGCTGAGGAGGGACGGTAACATCACCAGTCTTGATTTGTTCCGGATTATCGTAAGTTACCTTGAATTCCTTGCCTGTTTCGGAAATTATTGTTAGGCTGCGAGTATATCTCAGATAAGGGCATCAGATATGCGTACCGGTGAATTCTTCTGCCATGGCGAGAAGCTGGTTGTAGGTAACTTCATCCCCAACGATTACGCTGAATTCAGGCCAATCATCGAGGTCAAGGGCTTTGACCAGGTAAACAGCCATATCATATGTGTATGTCATACAGATCACGTTGTTCCCATCTCCTGGGATCGCCGCCGTGCCACTGGGTATATCAATACCAAAGGTGAACGGCTGCAGGTGAGTTTGGACATGGGGCATTCCCCAGTAGTCCATAAAGAAACCAGGGATTACCCTGGTATATTGCAAGGCACTAGCCTTGAGACGATCTGCCGCATCAAGCCAGTATTGAATGCTGGGGTCAATCGGAAGTAATCTTGCAAGGTTAAATAATTAGCATGGAATGGCATACGGCTGAAGCTGACCTACTCGGTGGTTTGGACGAATGAGTATTCACTGGGAATAAATCTTTTCGTTGATGCTGACTTCTCTGCAGCTTCGATCAAGTTCAACTGAGACTGACTCGTCTCGTCGGAAACTAGACCAATAGCAGATATAATGGTGTGGATGTTGTGCCGCTCCAGCACACGTGCCATTGAGGGAATATCGTCGTAGTTGATCTGCACATTTTGAATATTCTGCGAGGCAAAATCCTGTTTCACCTGAGGAGGTCAGTTACTTGGTCATGAAAATATCTCTACTTTGCGTACACTGCGAGACAAAACGACAATATCAAATTTAGAGTCGAGCAATTTTTCAACAATAGTTTTGCCCACTCCACCAGTTCCACCAGCCACAGCAATGACGGTCATAGTTGAGAAGTGTTTAGAAGTGGAAATAGTTGAAATAGTTGAAGTTGCAACGCAAGTGTTCCCCGCGATAACCCCACTAAGCAGATTTTCACGCATTTACTACTTCGGCTTCTACTCTTATGTCTTATGTAGAAACCTATGTATTTCAGAACTCCTGATCTACATATAAACTCCAATCAAATCTCCCTAGAAACGTCGGGGATTCGGGCTTTAGACATCGGCGACTTCAGGGTTTCCCCGGGCCCCCGCGGCCATGACGGCTATGACTAATATCGGAGGGAAAAGAATATAAAAAGCCCAAATCTTCCGACTTCTCTACTTGATATTCCCTTTAAACCCAATATATATCACATCCGATCTCATCATGTGTATGAAGGCTACCTGCTCGACCTGCAGTGAGTTTCCACTATCTGTGTTTCACAGAATACCAACTAATGATTACAGACAAGGTCACCTGGTGGGGTTGTGGAAACCATATCCCTTCGGTGATGGACTCAGTTCCCGAAGGCGACTGGTGCTCCTGCACTCCTCAAGTTGAGAAGGATGGGAAGAAGTACCCTCCCAAGGCGGCGAAGGCGGCTTGACTACAAGGCTGTGTAATTTGTTAGTTCGAGAAAGTGAGTGCCACATGTACTCCAGAGCCTTGTAAAGGACTTTCGTCGACAAAGCCTGCATTTCAACGACGTTCAAGGGGGGTTTGATGGAGTTCAGGAACTCGGGGCGAGATTTGAATATGTCAATTGGAGCAGATATATAACGAAAGTATGACGAAAGACAAAAATCAAAATCAAATCAAAATCCAAAAATCCAAACATGTCTTATATGGAAGCCAAAAGAGCGAAGGAACCACACGGAATCTAACAATAACGCAAATAAAAAGTGAACAGTCCAGTTGACAGGTATCCAAACACTCGACACTAAGGGCCCACTCCCTTGCCCGTCTTTTTTCTCCCTCTCTTCGCTGGTGCCTTTGGTGCCTTTGGTGGAAGTGGAAGTATGGGTGCCAGCACTGCGGGTAGATTTGCGGCGTTCACCTGCCGCATTAGAGACTCAGGTGGTTGTCCACCCCCGGGAGCTGGAGGAGCGGTAGGCAGATGTGGCGGTACCCTTGGCACGAAATCGTTTGGCAGAGCCGGCAACTTCCTTAGATCTTTCTTATGATCACAAACATAGAGGAGTCCCTGTCCGTCTGGACATGTCGCAGTGTAGAGCACAAACCGCAGGAAAGGCCCTGAAAGAGTCATTCCAAATGTATCACCTGGTAGAGATTTCATAACACAGGCCTGTACTCTCGTCCAATGAGACAAAGGCGCACCGTTGGCGTCAGTCAGACGGACGTCAATCTCCACAATCTTGTGACATGACCATCCACCAGGGATAGTCATGATGTTATAGCCCTGGACATAAACGGGGAGACCCATCGCCTCCAGTTGGTCTATATAACATTGAGGTATCCCCATTATATCGGCACCAGTATCATGAAGCGTCAACATGTTGATGCCACCAAGGCCATTACGTTGACTATCAACCGAGATATCCACTGGGAACTATATAGGAAACAACCGAACGTCAGAAAGAAGAAATAACAAGTCGAGAGATCAATATAGACACTATACCTTAACCGAGTGATAGGAGGTGTGCGAAGGAAAGGAATGAAGGGCTCCTAGATTGCCATGACCTGGAGGTAGGAGCTATATATGATATGTCAAGTCAGAACCAAGGATAATGTTTTAGTGGTGATGATCAACTTACACCTTCCACCCACCACGCTTTAGTGGTATCGTACTGCTTAGCCAGGTTCTTATGGAATTCCGCGTCAAACTTCTGGGGCTCATTGAGCTGCACGCCATTCGACCAGTAGCTGACCAATCCTCTCGACCACCCTAAATTTCCTTCCCTGTAAGCTTTGGTGAGAGCTTTGACATTGGGAAGCTGGTTATCTGGGTCCCTATTGGTATTAAGATGGGCCTCGATCTCTTTCAAATGATTCAAGCGTCGAACGATGTCCCAGCTGAGACCGGCTGGTTCAGAATGGACCATTTCATCGCGAGCAGCTCTTCTTCTCTCGTACTGCGACAGTCTGAATTTGAAGAAGTCAGGCAAAATTCCATCACTGATTCTCTCCACACATCTCTCAATTTGACTATCGATGTCGTTGACGTCGAGATCTAGCTCGTTGGCGTTCCAGCCTTCTGGAACAAGCGTTGGATCGGTAATTGGTTCGTCCCCATTGTGTTTCCATCGCTGTTGTCTCGTGGGGAGTGAAGACCCCTCATGCTGGTCTCCTTGAGACATAGCACTGTAGTCAACATAGTTGGGGTCCTCCGGGGCGAGGGGCGAATGACCTTCACCTTCGTCTGGTGAAAAATCAGAGGAGGAAGGAGAAGGAGAAACCTCCCTTTTACCATCGGTCTGTTTGCGCTTCTTGATAGATACCTCGTCCACAGGGGGCTCTGAGTACGCCCGCTTCGTGCTACGACGAGGAGGCATCTTGGAGAAACAGGAGATGAGCTTTGTGGGACGACAGGACAGGGCCTGGCAACTCGGGATGAATAAGAAGCATTGAAATGTGGGATATACATGAACATATTTGTAGTAAATATCCTGGTAAATTGAATTAGGCCGGGACAAAGAACACGATGGATTGAAAAATGACCTGTGGAGTAGAGGAAGATGAGCTCTGCGTGCTTGTGTAGATGGTGCCATTTCAAAGGTGCTATTTTTGGATTTCCAAGAAGCCCATGTGCTAGACAACAAAGAGGCCGAGGGAGTAACTCGATTCCGGGCGTGCAGCTCATCAATGGAAATGACTCGAGGTTCAAATGCGTTCTCTCGGAAGCCAGCCCATGGTGTTGCTTCAACGTTCTTTGTTTCATCTCAATGTACTCCGTACCAATAAGTCCTATCCGGAACGGAAGGGGCGAATCAAAGAAGATGTCAAAGGACAGGGCGTATTTGCCAAAGCATACGAGGGGAATAAGTAAACATTGGAAGCGCAATAGATGACCATGGGCGTAGTTCCAATCTGGTGTAGCGTAGTGTGTTTGAGCTTCTCGCTCGTCAACTTCAGAGATGCGAAAGACTTGCACGCTCCAATTTCTGATGCTTTGACCAGCCATGGAAGGATATCAATCAATTGCCTGTGCAATGGCTCGAATAGAGCGACATCGTCCAAACTCGCTTGGGCTTACAAACTGGGCCAATAGTGACGAATTCGGAATCTTGGAGTCTTCATCTCTGGCAATCACTTCTTTGTCCTGATCTAAAGCATCATTTTCAGATGTTCGTAGTGTGATAGCGTGAAATAACCAGTAACAAAGAAGCTGGACCCGGGGTCCATGTCAACCAGCAGCCCACTTGTACGTTCGAAGGTACGGTTGGCTTCCAAGGTTATTTCAAGCTAGAGAGATGCTGATAATGTGAATTAGCTTGGGGATCCATATGCCCCAGGACTGTGAACTTGTTTTACCTCCGATGTTCTCGACATGAATGGAAAGGAAAGCATCTCAGGCTGAAATATCAGACAATATTTTCAACACATGTCTCCTCATCAATTGAGGTGGACTTTAGGGCACACATACCGATGAGATTATCATGTATGCATTGGATACATATGTACTTCCTATAGTACAAAAAATCTCTACAAGCACCTACACCAGAACAAAGACCTAATCCGTAATCCGTCAATTTCTAACCAGTATGCACCTTGATTCTTTCTCGGTCGTTTCCATACGTGAATATCATGTAGATCAATCACAAAAAAAGCGCAGAAACGGGGCAATTTTCCCGACCTAAAAAAAGGAACGGTCGTACTAACACGAAGGGGATGACAGGAGTGAAAAAAGAAACCATGAAGGGGGAAAAATAAAAGAGAAAGAACATGCCATTACATCAGAATCTAAGCCTTAATCGCTGCGCCCAATGCACCACCACCGAACTGCTGACCACCAGGTCGGCGATCGCCCTGGGGAATGCGGGCACCGCCACGACCACCCCCACGACCGCGACCACCGCGGCCGCCGCGGGCACCGGGACCGTGTTCACGCTGGAAGGCATTCGCCATACCCTGGGTGCGCTGCTCGAGGGTCTTCTCGTTGGACTCGAGGAGGTTGGTGGACTTGTCGGCCAGGGTGACAATCTGGGACTGGAGACGGGAGAGCTCAACGCCCTTGCGGAAGATGATGGCGTCGTTGACCTGGTCGAGAGCGGCGGCGAGCTCTTCGTGCGAGATCATGCGGGAGATGATGGAGACGATCTTCTTGGGCTCGAGTTCGAACATAGTGGCCAGGGAAGAGATGGAGAGGCTGTCGTAGTAGGGGGCGTAGGTGAAGAGGTAGGTGCGCAGACCCTCCTCTTGGGTCTGGCGGGACAGCATGGCCTTGATCAACTCAGGCTGGGGCATGAGGTCCCAGATCTTGATCGCGGCAAAGGTAGAGGCGGAAAGCTTCCAGTCACCAGCGGCAAGAGCCTTGGCTCCGGCAATAACACCGTCGCGGGTGTTCTCGGGGGGACCGGTGAAGACCTGGCGTTCATTGTAGTCCAACATGCGACGGAAGGTCTTAGAGATCATGCGGCGACGCAGCTCGGGGGCGGAAGAGGTCTGGGCCATCAAAGGCACCTCAAGCAAAGCACTGCTGGTGAGGTAAACGCACTCGAGCAACTCGAGGTTGATGTGCATGTGGAAGGGCAGCTGACGCTGGCGCTCCAGACGCTCCTGCTCGGGCGAGACAGTGGAGTAACGCTGCATGATGATACCCTGGGCAAGAAGCTCCTTTTGGCGGCCGCTGCCGCAGATCTCACCAAGGGTGTTCTGGGCCTCGTAGATGAGCCCAGCGCGGAAGGCACAGAGACCAATCTGAACAAGGGTGCGGTTGAAGAGGATCTGGGTGCTGACATCGAAGGTGGCGATGTTTTCAGTCAGATGAGACATGAGCATCAAGTCACGAGACTTGTAGTATTGGTCGTGCAGGGCAAGGAAGTAAATTTGGCAGAGCATGGCGCGAGCCCGGGGAATGCCATCGCTGTGTTCGAACATGTAGTTGCAGATAGAAGCCACGAGGCTCTGCATATCCCCAGACTTATAGGTAGCAGTAACTGCTGACTTGATATTCGTGGGAACTGCCTTGTCTTTGGCCTGCTCGACAATGGCAATAACATTGGCAGGCTTGAAGTAAATGTGCTCCAACCGTCTGATAACCAGCCTGTTCATGCTATCCTGGCCGTTCTTATCAGCACCCTTGAGACTTTCAACGTAGAGCTGCGAGCGAACAAGCGAGGAGTAAAGTGCCTGCTCGTCCGTCAGACGCTCAATGTACTCTGAGGTGTGAGGGTCAATCTCTCGGAGACCCTTCGTGAGGCTGTCATCGAGGTGCTCCACAAGGGATACAACGGAACCGGGAATGAAGAAAGTCTCGCCCTCAGCAACAGTAGGTTGCTTCTCGTCGTCCTCCCACTCGTCGGCGACTTCGCTGACAAGGAATTGACGGTTCTCTTCCAACACGGAAAGGAGAGCAGAGTACTCCTCGTTTGCGGCCTGCCATTGCTCACTTGACATGTAGGTGGCGGCGGATGTGGCAGTAAGATCGAAGCGGGTGGAGATCAAGGTCATGTAGGTGCGAATGCGTTGGTAAGGGGTAGTGGCAACCTCGAGGAGCTTCTGCATGGTGCGAATCTGGTCGGCGCGGTCGGTGTTCTTCTTTCCGCGGGACTCGACAATGACACGGAGGTGCTTAAGGATGCTCTCAGGGGTGTACTGGAGAGTCTTGCCACCACGTCCAACCGTAGCGAATCCATCATCCTCACCGCCGGCGGCGGCGGCAGCAGCGAAGTTCTCGATCTTCTCGACCTTGGTGGGCTTGGGAGCAGGAGCAGGGGCGGGCTTTTCCTCGACCTCATCCGCCATGAAGGCATCCTTATCGGCGCGGTACTTCTCGACCAGGGTGGCGTATTCCTTGTTGTTCTTCTTAATCTTCTGCTTGACCGCGTTGAAGCCCTTGCTGTTGCTAGCATTCATCTTCTTGTTCGAGGCCTTCTGCTTGGTAGCGGTCTCGTTGGTGAAGTCTTCGAGCTCGGCGACGGCCTGGATGTAGATCTTGGGGGTGGGGCCTGTAATCTTCAACATTTGGCGGTTCAGGTTGTCGAACTCTGTGGGAGATCATGTCAGTTCACGCCATTCCTTGGGCCCTCCAATTTTGCTGGCTCTCCAGTCCTTCCAGGCAGGGTGTGGACTCACCAGTGGCGATAACAGCCCAGTCATTGATCTTCTGAGCGTTATCAATGAGGCGGATCGTGCTTTCGAGACCCTCGAGACGCTTGTCCTTAGCGGACTTGACGATTGTGACCTTCTCCTCCTCCTCACTCTCCTCGCTATCGGTGTCATCGTGCAAGAACTTGGAAGCACCAGTGCGGCCCTCCTCGCCCTCCTCGTCGCTGTCGGTGCTGGAGCCGGAGTCGGTGTCATCCTCGTCAGAATCTTCCTCGCTGCCGGAGTCGGAACGGTAGACCTCCTCCTCCTCATCAGACGAGCTGTCGCTGTCGCTGCCGCTGCCGTAGAAGAAACGCGACGCCATGTTTGCGGTTTGCAGTTTCGTTAAAAGGAAATGGCGATCCTAAAGCTGAAAAATCAGGTCGTCGGCGATACGAAGTTGAAGTTCCCGCAGTTGAGAGCCACACACGAAATTTAAGCGAGGGGCTGACTAAACCCAATTAGGTATAGCGCATAACAAAGAACCAGTGACGGTCTTTTTTATACTTCTTTTATTGCCTCAGACTTGCCACTGCTTGCTTCGTTTGACCCTTTTTAACTATTTGTTGACTTCGAAGGAGTACGAATATATCCACCAAGGAATTTAGGCAACTCATTGCTTTGGACTTGGGCAACTGCCTCTTACCGGGGAAGGAAGACCTGACCGATCAGGCAGACGCTTCCAAGGTTGGAAGCAAAGGAATCTCCGACAACATAACCATGGAGTGAAAGCTGCGCTATCAACTCATGTTTGCTTTCATCATTTCACTATTGACTCTACTATTTACTGTATACAGAAAACAAATCGGGGAACCCCCTGGAAGAAATAACATGCTATGACATACGACCGAAAAACTTACCTCGACAAGAGAAAACATAGATCAATATTCCCGAGAAGGTCAGAATTAATTGAAGCAGTTACGAGGAGATGAAAATAAAGAAATGGATGAGATCGTTCTTTCATACTCCATCCAGGCTATGCTGAGAGAGATAAAAGGCACACAGATATGCCGAAGCACTGCCTAAAGAAATCGCAGAAACATAATTGGGATCGTAACACAGCAAGAAACGTAATGAAACACAATGAAATAGTGATGATGATGATGTGGGGAGTGATATCTCGCGGCGAACGTTTGGCCACTGATGGGCACAGCTCACGGTGAGGAAGCGTGCGGATCGATCTAGCGCTAGGTAGCAACACAGATCGTGTATCAGCGGTCCGAGACCATTGTAGACCACGTTGACCCATGAAGGGGTCTTTTGCTTGGCTCATACCTATAAGAGCCGGCCATATGAGAACAGGTTGGCTGGCAAGGAATGGGTCAGCTGAGCAAGGCTTACACAGTGTCTTGGGAATCATTGACCCGTGGACAAAATATATGAGTATGCCTGCTCCCGAATCGTAGGAAAAGCTGGGCATGAGGAATGCCCTTTTGCCCCGGTACCCTAGTGCCATTGATTCTGGCCCATGTATCCTTCGCTGAGCACACCGTCTTCGAGGGTGCGAATGAAATCCCGATTGCGTTGGTTCCCATTCCCATTACCCGCTCGGCTGCCACGACGCCGTTGACTGGAATTAGCATCCACGTACCCGTCAGGAGGAGGTGGATAATACGCAGGGCTTGGCTGCAATCTAATCGGTGCGTTGGGATCCAGGTGGCTCGCAACTCGTTGAATGGTAGTCGGGATTCCTCCGTTAGGGTCCATGGTGGATGCTCGTTGACGGCCTGCTCGTGTGGTCGCCTGTGCATAGAGACTCTGAGCCGGCACCTGGTTGCCTGGCATCATTCCCATTTGATGACCATAGCCAGGCGGCTGCTGGGTAGGGTACGGAGGAGGCGGCGCACCTTGCTGGTACATGCCATTGTACATGGGCGGGGCTTGAGGCTGGGGCTGAGGTGGAGTATGGAATTGGTTCATCTGCACGGCATAGGCATTTTGTGCATGCGCCGCCTGAGCTGCTCTTTGTTTGCTAGCGGCCTCGGCTTGCTGTTGTTGTTGAACCCCCGGAGCCGGCTTATTGGCCGTCGAATACTTAAGGTTCATTGGTGGCATGAACGGCCCCGTGAACTTCTGCTGGGTGATGAACGGGTGCAGCTTGGCTTGTTGGGGTGACCATCGCTCGAGAGGATTGATCGACAGGAGTCCCCGCACGAAGTCGATGAAAGCGACGCGATTGTTCAGTTCTGCGATAGTTAGCCAAGTCCCAGCGTGAACATAGGAAAAAGGAAAGCCTACCTCGATCAATCTCTGCTTGCTTCATATTTTTCCGAGGCATTGGGTAACTCCGGATGATCTCCTCCAGTGTTGAGGCTGAGAAATACTTCTTGCTCGGTTGTTCCTTCGTGTTGTGTTCTCGGGAATACTGCTCCAGGCTCTTGAGGCGGTACGTCTTTCTTCCGAACTCGTCCTGTGTCTTTTCGAAGAACTCTCCCGACTGCTTGCCCATCTCCAACATCCAGGTCGGTGGGATACCCAGCATCTCAACGATTCGACAGATTTGATTGTACTCCGAAGAGCCAGGGAACAGAGGTAGACCCAGGAAGAGCTCCACCACGATACACCCAAGAGACCACATGTCAATGGCAGATGAGTAACTAGGAAAAGGATTAACAAGGAACAAAGCAGATCGGACCAAAGTACGTACGGCAGGCCTAATAGCACTTCTGGGGATCGGTAAAATCGAGATTGGATGTAGGTGTAGACAGTCTGGCGTTCATCGCAAGCAGAACCGAAGTCAATGACCTTGATGATTGGGCTCTCGAGGCTGGGAACAGTTAGAAAACGACCCTGAAAGGTAACGGGCGATACTGACTTTTTCAGAAGAATATTCTCCGGCTTCAAATCACAGTGAATCAGATGCGCTTTGTTCAACAAGCTCAAGGCATTCAGCAGTTGTTGGGCAAATACCCGGACAAGGGTAGTGCTCAATCCACGGAATTGGTTTTGTTTGATCAGCTCATAAAGATTAACGCTGAGCAATTCGAATGCAAGACACAAATGCTGACGGTGGATGAATGTGTCCTTGAGACGAAGCAGGTGATGGTCGTCATTCTTGTCATACTTGCTGTTGAGCTGCGGGGAGTCAGCGAGCATTCGGATAATAAGGATTGGAGGCTATATCATACCAGATCCAACACAGAAACTTCCATCATACTCTGGTTGAAGTAGGCAGTCTTGTTCTTGATGACTTTGACAGCCACTACTTCACCCGTTTTCAAGTTCTGGCATTTCACGACTTGGCCGAAGGTACCTTGACCTAGAACATCGAGAATCAGGTACCGATTTCTAGATCGGGAGGAGAAAGCATTGTCAGCCCGAGAGTCGGCTATCCAGGGGGAATCGGGGGCATACTTGTGACCGGCTTCCTCGCTTCCAAGGATATCGTTGACGTAAAGGATATAATCGCTGTCCTCATTGTCATACCCATCATTCTTGGTTCCTTTGCTGGGTTTGGTCAATACTCGTCGCGGGTTTCTCGAGGACTCGTAGTTGAAGCCCGGGTTGCATATGCGGTAGGTTGCCGGGAGGTGGGTTGTCAGCGATTGAAGCGGCTGAACAGGTTAGTCAAAGCGACGACAGGCTGAGACCTGGTGAGCACTCACGCTGATGAATCCGCCCTCTGGATTAGCGCGCCGATATGCGGGCTGTACATTCATGCGCGGCTTCAGTTCTTGCACAGACTGGATCTTTTGAAACTTGGGAACTGGACCGCGACCGGGCACTGGAGGGGCCTGAGATGGTAGCGAGCCAGATCGCGGAGATCGTGACCCTGGACCAAAGCCCGGACTCATGTGTGAAGATGCGGATGGCGGGTAGTACTGGTTTGGGCTGAGGTCGCCGGATTGAAGGGGAGGGAGTCTAGGGGGCCGGGTGGCTGTCGAGATGTTAACAAACAGGGCATGGCGGAACAAGTGACTGAGCTCGAACTCACATGGCGGCGATTGATATCCTTGTGGTGGCGATGCATATTCTGGTCTCGCAGGGGACCGGCGAGAAGCACCCTGGGGTGCAGACGGAAATCCATAGGAGCCTTGGGACTTGCCAGGACTAGTGGGATACGACATCGGCGGCGAAAGGACATTCCCCGGAGAGTATCTGCGGGCAGCCGATGATTCCTCTGCTTGATTCAAGAATTGTGACGAAGCGCGATTGTGGTTTGGCCTCGAGGGGTACTTCGCCCGGTTGTACGGGTCAGCGTCCTCCATGGTGGTATCCGCATCGGTGACATAATCCCGAGTACGTGGCGTGGCGGTGGGGGAGGAAGCCATGAAGACCGTTTTGGAATTTGAGCCGGCCGAAGGGGCTTTGGATGTCGTGCCGGGGGTCTGGAAAGTCTCGTACGTGTATCCAACGGGCGGCTGTGACTGTGGTGGCTGACCGTATTTCGAGGCAAGTTGCTGGGGATGAGATGCCAACGCAGTATTGAACTGCGCGGGGTGGCCCATCAAAGGATCTTGGTAAGGCTGCCACCCAGGATCCATTTTGGATAAACCCTCTTGTTGGGCCAACAAATGGATTCGGGGTCCGTGTTCGTCTGAAGCACTGCGATCAGGGTCCGTGGGATGCTAGCGGGGGACGGCACTCGTAATGCGACCGCAGGTTCGAGGCGAATCTTGACGGAATTCGAGGGACAGGAGGTGAAAAATAGGGAATTGGCGTTAAAATGAGGTCGTGCTATGCTTCATCATTTGAGGAATTGTTGGTGAAGACAAGTTTTGAAGGGGGAGGGGGCGGTCGCAATTTGGTTGCGACGCAGTAGACGTAGGCGGCTGGGGGTTCAGCCAAGTCAATAGACTTGTCTTGGGACCCCGTGAAATCGGGAAATCAAGACACTGGCGTCAACAGATATGTTATAACAATATCTTGACTTACTGAAGCATAGAAATAGTTATCTAGGTGGTACCTAGGTAGTATGCAGAGGATCAAGAAGAGGAGGGGAAGATGGGTTGAGTTCTAAGGATCAACTTGGCCTGGTCTGTATTTACGTAGCAATATCATGTCTTCTCTCTCTCTCTCTCTCTCTCTATACATATGTATACATAGAGGTTATTCTGTCTCTGACCATACCATGTACACAGATATAATCAAGCCCTTGATGCCAAAGTCTCAACATTTGTACCGGATTGTGGTCTCCTTGGCGACGTGACTCTTTCCACATGATCGACGATCCATTGCATACCCAACTGCCAGAGCGCCTCGTTGTCGCTGTCGACTGGCTTGGTTTGATTCCACGGAGTATACCAGGTCTATTATCAAATGAGCTAGATGAACCATGGGGTATCTTGTCGGTAATTTTTTATAGAGAAGCCGTGGGACGTGCTCGAAGGAGCCCGAGGTTTGGATGAGTTGATCATTTCATAGTTGGGAATAATAGCATGGTATGTATTCTGACTCGTTATATAGAGAGATAGAAAAAAAGCCATTCCAATCACTTCAGTTCAGTTCAGCACAACAACTGTTTGAGTGCTCACCTCTTGCTGCTTTTTACTCTGTACAACTGGTCAGACCTATATTCAGTTCATGCAGCAATCCAAATTGCTTGGATATTTCAATTATATGAGGGAGGCACAATTTTCATAGAATACATGTATCAATGAAGGATGAGAGAATATGTCTATACCGATCTCTGTATAGAAACATATGGCTAGTTGCTCTTTCTGTCTCTTCCTCCACATCTAATGCATAATCTGATATATTTACCCAGATGGCTTCAGATCTCTTTCAGATATTTGTTTTTAGGCTATACCGCCCCTTTGCGCCTGAGCCTATAGATCCAGAACAGTCATTTCTCTGATCCTGTCATCCTTGCCTGGTGAGGTGGACTCTTAAGTGAGATGAGTGAAGAAAAGCTATGTATAGAGATCTATTCTCCCTTTAAAAGTTCAGGACAGTCTTTCTCAAGTAGCCCTCAATTGTGAAATTCATTCTGTCACATTGTGATATTCGCGAGTGGACCTCGCTAGAATGCTAGAGATACGGCACACAGTGAAAGCTAAACCCCGTCACCGCCATTGCTTCTTTGTGAACAGTTGGCATTCGGTTGACCCTGGCCCCTTGCGACTCTAGTTCACCAATGAGCCAGAATGGCGTAGATATGGCCTCCATGTATATAAATTTCAAAGTCGAATACTCCATACAGGTCCAGACCTCCAGACCTCCGGACCCCCCGCCTATCCGGGGGCCTGATGGAATGACTAAACTTTCGATGAGTCATTGGAATTGGTCACGTGAGCGGTATCACAGGCGGTGGCCGATTGTGCCAATGCCTCTGATAGAGATCTAGATTTGGGTGCTATTCTTCTAGACTTATTGCTGCCTGTGCTATTGTACTATTGTATTTGCTCTTTGAGTTATCACCATGTTTAACCTTGCCCTAGACAAGGCATTTTAGTCTCTCACCTCTTCTCACTTAATACGATCTTTATTTGGACCACTTTCACAATGTCTACGAGCGAGGAGGCGAGTCGCTTGCGTGATCTCCAAGCAGACGTTCGCGACCAGGATGATCTTGAGAGAGATATCACTCGCCAGGTACAACCCAGCCCTTGATTGCCTATTACCTTGGACTCACATTTCTCTTTTGTAAGGCCGATAAAGTTCTGGCCGACAAAGCGGAAGAGAACGACATCAAGCGACTTGAGAAAGCCCTTGTGGATCGGGAGTAAGAGCGCATGCCCTAATATTCGATGGCGTTACTAAATCCATCCACAGGCGGGTCGATTCACAGGTCCGCCAAGCGCAGCAGCGCTTGACACAGCCCGTCGGAGCCGCCACTCGCCATCGGGTCGAGAATGAGCTGAAAAGGCTGCAGACGCGCAAGGCCGACCTAGGGAAAGACCTGAAGGACATACAACAGCGCATTGACGAAAGGCGTGAGTCGCAGGGAAAGTCGACGGTAGCGCATGGATCAGGGCGACAGCCGAACGAGTCCCGCCGCGACTATCTCCTGCGAACAGGAAAGATCACCCCGTTCGCATTGATGCAAGAGGGTTCCAGAGATGGACCACTTGCCAATCTCCACGATGCACTTGTCGATACAGAGGATCAAAAGCAGGAGGAGGAGGAGCGCGAACAAGCCAAACATCAGCCGGCCGTGTCCCACCGGGACCTTGCACGTCCAGACCTCGACTTTGAGGAGAGCATCGAAAGCAAGAGGAAACGGAGGAAGGTGGATCGTCGTAGATCCCCGGGAGCAGATTCTTCGGCAAGTTATGTTGCCTCTGATGCCGACACTACATCCGAGGGTGAAGAGTTCATGCCTGATACTCTCCCTGAGGCCAAGCCAAGTCGCAAGCGCAAAGAAGGAAAAGTGACCACTGAGCTTGAAGACCTGAGTGGGGTCGATGATGGAAACGAGGCAATATATCAGTCCCGCGTCAAGGAATGGATCAGTCGGCGAAGCTCTGCTCGACAACATGCCGACAGTCATTCTGTCGAAGTTGGCCTGAACGAAGAAGAGGAGTGGCTTCGGCCACATCCCACTGAACCAGCCATGGAGCTTGACAATGGATTGCGGGTCCCTGGGGACATTAGTCGCTTCCTGTTTTCCTACCAGAAAACTGGAGTTCAATGGCTTTGGGAGCTGCACCAGCAAACTGTCGGCGGAATCATTGGAGACGAGATGGGGTTGGGGAAAACTATCCAGGCGATCTCTTATCTTGCGGCACTGCATCATAGCAAGAAGTTCACCAAACCGGCCATCGTTGTTTGCCCCGCAACTCTTATGAAACAATGGGTTAATGAGTTTCACCGCTGGTGGCCACCCTTCCGTGTTTCCATCCTACACTCCTCAGGCAGCGGAATGATAAATATTGGCAAGGAAAGCAGCCGAGAACATGCGCTTACGTCAGAAATGATGGGTAGTCACAGCTCTCGTCACCTATCCGCTGGTCAGAAAGCGGCTAAAAAGATCATCAAGCGTGTCACGGAGGATGGCCATGTCCTTGTGACTACATACTCAGGTCTACAATCTTATGCAGATGCTCTTGTTGATGTCGAATGGGGATGCGCTATCCTTGACGAAGGTCATAAAATCCGCAATCCAGATGCAGGTATCACCTTCAGCTGCAAGGAACTCCGCACTCCACATCGTATCATTCTTTCGGGGACCCCAATGCAGAACAGCCTGGTGGATCTTTGGTCACTATTTGACTTTGTGTTTCCGATGCGCCTGGGGAACCTTGTTACATTCAAAAATCAGTTTGAGATCCCCATCCGTCAGGGTGGATATGCCTCTGCATCGAACCTGCAAGTGCAGACGGCTGCAAAATGTGCAGAAACTCTCAAAGATGCCATCAGTCCTTATTTGCTCCAGCGATTCAAGGCTGATGTAACATCTGATCTGCCGCTGAAAAGCGAACAGGTCATTTTCTGCAAATTGACCCAACTCCAGCGAACCATCTATAAGAGATTCCTTGGCTCGGACGACATGAAGTCTATCATACGTGGGAGAAGAAACTCTTTGTATGGCATCGACATCCTGCGTAAGATCAGCAACCATCCAGACTTGGCAGACCACACATTGCGCTCTCGCGAGGCAGACTATGGTGATGCGGAGCGGTCAGGCAAGATGAAAGTTTTGAAGGGTTTGCTTGAGGTCTGGAGAGATACTGGCCACAAGACGCTGCTTTTCACCCAGGGCCGTCTGATGCTAGACATCATTGAGAAATTCCTTGTGGTGCTGGGTGGGTTCAATTGCCGCCGAATGGACGGGACTACTCCTATCAAGGAGCGACAGAGCCTGGTTGATGATTTCAATAACGACCCCAATATCCATGTTTTCTTACTCACCACCCGTGTGGGCGGAATCGGAGTGAATCTGACAGGTGCTGACCGTGTCATTATCTACGATCCCGACTGGAACCCATCGACTGACTTGCAGGCGCGAGAGCGCGCCTGGCGTCTGGGACAAAAACGTGATGTCACGATCTTCCGCTTGATGACCAAGGGCACTATCGAAGAGAAGATCTACCACCGCCAGATCTTTAAGCAATTCTTGACCAATAAAATCACCCGTGATCCTCACCAACGAGAAGGTTTCCAGCTGAGTGATCTTTATGATCTGTTTACTCTTACGGACGAAAATGACGACGAGTTGGAGACGACTAAACTCTTCAAGGATGCTGAAGTCACATATCAGGAAGAGGCTAAAGATGATAAACGTGGCAGCAAGAGTAAGCCTGCCCGGACTCCCAAGGAGGAAGACGACATCAACGACATCCATGGTATCGCCAAGGTCGAAGAATTCCAAAACACCGCCGAAGAGGAGAAAAATGCCAAAACTTCCGAAGACCGCATTATGCATGGTATCTTCGCTCGTTCTGGGGTCCACTCTGCAGTGCAGCACGAGCAGATCGTAAATGGCAAACGAGTCCTTCGCGCAGACCCCAAGATGATCGAAGCTGAAGCTCGCCGCGTCGCCAATGAAGCCGCCGAAGAGCTCCGCAAAGCCGAAGAAACCGCCCGGGCACTCCCAATTGGACTTCCCACCTGGACAGGCCGTTTTGGGATGGGAGGCCGCGAAGACCCACGGGCTGCTGGTAGCTCAGCTCGCCCTGCTGGGGCAGGACCATCATCCTCAGACCTGTTGGCTAGGCTCAACCCTGCTGCTGCCGCAGCTGCTGGACAGAGAAGCAGTGGCTCCGATAGTCCATCGGCGCGGATGCCCCGCGGCAAAGATTTTATGCCCTTGATCCGTGATTTCCTTGCCTCTCAGCGTGGGCCGACCCTGTCGCAGGCGATTGTTCACCATTTCAATCATTACTGCTCCAATCCGCAGCGTGTTGCTGAGTTCCAGGAGTCGTTGAAGAAGGTTGCGACACTTGAACATGGCCGCGATCGTCGGGGTCGGTGGACACTGAAGCCTGAATTTGCCCGGAATGCCAATAATCGGGGTCGGTGATGGTTCCGCCAGTGGATTGGGGGCATTCCGAGGCAGAATTTGAGCAGGCTATATTCCTTTTTACTCTGGGGATATTCATGTACGATAACTAGTGGGTTTCACGAGATGATGAATGACAATGACAATGCCGATACCCTTTATGCGATTGCACGGTTGAACACGGTGTACTCTCTAAGTACTGCATAATTCGTACCTATAGTTACTTCATTGCCGTAGATGGTATCCACTAGGCACATGCTTAAAACGCCCTGTGGGACAGTACCAAGGGCTTCTAGCACGCATAGAGGCAAGCTGCCGTTTAACTCAAAGCCATGCGTTCATTTACACTGGCCATGATGTACGCCAAGTATGAAAGAACATGTCAGTATTTCAGTGCCTTATGCTACTCCGTACTTCCCGATAACTCATCAAAGAAAGGGGCCGGATATTCTAATAATATTTCTAATGGCTCCTCAACTTTCCATGTTTTCAGCCGTGTTCTATTTCTGGTGGGACCACAAATTATCAATGATGCAAGAGAAAAAATATAGAAGCGAGGATATACCGAGCCAAATAGGCAAGAGATTTTCGTTTATGCAAAGTACTCCGTAAGAGTCGCAACGACCCGATATTCATCGACAAGCCAGACAGGATTCAGGGGAAAAGGCTCCACGGGAATCTTGGCATTCGTTTGTCTTCTTTTATTTCAGTGGCGGAAAGGGTTTCAGTATGATTGATGTGTTTTCTTGTGATATGAAATCATTGAAACAGAATTCCAAGGTTCACCTGAGATCACCGTGAAACCCTATCATAGGGAGCAAAAGCACATCATTGAGATCACCAATCTTTGTCTTCCTTCCATCGATGGATAGAAGGGGCACCAGTGGGTGTGATCTGCACTCGACCACAATCATGACTGGTTCGGATGGTATAGGTAGTCAGGTACCCACTTAATGACTTCCAGCATGTCGATTGTAATCAGTATCCGGTGCGTTAGTCCTTTCGTTTACCCCATATACGCCGGTTCTGATACAGGAGCGTGGATCAGGCAAGATCCTGCAGCCATAGTTGTTATGTCGGCCCAAAAGTTGCCAGCGCCTTGCATGCTGCGAACAAAAACAAAGGAAAAAAGCAGAAGAGTGGCATCGCCAGAAGGCTGAGTCAAGGGAAGTAGAAGAAGCATAAATCGAGAGTTCTATGCTTTACCAATGACGGCTTCTATTTTGATCTTAAAGGACGCCAACGGAGGATCCGCATCAGCCTTGGATACTCGAAACAGTCGGCCCTATACTCCACCGTGGAGCATGTGTTCATCGACTGTCTCCCATGGATATCCCAAAGCATATAAATGCGTCACTTCCCCGTCAAAATTCTACCCCTCTCTTGAAAAGAAGATATAAAAACAATCAAACACCCTCGAGCAATCCTTAACTTCAAATCTCCCCAACTCAACCTCTTCCCCTACCATCCAAAATGAAGTTCTTCGCCACCGTCGCTCTCCTAGCCACCGCTGTGGCTGCCGCCCCATCCGAGAAGCTCTTCAACCTGAAGACTTCCGGCGCCAGCAACAGCTCCCACAACGACCTGTACCTCTCCGTTGGCCACGGACTGATCAGTGACCCGCTCAACAGCGAAGCTGTCTTCTCGGGAGCCCCGGCCAGCCGCGCCGCCGCCTTCTCCTTCGTCAACGGCACCATCGTCTTGGATACTGAGACCAAGGCCCCCTGGACTCTCGACTTGATCAACGTGGAAGGTAAGATAGCTCTGCTCGGATCTAGATGAGACTGTTTCCTGAACTTGAATGTTAACGATGTTGGTACCATGTAGGCGTCCGCAAGGAGCGCGCCCAGATCAGCGTTAATCCCACCCATGGCTCGAAGGGCTTCTCTATCGGCCGCCACGGAGTCCAGGGCCCCAGTGAGACCTGGGATGGATGGTTGTGTAAGTTCTTACTATGTCCCCTTTCCAAGGAATGATCTTGCCGAGTGCAAATGGCTGACTCCTCTTTTAGGGTGCCCCGCCGATGTGGAGGCCGGCCAGTTGCTCCCCAACTTGCACTTCCTCAGCAAGACTGTTCAGGAGCCTGCTCTCCCGGCTGGATGTGACAGAATCCAGCTCAGCCCTGTTCCCAAGAGCTCTGCTTAGAGGGATTTGGGATTTCATCTCGCCGCGAACATCAGATTGTGATACGTGCTTTCTAGTTTCCGTGTTCTCTTTGAGATTTGGAACTTTTACTGGGCTTTAATTTCAGCATGTTTCAGCGTATAAGTTAGGCTTAATTGATAGCACATTGATTATTCTACTAGTTATTTATCCTAAGATCCATGGATGTTCCAGGAGCGCTCTGATATCAAATTCTCTATACAAATCCCCACTAGCGCCACATCCACTCTATCCTTCCATGTCTCCCTATCAGAAATAGTAGAGAGTATCATATATATCCCCGCCCATCCTTCTTCTCCATTCCGATCCCTGTACTCCCAATGGTTTTGGGTGACCATGACTGTGGTTAGATCGCCACCCCCATATTTGGGAAACTTCTTCGGCGGAACCGAGACATGCTCGACCTTGGGTACCAGCAGCTAGGTGGCGATAATAGATGTCTACTTTAGGTTCGTTGTCGTTTACAACACGGCTGACATCAAACATCGGTTCTAATAGTTATCATCATATGCACTTCCATAGTAGGACCAGAAGAAATATGCCGCTGGGTGATAAGGACCTTGTCGTTGATGGCTCTTCTGCGGTTTTGTTGCGTTGTGCAACTATACTATGTCATGGTTTATGGCCATCATTTGCTTATCTTGGGTTGTATATTCTTGGAATGACTGGAATGCTGGCCAAACTCGAATGACTTGGGTGAGTGTCTCGCCAGGATGGATTGAAGTATCACTTATATTGTGCCTGAAACTGAAACCTTTGTTTTAGTTTGATGTGATATCCATGGATACTCCGTACAGTCCCCTAATAAAGTGAAGAATGAGAAATGACCATGTCTTATAATTTAGAGGTCATTTTGTACTCACAATTGAAGAGATAGATACTCCGTATAGTCAAATAAACCACAATAAATCACCCTCCCAATAGTTTTGCCTATAAATAGCTGATGTCTCACATGCTGGACAGCCACTACCTATTTGGGCTTAGCCCCGCAATACTCAAACATCGCATCTTCTCTTTCTCTGTTTCTTCCCCTTCTCTCTAATCATCTGTGAAGACATTCGTACATTCGTTTACTGCTCTGAAGTTATTTACAATCGCGAAATTCCTTCGCGAGATCTGCATGTTTTAGCGCCAAGACTGGGGGGATCAATACCATATTCTGCACTCCACGTCCTTTTGATCGTCCTTCCGTAGCAACCGAAATTGCTTGGTACCGAAACCAAATCGATAAGCCTGTTTCGAGGCCTTTCTTTTTGACAGGTCACACCGGGTTGTGCAAGGGGCGTGATCAATCCGCCTTTCAGCCCAAGGAGTAACACCTCGGTCGCTTAATTTTTCGAACCTCCAGATCTTTTTCCCAATCCTCGACATGCGGTGTTTCATACTGAGCGTGCTTTGCACCATCCTGTTGCTGGGAACCATATCATCGGCTTGGCCATGGCCACCCTATGGAGAACTTCTGGGCGGTCACTTGGATAAGCGAGCAGGTAATTGAGGGCTCTCATCATACCATTGTACCCTTGATGCTGACTTCCCTTCAGACACCACAGAGACAGCAACAGCTGAACCCTCCGAACCTACCACGGATACCTCCGCTGCCCCTAAGACTTCTACCGGAACCACCACTGGGACAAATACCGACTCAAATACCGACACCAAAACAGGAACTGCAACCGATTCCGAGAAGACTGGCACAGAAACTGGGACGAAGACAGGAACAAGCAAGACTACCGCTACCAGCTCGATCTCCATTGACCCTGCTGCCGCTCCTGGCGGTGTGTCCATGATCACCCCCGCTTCCTCGTCAACGACCTACTACAAGATCGGCGAGGATGTGACATTTGTGTGGAACTATACCTCCTTGTCGGTCACGCCGTCTGCAGTCAACGTCGTGGCTTCGTGCAGTCTCAACGCTATGAAATATACGCTCTCTTCCAACATGACCGTAAAGGAGACTGGAAGCATCGTGTGGGATACTGGAAAATACCAGAAATCAGCCACCATTCCGTTGCTTACCGCGTCGTATACTCTGATCGTCTATGATGCCGATAAAGAAATCAGCGATGTCGCAAGCGCCGGACACTTGAGCTCGCAGAACGGCGGTTACGTATTTGGGATGTACACCCCCCAGCCGTATACCCCACTGAATGGTGAGCATTTAAACCATCCTCGTTTGAACAGGCTGCTAACTTTTGTCCAGAATTCAAGTGCGCCACCTGTAGCGGCGCCCTGTCCGAAACCAGTCGCCTAGCCATCAAATTCACCGTCGGCATGGCCGTCATCACATTCGCTTCTTTCACCTGGTTTGCGGGCAGTGCTGGCGTTCTCGCCACTTGAAAAGCACCCACTTGGTGCACTCGAATTGACTTGTCATGAACACATTCCTTTTATTTTAGGGCGTTGCATTGCTAAAGCGATCTGGATTTACGATAATAGCAGGAAGACGGCGTTGCGTGATACTTTTATTAGCATGTGTATTTATTTATTTTTGCATTTCATCCTTTGTCTAATCTGTTTATTTTACTTATAATAAGCGATGATGGTCGGTTGGAGATTTTGATATTTTTTAGTATCTTTGATTCTTGCATACAATACAACCTCTGTTGCATCAACCCTCCATTTCAAGGTATTCTTCCTCAATATGTCCTCACATCACGGACAGATTTCCTACCCGACTTGACTTCGATCTGGCACCGGGCACCTTCACCTGGGCCTCACTTTAGCCTCAGTTTTCCTTCATGGCTTGCTCACGGCGCCGGCGAGCCTCGAGGTAGATGAGGTTGACCTTCAGGGTTCCCATGATCCAATCATGCTCGAGGTGCCGATTGGCATCCGCTGGACGGCTGATTTGATGTTTTGCGTAGGAGTTCGCAAGGCCGGCCATGTGGTAGCTCGCAGCTGTGGCCAGCAGCACGTTGTTGCAGCTGAGCATGACGTCAATGTCGAATGGCTCGTCCAAAGCCTTTCGCAGCGCCTCTGCCTTTCCTATTCTGGATTCCCCAGCGGTGGCTTCGGTCTTGGTGAAGTCTGCGGCGTTGGGACCGTATGCCTCATACGCCTGGTTTGGCTGACGGTCATTCAAGTCAGTTCGGGAGTTCATGTTGACTCCCTGCTGGTAGAGTTCATTGTACTTGCTGTCGAATGGCTCTAGATCCATAACTTCATGAGCCGGGTGGATGTCACTCTCATTGATCTGCTCAAAAGCCATGGGTGCTTCGGGGAAAATGCCTTGGTAGTTACCAGCTTCCTGGTGGACGTTGCCAATGTCGCTTTTGAATGGTTCGAGAAGCATGCGTGCCTGGGAGGAAAATCCTGGGTAACGGATACCGGCATGCTGGATAGCATTGCTAACTTCTTGGGTATCAAAGTCTTGCCCAAGAACATCAAGTTGCTGGGTCATGCCTTGTTGACTGATAGTACTGTGAACATCTCTGCTATAGGCCTGATATTCTTCATTGTCCATAGGCACTATTGTTTGCGGGGAATTGACCCGTCGATGGTAGACATCACTCTTCGGGTAGAGATCGCCGGGCTGGATGACAGGGCTGCGCTGGTGAATATAGCATTGCTGGTGAATATGGCAGGGATAGGAAGCATTGTCTTGACGGCCGGCATAGTCTGGGTTGAAAGACATGGCGCGTTGTTGTGTTGATGAGAAGATGGCTGTTGATGTCAGGGTCATTGTTGGTGGAAGTCATCTTGTTTTCGAAAATCGCCCTGGCGATGGGGCTCCGTCTGAGAGGTACTGCCTTGACTTGGGGTCATCACTTACTTGGGGTCATCACTTCCTCACTAGTATGTTCTCGATTGTCCCTCTTAGCCCTGGGGTTCCTGTTTGCGCAGCCTGGTTTTGCAGTCCGGATCCCTCGTTGGTCACTTCCTGATTTGTCCTTCTTGCCCTACCGCTCCCCTTTGAGATTCTTGCGTTGGAGTCATGACTCCCTTTTTGATATCTGTCTGATCGATGTTGTTAGCCCTGCTATTACTTTGAGCGGGAGCTGTAGCTTCGGTGTCGGTTCCTCGAGTGACATGCGCAGGCGTATTCTTGCCTTTCTGGGAGCTTTCGCCTTACTGCCTCATACATCACATCACCTTCCTGGAAGACTATATTGCAGATGTCAGCGTGTCGGTAGGCCTTGTCTCCCTCTCTTCTTTGAACATCATCTTTTGGGAATTGACTGGCTTACGGTGCGGTGGTCTTGGTGCCGGACATAGTCTTGGTGGCATGGACCCTTTTTATTGCGATCCATTAGCCCAGGGCTGGGGACCTCCGCAGATAATTTGATGGAGCTATGGTGTTGAAGAGATGTCGCTTGATGCGAGGGTATTGATGTTCAGAATGCCGATTAATGAAGCAAAATCAGAATCGAGATATTTTTGGCACAAGATGTTTATGTGTTTCATTTCCAACCTTGGAAGGGTCATTGTTCGCTTAGTCGCTGCGTGGATTATTACCTAGTCGGCCTGTATGATCTACCTGCATAGGTATGTGCTTAGATAGTTGGATCTATGTCCAAAGGATGCCGGGAAGGGTGTACCTGACTACATGGGGTTGTGCATGTTGCCCCAACAAAAAGATAAAATACAACATACATAGATACTCTTTTATTGATCGTCTGAGCCACCCTCTGCCTACGGGAATATATGCATGCAGCCGGATGTTCCAGATGTCCCTTTGTTGCGACATCTGGAGCAATGAGGCGTTCAGTTCTGTTTCAATTCCTGCGCAAAGACAAACGAATACACAACAAAGCTTGATGTCTTACTTCTTTACAATTGACAATCGGAGTCTGTCTTACAGATAAAGAAAGCCGCGGGAAGCTATTCAAGCGTCCATTGACTGGGATTTTAAAGCGTAGAATATAAAAGAAGCTATCTGGTCTCCTACCTCTTCTCCTTCCTACCCATGAAAATAATCTCTACCAACCGCGTAGCCTAACTTTTCCATGCCCAACATCATCCCCAAGCCATCACCGACAAAGTATCCGATCCGAAAAAGACAATGCCTTCCCAACTAGGCTGGATCTGGCCCAAAGATCCACGCCCCGGCAACCCACAACGCTGGCCACGCCGCTGGCGCTTCTTTGACGTCCTAACAGGCAAAGGGCCAGACATCTACGTTGGCCGAATAGGCCAGCCCAAAAGCAAGACCAGGAGATCATCCTCTCGATCCCGGTCCGGACCCACAAGACAAGAATGGTCCCGATGGGGGAGCAACCCCAACGACCCCGACTCGAACTACAGCCCGTTTCCCTGGGTGCGGCAGCCCGCGGGCGAATGCTATGATTTCCGCACTAGGAAGTACCACGTCCCGGACCACGGGACCTGGAGTGCTGTTGAGTATTGCAACGGGGGCAGGGTTCGGCGGGGGGAATGGGTCGGGAAGGAGGAGGTTCATTGTGTGCCAATGCGATATTGGGATCGGAATGGGGTTGAGTATCCGGCGGAATTTTGGCATGATAGTATCTATGGGAAGCATAGTCGTTGATGGCAATTGATGGGACGGGGGAAGGTGAAAGGAAAATGTGGGTGTCGGAGGGTAATTTACATGTTATGTTTTTACATCCAGAGAGATCGCTTAGAACGTTTCAATAATTCTTTTCCCAAAAGCTGATGAGCTGATGAAAAATGTAGGCCAATGGGGTGGCAGCCTTCTAAAATTTTCCTCCGAGTTCCAAGAGACCTGCCCAGGTTCTCCAATCAGGCGCACCCATAGTGCAATGCGTCAAAGGTGTATATACGTGCTGGTCCATCAACAGACTGTTGATTCGCCTGAGGTCGTCGGAGGGTTGGCAGTTGGGCGCCGTTATCAGTCAGGCGATTGCACTTGACGCATGGTGTCTGCTTGATATCCGCATAGGAAGAAATCATATCCTGCATCGGTAATTAGCAAGTGTCTCCTCCAGAGTCAGAAACATAACATACCAGCAAGAAAGCAAGGTCCCATTTCCGTGGCCGTGACTCCACACATCCCAGTATAGCATTCTCAAGTTTCGTAGGTGACCGGCCAGCGATCTTGCTTGAAACCTCCCAGCCAGAGATCGGAGAGCCAGGGAAAGATACTCCTTTGACCTGGAAGACAACACCAGCTCTGACAAGTGCTACTGCTAGTGAAGTCCCATCCAAGTCCTTGATAACCCGTACACCTGGCATATCCCGCTGAGCAAATCGCTCCAAAACATTCTTCCATTCGCCCTCGGTAGACTGCGCTTTAGTACGTTCAGCCTCTTCGTTCTCGCGCTGACGCTCATCTATTTTGGACTTTTCCTTTTGCGCTAGCTCTTCTAGAAGAACGTCATAATCCCTTTCCCACTTCCCCGTCGGCTGAAGAAGCTGACCATTGGCTTCCTTGATGCGTGATTCAACATGTGCCCATACGGACGTCAATTCCGGATCCCGCCACAAGGACTGAAATTGCTGGACATCAGCGACGCGTGCGCGTGCGGTCTCATCCAGACTAGCCCGGAGAACCCGCGGTGTTTCAGCGACTGGATTGCCGAGTGCCACTTTATCTGGATTTGCAATAGGCACTAGAGGTTCTAGTAGGCCTTGAGGCATGAATCCACGCAGTTCATGGATCTGGATATCTTGTTAACTTGATTTTGTGGCAGAGTTGCAAGGGCTCCTGTACTTACCTTGCGTTCGAGTTCTTGTAGTTTTGCTAATGATGAAACAAGTTGAATCTCCGAGTCCAGCCCTGAAGTTTCCCTGGTGCCAGTCACGGAGTTCTGATTGGTAGCAGCCATCGACTGGGCAGTTGAGATGGCTTTTTGTGAGTGACTCGATTAAATGGTCAAATATGCCCCAAAAATGTCCCGAATTGGCCTCAGGGGATAAGTTATATAGATATATATTTGAATAGGCACCTGAGTTTCGAAGTGCACAATCAAGCAAGGTGGAAGGCAACGAGTTATCGCAGTGATTGTTTTGCGGGCGATGAGATCACCCCGTATCGTCTGTTATATAATGAAGTGTCAAATAAAAGTTTCCAGAGTCGAATAAGAGAGTGTGTTTTTGATGTTGGATGACAGATAATGATATTTTTGTTGCTTAAAGCTGTTTCAGTAATGAGAGGATGGGAGGATGTGAGAGATGAGATGGGCCGTGAACCAATCAGGAAACTCCAGCCACAATCTCCTGTGCCACAAGTGGCTGAGTCAATGCTTACATACTCTTATTTTTCTAGGTACCTGGAGTGCACTTCCATTTCCTTTCCAAATTTGATTCGGGTATTCCCCTTTGAAAGGTTTTGAAAGGTTTTGAAAGGTCCCTAATTCGTAACTGCCTTGAATTACAGCTCCATCACACTACCTGTGTCTTTGACCCTAGGTGGCCGGTCTTACCCTGAGTGAGTTCAGTTTGAAGCAAGCTTTTGCTAATGAAGCTGCCCAGGTGCGGCTTTGATGAATAAGAACCCTCCCGTTACAGAATTATCTGGACGCAAAAAAATCTAAGGAGCCGCACCGGGTGCAGTCTATGTCGCTTTGTTGGCCAACGAAGCTATAGAGACTGGATGGAACAAGTCCTCCATTGTCTCACTTCTGCAAACTTCTTCGTAGAATTAGCTCTCCAGCATGCTGTCTCGACCTTGGCTGGTCTGTAGAGACTCCTGTAGCCCATCATCCGATACTTCCTGTCCACCTTCACCAGGACCCATCAACATCAACCAGCACGGCAACTTTCACACCTTGAAATTCATCATGGGCAGGACAGGTGAGGCATCTGTCTTTCGGCATACCCCACACAGACCAGAATCCGACACACGACTGCCTCAAGCGTGACGGGCCTTACGTAACCGCTGCATTCTGGGAATTGATGAATGTATCAAGGTATGATCGACTCACAAGAACAACCCTAGAGTTTCTGGATAATTGCTCAATAAATCTCAAGCTTTCCTTCATGCTACAATGAAGCTGATTGAAGACGAAAATTTCGAGGAGATGCGAATGTCTTTTCATCGATCCTTGGGCTGCCACGACAATTCGCAATTCACCAGGTGGGGATCAACTGCGCCCCCGAGCAGAGCCTCAAAAAAAGTGGGGTAGAAGAGGCTCCGCCCCCAAAACAAAATAAAAAGATTCGAATTCCCACATTTTGAGACCACAGCAACAATGACAGACCAAAAGATCGAAGATGACTTCCTCCAGGGTTCAGCCCCAAATGCAACCCTCCGCAAACTTGATTTCGAGCATACATCCCCACCGATCAGCGAATACAAAGGCCATTTCGCCGTTATAGTGGACAACATCTTCACCGAAGCCGAATGCAAAGAGCTCATCCGTCTAGCAGAAGAGTCAACAAGGACTCAACTCCCAGACTCGACCCTGTCGCCCCCCGCATGGGAACCGGCGATGATCAACGCCGGCGGCGGCAACCAAGTAATGGCCCTCGACTCACGCAAAAGTGAACGAATTATATTGGACTCGCCGGAAATTGCCGACAGAATCTTGGAGCGACTCATGCCTTTCATACGCGAGTGTGAACTCGACCGTGTCCAGAGCAAACCCATCGTTACAGGTCTCGGGCCAGCGAAACGGGGTGAAGTACTCCGTCTCAGTCGGCTGAATGAGCGCCTTCGGTTTCTACGTTATGAGGGCGGGGATTATTTCCGACCTCATTGGGATGCGTGTTATGTTACGCCTGACGGGCTAGAGAAGTCACTTTATACCATTCAATTGTATTTGAATGGAGACGGGGAACAGGATATGGAAGAGCTGCAGCCTCATATTGACGAGGCGGAGAAGTCGAATTTGATGTTTGGGTTTGGAAAGGACTGGGATACTGACCCTGTTGAGGTTGGGTCCAAGGATGTTCAAGTTGGCGACCGTGATTGTACTTCGGAGACTGAGACTCTTCTAGGCGGTGCCACCTCATTCATGGCTGGGACGAATCCGAGAGAGGCGGTTCGGGTGTTCCCAAAGACGGGGTCTGTTCTCATCTTCCAACAAAGGAACTTGTTACATGGTGGAGACGATGTGTTTAGAGGTGTCAAGTACACCGCACGGACGGATGTCATGTACACTACCGAGTGAAGAAGAGATTTTGCCCCTGGGTTTGAATCTCTTTACCGAGCAAGCCCAGTTTCAACCATAAACTATACTTTCCTATGGAATGAAGACAAGTATGCTACTGATAGGCGCGGCGTGATTTATCTCACGGGCAAGCCCGGCTCGTGATTTCATGCTACTGTAGTAAGCTAGTTTTTCATTTTAAGCGAACCCAGAATGAGTTCGTGTTCATATATGGAGGATGTGGTGTATGTAACCAACAAACGGTTTCCCCGTAACTTCCCAGTAAATCCCCCGCAGAGATGGAAGTTTTCTCCAGCCGGCTGCATTCTATACGAAGATGGGTTCAAAGGACCTCACGGAATCGAGGTCGATGTCACCACCATACTCCAACGAGCCCCGTATACCGCAACGAGCTTCATGTGCACCTCCCAGGCGACCGTTCCCGCAGGTCGTGTCAACGGATCACCTAGACTTCCCCACTCGATGTCATCGATTCCAGGAGATCCCCGGATGAACGCGAATGTGGTCGCACTTGGAAGGTACAATATCTGTCGGCTTTCCTTGGACCCAAAGTACGGATATAGCAATTTGTGAGATCGATGACCAAGTTTACCCCCTTCAAAGTCCCCAGATCTTAGTGAGCCATGGTCATCATGAACAACCAAATTCGCCACAAGCTATTGTTATGAAAGATACAACATATATATTGATGGCCTGAGGCCAAAGGACTCGATATTTTATAAATAGCCACACATACCGCCTTCCTAGCCAGGAAAGTGCGCTTTCCATTCTAAAGGTCACCGCGGTAGAACCCGACTCCACCGTCAGCAACGCTCTCACGCTCTGGTTAACTTGCCTCGATAGGATGATTTTGTTCGATTATTTCTGAATTGAATTGATGGGATGGGGCAGTGGCGGCCTGGACCATGGCTTGCCTAACACGATACGTCATGCGAAACTGATATTGGAAGGAGCACGCCCTTGGGAGAAGGCTCGCGACCTGATAATCAAGGAAAAGGCAAACCCTTCACCGCCTCAAATCGGAATTCACGGAAGTACTAGCCAACCCAAATCGAACTTGCGGTCTATACAACATATTTGGGAAATAAGCGGAAAGCTCTTAACGAGGTGGTCACTGCCTACTTGGAAAATACGAAAGAGTGGGGGCAAGGACCAGCGGATACTGCAGCCCCGGATCACTCGAGATCCCTTCATATTGAAGGCCGCATAAATCGGAGAATCATCTGCAATATGATCTTAGCTTCGGAACATCTTGCGGCTGATACGTGGCGAGGACAAAAAAAGACAAGTGGCCATCAGCTGAACTGCTCGATTTAGACCTCGACTCTCCAGAACAGAGATGGGGGGCCTAACCAGAACGAAAAATGGGAAGCCTAAGTGTGGGTTCTGGAAATTGAATTGTTATGATCTATTAATGTATACTCCGTAAAAGTGTATCTAAATACAGCTTAATTATTATCCCGGATATGGAATGCGGTCCGGGGCAGGTCGGCTATTCATCAAAGATGCCCCGATGCCATTTCATCTGGGCACCTTGGCAATGTTCTTACCCAAGCAGCTATTCTCCAATGAATACATACCCTTCTTGAGTCCCAACCCACTTCTATCATTCTTCCGTTTCACCATTCCAGGGTTCCTGAGGGTGGCGTGAAAATCGTGGCGTCCGTAACCGGGGTTACGGGGTTCATCCAAAATAATTCTCTCGACCCTTGGAAATCAGACCATCCAATATTGCTCACTTCGTACTTCGTATGAGAGAATCTGGCACAGAGTCATCGGTGATCGACAGCCGGTCTGACCACATTTGCGGGGTGAAGCTGGAGCTATACAATGATCCGATTGGTTGGGTTTTGAAGATGTCTTAGATAAAAAAGGAATTTATGTTCAATGTTGGCAGCCATGTGGAGAAATCAAGAATAGAGAATAACGCACAAATCATAGGATGTTGTAGGGCTGTCTCACTTCTACCTAAGTCTGCACATAATCAAGACACCGTTGTGGAGCAACGTATTCCAGGTGTTACCCGACTCGACGTTACATCCATGGATCCCTATAGTTCTATTTCGAAATGTGACCTGCAATGGGCTCAAGTTTGATATCATATCATGTAGGAAAACACATAAATAGCCCGTTCCTCCCATACTATCCTCCTCATCATCCTTCAAAATCAAATCAGACACTCAACCACTCAATCACTCAACCATCATCATGCAGCTCACCCAGCTCCTCCTTGCTACTGGCCTCTTGGCCTCCTCGGCCTTCGCTGCCCCTGCGGACACTTCCGCTAAGTCTATGATGGCCGACAGCCCCCAGTGGACCCTCCAGGACACCAAGCGTGTCTGCAACGAAGAAGACACCTCCTGCACCTGGACTTTCGGCATTTACCCCGGCGCCGGCGATGCCACTCCCTGCACCTACATTGTGGAGGGGAGCCCTGCCTCCCAGGCCGACGGTGGCCCCGTCACCTGCGGTGGATACACCGTCACCTCCGGCTGGAGCGACCAGTTCGGCGCGGAGAATGGTTTCACTACCCTCTCTGTTGTCAACGAGGCTCGCCAGATTATCTGGCCTGCCTATACCGATAAGCAGGTTGCTGGTGGTGAGGTTGTCAAGCCTGACCAGAGCTACTCCCCTGCTGCTCTCCCTTGAATGAAGATGGAATGATATCTCGGAGTATGAGCTGAATACCGTGTATACCAACCACTTTCCTTAATGACAATCAATGACAAGCGATTTAATATCTTCTACCTGTTATCATATGTATTTCATACTTAGGATCGGCTGTAGAAAAGAAGATAACCGCGTAGCACATAATGTGGTTCATGACGAAATTCGAGAAGTTTTCCTTTCATACTCGGTCTTCATACTTAAGACTTTGCTAAAGACGACGGAGGAGAATTAGGACAGTACATTGTTTTTGACTAAATTGATAAACCTCGGCGGCCTGGATAATTGCGGTGTGATTTCAGGTACCCCCGGCGGAATCAGGACTTTCTCCCCGTCTATTCCTCTCCCGTTACGAATGTCCAGGGATCCTTCCTCCCAGTAGACGTTTAGGTTGGTATCCTCTAGACGTTATAAGCTTCTTTTCTGCTAGCAAGGTCGAAGGGAACACTCGCAGTCGGAAATTTATAGCCGTCTACTTCCTAGCACGCAGACCCGTGGCTACGAAGACCATGTACACTATTGGTATAACGGCTTTGAAGCCAAATCTCTGTTCAACACGAGAATTCTAATAGCAGCACTTGTCAAATGTTAAAGCCACGTAATTCATAGCATGGCTATAGAGTGAATTTCCTCTAATTTGCAACGGCGTGGCTATCTATGCAGGCATCTCCATAAAAGACGGAGGCCTTAGCACCAACACATCAAGAAAAGAGAAGAAGAGAAAACCAAGCCACGGCCAGAAAGACCAGAAACGAAGAAAGCGAATTCTATCTGTTCATGTCGCCTCAGAGCCAATTACCCCAAAGCCACTGTACCGAAGACTGGACGTTAGTGTCCCCAAGCTTAGCCCCATACCATGTTCTCAATCTCGTTGTCCTGGGAGAGAGAGTCCGCATCGTCCATCTCTTCATTTCCCTCCCGGTATCGCCATCTCTTCCCCATGACATCCTTGAAAGTCTCAACATCCAGGTCTCCACGCATGATAGTCTCGGAGAACGGTCTGACCGGCTGGGAATCACCAAGAGGCTTCAGTTTCACGTCAAGGTCAGGGGCCACGAACAAGACTGCGCTCAATCGACGCACGCCCGGGGCACGGCGAACACGATGTTTGGCGGCGGAAACCCGGCCACCACTCAGAATAACCGCACACCATCCAGTCAGGACAACTGTGGCATCTCCGGGGACAGGAACCCACATGCCAGGGGTTTCTTCGAGCTCCAGGCCGGGCGTGCCATCCTGGAAGATAATGGAGAAGGTCCCATAATCCGTGTGAGCTCCGCATCCATTCGATGAGTCGGGGGCGGCCGTGTTAGGATTGTAGTCACACAGGCGATAGTTCATATTGTATGAGGTGTGTGCTTCAGCAAGATCGGTACCGGCGAGGATACTCAGAGAAGACAGTATGGTGGGCACATATTGAGCACTGAGGGCGTTGAAGAAGTCGAGGACCTCGGCCAGACCATTAGGATCCAGGGACTCACGTAGAACTTCCGGAATTCGAGAGTTTCGCATGGGTGAGAGGTCGATGGTAAACTTCTGATCCGACTCAGTTTTGTGCAGAGCAGCAGTCTTGATGACGCCCCGGTGAGGGTAGGTTGCGTTGAGCTTAGCAACATCGTCAGGGTGAGTGTGGAGATGATCAAAGAGGGCCTGGATAGCTGAGAATGGTGCTTTGGCTTCAAGATTGACTGCTGCGGTTGTAGACTTAGAGCTCAAAAAGGACACTGCCGGAGCTTCAGCTGGGCCAGGAGGTGGGGCGATTGGAGTCCCCTTGTTGATAACATTGGTAGCCATGATGGATTCCATGATGGTCAGAGTGATGGTAGATGAAGAAATGAAGTGGGAGTGAGAGAGTGTGAGGGTTTAAATAGAGGTGGGAAGTGAAAAGGAAGTGAACCCCCACTTTCAGGTGACATCACGGCAAACATTTGAGCAAACGTTGAGAAGTAGAGACCTCAGCGTAGTGTACTACGCTGGGACTCAAACACTGCAGCCCAAATCAGGCCATAGTGCTATAAGTTACTGAGAAATGTAACCAATTATCAGATGCTTCCAAGGTTGTATAAAGAGTTGTTGGTTGTCGGGCCCTGAACAAGGCGGACGGGGAGTGACTGCGCAGGAACGACAGGTGTGATTGTATGTGGCAATGAAATAAAACGACATACACTATATGTTATAGTATTCAACGGAAAGTAAGCTCTGTTTCTGTGCCATATATAGGTAGCACAGACCTCGCTTCACCCTGTTCACGACTTCGTACAGCTTATATTGCTATAGATGCTAGATGCCAAGCAGCTCGCTAAAATAATCATCCAGCAGTACCTGGGTAAGTCCTTATACTTACCTACCTAGGTAGGTATTAACAAATCTTCGACCCCATGGATTGCCATGTCTAACCTGAACATTACACCAATTAATACGTGTGGGGCAAGTAAGGCGCACTAATCTCATCATTCATTTGCTATAAATTTTCCTCTCATTCCATAGATCAATATAATGCCCAAGCCATAGATTAGGCTTCTATTTCGCCTTTTTAACTGCAGGATGTCTGGTGTTTCGATTAGTATCAGTCAACATAAACCATGCACTTTAGACAATGGCTTTCTACAAAATATTGCTCACACTTACACAGCACACCCTAATATTTCCCGGCCCGGCACATGCCTTGGGACGGCTGAGCTTTGTTTAGAACAAGTTGATCTAAAGTTATAGTGAATAGGGATAGACTCACGTTGGAGGACACTCATCGAACCAAAAGTTCGGCTAATTCAAACCATAAGCATTAACACTTAAACTATTCCGCGTTTATCTTAAATGTCGTATGTGGAGCTCGACGGTAACATACAATGCAATCAAACTGTGGGAGATGTGAGCGTTGAATGTCCAACATTCCGATAGAACTATGTGATATATACCGGTGGTGCTACTGGGCCCGGCGGGGCTTCTTCAATTGGCATAGCGTATGCCACGACAACAAGGAGGGATAGGATACTTAGAAAACGCATTTTTGGGATTGAACCTGGACTTTTCGATGGTAACGTACAATGGAAACAGCCGCAATTCAATTGATTTTGACAGAAGGATATGAGGGAACCGAGCCAAGGGACATTGAGAAATCCTAGACTATTTACCTGTGAATACGTGCTAGATTTTGGCACTTTTGACATGTCCGTTCCGAACCACTCACACACGCAAAGTGGCTCTATATGTAACGATATTAGCCGACAAGAACCTAGAAAAGTACCACGTCATCCATATATTATAGTTAACATTCTATCTAGGCTTTGTTCGGTCTCGATATAGGAGGAATACTAAATGTCTCAGGTTGCATTATGTGCTATATTGTGCTTGCCTTCGAACACTGCATTCACAATTGGATGTATGATGTTCCATGTCCATCTGAGAATTCATGACACTTTCACACTAGCTAGGTTTAATGTTGAGTCAGCATTACATGGGGGACATGGAGGCTGGCAGTTACATTGACTGATTTGCTCCGAGCTTTGTGGAGTCAGAATTAGAAGAGTCATTGCTATAGAGCTCAATACTGAACTTACCAATATCCGAACCTTAAGACCGCAGCAAGGGCATTCTGATGAGCCTGAGTTCCGTACGAGAGTGCCGTAGCCGAAGACAAGGATTTCAAATCACATACGTTCTGGACGAATAACCAATATAGTTTAGTACATTGTCAGGTAGATAGATAACGAAACAAACAGTAGCAGTAGCACAGCATAGGCATTCGCCTCGGGCACTTTCAGGCACCCCGATGGCTTCTTAAGCGTACCATGTAGCAAAATATCAAGTGTGCTCAAGTAACGTGTAGCATTCAATGCATCACATCTCATTCTATTTCTCTCCAGTATACGAAGACCCATAGTGCTCAGGGTTCAAAACCCCCTTCCTAGGGGAGTTTATGCCTGAATGCCTTATTTTACAACGGCAGAAAAATTAAAATACCTGAATTACTATAACACTCCCCTTAGTAATCGAAGTACCTTCTAAGGTTAATTCTTCACAATCATGAAAATGAAGCCTTTGTCCTCCATACAAATGCATGCATCTCGATTTTTTAGGGTGGTTTACCAGCTTCTCTCTATGTATGAAAATGAAGCCTTTTTATCCCATACAAATGCACGCATCTCCGATTTTGAATATGGTTTAGAAGCCTCCAGTATGATAATGAAGCCTTTGTCCTCCATACAAATATATGCATCTCCATTTTTAAGGTGGTTTACCAGCCTCCATGGATGAAAATGAAGCTATTTACTCCTATACGAATGCGTGCATCTCCAAATTTTAAGAGGAAAAGCTTTATCTTCATACATGGGGGCATGTAAACTAACTAGTCCAGCAATTGGGGATGCATGCATTTGTATGGGAGAAAAGTTGACCGCGGGAGGTTACAATACGCTGTATAGAGCGGTGTAGAGAGCGGTCCTAATTCAGGCATTCAGGTATCAAGATTCCCTACTAAAAGGGGTTTTGAACCCTGAGCACTATGGGTCTTCGTATCCAGTATAAAGCTGGGTTTAAGTTAGAGTAAGCAAAAGGTAAAACTAAATTTGCTTCTTGCTTCACTGCAGCAAAACTGAACTAGATGAACTAGCACAACAAGCTAGATAACACCCCTAGTGAGCCTTTAAGATACCTAGAATCTTACTAGAATACAACCTTGGACCAACTCAAAGTACTAACTTCTCCGCCTCGTCCTCGATTGTCTCCATCAGCCTCCGCTGATTGTGCTCCACAATAACAGCTACCTCCCCACATCCGTCTAAGACATGGCATTCAAGATCCGAGTTTGCATTCATAAAGAAACGCACCTTGATAGTACCCATCGTCCATTTCTGCATCATATCACCTCTATTGATAACGTATGCATGTTGAATACGTCTGCGGAGCAGGAGCGGCTTTTCCGGCTTAGGATACAATCATCCGGACCGACTGGTGTGGTTTGCTTTGAATTTCCTTATGTGTACGAGTTTTATATATAACTTGTTAGGATCTTATTTTAGATATAGGTCGATACATCCATCAGCGAAATTCTCATCGAATTGTCACGTTTGTATGGCTTGCTACTAAGTCCTAGCTGGGAATACATATATCTTGCTATTGAGTCCTATTTCCAGTAGTGGCAGTAGTCCAACTGCCCTCTCGGCATCAGTTCCAGATCCGTACATACCGAAAACCGAGATTTCAACAGAAATACCTGAAGCATTTATTTTGAAGATCCGTCTGATCTCCGAGCCCAGATAACATACTAAGCCCCTCCACATTACTGACATACTCGAGGTTCTCTCGAGCGCGTGACTCTCGGCGGTTATTCTCTAACCGCATGAGGACCCATGTAGTGGCGGAGAGACCAATATATATCGAAGGACATCTGTTTACCATGTTAGCATTCTGGACGAGGGACCCACGCTAGTACAAACGCCAAGCCTGTATGATATCGAGGGCTTTCCTCACCCAGGAAAGTTTGAGGCGTGACAATATTAGAGACGCAGTAGAGAAAGAAGGCGGCCGACGTGACGGTTTGTTTCGTCGTGAAGCCTACAAAGTTGGCTCCAATTATAGACATGATCACCGTATAGTTGACGCCGGAAGCTGAGATTATAATGCAGCTTGCGAGGCGACGGTGCCGATATTGGTCTTCTGGAGTCACATAAATAATGATAATACCGATAACCCAATGATACTGGCTAGAGCTGCAAGTGGCTGCTTTTGTTGCGGGGAAAGGCGAAGAATGTCGGGGGACCGGAAACTAGGAGTTACGTGAGGGCCTTGGGAACTCTTCAGTTCTCGACTTTTAAACGATGGAGGAAGGTGGCTATTTACCTGGACGGCATAATTAGGAGCGGTATATAATTGTGCTTTCAGTGCAGTGTATTGCTAATTCACTAATCCTTTCGGGTCCAAAGTTGTAAGAGCCTCGGGCAGGTAGCGCTTAAGAGGATACTTGGGACAAATGGTAGGTTTAGGAAATAGGACCAAAGGTATAGTGCAATGGTAAAAGAACTAACACACACGCAGCACGCTGGCCAAATGAACTGGACATGAACTAAGACTTTGCAAGCAAGCGAATCGGTGCTATTGTAACCCCGAAGGACCGCCTTGCCCTATAAGGGTTAAAATGAAAAGGGAAAGTGATCCATCTCGTATATGTAGCAGAACTCAAATGGCTACTTTGCACGTGGATAGGTCTCAAATTATACATGTATTGTAAGAGATATTGTTCCTAGGTATGAAAATTGCATTGCTTCCTCTCTGTCTGATAGCCGTTGAAAACGAAACACCCAAAATGAAATCATTGTAGTGTACACCTGCGCACTCGCCAACTGGATCCCAAGACAACGAATAGGGTCAGTAATTCGCTTTCCACAGGCTCTTTATATCCTTCTTGGCTGGCTTTAGAAGACCTTTAATCTCCACTTTGAGAGCCTTCTTGTCTTCTTTGGACCACATCCCACTCCGCTTCGCCGCTCGGAGATCCCGGACGTGGCCTGTGATCAGAGTCGAGATATTTTCCGCCGTGCACTTGGTACACTTCTTCTCATCGGCAATATCATTCAATGCTTTGGCGAGTGTGTGTATTATATCTTTTGCCTGTGGTCTCTGCAATTCGGAATCCAGAAGCGGGACTTGGCTGGGCCCGTGAGTTAGGCAATCCACTTTCGGGCTACTAATCGGGCGTTGGTTAAAATTAAAGTCGTGGGGGCGTGGACTCTCAAGACTCACTGTTTTACCTCTTGTTTCTCGGCATCGTCCAAGTCGACTGAATCGACGGTGTAGGACGGAGCCTTGGAGTCGTCGGTCTTGAATTCGGTCATCAAGTTTGTACGCTGGAAGTGAGGATGATGATTTCTGAAAGTTTCTTGGTCTGATGGCTCTCATATTCTAGCTCACTAGTATTTATATCTACACCTCGCCGCACGGTACTGCATTATCAAAATGGGAAGTCCGATATAGGTATCCGGTGATTACCGGATTGGGCGGCTCGGCTGAGCGAAATGTCCGATCTGGCTCGGGGTTTCTTCTTTTTCAGTTCGATTCATCTTATGTCCATCTTGAACAACGTACCTAGTAATTGTTCAGGCTATCATATAATGATTTAATCATACTGAAATGTATTGCTTCTTTTCTCCTTTCCAATTCTTCGTTTGAGGCCCGATGCGCGTCTTCCAGTCATTATGTCTCTCATTATTTTGTCGTTCTACTATTGCAGCACCAAACATGAAGTGCCCAAAAGCTTCTTGCTAATCTATGTATAATACAGCGTAAGGGAGGTTGGTTTATGTTTCAATTGAGAACTTAAACTACAGCTCGATATAGATGTATGTTAAAGCAACTGTCAGCAGCAGGATTTAATTAGAACGAGTGATTAATCTTCCTCCAAAGGATTGTTTAAACATGTGCAAGAACGGGCTGGGCGAATGACCATCTGGCGACTTTATACATGTGGAGGCCTCACCCGGGCAGGGACATGAAAAGGCATCACCGAGGCATATATTCACATGGTTCATTAATTGGCAGCGGGGGAAGCGTAACATGTACAATGGCCTCGGGAATTTCGGCATATTTACAAATTTGGGCGTTTAAAGTCGAGTTCGATTTCTTAACTCCGAGCCCTGTCGCTGCCTAATTGAGACACAAACACAGCTCGATCTGGTTGGACAGGATTTAAGGCCTGACGTATAAGGCAGAAATATTAGAAATCCGGCTCATCGGGGCCCGGGCCGCCGTAACGCCGAGCTTATCAACCTTATCGGCGTTCCAACCTTGGAAGGGTATCGGTTTCGTCATTGCTGTTCGCAGCCCCGGAAATATAAAAGAGGCTCAAGTCTAGACAAAATTCCTGATCAAAATCCCTTAAATAATTAATCAAATCATCGAGGCAATTTCCTTTCATATCCTCCCAAAATGTCCTCAACCAACAACATTGCCTTCACCGCCCCGATCAACCCACAAGGCGCAACACCCGTTCTCACCTCTGAACAAATCTGGAATGGCCTGCTCTTGAAGATCCGTTCTGCAGAGACATTTGTTCCAGGAGCCATCCAAACTACAAAGGTTATAAGTGACTCCGTCGACCCATCGACTGGAAACCCCGTCACCGTTCGCGAAGTCCTCTTCCGCGAGACCCAGAAAACAGTGCAAGAGACTGTCACAGCTTTCGAGCCTACGCGGGTAGATTTCGAGCAGCCGGATGGAAGCAAGATCAGCAATGTGATTAGTCAAGGAGCTAATGGGGAGCTCTACATGACGTATATCTTCGAATGGAGACACCCCGGTGTCTCCAAGGTGGAGCTGGCAGCGCTGCTCGAGAAGGAGAAGAAGATGAGCCAGATGGCGGTTGAGGGGACAATCAAAGTGTTGAGGGAGTTGGTTGAGAAAAAGAAACTTTGAAGTTGATAAGGGGCGGGAAACGCTGTCCTTGACGCACGCTATCATGAATTCCATCTTCGGCCCTCGATCATCTTCTCGGTGAACTCCACCCCGTAGTCACCACATAGCTGATGTAGTGTATTCTCAGAGTAATGATTTATCAGGGCTTTCCTTTTAATAGCCCTGTTGCCAGTCATGCTAGAAACAAGCAAAGCAGTCGTGGGCGAGTCGAATCGTTTCCTCCGAGCGTGCGACTCCCACACAAAGTTCGTTGGCTCTTCAGACAAATTTTTCATGACCCCTGGGTCCAAATTACACAAGAAAGCAACTTTCCTCTTGACACAAATTAGTCGGATAGCCTGAGCCCATTCCTTGCGCGTCAAAAAAACCACGTCAAGCTCCAGCTCTGTCAGTCCCTCACACAGCCTCAGTAAATTCCAGCAACTCTTAATATCGTCCCATCCGTTCCAAATTGGATCCCGCCACTGTGGAAATGTACTGGGATGTTCATCATGGTGGTATGCATGAATAGGCATAAACGATATCCGTCTTAGCCACGATCTCACCTGAGGACGAATAGCAGTCAAGAATCCCGTTAGGAGAGAGGGATCCTCGAAGGCGAGCCAGTTCTCCGTCCAAAAGATGGGTGCAGCGTCGTTCCATAACCCCTTGCTGAGAATGGCTAGGTTGTCACGCCTTCTACATAGGCATGGTAGAGACCTCATGCATGGAATCCCTTCCACGCTTCCGTTCAGGTCCCAGTAGCAATTGTCACAAACATAGGCATTTTTATGCGGCTGCGCCCACTGGCTTCGTGCTGGGGATTGAAAGATCGGGACTTGCGGCTGTTTCCAGACGTAGCTATGGCAGTTTGCACATTGGGGGCCTTCTCTGTCCCAGGGATGTGGATGTGGATCTGGGCCGGGTCTTATACGGCAGATAGGCATTTTGCATGGGCTGGAGTGACATAGGTCAAATTTGCAAGGCTGAACGAGAAGTTTGCGGTAAATGATATTTCTTATTTCTTGTGGAAGAGAGAAGAATCTTGGATCTTAGTGTTAAGAGTAGAAGTTCTGATATTGTGTAAGAGTTCATACCTCTTGAAAAGGGGAGACTCCTCATGCTCCAGGGGCTCGATGGAACGTGTCTCCTGTACATGGTGTGCCTTTTATATTGCCCGTCGGACACCTTTTGGTTTGGCTCGTAATTCCCTGCGTCGTGTATACCGATGGAGTTTGGGTTCCAGGTCAGGCTCTGAAGATAGTTTCGCCATTTATGCGCAAATATAAGAATACAATACAGATGTTCAAACTGTTCAGGCTTACAAAGTTTGCTATCTATGTAGAATTTATAAATGTAGTCAAATCCAGTCTGCAGCCTAACATGACTCAAGCGCACGTCACAGTCAGCTTTCAGCCTCGCGGGGACTCGAAAGAGAAATGATCACAGGCTGTGGCGCAGCACTAGATTTGCAAGTAGAATATGAAAAATTGAGTCCATTTACAAACTTCGTGGCACTCTGCATAATAATTTACTTGCAATCAGCGGTGTGTGTGTTAATTGTGTTAATTCAGTGCACCTCCATTGATGCACGCGCTTAGAGAGACATGATCGGGCTGGTAAGAAGAGAGGGGCCACTAAGAGGGGCCAGATTTTTAGAATCAACTGAGATGATATTTTAGCAAGGGCTGTCTCTATCTCTGATATCTCTGACAAAATACGAATCGAAAAGAACAAGCTCGGATTGTAAGGGTTGATGAACAGATTGGCCTGAGTAATGTCCGTTGAAAGCAAGTTCCAAGGTTTTATATGCTCCCTCGCTCATCGTCGCCATACCACTTTTCGGGCAATTTTAGCGAAGCATGCTTTACGGATAGTACAGCAAACTATCTTTAGAGCTCTCCGAGAATGAAAGAGGGTATGGTCGTAAAGGGCGAAGTCAGTATGTGGCATTAAAGGATATCCCCAGAAAGTTGACAGATTATTACATGGTATGATAGAAACGTATTGCGTTATGACTCATTAAAGCTCAAGGTTGTTATTTTATTCAGTGAGCAGGAACCAGCACCTTTCCCTCAGACACGCTAACAGCAGTGCCTGTCAGCACAACCTGTTCAACCATCTTGTCGCCATCCAACGTAACCCCAACGCCAATGTCACTGCGGCGGCCCATTTCAACACCCTGCACAACATGGTATTGATAATTCTGACCGGCCTTGCCCTCCGTGAGTGTTAGGTACGCCGCCAGTCCACTAGCCGAACTACCAGTAGCTGGATCTTCCAGGGTTCCCAGTATCATCCTAGACCGAATGACCTTCTTCTTCGTGATACTATCCTCAACATCTCGAACAATAAAGTATACACAGATCAACCCAGACCTCCACCCATCATCAAGATAATCAGCAGAGACCAGCTCACCGCCGGTTGCAGGCGTAACAGCAGCTAACGCCTCAAGCGAAGGAAGCTCAATAAACAACTGACTCATCCCATTGACAATGGAAAAGAGCGGGAAAGTAACATCTGGTCGCGTAAAAAACGGCGCCAGCGTCGGGTGCAACCTCACCAGCTCCTTCAAGCTAAACCGCGCAGTATGGATGCGCGTATTGTGCGCAATCCGGGCAGCAACGTAGTTGGTCTCGCGATTCTGGACGGAGATGGGGATATCGCCGGACTTGGTCGAGAGGGTGGTGACGCCATCGCCATCAGCGGGGTCGACTGAGTGGCTCAGGAACCAGGAGGCTGCGCCAATGGTGGGATGGCCTGCGAAGGGGATTTCACAGTCTGTGGTGAAGATGTCGATGGTGCGCTTGCTCTTCTCGCGTACTGGGTGCACGAAAATACTCTCCGATAGATTGAATTCCCGCGCGATGGTTTGCTTCTGGCTCTGGGTGAGAGCGGTTGAGTCGTCATCTGGAAGGAAGACTACTGCTAGCGGGTTTCCCGAGTAGGGTGTTGATGTGAAGACATCGAGGGTGACGAATTTAAGGTGAGTCATGTTTCGGATATTATGTAGATTGGATGTTCATGTGGAGATCAACGGGGATGTCGGGGTTTTATAATTGAAAGATCCCCCACTTTTCTTTCGCTTTGACTCATCGTCGAAACTTCACGCTACATTCGGAAAGGGTCATGTCTATACCTAGGTAGAATTATCGAATTATCGAAACAGAATATCTACGGCATTTGCTCGACATCTCTGATGATTCTCTACACTCGCGGGAGAACAAAATCCTCCGGCATACCCTTCTTACTCCCCCATACCTTCAGCCCCTCAATCAACGCTCTACTAAAGTCAGGATCATACTTCAATCCATCATCCTGCGAACTAATTCTCCTCCTCCACAATGCCCAATTCTCAGCCATCACCCCCTCTGGTGCGCGCAAAATCCCAACCGCCACATCAACTATCCCCGGCCGGTCGGTACAGCTATAAAACACCGTTGCGCCACACGTCCCACAGAATGTCCGTAGTACCTCTTCACTAGACTTGTAACTCTTCAACGACCCGATAATCGAATCTACCGCTGGAGAAGGGGATATGTGATCAACCGGAACGAACATCCAAGCTATGACATTCGACCCATCGACCAGACGACAGTCATCACAGAGATCAAGAAGCGCAAGCCACTTGCTCGTATCTCTTGGCAATACCCATCCCTCGCTCGCAGGACTATCGAGGAATTCCTTTCTAGGACGAGAGATAGAGAACGAAACGCCACCGCAGTGGCATTCAGCGCGCAATTCCTCGGCCTTGGTTCTGATAGCCTTGCTAGCATCCAGTGACGCCTCCAGGTTAAAGACGTCAAGCTGACGACCATCAACGTGCGAGAACATCGCCGAAAGTCCTCCATCAAGCGAGGAGGTCGTAAAAGCATGTGTGCGCATCTCCCATAGACCCTGGTTTGGCTCAGTAACGACAGCCGTAGATATCACCCAGCTCCCGTCATCGTGTGATCTGTCACCCATGTGGCAGCCGCACGTACTGCAGAAATGCCGCGCTGCCTGGGACTCGGCGTGGTTATAGAGTGTCAGTTTGTCTATGCTGGACGGAGCGATGAACTGCGGTGCTACGCCTGCTGGTAGCGGGGCGTGGAAAATACACGGTGTGCCATGTGTGTAGCGACAGATGCTGCAGTGGCATATGTGGACTTTGAGGGGAAGAGCGTCTGCAGGAATTATTATAGCGAAGTGGATGCTTTGGCAGTGGCACGCTGCTGTGAGAGTCTTGCTATCAAGAGCCATCTTAAAAAACAGTAGGCGTCGAAATTGCTTTGGATGAGTTTTCACCGCGGTCAAGACAGATGTCAAGTGTGGGGAAGCCCGTATTTTTTCTCCCTTTGCTTCATCAACGCAGCCTTGGCTTTGTGACATCCTTGGCAGATATTCCACCTGGCCAGAAAGGAAACATTAAGTCGTAAATTTGTTCTCATTGAGCTTAGGTATCCGATGCTTTCCAATTCCTTTTCCATCTCAATGCCAAACGCCTCATCAGGTCATCATAATCGAAAACATGTCACAAATACGAAGTGAACCCACTATTCAGAGTCACTCTCAATTACAAATCCACCGCGCATACGTCTCCTGGCGGGAGCCACAGGCTCATTTTCCTCGTCATCATCTACAGCCTCAGGCTCCGTAGCTTGGAGCTTGCTCGGGCGATCTCCAGTGAAGGCGAAATCATCATCAAAGGTAAGGTCATCCTCACCCGATGTGAGAGGGGTGTCTTCGTTCTCTCTAGCGCCATGGCTAGTAGAAATACCCTGCTGGGAATGAGACGATTCAGCGTCGAGTTCTGCCATGAGAATATCGCCATCAGCATCACTCTCAGCACCGCTAGCTGTAGAGCCAGAATCACGGCGTCGTCGCTTGGATTTTGCGGCCGCAGACGTGCCAGTATCGCCGACTCGCTTGCGGGCGGCAGACTTCTTCCCTTTGCCCTTGCTTGATGGTTCGACCGTTCCAGTGAGCAGGGCCTTCTTGATTTCTTTTGCCTGTTGAATCCGCCGCTCTTCTTCGAGCCGGAAGAACTCCTTGTCGGCTTCCTCGTCACTTTCTTCGTCACTGGCATGGATGAACAGATCACTCTTGATCTTCGCTTGGCGAGAAAGAGCGTTTGACAGACGTGCATCGCGTCGCGCTTCTAGGGTTTCGTCGTCCAGCGGCTCCCTTTCTGTAGTGGCCTGCTTCTTCTTGCGCTTCTTTTTGAGGTCATCCAGCGCACTAGACTTTGACCGCGGATTCGCCGGGAATAAGGGACCATCTGGAATGTCCTCGCCCTCGGACTCTGACCCGAAGTTGACATTCAGTGTGCCTTGGGTCATGTTTCCGCGAACGCTTCCTCTATTCTTTGGTTGGAGATGCTTGCGAGGATCATCATTGCCATCTCCGGAGAATGGGGTTTGGAGGGCTTTCAGGATTTCAGAAATTGTTTCACGCAAGTCGTCGGACTTGAGAGAGGCTGGAACGACCCAAGAGGCACCATGCACATCTTCAACGCCGAGCCGCTCGAATCCGACGACTGTCATGAGCAGACGTAACTTTGCGTTCGAGAACATGGCATTCTGAACGAACTCGTTCTTACCTTTGACAGCTGTTTCGTTGTTAGCATCAATTGGGAAACAAAGAGGGTGTTAAGGGAACATACTTATCATTGGATTGGGAACGCTGATAGTCTCGGGGTTCTCGGCACGACGGACTTCTTCTTGGGTTTCCCAGTCCTCTCTTTCGGACGCTGCGGAGCTCAAGACATCCTTGATCCATGTTACCAGATCTGCCCTGCCATCGAGAACAAGAGCACCAATCACGATGTGGAGTTTCGCTTCCTTCGTCGTCGCATCCGTCGATGTAATCACAAGCTCCGGCGGTGGACGCTTATAGGTGGAGATCGTCTGCTTTTCGTGTCCATATTCGAGGTAGTAGACAGTGGAGTTGATCTTGCTGAACAGCAATTCAGTGACCAAGGCGGGGCGTTGATCGAGCTTCTTGACGAGTCGTCGAATGACTTGCCGGACCAATTCCTCCCATTCCTTAAATACAGACTTGTTTGGGTCCATGGAGCCTGGGCCTTTAATCATTCGGTAGAAAAGGCTGATAATATCCACACGAAACAGCAAGACAGTCATCTCCTGCTTGAATGCAATCCGGTAGAAATAGCGGTGGGCGCGTTTAAGCTGCTCAGAGTTAAGCTCTCGGTAGAATCCTGTGAAAGCAATAAAGGTGTCCACGCAGCTTTGGTTGCAGAACTTGGCTGAGAATCGCTTGAAGTCAAAGCTGCGTTCCTTAGTGACCTGGGCAGCTTCCTCCATGTCTTCATCTTCAGAGTCACGCTCCTCGTCGACATCTTCTCCCTCTTGCTCGGCAACTTGAGCAGCCTTCTTTTGTCTTTTCCTGGCCTTTCGCCGGGAACGGATTTGCATGTCGACGTTGTCTTTGGAATAGCGTTCCAGCATCCGCAAAAACACATGGGCTAACTCCGTGCAGGCATCTAAGTAACCAAAGCCTTGGTCTTTGTATCCGCGCACAATAGTAAGGATCCGGTCATGGGTGGTTTCTTCATAGAAAATTCGGTTTTGGATATTCTCCGCAATCTCCTGATCTTCTTCGAGCGGTGACAGTGCCATTTCCTGGACAGTCAACAGAATCTGGGTGAAGCAACGCATCTGGGCATTGAGGTCTTCCCATTCCTTGTTGTCCAGGCTACTCTGCATAGCCCGGTTCAAAGAAATGAATGTCTCTTGGTTCAAGACGCCAGCAACCAGACCATAGCTATCGGGTTCAATATCTTTGGTTCTTCCTCCATTCTGAGCCGTCCGGTGGCGGAGCTGTCGAGCCCGTCGTACGCGCTCTGCTTCCAAGAACCAACCGACCGTATAGAAGAATTGGCGATGGTTGATCGGCACCACGCGCTCGGCTTCACGCTCGATTGCTTTTCGCACATGGGTGAATAAAGGATTGAACCCAGAATCCAAAAACTCCTCCACAAACGTCCGCAGGTTCTTAGTTGCCTCGGAATTAAGGTGGGCTGGCATGTTGAAGTTATTGTTTTGAACCACATCTTCTTGTCTGCGGCGAGGCCGAGGTTTATTCCACTTTTTACTCTCGTCCATCTTTTGTAGTGTGGTCTGGTCGTCGCGCAAGACACCTTGTCCAGAGACAGTAGACACCTTCGCATCGTCTCGCTTGACCCAGATCATTGTACCGAATCGCCCATGGCGTGTAGGTGCATTCTTCGCGTATTCTCTCCGTACTAACGATTCCTTTTTCAGTAGATCGCTGAGTTCGTCGGTTCGCTTAGCCGTCCTTTGCTCATCGTCCATAAACAACTTCTCGACATTGACACCCTTGACGGTATGGAAAAGGGTCTCCATCAGAGGAATATCTTGAAGGTTGAAGTCTTCGCCGACATTAGAGCACATAGTGAGGAGAAGTGCAAATGCATCTTGCTCATGGAAGGCGTTGATCGTCGCGGATCTGGATGTCTCCTCCTCGTCGCCTTCTGCTGCAAGTCTGGTATTGGGGGATATAATCGCAATGTTCCGCAGCAAGTACAACATCAACTTGAGGATTCCTTCGTCTCGGGTTCCACGTTCGGATCGAGGGGTCGCCATGCTTGGAAGAGAAATTCGAATGACTGCACGAAGGAGATTCAATCCCCCGGATCTGAGGATACCTCGCTTGTATTGCACCTGTGTCTGTTGGATGTAGGGGGTATGACGATGGTGGTTTACTGTCATTTGGCTATGGAACTCCACGGGCCATGTTAGGGGAACAAGAAGTTCCAAGCACGCCAGTGCAATCCTGATCATATGCTTGCTGTTCTGTCCACTAGCCCACCAGAGCGAGAGAATCGGAAGCAGATCACCATTGATCAAGTTGGCCTCCCCAAGACACCGCGCAACGTCCATCCGGTTATTTTTTTCATCGTACAATTTCAACCAGCGTTTAATGTCGCGTAGACATGCCAGCGCATCGTCTCCGAGCACGTATTGATCGGCATTTTCGCCATTGAATCCTCCGAGCTAGATAACCAAGCGTATCAGTGAATTGACCCAGAACCGGGCTAAGGAGAAAGTGCAAGTGGACTCACAGCAGTAACCAGGCCGTAAACATAGTTGCGCACGTCTGGGTCCACGACTTGCACGTCGTGTCCTAGAGGAACAACCTCTTCATCCATGGTGGGCTAGTTTGATACCCCATCAATTCCTTCCCGAATTGAGTTGGATGGGAACGCGTCGACGCGTGTTCGGCTTCGGCGATTCGGAGAAACTGGATGCCGCCAAAATGCCGAAGATAACCGACGCTCTTACGCCGCGTATTTACGGCCACTTCGCAGTATATGGCAAAATGTCAAATCTATACGGAGTAGATCTGAGTAGAGTTATGCGTCCTTTTCAAGAAATAATAAGTTCAAAGGGTTCCCTAGGTACTATTCGGATAATCGAGCGCTCAATGCTTATCGACAAGCAATCATAATCATTTTCGATCTACCACCTGGGATGCCTTTGAAGCTGAATTTTCAACACATAATACCTCATACGTATTATTCTCAAGGATCTAGCCGAGACTAGCTATTGCAAGAACTATATTGCTCACTAGAATTTCATCAAAATCACTTCCATGGTTGTTGTGTTTCTAGAGTACTTAAACCGGGATTCAATATTCTTCATTCGGCCCTTCTTCTGAACTATATGGATAGCAGACAGCCCCATAGATTTCTATTCACCTTATATTCTCAGCTTTGCTCTATGCTCATGAGTCTAAAATATTATACATGAGGTCAAAGCAATTCGATAGAGAAATGATCGCAAGATTGAGCACATGGCTGGCCTATATATAAGGCGGTGAAATATATGCTTGAATGGCCACTGCTAACCACCATACGATGACGTCCGAAAGCACGTGAAGTCATAGTAGTATACTGACTTGCTTCTTCGCACTTACATTCTTCACTACTTTTGTCCATTTTTCTCCATAGCTCAGAAACCACTGCAGCCATGCTTAACTCTACTCTTCGCTTTGTTTCCCTTCGCAGAGGCCCTACGGTAGCCCGAAACTTCTGCTCAACCTCTGCAGTCCGGGCAGCCGAGGTCAAGTCACTGGGCGTTGTCGGTGCGGGCCAAATGGTGTGTAACTCGGAATATACAACCACGCTGCAGGTCTAACACTTTTCAGGGATTGGGAATTGCCCTCGTCGCTGCACAGAAAGCAAATGTCCCGGTGACTCTCGTTGACACTTCCCAGGCCTCTCTGGATAAGGGCCTCAAGTTTGCCGGTATGTGGAGCTCCGGTTTACTTTACTGCAATCGCCTGGAACCATCTGACTTGGCATTGGACAATAGATAAACTTCTTGAAAAGGACGTAGCAAAGCAGCGTCTCACTCGGGAGGCAGCCGATGAAGCTCGTGGGCTAATTTCTACAAGTTTGACGCTCGACGGTCTCTCCGCAGTTGACTTCGTCATTGAGGCTGTGCCTGAGATCCCAGATCTGAAGACAAAGATCTTTGCCAGCTTGGCCCAGATCGCTCCGAAGCATGCCATCCTCGCAACAAACACCTCCTCCATCTCCATCACCAAGATCGCTGCTGCCACCAGCGCGGACCCCACCGACCTTCAGGCTTCCTCCCGGGTGATCTCAACCCACTTCATGAACCCTGTTCCCATCCAGAAGGGTGTTGAGATTATTCGCGGGCTCCAAACATCTGAGGAGACCATGGACACTGCCATTGCGTTTGTCCAGCGGATGGGTAAGGTGGCCTCCGTATCGGCCGACACACCTGGCTTCCTCGCCAACCGTATCTTGATGCCTTACATTAACGAAGCCGTGATTTGTCTGGAGACTGGGGTTGGTCAACGTGAGGACATTGACAACATCATGAAAACGGGCACCAACGTGCCCATGGGCCCCCTTGTCTTGGCTGATTTCATTGGCCTCGACACATGCCTTGCAATCATGAACGTTCTTCACCAGGACACTGGTGACAGCAAGTACAGACCTGCTGGTCTTCTGCGTCGCATGGTGGACGCTGGCTGGCTTGGTAAGAAGAGCGGCAAGGGTTTCTACGACTACTAGTTGCTGTGCGTGTCCCGGATGGAGAATAAGCATTTCGATCAAGATACCCTTCCTGCATCATATTAATCTAGATCGCGATTTGCTGAAAATAAATATTGATTACCCGCCCTGGCCCTTTCTCTAAGCCTCACCCTCCTACCAAGAAGGTTCACCTGCCGATTCCACCTGCTCCATTGTAGCGGCCAGCGTATTGACATCAATATCCCCATCTGTATCCAGGTCTTCATCTTCGCCACGTGCAGGGCATTCGCATCGCCCGCGTTGGCCACAAAGATAACTTATTTTCCGATTAGCGTTAACTTCTTGCCTAGGGCGTGCACAACATGAACATACCAAAATCGATGCCCACACCTACAAACGATGTGGTTACATCCATCCACCTTCTCAACCAAATACAGACAATTGGAACATCTTTGCCAATTATTGTCCTTTGCCAGTTGCAGCATCGCCTTTATCTCAGAGTCTTTGCTACATGACCAACCGAGATGGAATAAGTCTCCACACTTGGAGCAAACCTTTGCCCGGCAATGAGGACAGACACGGTATCCTAGCCGTGTCTCCGTGCTCTTTGGGGGGATCCATCGGCTACACCTCGCCCGGGGACAGTACAAGCGCTCTATTGGAGGGATGTTATTCTCCTCCCATCGAAGGATATAACGCTTTCTGTTTCGAGGACTCATCACCTCCACGAGTGCTTTGGTGGGGATCTCTTGAAAACAACATTTTGCCGGGAACATGTCCGGGTTCTTCAAGGCTGTTGAGGACATCCGTCGGAGGCATGAGGGGCAGTATTGGTGTGCACAGGGAGCAGTTAATAAGTTGCTCGTTGGGAACTTTCGGAAGCAGCTAGTGCATCTGTGAAGAGTTAGTGCATTGCTTCTAATTGGCTTCGATTGCCTTTGTGCTTTACTGACTGGCCGATTTCCTCGCTAACTTTCTTGGATACGAATACTCTCTCCAAGTAGTCTAAGAGTTTTTGTACGGGCGAGCGGCTCTTAGGCATTCTGTCGTGAATTCGGTGTAGACTTGGGGGATTTGGTACTGGGCCCTTCAAAGAGGGACAAAGTGCATGGCCAGATCTAAGAGACTAGGGCAGGAAGACGTCCCCTTATATAGAAGCGCAGGGTGCGCCTCATCTTTCAGGCCATATATGGATCTAAAATATAGCCATGGATGGGAGAAAGCTATTTCTATTCTTGTTCCTGAAGACCCATAGCTAATCCTGGGATGACGGCTACATCTTAGGGGTTGCTGTCTTGTAGTCAGCGCATTAAGAGGGCTTTGGCGAGACTGACTCTTCTTGGGGCTCTCCTTTATTCCATTGGATCGCAACAATATCTTCTTCTAAGTGCTTAAGTTTATAGCCCAAACATAGAGGTGAACATGAACAGCAGCCGTGAATCCATGGATCTGGGAATTTCCCAAACAGGTAAAAACACAGCTTATTCCAGAATTAGAGCGAATAATCACATCGTAATGTCAGAAGTACGGTGTTCTAGCCTTGAAAATGTTTATATACGCGTTCCAAAATATTTTGTACATTGGCCACTGACATTGAAAACTAGGGTATCACTAAATGCAAATGCTGTCTATTTCGGCCATCGTTAAAACTCCCATACTTAATCCAACAGCGATTGGGACCTTATGCAAGGCCGGCAAATCGTCGAACGGCCCATCCTGACCCGTATTCTTGATATTCTTGGCGAGTGATGGATACTTTGCTGAGTTCCTCTCTGTTCGCTGCAAGGCGAGTGCCTCCCAGCCATGTTGAGTGAACAGGGCTATTAATATTAGTACTTTCAAAGGCAAAGATAACCAGATGGGATGACCACTCACTCCTTAGCCCGGCGTACTCTCACGACACATTCAGCAGAGGCAATCTGTCGCAATTCGGTTTCTCTATAAGAAGGCAGTTGTTAGTAGAAACTTCAACACTTCAACCAATTGACTTCCGAGAACTCACAGTCTTTCCATGAAGCCCGGAATCAAAGCATTTCCTCCGACAACGAGAACATTCGCCAGAAAGGCGGAGTGCAAGCCAGTAGGAAGAACCGACAAACTCTGAAGAATCATATCGGGTACGCCGGCTGACTTCATACCAATATCTCCGGGGGTGAATAGAAGCTCCGGGACAGCAAAGCGCTCATTACCCAGCACCAGTACATCCTCCGACAACACCTCCGCGCTGAGCCCGGAGACTGCCCCTTTCTTCTTTTTGGCATGCAGAAGAGGATCATGCGGTCGAATGAAACCCTTCTTGTTTGCATTCGGGTCTGGAAGCACATAGTCCAACACGATTCCCTCTTCAGGACCACCCTGGCGCTTTTGGCCACTTTTCCATGCTTTTTCCAAATCACCAGAAAAGTCATTGCTGACATAGCAGACCGCCTCTTTGACTTCGTTCATAATATACGTTTCGTCCACCATGTTGTATTGTCTCATTGACACGATCTCCTTCAGGTAATTTGTAAGGTGCTTGCCTCCAAGATCGAGTCTTCGGATTCCGCGTTGAAGAGCTTGGCCTTTGTAAACCGGCGTCACTGTGGTGTGCGAGTAGCCAGAATCAACGACGAGTAAGCAATCTGCGGGCAAGATAGATGCGTCGGATGTATTAGAGACAGGATCGCCGAAAAGAGAGTGGATTTCGTTCCATGCGTTGAGGGTTGGACCTAAAGACCTCAAGTCAGTACGGCATCATATGCAGCAACAAGTCATCCGACTACCATACCCAAACATCTCGCATATCCCCCAAATCCCCATTCCTCCATAACCATCTCATCAGCATGCCGTTGTAAGATTGGCAAGGCGTTCGGTGCCTCGGTAAGCACAAGGGTAGTGTCTTCCGGGTCCGCGATGTGGTAATTCTGATTCCGAGCCGTTACCTTCCCATCAAAGAAAGACTGGTCCCAAATCTCTCTCTCGGCTTCCCAGTTCACAACATATCCCTTCTCCACGGGGCGCCGGAACATCGCCTCATTCCAGTCGTTAACTGTGGCTAACTGTGCACCGATGACGATCTTGTTATCGCGTGTCTTAACGAGAGCATTGGGTATCGATGAGCAGCCGGAAATGCTTTCGTCGGAGGCCGGGGCATGAGAAGCGTAGCCGGCCTTTATCATATAGGCGCCATTGTCGATGATAAAGGTCTGCTCGGGAAGGTACCGCGACGTCTCCACGGGCTGAGTCGGTGTTGCAGGTGTCCTTGGAGGAGCGCGGGCCTTAGCTGTTCCCATTATGGCTGGCAATGATGATCAAAGAGCTTTGAGCTTCCGTCAAGCTGGGATGCAATGATGAAAGGTGTTTGCCTTGTTTGATATTGAAAATTCCTGCTTAGGTAATATTGTGTTCGCCGGGCCAGGACTGGTTCGCCGAGCTACCTACAACATAGGTAGTCACGTACAGCTCCGCCAAGGTCTACAGGCCAAGAAACATCCCGTCCATTGTTCGCTCCCGGCAAGTAAGGGGTAAGCAGATGCTCTATCAGATGAACTCCTATGTGCACTCTACTGGTCTCGAAGCCAGGGGGTGAGATCTATCTACCTAAGCATTGGTTGGCGATCATCAGCGTTAAAGTGTATCGGTCAAACATATTTCCTAAGCACTTTTGGCTGCACGACATTATTCGCAACTTCAACTTCGTATCAAAAACCCCTAAATGTGGCGATATCCGTCACAAATACCTCAATACATGGATAATGCATCGTTTCCTGGAAGGTGAATGTACCAGTAATATCTCAGACAGCGTCCGGCCCCACCACCCGGCAGCTTTAGTACGGAGTATATATTGGTCTTAAGCCAAGCAAACCCTGACAAACCGTCTACCTAAACGACTCCACAAGACGGTCAATTGGAGATCAATCGCTAATTTAGGATGAAATACCGAGGGCGTTGCACAAGTCTCGGGATTTGCATGCTCCATACGGAGTATGGAGGGGCTAACTCGGCTAACTCCCCTAGCATATTGACTTCCCTTTTCCCCTCCAAAGTCCGCCGTACTCCGTAGATAAATCAAATATTCGGCCCAAAGACCACTGATTATTAGGAAATGGCTGCACCGCAAACTATCGAAGTCCCACACCTTGGTGGCATCAAGGCTGGGTACGCCTTCTCTAAGAACCATTATGATCCTTCCAAGCCAACATGTGTGCTTATGAATTCGATGTGTATGACGGTGTCTCTCTACCATGATCAATTCAACAATGAAGCTTTGACTGATGCCATGAATCTTCTGGCTATTGAGCCATTAGGTCATGGCTCGACCAGTTCTCCCTCGGAACACTTTACGTACTGGGATTCTGCACACATGGCCTTACAGGTCATGGACCACTTTGGGATTCAGAAAGCCTTTGTGCTGGGGACAAGTCAGGGTGGATGGATCGTGACTAGGATGGCCCTCCTAGCCCCAGAGAGGGTAGGTCCAAGCCCTGGGGTCAATGAACTGCTGGTTATGCCCCAAGCCAAGCCAAACTAATAGTATTAACATATTGCTAGATTCTCGGTATTATGCCTCTCGGAACCTCCATGGATTATGAGTCCTCTGATTCTCGGTCGAAGGGCTGTTGGGATCCTGCTGCCAATCTCACGGTGTTCTATGAGAAGTGGACCAGTTCCTCGGCTACACCCGACTTCGTTGTGGATGACGTCTGGTGCGGACTGGTGGGGGGAATTGGCTTTGGTGCCGCTGCCACTGAAACGAGATCGGCATTCTGGACTCAGACATTGAAGGAAGTGTATAAGGGTGATGAGGGCCGGAAAAAGGTTCGAATGGCGCTCAATTGCCTATTGGAGAGGGATGGGCTCCTGCTCCGGATCAGGGATATCAAATGTCCTGTTTATTGGCTACAGGTGAGTCCCGAGTCTACTGATATAGATGATTTGTGCATTAACAAATCGATCAGGGAACTGAAGACACTCCTTTTGGGACGATCGTTCCTGCAGAGCACATTAAGCGTTTTACCTCGTCTGTGGAGGCCAAACTTGTGATGATTGAAGGAGGTGCCCATTACTTGAACGCCACCAATCCAAAGGAGGTGAATGAGGCCCTTTTGGAGATGGTAACGAAGTACAATTAGTACCTAGGTAATTTTCGGCTAATGGAAACCAATGAAGACCACTAAGCCAGTCAATAGTCCTAAACGAAATGAAACAGAATATTTCCATTTTTAGTTCTTTTCTCGTTTAATAACGGGTACGGAGTAATTATCCTACTTTTTCTTTTGCTTCATAGAGTGGGCCTCCGTATTTTCAGCCACAACCTCCCTAAGAAGGAATTTACAACCCTTGCATCCACGTGGAGATTTCTTCACATATATGCAGGCCATTCGTCTACTCGATAGTTCCTAAAGCTTACTTTACATAGTGATACATATATGAATGATACATATGAATGATACATATAAACGATACATAACATGCATAAAGTGATATTAGTGCAAAAACCAGAGCAAATCCCTGACCCGGTGGGGCCAACTACCGAACTAAGTCAAAACTCCAGACGCCAAGCTTGTCAGTTAAACGTTCAAAAGTGGAATTCCTGGAATTTTACGAGCCGTGTGGTCGACACACAAAGATGGGCACTTTTCGATGCAGAATCTCGGCATACCCCGGGCTGAATACATAAGATTGTATTGCCCAACATTTGCTGGCCTGTTTCTATGTTCTCCTCCCTGAACCAAACGTCATGGAAAGCAATCAGGACAGTCTGCAGCCATGGTCTATAGCTACCACGGCCTCTGTCACGGTGCTGGCCTTCGTGACGGTTTGTCTTCGACTACTCGCCCGTTATGAGCGGATGCAAAAGCTGTGGTGGGATGACTATATGGTCATCTTTTCTATGGTTAGTTCGACTCTCACTCCATTGAATCACAATCGCATGGTTTCTAATCAAACATAAGCTATGGAACCTGGTCGTTGTCGGATTCATCTATGCTATGATTCATAAGGGAATGGGCCTTCATGCAGATACTATTCCGGCGGAAAACGTGATTTTGATTGCAAAGTATCTCGTTGTCGCCGAAGTTCTCTACGTGTTCAACCTGGTATGGACCAAGCTGAGCATTCTGCTCATGTACTATCGGATCTTCCGCTTCCCTTACTTCAAGACATGGGCATACATCATTGGGGTATTTATTATCCTTTGGGTCATCTGTATAACCTTTCTCTTCATCTTCATTTGCGTCCCCGTCCAGAAACTATGGTATCCCCAGCTTCCAGGTCGGTGCATCGATCAGGTCGCCACATGGGTCGCCAATGCCGTCTCAACGATCGCAACCGACGTTGCCATTCTACTCCTTCCAATTCCACAAGTATGGAAGCTTCAACTTCGAATGTCGGAAAAGATAGCCGTGTTGATTGCCTTCAGCTTGGGATTCTTGTAAGCCACTAACATTTCCAAAAGCCCCCAAGAAAACCAATCTAACCTCAACAGCGTCGTCTTCGCCTCTGCCTACCGTTTCTCAGTCCTCTTCAGCTACAGTTCGATTGATTCCTCCTACACTCTTGCCCCAACAGTTGGCTGGACCGCGATTGAAATGTCCGCCGGTATCGTTTCGGCCAACCTCCCGACCATTCGCCCTGCTCTCCGTTTCATAGCACGCATGCTGGGTGTCCATGGTAGCGTTATGGCTCTCTTCAAAAGTACAAACAGAACAACTGCCAAAACCACGGACCCTGCCACTCAGCCTTCAGGAACAGGGGAGTCCACTTCTACTATCATTCAGCATACCAAGCATCCGAAACGGCACTCTTTCTATCACCTACCAGATGATCATAACTCAGCGGGAGAACAGACGCGAATGGATGCCTCGTTTAGGCCGGACTATGACCAAGGGAAGACGTATACCAATGTATTGGGTCCCAGGGCCGGTGAGCATTCTGACGGGGATGAGATTCCCCTGACTGAGATTAGAGTCGACAAGGAGTTTACGCAGACTACGCGCTGAGGGGAATTATCCTTTGTATTATACTAAGATTGGGATTTCGGTTAATGTCACAGGATGTCATTTTTTACTTGTCTACTGGCGAGCTGGGGAGATGTTTAGCTTGAGATATCCATCAATGTACGCTGTAGGGTAAAAGGTACAGTGAGCTCTCCATGATCTAGAGCAGAAACTAGGCCGGTACCCATCGGTGGATAATTCTGGTCAATTATGTACATAAGGATATTTTGCCGCTATCTACGTTGCCACAAGATCACAACTGGGCTGTCCATACAGCGCTATATCTAGTAGGAGGCACGTGATGGGACTAATATCGAGGTCGCTTGCTCAGGTCGCTCAAATAGCGCCCTTGCTTTTACTGGGCAGAAACCGACAAGGCAGCTTTACTGCGTTTGGTTTGACTGAATTATCCATTAAGTAAAGCCATGGCATGTCAGGAGCTCTTCGTGGCATATAAGGTAAACGAGGGATCTACTAGAAGGACATTGATATATGCTAGCAACATACCCTCAAAGATCTTTGGACTGAAAGAAATATAAAGATAGAAATCAAAATACACATCTGCAAACAGCAGACCAATTAAACCAGGCTCAATCTGACAGCTTTGACTTCTAACATAGAAATTCCAGGTGACCCCGCAGAGCCCTAATCAGCCCCGCGATAATTATCAGACCCGACCGCCCAATTTTTTTCTCTGCTACACTCCCCTCCCACTCACCCCTGGCCAGCCCACCACCGTCACAAAATGTCCAAACAACTATCCCCAGTCCTTGACACAACCCTATCCCTCATCGGCCAATTTCAGACAGCTCTCACCACGCTCCCGACAGGCGCAGCCGAAGCCGCAAAAGATGCCGAAGCCCTGCCCCTCTTAACTGCTTCGTCGAGCGCGCTCAAAGCACACGTCACGAAACTCTCCCTGCTGGCCATTACCTCGCCGTTTACGCATTCCGCTGTTGGCACCGTGCTCCGTGAGCTCAATGAATCTGTTCTGCCGTCGCTGGTGACCGCTGCCCTCCTCGTTACACCAGCGCAATACACCAAGGCGTTTCACTCCGAGGTCTTGCTTCTTGTCAAGACTTCTTTAACAGAGCTTTCGGCGCTGGTTCGGGAGGTCAAGCTTGTTGGAGAGAAGAAAGACCAAGAGAAGAAGGACACAGGGAAGGAGAGCAGTGTTACGAAATCCGAAAAAGATGCTGTAACGCTCGCTACGGGCCGTGTCTGGGACTCGTGTGATGCTACAATCGATGTCGCGAATAAGGGGGTTGTTGGGTTTGTCATGCGCCGCGTTGAGCAGTGGAGGGACCTGGTTCGCGACGCGGTTGAGGAAATTGAGGATTGGGATCCGGAAGAAGAGGACGATGGTTTCTTTGACGATGTTCTCAGTGATGATGGGAAGGGTGGGGATTATAAGGGCGAGGACGACGATGAGGATGACGAAGAAGAGACGGCTGCCCTCCAGGAACATAAGAAATCTACACTTCGTTTCCTCAAGCCTATTGCTCAGGCCTACCCAGCTATCATCAACAATCGACTGAAGAATGCCGGAAATACACCATTGGCTTCTTCGTCTGGTGTCAAGAAGCTGGAGTCCTTGATGCTGAATCTACAAGCTATCCCGGGCGATGTTGATGAGGCAGCCGGCGCGTTATACGAGGCCAATTTTGAAACCTCTGCGCAATATCTGCGGAAGACGAGGAAGTGGGCCACTCAAGCGGTGGAGTTGGTCGCGTCACCCTGGGGCTCTGCGGATGTTAAGGACGATGCACCTGCCGACAAATTCGCCACATGGTCGAAGACGTGGCTCAAGGTGATTGATGAGGTCAGCAAGTCAATTGAAAAGAACTGAAGGTAGTTATCTGTCACAAAGCTGCAAAGAAGCCGATGATGAGATGACAAAAGCCCGAGAAAAGCATGGGCAGCGATATTATGTATATGTACATAGAACAAAGATGGTGATATTATACAAGCCTTTCTAAATCATAATCTCCAACTGGATCTCATGCTTAGAATTCTTCCTCCGGAGTTTCGTGTTCCTGCTCCCATTCCGGCAGATCAGCAATGGGAATCCGCTCTCGCAAGAATTCCAGAATCGCATCGGTTCCTTTGGCAACTACTTGCCAGCGAGGTACTCGGAATCGATTGCCAGCCACCTCAAAACGTCTCAAGGCCGATCCATTGCCCCAGTTCCGAGGGGAACGTCCTGCAGCCAGCAGGCCAATCTTTGGGGGAAGCGAATCAAGGTCATTGTTGCTTAGCTCCAAGACCTGCAACCCTTTGACGGCTTCGAAGTCCAAGCTGGCGATCTGGTTGTCAGAGGCCACAAGGGTCTTGAGCTCTGGGTAGGTCTGCCTCAGATAGGGGAGTGGTCCCTTCAAACGGTTGTGCGACACATCCAAGAAGGTCAAATACGGGGCTACTAGGTTGGACAAGAGAGGCTCCCATGACGTCAAGCCGGTCGCGTTTAAGGTCAGTGACTGGAGCTTTGGCAACTCAAGTGGGGAAGACAAGAAGTCAGCGCCACTCAAGGGGTTGTGTGAGAGATCGAGCTCAACCAGACACTGCGCGAGCATTCCGATTGCGGGAGCAGGGAAACAGCTCAATTCATTGTGCTGTAGATAAAGACATCGAATGTCTAGCGACGGTATCATCTCCAGCTGTTCTACCTTAAGATCCGTCATTTCGGAATAAGATTTGTCAAGAGTCCCACCAGATTTAATCTGCCAGCTGCCATCGAGCGCGGGGTTCTCAGGCGCTAGAGTGAATTGCGTGGCCACTGAGCCCTCGTCATCTGTGTCCTGAGGATCAGGCTCGCAGAGGCTCCGCAAGTCTCGTTTGATATCGTCAGTGTCCATCCTCAGCAGCCTGCGCTCACGAAGTGGGTTATTGGAAACCCGCAAAGAGGCAAGGTTTTCCATTAATCCAATCCTCTCATCCAAGCGCGTGAGAGAATTTCCTGTGAAATCTGCCTTCTTGAGGCTCTTAAGCTCCTCAAACCCTTGAGGAAGTTCTGCAATTTTGTTTTCTTCGGCAGATAGCGTCAATAATGACTGCCAAGAAGTCATGCATGGGAGATGCGTGATGCGATTGACACCGATCAGTAGAGTATGTAAATTAGGAAGTTCAAGCGCGTCACCGGCTGAGAAGACAACCACAGCATTATTGGCGATATTTAGGGACTGCAATTTCTCCAACTTGTTCACTGACGCCGGTATCAAAGTTCCTTCCAGTCTGTTCTTTTGCGCATTGAGCGTTCTCAGGGGAAGTTTGCTGAGGACTTCGAACGGCAAAGATGTGAACTTGTTCTCACTGACATCCAAAGTTCTCAGAGAACCCAACCCAACGAGATCATCTGGGAGCTTGGTGAGACTGTTGCCACGCAGATCCAAAGACTCCAAGTTAGGAAGACGACCAATGACGGCAGTTAGTTCTCCTTGCAGTTGATTATTTGCAAGCTTTAGGTCCGTCAGAGACTTTATCTCTGAAATTATCTCGATCTTGGCCATGTCCAAATAATTATTCGACAGATTGAGAGTGTGCAAGTTTTGCAGACGTCGGAGACCCATCGGAAGTGATTTGAGTATATTGCCATGGAGATCCAACGTTTCAAGGCCCCCAAATTGAAGTCCTCGATCATCGCTATCAGGATCAAACTCCTCGGGGTCGATATCGGGAAAGGTGGCATCCGAGATTTGTTCCAGCTCATTGTCCGCGGCATTAAATTTGACAAGATCGACATTTTCGAACCAATTCGCAGAGTTCTCTGGGTCGTAGTCGTACATCGTCAGCACTTCTTTTGGGATCTCTTTTAGACAAAACGCTGCGATATTCAACTGGCCGGTCGCGCGTGCTGTCTGTACGCGCTTGCGCATCACCAGAGAGTTGGACCCCTTGGGCAGTTGGCCGAAAGGATCATCGTCGTCGCCGCCCGCCCACGAATCGAGAGGCGCATCGATGGTCGCGGCCTGATAGACTTGCTTTCCTGGGTTTTCCTTTGTCTCTCCGGCCGCCATCGCTTTGCGAGCAGCCTTTGCCTTTGCTATAGTTTCACGTAGCGTACTAGATGATTTGGAGACTTTCCTTGCTTCAATTTCTGCCTGTTGCTCTGGAGACAGGTCATCAGGCATGCTTGAAGAGGCAGACACATATCGTGAAGCGGTCGATGGGGAGCGTAAGGTCGATACCTGCTCTGTTTGAGGTTTTCTTGTTTTCTTCACTTGCAGGGGTCTTTCTGGGGGACCCATATTTGACTTAGCAGGCTTTGTGGATGTCTTTCTGGGTGGTGGACGGATAAGTGAGGATCTTGGCGTATCCTTGTTCCCAATGGGTCTTTCTGGTATTATATTCTTGAGCGGCGAGCTGACGTCCGTGAGGACACCGTCTCCTGGTGTTATACTTTGTCTGGGCGACGGCCGCTTCAATCTGGAGGGGCTCACGCTGTCCTCCGAGCCCCGGACTGGAGAAAGAGATCCAGCAGTCGACATACGAGCCTCTGAGGGAAGACGCAGCTTCGAAACAGGCTGTATATATAGCTCGTTGCTTGGCGGGGCGCAAGAAGATGCCCTCGATGGCGATCTCGAAACGTTGGACACATTGGACGGGGCGCGAGATGGGGATCGTACCGGGCTGCCGCCATTGAAAAAGCTGGACTGCCTTCTCGTCGAAGCCGGTGATGGTGGAATTTGCGCTAGCGTCTCAAGCGTGCGCTCGGACAAAGATGGGCGTACTCCACGGCGCCCGCGTGTTTCTTGGGCCGATGCGATTGATACAGTGTCATCATCCCCAGCAGTCGAGCTCGCCCCCTCTGGAACATGTGCGTCGTCTTCCTTGCCTTGGATATGGTCTTTCGTGAGGGCCGGGATAGGATCATCCTGCGGCTTGGGTGGCGATAAGTGGTGCGAGGACGGTTTTTTCACGAGCGTGTTGTGAGATGGTCTTCGTAACCTCCTTTCGTCTAGGCCAGGATCGGCTCGTAGTCTGTCTCGAGAAGGTGAGGGTTTGATCGATTTTGATGCGGTGCTCGTGGGTAAAGGCAATCTTGAAGTAAGTCGTGGAATGCCGCTTGTAGGGCGTGGTATACTACTCGCAGGGCGCGTCGATGTCTTAGGCTGTCCTTCCATATTGGCGTTCCAGTTATTGATGTTGGTCTTCGGTCAGGGAGAAAGTCACGTCAAGAAATTCGGATAGTCATGTCCGATGATAAGAAGTGGGACAAAGAATGTGGAGGGCGGGGGAAGGTCGCAGTGGGAGTTTCAGTCCTGTCAAAATCGTGGTCTTTGCAAACCTTGGAAAGAATGAAGACCTGGAGGGCAAGAGATCTTTCGGACTAAGCGGATTGTTTACATTTCTAAGGTCTCACAATCCCGCGATCGTCGCCTCAGGCATCAACTGGTTTACTCCTGATCCATGAAATATTTTGTACCAAGCAGACCTCATATATAGCATAAGATGAGGTACATATTGCTACAAAGATATCTAACCCTGTCTTCTACAATTCTCATGTATGACAGACCGTGGAATTGCAATTTGATGGACATGCGAGGTAGAGTTGGCCTGTATGTTGTAGTTGGCTTATTCCGTCGGATATATACATCAAAGAGCAATGTCAGATTACAAACAGCGCAACTTGACAGCAGGAACTCAAAGCTCTCATCTGGGTAGCCAGGAGCCAAAAAAGAGATATTTCAGTGTATAGCATAGGAGCATAGGGGCAGGTGCCAGTATACTGACCCAGGAGTATACAGAAAATAATACTAGGAGCAAACACTTCCATTTAGGATTTTGCGCCCAATATTCTCCTAATAGCCAGTATCCATCTAATGTAAGACATTTGGATTTAGTATGTTGAACCCGAAAGATATTAGTAGAGATTCCAAAAGACCTGATTCTTGCTTTCGCCGCTGAAGAGGGCTGGCACCGACTGTTTCAGGTAGTACCTAAACAAGAGATGCCCTTGCATAATATCTTTATAGAAAGAAGCTCTGCCTGGCTATTCCGACATCCTAGATACATACGGATATTATCTTCTACATCTTGTACTAGGTGATTCAATTTATGCACTACCTAGGTAGCAATTTCAGTCAAATTTTTCGAAACTTATAATGGGATAACTATAATAGTTCTCTTTATTTACGTTATGCGAGGACCCTACCTAGGTAGCTTTCCTGCAAAGCATCTAAAGGCTCAAACCGACGAAGTCTCCACGATATCATGCATCATATACTGATCTTGGTGCTTATCGATCGGTTGCCTGCCCAACCCCCCAGCGCTTGTCCGGTCGCGGGTGTTTACTTGCCCTGAGCGTCCCGTGATCGCCAGACTAACTTAAATAGGCTTGGTGTAATTACATACCCATCTATGATTGGTTTATATTCTTAGATAATTGACCGGGGCTGGGACTGGACTAACCCAAAGCGGGTACCTTGAAACTCCCCCGTTCCCAGCCTCCCAGCCCCTCCCAATAACGCGAGCTGGAGTAACCTCTTCCTCTTAAGGTCTCCCTCAACTCCATTATTCTCCCTTCATTCATCCTTCTCCAATTTCTCCAAGTCATTGTCTTCTTAGTTCAAGATTGAGATTCCTACCCCTTGCTCCGCCCCCGGTCCTCCGTCTTCTCATTTGGTTCCTAAGGCAACATACCCGGTCTAAGCATCTGTGCGATCTAGCCTAAGGACTGATATCAGTCTCCGGTATGTACATAATTCTTTTGTGCTTCAATCATCTGTTCTACGATAAAGATGCTGATAAGAAATTAGTGCGAGGACCCGTTTCCCCACGGCTAAACCCTCCTAAACCCTCGTGGTTCTATCATAGTGATATCTTATATCAACATCAATACACAACTACACAACTACACATCCACCATGTCTCAAAACACCAACTCACAAAATTCCCTGGATGCACCTGCAGAGATCGTGCCTTCAACTCCAGTCCGCCGGGCCACTTTGTCCCCGTCGCCAGAGCTCAGCGCTATGGCTAAGCGCCCATCGTCCCAGTCGGATAAGAAGTTCCTCTCACCCCCGCCATTGTCGTCATCAGATATGACCCCTCCACCCTCATCTCAAATCCCAGGGGCCCCGCTTCGCTCTCGCTCTCACTCGCGCTCCTTGAGCCCCTCGTTGGCGAAACCCACCGATCTGGACAAGTCGTTGTGCGATGCCTACGGCGCCTCTGAGAACCTACCCACCCTGGAGGAAATCGACAACGCCAGCGAAAGCCAACTGCGCACGATTGCCAAGGAACTTTTAGCCGTAGCCCGAGAGTCGCGCATGTCTGCGCTGCACTTCAAACTGCAGAACAGTTTGGCCTCTTTCGCAAGCAATGAAGCCGTCAAGCGCGCTGAGGTGGAGCATCAGCTTGCCAAGCGCGAAGTTGAGATTATTCAGAGCGCCGAGTACCGTAGTCGGTCGCAGCCCGCAGATCCCATCACGCCCAAGCAGTCCCAGTCTACCTTGAACTCCGATTATCTCTCGGCTGTCCAGCGCTCGCAGGAGTTAGAAGAACTCAATACTGTTCTGGACCGAAGACTTCGAAAGGCGAAACGTGCCATCGATGAAGCTACCAGTCGGTCTATGGACCTCGAAGAGCAGAACCTCATGCTGAAGCGCCGCATTGGTGACAACCGCAAGCACTTTTCCCAGATCTTCAACTACGGCAGCATGTCGCCGGGCACTCAAAATGATATACACAATATCTGCCATGGTGAACACGCAGATGGTCTCGCCGCTCTTCTCTATGCCGATAAACTCACCAACCAGACACACGCTTATGGTACTCACTCTGCAACCTCCGTCCCCGTCACACCGAATCACTCGAAGGGCCAGTACCTCACTCCAATTGGACAGCCAAGAGAAGACCACTATGATAGCGACAGCACCGTATCTCTCTCAGCCTCCGAGGCCGCGGAAGAGGCTCTGGCCTCCCCGCAGCACATGCGCTCCACTGTTCCCAAGAGCAGCACATTGCTCCAGACAAAGTTGTTCGGCCAGGTGCAGAAACCCGGCGTTGAGCGATCTCGCCCTGGAAAGCGCAAGGCAGACAGTGACGCGAACGTTGGCGCCACGAAAAAGTCTAGGGCTACAAATGGCATTGGTCTAGGCATCAATGCTTGAGTCTATGTCCCGTGTCACCAACTTTGATATGATTCATGACCTAGCGCTGCTTTGCTTGTTACGATTATGGGAACCTCACGAATGATGAAGACATGCCAAATGTGGTGTTTTCAAACCAGCGACTGATTTTTTTGGGGGGATTTTGGGTTTTTTTTGTATGAAGAGGCCATGCGACAGTGATCCATGGCCCTTCGAATGTGGCGTTGTTAACTGGCTTTTCGGTATGGGAATTATGGCCGAGTGTTTGTTTTGCGGCAATTAGTCCCGGGCTCAGGGTGGAATGGCTATTATGCAGCTATAGATATGAATTCGGGATGGTACAACCATGTACAATAGGTATAGAGTCTTGCAAAGACTAGCGAATTACAATCTTGGAAAACTTCCATGAAAAGAAAATTCAAGTATGATCTCATTCAACAATTCGATGTTTGAGATATCACAGCAGAGCATAAAATCAAAGAATAAAAAATAGAAAATAACTCTGGCAGATTACCGAATCCGGCTTGGTTAGGGCTCGCTAAGCGAGGCGGTGTGTCCGTCAGCGGGCGGCCACACGAAAAATGGGAACTTCATTTTCTGCCGTGAAGGAGGATTTGACCAGCAACCCTCGACGACCACCACCCGGCTCGATCCCCATCCGTCAACATGGTGCGTTCCCTATCCCTGCTTGGAAGATACAATAAAAGATTCGACTTGTGCGATTGAGAGAAATCGACAGATTGAAATACGCCTCGAAACAGCGAAAGAAATGGTTGACTGACCGATTGTGTGGGATATATAGGCGATCAAGCACAACAACCAGATTCAGAAGAACCGTGAGTGACCCGTCGCTTTGCACCTTTATATGATCGCTTCAGACCGACCGAAAGTCTTGGGAGATCAGACATTGAAGGAACTGTGTTTAACGAATTATTGAATAGACTTCCACAAGGACTGGCAGCGTCGTGTCCGTGTGCACTTCGACCAGGTACGACAATCCAACATCCCCCGACTAGAGAACTTTTTTTTATTCCGGACGATATCGCAAACGACTTGGAACCGAAGAAAATTTTTCTTTGCAGGATATGAATTTGGCCGACTAACATGAATCGCATAGCCCGGCCGGAAGCACCGTCGTCGTGAGGCCCGCATCGCTAAGGCGGCTGCTGTTGCTCCCCGTCCGGTTGACAAGCTGCGTCCCGTTGTCCGATGCCCCACCATCAAGTACAACCGTCGCGTTCGTGCCGGTCGTGGTTTCACCCTCGCTGAGCTGAAGGTAAATTGAGCCGCATCGAAAGTGGAGGCACTATGGAGAAACAATTCACTAATTCGAAAATTTTCGATGGTTTATAGGAAGCTGGTATCCCCAAGAAGCTTGCTCCCACCGTCGGTATCTCCGTTGACCACCGCCGTACCAACTACTCTAAGGAGTCCCTGGTTGCCAACGTCGCCCGTCTTCAGGACTACAAGGCCCGCTTGATCCTCTTCCCCCGCAGGAGCGGTCAGTTCAAGAAGCTCGACTCCTCCGCCGAGGAAGTCAAGGCCGTCAAGGCCACCGTCGCTGAGGGCAAGCGTGACGGCATCGCCACCCGTGTTGAGGCCACCTTCCCCATCACCAACCCCACCGCTGCTGAGGCCGTCACCGAGGTCAAGCGCGACTCGCTCCCCAAGGGCGAGGAGGCTGCTTACCGTCGTCTCCGTGACGCCCGCGCTGAGGCCCGCTACCAGGGTATGCGTGAGAAGCGTGCCAAGACCAAGGCTGAGGATGAGGCCGCTGCCAAGAAATAAATGTGATAATTCCCTCTCGTGCTGATGATGATGATCGGGTTCGGTTTTCGAATCGGGGATTAGTGTACTGTGGCATGGCGTTGCACCTCTTCCTTGATTCCCTCTCTCCCTCCCCAACTTTTACTCCTTTTTGTCTCTAAAAGAAAGAACTCGGAAGATCTCTCGAAATTCAAAACCGCCCAATTCTCTCAACCTTGGCCTTGTGCCTGTATACCTCAATGCTTTTGTGTCTATCCAGCTGGTAGCCCAGGCATTCTGTCTTGGGCGTCCAGCGTGGACAACATTGAAGGCTTCTTGGTAGTTCATTTCTTTATATACTTTGTAGCTTCGCTATGGACGTAGATTTGTCTTTTTAAGGCCTGGTTAGATGGGAATTGTAGGATGTTCTTTCCATGTATTTCTTGCAAGACGGTGCCTATGACTACATAACATATGGTCAGGCTAGTTTGTGAAAACAGAAAGGTCTTTATCTCATAAGTAACACTTTAAGAGGAACACAATAAATTTGCAGTTTGAGCTCTGCTCGGGTATCTTCAGAGAACTACGCTAACCACCACTCCAGCGTCTTAACGCTGACAATGAAACCACCCCGGAATAACCAAAATATTCAAAGACCGAACAAAGCACCAAGAGCACCTTCAGTCGCCCTTACCACCGCATCAATGTGGATACCACCCTCCACACTTCGCGTGCTCGAAGTGTCATCCTCATGTAGCAACGCATAAAAAAGCTTCTTCGTCTCCTGGTCGATTTTCTTATCTACCCCGGGGATCGACACGCTGATCTCAGGCCGCAGCTGAGACTCTCCGGTCCACTCATCCAACACTAAATTATTTGATAAAAGCACCCGGAGGCTGGAGTCAGAAGATTTAGGTTTGATGACCATGACACTCCGGTCCAAATGCGGGACAAGTCGTCGCAGTTCAGAAAGCGTGATAACGCCGTCCTTGCTCTCCGAGGCAGTATCTTTTCTGCCCCGCAAGGCCCTAGGGCCATACTTGCGGTCAATATGTGCCCACAAACGAGCACGGGTGATTGCAGATTCCCAGTACCGGTTGATTCCCCAGCATAGAGTTGCCACGTCAAGTTTCAAGAGTGGGTTTTCTAAGCGGGTATTAATCCATCGACGAAGAGCCTCAGGGACATTTCTTTTCTTGCTGTCGCTGCCAGTAGGCACTGACAGGGAAGTCAAACACTGGGTCTCGGGGTTCGTTTCGTAGACAACCGTCACGCTGTACAGATTTGCTGGGAATGGAGACGGGGGAGAAAATATTAGTGTGTGCGTTTCTAACAACTCCTCCCCACGAGACGAGCGAGCTGTACGGGTTTTGAGGGTCAAGGGTGCGAAGGCTGTTAGGTATGGCGGTGATTGAGATGCTTCTTGCAGGGCAAATGGATTCGTTGGTAGCGATGATAATTCATGTTTTGGGCGAGGGATATTGGCGGAGAATGGGAGTAAAGTACTGAGGAGGGATGATATTGATTTAGGGGCTGTTTGGGGCACTGGGAGATTTGTCCGATTCGCCTCTTCCGATGTGAGTAAAGACCTAGAGATTGTCAGCAGTATTCAAGCCAAAATGACTTTGTGGAACCCACAGAAATTGGTCGAGTCCTCTGGTGTCGCCTTTCAAGTCAGGATTGGATTCGATTTTCTTTGCCCACGTTTCCAGTTCTGCAACTTCATTTCTCAGTCGTCGCAGATCGGCAGCGCTCTTCTCGCGCGAATTACGTTTCTCGCGAACAGCCGCTGAAACTCCACCCAGGTCTGGAGTTGCCTCGAAACCCTCCGGTGGAGGAGATTGGAAGTTTACTGCCTTAAGTGGGCTCTCATGTAATGCATTGGCAATTCGTCGGTTCGCTCGTTTCTCCTGTCGCCTACTAGGGCTGCTACTCAACATCCCTCTAGGTCGATCCGGGGCCTTTTCCAGACCTAGTTGTGTTGGCGTGGGCGGGAGATCGGGTTCGAGGATATCTTCATCCATAAAACTAGCGTCCGGACCTATATCCGTATCTGCTTCTCTTGTGGCACTGCCCAGTTCCAATTCCAATTGACGCTCGGGGGTATTCGATTCGGGATTCTTAGGTCGAGGGATTGGAGACCCAAACACGAAATCCCCTGGGAGGATCCTCCTTGAAATCCTGCGCGGGGGTTTTGAGAACGCTTGAACGCCACTTGAACGCCTGTTGGGGGAACTTTCGGGCGCTTCAGCGCCTCGAGGTCGAGTGAGGGGACTTGCGGAGGCATTGAGCGACGGTCGGAGCGCTTTGCGATCGCGTAAGCCAAATTTTCGAGGATCTTGTTGCCCGCTGTCTTTGCTTGCTATTCGTCGAGCAGGAGATCTGCTGCTTGCGCGCTCTAATAGATCGGGATGTGACCGTGCGAGGCTGGCCCTCGTTGGAGACTGGAAGGAGGGTCGTCTCGACCGATGGGGTTCATTTTGAGGAATATCTGGCACCACAGTAAGCCCTGTAGTCTCGCCAGTCTTCTGTCGTTTTGCTGGGGAATCCATTGTCGCATGGGGTGTTCGTCTTGCCTGACGCGCAGATGATGACCTCGGGAAGATAAACAACTGGCACTGTTTGCAGTGTTTGCACTATGACTTAATCTCCCCTCGTTAATGCGGAAGAACAATTAGACTTTCCCAACTCACACCATGGAGTGTCTCTCAGCAGGTACAAGACCTTGGCTGCGGAGGTCTTTATCTCAATTCCGCTCTCACCCTGCCAGAGCACTTCCTTCATTTGCATCATATCGACAATATGTGCTGGTTCCAACCCCCCGGCGCATGAACGGCCACGGACAATCCGACCAACCCGATGCTTATAATACCCCAGCTTCCGTGGAGGAAATTGCGGACTCCTCTCAAGCCCACCCTTTATCGGGATACTATTCATTGATATTGAAATCGAGCTCACCATACGGTGGGGGCGCATCAACGTCGCGCCCGACGCCCGCTCGGTCCGAGGCCAAACCGACGCCGGCATCTACCGTCGCACCGCAATCGCCCCAAGAAAAAATGGCGATCGTATTTGGCACCCGTCTCGCCGGTCCAGGCCGATCCTCGCGGTACAATCCTGGTGAAGCTCCTCCGCAGTCGATGTGGAAAACTATAAACGGAGTACCCATTCCTCCCCAGCCCGAGGAACCGGACAACTGCTGCATGAGCGGCTGTGTACACTGTGTCTGGGATGACTTCCGGGATGAGATGGAAGACTGGGCATCCCGGATCGCAACGGCCAAAGCTAAAGGTGGTCCTGAGAAGGGAACGAAGGACATGCGCTCGGCGCCTCGAGCGGAAGTCCGCTCAGCCAGCGGAAGCATGGATGACGATGGCGGTGGTAGCGAAACAAATTGGACACCGCCAAGTGAAGATAGTGACCTGTTCGCCAATGTCCCTGTTGGTATCCGGGAGTTCATGAAGACGGAGAAAAGGTTGCGGGTGAAACATCAAAAGGAGGCTGCAGTGTGAGCTCTTTGGGCTGATGTTTCCTTGCTTGTTGATTTTTATACCCTGTTTCATACCGCTTTGGATCAAATGGGGGAACCTGTGTTTAGAGAGTCAGACATAGTATATGGTATAGAGATAGACTGTACATAAGACACACCAAAAATGCCACGACTTTTTTTTTCCATGTTCCATAATAGATCATTAGAAACTATATTGTAATGTGTACACAGGTGTAATTAGTGCAATCCTTATGCAATATGATCCTGGAGCATTGACCTCGGGAGGACCATTAGTATTTTGATAGTTGCTGTATTCAGGTAGATCGGTTTGTCATCTTCACTAGAGTCTGCAACCAGATATAATATCACACGGTACCAGGCCGACTTTCTGATCATGTTGTGCTTTTGCTCTTTTTCCTCCCTGAGCTCCAAGGCTACTCCACTAACCCCGTGCTATATGCGCGCGCCTACCGTGAACTACCGGTTTCTACTAGGGATCTTCGGGGCCTTATGCCTCCGAGTAGTCATACGGAGTGAAGTGAATAAGTCCTGTTTTTTGAGGTTTATTCTGCTGTTTCATAGCGGTCAGAAGATCAGAAATTGGCCGCCGGCCGTGTAGTGATTACATAATCACGTGTAGGTTCCAAGGTTCCCTAGATATGATTTGATTTAATATTGCTTCGCTTCGCTCCGCAATAACGGCAACAGGCACGAGTGCCTGTGTCCACCTCCGAAACATGAAAAAAGTGTGTTTATTTGCTCAAAATGAAGCCTGCTTCTCCACACGCCGGGGAGTCCAGTTGAGGTTGCTGCAATTCTCAAGACGAAACATACACACAATTTGCTCGACTACCATGCCAATTCGATCCAGTCGCAAGCTACGGCTACTAGATCCTATCATTGCTGGCAACCAATCTGCACTGGAAAGACACCGGCCAACAATGGGTGCTCACTATTACACAACCCGTCCACCACTGCTTGAGGCGCTTATCAATCAGATTGTTGCCAAACAGAACCCGGCAGATGAGCTCCCGCATGATTCACAGCTGGCCAGGCATTCGTTGTCTAAAAATGGACATATTCTTGGCGGCGAGCATGGTGAATTGAAGAAGTCTCAGGCTGTTAGTGTATGTGAAGCTCGCTAGGGTTTCCCCAGTAAATCGAACACGTGAACATGTGCATATCTAATTTCATGCCGCAGTTGGAAAACAGGGTTCTGGCACAGTTGCGTGAAGATCGATCACGATCACCTAATTGTGAGGGAGATGAGCTGTCCCGGGAAGCCTTCAGAGAGCATGGCAGTCGCACGAGCCTCGCATTGCTTGAAAATCCCCTAAAAAGCGACATGCTGAGTGCGCAACAATCTACATCCGATCAGATTCCCACTGTACATCATTTGATAAAGGGCGGTTTATTGTCTACAATCAACGAAAATGCAAGAAAGGTGCTTGAGAATGCCAATCGAAACATGCCTTTGGCAGAAGACTTTAAGAGGAGGTATGATGAATTGCAATCACTAATGATTCCTCTCGATGATCCAAAGTATGTGGCGCGAAGAACAGCGAAGTTGCCGCTATTCAAGCACGAGGCTGACACCTGCCACGGACCGGGTTTCCAAGAACTGACAAGCAAGAAACTTGAACTGCCCGTGAGACATTTTGCGAAGCAAATTTTGGATGTCATCAACAGCAACACCTACAGCATCATTGATTGGAAGCGTGGCTCCGGAAAGACCACCCAGGTTTCTCAAATTATCTTGGAGGATGCGATCGATAATTCTACAGGGGTATCTTGTAAGGTCCTCTGTGTTCACCTAAAGGAATTAGAGGCTGTCGAAGTGCCAATACGAGTGGCCGATGAAAGATTTGAAGAGCCGGGGGATACTACTTGTTCCGGGTTGCCCGATCACATTGCTCCTTTGGGGGGAAGTGTCACGTATTGCTCTAGGGACGCTTTGCTGAGAATGTTGAAAAATGAATCCTCCAGCTTGGAGCAATTCTCCCACGTCATATTTGATGATGTTCACTTACGTGGTTTCGATCTCGGCCCGGGCATGCTGCTTTTGAAACGATTTGTTGAACGACGCAAGTCTACCAGTGCTTCTGTGCCAAAGGTCATTCTGATGGGTTCATTTGCTCAGATCGATAGTCTTTGTTCGTATTTCGGTACCGAAAGTACAGATGGCACGCTTTTGCCTGCTCCTCATGTGACTATTCCTATGGGCTTCCCTGTGGAGAAGTATTATCTTGAAGAAGTAATTGGCAACATCGCCCATGCTTTGACACCGAGCATCATACGGCCTCTCCTTCTTGATGACAGCAATACAAGAATATTCTTGAACGAGCATTTCAAATTGTTTGAAAAGTCGGAAGAGGTAGAAATCAATATCGCTTCCCAAAGGTTCCTACCTCGTGGGTTGATTTCTGCGACTCTCCTCTCGCTCCTGTCTACAACAAAAACAGGCTCCATCCTTGTCTTCGTCCCAGAGAATGCATCCATTCCGACAGTCATAGAACAAATCAAAACCTTCGGCCCAAAGCTAGGAATCCATTTTGCCGATAAGAATCGATTCAGAATCATTCAGTTGCATAAAAATACGGCAAAAGAAGAAGCCAAAGTTAACCTTGGAATTCCTCCGGGTTGCCGAAGGCTTATCATTGCAAAAGAAGAAGCCAAAGTTAACCTTGGAATTCCTCCGGGTTGCCGAAGGCTTATCATTGCAAAAGAAGAGAGCAATTTCACAATTCCAGACGTGAAGTACGTCGTTGACTGTGGCAAGTCAAGTCTCCGAGAATACAGGAATCAGAAGAGATCCCACGATTTGGAGCGAATCAGATCGACTGTTGGCTGGAGTAGTCAAAAAGTCGCCTTGCAGCGGGCAGAGTGCGCAGGCAGAGCCCAAGCTGGAGAGTACTACTTCCTTGGTTCCAAAAAGTGTTTTGATTCCCTCTCACCCACCATATCTCCAAGGACTTGGTCTGGTCGCTCGGGTCTTCGACAAGCCTGCTTGCATGTTAAGCGAGCGACCTCTGGAACGTCCCCCTCAATCGCAGAACTTTTCGCGCAGACCTATAAGCCACCTCAAGAGTCCAGCGTTCGTGCTGCAGTGGATGATCTGAAAAAATTACAGGTATTGGACGAGGAGGAAGAACTAACTGCTCTTGGCCATCTTGTCGCCGATTTGGATATGGATCCATGCTTTGGCAAGATGGTTGTTCTGGGCATTATTTTCAGATGTTTGGACCCAATGCTGATCCTTGCGGGTCTGGGGTGGAACGGACTGCTTTTACCAAGAGGGCTGACTGGACAATTTAATTTTGGCCACGAAGCGGACTATCCTGTTGCTACCATCCAGACCTTTAGGGCCATTCGAGGAATGTTGCATGAGGGCAAACTTTCGGCTTTTACGGATGAAGTCTCAAAGGACAATATATCCAAGCTATATCACACAGTGACTCCGGAAATTGAGCGAATCATCAAGACATTGATCGCAGCCAGGCTCCTCCCTGCAGATAGCTCGTACGGTGATAGGGGCTTTTACTCTGCTACCTCCAATTTCAATGCCAGTTCCTTGGATAACGCTTTGATCAGAGCACTCTTGGTGCAATGTCTTTCCTCCAACCTAACTGTCAAATCCAGGAAGACAGTCAAGAAGGGAAAGGGTTTAATTGAGTCCAGAGACGAAGGCTTTATCATGGTCTCCAACTTCGAATGGCCTCGCGGGATGGAAACGACCACCCGAGTCAGCCCACTAGCCGCCTGCCTCTTTGGAAACAAAATAGAACAGGAGGAAGATGGCGTTATCTTGGATTCGTGGGTGAAGATCAAACTGCAAACTGTGGATGGCACAGAAAATGAAGTTGCCAAGTCATTGGTTCAAACACACAGAGTCTTGAATGAGGTCAGTATATTCTTGTGGTTATTCAATTCGCGGGCTAACCTTGAACCCTGCAGTCCCTTCAAACTGTCTTTAAGATACTCCCTTGCGAAGAAAGGGCAGGCTGCAACACCAGAGGAAATGGGCAGGCATATATCGCAGCTCGCAACCGCCTTTTGAAGACAATTCGGAAAACACTGCACGCTATTCTTCATTCAGGTCATCCGCCTCTGGGCATTAGAAAAGGTATATGAAATACCACATGGATGCAGAGGGCACGCATATAAATGGAGAAGACATGTACAACAGACGCATAGACACATATTTGTAATTATCATGATAGTATAAAATTATTTTCTGGCTCGGCTTGTCCCAAAATAAACTTAACCATTTGAGAAGACCCCTCGTTAACAAACGCTGGTAGGAGGATTGTTCAATATGGACATCGTAGGCTGTTGATTTTGTGCTGCATGTCCTGTGCAGGATCCTCTATTTATTCTATGCATAAAAGAGATACATGGTAACATGGTAGCCCTCTCCCCAAAACAGAGTCATAAACCCCGATAAACAAATCTTGGATCTTTTTTAGATCATGCCCAGTTACATAGCTTGAACACTAGCTCCTCTAACGGCGTGTCTAGTATATGAGACTTCAGCGTTTTATACTTATTCAAATGTATCTGTTTAGACTAAAACCAAGCTGCGAGACCGCGGACTGAATCGGGTAATCTTGAGGTCATCACCAATGTTACTATGTCATGTATACGTCGAGTGTCCCTCATCCGGGGCCAAAAGCAGCCAATATGACTGGGTGAGTTAAGGAATTAGACTGTCTTCCGAGCTTTGAATTATATCTCCACCATCGTGAAAACATAGCTACCAGACGAAACCGAACAAAATGGTCGGCACTAAAAAGCCCCCAAGAATGCCCCAAGGCTTCCGATTATGGTACGAGCGGTTAATCCATATGATCCATCATTCCGAGTCCGAAGTCCCCGCCCCTGTTGTTGCGCATATCGAGCAGCCTTTCTCTCATGACCTCCCACATCTAAACCCCTCTGATATGACGTTACCTCAAACAGAGAAGGTTTTCAACATAAAGCCAGCCGATGGCTATCAGAGTTGGCAGTTTCCTTCAGTAAACGTTCCTCTTCCGGCTGAATTTGGTAATTGCTATCACTCCCTTAGGCGTTATACGAGTGAGTGTTCTAATTATAAGTAGGTCTCTGGCTTCAAAAATATGACGAGTTAACCGAGCTTTCTGTCTTTACGGAAGCAAAGTCCCGATGTCGGGTAGACGCTTTAATAGTGGCAGTATACCGCAGCCTATCCGACCAGGGACTACTCCAAAACCCTACCGGCACGCGAGTAACTTTGGCTCTGGAGAGTCCTTTAGCGTGGGGGCCTGTCCTCCACCAAAATGTCCCACATACGTGTATCGGGACTGCAGATTACAGTCTCCTTTTTGGAGAGAAGGACCATATGGCCTGTCATTTAGTTATTATCGAAGCTAAGAGACGCGGCTGTTTCCCAGACCAGGGCCAAATCCTCGCCTATATGGCGATGGTACAAACCAATAGAAGATCAAGGGGCCAGTCTAACTGGACGGTTTGGGGGGCCCTAACAGACGGCTGGGTCTTCCATTTTTACCAGCTAAATATGGAGGGAGAGTGGTCAGTCCTACAATTACAGGCTAGGAGAGAAGGCTGGCAAGCTATTGCCAACATGTTTGGGTCTATCGTCCTACATGCACAACAGGCATGCAACTCCCCCCTTCGACTTAGTCTGTCCTCAGACCAAGCACCTACCTCAAAAAAACGGAAATCGGCTGCTTCCACGGCGCCTAGAATCGGTTCCCTTCAGTTGGCACCAATGGAGGAGTTCATGAGCGAGTTCGAGGATGTTCTAGACGTTGACACTTAAATCCTTCGTCTTTCACTTGGATATCGGCCATATTGGCATGGGGCCCAGCCTGGAGGAGAAGTACATCTTTATGCCGTGGAAGTTGACAAAGATGAAATCCATCGTGGAGAAGTGGCAGTCTTTCATTGAGGGAACAGATGGCTGGACCACCGCTTTCTGTGAGAATCATGATAACGGACGCTCTGTCTCTCTGTTTGGATCGGACGCACCCGAATTCCGGGAAATCTCTGCCAAAATGCTAGCTCTGATGATGGTTACCATGACTGGGACTCTGTTCATCTACCAGGGGCAGGAGATTGGTATGATCAATGCACCACGCGAGTGGCCTATTGAGGAATACAAGGTGCAGAGTTAGGCATTTTTTATTTTTAGCTAGCTTCAGCTTGATCCCATTATCCTTAATTGAACTCAATATTCGCTGCTAGCTTACTAGTTATTGCCCTCTCGCCCGGGCCCCTGTTGACCCTTTCTTTCTTTCTTTCTTTTTTTTTCTCTCTTCTCTCGTGCTGTCACACAAGTGAGAGTGACAAGGGGGAAAGGAGGAGTATAAGTACCCTCAGAATGTCGAAGATGTTTTGTATATTCTCGGATATTATGCTTGATGTCCCTAATAATGGCGATTATTCCTGGTCTGTCGGCGCTTTCGAACATGAAAGACATCACAAATATGGCTCTTGCTTTACTAAAGCTGAGCTTGACGTTGGTAAATGCACATTGGTCTTCCAAGTTGTTTCAGCGGGATTCGACTAACCAAGGACGTATTTCCAAATAGATCCCACTTTACCTCATCGGTCTCCCGGTCTATAATGTCTACTTGCACCCTCTAGCCAAGTATCCTGGACCAAAATCCATGGCAGCCACACGTCTACCTTATATCCGCATGATCCTAGGTGGCCGGTTCCCGCAAAGGATCAAAGCATTGCATCAACAGTACGGCGATGTAGTTCGCATTGCCCCCGATGAACTTTCTTTCATAGACGGCGCAGCTTGGAAGCCTATCTATGGGACACGTGTCGGTCATGACCAGAAGCCCAAAGATCATCGATTCTATGCACCAACCCCTGGAGAAGCTCCCAGCATCATCGTCTCCGATGATGCCGACCATTCCCGCTTTCGACGTTTGTTGTCACGCATTCTCCGAAAGCTCATTGCGCAGTCAGGAATCCATAATCAAGGGTTATATTGATCTTTTGATGCAGCGTCTGCATGAGAATATCGACAGTGGCACGAATGCCGTTGATATGGTGGCCTGGTACAACTTCACAACCTTTGATATAATTGGAGACCTGGCTTTCGGAGAGCCATTCGACTGTCTCAAGAATTCGGTGTACCACCAATGGGTGTCCATTATATTCAGCTCGCTCAAGTATGGCGCCTACGCAAATGTCTCTCGGCGCCTCCCAGGATCGAAATACATCCTCCCATACATTACTCCTAGACATGTTCTCTCGCAGAGGAGTGCACACTTAGCCTTGACCAAGGAAAAGGTTCAGCGTAGGATAGGTAGGTCTAATGAAAGACCTGATTTCTTCGGCAACATTTTGAAGCACCAAAGCACCGAGAAAGGATTCAGTATCCCAGAAATGATCACCAATGGCAGTACGTTCATCATTGCCGGCTCGGAGACCACTGCAACTGTGCTCTCTGGGGTAACCTACCTTCTGCTGAGAAATCCACGGGTGCTGGTAAAGCTTCAAGATGAGATCAGATCAGAATTTACAAAGGAAGAAGAGATTACCTTGGAATCCTGCAATAAACTGGAATATTGTCCGGCGTCCTCACTGAGGCTCTTCGACTGTATCCTCCCGTTGCAGTTGGATTGCCTCGCATTGTTGATGCCCAAGGCGATATGATTGCTGGAAACTGGGTTCCAGGAGGGGTAACGACAAAACTTGCTTCAAAAGCTATACAGCACCGCTTACACCTTTTATAGACAGTTGTTTCCGTCCCTCATCTCGCTGCCAGTCACTCCCCTGCCAACTTTGCTGGTGCAGAGCAGTTTATCCCAGAGCGTTATTTGGGCAGCCCTCGCTTTGCGAATGACAGTAAAACAGCAGCGCAGCCGTTCAGTTTTGGTCCTAGGAACTGCATTGGACGCAAGTAAGTCCACTTGTCATTTGTATTGGGTCTTTGCTCATATATAATTTCTCCAGTCTGGCATACGTCGAAATGCGTATCATTCTCGCTCGCATGGTCAACTTCGATATGGAATTAGACCAGCCTGAAAAGGACTGGATGGATCAAGAGTGCTTTGTGCTATGGAACAAGCCAAAACTGATGATCAGACTAAAGCCGAGAGCTCATCCCAAATGAAGCTGATAGTACCGAGGTTACGGTTCTGTAGAGGCTTTTCGCATGAAGGACCCGCGATATTGAATTTTGATATCAGATTGGATTTCTGGTCGAGACACACAGGGAATGTAGGAACACGTCTGGTACTGGCTTGAGCTTCTCGCTATAGCACTGATATTAAACAAGCAATCAAATTAACGTTGCAGGTTATGTTTTTGGTAAGATTTGATGCTCTCGAGTATTTGTCAAGGACTAAGCTAGTTCTTGTCATATATTCTCATGATGTATCTCCGGCCCGCGCTACCTAGGTAATATCCTGCTTATTTAGCACTCATATCGGCCCTGCCCTCACCTTGGACAACATCCATAGTTCATCCGAACTTATACATAACATGAGCTTCTCTGACTGGAAATGCATCTGTGTTAATCTATATTGCTTTAACACCCGAACGTCTCTCGGTAAGTTAACTTGCCCAACAATACATGTGTAGGCACATACATCTGCAGGCCAATTTATAGATACATACTCACCGCCTCCACCATATGGGCAAAAAAAGACACCGCAGATCCCAACCGCAAAGACCGACTCGAATCCGCCGATAACTCATTGAGCACAGAGAAACGAACATGTCGCTCTCTAAAAGCGAGTCCGACGTAATCCTCAACCGGGCCAACGTTGCTCTATCCCGCAGCCAACGGCTCGTAGCCTCATGGCTACCACAACAAACAACAGAAGAGCTAGCAAACCCTAAGACCGACGAAGAGCTCCAGCGAGAAGAAGATGAAATTTTTACCGCAGTGCCAGAGACGTGAGTGCTGCTCCTGTCTTCCACCTACAGTCCGATCATATCTTTTACCACTATCCTCAATTCCCCGAACATACCCTACAAACGCACCAACTAACCACACTCCCCAAATCACAGTCTCGGCGTCGGAGCGCCCCTCCCCCAGAAAGCAGCAGACGGAAGCTGGAACCGCACAGAGCTGGACTCAAACGATAAGCTGCGCAAACAACTCCTCGGCAAGAACTACGATCGCGTTATGAAGGCCGCGGCCGAGCAAAAGGCGGCGGCGGCTGCTTCTACGGCCACGGCTGCGTCTGCATCGGCTAGTGTGGCGAAAGCTGAGGTCGAGGACGAGTACGATGAAGAGGATGGTCGCTCAGCTATGCTTGCTAGGCAGAAGAATAAGAGGAAGGGTGGAGCTGGGGCGGGTCGTGGTGTGCATCCTGCGGCTGCCGCTGCGGCTGCTGAGGCCGGAGATAAAGGTGGTGAGGAGGGCGAGGGTGAGGGTGCGCCGGCTCCTGCGCGCTCGAAGGGCAGGAAGAAGGCGACGAGTTATCTTGACGAGCTTTTGGCTGAGCGTGCGAAGAAGAGGAAGAAGAGGTGAGGATTTGCGGTTGGTAGGTTCGATTCTATGTTCTCACGCACACGAGCGTTGCGCGAGCGTTCACTGGATCTGGGTTCTTCTGGATGGATTAGGCTTTGATATTGGTCGCTGTGGATGCGCCCGGTCAGGTCGTTGATTCAGGTGTGAACTCATACCGGCCAGGGCGGATTGCCTGCCGGGGTCTTCACTTTGCCAGCAGCAGAGATTACAGCGCAGTGCCCCTTGGATAGACACGTCCAAGGAAGACAGAATACATACTCCAATGGCAACTCAGCTGATGCCATACTGCGCCCCGTGCCACTCCAACAAGATACCAAGATCAAACTGTCTGCAGAGAAAAAAACATCATTCCAATTGATATAATCAAACTGCAAAAATAAAATACAATTCAGTTCCAGTCTCTTGCTCTAGGTGCCACAAGATTCAATGTTTTTTGTTTTTTTTTTGCTCCGCCCAACCCAAGGGTATATATGATATGCTGTGTGCGAACGAAGTATGGGACCCGGAGAGCCACGGCCGAGACGCCGATATTAGCGTACTTTGGCCAGAATTAAATATCCAAAAGTAGAGAAAAGATGAGAGGTGAAGGAGAAGAAATGGGTGAAACGGACATCTACAGGTGCAATTAGAAACTGAGATCGGAGCTGCGGACATTCTTCATATGCCTGGAGATGAGTGCCCTTTGCTCTGGTCAATGGTACATATGCAGGTCAAAGGAGTAGGAGAAGAAGAGGGGAGTGATATGGCTCGTCGGTGGTATAGGGACTTTATGGAAGGAGAATGTGGTGCCACCATTAGTGGAAGATATATGCTGGGATTTTTCCAATATTCAGGATTTATTCCAACCGCTTCCGCTTACGGTCGTCTGCCATCGCCTGCTGGTCCTCGTCGGGCCTTTCGGCAGTATCGGCAGGATTGAGCAATGAATGCACATTGCTGGCCATGCTCGAGCGACGGGTCGCAGGCAACGAAGAGCCATGTGGGAATCTTGAGCCGAGTGTCCAGCCGTTGTCGACACCAAGCATGGACGGTGAAGGTTCGGCAGTGGGTGGAGTGGGATGGCGGGATTGTTCTTGAAGGCGGCGGGGAGCACCCATTTCATATTGGGCGAGGACATCACGGACTTGCTGGTCGCTAGAGACCGGGGTTCGGTGCCCTGGTGATGAAGGCCAGGGGCCGTTTGAGGGGTTGCCAGGGGGGTAGGGGGAGCCAGCCGAAGGGGACCAGCCATGCTGTCGGATGTCCGCAGACGTGTGACGACGGGCCAAGCTAGGCCCTGGGGATGTTGATACAGAGAGAGGATGGGGCATCGGTTGCTGTGGGGGCGGCGCAACGGGGGGTTGTGGGCGAGCATATGCTGTAGAATTGGCGCCGCCAATCGAGCCGTAGCGGCGAGGGGATACTGAGAGATGGGGAGGGACGGGCGGCCGGATCATGTTGTTGGGTCTGGGTGCATGGTCCATCATGGACTGTCGACGGGCATCGTCCTGGGGCATTTGGCGCGGTGACAAAGGTGGACCGGCCTCAGTCATGTTGCCGAAGTACTGTTGCCGTGGAGGCATGAGAGTCTCGTGAGGAGTTTCGATGGCGCGCATTATTTCGATATGTTTCTCAACTTCTCTTTGCATGCTCGAGACTGGGGAGTTGTCAGTGCGTGTCATTGTGAGGGGAGGCGGCAATATTGAAATACCATCGCGATGTAGAGGGCTTTCCCTATCGGGCACAACAGCTTGAATAAACCGCGAGATAGAATGCGTCCACTAAGATCAGGTTAGCGTCTATACACCCCGCACTGACATAGGACGGCGGACGTACTTGGTAGCACTTTGTCAGGCTTTCGGCCAGAGCATGACACCTCGAGTTCAATGTCATATTGCCTTCTTCCGCCCGAGCCACACGATTCAACAGTTCAAGTATGTTTGACTCCATGTGTCCCATTCTACTTTCGGTCGCATCGTGTACGGGTTCAGCGGGTGTTCCAGGTTGCGAAGCAGGAGCCTTGTGGCCAGGAAATGAATCGCGGTGGATCAGAGCGTGCCTCGAAGCACGACGCTTGATCTCTCGTAGACCAGCTAGATCGCCTCTTTTGAAGTTCCCATTTCCATGTTTAAATTCCCAAAGTGCAGAATCTGGGGACCCGGTGTGGAAGACGTCGCTCACTAGCAGAATCAAGAATGGTCAGAAATCACCAAAATCAGAGCTAGCATGCGAAACACCCACCTTTGTGAAACCCATACATATTCAGCTGTCGAACGAAGGAGGAGATATTGGTATGTTTGAAGTACGATCTGCGAGGGTCAGGGACGAGTTCATTGGCAAAGAGGATAGTACCCACGCTAGGACTTTGGAGAATTCCGACGTTGGCGACATGACGAAGCTATCGTTTGTACCGGACCAAGAGATGAGATGCTGGATGCTGGGGTCTTCTAGCATACTGTTTTCCAAAAATGTAAGCCGATGGAGATAAAAAGACGACGACCCAAAAAAACATACTTGTAGAGCTTGTGAATGAAAGCAGTCTGGACGACTTTTGGCTGCTGAGCTGCGGCCGCAGCACCGACAGCCGCGTTTGAAGCATTCAAAGGATTGTTCCCTTCAGCGCCATTGGTGATTCCGGTCATTCGGTCGTCAGTGCCATGCGCGCCCGTGGGCGGAGGGGTGATATCCATCTGGTGCTGGCCAGACGACGAAAGTACAGGAATGTTTCGTGTCCTGCCCGGGGCGTCTGGTACCCCGGCAAATGAAATCCTAGTAGAAGGAGGGTCGGCGAGACGACTCATGTCGGAGTGGTGTGGGTATATATCAAAATCGAAGGTGGATGCGACGGGATCGTGAGGGGTGGAATTCGGACGCGATGGACCGTTTATGCTGCCGAAAGAACGTGGGAGATCAACCAATAATCAACTCTGTCATCGCGCAAAAATTGTATTATTTTCAAGGGGAAAAGGTGATAGGTAAAAATAGAGAGAAGGAAAAATAAGAAAGTCTCGAAGTGTCTGGAAGGTTGAGAAAAAGGGCTCTGCGGGGAAGGGGGCGGAAATGCGTTGACAGTCAGATCTGCAGAAATATGAAGTTATACGGAGTTATACAGGGATGAAAGGTAAAGAAGAGACCAATTGGATATCAATGATATTATTTTGGGGGAAAAAGGGGGCTACTTTAATTGTCTAATTTCTACTCCATATTCTCTTATAGCCCTATTGGCTTGGATTCTGCCGATTTAATGTATCAACATAATACGGAGTATGGATAATAACACACTACCTAGGCATATATCAAATATAAGGAGTCATTGGCTCTTAGATTCGGTAATTATAATCCAGTTAGAGTAGACTGGCTAGACATACCTAGATAAGTTCTACCTCCGTACTCCATAGTACTCCGTACACTACCTAAGTACTATTATTATATCTTAGATTACCCCCTGATTATAACGATCATAACATGATGTTAACCTATCCTATCTAGGTAGAATCAATAGCTCTGAGTCAGACAAAAGAGAGTCCGAAATTTGTATGAAATAGTCTTTCTTTGATTCAAGTTCCTTTTCTTTAGTACTTCGCATACATATATGACCTTACATATATGTAGTCTAAGCCTTGTCGGGGCATCACGTATTTATCCATACAGTATTGCTTGACAAAGAGCTTGTACTAACTGCAGTCATCCGCTAGTGTCAAGGTGGGTTCGACAGGGGTTACATAGCTGACTAGTTGATATAGTCATTTCTTCAACGGATTCCCACTTTTTACCCCAAATCACCAAGTTCCAATCCTCATGCTAGGGATACCAGATGGGAGCCATGCCTCATCAAAACACCAGATCCAAATCTTGTCACCTGAAGGGAAGAGAACGAAGTCTCCATCCCCCAAAACCGAGGTGCATGACCGGTTATCTGGAAAACGTACCGTGCGTAAGGATTCGAATCGACACGCTCTAGTGCCGGGGCCATACGAGACCTCTGGGGATTCACGGCCAATGCGCAATTTCATTTTTGTTGAGAATGGGTGGTCCTCAAAACAATAAATCAACCCCGGGCCCCGGGCAGAATAGTCTAGATTGGCGTGGGGATACCTGAAGTCCAGCTCCTCGGGGCGGAAGTACACAGTAATCAGGTCATCTGCCTCGAGTGAAAGAGAAAATGAACCATGTTCAAAGTCATATCGTGGATAAGGATCATCCGTACGATAACGACTGATAGAAGCCCCATACCCATCCGTACAATATTCCAGCAAAGTAGAGCTTTGACCGGGGCACACTCTGTATGGGCGTGTGGCTTTTTCTTGTTTGCACTGGAACCCCCAATATTCGTCATGCCTGAAAGGAAGCTCGTGATATTGCTCCCAGATGCAGACAAACCTAGTATCATGAACAGAGAATTTCTGGGTCTGCAAGTGATGCTCTTCCCAATGCAAGTAACCATCTTGCCATGGTTGAATATTGTCGCCATTTTTTCTGCGGGCACAAACGACGGAGAATCCGTCTTCTTCTGCATGTACTGACAATAAAAGAATGAACGGCCCGATTTTGATGTAACGGGCGATTCCAGATTCAAAGCAGAAATGAACGACGGAATCCGCGTAGCTCAGCATGATCTTGGATCCGATGGATACGCAATGAACAAACTGTAATGAAGGAATGCGAAAGGACTTGTACTGTTCTTTGGGCATGTTCCAGACATGACAATACCTATAGTCTCCAGTCAGAAGTGTATTCAATACAGTGAGATTCCCTTCCTGGTTACATACCCCCGAACAGAAATTGCTGATAGCAAGGTGTCGGAGACCTGAACATGAGTAAACTCCTCGCGATTCACTGTTGTCAGGGTTCGGTTTTGGCCGGTTGGTAGATGCACCATGAAGATGCTAGTTCGATCTTTGGATTCTTCAATCCATGCGCATACTCCATTGAAGCAGCTTATCCCATCTCTGTTCAACCCGCCCTCAAAATCGGGGGACAAGTTATTAGGGATCGTAGCCACAACAGCAGGGACTCCTCGTTCCGCTTGAATTCTTTTCTTAATCAGCGTATCAAAACCAGCAGAGGTACAATAATCGGGCTTAATAACGCTTTTCCCCATGTGATATCCGATTGCAGTGGTGAGGACGATGGTTGAAGAAAGCAATTCACGCCATCGTTTGGAGACCTATGTATTATAATAATGTCAATAGATGTCACAAGTAACCAAACAGACGCTGACATACTCTCCGAAGGAGAATAAGATCAACTAGGTCCAAGTACTTTGCTAGCATAGCCACCAGTTCAATAGGCAGCTTATCTAGCAAATCACACTGGAATGTGATCGGTTCTAATCGGCTTTTCACTTCTCGTATCTCATGTGGACTTAGCTTATCAAGGATGTCGTTGAACCTATTTGTATTAGCCGTCAGGTCCGACTCTGAAGTGTGGACGTGAGACGTACACTGCTCGCCGGCTTGAGCTGTCACGGAGAGCCATAAAGCCTGCGAGAATGGGTTGCGTGGGTGAGTCCATATTCGGTTCGAGACGAATGGAAGACTGGGATAAATGGAGAATCTTTCACGGAAACATTGTCAAATGATGGGTGGAATTTTGACGGGGTTTCTTCCAGACTTGCTGGGAACGGGGTGGGGTTTAAGTAAGGTGGTAGGCTCATAGTAAGCGCGGCTTATACAAACATCCTAACTTCTTGTTGTCTTTTCTCCATGAACATACTATACGGATTCCGATGCATTGATCAGCTTCCGCTTTCAGTTGGTAAGTCGTTTACTGCTTACACTCAAAGAATACATATACAGCAAATAATATACGGCCGAATCAAAGCCACTTCCACTCGGTCCAAGCAGCCATCTACCATACATATACGAATCTTTATGAACACTTCACACTAAACGAGAGATCAATATGTCATCTCTCACACATCCCGATTAGGAACTGATCTAGGTCATAGAAACACTCAAGAATACAGTGACAAAAAGAAAATAAATGACACAGGAACAGGCGCAAAAGCATTACAAAGATCTCTCTAAGATGTCACTGCGGCGGTTCGGTTCGGTTCGCTAGCCCCAGGAAAAAGGCAAATGAAATTGCTCCCTACCCTCTCTATCATTATAACCAAAGGGGTAAACATCCCTTTAGATGCCGAGGGTGAACTCAACACCGACATCGATGTCGCGGGCCATCTTGACAACCTTGGAGAACTGGACAGACTTCTCAGCGGCGTTCTGGAGGTCCTCGATGGAGAAGATCTTAAGGCCGGACTCGTTGATCTAGAAATTAATAGATTCGGTTAGTTTACATCATACCTAGCAATGGGGGAAACGGGGACTTGTAATCATACCAGCTTGTGGGCCTGCTCCATGTTGGTACCCTGCAGACGGGCGATGATGGGGGTGCGCAAGTTCATCTCCTGCACAACGTTGATCAAACCCTGGGCAATGGCGTCACAGCGGACGATACCACCGAAGATGTTAACGAAGACGGCGGACACCTTGGGGTCGCTGGTGATCAGCTCGAAGGCACTCTTGATAGCAGCGGGGGTGGCACCACCGCCGACATCGAGGAAGTTAGCGGGGCTACCGCCGTTAAGCTTGATGATATCCATGGTGGCCATGGCGAGACCGGCACCGTTGACTGAACGCGAGAATTAGTATGGCGATCTTTTGAAGTATCAACAGGAACCTTACCAAGGCAGCCGATGTCACCATCGAGCTTAATGAAGTTGAGGCCGTGCCTAGAAAACGATAAAAGTCAGTCAATGCTGTCTAGGGTTTGCTTTTCCAGCAAGGCAACCTACTCAGCGGCCTTGACCTCATCAGCATCCTCCTGGGTAACATCGCGCCACGAGAAAGCCTCCTTCTGGCGGAACTCGGCGTTGTCGTCGAATCCAAGCTTGGCATCCATGGCCAGAACCTGGTGATCGGAGGTCTCAGACAGGGGGTTGATCTCGAGCTGGGTAGCATCGCGCTCCATGAAGCACTTGTAAAGGTTCTGGATGGTGGACTTGGCCTCCTCGATGCACTGCTCAGAGAAACCAAGATCGGTAGCGATGGTGCGGGCGATCTCGTCAGTCACACCGACGTGGATGTCAATGGGGGTGGTCATGATGGCGTCGGGGCTCTCCTTGGCGACAGCCTCGATATCCATACCACCCTGGGAGGATGAAACGATGACGGGGCCACGGGTGGTACGGTCAAGGAGGACAGCGAGGTAGAATTCACGGCGGGCGAACTTGCGCTCGCAAATGTAGACCGAGTTACAGATACGGCCGGCAGCGCCAGTCTGCTTGGTAACGAGCTTGTGACCGATCATCTGGCCAGCGAACATCTTGGCCTCAGTGGGACTGCAAAGATATCTATCAGCTCCATTGTTCCCGACCTGTTCTCGGACTTGTACAACTCACGAGTAGATCACACGGACACCACCCTTGAGACCATTGTCGAATTGACCCTTACCACGGCCACCGGCGAGAACCTGGGCCTTGATAACAAGATCATCACCACCTGGGGATGTAATGTTCAGCGAGCGCGTTCACGGGGGGGAATCAGTAGGTCATTCTCACCAATGGACTTGGCAATAGTCTCAGCCTCTTCGGCGGTTTTGGCGACATCACCCTGGGGGACACCGACACCGTACTAGATTGTTGATCAGCAATCCCGAGTTCCTTCCTTTTTTCTTCGGGCGACCGAAGGGTGAAACGCGGGTACACGTACCGACTTGAGGAGCCTTGCGGAAAGGTACTCGTGGATTGAAAGGTTTCGCTTCTGCAAAGCGAGTCTGCTCTGGATGGAGGGTTGCTATTGTTCATAGTCAAAGTCAGCTCACATAAAACGCGGCCCGATCGAATTCAGATATAACTCACTGTCGCAGCCTTGAAAGCCGCCGCAACGGGTCTACCGCGAGCAAGCTTGAACATGATGAATTAGGATGAGAGAGGAGAGGGGGAATTTGTAGAAGGGCGGAGGTATAAAGCCCGTTTAGATAGTTGGTAAGGGACCGGGAGAACAGCTTTCTTTTTCAGCAAGTCTTCGGGGAGACCTTGCATTGCGGTAAAATCGGGTGCCGTAGCCAACCAGCGATCGTTCCCAAACTGACTCAGCATGAGTTCGGGGACAACGCGAATATAACGGAACATGGCTATGAAAGTCGGTATTTCTCTTTGGATATGAAGGCTTTTGATGTTCTTTTTATATTTATACATCTCCTTCAGAATGTTCAGCTTTTGTTCCTGTCAACTAGATTACATTATATCGACTAAACTTACCCTTCAAACCCACAAAGATCGCCCCCTTTATTTGCGCGAGGCATTTTTGATCTTCCATAGTTTAAACATTTTAGTCATGATCCGACCAAACAGTCCCGACCAAGCCCACCCACCCGACAGCATCCAAATCAACCAGCTAGCACGACCCTCCCAGATCCAGGCCTTACGACCACGAGCCCACGGCCACAACCAGCGCCACGGGGCTGAGCCATACAACACTTGAGAAACAACACTGCGAGCGTAGGCGTCATTCGGCATAGCGTTGTGCTGGCTATGCTTCACACGGGTAAGATACTCAGACTCGATAGGAGAATACAACGAACCCGGCTGCAGAGCGCGGTCAGTACGCGCAATGCGCGATTGAACACCGCCAGTAACGATGGTCGTGACATGGACACTGTCCATCCTAGTTAGAATACACAACATAACGATCTCGGGTTGAGGGGGCCGCGTCTAACGAACCCGAATGGTGCCAGCTCCACGCGAAGCGTGTCACTGAACGAATGCAGCGCTGCTTTAGAGGCGTTGTAGACAGAGCCGAATACATATGGGATTATCTAGTTATTGTCAGTAAGATAAGATCTGCAAAGATGGATATATCCCAAACATACCCCAGCGACCGACCCAATCTGCACAATAGTACCCTTCGCCTTGATAAGCAAGGGCAGAAAAGTCTGGCACATAGTAATGACCGCGAAAAGGTTGGTCTCGAATGTCTGGCGAACCTCGGCGAGCTCTACTTCCATCGCGGGAACGGTATAATCTGCATCAGTCAGTACCGCTGTTTCAAATTATCGATGCCGGAAGCCGCGAGAGTGAAGTTACATACTCCGTCCACTGTAAGATATTAGCAAGATGTACGGTACCGTCCATAGATAAAACGACAAAGGATACTCACGCGTTATTAACGAGATAATCAAGACCATTGTCTCCGAGTCTCTTTTCGACATCCGCAAAACATGATTTCACGTTCTCCGGATCATCAACTGTAAGGCTCAAGGTCTCAATACCGAGCTCTGCGAGATCAGAGATAGTCGCTGCATCGCGGGCAGTGGCCAGCACGCGCAGTCCATTTCGGTTGAACTCGCGCGCCAGGGAGTTGCCGATTCCACCTGGGGAACATCTACGGTATATATCAGAAGCTGTTGTTGGTATCTGTCCAAAGTCGCTTACCCCGTGATGAGCACCGATCTGCGAGTGTCTGTCGCTCCCGACATGTTTGAGGTGAAATACCGAAACGACCTTTTAAATCTAGAAGATAGTTATACGATGTAGTAGAACAGCTGACTACGGCACGTATATCTGGTAGGCGAGTGGAGATCCAGCAGATGCCTCGGCTCGCCCTGCTTCACGGGCATAGCACTCAGCCCTAAGCCCTATTGCCTGTTTTGTCTTTATAGTATAAATAGTGGCTTGGATAAATGAAAGACCAAAATGATCTCCAGAACGGGATGGTATAACAAATCGGAAAATAGGTCGGAGTAGACTGCTCCACCTATAATAAAGCTTGTCACTTTACACCTCGAACATATTTCCGAACATTTGACGTATCTGACGGTCTGACGGTCCCGTCTATACTGTTCGAAAACAAAAACATCGTTCAAGCATGACTACCTAGGTAGTTCCTGTGGATTAGTATTCTAAAGTACCTCCAGGACTTAGAAACCGTCCAGTGGTGCCGGACGAGTGCCGATCGAGTGCCGATTCCCGAGGTGAACTCCACGAGTGACGCCGTCCAGTCTATGCGGGAGAATCAGTATGTGGGATTCGAGGGCTAATGGGATTTGGTTTTAATGGGCACTGATGCCATCGATGCACCGAAACCATCCCCTATTCACAACGTTGTATGTACGGGAGTAATGGAATATCAATCGTCTGTTCGCCCATTGCCACTGGTAGATTCTTGCCATTGGTCCCCACATTAATCCACGTCGACCCGAACACCCCGTTTATTCTTTTCTACGGAGCTCTTCGATCGCTACTAATTAAAGGGCTTCAGCAGAAACCCAGAGTCGTACATAATTTTTCCCTATGCTAGCATCTTAGATTTGTTGCGTTACCACCTCCTGCCGTCCATGCTATCATCCTCAAGCAGCACGATAGGACCCCCGAACGAGAGCGGGGAAGTTCAAAATACCAACGCTGTATTCAGCCCTGTGTGCACTCGTTGAATCAAATTGCAGTAAAGAGTGATGGCTACCGAATCCGATCTACCCCGACACATGCGAATTCCCGGTGAAGATGGGTACCGAACACCAACGATAGAAGATGCCGAGCGGGCGCTCTCAATCCTGGGAACCATTGAGGAAAGCCCCGGTGGCGGAGTTCGCGAGGCTCATTCGTCTGCTTTAGAGGCTGCACTACAGCGAGCCTCGTCGCAGGTTACCGCGAAAACGAAGCCGGACAGGGAAGCCGATCCGTGTAGAGAGTATAACGGGCTGGGCCTGTTTGGGCTCAAGCGCACGGTTTCTGGTGAGCTGAGCTGGAAGAAGCGCATTCGCCATGTTACTTGGGCTTATTTTACGCTGACTATGGCTACGGGCGGGTTGGCTAATGTCTTGTATCAAGGTCTGCATGGTCGATTTCATGCTGTTCGGTTGGATATGGCTAACAAGGACCAGTCCCATTTCGGTTCAAGGGCTTGGATACGATTGGCGTCGTTGTCTTCCTGGTCAATGTCGCTTTGTATCTCATCATCTGGACTCTTCTTCTTATTCGGTTCTATCATTATCCGTATACGTTCAAGGCGTCCTTCATGCACCCAACGGAGTCACTCTTCGTGCCCGCATCGATAGTATCATTCGGCACGATCCTAATCAACATATCGCAATACGGGCCCGAGAACACAGGTCCGTGGTTGATGCACGCAGTCTGTATTCTATTCTGGATCGATGCCACTCTCGCCGTATTGTTCACAGCGGGCATATACCTCCTTCTTTGGTCGACGCAGACATTCACCATCGCGCAGATGACTCCTATCTGGATTTTCCCTGCTTATCCGATGCTTATCATTGGCCCGCACGCTGGGATCCTCGGTGAAAAGCTAGAACCGTCGCAGTCTCTGCCGGTTATCATTGGCGGTACGACTATCCAGGGAGTCGGCTTCTTGGTTTCGTTGATGGTGTACTCGGCCTTCATATATCGGCTGATGACGCAGAAGCTGCCGAGGGAAAATCTCCGTCCTGGTATGTTTGTCTCCGTGGGGCCGAGCGGGTTTACAGTTGCCGGGCTTGTGACTATGGCGGCTGGGGCGAAGAGGTCGTTTCCGGCCGACTTTATGGGTAATGGGGCGCTGGCTGGCGATGTGTTGAGGATTGTTGTTAATTTTGCATGTCTATGGCTCTGGGGGTAATGTTCAGTTCCTTACTTATCTCTGTCTACTTGGCTAACTCTCCTTCAGGCTAGCCATATTTTTCTTCATTATTGCAAGCGCTGCCCATTGGTCGGCGATTGGGCATGGACGCATGGTCTTCTCAATGACCTGGTTCTCATTTGTCTTCCCTAATACTGCCTTGATCACTGCTACTTTTGCTATTGGCAAGGCATTTTCCTGCAAGCCTATTGAAATTGTAGCATGTGGGGCGATACTACCATTGTTGTTGATGTACTTTTTTGTATGCTATATGATGGTTCGGGCCATTTTGACGCGACAAATTTTGTGGCCCCAAAAGGGCGAGGATAGGGATGAGGGTGGATTTGAGATCCATCGGGTTAAACCAGTGGCCGCGGCTGGGGTTCTAGAGGATACATAGGTGCAAACAACTGTTGTATATATATATATCGATGTGACTTGCGGCAAAGTAGGAATCGCACCACAAAGGAATGAAAAACATATTATACTATATCTAATAGGATGAATACCAACCACGTGCGCTGTAGAAAATATTAGACACAACGAGGAAGTTAAAAGAAAAAAGGGAGAAAAGAAAAAGCAAGTAAAAGACATTCAGAGTACTTGTAAGAAAGGAGTACCAAAAAAACAAAAACAAAAATTAATGGACCCGCCGGGAATTGAACCCGGGACCCCCCGCAAGTCACTATGGTAGTGCGAAGCGGGTATTATACCCCTAAACCACAGGCCCATTTGATGGAAGATTCGACATCTTTTAGTCATTCGACGTGGAAGGAAGTAAGCTGTATACTCCTTGTGCAATAAGGAGATATGAAGTGATATCAGATGTATCCTCAATTGAGATGACATACTTCCAAGGTTACCTAGTATCATGATTTATCATAATGCATAAAACCATGGAAAGGTATTTATGTACGTAGGAGGAGCTGTCTGTGTATGCTCAATGTTCAACAAATTCACAACCACCATCGTATCAAGCCTAAGCCCTATCCATAGATCCATAGACGACAACCATGTTGGTATCCAGGAACACAGACTCTCGGTCCCTTTGGTTGTCGTTCCTTCCATAATTCCTTGTACAACTTTGTATCCTTGGAACGGCACATTAATGAGGCAACAGAAATCATCTTTTTGGAAGGCGCAATGTCCCCACCAGTCAGTATAAACCCCCCCCTCCCTCGCCCCCTCGTTCCCTTCAAATCATATCGCACTCCTAGCTTGTTCCCCGACAGGTCAATGCCATTGCACTCTACATTGGTTACGCAAACCGCAAAATAAAAAAATAAGTCAATTGTATTAAACAATCAGCCCAGGACCCAACGAAGAGATGAAGAGATAGCTGGGCATCTCAAAATCGTCATCTACTGCCGTGCCACAGTCTACAAAGTCTACACATATGACCACAGAAGTTTAGAGAAATCGAACAATAAATTCTACTAAAGTCAGAAGGGTATCAAAATATATATATATAAAAAATGGAAGAAAAGATCATGCCTGCCACCTTAGACATCCTCCATTGTGGCATCCTTGGCCACGGTCAGGGGAGAACTGCCGGCGGAAGCTCGGCTGCTTCCGCCAGAGTTACTCCCACGCTTCTTCTTCCCCTTCTTGGGGGACTTTGAGCTTCGGTCACGGCGGTGGTGGTCAACCGCACCGCCGGACAACTTGCGGCCACGACCGGGCTCCCGCGCCGGCATGTTGAGAATTATCCGGGGGCCGCTCCTGACTCCCCCCACGGAATTTGGAATCTGCGGGACTGGGGGGAGGTTCAGGGGGCTGACACCCCGGTGCGGAGTTCCCGCACGCGTCAGACTGGTGCTCTTCCGACGGGAGGCATCCACGGACGGTGAGGCTTCGCGGGAGGCCGCAGGGACGGTCGTGGCGGCAGTGGTGGTTTTGGGGGTTTTCGGTCCCTTTCGGGCCTGGCGTCGTGGGGTGGCTGGGCGGGGGGTGGTTGGCACGGGGGCCGACTCCTTGGGCTTCCGCGAGCGCAGCTGGCGCCCTTTCTCGACGGGGATTATGAGGTCAAGACCCCCGTCCTGGGCGCTCTGCTCTCGCCGCTGGCGGTTCAGCTCCGCCGGGCGGCAGCTCAGGGTCTGGCGGTCATTGGGGATGATGAGCTTTGAGAGCTCCCCGTGGCTACCGCCCAGCTCACTTCTGGCAAAGGGGCGACGGCGATGTTGGCTTGGAGGTCCCCGGTAGACCTCCGGTCTTTGCCCGGGGCGACGGCCTTTGCCGCAAAGGACTTGGTTGCTGTCAGGTAGGTGGCAGTACTCTTCTTGCGCCCTTTGCTGGGCGTTGGAGCCATGATGGCATCCAATTCTCTCAGACTATTCTGAGACCACCACTCACTTTTGAATGAGTTTTCACTCAGACCTGACAGATGACTGAGCACACCGGAGGACAATGCGCGGTCACTGTAGCCGCCCTCGAGGACGCTGATGACACGCCCATCTACACCGAGGTCTTCCTCTTGCGACATGCGGATGACATCCGCGGTGAACTTGGCGTAGAATTCAGTCGGAACATTCACGCTGTGGCGTTGCATGCCGTTGCCTTCCCACTCGCTGGCATCAAATCCGGCGGAGATAAAGATTGCCGCTTTGGGCATCGGGGAATTCGGGTTCTCTTGTCGTTCCTGATTGAGTTCGATTGTACGTTCGCGTAGGAATGAGCGGGCTTTGGCGAGCAATGCGTTGTATTTCGTCTGGTATAATTTCCAGAACCCATCCAGATCAGTCCACTTTTCAAGATGAACGTTCCAGATGGACTGGTTGTGTGCTTCGAGACAGAGGCTGGCACCCATGACTTTCTCGCGCTCGCCATTCTCACAAGGGAAAGAGTTCACATCATGCAAGCTGTAGTAGCCAATGGCTGCTTTGGTGTATGGAGGAGCGTCTTCATATTCCTTGAATTTCGTGGCATCAGTTTTGGCTAAGTCGGCCTTCTGTGCTTTGTTGAGTAATTTGGAGTTGTGGTCGAATGTGATGTCCTGAGACCCATCACCATGGTGAAGATCGAAGTCAAGGATTGCAGCGTGGGTCAGACCGTGGTTTGTTGCTGCGTGAGAGATTCCGACATGGACGTTGTTGATCCAGCAAAAGCCGGAGGGGTGGTCAGCTGAACAATGGTGACCGGGAGGTCGAATGCAGACGAATGCTCGCTGGATCGGACCAGGCTTGAAAACAAGATCCACTCCTTCGCAGACGCCCCCCAGGGCTCCTTGGAAGGCATTCACAGACTCTGAGCATAAGTAGAGATCGTTATTATTCAGGGCGGGGCCAGTTGTCCCAAGCCCGTCGTCTTCTTTTGTCCGTTGCCTGGCAAGTTCATTTCCATCCATGATGAGGCGTGTCTCTGCACGGTCACCCATCCATTTCAATTCTGACATCCACCGGGTCCCATGGACATCCGTAACAGTACTATCAGACAAATGCACCTTGCGATCAGACTTGACAATTTGGAAAGGAACGTTCATCTCGCTCAAGCTCAAACTTGGGTTTGGCGCAAGCTCTTCCGCATACCGAGAGCCGAGGCGGACGTAGGCTGCAGATATGCCTACTGCGCAGGCGCGGATGCGCTCTGGTCTTTCGACAATTCTCTCGAGAGTTCGTTTTGGCGCTTCAAGCTGAGAGTAGCGATGGCCGTAGCAGTCGTCATGAACAATAACCGCAGTTTTAGTGTTGACACCACCAGATCGATGTAATTCAAGCTCTTTTGAGAAGTGCTCAGCCGCGACAGACGAAGCAGTCGGGACTGGAGCTTCTGGAGCTGGGCTGAAGACAAGGCGTGCAGGGTGCATTGCGGGTGACGTTGCGGTGGTTGGCGACCCCGCAGAGGTGAACGACGTGCGACGTGATAGATCAGGGGTTGGAGATGAAGACTTGAGTGGTTGCGAGACCGAACGAAGAGATGCAGCGGACTTGCGCTTTTGTAGTGGTGCAATTGACTTGCGTCGTTCGTCTCGAACAGAAACGGAACCGGCTGTTTGTGAGACAGATTGCACAGGTTGACTTGGTTGTAAAGAGACAACTTGAGCGGGTTGGTTGGGCTGTAGAGGAATAGCAGGTACAGGTGGAGTGTGCACAGATTTAGAGGGAGGAAGATAGGATGGAACAGGAGAAAGACGAGGTGATGAAGGCAATGGAGTCGCCGCCGCTAGAGTCAGGCGATTCAGAGAATCGATCATTTCACAATGCGCCTCATCAATATTGTTGTTCTTGACGCCATTGTCCCCTAATGGCGGGTCCTCCTGAGTGGAGGGGAGCTTGTATTCCATCTTGCAGATATCGACTCTACTACAAAGGGCCAATACACGATGTCTCTTCGATGTCTCTTCGATGTCTCTTCGATGTCTCTTCTGATTCAATACGAAGTAAAAGGCGATAGATAATAGGTCGAGGTTCGATGAATAGGAAGGGGAAACAAAAGAAACAAAGGGTGGAGATTCACATGTTTGGGTTAAGCCACATGTGGCAAGGGTTCGGTCGATCACCAGACCATAGAACAACGACATACAACGACATGCATATGTACGTTCTTATATTTATATCTATCTTTGATTGTTGATCTCTTTGATCTTCTTTGACTCTGTTCTTATTGTCTATAACCACAATCAAGTTGTATGCTCTTCATTGATAGGTTTTGTAACAGTCCAGAATCATACTTCATGCTCTCTATTAGAACTCATGTCTAATACTAATATGAAATAGGAAAGAAAAAAGAACTTAATAAAGACAAGAATCAAATCTCATGCAGATCATCTAGACCATTGCATTCACGTTACATATCATCTGGAACACCATAAACCCGCAGGAGTTCCATCTTTCCAAAAAAAAACCGAGACCGCAAATCCCCCAACACCAAAGCTGTAAAAGGATAAACAAAGAAGAAATGGAAAAATATGTCAAATGTAAGTGTCATCCTAACGCGATCGCAGACCCCGCCATTGATACCACTGATACCAACGGCGCCCGAAAGAATCCTTTTCACCAAGGGAATCCTGAGATCGGCGGCCCACCTTGCTCTCCTTCTTGCGGGTCTCCTTCTCAGACTTGAAGCCACGCGTGGCGTGCGAGTTGCAGAAACAGTGCATGTGCACGGTCTCCACGCTGACACCCGGGCAGCCGTTCCGGCGGTGGGCGGCGCAGACGCTGTTGCCGGCATCTTCTTCGCATTGGCACCATTCGTAGAGTGTAAAGTATTGGCGACACATATTGCTTTTGTTGGATGCTGTTCTTTAAAGTTGCAGTTGACTGTTGCGGGGTGTCCCGTAGGTATCCGCAGTCCCTTTCTGATAGTTGATAGTTGATAGTTGATGGACAATGGAAAATGATATGATTTCAGAATGCGTCGAGCAAGGTGGCTGCGAATGGATATTGACAATGGTGTATTGGCAAGGAAATGAGGATGTCAAATGCCAAATGGTGTGTAAATGTGTAAAAATGGGTTCCAGCGCTGGACCTGTATAGCTACTAGGCCTTAATCGGAAAGCACCGGAAAGTATGCTTTGTAGCGGGTGATGTCGAGATGCTCAGAGATTTGAAAGTGTTGTTCAGACCAGCTGAAATGAGACGTCACGATGGAGAGTTGCAGATGTCGGCAGGGAGAAAGGATCGGATATAATGGACAATTAGCTCTTTTAAGTTCTTTCTGCCTAATGTAATGATGAGATAGGTCATTGATCGTGTCTATGAATGGATCCACAGCTATTGATTGGAGCTGACGTCAAAGAAACCCTTTTGATTATGATCCACGGGGTATTGGGTATTATAACTCATATTACTAGTGGGCTTATATATCATTAGTGGGCTTTTTACCTTGCCTAGACTTTACCCCATCCGTCGGCTGAGAGCTGCAGGTTACATCAGACAGGTGGTATTCTCGCCGAGGGCGCGATGGGACTTGGTACCACTATTTTTGCTCTTGGACAGATCTAGACTTGTATTAGTTAGCTACTTTTAACACCATCTAGGCAGCAAACTTGGCGCTCTGAGGGGGTTACAGGGTGAGGTAATGAAAATTGGACTTGTTCTTAGAAGAGAAACTAAAAAAAGAAAAGAAAAGAAAAGAAAAAGAAGAGCGGCGGCTATTGTTCTGTTTCAACAGGTTGAACAAAGGTGGGAAATAGAATCATGCAGAAAACATTAAAAATAGAGATCAAGGTTCTGCATCTAAAGGAGGTGCTAGTTTGAAACTCAATACAATCTGATCGACAAGACCAGCCGAGAGCCCCTGACAGTTTTGAGACGAACTGGGGGGGATCCGCCCATACCCGGCGCTCCGCAGGGGTCTCTTTTCCGAGCGTGCAGATCCGTGATTGGAGCAGAGGTCTGTCTGGCTTGCCGCCAGGATCTCGCATCGGGACTACCTACCGGGCAACTGTATCGTCTAGCGCCGAGGGGGAAAATAGAGTTTGCACTCCAGTTGACATTCTTGGATAGATCGAGATAGATGATCTCATCGTCGATTTAAGGATGCAAACGGAAAAGTGAAATAAACTGTGAGGCGCAGGATGGTGGTGTGGCGGTGCACACAAGTCACGTGTGGCGGGATACTTTCCGAGGGAAATTACTTAGGTGCCTGAGGCTCTCATCAAAAGTCCCACCTTCTATCCATAGCTCGGGTTTGATTTACCTCGACACAATTGACGGAGCACGTTCTTGCATTCCCTACCTACCTGGCCTTGGACAAAACCCCCAAACTCCCAATAATATATCCCCGAAAGGAGTACACCACCCCAACCAACCGACCAACACCAACAATCACAATCGACACAACAACAACCCCACTGAACCTGCAATGACAACCAACACACCACCGCAACCCCCAACAATGACCCCAGCAACACCAGCGCGCGCCGCCGCCCTTCTCTCAAATCTAGCAGCTGTGCGCGCGCGGGTGAGCACTGCCGCCCTCCAATCTCCAATCCCCAGCAAACCAATCCGACTCGTCGCCGTCTCCAAGCTCAAGCCCGCATCCGACGCACTGGCACTACACCAAACCCCAGGATCGCAACTCCACTTCGGCGAGAACTACCTTCAAGAACTGCTTGAAAAGTCGCGCCTGCTACCTGCAAGTATCAAATGGCACTTCATCGGCGGGCTGCAGAGCAACAAGTGCGTAACGCTTGCGCGGGACGTTCCCGGGCTGTGGGCAGTCGAGAGCGTAGACTCGGAGAAGAAAGCGAAGTTGCTGGATAAAGGGTGGGGTGACAGGAGTCCTGAAATGGCTGCTACGAACCACGACGAGGATGGGAGGCTGCGGGTCTATGTTCAGGTTAATACGTCTGGCGAGGAGAATAAAGCTGGCATTGAGCCTGCTGGCGCGGCGGCGCTTTGTCGATATGTTCGTGAACAGTGTCCCCGGCTTAAGTTGCAGGGTTTCATGACTATTGGGGCTATTGCGAGATCGCGGGTGACGACGGTGGAGAATGAGAATGAGGATTTTGTTTGCTTGAGTGACACGAGGGATCGGGTGGTTAGGGAGCTTGGATTGGTTGGGGATGAGGCTGCGTTGGAGCTTAGTATGGGTATGAGCTCGGATTTCGAGGGGGCGATTGCTCTTGGTAGTGATCAGGTTAGGGTTGGGACTACGATCTTTGGGGATCGGCCGCCTAAGGCGGAGGCGAGTGTTGTGTAAGTTTGCTGGGTGGGTCACGACTTATGATTTTGTGAAAATTAAACTTAAAACTTGTTGGCTTCTGGTGGTTTCACCAGAATGCTGATTGTTAGATGTACGATGTACCGTATGCATAGCACTTCTATTTGTTTACTGGCAAGGGTTTATACACAAAGAGATGCTATGTTCCACAGGAACCTTGTTAATATTTTACTTGGTAATCCAATTAGAGATATACATGAATGCTCCCATATCGCCTGCAGACGCCTTAATCGAAGGCTTCATCTGCTCTCATGCCCTGCGCCAGCTTCAGCTCCATCTGTCTGGCCAGTGCCTGCGGGACCTCTTCTTGGGTGGCACGAATAGTGACGCGATACATCTGAGAAGAATTAGCATGGCGACAGCAAAATAATTGGAAGAGTTTTGATACATACCTTCTTTTCGTAGTTGGGCTCCAGCCGCAGCAGACAGCCCGTCTTGCCTCCCTCGAATTGGTACACGGCGCACCCAACAATGTTTTGAGCGTTTGGATCGACACCATCCAAGATCTTGAATGAGAATCCCTCGACAATCTTCCTGGTGAATCTCTCATTGATGGTCTTGTTCTTACCCAGCAAGCCAAAGGTCTTCTGGGATTCCAGCGGTCCACCACCGATCTGGCGCCATCGCTTGAAGAATTCCTCGGCCGACAGAGACGAGGATTCCATGTAGCGGTGCATTAAAACAGGCAGCTGAAGTGTGTAGGCCTGGAGAGCACCGGCCAAGTATGAGATACGGATGGTAGGCGCATCCGTGAAGGGACCATGGGCTGTGCAGAACAGAGTCTGCTGTGTCTGGCCGGCAGCCGGAATTGTTGGTTCGGGCAGATTCTTCGTGTCGATCTTCAATTGAGGAGAGGCGGGGTTGTCGACGGTGGTGGTAAGAGACCCAATGGCGTACGTGGATTTGTTGGAAATGTAGAGCTTCAGGACACCCATAGGGCCGCGGTACTCCGAGCGCAGCCCGACTTGGATCTGTGCATCTTCGAAGAGCACACCCTCGCGCGAGAAGAACAGTCGGTTGTAGCCGATGTCCCATTCTGGGGTCAAATGAGCGGCACTGGCCATGTTGGGAGCTGGGGCCGATGGACCGCTCAGATCAAGGCCTGCTAGGTCGCCCGATGCACTGGCCGCATTAGACGCGCTTGCCGGGCTGGCTGGAGCATTGCCAGATCCAGTGCGCGTGCCGTGAACGATTGTCGTGAAGGTACGCTTGAGACCGGTGTTCTGTGCCAAGAGCATTTCCTGCTTGTCCGCATTCGCGTCCTTGCCACCGATAACCCAGGTCTTCTTCTCACTCGCACCGGCTGTCTTCTGGTGTAGTCGAGAAAGTAGAATGGAGGTTCGCTCCGAGAATGGCGGCATTTCATCGCAGACCGTTCGCAGCAGATCGTCAGTCGGGAGAGTCGCCAGTGACAGGTATTCAAATGCTCGCTGCTGCAGTTCGGAGTCGGGAGAATGGCTGTACAGGCGGAAGATTTGCAATAGCTGAGGTTTGATTTCGGGGAACAAGTTAACAAACTTGACAAACGACGAGAGGATCATGGCCCGCGCGTTGTCGGAACTGGAGAACATCTTGGCCTGCAGGGCCAGGAATTGCTCAATAGGGCTTGAGCCTGCGTTTTCGGCGATGAGGTGGCCGTACTCGCCCAAGACATAGCAGCCGATTTTCACCAAGCTTTCGTGGCAATCAGACTTCAAGTAGCCCAGCAGGGTGTGTGCTGCATAAGCTTGTAGTTCTTCGTTGTTGGTCACGATCTGGATCACTCGTTGCCATACTTCGTCGTTCACATGTTCTCCTGCCAGTGAGAGCAGTTTCAATGTCATGTCGATGTACCACTGTGCATCGGCGGCGTATTTCTCGGTAAGAATAGCGACCTTGAGTACCATTTCCTCTCGAATGGCATAATCGGCGGTCTGCAGGTATCGCAAAAGCTCGTTCACAATGGGCCCGGCATTACTGGTATCACACATACTGTACAACAGGTCCAATCCTTTACGACGAACACTGATATCGCGGTCTCGAAGTGAGCCCAGGATGATGTTCTGGTGCTTTTTAATTGGGTCAAGGGTTTCGGCTCGAGCGGCGAAGTGGGTCAGCGCATCCAGACCAAGGTATCGAACGTTGGTCTCCCGAGACTGAATGTATTTGCCTAGGCGGGTGGATATTTGCATCATGAGATTGTGCTCAGAGTCGAGGTGGATAAGGAGATTGATGGCTTCGAAAAGGATGGCGTTCTGGGCATTATTCTGCTGGACGTTCTTGGGTGTTTCCATTGCAGCTTGCATCATCTGGGAGAGGGATTCTCGAATGATCTCGCGAACATGGCTGTCCTCTGTAACTATATGTGAGAAACTGAGCTATAAGCTGCCACGGCACTAAACATACCTGATGGAGGATAGTATTGCAACAGGCGCAAGAACTTAACCTGAATCCATGGACAAGGTACACGGTAGTAGAGGTAGTCCGGGGCGATATCGTTGTCAACCACAATCCGCTTCAATCGTTGTGCAGCCTTGACGTAACAGCCTTTGTATTCCTCTGGCAAATCCTGAGCTAGCGCCATGACCAAAGAGGTGACGGAGAGCGTTACTCCCATGTCAGGGTCGTCCATAATCGATATGATTCTTTCGGCCCATTCGTTTCGTACAATGCCGGGGTATTTGCGGTACAACCGAAGCAATGTTAAAGCGGCCTTCTTTTTGACGAAAGATTTGGAGGTACTGGGAAATGTCAGAATAATCATAAACAAAAACAAGGAACGTCCCAAACTCACGGTGAAATGAGCAGCCTGTGAACCTCCGAGCCGAGTGCTTCTCCGAGCTCTCTACCACCCACATTAGCCACAGCATGCAGGGCCAAGCAGTTATTCAATTCATGGTGATCGAGCAGATCCTTCCGAATGCTGTTGACAACCAAATGGAGTAGCTCGTGCTCTTCATGCAAGAATAACGTGACAGCCAAGTATCCGATCTGCTTCTCAGAGTACTTAGACGAAGAGATCAAGTTGACAGCCTCGAGATGGCCGAAGTCCACACCGTAACCCTGAATGTAGACGTAAAGCAATTTGCAAACGTATTTCTTCTTCTGGTAACCATTGAGATTTCCAGACTTAAACTTCTGCCGAATATTGGCCAGCTCCTTATTCACGCGCTTCTCCTCGAGTTCTCTAGCACGGGCATTCCGCAGATCAGCAATGAACTGCACAAGCCCTCGCATCGACGACATAGCGACGGCAATAGCGGAGCGTGTTATCAGCCCACGGACGCGAAAAATAAAATCAAAAATAAAATGACGACTATCGTATGGCGGGGGTTTCGATCGAGGTGCGCCCTCGCATGCCACGCGGGATTATCACCTCAGGGGGTTCGCGATCGGACGCACGTCACACAACCATGTCCCAGTTATGTTGGCGTGTCGATTGTGGGGCATTGGCTATGCAGCGTGTCGGGTGATGGATTTCCGGGCTCGTGGAAGCACCTTGGAAAACAGGGGGTTGTGGTGTAAGGGAGTTGAATTCTGGGGGAGCTGTCAGCAATGGTTGATTGGTGTGGACCGGAGGTATCCGAACCACGGCAACATACAAAATAGCGACCAGGTTAGAGATCCCAGGATAAATAGGCCGAACAGCACGCGAAGTCGAGATGAGTCCATCCCCGTAACTTGTCCGCCCGTATTTCATTTGGGCCACTTCCGCTGTCGATCAGCTCGGGTTCCGCTGTGGCGGTATGTGGCGGCGGAGGAATACTGATCCGATGTGGCGGTGCAGGGTGCGAAGTGTAGATGTGGAAGTAGAAGTCGTAGTTGTATTTGCTGGTTTGGACAGAACTCAACAGACTGATTCTTAAGGCCGCTTGGGAAAGAGTCTGATTTACTGATTTTTTAATATGCTTCCCTCGATCTGCATCTTCCCATTCGAAACAAGCTTTGAGGCTCGACACGTTGTACCAAGTCTATTTTAAGAAGTATGTATATTCCCGTTTCATAGTCACCCAAGTCCATTTCGAGCTTTCAATGCACTAAACAAATCTAGCCTACGCGTGACCCGCGGTTATTTCTTTCCTATACAGATTCCAGTGAAAGATTGGATAGAATTAAAATCTCGTTTCGTATCTCATTCAGTAGGGAATGATAACCCTAAGCAACCTCAACCAGTAAAAATGCCCAAGCCCAAGACGCCACCACCCCATCAAGGCAGGGATGAAAAATGCAATTATCAGAGAACCCCCATCAAAGCAAAAAGATATAAGTGAATCGAGTCACTTAAGCGGTGCCAGTGAAGTCCACCTCGAGGGCGGAATCAACAGCAGCAGCCTTCTCACAGGTGCAAGAAGCTGGAGTGAAAGTTAGCAGGGCATTCGACACCACAAATCACATTTCCAGAAGGAGACTAAAGCTCACCTTGAGGACGGCTGCCACAGGCACACTTCTCACCAGCGATAGGCTGGTTCTCAGTGACAGAGCGCTCACAGGTGCATTGGCCAGCTGGGCGAGAGCCTATTTTAAATATGTTAATATATGTGTCTCTTCAAGATCATCAGAATAGTGTAATCACATACGGCATGAACAGCGGGGACCAGATACGGTGTTCTCGGAAGAAGCTTTATTGCAGCTGCAGTGGAGGGCGCTCTGTTGGCCGCAGGAGCACTTGGCCTGGGCGGCACAGACGCAGGAGCCATCTTGGCTTGTCTTGCAGCAAGTGGTGGTAGGGTGGACCATTTTGGCGGGTTGATTTGATATGACGGTTGATGAAGATTGAGAGGTGATGTTGAAGGTGAGGGATTTGTGAGTTTGCAAGATTGAAGGATAAAAGCTTAGAAATGTGATCGTTTTGAATCAATATGAGTGTGTCAGAGAGAAAGAAAATACCATGCTGCTTCTACGAGTTCCTTTATATACTCTCTTCTGCATGCGTCAGAGGCTGAGTGTATGGGTGGTGATTATCAATTGCTGGGCTTTGATTGGTCCAGAATGAAGATGTCACGTGATACGGTGTTGTGTTTCGGTGGACGTTGATTGGCCCATCGTAGAGACACGCAAATACACGTCGCTTGACTGGACGATGTGGCCGGTGGATGTGAGAAAAGAAGAATTTGCTTACTTTTGTCTTCATTCTGATTCGATAGGGATTTGGATGACCTCCAGGGAGGGCTGTGGTTTGGTGGCTTGTAGGCTATGCAAGCAAGGGAACTATTGTTTACTTGCATCGGGAGCTATGACCTCAAATGGGTCAAATTCCGATAGCACGAAAGTACGTATTCCGTACCAAAGAATCGGATATTGGATGTTGTATGTTATGAAAGTAGATGAAAGTAGAGAAACGACTTGGTTTATTTGGTTCAATTAAATCGTAGACTCTAAGGTCTGTCTGTTTCTAAACGCTAAACACCCGTGGACGGTAACGTCTATCTCTGTACCATTTCGACCTTTTTCACCCCAGGCTATGCAGCGAGATCAGAAACAATTAATATTAGACAAACTGTCTTCCAGACAATGATCGCTAGATTCCAGACCAGACCAAAAGAAAAGCGACAGAAATAGGAACATGATATAAAAACAAACGAAGCAGACAGATGCAGACAAGAAAAAGCTTTTAAAAAGATAATTAGTAACACAAGACACAGAAAGAAAAAAACCCAAGAAAACCCAAAAACCAGAAACCAGAAACCAGAAATGGTGAACGCTATGACAATGATTAATGATTAATACTCGCTGATATAGATCGCGGATCCTTGGTTAACCCAGCTAACCAGTTAACCAGAATGTTGAATGGAGACGAAGGAAAAGATGCGGAAAGCAAAACGAGAATGTCGTATACAAGACAAGTGGTAGCCGTTTGTTTTCAGAGCCCACTGTCTTGCTCCCCTCACTGCTGAATATAGTTGGGGTAGTTGTAAGATGGCTCCGAAGTTGGGAGACTCAGAGTTGAGGTGTTTGCTTGTGTGTAGGGAACCGCTGTGCCCATTGGGCCTGCAGTGGAGTCGTAAGGATAGGGCCGATATTCTTGTGCTGCTGAAACTGGCAGGTTCTGCATGGTAGCCATGGGTCGGCCTTGAGTTGGTAATTGAGAGCCCATTCCAAGATTGTAGCTTTGTTGTTGGGAGCCTATATGAAATTATGTTAGAAAGGCATTTGGGAAAGGTCGAGAGAACGAGGAAAGAAACTGACCTAAGTTGTTCATATCGTAGGTAATATGTGAACCTTGAGTGTCTGTCGGCGACACCGAGCCCTCGAACGATTGGTGTTGGTCATAGGGTCCCATACCTGGATGACGAGGCATGGCGTATTCCATGGGTCGTCTCATATACGGCAGACCTGGCTGATTTGGCTGGGGCCCCGCGAAGCGATTGTGCATAGGATACCCCGCATATGGCGACGGATGGGCCGACGCATCGGACAGGCTGCTTGATCTGGTGACTGGGTAATCGTTGCGGATGGTTCTATGTAAATCGGACATGGACGCAGACGCAGCAGGACGGAACATCATGTTTGACTGAGACAAGCTGTCATTTCGTCCAGTCGAAGAGATGTATGTTCCTGCTGTTGATGCAGAACTGAGAGGCGAGACGAGATAGTCATCTTCGTTTGGTCGGGTGTAGCAATCGGTACGCAGTGTTCTCAAAGCCCCGAAATCTGGATTTGGAACCCCGTAACCTTGGGGAGATGCTACTGGCGTGACACCTGATTGTTTGCCCTCAAAGGGCGTGCGGAGAACTTTTGTGGTATCGAAATCGTCAGGAAGGGCCCGAGATTTGAGCATTCTCTCCCGATCATTCGTAGTGAGACGCTTGAGCTTTGCTCGCCTGGCAGTACATCCACATTAGCCAAAGACAGACGATTCAAACTAGTTGAACACCGTACCTATTTTGGAACCAGACTTGCACTTGACGCGGGGTCAACCCAGGGATTTCCCTCGACAGACGTTCTCGATGAGCCGCATCGGGATGTGCCTGGCGAGTGAACTCGCTCATCAGAAAGCGGGTTTGGTTATGTGTTAAACTATACTTCTGTCAGCAACAATGCGTTATACTTCGAAGACAAAATTCCGTACCGAAAACGCTTCATCTTCTTCTTCTCCATCGAAGGCGATCTATTGTCGTCACTACCCATCATATCCTTATCATCATCAGGACTGATCGTCGATTCTCTCTCGTGGTCGTCTCTCGGGTCATGACCAGAAAAGGATGAAGCACCCGTCTCTTCAGGGTGACCACCGTGCCCGACCAGGGGCTGAACGGCCGAAAAGCCCCGCTGATTGAGACTCGGGATCTCCAACTTAACACGCGGAAGCATATCCTGTTTCGCCGCCTCCAGCCGGTGGTTGACCGTATCCCGTGAAGCATCTCTCTCCAAGTACGGCGCTGAACCCATGCTGACAGGTTGTGCCTGGTTATTCAAGGCGTTCTCGGCCTTATAACCAGTCGGCTGCATCTCCACAGGACGAGCGGGGGCGTGCACAGGAACAGGAACGCCAGGCTCCTCTTTCTTCTGCACAGATAGCCGTGGCGAGATAGTTCTGGGCCCTAAAGAGATTCTCTCGCTATTTCGGGTTGATAGATGAGATGAAACTGCAGATAGGGGAGAAGGAACTGGCGAAGATAATGAAGGCAACCAAAGGCAAGGGCCGCCGACTGACATGGTAAGGGTCTAGTTTTGGGTGTGCGTATGTGTTGCCCTTACTCACGATAGTTCAAAACCAAAAGACAAGTTCTCTTTTGAAAAGGGAAAAGAAGTAGAAGACTTTCAACAGAGACAATAGGAGAAATTCTAGCCCAAAAAGGAAACGGTAGACTCCCCCGATATGAGACGTTGGTGGGTCTGATCGAAGTGTCGTTAAGGAAAAAAAAAAAGGGTCAGGGTTCTGCAATTAAAGTAAAGGGTGAAAGCTCCAGACTTTGAAGAAAATAAGGAAAGGGGATTAAAGCCAAAAAGCATGCGTGGCAGGTGAAAAGGAACCGGTGTGTTTTCCAGAAGAGGAGAAGGAAAAAACAAGGCCCAAACGAGGATAAGACGTCAAGCGGGACATCTGTCTCCAGCCTTTATTATTATTTTTCTTTTCTCTTCTCTGGATCTGAGATCGGTTCTTGATTCCTGATGATCGTTACGCAGCTGGGCAGTAACTATAAGATGTTGAGAGAGAAGCATCCACCAAAGTGAAAATGTGGTACCTGGGATACACGCCGCTAGGCTAGGATCGACCGGAGGTATCCTGTGAGGCAAATAGGTCTTAATAGCCAAGCGAGGTCATAGTGGGAATACAGGGATATTAAACGGAATGGGAGGGTCCACCACTTTAGCCCGATAAATCCCATATACATATAACTTGGAATATAATGTAGCTATTCATCTTCTCATGGTCTACAATGTTGTACTCCGTACATCAGAACATTCAAGCGCAAAAGAAAAAGAAAAAGAAAAAGAAAAAAACTTATACCTGGTTCAGCTGAATCAATTCTCAGGTGGGCCTGAGGGGTGTGAGACTAATGCTGTACATGTATGGAGTACAATGTAGAAAGTCCAACAAGACATAGACTCAGTGAGTCCACAGATCAACACTCGATCTATTTTACCTGGATGAAGATCATATACCGAACGGTCCATAGCGGCAGCCGTTAACCTCGTTGGTAAAACATCAGGTTACAGATGGTATAGATGGTATGGGACGATACGGGTGCCTAGTATTATCAGAAACTAAAAGGATCGTCTCGGAGAATAAAATAGTAGCCTCCGATCCAATGCCCATATCCGGCCTAAAGCCATTTTACCCGTAAGGCGTCCCTGGATACGATACAGAAGATTCCAAACAGAATACGGCGTACATGGTAAAAGAATAGAATCCTGTACCGGACAGACTTTATGATAATAACGGCCGAATGCTCATGGAAGCCGTATGGATGGCAATTGTCTAGGCTGAAAAGCTGGGAACCTCCACGTCAACTCAGCTGAAGCTTGGATGGTAAAGGGGACAAATGGGTCCTGCGGGACCTGAGACCCGGAAGTGGGAAACTCAAGATAAAGGAGACAATGGCATACTTGTATGTCTTATATTCTCGAGGAGAAATATGCAATCGACCGAGGATCTTAGCTCGGATCGGTATACGGAGGACGGAGCAGACAGATGAGACAGAGAAGGAAAAGAAGAAAATCCTGATTCTCCCGTTACTCCGTCCAGATGTAAGACCCTCCACCGGAACGCGCATACCAGGCCATGTGGGAAGGACCTAGTGGCGTGCTGAGGATCCATAAGCGGGCAAGCTGAGCCGCCGGACAGGGCTATCGATCAAAAGGATGAGAGCCACTCAGCGGGCTGCCCGCCACAACTCCATGGACTCGGAAAGAAGCGAAGTCGAGACGTGGATTATCCACTGAAATTGAGTGGAAATAATAATAATAACTAAAGAAAATAACCAAAAAAGAATTAAAAAATAAATAAAAAATAAAAATACAAAATACAAAATGAAAGGGACTAACATATATTAAAAACAATATATATTTATATAAAATCCAAATGCCGAAACGAACCAATATCGAGCACTACATTATATATTAGCAATGAAACCTAAGAAAGGGCTCCGGTTTACCGGAGCGATATAACCTTTGTAGAGCCTCGTCCGAAGGAAATTTCGATAGTTCCATGATTCAAGCGGCGTTACCTTCTTCAGGAAAGACCACCAAGCGGGCCTTGCGCCGTGAAAATCGGTTCCCGAGGTCGGAATTCGATACCTAGCGAGGAAGTTGTTTAGCGAGAGAATATAATCCATGGCTCGGTAGTTGTAAGGAGAGCTGTCTCCTGGAAATCTCCACAATGTGAAACAATTCGAGTCGCAGGTGAAATGAGGCGTTAACCGTATGAGTACTGAGTACTCCGTAGAAATGAATATTTTCTAGAGATTGTGGGTCAGAAAAGGACTCTGACGAAGAGCATCGGATATATCGGATATCGGAAATCGGATAGGATTAACAGGAAGAAGAGAGATATGTGTTTTCTTTTTTCTTTCCAAGGTTAGACCGAATAACATGCAAAACATATGTCCAAAAGCATACACAAGCATACACAAGTATACGAAAGCAGACAAAAGCAGACAAAAACCGCTTCCCCAAGGCCAAGGTGGATCTCGGGGGAGAAAACTCGGAGCCGTTGGATTTCGATCCCACTGACGATCGCTACGATTTCCTTTTTCTTTTTCTTTTTGTTTCGTGTTGGACCCTGAAGACAAAATAAAATTAAAAAGCAAAGATCAGGACCATGACCGTTGCATCGTATGATGTACGTCCTTGGTAATCTCCCTATATTGTCCTTGGAACGTGCTATGCGGGGAAGATCGAGTAAATGTCCATCTATACACCTAAACACCAACATAGTAGTATATGCATATATTGTATTGTAGGATCAGGCCACGTATCTTGTATGGAGTATTCCATATACATATACTCCGTACAACATACAGGTAATCTTTTGTTCCTATTTATCCATCGGACTTTAGAATATTAAGTAGGTGACGCAAGCCGATCTCTTGGCAAAATGGAGGCTTCCCCTTACGAGAATTAATCTATACAAATAGGTAAGAATTTCTGGTATACAACATATATTGTAGGCCAATACAACATTGTAGAGAACGGACGTTAGCATAATATGCCCTTAAAGATATATTGTGTAGATGTATACATGTATATATACAGTTCCCGATCAGGAAAGTTCCATATAAACATCAAAAGGATGAGAGTGGGTCACAACAGAAAGGGGAAAGAAAGAGACTCGGATTTTATCTTATTGCTGACATCTCCAAGCACATCGGTCCATCCATTACTCCGTCGTCCGTATGTTGTACTCCGTACTCCGTAGAATAAAAGATAGTCCACATGGCCAGTGCATTCAGATCGGACCACATGGCCTACCGTTATACCTCCTTCCGTCTCTTGTATAGCGGGTGTCCACTTATGGAGACTAAACTCGACGCTTGTGTCGATAGTGGTTCGGACTGTTGAACTTCCCATGTGGTTTTGATTTGTTGGAGTGGGCACCTACACAGTCTACTGAGTGCATCGAACCCCAGACGATCAGTGCGCGATTTTCCTGGCTTCGCTTGCTCTTCCCAAAACCCTATTCTGCTAGTATATTGTATATCACGAACTACTCGAAAAGATTCTTCTCTGAGCTGACGGGGAAAAAAGGGGGCCAAGTGGACAGGGGGAAGAAACAAAGTGCCCACTTCTGCAACTAATGGTTCAATGGGGATTTTTTTTTTTTTGATCTCGTGTACAACGTACTCCGTACTCCTGGAGATTTACTCCATATTCTCTCCTTTTTTTTTTTCTGATTGATTCCGTTCTGATGAAGTCGCTTAATATTACGGAGTACTGCTTAATCAAAAACCACTTAATCTTACCCCCTGGTTTCTCATACCAAATTCATTTGTTTTTTGGGAAATTGGGGAAAGTGAAACATGGCTGCGACGCCGACCCCGCCACTTGTGAGAAATTAGTTCTGGAGAACATGGACAGAACATGATATCCTTTTTCCTAATTTACGGAGTCATGCAGGAACCCTTTCAAGTCATTTGTATTAGAGTTGCCGATCAGCTAAAGAATCGTGCCCAGGTGGTCTCCACGTTAGCTAATTCATTGCCCTCTTTAGTCCCTATGGCGGGTATGCACTCTCATCGCTTTTATTCTGTGGCCCGCTTCCCGTAGAATGCCCAGGTGTTGGATTGGTTTAGGCCCACAATCAGCCAATGGGCCCAATTGATTCGTGTTATTGTTTCGGTTTAAGCGACATCTCGTTCCGATTCTGCTCCGATGAAGCTGGATGGCGACCCTGAAGAGGGGGTTCTTGAAAAAGAAGAAAAAAGGAGAGAAAAAAAAAGCTCGTAAAATGACCCCCAATTAGGGCAGAGGAAGGTTAACTCTGCCTGCAACTCAGGACGCACTCTGATATTCGTATTCGAAAAAAAAAACCCGAGTGCTGAACCATTCCAGCAGATGTGTCGCAGATAATGCAGGTGCACGGATGTGGTAATCTCACTCCCAGATCACGGCACTAACGGCGCCGTGATATTGATGCGGGAAATCCTGCAATTTGCCTGGATAATCTGGATGTGGTTGGTCGCAGCGCACTGCGCCAGACTTGTGCTCATTGGGGGATTTTCTCCGGACAAATGGGGGTCAAAGCCATCGACTCTCCAACAGAATATCTTCAAGCCACATAACCTGGCTTTACGTGGCAGAATCCTCTTTCGAGGCGCTAGTGGCGGCAAGGGCCTCTTCTTTTTTCTCATCGGTGCTCGGGTCTTGTTTTTCGCTGATGACGTCTTTGTTTTCGACTTGCATTTCCTTCTGATCTGTGCCTCGGGACAAATCCTGGGGGTCCCGAGCACTCTCAGATCGGCCGCCTGTCTCGACATTTCCCTCAACAGGTCCTTCGGGTTCAGCAGCCTCGGTCACTTCAGCGCGCTCTTCGTCCTCAACGGGCTCTTTGGTTTTAACAGGCAGGCCCTGAGCTCCATCGAGGGACTGGGAGATATCCTTGGTATCACCAGACGGACTGAGCTCATTATTATCTTCAGTCGCCGTAGCACTCTCGAACAAGGCCTGTAGGTTGTTACCCTCTCCGATTTTGTCGAATGCAGCGAGCTTTCCTTTCGCAGCAAGACGCAAGATTCGCCAGGACTTGCTGGCTTTAGCGCCCTCGGCAATCGCCTTGTCCTCGTCGGTCATCGCCATATCGATGTCCATTTCATCATCCATGATGCCCTTCAAGAATGAGTCCGCGGAAGGAACACTGTATCGGTCGGATTCCTTGAGACGCTCAATATTGGCCAGCGCCTCGGTGTCAGCAAGGAACTTCAAATCGAGAGAGCCCATCGGGGACGGACGAAGGCGCTTGTTGGCATACGCCTTGGTGGCATGCTCGCGGGAAGTTGTGTACTCCGCCGCCGAGATGGCTGGTCGTTCAATCAATGGACAGCCCTCGGCTTTCCACCGCACCCAGTTCTTGTCTCGAGACAAGACTGTGTCCACCATGCGATAGTAGAATTTGCCTCCAGGCCCTTGTTGCAGATATCCCTCGATGCTTTTTCGCATGCTGGTCGCCCACTTGGTATCCTCCTCATTCAAAGTAAAACCGTAGAGAACAGACTTGTTTGTTGTATTGGCCAGGCGTGATTTGGACTTTGATGTGAGAGAAAGCACAAAGTCGAGGAGAATAAGAGCCTGGACTAGAACATGTCGTCGGAAGGCGGTATCGCTGATTTCGAGGTCGAACAGATCCCGGCTAGTTAAGTACTTTGGGTTGAAGCTGGTGGCGACTTCAGAACCATCCGCAATGCGCTTGCGCTTGTTCGACTTGCGGGCATCTTCCGAGGCTCGGGCAGAGCTTTCATTTTCCATCTCGGTGTTGATGTTCTTGAATGCAGCCAGCGTAGCTTCCATTCCAGTCTTGAATGATGTAAATCTTTCAGCATCGAACGTGTTGCTCGGTGCGGAAAAATAGGCCTGAAGGCTCCAGAAGAGCGGGTAGAGTGCATCCAAGTCGACTTCGTCTGATTTCTTCTCATCGCCAGTAGAAACAACAACCTTGGGCACTTTCGATGTCTCCTGAGAAGTGGTCTCAGCCTGGCCGGCCGCTGCCTCTCCGGGTGCCGAGGGTTCAGCCCCTTCAGTCATTGTTGTATCCTGTTCCTGCTTGGCGCTAGACTCTTTCACGATTTCGTCAAAAGTCGTAACATTCTCAGAGTGGAACTCGCCGCGAAGGTTAACCGAACTCTTGTCTCCAAGTGGGAAACTCTGGAAGAGATAGATAAACACCCGGCCGCAAAATACTGTATCTTCTGCGCGGGAGAGACGGCGAAGAAGCTCGTTGCATGATCGTAGAATAACTAAGCTTTTCTGTTTGAAATGTTTCTTTTGGCGGGGTCAGCTTTGCGACAGATCGAGTAGATGAGGGGCCATGCTGACCTTGGTGTTCCTTTCCCTTCGGGATTCTAAGTAGTCGAACACCTTGCGGCAACCACCAATGGTTTGACTATCCAGGAGCTCTTCAATGAGCCAGAAAATCAGACCGGGTTCGCATTGTTCTGGTGGTTGTTAGATCGGCGTGGACTGCGGAGGGAGTACGACTGACCATTATCGGAAAATATCGAGACGATGTCTAGAAGGTTCCAGATTTGAATGAAAGCAGGATCATCGATAGAAGTGGAGGCCTATGACGAACTGTTAACAATGCCCTGGGGACTAGAGGGTTGTACGGGCCGTACCAAAACGCGATAGAACTTCTCGCGAAACGCGATTTCCACGGCCGCAAGCTTAGTCTGTGGGCTTAGGTGCTTTGTAGCCTTGTCCTCAGACTGCACTTGCCATATCGATTCGCCTAGGTGTGTTTCGGTCAAAGGGGGTTCGATCTGCTTGTCGGGCTTGACCTGCGCGGCGCGATCCAGGAGACTGTCCACTAGTCTTTTGTAGACATGGACACCGGCATCGTCCTCGTTCGCCATTTTCTGAGCGTCTACCCAGGCGCCTCCGTAAGGGACCCTTGAGGGGTTGTCTCAGTGTCGTCTCGGAGTGTCGTCTCGAGCGTGTTCGTAGGCGCCTTCTCGAACGTCCTTTAAGGGGTCTTGAACTTTTCTTGATTGCGATCCTTAAATCCTTGTCAACGGTTTCCTCAATTGTCCCTCGGGTTCGGGAGAGATAAAAGAAAGTTTGGATGGGTGTAGGAAGGAGGGAAACAAAGTGGTCGGATTGATTGAGGGCTGCGGCTCGGCGGAACTCAAAGCCAAGACTTTTTGAAAAAGCTCCCCCAGCTTCATTCATATGTTCCGACCGCGCCAATCCACCCCTCCTTGACCAACACCGATTTATTAGGTTAAGGAAACTATTGACTCCTGCGATGGCGCAGAGTCTCGAATCCAGGCCTACAGTGGTGGACTTCCGTGAAGAAAGCCCGTGGGTGCAGCTAGCCAAGGCCCACTGGCTGAACACGAAGGTCCGTAAGGCCAAACCAGATGTCATCAAGAAGCAATTATGGGATCCTTTGGAAGCAGAGGCTTTCAACAGTCGCTCGTTACTGATCCTCGAGAACTTGAACATTCTTGAGAAGTACGTTCTATCTAGTCATGCCTGTAGGGCTAACGCTGACTTGACTGTTCTCCAGGTTTCTTTGGCCGACTTACACAGAGGATGCGTCAAATCATCATGTACTGTTGATTGCATTGATTGTCAGCGTGAAGCATCGCGAGCACTTACCGATATGGCGTGAGTTAATGCGACGAGATCTATAACGCGACGAAGCTGACAGTTGCAGATATCTTCTCCGACCGCGCCGATGACTTCTCCAATCTCTTCCACCGTATTCTCTCGATGAGCATTGATCATTCACTTCCGACTCGCTCTAGACTCTCTATCATATCGTTTGTCATCAGCGCCTTCCAGTCACTCGAGAACGTCCTGATCCGCAAAGAATGCGCGCCCCTCGTTTCTATCTCGATCTGGCACAATCTGGCCAGCGAGGAGGCTAGAGATCGTATTATTGCAAAAGCCCCGACACTGAAAAAGGCATGGAGAGCCTCTGCGAAGCGATATGAGGCTGGAGATGAGGCATTGAAAGCAAAGATGCGCTTCGAACGATCATGGCTATATACAATGCTCTTGGATTTTCTTCATAGGTTGAACGGACCCGAAAAGGACCAGGCTGAGAACTTGCTATACTGTGAACGTTTTCTTGAACTCTTGGTTGATCTCGAAAGTCAGCTTCCCACTAGGCGCTACGTGAACACGTTGTTGAAGGACCTCAACCTTCTGTCGGTTATTCGCCTTTCACAGCTCTACCGTGCGCCTGATAACGCCCTTCTGCGCGACTTCTACGGCCTCCTCAAGCATTTTGTTGAATTTGCAATTGATGATTACTCTGGCGAGGCTCTTTCTCCGCAGGGAGTCTACGACCTGCATTGCCAGGAATTGGCCCAGCTGCAAAGAACCTCAATGAAGTTCTTCAAGGACAAGCTCACGATCCTCGCGCTGTCCAATATGGGGTCGATTGCGCAGCGAGCGGATCTAGAGGGACAGCTATCTTCTCTGGACGAGTCGGAACTCCACAGCCTTTGCTCTCACCTCGGATTCCGCACAAGCTACCCAAAATCATCGCATGTCATCCCAGACCGTCAATTCTATCTGGAAATTTTGGCCTCTTCTTATGAACGCAAGGTGCCCTTCCAAGAAGCTGTCGAGAAGTTGAGTCCGCTTCCGACGGAAGAAACTCTCTATGACCCGGCCTTGTTGAGGAATGAGACATACGATGGATCGCGGCCTCTGGCGATCCCAAAGTTAAATCTCCAGTATCTGAGTCTCGGAGATTTCCTTTGGCGCTCCTTTCTCCTGTACCGATCAGAAGCATTCTTCCAAATTCGCAAGGACATGGAGTCCCTCGTCAAACGCATACAGCCCAAGCCAGCACGCGATGGAAGCTTAAACTTTGAGGGATTCTCTCGAATGGCGATTCCAATTTCAAAGCCTGCTATCATCGATGTCGCACCACCAAAGGTCGGGGCAACAAACCCGGCTTTTGTTCGAGCTGAGATCGCGATAGAGGTAGGAAGGCTTGCAGATAATATTAGGAGAGAATGGGACTCACTCCGTCCCGATGACGTCGTCTATCTTTTGGCGGTCCAGTCGAGCTCGTCACAGTCGGAACAAGGTGCATCTGAAGCCCCTCGGATGACCCATCTTCGAACGGCTGAGATCGTACAGGTACTTGACGAGCAAGGCCGCGCATTGCGCCAAAACAGTGGCCAGGCAAATGGCTCTCAGCCCAGGGCACGATCGAGGAGACTGATCGTCAACTTGGATGCGGCTGCATTCAAAGCCGACAAGGACCAGCAGGCCCACGGCAAACCGGACATCTACCCCCTCATCAACGTGGTTGCACGGAGAAAGGGCAGGGAGAATAACTTCAAGTCAATTCTGCAGACAATGCAAAAGCTTATTGTCTCTGATATGACGCTTCCTTCCTGGCTCCAAGACATCTTCCTAGGCTATGGAGATCCCGCTAGTGCTCGATACACACAGCTGCCAAACCGACTTACCTCTGTCGACTTCCGAGACACACTTTTGGACTGGTCTCATTTAGTGGAAAGCTTCCCAGGCATAGAGCCTTCGGGCGCTGAGAATGCCAGCTTCGGCCCGCCCTACGTTCTTGAATATGTTAAACAAGAGCCTGCAGCAGAACCTCATGCGCCGAAGAAGCGACGCCGGGAACAAGCTGAAGAGACAGAGTTGGCGCCTAGCAGTATGCGTGTTTCCACATACAAACCACCAAACCCTGGCCCCTACCCCGTCGATACTCCCAAGTTGAACAAAATCCGATTCACACCCGCCCAGGTGGAAGCCATCGCATCTGGAACACAGCCTGGACTCACCGTAATCGTGGGTCCGCCTGGTACTGGAAAGACTGATGTCACCACACAAATCATTAACAACATTTACCACAATTTCCCGAATGAACGGACGCTACTCATTGCACACAGCAACCAAGCCCTCAATCAGTTATTCCAGAAAATAATTGCCCTGGATATTGATGAAAGGCACTTGTTGCGACTGGGTCACGGCGAGGAAGAATTGGAGACTGATTCCAACTACAGCAAGTATGGACGGGTCGAATCCTTCCTTGACAACCGCAATTACTATCTGTCAGAGGTGATGCGCTTGGCGGCGTCAATTGGGGTCGAGGGTGCGCATGGAAATTCATGTGAGACTGCAGGCTACTTCAACACAGTCTACGTGCAGCCAACTTGGGCCAAATTCTGGGATCGAGCCAATTCCGAAGGAACGTCAAATGAAGAGATTATCGCGTCCTTCCCATTCCAATCATACTTTGCAGATGCCCCCCAACCCTTATTCGAAGCACAAGCCGCGAAGGAGGCGATTATTGATACTGCCGCAGGTTGCGAGCGCCACATTGCTCGAATCTTCTCTGAGTTGGAAGACATCCGACCATTCGAGATCTTGAGACAACCCCGCGATAAAGCGAACTATCTCCTCATCAAGGAGGCTCGCATTATCGCGATGACCTCGACCCACGCAGCTATGCGCCGGCAGGAAATTGCCGATCTAGGCTTCCACTATGACAACGTGGTCATGGAAGAAGCCGCACAGATTACTGAAGTTGAGAGTTTCATTCCTAACGCCCTGCAAAACATGAAGAACGGCGAACTTCCTCTCAAGCGTGTTGTGCTCTGTGGTGATCACCACCAGAACTCACCCATCATCCAGAACATGGCCTTCCGTCAATATGCCCACTTCGAACAAAGTCTCTTCTTGCGACTGGCGCGGTTGGGTGTCCCAGTGATCAACTTGGATAAGCAGGGACGCGCACGACCTAGCATTGCAGAGCTCTTCCGCTGGCGATACAAGCAACTCGGAGATCTTCCAGTGGTCGAAACTGCCCCCGAGTACCAGAAGGCTAATGCCGGTTTCCAGTTCGACTACCAGTTCATCAATGTCCCCGACTATCAGGGTTCTGGAGAGCGAGAGCCGACACCTCACTTTATCCAGAATTTGGGTGAAGCGGAGTACGCAGTGGCCATGTATCAGTACATGCGACTCTTGGGCTACCCTGCTTCTAAAATCTCGATCTTAGCCACATATGCTGGACAAACAGCTTTGATCCGGGATGTATTGAGTCACCGCTGTGGAAAGAACCCCATGTTTGGAATGCCCAAGATTGTGACGACAGTGGATCGCTATCAGGGAGAACAGAATGATTGTGAGTTGACTTCCTCCCAAAGCGTATTTACGCCACTCAAAATATCGGAATGGCTAACATTCTTCTAGACGTCATCCTTTCTCTCACCCGAACCCGCAGCGTCGGATACCTGCGCGACGTTCGCCGTCTGACTGTAGCTCTCTCCCGCGCACGACTAGGTCTGTATGTGCTCGGCCGACGGGAAGTCTTCGAATCGTGCTACGAACTCAAGCCCGCATTCGACCTTCTTCTGCAACGACCGGATAAGCTCATGCTCGCGCCTGGTGAGATGTTCCCGTCGTCGCGGGAAGCCAACGCCGCCATTGAGGGCACACCGATGGAGAGTGTTGAGCACCTTGGCCAATATGTGTTTGAGATGACGCAGGCCAAGATTAAGGCCATGGGTGATGGAGATATCACTATTGAGGATGCGGCGCCGGCTGGGGAAGATGACTATGTGGATGAGGATGAGGTTATGGGGGCTGATGATGAGGATGAAGATATTGTATGAATTGTTTCGCGATTAAATGGTAACATCAGCACTCAATAAAGGAATTTGTTGGGATCACTCTCCGTTTTATGCTTTGTACTTTATGGGGCTCTTGAATTAGCACCTCGTTGTACGGATTTAAATGGTTATCTATTACATAGTAGCACTCTGTAAATAATGAACTTGTGTAAAATTTCTGGTCACAGACAGATTGGTATCATTTGCGGATATGAACAGACTCGCTGTGTTCTATAATCGGTATTTTCTGACTCGGACTTGCTGCTACAATATCGATTGATCTTTTCTTTGGGCATAATGACTTGAAGTAAATGTGTGACTTGTTCGACCAAAACGCTCCGGGTCCATACTAGTACCCAATTCCATTTTTATTGGTCCTTGTGCTTGTTCATTTCCTCCACAATGTTATTAGGATCTTTCCAAGCCTGGGTCACATACCTAAGTGGCATTAGCAGTTTACTTTTGAGAATAGAATAGGGTACACACTTCGTGTGGCTCCCACGGGCAACGATATGCCCGTTGGGGTTCGTGAACTTGATGTTCGTGAAAGCAAGGGTCTTGCCAACTAATCGTGGCTAGTTAGTTCATGGCAAGCGTATTAAGTAAAATAGACGTGATGAAGAAGTTAGATAGCATACATTTGTCACAAGTCACCTCCTAACGTCCAAAGTCAGTACTGTAGGATTGAGAAACCGAGAAGAATAGACGGAGAGATAACATACAGCCATGATTCGGTCACCGACTTTGCCTCCTGCGTTCAAATATGTGACTTAAGGGGATCTTATTAGAAACAGAGAAGCCATATGTGATGCTATCTTGTAAACTTACCATTTAGGTCCGTTGACACACCCGTCGAGAATAAGCCGCGAGATGCCACAGCCAACGAACCTCCGAGGTCAACTAGAGCATATTTTAGCCAAGTGTCACATTTTCTGGGCCACGTACAATGATCTCTTACCCATGCTCGCAATAGTGCCTCCGTGGAGTATATTCAGGCGGTTCTAAATGATATAGATGTCAGAGACGATGTTCCATGTGAGAACTGGGGTCTTTAAAAAAGATTTGCAGAGATGTTTGCCGGAGACACTGCATAACAAAGGGACATACTGTATGCTCCTTCTGAATATCCAGCTCAAAGTTGACTACACCCGGCCTGGCGGCTGTAACACGGAGCTATAGTAAAGGTCAGTGATCCAATGTAAACCGTTAGGAAACTGGCTCGGACTTACATTATCCAACAGACTTCAGTTCGGTTAAAGTGAGATGTTAGTTCTTCTCTACTATCTAAAAGGTAGAGGCAAGTTGGGATGAATTCCATACCGAGGCTCCAGACCCGAGGTAGCTCGGAAGGACTCCCACACCTATAGATAGCGAGATGCGTTAGTAAGAGGTGAATGATAGAATATGTGGTAAGGGTCTTGGTAATTACCGAGCGGACAAATTTAAGAGAGGCCATTTCTCAAAAGTGATGAATGTCTAGGTGGAATGGTATAGGGAGGGTTAATACGTCTAATATTGTACTTGACTCTCGGGAGTATCCCGGAGGCTGCACTTTATGGCCGCTTCGGCAACCGTACCAGCGTCATTTCATTCAACCACTTCACCTGAACACCTTATTCTCTTCAGTTGCTTGAGAACTTGGTTTCTCACAGCTCACCATGACGAGCGCAACATCCCGTCCTCTGGAGTACCTGGAGGGTCTCCCCGGGACAACCTTTTATAAGCTATACCAACAGCCATCCACAGCCCTTGCGATCTTCAGGCGCATGCTGCCCGATCTAGGTACATTGAGCTCACTCACATGGAAGGTAATGTTGCGCTAACAGTGAATGTAGCAAAATGCTTTGTGATGGCCCTGCTCTATTTAAAAGATCCTCTTCCAACGGCTGATCTGGAAGTTTGGGTCAACTCAGAGAGCAAGAAGTGAGTGGTGGCTTATCTGATGGGTCTGGCTCTAGTCATTACTGACTGTGTTCACACAAGGGAACGAGATAATGCGCTTTCAATATTAGGTCGACTTCATATCCTTTCTACGACCCTCACAGGTGATAACGTCCGTGCGTACATGATCACCAACCCATTCGCTGCTTCGCTTCGACAAGCTTTGACGGGCGCCGAGGACTCTCATTCTTTCGGTGTATTCTCGCAAGCCCCAGAACACACCCTGACCTCGATCACCGATTTGGACGAATATGCTAGACGGCAGTGGGAAGGCGTCATGGGGTACATGGTTGGAACGAGTGCCTTGAGTGGGCAGCGTGACATGGTCAATTTGAGCAAGGGTGTCAAACAGCTTCTCCAAGCGGGACACCTAGTTGAGATTCGAGGCAATCGTGTCGACATTACGAAAGACGGGTTCGGATTTGTGCTACAGGACGTGAATACCCAGGTCTGGCATATCTTGATTCTTTATGTCGAGAGCGCCGAGGCCATCGGCATGGATAGCGTTGAGGTTCTCTCGTTCCTGTTCCTCTTGAGCAGTCTGGAACTCGGATCGTCTTACGACAAGAGCCATATGACACCCAACCAACTTCGCACTCTCATGGACCTCGCCGATTTTGGTATTGTCTACCAAGAACACGCCGACGCGACACGTTTCTATCCCACTCGTCTTGCAACTACACTTACATCCGACTCGAGCGCTCTGAGCAACCCTGTCACAGGCTCCCTGACTGGGCCAGCGGGGCCGTCTGGCGGCTCTGGCTCCGGGTTCATCATCATCGAAACCAACTATCGACTGTACGCCTACACCTCATCACCCCTACAAATATCCCTCATCTCCCTCTTCACAAACCTCAAATACCGCTTCCCCAATCTGGTCACCGGCAAGATCACCAGACAGTCTGTCCGCCGAGCCATCGAGATGGGAATCACTGCCGATCAGATCATCTCGTACCTATTATCGCACGCGCACCCACAGCTGCGGAAGCACAGCGCTGCCCAACCGAACGGCAAGGGTGTCCCGGCATCTGTACTCCCGCCTACCGTGACAGATCAGATCAGATTGTGGCAGCTGGAGCGGGACCGTCTCCGGGCGACGGCGGGCTTTTTGTTCAAGGATTTCACCAGCTTGGCCGAATATCAGGCTCCTTGCCAGTATGCTGCGGAGATTGGCGTGCTGGTTTGGAAGTCGGACCGGAAGCGCATGTTTTTTGTCACGAGGCATGAGCAGGTGGCTGCATTTTTGCGGAGTCAAAAGGTAGGTGGGAAGTAACACAGTTATGCAAGGCATAAGACTTCAGTCATTATGAATTTGGAAAAGCAGGAGACAGGATCTTTGGGTGTTATGGATACTGGAAAGCATGTTACGAAATCACGACCCATGGCCTTTTATACGGCGACATAAAAATTGTACAATAAACAATGAAAGAAGATTATGAGAAAGGAGACTACAGCACCCGCTTACTTCTATATACCAATCTTCTGCTTAACAGTCAGCCACTTACCATCCGCAGCCCTCTTCCGATAGCTAAAATAAGTATGGCCCCCAACATCATCCGGCAGAAGAATCCTAACATCCGAGACCCTTGCCTCGGCTGGCACCTTCGGCACAAGCAAATCCTCATTTCCGGGTAGAACCTGCCCAACAGACGAATTGACACGGACATTGCCAGCATAAAAATTCCCTTCTTCAACCCTAATAACCTCCTCCAAAACATCCGCCAAAATCGAACCATTCCACACCCCCTCCCGATGCGGCGCTGCCCTCAACGCCCTCACAGCCTGCCGCCGGATCCGCGGAACACGGCACTTAAGAGCCGTGTAGTATACAGGCGGGATATACCCCATCTCAATGGTGAACCCGCTCCTACCGCAGTCCGGTGCCTGCAGGTAGTAGTTGACTGTGGAGGCTTTTTCGAGGAGTTCTAGTAGAGAATTCTCCAGGATCGCGTCCATGTCGGACATCGTGTTGAAGTCCTGGAAGATGGTTTTCAGGTCATCGGGTGCGGTGGCCAGTTTAAAGAAATCTTCTTCGCTGAATGCCGTTGCTGTCCAGCTTTTCCATATATCGAGGAAGCCAGACATTATTCTGACGAAGTTTTCCGTATAAGTATCGAATCTCAGCTCGGATTCGGTTCCTTCTGGTGAGAGACAGACTGAGGCCATTATTGTGGCCATTTCGTGGTGCACCCGTAGGAGGAGGTAGCCGGTTTTGTCTTTTCCCGATATCTTGTTGGTTTTGAGGCGTGCGACTGAGACGGTGTATGTTTTACGCCAGAGGGATAGGTCCGCGAGGAGAACGCTTTGTGTATTGAGCATTTGTTGATTGCTAGTTGGTGTCTGGGATGCGTGATGGTCGTGGTAATGCCTCCTTAGACAGTGGACTCTGTTCAAGAGGTCATCTAGGCTGCGTCTTGCTTCAAGGAGCGAGTTGAATGTATACGGAAGACTGGTGGTTCGCGGGTCTTTTGTTACAAGATACACGTGTGAAGAAGGCATGTGGCCAAACATGGCTGAGTGAATACCTAGTCGAACATAGGCGTCAACTAGGGCGTTGTAGGCGAAGTCTTCTTCAGGAGCCAGAATGGTCGGGACCATGGATGACGGAGGACGTGGCGTAGACATATCGGAGAGGAGCTTCATGCCATATTGGAGATGTGCATTCCCCATCTGATACTGTCCGCGCATGTATTCGAGGGTGATAAAGAGCATACACGTAATCAGCGCTACTCGGAGGGAGTAGCTATTGTTGGTTGTATTGATGCGTAGGTGCTGAATTGCCTTATTATATTGCTGAAGAGTGAAACACTCGTCATATTGATTGGGCCCGGCGGTATATCGCCCTTGGAAACGATGCGCAGACGACAAGGCAATGATAGCATGACGCACGGCGGGTTCCTGTGCGCTAGCTTGAAAGATCAAGGTCTCCCAGAAGTCGGAAGGAAATAAACCGGCAAACTTCTTTGCAGTTCGTCTAATCAGCCAGTCGAAGCACAGCTGTTCTTCGTGGCTGAGGTTGCCGGCTGGAACCGGCGTGCAGTAGGTTGATAGAGCTCGGTTGCTTTGTGGTTTCCCGTAGGGACTTCCGCCTCCTCCCCAAATGCCATAGCCGTCACAGACTCGTCTGGTTGACACACAGCGTCGGCAAGCTGGTCGGCCTTCGTCGCATTTGACCCGACGGATTCTTGATTCAGTTAAGGGAGTGCTAGAGTGAGGATGGGAAATACTTACTTGCAGGTCTTGCAACCTGTTTTGGCCTTTTTGCGGACTAATGGGACATGAGCGTTCATATCAGCAGTTACTTGAGGAATCAAAGGAACTACGTCGGTACATATGTAATCTTAAGACTAGCCCCGGGGCTGCGGGAATACTAAAGCGGGTTCCGAGTTCCTTCCAAGGTTGGAGTGGATCTTATCGGTGTTAATGCTTAACTGCATCAACATATGATTGGTGCGCTCGCTTTCATATTGTTTTTATTGGCTGAGCTCTATTAGTGGGATCACAGGTATCCACTTATGAAGTACCTACGGTAGGTAGATGCTGTGAATCATTTTGCAAAGATAACTTCTACGTTGTGCGGAGTCAGCGCTGAATAGACTACCCGTGTACAAATATATAAGGCCTGCTGCTCCCTAAACATGTTTCTTTTATTCCACTACAATACTCACAATTCTACTTCTACTCCTCGTATCCTCTCACTAGGATTCTCTTTGATATCATTCCATCCATGTCTCTTCCAACTCGATCCCTTGGCCGCAACGGCCCTGAAGTTCCCGCAGTTGGACTCGGGCTTATGAGCCTCGGTAGTGTATATGGGTCTGCCGGTTCCCTAGAAGACAAGGTAGCTTTCCTTGAACATGCCCATTCGATCGGTGCGCGATTCTGGGACACAGCCGACGTGTACCTTGACAGCGAAGACGCAGTAGGAGAGTGGTTGAAGAAGTCAGGAAAACGCAATGATATTTTCCTGGCTACCAAGTTTGCGATCCAATGGGACACTAGCACGGGCATTCAGACGGTCCGCTCTGACCCCGAGTATGTCAAGGCTGCCTGTGAGAAGAGCCTGAAGAGACTCGGGATTGAGACCATCGATCTTTACTACTGTCATCGTGTTGATGGTGTGACACCTATTGAGAAGACCATCGAGGTCATGGTTGAGTTGAAGAAGTAGGTCACACCCTTTCGGATCAAGAGACTGTCACTGATAGGCTACTAGCCAAGGAAAGATTAAGCATCTTGGACTATCTGAATGTTCAGCTGCAACTCTGCGCCGTGCCCACGCTGTCCACCCCATTGCAGCGTACCAGGTGGAATACAGCCCCTTTGCCTTGGACATTGAATCGTCTACCACCGATATTTTGGCTACTTGTCGTGAACTTGGTATTGCTGTTATTGCGTACAGTCCCGTTGGCCGAGGCGTCCTGACTGGACAGATCGAATCGTTCTCCGATATCCCTGAAGATGATATCCGCCGTATACTCCCCAAATACGCACAGGAACACTTCCCAAAGATCCTCGAATTGGTTCAGGGGCTTAAAGATATTGCCAAAAACCACGGCAGCACTTCTGCCCAAGTTGCTATTGCATGGCTTCTTGCTCAGGGGTCTGACATTATTCCTATTCCCGGAACGAAATCGATCAAGAAACTTGACGAAAACACCAATTCCGCCTATCTTACTTTGACAGATACGGAGCTGCAAGATATTCGGGCGTTGATCGCGCGGACTGAAGTCCCTGGATCCCGGTATCCTGCTATGTGAGCTTCTTCTTGTAATCCATGCTGACGTGGCGCTAATATTATTTCAGGATGATGGACAGCGTGTTTGCCAATACTCCGCCACTCTAGGTCTGGCAGAGCCTGTTATGATTTATCGTGATATACAGCGTAGTATTTTCGTTTTAGTTACATCGATGTTTTCTAGGCTGATGTCATACCCGTCGTTTTGAACCAAGATTTAGACTAAGGCACTCGATATTTTGTCATTTTAATCCGGAATTTACAGTACATCCATGAGTTGTTGGAGGTATGGGCGCGTGGGCCGTGTTTTCCTGTTTGGCAGATGATCTCTTCGTGCCAGATACTCTCTCCTTCCATCGTCAGTCATACATTAAACATCTACTTTTTAGTATCAGTTCTTCGTGTTAAGGGTATAGCATGTTGTCCGTCGATTAATGTTATGCTAGTTATATGTAGGTACCTCATAGGTACCCACCTGCTCTCGCGTGGCTTACTGGTCGTAACGATGATTGGATATTTCAATTATCTTCGGTCTTCTATGGCCAGCTCCGATTGGTTACTATGAGTTCATAGTTTGGGCTACTCACTGCTGATTGGTCAATTTGAGAACATTGGGGGGATTCGGAAGAGGATCTAACCTTGCAAACTACAGTAGTTGCGACGTATGGAGTGGTTAATGGCCAAGGAAGCAAAAAGATTATTCTTCGTGGACCCAAGTATATAATAATCCTAGTAGCTCTAGCGCGCTGTGTATCTACCATGAAGTGGTGCGGGCGTCGCATGAAATCGCCTCCAGAATTAACCCGATCTCGCTATTGTCAGTGAGTCTATACCTAGCCCGAGATGGACAAACCCCGGAATAATTGGCTACTTTGAGTACACCTTCAGTCTACCGCTCTAATTGGTCACTATGCGTTCAGTTTTTTCTTCTACTGCTGATTGGACACATTCAGGACATACTGGCAGGGTATATTATGCTTTCTCTGTTTCTTTACGCCCTCCCTATTCAATTGAATTCCTATTCACTGCATTGTGTCATCATACCCCGTGAAAAACTCGGAAAAGAAGGTCAACTATAAAGCTTCGAGAAGGTCGCAATTTACTGGTAGCAAAAAGTCGCCTTCTCACTTGCATCTCTACAGATGATTCCAATCCTCGAAAAATAACTTAAAGATAATAGCCCCCGAGGACATTTCATCCCCAATGGATGCTTCGGATACCTCTTATAAAAAGGAGCCGCTCGCTGGCAGCAAGTACTCTTCTCCTTCCGACGTCGAAAAGCCATCGCCACATCTCCCCACAACGGTCGACCCAGCACCTCTCGACATTGAGGTCACTTATCCCGAGGGTGGCCGCGACGCCTGGTTAGTGGTACTCGGTGCGTGGTGTGGCTTGACCTCATCACTGGGTATCTACAACACATCCGGTGTGTTCGAGGTCGTTATATCCAAAGTGATATTACCGGAAGCTTCATCATCTACTCTTGGCTGGATATTCTCAGTCTACGCCTTCGTAAACTGGGTCTGTGGAGTACAAATTGGACCTACGTTTGATGCAATGGGCCCGCGTGCACTGATATTTGCTGGGACTATTTGCACGCTCATTGGCATTTTCACACTAAGTCTCTCTACGGGTAAGATCAGTTCTCATACGATACGACATGCAATCGTCCATGCTTGTAAATTCTGCTGATATTGGAGTTTCCTTGCTGATAATGATATAGAGTACTACCAAATATTCTTGTCATTCTCTATCATGACCGGTATCGGCTCATCACTTCTCCTGACCCCATCAATGGGATGTGTCGCTCATTGGTTCATGGAGCGTCGCGGTCTTGCTAGTGGCATAGCGTTCATAGGAGGCGGTTTTGGTGGGGTTCTCTTTCCCCTGATGATACAATCGCTTCTCCCTCAAGTTGGCTGGGGATGGTCGATCCGGATCCTCGGATTTGTGCTGCTTCTACTCTGCGCTATCAGTGTGGCATTCTGCCGAAGTAGAATCCCTTCGCGAAAAGGAGCAGAAACAACCTGGCGAGATACATTGCCAGATTATAAAATCTTCATGGATGGAACAGGAGCCATGGCACTCACAACCGCCGGAGTCCTTTTGACGGATTTGGCATACTTCATCCCGATTACGTACACCCCGCGTTACTATATCGATCGACAGAATCTGTCATACGACGAGGCCCTGACTGGGTCGTCGGCGTTCGCATATCAGCTTCTCGCGATTCTCAACGTTGCTTCATGCGTTGGCCGATACGTAGCGGGCGACATGGCGGATCGATTTGGCAGATACAACACCATGATCGTCTCCTTATTTTTCTGCACAGTGTCAATTCTGGGTTTCTGGCTACCCGATATCCTTGCACCAGACCTCGATTCATACGCACTACTGGTGGTTTTTATACTACTATTTGGGTTCTGCAGTGGTTCAAATGTTAGCCTGACACCAATGTGCCTTGGTCAGCTTTGCGAAACTCAAGAATATGGACGATATTATGCGAGCTGCTTTACGGTGGTATCTTTTGGGGTACTTGCAAGTATCCCAATTGCCGGGGGTCTTCTCGATGCGGTGGGGGGTACAGGAAAAGAAAAGTATTGGGGAGTCGCTCTTTTTGCTGGACTCAGCTACGTGGGCGCTTTTTTATCTTTTCTATGGGTTAGGATCAAAGTAAAGGGGAGAGATTGGAGAATAAAGTGGTAGAACATCAGGCTTTCGGTATTTCCGAGGCTATACAAGGCTCACAATGTATTAGATTAGTCCCGAGGCTTATATACTAGGACTTAGAACATTTTGACCAGCACTTTCCGGGTCTGCTTTACTTGAGCATACCGATGTACCGATGTACTTTGTCTTGTCGGCATTCATCCATAACATCCCTAATATGTGAATATGCGTGAAATCAGTAGAGTAGAGTGACTTCTCCTAGTCAGCACAAGATGGAAAATTACGCCAAAAAGTGTTCTGGGGCATATTGACGAACGAAACCACCCGCTATCCCATTTGGGATTCCCTATCCTAGAGAATATGTTAAATCAACATGCTCAACTCCCTCAACCCTAGTCCATACTCCCGTACGCATACAGCGTCCAATTAAATATGCAGAATCAATCGCCTAACGGACAGTAGTAATATGTAGAGTCAGCTGTACTTCACCACGAACGTCATTTTGGCCCCCTAAGTAATATCGGTGATCTTACGAGACAGGTTTTCTTTTCTGGGCGGTAAGTCTCCATACCAAATGCGGTACCTAACCTCCGCATTCCAAGATGAAGAGCCGAGCGGGGAATTAAATTATCCAAGAGGAAACCGTCCAACGTCATCCTGTATCCCTACATTCCAATAAATACTTCCTCTCAGTATGCAAACGCAACCTTCGGGACCGAGTCCTGATCAGTTCCAAAGTACCCACGCTCGTTGGCGTGCTCTTACACACCGCACTCCTTCATCCCACTCATCCTTTCTCTACGGTGTCAAATCTACCAAGATTTACTGCCGCCCGACCTGTCCCGCGCGCCTTGCCCGAAGAGCCAATGTTGTCTTCTATGACACAGAAGACCAAGCACGACGCGATGGCCACCGGCCATGCAAGAGATGTCAACCGGATAATGCGAGCTTCATTGGAGAGAGAGAGGAGGTTGTCACAAGGGTTCTAGCGCTTTTGCGGATCAAGCGGGATGATCATAATTTGACAATGAAGCGAGGTTTGAAGGAGTTAGCAGAAGAGGTCGGTGTGACGCCGAGTTATCTTTGCCGCGTGTTCAAGCGGTCAATGGGGCTTACACTAGGAGCGTACATGATAGAGTTTGAGAGAGAGGTAAAAGAGGGTAAGACAGAGAGGGGGGGTTCAATCTCCCAGCACAGTTGGATCTGGTATGGGAGACACGGTGACGGGACTGTGGACGCCAGCAACAACGGCAGGAAGCTTGACGGCACCCATCGAGGGTCCAAAGGAGTTGGCGGAGCCGCAAATGGAAAATACCCCAGAGGCTCTGGACTTGAACTTCGATTTTGACGAGTGGTTCTGGACTGGAGGCTTCATCCAGGAAGACTTCTGGAATGAAGGTGTTTTGAATGATGGTTCGAACGCAGCCATTTTGGAAGATGACGTGTACAGATGGGATATTGAAGATGGTTGATATTATCTGGGTACCTACAAATACTTGATTTTTCCTATTCGTGTGCTCTCTTGGATACTCGACAGATTTTCTCCGTGTTTTTTATTCCCTCAACGACGACGACCCTCATGTTTATATTTTGGGTGCTTCGGGAGATAAATAGTGACTTCCAGTATGTTTAATTAATAACTAGCTACATACAACAAGCATCTAATAAGCACCTGGGCATGTAATAAGCACTCACCAAGCATTTTATACCCGCACGTGACCACTCATAGCTCCGAATCTAAGCAAATCCACGGAGTACTCTACGAGATATCTCAGCCCCAGGCTATAAAAGTAGATAACTAGCATAACTAGCATAACCAGCAAAGAAAATACAGTGTTTCATAGACAATAGATGAATTATGACCCCTCGCATCGAAGAAAACACGGCAAGTGGGTCGCATTATAGTGCCCTGGACGAATTGCTGATCCTATTAAAATCGATTAGTCCCAACTATTACATTTGGCCCACTTGGCACCCCTTGGGGCCAGAACGGGGCGGGAAAAAAAAGCGCCAGCCTTCAATAAATTAGGGGAAAACCCCGCCTTAAAAAAATAAAATAAAACACGTCACGGTCCGTGTGTCCTCTTCTTCCTATATCAGATCTTCCAAATGAGGACATGTCCTCACTCAGCAACTCCAGCCCAGGGAACTGGATCACCGGCAGTTACACAGGCGACAGTATTGGCGTTCGTATCACGATCGCAACCTTCGTCGGCGTCGCATGGTACAATGTGATCGAGCTAGTCGTGCTCATCTTCCTAACCTTCAAACGCTATGAAGGCCCCTATTTCTGGAGCATGCTGATAGCCAGCGTTGGCATCCTACCGTATTCGGTCGGCTACCTGCTCAAATTCTTCGGCGTGACATCCGCAACTTGGGTGCCCGTCACGCTGTTAACAATCGGCTGGTGGACGATGGTAACCGGCCAATCCTTCGTTCTGTATTCGCGCCTCCACCTCGTGATTCAGAACATGCGCGTACTGCGCATGGTGAGGACCATGATTATCATGAACATTTTCTTGCTGCACGTGCCCACAACCGTGCTCACGTACGCGGCCAACTTCTCCAGTTCTGCAGCCTCGGTTGCGGGGTACGATATCATGGAGAAGCTGCAGCTGACGGGCTTCTGTGTGCAGGAGGTTATCATCTCTGGGTTGTACATGTGGGAGACAAATCGTATGCTGCGCTTGAATCAGGATCATGTTAGTCGCAAGACTATTTTGCAGCTGCTCGCTGTCAACGTCTCTTGTATCCTGATGGATATTGCGTTGATGATCATCGAGTTTAGGGACTTCTATATCTACCAAACGACCCTCAAGGCCACGCTGTACAGCATCAAACTGAAACTCGAAATTGCGGTTCTCGGCAAGCTGGTCAATATCGCTCACCAGCATATGTGGAGATCGTCGTCTTTCAATACAGCCGGCGGGCAGTATCCGTCTTTCGTGGACCCGAACCATGCCTTGCACGATTTCAGCCATGCAGACTCTTTGGGTACCAGCTCGGCATCCAAAGGCCGCGCGTCTGGAACCGAGGCCATTGACAACGACATCCGATGAACTTGGCTGTGTTTCGACTCCTATCAAACCCCCCCAAACCCAGCCTCCTGGCCGACTTGATCCATCACACAGTATTGTGATATCATCTGCTGCGCCCCAGGTGACCACCACCCGAAGTGACCCCTCCCATTCGTCTCCATCAAGGACGTACCCGCCAGCATTCACTCCACGCCTTTCGCTCAAGCTTTGGCTTCCCTGCTAGGCTTGCTTAGATGGGCCATCAGTCATGGGATACCCTTCGCTGCTGCCGCCTACACTGAGTTATTCCTCCGAATGACCAAGAGCGAACACATTGGCCTCGTGGAAGCGAATATGCTTTCGAGCATGCTAGGATATCCGCCAAGCAAGCCAGGGAGAAACTAGTATCTGTTTTCATCCGGTATAGATAGACATATCGGAATCCATAGTCTCACTCTGAAGCTACTTTCGAAACACGCTCAAAACTTCTGAGAATAACTCATTTCTTCGACTTGTAAAAGCCACCACTGTAAGTTGAACTATGGGGATATGCATTCTAGCATATTCACAACTAGCCTTCTTGCTGTATGGGAGTAGGTAGTTTGTGCACCGCATAAATTCATAATAGTTTGACCTAGAAATTTCCCGCCCAGAGCATAGGGTACGACAACAAAGCATGGCCAAGCAGTCCATGACCTTCCAAGGTTGGAAGATAGTTTGTCATTTTGCACAAAGACTTCTTGCTTTCACAGTAGATCTCTACGTCCCCTGTCTCTCAACCCAGCTGGCCCCTATTCTCGTGCAAAGACCCCACCAGAACCGCCGTTATGCTTATTCAGTTGGCAGCGAAGCACTCGACCACTTTCAAGTTCAACACCATAGCATTCTCCATGAATTTTTACTGGCACCAACTGCACTGCCTGGTTACGACATGGAAGGACAGAGTGTTTGGTCATGCGCCCAGTGGTGCCTTTATGAGTACCGAATATGTACTCGAGAAACCGGGATTATACATATACCCATGTCTTTTGTGTCGCCCCAAGTGATATGTATCGGATTTCCCTTCTTGACCATGATGTTCTAAATAGAATATATATCCTAACGACCTCATTTCCAAGCCTCTTCCCAGAGCACATTATTTTAAGTGGCGTGGTAAACCAGCCGTATAATTTCGACCGGCATCGCTATCCGTCGAGGCGAGCGATATGCAATAATATCCCTATATTAACAAACCCACCCCTAATAACGTCATTGCCATATCCCAACCGAGAAACTCCCGGGAAAAAAATTGCAATGAAAGCCCAAAATTCACATTTGTGTTCTTTGCCGATCCGAGGTGAAGCGCCTACAACCGGCCCGGTGATATCGGGAGTGGGGGAGAGAGATAGCGGATAAGGCACACACAAGATGGAACATTGGGATGAAAAGAGAAAAAAAAAAAGGAAAGGGTATATTTGTCTATGAATCCGTATCTGTATCTGTATCTGTATATTATAATTTATAAGGAGAAACCTCAAGACTCCTTCCGCCGACCACCCACTTGATCGTGCAAGTAAAGCCGGCCCTCTGTATTAACGAACCCGCCAATTCCAAACGCGGGGATAATGCGACACATGCGCAGTAGGGACGCGCCAATCCAGTCGCGACTGACACGGTTGATCCGGTCTTTGGTCGGCATTACCTGTGGCCGGTTATATAGGTCCAGGCCGAGCAGGTGGATTGGCGTGCTGACAAGTTGGATGGAGGCCGGGATAGCGAGCTGCGCGATCAGGATCTTGAGGTATTCTTGGGAGGCGATGGAGTCTGGGATTGATGCTGAAACCATGGCAGGGAGGCTGAAGGAGCCAAAGATTGTAAGGGCGTCCCGGATGAGGAAGGCTGAGTATGTTGCTACGGGAATTCGGGTGCGGCCGATTGAGCGGGCCGTTTTGGAGGTTGAGGTTGAGGTTGCGTTGGAGGTGGATGCGGAGGTTGGTGTTGGGCTTGGTGGGGTCTTGTTGTTTGTGGCTGGCGCAGAGGTGTTGCTGTGGCCGAATAATTGGGCGAATTTCACGTCCTTCCAGATGCCCACGGAGGAATTGATTATGAATGTTGAAGCAAAGGTGGTCATGCCTGCGATAGCATGATCAATCTTCGGGTACCACTTGCTCAGGATTGTCTCTGAGGCATTGGCAGTGGCAAAGGTTGCGGTATAAAGGGACCAGACGAGGAGACTGGGTCGTGACGTTAAGAAAGTTGCGGGTTGTGTGAGGGAGAACCAGAGGTGCCTGCGGAATGCCGGGAAGAGAGGTTGGTTGTAGAATGATTTCTCCACGACGAGTCTGAGTGATATTGGTCAGTATATTGTTAATAAGATTGAGTATAACTTGACTTACCTGTCAAAGATCATCACCGCTGGCGTTATCAATGTCGCTGAACCTGCAGCAACAACTACATCGGCCGCTAACAGTTCCGCCATCCGGCTTTTGGTGTGTTGGATACCGAATGGCATAGCCTCCTCTCGGATTTGCTGTGTCATGGCTTATGATGTATGGTTTAAGCGGGCAACGCTATTACCATCTGTTCGTGACCGTCTGGCAGTCTGGTGGGTTCGTGATGTAAAGACAGGACCGGGCAAGGTTCAGTAAAGCTTCAATCTAACTGGATGACACTGTTAGCCCAAATAAACCCAACGCGGGGCATGCCTTGAGACAACTTACTGTGGATCAACGCTGATCAATGGAACGAGTTAGGGTTTATACTGGGAATAAAAGGAGGGAAGAGAGGAAGAGAGTGAATAGAAGAAGAAACCGCTCCGTAGATATATCCCCAGCCCGTTTTCTATAATGTAATGCCAACATCTTATCAAGAAATCAAGCACCATCGACATTTATAGATCGCCGGCTCAAAAAGACAAGGTCGGCCAAGCGAACCAATAACAGTGTCAACCGGGCCGGCGGCCGGTGCTGGATACGGCCCGGTGATTGGTGCGGTCGCCGCACCGCGATCGACCTTATAACTAAGTCAGGGACGAGATTCTAGAAGTTTTGAGTACTCCGGACTTTCCAAGGTATACGAGGATGTCCAGGACAACGCGTATGCTTGCCCTAAACGGACTGAAGTATGGTTTCTCCCCGCATTTCCCCGATCCTAACATTAACTTATGCTATGATATTTGATGATATTTTCTCTTCTTTTTCACCGACTTCTGCAGAGTGGGGTTTCCATTCGCCTTCAAAATCAGGCACTTAAAGGTTAGGGTTCCGAGCTGCATCCCGGTCCGTCCATTGCTAGTACAACTTCACTAGTACGAGTAGTACATTACTAGTTGATCGTCTATGAAAGAGAAAGGGATTGTCTCCGTTTCTATATACCGTACTTGAAAGGTGCCTACTTGCAACGCAAAAATGTAGGCAAAGCAGCCCTGCGGGCACTAACCGCATGAAGGCTTGACAATACCCTGGCAAAAGTTTCACTCATGTTTCTCCAATAGGCGGGTACGATACGTATCTAGCCACAGATAAGAATCCCTAAGTGCTATACACGGCCATACATTTCCACTTCTGCGTGCCTAGGTACATATGTAGACAGACCCCTTTCACTCTATGCTGTTGTGATTGACTGTAAACGTCGTATTCAATGTTGCCTGGACTATACTCACAGTCAGACACATTTATTATTCAAGTAAGATTTGAACATTGAAGACTGATTTCGTGTCACATTTCTGTGCGGTCATCACTGGCCACCAATACCCCAGCAGGTGGATCCCAATAGGAATTCCTCAACAGTTCCACTTTGAGAGTACCGACATCGCGGGGTTTGGGGTGATGTGTCACTATAGGTGGGTTTCTGACTCATAGCCAGCCCATTTCTATTACAATATACAACATACGTTGCATACCTAACACATCAGTTGGGAAACAGAGCGTCTCTTCAAGACTCTCAGTTGGCACTGATTTCAGATGGTTATCAGATACCTGTTTTGCTTACCCTTCATTCTAGCTCTGCACTGGAAATAGAGCACTTCGACCAAAGAATGAAACTTGGGAAACAACTCTTATATGGTTTTGCAAAGGCCAAAAAAAAGAGAATATCTAAACTCATATGGTCCTGCGTGTATATGTTTGAGCTATACGCCGGCAATATCTACTGTATCGTACTAAACATGCCTTGGAGAACTTGTGGGGTCAGGCTACTGAATTGGAGGCATTAAGATCAACTCGATACAGTTAAGTTAGACTCTCAGGTAATCTCAATTTAGATCTGGAAATAATATTTTGACAGCCAAGTCAATGGGAAAGAGTGCTCTACTGTCATGCCAGGAAGATTATCTCCTACAAAACTGGGGTAAATTTCGTCTAGTACATGACGCTGACTATAATCCATACGCCTTACTTCTCAGCTTAATATAGTATATACTGTTCAGTTAATCTAGTTAGGATACATGGCGAGCTAGAGAATCTCATAGCACTAGACTCTGGAGCTGCCAAGTTCCCATCGCCTGACTTACATGTGCTATCCTTTTTATGAGTTTTCAATACACAATTTCTATTGCCTTTCTAAGAGTTAAAGAGTAATAGGAGTATGATGAGATTGGTTAAGTGTTTATTTTTTGACACAGGCATATCGCTCCATTGGTGTTGCTCTTGGATGCTTTCGGATGCTCCACAACCAAGAGAGACATTCAACTTCTTTCCTGCGTCTTTCCTCAGAGCCTTGTAGACATAGTCCTTATTAGGTTGTTTCTGTTAGGCGATAAGGCAGATTAACTACTCACCGAGAAAGCAGTCCTACAACATAGGCATAATTCGCTGATTGTGGAGCATGGTGAATCCGTGTTCAAGAAAACGATGGAGTTTACTAGTAGTCGTTGATATCTCGGTGTTCCTGACATTTCTCCAGCATTTCGCCAGTTTTCAAACATCCATAATGTCTCCTGCCAAGTTCGTCAATCATACCAGTTGGTATCTACATATGTATGTATGTTGTAGGTTCGCCCTTACGTTGTAGAATCATGGATGTGTTCATTCCATAGATGGACTAACTCCGAACGCTAACTCCGCATTTAGATAAGCCCAGAACCTTCTCCACATTAGTCACATGGCGATTGTGCCAGCGCGTTCTATCAGATCGCATACTCGAGTATCTGGTTTATCCCACGCATTCTCTTTCGGTTCATGTCTCATAAACTCAAGCCCAAAGACCAAGCATCATCATGCCCCCTATAACCGTATCCAAAGGGCGCAGCCCCTCCAGTGACCGAAACGAAACCTTCACGCAAATGGCCGACACAGACCTGGAATCCCTGGGCCGGCACTGCCAATACGAGTATTGTGGCCAACTAGACTTCCTCCCTTTCCGCTGCGAATCCTGCCACAGCACATACTGTCTAGATCACCGGACCGAAACCGCGCACCAGTGTCCTCGCGAAGGCGAATGGGCCCGCCGCCGTAACGGAACAACCAAAACCAGCCAAGAAAACCGTACCACCCTCGAAAAGCCATCTATCTACAATACCGACCAATGCGCCCACACCCAGTGCAAAACCCTCATCAACACTCTCAAAGACCCCGCCGTGCGCTGCCCCCAGTGCCACCACCAGTACTGCCTGAAACACCGTCTCCGCGAGGAACACGAATGCGCCAAGATTACCCCGCTGGGCGCGCGCCAGAGCAATGCCGCTTCGCCAAACGATACAATCAAGTCTATGTTCGCGCGTGTGCGCACTTGGGGCCGCGATAAGCAGCAGGCCGCTGCCAAGGGGACCTTACTGCCAGCTCTGCCCAAGTTGAAGCCTAAGCCGAATAGTCCAGCTGCGCGTGCGGTTGCTGTTAATGGGCTAAAACGATCGGCTAAGGGAGATGCTTCGGTTCCTGTGGATAAGAGGTTGTATTTGCATACTGTTGGTACGGCGGAGACACAGGCTGCGGAGCCGCCGGCTGGGGATTTCTTTTTCGACTCGAGATGGAAAGTCGGCCGTGTGCTTGATGATGCGGCAAAGAAGTTGCGGGTTCAGAATTTAAATAATCGGGTTGATGGGGAGGACTCGAGGCTGCGGATCTTTCATGTTGAGTCTGGAGATTTCCTCGAGTTCTCGGAGGCTATTGGTGCTGGTAAGGTAAAGCAAGGCGACACGATTGTGTTGCTTCGCGGCGCTGGGGCTGTTCTTGGGAGCGCATGATGCATTTATCTGCATTTATTTGCTCTCTCTGTTCAATTTTTTATTGTTGCACTTTGCTGTTCTAAGCATAGACACAGCCTGATACACCTGGAAGCATGTTTTGCTTTTGCTTCCACAACGCATAAGTGGATTTGCTGTACATGTAAGCTTGGAGTTCGAATGCATTGCTATTTTCTATTTCAAAATGTAGTGCTGTAGCATACATCACAGGATAATTGGTATCATACAAAATAATAACTCGGGCAGTGCCCGCAAATCAGAGATCTATATAAATCAAACGCTCATCTTCATTTTGATGATCTTGTGAGGCTTGTATCCAATGACCTCAAACTCATCCTCCTTCCAGCCGTCAACGACCGCGGCGCCCCGGTCATCACGCTTAATGCGCAACTCGGGAAACTCCGTTGGTTCTCGAACAAGCTGCTCATTAAGCGCATCGATGTGGTCAAGATAGACATGGGCATCGCCCATAGTGTGAATGAGAGTTCCGGGATGAAGATCCGCAGCGTGTGCAAGTATATGGGTGAGAAGAGCATAGGACGCGATATTAAAGGGCACGCCAAGACCCATATCACAAGAGCGCTGGTAGAGCACACAGGACAAGGTACCCTTCTCCGATGGACGGCCGGTCTTTTCATCGAGCTTCATGCCAGGCGGGAATGAGACGTAAAACTGGGCGAACATATGGCACGGGGGCAGGGCCATCTTCTTCAGATCAGCGGGGTTCCACGCGCTCATGATGATGCGGCGATCGAAAGGGTTGTGAATAAGCTTGTGCACAACATCTTTGAGCTGGTCGACACCTTGGCCGGAGTAATCCGTCTTGGCGTCGACATACTCGGCGCCAAAGTGCCGCCACTGGAATCCATACACGGGCCCTAGATCGCCTTCTTCGCGGTGGCCGAGGCCGGATTTATCCAGAAACTCGCGGCTTCCATTTCCATCCCAAATCTTAATCCCGGCTTCGGAGAGTGGGAGCGACGAGGTGCAGCCAGAGATGAACCAGAGTAGTTCGGCGAGCACGGCGCGTAGAAAGACTCGCTTCGTGGTGAGGAGGGGCAAGATGGGGATTGGCTCGCCGCCTTCTGGGTTCGGCTTCGAGAGAGAGAAGCGTAACTGCGGTGGTGCAAAAATTGATTGTGTGCCAGTGCCAGTGCGGTCGGGTCTATGCTCGCCTTCGGAGAGGATTGTGCGTATCAAGTTGAGGTATTGGTGCTCTTCGTGCGAGAGGTCGTGTGGCGGCGAGGATGCCACTGGGGCTGAGGCGACTTGGTCTTGAGTCATGGTGTAGATGGGATTAGAGAGACGGTCTATGAGGCTTCCCCTTGATATTTGACGGTAGAGAGACACTCAAAGTGTCAAGTGGACGATGGAGAGGGGGATCTTGGAGATCGGTGGGTCGCGCCGACGCGACACGCGGTCACGTGCTTGATTCGTATCTCATAGTGCGCCAATCTATTCAAGCAAATTATCCAATCCACTTTTAGTTAACTGTTATCTCCGTACTTGGGCATACGATATCACCCCTAAAGTATCAAAGTTAATGTCGGCATATAACTACAACCATTTTTGAAGCCCATAGATTTCAACAAACCACCATAGGTAGGAACTTGCAAATAATTTCATGCCATTCATAATACTGCTGGGATTTTCAATGAATATTTGATGGGATCCAGTCTGTGTTCATTAACTGAACACCGCTGGAACTGATGCGCACGCTTTTCTATGGTATGAAATGAATCTTTCGTCATTTATTCCTTCGACAGTCATCAAAATCGGTGCTCATGCCGTCATGAATCTGCCAGCAAGTCCACTCCAACTCCCCGCAGAGCACCTACCGCCCACTCAGGGAACTTTGATTTATCGCCTCCATAGATATCGGAGAAGAATTTGCGAAGGAAAGCCGGATATTGGTCATCAATGATGGCTTGTCGGATTTTCCCCATCATGTTCAACATATAATGGACATTATGGATGGTCAAACTGGGAATTATTAGAACCAAAACAAGATATTGTGGTCAGTCCACACTTACAGATGAGCGCCGACAGTCTCTTTGGCTGTGATGTGGTGCATATATGCCCGCGTGAGCCCAAGACCACCTTGGTCAGTTGGACGACAGCAAATGCAGGTACAGCCCTCCTCAACTGGACGGAAGTCATCGGCGAACGATTTATGGCTTAATTTCAGGGTGCCAGAGGAGACGATTGCATCTCCGAAGCGCTAGTTCACGTCAGTACGGGGATAGAGCTGCAGGGTTTGTTGAGTCTTACTGCTGTACGCGTCGGCCAAACGCAGTCAAACATATCTGCACCGAGAGCCACTGCTACGACAATATCCTCGGGATATCCCTAGCTTTCGTGATTAGTCAAGGCAGAATGACTAATTCAGTAACGCATCCATACCACGCCCATAACGTATCTGGGTTTATGTTCCGGGAGAATTTCAGTGCATGTATGCACTCTTTGGTTGGTCAGCTTTTTGCTTTTCTTTTAGCGAAAGGAGAGGCACATACACTTTGCAGAACTCCTCCTTCGCCTCACCACCCGATAGACCTCCAATGGCGATTCCTGGAGTATCTCGCGCTACCATCTCTTCGCAGCACTGTTTCCGCAATTCGAGATCCAGACCACCCTGGATGATACAAAAGAGGTTTTGTCGCTCGGGGTATTTATGCTCTTCAATGCACCGATCGAGCCATCGCACAGAGCGGTCCATAGCCTCCTTGATGCGAGCATGATCTGGGGAAGTGGTTGCAATTACATCGTCCAATTGCATGATAATATCAGATCCGATAGAATTTTGGAGGGCAATCGAGTGTTCGGGGGTCAGTAACCTGGCAAGAAGTCAGCATTTCGGATATCTAGCTAGACGGTTTACGGTAAAGCCACCTACATTGGCGAGCCATCGTGCGGGCTAAGGAACCGCACTCCTTCCTCTGTGACAGTCGCCAACTTAAGAAGCGACACCATCTGGAAACTGAGTAACAATATACCGGTTAGTAACATACTCTCGATGTGCGAGGGAAGGGAAGTATATCTTACCCTCCACTATCGGTCAAGAGATTCCGGTCCCAGCCTTGTAACTTATGCGCTCCGCCCACTGCATCTAGTACCGCCTGACCGGGTTTCAGACCTAAGTGATATGTATTATTCAAGCACAGCATGCATCCCGTCTCTCGCAGCTGGTCGTATGTTAGGCCCTTTAAAGATGCCTGTGTCGCGACGGGCATGAAGATCGGCAGAGGCACTGAGCCATGAGGCAGGTGGAGGGTGCTGGCACGGGCCTTAGTTGTCTGTTTGTAACCATAACACGCATCAGGTATATGTTACTGTAGGTTTTAGAATGGCATGCCACAAGGACGTACCGAGCATTTGGCATGGCGATCAAATGTCAATGCGGAGGGCATCGGTTTGCGGGTGGGAGCGGTGGTAGTCGACATAGTCGCGATTGATATGGATAGAGAATATGATGTTTTAGCGAGGCGCCTGGCTAGCAAACGGTGGCATAGCATGGGGAGGGGTGATCAAGTGTTTGCGATGCGATCAGGAACACTTTTATCTGATAAGCTGTTTGTCTGGTTTGCATCGTGAGGCTCAGTTTTGCTTTTATACACGCGCTCAGTTACCTAGGTAGTTACATTGTTTACATACTTTTGAACTCTCTTGTATGAGAAGTCCTTCAATGCTCCATGATTCCAACGTCGGGGATACTTTCGCCTTGGTTGAGACTCAACACTGCCATTGAATTTTGTGGCTCTCCGATAAAACCAACCCATAACCTGCAGACTACTCCGTACATATATATACAACGATTATTCAATACTTGTAATGTGAATGATGTCCATGCTTGTTGTTAGCAATGCTTTTTATGTTGATTCATTTTGAGGATCCCAGACGATCCCAGACGTCCCCAAGATCTCGATGCGGAGATCCGGGGAAACCCCAATTCAGGGGTAACAAGAGACGATAATCAAATGCCAACCAAATATGTATAAATCGTTGTCTTGGACTAAGAAACAAGCCCTCCGGCATTAGATGTACCCCCGAAATCGGATCTCCCAAATATCCCAATGCCGGTGTGGCATCGGAGGAATGGCGAGTCGCCCTAGTGCGGGGGACATCAACCCGAGGAGCTAAAATCACACGGGGAAAAAAGCAAGTAAAAAAAAAAAAAAAAAAAAGAGACGGGTCCCTTCTGATTTTATTATTCCTGACACGACTCTTTTGTACTTGCTTAAATATGGCAACCGAAAAGTACATGCCAGATGTTGAACAACCTTTGGAGGTATCTTCTTTCCCTTCCCCCTTTATAGAATCAACTGATTTTGCGGTGTGCGAGCTTCAAACTGACAGTACTGCAGCTTGCTAGCCCTGATGTTATCGACGATGGTCTCAACGGACGTGAAAAGGCCTTGGTCTGGAAACAAGATCTACGCATCATTCCCTTGTGCGCTGCAATTTACTTGCTTTGTTATCTCGATCGCTCTAACATCGGTGTGTTTCCGGCCTCCCAATATTGGATAGATTTGAAGCTGAAATATCTAGGCAATGCCAAAATTTTGAATTCGGATACTGGCAATGATCTTCTCTCGGAGACTAATATGACATCGTATCAGTACACGTGAGTCGCAACCATTAATTGACCGCGACAATCCAAAGCGCTGATGTACAAAAGAATCGCACTCATGGTATTTCTGATCGCGTATGCATTGTTCGAAGTCCCGTCAAACTACTTCCTGAAGAAGCTCCGTCCAAGTGTACGTCTAAACCATTCCAAGCACATCATCCATTCCCATTTATTACAATCCCATTAACAAACACCAGCGCTGGATTGCCTTCCTCATGCTATCTTGGGGTGCAACAACAATGGGTCTCGGCGGCGTCCATAACTACGCCCAAGTAACAGGACTTCGCTTTCTCCTCGGTGTAATGGAAGCTGGCCTCTTCCCCGGCTTCGTATACTACCTTACATTCTGGTACCGCAACTCCGAGCGATCGATCCGTGTAGCCCTGATTCTCGCCTCGGCAACACTAGCTGGGGCATTTGGTGGTGCTATTGCCTTTGGTGTGGGCCATATGAATGGCGTCCATGGGCTTTCCGCTTGGAGATGGCTGTTTATCATTGAGGGGGCCCCATCTTGCGCGTCTGCGGTTTTGGTCTGGTTTGTGTTGCCGGATTACCCGGAGACTGCTAGTTGGCTTACTGCTGAGGAGAAGGAACTTGCTGCGCAGAGGTTGATTTTGGAAGGATCTAAAGGTTCTGCTCATGCTATGTCTTGGGAGGATGCTAAGGCTACGCTGACGGATTGGAGATTGTACGCTCATTATGCGGTACGTTTTCTGTGACTTTTTCTCCTGTCATTTTCTGGAAGACTAACCACCCAAAAGGTATACTTTGGCATCTCAACGCCATTCTCAAGTCTCTCCCTTTTTACGCCTGCCATCACCGCTGGCCTGGGATACTCTGATCTCCGTGCTCAATTGATGACCGTGCCTCCGTACGCGGTGGCTTATGTCGTGACTATAGCTGTGGCCTGGTCCGCGGACTACTTCAACAGGTAATTTTTCCTCTTCTTCTTCTTTGAAGAATAGCAAGTCGCTAACCTGATACCAATAATCTACAGCCGTGGTCTCCATTCAGCCATATTCTCTTTCGTTGGGGCAATGGGCTTCCTCGCCTCTGCAGTTCTCCCCGCCAGTGCATATTTAGTAAGTCACTCAATCCACCATCTCAAGTGTGCACCAAGCCGATGAGCGTCATCAACTAACCCAAACCCCAGAGCCGCTACGGATGTCTCATAGTCGCGGCCAGCGGTGCCTTTGCCTGCATCCCACCTCTACTAGGCTGGCTATCCTCTAATATCAGCTCAACCGCCGGTGCAGGGCTCGCAATTGCACTCAACGTATCGTTCGGCGCACCGGGTCAGATTGTCGGCGTCTGGATCTACAAAAGCAACGAAGCAAAAATCGGATATCCAACCGGACATTGGACAAATGCGGCATTGCTTTTCTTTGTGACAGCCGGCTGCATTCTATTGAGACTCTACTATGGGTGGCGCAATCGCCGTGGAGATGGGGCAAGAGATGGAAAGAGCTTTGCATATTAGTTAGTAGGTCTGGAGTATTGTTATTGTGGTGAAAGTTGATAGGAATCAGTTCACGAGCTGCGGGGTGTACATGTCGTATACGATTGCATGCATCTGAGTCATAAAATAGATAGACACTGAAGTAACTAATTTTAATGACAAATTATCACAAATTATAGATTCTCGATAATTTGTACGGAGTACGGAGTACATATAGCAAATGGATAACTTCAGCTCCACCATCTACATAATGCACGAAGTGAAGCGCAAGGTTTAGATCTGTATTGTACATGTCGGCTGAGTCTCCAAATGTCCCCTTGCCTACATTTCCAGATTCGAGACATATTCTAGACCCGTTTGGGCCCTATATACTATAGTCAATAATATCGTAGCTACTCAATCAATTAAAAGAAAATGAAATATGAAAAAAATTAAAATATTCGACGCCATTCCAACACTCAACACCCCAGATCTAGTAGCACCCGCCGCTACCACCTCCACCATCTCCACCTCCAGCAATAACAGCGGCGCTTTGACGTGCACGACGCTTCTTTTTATTTTTATATGCTTCGTAATCCTTGTTGTATGTGTGCTGGCTGTAGGCGTCATGGCCGTAGTATACGCGCGCGGGGGCGGAGAACCATATGTCTCTCCGCGCGAGGAGCAGAAACACATGATGATATTTGGGTGGAAGGGACTGTTTGGAATGAAACAGATGGGAGTTTGGTGCTTTGAATTTCTCGAATATTTTAGACAAGTGATTGGTTTGAGGTAGATTGTAGTTGGGTTGGCTATGGCGACGGAATATTTAATTATATAGTGTTCTAACGCCAGGTCTTCAAACGATTTGGCGTCTTAGATAGCTTGGTGTTCACTTCTGTCTCGTATAAGTCGATCGACATAACCACCGCCCGAGGAAGGCGGAGTACAAATATGGCTGATCGACATTTGTCGGAAACCACCCACATCAAGCAGGAGTCTTGGCGATCACTCTTTAAATGGTCCATATAATGTGGCAATTGTAGATGGTTACATACCGAACATAATGTTAGCCCTAAATACTGACAAGATCTATTGTTAGGTGCATTCCTACCACCTCGAGTTCATACGCCTGCAATGAGTTGGTCAAAATAGACAATTAGAGTTGTTGGTTATTAGAGTTCAGCGTTCCATGGTTCAGTCCAAAGTAACTGACCAACATCCAACGTCGAGTCTACAACGTACTTTTGTTGGAATATATGCCTCGCGACATCAAGCGATCAATATTAATATTCTGTCTTTAATGTATTTGATCCGTTTCAGCCAAAAGTCAACATCGGTCATTTGGAATGCTGCCCAACTCGGCCGCTATGCATCGGAAATTAATGTTTTTGCTAGACACATGGCCAACGCCGTGCTACCCGGCGGATGTGTAAGTTCGGCCGGGAGGCCAATGCGGCAAGAACCCGCGATGATCAACAGTACCTCAAACAAGGGTAAACATGTACGACACCCTTTCCTACAAAGGGGCGAGTCTCGCCTGGCCGGTGGTGGTTATATACCATGGATCCATTAGTATATCCGTCATGGTTGTTTTTTAAAGAAGGATTCACCCATATAAGTCCTGTCGATAGATATTCTGTAATCGTATAATAAGAAACAAAAGAGAACAATCTGATAGAAACCAAACCCCGACCATTATAGTCCCAAGTCCAGTACCATCCATATATGATACCAACGTAATAAATAACCTCGGTGCAGTTCCGTGTCCGAACTTGCAAAACCCAATACAGCCTAACAAGAGACAACAGGTACCAAAGAAACTCCCTCTGCCAGACGCAGACACCCGATCTGAATCAAGGAAAGACAAAGCAAAGCAAAACGTATCGAGTAATCCGTAAATCAAATCCAAATTCTAGACAAGTAGATGCCCGGGAAACAAAAAGTTTTGTCCCCTCTTAATCTGGCAGCCCTGCTTGTGACCTTTTGTTCCAAATTGCGTCCTATCGCCATATTTGCCATGTCGCATCGCGCTTGAAGTTGGGACGAGTCACTTTGCATCTGCGGTGGCACAGACACACACGCATTTTTCCAGAGCTCCAGGGCTAATGAAGCAACAGGGGGCAGCATCATTTGTGATAGTGTCACCCTGGACTTGTCAACAATGCCACAAGTATAATTGCCATCCGAACTGCGCATCAGCGAGCAGCAATTGAAAATTGTCCGGGTATGACATCAAACCCGCCCGAGCATGACAAGTCATATGTTCTCGAAGGGACAAGCAGCAGTCACTTGACACAATGCATGAGACCCGAGCCCCTCGGCTCTCATCAAATGGTAGTAAGGGTCTGGCCCAACTTCGGGTTTTGGCTCAAGGCAGACAGCGCAGCAAAAGCAGAGACGAATCAAACTCAAAAGGCGACCTGTACGAACCCAAATCGGGAGACAGAAATAATCTTGCTTACAGAAAAACGTATGTGGGGGGAGGGACGCTAAAAAGAGCCAACAGGGAGTCCGGTTCGCGATGCATCACACGAGGCCTGGCGACATCCGGACACCGTATCATGTACCTGAGCCGTCGGGACCTCGGATGTGGTGTGTCACGACTGGTGCTGGGGTTTCACAAATGCGAAACAAAGTAGTGACCTGCATTTGGAAGTGGTCATCCGGGGCAGGGTTGCTGCATGGTGCATTTTTCGTTTTTTTATTTTGTTTTGTCCATCTTTCTGGTGTCGGGAATTATTCCACCAGAGCCCATGACATGGACTCTGCATTGTAGTGAGCCATTGTGGGCAAGACTTGCAGAAACCGGGAAGACGTGGTTGTCGACGAGGGATAGTGCATGCATCAGCGTGACCGAGAAAAGGATGTCGACACGAGAAAGAAGTGGGAGGAGAGCAGTGCGGTGAAGGAGATATGCGTTTTTTTCCTGCAGTCAAGAACGCAAGTGAGAGAGCAGCACGACAACAAATGTATGTGGTTTTGTATCGGATAGGACTTGTGGATCCCCGAGGGCCCTTCACAACAGGTGGAAAACAAACCAGAACAAGCACCCACCACACAAGAAATGAAGAGCAACAGAGTTCAGGATCAACGTCAGAATTATGAACCCAAAAAATTGATAAAAACACAAGAAGGGAAGAGAATGCCGCCCAAGACTAGAAGGAAATATTTGAGATATGAGAATACGATCAGAACCCAGCTCCGCGACCATAGCCGGACGACGTTGCCTGCGGGAATAGCTGACCCTGGTAGACAGTAGCAGCCCGGGGCTGCTGGTTCAGGGTCTTGAGGGCAACCTCGGCCGCATCCTCTCTGGCGTTGTTGATAAACTGACCGTCATACCAGTAACGAGCGGCGATGTTCTGGCCCTGGACGGTGACGGTGCTGGACCAAGCAGTGCGACCTCCTGCAATTCCGAGGAAAAAGTAATTAGCTTTCTGCTGTCAAAAGCTCGGAAACTAAAAGTCGGTGTACAAGTGAAGGGGGGGCATTTTTGTGTGTCTTTTTCTGCAAGACTCCACTCCTTCCTGCAATGCCCACCCACGAGACACATAGCGGTGGATAGAGGCACGCTGTATCCGTGCGTATTGAATCAGGGAATAAGAGGGAAAACAAAATAATCTGGTTCTGCAGCTTGGGAAGACGGTGGATGGAGACTGAGGGGGAGGAGGAGGATTGGAAATCGGGTAAGTACCTCGCCGATCGGAGACAATGTTGAAGACAGGAGGAGACTGCTTGTTGCGTGTGCAATGATCTGGAGGTGGTTAGTCGGTTATTCTTGTCATTTGGGAGGAATTCGAGGCCGCTGAGGCTTGACCACGCATTCCAACGGCTTACCCTGGAGCTGGTCCTGCCAGCTGGGCCGGCTGCCAACACTATTCCCTTGGGGGCTGGTAGTATACGACATGGTTGGTTCGTAGAGAGATAGGGCGGCAGGGGAGCTGTTAAGTTTTGCAATTGAGGTGGTATGAAGTGGGATTGAAGGTGGGGAGGATATGAGTCCACGATGCCTGGTAATAACCTAATTGAGGATGAAGATCAAAAGAGTAAAAAAGAAGACGAACTTCAAGGGGAAGCCACAAGATATAGAAGAAAGAACAGGATCAGATGAGCTCAACTGAACCAGTTGGGATCTCTAGAGATCTTCTTAAATGTATTTTTCAATGACCATCAAACGAAGACGACATGGGGAGCGGGGAGCCATATAAACAGTGGGCCATATCTTCAAGGCCAGGAAAGAAGACCCCGTGGTTTTTTTCCCCTGTATTTTTTATTTTATTTTAGTATTTCTTTTTCCCGTATATTTCTTTAAAAATTCTTTTTATTTCCCCCTGTGAACAAACAGGAGCCTAACCGTCAAACCTAACGGAGGGGGCTTATGCATGTCGATGTGGACATGGCACAGCGTCAGCCAAATCCCCCCCTTCGTTATCCACCAGTCAAGGGGCGTAGACGAAGAGTATGCGGATCATTTTGAGGCTGCAACCTGGAACGGCCCGGCGCACGCCGACTAAGCAAAAAACAGCCCTTGAAGAAACGCTAGACAGCATATAAGGGCTAAGGAAGGAAGAGGGACAAACCGGATGGCTCCCAAGTTAGTTCCCACTACATGACAGACACAGAGATATTGGCTAATTCTCCTAGGATCCGGAATAAATGGCACCTTTTTCGGAAGAACGATGGACGCGGATTGGATGAGAAAGGTGAACAAGTCAGAGAACCCCACGTTGGGTTTTCCTTTTGGATTTGCATGCGATTTCCATTTTGATTTCCATTCATTTTGCTTTTTCCTTTTTTCCCTCTCTCGCCTCACTTGAGCACAAGTACTTTAAGGGCAAAAAATAAATAAATAAATAAATAAAAAAGGAAATGAAAAGGAAAACATTATAATCTGGCAAGGTTAGTGCGCATGGACTTGAACCGTATCGGCGGAACGGCGGGCTTCTGGAACAACCACGAGGGACTGCATGAGGGGTATAGAGCCGTAGGTGATCTCTGCCCAAAAAGCGGAGCCCATGGCCACAGCGTCAGTGTCATAGCTTTTGTTGTTTAATCGTTTTTAGGTCTTAGAGAATGTGGAGGATGCCCGAAATGTAGATTCAACCCCGAAGTTGGGCAGCGCTGGAAAGCGTTGCCAGCTCATCAGTATGGATGGGATCATGATAATTTCGGAGAAGTCAACTTCCACACCTTGTTCACTCGGAAGGAATTGCTGGGCACTCCCAAAAGCCACAGACCGGGCCGCCCTGCATGAACAGTTGCTGTCAGGCCCAGGATCAACACAGTATAGTAAAAAAAAAAGAAAGAAAGAAAAAGGGAAAAAAGGACAAAGCGATGGAATGAGGCGAGATGGGCGGCATTGCCGTCGGAGAAACTTAACAAAGGCGGAGGGCATGTGTTGCAGAGATCTCTAACAAAGATACAGCCAAGAGCCCCTAGTTCCATTTCATGTTGTCGGCTAGGCCCGTCCGGTTAACCGCCTGATGTGCAGAGACCCCATTGAAGGAAATTTATGGATAAGTTCACTTGTTATTGTTCAGAGACAATTCAAATATCCCAATCGGAGTGAATGGTGCTTCGCTTTCGCAGAGAAGTATTGGGCATTCATGCAGAGTTGACAATATCCTCAACCATGGTTCTCAGTAATGCGGCTAATATCGAATATGCACGAAACACGTAGAGAAACAGCCGATGGTCGACAGGGGACTAGGCCAGCACACTATAGAGCGCTAAGATATTGGGAAAAGAAAATAAATCAGGGGCTTGCCCCGCACCAATCTTGATCTGTCGAAGTACATCCATCTATCGATGTATGCTGCGCAGTAGACTACATAAGTACCACATACAAAGTTGGTACCTGCAGTAGTAGATGTAGTAGACCAGTATACTGGCATACTAAGAATACATTCAAACTGTCGTATTGGCTATTTCTTGAATTTCCATAAGGCAGCAAGGCCAGGGGTATCCTTTGGGCTGTTACTTGCGCTAAATACAAAAGATTCATCCAGAGCCAATCGATCATGAGCCCTAAACAATAGTCAATAGTACTGACATTTCTTCATACGGTACACTAGTTAATTTATTTTTGGCTCCGTTGCATGAGGAAAATCTTCGAGTAGGGTGTACATGCATTTGGATTAGGGCAAGAGGTCAAAGATCAATAGGTCAATAGAGCACGAGACGTCTAGCTCGAAACTCGAACCATGGTTCGCGGAGTAGACTAGCTCTAGCTCAAAAACGGAACCATGGTTCAGCTTCGAGCGGTCAGACTCTACGTGGTAGGTATGCAACGCCAGCATAGCAACCCTCGGGAGGGATATGAGACGAAATTGCAAGCTATCATTCTCATTTCCAGTTTATGCAATATGAAAAATGCCCAAATCTGCAAGCCTGCTTGGTTCCCTGTCAGATCCGTATTAGAGGATCATCCGGAATCAGGCTGCTCGAGTCCCCGGAGTTCCGCTAAAACCAAGATGACTCATGTCAATGAACAACAGGTACGAGGGTGAAAAAGGATGAAGGATCAAAAAGCCACACAATAAAAAGGTACAAGAAGAAGAAGCTAACCTAGAACAAGAACGGCAAGACATTCATATCCCGCGTCATTCACATCATTAAGTCATTAGAGGCAACATCAAGCCCCGTGTGCCATAACACCCCGACTAATGCAGGACCAACTCATCCATCTAGTCCATCTCATAATAAAGGATCCTTGTCTGGTCTTGAAGTCGAGAGCCCCTGTGTCGTTTAGGCGGATCCTCTCCGCTGGAGTACCTGGCCGATCAGGCGCCGAGGGCCCATGCGCTCCAGGCTTTTTACTAGCGAGTGCTGAGCGGGCAGGATCCAAGATGGACGTCGCTCGTGATGCCAGCGACGACGGATGCAGTCGTCAACTAGCGCAACTATCCCTGTTGCGACAATCACACTGAAAAAAAAGCGAACCGATTCATCAGCCTCATGCTTTATCATCACTTTGTACAAGGGTGCTATGGTGCATTACGCATGGCGCATGCGTTGGTGCATTGTACACGAACCATACGCCCCCTCATATGAACCACAGAAAAGAAAAAGAGAGACCAAAAAGAGGGGGAATAAACAATAAAAAAAAAAAAAAAAAAGCAAATAGAATCAAAAACAGATCCAGATTCAGAGCTAGCACCAGAGGACAAAACTAGCCAGCTAGTTGAGGGGTAGAGCAGGGATTCAGCATAACTTACTCGGCAACATCAGGCATCGTCTTGTAGACTTCAGGATCACTGATCCACAATGAAGAAGGGGGCACCCAACCCCCCTTACTCTCCTCTTCAACAACCTCCAACGGCGCCAACGTATCCGGCACCAAATGCGCAATAGCCTTGGAAGTGCGCGTGTCAACCAAGAAATAAGACACCTCATGCAGATCACCCTCTTTGCGGACCTCCCTCCGCCACTGGTACTTCGTGGACCAATACTCGAACTCGTATTTTTTGGTTGATCCAGGCCCTTTGCGGCGCAGCTCGACATGCGCATAATTCGAGAATTCGAGCAAGATCGCCTCACCCAGTATCGGCAAAGCGCCCTGTCCTTCCTTTTCCAACCCACCCTCCTCAGTCGTCCCCTTATCTACCTCTTCTCCCGCAGCATGTCCGCAACAAGCCGCAAGCCCAGAATCCTGCCTCTTCAGCTCCCCATTCTGCAGACAATGGCCACCGGCCGAACCAGGCCTTAACCCAGCAAAAACACTACTCCATGAGGTGCGCAGCGCAGGCCTTCGCTCATGAGCAGGCACCACCTCCCGCCTTGCAGAATGGCACACCTCGCGCCCCGAGTCGCGGCAATACCGCCGGAGTGAGAACTTCCGTGAGAAAAGGTCGTACATGCGAAGGTGGAAGAGGATGACATCGCGATGAGAGCCGTCGCGGAGGTGGACGGGCGTGTCGACGCGCAGGTTCATGTTGCCGTCGATGGTTGCATCGTCGTGGCGGATGAGCAGTCGCCGCGAAGAGGGGAAGAGAGGCGCGAATGATGAAGGTGTTGATGGAATTGCGTCTAGTGGGTAGAATTCTTGCCGCTCATTTACCCAGTAGCGGTCTTCGTGGGGGCTGGAGGCCTCGATTGCTTGGGGCTCTGGGTCGAGCTCAGCTGTGGAGTATGTTGTTGAGGCGTAGGTTGAGGTTGAGGCGCGGGGATGTGGCTCGCGGCACTCGTAATTTACTTCGGCTTCAGTTCCAACTTCGGATCTGTAGGTGTGTTTTCGGCTGGCTGGATTGGCTGCCCAGTCTCCTTTGGGTGGCTTGGGGGCTATTCGGTCACTGTGGATTGTTGCTGCCGTGCTTTTTGAGCACGAGCTGTCTGTCGAGCTGTAGCTACCGGCTTGACAGGATTTATAGGAGCCCATGATGGTTGTGTGATGTTGACTTGGGTTATAGGTGTATGTGTTCCACTGATCTACAGCGAAGTAGGCGAAGAATGGTAGAATAAGTGGACATAAGCCAGGAATATTATCAAAATTAGCCGTAAGTAAGCCGCAGGTGGTGTGGTTGACCAAATAAAGTATATCAGAGCAAAAGCGATCACACCCGTTCTGTAGATAGTCCGGTTGATTCCGTAAATCAAGGAGGGGTCAGATCTTCATAACATGGGCCACTGGGGAACAATAACAGTGACAAGGGACATTAGAGTAATATCTCCAGGGTTATTGGCATGGATACAAGTGAAAGCGAGAGAAAGAGAATCAATCATATGATCGAGGGTGAAAAGAAAGAAAAAGGCAGGGGTTTCCTGTTTGAGAAGGCAAAATATATGGAATAAAATATCGGTGGAATTGGGAGAATGTAAAATAGAGGGGGAAAAAAAGCAAATAGAGAAAAAGGAGATCGAATCCCAGAAATCAACAGGTCAGAGAGAATGTGAAAAACTGGACTGTCACAATGTGGGAAGTATTTAGAACATTGGGGGGGAGGAAGAATGTCCAACTCATTTTGGGTACCCGACTCTTTTGTTCTACACACAATGCAACGATTTATTTAGACATGTCGCACGTAATTCTCACGGCACAAATAGAAAGAAAAGTAATAATAAAAGAGAAAAAGAACACGAAAATCAGCCACACATGGGGTCTACCTATAAGGGGGGATAGAACTCCTCTCTAGCACACTATGCGCTGTGTGATAGTCCCTGTGTCTCATCTTCATTCGTGGCTTCGCCCTTCTTTTGCTTTTTGTTTCCCGAAGAACCAGTGAGATTGCGGGGGGGCTGCATCCAAGAGGTCTGGACACGAGATTCCCTGTACTCCGTACTCCGTACCTAGACAAGGTATCCCTTAAGGGTCCGAGCACTTGAAAATTCTTGTATATACATCATACGGAGTAGAGAGAACACAACTTCTAGGAGAAATCCCTTCATATATACGGAGTATAGGTACATACCTCAGACGTGAAAATCTTGGAAACCGTGGGCACGGTCCGTTCCGATCCATTGTGTGGTGGGGACTGTAATATATGTAGCCGACTGTATCCCTAACTAGTTATATGTACCCAAGGCACCCAGGTAGGTACCTACATAGGTAGTAGGCATTGTACGTAACACTATATATAACTATCATGCCATGCTGAAGAATACCTGTCCCTGGATAGTTTGCGCTAGATCAATTACAGAGTTCATGCCAACATATGTCCGATCGTACGATTCGTCTACTTTCCTTAACGGTCATGTCTTGGGCCAAGGCATGACGACATAGGATCGGCCAAGTTTAGCGCACAGACTTACCTATCGACATCGCAAGAACGAAGGGGGTTCTATGATGTTACTCGAAGTTTCCACTCTGATCTGATTGAACAAACACCGATATGATGAATTCGTAGTCCCCAATAACCATGGTCGCACCGGCAATTGATCAACACTGCATCAAAATCTACGAGAAGATATCCCTTGGCCTGAATTTCCACTGAAAAAGTATGTCGAATGTAAATCTATACGTGACCGCCCGTAGCCGAGGGACCGCGCCCGGGTTCATGTCGAGGTAATTACAATATCTGTGAACATCACGATGGAAACAAAATCGTATGTCCAATCTGGAAGACGGAGAACGAAACAAGAATGCAGCAGTCTACACCTGCGCATAGAGAGGCCGAGGAAGCTCGTCACCGGGTTTGATCAAGGCCTCTGAATGGCAAGCTGGTTGGGAAACGAGCCCGGCACGGCTTCCTGCGACAGGTGGCCGGAAGCCCACGTAGGCCTCTCGCCGGTCTTCTACTGTGACAGACCAAGTGTGCAATCCATAGTAGGATGCGATGGAGTGGACCAACCAGCGACTGAGTAGCGTCAGTAGACTGGTCAATTTCACTACTATAACGGGAGAAATGGCTTAAAACATACCCGAATCCAGCAGAACGATCATCAGACAAAGTCTCAAGCACCATCTTCTCACCATCCCGCTCGCTGTGAGAGCTGATCTCCTCTCGAAGCAAGCGGAGTCTCTCCTTTCGTTCCGGGGAGTCGTGCATCTGTCCATTACGACCGACAAAGACGATCTCATCTTCCGAATCGTCACTAGCCGAGTTGTCGGGGGCATCCCGCAACCCCTCCTTCTCAAGCAGAAGCTCCCTCTCATTCCACTTCTGGATAAACGTACGGACCTCATCTTCCAAATCTCGCAGCATGCCATGGGCAGCACGCGCATGCTTCAGCTTTAACCTCAGTTCCTTCGGAATGTGATGCTTCTCATTAGCTCTCTCAGCAGCCTTCACAGCCGACTGATGATCCGCCACACGGGAATAGTGAACGTCCCACAGGGGCGCAAGATAATAAGGCATCGGGTCATGCCGCGGATAAGTAGGCTGGACATCCCAGTCCTTTGAAGACGGCGGTTCCGCCCAGGGGTTGTGCAACAGACGATCTTGGTGCCTGGTCAGCATTTGCCTGCCAAACCTGCGCCAAAGCCAAGAAGGTACAAGTCGGCATTCACCGCGACCTATCTAGTGCGTATACAACGTACCGTTCTCCCAGCGCTGTCTCCGACGACTGCCGTCTTTGCCCTTGAGCAGAGCTTCCCGGGTCTTGAGACCATCTCGACGCAGAGGCTCCCGACGCCGGAAGTTGACTGTCGGGGGCCGAGACTCGACCTTGACTCTTTGGGATGGGATCGCTTCTTCGTCGAGAGGGATCGACAGCGAAACGGTGGCTCCACGCAGACCAGAGCGCGTCGGCGTTGGTGTGGACGGCGTCCTCTCTGCAGGGGCTGAATCCGATAGGGTCATATCCTGCAGGGAAGCTGCTGCATGTTGCTCTGTCCATGCAGAGATGGCTAGGGCTTGTTGCGGCGACAGGTGCCCTTGCGAACCTTCTGGGCGCAGGCGTGGATGGATAGCCATAATGTATGCAACGCGATCTAATTAGGGCAACAGTCCTAGGGAGGAAGAGGGATAAGGATAGGATAGAAATGGGCAAGATAAGGACCGAGAGATGATACGCAAGGTTGTCTGCACGGGACAACTCGCTGCACGCTGATTGGCGGGAAGTGGGTACTTATTGGCCCTAGCCCTAGTTTCCTATTTGGGAAGAGTGATTGGAAAGTTGAGAAACTGTCCCTGGGGCCAGAAGGTGGAGCAAATATCGAGGCTGTACAATCCATATACTCCGTACTTATGTATACTAGCTAGAAATCCGTACAACATAGGCACACAACCCTTATATTAATCTTCTTCGTATATGAGCCTTATCTCCGCAAGGCTGTGAGTCATGGCGCAGTCATAGTGGAGTTTTCTTTTCACATTCTCCACCTACAATCCCCAGACTCGAGCCCTGCCTATGTCTTTGTGGTGCTTTGGGTGTGCCTTGGATTTCAGTGTATTGAACAGACCGCATCTTAAATAAAATCTGATATATTCCGTACATATATGTATCCATGTGCAGAGATTTCAAAATGATCGGATATACCGGCCCGTTCTAAGAATAATATGATACAGAGCCTCGGTGTTTTAGCGCGCGGGGTCCAAAAATGGCTTGGCGCAGGGCGCGTGCCCAATACCTTGCACTTCCCAGAGCTTTTAAAAGAAACCTACCCTGTCTCTAGACCCTTATTCTGCTTATTCTTCTTATTCTTACCTGAATATTTCTCATCATGAAGTTCCTCACTCTTGCGCTAAGCGCAACGGCAACTGCCATGATCATAGTCAACCCAGAGCAACAACCTCTAGCGCCTTCAATTGTTCAAAACCCTCAGCACAAGTCTCTAATCGAACTGGCCCCATACCGGACCCGATGGGTAACCGAAGAAGAAAAATGGTCACTCAAACTGGTAATTTCTGACCTCTGACCCCAAATTCAATCAGACGTCGTACTAACCCCCTCCTAGGACGGAGTGAATTTCATTGATGTCACCGACGAATACCAATCAGGCTCCTACGGAACCCTCCACACCACACGTGTCGTGCACTACCCCGGGGCTATGGAGCACGCTCACGAGATTCTGCCTTTGACCGAAACCCTCGACAAGAGTAACATGAGAAGCAACCTGGAACACTTCACATCCTTCTACACGCGCTACTACAAGTCGCAAACGGGAATTGAGTCAGCGACCTGGCTATTCGACCAAGTGACAGCCGCAGTGCACGAGTCTGGTGCCAGTGATCATGGCGCAACTGTCGAGCGCTTTGCCCACCCCTGGGGTCAGTTCAGTATCATCGCCCGCATTCCCGGCCAGACAGACAATACCGTCATCCTTGGTTCCCACCAGGATAGCATCAACCTGTTCCTGCCCTCGATCCTGGCTGCTCCTGGCGCGGACGATGACGGAAGTGGAACGGTTACTATCCTCGAAGCTCTTCGCGCCCTGCTGCGGTCGGAGACTATCGCCCACGGACAGGCCCGCAACACCATCGAGTTCCACTGGTACTCTGCCGAGGAAGGTGGTTTGCTTGGATCGCAGGCTGTGTACGCGAATTATAAGAAGAACCAGCGGAATGTCAAGGCTATGCTCCAGCAGGATATGACTGGATATGTTCAGGGTACTCTGGACGCTGGCGAGAAGGAGTCTGTCGGTGTTATTATCGACTACGTCGATCAGGGACTTACTGCGTTCATTAAGGAGGTTATCACTACCTACTGCGATGTGCCTTATGTCGAGACAAAGTGTGGCTATGCATGCTCTGATCATGCTTCTGCTAGTCGGTACGGATACCCCTCGGCATTTGTGATCGAGTCTCAGTTTGAGAACTCTGACAAGAGGATCCACACTACCGAGGACAAGATTGAGTATCTGAGCTTCGATCATATGCTGCAGCATGCGAAGATGAGCTTGGCTTTTGCTTACGAGCTGGCTTTTGCTCCCTTCTGATTTTGTTTTGCTGGTTTATATGATGTTTCGGCGTTTCATGTGATATACCTCCAAGCTGGGTTCCCTCGTAATACATTGAGGTTCAACCCGATGCTAGTTATATTTTTTTTCGGTCTTGGGGACTTATACCCTACATACCCTCAATTGAGTGATTATGACTCGTGAACTCTCTATCCTGGTAGTCTAAGATCACTATTTATGTCGGTAGCTCAGTTACAAGATGGTCATACAGCTTATAGTAGACTGAAGCCAAGCACTCAAGCTCTTTGATCAGAGGCATGTAGATAGGATAGTAGTCAAAAAAAGGGCACCCACCAGAACTTGTACAGTCCGGCTTCTCTTTTTCCCTATTTAGTTTCTTTCCCTTTCTTTAGCCTCCTCACAAAGGAAAAGCATGCGATTCGTCAATTGCGAGAATGTCATAGTGGGTACGGCTCTTCATCCGACATTGCTCCACCGGGCGATGCGCCCGTGTTCCCCTCATGAGGGCGGAGCAACACTGGGAACTTTCTCCTCATCGGGATAAAGGATGCAGGATCTTTGCCATGTCCCGGGGATGCGCCCGAGGTATACCGTAGTACAATGAGTGTGTATATTAGTTAGACACCTCGTCGAATACGTCCCAATTCCATCTTTATTTATCAAGTATAGCAACAGTGAGTTACTCACAAATTCCAGAAAGATTAGTTCAAAGCCACTAATACGAAAGTTCGCTATGGAAAGTGTCCAGCAATATCGTTCCTCTTACCGTCATTAAAGGCGCCGGCCACGAGTTCATCCCCCTCCCTCAAGGCGAGAACGCAACTACTGCCGACTTCCACTCTATCCGCACCGAGACTGAGTCCCCTGCACACATCACTTCGGGATTCTATAAGATCGAGGCTGGACCTGAAAGACCCGCGAGCTACAATTTTGAGGAGACAAAATATGTCCTCAATGGTCAGATCGATGTTTTGGTATGTCCCATTTTGTATCGAAAGTTGTTTCTTCGATCTTTTGTTCTTATTAACACGGATTTAAATAGGATGAGGCCACCGGGATCACCCACCACCTAGTCCCGGGAGACTTTGCTTTCTTCCATGTTGGATCTAAAGTTAAGGTTTGTCATGACCATCTCACATTTCGTACACGATATATTGAAATAGTTCTAATTTCTCCTCTAGTTCTCGACCAAGTCTCAAGGGTTTGCCTTCTACGCCGTTACTCGACCTGTTCGATCCCCCCACCCTAACCTTGAAGGTCGGGAGGAAGGCAAGGCTAAGCTATAAAGAGTCTATGGGAATGTACTTATGACTTTGATATAGATTTTTCCCAAATGAAGTCCTATGTGGTAGATTCAAAGCTGATATAGCATACTGAGAGTCGAGGAAATTATATTGAGGAAGCTTTATCCATACACTTTCATACACCTTAGGGCTAGATCTTAGATATGACGTAGGTATACTCACCGATGTTTCGCACGTGATGTCCAAAAAATAACACCGTTTTCATACGGAGTACTCAGTTCCCAATTGTCATTTCTACATCCGGTCGAGGTAAATCCCCCTGGGATCAATTATCCCAAACCCTCCACATAAACAATCCCTTGAACCGCCATGACCTCTTCAACCCCATACGCCAAAGAGCTTCAACTCGCCAGCCTAGCCGTACAACGAGCAGCCATCTTAACGAAAGAGATCCTCTCTGCTGTTGACAAAGGCGCCCTTGACAAGAGTGACTCCTCACCCGTAACAATTGCGGACTTCGCCGCCCAAGCCTCAATAATTGCAGCCATTCACAACGTCTTCCCAGACGACGACATCGTCGGCGAAGAAGACGCCACAGCCCTCCGCACAAACCCAGACCTCCTCGCGAGAACCTGGGACTTAGCAACCGGCATTCACCTCGATGACCCAGAAAGCGAAGCCCTGCTCCACACCCCACGTACCACCTCCGAACTCCTCGACCTAATCGACCTCGGTGCAAAAGGCGCCTGCACCCCCACCAGCAGGACCTGGACTCTAGACCCCGTAGACGGAACAGCAACCTTCATCCGCGGTGAACAGTACGCAGTGTGTCTATCACTAGTCGAAAATGGAGTTCAGAAAGTCGGCGTCCTCGGCTGCCCCAATCTCCTGGAATCGGGGCCCGTCGCTGAACACCGCGTTGACCGCGACGGTCTCGGCCAGATGATCTCAGCCGTTGCCGGGCAGGGCGCTACCATCAGACCTATGGGTCTGGGCGCTTTGCTGCCGGCGCGCCCGCTCGAAAATGTCCCGCAGGTTGGAGCCTCCGGCGTGCGCTTTATTGATACTCGTGCGGCGAAGACGCAGGATCTTGAGGCTCATGCCCGTGTGGCGGCGAATCTTGGCTGTCCGTGGCCGAACCCGGTTGATTTATGGTCGGCGCAAATGCGTTATGTTGCTATTGCCGTGCAGGGAGGGTGTAATGCTTTCGTTAAGGTGCCGCTAAGTTCGGAATATCGCTCGAAAATTTGGGATCATGCGGGTGGCATGCTTATTGTGCAGGAATTGGGCTGCCTTGTTACGGACCTTGAGGGAAAGCCGGTGGATTGTTCGCAGGGTCGGACTTTGGCTGGGTGTCATGGTATGGTTGTTGGGCCGGCTTCGGTTCATGGGAGGATTTTGGAGGCTGTGAGGGAGGCGCGGGGATTTTGATTGTTTCCCTTCTATACATGGTGCGGGCTTTCTTTTGCATTTTATCTTTTGCATACTGGTTTTGATACCCTAGATAATCACATCATTGGCATCGTTACTACATTCAAATGTTAATAATAGTGTGTATTCCTTACATGTAACGTAGACTCCTATTTCTACATGAGTCGTAAGTACGCCTTTCCCCGCATTTTCTTCTCAAAATGAAAATGGCATACGTTTCCTACGTAAGTGTTATGTTTCAGACATAATTTTGTTATTTTTAGGCTCAATTGCAGGTCCTATTTTGATTTCCGCCAAGGTCCTACGCTCAGCATCGAGAACTTTTTGAGTTCATAGCTTGCCCACTGCTACTTAGGTACCTTGTGCGTTTCCATATACATCGATTCTAGGTTGATCTTCGTATCGAATAGGACTGTGCACGATGATCCACCCTTGGCAGAAGTTGCGCCAGGTTATAGTCCGTTCTCACTGGGCTACACTGTGATGGCGCTCAGCCCCTGTTTCACGAGAGACACAAGTATTTCTGGTTAAACTGAAAGATGTGAATAAAATATCATCAGTATTCACGATCATTCCTTCATATTTCGAGGGTATCAAGTACATTTGTAGTAATGTAGGTGGAAGTAACGTCCACAGGTGAAAGCGTTGATGTCATCATCGTGGAATTGACCTCATCGCCATTATTTCCACTTCCCTGTTCTTCCTGAAATGGTCTGATTTCCATTGCATAGTGGTCTGATGACCTTATGCGGGGAATCCCTTGTTAATTTTTAATTATAAGATCCCCTCTTCTACAATATAGATTTTCTCCTTTTTGTTTCAATTATACTCAGCTTCATCAGCTTGGGGAATAAATCCATCATGGCATCATCCTTCAACCCTTTCGCTAGACGCGAAACTCACAGTGCCAACTCGCTGAATACATACCGGGTCCTTGTACCCCTCACCTGGGCTCTGGTTGTGGTGGTTGGCATCTACCACTCCGTCCACTCGCCCGACGATATCAAGAAGGGCAAGAAAATATGGAAGCAGGCTAATAAGCATAATACTCCATTCAGCCAGAACACTACTGTGACTGGTGTTTTCTGGTTAGTTCGGCTATGTCTATATTGGACGTTAGTATGCTTTGCGATATCCACGAACTAACCCCCCAATGCAGGATCTTCCTCCTCCTGTCTCAGCTCAGCTATGTCTGGCACCTCTTTTCCAAGAACAATGTTCTCGTCACGGCAGCTGCCAACGTAGCCACGCATTTCATTCTAAACAACCTTTTCCTCGCCGCTTGGATCCTCCTTTGGACCCGCAACCACTTCTGGGGCGCGGAGATCATCCTCATCGCCCACTTTATCAACCAGGCAGTCACCTACTGGCGCCACCGCGGCCTGCCGGCTTTCGTGCACCTGCCCGCCGTCGCCGGTCCTTATGCCTGGACACTGACGGCGCTGTTCTGGAACGGCGCGGTCGCTGTCCACAGCCATAACCTGCCTGGCCGTATTGTTGCTAATATCTTTATCTGGGTTATTCTTGCGATTGGATTGTTTGATATCGTCCTTTGGGAGGATTATATCCTTGGATATTGTTTGAGTTGGTTGACCCTGTGTAAGTCCTGCCCTTTTTTTTATCACCTTTTCGAGTACTTTGCTGATATACACAACTCTAGCACTCGCCCTCAGACAAATCGCTATCAAGATCATTGCCCTGCAGTGGATCTTTGCCTTTGTTGTATTTGGCATGTTCTTGGCCGTCTCTCTTTACATCTCCACGACCAAGTACACTGGCCGTGACAGCCTCTTCCGTCGCGTTGCCCACCCGGAGTCGGCGGACCGGGAGAGAGAGCCGCTGCTCAACGAAGGGGTGTGAGCATGTCGTCATGTCATAATGAAGGACCCACTGCCATGATAAGCCTAGGCTTACCAGCCGGTCGCTGGGGGATACTGGTCAAAGGCCCAGGAACGAGAACGAGGATGAAAGTATGGAGTTTTGGGGGGATCTGTGATGTTAATCTTGTTTTGGCAGAATTACGCACTCTTTTGTGATACCTGGAATAATGTATTCTTGTTCAAGTGGCGCTTTAATGTGAAAATGCATCGACCCACTCGGGACTGGGGATATTGAAGATGTATTGAAGATACCATGTTGACCAATTTGACATCGGAAATGGAAAAGGATAAAATTGAATATCTGAAAATTATGCGCCGTTCTATTTTACATGTAATAATTGATTTGAATATTGTTTCTCCAGGCCTTTCCCCCGTGCTGATTTGGACAAGAAGTCCGCCGTTGCCCTGACAACCACCTGCACCTCCACCTTGTTGATGCACAGCGACGGATATGAACGGGCTGGACTTGTTTGCCCAGTTGATCCTCTTTGCTCTTTTATCAACTGGTCTTTCTCCTCCTCATCTTGCTTGTGTGTCGAACTTTAATAGTGATATTGTATTCACATTCCTCCATTCCTCAAACCTCAACTATTCGTCTGTCGAATCAGAGAGATCCACGCCATCTCTGTCTTGTCTTCGAGAGACGGGGACTGAGACTCGTCGTTGTCTCGTCAATACTCACCTCAGGTGCCATACTATGAGGTCGTGAGTTGAAAGAAAGGCACCACATTCCACGTTCTATCATGAACCATCCGCCATCCAATTACGGCGACGCGCCGCCCGCATACCTCAACCACGACGCGGGTTCCTATCTGTCCGATCCTGAGTCGCCAACCAATGCCTCACGTCTCAATGGAGCAACTATGCGCTTGTTGCCTAGCGGTGACGGCGCCGATGATTTAGCCAGTAGTCATAGGGCTCCTTCGCCTTCTCATTATGACCCAGATTATGAACACACTCCGTATGTGCTGCCCAATTCCCTCTCCACCCTCTCCGTTTTCACATTCCAGTGGTCTCCCTCGCGACGGAGCCACGTGCACCACCAAATCCAACTCCTTCATTGGCCTGAAGGAGAGGCTGGGGGAAAATTGCGCCTTCGGCAATTGCCGGTCAATGGCATTGCTGCTGGGCTCGAGCCAACTCCTTCCATGCTGTTTGGTCGATCATCCTCCCCGTAAACATTGTATACTTGACACTCCAGTATATTGTTTACCCTTCCATCCCACTCCGCCTTCACCTCCACATTGGCCCTCTTCCTGCCAGCTTCGAGGCAAAATGGAACGTCTTCCAAGACCAAGATCTAACATCAGAGGGCGCGATTCTAGGACCGGACAAGATCGAAGCTATGATCATTACTACGAGATGCCCAGTGTTTCTTCCCCTTCGCGTCCACCATCTAGCTTGGCTAGTGGACCCAGTATCCCGCCTCCCACAGCAAGCCTCGCAGACACTTCTGTTTACCCATCTATTCCGCCACGCACAGGATCGCCAATTCGCCCATGGAGCCCATCCCACATCCGCCCGCCGTCCGTGTCAAGTGTTGGATATGAACGCGCTGATATAAACGGTAGCCCGAGGCCCGGTACACCCAGCTCAAGATATGGGGGTAGTCCCCGTCGACCTTTGCCTCCAGCGCCATTGTTCTCCGGGCCCAAATCAACAGTGGATACAAGCATCGATATTGGAGATGCTCATAGTGAAGATCCATTCGGCGGTGATGGCCGCACAATCCACCACACTTCACGTGGTAGCGTCCGATCATTCATGAGCGAATCGACGATGTTGGGAGACGAGAAAGATGCCATGTCAAAGGTCGACCTCGATGATGATGAAGATGAATCGCATGTCCTGGATCCCAACCTCCATTACGGCCCAGCACCCGACAAGCAGGGCCGTCGTGGTGTCCGATCCAAGCAGGTCGCCAAAAGGAAGTTCAGCTGGTCAACGGTGAGCTTATTTTGGAGTGCAAAATTCCGACCATTCTTCACAGCTTCCTGCCTCGCCGCGACGAGCGGGAGTTCACACACATGCGATATACCGCTGTCACATCCGATCCGGACGATTATGGCGAACGCGGATATAAGCTTCGCCAGCAGATTGGCAGTACAACTCGCGAGACAGAGCTGTTTATTTGTATCACCATGTACAACGAAGATGAGATTGGTTTCACCCGTACCATGCACGGTGTTATGCGGAATATCAGCCACTTTTGCTCGCGCACCAAGTCGCGTACTTGGGGCCGTGATGGATGGAAGAAGATTGTTGTTTGCATTGTCGCTGATGGACGTAAGAAAGTCCACCCACGTACGCTGAATGCATTGGCCGCCCTCGGTGTTTACCAGGAGGGTATTGCGAAGAATATTGTGAACCAAAAGGAAGTTCAGGCACACGTGTACGAGTACACCACCCAGGTCTCGCTTGACGACGATCTCAAGTTCAAGGGTGCTGAGAAGGGAATTGTGCCGTGCCAGGTTATTTTCTGTTTGAAGGAGCACAACAAGAAGAAGCTGAACTCCCACCGATGGTTCTTCAATGCTTTCGGTCGTGCCCTTCAACCCAACATTTGTATTTTGCTCGATGTTGGAACTAGACCGGAGCCAATGGCTCTCTACCACTTGTGGAAGGCATTCGACCAGGACTCCAATGTTGCCGGCGCTGCTGGTGAGATCAAGGCTGCCAAGGGTAAAAACATGCTCGGTCTACTCAACCCCCTCGTGGCAAGTCAGAACTTCGAATACAAGATGTCCAACATCCTCGACAAGCCTCTCGAATCGGTCTTCGGTTACATTACTGTCTTGCCTGGTGCGCTTAGTGCTTATCGGTTCTTTGCCCTGCAAAACGACGCAGATGGCCATGGCCCCCTCAACCAATATTTCAAGGGTGAAACACTCCACGGTCAGGATGCAGATGTTTTCACCGCCAACATGTACCTGGCTGAAGATCGTATTCTTTGCTGGGAGTTGGTTGCCAAGCGGGAAGAGAGATGGGTGTTGAAGTTTGTTAAGAACGCTGTTGGAGAAACTGATGTGCCGGACTCGGTCCCTGAGTTCATCTCTCAGCGCCGAAGATGGCTGAACGGTGCTTTCTTCGCCGCTGTCTACTCGATTTTCAATGCCAAGCAGATCTGGAAGACAGATCACACTCTTCCCCGGAAGATCTTGCTTCATATCGAGTTCTTTTATCAATTCCTTAACCTGCTCTTTACTTACTTTGGTCTTGTGAGTTTATCTTTTCTTTTCCTTTTGGGACGTTCACTAACTTTCTCCAGGCCAACTTCTACCTCGCTTTCTACTTCATTGCTGGCTCTTTGACCGATGAAAAGCTTGATCCGTTCGGTCACAACATGGGCAAATACATCTTCATTGTTTTGCGCTATGCTTGTATTCTGGTTATGTGTTTGCAGTTTATAATCTCGTTGGGTAATCGACCGCAAGGGTGAGTCCATAATACTTCATCATACATCGCGACTTGACTGACAATCTTTTTAGTGCCAAAAATCTCTATCTCTCTGGCATCATTGTGTACGCCATTATCATGTTCTACACTGTTTTCTGTGCCCTCTTCTTAGTGGTCAAAGAGTTACTCGCACGTGCTGGTATCGGAAGCGATGATATGGAAGTCGGGGACGGCTTAATGATGAACATCGTAATTTCCATGTTGTCAACTGTCGGCCTCTACTTCTACACCTCGTTCCTCTACCTGGATCCGTGGCACATGTTTACCTCTTCCATTCAATACTTCCTCCTCATGCCCAGCTACATCTGCATCCTCCAAGTTTACGCCTTCTGCAACACCCACGACGTAACCTGGGGTACCAAAGGTGACAACGTGATCAACACTGATCTCGGAGCAGCGAAGACCATCAACGGCTCAACTGTTGTCATCGAAATGCCCTCCGAACAACTCGATATTGACTCCGGCTACGACGCGGCCCTCCGCAACCTCCGCGATCGCCTTGAGGTCCCAGAGCCCCCGCCATCAGACTCTCAGCTGCAGGAGGACTACTACCGTGCAGTCCGTACTTACATGGTATCCATCTGGATGGTCGCGAACGTAGTCCTCGGCATGGCTGTGTCTGAAGTCTACGGTGTTGACGCAGGTGGTACGAACATCTACCTCGCTATCATCTTATGGTCTGTCGCCGTCCTCGCTGCTATTCGTGCTATTGGTTCCACTACCTATGCCATCTTGAACGTCGTTCAGAAAATCGTTGAAGGAAAGACGAAGTTCGATGCGGGTAACATGACAAACTTTGCCCCCAGCGCTTTCGGTGGTTCAAGTGCGGCTGCTTCCTCTGAATCTGGAGCGGCGTCCTCCCGTCCTGTGCGCTATGGCGGCGGTGCATCCTTCAAGGATAAACTTGCCGAGGCTCGCTGGAGTGCTGGCAGGACCATCGGAAAAGCTATGTTCTGGCGCAAGTAGATGATCACGATGGTTTTTTCTTGCGCTTTCTATCAGATTGGTTTCTTTTTCTTTTTCTTTGTTTGGGATTGGCCTTCTATCTTGCCTTTCCTGGCTCTCGTGGAGTTCTTGGGTTTGGGCTTTCTTTTGAGATATCAGTGTTGAATCTTCTTGACTTTTTACTTTTATGATGGAAATATTGTCACGATAGTGCTCTTTTTTGCTTTTTATGCTCGCTGCTCTCTCTTTCCAGATACCTGGACATGTGTATTGATGGATGTACTTACGCGCTCTGTTTCGGATGGTTGGAATTAATCCATTTGATAATGATTCAAAAAATGACTGCACTTCATTTGATACCCATAACCTTTTCAAGGTTTTTATCCTAGGCCTATTCTGGTAGGCATCGACACTCGCAGGCAACTCTCCATTCCAATATCAGAATCCATATGTACAAACTTCGTATAACTCATCAATCAAAAAATCACTGCACAGATCCCTACCATTAGGTCCCCATCTTCTATATATACAATCTCATTTTCCATTAAGCTGACTCCCCTCAATCTCATGAATACGCGTATCCCGCGGCCCCAACTCCGCCGGAAACATCATCTTCTCCATCTCTGGAAAAACAGGGTAAACCAAATGCTGCGCTGAGCTCGCAGAAGCAATCCCATCAATTATCGCCCTAAATTCTTCTAGCAGAACACGCAGAGAGACCCCAGGATCAGAGAAGAGGCAGAGAGAAACAGACAGGGATGCCGAACTAGGAATTGAAGTTTTAGTAGATGATTTGAAATTTGACATGATAGGCAATGCTTCATTCAGACCCATACATATGTGACTTTGAATATCCTGGGAACTTGTAGGCTCTATTGTTTGTACGGAGTAGACGTTTCGAATTGGTTCAATCGATAAGTCCACTTCTTCGGAAATGGTTCCGTTGTCCACGATACTATTCCCAGCAGAGTGCTAGTTCTAATGGTTGCTATAGCGTGCTGAACATTCTGATTGTTCTTCAAATATATCCCTAGGATATTGCTGCTCACGATGTTATAACTAGAGTACCGGTTGGTAAATCCTAGCCGAGGTAAACTATCGCTCCTTTCCACTACTATCTAGCACAATTTCACCAATGGCACAACTCAATTTCGATAAATATTATAATTCTGTACTGATCCATTTATCAGCATGAAGCACAGATATTATCTGGGATTAACTACAATAGTGACGCTTCAAAATAGCTGGTGGCTTGTTACTCTAAAGACACTCACCCCGCATCGCCGGTAAACACGGCAGTGCGAACAGTGCTAATATATCGACTGACTAATGACTTGGAGGGGTCTCGAGTTTTTGTTAATTTCTTTGGATTCTGGCTACAGTCTTGATAATATTTCTTGAACTTATTCGAGGTCGCTAAACATGTTCTCAGAGAAAGGCAAAACGGCACCTGTTGATACTGAGGCCACAGATCTAGCACATATCCGAGAAGATGAAGAGTCGTCCGAAATACCCCCTAACTTTGCTGTAAAAAGTAAAGTGCACGGCTGTCTCCAAGTTATCGGTGCTTTCTTTATATTCTTCAATGTCTGGTATGTCAACTACCTTTCGAGTCAAAATCGAATAACAAACTAACGTCCTTTCAGGGGTCTAAATCTCGCATTTGGGTCATTTCAAAGTTACTATGCACTCATCTACATCCCATCCGCGACATCATCGGACATCGCCTGGATTGGAACAATCCAGTCTTGGCTCCTTATTGTCGGCGGGCTACTATCTGGCCCGCTTTTCGACCTCGGCTACAACAAGACCATGATTATCGTCGGAAGTATCCTAGGTGTAATTGGTATAATGATGCTCAGTCTTGCACATGCGTACTATGCCATATTCCTGAGCCAGGGAGTCTGCGTGGGCTTCGGATTCGGATTGCTTTATGTCCCCGCTATTGCATTGGTCAGCCGTTCTTTCACAACAAGAAGGGCTGTTGCGTTAGGTGTGGCGAGTAGCGGTGCGCCTGTCGGGGGCATCATCTACACTATCATGTTCAACCAGCTTATACCGACGGTGGGGTTCTCCTGGACTGTTCGTCTCATGGCGTTCCTGATGTTGGCGCTGTTCATCGCGGCTGCTATCATGCTTTTGTGGCCGGAGAGACATGCAGTGAAGGTTAAAGCCACCCAGCGCAGGAGCTTGATCGATTTGCGCGCTTTCAAGGATTTGCCTTTTTGGAGCTTTGCTATTGGGAATTTCTTCCTATACCTCGGTTATATCACCCCTTTCTATTACATCCCAACCTACGCGGAGACGAAACTGGGCACGTCGCGCTCAATGGCCTCTAATGTCCTGATGATTTCCCAGGCCTCTTCGGTTATTGGCCGTGTTGTCTTGACTTTATTCGCTCACTATTATGGGTCGATGATTTCTTGGATCATTTGCGGTGTACTGTCAGGTGTTCTGTGTATTTGCTGGATTAGTGCAGACAATCTGGTGCGATTTATTCTTTTTGCGGCCTTCTATGGTAAGTGAGGTTCCTTTGTCTGCGGTGCTCTATTCTGACCCAAATCTACAGGTGGTATCTCCGGGGCTTTGATTCCTCTTCCACCGAGCGTTTTCACTCACGTGTGTCCCGACCCCAAGAGCCTGGGAACTTGGCTTGGAATGGCGCAGAGCCTGAGTAGCTTTGCGACTCTTGTGGGCCCACCAATAGCAGGCGCGCTCGCTACAATTGGCTCCGGTGGTAGTGCGGATTTGAACTACCTGGGTATTCAATTGTTTAGCGGGATAGTCATGTGTTTTGGTGCATTTCAGCTGATCTTTTTGTGGTATTTGCTATACACAAAGAGGGGCAAAACTGGTTTATTTTGATAAAAAGAGATGTAGTCCATAGGAACGCAACTAATTGCAAGTTTTCTTGCGAAGTTGACCCCATTATGAGCCAATGTTTACTTTGTTCTGCTCATATTACTCTCAAATAATCTCTATTATCTTTTTTATAGTTCGGACAACCAACCTATCACGTTCTACCGAAACCCTACTGTCACGGGATCTCGGGGTTCACAACCAATCACTCTAGCGTGACTCACACATAGTCCTTGCCCAGGTGGGTGAGAGAGAGCATTTAGGGAATTAAATATCAAGAAATACCATATATACCTCGAATCGCTCTCGATGCCTACCCAGTAACTCAAAGACTAAAATCCCAAACATGGCATCACTACACCCACAAGGCCCACTAGTCCCCTTCACTCCAGCTCTACTACCAACGAGCCAAACAATCCCTGGGCGAACAATTCTTCTCGAGAAACTCTCCCCAAAGCATGCCGACGACCTCTTCACCCTCACGGGTGGACTTGAACCATCAAAAGAAGCCCTCTGGGACTACTTGCCCGACGGGCCGTACCCAGATGCCGAAGCCTTCAAAGCCAACATTTCTTCGAAATCCACTTCAACAGATCCATTATTCTACGCAGTCATCGACAAGCGTAACTCTCTTCCTACTTTCGGGAAAGCAATCGGCTATCTCTCTTTTATGCGCATGACCCCCGATCACCTGGGCATTGAAATCGGGAATGTACTGTACTCGGGTGCGCTCCAGCGCACGACTGGCGCGACAGAGGCGATCTATCTCCTGGCCCAGCATGCTTTCCATAACCTTGGGTATAGGAGATTGGAGTGGAAATGCAATTCGCTAAATGAGCCTTCACGACGTGCGGCTTTGCGCTTGGGATTCTCATTTGAAGGGGTCTTCCGGCAGCATATGATTGTTAAAGGGAGAAATAGGGATACGGCTTGGTTTTCTATCTTAAAAGATGAGTGGGATGCTTCGCTCAAGGCTGCCCTAGAGAAATGGTTGGATGCTGGGAATTTTGGCGCGGATGGTGGCCAGATTAGGTCACTGCAGGATTTGAGAGCTCAGTTAGGATGAGATATTGGGATAGGAAAATGATTCTCCGCGCTTGGATGGTTGCAGTTAAGTCGCGCTTACCTATAGAAAGTATATAGAGAATGAACATGAAGACAACCATGTCTACTGATTTCGACATTTTGATCTTCACCTTTACCCTTTATAGGAGATCGACATCGGCACTATTGAAGATCACCGATAGGGGCAGCTCCACGGCTCCTCCACCAGCCCCACCGTTCAGCAGGGGTCGAGGGAGTTGAAGTTAGAAGAACTCGAGCATAGTTACATTCTATGTGGAGTATTTCAAACCAACTATGTGATGGATCTAGCTGTGACGAGGCCTACATAAAAGAGAAATCCGAGATCTGAGATCGACGTGACCGATGTTCTCCGAGATGTTCACCGAGATCTCGACATCTTATCGAAGTTCTCCGTAAGGACCCCTATGATTGGAAGACGTTAACATTCCTAGAGTTCAACGAATCGACTCAGTCCAGTTCACCAGCCCAGATCCTTTAGCGGGTCTCATTTTCGGCTGAACGACAACGCACTCTCTCGTTCCCGTACTTCTGTGCAGCTCTGCAATTGACAAATAGCGAAATAATATCTGTTCGCATGAACTAAACAACCTATAAATACCCCCTATTGCCCCTAGCACAAATCACCATCGTCGCCTCCGACTGTTCAATTATTTCCCAAATGTCCTTGTCAAGAATGCCACGCGAAACCGCACCCACCGGAGAATACGGCTTCAACCCCAACCAAGGCGTGGACTGGTCCGACTACCTCACCTTCCGCCCAGTCTACCCACCCTCCTTCTTCGAAAAAGCCTTCACCTACCACTCCCAAAAGCCCCACGCCGCTTGGTCCGTTGCCCAAGACATTGGCGCCGGCTGTGGGATTGTCTCATCAAGTCTAGCTCCCCGCTTCAACGAAGTGATCGTCTCAGACCCGAACGACGGGTACACTGCACTCGCTCGCAGAGTCCTAGTTGAGGAATCCTGTCTGTCTGAATCCAGGTTCCGGTTCCTGCAGGAAAGTGCCGAAAGGAGCTCCGTGCAGTCTGGCTCGGTCGACTTTATCATGGCATGCGAGTGTATCCACTGGACGAGGCCGAATGTTGCAATTGCGGAGTTTGCACGGGAATTACGCGCGGGTGGGACGCTTGTTATTACGCATTATAATTATCCGCGCATTGTTGGGAACGAGAGGGCTCAGAGGGCTTGGGAGGCTGTCTGTTCGTTTTATGCGGGTGAGGTTCATGACCCGATGCTTGATCATGCGCTGAGGATCTTGAATTCTGGGACTGAGGCTCTAGGGTTCCCTGTGGAGGATTGGGAGGGGGTGAAGAGGTTGTATGTTAATGCTCAAGGGACTATTGAGGCTTTTAAGATTAATGATCGAATCGGGGAGAGCCAGGTTAGGGATGGGGAAGAGATTGTTTGGGAGGAAAATGATGCGGACTGGATGGATGAGCAGGACTGTGACTGGTTTAGGGGCTATTCATCTACCTGGACGACACCGAGTGTATCAGAGTCGGAAATTAATCCTCTTTGGGATGAGATGGAGAGAGCCTTTGAGGGGAAGAAAGTGAAAACTGCTACGCCGCTTGCTATGGTCTTTGCTACGAAGAGACATAGCTGACGTGTGAATGTTAAAAAGTGAATCAAAGAAATTTGTATCCATTCCCGAGCCCCTCAAATTTTCGAGTGCCTTTTCTCTCTAACAATCTCCTCAACAGCCTTGGCCGCCGCTAGGGTCTCTTCGTCCTTGAACCGCCTCCCAGCAATCTGCAATCCCACCGACGCGCCCTCGTATCTCTCCGGGTCCTGGTACTTCCGCCATTCCCTCTCATCAACCTCATCCCTGGGGACATACTTCCTGTCCTCCTCTGACAACACATCTACCTTAGGATCCACAGTGATTCCTGATGGGAACACTACAGAAGGCAGGTCCACCAAGTTCCAGATTGCAGTATAATTCCAATACTGCGACTCGCCCATCACCGCCGCGGCAGCAGGATATGTCGGGGAAAGAATAAAGTCAACACCGCGACTATTGATCAGAGCGTGGTACTCGTCTCTATAGATATCGCGCTGGTCGTGCAAGGCCCATGCCTCCGGGTGGGAAAGAGGCATGCTTTGGCCATAGGAGAGAGCCCAATCGGTTAGTGGGCGTGCTGGCTCGCCCGACTCGGCAAGTAGCTCACGTTGCTTGCTGCCAGCATCCGGGTAGTATAGGGCGCGCTGGACTATGTTAGCGTAATAGCGTGCATGCCCAGAGAACAATTGGCACTTACAATAACTTCCCAACCATGCTGATGCTTATACGGCTTCCAGTCTACGACTTTCACACCTGCCGCTACCAGCTTCTCCTTGGCATGTCGCAAAGCGCGAGTGACAGGTGGATGGGGGCGGACGCAGCTTGAAAATGGATTAGCACACTGTCAGCAGACATATATTTGGCTCACGACATACCCATCATCCCACATAATAGCCACAGTCATATCCCGCTTCGGATCAGCCGACTTCCACGTCACAGGCATCAGCGACGTTTCAATATCCCAAGGCTCTTGCTCCAATACAGCTCGCTGGAACAGCTCTAGATCCTCAATCGAGCGACTAGCCATCGGACCCACCACGCCACGGATTGTCTCCTGGCCAGAAGCAGCAACTTTAAGCCCTGTTACCGGGTTCCTCAGTGAGGAAGGGCGGAAGCCATACGCACCGCAAAATGCTGCGGGACAGCGAATTGATCCGCCGATATCACTCCCAATCCCTAGTGGTGCGCAACGGAAGCCCATTGAGGCGCCTTCGCCGCCGGAGGACCCGCCTGGACTTAGAGTGCGATTGAGTGGGTTCAATGTTGTGCCGGTGATGTTATTGCTGCAGCACAGGTGCTAGATGGTGTTAGTTATGGGATATACCACTACTTTGAAATGTGTCGACGTACCATCAGTGACTGGGGTTGGTTAGTCCGCACATGGAAAATGGCGCCGGCTTTGGATAAGAGTTGGAGGAGAAGGGCATCTTCCGTGGTGACTTTATCAACCCTATTATTGCTTGTCAGTAGTGTAGGTTGTCGTGGTGGATATCTACTCACCAAGCTACGTATCCTGTGTTACATGTTCGGTTCTTCATTGATATGTGTTCTTTGACGCTGATTGGTATGCCATGCTATTTTATTAGAACCTTGCCGTTATAAACTTCAACGGGTAGGTATATAGGCTTACCAGAGGCCCCACCAGCTTTCCAGTGCGTCTGTAGTACTCATCATGCTCTTTGGCGCGAGCGATTGCCTCATCTGTCATAAATTCCGTTGCGAAATTGAGCTAACAATCTTGTCAACACTGAAAATACAAAGCCGGGTCTCTTGGTCTCACCAGTTGATGACCCAGCACTGCCCTCTTCAAGAATGCAACCATCACCTCTTCCGCGCTCAGTTTTCCATTGCCCATCTCGGTCACCAGTGCTGTGGCCGACATATCAGTGATGATGAGCTCGCGCTCACTCAACAACCCGCTTTTCCGGGGGAAGTCCACCACACTTTTCTGTGAGACTGGCGGCAGCCTGTCGACGGGGAGAAGCCATTGTTTCGGAATAGAATTATTCAAGATGTCTCTGCCCTTTTGCGCTTGGCTCTCCCAGTTACGAGTCATATTGAAGAGTGAAGTTGAAATGGAACAGGGGCGGGGTATACCTCTGGTGGTTTCGGAGTGTAAACTGGGATATATAAAGAGGAAAGAGAGACACAAGGCAGTTCTTCGTCCTACACATTTCCCCGCACACAATCTGTGTGATCTACATGACTATCTCGGAATCGGAACTTGCTTTCCATTCAGACCTGTGGGGAAGAGAACTATGTAGTTCTCTTCGGTTAAGGAATGGGCCGCGGAGTGATTCCGTTCAGAGTTACTCAATATCGATAGGTTGTGATATTGTACACCTTTATGTCTCGCGATATGATTTTCAAGGCGTAATGCGAGACTTGCTCTTACGAGGGCAGTTCTCTGACATGAAAATCCGTCCGTCAAGGGATCACTTTCCAAGCTCGCCAGGCTATTCTTTGTACTCCAATACCGCAATTTGTGGAGATTTCGAGGTATAATCGAGAGAAACCTCGGCTAATATATTTCGGTCGCTTATTTCACCAGGAGTCAGGTGCGAAAGCCATCAATATCCAGGACGATAATCCAGCGACATTGAACGTGTTCCGTCCTTCCTTCAGCTTCAGGATAGAACGAGGATGCACACACAGACCAATATCAACCAGTTTTCAGAGCTCTGATTGTAGACCACGACACTGGTGAAAGTGCACTATTGCAAAAGCTGGTTCCAGGTATGACTTATATCTTCCTTAAAAACACTATTCACTACGTACCTAGGTATTAATTCAAAAATCATATTAATAATAACATAAAGAGAACGAAAAAAAAAAAGAAATCTCTCCCTCGGGGAATCGAACCCCGGTCTCCCGCGCTTATCGGTGTTAATGACAAGCGGAAATCATCACCACTAGACCAAGGAAGATGCGATGGCTGAGTTACTGCTCGGCCACTTGGCTGGTTGATGGGAAGAGTTGGCCACCTTGACATGATGGGGTGCAACAATAATACTTCCGTCCTTTTTTATCCACAACAAGTCAACTGCTCGCACACCGTCCCGCAGATAACCTGGCACCGGGAAGATTCATGGGGAACCTCGTCAACTTCCAATAGTTCGGGCTGTAGTGTAACTGAGTGGATTCCATAGGCGTGGAAACACTCGTTGATCACCCGGGCTGTCTTCATAAAATTCTCGACAGAGTCGTCGGACACCACAACGTGCACTGAGGCAAGGGTCTTTTGTTGGTTGAGGCGCCAGATGTGGAGTTCGTGGATGGAGTCGACTCCCTCGATCTAGTGATTGTTAGTAACGAAATAAATACGTGGACATGAAGGTGGAAGTACCTTTTCTAGGTCGTGTTTGACATCGCCCATGTCAACACCTGTGGGCACGCTTTCTAGCAGGATCATCCCGGCTCGGCGCACTGGAGAAGTGTCAGCTTCGCTATTTCCTTAGCTATCTCTGCTGGAACCTCACTTACTCAGAGGCAATGACGACAGAATAATGAGAATAGCAATGAACATGCTCACACCGGGATCGGCATAGTATCGGCTAGTATGGGGTGCTGCGAGCCAGATAATCAGACCGGCCGCCATGACGCCCAGGTTATTTATTGCATCGCCGATGACGTGGAGCAACACTCCCATCATACCCAGATCACCGTGGTCGTGGCCACCATGATCATGGCTGTGGCCGCCTGAGTCTGCACAGTGATGCTTTTCGGAATGAAGATGTTCGTGATCATCATGCTAAGCTGTGTCAGCCTGTATCCATTGGTTGAATTCCTCAAATTTTTGCTGCCTACCTTGGTGCTGGAATCATGGCATTCTTCGCCGAGGTGAAGAACCGGTGTCTCAATTGTGGGTGATAGGCTATGGCCATGACTGTGTTCGTGTCCATGTCCATGTTCTGGGTACTGTCAGCGTGATATATAACAATGATCCCACGAACCCTACCGTGAAGGAAGACTGCGCTAATAATATTCAGGCCCAATCCGACACATCCAATGGCGAACATCATCTTGGGGTTGTGCACGTCTAGATGCACCGTCAGTTATTATCAAAAGGAGATCAACATCCAGACTGGACGATAGCACTCACGTTGCAGGGCAATAAATCGCTCAATGGACTGCAAAAATATACTAATACCCAACCCCAACAGAAGAACGCCATTGAAAAAGGCACCGAGCAGCTGAGCCCGCTGCCAACCAAAAGTAAGCTCCTTAGGCGAGTCACTGCGCTCGGATTTCTACATTTCACATCAGCACCAGAACCACCACACAACCGAGCACACTTTACCTTCAATGCAACAAGAGCAATAACAAACGCAACTAAATCATTCAGCTGCGATGTATGTTAGCCAACAAAATCTCCAACTCCACACCTGAAAACGCCTACATAGTGGAAAGCATCCGCAATCAGAGCAATAGAGTGGGTATAGAAGCCCACTAGCCCGGTATCAGCACATCGACGTTCATACCAAAAACAACTACTACCAAAAACAAGAAAGAGGGCAACCGACGGGAAATCTCAGCCAGAAAGAAACATGTTGATATGCCAATCACAACGCTCAGCCGTGTCGAGCGTGATAGATGAAGCCCCATGACTGCGGAGACTCAATATCAGAAGGAAATGAAACGGAACGAACAAAAGTTCAGAAACGTAGCTTGTCATTTACGAAAGGGACATTTTTCCGCTGCGAGAGTGTGAATACTTCTGCCTTCCAGAGTCTCAGTTCAGAAAGCAATGGATGGTCCAACATTCCGCCGTGTAACTCTCCGTCTCGAGAGGTGGCCTACCAGGTAGCTTTGACTATGAGATATGGGGATGTGGTATGCGGGGAGATTGAGTACTAAAGGGGGTTCTGTTAATGCATTGGACTTAAATGGTTCGGTGTCTCTGTAGTTGTGGTGTATCATTGCTAATGGCGGTTGGGGTATGTCATATGGGAAGGGTTAGGCATAACTACTAAGCACTGCCGCTCCATAGGCCCAAAAGAATCTGGCAGAGGACCTTGACAGCCTGGAATCTACCAGGAAAATATTACCCCAGCCTTAAAGGAGCTTGTGGATTGGGGTTGTGTGTCGCAGATCAGCCGAAGAATGTAGGCTTACCACTTACGCAGTGTATCACAGCATCTGAATGTGAGATCCACCTATACAACCCTGAATTCGTGATTGAGATTGTTTTACAAAAAGGGATAGAACCTGGCCACATATCCAATTGGTTTCACACAAAGCACCCAACTCAAGCAGCAATCTGGTCAGAAAGTCCATCCAACTCACGCGCCCAGTTACGGTGTCGAGAAATATGCCAGATAAATCGCTCAGCCAAACCTTTCGCATCAGGCCCAACTGTGCCCACCTTCAACAACGAAACCGCATCTCCATAGCCCGTAATAACACCATATGACTCCTTTAGCGGAGAGCCACTCTGCGCAACCTCGACCTCAGAGAGCCCGATCTGCTTCTCAACAAATGGCACAGCCTCATCAGAACCAGCAATGGCCTTAAGATGAGCAAAGGACTCGGAGATCCAGTGCTTAAAAACGCCATTCTTAAACAGCGCTTGGATGTGCTTTCCGCCAGGCACGTAGACCGCATCGAACAGCGTCGACCGCGCCCCAGAATAGAAGTGATCGGGAATAACCCTCTGCCCAGATTCGGCAGTCACACCCTGGCGCTGCGCACCGATCGTGAAAACAAACGCACCGCGTTCATTAAGCGCTTGTTTCATCGTGGTATACTGGTTAAAGTCGAATTCGTCGGCGAGCAGGATGGCAACGCGGCGCGTCGCAATAATAGGTTTCTCCGGCATGAATTCCAGCTGGCTCAGACCCTTGGCTCTTTTGCCCTTGTTTTCCTTTGGCGATTTCAGGGGTGTGTCGCCACCGACGTTCTTCGCGACGGTCTTGGCTAGGTCTAGATCGATCGCTGATAGACGCTCTGTCATGCGCTTGTAGACGACAGGGTCATCGCAGTGGTCCAGCTCGAAGGAGAATGCCTTCGCTACGTGCATCTTTTCAATCGGTGAGAGCGAGTTGTAGAATACCTGCGCCTGGTTGAAGTGCTCCTTGAACTTATCTGGCAGCGCACGCTTCTTTGCGCCTTGCTGCTTCTGCGGGTAGGAGACGAAGCCACCCTGTTCGGCTGTCGCGGGCGGGTCGGCCTCGAATCGGTTCGGCCAGTAGTTCACCTTCCCCTTTGTGATACGGTGTCTACCCTGTCCGTCGCGGTTGACTAGGCTTATGTATGGACATACTGGCCGGTTGATAGGTAGTTCCTCCCAGTTCGGTCCGAGTCGCGAGATCTGCGTGTCGAAGTATGAGAAGTTGCGGCCTTGAAGGAGAGGGTCATCGGAGAAGTCGATACCGGGCACAATGTGGCTCGTGCAGAATGCGACCTGCTCGGTCTGAGGGAAGAACTCGTCGACGTTGCGGTTGAGTTCTATCTCGCCGATGTAACGGATGGGCACTAGCTCTTCAGGCCAGACCTTCGTGGCGTCCAGAGGGTCGAACTCGAAGCTGTCGACCTTCTCTTCGGGCATGAGTTGCATGCCAAACTTCCAGCGCGGGAAGTGCCCTGCCTCGATCGCCTCCCCTAGGTCTTTCCGGTGGAAGTCGGGATCCTGGCCGCCGATCTTCAGCGCCTCATCCCAGACCAGCGAGTGCACACCCAGCTCTGGGGTGAAGTGGAACTTGACGAAATGACGCTTGCCGGCCTTGTTAATCAAGGAAAAGGTGTTCACACCGAATCCCTGCATCATCCGGAAGGACCGCGGAATAGCCCTATCGGACATAATCTGCCACGAACTGCCTCAGCAACAACGACCCAAATAGGAACAAGAGATACTAACCCACTGGTTCATGTGCGTAACCTCCGAGTGCATATACTGAAAATCCCAAAAATTATTATGCGCAGTCTGAGCCTGCGGAACCTCGTTTTGCGGCTCGGGCTTAACAGAATGAATAACATCAGGGAACTTGATCGCGTCCTGAATAAAGAAGACAGGAATGTTATTCCCGACAATATCCCAGTTACCCTCCGCAGTATACATCTTGATGGCGAACCCGCGCACGTCGCGCACCGTATCCGCGCTGCCCTTACTACCCTGCACAGTCGAGAACCGCACGAACAGCGGCGTCTCCCGTCTGATGTCGGTCAGGACCCCGGCGGTTGTTACGTCTTCGGCGCTTTCGTATAGTTTGAATTTGCCAAAGGCACCTGTTCTTCGCGCGTGAACTACTCGCTCTGGGATGCGTTCATGGTCGAAGCGCGTTATCTAGTGTTGCTTAGTTGTTTGTCCGGATATAGATTGGTGTATGTGTGGATGCATGGATGGATGTGGGCGTGCACGTACCTTCTCACGGGCAATTTGGTCCTCTATGAGTGAGGACCCGGTCTTCTTTTCGTCTACGACGCGGAGCCATTGGTCTGGGTTGGAGATTCTGACGCCATGGTCGGTTGTCATGTGCTGCTTGTCCTGGATATCGACGGTGTCCTTTCGTAGATCGTCATATTTGCCATCTGCGGTCTTGGAGTTTGGATTGGTTGCCATAGTATGTGTGGTGATACCAATCATACCAAGAGCTGGAAAGAGTAGACGAAGTGTGTATCAGGCTGAGTTTCGCACTTTATATATAAAAGCCAAGCTGATCACTGTGCAGCCCCCCCAAGGACGACTTCAATGATGTAATTCCCCCAGTTACATCTACCAACGAATGGAATTGTACAATTATATGAAGCGAATACCCAAGTCATCAAGTCCAGCCTGGAGTAAGCCGCTTTGCAAGAATGACCATAGTATGACTACACCCCGTAAGCCGGGCGATTTACCAACCAATGCCGACAGGAGGACCCCTAATGAAATAGAATAGACAAGAGGCATTGTGAATTGCACCCCTTTCATTGGCGGGGCAGTTTCCAGCAGCCTGCGGAGGTGGAGCTATATAGCTTGTTAACCTTTGCCTGTGCTGTCTGGGTGGTCGACCATGGGGAGTTCCCACTGGCAATACAAGACATAAGCACTTAAATAGTGGGGTCATGTCGATTATAGGTGGCCAATGACGTGAATATATGCCTGGATTCGGGCTTCTTAGTGCACTTGGATTATCCAGGAGAAGAGTGTGACGGCACCTGATATCAGAAGTGGAAATCACGTCCGAGTATTTCAAATATACGGATGTATCGTGGGGAACTGGCTCGGAGAATTAAAATAAGGCAGATCTATGTACCAACCTTGGAAATATGTTGTTTAAACAATCCACAGGATAATAATTCCAAAAGCTATGCTATATACACCAAACTCGATCTATGTGCACAGGTATCTCTCTATAGCACGATGTAGCGTCTGAACAAAAAGGAAAGGCAAAGAGGACAAGCATAAGCTACATATTATCCTCACTCCAATGACTCCTCGTCTTCTGCCAAGCGTCGTGTTCCTCCTTATTCTGTGCAGGCGTGTTTCCAAGCCCCAATCCACGCTCCACCCACTCCTTACTTCCCATCTCAGAAAGACGGGAAAGCGCACGTGCGAACGCAAACCGCTCCTCATCACCACTGAAAATAGATGTGTTCTTCAGCGCCTGGACAGACATGCCGAGGTCGTCCATCAGGTTGCGCATTGCGTCGGAGAGATCTGAGTGGTCGCCGTCGCCTTTGAGGGTTTTCTTTACGTCGTTCTCGGAGATGAAAAGGTTCGTTAGGGGGACTTCGGTTGTGAGGACTAGTTTGGCCTGTTGATGTGGATTATTAATTGGTTGCATGATTAAAAGAAAATATGAACAGTGACATTGCTCTTTACTCACTCTGCTCTCATATACCGCATCGATAAAGGTAATAAAGCGTCTCGCCAGATCACGCTGGGTATGGTTCATGCTCGGCACGTCCGTGACAATGAACGCGTCGTAATGCCGGACAAGCTCGAGGTAGTCGGCTGCACCTGTCGCACTGCCGATGAGCTGCTGGAAGGTGAAGTGCGCGGCCTTGCCGCTAGCACGGGGCACCTTGATTTCGCGGCCCCAGACAATCTGCGAGTCTGGGTGCGGCGGGTCATTGGTAGGGTCGCCCAGGAACTCAAACCACTTGTCCGCGTGCTGCTGTGCGTCCTCGCCCAGTGGGTGGTGGTAGACCGCAGCCGGGGGCCGGGGGATTTTGCGGTAATCCGTCGGGGAGTTGAGGTTGATGACACTCAAATCGGTCTTGAGGAGGTTGATGCAGGGGATGAAGGATTCACGTTGGATGCCGTTTTTGTACAGGTCGTCTGGATGACGGTTGGATGTGGTAACGAGAACGACGCCGTGGGACATGAGGATCTCGAGAAGCCTGGTTATTGAATTGTCAGCTGGGGCTTTTGATAAGATCCTGTCCGTCTGTCCGTAGAGAGCACACGTACCGTCGCAGGATCATTGCATCGGCTACATCCGTACACTGAAACTCGTCGAAGCAAAGCACGCCCGCGAGCTCGGCAATATCGGCAGCAACCATCGGCAGCGCATCGAAGTCATTTCCATACTTCATCTTCACTACGTGCATGCGCTTATGTACGTCCTGCATGAAGTTGTGGAAGTGAATGCGTGTCTTGTTCTTGATATTCGGCGGCAGCGTATCGAAGAACAGATCCATCAACATAGTCTTGCCGCACCCGACGTCGCCATACATGTACAGCCCCTTCGGAAGGTTATCGGGGATAGCAGACTTTTCCTTCTTCTTCGCGCCGCCGCCGAACAAAGACCCGAAGAAGGATGACTTCTGCTGGGGGTCCAGAGACTCGGGCTTGGGGTGAACAACTTTAGGCGGGTTGTAATCTTTCAGCGCTTCAAAGAGGTCCTGTAGATTTTGGATAATCCCTGAGGAATGGCGCATGTCAGCCTAGAACTGCACGTCGGAGTTGGCCACAACATACCTCTCTGGTACTCATCATCCCTCAGTCTCCCCTCCTGCACACGCACATCATATTCCCGCATGGGCCCATCGTGCGCCGGAGCGGTGGTGTTCTTCTCGGCGTCCGAGACTGTAGCCAGACTCCGCCTGGGTGATTGGACAGCCAGCTGGGGGCGGATCCTCTCCGAAGACACAGGTACCAGCGGAGATTGATTCGGCCGTCGTATTGTATTGAGTGCTCTCTGTTCCGTGGCATAGGATCTACGAGCGGCACCCCGCAACGTCGTAGGGCGGAGGCCCCGAGGCGCCCGCAGCGCGCTCGGGAAGCACTCCGCGCATAGCTTTGCCGATGGGCGGCTCATTGGCGTCCCTTTTTTGGAGGTTATATGTGTTGCGACGGTGGACTCGGCGTTGGGTTTAGTTGGCGGAGAGCGGTTGCAATGCGAAGGCGTTAACCGAGGTATTGTATTGGAGGCAAGGATTTGTTTTTCCTCCGGAAAGCCTTCGGGGTGGTGGCGGGTAGGGACCGGGCTATAGATAGCGATTTACAACAGACACACAGTATATATACACCCCTGCAACTCTTGAACTAATTATCAGAAGATCTAGTGGGAAACCGATAGATTCCGATCCTGGGGTCGGAAAAAGAACTTAGGTCGGAATCACGTGACTCTATATTATGGCATGGCGCGAATTTTTCTAAACTGTAGTTTATCAAGACTTATATTTGGTACAGAAAGAGCCGTGAGACACCACGGTTGAGCCGTTATCATGCGAAGAGGCCGCCCCGGTATATGCACGAGAAGTAAAGAAAAAATATGTACATAACACAGAAGCAGGCAGACCGGGGTATGATCCAGAATAGGATGAGATGTAGATCTGATGCGAAATCGAGGCAGAAATGAAAATGAGAAAGCCCATAAGGCGACGTCGCAGGAACCAAAAAGTCAGGAAAAAATCAAGAAAAAAAAAAACAGGCAGATAGAAAGGAAACCATGCCATACATCTCGCATCAGATTCGTTAAACCGCGATCTCGTCCTCATGGACCATGTGAAATCGCTCAAAGAACTGATGACCAGTTTGAAAAAGAAGAAATCAAATCAGAGTATAACCATGCATCATTCAAAAACTCCAATGCACCAACCTTACTCGTGGCAAACATTAATATGAGGCTGACAATAACCTCATCGACGAAATCAAGGGCAAGTCTATCGTTGACCGCAACACCGGGAAGGAAATAAGTGCTTTTTATGCGATGCTGACGAAGAGAGTCAGCTTAGTGTTCCGCTGCATGGCGTTCTCCAGATCCTGATCGGTATAGAGATCGATATAGGAGCCAGAGGATTCGTCACGGTACTGCACAACGATCTCGTCCTGGATCTTCAACCGGTCGCATAGCTTGTCCTTGAGGTGCTGCATGCTCACGCCAGATGGGATGCGGATCGCAATAAGATCATCCTGGAAGAACACCTTGACCTTCATCGCGCTGTTGGCCGATGCGCCAGAAGTTTGGGTGATGGAGCTAGGTTGGCGGTTCATTGGCGGCGGGCCACCATTGGCGTAGGTCGTGGGTGCTGGGGCACGCTGTTGGGATACCCGGTCGGTGGACGCATTGATTTGCTGCTGTGAAGGCTGGCGCGACACGGTTTGTTGGGGGTCCACGCCGCCGGAGTGCTGGGATCCACCCGAGAACCGGGCGTCCTCGCCGAACGCATTGGGGTCGATCTCAAAGTCTCCTTCTCGTGGAGAGAAGAGCTCGCGCACAAGCTGACAACGCGAAATATGCGGGGGCATAGACAGAAGCTTCTTAATGTATTCATCCAGATTCTGGCGCCGGCCGTTGGAAATCGCGTCCGTGACGTGGGTGACAGGGCCGGGCATGAAAGGGAGGGTTCGTCCACGGCCACGGTTGCCAGCTTCGTCTTCGAATTGAGTCAAAAGGGCGATCTGGAAGTCGTAGAAATCATGGTAGTAACGCGACAGCTCCCAACAGCGACCGTCTTCCATCTTCGCCTCGATGATGTACCAATACTTGTCGTTATCGAAACAGTAGCGCGGAATATAGGCGGAAACGGGGACGAGAAGTTGGTGGCCCTGCTGTTGTGACACAGGCACTTGTGACAAAGTTCCCTTGCTGGCATTACGTTGATGGTCCTGCTCAAGCGCATCGACGGTTAGTAATTTGACTCGCAAATGTGAGTGAGATATTTCGCCTACATAGACATTGCCATTTTGACTCATTTGACTCTGGTGGCCCATGGACATCTTTTCCATGCCCGAGGTGACAGCCATCATATTGCCACCGCCGTGACCCTCGATTTTGCCCAGTGTGATACTGCTGTTCTTGTATTCCGCCGTCATTTTCTTCCACTCCTCAACCTTGGGAACACCGGCGCGTCGCACCGCGTCGAGCGGGTCGGTGACGGCCTGCCCGCTCTGCATGTCACGCAATTCGATGAAAGAAACGGGGATCAGACCTGGGCCACCGAGACGACCGATAGGTTTGGCGACGAACCACTCGGGGTTAGATTGGGCGATGACGATAATGGCCTCTCCAGCCTTCGCGTCCAATTCATCGGGTCGCTCCGCTTGAAAATCGTACTGGACAATTCCATAAACCATGGCGCCTTGACCCTTGAGTGCAGACATTCTGAATGCGCCGTTCTTGGTGGAAGAATCTGGATGGGAAAGACCGCGGTCGGAGAATCCTGAGTCGTGGTGTTTGGACAATTCGCCGGAACCCCCACTATCCCTCTCGTTTTTGCCGATAACCTCAAAAAAGGAGACGGGCACAAGCCCCCTAGCACTAGGGATCAGCGGATTGCACGCTTCGTACCAATCCGAATCGTCCTCCCTGCTGATAACGTGGAAGAAATCTCCCTTGCTGAATGCCAATTCTTGCGAGGTCCCCGGCTCCGGTTGGTAGTCGTAAAGCGCTTTGATTACCTTTGGGAAATGCGGTCAGCCACTGCCAAGAACAAGTCGGGAGTGGGACAAGGAGGGGCGAGGGGTTAAAAGGCGAATTCAACACAACTGGCGAATTTGCGCCAACTCACTTTTTTCGGGGGTAGAATCGCAATAGCGGACTTGGGTGTAATAGAGATATGATGGTGTTTGGGATCTTTCTCCCCCTTCAAGGATCGCCTAAAGGCCTATTTTGTTTCGAAACCGGATTAATTAAACACGATACTAGGTAATACTTCGGAAACGAGAGAAACTCACCTTCATGGTAGAAGAGTTAAAAGAAGGATTCAAGGAGAGATGCAAAGGGGAGGAAAGGAGGAGCAGCCTCTTTTTAGTCAAATGTATACCTTGACCAGCGTAATCCGTATTGCGGTTCCAACCACGCGGCTTGGATGATTGCCAGGGGGCCCGCTTTTTGCGTTTTTGCTTTATGATCTTTGGATGGTCTTGTGTCGATGTGGATAATTATTTGTATTCTAGACATTCCAGGCACATCTATATATCTATACGGAGTACTACACATGTGGTCTTTGATCTTTATATCAAGGACAATGAACCTTTATAAAGGATCGTATGGTCATTCCAATACAGTATGACGCCAGCCTTCAAGATTGCTATGTATTTCTGAACCTTGGAACCTTTGAAGGTCGAGCCTCGGTATACACTTTTATGTACTTCGATAAAAACCCCAGATGTCTTAGTCAAAGGGCTCTGGAACAATAAATTATTTTTTTTTTTTTTTTTTTTTTTTTAAAAAAAAAAGAAGAAGCAGCCGTATTCCAATACGCCTTCCGCCTCTACATTTGCCATCTAGAGATCCATATTGCCTAGATTACAAGTCGTATTGATTGCCGCCGTTGGGCAGACAAATGATAATCCACCGCCGGCAGCTAGTGTAACGAAATCACACCCTACTAGACTAAATGCGACTCTGTCCGAGTCTCTCCATTTTACCATTGCCTATACCTTGGCATATCTTATAGACTTACGGAGTAGATACATACATTATTGCACATACCTAGGTAGTACAGGTACAGACTTGAAAAGGTACACGGAACGAAAAAAGAAGAAAAAGAAGTATCTTTGCCCCTCATTTCCCCACTTGTAACCATAGTTCAACCATGCCTAAACCGCGGATGCTGACGTCCACGGGTCCTTTCAAAGCCAGCTCTTTCTATTTTGGTGATTTTTAGGAAATTCTAATAATTTAGGATACATACAAAGAAAATGGATATGAAAGATGTATCAAAAACAAAGGGTCCAGAATACAGCCAATCGGATGAGAACAATTTCTCCGTTAATATTTTTTTAAAAAATATCCGTATATATTCCTAAATTAAAATTCTGGGGCTGACCAGGAATGCGCGGCTCCTGCAATCTGCCGACTGTATGCAGAGGAAATTTCATCTCGAATATTACCTAGGTGGATACAAGGATTAAAAGCTAAAATATAATAACAAAGACACTGGCAAACTGAAGAAACTTAGTTTAATGTCGATCATCGGCCACATTTACATCAATATTGCCCTACGGAGTACTCCCGTAGCTACCTAGGTAGGTACATAGGTAGGGCATGAATTGTGCTGCTTGGCACGTCCCCGCATAAGGGTCTCGACCAAGGTTGACTCGCCTCACATTGATACATATGTCTCGCTTCCTGGTTCGACCCAGCGTTGGCCCTAGTTACCATGTGGCGACTATGTATTCGAACGTTACCGAAATTGGAGGCGAGCGAGTCAAGACAGAACTCTGTGTACGGGATAAGTACTGGATAGATTGGATGCTGTAGGTATTTACTATGCCAATATGCAACCACCCCTCTCCATCAGATCGAGTCAAAGAGCACATGCCTCGCTCTCTGGTGCTCCGAAAAACTCCATCAACTCCAGAATCAGACCACGCCGGGGATGTTAGTATAGTCGTAATTCCACTGGCAACCCTGTAAAAAGAAATCCGGAGGATGATGTCGACGAGAATGAGCAGGAAAAGGCGAAGAAGTGAAAAGAAAAGGCAAGAACACTCGAAAGGCTAAGTCATATCCATGTGTGCATGTACGTGGTGAACGCCTGCCGCTTTTGAAAATACGCCAAAAAAGGAAAAGGGGAAAAAATAACGAAATGGCCTTGACTGAGATCCGACGGTTTACGATCCTTGGCGTGAAAAAAGAGATGGACAAGTGAGGACTTGGTTAGATCTGGCCTTTGATATCGACGACACGGTGGGCGGCTGCTTTGGCTTGATCGAACAGTGAGCCTGCTCTGCCTGTCAACAGCCTTACAGCGCCGTTCCTCTCCTCCAGCAGTTCTTCGGAGGAGTTGTCCAGAACAAAACGTGCGGTCTGCTCATCGGACTCGAATCCAAGCTCTTCTGTGATAAACCGGATGTTGACATCTGGCTTGTATCTACAATAAAATGTCAGCTAGAATGCTAAAACCGAACGAGGAAATCAGAAGACTCACGCTTTACACATGGTTGCAAGAGCACTCAACCGCTCACGATCGACAAACATGTCCATGAGGTAGGCCCCCATATTCGGCGTATCAAGGTACAGCTGGAAGAAACGATGGTAGTTCCCGAGTGCAAGGGCAGAGCGCACATCCAGGGCATGTTTGACCGCCAGGTCTTTCTTATCTTCTGCAGTCACATCGGCTAATGCGTCGTTCATCGCCGTCCAATTCCGCGTGTAAATGAAATAGAGAATACGATAGGCCTTGAATTCTGTCGGGTGTCCTCCCAGCTGCTGCGCATACAGCACTCGTAGCTGGGTTTGACACTGGTTGTACTCACCAAGATCCCCTTTTTCCAAGGCGATGCGCGCGTGAATTTCGTAGACAACGACAGTGAATTCATTTCGGATGCGCTGGACCGTTAGGTCTTGACGCAAAGACTTGAACTGATCACAGATGTAACCATAGTTGCCATCCTGCTTCCATTTCCTCTTCAATAGATCCAGGGCCTTTTGCAAAACAGGCAGAGGACGAACACTGTCCGGGTTGGGAGCAGAGGTCAATCGGAAATAGTTCTTCTCCAATGTTTGGCATCGCCCGACAACGGGGCCTTGATCCGCGTCGGCAGCACGCATCGGCGATCCTGCAGGAGAAGAGGGAGAGTTCCCGCTGCCCCCTACTCCCTCAAAACGCTTCCTCCTCATCTCCAAATTAGCTTTGGACTTACTAGACTGGTCCAGTGTTATGCGTGGTTTTTTCTCTGTGGTAGGGTGAGTAACTCGATCTTCAAAACGATTTCGGTTAGCTTTTCTCCATGGTGGCGATCCAGTTTCCGAATGATGGCCATCAGTTGACTTCCGCTTCCGTGTGGCATCCCCCGGAGAAGCTGGGTGACTGGACGCCCAGTTTGAAGAGCTGGGGTTGGCCAGGATCTTGTTGCGTTCATTTTGCACCATAGTTTGGGGCAAAGGTAGCCTTTCCCAGTCGATCAATCCCAACTTGTTATTCTGGGCCGCTTCCGTAATGACGTGCCTCAACTTCTCCTGCATTTCTGGAATGCTCACGCTTGCAACCTGGTTTTCGGGGGCAAAGCAGCGTTGCACATACGAGCGTACGGGTGGTGGGAACTCCACTCGCGCCCGACCTTCTGTATCCGGTGATGCCGACTGGGTGGGCTGACGAGGAACCGTTCCATTCGTTGGCGTGGTATGATGAGCGAGGCTACGACGCGCTTGGACTGGAGTGTATGCTGGGGCCGCTAGCAGGTTGTTAGTCTCTTCACACGAGACCGAGACTCGGGTGAAATTGTTTTTCTTACCAGCTGAAGGAAATGCACTAGACATTGCGGCTGGGGCGGTAGAACGCCAAGGTGGTACGCTGGAACTCATCGTAGATGCAAGACTTGGGAACAACAAAGAAACAAGATGAAAGGAAGTAAAGAGCTACGAAGGGGCAAGACTCGAGGAAGGGCTGGAAGAACCAAGTTTTGTTCTTACTCCTCAGCTGGTACTGGTTTTGGGATGAGAGAAAAGATGGTGAACGTTTATTTTCAAGATGAGATGGTCACGGGCCGGGGGAGGGTGAGAGTGAAGTTCACACAGACTCGACCCGTGACGGTGAGTGATACTCGCTTACTCACCGGAATTTTGTTTGTCCGCACATCCCGCCTTATCGGGTTATCGCAATTGCCTTGGCTTAAATGACATGCCTCTCTCTCTTTATGGATCCCCTTGATGTTGGGAGCTGGTTGAACCTACTAGATGTTCTTCAAGTCGCTGGATCTGACTACTGCGCTCAGACCCTTGCTGTTACCCGATGAGATCCTTCTCTTTGTCCAGGATGCGGTGGGGTTGTATGAAGGGTAAGTAGCTCATGATGATGCTCCTGATGCGGGGTGCTGATTAGAGGCAAAGGAAATACAAAATCCAGAATTACCAAAATGGCCATGCCTATCTCACATCCCACAGAGTGTGCTATGTTGCGGCCGAGGACCCACGGAAATACTCAGTGGCTATTGATCTGAAAGAAATCGATCGAGTAGAGTCTCAGGTGCGACATGCATACATCTTGCTTTTGAGGCTTTTACTCTCGGCCAATCACTAACAAACCCACGGATTCAAGGCTGGCTTCCTGAAGTCATCTCCGAAGCTCACCATATACCCGAAACCGCAGAAGAAGAAGACGGATAAGTCGAGCAGCGCAACAGCCAGCCCAGCTGTGGCCCAACAATCGGTCCTTCAGCCAACGCTGTCACTTTCTCACATTCCACAGACCAACTTCCAACAGAACCCACTATCTCCAAAGCCAATCAATGCCACTTGGATATGTCCCATATGCTCATTCTCCAACCCAGTTCCGTCCAATTTCGACCCCGCAACGGCTAATGCGGCTACAAATTTACCTCCTTGTCTAGCATGTGGCATCAAACCACCATTTACAACTGTTCTCAAAGCAGCGATCAGTGCAGTAGCCAGCCGGGAGTCTCCATTGCTGAGTTCAGTTGCATCACCAGCCATTGCACAAGATACAGACCAACCAAATGCCAAGGCGTCTCTATCGCGTTCTGGGTCCAGGGGAACTGTCCCTTGCCCACGGTGTACCTTTGTGAACCACCCATCTCTCGTGGAATGCGAGATTTGTGGTGCGCCTTTATCTGCTGGCTCAGCGAGCGCTAATCGTGTAGACTCTCCTGCGCCGTTATTTGAGCAGTCGCACATCGCGAACACGGAAGTTAGTGAGAGCATCAAACTGTCATTTCGTGCCGGTGGCGATAAGACGTTCCACGAAAGACTTAGAGGAGCCTTGGTTCAAAGAAAATGGCTCTTGCAGAATGCGCCCCCAGTGCCTTCGCCGTCGCAAGGCGCCTCCTCGGAGGGCTTGCCTTCTCCTGTCGCTAGCGTTGAAGGTACTCTATCCCCAGCACCACGACATTCGGGGGTTGGTATCGCGGGGTTAGAACGCCGAGGGCTGGAAGCCCGGAAGAAAAACGAGCTGGTCATAGGGAACGCGTTCGAAGATCTGGAGGCTTTAATGGCCTCTGCCAAGCAGATCGTTGCGCTGGCCGAGACTCTCGCGCGTGAGTCTGGGATGACTACTAATGAAAGCTCTCCAGAAACCAGCGCTGTGCTGTCAGAGTCTGCTGCGGCTCTCGGGATGGTGACGACAAAAGACATGCTCAATTCCGGATCTGAAAGCCTTTATTTATCAGAACTTGCGCGTGACTTGGCCGAGAATCTCACTGATGACCGAAAAGGCATTTTGCAGCGTGAAGGTGGAATTATGAGTCTAATTGATCTCTGGGCTCTCTTCAATCGGTCCCGTAATGGAGTAGAATTGGCCAGTCCTTCGGATTTTCAGAAAGCAGCGGAGCTGTGGGAAAAGCTCAAATTGCCAGTTCGTCTACGACGATTCAAAAGTGGCCTTCTTGTGGTGCAGCGATATGACTGGAACGACGAGAAGACTATTGAAAAGATTCAGGCCTGGATGGATGAGCTCCAGCGAGTTCCCCCCGATGATCCTGTTCCCTGGGATTGGTCCCTCTTCGGTCGGGCCGTTACTGCACAAGAAGCTGCGCATCGGTTCAAATGGAGTGTCGGGGTGGCTGCCGAAGAGCTGGAGATGGCTGAAGATCGGGGGTTCTCTGCCGAGAAGAAGGAATCGAGGGTCTCCGCTTCTGGCGCAATTATATCTCGTCCTGCGGATACGGGGATCTCTCCCGCCTTGCTATTTGAGGTTGTATGATGTCATAGCAATGTACATACAGTGTTGCACACATCCGACGGGGCTGTGATCCTGCCCATGTCGAGCATAGTAAAATGATCCATGGAAAATATTTGGGGTCAGAGCATGAGGCTGAAGACCTTTTGCTACCCCCACTATGAACGTGATCCTAGCTAAGCACTCTGTGTACATGTGTGGGCTTAGATGCGCCAATATCAAAGCATATTGTCAAGAGCCATAGATGCCCAAGTGAATGCTGTCACTGCATACTAGATTCATGTTGTCGATGCATCTATCTACTCATGATGGTCCGATGATACACCACAGTAGTGAATGACGCATTGCCTGTCCTTTGAGGGAAACAGAAACATTGGAGAAGCAAATATATCCAATAGATATCAAGACCCCAGATCCTAGATAGGATAGAGTTCATTCACGAACGTATTCCAGTATGTCCTACAATTGTCAATTTAGTATTTTCGATCTATGTATGCACAGTGTTTGCGTATAGCCCCGAGCGTGATCTACATCGCTCTTCCCCTAAAGGTTTATCAACGACTATTCATTGCCACGCGATGGCCATACAAGATATTGAAACCATCCGTGGATGGTCAATTTACTGTTGCCTGATATGTACAAAACCTTGCTTACACGGTCGAAACTCTACCTACCTACGTAGGTAGGTATGGTATGGTCCTACCTAGGTATCATTTCCCTTTGAATTTGAGTTGGATGTTTATTTTCCGTAGACCAGCCAAGCTCAATATAGTCTTATACTCACGAGTCTGAAGCTAAACAGGAATGATTAATATAGCTTCTACAATGTACATGTGTAAACTTGATATCCATCCTATTCATATTTATTGCGAAGCTTGCTCGTATGTTGATGCAATCGGTCTGTTGCCAGATATGGGGTTGCTAGTATGATTGGGGCTGAGTTGCGGAATTGGATCTTCAAGGAGCTGGGTTTGGATATTTCTTTCGGGCAGCTGTTGGATCCAAGTTTGACAATCACCAAGTTTGCAGAGCATGTTTGTGCAATGGGATTATAAGGGTGATGGATATAGTGTGATTTTGTGCATAAGCAAAGAGAAAAGGAAGACAAAGTCAAGTAGTAGGGACCCAACAGCAGGTGGCCTAGTGGTAACATGCTTCGCCATGTGTACCACGAGGGAAGTGCCTAGGATCTTCCACTACCTGACTGTTCCGGTTCGACTCCGGTCGTTCTCGAATTGTCGTCTTTTCTTTTTCTTTTTCTTTTTCTTTGACCTTGACAATCCTTGCTGTTTCCAGATTCTTCTCTTTCGCTGTATTATCTGCAGATACCATTATATACACACCCTTTTGGCTTCTATTTCCCAATATAATGTACACACCTTCAACTCTCCAGCATTGAGACGTCTTTTTTGCTGCTTACATTGCCGGCGAGCCCTGGGGTAACTCCAGGCAACAGTGCCTCTGACATTGAAGCCAAAATTCAAACCCAAAGGTCAACCCTGGGCTTAAAAGCAGTGAACTAGCCCTGAATACTCACTTGTGCTTTTATGTTAGTTATCCGGATACTGACTCACTGTATAGTAGCGGAGCGTGAAGTTCTACCACCACATTGAACGACAACTTACAGCCAATAATTTTGAGCGTTGGATATGACCTGGCAGTCAGAACAATCAAGGGCCTCAGTAATGTGGTCAATTGGCCGTTGCATACGGGAATCTCCAAGTTTATAGTATGCAGGATGCGGAGTAACAGCCCTGGAGATTATAATACTCGGCCAGCACATCGGAAATGTCGACCCCGAAGGTCAAGCATGTCGTCGCTGTAATATTGTCCAAGGTATCCGCTCTTCTGGCAGATGTTTTGGTCTTAAACAGATATGAACTGTCATTTGGTCAAGGTATTCGCACGTCCCCTTTCGCACGACCAAGATTACTGGCCACGATATTTTGTTCCAGCCAGACTGGGAATGCAACCCTCCCGTGCCACTGCTTCTATTATACCTAGGTATACTGCTGGTTTTAGGAAGCAGCTATTATCCAAACAGCTGGGCGAAAGTTGGTTGGAATCTAACTGTTTTGTTCAACTGCCCAGAACAATAAATACAACACCTCGATACCCTTGATATAGTGGTACTTGTTTATTATCATGTTTTCTCTCAGTCTCCGTATAATATGTATATTGTTGGGCTCTACCGGCTTATATTGTACACGCACGTTATGACGAGAAGTCCTGCTCCTGTCTGGAGAGAACCCTTCCGGAGAAATGAAAAGCAGAACAAATTCCAACGAGCTTTTGGCAAAGGAATACGGGCCTAAGCTCGGACATTGCAACAGGCCTCATATAGAATTAAACTACAGTCTCGATTCATTATCCCATCAAAGAATCATATTTAATGTTAGTCTTGATTCCATACCTGGATCTAGTTAAAAGCAGCCCTATATCCCGCAAGATAGAAAAGACAATAGCAGGTAGGATAAAAGGGGGTTGCCCATCAAATCTGCGTCCAATTACCTTTCTAGGGTGGTTCAAATGCTAATGACTAGCTTGCAATAACCGCAAAATGGAAGCCGGTCGCTGCCACCGGTACAGCCTACTCTCGACGACGTCGATCCGACTCAAACACAGTGAACCCATCAATTCCCCGCCCGTCTTTCCCGCCAGTGCGGAAGAACTCGACTATTACTCCGATAGCATAGCACGTCGATGCAGTGGCTGTGCCTGCAATAAGCATTCCGCGGCCTACTTTGCGAAACGAAGAGTCCGGTTTTGTGGTTGGTTCGCGCTCTGATCTAGAGGAACCAGTTGCTGAAGGAGGCTAAGTCGACTTGTTAGGAAGCCACCTGAATAGACAGTTCTACTGTCTGCTCACCTCAGTGGTGGATTGCCAAGGAGCTCCGGCGTATGTGGCGGTGGAGTCCATTGAGTCGTGGCGAAGACGCTTGGCAACTTCTGCGTGAATTGCTGGCTCTGGGTCGGTTGCAGTATTTGCGAGAGTGTGACGAGGGGGATTCAGAGTCTTCCGGAAGACAAGGATGTTGCCTCCGCCGGTTGCAATCTCGTAACCATCTTCTTGCATCTTCTCGAAATAGGGCAGGAATTTGGCAGGGTTGTGCAGTCGAGACAGAATTTCACTTGGCCGACCATCTTCGTCGACACCGAAGAATGAGTCTGCTTGTGTGGCCGAGACTCGTGACGTCGACGCGTCGAAAGCGAGAATATGGAATTTAGGGGAAGGGCTCTGGGACGCTGCTCGTTTCTCTCCTTTTTCAGTGGTGAGATTCTGGCTTTTAAGAATGAAGTCACCAACGCGGTCTTCGGAAGCATCGAAATCTAGCGGATTGGGTTGCAAAGAAGCATAACGAGAGCGAATTTCAGTAGCATCCAAGGCGCTCATATCCTCATTCTCATCTGGACCTTCGGCACTCGCCATCTCAGAGCCGAATTTTGCCTCTAACTCATTCCCTGGTGTACAATCGACAACATTCTTGGCCATCTTGGATGTATCAAGGCCAGTGTGTACTCCTGGCTGTGATTTCTTTTCCTCAATTGAAGCCGGGTTGCAGATAAAATTTGCCTCCAGTTCGCTCCCAGGAGAACAATCAACACAGGTCTGGGCTTCAGATTGGGCAATGTCCTGGCTGGCTGATTCTGATAAAATGTGTGCTTCAATCTCACTACCCGGGGAGCACTCGAAGCTTTCTTGAACGTCTGTCGCGGCGACATTGTTACTAGATTGATGAACAGGGCCATCAAACTCAAGACTGAGACTATTGGGCTCAGAAGAAAACTTTGCCTCCAGCTCGTTGCCTGGTGGGCAATCAGTTGAAATGCCAGTTTGCTTGTTCGGCGGTGGCATCTTTAACCCAGACGGGGAATCCTGGACAGAGCGACTGATAGGACCAGAGATGGAACTGGCCTCCGGCTCACTTCTCGGGAAGCACTTCACGTTGGTTCCAGCAGTCAAACCAGCATCCAGATTCGATTCATTGGTGTTTTCGCTGACCTTAGATATGTCCGGCTGAGACTGTGTGGAAGGAATAGATTCAGAAACAATTAATGTTTCCAGTTCACTTCCAGGAGAGCAATCGATATTTACAAAGGGGTTTCGCTTGGTTTCATGAGACACTTGAGCCCTGCCCTGGGCATCTTGAGAGGTGGGGACTGAGGAAAAGTGTACATCTAGCTCACTGCCTGGAGGACAATCAACGGTAGAATGTGAGCTCGACGGGGCTTCACGGCTCAGTCCCGTGTTTCCCGGCTGGAACTGTCCATCTTCGGCTAAACTAGGGCTGTGGGCAAACCTTGCATCCACTCCGGCGCCTGGGGGGCAGTCGACCGCTTTATGAGAGGTGGTTTCTGCTTCCGTCTTGCTGGATTCGGGTACAGTGGACGGTGGTATAGGCGCCATGCGTCCACTGACAGGGTCGTACATGTGCGGCGGTCCAACATGGTTGGGGTCACTTCTCGTTTGCCACTTGTCTACTCTCGGCCTAGAATTGGGTGGCTTTTCCATACTGGACAGCGACTGAAGGAAACCGTTCAATGAAGTGTTGTTCTTGTTGTAATTTTGAAAAGGATCCAATCGGCGGCCAAAGACAGCCCTGTAAGGGTCTGCCTCTATGTACTTTTTCAGCAACTCCATGCGTTGGTGCATCTGCCCTGAATCCGAGCCCCAGAGACTCCTCACCCGGCCAGCGGGGGGGTAGGAGAAACTTGACTGAGAAAGCCAAGCTGCCCAGCTCCAGTGCGAATGTGTATCGCTGGGAGCAGAATTGCTACCACGGCGAGTTTCGGGCTTTCGCTGATTGTATAGAACGTATCGCTGGCATTTGTCAGAACGTCGTGACATATGTTCTGTTTTGTCTCCGTGACCGTTTCGTGCATATCGCCATATACTCCGATTTGAAGGATGCGTGGCCACCAATTTGGGAGATACCGGGCGAATGACTCGAGGCCCCAACTTTCTGATTGACACTGCAGCCGAGGAACTCATGGTGAATCCTCGAGATTCGTATATGAAACTCGAAGTATTCTTTATTTCTGACAATTTATTCTAGCGCTATTGGAGATCAGGTGGCTCTTGCAGTAGTCAATGGCTTTGTCGATCGGATCCACTTATACAGTACGGTGATAAGAGTACTGATCTCGGCGGAGTCTGTCTGCACAGGCCTCTCAAGACAAAGACGATTGTAATAGATGGGAGTAAAGGACTGATTTTCAGACACTCCCAGTCACAGTTGAACAAGGAATGAAAAGGAATGAAGGATGAAATAAAGGAAGGACCAAAGGACTCCGGATCAGCATCGGGGTACAGCCAATCGGCGATCACATCTCGGTTTCCCCGCAAAGTTATGTCAGCAGCGGTGACGTCACAATTGAACATCCCGTCATCACTGAAGTCTCTCCTTGCATTAGCGAGGCAAGTATGAGAGTGATGGAGCAGAATTATAAAGATAAACATACATTGGTCTGGTATTGCTTTACTTCAAATGAAGGATTCAAGTCTAGCACAATGGTATGTCTCACTTCTAACGCGAAATTGAGCCCAAGCAAGAGGCGCGCTCACTGCTCAGTTGAGGGTGAGTTTTTGACCGGATTCGTCTGAAACATTTCAGCATATAGAGATAGCCAAATAACATAGGGCATTATTGAATGAATACATACGTAGAGTTGATAGAAAAGTGTTGGGCAAGCCGGTCTACTTTTCATCTCTCTTATTCAAATGTCTCCATTGCTCTACTGCACACTATGGTAATACTACTGGTTGAATATCCTCTCTAGACTTTTTCCCCTTCCCTCTTTACTCGACTTTCTCTCTCTACTGCCCTCTCTCCCGCACTCTCCCTCCCCTCGCGCTCCCCTCCGCACTCCAGCAGCCACGTCGTCAGAAACCACCGCTTCGAAAATCTCCAACGAAGTGGCCAAAAGAAGCCCATGTTCCTTGCCAAATCCATGTCTATGGGCCAAGTAACAAGAGAAAAAAGAAAAAGCTCGTGGCGCCGAAGAGATGTTGCTTGTCGATATGTATCATGAGTAACCTATATGTCATAAGTACCAACATCTACCTATACCTAGAGTGCTTCTTTATACAGCCTAAATTAAATCCATAATTTTTTATTGATTTTAGATTACGGAGGTTGAAAATAAAGATATCTATATCTTCGCTATCGCATCTTTGTAGAGTGCTCCGACCTCGGGAGGTACATGTAGTCAATGTGGGGATTCCTAATCGATAACGTCCCTCTCCCCACAGAATCTCCAGGGGGCCAAATATTGAACGACTCTCAACAAATTCTTCTCACTGAGATTCTGACTCAGTCCATTCCGACTCACATCCCACAAAATGTCCAAGCCAACACGTACCCCCGTCAGCACTAAGGGCGCACCCATCCCACCCCCGATCCTATCTCAGGGTATGGTCGTCGGCAACATGATCTACTGCTCTGGCCAGTTGGGAGTAGACCCGACCACGGGTAAAATGGTGGAAGGAACCATCCAGGACCGAACAGTATGAGAGATGCGATGTCTGATCTGTGATATATTTTCTAAAATGTGAACAGCGACAAATCCTCCGCAACCTCAATGCCGTCCTAGAGACTGGAGGGTCGAGTCTCCAAGACGCGGTTAAAGTCAACATCTTCCTCACCGATATGGCTGATTTTGCGGCTGTGAACGAAGTATACGCTACTTTCTTCTCGGACCCTAAGCCGGTAAGTACTCTGTGGTCGAAAGAACAAGATTTGAAATCCACAGGGAACATAATCCAAGTCTGGAATTTGTCACTCTTTCTCTTCTGGTTTTTCTGAAAAAGTGGTCCGTTTCTCACTATCCTGGGCCTGACCCTTTTAGGTGCGTACTTGCATTGCCGTTAAGTCCCTCCCCCAGGGATCAGACGTCGAAATCGAGTGTTCTGGCCTGATTACAAAACCTGGCAATGGACGCAGTTCTAGACTGTGAACGAGACTGTAGGGATGACGATGACGTGGAGAATGATAGGGCAAACAGCTCCACCTGAATTGTTTCATGGCTCTTTTTGATGGCCCAACTCATGTCACTCTCCACTTGGGGCAAGAATCAAATGTGCGAGGAAATCGGTCACATGATCTAAAGTATAGTTTACAATAGAGTTGGAAATATTACGAAATTTCGGGCATTGGTTACGTGTAACATTTGTTCGGCACTTTTCAATAAATACAGGCTGAAACCAAGGATGAAGGGTGGAGACTTGAGCTGTAGCGCTCAGGAACAGGGTTAGCGTCTGCACTGGTCCATGGTACAGTTGATGAGCCCCTGGAAGTTTGTTGTATAAAAAGCAGTTAAGGGATATGACCAGGACCGTCCATAGACACTTCAATACTGTTCATGTCTTCAGGGGAGAAGCCAAAACTCGAGCTTACCTAGGCTCTCTGTCCAAGGTCAAACAAAGAGAATGTGGCTGAGTCGACTATAATTAAACATGTGGACCATCCATGGCTCTCGCATAAGCTTGTATGCTCGGTTCTTTGTTCCTGCATTTCTAAAGGCTTCTTGGTCTCGAGGATATGCATCATCCAGGCACAAAGTCTTGGACAAGCTAAAGAGATGTTGTAGTAGGAGAAGAGAAATAGAACTTAGCGAAGATAATGAGACTGGGTTTTTTCCGGCTTAATTGATTTTACAGCATCTGGCATTGGTTGGCACAATCTCAAACACACTAAGAATGCTGAGCGGTTTTTTTTTTTTGAAATGACGACAAGAATGAGGGGAAATCGCAGCTGCCAACTCCTCCATTCCGATCGGGGCACGTGGTGTATTTTATCTTTTTAAAACTTCAAAGCTCAATCAGCCTCGGATCCAGGTTCTGAATGATGATTGTACACTATGAGCAGGTGTTCGTGCATTTAATCCGTTTAATCTATTATTCTGGGGATAAAAACCTAAAGCTTCGGTAGTATGGAGTAGAGGGTGAAACATTCTTAATGCCTGCCGGGTTCTAATGACCCAATTCTGAGCCAGGGCTCATCCCCTACTTCCATAGTGCGTTGAACTAGTAGCGATGTCGCACATATGACTTGCAAGCCAGCTAAGGTAATCACATATGTCTTATGAGACTGCACAAAGCACCAACTTATCGCTCGTTCACGGAATGCCAGGCAACTCTCTTACCGAGCGAGAAGCACTCTCCTCAACATCGGCTAGTCAGCAAATTTCTTTGTTGATCCCAAGCCAGAAAGAGATAAGTGCGAGCGTACGCCACTAACGATATGGTAATGTGAGCCGGGTGTCTGGCGAAAAAGGTCTGTGTATCACACAGATGGTAAAGAGGCGGCCGTAATTGGGGCCACGCACTTTAGAAGATTACCGACACGCTCAGGTACGCGTGTGGGAAAGACCCACTTAGTTAACGCCTCCGGGCTAGACCTACTGAACTTTGCTAGGAACTTGTCTTTGGGCTTGCACTTTTCCCTCTTTTTTCCTTCTTTTTATATTGTGATCCGCGGCTTGAGTGGATTCAGCCCCGACTCCATTCTGGACCTTTTCGTCAATGGTCTCCGGGGCTATTGACCGGCTTTCAGACCCCAACACGGGTTTTTTTTTGTTTTTGTTTTTTTATCTCTCTTTCTTTCGCAGGGGTTATACTGGAAATTAAGTGCTGCCATCATTGTGTTACATTGCTCAAAATACCTAGTTTTCATCTGCATCGACTTTTATATGTCTTATACTGCATACTGCATACTCCCGTACTGATCAGTACCCGCTCAACTCAGATTAACTATTGATTTGCAATCTCATCTTGCCCGTTGATCGTTGATCCTGGTATTCGCAATGGCCAGAGTATGTCCCAGATAATATTGTTACACAGACGAACGGCGCAACGAAAGAAAAGGGAAATATCGTCCGAGTACCTGTACAACGGTCTCTATACCGTACATGCCAAAGAATGCTCTAGTCGGATGTACCGGTACGGAGTGCACATAAAGTGATCATAGACCTATAGGGAACAGGCTCATTCTTTCCCCGATGGACATTCATTATCCATCGCGGTTTTCTACATGGTGTGACCCATCATTGCCGTTTGGTATCTAGGTATGAAGTACTTGCCAGACTACCTGACTGGGTTGTCTTGGCTATATCGTGCAGGTTAGTGCCTAGGGTAGCTTAACCTGCTCCGTACATGGTTTCAGATGAGAGGGCCTGGGGAAGCCATTGACTTACGTTACAAACCAGATATAGGTGTTAAGGTACAGACGACAGAAGTCTATAATCAGATCAGGATATATTTAATTGAACATCCAATATATAACATTGGAGGAATAGGACCAAGTTCAAAACCAGCAGACATCACAAGCTACATATAATAACTCAATGCTCAGGGGAAAGTGCGTGGCCACATCCCGTGCACCTGGCAAACGCTCGGACCAGCTCATTAAATACACCTAAGATATGTAATTTACAGTAAATTACCCTTGTTGACGCTGTCACAACGTGTCCCGCCCCCCATTCCACCTTTCCCCCTAATGGAGTGATCCTCTTCTTCTCTGATCCTCGACTTCATTCACTCATTTACTCCTTTCTTTCTCTCCCTTGTCTGCTTTCGCTGTGTTCGCCTGTTGACCCTCAACGGCGTTTTTGACCTGGGCTAATCTCCCCTTGCATCGCCCGAATTGTCTGTTTTCCCTTTCTTTGATCTCGTTGCCCAGACGGTTCTACAGAAAGTCGTCGTTCGCTCCTTACAGCTTTCCTAAGCCCACACTCGTTTTTCACCTTTTTGGGGATCGTTTCAGGTTTATCGGACCCCCCTTTCCATTCGTTTATCGTCGAATTATTGTTTGCGCCCGTTCGGTCTCATCGGTTGCCATCGAGACGTTGGATACTCTGAAGAATTCAGAAATTGTGAATCTATCACAATTGTCCGAAGTCTGGTCGTGTTGGAAACTCGAACATTTCATGCGATCTACCTCTTGTCACACCCCCGATAGTTCATGAGGTGTTGACAGACGGTGGTTATCGCATTCTTGTACACTGACCTTGGACTCGCTCTGAGCTATCACGTACAGAATTGTTCAACATGCGTCCCGACGCTATCTCCGTTCTCGCAGCCTTCCTCGCTGTAGGCGGCCTCGAATTTGTCGCAGCTCAGGATGCCCCCGAAGCGCACGTTCAACGACCCCGTTGGTACTTCCCGCAGGATGTCAAGCGAACGATTCGCAGAAACGCTGAGCTCGAACCTGGCTCGATCCTCGACAGCGTATTCGACAACTTGGCTCCTACACAAGTTTCTTCATCCACAGCTATTCCCACCCCCGAAACCTCAGCCCCCGCTCAGCCCCAGAAGGGACAGGAAGTGGTTGTTGTGACCATCTCGGTCGACCCGAAGAACCCTGAGATCACCCACCGCATTACCGGTACGACGACTATTGGCGGTGAACCGACTGGTACTACTACCACGACTACGCAGAAGACAGAGGGTTCGAGCACCGAGAACACCAGTAAGAAGAGCTCCGAGGCCGCATCTACCGATGCGGGCACCACGAGCAAGCAAGGCTCGGTGGTCGATTCATCAGCCAAGGCTTCGACCGCTTCTCCTTCGACTACAACCTCTAGCGATGGACTCCTTGGTGATCTGGGCTTGGATGTGGGCAGCCTCCTCGGAGGTGATTCCTCATCCTCGACTGCGACCACATCCTCAGCTGCGACTATTTCTTCGACTGCGACTCCTGTCTCCGACTCATCGGCCAAGGTAACTTCGCCTGCTTCGTCTACTCCTGCTGCACCCTCCAGCGACGGTCTGCTTGGTGACCTGACCTCAGGATTGGGCGGCCTTTTTGGCGAGTCAACAACGAACAGCTCCGTTTCTGCGACACCCACTGGCTCTAGCGTCAACAGGATCAGCAGCGCAGCCTCGAGCACGACAAGCTCGGGGTCGGATCTCCTTGATCTTTTGGGCCTGGGTGACAAGTCTTCTACTGGCAACAGTACAAGTGCTACTATGTCCTCGGACGCTTCTAGTTCGCCTACTATCCCAATCAGCGTGCCTGCTTCCGCTACGAGCCCACCGTCGACCACCGCCACTGGCACTACAACTTCGGGTGATTTCCTCGGTGGTCTCGTGTCCGGCGTGGATTCCCTGCTTGGTGTTACCTCTACTGGCACTGGTAGCACTGCTTTGATCCCGACTGCGTCTCTGCCAAATCTTAGTCTTCTGCCGTCTAAGTCGACTGGTCTCATTCCTGGCCAGGGAGGTACTAACACCGGTGCCATCCCAACCCCGACCAAGTCCCTGCCATCAATTCCTGTCCCACACTCACCCGGCTCTGATTCTACCTCTACTTCTGTATCCGAGACTGTGTCCGGTTCTAACACTGCCTCGGCTCCTTTGTTGGGCACTACCACTGCCTCTGTTCCCGGTAGTGGCTCTCACGAGAGCTCCAGGGTTCCCACCCCCACCTCTCACCCAGTCTCTACCCCTCTTCCCTCGTCGACTTCGACAAGCGAAGAAGTGAGCACGGCCAAGACCAGTGTGGAGCCTCAGACTCCGACCGAGACGCCCACGCCCTCCACCTCCGACGACAACGACTGGATGCCATCGACCATTCTTATCGTGCCTACCACCACTGCCACCGAGAGCTCGACCTCCGGTGAGACTGCGGAGCCCACGGCACCACCATCGCTCCCTGGGTCTATTACCCCATCGAACGAGGTCACCGAGCCCCCGTCTGACTCCATCTTGCTCCAACTTGGTTTCAATAGCCAGCTGCCCTGGTCATTTGTTGCAACCACTCCCTTGTCGTCGTCACAGATCTTCAACTACACCCCTCAGGCTATTGAGAACGCCTTGCCAACCCTCTCTGCTAAAGACGGCCCAGTTATGTTCGCTATTGAGCCTTACTATAACTGGCAATCCACGGGCTACAACGCCACCCTTGCTATCTTCTATTTCCCTCGTGACAAGGTCGATGCCCTGAAGGCGCTTAAGGTTAACCCCAACTCTGCTCTCTACAACCAGGCTAGCGAATCTATCCAGTCATTGATGACAATGGTTGACCCTACAATTCCCCTCGAGTTCTCCGGAAACTACCCTAGTGGTGACAGCGACTCAACTGGGGCTAACAACCACGGCGGCAGCGATGATGGCTCGGACAATGGCAACAATGAGAACACCGATGGCTCTGCCGGTAGCTCTAAGGCTAAAGCTAGCTCTGTTGGAATTGGAGTTGGTGTTGTAGCCGGTGCTGCCGCTTACGGTGCGGGTATGTTCTGGGTTGCCCGCCGCTACCGCAAGAGAAAGCAGTTGCACCAGCGCTCTAGCTCGACCGTTGAGCAGATGAGCCAGGGAGGTTCCGCTGCCGGTTCGATGTTTGCTGCCGGTGGCCGTGCCCCCAGCCATGGTAGCCGTGGAACTGCTCGTTCACAGATGATCAGTGCTCCCGTTATGGCGGAAAACTCTTTGGGATGGAACTAGACATGTATAGACCACTACTTCCATCACAAACCAGCTCCTTTTGGACTCTACGACGACAATCAGAGGGCACTGGGCCTTTGGAAAACACTCTTTCTTCTGAGGAATCTGCTCCTTTCAATGCGCTCATGCTCTCCCCACTCTCCAACAGAGGCAGGGAAGGAGAGACTGCACAAAACTTCATTTTCATTGTTCATCATCCGGTAAGGATTTGTATGTCACATATCACGTATCTCTTCTTTCTGTGCAATTTTTGACCGGCCACTTTTCTTCTCAACATGATACTCCGAGCGACGATTGGTCGTCGCTGCGTGTGTCGCGTTATCTTTTTTTTTCTTTCTTGACATATTCCCCCTTTTGTTCACCAAATATTTCTTTTTATCCCTTTACTCCTTTCAATGGCACTGGGACAACCAAATTTGGGACGAAATCTTTTCTCTACTTTTTTGGCTTCCACTTGAAAGCTCTCTCTTATGAACTATTGGTCATTCAGTCTTTGGACTTGCACATTAATTATGGATTTGAGTGGCATCTTTTTGACAGTCCAATGGCTTTCCCCTGCCCTTATTTCCTCTCTCTCCTTTCTCCATCCCTCCCTGCCTCTTTGTTGTATCTCAATATCTCTATTGTGTTTTCTTGTTTTTGCGTTTTTGCGTTTCTGTACAGATGTACGAATTGTGTCCAAGTGCCGTGTGGCCTTGTAGATGTGGACGTGAGCCTGCCAATGAGACGAGTAGATCTTTTTCTTTTCAACCCTGACTTATAGAAGGTAAATATTGTAGTGTAGGCTTGTTATGTCCAAGTTGAAACGTCTTAGTCCTTGCCGAATATAATATGGTACAACACTACTGCTGCATAGACCCAGTCTGACATGGCATACATTGCATCAGGGCACAGATCAATAGGTGCGGTGTGGACATTCGGTTGAGACACCAAGCAGGATGAGAATAGATTTGTGCGCTCTGACCGAGGTTGCAGAAATTCACCCAACCTCCGCAGCACTTTATTCTTTTGCCCCCCTCTCGAGGAGAAACTTAACGACTTCAATGTGACCAAATCGACAGCACGCCCGCTTTGAGGCCTAGGATACTGCCTTTCTTGGGTATTGATATCCGCCCCCTCGTCGAGAGGGAAGCTCAAGAAAGGCAGTATCCTAGGCCTCAAAGTGGGCTCATGTCAACATTGCCATACTTAGCTGCGAGTTGGAGAGGCGTCCGATATTCAGAGCCTTTGACATTGATCTCAACCTTGCTATGGTCCATCAAGAACTTGATCAATGGAAGACAGCCCACGTCCGCTGCCTGGATGAGATAATAACTGCTCTTAACCTCACACCCATATTCTTCGCAAAGCTCAAACATCTTGAGTGCGTGATTGTATGCCGCAGAAGAGGCCACCGTTCACCTCGGAAACGAGATCTGCTTCATCGAGTCCCCCGTACACGGGATATTTGACCACATGGCAATGACCGTGGCTTATCGCTTCGCTTACACAACGAGAGGAATAAGTTTACTGCAAGATCCTAGGTAAAGCGCTACCTGTGAAGTCAATCGGCTATGCCAGTCTGCCGTAACTGCCACATATTTCGTATATTTCCTGTAGATTAGATAAAAATTGATATATTCATGTAACTACATCCACCAGGCCGTAATATAATAACCAACATACCGTTTCATTCAGAGTATCGAAACTATACATAGACAAAGGACACACTCTTCTGTTGGATTGCCAAATGTGCCAACTTGTCCAAATCCGAGTCAGATAGTTCTTGATTTATCTGTTTCCGTGCCCTAACAACCAAATTTTGCCCATAATGATGCTCAAAATCAACACTGGCGTCCCAATTGAAGAGCGGCGAGCTCTCACGGAAGAAATATGGTTGGCCATCCCTCTTGATGAGGTCAAACTTCTGCCGATGTGCGGATTGGTGAGCTGTTATGAATTCCCCTGCGGTTGTTACTGCAACACTGCAGTGCCAAGGGCTCATGGAAAATGAGTTCTTCTGTGGGATAAGGGGAAAGGACAGCTTTGTCTGTCCCGATGAGGGATGGATAGAGAGACGCAGTGAGTCCGGATAAATTTGGCGTACGAGCTCCGCGTACTCCTGTAACCTATAAGATTAGCCATATTGTCACTTTACATGGCGCTCTAAATAACTGACCACTCCGCGGACAATCATTTCCTTTGCAATACTTTTGATCTTCTTCTTATATTGCTTGGGGCCAGCGCAATCTTTGGTCACAGGGCTGAATTTTAGATCGACTTTCATGAACTTGTCGTATCCTGCGGTAAATCAGCCAGGGGCATTAATTATACATGAAAACAATACACTTACCATTATATGTCCTCAGATAATCCTCGTCACTTTTCAAAAACTTATCGACATCGAACTCCGGCCGTCCACATCGTCGATGAAGTTCAGCCCTCGATAGACCACAGAGCTTCACATAATCGGATTTGGAAATCTGGGCAGCAGTATAAAGACCAAGCATATTCATAATACGATGGAACTGAATACAAGCATATCCCTTCTCAACAGCGATTTTCCGCAGTCGATTCCCATACTCCCAGACCTCCTCATCAGAAATCCCCGTAAGATCTAGAATCTCGGAATCAAATTAGCGTCCTATCATGTATCTAACGTTCAAATTTAATAGGAGAGTCCAATCTCACCATTGTAACAAATCCCATCCGTAACAATAACCACAACCGCACCAGGCGGGTAGACAGCCTTAATATCCCGACAAAGATTCACCAACCGCGCCAACCCCAGCTCATCCCCCAAATCTGGAAGCGCACCTAGCACCTTATCCATGCGGTTATTACTCTTCATTGGAAAAGCCGGCAGAACCATAGGAATCGCCCTGCTGGCTGCGATATGGATTTGCACGCGCGGTGTGAACGATGACCGGCCCAGCCATTCACCAGCTGTGGTTGTGCGCTCGTGAGAGCCGTAGCGCTCCACGATGTTTATTATTTCTTCTGCCTTTAGGCGGGTTGATGTGGGACATATTGCCGATGTTTCGGGGTGGGTGTAGGTGATTTCAGGTTTTGGGGAGACTGCGTGTGGTTTTGGGTGGAAGGAGACTCGTGTTTTCGGGATGGGGGTGATACAGTCCAAGGGGATTGTGTGGGCGGAGACTTCGACTACCGTCGTAGCCAGCATTTTGATATAGCTCATGATAGATGGGAGCAGGGAGGTCGTGGTTGTAGCTAGGGATTGGGAAGGGGTAGATCTGGTATTCGAATGTACTCGTGACTTATAGGGGTGGTACCCTCGTGTGTTTGTTGGAATCCGGTGGCTTTCTATTGCCACCTTGCTCTCGTTTCTTATGTTGGTGTATATTCGCCGCCAAACTTCCCTGTCCTTCCCCTAACCTTCTTCGCCGTCCTTTTTGTACTTCTGATAACCCGTCGGTGGAATCTGGAGTGAGAACTATGTTATTGCACAAAAAAAGGATGAAATTGTATTGTTTACCGTCCGACTACACGTGTGCTGAAGCTAGTGCATGACTTGGAATATGACTGTGTTTTCATATGCCCGGATTAGGAATTTGATCGAAGAGGCCCGGAGAACAACAATATGGGGTCCTATGTCTGGACACACCGTGTCCCAGGTAAATGGTTACTGTTTGGCCAATCGAAAATGCTCTATCAACCTAAGAATTCTATAGCTGTTGAACTGACTGTACTGACTGTTCATGCATGGTCTGACGGAAACCGCTTCTTGATTAGGCTAGGATTAGGACTATCTTACACGAGAAATCGGGATCGTGGGAAAGGGGAACCAATTAATGTCCGTGGCAAAATATTCCGGGAAGAAATGTAACATGTCAATGTGACATTTCATTGTTTTGACTGGCTAAAAGTTGATACACCATGCGAAGTCATCAAGATCCACGACATCCACATGGGAGCTTAAGACTAGAGTGGACGGTCAAGTGCCCGCTGCTCTCTGTACACAATATAACGTGTACCAGTGGTACGCCGCACTGCAGCTGTTAGGGATGACATGCATGTCTAAAATTGCTCTAGCGTCACAGCTTGAGTATAGTCATGCCAAGACCGGGGAGTATTCCATCCCCAAAACCTCCGTCATGTGCATCGAGTATAATGTTTGGAGCCTTGATCAAGCAAATTGAGCTCATCCGTCACTTTTGTTGACCTCGTCTAGGCAACCGATTCACAAGAAGTAAGAAGCCTCCTTCTCTCGCTCCCAGCGATACTCCATGCGCTTCGCAGTTTCTATTCCGACTTCGGTACCACCATAATACTCCGATATAAACTCCAGCATCACATCAATCCCTGCAGTTATCCCTGCAGATGACCATATCTCAACCCCAGGTAGCAACGACAGGCCGTCAGACATCGCATCCTTGGGAACACTATCACGTAGCCACCGTCTGTTGCGCTGCCATTTCACGTCGCCAGTTTGTTTAGCGACATCATTGTAGCGGGCAGAATTTGTTGTCACCTGGCGTCCATCTAGAAGACCAGTCTGCGAGAGGACATGGCTGCCAGTACAAACAGTAATGATGCTGTGGCGAACAAAGGGCGCAACAGCAGTCAGAAAGTCCTGAACCTCCTGCGTGTTGGGGACTTTAACTTCATTGGATGGAGTATTAGTGTCGTAAATACGGTTCAGTCGTGTCCCCGGCCCCCCGGGATTATCAATACATCGATCGGTTTGAATTCACCACTACCATCTTCAGCAACTTTCCCCGCTTTCAGGGCAGAGACCACGTCAGCGAATGTACATTGTGGCAGCATTTGCTGGTTGCAAGCTGTATTGATGTTTGAAGCGGGCAGATCAAATCGCCAATTTGCCTTTGGGGGAGGGATTGGTTTCACTGAGACTGGGTCGGGAGTTGCGGCGGATACAGTCAGGGTGATGGCTGATGTGTCAGGGTACTGCGTGCGAATGTTGAGAATGTCCAGTGGGGCGGCCACGTCTAGCAGCTGGAATCCTGGAAACAAGGGAAGGTGGTAATGGAGAGGTCGGAGGCCCATTTTGTGTAATACTCCGTTGGTGGAGAAGGCTCGTGAAGTGAAGAGTTGGGGAAAACGTGGTAGCAGGGAAGTCATGCTGAAACAAAGCGGGTCACACAATTTTGGTTGATTCACAGTATTCCAAGGTCAATTGATGTAATTAGCCAAGGAGAGATGTATTCATATTCATATTCACGTTGTGAGGATGAGGATGGCAAAGATAGCGTAACACGCTAAACAAGTAAACTACCTAGGTATGTTATGTGGCTTAAAGGTAATACCTAACAGTGCTTGATACTCGTCACCATCGAGGTGAGACAAGTAGATACACTGCATAACGCTCTATTCAAATATAATCATGCATGTACGGTATTTTTTTCAAGCCTCCGAAATGTGAGACCCGACTACAAACAACGCTCCAGTCAAAATGCAAATACCCCCGAACAATTGCGCGTACAGGTAATCACCTCCCCGTAACGCGATCAGCTGTCCTGCTATGTACGGTCCAGTCAGTAGTGGAATGCTATTGATCGTGGTGATCATCCCAACACGTGTGCCGGACTTTTCCGGGTCTTTGGATCCAAAGTACGCATTGGCAGCGGGCAATTGACTCTGTGCACAATTTACCAGTAGCCCGTAGACCGTGGCCCAAATGAACATGCCAACGTGGGTGTGTACACCAATCCACCCTAGAATGGCGATTCCGCAAGGGATGGAGACTGCAATGCAAGTCCTTACCGCACCCAGCCACCGGTCTGCAACAAATGCAGATGCAATGCGAGACGGAACACCAACCCCATTCATCAGGATCAAAAGGAGAAGCGAATCCGATGCAGTGAAATTCGTATGGACCTGAGCATATTGTCGAAGCTGTAGATGCCGTTAGTTGTTATGCCATCAACCAATGCGAAACCAAACAAAACTTACATAGATGTATGCAAAGTAGATACCCTCGAAGATCAGGAATGAGCCGATCGAAAAAAGGAGGTAAGGGCGTTCACGGAATGCACTGAAATCAACCCAGGGAGGAGGGCTCCGAGGTATAATCCGAGATCTGGTAAACTTGACAATTATAACGCTGTTGAACAGGATGATGGCCGCCATGATCCGGACAGTCCACCCGAAGCCAATGTTGTTGAAACATTGGTACGCGACCACTGGGAAAATCATTCCTCCAGTCGCTGCCCCACAAGAAGCCAGCGAGACAGCCATCACTCGCTTGGAGTTGAAGTATGTCGCATACAGCGAGATCATGGGGCTAAAGACGAGCCCGTGGCCAATTCCACTGACGATGCCTTGCGCTAGCCAAAAATGCCATAACTTCGTGCCAAATGAGGTTGCCAATGCTCCAGAGACTTGAAAGAAACACCCAACGGTGATACATTGTCTCAGGTAACCCGCATCCATCGCTCGCCCCGAGAAAGTGGCCAGGAAATGGACGAGGAACATCTGCACCGCTCCGATCCACGATGCATTCGCTGGGCTGACATCGAGTGTTCTGACGTAGTATTCCTGAAAAAAGCCGTATCTATATTGAGTCAACAGTTGATATTGACCTTGGATGTGACAGGGCTGGCTCCCTTACGATGTAATATAGCCCCAGACATTGAACACGACCAGGTGTCCAGTCAGCACTTGAGTCCAGGCTAAGAGACCTCCGTCAGGAATTTCATTATTCTCGGCCTTGCGATCTTCGTCTTGTTGACCGGGATCTGGGCGAATAAATAGCGGGGATTCTTCGGTAGGAGTAGTATGGGCAGCGGCCGACGTTGTGTAAGACACACCGTTGGTAGTCAAGCATGCCCCGGCCTCATTGCTCTGCGACATATTTGGCTGCCCCATACTGTTTCAGCCCAAAAGAGCAAAAAAGAAATATCTCCCAGGATTCGGGTAATAAAGTGGGAGGCGGGCAGTATATGAGAGTTGAGATCTAAAATGTGGCTACGTACATTGTGGAGTTAATGTACCCTCTCCCTGCAGAAATCTTACAGATATGCTCGAGTTTCTTACCTATTACAGGTACTGCTGCAGGTAACAATACCTATATGTTGTGCAGGTAACTTAATGAAATACCGTAAACTATCCGTACATGTCACTGCAATCGGATGTTGATCTTGACACGGAGGGATAATAATAACATCTGATCATCCACGGTCTCATTTTGCTGCACACATCCACGAGTTCCTCTGCATTCTACTAACAATGGAATTTGAATATGCCCCAGATGAAGTTTCCCAGAAAGTTGTCGAGGTGCTAAAGCGGTTTTGCTTGCACTCGAGCAAAGATGGCCATCAGAAAGACGTCGGAAGGGTCTTCGAATCCGTGCCTGAGAAGCTGAAGATCAATATCACCGCGAACCAGCCAATCACCATGGTCTTACCTGCATTTCCATGGAAGAGCCCGAACCAGAACAAAGTGCTAGGAGATGGAGCTGATCTAGGAGAAGAAATCGGCCTGGCGAAGTTGAATCACCTCTGCGAGGATATCTCGAAAGTCTACCCTTATGGCGCGCGACTTATCCTCATTTGTGATGGACCAGTATATAATGGTATGTCATTTCTTGTATCAACCGAGCGGTGATACAATTATCAAGAATGGGAAGACTGACTGACGGTGTAGACTTGGTCGGCGTTCCCGACGACGAATATTACGACTATGGCATTGAACTGCGCAAAATCGCCCACGAGAAGCATTTTTCTCCCATCCAGTTTATCCGGCTGATAAATTTACTGGGCTTAGGTGATGGCGAGAAAATGTCGAAGGCAGATTACTTGCGTCTGGTTCCCACCTGCAGGGAGAAACTCATGTCACCCACATACTTAGATCCGAGATTTGACATTGACCATGAATTGGAGACAAATCCAGATACCAAGACAACATACGAGAGCTATTTTGGTCGCATCTCAGAGGATCTAAGATGGGCCAAAGGATTTGATCCTCTTGTCGCGGCCGACCCGGCGCTCTATGCGGCTGAGGTGTCGAAGATGGCGAAGACTATGATCAACCGGCTCATTGTAAGTTTCAATGTCATATATAGTTGCTGATTTGGTTGTTTTAAAAATCTGACTCCCTGGCTCACTATTTCATCAGGCGTATGAAGCCGTAATTAACGCTACACTCGGAAAATACATCCGTCTCTCTATTCACCCTTCATTAGGGCGAAACAAGATATCTGTTCCCCTGCTGCGGCAGGGTGAACTGTTTGGTGACATGCCATGGCATGCAAGTGTGGTGGTACTGTCAAATGGGGAGATTAAGACCGGAAGATCTCAAGAATTTCGCAAATCATACGAGGTCGTTATGAGGCATGGCCGGCCGTATTACTTCAGGGAGCGAAGCCCAACATATGAATGGGAGGCAGAGGTAGAATTCCAGCATGATTACGATGGGTTAATTGTGAGGAACCCCTGTCAGAGTGTTCGGACGCTTGGTAGAGATGATCGCTTGAAGCTGGCTCGCTTGATTGTGCAGTATCAGACCAAGTCGGTTCGGGTGGAGGGCTTCGATGTGCCAAATGACGCATGACCGTTTGGATATTCCGTTTCTTCTGCTTGTGCTAATAGTGTATGCTACTGAAAAGAAGAATACAAAGTCCAGGACAATAATAAGTGATGTAAAATTAAGATCAGAAAGAAACTAGTAAGGTGGGTCTACCCGGGCAACGTTCCTTCATTTGGAACCATGGGTCCAGATGATGGGAATGGGCAGGCTATTGAGTGTAGTTCAAGATTTAGTCCCTAATTTCTCTCTGTTGCTGAGCTGGTGCTTGGGCCTATTATTTTTGGCTGTTATATATGGTTCGATAGGTGAAGTCTACGAAGACGTCAGCTCTTTGTGAGAGTCACCGGATATGGTCTTGACCTATTTGAGCCGTAAATGGGATATAGCATCAAGACAAGCTTCACTAACCACATCTATGACAATAGAAATTGGAAAGGTTCACTTCAACGTAGATGAGCAGCATGGCAATATAACATAAAAAAGGAGGAACGATAATAGTGTGTATTTGTTCAAAAGGGTTGGGTATAAGTGCATAAGCAAACCCAGTGGATATCAGTAGAAATAGGAGACCAGAGTAGGAGATGATGTGTACAACAAGTGGTAGGGGAGATGCGCCCGTACGCAAGAGACAGAAGCAGAGGAAAGGAAGCACTTCAGTCAAAACAATGAATAGAAGCTGATGTATTTACCTCATTCCTTCTTTTTTTTTCCGACTCCGATTCAGACTTTCCAAACCAGCCTGCCAGTGATGCGATTCCACCACTACCGGCCTTCTCACTTGACTGACGACGGAGCTCACGCGCTCGTTCTCGCTCAGCCTTGTACTCGTCCCAGGAGAGATTTGCTGCCGCCGCAGCACGGACTTCCTCTTCTTCCCGAGGAGGAAGCCTCTTGCCTGGCAGTGGGCGGACGGCTGCTTCGCCGCCGTAAGCACGAAGACCGGTTCGGAAAGCCCATTCAACAGCCTCGTCGACCGGGTGATCGAAGATATAGGGAAGGAAGGGGACAACAGCGAGACCAAGCTACAGTAAACCGTCGTCAGCATAATATTCACGAACTTGCGTTTTCGACCGGAAGGGAAACGGTACATACCCCGATCGGCGTCCAGGTCCGAATGAAGGCAACCTTGACCCCCTTCACCATCTGCCCAGAGTAGCGGACTACACTGTGGATTGTGAATGCTGGCAATCCCATACTCGCGATACTCTGGAATACCGCGCGCTTGGCCATGACCATGCGGTAATCCTCTGCAAGCGGGATCTCCGGAGTCGTCCAGTTCGGAAGCTCATCCTTGGACACAGCCGATTTACCAATCGTCATGTTGCCCGTCGCCATGCCCTTGATAATCTGGTCCTGCGAAGGCTGGCTAGCATCCTTGTATGCCTCGCCCGTGGGAGCCAGTGCCTTCCAGTTCCGGAGATAGGCCTTGTAGCCTTCGTGGCCAACATCGCCTAGCAGGTATGTCCAGGAGATAGTGTAGGCAGAGCGCACGAGCCATGGGTGTGCAATCGGGCGGAAGGACTCGCCGATGTCTGAAGTGTAGGCGACATAGCGATGGGCGGACAGGAGGATTGTGCGGATGCGGTTGGCGTACGCGGCATAGCGGAACCCTGTGTCTGTGGAGTTCACCGAGCTGCCGTCAATCGAGGTGCCCATCGTTAGTTTATTTTTCGTCTATGCTTGCTTTTGGCGTTGCGATGATTTGCTCGAGCTTGCGGGGTAGTATGTCATCGACCCAAGTCGGGAAGTACCGTTCGACGGCCTTCTTTTTCAGGCTCTCTCTCTCTCTTCCCTCCATCTTTCAGAGCACGCGACAGCAACATCAATTTGCTTGGGATAAGAAATAATAATAATATAGACGAATTAGAATTTCACATACTATTGGGAATAGAGGTCATCGTAGAACTCGTCATCGCGATCAACCAACTGTTGCAATTTTGCGGGGAGCTTCTCTCGAACTACAGGCTTATCCAACAACTCCTGTGGGGAGACTGGGGTTCATCCTGTTGACGACCGCCCCAGACCATTGTAAATGGGGTATGGTATGGTCAGTGATAAGTTATGTAGTCGTTTCGAACAAAGCAACGCTTATTTGCCTGCCAAATACAGGGGAATCAACTCGAAAGGGGTATATAGTTAATATGAAAAAAAGTAAAAGAGAAGAATGAGGAAAGCTATGCAAGGGAGGAAAGGAGTTCTTATTTTAAGACTCTCATATTAGCCGCGCACCATAGCCGAAGACACAGCCATAGCCGGGAGATGCAGCATTATTAGCTGTGGGATAGTTCCCTCCGAGGTACCGTTAGTAGGAAGACCCTACTCCCTACTATTACAGCGGTTTCCCTGCAACTACAGGGGTTAATCCGAATTAGGATTTGTCTCTCTTGGCATCCAATTTTTAATACTAGTGCTATTTATTATGGTACTACCATAGTAAAAAACACAGCACCCGAGCCATCGAGACCTACGACCCAAAATGGGTCGTGCCGAAGACTAATCTTAATGCGGAGTTCACCCGTGGACTGTACTTCGATGGGAACACCGTTACATGACCTTGATGAACTCGGCCTGTGGCATCATACCTAGGTAGTTAACTTCATCTACACACGTGGAACAGACTTTGATTCATACACCTACCTTTACGCATTTGATACAAGGTAAGGCTGCAAATCAGCTCCGAATCATGCATTTAACTGACTTACAATAAAGCTTGCTCACCGCCGTCATGACCACGAACCGGCCGTCGCTTATGCACCGCAAATTTATGCAATTTTTTGCCGAGCAAGATGATGCTTCGGAGGGCCATACCTCAAGCCAGTGTCCAGTCAACCCCTCGGACTCTTATACACCTGAGCCATTTCAAAAACAATACTGTTTCTTCTATGGAACCCTAATGGACCCACCAACACTTGCATCGATTCTACGACTTCCAGAACCCCCTGTTATGCGACCAGCCAAGGTGGTAGGATACCATATCAAGCTTTGGGGGCCATATCCTGCCTTACTCGTTGGACCACCTCTTCAACCAGTTGAGGGCCTAGCATACGAGGTTCAGTCACAGGAGCAACTCGATCGGTTAAGTGCGTATGAGACTAGCAAGTATCGCATTAAGGCCTGTATGATCAAGTTCCCTAGCGAAAACGGTGGCGAAGAAGAGCGTGTTAGGGGTAAGGTTTTTGTATGGAATGGGGAATCCGAAGAACTACGGGAAGGAAATTTCAGTCTTGAGAAATGGTTACAGCAACGGAAGCGAAAAGGACCATAGTAGAAATAATATACGGGATGATGCTTCGAGGCCGAACTCAACATTTATTGCTCATTGTCGACGCTTTCAACCGGAGCTTTAGCTTGCTTGAGTCTGGCCCCCCTCGGTTTCTAAACTTTTTCGTCTTCTCGTGTTGTGATTGATCTTCATATGCCGGTGCCCCCCCCGTGACGTTTCGTCCCGGGGAGATCACATGATATCGGATGTAGCCGGGTGCCCCGAGTGTCCTTACCTAATCATCCACATTTCCGAAGTCATGTGATTTGTCTAACCAAATCAGGAAAGGCGGTATCCGTGCCGACCTCGTCGTTTGGTCCAAGCCTGAGGATTCCGTCCACATCGCTGCCAATTGAACCTCCCGCTGTACCTCAATTCCAACCCTACAAAATGGTTGTCTACTACCAGATCGCCGGCAAGAAGGTCGGCTCCCACGTTGTAAGTTTACACTACCCCGAAAAGGCCGCTGCGCGCTCGCTATCCCTTTCTCCTCGCGCTTCGTTCGGGTACTTGTGAAACATGAAAGCTGACCATGCTCCCTTTACCCCCTCATTAGCTCGCCATGGCCACCCTCGGCAGCATGTTCGCCGGCTCCTGGCTCGCCATGTCCGGTGGTGAGAAGCCCAAGACCGCTCAGGGTCCTCCCATCAACGCCTCCTCCAAGGATGAGGAGAACTTCGTCCAGTATGTCACGGAAAACCGAGAACCGCCGACCATGAATCGGATCTCGATATCAGCCCCGAGCGTCTCGCTGACTTGGTATCTCACAGGAACTTCATGAAGGAGGTTGATGGCGGCGAGAAGAAGCCTGCCGCTGGCCACTAAACCACCCCTCGATACGGTTTATATTGATGGAGCAGTCGAACATGAGCAGCTAGGATTCCGAATTCAAACAAACTGCCTCGGCTCTCCTGTCACTTCTAGCGCGCAACGACGTGTATCGACCCTTCCGCAGCGTTTTTTTGTGACCACGGTTCTTTTTCGAGAAGCTACACGGACCGACTTTGGGATGTCGGCGGATGAGGTTGATTGGTCTGTACATAGGAGGCTTGTACGCTGCATAGAAAATTATCCTCTTGACACTTGTTCTTTGGGTCTGTTCTTTTCCCTCCTATTGAGCAAGATCAATCGCGGCAGAAGAAAGGATGGTACGATTGCTTCGAACGCAAAATCGCACCGGGTTGTTCGGAGTCGGTGCCTGACAAGAGCCATCTGTGGACTTTTATCCTGGCATGAGCATGTCTATATACAGCTCCGATCAGCTTGCTTGTCCGGCCAGTAGGAGCGCATTAGCGACGAGGGACCGTAAAGCAAAACGAGAAGATGTAACTACCTAGATAGATTGTAACCAGCATAGAACAAGCATACTCTGAAACAATGGTGACACGCGACATCCACACACGATCAACCTTGGAATGATCTTCCAATGAGTTAAGCAGTTCGAGTGCTGCCCAAATCAACTTCAAAAAGGTCTTCGGATATCCCGAGGTCTCGAACCGCCTCCCCCCAACCTAACCACTTGACCCTCACTACAACTCCCGAAACACCCCTACCAATAACCCGAGAACCCAAAATGAAACCCCTCCCTTTCCCATTTCCCCTCAACATCGGTACAGACATCGTCCACATCCCACGCATAGCCCGTCTCCTCGCCCGACCTAATTATCTCCCACGATTCACGCGCCGTATCCTCTGCGATCAAGAACAACACGACTACCACTGCCGCTTCAGCGAAATCCTTAAAGCACGCGCCGCATACCACCAACAGCCTCCACCCGTGCCGGCAGATATAACACGCTGGCTGGCGGGACGCTTCGCAGCGAAGGAAGCGGCGCGGAAAGCGGCACCGTCTGGTGCAGCTTCGATTGGCTGGAAGGATGTCATGGTCCGGGTTCAGGAGGATGGGGGAGGTTTGGGAAGGGTGTGAGTCGGAGGCCTGAGATTGTTTATCTTGGGAATGGGCTGGATGGGGATGCGGGTGACGGGAGGGTCGCGAAGTTATCGATCTCGCATGATGGGGAGTATGTTGTCGCTACTGTTTTGGCTGCTGGATGAATTGCTGGGTTTATTGGACTCCGCTTTATTGGTTGACTCTCATTGCAACTGTTGTGGCTGGTTCACTCGGTCTCTTAAGGCTGCGGCTCGCCCGGCACCGGACGGCAAGCAGTCAGTTGCCTGGTACGCATGTTGTGATTGTCCCAGTGTGCAACTACTGGGGTACTAGGGTGCTATTGGGGTACTGGTTCTCTTCTAGATAGAGTGGTTTTGGAGTGAGTTAAGGGTTTGATGTGGTTTGCCATCCGGTCAAATTGGCTCAATGCTTGCAATTGGGTCGTACCAGTTGAGGTACATCCGAAACTCGAACCCCAGTGCGCTTCACTCTGGAACCTCACCATTGGTGTCCGATATGAATGTATTTCACCGCTTGTGGTCAAGCGATACCTGGGTAGACGGTGGAGATGGCTGGAAGCAACACCTTCATTGGGTATATTATAGAAATAAATACCAGTGCAAATACAGATCTAAGGGCCAATAAAAAATCGTGTATTGAAATATTGATCATTGTATCCATGGATATATGCAGCCATTTATAGAGGTGCTACTTGTCACGCTGCGCTATAAAACGGCACAGAAATCCTTATCGTCTATCAACTCCAGATCTCTCCCCCACGTAGCGTGTTCCATATTCTTCAGTAGAACATCCTAAAAACCAAACGTGAGTATGAAATCTGCATTTACTGTTCAAAACGGCCAAGCCTATTCCTGCCCCTCTAACCGCCCGTCCTTCACTTTGGATATTGTGCTAACCAGGAGCCGCAGTGACATTCCCACGAGACATGCCATTCTCGCATCATAGCCATTCGGGCCAATTCTGCCCTGGCCATGCCCAAAACTCATTAGAAGATGTGATTCGAACTGCCATCAGCAAGAAGATGCAAGTCTTCTGTCTGACCGAACATATGCCCCGCCATAAAGAAGATTTCTATCCCGAGGAAGTGCGTAAGGAACACATCCACCACAGAATCCCGAATTAACCAATCATCCAGTTCGAATCTGGCGATACAGAAGAAAGCCATGCAGCAAATGAAGCCGCTTATTGGAAGGAAGCAGTGTTTCTCCGCGAGAAATACGCATCCCAGATCAAGATCATCATCGGCTTCGAGATTGACTGGATCCGACCCGCCTCTAAAGATTTGATCGAACGCTCACTTTCACGGTTCCCCTTCGAATTCTTCGTTGGCTCAGTTCACCACATGCACACGGTACCAATTGACTATGACCGACCTATGTACGAGCAGGCTCGAGAGACAGCCGGTGGAACAGATGAGCGACTATTCGAGGACTACTTCGATGCACAGCTGGATATGTTGAAGCAGCTCAAACCACTCGTTGTGGGGCATTTTGATTTGATTCGTCTGAAGAGCGATGACATGGAACGCAGCTTTACTACCTGGCCTGGTGTCTGGAGTAAGATTTTACGGAACTTGGACTTTATTGCTTCATACGGCGGTATGCTGGAGCTCAATTCGGCTGCGTTGCGCAAGGGAATGACTGAACCGTATCCCAAAGCGGAGATTTGCAAGGTAAGTACGCAGTCTTCTGTTATATATCTTTCGACTAATTTGATAATCGCAGGAATTCGTGGCGCGTAAGGGTCGCTTCTGTTTGTCTGATGACAGCCACGGCGTCGACCAGGTTGCTTTGAACTTCCGCCCAATGCTTGATTTTTTGGATCTCGCTGGTATCTCAATGCTGCATTATCTACAATTGGAAGCTTCGGTGTCATCTCCTGTGCCCGATGCTCGGTTCCCCAAGACACAGATTGTGGAGATTTCAGTAGAGGACGTGAGGAAGATGGCATTTTGGTCATGATTCTACGATCTATATGTATATTCATGAGATTTTGCCTTGTACAGTATTCTCTGAGACCTCCACTATCATATCTACAACATAGGTCAATGTCAGAGAACAGTTCCGGGGTTACGATCGCGGGGATGCTTCCCCCGCCATTACCCCTCCGCGGGGAGCAAATAGGATGATTCCTTTCTCTGTATATGGGTAGTCCGAGGGAAAGGGCTGATTGGTCTGATCGTATTGTACATCATCGCATTGTAGGAGATTCCAACCATTTCACCCATGTGGCATTCACGAAACCCACGAGTTTCCCCGTCTTACGCAGATCATATCCTTGTATATCGTCGACTATGTCCCGGTGTTACTTTCATGCTATTTCCAGGTATTCCCGGCTGTTTTCAACTGTTCATAAGCGGGTTAAACAACCCTATTACGAACACATCCCAGCTTCAAAGGATTTCTAGGAATATTCTACCCCTGTAACTCACCAGAAATAGTTGAGTGGATGGTACACAGGCTATAATAAGAACGATAGCCAGTAAAATAACCCAAATACAGCAATCTCATTGCGAGACACTTGAGATTCATTACGTCGTGTCCCGCCCAAGGAAAAAAAGTGGATAATCTGCCCCTCCCGAGCTTCCCCCGTCTTCCTTTTTCCTTCTTTCTCTTCACATCTCGCATATCCATCCTAGACACATCTCTTTATTACTTTCACAATGGGCGTTGAAAAGAAGACTCTGGTCGAGGGCAACGGTGTTGACTACCCTAAGAAGGGCGAGCACGTTGCCATTCACTACACCGGCTGCTTGTACGACGCCGATAAGGCCGACAACCACTTCATGGGCAACGTGTAAGCCAAATCACCACGCCACCTCGAGGTAACTGACGCGTGCTAATATGTCCTTGAATAGATTTGACAGCTCCCACAAGCCCGGCCGTGGTCCCCTTGCCACCCCCATCGGGGTCGGTCGTCTTATCCGCGGTGCGTCTCCATATATCCGGATTGAGTCTTCTGTGAGACAAATAACTTCTTTCAGCTCGCTAACGTGATAAATAGGCTGGGACGAGGGTGTTCCCCAGATGTCCCTCGGCGAGAAGGCCATCCTGACCATCAGCCCGTGAGTTGCCGTTTTGAACTTTCCTTTGCGCTTTTGCGCTGATCTACTGAACACACTGCTAATATTCGGCTCTCGACAGTGACTTCGGCTATGGCGACCGGTACGTACCAACCAAGGCCAATTCTGATCAATAATCTGTGGCCTATCCGATACTTCAAATGCCTCGCAACTCCAACTTGCATCTTTGGCCTCTCTGTGAGATTTGTGCTAATACCAAATCATTTTAGTGGCTTCCCCGGCCTGATCCCTGCCAACTCTCAGCTTGTCTTGTGAGTAGTTCACCTTTCATTTTCCTTTCTCACTCCATGCTACCCAACTATAAAGGAGTAAACTAACTGTTGACAGCGAGGTCGAGCTCCTTAAGATTGGCACAAAGAGCGCTTAAATCAATCGCTATTCAGGAATTTCCAGCAGATACAAGATATGGAAATAACAAACGAGAAAAAAAAAAGAACTTAAATCATTCATAGTCGTGTCATACGGTTGACAGGCTACTCGGATAACAAATGAAAGCTTGATCTCGTTGCTGCCCATTGATTTGACTCGTTACCCGACGAAGACAGTCAAATGGACTAGTACATGCCTGCATTCGTTTCCCGTGTTCATACACACACTGTAGATTCTCATAGCTTAGCTTGCCTCCACCTCCATATCACCGTGCGATACTATTGATATAATCCATCCCGTCGACACGGTACGTGTCGGCCTCGATATAACTCTCATTTTGGGGTAAGCGGAAAACAAAATTCGCCGCGCCGGACGAATACTTGGGCCATTTAGCAACATCAGACACTATGACGCAGTCAGCTTCCAGGCAATACAATCAAGCCGCACGCATGTTCTACTAACCACCATGTCCATTGGGATCTAGGTCTGCCACGAATGACGTCCACATCCGCGCTGCCATCTGTCCCAGTTCCAAGCGCGCGGGGTCGGATCCTAGCGGTGTGATTGTCTGTACTGGATTTGCAAAGACGAAGGGGATCTGTGTAGCCGGATACAAGCGTCAGTCCATCTTCCAGATTAGAGGCTTAGGTAGTTTCCAAGACCAGGTGGGTTATAATTACCTCTGCAAAATGTTGCACCCCGATCGTTGTTGAGCTGTTCAACGCCGCCACGTCCCATCTGTACGTATACACATTGTCGCTAAAGGTTGCCATCCGTTGTGCTAACATGCGTCGTGGCGCTGCCATGGTTATATCCCCGGCAATTGATGCATAGCGCTTATACATGAGTCCCAGTGTGGGCCAGGTGGTGTTGCCCCAGCCATAGGGGCAGCCGATGGCGGGGATATTGGGGTAATAGGATAGCAGCTCGGTAGCCTGGGAACTGTTGAGGACCCAGCGCTTGGATGCTGCGGTACTCGCTTAGCACGATGTCATGATATGTGGCCGTAAACATGTTATGCACAGCACTTACTAGTCAATTCATTGATACAATCCTCATCGGTGTTTGTGCCTGTCGTCCCGAAACTGGTGCCCTCGTCGGTATTTGTCCCTAATAAAATAGGCACTCGGGCCAATTTGCCTTCTTTGTAGCTGATTTGCGGATACTGCGGTATGAATGAGCCATCGATAGTAGCAAACCATTCTAGACCCTCGTTTGCATTGCTGTACAAGGCTTCGTAGGGCAGCTCGCGGAGACATTGTAGGGTGTTCGTTGAATTGGTGCATCTGAGTTAGTATATCAGCTTCCGTTGATAGAAACTTGTTCAACATTGACTTACCCGGTTCTCTCGACGATTCGGTTGTACATTGGCTGGTGCCATTCTGTTCCGTTGTATGGGGGCCCCACGGCACTTCCAGAATCCAGGATTGCTAGTCGAGCTTAGTCTGGTGTAAGAGACAAATGGTAGGAGTGGGCTAACCAGCTCTAAAAAGACCCTCATTATCGCCATTGTTGGTCACCAGGTGGGCCCCGACACTATATGCACCACTGTTTATCCGAGAATAAGCATCTGGTATACCGAAAATTTTATTTCCTGCGACTCACGCGGACTCGCCCCAGATAGTAATCTTGCTTGGATCACCACCGAATGCTTTGATATTCTTCTTCACCCAGCGCATAGCCGTGCGCTGGTCACGCAGTGCTAGATTGGTGTTTCCTTCGGCCTGGAATCCAAGTTAGTATCGAGGAGACGCTGCTGTATATAGTGACATTACCCTAACTTCCTCCGAGTCAAGGAATCCGAATGCCGCCAGACGGTAGTTGATAGAAACACCCAGGACTGGCTTGCCGTTCAATACGCTCTGTTCAACGATATAACTCATATTATACCTGCAGACGGTATAGCACAAGGTTAACCATAACCATCCAGCATCCTTGCTGGGCATGAATATTCATACCTAGCTCTACATTTCTCGACCAACATACCTCGGATCCGCAGTAGCGCCCTGTGACCACCCACCACCGAAAATCCAGATCATAACTGGAAGCAATCCATGACTCCCGTCGGTATTAGGTCGGATTATATTCAAGTTCAAACAGTCTTCATTCAAAGTGATAAGACCCTTGTTAACCATGCTGGTGGTATCAGATCCATAGCCAGGACAGTCGTAGCCGTACTCTGTAGCGTTGTAGTACACCGACTTGGAAGTAGTGCCGAGTCCTCCTAGGGATTGATTATAAGGTCCGGAATTACTATCTTTGGATGCATAGGCGCTCTTGAGCTCTGCTGGTGTGAAGCGGATTGGCTCATCGGCATACTTGATGCCCAGGAAGAGATCCTGGTTGAACTCTGGAAGAGAGCGGCCCACAAAGATAGTCTTTGGGGTCTTGTTGCTTGTTGATAGGGTTGCTGTTGCGGGTTTCGCTTTGGTCCCTGTTGGTTTTGATGAGAGAGGGTTGGCTGTTGCTCCGGAAATGAAGAGGAACAAGGTTGAAAGGAGTATCGAAGTTCTTGTGACCGACCACATGTTCGAAGTTCGAGGGGAACTCTAACTGGACGGGCAAGAGTCAAAACGGCCAAGGTCTTCTTATATAGTTCATTAGCTGCCAATTTGCCTACAAAGTAGATCCTCAAATCCAAACCATGGAGAATTAAACATCCCCTTTCCCGGGAAATTGAATGACAATTTAAGTAACCCCACTATAAACAACCCGGCTATCATTGGGGATGAGCTGTGATCTTTGGCTCCTGGGCGCTCATAGGTGGGAAAATAAAGTGAACATCCGGGCCAAGAGTGGAGAGCGTTTGATCTTCTCAGTGTCAGCACTGAGCTATACCCCTATAGGAGTAGTCTGAAGATTCCTTTAATACAGCAATATAAGACGAAAAGAAGCTCGACGCATATCACAGCAGAGCGAGTAGTCTATTTGGAAAATGTTGTTCTATATAGAGCATCAGGCTGAAGTCCCGGTGTAACATGGGGAAAAGGCGCCGCAGTAGCAATAAGAGCGTTGAGGATATTGTACATCGAACATGACGAATAGAAGGGATGAAAAGGGGAAATGGTACTGTTCAGCCCAAAGCAGCACAAATCCGTCACGCAACAGCCTGGCCATTTGAGGCGTTGGCCGAATATTTCATCGGGTCAATGAGCTGTATGCGAATGGCGAGATAGCATCCGAGATTGACCCTGTCATATCCAAAAACTCCTCATGCATGCGACGCTCCAATGCCCAAATGGTGTGACCTGGGGTTGGAAATGGCAACGCTAAAGTGGAAACAAAACCACCAAGCCGCTCAGGGGAAAGAAAGTTGGATGAAGAAAAGAAATGCAAAAATCTTGAACTCCGAAGAATACACACACGCGGAGACTCTTATTATGTACGCTTGAAAATCCAAACACGTTAATCATCCTTGACCCGCTCGCCATAGGCAGAAGAACTGGAGCCCGAACCAAATCCAGTCGCACGAGACCTGCTCGCTGCTACCACCGAAGGGCTGTTGTATCTGTTAGATGAGGATGAGGATGAGGTACCCTGTAACTCGGACCTCCGCGATGCACCCTTTAACGGGCTGGGGGAATTCCGGCTATCCACCATCCCATCATCAAGCTCAATTAGGTCATCCATCCGCCACATATTACGACCCCTGCTGCTACCCTGCTGCGTAGATGGTCCTTGCTGCAGCTCATTGATACCGGCCTTGGCGCGCGTCGCTACCTTTCGAACCCAACCTTCAAAAGCCCCGCCAATGTTCTCGAGGCCAGTCGATGCATTGGATGTGATACTGGATGCAGAGTCAAAGAAGCTGTCCGGCCATTGTCCGGAGGTTGTGGAAGTGCGAGATTCGGTATATGCTGCGCGAAGAATCGGGTGAACCCATCTAACGCAGGCCCTGGGCCAGTCGAGGTGGGGTCAAGTGTTCCCACCCCCGTGCCAGACAGCTGGATACTACTGCGCTGGCGGCGATGCTGAAAACGGCTGGGGTGTGTAGTTTTGGGTTTGGGATGATCGCCATTTGGTCGAGTTCGTGGCAGTATGCCAAAGGATGAAGAAGGTGGAGCTGGCGAACGGGTAGGCGATGGAGGAGTGACTGTTTCTCGGTATAAGTCGGGAGGTTCTGCATCTGAATAAGATACAGATTTTCGACGCGTACGCGGAAAGAATCCCAATGCTCTTCGAGGAACACGGCCAATTTCCACTGGTCCGGGGAACCCATCCATGTGAACCCACGATTCATGCTTCCAAGCATGGTTGCTATCCGCCCCAGACGCGGTTGCAGACGTATCCTGTTCAGTTAAAGTGTCATCGGTAGAGGCAGCCGTGGGGGCTATCGAGCTATCGCTAGGGTCTTCATCGTTGTTGCTCAAAAGATCTACAGGCTTCTTGGGAACAGGCCGACCTTTCACAGAGCATGCATCGACGGGTAGAAGAACAGTGTTTCTGCTCTGAATGTTGTCGTTGGGCCAGAAACCATTCGCCTTTCGAAAAACGGCAGCCTGACAGCCATATTTGATCGTCACGCCGGTGATAGTGTCTGCGGGTTGCACTTTGTGGATATAGGCCAGAGCGTCTTCATCGTGCTCCGGCTCGGACGCTTGATATGAAATGTCGCCGGAGTCGCGTCTTTTGTGAGGGAGCGTACGGCTTGCGATCGGATCACTATCAGCGAGGAGCAAGGCTTCTCTCTTTTTGGCCTGTACTAGAGCCTGTCGCTCCTCCTTTGTCCCAGTTCCGAACTGCGGAGTGGCCGGTGCCGACGGACCCCACGTCGACCTGGGAGCACTCTTAATATATACGTCAGACCGAGATGGCTTCCTTCGCGTGTGTGTCTTTGTCGCGTTACTTGGAGTGACTCGTCCAGCATCACTCCCTAGTACTGAAGATGCCAGGCTTTGGAGAGAGGACCACGAGGAGTCCAGAAAGTCCGCTGCACCTCCCGACGATGAGGCCTTTGATGGCCCACTCCAGGCAAACGATGTTGGCCCACTGCGATTGTCACGATTAATCGATTCGGTCGCGCGTGATGGGTGCCTCGTCGGAAGTGGTGACGCTCCACGGGATGACAATGGCGAGGGGGTCGCTCCCCGGGATCGAGTCATTCCACCCTCGGAGGGCGCAAGGGTCGTTGACAATCCCGAGGCAGATGGTCGGGCATCGTCCTGGTAGGAGTAATTTGTAGCATTATTGCTGTCGTCTTCGTCGTCCATGAATGAAACTAAGCGGCGAGGGCGAGGGCGCGATCGAACCGTAGAGGTTGAAGTTGTGCTTGCGCTGAGCGTGTTCGAGCTTGGGGAAGCATTGGCAAAGCTATTTTGAGAACTCATTCCTGTGAATCCAGCAAATGGGTCTAAGGATGCAAAATAAAAGCCCCCTTAGAAATGTGTACCGCCAAGGCACCAGTTGCCATCAGAGTTGATCTAGGAGAGACCCATTCGTCATCCACCCCCGGACTTGCATTCGTGGCCTTTTGACTGGGAGCACAGCAGGATACGTTTGATCATATATTGAGGTGTCCCTCCAAAATATAAAAGAGTTCCAACAGCGAAACCTTTGAAAAGGTATGGGAAACAAGAGAGTGTGGTGAGGGAGGATAGGCGATAGGAGGCTAAGGAGGCCTGACGATAACGACCCGCACCCTTTTGAACGCGGAGTAATTAAAGCAGGACAATGGTCCACAAAGAACTACAAGAATTAGGATATTGGAATGTTTTCTATTTGTCTGTACAGATGAAGTACAGAGTACAAGGGATTAGAACGCTCAAGCTACTGCAAATGCACCAAGTTTGTTCTGGGGCAGGTGACTTGGCCGCTCGGCAAAGTAGCGGTACATGATGTTCCCCGGTCAAGGCCACCTATTCTGTGTACCCGGTACTTTGTCGGCCCCGAGGATAATCTACTGTACCTTCTCCGCACATATATAAAATTCGATCAAATAGAACAATACGAACACAATTAAAGAGCAAGATTTGTATTAGATCGTTGTATCTGAACCCATTGTACATATGACGTAGAAATTCTATCAACAAGCCGGCCTTACTAGAACAAAATAGCCATTCACTGATTCAGGGTCCGGCATTTCCAGTAGATTACGCCAAGTCTTCGCGCTGCGGGACAAGGTAAGAATAAATATCAACAAGGCGACCAAAAGTGTCTCACATTTACTCTGGCGGCTCAGCCATCACAGAGTGTCGAGTCTCAGCTTCTGATGTGGCTTCAGACGCAGTACTCCAGTCTCCATCTTCCTTCTCGGAGACTTTGCCGATTGGGGTGGACAACGGAGCTGGCTGGGGAATGACCTTGATCCCACCCGCACGAGAGAAAAAATCTTCCGTACGAAGACCTCGGACTTCTTTGGGATCCACTGCATCCATTTGCATCCCGCTGGCCTTTCTTGCCCGAATAAGCTCCCGCACGGGAACCATCGCTGCGTCTCGGCATGCTTCCTTGATATCGCTACCAGACATACCGGCCATAGTCTTAACCAGATAGTGCAGATCGAAATTATCGCGATCAACTTTCGTGTCTTTGAGAATCAGGCTGAGAATACGAAGGCGCTGGGCAACCGGAGGAAGGGTCACGGGGAACTTCTTGGGCATTCTGCGAAGAATGGCCTCATCAATGTCTTGAATGCGGTTGGTCGCCCCTAGGACAACAATCCGCTGGGGCTCTCCCGTCGAATTTGCCGATGTAAGACCGTCCCAATGAGTCATGAACTCTGCCTTCACCATACCACTTGCCTCATGTTCACCACTTCGTCGGGTTCCAAGAACAGCATCTATCTCATCAATGAAAACGATGGCAGGTTGCAACTTGCGCGCAAGCGAGAATACTGCATTGACCAATTTATTAGAGTCGCCGTACCACTTCTCTGTCAACGTGGAGATGTGCAGGTTGATGAAGCATGCTCCACTCTCTGATGCTAAAGCTTTGGCAAGCATGGTCTTTCCGCAGCCAGGCGGACCGTATAAGAGGACCCCAGAGGGCGCGGTCAACAAAGACGACGTGGAAGCGTAAAGATGAGGCATGGTCAATGGGTAAATGACCGATTCCTTCAACTCCTCGATGATTTCATCAAGTCCTCCGATGTCTTCAAATGATACTGGGATATCCTCTGGCGCAACAACATCCATCGCGATGGCTTGTTCGTATTGGTTCAAGGTGAGCTCTCTCTTTCGTTGCCCTTTCTCACGCTTGCCACCTTTCCGTGGAGCCTCATCATCTGATTCATTCCCGCCTTCCAATCGACGTATGATAGCAGCAGACTTCTGTCGTTGTTCCTCCTTCTTCTGGCTCTCTGGGTCGAAATCAAGGCGTGAAAGAAGGTAGCGAATAAGGAAATACGCGGACGCAGACTATAGTAGTGTTAGAAACATTCTGTCTTATCTGAAACAGGAAGTTTCTCACAGTGCCTGCAACCATCACCATTTCTTGGAAGAACTGCTGCCATCTTCGGCCACCGGCTGAAGCCATGGCGATAAGGGAATGATTAGGTAGAGTGAGGTGATGGCGCAAATAAGAAAAACCCCTAAGCGAAAGCGAAAATTAAGGATAAATAAAGGTAAGTTTGAAGTCCACCTAGGATTAAAACAAGACAGCCGAGTCGCCGAAGATCATTCGGGCAGCTTGTGGCGCGGGACTCGGGGGAATGCCAAATCACATGTCGTAAGGCGGAGAAGGCGGTGTTGGGGGTGTTGTTGTCGGCGCGTGTCCCGCGAGTATGCAATTGTCATCAAACAGTTATACATAGGTACACCTGCACAATGCCCAAACGGAAAGCTCCTCCCAAACTATCTGGTCTACTAGGCTCAGATGATGAGGACATCATGCAAGTTGAAGCGACAGAAACACAGGAAAATCACGAGCCTCCTGCCAAAAAAAGAAGAGGCCGACCGCGTACCTCAAACGAGAATGTCACTGAGACCCAACCTACCAGACCTACCAGACCTGTTACTCGAACAAGAAAGCAGCAAGCAGCTGTATCTGTGACCGAGCCTGAACCCCCTGCAAACAAGAAGCCCGCCCGCCGAGGACGACCCAGAGGAAGCAGCCGTGCCGCGCAAGACACTGAAACGCCTGTGCAGGAAACCGAGACGGAGGCTATGGTACCAGAACAGGAAGATGCAGACAACCAGGAGAATGAAAAACCGCTTGCCTCAAGGAATACAAAGAAGCAGCTGCCCAAGGCTGCAAAGGCTGCCCCAGCATCCAGTCGAGGACGACCTCGTGCGGTCAGCATACAACTCCAAACAGATGGTGAATTTGAGTTTACCCCGAGCGGTTCTCAACACGTTAGTTTTCAGGAAACTCACACGGAGCAAGCGGACCTGAGCCCTCTTGCTCGTGCAGCGAGCCGGGGACTAAAGGAGCCCGAAGTCGAAGATTCTCAACAGAACGAGCAACCCGCAGCGGAGCTCGTAGAAGAGGCTATTATTCACGATGAACCAGCCTATAACCGCAAATTGATGTCCCCCGTGAAGAACGCTCGCTCCCGGTTATCCATGTTACACAACCCACAGGAGTCTTCTCCTCGTAAACGCAAGCTTGGAGCCACCGGCTCCGAGCAGGGCGGAGATCCAGAGTTGAGGCGCAGGCTGGGTGAACTGACCAAGAAGCACGATGCCTTGGAGAGTAAATACCGTAACCTACGGGAGATTGGGATTGTCGAAGCCAATACCAACATGGAGAAACTGCGAAAGCAAAGTGAGACTGTTACTAAAGGTATGCTCTTTTGTTGTCTCATAGCCACTAGGGCAGGTCAATTGATACTTCTTCAGCATCGAATGAATTGGTCGCTTCGCTCAAGGCCGAACTGGATGCTCAGCGAAAGCTAGGACTGCAAAGCCGTGGGCTCCAGAAGCAACTCAAAGACCGTGATGATGAATTGGCTCGACTTAAATCTGGTGCCGATGAGGCCCAAGCACAGCTTGCGTCTGCCCAGTCTGAAGTCAAAGCTTTACAGACCAAGCTCGCTGCGGCGCGGAACACAGCTGCGAGTCTCGAGGGGGCTGCAAAGGTCCCTGGCAATACCATCAAGGGTGGTGCGGCCAACCGTGCTAACGCAGCTGCAACCGCCGAAGCGGCACAGGCTTCCCAGCTCGCCCAACTAAAAGAAGATCTATACAGCGATTTGACAGGATTGATCGTTCGCGACGTCAAGAACAGAGAGTTAGATTACCTATACGATTGTATCCAGACTGGAATCAACGGAAGTAAGTTGCTCCATTCCCAAGTAATTCATGGCATTTTTCTAACCTCCTTGCAGCACTTCACTTCCATCTTGTTGTGCCAAAGGCCTCGGCTGATTACGACAAAACTGAATTCCAATACCTGCCTCATTTAGACCCCAACCGCGATCGCGACCTGGTCAACTTGCTACCAGACTTCTTGACCGTGGACATCACCTTCGTCCGCGGACAAGCGGCCAAGTTTTATACGCGAGTCATTGATGCTCTCACAAAGCGGCGGTCTCTTCCAGCGCAATAGCAGTACTGATACTTATATCGGTCTTGGGTGTTTTTTTAGGGGTCTGTTCATTTTTAGGGAGTTTGTTCGGGACTGGGAATGTCATGTTGCTTCAATTGTCAATCACATCAATTTCAACAAGTCCCCGGGGCCACCCTAGGAGCTTACAAAACTCTTGCCCCCTTATGCCTATTTTGTACGTAGTGGTAAACGTCTGTCAGCGGGCCCTTCGCTCAGTGAAACACGCTTCGCGAGGTCCTCAAACAACAAATCAATTGCAAGGCACCTCAAGTTCTCGCCTCGCTGCCATCCATTTTCTCCAGTGTATTGATCCATAGACCATTCATTGTCTTGATGTTCGGCTTTGAATTGGCATGCTACCTAGGTACCTGGCGAGATACTATCTTCTTTACTATATCCCCTTTTTATCTCCAAGCCACTCAAAGGAGGTAGAAACCCCCACTATATGACGGCCACATGTCTTTCTACCTCACTGTATTCAATAGATTTCAAGTCAAGGTGCATTTCTCTAGCCCTCTGAAGATAGTGTAGAGCTTCAACTGGGAAATCAATGCCAAAGGATAACCTGGAAAGTTGTAAGTAGAGTGAACAAAGGGAGACCTGTGATTGGCTCTCACCGCCAAGTTCCTCAATGCGTCCCAGAAGGTTGACGGGTTGACGTGTTGTGACCTTCGTATCTCCTTTTTTTTGGTGAATTTCCCTACCTTTCTTTGTGGCAGTGGACCACTTCCACTCTTTTAACACTGAATATCTAGGAGACATAGATCATGGCGCGTCTCGGCCGCGTTGGGTTTCTTGCCCTCGCAGTGGTCTTCCACTTGATCTATACATACTCGATCTTTGACATCTACTTTGTCAGTCCAATTGTTAGTGGCATGCGACCATATGGTGTCGAACGATCTTCCGGAGCACCAGCACCCGCCAAACGTCTCGTCCTCTTTGTCGCCGACGGCCTACGGGCCGACAAGGCCTTCCAAGCTTTCCCAGACCCATCCCCGGACGCCGATCCAGAAAACAACGAGTTGATTCGCCTGTCTCCCTTTATCCGCTCGAAAGTCCTCTCCCACGGAACATTCGGTGTCTCGCACACTCGCGTCCCAACCGAATCACGACCAGGCCATGTTGCGCTTATCGCAGGCCTCTATGAGGATGTGTCCGCTGTCACCACGGGGTGGAAGCTGAACCCTGTGAATTTTGACAGCGTATTCAACAAGAGCAGACACACTTGGAGCTGGGGCAGTCCTGATATTCTGCCGATGTTCAAGGAGGGCGCCGTGCCCGGTAGGGTCGATGCGGAAATGTACAGCGAAGAAGCGGAGGACTTCACTGTCGATGCGACGCACCTGGATACGTGGGTCTTCTCCAAGGTCCATGACCTCTTCGAATCGGCAAAGACTGACCCGGAATTGGACCGGAAACTGCGGGACGACAAATTGGTGTTCTTCCTCCACCTGCTGGGACTGGATACCACTGGTCACTCTTTCCGTCCTTACTCGAACGAGTACCTACATAACATCAAGGTGGTGGATCAAGGAGTCCAGGCCGTCACGAAGTTAGTAGAGGATTTCTACGGAGATGATAAAACGGCGTTCGTGTTCACCGCAGACCATGGTATGAGTGACACGGGCAGCCATGGTGACGGTCATCCGGACAACACGCGGACACCGTTGGTTGCCTGGGGATCTGGCGTCGCGCGGCCCCAGCTCTCCGCTGGCGGAATTGCCGCGGGTCATGAAGATGGTTTCTCGGCTGATTGGGGATTCGACCAGGTTCGCCGACACGATGTAGCACAGGCCGATGTTGCCGCGCTCATGGCCTACCTAGTGGGTCTTGATTTCCCCGTCAACTCTGTTGGTCAATTGCCGCTGGACTACCTCAATGCGAGCCCAGAAGAAAAGGCGTTGGCCGCTCTCGCTAACACGCAGGCGGTTCTCGAGATGTACCGCGTCAAAGAAGGGCAAAAGAGGGACGCGGTGATCCGGTATGTGCCTTATGAGCCTCTATCGGGCTACCACGAGAATTCGATTGAAGGCAGACTAGCAAGAATCGAGGCATTCATATCCAGCGGTGACCACGAGGAAGCTATTGCAGCGTCTGCCGAGCTTCTTCGCGTTGCTCTTGAGGGTTTGCGCTACCTACAAACGTATGACTGGCTATTCTTGCGGACCATTGTCTCTGTTGGATACCTGGGTTGGATCGCGTATGCGCTGACCACGGTTATTGATCTGCACGTCTTGCATGGATCGTCAGACTCCCACCGGACGACAGCGAGTATCTCATTCTTCTCCTCTATCCTGGTCGCCTTGTTCTCAGTCTTCCTTTACCAGGGCTCATCCTGGCGCTATTACTTCTATGCATTCTTCCCGGTTTATTTCTGGGAAGAGGTTTTTGCACGCCGCAAGGCTCTGATTGCCGGTCGTCAGATTGTATTGGGCCATGTGCGCTCCTTCACTGGATACCTCAAGTTTGGACTCCAGCTACTGGCGTTCCTCGGTGTGATGGAGGCAATGGTTCAATCATATTTCCACCGCGAAATCTTCACCGTCTGCTTTGCCCTGGGTGCATTGTGGCCTGTTATTCATGGCTTTAGCTTCATTCGCAGTCATGCGTTATTGTCTGCGACTTGGGCTCTTGGCTGCGGTTTGATGAGTTCCTTCACCCTTCTGCCAGTAATCAAGGTCGAAAACCTTGATACAATGTAAGATTCCTTTTCACAACAACCATTTCCACGTGGCTAATCTGTTCGCAGCACATATGGCGGTTTGCTCATGTTCCTCACTGGCATCTTGTATTTGCTGTTTGAGGATGCTATCATTGGGCACCGTGACCCGGAATCCAAAGAACCAAATGCCATTGGTCGTATTGGCTCGCGGATCATCATGGGAATTCAGCTCGGCATGGTTCTGCTTGCTGTCATCGTCACTAGATCATCTGTGATCTCTCTCCAGGCCCGCCAAGGCCTGCCTTTTGGAAACATTGTAGTTGGATGGGTTGTTCTAGGTAAATTAACCGAGCAGTGTCCTAGGACCACAGGATGTGTCTTCACCAAGAAATGCTAACCCAATCTCAGTGTCTTCCCTGACGCTTCCATTCTTCCACCGTCTGTATCCGAACAGTCACTATCTGCACCGGCTTATGATCATCTTCTTGACTTTCTCGCCAACTTTTATCATTCTCACAATCTCATGGGAAGGGTTGTTCTACTTTGTTTTCTGCATGACCATTGTGACATGGGTTCGCCTGGAACATGCCATTTATGTCCACGGCGCGGGCGACTTGAAGAAGCTTAATAACCCTGGCGTAACGACCGTCAACGGTGAAACTTTCTACTACCGTGCCCTTACTCTCTCTGACGTGCGCGTGGCACTCTTCTTCTTTTTCCTCCTGCAATCGGCGTTCTTTAGCACTGGCAATGTGGCGTCGATCTCCACCTTCTCCCTCGACAGCGTGCGCCGCCTTGTCCCCGTCTTTGATCCCTTCGCCCAGGGTGCACTGTTGATTCTCCAAATCCTCATCCCCTTCGCCATCATCAGTGCCAATCTGGGTATTCTTAACCGCCGCCTGGAGGTACCCCCAAGTGCACTCTTCATGGTTGTTATGGCCATCTCAGACATTATGACCCTCAACTTCTTCTTCATGGTGCGTGACGAGGGCTCGTGGCTTGACATCGGCATGACCATTAGCCATTTCTGTATTGCAAGCGCCCTTTGCACCTTCGTGGCTGGTCTGGAATTCCTCAGCGAGCAATTTGTCAGCGGTGTGGACTTCGCCCCCACAGTGGCCGCTGTTGGGGCTGCCGTGGTCCAGACTATCGAAGAAGTCACAGAGTGTGGCCACGAGGACCTCAAGGAACCGAAGAAGCCCCAGTCCAATGGGTCCAAGCAGTCCAAACTCAAGTCAAAGGGCAAGGGCAAGGGCAAATCAGGAAAGAATGGGTGGTCGTAGTTGGATATGAAACTAGTATAATACACACATAGGGACTCTTTGCCCACATGCCATCACCTGCATAGATCGGGCTATATTCTTCTTTAATTAGTCTTTACCATGTATTTTATTTCATGACCCGCCTGTCTATAGAAGGCACTAATTCAGAGAACCCTGCTTTATGAGATTTGATTTACATTCGCTACGATTTCACTTTGCATAAACTGTGTCTCGTTGACGGGCTTTCATTTACTCCTGGTCCGCAATTCTACGAATATCCAAGGCACAACCGTTTCTTGCCGGGGAAGCCCGGCCAACCTAACAAAAGAGTAAAGGAAACCACTTGAGTGTTCTTTACGTGTTATCCTCTCGCATCTGAGAGTGGCGCAAACGGAAATAGACGGGGCTCTCTCATTGGTCGAAGCTCAAAGTTACCGAGGCATCACAAGCTTGCCCAGACTCAGGTTTTGTCGCTCTGAAGAACATCCATTCTTGATTCTGTATATTGTACGGAGTACGGAGTACGGAGTAGCTCAGATGAGGTTTCCCCCCGCAGCTTCTTCCCTAGTCTTTTTCGTCCCCGTCTTTTCTTTTCTCCCCCGCAATCTCACCGTTTGACTTTGATGTTGAGTTTGGATCGGTTGTAACGATCTACATCTACACGGAGTACCTTTCAGATTAATATGTATGAAACAGAACACTGGCACGTGTCATATCTTGTAAGAAGGAAAAAGAAAAAGAAAAACACCACCTCAAGCTTACTCTGGGAACCTCCTATACAAGTATACATTAAGCAGTGGCCAGTGAGCATCAGCAGGTCACACTGCATATACATCCGCACATCCCGCTAATATGGTCCTTGTCCGAATATTGTCTCCGAGCTCAGCCCAGAGAGAAATCCCCGACATGGGAGTATACCCTGTCAACTTCCCTACACCTCCACATCCTCCTCCCGCGTGGCGGTAGGCTCTGGCCGTGGTCATTTTACCCAGGATTGGAGGCGTGGAGCTAATGCAGGATCTGGAGCCTTTCGCGTCGTGACCCAGAGACCCAAAGACCAATCTTTCACTCGGGACGATCCCCCGAGCCCGAATAGAGGCTGAAGCAATGGTATTTCCACGCGGTGGGCCTAATTAGGGTAGGCCGGTTTAGCGTCCGGGATGTCTGGAAACGATTGGCAATTGGGGATTGAGGATTGGCGCTTCAAGAGTTATACTGTATAGAGTATATTATTGTGCTTCTCCTAGGCTTCCTGATATATAGAATATGTTGTACGGTGTTCCTGTTTACTACAAAGAAGCATTCCACCAGCTGCTACCTTCGGTCTTCCACCCCCATCCGTCGATCTCTCCATCTTTTTGTGGTTCCCGTTCCAACAGGTTCCAACAATGCATAACTATTTGGTGGCTTTTACATACACCCGTGGACCGCGTTAGCGCTTAGTCAATAAGGGTCCGGTGTGAACCCCTGCGCCATCTGGGCTGTTTAGTACTGGGTTCTTAGGGTTACCTTTACCCCTTTTCATCTTTTATTTAGTAGACAACGTGGAAGGCAGGAAATGGACGGGCAATGATATGAAGAATATTTGATCTCATAATATTATAAGAATCAGACATAAGTACATAAAAACATATAAAAATACTGTATATGAATTCCAATGTAAATCCCAATGCATGCCTAACTATCAAATGCTGACCAAATGGAAACTCCACCAGGGAATTGATATTGCCACAACCAACTTCACCCCAACTTTGATATTCCTCCCTCTTCCCCCTCCCCCGGTACTTTTTCTTGCTGATTTTCTGTTCTGTTTTCTTGGTCGCGTGGCGTCTTTGCCGTGTTCAAGATCCCCTTTCTTACCCTCTTTATTACTCTGTACCCCCGTACGTACTCCCGTGGGCCTGGCACCCTTTAGCATATCGCTTCCCCTTCCCCTTCCCCTCCGAGCGCGCATCCTCCCCTATCCTTCGACTCGAGTCTGAATTCCTGGATGGAGAGATTGTGTGGCCATGAGTACCACTGAATTCCACACCGACCAGCTATCGGATAACCACACCAGCCCGGCTCCGAGCAACGCGGGCTCGACGGGGACTTCGGGCATTACGGTGCGCAATGGTCCACAAGGCCAACCGCTGAGTTTCAGAAGGTAAGCCAGTTCTTTCTCATGTTCTGCTGTTTGCTGTTCTGCTGTTTGGTTTTATTGGGATATTGCCGACATGATGTTCTGGTCTGATAAACGGATTTGTCGCGGGGGAAGTGTGCGGGCGCAAAGATGAGGGACAGGGTTTTTTTTCGGCTTTTCGCTTTCCCTGTGCCTGAAGGGAAAATCTTCAAGTTAAGCATTTTTATACGCTTGCTAATTCTTTTTATCTAATCTTAGACAACGTGCATCACGCGCGTGCGAGGTACGTCTGGATTTTTAGGGAGACGCGACTCTGGGGCCGAGGTTCTCAACGCACCTCGGCTCAGTTCCTTATCGCGATACATCCTCTCTCTTCCCCTTCTTGGATTTGGAAAAAAAAAGTAGCTGATGTTTTTCTTTTCGACCCAATTAGACATGTCATGCTCGCAAGGTGAGTTTGCTTTTGGTCGTCGTCTTTTCCCCCTCTAACCGTTCCTGTCGCCTAGGTTCGATGTGACGCAGCCAGTCTCGGGGTGCCTTGCACCAATTGTGTCGCCTTCTCTATCGAGTGCAAGATCCCCTCTCCGAAACGAAAAAAGAACAATCAAAACAAGCCCAAGGACGATACTCGGTATGATGACAGTCCACCGCAAACTGCCTCCTCGATCGTCGACGCTGCAGTTGCCCACTTCCGACCCACGAGCACCGAGGCAGCGGATTCCGCATCTGGCTCGGTCTCTGCGTCCAGGGAAAAGAAGGACAAAAATTCCGACTCGGATGAAAAGAGCAATGCCTTCGGATACCGGAACAACCTCATGGGCGTCGACGGCATGCCTAATACTTCCCTTTCCGAGGCCGAGGCCGCCCAACAAGCTTCAGCCAACAACGCCTATGCCCAATTCATGAAGCCGAAGTTTGCTCGTGCTCCGATAAAAGAGGCCGGCCGAGTGGCTTACTTGGGCGAGTCGTCGAATCTGTCTCTCCTGGTTCAAGACCGCCATGGAACAGCGGATGTCGTGCACTACCCGCTCCCACCGAATATTAGAGGGTCCCGCGCCCGATTGACGGACCTAGACAATCTGGAAATTGATATCTTGCACCAGCGGGGGGCGTTCCTGCTCCCGCCCAAACCGCTGTGTGATGAGTTGGTCGACGCCTATTTCAAATGGGTGGCTCCCGTCGTGCCGATTATCAACAAGAGCCGCTTCATGCGTCACTACCGTGATCCCAAAAATCCGCCATCGTTGCTACTACTGCAGGCGATTCTGCTGGCAGGATCGAGAGTCTGCACTAACCAGCAGCTTATGGATGCGAATGGCTCGACAACCCCTGCGGCTATGACCTTTTATAAGCGTGCTAAAGCGCTTTATGATGCTAACTATGAGGATGACCGTGTCACAATCGTGCAGGCCTTAGTGCTTTTGGGTTGGTACTGGGAGGGACCGGAAGGTAAGTCCACAATCTATGCCAATCCATCCTAATGGATTTTCTGACTAGTCACAGACGTCACCAAGAACGTCTTCTACTGGACACGGGTCGCTATGGTGGTAGCGCAGGGCTCTGGAATGCACCGCAGCGTCGAAATGTCACAACTTAACAAACCAGACAAAAGACTCTGGAAAAGAATCTGGTGGACCTTGTTCACCCGGGATCGCTCTGTCGCTGTTGCACTGGGACGGCCCATTGGGATCAATACAGATGACTCAGATGTAGAGATGGTGACGGAAGACGATTTCATCGAGGATGAGCTCGACATTGTCGCCGAATACCCAGCAGACCCTGTCCATGTCCAGTTCTTCCTGCAGTATGTCAAGCTGTGCGAGATCATGGGCTTGGTTCTGTCCCAGCAGTACTCTGTGGCTTCAAAGTCACGGCGAATGAATGCAATGGATCTCACCCACTCGGATATGGCGCTTGCCGATTGGCTGCAGAACTGTCCCAAAGAAGTATGCTGGCAACGCTCTCGGCATCATTTCTGGGCGGCTCTCTTGCACTCGAATTACTACACCACGCTCTGTCTTCTCCACAGGGCTCATATGCCGCCTGCCTCATCCGCACCCAATAACTACAGGGTCGAGGAAATGGCTTATCCATCGCGAACAATTGCCTTCCAAGCTGCAGGCATGATTACCTCTATCGTTGAGAACCTACAGGCGCACGGGGAGATCCGGTACACGCCTGCTTTCATTGTCTACAGTCTATTCTCCGCCTTGATCATGCACGTTTACCAAATGCGTTCCTCGGTTCCTTCAATCGTGGCCACCTGCCAGGAAAGAATCAATGTTTGCATGCTAGCCCTCAAGGATGTATCAAAGGTCTGGCTGGTGGCGAAGATGGTGAACACGCTATTCGAGTCTATCCTCGGAAACAAAGTGTTGGAAGAGCGACTCCAGAAGGCTGCAGGCCGGAGACATCAGCGCACGCGCCACGGAGAATCGTCTTCCTCAAAGAGGCATGACCCCCCGAAGCGCAAATTTGATGACATGGATATCGGCATGCCAAATGGTGGCGGGCCTACACCCCCTGTCTCATACGAGCGCTCCCGGCCCCAGACACCCGCTGTCACACCCTCCCGGGAATTGAACCAACCCCTTCCCGGCCAACAATCACCAAACGCTCACCGCGGTCCTCACGATCCGATGACTGGCACGGGTAATTCCCGAGCCAACACCAGGCCTACAACACCGTTCAACGGCCAATTCTCTCTCCCTGCTACACCCCCCCGACTTCTTCCTAGTAACCCGCACCTCTCCCAACCTCTCCCCCTCCCTCTGGGAGAACTTCCAGCCCGACCAGCTCTTCCCAGACGGCACCGCCTTCTTCCCGGAGTTGACATCGCCACCCCAGCCCGGCGCAGTCGACCCGTCCCTCCAGATCCCATCACAGATGCCCGCGGGAATGGCTTCGCGCCCTAGTCCTATGATGAGCAACCAGCCGCAGCCCGTCTCTGGCCGTAGCATGTCTATCTCCCACGGTAGCCCGCCGATAATGTCAGGGCTGCCGGGCGCGATGGGGATGCATCCTAACCCGCCACAGCAGATGTTTGGCATGGAGGGCCAGCATCAGCAAGCCTGGCCACCCATGCACGGTCTCGATGGCACTATGAGTGGAGCCGCGATGGACGCTGCTAGCCAGGACAATGATACCTGGAGTAGTAGTTCCCGCAGCGGGCCGACCGCGCCAACGACGTTGAACGTCGAGGACTGGTACGTCTCCCAAGAACTTGTGTTGTTCACGGTTTTTCTCCTTAAATGATATTCTTTTGCTGACGCGCAACAGGTTCCAATTCTTCGGCATCAACGGCGGTTTCGGGGATCTGGCGGCATAAACAATCGCGATCCGGAGTATGTTACGCTTCATGTTTATGCTGTTACGCAGAGTTTTCCTGTCGAAGGTGGACTTGGGGGCTTTGGAGTACAAAGTACACCCGGGGGTCCCTTTAAAGATCTATCTAATTTACGCTGGTATATACTGTCATCTTTTGGAGCTTTACTTTTTTTTCCAGTCTCAAAATGGATTGCTTTTGGGGATAGGGGGTTCGGCTGTGGCGTTGTGGGATTCTTTCGTCTGTCCCGTCTTTACGGACGGTCTGGTTTATGGATATCCTGGTGAGGTTGGCAAGTCTTTTGTTATTTTCGTATGTCTTCAATATTCTGTTTTTCTCTGTCTTGGGTCATGTTGGGGAACTTCATGGACTGGCATCCAAGTGGGAGTTAGGATGGAGTATATACAAATTTCAATTGCTCGTCTTCACTACTTATACCCTGTCTGTATTATTCTGCTCATCATACCAAGACTAAAATAAGAAAATAAGAAAATAAGAAAATAAGAAAATAAGAAAATAAGAAAATAAGAAAATAAGAAAATAAGAAAATAAGAAAGTAGGTGACCTCCTGATCGGCCCTGACATCACCGGACCTATTAACCCAACCTTTTTCAATTTCATAACTAGACCTTTCCTTTTCATCCATTCCATTTATTCAATTTAACCATCTTCCATTATGCCTCCTAAGAGAAAGACAACCGGCTCAGCCGGTAGTGCCGCGAAGAAGTCCAAAGGCCCAGCAAGCAATCCTGAAGAAGACATGGAAACCAAGCGCGCACTGGACAAGCGATGGGCCCCAGTCTCTGTATCTCGAAACGCAGACTTGGGGTTCAAATTGCAAACCCGCGACCAAGTCAAGGCTTTTTCTTATATTTGTCTGGGCCGTGCGCCTTGGAAGACGGGGTACAAAGATGAGTCTGAGGATGAGGATGAGGAAGATGAAGAGTTTATAGAGCAGAAGAAGAAAGATGATGCCGTTAGTGACTTACACCAGTCTATTTTGATCTTGTTTTGATCTAGGTAGCTGATTCTGATGTCAGGAGGCGGACGATGCCACTACCCTCAAACCTGCTTCCGAGCACCCAGGAGAAAAATGGATCTTCACAAGCGCCGGTATGGCTAAATGGACTGCGCTGGAGCGCGGCACTACCGTGCGCGACCCGGATAACTTCGGCATGTATGTCTACAATGACTTCTTTGGATACGCCGTTATGGAGCTAGTGGAGAACATCCTCTTGGATTTCGACGAGGCCGATGGTGACTGGAAGATGCAGTGGGCTATCTGTGAAGCGACCGGGCTGTATTTCCAAGTGGATGCTCTCGGGCCGTTGCTTGGGTTTGTCTCACTGACTCCGAGTAGGATATTGACAGGCGAAGAAACGCTGACGAGTGCAATATACAGCTGCGATGACGGAGAGGGAGTGAATGCGGTGCTTATGGCCTTCGTCACAATGTTCCTTACTATGCTTTCTACCCTGGAACGAAATGACCTGTTCAAGTCCGACTCGGAGGTAAAGAACATTGGAGCCATCATGGGTCTGTTCATTCGCTTCATTGTTGATGTCGGAGAGTACGGTATGGATAACCATGATGCGAAGATCAAGGCTTATGCCGCCAAACACAATGTCAAGATTCATGGCTTGAACCACCCCAGTTACGAGGAGTCGTCTGGTGAGACGGTTGAGCTTCCCGAGGCTACAGCTAATGCCAATGATCCCTGGGGTTGGGCAAAGGTGTTAAAAGAGCTGAAGAAGGCCAATGGTGGGCGTCTGGGCGGTGATTCGAAGGACATCACGTCTTGGACTCCTGCGGAACGCAGGAAGGCGGCTTTCGACAACAAGGATCCCATTCCCCGGAGCGCCATGACTCGTATTAAGAATGGTGACATTATGGAATGAGTGGCTGAACGGCTATGTTTGTGTATATGCTAGGATCGGTAAGGTCACTAATATAGGAAAAATTATTGTCTATGTACCAATGGTGTCGGTTTTGGGCTTCAGTATAGCATGGTCATCGCTCACTGTATCCGAGATAGTTAAATGCCCCAAACTCCTAAAGGATCAGACCCCATATCCACCCTTGACCGTTGCAGCTTCTTTACACGTCTGACTAGGGTTCCAACCAAGATCGGACCGATCAATGTGCAGAGCGAAATTGCCCAGATGACCACTAGATAGATCTCAGATGGTCCTTCGGAAGATTCATTGGAGAATATCCCCTGACTTTCGGCAATTGAAGCAATGAGGTACCCCACTTCGCCTCGGGCAACCATTGCCAATCCCAGGATAGAAGACGGGTACAGTGACTTTGGTTTGGGGGAAGGGATATGGGGGAATCAGGGCGGAAAGTGGGTGCAGGAGATCTGCTCGTCGACTGAGACTCATCTTTGACATTATCCGGAGTCGAAACATTTGCACTGTCATCTTGAGTCGCCGGTCTTTGCGGGGCTTTCTTGTTTCGGTTCGACTTTTTGCTGACAGTCCGAGGACTCGCACAGTAGGAATGAGTGTATGCAAATAGTTTCTTAGCGGTAGAGACTAGACCAGACACAGGGCTCGGAGAGAATCGAACGAGCCATAGGCCTGTGATCATTTTTCCAATTGCCATCAGCATGGCGTAGATAATCCCACGCCATATAACCTGACCAGAGAACATTTTGGTTATGGGGATTGCGAATCCGATGGATGCCTGCTGGTGTTAGTACGTCACTCACTTGGATTGAATAGAAAGACTCACAAAGAAAAGAGGGAGAAGGATCCGGTTCACCGGCTCTTTATAATATTCGCTGTAGATGAGTTCGCCTGTAGGTGTATCATTATGGGGTATTTCTGTTTCCCGAGGTTGCGCAGGCGAAGGCGTCTCTTCGGCATGCCGGTTCTTGCTATTCTGTGTGCTTCCTTGGTGGTTGCCAGTCGGTTCTTGGGAGTCCTCAGACTGAAAGACAGGAATTGGTGTTTTGGCTTCGGCTACCAGCCCATCAAACCATGAGACAATCACGCCAGCAATGTAGGCAGCAAAGAGACTCGAAGTTCCAGAATATGTTGCACCAGCCACTATTCCAACTAAAACACATGTCTGTGCAAGGAAAGCAAATTGTGCAGTCCCCACAAAGGCTGGGAACTTGTCTTTGAAATCAAGCAATTTTTTCAATACTGGCTGTAAACAGAATGCACACAGCAATAGTAGACCGACAGCGAACCCAATTGAAACAAAAACAGGTCGAATGACAGTTATAGCACTGAACGAGGCGGCACTTCCGCCAAGGTTGGAAATAATTTGAACCATGACTAGACCGACGACATCATCTAGCATTGCAGCACTAGTGGTGACTGTGCCGAGCCTCGTAGTTGTCAACTGCGTGGTCGAGAGAATGGTAAAGGTGGTGCCAAGACTGGTTGCGCTTAAGGCTGCACCGGCAGCGAAGGATTGAAGAGATGTCGCTGACACAAGTTCCTTGAGAATGAACGACAAGCCCATTGGGCCACAGACTCCAGTGATGGCGACGGCTGTGGAAAGGAGGATGTTTGCCTTCAAGGATTTGATTGAGGTTGACAAACCACCTGGTCATTATAAGCAAACACATCTGAGTAGAGAACAAGGTACCCTTACCTTCGTAAATCAGGAGTATCAGGCCTAAATACCCAATCTGCTGAATGACTCGTTCTGTCTCTTGGCCGAACCATTGTGCCCCGGGTGTGCCCCACAGGATACCGATGAAGAGTTGGCCGATTAAACCACAGTAGAGTAGCTTGTCCAGGCAGGAATTGGCTATGTTCAGTGTCAAAAGAAATCCGCTGTAGCTGAGGACTGTTATTATTGAAGGTTCGTGATAGGCGAATGCCGCTTCTGATTCTGCCACCATTTTGTGGTTCCTCTCTGGCTACGGCGTTGAAGAGCCTAGGATATATTTTCTATATCCCAGATTCTGGGCTTTGTAGGGGTATGTGCAATTGGATATCCATGGATATAGACAGAGAAGAGTAAAAATGTTGAACCTTCCAAGGTTGGAAAGTCCAAGTGGATGACTAACGAGACTTGGCGGCTTTCACCAGAGTATACATCGATATATATTGTAAAAGAGCGTTGCGTTGCCTCTAATTTACTTTTCAATTGATATGCATGTATCTCTTTGCTCAGAATATATGAAATACCGAAGTGAATTTTGGTTGGGAAGTAATCATACCTACACATATATGTAGACAAGCTATACTCTGTATTAACATTTATATCAACGTTCATAGTCTCCATATCCACAGCTATTAAGGGTTCCCTCCCTAAATGTATATACCAATCTCCTATAAATGTGAGATAGATAAACATAATGTAATCAACTATAAACCCCCAGCATATAAATCCCAGACTGTCACTATCTTCCAAGGTTGGAATATCAATGTTGACTCATCCAGATACTTACTTGCCTAATTGGGACTAGCGGATGACGAGCTCGCAATGGCCGTGGCTCGACGAATCAGCGACTTGGAGCTTGTCCGGGGGAAGAAGATGTGAACTGCGGGATTCTTCTGTTTCTTCTGTTTCTTCTATTTCTTTTTGGATTTTGTTTCCTATTATCCTTTTTCTACACTTCTGGCATATTCGCATCTTTTGTTTGTTTTGAATTAACCTCAATTATTCTCTATACACATACACATACACACATTCCATCTTTCTGCCCCGCTACAGCGATGTCGGCTTCAGGATCCGGAATTCCCAATGCTGCCTCGGGGTCATCCAGCGGTGTAAAAAAGGGTTTCCCTCAGGTTGACCTGTCAGGCAATGACCTTCCTCCTTCCCCTGCCCCATCCAGTCCTCATACCGGTCGCCGGTACAATATCGCCACCGAGCTGGTCTTCACCGAAGGGAGTGACCAATACAATGCCAGCAGTGTTCCTATCTATCAGGTACAGATCCACCCCTGGCGAGAATTGCACATAAATACTGATCACTACTAAATCACACAGAGTGCTACCTTCAAACAAACCTCCAACGCTGGCGGTGGAGAGTATGACTACACACGGTCTGGTAACCCCACTCGCACACATCTTGAGCGTCACTTGGCCAAGATCATGTCGGCACAGCGCGCCCTGGTGGTGTCCTCCGGTATGGCAGCCTTAGATGTGATTACGAGACTTCTTCGCCCCGGTGACGAGGTGGTCACTGGGGACGACCTCTACGGCGGCACCAACCGTCTGCTTAAGTACCTCTCGACGAACGGCGGAATTATCGTGCACCACGTCGACACCACACAGCCCGAGAAGGTCCAGGAGGTGCTGAGCTCGAAGACAACCATGGTGCTGCTCGAGACCCCCACAAACCCCCTGATCAAGATCGTCGATATCGGAAAGATTGCTACTGCCGCCCACGAAGCCAACCCCGCCTGCATTGTCTCTGTGGACAACACTATGATGTCTCCCCTTCTCCTGAACCCTCTAGACTTCGGTGCCGATGTCGTCTACGAGAGTGGCACCAAATACCTCTCCGGCCACCACGACCTGATGGCCGGTGTCATTGCCGTGAACGACCTGCAGCTTGGAGAGCGTCTATACTTCCCAATTAACGCGTCGGGATGCGGCCTGTCACCGTTCGACTCTTGGCTGCTGCTGCGTGGCGTGAAGACGTTGAAGGTCCGCATGGAACAGCAGCAGAGCAATACCCAGCGCATCGCCGAGTTCCTTGAGTCGCTTGGCTTCAAGGTGCGATACCCCGGCTTGCGGTCCCACCCGCAATATGAACTTCACAATTCCATGGCGCGGGGCGCCGGTGCTGTGCTCTCGTTCGAGACCGGTGACACGGCCATCAGCGAGCGCATTGTGGAGAGCGCCAAGATCTGGGCTATTAGTGTCAGCTTTGGTTGTGTCAACAGTCTGATTAGTATGCCGTGTCGTATGAGTCATGCCAGCATTGACGCCAAGACGCGGGCGGATCGCGCTTTCCCTGAAGACTTGATCCGGTTGTGTGTCGGTATTGAGGATGTGGATGACCTGATTGACGACTTGCAGCGAGCGGTATGTATTATGTCCCTTGCATAATTTTGGATTTCTGCTAACTTTGCTTTTTAGTTGGTGCAAGCTGGTGCGGTCAATGTCACTATGGAGGGTATTGAAGCTCGCTAGATACATATTTAGTCAGGATCTTGATATTTGGCGTTGGGGGGATTTCAAAATAAGAATAAGAGTATAATGAAGCGAAACCCATACTCTCCCTTGTATTACTCCATACACAACATATACAACATAACCAAATGGAACAGCGTTTAGCCGATAAGCTATCGGGCCGGCATCGGAGAGCCGGCGCCGGGTCGCGGCCGGGTCATTCTCGTCCGAAACTGGGGGAGATGATTGATTGATATAATCTCTCAGATCTCGCATTTGTAATTCATCTTGTCTCATTTGACATCTTGTGTACTCCTTTACTCAATGCATATATTCTCTATCCATACCACATGAGCATGAATCGGGATGCTGCTGTGCAAGATACATTATTAACAATGGCGACTGTAAAGCAGGAACGGGTTCAGGAACGTCAAGGACAGGCCCCCAGCAAACGCTCCACAACGAAGCCAACATGGAATACCAAGGACCTGGGCAAGCGACTCGGTGTCGATGTCGCTAGCGCAGCAATAGCCGGTGTGCTGACCTGCCCATTGATCACCATCATTGATCGGTAAGTGACTATCACGGTTCTGATGTGCTACGAATGTGAGACTAATTCCCCTAGTGCAATCATGGAGAAAGCCTCAAAAGGCTTCCCAATCGGCCAAACAATCAACAACTGCCTCCGATCGATGGTTGCTCGACCCAGCGGCTTCTTCTTCAGCACTCCATTCATCCTCATCTACACCCTATATACCTCGACCTACCTCACAGCGAACGCAATAGATACCCTCAAATCAATAACACACAACCAACCCTACAACGCCATAGACACAGGCCTCCCCAAGTTCTTCGCAACAACAATAGTGAACATGACGATATGCGTTTACAAAGACGCGCGCTTCGCCAAAATGTTCGGCGCCTCTCCCTCCGAATCTCCAGCTAGAAACAGCACCATAAACACAAACCTAGTCGCGCGGAAGTACAGCTCCGCCCTGCGCGCCCCACGCCCTCCTTCCGCACCCGCAGCACCAGCTCTCCAAATACCTAAAGTCTCCTACGGCCTCTTCTGTCTCCGCGACAGTATCACAATCTGGGCTTCTTTCAATATCCCTGCCCTCATCGCACCCTCAGTTCCAGACTTACTCGCCTCAAGCTCAACCATGAAATCCAGCATCGCGCAGTTTGCCTGTCCCGCTGCTATGCAGTTCGCTAGTACGCCCATGCACCTCCTCGGTTTGGATTTGTATAACCGACAGCCGGCCGGTGGCCTGCGCTGGACGGAACGTGTGGCGCGGATTCGTCGGGATTATGTGCCTAGTTGCTTTGCGCGCATGGGCAAGATTGTTCCTGCGTACGGTATTGGTGGCGTGGTCAATGTGCGGATGAGGGATTCCTTGATGAAGAGAGTCGAGAGAGGGGAGTGATTTCCTGATTTGATATCAAGGATCAGAGGAAGAAAAGAAAAGATGCTGATCCTTGTGAGAAGCGTGGAAGGTAGGGTTTTGGTGGGCTAATGACCTGATGATCTCTTCACTTTGTTTTCATTGAATGTTTAGATTCGCATTTGGTGGTTGATCTTTTGATCCCACCTTTCTTTCTCATCTCTCCACTCAGCCTTATGGGACTAATGCTTGGCGTTTTTGTTTTGCAGTTGGCTTAGCGTTTCATATCCCCAGACTTTGTGTTATATTTTGGCCGGTTATTGTTCTGGGTATCTCTTTCTGTACTACTTGGTTACACTTAGATTGCTGTGTATTCACCTGGGATTTAATACAGACTCGGGCTTTAGACAGTTATAGAGGGTCCTAGCCGTTAATAAAATGGATTTTCTTTGGATATTGATCCTTTTTATGAAGTAATTATGTGATTCTTTTAGGAAATAGATACATTGGTAAAGAGAAAAGAAAGTGAGTAAGATCAATCCAGCAGATGATACTCTTATGTCGAAACTGCTCACCACCTGTATAGCCAGTTAGTAAACCGCCATTGACGTACCATCGCAATGGAATAAAAGACTCACACGAAAGGCTCAGTATGCAAATACAGCTCCTCAACCTCGCCCCCCAAAGCCCTAGCCTGCGCAAAAGCGGTTGCATTCCGAGTATCATGCAGCATCGAAGCAGGACCACAGACCAAAACCCCAATCCGCTGCTTCTTCTGACATTGCGTCCCTTGAACATGTGCCATGGATACAGTGCGCGCAACCAGACCAGGAATATCAGGCCGAGCATTGCGGTGAACATTCAAACTGAAACTTCCCGTGGTAGTAATCTCAGCCGGCAGTGCCTTGCCCGCGGTGCCCTTAACATCGTCAGACTCCGAAGCTGAGGAAATCCCCGATGTCCGCTGGTCAGTGACATGCACAGACACCGCAGTCTCGAATATGTTGTCTGACTTCGCGGATAACAGTGTTGATTCAGAGAGCCGTGATTCGATCTCTTCGATGTACCAATCTGCCATAGCGTGGTCGCGCGTCGAGAAGACGACTTGGAGGTTCCGGCGGGATGGTGCTCGTTTCTCGCTTACCGGTGCGTTCATGCCTGTCAGCCGGAGCGCTTCGTCTACCATGGCTAGTGAGAACCCGCCTCCCGAGCCGCCAGCTATCACTAAAATCGTGTCGAATTGTGCCATGTGCGGTTCGCTAACGCCGCCGTATGGTCCCTCCATTAATATCTTCTTCGTGCAGCCTGGATTCTTGGATGCCATTGCTCTGAGGCGTCCGGTCACGCCGCTGCGTGGTTTGATGTAGAATACTAGTTCCGAGGCTTTTCCTATTTCGTCTGGATTGCGACATGCCGAGGAGATGGTGAAGGGATGGGCGGTGAGTAGGTGTAGGTCTGGTGTGAGGAAGCGCACGAATACGTGCTGGCCTGGTGTCCATTTGATGATCGAGGGCACTGCAACGCGGACAAGACCACTAGGGAGGAGTTCAAGGGTTGCGTTGTGGACGCCGTGCATTAGATAGGTACGGACGTGGCTGGCTATCAGGCTTAGGAAGTAGATCACGCCCGAGGCTATGAAGTAGTCCCTGGTATATGTTAATACAAGGTCGTCATGAGGCTCGTTCGAGTCGATCATACCAGGAAGAGAGCCGGAAATCGCAGTGAAGGAAGAAAAACACGACAAATACCACCGCCACGAATATGTGCGTGGCTTTGAAGAATTCGTAGAAACGATTGCTGTGGAAGAGTTAGTGTTTGTCTCTAGGTAGTCAGGCTAAGGGTGATCTTACCGAATAGATGGCAGAGACATGACGGTTAGATATGTCTGCGAAATGAGAGCAGCAACCCCTGTCCAGTAGACGACACTTGTCTTCCACTGATGCATCATATCCCCCTTCCAGATATGGTATATGATGAAAGGGAATGTGTGAACCAAGGCCAACACAAACATCGCATAGCTAGTCCAATGGTGAAACACTTGAAGTTTCTCATGCGGAATACCAGTCACGCCAGATATCATGTTGGCTTTTGTGCTCAGTGCCCTAAAAGGAGGTCAGTAACCGAACTTGGTGATCCATATCCAACACTCACAGTACAAATGGAAGCAGCGCAAGAGCTATCCAGCCCGATCGAGTCGCGATCGGAGGACTACTTCCGTACGAAGCATCTGTCGGCCAGTAATAAGGTTGCGGGCCAAGTGTCAGGGCTATATAAGGTCAGTCAGCATTCTCGTCACATCTGGACAGGTCCAAACCACCCACCGAAGAAGAAGACAGCGCCTACAGCGCCTAGAATCACCACGCCCAACGCCGGAGACCAATATCGCAGTGCAGGCAATCGATATCCACGATAAGACAAGTATCGTGAGGCGGCAGTGAACATGCGCCACGGTCTAGTCCGTTTCACTCTATCTGGAGCGAATCGTACAAGCAAGTTCGAGATCGCGAACGCTCCAATCACCGCACACATGAAGTAGACAGTGCTTAATGCGTAAACATGGTCGGCTTGGTACCTAGGACAGATTTTCCGATAAGCACATATACATGTCGGTAACTCGGAAGAAGACGCATACCAGTATCGCCAGTAATAGTTACGATAGAGACATTGGGCTTCAGTCAATTTGCATTTATCGGCACGAGACGAATGAAGCATCACCGGCTGATCGAGCCAGGGCGTGCCCTGGGCCATCTTCATGTCCATCATCTTGTGCGACCGAAAAGAAGTGACACCAACACCTACACAACGTATAGTCAAGGGAATTCAGATATCATGGAATACACAAGGTATGATCGGCAGGTCTGCAGCAAGTTGTGCTTTTGGATGGTTGCGGAACCGAAAACGGGATATCTCCTTTATTCTCCTTGTACCTGTCGAGGGGCTTTGAATGTACATTCTAGTCATCTCAGTTATCCTGGTCGATCACCCGAGGGTATTTGCTCACAATTGAGCATATTCCATGGAGAGATGGGGTCTGCAGTCATTCAGAGACTCGTGGTTGGTTGGAATATCACAGGCTAAATGGACTAGAGCACATTTGCGCTTGATACAAATTGGATCTGACATCTGACTTCGTGTTTGGGCTAGTACCCCTCGGAAAATATCATACATCATGCATACAACATTGTGTATCTTGCATGCCTTCCGAATGTTCCGGGATTCTCTCCAATGCGAGCTTTTCAACGCATGCGGAGCAACTCGAGGCTCGGGCCACTGTGGACACAGTGGTCTCTCTTACGTGTGGGAAGATGTGGAAAGAAGCCGAAACAATATTCTCATTGAAAGAGTCATAGGGTAGTATGCGCCAAGCAATAAACCTAAACCGATGAAGTAATTGAAAAGAATACCAAGCGAAAAAGAATAAGAGGAGGGAAAGAAAAGAAATCAAGGCACAGAATAATCCGCATCGGGACTAGCGCCTCACATGGCAGATCCAACCCTACATTCCCCATTTTCCCAGTCGATTGTGCTATGATCCTGTGTCTCAGGTCCTCTATTCAAGGGGAACAGCCGCGACGGAAACTGTAGCCCCGAGAGGCCCCTTGGTAGTGGAGATCGGGTTCTCACTCCCGATCCCATACATCCTCAGCGCACGGTGGCCTCCACGCACGCTGTCGGCTTCGAGGCCTTTCGCCCGAAGAACGCTGGTGGCCACACGTGCTGAATCCCCATCGTAGCATACCACTAGAACGTGATGGCGCCCCAGATCTGAGACCAAGACGTCATCCTTGAAGATCTTCTCCAGCTCCACCCATTGCGCCTCCAGAACACCTGGATCCGAAAACGGTGATGGGCTGTGAGGCCCAACACTAGACAACGGCAGGTTCACCGAGCCGGGGAGGTGCCACGCGTGGAAATCATCTTTTTGGCGCAGGTCCAAAACGCGGTTCTGCGGCTTGAGGACAATCTCGCTCAATGGGCTTTGCGCTAGGGATCGCGGTGATCCATAAAATTGGGGTAAAACCTCCAATGCATCCCGCTCCCAGCTCTCGTCATAGCGGTGCAGGTCAACTTTCTTCAGGTGCTAGTAAACAGTAGATAGGTTAGCTTTTTTTTATTTCCTGCGCACTCGTTACATGCCAACACGTCATGGAGGTGGTATTTACCTCGTTTCGGATTGGGTGGAATTGCTGCTCGCCCAGCTTTTGGAAGTACTCGTCAATGTACTGGTATGGTAGGTCACAGCAGAGGAACACGCAACGGGTTGTGCCGTCTGGCCCTGCGAGCTCAGATAGGGTTCCCGCAGCCTTGCGCTTTGCCAGCATCTGGAAGAGTCCCTGGAGGTTGAACCCGGATGATGGGCCACAGACCAAACCTTCCCGGCATAGGTTCAGAGAGTGTGTATATGACTCGGATGATCCGACTTCTTCAATGGTATCCACGGCTGCTTTCCAGGGAAACTCAACAGGGCGCATTAGAGCATATGACCTGGGACCAGGTACTCGGTCACCAGGGGCTGTGCAAACACCAAGTCGGAAAACAGAGGGCTTCACGCCTTTGAAATAGGTCCCTAGACCGGTCATGGTACCAGACGTGCCCATACCAGCGCAGAGAACGTTTATTTCAGGCAGCTGCTTGAAGATCTGTGGTCCGGTCCACCGGACATGGGACTGCCAGTTGTTGTTGTTTTCGTATTGGTTGGGGTTGACAATTGTCTCTGACTCCAGCGCCATTCTTCGGGCGTTTTGAATGCCGCCTCGTTCGTCTAATGGCTCTGGCTGAGACGGCCCACCGAACAGGGTGATGTCAAGACCGAAGAATTGCATCAGCTTCAGTTTTGCATCGCTGGTTTTGTTGCTCAGGAAAGCCCGGGTGTCGTTTACTCCGTGCATGACTCGGGCAACCATGGACATCGAAATGACTGTCGATCCGGAGCTGTATTCGATGATCCGGTCTGTCTTGTTGGGCACAACACTAGATTCAAGCATGTTCAATGCTGGTCTCGTGTTAGCTTGTAATGGAGGCTTATTGTTCACTCAGGGCTGGTCATACCTGGCATTGCCTTGACATTGTTTGCCGGATGCATGGTCATCATTTTGGCATATATCCGCACCCCATCTTGATGATAAGGGTTCAAATGAGGTGGCAGCTCCACAAGGGGCAGAGGAGGCTGACAGTCCGGGTCGAAGTATTTCTTCAGCGAGTCAGTACCGAAGTACACATTGCGCTCGTTTACATTGGTCATTTTCTCGGAAGAATTGATCATGTTGAGACGCTCTTCGTGCAAGATATAGATGCTGATAATCAAGTAGCAGACAATCTCTACTTCACGAGTTTGAAGAGCAACCCTTTTGAGGGATGAAAACAGATGAGGGAAGAAAAAGACGAAAATCCTGGGTCACACTCGGCAATTATACAGAATAAATTTCTATAGCGTCCATCGCTTGCCCCTCCATCCTGTTGCGTCTTTCTTGGCGTCCGAGAGGAAGAGAAGTCAGATCTACTCTTACTCCACTAGTGAGTCTCCCACTATACGAGTCAATATAAGGGTCAAACGCCATAAGTGGACGCTGCAAGCCCTGGAAAGTTGTCGCTACGATGAACAAGGAAACCGCGTGGAGCGATCTCGGGAGTATCAACACGGTCCAAGCGTAGATCAGACCCTGTAAGGTAAGCCTCTTTGTCACAGGAATTAGATATAGAACGGTTGAAAACGGAATGTTCCTTATTGCAGCTGCGTCATGGTCTGGTATTCTTGATGTCGTACCTTGCAACGTTCTAGAATCGAATTGCTCATGTGTCACCTAGTTTGACAAGGTACTCAGGAACGGATTCAATCATCCCTCAGGTACTCACATGCAATTCCCTGTTAGCTGAAAATGTTCCTATATCCCGATGTATATCGAAAAGGGGCGAGTACCTTGAGGGTGTTTGAGAAGTTTTGCCGACTTTACGCAGATCTTCTGTCAAGGTGCTCAGACTAAATGCCGATCAATAGATGAAAATTACAAGTGTGAATAGATGAAATTGATTATTCCGTTTTGGTCTCCTGACTTCCTTCTTTTCTTTTTCTTCTTTTTCTCATCTCCTTCTCTCTTTTCGCTGCATTTTCGGATTCTGGGTGTCTGTTTACGTTCTATCCCTTCATATCAACACGCCATGACAGGGGTACTCGAAAATTCAAAACCAACGGAGGGTGCCACGGCTGACAAGAATGGGACTAATGTCACTTTCAACGAGCAAACCAATTATGTGCCTAAGAGTACTATCATCACGGTTAGTAGATGCGGTAACAAGCAAATGTGGCCTAGCTAATGACAACTCCCAGATCTTCCTGGCATGTTCCAGCGTTGATCTCCTGGCATTGATGGACCAGACGACACTGGCTGCCAGTTTGTCTATCATAGGAAATGCTTTAGGAGCCAGCGATCAGACCTCCTGGATTTCAGGTGGTTACTTCGTGTGAGTACTCTATTCTCTTGTATTCATGATACGACTCAATCAAACTGACATTCGCGGCGCAGAACATCAACATGTTTCCAATTACTATACGGAAAGCTATCTGACATCTGGTCTCGCAAGCTTGTGCTTTTCGTTGGTCTAGCCATTTTCTTCGTCGGGTCACTGGCAGCTTCCCTTGCGCAAACGGCGACGCAGTTGATTGTTTTCCGTGCTTTCACTGGAGTTGGTGGTGGTGGTCTTATGACCGTCGCACAGATGATCGTCAGCGACGTTGTCCCTCTCCGTGAACGAGGCAAATACCAAGGTATTCTAGGTGCCGTGGTTGCTATCGCCAATGGCATTGGTCCTGTCATCGGAGGTGCACTAGCCTCCATCTCAGAAGACTCGTGGCGATGGATCTTTCGCTTGAACCTACCGCTCACTGCGTTAACCACGTTGGCTGTTTTGTTCTTTATGCCTCTTCGGAAAGTAACTGGGGACTGGAAAGTCAAGCTGAAGGCAATTGATTTCTTCGGTGCGCTTTTGGCTCTCGGGGGAACTTCCGTCTTGCTGCTTGGTTTGACCTGGGGCGGTGGTGAGTATGAATGGAACTCGGCGCACGTTATTGCGACTCTGATTGCTGGGTTCGCCACCTCTGTTGCTTTTGTTGTGTGGCAGTGGAAGGGTGCCTCGACACCACTGGTTCCGATGCATATCTTCCAGGGTAGGATTGTGAATGGCGCATGTTTGACGATGTTCATCAACGGGTGGAACTTTTTGGTGCAAGTTTACTATATTCCCACTTTCTATCAGCTGGTATTTGGGTATTCGACGGTAAAAGCGGCTGCAATGCTTCTTCCCATTACCCTCATGCAAAGTATGAATCCTCTTCTTGTCGGCCGTGTTGCTGTGCTAACTTCCTTACAGCAATCAGCAGTACAGGCTCCGGTCTTGTTGTACACTGGGTAGGTCGCTACCGTGAATGCATACTTTTTGGATGGATTATCTGGGCTGTTGGACTTGGTCTTTTCTCGACACTTGATCAGCATTCGGGATTGGGAAAGCAGATTGGATATGGCATTCTGACTGGGGTTGGGGTTGGAAATACTTTGCAGCCGTACGCGATTCCTTATCCTGGTCCAATAAATGATGCTAACTCCATATAGATCTCTCATTGCGGTTCAAGCCGGTGTCGAAAGACGGGATATGGCTGTGATAACCTCGTTCAGGAAGTGAGTGGTGCCCGTAGTGATGTCAGCCATGTGATGGAGCTAACAATGAGCAGCTTCGTACGAAACCTCGGTGGTACTCTCGGGCTTGCCATTGCCGGAACTATCATGTAAGGATTCTTTCAAACCTGTTGGCTTGTCTCTTATTAATCAATGCAGAAATAATATTGTCTCATCGTCCATCTCAGTCCTCAATCTTGACGAATCGCAGTCACGCTCACTTCTCTCAAGCCCGCAGAACTACCTATCAAAGTTATCTGCAAAGGATGCTGAGCATGTTCGTGATGTGCTGACACCGGCATATCAAAAGGGATTCCGTATAATCTTCATTGTCGGTGCATCCCTTGCGACATTTGCTTTCTTTTTGGCTGTTTGGTTGATGCCACAGGTTGGTTTGAACCGAGTGGACGATCAAGCTTTGAAAGAAGAGGCAAAGAAAAGGCTCAATGGGGAATTGGACGAAGAAAAAAGAGGGAGTTAGATTTGATCGACTTTGGGCTCACAAAAGGACCGGAGCACTTTATGGGGGCTTTGGGCCATAAAAGCATAACTATATAGGCCTTGTTTTAATATTTTCTTGGATATCACATCCGCAAATTCATTCGAGTCCATGGTTTCACTTCCAAAAAAGGCTCATTTAAAATGTGGGGTGATAACTTCACCAGCCAATGCGTTCACGACTGGGGCCTGTCGGACTTACAAACTAGGAGTACGCATATGCAGCCCCAGTTGGATCTCTACATGCGCCACCCTAGCGGCTTCCGATCGAGAAAGCCGAATACTGGGTTGCGGTGACTGGTGTAAAGAGTATGAGCGTCCATTTCAGACCTTCCCATGATGATACACCGCGAAGATGAGGCAAACAAGTAGGAATGGCTGAAAGAAGATCAAAAGCATAAACTCGATCTCCACATATTCACTCTATGAGAAAGTCCTCCAGTTTTAGACAAGGCCACTAGAGTATCAGGCCTCTTGGCTAACTAACTAACTAGTTAACGTAATCCACTACCGAGTGACGCACACCACCGAGTGACGCACCCCCACCCAAAACGCGTTAATTAATATAACCTTCTCTCTTCAACCACCCACTATGCCACCAATTCGTTCTCGATCGTCTAAAAATCCAACCGAGCAAGAGGGTAGGATCTTGTTAGCTATCCAAGATTTTAAGAATGAAAAAATCTCTTCAATTCGTGAAGCTGCACGCTGTTTTAAAGTGCCTGAGGCTACCCTCCGCCGCCGCCTCCGGGGTGTTCAAAACCGCGCGATTCCACGCGCTAACTCATATAAACTGACTGAGCTTGAAGAGCAATCTCTTGAAAAATGGATCCTCTCTATGGATCTACGTGGAGTAGCCCCCCGGCCTGCTACTGTACGAGAAATGGCGAATCTTCTTCTTGAAAAGCGCGGATCTAGCCCGGTTCTTTCGGTTAGCGAAAATTGGGTTATAAAATTTGTTAAACGACGTCCTCTTCTCTCCTCTCGATTCTCGAAACGTTATAACTACGAGCGTACGAAATGTGAGGATCCAAAAATCATAAAGGAGTGGTTTAATCTTATTTAAAAAACCATCCTATAATTTGGGATCGATCCGGATAACGTTTATAACTTTAATAAGACGGGTTTTGCGATAGGATTAACGGCGACTACGAAGGTTATTACGAGAAGCGAATACTACGGTCGGCGAGCACTTTTATAACCTGGAAATCGTGAATAGGTGACGGCTATTGAGTGTACAAATGCTATTGGTTAGGCCTTTCCACTATATGTGATTTTTAAAGGTAAAGTCTTTATTGAATCCTGGTTTAACGGCCTCCCGGACGATTGGCGATTTGAGGTTAGTCCTAATAGATAGACCTCTGATAAAATCGGACTTCGCTAGCTAAAAAAGCTCTTTATTCCTACCACTTCTATACGTATAAAGGGGGTATATCGGCTTTTGATACTTGACGGCCACGGAAGTCATTTAACGCCGAAGTTCGATGAAATCTGCGAAGAAAACAAAATTATACCGATCTATATGCCTCCGCATTCCTCTTACCTTTTATAGCCTTTGGATATAGGCTGTTTTGCGGTGTTAAAACGCTCGTACGGCCGGCTGGTTGAAGTAAAAATGCGGGTTAGGATAAATCATATTAATAAACTTGATTTCCTCGAAGCATACCCTCTCGCACGAATTGAAGCTTTTAAATCAGAGACTATTAAGAACAGCTTCGGAGCAGCTGGTTTAGTCCCTTTTGCACCGGAAAGAGTGATTTCGAAGTTTGATATTCGTCTTCGAACTCCTACCCCCCCTTCTAGCCGGGGTAGTGATTGGGATCCAAAAACACCTTCGAACTATGTGCAATTGTAAAAGCAAGCCTCCTCAATAAAAGCACTGCTTCGTACGAGATCAAGGAGCCCCCCCTAGCCCGCTCAATTCCGCTATCAACCAGGTTTTAAAAGCCTGCTAGATCACGATGCAATCCGCCGCACTACTAGAGAAAGAAGTGAGCGATTTTGGCGATCAAATCCAGAATTAGCATCATTGGATATCAGGAATTTCCTTCTTCAAAATATAGTGATGACCATTTCACCTTATTTTGTGGGAATTTCCCTGCGTGGGTCATCTCGACGCTCCCCGAAGGAATCCATGGATGTATCATCTCCGTCGGGTCACCTCTAATTGACAATCCAACATCATGATGCTTTCTATGGTCTCGACGGCCATTGCTCTCCTGCCGGAAGTGCAGACAGCTGTCTCATACAAACGCTGCGGCAGTATCCAACTACTCAAAATATGGAGGATGGGGACACCTACAACACCGGCGATTGGCTCAACAACTGGTGGAATAACAATGGCGAACTGATAGCTAATAGTGGCGGCGGAATTGCTGGTGCCTTCGGCCAGTGTGCAACGGGGATTCCAGATTGGACGTGCCATGGTGGTGGCTCGGACTCGAACTGCGATCTGCAGCTGCATGATAACCGAGTCCACGATCCTCGGTGACGACATCCGCCACGCATACTATGTCCTCGGATCTGTCAATTGCGTGCTTACTTCAGAGGTATCAGCGAGTCGTTCACGCCCACTACGTTGTGCGCGGCTTTGCCCAAGGATTCATGAGCCACCACTTTCTACAGAGACGGAGATGATAAGAGTGTTGTTGCACTCAGGGAGGCACTCAGTTTCCTGACTATGATCATTGGTATTGGTGCTTTGTTTGCTGGACTGGGCCCTGCTGTTGTTTATGCGCTTGCTGGGGCTGGTAATGCAATTGCCAGTGGTGCGATTGGTGCTGGTAGAGCTGCTCTACCTGCTCAGTATGCGATGCTTCTATCTTAATGTCTCTTACCTATGAATTAGACGATTGACTTGTTCTTGCAGGTCCATTTCCATTGATTTGTATATTCCCCGTATCTTGGCTTCGATATGATAGAATTAGTATCACAAGTAAAGCAATGCCAGAAACCAAAGGGGTCGTGGAGCATAATACCAAAGATCACACACAGGCAATGTAAGGCAGGAACTGGTCAGGTGAGGCCCTGAGGGTTTAGCTCCTTCCCTTTTTGTCAAATCTCGTCCCCTACCCCAGTTCCTTCCTGTCCTTCAGCCACTGGGAAAAGTATAAATACCCCCTCCTCCCCCATTTCTCTCTTCTTCTTTCTCTTCTTCCTCACACTCCACCACTTCGGCTTTTCACCTGCCACCATGGTCTCCATCTACCATGAACAATTCACGGTAACACCCCCCCCCCTTCATCCCCTTCTCACAGAGATAGTTCTGACTTGTCTCTAGAAACCATCTTGATGACTATTTTACTTTATCTTTATTTCATAATATCACCCTATCTCCCAGAGCTTGTACACACGCTAACTTGGCTTTAGACACCCTGATGTGATGGTGGTTCAATCCACGGTGACGACTATTCCTGGTCTTTACAGATTGACTGTCACCATGGCCTTCGACTTGACCTACGACCTTCTTGTTCTTCTGTTCTAACTTTTTCCTGTCTCGGACTTCTATCTTTGATGACATTGCACCATGACCACAACTACCCACCGTGACCACCATCCATCATGGACCTCTCACTATACGCGGTCATGGCCACTTTCCACTACAGACTAAATATCATCCCTTCAACCCCCAAATCAGAGACATGCTAACTTATTCTAGGAACAACCCTGATGTGACGGTGGTACCATCCGCGGTGACGACAATCTTCTCTGGTCTTCCAACTCTGGTCTTCCAACTCTGGTCTTCCAACTCTGGTCTTCCAACTCTGGTCTTCCAACTCTGGTCTTCCAACTCTGGTCTTCCAACTCTGGTCTTCCAACTCTGGTCTTCCAACTCTGGTCTTCCAACTCTGGTCTTCCAACTCTGGTCTTCCAACTCTGGTCTTCCAACTCTGGTCTTCCAACTCTGGTCTTTCATCTTGAACACCACCCACGGTGACAGCTCTTCAATCTTGCTCTTGCATATTGACCATTGTGACAATCATTACCACCATCCGCGGTGACGACCATCCACCTTGGCCTTCCACCTTGGCCTTCCACCTTGACCACTATGACAATCATGACCACACAACCACCGTGACCACCGTCCATCATACGACAACCACCGTACCACAAAGCAATATTCAACATCCACCGTCCAACTACGAATCACTTATCGTGACAATAGTTCACCGTCGCGGCCTTCCACTCTTGGCCTTCCACATACGTCCATCGTGACCACCTTCCAATCAATCCAATCAACCATCTTCGAATCAACCATCTTCCAATCAACCATCTTCAAATCAATCCAACGTGCAATCAACCACCTTCCAATCAATCCAATCAACCATCTTCGAACCATCTTCCAATCAGCCATCTTCCAATCAGCCATCTTCAAATCAATCCAATCAACCGTCTTCCAATCAACCATCTTCCAATCAACTATCTTCAAATCAATCCAATGTGCAATCAACCACCTTCCAATCAATCCAATCAACCATCTTCGAATCAACCGTCTTCCAATCAACCATCTTCCAATCAACCATCTTCCAATCAACCATCTTCCAATCAACCATCTTCCAATCAACCATCTTCCAATCAACCATCTTCCAATCAGCCATCCTCCAATCAATCCAATGTGCAATCAACCACCTTCCAATCAACCATCTTCAAATCAACCGTCTTCCAATCAACCATCTTCCAATCAACCATCTTCCAATCAACCATCTTCCAATCAACCATCTTCCAATCAACCATCTTCCAATCAGCCATCCTCCAATCAATCCAATGTGCAATCAACCACCTTCCAATCAACCATCTTCAAATCAACCGTCTTCCGATCGACTGTGTTCCAATCAATTTTTCTTTCATATTGGAGAACCCATATATCGTGACAACCAACCATCCTGACGACTTTCAAACCCCTGGTATTACAATCAAGTTGACAACCTTCACAATGAAGACCTTCCACCCTGGAGATATTCCACACCACCATGAAGCATCCATCATCGGCCTCCCACTTTGACAAACATGAGCCTTTCGTCATTGGCCTTCCACCATGACCATAATGAACTGTCTGTCAGCCGCTTTTGCCATGTCCACCCTGACCGTTGACCTGGTTAATAACAGCTGTTCATCAGCTCCATGAACAAACAAATCTCCAATGACCTCCCTATGGAGTCTGGCCCTTCTCAAGTTCGACTCTTGCGGTCAATCCCAAAAAAAAAAAAAAAAAAGAAAAAAAGAAAAAAAGAAAGAACAGCCTTGCGGAGCGGAGCCTCTTGGTCAACCAAGTCCCTAGCAGACTTTGCTATCAATCGAGTTCGGTCATCCCGCTGACCCCCCAAAAAGCTCACAGCAACCCAGCAAAGAAGTGACCTCATAAAGTTTCTTCTTCGGTCAACTTTCCATCCATACCTCAGCGATATCCAATACTTGAGCAAATCCACAGAAATTTTCGCATCGGCACAGCTACAGCCAAAGACATGGAGGAGTTTTCCTTCTTTGGCAGGTTCACAATCAACAAGCCATTCATATTGAGCATTGCTTTCTCAATTCCGAACATTTGGTCAACGCAACTACTGTTGGGATACAGTATTCTGCATATTCATGGGTGTTTTCAGTGGGGGTCTTCATTGGGGTTCTAGCATGTATTGTCGCCATGGTTTTCAATGTTCTACCTCACTCTCATGTATCCATCCATAGTTAGTTTGTTTTGCTGAGCAGCACATGCAATGTAAGACATACTCTCCACTTTAATTCTCTATCCCTAGGCCTCGATAGATTAGAAGACAATTCCACAAAAAGGCCGTGCATTAAAAGATGCTAAGGTTTCACGCTACGTTTTGCAGTTAGAAGCCACGCAATTATCAGAAGTAGGGAGTGTCATCAATCGTCATATCGTTCGAAGCCCGAGATTCACTGCACGCCAGTCCAGATACTCTTATGTAGAGTACCGGGGAATGAAAACGAAACAAAAAAGAGCTCCCCAAGCGCCATTACTGTAAAACCATGCCCAAAATAAGAATTAGAATAGAACAAGCAAGAAAGAAACATCTTGAGAAAGAGTGTGGCCGAAAGTACGCGCGGGATCACACGTCCTCAACTTCGATCACCCGTTCCACAATCCAGTCCGCAAAAGCCTGACCCTCGAGTCTCCACCGTCCATCAGCCCACACATCACTGAGCCAATAACCCCACGGCCTACTCAAAGATGTAAGCTGCAGATCCCAAATTGAAGCTGTCGCGCGGCGACTCGTAGAGTGGCTATCGGTCCCTGTCGACAAATCATGATTGACGTTGCGGAATCCAGCAGCTGAAGTTGGGTTGCTGGCTCCGGAAGCGCCTTGTCTGATCCGCCATTCACGCTCGGCTTTCTCGCCCGCGCGGCGGGCGACGGCTTCCTCGTCTTCTGCTTGGTAGAGATTGCATTTGGTGCATTCTGTGCAGCGGGACCCAGGATTGATGCGGAAGTGCTCGCAGAAGTGTTTGTAGCCTTCTGGTTCTTCAAATTCGTCGTCGTCGAACACGTTGCCTGCAACTTGTTCATCATTAAATGGATCGTCGGCTATATCGCCCGGGCCATCAAAGGCATCTAACCCGCGGGGGGCACGGGCAGGCGCAGTAGTTCGTATAGGACGACCTAGTGCCTTGCGGCATAGGTAGCACATGGAGTAGCCACAGACGCAAGTCAGTTTGTTGCAGCCCGATGACTTGACGAATGAGAGGCAGCAGCGGGGACAGGTGCGCTTCACGGCAGCGGTGCGGGCAGCCTCAACGGTAGCGCGCAAGTCCAGGAGTAACGGCTCATGACACACATGTGGGTCTCGCCACGATTTCTGGCATGTCATACAGCTAATGCGTGCGCAGGAGGGGTTGGCACAGGTGAATCGTTTTGGTCGGATCTTGAGACAGAGGTGACGAATGGCATTCCCGAAGACCGCTGTTACGGTGGCCGGGTCCCAAAGGAGCAGAATAAAAACAGGGATTACAAGTAAGGGGACAAGGTCAAGGAGGAGAAGGGTCATCAAAATCGTAGGAATAATGCCACCGTCACGACGGAACCGCCAGCGGACACCATGGGATGAAGGGTGGTATACTGGGTCGATCTCAGCATATGAGCAGAATGGACATCTAACAAGCTTCATCTGGGACTTCATAAGCACCTCAGAGGAGAGCCGATCTTCGAATTTGCGGTATGTCTCGAAGCCAGCCGTGTCGAGAAGAATTGCCTGCTTGACAATCTCCGGATGGAGACATCCCTCGCACGACCCGACAGATAACGGCGCAAGACACTTCAAAGTAGAGCGCTCCAGATCGACAGACTTGCCCCAACCCTGTCCAAACAGCGCTTCGTATACGGTTCTCTGTATGCAGTGGTAGCAAATGACATGAGTGTTGGTTGAACATGTCGCGATTTGCTCAAATGTCACGTCGGCGAAACAACACTCGCATTCGTAAAGGGCATTGAGTTCTTGGGCTTCCTTCTCGTTCAACTCTGAAGCAAATCGGAAATCCTTATCGCGCTGCTCTTCACGCTTCTGCTGTAACAGTGGGGCCAACAGCATCTCGTGGAGCTCTGCATCCAGCTCGCTGCACCCGGTTTCCTTCAGAACAGGAACAAGTTCTCCGTCTGCTTGACGATGCCAGGCCAGAAGCGGATGTTCTTCGCGGTCCTTCTTTCGCCTGAAAGACGGAAACATACTGTTGAATGTCGCGCGCCATGTCCGACGCGACAGATCTCGGAGCGTCGGTCGAGCCCGAGCATAGCTGAAATTCACTTCAGCTAGGACAGCCTCCACCGTACTTTTGTTTAGACCGTTATATTCTCTTGTCATGGCCGTCCGCACAGCGGCCTTGTATTCATCGGACCGAAACCGCTCCTCGGCAGCGACCAGGCCACCATTGCCAACGTCCTGTCGAGCAAAGTTTCCCGCCCCAAGAGCTGAGTGGGCACTTCCTTCTGCCTCAGCTTCGGTGGTTCCTTCCGGTAGATTCCACCGGCCCGAAACCCACTTCTTCTTATGCCTGAGTAGCTCCTCCACGCACACTTGTAACCGGCTCTGTCCGTCAAATCGTAGCAGCAGCTCACGAAACACCTCTATCTGTACATCGGGGAAGATTTGAATCAGAGTCTCGAGTGCAGTATTGAGTTCCTCCAGTTCCCGCTTGTGTTCTTCTGTTTTGTGGGCCGAGAGCTGGATAGGGCGGGATCGGGAGGCACTGCCAAAAGGGTTATTTCGTAGCGCTTCGAGGGTGATGGAGTAGCTGTTTGGAGAGGAGCCAGTCTGTCCTAGAGATGGCTTTCCGGCATTGTGACTAGACGAGGAGCTGGTTGAAGAAGCGGAGGATGACTTTCGGTGAGACTGCGTGCCGTCGGCGGGGCGGGATGCGGAGGATCTAGAGAAGGGGACTGGCAGCGACAGCACCATGATTGAGCAGGGTTTACATGATTTGGAAATATCAGAGGTGTTGGAGAATGTCAGAAGAGGTCAGAGGGGATATAAGAATGTGTTGAAGCAGCCCTTGGAGCCTAAAGTGAAGAATGAAGGATTGTTACATAATGACCTTCCGCCTTCTCACTGTTCTATATATATATATATTCTACGGCATACATCCACATTGGACATCACTCCATGAGTTGAACATTCTTTCTTTTCTAAATCGCACCCTTGTTCTGAGCTAGATCACACGCACACAGAGAGACTATAGAGCATCTGATTCGATCCCTCAAAGCCATACATAATGCTGATATACAATCTACAACATACGCTAGATCTGATAAAGCTTAAACAATTAATTATAAAAAACCCGAAGCCACGTGAACAGCATGTTGAATCTCAAAGATTGCATGCTCACTGCATGCTCCTTACGAATATGGGTTAAAAGAATCATGCAATATCGAACAATATCACTAAAATAACAAAGGATTTACACATCTTCTGACATGTTATTGAAAAGGCGCTTTCCATAGAATGCCAGCCTTGATTCACATCCTCCACTAAACACTGCATCTAACTATCGGATGGAAAGCATTCTTTATAGCTGTTACGTGGGGAATACAAGTATAATTTATTTTAACATACGCCGGCATAGATAGACCAGATAAATGCTGGTCCAAACTACGCCAAAAGTATTTCAAGTCGGTATGGTTACCAAATTCAGATGAATCTCATTGGCCTCATGGAGAAAACAGAAACAGAAAAAGCACAGGTACATATGTAGTATATACAAAAAGGAAAAAAACAAACAGTCTGATCCAAGAGGTTGCCGATTCGCTTTGCCAGTGGGAATATCGCTTCAACCAAAGATTTCTTATTTTACAGCTTGGCCTTAGCGCCTTCCAAGAGCTCGGCACCGGCGCCGGTGATGGCAGGCTTGCCAGTCTCAACAACGGTGGCCTGGAAGAGGACGGTGTTGCCCTCCTTCCACATCTCAGTCTTGAGGGTCTGGCCAGGCAGGACAACACCCGCGAAGCGAACCTTCAGGTTCTTGTAGGGACCATACTTGGAGAAGACAGCCTTGGCCGACACACCGAGGGAGCAAAGACCGTGTAGGATAGGGGTCTTGAAGCCGCCGACCTTGCTGAACTCGGGGTCGATGTGGAGCGGGTTGCGGTCACCGTTCAGGCGGTACAGCGCTGCCTGGTCCTCAGAGGTCTTCTCCTCAACCACAGCATCGGGCTGACGCTGCGGCGCCTTATACGCAGCAGTGGCAGCCTTGGGGCGCACGGCAGTGGGCTTGGGAGAGCCTCCGAAGCCGCCGCTGCCGCGGATGAAGACGCTGGACTCGTTGTAGAACAGATCCTCACCGGTCTTAGCATCCTTGGTTGTGTACCCAGCCACGACGATGGCCGCATTGCCCTTGTCGATAACATCAATGAGCTTGGGATAGGTCAGGGTATTGGCTGTGGTGGGGATTGGGAACTTGCGAACCTCCATGTACTGCTCGCCGTGAAGCAGCATCATGGGGGAGAAGTCCTTCACCAAGTCATCCATGTTCCAGGGAGTAGCGGTGTTGAACCAGGGGACAACTCCATACGAGGGAAGAGCCTGGAATTGGTCGTTATTCTCGTAGACCAAAGGCAGGTCGGTGCGCTTGGCGCCCAAGCTGAGGTTGTACAGGATGACATCGCGATCCTCGTAGTTGAAGGGAGTGCCTTCGCTCGAAAGGGCCTTGGCCTTCTCAATGTTCTTCAGGGTCTCATTCTCGGTGGAGGCATCGCCGTGCACGCGGTTAGACATGTTAGCCATGATCTTCTCCGCGCCGGCCTGGCCGTCCTCGGGGTGATCAGCGCGACCATCATCGAAGTTGGTGATTTGCTTCCAGTTACGAACCACCTCCTCGGGGGTCAGCTTGACATCCACGGGGAAGCCGTGGCCGCCAGTGCGCTGCCAGCGGGTACGGCCGAACCAACCGCTACCACACTCAAACAGACCCTTGGTGGAAGGCTCAGGGGCCATGTCAGAGCACAGCAAGACCACAAGGGGAGCAACATAGTCAGGCTTGAAAGCCTGGACCATCTCCTCGGGCATAATGGTACGGGTCATGTTGGTACCCGCATTAGGAGCAATGGTGTTGACCTTAATGTTGTACTTGGCGCCCTCCAAAGCTAGAGTGCGGGAAAGACCCAGGATACCAAGCTTGGCAGCAGCATAGTTGGCCTGGCCGAAGTTGCCGTAGATACCGCTGGTACTGGCAGTGTTGACAACACGACCGTACTTCTGCTTGAGGAAGTAGGGCCAAGCAGCCTTGGTCACCTTGTAGGTACCACGGAGGTGGACATTAACAACGGAGTTCCACAAGTTGTCATCCATGTTGGTGAAAGCCTTGTCGCGCAGGATGCCAGCGTTGTTCACCAAGATATCAATACGGCCGAAGGCATCAATGGCGCTCTTGACGACGGCGTCGCCGTCCTCGCAGCTGGCCTTGTTGCCAACAGCCTTACCACCGAGCTTCTTGATTTCCTGGACCACAGGCTCAGGGTCGACAAGATCGTTGACCACAACGGAGGCACCGAGCTTAGCAAACTGCAAGCAGTATGCGCGGCCGAGACCGGCACCACCTCCAGTGACCAGGGCAACACGACCCTTGAAATCAGGCTCCTGTCCAGGCTGGGCGCTGGGCGTCTTCAGGCCGTCTTCCAAGAAGGCCATGAAGTCGGCAGGGCCCGTGGGATATTCAGGCTGAGAGAAATCATTGACGTCGTTCCATTTCCGAGCGATAGCGCCAGGGGTCAGGGAGTCATCGGTCTTCAGGAGAGCACCCTTAGCTCGCTCCCAGCGGAGCTTGGCAACGTGGCCACCTCCGACCTCGTAGATACCACCGGTCTCTGTAGTGTTAGATGAGTGCACGAGGGCAGCGACCAAAGGCACCACCCAGTCGGGCTTAAGGTTCTCCAGGACATCAGGGGGCATGACAGTTGCAGTCATGCGGCTCGCAGCTAATTTGTGGTTAGCTTCCTCACTTCATGCGGGGGTTTCCAGCTTGCTTACCAATGGGGGCAATAACATTGGCAATAATGTTGTACTTGGCACCCTCTTTAGCTAGGGTCTCGGTGAAACCGACCTGGCCGAGCTTGGCAGCTGAGTAGTTGGCCTGGCCGAAGCTGCCAAATAGACCAGCAGCCGAGGCAGTGTTAATAACACGGCCGAACTTTTGTTTGCGGAAGTGAGGCCACGCAGCTCTTGCGCACTATCAAGAGAATGGGCTATCAGTCCCTGCTTCAAAGGCTTGTTTGTATTTGTCCGAGGATTCTCACCTTGTATGCACCGTAGGTGTGAACTCTGTTGATCAGATCCCAGTCGGCATCCTTCATGTTCTTAAAGCTAATATCCCGTAGGATACCAGCATTATTAAGCAGAATGTCAATGCGGCCAAAGGCCTTAATAGCGGTCTCGATGATAGCGTCACCGTTCTCGACGCTGTCGTAGTTGGCGACGGCCTTACCGCCAGCGGCGCGGATCTCCTCAACGACAACATCTGCGGCCTGGGGTAGCTGTCAGTGTCGGTCTATCTGGCTCGGAGGTGTTGACATACCTTTCCTGACTTGCCCTCACCCTTGTGAGAGGCACCAAGGTCGTTCACGACGACATTTGCACCCCTTGAGGCGAAGAAGAGAGCATATGCTTTCCCCAGACCACCACCGGCACCGGTGACGACCACCGTTTGGTTATCGAATCGCAACTCGGACATTCTGTGTATATGATCCGAAAGTTAAGTAATAGAAAGAAATAAAAAGAAGAAAGCTGGAGAAGAGGGGAGTTTAAAGCAACTCGGCAAGCTGAGGAACCTCGGCACGTTTGGGTTGGTTTTGTAACGGTGAAATATTGGGGTATCGTTACAATGGCAGATCGACCCGGATCACATGCCGTACTCCATAGTCCGTATATAGTAGTATATGGTGTAGCTTTAATGAATATGTATTATTGACCATTACTTTATGCATGAGACATACGTATGTGACAAAAAAGTACAATGTGCAATATCATACAATATCTCTGTAAATTGTCTCCAAGTAGGAGCCGAGTACTTGCTGACTCAGGCATGTGACGGGTAACGTCATTGTCATGTGCACTTCTGCATCTTTCTTTGTATGTTTTTCTGCTATTTTTACTATTTTACTCATTTCACTACTTTGTCGCTAGATTCAATGCACTTCTCTATAAGATTCTTAATATGGTCAAGCAAAAGTAGCGGCTGGATATACCCCGTGGGGGGATGACCCCAGATTCACTCGGCCGATTGGGAGGAACCTTCCCGCACACCGTAGCCGATAGATACAAAAGACGTGCAATAGAAAAACTACAAGTATTCAGTAGTTAAATTCAAGATGTCTGAAATCGTGGACGACAAGTCGCAGCACTGTATCCCCTTCCTACTCGATCGCCTGCGCGTTCATACCGAGCGACACCGCGGCAATCCAAATACCCCGCCGTTTTTCATCGGCCTCAATGGCGTGCAGGGTGCGGGCAAGACAGTCCTGGTAAGTAGATCTAGGGCTGGTCAATTTCCCATGCCTCGGGATCTCGTTCATTTCCTCGGACCGGATTCTAATACTAATTTCCATAGGTATCCGCTCTCAATGATACCCTCCGCTCGGAACCATACTCGCTCTCGGTCGTGACGTTGTCGCTCGATGATATCTACCTTGACCACGCCAATCAGGTGGCTCTGGCACAAGCGCATCCCTCAAACCCCCTCCTGCAGCATCGTGGTCAGCCTTCAACCCACGACCTCGCATTGGGTGAGGAAGTGTTTGCTTCGCTCGCTGCTGAACGTCCGACAGCCATTCCACAGTATGACAAGTCTGCGTTCGAGGGCCAGGGTGACCGTGTGCCAAAGACACAATGGAACGTCGTCAATGAAGCGGGTCAGGAGAAAGTCAAGGTCGTGATTTTCGAAGGGTGGTGTGTCGGATTTCGTGCGTGGGATGACCAAACCCTGCGTGCGAAATGGGAGGCCGCTGTGCAACAAAAGGAGAACGGCAAATATGATGGACGACTAGGCCATGTCAAATTTGAGGATGTTAAAGCTGTAAACGACGCTTTGAAGCGATATGATGTCTTGACTGAGTGGGTTTTCTCGGCCATCGGACACTGCGCAACTAGAAGCTTTGCTAACATAGGTTTCCTTTCCCTTCGCAGCAAGCTTGATGCTTTGATCCATATGTATGAGCTCTTTTACCACTTGACATATTTCCTTTCACTAACTAATTTCAGCGATGCCGAAAACCCTCGTTTCGTCTACGAATGGCGCCAGGAACAGGAACGCACGCTCCGTGCTGCCAAAGGCGTTGGAATGACCGAAGAACAGGTCAACCACTTCGTGGACGGATGTATGCATATACTTGGGAGAGCAACAATACCCTTAACGGCAGAATACACTGACTCAAATGATCGATAGATTACCCATCCTACGAGCTCTTTACTGAAACCCTCCGCGAAGGCGCTTTCAAGCCTACGCCACATAACCCATCAGCATCGAACCCAGATTGGAAAGGACGGCAACTCCGCCTTGTGATTAATCGCGATAGGAGAGTTCAAAAGGTCGTTAGAATATAATGTATGTGAGATGACGTAGAAATGTTGACTTTTGAGGCTTCTCCGTGCAGTGACAGTTTATATAAACAGACATGCACACTTCTCTCACCAATCAGCTCGCATGGCTTAGTGGTAAAGCGCATGACTAGTAATCATGAGATCCTCGGTTCGACTCCGAGTGTGAGCATTTTTTTTATTTAGTCCCTGTCGATGGATATCGAATGGATATATATCGCCCAAAAGTTAGAATTGTGCTTCTGGTCTGGTCAGTATTGGTTGGTTGCCTCCGGGTCGAGATTCGGAATCAGGGGGTTGGAGGCACATTACAAAACACTACACATAACCTTGGAAACTAGTAAAGCTAACTTACTACCTTACTACTACGGCGTGCACTATGAGATCTAAGGCATTGGAGTATAAATCGTCAAAGTGTGGCTTTAACAACAAAGCTTTGGAATCACGCGACAGGGTAACTCAACATGAGATTCGGACCTCGGGACGTTCTTCGGCACAAGAGCCGACTTTAGTACGCAGAACTCCGTAAAGAGTTGTAATTAAAGACTGCCCAGGCGGGAATACATGTACAATTGATTATTCAATACAATTACGAGACAGAGTACGACAGGAACCAGGCCCATGACCATGCAATTGGGTTGTTTGAAGCATTAAATTGATCGGAAATCCCAGACCATCGTATCGCTAAAAAATTGACTAGTGGATATAAACAGCCCGTGCAAAAAAACAACCCAAGACAATAAAGTCGTAAAATTTTGTAACATTTTTGGAGCTGCGCTCAGAGAACGCCCCAACCCGAATTCTTCATGAGAAGAAATCTAGTTCATCTGGCGGATGAGAGCGTTGATGTTCTCCTCACGGTTACCGGTGTCACCACCCTCGATGTAGTGCTTGAACTTGCGGGTGCGGAAACCGCCGGTGGGGTTGGACAGCTTGAAGGGCCAGAGGAAGTTGTTGGCCTGCTTGAAGTTGGGGCCAACGGTGTAGATCTCGTGGATCAGATCCTCCATGCAGACAATGCCGAACTTGCCGAGGTGCTCCTCGATGATCTGGTTGTCGGTGAGGGCAGTGCGCTGCTTGTCGACCTTTCCGTAACCACGCTTGTACAGAAGCTCGCGGACGGACTTCAGGTTGGGGTATCCGTAGGCAATGTAGGGGTTGACGATAGTCAACATCTCCTGGGTGGCCTTGGTGAGACGAATGAAAGTACCAGAGTTGATCTGGAGCAGACGCAGAAGCTGGAGGATCTTGCGGGGCTTGGGAGCAATCTTGTTGATACCCTTGATACGGACAACGAAGACAAGCTTGGGCTCACCCTCAACGAAGAAGCTGCCCTCCTGGCGAGCAACGCGGTTGAGGCGGACCTTCTCGCGCTCAGCGGTGCGGTACTCCTGGACGTAAGACTCGGCACGCTTGAAGATAACACCACGCTTCTCCTTGTTGGCCTATATGAATCTCAGTCAGCATGAGAGTCCTCCAAAGTCCAGTGAAGAAAACGGAGTAGTTTGTGTAACTAATGTCAGACCCGAAAGATGGTTGACAGACGACAGCATTGACCGTGGTAGCGGTCTAGTCATCGTGAATGGTGTTATGCATCATGTAGTTGGGAAGGAAGTGTATCAATGTGGGACAGAGAACTGACCTTCTTGGTCTTCTCGGCCTCGGCACGGCGCTCAGCGCGGGCAGCCTCTTGGGACTTGCGCTTCTTCAGAAGGGTCTCGGGAACGAGGACCTGGTTCTGGGTGGGAACGGAGCTGTGAAATGTTAGAACAGTCTGTCCAGGAGAGATCAAGACTGAGACAATTCGCCGAGTGAAAGAATTGCAGCATATAGCGCCACATTCTCAACTGAAGGCATACAAGAACTCGACGAAATGTCTTTAATCAGTGAGGGCCAAGGCACTGAAGTTTCATGATCGTTCCGGTTTGGTACTAGCCATGCATATTCCAGCATAGTGTTCGCAAGCCCGATCACCCTCAAGATGCCATTGATGCCTTCATCCGACAAAACCCCGAACAATGTTCAGGAAATATGTTGACACTTTTTCGCTCCAGGATCACGATGCTCTTACACATCATGAGCGCCCGAGAACGATAGTTCACAACAATATTTTTGGAGGAGAAGGCGCCAAGCGCTTTCAACCTCAAGACTCCATCACCCTTTTTTCGTATCCAAATTTTGCTCCGTGATAGACAGGAAGTGTATCCGAGATATTTGGAATTGAGGTAGAGGGCAGGAAGGATCGAGCTGGTGCCTAGCCGTCATCGTTGTGGACAAACAGCTGGCATCCCCAGCGAGAAGGACGACTATACCCGCAACCTTACAAACTCAAGCAGAGATTGCATCAGCCGAAGGAAGAAGTCATTGGGAATCATACGTAGTAGCGGCCATTTTGAAGGTCCGGACGAGGTCGAGAGTCGGCTGGTTGTCGAAGGATGTCAAAGGAAGAAGAAAAGTTCGAAGAAAAGGAATGTAAGAGACTTCGCTTGTGCGGGTGTGGGTCATCTAGCCATATGTGGCTAGCCTATGAATTATCCAACGCTAACCTGTTGTGGATCCAACCCTTATCGCTCTTAAGATAAGGGTTTACCTCTTATCAGATGACTTCATGCCTGGCCCGCCGGGTAAGTACAACTACACGTAGCTACCTAGGACTATCAAGTGAACCAGGTTCCCTTTACACTCATACAACATGTCTCGTCGCGGAGTGGGCCTCGGGGCCTTCGCAAACCGAACGCAGGCGACGCAATCTTATGCTACTCATGGCGCCAATCTCCGCTCTACCCATACTGCCTCCCTGCAGACCCAGTTGTCGGTTTTCCAGTCGTTGCTCCACACATTTGCGCTAGAACATAGCTCTACAATCAAGTCCAACCCGACATTCCGAGCGGAGTTTGCGCGCATGTGCAACACCATTGGGGTTGATCCCCTTGCCGCAAGCAACGTCAAGGGCAAGAATGGCCGTCGCGGACTGGGAGAGGGGGGGCAGCTTCTGGACCCAAATTATGGGAGGAGATATGAATGACTTCTACTTTGAAGTCGCAGTTAGGGTTGTGGAGTTATGCAGAGAGACCAGGAGCGAAAATGGTGGGCTGATTGGTGTTGAGGAGTGTCGGAAGCGAGTGGGGAAGGGCAAGGCGATCGGGAGTGGGCTCGAGGTTTCAGAGTATGCAGTTATTCCTCCAGGAAATACGGATATCTATACAAGGGACTAACTGAAATATGTGCTTGACAGTGACGACATCCTACGAGCAGTTCGGTCTCTCGAGCCCCTTGGCTCCGGATTCTCCATCGTCAAGGTCGGCAGCAAGCAGTATATTCGGTCCATCCCCAAAGAACTCAACACCGACCAGGCAACAGTCTTGGAAGTGATTCAGGTGCTGGGCTTTGTGAGCATTTCAATGTTGCGGTTAAATCTCAAATGGGAAAAAGCTCGAGCACAAACTGTAATCGATGACCTGCTTGCTGATGGTCTAGTGTGGTTGGATGCCCAGGGCCCCGAGAAAGAGTACTGGTCACCGCAGAATCTCCTGCAGGACAGCGGATGAAGCAAGGTAGCTCATATGATTCGCATAAAAATCGCGCGGTCATAATGCCTCGTGCGGTTATCCCTCGAGCCACATCTTTATGGTAGAACCCCAAGTCATACATACGTATGTGACTCTCGGGTCTTTGCCTGTCCAAACATTAAGGACACATTCAACAGTCGGCGCTTCGAGAGGGGCAACACTCGCCTTTCGCTTTCGGGCCCATGGGTCTGACCACGACGAGCTACAGTTTGTTGAATACTATTATCTGAGGCGTTTGTCTACAGACATTGAAACTACAGAAAGAGATCATCCAACTCAGATGGACGGATTCGATCTGGAGTGATGGATGAGCAAGGACTATTCGCAAGGATCTAAGTACAAGCGATTGTACAACAGAAATTACCAAGAGAGGTAAACCCTTAAGGACTCATTTGTGCTTGGTTAAATATAAAAGTCAGTGTAGTAGTAATTGCAAAGCCCAGGTGGTCTAGTGGGTAAGTCGACCATGAGCCATAACTGCTCTAGACTTACCTTCCTAGGTCAAAACACCCTGGGTTCGAACCCCCTAGGACCGCAAGTCGTTGGCGAGAAGTTCGCATTCTCTCCGCTGGGTTTGTCTACTTTTTTTGTCAATGTCATTTAGTCTCTTTTCAAAGCTCCTTCTATTAAACTTTGGAATACGAAAGGTTAGCGTGATTATCATAAAATAGATGGGCTGTCCTTTGTAAACAAGCCAACTAGCTTGATACCCTGGTTAAGTATCAAAGTCAGTGTAGTAGCATTTGCAAAGCCTAGGTGGTCGATATACATAACGAGCCATAACGACATATTCTATTTGTTTGACGAATATGAGGAATCTGGAGTTTACGAGTCTTATTTTTGAGTGTTTTGGGCGACACCGCATTGCGTGATATGGAGTGACAAGCATGTAATGTATCCCCCGCAAAGGAACCGTTCATATAAGTTGTGTCATATCCCACCCATGAAAAAGAATAGTCTATTGATTTCAATATAATTTGAACTGATCAGCTATACTGCACGTACCCTGCCACCATGTCCCAACCTAGTGTTCCAGCGACAGACCCCGGTATCTACGCTGAGTATGAAACCAGATGGTCCAATCTCCCGGACACCGAAGAAGCATGGATTGCTAGGGCCCGGGAGGTCTCTGAGGTGCTAGCCAAGGATGCGGCACAAAGAGACCAGGAGAACAGATCACCGCGCGCTGAAGTGGCGCTGCTCAAGCATTCGGGCTTGACGAAGCTTCTAGGGCCGAAGAAGTATGGTGGTGGCGAGCAAGCCTGGAATGTTGGATATAGGGCAATAAGAGAGGTTGCAAAGACAGATGGGTACGACTTCAATATTCCTCATGGCTTCCAAGGATAGTTAGTCTCTAACCAGAATGCAGGTCTATCGGTATGCTGCTTGGCTATCATCTTCTCTGGTCTACTATTGCGAATGTAATGGGTACTCCTGAACAAGCCGACCGAACCAATCAGTTGATTATTTCCAACAACTACTTTGTCGGGGGCGCCGTGAACCCCCGCGACAATGATCTGAAGATCACTCCAGATGGGGACCATATCGTGTTCACCGGTAACAAGCACTTCAACACTGGAGGCGTTGTGTCCGACCTCACAGTCCTTGAAGGAATATTGGATGGCACTCAGGATCACATCTTTGCTTTGGTCGAGACCCAACAGCCAGGTATCCAGTTTGCTCATAACTGGCACAATATTGGGTTACGCCTGACCGAGTCGGGAAGCGTGAAGATAGAGAATGTCCGTGCTTCTTGGTCAGATGCACTGGGCTGGGATGCAGCTACCAAGAAGCCTCGCGATGACACTCTGAAGATCGCATTCCCTACTCTATTGCTGCCAACGTAAGTGGAGTCTGTGCCATTCCATATGTCATGTTCCCCCGCGGTTGCATGGCTCAGTGCTTACTCGCCTTTTCCCACAGCATCCAACTGGTCTTCAGCAATTTCTACTTGGGCATTGCTCTTGGTGCTTTGGATTTCGCCTCTGGATACACTACGACCGCAACACGTGCTTGGCCTTTCGGCGGCGACAACAAGGAATCAGCGACGGATGAGTTCTACATCCTCGAACGCTATGGCAACTTCTTTGCGCATCTGCGTGCAACAGAAGCCCTTGCTGATCGAGCAGGGGATCGACTTTCAGGGCTTTATACTCGATATCAAGCGCAGAAATCTGGTCTCACGGCCCAGGAACGTGGAGAGGTTGCGGAATGGGTGGCTAGTATCAAGGTGGTCGCCACAGATGTCGGACTCAGAGTTACTTCTGGTGTATTTGAAGTGACTGGAGCCCGGGCCACTGCTTCGAAAGTTGGATTGGATCGGTTCTGGCGGGATATTCGAGTGCATACTCTTCATGATCCTGTGGCGTACAAAAATCGGGAATTGGGACGGTATGCACTACTGCATGAAGTACCTGAGCCTAGTTGGTACACTTAGGTGTTAAAGAGTAGCATGAAATGTATGTCAATATGAATCTGAATATATGCAGGGTCAAACTGCACGACATACATCCATGTACATACTACATACTACATACTACTACTATATACATAACAAGGGTCTAACAGATAAGAGCCCCGCACACCCGTGCGGGCCGATGAGCTTTCGGTCCCGATAATTTAATTTTTTTTCTCTCATTTTTTCCCACTCCATTTTTTCCCCTCTCTGTGGGAAAATATTCCTCAGCTGTGAATACTTCACTTCTTGATACTTGATCTTTATTGGACTGTCATCTATCATCGTCGTATCTCTCCAATTTCAGAATCGTCCTAACAATCGCCAATATGCCGGAACACCAGAAGCACTATGCCACTTACAATGATGTAAGAATCCCAATCTATTGAGCAGACATTATCTTGTTGTGTCAGTCGAAAAAAGAGGTTGAAGACGTTGAAGACGTCGAAGACACTCATGAATATCATCAAGATCTCCCTCCCCCGCAAAAATGGAGATTGTCTTATCGCAGTCCACTATTATAATCCCCCCGAACTCTAAAAGGACCAAGACTAACGCAAATATCCTCGACAGGTCCACAATCTTTGCAAGGAATCGGCGAAAGAGCTCAATAGCTGGGGGATTAACCTTATAATCGCCATCGGCGGTGGTGGTTATATCCCTGCCCGCATCCTCCGGTACGTTCAATCCACACGTGCCTCTCCATCTCGACTGTACTGATCCCTGTTCGCCACGCAGGTCCTTCATGAAGAAGGAAGATGGGACTAATATCCCCATCCAGGCCATCGGTCTGTCCCTCTACGAGCGCTTGGCCGCAAATAGCGTTGAGGAGGCCCCCGGTACCGAGGTCAAACGTTTGCAATGGCTCGACGTGAACTCCTCGATGGCCAACTTGATCGGCAAGAACGTTCTTATCGTTGACGAGGTCGATGATACCCGCACAACCCTAAAATACGCCGTGGAGGAGCTTCAGAAGGATGTTGAAGTAGCCCAAAAGCAGCTCCCTGCCGGTAGCCCCTTGAAGGGCAAGGAGACTAAATTCCATGTCTTCGTTCTGCACGTATGTGTCTTTGTCTATCCGCAGACTGATAGATTTTGCTGACAACTGGAATAGAACAAGACAAAGGCCAAGAGGGGTGACCTGCCTGACGAGATGGATAAGGACCCCAAGCGTTACCACGCCGCGGTCACCACTGGGGATGTCTGGATCTGCTACCCTTGGGAGGCTGAGTATGTTATAACTCGAATTGCTATTAGGATTGTGACTGATTTGTTTTCTTTTCCCTTTCTTTCTGCAGGAACATCGAAGAACACGATAAGCTGGCTAAGGAAAACCCTATCGTCGCTCTTCCGGCCGAGACGGAGTCAATCACCAAATCCTCCACCACGACCGTCCAAGAAGAACCCTCGCCCAGAGTCGATTAAGCGAATGACTACGTTATCATAAGCATTCCCTTTTGCGCGGCGCTCTGATGGTTTATATGGGTGACTCTTTTGGTCCTTGTTTTACTGTCCATGCTCAGACCAAGTGCATAAACCTGAGCATGTATTCTCTACGATATCCTTGATGAATTTCTATAGAAGAAGGTCTTTCTTTTTGGCAGGCTTGTCATCCAGAGGCTTTTTGACTCGAGACTGCTCTTGCACTCGATGCTCCATTTTTTTCTGAACCAATTCCCAGTAATAACCGGTAGTCTTGTTGTAGACACCGACGGGAAACCTGGGCCTAGGGTCGTCGAACATTGTTTTGCAGACATTGGATTGTAGACGGGTATCGAGAGAGTATGGTATTGGTAGCGGGAAACACAAATTCACTAAGGCATATCGTATTATATTGGCCCGGCCCAGCCTTTTCAATCCTGCGAAGACAAAAGCCTCTGCGGCCAAGCACCAATCCACAGCCTGAACTTCTCAGACCCAGACCAAAATCCAGGCCCTGTTTTCCTGGGTTCGGGACCCGAGTGTCTGGTTATTCGCCTAGTCCATGCCCGCGGCGATCTTTCACTTAGTCGACATCAACCTTGCCCTGGCGCAACTCCACCTTGGCAAGCTCGATCTCCTTTTGTAGCTCAGCGTGGGCCTCGGGGACATCGTTGAAGGTGAATATCGCCACACCCAGGCGTGCGAGGAGATAACAAGCGAAGACAATAAGCGCGTAGAATGGGAGCTAAGTAATTATGGATTAATTCTTCTTCCATCGACAGATTCAAACATCGGGGTTGGGAGTCGGGGAGGTTGACGGAGTGTAACGTACAACTGGAATGACTTCAGTCTGGACAGTCTCGTTCAGGGGGACGAGCCCAAGGAAAAGAGAAAGGTAGAGCTGATCGATTGTCAGTAAGATCCACGCGGGATTGTGTTCCTTCTAAGATGGAGAGACTTCGAAGCATACCGACGAGACAAGGAGAAGAACGGAGAGGGTCTGGACAGCGCGCGTCATGGTGAAATAGGTAGACAAAATAATAGATTCACAAAGGAGAGGAGAGAGATCAATTGTGAATATAGCACCAGTTTATCGTAGCAAAAATGAAGGACTCGTGGGTGTTGCAGTGCTGTATGCGGCAAAGGCCAGCTTGGGCGATGCGCTTCTTGGCGGCCGGGTCACTGGTCTCGTGTACCTGCCAAGCCTATGAGATACCTACATGTATAGACAGGGAATTTTTGAAGTGTGTTATATGGCTTTTTTTTTTTTTTTTTTTTATGTATCTATTTTTTATGTATCTGTTCACCTACGGCTAATATGTGTAAAAGACATATAAAAATATTAAAAACAAGAGAAGGACGAACATAGCCAGGTATACCTGCCCTTCCGCTTTGAGAATGTGGGCACGAACTAGATTATGTAAGTAACCGACTTGGCTGGGGCCTCGATAAAATGCGCTCACTGTAGCATACCTAGGTACATATACTTTCACGCTTGACGTTGGCCATTGTCATAGGGGCCAGAGTCATTGATGAGGCACCATATTATCATACCTGTGTATTGCAAGAGAACTTCATCTGAGAACCCTAGCTTGACCTAAATTCGGGGTCTTCCGACCTGCCATGATCTATGAAACTATGATTATTACCACCTGAACCTCACCCGAGTACCCAACGAACTTGCTACCTTACTGATCCTTGGTTCCCGTGCTTAGAGCCTCAACCATTCCGGCAATTGACTTCTTAGGAGTCTCCGGCGCCTGCTCCAGCCCCTAAAGCCTCGTAGCGACATTGCCTAGGTTGCTCTGCACTCAGCTCAGATCCAAGACAAACGCATTAAGCCACTCATGCGCGGCGCTGGCCGAACACCGTACCAGTTGCCAATTGACTTTGATACGCCATACGCCGCACTTACGACTAGAGGTTAGCGTCTAGAAATGATTAGCTTCCATTTACTGTATCCCAGATTTAAGCAGGCATACACTAGACCACTGGCCACAGATCCCATGATGGCATAGATGGGCTTTCCGGTCGACTTCTACAGCAGATTGCGTGTAGCTTAGTACAATAACACAGCGCTTAGCACGTTAACATTTTAACATCAATGTGCTCGACTATATCGGCACGCTTAACGTCCTTAACGAGTGGATATAATTTCGAAATACCGGCATTAGCGACGGCAATATCGAGGTGGCTAATACCCTAATCGTTTAACAGCATCAATGGCAGACTGCTCAATGCTCGCTTCATACTTGACTACTATAACGTGGCTACCCTCGCCTGTAGACAGCTGGGTAAACTCCTGAGCGGTCAAGTGCGCTAGATTACGGACGGCAGCTATAACAATATATCCTAGATTTGGTGCTAGTGACTGTGCCTAATTACAATGGAAGAGAAGAAGAAAAAAAAAGAAGAATTTACATGGCCTAGTTTAGCGACGGAACCCTTGACCAGCCCTAGGCCCAAGCCACGATTGGCACCGGTGATGAAGACAATAATCGGGGTCATTATGGGTTCTAGCTATTCTTTGGAGCTCTATAGTTAGATACAGAGAAATAATAATAAGCATCTCGAGCGGTCGATTTGATTGGAAGTGGGTGTCAAATGCAACTGAAGTATAATACCTATTTGTCCTACTCAGTGTACACTTATATGTGTTCTGAGGTGAGATTTAAACACGCATTGTTCATTATTAATCCATACATATCTCATAGCTAATCTCCAATCTCCGGAGCTCAGGTATCTGGTTACAAAAATGGGTAATCCCTTCAGGGCTGCCACCTGCACCTCCAACCCGGGAGCCTGATATATCACCAGTTTCGTGATTAATTGCGTGGACAATGAATGCTCATGTACCTCTATTGTTTTGAAAGTGAAACTCGGCCATATGCACGTACACCTAGTTGTACGGGCATTGATAACGCCATCGACCACTGAGATAAGTCCGATATTGTCGAGTTAAGGAAGAATATGCTGCGTTAACTGCTCAGATCGATTGGAAAAGTAAGGTTCGATAAGGAACATGTAGTTTAGGACCAGGTAGAATGTGACGGTAAATAAAGTTAGTGCTGATGTATGGGATAGACAACACAGGCCAACAGTGTCTTTTATGATAGGAGAGTAATGACTGTTTTTAAGCCAGAAACGGCCGTAATTGCTAGCGATAGGAAGGTATACAACCTTGGAACATTGGAACGGAAGCCCGAGATCACGTTGCCGAGCGTGCCCTAGACCCTACGCCGAGGAATGAATTTCTTGGATTTATCTGCCTTAATTTTTTAATACTGAGCAAAAAGGGGCTTAACTACGAGATAATGCTGGTTAAGCATTGAAGTGAGCTTTTTTGGGATGCTGAATGTCTTTACTAGGATATGTGAAGCTCTTAGTGTCATATACTATAAATCGAAAAGATTTGGAAACACGACCACACATCGAGGGTTCTTTTTCCCAAAACTAGAAGCCATAGGCTACTGGTTTAAGGAACTGTAGGATAATGGTTAGTCCATCAAGCTTATGTAATTCTCCCTAACCGGGAAATTTCATGATTCATTCCTTGAATATCGTGGTTCGATTCCGCGCAGCTCCATTCCTTTTCTTTTTTTCTTTTTTTTTTTTTCCACTCATTGGATATACATATATTCATTCGCCTATGAAAATTGACAAGCCTTGCAAATTAACGTGGAATTACACATTAACTGGAGATCTATATTACTATTTATCGGGTAATTCTTTTCTTTTCTACCTGCGAGCTTCCAACGGCTTCCGACACAGAGCAGTCCGAGTGGAGCACGTGATCACAAACAAGAATTGATACTCGGTCCTCAGTGGATAGATACGGACAGTACAAGATAGTATATATTTTCCTATTTAATCCAAATGAAGTGAAGATGTAAACAGAAAACATGATGGGCTCTATATAAGCACTGCATTCGGGCCTAACCTAAACGAGATTGGTGCCTGAATCCACCTCAGGCAACACACTCCGTCTCTCCACGAAGAAGTCTAAACTTCCTTTGTATCTGCAATATTTTGGGGAGCCGCTTGTCTTCCACTAATATCAATAATCCATTTTAGGCTCGTTGCCTGATCAAAAGCCACGAGTAATTTTATACCAGAGCAAACGCTGTTTGTTTACAGTGTTTAATTGCTGCGACGGGGTCAACAGGCTGCCATCTAGGCTACTCCATCTAACTGAGAAGGCCCTTTCCACTTCGGCCAAGGAATTCGTATCTTCATATCTTCAACTCAACACGGACCCTTCCAAATTACTCCACAGTCCGGAGGCAACTATCTGACCTCGATTCGGCAAGATGTCTGACGCGGGTATATCTACCGCCAAACTGGCCGTTCATGAAGATGCTGGCCACTCAGTCTCGAAAGAGGGTGGTTTGGAATTGCCTTTTATCAAGAATATTCTCCCAGATCTACCGGAGATTTCTTCTCTACCACCCCGAACGGAAACCATTGACCCGGAAGAGCAACAGGAGATGTTTCGTGAATTGCGAGACATCATTGAGAAGGCCCAGGAGCTCGAAGAGGCTGGAAATAGCCTCAATCTCAAAGAGCTCCATGCATCTCTTGAAGAGGCCGATGCAAACACAAAATGTGGGCAACGGGACGCCGGCACACTACAAAGCGTGAGCGCCACTCTGAAAAAGCTCTGGGCTTGTAACTCCGAGTATTTGGTCCAAGCTACCGAGATTATTGCGAATGGTAGCAGAGATCGTGGGTCAATCCTATCTACATGATGATTTATGACTTACTAATTATGATTCAGCTTCATGGCGTGCTCCATTCGGCCAGTCTGGTGTTCTGAAATTCTTCCTGGACGTGGTTTCTTTGAAAGGGGATGTTGATACTAGCTTGTTGCTTCACTCTTTGCGAGTCATTGGAAACTCCTGTGCCGATACAGGTATGCTGCAATTAGTCACATATGTGCCCAGATAACTAACGTTGATGCAGATGAGAATAGGGAGATTGTTGTCAAGGGAAACTACACCCTTGCTATCATTCGATACTTCCTCGATCCGGATTTAATTTTTGTTGCCGTTCCGGTCATCTATAACATTTGCATGGATTACAGTATGTTCAGGAAGAACCGTCTGGTGATACATGTCTTGCTAATGTGAAATTAGAACCAGCACATGCTCAGATAGCTGCCAACCGGGCAGCCTACATCTTATTGAAGCTGATCAAAGATGGCGATATCGGAGACAACGAGGCTCTACTCAATTTCTCATACGACTTGATTGAGTTGGCCTCAGAGCAAGGTATGTTTGATCTCAACCTCAGTCTGTTTTCCGGGCTAACATGTAATTTACAGCCGAAGGTATTGAACAGTCCCCCGATGGAACCATCCTACTTTTGATGGAGCTTGCCATTGATGAGACTCTTGATTTTGCACATTTCTCATCATTGGCAACTTCTCTTGCTGCCTACCTAGAAAACGAAAGGTTCCAGAGTGTCTGCATTTCGAATGGTATGGTGGAAGGCGTGCTGGACGTCCTGCGCCATTCATTTTCGATTGTGGTGGACCCTTCTTTGAGCGAAGATGTCAAGGCTCTCGCACAGCTCCGCCTCAAGATTAACCAGGCTTTGGCTGAGGTGTCTGCCTCACCGTTGTTCGCCCAATATTACCCCCTTGACTCTGCTCTTTCACAGATGTTGAAGTCATGGGTGGTTGCAACGGAAGATCAGCTTCAGATCTGCGCCTGTGTTATGCTTGGAAATCTCGCCCGGTCCGATGAGGTCTGCCAGGTGATGGTCCGGGACCTGAAAATCCACGAAGAATTGATATCCGTTCTCAAGGGAAATGCCCGTGGTGCGGTCCTGCACTCTTCGCTTGGTTTCCTGAAGAACCTTGCAATTGCCGGCGACAACAGAGCCATTCTTGGAGAAGCCGGTATCATTCCTGCCATTTCACGATTATGGGCATATGAATCTGTTCCGCAGGTGCAATTCTCGGCTGCAAGTATTGCGCGTCAGGTGATTATCTCCTCGACGGATAACATTTCCCATCTTCTCGCTCCTCTCTCGCAAGATCTGGATTCCCCGGCTCACCAACGGACTTATCTCTCTCTGCTCCTGTCTCTTTTCGAGAAAACAGACTCCACGCCAATCAAGACTGAAATTGGACGGACAGTTGCTTCTATTTGTCGGACTGTTAGCCCCAAGGCTCGTGATGGAGATGAAGAAGCAAGGTCCTTGCTTGATCGCCTGTACACCCTGCACGAGGGTGTTTCACTGCCAGTAGGTGCGATGATCACACAAACTCAGTGGCCTGTCGTTCGCAGTGAAGGTTGGTTTGCTCTAGCTCTTATGGCCACAAACAAACTCGGTTGTGCCGCTGTCGTGGACTGCTTGCACAAGACAGAGGTTACCGAGTTGCTCAAGACGACCCTAGGCGGGGGCACTCCCAAGCAAGACAAGGCTGAAGAGACAGACAAGTCGCAAGAGATCAAAGACCGTGACAATGCTTTCGTGCTTGTGCAAGGACTACTGACGAACGAGGTGAGTTCTTTGCCCTAGAATCATGCTAGTTATATGCTGACCGGAAAATAGTCTGGTGCACTTCCCGTTGGTTATAGAGATATGCTGGAAGACTTGGTGAAAGCGAATGCCTCACAGTTGAAGGCTGTGACTGATGCTTAATTGAAGAGTTCCAATATGGTATGCTGCAGTTAGGACACTAAGTGTTATTATGGTTGTGTACGATGTGATGCCTTGACTAAATGTGTGATTTGGTTTAGACTGTCGAACCAATATTGCCTAGAAATGGACTCGTAATAACGCCAGTGAATACCTCCCTGGAATCACCAAAACAGAGGAAATTTGAATGCATAATGTAAAGATAGTTCGAGCACCCGGGCAAAGAACCTAGTTATAGACGTGCGAACGTTGAACAAAATCGTGGGTATATATGTCTATGTACTTGTAACTTCCACCATCAATTGACACAAACTGCTACCAAGGGATTTCGAGATCACTCGGTCTGCAGACACACTTTCTCCTGCGCATATGCTCGGTAACGAGTTATGAGATCCGTAGCGTCCAGACCGGCCGCACCTTGGCGAGCAGAATAATGTGAAACAAGCCCTTTGCCATCTATAATGACATGCGGACGAGAGCCATCCGACATATGCCAATTGTGCGAGGATCCCTTTTGGTTGTTGCGGAAAATTCGGTGCACTTCAACAGCATCGTTACCCCAGAAGCACCCAAAGTTCTCGCTGGTGGGTTCTGTTGGATCGACCCACATCGGGAATTTGTAGCGGCCCAAATCATTGTGTTCTAGGTGATGCAAGAAGGAGTAATGTTGCTGCGCACCAACAGTCCAGTCATGCAGGGTAGGACCAGTGTCGGTGTACACAGATCTCGCGATAGGATCTCGATCTGAGCCCGCATCTCTGGGAAGTAGCCATCGGTGCCCTTCAAATGGCGGATCGAAGTCTTTGCCTACTTTGAAGTTCAGCGGGCCCTGCCAGCTTGGGAGACTCGAAGCGCGCCAGTCATGCTCCAGTTGGGACTTTGATCGGGATGGTTGTTTCACGTCGTACAATTCTGGTAGATATGGAAGCGCAGTTCCCGGATGACTGTGAAGAGATGCGAGAGCTGCCTCGTTTATCACATTGGCCGACACCATCAACGTGCTTGGATTGTCGAGTTTCGTCTTGACGATGGTCGAAATGGCGTTGTCCTCCAGAAACACGATATCGCCGTCGATTCGGATGTACATCACATTATCCTTTGCTACTTCCCATTCCATTTCATGACCACGGGAAGAAATAGCATACTCGGGTGTTTGATTCACGGTAGAGTAGAGCCATTCCATGCTGGCGGCGTCATCGGTCTGCGGCACAAAGACGACCTGATCAAGAAATCCATTATTATGGACTAAGTTTTTCTTGAATTATATTAGACTTAATCCATATAGCAACGGCGAGATTGTGCATACCTGCAAATAGCAGTCCAAGATTGCTGTACGCTCATGGTAATGGAAGGGAACTAGAGCGACTATCTTGAAGCCCTGCGGCTTAGAGTAATGACCGGTTCCTTGTGAGAATGCGAAGAATGGAGAAATCTCCTTGCGAAACAGCAATGAGGAGATATCAAAGGGTATAAGCCGGGGGTTGGAGTAGACTAACACCATGAAAATGAGGCAGGCATAGCCAATAAAGCCCCACAGAAGGACAAGGGCCCAATCATGCCAGTGCGAGTGCTTTTTCTCAGTGTTGGACTCGATATCGCGAAGGTTCTGGGTACGACCCATGATTAACAGTTCCCGCGCCATCTGGCAGTCGTTCGAGAAACTGAAGATAATGGAAAAGCCGTTGTGAATCTCTGGGCATTATGGCCCAATTTAACGTTGAGCAAGACCATCTTTCCGGTCGTTTGAATGAGGCTTTGAGGGTCCGTTTTCGGGACTTGGAAGTCCTAGCAGTCACTAACAGGAACCGCTATAAAACAAGATCGACCCCCTCGACTCTTTCTCCTTAACAAAGAGCTAAGATATGCCGTATACATTGCCGGATTGGGTAATGGTTCATGCAAGCGGACAAAGGATGAGGAATGTGGTTGTGGAATGCAGGCGTTGATGACTTCGGAAAGTTAGAGCCTACCTACAACCTTCATAGGTAAACAATGGATCGTTTTATCTTCATAATTAGCTAAGTTATGCATACAAAACAGTGCACAAGGTGTATCTATCCAACCTTGGAAACCTTGGAAGGATGGAGATGCCATGCCCACCTGCAGGTGCTAACATAGTTTACGTAAGGTGGGGTTTGTCTTGTTTGTCTTACTTGCCTTGTTTGTCCCTTTTGGCAACCAGCTCATGTATGACGTCGCAGCACGTGTTTATCGTCTAGGATCTTGACCAGGAGTTCTACTCCGAAGCTGCTTCTTACTTCGACTTCGGCTTTTATGCTAGCTTTGCCATTATATGCTAATACCTGCATGATAACATGAGGGCGGCCGGTCTCTTCGGCCGTTTCTGTCTCAAGCGTGGACTTCCGCGTCTCCCCCGACAACATTTCAGTCGCCCGCCATGGCCTCGGCAACTACTAAAAGGCACCCCGCGAAGGGCTCCCGTAATAGGTGGGATGCTCATGGCCACTCTGGCACCAGCTGCCTTTTTGAAACTTGCGAAAGAGCATGATGGCCATGACAAGACCGCGGAAATGCAGATGCTGGAGGCTTCGCGCGAAGAGGTCCGCAAGACGGTTTCACCCGACGCGCAAGGCCTTTCAAAGCTCTGCCAGACAATATGGGTCTATTTTTATTGTTATGTCTATGACCCTATCGCTACTGGGGTTCGATTCGTTCACCTTGCCATCATATTCATTCCGGTCGTCGCCACGGTGCCCGCCATATGGGTTGGTCGCAAAGTGCAGGGCCGGGGTGGCGCGCGGTCTGGCACATTGTGGTGGTATCGGTTCTTGGTGAAGGCAATGGAGCGGGCTGGTCCCGCGTTCATCAAGGTAAGTTTCATTCGCGAAGAACTTTCCATTGAAACTGAACTGACAACCTGGCTTCTGGAATAGCTTGGTCAATGGGCTGCTTCACGAACAGACATCTTCCCGCCGGAAATGTGCAACATAATGTCCTCACTTCACTCAAACGCTCCCGCTCACTCACTTCACCAGACGAAGCGTATCATCCGCAAAGCATTTAATGGACTGCCATTCGAGGACATATTCGAAGAGTTCCAGGAGGAGCCACTGGGTGTTGGAGCGATCGCGCAGGTCTACAAGGCGAAGCTGAAACCGAGCCTTGCTGCAACCCATGAGGAAGAATTGGGCGTCGAACCAAAACTACCAACACTGGGGGAGAAGGTTAGGAAAAATGTCGATGTGCTGGTCAAGAGTTCACCACAGCGTGTGCCATCTTCGTATGTCGCGATCAAGGTGCAGCACCCCAGGGTTGAGCAAATGATACATAGAGACTTGCGGATCATGTCATTTTTCGCTCACATGATCAACATCATCCCTACGATGCACTGGTTGTCTTTCCCTGATGAAGTACATCAATTTGGTGAAATGATGAAGCTACAGTTGGACCTTCGGATTGAAGCCGCCAACCTCGTCATATTCCGCCAAAAATTCAATTCTCGCACTACCGCTTGGTTCCCATACCCATACTTAGAATACACCACCCGTGAGGTGCTGGTTGAGGAATTTGCCCAGGGCATCCCGTTGGCCACCTTTTTGGATATTGGAGGGGGTTCGTATCAGCACGATATTGCCAATGAAGGCCTTGATGCATTCTTGCATATGCTGCTCATAGACAATTTTGTCCATGCCGATCTCCATCCGGGGAACATCATGGTTCGTTTCTACACGCCCAGCGAGCTGGACCTCTCCCTTGGCAAGCGTTCGCGTGCGTTCGATGCTCCGACACGGGCCGAAGTTGATGTGACAGAGGCAGTCCTCGAGCGGTTACGTCCGAATCTCAATGACACCGAGGATTGGAAGGCTGCTCTTTCCCAGCTCAATGACGAGGGGTATCGACCGCAATTGATATTTATCGACACTGGTCTTGTCACTCAGCTAAATGACACCAACCGACAGAACTTCTTGGACCTCTTTCGAGCTATTGCTGAATTTGACGGATACCGGGCTGGTCAACTTATGGTCGAGCGATGCCGAACACCGGAAGAGGTCATTGATCCGGAGATATTTGCGCTGAAAATGCAGCATTTGGTTCTGAGTATCAAGTCCCGAACCTTCGCTCTGGGGAGTGTTAAGATTGGCGATATCCTCAGTGAGGTATTAACTATGGTCCGCGGGCACCACGTTCGGTTTGAAGGGGATTTTGTCAACGTCGTCATTTCATGTCTTTTGCTTGAAGGAATAGGACGTACCTTGAACCCCAACCTAGATCTGTTCAAGAGGTGAGTTTTCTCCACGAGGCTGTCAACTTATTCTACCGAAGCTGACTTTGTCTAGTGCCCTTCCTATTCTACGACAATTGGGATCTGGTAGTTCATTCCTGGAAACTGTGCGCTCGGGTGACTATTCAATGCTCTGGGTATGGGTCGGCCTGGAGGCTCGTGGAATGCTGCAGGCCAGCATTGAGAGTGTTGAGTATTGCGTCAAGTATGACCAACTGTCCCCTAATATATGACACCGAGCGCTGTTCTTTTGTCCCATAGACGACCAATTCTTCGCTGTTGATATAAAATCTCGGGTAGGATGCCCATTGAACGATATAAAGACAGGCATAACTGGTTTATCTTTGAATATTTTGAGGAATACACCTGTTTTTCTTTAAAAGATCTGCAAGGAAAATGCGGAACTTCCCATATTTGGGGCGGGAAATCAAAATTAATGCAAATATATCATTATCATATGTCTATTTTCATAGACTGACGGGAAAAAGACCAAGGTTGCGATATAAGACAAGAGGGAAGAAGACTATATCATACAAGCACAAGCGAAGATAAGCAATGGAACGCCAGCGCCATGCCTTCGAATAATTACAGTGGAGTGGAGAAGCAGACAGACTTGTTGCAGCTTTCTCTTAGCGCGAGGCCTGTTCACGAACACTTGCGCCGCTAGCCCTCCACCAAACATCACCTCCCCACCTCATTAATCGCTCAACAGCAGCCGTCGGTGTATCTAACGCAGGGCGGATATCAAGGTGGAAGACAGGTAGTCCGTGGGGATCTGGATCCCCAGAGTAGTAATCGATCACATATCGAACTTCCTTCGGGCCTGAAGGTGTCTGACGGATGACATACCAATCGTGACGGTCAAATGGAGGGCTTGTCCTGTTGGAACTGGAGTCAGTATTTGCCTAGGTGTAAACACCGGGAAGATAATTCTTACCCAAACTTGCTTGGGTACGCCCAGCTCAGTGCCTGGTATATCTGTGCTTTAGGTGACCACTCTTGCGGCCGACCCTGGAACCGGAGTAGACGAGGTTGGGAGGTCGAATCAAATTTTCCATTCTCGTCCGCATAGGTCAAGTCCATGCTGAGGTTTTCCTCGCCGCGGCGGCAGTGTTCCCATCCAGACCTGAGACCCTTGGCGAATACGCGCTCCCATCCCACAATTTCGTCCCAGGCACCCTCGTTCAGGAAGTTGTGCACTGCAACCATCGACTCAACCGCATCCTGGGGTGTGTCTGTGTGTCCTTTGCGCAGCATGGCGTTGTACATTTGTTGCGGAGACGGATACTCCCAGTTGCCTTCGCCGTCGCCTCTTGGAATTGAAGAGCCTTCACGCTCAACAGGAAGGTCGACGGTTTGGTTATCGGCTCGCTCTTGAGAGATAGACGAGAACATGTAGTTCAAAGGATTAAGCTTTGAGAGGGTTGAGGGCTGCGGCGCGGTGTCACTGGGTGGCTGGGGTGTTTGCGCCGGTGTTGATTTTGGGGCCGAGTAGAATGGAGAATCTTTCGATTTCATGGGACAGCTGCTGGGGAGTTCAGCGGCAGGCGCTGGCGAGAGCGAGGACTTCGAGCCGGATTCATGCATCGGACATCCCGGCTTTAGATAAGAGTCAGTCTAAAAATCAAAGCCGTACAATATGCGCAAAACAAACCGGAGGAGATGCGTTCGAGGACGCATGTGGAACTGAAACTGCAGAAGTCTGCGGGGTGTCTGCCCAGAACCAACCCATATTGAAGTATGAAACGCAAAAAGAATTATGGTAGGAAAGATCCCAAGGCGAAAGCGAACGCGATAAAAGACCGGAGAGAGCGGACTTTTTTTCTGATGACATAAAGCTGACACGTGATAGGCTGGACCTAAAGCGGTGAAATGTAAACAATTCCCCTGGAGGGTTCTTATACTTCCTCTTTCTATATCTTTTCAATCGAACGTTCTTGCTTTTGACGTTCTTTCTTTTGATTTTTGGCCTATTATTACTATTCCTGCTTGTTTTGCCATGCGAAATATACAAGTGCCTTTAATTGGGAGCTAGTTAAGGGAGAGAACACCCGTTCCAAGAAGAGATGAGAATTCCACTTCCTCCGACTCGGATATCACAAACCCAGTCATCGCTTCATCCCAGATAGAGCGCCAATTCAAGCTGTCCAAAGCTGCAACAAAGAAAAATCCGGCCATAAGTTTGGAAATCTGCTCCCACGACTGCCATCCACATACCATGGCGACACGGGCCAGTCGCTCCACAAACCATTGTCTCTCTGGCTGCCCAAGGGCACCTTGGGCTCCAACGAATAACGCCCAAACGTAAAGTCCAAAGTTTTGATTTGGCAATCCCACAAGAAGAGACAATTTGCAGCTATCCAAAGCTGTCTTGAGGTGTTTCGTAAGGGCTCGACCCAATCCAGATGATGAAGGCGAGACAATCAGAAAATGATTGAGGTAACAAATACAAGCCACTCGGGTGACTGCTTCAATGGGATGAATATTGGGCTCCGGGTCGGAAGAACCTTCTGCATAGATATAGCTGAGAAGTTGATGCTCTGCTTCGCAGTTGAGGATGCGGAAAAAGTCTTGGTCACCAGGTTTAATCGCTGTAGGATTCGTCTGATAAGTGATGCTAAAGAATACCATGTCACGAAGCACACTTATAATCTTCAATAAGGAGGGGCTGAGGAATGTATTGGCAGAAAATCCCGTGCCTAGTCTGTTGAGAGGAGACGAAGCCGGTGGTCTAATTCGTTGTTGGATCTCCGAAGGGATTGGCTGTGCATCCCAAGTTAATGGGAAGACTGGCTGGGTCATTAGGCCCGAGGCGGCTTTGATATCGGTTCTGTTTCATCAACAGTGAGCAGAACCCAATATAGAGGTGAACCGAAAACATACGTGATGATGGCAGACAACATAGAGGAAGAACGGATACTCTCATCCGTTATTCCACCCCTCAGATCAACCATACTTTTAAGACCTGTTAGGTGCGTATGTACCTCGCTAAACTCTCCGATAATCAGCTATGGGATGTTAGCAACACTGCGGCACTGCAACGCGACATTCACGGCCAGAATCCATACCGAACCAGTGAGAAGGTTGATTATGGTGTCAAACGCTTCATTACTGAGTCTGCGACTCGGATCCCGTACTTTCGCGCTCATTTCTTGAATGGACTTTGCTCTCATCATACAATAATCAGGGTCGTCGGTGAGTACCGAATCCCAATTACCCGATCGCTGGCTCGCGAGAACGGCACGATGTGCAGCACACATGCTCATCAGCCCAAAGAAACTACCCGGGTCCGAGAATGAGGATCGAACCATTAGTTCCATCTCTTGGTTCGAATCTTTGCTCGTATTCGGAAAGGTCATCGGTACGAATATCGTTTTCCCTTTCGCCCTATAGTCAGCTATAGTTCTGGGGAGGCTCATGCAGTACGAGCACCTAAAACGACCGGAACAATACGCAACGCTGAGTGAGTAATACTTACAGTAGTACACCAAGTGTGCAACCATCGACGGAAGCTCACTGATACCGGGCAACGTAAAGAAAGGGTCAAGAAACCATGATGTGGGTGGATTGGGATTTGAATGTAGAGGTAAAGGATAACCAGCACACCACCTGACAGGACGCACACGATAGAATGAGGTAAAACCGTCTCCAGAGTCTGTGTCCAGTATGGAAGACGAAGCCGAAGACTGAGGTGAAGCCCTCAACACCAGTCTTTGTTCATCCGATTCATCAACGGTCTTGGAAGTATCGGATTGCCCGCGATTCTGTCTGGATGTTCGTTTTAACCCAGCGAGTCTCTCACGTCGGCGTACATCGCGCATAACATGGGAGCGAATAGCCTTGCGTGCGTTGACATTTTTAATCCTCTTGGAGGTCAAGTCATCATCGTGATCGATGAATGTAAAGGAAGGCCGATCTAGCGGCGCAGGTTTGGTCTTGGGTTCTAGACGGGTACTTCAGTCCAAGCTCTTGACGATCGAGGCTCTCTTTGGTGCAACTCTAACGCTGCTGACTGATAGGAGCCCATAGACAAATAGGAAACAAACAGCAATATCACTCAAGATTGATGTGAATATGGCCTCAAAAGAGGCAAAAGAGGCAAAAGAGACACAAGAAAAAAGGCCAACAGGATTCGGGGTTCAGTTGAGTCCCCCTCCCCCCCAATATCAAGTGTATCAAAACCAGGAAGCACTGACCTGAATGGGGATGCCGAGGCGAACCAAAGGTGAAAGGCTGCAGATGATCCATCCGAAGGCCAAGGCAAGTTCGGAATGCAAAGGAAGAGAGGCAAAAAACAGAAGACAAACCAATAAAGAAGTGGATAGCAGGCTATGCAGTTGGGTGAAGGCGAGTTTAGAAGAGAAAAGGAGCGTAGTTACGTTGCCAATGCGGGGGGAGCACAAGCCCGATTCAGCGCTAATCGTCTGGGATGATCCGGTGTTCAACGGTGTAACCTGTATTTGGAATAAATATTCTTCAAGAATTCAATAACTTTGCACTTCGTTGTTTTGGAGAGGGGGGAAAAAGCCCATGGCGCCCGAATAATGCTTGCGAACCCGCTAAGGACAGGATAACAGCAACCAAAACCAAAAAAAAAAAAAGAAGAAAAAGAAAAAGCCTAGGTTAAAACATGAAGACAAAGGGTATTCTAACATAATAGAAAAAAAAAAAAAAAAAAAAAAAACCTAGTTCAATCTCATCGCACATCACTCAGTAGTCGTGAGATCAGTGCATAGCCAAAGAAGACAGCAACACAGATCCAGATTCGGTTTCGCCCGGCCCAGCCTTGACCAGCCTCTCCCGCAACATGTCCACCATCCATGACAGATCCGATTCCAGGAGCACTACCGTTGGGTCGTCGACGTAAAGCACTTGTCTCTGGAGAACACTTGGCGGGCGCATTGGGATCAGGTAAAATCTGGCCGGTAGCGGAATCGATGCGATGCTCTTTCATCCAAGCCCAGTTTTCCTGGTCGAGTTCAGGCCATTCTGTGCGGAACTTCAAGCCTCCATCTCCCGCCTTGACATTATTGATACCCTTGGAAGTTCGAGTGACGCCGGCAGTGGCACTGACGTGAGAACCTCCTCCAGTCGAGTTCCACCACCGAGATCGCGCGGCAAGCACTCTGCGCTCACTTTCTGAACCACTGACACTTCCCGTGGTCATTTCTTCGCTGGTCATGAAAGAGAGAAGACCGATTAGAATGGTCGAGACTTCCCAGGCGGGGTTGAAGGATTTTGGGTGGAAGTCGCTGATGCTTAGACAGAGACGAGTGGAAGGCTGGAATCGGCCACTGGGTGTGTGCATGCGGATGGCGGGAGGAGCAAATGGGTACTCTGGAGGGAAGATCAGTGTACCCCAGTACTGTCCATTTTCATAAGGAGTCCCCGGAGGTCCAGTGAGGATGTAATGCCATCTAGAGCAGGTTAGCTTCGGAGTTCTGCGGCAATGCAGTAATGTTTTTTGGGGTTGTATATCACTTACTCAAGGATGTTGGTCTCAGACGGATGGGTCACAATAAATGGCGTAGGATCCTTTTGAATATTTTGGTATTCACGGGTGAGCTGTAGTATTGTTAGACATTATCCACGGATAACCGATTAGCCTGAGGTCTGGCCACTTACCCGTTTGAAAGCCGCTTTTGTGGCCATCTTTGATGATATGAGCGGAAGCAAGAGACTTCACAAAAGCAAAACAAGACAAGCCAGTGTGTGATGAGCAAGAGAAACCGAAACCGAGGAAAGAAAATGGACAGTGAAAGAAGTTGCGGAGTCAAAGGTGGATTGTCGCAATCAGGCGCTCATGTTCGACGGGTCACGTGCTGGTTCCATATCTCGCGGGTTCGGCACGCGCACCCCGATCTATTCCCCGGAGGCCGAAAGTTCTGGCCATTGCAGCCGCAAAGATGTCTTCCTCTTTCGCTGAAGGAGACGAGAGTGTTAGTACATATCTTAGGCAGCTCATGAATTGCCTGAATGTCCAGTTGGCGCTCTATTGACTATCCACTTCTAGGTCTTCGAACGTTTGCAACAGCGAGCAGACCCCAAGGTGTTGGAAGAGCAACAGCAGGCCGTTAATGAGCGCATGCAAGCTATCTACCAAAAGGCTCAGAATCGACTTGCTGAATTGGTATGGTCTTCAACTCCTAGAAGCCCGATGACAGGCAATTCGTATTTGCTTGCGGAGTTCCCGGCTGATCGCGAAGTCTATTAGATCGACGAGAACTCGACCTTGCCCTGCACCATCTCCTCTGTTCAGGTCACCAGCGCCCCCCATACCCGACGAAGCTTCCTTGAGCGCAACCTGAGCCCGCTTTTGAGTGCAAACAAGGGTCGGCCTTATACACTGTCCGAAGCTTTGCGGGAAGTGTCGGCTACCGCAGATAAACTTGGACGTTTCGGTATGAGAAGACGGGATAATGACAATAATGATAATGGGCGTCTACTAACATTATCTCAGATTTATTCCACCAGCCTATTTCGGTTTACTTGGATGAGTCGCAAGGCCAGGATGGCATGCGCAACATCGATGTCCATCTGGCGACGCGGGAGAAGTCCCGCGTGCTGATGAAGACCGGAACAGACCTGGGCAACGCTGAGGGTTCAGCTTACGGTAATCTTCTCTGGCGCAATGTCTTCGGTGGCGCCGAGACTTTGAACTTGAACGCTTCGCTCGGTACCCGGACACGATCCGCTTACCAGGCTGCATTTGAGACTCCGATCCTGGGTGATCCCGATTTCCGCCTAGAAATCGGTGGCATTGCAAGCGCCACCCAGAAGTCCTGGGCGAGCCACGAGGAGGTTCTCAGGGGTGGCTGGAGCAAGCTCCGATGGATGTCCAAATCTGGTCACCGACACGAATTTGGATACAACGGTTTCTGGAGACAGGTCACTGGCCTTGCGGAGAACGCCTCCCCTACCGTCCGCGCAGACGCAGGTGACAGCGTGAAGAGCAGCATTTTCCATAGCTGGGTTAATGACCAGCGGGACAATGCCCTTCTGCCATCTCGCGGTTACTATGCCAAGGCCTTCAACGAGCTGGCCGGGTTTGGCCCGCTCAAGGGCGACGTCTCTTTTTGGAAGTCGGAAATTGAGACACAAGGTGCAGTCCCTATTCCCATCCCAGGAATCAAGGGTGACAGCGGCGTCAGCCTCACCACTGGATTCCGTGCCGGTCTTCTCTACCCACTTGGACTGGAGTCCAACCCCCGTCCTCAACTTTCCCGCGTCAATGACCGCTTCCAGCTCGGAGGACCTACTGATGTCCGTGGATTCCGTCTCTGCGGTCTTGGTCCCCGGGAAGGCGTTGATTCACTTGGCGGCGATGTGTACGCTGCCGGAAGCGCCAATCTGCTGTTCCCGCTTCCCCGACTTGGTGCTGAGAAACCCGTGCGGTTCCAGGCCTTCTTGAACGGTGGCCGCTTGCTTTCTCTGCAAACCTCACAGAAAGCCACACCTACCACTAATGGTGAGGTGCAGAATGCCCTGGTGTCAACTCTCTCTGAACTACAAAGCGGACTGCCCAGTGTCGCAGCTGGCTTCGGTATTGTGTATGCTCACCCTGTCGCTCGCTTCGAGCTTAACTTTTCCTTGCCTCTGGCGTTGCGAAAGGGCGAGGAAGGCCGCAAAGGGCTCCAGCTGGGCATCGGTATCAATTTCCTGTAAACATGGCAAAGTAGATTTCTTGCGCATTCAACCATACCTTATACATTGCTTTATCAATTTCAATCAAGTTCAGGTGAACGTTGAACATTTCTATATAATACCACGTACATGTCTACCCTACATTTGAGTTCAGTTCGCTGGGCCAGGCCCGCGGGCCGATTAGACGCTTAGTCATCCAACATTATTGCCCAGGTGAGGCCATTTGGAGCTTTGAAGCTCTACAGCAATCCACGCTTTAGCCAGTCGCTACTCCCCGAGAACCCCAAACACGTCCTATATTCGAACGGAGACTAGTGATCTTCCGCTCTTCACGCCCTCATTTGCGGCAATGGCTCAATACTATCCACAACAGCCGGGCTACGCCCCCCCAGGGCGCACCACAGAATCTCCAGTTCTTTCCCTCGTCCTACTCCTCGGTTTCCGGTCACACGACCCCCTCACAAGCATCCTACGGCGCTGGATATGGAGGGGCTCCCAATCCTTCCGCGCAGGCTTATCCTGCTGGTGGTGGGTATGGAGGCTTTGGGTCCCCGGCTGCTGGCGTCAGCGGGCGGATGGGCGAACAGGGCGGCTTGAGGACGGGTTGGTTGGCTGCATTTGGGACGGAGGGGTATGATGGTGAACCACCGTTGCTTGAGGAGTTGGGTGTCAACTTTGAACATATCCGGACCAAGGTTAGTGTGAATTGATTTTCTATTAGGCGCGTTCAGGAGACGTGGGGTTTGGGTCTTGCGGGTGGCTTGCTTTTACCCCGGGTTTTAAGTTGATTGTAGCTCTGGTCAACAGTGGATGCCCGATGTTGGATGCTAACGGTCTCATTCTCTAGACTCTGACTGTTCTCAATCCCTTCGCCTCTATCGATAATCACCTTATGGACGATAGCGATCTCTACGGAGCTCTGCTATACATCGTCTTGTACGGCACTTTCCTCCTGCTCTCAGGCAAGGTGTTCTACGGCTATATCTATGGCGTGGCGGTTTTCGGTACCGTCGCTTTGCATTTGATCCTCAGCCTCATGTCTCCCGCTCTCGACACCGTCCCGACTCCGAACGCCGCCGACCCTACCAACTACAACCCCCACCACAAACCCTCCATGTCCGGTGCCTCGGCCGCCGGCCACTTCTCTGCTACTCTGACCTTTCCGCGCTCCGCTAGCGTGCTGGGCTACTGCTTCCTTCCTTTGGTGCTTACCAGTCTCATTGGTATCCTGATTCCCATGGATACCATGTTCGGCTATCTCTTGACTATTGCCGCTGTTGGCTGGTGCACATACAGTTCGTCAGGGATGTTCTGCGCCGTCGCGCGTATGAGTGGGATGAGGGGTCTCGTGGCGTATCCGTTGGCTCTATTCTATGTCGTTTTTGGAATTATGGGTATCTTCTCTTCGCGTGGCACTGGCTCGCTAGCAGCGAAGACAGGTGCGGCTTGAAAAGGTTGGGCTTTGATTGATACACATTCTCTGTCTGCACATTTCATGGATGGGTCTTTACGCTAGTGGCTGCGACGTCTAGGGTCTTAGTTTTAGACCAGCCTTTGCATTTTAATCATGAATATTATGAAATTCCAGCTGTGTTTATACATCATTCATCATGTATTATTAAATTCACCTGCCTGTCTTTCTAAATTGTAAACTCTGCGGTCCTTCACCTGAGGCAAACAAGCCCATGTTCTCATTATCACATTTAAGTCTAAATCAAGGATCATGTACTCGTTGCATCCTGAGTTGGTGCCCATTTAGACAGCCACTCTCTCGCCTTCTCCAGGTCGCCACCCGCGGCTTCGGCTGCTGCAATACACCATGGTAGATCATACACTTTGTTGTTCCCTACAGTGCTTTCTGCTGCAATCAGCTCCGCGAGATTGCGACGGTGTTGACTTGTTTCATCAGCACAGAGATATAAAGGCGCCGTGTTAGTCACATCCGGCTGCATATTAAGAGCTTCGACAAGTGGGCGTGTTAACTTCATGATTTCCGCCACACTCATCGTGACTGGAGGATCAGCGTCAGATGCCCTTTTCTGCTTTGCCGTTTTGCAATACTCATTCTGACACCAAGGCTTTCCACACCCGGTCATCATCTGGGAAAGATATCGGCGTTCAATGCGACGACGCAGTGCTTTACCCTCTGGATCGTGCGTGTCCACATACAGCGGTCCGAAACAGAAGCTGCACAGGCCAACAGACTCATTGCCGGTTTTGTTCAATGTCCTGCCGCAATTCCTGTTCATACAGATGCGCGGTGCCGGTCGAGAAAGGCGCTCCAGGTCATGGTGACGAAGATGGGTGTTCATGTCTCGTAGTCGGATAATCTTATTACACAGATGGCATTCCGTGGTGCGTCCTCCGTCCACCAGTTCGTGTGGAGTGAGGCCGGAGAGCATCACCTCGGGGTCACGGAAATCAGGGTCAGAGTCGCCTTTCTGTGGCACGAACAGATGGCAGAATTGACAGAGAATCAACTTCCCAGGACAATCTGTAGTGCGATGTTGCGCGAGACTAGGAAGTCCTTCGAACTCTCCTGCACAGTCGGTGCATTTGTGCGTTTGGTGGAAGATACCGTCATGTTTTTCTTTGCTCGTTGCATCATTGCCATGGCCGGAGTCATGTGGGCAGTGCCAGTGACATTGCCATTCTGGAGACCGCTTTTGGAAGACATTCTGACACTGCGAACATAATACATTATTGCGAAGACAGAAGTTCTCGTGCAGAACTAATGTCCGTTCAGGAACCCATTGCTGGCAGTTCTTGCACTGCACATCGCCAGGCTCGTGGGATTCTTCCATCTCATTATGCCTGACTGACGAATCAAACGGATTTACTGTGATCCGTAGGTGGTATTGCGATGGCGACTGCTGCTGTGTATCAGATGATTCACTGCCTGCAGGATCGGCGTGAACTGCTATATAGAGGGCCTCGGCGTCTTCCAGAACCACATTTGTAGGCCGAAGATCGAATGTCTTGCGCGCCTGGCTCGAGAAATCCCCCAAGACATGCACATCCGATCTTGGTCGACTTCTTTGGCGAGTAGAAAAGGGACTAGCAAAAAGGCTCAGTTCTGGGTTGTCGCTTGTGAGCTCAATCCGAATAGTATCTTGGGGGTTCAAATCTCGAAGTTCATAATCCACATATTCCCCAGGCAATACTTGGGCAGTGACACCTTCTCCAATGCTGAGGATACCACCGATCGAACTGCCGCTAACAGTACCCGGCGCACGTGAAGCCTTTTCCAATCTCTTCTGTAGCGTTTCTCGGGCCTGTTCCTCCGACAATGCAACGATGTCAACTTCAAGGTCTGTATCCACCACGCAGATTCCTTCGCCTTCGGGAAACACTTTATCCACCAAGAACCTGAATGACTCGCTCCGCGTACCCGGCACTGTCAGAAGCTCGCCCGTCGTGAGGGTCGTAAAGTTGTCCCGTAAGTATCTTTCCAAAAGAGCCTTCCAGTCTTCAGGATCGTATCCGGCTTCCAGCGGACGGAGGCGAACATAAGTACCCTTGGGTAGTTGCTTCGCATGTACAGTGACCGCGGGGCCAGCCCGTGGTGATGGTTCCGTTTCGACTTGCACCGCCGGGTCTTGTGGTTCGCCATTTTCGCCCAAGAACTCTTCATCCTTGATATCGAGTGAGTCTCTGAGCAACGTACTCAGCGCGACTTCATTCTCTTCAGCGGAGAACTCCCGAATGCCCGCATAGATGAATCGACCATTGAGAGGATTGACAATGCGGAAGATCAACGGGTGGGGTAGCTGCTGCTGACGTTGCTCGACCTCTTGACGGGCGCGTGATTCGGCGGCGAAGGTATGGTGGTTGAAGGGATCGAATGACGGAGTAAGTACACGAGCGTTCCCGGAGGGGACAGCTTGAAGCGGAGCGGCAGCTAGCAGCTGTTCGAGCGCAGATTGTGGTAGAGTGATTTTGTCACCGGTTAGTCGATGCGCCCGCTCTGGCGATGCGACGAGTAGCTGGGACGACCACACTAGAGTATCTTCAGCCATGATGGATATTGATAGTGATTAGAGAGAGAATGCATTCTTTAGTATGAATTATTCCAAGACAGCGGCGACGGACGGCAATAGCGGCGAAGGCGACAAAACTCTATACTTCAAGTCCACCGCTTCTCTCTCCGCTTATTTGAATAGACGGGGGAGTGACGTGACAGATCTTCTCTTGTCTCTCACTGTCTTTGGTTGCTTTTATGAATAATATAAGGAATCTATAACTATTTTATATTTTGGGTCTATATTTATCTTCCACCTATATAATGATCTATCTACATGTTTCAAAGGTTATATGTGAATTACAATACACCCAATGTACAACATATATCTACAGTTCTGCCCGAGAAAAGCCAGGTTTCGCCAGATCTGCCACTACGGCGGTCTGTACGGCCGATAAGAGATAAGAGTTTCAATTCTGGAAGCCTCCACGCTGGGCACCTCGCTTTAAAAATCAAGTTAATGTACTACATATGCGATAATTCCAGGATTCGCCTTGATTACCAATATAAAAAAAGGAGGTTGAACCAAAACCCTGGAATTTAATAGAAATCGCCGCGCATTCGCCCGCGAGCACTGGTATTACACCAGTCACACTGCCGGACAGGTTAGTATATGTCTTCATTCGATTATGGGGCCCTCGGTGGGTGATAGACACGTACCAGTGTCTTCGAGCATCCTTCATTGTGCTGAATGCAATAATCACCCTGGCAGCCCTGGCATGTGTGCTGGCATTCTAGCTTACAGGAAGCACACTATTATGGTCAGAAAGAGAACTGACATCGTAAAGCCGGAGTTACTCACAGTAGGGCCACATTCCCAGCAGTCTTTGCTTACACCTCGTTCCAATCTCTACATGACGGGGATCAGCGACATGGACGGTTGGCAGGACAGATTCAATCTCAACATACCTCACGTTCCTGCAGTTCAGCAGCACTGGGGTGGACTGCAGTCTGATGCGGGGACAGGCTTACTCGTACAGGCTGTGGGTTTGGTAGACAGTTACCACAGAACCATTTATTGCACCGATGGCACCAACAGTTGGTAAGGCAGTCTGAGCAGCGGGCAATAAGGATGGGATGCTCGCCTGGAATTAGCTCGGGCCGTTTCGCCGCTGCAACGCTAGATGAGTGCAATGGCGGGGGACTAAGCATCGGAAATTGGCTATCTGGGGACTGGCTCCAAATAGCGGGCCCTTCGGGGGAACTGTGGCATCCGTCACATCCACGGGGCCCGAGGGCTACGGTGGCCACGGCAGGTCCGAGCAACGGAACCTCAGCCGGGGTGCCCTCCGCGGTCGAACTGTATAGATCGGGATCGTGTCTCGGGCCACGACAAAGAACAGCGTCAAAGGCAATGATGCCCTCACATTTCTTAAGCACCTGAGCCCAACCTTCCTCAAGGGTGTGCTTGAAAAGCTTCCCTGATGCGCTGTACCACTCGTTTTGCTGCCCTCCCGATGAGGATCCCGTGGAGGCGCTATCCTCCTGATCAGAGTTAGATGGGGTTTGGCTGGGTGTCCGCGAATTTCCCACACGGGTGCCCCACCAGTCTCGGTATCGGGGTCGTGCCACTGCCCGGGGTCCCGTGTGCATGGGAGAGAAGTGGTAGATACCCTTCACTCTCGGAGTACCCGCAGGGCGTGAAGGCCGAACGGCATGCTGAATGACCTGCATGAGCTTGCGTTCGTTGAGATGGCGACATTCGCGAATAGACAGGATATTGACGTTGAAACGATCCGTCGAGATGATATCGGCCACCAGATCAGCCGGCACTGAGATCCCGTCCAAGATCAGAGTGCGCACATCTTGCAATATACCTCTGCGTTCGAGACTTGTAAAAATGCGCTTTAATGGGGCGGAGTAGATCTCGTCCTCGGTCTGGGAGTCGTTCTCCGCTTGTGTTAATGTAGGGACTTCTGCGCCCCGACAGCGGGAGAGATCAAGATGTCGGAACACATATGGCGTCTGAGTGATTAGGGTGCGTAGGCGGCGTGAAGTTGAGCTCAACGTCATCAAGGAAGATACTGATAGATATGGTGCCATCTGGTCGAGGATCAAGCTATTGCTCAGAACATCCTCTAGTCCCGTTCGGTGAGGGGATTCCGGTGCTATAGATTGCGTATTTGATACCACCCGTTCAGTGGGTAGTTCCCGCACGACGGGCTCCAGACCGAGTTCCTTCAGCGTCAAGCGGCGAGACCCATAAAAATCGGGGGCGCGGCCGATTAGGTCCCGTCTGTAGGCAGTCATGGCGCCTACGGCGAGTTCATCACCGTGGAATCCAAAGGGCGAGGCATTGGGTTGGATATCCCGGAGGGCAGCACGGGCTTTGACGAGCTCGCTTTCCAGGAGATTGATTGTCGATTGTAAGACGACAGACATGGCTTCGGTTCTCTTAGGGTCAATGGCAAAGGCTATGGAAGACCAGAGGTCGGACATAGTCCGGTAGATTTATCCAGGGAAAGGGAAATTTGAAAGTCAAGCTTGAAAGTATAGAAAAGGGGGGAAGGGGAAGGGAATAGTTTAAATGAACGGGGGACTCGGATAAATACAATCATTGGCATTGTCAGATCATTCCTGAGTCAGATTTGGGAAAAGAAGAAATAAAAAAGAAATAAAGAAGTAGTCCGTACAACATAGAGTATAGAATGGAGGTGTGGAGTCTGTGGAGAGAATCCCTAGTATGGAGTACGGAGTAGATCAGGAAGATTCCATTTTTGGAATATTATAATTTATACGTTATATACCTCTATATTGTAGGTACAATATCTATTATAGTTATATACTATACTACATATGTACCTATATCAATATTCTAATTCGATTGAGTAACCTTGGAAAATAGAGATAACCGGGCCTACCAAAAATGGACTGTCGGTCAACAACTTAGTTCACATGTCCCCGTGGCTGTCCACGGGTACATACAACATACATGACATATAATAGATCTCTTCAAGAATTACAACATACATGTACAATATACTGTTCTAATATTATATGGTTTTCAACTCTAAACCGTCTTGGCCGTGCAAGGGATTAAAAAGTCCAAAATACGTGGAAGTGTTAGTGTTCAAAGTATGGAAAGTGGACCTGGTATCTCAAGGGGTCAAGTAACTCCGTAGGGGACGTTGGGAAATGATCCGCTGGTCACGCGCAAGTCCGCGTCAGTCTAAACCGGCAAGGGGAGAAATGCGTGGTCCAATGGGTTTAATCTATATTAACCGATGTATATGGAGTACATACGGACTTTCAGCTGGACTCTTGATCTCATACCATATACATATGTACATTATATGCTAATACATTCTCTAGATATACAATACTCCGTATACCTATACCTTACATATACTAATACCGGAGTACGGAGTACACTGTTAAAGACACATTTTCTTTTTAACCTGCCAAGACAATAGTCAGATCCCTGAATTCCGCGCCAAGGCCAATTGAGACATCTCTGATCTACACGGTCCGCGGCATCATGCCAAGCCTTCACTCAAGGACTATGTATGTACCACATACTCCGTACGGAGTACGGATAACCAACTACGTTTTATGTGCCATTCGAGATAAGCTGAAGCTGCCAAGCCCTATGATGCAGATCCTCCTTTCTCTTCGCCAGTTGAGAAAAAAGAGTCCAATCGAGTTCCGTAGATCTACTTTTAGGATCTCCTTGCACATCAGATCACATATCCCAGTACGAGGTAGATGGCTGATACACTACTTCGTACTCCGTACTCCGTACATGTATTTGGACGGAGAGTATGCACCGAGGCCAAGCAGGCAGTCGCCCCAAAGAGGTTGCCAAGAAATAGTTACACCTCTACACATCACCCAAAATAGGATCCTGACACGTCGCACAACTATGCATTTACTTGGGGTGAGAATTATCAGGGTAGGATTAGAACTAGTGATACAATGTCGTCGATCGTTCCCCAAGCCCCCGGGATCCACCCCCCGCTTCGGAGAGGACTCTACTTCCACAGCTTCGACACGGCCACCTCCTTATCATCGTGCTTGTTGAGAATCTTGGCGGTGGCCAGGTCAAAGTCTTCTTGTGTGACATGAACCCGACGCTCGCGGAGTGCATACATTCCTGCCTCTGTACAGACACCCTTGAGCTCGGCTCCAGAGCACCCGTTCATCTTCTCGGCAATCTTGGTCAGGTTGATCCCACGGGTCAGATTCATCGACCGAGAGTGGATCCGCAGGATGTCGGCACGGGCTTCGACGCTACAAAAGGAAAGTAAAGTTAGCATCGTATCCAAGAAGGAAGGAAGGAAGGAAGGAAGGAAGGAAGGAAGGAAGGAAGGAAGGAAGAAGGGAACAAGCCATAAACAACAGGGGTGAAGTGGGTTGGACTGACGATGGAGGGGGAATTCGATCTTTCGATCAATTCGCCCAGGCCGAAGTAGGGCGGGATCCAGAATATCCAGTCTGTTGGTCGCCATGATAATCTTAATGTTCTTCGTTGGCTCGAAGCCGTCCAACTGGTTCAACAACTCCAGCATGGTGCGTTGCACCTCCGAGTCACCGCCTCCTGATGAATCTATCCGGCTTGATCCAATACTGTCAATCTCATCCATGAAGATGATACTGGGTGCATGCTCCCGTGCCATGACGAAAAGCTCACGCACCATCCGACTACCCTCACCGATGTATTTCTGGACCAGTTCTGAACCACTCACTCGGATGAATCGGCAGTCGGTATGGTGAGCGGCTGCTCGAGCAAGCAGGGTCTTGCCGGTTCCAGGTGGGCCGTAAAGCAAGACACCCTTCGGCTGTGCGATACCCAGAGATTCAAAGAGCTCGGGGTGCTTGAGGCCAAGCTCGATGACTTCCTTGATTTCCTTGATTTGCTGGTCTAGGCCACCAATCATGTCGTAAGTGCTGTCGGGGACCTTCTCGACCATCATGAGCGCAACCAGAGGATCGACCGAGGACGGCAACATCTTCTCCAACTTGTAAGAGTCAGACAGGAGAGCGACTCGCTTGCCCACAACGAGTTTGCCAATGTCCACACCATCAGAGATATCCACCACTGCGATCAAGGAAATCATAGTGTTAGTGTAAGCCCGATCATCAAAAGCCAAGATAATTGCAATGGACAAAGCCTACCGTATTTTCCTTCCGGGTGTACCTTCACCAGGACCTTTTTGGTGCTCATCACCTTCACCACCTCGCCAACGTAGGAGCCAGGTTGTTGCAGCAAGCCAAGCTCTTCGCGCAGTAGACGGACTCTCGAGTTGTAGTCATTGCGCTGCGCTTCTAATCGTCGTAGAACGGCCTGGCCTTGAATAATCTCGAGCTTCATGCCCTCGATTTTATTGCGATAGTAGTTGTCCAGAGCCATGATGGCGAATGGGCTGATGACGCTATAGAGACTCAAGGGCTGTCTGTCTTGCACAGAGCGCAGATGAAGTAAAGAAAAAGACCTTTATCTTTCTGCTCAGAGAATAGTATATCGTGAATTCGGTCAGGGGAGATGTAGCTCGGGGGTAGAAACGGAGAAGTTGAAGCTGGGGTTTGGCGAGCAGAGCAGTCCAGCTGTAGGTGAAGCTCAGGTCCGGTGCCCGCCCGTTCAGGTGTGCTGACTAAGAAAGACAACAATTACAGCCTGAAATATCAGGTTACTTAAAAGGGCAAACCAGTCAAACACCCGGCTTTGTTTCCATGGATGTCAGCTCCCCACCCAATGAGTCAGCTGTGCATTTGATTGGGCGGTCAGGCCTTGGAGCTGCCCAGGTGGGCTGATGATCGGGTCATCTGCAACGAGAAGGCAACGGTCAAAGAGCCATTCCTCTCCTTAGGCATACTTTTTTTACCCACGAGTTTCGTCCTACCTGGACCTGCAATGATTTATATGCATCTCAACTAATGAAACTTTCCTTGATATTCTTGATTCCTGCGTTTCACCTAGATCTATTGGGTCCGATAATGTCACTGGGAACTTCGGTCTCATCGCTTTGATCTTTTTCTCTCACTTTAGTTTGGGACAACAAAGACAGCATAAAAGAGAGAGGACTCCCTAGTCTTTGCGATTTTTTCTCTTCCTTTTCCTCCAGCTACTAAGGTTCATTGTGTACTTGTCAAATCACAGCGTTATGGCTGGTGATAAAGGAGACCCTGACTCTCAGGAGTCGACGCAGCCATCTGCAGCGGCGGGAACCGAAACACCGACTTCTGGACCAGTGCCTCCAATTAGATCATCTGCCTCCACGCGGAGAACATACGGTAAGCTTGCCGTTGGTGCAACCTACGACAATGACGGCTTGGGCTGACCCAAAATTGCAGGTACACTAGATCCATCCTCCCTCGAGCCGACCAATCCCGAAGTTCGTGATGATGGCCAAGAGGAGAGTTCGTCTCGCGCGTTCACCACCCAGTCGTCCACAGTCCCTGACAAGCCCCGAAAGCCCTCGGTATCGCGTCGCATGTCTTCCAAACGTCACATCCCCCACAGGGGGCAAGGGTTCTCGACAGACGATGATGTCAATGAGGTCAAGCAATATATGACAATGAAGCAAAGTGCGAACGCGCAGCAATCCCCCAGGATACGTCCACTACGGGCGCAAAGCTCGACCTTGAGACGACGTCCCAGCGTTCGTCCCAGGCCCTCTCCAAGGGCTGATTCAGAGGGTTACAACGCGGACGACATAGGCTTGCCTGAACCAAGTCTGGATTATGAAGAAGACCTCCCTTTTACACAGGCCGGGCATGGCAGCGGAGGGGAGAGTGACGATGGCGAGGAGGAGGATGGCATAGAAGACGATGAAGACGCAACCAGCGATGCTGAGAGCTTCACACTCAAAGACCGCCAACAGGCCATCAACGAAACACATCCGTTTGGTATCAGGATCTGGAAGCCTGCGTTGTACAAGAAGAGCCGTTCTGTAGAGAAGACGGCTGAGGGTGATATCCACTCATCTCCTGGAGGCTATGTTAGTCCCATGCTTTTTTTGACCAATCTACTATGGTCTTTGTTCTTTGGATGGTGGCTTGCCCTTTTCGCTCTGTTGGCCGCCATTGCATGCTTTTTCTTTTCCTACTCATCCAGTGCTGTGGCATACGGAAGAGTATTTGCAGGTCTTTCGCGGTATCTGTTGTACCCGTTCGGATCATATGTTCTTTTGGAGACTGATGAGAATTATGCCGAAGAAGATGAGGGCGAGGGACGCAGTATCAGTGAATATGAACAATGGCAGAATGGCGACCTGGAACATGGTCGTCTTTTCTTCGGGCCTCGCAGAAATCGGTCCCTGGTCGGCAGGCGAAGAAACAGCGTCGATTCGGCCGGTGAGCAAGACAGCCTTCTCGGGAGGCCCCAGCGTGGACAGCGCGAAGACTCTTCTCAGTTCGCTCAATCCAAGCGTCGCCTGTTTGGGCGGGGCGAATGGACCTTGGGTCGTGTCGTGTTCTTCGTGTTCTTCTACTTCTTGGTCGGTCCGTTGATGCTTATGGTATCGCTCATCTGCTGGCTCTTGGTATTTTGGATTCCCATGGGCCGTGTAACTATTACACTTGTGAGCCATTTACGCAGACATCCGCTAGCACTGTCCTTCCATTCCGATTCCAGATATGCTAGATCGAGCACCACCTCATCTTCGTCTTCCATCCTTCTTTGCACCTACAGAGCTGCAGGAACGAGGTACTGGAAATACACTCTCGATGGAACGAACATCTTCCTGATCAATCTTCTTGGTGTGGTTGTGTTTGTGATCTTCGACTACTATGTCTTGGGCCAATTCTTGGGTTTGCAGAACTGGCTCACACATCCGGCCTTGATCTTCCCTCTCGCTCTGCTCTCCATTATCCCTCTGGCCTATTTTATTGGGCAAGCCGTTGCCTCGATCTCCGCTCAATCTTCTATGGGTTTAGGTGCTGCTATCAATGCTTTCTTCTCAACTATCGTGGAAGTATATCTCTACTGTGTCGCTTTGACTGAGGGCAAGGCTCGGCTTGTCGAGGGAAGCATCATCGGTAGTATCTTTGTCGGCATTCTGTTTCTCCCTGGTCTGTCCATGTGCTTCGGCGCACTCAAACGCAAGACCCAACGGTTCAATGTGAAATCCGCCGGTGTGACCTCGACGATGTTGTTGTTTGCAGTGATTGCTGCTTTTGGTCCCACCCTCTTCTACCAGGTTTATGGCAGTGTAAGTTTCACCTTCCTTCGCAAACGGATCTAAACTGACCGGTGCATAGCATGAGCTGAACTGTCACTCGTGTGTCAGTTCCCTCGATCCAGAGACACGCGATTGCCGTCGCTGTTATTTCTCACAAACAGCGGCTGTCGATGACCAGTTCTTTCAGAGGGCGGTACAGCCATATGCATGGATCGCTGCTGTTTTCTTGTTCCTTTCATACGGCATCGGCCTATGGTTTACTCTCAGGACCCACGCTGCTCTTATATGGGCATCAGAGATGGAGGAAAAGAAGAATCCCCAGGCCCCTGCCACCCAATCTGCGCAAGATTCGTTCTACGAACCACGGCACCTGCTTTTCCCAAACGCCCAACCCGAAGCATCCGGTACCACTTCTGGGCCCAAAGATTCGATCCGCGAATCTCAGTTGTATAAACGAATCCTAGGCCAGTCGTTAAAGCATTTTGGCTTGGAAGACAATGGCTCGGGCAATTTGGACGGAGTTGGAAGTGAAGCTACCACAGACATCAAAAGCAATTTCCCACACTTGGTGCCCCCCAATTCCAGCGGTGAGGACGGTTGCCCCGTGCCAAAGTTTGTCCGCAGTATGGCCAAAGAAGACAACGAGCGTCTAGTACGCCAGTTCACGGAAGTGGCAGCAACAGCAGCAACAGTGGCTGCTCGGGATGCGGCTCGAAGTCGCAAGCCCAATGTCCAACACCATCAAGCTTCTGTTCGTCAAGCTAGCCGCCCTGGTCCAGAGCGATCACGAAATGCGGCTGGAGAAGAGCTTGAAGATCTCGGGTTGCCTGTGGATCCCACTCATGCTAGCGGAGGGCATGATGCACCCAATTGGAGCAAAGTTAAAAGCTCTGTCATTCTTCTTGGAGCAACTGTCCTCTATGCCGTGATTGCTGAGATTCTCGTCAACACAGTTGATGTTGTGCTAGAGAACGTGGATGTTGATGAGAAGTTCCTCGGCATTACTCTTTTCGCGTTGGTGCCGAACACAACGGAATTCCTGGTACGTTGGCTACTAAAGGCTCTCTGTCTGAGTCGAACTTGAATTTATATTGTTAACTAACACCAAACAGAATGCCATATCATTTGCCATGAACGGGAACATTGCATTATCTATGGAAATTGGCTCTGCCTACGCACTGCAGGTCTGTCTATTGCAGATTCCTGCTGTGGTATTCTTCAGCGCTTTCTACGGCCGCTCGCTGGACCCATCCGAGCTTGTCAGCCACTCATTCAAGTAAGCTCTCTCTTTTTTTCTTTTCGTTCCGTCTCTAGCTGAAGTGCTATGGCTAACAACATATTTCAACAGCCTGATATTCCCCCAGTGGGATATGATCACCGTTATTCTGTGCGTCTTCCTGCTCTCGCATGTATACGGCGAAGGAAAGAGCAACTACTTCAAGGGATCCATCCTTGTGCTCACTTATCTCGTCGTTCTGCTTGGTTTCCACATGTCGGGATATGTGAATATGGACAGCATGGGAGTGGATCGCTTTGATACTCTAGCCATAGGCGGCACCAGTACTTCTGACAAGTTCTACACTGTCGGCCGAACAAGAGGCGGGGTGGCCTATTAGACAAAGTGCATATGTTGACTGGTCATAGTGGCTCTTTTTGCACAAGGCATTCATTGGCTTGTCCGAAGTAATGTTGCATAGCGAGCTTCTTTTTTCCTTCTGGTTTTTCTGTTTATATGCTTGACGTTTATATGGAGCGTGTGACTTGTCTCTTCTTTACTTTCCTGATGACCGATGACATGAGCTTTATAGCTCAATGCATTAGGCATGGCTTTGCAATGATTACATGTATGATTTTGAGATTGTTACTTCATTCATACTTTTTATTGTGCGGTAACGACCGATACCGAGTAACCCGAACAGAATAACATGTGAACCGTGACCAATATTCCAGTGCCCATGTCTTTGTCTCTGTTTTTGCGAAGGGAAAATCGTCAGGATCGTCACATTGAACTAGGTGGACTTCGAATTCCAGGCCCCCACGGCGTCATCCACCATCCCACGATATTTCTGTTGCTTGAAGCACTGTTCCAGGAAGACCTCATACTTAACACCGAGCAATGCTTTCTCGTTCGCATCTTTTGTCGGCAGCACCTTCTTGCCAGGCTTGCTCATCCGATCCATGATATCCCATAGATCTTCAGTTTTGCCTTGGGAGTCAGCGCTGGCAGCCTTAGCGCCGAGCATAGCAGCACCGTGACATACCGCAGCATGGATGTACCGAGGAATCAGCACAGGCATGTCGCAGGCAGATGCAACGAGGTTGACCAGAATGTCATTCTGGCATTGTGAGCCTGACATGAAGACCGAGGTGATGCGGTGGCCTGCCTTGTTCATTGTCTCCACGATCTGCTTAGTTTGCAGCGCAATGAACTCCATGGTGGCATAGTAGTAAATGGCAAGACCATCCACAGATTTGTCGCTGGTCAGTCCAAAGATGGATCCAGTCATGTTAGCATCCCCTATAGGCGATCGGTTCCCCCACAGGTCACCGTAGAAGAAAAAGTGGCGTCCGAGATAAGATATACATGGTGCTCCTTGGCCATGTGCCATCTCTTTAAGATGCTCGTTCAGATATTCGTAGATGTTGGCATGGTATGACTCGGCAATCGAAGTAGCCTGGTTGAATGCAGGGTGAGTCTCAATTACGTGCTTCAGCAATTCTCCGGTAGCAGATTGCCCACCCTCGGCCATCCAGTATCCGGGGAGAATGGTATCCCGATATGGACCCCAGACGCCATCAACAAACACCGGGTCTGGTGACATGGCAAGGTGACATGTCGAGGTTCCTGCGACAGCCGCGAGGCGAGAGAAGGCCTCTGACCTATCAAGTTTGGGGATATCTGCGCTAGATTGACCTGGGTCCAGATCGACCTTGGATCCGACGGTACCGATCCAGCCAGCGTAGGCGTCGATCACACCACTACCAATGGCGATACCAGCTGGCAGGCCTAGTTCTGCTGCAGCCTTATCGCAGAGAGTGCCAACCAACTCACCGGCACTCAAGTAATCACCGTTCTGTGTGGCACCAAAAGTCAGTCAACTGCGTCATTGTCTATTAGGGAAAGGCTCACCACCCCGTCGACTCCGCCCATGCGCTTGAAGTTATCTTCAGTCAGGTCCCCCAGACCAATGTCCTGCAAGAAATCTTCTTGCCATCCCTTGACGCTCCCATCAACACCAACGGGTACGTATCCTTGCTTGCAGACCACACTGCAGAAACTCCGCTTTTCGTTGCCCGTGGCAATGTGCGTAAGGGCATCCGCCAGATCATAGAACTTGCATTTGTCAAAAAGCTCCTTGGGCATGTGGTTCTTAAGCCAAAGAACTTTTGGGATCTCCATCTCAATGGACATCTTTCCGCCAACATAGCGCAGCAGGTTGTGATTGGTCGCATTGATCTTCGCGGCTTCCTCAACTGGACGGTGATCCAGCCACAAGATCACGTTGCGGTCCGAGTCGAAGTTCGGGCCCGTTACCGAAATCGGCTCGTCAGTATCATTGGAGAAAACCGACAAGGAGCAGGTGGCGTCAAACCCGATACCTCGGACCGTGTCAGGGTTGATATTGTGCTGGCTAATAGCGCGCTGAACGGCGACACAAATGCAATGCCAGATATTGGAGGTAGATTGTTCCTAGAGGCTAGGTAAGACTTATTTGGCAGCCAACTTGCTTGCGCTTTTACCCACATAGTAACCGTGCTCTGGTTGCCAAAGACCGATGTTTTCTGAGGCCAACCCCACAATATCACCTTTGGCGTCGATTATGCAAGCCCGAGCGCTACCTGTTCCGACGTCAATGCCAATATAGTGGTCAAGATGAACTGCCAGATCCTCCCGAGGGTCACTGGATGCTTTCCGGGAGATCTGGTGCGAGGCACGACGGTAGGGCAGCGAGGCCATGTTGCCGTGGAGCTCTTTACTTTGGGGGTTTTTTGGAATTGATAGCTGTGGAGCTATAGATTGCTATTTAACCATAGATTAGTGAGTCACGAAACATGGAGTATAGGCTAGTGGAAGCAGACTTACTGTCAATGTGTATATTGAGATTGAGGGATGTATTACAAGAGAAAAGGGGAACTGTGTGTAGAGGCCCGGGGAGAATAGCCTTAGGTATGACATGGATTTGCCCCAGCCCTGACGGAGCAGTGCTAGCCGGTACCTTCGCAGTTTGTACTTTGACGGTACCTCAGCGTTCCGCTATTCGACTGCGATGACCGAGGTACTTCCATGTACCATATGCAGAGTATACCTGTTTTCTATAATGTACATGCTCTTTTTTTACAATACATATACTATATATATATACTACATCATTTGATATAATCTTTAAACAGTCTACATATGTTAATTTAGCAAGTACCAGCTAATACCTAAGTAACGTACACATGTATTCATCGGTATATTAGGTATGTACGTGTGTATTGTATGTAATCGTGGGGTTGGAGCTCGGGAGCTCGGACTTCTCCAAAACGTTGACCATCTCAGTCTCAACCCTCCTAATTCTCATCGCCATGCGGTTCCTGCTCACCGTTCTTAGCGCTGTGTCGCTCCTAATTTCTGTCGCCAATGCCTCCCTTTCGACTGATATCCTATATTGGCCCTTGGGATCGCCACAACCGTCCGTCCTCGCGCGTGTCTCCTACGACCCAGCCTCATTGAAATCGGACGTGGTCGCATATCACCCACCAAAGGATGACCAGACCGATAAACTAGTACGCGTTGGTCTCTACATTTCAACCCCCACGAACAAAAAGCAATGGGTCGGCAGTCTCGTGTCATTGGCCTCTTTAATGGCCAGTGAACAACCAACATTTCGCCTTCACCTCGGTCCGGCCAACGAAGTCTACACTGTATCCCTATCTGCACCGTCTGCCAGCGCTGAAGGCTCAACAACTGTTCCGCGAATTGAGCTCGTCTCGAACGAATCCGGGACCCAGCCTCACCTAAACAGGCCAGTGATTGTCGGGCCCGACGGTCAAAACCCAGAGCAACCCGAAGAAAAGTCTCTTTTACAAAAGTAGGTTGCGGATAGCGGTGTATCATCTCTTTGTTTCTTTCGTGTGCTAATCAATGATCTAGGTACTGGTGGGTTCTTCTGATCATCACTTTCATCAGCATGTCCGGGGGTGGCGGAGAAGGACAGTGATATTCGACTTCTCATCATATTATATCCAAATAATAATTTGAACCGTACTTCGCGGTCTTGTCACTCTCCTGAACAGGCTAGCTTGCGTATTTTCGGGGATATAGTTTCAACTACAAGTACCAAGGCATAGACCTCCAGCTACGAGTAGATTTAACGGCCACTTTTGGCTGGAATAAACCAGGTCTAATTATTGGTATATCGTATATAGAATCTGTAGTTGTACCTGCAAGAACCTACATATGTAGTACCGGGTTTTAGGTCGTGATTTTATAACGGCTTGGGCACTCCATAGTGAGCACGGTATAGCCAGTGCAGATATACTTACCCACTTTCTAGTCTAGAAACAAATAGAATAGGTTAACGTGAACCTATGGGCCTGTTTCTGTATTTCCTAGTGGTAGCTAACAGGTAAGTGCTCAGGTGGATTTCGTTGAGATTGCGTACTCTGAAACTATTTGATATTTTTGGACTCGGTCACATTCTAACATATCTGGCGGAAGAAAGAAATTTATTATAAAAAAAAAAGACCCAAAAGATCCATATCCCACATTCTCCTAAGGAGATCCCTAATGTAGTATATATAGATATAGCAAGGCGGAGAACAACGACAAAACATCAAATAAACTTGAACTTTGAACCTGTGAATGTCCCTAAAACCGCTCATACGTTTTTTCTTTCAAAGAGAAGGGGAAAAAATTAACAAAAAAACCCCAATGTCCTGACTTGGCCACTTTGTCTCTTTCTGCCTGGTCATCAAATCAGCGCTACCTGAAGGCAACAAAAGGTCTGTGCACGGTTCACAAAGTCCTATAAATCTATGCTAATCCTCAATATTAGATCTGGGACATCAAAGATGCTACTTCAACTTCCCACAGAGCTGATACAGCTAGTCCTTCGGCACTGCGAGACATCAGCCTACTTCCAGGCAGCCTTTTCAAGCCGCAGGCTTTACGAGATCGCTTCCAGCAGCCGAGCAGTCATCGTTCATCAGCTACACAATACTCCTGGTTGGAACGACGGCATTGAAGTTCATCAGACTAGACATCTGTTTGGTGAGTTGATGAAACGGTCTTATGAACAATTAGATGGTGCAGAACATTACGCCATCCCCACCTATAAGTACCAAAACCGAGTGATTGACTACCATGCATCGACAATGGAGACATCAGAAGACAGCATCCGAGCACTGCTTGTCTTCAAAGGCCACAGCACTGTCCATCTGGTTGACATGAGTCATGGGGGTCAGACTGAGGTCCAATTGAAATCGCCGGGGCAGGATATTGGGGAGGTCGAGATCATCCAGACTGCCTTTGATGAACATGGCGGGGTCTACGTGCTGCACCGATTCAAACCATTCCTAGACCAAGAGCTGGATACAGACCACCCATTTGTTAAACACGCTCTAGAATCTCACCCCAACGGGAGTATTCACCTGGCCTACCATCCCTTGAATTCCAGGGGAAACACCATTCGAATGTATGACTTTCCCGAATGCCGAGATGATAGACCACTGGCTCTGTCTGTTTCCGACGACCAATTTGCAATATCATGGCAAAACATGCTTGACCCCTATGATCATGAAGTCGTTCTTTATACCCAGCTCTACGACGAAGATGACGAAGATGACGAAGATGACGATGACGAAGATGACGATGACGACGATGACGACGATGACGATGACGAAGACGACGACAACGACGACAACGACCACGACGATGACGACGATTACGACGGCGACGACGACGATGAGGACGACGACGATGAGGACGACGATGACTTGATGGAAGGCGTTATGGAAGAAGGGAAGGGAGATAATCCCTGTAAAATTATTCGTTCGTTTCGGTCATTCTGTCATATTAGAGCTGGTTTCTGACATCTCTAGATGCCGCTTTTGAGGCCTACGTTTTGACAAGCACCAACGATCAAGACCCATCTGCCCTTTTCTCTCGGAGAATAGGCCCCGTGATGAGGCTGACTTTCAATGATCGAGGTCTTCAGTTGCTCTACCACTACCGAGCTCAAAACATTTACGGTGCCTTTCAGAGACTTGAACGCATTCCTGGCCCCCCAGGCGAGCCGAAGCCCCACGTTATTAAGAATGCATGCACCGTTCAGTTTTCGCCGTCTCTCTCGCTTCAATTCTCAATTGGAATACCATTCTTCGGTACCCATGAGCTCGGCGATAGAACTCAGGGAGAACTGTGTCATTGGCAGTATCTCGCCTTCGGAATTGCCACCCATCGCGTTGAGAAATGGACTGTGGCATGCCTTCTGAAGTCCGAATCATATACTGGTCCGCGATGTACCCATGTTTTGAATCTCGACCGTGGAAGGCGTTTCGACGACTGGCAGATCATGGCGCAACTGGGGGGATTCCGGGAAATACCAACCTCGCATGGATCTCCGGTGGCAACTTCGCGTTGCGGAACTCGTGTTGCTGTCGTTAACTGGAAAACCCTGTATGTATGGGCGTTGAACCCCTCGGAATTGATCAAAGACAATCACACCGGCTTTTATCCATCATCGTGGGAAACCTCTACGGGTGTCATCGAGTTGCGACCAGTTGTCCTCCAGTTAGAGGCGGTTTGCTCTCAATTGCGTTTCACTGAAAAGGAAGATGAGTTGGTTGCGATTACTGATCGTGGCGTGATGTTCCTGGATATCGGTTATAGTGGGAAAAGCAAGCAGCCCGTCAAGGGCCAGGGGTGTAATCATAGTATATGACAAGTTTGAGGAGCTTGGAAAACTTGGGGGTTTTACTAAACTCCTGTCGCTCAGAATGTGGCAGTCAGGCTGCTCAACACCAAGGACGCATCTATGGTTATGAGCCTTCTTCGAAGCAGGGGACTGTAACTGAAAAGGAGCAACTTTTGAATCTCATCAAACCAGGACGCTAACATTGTCTTATGCAAGACTACGCAATAAGACCCGAGATTAGCGCTGTCCATTTTTCCCTATCCACAAAGCAAACCCGAAACACCAGAAAATGCAGAACCACTAGCTGTATGACATTGTACATAGATCAAAAGAAAACCATGGCCCTGAGAATAATGCAAGGCCAAAAGGGGTATCCCAGGGTCGTCATCATAGCAAGAGAAAAGAAAAGTAAAGAAGAGCCTCGTCCAAGGACGTGTCTAGTCCATCTCAGAAGCGAGCCATTCAAGCACGCTCTCATAGCAGAGTGCATATTGACTCAGGTTTTGTACCATGCTCGGTCTTTGTCTTCGGAAATCCTCAACTGTCTTCGCAATTAGATCAAGATTGGAATCTCCTATCCATTCGGAAGATCCGCTGGGATTTTGATCCAGGCCTCCACCACCGGCAGCCTGCGCACGTTGCCGTTTCAACATGTCCAAGACACTATCAACGGTGCAGAAGGTCCCCGTGCGCCCACATCCCGCACTGCAATGCACCAGTACTGGCCGCTGACCCTTCGGTTCTGCTTGCTCCCTACTAAAACTGGAGTTGCTGGTGGCACGAATGACCTTGTTACACTGCTCAATCAGATGGAGAAGATGAGTGGGCTGTGACGTTGTCCCAAAGTCGGGCCAGTAAGGATATTGGAGCTGGGTGATATCCCGAAGTGGCTCGAAGGGGAATGACGTATGGCAGATACTGAAGTTCCGCACGGTGATGACTGGATTCTCGTTTGTGCCATCATGTCGGTCGGTCGTCTTAGGGCTGCCAGCCGTGGGATCGATAGGTCCGCCCTTGGATTCGATATTGATGTGCTTTTCCGAATAGGCCTTTACCTCGAACGGTCCATATTTCCCAGACTCCCAGTATCGGTGGCATTTTATCTGTCCTCGCTCAACCTCTGCGGTGAGGGAAACGAGTAGTCTAACGTCTTGCTCCCACACAACGCGCCAAAAGTCCTACATATCGTGAGTAACATAACATCAAGCATGGCGAGGGGCTATCACGCACATCAAATGTATCAGGAACGGGAGCCTGAGTGGCGATGTATTTCCGATTGGTAAGTTCAGCGGAAATATGGTTCGCGTTCACATAATCACAGGCCCCAGATGGAATCCCCTCGAGTCGGACACGGGAATGATCAAATGGGTAAATATCATTGTAACGGTTCTTCGTGCCTTTCTCTATCCCCGCAACGCGATATTTCTTGGGGCTACCATTGGGGTCAGCCGAAGGTCCTTCATATGTTAAAGCCTGTTTCATGCGTTCCAATTCTGTTTTCTCCAAAACCAGGAACTTGCTCGAGATAATATGCCCTTGGTCCTTGGTATCGGAAGCGCCCCGCAACCAGGAAGGGAGTTGCTGTCGCTTCACCTCGGTCAATTGATCGGGCTGTTTCAGAGGAATTTGGCCGACGCCTCCGAGGAGATCCATGTTCTGTCGAATATTCCCAAAAAATGGATTGACGGCAGAGGATGATTCTGGCAAGGCGCAACCACCCACGACAGGAGCAACGGATTGTAGATTGATTCTCATGGCAGATGGAACTTTAGAGGATGGTCCGGTCGTCTGCGTTTGTGGCTGCTGAATCAAATGTGGAAACCGCTTCGAGAAACCTCGGAATCCGTTTTGTAAGATCAAACCATCTCCTTTCCAGTCTTCAGCCTGGAATTTATTGAGAAGGTTCAGAAGAGGTGCTGCATCCTTCAAATCCGCCGCGGCAGAATCGTATACAATGATCACGTCACTCTCTCTCCAACGAGCGAAACTCCGTTTGTCGGCGTCGTCTGTGAAAGTGCCCTCTAATTTCTGCGTATCAAATGATCGACGCTTAAGTAGGGTAGTGGGGATGCATAAATTGAGTGATCCTTTGATATTGGCCTGTCTGAAATGAGCAAATGGGCGAACATCGAATAGCATGGTGTTTGACTGAGATGATTCAAGGAGTTCGGCGCAGCGTTCGGCTGATACCCAGGGAAATGAAGCGGGAGTGGCTCCTGAAGAAGCAATGTTAGTATCTTATTAATTTGTCGAAGATGGACGGCCATACCTTGTGGAGCGGGCGCTGAGTTCTTGCCGGCTGGAAGCCTCAGTTCGTTGGGTTGCGCAAATGAAAAATTTCCCAGCGAATGTGAAGGTGAGGGATTTGACCATGACGTCGTCTGGGGAGAGGAAGGTCCATGAAACGCTGATTCTCGGCGTATGCGGCTGGTTTCAGTCTCAGTTTTCAGTAGATCCTTCAATCCCGCTGATACTGATTCTTGGGAGAACGTCGGTAGTTTTGGACTCGGCAGAGGTTGTGTGTGGGGCAATGTACTCCAGTTCTTTTGCATGGGTAGCCCTGGGTTGGAGGTCTGTTGATTGTTGGGGCTTTGCACAGCCATGCCAAAATAATTGGGACTTGATCTTTCTGTAAAAGCCGCGCTAGACATCATGCCAGTGGTTGATGGGGACATGGTAGAATGGAAGGACTGTGTGACACCACCATCGTGGTGACCACTTTGAGCACTTTGTACCCAAGGTGAGGAGGGTGAGCGTCCTGGGCCTGTCATGGCAGGCAGGTTGGCTTCCACGACTCCAGTTCCTGGTCTGTCGAAACACGGTCAGCTCAAATCTCCCTTGGCAATGACACCCGCAGTTGTGTAGCAGGTAATTACAAACGGCTTCTCAAGGATCAGACTGACAGGTGCTCCCAAGCTCCGGACCAAGATATCAGGGTCTTCGAAGACCTAGAACCGGGGCAGAATCGCTGGTCATAAATGGCATTCAATACGCGAAGGTGAAACCGAGTGTCTCAAGTAAGAGTTGAAGGGAAACAAACGTAAGCAAAGCTTCAGATGTAAGGGACCTCGAGATATACGCAACTGACGTAGCGAGATACAAAGAGGGGCAACAAGAAGCGAATAGACTGGGGTCCAGCCAAAGGGGAAAACCAGCCAATGGAACGAAAAATGCCAAATAGTGGGGGGCATGAACAGGTCTGATATCAGAGAGAGGGCATCTGTGTTATTGCATGATTAATAATCTGGAACTAGCCCTGAGTTGAGAGAAAATGGGTGAAGAAGAAAATTTGGGGGCTTCGAGAAGAAAGTTATGACGTTGTTGTGTGGGGGATCACGGGTTCACCAAGTTCTGACGTAGTTGGTGGATTAGGATATTTTGTTAGAACAAATTTATTTTTATATACCTAAGGATACGTAGATATATGAAGAGAGAGTGTGTGTACGCATATTCCAGGGAAAATAATAGATATATGTTGTATACGTGGATATAAAAGGATATATAGAAGCACTAAAATACTAAGAACCCATCTGGAAGCCCAGTAGTCTGAGCCGGCTTCGGGGCTCTAGTACTTACATAACTAGGTAGGCTCCCCGGCAGGGCTCGGGCTCGGGCAGGTGCCCAGGTGGCCAATATGGCTGAGTAAGCGGTCGACAAAACCTTGGAAGACCTCCCCTTCCATTTATGGATTCAAGATAAATCAATATACATAGATACATAGATATATACATATACATCTATGTACTTAAGGTTGAATTTATGCCCGGCTTGTCTTTAGCTTGATCAATATTGACAATGACCTCATCTCAGGTCTTGGTTAGTCGCGAGTCTCCAAGGGACTAACCGTAAGTGTGGTTCCACTCATGCAGGTTTCACGTCAATACGACAAGTGACAAGATGAGGCAACAGACTCGAGAGGGAACCCTTCCCCCAATTTCACAGTCAATGGCCCAGCATATAAGATCTGGGAACCGGAAATGTATTGTATGTTGTATACAACTTTCGAGAGGCCGAGAAAGTGAGCGAGACCGATTCCAATGGCTACCTACGTAAGTAGGGATATTGGTGCATAGGACACGTCGTATGCAAAGGTCAGCCAGATAATTGAGTGGCTGCCGCCCCATCTCTGCAGCAATGTACGGTAATGTACCCCTAGCAACGAGCTCATATGATAGGTGAGATCTTGAGGGAAGCGTGTTTTTGTCACGTTCGAGGATGCCGGAGCACTTGTGTACTTGGGTTCAAAGTGTTACAGCCTTCCATCCGGTTCACCTTTGAATCGCTCTACTCGCTTCTGCTCCCATTGATCGAGATCTTTGGCCATGAGTCTCTGTAAGCGTGCACAATAATCAGCATTCAGTTCAATTGTCAGGCAATGAAATAAGGACCAAGTAAGCGATACATACGTAGTATTCTTCCTTTTCGTCGCCTATAATCCTCCTCCGCGGGTTGCGTTTGATTCCTTCCTCCCCGTCAGGACCCTTGAGTCCGAGGTCAAATGCTTCGTCCTGACTGAGCTGCTTGACTTTGCGGTCATACCGCTCATACCGCAAGGCAGCGGCGGGTGTCAAGGCAAACGACCCGGCGACAATAACGGCCATGAATGGGAGTCCGAAGAGAATGAAAGGGTGTCGAGACAGTCGCGCCCGGTAGAATGCACCGAGCCGTTCACCGAGGGAAGATGATTCCGTAGCTGCCCGACGAAAGGTTTTGGATTGGAACACAGGCATATTTGCGAATAAACTTATTGAACGCTATTATTGAACGAAGGACTGGAACGAGAGGATCATTAGGTCCATTGGGACAATGGGTTTGGGTCATTGAGAAATAAAGCCTTGGAGGAACAATCGGATTTCGGTCAATCGGTCAATAGATGATCCGGAACGCCGGGTCGAATTGTTTAGACGGAGCTTCCTAGCCATTCTCTTCAATTGCCTATTGAGGTCTATTGGCTTTTAATCGCTGGCCTTTTCTTTGCCGACATAAAAGCATAGCTCTGCTGAAGCTCCGTTCTTTGCTAGCCGAAGCCCAAGAAAATCCCACTCCTCGTGGTGGTCATTCTTGAGCCGCTACAGAGCTCTAGGTGTGCGCAATCCAGTTTTCTTGCCCTTTGGTCAGCATCCTTTTGCTTAGTCGCCAGCTCAAAGTGAAAAGTGAACTAATTCAGAGAATAGTTTTGCTGCAATCGTACTTTGCATTTCTTTTTCTCAAAACTCTCGAACCTACCAGCCCTCCATGACTTCCAACACCGGCTCTCTCTTCGGAGGGGGTGGTCTTGGAGCCTCGACAACCCCACAGTCGAACAGCCTCTTTGGCGCAAACAATTCGACAGCAAGTCCTTTCGCAAATTTTTCTTCTACAGGGGCGCAAGGCGCGCAAGGCACGCAAACATCGTCTCTGTTCGGAGGTCAATCTCAGGCCCAGCAACAGCCTGCTCAAGCCGCGACCTTGGGCCAGACGCAGCAAGCCAGCAACCCGCAGACCCAGGGACAACCTGCAACTCAGTCAACACAGCCTGCATTTTTCAACAGCCTATTGGAGCGTGGGAAAAAGCGACCATTGTCATCGGTCGTTCAAAACAACAACTTTGAAGACGTGCCCAGTCTCCAGTTAGGCCTGGATGACATTCGAAGGAAGGCGCGAGAGCTAGGCTCCGCAGGACAAAAGGACACGACAAGCGGCAAGAACAGCAAGGCGTGAGTTTCGTCTTTATCATCTTGTTTCGCTTGTTTAGTTATGGGCTTGGCTAACTTTGCAATATGTTATCAATAGTCATTATCTTCTTGCAGCTTCTGGCATATCCCCGGGACAAGCATTGCGAGACCTCAAATCGATGGACCCCCAGGCATCTCTAGCAACCCCAGCGAGGGAACTAGATCACTTTGACCCAGACAACCAACGATTTTTGCGGAATATCCAGCAACGTGGCCGACAAGTCATGATTGCAGAGGGTCTCACCAGAGCTCAGCGGGACTTCGATGCTTTTCTGGAGGAGAAGGTGGACATGGACTGGGAAGACCAACGTCAAAAAATATTCCACCACTTCGGGCTGTCCCAGAAGGATGCCGCCGGCGCTGGAGGACTGAAAAGTACCACCAGGGGTGCATTTGGACGGTCAGCAAGACAGTCCAAGCAAACTGGAGCTGCTCCAGCCAACGGACCCTCAGCCGCATCCCGCAGAAGCGTATTTGGGCGTTCTGGTCTCGAGAAGTCGGTGATTGGCACACCTGGAGCCGGCTTGGCAAGCCGTCAAATATTTGAAGACCCAGCAGAGCGAAATGAGGGGACTGTGTCTCAGTCGCCTGATCTCAGGTTCCAACGGGAGAAGATGGGACACTACGCTGAGAAGGTTCAACAGTTGAACCTCGCCAGGCTTCAAGGAAAATGCTATCCCATACTCGACGAGTTTTCGTACGTTGAGGTGCAAGCCGGTGGTGATGTAAGTCCTCAAGATCTCCCCAGCATACCTGGGGTAGATGTTCGTCCAGCTAATCATTCTCCAGGTGCCTCGGCAACTCTTCAACGCATACCAAGCCTTGATAAGAATTGTCCACGAGAAGCCAAACATCATGAACCCATCGGAGCCCGGAGCAGTGAAGGAGCGACAGTACGCGGAAGATTACCTTGAAGAATCGTCCAAATCTCTCAAAGCAATCGAACTCAAGAAACAAATCCTTGAAGGCTCTAGGAGTTTCCTTGAGAGCACATTCTTCGACGAAGTGGAAACTGCTATTGCCAAAAACCCCCGGGAAGCACAATTGGGAGGAATTCCAACTGTGATCAACAAGATTCGCGCCTATATCCGTCTTCAAGCCGCGAGGAAGGATCTAGCACCTGACGGCACCGAGCTTCAAATGGTGAACCAAGACTACTGCTGGATTCTCATCTTCTACCTCCTTCGATGTGGTTTCGTGACTGAAGCAGCTGAGTACGTGAGTCGGGACAGCGGGTTCCGGTCTTTGGATCACAAATTTGTGACCTACATGACAACCTACGCGCAGAGCAGGAGACTTCCCCGGGACTTGCAGCAAAAAATCAACGGCGAGTTTCAGCAACGCTCACGGAACGCACCTGAAAATACGGTCGATCCTTACCGAATGGCATGCTACAAGATCATTGGCCGCTGTGATCTCTCGCGTCGTCGCTTGGATGGTGTGAAGCAGACCGTCGAGGACTGGATGTGGCTACAATTCAGCCTTGCAAGAGAGGACGATCGCGCCGAAGAGGTTGCAGGTGATGTTTTCGGCCTGGAGGATATTCAGACCGACATCCAAGAGATTGGCCAAAGAGTCTTCACCAAGGGCAACGAGGGACCTGGTGGCTATGGAACTTACTTCCTGCTGCAGATATTGGGAGGAATGTTTGAGCAGGCTGTGCATTATCTCGGCACCTATGCTCCAGTCACTGCTGTTCATTTCGCCATCGCCCTGTCCTATTATGGCCTTTTGCGCGTGTCCGACTTTTACACCTCTGGTGAAGAAATTCGTAAGCTTATCTTCTGCCATGGTATTCTGGTAATTGCTAATCTTGAACGTTCGCGCTTTACGCAGTCTCCTTTACAGTCAAGCAATATCCCCAGATCAATTTCGGATATCTCTTGACCCAATACACACGAGAATTCCGCACTGGATTTGTTGAAGCTGCCATCGATTACTTCACGCTAATCTGCCTCAACGCAGATCTTCCAGGTGCTCTGGGCAAATCCCAAGCGTCAGTTTGCCATGAGGCCTTGCGAGAGTTCATTCTAGAAACCAGAGACTTCGCCAAATTACTCGGCGATATTCGGGCGGATGGTACTCGCCTCAAGGGAGCCATTGAGCAACGTCTCGATTTGATCAAACTGGTCGACCAGCAAGAATTCTTGAAGACTATTACGGTTCAAGCTGCTGCCGTCGCTGATGATAAGGGGTTGATCGCGGATGCCGTGCTTCTGTACCACTTGGCAGAAAACTATGACCGTGTCATCGACATTATCAACCGTGCATTGTCAGATGCGATCGCGGTCGAGCTAGGCAGTGCCATGCCGAAACTGCAGCCGCTACGTCCACGGGTCGACCAAAATCAAGATAGTCAGCCAGAGGCAGTGGAAGCCGGAAGCAGCCTCAGTTTGACTGCCGTGGATGACCCAGGCGTGCTTGCCAAGAACATGATCAGTCTTTACGATTCGGACATAATGTATTATGGACAAATCCGCCAAGTCAACCGTGATGCCTGTGGGTTGCTGCTGCGTATGATGGAAGCAAAGACACAGGTTGAAGCCGGCAGATGGGCGCCAGCTCTTGATGTAAGTGCCTCCAGCACATGGTTTTACTTTATGATTGAATTACTAATTAATGTAACAGGCTATCAACGCTTTGAATATTCTCCCCTTGCAAGCTCAGGGCTCCGTGTCCTATATTCGAAGCACAGCCCAAGCCTTCTCGTCTTTGCCGCCCATCATTTCACGCAACGTCGGGCCTGTCATCATGTGGAGCATCACATGTATTGGCTATGAACGCCAAAAGCGTACCTTCGGGATGTATGACAGTGAAGTGCGCCAAGGATTGGCAGACACTTTGCTTGTCATGGCCAAGGATCTCATGGTCTTCTCGGGAATGGTCAAGTACAAGTTGCCGCCACGAGTCTATGAGACTCTGGCTCGTGCTGGGGCGGATATCGGGGCATATTAGATGTGATTCTTCTGAAATACTGAGATACTTCTTTTTTTTTTTTTGTGTTTAATGGTCTTTGATAATACAATTGAAGAAAATGCAATGATCAATCTTTCTGATCAATATTTTTTAATACTGTTAGGTTCCCCTGGTATGTAGTAGCTCTGATTGATAATTTGTATGCTACATACAACTACGTACATCCATGGATACCTATGTACATGTATATATGCACCTAAGGACATGCCTGTAGATCCGTTGACCTCAGAACGTGGGTAACATGACCGGGCCTTCATGCTTCCGCCCCACTAAGCTCTTTCCTTTCCGGGGCTTCTTCTCCGACACTTTGCTCTGTGTCGTATATCTTCTATCCGGGGCTACTCCCCAGTGAAATGGCCATTTCACCGCCATAGGTGGGAATACGGAATTATACCTGTATTCTGCCACGCTTCCCCAGGATGGACCATGCCTCCAACGCGTCCGTCTCGAGCTTAGAGGCTTCTGGCAGCCAGGTGGGATCCCCGCACAATGTTCCTGTGCAGGCACAAGACGTTTCGGGAACAGAAGAGATCGGACGGGTGTGCGATATACGAGACGCGATGAACGAAAACTTGTCCGAAATCGCAAGCCCGATAAATTTATCCGGTGCCCTTGATAAACAAGCATTACACGGGGGCGAAAACGAGTCAACACTGCACCGAGCGACTATTGGAGACGCTCACAGCAGCAGCGCATCAACGAGTCAAGGCACAAAGGCTACCCCGAGCCTTTTCAACAATCCACCGAACCTGGCGCGCATACGCAAGGTCCTGTTCGAGTGCAAGGACCCGATAGAGATCAGTCTCGAAGAATTTGAGACATATTGGCCTTTTATTGACAACGTATGGGTCAAACAAAGATCAAATGCGAGCAAAGAGGGCCATTGCACCACCGACTATTACATGTGCCGTTTACGGCGTCCAACACACCGCACATCTGAAACTCGCCCCTTGCCAGAGGGCAAACGCCCTCGTAAAAAACGAGTCCGGGAGGGAGGCATCTGTAACTTTCAAATCAAGGTTGTCCGGTTCGAAGGTGCATACTCGACCGTCACTATCGCGAGAACGCCAGGAAGTTGCAGCGTCCACTCTCATGACCTCGACTACATCGACCGAGTGAAACGGAACTCGGGATTAATGGAGTACGCGCGGAAAGAATCTGTGAAGGGATATCTCCCTTCTTCTATCTATACCAAATTCCAAGAAGAACCCGATAAGCTTGGGGAGGCTGGAGGGCGGTTTTTCACTGTGACGGACGTTCGCAATATCTCTGCCAAGTGGCGTATACAAAACCCAGAGGTGAATCTGGTCGCACATGAGGGCTATGAGTACCAAAAGGGTCATGGTATTGTTAAGACTCAAAGCGCCGACGGTGTCAACGAGGTGTCCTCTCAAACAAAACCAACCTCGATCTCGTCAGCTTTACCCCCGGACACACTATCATTCCCTCAATTTTCCCTAGACTTCTTGCATCCTTATCTTCCCAGTCAGTCGGAGCGCCGGGAGTTTCCCCATGTCACATTGTCATACGCATCGTCAATGGACTCCAAGATCTCTCTTCAACCAGGAATGCAGACGGTATTGTCTGGACCGGAGGCCAAATTGATGACCCATTATCTTCGCTCCCGGCACGATGCTATTCTTGTCGGAGTAGGGACGGTTCTTGCGGATAATCCAGGCCTGAACTGCCGTCTGGAAGGGGCCGGTGGATTTGGAGGCCTAGGAAGAATGTGGCAACCACGGCCAGTGATAATTGATCCTATGGGCCGGTGGCCTGTTCATCCTGAATGCCGGATGTTGCGTACTGCTGTTGAAGGCAAAGGCAAAGCTCCGTGGGTTGTGTTATCCCCAGGAGCTCAGATCAACCCCCAGACACTAGTGATGCTCAAAGGCTACGGTGGAGATTTTCTCCGCATTGTAGAATACAATCAACACTGGCGATTACGATGGGAAGCCGTCTTCCGTGCCTTGGCATCGGAGGGCATTAAAAGTGTCATGATTGAAGGTGGTGGTACGGTGCTAAGTGAATTGTTGAATCCCGAGTATACAAGCTTCATTGACTCGATTATTGTGACGGTTGCTCCCACCTACCTTGGCCGTGGTGGAGTGAATGTCAGTCCTGACTCGAAACAAGATCAAGAGGGTACACCTAATGCTGCATTGAATCCTCGAGATGTTAAATGGATGCCATTGGGACAAAATGTGATTATGTGTGGAAAGATTCGCGAAGAAACAACCCATTGATGGTCTATTGTCTCTATTCAATGAGGGATAATTTTATGATTTTATTTTATGAATACATACAGGAAACATATTCACGCGTTTTTACGCGTAACATCAATAAATAGGAACATCAATGAAATATTGAATCAATGAATCTATGAATCAGAGGTGGCTGGGGAGAGAATGAGAATGTCCACGGGTGCTGTTTTGGCTTATGTTTTGGCTTGGCACTGTTTTTTTTTCCCTCCCCCTTCTACCCTTCACATACCTTTCCCTTTTATTCTTTCAATCTCAGCTTCAAACATTCCTTCCCCCACCCCCTGTTCTTTCTCATTCTTTGCTATTTCTAATAGCTGAGTCGTGAGACAGAATGCCTCCTAAGAAGAACACGTCCAAGTCCGTCGAGGCTTCGACGGAGACGGTAAAGAGAAGTACTCGAGTACGCACCAGCGCCAGACAGGCTACCGTCACAAAGACCGAAGAACCAGTGAAAGAATCTACGAAGCCAACTACGAAGTCCACTGGAAAGTCAACGGCAAAGTCTACTGGAAAGTCAACGGCAAAGTCCACCGCACAGTCCACTGGAAAGTCAACGGCAAAGTCCACCGGAAAGTCAACGGCAAAGTCCACCGGAAAGTCCGTCGCAAAGTCCATCGCAAAGCCGACTGCAACATCTACCAAGTCAACCGCGAAGCCGAGCAAGATGGCAACTGCTACAAAGTCTACGTCCACCGCGAAGAAGCGCAAAGCTGATGAGGAAGAGGAGAAACCTCGCGAAATAAAAAGATCTCGTGTCGCGCAACCCCGTCAACCAAAACCGAAAGCCAAGGTTGTCATCAACGAAGCCCCAAAAGCTAAGCTGAACGTTTTCGTCTGTGGTGAGGGTAGCTCTGGTGAGCTGGGCTTGGGCACAGCTAAGAATGTTATCGATGTGAAGCGCCCACGTTTGAACAAGCTTCTGTCTGCCGAAGAGGTTGGAGTAGTACAGGTTGCTGTTGGTGGTATGCACTGCCTAGCTCTAACCCATGACAACAAAATCTTTTCCTGGGGCGTGAACGACCAGGGCGCGCTCGGAAGAGAAACCGAATGGGAGGGTGGATACAAGGACATTGAAAATGACAGCGATTCCGACTCAGACGATGAAGACAGTGGACTAAACCCGAGAGAGTCTATTCCAACTGCCATTCCGGCTACCGCATTCCCCGAAGGCACTGTTTTCGTTGAAGTCGCCGCTGCCGACAGTGCCAGCTTTGCCCTGACCGACGATGGCCTGGTCTATGGCTGGGGCACCTTCCGAGTAAGATGATCTCTGACTACCTTGGATACGATTTCTTTTACTAACAACGGTTCTAGAGCAACGATGGAATCCTCGGATTCGACGCGTCTTCTCACGTTCAAAGGACCCCAACTTTGATCCCATCTTTGAAGAAGATCACACACCTGACTTGCGGAGCCAATCACGTTCTTGCCCTGAACGACCAAGGTCGCGTCTACTCGTGGGGTTCAGGACAACAAAACCAGCTCGGTCGCAGGATCGTTGAGCGCAACAGATTGAATGGTCTTCAGCCTCGGGAGTTCGGTCTCCCCAAGAACATTGTCCACATCGGGAGTGGCTCGTACCACTCGTTTGCTGTCCACACCACTGGCAATGTCTATGCCTGGGGATTGAACAGCTTTGGTGCAACGGCCCTCCGCGAAGGCGCCGGCGACGACGAAGCTGCTATCGTGCACCCCACTCTTGTCGAATCACTTTCTGACAGAAAGATCTCCCAAATCTGTGGCGGCTCCCATCACTCGGTTGCCATTGCTGGCGATGGTGAATGCTTGGTTTGGGGCCGTCTCGATGGTTTCCAAAGCGGCTTGAAGATCGATACCCTTTCTGACGATGCCGTTATCAAGGATGAGCGCGATCGCCCCCGTATCCTAATTGCCCCTACCCCCGTTCCTGGCATCAACGCTAAGGTTGTGGCCGCTGCCTCGGATCATTCTCTCGCCATCGATGCCGATGGCCGCGCATGGTCATGGGGATTCTCCGCTACGTACCAAACTGGACAAGGTACACAGGATGACATCGAGGTGGCTACCGTTATTGACAACACTGCTACTCGTGGAAAGAAATTGAACTGGGCGGGTGCCGGCGGTCAGTTCTCTGTGTTCACAGAGCCTGCCAGCATGTAAGGTCAATACATTCAATTGGCACCCTTTATTGTAACATCTCATGTTTCTTTTCCCCTTCTACGTGTTGTCCCGTTTCCAGAACAGTACGGTGAAGAGTTGCTTTGCAATCTCCAGTTATTCTACTCAGTTAGCACGTTATTTGAAATTAATTCTTTTTCTCTAATGTGATCCCAATGGCTATTCCTAGTAATTCTTGTTTTAGACTTGTTCGGCGTCCGGTTCTATATATACATGGCCCAGGTGATCTGATTAAACCTTGGAAATATGTATGGTCTGCCAGTAATTCAGCTGGCTTATCGCTTAGGTAGCTTATTCCTGGTGCTGAACATATCCCATCGCCGTCATTAAAATTTATCATACAAGGTGCGTTCACAACTACATCCCAAGCTCCTTCATGACTTCGTATTCAGCATCATAGTCGTCGTTATCGCCATCTGGTGCCCGTGGAGACGAGGCCCGCACGTTGGGGCGAGAATCAGTCATTGGCTCATCCTGTTCTCTGAGGAGGTCCTCCAAATCATCATCCTCGGGCTCAGGCTCAGGGTAGCTGGTTGTAGCCCGCGCGCTCTCGTTCGGGTCTGGGATAAACAGGTCTTGGTCGGCAACACCTTCCTGGCCTCGAATGATCGCGGCTGGGCTATGATTGGAATCCGCATGGTTCTTAGGGACGTGGCTATCTTCGAGTTCTTCTCGCGTGGGTCCAGAGCTATCGAAAAGTCTTGGTTTCTCCTCGTCTATCCATTCTCTTCGCATGGCCTGAATGCGTTTTGAGTGTCCCAGTTTCTCAATCATTGTCAGACCGTCTGCAAATTTTGCGCGCGGAAATAGATCATCGAGCCATAGCTGGTAAAAGTTGAGCAGGCGTGCGGCGTCCTTGAACTATACCGAACTCAAATCAGTTACACTAGCCACACCTTAGGTATGTCCGATAGATAGAACCAACGAACCTCGTGCCCTTTGCCCTTGAATTTCAGCTTATGTTTGGCAGTATGTCGCAGTTTTGGTATGCCCGGTTGTGAGAGTAAACTAGCCTGTTCGTCAGCACTGTTGCAGCCCCAAGTGCTCTCCCGAAACAAGATAAAGAAAGAGGGTTGAAAGAAAGAGGGTGGCATGTGAGACTCACCGGCCCTCATCTAATTTGGCCACAGGTTGTCGTTTCTTTGCGACTTTGACTTCTTCGTCAAGACCCAAACCAAGTGCAGAATCACCTGTCCCAGAGGCCTTGGTGCTGGTGGTATTTGGTACATTGTTATCCGGAATAATCTCATCCAAGCCGATATCATAATCGAAAAGATCGTTTAAATCACCCGCTGTCGGTGAGCTTCCTCGCTCTGAAACGTTCGCGTTCGCCATAGTTTCAATTGCGCGCAGATACTGTTGTAGGTGCAAGTATCGGGGTATCGATTTGAGAGAATCAGATGACTGGATAGTTGACCCTCAAAAAGGAAAGTAAAAAGGAGGGTGACACTCGGATTGGAACAATTCAATTTCCATGTACTCTGGGATAAGATACTAGTTAACTTGGGATCGCAATCAAATCCCTTGACGCGTGACGCGAGCTGTATCGCTCTGATTGGCTGCTGCTTGTCTTGTCCGCCTTAATCGTGCTAGGCCTAATAAGGTTAGCGTTCTCCTCTCCCTCCAACTCCCAGAACTTCAACCTCGAATGCTTGAACATCCACACTTCAAGCAACATGGCGACCGATACCAAAACAGCCATTGTGCCCTCTAAGCGGGCTAACACCGACTACCCGGTATGATTGATCTAATATGGACCGGGGCTACTACTTTTCCCAGGTTGCTCGCTTGCGTACGTCTTTTGCTAACATCCCACAGTTGATCGATTCGGACCCGTACGATTTACCCCGGATTCTAAGATTCTGTCACAAGCTCACATCTTTTTCAGGCATTTGAAACGGGTGTTCGGATATGCCCGGCCTTCCGACTGGGCCGTGGCTGGCGGTATGGCCTCGGCTGCTCCCATCTCCTTCTGGATCATGGAGAGAGCAAGCCCGTCGCATGTAGGCCGTGGTGGCTTTGCCCCCGTTATGCGACTCGCCACAGCTGTTGGTCTGCTTGGCGGTCTGCACATCCTCTATCAGCGATCCTGCCGTAAGCCATATCCCTCCACCTGTACCCTCCACTTCTTTTTTCTCAACTCACACCTTCACAGAGCGCTTTTATGGCTTCACTGAGAATGCTAGAGAGGTCGAAATGGATACTCGTGAGATGGTCGACAAGGTCAAGAAGGGCGAGCCTCTTTACGGTAAATCCCAAATGTCGTCCTATCTACAAGGCATGGCAGCCCGCAACTCGCGGTACTCAGAACTTTTCATCCATGTTGTCCCATGGTTCAACTTTGTCAACCATGATCAGGTAAGCCCTCCATTCACGTCGATCTGAGAGGGATGATGTTGATTATTTTCGTATCAGCATGGCGTGGACACTGCCAAATACTACCAGCAAGCCGAGCAGGAATTGGAGGCAGAGCGCACTGGCTCTTCATGAATATACACCATCAGCTAGAAAGAAAAAAGAATGATGGACAGCCTTTCCGTTCAGTGTTGCAGATTTGTACACATATTCGATTTTGTGTGTGTTTTTAGGGGCGCAATTGATATTCACAATACAGATTCCCGTTCTGATCAACCGTGAAGCTTTTCATATTTATATGGAGATTTCCTTTGCCCGGTCGTATTCAAAACAGACTCAATCTAGCCTGGAAGGTATTGTGTAATAAAATTATGTCTGGAGACCGGATCCGAGCCTTACAGCCTACCAGGTCGGTGACGCTTCGTCATTTTCGAATCTGGTGTTCAACTCCCGATTCTTTTTCGGTCTGGGGTTGGGAGCTGATATATAATCAGCAAGTAATCAAGGCTGGAGTTTGTGCGTCCTAATTCCTACCTTTTTCGTTCTCCTGTATGTAGAAACGACGGAGCAACATGATTGCTTCTTTCTCAAACAGCCCACCGTAGACAGGGTATGATGGGTCAATTGAGGGACTGGATCCTATTAGCCTCGATCGGTCGACGACGTTGTCTTTTTTCAGAGTACTGACTCGGAATGTAATGAAAGAACACCACCAGTGCCTCCAAATCGATCATTGGCGCACCCAAAGTACACACTGCGGATGCGGTACTGCTTCAGGGCGGAAGCACACATCACACAGGGTTCGACCGTAACATAAAGATCGGTGGATTGCAATGCCGACCTGGGGTGGCTTTGAAGCATCTCTGCGATCGCTATAAACTCGGCATGTCTCGTTCCCTAGGGGGCGGTCAGCGGTTTCTATTTAGATATCCATGGATTTAGCAGTCACTCACATTCATAGATCTGTTTGTGTCGTTCATGCCATACCCCACGATTTGATCGTTGTGCACCAGAACACAGCCAACGGGAGTTTCGCCTGACTGAATAGCCTTCTCGCCCTATGTCTGAATGAGCATATTTCGATTCTCCGGCATCAGCGAGTTTCATACCATCAACAAGGCTTGTTTCATGAAATAACCATGTTTCGAACCCTCCAGGGAGTCACCCTTGAACTCCATGGCCAATTCGAAATTTATCTTCTTTGCGTATGTTAGACTTCTTAGACTTAATTGACTTGACTCCAGTGCCTGGTGAGGTATCTCATGGTCGAGAAGTGAAGTCAGAAGAGGGTAAGCAGTGGCACCCGAAATTTCAACGTGAGGTTGACCAACTCTGGGTCAAAATCCAGATCCAACAATGATACAATGGACATTCACATCTATGGATACTTGGAGTCGCCCCGGAATCTCTTATATCTCTTGGATATCTCGTATCTCGATTTTGAAAAATTTCAATTTATTTTCCACATTTCCTATATATGTATGTACACATGCCGAGTTTATACATATGTAGCGATCGCAGAGATGCTCTGAAAATCAAATACGCCTATATGGAAAACCTCATCAATTACCATGGACCTTTTTACCCACCCTGATAGATATGATTTGTAGAATGATTCAATGATCACCAGCTCTGATAATATTATATATTGTATGCGCGCAGACAGTGGATATCTGATGCCTCAGGTGTCAATCGATATATCAACTCTATCCGCGTATCTGCGCACTTCAAACATCCACACGAACACAACCCAGCCTCGGAACTTACTTAAACGCGAGGAATTGAAATTTCAAACCTGATATTATGAACATGTGTTTACCCTATGGCAATCGAGGGAGAGAATGAACGGGCCACTGCGCCTGGGAACGCTTGGAGATCTGAACCTGCCTCGTCGATCCTTGCTTCGCGTTTCGTACCGCATCTTGCAACCCAGGGAAATGAATCACATCTAACCCGGGAGACATTTGCACAGCTTCGCCAGGAACTTCTTAGTGAAATACAAAGTCAACTACGCGTCGATGAAGATGTCACTGATATCAACAAACTTATATGCATTGTCTTGAAGGCCGGCCTAGAGCTTAACCCGAACCGGAGCGCATCAGAGCAAGATCTGGAAGGGCAAGTTCTCGACTGCTTAGACATCATCCAGGCCAGCATTGAGAAAGCGCCACAAGCTCTGTGGGAACTCTCTGATCCTCTGATCCTGGGAGAGGATATACATGCTCCTCTATTCGCATGGCTCATCCTACGACTGATTCGACTGGCCACCACCTGGTCCTCCGAGACTGTCCAAGAAAAGATTCAACTTCTTTGTGCCAGCTTAGCTTATTCCCAGTTCAAGCAAGCCCGTTCATTGCCTGCAAGCTATGCCGTTGCTGCATTTCTGCGTGCTTGCACGTCAGGTCCGTTAATAGCCCCCGATGATATAGAAGATTGGGTCAAGTTAACATTTGCTAGATATTTTGTGCTCCCTTGAAACATTTCAACGGAGCAATTCCTGGGATACTCGCCCCGGAGGGTTGTCCATACCCGCAGCAAATGGATCGCTTATTGAAGACACCCAAAACCTAGGTCTCTCCCCTGGATTATTCAACAGCAGCACGGCTCTTGGAAGCTTTGTGCAGACGGCCTCTCTGGCCTGTCGATTGCTTGATTCGTTCAACCCGAGGGGCGAGATGCAATCCCGTGCAAAACATCATGATCTCATTCTCCGCCAAAATTTCTCGTGGGTACTGAATGGTTTCCATCGCCTTAGACAAGTCATTATCGAGTGGTTGCAAGTAAAAGGAGCACAACTCACATCGGAAGATGCAATTGTGCCTTTGCAATACCTGACATATTTGCACCGATGCTGCGTACCAGAATCGACTTTGGCTGGGCTGCTCTCAAACATGAGCCTGACTTCAACTTGGTCCCAATGCTTGTGCGGCTTTCTGAGTCTTGAGAATATAGGAAGGTTGCCTTCTATTCAGGTCATTATAAGTCGCTTCTTGTGCGATTTGGCAGAAACTGCAAAATCCTCTCAGCCTCTGAAGCAACAATTGAGGGAAACCCTGCTTCCAATGCTGACAGAAGTTAAAGACGGTAATTCCAGCCTTCAGTCGCCTGAGTCGTGTCTCTGGGTAAGCTTTCTCTCATATCTAACATAGGCGGGTTACCGAGCTAAAACCAGACTAGAGCCCTCTCCAGGCCTTGCATGCCCAGCTTCTAGATACAGCATCGCCATTGACAGTCTGTCCACCCAAACGATCACCAGGTGATGTTTACGAGGGGTCAGATACGCCATTTCAGAGAGCCGGGGTTTTGCACCAAGCGGAGCCGAATGAATATGCCCGGGCATCGAAGCGGCTGTGTCTCCCAGGTCTACCAACAGGATCTACAAGTCATGGACTGTTTCACTTGCTTGCCGGGAATGTATCGGCGATCCTTCAATCCGATTGTGGCAAAACTATGGCTGATCTACGCAGCTCCATCCAGTGAGTGGACAACGGATACCTATAAAGGCGTGAAAAGCTAATTTATCCATGTGAAAGATCATCCTACGAGGGACTCTCCGAATCTAAACGGACCGAGCTATTAGACATCCTAGGCAAAATTTGCTGTGCAACGGCAAAGAAGCTCTTGAGGAAGCCCTCGGATGTCATAAAACGAGACACACTCTTTTGTCAAACATGCGATACGGATCAGTATCAGAATGATCGCTCGGGAAATGAGGAGCATCCCGAATTTGAAGAGATATGGTCGCTGTTCAACTTCATCCTACCCAAGCTTACACGCGCGCCTGGTCCTCGGATATCTGCAATGGTCGCACTCAGAAGAATTTTGATGCATGCTCCAAACTCCAATCAAATGCATATTTCAAACTCTGCCTCAGGAGAATTCTGTCTTCACTCGCTTCGGAGCTCAATCAGAGAACTGCGTGTTGCAACTGGGTACGTTCGACGGTCCTGAAAGGCACACTTTCGCACTGGATACTAACTATTTTATAGACATTCAGTGGTAGCTTTCGTGCGCTCAAATCTACCAACAGATATCCGCCGGGCCAATTTCGTCGTTGTGCTTGAGTGGCTTAAAAATCTTTCTGGAAAAGATGATATGCCATTACAGGAAGCTTGCATCCTAACACTCTGTGGGCTGGCAATGTGCGTTTCTGTTCTCTAACCCTCGCTACTTTATCTCACGATTTGTTGTATATAGTGTCTCGGAAGATGAAGAGAAGAACATCATTCTCCTTCGGCTCTTGGAGTACCTCGGTCATCCAAACCCCTACGTTTGCGCCGTGGCTTACAACGAGGTGCGTACCCCTGAGATTATACCTCAGATTACTTTGCTCTTGGTTTCCAGGGATATGGAAACAGCTTACATGTGAACTTAGTTAACCAAACTCGCCCAACAATTTTCCTTGACACCTGCTGGCCTCTTTCGGCCTTATTGGAGGACCCTTTCGGTGACTGTGGTCAAGAATCTCCAGTCTCGCCCGTATATGGCCGAACAGCTATGTGATCTGCTTGGCATGAAGGTTGATGGTTTCTTACGTTTGACAGAAGTCCATGTCTTGCCCTACCTGGTTTTGACACGAAAGCGAGACATCATTTGCAGGATTGGAGCTAGTCGCAACGAGGGTGAGTCTGCTTTTGACGTTTGCTCGGAGAAGAATAACCTGGCCGCGATCCTTGCTTTCCTCCTATCGCAACAATCAGACAACCCCGAGGGTATGATCATGTCTCTTCTAGCAGATATAGACCCCGCATTCAAGGGTCGGTCTTTGGCGGAGTTGGTGAGGATTGAGCCAATTCTCATTGCTTGTGACTTGCTGAAGAGCCTTGGCGATGCGGGTGAGCAAAAAAAGGAGAGGGTATGTTCTTGTTTCTTTTCACCTTTTCTGGATCGCTAATGAGAGTCTCTTCAGTTCAACCAAGCCCTCCACCGATTAGCCACGTTTGTCCCGCGAAAGATTGCGCATGGAAGTTCATCGAAGAAAGCGGATCTAAGTCAATTCATCGAGGAGCACGTACTCGGTATTATCACACAATTCGCAAATGCTATCAACGACTTCCAAGTGAGACAAACATTGGCAGAGAAGAGAAGAAACATCAAAGCCATTGAAGAGATGATCAACATCGCCCAGGGTCATGTTAGCAGTGCATTGCCTCAGGTATGTATACAGCCTTGCAAATCGTTCAATTTTAGTGACTGAACATTGCAGGTTTGTGCATGTCTTCGGTCCGCGCTAGAGATCGAGGAACTGTGTGATTATGCATTCTCTGCGTGGAAGACATTGATCAGTTCTCTTAGTGAAGAGGACCTTGAGCCAATAATTGATCAAACGCTAGCGATTGTAATCAGATATTGGGATAACCTGACCGAAGAGAGCAGAACCCGCGCATGCCAACTGATCGATCATATTTTAACTAACCATCCGAGTCTTGTACGAGATACCTTCAGCACCATGCCTTCGCTTGCATCGATTCCAGAGATGGCTGCCTTTGATGCCAAAATCAATGACATGAGAGCCCAAATGGACGTTCGAAGCCAGTTCCTGGCGTTAATCCGCCGCTGCCAGAGTGAAAATGCCACCGTTGTTGAACAAGCTCTAATGGAGTTGGCTCCCTTCCTGTCAGCAAATGAAGAGTTTCTCCATGACTCTGTTCTGAGTGAACAACCAGACCCTGTGATTGCTCAGCTAACTAGGTCATTGTTGGACTGTTGTGTTAAGTTCAGTACCACCTCAGACAGCATTACTTTATTGTCGGCTCGATGCCTAGGGCTTGTCGGCTGTCTCGATCCAAATCGAGTTGAAACAATCAAAGAGAAGAAGGATATACTGGTCTTATCCAACTTTGACAGAATGGAAGAAACAGTCGCATTCATTCTTTTCTTCCTTCAGCATGTTTTGGTTGATGCATTCTTGTCTGCTTCCAACACTAGGGCTCAGGGTTTTCTAGCATGGGCTATGCAAGGCCTGCTCAAGTTTTGCAAACTGAATGCGGTATTGACCCAGCGCTCCCGCGATTTACAAGTTGATGAGAAGTATCAACGCTGGATGGAGCTTCCGGAAAGTGTTCGCAACACTCTTACACCATTTCTTACGTCTACTTATACGGTCACTGTTGTGACCAATCATACTGAAGTCAACTATCCTCTCTTCTCCCCCAAATTGACTCACAGTGAGTGGCTTCGAACGCTGGTGCAGGATCTTCTGCGAACAGGGAATGGAGACAACGCAAAAATGGTCTTCTCAATATCGAGTCGGGTTGTGAAGGGTCAAGACATTTCCATCTCTTCGTTCCTTTTACCATTTGCGGTCCTGAACCGCATCGTGGGAGGGACTGAACAAGAACAACAAAATCTTCAACATGAATTGATGAGCGTTCTTTCACATCCTGTTCCAGAGACAAACAACAATGCTCGGGAGACAATCATAAGCAGTAGCCAGGTGAGAATCTCCGAAGAATCGAACTGGCTGTCCTAATACTGACAAAGGCCCTTTCATCGACGATAGAGCGTTTTTGAGGTGCTAGACTACCTGTCTAGATGGCTGCAAGGAAAGAAAAAGCATCTTAATGGCCTCAATCACAATTCCAACCAAACGAGTCGTTCTCATAAAGATCAAAGCCGTGACGCGCTCATTGATAAATACTCATCGCAGATCAAGTCTGTCGAGAATCTCTTATCCTCAATACCGCCTGAGATCATCTCTAAGCGAGCTGTTGAATGTAAATCATTCTCCAAAGCGCTTTTCCACTGGGAACAGTACATTCGAAAATGCAAGGCCCACGGGGAATCACAGGAGAGATCCAGCCTCGAGCCTCTATACCAAAGATTACAAGACATCTATAGCCAGATTGACGAACCCGATGGAATTGAAGGCATCTCAAGTCATTTGTCTGCACTGGACATTGACCAGCAAATCCTTGAGCACCGGAAAGCTGGGAGATGGGCCACGGCGCAGAGTTGGTACGAGCTACAACTCGAGAAGGAACCCGACAACGTCGATGCGCAATGGAATCTTGTGACCTGTCTCAAAGAATCGGGCCAACAAGGTAAGATCGAACATAAGGCGGTTGTTACCTGTTCCATCTTCTTGCTCACCGTTATCTAGATGCTATTCTCACTCGTTTCGAGGTCCTCAAAGAAAATGAGACAGCGGCTTCACGGTTCCTGCCCTTTGCGGTTGAAGCTTCGTGGATAATGAGTAGATGGGACAAGCTAGAGGGCTATCTTGATCTTTGCGCCAAACAGGGAACTGAAGAGTTTAATGTTGGGATAGGCTCAGCTCTTGATGCTCTGCGTCAAAAACAAGACGAGTCATTTACTGGTAAAATCAACGAGCTCAGGCTTAACGTTGCCCGGTCACTAACCACGAATTCGGTGGCGTCACTACAAGCATGCCATGATGACATGCTCCGGTTACATGCTTTGTCGGAGGTCGAATCCATTGCCAAAGCACAATCAGGCCAATCGCGACCGGGCTTGCTGGCTGCCCTAGACCGACGTTTGGATGTTTTGGGTGGTTACCTTTCCGATAAACAATACCTATTGGGATTGAGACGAGCCACAATGGAGCTAGCGTGAGTTCATGGTCCACGAATGATGAAACAGATAGCTAAAAGTACGATACAGGGGCGAGTTTGCGGATTCTGATATATCCGCTGCATGGCTCACCAGTGCTCGCCTTTCGAGAAAGGGCAATTTCAGCAGTCAAGCGTATCACTCGATGCTCAACGCAGCACGGTTGAAAGACAGATCTGCTTCCATAGAACATGCGCGACTCCTCTGGAAAGATGGGCACCATCGAAAAGCCATTCAGACTCTAGAGGGTGCGATTTCTGCCAACGAAGCTACCTCGAGTACATCTTCTTCAGTCGAAATTGAAGCCATGTCGTTTCTCTCAGGTCGTGGGCAGCATCAAAACGAGTCTACTGCTCTCGTAAGTGGCACAACACAGTTCACGTGGACCAGATACTAACCCATCTAGGCTCATTTGATGTTAGCCAAATGGACGGACAGGGCTGGTCAGACCCACTCTCAAGCCATTGTCCAGAGATACCGAGAGGCCATCAAGCTGTATCCAAAGTAAGTTGCATTACCATCGCTTTAACACGGTCAGTTCTAATGGGCAAACAGGTGGGAAAGGGCACATTATTACCTGGGGAAGCATTACAATAAAATTTTGGAGTCCGAGAAGGCCAAGCCCATGGGAAAGGAAGCTCAGATATAGTCAGTTGATCGGACTTCGCATTCCCTGACTGAGACTGACCGATATCACACAGCTTAAGTGGAGAAGCTACAAAGCTTGTCATTGACAATTATCTTCGCTCGCTGACATATGGGACCAAATATGTCTTCCAGACTTTGCCCAAGCTTCTGACCCTCTGGCTTGAACATGCCTCGATTGTTGAACAACCCATTGATCCGAAGAGAGGCGATAACGAGTAAGAAAGAGTCTACTGGCGCGGCCATTGGTAAACATTTGCTAATGATCGTTTCACACCACGCTAGAGAATTTCAAAAGCATACACAAGCGCAACGGAAGAAGAGTCTCGATGAGATGCATGCACAACTGAAGAAATTCATCGACAAACGCTTGCAAGCGGCTCTGGTGGGTTTACTAAATTTGATTTTCCGGGATAGCTAGCTGACAGTTGTAGCTGTTCACGATCTTACCCCAAGTGGTTGCCAGGATTTGTCACCCTAATGCCACAGTCTATGATCTGTTGACGCGGATTGTAGCTAAGGCAGTTCACAACTTCCCACAGCAAGGTCTCTGGACAGTCCTCGCCGTTGTCAAGTCCTCCAATAAGGAACGAGCTAAAAGGGGGTACAATTGCCTACAGAAGATCATAGTAAGTGTCATCCGTCTGAAACAGAGTGCGAGGGACTAACTTGTTCAGGACTACGGTAACAAATCAAAAGGAGAATCCTCAACAGCGTCGGAAATCCGTCGCATGATCACTCAAGGTACAAAGTTCTCAGAGGAACTACTCCAACTCTGCCTTGCTCGGGTGGAGGAAAAGTCATCTCGAGTGCAACTCGCCCGCAATCTAGGGTTCAATCATAAAGTTGCGCCATGCCGATTAGTGGTGCCTTTCCAGGCAATGTTGATCCCGAGTCTCCCTGCCAGTCAGAACATCGAATACGTCAAAGGCTTCAGGGCCTTCCCTCGGGATCCAACAACCATCGAGGGTACGTTAGCAACTTCCTATTCCCGCAGAGACCAACTAACCGAAACTAGCTGTTTTGGATGAAGCGCAGATTTTGAACTCGCTTCAAAAGCCACGCAAAATCAGCCTGCGAGGATCTGACGGGAAGATCTATAACGCACTTTGCAAGCCCAAAGATGATTTGCGCAAGGATCAACGTCTCATGGAATTCAACAACATGATCAACCGATTCCTCAAGAGAGACGTCGAATCAAGCAAGCGGCGCATGTGTAAGTGAATTCATGAACTTTGGGCCCTTCCAGAGGCTGACCCCGGACAGACATCAAAACATACGCTGTGACGCCTCTAAACGAGGAATGTGGTCTTATTGAATGGGTTGATAACCTCCGCACACTGAGAGAGATCGTCATCAAGTTGCTGCGTGAAAGAGGCATTGCACCAAATGTAGGTATAACCACATCTAACACAATACACAGACTGTGTTATTAACGTGTGCAATAGTACAACGAGATCAGGCATACCTTGAACGAAATCTGCGCTGATCGATCATTTGCAAAGTTGCCTTTGTTCACCACTGACATTCTGGCCAAGTAAATCCTCCGTTTCAATATCATTCCCGTGAGTCCACTATACTGACAGTTGCAGGCTCCCTCCAGTTCTTCATGAATGGTTCATTGAGATGTTTCCTGAAACGGAGGCATGGTTTACAGCGAGATTGAGGTATACACGGTCTTCCGCTGTGATGTCAATGGTGGGATATGTTCTTGGGTAAGTTCTCTCGCCGTTCAATGATTTGAGGGCTCTCTATCTGCTTCCACCTCATGCCCTGGAAGTTACATCACGCTAACCAGTTTTCTTTTCTATATATGAAGTCTGGGCGATCGACATGGCGAAAATCTTTCATTCGAAGAAGGAACAGGCGGCCTCCTACATGTTGATTTCAACTGTCTCTTTGACAAAGGCCAAACTTTTGAGAAACCCGAGGTGGTACCATTCCGATTGACTCATAACATGATCGATGCCTTTGGCGCTTACGGATACAATGGTTCGTTTGAGGATATTCTCGGGTTTTACTCTCACGCTAACATCCATGGTATAGGTCCCTTCAGAAGGACTTGTGAAATTACACTCAGCCTGCTGCGACAAAACGAGGACGCCTTGATGACTGTTCTCGAGACTTTCTTGCATGATCCAACCACCGATTTTATCGGGAAGAGAGTGAGTACATTTCAACCCGATACCAAACGAGTCAGCTCCTAACAAATCTCTTTGCCCCAGCGTCGCACCCATGTGAATGTCCCAGACACACCGGCTGGCGTCTTGGAAGATGTTCGGAACAAACTCCGTGGCTTCATGTCTAAGCAGCCCATTGCACTTTCAGTGGATGGTCAAGTGGATGAATTGATCATACAAGCAACAGACAAGAAGAAACTGGCGTCAATGTACATCGGATGGTGTTCGTTCTTTTGAATGGTTTCTTTTCTTTTTGGAGGTTGATATATTCTGTCCAAGTCATACATTTGAAAGAAAAAGAAAAAGTGTAGTCCTTCCAGCCTTGTTATCTTTTGCGTCCGTCGCTGTTTCATTACTACAATAAGACTAGGTCTTATCCTACTTCTCAACAACTGAGTATACATATGAACTACTTGAGAAGGGAGCGCAAAATCTCGTAATCCGTACATTAAAAGTAGTAGTGGAGTTTGTTGGCTGTTGCATAGAAATAGCTACTCTGGATATTCTGCAAGAGAAATTCAGTTTCCCGCACCGAATATCACACGCAATCCCCCGTTAGGGTTGAACCAATCCGCAACAAGACACGGGACTGGAAAACTCTCAGCGTTCAATGTCGATTGTGGCCTCGGTTCCGGTCTGGACTGCGACTTCGGCTGCTGTAACCATAACTGCTGTAGCTTGGGCTCCGGCGTCGTCGATGCCGCGAGTCTGTGCGACTACCTCTGCGGGGTGGCGGTGAGCGAGATCGAGAAGAGTATGATCGGGAACGAACTGGAGATCGTGATCTCGATGCAGTCTGGGGCCTATAAATGTCATGGCGTTCTGTAGGTCGACCGCCTCCGTGCCGTCTGGGCGGAGATGACGGGCCTGCGTATGGTCCTCGGCCGTACCTGGGGCGGCCGCCCTTCCCCCGAGTTGATGCAGGGGGTGGGGAGCGTGAGAATTTACGGCGAGGGAGAACGATTGAGACATTCAAAATGGCCCCGTCAAGCTGAGCCTCGTGCATGTGGGCAATGGCTGCCTCCGCATCGGCGGGGTCGTAGTAAAGGATATACGCAGTCCCCCTATTTGTCATGACTGCAAGAGTGTTAGGGGACAGACACATCTTGAAGCGCGGGTGAAAAGTGAGTCTTACAAGCTTCGTTGATTGGAAGATCGAGATACTCTATCTCCCCAAAGCCCCCGAAGATCTCTCGGATGTGATTCTCTGTGACATTTTTTGTCAATTTTTCTACCACGATCTGTTGAGTAGAAGAGAAGTCAGCTCCAAGTTCATGTATATGATGGCGGGCGCTGGGTGGAGAGTCATATCACAACAGGAAAAGACTGGCACTTACCTTAGCACTTCTCGGAGGGCTAGGATTGGGAGTAAGTGAGCGGCTTTCGCTTCGGCTATTGTACCGGCGACCACCTCGACTGCGACTGCGAGATCGGGTTCGACCACGAGACGGGGATCGGGATCGGGTTTTTGAACGATAGCGATCGCGTCGACCGTGTGACGGACTTCGGGTAAGGCTTCGGGACGGGCTTTCACTTCGGGGTTTCGAACGATGTAAAGAATGAGACCGTGCTCGGTCCTGCTCTGGTGAACGTAGAGGGGAACGTCCACGAGGTGATCTCAACGACATTTTGAAGATTCAGCGCACACGCGCCAAATGATTCCCGGGGCTTCAAGTGGTACCTAGGTATAGATTGGATATGTAGAGTAAGCAGCTCTAGATCACCTAGATCGCGAAGAATTGAAACAGGAAAGTCGAAAAGAGATAGAAAGGGAGAACTTGGAATACTATGCCAAGAGATAATGAGAGAGAGAGAGAGAGAAGAGAGAGGTTAAGAGAAGGGATGCTGCACATTTTGGCACTAACCTAATTCGGTATCCACCTATACACTTTATACGCTCTTCAGCTCTTCAGCTCTTCAGCTCTCTTCAACTGATTTTAAGATCAACTGGTTTTAAGAACTTATATCTTTGATTGTACAGCCATTTTACATATATAGGTATTTACTTCTGGCCCTCTCTCCATCTCTCATACTCTTCGATGACAGTATCCGTAATTTGCCGCCGCACTTGTCCCAGTGCATATTCAAAGTGTTTCCACTGCACATCCTGCTCCTGCTCCGTTTCCTCCTCCTCATCAAGTGCTGCATCTCCCGCAGTTTCACAGATGCTCACAATCTCGGCACCAGAATAGCCCTCAGTCAGAGATGCCAGATTATCCAAGTCGACTTCTGGGCTCACCACAGACTTATTGGTCCAGATGCGCAAGATTTCCCTGCGCGCCTCAAAGTCCGGGGGACCAATATAAAGAATATTGTCCAATCGCCCGGGTCGCATCAATGCGGGATCTAAGACATCGGGCTTGTTTGTTGCAGCAATGACCAACACGTTTCGGAGCTCCTCGATACCGTCCATTTCGTTTAGCAAAGTCGTAAGAACATTGACTCCTCCCGAACTGCTGCTGCGTCGAGCAGCAATAGCATCAATCTCATCGAAGAATATGATACTTGGTCGTGCTGCTCGGGCCTTTCTGAAGATCTCTCTCAATGCTCGCTCAGACTCTCCAACGTACATGCTGAGAATCTCTGCACCTTTGACTGCCAGGAAGTTCAGCCCCGCCTCTGTGGCTAGGGCTTTGACTGTCAGTGTCTTGGAACAACCAGGTGGGCCATAAAGTAAAACACCCTTTTTACTATTCACGTTGAGTCTGCGCATCCGTTGAGGGTACTAGGAAAGATTAGTCTTCAATGCAAGAGTTGTCCTGGTACTCGAATACAGATCTTACCTTCAAGGGTCGCTCAACCGCTTGCTGGAGGCGCTTTTTGATATCCTGCTGTCCACCGATGTCTGACCATCTCACCTTTGGGGTTTCCAAGAATACTTCCCGCATGGCCGTGGGACGGATTTCCTGCAGTGAAAGCAGAATATCGGTTTCTTGTATCTCCAATGAGATGGCCGATTCATCCTCGCTTAAACCTTCCTGATGCCAGCTAAATGGGTCGGGCTGGCTGGCGGAGATGGCTGTGGAGTTTTGTTCCACGAGTTGTCGTTGTCGGGCTTTGCGACAGACCAATTGCAGAAGGGCGAAAAGGTCGGCTCCGACGTATCCGTGTGTCTTCTCTGCTAGTAGGTCTACTAGCTCGTCCGTTAGACCAGCAGATACTGGCCCCCGAATGGCACGTAGTATTTCAGCTCGGTCCTGAGCGGTAGGGACTTGTATCTCAATTTCTGTCCCGAGTCGGTGAGGCGTTCTGAGGGCATCATCGACTTGGTTGGGGTGTCTTGTTGCGGCCACCACGAGGACCGATGTGTTTCGGATAGCATCTAGGTTCTCACAAAGGACAGATGCAAGGGAATGAGACTCAATCGAGGTTCGCTTGGGGGCAATAAAATCCAGCTGGTCGATGATGATGACACTGGGGTTGGAGCGAGCCGCCTCCTGGAAAATATTTCGCAGCTTAACCTCGCCCTCATGGGTACTTCTCCCCAAAGTTGACATGCCGACTTTGAATGTTTGCTTCCAGCCAGCCTTCTCGATCTGTTCTAGGAGACTTGTTTTGCCTGTCCCTTTTGGTCCATAGAGTAAAATCCCTCGGCTATTCTCGTAGAATGATGGCATCGCCGGCTTCCGTGGATCAACATTAAAATCAGACAAACTTTCATTGATGTCGTCAATCTGGCGGGAGAGGCCTCCGAGACCAGTAGATTGCACCTCTATGCCTGAAGATTTTTCTTCTTTTCTTTCGATGACTGGGCCAAGGGAAACCTTCGAAGCCTCGGTGAACTGAAAAAGAGTATGACTAGAGTGAGGGTTCTGTGAATGAATATTAACCACTCGAAAACTCCTGGGTTGTCCCTTGAGCTCTAGGTCAAACGTCAAGCCTGTCGTCAAATTCCCGCATCGGAGAAGCTTTTCATCCAGGGCCCATTCCCAGTGGGATCTGTCACTTTCTGAAATTGAGCCATGTTTGGCAATTTTCTCGGGATCGGAACAGTCCGCCAATGTCGCTATGTCGACGTTGTCTAGGGGCCCTTCAGCCCTGGTGATAGAAACTTTCTCTCCAATCTTGATATCATAGCATTCCTGCAGTGTCCTTGATATTTGCATGACTGTGCTCTGGATGTTCTCTGACGCATACCATGCTATGGCAGTCTGCGGCGGCCCATCGCCTTGCCTTAGCGTGCAGACGCTCTCTGTTTGGAGCCTTAGCGCAGCTAACGAAGAGGAGGATAGATAGACACGAAATGCATCTTTGAGGTCCTTCCGTGCTTGCTGCTTTGACAGTGGACGAGCAGTAAAACTGCGAATGTCGGACATGATATGAAAAAGGACCTTGGTGTGTTCTTGTAATCCTGTCTCTTTTTGGGGGATCACTCTCTTCTCTTTCTGTCTCGGATATTTAAAAGCTTGAGATCAAGGAAGATTTTACAGCATGAGACTTTCTCAGCACTGAAAGTAGAAGAAACAATCCAAATATTTTCCAGAAATTTTTGGTGGGGGAGGGGCAACTCCGGGGGAACGGTGAAATTGAAATTGTCCTTGTATTAAATCAAGCCTTCAATCTTTCTATTGAAGGGGAAAAAAACAAAGCAACTATTAAGAAGATTATTCAAAAAGAGAAAAAGAAAAAAGACAAAGACAAAGAGAAAAGAAAGGATGGAAAGATTTAGAGAAAAGTGGGTCACCCAGTTCGCTACATTGTACTTGCACGCCTACATATGTATGTGTATATATATATGTATACCTACTATAAAACCAGTTCAAAGAAGGGAAAGAAAAAAAGTATAGACACAAACTACGAGGTATCACAGAATATGGACAAGTTTGTATGATACTCGAATGTCCATAGGCAGCCAATTCTTTAGGCATAAAACTTGGACATTCAGATCTTGGCACATGATAATGTAGCGAGCAGAGCAAAAATGAGATATCGACGGACAAGAGAGCGAGGGGGAAATAAGAGACATGTGAGTAGCTTAAAACACAAGGGAGATCATGGGCAAAAGACAAAGGGTGGTGATACAACAACTAACAACACTTGCCCCCAGAGTTACCATTCGGACCGGAGCCTTGCTGGTCTATATTAACACCCTGAGAACCAGATTGTTCAGTCTTGGAAGTGTCCATCCCTTTTTTGATATCCGATGCAAGGCTGTAGAATGCCTTCTCAATGTTGATGTTGTTCTTGGCCGAAACCTCGAGGAAGGGAATGCCGAGTTCATCGGCGAGCTGCTGGCCTTGTTCAGTAGAAACTGCCCTTTTCTCTTCCCAGTCGCACTTATTTCCAATGAGGATCTTGTGTACGCCTTCACTAGCATGTTGCTCGACGTTTGAAAACCAGGTTCGAATGTCTAAACAGAAGGGGGAAAAGAGGTCAGATACCTCTAGCAAACTAGGAGAGGGGGGAGTCATACTTTGGAATGATCGTTCATCTGTCACGTCGTAGACCAGCAGAATACCCATGGCACCTCGGTAGTATGCCGTCGTGATAGTGCGAAAGCGCTCCTGGCCTGCAGTGTCCCAGATCTGCAACTTCACCCTCTTGCCATCCAACTCGATCGTACGAATTTTGAAGTCAATTCCGATTGTAGTGATGAATGATGGGGTAAAGGAGTCTTCGCTGAATCGCAGTAGACAACATGATTTACCCACGCCCGAGTCCCCGATCAACAACAGTTTAATCTATGACAAAGTTAACACTGTCAGGACTTTGTGGGGAAACTGGTTGGATTTTGAACAGCGGTGAATACTAACCAGGAAATCATAATTCCGTGTGCCAGCCATTATGGATTATGGCGATATTTGAGTAGAAATTAAGCACCGAAGCTAGCAGCACTGTGGAAGATGGATAGGAGACCGAAGTGATCCGGAGATCCGTCAAGTCGAGCGACAAGGGGTATTGGGTTTGATGTTGTCTGGGGCGAAGCGGAAGGAGTAGATGCAGCTGCAGGATGAATTGGAGCAATCAAGTGGTTTAGGTTGATGGTTTTCCCAAGTTGCCCCGAGGACTTATCAGGAGCTTGGACAAATGTTAGAACAGCGCCCAAGTTGATAAACGGGCAGGAATATGAAAAGATTGTAGACTTCAAGCAGAGATCCACAACCAAGCATAGATGAGCTAAAGATTTCTGAGTGTCTTATGGGAAAGGAGGCAGAACGATGCACCACCTACGGAGTGGAGGTGATGACGGCACGGTAAGGAGGATCTCGGTATGTTATGTAAGCAATATCATGCCCAGGTGGGATCCATCCATGGATACCTACGTAGGCAACACCTATAAGCATATACTGGCATTTATAATTTAGAAATGTACATGTATATCTTCATGCTAAATACACTTTGATATGTATGATACGTAACATGAACATGTCTATCTTGGATGTCTCATTATACAGAAAAAAGCCGGGTTTTGTACGTTTCTGGGCTCTCAACCCTGGCAATTGTATACAGACAATGAATGATCTATTATTTAATTGTATGCTGATACATAATACATCAGGTGTTTCTAGGATGAAAATATCTATTGCCACCAACACCTATTGGAGATACGCCCATCTCATCCTTTCGATCACGCGAAGTTGCTTGTCCACTCCATCCTGAACATTCAAGAGATCCTGGATGTCTTCTCGGAACTCTTCGTACTGCATGCTTCCAAATATTACCTTAACATGCAGAAGGAGAGCCTCTGCCTCACAAATCAATTGGCCAGCGTCCTTGTAAGGGACAGTCCCATTGGATAAAACCGTAGAAGAAGTCAAAATCCGGGCCACATTCCTACACGTAAAGTATCGGAATTAGCTTGTTAAGGGGTTGTACACCAGTCTGAGAGAATCATACCGCAATCCACGTCTCAATTCATGTCGTTGCTTGCCTCTTCGCAATCCTCGTCGGCTACCGAGAAGGCCACCTAGCCACCTCATAGTTGCAAAGGAAACCAAGATCCCAGGAGTCAACCCAACAAATCTAAAAGATATTAATGGAAAAAGAAATCAGGTTGGAAGGAAACCCCAACATACCCAAATACAAGCTCCTGGCTCTTCAGCAAAGCATCGATACCGCTAATGGCAATTTCCACGTCGACCTTCGTCTTCTGGATCTGGATCAAAAGGGCACGGACAAGATCGCCTCTAACAGTCCCAACGAATGGCGACCGCAGGTCCCTTTCATATGCTTTGAGAACGGGGGTCAAATCACCCTCCTTGACAGAATTAACGATGGCGGTGGTATCCGCCACCGCACCCTGGTGAAGATCCGGGCGATCGCGGACAAAGTCCACTACCATTCTCTCTAGACTTTCCCGATCAGCCAGTAGGCTATTCTTGCTCATTATCGCAATCTCGCTTTTTTCGTCATGTCTGATCGTCCCAATGAGATTTCGGATTGGATGAACAACCCAATTACCCCAGAAATCGATAGTGGTCGTACCGATATCGACAATCGACTGGATGATTTCCTCTTGTCGGCTGGCCAAAAATCTCATTGATGCACTTCCTGAAAGGAGAGCGGCTGAGACTGGTAGCCAATAACGGACGATGGATGAAGGGCGCCCATGGCGACGAATAAATAAAGACGTTGAAGTGGTATGGTTTGGCAACTTCCCTCGAAGAACACGCACAAGTCGCTCAATCAGATCCAAAGGTCTATGCACGGGATTGTCCCTCTGTGTGTGCATTCTAGTGTCATCCATATCCCTCTCCAGAGTGGCAAATACTCCCTGTTCCAATTCGTGAGTGCTAGGTTCAAGTGCTATGTGATGAAAGATGGCTTCAATTAAAACCACCGCTCTGTGAACTGCATCGCACCATTGGGCGTTGATAGTCCCGGGGCTTAAACTCGCGGAGTCATTCGCTTCGAAAAGATGCCATCCCTCCATCAAAAGACCCAGGCTGCTGGTATGGAGGTCTTTCATTTTCAGGAGCAAGTCTCGTTTCTGCCGTATTTCTGCTCGGGATGATCTAACTGGGGATAGCAAATTGGCACCTATGGAGTGTCCTCCGAGATTCCAAGCAGTTTGGCGGGCAATCTGGTAAAAACGGGACCATCTGGCAGTGATCGATGGGGCTTCTTGATAGATCTGAGCGGCGCATGCATCCTTCGCCCACCTGCAGAATTGCGCTGGGAATTTCTGAACGGTATACAGACTGCTGTACCATACAGACCCCAGCATCTCACCCCAATAATAGGTCTCATCGTGCAGTTGAAGTGTTTGATCCAAAAGGGTGTTCATGACCAGCCCTGAAGCCTGAATGGCGGCCTTTGCAACCACTATCCACACATGGTCTGACAGTTGTGCACTGTTTCCCCCGCGGAGAGTGATCTGTACTAAAGTTCCCGAAAGTAAATCTGCCAACCGACTAGGAGGTAGAAGGGATTGGGTCTTGGAAGTCACAGAAATGGAGTTGATGAGATCTTGCAGTTGACCAATTGACTCAAGAGATTCATTGGATAAATCTGTGGCTTCTAATCTCTGTGGGCTTGAGATCTGTTGCTGAAGGCGATCAAGCTGAGTGTTGACGCCACAAACAGTTCTGTGTAAAGAAATACAAGTTAAGTATAAGACATTTTTCAGGAACTGTATCTCACTCACTCTCGTATAACAGACATTCCCAGATGTTCCAATGGTATGAGGTACAGCTACCCTCAGAAGCTGACCATAGTACCTACAACATAGAAAAACAGTGAAGGGTTAAGGTTGATGTCGTCATGCATACAACAGTGTGCAAACTATGCAAACAGTGCAAAATTAGATATTTATAACAGATATTGCAAACCATACAAACAACCCCAAACTATACTTGAGCCTACACAGTAGAGAACATACTGGGTCACGGGATATGGACATACAGAAGTACTTTACCTTACAACATACAAGGCCAAAATTCCAAGAAAATGATCGTAAGATGTACGGAGTACCTACAGCATAAAAATAGTTTTAGTAAAAGGGTCTGGATTTCCACTGGAGTCACCGTGCTTCTTCAACCAAACAAAAAGCAGCGAAATCCGCATGACCTGAATTTTATGCAGGTGGGGTGATCTCGGATGGGGATCGGCTTGCCAGTGGCCTTACCCCTACGCGTACGTTCAGGGGGGAAAAAAAGTTGGATCTCGCCACGTCGGGATTGGACTGTCCTTGATCTTCTTGATCTTCTTGATCTTATCCCTTTTTTTCTTTATAACCTTGGATAGAATCACTTTTCTTCTCATTTCTTCTTTCTGACTTCTGGCTTCTGACTTCTGCTTTTCCCTCTCTTTACTTTCTGAAAGGAGAAACAACCTTCACAATGTATGGTGATCATGTCCTTTACCTGTCATAGTATCTAACATACCATATAGGAATTCAACGGTCTTGTCCTCCGGGACGTACTGGGGCCAATTCGAGGAGATTGGCAAGTACAATGCCGACCTGAATGTGGCCGAGAGATTGTGGGCGGCCTGGTATGCCTGGATGCAGAACGATGTCCTGGCCACTGGAATCATGTCATTCGCCATGCATGAGCTGGTCTACTTCGGTCGCTCCCTACCCTGGATTTTCATCGACACATTGGGCCTGTTCAACCGCTACAAGATTCAAGGTGTAAGTGGCACCCTTCAGTTCATTTGGTCACTTCTAATACCGGGCAGAACAAAATTCCATCGCTACGGGAACAATGGGATTGCGCCAAATTCGTGCTCCTGAGTCATTTCACTGTCGAGCTGCCCCAGATCTGGTAAGACTTGAATCTCCTCTAAATGGAACTCCAGGTGGTCTAACATATATGCTAGGCTCTTCCACCCCATGGCACAATTCTGCGGACTTTCAACTTCGATCCCATTCCCTACCCTTTGGACCATGGCATGTCAGATCGCAATCTTCTTCGTGATGGAGGATACCTGGCATTACTTCTCCCACCGTGCTCTGCATTGGGGTCCCCTCTACAAGGCCATTCACAAAATCCACCACCAGTACTCGGCCCCCTTCGGTTTGGCTGCTGAATATGCCTCACCAATTGAAGTGATGATCCTGGGCTTTGGAACTGTCGGGTGCCCGATCGTTTGGTGTGCGATGACAGGCGACCTGCACATTCTTACCATGTACATCTGGATCGTCTTGCGCCTGTTCCAAGCCATTGATGCTCACAGTGGTTATGAATTCCCATGGAGTCTTCACCATTTCCTTCCCTTCTGGGCCGGTGCCGATCACCACGATCTCCACCATGAGAAGTTCATTGGCAACTATTCCAGCAGCTTCCGGTGGTGGGACTATGTCCTTGACACTGAGTACACCCCAGATGCGCTGAAGCGCCGAAGGGAAAACAAGGCCAAGGCGTCGAAGGCCCAGTAAGCAGTTGCATGTTTACATGTTTACCTTTCTTCATCCACATCATGCTTGCCTCTTTCAAACCCGTGTTCGAGTATTTCTTTACGGTGTTTGGTCCTGGATATCTTCCAAGGTTCCAGCGAGTGTGTAGTTTCCCATGATACATATTATCTTCGGGATAGTAATGTGATAATGTATTTAATATTTCGATGTGCTTTGTCATAGGATGAGCCGCTTTAGATTTGCAATAGAACCGCTATTAATAACACATCCCAATTGTCCAGGTGCCCCAGGTTATCGGCGGTAATCTATATATGCCGCAATCACAAATTGCATCTGCCAGCAGGTATCACTATGTTGTACTCGGCCCAACGCATGGCCCAACCCCTAACTAATTAGGTAGTCTACATGCACTACAAGTGACTAGCACCACAAGCAATACATTCAAAGCAAGACTATTCGGTCCTTATTGCTCCTTGATACCATAATGATGAACTCAGGACATGTCACCCATTAGATCCTCATCCATCTCAAGTCCAGTTTCCCCCCAGTGGGATTGACTTCACTAGAGCCTGACCAAACCTGTCCCTTATGGAGGCTATCAACGTACTCGTCGCTTAATCCCAGGTTATTATTGGTTTCCCCAAGGTTAATCACCAGGGTCTCCATCAGCTTCATTTCTTGCTTCAGTTGGGACTGTAAGTCCAACTCATGGGAGAGTCGAGGTAACGAATGAATGGATGAGAACCGTAGCATAGAAGACTCAGCATGATCTTTGGTCTGCACCAGTGTCGCGTTTAAAGCACGAGACATGATGAGGGATGAGACAGCGGGTCCAGTGACTTCTGCACACACAGGGGAGGGAGACACCTGCTTTGAAAGGTCGGCCATTGTTAAAGCTGCAAAGGTTTTCCCAAGCTTGATCACAGTCTGACTGAAGAAAACAGCCACTACCTGGGCGACGAGGCCGAGATTTTTGTCCTAAAGCAGAGATATTAGTCCTGAGTGTCAAAACAAGACAATCTACAGTGTCGATAGAGCCGCCACCTACCGCGCTCCAGACTCCCATGGCAGCATCAATTTCAGCGTTAAGTTTCTTCAAATCACCACGTTCAAATGTGTGAGCAAGAATAATGTAGGGCCTCGCAAGTGATTGATACACTTTCACTACATGAGGTGTTGTGATGCTCGGAGGCGGGCAGAGCTGCTCACGGAAATAATTAGCTCAAGAAAACAATAGTGCTCGCGCTGCCAAGTTCGTTTATTCTCTTATTGAAGATATAACTCACCTTGCCCTTCTCGAGTAAGCCCACCAGCACCCATTTCTTGTAGGCTTCCACCATAATCAGGCTCACAGAGCTGGTGGTAGGCATAGATATGACAATCCCAAGGAAATGAAGTGCCTTGCGCCATTCCTTCAGCGCCATGTACACCATACCACCATAAAGGAAGTACTGCAAGTAGTCTCGATAAGATATCTTGGATGAAACCTCGGAAGCTTCGGTCATAAAGGATACACTTGACCCGTGATCGGCGCAGAGCACAGAGGGCTCTGAAGAGGGACGTCCAAGTGAAATTGGGAAATGACAAATCTGCTTATTTAAGACAGGCAATGCACAAGAATATGCCTTGGCCTGGAGACAAAGCCGGACAAGCAAGAGGTGACTCGAGGTGAAAACGGCACCTGATGGGTCGAGACGAAGCATAGCGTCCTTAACCAGTGTAGCGCCTAGCAGTGGCTGTACCAGTGTTAGGTTAGCAATTATACCCAAGATATGTTGGAACTAGCCGACTCGCCGTTGATGCAGCTTGCGAGGCTTGCCCCACGAGCTCAACAAGAAGGCGCCATTCTCGTCCAGCGTATCTGACTTGCACCCCATCGAAACTCGCCAAAAAATGTGCGGCGCGTGTCCATAGCTTCCCCGAGGGGCGAATATCCGCTGGGAATAAATCGGCATTCTGTTCCTGCACTTTTTGTATTTGCACACGCAGCACGAAGAGGAATGGGATAGAATCTATCGCTGGGTCAAAACGCTAAAGACAAATGAACATTAGCTGCCAGCCTATAGAAACTTCAGAAAAGCAATATGTGATATAAGTAAAGGTGCTTACATCGAGAAAAGACTCATCATTGGCAAATGACTCGAGTGCCTTGGTCGTTTGTAGCCGCCTGAAGTATTCAACTAGCTCGCGGATCCGACGGTCATACTCGTCGCTGGGTAAGTGATTAGAGCTGTGTAAATGCGCCGACGCAGAGATAATATCCGAGAGAAGTGTCATCCTGGCTCGGTATGGAAGAAGAGCACAGGATAATTTGGCGACAAATGCGCAAAGATGTGTTTTCTGTTTCGAGTCTCTTTTGCTTTTGTGATGTCAGGATTGCAATAAGATGGAGACTCAAGGTTGGAAGAGGAAGAGATGAGCAAAGGGGGAAGAAGAGAGGTTTGGATAAGGTGTTTCTAAAAGAAAACCTACTGTTGTAGGTATGTGTGTATGTTGGTAAAGAAATGTGACGTAGGGGAGTTGTGATGATTATTGGGAGACCCCGGGGAGGTGGGTAAATCCGAGAGCGGGATCGATACGCCCCTCCACACTTTTGACTCATTTCTTTTTCCTTGCCCTACTACGTTCCTACACTCGTTCAATTCCTATAGGATATTATAGGATATTATTTGACATGTCATTGACCGAATCCGCAGCATTTGATGCTGCTCACAGCGCATCACTTGCCTCTCGTCGCCTCGCAACCTTAAACAATGATGAACGCAATAAAGCTTTGACGTTGCTCCATGATGCATTGGAAACGAACAGAGAAGATATCCTTAAAGCCAATGCTAGGGATGTGGAACTTGCTACTATTGCGGCCGAGAGCGGTAATTTGAGTCAGAGTGTGCTCAAGAGACTTGACCTCTCGCGGCCTGGAAAATACCAAGACATGCTTGATGGAATCCTGAGTGTGCGAGATTTGGATGACCCTAGTGAGTGCAGTTTCCAATATTTGAGCTTGATGAGACGGGATCTAACCCAATCATAGTTGGGAAAGTGACACTACGAACCCTCCTTGACGATGGTCTGACACTCGAGAGAGTCAGCTGCCCTATTGGTGTACTACTGATTATCTTTGAGGCCCGCCCAGAGGTAATCGCAAACATCGCTGCGTTGGCTATCAAGTCAGGTAACGCTGCTATTCTGAAAGGTACACGCACGCCCTTGGAAAGGTTTCATGGTATTGTTCAATTGACGTAAATCAACTTTCTAGGTGGGAAGGAATCTATGGAGTCCTTTGCGGCAATCGCGAACGTTGTCTCTAAAGCTATCGCCGAATCTCGCGTGCCAGTTGCATCGATCCAGCTGGTCAAGACACGCGACGTGGTGTCTTCTCTCTTGGCCCAGGATCGGCTGATTGACCTAGTCATTCCTCGGGGTTCCAACGAACTTGTCCGATTCGTGAAAGATAATACGAAAATCCCTGTACTTGGACATGCCGATGGTCTTTGTTCTGCCTACATACACGCCGACGCTGATACCGATACCGCTGTCAAAGTGATTGTGGATTCAAAAACGAACTATCCAGCGGCATGCAACTCATTGGAATGCTTGCTTGTCCATGAGGATACCCTTGAATCTGTCTTCCCGGCGGTAGCTGCTGCTCTTCTAGAGAAAGGCGTGACTCTCCGTTGTGATCCTGACTCAAAATCTGCGTTGACAAAGACATTGCCAACCGAGAAATCAGCGCAAGTACAAACGGCCACCGAATCCGACTATAACACTGAGTTTTTGGACCTTGTGTTGGCAGTGAAAACAATTCCCTCGACTGACCCATCGACCACGGCCGTGGAGGCTGCTATTGCCCATATAAACATGCATTCCTCCAAGCATACCGAGGTCATTTTGACCCAGTCCAAAGAGGTGGCGGATATGTTCATGAGCGGAATTGACAGTGCTGGTGTTTTCTGGAATGCATCTACTAGGTTTGCCGATGGCATGCGGTTCGGTTTTGGTACGGAAGTTGGCATCAGCACCAACAAGATTCACTCCCGAGGACCAGTCGGACTTGAGGGCCTGACCATCTACAAGTACTTGATCCGGGGAAATGGTCATGGGGCAGCGGACTATGATGGTGAAGGAGGGAAGAAATATCTCCATACTAAACTGCCCATAGACCAGTAATCGACCTCCAGTGTAACGCATTAATAGAAGGATATCATTTTAGAAAAGATTTTTTTTTTCCTTTGCTTTCTTGTTTGAAAAATCCCATAAGAAAAAACTTAGGACAAAGCCTGATTCAATTTTCTTTTGCCCCTTCATTCGTAAATTCTCATCTTCCAGTCCAACCAAAGACATCCCGCCACTTTTAAGTACACAGACTTGAGGCATCTGGCTAGAACTGGAACGATTCCAGGCACCGGGAAAGTCAATGTGGCCAATGTATGTTTCACAATACATACACACCGCATTATCCTCATCAAGTCCCTTAAACCTTGAAACCCTTGGAACGTCTGCGACCACGAGCGCGCTCGAACTTGCGGCCCTTGCTTCCCACGTACGGCTTCTGTTTTGAGTCAGTAAATTCGAATCACACCGTCTCATTGTCCAGTCGCAATAACGCACCTTGTCGGTGTGAGGACCGAAGCCGAAGTGCTTCACGGCCTCACGGGCGTTCTTGGGTCCACGGAGGAGCAGAGTGTTGGCACCGGTAGGGGCGCGGAGAGCAAGCTGGTCGAGAGTCAAAGTCTCACCACCGGCCTTCTCAATGCGAGCGCGGGCAGTAGCGGTGAAACGGAGGGCAGCAATCGACAGCTTGGGGATGGTCAAAAGGCGGTTGTCGTCGGTGACGGTGCCGATAACGACGACAGTCTTGCCCTTCTGTGCCTCACTGATGTTGGCAACAGCGCGAGAAAGGGAAACCGGGGGGCGGTTGATTCTCGACATGAAGAGACGACGGAGGACGGCCTTGTTGAAGTTGGACTCGGTGCGGCCTATCATGCATCCCATATCAGCCTCATTAAAATCCTCACAACGGTACACCTGTAGAAATTGCGCTGCAAACGAAAGTCGGAATCGGGGTAGTCATACGAGCCAAGAAGCGGTAGAGCTTCACCAGAACCTTCAAGTAGACGTTGTCGCTCTTGGGAGCCTTGCGGTGGCTGCTCCGCACATGGTGGCGGTCCAGGTCGATACCTGCGATTTAGAGATTGTCAATGGAATGAACTTAGAACGACGGGAAAAAAGAAGGGATTCGAATGAATGCTGCGAGATGCGATAGTCGAGCGAACAGAGATGATTGAACATACCCATGGCTGTGTATTGGTCGACTTCCCGGGAAATAGCTTGCTGTCGCACCCGTATGGAAAGTGCAGGAGGTTTTTGATCCTTGACTTTCGGCTGGACAGTGGTGTGTGGGTTTAGCCCTACGCTAGACTATACTAGGAAAGGCGAGGCACATGACCTGGTTATAGCCACGTGACCTATCGCCCATCAAGTTGTCACCCGATCACGTGATAGGAGGGTCTCATTGCCTCTAGCCCTGGAATAGCGAATTACTCCGTCCGGAGTATAAATGAACCTTATCTTTTAAATCCTGTTATGGCGTACCTGAGTATGTACGGTATGTTGTCTATTTGTACAGCATACATACCAGATCACTTTTATCCACTGTTTGTTTATGCATTGTGTATAATCAAATGTTCGTAATAATAATGCGAAGAAATATCTAGGTACATGTATTATTTGAACTATTCTCTATCATCCAGGCGGACAAAGAAATCACGAGTCATCTCGAAACTCAACCAGCTGCTTGCCATACTAGGAGCAACCTTCAAAAGATTCGGCCCTATCCCCTTGAAGAGTCCACGCAGTCCCTCTTCAGCCACGATAACCCTCACAGCATCCCAGATCGAGGTGTATTGGTAACCCATTCCAGACATTGTGTTGATCTGGAAGCGCCGACGTAGTACATCACTAAATAATAGTCAGTTTCACCGGGTTTAGCAAGGCTTAGCAAATAGAACAAAAGAACTAACAAAGGATATGTACAGGTCTGGGCGACTGCTCCAGAGATCGCGCCAGCCAGTAGTTTTCGATAGGGGCTAGGGTTTTTGTCCCCTTCCGGTGTTAGATACTTGCGCACTGATTCGTAGGTCATAAAATTGAGTCCCACCTGTCGCTTGTCAGTTGTGACCAAGTCAAATTAAGCTGACAACTCACATATGGGGCCACCCCAGCAACAGTGGGGGCAATTCCACGATATAAAGCCTTTGTCCCACCTTCATTTTTATAGATCATGGCCATTGTGGTGAACATGCCTGGCAGCTTTTGGCTTGGATCTCTTGCTCCAAGATCGGCAAATGAAGCGGATTGAATAGAAAGTCGGGTCCGAACAATGTCCAGGGGATAGGTGATAGTCACCGAGGTGATACCGGCGACACCTCCACAAATAAGGCGACGCATCGGGGTCATTTCACCATCGGGAGACTCGACGAACTGGATCAAAGAAATGTCAGTTTGGATCAAACCTTAGTTCTGCAGGATAGGAGCAAACACCCACTTGCTTGTAAAAATTATAGCTTCCAAACTGTACCGCAGAATAGGGGATAATACGAATACAGTTTGTTCCATTTCCTCGCATGAAGCCCCGCCAGCCTTCTTCCCGCCCCATCTTCACCAAGGCTTTCCAGATCGACAATCTGTATTCTGTTCGACCGACGCTTTGTACTTGAAGAAGAATTTTCAATCGTTCGAGTGGTGACACTATGGTCCTGGAAACTGCACCAGCCACTCCACCAGCCATAAATGCAGCCACCACTGGTTCGGCGAGATTCCTTCTAACACGAACCAGCACCGCGGGGTTCTCCTCATTAACCAGCTCCTGCTTTAATCAAACTGTCAGCCTTCTAGTTCATATTATTGGACGGGCGTCTCTTCTTACCTTGGCTGAACTTGAACCTGTGGGAAATTTAGACAGGTTCTGCAGGGCAGGCTTCGCTGCGCCCTCCAGCTGCTCTTTCTGAACAGCATCCTGGCGATCTAAGCTCATCTTGACGATGTGCACATCCGGTTCTGCAGATGAGGTTGATAAAAAAAAAGTCCTTTGTGATCTGCTGTAAAATGATTTTCCCACAACTCTTTTAATCAGAAAATGAAGCTTGGTTGTTGCTGTAAATCAAATGCGATGAAGCACTGTTGGTGTCGTGCTAGCCATGAAGGTTGATTGTTTTCGGAGGCTCGGTGATCTAAAAGCACATCATTGATCTTGCGTCCCGTGGTGAATTGTTCGTTTCAATGGCCATGTAACCGAGGTATGAAAGGTAATGTTGATAGATTTGCGAAAAGGGGAAAAAGAGAAGCAAGGTCAGAAAGGAAGGACTTTGCTATGATCAGATGTGATGTTTGGCCGGAGTTGCTTTTCCCCCTTCAATGTTGTTAAGAGATGTGAACAGGTGAAAAGAAAGAAGTAAGAAGGAAGAAGGAAGAAATGAGAAATAGGCAGGAAAGTGGTCACAGATCACACAGGTGTGTATATCTGGAGGATCTGATCAAATTGCGTTTAGAGAGGTTTAGAGGTTCAGAAAGAGAAGAACATCCCGACTTACCGACAGACACGGTACCTCCCGATAGTCCGCCACTTATATTACGTACCTTGGGGGCGGATAAGCTACCCAGTACTATTCCGTCCTCCGTACTCCAGTACTCCAGTACTCTGTAGGTAATGCCTAGACCTCTCCAACATTGTAATATAGGCCAAATTCTATTTGTATTCTTTTTATTCTTTTTATTCTTTTTTATTCTAATTTTTTCTTTTTTTTTAAAAATAATGATAATATTATCCTTATTAAATTTGTAAATAAACCATCTGTCATTAAAATAAAGAAACGAAAAAGCACGCATGGAAGAAGAGAAAAAAAGTCTCCTTTCACCAATTGCGTCATTGGCATGTTTGATCCACCGTAGCACCTTCATCACTAATTCTTTCTGTGCTCTCTCTCTTCCCTCATACTCTTTAATCCTCTTGAAGCTTCTTAAGCTCCACTCCTTTCCAACTCTTTAAAACCCTATCAACTCACCCCCGATCTTCTTTCTTTTCCATTGCCCTGTGCTAACGGCACCATGTCTTCTCGCTCTGGGACTACTCTGTATGTTACCGGGTTTGGCCATGGCACCCGTGCTCGCGATCTTGCCTACGAATTCGAACGGTACGTGTCGCCTCTACCTTCGCACCTACGAACTTCGATTCCCATCCCTCCGACGACCTCCCGATGAAGACCATTGGCACTGAATTCCTTGGACGACCCTCTTCTTTCTTTCTTCCAACTAGCGTGGCATTGACATTGGCGCGGGAAGCTTATGTCTACGTTGCCCCGTCTCACTCCTGGGCAACTGTTAGCTGGTCTTGATCATTCTTCATCATAATTTCTCTCGATACCGGTACCTGAAGCCAGCTCAACTGATTTTCGAACTAGTTATGGGCGTCTTGTTCGCTGTGATATCCCTGCCCCGCGCACTCCCTCCAGCCGCCTGTGAGTTAAACCATGATATCTGAAACCCACTTTACCAGTCTAATCTAAATCGCTTAGTTTTGCCTTCGTTGAATACGAGAGTCGCCGCGATGCTGATGATGCTTATCATGAGATGCACAACAAGCGTATCGGTCGCGATGATTTGCTGAAGATTGAGGTAAGCATATCCTCCCTCCCCCCCCAAAGCTTTGGAAAATCTCTTTTAACCTATCTCTAGTGGGCACGCACTCCTCCCTCTGCTTCCTGGCGCTTTGACTCTGGCTCTGGCCGTGACGCTCCACGTGACGCTGGCCGTGATCGTCGCCGTGATCGCACTCCTCCTCGCCGTGGTCGTTCCCCATCCCCTCGTCGCAGCCGTGGCGGCGACTATTCTCCTCGCAGAGACGATCGGTACGAACGCGACGCCGACCGCGACTACGACCGCCGCGACCGTGATTCTGACCGCCGTGACCGTGACCACGATCGACGTGATCGCGACCGTTCTCGCGACCGCTCTCGCAGCCCCGATGACCGTGAACGCGATGGCAAGGATGACCGGGAGAGACGCGATGATGATCGGGAGCGTCGTGAGGAGGATCGTGAGAACGGCCCCAACGGTGAGGACAGGAAAGGTCAGTTGCCCCGGGAATCCACCTAGAAAATGTCTTTTCACTCACATATAGTAGTACCCCTGGACCCAATGCCCTCTGCCCATGATGAGCTTGATACTGCTGAGTAGATGAACTCAGTACTACGTTCATTCGCTCTCGAACCATGTCCCCCGTCGCCATTATGTTTTCGTCCTCTGAAGGTGTCCTCCATTGCGGTTGGGCCAACTAGGGGAGGAGGAGACAAGGTTATCGCCCCTGTGTTGCTCCTAATTCATCCTACGGCAATATCTCGTATCTCGCCGCCCCTTTGCCTCTGTGTTTCTGATTTCAATGGCGTGAAGCTTGCTCTTCGCTGGACAAACTTGGGCCGAGTGAACGTGTGACCCCTGCTTTTTTTTTTTCTTTTTCAAATTTGCTTTTTCCCCAAGTTATTCCCAATATTTCTTACTTCCTTTGAGGTCGGTAATTTATCCTGGTCAGCAGCTCGGATCCCACCGAAGCGAACGTCGAGCGATCGTTCCAAGTCCGCGCCCAAATACCACGATGAATTCCGTTTCGCCCTCCGTCTTGTTCGCAATTTTAATTTGAAAGCGGTTATTTCAATCCCTCGCCCTCTTCGACCGGTCGCCATCCTATGTGGTCTGGTTTCTCTAAACCACTGTAGTGCCTTAGTTGTATGTGAGGTATAAATGCGGATTGGCCGGTTTTGGAAGCATCGGTTCTACGGTATTGTTAATTGGAAGAACCCCCCGGGCCAGTTCTACATGAAATCCGATACATTTTGGAAATTGCCCCTATCATACATGCCCGTGGACATATGTAGCCGTATGACGTAGAATATTTGTAGGGAACATCCACTATCGGTGCCTCAGGCAATTTAACCCCTCTTAAGCTAGTTAGTTATAACTATACGTAGTTCGGGCCTCTCTCCTCATATGTTGTACAACTCATGCACTTTATCCCTACTGTTGTAGAGCACAAGACTATATCTTCTCCAAATACTTTCTACTATTATGAATTCAGCAAAACAAACAGGAATCAGCATTGCAATCGATGTATTAGCCTTCTTCCCCTCTCATCACATATGGAGAACACTAACATGGCAAAGAGGGGCGGGACATTTACGGATTGCGTTGGAAATCCGGGGACGGGCCGCTTGGAAGATGACATTGTGATTAAACTGCTCTCAGAAGATCCCGGCAACTACAAAGATGCACCTTTGGAGGGGATCCGGCGCATTCTTTCCAAGTTTACAGGTCATGAAATCCCTCGTGGGGAACCCATCGATACTTCATTGATCCAGAGCATCCGCATGGGCACAACTGTGGCAACAAATGCGCTGCTCGAACGGAAGGGAGAGAAGGTAGCGCTAGTGGTAAGCAAGGGCTTCAAAGACTGCCTCGAGATTGGAAATCAGTCTCGTCCCAGAATATTCGACCTTGCCATCAAACGTCCCGATGTCCTTTACGAGGAGGTGATTGAGGTGGACGAGCGCGTCACCTTGGAAGACTACGCAGAAGATCCGCAAAGAAACACCACTGCCACTACTCCCAGAGAACGGACCCGAGTAGAAGACGATGTTGTTCGCGGGCTTTCTTCCGAAGCAGTTCGCATACTGAAGCGTCCGTCTGAGGAATTGGTGAGATCGCAGTTGACAGAGGTATACAGCCGCGGGATTAGAAGCATAGCAATATGTCTTATACATGGGTACACCTTCCCAGACCATGAGGCACTGGTGGGAAGAATCGCGAAGGATATTGGTTTCCACCATGTGAGTTTGAGCCACCAGCTCATGCCGATGATTAAACTTGTGCCGAGGACAACTTCAGCCTGCGCCGACGCATATTTGACCCCTGCCATCAAGAAGTATATCTCTGGATTTCAAGCCGGATTTGAGGGTGGCCTGGGCAGTGAGAGTGTCAAACACCAGGCGGGTGCCAAAGGCGCACGCTGTGAATTCATGCAATCAGACGGTGGCCTGGTGGACGTGGACCAATTTTCAGGCCTACGAGCAATTCTGTCAGGGCCTGCTGGCGGAGTGGTGGGGTATGCGTTGACTTCCTACGATCCCGTCTCGAAGACACCTGTAATAGGCTTTGATATGGGAGGGACGAGCACGGATGTTAGCAGGTATGGATCCGGCCGGTACGAGCATGTCTTTGAGACAACCACCGCTGGAGTGACAATCCAGTCTCCTCAGCTGGATATCAACACTGTTGCTGCAGGTGGTGGCTCAAGATTATTCTACCGTAACGGTCTTTTCGTTGTTGGGCCCGAGTCAGCAGGAGCTCATCCAGGGCCCGCCTGCTATCGCAAGAGCGGACCGCTCACAGTAACCGATGCCAATCTATTCCTTGGACGATTGGTCCCAGACTTCTTCCCGAAGATTTTCGGCTCGGATGAAACCCAGGGACTGGATGAACAAGCCAGTCGGGTGTTGTTTGAGGAACTAACCGAAGAAATCAATCACAGGTTGAGCAAAGGGGGCCAAAGCCGAGAAATGTCCCCTGACGAGGTTGCCTTTGGTTTTATCAAGGTAGCCAACGAGACGATGACCCGACCCATTCGATCTTTGACAGAGGCTAAGGGGCATGATACCTCAAAACACAAGTTGGCTACGTTTGGGGGAGCTGGGGGCCAGCATGCCGTTGCCATTGCCGAGAGCCTGGGGATTCGGCAGATTTTGATCCATCGATATTCCTCGGTGCTCTCCGCATACGGAATGGCGCTGGCAGACGTTGTTGATGAAAACCAAGAGCCCGAATCGAAGACCTGGGCTGATGACGATAAGGGAGAGGTCCGCGATGCACTTGGTTCGAGAATAGAAGACTTAAAGAAACGATCCACGCAGAGGTTGCAAGACCAAGGCTTCAGCAGTGACTCAATCGTGTTTGAAGAATACCTCAATATGCGATATCGAGGAACAGAATCTGCCTTGATGATACTTAAACCCAGCAAAGAGGAAGCCGATCTTAACTTCGGGGGCGACGAATGGGCCTTTGGGAAGGCATTTGTGAAGCAACATGATGAAGAGTTTGGTTTCACTCTCCCAGACCGGGACATCATTGTGGATGACGTGCGGGTGAGAGGAATCGGGAAAGGGTTCAAAGTATCCGAGAAGACTGTGGACCAGCAGGTCCAAGAGTCCAACCCAAAGGATGTGGCGGCGGGCCAAGAATATCGCAGATCTCTCGTATACTTTGAGGGCGGCCGACGTGAAACACCAATCTACAAACTCGACAACTTGAAGATTGATGACCGAGTGAGGGGCCCAGCCATTTTAGCCGACGAGACCCAAACGATCGTGGTGACCCCAGGGGCTTCAGCGCTCTTGACAAAAACCCACGTCGTCATCAATATTGGTGAATCCGACGCCAGCCTGCCAAAGATTAGCACTGACAATGTGGATCCTATCCTGCTAAGCGTCTTCTCGCACAGGTTCATGGCTATTGCTGAACAAATGGGACGTGCTTTACAGAAGACAAGTGTAAGTACCAATGTCAAGGAGCGACTTGACTACTCCTGCGCATTGTTCGACGCAGAAGGCGGGCTTGTTGCGAATGCGCCACATTTGCCCGTCCATCTCGGTAGCATGTCAACCTGTGTACGGATACAGGCCCGCATCTGGCAAGATAAATTGAAGCCCGGCGATGTAATTGTGTCAAATCACCCGGAATTTGGGGGAACTCATCTTCCAGATATCACAGTCCTGCAGCCTGCTTTTAGCCAGGGAAAGATCATATTCTACGTCGCCTCCAGAGCGCATCATGGTAAGAGCTTTTCCCGAGTGAGAGAGGCGGGAAATGGAACAGATATACTAACCTGCATGAAGCCGACATTGGAGGAATACTCCCGGGATCTATGCCACCCCACTCAAAAGAGCTTTACCAAGAAGGCGCAGCCATCAAAAGCGAAAAATTGGTATCAGAAGGCAAATTTGACGAGGTGCGCATCACAGAATTGCTGTACAAAGAGCCGGCCCAGTATCCAAACTGCAGTGGGACCCGATGCCTAGCAGATAACTTGAATGATCTCAAAGCTCAGATTGCTGCAAACAAGAAAGGGATCAACTTGATCAACACTCTAATCGAGGAGTATGGTGAGACTGTCGTGCAGTTCTATATGCACCAGATCCAAGACAACGCAGAGCTCAGCGTGCGCAATCTACTAAAAGATGTGAGCAAAAGGTTTGCTGGGCAAGTACTGAGTGCTACTGATTATATGGATGATGGGAGCCCTATTCAATTGAACATATCAATAGATGGGGACAAAGGAGAGGCAATCTTTGATTTCGAGGGGACCGGTCCAGAAGTATACGGTAAGGTAGAGCGGCCTTCAAGAGAAACTTGACGTTTATTGAGCTAACAATGATAGGCAATATCAATGCACCAGAGGCTGTCACATACTCAGCGATCATTTATTGCCTGCGATGCCTAGTTTCAGCGGATATCCCATTGAACCAGGGCTGTTTAAAGCCTATCGACGTTCGAATTCCTCCTGGTAGTCTCCTATCCCCCTCGGAATCAGCTGCCGTAGTGGGTGGCAACGTTTTGACGGTAAGACCAGACAGATACTGACGTTGATCATGGGCTTATCGTTTTCACTCCAGAGTCAACGAGTGACCGATGTCATTTTGAGGTGCTTCCAGGCTTGCGCTGCGTCACAGGGTGATACCAACAACCTTACATTCGGGTTCGGAGGGAATATGCCCGGTGAGACGGAAACAAAAGGGTTCGGTTACTATGAAACCATCGCCGGTGGTAGCGGGGCTGGTCCGACTTGGGAAGGCACTTCAGGGGTCCATACACACATGACTAACACCCGAATCACCGATGCAGAGGTGTTTGAACGGCGGTACCCTGTCATCCTCCAAGAATTCAGTCTTAGACCGAATTCAGGAGGCAATGGTCAGCACCGCGGCGGGGACGGCGTTGTGCGAGATATTGAATTCCGTATTCCCGTGCAAGTCTCTATTCTTTCCGAGCGAAGAGTCTACCATCCATATGGGTTGGAGGGAGGCGAGGACGCCCAGTGTGGTCAGAACATCTGGGCGCGTCGCGTGAAGAAGCAAGACGGAGGCTGGGAGACAAGATACATCAACCTCGGGGCGAAGAACTCCGTTCAGATGCAGGCAGGGGAGCGGATCATTATCCGTACGCCCGGAGGAGGAGGATGGGGTCAAATCGGAGACCAGAGCCAGCTTATCCAAGAGGAAGATCATCGTCGTGCTTGGCGGGGAGGCTCTATTGCCAACAACACGGCGACGCAAGAGGCGAGTATGTGATCTAGAAGGAAACTTGGGAGCAAGTTCACCATGTTTTGATTCAAACGGGCAAGATTAATTTGATTATGATGGAAACTGTAAGAGCCATTTATGGGCAACGTAAATCAACTCTCAACGGCGATCATGTTTCACTTTCCTCATCACTTGTCGCCTCAATATTCTGCTTTGATGGACTTTGGTTGTCCGGATTGGCCTGTCCTTGCTCTCCTTGATCAGACTGGCCTCCCTCTGCCGAGTAGACAGGTCGAGGCAGAGTCTCCCCATTCTCTTTCAACGCCTCCTCGATTTCAGGAAGGAGGGAAACTATGGCAGCGAACTGATCCACTGGCATTGAGATACCCTAAATCGGCATGAGTATTAGCATGGTTTATGCAAAATGACTGATCAACCGACCTTTTTCCCTGGCAACTCCTGCCCGTCCTTTTCATAATATTCTCTGACGTTGACTTGGGTCTTCCCACGGAAGGAAGATATTGTCACACGGCGCATCTTGGATATTTCCCAATAGCGATCTCCATTAGAGTCGGTTTTAGCTTCCGCTGTAGTGTTGACCTTGGCCTTTTTGGGACGCACGCTATTGTCAAGGCCAGCGACCGACTCGGAAGAACGTTTCTTGGATGACATGGTTGAGTAGTCTCGGTAAGTGAGAAAGAAGGTATCAAAGGTGAGAAAGTGGGAAGTTGTGTAGGTCCAAACATGAACGCGAAACGCGGGACACGTAATCACGTGCCTATCTATATATGTGCTCATTGCTAATTCCTACCATATGTACTTGTGGTCTTTCATTCATGTATACACTTAAAAATCAATATTATCCATTGAAAATCAGAGCGTCAATACCTTAAGGCCCTGTAGGAGGATTGAGAAGACAAATCCTCGAGCGACACTTTCAACTTGAAGACTATCGAAGATCTTCTCTAGCGCTTCGCGACTAGCAGCTGCCCCCATAACACTTGTTAAGGCCTGTGGAATTCCCCGCTGCACGAATAGTTTACGTGCAGTATCCCGTAACCGGATCTTCTCCTCCTCATTGGGTGGAGGGGGCCAGGCTTTAAGTTCCTCCTCTGTCGGAAGCGAGTTCTCACGAAGCTTGACGAGGTAATCCCCCAGGGCGTTGTCTGAAGTGTGGCCTTCTATCATGGAATCCTGCAACAGAGTACGAATGGTTTCCAATGTCGGGCTCCCGGGACGTAGGATATACGATTTGGCAGCATTCAAAAGGGTCCGACGTATATTCCACGCAGACGACAAGGTGTACAACTCATTGATGACCGCAAAGATCAGCTCTACCGCTATTTGCGTCTCATCAGCTGTGATGGGATTCCCCTGATTGCGAGGTTGACCAATACTCTGCTCAGTCTCAGATCGGCGATGTGATAAGGTTTGATCAGTAGTTTCCGTTGCGTGGATGTCAAGTTCTGCAGTATCTCTAATATCAAGCGAGGCTTTAGAGAGTGGAATCTCTGTGGTCAATGTACCTTGCTCATTCCCGAATGTCAAAGGCGACTTGGAAATTTCGCCTCTTTGGATTTCCAGGGATTCGCTAGGGCACACCACAGGCGAATCGACATTTCCGTCGCTTACGCCGGTACGATCACCATCACCAGGGCTAGACCGTGTCTGCGACAAACTGGTGCGACTGGAGTTATCAACTTTGTGTTGAATCTGATCAGCAGTGACGGCCGGCTTCTTGCCATTGGCGCCTCCGAACACCCCCGCCACTCCCTTGGGCGCATTGGACAATGCCCCTAGCATACCCTTGCCCATGTTTTCAAACGCAGTTTGACTAGGGAAAGAGAATGCCGATTTGTTAGAACCGGCGGGTTCAGTGGAAGAACCGACATCTTTTTCCAAGAACCGACGCATTCGATCAGTGTCGGCAAGTGACTCATGCTTCATGGCGTCTTGTAAATACCACTCAAGGTCTCGGGCGAGAGCTTGTCGCGTTTTGCCCTTCCAGGTGGGTAGTATGGGGTGACGCTCGGAGAAACTTGAAATCTGATTCAAACGTGAAACAGTCCCCAGAATCTCGTGAAGAGACTGGAAGTCCGAATATTTGCGAAACACCATCCAGCCAGTCGAGCGTGTTGACGCTGGTTCAACCTGTAGTAGATAATCCCACATGGGTTGCGACTTGATGTGGCTCTTTTCATCCCTCGCTCCGTCATCATCTACCAAGACTTGTGCCCCATGAAGAATCAAAGGTGGCGCAGAGGAGTCTTCGGATAATTTCGGGCTTGCAAGTAATTCCGTACTGGGCACTGGTACCTGTTCTTCGTGACATTCGTTTTCGTGCGTCATCTTTGAAGCCAAATTAGCCTCCAAAGGGTAATTTTCGTCAATTCGTTCGTTTTGGCGTGGCGGTTCTGAATCCGAGCTCTGCGAATCATGGGATGCAATCATAGCGCTTAGACGTTTCGTCTCTAGAACTGCTTCTTCCTCTGTAGCCCTTGCCACGTGCATGGACTCTCTCTGTGTGGCTTTGACGGAGTCTGCCTTTGGGTCTTCTGAAGACGTGGGAGCACTGACGCCCTGGTTCCGCGCACCTTCAACGCCTGCGTCGATAGCGTGCATGATTTCTGATTCACCGCCCTGCAGGAGATAGATAATCCATTCATTGATAAATTCAGGACGGGCAAGACTGGTAACAGTGGACCCCAATATCACTCCCGCAAAGACCTCACGGAGGAAGTCCCGTACAGCCGGACAATCGTAGGCCTTGGCATCCAAGAAATTCGACAGTATATCATCCGCAACCATACTGAGTTTCTTCTTTTGTTGTTTCTCAGACAAGATGTTCGCTAGGCTGCTATCCGGAAATTGTTCAAGGTACTGATCCACGGCGTTTTGGGCTTCCGCTGGGGAGGAGCCCAGAGCGGTGAATGCTGCTGCAAGTTCATTCAGGAATACAATGACGATAGATGAGGAGTTGGTGAGAAACTGCAAGAATGTGTCCTCTGTTCGTTTGCGCGATAGGTGCGAAGAGATTGATGTAATAAAATGAGTCAAAATTCTTCGACAGGAGCGTGGGAAACTTGATTCCGACGGCAAAAGTGGCTCATACCAGTATCTTTATTTGAGGTAAGCTACTTTACTTGTTTCACGGTGGGGGAAGGGGGCATAGATGAAGGATACTTACTTGACATAGTCTTTAATGACTGCATCGGTGAGAGTTCTCAATGCGTCAGCGGTGGCCGGTTGGAAGGTGGTATATTCCAAGTCCGCCGAAGACATGTCTTCAAGCGTACTTATAGAGCCATCGTCTCCTCCTTGGATGTCTAAAGCACCAGCCCGCTTAGGCCAGTCCAAAAGCCTGTTGGAGACTTCTAGCGCAAGCTCCCTACGCCTGTTGGGCTTTTGCGCGTGCGACACTTGATCTGAGTATTCGTTATCCGATCCCTCCCATGACGCGTGCAGGATAACCCCCAGAACCACTCCAATTAGAAGCAGACCGAGTCTCCCTAGGATAATGTAGGTGACGAGTGCAAGAAGCGCAAAGACTCCAAGGAGGGTCTCATTGGTGGAGGTTGAGAGAAAATCGAGGGTAGCATTGATGAACTCCTTTGGAATCGCTGTATTCGAAACAGGGTCTTGTGTCGGGTGCTCTTTGGATGGAGATGCTGAAATGGCCTGGGAGTCTGCATCGTCACTGAGGCGACTCATTGTGCTGAGATATGCCGGATTTGGATGGTGCCCAGAGTAATTATAGTCAATCCTCCATGTCCAGACTCAGATATGACCTTGTAGATCTGTGTAGACAACTTTTGGCGTGGAACAATAAGCGCAAGAAGATACGGGGATAGCAACATTGGAAAATGCTTGGCGTACTCTGTTGGCCAGTGCGTACCTCGTACTCGTATTCGATTACCTAGGGAAGAAAACGGAGTACGGAGTCGAATATTTGAACTTGATGAATGTACGGAGTACGAGAGTACAGAGTATTCAAATCATAGCTAAATGGATATATGTATGCGTATATTTTCTTATGTATCCAATCATGATTTCCTTACAAGCATGAGCTATATAGCAAGGAATCTAAAGCTAACAGAAAGGAGTTGATCTCCGCTATCCGAGTGAATCTGAGCATTCAAAGAGCATGTGCTTCATGCCAGATGTAAAGAGATTGCGGTTGGGAGAAAGGGAAGTGCTCTACAGGGGGTGACCATGACCCCAAAATCTCATCGTGCCATGACATACTTCATATGTCAGTCCTCTTGCGGTGTTCATTATAAGGTCGGTGTTCACTTCCGTGAAATCCAATAAATTTCAGCCTCATTAAGAAGAAATTCATAAGATTCGACTCAGGAAAGAATGAATTCCAGGAGCTTTTCAACATCCTAAGGTTGGTCCTGATGAGATGGGACATAGAAAGAAGGAAAAGAAAGAGAAACGAAAGATTTTGTAGGGGAAATCCATATTACGTAATGCTTAGCCGACCTCCAGGGTGCGCTAGTCCCACTCGGGCGACATATGGGCTTACTTAAGTATTCACCCACGCCTAGGTAGGCAGGTGGCTCTCGGAGCATCCATTTACATATGTAAGTACCTCATACTGATGCCTCTTTAGATAGTGTAGTGTATTCCGCACTTGTTTCATCTATACTTTTGCTTGTGTTTATGCCTCTGTCCTCTAGAAAGCATCTGGGAAAGCATGAAGTGATTGACATCCTCATCTCCCCAATAGGTGAGATGACTGGCAATGCTGGCTATTAATGAAATATCGAAGGCTCCCCTGTATCCCGGTTAATAATGTTCAGCAATGTAGGGCATAGTGTCTTACTCTTGGATGCTGTAGTCTACCCGACCGTTTGCATTCAAGGCACGCACTTTAGCGTCCTCGAATTTCAGCCTCCGATCCTGATTAGTGTCGGCGTCGGGATCTGGACTCTCGCCATGATGGACACTCCTGCTTTTTTGGAAACCATCGTAAAGAGTCTCCAGATCAGATTCAATCAATGTCTGACAGTGATCATCGGATCCATCGGGCCCATGCTGGACCGAACCCGATTGTGACCGTCTATGGGTTGATTCATCACCCGGTTTACCAGAAGTGCGAGCAGCCGACATAGCTTCATCGCCATTCAGACCCAAGCTGCGATTCAACAAGCTGCTTGCGACACCCGTGGTGAAATTTGTCCACAGGGATCCCACACTTTGGCCCATGCGGCTACCGAGAATAGATAGACTCTGACCAGAGGTCGTCCAGAGGCTTTTCTTCACCGACGGTAGCGGCTGGGGTTTCAGGGTTGCCATCGCTGGAGATATCAGAGGCTCGACCCGATAGCTGACTGGGTCAGAAGGGTGGAAGATATTGTAGAGATCCCGACACTTTGGCATTGAGATAATACCGGGATTGTCACTGAGCGCATGCCCAGGACCATGCAAGTCCAAGTCAATCTCAACATCCAAAGCATTTTTGCGATTTCGGGGATCCACGGCAGAGTATCCACCAATTGTTTTACCCTTGAGCATTTGGAATAGTGCAATAGGGGATCCCAGACAAAAAAGCTCCTCGCAGTCAAAATCAAACCTACTTGAACCCTTGGGGTTTGAGTCGTCGCCCTCTTGGGCCATTCCCTTGGAGGCAGTATTCTGACCGGTATTGGTCTCCGGCTGGTGGCACAAGATGTCAAATATAATTGCGCTTCCAAGCGAATGGCCGCAGAGACTGACTGACCCCTTGAAAGAAGGATTCTGCTTGCGGTACAGCCGGAGGATTCGATTGCATTCTTGGATGACGATATTGGAGATGTGTTCACAATACCCGCTCTGGTACAGAAGTACATCCATAGCCAAATCTGAAATGAGGTTTCGAACGGCAGGTACGCTTTCCAGTGTTATATCGGACAGGCTGGGGTAAGCATCGTCCTCGAGAGCGTCCGCATCAGTCAGATCCAGTTCCTTTCTGTTCTGTCGCACTCCTCGGTAAGGGAAATCTAAAAGATGGCGCCAACACCTGCTGAAATTAGCAAGAAAGAAAGGCCAGGCAAGGGAGTCAAGTCTCACACAGGAAGCACTTGAACACGGCAATTCTTATCGCTATCTGGGAACGCTGAATTCAACGCTTGAAGGTCAGGGGAACCTTTGTAGACAGTTTTTAGCGTCTTGCGAAGCACATTTACATCATGTATGAAATTGATGCTTTCCAGTCGTAAACCGAGTCGCTGGCCAATTCCATGGGTGACAAGAACGAGATGATCGACCTCGCGCTCTCTGTCTGTGCCGTCCATTTCCCTCGACTCTTCCATCTCTTGTTCCTCCTGCCTTCGAGCCTGTTCTTCGAGGTCAGCTGGATTTTGCGGCTCGCCGGCAAGGGAAGACATTTGGCGTTCTAATGTCGATTTCGGTCTACTTTCGTAGTCTTCGAATCCATCAGCGGAAGTTGACTTGAGTGTATCCGTGGCTTTTTCAGTCTTTTCTTTCAAGGCCTCATTCAAACCTCTGACAGGTACTGCCTCGCCCAGTGGTTTTTGCTTCGGATCCTTTGCTTCGGGCGTCTCTTTTGGCTTCCTGGGTTCGAACCCACGAACCAACTTCGTTCCCGGAACGCCTCCTAACTTTTGATACACCGAAGTACTGAAACGTGACATAAAATCATCATTCATCAGCCAGGCTGTCGTGGCATCTTGATACCCGACTATCCTATTCATGTAAGCGCCAAAGAGACGATACTGCTGAGGCTCAACTGCAGGACCAGGACTGTTGAAATCATTCCCTATGCCACGGGGAGGAGAGTTCAGGTCTCTTGATTGAGGGGGCTTGGCATCTGGTTCGTTGGTGTCAATTGGGACTCTTGTGGTCTGACCAGATCTGTCTTCTTCGTTTGTTTGGGTGTTCTGTTCTGAAGGTTGGGACCTCCATGGACATAATTTGATATAGCCTTCTTCAAGCTGGGTAGCAAGATTTTCTTCGCATGGTTTTAGGCTAGATCCATCCTGAATGAACCACGTCCCACGACGGACTTCATATACAGGGCCAATCCAATAGGTAGGACTCAACTCTCGTTGTTCCACATCGACATTGAAAAGAAAATCCTCATTCACGGGCACTTGGGTCAATACAGGTTCGCTATCCTTTGGTTGGTTTTGTTGGCGGGCATCTTCGATGTCTGAGAGTTTCTGAAACGTCGCTTCTATGGACTGGGAGTCTTTCCCTGGGAAAGGGATGAATTTCTTCGGCGATGGCAAGGGCTTTTGGTCTGCCTTTTTCTGTCCTATAATGGATGGCTTCCGCTTGGGCGAGTCCACTGCGTAGAACCACCTGACTTTCAATGGAGGGCAATCGGGAGGATAGCGTCGCATGCTTAATCGATGCATATGGGTCACCGTGTGGTCCTCCCCTTGCGATCGCTGCAGAACTTCCGGTCTGGGGGGATCGCTAGGCTGCGGTGCTGGGGTTGCACTTCTGGGTGTACTCCATGGAGTGAGTGTCCCCAAGAACGACTTTTGCTCTGCACCCGCCATGGGGAGGAGTGCCCGTCGGAAGGCAGTGGAACGAATCAACGTGAGCAGCTGGATTGATAAACGGTGAAAGTGCGGATGGTATGAAAGGGGAATATTGAGAGAAAGAGAAACGAAAGGTAGAGACGCGTCCAAAAGGCGTCCAAAACGATAAAATGTTGAGAGTTGCAATGAATTCAATGTTTGGAGATCGGAGAATGATGTAATCCCGTTGTTTTGTGCAATTACGTTGGATAACCCGTCCACGTTTATACGGTCCGATATATACATATTCAACATGTGTCAGTTATTTCTAAATACTCATCTTTTGATCACATATATATGTTAGTATAAACCCTGGACTCGTGAATTGTCATATTCCCTATGTCATTATAATCTGCGTATGGCTTAACTTAGTCAATTGTGGAGAGAATATAGAAAACGACAGAACGAGATTATTCTATAGGGAGAGAAGAATAAGCGAATTAGGCAGATGAAATACTTCATATCCAACTTTTTATAACAGAGTGGCCAGATGGCTACCTAAGTACCTAATAGGTAACATAACTAGTATCTACCTAGGTGGTGTCGACGTCACTCGAACTTCCCGAATACGATAATACAAAAACACAGCATTACTGACATAATACTTACGCCCCCATACAATAATACCCCTAGCGTTATGTACCCTGTATCATTACATACTGACCAAGCACTTTCATTACGGTGTGGCTCATCCCCCCACCCCTCTCGGTTCGTGTATACCTGGCTGCCTCTCGCCTTGCACTGCCCACCTTTAGCACGGATCGGATTTCTTCTAGTCTGCTTTCTTTACTTCTTCACAATTGATCTGTCCAAGGTGTAAACACTACTTTCTTCTTTTCTTTTTGTCGAAACCCGGTCTTTCCCTGGGTGATCAACCCCACCTATTTTGCCCCCCTCAGGGTTGTGATTCTGACAAGATGAACGCCCTCAAGCTTCAGAAGTACATTTCCTCGTCATTAAATACAACCATATGCTGACCACTGTGATTACTATAGGCGCTTTCCGCAGCTTGATCAAGGCGAGATCTTTTCGCTCCAGGATGCATTCAACAGATTGGACGTCGAAGACCGTGGCTACCTTGATGAAACTACCGTGATCAAAGCCACTCAACAATCGGAACGCCAGCCGTATGATGTGGTGCGTGCAGCTTTGAAGGATGTGGAACTCGATAGCTCCAGGCGCGTGGAACTCGAAGATTATGTTGATGTAATACAACTTTCCCGTTCCCCTTTCTCATCTTAATATTAATGCTATGGCAGCTCGTTTCGAAGCTTCGGTCAGCACCCGCCGAAGGTGCCCGTGCACCAACTACCCCCGCGACCGTGATTCAAGGGGCCGGCGCTGGCACTGGGGCATCTCGGCATGTGTCCAAAGGCAGTGTGGGTGGACGAATCCATGTCCAGGGATCATCTTCCAATGTCACGCATACGATCAACGAAGACGAACGAACCGAGTTCACGCGACACATCAATGCCGTCCTGGCGGGCGATGCGGACGTTGGCGATCTCCTACCTTTCCCCACTGATACATTTGAGATGTTTGATAAGTGCAAGGATGGCTTGGTCCTGGCAAAGTTGATCAACGACAGCGTACCAGACACCATTGATGAGCGTGTTCTGAATAAGGCCGGGAAGAAGATTAAGCAGCTGAATGCTTTCCACATGACTGAGAACAATAACATTGTTATCAACTCTGCTAAGGGTATCGGATGCTCAGTTGTTAACATTGGAAGCGGGGATATCATCGAGGTGCGCGAGCATCTCATCCTGGGCCTCATCTGGCAAATCATCCGCCGTGGTCTGCTTGGGAAGATTGATATCAAACTCCACCCGGAGCTTTATAGGCTTTTGGATGAGGATGAGACCCTGGAGCAGTTCTTGCGCTTGCCTCCAGAGCAGATTCTCCTTCGTTGGTTCAACTATCATCTCAAGAATGCCAAGTGGGACAGACGGTATGTTTAGCCCGAGGGGGAATGAAAATCAAGACGTGTGGCTAACCGATGTAGGGTGACGAACTTCTCTACCGACGTCAAGGATGGCGAGAACTACACCGTTCTCCTTAACCAGTTGGCACCTGATGTTTGCTCGCGTGCCCCTCTCCAAACTCGAGACTTGCTTGAGCGGGCTGAGCAGGTCCTCCAGAACGCTGATTCGCTTGACTGCCGCAAGTTCCTAACCCCAACCTCATTGGTTGCCGGAAACCCCAAGCTGAACCTTGCCTTTGTCGCCAATCTGTTCAACACCCACCCAGGATTGGACCCGATCACCGAGGAGGAGAAGCTCGAAGTTGAAGACTTCGATGCTGAAGGCGAGCGGGAAGCTAGAGTCTTCACTCTGTGGTTGAATTCCTTGGATGTGCAGCCGGCGGTCAACTCGCTCTTCGATGACCTACGCGACGGCTCTATTTTGTTGCAGGCATACGACAAGGTCATCCCTGGAAGCGTGAACTGGAAACATGTCAACAAGCCACCAGCATCTGGTGGTGAATTGATGCGGTTCAAGGCCGTGGAAAACACTAATTATTCGATCGAGCTTGGGAAATTTAATGGTTTCTCTCTTGTCGGTGTTCAGGGCGCTGATATCACTGATGGCCAGCGAACCCTCACTCTCGGATTGGTGTGGCAGCTGATGCGCCGTGATATCACCAACACACTCTCTGCGCTGGCCCAACGGCTGGGCAAACGCGAAATTACCGATACTGAGATGATCCGCTGGGCCAATGACATGTCTAGCAGTGGCGGCAAGTCTTCCACGATACGCAGCTTCAAAGACAAGTCTATCGGATCTGGAATCTTCCTCCTTGATGTGCTCAATGGCATGAAGAGTAGCTATGTGGACTACGATCTGGTCACGCCCGGTCGGACCGACGAGGAGGCATATGCAAACGCTAAGCTTTCTATCAGTATCGCCCGAAAGATGGGTGCTACCATCTGGTTGGTCCCGGAGGACATCTGTCAAGTTCGGTCTCGTTTGGTCACTACGTTTATTGGTAAGTGCATACTCTTGTCCGTATGGCAGAAGTTTCAGTTTTTAACGGATGACAGGTTCCCTTATGGCTACCCACGAGAAGATGTAAGGAATAGAACAACAGTTCACTTTGGCCAATTATGGCATTGCATACCTTTTTTGTCTCCTCCAATACATGTAAATTTGCCGCTTCTCAAGGCGAAATCTAACCAGGTGTGGATTTCAATCAAAGCTTCATTGTTACCTTGCTAGATATTTGTCTCTCCGATTAGAGGTACTGATCAAACCATGCAACTGCCTGCAAAAAGGCAGACTCTTTGGCAAAGCGAATGGTCGGCTGAGTGATATCTGCCCGGACAGCAAACCCGTGCTCAACGCCACTGAACAAGTTGATCTGGTACGGCTGGCCAGTTTTGGCCAGGATATCCTCGGATTCATGGCGCTTCGAGGCGGGAAAGATTGAATCGGTTTCTGTCGATGTTTAGTCAAGACGCTGTAGCCCGGATCATATGATAACTTACCAGCCGCAGCAATGGACAGCGGGCCTTTGATTGCTTGTAATTCCTCTGCGTCGACGAAACTGGGGTGTGCCACATAGGCGACATCGCAGAAGCCTGGCTGGAGCAGTCGTACGGCGTATTTTGCCTGTATTTGTCAGATTGGGCTGTCAGTAAGGCATATGCGGGACATGCAACATACCCCAAAGCAATATCCGATAGCACCGACCCGCTCGCAGCCCATTTTGGTCTTCATTTCCGTTAGTATCGCCCGGACCACGGGTTCTACACGGTCTGGCAGATGACCCGGGGGGCCTTTTAGCCAGGCCATCAGGTCGAAGCTAGCAGGGCGGTTGTTCAACGGCACCGGGTCACCATGGAATAGGTCTGGCATAACGACCAGGTAGCCATTTGCCGCTAGCTGGTCTGCAATAAGCTGCGCGTTGATGAAGCGGTGACCAATTACATCGGTAAGCAACAGGATGGAATGCTTGGTAGAGCGCTCGGGCCGTGAAATGTAGACCTCGACTGCGACCGTCAGCGAAACTGTAGTCTATCTCCAGAGAATGGGTAGTATGGACCATCGCCAATTTGTTCGAATTGACCCTTGGCTTCGCCTTCATGCTTAACGCCAATGGCGCAGCAGGCAGCGGGTGGGTTGGACGCCATTTAGATATAAACCGAAAGAGTTGATAAGAAGTGTGTGTAGAATGATCTCAGGGAGAGGAAGAGTATGGAGAAGGTATCCATGGATATATATACCTAGGTTTACTAAGGTGGGGTTATCCGATATAAAGGGTCTGTGCTCGTCCAATTCGGCAAAGTAAATATGCGCATGTCGATATTCATATATTGAGGGTTAAGAGCAAATAATATGTATCAAAACTAAGATGCAGCGCAATATAGCTCTATGGCCACGTGGATGCGTTCAAAGGTATCTATCATAGTTATGGAACATGGCCTCCTGTCCAAGTCATTGCGGACCGTAGCATATCAAGCAGAAGCTATCATCGAAGCAATGACTTCCATGGATATCCAGGCCCCGTATCAAATCAAACCAAATCAAATGATCAAGTACAAACTGCATAACAGACTTGGCCCTGTAAAGATTCCCAGCCAAAAGACGATATTGCCTAACAAACGGCGACCTCGCATCAAGCGAGTCCGACTCAGTGCAACAAGCGGTAATTGAGACATCTGAAGGATTAGTAGGTAACCTCGGAGGCGCCGGAAGATACACAACATGAGCAGCTCATGTACACATGCAGATAAGAGAAAAGTGATGAGACTGGCAGATACGCGCGACAAACGGTATTCGCTGATGGAGCCATGGTATACATGCCGAAACAGGAAGTTATGGACAGGACGGTTCCAATCCCGTGCGAACTGATCCCATGAGACCGAGTTCCACCAATCGGAATAGAACCCTCGATCTGCAAACATGGTGATCTCGGCTATAGCATTGAGCTAGATGAGATTAGCAAATATATCAACAAGTGGACAAGTGAGACTTACAACACATTCCCAGATCACATAGAACGCCAGTAGATATTCCATCATGAACGGAAAAAGCAAGTCACCGAGAACCCAGGGAAATTCCCGAAGTCTCTGCTGCGCGGTCATTCCCTCCTCTTTCATACGTACCGTGTCCATTACCACCGGATATATCCACGATTGGGAGACTGCAATCATAACCACAATGATGCCGAATGTGGCGAGTGTTTTCTCTGCGACATAGAACCAGTCAATCCTCTTGGTCCGGGGATATTCAAGCTCATAAACCAATGTGGGCAATGCCATGAAGTCGCAGATATTTCCTATTGTCAAGTTTTGAGGATAGTGATTGTTGGTCAGTGAGCACCGCCCCTTTAATCCCTCAGATAAGACCTCGATCTCCTGCTCGAGTAGTTCTCCGAGGGATTTAACCTGATTCGGTTCAAGTGGCACACCGGTCTCGATTGTTCTAATAAGAGATAAAAGCTGGTCGGTTTCATGGGATCGAGAATAATTTTGGAGGTCAGAAGAGCGCCGACTACGGTCTTTTCTCTTGAGATCTGTAATCTCAGCGTTGAGTTGTGTATCGACTGCAGAAGAGTGTCCCTTTTTGGCTTTGGCAGAGGGAGCATATCCTTTTTCCTTGGCTTTGGTTTGGCCAAGACTTGCTTTCAGCATATTTCGTTTGTGATACATTTCCGATACTGCCTTCATTAGCTCCTGATAATGACCGAACGGGATTTGACATACAGTAGCCATTGTAAGCTGCATAGCTGTGTTGCTTCATCAGCATAGTCAAGCAGTGCAATACGATGAAGACCGTGTGTGTCCATGGCCAATCGCGATGGTATGTCCACCATATAACGACTCCAAGATATGTAGTTTGCCAGATCTGGATAGGTCAGCAATGCAACCGTGCTGGGAGCAGATCTTTGAGACTGACATTCTGAATGAGCCAACCAAGACCGTTCCAGCGAACGTATCCCTTGAGTACCACTCGTTGTAGTATCAGACAAAACCCCGTGGACCAACAAAGAAGCAAGTCAGTCAGCCCGAGAACCATGACATCTTTATCCATCATGAGACGGATAATCTCATTCTTGCCCCATATGCTGCCATAGGTTCTCCAATTATTGGCAGCAAGCCTGAACAACATCAGGGTCACCCCCATCCAGAAGAGAACGAAAAAACCATGGAACTGGGGGCAGTCGTCCCCAAATTTTGAAAAGTACTCAATTGTCGGGTGAAATTCAGGTCCTGGAACCTGAATTTCCGTTTCTCACCCGACTGGTTTGAGAGATTGTGATTGAGAATTTCCTGTAAAAGCTCGGCATCCTCTGCAGTGAGCAAGTATTGACCTTGCTCAGTCTCGATCGATTCTGGTTCTTCATCATTATGCATCACGTACTCTGTAGAGTTGTTTCGAACCTGAAGTTCTGTGGAGATGTGCTTCTTTTCTGCGGAAAATGCGGGAAATGCGGTTAATGACGTTTTCTGTGGAGCTGCTCTTAGATTGGAGGATCCAGGGAAGAGTACGGAGGAAGAGTATAAAATATTATCATTTCAAAACAAAAAGAAAACAGAGGTTTTGAGAAAGTAGAAATTCTATACACAATCCTAGTTATATATATAGCTATATAGCTCTATTCCGTGTCACCTGAAGTGCTTCTCCGCCTTAAGCCCCTGGAGCTTTGGTCTCTCTTGCTCTCTTCCTCTCTAACCACCTTACTACCTTACCACATTATACATATCCATTACCTATCCCATGGATTTACCACAAACACCCCAAGTTCGGGTCCCCGAAACTGAATCAATTCAGGAATCCAATGCGACTGCGACGAATGTCGCGAACCACAACTCCACCGAGGTAGAGATGGGAGGAACACAGGACACCAGCCAACCTGAAGAACCTGCGCAAGATTCCACACTTCCAGACGGGCAGGCAGAGCTAGAGCTACCCGCTCCGGCAAAGAAGAGCGCAGGCTTCAACTTCCTTGAGTGAGCATTCCTTAAACCTTTCGCGACAAAAGTCCTTTTTTCAAAGATGGCTTCACGTCCCGTTGTCCCAATTATGACCCGCCAGCTCACAACCACTCGTAGCTTCCTGACTTCGCCTATCGTCGAGATTATCGTCGGGAAAGGCGACGATGAGACCATTATGACAGCTCATCAATCCCTCCTGATGGAGGCACCACTACTAGCCGAGTTTGTTAACAAGTTTGAAGCTTCAGGACCGGTGCGTTCACTCATTCATATCCGTTCCACGTACATTTCTACGCTTCTTGTACTAATTGACCGTGTGATCCATAGAGACGCATTACCCTGCCAGAAGAGGATGTTGACGCCTTCGGTTGCTTCCTCCAGTTCCAATATACCCGTGATTACACAGTCATCCGAACGGAAACACCTGGGGAGACAGCCGACGACAAAAGCGGTGACCAGTTGCTGCGCCATGCGCGCATCTACACCCTGGCAGAGAAGCTGGGCCTGCCAAACCTCCAGCGCATCGCCCATGCCAAGATCCATAAGGTCCAGAGTTCCCCCAACGCGGAGCTTTCCTATGCCCGTTATGTATACACTCATACACCGGCAGCAGATAATACCATTCGGAAGCCTGTGGCGAATTACTGGGCGAACCAAAGCCACGTGCTGCGCCAGGAGGTTGGGGACGACTTTAAGAAGCTGTGCATTGAAGTGCCGGAGTTTTCATTTGATGTCTTGACTATCATTCTGGATCGCAAGCTGAAGAACGGATCGGTGGATGAGATCAAGGGAAGTGCGCGCAAGCGCAGAAGAGACATCTAGTTATTGCCAGTTGTACAATCACATATCCGAGGATCAACGATGCCGTATGATATAATTTGGTATGAACCTCCTTGAACGGTCCAGGGGCAAAATCTTGTTAATGGCCGCAGATTAACTGCTTCTTATAAGGCCAGGCTCTCCACCTCCTCAATGCTTTTCGGGGCCGTTGTCAGATTCTCAGAACCATCCTTGGTGATGTGGATGTTGTCTTCGATGCGCACTCCTCCCACACTCCAATACCGCTCCAAGACCTCAGTATCGATGTACTTACCGGTCTCGGGAGCCTTTAAAATGGGATCGATGATGAAGCGACAGAAATAAATCTGGTAAATAATAAGAATCGGGCGTTGGGAAAGAGGGTTCTCACGGGGTAGTACTTACACCGGGCTCAACGGTGACCACAGAGCCAGCAGGCAGGTTAGCGCGAACACGCAGGTAGCGAAACATGGTATCCTTGTCCTCATAGTTGGGGTTACCACCGGTATCATGAGTGTCCATTCCCAGGTAATGACCGAGACCATGGGGGAAGAAGGCCACGCTGACCCGCTTCTCGAACAGTTCGTCCTCGGATCCGCGTAGGATACCCAGCTTCAACAAGCCACGGATAGCAATGCGATGTGCCAGCGCGTGTACATCATCCCAGCACACGCCTTCCTTGAGCATCGCAATACATTCCGTCTGCATCTGGAGGACAATCTCGTAAATCTGACGGGTCTCAGGCGCAAACCTTCCATTCAGAGGAATAACACGCGTGATATCGGCGCAGTAAGTTTGGTATTCACCGCCAGCATCGATGAGAACATTATTCTTCCGCTGCTTAGTGACAGGGTCGACCAGGTCGACATCGTTTCTAACATAGTGAAGAGTAGCACCCCCCTCACCTCCGGCAACGATGGGGTGATAGGACTGCTCGCGACATCCATTAGCAATGCAAGCGCCGATAATGGCAGCCTCAATTTGACGCTCGTTAGTCGCGGTCTTGGAGGCATGTATAGCAGCGACGTGCGCTTTGGTCGAGATATCGTTCGCCTTTCGCAAAAGCGCAACCTCGTACGCATCCTTGATGACACGAGTCTCCTCGATGGCAGTCTTCAAGCTGGTAGTGTTTGTTTCAGCGAAGCCCTGGAAGCTTGTTCCCTCTGACACCTGCTCGGCGATTGCAAAAGCAGCAGTTTGTCCATTGTGGCTCGAGGCGATCGACGCCAAAGTCGAATTCACATCGGTTGTGAACAGCACGCGGTCCACATCGTAGAGCTTCGCAGCCTCTTCGGGAGACAGAGGAAGACCAGACCAAATGACCGACTCGGGGTTAATTGGTGGAATGAACAAAGTCAATTCATCTTTGACGGCATCGTATACGACGGCGGCATCGGGCAAAAGACAGCCAGTGAGATAGAAGAAAGGACGACGTTGCCTAGACCAGGGTTAGTGTCAAATCCAGATTTCATAGAAATGCTGCATTACCTAAATGGCATATCCTCGTCGCTATCCTCGATCAATCGAGTTTTTTGAGCCTCAAGGTAGATAACCCCGGCCCCGCCATGGCGGGCCTTAAGAGACTCAGAGACACGAAGAGCATGGGCCTTGGCCGGGTATTTGGCAGCAAGAATGGTATCCACGGTAGTCATATTGAAGGAATAGTAGGGAAAAGAAGAAAGAAAGAAAGGAAGAAAGAGGAAGAGCTGTCGGGTATTCTAATATTTACTAGCAGACGAGGTTACATTGCGGGGCTTAAGAAATTCCGCGGCTACTCCAGGGCTCCTGTTAAAAGGAAAAACACATCCACATGAAGGGTACATCCATCATATTTATTCGGGATTAGTCGGATTAGTCGGATTATTTGGCTTTCAATCTCTCCAGGGCTAGCTCTCTGAAGCAGATACATCTTCAAACTCCATCTCCCATTGATCCACTTCCGCAAACTTTTTGACGGCAGCGCGCAACTCATCGCTCACGCAACGAGTGGCCTCTGTTTCCACAGATTCCGAATCAGAAATGTCGGATTCAGGTGGTGATGACAACGGAGAAGATGATGGTGATGACAGAGTCGTTTCGTTTTCTTTGTTGACACCACTCGTTCGAGAACGTGAATACGTAGCTGGTTCTTTTGACGATTTGTCCTTGGTTTTCTTCTCTTTAATCTTCTTCTGCTTCGGGTTGCGAGTGTTGGCTAACGGTTTGGGTTTGCTTTTCCCTGCCCGTCGCCCGGATGATCTTTGTGATGGGTAGTTCAACTCGTCCTCGTCACCAGATGCAGCGTCGTGCTGGTCATCACTCTCGTCGCTATAGTCATTAATGGCGCGGAGTCTGCGCCGACGGCGCGGTAAAAGCTTGTCTTGCAGGTTTGCTGTCGATAGATGACTCGGGGCCTTGGGCTTTTTCCTCTGAACAGGTCGCGGCGTGGAGTCACTAGGTGTAACGGAACCAGCAGGACTGCTGGCCGGTGGTAACATAGTCTGGCTTAATATTTCTGGGAATCGTTGGGATTGCGGCGTAGCCTCGACTCTCTCAACATCAACCTCCTGATCTTCAAGTTCCTCGCCCTCAGGTACAACCTCCTCATCTTCTGGAAGTTCGTCTCCACTTTCGTCTCCAATATCATGTCGAGAGTCGCCGTGTCGAATCGGGGTCGCAGTTGGAGTATCTTCTACCATATCAACAGGCGACTGTGGTACTTGAATCTCTTGGGTCATGCGCTTGCGCTTGCGTGATCCGCCGGACGAGAGCGGGGATTCGGGTGATGGTGACGGGGATGATTTGTCCGTTGGCTTGATAAGTAGTGATTTTCCCCGAGAGAGATTCAGTGGTGTCGATTCATCATTGGGGCTAAGCCCACCAAGGAAGTCATCATCATCAAGGTCGGAAGAGCCATCGTCGTCGGCTTGCATCATCTGCAGAATGCTTTGCTGTCGCGGCCGCCGCCTAAAGTTGCTCAGAACCGAATTATCGAATCCAGGCGTCCCAGGAACCCGGGAGTTCGTGTCGCCTTTGCGTCCAGCGAATGATAGCGTAGAGGAATAACCGCGCGATCTTGTAGGGGGACGGCTGCCAGTTCCAGGTCGACTACCGGTGCCTGGCCGGTCACCCGTGGGTGAAGATTCAATTGCTTGTTCATGGCTTTTGGTCAAGGGTGTTTGACTGCGTAGGGCCTGTCTCGGATCCAGGGCTCGCTCGGGCTGCACAGGCGATTTCGCGACATTGGGGTCAATTTGTTGTGTTGAGTCTCCTATGGTGTTTTTGGGCTGATTCTTCCCCGCTGTACGACTTCGTTTGGGGGCTGGACGAGGCATGTTTGAACAAGTGTTTTGAACCAACGGGGTGTATGTTATGGAGCCAAAGTGGTTGCGCTACAAATGCGAAAGAAGATTCGACGCGTTTGTTTGGGACGCGTGCACGTGGACCACATGTGACATCAAACTCGATGTCGACAATACAAAGAGCTACGTTGTACCTACATATGTAGGTACCGACATATATTACTCGGTCTATTATTTCGGACATATGCTGCTATATGTATATTTATATATCTACCAGTTTGCTTGTGTTTTATTGCTTTTATCGTCTCGCATTTTCCCCTCCAATCTCACAGTTGCAGGGTTTCTATGTTCAACCTGCCACGGAATCACCCCCGTATCAAGTTAGGCCAATTATCATACAACGAACACATGAAAGACTGGAACGGATCTCTATTAGAGGCCAGCCTTACATTATACATTAATGCCTGTGCCCACAAATTCTCCGGATTATTTCCTAGATATCCCTCTTTTTTGTCTCTACTCATCTTCAAGTATGGTCTGATGCCCGTCATGCCGAACACCCCCTCAGTTTGGAGTGGAATGCAACATTAAATACAACTGCAATCGATCTCAGTCTGGAACAATGACTCTGCCCCCAGAAAACGAGACGGTAGACCCCATAGGGGACTATGCAGTTAGCGACACATCTATCGGCAAGAAAAAGCGCTCGAATACAGAAGCCGCTGAATATCCCAGAAGACGGGCAACAATAGCTGTAAGAGTCTCGAGTCTCTGGCACATTCGATCAAGGCAGATTTGACTTTGATTCAGTGTCAGATATGCCGGTTACGCAAGACCCGATGCAATGGGGCTCGCCCCAAGTGTCAACTCTGCACCGATTTGAATGCGGAATGTGTCTATCGAGAACCCGGTATCAAACTCGACGCGGGCGACAAGCTCATACTAGATCATTTGGCCAGAATTGAGAGCTTGCTGCATTCGAATTTACCAAACCAAGGGCCACAGTTAGCCCTGCCCGCTACTTCCCCGGCCACCAGTAACGATACAACCATCGGTAGCGACGATCCGTCATCGAAAGCATCGTCCAGCGGCTTGCCTGTACATGGGAAATTGTCTGCTGTTGGACTCGGTTCCTGGGTCAACCTCCCTGCCAGTCTAAGCATCTCTACTATGCCCAAGATGCATACCACTCCCGCTCTTCATCTCCTCCAGTGGCCCCTAATTCGGGACTTGGTCTCAGGGGCCTGTGATCCACAGCATCTTCTTCAATTGGAGATGGCCCGCGAACCATTGCGGCTGACTCCAAATTCAGGCTTTGATTTGACAAATGCATCCACGTATGCCCAAGCTTTTTTCAACTATGGGAACGTTTGGTACGCCTGCGTGAACCCTTACACGTGGAATCGATATTATCAATCAGCTCTCGCGCAAGGATTTCAGGAAGGACCCATGAGTTGTCTTGTTCTTCTGGTCTTGGCCCTAGGAAGTGCCAGCCATAGTGGCAGTATCTCGTTTGTGTCGCCAGATCGAGAACCGCCGGGTCTTCCTTATTTTGCCGCTGCATGGAGCTTCTTACCGTCAGTCATGATGCGAAATACTGTGATTGCGGCGCAGTGCATGGTCATGGCCTCTGCCTACCTGTTCTATCTGGTGCGGCCCCTGGAAGCCTGGACCTTGCTGTCCAGCGTGAGCATGAAATTGCAGTTGTTGTTTGGCAGTCCGAATCGAATTCCAAGCCAGTGGAGAGAGCTGAGTGTGCGGGTATACTGGAACACCTTGTTGTTTGAAAGCGACCTTCTTGCAGAATTAGACCTCCCGCATTCTGGCATTGTCAACTTTGAAGAACTCGTGGACCTGCCAGGTGGTTTTGAGGAAGAAGATGAGGACGACGGAGATGAGGAAGACGGGGATCATAATGAGGGCGAAGAACGCCGAATAGCCAGGAAATATCAGGGTTCATCACGCCCGGTGGACTCTCAGTTGGCTGTTCGGCGTGACGAACTGTGGTACTTCCTGGCAGAGATTGCGCTACGAAGACTTCTCAACCGCGTCAGCCACATCATTTATCAGAAAGACAGCACCCACACTCTCGCCTCATTGGGTCCGATTGTCTCAGAGCTCGACTTTCAGCTATCTCAGTGGTACGATAGTCTCCCCCGGCCCGTGCAATTCCCTTTGACTCCAAAGCCCCTTTCCAATCCGGTTCAAACGGTGCTGAGGCTTCGTTACAATGCATGCCGTACCATTATATATCGTCCATATATCTTGGCTGTTTTTGAGAATGAACAGGCTGGAGCGGACCCGGGAGTGAAAGAGTGTTGCCGGCGATGTCTGGATGCTACACTCCGTCAGCTAGAGCATATAACCAGCCACCGAGAAGGCCACCTTCCGTATCTGTGGCAGGGTGCCCTGTCAATGGTATCACAGACGTTGCTGATAATGGGCGCCACAATGTCCCCTACCCTCTCTATCCTGCTCCCTCCCGTTGCACAGATAGATGCGATCATTGCGGGAGTGGTAAACGAGGTAGAGAGGTATGCACACCTAGCACCTAGCCTGAAACTATCAGCCGAGATTATCCGAGACGCAGAGACACGACGACAGATTTGTCTTCGATCGGCCAATATGTGCCTCTGAACTGCACACTTCTGAGAGGATTCGTGTTAGGTCTCAGCTCGCCGTTGAATGGCTGGATGGTTTACCGCTGAAGGTGATGTAGACTTTTGCATATAGGAACATGAACGCAGTATGATTGTAAGTACTAAAAGAATTGGATTCGAGGTGTGTGTAATATGCATTAGAGTGTGTCGTTAGAGCTCGCGCTGAGGCAAGATCACCAAATAAACAGTTTATATGAGCAAGAAACAAACAGCGTTAAGTACATTCCCTTCTCATGACAATTATGTTCTTAAATCATCAAATATCTCACGGGTTAAAATCATGGTATCTCAAAGGACGTGGGGAGATCAAATATGGACATCAGAAATATCAAAACAGATGCAGGAAACCCCCAGGCCTCCTTCGGCTCTGGTTGGGGGGATAAATATCGTATGGCTTCATATACTTCCTAAACCAATACCCACTCGCTACCTCGCTTGATGAACTTGTCGAGCATCAAGCCCACATCAGCCAACGCGAACCGACAAATGTAAAAGCCAAAGAATTCAGCAGCATGTCGTGTGCTGAGCTCCAGACCAACGTGGGTTTTAGACGAATGTTTGAGTCCAGGGTCTTCAACCTGCTGAGCAATTTGTTCTAGTAATGGATTAGAACGGTGTCAAAGCATACAGACGAGAAAAGTCTTACCTAGCACTTGTGCAGCATCGAAAAGCCGCGCCAATGCCCCCATGTAGTTCGCGTTGGGCCCAGAGAATTCAAGCTGGCTAACATCGCGCTTCGCAGGTGTTCCGTGTACAGATGTCATCGGCACAGAATTGAGGAGTAAATTGTCCTTGTTACTTTCTCGAGCACTCGGGACCGGGGTGTTTGTCCCAAGCCCGGAGGTTTTTGCGCGTAATCTTTTCCATGTCAAGTATGACTTGTTTGGCGCAACTTCCGGTTGAACGGGTTCATCCGGCGTGGAAGCAGGCTTAAACAATGGCATTGATGCCTGGACACCGACATCACTGCCCAATTTCTTAGTCAAGGTAACCTGAACTTGGTCGAGTATAGTATCAAACGACTGCATCTCCTCTAGAACCGCATCCGCATCATATGTATCGACCTGCGCCAATTTGAGCAGGGCAGCAGTCAGAAGATCGCAGTTGGAAACTTTCTCTTCGAGGGCCTTTAGTTTGACATTTTTCACGCGCCAGACATCTCGAGGAATAAAGAGCTTCTCTGACAGATAGCCACCGTGAGGATGTGCAAGTGTCTGGTAGAGACATCTCATTAGCCAAAATGGGCGGAGAAGGAAACACTCCGGACATGGCTCTAGAGGAAGCGGGGCATTGGCCACCAACGAATTTGGACGGCCAAGAGCTGTGGGCGAGTGAATGTTGCTACCAAACAGGTTTAATCCGCCGCTTGGTAGTCCATTTTGATTGAAGTTAAAGTTCGCCAGGGTCGGTGTGGGTAAAACAGGGACGCCGCTAGTGGCGCCCCTTTGAGTGTCAGGGGAACGCACCGCTCCACGGGGAGCTTGGGGATTCCGGGCACATATCAGGGATCTGGATCGGAACCGAGGCATTGCGAGCTCGGAAAGGCTTTGTATTTGAGTGGAGTTTGTTCAATCCATCTGGAGCCGAGGGTACTTTGCCCATGGGCCGCGCCGACAGTGGGAGGGGTGGTAGTTCGTTTTCATCATCTTCATGAGTACGAGCTTTGGAAAGATTGACGTGGTCCGTAAAAGAGCCCACCGACGGGTTGCGTTGTGTTGGGTGTAAAGTGGAACGGGCCCCAGGAGCTGAAGGTTCGTCTTTCGGCAACGGTGGCGGGCGGTTTGCCAGTGGGGTTGGGACATTTTCCAAGGCCGATGACGCATTGGAACCAGCGCGAGAGGAACGGGTATTGGTGTCAATTTTAAGCTCGCGAGTCTGACTGGATAGTCTCCGGGCTCGCACTCCTGGACCTGTAGAAGAGGCGAGTGAGCCGATAGAACCAGCACGGTTTGATATCGAGGCTCGTTTTGAAGGAGCCGGAAAGTCGGATGACGCTGGCAGGGGGGCAAAGCAGAAGATGGAGGAGAAGAGGGCATGGTATATGGTTCAGGTCTAAGGGCGCCTAGTGGCAAGACATCATCCTCTTCAAGCGTAGACAGTGCACCGCCAATGCTTGCGGCATTGGACGTTGCTGAGCTTTCCCAAGTCCGCCCAGACATGTTGCTAGAATCCGATTCTCGAGGGAGTGCCGACTTGGACTGAATGCCGAACTCAAAGTCGTCCATCACGTAGCCCTTAGTCATCTCTTCTAGCAAGCGCTCCTCTTCCTCTGCTTCATCGTCCAGATATGCCGAAGTACGGGCAATGGAATTGTGCCCCAAAGCGGTCTGTTCCTGGATCCGGCGCATTTCACGATCACGATTCATTGCCTCTGCTTCCTGTTCTGCCTCGCGCACTCTTTGCTTGGCTAATTGGATGTTCCTGCGAGCATTTGACACCACATCATCGCTTTCCTCTCTGTGCTCCGGCACAGGCTCCAGACCTTCATCATATGCAGCTTCCACGGCCGCATCGAGGGCCGCATCAAACTCAGCTTCCGTGTCATTACTGAGGCGACGGCTTGTCCGGCGACGCAGGTACACCGATGACGCCTTAGAGTTTGCCGAGGAGGGTGACGAAGCACCCGATTCATCAATTGTGTCTAACCATGAAGTGGATTCATTAGTGCCCTCCTGACTGCCCGTTGGCAATGTTATAGGTCGGGGTTGATCTTCCAAGGCAGACGGTTTCAAGGATTGTCGTCGAGGGGGGACCGCTTCTAGAGAAAATCCCTTTGCCTCTTCCAGTGGGATCTGGTGGAACCCAAAGCTGGAATTAGGCGAGTTCTGGTAGCTCTCAATATGGGCCCCATCATTTGTCGAGCGAAGCAATTCTCCATATGACTCTTGGCTGAGGGGCCGGTCTGGAAGAGCTTTGTCGTCGCTCTCCGCGAGAGGGAAGTCCATACGATGAAGTTCCGTGACTCGGAGCATATATGTGTCGCGAATTTCTTGAAGCTTGAGTTTCTCTTCGTCTCCTCCATTGCTACGGACCATGACAAGCTGCAGCAAGTTACAAGCATCGGTATAAGCTTCCATGGCACCCTCAAAATTGGCAGCGTTGTCAAGAAGAACTGCCGTATTTGCTTTCTGAAGTGCCTTTGACAGCATGACCTTTTGGGTCTGTCCATGTTGTATGGCCGCCGGGTCTCCTTCCCCGTCATTTAAGGAAATGGACCCTCCACTGGACCGAGCAACTGGTACATCTGTTTTGATGTTATGTGTTGAGGGCTGAAAAAGATGACTCGAGGCCGCAAATGAGAGATCGAGTTGTTGTGGTGTTGACTCATGGTCGAATATGGCAGACTTCTCCAGCTCCGGCAGATCGAGCATCGGCGACCCATTCAGCCCTTGAGCACGTTGGGGGCTGTGACTCCCCCGTCCACGGTTGTAACCTGACATGGACATTTTCGAGCTCCCTCGACGATGGTGACCGATGTACTCCGAGGGACTTTTGCTAGATGCCGTTGACTGGGACCAGCGATTTAAACTGCCTAGCCCTTCTTTGATAGGACTGGTCGCTCCAAAACCCTCCGGGGACAAGTTTGCCACATTCTCCGTAAGCACACCGAGGCCAGTGGGTGTGACCGCACCTGGCGGCTTTATCATTCGAGTCCGAGAACTAGGCCGGGACGAACGAGAGGAAGGTCGGTTATGGGGCGGTCCAGATGGCGGTTCCGATGCAAAGGGACCCGACGGACGTCTGAGGTAGGATGAATTGGGATCATCATCGATTGCTGTGTGGTGAATCATTTTTGCAAAACGGCGGAATAGCGGTCGATTGGATGTCGGAGATGCAATATATCGAGTGTGTCTGTAGCTGTGTACCTCCCAGGAACTACGCGCCACCGGAAAAGCACAATAGGAGAGAGAAATGGGTATCTGCAACCAGGTCCTGTATGTCTTCGCTCATTCTTCGCAAGTTCGGAGAGTTGATGTAGTCATATGTCTCGTAGAGTATCCTTGGTTTTTGAAAACCCCCTATCCGTCTCAATACATAGCTTCGTAATTGGGAGAGCTCGAGGGTTTCAACACAGTAGGCTAAGAGACATTATTGTCAATTGACCTAGAATGATCAGGAATCATGCACATCGAAGATCAAGGACCAAACTCACAAATAGGATTTCTTTTTTCTTTTTCCCCCGTCAACCACGCAAAATGTGCGTGAAAAGCACAAGAACCTGTTGAATCTGCAGAAGGGCGTCACTTTCGAAGGTCGAGTTCAAGTTCGTCAGGGGCTCTGGGAACTACTTCAGGGGGTTCCCGTGCCGGGCGGTGGACGGCGAAAAAAAGAAACGGGGGACCTCGGAAGGATATAGAAGGATATACGATGAGAGTAAAGGTTCGAGGGAATAAAGAGGATTCTTAATTTTTGGATTTCTGGGATTTGGATTCTCAAGGGAGAAAGAGGAAAAGGGGAGTTCTCCCTAGCGTAGGTCTCTATACAGGGATATAATCAGCTAGGTGATTGCAGTAGAATTAGAGAGATGTTTATATTAGAAGATTCAAAGTGAATACTTTATATAAAAAGTAGATAAATAGATCAATAGATAAATATAAGCATCAATATCAGTATATAACACTTTATATGAATTTGACGCTTAGAGCCGGGGAAATGGGGGAAACAGGAAATGGAAAATGGGAAATGGCTCGATGGGGGAGAAATTTCTCTCCTCCATGAATCCCACCTTAGGTCGTTCCTTGACTCGGAACTTGAACTTCAATTTAGTACGGGCTTCTATCAAGCTGCAATTCACCTCAATTCGAACTATGGCGACTATCAACCCTCCGCGAGATCCGAACACCGTGAGTAACTACAACAATTGGCGTTCCACCCACATCACCGCCAATTTCGATATTCTGTTCGACCAGAAGAAGCTGGTGGGAAATGTCGTCCATCAATTCAAGTCAATCACCGATGGTGAATCCCAGGAGATTATCCTGGATACCAGCCATCTCGACATTGGCGTCGTGAAGGTGGATGGTCAGCCTTCCAAATGGAAGTTTCTCCCCCGCTGGAGCCCTATGGTGTGCCATTGAAGATCTGCCTTGATAAGCCCATCAAGTTGAATGGCACCGTTGAGGTTGATGTATGTTTTTTTTTGCAATTCTCCTCCATGAAGCTCTATCTCACTCGAAAATCTTAGATCGAGGTGGAAACCACCGACAAGTGCACCGCGTTGCAGTGGCTGACGCCTGCGCAAACCTCAAACAAGAAGCATCCATACATGTGTATGTCATTATCTTGAGCTTTTTCTTTTGAGCCCCAGTAGCTGACAAGATCGCCTAGTCTCTCAATGCCAGGCAATTCACGCGCGGTCTATCTTCCCTTGTCAGGACACTCCGGATGTTAAAGCCACCTTTGACTTCAACATCACCTCTCCGCTCCCGGTCATGACCAGCGGTCTGCCGATTCGCAAGTCGTCCATGGAGTCAAAGGCGGATCACCAATTGTATCGATTCCACCAGTCGGTGCCAATACCCAGCTACCTCTTTGCTATCGCTAGCGGGTAAGAATTCCTCCATTCTCGGAAAGGTACTGTTCATTAACGCAGAACTCTACAGTGATGTCGCCGAGGCTCCGATCGGACCCCGGAGTGTCGTTGCGACCAGCCCTGATAAGCTGGAAGAGTGCAAATGGGAGCTCGAGGCTGATACCGAGAACTTCATCACGACAATCGAGGTACGCAGTCTATGTCCTATTCATATTAACTATCAATAGCCGATTCTGACTTCACACAGAAAATCGTTTACTCTTATGCCTGGGGCGAGTACAACGTTTTGATCCTACCGCCCAGTTTCCCGTATGGCGGCATGGAGAACCCGATTTTCACTTTTGCAACTCCGAGTATCATCTCGAAGGTACGTAGTATACTCTGTCCAATGGTTAGATGGACCATAACTAATAGGACTAGGACCGTGAGAACATCGACGTCATTGCACACGAATTGGCTCACAGCTGGAGTGGTAACCTGGTTACCAATGCCTCATGGGAGCATTTCTGGTTGAATGAAGGCTGGACCGTCTACCTTGAAAGAAGGATTTTGGCTGCCATTCACGGCGAAGCCTATCGCCACTTCTCGGCCATCATTGGATGGAAGTCTCTGACTGACGCTGTCGAGCATTTCGGTGACGATCATGAGTTCACTAAACTTATCGTTGATCTGAAGGGCAAGGATCCCGACGACGCATTCTCAAGTGTTCCTTATGAAAAGGGGTTCAACTTCTTGTTCTACCTTGAGAATCTTGTCGGCAAGTCAAAGTTTGACAAGTTCATCCCGCACGTACGCAATCTCTCTTCTCTCGATCGGTTTCTTCTATTGACTTCTTTGTAGTATTTCACAACCTTCAAGTGCAAATCGCTCGACTCCTATGAGTTCAAAGCACTGATTCTGGACTTCTTCCAGTCGGATGCCGAGGCTTCTAAGCTCCTGGATGAACTGGACTGGGACAAATGGTTCTATGCGCCAGGTCTACCACCTAAGCCAAGATTTGACACATCGATGGTGGACGTTGTCTATGAACTTTCCAAGAAATGGCAGTCCCTTCCCGACTCCTCATTCAAGCCTCAGATCAGCGACATCCAGGGCTTGACCGCAAACCAATTGGTTGTCTTCCTGGAACAGATGCTCTTGCTAGAGAAACCTCTCAGCCCCGAAACCTCGAAGTTGATGGGTGATGTCTACGGTTTCACGAAGAGCGAGAATATCGAGGTTTCCAACCTCTACTGCCAGGTTGGCATGAAAGCAGGAGATGACAGCGTCATTGAGCCAACCACCGAGTTGCTGGGCCGCATTGGACGGATGAAGTTTGTCCGACCTCTGTAAGATGCCCTCGTCCTGATCACAGACTCTGTTCTTGACACTGACCCTTTTCTTTTAGGTTCCGCAATCTCCAGAAGATCAATCGCCCTGTCGCCCTCGCAACTTTCGAGAAATACAAGGACTTTTACCATCCTATCTGCCGAGGCATGGTGGAGAAGGACCTGTTTGGCAAGAAAGATAACTAGGCCTTTACCTCCGTGTCATATTTTTTTTTTTTTTTTCAAGTAGGTAGACAGTCAATGCTCACCGATTTGTTTTTGTGTCGTAATCTCCAACAATAAAAATTCATATGCAAAAAGCGTAGGGCAATTAAATATTGTACATGTTTTTATAATCAAATGTAAACCACTCACTTACGCGAAGATATCCCCTCATTTGTTCGCTTGAACAAGTTTCTTGTCCGTCTCCGAGTAGCCGAAGATACCAGCGTTCTTCTGGTCGCCACGCCCAAGAGCGAAAACAAGGTCCACTTCATCCTTCTTTGATAGCTCCGACAAGACTCGGCGCATGTAGGCCACCACCTGCGCAACCTTAGCCCAGTCAATTTCTTCCTTCCCATCCGGTCCGGTCTGACTTCCCTTCCAGAGGTTTCTCCAGACAGCGGCGCCCAGCACCGCATCGCCTTTGCCCAACCCTTCATCATATGCAGCAATGATTCCACGCCACTGAATGAACAGATCCTTCAGGTATTTGTTGCGAATAGTGCGACTACCCAGATCATGATACGCGTCCATGCGGTGTTCTGCTTCATGCGAAAAGTGATCGATCAAGTGGCGTGAATAGGTAGTGACGCTATCGCGATGGGGCAGGGCACGAAGGCGAACCGTCAAGAGGTACATGTGGAGGAAAGTCACCTGGGACCAGGTAGAAAAGGTTGGCAAGAGGCCAAGCTCTTTAGCAACCCCCGAAATTAGCTTGTTATCTTCAAATCAGGTCATAGCCCAAGCCAGAGACCGCTAGGCTTCTCTTACCTTTATACCACCAACCCTCTCCAACACCAAGATCCTCACCAGCTTCTGTTTTCGGGACCTCCGCTCCCTTTTGCGACGCTTGGGGGATCTTGTAATCCGCTTGGCTGGAACAGGCTTCAAAAAGCTTCTGTGTCATGCCATACGCGACATAAGTCTCAGCGGCATTTCCGGGTCTCCGGGAGAAGTTCTTAGCCAAGTCGGAGACCTTGCTTTGCGAATATGATCGAGTGGTGACCGATTTCAATGGCTGCTCCGTAGACGCCCAGGAAGCGGACACCAATGTTATCGGGCTGCGACTAGCAGATCTGGAAAGGCAGAGGTTCTGGGACCCGCAAATCTCGCGCGCCCATAGTGTTGATAATCTCCTAGTTGACATTGCTGAGGATGTGGAATTCGTGAATTGGTCTTTCGTGATTGGTGATCTGGATCTTTTCCGGAGGTTCTGCTAAAAAAGTGTTTGCAATGTTTGTTCCGATTTCGATGGAGGCCTGGAGATGATGAGATTCAGCCCAGCGAATTGAACAACCTAAGCCTCAGACATGCGTATATCCAGGCATATCCTTGCAAGCTACTACTGAATTGGATTGTATTTTCGCACTTCAATGTTCTACGTGAAGCTCCTGCTGTTTATTCAATTGATGGTTTAAGTGCTATCTAACTCAAGCTCTATCCCATTCATGTCCATTTGCATCGTTTGAATACGTCTCATAAATTTGATCATTAAAATGTGGCAGTAAATCTGCAACCCAACTAACCAGGCCTAGCAAAAGACTCATGTGGGCGAAATCCGGGGCATTCCATTCTCAGCTTTCAGGCGTATAGTTAGTCGTCAGGATCGAGTGCTGTATTTCGCCCGTTGAGACGATCAGTTTCTAAATGACGAACAGCCCAATAACATGAGATTCTGTATTCGGGCAATGGTTGGCTATGCCGCGTGGATAACCAGAATATGGAGCGTAGATCTCTCAATCGCCTAGCACCAATCGCTCGGAGCGCTTTTCTACCACAGGGAGAATCTCCGAGAGCCGGTTGGGATCTCTCAAGAAAGCCGGAATATCATCCCTAGTTGCTGCTAACATCTTTGGATGATTCGTCAGATCACACATCAACGTTATCCCATGACAGCACATACCTGTCGAACTTTCTCATATTCACACTCCTTCGAGACATATTCCCGAATAACCTCCCCTGTTGCAAATTCCACATAGATTCGAGTATCTCGGAGTCGGATCAAAACATGGTCAAGCCGCATGAAGAACCTTGTCAATAAGAGCAGTCTTCCTGGCATGACTCTGATCTTGCAAGACAGCATGGTGATCCCATTGTCCGCCAGCTCGTCTTCATAAAGAATAACCTCGTCAAAGAAAAGGATGGGGTCTGGGCGCTTCAATAATTCAATTGGAATCGGCTTCGTCGTTGGTTCGAACGGCCGCGCATTGGGATGGAGGGTGCCCCTGTAGTCGGTACTATATGACCAGTCGAACGGCTTCACGACTTCTTTAATTCCTTCATGGGTTTTCTCTCTGAAAATCAAGCCATTAGCGGCAACGATCGAATAAGCGCAAGTCAGAGGGCCACTAAAATACCTGCTCTTTTGCCATTCTCCCGAGTACGCGACCTGGAGCATGGATTGACCAGTCTTGTCCACCAAGTCCAAGGCATCAAACGCATTGAAATTGATGCCCCAAGTGCCCTTCTCGTGCTCTATTGCAACATAATTATCACCGAAAATCATTTCTGGGGGTGCAATGCCGAGTTTCCGGGTCATTTCCTCGATCGGGTCGGCCTTGAGAATGGGTAGCTTCTGTGTCGAAATTCGAAACCCGTTGATGGTGATCGAGTTGGGTTTCTTTGCCTCCGGGGAGACCGTGGCACATGTTGTTGCCATGGCTAGAGCTTGACAAGAAGCAGGGAGAGATCAAACTAGGGATCTCCAGGGCGATGTATAAATGTTTGCGATTGGAGCTGATAGCGATAACCCCGCGGACGGAGAAAGAGGCGGTCCGACCCTGCAGTATTTGTTCGGCAGAATATTTACAGGCTTCGGAGGCGTTGATTATTATATTGACGGTCCTCTTCCAACTTCTTTGTATGTAGTATACTACTGGGTTTATTACCTGGTCAGAATCCTGACAGCGTTTTCATCGCCTCAAGCTGCAAATGCAACATACTCTTCCAGCATTAATCGTAGCGGAGATAGACATAGACGCCGAGAGCGGAGAGAACGGCGGTGTGATAGGGTACATATATTACATCAGCCGGACGTTGCTGGGGTGACGCCTTGGGATCGCCCAAACACCCGAGCTTCTATTTCTCTCTCCATCTTTGCGATTATCCTCCATCGACCAACGACTAACCCGGTGCAAAAGTGATCATGATTGCACTGGACTAAACTTAGATGCAGATTTGGCTTCTTTTTATACAGTTCTCTTCTTCCCACATCTTATTTTCGCCTACCGTTATCCCATACAACCATGGCGACAACCAAGACTCTCGAAGCTCGCTTTGAGCATTTGTCCATGAAAGATGAGAAGGAAAATGGAAACATTGATCGAGCCTATGGCAAGCAAAAGGTATTTGGCTTAATGCAATCTGGTTGGAGATCCACCTCGCTGATCCGATTTACCAAGGCCCCGGTCTCTTCAGCTCAGTCAAACAGCAATTCTAATCGAGCTCAACTATTAAAATTGGCTCTTCAAAATAATAATGATAACAAGGCAAATGCCATGAACGTCCCAGCCTCGCCAGGTCGGGGATCCCACGGCGCATTGGTGACCCGGAGCACCGATGAAAACGGCAGTCAACGCACATCTTCTTCCCTCTACGAGCAGCCAGCCGTCCCCAAGGAGCTGCACTTGGGAATGTTTGAAATTGGTAAACCACTGGGAAAGGGCAAGTTTGGGCGAGTTTATCTTGCCAAGGAACGTTCCTCTGGCTTCGTCTGTGCACTGAAGGTGCTACACAAGTCTGAGTTGCAGCAGGGTGGTGTCCAGAAGCAAGTCAGGCGTGAAATCGAGATCCAGAGTAACCTACGTCACCCTAATGTCTTGAGACTCTATGGTCACTTCCATGACAGCAAACGAATCTTCTTGATCCTCGAATTTGCTGGCCGTGGTGAGCTGTACAAGCACCTTCGCAAGGAGCATCGGTTCCCGGAATGGAAAGCCGCACAATATATTGCACAGATGGCTGCAGCATTGAAATATCTACACAAAAAGCACGTCATGCACCGTGATATCAAACCTGAGAATATCCTTGTTGGCATTCATGGAGAGATCAAAATCAGTGATTTTGGCTGGAGTGTCCATGCCCCCAACAACCGACGCCAAACCATGTGTGGAACTCTCGACTACTTGCCCCCAGAGATGATCGGTCATGGTTCCAAGGACAACTATTACAGCGAGAAGGTGGACTTGTGGAGTCTAGGTGTCTTGATGTATGAGTTTTTGGTTGGCGAGGCTCCGTTCGAGGATACCCCTGCCATGACCCAACGGCGGATTAGCAGGGCAGATATGTCGATCCCCTCCTTCGTGAGCCCAGAGGCGAAGGACCTTATCAAAAGGGTGAGTCAATATTTCTACCCAATACACAAAGCCCGGTTGCTCACATAATATCTAGCTTCTTGTTCTTGATCCCGCTAAGAGAATTCCCCTCGAGGAGATCCAGCGTCATCCTTGGATTATCAAGCACTGCGAGAAAGACGATCGCACTGTGAAGCGCAGTTCGGGTTCTTCCAAGGAGGGCAAAGCATGAACCATCACTTCCCCCTTGCATTACAGAGTTTCTGGGGGTTATGGTTATCTTTTCTGTTTGAAATTTTCTCGTGTGGAGTTTTGGTGTTCTGAGCCTGCAAGCATTTTCAAGGCGTCTTAGGTTTTTCTTGGAGGAGAGGTACTCGCGATGTGGCGATATTTTGATCTTAATTTTATTTCGCCTCCGACCTGTTCAATACAACATTATGCATTCAAGCAACATAAGAAGATACGGCTACTTGTGGTATCCGATATGTCTTTCATTTATAACCAGAACGTAGGGTGCAGAATAGCATGGGACTAGACCTAGGCTGTGACAGCAACCATGATAGTGACAATACTTTGATCTCACCTCACCTCTGGTGCCCTCAGTTAGATTATACATACGGAGTGCATATGTAGTCTTGCCTATCTTTATGCGTAGAAAGTCTCAAAAGGAACACCAGAAGATAGGGAAGGTTCATGTCGCTAGTGAAACCAATGAAATATAGTACATCCAAACAATATCTATCATACAAAAGGGTGGAGAATAGTACAAGGCTGCATGAGTTGTGGTATCATCGGTAGATCTCATCAAATGGGCGTGTGTCTCTGAAACAGCTATCCCAGACCTCATTGACGACCCTTGTGGCATGGGCTTCGTCTTTACAAGTTGGGCGTGCTCGCACAGACAGGATGGCTCTTCGTCGCACGCACTCTTGGTGTTGCTGCGTAAGCTTCCACTGCCCTCTCCGGAAGAACTCGCGGGCCCATCTGCACTCGCCGCTGAGCGAACTAGCTCGAATCTAAACGGATTTAGCAAACATTGGCAAGTTAAGACAAGAATAACACATACCTCGGTACATGCTGCATGCCGCAGATTATCAGACCAATTCACTTTGAACCTGAGGTGGTCAAACGCATGAACCATCTCATGGGCCATGGTATCTTCGAGGTGTCCCTGGTCCTTCATCTCATTCGCGCAGATCAGGATCCCATACTCCGGATCAAAGCCACCACCCTTCCGATCAGTGCATCGACGACAGTAAATATTATGACTGTGAAGATCGCCTCCTAATTGTTGAATGCTTTCGCTGAGGAATCGAATCGTAGGACCTTAACAAATTGTAATTGACCTTGTCAGTATCCGGCTCAAATAACTCCTACCCGAGTCACTCACTATATTGAAGAAGGTAATCCCGCTGGTCCTCACAGCGCTTGCAGTCTGCTTCTTCATTGCGAGTGTCTCGCGCAACACGGAACTGCTCGATTCCTTCGTTGGACATCTTGCCCGTGAGGATGGAATAGATATTGCGAAATTGGGTCCAGGTGTCATCACCGGGGATGAATCCTGTAGTATCAGGCTTTCCATTTGAAGGTGCAGCCGCACCTGGCGACTGGGCGTCTGTCATCTTCGATGGACTTGTCGAGAACACACTCATCACTGCGCGCGATAAAGCGAGATCCTCCGCAAATGGCGGTAGTGGATGGCAGAATCGGCGCCGTAATCGGGCAAAAAGTGCTCTTCCGCGATTTGTCGCGGGGCAGTGAACAGAACAGGCCTTTCTGTATTCTTTTTGTTTGTTTTCTTATTTATTTGTTGCTGGGAGGTTTATTTAAAGTAGAATTTGCGCCATGGCGACCTCATCGGGTCTCACAATTGTGATCAAATTAGGTGCGGGGATCTATATCTGTTGATGACTCGAGTACTGACTCAACGTACCAGGAACGAGTTCGATTGTCGACGAGAAAACCCACGAGCCAATTCTTTCGATCTTGACATTGATTGTGGAAACGGTGACCAAGCTACACAGGGATGGTCACCGGGTCGTCCTTGTATCATCTGGTGCCGTGGGCGTTGGACTACGAAGGATGAATGTGGACGAAAGACCAACATATCTGCCACGCATACAGGTATGTCGTTGATTCTACAGCACAAGAAGCCCATATGATATTCCCAATGGGGAATTTGCTAAATAAAATCTATAGGCTCTCGCTGCAGTTGGCCAATGTCGACTGATGAGTCTTTGGGATAATCTATTCGGGCATCTCCGTGTCCCTGTGGCCCAGATTCTTTTGACGAGAAATGATATTGCTGATGTATATACTCTTATATCTGTTCAGGCCTGTTCCTCCACTGACACACAATACAGAGAACCCAATATGTCAATGCGCAAAATACATTTGGGCAGTTGTTTGATATGGGAGTGATCCCTATTGTCAACGAAAATGATACCCTGGCTGTTTCTGTAAGGAAATGCCCCTTTCAGGCATGGCCAAGCATCTGATCCAACGATTCCTAGGAAATTAAATTTGGCGACAACGATACCCTTTCTGCAATTACTGCGGCAATGATCAAGGCCGACTATCTGTTTTTGATGACCGATGTCGACTGTCTCTATTCGGCGAACCCTCGAACCAACCCAGACGCAAAACCTATTGAGGTAGTGACCGATATCTCCTCTCTCGAGGCTGATGTCTCATCAGCAGGCTCCTCCCTTGGGACTGGGGGTATGAGCACGAAGATTGTGGCTGCTAGGCTTGGAACCAGTGCTGGTGTCACTACGGTTATCACCAAGAGCTCAAAACCGGGCAACGTCCACGACATTGTGAAATACCTACAATACCTCGAGGCTCGGTCCAATGGCGTAGCAGCTGACGACCAACATGAGACACACGCTGCCCCCCTTCATACCCGATTCATCCGTTCAAATACCCCGATTCAATCACGGACATTCTGGCTACTTCATGGACTGTACCCACATGGTACGTTATACATCGACCGCGGAGCTTACCACGCACTCTTGAATAATGCCAATCTTCTCCCGGTTGGGGTGGTCGGGGTTGAAGGCCATTTTGGACAGCAGGAATCCGTGCGGCTAGTAGTTGTTGATCGGCCATCTCCAGATGCCTTGAATGGCGATTTTATCCACCACAGTGAGGAACCCAAGGAAGTCGGTCGGGCTTTGGTGAACTACGGAAGCATTGAAATCACCCACATCAAGGGCCATCGCAGCACACAGATTGAGACGCTACTTGGCTATGCCGATAGCAACTATGTGGCGATGCGAGAGAACATCTCATTCCACCCAGAACACCGCAAGCATAAGGTGACACCGTCGTTAACACCAGCCTTGGAGGAATGGAAGTCCCCTTGAGACATAATATTGGTATCATCTGGTATACGCATACTATTACGAACAGAAGCGGAAGACTTGCATTCAACATTCAACTGCATTAGATGATCGATATTCCCAGTCAAAGCTTGATCATTTCAATATAAAATTTGCCCGAGATATATAGGCCAGAAATTAAATCAAAAGCGGAAAAACAAACGTTTATGCCTGGGTAATTCAGGAACCCCCTAAGGCGTGAATGAAATCTTGGAGATTGATGTTTCCACGCCAATCCAAGCGCCATGTAAAGGTATCCGAGAAAACAAATATGACAAGATGCTCGAAACCCTATCAATCACTCCAACGCTCCAGCCACTTCTGCATTCTCTTGTCTAGTGTGGGCGCAGGAGCTGGCGCGGCCTAAACAAAAACAAAAGGATTAGCTTTCAAACCCAACCGACAAGCATTCAAGCGATCAAACTCACCGTGTTCTCGATGGTGTTTGCCGTCCACGTCGCAAACGCTGTATCCGTGTACTGGACGGTTGGCGCACCTAGGTAGCTAGTCGCAATGGAGAACGGGAAAGGCGGGTATTGAGGAGTGGCCGATCTGGTTGCGATAGTAGTCCCAGCGCTCTTGGGCATTGGGGCATATTTGATCGGGCCAGTCTGCTCGCCGTACGGGACAGTATGCTGGTCAACCGCAGCAACAGCACCAACTCCAACGCCGCCGACAGCAGCCACCTGTCGTTTGCGCAGCTCATTGTGCTCGGCTTCGCCCTTGACGGTTGGGGTTGGGAACTGCAAGGCCGTTTCGGTTGAGGAACTCTTGGTGAGAGTTGAAATGTTGAAAGTTGAAACGAGGTCTGCCTCAATGAGGTGGTCATCGTCTTGGACCGTAGGCCAGGGAATAGCTACGGCGGGAATCGGCTGCATTGTTTTGATCGCATTCGTTACTTTGGTCGAGAAGGTACCTTTCATGTTGGTCAAAGTGAAATGGGAAGTGAATCCGGACCAGTAATCATGAGGGCCTGATAAAACTATCTTGAGGAAGCTAATTGAAGGGGACATTGGTCAGTCACAAAGCGAATGGATGAAGCCACTGATGCTGGGGGGAATGGCCTTACTATGCATTGGGTTCATTTCCACCGATATTCTGGTCAACTCGAAATGACACCATGTCACCAGGGGCATAAGCGCCATTGTTGATGACTTGAGATAGAGTGTCCTGACCTCGGGGATATGTGGTTAGCTCTATGTTTTTCCATTTGAGCAAAGAGAGAAACATACATATGAACCTGTCGTTTCGTCACCGGCACAGAGATAAAAATTATAAGTTGAAGTCGGCTCAGCCTCTAAGCCCCAAAGCAGGCTCACGGGAGCTGCACCATCGAAACTCAGGTCATATGTAGTGATCTGAGAACTGATCTGGCCATAGACGGCCGTAAATAGCAGGGCGGCCTGAAGCAATTGGACTCTCATGGCTGTGATTGAGAAACACAAGTTTTGAGAGAATGGAGAATAGTCTCCCAGTCAAGTGATTGAGGGAAGTCATCCCTTTTCATATCTGGACCTGGTATGTGCATCATCATTCCAAAGCCCTTGAGCCCTTTAGCCCTTTATAGAACGAGAACGTGTGATGTGCACTAAGATAAGGGTGGTCCGTGCTATCAACGCTGTCAAAGTGTCCCCGAGGTCAGCCCACAACTCTTGACAACTTACAACCATGTCGTCTCAAGCAAACTGGAACTCAGTGACTGGCATTGCCACACTGCTGTTCGATGGCAATCTCGTTGCCATTGCTATCGCCATTCTCTTCACCTTCGGTGTCCCGATCGCACTGCACATCTTATTCTTCCAGACTGTAGCGTCTCCGCCCTCGAGCAACTTCCTCCTCCTAGGCCCCAGTGGAGCTGGCAAAACTGCTTTTACAACCTTGGTAGGTTCCATGACCTGAATGTGGTCGAGCTCTTGCTAACTTAACCAATCTATAGCTCGAGGCCAAGTCCTCACTCGCGTCGAACAAGTCGCACAGCACCCACACCTCCCAACAATCAACCCTAGTAACCGTGACCTTACCACCTACTGTCCCCACCGGATCTAACCGCTACCGATCCGTGAACGATCCCTCTTTGAAGGAGGCCACCCGGAATCCAATCAAGTACCGCATAAAGGATACCCCTGGCCATGGCAAGCTCCGCGCGTCGCAAGGGATCTCCGAGCTCCAGACCATGACGCAGTCAAAGGACATCAAGACAAGGCTGCGCGGCGTGGTATTCATGGTCGATACCGCTGCCCTAGTTGACGAAGCGACGCTCCGTGACACAGCAACCTATCTGCATGACGTTCTTCTCTTTCTCCAGAAGCGCGCAAAGAACGGGTCATCGAGCAAGCGGACCACTGAAGTCCCTGTCTTAGTCGCTGCGAATAAGCAGGATCTATTCACTGCATTGCCGCCCGGTGCGGTGAAAGAAAAGCTGGAAGCAGAGATTGATCGCATCCGCAAGTCGAAGACCAAGGGTCTTCTGGATGCAAGTGCGGATACCGAGTTGGAAGACGAAGAGGAGATCTTGGGTAATGATGAACAGGAGGCTTTCAGCTTCAAGCTTCTGGAGCACGAGGTCGGTGTCAAGGTTGATGTGGTTGGTGGTGCTGTCAAGGGTGACTTGCAGGAAGAGTTCGGATCTGGAGTGCGCCGCTGGGAGGAGTGGGTTGGTATGTGCTTGTGAGCGATACGACCTTTTTGCTCTCTTGTCTTGATGGTCCGTAGTAGTAAATAGGCGGCCCTATCATGGTTTGCTTGTATATGTTATGCCCCAAAAAAGTGCATCGAGGTCTCTGAGAGGCTACGTGGTTTTCTATTGACATTGCCAATCCAACCCTAGTGTCTGTCTGTATAGCTTGGATATCGATCCTGATGGTCGGCAGTGATACCTAGGTAGGGACCTAATGGCATGAAAGTGATCATTTCCAGATATTGTGCTGGGCACACAGAGTGTGGCGAGGTATAATAAGGTACAATTTCAATTGTCCTGAGATCACGGCCTCTGCTTATCTTTGCCAATGCCTGCTTGCCCACCCTTGGCTCCAGAACTAGTTGAATCTGATGATAACTCATTGTCACTACAGCCACCCACCCCTTTAACGGTGGTAGTTTTCCCAGTGAGAAGTTGGATATGTAAAGATTGTCATCTGGGGATTTGGGGTGGACAAAGTCGAGAAGATCCCTACAGGTGAAGTTATATCTGACCTGAATCAACGTCATCGCCACCTAAGCCGAATATGTTTGGAAAAAGAACCATGTATATATGCTCTATGGTGTGCATTAAGTATTTATCACATTCAACGCCAGCCTTTGCGCTGCACGATCTAGGTATTTCAATCCCACAATGTGTTGAATCCCATCGGGGAGCCCTCATGCCAACGCAAGAGAAACGCCTATCCCAAAATATCAATGTTCAGGAATGTTGAACCCTTACCCAACAATGTCTCATGCGAATGCATTTCAGGAAAGAAACAAAAACATTTTAGGCCTTGTTCGCCTTGGACTGGTGCAGCATCCAAGTGAGCAGGTCAACCTTGGTAGCGATAGCCAATGGCTTCATCGCACCGCTTGCGTCCTTCTCGGTCACGACCGCAGCGCTGTTCCACTCGAAGAAGCGGTTCAGGACACTGAGAGGGGTATCCATGGTGATCTCGATAAAGCCGCGACTCCGGGTCCGAGGCTTGAGGGAGTCAATGCCCTTAGAGAGATCACGGGGGTCGGTGACCACCTCGGAGATCTTTGAGAAGTCAAACATGACCTCGGAGACGGGGCTCTGGCCCGTGGCCCGGCCGTGCGTCAGTCGGCTGAGAACGTTGCCCAGCGTCACGAGACCGACGAGCTTGCGTCCGGAGGGGGCAAGGACGGGAAGTTGATCAAAGCCTCGGTCGCGCATGACCTCGATGGCAGTCTCGCAAGGGGAGTTGGCTGTCACGGTGGTGATGGGCTTCAACCGCAAGGCGCTGACCTTGGCATTGGCCAGGGAGTCAGACTCGGGCTCCTGGGTTTGAGCTGCGGATGCAACGTCGGGGAGCGACGGGAGCAGATCGTTGGCTGCGAGCCAGTCGTCATCGGCGAACTTGAACCCAGTTAGCTTGAATGTAAAACCAATGGAATAAATATTTTGATCCCACCTTGGAGAGGTAACTTCTGATGCTGTCGGGAAGAATCACAACGACGACATCGTCCTTGGAGAACTTTTTGGCCTCGTTAGCCTTGACCAGAGCCGCAATGGCACTGCCACTGCTACCGCCGACCAGCAGACCCTCCTCGGCAATCAAACGCCGGGAGTACTTGAAAGACTCCCTATCTTCCGTCTTGATCCATTGGCTCACGGCACCTTGGTCCAAAACCTCGGGGACGAAATCGTATCCAATGCCCTCAACCTTGTAAGACTCGTTGGCACGAGCTTCGTTGAGGGAGGGAGGCAGAGCGAGAATAGAACCGAAGGGATCAGCGGCGATCACGTTGATATCGGGGTTGTGCTTCCGCAGGCCACGGGCAAGACCGGTGATCGTGCCACCGGTTCCAGCACCAGCGACAATAGCACTGATCTTGCCATTGGTCTGGGTCCAGATCTCCTCGGCGGTGCCAAGCTCGTGTGCCAAGGGGTTGTTCGGGTTCTCGTACTGGTCCAAGATGTGGGCGTTGGGCAATTCCTTCTCGAGACGTCTGGCAACGCCGATATGCGATTCGGGCGAATCAAAGGCGGCTTCATTGGGTGTACGGATGATAGTCGCATTCAAGGCACGTAGGACGGAGACCTTCTCGGCGGACATCTTCTCTGGGAGAGTGATAATGGTCTTGTAGCCTGAAGAATAGATAAAATTAGGACGGGTCGGACAAGTAGAGCTTAGACAAATAGGAACATACCCTTGACGGCACCAACCAGTGCCAGACCGATGCCACTAATGAATCTCAATTAGCTTCGGTGCCTATGACCGCCTGAAGCGGAAGAGGTAAAAAAACAGAGAAAAGGCACCTACGTGTTGCCACTGGTAGGCTCAATGAGAGTATCACCAGGCTTGATGCGGCCAGATCGCTCAGCTTCTTCAATCATGCGAAGGGCAATGCGATCCTTGACACTGCCACCAGCATTGAAGTACTCCAACTTGGCGTAGACAGTAGCATCGATTCCCAAGGTGCGGGGCAGATGGTTCAGTCGCACAAGGGGTGTGTTGCCGATCTGCTGGGTGATTGTGTCCAAAGTGACCGGCGGGATGCCGGGGGTAGTGGTAGAAGCCATGATGTGAGAGAATGTACGGAGTGTACAGAAAGTACAACGTATGTTGTAGTGAAGAAGGAAGATTTCGACTTTTGCGCCCCGCCCGATGATAGCCGTGTGGGCCCATGGTTACATAGTATCTACGGAGTAGGAGTACTTGACTTTGTTATAGGCTTATAGGTTTATAAGTCTATAGGAATAGTATATTATAATACCAATGGTAGTACCTAGGTATATGTAATTCTTAGAGTGATTAATCTATCGTATACCTACCTAGGTACATAAGTACGTAGCGGTGAAAATTCCAGAAAGTATTCTTATATTAAACAAGAGTAGGAAATATTAAATAGAAAGATCCAATGCAATTAATTAGGGCTATATAGGGCATGCAGTAATGGAATTTTACCTGCCTAGGTATAAAGAGTGCAGTCACAATCCTTTAAATGTTCTATACTATAGGTATATCTACGGGTGATGAACGTCACCTTACCACTATATGTTATATATTTCTATATATTTTAAAATCTATGAGGCTAACTTTGATAAAGGGAGAAGTAACTGTAGAATAATTATAAGTAAAAGATACTATTATTGTTAATGTACAGAGTACTCCTTCCTCTTGACACCAATATTCAAGGATATCCATCTCCTTCTTAAACCTGCTACTCATGCTAAACACTTATGTTCACGCCAATCTGAAGAACTATATCTGTAGTTGATTGGCCAATAAATCCCCTGGAGGGTCATGTCAATACAGACCAAGCCTAACAAGCTTAACAAGCTCTCCAAGCACGCATATCATTACCCGATTCCATACGGAGTATGCAAAATGTGCATATTTACCTGGGTTATCTCCACGGAGTACTCCGTCCACAGCCAAGATCGTGGCTGTGCAATGGCTATTCTCCACACGCTTAGCGTTTCATCCCCTGAGACAGCGAATATTTGAATATTTATGGACACAAAACGGTAATCTGAAGAGAGTGTTGGAGAGTGTTGGATTGTGGAAGTCGAGTATGGCAGTACCACTCGTCAACTCGTTCATCTCCTTCCCCCCACCCCTCGCTTCTTGAGCCAAATCGCAACACGAAGGAGACGATCTTCACAGGAGAAGCATCGTGGAACACATTTCCATTGTGGCTGCGCCAAGACCTCCTAGTTATGCATATTGAAACATTCGAGGGCTGATTGGCTCTGTCCAGTGCCAGCGCACTGGGCATGTTGTTTTTTAATTTGTCTCCTTTATATAGTGAAATTGCGGCCCAGCTTATGTTGTACAGTTCCTTTTATTTCCTTGTGCTGTGTTGTGCCGTGTTTTCTTCTAGCATCTATCGAAATCCATCCCTATTCTGATTTGTCTCTGGTACTTTGTGTGTACTTCAACCTCTCCGAGTTCTCCGATACTGCCCGGTCTATACGGAATAGTTGTTGGTGAAAAAATGGGCTCAGTCAGGTCAACACATTCACAGGACCTCCGTCTCCGTGGGGGTGACCAGCCCAAGGCCGTCCAGGAGAAGCCCTCGCAGAACTCGATATTGCCTACCAACTCCACCACTTCCAAGCGGGCATGGGCCTTATTTCGCGTGGACACAGCTGGAGAGAGCGGTCGAAGTGGCATCCACCCGTGGCATCTCCTCAAGGTATGCTTTAGGAGTGTCTGTACGCTTTCGATGGTCGTGAATATACTCTGGCCATTTGTTCCCGCCGCGATTGTCATGCATTTTGCGCGACCCGATCTTCACGTCTGGGTCTTCAGTCTCAATTACATCGCCATGGTTCCTTCAGCGAACCTGCTCGGCTTTGCCGGCGGAGAGCTAGCCAAAAAGCTGCCAAAGATGATAGGCATCATCGTGGAAACAACCTTGGGCGCGGTGGTGGAACTCGTGCTCTTTATGGTTTTGTTGTATAACCATGGCCGGACCGAACACTCGGATCTGATCCCTGTCATCCAGGCCGCTATTCTCGGTTCCATCATGGCCAATCTCCTGCTTTGCTTGGGCATGTGCTTCTTTGTCGGCGGTATCAAACGTCATGAGCAGACCTTCCACGAGGCTGTCAGCGAAGTTGGCACTGGATTGCTCCTTGTCGCGGGTTTCGGTCTGTTGATCCCAAGTGCATTCTACTCCGCACTGCGTGGAAGCGTCAATGCACACTTCACTCTGGTGCAGTTGAACGAGTCTGTCCTGACGATTAGCCGTGCCACCGCGGTGATCCTTCTCGTAGCGTTTTTGATGTGAGTGGCCTAGGCCCTAGCCTATAATTTAACCACTAACACTCGATAGATTCCTTTTCTTCAACCTTCGCAGCCACAACTCAATTTTCGATGAAATCCTAGAGACAGACGAACACCACGACGAAGACCGACACGAAGAAGCTGCGAGAGCAAAACTCACAATGATAGAATGCTTCGTTGCTATCGCCATTTCCCTGACCTGCGTCTGCATGTCCGCTGTCTTCCTAGTCCAAGAAATCGAGTACATCGTGGAGCGCGGCGTCTCGGATAATTTCCTCGGTTTGATTCTCGTCCCTCTGGTGGAAAAGGCCGCCGAGCACCTCACGGCCGTCGACGAAGCCTGGGACAACCAGATCAACTTTGCACTCTTCCACTGCCTGGCCCCTTCGATCCAAACAGCACTGCTGAACGCCCCGCTCACCGTCATTGTTGGCTGGGGTATGGGCAAGGATATGGGGTTGAACTTCGAGATCTTCATGGTTGTCCTCCTTGTGCTTTCGATTCTGGTCGTGGGGAATTTCTTGCGTGACGGCAAGTCCAATTACCTTGAAGGTTCTCTTTGTGTTCTGGTTTACTTCATCATCGCTGTTTGCACTTGGTACTATCCTGCAGTGCACGTAACCTCGACGAACCAGTCTTGAACGTCGGGTAGTTTTTAAGCGTGCATGCTTGGCGAATATATTGAATACTGTATATCACTCATGGTTGGTGTTTTGAGCGGTTTGATGGGGTGGACTAAAGCTCCATAGATGGTCAGGGTAAATAACTGTCTGAATACCAGACAGCATCTAGCTAGTCAGATAAGGCCACATAATGTAAGATGACCTCATATGAGACAAAAATATAGTATGATCCGACTGGAATGCTATTCCAGGGTAGTGTGAGGGCGCAGGGCTTCTTTCATCAACATCTGCGCATCAACACGCAGCTCAAAGTCGGCCAGGAAACAAAAGCTGATCTCGAGTTTCGACAACTCTTGCTCACTGACTCCACCAACCTTCGCAACCCGGCTATGCGGATAGCTCAGGTCCTCTAGAGCCTTCGAAGCAACCCAAACACCAGCAAGCACAAGCCTGTGCATATTCTTCGGCAAAACCATTAACACATTCTCGACCAGTGTCATCTTAGATATATACACGCTAGCTGCGAGATAGACCGCCGTAGACATAGGACAGTACCTATGTAAACGAAGCAGATACTCGTTCAATGGAATTGGCGGCACTTTCTTTGACAGAAACTTTTTCGCCAGGATAGCCATCTGAATGGCCTCTTCCGTCGCCCTCACCGGGTCGACAGGATTATCCGAGTCCTTAACATGCAACCCGACAGTTTTCGCCTCGCCCTCAGCAGGGGTATCAGAACCCATAGGCGTGGAGCCATGCGCATGCAGCTCATCGGTGCCGACAGGTTTCTGGGCATAGTAAGCGCCTAGCCGCTCAATATTCAAAAAGAGCAAGTGTAATGCAGCCTCGGGCGAAATATCAAACACGGCGGTGGTCTGCGACGAATCAGGATCGTTGGCGGGCTGGTGACGGTCAATATTATCCAGCGGCGAGCCGAGTTTCAGCATGGTTGGCGCGGGGGTTGCGTTTTGGTTGGAATTCGTGTCTTGGGACACGGACATGGTCGTGGTTTGTGTTACGGCGGTGGCCATGGTGTGCGCGTGTGGATAATTTGCTCTTTCACTGCCACGCGCAGGCGCGGGCTTGGTAGGGGGTTGCGAGTAGAGCGCACCTGGACCTTGAGGTGGATGGCTCCCCGGCTGGGTATCTCATTTTCCAATGACTGGTCTCTGGCCTCTGGTGGGACTTGTGCTCAATTTGTGGGAGATCCTGGGTTCGATTACGAGGTGGAGGACCCGAGGCGGTATTGACGGGGTCTTCGAGTTGTATAGCGGGGTGAGGGTAAGTTGTTTTGGGTTCTATATGGAATGAGAGCCGATCAATTTCTAACCCCAAATTAGACTTACGTTGAATCCGAATATGTGACTGAAAGATATAATTTAATATTTTGAATCAATTTGAAATCAATAAGTACATGAGTAAGGATTGAAGCAGAATGAGAAAGGGACCTCAGATAAGAAAGTTGCCACATGTGACCTTGGCCTTGGCTCTCTCCATGGATGAACTATATACAACTTGAAAGCACACACGAAATGTACAATTTGGCATCAGAAAACAAAACAAAACTCCCAACACTCCAGAAAAAGATAATAATAAAAAAGAAGCCCTGAACTCCCGATCCCGGCAGACGCAGATATTCGTGGATGGAGCAACAAAAATGCTTCTAGAACCAGCAGTATGCATCCCGTCCGCGATGCCCAAGGACACGCCGACCCGAGCACGACATCCCACGTACACCAGTGTAGATTGGACTTGGTACTCTAGTCTCGTACCGAATACCAGAGTCCCGGGTACTCCAGGACCGGGTCCCCGACGAACCCTGTGCCGGGTATCTGGTTTCGTAGTTGACACTGTCGTCGAACCGAACGTTCTTATACGTTCGGCGGGGTTCACGCATCTCCACGTCCACGGATAGACGTGTATACGAACGAGGTGCCGGTCGCCGGGGCTGCCGCGTTTCAACCCCGATCGAGAATTTTACGGAGTCATACCTCCTTCTAGCAAAATTAGCGGCCATTTCATAGTCAGGGGGATCGACCACAAAGAGCCTGGGGGGCGATTCATGGGCTGGCAGTGCATACCGGGATCCGTGAACAGGTTCTGACCTGTAAACCGAATAGGAGGGCCGGTACCTCATGTCTGTCGGGTGTAGGTATGTGCGGTGACGTGTTTGCTATCCTCTCGTTAGTCTCTTGTTCTTGATACTCGATGGAATAGACTCGAGGGCAATTGGAGTGATAATAAACGATCCTTGAACAATGCATGGTGAAACAAAGATACCCTTGAACAAGGGAGTTATTGAAAGGACATGGAGAGATAAACAATGAAACCCACAAACCTCAGACACAGCCGGACGGGTGAATTGCCGGAGAAAGCATGCGTAAGAAGACATGTGAACAATGGCAAGGCAGATTCCTTTCGAGGGATAAAGATAGAGAAGTATTGGTAGACTTGGCTTGAAACAAAGATGACTTGATAAAGCAAAGCCTTTGTGGTATGAAAACAAAGAGCGATATGGCGAGATATCGACTCGATTTTATATTCGGTCTCTCGACAATGAACAGGGATTTGAAGGCAACATCTCGAAGAGGAGACCTATAATGAAGCTATTAAATGTTGATATTCAATATTTTTCTCATTCAAAAAAGGGAATGGCTCATACAAACCTGAGGTCACAAGGGCGCAGTTCAACGAGTCAGCGGCCTTGAAGACCAAACTGCCCGACCAAATCCCAGGTTCAACTTCTTCCATCACACCAGAAAATGTCGATGTTGGAGTTTCATCTCCAAAATGAGGGTATATCAAAGAAGTGATATAGTATTATGGACAGGGATACTCTCCCTAAGTCAGGCGTTGAAGAGCCGGTGAAAGGCGAACAACGTAGCACCTGTTATTGCCCATAGCGTGTACCAGCAACTTTTCGGAGAATAGTATCCAATGCCCTATGCAGTACCTGGCGCTGCCTGACATATTCACTGCGCAACATTATGCAGGAGTGTTAAGGCCAAGAAGGACTTCAGCCACACCTGAGCGTCAAATCAGCGGCCGTGCCACTTTGGGCGCTAAAACAGCCAACGGCGATTAAGAGCCAACCATTAACATCTTCGACTGCAACATCAGACAAAATTTCATGCATGACGTGTCGATCCATAGAAACAATAGAACCATGAGGAGAAAGAGGGGAAAAAAAAAAAAAGCGCTTGGGCAGCAAGACTATGTCCACCTCTCAACTAATCTATCCTGATTACTATCCCGCTGGTGGAGAACATCCAAATTGAGCTTCTGGACCCCATTTTGAAGACTCATGAGTTCTTTCTCGAGGCCCGAGAGCGCTAACACCTCTGAAGGATCGCGCAGTGATGTTTCATAGTGAGAGTTGGCGTGCAATGAGCAACGAAGAAGCTGGGATGCATTATCCAACGGGGCCAAACAAGTCATCAGAGGAGCATTCACCCCTATATTGAGGTTATGAAGTGTTTCGGAAATATCATATCGCTTCTCATGGAGGTCATCAACCCCTCCATCCTCGCGCGGGTGGAGGATCGATTCTGGCGGTATACCAACGCGCCTCAGAAGTCTTTCGAGTGATGGTTGGGCAACTACAGGTGCAGTGGCCGTGCGAGCAAGAAGGAGGCCTGGCTGTAACGATCGGCGTCGCAGAGATTCCCGTCGGGAAGATGGCTGTGTAACGAGTTCGCTGCCTGCTTCGGATTGATATAACGCGGCTAGCTGTTCTAACAGTTCCGAGGACGACTCCCGGACCCCGAGTTGGTTTGTGAGATCTTGCTTTGACAAAGTCATCTCGATCAACATGTCAAGTGCCTAGAAAAAGTATAAATTAGTTCATTGTGATTGCTGATCAATGGCACTACCGAGCCAGAGCCTCATACCTGTTCTAGTTTCTCCTGCGATGCCATTCGCAGCTTATCATGCTCATTCTGGAGTTCACGGAGGATGGGCTCTTGGAACTGCTGCCTGGTCGATATCTCTGCCAAGATCTCGATTTCTGGATACAGAGACTCTAGTTCTTCCTCGAGGGCAGTGCTCATTGTCCCATCCATAGCGTCAGAGCTTGAGCCTCCTGCGTGGATTGTTTCCAGGTATAGTCGATCGAGACGGTAGTGTATTTCCTCCGCCACATAGTCTGATAACAGCGCACTAAGATGGCTTGTGCGCTTGACCGTAGATGCATCGTTCCCACGATACTTGATACTGGACATGAGCGTTTCTAGGCTCGCCAGCGCCTTGTCGTCCTGTTTTAACCGGGTAGATAGGGAAGCGAGTATTCTCTTGCTTTCCGCGCCCGACTTGTCGGTCGCGGATCTAAAACCGGCCTCCAACTCATCGGCAAGCTCAGTTGCCTATACAGAATCAAAATCAGCAACACGCGACGACTTTCTGTGACGGCCATGTCCTTACCGCCATGGTAGTAGTGTGCCTCCCCGCTTCATGTTTCTTATGCAGCCGAGCGATATCCCGGCTCCGCTGTTGCTCGATATTATTTTCCAGACCCAATTGTTTATTGATGCTTGCACATTGGAACTTCAAAGTCTCAGTCTGTTTCAGAATTGCTGCTGTTGAGGCTTCGAGGGATTCGATCGCGTCGCGGAGTTCGTCTTCGAGGACAGGCCGTGTTGCACCGAAGTCGGGGTTGTTGAGAATAGGCTGAAGAGCGCCAGAGCTTTCCAGCTTGAGGTATCTGTCTTCCGTTTAGTTCTGTCTTGTGATTGTACAAATGAGACGTACAACGCGAGCTCATCTTTTGATAGCAGGGTGTCAGGGCGGAGATGCTTGGACGCCCATTGCACATTCCTGTCATCCTCAAATGACTCAACCACCTCCTGCTTGACTGGGAGATCTCGATCCTTGAGAATCGATATGAGCTTGTCGGTCAAAGTGTCTTCCATTGTTGTTTTGAAGGGTTGCGATGCGGAGACCTGATAAACAAGGAGCTTCGAGAGTGGAGCTCCAACTTCAAAAGTCCTTTGACAACACTCTCCGGGGTACGAAGTATATTTTTCTAATTTCTGTTTGGGCAACAGAGTTATTGTGCACGATGTTCATTTATACAGATATAATACTCTGGCTTTGATATAACTCAGCTATATTATGCGCAACTTACACGAGAAATAGTTAACATATTGTGCGAGCATAAATCCCGTCTTTTAGCCAAGTCCTCTCAAGATATAAGCCCAATTAAAAAGATAAAACCATTGATATGGCTTTGAAACAACTTCTGATTGTTCGTTTGGGCCTTCATATATATCTTTCACCCCAATGTTTTGTCTATGGACAAAGGACATTTTGTTTTGGAAGCCAACAAAGGTTGGATCGAGTATAAAAAGGTTCATTCCTCAGGGTCTTGAAATACATCACCATCGACTCGAGCTATCTAACTAAATATTTCTATTCGGACGCCTTTAGCACTAATCAACACTGACATAAGTAAGAATCCCCTACGCTAACCATCAACCATCACTATGGATGCACCAACTATGCAGGCCTCGCGAGAATTTTTCACCAACTCACGAAATGGTTTCGTCGTATATCTCCAGGGACTTTCTGCCGGGGAAACCTCAGATCAGGACGTTACTACAATCCAAACAGAGCTTCGGCGTATATCCCACAGACTCTCTGGGTGGACGGGGCTTCTAGATGATCCCAACGAGCTGACTTGCAGCTGTCTTTCGGACCGGTGCCGCAACCTCTCGAGTATTATTGTGGAAGTTGCTGAGCTTGTCACTATCAGGGACGGGCAGCTCCCTGTCACAGTTATGAAGATGTTCAATATGCTGGCTATGCAGGTAGGACGACTCACTCTTGACGGCCATCGCGAAGAGGACGAGTATGCGCAAGGGTTCGAGCGCATGGCCAAGGATGAAGATCGTAGATGGCAGATTGGGTCTCAAGGACCGGATGACGGTAGAGCTGCAATTCTTTTTGGCTTGTGGACTCGTATGAACCGCATCTCAGAGCATGGTCTGGATTGCACATGCCGGTAATCCTTCACGTCTAACTTTTTTTTATAGGTCAATAAAACAACTGCAGATACAACTGAGTCTAGACTGTTAAGTGTAAAAGTAAGGCATAGATATTGAAAGAAGCAACAATGGCTGTATATGTAGTAACTATATGTACTGGTAGACGGAGTATAACGAGAATATAAAGATCGGCAGATGAGAGGCCGAGAACCAAAAATGCGGCTGCCTGTGGCTGAGTAATCAGGGCAAAAAAAAAGGGAAAAGGAGCAATTCAACATACGGGTTAAAGAATCGAATTAGAAATAGAATATATTCAATCTATTTCTACTTCGAGTATATGAGTATACGGAGTGAAGTACAGAAGAAGGCACAGTCTTAAGTGTACCTACAACATAGGTATACCTCCAGGGCGACGTGTCTCTCGATTAGCGTCTCCGCAAACCCGAGTCCGCCTTTCAACTTTACCCTCTTCATCAATCTGTTTACCTATTTTACATATCTACCTCTGACCATTTACCCCTTCCGAGTTGCGCTTGAAAATAATTCCAAGTGCGCCGGCGGCCGAACCGCAATGTTCCTTTAGACTACCGAAAACAACCTAGTCCCCGAATCGAGTCTCCTTTCCAACCGACTGACATTCGATACATATTCAACAGTAGACCCCGAAATGTCTGCCAAAACCTCTCCAGAATCCGGGGAACCCAGCCCCGGCCAGACCCCCCGGTTCGACTTCTGCCTCGAATGGCAACGGGCCATCCACTCCGAACGATGTTGAGATGAAGAGCTTGCGCCCTGATCCCCCTAAAGGCTCAATTCGTCTGGGGGAGGATATTATGCAGTTGGCTCGGATGGGGGAGATTGGCACTATGCAGAAACTGTTCACGGCCAAAAAGTTCACCGCGAACCACCGCGACGAGGAGGGGATTACACCGCTGCATGTTCGTAAAAGCCCAGCGCAACATAACAAGGGATCTGTTTACTGACCGCATTCTCTCTTTCTAGTGGGCGGCAATCAACAATCAATATGCGATGTGTAGATTCCTGATCGACTCCGGAGCCGACGTCAACGCCAAGGGAGGAGAATCGGTGGCAACACCAGCCATGTGGGCTGCCCAACGGTGTCACTATTATATTGTAAACCTACTGCTCCAGAATGGAGCGGATCCTCTTCTGACAGACGTCCAAGGATACAACATCCTACACCTTGCGACCATCGATGGCAACGCTTTCCTACTCGTGCTGCTTCTACACCAGGAGATCCCCGTGGACGTTGTTGACCAACAAGGGCATACTGGGCTGATGTGGGCTGCGTACAAAGGGTATCCTGCATGTGTAGACTTGTTCCTACGATGGGGTGCCAATGCAAACGCCGTGGACGAAGGTGGCTTGACGCCGCTTCATTGGGCGCTGGTTAAGGGCTCAATGCCCTGTGTCCTGAAGTTGCTTGAATATGGCACCGACCGTTTCGCAAAGACCCGCGATGGAAAATCTCCTGCGACTGTGGCTCAGGAGATGAACACCCTGCGGGTTTGGTACCGCTCGCTCAACGAACGCGGCTTTGAACCTGATGGCACCCAAAAAGTGGTGCCTCTGGGCCTTTCAAGCTTCGTACGCAACAAGAGCATCATGACCAAGTTCTTCTTCCTCTGGCCTTTCTTGATTATCCTGGTTGCCATCTGGATGCTCAGTAACCTGGCGATCTTCGTTGCTGTGCCCCTCGTGTTAGTGACAGTCTTCGGGATGCAGTATGTCGCACAACAATTTGCGAACAAGGGGCCTATGGAATATCGCGTTCTGCAGAAGACACCGTATCTAGCTGGTGTCTTTGCAGGCACGTTGTTCTGGGTTGGCTTCCGCTATGTTTTCAAGGTGCTGCCGGCAACTTACTCATCGTCGCCGATTCTGAACATCTTGTTCACGGTCTTCTTTTGCTTGACTTCTTATTTCTACATCTTTTCCATGGTCCAGGATCCAGGTTACGTCCCGAAAGTGAGCAGCAGGAATCAGCAGAGAGAACTTGTTAAGGAACTCTTCGACCAGTGGAAGTTCGACGAAGAGAATTTCTGCATCCCATGTATGACAAGGAAGCCCCTCCGGAGCAGGCACTGTCGGCGCTGTGGGCGCTGCGTTGCAAAACACGATCAGTATGTGTCTTGGTAATATTTCTATTGATCTGATCACTAATGCTCAAATAGCCATTGCCCGTGGATTCATAACTGCGTCGGGTCGAACAATCTCCGCCATTTTGTTCTTTATATAGTCTCTCTCGAAGCTGGCATCATTCTTTTTGTGCAGCTAACTATTGCCTGTGAGTACTAGTGGCAAGGGAAAATATTGCCTAGGATCAGTCAACTAACAGGATGCAGATATCAATTCTCTACCCGCTCCTACCAATGCCACCTGCAATGTCATCAACGACACATTGTGTGACTATGCCTCTCGCGACCCCTTCACCCTGATTCTTAATGTGTGGATCACTCTCCAGCTGGTCTGGGTCACGATGCTGTGTGCTGTCCAGCTTGTCCAGATCTCTCGCAACCAGACAACCTACGAGAACATGCGAGGCCACCACATCGACCGATCCTACCCAAGCTCCCAAGCCTTTGCATCGGCCATGACTGCCGGAACCACGTCAATGGAAGCTGCTGGTCTTTCGGCTTCCGGACAAGGACCCAACCCGGCCCTTCGCGGCCCTCCCCCACACCGACGCAAGACCGGCTGCATCAAGCAATGGTCATCTCTCCTCGGAATCGACGCTTTTTGGACAACCGCCAAGGACGGTCTCCGCGACGGACCTCAGGCGGCCCGCCCTCGGAACCCCTTCTCCCGCGGTGTCGTCACCAACTGCCGTGACTTTTGGTGTGACCCGGCTCCGCTCTTCGGCAAGCGCCAGACTGGGGCGGCGATGCTCGGCGGCGAGGTGATCAACTATCACGATATGTACGAACCCCCAATGCGCATACACACTGGCAACCGGTCCGGTGACGGACCTGGTTACCGCAGCGTTGCTAGCGAGGACCCCGAACGCATGGTGTAAGCTGATCCGGGATCTGAGCGTATTTGCATTTGTTTTGTTTTTTTCCAGACCCTGCATTGATATCCTTCTGTGTTTTTATTATGCAAATCAGCGCGGTGTTGCATTACTGGGGCACGTGGCACGAGCAAATGTTTGCATTTTGCATTTAGAAGGGAACCTGTACAGTTGACGTCAGACATTAATGATTTATTTTACTATAATATTATGGGAGATGACTCTTGGACAAGAACAGGAACAAGAAAGTCCCTGGCTCTAGTGCCTATCCGGTATATATGACACAACCCACTTACTGTCCAAGGTTCTTTACCTAGGTAACCTCGAGTTCCCGCAGTTTCACACCCGCATCAGATAAGACATATAGTTTCCCTTGGCCATGCAGTGGCCCTGCAGCTAACCATCAACACGCTGCATAAGGGCCGATTTCCGACTTTCCCGCGGTGTTTCTGGAAAGATACCTATCTAGGGAGGGCAGTCCTATCCCATCCGAAAGGGCCGATTGGTGCGTCCAACTGGGCCTAGGTCCAGGTACATATGTACATATGTAATGACCGGGGTTACGCTTTACATTACGCATTACGCGAGCATAAGACGTACCTGCATGGGAGCTCTGGAGGTGCATATGCCAGCGCACACTACCTAGGTACTTCTGCAGCTTGAGATCCTGGCACGGGGATGACGGCAGTAGTGACTCCGGATATGCAACCTTGGTTGCCGGGCTGCAGGCTTTAAGGGAAAAGGAATGTTTGATCGCCGAGGGTCCAGTGTGGCCTGATCTCGTCCTGAACTTTCTAATATTGTGGCGGTCAACGATTACAAGTTAGGCTGCCAACAATTTCTTGGCTGATTACTAGCACTGTATACAACATAGTGTAACTAGGGCTGTCACCTCCCTAAACTTGCCTAGACACATACAGAACAGGCAATATGTACAATGTTAGTACATGATATAGGGTCCATCCAACGGCTTTCAATACTGGAGCCGGAAACAGGTCCGAATTACAGAACCCCAATCTGACACCTACCGAGGTAGGGAAACGAACCACAAGACATCAGATAAGTACATACGGAGCAGCAGTTTCCACTCTGGAAACATCCGATATCGCCGAAGAGAAAGCCGAAACTCAGTGGGAAATTGGAGATCTAATCTCTCGGGTACCGGCCCAGCCTCTGGACCTATGGAGACAAACACGAGGCATGTGCATGGATGTTACGGAACTTTGGCAGAATACAGAAAGACCATTTATGCTAATTTCTTCAAGGGAAAAGGGTGCAGGATCTACTCCGAACTCCGTGTACTATAATTATCTTTTTGCATATTTTATATTGTCCATCGTACGATGCGAAGCGCGGTTTCCGAATAAAATTACAGATTTAAGATTTACAAATTCACAGGTTTAAAAAATACCGAATCATAACAGTGCGTATGCGGGCTCCATCTCGCTAAAGACTCGACTAGGCAGGTGATGGAGCTCTAGGAAGCCACTTTTACTTAGTGCGGAATTGGGGAACTACGAATTGTAAGGAGAAAAGAGAAGTTACGGTCAAGCCCAACGCAATTGGAAAAAGCAATGTATTAATATGAATACCTCAAAAAAAAAGAAAGAAAGAAAAGAAGAAGCAAAAAAAGCAAAAACCGCCAAGTCCCCCAAGACAAGTCGATCAGATAAAAAAAATTTCGAGTTATCTGATCCATGCAGGACCCACTTGCCTTTATCTGATTTGATGTGATTCTTCACAATGGGATGGTTTGGGGAAATACCTACGTATGTACGGAGTAAGTCAGAGAAGCAAATCGATAACCTATATTGTATGTAGTATAAGAGTAGAAAATTCACAGCATACTAGTAACAGGTATACCATCCAGAATTGGGATCGACATCGATCAGCAGCTTGACAACTTTCGCGCGATTTTCTTGGATTTCCGTTTTCTAATGTCCCGCACTTGCCAAGGAACCTTAGAAAGTGACTTCTGTTTCTTTTTTAATTACCGTACAACTTCCGATCGGACGATTCTATGTACTCCACTTAGGAGGTCGGGGGACACCTGGACACACTTCGGCACTTAAGATTATCCTAAGATCTGGGCCGATCGGTAGTCTTGTGAACTCGAGAGAAAAAAAGAAAGGATTGAAGAAATATAGTAAACAAGCTCATCATTAACGCGAACAGAGGAAAAGAAAAAGAAAAATCTAAATACACATGTCTAAATGTTGAACAGAATAGCGAAGGGGAATCATCGAGAGCTGTCTCGGACATATTTTCAAAATCTCGGCCCACTTCCCCAAACCTTGGAAGTAAACCCGAGACACGAAACGACCATGTCACATTTTGTTTCACATTTTTCACAGCATAGCGCGCACCCGGGTGTCCTGCACCAAGGGGGCACCGGCCAGCTGATCCGCAAATACGGAGCTCACGATCTCGCCGCCCCGCACAGCCAGCACTGACAACAAAGAATCACTCAGACCGTGGGTCTGCTCGTTGCAACCTTGCAGCCAGATACCAGCCTGGGCACTGACCTTGGCACCGTCGAGCGAAACACGGTAATCCCGGCTGGGGTTCCAGCCTGACGCGCCGGCGGGCCGCAAGCTGCGCACGTTCTGAAGGAGTTCCTCATGCGCGTCGCGGAGGTAGCCCGTTGCGACCATCAGCGCATCGACATCCAACACTTCCTTGCCTTCGCTCTCATTCTTGACCGACTTGACGTGGATGCGCATGCGGCTTGATGGGTCGTGGTGCTCGATCCGGGCGACCTTGGTCTCTGCAAGGATGCGCTGCTGCCATTGTGTCTCGTCCGGGTTCTCCACTCGCTGCAGGTACATGTCGTTGTAGATGGACTCGATCAGCTCCAGGCGAACCACGCTGTAGTTCGTGGCTTTTTCGGTAGCGATGCGCTTCTTGCGTTCTTCGGCGCTCATCTCGTAGAACTTGTCTACGCGCTCGGGGTTGAAGATTTCGTTCACACTAGAAAAGGGTAAAAAAAAAGGTTAGCTGGGTTATGGTACGAGCTGCGCAATTGTTCTTTTTGAGGAAACGTACAAGGGCGAGTCATCGCTAGGACGCAGAGCGGTATCACGGAGGATGAGGGTGGTGCGCGAGTTGGGGTAACGGCGGTGCAAATCGTGGTAGATCTCAGCGGCACTTTGGCCACTGCCGACGACGGCAATATTGTAAGGGGCCATCTCGTCATTCAGCATTTGGGGCAGGTGAGTGCAGTACTTGGAGGAGTGCATGATGCGGGGATCCTGGGGGAAACCAGGAGGCATCTTAGCCTTACCACCGAGCGCAATGACGACCTTGCGGGAGTTGCGGGAGGAAATCTCGCCAGTACCAGTGTTGCGCGAGACAACGGTGAAGAAGTCGACAACACCACGGGAATTGGTGGGACCGGGGACAACCTCGACAACCTCCTCGCCGTAGTTGACAACATTGTCAAAGCGCAGGGCACACCAGCGCATGTAATCCTCGAACTCGACACGGGCGGGTAGGAAAGTGCCCAAGTTGGTGAAGTGGATGAGACGCTTCTTATGGTGTAGGTAATTGAGGAAAGTAAAGCTGCTGCGGGGATCGCGCATAGTAGCAAGATCCTTCATGAAGGAGATCTGCATGCGCGAGCCCGGGACCAGCATACCGGAGTGCCAGGCGAACTGGTTCTGCTTCTCCAGGAAGCAAACCTTGGGCTTGAAGTTGAGGTCCTTCGAGGCACCGAGGGTGGGGTCCATAGCATCGTTCAGGGCAATGGCAACGGCGAGCGAAGCTGGGCCGAATCCAACACAGAGCAGATCGTGCATCTCGTCAGCACCAGTGGGTCGCAACAGCGACCGACCTGACTGTGGTTGGGTGCGTGGCACCATGTCGTTGAGGAAGGAGAGCTCCGACTTGCGGGTAACAGGCTCCATGACGATTCAAGAGATTTAAGGTAAAAGGTAGAAGGTTAAAAAAAGAAGGGTATGTATATACAGCCGAAAAGGGAAATCCAAGAGCTTCAGGGGAGAGCTTCCAAGGTTCAAATCCTCCAAGGAAGAAAGAAAAAAGCAGGGAAAAAGGCTTTATATGATTCTCCGGAGAAGAAACGGATCAGATAACTTGACCAAGTGGATCCCCTTGAAGGTTCTCTGAAGCCCTCGCTTGAGCTTTTTGCCAAGTTTCCCGTATTTTTCTGGTTCGGGTGTCTTTTTCAATTTTATCGGATTTTATCAATTTTATCAATCAGTGAATTTCATCCGAGGTCTCCACTGTATATTTTCTTTTTTACTTCTTTTTAGTCTACGGAGTACGACGGTAGTAATTTATAAATATTGACATATTTCTCTATCCCGTATTAGATCCACACTATATGCAGAAAGATAAAAGAAGAAGAAGAAGAAGAAGAAAAGGTTGCTTCATGCACACCACGATCAACCAGAGCATAGCCATTTATAATTAAGGTCTTACGGCCGATGTCGGGAATGATTGGTTGTACGTATTATGGTATACATACGGAGTACATCTGTAACATGTTCACGTTGTTACCCCTCTTGGCAACGCATTGGACTCGTTTACAGTGGGACTTGCAGGAAAATTCCTCCGGAGTATAGAACCTATTATTATTTTTTTTGGCCTTTTTCTTTTTTTACCTTTCGGCGCTTGGGCGTTTTGAGGGGAACGATATTATATGAGCCTATTATTGCTACTGCTCTGCATATTAATCTTGTCAGTTTGTAATATATTATATAGGATCTCATACTACCTATATGTAGGCCTACGTCATTCGTAACCGGACACTCTCCACTGCTCCAGGGCTGTTTCGGCGGCTGATTCAGCCGAGTAGTGGGGGAATATGGTCTGACCTTTCCAACGTTGTAATAATAAAAAATATGGAAGGATTAGTATTAAATAAGAAAATAATAGACAGAGTAATACATACTGTAGAGTACATAGGTAATAAGGTACATAGGTAATACCTTCAAAATACATAATAAATAATATCGGAAATAATACATTCTCACCCACTTCGCTTTTCCGCGCTTGGCTCGCTGGAGATCATACAAAAATCTCATCTGTATGGATGTGCCCCTCGATTTGCTTTTTTCTTTTTGTTAAAACCCCGAAAATCCCCTTTCACCAAAATTGCTGGATGTGGGACTACTTTTTTTTGGCGCGTTTGCCTGCATACGATCTTCTCCAGCCACTCACGTTGCACCTAATTAGATCGACTAAGCAGACTACCTAGGTACTAGGCATATACTTTACCTTGGATATGTATGAGTGGGAGGAGGGAAAAAAGAACAAACCACACAGGTCATGGACCGATTCACCCAGTTTCCCGCCGTCAATGACGATGGTGATGATGTTCACATCGTACCATGGCAGGTGGATGCCCAACTCCCATCGGAAATATTTGCTTTGTCATGGGCAGTCTTGCTACGCGCATTCACAACAGACGAGAACCCAGTCTTTTTATTGAATGGTGCGCCAGTCAAGGCAGATCTATCTGCCCAAACGGTTCAGCCAGCAGATCTGGCTCCCGTATCAGATCTCTCACTTAAACACACAGCCGTGGTGTTGGAAGATCCTTTGTGCAGTGATGTCGGACATGCCCCGGCGTTGCAGTGGACCCTGGACCCCGCGACTCAGGTGGGAGTCCTGTGTGCGACCGGAGGCATGGACGCCGCTTTCCTGTACCAACTGGGCAACCAGCTGAAACAGATCGTGCAAGAGCAGGCTGCCCAGAAAGGTATACAGGTGACATTGTCTGCCGCGGAGGTTCCTGATCTAGCAATTTCAAACACCTCACCCTCCACACTGCCAGGGCCTCAACTTCTACACGAGCTTGCCCTGTGCAAGCTCAACGATTCAAACAACGCCATTGAATTCCTCACTGCGGATGGACATGTTCGTTGCTTGTCATACCGTGATTTGGACCGGCTTTCCTCGGAGCTGGCGAGTAAAATTGCTCGCGCTTCGAGAACTTCAAAGGGCCTACAGAGGGTTGTGCCAGTACTTCTGCCCCAGTCTGTGGAATTATACATTTCGTGGCTGGCTATCCTCAAGTCCGGCGCAGCTTTCTGTCCCTTGAACACCGATGCACCAATAGATCGCATTGAGTTTATCCTGCAAGATGTGGCTGCATCTGTGGTGGTCACAAATGATGCTCTTGCAACAAGAGTACCGCCGAAAGAGCATATTTCTATCCTTACCGTGGACGGTCTTGAAACCAACACCGAAACCACAGAGCCATGCTCAGAAAACAGCACTTCCACTGACCTGGCATATGTCATGTACACATCAGGCTCTACGGGCCGTCCCAAAGGCGTTGGTGTGTCCCATCTTGCTGCCACCCAATCACTTCTTGCTCATGATGATTTGATACCCCATTTCAAGCGCTTTTTACAATTTGCATCTCCCACCTTTGATGTTTCCGTGTTTGAGGTTTTCTTCCCGATGATGCGAGGGTCAACCCTCATCGGCTCCGAGAGAGAGAATATGCTTCTTGATATCTCCCATGTGATGACTACGATGAGAGTCGACGCCGCCGAGTTGACCCCAACGGTAGCCGGAGAGTTGCTGCGCGTACGAGCGGCAGCTCCATTTCTCCAGGTGCTCCTCACTATTGGTGAAATGCTTACTAGACATGTGGTAGACGAGTTTGGCCAGTCTGAGGGCAGAGATGGCATTCTCCATGGGATGTACGGGCCTACCGAAGCAGCAATCCACTGTACCGTTGCCACCCATTTCAAGGCCAAGGATCGTGTCAATATGATTGGAAAGCCTTTTAAAACTGTTTCCGCATACATCATGCCACTCCCCTCTGACGGCGATCTATCATCTATGCAACTTCACCCCCTTTCACTGGGCCAAGTCGGAGAGCTTGTGGTGGGCGGCCCTCAATTGGCAGACGGGTATATCAATCGACCTGAAGAAAATGCCAAGGCATTTATAGACAGTCCGGTGTATGGCCGCCTCTATCGCACGGGAGACAAAGCCCGTATACTCCCCACTGGAGAGATTGAGTGTTTCGGCCGAATTTCCAGCGGCCAGGTGAAGCTGCGAGGTCAGCGGATAGAACTTGGCGAGATCGAGCATGTTATCACGAGAGCTTCCGGTGTCCGCAGTGCTGTAACCATAGTCATCGACGGCAATTTGGTTGCATTTGTTCTGGTCACCGACAAGGTAACGACAGACAGCAGTCTCCGAGACGTCTGTCGTCGGCTGTTGCCTCGGTTCATGATTCCTGGCGAATTCGTACTCGTCGACCGATTCCCCCAACTTCCCTCGGGCAAGATCGACCGTAAAACATTAGAGGCAGATTTCATTCACCACCGAAGCACCGCTCAGGCTTTTGATGATCAACCCTGCCGAGACGAAAAAGAAGAGTCCATCATCTCAAGCGTGGCTGATGTGCTAGGCCGACGACTCTCGTCGACGGAGAGCCTAGCAGCAGCAGGGCTTGATTCGCTAGCAGCAATCCGTCTCGCGTCCCATCTATTGGATGCAGGAATTCGCTTAGGTGTGGCTACCCTTTTGGAGGCAGACTCAGTGGACGGGATCTGGCAGCTTGCCACCAGCCTTGAAGCTGCGAGCCCGACTGATGGTACGCAAGCGGCCCTGCAAACTATTCTGCAACTTGTTTTAGATGCAGGTGCAGCAAGGGTCGACTCACTGGGTTTGAGCGAACAGGTTTCGGACATCGTACCGTGTAGCCATATCCAACAGGCTATGATCTTGGAGACTGTTCGAGATGGCCAGGCATACTGGAACTGGATTGAGCTGGAATTCGAGCCCTCGGTCAATTTAGCTTCGGTGAAAAATGCATTTGGTCAACTGGTGAACCACAACGAGATCCTGCGGTCTGGATTTGTGCAGATCGGCCTCAAAGATCACTCATATGGCCGCTTCACCTGGAATACCATTGACGAGCATATTTCCGTGAAAAAAGAGCTTGACTACGATTTGGGCTTGAGTGCGGGTCACGATGTCTTAAACCCTTTCCGAGTCCAGATCAAGGAAGGGAAGGATCAGCTCCGCGTGCTGGTGCATATCCATCATGCACTTTACGATGGATGGTCTTGGCAACTCATGTTGAAGGATCTTAGAAGGATCCTGTCCGGAGAGGAGCTCACTTCTAAACCCCCATACAATGTGGTCGCAAACTTTCTCATTGAGCACAAACTGGGCAAATCGGCAAGAGAGTCCTCAGCGTACTGGCGTGATCAACTACAGGGTCTTTATCCTACAACTTTCCCTACTTTCCATGGAAATGCAGATGTCGTACATGCTACCGACAGGGCTACTCATGTGCTGGATATCTCCGTATCAAAACTTAACGAGGTTTCCCAGCATCTTCGCGTGAGCCGCCAAACCATTTTCCAAGCCGCGTTTTGCTATATCCTTTCTTCCTACCTTGGAACCGGCGACGTTACCTTCGGATCTGTCTTTTCAGGCAGGACTCTGCCCTTAAAGGGCATCGAGACTGTTCTCGGGCCTTGTATTAGAACGTTGCCTACACGCATGAACCTCGACAAAATGCAAGACGTGACTGATCTCCTCTTGGCCATCCAGAACACGAACCGCAAGTCAATCGATCATGGCAGCCTTCCTCTTCAGGATATAAAGAAGGCTTCTGGTATTGATTTGAACCGCAGTCTCTTCGATACGGCGTTTGTGTGGCAGGAAAGCATTTGGTCAGATGATGAGCAGGGCTCGGTGTTCCGGGAGGTTGGGGCGGGCGAATTTCTAGAATTTGCGCTTTTGCTGGAGTTTGAGCCACGAGAAGAAAGCATCTTTGCCCGGATGACTTATCAAAAGTCGCTGTTACCATACGAGCAAGCTATGATACTTCTCAAGCAGATTGATTCCGTGGCCTCGATCTTGATCGAGAAGATTAAGCTTCCGCTCAGGGAGATTCGATCATATCTTCCCTCGTCCACGTTGTCTATTCAACAGGCAGAATCGTGCGAGCAGGTTGATCTGCCAAGTTTGACATCCAGCGTCGAGACGATTGCCTCTACAGACCCTGACCGGGTAGCGGTTGAGTTGATGCTTTGGAAGCCAGAAACTCCCGCTCCATTTGTCGAAAGCATGACCTACAGCCAACTAAACTCCCGAGCCAATGCCTTTGCACACCTTTTGCTCCATGTCGGAGTGACGAAAGACGATCTAATCGCCATTCATCTGACAACGTCCCTTGACTTTTATGTTGCGGTGCTTGGAGTTGCGAAGGCTGGTGCTGGTCTCCTCCTAATTCCCCAGGCCTCTGTGCAGAAAATTCATTCTATTCTCTCCGTGGCGAAATCCAAGTTCTGCATCGTCGACCACTTGACGGAAACGGATCATCGTCTGAATTCTTCGAAGTCCATCCAGCTGCTTCACCTCTCTTATTCGCTGGATGTTTATCATGAGTTTAATATTCCACATATTAATGAAGGGTCTGATGTTGCCTATGCTGAAGTGACGCTTACTGAGAATGACTTCACGGAGACCATCGTCATCTCGCGCCAAAACCTACAAAGCAATATCAATGCCCTTGCAGACCTGTATCCATCGCCAACCGGGTCGAAAATGCTATCTTGTCTTCAAGGGTCAGGTAGTAAGTTTTCCATGAATTTTGATATCTAGGTTTTCTTTCTAACAAAACACAGCATCAATTTGCCAGACATTCTTCGCTTGGCACGTTGGCATGACGTTGTGCTCAACTACAGACTCAATCGTGAGGACTCGGATCGAGCAAGCTTGTAAAGATATGGAAATAACACACCTTCACTTGCCTCCCATGCTGGCCTCCCGTATTGATCCACAAGCCGTCCCCAGTGTGAAATACCTCCTCTCTTCGGGCGATGAAATTACTCCCAAGCTCCATCGCAACTGGGCTGGCAAAGGTCTTCACCAAGTATACAGCAGCCGAGCACTGGCTCACGCATGTACTCTCTGTCCCAATATGCAAGCAACGACCTATGTTCGAAACATTGGTAGACCCCTGAAGAACACATCTGTGATGATCGTGGCAGATGGAGATTCACTAGGTCTTCTTCCACGCGGCGCCATTGGAGAGTTATGCTTTGGCGGAGATCAAGTTGGGCGCTGTCTACCTGACTCCGAGCCATCAGCGACTAGGCGATTCGTTGACCATCCTGAGCTCGGTCGGATCTATAGAACGGGTGACATGGGAAGACTTCTTCCTGATGGTACACTCATTCTTTCCCGAAGTTCTGGCCTTGCACAGCCGTATGGCCTGTCTACTGATCTTGATGAGGTTGATCGCGCTCTCATGTCTTTGGAAATGGTCCACGAATCAGTGAGCATGATTTTGGACGAACCAACATTGCGCCAGCAGAGATTGGCAGTATTTTGGGTTCCTTCAACGAAATACTCAGATTCTGTGCAAATCGAGGAAGCTACGAATGATCTTTTCAGGGAGCTCACCAAGAGACTGTCTCCTTCTAGCCTTCCGTCGCTTCTCGTTCTCGTAGAAGCGATAGATCTTACTAGGTCTTATAAGACTGACCATTTCATGTTGAGGCAACGGCTGGGACAGCTGACAACAAAAGACCTTACGATATTCTCGCCAAAGCTCAATGCCGATGATACTGGTGATAATTTCACTGAGCTTGAGAGGACCATCTGTAGTGCGCTATCCGCAGTTACTGGTACCGACCAAAGCAACATCCGCAAGCACGTGTCCTTCTACAGAATGGGTCTGGACTCTCTTTCTGCCATTTCCTTCTCGCGGAAGCTGTATGAGTCTGGATGTGGAAGGATTGCTGTGTCCACAATCTTGCGCCATAGCTCTATTGCTCAGCTTTCAGCTGTCATTCCTGCCACGATCAACGAGAATCAGCCCGGACAGGCTGTGGTGCCCGCACCACCAACTGTGTTCGATGAAGTATTCACTCATCAGGTAGAAGATGAGTTCAAAGCTGCAGCTGTACCAGTTCAGAGCATTTACCCTTGCACTCCACTCCAGGAGGCTATGCTTGCAGCTGAGTCTAGTGGTCATTCAGCTTATTTCAATCACCTCTTGCTTCTTGTGCACACCAATGCCCAGGATATGAGAGCAGCATGGGCCAAGATGATGCAAAGACAAGGCATTCTTAGAACTTGTTTCATGCAAACTCATGATAAGCGGTTTGCATATGTTCAGGTTGTACTGGATACATCGGTCTTACCGTGGTCTCATATTGAAACCTCTTCTTCTGAACTTGAGAATGTCATCAAGGAGAGCAAGTCCAAATTTGAGGGTCTTTCTCCTGTCAACGGCCAGCTGCCCTACTCGTTGACTTTGATAACCGACTCCACTGCGCAGAAGACACATCTTCTGCTGTCCATTCATCATGCATTGTATGACGGAGAAGGCATCGCCCAGTTGTTACAAGAGCTCCAGATGTTGCTTTCAAACCAAGAATTGCCAACAACCGCTCCATTCCGCAACTTCATCGATTACATGACCTCTGTTGATTATGGCTCGTCGGACGAATACTGGGACCAGTACTTGTCAGGTGTTTCACCGACCCTTCTTCCCACGCCCGAGCCTGTAGCCCATGCAGGCAAGTTGGCATCACAGCAGATCCATACATCCCTAAATGGATCTTTCATATCATTCAAGCAACAATGCAAAGACCTCTCTGTGACCCCTTTGAACATTTTCCACGCTGCATGGGCCAGACTCCTCTCTCTGTACACTGATTCCTCCGACGTCTGCTTCGGCAATGTCTTCAGCTGCCGAACTGTTCCCTTGGATGGCGTAGATCGGATAGTTGGCCCTTGCTTCAACACACTTCCAATTCGAACCAAGTTCTCCTCGACCGCAACAAATATTGACATCATTAACTTGTCCCGAAAGAGCAATAACGACATTTTGCCTCACCAACTCAGTCCTCTACGGCGTATTCAACGGCGTGTTCTTGGTGATGGCTCTCGCCTCTTTGACACGCTGGTCATCTTCCAGAACAGAAGTGCAGATCTTGACCGCAATATCTGGGAACTTCTTCAGGACGAAGGAAACATGGGATTCCCCTTAATTTGTGAGATCGTCCCCGACGAGTCAATCGACAGCATCCGTGTCTGCCTCCACTTCCAAGTATCCCATGTCTCGCAAGCTGTGGCTGAGAACATCGCGCGGGACTTTGTGGCCCTTGTTGGACACATCACTCAGTACCCGTCTGCTCAGGCATCCGATAAGCGACTATTTGAGACAGACATTCCTCGGGTCTTTGAACAGAAGGTGCCCAAAATGACAGAATCTGTTCATTTCCTGACCGAACCTCGGCAAAAGCGCCCATGGTCCTACCAAGAGGAGATTGTTCGCGACCTTCTTTGCAAATTTTCCAATGTCGACTCGGATAATGTGCTCCAGGATACGACGATCTTTCAACTTGGCCTGGATAGTATCAATGCTGTGCAGGTATCGGCGAAGCTGCGTGGGTTAGGGTATAATATCTCATCTGGTGATATTCTCGAGGTATGTCATGTCATATCCGCGGGGGTTGATTGTCGACCATGAATCCTGTTAATAACTTACTGACTTATATCAGGCTGCTTCTATTGACCAAATTGCTTCTCTTCTTACTTCCAGCTCCAAGGTTGTCGAGGAAATCGAGTTTGACTTTGAACTTTTCCAAACCCATCATTTACAATCTGTCTGCGAACAACTTGAGATTTCTTCGCAGATGGTGCAATCTCTTCGCCCTTGTACGCCAGTTCAGAATGGAATGCTGGCGATGTTCACGAATTCACATGGTGAAGTGTACTTCAACCGAATGGGCTTGAGATTCTCCGTTCCTCTGGACAAGAGGATTTTGAAAGAAGCATGGTCTAAAGTCGTGGCTCAGCATGAGATGCTTCGAACAGGCTTCGTGCAATTGCGCGATCAGCAGAATCCTTTTGCTATGATAACTTACCATGACAACAGCAAACTACCATGGTGCGAGACCACGACCCCCATGGCAGACACCCCTGGTGTTCAAGAAAAGCATGCTTTGGAAAATCTCCACCAACCCCCATGGAGCATTGAAGTAGAGGCAGGTGATAACACCAGTATGATGCATTTTTCTGCATTGCACGCTATTTACGATGCTCAGTCTCTGGCTACCATATTTGCGGACGTCAGGGCAGCATATGAAGGGAAGGCTCTGTCTATGCCGGCGCCGGTAACCAACACTCTCGGCCCTATCCTTCTTGAAAGCAAGAGCCAGAGCGAATCCGCGCAATACTTCTGGAAGGAACTGGCCCCAGAAGTGCAACCCTCCAAATTCCCCGACTTGCATCCCATCCGCACAAACGAGCGAACATTACTCACCACCTCCATCCGTTGCGCACAGTCTCGCAAGGCCCTTGAAGATGCCTGTCGAGAGATCGGCGTTACACTACAGGCAGCGGGGCAAACCGCATGGGCCCGCTTGCTCTCTGCATATACAGGCGAGTCCAACGTCACTTTTGGGACTGTGCTTTCTGGTAGAAACTTATCTGCCGCTGCTCAACATGCGGTATTCCCGTGTCTGGTCACAGTGCCAACGCCCCTACATATTGAGGGTTCCAACCGACAGCTTTTGGACCGTACACTGAAGCGAAACGCTTTATTGGTGAAGAATCAGTTCGCACCTCTGTCACATATCCAGCGTTGGCTAGGCAGCGATGAGCCACTATTCGATACGCTGTTTGTCTATCAGAAGTTTACTTTGGATGCTGTTGGTACCGATGGGTGGGATATCATTGACGAGGAGACGAATATTGATGTAAGTAGAACAAGCAGACAGAATACTCCGCGACTTTGCAGGATTTTGACTAACATTATGCAGTATCCTCTTTCTATCGAGTTGATTCCGCAATCGACAGATCTTCAGATTTCACTGAGCTACCGGGGAGATCTTGTCCCCGCGGAGCAAGCAACGATTCTCTTGAGTCAGTATGACAAAATTTTGCAGGATACTGTCTTCCGTCCGGATGCCAGTTCCACCGATTACGAGTCCCTGGGTAGTAGTCTGCTATCCATTACTCCTGCGAAAGAAGCCCCGATTCCTACTACGGTGTCTTTGCTGCACCAATTCGTCGAAACGAACGCGCTCAGGATCCCCGAGAGGATTGCATTCGAATTTGCTTTCGGTAACACTGCAGACAATCTCCATAAGAAGTCTTGGACTTACCGCAAGTTCAATGAATGTGGCAATCAAATTGCACATCTCCTGCAGGCAAAGGGAGCCGTTCCCGGTGGAATTGTGGGAATATGCTTTGACAAGTGCCCTGAAGCCTCCATGGCGATTCTGGGTATCATGAAAGCTGGATGTGCATATTTGGCTATTGACCCTGGTGCCCCTATCTCTCGTAAGCAGTTCATGTTAGAGGACTCCGGTACCAAGATCCTGCTTTGCAATCAATTGAAGATGGTGGAACTGGAGGGTCTGCCAGATATTGACATTCAGGCACTTGATGAGCCTGGGCTGTTTGATGGAGTCTCAACAGGTGATATCTCACTTTCCCGTTCTATTCAGCCAGATGATACTTGTTATTGTCTGTACACCTCTGGTACTACCGGAACACCGAAAGGCTGCGAGATCACGCACGATAATGCTGTGCAAGCAATGCTGGCATTCCAAAGATTGTTCGCAGGACACTGGGATGAAGAGTCTCGGTGGTTACAATTTGCCTCCTTCCATTTCGACGTCAGTGTTTTGGAACAGTACTGGAGCTGGAGTGTTGGAATTTGCGTCACTTCCTGTCCGCGAGATCTGCTGTTTGAGGATCTCACTGGAACGATACAGAAGCTTCAAATTACGCATATCGACCTGACGCCCAGTCTGGCAAGACTAGTCCATCCCGACGAGGTTCCGTCCCTTTGTCGGGGAGTCTTCATCACCGGCGGAGAGGCTTTGAAACAAGAAATCCTCGATGCCTGGGGCAGACATGGTGTTATTTACAATGGATACGGGCCTACTGAAGTTACTATCGGATGCACCATGCTCCCACGGATGTCTGCCAACGACAAAGCCTCAAACATCGGGCCCCAGTTCGATAATGTAGGGTCATATGTCTTCAGCCCCGGCACCACGACACCAGTCCTACGCGGCAGTATAGGCGAACTCTGCGTCTCGGGACCTCTCGTTGGAAAGGGCTACCTGAACCGAGCCGACCTCACCAAAGAACGGTTCCAAGAGCTCCCCAAATTCGGCGATCGCATCTATCGCACAGGTGATCTCGTGAGGATTTTGTACGATGGAAGCTTCCAGTTCCTTGGTCGTATTGATGACCAGGTCAAGCTCCGTGGACAGCGACTTGAAATTGGAGAAATTAACGAGGTCATCAAACAAGCAACGCCTGGATTGAACGAAGTCGCTACCCTAGTGATCACGCACCCCAAACAGTCGAAGGACCAACTTGTCTCGTTTTTCACGACTATCGCTGCAGATAGGAAATCTCGTGCTGTCGACGTCAGGGTCCGATCTTCAAAAGATGATCGCGCCCTACTGTCAAAGATTAAGGGCGCTTGCCGCACTCATCTTCCCGGGTATATGGTGCCTACACATATCATCCCGATGACCCGCTTCCCACTTTCTGCCAATAACAAGGTTGACATGAAAGTCTTGAAGGGTACCTATCAGGAGCTTTCTCTGGAGGATATTCAGAAATTGGGCTCGATGAGTGTTGGCCAGCCTACTGACAGTGTCCAGGAACAGAAGATCATTTCTGTTCTGGCGAGGTTTATTGGTTCTTCTGCAGAGAAGGTCTCGTCATGGTCCAGTATCTACGAGCTTGGCCTGGATTCTATATCTGTTATTGCGTTCTCGAGATGTCTCCGGGAGGCTGGCTTTTCTCAGGCTCAGCCATCGATCGTCATGAAGTGTAAGTCTGACATTCCAAGTGCTGGCTGAGAATATACTTGACTAACGATGTCTAGATCCTACAATTTCTGGCATGGCTTCGGCTCTACAGGTGCCTATGTCGTCTTCTGTCTCTGGGGATACCCTCCAAAGAAATTCCAAGCAACGCATCGAGGCTTTCGCCCACAAGAACTCCCACGCTATCGTCGAGCATATCGGAGCCATCGATGCTGACGTTGAAACCATTGCGCCCTGCACTCCGCTCCAGGAAGGTATCATATACCACTACCTGTCTAGCAGCACGCCATTGTACTGCTCATCTTTCACTTTCGAGCTCGACCCTTCGGTCAATCTCGAGGATTTGCGCGCAGCTTGGAGTCAGGCCCAGAGAGACGTTCAAATGCTGCGTGTCAGGTTTTCGCCATCTCCAGATGGCTACGCCCAAGCTGTCATGAAGAAAGAAGCCCTCCCGTGGTTCCTTGCTACCGCCCGCACTAAAGAGGAGATTGATGACTTGCGCAAACAACGACACCAACACTGGTCTACCCAGCTCGACAATCTTTCATCAAATCTGTGGGAAGTCGGAGTCATTTCTTCCCCCAAAACATCGGTCATGTGTCTGAACATCTTCCATGCTCTCTATGATGGAAACAGCCTGGTCCTGCTCCTCGAATCGGTTGCCCGAAATTATCTCGGCCAGAGCAAGAGTTCACAGTCAATCCCGGAGTTCACTGATGTATTGCACTTCGGTCCCCTTTGTAAAGATCCTGCAGCAGAGGCATTCTGGAAAGAGCATCTTGTCGGCTGTAGTGATCGAGCCTTCGCCGAGAACCGCCAAGTAGACAGCTCACCAGTTCTGCTCAAAGTTCAAATGAATGCGACGAATCAGGTTGACCATCTTTGCCAGTCGCTCAATGTCACACAGCAAGCTGTTCTCCATGCCTGCTGGCTTCTCACTCTCCAGGAGCAATACTCATTCGTGCCAGCACTTGGTATCATTGCCTCAGGCAGGACAATCGATATACCAGGCATTGGCGACGTTATTGGTCCACTGTTCAATACGATCCCCAGCAACGTCCAGCTGGATGGCTTGGAGTCTTGGTCTGATATTGCTAAGCGCTGCCATGACTACCATGTGTCCATGATTCCTTTCCAAAACACCGCCCTGCGGGACATTGTGAAATGGCTCGGAAAAAGTTCCGATGAGCGACTCTTCAACTCTTTGTTTGTCTTCCAGAGGGAAGATGATACCCACGAATCGTCCACAAAAGGTCTTTGGCGTACACTCGACTCAGAGGCCCAGCATGAGTACCCTCTGGCCTTTGAAGTTGTGCGCGATGGCAAGCAATATCTGACAGCCACCATTGCCGCAAAGAGCCATGTGGTATCGTTGGAGGACGCTCAGCAGATGTTATCTACGTTTGAACGAATACTTTCTGGGTTTGCGCAAGACCCCAACAAAGTGTTGCCCAAGATAAACCGGGTGCCTCTCACTCAGACTGTGACGAATGGCGAAGTCAACGGTCACTACGAATCTCCGAGGACGTCAGAACAAACAAATGGTGAATATACCAATGGCTCTTTGTTTGAATGGACTTCCCAGGCTTCCACAATCCGCAACGTCATCGAAACCCTTGCAGGAGTGGAACCGCAATCCATCAGCGAGAACACGTCAATCTTTGAAGTTGGACTTGATAGCATCGATGCAATCAAAATCTCCTCTCGGTTGAGCAAGGCCGGAATCAAACTTCCCGTTAGCTCCATCATGCGCCATCGTACAGTGAAGGCCATGAGCGAGCAACTCTCAATGACAAGTAGCCATACAAAAGATGCGGCACTGCCATTGCTCAATCAGCTAGAGAAATCATTGGCCAAGTTTATCGGTGCTGAAGGTCTTCTCCCGCCGAGCGCGACTCGAATCCTACCAGCTACACCCATCCAAGAAGCTATGGTAGCAGAAATGTCTGCCTCCGGTTACAAGCATTACTACAGCCACGAAATCCTCGAGCTTGAGCCAGATGTGGACATTGAAAAGATGGAGCGGGCATGGAGAGCTGTCGTTAGGGCCCACCCTATACTTCGTACTTCGTTCGTTGAAGTCTGGGATCCGCAGATTCCTGTTTCGTATGCCCAAATAGTTCATGGCGAGGATCATATTGACCTTCAGACTGTCTATTTGCACGGAGTCTCCGTGGAATCCATTATAGAGACTCAGCGTTCAAGGGCACGCCAAGAACTGATAAGCAGCCCTTTGCTATCTATTGCCATTGCAGTGGATGGAGCTAGGCGGTACGTCGTTTTGTCAATTGCGCATGCTCTTTATGATGGCTGGTCAATCAACCTACTTCATGAAGATATCGCAAGGTCTTATGCTGGTGCAGAGTGCTCCCGCCCGCCGGTTGATGACATTCTCGAGCAAATTATTTCCTCATCTGGCCAGGAAGCACTCAGGTTCTGGCGAGCAACGCTATCTAATTTCGCCCCGGTATCTTTCGCGTCTATGGAGCATGCTGACAATGCGTCGACTGTCGTTCACCGAGCAGAACAATCGTTATCTGTGCCACTGTCCAAAGCGGAGGCGTTCTGCAAACGCCATAGCATTACTCTCCAGGCACTTCTCGTCAGCTGTTGGTCTCTTGTCCTTGCCACGCATGTCAAGAAGCTAGACGTTGGATTTGGGCTTGTCCTTTCTGGTCGGAACGTGGCTGACTCTGAGCATGTGATGTTCCCGACCATGAACACTGTCGCCATGCGAGTTATTCTTCATGGGACGCGCGTAGAATTGGTGAAGTATGTACAGGAGGCTCTCCTAGCCATGTCTGAACATCAGCATTTCCCGCTTCGGCGCGCCAGACCAGATACGGGATCGCGGGCGTTGTTTGATACGCTTTTCATGTATCAGAAGAGGCCGGTAGAGAATATCCAGGCCCAGCCTGGCCAGGCTTTGTATAGATCTATTGGTGGAACAGCCGATGTTGAATACCCTGTTTGCGCTGAAGTAGAAGGTGTCGGGGAGGATTTGGTTGGACGAGTTGCTTGTCGTGGGAATGTTGTTGGAGATCAAGACACACTTGCGCTCTTGGGGCAGATGGGCGATATACTTTCGTCTATCATTGATGATCCATCTGAACAGACTGTCGAATTCACCAGCGAAGGAGTGAAGGTTTGTGGGAGCGCGGCTTTCCAGGATGAGTTGGGACAAGTTATCAAGACTGATGCAGAGCCCCGGGCACTCAGTCACGCACAATGGTTGCCCATTGAGTCAAAGATCCGCAAGGTTCTTTCCATTGCATCCGGAGTACCTGAAAGCTCCATTGAGAAGAGCTCCACAATTTTCGAGCTTGGTCTGGACAGCATCAGCGCCATCAAGGTGGCTGCGCTCCTGAAGAAACAGTCCGTCAAGCTTGCGGTCAGTGACATGCTTCGGGCTGGTACCATCGAGAACATGGCCAAGGCAGCCAACAGCAACCAGACGGAGTTCTCACTCACAAATATATCGAGCATTCTCCACGAATCACTCAATGGTACTAATGTAGCGGAACTGCTACAGTCGCACGGTATTGATTCGCAACGGGTGCGAAAGGTGTTCCCCGCAACTGCAGGACAGGTCTATTTCCTCTCAATGCACGCCGTGAATCCCCAGGTATTCTACCCTGAGTTCTACTATGTGGCATCACGGAAATTGAGCCCTGAAGTACTTGATCGGGCCTGGGCTCGGGTCATAGACCAAACCCCAATGCTTCGAACAGCATTCGTTCCCACTTCTGGCTCTCCGCTATTGCCCTATATGCAGATCGAGTTTGAGGCTGTGAACATCCCTGTGATCTGGCATTCCAAGTTCGATCGGCATCTTGTTTCAAGAAGTCTCAAGCAAGAATTTGGGGCAGTGCCGGTCGCACTGCATGCCTGTCAAACGAACAAGGGGACGGCGCTTATTCTGCAAATCCACCATGCACTGTACGACGCTGTCAGTCTACCCCATATCTTAGACAGACTTGTTACACACTGCAGTCAAGAGGAGGTTGCCAAGCCAAACCCCGACCTTGAACTCTCACAGCTCGTAGCATTCCAGCATGTTCATTCGCCCGTGGATGTCCGGCGGCAATTCTGGCAAAAGTATCTAGGCCAAATGCCAACAGCGGCAAAACGAGGGGATGGCTTCGGCTCTGTGCAACATCACTACCGGCCGGGTCTGGTTTCGAATATGATTAGTGTCGAAAAGGTTGCTAAGCGCCAGGGCCTTAGCATTCAGACCGTCTTTTTGGCTGTCTATGCTCGAGTGCATTTGCAGGAATTGGATGCAGCTGAAACCATAGATGACGCAGGGTCTCGCAGGCGGTTAACTGTTGGACTGTACCTTGCCAATCGATCTCATTCCATCGAAGGTCTCGCCGAGTCGGTGGTTCCCACCGTTAACATTGTTCCACTACGACTGGACGACAAACTCAGCGATTCCAACGACACCCTCCTTGACGCCGCCCGCAGAATCCAAACTGAGATCAACAAGATCAGCCGACCAGAATACTCGGGTGTGTCTCTCCTGGAAATTGCCGAATGGACGGGCGTCCGAATCGACACCTGCGTCAATTTTCTGCGACTCCCTGAGCAAGAATTGAAAGCACCCAGCAACGGTGACCAAGTAAAGTTTGCTCTCACAGCAATTCAACGCGAGGAGTTTGAAGATCTTAGCGGGGCCGCCCCAGTTTCGGAAAAAGACACAATTCCGATTAATGGCAATGGCGTGGCGCCACCGGGTGCAGCCGAGACGAGCCCGGGCCTCGAACATCCAAGCGCCTCAACGGCTCAAAACATCTTCCTGGTAAGTGGGCGAATGCACATCACTTCTGCATGTTACCAGGGTGATTGAGCCTTATGCGATTGCTTACATTTCAACAGCCTATGATCGACGTGGAAGCCGCCATCCGTAATGGTCGGTTAGACTTTGGGCTCTTCGCACCGGAATCCCGTCTGGACCGAGACACAGCGGAGAGTGTGATCGGCGCTATGCGACGGGAGATGTCTGCATTGGTGACAGATTTTGAATTGATATAGAATGTCTAGTGATGCTAGGGATGGAAGAGAGGGGAGGGGAAAGAGTATCCGGGGTGATTGTACGGAGTACGGAGATTGGAGTATGGAGTACGGAATATCATAGATTAGGTTTTCTTTTCTTTTCTTTTTATTTTCATGTGGATAATTTGCTATTTTGTTTTCTGCTATATTTCGCTATTCTCGCTATTCTCTACTATTGCTGATCATACTCGGTGCATATGAGGCGTTGGATGTGTATAGTTTTTTCCCGGATTATCGAAAGCCATGTGATTTGACGAGTGACGGCGGGACCCACGGACCGGGACGGGCCCGTTGGATCTTTTGGGACTGCACTATGTTGTAGATAGAAGATGGAAGATATAAGGGCATTATGTTATACCTAGGTATGCATTGTAGTATACAAGAAACATACTTTATATTGTATATGGGCATAGGTACACTATAAACCAGGTCTTTTTTTTTTTTTTTTTTTATACAAGATACTGGTTTGGCGCCAATAAGAGTCAGTAGCTTTCTGTCATTCCTCCGAGAATACTGATGAATCAGATGAATCAGATGTGGACTTCAGAAGAGGCAGTGCGAGTGGGCTCATGGTGGCACTTAAGCAAGGGGGGATTTCGCGTGGCCTATCGCCAGTTGGAACTGCCTTTTTTTTTTTTTTTTTTTTTTTTTTTTTTTGCATTTCCTCTTTTTCAATTTTTATTCTTTCAAGGTACATATGTAACACAGGGAACTAAAAATAATAATCACATTGTATTTCACATTGTATATTGTACCTTCAATTAAATGAAAAAAGAAATGAAAAAAACAGAACTGGGGTATTTGGTAAAAGTACGGAGTACCCCTCCCTTTGTTTATTGGAGTGGCGTTGGGGGTCCGTGCGAGTGGAAGACGCGCAGTTTTTCTCAACTCCTCCGTGTAGTTTCTTTTAGTTTCTTTTATTTCTTGTGAAGAGTGAAATTATGTAGGTTGAGTTTGAATTAGAAATTCTTTTTTTAATATAAATCCTCAAATTAGAGGGTAATATTGAGGCTAATATGTTATGTTTTGCTTATTTTGTATCCTATTTATTGCTTACTTAATATTTGTTTATGTCACAATCACGCGTCACCCTAATCCACATCGGGCATCGAACGATCAACAACGCGACTGCGCGTTAATCGGTTTGGACTTTATTTCTATAACCTCAACACCTGAACACTCGAACACTTGAATACGAACATTTGAACATTTGAACATTTTCTTTCTTTTTTAAACATTCTTAATATCCTCAAAGTTTCAACCCAACTCTCGGTCCCCGGTCCTCGGACACGGTCACATACCAATACCCAACCCCTCCTCGATTCCGCCCTTTCGCCCTCGTGGGCTGACCTCACCTTTTGTATTGGGGGCCCTACCCCTTGCGACCTTCTTTTTTTCCCTTTGGAAGGAAAAGATTCCGAAACCCTTGACACTACCTTTCCAAGAGTGTAAACCAAAAAGTGAAACATTCCACACATATCGCGCAACTCTTGTTATCTTTGGGTATCAACCCCCATCAAGGTGAAACAGCGCAGACAGGCACGCGTTGTGTTTGTCCAGGGAGAAGTTGAATTCCCTTGGAGTCCGCAATGGAAGTGGTGTGAGTCAGTTGTGAACTTGCCAATCGCACCTGCCAACATTTGGGAAACATTCCATCGTGCCTTCCTTTGAAATCGGATATCATATATCGAATATCTTTGATATCCTTGGCTTCCTCTCTTGCCCTTTCTGGACGCGTTGTTGATTTGAACGCGTCAACAATTGGAACCCTTGGGAAGCTCTCTAAACCTTTGACGAATTTCCTCGGGGGTATCTAGATCTCTTAAGATATCCAGAGCGCATTTAGTTGTGACGCGCTCTTCATTCTGGACTTGCGCGGTGCGTTTTGACACATTCCCCCGCGATGGTCGCGACCTTTTCGCCGCACCGGGACTCCGGTGGCACACTTCATCTGCCATCGCACTCGGGAATCCATCACGTTGACGCCAGCTCTGCGATCCGCCAACTGAGACGCTCACTTTCGCGCTCCCCTCAAAGAGTTCAAACTTCTTTCTCAACCCACGTACTCATTCCCCTTCTAAATCTGCCTACATCTCTTCTCCCTTGTCGCCTTCACGGCGCGCTTCGCAGAACAATTTTGTTCTCTTCCCATCTCACCAATCTCATCAGTCGCCTCTCGCTGTGCCTTACCCTCCCAGCGCGAAGATTAGTAGGCCGGCTATGCGTCGACGCACATCACCCCGCAGTCCGGCCAAACGCGCTTTAAGTGTTTCGACTGATGGTGGTAACGCGACTCCAACCCAACCCGCCTCTTTGCCCTCTGGTGAAGAAAATGACTTGACTCTCGACGACCTTGTCGCGCCAAAGCAAAGTACTACCCCAGACAGTCCTTGTTTTATTAACACTCCTTCTGCCCCTTTGGGCGAATCGACTTTTGCGCCGCGACCAACGTTGTCGCGCATTGAAAAACGACGTAGTGGGACCTTTGGTAGCTTTGCGACTGGCAGTCCCTTGAAGCGCAGCGACGGGATTATGAACTTGGACCAAGCATCGCGAGGCAGCCCCTCTGCAAAGCGACGCAGCGTGCACACTCCCAACTGCTCAGCCGAATTTAGCATTTTCGACAACGAAGTTGGGAATACGACCCCAGAGGGCTCTCCGACGCGCAACGAAATTCCCTCGTTCCCAACGCCTGTCCAGCCACACAGTCCATTTGCGACAATCCCTAAGCGCTCATCTTCTCTACGACGCTCGACCCTACAGCAGCGCGGCGATCGACCGCTCTTTGGGCGACCCAGGGCCGTGGATGATTCAACCGACGCATCACCACCTGAGACGCCATTGTCTGTTAGGCCGCGAATGTCATTTGATAGCAGCCTATTCCAGCCAGGCAGCGAAAACATTTTCTCTCCTAGGCCTCCGGCCAGCCCTCTTTTCAACTCCCCCGTCAATCCTCCCGCCAACCCCACCGCCAACACTACTCAACCCCCTCGGCCTACTGCTCATCCTCTCTCTCGCACTATTACTCAGTCCTCTTCTGGATCTAGTATTGAGGATTCCCCCACCCATGAACCAGCTCACAAGCCCGAGGGCCGACGACCAATGTTCAACTTCTCCAAGTCTCTGCCCGCCGGGGCTACTCGTCCTGCCCCCGTGACTCGGATCGTACGAGAAGACACAGCAGAGACGTTTGCTACCCCGGATAACTTCAGGCTAGTGAAGCCTCTACCCGCGGCATTCATGTCCACTGGTCTTATCTCCAAGAAAAACCGCAATGCGGAGGAGAGTTCCGGATTTAACAAGAACATGCCCGACACACCATGCAAGCGGCCTGTTAACCTTTTCACTGCGGGTCCAAACCCCACGGACCGATTGTTTGACAAGTCACGTCTGGTTCATCAGTCAGATGCAGTCTCCGCCTCTCCATTTAACCCACCTACTACCTCGCGCCCCAAGCCAAGTCCCTTCGCTCGAGGCATGGGAATCTTCGGTAGCAGCTTTAATCGGCCCGAGGCCTCGCGGCGTGGAAGTTTCGCCAGCATTGATGGAGATGAACTGATCCTCGCCCAATCGCCTTCTTCCCGATACGACAGCCAGCCTCTAAATGACGACTTTCCTCCCACGCCCACTAAACAGCCATTCCTCCCCTCTCGCACCTACCCTCCCGCCACTTCTCAAATCGCATCTCTGGAACGACTATCCGAGACAGCGAGTCCGCTGCATGAGAAGTTTCTGCAGGCGTCTCCTCACACTCCCCGCGACCACTACTTCCCTCCCGACCCGAGTGGCTTATCGATCTCCGTGCCAAGTGATCATCAATATGTGCAGGAGCATGAACTTCCAGCTACTCCAACTGGACCGCGAGACTCTTGGTCATCATTCCGACGGCCCAGTCTCCAAATCAGCGGCTACCATGTTCCAGATGTGGACCCGACTCTGACATCCCGCTTTGAGAATGTGGAGCTTATTGGAACTGGCGAGTTCTCTCAGGTATTCCGTGTCGCGCAGCCTCATGACGCATCCTTCCCATCTGTCTTCTCTCTTCCGTCAAGCGAACCAAAATCGCCGACATCCCTCCCCCATCGGGTGTGGGCTGTGAAGAAGAGCAAGCAGCCTTATCTGGGGTTGAAGGATCGCGAACGCCGTATCCGCGAAGTCGAGGTTCTCAAGGCTTTGACCAAATGTGACCATGTTATCTCCTTTATGGACAGCTGGGAGAACAATGGCCATCTGTACATTCAAACGGAGTTCTGTGAAGAGGGTAGCCTGGATGGCTTCTTGGCCCAAGCCGGACTTAAGGCCCGACTTGATGACTTCCGTATCTGGAAGATTCTGCTCGAAATGTCTCTGGGGCTGAAGCAGATCCATGACGAGGGATTCATACATCTGGACCTGAAGCCTGCTAATATTCTGGTCACCTTTGAGGGTACTTTGAAGATTGGTGACTTTGGCATGGCGACCCGATGGCCTGCGGAGGATGGTATTGAGGGCGAAGGGGACCGCGAATACATTGGACCAGAGATTCTTATGGGCCGATTCGACAAACCCGCCGATGTTTTCTCACTTGGTCTCATCATTTTTGAGATCGCCGGCAATGTGGAACTTCCCGACAATGGAGTATCTTGGCAGAAGCTCCGCAACGGCGACATGAGCGATGTGCCCAGCCTTACCTGGAGCTCGGAGACCAGCATCTTCCGCGATGCCACTGGAAACCCTATCTCTGAAGGGTCGTCTTTCGAGGACCTTTGTACATCCGATCTGGGTGACAACGAATTCGGCGATGATTTCTTGACAAGTCGTCAGCTGAGCAACCCCAAACCACAACGACTCGCACGAAGCGGGGAGTTGATTGATCCACCCAGCTTTATGGTCGATGCCAACCACCCACAGGCATTGGACGGCATTGTTCGATGGATGATCTCCCCCGAACCTCAGAACCGTCCCACGGCCGACCAGATCCTGGAAACTTATGGAGTGCAATTTATTAACCAACGACGCCGCGCCGGCGCCACCGTCTTCGAGGGTAACTGGGGCCCCGCTGACGAGATCTTGGCCGAAGATGCCGAAATGATCGACGTGTAATTTAATATCCCTTTTACTATTGTGCATACGGAGGGTGTTCCATGCTTGTTTTTTTCTTTTCCTTCTTTTCCTTTGTCACCTCTTCCCGGCGTTCCAACCTTGGGAGCATTTCTCTTTTTGTCCCATCTTTGATGCCATGTTTTCACGTCACGACATTATCCCCCTCCACCCCATGCTTCAACGGTTTGAGGCTGGGGTTTTCTGTTGCGGGCTGGGCTTTGGGGCGTTTTCGATCCATCTGGTTTGGATCTGGGCGTTACCTTGAGCAATTCACGGATACCACGACTGGAGTTTGCAAAGGGTTCTTCACCCTGTTTCACGGATCTCTTTTTTCTTTTTCCTTTGTACGATTCAATACCTAGCGTTACGAGATGCCAGAAATGTACCAACTTCGCAGGGTGCTTGCTTCTGGAAATGGTCAAGGCCATTCTGGGATTCTGCTGTATTCGTTCCAACATATCACTTATCGTCTTGTCCTCGGAATCAAACCGAGGCGATTATTCTTTCCAGGGCTGATATCTGGTCGGACGGCATGCCTGGTTGGCTTGGAAACATCACTGCTATCTTTGCTTCTTTTCTTTTGCTTTTTTCTTTTTCCTGATGATCAATGTGTGCCCTCTGGGCAGTGATGAACCCCCTATCCATTTTCTTTGAGCGTGATCTCTGCTAGTTTGGTGTCTATGGTTGACTACCTGGGTTCCATGTCTGTGTAGCAATTGTGAAATTACGAACGAAATGATATCCTACGAACATTTTCAACTGTAGATCTTATTCGAGGTTGTATGTTGTAACTTAGTAAACCAGGTTGCGTCTCCCCATGTGGTTATGTATACTATTGCTATAGGATATATTCAATGTTCCAATTGAGTTTGAGGCATGGTTTTATTTATAAGCAGTAAGGATAATCCTAGGGCTTTAGAGTCAGTCTATTTGCTTTGAAATAATATTAATGATGTTATATTTCAGCTAATACATTTTGGATACATATATGTATCTCTTGAATGTTGCGTCCCTGGGATACACTCGGCTCCAAAATATATTTCTTGCCACCGGATTTCTTGGCACAAACTTCTAAACTTCTCCAACTTCTTCCCTTTACTCTCTCCAACTTACCCTGCTGCTTGTCTCTCTTACTGTTGAGCTCAGTTTATTACTCTACTGTGCAACATGCGCTACCTCTAAGTCTCACAATACACCTTACCTCTCCACAAGAAGCTCCCTGTACATCAACCTCGCAATTCCTTCCCATAATAACAGTCCATATCACGCACCATGGACAATAAAGATTTCGTGTCAGACAATCTCCTCCGCCTAACGGGCGCGTCAGAGCCCACCGTCGTCGATTTCGTGCTCGCGACCGCCAGCTCGGCCAAGTCAACATCCTCCCTCCAAGATACCCTTGTGTCCTTCCTGGACGGCATAAATACTAGCCCAGCAGAAATTGGTGCTTTTGCTCGGGACCTCCATGCCCGCATGGGGAAGGGCGCGCAACCCAGCGCGTCTGCCTCCAAACCCGCGACGAGCAAGGCAACTTCGCAAAAGAAGTACCGCTTGGTAGACATGGGCGAAGACCAACCAGAATCTATCCCATCGCTAGGACCAGCCAACGTTGAAGCAGATCGGGAGCGACGGACAAGACGGGGGAGAGACAGCGACAAGGACAAGACTAGCAGCAAGCGAGACTCTGAGCCTCGGAGTCGCGGGGAAAAGGATGACAGCCGAAAGCGAGACCGGAGCCGCGATGCAGAGAGCCGCGACCGGCCACGGACGAGAAAACTCCGCAAGAAGGGCTCTCAAGACTTCGAGGATCGATGGGGCGACGAAGAGATCCTCGAAGACGAGATGTACCCGGAGGAATTCGAAGAATCCCCCTCGAAGCGCACGCGGCTCGACGATGGTTCCGCGTCTCCTCTCGCGTCACCGGCCGACGATATCGATATCGACCCAAAGACCAAGCAAGAGATCGAGCGCCAACGAGACCTTCGTGAACGAGACGAGTTTGCCAAACGACTGGCCAATAAGGAGAGTAGCAAGTCGAAGAAGATTGTTGAGGATCGGACGCGCGACGGCGAGGCTGCACGGCGGCGTGCACTGGGCGATGATGCCAGCGCGCGGGCTTCGATGATGCCCGATCTGCGAGAAAGGTCTCGACAGGAATACTTGAAGAAGCGTGAGACAGAACGGTTAGCACTGCTGCGGCGCCAGGTTGTAGAGGAGGCCACGGAGTTGCGTGAGAACCCAAATCTGTCTCGGAAAGAGAAGGAAGAGTTTGCGCGCAACCGAGAGGTCCTTCGTCTCGCTGAGGAGCGGCTTCGGATCGACGATCACCGTGATGGTTATCAGATGCCATCTGACTATATTACGGAGAAGGGGAAGATCGACCGAAAAAGAAGGAAGAGGCTCTGTACAAGCGGTACGTCGAGCGCGATGAGCTGGGCCAGGAGCGCTTTGTCACAGAGCACGAGGAGTGGGAGCTGGAGCAGGCGGCCAAGGCCAAGGCACAGATCAAAAAGGCCGAGTTTGTGGACGAGGGGAACTATGAGTATGTCTTCGACGATTCACAGCAGATCAACTTTGTTATGGATGCCAAACTCGAGGGCACGCAAAAGCCAATGACGAAGGAACAGCTGCGGTTCAAGGAGCAGGTCGATGCAGCGGAGAAGAAAGTCCTCTCAATGGAGGAAACCCGCAAGAGCTTGCCCATCTACCAATTCCGCGATCAGATCATACAGGCTGTGGCTGATCATCAAGTTTTGATCATCGTTGGTGAAACTGGTTCCGGAAAAACCACACAGATCCCGCAATACCTCCACGAGGCCGGTTATACTAAGGATGGCCTGAAGATCGGTTGCACGCAGCCACGACGAGTGGCTGCCATGAGTGTTGCTGCTCGAGTGGCGGATGAAATGGGCACGAAGATCGGAAATGAAGTTGGTTATGCCATCCGATTTGAAGACAACACTAGCGACAAAACCATTCTCAAGTATATGACCGATGGAATGTTACTACGAGAACTGTTGACAGAGCCGGACCTGAGCCAGTACTCGGCCTTGATGATTGACGAGGCGCACGAACGAACGGTGCCGACAGATATTGCTTGTGGTCTGCTCAAGGATATTGCCAAGGCACGGCCCGATCTGAAGCTGCTCATTTCCTCGGCGACGATGGATGCGCAGAAGTTCCAGAAGTATTTCGACGATGCTCCCATTTTCAATATTCCTGGTCGCCGATACCCCGTCGACGTACACTACACATCACAACCTGAAGCCAACTACCTTGCCGCAGCCATCACAACAGTCTTCCAGATCCACGTCACGCAGGGCCCTGGAGATATCTTGGTCTTCTTGACTGGACAAGAAGAAATTGAGGCGGCCGAGCAAAGTTTACAGGAAACGGCTCGAAAACTTGGGAGTAAGATTCCGGAAATGATTATTGCTCCTATCTACGCCAATCTGCCGTCCGAACTGCAGACTAAGATTTTCGAGCCTACTCCGCCCAAGGCACGAAAAGTGGTGCTTGCCACTAATATCGCCGAGACTAGTTTGACTATCGATGGTATTGTCTACGTGATTGATCCCGGATTCGTCAAGGAGAACGTGTTCAACCCACGCACTGGGATGGAGAGCTTGGTTGTGACGCCGTGTTCGCGTGCCTCGGCCAACCAGCGAGCCGGACGTGCCGGACGTGTCGGGCCGGGCAAGTGTTTCCGCCTGTATACCAAGTGGGCGTACTATAACGAGCTGGAAGAGAACACCACCCCGGAGATTCAACGTACCAACTTGAACGCAGTGATTCTGATGCTGAAGTCGCTGGGCATCGACCAGTTACTCGACTTCGACTTCATGGATCCACCACCGGCAGAGACCATCATCCGCGCTCTGGAGCAACTGTACGCACTCGGGGCACTCAACGACCGAGGCGAGCTGACCAAGGTCGGCCGGCAGATGGCCGAGTTCCCCACGGACCCGATGCTCGCCAAGGCGATCCTTGCCGCCGACAAATACGGATGTGTAGAAGAAGTGCTGTCGATCGTGTCGATGCTGGGCGAAGGCAGTGCACTCTTCTTCCGACCTAAGGACAAGAAGATCCACGCGGACAGTGCGCGCAACCGGTTCACCATCAAAGACGGCGGTGACCATCTGACGCTACTGAACGTCTGGAACCAATGGGTCGACTCGGACTTCAGCACGATCTGGGCGAAAGAGAACTTCCTGCAGCAGCGCAGTTTGACGCGGGCGCGCGATGTGCGCGACCAGCTCGCGAAACTGTGCGACCGCGTCGAGGTCGCCGTCAGTACCTGTGGGTCTACGAATCTTCAGCCGATCCAGAAGGCCATCACGGCTGGGTTCTTCCCTAATGCGGCACGACTCCAGCGCGGCGGTGACAGTTACCGCACGATTAAGACTGGACAGTCGGTATACTTGCATCCGTCCAGTACGCTTATGGAGGTTAACCCTCGCTGGGTCATCTACTTTGAGCTGGTGCTTACCAGCAAGGAGTACATGCGCAGTAATATGCCGCTGCAGCCGGAGTGGCTGGTTGAGGTTGCGCCGCATTACTATAAAAAGAAGGACTTGGAGACTCTGGGTTTGGACCGCAAGGTGACGAAGGGGCAGGGGGTGGCTGGTGAGAAGAGTCGGGAGTAGATGGGACATACGGGAATGTACAGATGGAACTATGGAAACATGAAATATGTTTGGATTAGCTGAGTATGTACAACATATAACTACCTACCTATGTAGGGTGAATAGCCTCAATATCTAGTAAAAATAGACACCTCAGGCTCCAACTCCTCTAGCCAATCACCGCCCGGGCAATTCAAACCGCGGCAAATCAGCCGAACCTCGGTTTCTCCGCTTTCCCCCAGACTCTCTCGGGAGGTTTTATATACGTCACGTCCACTTCTTGTTTTCCCTCTTCTACCTCTTCCACCTTTTCCACCTCTCGAATTTCTCAACTAATCCTCAAAAATGTCCAAGACATTCACCCCCGCCGAAGTGGCCTCCCACAAGACCCCCGATCAGGGCCTCTACATCATCGTCGATAACAGTGTCTTCGATGTAACCAAGTTTGTCGACGAGCACCCCGGCGGCGCAAAGATCCTCAAGCGTGTAGCAGGCAAAGATGCCTCAAAGCAGTTCTGGAAGGTAAATATCCCCCTTCTGCTTCTTCTTTCTCTTCAAAACCAACATGTTATTGTTATGATCGGCTATCGGCCGAGTCGGCTATTGAAAGCATGCGACTAACACCGCTAGTATCACAACGAATCTGTGCTGAAGAAGTACTCGCCCAAGCTGAAGATTGGCGAAGTCAAGGATGCGGCGAAGCTGTGAACAGTATATTGGGAAAAACGAAGGAAAATATTAGACACTTGAGTGTTTGGTTCTGGGAGGATCAGCCCAGTGCGGGAAATCCCCGGTCAACTGCACGGAGAAATATCACGATGTTGTATTTACACCGCTAGCGAACGTTATACCCGCGATTCGAGCTTGGTCTTTTTGATTTGTGAATACTATCTTACTACCCGGGACATGAATAGAAGTGAGAATAGAACAATAGAGGCTGGAGACTGGAGGTTGAAGGTTGATACTACAGACAGCTTCATTTATACATTATGTTCAGACATATAAACACGAAGATCAATGCATATGTACCTGTAGATTCGACACTTGTGTACATAGCCAAGCTACCACTCGGAAAACAATTTCGAATTTAGGTAACGACAACCCCCTAAGGGCTCTAGGTGGTAGAAGAAAGTGGTAGAGATGGTAGCATGAATAGATGGGTATATTATATATACAACTATACTTATTGTTGACAGTTGCTTCATCGCACTCCCTTCATCGCACTACGCCCCGTGCTGATACCCGTGGACTCATCCGCCTAGTCCACTACTCTGCCCATTGGGCTACCTCGCGTTGCTGCCCCCCGGTATCTAACACCACGCGGGGATCTGGAGTGACCACCCGCCCCTCCTCGGGGTCTTTCCTCATCACGGCCCTCCGACCTTCCCCGTTCGTGGGTCTGCAACGCCCACATCCTATTCAACTGGCGCTGCAGTGAGTCTCCCATCGCCTGGAGGTCCTCTTTAACCTGCGACACCTCTACCCTTATCGCGGGCTTTGTCAGGTCGCCTTCACTTTTGGCCTTCTCGGCCTGCTTGTCGGCCCACCAGTTATACACGGTGACCAACTCCCTAATAAACTGCATCACAACAAGTGTGATGCCAAAGACTTTGGTGTAACAACGTCGCTTGGATAATCATGACGGTGAATTCATCCGAGTTTCGTTCACCACACTCGCATTGAACGCGCCAACTTCCCCGAATCCTTCTTTTTAGCCAGATTATCAGGGTTCATCTCGGAGGCTAACCCGTCGACTGTCTCGACATGTGTCATGCCTGCGAGATTGCATTTGATGTAAACCACAAGAGCATCGGCCTTCAGCACTAAGCACCAAATCTTCGACAGGCGACGATTCACACATATATCCTTGCGTACTTGAACGAGCGCTCGGTCACATTGTTCGGTCATGCAGGGCTTCGTGTACGTGCTCATGATATGGCCCAGGCCTGCTTCAAGCTGTAAACCTGAGCAGCACGTTCAACCTCGGCCGTATGTAGATGCGCATGGCCACACTCGTCTCGTCGTGCCGGATCATGATTTTGCTTGAGAGGCTGTTTCAGGATGCACAGGAGCAGGCACACCCAAGCACGTGAGCGACAGTGGTAGGGAGATGAAGAAGGAGGTATTTTTAGTCATCTTGGGCATTTGAGTAGTGCGTGATTTTGCAGAGATTAGACGAGATTAGATGAGAAGAAGGAAAGAAGAGTCAGTTTTTGTGCGTTCTGTCAAGCTTATCCATAGGACTATGTATGAGTAAGACCTCGTGACTACCCTCAGGAAGAATCCACTCTCCTTTTGCTTTGAATTTTGAATTGATACTGACATTGCTTTCACTTTGCTTTCACTTTGCTTTCACTTTGCTTTCACTTTGCTTTCACTTTGCTTTCACTTTGCTTTCACTTTGCTTTCACTTTGCTCTCACTTTGCTCTCACTTTGCTCCCACCTTGCTTTCACCTTGTTATCTTCATATTTACTTTGATAGAACGATCATCCATACTGTACCCTGGTCCTGGTGACCACAGGATAAAGCTCGCTGGGGATAAGAATCACACTGCAGACTTGACCATATTCCAAGGAATATTCTCATTCATGGTATGCCCCATGACGTCGAGGGAAGCTCGGCTGGTAGGAGAGTCTTTGCATCATTTTTGGGTGTGGCTAATATGGTTGCTGAGACGGATTTTTCCGATATTCGTCGCTGCTGCGGTGTTCATTCTTCTGCCGGCCAGGCTATAATTATCCCTAGAGAGATAGGCAGTGAAAACTCTTCCAATCCTAGCTCGGGTTGTTGCTAGGTAAAGGCAAGTCACGAATATAATTTTCGTTTATTTCTTTGTGTGTGACAGTCCCCTTGTCTCGAGATATGGCCAAAACGCTTAGTAAAGATCGCAGCAATCTACTTCCCGTTTTCTTTGAAGGCTCTTTGTATGCAATATACCAACGATTCCCTCCTGCTTTAGTGAAAGGCTTGCCATTCTTGAATTGCTGGTTTTCCAGATGGGAGAGGTTACGAGACCTTAAGTCCTCAAATGATTGAGGTGCCATCTCTTCAAAACACAAGCGGGGGCTTGTAAGTAAGTGCCTTGGGTCATCTAAGTCAATCCAACTGTCCGAATATGGCGCAATGACTTGAGTATTCCACAATATGTCATCTTGAGTTAGACCAGGGCCCAGATTAACCCACCTTGTCAAGACGACGGCTATTTTGGAATCAAATTCACCTATTTCAATCTGTATATCCGTATTGCACATTTGGCAGTTATAGGTGAAAGAGGCCTTCCCTCCGTTGCGTAAGGACTCCACAGTGGGAGTGATAAAACTAAGAAGAAAGCCGTCTACACACGGCATCAAGTTGTCAAGAGGATCCGGATGGATTCTGCTTCTGCCTTGACGAAAAATCAAATCGTCTAGCTCCTCAACGAGAACTATGTCCTGCATTCTGATATAGAGACCGAGGGGGTCAGGACATATCTGTGCCTCCGTTGAGAATAGCGAGAGTAGCTCTGGGTAGACAGACTGCATGGGGTAGTGGCGAACTTGTGTGTAGGATAGAGAATCAGTGCTAATCCCAGATCTCGGACCATAGTGAAACCTCTTCATTGCAAGCTTAAGGTGGAGGAAAGAAAATTCGTATTGTGTATAAGTAATTCCACAGTGAGTTCTCATAGTGCACGAAGTCGAGAACCACCTTCTAGTCTGGACACACGGGAGTCGGCAAGTTTTTTCGCGCTCTGATACGGAGAGTCCAAAGCTTTCGGATCCATCATACCGATGAAGAATGTTGCACATCTCGCAGCTGAAGTATTCTGGAGTATCTCTTTCCAGCCGGTTTAAGATTGAGAGAGTATCATCTTGTGTGCGAGGAGGTAGTCGCTTTATTTGTCTCTGAGACAGTGCAAAAAATCGGCGATTGCAAAGGGAAAAGCAAACAAGATCAACAACTGGAAGGAAGTCGGATATTGACAATAATAGCTCCGGGGGAAGTCCGGCAAGCGTGGTCATACGGGGGATTTCAGAAGGGCTGATCGCCTTAATCGCCTTATTCGGCCGGGTGAGGTAGGATTTAACACGAGTCAGAGTCTTCATAATCATAGTCAAAGTACACAGGTGTTGTCTAAGAGAGGAGGTAAAGAAAGAAAGTATAGGAGACCGGTTACCTAGGTAGGTAGGTACCTACCTACCTAGGTAGGTAGAAGTAGACTTAGTAATCGGCCGGTTATGAATTAGGTAGGATTCAGGAAGTTTCCAAGGATCTGGCTCAGGAAGATTCATCCATATGACATCCATGTATAGTGGCATTTCATGAGTATTTGAACCCCAATACTTCTATTGTTGACCGTCCTGGTTACCGCTTTTCCAGTACTACTAGTATTGACCCCACCCGATTAGATGTGAGTGGATGTAAAATTCTTCCGGCTGTGCATATAATGCAGGATCTGCTGGGTTGATAGTTGGAATGTCAAAAAAGAAAAAGAAAAGAAAAAAAAGAACGCCCTTCTCCCTCCCGCTGCACGAGAAATGGTATCCAAATCAAAGTGGTATCAACTCGAAAGCGACAAATAATAAATGGCATGTAATGGATGCGTGAGGTGTGCAAAGCAGAGAATAAAGATGAATAGGCGACAGTGACAAAATAGAGGATGAATATGTCCAGTGACGACGTACGTAGACAAGCCACGGAGAGACGTGGCGATGAACCTGCGCCAAATAGGTGTTTTTGAAAGAAGGAATAGGTAGATGGTAAGTGATAATAAAAAGAAAAAAAAGAAGCGAGGAAAAGGCAGAGAGAGCGCAAGCGAAACTCATCCACTGTAGGATTAGAATCCCCGCCATGGATCATCAGGACGGTATGAGAGCTCACTCCCATGAACCGAAGGCGTGTCAAACTCGTATCGCCTCTCACTCCACTGACTGGAAGTCTTGCGGATATGGCGCTGACGAGGAGGCGCACGAGGACGGTTAATCTGTTCGGCATGGTGGTCGATGAAAGCCTCCATACGCACAGTGCCTATATCGAACATGTTGCTGCCCGCCACACTGGAAGCACGGCCACTTGCCTCAGAAGTGCGTCGACTGACACTGCTGCGGCGGCTTCCAATGCCCACGGGTACGGCTGGGGCTTGCATGGCGGGGAAATGTAGCTCCGAGGAGGCGGCCGTGGTGCCGCTGTGCGAAGATGGCATAGTGCCAGTGCTGGAGAAGCTGCGGAGAGCGTGGAGGGCTGGGGGACGGGGTGCGGTGTTGCTGCGCTTGCGGTTGTGGGTTGAGAAACGGGGCACGTGTGGTGCGTCGGCTGCTAGGTCGATGCTGCCACCTGGAATTTCGGGGACTGGGGCTGGAGCGCCGGCGCTATTGAAGGAGCGTTTGCCGCTGGGCATTGGGCGGGGGCGGCCTTTTGCGACGCGGATGGAGTCGCGGATTGGGTTTCGGCGGAGGGAGGCGTGAGGTAGGGTTGGGGATTCTTCTTGCGGGACTGGAGGTAGAGCTGATAGTTCTTGGAGGCCCATGGAGGAATGGCTAAGGAAGGAAAGGGCCGTCAGCCAGACGTAGTGGCGTTCGATGGTTAGCGCTGTGAATTTCAAAGCGCGCTGTGGTGTCAGCACCAGGATGGAGCGGTTGAATGGGGTCGAAGAGCCGGCGCCTTTGGGTACAGGGTTGTCATCTTTGACGTCGAGGACGGATTGAATGGTGACTGTAACGGCAGATACCATGTTAGCTTCCACTTCAACCAACTCAAGATGAGTTTTCTGGAAGACTTACACTTCCGGCCACTCTTGCCGAGCAAGGCAGGCCCACTCGTAGGCTGTTTACTACTCCACATAATGGACCCTTCGTACGGGGCGAGCCAAACCCATCGCTTATGTCGGACACCACTATTCGTGATATTTGCCGACACATCGTCAGGGTTCTTGCCCTCCCAATTCTCCTTGGACTCGCCCATCCCGAACGATTTGCGTCGACGGACGTACTTGAACATCCACTCGCCAACCATGGTCTGAGCAATAGCATCAACGACACTGGTCGGCTGCACACCGCCAGTGGAATCCTTTCTTTCGCGCTGTTCATGGTTCAAGGTTTGGGACGGAGTCGCACGGTGCGAGGCACGTTTTGTGTGCCCGTACCGCTCGCGAGGTGCTGTGATCTCATCACATGGCATCGGCGGTGGTCGGTATGGTCGATATACGGGGCTTTCTGGGGAGAAGGTCGAGGTCGACCGTGACGGGGAAGAGAGGGTTTCGGGTCTCTCGGTAATATCTGTTTGCGACGTTTCTGCAGCGGATCGCACTCGGCGGAGAGTTGGGCGCCGGACAACGGATTGGCGACCACGGTCTGAGAACTGTCTGCCAGCTGAGCGGGTAGGACTTGGCGGTCCGTCGCTGCCATTGAGCGGGAGGTTGCGTGAGCTGAGACGGATGGGAACGGGGAATGGCGGTGCAATGCTTGAGCCTGCACTGCCGCTCTCGAGGCTTGGTTCGCTGGGACTGCGGGCGCGGGGCTTCTGGTGCGCGGCGGTCCCGCTGGAGATCATGGCCATTTTGCGCATGCCGGGCTGGCGAGTAATCGAGGAAGCCGTGCCAGACCGTTGGAAAGCCCGAGAACGACCAATATCGGGTGGTCTTGACTCCGGGGAAGACATCTGCTCGTCAACTTCGGGAAGAGGCATATCGTCCAAGCTGGGTCTCGATTTCGTAGTGATGAGTCTGCCACGGCTGACAGTGTATGCAGCAAATGGGCGGTTGAGGAGCTCATCGTCGGTGAAGACATCACGCTCGCCATGGGGGCCTTCGTCGTCACTATTGTGTTCAAAGCCGGCGAAAAGACTGCTAGACCGTAAAGGTCGTCGAATGTTGGACACGGCATCATCTGAGAGCGGGCCATTGTCGTTGTTACCGGGGTAGGCCTGCACAGGATCTGGCCCGGGTGCTCTAGGAGGCTTCACGGGACGTTCTGTCGGCTGGTCTGTTATCAGATGTCTCTGTTTCCTTTTTTCGGACCGTGGCGGAAGCGGGGGCGCAGTGTAAGACTCCAGGCTATGCTGCTGAGGCTCAGGTCGAGGTAGTGCATCTTGAATAGCAGAAGGAAGAAGACTAGCGGGAAGTTTGATAGGGCGTCGATCGATACGGATCTCCTCGGTTTGGATGGCGACGGATCGACAATCAGCAATTGCCCGGAAGTTGGCCTGACAACCGACGTTCTTAGTTTGCGGTGGAAGAACGACACTGTTCCGAGGCGAGGATGGCTCTGAGCCTGGTGGGTGGATAGCGATCATTGGAATATCTATCTTCGATGGGACATCGTTCGGGGATAAGTTGACACGATTCTCGCTTTGAACAACATCTGTTTCCGAGACGACATCAGTCTGCGTGGACACCGATGTCATTTGCACCGGTTCTGTTGTGGATTTAACAGGTTGAGGCGACTCGGCCTCATTGGGCGTCGATGGAGGAGTTGGGGGCTCATCCACTGTTTGACAAGAACTAGAAACCATCTGAGGTGCAACGGCGAGCGTGGTGCTGTCTTTCGTTCCTGGTATGCTCGCGTGCTCTGAAACCGTTTCGATGGACTCGGGACCAAGGTTGTATACAGCCTTCGCTTCTATCGTAGGCGATGCAGGAGGTGAGTACTGGATGCCCATATCGCGGTATTCGACCGCCGAGTCAAGTTTCACTGGGCTAGCAAGCGCGAGTTCCCGGGTACGGAACTCCATGGCAGTGGGTGAGTGTAAATCGGAGCTCTGAAGGGACAGACCCAATATCTTCCTGGCCTTGGAAGAAATACTATGTGATCCCTGTGAGTGAACCGACATTGGACGTTCTTCGGGGAGGGCCTCCGGGGAGGCGGGAGCTTCATCGTCAGAGGGAACAAACTCGTCCTCTTCATCGAAGTCGAGTTCCTCTGCCAGGTTTAGACCCGAACTATTCTTGACCCCAGGCGCAATACTCATAACCGAGCACCGCACGTTATGGAGTATGACCGCCTCTTCAACTTCTTCCGAGCTGACGCTGGTTACGCTCGTGCGTCGGCGGCCTAGGCTACTAGATGCCAGGCTGGCCGAATCGCTTTCTTTATTCCTGTCATGAACAATGCCACGATTCTCACTCGTGTGTGAATGGGGGTGGGTAGTCGCCACTTCCTGGGCCGCTGCGACCTCATTCAAAACGGTCTTCAAACGGCCCTCCACTACGTGAACCTTGCGTTCCAGGGCTCGGCGTTCATCCGCCCAGGACTCTTGATCGCGATTCCAGAGTAACTGGGTTCGTTCGACGTCCTCCTCCCGGCTTCGAGCTTTCTTCTGTGCCTGCTCGAGCTTCCTACGAACATCGCCGATGTTCTCAACGGCCTCATCGCGCTCCCGAGCTAGCTCTGTCATCGCAGATGACGTCCCACCTTCCAGTAGTTGGATTTGGTGTCTCAACGAGCGCCCTTCCGAGGTCGCCCGGGAGAGATTCGCGGCCAATGTTTCATTTTCCGTCCTTGATTCGTCCAAACTCTCTTCCAATCCGTCGATTGCCTTGGCTTTGTTCTCTACTTCTCGCCGCAGCGATAGAATCTCCGATACGAGAGATGCATGGAGAGTAGGTGTGATCCTCCGCGGGTCGAAAGGCGATAAGGTATCCTCGGTAATATCGATATCATCTTCGTCTGTTTGTCCGTCGGGGGAGAATGCGGGGGTTGGGAGGCCAGGTGGAGAGGAAGGCGGTGGGGAGGAATCTCGCCGGCGCAAAGACGGTCTCGATCTTGATCTTCCTTTGGATGGAGCTCGAGATCTGGCTCTGGAGGATGGTGCCGGGGACTGATGGGCCATGGAGGCGGGGGATTGTAAATCGGCCATCTCTCTTTGCGCATGTGCCGAACGAAAAGCCTCAAACCATCACCGGGGCTTTGCTCGTTGGGCTAGCCAGAGCACTTCAGGCACTGGTTCCCATCAAAGGACTACCGTAATTCAATCATCCGATTATTAACTGTTTCGAAGCCGGTTCTGGTCTGTCTTCAGAGACAAGTTTCACCTGCAATCGACTGGTCGAAGGCGGGATGGAGGGGGATTCAACGCTAGGACTTTGTGGAACTTGGTGGAACGAAGAGGTCAGTCACAGTTACAACGGGAGACACGCTTGAGCGGGCCCAATGCCGATATTGGGGGGAGAGAGGCACCCTAACTCTACTTACTCCAGTGACAGACAGGTCAGACCGGTTTAGTTTAAGAGACGAGTAAGGTGTCAACCTGGTATGGCCGATCCCGGCGAAAATAGATCAGTCTGAATGATGTGAGGGCCGATCCCAATTAGAGAATAGAGAATCTCTCTCAAGATCCTCGCCAGTAGATCTACGGAGGCAATGATCTGAGAAGAGTTGGGGCTTAGACCGTAGATTACGGAAAAAAGACCAAAGACCTTAGGGGGATTTAGATCAGCCTTGCGGCACACCTGCGCATATCGGAAACACGGACGCGAGGAGAGTCTTTGGACTTTTGACGCCAAAAAAAAGAGGAAAAAGTGCCAGGGGCGTTCGTTAGGGGGTATATGGGGAAAGAAAAGAATCCACCCGATTAGTCCGTAGGATTAAGACTCCACTGCAGCTGCCAGGCACTAAGACATATGAGCTCCAATCAATCTGAAGATATCCCCTATAGAAAACGCTTTCGGGGTCTGTTCGCCAGAGATAAACATAGACCAGAGTCTATACTCCATATTGTATCTTGTCAAAGGCCAGGAGAAGCCGATTATCTGGAAACAAAGGAACAAAGAAAGGTAAAAAAGAGGATTAAAATGGAGCCGTAATCTCGAGAGAGCGAGCTAGTATTGATCAAAAGGGTCGACAGTCCACTGAAAAAGGAAAATGAGTGTGCTGGGAATCATAAATTAACTGCCTGGGATTCTCTGTAGGTGCGCGTTAGGACATGATGAAGCTCAAGGGTTTCTTGGGCCGGGAAGATCACCCCCTATTTTCCTTTTGGTGAAATCGATGAAGGTAGGCAAATCATAAAAAGAAGAAATGCCTTTGCAATGGCCAATAGTGTGGATTCAGAAGACACTAATATAGCAATGGTTAGCGTGTTTGAGAATATAATTAAATGGCTGTGTTGGCGTCCAATTCGTAGCTTGTTTGGGCGACGATCGCCGTAAACAATTTCGCATGAGAGCCGACGAGAGCCTGTGGTCTGGTTTCAGAGTCCCTAGGGTGCATATGTTGCATATTGCATGTTGCATGTTGCATAGTATTTTATTGACGCCTTTTTTGTGACGCTTCTGCCCAAGGAGACAACCAAATCGTCAAATAGTCAAATCATCTAGTGCGTGCGGACATTGTCGCGGATCAGGGGTAAAAACACCAGCCCCATCCAAGGTCTCCACTAGGAGCTTCGAAGGAGGAACCCACATCAAGCCGAAATGAAGAACCAAACTTCCATTGTTATGGTGTGAAATCCGGTACGGTACTCCGTATGGGAGTACACCGTACGTACTCCATGGCCTCTATAGCCTCGGTCTGGATTGGAGTTTCTCTTGCATATGTCGATGCAAGTGCCGGTCGCGCAATTGGCGAACGTTGTAAGCGTACGGAGTACAACAACCATGACTGGAAATGAATGCTTTATTATCGTATCCCATGTACTCCGTACTCCGAACGGAGTCATGCCTAGACTCTGTATGTCAAGCCCCTAAATTGCCATTGAAAATCGGACTAACGGGGCTTGACACGAAGAGGTCAGGAATCTCCGCGAACCACTGCCACCCATTTGCCCCACTGCTCTCGGGGGATACCACGAGGTACTTTTGACTCGGACGCGGGCCGTTGACAGGTCGATATTCGCTGATATTTCATATATCCTTGCTCAGTTCCTTTGTTTCTCCGACAAGCGCTAGTGATGAGTCTAGCCCGGAGGCGCAGGGCGACAACTCCAACGACACGGGAGGGCCGAACGTGTACGATGTACGGAGTACAAAGTATGAATGCTGGGGAAGGCACTAATAATCAATGAAAGATCATCAAATTGACAATGACCGTGATTTGCTTGAGTTGAAAGAGACAAAGTCGGGGGAAGGCGGAAAAAGAACAGGCAGAATGTTCTCCCATGCACATTCCTAAGACCCAGCACTCAGCATCACCTTGAAAAGTACTCGAACTTATTACAATGTGTGCTTGTCTCCACAGAAACAAATGAATCCCTTCTTAACCCAATAACCTTTCCGCCAGAACAATCAGGCCGATAGATCTGGAGATGCGATTAACCGGACTGACTAAGCATATTTGCGCGCCCGAGGTCATTCCAACCTTGGAAGAGCATTGGATAGACTCGATTTCACTCTGACCTACATACACATCTAGCTGGGATCTCAACTTGTTAATATCCCAACTGGGAAGAGCTCGGTAACCGACATAACCTGGAAGTGCGGGGAATAGCTGCATATCAACCATCAACATATCCCCAACTACACCAACATCAACTATCCAAAATGTCGACAGACCACCCGCCTCAAATGCTATTTTTCGATACATTTGGCACAGTAGTGTCGTGGCGTACATGTGTCGCGGAAGAGCTGAACGCAGCCGCCCTAGATGCTGTGAACCATGCCCACAATGACCTCCCAGCCGATTTGCGGGACCGCGCTGCAGCCATGACCTGGGACGACTGGCTAGCATTCGTCGCAGACTGGCGGCAGACTTACAATGGGTTTACCAGATCATTTGATCCATCCAACGAGTTTGTGTCAGTCGATCAGCACCACTACAATGCCCTTCAGGACCTCCTGCGGCAGCGTGATCTGGACGGCCTGTTCACTGACGAGAAGCTGTGGGAACTTGCTTTTGCCTGGCATCGGCTCAACCCGTGGCCAGATAGTGTCCAGGGTCTTGAGTTATTGAACCGTCTGTTCGACACTTCTACCCTGTCGAATGGGAATGTCTCTTTACTGCAGGATCTCCAGCGACTTGGGTCACTGCCTTTCAAGCATCTTGTTAGCGCAGAGAACTTCGGAGCTTACAAACCTTCTCCGCTGGTTTATAACGGGGCTGCCAAAAAGTTTGGACTGGAGCCAAGTCAGTGCGCGCTGGTTGCGGCGCATCTGCACGATTTGAAGGCGGCGAAGAGCTGCGGTTTTCAGACTATCTATGTGGATCGTGAGCAGGAGGAAGAGATGTCAAAGGAGCAGGCTGCGATGGCCAAGGCGGAGGGTTGGGTGGATATGTGGGTTGATCTTGAGTCTGATGGCTTCCGAGAGGTGGCAAGGCGATTTGGAATTTGAGTAAGATTGATGTGCGCTCTAGTGTCAGCAGAGAGAAGGGATAAGAAGAAGTGTCGGGTCTTGCTCTGGCGGGCAAGCGTGCATATTTGGGCAGATTAAATGAACCCTTGAAAGATAATCGGTCCATTTGGCCCGATTCTAACATGTCTTTTCCTCCTCCCATAGCCACATTCCAAATCCGCAGAATCAAGCCCACAGGATATTTAATCTCCGCCACCCCGTAGCTGGAGATGGAATGGGTTCCGGATTTTCATTAGCGATGTGAAGGAATTCCTGGATTGGAATCTCTTCCAGCGTAACAAGTCGGGTCTTTCGCCAAAACTTGTACCCAAAATATAAGACAAACAGAAGGGGGATGTTGAAGTATGACGACACAAAGGGTTGAGGACTCCAATTGTCCTCGATAAACACGTAGAATCCGCCAGTAAGCAGAATTGTAGTGAACGAAACCAGAGAAATCCATGCTGCATAAGGTTGAAAGGGGCTTTTCCAAGGAAGTTCAGTACGGCTGATCTTTTGCTTCTTACAGCCATAGAAGAACCTCAAATAGATTACCTCTATATTGATCCAATGCACCAAAGAGGCAGCTGAAACCAGTTGCTGGAGCCAATCGAATACCACGGAAGCTGCGGATGATAGTGTCATATACCCCAAGGCAAGAAAAGATCCAACTGCGGCAACTGACATCCAGGGAACACCGAAGCGATTGAGGCGAGTAAATAGTTTCGGGGCATGTCCCTCTTGAGCGAGACCATATAGCGTTCTGGTTCCAACGAGCATTGCTGTCTTCGGGTTAGCAGAAGTAGAGTAGCCAACAGAGTCCCTACTCACCAGAGTTAGCAGCGCTCCATGCACTTGTGATAACGACGGCATTAATGATCGAAGGTACCGTTTTGATCCCGACATTATTGGCAGCGATTGCAAACGGAGATGCTCCGGCATCCCCAGAATTTGACATCAGCCCCTTATCATTGGAGGGGACAATAAGGCCCATCATAAAAATGGTGGTCAGATAAAATATCAGGATTCTCCAGAACACACGTTTGGCAGCCTTGGGAATGTTATGACGAGGATTCTGCGTTTCAGCTGCTGCAAGTGAGATGTTCTCGACGTTAGAAAATGCATAAGCTGCACTGCTCAGAACACGCCAAAACCCAAGGAAGCGTCCCCATGAGCCATCGATACCAAGAAACTGCACAAAGGGTCCAGGGTCTCGCCAGAATCGAAAGCCCATGGGATAACCCTGTGGGCCTGCCCCAGCGGTGATGCAGATACTCTATATGAAAAACAGTCAGAAACCAACCAGCGCACCCTTTGCGCAGCGAGACCTACTCACCATGATATTCACACCGACAATGAGCGCAATCTTTAACATTGCAAAGACAAATTCCAACTCGCCGTAGATGCTGACCAACAGCATATTGCTAATAACAAGCAGCGCACCAAGGACGCTGATCCACACCGCATGGTTAACATCAGACCAAAAGTCGATAATGACAGCACAAGCCACCATCTCAGCCGGCAGTAGGATAGCATTTGCATAAACACTATTCCAACCTTGAGCAAACGCCAGCGCAGGGTCAACGAACCATTCTGCGTGTCGTATAATGCCACCGGAAAGAGGCGCTAGAGCACTGAGCTCAGCCACGGAAAATACCACGCAGCAGATAAGCATGCCCACAATGGAATATGCGAGCAACATGCTTAGTGGTCCACCCCTTGCTAGGGACTTTCCGGTCGCAAGGAAGAGACCAGTACCGATCGTTCCAGCCAGGGCTATCATTTGAATATGACGTTGTTTGAGACCTCGTCTTGTGTGAACCAGCTCGGAAATGATTGTCTGCGTTTTGGCGTTGTCTTTGCCCGCGAGGGTACGTTTGAGGATAGGTCTGGCCTCATTTTCGCGTGTGGTGACCCCTTCGTTTTGCTCCAGGACTTGAGCATGACTGTTCATTGCAAATGAATGGGAGAGGACGACCAAAATGGTGAGTGAGGAGGTGGTGTCAGATTGGGATGTTGCCTGGATGTGCCTAATCGGGGGTTATGAAGATATTAAATGTCCATATCCATGTTGCGACAAGGACAGAATCAAAAGGACGATACCTCTTATTGGTTCTCGCGTGCATAATCTCTTATCGAACTTCGACACGACTGCAACCCTGGCCCGGTCGATATTGCGGACGCCAAAAATGGAAATATCAAGCATATCACCTTATCACCTTGTCTTCCTGGATATAATCTTTTATTTCATTTCCTGTCTCAGGTCTCCAACGGCTTGCATTTTGACAAAATCCCAACTGTTTTGCCCTGCAGGGAAGCCCTTCTTAACACCCAAGCAGTATATGTAAATCAATATCGACCTGTGACAGAAGGAGTCGTGAGAAAATATCATTGGAATTATTATTGTACCACAATAAACATGGTAGTCGTGAGGCAAGACAAATTAAGACCTTGAATGAGCAGTGTGGCCCTGTAAGATGTCGAGGAGAGTCGAGGGACTCAGGGCAATTCTTTTGTTTTTCTTTGTATATGAACGTTTAAAGGCATTCCTGTGACATCAATGTCATAGAGTATGAGCTTGATGTTGTTCATGGCCACTGGTCTGAGAATAGCGTCAAATTTCGCTCCTTCCTCGCGACTGCGATATGTAGGTTGTTTGAGCTGTCCGATCTCAGTGGCTTGCTAGGTCCTTAACCAGGTCTGTTCTCTCATCAGACATTCTCCTAGGTCATCGTCGCTCGTTTGCTTACATTGATTTCTCACACCCACGACCATCGCATACCCATCGCCAAATCAAGTCTGCGAGTCCACCAGGCACGTATATCATCCAATCTGCTCGAATTCAATTGATACTGGGAGATCTTAGTGTCGCACCTCAGACAGTAAAGTTCCCAGAGTGCATCAGAGCCAAGTTGCTAATCAAGTGCCTTGTTTCAAGCAGGATGGCCTCCAAGCCTGCAGACCCGCCCCTTACGAACCCTTGGATCTCTAGCGATGGTAGCCCACTCCGGGGGTTCTACTGGACGAGAATCGACCCGAAAGTGCAACCTAACTACTGGGTGTAAGCATATGTCCCCCAAGTCCTTCGGTTGATATTTACTCACGCGCAAATTTTGGAGCCAACGCAAGAAAGTGTGTGCATGCCGACAGCACTCCTCAACCCAGTGGCCGGTTGACCATGCGATGATTGTGAGTATTCAAATCGAGTTACCCCAAGGGCTAATATTTCAAGATATGGCTAACTCTTGTCGGTCTTCCAAAGGAAATCCCTCCATGTGCCTTCAGGTGCCCATATTGCACGGCTCTCGATACCGCGAACGGGCGACCTCAACCGGGACGGGTAAAGAGGCATATTTCGACAGCGCATATTGTGAGTATACCAGTATACCTACGCATCCTAGCCTCGGAGTGATACTCATATCATTTAGAGAAAGCAAAGAGACTTCTATGTGGGACTGCGGGTTTCCTGTAAGTGTACCTCAAAGCCGAAAGAGGCACGCATGCTGACCTTTGCTGTCTTTGTTTTCAGATTGCTCCTAATCCAATGCTGTCTCGAGTCGCAGTCAAGAGGAAGCCCTGTCCGCGACCCCACGGTTAGGGTGTGCACAAGAATAGTTCGCCGTAGCTATCTTGCAAGCCGATTGAAAGGGAACATTATGAACAATGGGAAATTGAAATCTCAGTCAATCCTAGAGCCTAGAACTCAATAGTAGGACTTGTCCTGTTCAGCATGATACTGGCATCCACGGGTGAAATAAGTGCAATGAGAAGATAGGAGTATGTGATAAGACATAGCCCCTTGCTCCGATGCCAGAGGGACTTTTTTCACGTTAGCTTATTGGTAGGTGTAGTGGACGACGATTCCAGATTAACTGTTCGCCCTCACTGGCTTGCTTCGTTTCAGTGATGTCAGTTGAGTGATTGTCGACTTGATTGCCTAGAAGGTGTTGAGATTCTGCTACTTAACAGCATCAGCATAAGCCCTTTCTTTAGGCCATAAGCTCCAAGGTTCTTTGTGATTACTTCTTCGACGACACCTCCATCGCGCATCATGGTCGTTCTATCATTTTTATTGACGGTAGAAAGACGATGTACAATTGGTATCATGGTTCTCCCTTTAGGTCAACGCCCAACGGCTGTGGAAATTCACTTCTCGCTCTTGTCATTCCTAAAGTCGAGGGAAACTGTAGTTCCGTTGAGACGCGACCTTAGGATCTCTAGTTATGGCTCATGCGACCCCAACTCGCTGCTTTTCGTTGCCGCTTAATGAGGTTCTGTTGGAAGTTAGTTCATGCTAATACGAGGATAAGGGTACATGGATACATTCAGCTGTATTCATGTTTTCGTTTCACGTTAGTTAAGAGTCGATGTAGGGATGATGAACTGGAGCGAAGTATGAACTAAAATTCCGATGTCGGGAATTGGTAATATAATACCAGAATACCTGCTAGTAATATTATATTCGAGCCCTAACTTTCATCGTTACCGTTTTTCGCGAAGCCGGTATCGGAATAAGTCCGTGATAGCTCCTTATCTGATTCTCTTATCAGATCTGACGCACATTGTTAAACCAATCTGCACCTGGGTATTACTACCACCTGCGGCACCCAACATCTGATAATGCAACTCAAGCTACTCACCTCACTGGCCCAGGGGCAGCCCGGTGTGTTACACCACTGCGTACGCCACCCACCCGGCAGCTAAGCCATCCGCACTGCTAACGCCACCTCAGACCGAAACCCTCGTCGCTTTCGAATACACCCGCAGCCATGTACCCAAGCCCCACACACTCGTCTTCGTCGGCGGGCTAGGTGACAGCCTCGGCTCAGTCGACTATTTGAGCGACGTCGTTCGCGCGCTAGACCCATCCCAATGGAGCGTATTTTCGTTGATCCTATCCTGCGCCGGCGGCGGGTGGGGCATGGGACGACTGGGCAAAGACATCGACGAGCTCTCGCAGTGCGTGTCGTACATCCGCAAATACAAAGAGCCACAATTCGGTGCCGGAAAGGTGGTCATCATGGGACATTCGACAGGTAGCCAGGACGTTATGCACTACATCAACTGTCCTAACCCACGGCCGGCACACCCTGTCTTCGACCGCCACTGGAAGCCAATTGTGCGGGAACCTGTTGACGGGGCTATTATGCAAGCGCCTGTTTCTGACCGCGAGGGCATATTATGGGTTGTGAAGTGTGGCACTGAACGTGATAGCCCAGCCAAGATGCGCGCGATATACAATAAGGCTGTTGCTGATGCGCGGCGGGCAACGTATGAGGATCATGATCTTGTTGATACGGTCGTGCCGTTATCTGTGACGTCGCGGATTGGGTATCCGCCCTCTGCGCCGGTTAGCAGTCGACGGTTCTTGAGTCTGGTTAGTCCAGACAGTCCGGAGGATCCGTCTGAGGATGATTTGTTTAGTTCCGATTTAAGTGATGAGCAGTTCCGTAGCACATTTGGCATGATTTGTGAGAGGGGTTTGCTGAAGCAGAAAATGCTGGTGCTGTACTCTGGGAGGGATCAGTCGGTTCCCCCGTGGGTTAATAAGGAGGCTCTCTTGAAGAGGTGGCAGATTGCTGCTGATGGGAGTGGGCGGCAGATCTGGGATCCAAGGAGTATGGTTATTCCTAATGCATCGCATGCACTGAGTGATAGTGATCAAGCGGAGCCACGGCGGATTTTGGTGGAGAGGGTGACGGCTTATTTGAATGATATTCAGCGAGGGTGATTTCTGCTGAAGCAGTGAGATTGTACGTTGGTCCGGGGTCGTAAATATGTTTCTATAGTGCGATGGGGACATTTAGATATTTAAGATAGTACAAGCTGAACAATATCTGAGGTCTCGGGTACCAACCTTGGAAGTTCTCTAGTTCTTTGTTACCGTGCCATTCCAAAGATGTCAGTGCTTCTCATGTGACTTTTCCTCGAGAGTTCAATGAACAATAGCAATATACAAATCCTGCCACGTTTCATGGAGTCGTACGGAGTACAGCTTCTCCATAGAGCTTTAGGTGTGACAACCTAAAAATGGATATGTAGTAGATTAAAAGGCAATATTATGCTAACTACACAGCCGTGTCACAGATAGATTATTCTTCCTGAAACCCGTTCTGCATCATCACGGCTTACATATCAAGTATGTGTGCACTTCGAATGCCATTTGACACGATGTCATATCGATGACCAATACTCCGTTAGCCACATAGACTAGATGATAGCCCCTATTGAAGACAAACATAATGGGATGACCTTATTCTTCCAAAAAAGAAAGTAGTAACTACCGAGGTGCAAGTGCAGCTGATGAGTCTAAAGGCTAACCAAAATGGTAATAAAGTTGCAATAATGCGAGATCATGCTTATAGCTTAAGCCTTTTGGCCACATGGCTTTCCCCCTTTCTCCACAAATAATCGTCCTAGTGATGTACCTATTATTGAGCTTTGACACGCTCACCTGACGTTGAACTAGTCCCACCGGCATTGGCCCAATCAATAGCGTAACGGGAGGATCACATTATTGATCCAGCATGCCTTAGAGGCATACGGAGTACCATCAGGGATCTTTCGGGGGCTTGGCATGTTGAGATCGACATCTACATCTGCAATATACGGGTGAAGGATACGGAGTACATGTGATCCGATTTTGTGAGATACCCGAGGCACAAACATGGTCAACTTTGGGCAGTATCCAAGCCACGGATCAACAACGAGGATCCCCCCAAGATTGGGCCTCAAGGGGTGATCTTGTAATGTCACATCAGTCCGTTCGCAACAGTCAATTAGTTTTCCAAGGGCCAATCTGCTGGGAACCTGCCGATCGCCGGACGCCCAGACGCACGATGGATGCACACATCCACAATCAGATGACAGGATCAAGGATTCACGGGACATGACCAAAAGCCGTTGCATCATGCACGTCAGTATAAGGCAGGTGCATACCAAATCCCGTCACCGGTAGTCCTTAGCCGGTATGAACAGGATTCGAGATTAAATCCTAGACCAGGGCGAGACCATAGCGGACCGTTGAACGGCACAAAGTCAGCGTTCCCCATATATAACGGCCAAACGGGAGGAGCCGTTGGACCAACCCCTGGCCCTTCAATCAAATGCACGGCCACCATTGGTACCACGGGAAGAGCTTCCCCTTAATAGCATACTGGCAAGCCAGCCGTTGGGCCGGGCCTTTCCGTGTGAACAGGGGGGATGAAACAACCATTGAGCGTGCTCCAACTGGAGTTGAATATGATGATATCTGATATACGAAAGGGGGTAACAAAGATGCTTGAATACACATCGCTACATACAGTTTATGGTTCTCTTGGAAATTGAGAAGAGGCCGTGGATGTATCAAAAAGAAAAAGAGAAAACCCTTAAGAGAATGAGAAACCAATATGGTTCCGTCGGGACCCGGCCTATTACGTTCAACCAAAAAAGTGGATGGGAACAGTTTCCCCGATATAACCCCCCCTCTGGCCCGCGGCCACAGAACTGGGACGGGAAACGGAGCCATCCCGGACCCTATGAGTTGATGCCCAACCAGTTGCCTACTAAGGAAATAGAGCGGTGGGTTCTATGAGAGGAAAAGAAGGAAAAAATCCGAAAGTAAAAGAAATGGATCATAGGGAGTACATACCCACCTTCCGAACTTCCTCCAGTTGTCTTGTCCACCTGTGTGGCTCGCGAGGCGCTAGGACGATCTATGTATCAAAGGGGACATTTTTACGTGCCGTTCCGTGGGTGGACATTGCAATGACATGAAGCCTCTGACATTTACCAGTGATTATAGGCTATTTGGACCTAGCTAAATGTTAAGTATGCCAGATTGACGCGGACAGGGGACAGAGAGACTCGGACTTGGGAAAATGCAAGTGGCAGGGATAGAATGGACAGGGGTAGAATAGGCAGGGGTAGAACGTGGAAGGCGATAACGAGAGCTAACAAGTAGGCCAAGACTTGATCCTAAACTAGTTCGAGGTTGGCGTTGAACTTTTCAAGAGATGGATGTTCCGGAATCCAAACTGCAGGGTACGGTTTAGGACCCATTGTGGAATTTCGTTTGACTTGCGCTATTGGGGTAGCGTCTCCCAGGGCCATGGAGAGAGGGGAGACTTTATAAACAGCTCCAGGGCTATACCTAAGTAGGTGTTAAAATTTGAAGGGCTATACCCAAGTACGAATATGTTGATAGTAATTAACTCTGAATTTCTTTTTTTCTTTTTTTTTTCTTTTATAAAAAAGACAAAAAGACCCAGGGAAATGGGGGATTGCACTAATTTAATTACTTTCATCGGACCAATTAGAACTTTAGATAATTCTATGTGAACATCCAATGGATAATTATTAATACCGTATGTTGTACATTCCAATTCATAGTAGATAGTAGACTAAGCATGAAACCATATAGATCGAGTCTTCCATGTGCAGACTGGGGTACGCAAGTGCCTTTGAGAATAGATGAAATGTTATAAGGAACAGTTTCTCCAACCAAATTTCCTTTAGATTAAAATTTTAGAGAAAAGCCAGAGAGAAATACTCCGTAGAGAAAGAGAGAAATAGGAAGCTCAGCTTCCTCTCCCGGCAAGGAAATGAGCTTCAAGCCCGGGATTATCCACTGTGCCCTGTGCGTTTTCTCCTTTTCACGGTGGGACCTTCGGGACCTGGACTTTTCTTCTTTATTTTCGAGTCTTTTTTTCTTTTGTACAAGTTTTTTTTTTTTTTTTTTTGCTTTTTACTTTCTCCGAGATCGTCTAATCCGTTCATAAGGGATTTTTAATTCTAGAGATCTTCGGATGTATAACACCCGTGGATATATTATAAGATTATAAGATAATGGGCATAAGTGAAAGAACACCATAGACTACAATGTGGATATTGGGAAAATGTACTCCGTAAAAAGGAAAGTGTATGACTTCATGGAGCTGTCACTGAAGGCATTTGGCTTAATTATAAGATTTCCCCCGTATAATGTCTCTATTTTTTGTCCTTTTATAGGTCTAGCTTTGATTTATTTATATTGTCACATCCGAAACGGTCTCGGGAGTTGTAGAGAAAAGTCGAGTAGAGAGGAATAGGAAGAGAACAGGGAGGATCTCGGGAAAAGTACGAAATTCATTCTCTTTTATAATTTTATATTCTATTTTATATCTATTCTATTCTATAACTATTTTCATAACTAATTCTTTAATTCATGAATATCTTTCTATATTCCCTAGGTACTCCGTATATTCCTATATTCCTATATTGCTATATTCCTTATATTCCCTTCCCTTGAACCCCTCTCTCCACTTCGTTCCAGCCCCCCGGACCAGACTTCGCACAATCCCCCCCTCTCTCTATCTCTCTCTTCTCTAATTCTCTTTTTCCCTCTTTTCTCCCCTTCTCTATTCCCATCCCTTTTGCGTCATCCTACCGGCAACAATTGGGGGTTGCTGTGAATCGCGTGGAAGCTCCCGCTTTTCTTTTTCGCCCCCCCGCCTGGAACGTGGGCCACTTCACACCTTTCCCCCTCCTTGCGACTTCGAACCTCCCCTCTCTTCCCCTGAAATAATTATAGGTATGTCGCTTGCAAGCTGCATCGCTATGAAGGTACTGACTTCTCTAGCTTGATTGTCCTTATTTCTTCTCGATACTGTTCTCAATTCCAGTCGCCATGGCTGGAAAAATGACGTTGTACAAGCTGGTGGTGTTGGGAGACGGAGGCGTTGGAAAGACCGCCCTTACCATTCAGGTTGGTCGACCTTGACACCTTGACACCTGGAGAAGAAGCTCGACTAAAACTGTACTAGTTGTGTCTTAATCACTTTGTCGAAACATACGATCCAACCATCGAGGATTCATATCGCAAACAAGTCGTGATCGATCAACAGTCGTGTATGCTCGAGGTGCTGGACACAGCGGGTCAGGAAGAATATACCGCGCTACGAGACCAGTGGATCCGGGATGGCGAGGGCTTCGTATTGGTGTACAGCATCACATCCCGCGCCTCCTTCTCCCGCATCACAAAATTCTACAATCAAATCAAGATGGTCAAGGAATCCTCAAGCTCCGGCTCCCCCTCCGGCCCTAGCTATTTGAACTCGCCCATGAACGCCTCATCGGGTCCCGCAATGCCTGTGCCCGTCATGCTAGTCGGCAACAAGAGCGACAAGGCTGTCGAGCGCGCAGTCTCAGCACAGGAAGGCCAAGCATTGGCCAAGGAGCTGGGATGTGAATTTGTCGAGGCATCCGCGAAGAACTGTATCAATGTGGAGAAGGCCTTCTACGACGTGGTCCGCATGCTGCGCCAGCAGCGACAACAGGCGGCAGGTGGGCGTGGCGCAGACCGTCGCCCGACAGGCTTCGGATCAGGCCACCGCGATCGCGATGCAGGCCCCGAATATCCCAAGTCCTTCCGGCCCGACCGGTCGCGGCATCGCAGTCGGCTTCAGTGTACTCTCTTGTGATCGGCCGGGTCCGTCCGGGAGGCGTTGGACTTCCCACTGAAATAATGGCTGTTTCCTTTTTCTCTCTTCCTCTCTTTTGGTCCCGGGTGCATCTGGAGGGTTCTGTCTTTTGGTTACCTCGTTCGGCGTCGGTGGTCCTTGCCATGCTACATTTTTTTTACGCTCGCATTTTGAAGGGCTTGAGAACTGGTGTGGGGATTGAGGCCAGTGTCTGCAAGCCTTCAGCGTAAATTTTTTGTTTTGGCTTTTGCTTTGCTCTTTGGAATGCGCCCAGGCATGCAGATTGGCTGTCTGGATTTCCACAAGCTCCCCCTTACTCTTTTTCCTTGACGATCGTCTCTCTTCTTCGGTTTCTGCTTACCCGATAAGCTGCGATCGGAGAAATCTTTCGGACACGCCTAGGAGCACCCCCGAAAGAAACCAAAAAAAAGGCGACGAAGCCAGAAGATCGCAGTCGCGCATTAGCAGGCATTTCGATATGATACCCTACGACTGAGCTTGTTTTATTTGCTTCATTTTCAGCCATTTATGCCATATAGACAATTGATAAAGGTGTTTCTTTTTTTCTCTTTTTTTTTTTACTACAGAAAATCCGAAGCAAAAGAAGCAAAATTGCCAGGGTACAAGCGTAATACCTTATTCCAGGCCGTACTGGATACTGCGCATGATGTACACTTCGGGTACAATCTGGGTACTGCTCGGGTACCAAAAGAAAAGTGCGGGGGAAAAGCACGGACTCGCCTCGGCTGCATCCGGGGGATCTCATGGGCTTCACCTGCTTCCCTTTCCCATTTCCCCCGCAAATGGCGCACAGACATGAACATGTCTTGTCGATCTGTCTTAAATCCTAAGGTTCTTCCTTCTCCCCGTGGCCAATCGTACTATTCGATCCGAAAGACCTCGGGTATCATCGCTCCATATCAGAGCTCTAGGGTACTGTCTTGTGTAACCTGTTTCTCTCTTAGCTTCTCAAATCAGCTTCCCCCAGATCTGAATCCGAATTCTACAATGTCTCCGCACCCCCAAACAACAACCCACTCACACTCCCTTGGCGACCCAGAAACATTCTGGTCCCATCACGCGGCCAGACTCCACTGGCACCGCAAACCTTCACGTGCCCTAACACGGAAGACAAAGTTCCTAGCGAGCGGAACCAAGCATGAGCACTGGTCGTGGTTCGCTGACGGCGAAATCTCCACTACCTACAATTGTGTCGACCGGCATGTGCTCGCAGGCCATGGCGACAATGTTGCGATCGTATGGGAATCGCCAGTTACCGGTGTAACGGAGAAGTATACTTATGCCCGTCTACTCGATGAGGTCGAGGTGCTTGCCGGTGTGCTTAGGGAGGAAGGGGTACAGAAAGGCGATGTTGTTATTATCTACAGTATGCAAACCAACAACTTCGTCATCGTACAAGTGGGGAACCATTAAAGACAGCCAAAATTGACCACGTATCGCATCTAGTGCCAATGATCCCCGCAGCCCTAATAGCTGCGTTGGCAATAACCCGCCTAGGCGCAATCCACGCCGCCGTCTTCGGTGGCTTCGCCCCGCAAGCTCTAGCACAGCGCATTGAGGCCGCGCGTCCGAGAGCTATAATGACAGCGTCATGTGGAATAGAGGGGTCCAAGGGGCCCATTCCCTACCGACCGCTCGTCGAGGGCGCCCTCAAGGCAAGCAGCTTCAAGCCGAGCAAGGTCATTGTCTGGCAGCGTGACCAACTCCGCTGGAATCAGCCCGATAAGCGCGGTGGCCAGCGTAATTGGCAGAGACTCGTTAAGAGTGCACGGTTCCGTGGGGTTAAGGCTGGACCTGTCCCTGTTAAGAGTACGGACGCGCTTTATATTATTTATACAAGTGGTGAGAGATTCTAAGAACGGAATCCGGTTCTTGGTCTGGTGTTATTTATACTCACATGTTTCCACAGGAACAACTGGCCTCCCAAAAGGCGTCCTCCGCGAAGCAGGCGGGCATGCCGTGGGCCTGGAACTCTCCATAAAATCCCTCTTCGGGATAAAAGGTCCCGGGGACACAATGTTCTGCGCATCAGACATAGGCTGGGTCGTCGGACACTCGTACATCCTCTATGCACCGCTGCTAGTCGGCGCCACAACCGTCCTGTTCGAAGGTAAACCCGTCGGCACGCCGGATGCAGGAACGTTCTGGCGTATCATCGAAAAACACAATGTGAATGCGCTCTTCACGGCACCGACTGCTATGCGAGCCATCCGGAAAGACGACCCGGACAATCAGCTTATCGGCGAGGTTGGGAAGCGGGGAGGATTGAAATCGCTCCGTGCGCTTTTCCTCGCCGGTGAGCGTAGCGAGCCGGGTATTGTTAGCTCATACCAAGGCCTGCTTGGTAAGTATGCCGCGGCCGGTGCGCTTGTTATTGATAACTGGTGGTCATCTGAATCCGGATCCCCGATTACGGGTGTTGCCTTGGATGGGAGTGCTGCCCTTGCTAGTCCAGCATCCGGACCAGATCATCCTCCCCTCACGCCCCGTCCCGGCTCAGCAGGCTTCCCGATGCCTGGGTTTGATGTCCGCATTGTTGATGACGAGGGTAACGAAGTCCCGCGCGGAACAATGGGCAATATTGTTATGGCTCCGCCGCTCGCCCCGTCAGCGTTCACAACCCTCTTCGAGGACGAAGAACGGTTTTACCGTGGGTATCTTATGCGCTTTAATGGCCGCTGGATTGATACCGGTGATGCGGGGATGATTGATAAGGATGGCTACGTGCATATTATGTCGCGGAGTGACGATATCATCAACGTTGCCGCGCATAGGTTCAGCACCGGTAAGGAATTGGATTTTCCTCGCTCTCCAGGGCCATACTCTGAGGATACATGATCTGACCCATTTCTATAGGATCCATTGAACAAGCAATCCTCTCACATCCGTCGATTAGCGAAGCAAGCGTCGTCGGCATCCCCGACCCGTTAAAGGGCCATCTCCCCTTCGCATTTGTCCAGCCCAAAGCTGGCGCGATCCCTGGAGAAAATGGGCATCTTCCGGCAACGCCGAGCCCGCAGTTATTTGCCGAGATTAACGCGCTGGTCCGCGAGCAGATCGGGGCGATTGCGTCGCTGGGTGGGATTATACAGGGTCGGGGGATGATTCCCAAGACGCGGAGTGGGAAGACGCTTAGGCGTGTTCTTAGGGAGCTTGTTGAAATTGGGGTGAAGGGGGAGTATGCGGCGGAGGTTAGTGTGCCGCCTACTGTTGAGGATGCGGAGGTCGTTTCTGTTGCGAGGAAGAGGGTTAGAGAGTATTTCGAGGCAAAGGGGGTTGGGAAGTCGAAGCTTTAGATGGGTGGGTAAATACTTGGATACGGTCATGGTTATATACGTCTTGATGGTATGCTTGGCCTGGTGCTTTGATAAAAGAGGAGAATCATAGACCGACACTGACAGGCATGGTTTATAGACTGATTAACCGTTTCGGTTAAAGATAGGACATTAAGGGGTTCTTTGTGGAGATGCTATGGCTGTGCTCTTTCTGCTAGTAGCTATAGAATAAATACATTTAGCTCGAAATATGTACCTAGGCTACCTAGTTAGGCCTCTGAGTATCCCTTTCTTTATATAGGATGGATCCCGTGACCCAGTATTTAGTGCTTGCTTCCATCCTTCATAGGGAATTGTTTCCAGACTGTTGTTTCATGAAGCCACTGAAGAATTGCGACATCTGCTCATAGTCATCGACCTCTCCAACCCAGCTAACATACTGATCAGGGCGAACAATGACACTAGCACCGCGGTTAGGATCAATGCCATAATTTGCGTAAGCCTGACCATGACCCTCATGATAAGACTCCTCATCGACAAAGACTTTCCAGTAATCCCATCCCATGTCACCATGGTGGGGGTGGAACGCTTCCGGAAGATCGAGAAGTTCGATGTCTCTTCGTGATCCGGAATGAACCGTCAAGACTTCGATCACGCTGTCAATAGACTTGCCTGGTGGTGTGAACTGGCGAATGAAAGAATCTGGCGCTTCCAAAGAGGCGCCTAGCCTTTCGAAGCGCTCCATATTTTGGGGCTCGGGGAGTCGTCCAGGGAAAACTAACACTCGCCAGCGTCCGTTGCTCTTCAATAGCTCCTGCAGATGCCATGGGCGTGCATCGGCATGGCTCAAAACTTTGAAGCTAGGTATGCGTTTGCCGATATCAATCTTCGTAGCCAGCTCTGGCTTACTGATGATCGTGCTATTGCCTTGTTCTGCGGCATCCGATTCCTTCGCAACAAGAATACTGGCAGCATAGTTGACAGCTACGAAAATCGGCATCAGTACCAGAAGTTCTTCAAGGATTATAAGAAACTCACCTATGCCGCTTGCAAACTCGTTCCCTTTTTCAAATGCGCTTTTGAACTCTTCCATACTGACTCCCTCTTCATCCATGATATCCTTGGCTGGGCGACCAGAGAAAAGCCTCGAAAAGCGGTGGTCGAAAGCGATCAAGTCTTGCGCAATCTGCTTTCTCTCAGACTCATAGGTTTGCAGGATGGAAGGTCCGCTGAGGCCGTTGATGACATGGGCGAGCTTCCACCCCAGATTATACGCTATTCAAAATGTGAGAATCAATTTCAAACACACCAGAATTCAAAAACTTACTATCGTGCATACTGACATTCATGCCCTGTCCAGCCTTGGGGGAGTGCGTATGGACAGCATCACCTGCCAGGAAGACGCGATCGCTTTGCGAAAACTTGTTACTCACCCGCTGTCCAATCTGGTACGCAGTCCACCAGTCGCAATACGCGTAATCGAGCTTATATGGGTGCATGATACGTTGGGCAGATTGTAAGATGATCTCCGGGGTGATCCAGGACCGGTCAGCTTTGGAGCCATTCTTCTGGGAATCCGTCGCCTGGAGCTGTATGTAGAGCCGAACGAGTTTATTCTCGCGTGGAATCACCATCAAGCTACCCGCATCTGCGGAGTGAATAGCGCATCGATGGCGGATATCTGGGAAATCCGTGATGGGGACAATGTCGAGCACGCCCCAGATATAATCCGTTGAGCTACCTTCCAAGCTAAAACCGACCTGACGGCGCACCCATGAGTGAGCGCCGTCGCAACCAACCAGGAATTTAGCCTTGATATGTTCGACTTCGTTGGAGTTTCGATTTCCTTTGGCCTCTGCCGCTTGGATGAGATCCTCGGTGTCATCAGCAACCAGGTTACTTCGGAAAAGTCCATCTTCAATTACTGTTTGCTGGCCGTCAGAAGATCTCTGATGTTGCTGCCGCTGTTGAGGGGTGGATTCTTCCTCGGCCAAGGTACGAAGTGTAACACTGATAGGGTAGTCCTCGAAATCGTCTGCTTTGGCTTCGTCGAAATCGAAAGATGTGGGCAACACCCCACGCTCAACACGGATGTCACTATGTTCCTTGATTGAATCGAGGAAGAATCGCTCGATGCGACCCTGGTGCAGCACGATCTGTTGGAACCGACTGAGTCCAGGAATAGTGTCTGGGATGCGGTTACTTCGTTGAAGACGCCCATCTTTGTCAGGATTCCAAAGACAAATCTCCAACATGTGGTTAGCCTCGCGCCATGCCCGGTGGGCGAAATCGAAAGAGTCGAAGATTTCCAGAGTGCGGCATTGCAGACCGTCCGCCTGACCATTGAAGACCTATATTGGAGTCAGTATGCACCTGGATAGCGGTTCGTATCGGTACGAAGATATACCTTGGAGCCACGCTTGTCCACTATACGGGTCTTGACTCCGCATCGACTTAGCCAGTTGGCCAGCATGAGCCCCGCTGGCCCGGCACCGACAATGAGGACATCCACATGGTCTTCTTTAGCTGGTGTATCGACCATTATGATCTTTAGAATTTCAAATCAGAAATGCGAACTTGATATCGTTTTCTTGCAATTACCAACTGGCTTTTGAACTAATTGGAGGTCGGAGAATGTGGGGGTGAAACGCTAGTGCTCCCCCAGATTACCCCACGACAGCCCGACGGTCCTGGAGGGGTTCTGCAAAAGTACGTCGCTTGATAGGTCGGGTTCTATTTCGGAAAGACCTTCGATTTCCGATGGCTTCGGATGCTGCCGATGAAGATATCAAAGTTGAGCAGGCTGTGCCAAGCGCACACCCCTCGCGGTTACGTGCATCAACCGAGTACTTGCGTGGATTAGAGGGGTGTGCACTTGGCACGGAGAAAAGGGAGGGAACTTGTATTCAAGAGATGAGTCCCCAAAAACAAAACCATCTAACCTTGAGTCACTCATCAGCTGGAACAATGGCATCAAACATAGTATAGAAACGAGGGTGTCCTTAAGAAGGGATGAACTGTATCCTATATTCACTCTGTTCGAGATTCTCGGTTTACAATGACACAGTACGTAGTACTTCAATAATCCCCGTGTAGAGGGACAATAAGCCAGTAAATTTAACCACAAATATTCAATGCCTTACGGAGGCGCTTCGCAACCGCAAATCTGGTAGAAATGGACAAGAAACAAAGCCACTCCGGAGGTGAACACCAACGAACATTTTTCAGCTCTGTCCGAGATTTTACCACTTGAATAGAGTAGCCGTATCTTTCTCTTTCTGTCCCCACATATACTACGATATCCCTGGTATTGGTTGTCAATGAAGAAGTCGACGACCAGTTTTTAGCAGGACTAGGGGTGGGGGCAAGGGGCATCGGGATATTCTCCGGAGAGTCAACACAAAGTTGATACACCGCTCGTATACAACATAGGTAATCATTTTGTGCGATTTAAATTGAAAAGTCACGCAGGGCTTGGTGTGCAGAACGAGTCTTGGTCACCATCTTTGAGGTATCCAACAGAAAAATGCGATGGACCCTGGGTTTTCTGCGGGTACAATGGTTTCAAATATTCGATGGTACGGACGCGATATAAGACTTCCCCATGCCTGAGTGCCGAAGACCAAGTGCCGAAGACCAGAAAATGGGCCCTTCCCGTGAGATCCAGGCCCCTGAAGGATCTATCTTCCAGTCCCACGTGTGTGGAACTCGATTCCGGTCCATGGTGTGGTACTTTGCTAGATATGTGATGTTCCTGGATCAGTCACCTCCTTTCTACCTAGGTAGCTCCCTCCATGTGTTAGAGTGCAGGTTGATCCCGACAATATTCTGGCCCACTGGTTTTGAGGGTCTCAAGTTCTAGCAAAGCATGGCATCTGAAACAGGACACTTTCCCCCAGCGATTGACTTCCGCTTAACCGCAGAGCCTTGGAGTGGAGCGTTTCGGCTTATCAAAACCCAAGGGCCTTACAAGCCTTCTCTTACAAACACACCGGACACAATATCAATATCCATATATAAGATCTGACATGGTGTTGGCGATATATTAGCAGAGAATTTACAGATTTGCAGATTGCTCGTTTTCAGGGCCTTGAACATATTCCAATAGCCTTACCATAAGGCGATTGGAAATGGGAACTCAGAAGTTCCCCCATCGGAGTTTTGGCCCGAAACGGAAATGACTTTCGCCTCAAAATTCGGTCCTCAGGGCTGGCCTTGGCTTTTCGTTCCAACAGCCCACGGTCGACCTAGGTTTCGAACTAAACAAAGTAAAAGATCGACTGTTCCTGATTATCGGGAGTTGATACGGCTTGATACACGTGGTAGGGTGTTCGTCTCTCTACGGAACTTTACTCCAACGGGCCCCGGAGTTTTCCCGACGGCATTTGAATGCTTGTCTTGTTGGGAAATGGTCCACGGCTGTCGTATGTCCATACGTCCTGCTCAACAAATTAGGATTCGCTCAATTCCCGGACCTGTTTCCTTTCCAGGTCTTCTTGACGCCGGTAACCTTCGGACTCACACGGATCAGCCTTGGGGCTAAGGACCCTTGAAACAAAAGGGGCTGCTCTAGAGTAGACTGAGCGAGTAAGTGGATTTGAGAAACTCCGCATACCTTCTCTTGGGTAGGTACATAAATGAGTCCAATGCCTCCGTAGAAGATAAACCTCTCTTTTACTCGAGATTCAACTGATCACGATTTTGTAGTCCAATACCTACAAAATGAACTTCAAACTCCTGTCCCTCCTCCTCGCCGGCCTAGCCACTGCAGGCCCAATCGAGCAGCGCCAGAGTACCTAAGCACCTCCACTCCATCCATCCCAGCCCCTAACTAACCAAACCAAAGCTTCATCCTCAGGCAATGAGCTCCGCGATGGTCCCTGCCAACCAGTAACCTTCATCTTCGCCCGCGCCTCCACTGAACAAGGTCTCCTCGGCGGCTCGACCGGCCCTGCCGTCTGCAACGACCTCAAGAGCGCCCGTAACCAGGAAGTTGCATGCCAGGGCGTGGGTCCCAAGTACCAGGCGACGCTGGCAGCGAATTCCCTGCCGGCGGGAACATCCAATGAGGCGATCGAAGAAGCGAAGGGATTGTTTGAGCAGGCGGCGAGCAAGTGTCCCGATACGCAGATTGTGGCGGGAGGCTATAGGTATGTATACATATTTCCTGATTTACTGCCTTCCAAGTGGAAAAATGTAACCGGAGGACTAATGACGGTGGTTAATAGCCAAGGAACGGCTGTCATGCACGGCGCCATCCCCAAACTGTCCGATGCTATCAAGGACCAAATCAAGGGAGTCGTCTTGTTCGGAGATACCCGCAACCAGCAAGATAACGAGCAGATTCCAGACTTCCCTAAGGATAAGACCAAGATCTATTGCGCGGTTGGGGATCAGGTCTGCCATGGATCATTGATTGTTGCGGCACCGCATTTCTCTTATGTTGCTGATGCGGGGGATGCGAGTAGGTTCTTGGTGGAGAAGTTGGATTGATTAGATTGACCTTTCTGGCTGAAGTATATTGGACTTTGATGTATGCTGGCTGTTGTGGTGGGCGGTCATGGATGTGAGTGAATGTTGTCGTGCCGTCTCACGTCATTATCCACACATCCCCGGGGGAATTTCCCTATTGTAATAATAAATGGATGCACATATCCTATTAATACATGCTTTCGCAATGTCTTCCAAAGGAATAGATTGCTGTGGGAACCCATTGAGAACAGCTAGATTGACCGTGGGGAGCTCTGTTGAAGTACAGTTGAGCGGACAGGATGACTTAGAACTGATGAGTTTGCTCTCAGGGCCGAGACAGGTGAGTGTGTAATAAACTGGGCAAGGATCATATGTAATTTCATCTCTAATTTCATGACGTCTCTATGGCCCATCCAAATCCACTCTAAAACGCCAAAAGCATATCAGGTCTATTTCATCTCTCGTTCTCACCGTTTACGGAATCAGCAGCTTATGCCGATGCACAGTGACCACCGTCGACTCGGAGATCAGCACCGGTCATCCAAGCGCTCGCATCAGTGAGCATGTACAGAGTAGGCCCCTTGAAGTCCTCGGGGGCGCCAAGACGGCCGAGAAGTGCACCCCGCATCCAAGTCTCCTCCAAATCCGGCTTCTCCTGAAGCAAAGCGTCGGTCATGGCAGTGCGAATGTACTAGAATATCAATGGTAAGCCGGGTTCACTCAGACAAGCCAGAACATGACGTTGGTGCCTTACTCCTGCGGAAAGCGTGTTGACGCGAATGTTGTGCTGGCCCCATTCTTGGGCAACCGATCGACACATCTGGTGCACGGCGGCCTTGGAGGAGTTGTATGCGGTGCAGGTCAATCCCTACAGAAGGTTCACTTGTTAGTGTGCGATTTCCTAATTCAATCTGTCGCGAGACTTACCCGGTTGGCAATCTGACCAGACATAGACGCGATCATCACAATGCTGCCTGGGGTCTTTTGCTCCACGAAGATGCGCGCACAGTGCTTGGCGGGAATAAATGTTCCAAGGACACTAAGTAGGAAAACGGCAATCAGAAATGTGCTCTTGTATGACACAACATTATCCAACTCACTTGACATCCAGCATCTTCCGGTATCCATCGATAGGGTAATCAAGAGCGGGGACCATCTGTTGAATGCCGGCACAAGTAATGGCACCACGCAAGGGCTTGTTCCGACACAGTGCCTCGGCTGCAATGTCTTCCAATACTTTCTTAGTGTTCTCCTCATTGGTGATATCGCACTGGGTGTATGTTGCTTGAAGGCCACGCTGTTTGGCCAGCTTCTGCACGGCGCTCCACTCCTCTTCACTGGGTTCAGAGAGCAAATCAAGACAGGCAACGTCACCGCCAGCTTCAAGGACAGCAGTGGTCAAGCACATGCCCAGACCGCGACCGCCTCCAGTGATCATGACTGTGCGACCGGCCAAAGAGAAGAGGTCATTGGCAGGCACGAAGGCAGCAGGGGTCTCGTTGGACTCCGGCACGACTGCCGGTGTGGTGTGGTCGAGGGAGACAGAAGGGGCCATTGTGAGTCAATGTTTAAGCTATGGTGGATAAGATAGGTTGGATGTGAAATGGTAGATTTGATTATTTCGGAGAACAAATTGGAGCGTGTCTGCTGCATATAAGACACATGCTCCAGCGCGTCATCCTCAGCCAGACAATCGCTCACAGCGGCTATATGCAACCTAACTAGGGAAATATTCAGCTCGATGGATCATAGTGGAACGGAGGAGTTGCATGCAATCTGTTCAAGGTCCAATTTTTCAATGGTAGTTGCCGATTTGGACAAATCATGCCGATATGCGCGAATACCGGTCCGGTCGTGAAGTCCGACCTCTTCTCAACGGGTGCTAAAATATGCTGTTTAAGGAAAGGTACGACTGCAGATCAGTGGGGAATAGGGCAGCAAGCTGGGGAACAAGCTGGGGTTCAAGTGTATCGGAGAGTTGAGGTATCGTGTTAAGAGACATTTCACGTGACTGTGCTTAAATGTTCCTAATAAGGAAATATACGCATGCCATTTAAGAGTTTAACCGGTCCAGGGATGCCGAAGTTTCGAACTTGGGGGACTCGGTTCGGCTGTTTTCTTCTATTGAGGCGCCTTTCCAACTATGCATCCTACTCACTCTCACGCACAATGACTACCTAGGTATAGAATATAGAATAACTATATGCAGAAGCTCTCGGCTTCCCCCAGCTCGGCAAAAGCACCTTAATTCAAGTACAACCTAGACAAATATGCAAGAGATGCGGCATTTTCCGTCATCCCCACAAGGCATCCCGCAAAACGCGGAGTTGACTCGGCGGAACCTTAATCATGGCAGGCCGGGGAAGTTCATCGACCAAGTGGGAACTTAAGCCACAGTGTCACGGAATCCTAGAATGGAGCCACCCTTGATGGACTATGATACTGTCCCCAGTTATTCAAGTTATAAAACCCTCGAGGGCCCCACTGCTTTAGGTAGCTTTGAGTAAACGTCCACGCGTGTTTTATTGCGCGATACCTGGAAATATTAACCCAGTGACTACACTATCATGGCTTTCCTCGTGGGTCGGTCGTTAAACTACGCCATCACAGCCACTGCTGGTAGTGGTTTCTTGCTGTGAGTAGACGAACCTAGTGTCGTCTGACCAGGTAAATGGTTTGTTCAGTCTGACAGGGGTGTACAGGTTCGGCTATGACCAGGGCGTGATGTCCAGTCTGTTGACTGGAGATGCCTTTGTTGCTACATTCCCTGAGATTGATACCACTGCGACTGGACACGGTAGTTCTTCCTTGCAAGGCACGGTGTGAGTGATCTGGCACCCTATATACCGAAAGAGAACACAGACTGACTTACATTACATACAATAGTGTTGCCATTTACGAGATTGTAAGTGCTCGTTTGTTTTCAAGGCCCCATGCCATCACATTTCTAACAGGCTTAGGGCTGTTTCTTGGGTGCAATTGTTTCTTTGCTCGTTGGTGAACGACTCGGTCGACGCAATTGTATCATGGCTGGATGTGTCGTTCTGAGCATCGGTGCAGCTCTCCAAGCCAGTGCCTATAGCATTCCCCATCTCATCGTCGGCCGAATCATCGCAGGTGTTGGAAATGGTCTCAACACAAGTACAATTCGTGAGTTCCGATCTCTGTCTTTTCCTTTTATTTGCTAACATTGCCACAGCGGTCTGGCATTCGGAACTGAGCAAGGCGGCAAGTCGAGGCAAAGGAGTGAGTTATTCATAAAGCCTCTTATAATCCCTGGTCTAACCTTCCGAACAGTTGGCCATCGAGCTGGCCATCAACATCTTTGGTGTCATGCTTTCATATTGGGTTGGTGAGTATTCATCTAGTTCACGCCATTGACCAAGCCTTGATGCTAATTTTTTACTGTTTCTTGTAGATTACGGGATGAGCTATGTCAAGAATGAAGCACAGTTCCGTTTTCCGCTTGCGCTACAAATTCTCTTTGCTATCGTCACCTTCCTCGGAGTCATGTGCCTTCCCGAATCTCCTCGATGGGTATGTCAAAATGTGTTCAAGTTCGTGGATCTCAAGCTAACGGGATAGCTTATCCAACATGGGCACGAAAACAAAGCTCGTCACATTATCTGGGCGCTCCAGCATAATGCTCGTGAAATCGACGAAGATGACCCTGTTGTGAATGTGGATGTTACAGAGATCTCTCGCGCAGTCGAAGAAGAACAGGAAGCATCATCTGGAGGATCATTCAAACTTCTCTTTCAGAACAACAAGCAACGTTTCTTATACAGAACTCTTCTTGGTATGGGAGGTCAAGCCATGCAGCAGCTATCTGGCATTAACTTGATTACCTACGTGAGTCAAACAACTTGAAATCCCGACGTTAACATTGCTAATAAACCCTAGTACGCTACTGTCATCTTTGAGCAATCCGTTGGAATGTCCCACCACACAGCATTGCTATTGGCGGGTTTCAATGGAATCGCATACTTCTTTTCCTCCATGGTTCCTATTTGGACTATCGAGCGGTATGTCGACCCATGATGAAGTCCTGACATTATGCTAATTTCTTCCAGCCTTGGCCGCCGTAAGCTCATGATGTTTGCAGTCATTGGACAGGGCTGCTGCATGGCTGTTTTGGCAGGCACCATCTGGGATGGTGGACACGCAGCTGGCTTGGTTGCGACTGTCATGCTATTCCTGTTCAATTTCTTCTTTGCAACAGGTCTTCTTGCCATTCCTTGGCTTTGTGCGTATTCCTCCATATACCATTGTGCTTTAAATGAGCTCGGCACTAACCAGACACGAACATTAAGTGCCCGCGGAATATTCACCACTTGCAATTCGAACCAGATCAGCCGCTATGGCGACTGCAACAAACTGTGCGTACTTCGGCTCTTTGATTAATGGCAAAAGGCTAACGAGTGTTAGGGATTTGTACATTCCTTGTCGTGGAAATCACACCAGTTAGCATTGCCAACATCGGGTATAAGACTTATATCTATTTTGCCAGTATGTGCTACGCAACTTTTTTTATTTCAGTTCCCATCGCTTGAACTAACTGATATTGCAGTATTCAACTTCTTCTTCCTCCCATTTATCTACTTTTTCTATCCGGAAACGCAAAACCTCACTCTGGAGCAAATCGATCGGTTATTCACCAACGAAAAGGTTCAGCTCCATTGGGACTCGTCTATGGGAATTGCGGGTGACGTGGACACACGAGTCGGAAATGCCACTGCCAAAGATCTGGAGAGTGTAAATGCTCAACATATTGAATAGATCTTTTTAGTGATGATTGTTTAGGGAGTCAACGCATTTCGTTCCAGATTTAATATATGTCTAGTACGTTCATACAAAATGTGGATATCCATTTGACTCCCTACATATATTTTAGTCAATATTGTTTCTTTTGATCTTCATACAGTCACACCTCAAAATCGACACTATTTTGTAAACCTCTTTAAGTTAGAAACCTCTATAGTCAAGAGCGCCAAGTCTACCTAATTAGGATTAGTACCCGTTGAAGGCTTACCGTCCACGTGATCTTTGTTATTCTTGCCGCCTTTCTAGATGAAATTCTGCCGGTTTGAAATACCCTCCTCGCCCTCACTACCTTGTAGACCTTTCTATTCTAGAAGAATTTGCTCTCCGATGATCCTTCAACTTCAATGAGGTGTGACTGTAGATACTTCCATGACCAATTGGGAATTTAACCCCTTTCGTCGGATGAACAACGTCGCCACTCGGGGAAAAACCCCCGGGGAAAACCCGGGGCCCCGCCAAGCCCGGACTTTCGTCTCGTCTCAAGGCGCCTAAATTTTCCCGATCCGGTAAAGATATTTCACTTCTTCAATATTGCACATCCTCCGCGCAAGAATTCACTGCTATCCTCAGCTTACCTAGGATGGTAACTTCTCGGGAAAATGTCGAACATGTCCCTGAATAGTCCTCGGACTAGCAGCGATAATGACAGAATGAGCCCACAGGCTTCCGCTCCGCTAGAACCGCAAGATTTACATCCCCTAAACATGGGGATGGAGCGCAGGAAACGTACACGAACTGGATGTGTCAACTGCAGTCGCCGGCGGCGAAAATGCGATGAGGCTAAGCCCACCTGCACGGGCTGCAAGCGCCGAGGCGACGAGTGCCAATGGCGTATGCTCGGAGCCTTTCGTGATTCCAATATCAAGGTGCTAGAATCAGATCACCCATCGATGAGCCAAGGTGTGGCAGTGAACAAAAACAAGCGTCAAAGTAGATTCAAGATCTTGAATTCCGCCCCAAAGACCCGGGCAAAAAGCGCACCCAAGGAACAGGGCCACGGAGCTTCCGAGCAACCAGTACATGAGGCATCTCCGCCGCCTGCTCCAGATTCCAGTGCCACGGCCGCGCCTGTGACTGCTACAGAAAATACCCCGGATCCCAGTCCTCCTTCGCTTACCAATGAGATCCGCAGTCCTAATCCCGCGCTCAACCAAGGTCTTTCACCACCCTACTCCAGCGATGCATCATCACACCTGTCTCAGAAGTCCATTCAAAACAAATCCCCATGCCATCCTGAAAACCTGATTAATGGTCATGATTTGGGACTTCAAGCGGCGTCTCCCCAGTCTCATTATCCACCAACCATCCAATGTGACTATAATACGCTTCCCCAATCCAGGGATGACTCGTCGCAAATCCATAATTCCAGCCCTGAGTATATGATCGACGGCTTGAGCGGGCTAGGGGGCTTAACTCAGAGCGCTCAATTTCATTCATCCTTGACCGGCTCTTACCAAACTGTTCCATCGCCATTGTTTGAGCACAATATCTTTTCCGACCCGGCAGATCTCGTCAACGATGTATTTTTGCCAGGTTCTGCTTATGAAGCGCTTCACACGACCTTAAGAAACCGCCAGCTATGGACTGCCCTGCCGGATATCCCAAACCGTCGCAGATCGCAAGACTCCATTCCTCCAGTGCATACCCCAGTAACAGTTAGTGAGGCTGGGTCGTTTCCGAGAACTAAGCGGCAGTCTCGAGGCTTGGAATACAGCAGGAGGTTTGAATTATCGCCCGAAAGAGAACATATCTTGTGGGGAAATTATCTTAATGAAATATGCTCCTGGGTAAGTTGACTGTGCAGGCACCATTATATTGAGAATCCATCTGACTCTAGAAAGCTCGACATGTTTGATAACCATCGCCATTTTGCTTCCACTTTCCCACAGATGGCCAAGTCTTCGACTCACCTCCGTTACTCTATATTAGCATTATCTGCACGACAGCTCGAAAGACAGCAAAACCGGAAATCGCAGTCAGAGAGCCTATATCTGTACCAGGAAGCCATTCACCTCCTTCTACCTGAGTTGGGAAGTAAAACCACTCCTGTGATAGCTTCTTGCGTTATTTTGTGTGTCTTAGAAATGTTGAGCTGTAGGTATCCAGGGTTCCCGTTATCGTGCGCTTCAGAACTGATGAACGATAGGCAGTCCCAAGGAATGGCGTCGCCATTTAGATGGCTGTGCGTATCTTATTCAAGCAGCTGGTATCAACGGCTTCTCTGGGAAGGAAGAGCAAGCTCTTTTTTGGTGCTTTGCTCGGATGGGTATGAAATTCCCATATATCATCACAATATTTTCTGTTCAGTTTCCTGACTTCAATCAGATGTTTGCGGTGGTCTCATATCCGAGGAGGAGACCATCATACCTATCCACAATTGGCGTCCGGTTGATATGAGCTACAACGAAGCTGCACAGACATTTATATCTTCGGCCAAAACCAATCTCGATACATATGCCAACTATACAGTATATCTCGTCGCGCGGACGTTGAACGTTCTTTTCGGTTGTGCTTCAAAAATGTCTCACCCTTGCACATCATGTCAATCTGTTCCCAACGACGATGGCGACTCATACGTTGATCGCTGGGCAGATTCGTTTGAGCGTGTAGAAGAGTGGTACGATAATCGGCCTGCCCAGATGAAATCTATATTCAGCGTTGCTGCTTCCGAGCGTGAAGGACTGGATCGAGCTTTTCCGATCGCGTTGTATGGGAATGGGGCTGCTAGTAAGTTTTCTCGCTATTGCTTGTTGACTCCGTGGTACTAATATTGGACAGTATCCGGGAACCAGATGTATCATGTAGCAGCCTTGCTGTTGCTTCAGCGAAAGCCAAAGACATTGACATTGAGCAAAAGACCGGTATGCTGTCTTCTACGCTTTTTTTAGTGGCCAAGGCTAATGAACAAATAGAGATCAGTTCTTTGGCATGCTCGACAAATATGTGCAATATCCGCATCCAACGGTCATCAGTGAGTCTCTCAACCATTATTTGACTGAAAAAGAGAGGAATACAGCGCGGAGTTGCTAACTCTTTGCGTATCTGTGACTAGTGGCTGCTGGACTAACGCACTTCAACCTTTGTGGATAGCTGGTAAGGCTATGTCTCATTATTCTGAACACTCTGCCATTGTTGAAATTTTGGTCAAGATTGAACGCGAGACTGGCTGGGCTACTGCTTGGCGCGTCGAAGACCTTAAAGAATTTTGGGGTGAATACGATAACGAAGACTGTGATGTCGACATGGATTAAGTTTGAGGATTCAACTACTTTTAGAAATATTGGTTTGTTCGAATACTCGGAATTGACGTATAGAAATTCTTTTTATAGCTTCAAAGAACCGAGTTCCAGGTCGATATCCTTTCATATCAGAAAATGCACAAAGAGACCGAAGAAGCATCTCCAGCAAGTATCATCAAAGAAAGCCAAATATCCTATACAAAATACCTCGACAAACGCTTCGTAGACAGATACGTCTGATTTTTGTTTCATTCTCCATTTACCTAGAAAATATCGTCATATCGCACCACTGCGTTCTATTCCAAAATGTCTGACAACCCAGGCGATGGTAAGAACCCCCGGCGGGCTCGAAAGCCCCAGGGTTTCTTTAGTGAAAGACAACAAGAACAGCGCAATGCAGCAGCTAGAGGTCAGCTTGAAGTTGACCTCCCTATACGACCAAAGGACAAACGGGCAGCCCCAGATGATTCGCAGGCAGAGTCAAGCCCAAAAAAGAAACAAAAGAAAGAGGCCACTAAACCAAAACCGCTAGATGTAAGGCTTTCATGGACGATTTGAAGACCGATTACTCTAAGAAGAGGCTTAAACCTATGCCACCAAGGCCTCCGAAGCAGAAATGGCGTCCGGTAAAGACTGCCATTACTGATCGGGCAAAGGCACCCAAAGGCTGGAACCCAAGAGAGCCTGATCTAATTAATGAGTAAAGTCCGATTAATTGACACGGGAAATACAACTACTAACCTATGTATAGTGATCTGCAGTCTCAGATCACCAGATGCCGTGAGCGGATTAAGGAGAACATCATGCCCCATGTTTATGAACATAAACTGGAAGAGCTGCTGGTGGAGCAGGAGGAGCGCGAGTCAGTCATAACCCGATATGAATATACTGACAATTACTGATCCTTTTAATCCCATATAGCAAAAAGATGGCTGCAGAGAAGGGGCTAAGTTGGCCGGTTGTGCGACGACTAGAGGATCTTCAGTCTATCCTAGAATGGGCTCAGAGCAATGCTATCAAGGACAAATACAAGATCGCCAACAATGTCCAAAATGTCATTCTAGCTTACCGATCAGGTGGCTTGGACTGGTGCCATGGCTTCGTCACCTACTGGCACAATGGAGCCCAGCTCTGTGCGCCAAGGCCCTTCAAGTGGGATGAATTCCAATACCTCTATGACGAGTATAAGGGAAATGAGACCGGGTTTTGGGTCGAGGGTGTAAGTCTTGTCAGTCAATCCTGTATCGTAGGACGAGCATGCTGACTTGGATTATTAGATAGATGGCCCTGGACCTAGCAGTCAACAGGCTGTGATCGAATGCGGAACGGGGTCCAGAAAGTGGGCAGCAGAGGTATATGCAATACTCGAATGCTAAATGCTCGTTCTAACATCTCCTTAGATGTCGATTTCTCTTCGAATTCCTACGACAGGCGGTAAACCATCACCTAGGTCCTTTGAATTCTCGTTCAAGGATGATACGGGGGCCGATTATATGGTTCTTTATGAAAACGACGTAAACCGACTAAGAATCAATCTACAAGCCCAGGGCCTTATGTACCCCATACCTCGACTCTTGGGGGTGTTAGTCGTAACTTTGGGCGATGGCAGCAAGAAAGCCATGTTGGTAAGGGAGTTGGAAGTCAACATGTGGGATGAGCATGAGAAACAATATATGGCCGACAGTTGGGACTCGATACCGGTTGTCGTCCTTCCTGGACGTGGAACAAAACGCCTGAATGGTCCTTGGATGCGTTGGAAATTCTATACAGCAACAGCCCCCGATAACTCGAACCGTTTGTGGATATATGACTACAATCCTTCCAACCCCCTTATGCGTGGCCCGAAGATACCTACCGCGACTGAAGCACAGATGGATAGGGCATTGCCGACTGCGCATAAATATGAGAGCATCGAAAACCATCCTCAATTTAACCCGGATATCCCGTCGGGGAAATCGATAATATAAGACGGTGAGCGGTTGATGATTGTTACTCTATGAGATTACAATGGAGCTACTCTGTGGTTTACTGCTGCGTTATACTGTTGTTTATTTTCTACTATTTTTCGACAGCTTTCAAGTTCAATTCATTTTTATGTTCCCTTAAGTAAGGCCCTCTTTGAGTAAGGAGTCGCAAATTCCCGGTTATGTCTCTCCGGTTTGAGCTCTTCCATGTTTCAACCTGCGTATTGATATCAGACATGAGACACTTGACTCCAGACATCATGTCGTATCCACACATTTTCTACACCTGATTCCAGGTATTGCCGTCATACATCAAGACATCCATCTCCTGATGAGTGCGATTGTTCGACTGATTTTCAACCTGTCGAAGAGCTTCCACGGACAACTGGCGTAGAGTTTCCACCATTATTTCATCATTTGGAGGCCATTCATACCGCGACGCCCTCCGACTCAAGCCGTCGTCAGGTGTCTCATCGCGACCCGCGCGGGTATGGGGAAAGCGGAATCTGGATAAAGCCTCTCGTGCGGACGTTCGATCATCGACAAGGTAACCATTCTGGTCTTCCGAGATCGAAGGAGTCCCGAAACCAGTCAAATCAACAGGGCTTTCTCTGTCAGCACACCAATCTGAATTATCCTCAGAGTCCAGAGGCTCTTGTTCTAGGTTTGAAAGCGAAGATATGTGTGGGTCGCAAAAAGGGCGCACGTTTGAAAGCCCTTCATGGGGTGTCATCAGGTACGCCACGCTCCCTGAATCAGGCGATTCTTCATCCGAATAAGGAACTTCACCATGTAGCTCCCTCGTGAACTGCTTGAGTCCTCGGGCATACTCTCTCATAACAGGGTCGTCTTGTGGATTATCATGTTCGTTGCCACGACTATCATCCTCGTATCCACTGTCATTGTAGACTTCGTTTTGTAGTTCTTCCTCGGGATCGTAGATGGCTCCTTCGTGTTTGCACCAGAAACAGAGCTTTCCATGGCCAGTGACGACCGGCTCGTTGGGCCTATTGAGTTCATTGTAGAGATCATTTTGGGAGTCATTCCTCTGGTCGATCGTCCGATCGATGGTCTGGTCCACGCTTCGCTGGATGGTTTGGTTTGCTCTGGGACTTTCACCGAAGCCATGATCCCGCCTCGGGGATACCATTACCATCGGGCTGAGAGTCTCTGGAGTAGAGAACGAATGCAGAAGCATTGGCGCGGCGGGTCCATTCTAAAGATGAACCGTCAGCTTGCAGTTGCAGATTAGGTATGTCCAATATCGACTAACGAGTGCAATACTCCGTTCGTCATCGGCCCCCACAGAGCTCGAGCGCGATATGTTGATGTCGTCCTCCGTCTTCTCAATGAGTTCGAACCGCAAAGTTTTGGCTGCAGATTTGATTCGTGCAATGATCTCTTTCCACTCCTCATCGGTGTCAAATACGGTGCTCGTACACACGTGGGACCAAACTGGATCCCGCCTGGTCTTCATCCAAACCCACTGGGTGTTCAGTGTGGCAAATGGAACAAAGCCTTGAATGCCGCGATCATTTAGATGACTCCGAAACATGTACGAGAATATCTCTTCGGTTTGCTTTTTGCTGCAAACAAAGAAGCGAAACAAACAGCAAAGCACCTGTCGCCTGCATTTGTTCCATCGTAGCGTGGGTCTCTTGGGGACCTTGGTTGGCTCCATGGTTGATGGGGGAAGAGGCTCAAGAACGAGTAAAGACGGAGGAGAGAAGATCTAGCATGGACTGAAGAGAAGGGTGACATGGAAGAAGAAAGAATAAGAAGCAGAATATTGGGCGAGAGAGGTTCAGGGTAAAGACCAGAATCAGTTGGCAAACACTTCAAGTTAGGGGAAGTGATAACAACAATTTCATGTCCCATCTATCTTAATTTACATACGACCTTGGGAATGCCATCTACTTGGTGTCTCATGCTTGTTACAGTTCTTTAGAATGTAAGATGAATCTTCTACTTGGAAGTTGAAGTCTCACATTTGTGAATGAGCTTCAGGCTTGGAGATCCAAGGCTTTTAATTCAACCTTGCGGACTTACTTGACCACCTTATTCCAGGCTACCAAGCGCTTCCGGAAGCATTTGTAATGACACGGCTTCACATTTGGCTTTAAATGTGAGCCTGGTAGGCAGATAGGATGATGATCCTGTCACGATTTATGCTCGGGGATGAGAGATATCGGGAAGTAGTCAACTATTGAAACCGTCTATAGCAGCATCTAGCTCCCTTTGAAGATACTAGAATACTAGGATAATGGAATAAGCTAAGTGAGTTCTGGAATAGGGCCTATACGTAAGATTGAGTTATACTGTTGACTTGTCGGAAGGGCCATGTGGTGACGGGCTTGAGTCTTTCTCCAAATTGTTCCCTGATCTTAGTTTTGTGCCATTCGATACTATAGGCCCGTTTGATCTTTTATTGAGTAGATGTAATTTCATCGACCTCAAGGTGAGTATATCTTTCGGCTTGATTAGAGTCCTCGCTCGGCTCTTCTCAATGTATTCATCATCCGAGGTTACTATCTTTAGCTGAAGCGTCATCAGACAAAGTAGTTATGAATGGGTCCCTGCTATACATACCAAATATGTCAGATCGTATACATTTCACTTCATTCCTACACCGTCATCCACCGGTTTATCAGCTATTAGTGTGTACTTATAGATCCTTACAGCACTGCTCGTGGTTCTAGTGCCCTCCAATGGGCATCGGTTAAATGGGATCAGCACAAGCTAAGTACGAACGCGAACAATTGACCAAGCGATGAAAATTTGATCTTCTCCCCGGAATCATCAGGGACTTCCCCGCCCTCTCCGTAGGTATCCGGGGGACCGAGGCAGACGACTCAATCACAGGTCCTGATGCCCTCCCCGCGCTATGAGATCACAGCTTCTCGCATTCCATTCTTTTTTGGGATTCCCCAACACTTCGATCAGTCGTGTTTAATTTGTTCAGAAAATTATAGAGTTCTAGCAACGTCTCCTGTTTGAGGGTTGTATATGTCGATCATATCATCACATGTGCGGCTATGCCAGACAACCTTGAACGGACCCATGTATATAACAATTTATAGACCTCGTTATAACCGTCAATATCACATCTTCTACCGGTGAAAATCAAAACTAAGCAATAATGTCCACCCAGACGACCACCACGCGCAATCCAGCAGACTCCATGGTGTCTACCTGGCGCCATGACCGATCCCAATGGAACACCTACCACTGGATGATTGAACTCCTTGGCTTACATCTCATTGATTTTGACGCGGAGGTTCCAATCTTCTCCAAGAAAGATAAAATACCCGCCATAAGAGAGTGGACGGTCCATTTATGGATTCTACTCCACGCCGCAATCCCACTTGCAATACACCACGCCTACACACTCTACACTGGGCAGAACATGCATCTCATCGGCGCTTTTGCATTGTACTCTAGTGCATTCAAGCTGAACGGCATTCACGAAATGCACATCATGCGCCGCCTAGGCCAAGTCTATGGCTTCTTGGATGGCGACAAGCATCCTCGGGATGAGATCCCTGATGTTGGCGTGGGCAAGGTGATACGGGAGCTGATATCCACCTCAACGCTGCGTATGGTGATGGCAATATTTCTTACCTACCGGCCGGGGGAGACACCGACATCACTGGAATGGAAGTGGCTTCCCTTGGAGATTGGCTTGTACAGTATCACGGTGGACTTCTGGTTTTACTGGTATCACCGCATGATGCACTCGGTGGGCCCTTTGTGGAAGTTCCACCGTAGACACCATCTGACGAAACATCCCAATCCTTTGCTCTCTGCGTACGCCGACCACGAGCAGGAATTCATGGATATTACGGGTATTCCGCTTCTTGCGTACACTACGTTGAAGATCATTGGGCTGCCCATGGGGTTTTATGGATGGTGGATTTGTTTTCAGTATATTGCCTTCTCGGAGTTCATTGGTCATAGTGGGCTACGACTTCATGGTGGTGCACCCTCTACTGTGAATTGGCTGCTGGAAATTTTTGATGCTGAGTTGGTGATTGAAGATCATGATCTACATCACCGCTATGGATGGAGGAAGAGCCATAACTATGGCAAGCAGACACGTCTTTGGGATAGCATTTTTGGAACCTGCCATGAGCGCATCGAAAGCGTGAAAGAGAATGTTGATTACACAAATCGGGTGACAATGCCTCTTCTTTGAAGTGTGAATGTGGAAATGAGTTATGTTGATATGAGATATGACATTGGTACATGAGATGTGAGTAAATAACTAACAGCCTGGCTGGCAACACTATCCCATTAGGACATTAATACAGTCAATGGAGAGAAAGCTAAGAAACACCAAAGATAAAAGTATTGCAATGTGTGTAGTAAGCTATCGTAGTTAGGCAAAAGTGGACATCCCCATCTATTCATCCCCAGAGAAGCCGCTGAACTCATCAGAGCTGGAGGGTTCATCAGTGCCGCTCACAAAGAGTGCTTTATCATCATTGTCGCTCAGTTCCAACGGATCCTCAGGACCATCACCCTTGAGTGCACCATGGGACTCTTCAGCTTCAAAATGATGTTCACCAAGACCCTCAAAATCATCACTCGGCCCCCTCATATCCAGCATCAACCTGATCCCACACATGATGTCTCCAATGCGGGTAGTGATGTCATGCAGCTCATCGTACAACTGACGCGCCAGCCAAGTCTCACATTTGCCCCCATACTGGTTCCAGATGCGCTGGTTGTACTGCGACCCCGCGCGCAAGACCGGGGTGTACGGAGTGGGAACTTGGGGATGTTCGGGCAGACATTCGGAGACTGGCTCGTATGAGGTCTCCCTCTCGTCGGACGGGTAGTCGAAATCCACGTCGCGGGGGAAGACGAACTCTGAAGGCGGAAGGTCGGCGAGCCCAAATGGGTTCGTGTTGGTAAAGACATTGTCATTCACGGCCTTCTTCTCCGACGCCGGCTTGGGCGGGAGTTCGAGCCGAGCGGGCTCGGAAGATGTACACTGCTGCATCTCACGCGACATGGCAGACTTGGTTGCACTGTGGTCCCTCTTGGATTCGTTGGGCGAGCGCTTGTGGGAAGTCTCGGAGGTCTTGGAGTGGATCGACCCTGGGGATATGGTCTCCATTGAGGAACTCATCCTCAGACGCTTGGCCCTAGATCCATCCCTCTTGCGCTTTTTAGTCGCAGGGGTCGCAATCGACTCAGAAGAGTCAGCATCGAAGAACTCCTACAGCGCATAGGTATGTCAGCATATTTGGTATCATCTAGATTCCAGGGATAGGGATCCAATGTGGATAGTATCAAGGCTATTGAACTGATGGTGTAAGTGATGTGAACCGCGACACCAGACCTGTTGAGCATGGGTGGGATCTTTGAGGCGGGTTGAAGCCTGAACATTTTCCTTTGGAATAGCCGACATCGTTCTGGTCAGACTGTGAATGAAACTCGGATACTATTGGCAGAGCGGATGCTGGGAGGTGCAGCGATAGATAGTGGTGATGAATCGTTGTGCAGATAGAGTATTGGCATCAATTTATAGATGCGCATGGCTGAGAACGACAAATGAGAATGACAAACAAGGTCTGACACACATTCCGATACCAAATTTGATATAGTATCGGATGCATGTGCTAATCAAGATGGCCAGGTATGAAGATGATAGTGATAGTTGTGACGTCGAATGCATAGAAGTTCACCATCTATAGATAGCTCTACACAGAGACGATTACAAGCAGAATTTCAGGCTCAATGCAAGCAAAGTAAGTAGAAAGTAAGAGATCATTCTTGATCGAAGTTAGATAAATAAAAAGCGTTATGTCCAGGAGAATAATGCGCAAAACCAACAAAAATATGTGCTCCACAAGAAAGGCAAACATGAAAAGTAAAACCCAAGAGGGCTCATTATGTATTATCTAGGACGTAGACAAGACATATACCAGAAGAAGAACCCACAGCCGTAAACACCCAATAGCACCGCGGGGGTATCAAAGCGATAACACCAGTCACGGTGCTAACTCTTCATGATACCATTGACACACTCAACCGATTTACAGCAGGAGGGCAACGGCACCGAAGACGGCAGCCAGACCGGCACCAGCACCGGTAGCGGCGTTGATGGCACCGGCATTGAAGGCGGGCTGGGAGGGGGTGGCAGCGCTGGAGGGAGCGCTGGGCACGCCAGTGGAGCCGGCGCTGGGAACCAGAGGGGTGGAGGTGGCGACGCTGGGGACGACGGGGATGAGGGGAACGCTGCTGCTGGCCACGGGGGTGGAGACAGCGGGGGTGGAAGAGCTAAGGAAAGTGTTAGATGGGATTAATTGGTCGTGTTGGATATAGAGGAATGCTTACCAGGAGTTGCACTCAGTCACGGTGGAGGTCACAAGGGGACGAGTGACGGTGTAGGGACCGTGGCTCATGGTGATGTAGCCGGGCTGGGATGATATTAGTATATGTCGCAGACTTGTTGGCAAGATAAACATACGGTGGAGATACTGTAGGTCTTGCTTCCGTGCACAACGGAGGTGGCCTCAGGGCAGTAGGTGGTGTACTCGGTGACAGTCTCGGTGACAACACCGGCCATGGCACCAGCGGCACCGAGGGTGAGAGCGGCAATAGAGAAACGCATTGTGATGGAGTGGATAGAGTTGATTGGAATTCCAAGAATGTTCAGATAGAAGGTAAAAGAGTGACAGGGATTCAAAAGAATGTAATCGGTTGAAAACCGGGGATTTAGAGAATGTAAGTGGTGGGTGAAGAGAGAGAGAGAGAGAAAAGAAGGGGGGGCAGGAGAAGTTTATAACCAATGTTATTACGGAGTAACTAAAAAATTAATTAAATGAGATTCAGGTACCCGGTGCCTGAGTGGCACCGCCCATGGAAAAGGGGCAGAGACAGGAGTGTGGCAATAAGAAGAAGGGAAAAAATAAACAATTAAGGTAAATTGGGGTAACCGAGAAAGGTACTTAATTACACAGCCAAATTATTATGGAGACCAAAGTCACTTCCTCCCTAGCGTCCTCCTCACCTTAAGCGCACGCTCTCAGGAACCGGTTCGAGGTGCGTATCCCGGGGGATCCTTTCCCATTTTGGCACTGGTGGGCTGCTAGGGTTGGGCCAATTTCTCTGGGCACTGGCGATTGCAGTTCTAGGTGCTTGGATCGGCTTATTATTCTATGGAGTTTTTGTATCTTTATACAAATTTAGAATCTTTTATCTCTTATGGTTAATTTCATCTCAAAATATTGTCCATGGCATATGAACATATAAAATTAAGAAACATTCAACTCTTAAATCAAACGTTTTGGACGAGGCTCAATTACTTCCAATCGTGCTTCTGCAAGAACCCCCACATTCTATCTGCAATATCGTACTTCGTATAAGTAATCTGGTTCAAATGGACCTCGGGCGAATTGAAATTTTCATTCAAACCGCTTGCAAGATGCGTCATCCGGAGTACGACATCAGTTAATCGACTTATCGACATATGTATGTTTGTACCAGGAGATATATATCCGAATAAAATCCCTTACAGTCAGACTTCTCTACTCCCAGGTAAAGTCGAAAATGCATCTCCTAGATCTGCCAGTTGACGTTATCCACCTCAATTTCCGGGCCATACTTGACCAATGGGGTCTTACAGTCTTTCCTTGCAAGACCCACACTTCAGCCCTGATCCATGGGAATACATTTTCTCCCTAGACTTGTGGTCTCTCAACTCCTTTGTCCACATGCAGAGCGCTATACATGCTCCTAAACCTCATCCTCTATCAATGAGATGCCGAATTTTACTCCAACCGCGCCCTGAGTTTGGCGGCGGAAAGTGGCAACATAGCAACTGCGCGACTCGCACTCAAAGTGAGGCTCACGGACGAAACATACCACAAAATATGAGTACTTATATGTGGCTACATTGCAAAATCAACCAGCCATCGCGCACCTGTTACTGGAACATGGTATTGATACGAACCGGGTTGCGTACTGGAACACTGAGGCGGAAACCTGTAGGTCTTGGAACGATCCCAGCATCGATCTGCTCGAGGAAGCCATATATGTAGGCTCTGAGCCAATCCTCAGCTTATTGCTCGATCATAGGGCGGTCACCAACCGTCGAGTATTCGAGTCAATGCTAAGACAAGTTACTGGAAAAGGACACCTCGGTATCGCCAAACTTCTTGTGGAGAGTGGCTATAGTCTTGAATCGATCGAGCTCGCCGAAGAGTATCTCGCCCTGCTCGCAGCAGTCAACGCCGGGCATCCCGATATTGTTCGGTTCCTCTTGAAAAATGAGTTTGCCTTGATATACACCTGCCACGTTGGCTATTCACCGCCGTCCACTGCGACCCAGAGATAGCCAGGATGTTCCTTCTTCATAGAGCGAATCCATCTCCCGAGGAACCGCCTGGTACCAATTTCGTCGCTCCGGGGCTTGCCGCCACTCTGGAGAACTACGCGGTGGCGCAGCTCCTCCGTGAATTCATTGACCTTGCGGAGTTTGTTAGGTTAGGAGGTCGGAACCAAGAATGGCTTATGCTGACCGCCGCGGCCTGTGGATGGGATGATATGCTACGAAAAATCCTAGACAAGAGCTGTCTAATGGACACAAGAGTGGACAGTCTAGACGCTTCCTATTCAACCACAACCTCCGACCTCGCACTAGAGAATCTGCCGGCTATATCTCTCGCGGCCGGCTGAGGTGACTATAACACTGTGCAAGGAGGGTATCTCAATATTGTTTGGCTTATGCCGAGAGTCATTGACAGACAGACTATCCCACAGGAGAAGCCCTACTTAAACTCCGCGCGATTCTTGTGGCCAAACCACAAGATACCGATGTCACTAATCAACTTGCCGCATACTACACCAAGCGGAGCGAACCTTTACAGAAGGTGAGATAGGAGGGGGGAACCACCTGGTTATTTATTCATGGCTATGAATCTTAATCTGGGAGGATATATGTGATGGCCAACTGTACCGCGAGTATGAGTTAGACTGAATGACAATGTGATGAGCAATGTAAGATGGAATACAAAATGAGGGTGAACAAGCTCAATACAGTATTATTCTTACCATAGTCCACTCAATAGTGGGTTGGTGATCTTTCAGTGCAACGGTTTATCCCTACAATAGTACTCCGTAACTCATACTCCATACATACACGGCTTACATCGGTAAGGTCTTTCGCAAGGTGGGATTGTGCATCAACACCGTGATGCTTGCTGGACAATGTAGTTGTTGTCGTCACGTATCACGTCGTGGAGTGCGAGGATGGAGTACGTATATGAGGATAATGCGGGACAAGAACACCGAAGGACCAGATAAATTTCAAGACTAATAGTAGCAACTAGATATTGTGAAATTAACTGTACTCGAGTGTCACTTAGAGCATGCGATAACCGTATGTCCTCGTTGTACTGGAGTGTCGACAATGCGACGGTGGAACTGTTGCCACGAAAGGGTTCAATGGGGATAAGGATCTCAGACCATTGAACCAACACAACTATTCCAATCCGATGGTACTGACCCCTAGAAGGATGGTTAAGGGGCGTGGGACCTTTCAGCAGCGCCCGTCCAGCGCCAGCTAGACCGAAGTCCAGCCGTCACCGACGAGTGCTGACACAGATAAGAACGCCGTTTCTTCATCTTGGATTTAGTTGTGTGAAGAAGAAAAGAAGGAAAAAATTTTGCCGAGCGAAGATAAACCAACAGCTGGCGCACGGACCAGGCGGAGAGCTCGAACGGGAATAGTGCATTTTTCCCGCTTTCCGCGGGCAACGGAAAGATGCCAGTGCTCGTCCGACTAGCATCTGTCGTTTAAAAGCCGTTGCTTTCCTATCGGTCAAGTACATAATACCCTGCTTGAGAATTGACCTTCTTCAGCTTCATCATGTATTTGTCTCGCTGTGGTAGGTCTGCTGCTCGCTTGCTCCCCCTTGGGAGCTCCCGAGCAGCTGTTGTCTCCGCTCGCGCCTCTATCGTGCCCAGATTAGCCCCCCCAATCGCGGGGAGTAGCGACATCCACCCGTGATACGCAACACAAGGTTGGTGGCCGGAATCCATTCAATGGCAATCGAAGTATGCAGACTGACCATTTAATAGTTGCTCGCGGCCTCTCTGGAGGAGTCCGACCCCACCGTTTGGAACATTCTGCAGAAGGTGCGTCATCGCTGTTAGAGCTCACCAATTGACCGACCAGCTGCTAAACCCACCCCAGGAGAAACAACGTCAAAAGCACTTCATTAACCTGATCCCCTCCGAGAATTTCACATCGCAAGCTGTTCTCGATGCCCTAGGCAGTGTTATGCAAAGTATGTACTCTGGGTGACGGCCTCTACTTGCCCGACAGACCATTCTAACCGTAATTCAGACAAATATTCTGAGGGATACCCCGGTGCCCGGTACTATGGAGGAAACGAACACATTGATGCCTCCGAGCGGTTGTGCCAGCAGCGTGCCCTAGAGACCTTCCGTCTGAACCCGGAGGAATGGGGAGTGAACGTTCAACGTATGATACACTCGACGTGATACAATGATATATGCGAAGGCTAACCCACTCCAGCTCTGTCTGGCTCACCCGCTAACCTCATGGCCTACTCCGCCCTCCTCAACACCCACGACCGCATCATGGGCTTGGACCTTCCTCACGGTGGCCACCTGTCCCACGGTTATCAGACTCCTACCAAGAAGATTTCCGCTATCTCCAAATACTTCGAGACCTTCCCTTACCGCCTCGACGAGTCAACTGGTCTGATTGACTACGACGCGTTGGAGAAGTCGGCCACCCTATACAGGCCTAAGCTGATTATCGCGGGTACCTCGGCCTATAGTCGCCTGATTGACTACCCGCGTATGCGCGCGATCGCTGACTCCGTGGGTGCCTACTTGCTGGCCGATATGGCCCATATCTCGGGTCTTGTGGCTGCCGATGTGCTCCCATCTCCCTTCCCCTACTCAGATGTTGTGACCACCACCACCCACAAGTCTCTACGTGGCCCGCGTGGCGCTATGATCTTCTACCGTAAGGGCGTGCGCAGCACAGACAAGAAGGGCAACCCCGTTATGTACGATCTCGAGAACCCAATCAACGCATCCGTCTTCCCCGGCCACCAGGGTGGCCCTCACAATCACACTATCACTGCGCTATCCGTGGCCCTCAAGCAGGCTCAGTCGCCCGACTTCGAGGCCTACCAGAAGACAGTACTCCGCAACGCATCTGCTCTAGCCGGCCGTCTAGGTGACTCCACCAGTAACGGTGGACTCGGCTACAACATTGTGTCCGGTGGCACCGACAACCACCTAGTGCTAGTGGACCTTAAGAACCGCGGTGTGGACGGTGCTCGTGTTGAGCGCGTTCTCGAGCTGTGTGGTGTCGCCAGCAACAAGAACACCGTTCCCGGTGACAAGTCTGCCCTCAAGCCCGGCGGTCTGCGTCTAGGAACCCCAGCCATGACTTCCCGTGGCTTCCAGCCCGAGGACTTCACCCGCGTCGCCGATATCGTCGACCGTGCGGTCACCATCACCCAGAAGCTGGACAAGGCTGCCCGCGAGTCGGCTCAGTCCCGCGGTGTCAAGAACCCCAATACTGTCAAGGCGTTCTTGGACTACGTGGGTGAGGGTGAGGAGATCTCGGAGATTGTTGTGCTCCGCCAAGAAGTCGAGGACTGGGTTGGTACCTTCAGCTTGCCGTGGGCTGATGACCAGTAGACGTTTTCTTTTTTAGTTTGATTCCCTCTGTATATTCCCTCGCATGATTTCGAAATGAATATGATTGAAGCCTCTTATTTAAGATTAGCAATGAACAAGGCCTCTGTAACGAACCAGTTGTGGTCCTGATTGACAAACACCGATGACCAGACTTGGGAGAGCTGACCTTCCATCAAACCACCATGCTTGATCCTTGCGGTCTAGGACTAGTTGAGCCCCACAATACGTTCACGGTTCCAAACCGCCAGGTTGAACAGTCATTCCATTCTACGGCCGATGAAAGGTACTGGTTGTTCTTTCTCAGCCTTTGGCCACGAGGGACATCGTATGTAATTGACAGGAGCAGAGGCTACAGGGCATGGAAGTGACAGCCATGCATTAGTGAGTTAATGGTCGGCGCCACAGCCAGCGCTTTCTTAGCGCCTGGTGGAATTGCCACAGTTGGGGGATGGATGGGTTGGATCAAGCTATCGATGGGAAGACTGAATCATATTTTCAGCGATAGCAAGATCTTTGTCACCATAAGGCTTCGGCCACGAACGAATGGACAGCGTATTCATTATAATACGGTTCCAAAGCTTTCGTCAAGTAATCGACCCAGTCGTTCTGCCACCTCCAGACGTAGAGTGCTTTTGCAAACTCCCAGTATTCTGGATACCAACCACTCAATTCCCAATCGATAATACCAGTGATACTCCCACCTCGCACCATGATGTTTTGCGGACGCAAATCCGCATGAGTAAAACAAACACTGTGCCTTTTCTGGGAGAGCATGCCCGCAAGGAAACTTCTGATGTGTCGCTTTGGGAAGTTTGCCTGATATGCGTCGAGGATTGTTTCGTTGAATGTCTCCTCTGATTCAAAGGGACCTTAGACAATAAATCAGAAATTGGTCCTTATAGCGTCAATGCAAGGGGGAGAACCTTTAACGTGGAAGTTGTCAAAAATCTGGTCCCTGACAGGTCCTTTGTTGACAGACCCAATGTAGGGCTCGCTTCTGATCTCACGGAGCTCGTCCATATATGTCTTTAGCTCATTCGCAATATTGGTCTTCGTCAGTTCATCGTATGAGTCCCAAGCTAAGTCGAGAGTTTGACCCTCAACAAGACTCATAAATATGTAGGTGTCAAAAAGGCTCCCATAGTCATCGATGTCTCTGTTGAGTGGACCATAAGTACAATACGCGAAAACCTTCGGAATAGGAATCGCTTTCGTGTGCTCTGCCACAAAAATCATGCTCTGCGCTTCGGTGATGGTAACATGTGGCCCATATTTCACGACCATATCGGGAGATAGTCTCAGTACTGTGACACCACCCGGGTTCAGCATATTGCATTTTTCGCTGGCTCGATCGTTAATAGTCTCTGGAACAGGTGGGGAGAAGCCTGCAGCGGAATAAAGGACGTCCCATCGAGGATGGCAAGTACCGTCCTGAAGTTCCGCGGAGTCCATAGTTCGCGAAAGACCTAGCGAAAACAGGAAGTCCCGAAGGGAATTGGATGACGTGAAGAAGACCCAGGATCCAGTTACGACAGGATCCGAGACGCGAGACGGTCGAGGCAGGGCTCAACGTTCTGCGCACGTCTACCCAGTCAGTCATGTGGTCTGAAGATAAGTGGGGAGATTTCCTCAATGGTTAACCTTGAGTAGGGAGACTTCGGGTCTTCTGAATGAGACAAGAAGAGTCTTTGCAAGAGCAATGTATCTTGTAAAGACTTTAGAATGTTGTCGACAGGTTGAACGACGGGGATACGATGTCAGCAAGGCGATAGACAGCTCCCGCACGTGATTCGGGTCGAGATATCCGCTGACCAAACTAGTAGCGTTCGCGGAGCGAGGGCCACCCGGAGAATTACTTTCTCGCGGCACAATATTGATGAGTGGCGAGGGATGGAAGCTGGTCTTAAAGTGACCTTTGCGTACCGTTTGTAGGCAAAATATACAAATTCGGGTAATAAACGGGCAGATTTACTCCGCAAACTCTAATTCACGGAAATGGGGACGATGTCATCATTTTCTTTCCCCGAGATCGGCCTGCCAAAGTGATTTTCATAACCGTAGATCGCATCGAGGTACGATATACTGCTCTCTTTTCATCTACAGTAGAGACTTCCACCTGCAATCATGAAAGTCAGCCAGGTACGAACACGGAATTGCGACGAAGACGGGAAACAGAATACTAACCCACCGTCAGCTCTATGTTTACCCGGTTAAATCCCTCCGACCAACAACAATCACAGAGGGTATCCTAACTACACGCGGCTTTCGATATGACCGCCACTTCATGCTCCTCAAAGTCATCCCAGCCGAGGATGGCTCCGGCGCCACAACCCTAAAGAACATGCATGTCCCGCACTTCCCAGAGATGGCCCTCTTTCACACAGACATCGAGTATCCGGAGACAGAAAAGGACAGTGGGAAATTGATTATCACATACCACCCTCCAACAGAGTCAGCTACCAGACCCCGCGAAACCAATCGACTGGAAATCCCACTCCAGCCCGACCCAAAAGCCCTCAACCCTCTCAAAATCGTAATGCACCAGAGCCCAACAACAGGATACAACATGGGCGCAGAGTACAACAACTGGTTCAGCGCTCGCTTCGGATACCCCGTAGTCCTAGCCTACCTTGGCCCGCATTCGAGAGAGGTGCTTGGCACACTCGCGCCAGCAAAGAAAGACAAAAAGACACCGCTGCGTACAATATGCGAAAGCCTAACAAGCCCTGACAGGAAATGGGAGCGTGTCCTCCCAATTCTCATTGTAGCATCCGCAATCAACATACTCCTTCATGGTGGTACAATCATCCGCGACGGGATAACCCCCCAAACAGCTCGCAGTCTCTCACCCACCATTTTCACGGCGAGTGCGGTAGTGTTGGTGCTGGTGCTATATTACTTTTACACTGTGCACGCACAGCATGAGGACCGCATTACGTTTGCGGACTGCGCGCCTTATCTGGTTATCTCCGAGACATCCGTTGATAATGTCTCAGCGCGGCTGCCGGACGGGGAAGAGATGGACCGCACGAAGTTCCGGCCTAATATTGTTGTTTCGGGGGCTGGGGAGGCTTTTGAAGAGGACTTTTGGGGTGCGCTGACCGTGAACGCTGGATTGGAGCGTGGGTCAAGTAGGCTGTTGCTGACGGGGAATTGTGTACGCTGTCAGAGCCTTAATGTTGATTATGAGACTGGGAAGATGGGCACTGGTGAGTCTGGTGCTGTGCTTAAGAAGTTGATGAAGGATCGCAGGGTGGATTCTGGGGCGAAGTATAGCCCTGTCTTTGGTAGATATGCTTTCTTGGAGCCGAAGGGTGAGGGAATTAATCTGAGGGTTGGGGATGAGGTTATGGTTTCTGAGAAAGGGACTAAGAGGTCTATTTTTGGTGAGTGTTTCTCCTTCTTTCCGGCGAATTGTGGGAGCGAATGCTAATTGGGTTCTCTAGACTGGCCTGGCATGACGAATTGAAAGTAACAATGTAGATACCTAGGTATATTTTACTTTTGGTTGTACATCAATATGGACATCTCGGTATCTGTACATAGATATCAGGAGAATTGACGTCATATTGGAGGTTGGAATTAAATATAAGTTCTAGGACGAACCTTTTCACAGACGAACAATTTTAGGTGACTTGACAAACCCTTGACATGAAGCGAATACAGATAGTTCTTCTTCCTCCTATACATCAAACCGCATCGTAGCTGAAATCTGAGTGAAAAGCATAAGAAAGCAATTTAATTGGGGGATAAACACACAGCCACAATTACATCATAACAAGACACCGCCACCGGTTGCCCCGAATGGTCACCTGACCTTTTTTGACCCATGGAAAAGCAACAGCCAAAAGTGGACTTGGATTCGGTTTCTAAGAATAACTTGCAGTATCTTTTGAACTTGCAGTTTCGTCTTCCCTTGCCGATTCTATTGACTTGTGCGACTCATACATTTCGTTGCGTCAAGCCAGTACAGCCTTATCGAACTATTCAGGGACTGTGGCTCAAGCCCCTCCAATCATCATCCATACGCCGCTGCCTATTTGGAGTCCACACTAAACTGCGACTCTCACGTTTACCTGTCACGCCCCCAACCAGAGCTGGATTCGACCTGTGTTTCACCTGTGCGACGCTTCTGCCTCTTTATCCAAGACCTGATCGGTCAGGCGCCAGATATCCCGCGATCCGGTGCATAAGGCATTGCTGAGCCCCGCCGCGGGTAAGCTGCCGCAGCAGGCACAAAAAAAAAAGAGCGATCGTAATCGTTCCAAAACATTACTGTTACAATCGCCCGCCATGGATCCAGCCAATCTGCGCCGCAAGGACACCACCAAGGGTCCTCCGCTGCGAATCCTGTCTCTAGGTTAGTATTATCTCATCCCGGCGTATATCAGATTCAGCTGACCTGAACAGATGGCGGTGGTGTTCGTGGCTACTCTATGCTTATTCTCCTCCAGGAACTCATGTACCGCACTTATGTTGAATGCGAAGGCAAGCCTCCACGTCGAGACCAGATTCCGAAACCTTGCGATCACTTCGACTTGATCGCCGGTACCGGCACTGGTGGCTTGATCGCCCTGATGCTCGGTCGCCTCCGCCTGGATCTCGAGACTTGCAAAGAAGTATACGTACGCATGACTCGCAAAGTATTCGAGACCGACAAGACCATCGCTGGTATTCCCTACCGCTCGACTTTGTTCAAGGCCTCGAAGCTCGAGGAGGCGATCCGGGAATGTGTGCGGGAACATACAGTGTATGAGACGGAGGGAAATGACACGGGGAATGCGCCCAACCGTGATTCCATGGCCTCTATGACCAGTCTGCCATACAGCCCAGCCTCCATCCCGCAACGCTCTATTAGTCGTGGAAGTTTCAGCATCGCTGCTGCTTCGCATCCAATGTCCCCGACCAGCCAAAGAGGCTCTGTTTTTCTGAATGGGTTGCGTTGGGGTAATCCAGACGCGCTGCTTTATGATAACCGAGAAAATCGGACAAAAACGTGAGTTCTATAATGCGAAACCATGGGTAGCTGGTGCTGATATTCCATATAAAATATAGTGCGGTCACTGCTATGTACAAGGGCACTCCGCGTAAAGGAACGGCTGTCCTTCTACGATCCTACGACTCCCGCCGGGAACCTCCACCTGAATTCGACTGCACTATCTGGCAAGCAGGACGTGCGACATCTGCGACGGGGCTTGCTTTCAAGCCCATCCAGATTGGTCAGCACCACTTTATTGATGAGGGTCATGGCACATTCAATCCCGCGCCGCTGGTCCTTGATGAGGCTGTCGTGAATGAGTGGCCGGGTCGAGAAGTTGGGGTCTTCGTGAGTGTGGGAACTGGAAAGCGCCCACCTGGCACCAATAACCGACAACATGAATGGTGGGAGGATTTCTTCAGCGACTCGTTGGGCACATTTGCTGAAGCGCGGCGTCGGCTGATGACGAAGATTGAGGGCTGCGAGGATATTCACAATGATATGCTTCGAGACCGTCTCGCGAAACGCAATGTCAGCAAAGACAACTATTTCCGCCTCAACGTTGAGGTCGGGGTTGGCGAGTTTGGTATGAATGAATGGCACCGGCTAGCCGATATCAGTACCAACACACGGCAGTATCTGGCCAGGCCTGAAGTCAAGAAGATGATTCTAGAAGCAGGTGTGAGATTTGCTAAGATCGACCGCATGAACCGCCGTCTGGCGAGCCATGCCGCAGCTGGCGGGGATCGCGACGACCTATCGTTTGATCTTGAGACTGAAGAGCTTTCGCTTTCTCCTCCCGTTCAATCACATGTTCCACCCCCTGCGCACTTCGCTGTCGAACTACCTGCGGAATTACCTGCGGACTTCGTTGGCTCCGCACACCACCCTCCACCTTCACAAGCGCCCCTGTCCATTCCAACCGTGGTGACTACATCCCCAACGGAAGACACACTCCCGATTCACCCAACACCTCAGGATAGCATATCTGTTTCCTCGCCTCGGCAATCTGGCAGTGATTATCGCCGAAGCCACGAGCTTGCAAGCCGACCAAGCTCGCAGCAACAGAGCTCGCCTACCCAGAGTGGTGAGTACTTTGCAACCTTCAATGGCATGGCACCACCAGTGCCGCCCAAGACGCCCATCCCATACCCAGCTCAAGAAGATGACGGAGGCGTGGCTATGCCTGCACCACTATTCTCCCAAGCACCATCGTCTACCTCGAACACCAAAGTCCGACCCCCTTACCCAGTTGATGAGCCGCCACCAACGGTAAACCGGCAACGCAAGCCCAGCTACCACGTGCGGTGATCCCCTTCTCATATGCTTTCGTCTCGAATCCCCCTTTTTTTTAACATGTGCATTACGTTGTTTTTGTGTCTTTCCTGCTGAATACCCCTCTGGTGAGACGGTTGATTAAGGCTGAGAGGGGCGTCTTGGGCGCATGCAATCCTATTTATGACTTTTATCTTAGTTGATTCCCCCCTGCGAAAGATGGCCAGTGCTGGTTTCGCTTGGGCATAATGAATGACGACATTTATGAGACACCAAATGTGGGAATTGATGGTCTGTATAGTAATTATGCGAGAGTGAAAAAAAAAAGCATGTCAATACCATCTACATAGGTAAATTCTGAATTCGTGTACAATGTAGATTGTCTGTTGATCCCAACGTATAGTATATTATTCGAGGGCAATAAACTATACGGTTAAGCAATATAGGCCAAGAGGTACAGGTACCTGCCGATCGCAGCCCAGCCCGCCTCACCAGGAGTACCAGTACCTCCTCCTTTCCCCACATGGGCCCAGCCTCTTTGTTTTGCATCTCGATCTCTTTGCCTTCCCCTTCCCCTTCCCCTTTTCTTTTCTTTTTCTTTAATTTTGTATTTCTTATTCGATTCTTCACTTCGATTCTTTGTCTTAAATAGATTCTACTTCTTGTTACCCTCAAAATCTGATCCCTGCCATTTGCCACCGAAAGTCTTAGCGCCAACGGCTGACTTCCCCCCCCTTGCGGAATCCCACATTTTTCCTTTCCTCGTGGACATTTTCCAGAAGCATTCCCTGATCGTCAATATTCTAAATCACAATTATTTCTCTTTCACAAAATTCGTTGGGACAGCTCGACTCGGAACCATTGTTGACGCAGGCCCCTCGTTGATAGTCGCCCCGGCGATACGCCCAATCTTTATCGATATCGTGGCAGCATCACCAAGTGTTTCAAATAGTCGCTGAGTCTCGTCTTCGGACGACTCTGTCCCCGCGACAAACCTCTCCTCCTCTTCCCACTGCTGGTCAGTGTGGCCATAATCTCCAACCTCCACAACCATGGATCCCAATTCCGCCTTATCGCATGCAAACAACCTCCTCGCACGCGCGGAAACCTCAGGCCGTCCACCGGTGTACAAGGCCGTCGGTATATCGCTGGCTGTCGCATCGGGCGTCTTCATCGGTATCTCATTTGTGGTTAAGAAAATTGGACTGCTGAAGGCGAACGTGAAGTACAATGAGGAAGCTGGTGAGGGATATGGATATCTCAAGAATTTCTGGTGGTGGACTGGTATGACGCTGATGATTGTTGGAGAGATCTGCAATTTTGTGGCGTATGCGTTTGTCGATGCGATTTTGGTGACGCCGCTTGGTGCACTCTCGGTCGTGATTACGACGATTCTGTCGGCGATTTTCCTCAAGGAACGGCTTAGTTTCGTGGGCAAGGTTGGCTGTTTCTGTTGTATTATTGGATCGGTTACTATTGCTATGAATGCGCCTGAGCAGTCGTCTGTCAAGGACATTCAGAGTATGCAGCATTTTGTTATTCAGCCTGGGTTTTTGGTCTATGCTGGGGTGATCATTGTGGGAGCTGCTTTTACGGCTCTTTGGGCTGGTCCACGCTATGGAAAGTCGAGCATGTTTGTTTATATCAGTATTTGCAGCATGGTTGGTGGACTGAGTGTCGTGGCTACACAGGGCTTGGGGTCTGCCATTCTCGCTCAGATTAATGGCCAGGAGCAGTTCAAGCATTGGTTCCTCTATGTCTTGTTTGTGTTCGTTATCGGGACGCTGTTGACCGAGATTATTTATCTCAATGTACGTCTTCACTCTCTTTGTGTCCCATGGCTGTGTTAACCCCGATATACAGAAAGCGCTTAATCTTTTTAATGCCGCTCTGGTCACCCCGACTTATTATGTGATGTTCACTAGCGCCACCATTATCACATCCGCCATTCTGTTCCAGGGCTTCAAGGGTACCGGAGTCCAGATTGCAACTGTGATTATTGGGTTCTTGCAAATCTGTGCCGGTGTGGTATTGCTGCAGCTATCCAAGTCCGCCAAGGACGTGCCCGATGCTGCTATTTTCAAGGGCGATCTGGATCAGATTCGAGAGGTTGCCGAGGTAGAAGAACCGGAGTCTGAGCCCAAGGCAGACTCCATTCGTGGTGCGGCTTCTATCATCCGTCGCATTTCAACTGCTCGCCGCACTATGGAGACAGACGAAGCGCGCCGTTTCTTCCATGACAAGCATGAGGATACCCTGAAAGTACCGGCCGAGAATGAGATAATCGAATGGGATGGCCTGCGCCGGCGCAAGACTGTCATTGGCGAGGGACCAACTATGTCACGACCAATCACTCCACGAACACCCTCGGTCAAACAACATCCACCGTGGGGCATGTCCAGATTTCCCGCTGTTGAGGATGAGGAGAACCACCGACCTAACACCAAGCAAAGCGGTCACTCTTTCATGGATAGCATTCGGTCTCGGGCTACCAGCGTCCTTCATCCTTCCCAATGGAAAGCTGTAAATACAGAAGACGAGAAAAGCTCCAACGCCAACACTCAACCAGTGGGAATGACAGACCTGGCACAACAAGATGGCAATGCTGATGCCGAATACCATGGTGCCGGTATGGCTGGGGGTTTGGAGGTTCCATTCAATGCAAACCGTCCGCGTAGTGATACGCTGCGGTCTGTATCATGGGCGGACGAAAAGGCCGAATCTTTGACACCGGAACCTATCGCCAACACTGCCCGTCGGCAGTTCTCTTTCAACAACATGATGGGCCGTATGAAGGCCGACAGCGAATCTTCCGTCAAACCCACACCGGGCTCGCCCCGTGGCATCCTACGCCGAACTCACCTGGCAGCCGATATGCGCAAGTCTGCAACCGAGGAAGAGTCACTTGGTCTCGTCCACGGCGACTCGCGCCGATCGCAACCAGAAGAAGAACTCCTAAACGAAAAGCTAGACCGCTGGTCGAGCGCCGAGTCAGAACTTGGCGAGCCCCAGCCCATGTTTGCAGGCCGATCACACGGCAACTCCGTGTCCAGCAACATTTCCACTGCCGCATTCCCTGCCTACGAGGACAATCACCACCACTACTCCGAGTCCAACAACCCCTACTACCTCCCACACGACCGACAAACCGCCTCATCCCCCGAGCCCATCTCCCGCGATGAAGAGGGCTGGAAACACCCTTCCTCGAGGGGCAGTGGCAGCAGAACTCGCACACGGACAAACTCTTCTGTGCATGCCCATTCCCGCGCCCCGCCTCCAGCCCAATCCTCCTTCTCTACCCACCGTCATCCAAACCCCCTCCCGCCACTCCCTGATATCACGCCCACCACCACCCTCGACCTCATGCCCACCGCAACGAATGTACCGGCCTTGAGATCAGTCTCTTCGGAATCCGATATGGTAACGACCCTCTCCAGCGAGATAGAAGATCCCAATGACCCCCCCGCCTGTCCACCCGACTCGTCAACAGAGTGGCTGGCGTCGGCATATGTCTGACAACAGCAGCCATGACGGCGAGACATATGCCACACGTGGAGGTAGGGGGAGTTCATTCAGGAGAATGTGAGAAAGCTGCACGATCTACCTGGCTTATATAGCCATCTTGGTATTCTAATTTATGATGCATATATCCTGTTTTTCTTCGCATTATATTTGCATGGCTATGGCGCTTATTGGGAGATCTTGTTGATATTTCTTTTCTTTTCTGTATTTTTTTGATTATTGTTCGATCGAACCCGGTTTTATCACCTGTCTGTACATGTACGTGTACATGTCATTGGGTTTCGATTTTGATTGTGTATATAATGGATGCTGTGATGATAGTGCATGATCGAATAATGAAATGAACTTCACGTCTAAGTGTCGAGTGTAAATTAGTGTACTAGAAGCCAACTTCTATCATAAGCTATATCGGCAACGGTAGTGTATTAGTCAATTGAACGAGAGAAATTCCAAATTAGATATTCAATAGCCAGAACGATCAGATTAGATTCGATGTGATCATAGATCATTGGGTATCATAAGTGCATGTAGTTGGAAGATTCATCATCCCAACCCAGAAGATTAACGGGAAGCCATGACTCTATCCAAAACGCCATCGATGGCAAAATGCCACACGCAATGCAATGCAATACAAACAAAAAAGAGAAAAAAGAAGTCGCTGAATACAAACCATATCCATGGAAGAGAAGATCACTTCTTCACCCCCTGCACACCAAACATACCAGCAACACTCCGCTGCCCCTTGGCAGCAACATGCATACCAGGGAAACGGGACTCCGCAAGACGACGCCCAGCTTTGATACTCTCGAGAGCCCTAGTGATAACAAGACCAACGTCAGAAAGGATCACTTGTCGGTCATTCAACACCATATACATACCAGTTTACACTAACGACCTTCACACCTTTCCATCCCCCACGGGCAATTTCCTGCTGAAGCTTATTCGCAGCAAGGCCTCCCCCCGCGCCAGACACAGCTGTTCCAGCTCCAGATCCGGTATTGGGCTGTCCGACGAGAATATGCGTCACCGTCTTCCGGGCCATGTAAATGGAGGTCTTGGCCCCATTCGAAGCGAGTAGATGTTTAAGTTTGTACTCCGATATCTGGGGGAGCGTTGAGCCATTTACAAAGATCGTGACACCGGCGAAGATACGTGAAGTCGCTTTCAGATCGAGGCCGGTGCCAGAGCGGGACTTGGGTTGGGGGTTGTCTTCTATTTCAGACTTTTCCGTTTCCTTGTCCATTTCTTTTGCATATAGAGCCGGACTTAGACTGCCGTTCCCCCCAGAAACAGTCCTAGGCTTCTTCATCTCCGCCTTAGTCTCATTTCCGAGTTCATCCACAGCCTTCCTCTTGCTAACACCCATAAATGACCGGATATCCCGAACGCCGAGTTCATTCCGCTTAGCCACATCCCCCGCTACCATAGCCCATTCACCGGAAGCGGGGGCTTTAGGTGGTGACTCGGACGCGCATTTTCCATCGAATGCACCGGGTACAAGGGTGGTCTTTTGTGTGGTCTTGTTCGCTGGCCCCGGTCCCGTTCCCCGCCCTGGAAGGCAATCCCCACTTCGATACTGCATGGTCAATTTTGCCGAGCGCGCATCTCGCCATGAGGTTGAACCGAGGAAGCTGCCGCCTTGGTCTGCACGCTGGTGTCCTGTTGAGGCTGACTGCCAGGGATCGAAATGAAGGTGATTTCGGGGTTCTGGGGGTTGTGGTTTGGCGGGTCGTTCTCGTTCTGGTCGGTCGCTGTTCATAGTTGGTTCCTGCGGTTTGGCGGTTTGGCAGCGTGGGTTTCCATTCATTATTTGGGGGCCACGTCGGCCGGGATGATGTGGTCTGGGATGCAGTTGTGTTTGAGTTGAAATTTGGGCAAGAACCTTGGAAGTCGTCAAGCGGAAAGAACCATGGTTCAGATATTTTCATTTTGCTACTTTGGGTTAGACTGTCCTGGGCGCTTTGACAAGGCTGCATAATCTTAGTGCCTGAGGCACAAACTTGGTGCCTTACTACGGAGTAAGTCTCTGGTTGTTCTGTGCCCTTGCACTGGCCAAACTATATCTTGTCCCTATTGAATGCGTGTGAGGTCATATTAATCGATAAGTGTTTTGATTGAAATAGACATCTATATATACTAATTTTCCAGGCTTCGAGTCAACGACTGACTACTTTCGCCATCAATCTCCAAATAATTCCTAGATGATATCCTTGAACCAAGAGCAGACCCTCTCTTACTATGACGGGTCCTTTGCAGTTCAAATTCAGGCTCATTTGCTGGTCTCTTTTGAATTCCTTGCGACGGCCCAGTTGATCCAGCTCCTGATGCTGCGTTCTTGGACCTTTCGCTCTGCCCCTTGAGAAGTCCGTACAGGACGGGAGCGTTAGCGACGATAGCGGCAGCTAGTAACTCAATGGACGCCCAAGTGGTTCTGTTCACTTGTGCAGTGGAGTTTTTGGCGTTTTGGGGCAGTCTAGCGATAGTGATTGCGACAATAAAAAGACCGACGGCGAAGAGGGCCGCTAGCTGAATTTTTCTGGAGAGAATGCGTCAAAGATATGCATATGTTGATATAAGTCGGGTCAGCTTACTCGATGGTGGATCGTTTAACCAGAACCAGAATTGGAATTGGCAAGGCGATAAGCATAATATCGGTGATGACATTTAGGACACCTGATGATACTACAATGTTAGAGCTATGCATTGAAACGATCTTCCAAATAGAGGGCATACCGAGGACGATCAATTGCAGCTGTGCCCGGCAGCATATGCCTACATTGGTTAGAAAATAAATGAAAGTAAAAGTAAACATGAAAGAGGGAAGAAGGGGAGGAATACCAGGATCCGGCAATACCATCCAGTAATGGTTGAATGGATCGCACTCTGTGAACGTCACAATTTGTACGGTTACATACGTGGCAGCGAATATCCCAATATATGAGATCATCGTGGCCTTCTCCCACCGGAGGTTGGTGAGCAGTCTGCGGTAGGTATCAAGCAGAACCAATTTTTGCAACCAGAGACTAAAAGAAACATGAGAAAAGACATAGCGGGACGACCCTGCAATTCCATTCAACCTACGTACTAGGAATTATAGAAGACTCGATTGGCGAGCACAAATTTGCTCGCAATCTCTCTGCGACGGATCTCCTCGGGGGTGAAATTGTGCGTGTGTCTGAACGTGGTGGACATATTGTTGGTTCCCCAGATGAGAATAACATGGACCAAGGCGAGGCGTACGAGTGCACAGAGAATCGCTCCCATTGCAAAATAATCGCCCAGGATGAACTGGCGTCCTTTCAACTTTCGCAGTAGCAGCCGAAGCACAATCAAGCCGATTGCCACCCAGGTAAACACCCAAAGGATGATGAGGGTGGAATCCATGGCTTTTCATGGCACACGACAACACTGAGGGAGGGGGGGGCGGCTATATCAAAAGGTGATGGGAGGACTTTGCAATAACCACCGGACATTATTACATAAAAGAAGTCGAAAGGATTCAACTAATTTACTTATTTGCCATTTAAAGACAAGCGAAAGTCAAGGTCCACTTGGCGAAGTCCAAATTCTATTTCTCTTCCATTTCTTCTCTTCTTCCTCGTATTTCCGGGCTTAACAAGATCAAAGCCCGACGGAGGAAATTCGGCAAAATCACTGAGGCTCTTGATTTGATTAGCCCGGTCCTACATAATCTCCCTATGAACCTTGTTCTCGTTTCATGTTCCGACCCCTGCTTTGACATCCTCTCAAGATGCATATGAGGACATTACTATTATTGATCTGGGCAATTGCTGCTCCAGCTTTAGGCTGGCGCGGTGAGATGCCAGCCCAGCGATCGTACATGTATGTTGGAGGACAATACATTCTGAATAGTGCTGGCCAACATGTCTTCGCGGATCAGATGTACGTGGAAAAACTGACTCCGGCCGCGGGTATTACGAAGCCGTATCCAATTGTCTTCATCCATGGACAAGCTCAAACCGGCACTGTATGTACCATTTGAAGAACCCCTCTCCCCTTTTCAGAGGTTAACCGTGATGCTGGCAGAATTGGCTCAACAAGCCTGACGGAGGGGAGGGTTGGGCCTCTTACTTTCTCTCTCAAGGATACGCATGCTATATCATCGACCAAACCTTCCGTGGCCGCAGTGCCTGGTTCCCCGGCAATGGGACAATGAACACCTACAGCGCCGAGCTGTTGCAGCAGCGCTTCACCGCGCCCAAACTGTACAACCTCTGGCCACAGGCCTCCCTGCACACCCAATGGAACGGGACGGGCGTCATGGGCGACCCAAATTTCGACAATTACTATTCCTCGACGGTGGAGTTCCTCAGTTCAGCAACCCACCAGCAATCGACCGTCCAGGCCGCCGGCGCCACCCTGCTCGACACCATTGGATCCCCAGTCATTCTCATCTCGCATTCCCAGGGCGGAACTATTCCCTGGCTCCTTGCGGATGTGCGCCCGAATCTCGTCCACTCCATCGTTTCAATCGAACCGACTGGTCCTCCCTTCCAGGACGCTGTCTTCAGCAATTCTTCCACGCGTGTCTATGGGCTCACCGATATCCCGCTAACCTACTCACCAGCCCTGGCCGATCCAGTCGAGCTGGTGAAACAAGTCATCCCTTCCAACTCGTCGCTGTACTCCGACTGCGTAATCCAGGCCGATTCCCCCGCACCGAGACAGCTTGTCAATCTCGCCGGGGTGCCCATCCTGGTCCTGACGACCGAATCGTCTTACCACGCGCCCTATGACTGGTGCACAGTCAAGTTCCTGCAACAGGCAGGTGTCCCGGCGGAACATCTGCAGCTGGCGGATATCGGCATCCATGGAAATGGACATATGGTGTTCATGGAGAAGAATAGTTTGCAAGTTGCTGCTGTTCTGCAGAAGTGGATGGAGCGGACGTAATTTGCAGGATGCATGCATTTTTCTGTTCGGCCAAAGCTGAACTTCAATCATTTTACTTCGCTACACTACATGGTCTGTCAGAGCATGTGGTTCTTTGGAACGTGCTCGGATCAAAGCAAGACCTCTTGCCTCCATCTTATATTGAAAATTCTGAACCGCTCTTTGTATTACGTCTTCAGCGGTATCATTTTATTCAGCCCTTCGCTCCAGGCTACCCTAGTCAGATCGGCCGAGCAATTGTTCAGGCTGCCGTAGGTTGCTTGTAGGGACCGCCCCTGTCATTTTCCCTTGACCTTTGGCAATGGGAGGTATCTCTGTTCTCTAATAATCAAGGCTATCTCACTTCGTGCGGATTCCTAACAAGTTGGACCTGGGGTAGGTAACAGAAGGGAGGTCTGTTGAACCTTTTGAAGGTTCCAAGGTTACGCGACGGAAGCTAAACCGAAAAGGCAAAAACAACTCGAAAAGGTAATCCACGGGTCTGTACAATGACTCAGGTGGTACTTTTATTATCTTGTCCATGCAACAGTTATCATTCTGCGCCATTCAATGTCCGGTCCACTTGAAGCCTTACAAGAACACGCTACACCATTTGGCCGTCAAGTGACCATCCATGCTCCAGCAGGTCGCCATTACCTGTGTCATGTCTGACTACGAATGGATGTATAGAGCCCTCAAGCCTGCACGAGCACAACGGAATGTCTCTTACAAATTGCCCGGAGAAGGGAGAATCCATTCTATGTCCCAGACTTGGAAAACCGGGCAGCAGAGCAGGGCTGGCAGGAGGAATCTCTTCCACCGCTTGACGGGACGCGAGCGACTCTGGAGATCGATCTCGAGCCAACGACGAACGTGGTCTGTAGCGTTGTTAGACCATCCGAGACGTATGATGACTATGGCTTTGAGTGTATTTACGATGGTGGACAACCGCACCCAGGACAAGTAGAGAGGTATGTGTGGTTGTCGCCGGAGATGACCCGTAAGATCGAGGAAGGATATGACGGTGGAGCTTTTGTCGGTGATACCGATGACTTATACGCCTTTTCTGCTAGCGAAGGAGAGACCTCTGTATAATCTAACCCTCTATTTGTCCTTTGATCATTCAATTGTGGCACTTTTTATCCACATTAAACCTAGCTGTACCGGAAGGATAGGTACTCTAAGAGGGCGAGGTCGGGTCTTCTATGTCGGGATTGAAGGTTAGAAGACGATACATTCCACTAAATCCAAGGCAAAAGTCCAAAGGGGGAGGGATTCACTTCTACAATAGAAAAGCAGTTGGAAAAAGAACAATCCATTCCGGACCAAAACCAACGTTGTATGTCGCTAAAGACCCAGAGTTCATAACCGTTCATTACCATAATCATCTCTCTAGTAGAGTGGCAAAAGCAGAAAGTAGAGAGGGGAGTAAAACCAAAGGCCATGCCACATCCTTTTCAAAACCCAAGAAAGCAAAAAAAAAAAGAAAAGAAAAACTCGTTAAGATGGCCCAAGTCATCACACAAAGAAAATTCGTTCAAAAGAGATTCGTCACTTCGTAGTCATCGAGGTCTGCGATCACTATCCAAGTCTTCAACAAGTGACAAGTCTTTCAACATTGTTCTAATGTTGGACCGTGAACAGATCTTGCGCCTAGTTCTCCTCCCCACAGTTAGATATTCTCGAAACCAGAGATTTCTTCCTGAAAACAAAAAAAGCAGAGAGACAAATGAGCTTCGTTTCGTTTCGACACCGCGAGGTCTGTCGATCTCCAAAATGTTCATGAGACGCAGACAAGACCACGGCGCGCTATGCGGGTTGTGCATGCGCAGTCTATCATGAAAAACAAACTCCGACCGAGAAATAGACCAACAGAAAAATAAAATCCAGCAAAAATCAAACAAGACCCGAAGAAAATCGAAAACAAGAATCAAAACAAAGTGAAAGCTAACTAGAGGCCACAATCGAATCAGACACAACTCACCGATGACGAGCCATGACCCCGCTAGGCTTCATCGGTTGAAGAATAGGCGGACCACCGACCGGACCGCCGAGGGTAGCATCGGTGATGGTCTTGCGGCGCTTCGAGGTCTCGTACTCAGCCGTACTCTCGGCACGGATATCGTCATCCTCACGCATACGCTTGCTGCCCGCACTCAGCGAGCCATTTCCAGTCGGGTAGACCGGGGCCGTGGTCGAGGCCATGGAGTAAGGGTCCGAAGCACCGTTGGCCGGGGTACCGCGAGTGTCGCTGACAGCGTTGTACAGGGTAGTGGCGGCAGGACGAGGAGGAGTGTTATACCCCGAAGCCCAGTGAGGAGGGGGGGCCGGCGCCCGTGCGCGGGGTCATACGACCAGAGCCGTTTTGCTGGCTCGGGGAGCTAGTCATCTCCGGGGTGAGCTGGGAGTGTTCGCCGGTGAGGGAACTGACGGAGGGGTTGGTGGTGTAGGTGTAGGAGCCGCGGTTGGAGTTGTAGCCGGCGTTGTGGTCTTGCATGTACTCCTGATCGTGCTCGGCGACGGTCTCGCCGGGCCCATTGCTCTGGCTGTAGCGGTTTGAGTCGCGCTCGGAGGTTTCGGGCTCGGAGACGCCCGGGCGTGGGTTTGGTGGCGCCATTTCGCTTTTCATATACCCGCCGGCCAGGGGTTGGCCGTAGCTGGGCATCCCTGATTGGGTGAGCGGGGTGTGCGGCGCGTATTGGGCGTGCGTTTGTGGCGCCGCGGAATAGTAGGGCTTGGAGCTGTCGTATCCTTGGCCTTGGTAGGCTGGCAAGCCTTGCATGTTGTTGCCCGGTGGGGTGGTCGCGGGGGTGGTTGGCATTGAGCGCTGGTTGCTCAGTGCGGTGTCGATGGACAGGGGCTGTGTGTGTGGCACTTGTCCGCCCCATTCGTATGAGCTGCCTTGATTCATCATGCTGGATGCACTGGCTGGCGGTGTAGGAAAGGTGTTGGCACGCTCGAGGCCTGGTCTGGAGCCAGGCTGGCCATTCATTGGGCCTTGGGACATATGAGAAGACATGGGGGTCTGCAAAGAGGGGTGGTGATGGTGAATCGGGCCTTGCTGAGAGCCGGACGGCGTGCGCTGGGGGCCCGGGGGGAGGGCCTTCCAAACGCCGCTGCTGGGACTCTTGCACTACCATGTTTGTCCGAGTCTGGTTGGCCGGGTGGTATAGAAGACCACCAATATTATGCACAAAGAGTGGGTACAACAGATCGGTGATCTTCTCCTTGTTGGCAAATTCCAGAGCACGCTCAAATGGGATCCTGAAGAGTAAAGAATTAGCAATTGATGCTGCGCGTGCTCTGAAGGATCAAAATACATACCAGACACCTTTCAAATGCATCGGTCCAATTTTCACAACGTGGCGAAGCTTTTCGCTTTTGAGAATTCCATCACGTCGACCACGGGTCATGCCAGCTACATTTAGCAGCTTTGTACCATTGATCATGTGGTTGTCTGGAAGGTTAAAAAAAAAGAAAACAAGTCAGTGAACAGTTCTCAAATTGACCTTTTTCCACAGAATCAACTTACCCTCTCGTCGAGCTACACACACCCCCTTCGCTTCCACCTGGTAGCAGAGGCTCCCCTCATCTTCCCATAATGTGGCTGTCACTCGCGGCTTCGCTCCCGGAGGAGCAACTTGACCAGTACCATCAAATACGAACCCTTGTAGCGGAGCGCCAGTGCTGTTCCCATACCCGCTCGGAGGCGCCACGGCGTGATTGCTCACTTGATAACGATCAGAATAATCTTCGATCACGTTCTGGCTTTGGAGCTTACCAGGCAACGGCAGCAGCTGAGCCGGCATCTGGCCACCCATGGAGCTTGGTGGGTGTCCTGTTGGCGGTGACGTGACGCCAGTGGGGTATCCGTATTGGGGGTAAGCAGCCGGGGCGTAAGAAGACGCGGGCTGCATCACAGGGGGTTGTCCGTGGTACTGATACTGGGACATTGCGCCTGCGGTTGCGCCTTGAGGAGCGTATGACTGAGCAGAAGACATGTGCGAGTGGACATCCATATACGGCTGGGTCTGGTTCATGCTGCCGAGAGAAGTCGGGCTAGGATAGTACCCTTCGTTGACCGAAGGCGGGAGACTGTATTCAGTCGGGGCGGAAGAATCTAATGAAAGCCGGCCCTGGGTCCCAGACAGGTCCGCAGAGGACGGGGGACTCCTAGGTTCGTTGACAGGCACAGAAGCACTAGACAGACTCGTGCGAGCGCTAGAGTTGGTGGAATTGGTCACAGACGGGTCTGGATAGGCGGTCCGGGAGAGGCCCTGGGTGGCTGTTGGCAGGCTGAGAGCGGGGAGTTTGTCGCCGGGCAATAACGGTCGTTCCGCCGCGTGAGGGTTGTACCAGGGGATGTCAGCAGGACCGCGGGTATGGACCTGCGAGATCGATGGCAGCTCCAGCTTTTCGGTTGCACGGATAAACGGTTTAGAATAGAGAGATGAAGCGAGCAGCGGACGTCGTAAATGTCGTCCGTCGTGCTATCAATATAGGCTGCAGAATCTTTAGAAAACCACAGGACCTTGCGAACGTTGCACGGAACAAAAAAAGAAAGCCAAAGAGTTGCAAACGAAATATTCAATGGGCTTTCAGAATCAAACGTTCAGAAAAAAAAATATGTATATAGCAAGTGATGCAAGATGCAGGCAATGCAGGGGGCGTGCAATATCGTAGTGAAGCTTCGTAGTAAGTCGTAAACCTTTTGTAAAGACTCGGAAGGCCTAGACAGAAGCGCAATAAAGACTTTTTGAAAAAGACGAATTCAGAGAAGCACAATAGTCATCAAGATCATTAACAATCGTCGAACACATCAAAGTTCGGGAAGCTTCAGTGGCACTAAACAGAAATGCGTAAGTTTTCGTTTCAAGGTCATGCAGGAATCATGTCATTGAAGAAAAAAAACTCTCAAATTGGAGCGCATTGAATGATAAAATAAGGCCGAAGCCAGATGAAGGTAGGGGGAAAGAGAGTTCAAAGTCTCAGACAGTCGAGGGATGGGGGGTTGAGAGAGAAGAAGTGCGTTAGGACGTACAGAAAGGTGGAGGCTGGGGTGGTGCAGCAAACGCATCCCTATGCACTGCAGGCTGGATAGATGGCGTTTGAAAAAGAAAAACCACAAATATATAAAATAAAATAAAATAAAGGGCAAAAGGAAAAGGGCCTTAAATAAAAGGAAATCGTACAGTGAAACTTAGCAAGAAGGCCAGCGGTTAAGAGAGGGGAAAAGAGGTGAAGCGAAATGACGCTGAGCCGCAGCGGGAAAGTCGATCAGTGGAGGATAAGAAGAAGCTGACTAAGTTCTCACAAGAGAAGAAAGAGAAGAATGTTGTTCTGCAGAAATCCCGGCTTGCCCCGTCTTTTGAGGGAGAGACGAAGAGAAAAATGGAGGAGAAAGAGAGAGAGGCCATCGAATCAATCACAGTGGACCCGGTGGAGAGAGAGTGAAAGTGACTACCAGAACCGTGCGTTCAGATCATCCTCTAGACTCGATATCTGCTGTTTTTTTTTTCCTTTTTCCTTTTTTCCTATTTCTATTTCTATTTCCCTTTTACTTTTTTTTTTTTTCTTTTTTGATGGGAAGAATTATTATATTATTTTCTACGCCACCAAGTAAGGACCACCCGGATCAGCAAGAGTTAAGCGTCAAGGTAAAGAGGTAAATCATTCCCATTATTAACAGTCAACAAGTATTAACTAGCATTTCCCAATCAGTACCAGACCTACAACATAAAAACTGCAGGGACGAGTCAGAGAAATATTCCCAGCTGAGGATCCTGGTCTGTGTGACAGGCAGAAAAGCAACACGCTGATCGCCCGGGATAGGCCCGCTGGATCTGGGAGTTGATTCCCTTAGTGGAGTCACCGATCAGATTCAATTAATTTATTCCTTTTCTGAGGGGGTTACTCTGGACTTCTGGATACTATTCTTGGCTGGGCGAGACTGCAAGATTCGTCAAAACAATGCATAATATATTTTAAGTACTATATAAAATACACCCTATATAAAAACATAGCCTTGAATGTTTCATAAATGCAATAATAACACCTGAGCACTTCATAAATAGCAGCTGAGAGGGTTCCAAGGTTCGTCTCCACGCGCGCGGGTCCCACTCAGTGAACCATGGGTGGTCAACCGGGGAGAGGACCGGGGGGAATTACATCCACGGTTTAATCTGAGGTTAATGATTGAAACCGTGGTTGAGATACTAAATTACACCTAAGAATACCACTGGCAGTAGTACACAGGTACGGAGTACTATATTGAATATTGTGCAGTAGGGAAATTCTAATCTCGTCCCGATAATTCCAAGGTTCTCTTTCATCGTGCAAGACATCTGTCAGCAGCTGCAGAGGGAGAAAGTAAAAAAAAAGAAAGGCCCGGTAATGCGCGGCGGCTGCACCGTCGATTGCGGATTGCGCTTCCGCTTCTTGAGCCAGCGCTTGCACCACCATTTCCCCTCTATTTGGGGTACAGATGCTACAAGCTAAAACCTGCAAGGTCCATCTTAAAGAAACGGCTAAAATTACTCCCAGCGCGTAAATTCATTCTCCAAACCATTCACCAAATCATTCACCGGACATCGGCCGAGCTTTGTCCCCTCTCGGATATCTTACTGTTAGAGGCCGGTCGACCGGGTCCATCAAATCAGTCTGGTCAAAGTCCACCTACGGCTGTTGCCGACTTAAGTGGACCACTGCAATGTTATTAATTACAATTACTATTAATTCCATTGCAATTATTTTCTAAGCCAAGAACAATTATAATACCAAGGCCTTCTTGGCTGGTCTTTTTCTTTCTTTTCTTTTTATGGTTCGGGACGATCTGGGCGTTAAGACGGGCCGTGAGTAACAGTGGAGAGAGAAAGAGGAAAGAAGCACGTCACACCCCCCCAGGGATGGAGAGGGGAAAATCAGTGGCTCAGAGGGAACCACGAAACACGGGTGGCTTGAAGTCGATCAAGGGTCTGTTCTCTCTTTTCCAATCCCTGCCAAGTACCACCTAGAGAGACCAGTCAGAGACGAGGCGTTTACCAAAAGAGTCAGTTGAAGAGAAATGAGAAAATTAGAAGGAAAAAGCAAAAAAAAAAGTAGAACTAAAAAAGGAAATTAAAAAGAAAGAGAGGGTTTAGTCCAGAATTTGTCCAACCACCCAAGTTTAGCCCGAATTGAAATGAGATGTTCACACGTAGCATCGCAATCTCAACTAGCAGACCCCGTGATGATGTATCCAGAAACTGCTCTAATCTTTTCCCTCTATTTTCTTTGACCGGTTTTTGATAGTTATGGGTATTGTCCAATAGAGCCTGGAATCCATAGATGGCTCCTACAGAGTACAATCTACAATGTACATAACACTGAGCCCAATAGTCGGAATAGCCGGGGGAATAATCCTCCACGTAAGTAAAAGTAATAATAGCAAATAACAAATATTTCTTGATTTATTGGAGATTTTATTTTCCCTATATTTTTCCAGTGCCCAACAAAAACAAAAGCCAGATCCCAGTAAGGGGGAGCGAAGAGACGCTGAACATCCAGACAACTCGACCCCAGTACACCGCTAATTTCCTGGTAAAAAAAAATATCATGAGCCCAGGTGAAATGGGCAGGGTCAAAGTCCCCTTGCGTTTTGTCCTTCTGTTTTTTTCAAATTACTCTATTCTATTACCTACGATGTGCTCCGTACCTATTCCCCACTAAAAGACTAAACTATCAACGGACTTGATTCCCCCGAAAATCTTCAAAGGTTCCAAGGTTGACAGATGTCAACTCCCATTCCCAAAAAGTGACAGCTAGGGATTTACTAATTTTGTCTTTTTTTTGGTCCTACCCTATGCATTGACCATCATGGACCTAGATTCGTTAAATTATGAGATTTCGGGGAGATCATGATCGGAATATGGTTTCCAAATATCAAATTATTTTATTTGCATTTTGGTGGGTTCTGCAACTCTCGCCACACAGACCCTTGAGAGGTCGGTGAACCGGGAGAATACGGCCCCCGGGGGTCAAGATATTGTTCAATTTATTCTTGCGTTCTATTAATATGTCCAAGGGTTAATCTTCTTTCTCAGGTCTCATACTATGCAATAATTCTCTGCGAACGGGTAAGAATCCTTATTTTTACTCTTGCAGATGTTAGGGCAGATAGGAAAGCAGGTACTAACCTAACACACTGGGCCCCGAGAGCTCCGGGAAAAATTAAAAGGAGAAAGAGAAAAGAGGGGCCACTGCCAGATCCCTGCACCGCAGCTCGCTATCGACGGCCCGATACCCGCTGCACATACAGCGTACAGTAGTTTAGGGGGAGCATGGGGGAGGGATCCGCCTGAATCGACCATATCTTAACTGGGAAAGGAAATAGTCTTCCGCGCTCCGGGGGATTTGAGTAATTAATTACATTGAAAAGGAGGGTGGAGGGACTCGGTTGTGGCTTTTTTTTTGGATATTATTCTTCAGTATTTTGCTTTTTTTATTAGTATTTTTTTAATTATCCTGTTAGTTTCTCCCCGATAGAAATGAAGAAACGAATCAAAATCAGCGCAGCTCATCAGCTCATCAGCTCAAAGGTCCACTATTAACCACACAGTTATTGGGCGACTCCGCAATTCGGGTGTGATGCATCGTATGGGACCGTTGAGCCGAGAAGGTAAGGGGATGACCAGTTCTTATATGATAGATAAACCCAGGAGCAATAATAGCAAATAACAAGAAGGGAGTACGGAGTAGCAAATACCAAGTATTTGAAATATGAATGTCAATCCTTTAACCTTAGAAATTCAAAACTGAATTCATGTGTCGATTCTTTCTTGATCGTCCCTCCGAGGTTTTCCGCGTATCAGCTCGGTGGATCAATTAGAGGTTACATACGGAAAGCGAATCCTTCCAACGTTGTTTACGGAGTCTCCAGAACCTCTCACTGTATACGCCGACAATCTCGCGTCGATCGACGGGTTCGTCCGTACCTTGCAGCGAGTTACCCTGCAGACTCTGTCCGTGCAGATTTCAGGTTTTTCTCGTGAGAACGGAGGACTTTAATTTGATTTTTTGGTTTTCCTTTCCTTTCTTTTTTCTTTAATTATCATTTTCCTCGAGTTGCACTATTATCATATTTATATGCGGGGTTTTTTGGTTTTCCTTTTCTGGCCTTCCGATCTATAATGTTTCACCAGGGGCTGCCATGCTTTCCCCATGCTGTACCTCGCACATCAGAGAAATATGCCCAAAGCCGTCTGGGCAGACGTTGATGCCAGATAAGGCCGTCAGACTGACGATCGGGGACAATGGGTACAAGGCCTTTGAGATGTGTAGTACAGCATAATTACGGAGTACGATTGTACAGCATGAGACTCGGACACGAGGAGAATTTGACCGAGAGCCGACCTACAGGGATGTTCCCTGCAACCTAGTGATGTGTTGTACAGGACGGGGGCAAATTAAATCGAGATAGCCTCCGTATAGCCCCGTCTACTGCTACCATAGGTCCACAGTCACCAGTACTTGGCCCAAGTAGGTCTAGGGACATTATATAGTAAGGTACATATATACCCTGAAACAATATATTCCTGCTTTTTCATGTGACTTGGCATTTATCCAGACGCCACCTACAACATAGAATTGTACTTCGAATAACAACGCACCACGACGCCAGGATCTAGCGTGACGGAACTAGGCTGGGGCCGTGCAACCTTGGATTTAACCTCGCATTGCATTGTCCCGTGGAGCCAAGAGATCGACTGCACGTTCATCTTGCCTTTACACACTCTAGCTTGTGTAGCAGAGAGGAGAATGGAGAGACAAGAATAGAGTATGGAGTAGTAATGTGTTGGGTAACTCCAATCTAGCAACCATCTAGTAAATTCTTCTCAAACGGACATCATAAATGTCCTGGGAATAAGTCAACCGCCGTAACCGTTAGCAAGCGCCACTATTCGAGTCATTTACTCCATTCGCATTTGCTCCAGTGACCATAGTCTAGTTCAGAACGAATATAACCTGAAATTCCTCATATCTCCGAAATAGCCAGGATGGCTCGGGCCAAATGTGTAACGAGACTAAAACCCCCATCCAAGCCATCGGCGCCAATGATTGGCTTAACGCACCAGCAGCCCGCCGATCGATGATCCGACACAACAATGACTGGCTGCGGGAACAACCACGTAGGAAGGGCTAGATCGTGTGGATTCACCGCCAGTTGCCCCCCCTTGCGTGCAGACGTGGCACAGAGCATTATCTCATACTCCGTAGCTCCATCTGGTATGCAGTGACCCGCTGTTGTGGAGAATGTATGTCAACCGTTTTTGGATTATTCCCTATACTCTGTAGAGTACGGAGGACAGATTACGGATTACGGAGTATAGGTGAGATAGATATCAAATTATGTAGATGTGAAATGTGTTTTCTTTTTAGAAAGAAAATATATTCAAACTCGCCGATGTCGGGCTATTCTGGCCGATCGGCGCAACAGATAAGAAAACATGAAGGTTCGACTTGGATGTACGACATCGTCAAAACATGCTGTGACATCTGGATTTGTTTTCAATGTACAAAACAATATATGTGTACTTGTTGTGAATCTAAGTCTACCAGCTTCTGCACTACCCCAACATTTCAGCCTTTACGAGCCATAAAGATACTCGTCATAGACGAGCCTTTCTACATTGTCCATGTGATACTAGAACCGTATCAAAATAAGCAACTCCCTCCTGTGTCGCTGTGTCATCCCTGAAAATGACAATAATGCAAAAGAAAAAAAGGGAAAAAAAGAAAAATCCTAGAACAGGGAGATCCCAGCCTGGAACACTGGGCCTAATCCCAATAGACAGAAAGCGAGAGCCAAAGCAATAACCTTGGAACCCAAATAATCCCAAAAGAGGAAAAGGAGGAGTCCGCTCACCGTCTCTTTACTGTCTCAGCTCACATTTTATACGTATTGTGCATCTGACACCCAAACACGCGCCGTCCACGCTTCTATCTCCCCGGGGAGGCGTCGCTAGTCGATCGAAGAATGCAAATACCATGCAGCGTGCAGCCCAAGCTGCAAGTATTATGTACGATGAAGAGAGTGACAAGCTAGCTTGCCAAGTGCCAGCGCAGGGCCAAGAGCAGGTGGCAGTGCCGCCCGGAGACTGGGTTGCTGTGCATGAAATAGTGTACATAGTTTCAAACAGATCGCAGCCTGACTACCGTCTATGGGTGCGAATCATTCCCGGGTGGGCTGGGGCACGTGGGGACTTCCACCTTCTCGAAGTATGTCTGCCATTCAGATTGTGCATGGAGTGCAGATGGGGGATGGGTGTGGGTGGATGGTGCATATTGTGTCTTGGGTGTGTCTGAGACTGTTGGATTTGGTTTTGAATTCGATTTTCTTTTCTTTTTCCTTTTGGAATGGAAAATTTCTCTGGTTGGTGCGGGTTGGAGGAATGTCTGGGGGGTGGGGATGGATGGGGTTGACAGCTGGAATCTTCCAAGGTTCTCCTGTGTGTTCAGACCTCACGACCTCGCAGAGGTACGTACAACATATTCACCGCTGGTTGAGGACCTGCATCGCAAGTCTCGTGTCAAGGGATAATCCGTGTTTGTGGGAGCTGGTATTGGCGGTGGGAGGTTGGTATATCCCTTGATTGGGGTTTGGGATGGCGGGATTGCATTGTTGCAGCTGGTCGTCGTAGACCGATTGTTTCCCGTGGGAAAATGGTGGGAACAAGATCAAAAGACTTGGTCTCGACTTTTAGCTCGGGCAGCCGATAGAAGCCATAGTTTTATGCTTATTCTTTGGGTTGCTCTTATGCTTATGCAGTAGTTGTGCCTTGATCACGATCTGATAGGGGTGGCGATGATAATGCAATCGTTTACGCACGTCGGATCAGTGCTGACGGCGTCGGTGCATTGACTCGAGGGGAAGGACATACCTGCAGTGCTCTGTGCTATGTACTCTGTAGACCTGAACGTACTTCTAGAAGGCGTGGTTGATGCAGTATGCTGTCTCCCGTCGTTCATGTAGGGATGCTACGGTTCCTGCTGATAGATCGCCGGGATCATATCTATTGTCTGGGTAGAACATATAATCAAGGTGCGCGAGATTGAATCTTAAGACTTGGTTCAGTGGATTGGAGACATGGCTTGGTAAATATATTTTGAGACGTGGTGCATTTGACAATATATATCACCCCTCGGGCTAGAAATATAAGTGGCATGGCTAGCTAGTATGGACTACAGTTTCTATGAAACAATATGGGAAAGTCCCAATGAGAAGGTATATATATCCCCTTCAAAACTGAGGCATATTTGAACGAAAAGAGAGTGTCTGTCCATTGAAGTACTAACTCTAAAGCCAACAATATTCCGACAAAGTTCTATACCCGACCCAACCATATTCATCATGATTTTTTTACATGCATATCTCATCAAAGGCGCAGAGCATAATCACACATCAAGGCTGGTATATTCATCGCTTACCAGCCTGAGCAAAGATCTGTTGCCATATGTCGATCCACTGCTGATGCTTATATGACAACGGACGGTGGGGGTTGCGGAAAGTGTTTGAAAGGATCTCGCGCAGGCGGCTGTTCAAGATCTTCAAGGCTAGCATAGACTTCCAATCTCGCACAGCGAATCGAATGCGGTTTGCGTCAATGGAGACAACACCAGCATACATCTATTTCGGCGGTTAGCTTATGGCCAAGAGAAAGAGGCAAAGGAAACGCGAGGATAACTGTCGTACCTTGAACTCAGCATCACCACACAGCAAGGCTATGGCAAAATCGTCAACTGCGCTGGTATCATGCGCGCTGAGGTTTCGGGCACGTGCCATGATGCTATAGTATGACAGCCACTTGACGGACGAGTCTGCCCTCTTGTTGACAGAAACAGCGGGTAGAGTGACTGTCTGGTTGTTGCCAACATTGCGCCAACCCTTGCCTTCGCGCGTCAGAAGCTTAGGATAGAAACTCCAGGCGATGACTGAGTTGACCACAATATCGTTGTTGCTGTTGATGTCGAAATCTTCAGGGATGACGAAGAATTGGCGGTTTCGGCTGTTAGAGCGTGCACTATAGAGTTGGTTAGCAGTTGTCAGGCTAGATGTGATGTTTGAACAAAAGGATCTCTCACCGGTTGAGGGCTGCTTTCTGGGATGCGTCCAGGGTCAGAAGACCTGCGTCGGCGATTGACACTACCAGCTGCATCTTGATATCCTCGATAGCCAGCAACGTCTGCGGGCTGAGGAAGTTCTTTCGGCAGAAAGAATACTCGTTGGACCCCGGTGTGCTTCTTATGCGTCTCCAACTGCAATAGGCGTTGTATACAGTCAAAAGATCCGAGTCACCTAGTATTTGTTAGTATCAACTGTGCGAGATTGATATATTAGGACATACCTCTTCGGAAAGACGCTCGCGCACCGTCGCGTTGTGAGTTGGATCCGATTGTGTTCACAAATGGTGACTTGGAAGAAAGGATAGCAGCAATGCTGACAGTCGCATCCAAGCACCGGAAGAAGGCTCCGTGAATGATCATTTTGCCGAGGAAGACATCCAACGGCAACTTGGCCAGTTGTGTGCCGAGAGAGGTTAAGCTCTCGTTGCTAGTCAGTGCTTTAACTTCCTTCAGTGAGTCAATGGCGCGGCGAATGTTTTTAGACGACGGCGGGTCAAGAGCTTCGAGGAGAGTCTGTTCCACTTCTCCCAATTTGCAGATCTTCACACGAAGCACCAGATCCTGTAGAGAAAGGCGCAGCAATTCAGGGGTTTGCTGTTCAGAGAGCAACTTTTCATGACGATGTTTAGTGAACAGGTGGAAGCAGATACCGTTCTGAACACGTCCAGCACGACCGCGACGCTGTTTAGCGTTCGCACGTGAGATGAATGACTCAACAAGGCGGGACAATTGACGTCTCTCATCGAAGCGCATGATCTTCTCCTTTCCTGCGTCGACAACAGCCGTGATATCCGGGATGGTGATACCTGTTTCCGCAATGTTCGTTGCAATGACAATCTTTCTTGTGCCTTCCGGGGGTACATTGAAGGCCTTTTCTTGGTCTTCGCTGGCAATCGAAGAGTGAAGCGTATGCACAATCCAACCCCTCTGGAACATGGGCTCGGACAGGATCTCGTCGTTCAGGCGGCGAATTTCCGCCAGTCCAGGCATGAAGATCAAAATCGCCTTGCTGTAGTGAGCCATCTCCGGGGCGGTGGCAAGCTTCAGGAGCAACCTCTTGATCAGCTCATAGTCTAGCCTGTACTCGTCGATGTTGATAACAGTTTCCTTGGTCTGTCTAGAGTACCCATCAAGACTGGCTTGGAGGCCTCCTGTGGTGTCGGCATCCGTGGGTGGGTCGTCCATATCATCGTCGAGGACTGTGTGCTGCGCATCCTCCGACAAACGGTAGTTGGTCATCTCGACTGCATCCTCCAGATACTTCATTTCCACGGGGAAGGTTCGCCCAGGGATGTTCAGAACTGGCACACCGCCGAGATAATTCGAAAAACGTTGCGCATCGAGAGTGGCGGACATGAGGATGAGTTTTAGGTCAGGCCGCTTCTGCATGAGTCGTCGGAGCACGATCAGAAGGAAGTCACTGTCGATGGTGCGCTCGTGAACTTCGTCAAGAACCACATGAGTGATGTCTTGGAAATCCTCGGGCCGTTCGAGCATTCGTACGACCACTCCGGTGGTTCTATAAAGTATTAGTTAATCGACCACAAAGGTAAGCCCCAGAGAGAAGTGAGAGAGAAGTGAGGACTTACGCATAGATCAACGGCGTGGATTGGGTAAACTTGCTTTCCAGTCGCACCGCAAATCCAATGAGAGATCTATTCGTGCCCACATCGTTCTTGCTCTCTCCAAGCTCCTCGCTGACACGTCGAGCAAGCGAGATTGCGGAGATACGGCGGGGCTCGGTCACATAGATCTTGCATGGACGACCGTGGACCATCTCGTGCTCGAGAACGAATGACGGAATCTGTGTACTCTTTCCGCTACCAGTTTCACTGCAAATGATCAGAGCTCGGTGATCATCGAGCGTACTCAGGATCTCATCTTTGAACCCCCAGATTGGGAGGTTCATCCTACCCTGTATCATGCGTTGATACGAAGGCGTCGACGATTTAGCCATCCAAGCTTCTTTCAGGCGGTCATCGATACCCGGGTAACTGTCACGCGTAGACCCCTTCACCGGGGTACCTGGCTTGCTACCAACGCCGTTTCTCTTCCGGAAGTTGTCAGATAGGACGACGTCATCTTCGAACGTGCCTTGGTTTTCTTGGATCAGAAGCTTCAACTCTTTTAGAGTAGATTTATCGACTTCATCTTGTTGAGTCTTCTGCAGTGTTGCGAACTCAGTCCAGAGGTCTCTCCAAACGGCTGGCAGCCGCAGGTAGGCCTTGCCTTCCTTGGAATTCTGAGGGAACAAGATGAACAAAGCCAGAGTCGACACGTACCCCTCAGCCTGCTGCGCAGTCGGTGTTGCGAGGGCATCCATTGACACAAACGTAACCAAGGCATTCGACTTGTGTGTAATGGATTCCACTGCTAACGGGAACGGGACTTCTTGGGGCTTCGACCATCGCACCTCGAGAGCCTTTCTGTTCGAATGACCCGAAGAGGAAAAATCTTGGTAGACAACCACGCAAGAGGAGTCTCTTGATTTGCAAGTCTCCTCCAAGACTCGCCGTGGGCTCAGGCCCGTCGATTTCCCAAAGTCGCGGAGTATGACCGGGGTCTGGCTCTCCGGAAGAGCAATACCTAAAATGGAGCCTGGATCCTCAGCTTCGCCTTGGAACAAGTCCCCAAGGGCATCCTCCATTCCGTCGATCGCAAGGAGGGCCGGGTCTATCTCTTCGTTGATCTCGGGCTTCGGCTGATCTTCTGCATCGGTCGGAGACTTTTTCTTTTTGTCCACCGGGCGCCGAATAAATGACGCGTCCTTTCTGAGCTCGTCAAGCTTTTGCTCCCATATGTACTCAGCTTCTCGGCGTTCGAAAAGCACATCACGTTCAATCTTAGCAATCTTCCGCTGCACTTTGGAGGTTTCGGGGTCATCTGACAAATTGCCAGCACCGCCGCGACCTTTCTTGCCCTTCCCGGGACGATCGAAGAGATCTGAATCCAGGCTGTAAAGTTGAGTCTGCAGTTCCAGCCATTCGGGCACCATGATATCTGGGTCGACTGAGCTGTCCGAGTCGTATGAAAGAGGAGTGGCAGCCTTTTCCGCCTTCCAATCTACCTTTTTGTTTTCTTGCTTGCTCCGATTTTGGGATGAAATAGGAGTCGAAGTCCCTGAGCCTTTCGATTCTGCCAAGAGTCAGCATTATGTCCCATTGGAAAAGTCCAAGCCATGGAAGGGTGTACCTGTCATCCACGAAGTGACACTATCCGTGCCTTTTAGTTGGCTAGTATTTGTCTGTGTGTAAGATGGCAATTCGTTCTTATCACTGTGCGTAGCCAACCATTCAATTGCTTCATCAAGGTTCCACACAACGTCCCGACCGGCATTGGCTGAGTTGCCAGCAAAATATTGCAAAACATGCTTCAGTGCATCCTCGACGCGGTTTGCTGGGAAGTCGAGTTTGAGCAGTGTTTCCTTCAAGGTCCAAAGCTTGTTATATAGATCCTCATCGGAGCCAGCCTGTTTTGAACTTGGGACCCGACCACTTGTTATAAGATAGTCATGCTCTTCGGTGCTACCCAGTTCGAGAATGCTGTCTTGAATATCTGTCGGCAACCACTCCAGAAGGCTCAATGTAACTGATTGCTGTCGGAAAACCCGGCGTTCGTTGTCCAGCTTGGTGGCCTGGCGCGTTGCGTCATTTTTACACTTGAAAGCGTATTTGTCGACCAAAATCTGGAGCTCTGCTTCTTCGAGATGCTTTTCCAGCTCCTCCGGTGTGTAGTCCTGTAAGGAGGAGGTTGTTGGTGGTGCAGCGGCACCTGCGGTTCGTACGTCGGTGCGTTCAGGTTGCGGCTCGTTTTCCGGCGTGGGTTTTGATTCTTCGGCGGCTGAAGACGGTGTTGTTGCTGCCTCTGGCTTAGGCTTTGAGGGCATAGAGACTGTTGCAAAGCCTCGAGCCGGGTTGGAGGCGGGCTTCTTCTTTTTCTTGCTGCTCGGCGGCATTATGGCTGGATTATCAGTGGTTCCTGCGGAGATGTCTTCAAAGCACGCTGAAAGTCAGCGGTCAAAGACCAGTGAATTTGGCCTGTAAAATACTGTGGAATATGGTGCGCAATATTCCCAAAAAGAGTGTTGAAAGGTGTAAAAAGCGAAGAGTCGGCCATGACTGTTTAATGGCGGGATGTAATCCAGCTCCCCACACAAAACTCTTATGACAGCATTCCTAGCCCACTTCACCAACTTCAACACCCTCTGAACCACCCCCTTCTCTCTCCATTCCCCCGTATTGACCGCCGATCATGGATGGAATTCCATGGGACCAGGTCAAGGCCGGGGATCTGGATGCCTTGCAGGTCGTTCTCCTCTCGAGTTCGACCTCACGCAGGCTCCGGGCCCTGCAAGAACTCCGCGACAAGAATGGTAGCGTGACGATCCACGGCCTCATGGAAAGCAGATTCACTGATCATTTATTCCATAGGGTCTGAAGTATCACCAGAAACTCGTCACGATCTACTAGAGTTACTCTTCCGTACCTATCCTGTCTACGTCGATCGATCCTCCCGGCAGGCGGTCCAACAATGCCTCCGCTCTCTCCTCCGCGGCCCCAATGCGACCGAAGAAACAAAATTCCTCACGCAAAAATTGCAAATCGAGGCATCTAGACCAGGTCTGGCTTCCTCGTTTGCATTTGTTCTGTTGGAATGGTGCTGTATTCTGTTGCAGCAGGCTAGCGAGGACCAGAACACACCGTTGCCCACCGTACTAGACCTGATTGCGGTCGATGCCAAGGCTCTGGAAAATTGTCTTTCCCACAACCCCAAGCCTGCGGTAAAGCAGTCAGCTCTCCGAGTAACAAGACGTGCTTTGCGCGCCGTATTCACGTCTGAGGCATGGGGTGCTGATGCAGTGCGGCAGTCCGTCAGCCGACTGACTGCAGACGCTGCTGCAGCGAACAAAAATGCGCCTCTTCTCGGTGTCGTATGCGGAGTCTGTGCGCGACTAGCAGACAAGACGCCAATTCTTGAAGAGTTGAAGAAAGACATTTTGGCTTTCTACATTAAGGAGGTCGTGAGCTCAAAATCTGCTGTGCCCGCACATGTCGCCAATGGCATGCCCGACTTCTTTACTTCCTTCGTGACATACGAAGATGTCGCCACTGAATTGGTACCTCCTATGGAAAAGTCCATACTACGAGCACCAGAGGTGGTTCTCGGCGGCGTGATTCCTCCTCTCTGTGCCTCTTTGCCGGAAGAAATTGATCTCTCGGAATTGGTGCAAACACGCCTTTCCAAGAATCTTTTAACTAGCATGAAGTCAAACAACCCATCAATCCGCCAAGGCGCATCTGACTCTTTTGCATCCTTGCTCTCTCGATGCAGAACCGATTCTTTGGTCTTGAAGATCACGAGTGAAATCGTTGGTCCTCTGAAAACCCAGAAGATCACTACTCCTGAGCACCGCCTGGCTTACGCCCAGGCCATTGGGGCTATTTCACCTTCGGCGGATGTCTCAAAAGAGATTGTTCAAGGGTTCTGCCCTGTCTTTTCACGAGAGTCGAACGAAGCTGCTCTGGAAGAGGAGATCAAATCCTTCAGCAAACACCTTACTTACCTTGTTCAATCCAAGCTCAAGGTTAGCGATGATGTTATCAGCACTATCGTCAAGGGTGTATCCGATAAGCGAATTCCATTCCGAAAGATCTGGCAAGCAAATGTAGGAGAAGTCCTATGGACGTCTGACCTTGAGGATTTGAAGGCTCCTGAAACTGAACCACTTCTTACCAAATTCCTCGCTAAAATGAAGGATTTGTTTGGCGAGGTTGCCTCCAATCCGCTTCCTTCGGCGCAAAGCGGTGCTCTATCTTCGGCTTACCTCTTCCTGGCTCTGTTCCACCGGGTCTCCGATGTTCAAGGATCAGCCCGGTCCGCTTGGGAAGAGCACGTAACCCAATCGATGACATTGAGCCCCAAGCCTTCTTTCCTCCTCAACCCTAGGGCTTACTCAAAGTTGAGTTCCAAGGCAGAGGTCCAGTGGCTTGTCAGGGCTCTGGCTGCTGTGGCCTCCGGACCCAATTTTTCCAGCTCGGATGACGCATCCAAGACGGCTTGGGCTCAGACATTTATCTATGCAATTACCGCGCCTGCTATTCCCTCAAATATTCGCGAGAACTCCGCAGAGACTTTATCCCGAGTCTATCAGACGGATGTGGCCTCTTTTGGGCGCATCGTCCTCAATGCACTGTGGGCCTGGATCCTTTCATTCCGGACCGCGGATAAGGAGTCAGCAGCTGTTTCTGCTGGACCAGAGAGCGAACGCCTGCTTCATATGGTCTTGAAGGCTCTCTGCCCAACTAAGGCTGTCATAGAAACCTCCGGCATTTCGTCTTCAGATCTGGAGGTTCTGCTCATTGAAATGTTGATTTTGGGTCGGCCTGAGTTGATCCCGAACACCTCTTGGATTGAGTTGTGCTTGAGGACCGGCACGGACCCTGGAGATCTTGTGCGCGCACACGCTGCCAACTGTATTGAGCAGTTGGTTTGCGTAAACACTGATCCTGTGCAATCAGCGGTGCCGAATGTTAACCTCGCTGTCTTTAGTGCTGGGGCTGAATTGGCATTTGTTGCCCCCGACGCAATGATCCCGCGTTTGGTCGATCAGATTAAATACGATTTGGACGGCACTCGCCTATCCAAGTTCACCGCCACTGATGCCGCCATTTCACGCACCCCCGAAGGAACCGCATTCGTCGATGTGCTCAGCAGCAAGTCGAAGCAGCCTGCCTTTGATAAGAACACTAAAGACTACGATACCCTCAAGTGGGAAGAAGAGCTCCGTGCGCAATTAGCCGAAAAGAAGGGCCAAAGCCAAAAGAAGCTGACGCCCGAGGAAAATTCCAAGGTGAAGGCCCAGCTTGCCAAGGAGGCCAAGATCCGTCAAGATGTTTTGGAAGAAGTTAAGCGGATCGAACGAGGAGCGGGCCTTATTCGCGCCCTCGCAACTGGTCCCGCCAACGACGTCGAAGGGTGGATCAATGCTGCCGTTAGTTCTTTGCTATCGCTTGCTCAGGCTGGTGCTGGTCTATTTGTCGGTGATGTTGTCTCCCGGGCGTTCATTACTTGCGCCGACGAGGTGTCCACTCGCCTCGGCCCTCTGCGTCCATTCGTCGGTATTGCAACACTGCGTGCCATCGGCAACACTAATCTCCCCTCCGATATGGAATTGGAACCCCTCGGAGAGCTCGTGACAAGAATCCTCTACCGATTGCGCTTTGCTTCTGAGCAGCGTCCCTTTGATGCCACATCTCTCGCCTACGTCCTTCCACTTGTCTCTCTGATTTTGACCAAGAACGGGATCGAAGAAGGAAAGGGAGAAGAAGAAGGCACTCAAGTTCTCCTTGCTCTTGAGTTTTTGTCGTTCCACTCTAGTTCTTGTGAGTCCTCCCATCCCTTGAACCTTGATAAACTAGTACCAAGCCAACTGCTAACGCCGTCGCATAGTCACTGACACCCGTCTTCCTCGCGTCGAGGTTCTGAGTCAGCTTCTATCCGCCATGCAGAAATACACCCAGCACTATAAGCTGGTCAAGGATACCTTATTCGACTTCTGCCGATGCATCTCGCCGAGCATCAACAGCGAAGAGCTGGATACACTTCTGCAGGGTACCGTAGTCGCCGAGGCCTCTGTTCGAACAAATGTGCTTCAGGTCATTGAGGCTGAGATCGATTTGACTGACCTCGATTTCTCGGAGCACATCTGGCTTGGCTGCCACGACATAGTGGAGGAGAATGCTGAGATTGCAGACACGATCTGGGAAGACAATGCGCTGGAGGTGGATGACACCTCGTTTAGCAAGATCATGAAATACTTGGACTCCAAGGACTACCAGCTCAGAGGTGCTGCCGCTCGTGCTTTGGCGCATGCTATTGAGTTTGATAAGAGCAAGTTTGCAGGCATTCTGTCGGAACTGCAATCCAAATATGTGGAAGAAATCAAACCTAAGGCACCCGAAAAGGACGCCTACGGAATGCCCAAGAAAGTAGACAATGCAGACCACTGGGAGGCTCGCAGTGGTATCGCGCTGGCTTTCAACGCCATGACGAATGGATTCGATGGTGACGAGAGTGTCTCCTTTTTGCGGTTCCTGATTGAGAAGGGTCCCTTGCTCGATGGAAACTCCCGGGTCCGTGGCCAGATGACAGAGAGTGGTAAATCCGTTATCATTTTGCGAGGAGAGTCAAAGGTTGAGGAGATGATGAATTTGCTCCAGACAACCTTGGAAACCTCGGATAAAGACACAAAAACCTCTGACCTGCTGAACGAGGCTGTTATCGTGTTATATGGATCTGTGGCCACACATCTCAAGGCGGATGATCCTCGCTTGCAAACTGTTATCAGTGAACTGCTCGTGGCCCTCGATACCCCTTCGGAGTCTGTGCAGCACGCCGTGTCCGAGTGTCTGCCACCGCTGATCAGATCGTCTGGTTCAAAGACTGCAGAGTATGTGGAAAACCTACTCCACCGGCTTTTCAATGCCCCTGACTATCCTCGCCAACGCGGCGCTGCTTACGGTCTTGCTGCCGTCGTGTGTGGCAGGGGTGTCGCGACCCTGCGGGAGTACCGAATCATGAGCCAGCTCAAGGAGGCCGCCGAGAACAAAAAGAAAAGGATCACCGCCGGGGCGCTTTGTTAGCTTATGAGCTTTTCGCCCTAGTTCTGGGGCGGACCTTTGAGCCTTATGTCATCCATCTCGTACCCCAGCTTCTGGCAGGATTTGGTGACACCAGCATCAGCGTCCGCGAGACTTGCCTGGAGGCTTCAAGGGCTTGCTTCCAGAATCTCAGCTCTTACGGTGTCAAAGAGATTCTCCCAACCCTGCTCGACGGCTTGGATGATACGCAATGGCGTAGTCAAAAGGGTGCTTGCGATCTGCTTGGAGCCATGGCCTACCTGGACCCGCAGCAGCTTGCAGCTAGTTTGCCTGACATCATTCCACCTTTGACGGTTGTGCTCAATGATACCCACAAGGAAGTCCGTAGCGCAGCAAACCGCAGTCTTCAGCGCTTCGGCGAGGTTATCAGCAACCCCGAAGTGAAGAGCTTGGTTGGCGTGCTTCTGAAGGCCTTGAGTGATCCAACGAAGCATACAGATGAGGCGCTGGATTCCTTGATCAAGGTTTCTTTCGCGCACTACCTCGATGCTCCCTCCCTGGCCCTTGTTGTGCGCATTCTCGAGCGTGGTCTTGGTGATCGATCTAATACCAAGCGGAAGTCGGCACAGATCATTGGCAGCTTGGCCCATCTCACAGAGCGCAAGGATCTTATTTCGCACTTGCCTATTATTGTGGCTGGCCTCAACTTGGCGATTGTTGATCCAGTCCCCACAACCCGTGCAACCGCCTCCAAGGCCCTTGGTTCACTCATCGAGAAACTCGGAGAGGACGCTCTGCCAGACCTCATTCCCAACCTTATGGCTACTCTCAAATCCGATACGGGTGCTGGTGACAGACTTGGATCTGCTCAAGCTCTTTCGGAGGTCCTTGCAGGCCTTGGTACGACCAGACTTGAGGAGACACTGCCAACCATTCTCCATAACGTTTCCAGTGCCAAGCCTTCTGTGCGTGAAGGCTTCATGACCCTCTTCATCTTCTTGCCTGCTTGCTTCGGTAACAGCTTCGCCAACTACCTCAGCAAGATCATCCCCCCTATCCTTGCTGGTCTAGCTGATGATATTGAGGCTATTCGCGAGACCGCTCTCCGGGCCGGTCGTCTGCTTGTCAAGAACTTCGCCCACAAGGCCATTGATCTCTTGCTTCCCGAGCTGGAGCGTGGTCTTGCGGACGATAGCTACCGCATCCGTTTGAGTTCCGTCGAGCTTGTCGGCGATCTCCTCTTCAGTCTTACTGGTATCTCCGGCAAGCAGGAGGGAGACGAAGAAGAGGAGGAAGCCACTCAGGCTGGCCAATCCTTGTTGGAGGTTCTCGGAGCCGAGCGCAGGGACAAGGTTCTTTCGGCTCTGTACATATGTCGCTGCGATACCTCAGGCCAGGTCAAGAGTGCAGCCTTGGGTGTCTGGAAGGCGCTTGTCGCCTCACCGAGAACGCTCAAGGACATGGTTCCCACGCTGTCTCAGCTCATTATTCGCCGTCTCGGATCAAGCAACATGGAGCAGAAGGTCATTGCCAGCAACGCTCTTGGAGACCTTATCAAGAAGGCTGGAGAGTCTGTGCTCAGCACTTTGCTGCCCTTGCTTCAAGATGGTCTTCAGGCTTCGCCTGATGTGGAGGTCAAGCAAGGTATCTGCATTGCTCTCCGCGAGCTTATCAATGCCGCTTCCCCCGACGCGCTGGAGGACTATGAGGATATTCTCATTTCCACCGTGCGTGTGGCTCTGGTCGACAACGACGATGATGTTCGGGAAGCTGCTGCTGAGGCCTTCGATTCACTGCAGCAGATCATGGGCAAGCGAGTCGTGGACCAGGTCCTGCCTTACCTTCTTCACTTGTTGAGAAACGACGAGGATGCCGAGCAGGCGTTGTCGGCTCTGTTGACGCTTCTCACGGAGCAGACTCGTGCCAATATTATCCTTCCCAACCTCATTCCCACGTTGCTCACGCCGCCAATTACTGCTTTCAACGCCAGAGCCCTGGCATCTCTTGCCGAAGTTGCTGGCTCTGCCATGACAAGGAGACTGCCAACTATCCTCAACTCTCTTATGGACGGCATCATCGAGACTACCGACGAGGAACTTCGAACAGAGCTCAGCACTGCCTTCGACACCGTGCTGGTGTCTGTAGACGAGTACGATGGCCTGAGCGCCGCCATGAATGTGATGATCACTCTTGTCAAGCACGACGATCATCATCGTCGCGCTGCTGCGGCGCTCCATTTGACCAAATTCTTCGCGGAAGCCGAGCTCGACTTCTCGAGGTACTACCAAGACTTGATCCGCGCATTGCTGATTTCGTTCGACGACCCAGACAAGGACGTCGTCAAGTCGGCATGGACTGCCCTCACTGGTCTCATGTCTCACATGCGCAAGGAAGAGATGGAGAGCTTGGCTATTCCCACCCGCCAGATTCTGCGACAGGTGGGCGTGGCTGGCGCGGACCTACCCGGCTTCAGTCTGCCCAAGGGCATCATGGCTATCTTACCAATCTTCTTACAAGGTCTTCTCAACGGTACCACCGATCAGCGTACCCAGTCGGCTCTTGCAATGTCGGATATCATTGACCGAACTCGTGCCGAGTCATTGAAGCCTTTCGTGACTCAGATCACCGGTCCGCTCATTCGTGTTGTGTCAGAACGTTCGGTCGATATCAAGTGTAAGTCATGCAAAGCCTTTATGTGGTATCTGCTTACTGATTTATCTTGACAGGCGCTATCTTCTATACTCTTAACAAGCTGCTGGAGAAGATCCCGTTGGCTGTCAAGCCGTTCTTGCCTCAGCTCCAGCGTACATTCGCCCGTGGTCTGGCTGACACTACGAGCGAGACTCTGCGCAACCGGGCTGCCAAGGGTCTTGGTATCTTGATTACGCTGACCCCCAGAGTCGATCCTCTTATTGCCGGTAAGTCTCGGCACGTTTTATATATGGGGATGTAGCTCATCACTAACTTCATTTCTTCAGAACTTATTGCTGGATCGAAGACCACCGACATTGGCGTGAAGAACGCCATGATGAAGGCCCTTCAGGAGGTCGTTGGTAAGGCCGGTGCTAACATGAGCGAGGCATCCCGGCAAGCGATCCTTGGTCTGATTGATGATGACGCTAGCGACCAGACCGGTAAGATCATTTTTAACCATTCTTCTACTTCACCACTCTCTAACATGCTCGCAGATTCCGTTGCCATTACCAACGCTCGCCTGCTTGGTGCTCTCGTGAAGGTCCTCCCTGCTGCAAGCTCGGTTCCTCTTATCAAGTATGCATTGTCGTTCTCATGGTTTGATTTTGCTAGATGCTAACATATTCTTCGTAGGAACCGTATCCTTACTGGCTCCCTTTCTCATGCAGCGGTTCTCGGGCTCAATGCACTTTTGGCTGAATGTCCTGAGGTCTTGACAGAACACTTCTCTGTGGAGCTGCCCACCGTCATCTGCCAAGGTCTTGCAAACCAGGATGTAAGTGGATTTGCTAAAACACCCAGCTATTGCTCGAAGCTGACTCAAAGAATAGCCCTTCATCTCCGACAACAGCGCTCTTGCTGCAGGCAAATACCTCTTGTCCAACGATGCGGACCATGCTTTCGAGTCAAGCAAGGTCATCTTCGAAGCCTTGGCATCTGCCATCCAGGTCGGCAAACCAGTCGACACCCGGCGGTTGAGCTTGGTAGTCATCCGGACTGTCAGCCGTCTTCACCCTGAGCTGGCCCGTCCTCATCTGGCTCTGCTCGCACCTCCCATCTTCGCTGGCGTCCGTGATCTGGTGATTCCCGTCAAGCTGGCCGCGGAGGCAGCATTCTTGTCCATCTTCTCGGTGGTCGAGTCTGACAGTGAGGTGTTTGACAAGTACATGGCCGGTCCGGGTGCATCTCTCCCACCAGGCCCTAAGCGCAGCATGTCTGACTACTTCAAGCGCATTGCTGTTCGTTTGGCTAACCAGGCGCGTGAGCGTCGGGAGGCTGAAGGTGGCGAAGGTGGCTTGGGACTGTCGAATGATGAGATAGATGATGAGAAGGAATTGTGGAGCATTGGCAAGGTTGATCTTGGAGAGGCCTTCGGCGATGAGTGATGATCTGTTTGCGCATCCAAGGAGCATCTAGATGTTTATAGATATACCCTTGGGTTTTGTTTGTCTTAGTCGTACAAAAGTTATGCATATGTATGTTTTTGTATATTTTATAATGGCTCGTTCTTTCATCTAATAGACTGCTTTATACTGCAGATCACTCTTTCCTAAATGGGAAGTATAAGATCATGTGACACTGCTTGTCTTTGGTGTCACGTGATAGTGGTAGTTTTTGCCACCCACAACGAATGCCATGGCCAACAGCGAAAGAGAAAAGGAAAATTAAAAAAGCAAATTCAACGCTTTTATTCTCCCAGTATCTTTATTCCAACTATTCCCGGTGTAAGTAACTATTGGCCTTTCCCCGGACTGCAAGATCTTTAAGTTCCAATTTCCATATTCGGACTAGCGCTAGGGCATACACCCTGGAGCGCTCCCCCCGTTGTGGAAGGAGCACTCGCTTAGCCCTCGGCTGACCTAATCTGGCCCGCAGTGCCCTCTCAAACTCTCACCGTCGGGATTTCTCAGTGCCACGAACATCATCCGCCAACGACCGTCGATACGCCGACATCAAGATGTGAGTTTTATCTCCAAGCTGTTATTGAACTTCTCGAATGCACTCCCGTGTGCAGTGGAATTCATGCCCAACACCCAACTCGTGGACCCGATATTTTCGTTACAGTGGAGGAACAACTTCGTGATGTGTGTGCTATGATGCTGACCGGGTCTTTCATCACCACAGGGTCAACCTTACCACCCAGAAGCGCCTCGCCGCCTCCGTGGTCGGCTGCGGCAAGCGCAAGATCTGGCTCGACCCCAATGAGATGAGCGAGATCTCCAACGCCAACTCTCGCCAGACCATCCGCAAGCTCGTCAGCGATGGCCTGATCATCCGCAAGCCCGTCACCATGCACTCCCGTGCCAGCGCCCGTGAGCTCAACGAGGCCCGCCGCAACGGCCGTCACCGCGGTCTGGGTAAGCGCAAGGGTACCAAGGATGCCCGTATGCCCAGGTACGCACACCACCTTCGTCTTTCGTCTCCCTCCGGCCTGTCTTGGACTCGCCCGATGGAACTGGAACCGGGACGCAGTTGCTGATGTTGCTTTTTTTTCTCTGTTTAGCCAAGTCCTCTGGATGCGCCGCATGCGTGTTCTCCGTCGTCTCCTCGTCCGCTACCGTGCCGCCGGCAAGATCGACAAGCACCTCTACCACGAGCTCTACCACCTGAGCAAGGGTAACACCTTCAAGCACAAGCGTGCCCTCGTTGAGCACGTAAGTTACAACCCGGATCAACCCCACGGATGACGATCGAATATGGACCATGAATTCTATGAATTTTATGAATCCCATGAAACACGCAACTCAGGACACACCCAGGCTGACTTGTTCTCTTTCACCGCTATAGATCCAGAAGGCTAAGGCTGAGCGTGCACGCGACCGTGTCCTCAAGGAGGAGATGGATGCTAAGCGTGCCAAGAACAAGGCTCTCCGTGAGCGCCGGTTGGAGCGCAAGGAGGCCAAGCGCGATGCTCTGATCAACGAAGAGTAAATCTGATACAAAAATTCAATTACCCTTCCGTTGTTTGACGCTTTTCTTGCAATTCGGCGGTCCGGAGGTTGGAAACGGTTAACTTCTGGGTTGGATTCGGGATTCTAGGCTGTTCCCGATATCGAACTCAGGTCGGCCTTCGGCGTCTTCCTATTAGTCTAGATTCTGTTACGACTTTCTCTCCTTCCCTTTGTTTTCTCTGATAGCATGGGGTTCGTGGCCTTATTGGATCTTTTCGGAAAATATGGGGTATGGGAAATAGGAAGATGCGATGATGATGTGATACTCAAGCTATTCTTGTTAAAATGTAACGAGAAGCAAAAGGAAATCTTTTTTTACTTCAAAAGTCAAGCAAAACCCGCATCCTTGTTTCCGTTCCATATCTACTACGCTTTTGTGGTATAACCCGGATATATGCGGAGAAGCAGATCGTGTCTTGTTCCCTCCATAAGCCAGTGGACACCATTCACTGGAGGGTCTTGCTCGTATATTCCCTATGCTCGCTGTTCGTAGTGGTCACCAGATGTTCTTGTGGCCGTCCAGTCCCGGAGTATCATGTCAATTTCATGCCTTATGCAGGCTTATCTTGATGATTCCCATGATAGTGTCCCCTTGGCAACTGCCCGGATCAAAGGCCTCCAGTGTAATTTATGGGTCTTGTGGCTACGCCACTGCTATTCTGGGGATTTTGATCTAAAACGGCCTACCCACTTCTAGACTTAACAGCCCAACCCACAATATTGGCATGGATGTGAGAGAAAGGAGATTTGCTTGTCTTTAGTCTTCTTCAAGATGTCTAGACATTCAAATCAACAATCTACATATGTAACCATATTTGCCTCGAAATATCATTACCGCTGAATATATATCTGTATAACCAAACCCCACAATTCTCCGACTATAAAAATCCACGATTAGCAGCAAAAGCCAGCGCAGAAGAAAAGCACGGTGGAAATATGTAGTTTAAATTGTACGTACTCGTATAACTCCAATGGACAGACCAGGCTTTCAACACCGAACTCGAGATAAGGTATAAAGTACATGCCAGGGGGAATGCCAGCAAGTAAGCAAATACAAATAGAAATAGAAATAGAAGAAAAAGGAAAAAGAAGCAGAATTCGTAAGATCTTGTCGTCGTAAACCAGGGTAAAGCAAAAAGAAACCAAGCGTAGAAGTGTAAACGTATGATATATCCCGGAAGCAAACCCAACACAGAAAAAGGAAGCAGATTTCGCCATCTAAAACTTGACACCCCACGTAGACGAAATCGAAGGAACAGAAGACCGGTGGTGAGCACTCGGTGGAGGCTCAAGATCAAGATCGAAGGGGTCACTGCGCATGCTATCACGCATCACAGGCGTATCCGAGTATTCATTTGGTACAGCGAGGGCATTCGCGCCTTCGCGCTCGCAGTCCCAGTACCCACGTGCACCCACCCCGGCGCCTAGGGAAGAAGTGGAGTAGAGCGAGGCCGAGCGAGTTGGGGCGGAGATCTCGATGACTGTAGACGGCGGGTCCGCGAAGGGGTCTTGCGCTCTTGTCTCGCCGCGCAGATACATGCTGTCCAGAGATAGGTCTGGATTTGAAGGCTGCTGTTGCAATGGGATGAATGGGAGGATGGGGGATCTCAGGCTGATGTTGCCTGGGATTGAAGGGTAGGAGTGGTGGCGGTGGTGGCTGATTGACGAGCTCGTTGAATCGCCTCGAATTAGTTTCTGTCTGATACCTTGACGCTCCGCTGCGTTTTTTCGTCGTCGACGTCGCATATACAGTGCGCAGGCTAGCAGGGCGAAGATAGTGACTGCTGATCCTCCGATTATGCTTCCAACTATCATTCCGATTTTGGAGGATGTGGGGCTTGGGTTGTCGGCTTGGGATGGTTCCGAAGAGCTTTCACTCGTGATGGTTCCGATGGATGGTGAGATTGTAGGTGTTTCTGTTGCTGCGATGATCGAGCTGGCTGGGGTACTGATGGAACTCATGTGGCTGACAGAGCTAGTGGCTGTCTCCGGCAAGACAGGCAGTGATGATGAAAGAGGTATACTCGCGCTAGTTGATGGAATTAATGGAATCGGTAGAGTCCATATGCTACTAGGAGCATCAGAATACCAGGAGTGATCGGACGATTTCCCAGTGGCCGAAATAGGTAAGTCCCCCATTTGGCCTGATAGAACTGAAGTTGTTGGGATCACAGGCGACATTGGGGACTCGGAGATAACTGTTGATGTAGAGCTGGAACTCGATATTATGGTTTCCTGCTCAGTTGTCGACAGCTTAGTCGTCTGAGTCACGGTCACCTGGGTCGGGTTCAGCGTTGACGATGAGAGGTTAAGCACAGTGGTTGTGGTACTGAATCAGGTCCGGAGCCAGATATCGTGTAGATCCATGTGGGATAAATAGTTTCCGTCTCAATTGACGTGACTGTCACCAGATTGGAGGAGCCTGTGGACCACGTCCCGATGAAGTTGAGCGGCGTGGAGGGAGTATCAATGGCGGAGAAAGTACTCGGCATCTCGCCGCGAGCCCGCAGGGGGCACCAGTCGTTAAAAGACAGATCTGATGATAATTGCCGAGTCCGTATTCGATGAATGGGACATGGGGGCGACGTAAAAGGATGGATCCCTTTGTATGAGTATTGGACAAAGCACAAAGTGACAAAGGAACCCAGGAAGCAATAGGCTTATCAAGTTGGCTCTGACGGTTCATCCAAACCCCCTCTGTTTCTTGCTTTGTTGCTTGAAGTCTTGAGACAGCCACGAACATGATCCCGTGGTCAGGCTGGGATTCCATACAGTTCACGATTCATCTTCATAGGGGCCCAAAAAGTGTATAAGTCAGATACAAAGAGGTCGGAGGGTTATGTAGAGTAATATTTTTTTTTTCCTTTTTTTCCCCCACAGAATCCGACAGGGGGTTTTGTCTTTCATTTGCCTGGAACCCGGCGCTTCTTCTGTTGGCTGGGTGGAAGCAACTCCTGTGACAGATGAACGGCGCTTAGCCCTCGGTCCAATAAGACTCTCAGGTGGTCCACAAGTGGACGATCATCTCCAAAGAATATGGGAATCCCAATAATGTGACACTGCCTAACTTTTCTGCATGTGCACCATCTCGTCATTATTGTTCCTTAGGTAGGATTTGAGCGGGGAAGTGTATGACGGACGAAACAGGGCGGTTTCGGATTTGGCGAGAGATTCATTTTTGGACTGATCCAACCTGAGGACTCCTTGAAGTTTCACGTTTTGCCTATTTCAGCTGTTGGTGTCTTGCAGGTCTTCCTGGTTTGTAGGTTTGCAGGTTTGCAGGTTTGCAGGTCTTGCATTGGGAGTACTGTATCCTCGTGAGGAATCGTAGCAATATGTTGTACCTCTTTTGAGTCATGTGACTATGTTCAGATGGATATTTAAGATGTCCACAGTTATATATTCACCTAGTAAGTAGCATTGATGGAATGATAGAAGAGAATAGAACCAGAAAAGGGGGAAGAGAGTACAGTATGTACATGTGTTATCGAGGAGAGTGTAATAGCACCTCTACTCGGCAACAAGAACATTCCACCCTCATCTGTTGACGTAACGAATGTCCTGAATGCCCTGAATGTGCCGAATGCCCTGACGAATGTAATAGACATTGTAGATCATAGATTCACATTCATATATAGAAAGGTCAATAGGGCAGAATAACATCTCAGAGTCAAAAGTCGGAAAACCCTCTGAAGGACCAAATGTTTCCGATTCCCCACCTGCACAAAGTCCCCTTTCATCTTCTTCCATCTCTCTTCCACATCACATAAGGTTGTTGCTTTTCGAATTTCAACTTGTCTGGACTTCTCCTTCTGATTCTGTTTATTTATTTACGAACTATCTCGGTCTGTCTTTTCTGCCGTTCCGCCTTCCGTTCAATTCCCATGTTCCATGTGACCTTGGACTAGAACTTTACGATAATCGTGCATTTGCATTTGCATTACATCCGTGGAAATGTTTGGCTGGGGTTCTGGGCTGGGTAAGCAATTTCCCTTTTGCTACCCCCCTCGATGTTTTCTCCCCCTCCCCCGCTATATACCCATATAACCCCCCTTATACCAGCCTCGTGGCAAGTTGTAATGTCAACAAGAGTTCACCTGCGCCACGTCGGATTGGAGCCCCTGACTGTGGCTTAAAAGTTATATACCTTAGGCCTGCCGTCCAGATCTGAGCCATGGACGAACCACATGGACAGTCTCAGAAAGCTAACACAACTTCGCGGCAGCCTTGCCCTCCGCCACTTCAGAGCCGGAGAAGGAACGCAGACCCCCCGCTGACCCGACACCTCTTGATTTCCCCGTCTACAACCTGTCGAGTGTCCTCGAAAATGAGTCGGAGTCGAGACTCAAGGAGATGGCCGAGCTGCTGGCCGAAATCAAACGCCCACAGGACATCTGCGCGGAGCGCTTCAAGCCGTTGAACCTGAAATTGGAGACAGGCGTCGAAGTCGCCCAAATGATCCCCGAAGACAACTCGCACCCCGTCGCGCCCTTGCCATGGGAAGATACCACCGAACCGACGGAAGACAACCCGCGACCGTTGATGGATAATGGACTTCCGTACCCCTCGAAGGAACGATACGAAGTCCTGGAGAAAGAGCTGGCGTTAGATAATGACGACGCTTTTCGTGAGGTGGCTCGATTGCCGCCACGTGAGGGCCGCAGCCGGGTTCGTATAACGCAATCGAGGAAGTTCTGGACAGGATTGGAGCGCATGGCTCAATACTGGGACACTAGCCTAGACCATTACTACGAGCGTCCGGCAACCCCAGATCCGACACCTCCATCTGAGATGGAGCGGACAGAGGATGGCACAATGCAGACGGATGCTGGGGACTCCGCGGCCGGACACTCTCTGACAGGCGATGCGATGGACGTGGATAACGCACAGACAGACGCACCTTCGAGCAACGGCATTGTTGGCGAGGAGCAGCGGCCCTCTGTCCCATTATACACGGGCCGCCGAATTGGCAACGGGGCCGAGATGCCCGATGAACTACGTGACGAGACAATTCGAGCCTTTGTGGAAATGGCCGCATGGCCATTCGGGTGCCAGGTCACGGTCCCCACGCTCCAACCCCGGTTGACCACCAAGAACCTCCTATTCCCCGTCCGGCAAACATTCCAATCCTCACGATCCCCGCGAGACCGCCAGATTGCGCGGAGCGGCATGCTTGAAGGCCCCGTTCTCATCTCACAGTGTCGACCTGAGACGTCTTTCCGCACTGCGGACAATGCCCCCGGGACCGGGATTGGCGATGTAAGTGATTTATTCCGCGAGGTGGGCGGCATGCTTCTCGCGGCACAAGAGCGTGCCCGCGAAGGCGCAGTGGAGAAGCGACCCGGCGAAGGCAAATGGTGGACCATGCAGCCTCGCTTTGGTGGCGCGCCCAACGACGGGATCCTGGATGATCTTGTTAACCACGGACACGGAATGTCCCTGCCGGACTCAATGATGGAAGAAAGCACGCCATCTGCCCAGGAGGCAGAAAGCGCTTCCAAACGTCACAAGTTCGAGCATCCGTTTGTCACGTCTCTCTCCCGGAGACCGAGTGCTATGCGCAGACTTACTACCAGTGAGAAGTGGAAGATTCTACAGCCTGGGCCTAGTCTTTGGGATAAGCGGATGAGCTATTTGCAGATAGGCAAGGTCCAGGAGAGTCCCTTTGACGATGTATGCATACCCTGTCTTCTTTTTTTCCATTGAGATTGAGTGTGGATGTTGCGGTCAGACAGAGCTAACCCTCTCTTTTTTTTTTGCAGATTTACATGATCTCATCTATCAACCACCACGTATCAATCCTCCACCTCCGCGTCCACAGACGGTATCTGGACATCCTCACCTACGGCGACAGCACCTTCCCAGCAACCGAAGGCGAGCCGTGGCATGTACTGAAGCTGCAGAGGACTCGATGGTTCGACCTGCTCGACACCAACGACCGCATAGAAGCGCTGAAGGGTGTGTGGCAACTATTCCACCACCAGCTGAGACAAACACGCCACGAAGGCGACGTCCCAGTCCCGATAGAATTACCTTTAGAGCGTCCATTATAGAGCATGCATGATGGTGTCCGTGGGGAATGCTTTTGACTCTCTGGCCTCCAGTGGCCTTTCTCAAGCGATGCATCCTGTACATACGGCGCAGCAATCTTCGGTTGTTTTTCTTTTCGCTTGCTGTGTCAATCTCCACTTCGTTCTTTTACCCATACCCATCTTCAATGACAGCAAACTACATTGGCTCTTTACAGATTTGAATATGTTGGCATCTGGCGGGCTGTTTATATTGGATACTAGGTGCTCTTTTATCTTCGGCTAGAAGCTGATTAGATGGAGTGTGTCGTGTTTTGAGATACCGCGCAATGGATAGAGATTTTGATATCTTTCAATGTCGTAGGCAACTTGGCTTGGTATATTGCATACAGCGAGACCTTGACCTAGATGACTTGAATTTGTTGACTGGCCAGTTGAGATAATCCAATCGCATCACGAACCATCTATATATGATTGCGAAATGTCTAGTTCAGAGACCTTCTGCCCATTCGGTAAACCCTGGCCCCTCGTTCTCTACTGTGACAACTTATATCCATTCCATTTCCAGGCACATAGTACAATCCACCTCATCCCGATCCAGGTACTTTTGTCAAAGTGAGACCTCCCAATCCCCATTCTATACGAAACCACCAATCCAAATACCACCATCTTTTAATGAAACTACCAAACTAACACGCCGGACATATTCGGCGCCAAACCCCATGACCTCCTATAATCCCGATCATCGAATCTCGCCACACGCCAAAAACGAAACAGGAAAAAGCGAGAGGGACCCAGACCAGGCAAAAACTGACCCAAATGTGATATATCAACATGATAGTCCGTCTAAATCCTGGTTCGGTCTGTGGATGGCGTAGATGCGGGAGGTGGAGACTAAGTTGGCTAAGGGGCGCCGAGACCTTTTCTGGTGACATTTCCCGATGATTATTTTTTCTTTCTTGTATACTCCGTATGTTGTACAGAGTAGGAGATATATATAGTATACTACAAGATATAATAAACGACTTATATATGTACATGGATAAAATGTCTGCAAACTCTTCTACACATCCATCGGGAAAAATGGAAGGAGATACCTAGGTATGTTCCCGGGGCTTTCTCGGCTGTCTACAACATAAGCGGGTACAAGTACAAGGGTACATTTGCAATACGGACTAATTTCTGAACTCCATAGAGTATGTACTTCGTACTAGACAGACGGAGTACTTCCAATGTACAACATTGTACGGAGTAAGTCGGGGTGACGGCGAAAAGACCACGATTGTGCGTGGTCTTTTCACCCAGCGCTCGTGTATAGCGTCTCACCATCATTCCCTATCATCCTCCAAAGCACGACGTGTAACTTCCTCTCGAATCGCGTGGGGGTTGTATACCCCGGATTCACCCTGAACCTACTCGAGATAACGAAACAGATATCTTTCTATCATATTCCGAGCCATAACGGTGGCCTCCTCTTTCTTAGTTATGCTAGGGGTGCGTTCGGTTCGTGTATATCCGTAGCATTTTCTAGTTTCTTCTCTATAGAGGAAATCTTCACGTAAGGCTTGTCTTTCCTAGGGAGTATACCATGAGGCCCTGCTTCCCTAAGACTGCCCTAGTCTCGAAGTACACCAACGTTTCCTATGCAGAGTCCGTGACAGCTCCGACTTTCCCCTCCCGTAACTTTCCAGGTTACGGGGTTCGCTTATTGAGGGGGATAAGGCTATACGGAATATAATATACGTATATGTACTCCCTGCATGGCTGCGGTGAGATTTGCGTGTGGCAATGGATCTTCATTTGGCTTTTCTTTTTAAAGGTTGACAGGTCTTGGTCTTGGTGTGGTGAGATCGGAGCTGGTTGGATGCTTTGGAAAGAGGAAAATATCAACATATCAACAGAAGAAGCAAGAATATGCAGAGGGATTTATCTATTGATGGATTGATTTGATGCTGGTTCCCATGTATATTGCCGCGTTGGGCACTATATACATCAACCGATTGGGGTTATGGTGATGAGATACTACTTTGATGTACTCCGGTACGTACTCGTACTCTGTATATAGGTATACAACGCGGAGATATATTCCTCATAATATCCACCTCTTTTTTCTCAACGTAAATCTTACATGAAATGATAAAATGTCCGAGCCACAACACACTTGGACTACGTAATTGCGTATTTCACTATAGATCCCATCCAATAAAACCGCCAAGTCCTACTCCATCCCTATTAACCTCCAATCATACCCCGAGAAAGTCCAAAACTCGATCGACAACTGCAAATCAGATCACATCACACAATAAAACCCCATCGCGCTTGGTGCGCTTTGTCAAAAACAGACCCAAGTCTGACATCTGTTGTGTGGCCCGCTTAGCAGATGTTTAATCACCAGCAGAGAAAAATAAAACCCTGGCACGGAGGACTGCCAAATGGGGACTAGCACAAGTACAGTGTGTACCGCTATGTGGAGAGTGAGAATTGAAGACATTCGGGGTCCTCGGGGACCAAGTCAACCGATTAGGCTAGGGATAATGTACTTTTAAACAGGAGCTAACCCTTGAATAGGATTTGAGTCAAGGGCTTGTAATAGTAAATACAGGGTACGGAATACAGACAGAGAGCTTTGAATTTAGTAATATCTATGGCAGTATAAGGAAATCCATAATGATATCAGAAATATATAGTAACCTGGGAATGTGGTTGTTTGATCTCATGCAGATTGGAAAGTATGCAAGTCGCTTCTTCAAGGTGGGGGAATGTATGAGAAATGTGTAGGTAAGTACCCCTAGAGAGTAGACAACCTCAACTTCAACCCCAGACTACTGCCTAATAGAGCAATACCTACGTGAGCACTCCATCCTCCCTACGTATGATCATGACTTGTGTAAGTGTGTGAATGGCGTGCATAAAGTTGGTGTGATTCCAAAACGTCGGATTCGACTACGGGTAGAATCGTCGCGTTCGAAATCCTCGTCCTTCACGGCAAGGTACACAGCCGCGCTAAGAGGCTATCGGCGGCCTGGTGGTTTACTTTGGTGTCGCACCAAGTAAATTGTGTGTATTGTGTGTACGGAGTACTCAGTGCCCGATACGGAGTATAAGGTGGGAGAATGCCAATAATCAAAACTTCTGACACTGGCCGACCAGTTCGAAATCCAGCCGGACTCTCCTCTCCTGCCGAAAGGGACTTAAGGGTTCACGGGACCAGAATACTGGTTGGAATCTTGACTTTCTTGACTTTTGCCGGATGGTGGCTTCAGACTGCAGGAGTACCGATCGGGATCAGGGCGCTGGTCTTGTTCAGTTTTTTTGTGTTCGGTTTCCCTTGCATCTGGCGAACGGACCAGCGGTTCATGTGAGCTCGGTCTGGAATTTAAGCCTCAGGTGTTTGTGCTGGATTCGTACTCAAGGGATGATGCAGCGTAAGGAGGTTTTGTTTTTCTTATGCATCTGGCCTGATCAAGTCTTGTTCTTGATGACCTTGTGGCAGTTTTGCTGAGCTGGCGGGGCTGGCGTGATAGGCAAGTAAATTGTGACGAGATACAAGCAGTGAGGGGGAAGAGGGGGCAGAGGGGTCAGAGAGTTCTCCAGGCTCAAAGTCTCAATGATGGGATAATCCCACTACGACCACATGGAACCAAATCCCACGTGTGAGCGCCTCCAGCAGGGCTTTCGTTGCCAGGAAGGCAAGTTAGAAGCGATCTTGATGTATCAGTTGCACAGATCACTGTGGCAACAGGACATCCAAAGCCGAGGGAGATTTCGACGAACGGTGAGAGTCTGTGTTGTACAATGCGTACACATCACATTTCCCTTTTTGCGGAGAGTGGATGTATGAAACCAAACCGTCCACGGGTGTCATGCATGCGGGGATGGGAAAACGAATAACATTGGATTCCAAATGGATTGGCAGGGACACATCAATCTTTAAGATGAGCCCTGGCAGATTTGCGAATTTGCGTTTGCGATGCAGAGAAGCGGGAGAGCCCCGATCGTGAAGAATCATGCCGTGTCCCGTGAGATGCAGAATGTCTGGACTCCATCTCGATAATGCCAGCTAAGAGGTCCACGAAGCGCGTCTGGGCTGCCTGCATAACTGATCATCCAATGTAGAATGACAGAATAATATGTCCAGCTACTATCGTAGAATGGAGGTGATCACATTTCAGCTGAGGTGGCACAACCGATCTGTGGCAAACAATTACGCGCTTACGATGAGGCCCAGTGATTTGAAATTCGATGGATCGTGAGATATCCTGTTGTCCAATTTACTTAGAACATACCAGTATGGTGATGTTTTCGGCTTTTCAGCATTACGTACGGAGTACAATAGGTGCATATTTGGATATCGAGGATTTTAGAAATGCAAACCAAAATATACTTACTCCGTAGACTAGTAAGAACCCACGCTATGCATTACCTGTGTGATCTGTTTCTCGGTATAAGGCAGAGAGATTGGCAGGCTAGGGTTGCGGTTGCAACTTGGTCATGGACTGTGTCTTTGACGCGTGTCAACACTCCCTTTTCAGCGCTGGAGGTTATACTCCCATCTGTGTACCTCTCACCAGCCCTACGATACTAAAGTTAGAGACAACCATATCAATATGATATATTGTTGATGCTATTGTAGCACAGGCATCCCTATGTATCTTGTTTCACCTCTATCTGGACACTGGAGGTGTGTAAGCTGCATCCCGTCTACTGCCTACATACGTATGCCAATTGCACATCGGAGTCTCAGTCCAATGTGAGGAACTTGACCTATTCCACGACCACTATGCAACCTTCCGTGTTGCCTCTCCTCGATACTCCGTATATGTGGGGATTTTTTCCAAGGGAGAAGATCGTCTGCGTCTTCCCCATATGGAGCCTTTCCAATAGTCTGGTGAAGGTGATGCTCAGTGCTGATTGGATGTGAGCAAGGTCTGCTACATACGTATTTGGATTCGGGCTTTTCTCGAACGTCAGTGCCTTCGTAGTACTGTGAATAGTAATACGTGGCCCTAATACGGAGTACTAGATACAGCATACTTCCCGGTAGTCAGTGTGTGGGTGGATATAGTGGAATAGAATCTCGAGCCTGGCGCGGTAGTGCGGGCTTAGGAATTGAGGCTCTAAGATACTCCATAGTAGTATTGGAATCCAGGCTATGACATAGGTGTGCCCTTTCCCACGTACTTATTATTAAGAGGCTGGATTTTAGCTTTCTCAAGAGTGAATAATGTCGTGTTGTAGTTGCCCCTTGCGTTCGCCATTGAATATCTAATGAGTCTCGAAACTCTATTCCAGATATCTACATACTGCAATATGCATGGCGTGCAGTCACCACCTGCACGGTGTAGGTCCGTGTTATTTTGGAGGCTCGATCTGTTTCTACGATGTATGTTGTAGTAAGGGCCTCTCTAGCGGAGCTCTGTATGGGAGAAGCATTGGGACTCGACTGGCAATAGAATCTCTGCCTCGTACTTCCCCCCCAATACCTCCTTTTCTACAAGCTAAAAAAAGCCCAGAGAATTATGGATTCATTGCCATGATACCCACTAAAACGAGGCCCTGGGCTGTGACGCGTAGGCACATATACGGAGAGCGAAAGATCAAAAGCAATGCACCGCCCCGAACCCAACGGGCTAGTGGAAAGGAGAGTGGAAACGGCTGATCGACAGGGAAAATCTGAACTGGAAAGATGGAATCTTCCGTATGTTTGTCGACATTGAGGGCTGGGTGTAAGGCCGGTGAGATCCATGTAACCTTGATAGCCCCTTAACGGTGGCAAGACTTGTGATTCAACTGTCAACCAGTGGGTTGTCTTGGAATTCACAACGGACCAATAAGGTATCATACTTTTGCATCATTGGAAGAATGGACGTTTCTACTAAGGTTAGGTTCGGATTGTTTTTCATTCCGACTTCCTAACTCAGATCTCTTTCATGCACGTCAATCCCTGGGCTCCCTTGATGTAGGAGAACGATGTCTCGACGTCAAGGAGGATTTGACTTAATCAATGAAAGCTTCATCAAACAAAGAAAATTATTGCCTAACAAAGTCTCGGCTCCACGCGGACCGAGCACTATTGTACTGTAAAGCAGCCCTAAAATGAGTATCTATCCATACTCCGTACACAGCCCACTGATAGACACCACGAACAGGTACTCCACCATGATCCTTCAATCCTTAAGCCTGATTGTTAGCAGTTGAAGCGGGTGACTACACAGACGGGACACAAATTAAACGGTCGAAAGAAGCCAAAAAAAAAAATAAAAAATAAAAAATAAAAAAAGCCGGTAATTCTAGGGCAACTCTGTACTCTTGTGCTACTTCTAATCTGCGCGTTTGACTCGCTCAGAAGACCTCCGACTGGGGAACATCGTTGAGTCTTCTGTGGCACAGAGTCCTTGAGCTGCATCCTGATCAAGCCAGGGGTAAGCTGTGCTACTGCCTAAGTCGGGAAGGAAATGGTTGAACGTAATTTGAGATTCGTTTGGCATCAGGGCTCCAGCGTGGTATCGGACAAAAAAAAGACTTGGTCAAATGGGGTAATATGTCAGTTCAATCCACCTTTCTATAGACAAGAACCTTAACTTCTGGAAGAAACCCCTGGAGCCCGTGGATGGTTCCCGTCGTCAGCCATGGACGGAGGGCGGGTAACCCCGAGTCCGGTTTACGACGTCACGTATTTCTGGTATTTACAATTCTATTTGGTCCACCTTTCCACCTTCCATGTTCGATATTGTATATAATTATGTACATTTCAAATTCACCAGTTGAATGTCTTCCAAAGTGGATGCCTCCCAAAGTATATCTGATTGACCGACAATCTAGTACCGGAGTACACGGGGAACAAGGTGCCCAAAGCCCTGGGTTGCGGATCAGCCCCAACAACCATCTCCCTGGGAGCCACGGGATGGCTAAGATATCCCTCCAAATGACGAGTGTCGTGCGGGGACACTGAAAGCTTTCTTCGAATATCGCCGATCTGGAGCTGTATATCCACTGATTTGAGGATTGAATTCGAACAGAGTTTATGTTGAGCTGATGTTGGAAAAACAAGCGCCCCTTGCGAACTGTGTTTCCGAGTCTATGACCGAATTGATGGCCAGTGCGGCGTGTGTTATTGGGTGCTTGGGGCATTGAAGGATATTTCGCTTCAGAGATGCAAGATACACCTTCATCATTGTTTCGGTTATACTTTCTATGTTTTCCCCTTGGAAGGCAATCGTACATTGCATGTGGACTGATCTAAATATCTTGTCCTAAGAGTACCCGAGTCCTGGGTACTGGGCAGCGATCCCTGTCCGACACACCGGTCATACTAGTATAATATGAAACGGGAAAATGGGGGAAAATATTTCATTACGAAAAATAGACACCACCCTCAAACACCTATTCTTACTCTATCCTTGAACTTTGACCCGAGGCCCACACCTTAAGCCACCCAAGCGTACCTACCTAGGTACTTAGGTAGGTAGCCCAAACCAGTATACGTAATTCCCGAAGTCAACTTGCATGGCGCATTTCCCGGTGAAGCGGTTGACCTTCGGGCGGCAAGTTTGATCCCCGTTCCACGCGGAGGATCCTAGCTTCGATCATACAGCACTTACATGATTCTATAGTCTATGAACATCTAGCTATGGGGTAACTATATCCCTACCGTCAATTTATACAGACGCATTGCATATTGTGTCCATATCCTAGAATGACAATATTAATCTCATTTCTGCAGACCATCTCATATTTCCCCCAGCCGCCGGACCCACTGCCCTGTTTAAATTCGGTAAAAAAGAAACAAAAAGCAGACCTGTCAACTGTAAGTATTGGAGTTTTGTGCTTCTTTTTTCAGGGGTCTATATTGTTCTTATAGATGCCCAGGTGTGATAACTGGGTTAGGGAAAGCCATTAAAGCCATTTAATATTTTATTTTATTTTTCATTTTTAATTTGTTTTTATTTTAGATTCGAGGTATTTGATAGTCACCGCGATTCTAAAGAGTATTTATTTAATCCAGGGAGGGGCAAACACACCTGTCGATCCCTAGAGGCGTAATTATAACCGTGAATTTGTTAGTGTTATATTACTTATGTTTCCCCCCCTCCCAGTTTAGATCATCTTTTTCCCTTTTGTCTTTTTTTTTCCCTATTCATGGTTGTCTTTCCAATAACAGGGACATTATACCCACTCAAACTTGACCTTGACCTCTTCTCTTGAAATTATCTATCTACAATATAGGTGCGAGCCTTGCCACCCCACTCCAAGGTATACCAACAGGTAGGTTCCAATATAAATTACCGTATCATACCTTACCGCGTACCCCGTGCGTATACTCCGTACATCGAATGTTCCCATTGGAACCTTCCAAGGTTCCAAGGTTCCAAACTTGCACGGTGTTTTTCCCCTCCTTGGTGGCCCAACCTTGTACTTCTGTCTGCGATCTATCTGATATACTGGATACACTGATCTATTTTGTTTTTCCTTTTGTTTTTTGATATTTTCATATATCTCGGCCTAACACGGGTCCCCCTGGTCGGATCATCGCCGTAATCTGACTATTTCTTTGTCTAGCTCCACACTCGGTTGCCCACTGCGATATCACCACCGCATTTTTGCGACCTGGAAAACCGGAGCTTTAGGCACTTTGATTCGCTTCTAACGGCGCGATCTGATTTCATTGTTCCAACTTTCGCTCCTTCCGACATCAGATCCACCGACCCGCCGTTCATTTGTTTCCTTTTATTACATCCTACTTCCTCGACTTCAACTGAGAGCACCATGTTGGTTTGAGTCCCGATTGTTACCAAGCCGGATTGCTCCTCGACGATAAAATTGGCCCAGGATATTGTGCCAAGGACCCGGGCTAGTTGTGACAAGACGACAAGACGGCCAGACGACCGCGCCTGAAAGCTTCATCCACCTCCGCACACCCGGACCCTCCATTTACAATGAATCGCATGCCTCCCCCGGAAGCTCACCACACGCACGCGGGTCCGCATACAGCATATGATCCCTCATGGCGTCCTCCATACCCCCCAGCTTTCGATAACCACCCATCCGACTCCCGCCGCTCCTCCGCAAACTCCCAGACAGCCCTACCCCCACAGCCGCCAGGATACCCCGTAATGCCCAACCGTGAGCTGCCACAGTTAACACCGGAAGGCCCGTATGGTCGCCCGAATGGCCATGGCCTGCCCCTGCATGCGCCCGTGCATTCCCCGCAAGACCCAATTCCCACTCACCCGAACTTCCACCAGCCGATGAATGGCGCGCCGCACGAGGGCTCACCTGATTATCGCGCTCGTATGGGCTATCCACCCCCAGATCAGATTAGCAGCGCTGAACATACACCCGTTTCGGGCGCTCTGCCTCCTGCCTCACAGTTCATGACGCCCGTTGCTCAAATGGCGAATGTGACGCCGCCCGCCGGGTACGATCAGGCATTTTACCAAAACCAAACGTTTGGAGCACGCCAGCGTAAGGCAAATAGAGCTACGCAGGTATGTTAAACTAGTAGAAGGCAGAATCGCTTCGGGAAGAGTTTCCGACTAACACTCAAGCTATATAGGCTTGTGATCAATGCCGAGCTAGGAAAGCAAAGTGTGACGAGGGTCGACCGAATTGCAGCCACTGTAAAGAGAACAATCTCGGCTGCGTCTACAAAGAGGTGCCGCCGCACAAACAAGAGAAGACTACTCAGCTGGTATTGGATCGGCTCTCCCAGATAGAGAGTCGCATGGAGGAGCGAGCCAACCGCATCGATGAGCATTTGGCAAAATGGCAAGATCAAATGCAAGAGCAAATGCGCTTCAACATGGCTAAAGAGGTTAAACATACGCCTCCGACTGCCCAAGAACGTCCGTCCCTGCCACCACCACCAGTACCAGTCATCAAGCAGGACCAACCTTTCAAAACAGAGATGCCCAGGACCCAGGTCTCACCAAATGTTTTTGACCCTGGGAGCCAGGATTTGGGTGCTTCGAAGTTTGGCCAGAAGCTTCCACCCATGGACCCGAGGCTCGACCAGAAGGAGGCCGAGGGAGAGCTCTCCATCCCAGTAGAGCACACCACTGCAGCTCACAAGCTATTGATGTGGCCCTCGATTAAGAGGCTGCTACACCCGGCACACTATGACGAGGACTATGTCATGCGGTTGGAAGAAGAGCGCGGTCTCATCAGCATATACGGCCAAGGCGAGATCTCGTACACTGCCGATGACAGTCAATTACCAATGGACGGTGACTCCAGAGGTGCTCGACCCGACGTGAATGGCGCAGGACCGGACGCCAACGTCGACATCGACGAATTTGGGAACTTGAATCTGGATGCTGCGACTGCTAGGCGCTACTATGACAGCTATCTCGAGCACATGTTTAAGCTTCACCCATTCCTTATGGAAGGTGAACTTAATATCAAGGTCGATAGCTTTATTCGAAGCTATTGTCGCCTGAATAACTCACCACCAAGTTCATCTTCCGGTTACAGTCGACCAGCTCGTGATGGTCCGCCGCCAGCCAAAAGGAGGCGGTCAAATGAAAACCTGGGTGTGCGTGGCGAGTACATGGAGACTATCCCCAACCCGCTGCGGCCACGAGTCGGCAAAAACATTGACAATGCCTTGGTCCTGCTATGCCTGGCCCTCGGAGCCATTTGCGAAGCTCCTACCCCTCTCCCTGGGCCCATCATGGACAAGAAGATCGACTACCTCAACCAGCCCATTCCTGCTCCACTGCCACCATTAACCCCCCCCGCAGCCTGCCAATACGACATACGTTACCAATGCTAACGGTGTGCTTTCCCCCGCAAACTCTGACTCGGCGGCCATGCAGATGTCGTTTTCGAATTCTCTTTATAGTGTGCCAACCCAGCCTGCCGGCCAGGCTTTCCCAAATAGTCCATTCACCAAAGGCATAGAGGGCCTGTCAAGGAGAGACGTCACAAACACGCGGGATGAACAAGGGAACACAAAGAACTATCAGGTCATTCCTGGCTTGACTCTTTATGGATACGCAACCACAATATTGGGCCATCTGCAGGGTGGCAATGAGCTAGAACATGTTCAGTGCGGCTTGCTTGCTGGTCTCTATGCCGGCCAGCTGGCCCATCCTTTCCAGAGCCACAGTTGGATTTCTCAGGCCTCAAGGGCTTGCCAGGTCCTTGTGAGAACCAAGCGATACGAGCGACTCGAAGAAGGGGCTACGCAAGACTTGTACAACTTCGCGTACTGGACCTGCCTGCAACTGGAGAGTGATCTTCTCGCAGAGCTGGATATTCCAGCGAGTGGCATCTCCCGTTCCGAGGGTCGGATGGCCATTCCGAAAGGGAAATGGACAATCGTTCTACCGAACGATCTCACCGCACCCGAAACGATGATGATGCTGTTCTATTCTGCCCAAATTCATCTACGTAAAGTCTTGAATCGAGTCCACACAGACTTATACAAGGTTGAAAAGCAAGGCCAGACCCGATGGTCGTCCACCGTTCAAGAGGCTCTAAGTCTGAACCTCGATCTCTGGCGCAACAGCCTACCACACAGCATGCAGTGGAGCGAAAATGATCCACCGGCAGACGAAATCAACGCCGCTCGCATGCGTGCGAAGTATTATGGTGCCCGATACATTATCCACCGTCCACTTCTCTACCACGCACTGCACTACGGCTACACAGGTGCCCGCGTCGGTCCAATCGGCAAGTCTTTAGTGGACTCGCCTACCTCGCAACAACTGTCCCCCTCCATGATGCACAGCGCCGGTCGGGCTCCGAGCATGGCGCGTATGTCGAGTGAGATGGGCTCTATGCCGGCCGCACTGTCCACTGACTGGCAGCCCCCTAAAGTCCGTTTACACGAGCTGCCTAAGAAGCTGAAAACTGCCTGCGACATCTGCATTAGATCGGCTATCAAGAGCACAGAGGCTTTTGACGGTGTAGGCGGACATCGATTGGTCGTTACCAACATCTTCGGCACTGCCCATGCGTAAGGAACCCTCTGAGCCCCGTTCCAAGGATTCGTCTGTATAGTGACAATACTAACATTCTCTTTGCAGGCAATTCGGCAATATGCTCGTTCTATCTGCAACTTATATGTCAAGCCTAAAAGAGCTTGTCGACCAAGACCAACTCGACCGCCTCCTCGTTCGTACCATAGGCTTCCTCATCCAAAGCGAAAATATATCCCCCACCCTCCGCGCCGATGCTCGCATTCTCACTGAGATCTACAAGAAGATCTTCGGTCGTGCCCCTGATTTGAGGCGAGCTACCAAAGTGAGCAGCCAGACTCCCAGCATGAACAGCCAAACTCCCAGCCTGAGTAGTCAGACTCCAAGCCTGAGCAGCCACACTACCAGCATGAGCTTCCCTTGAATGTGCATCGAACGCCAGAGTTATTTCTTTTTGTCCCTTTAATATGGGCTTCGCAACCCTATATCTGATATCCTTATATCCTCATGAACACTTCATGCATGTCCCTGTCCCTTTAAGCCTGGGCCGTTCCGCGCTCGACATCTGTTACCTGTCTGTCATCTATACCTTGTGCACTATACGGTTCTTTTCATTGATTCCCCAACCCTATCCGATTCAACACTCGGTAATCGTGCATCTGAGACAAGATCAGTTTGCACGGGCTTTCCACGCGGTGATTGATTGGTGTGGCTTACTTTCATACGAGCAATCTTACATATTCTTCCATTGCCTCCCCCAAGGTAATAACTGGGTTGGCTTTGACTCGTGGCCTTTTTTTTTTTTTTTTTTTTTTTTTCGTCTTTCTTTTTACATCTCCTTTTTGGGTTGAAGGCATTTTGTGGTTCTGACGGTCTGTTCTCACGGAGATACGTCTCCGGAATGGAGTTATTGCGTCTTGTGTGGTTATTCTCCTACATTGCATGCATCTCAAGTCATACACGTCTGCTGACTTTTCTTTTTGATGCTCTTACAATATGCCGACTTATTTTTGTTGATCTGGCTGCACTATATCATTTTCATACTCAATGCAAAGGTTGCATCTCGTGGTTGACCTTTGGTGTTTTGGATTCTACCATATTTGGGGTTTGTTTGCTGTAGAGTCTCTTTTCAGTAATTTATGACAGGGTAGGACACAGCTCGATTGAGATGAAGTCTGATATTGCTTGATCATTTGTGGAATGGCAAGTTTAGGGTTCATTGGAAGTACCCGGACCAAGATGGTGCTTTGTGGGCCTCCGCTTCCACAGGTTCAGGTCCCGTCATCAAGGCTGACCTATATCAAACCATCCATGGATATTTATTGAAAGTCCAATTAGAATATATTGGACGCTCAGGCATATGCATAAATATGAACCTATTATTACTGACAGCCAAAGAAAGCAAAGGCGTGCGGACCTCGGCTTCCCCGCATTGTGCTGATCAGGCGTTAAAATTTAATGACACGAGTCAGTTTACTATGCAGCCCTGAGATGGTATACATAAAAACAACCTCTGCTGTCTTTCAGGTCCAATATCAGCTCTTCGATATATGGTCAAAATTGATAGAACTATAGCCCAGACATGACGCCAAACGCAAGAAAATGGCCCTCAAGAGAAGGTATCGATCGACCCCTATTCCTACAAGAACCGGTCAATGTTAACAAACAGCATTAGGCTTTACAGCTGATGTACTGGGAAAATTCATCTCCCGGAGTCTCCTGGACCCCTGGAAGTTAGTTCCTATTGTCGCTCTGGCCCAATACACAGCCCAAGGCCGTGATATCGCCAAAGCACGTCCAAATCTCGAAAAGGCCCTCAAAGCCCTAACAGCCCTAGCCCTCATCAATCGGCTAGGCAACTGGCTCGACCGTCGCACGCTCAACAACAGCACCAGCGACCCATATGACTGGAACCGCGAAGTTGTAATCCTAACAGGCGGCAGCAACGGGATCGGCCGACGCATCGCCGAGCTGCTCGGGGCGCGCGATATCAAAGTTGCCATCCTGGACATCGCCCCGTCAGCGACGGACGACGTGCTACCAAACAGCGTACGGTATTACGAATGCGACATAACCTCCGCAACCGACATCGCAGACGTAGCGTCCAAAATCCGCAGCTCATTCGGCCGACCCAGCATCCTAATCAACAATGCGGGCATCTGCACCGGCAAAACAATCCTCAAAACAACTCCCGCCCAGACGCGCCGCATGTTCGAAGTCAACACGCTCGCGCACTACTGGCTTGCACAGGAATTCCTGCCCGATATGATCGAGGCGAACCATGGTATGGTTGTTACTGTTGCTTCGCTGGCTGGATATACCGTCACGCCTAATATGGTTGATTACTCGGCGACCAAGGCCGCGGCTATTGCGTTCCATGAGGGACTTGCTGCTGAGCTGGTTACGCGTTACCATGCGCCTAAGGTTCGCACTGTGCTTGTTACACAGGGTTTTACTAGGACCAATCTTATTAAGGATTTGACCCCCGAGGATACTTGGCTTAATCCCCTGCTTCATCCTGAGACTGTTGCTGAGGAGCTGGTTAAGCAGGTGCTCAAGGCTGAGAGTGGGCATGTTGTTATTCCTGGATCTGCTGGATGGATTGCAAGGAGATTCAGGGGGCAACCTGAGTGGTTACAGCATTTGCTGAGGTGCAGGTTGGAGAAGTTGATGAGGGCTGATTAGGTTGTGGGCTTGATGGACTTGTTGGACTTGGCTTGTTTTTAAATACTTCAGCGGTGTTGTGACTGTACGTTTTTTGCTATTGTTTGGTGTATTGATGCACATATTGCGATTTTATTGTCGATAATAGGAAATTGTATATATTGTTGTTAGCGATAGTTAGTAGTTATAGCTAACATTTGACTGTTGTTCTGATATAGGCGTTAAAGCGTACTCAAGGCCAAGAAGTATAGAGTAGATAGATCTAGATGGTTTTACTATTTTGTAGATGTATATCTGCAGTATCTACCGAGTACTATAGTGTATACTATACATATGTATACATATGTACTCTACTATGGCTGGATGTGACGAAATGGTCCCAGCCCCATGTTGGTCTGTGCACGATGCTTCACCGCGATTTTGATTCGCTCCACCCGTTGCACAGTTCATCAGCGCTGTGAATCACATTTTTCACTGTCGCATTTTTTTCCAGCAGATCGTCTGCATCTCATCTATACCCCCTAACACGCAGATTCTATCTGATACTCGACAAAATAAGACAAGGTGAGGTTAAGCGCCACAGGTTCAAGCTGAGATCCACTGGGGGCCTTTCCCGGGTACGAGATCCACGGGTCAGCTCCGTTGTTTACTCCCCCAAACAAACCCATAACATTGCATTCTCTCTGACAACTAACACTCCCCCCCCATACCTTTCCCCCCATTCCAATCCTTACATTCCTTTTATTCCACATGGTTTACTCCGGCTATCCCAAATAATTGCCCACCATGTTCAAAGCCCTGATGGGCGGGGGCCGCTCGTCCTCATCCGATGTTCGCAGTTCTAAGAGCAGCCGGCGCAAGTCGGAAAAGCACGATAAGTCCGATACAAGATCGATCTCAAGCCGCAAATCCTCACGGGGTGACGACCGTGACCGTGGCCTGGGCGATTTGTCGTCTTATCCGCCGTCAACTTCCCGCAGTAAACGTGGCCCACCTAGCATTGCCGGCGAATCCATCGCATCAACCTATGTAACCGCCGAGCCAGAAGCGATTGATGAATCCGACCGCTACTACATTGAACGCACACCAAAACGCAGAGACAGTGAACGGGAAAGCAAGAGTTCCCGTCGGCACGACCAGGACCGATCCGAAAGTCCAGAGCGCGAGAAGAGAAGGAGCCGCCGAGGTACACAAGATACTCTGGACGATGACTTGGATCGGGAGAGCGACCGTCGCGAGCGTCGTCGCACCCACTCGGGGGATCCGTATGTGCCCCCAATCTCCACAAATATGCCGCCTAGCGCCCCCGGCGCGCAGTTTGCCGCCGAGATTGGCGCCCCGGGATTCTCGCAATTCCCCATGCAATACGACGCTGGGATGCCACCCGCAGGCCATTCGCCAGCGCATGAAGTTCCATATGACCCGCACGTGCAGCAACAATTCCCCGGCCAGTTCCCAGAGCAAGTTGCTGCACCGTACCCGCCGCCCAACCCCGCCGGCGCTGCGGCAGACTACTATGGTGACCAAGGCCAGTCTGTTGAGCACCAGCCCGGTATCCGACCGGCTCGCCCAAGTGTGCTTCCTAATACTCAAGCACACTTGATGGCAGCATCTCCATCAGCTAACCCACCACCAGAGCCTAGTAGCCTTGGTGAAACTGGTGCGGCGGCGGCCTATTTCGACGATAATTTCCATGCTCCGGCACCGCAAGACCAGCCGCCGGAAGTCAGACCGCCGAAACCGTCTAAGCCTTCTAAGCCTTCTTCATCGGGCGTTCTTCCTGCTGCTGCTGTTGGAGCTGCCGCTCATGGAATCGGTGGTATGGTGTCTCACTCGGAGTCGCATTCCCCTCCACAGCACACTACTTCGTACACCCAGCAGGGACAGCCAACGGTACACGACCAGCCAATGGTACATCACGAGCCGATGGAATACGATCAGCCAATGGCAAGCAGCAGCCACAAGCCTCCATCCAAGCCACCCCATTCTCATAGCTTCAGTGAAGGTGTCGGTATTGCGGCTGCAGGTGCTGCAACGGGGTACATGATGGGTCATCATCATCACTCCTCTAGCCCCGAGCACGCACCACAATACGCCTTTGAGCACCACGGGCAATCTTCTCAAGTTGGTGGTATGCTACCGTATGCCCCTGTCCATAACAATGCTTTGTATGCTGCAGGTGCGGGAGGATACGCTGCTCATGCTGCCCACAACCCGGGCTTCTATCCTCATGGACCGAGTGCCCTAGCTTTCCAAGAGCGTCAGCGTGGTGCCATGGAAAGATTTGTTGATTTCTGGCGTGACCCTGAAGCCGTTGGAAGATTCGAGGACTACACGGAAACTATCGGTGTGTGCAAATACTGTTTCCAACCTGGCACGAGCTCCGCCGATGCCCCTCGAAAGCACCATTATTACAGGCGCCGCCGACACTCGCCCGATCGGCGGAGCAGTGGTAGCTCCAGTGTCAGCAAAACCAGCCGATACAACTCCTCCGATGATGAGGGCCGCCGACGGTCAAAGTCCAAGAAACCTTCCTCGTGGCTGCCTGGCGTGCTAGCTGGTTATACGGCCAAGTCACTCTTCTCGAGCAAGGCGTTTGACGATTCTTACAGCCTTCGCTCCGGGCGAGTGGCCTCCCACCACGGAGAAGAAGATGACCGAAGGAGCCGCACCTCTCGTGGCGTGGCTCGTCGTTCTAGCCGCAGTCCTCACAGAGACTACCATGCAGGCTCCAAGCATGCCTCTCAATCTGGATATTCTCGGTACTCGCGCTCTCGATCGCGGTCTTCCTCCCGATCTGGCCGGCATTCGTACCTGAAGGAAGCCGCACTCGGTGCCGCAGTGGGCGGGGCTGCACTGGCTGTTGCGAAGTCCCGTAACCCCTCCCGTAGTCGTTCTCCTGAAAGAGGACAATACCGAAAGGATTCATCTTCGTCATCGTCTTTTGTCAATCTTCCAAGACCTGGCAAGAAGTCCATCGCTGGTGGTATCGGGTCTTTCTTCACTGCTTCTTCCGAGAACAAGAAGAAACGTCATACCAAGAAGCGGAGCGGTTTCTTCTCTTTCAAGAGTGGCTCTTCATCCTCTTCATTGGACAATGATCTTGCATTCGGAGATGGGTTTTCGAGGAAGCCCTCCAAGCTCAAGAAGAAGGGCAAGAAGGGTAAAGATGTCGACACCGCTTTGCTAGAGCTTAGCGACACGGCAACCCGTTTGGCTGGGTCCTCACCCCACGGTCCCGGGCGCAGCGCAGGCCAGATGTACAAAGCTCGATCTCGACAGTCCAACTACTCTACGACAAATGACGAATGGGTTGATGCCGAGTCGGAGGACCAGTCTTCTTCAAGTGTTAGCTCTGCCCTGGCGTTCGGAGGAAGCAGCGTTGACTCCTCCTCCGACTCCGCTAGCAGCAAATGGGGCTGGAGATGGGGAAGCAAGAAGGATAAGAAGAAGAAGGACAAGCGTTCGAGTGCTACAAATGCCGCTCTGGTAGCTGGCGCTGGTGCTATTGGAGCCGCTGCAATTTCTTCTGCTCGTGACCATGATAACAATCCCCCAAGCAGATCTGGGAGCCTGCAACATGTTTACCCAATGCCTACTTCCGACCCGTCTCGCTTTGATGTTGCGAAGATGTCCCCGTCTGTATCTGCCGGTGAACCAACGCTCATCCGCCCGGGACCCATTCCCCTTCAACAGCCTCAGCCTTTCACCCCAGTCTCTCAATCTGTGTATACTACCCAGGGAGCTGTTCCGGGATCCATACCAGTGTACAGCGCCCCAGCAGTCCCACCCCCTCTTTGCCAATGGAGTTGAACACTTCGAATCGCAGTTCCAAGGCCCTCGTGGTGCAGCATGGGCGCCAGAATCAACGTACGCCGAGCGCCGGAAAGCTCCTCGACGTAGTGATTCCTCCCCTGTTTTCCCCACTCAGGAAACTGCTTCCAGTCTCAAGCGCCGGTACACCTCCAAAGACCAAGCCTCCGTGCAATTCGACTTGACGGAAGAGCAAGCAGAAAGGGAACGCCACCTTACTCGTCGTGACAAGAACTACCGGGACGAATTTTCTGATCAACCAGTTCAACTGATTGACCGAGAAGAAGAGCTGGCCCGCCACGAAACTGAGCGCCGAGAGCGCCGTCGAAAGGAGCGCGATGATGAGGAGCACCGGTATGCCGGCGACAGAGGAAAGGACTCCTCATCCTGGGTTGGTGTAGCAGCAGCTGGAGCTGTTGGCACTGCTGCTGCCAGCACTATTCTCTCTCGCAAGACAGACGATGACGAAGCCTCTGAAGCCAGCCAGCGATACAATGAGCGCCGAGAGAAACGCCGGGCCGAGCGAAAGCGCACCGAAGCAGAGGCGGCTACTTCGGTCGTCTCACGGTTCGAGCCCACTCAGCCTATTGATGAAAAAATGACAACGGCCGAACACCACGAAGACCAGAAGAAAGGGTCACCTCGATCTCCCCGTCCCCCACAGGTTTACGACGATTACGCAGAATTTTATGCCCCTGAGGAGCTACGACACAGCCCAGATGACCATGCTCGCAGCCGCCGCTCCACTGATATGCCAACCATTGTGGAGGTAGAGCCCGCTAGCGAACGACGTACACATGAGGAGCCTGCACCTACGGAGGTGGACTATTCCTATGAACCATATCAACACGTGGACCGTCTCCCGTGGCCAGTACCTGCGCTCAACTTCATTGAGCCCACTCCTCCTCAGAGCGTGAACGGTGGTTCTGTTCGCGACGCTACCTCCCCAACCGCCCCTGTAAATAAATCTTATGATACCAAGCCCCGGGAACGACCAACCGGCTCCCGTGTCTCCTGGGGCGAGCATGAAACTCATGAATACGAGATCCCCTCTTCTTCTGAACAGGATCCCTTTGAGCATGACATTTCCCCTGCTGAAATTTCAGCCAAGGATGTTCCTCTCCCGGCGTCCGAGATAACACAATCCAAGGATATCCCCAGCACATCGCAGTATGGTGCCGATATTGAATTCGCGGCCACAATTGCTGCTGCGACCGCCGCAGCTGGGTTCGATCCCTCCCTGATTACAAACGACCCATCCTATCACACCCGCACTTCCCCTCCTGGGTCGGAGGGTGAACACACATTTACCTCACCCTGGTCTGCATCGGCTCGGAATGAGCCCCGCGGCTTCGTCGAGGGCGAGCTCGAAGAAATTGACCCCAAGTCTACTAAGGATATTACTTCCGCTCCTGAGCACGTATCCCAAGACAAAGATGAGCTTTTCTTCGACGAGCCGGAATCCTTCTCAAGAGATCGGGATATTTCTTCGGGCCGCCGTGACAAGTCCTCGATTGCCCAGGAGGTTATCGAGCAGCTGAATGGCAAATATGGCAAGCGCGACCGTACCGCTTCCCCCGAGAAAGACGTAGACGTGTTCTCGATGCCTGGTGGCTTTGATACAGCCGAGCCTAGAGACTTGGCTGATGCTAGATCCGTGGCGTCAGCGCCGGCACCTGTTGCCATGGACCCAGAGACCCCGACCAAGTCCAAGTCAAAGAAGTCGAGGCGGAGTGGTGATGTCTTTGATCTCCCCGAGTTCCAGGAGCGGGAACTCGCTGAGTCCTCAGACTTGAAGGATGAGCCATCGAGGTCCCGCAAGTCCCGGCGCAGCGGCGAAGACTTCGAGATTTACGAGTCACGGGAGGCGTCTCCATCTCAGGATAACTCTTATTCTGTTGTCTCTGCCCCTGTCTCGAAGGACGAAACATCCAAGTCCAAGTCCAGGAAATCCAGAAGGAGTGGTGATGACTTGGGCAGTGCTGAATACCCGGAGTCAGCGCTTGCCGAGTCTCGTGACGATTCTTTCTCTGTCATCTCTGCTCCTGTTTCGAAGGACGAGACATCCAAGTCCAAGTCCCGCAAGTCTCGACGGAGCGGCGATGACTTCGAGATCTACGAGTCACGCGAACCATCTGAATCTCGGGATGATACCCGTTCGGTTACCTCTACTCCTGCCGGCATAGAGTACGAGTCGTCGAAGTCCGGGAAATCGAGACGCAGTGGATATGATTTCGACCCACGTCTTGATGCTGAAGCCGCTCCTGACGACGTGGAAGGCGGCGAGGAGAAGAAGCGACGTCGCAAGCGCCGATCCAAGCATGAAAGTGATACTTTCTCTGTTGATGACGATGCCCGCTCCGCCATTACGGACATCGGAGATGAGAAGTCTGAGCGTCGCAAGCATCGCCACCGCTCTTCCCGGGAAACTGACGTTGATGACAATGCCTCTATAACCTCTTCTCCAGCTCGGATTGACGAATCCCGGGAGAAGCGCCGAGGCAAGGACGAGAAAGAAAAGAGCGGAGGCTTTTTGCGAGGTATCTTTGGCTCACAAGTGTCGGCCCCAGCTGAGCGTGTTCGGTCTGACCATTCTCGTTCTTCCTCGTTGGACAAGCGCTCATCCCGCGAAGCCATATCTGAAGTTGGTGTGGATGATGAACGCCGTCGCCATAAGAAGCGTTCTTCTAAGCATCGCAGCTCCAGCAATGGTGATGAATTGGACCGCTACATGTCGGACAAGGAGAAAGGCACTCAAGATGACACAAATCTGGAGGAGTACAGGTCCAGTAGACAGCAAAAGGAAGAGCGTCGTCGTCATCGGTACGAGGAAATCGTGGATTCAGGAAGAAACCGGGAATCTGAGAAGGTATAGCATCTGAACTTTTCTTTTTACTTATGTTGTGATTTTGATTGTACACTTTATTGTCCCATATAGTTTCCCTTTTCGCTGGTGGATCTGACCAGCTTGCACAAAAACCACAAAACCTGAACAAAAAAAGAAATGTACTAAGCTTTTATTGGTTTTATTCCATGTGCAGGACGGATATAGTGACAACTTCGACGATCAATCTTTATTAAGGAAGCGCCCTGAAATTCTAGCGGCGGATGAGCGCGAAGACTATGGTGCTTCTTCATGGCTTCCAGCATCCGCGGTTAGCGCAGCTGTTGTTGCAGCAGCATCGGGACTGAATGAGACCCCACAGCAGAGGCCTCGGAGCCAATCCACCTCACCCCCAGCCACAGAGAAGACACTCGACCTGACCCCGAAGTCTCTGAGCCGCCCCGCTTCACCTGAAACAAGCCACCCGCAGGGGTCCCGATCCCCCAAGCAACGCCGACACTCCGTGGCCAAGTCCACCACTGAATCACCCACAGCTGTGCCTCTCCACTTCCGCCGGCCCCCAACTTCCCCAGGCCTTTCGCGCGCAGTCCCTGTTGAACAACCCGCCCCTATCGCCTCCCCAGGCTCGCCAAGCCAGCAACGCAACCGCCGACCCGGGTCAGTCGAGTTCCGAAACTCGCGTGAAATCCGCCCTCTATGGCTCGTCGAGCGTCACAGTTTGACCAAGGGCGAGCCCGAGACCGAGGAGCCCCTGCCATCGCTCCCATCCAGCAAGACATCCTCCCGGGTCCCGTCAATAGAGGATCTGAAATCCCTCCGTGACGACGACGGTCTCAAGAGCTGGGAGCATGTGGATCTGAGTCACTCAATCACGGGAAACCAGCGACCAACCGGTCTGACCATTTCAACTGAGCAAGCGAACGAAAGCCGTAGTGGAGACGTTGATCTCCTCGGCTCGCAGCAGGCCACGCCTACCGCTGAACACTTCCAGGACGCCGAGCCCAGGAAGGAGAGGCCAAGATACGAATTCCACTCTCCCTCTGAGCTTCTGCGGGACCCCACCGCTCTGGACGAGCTGCCTCCTTCACCTACGCTGGACGCCCTGCCTTCTGCAGAGGGCTCTCTTGTTGGCGTCGGCTCTAGGGAGCAAGAAACCCAGCGTGCGCTTGACGCTCTTGAGGGCGTGTCCCGCCCTCAGTCTGAGTCGGAAACCCCAACCCAAGACAACAATTCGTTGTCCAGCGCCGCTGCGGAATTTGCCAAGGGCGCTGGCTTCGCCGGTGTTGTCGATGCCGTTGCCATTGCCGCTGCCAGGGAGCATGATCAGTCTCGCGCCTTGCCTGGAGATGAACTCGCCAAGCCCCGTAGTTTCGGCGATATTGTCGATGCAGCGGTTGCCGCTGACGGTTCCTCCCACGACCATGACAAGGCACCTGTCCACGAGGAGGCGCTCAGTGAGCCCGTTACTGCTATTGAGGAGACTGCTCCTGCTCCGCTTGAGCCTGTCCACCCAGAGATGGAGACAGCCAAGGAATCTGTGCCTGAATCGACTGAACAACCTGTTCAGTCTTCAGATCGTCAAGCTCAGCCCGAGACAGAAGTCGCTCCCGACGAGAGCGCCCAGTCTTCTAAAAAGAAGAACAAAAAGAAGAAGGGCAAGAAGAACCAGGCCCAAGATGTAGAACTGGGAGGTCCCGAGGAACCCCTCGCGCAGGAAGAACTGTCCAAGGAGCCGGTGGAGGAGCCTGCTATGGACACGCCAACGGTCGAAACTGTTTCTGCTGAGCCCGAGGTTTCTGTCCCCGAGCAATGCGAGCCGGTTGAGGCATCCCGTGAGCTTGGACCTGGGACTGGGGCTGATGAGCCTGTGGTCGAAGGTGCCCCTATTGAGTCAGCGCCTGTCGAGAGCGCTCCGATTGAGCCCGAGGTTGCCAATCCCGAGCAACTTGAGGCTGAGCCTATCGAGGCTTCCCGTGAGGTTGAGATTGAACCTTCGGTTGAAGCCGCTCAAGAACCGGGAGTTGTTACCGCCCCCGAGGCCGAGTCTACTGAGGTGCCGCCTGCTGAAACCGAACTGGCCGAGGACGCTGCATCTTCGACTAAAAAGGCTAAGCGCGACAAGAAAAAGCAGAAGAAGAAATCTAAGAACGAATCGACGTCCGAAGAGCCTACAGATGATAATGTGGTTGCCCAGCCTCAGGATGATACTTCTGCCTCCAAGGAGATTGAAGGCCAACAAGAAGACAGCGCACATGCACCTTCCGAAGAGATTGTGGCTACGCCCTTGCCGGAGGAAATGGTTACTTCTACTGAATCTACCGAGAGCACCGCTGACCAGACTGCCACCTCATCTGCTGCCATTGATGCAGAGCAAGCTCGAAGTCATCCTGAATCTGGAGGGCTGGTTGAGCCTGTGGAACAGGAATCTACTGAGGAGCCCGTTTTACCCGTCTCCGAAGGTCCCAGCGTGCCCATTGAGCTGACCCCGGAACCTGCTTTCACTGATGCCAATGAAACACCAATTACCAGTGCTACTCAACCGGAAGCGGAGGAAGTATCCCGCAGCCTGGAACAGATTGAGAAGCCAAGTGAAGAGTCTACGCCAGAGGCCCCTCTCGATAACACCACGCCTGAAATTACTGAAACACCCAAAGAAGACACCGAAGGCGAAGACAACTTCGAAGAGGCTGTCGAGGAACAGATTCCACAGCCTGCCGAAGAAAAGGAGCCTCCCGTCGAGGAACCTCCCGTCGAGGAACCTCCCGTCGAAGTGGCTACAGATGCCCCCGCAGAGGCTTCGGAAACTAAGGCGGAGAAGCGGAAAAACAAGAAAAAGAAGAATCGCAAGTCCACTGCCATCGAAGAAACTGATATTTCCACTGAAACGCCCGCTCCCGAGACTGAATTGCCTCCAGAAAGAAAAGAGCCCGAACCTGAGCAGTCAGCTGTTGTCGAACCTGCGGATACCCAATCCCTTCCAATTGGCGGTGAAGCCTTACCTTCTGATCCTGAACATCTTGAGCAGCCTACCAAGGATGTTGATCAGCCCATCGAAACCACCATTGAGGAGTATGCAGCTACCCAGGAGCAGGAGCAAGCTCCATTGGAGGCCGCTGTGGATGCAACACCTGCTGTGACCGAACCAGTGGATCCCGCGGGGCCATCTGATGAACTGTCGCAGCCAGCTGTCGTCGAGGTCCAGCCTGATGCTAAACTCCATGCTGAGGAGGTTTCTCGCGAAATCCCAGAGCCTTCTGCCGTTGAGACTCAACCTGAAGCCGAAGCTCAAGCCGAACCTCAACCTGAAGTTGCAGCCGAGCCTGAAGTCGCCTTGACTGCGGCCCAGAAGAAGAAGGCTAAGAAGAATAAGAAGAAGGGCAAGCAGAGTGAATCTTCTATTCCTGACGACGAGAAGCCTGCTGAGTCTACCTCGCCGGCACCTGAAGCTGAGACTGCCGCTGAGGAGATAGCCAAGGAAACCCTTCTTGCCACCGGAGACACACCGGTGGTTGCACCTCCTCAAGAAAGCGAGATGGAGGTGCCCGTCAAGGTTGAACAATCGATTGAGCCCGAGCAACTCCCTGAGACTGAGCAAATTCCTGAGGATTTGCCGGCCCTGGATGCAGCTTCCCCTGAGCCTCTTCCGGAACCAATGGCAGAGGTAACAGAGACACAGACAACCAAAGAAGAGTCCAACGCACCAGGGGAGGAGGCCAAAGCCGAACAGTCTCCCGCTGAGCCAGAGGTCCCTATGACCGCCGCGGAGAGGAAGAAGGCCAAGAAGGCGAAAAAGAAGCAGCAAAAGGAGCAGGAAGAGAGCATTGGCTCTATTGCTGAATATACCAAGCCCGTCGAGACCGTGCCTGCGCCCGATGCTGAATCCGCTGAGCCAAGCAAGGATATTGCGCCCGCAGCTGAAATTGATAATGTTGCTCCAGCGGACTCGTCTGCGCCTGTGTCTTCCGAGCCTGCTGAGACTGAACAGGATGTTGCGCCAACACCTACAACCGAGCCGGAGGCAGCTCCAGTCACCGAAGATACTCCTCTGCCAACCGATCCTGAATCTATCGAGCCCACGAAAGGCATCGAGGCTCCCGCTGAGGCTGAGCCACCGGTAGAAGACGCTGCCCCATCGTCAGAGATTGGGGCAACCGAAGTTGCTGCCGATGTTCCACTTGTATCGGAAGAAGCGGCCGCTCCTGTCGAGGTGCCCCAAGACCTTGACCAACATAACGATGTCGTCAAGGCAGAGGAGCCGAAGAGCGAGGATATGACTCCAGCGCCCACGCAAGAGGCCTCGGCTGATGCTCCAGAGACCGATGCCCCTAAAGCACAAGAACAATCTCCCGAACCCGAGGTTCTAATGACTGCTGCCGAGAGGAAGAAGGCCAAGAAAAACAAGAAAAAGCAGCAGAAACAAGAGGCTGTGCAGCTTGACGAGCAGCCCACGCGTGAGGCTGAGCCTACTTCTGCTGAGGAAAAGAGTGTCGAACAATCCGGTGACATGTTGCCTGAGAGTGAGCCCGCACCTACTGCAGAAACTGCCGCAGGTGTTGATGACCCCACGGAACCTGAGGCAGCCCGCGACCTCGAAGCCGAGACCAAGCCTGAAGAGGAACAACTTCAGGATGTGCCAAAACTCGACTCCGAAGTTGTTCCCGAGGCTCCGGCAGACGAGGCTATTTCTACACCCGAGACTGCTGAACAAGCTATTGATGTTCAAGATGGGAACAAAGAAACCGCCCCAGAGCCTACAGTTGAAGTTCCTGCTTCCACGGAAGACCCCCAGGAAGCACAGAAGCTTGATTCAGCCATCAGCGAGGAGCTTGCTTTAGAGAAGTCTCTCGATGACAAGCCCACAGAGTCTACATCAGAGCCAGTTTCAGAGGAGACCCAGCCCACGGAGTCAGCAAGTCCAGTCGTGGAGCAGGTTGAAGATGAACAGGCGGCAACTTCTTCTAAGTCGAAGAAGAAGAATAAGAAGAAGAAGCGCCAATCAGTTGCCGCTGAAGAAGAGCAGCCTGCACCCGCCGAGGAAGAGGTCAAGCCTGCACCTACCGAAGAGGAGCCTACACCTGTGCCTGCTGAAAACGAACCCACTGAGCCGGCACCATCTCAAGAGCTTGAACAGCCTTCTTCCGGCAAAGATGCGGATACTCCTATGGTGACGGAAGAGGCACCTAAGGCCGAAGAGCCCGTCATGGACGAGACCACACAGCCAGAGGCCCCTGCCAATACAGCCGCCACTGAGGCTGCTGCAGAGGCAGCAATGACTCCTGCTCAGAAGCGGAAGGCCAAGAAAGACAAGAAAAAGCGCCAATCAGTTGCTGTTCAAGAGGAACAGCCTGCTGCCGCTGAGGAGGAATCTAAGGCTGCCCCTGTTGGGGAAGAGGTCAAGGCTGCACCCGAAGAGGAGCCTACACCCGTGCCTGCGGAAAATGAACATACTGAATCCTCCTCTCAAGATCTTGAACAACCCTCTCCCGAAAAAGACGCTGAGACCCCTATTGTGATGGAAGAGGCGCCCAAGGCTGAAGAGACCACGCAGCCAGAGGCCCCTGCCGATGCCGCTGCCACCGAAGCCGTTGAGGAGGCGGCAATGACTCCTGCTCAGAAGAAGAAGGCCAAGAAAGACAAGAAAAAGCGTCAATCAGTAATTGCTGAACAGGAACAGCCTGCCTCTGTTGATGAGCCCAAGCCTGAAGTAGCCGAGGAAAAGGCCACGCCTACACCAGCCGAAGAGGATCCCACGCCTGATTCCGGTCAGGAAGAGCTTGTTGAGCCTACACCGACTCAGGAAATTGAACAGTCCGCTGTCGAAAAAGACGTGGAGTCTCCTATTATGACAGAAGAGGCGCCTAAGGCCGAAGAGATCATGCAGCCAGAGGCCCCTGCCGATGCAGCTGCCACCGAAGCCCTTGAAGAGGCAGCAATGACTCCTGCTCAAAAGAAGAAGGCCAAGAAAGACAAGAAAAAGCGCCAATCAGTAATTGCTGAAGAGGAACAGCCTGCCTCTGTTGATGAGCCCAAGCCTGAATCCGCCCAGGAAGAGCCCGCTAAGGCTGAGTCGACCCGGGACACCGAGAATTCAACTGTCGGCAAAGATGCGCAGGCTCCTGTTATGGCAGAAGAAGCGCCTAAGGCGGAAGAACCGTCTCCAGAAGAGGCCACGCAGCCAGAGGGCCCTGCCGATGCAGCTGCTACCGAGGCCGCTGTCGAGACTCCTGCGGAGGAGGCAATGACTCCTGCCCAGAAAAGGAAGGCCAAGAAAGACAAGAAAAAGCGCCAATCGGTGATCACTGAAGAGGAACAGCCTACGCCTGTTGAGGAGCCAACGCCCGAATCCGTTCAGGAAAAGCCCACTGAGCCTGAGTCGACGCAGGAAATCGAACAGCCCACTCTTGACGAGGCTGCGCAGACTCCTATTATAACAGAAGAAGAAGCGCCTAAGGTCGAAGAACCTTCTCTCGAAAATGTCACGCCACAGGATGCTCCTGCTGATGCAGCTGCTACCGAGCCCGCTACGGAGGAGACAATGACCCCAGCTCAGAGAAAGAAGGCTAAGAAAGACAAGAAAAAGCAACAAAAATCTGTTGCTTTCGACGAGAATGCCACTCTGACTGAAGACCCCAAGCCAGAGCAGGATACATCTACACCTGAAGAGAAGGTTGAATCTCGGGATGCTCCGGCTGACTTGATTGTCTCGGAAGAATCAGCCAAGGAGTTGCCAGTGACCGAAGAAGCCGCCGAGCCTGCGCCTGAAGCGGACATCTCGGAGACGAGGGAAGAGCCCGCTTCCTCTGAAGAAAGCAAGGACACCACTGAGCATGAGCCAACCTCAACTACTGCGCCCGACACCCCAGTTCCTAGCGAAGTCAAGGAGCCAGAGCCCGCAGCGGCGTTACCAGAGCAGCCGGAACAAAATGCCCAGACTCCCCCGGAGCTCCAGAACCCGAGTGCACAAGAGCCCGAAGTTGCCTTGACTGCGGCGCAGAGGAAGAAGGCGAAGAAAAACAAGAAGAAGGGCAAGTCTGTGGACTTAGCCGACAACGCCCCTTCTGCCACAGACGCAGTGCAGGAATCTGAGCCTAAATCTGAGCCTGTTGTTCAAACTTCCACAGATACTCCAGCTGAGACCCCGGAGTTGCAAGATACTCCAGCCTCTGAGCTAGCGCTGCCCGCAGAAGGTCTCGAGCAAGACAATACCATCGAGCCCGAGGCTCCCAAGGCCGAGGAGCACGAGACAACGGAAGCCGTATCCGACGATGTGACGAAAGAGGAAACCCCTGAAGCCAAGAAGACCGACAACGAACCCCCGGCGACTGAAACAATTCTCGATGCTGAGCCAGCTCCCTCCCAGGAAGTAGAGGCAGTTGCCTCTTCTCCTACCGAACCGACCGAAGAAGCCGGCATGTCAGCCAAGGAGCGACGCAAAGCTGCCAAGAAAGCGAAGAAGCGCCAGTCTAAGAATGTCGACGCCGATACCGACGCCGCAACATCCGATCCGCCTTCTGCCCCAGCAACCGAGCCTACCGCACCCATTGAAGCCGCCGACAGCGTTGAAAAGGTCCTGACCTCTACGGACACAGACGCCCCTGGACTCTCAGCCGTACCGGCGTCCTCGCCTGCGGAACATGACGGTAAAGAACATCAGTCCCACGGCATAGAAACTTACGACGCCACGGCGCAAGATACGACCTCGACTGATAAAGACATGTCTTCGCAGGTAGAGCAGACGCCGATAGAGAGTCCTTTTTTAGATTATCCTCCCCAGCCCGTGCTTGAGCGTTCAGTTGATTCCGGCGAGCTGGCGGAGGTAAATGCTCAGCAGGAGGGTGATGTTGCCCTTACTGCACCGGAGCGAGAGGGGGAGATGGTTGAGCCTGCCCCCCCTGGAGGAGATGAAGCTGGTTGGTGATAGTGAGAATGTTGAGGAGGAATCGACTGTGCCGGAAGCAGGCGATCTCTCCACGGAGAAGGAGATTGAAGAGATGCCTGTGGATGTGCCAATTGATGTTGTTCCTGAGGCACAGATACAGGAATCCCCTGTGGAGGAAAAAGCTTCTGAGGCAGCTGTCTCGAAGAAGCAGAAAAAGAAAAACAAAAACAAAAACAAGGATATAAAGCAAGAGGAGGAAGCTGCAGTACCTGAGCCTGCGAGCTCTACTGCAGAGGACAAGGAGCAGTCGGAAGCTGGGCCTTCGGTTGAGGCCGAGATCCAGCCAGAGGTAAAGGAAATCATTGAGCCTGAGCCCATTGCCGTTGCCGAATCAGTGCCAATTCCAGAGGAGCAACAACCAGATCAACTGCAGGACATTGAAGAGACTGCCGCTGTCCAGACAACTGAGGACGTTGATGATACCAAGGAGATCAATGTCCCAGAAGCCGAGGCCGCTGCTCCTCCTACCGAAGACACCACGCAGCCAGAGGCCCCTGTCGATGTAGCTGACATCGAGGCCACTGAAGATGCATCAATGACCCCTGCTCAGAAGCGGAAGGCCAAGAAGGACAAGAAGAAGCAACGACAATCAATTATTGCTCAAGAACCCGAAGCAGAGCCCCAGCCTGAGGAAAAGACAGCTCCCGAGGCGGCTGAAACTTCTGCCCAAGAGGCTGGGGTTGCAACAGAGCCAGCGCCTGGCGAAATTGCCACGCAAGATGAGGCTGTTCCTAGCGCAGAGGAGCCCACAGCGCAGCCTATCGATGCCATCCAAGAGGCCGCCAAGGACCTCGTAACGCCCTCTGAAGACACTGAACAGCATGTTCTAAGCCAAGAAACTGAGACTGGAGAGCGTTCTCTCGAGCTTCCTTTCACTGAATCCAAAGTCGAGGAAGGAGACAAACCGACCGAGCAAGCTGCCGCAGCCCCGGCGGAGAACCCAGATGACGAGCAATCTAGCAAAAAAGGGTTGCCTGAAGCCGGCCCCGAGCCTGAAGGGGAATCGGCGACTGTCCCCAAGAAGATGAGCAAGAAAGAGAAGAAGGCCGCTGCTGCTGCCGCCGCCCTTGTCAAGGAAGAAAAGCTCGCTGAGTCACAACCTGAACCCAAGGAGGCCTCGGTCAACACTCCACAAGCTCCAGAGGAAGTCGTAGACCAGTCTATGGTTCAAGAGCCGCAATCCTCAGAGACTGAAGACAAGCCTCCGCCTGAAGCCGAAAAGAACCCGGATGAAATTACAGGTTTGCCCGCTTCTGGGCTGAAAGAAGATGTTCTAGAGCAGCCTGCTGAGGCTCTCGATTCTACCGAGCCCCTCGAATCTGAGGTCAAACTGGAGGAGTCTACAAAAGAGCTAGCCGAAGAGCCAGCTGCCGCTGAAACTATTACTCGGAAAATGTCAAAGAAGGACAAGAAAAGAGCCAAAAAGCAAGCTCAAGAAGAAATAATTGAGCCGACTTCGCCTCCGACCGAGGATCATGCTCGTACCACACAGCCTGCAACTGCAGAGGCTGTTCCTGAACCGGGGACAACTGTTGTGGTTCCAACTGAACTTGTTTCTACCACCGAGCCTGTAACTACGGAGACTGCTATCGAACCAGAAGCGACTCTCAAAGAGACCCCAACGGAGACTGTTCCTGGGGGTGATTCGATTCCTTCGGAAGAGACCCAAGATGCTCCCAAGGCCGACGCTGAAAGCATCGAGCCACCCGCTATTGAGGGCTTTAGCACCGTATCCGAAGACAAGCAACCCCCCAGAAAGCGAGAAAAATGAAGCAGTCATTTCTCTTGATACACTCGATACGCCCTCGCCCGTGGAACCCACTGACCGGAATACCAACAATGAGCCCCTTGACCTCGAGCGTCCTGCAGAGAAGAACGATAAGAAAGATGAAGCTCTTGTTGTGGCCGATTCGCAGAACCTTGAGAACGCAGCTGTGGATCAACCAGTACAACCTGAAGTGATGCCGGCCATGTCCAAGAAGATGTCGAAGAAGGACAAGCGCAAGGTCAAGAAGAATGCCGGCATCACCGAAGAAGTCTTGGCTCAACAACAAGAGCCTCAGGCTGATGTGGCTGAGTTGCCGACAGAATCAGAGGTCCAGCCGGCAGAGCCTGCGGCGGAGAAAGAGATCCACCAGGGACCTGAACATTCTGCAGAAGCTCAACCTTCATTGGAGCGAGGGTTGCCGATTGAGACTCCCGCTTCAATTGAGAATGAGCCTATACCAGACCCAGGAGTTCAGGTTAAGCCAACGCAACCCGATGAAGAGCCCGTCGTCAGCGAGGAGGTTCCTCTCTCACGCAAGGCCTCGAAGAAGAAGGCCAAGAAAGCCCAAAAGGCCAACAAATCCCTGGATGCTGAGGCACTGGCTGAAAACACGATCGCGGATCAGCACACTACCATTGTGCCGTTTGAAGAGGACCAATCCAAGGCAGAGGGCCTGGAAGTGCCAGACGAAAAGTCCGCCCAAGACGAAGAAGACTGGCCCGCAATTGACTGGCAGGCCAAGTTTGAAGAGTCCCAGCGATCAAGGGAAGCGGACCCTGAACCTGAGCCGGACATTCCAGCTCCCGAGCCGGAGATTATTGGAGAATTTGTTGATTCATCATTCCGCGAAGTTTCGCAAGATGCAAACGAAGCTACGGAGGAAGATGCTTGGGCCTTGCCAACGAGCAAAAAAGACAAGAAGAAGGCCAAGAAGAACAAGAAGCAGTCACAGCAAACTCCCCCGGAAGCCGAGGGACCTTCACTGGAACCCTTCAACGACATAGAGATCGAGCCACCTGCCCGGACAACTACTCCCGGTGGATCTAAGATTGCCAACTTATTTCCCGGCCTCGAGCGTGGGGGGATTTCGGCGATCAGCTTTGGACCAGCAACCACGGTCGCTAAAAGATAGTGCTGAGGAAGAGACAACAGCGGACTTGGAAGCGAATCGCGATGTCGCGATCCCTGTCTTGGAAGCACCCCCAGCGACCACTGAAACCAAAGAAATTCCCCATGATTTTACCTCGGAGCTGCCTAGCAGCCTCGAAAGACAAATTGAATCTACAATCTCGGAGCTGAAAGCTCACTCCGAAACTCCTACTGCTACGGAGCATGGATCAATCAGGGAGCCAGGACTTCCGGCGGAGGGCGAAAAGTCCAAGGATATGCCATCGTCATTGTCAATGGAACCCTCTGATGAGCGGACTCGTCCCACTGAACCTTCTTCTCCTACGCGCCTTCCGCCCCGGGAAGAAGCTGGAAAGGAACTGTGTGAATTACGCCGATCACCATCAATCCATGGACGGCACCAGCACACACCCAGAACCTGGAGCTTGGAAGAACCCTCTCTACCAGCTCTGCGTGCCCCGTCCCCTCCTCGGTCGCTCTTCGGAGGACCGACCGACGATTATGTGCGACCCCGGACTCCGCTTGATACAATTGCGGAACAAGAACCACGGGATGGCCAAGGAGCAACCATGGCTCGTCGCGGGACGCCCCGTCTGGAGATGAAGCCCGAGCATGTCTTACCTCGACCTCAGACACCTGTCCGGAAATTTACAGACAATGCCTTTGATCGAGAAGCTTGGCCTAAAGAGAACAAAAAAGGCGAGGGGTTCAAACCCGAAATTTTAAAAACGCCTGAGCAAGGGATGCCAATTCTGAAGCCCAGCACCAGCAGCGGAAAATTACGTCGTACAAATCGCAGTATTAGCGGCGATCTGCGGGCGGCTAGTCGAGCGCTAGATTCCCAGCCTTCGAATCTCGATCTCGATCAGCTCCCGTCTTCCTCCTCTTACGACCCCGTCACCGACAAGGGCAAACGTCCGTTGCGAAATATGTCGGATGTCTATGTAAGTCATTAATTTATTGCTTTTTATTTGCCATTGTTTGTCATTGTCATTGTTGTTTTGTTTTTTTGTTTACTGACTTCCACAGGAGGGATGGGGTGAGACGCCCAGTTCCCCACGGTCGCCCAGCCGACCGCCTAGTGTCCGCCGCCGTCGCAGCATGCAACACTTGCAAGACATCGAAACCCGCCTCGACCAGCTCATCTCCGAAAACCGCCTACTGATCGCCGCCCGCGATGAGGCCGAAGATAAGCTACGGAATACCACTGTCGCTCGTCGAAAGAGCGACCGTGCGCTCAACACCCGCGACGGAGATCTGCGCGATCGGGAATCGGAGGTGGAACAATTGAAGAACTCGGTGGAATGGCTGCAGAAGGAGATCTCTCGTCTGACCCAAGAGAACGAGGGCCTGACCGCATCCAACTCTGCTCTCGCCGCCGCCCACGCAGCCGAGGTCAACTCCGTACGCGAGTCGTCCACACGTGAGCTTGCCGACTTGCAGTCGCAACACAATCAACTCTCGTCCCAGATAGAGGATCGCGTTCGACATGAGATTGAGTCAGCTCTTGCACAGAAAGACATTGAACTGCGCCGTCTGCGCACCGAGCTTGAGGAGGCCCGTGATAAAGTGAAGGAGCTCCAACAACAAATCGCGGCCTCGGTACACGACAATGCCCTTGTCTTCCGCGATGAAGAGTACTTCGATGCTGCCTGCCAGAAACTGTGTGGCCATGTCCAATCTTGGGTCGTGCGCTTCTCTAAGCACAACGATAAGCGTCGCTGTCGCCCACTCAGTGAACTGCAAGACGAGAAGATTGCAGACCGCTTCGACAATGCCCTCCTCGACGGCTCCGATCCCGATGCCTACCTGTCCGACCGTGTCCGCCGCCGCGATGTCTTTATGTCGGTTGTCATGACAATGGTCTGGGAATACATCTTCACCCGTTATCTCTTCGGCATGGACCGGGAACAACGTCAAAAACTCAAGTCTCTTGAGAAACAATTGGGCGAGGTTGGCCCAGCCCGTGCTGTGCACCGCTGGCGAGCCACCACTCTCACACTGCTGTCCCGGCGACCGGCCTTTGCTGCGCAACGTGAGAGCGATACGGAGGCTGTTACTCTGGAGATCTTCCAAACCCTATCACGGATCCTCCCTCCCCCGTCGCATGTTGAATCCCAGCTCCTCGATAACCTCCGTAAGATCATGCGGGTAGCAGTCAACCTGTCCTTGGAGATGCGCACCCAGCTAGCTGAATTCATCATGCTGCCGCCTCTGCAGCCGGAATATGATACCAATGGCGACCTTGCCCGCCAAGTATACTTCAACGCCGCCCTGATGAATGAACGCAGTGGTCTGACAAATGACAACGGCGAGCTCGAAGCCCAACAGTCCATTGTGCGCATTGTGCTCTTCCCTCTTGTTGTCAAAAAGGGCAATGATGTGGGCGAGGGTGATGACGAGGTTGTCGTCTGCCCCGCCCAGGTCCTCGTTGCCCGCCCCAGCAAAGACAAGAAAGTATCAAGGATGATGAGCGGCGACCGCATGTCCATCGATCCTACCAGGTCGGTCCACAGCATCGTTCAAAGTATCACTCACAGTGTGGCACCGTCATCTATGATGGACATGAGCAATGTGATCTGAGGCGTCACACTCTAATCATGATTGCTCCCATCTTTACATGCGTGTCTTGCTACATCCTTGCTCTTATTATCTAATATTTGTTTTCTTCTCTCGCCGGTTGATATGGTGTCTGGGTCATTTAGCGTAACGGTCATTGCGAGGCCGATGACTGTGAATATGTGGAGTTATTTGTTTCTATTTTCCTGTTTCTATTTGATTTTATCATGTGTTCTAAGACAATGCGTCAGCCCGATGTGTATTTGCCATGGCTTTGATGCCTTATGAGTGATGACCTGTACTTCTGGTATGGCAATGTAATAATCTATTTCCACTTTATTTTCTACTTCTCTCCACTTAGCTGTCTCTTGCAATGTATTATTCCTTGTGTATCTTCCAAGGCTGGGAGATCACAACCTTTCTCCTTTCAAAAACATCACTACCACTACTTTCGTGGAGCCTATGACGGTGTTTTTGTTTCCAGCCTTCTCTTGTGTTTACCTTTTGACTTACCTTCCATTCATCTTCCACTCACCTTGCACTCATCCTTCTATCACATCGGCTCCTTCACAGCCCCGAAAATACCCGGGGCATCTCTCTGAGGGTGCCACGACTTGTCAGTTCATGTATACCGAGCGTGTGGCAGCACCTGGATGGACTGGTAACCCAAGTTCAAAGATCGCGACAAAGGCGCTGGAGACATTGGGATGAGTTATCCAATTGGGATTCGAGGAGACAATACCACCGGCATCTGGGGAGGCTTCCGAGCTTAGCGAAGATGGATCACGACGCATATACTGCCTCTCACCATGTCCTGGGATTGGCGAAGTACGCTAATTACTCTTATTGCACTCTTCGTCTCACCGCGGGTAAGCGCAGCTCAAGAGACTAGGGTAGTTCTTCTGCGCCCGAGTTCGGGCGTGTTGGAGGCGTCTTTTGCCGGAGACTGATCCAAGACGAACTCTTGATCTTGACCAGAACACTGACGGCCAAGAACATGAGTTGGATGGCCTGGCCATGGTTATCTCGAAGACCAACTACAAGCCCTTGAGCAACAGAAGGCTCGGGTCATGATGCAGGAGATCACCTTCTGGACCAACTTTTTCACTAAGAGCAAGTCGTTCTCAAGTGCATGTATACCACGAAGACGGGCCAAAGGGCCAAACTTACCTCGCGCAATCAAGTCACCACCCTTTCATTGTTCTTGACTCAAAAGGAGTGTCTAGTAAAAAAAAAAAAAACATATCAACAGAACGGAAAGGTTGCAGACGGACATACAGACCCATCCCAATCCCAAGCAAGTTTCTCCTCGACAGTGTCGATAGCTACCGAATTGTCAACCGAGCGGACCCTCCATCACCCTCGAAGTTGCATACTCAGAATCAGACTCAAAATTAAATTCTGATCTCCGATCTTGGTTGAGTCCTGGTGATGGCATAGACGCAGAATGACGTGAATGTCATGCTGGTGGAATGTAACGGGAGCATCAAGGCAAGGTTGTGATCATTGTGGAGTGGTGGAAGCCGACAGGGGGACGTGTTTCTGGCACTCCAGAGCCATACATGTGTGATCGCAACGGCATGCCTAATGGCCAACGTCTGTCTGCCTGACACTCCGGATCAAAGGTCTCGGCCAGAAAGCTGGAGAAAAGTGAGAGAGAGGCAAAGCAACAGGGCCCATCGTTCCCAGGTCACTTGGGTTACCAAACAAGGAAAGCAGCCGAATGTCAGTGATCATCCTCTCATTGCCCCCCTCCGAAAGCCTACAATGCCGTCAACTCGCGCAGGGCGGGGAGATCTCCAGATCTCCCAACAACTGGAGTATGTCACAGGCGGTTTGGGAAGATCAGGTGAGGTAGATTTGGTTTGTTTTCTTTCGTTTCTCAAGGGCATACGAAGGAAGTTGATAGATACCCAAATAGGTCACTTTTGTCCATCCAAGCATTGATTTATCATAGGCTTGGTTTCATTCTACCAAGCTAACCTATGATTCGTGTAACAAAGGGGGTTATCACTACATAAGAGCCATAAGAGCATGGCCTTATTAGCGATAGACGTGACTTTGAGGTCAAGGGAAACAAGGAGTTCATCACACAGATCAGAAAACTTCTTGGCCACAGCTCTACCTCTTCAAGGCAATCTTTTTGAACTCAGCAGTGGTGTCCCTGATGGCTACTTCAACAGGAAGTCGCTCCATTGAACTGGCCCCATAGAAGCCATGCAAGCCCTGCACCCTATCCAATACGAATTTGGCATCTTCTGGAGCAGCAATAGGCCCACCGTGACACAGCACAATGACATCCTTATTGATCTGCACCGCCGCATCCCGCATTGCCTGGATCTCCACAACACATTGATCCAACGTCTTTCCAGTCTTCGCCCCGATCAGCCCAGAAGTAGTCAGACCCATATGTGCCACCAGGATATCCGCCCCAGCCTTCGTCATAGCCTCGGTCTCCTCGACATTGAAAACATAAGGCGTCGTCAGAATATCCAACTCAGCCGCCTGCCGCACCATCTCCACCTCTTTACCATACCCCATCCCAGTCTCCTCCAGGTTAGCACGGAAGTTGCCATCGATCAATCCCACCGTGGGGAAGTTCTGCACCCCAGCAAATCCCAAGTCCCGCAGCTGCTTCAGGAACCGCGGGATATGCTTGAATGGATCCGTACCACAGACACCCGCAATCACCGGGATATTTTGAACAATAGGGATGACTTCAGCGGCCATTTCGACCATCACCTCGTTGGCGTTGCTGTAGGGCATCAATCCCGCGAGACTTCCGCACCCCGCCATGCGGAAGCGACCGCTGTTGTATATGATGACTAGGTCTGCGCCGCCGGCCTCGACCGATTTTGCGGAGAGACCGATGCCTGGTGGTGGGTTATTAGTTGAACTAATTGATAGAAAGGCGAGAGCCCCGAGAGGCAGGTGACACGAAGTACTTACCGGCTCCGGCTCCAACGATGGGCTTCCCGTCTTCAATTTGACGGCGTAGGTGGGCGAGAATCTCGCTGCGACAAGTGGGTGGAGCCATAGTTGAGCAAATGAAGATTTGTAGTTGTTAATTGTTCCTGTAGCTCAAAGGGTGAGATATTCGATATTCTCCTCTTGTCTCACTTGAATTTATTATCTGAATCGTGCTTCTCGCAAAAGGCGGGGCGAACTTTTTGGTGCGGATGCGGAGGACTAGCTACCTTGAACAAGTAGAAGGTTCATCATACCATATATTGAGTCTATACAATGCCCCTATATTGTGCACTTTGCCTTTGAGTGAATTAGGAACAGACTAGGGACACTACCTAGGTAAGATATCCCTGACGAGTTGCGTTGTCGGCCAAAACCTGAATTTCTACCTATAGTTGTGCTGACCTCATCCATCCCGTTTTAGGAAAAGCCTCCAGGGTTGTCCCATGGAAGTCTCAGGATCTCATGGACCTCGGGGGGTTTCTCTTTGTATTTGGATTCTTTCTTCTTTCTTGTACACTATAATATCCTACAGTACAACTTATTCCTAGTTCTATTTGATATCTGACAAAATTTGCTTGTTTCTTCCAAGGTTGTTGTTTTATTCCGGGAATGTTCCACTCTGCTTTTGCCACCCGCGTCATCCCCAACTTAAGCTGCAGCTCCCTTCAACGCTGTCGACCATGCCGATGTCGGTTCCCCCATGATTATCGCCAGTAAGATCGTATGGAAAGCTGGGTATCCTGCATCCTGCATCCTGCGAGTCTTTGCCCTGTGAGCCTGTTTGTGTTGGGCTCCATTGGTTGGTGAGCTGTCGAAAAGTTCTCATCCACTTCAATACAGTTGCTCTGTACGGAGTACTGAAGACACCCAACCTTCATCGCGACCCAATCGTTGAGGCCGTCACAATGGATCCGCCCATGATCCCAATACCTGGAACAGCGTCTTCCAGACCGCCACATTCGTCGCATTCGTCTAGCCCAAGAAAACGTCCACAGCACAGCGATTACCCACCTGCTGATAACAACGCTAGCCATGGCCTAATGAGCGGCGGTCGGGCCCCAGGCACTGGTCCGGTACCCGTCCCGGAGACGTCGCCAGCCAACAAGACCCGCTCCAACCCCCCCGCTGATAATGCTGCTGGCAAACCCTCCAAGTCCTCCAAACGCAAAAAAGAACCGCAATCGCAAGCGTCGCAATCGACACCAGTCTTTTATTCCACCTAGTCGGGAGGAATCCCATGATAGCCCTGCAGAGATTTCGGATGCTGGAGGTGTTAGGGACTCAATGGAGGCCGATCGGCCAACCTCGAGGGACAAGTCGTTCTTCAAATTGGGCCGCAATCTAAGCAACACAAGCTTGGAGAGCGATGCCCTGTTAGATCATCGGTAAGATCTCGTGATATTGAGCGATCTCGGAGCTTCACACCTGGTAGATACTAATATTTCTACCTTAGGGACCAACCCTCGATGAGACCTCGTCGTGACAGTCGCCTTGCATCGTCATTCCGCCCCAGCTCCCTAACATCCAATGTCTTCCGATCAAACGATGGGCAATCTCGCAACACCCCGAGAGGGACACGGAGCCAACAACATAATGGTGATAGTGACGAAGAGGATACAAATGATCGGACGCCATTGATGCGGCCAGTTTCAGGCCAGATACCTGGCCATAATCGGTACGGAACAGACACTCGCCCGGGTTTGTTCTCATCGCGTGCTCGACACCCCTCTGCTCAGACTATATCCTCGGAATGTTCGCCAAAGGATGATCGCAGCCCACTCTATTCTCCCTGTGTAGAGCGAGACTACGATGTCAACAACCCGCCGTCCATTCCGGGTTCTCCAAAATTGGGCCCGGAGATGAATTATGAAGATGCTGTGGTAACAGGAGCTGATTGGGACTTCTCAATGGCTCGGTCATTGGATAATCGCAAGGACTCTCTGAACCCCCTCAACGACACTTTGATCGATATAGAGGGAAATGGATCGCACCCACATTCTGCACCATCCTCTTCGCCTGGGTCACCGCTGCTTTCCCCACATCAAGAATTGCGGCGACGCCGGACCGTGGCAGTACCAGCAGAGGAAGACGTTTGCTTCCCTACCGAGGCGATATCCGAATTGGGAGACGAGGGACCAAGGCAAATGCGAGATGAAGTCGGTGAACGTCGGCGGCGTAGACATCGGCGTTGGCCCGATCTCTCGGTGCTGGAAGAATGGAGCCGCGAGGAGAAAGAGGAGTGCAATGGAGACATTCGAGTCAAAAGGATCAGTGAGCCTGTGCTCGTCGAAGGCCGATTGCGCCCTCAGTATACAGGTTGGCGACGCGAAGAGGATGAGGCGCCTTATCGGTTCACGTATTTCAACGAAGAATTTCCGAGCACCATTCATGCCCAGACTATCTCCGAGCTGGTCCAGCCAGGTGGTAGCTTCCGCGATCTGTTTATTCCAGATCCACCCGAATTAGAGGATTCCTCGGAAGATGAGGACGACGAAGACGAATCATTCGTGGAGAACCCAGCTTTCAATAACTCAACACAAGCGCCCAACAAGCCAACATATCACTCAGACAACCACAGTCAAGGGCAAGGTCATCAAACGAACGTCAATCCTCATATGACGACTCAGACCGTTGCTCCCAATGGAAGGAGTACAAGTGACCTTATGACCGGCAATGCTCCTCCTGTCAGGGGGCCCTCGCGTTTATCTGTCATCAGCGAAGGACGCCCAGACTCCCACCGAGAGCTTTCGCCCGCACCTTCAAACACCCCATTTAACAACACCCCCAACACGAAACCTAAACGGTACGGTCCGCGGCCGACTTTCTGGCTAGATGTTCTCTCTCCGACAGATGGGGAGATGCGTACGATTGCCAAAGCTTTTGGGATTCACGCGCTAACGGCAGAGGACATTATGATGCAAGAAGCTCGAGAGAAAGTCGAGTTGTTCCGCAGCTACTATTTTGTGAACTACCGCACTTTTGAGCAAGATGTCAACAGCGAGGACTACCTCGAGCCAGTGAACATGTATGTGGTGGTCTTCCGCGAAGGCGTGATATCCTTCCATTTCTCGCAGACACCCCACCCAGCCAATGTGCGGCGGCGTATTCGCCAGCTGATGGATTACCTGATCCTCAGCTCCGACTGGATTTCATACGCACTGATTGATGACATTACCGACGTTTTCGGTCCGCTGATCCAAGCTATTGAAGATGAGGTCGATGAGATCGACGAGATGATCATGCAGATGCACTCTTCCAGCAAGGAGGTGTCGTCCAATGACAGTGTGCTTCCTTCATTCGCACCAGGAGAAATGCTCCGGCGAGTGGGAGAATGCCGCAAGAAGGTCATGGGACTGTATCGACTTCTCAGCAACAAGGCCGATGTAGTCAAGGGCTTCGCCAAGCGTTGCAATGAGCAGTGGGAGGTCGCACCGAAGTCAGAGATTGGTCTGTACCTGGGTGACATTCAGGATCACATTATGACGATGACGGGTAACCTAACGCACTATGAAACGTAAGTCTTCCCTTTTGACCTATGTTCTAGGCTGGTCTTGCACAACGTTGCAGAAATCGCTAACTGTTTCCTCCAGAATCCTTTCCCGCGCACACTCCAATTACCTCGCACAGATCAACATCCTCATGAATGAGCGTCAGGAACATACTGCCGACGTACTGGGTAAGCTGACTGTTCTTGGTACGATTGTCCTACCGATGAACATCATCTGCGGCATGTGGGGGATGAACGTCAAAGTACCGGGTCAGGACATTGATAGTCTGACATGGTTCTGGTGCAGTATGTCTTCCCTCTTTTCCTTCCCAGACTATCTGCTAATACTCCGTAGTTACTGCCGGACTATGCGTGTTTGCATTTGTATCTGTTTGGACTGCTAAGAGAGTCTACAAAATTGTATAGACTTGCCATGTGTCTCCATGTTACTTTCTACTTGGTTTCAGTTGGTTGATCGATACCCCGGGTTTGGTTTGGTTACTTGCTCGTTTATATGGACCCTGGGGGTTTTTCTTCTTTTCGGTCTCTGACTGGCTCTAAATACTGGGCGTGTCCCCGGATTTGACGATATACGACGCATGTGTTGCTCTTGCTGTATATGGGAGTTTGCCTAGATATGCATAACTTGCTACAGGTTGGATAGAAGTGTATATTAGTTAACAACCTGTTCCTCATACCATATACATTAGTACATCCCTAGAAAGGTAATCCTTGATTTTGTCCTTGTTTTTACTTGGGTACTGGCTATCCATAGTGGGAAGTGGAAAAGTACCTACGAATAGCTCCAAATTGATTGGGAACGGGGACCAACACCCGAAGCGGTGTGCCCAGGTGGTTTGGTTGGCTTAGGGTCCGGTCCGCCCGCCCCGTCGTTCTTGAGCGGGGTTCCTCCCAAAAATGGCTGGTGCTCGCTTCAGAGGACTCGAGGCGACCTGGACGGAGTAGGCGAGCGCTTGTTGATCTGTTTCACAGTCAAAGGTTATTTTTATTTGATCTTCTGCTGTAATTAGTGTCTCAGTACCCTTACTATATCTTCCCGGTTCACAGTCAGGCGCTTCTCACCCCAACGTTCCGGTATCGAACCCTAAAATGACGACGTATGTATGGGTGAAGATATGCGCCTCGGTTAATGCGCTGGTTCCTTGCCAAAAGGTGTATGGAGTACCTAGCAAGGGTCATGGCGAGGTGAATATTGGCCCACTGATCCTATGATCGGCTGTTGACAAATTAACGTAAGTCCCAGTTGTGAGCAAGACCGCGCCGGCGCGATGTATCATTATTGGACCACTCCGTAAGATTCAATCTCAGGCCCACACTCGCATGACAATCGTAATTTCCGACCTTGCACGGTGAAGAAGGAATACTTATAACTATGTTGTAGAGCCCCCTGTCCCGCACAGATGCTTCTGAAAGAGTGCATGCTTGACAACGGAATTTCCGAACTACAATCGCACCGCTCTCTTCCATTCTAATAACACCCTATATATCACATCATGGACGCCGCCGAGGAGTATGCCGAGCTTATGAGCGTCAACAAAAACGAGGGCAAATACCTATTCTACCCTCAGCGGTTTAGTCGACTTCACCCTGGCTCGGTTGGCTTCTTTAACAGACATGGAGTGTGGAGTGAAATCACCGATCTATGTGAGGAAGGGCGCCCAAAGAGAGACGGATACGAGAATCCCAGCAGGCCCCTTAAGCTCGACCAACCTACGGAATCCTTCTGGAAAACAAGATCCTCGGGCAGTGAGGCAGAAATGAATTTCGGGCTCACTGGAGGACTTTCTGGGGCTCTCTCTGCCGCCCCAGTGGATGTATTCGCCGAGGCCACGAACAAAAATGGCTCATCTGGACAGGCGGCACTGATTACCGAGTCTGCGGTAAGACATGAGACGCTGGAAGCTCCTTTCCAAGGGCCGATTCAGAAGTGGGTCGAGAAGAATGCAAAGGCTCTTGTGGACTCGGATTATGGTGAAGATGTTGCAACGTACGGTCTCTGGGCAATCCAGGCTGCCTGGGTTACGAAGGAGTGTGCGATCACTTTGAATAGTGCCAAGAATCGAGAGGCCAACCTGGGGTTCGACGTTGGGGCGACCGGCCTTGGTAAAGTCGGGGCTAGTGGAGGATCGCTTGCAAAACTCGAACAGAAGGGTTGGACTGCATATGAAGCGAAAGAGGTATGTATTGACTGTTTTCATTTCGCGATCATTGCTGACCCTATCCAGGGAGACCAGGGATTAGTGATTGCTTTCGGCGGATTCAAATATGAGCTCCACAAATTCTTTAAATGGAGAAGCAATGTAAGTTCCTTCTCTTATAGGATTCCTTCTGAACGTATGAAGTATGCAGCCCCTCAAAATTACCGACACAAGAATGGATGAAAGACCTGAGACAATTCAGGTCACTCCCCTGTTCACGAAGCCCATTCTTGATGAGAACGGAGTTGAGACTGGCTTTGAGATTTTCAAGCATATATTAAATGAGAATGGGGAGAAAATTGGCGAGGAGAAGGTGGACATAGGAGTGCAGGGAAAGGAAAGGGAAGGAAATGAGAGAAGAGATGCAGAGACGGAAAAAGAAGAACAGGAGAGGCAGGAAAAGCCTGAAGAAAAAGAAGATTCCATGATCCAATGTGATACTGTTGGGATCAGTGAAACTGCTCTTGAAGCGGATTCAAAGGCAAAGCAGGCGTGATTCCACTGAGAAAGAAGATCTAGAATCTGCTGCCATATTTTGCATAAGGAGATTTGTCGAATTCGGGTTGTTGTATAGCAGCACATTGCTTTTGTATAGCCTTGTGCTCATGCATCCTGAATGGTAAATTGCCAGTGGCTCGAGAAAATCAAGTTTGTATAGGAACTTACATACTTAATTTCCTCATCATTGTAGGGTTGAGTACATCCGTAGATAGTAAATAGGGTTACTCAGGTCACTGTTCGCCAAAGTAGTATCTCCCTATATGTGTAGTTGTACGTAGTGAATCTATATAGGCCGTGGCAAGATGAAGTCATTGTATTTCCCTTACATGGGTAATTAATTATTTCCTGCATCCTGCTTGTTTTATTACCATTTGTTACTGTTTTATTACCATTTTCAGTCATCGGTCGTCCCCAGACAGTGCCCGGGTGACTTCGCGGTATTTGCAGTCCTAACATCTAGTAGGTAGCTCCCAGACTATCTGCTGATACTTATACTTGGTAGTTACTGCCGGACTATGCGTGTTTGCATTTGTATCTGTTTGAACTGCTAAGAGAGTACAAAATTGTATAGACTTGCCATATGTCTCTCTATATTGCTTTCTACTTGGTTTCAGTTGATTGGGTCGATACCCCGGGTTTGGTTTGGTTAATTGCTCGTTTATGTATGGACCCTGGGGGTTTTTCTTCTTTTCGGTCTCTGACTGGCTCTGGATACTCGGCGTGTCCCCGGATTTGACGATATACGACGCATGTGTTGCTCTTGCTGTATATGGGAGGTTGCCAAGATATTCATATTGGCTGCAGGTTGGATAGAAGTGTATATTAGGGGGAAAAGAAAACCTGTTTCCCCAAATCACATCTATTCTACTCTAGTAACTGTATCTACTGTAGAATTGATCTTCAATCGGTATTTGCAGTCCTAACATCTAGTAGGTAGCTCCCAACGAAACGGAGCACGGCTTTGGTTCTTCGGGTTTCTTTCCCGGGCACTTTGATTTCTTACCCCTTCGTCTTTGATATATCACCATCTCATTCTTGATACTTGGTGTATGACTCTTGACTCTTATAAAATGACTGAGCCCAATATTTGCTCTCCCCAACATGACGATGGTTGCCTGGAGGGTCTACCTCTTTCAATCAGGAGGTACGAATATCAAGGAAGGCACCATTTCAGTCGTATGCTAGATCTTGAATCTGGCAGGCGCGAACGTGAAACCGACTATATGCTTTTTCATATTGACCCGGTAGACTTGACTCACGACTTCCTCGACGAAGCAACGGCTTATTTTCCACGACTGCGTCTTTCTTTTGATATTCCACATAAACTACTGCTAATAACCATACCGAGCCCTGAGCACGCAGCTGCGATTGGTGCCCTTAGTGAAGAAACGCGGCGAGATCTCGACTCGATGGGCCATGGTCTGTCTCACGCGATCAAGTCCTATCCAGGGGGCGGCACCCGTGCCCAAAACGGCAAAGGAAAAGATGCTGATATAGCATTTGGCCCAAGGAGGCGAGCAGTAGGAGAGCGAGCAAACGGAAACGAAAGATACACCGTTGTCGCTGAGATCGCTATCTCTGAGACGGAAACTAAGCTGAAGAGAGATACTGATTTTTGGTTGGACCCCCTTTGTGGCAATGCAAATCTGGTCATAACGATCACGGCAAGCAGAAAACTTGCCTACATCAAGATCGACACCTGGCAACGGGTGAATGACCAAGCCCACTGTACTGGGAGTCTGTCGATAACAAAGACCACGCAGGGCAGAGTTAAGGTCACCGGTCCCCTGCGCATTCCATTTGATGCGTTATTTGACAGAGCGCCAACAAGTCCTGCGGAAAGAGCTATATCTCTTTCCGTGCAACGTCTTCAGTCCCTCGCAGAGGCTATCTGGGAGGACCAAGGGATCTGACGTGTATGTTTCATTACCATCGGTCATTTATACTGTTTATTACCGTTTATTACCATTTATTACCGTTCTCGGCGTCACCCAACGGTCATCAATCCCCATCCCAGTGACTTCATCTTTTTTTCTTTTTTTGCTTCTATTTCTTCTCTACTTCTCTACCTTTCTACTCTATTTCCTTCTACTTTTCACATTCACATTCTTTCTTTTCGACTCGATTCTAGACCCGTCCGTGCTTCTATGCAGTGATCCTCTTGACGTGGACCACGGTCATTGGTCTTTGCCACGACCCATCAGCCACTTTTCACCGAGGTTTTGACCGACTTCTGCACATTTGGCAGAGGCGCCACTCCAAAAACAACGTCAATCCAGTCCAGTCAAGCCAGTCAAGCCAGTCAAAAAACGTTGAGCCGGATCGGCGGGTCTCCATTTGCCTTAAATCCGCCAACCAAATCTTGTCCTCTTCACTTCCCTTCGTTCTAGGCCTTTGTTTTTGTTGGCAACAAAGCAGAAAAACAAGTGATGGGCTCTCTTTGCGCTACACTGACGGCCCACTTGGTGTTCTAAACATCCATCTCTCTCCAGTTTCCCCAACCCCTGCACCTGCTGCAGCCATTTTTCGCTTGTGCGTTTCTGTACAGAACCCGATTTCCGGCAAACAGCATGTGGTCATCGGCTATTCGTTATCCTGGACCCTCGCATGTGTAACCCGTATTCTGCGCAACATCTCATTCGATCCTCGTGATATCTCATTCGCTCTTGCCAAAAAAACAACTCACTTCTTCACCGCGAGCTTTCCCTGCCTAGGCGCTGTGCCTTGCTTTTTCTGCTTACCCTTTTGGGCCCTGTGTCTGCCCAACTAACCCGGCTACCTCTCGGGTCTCCTGACTTGTCCACGTCGTATCAGTCCATTCTGACTCGACAGGGACCATGGCTGCGGAGTCCGAGAGGCCGCCTCACCTTAACGGCACCCCTGGTCGATCCAGTGGACCGAAGGGTGCAGAGGCGCCGTCAGACCCTACGCACCGATCGGCCAGCGAAAGTGGCATGATGGAACGGTCTCTCGTTACACCTCAGACTCAACCCATGTCTCAGGTCCCTAAACTTTTTCCCACTCCTCCTTCCGCTTCCGCTTCCGCGTCTACCACGAACTCCGCTGTTTCCTCCCGCGAACCCTCCCCGGTCCGACATTCTTCGCGTACCTACACTCCTACCTACAATCCTTCCTCGCCCACCCGGGTATCCTCACAATCGCGAAAGACCAGTCAAGACCGATCCAGTCCGATCCGACACTCTAACGGCCTGACATCCGGCCCACCTACAAGCTCACCAACACCGAATCTTCAACGTTCCTCCTCTTCTCCAGTAAGGTCCCTGGGTCTCTCCGTTCCTGTCGACTCGCCGGCCAATGTCCCCGGTCCGGAAAAGTCCAATATGCCATCATGGGCCGCGAACCGTCGCACGGATCTGGATTCGACACTCCCGAATACTTCGCAGAAAAGATCTTCATTGCCGTTGGAGGATTTCACACCTAAACCGGACCGAAACACAACTCGCACTGTCGCTAGAGGTGTTAGTGGGCAAGGGTCCTCCCTGGAAACCGTCGAAGAGATGGCAAGCAATCCCTCTACTCCGTCCAGTGAGACTCCTACCAAGCCGGTGATCCCGGAGGAATCACGATTGCACCGGATCGACGAAGACCCGACCCCACGTGCTCCGCATCAAACTTTAGGGAGTGGCAGTGACAGTGGTGAGAATCGAAGTTCGGAACCAAAGGAAGAAACCCGTCCACAGGCGCCTAGTGCGGCCAAAACAACCAAAACTCTGATGTCACAGCGATCGACAACATCACTCAGTGCTAGTGCTCGTGGAAAGCCTGCCGACGGCTCAGTGCGCAACATGATTGTAGAAACAGAGACCGTCAGTTCGATCCCGCAAGTTTCCATGGGAGTGGGGAATGGTGAGCGAGGCAACGCTTCCCGCGCAGAACAGGGTACACTTCGCATGAAGCCTTCCAATGAAACCATTCGTCCGCGCAAAGAAAAGAAAAAGAACCGTCGACCCAATGCCCTTCTTACGACAGGCCCTGTCACAAGCAAAGCCGACATCTTCGAGGCTAGAGTGGCCAATGCAGTGGATGAAGCCGATGTTTCAGACTCCGACGAGACTTTCGTTTACGACTCGAACCCGCCTGATCCATATCCTTCTCGACCACCCAGGTACCATTCTCGAACTCCTAGTGCGACCTCTATGGCGAGTCAAGCGGAGCAGTTGGCTGGTCGTACCCGAGGGTTGCGGGATACTTCCCATGGCGTGACAGGCAAACGCAGCATGAAGTTTACCAACACTAACCCCTACAACAACGGCAGCATAGAAGGTGACGGTGTCGAGATAGATATGGCTTCGCGCTCTACTAGACCGGATGGGAGTGGAACCATCACTCCCCGGCATCACAATTTGGGCCGCCTTCATGGACGCAACGGCATGCACCCAAATCTTTTTGATAACGACAGTGCTCACTCACAGAGCCAATCTCAAAAATCTCCCCGTCATTTCATCGGGAATAGCTATCGGCATTCTCGCCACCGGCTGTCTCCAAACTACAGAACTATTGGCGGTTCCAAGAAAAGCGGCGAGTACGACTATGAGGCAGAGGGTGCAGACGATGAACGTACACCGTTGGTAGGCACACCACGTACAATGCACAGTCGCGGTGGTCGACGGCCCAACAGTGCAAGCTTGCGGCAGATGCAGTACATGGCGCAGCGGGAGCGCGGGGTTTTCGCTCGATTTGGCTCGTGCGCTATTATCTTCCTTCTGTTGTTGATCGTCGCTGGCGGTGCCACCTCATTCATCGTGGCGGCAACCCAACCCCTTCTAGATGTCCAGGTTATTGCGATTCAAAACGTGCTGGCTTCGGAGCAGGAAATTATGTTGGATCTGAACGTGCAAGCCATCAATCCGAACCTGTTCCCTGTGACCATTGATGATACCGATGTCAACATATTCGCGAAGAGTCGATACGTTGGAACCGACAAGTTTTGGCGGGAGCACGGTGATCTGGATAACTTCCCACGCGTGGAGCAAAGCCGACGTCGCTGGCAGTTGTCACAAGCCGTAAGGTGTCTAGGCAATATGGACTGTGTTAAGGAAGCCATGTCTAGTCAACCTGACCCCCACACCACCGACGGGGTTGACAAGGGAACTGATCCTCCAACCGATCCAGAAGGCGACCCGCGATCAATGTTGCTTGGCCGCGTGTTCCACTTCGATTCCCCACTATCTTTTGAATCATCTCCTTGGAATCATTTGACTTCCAGCTCCAAAGGACAGATCCGTCTGCCCCGACCAGGAAACAAAACTGAGGCAGGAGGCACAGAGCGCTGGGAGCGAGTCCTCCAACACCCCTTTGAGTTGACTGTCCGCGGTATCATCAAATACCAGCTCCCACTCAGCTCTCGCTACCTCTCGGCATCTGTTAGCTCCAGCATCAAGGTGGTGCCCGATACCGATGACAACGACCCGGAGCAAACACCTCCGAGCAATGACACAGTACGAATTTCTGTGCCACAAAGAAGCGCACCACCCATTCGCCTTCCACTCGATACTCGATCCACTGGATCAGGGGATTCGAGACGACCTTTTACGGCATAACAAACTTAGCGATAGATCGAGATCATTGACTTACGACAGCCCTATCTTTTCTTAATTATGTTTTACTTTTTTTATCTTCATGTAACGCGACGAAAAGCAAAGAGCCTATTGCCTTTGGTGGCCCACTCTGTACACATCATACAGATACGCAGTATGGCCCCTATCATCCCTTGAGACTTCATTCCGCAGTATACCCCATTTGCAATTTTCGTCTTTTTGTGCTCGCAAGCCTTGGACAAGTTCTATCATGGACCGACTCTGTCCAGCTCTTGTCATTCCTTTCTCTCTTGTCCTTTGAAGAACTATTTCGGATATGGCTTTTTCTCTGTTATCCACTTCCTTGGAATGGATGCGATATCTGCTACATCGCTCCGTCCATCCATTCCTTACACGGCAGTCAGCCATATTTTCTTATCAGATTTTATTCGGTTCTTTTCCATGTCCATTCTTCTAGGTGCGAACCACGCTGTATCTGTACTATCTGTCTCGCTTCTGACTGATCTTAGAATCAGCCTTGTGTTACATATGTATTTCTTTTGTACGGCAGGGCTTTGGGGAAAGATACTTGTCATTATTAGCTCAGTCTTCGAATACGAGAAGGGTTGAGCTTTGCATAATGTTGTTTCATACTCTTAAGAGGTTTCTGTGACTATATCTCTTTTCGTTCGGGTTTTGTAAACATGGATATGGACATTCTTTCGGGCTTTGAATATATTAATTATGAAAATAGATATGTACTTCCATATAATTCAGCTCGTCTTTGACTTGCCATATGACATCCTCACGCCGTTTAACATCTATCTCTACTCCGGGACCTCATATCCTACGTACTTCCCTATGTTTACTAAAGCATCCATAACATTATTTACCAAAAAGGATATTGAAATATGACTATGTCATCATGAAAAAAAAAAAGCAACGAAGATTGCACTATCCGAACACACATACACATCATAAAATCATTATCATCGGCAGCAGGCATCATTCATAACCTTGCAAGCAAGATCGACGAGCATAAAAGGATAAGGTACCAAGAAAAAAATACAAAACTAAAGAGATGGGGTAGACGTAGGAGATGAAGTTCATCAACGCAGAAGAATAAACATAAGGTCAAGGGGATGGACAGGAATAAACGGGATAGAGAAACATCCACACAGCAACCCGCTAGAACAGAACTTTGGTAAACCTATTCACCAGATCCTCAAATTTATCCACAGCAGGATCCCGCTCAGGAAGAAGACGGCCTTGCCCGTCAAAGCGGTTAGGTAGGTCGATGGTTGAGTCGGAGTCTGTTTCAGAGACTTTGTTCTGGTCTCTTCCCTCCTGGGATTTCGAAGCTGATGGATGATGTCGGTGGTGACTGGAAGCAGGATGGGAAGAGTAGTAATCTGGGGAAGCAGGACTAGGGTAGGGCATAGGTGGATAGGGGACGGATGAGGAGCGGCGGCGATGATGATGGTCACGCTCTCGATCTCGATCTCGATCGCGCCGGTGGGTTCTACCTCCACGATGCAAAGATGAGTACGGTTCGACGGTAGAGTCACTTTCGTCGGTCTCGTAGCCAGGATCGCGCGGGAGCTCTGTCAGGTCGAAAGCGACGGATTTCGAGACTTGTGGCGGTTGGCTACTTGACCGGGGTGGAGACGTCGGGAAGGGGTGGATGTTTAGACCTATTGATTTGGAGATTAGCTTTTGTCGCATTATACACAGTCACAGCTGGGGTTCCATTGAACCCACCCTTGTGCACATGATTTGCATCAGTAGGTAGAGTGGAGCTGCTCACATTGTCTTCAGCCCTACGTGGCCGAGGTGCGTATTGATCGGGTCCCGGCCCTCCTGGTGGCACAGCGCCGTATGCGTAAGGCTGAGGCGGGGCAGCGCCAGGTGGAGGAGGGTAGTCTGCCGGGTTGTAGGAAACAGGGGTACCGCCGCCCAGGTTATAGGTCGAGTCGCCCGGGGGCGGGGGGGAAATAGTTGCTGTTGGGGTAGTAGTGGGGATCAGCCATGGGCGGGGCGCCCGGGGCTCTTTGCGGGGAAGGCGGGTATGGTTCTGGGTCGTAGGATTCTTCATAAGGATCACGGTGGACGTCATCATGCTCTGGTTACACCACTAGTCAGGGTGAATATTTCTCGATAAAGATTGGGGGATGTGGAGACTTACTAGAGTGTTCGCGTTCGCGCTCTTTGGACTTGCGACGCTCGTTGTACTTGTGTGCGGCATAGCCGAGCCCTGTTGCGCCCAGGGCAGCGCCCGCGAGGTCTCGCGAGCGGCTGCGGTGCTTCTTGCTTCGTCGGTGGCGACCTTCGCGGTCGGAATCAGATGAGCTGGTGTAGCGGGCTCGGCTGCGACTGCGACTGCGACTGCGGCTATGACGTCTGGGACCGTATGCTTCCTGTGCTTCGTAGTAGGGCGCACCGGGCTGGCCGTAGTAGTGCTCAGATGGGATGCTACCTGTGACTGGGTCGTTGCCGTATTCGATCAGACCGGCCGAGTCGCGAGCTGGGTCGGGATAAGACTGTGACGGGGCGCGGCTGCGAGACCTTGAGCGATGGCGGCCCCGGCTCGAACCGTCCTTTTCATCTTTGTCACTCTTCTGCTTCTCGTAGAGGCCGGTGGCAGCAGCAGTAGCAAGACCGGCACCCACAATAGGAAGAGCTTGTCTCACACGGCTGCGGGAACGGGAGCGCTCACCCTTTCGAGAGCGCGAATGGCTGCGGACCTTTTCAACCAGACCAGCCACGGCCGCACCGGCCAGACCAGCGCCAGCCATGTGCTTGCGGCGTTCAGACATGCTTCGTTCACCATGCTCTCCATCCTTCTCTGAACGACCCCGGCTAGCAGCCCGAGAACGGGAGCGAGTGCGGGACCGGCTTTTACGGTCTCCACCTTTCGACTTGCTACGCAATGCAGCCACACCAGCAGCCAAGGCCGCAGCACCAACTCCCACCTCGAGCAATGTCTTGGCACGAGAGTGGGAGTGGGAGCGGCTGCGGCTGCGGCTGTGACGACTCCGGCCATGTCTGCTGTGACGATGGGAAGAACGGTCATCTTCAAAGGAATGAGAACGGTGGCGGCTCTTGCTACGGTGGTAGTAGTCGCGAGCATGCGATGCAGCATTCACAGCGACTGCACCAAGAGCACCTGCACCAAGAGTCTTACCGATGCGGCTGGCGCCATGGCTGACTTCGCCATCTTTCTTGCTGCGGCTGCGGAGCAATTCGGCCGCACCTGCACCTACCAATGCACCCTCTGCCATATGGCGGCGGTGATGAGGGTGGTCGTCATAGTCGCGGGTTTCTTTTCGGATGTAGACCATGCTATCATCGCTGCTGTAGTCATGATCACGATCACCGCGACGGCGGCGACTAGTCTGAGAAACGGAATCATCAGGGCTCAGCTCGCGTCGGGAGCGATGTTCGTCGTACTCGCGAAGTCGACGGTGACGGTGGTAGTAATATGGGTCTTCATCGGCCTCGGAGCGGCGCACGACGTCATAGTCGGATTCACGGGGACTGATATACGGATTGCGGGCTTCACGAATAAGTACGGATTGTTTTCGGGTGGCAATGGTAGTAGCAGTAGGGGACTGCTCCATTCGTTCCAGGGAATCCATGGACCGGGAGTGTGGACGATAGGTGGGATGTAAGTACTCACGATCGTAGTGGTCTCTCTCGTAGCGTGTGGGTGGCTCATACTCCACCTCTCGCTCGTAACGCGAGACGGTCACAGGCTCTTCACGATCCGATTTGCGCCGGATCACCAGCTCGCGCTCGCCGCCGAAAGAGTCATCGTATCTCGACATGAAGTCTCGACGATCGTCTTCAGGAGAGACGACGTAGCGCTTGATTGTGACGGGACGGGTGTCGTCCCAGTCTCGTTCGCGGTCTCTGTAAGTGTACGACATGGGACGTAGTAATGGCAGTGAGAGATGAGATATGAAGGATGAATGAGTCGAGAAGTTAGAACTGGAAGGGCAAAAAAAGTAAGATGCACACTGCAGGAAATTGAGGGGGGCGGCAGGGAAGTGGGGTGTGCAGAGAGGATGCGATCGACTAATGGTCGAAGATGATTCCAGTCGAAGTCTCCAGGGCTGATTCTGATTGGTAACTATCTGTCTCGGGCCAAACAAATCAAAGCCAAGAAAAACCGGGCGAAAGTCCAGTGGATTTCTGAATAATGATTCAGGATGATGAAAGCCCACGGGGTATTCTGGTATTCTGTAGGGCAGAGAGCGGAGTATCGGCACTCACTCAACCGGCTCAGCCTCAGGCTAGATGATCGGCAGGCAGCACTGTTATGAAAGTAAGAGTTGGAGTGGAGAGATGAAAGAGTCGAAAGGGAAATTTAGCGAACGGATGAAAATGTGAGAGGGTGGAAAAGGGAAAAAGAGGCAGAGAGGCAAAGCAGATAAAAGACATCCACGTGAGGCTCTCTCTCCCTCCCTCTCTCTCTCTCTCTTACACACTCTCTCACACACTCTCTCACACACTCAAAGTCAGGGCAATCTTTGCCCGGGGGCTGTGGCAAAAACGCTTGAAATACGGCCGTGGCTTAGATTGGTTTGTACTTTTGTATGTGTGTATGTGTGTATGTGTGTATTTTGTTTACTCCCCTCTTCTATTGTTTGGTTCTTCCCGTCCTCAATCCATGGGTTCCATCAACTGGCTCGGGTGGATTCCATGGTTCCTTCCCATGATACAGTACACATACGGTATACTGTACATAGTACTCGGGACATGCAGCCTCACCTGCATTCCAAATGTCATCTGCTGCATTGACAGGTCCAAGTGTCCAAGTCTAGAAGAATGGATCAGCACTATATGCACACTGTCATGAGAACAGTTTCTTGCAGTTTCATCCGATAGGGCACGAATAGATTAGCTACAATCCACACATTCTATTATAGATCTTGATCTCGGGTTAATATTTTAGGTTGCCGTATTAAAATTATTATCTCTTAGCAAAGAATATCCGTTTCACTAGGCAGGAGTTGACATCATACGGAGTACAAAGACCATAACCCCTGCAAACCTGCAAAACTGCAATATCGTATCACATCGGGGCAATCCGAGTCGAAACGCCCTGTTTCTTTGTGGGAGCCCGGATGACGTCAATATTATGCGGGGCGTTCTCGGCAACTCATTATTTTATGAAGGTAACGACTTAGACAGGGCTGAGTCTACTTCGCCCCCAGGCCTTGAAAAAGTTGTGAGACGGTGAAATATCAATATTTTCTTTTTTTTTTTTTTTTTTAAGGAAAAGAAAGAAAAGAAAGGAGTTCAAATATTAGCTCGAACCTACCAGTGAGGATTTGTCGAAGGGAATTTCCCACAGCGGTAAATTCCATTGCATATCGTAGAGGCACACGAAGATGCTGGAGATTTGCTGCGATGTTAGTGATAAGCTGGAGGATAGTAACCCTGGAACGGCCATCGCAAAGCTAAGCGATGCTTTTGCGGTCCAGAGAAACCGACTCTCCAGCAAAAGCAACATATTGGAGGAGGCTTATATCAAACAGGATGGACACTATCAATGACATGGAGCGTATTCCAACTATTGATGCATTTATAGCTGTGCTTTCATGCTGTTTGTAGCAGATCTTCCTTTGCTTTTCACTAGATCTTTCCAGGTGTTACTTTGCTTCCTTTGTCCCATAAGGCTATTTACATAGACTCTATGGTAGTAGGTAGAGACCGTCATCATCTCTTATCATAGATTCTTATCACCCTCTCTCTCTCTCTTCGTAGATCTGACTCCATCACCTATCCTTGTTAGGCTGTTGAAAGCTCTTCATACACCCTCAACATAGGAAGCAACACCGCAATACTATTCTAAATCTCCATCTTTCTAAAGGCCTTTGGCACAGGCAACTTAACAGGGGTATCAGTGCGCGCTGTGTTATGAATAAGATGTTCAAACGAAGGCGAAGATTTAACACGAGGCGTGAAAGGCTCGAAATCCCAGAGATAGCCGAGAGTGCGCAAGATTGAAGAAGCAGAGTAGGACACGACCTTGCCATCCGAGTTAGTGCCCTTCTGCTCGACCTGACCCTTAGCAACCCACGGCGAGATCAAGAGAGTCGGGACGCGACCACCGAGACGGTCGAAGGAGAACGTATACTTCTCGCCACTGGGCGCTATCTCGGTGTACGTCAGGTCATCCGGGCGGGTAGCAAGCGGAGGCGGGACATGGTCATGGAAACCCCCTGTCTCATCAAAGGTGAGGATCAAGAGCGTCTCTTCCCACTGTGGACTGGAGCGGACCGCGTCATACACGTCCTTAATGAGGGCTTCGCCTTCAGAGACGAGGCCGGTTGGGTGCATGGAGTTCGTGCCCACGCCGCAGCAGGACGGGTCAACGAAGGAGAATTCTGGGAGTGTGCCGGCTGCCGCATCAGCGTAGAAGTTATCCAGGGGGACTGCCTTGTCGGAGTTGCCGCTTGTAAAAGTCCAGTCGAAGAAGTAGGCGTCAACCATACTAGGACTTGTGTAGTAGTTTTTCCAGGTGTGGTTGGTCTCTGAGAGCTGCTGGAAGATGGAACGGTGAGTGAGGCCGTGGACATCTGGGTTGAAGGTCTCATCGTTGTATCCGTGACCAGCGGACGTGCCTGAGAGTACAAAGGCCCGGTTGGGGTTGGTAGGCTATTTATATACATTAGAAGCCATCCGCGGCGGCTATAGAGTATGCATAATTGCTCGGACTTACACCGGGGTGATCCGAATGCCAGTGGTTGAAGGTAAGGTAGTTCTGCACCAGCGTAGTCATTACCGGCACTTCATCCTCGATATAGTAGTTAATAACCTGCTTGGCCAGATAAGCCTTGTCGGCATCGTCGCCATAGCTGCGCAGCTGCTCATGTACAAAGCCATGCTGGGTGGGAGTGAGCTTGCCCTGGGCAATGTGGGCATTGTTTGGGACGAAACTGCCGTAGAACTCGATGTTGTTTCCAGTCACGGAGTGATCAGGATCATCTAGGACAGAGTCAAAGTCCTTGGCAGAGCTGCACACCGTGCCAGCTGAAGGATCGGTCAAGTTGTACGGGTTGCAGAAAGGGCCGTTATTGATAGGGTTATCCAGTCCCTTGATAGTCTGCCCGCCGAGCAGGTTGTCCACAGAGCGGTTTTCCATTTCCAAGATGACAACATTCTTGATCTTGCTCTTCAGATTGGCGATGGAAGGCGAAGAAAGAGGGGATTGCTGATCCTTTATATCAGCAGAGACCGCCGCCGCAAAGGTCAACAGACCAAGAAGGGCACTGAATTTCATTATGAATCAGGGGACGTCCGGTCCAAGGTCTGGATAGAGTGCTTGATTTTGAGATCTGAATCAAAGGATTTGCGGTCTCTCTTATGTTGCATGTAAATAAATATCCCTGGCATTCCTCGGGACGATCCAATTTCGATATTTCCTTCCACGTGTTGCTCTGGAAATCACGGCTCGATGGAGTTCTATCCTGAAAGCATAGATACGAAGAGTGGCAGTGATCAAGCTGCGGGGTCATATAAACTAACACTCTCACAGGGCGGGGGTGAACAACATCCTGAAATGCACCCGATTGGCGATCGTCGCATCGTCCCCATAATCCGTATGTGATTGGCCACTTGGGATCGATCGGTAGGCACCTCGATCACGTAAAAGAGGTACTAGCAACATTCATAACATGTTGTGTTGCACGCCTTCTGAGGCCGGGGGATTTACTAGTCACCACCATGCCAAGCATTCGCACCGGCTGAAAAAGTGCCAACGCATGGAGAATGACTCTAGAAAATGAGATCACGAGTTGTCTGGCCGAGCTAGGGATGTTGGACTGCAAGCGATTTCACTCGGTCCACTTTGTGCCGTGTGGAATGCCCCGAACCACAACAACCCACATTACCACTGTTAGGACGAAGTGCGACTTCCACGACGCTCAACATACAGATTCGATCATCGTGAAAGGTATCATTTGATGCCTCTGGATTCAAATATCTGATCACTCTTGAAGTTGAGTCTCACGCGTTCTCAAGGCCGTGCGGTCAGTGGAGGCGGTAATTGGCTACCAACAAGTTTGAGCTGAATTGGGCTATTTTGTTGAGCCGTGAGTCCGATGTAGCATTCGGATACTATGGGAGTGGTACAGACATATTGTAAAGATGGAGTAAAACCTATATGTTTTCAGCAAGAATCACTTAACCTTTATCTGCCCACATACATCAAGGTTATAGGTCTTGGTGTCCTCCACTCGATGAGCTCTCCCCTAGATAGTATGCGTACCTACACACGAAGGGACATCATGCCAAATCTGATCTTGTAGCCACTTGGTCACCGACTGGACTTTTGCCCAGGAAGATGCTGACCCAAAAAAGCGTGAACAGGGACAATATGTTCCCTAAGAGGAATCGCCCTAACTACAATATGTGTAAAGATTAACCACTCTCTTGCTTTAAGCATACTTGACAATTGTTACCAAAATTGGTACGAAGTAATTGAGATTTTGTGTGCACTATATATCTCTTTTTTATATCTTGACTATTTTGAGGGTTAAGACAATTAATTTGGGGTCATGACTATAGTTGAGTTTAGGTACCTTGTGTATAGAGATTGCATACAAAAGATACAAAAGATGCATTAGGTAATCCTTAGATTTGTAATCCAGTGTAAGGTTCCAAGGTTGGTCCGGGGGAACTGTCGATGATGGCATTTTCAAATGTCTCCGACATCCCCCCGGGGCCGTGAAAAATAATTAATAATCATGTCTGGATTTCCAACCTAACCTCGCCTCATACTTAATCCCCTATATATAAGTTAAATAACCCGCTTTGTTTCTAGATCGTCACATAATATCTTTTCGTGTGGAAATACATTCCTCTCGCCCGACCCGCACAGAGTCCAATAGCCCAACTAATTCCCTTATCGGAAAACAAAATTCCTCAACATCACAAACAAACCCTTTAAGCTAAGCTGTCAGTCGCACCAAAACATATTAAAAATGACGACCGCAGCCTTTAAATACATCGACCGGGCTTCCTACGACCCCAACGCCACAGAGCCTTTCAAAAAGCCGTGGGGCAAAGTCGACGGACCAGGCCGTTCCTACCAACTTATAGACCTGGAGCGCAAAGTCGAGAATCTCCGAGGGCAAGAGTCGGACTTCACAACGGACAATTCCGGCTTCGCCTTGTACAACTCACCCGCGAAGGAGACCGCATTCACCGACGACGCCGAAGTGCGAGCGGGGTACTACGCAGAGGTAGAAGACCTGCTCCGCAAGAAACTTCCTGGGGTGAAAAAGGTAGCCATCTTCGACCATACCATCCGGCGGCGGACGCCGGGCTCAGCGCGCAGCCCTGTACAGCTGGTGCACGTGGACCAAACGCCCAAAGCTGCTGAGGCGCGGGTGCGTCGCCACCTGCCAGAGGATGAAGTAGAGGAGCTGTTGAAGGGCCGATACCAGATTATCAATGTCTGGCGTCCGATTGAGAATCCGGCTTCTGATTTCCCGTTGGCGCTGATTGATTGGAGGAGTATTGCTCCTTCTGATTTTGTCAAGGTTGATCTTCTTTATCCAAAGGAGTGGCAGGAGCATGGAGAGGTAGCGCCGGATCCTGAGTCGATATCTTCTACAGAGGGGTATGAGGTCAAGGGGGAGACTTATGCTATCGCTCCTAATGAGAAACATCGTTTCTTTTACGCTAAGGATATGACGCCGGAGGAAGTCATGTTCATCAAGTGTTTCGATTCGAGGAGTCACACTATGACTGAGGGGAAGACGGATATTGCCCACGGCTCGGGACATACTGCTTTCATTGACCCGCAGACTCCGGCTGGATCGCCGGGGAGGCAGAGCATTGAAGTTCGCTGCCTGGTCTTTTACGAATAAGCATAAGGGGCTCTCACGTTGCGACGAGTGATGTATTTACAAATATATGCCTTTTACATGGTTTCTACCTTGTAGTATATCATCTATGTTATCTCTATTCATGTCCCGAGGTCATCGCGGGGCGGGGTTCCGACACTTATCTTTCCGACGTTTCCCAAAATGAAGTAAATCAAGTGAATCTAACTATGGAGGTCTACGTAAACGCTCTGTTCCAGATACTCCAGATTATCGATAGCCCGTCTTGGCAGGGTCGTATTTCACCTGAGTCACAGAGCGTCTCCATATTTAAAGACCCCTCTCTCCAGGTGTTAATTTTGGTTCTTCAACTGTTCACCTATAATACAGATTTCACATCTTCATAGCTCGCATTCTGTTCTTCCATTTTCTCCACTCAAGAAGGCGGCCAAATAGTGAGCCCCAACACCAATAACCCCTTCTACTTCCCCCAAGACATACTAACATCTACCCAGGATTCAGAAATGTCCTCTCCAACAGAACTACGAGACCAACCCAAAACCTGGACAAAGGGAGAATACTTAGTCTCAACCGACATATCCCTAATCCCCATCGAAACCCTCAACGCCTGGTACGCCGGCGAAGAATTCTACTGGGCAAAGCCAATGCCAGAGCCCACTTTGCGCGAAACATTGCAGAACTCCCTCTGTTTTGGGCTGTATCGCAATCCAAGTCAAGTCCGAAGCCAGAACCAGCCAGACAAGACACCAGAGAACGAGGCATCCTCAGAGCCCACACTCGAATTCGTCGGTTTCGCACGCTGCATAACAGACTATACAACGTTCCTCTTCTTGACAGATGTCTTTGTCCTGTCCTCACTCCAGGGTCTTGGTCTGGGAACGTGGCTTGTAACCTGCGTGCAGGAAGTTATTGAGTCGATGCCTTATTTGCGGAGATCGTTGCTGCTTACTGGGGATTGGAAGCGGTCGGTGCCGTTTTATGAGAGGGTTATGGATATGGAGCTTATGGTATGTAACCCTCCGGTTAATGGGGAGGATGCGGTGGGCTTTGCTGTTATGCAGCGGAAGTCTTGGGGGGGCTCCTGGGTTCGGGGAAAAGCCCTAGGTATTTCAGTGGAATTTAGAATGGGTTCCAAGGTTGTCTTTGGACTATTATATTATAAATAGATTTGTTGTTATCCGTGGATGGTTAGAGATATGGTTGATTCAAAAGAGACACTTTTGTTTCCATCCTTCCATCTGTTCATTGCTCATATGACTCATGACCAAACATTATAAGAGAATAATAAGTCACCCAAACTACCGATTCCAGTATGCTCCACGCCAAAATGCTTCCTCCTAGGTCCGGACCCTGAAATTCAAACTGTCATCAAAAAGCCATCCTATCACATCGTCTCTAATCAAACCCATACCCCCAGTGCCAGCCCCCAATGTCTCCCACGGAACGGAAGTAGGGCTAATCCAGTTCTGCGGGTGCATCTGCCCGAAACTAGAATGCATGGTGTGCTCACTGGAGGTCGATGCAACAGTTGGCACCGGGGATCCGGATTGCGAGTGTGGGTGCGAGAGGGCATAGCTGTCCTGCATTGTCATCCCCGGGGAGAGATTTGACATTGAGGGTGGGATTTGGATGCTTGGTAGGAGGTGATTGTGAGACTGAGATTGGATATTGGCTTGGTTTTGCTGGTGCTGGACTTGAGCTTGGACTTGAGCCTGGGCCTGGGCCTGGGCTTGGAGGTGGGACTGAGAGTGGGTGGGTGACTGGGGGTTGTATTTCGTCGAGGCAACGTCGCTGGTTTGTACGTTAGTCACTAGTCTGGAGGTGAATAGGTAAGGATGGGGTGTAACACGTACATCATCTGTCGAATTATGGGAACAGCCTTGCTGCAGAAAACACTGCGGACTGAGAGTGAGGCGAGCATATCTAGTGCCCGATCGAGAATATCTTTGATCTCTTCGTACTCGGACTGGCCCTCTGGAATGAGCAGGATGACAGCCAATGTGACTGCAGCGTGGAATGCGTGGAAACTGCCTAGTCCGCTGGTATACCATTTGTAGGGCTTGAAGGACTGTGTTTCGAGGAGAGTTTCGAAGATGGAAAGAGAAGCCTTGGCGGAAGCGATGCACTTTGCCCTTGTAGCGCAAGTTTCAGGTGTAATCTCGCCTTGTAGGTACCGACAGAGACCTGGGCGGAGGAGTAGAAGGAGAAGTTGGTGGATCTGGCTGTAGAGGATGTGGTGATTGGCTTGGTGGTGAATGAGTAGGGGGTTGTTTCTATCGGCGGCATAGCGAGCCTCGACCATTTCACGGACGGATATTATTTCCGCTTCGAGGTGAGAGGTGGTGAAGCGGGATGTACTTGGGTAGCTGAAGATCGTTTCGCAAATCTTCGAGGAGGTTCTGTATAGTCGGAAATTCAAGAGGAGGTAGGTCATCTGCGTTGGGCGGGGGAATGTTGAGGGTGCTGGTCTTTTCAAACTTGGGCTGGTGAGCAGGTCAACGTCGTCGATGTCTGCGGGCATTTTCACGTCTTGCAGTAGAGCCTGCTGATCCAGGCTCCCGAATGCTGTGTTTTGGATGGTGTACAGCACCATCAATCCAGCCCAGACCCGTCGTCGCTCTTCTCGCTCAATTGGTCCAAGAGTAAACCGCTCTGGGTCTAAATGGCAGCCCATTGATATCGCAACATGATGAGTGAATCCTAGCAATGTCCAGATTGGTAGGCCGCGATGGACTCGGGCGTAATTTATAAGAATTAAAGCTTGCAGTGAGTTGATCGAATGCCGGGACATCACTCCATCGGCGGCGAGACACCGCAACGCGGCAGATCGATATCGTGCTGACAGCACTTTGATATTCCGGCTGACCGTTCGCTCCCGTCCCAGATCAGACAGCAGAGGGTGGTCATCATCGAGTGCGCTTACAGCGATAGCAAGAATGGCGAATAGTAAAGCCAGCCATGACGTAGACACACTACCGGGATCATGGCAGAAATGCTGATACTCGGCTTCAAATGTCAGGTCGTGAAGAATATGGAAAACCTAATGTGTTGTTAGCTAGCGCTCCCGCATTTCTCCCGCACATAACATACCGAGGAGAAGACCTGAAGATAAACATCCTTGAGAGTATCGCAATACCGGCCAGGCGGCAGAACCGACAACAACTCTGCACGCGAGATACTCCCATTCCTCGCCAACGGGATTTGCAAATCATCATCATCCTCGGCGATATCCGAATCTAAATTCGGCAAACACTCCACAGCGCAGCTCTTTGCCACTAAAGACTCCCACTGCGAAGCTAGTGGCACATAGCGCACATGGCCAGAAGGTGAAGTATGAAGTTTGCCAACATTATCCAACATGGGGCCGAGTGAGTCCAATGTCTCAGGTTCAGAGAAACTGCCAGCTGCACTCGTCCCACCCAGTGGCGAGACCGCGCCACCGTTTGGCGTGCCAGCGTTCGAGGCCATCTGCTTCTGGAGCAAGGCTTCCAGGTTCCGAATTCGCGCTAGCAGTTCACTCTGCACTATGCTGTCGCCGGGCGAGGACTGCTCAGTTGAAAGCCGCGGCTGGCCGAGATAGATGCAGTCTTCGGCGCCTAGACCGCGCCGAACGCAAGTTTGGCATGGCCGGCCGTCGCGCGAACATCGGATCTTTCGTGTTCGGCAGGCCTGACAGCTGATGGGGAGCCGCTTGCCTGTTGAACGGGATGAGGCCATAGATGGAGGATGAAGGTCTAGGCTACGCGGAGGTGAAAAGCGGCACAATCACCTCCTCGTCTGAGGGGTTGTGGAGAGAGGGCGAGAATATTTCAATGGATAGGAACTGGTTCTCGGGAAGATCCAACTGCCGGTTTGGAAGGTTTCAAAAAGGGGTACTCCGCGATATATGTTGTGGGTATGGATCGCTGGATTGCCTGTCATGGGTCCATATGAAAATAGAAATGAGAATCCACACTGGTTGAGTGGGGATATTAACGTTTTTGGAGTTGAGATGAAAAGCGGATTGTCGAAGTCTTCTATACTCCAACCCGACTCAATTTGTAATAGGAGGCAACCCTTTTTCTTGAAGCCACATGAAGTTGCGTCAATCGGAGTGAACGTTAGCGGCATACTTATTTGCCCCTGTGTTGAAGATTTCGGCCGAACAGAAAATATTAAATATAATTTATTATTCTAGGGTTTGACAGCCTGGAGGTGACAACATTCCGAATACGGGGAGACCGATGCATGAAACTCTTCTAGAAGGGACAGGTTGATCTTCAGATGGGTCCTGGGCGATCAGAGAAAGAGTGGGAGATTGTCCAGCGATGCTACTAACAGAATGTGGTATAGATCGTGACAGACTACTGGGATTGTTTAGTCCTAATAGGGTTTTGATGCTCCTGTGACCCATGGTTGCATTGTTGCTCGGGCCTCCCGAACCCATCTCGACCGGCCTTATAGTGAACACATCCTCAGGACGGAATAGGTGCCAATACACGATATTTTCTGTTTTGTTTTACTGGTTTCTCGATTTTTTCTTACCCGCTATGCCAAGTGACGTGTGAGTGTGAGCGATACCAGTTGACACCTACGTAAATAGTAGGGAGAACCCGAAGTTTAGAGCCGAATTGCCGTTGCCACAAGACGTGGCTCAGCCACACATATTGTCGATCTTTACCCCTTGCTTCCGCTGGTCCGGAATGAGATGCGCGGATGAGGCCATTATTGGTTAGGGTGGTTTTCCTCAGCCACCTGCGCCATGACGACAATCCCCCTGTCGAATCTGGTGTCCATGGGTGCCATACTTAGAACAACCCTGGAGGGACTCCATAAACGTGAAAATTCTGATTATTTTTCAGCCCCCCGGGGATGTCACTGTCAATTCGTGGTTCGTTGTCAGAGCTTGGAATTGTTTATCTTTCTTAATTTCTATAGAACCCCGCGGAGACCCTGATCTGCTTCGAGGATTTGACCGAATTTCTACCAAGAATTACATCACACCATATTCATCAGTGATATAAAATGTTTGCCTAATATAAGGTACGTCATTTCTAGAATACTACAACATAGAATACTCTGTAGAATATTATAGAACCCTTTCTGTCGCTCTTTCATTCCATATTCCCTTTGTCTGATGGTTTGTGTGCTCGGACCCTCCCTCCAGGGCTCATGTTCCTGGCTCTCGGGAATCCGGTAACTTTAACGTCGAACTAGTTTGGCTCCGAGGTAAATCCGAACTTGGGGAGTTACCAAAGAGGAAAGAGAGAATTTTTAAAAAATGCATAGGCCCTTGAAAAGAGAAACAGGAATGAAGGTCAAAGAGTGTACCAAAGTACGTGGCAAATAGTCTCCCGATCCCGGGAATGTCCAGGGGACCAGGGGAGCCAACTGTTCCAAATAATTACACGTGGTTGTAGGTATATTAGCTTTGATGATCGTCGGTAGAGATCCTCCCAACGCGTGGCGATAGAGTTCCTGAAGACAACCTTAGAATATGCAGATGCTGCGCAGCAAGGATTCGATGTATATCGTATGTAGGGATGTTATTCACTAGTGGATATTGTACTACGGGGTCAGTTCGGAGAATTGACAACATGTTTTTGCATAATCATCAATAATCTGTCGGGCGGCGACCTCGGGGATTACTTTGTACATCAAGCTGATCTGATCTGGACTGTTCTCGTTCTTCACGCTTGTCTGGTGGAGAACCCAAGGCTGAAACGGAGGCAAAACACGAGTTAGGTTCCATGGTTTTTGCCTTGCTTTAATTTAAATCCTTCAGCCTAATACATATGCAGTCCAACAGCCGCTTGTTTTACTTTGTGGCTTCGGTAGTTCTTAGAAGGCATATTAAAGAAGCCACAATTAATCTTACCTCCAGTCGGAATAAGGGGGTTGGAGTGCTGATGTCTTACGATGTCCTCTGAATCGAGCATGGCGAAGAAATTTTTCAATACACATGCACTTCTGAGATTGCAGTTACAATTGCATTCGTGTAAGCGCCTGGCAAATCCCAACAAAGCTTTGCCAAGACAAAGCGGTTCAAACTGCCTTCGCTGTTCCATCGGTCGCTTCAATGTGCTGCGTATCGCCAACCACACTAATCGAACGCTTAGTTCCCTCTTGATCCACGACCCGGTCACCGAACGCGGCAGCCACTTCTTCAAGGGTCTTTTGCTTGGTTTCCCTGAACAAGGGGTGTTAGCTTCTTAACTCTATTCATACATCTCTCTCTCTCTTCGTCTCTGATGAAGCAAATAGAACGGAAATAGGTAAGTGACTTACGGGAAGTAAAAGTAAGCGATCACCAAGAAGAATGCAGAGCATGCTACAAAAACGTAGTAGTAGTTCTCATGGATATTGGCAAAAGCACTGGGCCCAGCCTCGGTGACTGAGATCGAGTGAAGAGGTTAGCAATCGCATACATAGAAGCACTAGTTTTCGTAATAATGAATGCCAAACATACTTCCAACATTAACGATGAAGTGAGATGCGGCGGCAAGTCCCATCACCTTGCTACGGAGAGCAACGGGAAGAACCTCGGCCCCATACAGCCAGGTAGTACTGTTGAGCATGCCATCTAGAAAAAGAAAACTAGAGTTAGCGAAAATTTCTTGCAGCCCTGGTCCATATTCGTACAATAGCAAACCACAAAGAGGTAGATTCCAAGGATCGCGAAGCCCTTTCCAACGCGATTGTCTGTATGCTGGAACTGCCTCTGCATCACCGCGGCATAGATCTCGATCAGAACAACACCAGCCAACCCAGCGATCAACATCCTGTGCGCAGTTAGCGGCGGGCCTGCCAAATAATAACTCAGAAGAATCTACTTACTTCCGACGTCCCCATTGGTCGGTCATATACATTGTGGTAACGGAGTTGGACAAAAACGCGACGGTACCGTAGACTGCAGCCAAAGCGAGGATCGAATGTGATCCAATTCCAAGGCCCTTGTATAGAATAGCTGAGGTATATATTAGCAACAGTTCCAACTCCAGCACACACACCTATAACTCACTCTGATAATACTGGATGACATTGACACCTGTCAGACTCGTCATAGTCTGCACAGCAATAGACCTAGAACATCCAAGTCAGTTCCCAAAGACATAACCCAACAAGAAAAGAACAAAGGAAACTCACACAAGCACCCGATGTCTAAACAACTTAAAGATCTCCCGGTAAGAAGTCAACTCCCTCTCCATCTCATACTCAATCTGCGCCTTCATAAGCCCAAACTCCTCCTCCATCTCATGAAGCACAAGGCCACGGCGAATACGCGCAAACTCGCTGCGCGCCAGCTCAATCTTCCCATGACGAATCAACTGTCGCGGCGAGTTAGGCATGAAAGTCGCAAGACCAACGAACATGATGACTCCCCAGGGGATCTGGATACCCAAAGGCAGGCGCCATTGAATGGGACCGTATGGCGCGTAGCTGCAAGCGTAGCCAACCCAGTTCGACATCATTGTTCCGAATGAGATGCCGCAGCCGGAGATTCCGCCGATCAGACCGCGGTATCTTGGGTCGGAGATTTCGCTCAGGTAGATTGGGACCGTTGCGACCATGCCACTGAAGCTTGTTAATTGGCCGGGTGTCTATAGTCCTGGGGGGAAGTATGTATGGCTTACCCTACTGCGAAGCCGGCTAGCACGCGGCCGGCGAGGAACATGCCGATGTTGACGGAGGCAGTTTGGATGATGGTGCCGATTGTCACGACCACGCACATCATTTGCATGAAGCGGATGCGGCCGAGTCGGTCGCCGATGAATGTTTGCGTTAGGGCACCGACCGCTTCGCCGGCGATGTACACGGCCACGACCTAGAATAGTCAGTTTCTGAATATGTTCTGTCGGGTTGGAGGTTGAATAGCTGGTTGTCTGGACGTACAGCTCCTGTGAGGCCATTTGATGGCTTTTGCATATAATCAATCCAGCTTTGGTGGGCAATCGCTAGTCGATCATTAGTCTGGATCTATAGAATTTGTAGATACTGTAACTGACTGGTTGTGGCAATGCCCGTATCGAATCCCTATTTGATCATTAGAGCTAAGTTCGTTTTGTACACGGTCCAAGATCAAATGATCTCGAGACAAGAAATCAACTTACGAACAGGAATGTGCCTATAGCAGCAAAGAAAGCAATACCCAGCGAATACCACATCGCCATCCTGAATGATTATTGATTCTCGGCGGAATCAGATTGGGTTGTTAATAAGTGAAGAGAAAACGCAGATCACCAAGGACTAGTAACAAGAACTACCCCGGTATATTAGATGATTTTCGCAGGAACAAAGCGGGCTACGTCCGATGGGCCGAGGATGCGTCACACAGGAGAGACAAGCGACGATACATACGCCCATTGTCGGAGGAAGGCCGAGAGATCGATTCCTGGGGAAGTGGGGGAAACTGGGGTAGGTCCTGGATACGAAATGTCTCCACTACTCTGAAATTCATCAAGGTCATTGGGATGTTTTTGAGCCGTTTAGCCTCTCAAGATCGGGAAATGGCTGGTTCGAAGCTCTCATGTGGTCCTCCGGAATGCGGGGGTTGGGGGTCCTCGGAGTCAACCCGCAAGAGAATATGCGTCTTCACATCACGTTCTTTCAGTTTCGATAGACAGACTTCCTTCCCATGTCTATTCCGGTCCAATAGTATGTGATCAATGAGGATGGAGAACCGGATTACCGGTTTAGGACCTCGTGGCGTTTGCTCACCCCCACGCTCGTCATCTTGCCCTTCGTATTTTCTCGACTCGGTTCTTCTGCGTTATGATAGTACGTTTGCTTTTCTTAGGGATATATATAGATTGAATATAGGTGAGCTGGGGGGACAAGTAGCTTACGTCGCTCGGGAGGTCCTTCGAAGGATTGCAAGTTTAGATCAAGTAGTTATGATGCAGTTAATTGGTAGCGGATGCCTTCTAAATACTAAATTGATGGCCTCGGGGGTAGATGGAGCGAGATATGAGACTTCGATAAAGTCTCACTCCACAGGTAATAGTGGACCCATCTTGGGGATGTGCAGGTACTCTTGGCAAGAACTGGGGCATATTAGCCCATTTTGACAGTCGAGAACAATGGATAAGGCATGAGGGATGCATACATCACTACGATGAGAAAGCTACTAGCAGCTCTACTGTAGAAGCAGGGATAATCATTCACGACTCATAATCCGGTAGTCATAGATGGTGTTTTTGAATAGTTGAATTCCTATTTCATTTTTCCATTGCCAATGTCATATATGCTCCGCAAAAACAGCGAAGCACTTTGTGCAATGCAGGAAACCCAGAAGCCGAACAAGGAAATTGAACAATCTAGAAAACAAGAGCAGCACCCTTGGTCTTCTTGTCACCACTGTAGAAGAGATACGTCAGTACTGGATAGCAAAACAACAGAACATGCATATGCAACATACCCCAGCTCGAAGTGCTTGCAGCGCTTCAGGGCGAGCTGCTTCTTGGCCTTGCAAGCAGTGCACTCGAGACGCAGGACGACCTTCTTGGTGGTCTTGGCCTTCTTGTGGAAGACGGGCTTGGTCTGACCACCGTAACCACTCTGCTTCCGGTCGTAACGGCGCTTACCCTGGGCGAAGAGGGAGGCCTAAATCACAGAAGAGAACATCATCAGCAATGGCTCACGACTACCATTCCGGTGTCGAGGGCACTAACCTTGCCAGCCTTGTACTGGGTGACCTTGTGCTGTTGGTGCTTGTGGCAGTCCTTGGACTTGCAGTACGTCCGGCGGGTTTTGGGAATGTTGACCTGTGCGGAGAGATGAGCTTCTGTCTTTTTGGTCTGATTGCGCGAAGATCAATGTCAATGTAGTCCGTGCCCCGAAGTCCGATTCGAAATTAATGCGGTCGCAAAGAGATGGTTCATGTCCGCCGGGCTGTGGTTTCAAAGAAAAGAAAACGTGGTCGCGTGGCTGGCATTCAAAACGATCGCGGGGTGCATCCATTGTGGTCTGCTTCTCGAATCCGTCATTTCGACATCAAGTGTTGTTATAGCAGGTTTCGCCACCCATTCCCTCTTCAATGCCGACTTTCATATTCCATCCTGCGAGAATCCGGTGGAAATGGACGGTTGGGTGGTTCATCATGCGGTAATTCGTGACGGTCGGCAGATTTGACGATTTCGAGGTCGGCCGCACAGTGGACACACAATCTCTCCATGACTCGAGGAATTTCGAATGGCCGGGGCTGGCAGAACACTTTGACATATCTCGTAGGGTGATATCCTTACCATTTTGACTGACTTGGCCGGATAGCTGGGTGGTGGTCGTTGGATTGTCGCTTGTCGGAGGAGAGCAAGTGCGATTGTTGGGTTGTGGGATTTCCTCGCTTAGGCCCTATTGGGTGGGCGCTAACCATTTTAGGAATTGCCAAGAATATTATGCTGAGTCATTCATAAAGTTTATGCCTGAGGCATACTTGTCATCACTGATGTCTAGAAATGTTTGGAGTCAATTCTCAGCATATATCTTGTATTCTGCTATACGAATCCTTCTCCAAGTACAATACTGTCCCCTACTCCATACCATGTCCGGCCCTTCATCAATTCCAACCCCTTTTCATGACCTATCACCCATTGCCCTTGACATGGGTCCCCCAATCTCTTCCACACATTTGAGCGGAGTTCATGATTGAGATCGTCGATCTTATCAATAAGTCGCGATGCTTCCTTCTCGAATTCCTTTGGAGAATCTGACTCTCCTTTTTTGGGGTCACTGGGCGCAATAAACCGCGCAATGGTGATATGCGCAGAAGGAACGGTATACCTAGCCGCGATTGGACAGCCAGATTGAGTCACGATATTGTAGAGATCACTTCGCAGATGGTGATACGTGAACTGATCATCTTTCCCACTATACACATTGCGATCTTCCTCGCCAGCTGCGGGAACAAAGCTCAGAGCAATAGCCGAAGTGTCGTAGCTGATTATTGGCTTCACCAGCCGGGCACGGTGGGTGAGAGTGTAGTTTGCCAGCTCTGCTACGAGCCCGCTCATCTGGAGGGAAGCGGCTATCTCATCAATTTCAGGCCCTGTTAGTGCAGACCTGATCTCGAGCGTGGTCATGTGCAGATGGTGCGGGGGTACGAGCCAGAGACCTACGTTGTAGATGCACGGTTAGTACAGTGTCTCTACATTTGCCACAGATCATATTTTGCACACACCAGGACCAATCAAAGGACCAATCTCCTGCTGGATCTTGTAGACCAGGTTCCGGATATGCTTTGGGGGGCGTGCCCAAAAGGCAAGGTTGTTTCTCGGGTCGACGAAATCTGTCAACCCCTTCTCTGCCTCGAGGACTTTGGACAGGATCTCATCCTCTTTCCATTCGCAAAATCCAGGTTGGCAGATTTGGTCTCTGAAAAGGGCATTTCTATAGCTTCTATGGTTCTCATAGGCAATTTGCAGTTTTTTCTGGATGGGACTATTAGCATTGGCTGCTCACAATCAATGACTCAAGCTTACCGGGTCATTTTCAGAATGAGTGATCAATTGCTGGAACTGGTTGTCAGCTGTTACATGTTGCGGTTCATTGGTCATGTTGTCTGATGTTGGACTCCGGTCGACTGTTGATTTTAGTCTGGGCCAAAGATTTCAGCGGGGTAGATGGGGTAAAACTGTATGCAAGTGAGAAGAGGAAACTTATACTATCTACTTTCCTGCTATCAAGTAGTAATGATAGACAGTAAACTGTTTATTTGTATTTGCATCACTTACTAAACAAGAAAATAGCTTTTTTGTTTCTCAATTCTTTTCCAAAATATCAACTATACCTGTAAGTAGTTCATTATATATTGCTGAACTCTTAAGGACCAATCATTTCCAAAGATGATATTTCAGGGGCTTACTGCTAGAATTAAAATAGCAAAAGCCTAGCGAGGTATCCTATCTTCATCAAAGATTCCTAATTACAGTGGTCTCTACATTACATTGTATATATCGTCGCAAAGTCAAAGTGAGGCTCCGACGCGATCAGGCACTAAGGCCACAGCCCCCCACCCAAACCCCGCCGGGCTCACATCTTCTCTCCAAACACTTGACAAGAGCTGTACCTCAAATACATTCCAGCCGATCCCTACCTTGCTACACTACTACTATCCAAAATAACAAAAAGCGACCGTCGCTTCAATATGTTGATCAAGTGCGTTTCTCAGCCCCAGCATGACCCCATGCCCATTGCATCATGGCATGACCCCGAACTGGAAAAGGTCACGTTCAGAGCCGCAAGCTGACATTCCGCGTCCAAACAGGGTCCGAACACTCACCGGCAAGGAGATCGAGCTCGACATCGAGCCTGACTACAAGGTAAACCACCCGTCAGACTTGATGCGTTTCCGGCTTCTCCCCGCACGGAATCACTCTACCCTTCGACCGAAACCCCACCGCTATATCAATACTTTCTGAATGCGCCTATACTGATACGGTCGGTTCTACACAGGTCTCCCGGATAAAGGAGCGTGTCGAGGAGAAGGAGGGAATTCCCCCAGTCCAGCAACGACTCATTTTCGGCGGCAAGCAGATGTAAGGAACTGCCCCAGAGTTATCTTACTGCTTTTCTTCTTCTTCTTCTTCTTCTTTTTTTTTTTTTCACGATCAAAAAACAGATCAAAGCTAACAACTTGTCACCAATAGGGCGGATGACAAGACAGCCTCAGAATATAACCTCGAAGGTGGCGCCACACTCCATCTCGTGCTTGCTCTGCGTGGAGGATGCGCTGCGAAGTCGATGTAACCGCTTTTTTGTCATTTTTAGATACCATATTTCTGCAGCAATGTGAATCAGTTGAGGAACACTAGTGGTGTCCATCCCGCATCCCATTTCGCGAGGATTCGACCACGCGACCGAACGATGGGATTTGAACTGAAATGGAGAGGCAGTATGCATACTAGGTGTTTTTGACTGGAACGTTTTATTTATTCGGGTCCTTTTCTTGAAGGAAATAAGGACTGGCTTGGTTTTGCTATACCGTTCCTGGCTGTATTTCCGGGCTTTGGATGTATGCGTACTTCAATGTAGTTGGGTGCGCAATCCCATGGGATACAATATGAGTACTGCTGATCCTTTTTTTTTGGAATGAAGCACCGGGAGATGGCAATACTACCTAGTCTAGCTAACCAAGTTTCAAACGCTAGATGGGCATGCGACCACGTTGAATAGAGCTCACCTCGCGGCAAGCCTAGAGACCTGACCAGCAGCATCGTTTGGACTTTCCGCGATAGTCAAAGCTTCGGAAAGTTGGTCGAGGCACATGGCCTGTATGTAGCATTGGACAAGCAGCGCCCCTATCAAACTTACAGACATAACTGGAGTCAAGGATAAGAATATGTGGTTTGGAAATGTGATGAGAATTTAAATGAATCATAAGTGAGGTAAAACCTACCTCGGGTATCAGAACGCGCCCAAACTACTTACACCAAGTAAAAATTTATGTCACCTATATCCCACATAGGCAAGTATGTATAAGGGCTCCTTTCAGATACCCTGAAAATAACAGATGGTCCGGTGATCTGAAGATCACGATAACTGACGCCGTTTTGCCGGCATGAAAATGCTCGGCGCCGGACGTCGACGAATGACGCCCGGGCGGGGCGTAGGAGGCCCGGAGGAAGGCGGGCCGGATGGGGGCAGAGATGATGTGTGAGGGATCGGGAGAGAAGAAGAAGAAGAAGAAGAAGAAGAAGAAGGGGCGCAAGGGGCAGGGCGAGAGGAAGAAGAAGCAGATGGGTTCTCTGCACCATGAGGGGGAGAGGTCGCACGGCGCTTCAGCGTAGGCTTGGGCTCAGTGGCCACAGCTGGTGACTTTTTTACGCCAGACGCATCGTTACTGGATGCGCCACGGGGTGAGGCGGCCGCAGAGGCGGTGGAAGTCAGTGCGCGTAGTCGTGCCTCATTCTTGGCAAGCATGGGGTGCTGGAGAGAGGGTGGAGACATGCCTGGGCGCCGGCTGATGCGCGGGGGAAGTGGTTGGGCCTTTGATGGCGGCTTTGGTGCTGCCTGCTCGGCGGGGCGACGGTGTTCTTCAACCAAGCCAATCGGTGCACGCTTGACTTGCGACGCACGGTTGTTTAGAGATTTGGTAGGCATTGTCAGCGCGGTGTTACGCTTCTGTGGCTGGAATATGCTAGGCTTCTTTTCAACACCGCCGCCGCCCGTCCTGTGGTTATATGTAGCATGGCGTTGTCGGAAAGAGGGCCGGGATCCAGCCATGCGCAAGCCCTTGCGCTCAGGGATGAGTTTGGGAGTGAGGAGTGCACGCTTGGCGCTAATGCCGTCAATTGCCATTTTCATCCTCTCCGCATCCGCATCAAGTGAACGTTGGGCTTGATCCCGGAGATCACAGTAAACCCCATACCAGTTGTTGGTATTATCCGGGAGGTGGTACTTCTCCCAGTCGGGAATGTCCCGTTTAATGAGCTCAAGCCACAGTTCTTCGTCTTCTTCGGCGAGGTGAGGGGATGCAAGCTCCATGGCGTGCTGAAAATTTATCAAAAATGGTATTAGTAAATGAGTCTGAAACTGCGAATATAGTCCAGGTGAAGCTTAGAACGACGTACCAGCTTTTCGGGGTTTTGGATATTAAGCAAGATAGGACGGGCAAGTGAGTATGGCATGGCGCCTAGATCATCCAGGTCTGGAAATCACACAGTTAGTCTGAGACCATTAAAAACGGGAGAGCTCAAATGCTTGATCTATACCTTTGACAAAGCGGATAGCCGTGGCTGTGGCTAGGTGAAGTAGTGATGGGGCCGGCATCTTGCTTATGACGGCAATGGTTCAGACCCAATTTGGTACCATGAAATGTGCGACATGGGATTGGAGCAAGTAACCAAGATATAACAAAGCAGACGAGGCGCAAGTCGCCCTCAACAGGACAAAGGACGGACAAAAGATGCCAGATGGGACGCTATTCTGGTGGTTGTAGACGGTAGGAGGCCCAGTTTTAAATAAATGGACGATCACGCGGTCGACGCTGATTGGCTGCCTATAGCTAGATGGGTTTAATGCCCAAGTGCTTTATTCGATGTTCTTTATTCGAATGTTACATATCTACAGTTACGGAGTCGAGTCCGTAGTAGCGGTCTAATATTTGTAGGTTTGGATATCGGCTCAAGTGAGGACTAAATGACCTTCATTGTCAACATGCTCGGGGATCTCAAGTTTCATGTTATATTTGCCGGTAAAACCGCAACAACGGGAGATTTCAACTGAAAGTCGATCCTATATCTTGTGGATCTCAAATGTTATATATCGTTGCTCGTAGGATTGTGCAACCAGCACATATATAGCAACTTGGAAGTAATGTAGCTGCTCTGGATATCATCCTGAGGCACCTTTCATTTATCCATATATACGACTTCTCCAAACTCGCAATGTATTGAAAGCCCAGTGATATGGTATATATGGACTCCTTTGGTTTTGAAGTAGCCTCTTATATTCCAACGGCTTCTTGCATTCATCTTGTAGTTGCCTCGGATCCTTCCTCCGTCATCTTTGGAACTTATAGTTAGGAGCACGTGATGGCCCACCGCGAAGCAAACCATGCAAACACCGTCTTGATAGCATCATCGAGGGGCATATCAATGAACTTTCGAAAATCAGCTCGACATATCATTAACTTCGGTTGTCAGTTACAAAATCTACAGGTATGTCCCTTGCGGTCTTTCTTTCTGCTATGATGTTCGTATATATACATAGTGCCTTGAACAATTGTGCCAGCAATGCTAGCTGCACAGCTATCATTCGGGCATCCTGAGTGCTGGATATAGACTCCCGATAGCGTTAATTAGAACACACCCTCCTCTTATGGCACCCCAACAGTCTTATTCAAGGTTCGCAGTCAAAGCCTAGGCCGCATCTAACTCTCACACAGGTAATCATAATGGCACCCCGCACGCAGCTAGAGATCACCACATCCTCCGTGATCCGCCTTGTCAAGGAGGAAGCTTCGTATCACAACGAGCTTCAGCAGCAGGCTGAACGTATCAAGAAGCTGGAGGCTGATACCACTGACGGTGACGAGAACCGCGAGTATACCCTGAAGCAAGAGGTATGTGCCTTGTACAGGAGCGTTGCTTCGACTGAATCATTTCTCATCTTTCTGAAACCTCTAATGCTGACATGAGTGATAGCACATGTCTCTTGAGGAGACCAAGAAGGTCCTGCCTACGTTGAAGGAGAAGATTGTGCAGACTGTTGCGAACCTGGAAGCTCTGATTGTGAGTGTAACATCCTTTCTCTACCAGCTATCTACATTCTTGGATCCCATTAACCAACTTTGACAGATCGAGGAGGGCAAGAAGGGATCGGAGAGCAACGTTGAGCACATTACCGCTGCCAAAGAAGCCATTGCTCAAGCTAAGACTGCACAGCGCGAGATCTCGTGAAAGAGATGTCGATTACATCAAAGCAAAAAGAAATACCCATTAGGTGGAAGATTCCATAATATCATTCAATAAATTGAAACCATGCCCAACGCCAGACCATAAACCAGAACTCCTTGCTAGTGCTAGTAATATACACGCCGAAATGCATCTCAGGTAGTATCCATCTTTCCGCCGAAGTCATCAGGGAGTTCCTCCCCTTCCTCGAGGTCAGATAATTCGCCATCACTAACAGCAGGGATTTCACCCTCATCCAGCATATTGGTGTCCTCATGTGCCCCATCGCTCTGGGCAGTTGTGACCTGTCGCAAAGGTGACGCAGCACCGGCGGCCCCGGACTTCTCAACATGGAGAGCAGATGACCGACCGGTCTCATCTTGGCCGTGCTGGGAAGGGGTCACGGCATCGCTTTCGTGACCAGGAGGGGTGTTCCCACTGCTAGCCTTGCCCTTGGATGCGACATCTCCCTCGTCGCCGTCTTCGCCCTCCTGCATGCCTTCCCGGCGCTCGACTTCCTCTTTCTCATCGCGGATCAGGCGACGAAGCTGCATCCCCTCGTCCACAATACGACCGAACTGCTCGCGCCGCTCAGCCCAGGTCATGGCGTAATCCTTACTTTCCTTCTCGAGATCTGCGATCTCTAGTCGCAATTTCTGAAGGTTCGCGGACTGGTCTTCGCGCGGCTTGAGTAGGCGGTTGCTCGTGATTTTGTCCGTCAATTCATCGTAGGTCTTTCGCAAGGAGAGAAGTCGTTGTGCCTCTTCAAGTTGACTGCGTAGATCGGCCGTGCTTTCTCGTACTGACTGCATTGTCGATAGAATCTGAACTCGCTCGGTGGCATATCGCTGGCGTTCTTGCTCGTTGCTGGTAAGAAGGAACTGCACGCGCGCAATGCTGGCCTCAAAGGCGGCAAAGTCGAGTGAGACATCCTCGCGGAAGTGGCGCCATTCTTCGAGCCTTTTCTGTTTCTCAGCTTCTGTTGCGGTCGCATCGGAATCGGCGTCGGTCTCTTCGGGGGGAGGGGTGAGAGGGAGTGATGATTGTGAGACAATGAGAGATTCGGGGTTCAATAGTCGTTTCGAAATTCGCTTGAATGGTTTTTCTTCGACGTTGAGGAGGCGCGACTTGTGGAGCGCATCTGTACCAGCTGGGGTGTTAACATTGACCTGGGAGGACAGAGTTGGAGTGGACTCAACCTTCTTCTGGCTGGCCTAGCAGCCCGTATGAAGCCATTTTCTGTATCTGATTATGAAGTTCAATCCCAAAGTCTAATAACGCAGGGTAGATTGAAAGAGTTCGCGACTTCAAGGTGATCGAAGTGGGAGGGATATGAAAAGTAAAGCCGAGCGAGCGGTCTGGCACTTGAACTCCGCCTTAACCTTATTGACCTCCAGGGCTTAATGGCGATTCTTCAACTATCAGCGGTGCTGCCTAACAGGAGTAGTCGACTTTCGTTTACACAATTAATCATAGCATCCGAGGCTTTTAGCCAGAGACCAATTCAAAACTACCCAGAATCGGTCGCGTGCTTGCTTAAGGACCACGCTGTACTCCGCAATCCAAAGCTATTTGCAAGCACGGCCTGGTGAAGCCACAATCAGAGCCCAATGGACTTTGTCGCTCAAGGCTCTGTGACTGCCGCCCTAGCTGCTAACTTCTTTCTGTCCTCTGTACTTTCGTCAGTTTCATCACTATGACGGAGATGTACTCCGGCCTCCACGTGGGCCAGCGGTTTTGCTCTCTGGAAGAATTCAAAACATTGGTACGGAGTATATCAGTACGGCAACACTGGGAGCTTCGTGTGGCCCGTAGCAACAAGAAGAGCGTCGTTATCGGATGTCGATCGTCGGCAAATTGCTTCTTTCGTGTGGTCTGTCGCTCAAACAAAAATGCCACCTACATCACCAGTCTTCAAGACAGCCATAGTTGCCGTCGGAGTGCAAATTCTCCTGCGGCCACACCCGCCCGCTCTGAAGCTTCCCATGTGCGATTCCTGCTGAGTGAGATCCCGAAACTTTTCAATATGAAGTCGAAGATACGAGCCCAGGATGTTGTGGATGCTGTGAAACGCTACCATGGGTATGATATATCTATGCGTCAGGCACAGCGAGCGCTTACCAAACTTCAACCACGACATGCCGAGGGCCAGGATGAACATGGGTTGGATATCGATATGAGCGCAGGGGAACAGCAATCGCCTGAGCAATCTCCCGAGTCGCAAGGAGAAGGGGCACACACATATGGGGAGATACCTGAGAATCGTTGGCTTCCGGAGCATCTCCCATCATCACTGATCGACGATGATAATATGTCCCCAAACGAGACCTCAAACAACCACATACCTGCTCCACCATCTAGTTCCCAAGCCCTGCCATCTCCACAACAGGTGCAACACGTACCGATTCCCACATCAAACCAACACTCTTTCAATCAGAACCCACACTCAATGAATATACCCCAATCAGGAGTCGAATACCAGACTGCTGCTTCTTTACCAGTAGGAGTGGTCGGACCTCCGAAAGACTACTCTCAGCGCAGTGATCACGATGCCGTTCCCCAGATGATTCTTACAAATTTCAAGATTGAATTCACCTGCACGACCTGTGGGACACTGAACCAGAGCTTTTTCCCCAACCAGGGCAATGTCACCGGTGCCAGCTATATGACCCATCATGCTGTACCGAATCCTGGCAATGTTCCAAGACACGCTGGAACTACTCCTCAGAGTGGTGTTGGTAGCAGTAGCAATGCAGTCGGAGAAAGCCCTGCTTACGATATTAATGCCTCCAATCCACCTTCCATCCAGAACGCCTGGCCTGGTGGTGGCCTAGGAGTTCAAATCGGGCCGGCACATACCTAACATATCCTGTTAAAAGGGCTGTGCAAACCCGTGCTTGCGCACTGCAACTCGAGCCAAAACGCACACCAGCTGAATTTATGCCTTACTATGCATGGTATTGTATGGTATTCGATGCCTTGACCGTCCCGGTTTCTGACTTTCAACTCGTTCTATGAGAAGAAATTAAGGTCAGAATGTTGCATGCCCGATCCAGATCACGAGGACAATCACGAGGACAACCTCTAACTCTAGTGCGAAGAGGGCCAGTTCAATGGTCTTTTCTGGGATCTCTGTTTTGATTTTGACTGTGAGGACTCTATATAGGTTCACTTTATGCAGGGAAAGTAACGTCCGAGACGACCTGGGACTGGATATAATCAGGGCTGATATTGTTGTGGAGTCGACGAGCTACGCCGGTTAATTGTGTCTTGATACCACTTTTGACGGTGGAGTTGTTAATACCTATTCCTATGTGCTTAGTTCCGAGATTATCACCTCGTCTACGACCACATATTGGTATACCCATGCATTTGATTAAATACATTGTTCCCCAAAACAAGTTCCTTCCGGAGGATCTTGCGCAACCCTCCCTCACCCTATTGGTAAAAACGAGCTAAGTTGGGCATAGGCGGCGCTGTGTCGGCTGAATATATACATCTGTGTCGAGAATATATGTCTCCAAATAGAAGTAGCCTAATTGGCCAAATTGACCGCACAATAACTAAGTGGTCAAGGTACAGAACACCAGCGGCGACATGAATACTTCGGAGAAATATCCGGAGACAGGCCTAAATTGCCTGATTCGGCATCCCGGACCGGCATTACTCAGCAATCGGAGGTCCGATCGGCTATCCGACGCGGATCCACAACAGACTCTGCTCTTCGCCAACCGCACCGAAAAGATGACGCGGAATCGAGCCATCGGTGCGATATTGGGCTGTAATGCAAACGGAGGGCACAAGCTTTCACTTGCGTCGGACCTGGATCCGACGTGATACCTACCAGCGGCGTTCAAGCTCCAATTGACATCCAGCATTGAGTTGCCCGATGGATCAAGACGCCCTAAAACCCTGCCAGGGAAAAACTTTTCTTACCAATAAAATGACTCTTATATGAACAAATTTGCCGTGGGATTAGCTATTCCTCTAAATAACATCGAGACCCTCCTCATTCCATACAATTGTGCTTTGGATAGTATCACGCCAAGCATTCCCTCCCAACCTTAATATACTTCGTGTCGCAGGATATTATACGCCACAGGGCACAGATGGCCGTTTACGAAAATCTTGAACAATCGAAGGAAAATTTACTACTTTGAGCGAGTTTCACGCGGCCACATCTGCAGCTATGAATCGACAACGAGAGGCCGAAAAGGCCCTTCACGACCAAACAAATATTCTCCCCTTCGCGCAACTCATGGTTGTCTTCACGGGCCTAGCAATTTCCTTGCTGATTTGCATGGTGGATCAGAATGGCATCAGTGTCACACTACCGACGATCTCACGCGAACTGGATGCCCAGAATACCATTTCCTGGGCTGGAACCTCGTCGCTAATTGCAAACACCATGTTCACCGTGCTTTACGGCCGACTGTCAGATATTTTTGGCCGGAAAATCATGTACATTTCCGCGTTAGTCTTGCTGTGTATTGCAGACTTGCTCTGTGGTTTGTCCCAGAGCCCAGCTATGTTTTATGTTTTCCGAGGCTTGGCTGGTGTTGCTGGTGGTGGTGTTACCTCTTTGACGATGATTATTGTTTCCGATATCGTGACCCTGGAAAAGCGAGGCAAGTACCAGGGTATTCTAGGTGCATCTCTGGGTATTGGTAATATCATTGGACCATTTCTGGGTGCTGCATTCATCATGCGTTCAACGTGGCGCGGTTTCTTCTGGTTGATTTCTCCATTGGCTGCTTGTTCTGCAGTCGTTGGATACTTCCTCATTCCGAATAATGCACGCAAAGATAGCTTCCGAGAAAACGTTGGCCGCATTGACTGGTTCGGACTGCTTGCGTCGTCCATTGGTATCATTTTCCTCTTGATCCCTATCTCGGGTGGTGGATCGTATTTCCCCTGGGATTCACCGATGGTCATCAGTATGCTCGTTATCGGAGGTTGTTCACTCGTTGCATTTTTGCTTATTGAATGGAAAGTGGCTACACTTCCGATGCTACCAGGTAAGTTCCGATATACCCATAGTGATAAAGGGACATTCAATTGACATGCAACAGTGGTCTTCTTCAAAAATAAGGTCGTCTCTGCAATCTTCTTGCAGAGCTTTCTGTATGGTGCAGTTTACCAGGCAAGCCTTTACTACCTGCCACTGTACTACCAGAATGCCCGTGGCTGGTCGCCAATAGCCTCTGCGGCCATGACATGTCCTATGGTTGCGGCCCAGTCAATCTTCTCAATCACATCCGGACAGTACATCTCACGAGTAAAGCGCTATGGTGAAATCATTTGGATTGGATTCGGCTTGTGGACCTTGTACGTTGATCAATGCCTAAGCCCTCTTACTGTGACCCCATACTAATAATCCTTCTCACAGGGGGTCGGGTCTCATGTTATTATTCGGTACCCACACCCATCCTGCCGTTATTGCCGTCATTGTGGCAGTCATGGGTGCCGGTATTGGCTTCACATTCCAGCCTACCCTCGTGGCCCTGCAAGCTCATTGCACCAAGTCCCAAAGAGCAGTCGTGATTGCAAACCGTAACTTCTTCCGCTGCATTGGAGGTTCATGTGGCCTCGCCATCTCTGCAGCGATTCTACAGGCTACTCTTCGCTCTAACCTACCAAGCAAGTTCGCATACCTGGCAGACTCTTCATACTCGCTTCCTTCAAGAGCGAACCTCAGTGCAACTGAGTGGGCTTCAATCCTGCTCTCTTACAGCAAGGCTTCCCACGCAGTATTCATTCTGCAGGTCCCCCTCATCGGTGTGTGTTTCCTGGCATGTATGTTCGTGCGTGACAGAGGTCTGGAGCGACCAAAGGAGCCGGAAGAGATTGAAGAAGAAAAGCGGAAAGCCCAAGAAGAGAGAGATGCCGAGGCGGCTACTTCTGATTACCCCGAAGAGTCTGTCGACCATCAGGCATACCGCCAGACAGAGAAGTGTCATTCTGCATCGACATTCGCCGAACCATCTATGCCGCCTTCTCGGGCGGAACCTAATATTGAGGGATATGGAGAGAAGGAGCAGCATCGAGGCATATAGAGACTTAATAACGCTGAGGAGCCGCTCGATTTGATTTTGATTGGTTGAATCTGCATTTGCTTTTGTTGCATATACGGCGTGTGATACCAAATAGACTTGATACTTACTTCCGAGTCCTACTAATGAAATTGCATGTCAATATTGCTATCTGGTGAAATAGAAGCTATTCATCACTTCCAAGTTCTGCTTTTACTGATTACAAGTGTCTGAACCACAGAAAGCAACGAAGCAAAAGAATTAAATATATAGCCTAAATGCCTCCATTGTAGGCTGCCGTTAGTGTTCATAGATGTCTTGTCTTGGCATTCCCGCTCCAACCGCATCTCCGACCTCTCTCAACCTCCCCTTGCAATGGCACTTCACCAGTGTCTTGATGGTTCAAATTGAGGCTGATATTTTCCAGCAAATTTAATATGTATGCACTCGGGCAGAGTCCCGAGTCATCGAGGCAGACAAGTCCCGCATCACGAGATCATAACCCGCGGAAACGCGGGAGGACCGCATGCACTCGCTGCAAGACACGGAAGCAGAAGGTGAGCTCTAGTCAGTAATATAGATAAAAAATCTGGACTAACGGGCTGCCAGTGCGACAATGAACATCCGGCTTGTTCCAACTGCTTGAAGGCAGGGGTCTCGTGCGACAAGTCCAGCGTCCGAGAGGACAAAGACCGACAGAATGAGTAAGGTCCAAATGTATCAAGAACCCGAGAAAAGTTAACCTGGACGTTAGTTACATACGTGGCTTAGAGGAGCGTGTAATGTTCCTTGAGCGTAAACTTGTCGAGTCTGATCGATCATCAGACCAGAATGCTGCCGCTACAAATACTGCGTCTTCGCTGTTCTCCCCACAAGGTGGGCATACAACACCGCACACAACTACGTCGGGATTTGACAATAACCCCGTCGGAGAGATTGTGGGACTCCTTGCTCTCAGCGCCTCCGAGGCCCCTGCATACGTAGGATCCAGTTCTGGTCTTTCTCTCGCTGCCGACCTGGGGGAGATGGTCCAAACGAGTGTATGGAACCAATTCATCTCAAGAATGCAGCAGAAAACCAGTACTACCGCCAATAGTTCTCGAAACAAGGCAGGCCAAGCACAGGGGCCGACGGAGCAGTCCAGCGCCACTCAAATCCGAGATCGAGCAACTAGGACGGAAGATCTCCTGCCAGCGAGCGTTGAGCCTCCCACGGATGAGATGGGGGCAAGGATACTCGAAACATATTTCACCCGGCTTCATTCTCGATATCCGTTTCTTAATCGGAAACAAGTATGGCAGATCCATGTGGATCGATGGCGCCTAGCGAAGATCAAGCGCGAGGATCTTACTCGGTCTGATCGATTTGCTATCTTCAAACTCAACCTGGTCTATGCAATTGGCGCAACGATGCTTCGGCTGAGTGAGAAATATGCGTACACGACTCCAGAGGTAATCATAGTCTTTAAGCATTAGATCGGACGCCGCTTACAAATTTTAGCGATTCTACACTGCCGCCTTGCAGCATGTTCCCACAATGTGCGAAGCACGATCCATCGAAAATATCGAGGCCATGGTTCTCCTTGTCGTGTATCATCTCCGAACTGCATCCAGTCATGGCATGTGGTACATGATTGGACTTGCTATGCGTACTGCTATCGATCTAGGTCTTCACCGCAAGGCAAATGAGAGCAACATGGATCCATTTACCACTCAGATGCGACGCAGACTATTTTGGACTGTTTACTATTTGGAGCGAGTGGTATCAATGTCACTTGGTCGCCCGTTCAGTATATCCGATCGTCACATCGATCTTGACCTCCCACTCGAAGTGGACGATGACATTGAAGATCCGACACTACTCACAGCGTCCCTAGATCCAAACAAAACCACAACCTTGACATTCGCAATTTACCTCTTCAAACTCCGTCGCATCGACTCCCGCATCCAACATAAAATCTACCGTGCCGACCGTCCCCTATCTTCTCTCCGACCAAAAATGGACCCTCTATACCTTGAACTGGAACAATGGAAAGAATCCGCCCTACTGCGATTCAGCGGCCCAGATCTCGACTATCCAATGCTGCACTTTAATCGAGCAGTCCGCCTACTAATCCAGCCATTCCTCCCCCTCCTCCCAATCACAGACCCATACTACCAAATCTGCATCCTGGCGGCAGGAAATATATGCCAATCCCACAAACGCCTCCACCAAACCCTGGAATACGGCCACTCCTTCCTAGCCGTGCAAACCGTTTTCATGGCTGGAATCACCCTCCTCTACGCGCTATGGACACACACAGACCAAGTCTGGTCCGTCCGCATGAGCAACGACATCCGCGCATGCTCAACAGTCCTCTTCGTAATGGGCGAGCGCGCAGCATGGGTCAAGAAATACCGTGACGCCTTCGAGTTGCTAGTCAATGCCGCCATGGAGAAACTGCAGGGGAATGAGACTGCCCGCAACGCCGGAATGGCTGAGCTGATGACGGCCCAGTATGGCGTTAATTGGAATTCTACTACTGCTCCCGGCATGTCAGGTAGTGATAAGTTTCCCCGGTCAACCCGACCGGGCTGGCTCCTGATACTACGGGCGCTACGCCCCAGGGTTGTGCGGGTGATGATTCTGAGCATGCGGTTAGGATGGCGTTGCAGCTGGCGCCGTGGATTGATCAGGATGAGAGTGATCCCCTGTGGGTGCCGGACTTTGAGACTTTGGAGAACTTGTCTGGGACTTTTTGGAGTCATGGTGATACGAGACTTTTCGATCCTATGTGATGTCTTTTCGGATTTGTTGTACATACATGTGAGAGACGGAAGTTGATACCCTTTTCTGTTGATATAATATGGCAGGTGCCATTTTCTAAGATTTACCATGGGAGAATTGCCATGGAGTTCTGGCGGTATTTGGTTGAGATATAAAGGACAGTTGGAGACCGGATCGTCCGATGGCCCTGCTGCGTATTTCTAAAGTATTCACGTTTATAATATGTTCAAGGGGGTATATCCGCGAACCAGCTTGCAAGATCTGGCAAATCAAATCTTCCAAGGAATCCAAACTCTTCCTGGCCCAAGCTCATCTCATCCCAAGTGCTAAAAAGATTAATATCCATGTTAGCGGGTGCGTGACGGAGGTTGTGTTCATCTGCTATGGGCTCGGTAGGCTGCGACGACAAATCGGGTCGATTCGGTTGTTGATTGCCCCTTTGGTGTAGCTGAGTAGAAACCATCGAGGGATCACCAGGCCGACAAGTAGCTACACGAGAATCAGCTATAGCCAGCGAAGATCCGTTACCTAGCAACGAACCTGAGTAGTTTTGTGTAATATGTTGATGTGTCACCTGCAAAAACTGCAATGAGTTGCGGGCAGACACACTGAATATAGCCATGAAAGCTAAGATTTCTTCGCACTTGCGCCAACTCTCATCCACGATTTGTGAATCAACTTGCTCCCGGATAGAATGGCAGGAATATGACATTATCAGGATGAACCCTGCGGTCGATGTGTCTAGTACATGTTAGTTGGTGAGCAACTAACAGCAAGCGGAATTAACCACGAACAGAATCCATTGTACCACCATGCATCAGTTACATTTGTCCGATATGTCTTGTAAACAAGTGATACCAGGTCTATGGCTGCCATGACGCAGGAGGCGGCGCATTTTGAGAAAACAGTGGAGTAGATAATGTTTCTCTCGCTGGATTGCGAATCAGAGCGACGTGACGAGCCAGCTCGCTCATCGGAGCAGAGTTGAGTGAACATGGGGCGATATAATAGAAGGCGAAGGTGGATGAATCTTTCTTTTGGTTAGAAATTGTCACTGAAAAGCACAGAAAGAGAAGCTACCTCGCACGCAGCACATTCTGCTGGCGCTTGAATGTCGACGCATTTCCACCGCCTGAGCGATGCAGTGATGGCTCATCTGTCCAATTTAAGGGCTGGGGCACGCTAGCCTCATATGCAGCAAGTTTATCGTCGAGTTCCATCAATACATCAAGGCTACAGAGCTTGGAGCTTCGCGGCGAACCGGTGCGAGTGGTATTCGATCGACTCTGCCAAGCGTTATAGACCTCGGATAGAATAGACTCGAGAATTTTGTACAACTCGATGGTCGAAACATAGAATGTCATATATCCCAACTTATGGTCACAGGGTTGTCCACTAAGCTCACAAGGATCAGCTTCTTCGGAGTCCGTTCCCATTGCAGGCAGAGGCAACGGTGAGATGTGAGAGGTCATGCTCGGCCTTCCATGTGTCATGCTCACAATCCTATTTGATTAGTTAGCTTTGTCTTCAGAAAAGAATGTAGAAGAGCGATTGCACCAACATATCCATAATGACACAACTATGCCAGGTACGCCGTCGTATTTCTGTCTCCAGGGGTTTGTTCGAGGCGTGTGTGGTTGTCTCATGTAACCCGAGTCCTTGACCAGCTCGACATGCCAGTCCAATTGCATTCCAGCACCGGTTCGGATAAGGGGTGCTCTGAAGAAGAAGCGAAACAATCAGAAGCGTTTGAACGACGCCGATAGTGCCTATGTCCAGAAGATCAAGATTCACAAATCGCTTTGCGCGAAGGAAAAAAGAATAAACCGCAGCCTCCCGGTCCGCGGGTGGAATATCAGAGAAATAGCAGCCAATGGCAAAGATGCAGTTTAGTGCGCAGTGGAAGACAATTGAATTAGGACCGCAATCGAACGCACCCCCGAGTCCAATATTGAGCTGTGGCAACTCGGGCTTGGACGCCTTGTCCGACCCCCAGAGATTTTCATACGCTTGCTCAAAGCTGGGGCGATGGAAAAATGGGAATAGACAATGTACTCTGTCCCAGTAACACTCAAGAAGATGGTCTGCCAGAGATCGAGGCGGCAAGGAGAAATCGTCGAACCGAAGATCTACCGATGGATGGCCTAAATCTCGCCAAATCCCCGTATCAGGGCCCTGGGATCTTGACGACTCACTCTTACTGTCTCGCAAAGCTGACATGTACGACTGCAGAGGCATCGACTCTCCCGCGAGACGCAAAAAAGACGCCACTGAAGAGTTCCCATAATATTGCTGCTCCCGTGGAGAGTCTGTGCTTGGTTCATCTTCTGCAACAGATATTGCACCCATGGCGGTGACGTTACCGTGGGAGTTGAGAGACGGTGAAGGATATATACTGCCTGCTCGTGGCTGGGAAGATTCAGGAGACAGATGTGTCAAATGTGGAGATCTATAGCGCTCAGCTTCCGGTACATTCCTCTGCGCGGGAAACCTTGGCGGTTGAAAAGTAGGCGTTGAAGACAGAGGAATTGTTCCAGATGGCACAGGGGTGGAACCCAGTCCTAGTAATCCTTCAGCAGCAACAGATGTCCTGGATTCTGCATCCAGGTGATCCAGATCCATATCTTCACCCATATGACTTTGACTTCCAGGTGCCCTGTAACCTCCATCTTGTGAAGGCCCAGGCGGAACAGTAACCCCGCCTTTCGCACATGTCTCTTCAAGCTCCCGAATACGATTATGGAGAATCTTCAGGTATTCATCGTTGCTGGCAGACCTCGCATTATCCAGCTTGTATACACATTGGTCAACGGTATAAGAGCGTCGAGCACATGGGCCACAAATTGGCTTTATACCATCGCACCTGACCTTTTTATCTCGGCATGATTCGCAGGCCAAGGCAATCTTACGACGCCTTGGTGGCTCCCGTTTAGTAATTCCACCTTTGGGAGGCATCTGTTTCACTGTGCTTGGTCCCACAAGCCACAGTATTGCGCCCTATTCGATTGGTGGTCCGGATGATAACCGAAAGGAGTGGTACGTACTGCAGGAACTGCAGACCTGGGGAAGGGAAAAGGGGTGGAACAATCCCGAGGCTGACCGGAATGGACCCGGAGATACTATCACGTGTCAAACCTTACCCCGCGGAATTAGGTCGAAATAAAACGGAGAAATGGAGAAGGGTGTGCCTGTTTTGTCTTTAAGGTCAAGGCTAATGACCCCTGAATTGCTATAATTGGACAGCTGGTTCCGATTCGTTGGATCGACATCATACGTGGACCCCGGGATACACCCGATGTGTTTTGTTTCTACACGGAGACGTTGGGAGAGGAATACTTGAAAACTAAGTACATACTACACCTATGCCTACTTAGGTACGCAGTTGAAATTATATACGGAGAACTGCAGTCAGTTGAATCAGCCAATCATTTCACCACCGGACGTTGCACCCGTAGTGCAGGGCAGATGTGGAGGACGCCGATCCCCAGGTATAATATGCCGGGTGCATTCCGGAATTGACGTAGGGAACCCTGCTCCTCATTAATGAGACTTGCTTCACGGCATTAATAGAAGCCAATCCCCTTCACTTCCCCCTTTATCCTTAATCCCAGAACCAAGTGCTGTTACATATCGTTGTCTTTCCACAAGCCTGATTTCAGAACATCACAACCAGACCCATCAACGAACCCCCAAAGTACAATTTCACCTCGATACCACCATCTACCTGGATATCTTCCATAAGTCAAAGAACCCAAATGGAAAACGACACCCAGACACTTCAAATGGACCATACCCTTTCACACTGCCCCTGGCAAGCCGACAAACCCCAACCAATCTCCCGAGACCAATGGCCGGAAGAAGGTCTCCAATGGGGTTCAGATCCCAGCTTCTGCTATCACGGCTATTCTAGTCCCATCGGCACCTGGACAGAAGAGAGACTTGTGCAGAATCTGATGCGGAACATGGCCAGCTTCTGCACGGTCATGGACATTGGCTTCAATATCCCCGAAATTATAGATGAGCCATCCGAGAAGCCTATACTGGATCCATCAGAACTGAATGGATTCACACTCCCCATGTTCCAGCCCTCGATGGTTCCACAAAATAGAAGATTCTCCGAAACCCCATCCTCGCCATCTTCATCCTCATCGAGCCAAGGCCAGATTTCCTCTCCGGACAATACTGAATGTTCACGACGGGCAAGCTGCGTCAAACCCAGGACCCAGTCTGGGCAGAAGAAGAGGAAGTGTGTGCAAAGACCAGGGCAGAGATTGTGCCACTGTCGATCGGAAAAGAGAAGAAGAGAGATCATTGGAGAGCGGTATAAAGAGCTCTGCCGCATTGTACCGGGGCTTGAGAAACAGTCATTCACAAGAAAATATGTTCTCGAGGGGGCTGCACTGTGGATTGAAAAATTGGTACAGGGCAACGATGCCCTTCATCAACAACTTGGGCAGTTGAAGGAACGGGAAAAGTTGAATCAGTTACGGTTATTCCCTGTTGAGGAGGATGAAAAGTTGGGCTGCTAGTTCTAGCATGTGTTTGTATTTATAACGTATCACAATGACAATGTACTCTACAATGATAATACTATATCCACGCATGTTGACTATCTAATACCTCACGGAACCGAACATTGATATCGAAAGAACCCTGTTGTAGGGGGATAGGTCCAACAAGAGTATTTTTCGGAACGACAAGGAACCATGGCAGCTTTGCGGATTCAACATCTTAGATTGTGTATAGACATGGCACTAGGGTTGGACCACTACTAAGTTCTTCGGCATCAAATGATGTGCCTTGAGGCTCTTCTACCTCAGCGCTAGAAGACCTCCGGGAATCTATATTGCAGTGTCGCGGAGCCATGACTAGTGCCACGTCGGGGTGCCTCGTCCCCCGATACAGACATAGTATTATACAAGAGAAAACTGAAAAGCATTAATACAAACACAGAATCTACCAAGGTGGCGCAAGGGTAGCAATCCCCTTCCCCAATTTCTGAATCTGCGCAGCATAGTACGTCTACCAAACCCATTAGCAAAGCACCCAAAAGAGGAAAGGAAAAGACCTACACTCTCAGCCCCAGCCCCAATAAGATGCAACGGCAAGAAGCGCGTATACCACGGCACAGGCGCCTTATTCAAAGGCAACTGCGCCTCATCATCACCAACACTCTCATCAAGCAACAGACGCGGGAACTTAGCATCAATAGCTGCAGGCCGCCCAATACCAACAAGATCACAAGCATTATCCCTAATAGCAGCCTCAGCCCCAGCCCTCGAGCGGAACCCACCAGTCAACATAAGAACGAGCTCGGGATGGCGCTGTCGCACCTCCTTTGAGAACTCGAGGAAGAAGGCTTCGCGCGCTGCGGTGCGCGAGGATTTCGGCTCTGTCGCGTTGGCTTTGCCGTAGCCCATCATCTTTGGATCTTCGTAGCTGCCGCCTGAGATTTCCATGAAGTCGAGGCCGGCCTCGGCTAGCAGTGCGATTTGTGTCATTGTTTCCTCGAAGGTTGTGGAGCTGTGGTCGGCTGAGTTGAGCTTTATGCCGATTGCGAAGGTCGCGGGTACGACTTTGCGCGTTTGCGAGATGATTTCTAGGACGAAGCGGGTGCGCTTCTCGGGTGTGCCGCCGTATGCGTCTGTGCGGAGGTTTGTCTTTGGGTGGAGTTAGTAGCTGTGTTGGTATTTGATAATGGTGGTAGTTTGAACCGGGGTGATAGAGGAAACCCGAGTGTCATACCTTGCCGTTGAGGAATTGATCTAAACAGACGAACCATTAGCACGAAATTTATCGAGTCAGTCTTTCAAAATGAAAAGAAAAGGAAACGTACCAAGCAAATACCCATGCGCAGCATGCAGCTCAATACCCGAAAACCCAGCATCCGCCATTAGTCTCGCGGTATCAACAAACTGACGAATGACCATCTCGACATCCTGAGTCGTCATCTCCTTAGGCTCAGTCCAAGCCAGATACCCAATCAGTCTCTCGAGGTAGCTATCTCCAACCTTTATTGGCACGGCGCTGGGTGCGAGCGTCTGTGCGAACATGCCGCGGCGGCCTGCGACGCGGAAGGACTGCCGGCCTGGGTGGCAGATCTGGGCTATCGCTGGCGTGCCGTGCTTTTGGCAGGCGTCGGCGTATTTCTTCCATTGCGCGACTAGGACGCTGTTGGTTTCGCTGTCTTTGTATTCGTTGTGTAGGGCTGGGTCGAAAGGGCTGCCCATGTGGTTTACGTCGACTTGGACGTTTCCTAGTGATTTTGTTAGGGTTGTCTTTTTTGGGCTACGTTTTGATGGTGTAGGGTGGGACCAGGGTCGTGGTTAGGGACTGAAGGATTGAGGGTTGGAGTTGGAGTTGTTAGGGCTTTGCGTATAATGAAAGGTCTTGGTCCATGGCAGCAGTAGGTCTTACCTGTAAGAATACTTCCCCATCCACCGTCCGACCATTGCTCATACGCATCAACTAGAGGGTCTGTCGGCTGGTTATTTTTGGCTAGCAACTCAGCCATTGCGGCCTTGAAGTGCGTTAGTCCTTATTCCCATTTGTGCGTAGCCACTAGACGTGAACACTGTATGTGGCTTGTCGTACCTTGCTCAGCCTATTCGGCAAAACCAGCCCACATGGGAGCTTGACGGGATCTGCGAGGGGAGATGATGGCATGGTGTATGTACAGCCTCGTATGCGATCGGTATATACAATGTGAATTATGCAGTCTAATGCAATTGGCGATGTGGATATTCAAGCCCAATGGATATAGAACACTCTGTCAATGGCGTTAGTCTGGATTTCTCTCGCAATCGAAGGGGAGACATACCTCTATACCACAAAATCTGAAGAAGAAAACTACCAGGAATAACCAGATACCTCAAGATTTATAATGATACAAAAATGCTTTCAAACCCTCCTTAAATGTCGGATAGATTGATCTCCCGATCTTGTGGAGTCTCCAGGACCGAGGTTCCACGTTGAAGAAAGTGGATTGGCAAAATCGGGGAGTTGGGTTCATCCGGGTTATTTGATCAGCGAGGATCGCCATTATTGTTGACCTACTCCGTACAAGGGAAGAGGATGCAATATATAGACGTCCATAGACATTTCGTCCGAATAATCGGACTAAATGAGCCTATACAAACTGAACCGTAGGATAACATCCAAGTAAAAGGAGATATGGATAATAGGATAGTTTAAATGATTTTAAAATTTGTTCATTTAGATGGGAATGGCAGCTATACTATCCCAAGATGCGAAGACCTTCAAAATGCGAGCAAAAAGACAAAACAAGTGCTGGGTATTCAATCAGGGGCAAAAAAAGTTCGTGTCCAACCCGAAAATAGGCAGAGAAGAAGAAAAAGGGAAACGCGCTCGAAACCGACAAAAAGGGGAAATATCAAAAGTCAAATATGACATGCGAGTCCATCACGCAGTGATCCTAAGCGCTGACAGATTAGAACAGATGCTCTTTTCTTTTGTAATATGCGGTATGCAAAACCGAGAAGAAAAATGAGAAGAAAAAGAAAAAGATCAAATCTTACAACTTGGCATTCTTCTCCTCAGTCGGGGAGCCACTCGCCGTCATGGGGGGCGAGATTGTTCCCAGACTGGAGAGGAGGTGGCCGACCTCACGCTCCAGAGCGCGGACCTCAGTGTGAGGGTCATACATGCGGGCCTTGATCCAGTTGTCCAGCTCGACGTCGCTGAGAGAGCGGAGCGCGATCTCGCGGTCAACCTTGTCCTCCTGGGCAGCGCGCATCACCTTGCGGGTAACGACGACGCTAACCTCGCGGATGCGGGTGATGTCGGGGTAGAGCAAGCCACGCTCGAGCTCCTCTCCGTTGAGAGCGGCGGAGAGGGCCTCGCCGGAGGCGTAGATCATGCTGTCTGTGACGCGGACGGCCTTGGACAGGATGCTGCCGAGGCCGATACCGGGGAAGACGTACATGTTGTTGCCCTGGCCGGGGTAGTAGGTGCGGGTCTCACCAGCGGAGTTGGTGAAGGTGCAGTTGGGGAAGGGGGAGCCGGAGGCGAAGAGGCAGCGGCCGTCGGTGTTGGCGATGGCGGTCTCGAAGTCACACTCGGACTTGGAAGAGGGGTTGGAGAGGGGGAAGATGAGAGGGGCGGTGTTCCAGTCAGCCATCTTGCGCAGGATCTCCGGGGTGAAGACGCCGCCCATGGTGGAGAGACCCATCAGGATGGAGGGCTTGACGTGGTCGACGACCTCGTCGAGGGTCTTGTACTGCTCGCCGTTGTTGTCACGGCGGGCGAAGTAGACCTTGTGGTCGGCGAGCTTGTCGCCGCGGTCAGCGGTGACGAGACCCTTGGTGTCGACGAGGTAGAAGCAGTTGCGGGCTTCGTCCTCGGTCATGCCTTCGCGCATGAAGAACTCGACAATCTGACGGGCAACGCCGACACCGGCGCTGCCGGCGCCGAAGAACACGGCACGGTGGTCCTTGCAGGGCAGACCGGAGCGCTTGACAGCGTTGATGACACCGCCAAGGATGACAGCGCCAGTACCCTGGATGTCATCGTTGAAGCAGGTGTACATGTCACGGTACCGCTCAAGAGCAGGGAAGGGATTCTTGAAATCCTCGAATTGGATGACGATACTATAGAAGCTTCGTTAGTCATGGTTGCTATAGGGAGATCACCCGAAAGGCATGTGAGAATAAGTCACTTACCCAGGCCAGCGCTCGGTAAGAGCAGCCATCAGCTCGTCCAAGAATTCCCGCTCCTCCTCGGGTGAGACCTTGTCGCGACGGCTGCCCATGTACAGCGGGTCTTCCCGGAGGGCCTTGTTACCAGTACCCAGATCGAGAGTCAGAGGCAGGGTGGCCTCGGGACGGATACCCGCACAGGCGGTGTAAAGCGCCAACTTGCCAATGGGGATACCCATGCCGTTGATGCCCAGATCACCCAACCCGAGAATTCGGGAGCCATCGGTGATACATGTGATCTCGACATTGGACTCGGGCCAATTGGCGATGACCGAAGCCAGATTTCCGCGATCTTCCCAGCTCAGGTACATACCTAAAATGAGCGTTAGCGTCTCCGGTTCTAATTCGTGTGCGGAGAAATTGCCAACTGCGGAGAAACATGACAATTCGACTGCGGAGAAGATAATCAAACAGTCTTCGTCTGTACGTACCTTCGGGCTGTTGGTAGATCTCGGACCACTTTTGGCAGGCCTCGCCCACCACTGGGGTATAGATCAGGGGGGTCAGTTCCTGCAGGGGTGATTATGGTTAATTTTCGTCTCCCCAAGATTGCCCGGCCCAATCACATGTCTCGGTGCTCAACGTACCCTGAGGTGGTCTGTCACCAGACGGTAGAATAGGTGGACATTGTTCTTGCGCAGAGTGCTAAGGTACAGGAACTTTTCGATAGGGGTGCTCTTCAGACCCAGCTGTGCCAGGCAGCGGGCCTTTTGTGTCTCGTAACCCTCGGCGCGAGGAGGAGTGAGGCCGTAGGTGCGCAGGTACTTGCGGATATATGAAGGGTTGGCGGTGTCATAGTTGGCATCACTGATGAGAGCTTAAGATTAGTGACTGCTTCGCTCGTCGCAAACCCGAATTGGGCGAGCTGGTCTGGGTCGACTTACGCAGGCGAGGTGTGGTTCACAAAAGGAGCCGGGGTGGCATGCACCGTCCGGTTTTGTTGAGTGGGCAGTAAAGGGTATCGAGCCATGATGGACTGAGAAGACTTCGAGTATGGGGTGGAAGCAGAATGATAGAAAGAATTAAAAGATTTTGGAGCAGATGCGAGCCTGTTTTTATGTACACGAGACAACATGCTAAATTTGCCCTGAGACGTTCGTGCGCACATCATCCAGGACATTCCGAGAGGACGATGACCAGATAATTAACCGGGACCGCGTGTCGAGGCAACACGGTATAGTACAGAAAAAAAAGAGTCATGATTTGAAGTCGGGAAGAGTCGGACGAAGGAGAGGGTCACGACCCATGTGGATTTTCATTTTCGGTGTTGACAGCGAACCGTTGTGCATGAAAGCCCTTCTGGAATCTGGATCCCTCCAAAAACTCCTTTTTTTAATGTCTTAAATTTTTTTTTTAATAATTTTCTTTCTTTCGGGAAGCAGATCCAGCAAGGAGAGGAGTATCGCGCGTGTGGAGACGGCGGGCGCCGACTCCGACAAATGCGGAGACACAGTCAAATCAGTGTTGAATATGGAATTGAAAGGGTATTCTTCGGGAATTGAAGACAACATCATTTTACATGGAAATTACATGGATGCGCGATTTATTCCTCATTCCAGCATTACGCAGGGAGCTGCACTGTCTGTACTCCCGAACACGATAAATGATGGTTGGGTATGTGAGGGGAGAATTGAAAATTGGAGTATTCGGAGTTGAAATCAACAATTTACACGGTAGACCTCGAACTGGTGATGGGAGCTACCAAGTAGAATTGTGAATAAAGAAAGTCTGTAACCTGATTGGCTGAAAAAGCCGGGGAGGAAAACGCCTTGGGTAGACGCTAGTCCGTTTTAGGTTCCATGACTCCACCCCAATCCACAGCTACGAGCTCCCAGAGCCGCAGATAGTGCCGAAGTGGAGTGAAGCTATACCCTAATTAATTCTATTCGGTGTTTCCTTTTTTAATTTATTTGATTTATTTGATTTATATTTATTTTGGTTTTGCACTTTAGCCTCTTCAAAAGGCTACGGAGTATTGGAAAGTCGATCGGGAAAGTAATTGTATGTCGGAGGCCGGCGACGGAGACTGCCGCCCTAGAATATACCACACGGTGAACATAAGTATATCTCCATGTACGGAGTACCCAAGTATAGATAGGAAAATAACATTCGTAGGGAGCTCCGATCGGATGCGCTTCCCGGTGAGACTTTTTGGCCTCTGTTTCGAGTCCGCCGCGTTGGCCATAATATTCGCCTTGTGAATGGCTCTCGGTCGCCGACAGAAAGATTTTTGATTACATATTCTCCAACACGGTTGCGATATTTTCCCTTTTCCCGTTTTCTGCCCCTTCAATTCGAATATTCCATTTCAGGTCTGGAACCACATCCACTTCAGCTTTGTCGGACGAGACAATTCGGAATCTAGGGATTTCATATCCCGGCACCGATTGGACCCCTTGTCCGGGTAGGGAGGAAGCTCTGTGTAAGGCGTAAAGCTTCCATTAATAATTCTCGTTCCTATGCTCTGCTCTACTGCGTATATTGTACATATTAGATACATATCTCCGAACTCAGAGCTCTTCCCACCTGCAGTTCCCAACGTTGGGGGCTTAGAAGGACTTGGCGATTTCCCACATGGGTGTACATCGTAGAATGTGAGTGAGCTCATCCGAGATTGGACATATCATTCTCGAATTGCATGAGGCATATATGTACATTTTTTATTGCTTTTGTCCCCTTTCTTCCGCAGATCAGGGTCTCCCTGTCAATAATTACCCAGTTTGAAACGCAGAATGGGTAAATGGACGATCAAATGAAGTAAACATTGAAATAAGCCCGATCTAGTTGGCGCTATTGCCATGGTTGCATAAAGGCTCCGATAAATGGCCCGGCTAAATCCATAGCTTTCCCCACGATCATCGATTCTTCACTATTGTACATGATGGCTTCAATTACTTCAATTACTTTGGAGCTTCAGGTCTCTTGAATCACTTATTAATGGATAAGAAGCATAATCAAGAAACATTCCAAGGTTCTGTCTTTAATGTACAAATCAGCAAAATAACAAGAACAAACATTTACGTTGCACTGGAGTGATGTGTCGTCATGTGCCCAAAACAGGTTCCCAAGCTTTAACTCATCCCTACGTAGAACTTCAACCTTCATTCAGCTTCATCTCCAAACATTACAGTTATCTCACTCGGTCCAATAGGGCCTTATTCAATATGCCTTCCGAGACTGAACCCCTCCTCCCTCGCTACGAGGATGACACCTCCCGTCAGCGACGCCTCCACCAAAAGCTACATAGCTACCAGATGATCCGCGCCATCTCTGAGGGGTACATGCCAACAACCGAACAGACCATCGCCAATCTGCGCACCCTTCTAGCTTCTGACGTCCTCAACCTGCGCAATCAGGACATTGGCAGTGTCGGTCGCCAACTAGTGCGGGACAGTCGACTGTGGATCCAGGCCTTCATCGAATTTCTGGAACAGAAGAACGGCCAAGACCAGCTCCAGCAATTCCTGTGGCGTCTGGCCCGTTCACGTGTCGAGGTGGATAGCGAGAGGGTTTCGAGACAGGCAGCCCACGTGAAGGCGCGGGCAGATACTAAAGCTGGTGGGTCGCGCATTTCACCCTCTGCAACTGCCCCGGTTTCCGGGCCTTGGCACATGCAAATTACAAAACTGATGATCGTTTGCTAATCCCTGTGCGTAGCATATGACAGCTTCCGCACCGTCGGTGGTCTGCTTCTGACTAATGCCGATTTCCGTCTTTTCGTCGATGATATCGTTACCGTTGGCCGCCAGATCTTCGCTGATACCGCTGAGTCCCTCGCTGAATCTTCCAAGCGAGTTGCCGAACAAGCAAAACCGTCCGAGGAAGAAGAACAGGCTCTAGAGGGGGCCGGTGCCGATGAGGGGCACGCGCTATCGAAGGCCGAGGTGAAGGAGGAAGCTGCACATGTTGCGGATGTGGCCGGGGAAGGGATCGCTCAGACAAGTCATGATGCTGTAAAGAGCGCTAAGGAGCACCTGTCAGGCCGAGAGAGGGACACCTTGCTGTTCCGGTTGAAACAGGCGGTTCAAAGGCTCCGGGAGAGGACGGACTACTCTGATTCGGTGTCGACACTTACTCAATTGATAGCACGCTATGCTAGGATCTACGCGGATGTAGCGGAGAATACTGCCTCGGTCGCTCAAGAAGAGCTGGGAGTCAATGATGACCTCAGGCGGGCGGTCGACGAATTCTGGATTGTCTTGCGGTCATTCGGTAGCGCAGAAGAGTGGGATCGGCTGCAGGAGAAGTTTCACAATGTCTTGCGCCATGCAAACAAAGATCCCGAGTTTGATAATCTACTCAAAGAGGTCGGGACTTCGTTGCATGACATGCTTACCAACCCCGAGTTCTTCGACTCGGCACCGCAGAAGCTCGATGAACTCAAACAACACTCCGGCAAAGTAAGCTCGGAGACCGGCCTACGAAAGGATGTGGACGATTTTCTCGCCCAGACCAAACGCACTCTTAGAACTGTGCCGGAAGACCCAGCCGTCTTCAAGTTAATCAATGCCACTAAGAAGATCTACCAGGATGCTTGTGGTGCATACAACGACAAGAAGGCCGACCTTCCAGCAGACCTTGTGAATGTCTTCTTCCCAGTGCTCCTCCGGACAATCCAATACATCCCAATCCCTCGTCTGGAGATCTCTGCTCCAGAAATGGACCTCCTCCTCGAGAACCTAGTCCTTGAACCCGGGCACACAGTAAACTTCTCCTCCTTCCTCCCCTACCGCATGCATCTCCTCACTCGCAATGACATCGACGTGGTGAAAACCCACTCCAAGCGCACAGAAACACTCATGAAAACAGCCTTCACAGTCACCGTTCAAGGCCTAAACATCAGCGCCGAAGACTTCGGCTACTGGTTCCGCGCCCACACAGGCTTCTTCCACCTGAAGGACGAAGGCATAGCAAGCTTCTACCTAGACCGCCGCGGTATCGACATCTCGCTAGATATCGAAGTCGGCCGCGACCGCCTGGAGCATATCTTCTCCTTGCGCGGTGTTCGCGTATGCATCCACAAACTCGACTACACAGTCAAGCGCAGCAAGTGGAGATTCCTCGTCTGGCTGACCAAGCCATTCCTGAAACATCTTGTGCGGCGCGTTCTAGAGAAGAAGATTGCAGAAGAGATTGTTGCAGCGACATTTGCGCTGAATCGCGAGCTAGTCTTTGCCCGTGAACGGCTGCGTGCTACGCGCATCGCTAACCCGCAGGACCTGGCGACCTTTGTGCGGGCTGTCCTCGCGCGCCTTAAACCCGCCGACTCGGATGTCGAGGCTAGGATTGGTATTGAGCCGCAGGGTGTCTTTAAGGGTATTTATGCTCCCGGCAGTATTGTCAAGACCTGGCACGAGGAAGCTACACGCGCGCAGGAGGCTATTGAGGAGGGAGATGAGACGCAGGGGCTTGGCCATACCTGGCATAATGATATCTTTAATGTGGCTGGACGATACTGATTGCATTTCTTATCTGATTTGGGAGTTTGGGGATGTTAGCGTGTTTATGATTTTATGATGGATGCCAGCCCCGTTCTTGATGGTTTTCGTTCTTCGTACTAGTGCTCACGTCTACGTTTTTATTGCGGAATGACCAAGCTACCGAATTAAGAGCTAATGGAGCCTAATAATGCTGTAAGGTAGGTCCTCTACCCGATTAGGAAACAAACCCTCAGTCCTTCGGATTGCAGCAAGGCGATGTTTGCAGTTTGCTCAGGCATGGCATTTTCTTTTGCTCCTCATTCTGAGGCTTTTTCTTTGTCTCCACGAAGCTATATAGAGAGCTGCATGGCAACGAATGCTCTCCATGCTCTCAATTTGTGGTAACCTCCCATTTCTTTTCCAGTCGTAGTTGCTACGTGTATCAATTCCAACTGGACCGGGTCCCCTCCCCTGCCCCGAAGAAGGTCAAGGTCTTCCTAATTATTTTCATCTCTTGCCAGTCCAAACTCCATTTAGAATCAACGTCAATATACACAATAACTGCCAAAGTACTGATCCCCAGCACCGCGTCAAGGCGCCTGCCCGTCGCTGGGGCAGACCAGCATTGTTCCCTCCGGCAACGTCTGATTACCCCATTACCCCAGTCTTTGGTCATGTGCTTAAACTCACTCCAGGACAATTGAAGCCGGCAGTTTCTGCTTTCTACTTCTTTGTTAGTGTCTTAAACACTTGGTACCTACGACCACAATGACAGGTTTCCACTTCAGTGGGCAACAGCTAGATAATGACCTTGTCACCTCAATCTCTTGTCTTCTCGACGCAGCTGATATCCCAAATCTTCTTTGGGGCAACTATCTATTAACCATCTACGGAGTTCCCACGGTTGTCGACGTCAGTATTTCTCTTCAAAGATCCGTCGTTGGAACACTACTAATCTTGCGACAGGGGGTTTCCTTCGTTGTGCCCGATACTCTTATCGAAATCTCCTACTCCACCCTCTCTAAAGCTGGCTTTCTTCCCTGCACACAAAGCTCAGATTGCCCGTATTCGAATACACTACGATGCCCTCCGCCCGTTACACACTTACATATCGACGATGAGCTTTCGATATTGTTGTATCAGAAGTCTGATGTGCTTTGGGAATTTCCAGATTTTGAGATTGCTTCCCATAACAACAATTCAGATATTTGGTGTGCGTCTGACACTCGGCTTCCTCCAGCAAGTCTAGGCCGCGGCCAAGGGCGCTTCCCCCCACACCTCTACTCCGTCCAAATCCCAAGCGCCTTGAGGTACTGTGAAGCTCTTATCCTTTTGCTTTGTCGAGATTACGGGAGTGTCTGTGAGACTTATTGGATGGCAATTTTGACGTATATGCTGGAGTTCGTTGATGGAACGGATATTCTTGACGAAGAAGGTCTGAGTGAGGGGTATAGACCATTTTATCGCGCCCTAAAACAGGCAGATTCGAGGGTGTATCTACTTTTGGAGGAGCTTCGCCGTGACTTAATAGAAAGGCAGCTTCTCCCAGTCAAGTAAGATTGGAAGGCATGACTCTTATTATCTCAGTTCAATGATGCTTTCAGCCGAATTCCCGTCGGGTTGATCTTGCCCCAGGGATAATTAACCGCCTTCACATATCTTAAAGTTCGACGCAGGCTCAATCATCACTACTAGGTAAGCGCTCACTGAGCGTTTATTAAACATCACTGGCCAATCACGGGTCTGGCCTGAGCAGCTCAGTGAGTCTGACTCTGAGCGCCCTCAATAAAGCGGCGGCAGCTAAGATAGGAAAGCGCCATCCGGCGGAGGGAATCAAGTATATCTATGGAATTGAACGAGAGACTAGAGGATATAACCATACACACTGCACCACGTAAATAGAACCCCCCTTCAAATGTGTTCTTTTATTGAAAGTACTAGTTTTAAGTCAAATTCTACTCCTTTACCCTAAATCACCTGTTGTGTATTGCTTATTTCCCAGGCACGTAGTCCTACTCCCAATCTATCTGCTACCACGTGACCCGGCTAAACATTGTTCCTGTTTTAGGCCACCTAATGTAGATCTAGAATAATGAAGCCGCGGAGCCAACACCTCCAATCTCCAATTCTTTACTATCTGGCATAAAGCTCGTTGGGGGAGAACAACAGTGTTACTGGCAATCGCATACTATATGTCAAATAATTAAACATCACAAGTCCTCCAAAACCCCCAGCTCGTCGAAGCCTTCACCTACCTCCATACCTCGGTCTACACGAACACAAAAGCTCCACATCCCCTCCGAGCGCACGAGCAGCTGCTCGCGCAGCTCCCGCTAAAATGCAATTATTACGACTCCTAGTCGCGGTAGCCGTGGTGCTATTCTCCGTCGTTGTAATCGCCGCCGAGGATTACTACAAGGTTCTTGGACTCGCGAAGTCCGCGTCAGAGAGGGACATCAAGCGCGCATACAGAACACTAAGCAAGAAATACCACCCCGACAAGAACCCGTGAGTGCAGCCACTATTCTGTCATTTCTATCCCTCCATATTTCCCAAATATCTACCTGGCTTCACACATGGTCCACATCACACCCGCAAGGCAATTGCTAACCCACCTAGTGGCGATGATACGGCGCGCGAGAAATTCGTCGAAATAGCAGACGCCTACGACGTCCTCTCGACCAGCGCGCTGCGCAAAGTATACGACCAATACGGACACGACGGGGTAGAGCAGCACCGCAAGGGCCAAGCGGCCGGCGGCAGCCACGACCCATTCGACCTGTTCTCGCGATTCTTCGGTGGAGGCGGACACTCGGGCCACGCGCCTGGACACCGTCGCGGACCAGATATGGAGGTGCGGGCGGCGCTGCCGTTGCGGGATTTCTATAATGGGCGCGAGATCAACTTCCTCGTTGAGAAGCAGCAGATTTGTGATTCCTGTGAGGGGACGGGATCGAAGGATCGACAGGTTGTTACTTGTGATCGGTGCTCTGGGCGTGGTATGGTTATTCAGAAACATATGCTTGCGCCGGGGATGTTCCAGCAGGTGCAGATGCAGTGTGATAAGTGTCATGGACAGGGGAAGAAGATTAAGAATCCTTGTCCTGTTTGTCATGGGAATCGGGTTGTTAAGAATGAGGTTGAGACCGGTGCTACTATTGAGCCCGGGATGGGCAAGGGGACTAGGCTTGTGTTTGAGAATGAGGCTGATGAGAGTCCGGACTGGGTCGCTGGAGATCTGATTGTTGTTTTGGATGAGAAGGAGCCTGAGCTTGGGACGTCGGAGGAGGAGAAAACGGATGGGACGTTCTTCCGGCGGAAGGGGAAGGATCTTTTCTGGAAGGAGACTCTTTCGCTGCGTGAGGCGTGGATGGGTGGTTGGACTCGCAATCTTACACACCTTGATGGACATGTTGTTCGTCTTGGACGTGGACGTGGTGAAGTCGTGCAACCCTTGGCTGTTGAGACTATTGCCGGGGAGGGCATGCCACATTACTCCGAGGGTCATTTACATGATCACCATGATGAGAATGATGAGGCGGGTAATCTGTTCGTTGAGTATACTGTTATCCTGCCGGATCAGATGGAGAGCGGGATGGAGAAGGACTTCCATGCCCTTTGGGAGAAGTGGCGCAAGAAGATTGGAGTTGATTTGGCGAAGGATTCTGGGCGACCGGTTGTCTCTCCGCCGGCGGAGGATAAGGATGAGTTGTGATGATTACATTTCCAAGCCTTGTTATTTTGATTCCCTTTTCCCTTCGTGGTCATTGTATATTAATTGCATCTGTTGATTTGCGTGCATTTAAAGGCTATGGACTGGATTAGATTAGACCCTTGGCTTGTATTGAAATGCTGGAAACGATATAAAATAGGCCCTGCCCGAATTCTACAAGGTAAGGAGACAGAGGTCTACTTTTCTCGTGTAGAGTAGAGTATATCTGAAAAGACAGCCCAATTGGCCCGGCAATTTCATTTGAACTTTCTGGCAATACACTAAACCCTCTACGGACTTCTCCGTAGACACGTTTAAGTGGCTTTGATCGACACACGTGGGACCAGGATACTGCTCATGTCGGCTCTATGCCAGATGTAGATCGACGATCTGCCAGATCCATTGAATACAGTCCCCATGCACGAAACTCCAGATTCTTATTCCACCTAACACTGTTTGGTCCCGATGCATACATCTCACATGCTGGGTTTAGTGGCGCAGGATGTAAACAAAGAAAGACAGGGTGGACAGCGCAGAGATCTACGGCGATGGTCTAACTGGAATAGGCCTTAAAGGGCCGGGGCAAGGCAGGGGTAAGGTAGTCTAGGACAGGGATTGGATGTTGTAGCGAATAAGCTTGGTTTGCTTTGAACTACACGCATAACCCACTTCCTTGACCGTCATTTCATGTTCGTGTCTCATGTGATATCGATTGGTCGGATATGGGTCGTTTGAAGGTTCGGCTAGGGGCTCTCTCCATGTGCAAACAGTCTAGAAGCATCCACTTCGCGGGTAACGGCGCGGTTTGGATTTTGTAGAGTTGGGGAAGACGGTGTTTCTGTTTGTCGCAGTCGGATGTGGTGTTTTAGGAAAAGGTTTAGTCTACAGAGTACTGTTTATGCTATGGGATTCACTTATACCCCATATATATCTACAAGAAGCATCCAGACAAGGACATAAGAGAAACATACATTGTTCTTTTACCAACACGATAGGTCTCAGATTCTGAATTAAATATCCATATACCCCCAGGGCTTCATGAAACACCTCCAACTGGCCGGGGATGGGAATAGAAAGAAATCAATTCTCAAAGTTTCCGTGAAGCCAAAGTTGAAGTCCGCAAACCCTCTTCCACACCATACAAAGGAAATATTCTCAAAAATAAGCTACAAGCGGTGGGATTTCAACCTATCGGATAGATAGACTGTCAATTTACAATATGTAGGCAAGGATAGATATACTAGATTAGACTACAATACAAAGTGCTTACCATCTGGAAGGATCAGCTTTCCAGGAAATAATTTGCCGACATGACATCCCAAACTATAATCTAGCGCGTCTATACCTATATAACCCCTATGCCAGATATAGTATGGATATCGACCACTGTCCATAATTTTGGGGAAACCTAATATACGAGCCTATGATAGACCGAATGGAAAAATTAGCCAATGCATACCGTCCACGTTGCGGGGACCGCGCCTAGATGCAGCTCTAAACAAACTCTAACGATACCCAAACCCGGAAATTAGGCCGGCAGTTCCCTCCCGGGGCGATAGTTTCATGATATGATAGGCACTGTGAGTTTGCCCACATGGAAGCAAAAAGCACTCATGACCATCATTCCGAAAAGGATTGGTCAATTACGTCTCCACATCCATAGTTCTATAGATTCATGTACGTCGTAGCATCTCCTTTCATGGGGCTTCGTCTAGTCTCCATAGTGCATCAAAGAAAGTTACGAGGATTGCTTTGACAACTGAAGTTGTGGAGCCCTTGGATCGTGGAATTATGCTTCTCTATCGACGCTGCTGGGGGTCGTCTCCTTCCTTAACCAGTAACGCCCCGGGAGATGAGGGGGCTCAAACAGATAGATTGGCATAGCAGGTTGCGGTGTGGGATTTTGGTGGTTTGATTTACTGCTAGTACTTGAAATTTAAGATTATTAGGAGTATTTGCTGTTAGCAGGGTTGTGTTATAGCTTCCTGATATCAAAGTAAAACACATCAACTTATAGCCATCTTGCTTTTTCGTTCGACTACCCACACAGTTTGGAATAAATGAAGCAGCCCATATAATGCATGTTAACTATAATCGTATATTAACCCCGGGCTGATATGCTGCAGAGCCATCGGGGAAATATGCTGTAAGACGGCTGTTGTGACTCTAATCTCCCATGGAACCTTGGAAGCTTCTAGGGCAAACAGGCGAATGGGCAACCCGTATCGACCTAGTCCTAATATCCTGGTGACCAATCAGCAGTTCATATTTTAGCACTTTAACGCAAAGAAAAGCCTCAGACCCGAATTTGACAGCGATCGACAAACGTTGTGCTGCAAGCTATACTAACGGCAATGCATATCGCCGCTGGCCAGTATCTCGGATTTGATGGCTTTGCATCCGACCTTGGTATATCTATGTAGGTAGGGTTTGTATATATATGTAGCCATCTACATCTGGAAATATCTACATACGCCCCATTCTTGGCATATGAAACGTATGGCATCCAAAAATTGCTGTTTTTTGGTTTATCATTTGGAAGATTGTTACATGAATACATCATAATTTTCAAGATACATCCCTGTATAAGCCAATCAAGCTCGTAGATTGTATAGATTTGGTGTTCACCGTTGAAAGTACATACAAAGTATATACAGGAATAACAGCCATGGAAGCCCTTGACATTCCAAATACCAACGAGCCAGCTATCCACTTTTCTTTTAATGAACGCAATCAAAATAGGAAGCTCGCGAAGATCAGTAAACATGCTCATGCCCACCGCCAGACTGCCAATCTCGGGTTTCCAAGTGCTTGGGCTCCTTCGCGAATCCTGTTTCTCTTAGCTTCACATGCACTTACGTGTATGGTTCAGCATTGAGGTAGGTATATGAAGGAGGGGGTACGCAGGGGTTTGCTATCAAAATCTCACCTCATCTCGATCCTCAATCATCTTATATCATCACTCTATCTTCACTTTATCCCAATCTTGACTCCTTCAGTGTCCATACCTTCCTCTTTGTACTTCCTCTTTATACCCACTTCTTCATCTACTCCCCATATATTCTAAACTCGGACCTATTGCCATATCAAGGATTCCTTTTGGTATTGGAAGATGCGTCCTCTCTCACTAGCAAGCGGCCTTAGCGGCGATGGAGCCATACCTCCTGATTCTCTTGAAGCCATCGCCATTGTTGGCCTAGCCACTCGCTTTCCGCAGCAAGCAACAACCACCGAGAGTCTGTGGGAGCTTCTCCTACAGGCCCGCTCGACGTGGTCATCGATACCCAAAGAACGCTTCAACTCGGACGCCTTCTATCATCCGGACCCCGAGCATGGTGGAACAGTGAGTTATATCCGAACCGCGACAGACCAATGTCGCGATGAAAAATGATTGGTTAATTAATATCCATCTGTAGTTTCATGTTCAAGGAGGACACTACGTCTCAGAAGACCCTGCCTACTTCGATGGGTCCTTCTTCAATATCACCAAGAATGAGCTCTTGACATTGGACCCCCAACAGCGGTTGGTACTGGAAAATGTTTATCACGCCTTGGAAAATGCAGGCATCCCGTTGACCAGTGCTGTTGGCTCCAACACATCGGTCTTTGTCAGTGGATTCAACCATGACTACCTGGGTATCCTTAATTTAGACCCAGAAACCACTTTAAAATACAAGCCCACAGGTGTCACCAATGCTATTCTGTCCAACCGTGTCAGCTGGTTCTTTGACTTCAAAGGACCTAGCATGACTATTGACACGGCTTGTTCCAGCAGCTTGGTAGCGCTGCATCTTGCTGTTCAGAGCTTACGTGCTAGAGAGACAAACATGGTACGTTATCCGTCTTGACACTGATATTCCCATACTAATATCGATAATGGTTAAGGCTGTCGTCAGTGGTGTGAGTATCCTTGAGAACCCCACGGAAACCATCGGCATGAGCCACCATGGTTTGTTGGGACCTCAAGGGCGGTCTTTCAGCTTTGATTCCCGTGCTGAAGGCTATGCCCGAGGCGAAGGCGTGGGCACAGTTGTAGTGAAGCCTTTGAGTGCCGCTATAAGAGACGGAGATACCATCCGTGCGGTTATTCGGGAGACCGGAGTCAACCAGGATGGCCGCACGCCAGGAATCACTGTTCCCAGTGCAGATGCCCAAGAAAGATTGATCCGTGAGGTCTACTGGAGGGCCGGCTTAGGTCTCGAAAACACAAGATTTGTTGAAGCCCATGGCACGGGAACAAGCACCGGTGACCCAATCGAAGCAGGTGCTCTTGCGAAAGCGTTCAAATGTCAGCGAGAGACTCCGCTTTACGTCGGGGCGATCAAGTCTTCCATTGGGCATCTGGAAGGTGGCTCAGGTGTGGCAAGCATTATCAAATCTATTCTAACCCTTGAGTCTGGTATCATACCTGCAAACTTTGATATGAAGCAGACGAATCCTTCGATTCCTGCCGCGGACTGGAACATTGCATTCCCTACCGAGGCTCTTCCATGGCCATCGCCAGGGCTGCGAAGAGTGTCAGTCAACTCATTTGGAATTGGTGGCACCAATGCTCACTGCATTCTTGATGACGCTTACCACTATCTCAATGACCGCCGTCTTACATGTGCCCATCGCACTACATCTACTGTTCCCACAACCCAGAAAATCAAGAGCCGGCTCTTGGCCCTGTCCCGATCAGGAAAAGAGCCAACTCATCTCTTGACGGATTCATTTGATGATAGCGATCCCTCGGGGAATGAGAATACCTTTATCGACACACCCACAAGCGATAGCTTTTGTGCATCACCCACCTTCACGTCATCGACATACACCAGCCTGGTCGAGAAACCGAAAGTATTCTTGCTCTCAGCTTTCGATGAAGATGGCGTCAAGCGGAACGCAGCTGAATTCGCCAAATACTTGAACCGGAGAACGTCGCAGTCGGTTCTCCATGACCATCTTCTTGATGATCTCTCCTTTACCCTGTCAAAGAAACGATCCCAGTTTCCCTGGAAGAGTTTTATTATGGCAACCTCAGTCAAAGAACTCGCATGGAACCTGTCAGAATCGAATTTTGCCAAGCCAACCAGGGCCGCCAGAGTGCCAGAGGTTGAATTTGTTTTCACTGGTCAGGGAGCTCAATACCAGGCCATGGGCCGAGAGCTCATGGTCTACCCTGCTTTCCAGGAGTCCGTGGAGGAAGCATCGGACTATATCCGCCGACTCGGTAGTCCATGGTCATTACTTGGTAATCATTTGATGAGCCTGCTTTTATCCGAATGCAACTCGACTAACGTATTACAGACGAGCTCTTGACTGAGCGAGAGTCATCCCGAGTCAACTTGCCCGAGATCGCTCATCCATTATGCACAGTCTTGCAAATTGCGCTCGTCGATCTCTTGGCCAGTTGGCAAATCTTCCCAAAACGAGTAACGGGTCACTCATCCGGTGAGATAGCTGCTGCTTACTGCTCTGGCAAACTGTCCCGTGAAGGCGCGTGGAAGGTTGCATACTACCGTGGATACGTATCATCCAAGCAGCTTTCTGCAAATGGGGCTATGATGGCCGTGGGTCTAGGTGCATCGCAGCTGCAGCCCTATCTGGACTCCGTGAAGGGAAAAAACACCGGAGAACTCATTATCGCCTGCCACAACAGTCCTAAGAACAACACAGTGTCTGGAGACGACGCTATGATTGACCGCCTCAGGAGTCTTCTTGATGCCGATGGCATCTTTGCTCGAAAGTTGAACGTCAAGAATGCGTATCACTCGGCCCATATGCATGCGATTGCTCAGGATTATCTTCGCCTGATGGGAACACTCCCTTATGGAAGACGGCTCGCAGCTCCACACCAGGTGCATATGTTTTCTACTGTCACAGGGCAGCAAGTCAAAGAGGAACATCTGCCTGCTCAGTACTGGGTGGACAATATGGTTTCTCCTGTTCTTTTCACAAGCGCTTTGGTTGCAATGACCTCAAACGCAAGCTCCAGCCATGGGACAACCGATCTAGCGGATTCACTGCGCCTTCTTGTGGAGATAGGGCCTCATTCAACCCTGCAGAGTGCGATCAAAGAGACACTGGCTTCGAAGAGCCCTAAGTTGGAATTCAAGTACCTGGCCGTTCTTAAACGGACAGATCACAGCCTCAACACTCTGCTCACTACAGTCGGCTTCCTAGCTTCGAGTGGATGTGAACTGGATTTCCATGCTGTGAACCAAGCCCCTCATTCTAAGGCAAAAAGGCGGCCCAGACTGTTGGTGGACCTCCCACCGTACAGCTTCAAGCATACTGAGAAGATTCTGTTTGAGAGTCGACTAAGCAAGAATATTCGAACTCGGAAGTTCCCTCGTCATGACCTCTTTGGTGCACCAATCACGGATTGGAATCCTACTGCTCCCAGATGGAGACATTTTGTCCGATTGAACGAGAACCCCTGGCTAAGGGATCATATGGTGAGTCCAGAATTGCCTACAAGACAGCTTCATTACTAACATGGCCTAGGTCACTGGCAACTACGTCTACCCTGGCGTAGGCTATTTGATAATGGCAATTGAAGCATCGAGGCAGTTAGCCGGCGAGGAAAAGATCACTGGCTTCCGACTACGAAAGGTCAACATCCGAAGAGCCTTGATTATACCCGATACCAAAGAAGGAATTGAAGTCTCCTTGGCAATGGCAACTGTCGAAGACTCGGCATCATCGCGAACATGGCGGCGGTTTCAGATAACTTCTTACAATGCATCGAGCGACGAGTGGACAGAACACTGCACTGGCCACATCACCGTTGATCATGAAACAGCTTCTGACCCAGTGGACAATGGCCGCGAAGCAGAAGAAGAAAGCCGAGCATGGGAATCCGAACATTTCCGTGCAAATGAGACGTGCACCAAATCCATGGCCTTCAAATCCACATACAACAATCTCCAAACATCCGGACTCAATTTTGGTCCTCTGTTCCGAAACCTCGCAGACGTCCGCGCAAGTGGATGTGGGCTTGGTAAGGTTGTTGGATCAGTGACAGTTCCGGACATTGCACAGTCCATGCCAAAGCAATATTTACATTCCCACCTCATCCACCCTGCCACAATGGATAGCATGATCCACTTGATGATTGCGGCTGTTCTTGACTTTACCAGCAAGTCCACCCTGGATCAGATCAGATTGCCAACTTTTATACGCGATGTCTGGGTTTCAGCGGATCTGAATTCAGCCCCAACGCACAAATTTACGGGACATGCAAGCGTGTCGACGGCGGAATCTGATAAATTCGAGGGCCAGATCCAAATGCTGGACGAGGGAACTAATAGGCACCGCATCCGCATGGACGGTATAGAGCTCACTCCACTGGAGTCTGGTCTTGCTGAAAATAGTGAGCGCAAACTGTGCAGCGCGATTGAATACAAGCCCGACGTGCATTTCCTCGACTCAGAAGCAGCCTGTGCACTGACTTCCCTCCATGCTTCCGATGACACCCAGGCTCTGTACTGGGTGAAACGTCTTCAGCTTGCAACGATGCTCTACGTCATGGATGCACTGGAGGAGCTCGGAGACCTTCATGTCATGAAACTCGATTTGCCTATGCGAAGATTCTTTGACTGGATGGAGCATGTGCAAACGATGCTCAAGCGCGATGAAATAATCCACCTTCCCTACAATGAATTCCTGGAGATTGCCCAAGACGAGGCTCTCAAGGAAGCTATTGGCAAGGAAATCGAGGCCCACAGCGCCGAAGGCGCCATCACAGCCCGAATGGGTCGCAACATCGCCAAAGTTGTGCGACAGGAGACTGATCCGCTGGATCTCATGTTTGGTCAAGACGCCGTGATGGAACAGGTGTACAAAGAAGGCCTCCATTTGTATAACCTGCCGCAGCATCTTCAGACCCACTTGTCTCTCATCCGGCACCAGCATTCCGAGCTGAACATCCTTGAGATCGGTGGTGGCACTGGAAGCTTCACTGCTGAAGTCCTGGCCGTCCTTTCGCCAGACCTTGCAAAGACCAAAGGAAACATTGCCAGCTACACATTCACTGACATTTCATCCGGCTTCTTCGAGAAAGCAAAACAGCGTTTCCAGCCATGGTCCGATATCATGAACTTCCAATCGCTCAATATTGAGCGAAGCCCCGTCGACCAGGGATTCCAGCTGGGGACATATGACCTGATATTTGCTGGCAATGTCATTCACGCTACTGCAAACCTGCATAACGCATTATCGAACCTTCGATCGCTGTTGAAGCCGGGTGGTCAGCTCATCATGCAGGAAGGAATCCGACAGGATTTCCTCTGGTATCCGCTTGTTTTCGGTCAGCTTCCCGGGTGGTGGCTGGGCGATGAGCCATGTCGTCAGTGGTGTCCCTACATCCCGGCCGAAGAATGGAATCCTCTGCTGCTGAAAGCTGGATTCTCGGGCATTGATGCCGAGTATCCCAGTTCGAACGATCCAGATCTCACATGGCAGAGCATTCTGGTTTCTTCAGCCGTCAAAATACCCGCGGAGAAGCCATCGAACACTGCGATAATCTTGACGCTCGGCACATTGAAAGCCCGGCAGGTCACTGAGAACCTCCAGGTACTTTTGCCGGAACTGGGATACACGAGTATTCTCGTCAAGGAGCCTATGGAAGTGGAAAATTCCATCTTGTCAGATGCCCTTTGCATCTCATTAATGGATTTGGAGTCCCCCTACCTCTTCGATATGACCGAAGCAGAATACGACACGCTCAAGAAGATGCTCAGCGAGTGCCAAAACCTACTGTGGGTGACCTGCAATCCTCTCACACAGCCACACGCAAGTATGAGCCTCGGTCTTCTCCGAACAGTGCGCTGGGAGCGGAATGCCGATGGCTCAAATATCGTCACCCTGACAGAGGCGGAGCCAGACGTCGCTTCGCCACAGAATCTCGCTACAGCTGTTGGCAAGATTATCAAGCGGCAATTCGTGGACATGCCGGATAATGATCGCCACGCCGAGTACATGTTGCAGAATGGTTTGATACACATTGGCCGTTTGAACGAGTGGGAGGCTGCGGATCAGTTCCTTGCTGCACAGTCTTCTCAGCAAGCTCCTCAGCTTCGACGACTCGGTGATCATGATACTCCCATTGAGTTGCAGGAAGCTGCTGTTAGCACCGGGGAATACCGTTGGGTCATCGATACGCAGCATGAAGAATCACACAAAGACACCGAGGTCGAGGTTGAGATCCGGGCAATTGGTCTTTCTTCAGATGTCTCCGCCGGCCGCCTCGCGAATGAGATTGCCGGTGTTGTGAGCAAGGTCGGATCGGAAGTCGACGGCACAGCTGCCGGTGACAGAGTCATCTACATCTCGGGCGACAAAAAGGGCGGTTCTGTCCGAACACACGGTCGAGCTGATCAGCTGCAGCTCGTGAGAATCCCCGACGAAATCTCTTTCGAAGTCGCAGCCGGTTTGGCTTGGGCGTACGCGACAGCAATCCAAGGACTCGGGGAGATGGCTCGTCTGGGACCCGAAAACACTATACTGATTCATACCGGTGCAACGGATATAAGTCAAGCGGCGACTCAATATGCCCAGATGATCGGAGCTACGATCTACGCTACTGTGGCAACAGTCGAAGAACGTGATTTGCTTGTCTCTGATTATGGGATCTCTAAAGAACGTATCTTCTCCAGGAAAGATCTGAAATTCGTCAAGAGTGTCATGCGGTGCACGAATCATACTGGTGTTGACGTCGTCTTCAACGCGCTGAGCGGCGAGGCACTCCGGGGTTCAATGGCATGCCTTGCTCCATTTGGGACATTTGTGGATGTGTCGAATCCAAATCTGCGAGCTGATACCACAGTCGAGATGGCCTCTTGGCCTCGCAATGTGAGCGTCCACACGGTCAACGTTCCTTTGATGGCTCAACATCGACCGAAATCGGTCCGTCTTTTGCTCACTGAGGCATTGAGATTGTACTCCGAAGGCAAGATCGGTCAACTCCGGACAACAACTGTCTTGGACTTTACACAGATCAAGGAAGGTATTCGAGCTGCGCAGAGCGGAGAAGCAGCAAAAGTTGTGATTGTACCTAATCCGTCCAACATGGTCCCTGTGGTCCCACGACCAATAGTACCATGTCACTTTGACCCTGACGCCTCGTACGTTCTTGCTGGTGGTTACGGTGGCTTGGGCCGGAGTTTAGCACGATGGATGGCATCTGGCGGCGCAACAAGCCTGATTATCCTATCGCGCTCATCAGCTTCGAGCCAAGAGAAGATGGAATTGATTGCCGATCTCGACAGAATGGGATGCAAGGTGCATTCGCTGGTCTGCGATGTGGCCGATGCCTCTAGCCTCCAACAATTGTCCGGAGAGGCCTTTTCCGACCTGCCTCCTATCAAAGGGTGCATCCAAGCATCAATGGTCCTACGGGTAACTCCCCAACCCTTAGCTTTTACTAAATATACAACTAACATATTCCAGGACGGCGCCTTCACCGGACTATCCTTCAACGACTGGCAAGCAGCCATCAGACCGAAAGTCCAAGGCTCCTGGAACCTGCACACAGTCCTACCAGACAACATGGACTTCTTCATCATGCTTTCCTCCGTCGCCGGCATCTTCGGCAACCGCGGACAATCCAACTACGCCGCAGGCAACACCTTCCAAGACGCACTAGCCGCATATCGCGTGTCGAAAGGGATGCAAGCAGCCAGCATAAACCTGGGCAGTGTATCCAACGTCGGGTGGGTAGCCGAGAACCGAAGCTCGATGCGCACGCACACAGCAACATTATTCGAGCTTCTGCGGGAAGAAGAGGTCCACGCAACAGTCGACTTCCTCATTCGTCAAGATGGCGGTAATGCATCAGCGTGTTCGCAGCTCGTTCTCGGTCTTCCGACTGCGGAGATGTGTCGTCAGAACGGCGTCCCCCTGCCTACGTATCTGAATTACTCAATGTTCACGCACTTCCGTAGTACGGTGACGGCGAAGAATAGTGAGGTTTCTCAGCAGAAGAGTGTTAGTGTTGCGGCGCTTTTGTCGGCGGCGGATGGATTTGAGGGTGCTGTGATTGTTGTGTCGGATGGGATTGTTGAGAGACTTGCTTCTTTGCTTGCTATTCCCTGTTCGGAACTTGATGCCCAGAGATTTGGATTTGGGGGTATTGACTCGCTTGTTGCGATGGAGTTCCGCGCGTGGATTGTTAAGGAGCTTAAGGCTGAGGTTTCTTTGCTTGATATTATGGGGGCGGAGAATATTAGGGCTTTGAGCGAGAAGGTTGCTGGCAGGAGTCGATTGATTGCAGGAGGATCTTCTATGTCTTCCTGAGGATCATGAGGATATTTTATCTATTTCTTTGCGTGTTTGTTGGGATTTCTACTAATCTACTTTTGATACTGCTTTGCGCTGGGCTTTCATGGTTTATTGAGACTAGATACAGCGATGAACAGAATGCATACGGAAGTTTCTACATAGCTTACAAGAAAATTGAAGATTTGATAAATGAGATAGTTCAATGTTGTTCATCCGAGTCATGAAAACATCCATTCCAACAGTAGCAAAATGCTGTGCTTGCATTAATAAAAAATAGCTCAGACCCTATACCATCCATTCGTTATTCATTATATTCATCATCTACCGTGCATGCCCAGAGGGGAAATAGCCCCGTAAGCCCTGACCAGGAAATGCACAAACAGCCAACTTCGGCTCAGCCCCAGACCGCTCATGATGCCACGCCCGCTCGCGCAGGGCCAAATAAACGGAGCGGAACGGCTGTAGGTCGCCAGGGAGCCGAGCAGGCGGTTTATGAGGATCGAAGCCCAGCTGCTGGAGTTGCATCTCACACCAGTGCAGGGTGTCTGGCGGTAGATATTGCTCTGTATCGTAGTCGGCGTGATTCTGTTGCATGGACTGCAGCATGGGAACATCGGCTGGGAGGCCGAAGTTCTCTACGCCCTTGGGTGGGTGGTGGTAGTTCATATAGGGTTTTCCAGGGGCGCGTTCTGGGTGGTCTGCTTGTTTGCGGATGTTGTGCATGTTCCAGGTTTGCACGTAGGATTTAATGTGGGAGCGGAGAGTGGGCATGTAGATTGCGAGGAGGGCGACTTGTTCGGGGATTACTGTTGAGGAGAAGAGACCTTGGTTGTGAAGTTCGCGGAAATAGTTCTAGTCAAGGTCAGTATTCTGCGATTAAGTGCAAGTGGAACCTGTGAAAGTTGACTGACATGGTATAGTGTCACTACTGATTTAGCAAGCTGGGCCCACCAGGATTCAATCCGGTGAGTATCTGTGGCTCGTCCGGGCGCACAGCATTGCTCACGCTGGACATCTGGCTCAGTGACGCGGCGGAGCGCAAAGTGAGCATCAGCTAGAAGAGGAACCTCGGACTCAAGGTCAGATCGAAGAGTGCGAGGTTGGCGATTTTTAGAAGCAACAGTGTCGAGATGGTTTTTGAGAACGCCCACAGACGCATGCGCATCCACACCAACATGGATCCACAGGACATATCGAGAATACGCATCGAGCTCGGCATGAATGCGGAACCCGAAGTTGGCTAGCTTTGAGTACCCGTTCACATGCCAGGTCAAATTAGGCCCGGCTAGAATCTTCGGCGGGGGAGGGGGCCGATGCATATCTCTCGTGCGGCGTTCAACTGTATCCGGGCGCAGCATGCGGTAGACACTGTAGAGACGATCTCGGGCAAAGACGTACCCCTTGCTTCGGAAGTGGTTGTGCAGTAGTTCCTTTCCATATCCCTCAATGGTTCCCTTGTCCATTTCCTCGGTCAGAGCGTCGAGGATCTCCTGGACCTGTGCTTGTTGTTGCGTAGGCGAATCAAGGCGGAGGCGGATACCAAGCTGGTGACGGAGTCTGCGTAGCGTACGGGCGGAGACATCGTAGCCCTCGTCGTGTAGAACGGTGACGATCTCTTGGTCGGTCAGACCCACGTCGAAGAAGAGGTTTTTGATTCTGGCGTGCAGCGCTTCGTTAGAGGAATTGTTCTCCATCTTTTTCTTGACGCCCCATAGCTGCAGGCGTTTTGTCAGAGTACGCGCCGAGATCTGAATATCATGCTGCCTCTTCATGTGCTTGCAAATGTCGTCACTCTTCATTTTCTTTTCGTAGAGGCCAATGATTTCGGCTTTGTACGGCTCGAGGTCCACCCGAGGGCGACCTGACATTTTACTTGGCGTGTCAGCTTGATTCTCCATTTCGCGAATCCAGACCAACCAATGTTGATAAGAAGCAACTGGGAAAGATGTTGGCGGCTGGGGAAGGCGGGCGGTGAGTGGATATCTACAGGCAGAAATCGACCGCCTTGATTTTTTTGTTATCGCAGCGACTCTTGTCGAGGAACAACGTCCTCGCCCAGCTCAGTCACCCTCGACCTTTTTTTTCTGTGTCAGTTTAATACCAGCCAGCTGAAACAACTGCCATAATGGTTCGTGAACTCAAGCACCACGAGAAGAAGTACGTCCGCACCGGCAATTCCGTCCGCAGAAATCTCAGCCCGATCCCACCCAATCTCCAAAGCTTCACGATATCACAAAAGATCAATAGTAGCTAAGACTAACTCCCCTGCAGACTTCTCCGGAAGGTCGACTTCCACAACTACAAGTCCGACGGCAACCACCGCGAACATGAAATCCGTCAACGATACCTCCTCCAAGACCCAATGGACTACCGCAAATATAACGCGCTCTGCGGTTCTCTGCGCCAGCTCGCCCACAAGCTCTCCCAACTGGACCCAGATGCCGACCCGCTGCGCAAGAAGCTTGAATCCGAGCTGCTGGAGAAGCTGTGGCGCATGGGAATCCTGAAGCAGTCCCGCGAGCAGGGCGCCGGTCTATCCAAGGTCGAGCGCGAGGTTACAGTTTCTGCGTTATGCCGTCGCCGATTGGCTGTCTTCATGGTGCGCTCTGGCATGGTTGAGACCATTAAAGCTGTAAGTTGGGGATTTGGTTTGGGGTGGATGTATGCAATGTAATGTGTGATGCTGACCTTACTTCTTTTTTGTCAGGCTACTACTTTCATTGAGCAGGGTCATGTCCGTGTTGGTACCGAGGTCGTGAATGATCCGGCTTTCTTGGTTACCCGTAACATGGAGGACTTTGTTACCTGGGTTGATTCCAGTAAGATCAAGCGCAACATCTTGCGGTACCGTGAGAAGTTGGATGACTTTGATCTTCTGTGATGGACTTTACAAAAAGCATTTTGGGTTTTTGTTCTGATATACCCGGCGCTTGTGCATTACCTGTTTTGGTTTGGCGTATTGATGTTTCATGAAATGATATCTCATATCCAAGGTTCTCTGGATGCTCAAAATGGATATAAATATTACTTACATTCTGAATATTTGAGTAGTCCGCTGCACACATTTCTATTCCCCGAGCTACCAGAAACGGTTATATGGCGGCTTTACACCGCTTTCGCAGGCCCGTGTTGTGCATGTGAAAGTCTTATTGCTCTGTCTTTTACTGTTTATCCTATAGTGAGGTCCACATGTGGGAATGAATTCATAGGCCTGACAACTCGAAGGATGATAAAGGGATATTTCCTCGGTACCAAGCTAGGGTGTTGCCGGACAGCAGGAAACAGCCATTCATGCAATAAGTCATGGGAAAACGGTGGAAGCAGAAACAAATCTACCGAGGTTGTTTATGGAGGATATTTCTATCATGCATCCGATGACCAATAAAAGGAGGTGGGCTTCGATAGTCGAGAAAAATCTCACATCAATTAATTGGAATGCGCACAGGACCAATGCCTGCCGAGTGGTCATGCGTACCTGATCTCAGCGAATAGGCATCGAGCCATACGAACCGGCATTTGGGATGATGATCTAAATAGGGAAATGACTGCCGGTACTCGATTCAGATTGTTGGCAGTTCCTGGTTGGGCATTCGTCCATCGAGAGTTGGAGAGGTTTCCGGTTGAAGATGTTAAGCGGCTATTTTCGAAATCTTCGTCAGTCTACTCAAAGTCAGCAGCACGGCTAGTAACTGCCTAGAAGTGTGTAAAGTCCGAGCAGTTAATTATGCCGAAAGACAGCATCACTATAGCCAAAGTATGTATGTACCGCATGAGGCTATGTACAAAGTTCCAATAATAATAAGGGTATCTCAGTCTTCAAAAAAGACAGCAATGCAACAAATGCAAAAGGGACTGGATATAAGAATAAGCCAGAGGGGAAGGTTCCCGCCGAGGGAGACGTTCGAAATGGGGACCACTGGATGCAAATGCAGATCATCATTCGGGGATCATGGTATCATAGGAAAATCAGTTGACGCAGTGTAGGTTTGCGAGCAGCACCTGTGCTAGGCTCTGGGTGACAAGGCGAGTGATAAATGAGAATCAAATTCGGAACGAGGGATTTAGGCATTAGGAAGGGGAGAAGTCTTCGAACGGAGACACGTCCAGCGTCTTCGAGGGCCATCAGGGGAATTTGAATCGGAACTCGATTTGGAGGTCGAGGTCTTGCCCAGGAAATCCAAGAGCTGGGTTTGCGACTTCCCTTGAGACTCCGCTTCTGGCTCTTCGTCTTCGGGGAGATCCATACGGAACCGACGTACGCTGCCTTCGCGCTCCGTCTTGCCTTCCTCGAAGAACGGGGTGCGCGAGTCGCGGGACTGGAAGCAGCGGGGCGCGACCCGGCGCCAGAGGCCCCGGACACCACTGCTTGCTCGGTCGATCTTCTCGTATTCACGCCGCCGGGTATCGGGTGAGGTCCATTCCATGACTGTCGCCGGGACGTGGATGGACGAGGACGAAGGGCTGTGGTGGTGCCGGCTGGGTAAGGTGTTTGATCGACCTCTTGGTGTGATAAAGTGCGGTGGGCTCGTTGAGCTTGGTAAAGTAGATTCAGACTCAAAACGGAAGCCAGAACATGAAGGCATGATTGGGGATGAAGGTGCCGAGCTGCCTTTCTCTGATGTGTGGCTCTCATGGTGCGATCTATATGTAGCTGATGCTGTCCGGTGTAGAGAAGGTCTTGTCTCGGTCGAGGATCTGTTTGATGTATCGCCTTGGAACAGACGGCATGACTCCCGGTGTAGGGCTAGTAATGACTCGCGCTTGTCCTGTATAGAACTGCGAGTTGTGGTGATAGGTACGATGGCAGTGTTGGGCACAGCCCGGCGCGGTGAGTGAAAGGAACTGCGACGACTGTTGGGTCGGGATGGCACAGTACTGCGGGATGCCGAGCGAGAGTGGCTGATCGAAGTAGATGTCGATGTTTGTGATTGTCGACGGCCGGGCTCATTTCCCGGTGGATCGATCCTTTTGACCTTGGCCATCTCAGATGGAGATATAGAGGGGTATCCCTTGAGTTCTGTGACAAGAGGCTCGCACTTGGAAGCCAAAGAAGGCTCCAGGGCCAGACATGTGACAGAGGCCATTCCCCGGAAACTGTCATAGGCAAAATATAGGCAGGTGCCCAGATCAGATGTATGGGAAGTTCATGATAAAATTAGGGTTAACATGTATTAAAAACGAGAAAAACGAGAGATCAACTCCATCTTGAAATGAGGAAAGGAAAAAGAAAACAGCAAATGTGTTTTCCATTTCTTTTATTTCTTTTATTTCAATGCACACCGCTCCTCATTTATTTTAGCGGAGTGGGGGGGAAGTTGTTCTGGCCATGATCATCCTATGAAGGCGGTTACCCTGCAGATACTTGCAGTTACAAATGCAGGGGCTTATTTATTGTATGGGAATATGGGAGTATGGGGTATATATTCAGTTATAGGATTTAGACTATAATAATATATAGATAAATAAATAGAAGGGGAAAAACAAACCATTCACTTCCACATGGTCACATTGTCAATGCAGAAACTCTGTTTGGACGATCATTAAGAAATGGCAGAGGGAAAAGGTGAATATACACTAAATACACTAAGGAAACTAATAAGGAACTAACCTATGATAGGCAGTGCATCCTGCATGTGTTGAGACACCGTCTCAACCAGGTCGACCAAAATAATTGAGTGCATTCATATAATAATCTTTAAAGTTCTAATTTAAAGAGAATAAAGGAACTCGGGGTTCTCCCGATCTGTCAAATCAAGGAACCTAAACAGCCACAGTTAGCAAATGCCAGTCCGTAGACATCTGTAGACATCATAAATCACTCACTCTTGATTCTCTAGTCTCACATATTCTGGTCGGGCAGTGAAAAGGAGCTTCTTCTGGTTCTCACGACGATACCACATCCACACCCCAACCAGCAGAAACAGACACACACCCCAACAGACGATGATTGTCACCTCCGCGGGGACATAGCGGGGGGGCGTCCTTGGGGCGGAAGGTTTGTGGGCCTAGAAAATTGGTGTTAGCGCGCGCTCTCCGTATTTTCCCCTTTCTTCATCCTCACCGATAATATTTCCAGCACAATATCCAATCAAATATAAAGCCGCCACAGTCGTCTTCTTAGTATATCCCGCAACATTGGATGAAATCAGCGACAGCAATGCCACAAAAGGTGTCGGGCTGGCTTGTGTGAGATAGTAGCCAATCAAACGACCAACATTGTTTGATAAGGGCAGGGCAACAATAAGCAACATCCCCACGATCGCAGCGACTAGCCCACCCAAACTGGCGAGGATACGCTGTCCAGTGATATGTCCGACATAACCGTTGAGCAGCAATGCAACGATTTCCACTGCGCCACCAGGGACACCCAGAATCAGACTCTCTTTCTCATTGTATCCGAAGCTCGTAATCTGAACTGGTCAGCATGTCTGACATCCACATCTTTATAAACTCCCAACATACCAGCTGATTGAAGAAATTGGTAATCCCCCCATTCGGAATATCAGCAATCAAAGCATAAAAGAAGAAAGCCCAGGTCATCGGATCCAAAAGCGCCTCCTTGACCTGATATAGCTTGAAATGCTTATTTCCAATGCCCTGCTGGTTGACCCGCACACGCGCAACAGCCAAGATGCGATCTTCTTCATTCAACCACCGTGCGTTGAGTTGGTTGTCTGGTACAATCCAGAGGAATACCAGACCCAGGCAGATGGTGAGGAGACCCGTGACGAGGAATACAATCTTCCATGGCTCGATGGAGGACCCGTGTTTCTCGGTGCCGACCGCGATCCCGTACGCGACTACTCCGCCGAAGATCTGGCCCACGCCGTTGAAGCTGAACCAGATGTTGACGCGGCTGCCTTGTTCTTGTTTTGTGTACCACTGTTTAGGACTGTTAGCTCGACTCATTGTATATGGTTCATCGTTTTTGTTTGTCGGCTTGGAGGAGGAACAGGGGTGGTGTCCAGTACCTGGGAAGTTAAGAGTGCAAAGCCCGGCGTCACGGCGGCTTCGAATACACCGAGCATAAAGCGGATAGCGATAGCACCTTGGTAGTTGCTGACAGCGGCAAAACAGCTGAGAATCAATCCCCAGATTAAGATACAGGCTGCAGAGTATTTTCCTAGTGGGAGGCGCTGGAGGAGGCGGTTGGTTGGATATTCCCAGGCGAGATAACCTATGCGGAAGAGCTATTAGCTTTAATGCCCCCAGGAAGAATCAATCCAGGAGAAAAGCATAGATGGGACGTACCAAAGTAGAACAAACTTCCTAACCACTGATACTGATCTCCCTCAAGATTCAGATCCTTCTTAATACCCATAACACTGGCATAGGAGAGGGTGGTTTCTATACATCGGATCACATGTTAGCACTTTAGGTCGAATAAATAGCCAACGGAACAAAGCATAAGCCTAAGACTTCTCAAGCTTGCTCCACTTGGAGACAAATCGAGGAAAGGTATGCACGTACTATCCAAATAATTCATGCCATAGACAAAGCACATAATAGGCATCATATGCCAATCAATAACACTTAGCAAACGCCGATTCGTAGCCTCATCCAGCTCGATAGTTTCACCCTGAAGATCGCCAAGGGCCTTCAGAGCCTCATCGGCGTCGTGTGCATGCTTCTCCATCGTGGGATCAACATGTTTTGTCTTGCCCACATCGAAGCCAGTATCAACGCCAGAGGAAATCCCGATAGCCTTCTCCTCTGAAGCCATAGTGTCGGTCCTATAAAGTAGAAAGTATAGCGCGGAAGGTCGGGACAGTAGAGTAATTAAGATCAAACAAGGTCACACAGAACAGGGTTAAGCTCTCCCCGAGTCAGTGGCAGTGCAATTATAAGCAAGGCAACCTTGGAATGTATAGAAGAGATTGAAAGGGAAAACCTCGGGGGACACAGTTAAATAACGTAAAAGAACAGTAGGAACTCCGCACGCCAGATATGTATTTGGGACGATCTCTGTACTTAACACCAAGTTCGTTACTATATCCTGCACGTCTAAGCAAAACCGGGTAGCGAGCGCACTGCATCGCACGTACTTGCCGTTATCTCGAGTCACTCCTATCACCGTAGCAGATGCAACACGGCAGGTAAATTGTGGGTCTCTCCACGATAAGCCGATTTATCTGGGGTTGACGGTTTGTGATGTGTCTCATTGGACAGTCAAGAGAGGGGGTGAGGGGAATGATCGGCGTAGAGGGAACTCTTGTCTTCTTTCTGGGCGTTATGTCTATTAATTACAATGGAAGGCTTATGATTTAGGGCTAGAGACTCGGTTGTATGTGCGGGGATGCGCATCTATTGAGGGATATTACGTCAAGGATAGGCTGGATATTACGATGCACCTGAGCACAACTTCAAGATGCTTACACTTCTAGTTCCGTCGTAGGTTCAAGGAGCAAAAGTACCGGATTACTCTTATCTGTTGTCCAGGCGGTATCTCGGGTTTGGAGAAAGCTTTATCAAAGCCTACTCCAAATATTCGGATATTCAGAGATTGGCTTTTGATCAAGATGGGTAAACATGCCGTTGAGCACTTGCATGTATGGTTGGACTCAACCTTGCCCTTGCACCGTCTGTACATGCCGGAAAGCCCTTACATGGCCCTGGAAAGGCACTCGGGCGGTCCCGAGGTCGCGAGGTCGTGAACACCGGTGATGTAAGGAAGCACCAAACTGCAAAATGTTATAGCACGCCATCATATATAGAATTCTCATTATGCATCAACACAAATGTACCTATAGTGGAAGGTGGACGCACGCTCCTATTGCGCACCCACGCGGGCCAGATACGCCTCCCAGCCCTGCTGCTGGTACTGCTTAGCGGCCTCAACAGGGTCGGCAGCGGCATAGATACCACGACCAGAGATAATAAAGTCAGCACCGCGGCCAACAGCCGACTGCGGCGTCTGGTACTGCTGACCGAGCTTATCGCCCTTAGACGAGAGGTTGACGCCAGTGGTGAAGACGACGAAATCCTCGCCCTGCGCGGGCGCCTCTGTAGACTCAACCTCGCCGAGAGACCGGGTCGAGACAAAGCCAAGCACGAAGCTGGGGTACTTGCGCGCGATGTCGACGGAGGCGGAGGTGTAGGCGCCTGTTGCGAGGGATCCCTTCGAGGTCATCTCGGCGAGGATGAGGAGGCCACGCTCGGAGCCGTAGGGGAAATCAGTGGCCTGGGCGGTTTGAGCGAGGGCCTCGACAATGCCCTCGCCGGGTAGGATGGAGCAATTGATTATGTGCGCCCATTCGGAGATGCGGAGGGTGCCGTTGTGGTACTGTTTCTGGACTGTGTTGCCGATGTCGATGAATTTGCGGTCTTCGAAGATAAGGAAGTTGTGCTTTTGCGCTAGGGCGTTCAGGCCATCGATTGTTTCTTGGCTGAAGTCGGAGAGGATGTCGATGTGTGTTTTAATCACGGCGATGTAGGGGCCAAGGCCTGTGGATGGTTAGTGGCTTGTTCCTTTGGAGTGGGGGGAGCTGGGTTCACTTACGGTCGGCGAGGTCCAGGAGCTCCTTTGTTGTGGTCACATCAGCGGAGACAGTAACATTGCTCTTCTTCTCTTCGGCGACTTGGAATAGCTTGCGCGCGAGGGGATTGGGGTGCGATTGGGCGCGGGCGCTGTAGGTCAATTGCGACTTGGAGGACATGGCGGGGTTGGCGGGGTGAAGAGATGGTTATGTATTGGGTATGTGATTTTGAGATTTTAAGAGGGAAGTGAATCAAATGACAAATCCTTCTAGGATATGATTGTAATTGCCTTCTTGACGTCCAAAGTAGAATAATAGCAGCAAGTTCGAATCGAAGACAATCGGGGGACTTTTTCTGCCACAGTGGACCCCCACGGGCCTCACCTTCCGCTGGAACTGTGGCGCATAATACGGAGTACGTTGCAGTTGATATACAAATACATAGTTCTTCAATTCCAAGACATTAGAGAATTTCAAGCTCCAATCACTTAGAAAGAAAGCAGGGGCCGTCCAACTCCGTAGACACTCAATCCCCACAGAGCACCTTGCACAAGCCAGAAGAACCCGCCGATCATGCGGCCCTTACCCTGCGGCTTGCCAGAGTATACATAGCCATAAAGGAACAGAGCGCGGAAGAAAACCCAGAGAGCTCCCAGGCCAGCAGCCCACTCAGGGTACTTAAGACCGGCGACCAGGGTGAAGAGCATTGTCTGCGAGGCGTTCTCAAGGAAGTTGGTGTGGGCGCGCTGGGCGCAGTTGAACTGCTCGGCTTTGGCCTATAACCAGTTTAGTGGGTGCCATTTGGTGTTCCATGAGAAGTACATAGTCTCCATTAAATACGAGGCCTTACGAAGGTCGAGTGATGGGGGATACGTACGTTTTCCCTGCATAGCTCCATGGAGGCATAGCTGTGGGGGTAGGGCACCTTGGCCTGCTTGCGCAGGCTTCCAGTGATATTGCCGTGCACAAAGCCCAAGACGGGGATGGCGCCGAGAGCGACGCCGATGACGGCACTGGGAAGCAATATTAGCCTCGGATTTCAGGGAAGCTTGGAGGTTGAGCTTGGACTACCTACCCGTAGTTGCCGGGAACAATGAATGCGACCATGATGAGAAGAGAATCCGGGGAAATGGTGTGAGATTAGATAGTTTGTGATTTTGCCTGATTCTGGGGGTCCTTTATACCTACGTAGTTGAGGCGGATTCCGGGGTCGCAAACTCCGAGCTCCCGTCGGTGCAATGAATTGGCCCGTTCCTTCCGGGGCCCGTGGCCTTTCAAGGTCATAAGGTCATAAGGTGATATAGTTGGCCTTTCGAATTAACATTCTCAGACCTTGGGAGAATCTTCTGGATCCTACATAACTAAGTACACTCTGCATGCACTCCGTACGAGTTAGTGGCAATGCACAAAAAACAATCGGACGTCGTCATGCAAGGGATATTTTCTAGCATTTCACGAATACATGCCCAAAGAGAACTATGAGCCCAAACATATACGTCAAGGGAAATGCGATACACATAATGGCTAAATGTTCGAAAAGCTCATGCTCCCATGTTCGGCACCATCTTACTTACACTCCCGTACTTGGCCTGCCAAGCGAAGAAGTATAGGAGCGCTCCAAGCGGTTGTCCGACTAGACAGAAGCTGACCCAAAAGATGCAATTTCCAATAACCCTGCCTTCAGGTCCGCGCATATTATCTAACGGTGCGGTGAGGCTAATTAACGGCAGCTGGAACATCATTCCAAAGAACGCGACACCTGGGCTTCATTAGCACTGGAGCTGCGACCAGAGAGGGAACGACATACCGATGAAATTATGTGTAGGAATCCCCACTAGCATTTCGTGGAGGATGGCAGATAGCGTGAAAACCATTCCACTCGCAGCCAGAGGACTCCATCCCCGACCCACCAGCGGAGAGTAAACATGTCTCTTCATGAACAGATAGACAGGCCGATTCCAAGACCTCCAATACATACCCAGACTGGAGCTGTTCCACCAGTCAGTGTAGAACTCGCGGTCTCCGAACCGCATGACCTCGGCCAGAGCATTCAAAAGCGCTTGGAACAATGCAAAGAAGCCAGCAAGCCAAATAATCAGCGAGATAGTGGACAGTTTCATAACCCGCTCCAAAATCGAGGCAATGTCCATTACTGCGATCTTATCAATCGAGTTGCGCAACACCGGTGCGGCATACTGAGCAGACAGAAGCCAAATGAACACAGCCAGACCCACAAACTCTGCAAGGCGCTTTGCAACAAATGACCACCGGATGGATGCTGTGCGCGGGTAAACAGGCTGATACACCAGCGTCGGCGCCAGCCAGAAGTACGCTAGGTTATTAATGGTAATATTTCTCGGGTAGGGACATGAGGAGTATATTTTAGGCAAGCCCGGGTCTGCGGAGGGATTGAGTAACGCGAGACGGAGGTCTCGGTTTGTGAAGGCGTAGGAGCAGTTTTTCAGCCACACGATGATAGCGTGCAACTGGCATATTGTCCCAATGCCCGGGTGGTGGATGTAGAAATACACCACGAAGCTGGTTACTGCGAGGCATAGCGTGGCGTTGAGCGTGTGTAGGAAAGCAGTGTACGGCCATGTCGACTGGAAGACCTTCTGGTCGTGCTCTTTCTCTTTCTCTGTCTTCTTCTGACGGCCCACTGTCTGCTTGGCTGCTGTAGCGGCTGAAAGTTCGATGATGTATGCCACGAGCAAATGACACGGAACCGAGGCAAACAGTATAGACCCCAGCACAACGTCTTGCCTGCGGTAGTCATGGCATTTAATACAGATTAGCACGCCATACTATATGTTTAAAACATTAGTTGATGAACTTCAAAGAGTAACTGAGACATTGGGATTACCCACTTTCATGAAGTTCTCAATAACCAATCGCAGGTTCATTGCCACTGTCAAAACATTAGCCGTTTGCATATAATATTCCCTGGCGACCCTTACCAAGTACCAACACCATGAGATTTCGAAATCCCAGGAAGTTGGGCAGGACATCTGCCTCTCGACTGAGGCTGGAAGGACGAGATTCCGAGTGATATGCAGCTACATGGCGATATTTACTTCGTTTCTTTGCAGTTGACGTTGATGGTAGAGCGACCTCGGTTTCATTCTGGACCCCTTTCCTCGAATTGAGCTGCGATTCCTCGCGAGCGCTCGCAATTGCTCCAGTGCGAGTAGTCATCTTAGCAGCTCTGGGACCTCGGTAGTGTGAGAAGTCGAAGGGTCTTAAGTCGAGCTCCGATGAAACCGGAGCACCGACGGAGAGCAATGCGAAGATTGAAACAACAACCAGGCCGCACAATTATGACAGAGGAGAAGAGAAGAAGAGAAGAAGAAGACAAAAGACAAAAGAACCAGAAACAAGATGATTTAATACAGGACATGGCGGGGCCAGAAACATCATAGCGCAAGCTTGCAGGTCAAATCCGCAGGGGCCAATCAGCGTCACATGCGCTCAAGGGACGGATCCTGCGCTCCGAAGAGCTTCGACTCTCTCCGCGTCTTTTGCTTTTTATAGGTCTTGGATCGGTCCGATTCAGTATTCGATCGGTATTTGAAAATTCAATTGTCTTTCATCCTCATGATCGTCAACCGACAGCCTTGATCCTGTACATCTTTTCAACCGGTCGCGATGGCCTACTACGAGGACAATGCAGGTGACGGTCCAGGGCGGTTTGGCAAGAATTTCGATGGCCCAGTCGGACCTCGCAGACCACGTACGTAGCTTGCTTTAGAGTGACTTTGATTGAGCTTCTGCTTGTTCATAACCCGACTGACAACGGTTGCTCTTACTCTCAGGTCTTGTTACGGATTATGGCTCTTCAATGGTACAATGGATGAGAACACAACAACCGAGATACAAAGGAGGGCATCGATTGGAGACAGAAAGGCCGAGTGCCAGCTTTGCTGTCGATGTATGTGTGGCTTGAACTGTACTGAGCTGGCGTATAAAGAGGCTAACTTGCGACAGGTTCTTCCCCCGATGGCGCGGCCCCATTCTGCTGTCGATACAATCCCCGTCCGACACCTTCACCAGTCAATCGGAAAGTCAAAGAAACCCATCGTCGTGGTGCGATGGACTCCCGAGGGAAGGCGGCTGTTGACCGGCGGCCATACGGGAGAATTTATGCTTTGGAATGGAACGGCGTTCAATTTCGAGACGGTTATGGATGTGCGTATTTACAACTTGTGCGGATTGCACCTTTACTGATCTGAGATGTTCCCTCGGTACAGGCACACTACGATCAAATACAGGCTGGTGTCACCTCCTTGGCATGGGCCCATAGCCAGGACTGGCTGGTCTCTGGCGGACAGAGAGGCGATATCAAATACTGGCGACCAAACTTCAACAACGTCGAGACGATCGATGACGCGCACCACGACGCGGTCCGCGATCTGGCCTGGGCACCCAGTGATACTAAATTTCTTTCAGCGTCCGATGACACAACCCTCAAAATTTTCGACTTTGCAACCCGAACGGCCGACGAAACACTGACCGGACACAACTGGGATGTCAAGTCTTGCGACTGGCACCCAACCAAGGGTCTGATCGTTTCTGGATCGAAGGACCACCAGGTTAAGTTCTGGGATCCGCGCACTGGTCGCTGCTTGACCACCCTCCACAGTCACAAAAACACCGTCACATCGACGCGGTTCTCGCGTGTGAACAGCAACCTCCTTGCTACTTCGTCGCGAGACCAGACCGCGAGAGTATTTGATTTGCGGATGATGCGCGATATTTGCATTCTGCGAGGCCACGACAAGCCGGTTTCTTCTCTGACATGGCACCCGATTCACAGTAACCTCATCTCGACTGGAGCCGAGGATGGTTCTCTATATCATTATCTACTTGATGAGCCTCACCTGCCGGCCGGCCAGATTCCTACCGTGGCGCCGTATGACAGCCCGGACCCAGCCAATACTCCGCCGCAGGTGATCTATCCGGCACATCGGATACAGTACGCGCACGGTGCTACTATTTGGTCACTAGACTGGCATCCACTAGGCCATATCTTGGCTTCTGGATCTAAGGATAACTTCACTCGATTCTGGTCGCGCAGTCGGCCTGGCGAGACTAGCTATATGAAAGACAGATTCCACATCGGCGAAGAGGCCGCAGAAGCCCAGGGAACATGGAACCGCGGGTTTGGCCGGAAACAAATGCGCGATGACGAGGAGCAAGAAATGCAGGACGAAGCTGACAGCCTGGTCGACCAACGACGACCAGGCGGCCCTGCTCTGCCAGGTATTCAAAGTGCGCCGCCGGCCGGGCCTCAGCCTGACGTTGTAGGTTTGCTGCCTGGTATTGGCAGTGCTCAGCCTCGACAGCCAGGAATGGATGGAGGTGCGATGAGTGGGATGGATCCGGGCCGTTTGGCTGCACTCATGTCCTCTCGCCCTCCATCGCAGTCAAGTACCCCGACGCCTGCAATGCATGGGTTCCCTATGCCGCAGGGTATGACCGGAACACCGCCGATGAACATGGACCTAGCACAGTTGCAGAAGCAACTCCAGGGTTTCCCCATGCCACAGAATCTCAACCTCCAAGCTTTGGCGAACAACCCTGGCTTCCCTGGCGGATTTGGTGGCCTGCCTGGTTTGCAAGACGGTGGTACGCCTGATGGCAATCGGAGATAGTGAAGGGACGTGGACATCTGATTTGAAATGCACGTTGAATCGGCTTGGCATTGGCGCAAAGGACATAGCATGGCTACTTTGATGCGGGGCGACGGCGTTATTTGAGATATCGAATCCCATTTGTATCATAGGAAATTTCTGGGCATTTCAAAGTCTCCCCGATCTTTGTCGGTGAGACTGCGTAGGTTGGTGGGCATATTCCGAATTTGTAGTTGCCATCCACGATATCCTGTACATAGTAGCAGCCGGGATAGCATTCAAAGACCACCCTGCATGGGGAAGCTGGTGACAATGAGAACCATGACATTGACTCCACCCCATATCATTGGTAGCCAAGTTGACATCCTGAAATTGCCTGCTTCATACACTGCACCGAGGCTATCCACCGTAGAAGCGTTAGTTACCTGATCATCCCGAGGAGACCAAGTGTCAAACGACCCACTTACACAACTCCGATGATACTCCCGGCTATAAGAGCCTCCAGCGCTGCGATGAAAATGTACACCAAAGGCACGATCCATATCACATTCCAGTTACGAAAATGAGTCAACACTGCGCACCCAGAAACAGTGAGATGTGTTGCGGCGTAGAATATCAACGTCCAGAAAAAGGTGAAGCGCCAGATGTCCTTCGTGTAGTAGAGATAGTATGCTTGCTGATGATGCGCCGGCAGGGGATCGTATAATGACGGGAAAGAAGGTACTTCGTAGTTAATTGGGATGCGGTTGTTGGCCATGGAGAGGTAGCTGCGCCAGTTCAGCTGCAGCGAAGATCAATCATCGAAGCATGACACGTGAACAGGGGACAGTCACTTTGACCGTATATGTACGGAGTATTGCACGCGTATCAACAAAAATGGCAAGTCTGGAGACTCTCGGAGATGACGATGCTTGTTTGCACTGTTTGGTTACAGCCCATTGGTCAGCTATGCGTGGACGCCCCCGTATTTGGCTCTGGACCCGGACCTCGGCTTCTCCGCGGTTGATCATCTCACTCCCTGAGCGATGTAGAGCCTCTTGTCTGGGAGCATCCCTATCACCTCCAGACTTGAAATGGCCACGGAACGATCTCTGGCTACACTGCTGCGGTCGCTGCAGGCGACTTCCAGCTTCCAAGATGCCGCTTCGTAAGTGCCGCATATCCCAACCCGTTTGGGGAGGTCATATTAGGCTAACGACAGAGCTATTCAGTCTGCTTCCCACGGCTACCAGTTTCCTGTCAATGTTGGGGAATCCTCTGAACCTGACACTCCTTTCGTCTCAACTCCTCACTGCACCTTCGCTCTGGAGTCAACCCGCCGACCTCCAATCATGTCGCCAGATCCTTAGCGTCTTCAACACCGCCGCCATTGCTGTCTTGCAGAGTGATACTACCGAGGAACCTCGGATACCGTACGGTCGGAATAGGAGAATTGACTATGAGGCGTGGGTTAAGGCGGTCGCTGAGGGCGCCGATGATAAGTCCCCGAGGTGGAGGCATACACTTCTGCTTGGCGGAATCTTGATGGGGTTTGAGGGACAAAACCGACGGGGCTTACCACGACATATTCGTGTGAAACTCGAGTCAGCGCTTGTGAGAGCGGCGCAATTAGCGCTAGTGGAGGTTGGCTCAGAGACTGGGATTGATGGACAGTGCATCACTATGGTCTTGAACTACACCTTTGAGCTTCTGTCTGATCTCGAGAGAAGCAAGTTGGATTATGATCGCTTACTCCCGACGATGATCCAGTCAGCATATTTGTCTTCGGAGGGCCTCGAGGGCGGATATTTCCTAGGATCTATTGATCAAGACGTTGTCGAGGCTCCCGGGAAGCAGTTTCGCTGGTCGTCCAACTCACCCACGTTTGGTATTGTCTCGGCGGTAGCTGCTCGTCCACTTGTGTCCACTCTTGGGCCTTTGTCTCGTCTAATTGCGCATTCCGTTGATAATGTTCGGGATCCGAGAATTGTTGGGCAGACTGTTGATTACCTGGCGGACTTCGTTCGGACGCTTATGGTTCAATGGCGGCAGAATAAATTGTCCGAGATCGATGTTGCGGAAGAAAGGGAGTTCCTAGACGCTGAATCCAGGGAAATCACGCTTCCTGCCCTCTGGAAGATGTTGCGAAATTGCTTATATTCAGTGGTTATTGCCCTCCGGGCTGTGCTAGGGAGAACTATCAATGACCCGGCTCTCGCTGCCAACAGTAGTAAGTTACAGATGAGTCTTGATGCTTGTTTTGTACTAACTATGTTACCGCAGGTGCCCCATACATATCGATGCAATGTCTCCACATACTTCGCAATATGTATTTCATCTCTTCTCGGATTGGGCAAAATGCCTCATCCCAGCAGACATTTGTGATGTTGGCAGCCATAGACATCCTTTCACAATACCCTGTTCTTGCCGAAAACTTCCTCCGAAGCATTAAGCCAAGCGATATCGGACAAATTCCTGCTCACCCAGTTGAGCGATGTCTGGATCTTTTCTTCTTGAATGTGGCAGAGCATTTCCCTCTCGTCTTATCCTTAGAGACGAACGAGGAACTATTATTGTCCGCCGCTTTCCCATATCTCGCGGCCGGTGCTAACAGTCTTCTGTTGGAGATTTTTGAAGCTGCTCACAGCCTGGTGCTTGTTGTATTTGCTATTCCCCACAACTCGGAATTGGCAACCAAACACCTGCCTTTCTATATCGAAAATCTTTTTGCGGTGAGTTCCGTTGCCCCGATCGTACGAAAGTTGATTCTAATACTCTATAGGTTTTCCCCAATAACCTTTCCGCGCGCCAATTCCGTCTTGCTTTCAAGACTGTCATCCAAATTACAGCACCCCCTTCTCCTCTAGCAAATACTCAGCCTCTTCTCCCCTCCATCTTGCTAGAAGTTGTTCACGACCGTGCTTTGAAAGCTTCCTCGACACCGATCCCTCCACAAGGTCCAAATCCAGACATGAGCCAGAGTCCACCTCTCTCCGAACAGGCTGTCCTGACCCTTGCTCTCCTTGATTCCCTTTCATTCCTCCGAGTTGAACATCTGAAAGAATGGCTCCCCTTAGCGGGGCAATTGATCAACACAATTTCTGACCGCAATATGCGACATCTCTGTATCGATCGTTTCTGGGAGGCTCTAGCAGGTGGTGAGATGGATGTTGATCGATCCCACTGCTGTGTTAAATGGTGGAGCACTGAAGGTGGACGTGAGCTTGTTCTTTTCGGCGCCGAGACCGCCCCGGACGAGTCAGATGAGAGTGGACCTTACATGAGTGGCGCGGTTGGAGGAGTCGCGCCTGAAAGTAAGCTATAACGATGCCAATGTAAATAGCTTACAGGATTGAAGCTACTACGCCTACGGGTGTGATCATGCCTTATACCATATACCAGACTTCTAATCGATCAGGTCTAGCTCCATATATTCCCACACATACCAGTGGTTTCTTTATATGTACTCCATTCAAAATATCTGATACTGTAACGTCCTGCAGCTAAATTCCCGGGATACCAACCGAGGTGACTTTTCTGTACTGAACATACTCGTCCCCAAAGAAGGAGATCAAGTAAGCTTCTTCGCCTGCAACCGCGTAAACCAGTTAGTAAGAGCTCAATACCCAAAAAAAATGATTTGCAACATACGCTTGATCCGGCTCGAGAAGAACTGCCACAAGACTAGGGCATATCCGACAAAGCAAACCATATTCCCAAGCACCAGTTGTGTTCCTAGACCCCACCAGAAAAATCCAAAGTAGCTCGGATGCCGGAGATACCGATAAAGACCAGTATTAACCAAAACATGACCTTCCTGATGCTGACTCTGCACATGGTGATTGAAGTTACTAGCAGCCTGCGCCATAGCAACGGTCCGAATAACCTGTCCGATCAACAGAAGCACAAAGCCTACGATAAGCAGCAACGACACCGAGCTTCTGAAAAACGGTTCCGTCACGGTGATCATCCGCCCAGCAGCAGTCTGTCCGGGCCAGAAGACATGCGACACGATGCACTCCACAATGGCAGACCCGTGCGCAACATTATATGCCCATCCGTTCGATGATAGCAGGAAAGCGGAGACAGTCGCATACCGCGTATTGTACTGCGCCGTCACGTAGAACTCTAAGAAGTGGAAGAGGCTCAGCGAGGCGATGAAGAAGGGTACGCGCCACAGCGGAGTGTAATACACGGTGCTTAAGAATAACGCTATGCTTGCTGATAGCCCGAGACTGGTTCCGAGGAGCATGGCGCGAAGCGAGATCCCCGCCAGCGACATCTTGCCGTCTGGGTAGATCGAGGTATCGGGATTGGGCGCGTCGGTCGAGACATCGGAAGAGGAGGAGGATGTGTTGCTGTTGGTGCGATCGTGGACTAGAGGCCTGGAAATGTGCGTGAAGTTCGGGGCTTTGTTTGGCTCCGCGCCGGAAGTTGTTGCGGAGGGGTTGGAGAACATTGTCAAAGAAAATGAATTGGGTGGAGGAAAGAGATTTGTTTTTATTTGGACCGAGGATCGGGCATTTCGAGGAAATTGGTGGAGGTTAAATAGTGTGGTGAGAGTCGATTTTCATTGTCTGAGAACAATCCGAAGAGCGTTGTATTGTTTTGCATCGGCACCCGCGGACCTTTCCCCCGACATGACACCCTTGGACATCCCCGGGCCCACATGGTCTTGGCTTTGTTTCCAGATATCTATGTTGCATGTCTCGAGATACTAACTTGTGCACTGACTTTGCTGTTTCTCTATTCAATTCTCATATGCGATAGCTATCCCCATTGCCGCCATGTCGCATCCTACTGAGAAAGAGAAGATGCTTCGCGGGGAGCTCTATCGAGCGTTCACGCCGGAATTGATCGCTGCTCGTTCGCGCTGCAAGTGGGCCTGTAATCGGTTCAATAAGTCGGACGAGGTGCCACGTCGGCGTCTCGTTGAAATGTGGAGAGAGTGAGTGATGCAGTTGAGCAAAGACTTGGCATTACTTCAATTTAAAACCACCTGCATTACTCTTTATACTCTGTACTAAACTATCATATAGCATCACTGACGACAAGACCCCTCTACCACCGAAGCCGGATGACCCCGCAGCCGATGAAGCTCTCTTTGCAAAGGAACCTTGGGTTGAATCTCCTGTCCATATAGACTATGGGTTCAACGTCAAGCTTGGAGAGGGTGTCTTTGTCAACTTCAACTGTGTCTTCATCGACACGTGTCCCATCACGGTCGGGGCTCGTACTTTGTTCGGTCCTAATGTCAGCTTATTCTCTGGGACCCATCCCCTTGATCCTGCCCTACGCAATGGCACCGAAGGCCCTGAGACTGGCAACCCAATTGTTATCGGGGAGGACTGCTGGCTTGGCGGGAATGTGACTGTACTTCCTGGCGTCACTATTGGCAAAGGTGCAACTATTGGAGCTGGCAGTGTGGTCACCAAGGTATGGCTTGTGCACCTTCTGATAGCTGTACAATCATGCTGACTTTAGCTTTAGGATGTGCCTGCTTTTCATGTGGCAGCTGGGAACCCAGCTAAGATCATTCGTCGGATTGAAACGACAATGAAAGAGTGAGTGACCTTCGGTTATTCATTGAGTGATAAATATGAGAGAGGTATGGGACTTCCTGGTGATTTGCATCTGCATCTATGAATATTGAAGGGCTCAATGAAACTGCGAGTATGTTACATGAACGTCATGCATACCTGGTCCAGACAACGATATAGAATCACATATGATGATAGATAACTCCAACTTCTGAACCTTTTGACAAACTGAAGTTAGACAATAGACAATGAATGCCAAGAGTCCTGGGGTCCAGACTCGATGCATAAGGCCGCATAAGGGGCAGTGCATTTTTTGGCGCTTTATACCGTAGCTATGAGCAATGTAGATAGGCAGTAACATTTGCTACAAACTTCACAGTAAATATATGCATTATTTTCTATTTTCTATGTTTTAATGCGATAGGCAATGTGCAATGCAATTATGCGACTGTAAATCCCCAGATTGGTTTGTGTCTTTGTTAACAGAGATAATAAGTCAAGAAGTCCTGTTCGTCTCTCCGCAGAACAACGTCACTCTGGTCCTGGCGCGTCCCCCAAAAAAAGCTGTCGACCGCTTTATCTTTGTCCTAGGGACCCTTTACTTTTCTCCCACTCAATCCTTTTTCTTGAACTCACCTTTCTCTTTCTCTTCAACCTTCATTCTTACGTTACCTTCATTTCACGCGTTTCAACTATCCTGGATCTATTACGCGCAGAAAATGACATGGCTGTACCCCCGCCGGATAGCTCTTACACCCCACCTCACACTCCCTTGATCGAAGAATCTCCATTCATCAGCGACTCCATGGAGGATCTTGATCCTCAGGCGACCCGGAAGCGTCCGCGCCTCGACAGTGGAAGTCGCGTCAGTCCGACCTTGTCGTTGGATGGAACCTCGCGTACTGCCTCCATCGCACCTGCCTCAGACATGGATGAGGCCCCGGATTCTGGAAATCCAGCTAACAAAGTCACCATTAACACTAAATCCCCTTCTTCTGCCATGGCTCCTGACCTCCCTCTCTCCGACCGTGAGCTCTCCGGTAGCGAACTGGAGCTCCTACCAGATACCAATACAGCCCCCAATCCCATTTCAGTTTCCTCCTCACCCTCCTCACCTCGAAGTCCTGAAATCGAAGTTGCTGAACCGGAAGACATCAATCAAGACCCGAATACCTCGAACTGGAAGTCACTGGGCCAAGTCGTGCGGGATCAGGATGAGCCCGAAGTGATAGAGATCCAAGACATGGCTCCTCTTTCCGAAACGTTCCCCAAAGTACACCCTGAGATGACACCCCGAGAGAACTTTAAGGCACTTGGTGATATGCTTGAACATGGTAATATGGGACTCCGCTCAACTAGACTTGGTCAGATGCTAATTTGGCGAATAGGACACCCACGCGAAGGCACGGCGCTTGTTACAATAAAACAATGGCTTCACATTTGCGCGCGCGATCTTGGTCGGCTCACAATCGAGGAATTTGCGGCAGATCTAGATTTCTGGGAATATTTACCCTCCGTCCTGGACCGTCTTTTGCGCAGACAACAAGACCTGCATTTGGATGGGATTGCAGATCTCTCAGGCTTCTTCGAGCAGTACTTTCTCGATTATGCTCACATTGTCCTCCACCTTGTTCGCTTGGACACCGCGCTTCTCAGTGCTCTTGGCGAAGATGACGAAGACGTCGAAATGCCTCCGAGCACCTGTCGACGATATCTTCATAGCTTCCCTTGGATGTTCCATGGCGACCAAATTCCCTTCCTACGGGTCCTGGAAAACCAGTCCCGCGCTGGAATTATTGATCTTTCTGCTCGACTGAAAGCTCAGGTGTCAGCTCCTCCGTTTGATGCACCAGGCGTACTCACTCAATACGCTTCGCACCTGCTCGCATTGATTCCGAAATGTTCGCAAGTTGTCACCATGCTACCAAGCCCTTTGGTCAACATACTTGCATTGTTTGAATGCGACACGGACACGGACCAAAACGGCGGTTCCGATTCCCCAGTTGACCTGTCTATCGATTCAACCAGCCTTCAGCCTTTTTACGAAGTCGTTCGAGGAATCGACAAAGTATACAATACGCTTGTCGAAAAGAAGTCGCAACTGGCCACCAGTGAATTGAGCGATAGCCTTCTGAGCCCAATCTTCCGCAGCTACCGTTTCCTTTGCTTCGGCTACTCGGAGTTTTTGCTTCAACTTGCCCAGGAATTATCGATCCAAGTACCCGAGGAGGCAAATGCAGAACAAGCCGCTTTGTGCGTTATTTGGAGGTGGAAATTCGGCACTTTGAAAAAGCAAATCATGGAAGGTCGAATGGAGCTTCGTGTCCACGGCGTGGAAACGATGCAATCGGATCTGGTTAGCATCTGGGGTCAAAATGTATCCCAGAACCGCGATGGGATCGAGTCGCCATTCCTAAAATATCTGGTTGAATTTCTCCGGGAAAACAAGATCCTCGACTATCTTGTGGGCATTGACTCACATCCACAGTTGATCAGCCGCAGCAGTAACATCTTTGGGTTCCTCATTGTCACATCGAAATACACCGACCATGACACGGATGTCATCTGGAAGACCGTCACCGAGAGCCAAGATGATCGCACTGTTTGTGAGGTCATGTCCATGCTCGCACGAACCTTTGCCATGCACCAGTCGAGGTCTAAAGCGCTGCTTTATGTGTGCTCAAAACTGCTTGAGTTGCCCTTGGATCGATTTGACAGTCGCATAATCGATTTCTGTGAGCAGCTGGTGCCTCGCATGCGCGATCGGGACCATCGCAACATGTCCGGTGACGAGCATATCGATTCTATTCCACTGAAGCTCTGTATCCGCCTAATCCGTGAGAGCTCTGGGGCGAAGGACCTGCCTCTGGAACAGAAGGAACTTATGCAGGGATTTGGAAGCGAGCAGCTTGGACAGTTCATCAAGGCTGGACTCAACGAAACTGACATGGCGGAAACATATGAACGCTGCATTCAAGACATTGGAGAGATGAATGAATGTACTGCGGGCAGCATCCAAGTGTTGAACGCACTAGTACCCCGTGATGACGCACGAGAGCTTTGGAAACTTGCGACCGATTACGACTTGACGCGCTTGGTGATAATCGAACTTCACCATCTCGTTACCCAAGACCATGCTAAGCTCGAGGATCCGTCGTCAAAGCATGGCTTTTCCTCGCGGGTGGAAATCCTGCGGCGTCTTGTTGATCTAGGCCCAGAAACCATCACTCCTGATCTCGGGAACACACTCTGGAAAGAGATCTTTATGTCCGAGAACCTGGTTTCTGAGGAGCGTCAAATGATTTGGAAAATGATGGTTGATCTCACCAACCGTACTACCAAGGAAAACCCATTCCTTGAGCGATGCATTCATGAGTATCTACCGGATGTGCTTCCCAAGGACTACTCGCGCGAGGTATTGTGGTTCGCTCAACAGTCGGTCCACTACGAGATTCGAATCAAGTCACCTCCCATTGTCGGGGAAAATGAAGTCATATCTATTCCAGGAATGGATCGGATCTGGAACTTCATATTGACCGCACCTCCACAATCGATCGAAGGCGAGGCCATCAAGTTCGCCATTGATAGCTACCTGGATCATGGTATTGTGCGCAGGTCCCCCCGGTCGGCTATCGACGCTACTCATATTGCTCTTGTCGATCGCTGCGTGGACCAGCTGAAGTCTGCCGCTGTCGTGTTGAAACCATCGTACAATGCAACAACCAATGATGATGTTTCTATGGATACCGACAGTCCCAATAGCGCCACCGGAACCGATGAACTTATGTTTAGCCGGTCTCTATTGTTCCTACGTCAATTACTGCATGGGTTACGAACTCGGCCACAATACAGCTCCCCTCGTGGCTCCCCGCCTACCCTCCCGGAACGTCCTCTGAAAGGCGAGCCCATTGAATTCCGTTATCAATGTTTCAATGGTGCTTCCATGTCTGAAATCTATTCAAAGCGCATTGGTGGTCTCTCAACGGCTGCTGAGCTTATGGAAATGCTTGTGCAGCTGAGTCGATTCTCTAAGTTCACTGCTATCCTCGGTGGACAGAAGATCGAGTTGTTGCAAGATCCAGAGGCACTTGTGAAGGACTTGAAGCTCTCTTCAGGCTTACTCATTCTTCGAAAGGCCCCTGATGCCCATGAAATTACGTGGGCTGGGAGACGGCAGTCTCTGACAGCAGTGGACAACGAAGTGCTAAAACACTTCGATGAGCTGTATGATATGCTTGACCTGAAGGATGACTTGGCTCGACAGGTATAACCCCATTGACTCTTCTCTTTTAGCTGAATATTGACTCTGGAACTTGGCAGATTATTGACTTCCTGGTTGTCTTCCCGCCTCAAGCGCTGGCCCTCGAACTTGTTCGGTCCAACACCAATACCGAGAAAGACATGTTCCCGTTGCAAAGACCTTTCAAGGCCTTGTACTCCTTGAATACACTGTCAATGTGTCTCCACGAGGAGGCTGCAGAGGTAAATTCGTCGCTTTGATTTGAATGATATTCGTGCTAAAGATCGTTACAGATGTCCCCAGACCAAGGCTTTGTGTTTCATAGCAATCGGGTTTTGGTTGCGTTCCTGACATCAGACGAGCTGTTCAGCTCTCTTTCCAGTAACTCGATAACCACTGTGCTCGCTACCAGAGCCATTGAATGTCTTCTACTGGCTATATCTGGTATGTCGAATATTGATCATTTTTCAGTCAATTGACCACAACTAATTGCGACCTAGTCTATCGCCCGACTGATGATGAGTCCGTTCTCATTGCCGATCCAATGTCTTTGGTCCGACGCGTTCTTGGCTTGCTTGAAATTGGCCGCTCCTGTCCCGCAGATCCACCGGCTGGTACATGCGCCCAAAATCTGACTTGCGGTTCCTTCGCGGTTCTAGTCGAGGCCTCATTACGCGACCCTAATGTCTGGAACGCTGCTAAACAGCACGCGCAGTTTGATAGCTTGATCCTATCTCTACTCCTGGAAGAAAAGCGAAAGCCAATCCGGATTGATATCTTGGAACGCTTGAAGATAATCTGCGGCCCGCTAAAACCGTTTAAGCTGTCCGTGAGAAAGCCCGATACGGAATCTCCTACAGTGGAAAATCCCAACCGGATTGACATGCTTGCCACTCTCTGGTCCTCATTTTTACAAGTGATCCCCAAGACCGTTGAACATGTTCCTCAGTCGGAAGAGTTCTTCAATGCTGCTCTATGGATGTTCCGCGCAGTCGCACAGAAGTCACCCCGGGACTTGATCTTCAACGAGTATCTTCAACAATGGAGTGCAATCATGCTCACTCACCAAACAGATGAGGTATCTTCAACCTCCAAGGCATGTGTATATTCTTTACTAATGACTTGCAGTTCGTCGGGCGTGAGCCGGCAGATAATTTGATCATCGGGTTTTCCGCTTTGTTGGAATGGTGTCTAGAATTGGCTAACGCCGCGGACGTCACTCTGGACACTTTGTATGTCACACTTCCCCGTCTGGTCAACTCCACAGTCATATCTAACTGGGCTTTAGGAACATCGCCGAGGAAATATTCAACAAGTACCTGTTCCCAGATCTCTCTCCAGACACAGTGGAGCAAGCGGTCCCTCAGGTTCCAGTCATGCACAGCCACACCCGCTCGAGCCTTTACAATCTCATGAGCTTGTTGTGCAAGCAGAACGAAGGGACTTATTGTCAAGTTTTGGAGCTCCTAAACACAAATGTTCCACGAGGTTCGCATCACTGATTTTTGCGCACTGCGTATTATCTGCATATCAAACTGACAATCACCCTAGACTCGCCTTACCTGGATTATGGCTTCAATCGGTCGCTAATGCTACGGTCGCCGGAAGGCTATGCGGGCCTCAAGAATCTCTCGAACACATGCTACCTCAACTCCCTCATGACCCAGCTTTTCATGAATATTGAGTTCCGAGACTTTATCCTGAATCTCCCAATTGCTGATCCAATTTCCCAAAAGCTACTCTATGAAACCCAGCGCCTGTTTACATGGATGCAAGAGACTTGGGGCAAGAGCATTGAACCGGCAGACTTCGTGAAAAGCATTCTCACATACGACAACGAGGAGATCGATGTGACCGTCCAGATGGACGTTGATGAGTTCTACAACCTTCTCTTTGACCGCTGGGAGGCTCAGGTTCTCGATGCGGAAATGAAAAAGAAGTTCCGGTCTTTCTATGGAGGGCAGCTTGTGCAGCAAATCAAGTCAATGGAATGTGATCATATCTCAGAAAGACTTGAGCCATTCTCCGCGATTCAGTGCGAGATCAAGGGGAAGGCCACTCTGGAAGACAGCTTGCGGGCCTACGTGGCCGGTGAGGTGATGCAGGGAGGTGAGTAAATACTGTGTCCCCAAGGGTGCTAAAATTCTAACCAACATGCAGATAACAAATACTCATGCACCTCATGTGGCCGGCATGTAGATGCTGTGAAGCGGTGAGTGGCAGTGACATAGCGACACAGACCGATATTCTGACTTCTATTTAGTGCTTGTCTGAAAGATGTTCCTGACAATTTGATCTTCCACCTGAAGCGGTTTGACTTCGACATGGTGCATATGCTGAGAAGCAAGATCAATGACGAGTTCCAATTCCCTCACCACATCGACATGACTCCCTACACGGTCGGGCATCTCTCTGACCCGGAGCAGACAATTGCACCGGATATCTTTGAATTGGTTGGTGTTCTCGTGCACACCGGTACAGCCGAATCGGGTCACTATTACTCATATACCCTTGAACGCCCTTCGCCTGGCGGCGAAGCGAATTGGGTTGAGTTCAACGACTCTGATGTCAGCAAATTTGACCCCAGTACAATCGCAGGTCAATGCTTTGGTGGTCCGAATGAGACGATGCACTACATGAATGGAGCACCTAAGAACAAAGTGTGGAATGCGTACATGTTGTTCTACCAACGCGTGTCCACGATCGAGAAGTCCAAAGAAATCTTCAAGCCAACAAAGCCCGGCCTCCCCATCCACCTCCCGGTGTCAATTTCGACCCAGAACTATATCGCCATGGACAACGAAATGCTCGTTCGGACTTACTGTCTTCTGGACCCGCAATACGCATACTTCGTGGGCAGATTGCTTCAGCGTTGGCCCGATATGGCAACAGAAGATGTCAACCAGATTAAAGAAGAGTCTTTGGCCATCAATGTCGGAATGGACACCATTGAGCAGTTGGTTACGCGTACCAAGTATCATCAAGGACACCAGGAGGTTTACAGCGAACTTGTCGACATGATCAACAAAAGCCCCAATGCGGCTCAATCGGTGCTTGAGTGGGTTATCAATCGTCAAACCTCAATGTACAATATTATGATCAGGACGCAGAACCCAGACATCCGAAGCAAGGGAATTACGCTAATACATTATTCCCTAAAACATCTCCAGTTGATGTCGACAAGCCAGGAGCTCAATGAAGATGAACGGATCTCATGGCGCGACCGGTTCGATGAAGCCATTCAGCAAATTGTGCCCATGGTGACTGCTCTCTGGCCCGACGTTCAGTCCCTTTTGCGGGCTTGGGATGACTACTTTGGCTTCATATTGAAGCTTTGCAGCTATGGCCCGGAAGTCATCCAGGTTTTACTCGACCAAGGTCATTTTGCTGCCTGTTTGGAGATTCTCTGGATCGATGAAGACGATAGTAAGAAATTGCGATTCCGGTATCCCAATTATGTGCGCCTCTTGAACAAAGGGCGTCAGTTCAACTATCGAATGTTGCTGTCATTGTGCTTGGTCTTTTTCAAGCATGTTGACCTATCGCTCTGCCCTACCCCCGTTGGCCTACAACGACAGTTTTTGAATGGCAAGTTCTCGACCAGCTTCAGAGAGATGGAACTCATCAAGCCCGTTGAACCTGAGGGGTCTTTGTCTATCATCCTGAAGCTTCTGAGGCATGAGGATCTTGCGAGCCACCCGACCACTCGCGCGATCATTGGAGTTCTGTTAGACGGAGAGCCCGACGCAGGTTTGCTGAATCCGATTCAACTGACGCTCAGGAATGGCGTCAGACTTGAACCCGCCGTCCAGTGCACACCATTCCTGGAGGCGGCCACAACGTTCTGTCAGCATTGTCCGGATAAGGGGCTAGTCATTGACATGATCGGCTTCATTGCCGAGGGGGTCGAAAGCATTGACAACAGCGGCGGCCAGGAGCATATTGAGTTCTTCAAGTCTCTGTGCCGCAGTACTAACGAGCGGCTGAACATGGACTCTGCTGATTTTACCGAACTTGTTCTTAACACCATCTCTGTCTGGGCCCCGACCTTGCTCATTGATAGGGACGAGGCTGTCCGTCGCAACATGCAGAATATCCTCGACACGACGGTCTTCAACGATGAGATTGTGGAGGACAACATAGAGGATTCCGGACAGAATGGCGAATGGCAGACCACTATCACACCAGAGCGGCGTCATAGCATTGGTCGTCGGCTGCCGATTGCATGCATCGAGCGACTCAAGTCAGCATTCCTAACCGATCAGATCCGTCATATTGACGCCAGACTGCTTGAGAACATTACTCCGGTGATCAACTATTGCTTGGCTACCTTTTATGACGACTCTGAGACGGACCAGCAAGAAGTTCAACAGGCCAATGGTATGTTTGAGTTCATGCTCTTAGGGTTCTTTCTTGTATTGCCACTAACACAATCCTCCCAGAACTCCTCTCCCTCCTTAAATCGATGTCGCTCGAAGAAGTCCCCGATGATCCGCCTTCCGGTATGCTTCAATCTCTATCCCTCCTGAATGGCCCTGGAATATCATCTAACCCGATCCCCCTAGAATCGGACGTGGCCTCAGTTGACGAATGGGACGCAAACTCGGCGATCGCAAGTGATTCCGAAATGGGACTCGCTGGATCTCCTTAGACAATGACGTTCCCGACTGCGATGTGCTTTATGCTGTGTTTCTTTTCCATGCGTTTTTGCGGTGCCAACGGATTCTGCGAGCACGATGCGTGCATGTGATTAAAGGCAAATTCTCATACCTCACGGATTTTACGAATTCCCCTGTTGTTTTCCCCCTTACGATGTTTGTGGCTGTTACTGGCGTTTTCTTTTGCTCATGATGAGCCGGAGTAGGATTTATTTCTATCAAGGGTGGCTTTGGACGGACAGGTCATCTACTTGCATTTCACAAGCCTATTTCCAAGCATTGAAATAAAGAGTTTCTATCTCGAGACCTCAAGTCTTTTGAAGGGATTGCATTCAACAAAGTTCGTAGCGCATTATTGTTCATCTCGTTCAATGATGGAGTAACACGTATATTTATTTTGTTTGATTAACCCTCTTGCTCTCCGCCAGCTGGAGCATCGCCCTCATCTTCTGATTCAACCTCAACAGCAGCAAGTGCATCCTGCTGACGCGGAGCACCGCGGGTTTTGTTACCAGCTTTGGGGCTGCCGGGATCAGCAGGGGTAGGTGCAGTTGCGAGTTTAGCTGCTGGAATGCCACCGGAAGTCACATAGAGGAAGTAACCCGCGGGGAAGTGATCGATATGGTTGAAGAAAGAACCAAAACTGTAGTCAAAATCAGTACTGTCTCAATGGAATTCAAACGGGGAGATTGATAGGAGTATCATACCCAGCACTTTCCTCCTCCTCCCGGAAAATCCGATCGTAGATCTCCCGCTGCTTGAATTCATTCATCTCCGCTTCAAATTTCTGGAAATTGATCGGCTGACGGTCAAGACCCTGTGCCTTGTTATTGTAAGCGTCGAAAATAGGCCGCTCAAGCAAGAGGCCCAAACCAGGCGCTTTGGGAATAGCAATGCGCTCAGGGCCATAGGTCTCAGTGATGCGGTCTGGATGGCAGCCCGAGCGGACAACCATCGTAGCCATGGCGACCATCTTGCGGATCTGGTGCATCATGAAACTCTGTCCGTGGACCTTCAGGCTGAGCCATTCCGTGCCATTGATGATAATCGGCGTGGTGTTCACCTTGAATGACTTGATGTGTCGTTTCGCCGAGGGATCCTTGTGCGTTTTCTGGATCGTGTAGTTGTGGAAGTTCTTCGTGCCTTCGTAGCGATTAAGACATTCTTGCAGGCGGGCGATGCGTGAAGCGGGCGCGCGGTAGGCTCGTTTCGCGGTTAGGTATGCTGCTTTGATGGACTTGATGGCGTCGTTGATGGCCTTTTGGCGGGGGTCCATGACGAACGGCTTTTGAGCCTCTGCGTCGGCTGATTGTTCGGCCACGGGCTGTTCGCTAGTCTCCTGCTGGGCGGGTTCCTTGGCTGTTGCCGAAGAGGCCTCTTTCTCTTCTGAAGGTTGGAGTGCCTCGCGAGAGTCGTCCTGGTAGAGAGACTTCTCCACGATGCTGCGGATGTCTTCCGGCAGGGTTTCTAATATCGGCTTGATGTACTTCTCATCGACGTCTTCCCAATAGCTTGCGACCTCTTCCTGTCGAGTTCTGACGGCATCCAATTCGCCTGCCTTGTCAGCAAGCTCGACGATCTTCTTTCCAAGATAGGTGCTTGGATGAGGTGGTACGAGACAGTGGCTTGGCATCAAATATTCGTATACTCGGGAATCGCACATCTGGTAGCAGCTGAAACTTTTGCTGGTCACTTCGTAGCCCCAGACACGGATCTGGGGGCTGAGCTCGGCGTTGATTTTCTGGATGATATCCTCATCTTCGACGATCATCTTTAGCGACACAACATTGCCCGCTGCGTGGACACCCTTGTCTGTGCGGGCACAGCGGACGAAAGAAGATTTCTTGGGATCCGCCGCATTCGCTTTGGAAACCGCGCCGACGTTGACGAGGGCCGTGAATAGATCACCTTCAATGGTGCGTTGCTGCTCGTTTCTGTAAAAGACTGGTCAGTACAAGGAACGTACCGAACAAAGAAATACTCACAGCTGCATCCCAGAGTATCCAGTCCCCGAGTACCCCATCAGAAGCGCAACCTTCTTTTTGGGGCGGCGCTCTTCGCTGTCAATCTCCTCTTTGGAGAATTGGGTCGCGTAGATCGGCAAGTTGACCTCTTCGCCATTCTCGATCTTGCGACGCTTGACTTCAGCCTTCTCTTCATGACGCTGCCGCTTATCTATGGCTTGGCGACTTAATTAGTTAGCCGATAATGCGAAGAATGGGAGGTTACAATTGATGCGACATACCTCCATTCCGCTCGCCCCATATCGCGGTTCTTACGCCTTCCACCACCTCCGCCTCCTGTTCCTTTGTTGTCGGCCATTGTATCCGTTGGAAGATCTCTGATAGCTCCGCACGAGGTGCAGACGGGTCGCGCCAGAAAGAACGGTAAAATTGACGACTAACAGCGTGGTCTCGGGTGTTTTGGGGGATCGATCGAATCAGAATCGAGCTTCTGAGTGCAGTTAGAATCCCAGAAAGACTCCGCTGGCGAATGATCGAGGCACGCATGAAATCAATGTTTCGGGGAAATTTGCCCTTGGACTCTGCGGTTCATCTTTTCCTGATATTGGCACTAAGCCTATAATAGCCTAGTGTGTAGATAAATCCCACTAACCATATTTGGCTTGCCTTCTGCCTGAGGAATCAACTTTGCATGTGACGTGAAGCTCTGGACTTTGATTGCAACGCTCATTGTTCACTCATTCAACTAGGTCGGCGTGGCTTGTCGCTCTCTCACTTCTGTCGTGGAACCTCTCACTCCTTTTACTGCCTTTGATCGAAGCATGCTTGTCTTGTCCACTATCTGAAAACTGCGACTTCTCACCTTGCGCTCCAGTTGAATTCTCTCCCAGCTTTCCCCGACTATCATCTTTTGCTCGGAGCCTCTACAGCCATGGATCTTTCAAAGACGCTTATCCGAACTGTGGCGCGCGCATTTTACGAGACCCGTCACATCTTGGTCGTCGATGCGCTCTTCTTACATTCAGTGTATGATGAGAGTTGATTTCTGTTGATTGGTCACTTTGCTGACCAGCTACAGCCTTCACGCTGAGGACCTCGCCTTTCTAATGGGAATGCAACAGAAAGATCTTCGCAAGCTTTGCGCCAAGCTTCGGGAGGATCGCTTGATCGGAGTGTATGTCACTCGTCCCTGATGTGATCTACAACAAATGGTGGAAAGGCAAAGCTGATCTAGTTCTATATGACTATAGGAGCACGCGCGCCGAGATACGTGATGGGTCGACTCGCCCAGTCAACCGCGAATACTATTACATCCCCCTCCACCCGGTTGTTGATGCGATCAAGTACAAAGTCTCCAAGTTGACAGCCATTATCAAAGCGCAGTACACACCGAGTGAGGAGCGCAAGGAATACATATGCCTGCGGTGCAAATCCGAGTGGACTGAACTGGACGTACTGAGTCTGGTCTCAGAAGAAGGGTTCGAATGTCAAAATTGCAGCGCCATCCTGGAACGGACGGAGGATGTCAAGGGCGCAGAAGGGATGGACAGTACGGGCCACGAGAAAAATAGCAAGCTTATGGCACAGCTCGACAACATGCTCAAACTACTCAAGCAGATTGACGCGGTCGAAATCCCGCCGAATGACTTTGAGACAGCGTGGGATCACAAGGTGGAGGTTGCCCGGAACCAGCACACACACCCCGTCCGTGCCGCGATTGCTGTTCCACCCAAGCCTCAGGATATCACACGTCCCAACGCCAAGACGGATGCCGCGGCACTGGAGATCTCTCTCACCTCAAGTGAAGAGAAGAGTGCCGCCGAGCAGGCCGATGAGGCCGCTCGTAAAGCAGCACTCGAAAAGCAAAACGCGCTTCCGGTTTGGCACACACATTCTACCGTCAATACCACCCAGGTTGGTTCTCAGATCAAGACCGACGTGGGTACTGTCGTGAAACCCGAGCTTGCGGATGAGGATCAAAAACCCAGTGTGGATGCCTTGGACGACAAAGTTGCCGCTTACTACGCTGAAATGGAGAGGGAGAAGGAACTGCAGGCTCAAGCAGATGCCAGCAGTGCAGACGAAGACTCAGACGAGGAAGACTTTGAGGACGTTGAGGGAATCTCCGGTCCAAGTGGACCGGCTACGCCCGCCATTGCTGCGCCTGCCACATCTTCTGGGGCTGCTGGTATCAAGCGTGAACATGAAGCGACCTCCAGCGGCCCTCCATCATCTACCGGGACTCCTTCCACCCCTGCCGACGATGGACCCTTGGCAAAGAAAATCAAGGTCGAGCCTGATATCAAGCCTGATCCTGATGCCAAAATTGAGGCCGAGGTCAAGAAGGAGGCCGAAGAATCTGACGAGGACGATGAGGAATTCGAAGATGTATAATGAAACTATTAAAAAAAGCCAAAATCGGCGCTGGCGCCGAATAATCCTGGCAGACTGGACAGCTCCGGAGGCTTGCAAAACCATTGAAATCGCTCATAGCCATAGAATTGCATTTTACTCAAACTTGAAAGCCCCAGCAAAGTGTATTAACAAATTTGATTGCGAACAGCACAGAAAATGAAGTGACAAGGCAAATACGCACTACATTCTAGCTTTCGTAAGTCCTGATAGTACAACTTGATGATTCGTCGTGCCCGGTTCATCATGGAATAGATGTCTTCCGTTCGACTTTGCAACTCTCCGAAATCGACCTCTGCGAACAATTGCAGCTCTTTACAACTTCCCACCAAGGGAGGCCGGCTGAGAGCCATAGTCCTGTCCTCATAGATTTGGAAAGAGGAGCCAAAGATTACATAGAACTGAGCCAGGGGATGTTGCTCATCGGACTTCCAGTCCAGGTCTTCCCAATCCAAATCCAGATTCCCAGGCCTGCGACGTAGCGTAATCGCCGTGTCTCACCACTTCATGGATTGATATCATCCTCGCTTCCCACTGGCTGCATGAACACAACCCTTAGGCCTCACAGCCAAATGTGCAGCAAACGATCAACAACCACGTCGACCGGAACCTCGTCAACTATCAGTTGAGAAACTTGTGCTGCTTTCGTTGCAATAGTAGCTATGCCACCAGGGATTAGTGCAACCATTGTCGACGGGCTCGATAGCGACAGATTGGCATTCTAAAACGCATGGTACCTTTCATATTACCTAGTTATATACATGTATAAACTAAAAATGAACATTTATTATACTATTTAGGTCTCTACGTACGCAAGTCGAAAAAGGAAGAAGAAATATGAAAACACGAAATATCTATTCTAGACATAAGGCTAGTCATGATCAGGCAATTATATCCTGTTGCCGGGAACCATGCTATGCCCTGGGCCTGGATATGACCTGCAAAGGTAGATAAAGGATGTAGCGTGAGAAATAACGAAAGGAGGACAATTCGTCGTTCAACCGTTCAACATTAGGTCTTTTCTGAAGTACCTGAATCTGCAGTGTATTATCGGGTTGGGAATAGCATCACTCTGGGCTATACAATAAGTAGGGAGGAAAGAATGCCGTCGGTCTACCTAGGTAGGTACAGAGGTAACTGGAACATATATCTGGGCACACCACGCCCCACCATCTACGATCCAACAGAGCGGTCACGCATCAAAGGACGTCTTGCGATTAAATTAGAGTCTGGGATCAGTGCTGGCAGTTACAGTCTTAGAGCGTCGGCAACGGCGTTGACTCTATCGAGTGAACCATGAGCTCTGGATTGGCCACACTCCAGCACAAAGCCCATTCTATCATGCTATTATGTCGGTCACGTTGGACATCAGCCCGACACTGGCTACCCTATGACAGTCTGTTAATCCCGCTTGGGGGATCTTTAGAGGTTCATAAAGAGATGCGAGTCATGCGAAGAATGTCGCCCTTGGAGCTTCCTTCCTTGAGAAGCATAATATAATACCGGAGACTTGGGATACTTTCCAGCTCGCCGCTAAAGAGCTTGTAGCGGGTGGATCAAGTGCATTTTCATTCCAGGAATCTTCGGCGTTTATATCGGCGAGCGTGGGGTTGCACTGACGCGATTTTGTGTGAGTCAACGGAGACGGCTGATTGGAGGGCTATTTGCGTATCATAGTGAGGAAACGTACAGGTTAGAGAGCCCTATATATAAATGCAGTAGATATGTCCAGCGAAGGAGGATCTGGGATAAACAAACGGGCGGAGAAGGAGTGCTCCTTGACGCCTTTGAAGATACTTGGACTCATTGAAAACATAAAGATGTCATATAGCTCCCAGATAATGATATGTAGTAACTCTTGCGGTGCTCGCCGGATACTACTACCTCTACAGGGTACAGGAACACCTATCAGGATTTGTCCAAAGATGAGATTCTTCTCAATTTAGACACCCCAGGAGTCATGGAGATGCTTTTATGCAGAGGGGGTCAGCCGGATACAATTTCAATCGAGCTCGGAGTTTCTTATATTTCGTTCAAACTATATATTTGGAGTCTTGCCTTTCAGTCGTTTAGCGTCGCTGGCATAGAAAAATTCCCAGTAAGACACGATGGCGACTATACTATTTTGCCTGTTTCTATTGGCAGCTGCTTGTCTTTATGGCTTAGGTCGAGTTGTATACAATATCTTCTTCCATCCACTGCGAAACTTCCCCGGGCCTTGGATGGCTGGAGCCACGTCGAGTTGGAAAGCATATAAAGAGGTTATCAAGGAAGAGTCGGCAGTTCATGAACTCTTTCATCTCCATAAGAAATATGGTATGATAAAATTGGGACCATGAGACATTTCCTTCTAACATACCTACTAGGTGATATTGTCCGCGTTGCCCCGAACGAGGTGAGTTCTTATAACATCAGTCTACACTTCCCTTATAAAGCACAAATAGGTCACTCATCTCTCACAGCTCCATTTTGGAAGCCCAGGTGCGTTCCACGATATCTACCATAGCAGCAAAAGGTGGGACAAGGACACGGGTCTTTACCGAACCCCCGGGGTTTCATCCGAGTCATTCACATTTTTGAAGTACGCTCAGGCAAAAGAACGGCGCGAGGTGATTCTTCCAATCTTCTCCAAGAAAGCGATCAATAGTCTTGAACATCTCGTCTGGCGAAACGTGGGTAGTATATAGCTTTGCTTCTTTTTCGCCTATCGCTAAATCACCGGTTTATAGGCGAATCGGCTTGCATCTTCCATCGCCAAAACGAATGCATCAAAAAAGTCCGTCGATCTACTCTACGCATTCCGGTCTTACACGCTCGATACCATAATGTGCTTCACATTCGGCAATTGCGTAAACGCCCTCGATGCGCCGGCATTCAGCGACCCTCTGATTCTAGCCATGGATGCCAGCCTTCGTATGCTACCACTAATGAAGAACTTCCCTATAATCCGAGACCTCATCTTCGCTATACCACCAAGCCTGGTTATGCGTCTCATTCCCAACTCCCAGAAACTAGCCCCACGGCTATACCAGGTCCGCGATCTCGTCCAGCAACAGCTTCAAGTCGTCCTAAACTGCCCCTCAAAGCTCGATACCGTACCTCACCAGACGCTCTTCCACCGCATGCTTGATCCAGAATCATACCGGAGCAAACAGGTCCTAAATATGACAGAGCTACACGACGAGGGCTTCACGCTCATCTTCGCGGGTGCCAATACGGTAGCCGACACACTGCTCATGGGCCACTGGCACCTAATGCAAAACCAAGCCCTGCTAACACAACTACGAACCGAAATTCTCACCGTCTGGCCAGATGAAAAGCAGCCATCCCTAGCAGACCTTGAGACTCTGCCTCTGCTGACAGCAACTATCAAAGAATCCCTCCGCTTTATCCCATCCGGTGTATCCCTAACACGCGTTGTGCCACCAGGAGGCGCCGTAATAGGAGGAAAACAGATTCCTGGCGGGACAGTGGTTGGCATGGCTATTTTGCACGTGCATCAGAGCGCGGAAGTGTGGGGTGCGGATGCGCTTGTGTTCCGGCCGGAACGGTGGCTGGAGAGCGCGGAGCAGGCAAATGCCCGGAATGGGAAGAGTGAATTGGATCACTGGCTGGTTGCGTTTAGTCGGGGGCCGCGCATGTGCTTTGGGATGAACTTGGCCTGGGCGGAGATGTATATCGCTCTCGCTACTATGATTCGCCATTTTGACTTGACTATTGATGGTACCACGGCGGAGGATATGCAATGGCGGGAATGTATTGCGGCTTACTATCCTAACAGGCATTTGCATGCGTGGTGTCGTCCGGTTGGGTCTGGGAAAGTGTAAAGAGGATTTATATGGCTTTAGGGGAGATTAGGCGACTAGGTGGTCCTTCATCTATCTCCTTGGGTCTCCCATAGCTTCTCTCTTCTCTCATATCAGAATAACAAGCCTTTTCTCTGGCTTTTGCTCAAGTAGGCTATATCAACTACCCATGGATGAGATGTTCTTTCGTGCTGCAACTCCATTCTATGAGAGCGATCTGGGAATCGTGCCATAGTAATAACAGCATACTACCATGGGCAATTTAATATAACCCATAGGGACAAAACAGACAATTTGAAAAACAATGCTTCGGTGTAACCGTATATTCGTTAATCGTACTCTAGAAAAAGCATACATATATCTGGGCCCCTAAAAGTCACAAATAAATCACAAGCCAGCTTAGGCAGTAACCTTATTAGCCTTCAGATACTCATAATCCGGCATAGAATCTCTCGTAGCCTTCTCAATCAACTCGGCAACCTCATCACCAAATTCAAGACGCCACTTAGCAACCTCCGCATCAATATCAACCGACGCCGGAGCCTTATCCTTAACAACACCAGTCGACTCCTCCAGAGTCGATAACATGATAGAAGCAGCAGCCTTATGGAACGCCACCTCCTCAGGCGTATCCGCGTTCGCAGTCTCAGCCGCCCAGCTCTCAGACTTCTTCTCAGCACCATTCCACTCAAACTGCATGAAAGAAGTGTCAAGACCAGCCTTCTCACAGAACTTAACCACAGCACCGGGGTTATGGATGACATCATTAGCATCGATAACCAAAGGCGTGACAGACTCATCCGGCTGCTCACGACACCAGTCAAACAGCGTCCGCGTCCACTCCATGCTCATGTTTGTAAACGACGCACCCCTCATGCCGTCGTCATCAATGAACCCAGCCTTGGACAACTTCTGCATAGCGCGGTACATGGACGGCCAGGCCAGTGCCGGGTGACGGATGATGAAAGCGATCCGCCAGGTGCGCAGGTACTCGTCCGGCATGATGGTTTTGTTCTTGGCGGAGAAGGTCGCCGAGGACCCGTAGCGTTCAGGCATAGATACCTGGAACTGGCTGTGATCTTCAGGTGTGATGCCTTCATTGTTCGTGAAGAAGCACGGGTTAACCAACCAGAAAGCGTGTTCTTTGGTGAACATGATCTTGTTCTCGGCGCGGGCTCGGGCGGAGTACTCCTCTAGTCTGTCGAAGCACTTCTGCACGACGGCTTTGGTTTCGCTCTTCTCCTCGGCAGTCCATTGGTCTAGCGGTTTTTCGACGAGACCCTCAATGCCGGCTGCCATGAAGGCATCGTAGAAGAAGTAGCCGCCCTTTGGGCTGCTGAGGACATTTGGTTGGTTGGGGATGTTGAGGACCTTCAGGAGAAGATTCGAGGCAGTGCGCGGTACACTGACGAGGAGGATTCGGTGGGGTTCATTATTTCCAGGGGTGGTAGTGGCAGCCATGATGGGATGGCTTTTTGGTTTCTTGGTTGAGAATGTATATAGAGTGGATGTGGCTGAATGATAATTAAGCTTAACTTGCTGCGATACAATGAGAGTGAGAAGAGATGGCTACATCCTGGAGCCGGATGGCGTGATCCCGAGTTAAATAGATTCGACTCTTCCCTCTTCTGTCCAGCTGCAGGATCAGCCCTTCATCTTAAAATTTTTTGGCCCCCTCTTTACCGGGCTGTAGTTTACGCATTTACGCATGTAAGTGGGTCGCATTTCTGACATCTGTGTGGAATCCTGTTAAATTCCGAGGGGGCCGGGGGTCACACAGATGGGGGAAATATCCTAATGGGGTCGGATGCGGTATCAACCGCATCCGATCGGCTTTTGTCGCTGTTTGTCAACGCCGAGGGGGCGTCAGCGATGAGATTCTTCATTGGATGGCAGTAGTGATCGGCAAACGAAGCTCTTAGAAAGCTACAGTGGTACGATGCATGTTTCGCATCTCGGCCTTCGCATCGGAGGATATGATCCGGTGAATACCGATCCACATGGTCAAGTCGGTGATCTTTTGCCTTTATTATGCGCATACGTTATGTATGCATGACTTCCCGACATATGTACGTATGGATGGAAGGCGGGGTATGGGAAGTGGATCGGCGAGATTCAACGAATTGGAGGATATTTTGGATTCATAAGGTTGGTCCTGACAGCTCCGGTGTCACGAGGGCTTAGTCGAAGATAAACACAGCTAGATATTGAGAGATGCAACACATCGCCAATCACCTGGTATCTCTGACTTCCAAAGTTATTTTGCAGAGATATTGAACACACTAAAGCATACACTTCCGCGAGATATATTAAGCGGAATCAGATCGTACCCAACATACCCTTTCACCGAGGGGAGAAATCAGAATCACTGCTCTCCTCCTCCGCCTTAGCAAGACTCTGTTCCTTTGTGAGTGTCGGGTTGCGAATAACTAGGGCGAAGGCAATCAAAGGCACTGTCAGGCAGATACCCGTGATGCATAGCAGACGCTGCGTCTTCTGATAGGCGAGAATGACGTTGTCGCGGTCAGGCGTACCCACCGGATTGACCGCTGCAAAATCGAGAGGCTTGGCGTAGACATAAGCAGCGAGAGTTTGATTGCCGAGTCTATAGTTCAGTTCAGAAGGCAGCACTTGGTTCCAGATTGCGCCGGAGATTGTGTTTCCCAGTGCGCTACCGACGTTATAGGCGGCGAGATAAAGACCAGTTATCACAGCGAGATCTATCGGATTGTTAGCCATTGGCTTGTTTATTTGGTAGGCCGAATTCTGTCGAATACTTACGTTCGTGCTTAGATGCGACCTGGATACTGGCTTGCGCCGGGTAGGGGAACATTCCACCAGCTGGGGGATTTGTCAGATATGTTCAACCAACACTGCAGCGGGGGCAATAACTCACCAATACCAAGCAGAACTTGAGCGCCAATAACACCAGAATGACTGGAGTCCGCAACGCCACCTCGGAAGTAGATGAGAATTCCAAAGGCAACCATGAACAGGAGGGTTCCGGCCACGATGAAGGGCTTCAATTGGCGAACCTTCATGACAATGAGGCCGAGAATAACACCGGTAATAACCGAGACAAAACTGTAAAGCTGCGTGATCCGAGTCGCACTGAGGACTGATTCGCCAAAGCTTACGTAGAGCACGGTGTATAGGAAATCTCCTTGCAGGTACCACGCTATAGAAATGTTAAACCTCGACCATGGATGGGTGGGATTCTGCAGGACGTACCAGTGTTGAGCATAATAGGGATTCCAAGGGCACCCCAAACAGCACGGTCTTTCAGTAGCTAGAGCCGAAACGAGTTAGTAAGAATCAAGAAGGTGTGTTTAATCATATCACTCACTTTGAATGGAAGCATCGGGTGCTGGCAGGTTCTCTCCCAGAAAATCCAGACCGGGATCAGCAAAACGCCAATGACAAGCGGCGCAATGACCTTTGCTGTCTTCCACTGTGCAGTTACGCCTCCAGCGAGGGTAAATGGAACAAGAATGCATGCCAGCATGGCAATCAGCAGAATATTGCCGACGATGTCCAGATGCCAGAATAGTTCTAGGGCCAGTTGCCTTTTGCCCAGCAGCTGGAGAGAGCTCTTATAAGATTCAAGTGCCCCACTCTTCTTCGCGCGTCGGTGGACGATGAAAAGGACTACGATAAGAGGGATAGCGCACACAGGGTAGATGATAGCAAACATGCCGATTCCCCATTGCCATGTGGTAGTCTTGAGAACCGCAGAGGTCAAGTTGCCACTAATCCAGGTATTTATCTAATAAACATTCAACAAATTAATATGTTGTAATCGGTACGTGGGAGTACGTTTAGGACTCACAATAAATGGCATGGCCGGAACGTAGGAGAAGAGAAGACGAGATCGGCTAGAAGTCACATCGGCGACTAGGACTTCGACCAGAAGCATGATGCTGGTGTATCCAATCTAGAGGATATTAGACATAGATCAAAAGCTCGTTCATAGTGCATATCTCACCTGATAGATAACAGCTCCCGCAGCGAAACCCGACAAAGTCAAAGCGCACGACTCTACGATAGTGCCCACAGTATAGAAGAGGATTGAGACAAGGATAAGTTCCACTCTGCCAAATACATCTGCAACCTTTGCTGCAGTAGGCTGTGAAGGGAAGGTCAGCCGCTGTGATGAATCATTGGCTTCTGGATATCCGTACCTGTGCAGCAGCAGCAATTACGGCTCGAAGGACATTGATGGTCGCAAGAAGACTGTGTTGGCCGTAAAACTGAGTAGCATAGGGCTGTCCAAAACATGAGGTGTTAGTATTCTCCATTCTTGTCAAATGTCTTGACGTCAGAAATGCGAGATACGTACCTGATATGTGTAACGGACAGTCCCATCCAAGCCGTACACATAGGCGATCAAGAAAACAGCAAGAAAGAGGAAGACCCGATCCCAGAATCGGAAGTACGATGTAATAATCTCGATGCGACGAACACCTGGACTCCCTTGACCCATCAGACTGACAGGCTCACCAAGTGGGACAGCTTCATTGCGGGGGTTCTTCGAGTCCCCACTGACTCGGTCAACGTTGACCTCATTGACAAGCGACATGATAATCCTGCAGAATGAGATTCCAGATCTAGGATGTAAAGAGGAAGAAGAACATGAGGGAAAAGGCCAGAGAAAATATAATTGCCAAGAGATGAAAAAGTCTAAGATAAAACCGCTCACTCAATCTTATCTGATGGGCCTGTGACCCAGGAAAGTGCCGAGGAGGCGCTAAGAGCGTTTGTCTAAGAAAACAGCCACTCACACAGCTTGGATGAGCCCCCACCTCGCATCCAGCCATGGTCCGGAATTATTATTTGACACCGGGCTCGCTCTAGACTTCCCTAGTGTCAATTGTAACCCTGAATGGGCACACCCGTGCACGAAGTATCGGATGATTTCCTGTTCTAGCGTAGGCGAACTCCGGATAGTTGAGAGTGCAGAAGAGGTCGAACAGACATTGTTATATTATACTATCATATCTAGGTAAGAACAGGAGAATTTCTCAGGTATACATGTAGAAAAATAACATTGTGTCCAACGGAAAAAGAAAGCGATTAGCTCCTAATCTCGGAGGCCCCCCAAGTCAAATTACATAATGCCCCCACCTGGGTACCTGCCCACACACCACATGGCCGCATCCGCTCAATCTTGGCCCGACGCGTTGGACGCGCCCCTTGCACTGCAGTCACTTGAGCCGCTACCAACGATTGAGCGGAGTTCACCTCTAATTGAGCTGTCTTGACCAATCATTCGGCAACTATGGTCACATCGTCAATTTTTCCGCTGGAGATTTGGTTGATGATCTTTCAGTATCTTCGCGACGAAGAAAGCCCACAACACATCAGCAGCTCGCACAGACATGCAAATCTTTTCATCAAGAACTTAATCATCTTCTATACCACCCTGTACGGCTGAGACGGGTAGAGAATGCTCGCCACTTCGCCAATACCATCTCTAGTCGCCCAGACTTAGCTTCACTTGTGAAGGAAGTGCGACATTCCGAGGATGTGGGATTTTCCGACTTTGCCAACTACTCTGAACCTTTCTACGCAGCGCTCCCCAACTTGCAAAACCTGCAAACACTGGTAATGAGACAGAATCTCCCACCAAGTGATGACGGGCACACGCCACAAGCGGAAGTACAGGCAGTGTTTACCGATATTTACTACCAAAACTAGGACTTCCACATGAGAGATTGTGAGGATGATCTACTGGCTCTCATGATGTGGATGGACGATAAAGGGTACCCTCTGGGTGACGCATCGGATCCATTCGGCCTTGGATTTAATCCTTTGGGCCACTTTTCGTTCCAATCTTGGGCAGAGGATCTGTCCGAGTACACATATTTTGGCCAAAACTATCTCAAAGACTTAATTCCCGCACTACAAACCTGTAAGTTGCCGAATCTCAGGGCTTGTCGCAAATCTAATAATATGAAATTACAGGTCATATTGGAACTGATTCGGACCTTGACCCTATACACAATGCGGGCAAGTATCAGCCTTATGTCGAATTTAATGAGACAATTTTCACCTTGCCCCATTTGCGAAAACTCTGCATCACAGGTGTTACGTTTCGGGACTTTGGATTGAAAGACGAGCTCATTGAACATCGTACCACGAATCTAAAAGAGTTGCTGCTTCTCAACTGTGGAATCTCAACTGAGAATCTCGAACTCATCATTCGATTCCCGCGTGCCTTAGAACGGCTTACCATTAGAGTTCCTGTTTCTTTACTATCTGAATACGAGGAAGAAGATTACCTGTCATTCTCCGAGGAATTGAGTGCTCGGCATGCTGAATCCTTGGAGTACTTGGATTTAGACATTTACGGAGGCCTAGATGTTGGCTTTGACCTCGATTCCTTTGATGTTCTCAAGGAAATCGTAATCACCCCTCATTCAGTGGTTAGGGATCTCGATGAAGAGATAAGCTTGACAAGTAGTCTCCAGAGACTTACAATCCGATACGAGGAAGGCACTGGTCTACAACTAGACGACATCTTCGAACAAGTCGAAACCGCAAGACTCCCCAACCTGCGCTCCGTGATATGCCAAATACCCGACAATCTCTGCGAAGATGCAACCAGCTCGGAGGTACGCGTCGAAGCCGAGGCTTTCAAATCCCTATTCAAAGATTTCGGGGTGGAGTTATCAACAGAACTCGTTCCATATCCTCTGACCATGCCGAAATATGATGTCTGTCCGTGTGAAAACTTGACCTTCTATCATCAATTTCCCTTCCATCCCCGTCCCAAGCCTCGCCCGCAAAACGTGCCGGCAAGCTACAGCAACCCTATGCCGATGCCCGTCGTTCATGACTCGGACCCATATGACGGTGACTATCCTTACCTATATGACATGAGCCCGCCTTCTCCTCCCCGAATGCCCACTTCTATGCCCACTTCTATGGACTACGATGACTATCTTGACTGGATGTATGGCGGTTGAGTGGGATAAATCTACGTCTCCCCTTTCAGGACGTGCTGGCGTGTATTTCCACAGTACTTGTTTGCTCATTTATCCTGTATTCTATCTGTACATATATTCATCTGTGCGCCGCGATGGGGGTTGGTGTTGGCGGGCTGGCGATCTGAGATCCACCTACCTCTTAATATCTATGACCTCCTTGATAGGTTCTTCGCTATTAATTGGGAACCCGGCTGTTCTACAGAAAGCACAATTCACAGAAAATATTGTATGACATTTACGCTTGTATATGTAGAACATGTATCATCATCAAAGTCGTGACATGAACGCGGTCGCTGGCCCAGTCGCCGAAGGCAAGCTATCCTGTCTGAGACGATTCATCTCAGGGTCATAAAGCGACTCTGCCTCGACAGTCGCCCTAATGCGCTTTCCGAAATACTCAATCTCCACTGTCTCACTTTCGCGCAAATACCCAGGAAGCCAGGCATAGGCAATTGGTTTACCAATCGTGTACCCAAATGCAGCGGTGGTTACATAGCCAGCCGCTTTACCATTGTGGAAAACAGGCTCCTTGCCAAGAATCATCGAGCGACCATCATCAACAGTCAAAGCCCGTAGTCGCCGCGAGGGTACTTGCTTAGAAAGACGTTGAAGGGCGGCTTTACCAACGAAGTCATCTTTCTTATTTGCGTCCACGGCGTAGGAAACACCAGCCTCGAACGGATTGTGCTCCGTCGTCATATCCACGCCGTAGGTCCGGTACCCCTTCTCGAGACGCATTGAGTTAAACGCACTGCGGCCTCCGGCAATGAGTCCGTGCAGCTTTCCAGCTTGCCAGATTGTGTCCCATAGACGTTGTCCGTACTCGGCGCTGGTTTGGACTTCCCAGCCTAGTTCGCCGACGTAGGACTTCCGAATCAGTGTAACTGGGATACCCTGAATTACTGTTTTCTTGAGACTGAAGTAGGGAAGGCCCTTGTTGGAAACGTCCACCGTGGTGATTCCAGCAATCACATCCCGGGCTCGAGGACCCCATAGCCCGATGCAGCATGTGCTGCCTGTTACATCGCGGACTTCGGTCCATTGTCCGGGTGTGTTCTGTTCGTGCACTCTGGCTTCTCTGGTGAGGTACGCGAGGTCGGTTGCAGTGTTTGCCCCGATCTGGAACACATCATCGTCAAGTCGTAGAACAAAGATGTCCCCGCGAATGTCACCGTGGTCATTCAGGAGGAGGGTATAAGTAACGGTGCCTGGCTTGGTGGTTATGTCACTCGTGGTCAGCCGCTGGAGGAGACCCACTGCTCCAGGACCGCGCACATCAAATCGATGGAAAGCAGTCATATCAAACATAGCAACAGCATTCCGCGTCTTCCACGCCTCGGCAGCAGAAATAGGCGAATGAAGCTGCGCCGACCAGGAATCCCGCTCAACAGGCTGCCACGATGGAGGGAGAGATTTAACAAGATCTTTGTTTGCCTCGTACCACCACGGCCGCTCCCAGCCACCAGTCTCGAAGAAGACAGCCCCTAGCTCCACCTCACGGGCGTAGAATGGACTAACACGCAAATTGCGAGGCGACTCCCGCTGCTGGAGCGGGTGGATAATGTCATATATTTCGACGAAGTTCTGCTGTCCGGTCTCGCTGACGTAGTCGCGATTGAGTTGTACTTCTTCGAAGCGGGATAGCTCACATTCGGACACGTCGATGTCCGATCGGCCGGTTGTGAGTATTTGGGCTAGCGCTCGGGCGACGCCTGCGGAGTGTGTAACCCATACAGCTTCGGCTACGTAGAAGCCGTCGAGATGGGATGGTTGGCCGAGGATTGGACCGCCATCGGGTGTGAAGGAAAAGACACCGTTGAAGCCATCTGCGATTTCTGTATTCTGGAGGGCGGGGAGGAGCTTTTGAGACTCCTTCCAAGCTGGGTCGAAGTCTTCGGTTGTGAATTCGAGGCGGGAGGGCATGTTCTTTTCGTCAACCTCTTTAGGTGTGAGTCCAAGGGATGCCGCGACGACGGGCATTGGACGGTGTCCGTAATATCCAATGCCGTACTGTCCGCCATGTTCACGGTAGTAGAGACGCTTATCCTGGTGTCGGAGGATTGGCAGTGTGGCATTCATTCCATTGATCATGTTGTTGATACCTCGACCAGCTAGAGCGGGTACTGCCGTAGTCTTTGCATATTGGTGTGCCAGCGGGAGCAAAGGAATTTCCACGCCGACCATGGCTCCCAATTCAACACCCCAGAACCCAGCGCAAGAGACAACAATGTCTGCCGGGATAGTGCCACCTGGAGTACTGACTCCGGTGACACGACGGCCGTCCCGCTCAATTCCTGTCACGGGAGTATGGCCCAGATAACGCACACCGGCCTTGCTAGTCCGTTCAATGAGTAATTGTGTTGCTCGAGCTGCTAGCGCGAGACCATCACTGGGGATATGCAGACCGCCCAAAACCATCTCATTGTTCAGATGAGGATACATCTTGTAGCACTCCTCTGCGCTGACCAGCCGTGCCTCAATGCCCCATGACGAGGCGTATCCATGTTTCCGCTTCAGATCCTCCAGCCGTGCGGGTGTGGTTGCTACTTCGAGACCGCCCACTTGATTGAAGCACTTGTGTCCATCCTTCTCTATCGATAGAAGCTTCTCGACGGTGTATCGCGCAAGGTGTGTCATTGTCTTGGAGGGGCTTGTCTGAAATACGAGTCCGGGGGCATGTGACGTCGATCCGCCTGGCATGTGCAACGGGCCCTGCTCAACGACAGTGATATCGCTCCATCCTCGAGAGACCAGCTCGTCGGCGAGGTTGGTGCCTACGATACCGGCTCCGATGATGACAACGCGTTGTGAAAGGGACATTATTATGTGATTGGTATTATACGGCCGTTGGAAGGTGGCAGACAGCTGTTCTATTTGTATATTCACATACTTGGATGAGTCGTACAATGTGTGACATTATCGTACATAGCTCCCCGCACCCCGCAGAGCTGCGTGGCAATTTCAAGCTGTGTCTTGAAGCTATTGATAAAGATATTACGCCCCGCACGGGTTCCGGCGATGTAAAGCCGAGAACGCCAGTAACGAACACGGGCTGCCATCTTCGCAGCAAATCAGGATGGCGGGGTAGATCCTTGGCTGACCCACGTTAGCATTGATAATGAAGCTGGTCAGGTCAATCATAATCGGCCAACCAGCTTTATGTGGCGCTTTTGCGTTGACAATGGATAACATTACCGTTTCGGGTCACGGGTCCTAATTTTAGTCTGAGGGGTAGCGTCATAGTTGCCTCAGTGAAGTCGGACTTTTATTCGCAGTTCTGGCCGAGGTCGAGTAGTTACCTTTTAACAAAGCTGCTTTATAGTCTGCACTGGCGGTTGTCCTGGTGTGGACCTCTGGAGGCTCTGTCTGATCCAACTGATACCGGAGCGGAAAATCAAAATATCCGTGTCGTTCTCTTAACCTATTTTGTCACTCGAACGAATCATCAGATACGTACATATTCCACCATTGAGTCAATGGCTACTAGCATTTATCTTGATGCTCAGTGGTAGTTCATCTGTGAACTTCTTGTAAAATATAACGTTTACAGTGTGACCTTGAAAAAAGCGTAGTGAAAAACAGACATGAATGACGACAAGGACCATACTGATCCAATTCGTCCCCGGCTGTGGACAGCTTTGTAGTATATCTGAGCTTATCACTGTTAGGCTCCGCAAGGGTGCATCCAAAACACATTGGATCGGGGGAAAACAAAACACAGACACGTTGGATTTAAGCAACAGTATCCGAGCTTTAGACCAGGATCTACCTAGGTAATACATTTGCATGATTAGCTTCAAGCTAGCTACTTGTAGTAAAGACATTGTAGTACATTGTTGTAGAGTGAAGGAATGTCATTGGCAGCACATTCCAACATCATGGAGGAAAATGATGCAATCGCCATTCTACGGCCTCTGATTGGCCAATGTCATGATGGATGCAGGGGCATTTTCGAAGGAGGCGTGGAGTATAGAAATCGGTTGTATAAAGTTCCAGATGAGATATATTGTCAACTTCTTTCTCTATGTTCTGTAGATTTTTTGACGATACCAAATGGCATCCCCAATGCACAAGTCAACCCCGGACTCTGCGGGGCCAATGTTTGATGTTCGGCTGCGGCCGATCCGTGGGGATCCTAACAAGAAAGGATCCCTGTCTTCGGGACTTTCACTCCTTCCCCAGAGAAACTCCTCAGGCTGAGAACACCCAGCAATGCTATCGTCTGCATCTTTCGACCATCTCTCATCATGACTGAGCCCAGTCAACCCCCTGTTCCCGAGGAACCGCCCAACGCAATCCTGAATGACTCCCGCCCGACTTCCGCTCGCGACTCCCGTGATGACGACCGGGAAGCATTAGAGCTCCATACAATCCAGACCCGCGAAGACGACGAGCTAGATTACTCTACTGCGTCGGCTTCGTCTGGCGAGGAGCACCGTGTGCCCACAAATCGAATTACGTCCCGGCCCGATTCCCAGCGCAGACTTGAAGCCCGCAAGGGCCTTTGGGGCAAGATCTGTCGGTTATGGACCCGGAATGTCGTCATAACGGTACCGCAGAAGAGCAATCGAGATCACTTTGGTACGTTGTGCTATTGACACGCTGTTGAAACCTAATTGACATCGCCACAGCCCTGGAAAGAACGTTCCTTGCGTACATCCGCACATCAACGGTTATCGCTATGCAGGGGGTACTCGTTGCTCAACTCTTCCGTCTACAACGGCCGCCGGAGAAAGCTAATCGCCATCGTCTAACGTTCTATGAACTCGGTATCCCACTTTCGGTTGCCTGTCACATTGTGGCTGTTATCGTCGCCTTAATAGGTGCGGTGCGATTCTTCAGACAACAAAATGCTATTGTTCGTGGGAAAGTGCATGCTGGGGGATGGGAGTTATACTCAGTAGGATTTTTATTATTCCTTGTAAGTTCTTTCTCCCTAGGACGATGCTGGATCTCTGGATTCTGACCAACTCTCAACACCCAGGTTATTGTGGTGACATTGATTCTTACCGTCATCTCCTCGATCCAAACAAATTTGAACCCCGTTCCGCTTTCGACTCGAATATTAGGGTCATGAAACATCGCCTACGATTTTGTCACGGCCAGATATGCATTTACATAGCGAAGGAAAAGTTCACCCTAGATGGGCATTTTATTGAGCATACATAATTGTGATTCCATTATATGGTCGCCAAATTTAACGTCCATTGCCGACCAAAGCTGTCTATCTCAGTTGTAGATCACACTCTCCTTTCTATACGGGGCATTCAACTCAGAGGACTCTGACGGAACTTCCGTTCTTGTTTCGCGCCCGCAGCTTTGGATCAAGTCGCGGCCGTGACCGGTTAAGTGCCCTCACGCACGAATAATTGCTGGGAGTCACGAAAAAGGAAGGATTCGAATGTCCGTCTCTGTGATTCCACTCGGAGTCATCTTAACAACCAACTTGCAAATGGAACTGACTTATTCCGGATTGAGGGTAGATGTTGAGAATTTCCAAGGTTGCGGCGCCACAATGACGATTTTTTCAACCGAAATTTTATATAAAATAGGAAGTTCTAGGTTTGCAGCCGTACCAGCAGGACATCCTATCAGAGAAAGGCTTGCTTGCACGATCGATGGGTCATCACTCTCGAATCATAGAAGCGTTCGCTCACATGCTTGTAGGGAAGAGCTGATTTTTATAGCCCTGGATTTGGCCCGGGCGTCGTTCTCTAAGCTAGGCAGTGAGTCCGCAGTTTCTGTGGAGAGTGTTGACAGTCCGCTGGGTACTGTGGGTGGGGGTACTGTGGGTGGGGGGTCTCTTGCTGCGGCTCGACGTATAGCTCGTTCGGCACGCGCCACATTGGAAGGAGAAGCTGTATGAACTGTCAAACTGAATGAAAGTCACCAATAGCTCGTGTCGGTCCTGCGACACGAGAAGGAAACTAGTAGGCCAGTAAGGGTTAGCGACTCGAGTTCTTAATATTATCTAATATGGTTTGGATACTCTAGGAGCAACATACTGTTCATCGAAGCACACTTCCTCCCTGAAGGTGTTATTCATATGCCATCCGGCTGCTTCATTAGGCTTCCCATATCAGGATGCTTGAAGGCTCATTGGATCGAGGCTTCCTCTTAGCCTCATCGATACCAGGGATCTTCCTTTGTGGCCTTGATCGTAACATACTGTCTGTATATGCGTAGGCCCCGACGGGGAGTTCAGCAAAAGTACATCAAGACAAAGGTATTTGATAAGAGAAGTGAGGATCTTAGGCTTCCCTACCTAGGCGAGCAAACCGGACAGCGCAAAATCAGGTTTTGTTTCCGGCAGGCCTCCTCATTCAAGCATGAGACATTGTAAAAGCCTTCGAGCTCTTAGAGTAGCTGTTCATGCAGTTAGCTCCCGCACGGTGAACCCAATACCATCATGGTCAAACCTTAGAGATCAAACAATTTATTGAAAGTGACGGAAGAGTCGGTTTGAAGTGAGGGCAGGGTAATTGGAATCTGAGAACGCATACCTCCGACAGCAGATTCAGGCGATCCCGACATCCCCCACGAGCTAGCCAGCAGCAAGTGAGGGATGCCGTGAGAAGTATGATAGAGCTTGCTGATCAGCAGCGTGAAGATCCTGTCAGATTGGACTCAGCGCTCTAGAATTGGATCCCTCTGGTTGTTGATGGCTGCCTATGTCCCCTCGTTCTAACTTACTTTGTTTGCGCGGCGCTGATGATCTGATCCTGCCATGTCGTTTATAACCATTCCAGCTCCACACCCCCTCCTGCCTCCTGCCTCGCGAGAACCCATTGGCGAGGAGAATATTTCTTTTTAAACTGACATGGTTTTATGTGTTAGGATGCAACACTCCATTTCATCGCCATCTGCCCAAATACTACATTGAGAATACATGAACATGAACTCTTTCATCACTCTATCATCTTCGGATGCTCCCTAGTCACTGTATTTCTGGCACCACACTGAAATAGATCATTTCGGCCTCCTCTGAAATCCCACGAAGGAAGAAGACGCTAAACCTTTCTGTGTCTAGGCCAACCCATGATAATCCAGGATCGCGCGACCCAACGCTATGTCGAGCACAATTCAACACGAAAGATGGTGGCCCGACTCGCCGGTGGCTACCGCTAGTTCACCGAGCAGGCGCCTGTGCGGTCCTCTTCGGGGCCCAGCGCAGATATCACACTCGAGGATGCCACATACGTCCTCCTTTTGACATACCAGAAGAGATACGAAATGTGAGATTCTTTCTAGTCTTGGGCAAGCAATCCGAACAATTACCCCAGTCTAATCACTTTGCCATATCTACTCGATTACTTTCATCTTTGTATGCAGGCTTTTGAGGCTTGTTCGGAACTAAGGTAGGCCAACGGAACGCGGTCCTTTCCCCAATCCCGAAAAAGTTCTTTGATTCGCGGCCCGATCCGTTCCCCACAGAATGTGACGTGGCCGCCGAGGCCAAATTTCGGACCACGGTGCAACTTCTGGGCCAACAGGCTGGAGAATCGGTGTTGATCTCGACGAACTCAGTAGTGATTCCCCCTGGTCCCATTAGAAGTGGGTATGAGGGGCGAAGAGCTTGAGAACATCGCCTGGCATCTGGTTCGTGGATTCGTGAAAGCCCCTATCGTTCTTTGCGTAAGACGATGTCTTCAAGAGCAGGTCCAGTATTCCAGCCCGGAGCCTGGAAGCCCTGTGCCTCTCGGCGCACAGCCTGGATGGCGGAGATGGATGTGGTGGAGATCGAGACAGAGGTGACAGTGGAGGAATTTCTGCAAGTCGGTCATAGCATGGGCATATGGCATACCTCGCTCTCGGCAACAACAGGATCCCACGCGTGAAGGCGCTGGGTCTATGGTTCGCTGACATCAAGGCCCTGGAGGTCCTTGTAGGCCACGAGCGGAACCCACACATGCTTCGATACATCCTGGTTGATTTCTGCCAATACAATCTTCCGAGAATTTGTGCGTATGCACGAGGTCTGCCCCGCCCTTGTATCATTGAACTAATGTCTTTTATTCAATCAGGGGCCAGTGATGGACAAGCACCGGCAATCCTTCTGAGCAAGGTGGTGGCTAGGAATGTTCTGCAAAGCGAACTCCAACTCCCCTAAAGAAGAGGTATAAAAAGCAAATTGTCCTGTGAGGAAACCGACACAAAGCACTTTCAATCAATGTCACTGTTACCTGGATCTGAAAAGAAAGAAATTCCCCAGAAGGAGAAGCTGGATGCTGCACTCGAGGCGGAAGAAAAGGTACTGACGACCCCCATGGCCAATTCGTTCGCAAAATTCGAGAAACTGAGGCCGGGATAGAGAAACAGTTCGAAACGAAGGATAATCTTCTCCTCGTTACCCGTGAACGTGCCGAATGGATGCTGCGACTGTTTTTCAAAGAAGCACTGAATCGGGATTGGGAGGAGAGTAAGAGCCCGCAAATGCCCGCACCGAGCGCAATTCATCCAGGCCTTGTATATAATTGTCAGCATTGGACTTGAAGCCAAGTTCTTTATCACGCCCGCATGGGAGAATAATCGGCCCTACAGTCAAGGACGTGGCATCAAAATACAGGTTGCTGATGTTGCTGAGATTTATCGAGATTTGTATGGTTCTGATTCTCATGTAGAGTATACAGTGAATTTTCATCATCACATGGATGGTAAGGAGCTATCGAATGGCCCAGTGCAAGCCCATAGCCTAGCCCTCTCCTTTTCATCATAATGATTAGCAGTATCCATCAGTATAACAATCACATGGTGACTCGGAAGAGCTACTGCCTTCTCTGATATCGTGTTTTTGGCTGCCGTTCTCGAGTCTTCACAATAGTGGTTATAATAGTCGTCAATGGTCAATTTCGAATTGACTGCCGCAGTCAAGGACAACCCGAAGACCTCGGAAATAGTTCGTAGAGTCCATCAGTTGGCAAGGTGTTAACGACCAACAGTACAGTCTCTGGTAGCCACTCGCGGCCCTTCAAGTCAGAATCAGCTACACCAGAGCCTAAGGCCTCGTGGAGCTATATGTAAGTGATGGACTCCCCCGTTTGACGTTATGTCATCTTATCTTATCCATGGATGACTCGACAAACGCTCTTTCCATGTGACGCTGTTCGTGGGTTCCTTCCCTGTTTGTCAAAACGCGTCCCCCAGTTCCTTCCTGTCCTTCAGCCACTGGAAAAAGTATAAATACCCCCCCCCCCCAGATTTTCTCTTCTTCTTTCTTTCTTTCTTTCTCCTCCACATCTCTTCTTTTTTTTCCCTTCCACACCTACCACCCCCCTCCTCCCCCCGTCCCTCGGCAGGTGGCGGTCCACTTCAGCTCCAGAATCATATCTCCGACATATGGCTTCTGTTGTCCCAGTGAAGGATACCCTGAGGGCACTGATGTATCTTTGCTAGGGTCTAGTTAAGGCTGTGTGACACGAAGTACGTGGAGCGTGTGTCTATATAACCTCTCAGGGAAACCTAAGATTCTCTAAGAACCTAACGGAGCTCTTGGGAAACCCTTAGGAATCTCTGAGTACCTATATCGGGCCCTGGGCTTCACCTCTGGCGGAAACACACCGTACTTTTCTAGGCTCTCCATTGACCAATATCAGGATATCGATCTGAAGTGCCACTTAGGTACGTCTCTTCTCTCTTTATAGTCCATTTGTGTGTTTGTTACTTACCTAGGTACCTTCCCCTCCCCCTCCCCCTCCCCTTCCCCTTCCCCTACCCAGTTGCACGGGTCCTGTGTGCAACACCTGGACAAGACTTGCACCTTTACGTGGTGTTCAGGATGAGTAGCCTCATGGTGAAACCAAGCAAGTCCTCATGTCACATAACTTCTACAATACAAATAGATTTCCATCTGTTTACATGATCTCATCTACCCTGTATATTCTGCCACCTCTAGTAAGAAAACATGTAGTACTCACACAAGTGAAGGGTAAGCGAATTTGAAGTGAGAGAGTAGCCCTGGAGGTGTCAAACTTATTAGAGATAAAGATTCTAAGGCCAGAGAGGTGACGAGACAGCCTTGGGGCTCACAAATCATCACCTCTCCTTACATCACGTCTCCAGATTCCCTTCTTCTCTTCTTCTTCTTCTTCTTCTTCTTCTTCTTCCTCTCCTCATCCAGTCACACATTCATCCACAACCTCCACGAAGCCACGGTCTCATCCAGGCTTCATTCGACCCTCAACCTTTTCCTATCATCTCGTTGAGCAATGGCTGATGATAGCCAGCACCCTGTAAGTGAATCAATCTTTTTGTCTGTTCGTTGATGACTGTGTCTCCCATGAACCGGGTCATCTCAACATCCACAGATCTGAACCCCTCCATCGTCTACATCCCCCAGCCTTTCGAGAGCTTCTCGGCGACGATCCATATATTCAAATCACCTCTCAAAATCATCACCATCTACACAAGCAACTAGAAGTGTCAAGGATACATGAACATTGACTAATGTCTCATAGTTGTGGTGCAAACACTGCGAAGTGGAGGGACACTTGGTCATCCACTGTCATGCTCTCTACGAAGAGCTGACCAATTTCGACGCGGCCTTCAAAATGGCCCAGGGCCAGGTGAGTACTCTACCATGAATATTCATAGAACGAATTATTGACATGAAGCGTTCGTCATTATAGGCTTCTGACCAGAAAAATGCCTATCCAGTTGCCCGTTGGGGCCAGGCAAAGAAGAAGAAGGGTAAGTTCTATGCAGATATTCAGATATCAGGTCCATCATTCCTCGCCCCTATCAACAAAGCTCGCATATCCAGTGAAGCAATTTACTAATTTGTTGCTGCACCAGATGTGTCCGTTCCTGGCATCAACTGCCCGTCAAACCCTTTCGCTCATCTCAGCCCATGGGAGGCCGACACCCTGGCGAACTACCCCGAGCAACAATGGGCATATTGGATGCAGTGGGAGGCCGACGCCCTTGCTAATTATCTTGATCAGCAATGGATGTATTTTCTGCAGTGGCATGCTGCGTGGTCCCACTACAACCACACCGAATGAGCACCAGGCTGTGAAAGGAAGCGCACAGGGAGGATGACAGTCTTTTTCTTCAGTACATCTACAATCAAAAATGCCTTGGGTGAGGCATTCAGTCGCACTCTGTCGTGATGCGAGAATGAACACAGGTCTTTCTACACGTAGAAGTAGCTGCTAGTATCGAATCTCCTACAGGATGGGCCATCCCAACCAGATGAGATTTATTAATCACCCACCACCACGTACTAGACTGCGTTGCTGGTGCCTCTGGCGAGGTATTCTTCTACTTGCTATCAGAGACATGTCACTTTCTCAACGGAGTGGAACTTCGAGATGACTCCAAAATACCATCGACTTCATTGCGAATTCAGCGGGAACTCAAATCAAAGCAATTTGAAAACAATTCATATCAACGTCACCATACCACGTGCCCCGACCACAGTCAATACCTGTTTCGAGGGGGTGTTCATCCATATTCGCCGCACACGCTAATATGAAGAAGTTTCAATCAACTCTCAACTCCGATCAAGGTTGTTCTATCTCGCCATACCACAAATTGACGGTTTTGCTGAGCCTACTAGTTACACAGTCTATCTATGCCTGTGGAGAAGGGCCCCCAGTCCTCTTCCTAGCTCTTATCGCCCTTATGGACCTTTGTTTTCGAACGGATAGGCATATGGGTTATGCAGCCATTCATATTCCTCCGTTGCTCTAACCGACCGGATCCCGCTCAACGCCCTTTTACCATATCGTTGCTACCTCTGGAGTCATCAACACGATGACGACTGATACCAGTCGCCCATGGATAACCTCCGTTCGGGAATGCAAAAGATGGCAACGCCACTCTGAGATATACACAGCGATGGAGAAGGTTCGCAAGAGCAGAGCGTCAATTTGCGCGTGTTCGAGCGGTTTTGCTCGGCGACGATCTGGCTGTTGAGTCGGATGATGGGACCGAGTCAATCGAGGTACTCCTACAGAGGTAAGAAGTGCGAAGAAATGCAGCGGACGATGCAACTGGAAAAAAAGAACGCACGCAGCATACGGACAACCCTCAGCCATCATTGACAGGTCATGGAAATGGAGGGAACTGCGACACGCCTCGAGGACGATATTCGGGAACATCGCCAGGATAGCACAGCCGTCTTCCACGGATACAACGCAAAGCTTGGCGCTCCCATACCCTGGTCACACCCATCCTCAACCACGGACCACAGTCCAACGGAGCCCCTGCCTATGCTACGAGCGCCCAACCGAAAGCTGACCGTTGTTCTGGGTCCCACCATTGAGCTTTGAACGATTGGTTCAGGAAGGCAATTTGTCGCTCCGGAGAATGATCAAGAATGGGGGAATCAAGCGCAAAAGCATACTCTGAATAGAGCTTTTGTATTGTATAGTATACTTCTATATTCCATTCTCATCACTACAAGGTACATATATGCACTCAGCGTTATTGTAGAGACGAACACCTCGAGACCATAGTAACAAAAACCCCTAAGCTCCATCGACCCGATGATCATCACCCAAACAGCCAAATAAAACTACCATCTACGTTCCGTTCCGGGTAAACCATACGAAACCCGTTTCAAATAGAACAGCCCACCGAAGTCCTGTAAGGCGAGATGATCATCCAGCCCCATTGAATCCCGACCTCTCCGCCAGGTGAACATGGACGGTTTCTCCCGAGACCGAATCTATAAACCGCAACAAACTTCCTTCTGAAGTAGACACGTTGGATCGGCGCTCATGTCTTAAAACTAAGCTCCGTACTCAGTATTCCGCTCGTATGTCGCACCTACAACATATATGAAGTCCAGCTGGCACCGGAAGTCCTCGGTCCGCTAGCGGAGCAGACTGGGGCAGTCGAAGCGGAGACCAAGAAGCTCAGCTCTCGCGCCCGAGAGTTAATTTTCGAACGAGCTGTGGAACAGGAACCGAACAGGAATAAGAACATGATTCTGTCATAACGGGGTTTCCGTACCGCTATAACCCACATTGTACATTGTACATCGTGTGCGGAAAAGAAATCCACAATAGCTGTCACGGGGGTCAAGACGATTCTCGGATTGGCAGATATGACAGCAAAGGATGCAACACATCGTCCTTCGTTCATGTGCGTTGCAGGCTGAATCAGGTGGGGACTCTAGACACTTGGTATATATTGTACAGTCTCAGAGACGGAAATACCAGTGGAACGTGTCTCTGTGAGCACTCGCTTCTTTGGGGATCTTGGCGCGCGTTGGGCCGCTCGGAATGTCTCGAATTGTGTCGCTTCACGAGGGTGTGGGTCTCTTGGCGACTGTCGATCCAGCCTTATTGAATCTAATAGTATCTTGGGCTTTCGGTCTTTCAGGGGAAAAGGTACGGGTCTTTTTCGGTTTGGGGGAGTAGACGTGGGGGGTTAAAGACTTGGTTACCCCCTTTTAATTTCATGGGGTTAATGGATATTTATGGATATTTAACACGAGTCATGAGTGAGACTAGACTACCTAGGCATCCGGACACGCTGTATCCATATATTACGGCGTACTTCTCATTGTATACAATTCATTCGGGTATTGATTTTATGTATGTACATCCGAAAATATCCAGTCACCGACAGTCCTTGGCTTGTCTCAATTTCGAGAAAGGATAAAAGAGAAAGGGGGAAAAAGAAAAACACCAACCATGATCTGGACAAATATGATAAAAAGGCCAGAAATAAACCAAAATGTGAATCATAGAAAGGCAGAAAATGCAAGATATGAAAAATAATAACAGTGACATATCCATGGATAGACACTTAACAGAAAGCAAAAGCCACCAGGGCATTGCTTCATAAGAAATCATTCATCTTCACGAAAACGCTCCGAAATTAAGCTGTCTGCATAGGAATGCTAGTCATAGGCAGCGGGGGCGGAGCCTGCTCATCCTCCTCGAACATCCACTTCTCCAACTTTTGAGCCATGCGCGCGCAGAACGGATCAACATATCCAGTCCACAACGTAGCACAGAAGTAGACCAGCACAATCCAAGACGGGATACTGATAGCCACGACCCAAGGGGCACGGATGGGGATCCAGTGCGGATGGAGGGGCTCGCCATCCTCGCCGTAGATCGGGTTACCCTTTTCGTCGACGATGTCACCTTCCCAGGGCTGGCCGGTAATTCCGTAAAGCATCCAGCAAAGAACGGTGCGGAGAAGAGTGCCGTGCACGAGGTAGACGGCGAAACTCTGTTTGCCGAGCCAGAGGAGGAGACTACTAGAGAGGAACTCCTTCGTAGAAGGGGAGATGTAGATGGCGAAAATGATGAGGTCGACGCCCAGGGCGGAGTAGCGCTTGCCGACGTTGACTTTCGGAGGGAAGATATAGTGTGAGGCCTGTTCCATGTAGGAAGACCATGTGGCCCATTCGGGGTGTTCTCCGGGGTACGAGCAGATGAAGAGGCCGAGGCAGAGAAGGATGCCGGCTACGATCTTGCGGCCCCAGCTGTGGCGTTCGACGAATTCTTTGAATCCTTTCTCGTAGGAGAGGTCGCTGAGGAACATGCCGTAGATTGCCTGCATTTGGAAGGTTTCTATTTCTTGATTAGTACCAGGGGTGCGAATTTTGGGCCTCGTATAGAACTTACCGGTGTTCTTTGCGGCGTTTTGGTGGAAGTAGAGGTACATGCCGAGGTAGATGGCCACGCGGAATCGGAACTTGCAAAACATTGTTGCGCAGACAAGGATATAAATCAACATAGATGCCTGGAGCAGCGGAAGTAAAGCCCACTGGTGGTCATCATAGGCCATATATCCCGTAGTCCAGACTTCAAGGAAGGTCTTGAATAACCGGACAAACTCCTCCCAGAAAGTAGGCGCCAAATCGACGGCTGCGTACCGGCACCACCAACAGTCGGAGCGGTTAGCGGCAATGAAGGCGCCGCACTGCGCCATGACCCATGAGATGATCAAGGCGATAGTCGCGGGGAAGATGAGACGAGGTGGACGGCGGAAGGCACTCTTGCCAACCGAAGTGAAAGATCCGAGGATATCGCCATTTCGAGACTGTTTGAGCGGCTTAAGGGCACAAACGTAGCCAGTCAAGAAGGCGAATATAGTGACACCTAAACGGCCTTGCCAAGGAATACGGAAGACGGGCCACTGCAGAATTCGGGGAGGTTTGTCAACATCGTCGCGGGGAGCAAAGAGGTCATAATCCCATGCTCGGGCAAGGTGAGTGAGGATAACTAGGAAGGAAGCGATTCCTCGTAGGCCCTATTCATATCGTTAGTAACCGGTCCTTATAAGGCTGAGATACGAACGCACATCAATCCACTTGACGCTTTTCCGCGGATCACCTTTCACCGATGGATCTGCCGACTTCCAGGGGATGTTGTCCAATATGCGGGAGTATAGATGGTTCGGCTGGATATACTCCATGACGAGTAGAAAGAGTGAATGAGAAACCAAACAAGTCCGACAGGAGACTCGGGGGTGTCTAGTGGGTTCGAAATGGAAATCCGAGTGTCACCATAGAGATTGAATGTCAATAAAGCTCAAAAGAAAAGAAAAAAGAAAATATGCCGAAACAAGAACAAGATGAAGCAAGAAAGAGGAAGGGACAGTGGTCTAAAAGATGCGAAACCTCCCCATAGATCAACGAGCGCAAGTGAAAGTTTCGAAAAGAGGCCAAGACAGCAGAACGGGGTATATGTAAGAGAAATCCGAATCAATGCATTTCCCATCTCAAGCGGAAAAGGGTTCGAGGCGAATGAGGACTGGGGATTTACTTGGAGGGTATCGGTATCGCGTGGGCCCTTGGTGGACCCTGGAAAAGTTGTAAGATTACAAGGGCAATACCTGTTGAAATATGGGAAATATGGCGAATATGACGAAAGTCGTGTAAATTATACCGATTTATGCACAAGGAATATCATCCGCTCGTTTACCGTATTCTGTTGCCTTCCAACTATTAAGATGTGGCTGAAAGAGGACGCGTATAAAGACGCCACATGTTATGTATGTGTGTATGTGAGTATTAATAGTTACTCTGTACACCGTCGGGGATGAGCATTGCCCTGCATACTCTACAACATACAAAACAAGTGAAGGGGTTTGTCCCTATCTCCCCTAGATTGAAGCTATCCCGAGGTCAGTATGTAGCTGACGACGCTCACATAGAAATGGTATCCTAACCAATTACATACCCTGTATTTTCCCCATATGAACCCATGGTCTAATGGCCGCCTCAAATTACGCCAGATCTTGGCATTGTTTGCACGAAGTCCCATACTGCACTGTGATTGGACAGATCCATCACAGCGGCAAATCGGGACCAGGGTTTTCTCAATTTTATTTTTTTCCTTAATTTTATACGTTGACGCTATGCCATTTCGAGGTTGCAAGGGGATGGAATTCAAGAGAAGTTAACAGTTAACCCCCTATTTCCGCCGCGTTATACGAAACCGACGCTGGGCATTTGACTCTCTTTGTTGTCTCCGTACGTAGATGTTGGAATACTTCGAGGATGTTGTGGCCCGTCTGTTGTACGGAATATCTTGTACGATGTATATTACACACGTTATCTGACACTCGGACTCCGTGAAGATCGCCTCGGGTACTTCCCGAACCTCACTGTGAACACAGGAATGATCAACAATTGGATCAACAATTGAACCTCTACAAAGAGGCATTCCGTCCCCTTTCGGAATGTAACGGTACGGAGTCGACGGAGGAAGGACGGAGTCGACCTTGATATGAATCGACGAAATTTGAAACATCCATCACAGCTCAATAATATCCTGTCTAGCCAATAACGCGGAGCAAATTCTTGGCACCTCCTAATCGCGGGATTAATTATTCAGTGTGGCTCACTGGCTCACACTATTGGGAAAAATGGGTCCTTCTAGAATTTTAACGGCAAATTTGCCAACTTTAGGATTTGTCTATCTGCCCTATGCTGCATGACAGTTGATCGTCCAAAGGCTTTCCGATTAGCCTCGGTTCCCAATCACATGACATGCGACAAGGAATAGGTTGAATATTCCATTTACTTTACACTTCGTAGGATTTTTAATTTCTATTTCAACTTTATTGGAGCCACAAATAGAACATATACTACGCTTAAGGGGGAGATAGCGAACGTGATGCACGGCAAAAAAAAAAAAATCTAAGCCCTATAGGGATCACCTTCCCTGTCAGCGCGTATGCATGTACCACGGAGTACGGAGTAGGACGGAGTGCTTTGTCTGGCCGAATAGGAGTATCTCGGTCCTTGGCGACCCATTTATTTGGCGAAACCTGGAAGTCTGGGCGATTTTTAGCGCTGGAAGGTTCTTATACGAAAGATCGTTGCCTTGTGGTCACATGTCCAACCTTTGAGGTTCCCCTGTATGACAATATTATCATTTGAGCCGGGGTGTACGTGGCGGCTATCTAAATATAATCCCAACTCGGAGATGGGGATTTCCGTTTCACATACGGAGTATCTACGTATTCGTTCGGGTTTGAGATGCTCTTTTAGCCACCACTACGTTCTGCAATCGGCATTTTCCGCCTGTGGACCAAATACCCACTTTATATCATAATTTAAAAAGATTTAAGGGTCTCGGGAAATTGATTAGATATAGTTCTCCAGGTAATGTAATTAAAATGACAATACATAAGATACTTGGCGAACCCGGATGGTGGCGGGCCAAGATCACGCAATTTGGTTTCAACCCGACACATCCATTTACCCAGGTACTGAATTTACTGGATTTACTGGATTTACCCCTTAGTCAGGAGAATCAGAACAACTGGATGGTTTAGGGGTGGTAACGGGAGAAAAAGAAAGAATACGACTCTATCACTCCCAATATGCGGCTTGGACGTACATTCACGACTTTTCTCTCATGGGCCTTGGTTGCTTCGGCCACCATTCTCGAGAACGGTCAAGTCAGAGAGAACTCATATCCTGGCCAGTTAGAACCGGTGACTCTGGACGATTCATGGAGAGACTACCCCGCGGATGCCCCGGAGATCTCGTACAAAGGTCGATGGGATAGCCAGCACATTTCCTGTATGTTCCCCATCCGGTTCCTCTTCCCCAGACTCTTATTTTTAACCTTAACACTAACCTTGGAACGAACTTCAGGGTGGTCGTATGTATTACTACTCTCTCCTATTCTGTCCCGTTTACTAATAAATCCAGTGCACCGGGCATCAAAGTCGAGTTCTCTGGGGAAAAGGTACATGTCCATTCCGATCAACCTTAAAATTGGGTCCACATGTTAACATCATTCCAGCTTGCCGTCCACTTCGGTGAAAACACCAACACGGGTGTTCTAGTGGCTTACCGGTATGTGTTCATCTTCCTCTACATGTATTCAGTGTTCTAACCCTCGGCAGTATCGGGTCTCTTGACTGGCAATTCTCTAACATCACCGCCTCTTCAACATACCAGTTTGTCGGTCCATGGTCAGAGCTCAAAGATGGTGACGAACCCGTCGACAAGAATGTATTTGAGATGAGAGGTATGCGTTTCATCAAAACCTTGCTGGCAACCTGTATACTAACTGCATTGTAGTGACAAATTGGGGCATTGGATAAGTCTCCCCCTGTCGTTCAACCTGTTCGTCGCTGACCATCCACACAGTCCAAATCGCAGGCGTAGCTGTCGCGAAAGACGCTGTCCTCACCAAGCCCCCAACCTTCGAAAAGAGAGTCGAGATCATCGGCGGCTCGTGAGTCTTCACACCTTCAGCTACTCTCCCCCACGCAACTAACTCTTCCCAAGGCTTGCATCCGGACAATTCGCCACCTACGAGACGATCTCTTCATGGTCCTTCCTCTTCGCCAACGGCTTGGGCAATGTCGAATACGGCATCACAGTCAGTCCGCTCCAGCCTTGATTCCTGAATCCCAGATATGCTAACACAGGATAGGCCTATCCCGGCGTGTGTCTCGCCGATGAACAATGTTACGGCGGCAGCTCTCGCGGCGTGGTATGTCACCAATCCCCCCGCCTCCCCTCCCACCAGGAACCCCGCCATCTAACAAGCCACTAGGGATGGTACTGGCACCGCGCCTCCGACCCCGGCTCTCGCGCACGTGCAATGTACGACCACAGCCCGGAGAAGTGGGACGTGAAAGCAGAGCAACCGGCCGATCTGGTGATCATCCAGATGGGCGGTAACGATCACCGCCATCCCAACGAAATCCCCGGCCGGGACTACTACCATGCCTACGTCGAGTTGGTAGAGGACATCCACTCCAACTGGCCTAATGCGATCATCCTCCTCATGGTATGTCTTGATTCTCTACAACTTTGGCCGTGGATGGCCGTGAATGTACATGCAATCTAACTTTCACAGTCCCAATGGGGAACTTTCTCCAAAGAAGGCAAGAAGTACGTCGGTAGCACTTACTACCAGGAAGAGACTCGACAAGTCAATGAGCACTTCAAGGACCGTGGTTTCGTCTACTATTTCCCCACCGAGGGTCTGCTGCAACATAACGATATCAACCCCAAGAACCATCTTACGGATGTGGGACATATCAAGGTTGCGAGCCACTTGTTGCAGTGGGTTAAGTTGGTTTTGAGGTGGAACCTTGAGCCCACGGGTGAAGTGCAGTCTGGAACTACGTACTGGAACGATCAGCAGGAATACTGATCCTTTCAAATCGGGGCTGGATACTGATTTAGCCTTTGTACATTTATTGGATACATACTTTGTACAGTGTGGATTAACTGAAGGAATACATGTAGAATATACATATGTGCATACCCTTTACGGCCTAGTACATTTTGCATCTTACCTTTCCTACTGGAAGTTGTTCATAGACGAAGCTAAAGTAGCCATAGGAACTGTCCGTGGCCCCTTTGGGCGACGGCCCTACTATTATTTATTTTTGCCCGCCTCACATTTCTTTTCTTTTGGCTGTCACACTCCAACCTGTCAGAAAAGCTTTCATTCCCTTAACACGTATCAAAATTTCCTTTTTTTGGGAAAGTACAGCCAAATCCAAAGCCATGAGTCCAGCGTACAAAAAGATGTTTGAAGCTCGTCAGACATTCAAGCCAGTGAGACGATACGGGCAGCCGGACGGCAATTCTGATATATTCTGGGGTATTATATATAATAACGACTTCATATTCGAAAGGGACATATGCGCAGACCTTATAATCGCCGGATATAAATTCCGCCAAACACTCCAACAAAAGGGAACCCTCGAGAGAAAAATCCGAGTACTGGAAAAGCTCCCGGAGAACGACGAGGACGAGGAACGCCTCCAATTATGTTATGAAGAGCTAGAAACCGTCAAACGAAACCACAGCCAGAATGAGCAAAAGATGTTCGCCGATGAATCGATGATCCCGCCAGGGCCCTTGAAACGGGACTACGACGCCATGAGACAAGATCCAGCCTGGTATCTTCGGAAAGAGTTAATCGAGGACTGCTTCGGCAGAGGCGGTTGCTGCGCGCGTGGTTGTGACTGCTGCAGGAATCGTGCATCCGCTTCTTATAAGAGGGGGTCGGACATTGTACAACGGATTGTGGGTGCTGTGCAAGTGAGAGGGGGTTTGAATATACTGCTGGAGAGAAGCAGGAGACCGTAGAGCAGCTCGATAAGATGCTTCGATCGCGTAATCCGTCGTATATTGTTAAGATGGCGGAGGCATATTTTGCTAAACCGCTGGAACAAAAGGTACTGGAACAAGTACAGAAGAAAAAGTTGCAGAAGAAAAAGGTATGGTGGAAGCAGCTGCTTTAAATCAGGATGGTAATGGGATGCTTGTATATCCTTTGCCTCCAATGTCTTTAGTTCTGAAATTATTGTTTTGCCGTCTAGCTGGAATACCAAAGACATGTCAAATGTTTGACATAAATTGGAATTGAATTACCCTATAACCCCTCAGAATGTATTCCTTTCGCCGCTCGGGTTTGCCTCTCCGTCCAGGGAAGGGAAGAAATAACGAAGGAACTCTTCGCTAATAGGGTCATAAGGGAAATATGCATCAGTGTGATCTTGGGAACTTGGCGTCGCTAAAAATCCAAACGCTAAAGAACCCGTGAGGTCCGGGTTGTTATTGGAATGGTCCATGGCATGACTTTCATGGGGAAGAACTGATGATTGGCCTTGGCCGTTGTAAGGTAAGACCTGCCCACCACCAGCTGTTCCATTGTGCTGCCCAGGCGGTACAGCACCGCCATTATCGCCAAACTGGTCGCCGCGCTGCCTCTTTGGAGGGGGTGGTATGTCACTGTCGTCGTACCCCATGCTAGACACCAGTCGGCGAACTGCATTTTCACAAAGTTGCCATGCCCGATGCGACGCGATGCAATTAATGGACATCGTGTGAAGCCATCGGACAGATTTCTTCGCCGACTCAACCAAATCACTTTCTCGGTCTGGCGCATGCACACAGTGAAATGACAGTTCCAGTATGATAACTGTTGCTGCCTTCATGATATAGTGTAGGAAACACCACCATGGACAAAACCGATATATATGGCGCATGCTGGGCTTGTTGGGCAACAAATCGAGCATGTGCATGGCGGACTCCAGTGTCATCACAGCCATGTCGTGACTGAATCCCCGCTGCTCAACACTCTTCCGTCCTCTGTCGGCCCGACTGTGTCGGCAGAGAGACGGCCGACCAAGCATGATTCGGGTATTATAATAGTGGAATGCCAAGTTCGTCTTCGCCCAGTAGGATTGTTGATTTTCGTCTTTCACAGAAGCGAAATCCAGCCCGGGAGGAAGAGACGATACCCATGCGTCGACGGTTGTCCTCAGTCGGCTGGTCCTGCTCTTGATATCTTCCCATGATATCGTCGCACTCTCTGGTGAGTAGACGTGGTCTAGAATTTCTTGGTTCACAACTGCGAGATCACAGTAGTATAGGAAGTAAAGACTGGGATTGACTGGCAGACTTTGAAGCCACGAGCGCGCAGCCGGTGTATCTTCACTCGGCTGCAGGTCGGGATGGCGAATGTACGGGCTAGTCATGGCCATGTCCACGCGTTTGGCTCTTTCATCCAGGTCCCCGAGAAGCATTGTAGCTGTTGGCTCTGGCAAATGATCCTCGTCGAAAGGAAGGGGTAGTTGGGTGGTATACATATTGGTCGAAATGGAGGTTGCACGACCAGTCATCGAGCCTAGCGTGTGTTCGACGGTGTAGAGACACCACCAGATTCGGCAGCCTATCTCCTTCGACACGCCTAGCATTTTGTGGCAACTGCTCTTCAGATTAATGCCAAGGGGGTGGCGGATCGAATTGCTAAAGCTGAGATTTTCCACGCCCTACATTTGTCAGATTCATTCCGTAAGGGAAAGGGTCAATGGACTCACCTATTAACCTGGTTTGTAGATAGCATGTGAAATGCAATCAATCCCTCTATTTGTACTTGTTGAAGATCAGGATGTTCAAACAAACTGTCGCCGCCCATACTTAGCATTCTGGCTCGTGTTAAGTAGAAGAGATGGTCTTTGATATCCCCCCGCTGTGTCCCATCACTGTTATACAAATATTCTGCCGCAATGGCGAATATCATGTTCAATATCGCCAGCCATTTATCACCCGGATAAGATCTATCGTCGAAGAAGTCCCTATATTGGGTGGAAAACAGAGTGCTGTTGAGGATAGGGAAATGCGGGTGAACAGCGCGCAGGTAAGTCTCAAACAGATGATCTGCCACCTGTCGAGGAGGAACCCAGTACATTTGCACCGGTCCTGGTGCATCAACGCCAATATCATCAATATGATAGTTGACGGCGGATGGAGCAACCTTGTCATTGGTATGATCTTCCGACGCAGCCTTTGGTGATTGACCGCGACTGCGCTGCTCTGTCTCTTCCTGCACACGGCCCATCCACGTTATTTCTGAACTCTTGCCCATATACCCAGTCGCCCGGGAGCTTTCTGTTAAATTGAGGTCTTCCTCGACTCGGTCCACCGCTTCTAGGGACCCAACGGAAGAAGGTGAAGGGGATCGCTTGGACCCATTCCGATCGTGAGACACATCGGGCGTTGAATTAGACCCATCGTCTGAATCGGCGTTATACTAGTAATGGAATTAGTCAGGGGCAAGTTTCGATATGATGGACTCCTCACCTTCTGGAGTAAGTCTTTAATACGCTTCGCAGATTGCCCGTCGACTAGATTCCCTATGTCTTTCAACATAGACTCGTAGTCCTGCACCTGTTGGTGAAAGCTTTCGATCTGCCTGGTAGTGGGTTTAGCGCATGCCCCAATTTCTTTCGTGTAGAAGCGGTATGGGTATATTGGTGATTGAGATAGATGAGCTGTTCCGGTTGTTCTTACCTCGTCGTTCTCTCACGCGACTTTAGCGGATAGACGCATGAACTATTCGTTTCTTCACATTGTCTGCAAGTTGGGGTCTTGCCGTTGCATTTAATTTTTCGTTGACGACATGTTTCGCACGCTCGTGAGACTCGTTTGTTGGACGGCGGCGCGACGATGAAACGTTGCCGGGGGATTGCGACTTTCATGGCCAAAGCTTTCCCCCTATATTAATAGGTAGACAAAAACCTGAGGGTATCTATTACTTTCATCAAGGTCTCCCGAGGTCTGTTGATCTGTTGAGTTGGCAAATCAAAAAATGATGTCATGTCGCCTGGATCGACACAGCTTTCTATGACATCACGAGTTGATCTATCACCTTATCACCTTATTTACTAACAAACAATATTTTAACCTCAAATAACATGGAGGATAACTGAGACGAAAATAGAGATTCATTCCTGTAAATTTTGGACACCCATGAGCCTACACAGCATTGTCCAGGTTCGGAAATCATAAGCCCCAGGCATTTCAAACTCAGCAAAGCACTTTAGACAATAGTTCTAGTTCGTCTGAACTCTCAATACCTACTGAAATAATCAACTCAATACTGTCACGCAACTTTCTTATCATCTGCCATTGTCACCGAAGTCGGATACTGCCCGCCCTTCTTGCTAGCCGGCAGCATATTAGCCACTATCGGCGCGGGCTTCGTCTACACCTTCGATCTGGCGTCCGGTCTGGGCCCTAACCATGGCGACTGTTCTATGGATGTCTAAATGTATTCCAGATACCAACAATCAATTTACTAACTCATTTCTAGTCTTCCAATTCATATCGGCCGCTTACGGTGTCGGTTCCACAGATTCGATCTTGAACAACCTACTTCTGAAAAAATATCCCCAAATATACGAAGGGTATCCATCCCGAGATAATCTCTGCCGGTTCAAGTGGGCTTGAAGAAGTCTTCTCAGGCTCGGGGCTTCTTGGTGCGCGACGCTCCTACCGACAACTGTGTCCCAATGGCTTAGTCGGTTTATAGGGGCTTGCTGTTCTAGAATTCCATGCAGTGGAGTCTCTAAGCTTTTGAGTTTCGGGAGATTTATGCACTTCGGCTTTGGTGGAGACAAGAGTTATACATAGATCTGGCATGTAAGTAGATTGTAAGATAAAAGAGATTAGGTAGGAGTCACTGCTCTTATAGTTTTGATAATTCTCAATTCGATTCTAATAAGGTAAGGTGTCTCTACCATCTAAATAATTCAAGACCGAATTAGATCTTTCCTATTATTTTCCATTATTTTATCCATCTTATGCCTCAGGCATAAATCATATGAATTCGCCCAATTAGGCAATTGCCGAGGTATCCAAGTATTTCATCGCCAAGTCCTTTATCTTCTTCCCAACGACTCCACATGCCATGAAAAGATTGGTGCTGGAGATCAAAGAATCCCAACCGTTGTTGTTCGACCAATGCTATATCTCCTGTAGCGGGATAATTTCCACATCGGGTGGCCACTGAAGGAGATTTTCTTTTCTCAATTTTTTTAAGAAGGCCAGCATATAACAAGACAGAGCCAGCAAAAAGACTTCAACCGGCCGCACCTTTAAAATAAGGCTAAATCAAGGCTATCCAGACCCTTGCACAAAGGCCAATTATTCCCCAGCCCACACTCCCACAATGGCTCCACAACCCATTCCATTCCCGGGCTTCACCCCGATATCAGATCGTGTATACCTTCGCAACGGCCACGAGAAGAGCAAGCCCGCCCCAGCCGACGAACCAACAACAATCATCATCTCCGGCTGGGGCGACGGCATGCCGAAACACGTCACCAAGTATTCCGACGGCTATCATGAACTGTACCCATCCGCGCGGATCATCGTCATCCTATCGCGTACCTTCCAAGCCACGAACCAACCCGAGGAAGCCCGAATCCAAGCCATGATGCCAGTCGTCGACACCGTCTTCCCAACGCCAACCGGCAGCGGAAACGAAAAGGAGCGCGTCCTTGTACATGCCATGTCGAATACAGGCGCCATTTTCACCGCATCAACCGTTATCGCGTACCAGCGTCGCCACGGCACAGACAAGCCATTCCCGCACCAGCTCCTGGTGCTGGATTCCACGCCGGGAAGTCTGGACTTCAGGTCTCAGGCTACGCGGTGGTCGCGGGCCATGGCAGTCGGCACAGCCAAGTTCTTCCCTTGGCCGTTTGTTATCACGCATGGTCTGTGGTATGCTTTCCTCTGGGCGAATTACCTGTGGCAGGTTCTGCGCGGGGCCGTTTCGTCAGGTGTGTGGGCGGACCGGATCATCAATGATAAGGCCTGTGTTGCGACGGATTCGAGTAGGGTTTACCTTTACTCTAAGGAAGATGAGATTATTGGGTATAAGGATTTGGAGGAGAATGTTGCCCATGCTAAGACTTTGGGCTACTCGGTTGATCTTGAGATGTTTGAGGGCTCCTCGCATGTGGGACATATGAGACTTCATCCCGAACAGTATTGGAATAAGATTTCCAGTTCTTGGAAGCAGGCCATCGCGGAGAAATAACTGCTGTGGGGATTGGATATATTGTATTCTGTGTATTTGTATTTATAGATTAGACCATGTTTAATAATTATATAGAACCAGTTCATTGATAATTGCATTTATATCACTCACCAGTTTCAAGAACAAGGATAGTCTCCAAGTTAGCCAAGCCCCGAGTCCGGGGATCGTGATATGTCAATCGAACCCTGCGTGGGGGACGGACGTGCAATCGGCTATATTGGTACGCAACTAAACTCCATTTACAAAAGGAACTAGGAAAGTATTCATAAGTAGCGATTCATAAAATCCACAAGTCAATAACTCAGCAATATCAATCTGGTCCAAAGCAATGCAAAATGAATATACAACAACCCGTCAGCTCCACTCTTGATGCAACCTAATCACGGTCATCAGGATGGAAAACCAACGCTCGCACTTCAATACTCTCTCTTCCGGCTTCATTCTCAGTTTCCGGGTTAACAAAAGCAGTATGCGGCACGCGCCGAGCTCTCCCATCAACCTTCGAATCAAAACATTTGATAAGCGTCACCAGATCCGGAGTCTGTCCATAGCGGTAATACCACTTGATATTCGGATCGGGCTTAACACCGTATGTCTCGCCCTCCCGGTCCGGGTATATAAGACCGATGGGCACAAGGTCGCTATCCGGAACCGAGTGCGCATCCGCCACAGCCAATGGATCTTTCAGAATCGTCTTGATCGGACGCCAGACGTTGATGATCTGGTATCGGCCCTTGAGAAGCTCGGCTGCTTCGTCTGGCAGATGGTGGGAGACTCTGTTCTTGGAGGCAGTGTAGGATTGATCGATGTGCACGCGCTGTACGGGTCCGCGCAGGCGGACACCGACGGATCCGTCGGTTGGGGCTCGGCGGATTGTGTGGTCGAAGATGAAGATGCGGGAGGCACCGGTGCTGCGCAGGTCAATGTTAGTTTTATTCGAAGATATGGGTTTCGGGGTTGCGTACGCGTCTTTGAGTAGCTGTTCTGTTTCTGCGTAGTATTCCCTCTTGATCTTCTCGTCGTCTAGGAAGTCTTTCTCTTGGCTTTCGTGGTAGTACAGCTGGAATCCATGGGTGTCGAGCTTGTAGTCCAGCTCGTGGCCGCTGATACCGTGGATGGTGGCTGCGAGAGGGACCGCAGGTCGATCCTATGTTTCTGGTTTGTTGGTATATGTTGGTGCTGGGGGGGAACCATCTTCGTTCTCTTTGAAGAAGTTGAGTGTGGTCTGGACATGGTGAGGCTTTTCGGAGGCTGGGACTCCGGGCTTTTCTGAGAGCAGATAGCCATGAGAAGCGGGAAGTTGAACAGCTGCGGAAGCCATAGTGAGATATCTGTGTTCTTAGGGTGATTCCCAGATGATGACTAGAATTAGCGAACATCAACGGTTCTTTATATAGCAGAGCTGGTGTTGCGGGGTGAGTTCCATTTGTCAGAATACAGCACGCAATATTTGTATGACATGGAGAAATGCTGATAAATGCATGGTTTCATCCAACGTTGGAATACAAGAGTCAAGCCTACTGTTTAAGTACATGTGATGGCAGCGCATTATTAATGGACGATGTCGTGCATATGCCATTTATAATCTTTCCCCGGAAAATCATTCGATCCAGATGACGCAACATCATATCGAATATACGAAAAAGCAGATGTCTCTCCTATATTGGAATCCGTGCTTTTCTTTGTACCATTGTGTTTCTCTATAGGTAGCCAGTAGCCATATATGTAGGATGTGGATGTGATATGAAACCCATCTAGTCCAAATTGGTTCTTTACACTCATTGGAATTTCCATATTGACTTGAATGCTTTAAGGTATAGATGATTCCAAAGAAAACCCTGGAGGTAGGACTTGTCATCATTCGCCAAAAGTACTAACGTCTGATTGTGTACATATGTAGACGGCAGTTGGTTATTCCCCGAATCATGTCAACCTAGATAGGAACAGCAGCTTAGACGAGACTATATATAACCTTAATATCAACTAGTATATTCAAAAGAAAGAAAAGAAAAAGGAGGGGAAGATGGGCCCGACCGGGACGGGGACCTCGCGCAGTATTGCTTTGGGTGAACCCTAAGCGAATCTCATACTGAAGAATATTGTTATCATATTGTTAGTGAATGCACTTATTGTGTGTGCACCCGGACACAATACCTACCTAGGTAGGTATATAACTATGTCCTCTGTACTCCGAATGTCATCGAGATAAACTTCGCCCCCAAGGTCCCCCTCAACAAAGTCAAACGGCTGCCCCTCGGCAGTCGGCCATCCGCATGAGATCACATCAGAATTAAACCTATATAAGGGACCCTCGCCTAGGAAGAATTCTAAACCTGCGATTCAATCTATACAAAGAATCCCACTCCATCACCATGGCAGCCATTCAAGCAAAATGGACCAAAGTCGTCGAGGCCGAGATCCTACAGCGATCATCCCAGATCGTCTCCGCCATTGACAAACAGATCTACATCTTTGGCGGGGAGTTGCGGCCACGAGAACCCAGAGATAATGACGTCCACCTTGTCTCACTTGGAACCCGTGAGTGCCCCATGTGCTTATAAACAATATCAACCCTATCGGAGAGGAACAAAGCCCTCGAAAACCGATTCCAGCGCATAACCACTAACCAATTCCATAGCCGCAACCCTATCCGCCAAACCCTCAACCGACCAATCCCCCTCACTACGAGTAGGAACGGCATCAGCAACCCTGAATGGCAAAATCTACCTATTCTCCGGACGCGGCGGCACAGCCATGGCACCGATAGAAGAAAGCGGCGCGATGTGGGAATTCGACCCCAGCGCCGAGAAATGGTCCCTCCTAGCACCACAGACAAACCCGACGGTCCCCGCAGCGCGCAGCTACCACTGCACAGCCAGCGACGGCAAAGACACCGTGTTCATCCACGCAGGATGTCCAGAGAACGGCCGTCTATCGGATCTGTGGGGGTTCAGCGTATCGCAGAAGACATGGACGGAACTTGCGCCCGCGCCGGATCCACCGCGCGGTGGCACGTCTATTGCCTTTGCTGGGGACAGACTGTATCGGATGAATGGATTTGATGGGAAGCACGAGCAGGGTGGGAGAGTCGATGTCTATGAGCCTGGGGCTAATGTGTGGAGCTCGCACGAGTTTGTTGCGGATGGTGTCGCTGGGCCGTCGCCGCGGAGTGTGGCGGCTTTGCTTCCTGTCGTTGTTTCTGGTCGGGTTCATTTGGTTACCATGTTCGGTGAGCGGGATCCTAGTTCCCTGGGACATCAAGGCGCGGGTAAGATGCTGGGTGATGTGTGGGCGTTTGATGTTGAGACCAAGTTGTGGACCAAGGTTGAGGCTCAGGGGGATGAGAGTCCTGCTCCACGGGGTTGGTTTGATGCGGATGTGCTCGATGCTGGCAGTGTTGTGGTGCACGGTGGACTGGGAGAATCAAATGATCGGCTGGGTGACCTTTGGACTCTACAGTTTTTCTAGTCTTTTAAAGAAGTCCGACAGTCTTAAACGTCAACGAAAGGAAATTTTTGGAAGATCCATAGACTGAAAGAAGAGAAAGCAAGGAGAAGTTTATGTATCATGAAACGTACAGCGAAAAGCATGGAAAACTCAAAAGGAAATCATTTGTGCTATGGGGTCTTGAATCGTACAGTTGCCATATCTGCCTCGGCCATTCCGCAACAACTCATGAGAATAATTTGACAGAGAAAAAGAAAAAAGTCAAGTACCGTACACCAATACCAGGGAAAGTCCAAAGAAAGCGAACAAGAAAAAAAGAAACAAGGCAAGTGACTGTCATCGCAAAACGAAAGCAAAAAAGAAAAAAGAAAAGAAGGAAGAAACCAGAATTGACATGCAACAGAAGACCTCCGAGAGACAAATAAAAAGAGTAGTTATTGTGACAACTGATATCATGCACAGAAGAAATGAAGGATGATCTATGCGTTAGTACTCTACTCAGGTCCCAAGTATTGCTTAGAACATGAGAGAGCGCGTTTTCTGTCGACGCGCTTCGACACTACCGATCTCGGGTTGAGAGTGGGTGTGTTTGTGGCGAGGACGCGGGGATTGAGGCGCCGGCGCCCCAGATCCTGCAGAAGATGGAGGTCCCATCATGGCACTGTTTCGGCTCCGGACAGGAGATTGGGGTGGGGCAGGTGTGGGAATCCCACTGGTCGGACGACGAGGAGCAGTCTCATTGCTGGTTTTCATGCTGCGCTCGCGCTTGAGTACAAGATCAGCCCAGGGCTTAAGTGCACCATTGCCGGAGCTAGCGCCCTTCCCAACGGCTTCAGACATGACTCGAAGCCAGCCCTCCTTATCTGCGGGGCTATCCGCATAGAAGTCAATCACTTCACCATTGCCAAAGCGGATGCGGAATCCTTCCTCAACAAACATGTAGCCATCTTCTTCCTCGGCAAATGCAGATTTGCGGCGGGAACCGCCCTTTGTGCTGGTCTCCTTCTGAAGTAGAGAGGATCTGTCGTCAATGAGTTTAGAGGCCTTGGCTAGGTTGATTGTAGCGCGAGGTTGGCGCGTTGTTTCGTGGAAGGCCGTTAACTTGGATCCCTGGAGCTTGAAGAAGCGACGGCGCCAGTACTGTTGTGATTGATTAGTTTAAAATCGGCAATGAAAGACTTCATAAGCACTTACTGGACAGTCTCCACCCTGTTGGGAAAGGAACCCTTCCCAGGAGCGAGATGCAACACTTTCTGCATCACGCATTTCGCGAATGCAGGCATTCATGCTCTTCGGCATGTCTTCGTCCTTGCTACCCTTCGGCTTAGGCACGAAGAGCAGCTGCACTTCCAATTTTCCAATCTTGTATGGTGGTCGACGCTGTGTATTGATGCTAGTCGCGCTCTTCTTGCTCTTGATGCTGCTCATTTGTTCCTCGACTGCCCATTCGTTAAAGCAAGCAACATCAACAACGTGGGGACGGCCAAAGGCCTGCTCCTCGTGGTCGCTCAAGGCTACATATGCGCGGCCAAAGCTACCGTCACGCGCAACCAAGTTTCGAAGCCGTTCGTATACAGGAGCATTAACGTCCTTGGTCTTCTGTTGCTGCGACTGCATTTGCTGCTTAATGTCAAGTTCCTTGCGGCGGCGTGGGGATGCGAACACACGGCTGAGGGCCGAGGCCTTTTGGCGTGATGGTGATGCTGCGGGCTCTTGGGTTTGGAACTTGCTCTCGTCAATCTTCATTTGCAAGGTCAACTGGAATTCAAGGTCATTCTGGACAATGAGCTCAAACTCCTGTCCAATGGGAGCAGACTTGCCCATCTCCAACCAGGAGGTGGTAACACAGTGCAGTCCGTTATCCAAAGTCAGTGCAAAGTACGACCGTTCGCCTAGAAATCGATTAGTAACAGTGAATTCAATTCGGTCTTATAAAAGGGTCTTACCGCGTGGGAGAGGAAGGTCGCAATACTTAAGGCCTACAACCTTCACAAACAAACGTCCTCGCTCTTCTCCATCTTCGAAGGATTCGGAGATAGCGGGCTCATTCTCTCCAATGGTCGAGGGGGCTTCCTGGACATTGCTGGGCTGTCCAGGGAGAGGTGGGACTCCACCCGCACCAGGGACAGGCTTTTTCTTCGGAACACCGTTGCCAGGCTTAATACTTGGGCGTCGCGGTGAGCCGTTCCAAGGGACAGTGGTCCAAGTCTGTTGACTAGGCTTGCGTGGAGAAGAGCCCGCAGAACGTGTACCGCGCGGGTCCTGGGCAGTGCGCTCGGGAGAAGGCAGAGCCTCTTCATCTTCGTTACGGCTGCTGGCAATGATCACTTTGGTGTTCTGTCTCATGAGATATCCTCTCTGTTTGGGGGTAGGGGAGTCAGCGGGATGTGCACTATTTCCTGGGGTGGCGCAATCGTTGGGTGCTATTGCCTGGGACGGCGGTACAGAACCGGGGCTTTGGGAAAGGGCAAGGTGAAACGCAACCTTTTGGGATTCAATGACACGGTCAAACTCCTTGTCGAGTCCAAAGCCGAGGCTTTCTTCCTGAATACTGAAGGGAATGTCGAGTTTCAAACAACTGCTTTGTCGCTGGGCAAGATCCGTGGGAAGGCCCAACTTTGGTGGCGAGTCAGTCTGCTTGTGTTCACGGTCCGAAGAGTTCGAGTCATTGGAGATCTGCTTGGTCAATGAAGGGACGGGAGGAGCGTGTTGGCCACTGATCTGACGGCGGGTAGCGGCCATGGACTGCATATCCGCAGGGGTCAGTGAGGGTCGTGTCTTAAGACCAGCACCAGGGGCTCGAATGGTTGCGACGGGCTCAGGAACAGACTCGTCGGATGAGCTCTCATCATGCGCTAGCTCCGGCTCCTCTTCCTCCTCTACTTCTCCCTCTTCTTCTTTATTGTCGTCTTCTTCGTGGTCGTCCTCAATGGGATGGCGAATGACAGAGTCTGGAGTAGAAGGTTCGGAAGCTTGGTCTTGCGGCATCTCAGGGGTGAGAGGCCGTGCGAGAGACTGGCGGATAGACGCCATATCGAACGACTGGTTTTGAGGGGCATTCGGCTCTTTGCATGCCTTAGCATCTTCGTTTAGCGGTGCAGACTTTTGGGCGTCGGCCTGGCTTTCAGCGTTAGGGGTAGTCTCTCCAGACCCCTCTTTGTGACCGTCATATCCAGCGTGTTTGCGCTCGGCGGCTTCGGCAGCAGAACGTAGCGAGTAATTGCTGTCCTCGTCATATTTGGCCCGTTGGTCACGGGACGACAGGCTGTTGTCTGACCTGTTCTGATAATAATCCGTGATAGAGTACAGGTCTTCATCGTTCTCTTCCTGTTTAATGATTACACTGGAGCTGTCATCATCATCGGTTTCCATGGATGGAATGGGAACATCAGGGTCATAATGGTCGTAACGGTTGGGGCTGGAAGCAATTTGAGAAGAGTCGTCGAAGCTGTCATCCTCGTAGCTGTCACCCTTGCGAATACCTCGCAAAATTGAGTCGCGAGAAATACGAGGCGGAGAAAAGAAGTTCTCCTTGGCCTCATCATCTTTGTGGGTATCGTCTTTTGATGTAAGGCTTTCATCTGCTCTAGGAAGCTCCAAGGGTTCCTCGATATTCTTGGCGTGGTCATCATATTTCTCATAATCATCATCTCTTTCCTGGAGCATCATGAGACGGAGTCTTTCCTCTATGGACCCAGCGCCGGGGATATCAGACTTGGTATATGAAGCAGGAGCCGGAGGTGAAGGAAGCACACGCTGGCCCGCGCTACCGAGCTCAAAGGCAGCAGCGAGCTTACCAGCCGAGGATGGACGCGCACCAGAGGTGCGGTTGACCGATGGCAAAGGCGGTAGGGGACGTCGCTCGCCATTTGAGTCCAGCGATTCAACGCGTGTGTGCTGAGAAGACCCTCCTTCACGTGAGATAGGTCGGCCCTCGGTGCTGTCTTCCTCAACGTCTTCGACGAAGGGATCACCATCACTGTTTGTGCTTGGGCTCATAAAGCGCCAGTCTTCGGGCAACACAACAGGGGTCTTCTCGATATCTTCCAGCGAGGCGTCAAAGCTATCATCACGCTCAATGGATGACTCGGCCTCAAAACTAAGATCCCCCTCTTCGTCGGACTCATAGCTGTTCTCTCGAGACTCCGATGCGACTGAGGAAAGATCCGGTGTTGTCATTTCATATTCATTGACTTGAGGAGGGGCGTGGTCAAATGTGACACTCTTTGCATGTCGATGCCCGGCACTGCCATACTCGGACCAAATATCATTCTGAGGGTCAAATCCTTTGCCGTACCGGCTACCTTTAGATAGCGAGGACTTGCTTGGCGATGCTTGGTCTTTGCTCGGGGATGACGGGCGAGAAATCTGAGTGGTATCTTCGTCGAACTGCGACTTCGCAACATTCATTTGGCTGTCCCGTTGTGGAGACCTCTCTGAGACCAAAGGTCGGTGAGGGAAAACTACCGAAGCCGGGTCATACTCTTGACCACCTTCGAGGAACATGCTGTGATTTTTGACCTTCGACACGCGTTTCAAATTCTCGAGTGACGGGCGCTTCGTGGGGAAATAACACCCCTCTGGATCATAAGGTGCTTTATTCTCGGCTCCCTTGGGAAACGGCGACGGGGAGTCGCGACCTTTCCAAAAGAGGCGCGGGGAGTTATTGTTATTCAGAGACGAGACATCGTATGCAGGCGATTCGCCATGCGGCATCTGCTAGTCTTGTTAGCATATTTTACCACCAACCTATCATGTTGACAGTACCTTTGTGACTTGGTTCCAGCTAGGCGAATTACGCCTCTGGGCCATGGGGCTCACTTCGGAGAGTGGTCGCTGACCAGATCCGTTACCCATACTGACGTTGATTTTGCTAGTAACTCAATACACGAATTGTGCAATCGTAATAGAAGGCCAAGACAGGATGTCTATGGTGTGTCAGTATTGTTCGTCAACTCCTGGTCGGCGAGTGGGTTCACGACTGATTAAAAGGGCATAAGGCAAAATCGCCCAGGAATCAGGTACCGTACCTTTCTTAATAAGGAGGAGTCGCGTGGGAAATAGTTGGCAGTGAGGCCTGATGCATTTGCTGCAAAGGCGTAAAAGTCGTGTCGATCGTGGCAGGAATGCTGCGGCAAAGGGCGAAGGCACCAAAACAAACCCGAGTTGGGTGTCTGGGTGATAAACCAAGGCCGAAAAAAAGGGGGAAGGGATAACGAAGGGATACGAACGCCAACTCTCAAGAAAAGCTAGCAGGGAAGAGCAACAGAGACAAAGAAAGAGGTTGTGAAGAAGAGTAGTAGAAACAACGAAACTTGATATGTCTCTCCCATGGATTCAAGTGGATTGTTACCCCAAGCAAGAGTCTGTTGTTGCGGGAGTTGTCATGGCAACGGCTGGCTTCGAGTGTTTCAGCATCCCGTGACATTGCGTCAGTTGGCTAAGATCGACGCTAGCCTACAAGTGGAATAGCTTCGTGGATCACTTTCGGTATTAACATGCGCTAAATATAGCAGTACTGCTATGTAGGCTGTGAAAGCTCGAATCTTACTATCTGAGATTTTTACAGAGTCCAATTCTCATTTCAAGTCCACTCCAGACAAACTCTGGGCGCAGCTAGGTTTCATAAGGTGGTCTTTGTTCCCTACCTCGCATCGACCAGACCATTGTGTCTTCAATGTCTCTAGTAGCCCTGCTCAAGTCGGATATATGAGCTCACCCAGACGCTGTAAATATTAGAGCCCTGGAGACAACAGGTTGACAGAAAAAGGAGATGAGGCGTCACATAGCCTAGTGGAAAAGCGGAAAAAAAGGGATCTCGTGAAGGGACTGATCTGACCACGATCGGTTTCCTAATTAGGAAATAGGCCCTATATGTAAGAAGTAAAAGGCCTCCCACCTGCCAATCCGCGTCAATTAGCTTAGCAGCTGGGGGTCCAAAGTCTACAGACAGAAGCTGAGTATGTCCCCCTTGCCCCAGCGCCCAGCTGGCGGGCATATTCTTAAGGTGACATAGGTTTATGGAGGATAGTGCCCTGCACGCTGCTAAGTTAATTGGGTTCCCCCCTCGGAGGGGGTGTGGCGGCCCCAGGTCCTGACGGGCCGGGATTCGCGGATTGGCAGGTACCACTTCTTTTTTACATGGCAAATTGTGAGGTGAGTATTTGGTTCCTATATTCCGTGAGGAATTTGGATTGATCCCAGACACATACATGTACCTAAGTAGTCGTCTATAGAAAGGAGTTACATCCTTGTCCCATAAAGCCACAGATGGAGAATTATGATAAAGTACCTTTTATATGTAGCCTTAACTCTTGAAAGAAGTATTCCCAAAGATCGATTCCAAGAAAGGCGCAATATGACCACCGACTCTGTTATGTTACCGCCTGAGGCAGCCAATACTACCTGAGTCAGCAGTATAGTCACCTGATCATGTGCCAGAAGTTTATGATCTGCGCTAGTCCGAGAAAGGAATGGCGTCTATAATCGCGGAAAAAAACATCTGAACCCTGTTCTGGCCTCTTCTCTTTGATTACTTCGTGTTTCACACTTCGCGCATCTTATCGATTTGATTAGGTAGAATGCCTCTACCAATTCGCTCTTCGATATGTTTTCTATGTCAAACCAAGGCGACCCTGATCGCCCCATCGATTCTTCCGACGTCATGGCAGACCACACGAGGCATGGCCACCGTTCGATTGCGCCGCAAGGCTGCTCGAATGGCGCTGTCGCCTACTGTTTCCAAGCCATCTCTTCCATCTCCTAACAAGCCACGACGGGAACGGCCCGGTCCCTTTGCCTCGATGAACCAGACTCAGGCACGGATTCGAGACACACCACGCACAAGATCACAGGCGGCCCTCAAGCGTTCAGGGGAGGAGGGCAAGACGGAGAAGAAGGAAAGCCCATTGTACAAAGCGTTGAAGATGCAAACAACTTTGACACCTGTGCCTTATGGTCGACGTTCGGCTATCAAAGCTCGACTTGCCGACATTACCAGCTTCGACCACTTCCCTCTCCTTCCCGCAGTTCGACAGTCAATCTTCGCTCAGGCTTTGGCTGGTCTCACTGATGTTACCCCCACGCCCATTCAAAGACTCGCGATCCCCGAACTCTTGCTGGATGAATCCAAGAAGAAGAAGAAAGTGAAGAAGGCGAACGAAGATGAAGAAGAATACGATTTTGACCAGTACCTTCTGGCAGCCGAGACGGGCTCGGGAAAGACCCTCGCGTACTTGCTTCCAATCGTCGATGCTGTCAAGCGTGCCGAAGTCATTGATATGCAGGAGGAGAAAGCTCTTGAAGAACAAAAGGCAAGAGAGCGAGAGGAGAGAATGAAGAACAAGGCATTCGATCTGGAGCCTGAGGAGCCGCCAATGACAAACGCCGCTCGTCCTCGGGCCATCATTCTCGTTCCTACTTCCGAATTAGTATCCCAGGTTGGATCCCAGCTCAAGGAGTTGGCCCACACCGTCAAGTACCGCTCGGGCGAAATCTCATCAACTTTCACTCCCCGCCGGATCAAGAACACCCTCTTCCACCCCGCCGGCATCGATATCCTAGTTTCAACTCCTCACCTTTTGGGCTCTGTTGCGAGGACGAACCCCAATATCCTCAGCCGAGTCACTCATCTTGTACTTGATGAGGCCGATTCCCTAATGGACCGATCATTCATCCCAACAACGTCCGAAATCATTGCCAAGGTTGCTCCGTCACTCAAGAAATTGATCCTCTGCTCCGCCACCATCCCCCGCAGTCTCGACAACCAGCTGCGCAAGCGCTTCCCTGATATGCAGCGCCTAACTACTCCGAACCTGCACGCCATTCCCCGTCGCGTGCAGCTAGGCGTCGTGGACATTGAAAAGGAGCCGTACCGCGGAAACAGAAACCTTGCCTGTGCTGATGTCATCTGGTCAATCGGCAAGGCCGGAGATAGACACGAGCACACCGAGACATGGGGGCCGCTCAATGCGTACATGGAGCCGAAAGTCAAGAAGATCATCGTGTTCGTCAACGAACGCGAGGAAGCCGACGAGATCGCGCGTTTCCTGCAATCCAAGGGCATCGATGCCGTCTCGCTATCCCGTGACACCGATTCCCGCAAGCAACAAGAGACCCTCTCGCAGTTCACAGAGGTTAAGCTCCCACCGACTGCGGAGGAGATCATGATTAATAAGAAGAAAAACCGTGCCGCCGGCAGCATTCCCTTTGAATTCCCTGAGCGCCGAGAGCCTATTCGCCGCCTTCCCGACACCAAGGTTCTTGTCACTACAGATATCGCCTCCCGTGGTATTGATACCCTGGCAGTGAAGACAGTGGTTCTTTATCACGTGCCACACACTACCATCGACTTCATCCACAGACTGGGTCGTCTCGGTCGTATGGGCAAGCGTGGTCGTGGTGTTGTCTTGGTGGGCAAGAAGGACCGTAAAGACGTCGTCCGTGAGGTTCGCGAGGGCATGTTCCGTGGCCAGGCTCTGATCTAGATCTAGATCCAGATCCAGATGCAGATCTGGATCCACGCATACATGCATTTACCATTGTATAAATCCTGTAACATGTAACATACATGGCGTTGGTTTGAGGTTTTGATTTTTTGGGAACTGGAAAACGACTATACATACCCATTGTCGCTGCGATAGTCATTGGATCTTTGGGAGTAACTATGTACAATATGCAATCATATATAACGAACTAATTTTCTTGTATAACGACGTCCGAGTCCAATTGAATCGAAATATCTAAACAACATTTTATTCTAACCTCTCACACGGGTATTTTCCTCCCCAGCCTTCGCCAGAAGTCACACCTCTTCTTCAACTGGACCAGCTTCACATTCTCGAGCCTATCCTCCACAACCACGAATTCCTCACCCGTACGGAGTTCTGGCACACCTGGCTGCGAAGCATTCGTCACCTTGTGTGCATTCGGATCTCCTGTCTGGAAGAAACTCGCAAAAGCTCCTGCATAGCCTTTATAGACGACAGGGTTAGTCTCTTGAACGGCGTTGATTTTGTTCCACTAGTATAATTCAAGTCAGCCTATGCCACTGGAACAGGAAACCCTCCAGAAGGATGAGAAACAATAAAAGGGAAGAACAATCATAAATAGTATCACTCGCATGCTTCGCCGGGGAAATCGTATACTCTCCGAGGTGTCCTCTCTCCGTCGCGGCCGACGCAATCCAATAAGCCGGACAAGCAAGCACAACATCCCGATAAACCAAGCCAGCCCGGACATAGGAAGATTTATAGCTGTCGATCGTCTCTGTGCTCCCCTCAGCGGGATAAAGCGTTTCCACCTCATCAATCTGTTTGTCCGATAACCCAGGCACGAAACCGGAAAGCCACTGGTGGAAGCTTGCAAGCGAGGAATTAAATCCATTTTCGAACACGGGGCTGTCAAGGCCCGACGGAACGAAGTTTTCACCCTCGTGGCTATTGTACATTCCCCACACAAACTCTGTGTTTAGGGAGCGCCTGTTCACAGTGTCTGTGAGTGTCTCGACGAGGAAGGTTCCGTCTATCACAGGCGCCCAGGTGTAAGAGCTAGTTGTCCAGGTGTTGCTTGCTCCAATGATCAGGCTTGCATCGCGGATTTTCTGGACATCCACGGATTTGAGACAGGCGAGCGTCTTATCGGCGTGTCGGCTGGCACAGCCCGTTAGGTTCGCCAGCTGGGAGTAGATTTCTTCTGCTTCGGGTGCGTTGTATTTATACGTCTTTGGCCAGAAGGGCGAGCTGGCAAGGGCTTTGGAGAAAAGTTTCGGTTGGCCATGGCGGCCATTTGCGAGGACTTGCGCGACTACTGAACCTGCACCGGCTGACTGTCCCCATATTGTTACGTTGTGAGGGTTGCCGCCGAAACGGTGGATGTGTTTCTGGACCCATTTCAAGACATATTGCTGGTCCAATAGCCCCGGGTTTAGATCTGAGGTGTGTGAGTCTTTGATTGCCTTGCCTGGTAGGAAGCCGAAGGCATTGACGCGGTAGTTGGAGTAGATAACGATGTAGTCGTTAATATTGCTGACATTGAGGACCGGGAATGACGATGGCGGCATGGCGAATGCCGCGCTGCCTTGGACGAACGCTCCGCCGTAGAATACGACTAGCACTGGTCTGCTAGTATCCTTGGCTAGGTCCCACGGCCGTGAGAATAGACCCAGGTAGAGACAGTCTTCAGTGCCGTTGACCGTGCGCTGGGGGCACATGTCGAAGTCCTGGTTTGTGTCATAGACGTCTTCCGTGACCTCCAGTGGTGGCTGAGGTGCACGAAAGCGGTTCTCCCCTGTTGGTGGTGCAGCAAATGGGATCTTGCGAAAATATGAGAGGTTGTAGGTACTGTCATATTGACCTTGGAAGGACCCGTAGTCGAGGGAAACTAGAGGGTTGTCCCATGCAGTGCTGCCAGTGACCCCGAAGCCGAGGAGAAGGGTGGCAATAAGATTTGAGAACCTCATCTTCGGGTTTCGGCTGTTTTCGCTTTAGAGTTAATGTTCCATTCATCTGCTGTCTTCAGCCCGGCAGTCGCCAGACAGGCCATATATAGCCTTTCTACGCGCAATGAGAAATCATCACCTCATTTGGCGAGAGAATGGCATTCGGCAAAGGAAACCCCGAGCTTCTCTATTGGGCTCTCCAACAATTTGGCCGTTGCCAAGCAGACCCTCTTGGGTTTTGTTACGAGAGCAGCTTATTGGTGCAGTTATTGTTGATGTCCGGGGGAAAATGCGGGGAGTTGTGCAGTGGATGTCGATTCGGATTCGATCAGCCCGATAGATTGTCCATCATATAACTAGTGAGAACTATAGTTAGCTGGCAAATCACCAGAACACCGATTTATATTTATATTCAACCATGTCCACAATTAGTGTATCAGAAAGTAGCCAAGGGAGTCCGCGTGGGAACAAAGCCCAAAGTAAACACTGTCCCCTCCAGATTCCAACCCTAAAAATCCTGAAAATGCATCTCTGCAAGAAATCAAAAACTCCAGAACCAATTTCCATGCAATATAATGCCAGTTAAACAAGTATTGTCACAAATGTCCAGTCTCCTAAACCAAAACTCCATCCTCACCCGTCTTCTCTCATAGATCAAACATGGCTCCAAGGCTGTACTGTTTACATAGTCATACGAAGTTCTCTAGTGCGACGCCGAGTTGCCCGAGCATCACGGCGAGACTCAGTTACATCACTGGTCTCCGTTTCTGGGGTGTTTGTGTCAGAGAGCTCGGGGGGTGGGGGTGATCCCAAAACTAACGCCGCGGTCTCGGCGGCAGATACGTGATTGTGCATCGGGGGACAAAAACCGATGGATGGTGCGGTGATCCATTACTCGCTCTTCGCCGTCCGGGCCTTTGTCCGTTGATGGCCACTGGAATCCGTACAGCTTGGAATGGCGTTCACAGCGTGGACATTCACGCCGCGTGAGGTACGAGTTTGACTGGAGGAACCATGTATCACAGGTCTGACACTCCACCCAGCGGTCATACTTCTGAGCAAGCAATCGTGGTGTCTTGGTATAGTCTCCAGGGAATCGGGCAACCTGTGACTCGGTCTCGACGGAGTCTACAATGAAGCGCCGCTTGGTACGAGGCTTTCGCTTTTTGGGCTTATCCACAACGTTATCGTCATCTAATTTGGTGGAATTCGATAAGTCTGACAATCCTTCTTCGGGGTCAATGTCCATGGGGTGGGTGGTGATGTGTTGACCTTCAGGAGAGGCATCGGGATGATCCTTACCGTTGAGTGCTTTCGACTCAGACGGTTGTAACGTAGTGTCTTCCGTCTTGATCTGGGGTTCAATGTCATCCTCAGTTGTAGGGGTAGTTGACGTCGACGACCGGTGGGATTGATCGGCGGTGGAACTTAGAGATTCGCAGTCCGTGGGAATAGTAGAATTAGTGCCATTTGTCCCATTTAGATCGCCTCGGCGAGCCACTCTTGGTTGCCCTGCCCCTGAGGCAACTGGAAGTGGGGGTTTTGAATCATCTGGCGGTGCCACTGCGATTCGCTCTGTGATCTCTTTCTTCAGCTCAGACACCTGGGGTGCAGTTTCCGCCAGAAGAGCATTGGAGATCAGTACAGTGTCCTGTATAGGAGTGCTGTCCGATCCACGCGGTGGAGCTGATCCTGATTCCCCAGTAAGTTCAGAAACTGAGATCTCTTCTCGCAACTTAGAAACTTGTCGTTGGAACTTTGCACGTTTGCGAGGAGTAGAACAAGACAAGGTAGAGGAGCTGTCGGGTTCCTCCATGTCCGAGCTGCGTCTACGTTTCCTGCTCACATTGCTATTTTCAGCCGGTGTATCTTCAGTTGCTGTGACTTCAGACGCGGGACTGGACTCTTTGCTGTTCGTCTCTGTGTCAACATGCGACGACCAGCCATTCCGTACAGCAATCTCGCAAGTATGACATAAACACTCGCAGTTGTCAATACCGAAGTAATCCTCTCCGTAGGAAACGGTGATCTCTTCTCCCTCGTGAATGTCGCGCATGGCTAGGACAGACATGCCCTCATTGCCCCTAGTTGTCAAGCTGCCATTGGCATCGCAGTCATGATTGGCAAATCGAGCAGGACCCAGGAAGAACGATGGGGCTCTGCGACGACTTGACATCACGATGCTGAAGTCTTTGCGGGTCAAGCCGAGATCCAACTCTTCCTCGTGGGTCATAGACACAAGCGTTCCACTCAGGTGTTTGATCTCCTCGCCCTTTTTTATAAACCTGCGAGCACATATCGCAGCCTCATGTTGCGTGATGATGTATCGATTGGTCGTGGTGACCTCAAACGGACAGTCTGGAAGATACATCTGAATGTACTTGCGGAGGTGTCGGCGGAACCACTCTTTCTCTCGAGGGCTCCGGAGGTTTGTCATGTATTTCTTTAATCCTGGTAACTCAAGCAGCTTGCGTTCGGCCTTTGGAATATCTTTGTCCACAATAACATCTTCCAGAAGAATACGCCCAACATCATCATCGTGGATTCCGCGGGCAGGGCTGTACTTGGTGCGGTTCTTGCGGGTAGTGGTCCAAAAATAAGCCTGTCAGCAGCAATTGTCAGTGGACAGATCCCTATATTAAATTGCAGGCAAAGGACGTACGTGATCCACTAGCGCATCGGTTGCGACGTCGTCATAGCTGGCCAGTTTAGCCAGGGTCAAGCGCTCGCGACGTTCCGCGGCGGGCGAGCTCTTTCGCGCTCTCTTTGGGGGCATGATGGACGTAACAAAAAAGCTGAAGACCGCTAGATATCGAAGCGGGAGGAGAAGAGGTGGCCTCATAGAATGCAGAGCGGGTGCAAAGGGAGTTGGGGGCACTGTCTGTGGAGGGCGGAGGTCCGAGGTATGGGGGTCGAAAAATGATTCGAAGCGCAAGACAAGAATTAAAATGAGTGACTGGCAACCAACACAAGGACCATTGTCAAGTAATTGTCACCATTGAGGCTGTTCCAAGGAGAAAGGCCTCCTGCGCAGATGTTTTTAGGGGCGGAACGGGCACTCGGGAGTGCCAGCTGAGACCTTGCCGTCCTCTACTTTTACTCTTCCGCCTTTCCCCTTGACGTGTTGGTTTTGCTCTACTAATAATTGTTCAATATGAGGTGATTGATTATTGTTACTATCCTACTTTTCATCCCGTATAGGTTTGTTTTGACTTCATTCTACGCGCCCAGCTCACATACAACAATATGCACCGTGCGTCAAGCCATCCAATCCTCCTCCCATGTCGTATCACCGCAATTACACCCAATCAAGTGATCGTTCTTTTTTCTGTCTTCCACTAAATTATATTGTCTATCATCTCTCAATGGGTATTTGCTGTGGAATCCGCAGCCAATGAACTGCTGGAGAATCTGATGGATCCGAGTATGAACATCAGACGTTCGCCTTCATGGGGCTTTTGGAGGTTAATCTTGTTCTGCTGTTTAACCTTGAGAGTATTGACAAGCCAAGTATGCATTAGTATGCGTTAGTAAGTGCGAAGCAAGAAAAATAGGGGCTGTATATATAAGAATCCGGGATGTTGTTGAACTATATATCTAGTTGATGCCGCATGGATCGAGTCAGCAAAAGCCCACATAGGGTGGCGTCTAGGTACCAATATAGCCAGGGAAGATAAACACCCCATCTGCAATTACTAGAAAAATGTAATTGAGAATAACAAACACACAGAACATAACCAGGGTATCTGATGAACAAGCGGCGCTTCTCATGCTTGCTTAGAACATACCATGGCTGGTACGATCGATCAGAGAACTAAAGGCAGCTTTTTATAACACAAAACTAGACCAATCGAATACTGGCAATAATTGAATAATAACACGAAATCCATTCCCCAAAATGCAAGTTGAAGTCCTATTAGACATTGTATAGAACGCATATAGGCCCGGATAAACCTACTCTCCGGGGAAACCTCCCTCCGGCCGCAAGAACAAATTGCGGACAAGCATTATCTCCAGATCAAGTACCAGAACACAATGATTCAATTAAAGGTGCGCAGACGATGCCCGTTACTGTCTCTGAAAATACTGACCCTCGTTCCGCCAGACGCTATTAAATTGCATCGACAACTCCGGCGCCTCGATCGTCGAGTGCGTGAACGTCCTGAAGAAGAAGCGGCCCGCGACAATCGGTCAGTCTCCGCGATGCTCGAACCCAGCATACAGCACGACAAGAAGAAATTGAGAATCCAAGCTAACATCGTGATTGGGTATCTAGGTGACCGGATAGTCGTCGTCGTCCAGAAGCAGCGATCTGCAGGCTCCGAAGCCACCACCGCCGCTGCGCTCGCCAGTAAGGTCCGCCGTGGTGATATTCGTCATGCCGTTGTTGTTCGCGTGAAGAAGGAGTTGCAGCGGCCTGATGGGTCCCTTGTCCGGTTTGGTGATAATGCGTGTGTATTGGTCAACAAGTCTGGAGATCCCATCGGGACGAGAATGAACGGTAAGTGCTCGGAGTTTGAGATTACCGCTGTCTCCACGTTTTTAGATACTGATACCTCTACAGGTGTGGTGGGACAGGAGCTACGGAACAAGAAGTGGTCCAAGATCTTGTCATTGGCGCCAATCCATGTTTAATATTTCTCGAGTTTCTACATTCGTTGGAGAGCGCTCTTTGTTTCTTTAATTGGGTTTCAAATCCATATGTATTCTTAGTTGGTAGCATCAGTTTCACCCCCGTTCCGAAATCTCCATGCATCTTTCCCCCGTTCCTGCTCCGAAATATTCGCCAAACTCCGATTATGTCGCAAAAGAACAACAAAAACAATAATTCAAGGGTATCAGAAATTGGAGACCGCATTGCAGCAAGGAAGAGATCACACGTAGACTTGGCCACACGCGCAACAGACGTAGTAGAGTTTCTGAGTAATAGAAGCAAGTGTCAGCGCATGAGTTCCAGTATTAGAGGGTCAGGAATCCGTGAAAGGATCAGTTCTCACCATGCCGGTTTCGGCAGATCGTTGCTGTGACTGGAAAAAGACGGCTTCGGTTTCGCCGCAGCTTGGACAGAGCTTGTTGGCCCGTGGGAGCTGCAAGTCACAGGGAGTTAGCCTATGGATGCTCAAGAAGTTATAGAGCTGGGGTGGACGCCCGGGGCTCAACTTCAGAGGATTCCAGGCTGTCACCCACAGGCGGCGCAACCTCGGAGAGATCCTCGTCCGGGGTAGGGTCGCAAATAGAACAAGTGACAATATCACCGCAAAGAGTACAAAAGCCAGGAGCACAAACCGTTGGGTCAGACGTCACATCCTGGGTGACACCGGCAGTATCACCGACTTGGCTATGGAGATGGTTTTGGTAAACACAGTGAGAGGACGCAGGCTCGCCAACATGGCAAGTACGGCAGGTGAACATCAACTGATTGTTGACACGGTCCTCCTTGGGATAGAGCAAGTTGGAGCTATTGAAAAGTAAGCAAGATGTCCTCAGTGGTATATGTCACCATTGAGACTTACCATTCACGGCAGAACTTGAAGTGAATTTGGTCCGACGGCTTGGTGTCGCCACCAGCGGTGGAAGAAGGGCTCGCGGACATGCTGCGAAGATGGGTAAATGCCCTGTATTGAGATACTAAGCGCTAAGTAATCTCTGAAAAAAACGTGGACACGAAGACAATGGCTAGAAGGTGGGAAAAACAACTGTTTAATTGCTTCCATCGCGATGGCCGGAGAGATCGAAGAAACGAAGCACGTGATTTCGAATATAATCACGTGATGTATATAGTCGGCTCGTTGGCCGAGGAGCTAAAGCTTGGACAATAGTTTGCATTGTTTGCAATCGTTCACCCCGCAGTTTCCCGTGCACCATACAACGGTTGCTACTGAGAGTCGTTTACCTTGGAAACATCCATTGGAGTGTTATTGATCTGCACAATATTATTTACACAGAAATTCTCAAAACCTTTAGATCTGATTTTGGAAAAATGGTGGGATCAAATCGTCTTTTCAGAAAGTTTGCATAGCTGACTCTTCAAGGCCGACACAGGTCTTCCCGCCGGCTGGGAAGTTCGCCATTCCAACTCTAAGAATCTCCCATACTATTTCAACCCTTCTACGAAAGAGTCTCGCTGGGAGCCACCTGCGGAAACTGATACCGATAAGTTGAAAGTATACATGGCGCAAAACCACACCCCGGCTGCTCGCCCTGATCCCTCCGGGGAGGGCGAGGGCAAGATCCGCTGCAGTCACTTGCTCGTCAAGCATCGCGATAGTCGCCGTCCCAGCAGCTGGAGGGAGGCCGATATTACTCGTACAAAGGAGGAGGCGATTGAGATTCTTAAGGGTCATGAACAGCGCATTCAATCTGGAGAGACCACCCTTGGCGACCTGGCAGTCGCTGAGTCCGACTGCAGCAGTGCCCGGAAGAAGGGCGATTTGTGAGTTTTCCCTAAGTAATTTACATGCCAGATGTCTCGCTAACTCCTGGAAGGGGCTTCTTTGGCCGCGGCGAAATGCAGAAGGAGTTTGAAGATGCCGCTTTTGGTTTACAGCCTGGCCAAGTCAGCAGCGTTATTGAGACAGCATCCGGAGTTCACCTCATTGAACGGTAGGTTTAATTCTGGAAGTGAAGTGAAAAATGGCTAATCTCGGATCTCGCTCTCTAGTGTCCAATAATCGCATGCTCCTACGTCTTGGTCAGTTCAGCTGCGAAAAATTTTGATCGCAATGCTTTGCAAACCCTGGTCTCACTTCTTGGAACAATCTTCAAAAAATAAGCTACAATGAATGAAATGCCATCTTTGTTCTCTTCTGGTTGATGAGTGTCTTGTGTCTTGTGTCTTGTTTCGGGCAGGACCAATCGAGTAGCAGAATCCGCGACAACCTTTCGCCCGCCATAGACAGATGCCAACATATATCCTTTGAAGGGAAGTCTTGGAATGCCCAGATCCTCCTAAAGAAGGGTTGGATATATCACAGGATTTGAAGTTGTCTCTTTGTATCCAACAGAATGGACCTCGAGGATATGCCTGATATCATAGTTAACCCCCAACTCTAAAATAGACTCTCGACCCAAGCTAACAATAACACGTTTAGGCTTAGTAGGTAATTTAATCGCCGGAAGGTTCTATTGGAAAAGGTACATCGAGAACTAAAATAAGCCGCAAGATTACAGGTCGAGGTCAAAATAAGGATGTCAAAGGGCATTGAGCGTACGCAAAACACTGCTCTTACAGACGAGACACCTCGGATTCTCTGCTTTTTTCCCCTACCATATTTACTCTCACTTTTTCTTTCCCACCTCTCTCTACCACTTCCTTCCTCACACTCTCTTTCCATACACCAACTATGAGTAGTGTCACCTTTAACCTCCGCCAGAAACGATCCATGATGCGCCTTCTTAATCATGGCCGCTCGATTCTGGACTACAAATTCGATAAAAGCGCCTTCGTCATCCCCCAGTGGATCTTAGCGCCCCCCCGAGGTGCGCAATGCACTGAACACCCTCCAGTACAGAGCCATGGTAGCCGTCTACGGCATGAAGAACCTCATGATCGTCCGTGACCACCGCTACTTCGAGCTATGCCCAAAGAACACGGGCTCCAATGTCTACCAGCTCCATCAATCCTCCATGCGCCGTCTCCTCGAATGGAAAGAGGATTGGAACTTCGCCGACCCGACCCTTGCAGGCGCCGCGAAAATCCCCCGTGACGCCCTGTATTTCTGCGTCGACTCAATCGCCTACGGAAAGTTTACCTACGACTACACCAACAAGATTGACAGCTTTATGTCTGGTCCTTTCCAGAACTGGCGCCAGCTTCGTATGGAGATCGGTCACTTGGCTTTTCGTCTCATGAGCCATCAACCGCACGAGTACAACGAGTGGCGTGTCTGGTGGGAGGGCAAGTTTGCTGATGACATGTGGAAATGGGAGGTTTGCCTTGAGGGCCTGATCCTGCCTACCTGGGAGGAGATCATCGATGACGTTTACCTCATGATCAACGATCGAGTTGAGGACGCCCAAGACCTTGCCAACACGTTCTACATCAGCACTCCGGCAGTGGCTTCGAAGACTTAGCTTAGCTACGAGCACCGGGCTTTGATTTCCGCAATGACGATTCAATGGATATGACAGCAACTACGACGAACATATGACTTGGGATTTTGATATGGTTTCGGCGCTGGTACAGAGTAGCCTGGTGGGAATACAGGCACTGGAGGTAACTAGGAGTTTTCGAGGTTGATTGTGATGTCTTTCCTTCTGAAATGGAACAATTGCAAAACATGTAATCTCCAATGGGTTGTAACAGTCAAGGGCGAATACACGTCCAGCTAAATACTGTAGATAACTAGCGATTTGACCCAAATGGACTATGGCGAACTTGGCCACACTGCACTTGTTTCCAGGCCTTCTATCACTTGAGACCATTATGAGGAACTCCTTAGACCATAAGTACCTAATTATCTGATATCTAATCGCCTATTGAAAGAAAAGTAAAACATTGATTTGCCTGTCAATGGTCACGTGTGTGCTCGAACCCTATCGATCGTAGCAGTCCTGTAGGAGAAAAAAGAGAGCTAGCTATGTATGTACCTTGTCATTGTTTATTCTCTCCAAGATCAAAACAAGACAAAGAAATTAGATAAAGGAAACCAAACAAAGCAACACCAGGGAAAGACAGAGAACAATCAAGCGCGCAGTAAACACATCGTCTTTGTCCAATTTGGAACTGACTTAGTTGACTTGTCCACCAAAGCTTTCTTCACTATATATAGTTCCGAATGGAACTGCTAATTGTAACTAGACATACACGGTCTCTCTTCCCTTATCAACCACAAGGTACGACCCAACAGAATCCGAGATTCTCCATCCCCAACATGTGTATCTACTGGACATGCAAGTATACACTGTGCGGCTGTATATGGGACATGGACCCATCAAAATGCCAAGACAAGCGGCTCTGCTGGGGTCCAAGAATGATAACTCTCGAATCCCACACAGCCACATGCGCAGACTGCTGGGCGAGAGGGGACAAGCGGGTTTACGAACCACCAACGTGTGAAAAAACTGACAGAGACGAGGAAGACCCCGAAATGGCGACGTTGGATTTCGAACCCAACGCAGCTGAGAGTGATAATATTTCCGACGATGACGAGGAGTATTTCTCAGCTGAAGAGTCCCTGTCGCCATCCCCATGCTCGCGACCTGCAACCCCGCAACTATACTATGAGGTACATCCGCCGTGGTGTCCTGTATCCGAGGACAACGACTTTGATTTGACCAGGGCCTGTGATCCCGTGGATCTTATGTCAGTGGGGAGGGACTATCGAGCACGGCGCCACAAGACGACCACATTGGAGTACTTGTCGGATAGTGAGGATTCTTTTGTTTCTTGTGAAGAGTATGTCGATGAAGAAACCCCCGACGAGGAGAGTTTCAGCTCTGGGAATGAAGAAGAAGATCTTTACTATAGTATTATTGGTCCCCCTGGTAGGCCCAAAGGCCTGATCAAAAGCTTGGAGGATCGATCGTTGCTGTTCTATGGCTCAGCTCAGGAGTACTATCCAACAGGAGAGTAGGAGAATATGAGTGGTGGGCTGGGAGATGTCGCTAAAAGTGTTAGTATGTTGTAGACTGCACCATGGCTTCCGACTTTTGTTTAGTGAAATTCACTTCAGAATCATTTCAGGGCCAGCGTCTGATTATTGCGTAGATGGGAACAGGATGAAGCCCCGAAGTGGTGTGGATTCATGAAAAGAGCAGCTATTTGAGACCACCTAAATCAACTAGGAGGGATGGTGATACAGACAACTATTAATGACTTTATAACTTTTATCTAGACGTAGCTTAGGAGGCTCAAGGTTCGAAAGTTCAAAATTCAAAATGGGGCTTATCTTACGAGCCTCGTGGATTGATGCGTAATAACATGCGAAAAATAAGAAGATCCTCCGACAACGCAGAGCTAGACGGTTCACAGACTAGTGTTCAGTCGTTCCAAACGTGAGGTAATTGCCTCAATAACGGCAGACCTGGAAGGTGGTTAGTCATTGGTGCATTCATAGGCAATGAAGGAATCCACTCACTCTCGTTCGACCATCCTCATCGCATCTGCAACCTTGGCCCGTTGCAGTCGTTGGGGCACCTTAGGCTGGCCCCCAGGAGAGGACGGAGTTCCAAGTTCCGGAGAAGGCATATTGCCCGCGACAGACTTGGTTTGGGCCATAAGATCCCGAGCAAGGCGTTTGACCTAGATGATATGTGAGTATTTCTAGCTGAGGTGAATGTAAGAAAAATAAACTTACAGTCTCCAACCGTGAGACCAATGGTTGCTCCTCCTTTTGTTCTTCAACCTGCTGCAAGGATGCAGACAGTGTCTTCACCTCGGTTATCCAAGCCTTCTCCCGTTCACTCAGAGGACGACCGCCAGAATTCAGAACTTTAGTGCGTAGTGCCTCATATCGTCGGTTCAGTTCACTTTGCTTATCCTGGGCGGCTTGCAATCTCTTATCCAGTGCCTCTCCATTTCGGACTCCCTCCTTGCGATGCCCATCTTCCCCAATCTCACTCGTGACACCCTTGACACGCTCTGCAACATCTGCAAGCTGCTTCAATTGGTCCTGCATCTCGCCCTGCAGCCGCTCACAGCGGCGGAATAAATCCGAAGCAGCTCGCTCAAGAGCATTTGTATGAGCAGATAGCACGCGATGTGCAGTAGCCACGAGGTCCAATGTCGCGGGAGACAAGCGCACTTGCTCCTTGAGCGTGTGGCGTTGCCGGTGCGGGACGTGCTTCTCGACGAAAGAGTCCAACGGAGAGTTGGCATAGAAGATGGCAGGAACTTGGTATGGGGCCCGGCTCGGGGGCAAAACAGGCAAGCCTGGCGCTGGCGCCCTGGGCTCGTACAGCGATTTATCCAGCGCCACGGATAGAGAATCTTCTGGCGCATCCATTACAACTGCATACGGGTTGGATGGATGGTAGGTGAGGAGCAAGTAGCCAAGGTCGAAGTCATGGAAAACGAGAGACGCGGCAAGATGTTCATTTTGCGCGGTAGTATCGGCATCTGAAACCTGCAAGATTCTCTGTCGGTTGGTCACATCCCCGTCACAGAGAACCCGGAGACGGAAGGCGGAACCTGCGGTGTCTTCGGTTTGCAATTCAGCCTCCAGTCTCTGTACCCAACCGGATAGAGATAGGAAAACCACGTTGGTGGCAGTTGTGACAAAGAACGAGTACCGAGAATGGACGTCTTTAGTGAAAGTAGGCCATGTAGTTGTTTCCTCTCCATCCTTGATTGTATCTAGTGATTCGACCAAGACCAATTCAGTCGGTTCTGAAATAGGAGTTCGGAACGCGTTCTTTTTAGCTTTGGGTAGCCATTGTCCTTCAACGCCGTCGAGCTCCAGACAGACGTGAACTCGGCCATTCCCACTAGTAAGAGAGAGAACTGTTGCTGAAAGCTTCTCTTGGTCTCCGATTTCCACAGCTAATTCTTCTTCCTCACCCATCATGAGATCCTCGACATTTAGACTGGCAGCAATAACAAGAAGATCACAAAGATCCAAATCATCAAGTTCATCACCACTATCGAAGCGGAACGGCCCTTGTAATCTTGGAATGGCGCTAGGATTGGCGGGGCGAGTGAACACATCCGCGCCTTGGATTGTTTCTGACCCAGGTGTATCCAGGGGCTCTTGTTCATCTAGCTCGGAAAGCCAGTCGTACTGTTGCCGGCAGGCGATCAGTTCCTCCTCTGACTCCTCAGGTTCTTGTTCCAGAGCACCGAGTTTCGGAATAATCGCCGCGGAAAGAGATGGAATGGTTGTAGAAGGGGCTTGCCACTTAGAAGGCAAGAGAGGGCAAAGCGCATAGAGATCACCGGGTCTCATGGCCACCCATAGGGTCATAGGTGCCCATGCATCTTCTTTCTCGTTCCCACTACCAGCGAAACAAGCCGATGCAACCTCCATGTCAATGACATCAGCAGAGAATCCCTTGCTTTTGCCAAATCCAGAAGGCGTAAAGTCCTGGTCAGATGAGGTCCCATCGACGAGCTTCTTCAGATCGATTGCCAGGGTCGGCTGGTCGAAGGACCAGTGGTTATTCCGATCCAACTCCCACACACGCACCGCGGCATCAGCTGTGATTGTAACGATGCACCCACCTAGATTGGTGTGCAAACCCAGTGGATGCCATAGCGCGGAGACCACCGGAGCCTCAGGAATAACATGGGTCGTCGGTCCTAACTGATATGTCTTCAGCCGGATAGAGTCGGAGTCGGAGGACGAAAGGTGCGAAGAATCGGGCAAAACGGAGATGTGAACAGTGTGTTCAGTGACGATGGCAAGGAAGGCGCCGTTCGGAGAGGGGATGATTTGCTTGATCAGTCCGTACACAGGCACCGCTAAAACCTGCAGGAATGTTAGTCGCAATTCAATTTAACCCGAATTTAGTTCCCTTAGGCGTATCAAGGTGTTCATACCCTGTAGGGAGAAATCTGAGTGTTGTCGGTTTGCTCTTCAGTTTCACTAACAGATCCCTTCTTCTGCTTAATCTCTTGCTGCCATTGGTCTTTGAGTCGGGCAAGGTTTGACCACCGTATCTCGTTGTCAACAACAGCGAACACTTCATTTCCCCTCTTAGCGATCGTTCGCGTGGCTCCACTGCTCACGGGCTTGCGTCCAGTTTGCAGGTCCTCCGCTGGATTTTGAGCTGAACTGCTGGACAGGAACTTTGCGCCAGGCGAGGGCCGGCACAGCCAGGCTGGCGCATAACTGTTGACCTTCACCATTAATGAGATTTCGTAGATTGAATTGTATAATTGGAACGTATTAAGACTCTCAGACAATCCTGGGGCAGCCAGAAATAGTAGACGAGTAGCGTGGGTGGAAAAAAACAAAGTTGACGAAAGGCAAAGTTGTTGATGCGGAGTGGAATTCTTGGGTGCCAAGATCTTTCGAAGAGCTCCAAGCTGCTCTGCTTTCTCCAACTACCTTCCGTCAACTACGCACTCCAGTTCGCCCTTCGTCCCAATTCACTATGAGTTTACTGGCTAGAAATACAGTCGACCGACTGGATCGGCCGAGTGCCTACTATGTCAGCAAGGTGAGTACTCACCCTGGACTGGACTGCCCTTTACCAAGCTGTGTCGAAACCAGTCCGGATGGGCTATAGAGGCTGAACAACTGTACACAGAACAAGCGACGCAGATTCAACGATCGCGACGAAGACGAACCGCAGCAAGAGGAGAAACCTGATGAAAAATTGAAGAACGCGACAACCCTCTACGTGGGAAATCTGTATGCAAGCATGCAATAAACTAGACAAGCGCAATTGCCTTTACTGACCAATCCAAGTTCCTTTTATACCACCGAGGAACAAATCCATGAACTCTTCGCCAAGTGAGAATGCGTCTTCGGTTCCCTTTGAATTATGATTAACCTGGAATTTCAGGTGCGGCGAGATCAAGCGACTTGTAATGGGCCTCGACCGATTCAACAAAACACCCTGCGGCTTTTGCTTCGTCGAGTATTATACCCACCAGGATGCGCTGGATTGCTTGAAATATATCGGAGGAACCAAGTTGGACGAGCGGATCATTCGGACAGACCTTGACCCTGGATTTGAGGAAGGACGGCAGTTCGGGTATGTGGTCTTCACCAATGGCGGCTACGGGCTAGCAATGACTGACTTTCTCTGCAGACGAGGCAAATCGGGTGGTCAAGTGCGTGATGAATACCGTGAAGAATATGATCCGGGCCGTGGTGGATATGGCCGCGCCTATGATGAGCAGCGCCAGCGCGAGGAGGATGAATACGGCGCCGGAAGGTAGGTCAGGACGTAACGGAAAAGTACTGGCTTGGCAAAGCAATGGCGTTACTTCATGGGAGGGTGAATCCAATTAGCAGAAACAGGAAATGTCTATTCACCAAATACCCTATTTACAACTTTCTTTTCCCCCATCACCTTCTAATGCTAGTTAATTATTGCTTTAACTTCTCTCGTCTCAGCACTGCTGCTTGAACTTCGCGCAACCACCAAGTGTGGATTCTTGCGTCACCTGTCAGCTCCGGGTGGAAGCTGGTGCCGAATACATTTCCCTGTCGCACTGCAACAATGTCGCCAACTTCCTGGTCTGGATTGACGTCTCGACCCTCCGTCGCGTGTTGAGCTGCCGGTCCCACTAATGTTGCTAGTACCTCAACATGCTCTGCTGTGGCTGCCTGCGCCACTGAGTCTCGTGCTTCCCTGGACGGTGCCACGACAACATCTTCCTGTTGAATCTCTTCTGCTTGAATGCCCTCATGGTGGGGAAGAATCTTTTCCACAATAGGGGCGCGAATGAATACTGCCGGGAAGGGAGGCGCGTCCTGACCCAAGAAAGGCAGATCCAACGGGCCTTGGAAGCTTTCGGTCTGTCGACCGAAGTGGTTTCGGTTCACTCGCACATCAAGACCACCGATCAGCTCTTGCCCGCCCTTCTTTGTCTTGTTGGCAGACTCGGCAAGCAAAATGAGCCCGGCGCATGTACCCCACGTCGGTTTGCGATCCACTCTGCATAACCCAAGTATTAGATCGAATTGATATGGACTAACCAGATTCACTCACTTTACGAATTCTCGCAGTGGCTCGAGAAGATTTGACCTTGCTGCGACTAAAGACATAGTGGTACTCTCGCCTCCGGGCAAGACCAGGCCGTCGCATGTTGCCAGTTCTTGTGGCGTCCGTACTTCAATGAAGTGCCATTCCGACGGCTGCGCTTGCTCAGCGGCCTTTTTCAAAAGCTGCACATGCTCAAAGAATGCGCCCTGTAGGGCCAGGACTCCAACAGTGATAGCCATTTCCTCTAAATATCGGAATTGCGGACCCTCCGAGCTCGGGTTCTTCTTGATATTGATGACTCTTTTTTAAAGCACGTGACTTTGACTTTCCGGCGGGGAACGTATCAGCACGTGATGGCGGCTTATCTCCATCTTTAATTCCACGCAACATCAGGATATCGTGAGAGCTCTCGGACGATTCCTGCGCACTTTGAAAACAAACTGCATAACCGAGGCATTATAGTATAAAACAAATAGACTCACCTACAGAAAGAGTGATAAGTTAGGTCCTATACCTGTTTCCAATGTTTCTCTCTCTTGCTGGATCAGCTTTAACATATCTATGGATGGTATCTTGGATAGTCATAGTCATATTGCGCTTGCTATTGCATGTCTCTTTGCTACATCCTATTTATGGTATTATGTACACGGCCTGTTTCTCGTTTGCCGGCCTATTGATGTATACATGTATTGATGTAGGTTATGTAGTTATTGCCTCGCCTTATCGACACGTGCTGATAGATAAGGACCCCGATAAGACGCCAATATGGCTTCTATCCAGGTGTGGATGCTCCGCATCCAAGGTGCGAATATACGAGATCACAATGCAATGGTAGACCCCAGTGTGTCTGGAATTGTGAGTAGCCACATAGCCTCCATGAGTGCACCCACTGACCAATTTCAGACCAAAATGGATACCAATGATATCAAACAGAATGACATCCCCAAGGACCAGCCCACGTTGGTCCGATGGTACATGGATGTCAGACGTTGGGATGAAAAATACTTTGATCTCCCTTTGCTTGAAACCTTAACGCAGTCTGATCAGGCAGCTGTCAAGAAGTACTATCAAACATCGGACAAGCGCCTGTCCTTGGCCTCCCAGCTGCTGAAATATTACTACATTCACCAAGCCACTGGCACTCCCTGGAGCAAGATTGAGATCCAGCGTACTCCGATGCCCGAAAATCGACCATTCTACGATTCAAGCCTGGATTTCAACGTCAGCCATCAGGCTGGTCTCACTCTGTTCGCAGGCACGCGTGCCGCAACAGCCCACTCCTTATCCGGTGGACCTCAAACATTGCCTCGCGTGGGAATTGACGTTGCGTGTGTTGATGAACCCTCTCGTCGTCGTGCTAATCGTCCCCCGAAGACACTTGCCGACCTTGCAACCTTCGTGGATGTCTTCAGTGACGTTCTCTCACTCCGTGAGCTTGCGACCATCAAGAACCCGTACGCGACTCTTAAATTGGCTCGTGAGCTTGGTCTGAATAAAAGTGACCCGAGCAAAGACGACCAGGAAGTCCTTGCTGCCTACGGCATTCGGCTGTTCTACTCGATTTGGGCTCTCAAGGAGGCTTACTTGAAAATGACCGGAGATGGCCTTCTCGCCTCTTGGATAAAGGATCTGGAATTCACAAACGTTGTTCCCCCGAACCAGTTCAAACAGTCGGATTTGCTGGTGATCCTTCTGCCACTCACGTGCCCTCGGTACAAAATTGGGGCCGGCCTTACTCCGATGTCAAAATCTCCTTGCGTGGCATTCTCGACCATTCTGTGCGCGTTCAGCTCGTCGGCTTCGAGTCCGACTACATAGTTGCCACGGCCGCGTCGGGCCCCAATATTGGATCCGTTTCGCGGCAGGTAGTCGTGAATGACAGCGATCACCATCTGCCAGGGCGTATCACAGCCCTCGACTCTGAGAATGGACTCCAGAACGTCCGCATTCCCCCAATCGCGCTTCGATCAATTGGCGATGGGGACCCCTGGCGTGTGGACTCGAAAATCAGCGACCCCTGGCTCCCCATGCAGGAGGTCGATATTGAAATCGATATCCGGCCCTGTGCCGATGGTCGTTGCGAGCACCTACGGGATTTACCAAGCTTTTAAATTCCTTCTTGCTGGGATATGACCAGGCGACCATGCACCCGAGTTATTTGCATATTGCATCTCCTCATCTCATATTCCTTTCTGAGCGTGTTTTTCGGAGCGATAATTACCCTTGAACATATTTCTGCATTGCTTTATTGCCATTAGCGAAAATTCCCGAGCTAGTTGTAGTTGACTTCCTGGAACGCTGGGGGAGTGCCGCTCAGATGTTCATCTCCAATAAGCCCCTCAATGAATCTTCACTTCATCGGATCCAAGGTCAATCTTCGAGATCAAGTGCAAGTTGCCCAGAAAGCACGGGTAAAGAAACCAAGCCTATTTCTATTCTATGGTCTAATGTAAACTAAAAATGTAGAAGGAAGAAAAGCAAGTATCCAACAGTAGGCGGGTCATGACATGCGTGTGCGCTAAGGATATATACATTTCGAATTGCAAAGAGGGAAGAGGTGAATCAGGAGTGAAATGTGTGTCAAGAGGCATTGTCAATGTCAAGATCATTGTTGCTCTCATGAGCAGTCACGGATTGTGTCGGATTGTTCGGCGTCTGGGGCCCTCAGATTCTATTTCTGGGTCATGAGCTTGAGAGTAGGTACCGAAGAAGTGAGCAGTATTATACTGCAGTGAGTGTTTAGGGGGAATTCCTTCTGGTGAATTGTGGCGTTCGGGGTTGCTCTCCGGTCTTATGGGTCTTAATCTGGATGCCCGATAGTGCACCCAAGTTAGGAGAAAAACATATGGTAAGTGTTAATCGTGGAGCAGTGTGGCGAATCGCGAATTGGGTTTGGCACTTAGATTTCGATGGCGCTAGAGACGCCGTTGGCGCGAGCACCATCGACCTCATTTTTATGCGCGTGGGACATTGCTGCAAGAGTTTTGAGCATCGAATCCCGCGTCGACTGGGTCAAGCTATCCACATCGCCCGATGTCAAATCCTTAGTCGGGATGGGAGGCAAAACTGTTTCAGAATGGTTAGCCATGTTCTACAGAAATCCTGGCAACTTCTGGTATGACCCACCTCTGATTTTGATAGTCCCAGCGTTGAATCGCCAGGCACGAGGCGACAGAACGTGCGAATAGTTCTCTGTCACAATCGGCACGATCGGCACACCCGCCTTGACAGCGAGATGGAAAGCACCCTTCTTGAAGGGCAGTAAGGTAGGCTCATCGGAGTAACTCCGGGTGCCCTCAGCGAAAATAAACACGCTCTGGCGGTGATCGCGCATCTCGGCGGCGGCGCCATCGAAAGCCTTGAGGGCTGTCTCCCGGTTGGCACGGTCAATGAACACAGTCCGGGACAGAGACATGAACCAGCCCAGGAAAGGCACATTCCGCAGTGACTTCTTAGCAGTCACACTGCAGTATGGCGGGAAGACGCAGCCAAGCATCAGCACGTCGAGCTCAGTCTGGTGGTTACCGATGAAGACGGCCGGACGTGTGGAGAGGTATTCTGCGCCTTCAACAACCTCGAACGTGACGCCAGTTGTTAATCGCATCATCCACTTAAAGCTGCGGCCTGCTGCCCACTGTGAAATACGGCCATATCCAACTAGCCGCAGGCAGACGGAGACGATCACACCGTACGCGGCACTAACTAAGAGACTGCCATATGAGGCGAGACATCGAGCGGCGAAAGCGGCGCGAGGCACTTTTTGGCCGATTGCGAAGAGGGAGACGGTCAGAACCACGAAAGAGCTGACGCCTGAAACAATGTAAGAGCCGAAAGACATGATGACGGTTGTTGGGCGAGTCAAGAGGAACTGGATACATGTGGTCAGTATACAGAAATTATACTCCCTCAGATTAAACGTACTTTGTTCACTGGTATGCGGGCAACATCCAGCCCACAATTGTAAGACGACGAAGGAATCAGAAAAGTAAAATGGAGTAGCAGATCAAATCCAAGGCTTAGCCATGCATGGCTTGTGGGGAAGGGCAAATCGGAGTAGAAACGTTGAATCGTTTTTCTGCCCCGAGGCTGACTTACCGCCTGGTAGATGCACATGACAATGTCACCAGGCATTTGCAGTGCGCAGGTGGATTGTAGAACCAAGTATGTTTTAAAAGAATTCAGCCAATAATGAGAAGCACGTTCCTCAAAGAATAATGGAATTATGCATGCACTATCCTCATGATGCATGCCCAGGAAAAATCGTTCAACTAATGTACAGAACACCATCATATGCCAGATGTCTAAACCTGGAAAAGAAAACTCCACAGGGATGCTGTGCAAAGAGGCCCTCAAACGCCGAGTTCATAAGAGAAGGGCCCCGTGGAAACCCAAGAGAAAGACCTGGGACATCACAGGCCTACGCTATGTCCTCATCCTCCATATCGTCGTCGTCCAACGACTCCATTGCGTCCTTGATGTATTGTGCTGCCTGCGTGGGATCACGGTCAGAGAGAACTTAAGAGAGGGATATTTGGAAGGGGAAAAAGAAAAAACTTCCAAGACGTACCTTTGGATCCAAGTTCAAGGCCGCCGTGAAATGCTTGATAGCATTGGCCTTGTCGTGGAGCATTTTGTAAAGCTTCCCAAGAAGGTAATGCACATTTGCTTCATCTGGCGCCATGTCCTTCAGGACCTTCAATTCCGCCAAAGCAAACTTGTATTCGCGCAGCTTCATGAGCACGCGCGCCTTGCGGAACTTGGCTAATACCGAGTGGGGGGGCTAGCGAGGAGGCTCGACCGTAGTGAACCAGCGCATCTTGGGGATTGTTCATTTTTTCCAAAACCAGACCAATGCAGCAAATGAGCACCGCATTCGTCGGGTTGATGCTGGCTGCATTGCGGAAATGCTGCTCAGCGAAGTCGAGCTTGCCCATCTTATCGTACACCGTCCCCAGCCCATACCAAGCATTGTAATGTCGATTATCAGCGTTGATTCCGTGGCGATAGGCCTCCAACGCCTTGTCATATTCTTCGTTAGCGACATATTCATGTCCCTGTAGCGTGAAAGCATATGCAAATCCAGGATCGAGCATGGTCGCACGCTTGAAGCACTTGAGTGCTTGATCGTGATCCCGTTGATGAGAGAAAGAGTTGCCAATAGCACACCACGCCTGAGGGGGACAGGCGATCAGCTTCAAGTAGCTGATGGGCCAAGTAAGCCAGTTCTACATCACTTTTCAGATGCCATAAAACAGTCGAATAGATTTCCATATCCTCAATGCGGGAGGGCGCTAATTTTTGGACCCTGGAAAAGTACTTGGCAGCTTCCGTGTAGCTTGCTTGTTCGAAATAGGTCCGTCCAAGTTGAGACAAAACCCAAGGGGTTTCACGCTGCCCTTGGGAGAGAGAATTGAAAGAGCTGATGGCGTCGGCACACTTGTAACGGCTCAATGCGAAATATCCAGATGCAAGTTTATTGAAAAGACCCAAAAGCCAATCCAAGGCTTCGAGCTCTTTGGTTTTTTCAGCATTTTTGGGTAATGGGGGAGCAGTAGAGTGGGATTGCGACAAGCCAGTCCGATTATCTTTACCGTCATTGTCGGGTGTCTCCACCGGTTTTCGATTGCCACTCACGACACGGCCGACAGTGGGCGCACTTCCTGCCCGTCCTTTCGTAGGCCCACCTCTTAACTTCTTCATCTCGCGGCCATCTCTGCCAGTAAGCGTGCCGTTGGAAAGCTTGCTGGTTGTAGGTTTGATCTGGTTGAAAAGTCGAACACTTCGGCGCTGTGGAGCACCTGGTTCCGTTGGTTGTGACGAAGGAAGGGGATGTGCGACTTGACCAGAGACTGTGCGTTTTCGGTCGCCAAATCTTGATACAAGAGAGGGATCCCTTTCTACGGGAGCAGTCGGCTGGGTCTCTGGTTCGGTTCGTGTTTTGTGTCGAGGTCTGATGCCTGTTGGACGCATTCGCGGAGGAGGTTGCCCGGTATGGTCAAGGCTCATAGTTTGGATTGTCCGCGTCTTTCGGGCTGGGGCCAAGGGTGCTTCCCATCCAGCTTCTGGGTCAGTGACGCCATTCGCAATGCGGAAGTCATCAGAGCCACTGCTCTGTGCACCTGGAGTTTCCATTCCGTCGTGGAACACCGGCTGTGCGATAGCAGCAAAATTGGCGGAGCTCCCATTTAGCTTCTCCCAGAGAGCAGAGCTCCCAAATGTGGCGTCAGACTCGCCACGCGAGGCAGAGACCATAAAAGGGTCAGATTCAGGGTTACCAGGAGGCTGCACAGGGAAGGTCCCTTCTTCATAAGCCACATTGTCTGGCGCAGTAGCTATTTCCTCCGGCGACGAAGATATTATTGCAAGAAGTTCTGGGCTGAGCTGGAAGATATTTGGGACTCGAATATTGACACCTGATACTGCATTAGAACAACCATACACCAAAGAAAAAAGCAGGACATACCTGTTTCGCAAAGCCCCAGGAATGCGTCCCACATGAAGGGGTTCAATTTGAGAGCCTCCACATAGCAGTCAACTGCTTTGGTCAAATCTTTGTGTGCGTGCCAAAGCTTCCCCTGCAGAGAGTAAACGGCAGCAGCATCAGGCAGGTGCTGTCGCTGAGTTTCACTATGCTTGTCTATATCATGGTTAGCGCTTGAACTCCAAGTTCAAGGAGAAGTTTGCCGGCGCTTACTCCAGTGGTTCTTGGAGGCCCAGAGAGATTTACTGCGCTCCAGAGCAGTAACACCATCCAAGTATTTTCCCAAGTCCAAGCAAGCCTGAGCAAAGACATAAGCACAGCCAGCATGCAGACCACGCGAGCCCGAAGCCTGGCTGCATTCAAATGCTGCCTTCACTTCTCCGTTGTGTAGATGGCAAAGGGCGAGCAGAAATTGGGCCTCAAAGGATCGTGGTTCATAGGCGTGGAGGCGCGAAGCGAGGAAAAGCGCATTGCGAATTAAGTTATTGTCGAGTTGGTAATAGATGAGGTGCCGTAGCTGGCTGGCAACATGCCCGGTGGACAAGGCCATGGTGAGGGGTTGGCAACGTGGTATGCGACAGCTCGAGGTAAGTCGGGGATTGTGTAGTGATTATTGAAAGTCGAGATAATAATGCGATTGTAGAGTCGGTTCCTCAGCGTGCTGTAACATCAATGTCCGGCGCCTTTGTGATGTCCTCCAAGACGCGGGGAGGAAACAACGACGCGATCGAGTGGGTTGTTGCAGCGCGAGCGAATGGTCCCATCAACAGCCGCAAGACATGGACAGCAGCAAGTCCGATGCCTTGGTTGAATTTGTCTAGATGCAGGAGCTATCGACTGCTCTCGGTACGCAGGTGTGGGAACGAGGAATGTAAACCCAAGCCGGAAATAGTAAGCGGATGAAGGATAGAAAGAAGTGAAAAGGGAATCCTCCGGTTACGTCATCTGCGGACGCAGGATGAGTGTCTCAGAGTGCCAGGGACATTTCCAAAGAAGTCGGAGGACTGCAAGATGGGCTCAAGATGGGATGAACTTCGGTCGTTCTTTCTGTTATTTTGATCTGAAGCGGCCTTTGTCATTTCTGCCGTTTTTGTCGGGCGGTGAGGGTAGTGGAGGGCAACAATCACCGGATGTGCTATAGCTGTCATATGCAGGTCCCCTCTCTTCTTCTTCTTCTTTCTCCACTCAGCCTTGAATCCAGGTCATTTTTCTTGTCATTTGAAGCGGGAAAGGCTTGCTAAATTCATCTGGGTCTTGATTTTGGGAAGATCATCTTCGGCATCAGATTGCAGATCACTTGGTGATCGCATCCAATATGGCTCAGGTATGTACTGAGGGCGCTTTCTTGCTGTGACTAAACTTCAGATTAGCTTGGATGATTGTGAAGTGAAGGAAATGTCTAACTGTATTACAGAAAGCAGCCAAATCTCTAGCGACCCGCAATGGTGCCGTCCTCAGCCGTACTCACCTCATCTCTGCTGCATTGCATCTGCTCTTCCTTCTGCTGCACTTTGTCTTCCAGCGGCCACGTTCACTGAAGCCATACCTCTTTCTGGCAGTTCCAACGCTTGCCATTGAATACTATTTGGACCGCATGGGCCGGCCCCGCTACAACGAAGATGGTTCCCTTCGCTCCGCCGGCGAGGACCTTAACGCAACTGGCCTGACGGAGTATATGTGGGATGTGCTTTACTGGACCCAGGGATGCATCGTCGCTGTCTGCCTCTTCAATGACCGGGCCTGGTGGTTGTGGGTTGTGATCCCATTGTACTCTGTGTACGCTGCCTATACCACGATAATGGGTGTGAAGAAGGGATTTGCTGGCATGGGTGGTGGTGATGCCGGCCAAGAGGGTGATGTCCCAAAGAGCAAGACGCAGCTGAAGAAAGAAAAGAGAGGTCCCACTATGAAGTATAGGTGACCCTGTTGGAGTGTGAAGGATATGTACAAAGAATTGATGTAGAATCGGAGCTCCAAAAGCCATTGCCATTTCTACTAGTTGCCATCTACAGCACCTCTTTCATTCTATATCTTTATATAATGGAACAGGGAACTTTTATACTTCCCTCGACATCAGCTCAAGCTAAGTTTCAAAGTCTGCCTTCGTTTCTTGTAGATTGTCTAGGTGTCATTTTCTACAGGATCCATGATTTGACTTTCCTCTCGTAGAAAAAGACGGCATCCAGTAATTTCTGCTTAGGCGAAAGCAATTGCACCTATTCGTCTAGATTCTTGCTGTTAAGCGACCTACTTATTCCCAGCAGCCTCTTTGACATAATGCACACCGTGGGTGATAGCCACCTACCTAGGTACCTACATATACCAGCTCAAGTAAGCATTCCAACATTAACACAATATTCAAACATCCATTCATTATGTACTGAACATATATCACTTCAAAACAAGGCTGTTATTCCAACCGGGAAGTGATTAGAGCAAAAAGAGGAGATAGAAACCGAAAATAGAAAGCGAGACTGTGCATGTTGCAGATCATGGGCATATGGCCGTCGTGACAAACTATATGGGGAATAATGCGTTCTAAGCCGCGCGTGGCATTCCCAAGGCATGTTTTTCGTCCGGAACTGAATAATTGAGTCCGAATCAAAAGAGAAAAAAGAAAGAAATGAGTTGATACACGCTAGATTGATATCGATCAAAGTTCATCTTTGACTGAAGCTGCCACACTCTTAATGCTGCTTGTTGTATCTTTAACGTGGGATGCGGCGGTCTCGACTGCCTCAGACGCGGCGTTGCTACCTGGGAGGTGGGAGGCTAGATCAGCCAGCTGAGACATGGCGTTTTCTTTGGCTTCAGCGAGACGGACAGCTGCACTCTCCATTGCATTGGGTTCCTCGCCGTAGATAGCCGCGCTGGCTGTGGATTGAATATTCTCAATAGCATCCTTCGCCACATCGATGTAACTGGATTCCTTGCCGTAAACGGCGTAACTGACCTGAGCGGAAGCCGTTGAGTAGGCATCGGCTGCGGCATCAGTGGCTTTTTGGTAGGAACCTTTGGGAGTTCCGTATATGCCAACGCTGGCAGTTTCAACAGCAGCATGGAGTTGGTCATTCGCGCCTTGTATGATGTCCTCCACGCTCGGGGCTTCTGAAACGACAGAAGCAGCGGCGGAGGACGCAGACCCATAGGCTTCATTGATGTAGCTAGAGGCAGAGGCGGCGGCGGCGGGGTACGGCGTCTCGTATGCGGCTCGCAGCTTGCTCAGCACACTCTCCGTATATGAAGGCTGCTTGCCCACAATCAATTCAGAGACAATCTCTTGGACTGCCTCATACTGCGCACGCCCGTTGTTCACAACTTGTTGCAGATACGGCGTTGGCGCACCGTAGATCTGCTCGCTGGCTTTAGAAATGAGACTTTCCCAGTTTTCAGATGCTTGACTAGAAATGGACTCTACAGGGCCCGTGGAAGTCCCATAGATGGCCGAGCTCGCCGAAATGGAAGCTGTGGAGAGAGACGAGGAAGCCGCGGAGAGGGCAGCGTTGTATCGGGATGAAGCATCTTCAATAATACTTTGTGATTTACCGCCATCCGCGGAAGACATGGCCGAGCTCGCCGAAGCGACGACAGCAGCAAGACTGGCAGAAGCTAACGATGAAGCTTGTTCGTATTGAGACCGAGCTTCCTCAATGATTCCCTTGGAGCCTCCGGTTGGCGTGGGAATTGGAGAACCATAGACCACCCCAGATGCCGTAGAGACAAAAGCAGAATAGTGGTCGTGGGCCAACCCGACTGCCTCGTAGTAGCGACGCTGCGCATCAAGGACGAACGGATCGAGATGTCCATGGGGAAGACTGCCTGTTGTTGCCGGTGGCTGTACTTGAGATAATTGTTCGGATGCTAAGCTGAGCCCCTGGTTTAGCCGGGAAGACGCGATGGACGAAATCTGGGCCAGAGGTCCGGCGTTGGATGGCGTCGGGGTGGCACGAACAGCGCGGAGCTTTGATTCCAGCTCATCTGTGGCATATTTTACAGACCCAGAATAGGCCGACTCTATGGAAGATAGGAGCTGGGAATGGGCAGGAGCACTAGATTCAGCCATTTGGCCAAGAACTTGAGACTTTGCGATCTCGTATAGTACCCTAGCCTGCTCTGTGGAATCGGCAAATGCTGAGCTGGCTCCACCCACCAAAGATTCGACAACCGGTGTTGGAGTGCCGTAGATGACGGACGACGCACTGTGGCAGAAATTCGCATTAGCGAGGATTCGATTTATGCAATTTTAAGACAAGCTGAATATGCTATACTACTTACGCGGCTACGGCGTCGCTATATTTCTCAGAGGCATCACTGTAAGCCTTCTCTCCGGAACTCAGAGGAGTGCCATGGATAACGGTAGAGGCGGCGGACCAGGCAAGAGAGTACTGGTCACTGGCCAATGATGCTGCCCTCTCACCGACTCCGGGCGTGCTCGATGCACCATAGATAGCTTCGCTAACAGCATTGCTCGCCGCGGCGTAAGTATCGCCCGACTTGCTCGCCGGACTGTCCATGACATCCTGGCCCTCACCATCTAGGATAGGCGCTTGATGCGAATTTGCATCGGCAGCTGAAACCCCAAAGGCGGGCCTTGCGGGGGGGCTGCTCTTCCTCCACAATATCATCGTCCATAACAGACTCGTTAGCGCCATCGAAATCTGCTTCAGCATCGGCAGCTGCGGAAGGCTCATTGGTGGAAAGGGTTTCCTCATAAGCGTCGTCCGACATGGACGCAGCCACCTCTTCGGACGATTCGTCGTCATCAGAATCCACCTTAGCCTCTTCTTCGTCAGATTCTTCGGTCTGCTCCTGGGGCTTGGGCCTCGCCGGCGGGGCTTCAGTGCGAGTTTCGAAATCATCGCTTACTTCGCGAGCAGCGATCTTCCAGATCCCAACATCCTTCAACCGGACAAGTTCCCTGGCAGCTTGCTCAGCTTCATGCATGCCCTGGTCCAAGATTTCACTCGCCACGGCTCTGGCATCGGATACGGATTTGTGGTTCATGCCGACATTTCTGATATCGTTGCGCCATTCTTCGAGTTGGGCTTTGAGGGCATGGTACTTTGCCCAGTCCTTGTATGTGACGCCATCCATCCACGCCCAGCGCATGCCAATTTCTTGTAAGCCTAGATCGCGAATGCTGTCGAGAACATCCAGTGTCGAATTGACAGCAGCAGTGACTCGGCGAACAAGTTCATCCTCGAACGAGATAGACCACTCTCGGAGTGCATGGGCGCGATCTCTCACAGAAATAGCAGAAGTTCGGATTTCCCCAATCAGCAAGTCGCTAGTAGCCTCCTCAATCTCCGGGGCGTCCTCCTCTGGCATTGAAGCCGCGAGTTCATTGATACGTTGCTTGATCGAGGAAAGCTGCTCGGCTGAAACTGATTGAAGTGCGGTATGAAGGCTCCGGCCGTGACTGTTCGCGCTGCTTGCAACTAGGGCGGACACGATCTCCTCAATACGGTCCTCAAGGTCTTCAATACCTTTATCAGCTGCGAGAGCAAACTTTTCCTGCCACCGCTCAAGGTCCGAATCTATCTTCTCGCGAGCTTGCTGGGCTTGCTCGGTAGGAGTTAGAGTGGGTTGTGGAGAAGCCTGGGGCGTAGAGGTTGAAGTCACAGTGGTTGTGGTGTGAATTTGTTCCTGTGACTTGGTGGCCGAGGAGGTAACGGGCTGGACTGTAGAGCTACTAAATATATGGTTAGCAAGATATTGACTGGAGAAATCAAAAGGGTATAAGTACCTATCCACATCCTCTACGACAGCGCGAAGTCGCTTGCCCTCCCTGTAACTTGCCAACCGCTGGCCAATCTTGACCAGCTGGGGCTCCACTTGCTCAGAATAAAGACCAGTGATGTGAGGCCATAGTGAGCTGTTAGCAAAGTAGACCGCGGACGACCAGCTATACTGCGCCCAGGGCAAGACATGGGTTGTCAAAACATCCTGGCCCGTGGAGTAGGCTATCCCGATGAAAGGTTTGGAACGCGCGTACAAAGGTACCAGATGGCCCTGATAGACATTGAGCACAGCGGTGTTGACCAATTGATAGTATGGAGAAACAACAGCAACGCTTTGCTGGACGTATGGGTCAATCTCGGTCAAGTAAAGCTTGTGCGCCTTATCTTGAGCGGTTTGTAGCCTTGGTGCGACTTGACGTTGCCATTGCTCAATCCCATAAACCTGAGCTTGCTTCAACGCTGGCGCTCCATACTTTTCATATCCTGATTTGGCAACTTTTGATGCCGGGGTATAGACTTGCTGATTAAACACTTCCACGTATGGCCGGGCTTGATCAACATAAGGTCGGGCTTGATCAACATAAGGGGCTGCATAAATATCATAATATGGCGTCACATAAGGCTCCACGTGTGAACGAGCAATCAGGTAAGGCTTGCACACTCGAGGCGATGTCTCTGTGAGGTCCGTGAGGCGGGATGGGCATCTGAGGAACGTTGTCACGAGTGTGTACCAGATACATAGCCTGAGAAGTAAGGAAGTTAGAGGATTTGGATTATGTACAAGCATGGCATTGCTATCACTCACCTCACGACAAGTCCGACTGTCCATCGCACAAAGCCCTTCTTCCGTGGCTTTTCAAGACGCGTTTGACCATTTGGTTTGGGCGTGGCATCTGCCACTTGACCATTCTCTTTCACTACCATCGCAACTGAGGCTGGACCCTGTCGAGGCCACGCGACTTGTGAGATTCGAGGTCGGCCGCCGTAATTTGCGAAGGGCTTCCCTTCCACGCACGCTTAGATCGAGTAAACGCAGTAGAAGATTATCGCTGCATTGGAAAGAAGCTCACAGCCCAGTTGGATATATGGCTTTTCGATATCGGAGCTCGAGACTGAACGAATCAAAGCAAATTAGCTGCTGTAGGCGGAATGCTCGCGTCGGTCTTGGCGCTAGCAACTTTCACGGGCCGCAGTCAGATACCTACAACCTAGGCTGGGTCAATTTCAAAAAATTGTTGGTTTTGAGGAAGAAAAGGTCGAACGCGTTAGTCTTCTTAGGTCTAATGAGAAAGGAACCAAGGTGCAATTTTATTACATTAATGACACAAGGCGATTGCATACGACACAATAATCAAGGATGTGATCTTAAGAGCTCAGTGAGGTCATCGGTGGCTACCCGTACTGCAGATACAACAGTACCCCACTATCACCGCCTCCACAAGCAGTGTAATGCTGTATTTTAATGTATTGCCAGCGCACACCGCTGAGTCAGCGAATTGGATGGCCCCGGGCAGCTACTTGGGCCACCTGGGCAGGCTGAATTGCTTTGTTACAATCAAGCATCAATGATCTACAGGTTGCGTCTGTGAGGTAGATACTCCTATAAAAAGCGTTTGGATTTTATCCTCACTAATCATTCTATTCAGCTCAACTCGGATTGCCCACCAACACAAGCCTTCCGCATGTTTACAACTTTTCCCATTCCCGCTTGACTAGGAACATGGTGAACATCTGATCAACCACCACCGTCAACTTGGCGCGATTCACGAATCATGGAACCCATGGACTACCAATTCCGCAGCAACGCGGACAACACCGCGTTTCCCGATCTAATGAACGATCCGGCTTATGACGAAAGGGAAAAGGGATTTGACGACCTGGATACCTGTCGGATATGTCATGGCGAGGCAACGGAAGACGAACCGCTGTTTTACCCGTGCAAGTGCAGCGGTAGTATCAAATTTGTCCACCAAGTATGCCTTGTTGAATGGTTGTCACACTCACAGAAGAAACACTGTGAGCTCTGCAAAACGCCGTTCCGATTCACGAAACTATACGACCCAAACATGCCCCAGAGCCTTCCCGCACCTCTGTTTGCGAAGCAAGCCCTGATTCAATGCTTCCGGACTTTGGTGACATGGTTGAGATTTGTTCTCGTTGCATTCGTCTGGCTAGGATGGCTACCGTGGTCGATGCGCGCCATCTGGAGAGCACTGTTTTGGCTTGCTGATGGCCGGTGGTCTGCCAATGATAACGTTCGGAACCAAGCCGCACAAACCGCCCAATATGGTCTTGGGCAACTGTCCTCAAATGGCAGTGCTGCGGTAACTGACTCGATTACTTCGACAATTTCTAATGCTGCCACCTCATCTACTACTGCTGTACCATCTGCACGATCGTCAATTCTCAATTTCGCAGCTGGCGAGCCGCTCATGCTCACGCTAATTAAAAAGGTGATACCCACTCTGTTCATGCCTGCATTTACTTCGACCGTTGGGCAAGGCAACGGACAAAACAACGTCACGACCAGCTCAACCAAACCTCGGTATCCCTCATGGCTTTCGGATGTGAAGTTCCTGAACTCGTTGACACCGTATCCAACAATAAACAACATGATAATGGACACATTAGAAGGACAGCTTATCACACTCCTTGTGGTCGTTGCGTTCATTCTTCTCTTCCTCATTCGTGAGTGGGTTGTTCAGCAGCAACCTATGGTCAATATCGCGGAAGGAGAACGCGAGGCTGCTCTTCGGTTAATCGCAAATGACAATGATCGGATAAATGATCGATTCAATCAAGGCGGTCCTAGACAACCAGAACCCATTCCCGCTCACCCGGAAAATGAGGTCAACGATGAACCCGCTGAAGCCCATGGGTTGAACAATGACGTCCTTCCTCATTTTGCTCCTCACTCTCCAGCTCTGTCCTCGAATGATTCTGAGTACGGCCCCCCTGGGTCCGAAGCGGAACTACGAGACTTCAGTGGGAACGACCCGGAAGGCCCTCCTACGGCTCGTGCTCTGGCTTTCCGAGACCTAGTGGCCCGGACTCATGGAAACCATGAAGAAATGCTGCGCATTCTCCGTGAAGAGGCTCACGGGGATGATCTGGACTGGATTGTGAATGCCATCACTGGAGCGACCATAAACCGGGATTCATCAGCAGGGCCTTCTACACGTCCCCACGACCTCGACAATCCAGAAGACTTAGATGGCGCTGATGCTAGTAATCTTGGAAATGGGAATGTCGAGGATCACCCGCCTAATGCAGACGCCGGACCTTCTGCCCAGAACGTGGATCACGGGCCACCGACTAGAGAGAATGCCATTCCTGTCCCCAACGTACAAATGGATGATCGGCCTCCACCGGGCATCACTGAACGACTGTTCGAATGGTTTTGGGGAGACATCACACCCGTGGAGCGTGATGCGGAAGAGCCAGTTCCCGAAGATGAAGAACATATTGTTCAGAATCCGGCCTTGGAAGACCCATTCGTGCGCTTGCCGAATCGGATGGAAAACATCCAACCAGATGCTGCCGCTGATGCTGCCGCGGCCGCGGATGCTGGGCTGGACCCTAACGATATCGATGCAATCGAAGGGGACGACTTCGAAGGGATCATGGACCTTATTGGCATGCACGGTCCCATTTTCGGGCTTTTCCAGAACGGCGTCTTCTGTGCCCTTCTGATTGCGTTCACAGTAGCCATCGGGATCTGGCTCCCGTACCTATGGGGTAAAATTGCTCTAGTGTTGTTAGCCAACCCTCTCGAACTCATCATCGGTGTTCCTATCGCCGCGTTTGAAGTCGTCGCAGACATCGCTCTTGATACTCTTATTGGTGTCGTGGGATATCTCATGTACTGGTTCAGCCTCATTTTCAAGATTGTACTGAGCCCTTTCAGTGCTCTTTTGCCTATGGGAGAATGGATTCCCCGGGACAAGTCCGTCACTAGTGCATCCCTTTCCCTCATCGACGCAAGCAGTCACCGCTTGAATAAGGTGATCAAAGCATTCCTGGTCTTCCATGAGTCTGATATCCCCATGTTCTCAGTGCTCTCGCACCAGGCGCTTAAATTACACCAAGCTCGACTCGGTGCTGTGTTCCAATCCGTCTTTGCCACTCTCAAGTTTATCCTGCATGACTTCCCACTTCGACTTGTCACTCTCGGTGTTCCCGATGCCCTTTCCTTGGACCTTGATTTTTCCCATTTCAAGAATGCTATTGGTCAAGCCCAACAGCAACTCACCACCTTCGCTAAATCATCGATTTTCTCGATGCCTGGAACGAGGTTTCTGAACGCAAGTGCAGCAAAGGCAGCTTCTGCCACAGCGCCGGTCGATTATGATCTGGTGGTTTGGGATTCAAAGGATCGTGTTATCGCTATATTCATGGGCTATTTGCTTGCGTTCATGGTAGGGCTTCTCTATCTGCGAATCGCAGGGCTGCTGTCTGGTGCCAATCGGGGACAAAGGATGGAGGGTCTTCTTGCTGAGGTCCTGGTACAAGCCGGAGGAGTTATGAAGGTCATCCTCATCATCGGTATTGAGATGATTGTTTTCCCTTTGTATTGTGGCAGTCTTCTTGATCTTGCTTTACTCCCACTCTTCTCCGACGCTACAGTGGCCTCTCGTGTCGCTTTTACTGCTGCATCTCCGCTCACTTCGCTTTTCGTGCACTGGTTTGTTGGCACTTGCTACATGTTCCACTTTGCCCTATTTGTTTCCATGTGCAGAAAGATTTTGAGAAGCGGTGTGCTTTGTAAGTGCTGTTGTGGATTTGCCTGGCATTGATCGGTTTGCTAACTGCTTGACTCTAGACTTCATTCGTGACCCCGATGACCCAACTTTCCACCCAATACGTGATGTTCTCGAACGCAGCATCACTACCCAGCTCCGTAAGATCGGTTTCAGTGCCCTTGTATACGGTGCGCTAGTGATTGTCTGTCTAGGAGGTGTCGTCTGGGGCTTGCACTTTGCTCTCGATGGTGTCCTCCCGATTCACTGGTCGGCTAGTGCCCCGATGCTCGAGTTCCCAGTTGATCTCCTATTCTACAACTTTGTGTTGCCTGTAGTCATCCAATCATTCAAACCTTCAGATGGGTTGCATGATTTATATGACTGGTGGTTCCACAAGTGTGCTCATTTCCTGCGTCTCAGCAACTTTTTCTTCCCGGAAAGACACCTGGAGGAAGAAGGCTACCACGTCCGGAAGACCTGGTGGGCTATTCTCTCTAGAAGCGAGGGTGACTGGGAACACCCAGTAGTTGGAGATGATCAGCAGGCTGCAGCTGAGCGGGAAAACCGTGACGTCTACTTCATGCGCGATGGTCGATACGTGCGCGCCCCTGGCTCTGACCAGGTCCGCATTCCTAAAGGCAACAACGTTTTCCTCGAGGTCACCGAGAACAATGAACGTGTTGATGGGAAGGTCGATTTCGCTGATGGGTTACATGGCCGATCCAGCAACATGTTCACCAAAGTCTACATCCCTCCTTCCTTCCGCACTCGCATTGCTGCCTTTATTCTTCTAATCTGGCTTTTTGCCGCTACCACCGGGGTAGGCATCACTATTATTCCCTTGGTAATTGGTCGGAAGATCATCGGGTCCTACTCCTCTACTCCGGCTCCGGTGAACGACGTCTACGCATTTTCAAGTGGTCTCTGTGTGGTCGGTGCGCTTGCCTACCTGGCATACTACTCCAGCACCGCACTCAACTTCGTGCGGGAGAATTCAGGCGCATACCTTCGTTCCCCCCGTCAAGCAGCCCAGACTGGTCTAGACCTCGTGCTACATGCTGCTCGACTTTTGTACATGGCTCAAGTTGCCATTATCCTTCTACCGTCACTCTTCGCGCTGCTTACTGAACTATACATTCTCATCCCAGCGCACACCCTCTTTGGCGATGGAGAGTCGCATGTTGTTCATGTCGTTCAGGACTGGGCGCTCGGAGTGTTGTATGTTCAGATGGCCATCAAGTTGACTTTCTGGCAGCCCCATTCCTGGGTGGCAGCTGCGGTCAACAGTGTCTTCCAAGATGGTTGGCTGAAGCCGAATGCGAGCCTTGCCACACGTGCCCTTGTTCTTCCGATTGTTCTCTTCACTGCAGCTGCTGTCACTTTGCCTTTGTCATTTGGGTTTATTGCGCGCTGGACAATTTTCTACTCCCACATCGGAGTGCAGCCTAATATTTATCGCTATGCTTATCCCACTACACTCTTGGTCGTGCTGTCTGTATGGATGGTACATCTACTGTTGAGACGAGTGGCGGTCTGGCGCACCAATATCCGTGACGAAGTCTATCTCATTGGAGAGAGACTGCACAATTTCAGTGAGAAACGAGCACGGGATGTCGGTGTGTCGCGGGTGATGACAGGGTGACGAAATGGATGAATGTGTGATAACTTTGGCCTCAATGGCACTCTCTTACTTTTCTTACTCTATTGTACATTTAACTCAAAATGGATCATTAGAATCCAACCTTGGAAGTATTATTTACTATCTCTCATCCTGCCCCTCGTTAAGGATCATGCCTGAGGCATGAATTTTATATGTACGTAAGTGGTACTGGTAATACCGTAATATAAACATTCATTGCCTGCTGCCTGCCCCGTGGCCCCACTATTGGCCTCTCTTGTGGTCGCTCATTGGTTAGGCAACAGGATTCCCCCGGTGCACCGTTGTGTGGTTATCGGCCTGCATCGCCATCCTCAAGGCACCCATTGAAACTGCTCTTGCAAGTCTTTATCGATTCCTTTCCTCCAGTCGAATGGATTCTTTGATTTTCAGCTACTCTCACTATGTGCTCTTGAACGCTACCACTGCAGTGCCTTGTGTCTAATGCTTGATACTGTACCTGTCATTCTTATCGATCCCCTCCGCAATCGCCAAGATGTCAGTCCTCCGGCATGGAGGAGGAGGCGGCTTCCTCCAGCGGCGCCTCACGAAGCTATATACCGATACGAAAACGTCCTGCGAGAGTGTTACGACAGCCTCAAAGGCCCTCGATGATCCTGAGCTCGTCGCCCTCCACGGGAGTTTCCAGAAACAGAGGGATCGCTTGCTGGCGTGGGGTCTTGATTGGAGCGACGCAAGCGCCGCGCAGCCCAACGACATCGATGAATCTTTGACTGCTGCAGGCTTCAGCGATGTCGTCGAGAGTGTCATGTCATCGATCCAAGAACTCCTCAACGATGCTGAGCAAGTCCAGCATGTGGATGCGCCCATGCTTCCTTCCAAGGAACGGAAAGTCGATATACCGTCGAAGGATACCCTCGCTAGCAGACCTGTTAAAACGCAATGGACGGAGGAAGATATAACTCGCTCGAACAAGATTTTGAATGAACTCACTGGCTGCATTGATACTCTGTATGATCTCTCGCGCTCCCGCCGGACAATGGCTTCCAGCATGTCATCCAGCAGGAACAGCGCGCGCCGCCCACGACCTAACCTCACCTCACCTTACGATTCATCGCACGGTTCGTTCTCCGATTCCAAGGAGAAAGTACAAAGCCCAAAGCAAATGTTCGATACATTCACCTACTCGCCCACGACCACGCACCGTGACTCCCCTAATCCTTTCTTGCCATTAAACCATCTCCTCATTGATCGCTCAGCTCTGCAACTATATGGAGCGGCGCACGATAATAGCCCTCCTCCATATGAACCCGTTGCGGCATCTTCCAACTCGCGAGCCATTGGACGACTGAAGTCAACGGCATCGTATCTCCTCGCCTCCACAAAAGAGTCCCATGTCTCCGTGCTTGTCGAGTTTATGCCTATATTGGCGGAGTCAAAAATGGATAACAAGAGTGCTCGACTGGAAAAGCTCCAACAGTCTCTTGATCAGTTGCTACAGAACGCCAGAATCTCACACTTGGGGTTAATGCGATTTTTGGGCTACTGCATTGATAACTCGAATTCTCGCTATGCATTCCTTTATCAGATGCCGGTCGACTACTTCCCGTTCCTACAAAATCCGAGTGACTTGTTGAAGGAGTTAAAGCCTAAGCCATTGGTCGCTCTTCTTCCTTCAGCAGAGGAGTACCGGGAGAATCGTGTTCCGAACCTCGACACTCGCTTTCGATTGGCTTACGATCTCTTAATGTCCGCTCTACACCTGAGAAGTCAAAATGCCGTTCATGGAAATATCAACAGCAGCAACGTCATCTTCTTCCCGGGCCGAAGTGATGCGAGCGATGATGAAAGTGGTCTTGTGCCTGATCTTCGCCGTCCTTATCTCACCTCTCCGGCACGGTTCTCTGGGGATGGACCAACCCCTGAGCCGTTGTCTTCGGCAATGTATCGTCACCCAGAGGACAAGAGATGTGTTGAGGATGATGGCGCGTGGGCCTATGACCTTTACTCGCTAGGCCTCATTCTATTAGAGATAGGCCTGTGGGCACCAGTTGGGCGGCTTTGGAAGATGAAGTACGACCGCTCGTGGTTCAAGCATCGAGTGGAAGATCTTTATGTTAAGAAGCTCGGCCCTAAGTGCGGTGGTGCCTATCTTCAAGCCGTTCAGTTGTGCCTTGATGCCCCCAACTTCCATTTATCGACACAGCCGATGACAGACCTTAGTCTCCGTGTCCCACAAATTTACCACTACCCGGTACTTGACTTGTCGGACCCTGATGGCACTTTCTCTTTTTCAATGAATTTCATGTATACAATATGCAAGATACTGTGGTCATGTTGCCGGATTGATATCTTCTCGGCGCCCTCGGCAGAAGAATTGGACGACTGCCTTCCACTCGCCCTTGTCCCCACCCCCGAGCCCGTCACCATCGAGGATAAAGTCAGGGCATACAAGTCATCGAAGCGCGAGATGTCTAATTATGACAAGAAGCTTCCCACGATTCCAGCCGATGCATGGGGTGCCGCGAATGAAGACAAACCCATTGAAAAGCCACAAAAGAAACGGACCGTTAAGAGGCTTCCGCACATGGAAATACCGGACGAGCACCTACAAGAGTGGAATTTCCAAATAATGCCTCGAGTGAGTCGCCTTCTTCAGAAGATCTTAAAGGAATCCTCCGAGTCATGTGGAGTAAACCTCATCATGACTGGCGAATCGCCTGAAAGTGCCAAAACGACGATTTGTGTTACTTGCGCCAGTGTGAAGAAAGTTCGAATGGCCCTCAAGAAGCATTTTGCTCTAGGTCGGGATGACTGGGATTTGATTGTCCTCCGTGGCGATATCGAACGCTCCAAGGTTCCTCGGAACCGGCGCCGGAGACCGGCCAAAGCCCGCCCGAATGTATCCAATGATACACCCTTTCGTCAGCGAGAGCTCAATCCATGTCACCAGCAACGACCTCTATGCGGAGCATCCATCGGTGCTTTTCAGAACGAAGAGCACCTACCCCCTGTCTCATATGGTGGTGCCGTCATCGTCGATGGCTTACCGTATGGCTTAACAGTACATCATATGTTGGAAGCTCCTAGCGAAGATGAGGGCCAAGACAGTGGCCCCGCAGGGTCCAACCAAGACGCCCCTTCCAGGTCGGCGGGTAATTGGCCCCGTGATACATCAAATATCCCACATCCTGGATTCAGGTATGACTATCCAGAGGATGACTCGTCTGACATGAACTTCGATTTCGAAATTTCCGATATGGAGGACGGAGACGATCCGTCACAAGGCCTTGAGTCTGGGTATGATGAATTCTGGCTTTCAGATGAAGATTCATCAGATGATGACTCCATTGGCCCCGATGACGATGATGATGACACCGCGTCTATCGGCGATACTGCGGGCATTGAACCCGGCGAAGAACCTCGGCTGCTTGTCACCCAACCAGCTATTGACGATGTACATGAAGACTTTTTTCCATCTCCAGAAGATCGCGATGACGAGCATCTAGCCTCGCACTCCCTAGGTTATGTCCACGCATCATCTGGAGTACGGCGCTGGACTCGGAAAGGTCTGAAACATGAGATTGACTGGGCACTCATCAAAGTCGATGAAGCCCGCATGGACCCTCGCAACACTATTCTGGATACTACCAGATCCAGTATCGCTCGTCCGGGTCGCCCTATCCCGCCACAACCTATATTCCTGAACCAGGTGGCCCGGATGGAGGAGCTAGGTGGCTTGCAAGTTCATTGCTGTGGTCGCACAAGTGGACTTCAAACAGGGCAGATATCCAAAGCTATGACATTGGTCAAACTCCAGGGAAGGCATTCATTCTCAACCAGCTTTTGCGTCAACGGGAACTTCGGAGGTAAGAGGTGCACTTCAGCGGATCCATGTTTTTGTCTATACGACTCTTAATTAGATACCCTTTTTGTTGTTGTTTTTCATCCACGCCCATCATTTGTTGTCTTTCTTAGCTGGTAAACATACAGCACCATTCTGTCCTAAGACATTGGCTCGTATCGAGTAAACATTTCATGAAGCTAATCTCTCTTTATTCGACAGCCCCTGGCGACTCCGGCGCATGGGTCTTCGACCGTCCCACGGGCCGTGTCTGCGGCCATGTTCTCGCCTGGTCCGCAAAAAGCAATACCACCTACATTTCCCCTATGGAAGTCACCTTCGATGACATCGCACGCACGCTCCGCGCCTCTGTCGTCTCCCTCCCTGGCGACCCGAGCCGATCTATGGGTTACGTTGACCCTAACTCCCCGCAGGCCGCTCAATACCGCTATCAGGCACAGCGGCTGCCAGGGGACTTTGGTCGTTTGACTTTTGGAGCTGGAGGTTCCCCCGGTCCGCCTGTACCACCATATCCCCACCATTATCCTCACCCTCAAGCCCACCATCCGGCTTACGGACGTCCTCCACCTCCGCCTCCACCCCCTCCCGGCTCCCGAGAAGCCCATGGGCCCGTGTACAGTGGCCCCGTCCCTCCGATTCCGCCGTCCCTTCTGGCTGGGCCCCGCAATATCGAGCGACAACTTGCTTGATTTTGGAAAATCTGGAATATGGGAATAATATTTTGAGATTCAATGTCAGGTTTATTTGGGTATATTGGGTTTGTTTTATGATTATGTTGATGTTTATGGACGTTGAGGATACCCATAATGGAGCGACTTTTGGTTCCATTTTAGTTTTATACGCTACGCTATAAGAATTGTTTCACGTGAACTACGTATGTATTCAAAGGATGTTAGTTATGGCTCGGCTTGAGTTAGGCACAATGCAGCTAGGGAGAATACACCCGAGGCTGGCGTTAATCCGATCCGTGGGCGTCACGGAATATCAACCGTATCTTTCATTTTACCAATGATTGTCACCCTTAACCAGGATGCGATGTTTGCCATTACCATTCGCAACTGCCACCTCATATCGTGTCAGGAAGGCTCAAATTTCCCATCTTCATAGTCTAGTACTATAGAGTACAGCCATATCTATATATATCACGTGGGGATAAGCCTAACCACTTGTGGAAACAAATTAAGGTTGTAGAATCGAGGGCTGCTAAGCCTAATTAGGTAGGCCTGGTGCTCTTAACTATGGAGCTGGATAGTTTTTCTTCTTTCTCGACATCAACAACAACAACAACAACAGCGATGTCCTCTCATCGGCGCGAAATTCCCGGAGACTCTGTAGCCTCCTACGATACTGCACTGTCCATAGATGCTTGTTTGGCCAGTGCTACTGAAGAAATGCTGGAAGTTACGGAGGATCTAGCAAAAGACGAAGACACACTGCGACAGACCCTGAGCGTGCGCTCCACTATATCGACCTCCCGAAGCTTCGCAGAGCGTATGGAGCGAGCAAAATTTTTTCAGAATACTCCACTTGTTGTCATCGGCCGGGGAACATGCGGCACGATCTTTGAGATTCCTGGAACAGAGTCAGCGTACAAAAAAGGCAGCGATAAGGCCGCACTGTGGAACGATGCGAACCTCACCAACATTGCCTGCCGTGCAGTCACAGAGACGAAGACTTGTCTTCAGGAAATATTCCCAAATGTCTCAATCCCTCGTGTGCCTGTAGTGACTGGTTGGATTAGTGAGAATGACCTGGAAAACTGGTGGCGAGAGAACCTGCGACGATTCCCAAAGGATACCCGAAAAACTGGATACCTTTTCCAAGTCCAGCGGATCTTACCGCTTCCTAAGCCTTGCCGTGAAGCTCTTATCCATCTCTATTTCCCGAAGACAATGCGTGAATCGGCACACGAGGACCCGGATAATAAGGCATGCCTGGTACGACCATACCTTGGACAGCGAAGAGGAGAGAGAGAATTGTCTAATCCAGCACTCAGCCTTCAGAACTTTCCTCTTTATCTCGATCAGATAGAGGAACTCGAGTTAGAGGTAGAGGCTATCCAATTTTCTGAAGAGATGGCTATTGGGCTAGCTACCATCCACTGGAAGGCTTGCTTGGACGGTATGGACATGGAATTCGTACTCGGTAGTGCGGCAACAAATGGAGAACTTCCTACCATCGTGGAGAACTTCAAGACCGTGGCGCCCTTTGATATCCCTGCGGGTGATTTCGAAAGACGGCAGGTGCATCTCTGGATGCTTGACTTTGATAAGGCTGAACAGCTTTGCCTCAAGAAGAGCTGGAAGTCTTGCTGTGATAAAATGGTCACTGCTGTGACAGCGAATGATCCCTATTTCCCCAACCCAGCGGCTATGGGGACACTCGAACAAAAGTTATGGGATACATTTGAGCGCGCCTATCTTCTTGCTGCGTCTGATCTTCTTGCTGCGTCTGATCTTCTTGCTGCGTCTGATCTTCTTGCTGCGTCTGATCTTCTTACGCAGAAGGCGTTGCCAAAGGAGGCAAGTAAATACCCGGCTCTATTTTTGAAAGCATGGAAGAAGAGAGCTACAGAACTGGCAGAGGACACGGAGGGTGATTTTGTGGAGTTCGGCGAATAGTCACATGCTGCGGGAGATACTGCTGCTAGTACCCTTTCGGGATAGTCACTCTTGGCAGTCAGTTTTCAATACGAGTGTCACTTTCTATCCATACCTACCTAGGTACATATGTAGGTAGGATAGAGATGTCAACACCCTGTTTATTTAGACCCCTCAAACCATCCTCGCATGTCAACGATCTAAGAACTTATCTCTACATTCTTTAAACATGAGCTGTTCACTCAATATGGCTTCCCAATTACCAATGGCTGACTTGATTACTGAAGTGAATCCTGAGGATTTGATATTTTTCCAGAAGCTTCAGGAGTCTGCGAACTCCGCTGTCTTCAAGGTAGCTTTCCATGGACGAATTTGTGTGATGAAAGTAGTAAGTGCATTGTGTCTATTTTGGATGTCTAAGCTAAATGCTTTTGAAGTACCATGATCGAGGGCCGTCTGATTACGATCCCTCGGATCTTGAAGTGAATCTCTTCGTCTGCGAATCCACAGCTTATCAACGGATGAAAGCAAATGGCTTATGTGAGCGAGAGGTTGTTCCTGATTTTTATGGGACAATTACGAAAATACAACCAACGCTCTGGCCGAGCCTGCACATGTTTCATGGGGACAACCTGCCGCCAAACGCCATTCTCATCGAGTATATTCCGAACATGAAGCCAATAAGCCTATCCAACTTTTCAAAGGATTATCTTGATAAGTTCCGTCAAGTTCTCGATGACATTCACCAGGCTGGGGTTCTCCATGGCGATGCCAAACCGAGAAATATGATGATATCTCAAGGGAAACAGGATAGAGTACTCTGGATTGATTTTGATTCTGCACAAACGTTCGCTGAGGGCTCCCTTTCACAGAGACAAGAAAGATGGGTTCAGGAAGAAAATGAGTTGGTGGATTATTTTATTGTGGCTTTAGTAGGTTCAATCCATCCCCGGCCTCGCCTTGGCTTTAACTCACTCTTCTGCAGGCTCAAGATTTCAAAGAGGGCAGAATAAACCGCACAGCCTCTTACTATTATGAATACTTTGTGGAGTAAAACGACTTGGGAGATGTCATTGCACCGAGAGAAAAGATGATGATCATGGCCAATTCTGAATGGATCTCTTGGGCCTTTTTCATTTTCATAGACCTTCTACAGGTAGGAAATGACGATTTGAATTTTTAATGATATTATTTTATCCAGAATTGTGCACCAAAATCATTCACCTGTTCCTGTTAGTGAATGTTCTCTGTCACGGAGCTCAGCTGGGATAATGGAACTATAGAAAAAGATATACGCTTCCGTGCTTTTCCTATCTTTATAATCCTAATAGGAAGTATCTATATATGTCTAGGTATCTTCGACTATGCTCTGTTTCCCTCTACTTTTCACTGCTGTTGACCTCCTAATCGACATATTATTCCCCGAAAAAAGTTGTTTTGGGCTGTATTGAAATTGGAACGGCTTTTGGGTTGTCTATCGCCTGTGTCATGGGGTCACATTTTCTTCCGTCTATTTCGTAGTTCCAAGTTTCTGGAGGCTACAACCTACCGCCTGAGAGAAAAGCCATCAATGGCATGACGGGCTGCAGCAGATTAGTGGTGGGAAGTGCATGATCCTCCGTGTCAGAGGTGACAAGGCACAAAACCCAAAACCTCCAACAGTGAGGTCCCTTGTATCGGGGCTAATCAACGGTAAATATATGCGCGCGCTCGTACTAATTCTCCTCGTCCTCTTCTTCTTCTTCTTCTTCTTCTTCCTCATCATCCTCATTCATACTCTCCCATTCGTCTTCACCGTCACTCTGGTCGGACTCCACCTCTTCGCCAAGCATGCTAAGAAGCTGTAATAACCCAGCCTGTGTGCGCCAGGCGTCTGCAGATGGCAAATGTGGACCGGAAGCACCAAGGCTCCCGTTATCCGCCGTTGAAGACTTATCCGTGTCGCCGGAAGCAGATGAAGATTTGGTGGACAGGTTAGGGGCCAGACTGAGGATGCGGATGACTTTCGTAGGAAAGACGCGAGGAAGCTCTCTGCCTTGCGGGGGAGGTATACCACCTGGAACATTGGAGTCTCGCCAGCCGAGGGTCTGTGATTTCTGATGTTAGCTGTTCTGCTTGTATTTCTTTCGTATATTTGGTCAGAACGAAACTCACAGTGTAGGTAGTCATAATAGCATCATCAGCCAACGCCATGTAACTAATCGGCACAGCAAGCTGGGGCGCGGAGCTGGTGAGCAGCGAGTACGAGGCACGCGCAGGGTTTTCCACATTTTGAACCTTGTTGTTGTCGTCAAGGGCGACAACATAGATCCGATCTTGAATTTCGAACATTATACGGTGGTTGCGGATCGATAACCAGCCACCAAGGTCAAAGCTTGACCCGTCTGATTCGCATTCCAAAACGGAGCTGTTCGCCGCGAGACTAGCTTCGTCGCGGAGAGCCTTGCGGAAGTCGGAGCATATAAAGACACGACCAGCGCGAGAGAAGCCCACGAAAAGATCGCCGTTCAACATTCCCGCTCCCCATTCATCCTCCCCATGCCGGACATGAGTTGGGTCATCTGGTGGCGATAGTGGACCTTTGGCGACCTCAATGGGTACCAAACAATCTTTTCGGAAAGCCCCGGGTGGAAGGGGTTGAGGTGTTGGGCCAATCCGCGCTGCGCCTGCTAGTGCTGCACTTGTAGAAGTAGACGCGGCTTTGGGAGGAAGGACGTGGTACTTTTCTGTCGCCGGCGACGGTTTCAACGTGCCTAAGAATGCACCAGACTCCTTATTGTAGGCAAAATAGCCCTTTGCTCCCATGGAATAAATCACGATGTCTTCACTTTGGTCCAGATGGCCAATACCACCTCCCTCGATCTTCAGGTGTGTTGTCAACTTAGGAGGTCGCTGGGTCATATCGTACACGAACCCCTGACCCTCGTTAGAAACAACGCAGAGAGTCCAGTAGGACAATTGGAACCCTCTCGTCTGGCAATTATGGTTCAAGGTAGCGATGCGCCGGAACTCTCCACGCTTTGCACCTTCATGGTCCGTCTGCCAGACCTCGAGCGAGTCTCCTTCACTATCAAACACAGCCATTCCATCCTGATATTCCAAGTGTGCGTGTGGGCGAACTCCGTCTCCGTCGGTGTCCAGCACCGAAGGGAGTTGCCAAAGTAAAAGGCCCGTGTCCATATCAGTGACGTTCAACCCGCCAGCATGGGAAGTGGAAACGAAAAAGCGGCGCTTGAAGTCGGCGCGGAATCGCCAAACCGGATCATTGCCAATTTGTAGGACCGATTCCTGGCTGACTGGATGCGGCTTGGCCCAATTGCGAGCCAGCAGTGTTTGGCGCTTGCACAGGTCTTTCCATGATTCTGTGCCCTCGAATACTTTGCCATAGCTGTGGGTATCGGAGAGGAAGGAGAAATCGCGGCTACCTCCAATCGGCTGGGCGGTTTTGGCTTCGGATGTGTAAATAGCGTCTTGGTGGGTGACGTCGATAAATTGGTGCCAAGCCTTAGAGGCCGCGGTCAGGGACGCAAGGGCGGAGACGGGGGTGAAGTGCAAGATTTGCAGGACAATCTCTGGGGGCAATACGGTGAGGGGGTCCGCCATTGGTGAGATGGCGGTCATATTTTCAGAGATAAGAGTTGTTGCAGAAAGCAAATTAGAGAGGTTAGAGAGGTGGGGGTTCACAATATTTTGTCGTTCTCCACCGTATATGCGATGACGTAGCCATTTTTGAATCCGTGGAGAGGCACAACAAATACTCTCCCGAAGTCCAGAGTCACGAAAAGGAGACAGAGTTGGTATTTATGGAAAGACGCATGTATATACCGTCTCTTAGGTCTTCATATACTTTTCCTAGTTGCGGAGCAGATGACATACCACATATCATACCTTGGTAGAGCTTCTAGGGTCAGGAAGTCAATTTCAAGAATCACACCGTTGTTGGCTGTTATATTGCTGTCTGATTTTCTTATTAACATCTAGAGACACTACATAAGCAGTGTTCGCAGTAGCAGTTGGTCTCCATCACCGCAGCTGTCATGAAGTACCAAGCCTTGGAGGTTTCCAATATGACAGAACTAGGTTTAGAAAGCTCACGTGCTTACCAGTTGGGCTCTGAGCTCTTGTAGCAGAAGATGGCCGTCTGACTTGAGCTACCTCTTGTCAACATTGCTATGTTAATTTCGCTTGCCGTGACCTACTTCATTGAAAACCATGATTAACCCTCGATGCTGTTGAAGAGCCCGCTTCTCTGACGATGGTTGTGAGAGACATTGCATACCAATGCGGCGGCAACATGGGGTCCACGGTCTGCGGGTTGTACATGCTCACATCATGCCATTGCAGGTTGGGGCACATATCCAAGCTACCTTATATGTGGTTGCCGAGAAGACAGCGGATATCATCATAGATGACTATTTGCTCGAAATTGTCCTCTATGAATCTCATGGAACTTGTATCGAATGATAATGTTCATCTTGCCCAGGAGTCACACACTAAGGAAACCTGCCACAACAGCATGTCCACCATTCATATTTCCCAAGTTACACACCTCGAATTTCAGGGATACGCCTTAAATCAAGTGAAGCATCCGGTTCGATCGGACTGCTTCACTCCGGCGTCACCCATGTCTGTGAAACATAGCCTGCACTCACACGCAACCTTGGCGACGTCCCCCGGACGAGGATGGCCTTGGGGAATTTCTTCAGTAGCAAAACACAAAGAGAATAGCTGGGATAACGTCTTAAATAAAAAACCGAGGACTGAAAGCAAAACTCCCCGAGCGTCGGCTAAAGCCGACCTAGCTTAGTCTCCATGAGGGGCAACGTTGAACCTATTTAGTCCGGACAATTACCACCGGGAATTTATTCGGATACTTTTCCAAGGTTTCAATGAATATCGCATCATTCAGTAATCTAACAAGACATCCACATCGTGTATTTGCCGACTATTTGTTGTTCCATCCGACCCGGAAACTGATTCCCGCGCTCGAATATATACCGACTCGTCTTGCTCAAACACAAACCCAAACACAACATATCTCCCATCCTACTTACATCATGATCTCCGGAATTGCTCATATCAACCTCACAATCCCTCAGGATACATTAGAACAAGCCGAGGAGTTCTACGGAACCACCCTTGGCCTCACCTCAGCCCCGGTACCGGAACTCCAAAAGGGGACGATCTTATGGTGAGAGCCGTAGCGAGCTATTTCACAGAAACACAATTCTAATACCACCATAGGTTCGACATTGGTTCCAGCGGACAGCAAGTGCATATTACTTTCGGCGCGACTGATCCCCAATCTAGCCGGCACCCTTGCTTCAAGCTGTCTTCCCGTGAGGAACTAGAAGAGATTAAAGCAAGTATCTATAACCATCATCTAAGGGGTGGCCCCGCGGCTCCAATGGCTGCTGATAAGCCTGGCGAGACTAACTCTGGTGAGAGATGTCTGATACACCAAGTGTGACTGTTTGCTGATTATTGCGCTATAGGGACTCAAGGGAAAGAGTATCCTACTCGGTTCTTCGCTCGGGATTTTGGTGGGAACTTACTTGAGTTCACTATGTAAATAGTTTTGTTCGTTTTAATCGAGTTTATGGGTTTGACCGAATCAATGAGAGATGGTCCAATATCAACAATTCCAATGGAGTCGCCCAGAGGAGATAATATGGATGCATTGTTTTTGAGTCTATGGTTGGCATTGCTTTATATCATTATATTGGACTATATATAAGATCAAGCCTTGTATACAATTTCTCTAAACAGTCACCTCAACATCCCCCACCTCCTCCCCTCGATCCCTTCTCTCCCTAACAATGTCCCTCCCAAATATCAAACCCCAAAGGTAAGAACAATCAACAACCTCATGACCCCCCCTCTTTCAAAACCCACACATTCCCAAGGAAAGTAGTAATCAAAACAGACAGCCACATAACCGGCATCATAGCAATAAAAGCCCACATCACACCATCTTTAGCATCCGCCTGCCCAACCCCACTCTTATTCGTAAACACCGTCGACATGATAGTCAATCCCAACAGCCCCCAAACGGAACCGCAAACGAAGCAAGACACGTAATCTGCGCCGTCATCGCAGGGAAATACGCCAATCCATGCATAGAAGCCGGGTTCATTCTCATCCCCACGCCGTGTCCAACTAGCGCCATCATGGCGTAGATGATATTTGTTCTGCCTGCTTGCACTCCCCACGCAAGCACTGTCATCCCTACAGCAGACGTTATACTGCCCAGAAAGAGGGCTGGGAAGGTTTGCCGGGGCCAGACGTTCGATGAGAACATCGCCATGTAAAGTCCAGCTGGTTGAGTTAGTCAGATCCGTTCCATATAGGTAAATATATCTAGAGGTATACATACCAGCGAGACCAGGAAGGAAAAATAGCAGAGCGATACCGGCGTCGCTAGAACTCCTCCCTTCCACCAGCGTAAAGTATATATCCATGAAATACATAACAGCAAACATGGCTATCCCGATCGAGAAATTAATCAGAAACAGCAAGCCGATATCGCGCTGTCTCAGTAATTCCCACGGCACCATAGCCTTCTGACGCGGGAGGACCCGTGCCATTAATGCGCCGGGCACCATACAGCGCTCATAGACAACCCAAGCACCGGCCAGGACAGCACCGATAACCATGGGCGCCAGGACGGCGACGGAGCTCCACGAATACGTACCACCCGCCCATGTCAAGGCGAGAATAAGCAGACCAAATCCCCAAAGGAAGAGTACCTGACCACCGTAGTCGATAGTCGATATTCTGGCAAGGAACCGACCAGACCGAGTCGAGGTACCTCTCTCCTCGAATTCAGGAATAGACTGCGGACCCTGTAACTCCGTCCTCAGAACAAACACGACAATAACCATAGCTACAACCGCGATGGGTAGATTGATCGCGAAACACCAGCGCCACGACGCCTGCGTCAGATACCCGCCGATCACGGGCCCGATGCTGAATCCGATGCCGGAGACGAGGGCGAAGACCGTCCAGTTGACTGCGTACTCGGCGAGGGAGACGCGGTCGGCGAGGATGGTGCGGATGGAGATGTTGACGCCTGCGGCGCCGATGCCTTGTAGAGCGCGGCCGAGGAGGAGGACGCTGAATGATGATGTTGGGGCGCCGGTACAGACTGCGGAGCCGATCATCATTATGAAGATTGCGGATTGGAGGATGATATGGCGGCCAAAAAGGTCGGTTAACTGGGCCCAGAAGAAGAGGAAGGCGGCTGATGTGAGGTTGAAGACGGAGATTATCCAATTTAGTTGTTTGATTTGGTCTGTGGTGGTTAGTTGGGGAGTATCATTGAGGATTGTGTGGGACGTACTGAAGTCCTCTGCGATGAATGGTAGAGCTGAGGCTATGATTGTTGTATCTAGGGCTTGTAGGCAGTATGGACTGAATAGGCCCAGGATGATCTTCCAGCGGTAGATATTTCTTCGTCTCTTCTCGGCAATTTGTTCGGGGGATACGGTTTTCTTTTTCTTTCTGTCAAGCCGTGGATTAACTGGGTTTAATTCGATTGCATTGTCTGTATTTGACGCAGAATTTAGGCGTTTCCGCTCATTGCGCTTCTTGATTTTCTTGTATACCACAATCATGAGTGCGATGGAGTATGGAAACGAAAAGTGGTTGCCACAAAGCCCTGGGAGAGTGAATCATCTTTATACCCCGACTCTTCCTCTTCGACGAAGTAAGTGAAGGGAAAAAGCCACTAAGCATCAAGCCCGATATTGGATCCAACTTGGTTTAGCGTGCGGTCTCAGCCCCTGCACTCAGCCTTGGAGCCGGTTTGAGAGACCTTTGCGATATCTTCATGAATACTTATATAGGTAATCACTGCGATGGGTGATAGAATCATTGATTCGAGTCTGGACTGTTGGCCTTGTAGGGAAAGTCCCCGCACTACTATCCGTATCGGGAAACCTGTGCGATATCCAATTTCTAGCATTGCATGACATTGTGACTTATAAGTAACTATTTTTATTCAGAACAAATGTAGTTTCTCTGGCAGTTTTCGGGGATTTTCTACATCCCATCGAGACGTGGCGAATATGGCTCCATCCATTCTAAGCCTCAAAAGAAATAGATGAAATATTACCTAGGTAGTACATTGATAACTACTAACTACATTAAGCAGGTTCGTATTCTATAAAGTACTAGAGTGGCCTTGCATCTGGTATCTCCTATCTTCAATATAACAAACCGGGCAAATCCGACGAATTGGAATTGTCCGATGTACGATGCTGCCTAGCCCCCGCCATGTCAGACGAAGTACATTGACACTCAACATCCAAGTCCTCTCCAATCTCCCCCATCACAAGTATACAACATACATACTCACATAAACCGTTCACAATGGGCAATTCAACTGCAGAACCAGCCCCGGCCTACGAGGACCTATTCCACCAACCTTCCAGCTCACAGAACGGCGTAAGTAATCTACAAAGACCCTAGAGACCCTAGATGATCCCATCAGCATACTAATCCAAATGAATAGTATGCCATGGTCGAACAAACAGACATCAGTGAAAACCGTGACCTGGAACAGGGTCAACCCCTTTGTACCTTTCCCTCCGCTATTGAGCCCGGTCAACACCTCCATTGTGCAGAATGTGATGGAAAGCGGGAGGCCAGAGAAAGACGCGCGAGTTCCCAGAAGGCATGTGCCATGGTTGCGAAGACGTTTATCTTGATTTCTCTCTTCATGATGATATTGGGGATCGTTGGCGTTCAGGCTTGGAAGGAGGTTCGGATGAAGAAGTTGCATAGTCATAGTTAACTGGTCTTCGTCCTGTATATTGTGTAGTTATATGCTAGCGAAAGGCATATTAGTATACTTTTGCCCTAGTCCATAGTTTAGTGGACTATAGAGATGGGACAGATGAACACAGTCCATGCCAAGAGGTAGTCTTGCTAGTCTTGTTAGTAGCTCCACCTACGCCCGACATAAACAGCTGACTCCCCTCAACATCAACGTCAACACCTCAACTACTCCGCATGCGCTTCACATGAATCCCTCCTAGGTAAAGATAAACCCCCTTAGACACATATTCCACCTCATCTCCACACTTTCTACCTGTAACCAGCTCTACCTGTGCCGACTTTCCTGGCCTACAAAGCAACGACTAACACGACATCATCGGCAGGTATCAGACCATACTCAGCCTTAAGATGTTTGCCCGGTTCAAAGGCCTTTTCGCCAAACCAGAGCCCTCTGACCCCTCAAAATCAGAAGAGCCTAAACATAAGAGCAAGGCGCATGGCCGATCACATAGCAGAAGAGTTCGAGAACGTGAGCGCGAGCTGCGACGAGATTGGACGGGTCAGAAAGGTGGCTGGAAGAAATTCTACAGTCGCGGGGGTTATGCCGGGATGTGTTGAGGGTCGGGTTTCTTATGTCTAGCTCTGGAATCATATCGTATAGCTTTACTGTTTACTTCATTTCTTACTAGTTTCATGAACTTGATCTTATTGAATATTGTATTGGATATTAAAAATGAATATCAACACTGTAGTCGTATATAACAGGGTCCAAAACCATAAAACAAAAACAAAAACACCATGCAATCTCTGTAACAAAATATAACAGAAAAAAGAGAAAAAAAGAAAGCCATCAAGTCATAATAGATGCTTCTGTGCATAATATATGCAAACGGATCTAAGCAGAACCAAGGTACTTCAGCACATTCTCACGTTCCTCAACAGGCAACATGGAAAGCACCTGCTGCACACCGCGCAGACCACCCTCCTTGTTCCCAATAAGCAGCTGAGCAACCTCAGACGCAACGCCATCAGTGCGCAGCGACTCAACCTTGCTCTGCACAACCTTCTTGTTCTCCTCGTACCAAGTAGCGACCTTGTGGTCATCGTGCTCGAGCTCCTCATCCAGCAGTCCAGTCCAGGCGTGCAGGGTGCGGAGGTGGGCAGTGCGCAGGGACTCGCCGGTAGCACTGACGCCAGAGGCTGCGGGTGCCGAGGCGGCCACCATGCGCTTGACAATGGTCTCTTCGCTGAGACGGCGACGCAGACGCCAGTAGAAGAAGCGACGGGAGTTGACCCACTGCAGAGGCTTGCGGATGGTGTCCTTGGCTTGCATGCGGCCGGCGCGGTCGTGCAGGTCGGCGAATTGCAGCGCAATCTGCATGTACACGGGCAGGAGCTGCTCCTCGCGGGCGGCCATCTTCGCCTTGACCTCGCTGAGCTGCTCGTTGGTAAGGGAGGTGTCGGCCAGGGAGCGGCGGAGCTCGCCGTAGGTCGCGTCCAGACGGGCCATAGTGTCCAGCTGCTTCTCGCGGCGGTACTTGATGTTCACCATACCCTCGGGCTCGAGGACACCACCGCGGGAGTCTTCGTCGGCGTACATCTCCATCTGGTCGGGGTTGATGGTGGGGTCAACGACGACCCAAGATCCACCGCGGAGCTCGCCGTGGGGAGGAATGTACACGAAGATGGGCTGCTCGTACTTGACGAGAGCGTCGACGATGTACGAACCGTACTTGAGGACCTCGTTGTACATGTCACGCTGGCCACCGGAGAATCCTCTCCAGTTAGCCAGGATCATGACGGGCAGCTGCTCGCCGTTGTTGAAGTCGCGCAGAGCCTGGGCGGTCTTGTAGGCCGAGTTGGGGTACCAGACACCACCAGCCTCGGTGGCGATCATCTCCATAGAGTCGGGGTTGGCAGGATCGGCAGGAGTGACGTTCTCCACCGAGCGGGTCTCGACGGCGATCACACCCATGGGGATACCACCAAGACGGGCACGACCGACAACGACGGTGCGAGCCCAGCCACCAAGGGCCTCCTCGAAGGAACCCTTGTCGAAAAGACCAGGAAGGAAGCCGTCAACGTCCTCCTTACCACCGATGAGCCATCTGACATCATAAGTCTGCTTGGGAGGTGGGAAGTAGGCAACGTCACGGTCCCAGGTGTCCGACCAGGGGCGAATGGGGATAGGAGCATTCTTCTTGTCAGGGACGAAAGACATCCACTCGACAATCTTCTCAACACCCGCGAAGTCGTCGTTGGCAGTCATGTGAGAAACACCGTTCTTGTACATGATCTGGGTGCCACCAAGCTGAAGGTTGGAGGTGTAAACCTCGCGACCAAGCAGCTTGTTGATGGCAGGGGCACCAGTGAGGATGATGGGCTGGCCCTCAACCTGGATGGCACGCTGACCGAGACGCACAAGGTAAGCACCGATACCGACAGAGCGGCATGTAACGAGAGTGATGGTGAAGATGTCCTCGTAAGCCTTGGAGGTGGCACCGGCAATGAGACCGGAACCCTTCAGACACTCAACACCAAGACCGTCCTTGGCACCGATGACGGTGGTGATCTTGTGGCGCTCCTCACCGTCGTCATTGATGAGCTCGGTGATGACCTCCTTCTTCTTGCTGGCATCGAAGCGCTTCTTGACCTCGGGAGTGAGGTAAAGGTACTTGAAGCCGGCCTCGGGCTTCTCCGGGTTGTTCCAGGCAACCGAGAAGAAGGGAATCAGCTCATCCGCAACACCGATGCGGGCACCGGAGTTAGCAGACAGGTAGATACGGGGAATACCCAGCTTGCGGGCAAGCTCAGTGCACTTGTGGAAGAACCTGTCTTCCTGAGGACCGAAGGAACCAATCTGGAAGGTGATGTCGTTGGCGACAATGATGAAACGTCTGCCGCGGGGGTACTCGGGAGTACGGGCAGTGATGATCCAACCAACCATACCGTGAGTGTTGGTACCGGGCTCGCGAGACACTTCAACAAGATTGTCGGTGTCATCCAAGACCAGCTCGCTGTAGTCAATGCACTCTCCAACTGGGGGCGCTTCTCGTACAAGGAAGGAATCTTCTCGGCAATCTTGGTCCAGCTGTTCTGGAATGCCTGGCGGAAAAGCTCGGGGAAATCGTACACGTACTGAGTTCCCATCAAGTGAGCCTTGTAGCGCTTGGGCTGCAGCCACTCCTTGGTAGGGTAGGGGGTGGAGACAGGGCGCAAATGCATAGAGCCCAGCTTGGCGGTACCACCAATGCTCTGGAAGATCCACTCGCCCTTCTCGGACTTGCGCTCAATGTACAGCTCGACGTTGATGATGAAACCGTAGGTGTTGCTGATAATCACACGCAGGGGGTAAGGCATTCCGGTAGCCGGGTCGGTGCAAAGGATGCGGATCTCTGCGCCGGTGACACGGAGGCGCCACAGACGGCGGCCGAAGCGATCGAGGAAACCGGCCAGGGCTTGCTCGACATCGACGGGCTGGAGGTTGAAGACGGGAGAGAAGTTGATGAAGATGTGGTTCAGGTCGGAGTTGTTGTTGCCAATGATCTCCAGGGCATCCAGGATGTCATTCATGAGGCGGTCGGCCTCCGAGATCAAGTACTCAGCGGTGGGGATATCGTCACGTAGACGGCCGGGACGGACCACAGCACGGACGAAGTAGCGCTTGTCAATAGCCTTATCATTCTCAGGGCCCTTGCCAATAGCCTCGTAGACGTGGATGTTACGGTTCTCGGTGAAGACGGGCTTGATGTTGAACTTGGACAGACGGCCGAGTTCCAGCTGGAAGGCAAGAGCTGGCTCGCTGTGGCGGATACTCAGATCCTCCTCGTAGTTGGGACCACGGAAGGTGAAGTAGCCGGGGTAGACACCTTGCTTGCCGCAGATGAAGGTAACACGGCGAATACGGCGGGCGAGGAGCTCATCCTTGTTGTCGGCGAGCAGCTGCTTCATCTGCGCAACAAGATCTGCATCTTCCATGTCTTCGATATCGCGAATGGCAATGTTGCAGACTCCGGTGAGCTCGCTGTCACTCACGGGCTTAGGGGCGGGACGACGCTTGCCTTCGAGGGTAGCAATGAGGCCCTGCTCACTGGGGCGCTTGGCGTTCGAGCCGCCGACAGGGAAGACCTCGAGAGCCTTGCAGAGGATCTCCTCAGCATCCTCCAGGTATTGCACGGGGATTATAACACCTTTGCGAACGGGGTCACTGGCAGCGTCACTCACAAAGAGGGACATGTCGCCGATGGAGTTGATCCGCTTGAAGGGGTTGACCTCCGCAATGGGAGTGCCCGGGGCGGAGGGCTGGGTAGAGTTAAGAACACCAAACTCGCGCTGGCCAAGCTTGCCAAGGGTGAAGTCCCAAGACAGGAAAGGCTGCTCAGTGGAGGCGTTGTAGTCGATGCTCTTAAGAGTGTATGCACGGTAGGCACGGCGAACGTAAACTTCCAGGGAGGCGAGGGTGACCCAGGGGTCAGCGTGGACGAAGAAGCGAGGAAGAACATCGAAAACAGTGTACTTCGAGTCAACAACCTCCTTCAAGACATCCAAGGAAGGCTCACGGTGCTCCCATCCGGTCTCGCCGTAGCGAGACTCAACAACGGAAGACCGCAGAATGTGCTCCATCTGCGACAGGCGCTCGTCCAGAGATGGCATAGCGCACTGAATAAGAACCTCGCGGGCCTTGAGAGTGACCTTGGCGGAAGAACGAGACTCGAGCTCGGTCAACTTCTTGAGGATAGGCTTGAAGTATGTGCCGACATTCTCCAGGTGGGGCTGGTTGGGGCGGTACATGTCCAAAATAGCCAGGACCAGGTTGTTCTTCGAACCGATGCGGCTGTGGGAGAGAACAGTGTGGACAATGCCGGTAATGTCGTCCTTGTTCTCCTCACGGAGCTTGAGAATGACATCCTCGTCGCGGAGGTTATGGGTGGAAAACAGCTTCTCAACATCGTAGTACTGCTCCAGCAAGCCAATGAAAACGTTATACTCGTTGGACTTCAAACCATCCATGTACTTGTTGATGACCTGAACCAGGGGCAAGAGGGTGGTCTTGAGCAGCTCAGCATCGGCAGGGCCGATGTGCTCCTCGATGAAGCGAACGATGGCCTTCTGGAGCTGCTTGGCAGGGAACTCGGCCTTGCGGGCCTTGGCACGGTCAACCACGTTCTGGAGCTGCGCATCCAGCTTCTGAGGAATGCGAGAGTGCAGCGCAGAAGACTGCGCATTCCACTCTCCGTAGGGAAGGTCAGGGTTGCGCAGCACCTCAACAAGATCCTTCAAAGTGGTACCCATGATAACCTGGTTGTCGAAACCACGAAGAATGTTCTCCAGAATGCTGTGGAGCAGGAAGAAGCGCTGGGAGGGCTTGTTACCAAGGACGGTAGGCGAGCCAAGCTCGGGCAGCTGACCAGTGAAGGGCTGAGCGTGCTTGACGCGGGAGGGGTCATCCAGAGCGAGGATACCGAGGATATCACCAGCCTCCAGAGTGGCACCGGGCTGCTTAATGAGCTGCACGATACCATCCTCCTTTGCGATGAGGGGCATGTACATCTTCATAACCTCAACCTCGGCGTAAGACTGTCCAGATCGGATGTGCTCTCCATTCTCGACGGTGAACTTGACAAGCTTACCGGGGGAAGGAGAACGGAGCTGCGTAGGATCGTTTTCCTGCTCCAAGAGGCAGGTCTTGCCGTCAACGCTGAGACGGGTGGCAGCAGCCTCCTCCTTCCAGTAGACGTTGTGACTGCGGCCACTGAGGAGAACCAGCAAGCCACCATCAGCCAGGGCGCGAACACCGACTGAGCACTTGGAGCCGTTGATGAAGAGGTGGTAGCTGTCCAAGCTGGCACGAGTGGCGGTGAACTTGTAACGCTCGCCTTCGTAGATGAAGTCAACAGGGAAAACAGTCTTCAGGATCTCCTTAGACGGGACCTGACCCTTTCCTAGACCATTGCGGTACTCCTCGATACCAGCCTCGCTAGCGAGGTGAGCCTTGGTGACGGCACCACAAATGATGGCGACGATCTGATCAGGGCGCTCGGCAGTCAGCTTGTTAGAGATAAGCTGGTCGAGCCATCCAGTGGTGATGGTGTTGTCCTCGAAAGCGGGGGTTTCGAGGAGCTTGATCAGGTATTCGACAGTGGTTCGGAAATCACCACGAATGCTCAATTCCTTCAAAGCAACGACCATGTGCTTGCGCGAAGCGGATCGGTTCTCGCCGTAGGCGAAAATGTGACCGAATTGACTGTCGGAGAAGCTGTGGATACCACCAGCAGTACCGACAGAGAAGTAACCCCAAACGTTTGACGAACTGCGGAAGTTCAGCTCGTGCATGGTACCGCTGGAAGGCTTGAATCCCTCGCCAGGATCTTCGGAGGTGATACGGCAGGCAGTGGTGTGACCCTTGGGCTGAGGACGACGTTGGGTCTGGAAGCTCTCCTCCTTGGAGAAGTCGAAGTCAATGTCGGCGGAGGTGTTGGGGTCGACACCGTAGAGGAGGCGAATGTCGCGAATGCGGTGCAGAGGGATACCCATAGCAATCTGGAGCTGGGCGGCGGGCAAGTTGACTCCCGACACCATCTCAGTGGTGGGATGCTCGACCTGCAAACGAGGGTTCAACTCGAGGAAGTAGAACTTGTCATCGGAGTGCGAGTAGAGGTACTCGACGGTACCAGCCGAAACGTATCCGACCAACTTTCCAAGGCTCACAGCAGCGCGCTCCATTGCCTGGAAGGTGGGCTGTTTCGCAATAGTCACAGGGGCCTCCTCGATAATCTTCTGGTGACGACGCTGAACTGAACAATCACGACCGAAAAGGGAAATGTTGTTGCCGTACTGATCAGCCAGCAACTGCACCTCGAGATGGCGAGCGTTGCCAGCCAGCTTCATGATGAAGATAGGCGATCCCGGAATTTCGTTGGCGGCGGCATTGTACAAGGCCGGGAAATCTTCCTCGTTCTCGACTTTTCGGATACCCTTACCACCGCCACCTTCAGAGGCCTTGACCATAACAGGGAAACCGATCTCCTTAGCCTTCGCCAAACCCTCTTCCGGCGAGAAGGTGCAACCCTGGTTATAGACCTCGTCCTCGACTGTCACGATACCGTTCTCATCGAGCTTCACGGCGTCAACACCGGTTCCGGACCAGGGAATACAAGGCACACCGGCGTGCTGTGCAACAATAGTAGAGGAAATCTTGTCACCAAGCGAGCGCATGGCCGAAGCTGGAGGTCCAATGAAGATGATCTTTTTCGGCGACGCAGCAAGAGATTCGGGTAACCGAGGGTTTTCGGAGGCGTGGCCCCTACAAAATAAGCATCAGCATTTCGTCCCTCTCTTTCTTTTTCCCTCCGCCGTATCTCCAAACCACTTACCATCCTGCCCACACGGCGTGCACATCCATCCGCTCCGCAACATCGACAATCAACTCGACGTTGGCATAATTATTATTATTGGTTCCACCGGGAACCTCGACGTATTGGTCGGCCATGCGAATATAGTCGGCGTTGGCGGTCAAATCTTCGGGCGTGGCCATCACAGTGAATTGGATAGCCCGCTCGTTGCCGAAGGTCTCGTAAGCCCATTTCCGCACCGAGCGAATCTCTTTGACAGCGGCGATACCGTTGTTGGCAATAAGCACCTAGGAACAAGTCAGTTCCACGTCCGATTTTGCCTTTTTTTTTTTTTTTTTTCGCCCGCAATCACGGCTGTTCTTTATCTCCACTTACCGATGTGATGACGGAGTGACCATCGTGGGCGGCCACGAAGTCCTTCACAGCGCTAGGAGGTGCTGATTCGAGGGCATTGCCACCGATGAAATGTGAGGGGATGTCATGTTTGGTGACAGCCGAGCTGTTGCCCATTGTGCTACCCATGATGTTGATTATCGCAGGTCAGACTCCCTTATAGGAATTGAGGTTCTGCTCTCGCGCGGTATGCAACAGCGCTGATTAAAAAGTAATGTACAATGCTGGTGGCGGAAAGAGCCCGAGTCGTGGATATGGGCAGAAAAAGGTTAAGGTAGAGAGAGAAATGAGAGGGAGAAAAGGGTAAGCGTCAGAAAAGAACCCTGGAGGGGAAGAAAGGCCAGGTCAGCATGTGCAATTGGAGAACTTGGCTTGAAGATGTCAAATGCGGAATTGGTCTGCAGGGCAGGTTCGCAAACGGATAAGAAAAAAAGAAACAGGTACGAGGTAAGACTCACCGGGAACCACCAAAACCCGAACAGAAATTCTATGTAAAATTGAATCTAGAAATTGAAGAGATTCAGAACTTCAAGTTCAATAATAAAAAAGGTCCAGGGGAAAAATTGCTGAGAAGATGATTTTCTGGAGGTCCCACCGAAGTGGAGATGATCCCAACTGGCCGTGATGGATTCCCCTAAATGGTCGAGGACACATGTACCTGACCATAGTTAACAGTATGGAGAGGTACTTTTTCCCAGGAACGGGCTCCCCCAACTCCCTGGCTTTGTTGGGCCAGGTTCCACTACAATCTGTTGCTCACCATTTTTTTTATTTTTTATTTTTCTTTTCTATTTTAGAAATACGGAGTAAAGAATCGAACATTGAAGAAATCCATTGCTATTACAGTTATTACCAAATATGGAGAGGGGGATATCTCATCTAGGTGGATAAACTCCGGACTCCGTACTCTCTAAGGAGGATGTACTCCGTAGCCTCACACATATTGCCCGTAAAATACTTCCCCACGGGTCCCGGCACATTTCGACGCCCGATTCGGCCAGCAATATGGCTTCGGAAAGCGAGTTTCTTTTTGTATTGGCCTTTTTTTTTTTTTTCCCTCTTTCAAAATTCAATTGCAATGCTATTGTTAATCAACTTACTGTACACCCATCAATCTTCAACCTTTAAAAGCCAACCTTGGAATATCAATGATGCAATTCTAGAATTCTATACGGAGTAAAATATACTCCACGCCACTTCCCATTTGAGAATGGCGCACACGCTATCCTAATTCGGCCAACCTGCATAATTCAACACGATCAGCTTTCCAAGGTTGGCATAGATTGCGTACAGAAAAAATGCCCATAGACCAATCATATCCATGACCATGTAATGTTGTATCCCAACTCAACCTATTATTCCCTAAACCATAGATCACAACTCAACTCTACATCAAAACCTTGGAAATACATATGTAGACTTGTCAACCTATATTGTACCTAGGTAGTATATCATACAACGCTATGATTGGGAGCATAACATCATGGGTATTATTGGATCTTGAATGAAAAGACAATCGCTGAGACACAGCTTAGGACGTCCCCAGAATCCACTGGGGACAATCGCACAATGAACCAGGCCTAGCTGGTCCAAGACATGTCGAGATGCAAAACTATACAGGAAGGGATGTGACCAGAGCGGTCTGCAGGGAAACCCCCTCACTCCTCTTGTAGAATGCAGTCGATCAAAGTCAACCTTGGAAGTATGTAAAAACAAACGTTGAAAAATAACCTTAGCACACCACCACCCGTTCACTAAACCCCAATCCAAATTCCATAAATACTAAAGGCGAAAAGGACGAATTAAAAGGTCTCTCCCAGGTCGCTGACTTGGGTCTTCCTGTTTGGCGGCGGCGGCATGGTACCAGGTCCGATGCTGGTCTTGAAGCTCCGGGGAGCCGGGATGCCACTGATGGTTCGCTTCTTCACTATGGGCGTGGGAGTAGTAGTCACAGATGGGCGTTGGATTTCCTGGGAGATTTGGGAGGTTGTTGGCGTTGTAATGTCTTGGTCCTCGTCGATGAGTGACATGCCAGCAATGTTAGGGAGTTGGCCGGCATGATTGCTGAGAGATGAGCGAGGTCGCCGTCCCTCTGTCATAGGGTTCGTCGAGTAGTGACCCAGTGGCGTTTTGGCCCCCGGACGACTCGAACGGCTTTCCGGCCGCGCATTTGCGGGGACACCCGAGTGCACACTCTGGCTGAAGGAGCTGCGGCTAGAGTAACTAGTTCGGCTGCTCGGGCGGCTCTCGCCTGTCCGGCCAAATGACTGGCGACCCTGTGGGGGATAAGATGGAGTACTTTCACTATCCCGTGCCGAGGAACCAAGGCTACTATTACTCAGCCGCTTGCGAGAATCCCTGCGAACAGTGATCGACGAGGGCACAATGGGGGTGTCGCTGATCACAGACCCTGAGCGAGGGGATCCGCGAGAAGAGGTGTCAGATGGGGCGGGAAGTCGTGATTTGGCTGATTGAACGCGCTCTTCGAGCTTCTGCATCTTACCAATCAGGCCACGGATCTGGAACAGTGAGCCAGACTTGGGAAGCCCTGGTGGCCGCGAGGTGTTCATTCTCGTCAAACTGTTGCGAGACGAGATCGACATAGAGGGAGTTGACCGACCATTTCCGCTGCTGTTGCCATTGCCGGTGCTATATGCGCCATTGCTGTAAGCGAGAGATGGGGTTCGTGAATGAGTGGTGCGCGGTTGAGTCCGTGCGTGAAGGGTTCTAGAGTTCACCGGATCCGCGCCAGCGGCTCTCTGTCGAGGGAATGTAGGCGTAGAGTTTGAGTGAGCGTTGATCGACTTGCGCATGTTCACAGACGACTCCGAGATCGGGGGTGAAGGTGGAGTAGCGGTAGACGACGCAAGGGATGATTTAGCGGGGGGGCGTGGCAAATACTGGTGAAGATGTAGCGGTGCCAGGCGAACGGTCAAAGATCTCCAGACTCTGTGGAGTCGCGGGGCTGCGATGGTACAAAGGAGTCGGCTTGCGCCGGCGCATCCCATGCCCTTCGGTATTTCGAAGCTTCTCCTGGATGATCTCGGTCTCAATCTTCAGATCCGACAGCTCATCCCGGAGGCGCTGGTTGTCAATGCGCAGCTGCTCCCGTTCCTGCTCCCCACTTCTTATCTCCTCCTCTAGCAAGACCTGGCGCTCGATGCCAATGTTGTATTTGGACTCCATGTCCTCCAGGGACGAGGTGGTGTTCCGGGCTTGGCGCTCGTAGTCATCGTTGGCAACTTCAATATCTCGAAGCTTGAGCTGCAAAGTGCGGTTCGCTTCCCGCAGTGTGGTAATTTCTTTCTGCAGGTTGTTCTGCACAGAGTTGCCTTCGGTTTTCGACTGCTTGTATTTGCTCTACCAGCACAATGTTAGCGCCCGCACAGTAGTGAGCAATGGGCATGATCCCTTACCTTCCACTCGTCGACTTCATATCGCATCGTATCGAGTTTTTCCTTCAGCTGCCTCTCCCGCTTCTCCGAAGCTTCAATGTCCTTCTCCATCTCAGTCTCCAGCTCCCGGCTGGAGGACTGGAAGTCCGCAAGCTCCGCCTCAAGCAGCTCATACTGGGCTTTGTAATGAGCCAGTTCATCTCTGTAAGAGCTGCTCGTATGCTTCCGTTCGGAAGTTGACTCATCGACGGCCGGCATCTTCTCGCGTTGGGCACCCACAGGACCGGTCGCAAAGAAGATGTCTGGACGACGAGTGTCGTCCAAAATTGGCGAAAGTCACCAGAGACTGTACACCAGCCTGTCTTGCCCTGCAGATCACGCCAGCCCCTCTCAGAGACTCATATGCTGTGTGGTGGCCCGATGTAAACAACCGTGCGTTTTGATAAGAGCCCCTCGCCGAGGCGGTGACGCAAGGGATTGATCGCGGTACCTGGTAATGTGTCCCTCCACAGAGAGGAAGAAAAGATCCAGGGATGTGGTGAGCTCAGATATGCAAAGCTGGGTTACCTTCGACCCGCCTCGTGTCGAAAAGCGGGTTAGATTAGATCGGGCTGGGAGAAACCGATGTTGTTGTTTCGGTCGTCAGGGGGGCCCGGTAGATGCGCTAGTCCTCATTTGGCAGATCTGGGCTCAGCCACCCACCGCTCTTTTGGTGCGTTAAGGCAGGAACCTTCTGCCCCAGGCACTTTTAAGGCAGCGAAGTGGAGCTAACCTCATTTGGAGCTGAAAGTGATCCTGATCGACCTCAGCCCGTGATCTGGACCTCAGCAGTCCCCAGTCTCCAGTCTTTTAAGTCTCTAGAGCAATCAAGTCGGAGAGGTAAGTAGCTTTGCCTACCTTAAAATATTTGCTCTAGAACCTCCTGTGAGCTTCCAAGCTCTCAGAACAGGTGTTTGTTGCCTCCAGACACTACTCTGGATGTTATGCCCACGCACGCGTTCTTAAGATCGCTGATCATCCTGTTTGCTTCCACGCACTTGTTTACCCCCGATTACTCGCAAGCTCCATCTGTCTACCCCAGGTTTGAGGCGCATCGGCTAAACGTGGGATGATGGTATGGCATCTGGACTTACAGTTTCCATCCTTAGATAGATCCCCTTCAGTGAGGCTAAGGCCCAACTCGATCTATCACCATGGCAGACTCGACCGATCTCAACCTTGACGATGCGCCCAGCGACCTTCAAGACATTCCGGAGCTGGCAATGCAATTGGTTCCCCCTCCGGAGGGAACATACCCTGACAAGTAAGTTCTCCGCCCTCATCGCCCCTTGCTTAGTAGGACCAATATCAACAATTTATGTCTACAGAGCAACTCTTCTCGCCGCGGTCCAGGACCATGGCAAGGAACATGGCTACAATGTGGTCGTTAAGTCGTCAAGCACGCCCACAGAGAAGAAACCCGGCCGCACCGCCAAGGTCTGGCTGCGTTGTGATCGTGGCGGCCACTATCGGCCACGGAACGGTCTGACTGAGGAAACGCGCAAGCGCCGCAGAACCTCGCGGTTGATGGATTGTCCTTTCATGCTAGTCGCAGCAGGCTCTCCAGGTATCTGGACCCTGACGGTGCTAAATGCGGCACACAATCATGGTCCTGTTATCGAGAAGCCGCGACAGGTGCCTCACCACAAGGTCCGCAAGGGCCAGCTGCCAGCCGTCCCATACGATTGGCCCCATGACGCTTCGTTCACCCCATACACCACTGCACTTGTGATAATCGATATGCAAAAGGACTGTGAGTATTTCGGACTATTACCCCCGTCAGTGGACCATCTGGCTGATTCTCTCGTAGTCTGTCTGCCCGAAGGATACATGGGATATCAGGGATATGATATTTCTGCCGCACAGGCTTTGATTCCCCGCCTGCAAAGATTGCTTCATGCTTTCCGCTCTGGGGGTTTCCCGGTCTATCATACTCGCGAGGGTATTTAGTGTCTCGTTCTTAACTCGTAGCATGTTTTTACTAACTCGTTTTAGGACACCGACCCGATCTATCCACTCTCTCGAGTCGTGAGGCATACCGGTCCCGTAACAACGCATCCGGCTTGGGTATTGGCTCCCCCGGCCCCATGGGCCGCCTGCTTATCCGTGGCGAACTGGGCCATGACACTGTTGACGAATTGTATCCTCTCCCCGGTGAGCCTGTCATCGACAAGCCCGGCCGAGGTGCCTTTGCACACACCGACTTTGAGCTTCTCCTTCGCAACAAAGGGGTGAAAAACCTCGTCATCGCAGGTGTGACCACCGACGTCTGCGTCTCAACGACCATGCGCGAAGCTAATGACCGTGGCTTCGACTGTGTCGTTCTGGATGACGGTACTGCGGCTGCGGAGCCGTCGCTGCATCTGGGCACCATGCAATCCGTCAAAATGGAAGGCGGAATCTTCGGCACTGTTGCCAAGTTGGAAGATGTCATCCACGCTGTCGATAATTTCAAAACCGTCACCATGAAGAAGCTGGCTCCTCAGATGACCGTCTAAGTATGTACTATTTGTTTTAGCGGGGCTTTGGACACTGGGATTGGAAGGAATTTCCCCGGCGTTTGGGACTGGAGTTATCTCTTTTCTGTTGAGATACTGCAGTGCGCATACTCGTTGCTTTTCTTCTTCGAGCCTCTTCTTTGTTTGGGTTTTAGCGTGCCAGGGACTTCATTGATCCCAGCTTGTGTCATTTTGTGGCAACTACTTTAAGCGCAGAACAATAGTCTTTCAATTTGTCGTGTTAAAAAATCAGGAATAACAAGCGTTTTGTTTGTATTACATTACACACTAGAGTATCGACAAGGTCATTGACTTGAAAACTTGTTTCTCTATTATGCAGAGCAACATTGAAGTCAGAACAATGCAATAGGTACAGAGAAAGAATCAATCCCCAAAGAATACATGCCCTGAAACGCCACGCTCACGAACTCAAACCACAAGAGACAGTCGGACTACAGCCATTTTTTCCCTGCAGCAGTAACCCGCGTCCTGAAAACAGGACTCTTGATCTCCATTCCCTGCTTATAGAACGGACTCATCGCCGTCTTGACATAGTTCTCGTATACCTCGTTCATAAACTGGCGCACGGCCTCTTCGGTCTGCGGGGATGTCGGGTTTGCGGCGATAGAGCTGGACGAGGCACGTGTGGTGGATCCTGCTGTGCCTAGCAGTGAGGAGGAACCGAGGCCGCTGCTGCTGCTGGTTGAAGAGGGGAGGTTTGGGGGTTGGTGGAGGAGGAGGAAGCGCGCGCCAGTTGGAGTGAGGAAGGCCGTGATGTAGGCTGCTGCCGGTGGGTATGTATCGATATGCTTCAGGTACCTTTTGCGCAATGTTAGATTTGGGATTGGAGGTTTAATGTGGGGTATGAAGCGTGTGTTATTGGGCCCGGGGGGATCCCTCTTGTGTTCATATGGGCTCTCAGGAACTCAAGCCCAGGGAATCGAGCCAGATTGCAGAGGCCTTCCAAATATGAAACAACGTATTAAACTCACATTCCGCCATTGGTCCATTGCGCTTCTTCCAATATGTCAAGACTTGAGTGGATGATGAACTGGTTCATGTACTGCGCCGTCTCCGGGAAGCGGAAGCGGGCAATGCCATCACCACCCCCCTTTGATGTACCAAAGGCGATGTTGAACAAAGGCGTGTCGGTGGGTGACAGGATGGTAAAGTAATAGGACATTTTAAGCAGACTGGGATTATTCAGGGTGGAGATGGACCCAAGGACGGCCGAGGAGCTGGGGATTGCGGCTTTACTAGCGGCCGCCATCACGTGGCCGATAAGGAATGAGCTTGTCCAGGCGAAGGTGGCGTATAACTATGCTTTTTGATGTCGACTTGGAAGTCGGAAGATCTTGTTTAGCAATGTGAATCTCTAAACTTTTGATGTAGTTCAGATTGGCATTCACGCTGTCTTCAAAGGAGTACTGCGTGTGATATCTTGTCCAAATCGGTCCTCAGCGATTATATATCTTTGCACCTGAAAGCTAGAACTAAATTTGCTATGACAGTATTGATGATATATCTGCGCGTAGCGATACAATCAGCTCAAAGGATACATATTCTATTCAAATCTAATCAACAGCTCCTAATGTACCAGCCAATATTACCTTGTGCTTGGTACGTGTATGTATACTTCAATATTCAAATGCTCCGATCTCCCCGCAAAAGCCACCAGCACGTGATCGACTGATAACCAGCCAGGGCTTTATCGCGGTCGATCGCTGTCGCAACTTTTGATCTCGACAAGCATCCACTGCCAAACACACCATTGTCATTGCTATTATTCCGACTACACAAAGCCCTGGACCTGCTTGGAAAACCATACTTCCAAGATGCCAGCAAACCTCCCCTACGGATTAAACCTTCCTAACAAGAGTCTTGCGGCGACGAAACCGGGGAATGCTCTCGGACAGAAAAGAAAGAACATTTTCGACGACGACTCCGATGAAGACCAGCAAGCTGGCGACGGTGCAATTGAAATCTCAACTATTGGAGGGCTAGAGGAGCCAGCTACAAACAAGAAACCTTCGCCAAGCGCAGGGCCACCGCCGAAACGCAAAATTCAATTCGGGAGCGGTCCCAAACCAACAGCCAAACCGCTCGGCAAGAACTCGCTATTTGCAGACGATGAGGATGAAGACGAAGAAAGAGAAAAAGACCAACAAGGCGCAATGAATCTTGGGTTGAACCAGGCGAAGTCGAAGAAGCCAACCGCCCCTGCCCAGAAATACACCAATCTCGCGTCAATGCATAGCAGCAATGTGCAAGCAAAGGCAGCTGAAGAACTCGACCCATTGGTATATTCATACGATGAAGTATACGACAGCTTGCACGCCAAACCCGCCAAGGTCTCAGTGGAAACCAAGAGTGACACACCCAAGTACATGCAGAACTTGCTACAGAGTGCGGAGATCCGGAAACGGGATCAACTGCGGGCTAAGGATCGCCAGTTAGCCAGGGAGCGTGAAGCTGAAGGTGACGAGTTTGAAGACAAGGAAAAATTTGTCACATCTGCCTACAAGGCCCAGCAAGCGGAACTGCGAAAGGCAGAAGAAGAGGAAGCACGCCGTGAAAAGGAAGAGGAAGAACGGCGCAAAAAGAGCGGCGGCTCCGGCATGATTGGATTCTACCGGGACGTTCTGTCACGAGGAGAAGCACGGCACGAGGAGGTCATCAAGGCTGCGGAAGAAACTGCCCGCCGCGTCAAAGCAGGCGAGATCATCGAGGAGACGGAGGATAAAGAGGATAAGTCGGATGCCCAGAAGGCGGAGGATCTCAATGCTCATGGAGCTCGGGTTGTTGTGAACGATGAAGGCCAAGTTGTCGACAAGCGCCAGCTGTTATCTGCAGGACTGAATGTGGCACCGAAACCGAAAGCCCCAGCATCTGCTGCCAAAGCAGGAGTTTCGCGGCCTACCGTCGGACGACCAGGCGCCGGGGCTGGTTACCAGGGCGGCCGTGCTGCTCAACGAGCTCGACAGACCGACATGGTCGCAAGCCAATACGAGGAGCGTGCGCGACAAGAAGAGGAGGCTGAGGCTGCAAAGCAAAGGGAGATCGCTGAAAAGAGCCGCAGTCGCAAGACGGAGAAAGATGTGTCCAGCGCCAAAGAGCGGTATCTGGCAAGAAAGAGAGAACGAGAAGAGGCTGCTGCCAAGGAGAAATCAAAGGGGGCCTAGGTGTATGCCAAAAGGTGAGCTGGATGTGTTGCATCCATGGAATTTTAGAATACCTAATATTGCATAGCGCTGGTGAGAACCTTGTACATTACTCATGATATCACAAAGAGACCCCGACTTTGAGTCATAAGGCTGTTTGCTATGGACGAATCGCGGAAGGTCCCAGGTAGTAGGAACTGCATGAACTTTAGTTGAGAATATAGATATGTAACAGCTGCTTGCCTTCTGCTATGAGTTTCTTCTCTTTCTTTCACCTATCAACTCCCGCTACTATAACACTCGGTAAGTTCTATCGCCATATTCAGCCATACTCTGTACACCGGAGAAACCATTGCCAAGATCCTTAACCCCGGCTTACATGATCCACTTGTCACATCACATGATCTCACACGGACTGAGTTAATCCGGACCGAAAGCACTCGCTAAGCCGCCCCACACAGGTCGCACTCCCAATTTTGCACTCCCAAATCGAGATTCAAGAATCGCTTCATCACCAAACCACTTCCATCTCCCGTTCATCAACGTCAATAATCCAAAATGGGTAAGGTTCACGGCTCTCTCGCCCGTGCCGGTAAGGTCAAGGCTGCCACTCCTAAGGTGAGTTCCCTTCGATTTCCAACCAACGCCACTCGATATACGACCGCCGTGGCCATCCACCCGACCAGTCCTTTTAACGGCGATTTTGCATCCAGGTCGAGCCCCAGGAGAAGAAGAAGAACCCCAAGGGTCGCGCCTACAAGCGTGTCCTCTACACCCGCCGTTTCGTCAACGTTACCATGACCGGTGGCAAGCGCAAGGTACATATCGAATGACTCACACCCATCCACAACGCACAATCAACGACGACGCACGTTTCGCACAATATCTACGACCACACCACGAATGCCGGAAATGAAGGACAGAAAGGCTGACCAGTCGCGAAATGCAGATGAACCCCAACCCCGGCCAATAGATTATTCAAGTCGTTAAAACAACCACCTGAGCCGCGATCGGCTAGTCGAGTTCTACGATGAAAATCTTCGCATAACTACGGCACGACCACGGCCCAAACGAACGAAAGCACACCAGATACGGCTGGTACTTGTACGGATGATATCACGCTTCTTCGTCTTCACTTGAATTTTTTTTTTGCTGGCAACGGATGGGTTTTTTTTCGGGAGGTTGATTCGCGGAAATGGATGAACACCCATGGCGGTCTGAGGATGGAAAGCTGTGGCTGGATGTGAGCTGTCTACGGGCAGTCTTCACAGGCTAGACTTCAGAGTCACTTTTCGACTCATTTCATAGGCTGTTTCATGAATTGCATTTCCGATCCAGAAATGGACTCTACCTCTTCTTCCATGCTTTTCGGGTTATCTCCATTGAGACAGTGCCTAAGGGCATACTTGGAACTTCACTTCTTAGATGCCTGCCTCTTTAGGGCTGTTGCGCCAAGGTTGGACTTGTAGAATGGAGCGGACCCTTCCATGGTGGGACTCAGCCCCTGGGCGATTTGGCCTGTTGATCTCCCAACGACAATATAATGTAATACAAACCCCGCACCCGGGCAGCGGCTGTATATCGAAGTACAATATACTCTAAACTCCTGATGTTTACCCCACACGTGCCAGAGCTCATCAGCATATGTTCCATGTCCTCGTCTTGCCCTTTCAACTTTCGTGTCGATGGGGCCCCACGTCATGGAAAATGCGGGGACTGACATAAATTGGCGAATCTTTCCGCTTTAGCTTGTTCAAGAGAACGTTTTAAGGGTGGGGCATCAAGGATTCAGAACAATTTATCACTTTTATACTAGCATCTACATGGATAGCCACTTACATGGATAGTCGGTCTCTGTCTTTGTCATTTCCCGCTTATCTCGCTTATCTCGTTGTCGCCAGAAGGATAGAGATAGTTGGCTACAAAAAGCGAATTACTTGCGGTGAAAGGTTCAATTTCAATGGAATGTTATCATTTGGTCATTGAGAAGTAATTCTAGGCATTGCAAAGAGAAGAATATATCAATGTATCATGAATGAGACAGATTAGTCCGACCAAACGAGACACAACTAGGCATAGTGTAAGACTACAGTAAGCGTTGAAATCCCTGTGGCACTATGGTCCATGCTGGAGAAGGAGGAGGAGATGAAATTGTGTTCGAACATGATACTGGAGACCTAGTCGCGATACTACAAACTAAAAGGCTTGCGAGGCAGGCCTCGCTTGAGAGACATTACACATCTACATGTGCAAAAGAAGGCTTGAGTTGTGGGTGAATCCCACCAATATTTGGTATTCTGCTATGCAAATAATTGTTCACCAGAAAGAAGGAAACATTGCAAAAGAAAGGGGGAAAGAAGCACCCGGAGACAAGGAAAAAACACGGAAAAACTGTTAGTGTAAGTTGTTATGGACTGGAAGGAAGCACTCGATTCCTTGATATGTATATGAACGCGAGTAGCTTCCCATGATCACACGTGTGTTGGTAGTCGGATGATGGTACCTCTGGAATGATAGTGACAAGCCCCATTTAGACTGAGACGCTGGAGATCTTCCTGCTTGATGTCATGACATAAATGGCGGATGCCCCCGCGGTCGTTTGGCATAATGATCACCCGTAAACAAAGAGGCATGACCTCACCAGCTCAATGCCGGGTCATCCGGAGATGACTCTGCACATGTTTGGTGAAATGACCGAACATTCCAAAGACGAGACACCCACGGATCAACGGCTTGATTTAAGGTTATCGGGGTTAGAATGTGATGACTAAGGGGGATATTGGCCAGTCGCCGACTTCGACCCCGACCTCCACATCCACTTAGATAAGTATGGGACAGAACGAACAGATATCCAGAGCATGTCTAGTCGTCAGACAGTGGAAAAATGAATGGCTTTGGGGCCATTGAGTTCAACCATAACCGATTGTCCCGAACTCCTCGTGTCTACCCCACACATTGCAATGACATCGATTGAACTCAATTCCGACTACTTGGCCATTTGGAGTTGATTTTACATATTGCGATACTACAAGTCACAATCCAATCACCAGTATACACGGCCGTGGGCCAGAAGTTGCAAAGGAATGATAGTTTACATGCTATCATAATCTGTCGTTTCAACTGGAGAATGAATGAACATTGGATACAAAGCGTGGAAACCTGAAGTGGACACCAGCTTCTGGAAGATCCACCTATCCCGCTCCCTCCTCTGGTTGAGCATCATCGACTTCTGATATTATGCTGTACTATGACATCAAACTCCCTTTGTTTTCTTGGATCAGTCTGCGGGCCTTGCGATCCAAGCAAAGACATGGGATGGCTCAGCTGGATACCGAGCAAGCTGTTCCCTCAGTGCGGGCATCACCGAAATAATTCCATGATGCAATGAGGAGGATGATAGTTGCTAATATTATTTAGGTGCCCCCGAGTCCCTGAACCTGGCTCGGTTCCCTTTCCTTGTATTCTATCTACTATTTTTGAAAGCTGAACGAACACGACTGAATGATATTATTTGATTAATTTTTATTTACGATCCACCTATTGTTAATATATTTACGCACCAATCTACCATCCATCAACATGTTCGCCAAGGCAAAGGGAATCCTCGATAAAAGCTCATCTATCCGCAATGAAGTCAACCAAGGCAATTACAATGGTGCCAAAGACATCGTGACCAAAGGTCAAACTACCAAAGAATCGACCAGCCAGGGAGACAAGGCCAATGAACCCGTTGATAGAAACTCATCCACCCGCGATGAAGCCAACCGTGGCAATTCCAACGGCGCCAAAGAAACTAGCACCCAAGGACAAGCTACTAAAGAATCGACCAGCCGGGGAGCTGTGGGAGGAGCTGCCGGAGGAGCCGTCGGTGGAGTCGCCGGCGGAGCATCAGGCAGCGCTGCTGGAATGAACAAAGACCTTAACAGGGATAATGTTCAGGAGACCGGAAGGCAGACCAGCCAAGGAGGGATTGGCCAAGACAACACTGGCACCTCCTCTACTAGCCATACGAAGGTGGAGCAAAGAGACATGGGCACCGAGAGGCGAGAAGCTAGCCAGAAACAGCAACCCAGCACCGACGCAAAGCAAGCCACTGGCTCTCAACAGTATGACCGCAGAGGCAGTGTGCTCGCCGGAGAGCTTGCAGCCAACTACGACATCCGCAAGGGCCCCATCACCACGCCGGGCACTTTCCAGGAAAAGAACTTCCACACTCCGGGTGACAAGCCGATTCTCATTCAGAGAGGTGGCACCAACAGCAAAACAGTACCCCGCGGAGAAAATACGGACAATTCTCAGTTTGCCGCCGCGGGAGCAGGGAGCGGCAACCAGGCCAGCTTAAGCCAAGAAAAGACTGGAAACCCCGTCGCCGGAGGAGACTATAGCAAGGAATCTCTTGAAAATGAGATCCATGACTATGAAAACATCAGCCCGGACGTCTTTAGTGATGGGACCACCAGCAAAGACCTGTCCAAGAAAGCTGCTGATCAAGATGTTGGAAAATACCATATTGACAGAAAGCAGCTTGACAAGCAGGGCTCTCAGCCTTCCCAGAAAGCAGGGACAAGCGAAGCTGCTGCTGCTGCCGCTGCCGCCACCGCTGCCGCCGGCGGCGGCTATGGCATGAGTAAAGGAGCTGACAACCAGACCTCTACCACCAGAAAGCAGAGAAAGAGGCATTCCGTCTCTGGGACGAACGCAACCAGAGCCGAAGATCCGACTTCTACAAGCCAGAAGAGCCACGTTGCTTCTACTGTGGGAGAACAGGACCGTGTAGGCGGACAAGGTGCGGGCGCCTCAAGCTCGGGGAACCGCGGGGGCTATACTTATGCCCGCGCGGTGTCCGATCATGGCTACACTCCTAAAACACCGACAAACACAGCCTATTCTACCACCAGTGGATCCAACCAAACCAGTGGTCTACGGTCTACAACTACGGGCCAGACAAACAGCGCCTTGTTCAACAACGGCGCCACTGCATCGAACAAAGCAGGTATCGCCAGCGGAGGAGTTCTGGGACTTCACCAAGACGGTAGCTATGGTTTATCCGGAAATGACAACAGCGGAGTCAACCAAGGAAGCATTGTCGGCGGAGCGGGAACTCGAGAGGCTGGTGCCTATGATACCTCAAGCAATAACGGCTTCAACACTGGAGTCACCCACGCTAGCTCCGGTGCCAATAACAGCGTCGGGAGTGGCATGACATCGAAGCGCATTGTCAGACAGCTGAGTGGAAGTGGCTACAAGGTCACCATCCTCCAAGAGAAGGTCCAGGCCGTGTCCCAGAAGTGCAAGGCTCAGCTAGGCCTGTCTTCCACTCAGATCAGCAAGCGCAGCCCTAACGTGGATGTTTTCTTCGATGCCGTCGCAGCTGAACGTCTCCGCTGGATGCCTCAAGATGGCAGCAGGCTGGATTGCAGCCTCAGATGGGCGTCCAGACTGGCGTATGCAGTCGACGCTCTTCGGGAGTCTGTCGGAGTGTTCGCGCCTGCCGCCAATGAGGCGGCATCGCTCATCTGGGGATTCTCTATTCTCCTTTTGGAGGTGAGTTAAGATGACGGGTGAAAAACCGTTGGATATGAATACTAACTACTGTCATAGTCTGATATGGACAACACGGATGTTTTCGAAAGCGTCTTTGGCCGGTATGGCCGTGTCGCCGTCGGCATCTACTTGCTTCTGCAGTATGAGACCGCGTACAAGTCCTCCCCTGAGCTCCAACCATACGTTGCGGCGGCCTTCGCAGATTTGCTTGAGATGGTCAGTAGCACAGCTATAAGCTGTGTCGAGGGATTCAAGAGCAAAGAGTCCGATCAAGTCATCGGACGCAATGTTGATGCCGCTTTCGTGACGTACGCCAAACGTTTTTCCACCCACTGGAACTGTGTTGTCGATGCCCACACTGCGAAACTTGTGCAGGATAGCCCCCTGATCTACTCATCGCCTGAGTTGGGTAGTTTGCGTCAATTCCTGGGAGTGCAGGACCGCCCTCTTCAGTTTATCCTCGACTCTCGCGCTCACTCGCTTGCCGAGGGATCCTTTGAGTGGTTCAACAACACACTGTACGATTTCAGTGTCGGAAGCTCCCCCGCCATGCTGGTTTCTGGTGGTCCTGGCTCGGGGAAGAGTGCACTGGCCCAATGGGCGGTCGAAAGACTACAGGAGTCGGCTGAACACGATAGCTGGAATGTTATCCCGTATACCATTCGTGAGTCTTTCCGTGCTTATCTTTCGTTAATTTACAAGCTAATCCAATACAGGTGCTGATATTCCCGTCGCTACTTTGCCTCTGCGCATCCTGAAAGGTGTCCTTCACCAGATGTTGGATCATTCTGTCAGTGACAAGCAGACCCAGGAGGCTATCCTGGCTGAAGTGGCCAGGGCAGCCCAAGGTGCGATCGATGGTGCTGGGGATGACGCGGTCGAAGCAAGCCTTTGGAGGGGTATTCGTGCTGGCCTTGCTACGAACATTCAGTACATGTTTGTGGTTGATGGCATCGACCAAATCAGGGGTGGTCACGCCAATGCCGTTGCCTATCTTGATCGCTTCTGTGAGATTCTCTCCGAACAGAATGCTGGATCTAAAATGATCGCTTTCACCCGGCCCCTGACTTCGAAGGTCAGCTCCAAAGGTGTTCACCAGCTTACCCTGCAGACCTCCCAGACCAAGACCGATCTCGTAGCGTATGTCAACAAGATGCTTGCATCTAGCGCCAACTTTGACACCCACAAGGGCAACCAGCTTCAAGCTGCTGTGTCTGCCATTGTAGCCCGCTCCCAGGGCTCTTTCAGTTGGGCTGAAATGGCAGTTGCATACGCTAAACAGCAAAAGACCTTGAGTCAGGCTGTTGCGTCCATCCAGGCCCTGCCGCAGTCGATGTCAGAACTCATTGACTTCCACTCCAAGAGCCTGGACTTCAGCCAGCAGGGTACTGTTAATGTCGTTTCCTGGCTTGTAGCAGCGGAGAGACCCCTGCTGGTCGAGGAGATTGAGCATTTGCTGAATGTGGACCCCAAGGGCCCCAGCTACTCCCCCAACCAATCCACTAGTAGCTACGACATCTTGAATGCTTTGAGCCCGCTGGTCATGACTCGGGATGGCGTCGTCTCTTTTGCTCACACCTGCATTCGTGACCATGTCATCAAACAGGCCAAGTCATCCGGTGGACAGTCCAAGCTCAGTATCAGAGATGCACACTACGACTTGCTCACCAGGTGTCTTTCCTCCGTGCACCTGAACGTGCGTGAGGAGGTTGACATTTCCATGGATAGGTTGGGCATCGAGGAACGCAACTATCTCTTCGACAAGTATGTCGTCTTGGAGTACACCGCACGCTACTGGTTGTCGCATCTTCTCTCATCTCCACTGGTCACCGATGACGAAGAGTTCCAATTCAACTCAAGCTTCTGGAAGATCATGCCTGCAACCGTCCTCTTCGCACGCCTCGAGTTGACTTGCCGCGAGTCCCAGTTCACTCGGTCTAGTGTCGTCGAGCTCTACAGACTTGCAAGTGACATTCGCCGATTGGTCCTCGGCGAGAAATCCATCGCTCTGCTACAAAGCTTGGTCCTCAGCGCACGCGTGTCCAAGTCGGCGCATGCTAGTCACGCCGATGAGACCTGCTACGAAGCGTGGAAGCTAAGCCAGGAGCTTCTCGGCCAGTCACACCCGGTTACCTTGTCATGCTCCGAGATGATGATCCAGTCATTCTCCGAGCGAGGCACGATTACCTCGCAGCAGGAAGACATCATGAAGTACTTGATCTTGACCGACTCCGAGATCACCGGGGTGGAGTTCAACCAACGCCTGAAGTACCTTGGAATGATTGTCAGCATGTACAAGTCTCGCAACGACAACCAGTCCGCGTTGTTTATCTCGAAGCACTTCTACCAGCAGATTCTTCAAAAATACGGCACCAATTCGCGCCAGTCATCCGAGACTGCCGACTTCTTGACCAGTCATTTCTCCACAACTGGAACCGACGAGATGAGCCGCGACATTGCCAGAACCAAGTATGACAATATGGTGCGCACTATGGAAGTCACCGACGAGCGCCGAATCTCCTACACTCTGTACATGGCCAAGATGTACGAGGATCAGGGTGATTTGGCTCACGCCCAGGCAGTTCTGTCAAGCCTCTGGGCTGGTCTCAACTCGCGCGATATCGACTCGGTTGATATGATGGACAAGAAGGCTAATGTCGCCCTCGTGTACTACCAGTTCCTCCGCCGTCAGGGCCGGAATGATGAATCTGAGGTCATCATCCGGGAACTGGTTGCAGATCTCGAGGTTACTGGTATTCACTCTGAGGAGATGATGCAGCGCGTGCACCTTCTCCGCGCTGAGACTCGGGAGATGCTTATGTACAACCTCGATCGCTCCTTGGCAATTCTCATGTGGCGCTACTACAAGGAGACCCACCAAGAGTACTCAGAGGACTCAACCGCTCTGGCACTCTCAATTGCCCAGAGTATGGCTAATGCAGTCTCTATTGAGAGCGCATCCTCGCTGTCTTCTCGGGATCGCAAGCTGCTGATCGAGCTGCTGGACGTTATCTCAGCCAGTCCCGAGAATATGACTGTTACCACCTTGATCTTGTGCCACAACCTTGCCAGTATCTACGTGCGCGAGGGGGAGTGGATCCAAGCCAGTGAATGCGCGATGGCGGTTCTGCAGCATATCTGGCCCGCCGTCGAGCAAGCCAAATCTCACCAGAAGTTCTCGCCCGAGCTGGCACCCCCCGCGGCAGACCTGGCTTTGGTGTTGGCCTACTGCCACTTCCGCAGACTGCATCTGGAGAAGGCTACAGCTGTTTATGAGAACGCTTTCGGTTCTTTGATCTCCTCTGCTGGTGTACCTGTGCCGTCCGTGATGGCCGTTGCCAAGGCCGTTGTCGAGTTCCACGAGACCACCTACCAGTTCACCAATGCGCTGACGTTGCTGCATACCATGAGCAACTTCTTGGCGGCTCGTCTTGGGGAGAAGCATGAACATACAATTGAGAATATGTATTCCGAGGCTGCTTTGGCAACTCGTCTGGAGAAGAACAGCGAGGCTAAGAGCATCTACCAGCGCATCTTCAACGCTACTTCCCATCAGAATACGGTTTCTCCAGAGGGTATGGACGCTGCAATTGCCCTCATCAACCTCTACGAGAAGGAGATGCAGTGGGATTCTGCTTTGCACGTGTACCGATCTCTCTGGCCGACTCTGGTTGTTGAAGACAACAAGGTAGATACCTATGACCATGACCTGGTGGACCGGATGCTGGAGAAGACTTACCTGGGATACATGTCTATTCTGACTACCCACAAGAGGGCCGACTTCTCTGAGCGATACCGCGTTGCCTCTGAGTATGTCATGACCTGCCGCCACTTGCACGGCGCAACAAGTGAGAAGACGCTCAATGCTACCTTGCTCTTTGCCGAGCTATGTGAGTCCAGCGATGCTCACGTCGACCAAGCCATCTCCCTGTACAAGTTGCCTCTGGAAACCAGCGAGTGGGTGGCTCCTTCTCAGTCGTCGAAGGGTCTCGACCAGATGACTACACCGCTGCCTATCACCCTCAAGCACAAGCTGGCACAGCTGTTTGTGCGCAAGCATGATTCAACTGTAGAAGCCCGTTCTCTCTACACAGAAGAGTTCCAGCTGGCCAAGAAGAACCAGGGCTACTTCTCCACCACGACTCTCTCTTGGCTCCGTGAACTTGCTCTCGCCCATTCGCGACAGGGAACGTCTACTTCTGTTCAGCAGGGCAACGCCATTCTTCACGCCTACTCTACTGATGTGTTGCATGCTGGCGGCGACACCGAGACAATCGGTGACTGGGCTCGCCGGATCGCAAGTATCTACCTTGAGTGTGGTTTCATCGAAGGCGGCAACAACCTCCTCGACGAACTCCGCCACCGCGTGGTGTACGGCTCCGAATCTTCCGCGGTGGATCTGAGCGATCGTCGCGACGCCGTGTTTGTCGCTGCGTTCGAGGAAGTCTTCGGCAGACGTGCCAGCTATGACCAGATCATGGCCGAGATGGCTCGTGAGATGAGGACTTCCCAGGCCTTCTCCAAGAGCCTCTCTAGCCACGACTTCATCCCCACTCTGATCACTGGTCACAAGCTCTACAATCTCCAGATTAGTCAGAAGCGAGTTCGCGCTGCCAACGACACCAAGGACAAGCTGTACGATTATTTCTGCTCTAACCTGTCCGCCACCAATGTCGCCGACAAGGAAATCGTGCAGCAGTTCTACCAGATCTGTCTGCGTGAGGTTCACAGAGAGAACTACAACATGAGCATCCTCACAACAACCACCAACCTCGTCCGTGACCTGTGCAACTCCTCCCGCTTCCAGGAAGCCAGCATCCTGACAGGCGTTCTGCACTCCTTCCTACATCTGACCGACGGTCTCAACAACCAGGAGAGCATCAACACCGCCACTCAGCTCTGCCTGTATCTGAGCGGCCACAAGGCTAACAAGTGCACGGACGAAAAGACCTACCAAGCCATGTCCACCAAGTCCAAGCTACTCCTACAAGAGATTATGGCAACCTCAAAGTCCATGGGCATCGAGATGGTCGATCTACCCTTCAACCACCTCAACGATATCATCACCCTCCTGGGCCAGTACGAGATGTTCGACGAGCTAGAAGCCATTCTCACGCAGCTCTGGACCTCCCGAATCGTCCAGCGCACCTGGACACCAGACGTGGTGGTATGGATCGGACGACGACTAGTAGAAACCCGCTTCTGCCGCGGCAGCGTCGACTCCGCCATCCAGCTCTGCCGCGACATCTGCTACAACCTGCGCCAGGTGTGGGGCAGCTGTGACCCAGTCACACTGGATATGACCAAGCTCCTCTCTGCGCTGTTCACTGCCTCCGAGAACTACCAGTCTGCTGCGACTCTGCACGAGGGAATCCTGTACGACCTCCTCGGCGACTCTGGGGCGGTGGACCATGCCAATGGTGCTGATACCGCGTCGCAGCATATGGAGTTGCTGCGCCGTTCCCAGGCACGTCTGGGAGCTGAACAGACTTCTAGCCGGCCTTCGGCGCATGCGGAGCTGTTCCAGTCTGTGGCGGATCGCTTCGGTGTGCAGTCTGAGCAGATTAAGAGCGTTGGGGAGGCGAATGGTGGTGAACAATTCGGTGTTTGGTCGAAGCCGAGACGGTTTAGTATTGATGTTGAGGATATGGAGGAGGAGGGTCAGACGCACCGCAATCATCTGCGTGAGTCTAGTGGTGCTGGATTGGGTGGTACCGGTAGCCAGAGACGTATCTCTGTGCAGGCTCTCTAAGTGTGCGAACTTTTGTATATTAAAAATATTTGGATTGGTGTGTTACGCTGTTTCTTTAAATTGTTTACAACCAAATTGACCCAAATTGAAGATAACTTTCGATGCACGCCTTTTCGTAATCTTTATAGACGGCACGGCCTTGTACCTATTAGGTGCTCTTAGCCTCTAATGTTATCCCACGCTCAGAATTTGTTTCCGACATGTGCAGACTATTATTAAATAGGGTGCCCTCTCATATCTACTAGTATCTCGCGGAATCGTGCTAAGCGCCTATGGTGTTAGGACAGTATTTGAGGATCTGCTATTATGTACCAGGGTGCTTTGGGCGCCCCCCGGAGTATGTCCTACGTTGCTCCAGAGGGTATCCTTTGGAGTAACGTAGGACATGCTACCATCTGTGAGCACGATAAGCTAAGATGATCTATTGTGACTAGGCTAAGCGGAATATCAGACGTCACATGACTCGGTGACAATAATAATGTGATTCTGTAAGGATCGCATGGTTTCTTATTGGATAATACTAGCTAGTCTATAAAGGTAGCTATAGTTATATAATCTCCTAGGCTTCGCTTCCTAGCTAATAGAAACTCCACTTCTTCTATACGCCTCGCTAGCTTCTTAAGCTATAGTGGCCTTAGGCTCCTACTTCCTATAGAGTGCCTAAGGCGACTAAGGGAATGTAAACCCTATAAACCCTTTAGGACGATATCCCTTCCCACTTGCTATAAGCTACCGCCCTCGGTGCCGCTATATATAAAGCTATATACACTTCCGGATTAGGAAATAGTCCTACCTTTCTACCGATAAAGCCTTTTCCCCGCGCTTTTCTATCTATAGAGCTATCCTCTATTTATAGAGACGTAGATAAGTTACTTCTTAGAAAGAAATAGTTATTTACCCTAGGTAGTAAGTTATAGAGAGGTAAATAAGAGGTCCTTATCTATATAAGTAGCCCACTTTCCCTTTATAAAAACTCTTTTCCTCTTCTTCTCTAGGTATCTACTAGAGTCCTAACCCCTATTATACCTATTTTCCCTTCTATATATTATCCACTTTTACTTCCGCGGCCCTTTCTCTTAACTTTAGATATAGGATCCACTTCTTATTTTATTTATCGGGTAGGACTCGGTACTAATCTCGCTTCTTATAGGTTTAGGATAGCTTTCTCTATTATTAACTCCGGTTTCTAGGCTCTCTAGAAAGCCCTAGTAGCTACTATAGGACTCCCTAGTGGTAGTAAAGTAGGTGACCTTACCCCTCTCTTATTAAATAAGCCTATCTCCTCTAAGGGTAAGGGCTCGGCTAACGTTAATAAGAAGACTAGTAAGTTCCCTACCCTATACTTTCACTTTCTAACTAATACTAACTTATTCGCTAACCTAGTAGAGTTTATTAATATTAATAGGTCTAACCTAGCTCGCTTCCCCCTAGGTCTCGACGAGGACTTTAACGTCCTCTTTAAAGGCCTCCTATCTAGTCTTAGCCGGCGCCTTATAGCTATACTCTTTAAAGAGGATACCCGGATCCTTAACTAGCCTATAGTAGACGGTAGGCTATAAATACGCGATATAGGATTAGAGAATTCTAATTATATTATAGGAGCGCTCGGCTAAGTACTAGGGTACGCTCTCTTAATAGAGGACTCCTATTTACGCTACTACTCCTCCCCTTTTTTAGTTTCCTTTTCTATTTATCGGATCTCTACGTTTACTTTTAAAGGTAAAGGAGAGGTTATCTATTTAGGCTTATATATAAACTATTTATTTTTAGGGGTAGCTTCCTATTATTCTCTATATATTAATTAACCTACTACTACTTTCTAGTTCCTTTAGAATTATATTCTAGACTTCTATTATCCCCCTTCTATCTCTATTAGCTTATCGGGGCCTATTATACCCTAATAGAGCACTCGCTATAAGCGTCTCTATCTTATCTAATTAGAGTCCTTAGTAGTAGAGGAAGCTAAATAAGTTAAAGAATAGATCGGGGGTATTATAGAGTAGATTATTATACCTAGAGAAGTGGTTATACTAAAGGAAGCTATTATTCGGGAAGAAGCCCCTATAGAGGACCCCTTCTCCTATAACTCCGTTCTTACTCCTACCCTCTTTAATACTCCCCTTTCTAAACTTACTACCCTTTCCTAATATCTCCTTATTTATTATACTTATATATTAGATATAGTAGAAGTGATAGATATAGACCTTTAGGCTCTTACCTATCGGTTAGAGTAACTTACTAGGGAGTCGGTTCGCTAAAGTGCCTATCCTTCTACCCCTTAGAACCCCTAATTATTCTTTATTTTATAGTCCTCTTATAATATCTACTAATATAGATAGTTCTTACTATACTTTCCTTTATAGGTTATAGACTATAAAGTGTAGAGAGTGACCTATAGTAACTATTATTATAGTATATAGTAATCCTAATACTTCCTATATCGAATCCCTCTATTCCTTATTAATCTATAAATTTAGTAGGTATCTCTATACTCTATAGAAGAAGTATAAGGTTTCCTCTAGTACTCCCGGAATGTCCTTTATATATATATCCCTATCTCCGCCTTCTTCTATAAGTGCGCTATTCTTTAGTAAATCGATATCCTCGATTTCTCCTACCGCTTACTAGGTAGGCTATACTATAATAGAGGTCACTTCCCGATCCCCGCTCGCTAATAATAACTCTTCTATCTCTAGGGACTCTTACTATTCGCCCTATCCTAGTTTTTTAGTTATTTTTAGGTCTCTATAGACCTCTATCGCCTCTCTAGCGATATCGCCTAGACTCTCTCGCTAAGTCCTAGCTCTCTATATACCGCTTAAACTCTCTCGCCGAGTCTCGGCTTTCTACGCTTATTATTTTTACTTATTAGTTACGACTTTCTATATAATATACTTAATCGCTTCTTCTCTCCTTACTAAGCGAGAACGTATTTCTAAACGTTCTATCTCCCGCTATTCCGTCTATAAGATTATAGAGAGTTCCTAGTAGGAAAGCGGCTCGCTAGAGTCTATATCTACTAACTCTTTACTATTAAATAGGTAGCGTATATCGAGCTCCGCTCGCTATAAATAATACTTCCCGCTAGAGGATATCTATAGCTAATTAGGGTTATTAACCTATACTTTTACTAGTCGCCGGCTATTAATAAAGTTATAGAGTATTTAGCTATCTAGCTCTATAAGTATATAAGTCCTTAAAGGGTAGCTCTTTAGCACTTTATAGGGCTTAAACTACTATAGTTTAAACTTCTACTTTACTTTATTCCTAACGAGTATCTAGGTTCTAATCTCTAATAGTAGTAAGGTTATTACTAATTTATCCCTAATCCGCTCCGCGCGAATAGCTTTCTAGAGTAGCCGCTTATTAGCTTCTACCTAGGCGTGGTTTACTACTTAGATCTAGGTATCTAGGTTAGCGATATTATAACCCGGTAGAATCGGCGTAGAGTCGCTTAGTAAACGAGGGTAGATCCTATAAACTAGGAAGAAAGGACTTTTCCCGCTAGTTATATATTTACGAACTTTTACTATAAATAGCGCTTACGCTAAATATAGATCCTATACCCTTATTAGCTTCCTTATATAGTACTTTATAAATATATAACTAAGTAACTTATTAAGGTTTTCTACTTTTCTATTAGTATATAGGTAGTATAAGGCTATTAGCCGATATTTAGTATTTACTAACTTAATATAATATTTAATAGACGCGGCTAGTAAGTTAGCGCCGTTATCTATTAAGAATTTTAATAGCGCTCTATATACTATAAATATTTCTTTATATAGGAAGCTTATAATAGCCTCCTCTATCGCCTTAAAAAGCGCTCTTACTAGCGGCTAACTAGTAGTATAGTCGATTATAGTAACTATCTATCTATTACTATTTAGTATAGTAGGTAGTAAGTCTATTAGATCTAGGCTTTATCGCTTAAATAGCCTTATCCTAGTACTTACTATATATTTAATCGATTCTCTTTCGAAATTCTTATTTCTTAACCTTAATACTTAGTAGTTTAGATAAGTCCGAACTACTTCTTCTATATCCTATCGAATACCCGGCCACTAAGCCCTAATATATAACACTCCCTATAAGCCTAGGTGTCTTAGGTAGCTATACTCTATATATATCCTCTTTAAAAAGTCCTTTTTAAATAGTAGCTCTAAATATAGGGTAACTATACTATCTCTATTCCGGAACGTAAGTTTTATATTTTCTTCTTAGGAAGTAGCCCTAGGAAGTAGGGACTTTTATATCGCTAGCCTTCCTATATACCTTAATATCTCCTTCCGGAGTAACTTATCCTTAGGTAGGGTGCCTTCTAGTAAGTACTATACTATTACTCTATACTAATCGACTTCCTTAAATCCTCTAATAGTAGTTATAAGAGTAAGCTACCCCTAGGGGGGTTAATTCTAAGCTATATTAGCCGGTCTCTCCCTTAGGAAGTTAGGTTATCGGCTAATAGCGTCCGGAATAATAGCTTTCTCGCCCTTTTAATACTGTAAAGTAAGGTTATATAATTAGAACTTATCTACCTACTATACTAAGCGCTTACTATACTTATATATAGTGGTTAAGTACTATAAGCCCTTATAATCTATAATAATAGTAGTAGTAGTCCCGTTTTCTAAATACCTATCCTATATATAAAGTGCTTCTTTAATTATTAGTGAGATTCGGAAAGGATCGCATGGTTTATATTAAGTTAGCTTTGCCAACGACTAAGTACTGCGGAATACGGTAACGATAGTGTATATAAGTGCAGAAACGGATCTATATGGATCCGGCCACTAAGCTATAAGACATATTTATATAAGGAAATAGGCTTCTAGGATCACATCCTCCCCTACCGAATAGGAAAAGGTCCTCCGTTCCCCAAAGGTCACGTAAGTGGGTTCGAAAACTCCCCTAAGATCCTAGAAAGACATTATTAATAAGCGTATATATAAAATCAGATCCGTTAAAGACAGTATAGGTATATAGGGGTATAAATAAAGGAAATATCTTAGTAAGTCTCTAAGAATAGTATTAATAAAGGTCTTTAGGCCTTTATAAGACTCGGGGTCTCTAATAGGGGCCTAAAATAGGTAGCGAGGGTATAAAATTAGCTTATTAGCGGTTATTAAAGGGAGATCTAAGAGGCGTTTAGATAAAGGAGGGCGCTTTTAAGGTGTAGACTCCACCTATTAGTGTCCGTGAATTGCCTAAAGGACTCTCACTTCCGACTTTATAAATAAGAGGACCCTCCCACTTCGAGATAGTGTAGTATTTCCTATATAGCTTCACTTCTACTCTCTTCCCTTCTTTACTACTCTACTTTCACCCCTTTTTATCCCTCTTTCTTATCAATTTTTATCGATTTTTAACCGTATAAACGCTTTTATATCGAAGATACTTCGTCGAAGTCCTTATAAGCGCCCTAGCGAGTCCTCGGGGACTACTAGGAGTTTTATTACTACCGCGCGGGATCCTATTAAGCCTATAGATACTAAGCCTAGGCGTGTATCACTTATTTTTCGTAAGTACTACGACGCGGAGCCGGGACCCTAGGACGTAGAGCTAACTAAGGCCGCGCGTATCGAGCGGTAGGCGAGAGAGTTATATATAACCCTAGGGAACACTAAGGTAACTAGGTCCGGTAAGGTCGATATTAGTAAGGTGAGCCTCGTTCTCGTGAACCTCCTAGAGGAAGGATATCGAGGCGACGACTTCCGTTAAGCTAGTTAGATAGCCGCCCGGAAGCAATTAGGCGTTTTCGATAAGTTTCCCCCTCCTCTAAGCTCTCCTAAAGCTCTCGGAGGTATAGGCGGCGATAGTGATAGTGATAGTGATAGTGATAGTGATAGTGATAGTGATAGTGATAGTGATAGTGATAGTGATAGTGATAGTGATAGTAATAGTAGCGCGGCCGGTGGTAATAGCGGTGCGGCTAGTAGTAACGGTAGTGTAGGAGGTGATAATAGTAGCGTAGGAGTGGGTGCGGTTACGGCCGGACCCGCGGGTGTAGGTAGAGGTGCTAGAGGTGTGGTTACTACTCCGGTTATTACTAACTATAGCGGCGACGGGAGTTAGTTATATATTCTACTTCCTATCCCAGCCGCTACTATTCGTTTATAGGCCTAAACCGACGCTAGTAAGTTTTCCCTACTCTAACTATACCCGTTTAGAGGCTAACTACTTCGTTCTAGGTAAAGGAGTGGACGCTACTAGGATACCTCTCTTTATACTTCTCTCGAAGAGTTTATAGGACTAATTATAGTACTATATAGACCCTAAGCGCACTAAAGTTAATTAGCGCGCTACTAAGGACTATACGGTATCCTCGGTTATAAACGTATATATAGCCCTAGGCTAAATAATTAGCTATAAAGCCCCTCTAGGTAAAGCTTACACGTCTTATAAGAAAGGTAACGGTCCGTTTTCCTCCTACCGGATTGTTTTCCTCGCTAGGTTAGGTTTCTAGTAGTCGTTATCGTATACTTACTACTAATAGTCTAGTACGGCTAATAAATATACCCTTTATAAGTACCTTTTTAGATAGTTTTATCTTCGCTCTTTTTCTAACGTCTTCTAGGCCTAATCGGCGATCTTACTAATAATCCTAATAATAACTATAAGACTCTATTCTAAGTGTATAACCTCGTTCGCCGCTTCTAGCCTAATAGTATTTTACTTAAGGCCCCGAATATACTCGTTTATACCGATAGACCTCCTTATACGGGTAAGAAGAAGGCTAGTAAGGAGAAGGGATAAGCTATTAGTCCTAGTAAGGCTCCTATTAATCCTATTACTATACCTCCCGCTAAGGATAAGGGTAAGGGTAAAGCTATCCCGGCTTCCGCTAGTCTAGCTAAAGCCGGTAGTGCTATTACCACTCCCTCTAAGTCTATAAAGAAATGTATAGCTAGTGACGCCCCTAGCGGTAAGGATAAGGGTGGTTAGAAGAAAAAGCGTACTAAAGATATACTTAATCCTCCTAATACTATATACGCTACGCCCCGCTCTAATCCGGCTTTCGATAGTGTGATATACACGACTCCCTTAGACTAGCCTAATATCTACCGGGCGGAGGATAAGCTATAGTTCTATAACGTTTATAAACGTCTCTAGAAAGTACGTAAGCGCGTCCGGTATAATTATACCGCTATATAAGATCTAGGGCTTAAGAAAGGTTAGCTAAAGGAGGGTAATATCACTAAAGCGGAAGGTAACGGGTCCGAGGATAGTAGTTCGGACTCCGGTGATATTCTAAACCGTTAAGGATAAGGTAAATAGATCTTTATAGTTAGTTTTCGGGCCTTTTACCCTCTTTCTACTTATATTAGTTCTTATTAAGGTCTTACACCTCTATTTATACGTTTAAGCGTGCGTTTCGAGGCCTTATACCTCCGTTTATATAGTAACGCGATTCGTTTTTCTTCGAGTCTAGTCCTCTATAGGCGACTCCTTCGGTATTATCACCGGAAATACAATTAATCTTCTAATACCTAGCTTCTTATAGCTATAAGCTCTTAGATTTCTCTAGATAGGGGTAGAATAATAACTATAAAAGGGTATAAGGTTCGGCTCGAGCCTTATTTAGGCTTATAATAAGCGTCCTTAGCCGATTTATACCTATCGGATTTATCTTATTTAAAATCCTTAGATTCGTAGTCGTTTACTTCCGAGTCCTACTCGTTAGTACCTAGCGGGCCCTACTCTAGTGCTTTATCGATAGTTTTCTTCTATCTCTTACACGCGGCTACTTATATCTTTATAATAACACGTTTAGCTATAATTTCCTCCCCTAGGAATTCCGTATAGGCTCCTAAGCGCCTAAATTCCTACTATTCCTCTCTTATAAACGTAGAGAGATCTATATAAATTAGCGGAGGGGGTTCTACCTTATCGAGGATTTTATAGAGTTCCTCTAGGCGGCCGATCTTTTAGCCGGCTTATTATAGAGCCGACTAGCTAGCCGGCGATATCTATAAGCTAGGATTATCGCTAACGTTTACGTCCGTTAGTCTCGTACTGTTAATAAGGTTTCGGAGAATACGTCCGTTTAGTTCGGCGAGGGCGTAAGTCCCTAATAGATAGGCTTATATAACCTTATATAGCCCGAACCACGTACTCTCGAACTTCTATTTTACTTTATTCCTTACTAGGACCTAATTATCGATCTTAAAGCTAGTCTTAGTGACTATAGAGTCCCGGATCTTTTATTTCCGGATAGTATAGATAAGTAAGAGCTCGTTTACCTTAAAGCGGGTATCCGTAAGTTATTAGATTTATTCGTCTTAGTTAGTTCCTTCCTAGGCGTTAGGTTATTTACCTCCGTTAGCGACGATATAGGGGTGTATACTATAGACTAGGAAGTAGGGACTCTTTCTTATAATAGCGTGTTCCCGAATATAGGCGGCGAATAGCGCTTTTATAAGGTATTCGTCCTAGAGTCTTATAGGCTTATCTATAAGGTATTTCGTAAGTATATAGCTAATAAGACCGTTAAAGTTCTCTACCTTACCGTTAGTGCGGGGGTAGTAGGGGGTTATCGTCCTATAATAGGCTCTTAGTAGACTTATAAAGTGTTTTACGGCTCTAGATAGGAGGTTTATACTATTATCTAAGAGTAGTTCGTTAAATACGCTATAGTATATATATAAATCGCGGAATAAGAATTCCGCGAGGGTTTCTTCGGTTATATTGGGGACCGCCCGGGCGACTAGCTAGCTAGTTATATAGTCGATTACTATAATAATCTATCGATTTCTATTTAGTGTAGCTAGAAGTGGGCCGATAAGGTCGATACCCTATCGTTCGAATAGGCGGATACCGCTTATCACTATATATTATACTACCTCTTATTTAAGGCCTTTATAGGAACCTTATAAGACTTAGTAGTTCGGGTAATTCCTTATAGACTCTTCTATATCGGCTCGGATCGATAGCCACTAACCCTAGGGGCGGATTATACTATTAAAGCCCGGGAACCTAAGATAGCCGAACTCGTAATAAGCCTTCCGAAGGAGCTCGGCGCGGAATAGAGGATCTAGGTATAGGGAGATAACTCCGTCTTTATACGTAAAGATAAGTTATCGGTTATCTTCCGCGGGAGCTCGAGGGAATATCTTAGTAGTTTAGAAACTAAGGCGGTCGGTATATTTCTTTATAGCTCTCCTAAGAGCTAGGTCTTCCGGTTCTATACTATCTTATAGGAACTAGATCGTGGCTATAAGCTATTCTTCTTCCGGGATACTATACACTATCGTTATAAGCGTAAGGTATCTATCACTAATAGGCCTTTCGAGGCTTATATTAGCTTAGGTAGTTCCTACTAAGTCTAGGCGTTGGCTAATAGCGTCCGCTATAACGTTCTTAGAGCCCTTCCGGTATCGAATAGATAGCCGATACTATTAGAATTCCGCGATCTACCGGGCGAGGCGCTTACTATATTCTCTTATAGTATTTAGATACTATAGGGATACGTTATCTATAATAATAATAGTCTTAAACCGGTCCCTATCGATATACCTATCCTATATATAGATAGCTTCCTTAATAGCTAGTAACTCTTTCTTATATATAGGATAATTTAGCTCTACGCTATATAGTTTATAGCTATTATATACCACTAGGTAGAGTTTCCTATCGTCGTCCTCCTATATAAGGACTATACCGAGGGCCTATTTAGAGGTATCCGTCTCGATAACGTATAGTCGGTCCCGATCTAGCTATTTAAGGACCGGGGCGGAGGCGAGGAGGTCTTTCACTTTCCGAAAGGCGCTCTCGTAGGCCTCTATCTAGGTAATAGAGCGGAAACGTTATTTATAAAGTGTACTATCACTTTCCTTTAAGAGCTTATAGAGTGGTATATATACCTTTAAAGAGTTATAAATAAATCGGCGGTAATAGGTAGCTAAACCGAGAAATTAGCGGATATTATAGACGGTTTAGGGTCGCGGCTATACTTATATAGCCTTAATTTTAGCTAGGAGGGGTCGTATCGTCCCGTTTCCGACGATATAGCTATAGAATTCTAATTTATAAGTTATAAACGTGTATTTAGTTAGTAATATATAAAGCTACTATTTCTTTAGGAGCGTAAGGACTTCCTCGACGTGTTTCCGGTGCTCCTTAAGTGTGGCTAAGAAGATAAGGATATCGTCGAGATATACCACTACGTTACGGCTAAGAAGGGGTCGTAGCGTATTATTTACGATAGATTAGAAGGTAGTAGGTATATTATATAGTCCGAACGGTATAGCGAGCTATTTATATTTCCCCTAAATAGTGTTAAATACGGTTTTTTCGATAGAACCCTCCCCTATACGGATCTACTAATATCCGGCTATTAGGTCGATCTTAGAGAGGATTTGTATATTTCCGACGATATCTAAGAGCTCTTAGATTTATAGGAGGGGGTATCCGTTTTTAGCCGTTATATTATTTAAGGCCCTATAATTAATATATATTCGCTATTTCCTATATGGTTTATAGGCGAATACTACCGGGAATCCCTATACGCTATTAGACTCGCGGATTAAGCCTTTCTTAATAAGATCTTCGACTTATTTAGCTTATTCGTCGAGCTTCTTAGCGGAGAGTCCGTACGTATTAATATTAATAGGAGTATATACTCCCGTATCGATCCTATACGCTATATTACGTTCTAGGGGAAGTGCTACCGATAATTCCGCTCGGAAGAGATCCTTATATTTTATAAGGATCTATTAAATCCTAGGGTTGTCGCTCTTAGATAGCCCTAGTTCTTTACTCTTATATCCGCGATTAGTCGGGCGGACTATAAAGAGGTAGGCTTCGCTCTTCGATTTCCGGAGGAGTCGGCGTATTTATTTAGCCGATATTAAGTTAAGGTATACGCTTCCTCTTATAACCACGCGAGAGTTATTTATAGGGTAGATAGCGTATATATAGTGATTATAATCCGTTAAGGTTATAATAGACGTATACTAATCGATATATAGGTTCTCGGTCTAGAGGAAATCTCGGCCGAGGATTATATCGTAATCGGTCGGGAGAATCTAGGCCTTAATCCGTCCTATCTAACTACCGATTTTAACTAGGAGGATAGTATAACCACCTATTTCTAGCCGCTCGCCGTTTACGATAGTAACTAGTAACGGGGTCTTAGGTTTTCGTACCTAGATCTATCTATCTAACTTCCTAAGGACCTATAGAGAGACGAATATATCACTTACTCCGCTATTAAAGAGTATATAAATAGATATTAGGTCGGCGTCTCCTATATAGATCTTTCCCCGATAAAACGTTAGAGAGTTATTAAGGACGTTTAGGGAAGCGGATAGATAGGGGGATTCTTTCCTCCGCTTTTATTAAAGGTATAAAGGAGGCTCCGTTTAGGCTAGTATATAAGAGTTTATAATATAATAAGGGTTAAGAATATTATCCGCGTTAAATAGTGGTAGCTCGGGAGCCTATATAAGGCGGCCGATAAGGGCTTTTACGTTATATAGCCGCACTAGTTTTTCGACTAGCGGTAGGGACGCCCGGAGGTAGCCTTTTACTATTATTTTATCTCCTCCGTCTTTAGTTTCCGGTAAGCGTAGGCTAGATATCCCTATTTTCTATAATTATAACACTTATAAGTTTCTTTAAACGCTAGGGGACCTCTTATAAGGCGAGATTTAATAGAGTTAACGGCGGTATTAATATCTATAACGTCTAAGTGTCTTACTAATAACTCTTTATATCTCCGAGCGATAGCTCGCCCCTATTCGTATTAGGCGAAACGGAAGATAACGTCTTTAATTATCTTAGGCTAGTCCCGTTCTTTAGCCTATTTAGTATAGTACGTAGCTTTCGTACTAGTGATAAATCGCTAGATTAGTATAGGGTCCGGGATATCCTAATTAAGGTCGGATATAACCTATTAGAGGTTCGCGGTATACTCTTATATAGATTAGTTTCCCTACTTAAGAGTTTCGTAACGCTTATAGAGTTTTTCTCCGCGAACTCCTATTTAAGCTATTCTTTAAATAAAGTCTACGTCGGGAAATTATCGGTACTAAGTAGGTTATATTATCGCTCGCGTTATTCTAGGCGTTACTAAGCGACCTTTATAAGTTTTCCTAAGGTATATAGTATCTTTACCTTATTAGGGGAATTATAACCGGTAAGCTTTACTAGCTCCGAGAAGTACCGATTATAGTCGCGGGTCCACTTATAGGCGGCGTTATTAAGGATAGCGCTATCGTAATTAGCGATTGCCCGTAAGTCGTTAAGGAATCTTTTATAGGTGTTTTTATCTATAGTTTAGAAGGCTATAGCTATAGACGAGAGAGGTTTCTCGGTAGGGTTTAGTAGCGGCGGTTCTCCCCTAGGAGGGAGATCTAACCTATAGGATAGGTTTACTACTATATTAAGGGCGGCCATAAGCCGCTCGGTTTCGGATCGCTCCGCTTAAAGGGCCTAAGCCCTATATATAGCCTATTCGACTAAGGGGTTAACCTATTAGGGGTTAATAGTGGAATATATATATAAGAAGATATTCCGTTCTTCTACTTCTAAGAGGTTAAGGGCTATATAGACCTCTACCGGGAGGTTAGCTATAAATTCGGCCTCGGTATTTCCTTAGGCGGGTTACGCGGATATAATTGTTTCCTAGCGGGGACGATAGGGGGTTTCTTTTCTTAGAGGAAGTAGGAAAATAGTAATTCTATCTTCCTCTTATTAGGTTAGGGGGCCGTTTTTCTTTTAACGGCGCCTAGATACGGATCTTACTAGGTAGTAAGACGTCTATTTCCTTACAGATCGACGTTTTCTTCCGGCCGGACGCTTATAGATCCGAGACTTCTCCTTAGAGTGCTATATCCCCTATATTTTATTAGGGGGAAGGGTGTCGTCCGGCTAGGCGGGTCTATTATAAATCTATATTACCTCGTAATTACGCGATTTTTATTAATAGACCCGCTCCGTGTTTCGGAGGGGAGACCTTATCTCCGTATCTCTCCGTTTTTCCTCCGTCCTCGGTCTCTATTATACCGAGAGAGCCGGGGGGAAGGAGAGAGGAAAAGAGGGTAAAAATAGGGGTTTTTAAGCTTTCCTACCTAGCATCCTAGGTCCGTAGGATCGTTATCGGGATAGGACGAGAGGGTGTTAGCACCGTTCCGTCTTTAGGGGACGTCTACGGTACCGTCTCGTGCCTCCCTAGGCCAACCGTAGAAGGTGGCTTATACCGATATGCTACTAGATGAGATTCGGAAAGGATCGCATGGTTTGTATTAAGTTAGCTTTGCCAACGACTAAGTACTACGGAATACAGTAACGATAGTGTATATAAGTGCAGAAACGGATCCATATGGATCCGGCCACTAAGGCATAAGACATGTTTATATAAGGAAATGGGCTTCTGGGATCACAGGTCTTAAAGCTTTCTTATATAGCGATAGGGGCTTCTTAGCCTATTCCGACCCTTATTCGATAAGTTCGCTACTTACTTCCTATATCGCCGGTTAGTAGCCCTAAAGCGAATATAGTTTTATATATATCCTCCTTTAGGTAACCCGATAGTAAGCGGCGTCTTTTAAAGTACTCTTAGTAGTTATAGAGCTAGTTATTAGCTACGTTTCCCTACTAACTTCCTAAGTACTTTTTAGGCTATACTAAGTCCTATAACTTATTAACTACTTCCGAGCGGTACTTACTAGCTACTTATTCGGCTTAAGGGGTAACGGCTTAGGGTTAGATAGCCTAAAAAATAGCCTCTAATAGCCCCTATAAGATACTAAAGACTAGTTCTAGCTATAGTACTCGTTCTTAGTCGTTAATCGGAGCCTAGCTAAATACCTCGTTTCTCTTTAAGGCCTTTAGGAAGCGATCGAATACTTATTATATCGCCGGAGGGAGGAGTTTATAGAACTTATTTAATATTAGGCGAGGTACTTATTAGGCCTTTTCTTAGCGTCCTAGAAGAGGTTATTATCCTCCGCCTTCTTCGGGGGAAGTAATATCTATTATTTAGCGAGTTCTCTCGTATTAGGGATTACTTCTTAGGAGGAAAGTTATTCACTCTTTTAATAGTCTACTTCCCCCTTTCTATTTCTTAGGATACCCTACTCTATATCCTAAGGATACGATCCTTAGCCTTCGAGGGTTTATACGGCTAGTAAGCGAGGTCGCTACTAGACTTCCTCGCTACTTACTACGATCCCCTCCTTAGCCCCTTAGATCGAATTCCTATAGCGAGAGGCTCCTCGGGGGAGGCCCTCGCTAGCTAGCCTTCTAGAGAAGCTACTTACTTATTTCTAGGATCTAGCGAGGCTAGCACTTATAGGGAGTAAGTGCTACTTTCGCTAGCTCGCTATAGTAGGCGAGGCCGTTAATATAATATGCTACTAGATATGATTCTATAAGGATCGTATGGTTTCTTATTAGATAATACTAGCTAGTCTATAAAGGTAGCTATAGTTATATAATCTCCTAGGCTTCGCTTCCTAGCTAATAGAAACTCCACTTCTTCTATACGCCTCGCTGGCTTCTTAAGCCGTAGTGGCCTTAGGCTCCCACTTCCTATAGAGTGCCTGAGGCGACTAAGGGAATGCAAACCCTGTAAACCCTTCGGGACGACAATAAAGGAAAAGCGCCATTGCCTAATTTCCCTAACCAAGACAGAAAGTGTTGCATGCCTCGTATCGTAAACCGCAGCTTGTCCTGCAGTCCTATTCCGTTAAAGCGAAACGGTCCACCACAACCTGGTTGTATTGGTCTCGAACCTCAACATCCGAAAAATCAGAAGCGAAAACGGCACGCCAAAGCTTCGTATCTGGAATTTCTATACTTGCATGAGCGGTTCCAGCTAACATACCTAGGTAGCATATAGCAAGAACGCTTACCGTATGAACGTGGTGACGATGTCCGGCAGTCAATGACTAGCCAATCCTCTAGTAGGCCTTGCTGGATCCATTTTCCGTATGCTCCATCGGTTGTAAATCTCTGGCAGTGGTCATGCAGTCGATCACCTTCTCGTAGAAGTTCAATTCCCCATCTGACGCTGCTAAGTCGAAAGTCGATTCTGCCAACGCCGTCTGGCGACCATTCGCTAGTGACATTCATAGCGTACCCAAGAACGGTATGAAGAGAGCGATAAAATTCGTCCTGGGAAGTTGCTTCAACTGGTCGAATGATAGCACCGACACCAATCCGAGTTACGGCCCGCAGGTTTCGCTTAGAGAACTGCCTCAGTGTAGCTTCTGCAAGTGCTTTGACATCCGGAAATTTCTCTCGTGGGAACTCGACTCCAGGGTCCGCGAGATAGTACTCTACAAACCTGTTCCATGTCTTAGTGAAGGGGAAGCCGGATAAGAGAGCGCAAAAGGGAGATGGTACTGACTTTGCATGCAAGTTTGTTGGCAGGATGCAAATGATCCCTGTACCCCAACTGTCAAGAGCTTCTGTATGCAGGGCGAGAGAGTCTGTATTGCTAGACTTGACATAGTCTAGAATTGCAGTACTATACCGATAGAAATCGATGATAGTAATTGTCTCAGCTGGCTTCTCAATGGCGTTGAGCTCGTTGTCTTTTACAACGATAAAACCGCTCAGTTCTGGCACTTCACTAAGCTCTGATAATATGGTTTCCAGAGCGTAGTAGGGAGGAAGTTGTCCATTAAGGTCACAGACAGCTTTGTAACGAAGTTTCATAGTATGAATGAATTCTTCGCTTATTATAAATTGACTCCGGGATAGCTTCTTGAAGCTTCTTATAGCTGCTTTCAAAGCACTATGACCTTCACCCTTCCTATGTTTCTTTAATTCGGTAAGAAACTCGTCGGCGAATTCAATGGTAGATCCTCGAGCATTGATTTCCTAGACCAGGGTGTGATCCATACTGCTCGTCATCTATATCTTCACTTATAGGGAAAGAGTATACCATGTCTCTCCATTTGGATCGTACTAGGGAATGTTAGTGTTGATCAGATTGTGAAGCTTATGACTTCGCAATATCTTTTCCACTTGGTCCACCTAGGTGTTAAAGTCGGTACGCTCTTTCAGCGGTGGTGTGGATTTGTACAGGTTGAAGCTTCCTACTTCAGGTAGGCCAACAGCTTGGTCTGCAACAACGACGTCTCGCTTGGCGTGCCAGTTTCGGTTTGGTGCCAGCTACATGGCGGCAGGTTGGTTAGAGGATTCAGCCATCGTGGCTGATGAAAAATGAATGCAGTTCTCAACGTGAGATTCTACAACAAAGTTTCTTTGTCAAAAGAGATAGTACTCCGGTGAGATACTCTCTTTGTAAAAAGTGATAAAGAAGTGAGAAATGCACCCCTTTAAAGAGATATGCAAATCCAAAGTGAGATATACTATCCAGTAGTATTCTCAAAGAAAAGTGAGAGATATAGCCTTCAAAGCTATTCTCCAAATGAAGCAAGATATAACTAGCGTATTGATAGTGCTATTCTTGATAGTGAGGCTCCCCCGCGGGGAGATGCTTTGTCTGTTGACGAAATATGCTCCGTAGGCACTCCATGGTGTAAAGAGTCTGACAAGGTAAACTATGATCCAGATTCTAAGCAGGTGTGCATCGGTGGAAGGAATGAAGCGGATCGAGGACGCTGGAGAGGAACGTGTTGGAATAAAATACGGCATTATTCCACTCGACCAACACAAAAACCACGGTTAATGTGTATAGCCTAATGGAGGCCATACCCCAGTTTGACAGAACGTAGTTACTGCCCGTGTACTGCCAATAATGACATATCATGTGCCTGATATAGTGTTGGGTCGCTGGCAGAATCTTACCGCCTAGAGAGGCTCCCAGATGGCCTACCTACCTAGGTAGGTATAACTAAGAGGATAATTAGATAAGATCTAGGTCACGTGATATAAGAGCGACCCCCTTATGATATGGGTGCTTCGCTAACGCTCAGCAACAATGTATGTAGTGTAGTTACCTTCAAATCGTTTCTATAGTTACATCCTAACAGTTATGTTTATACTGTACAAATGTGTTCACACCTTGACTTCCCAGATCCGTTGATAGAACCAATTGTACACCTCCATTAAGACCGGCTCATTGACAGTGAGCTACTTGATGAATTGGAGAAAAGATATTTCATAATCTAATGCATTATCTGCACGGGAATGTACATACAGTACAAGAGTACCAGGTAATTGTGCTTTCACCACATCGGTGACTTGACCATAACAGGTATGTTGATAAGAAATACATGTAGCGTCCAAATATGCACGTACCCTTTCCATTTGTGCAGGACCACCCCGTGGCCATTTTGAATGAATGTAGTTAAAAGCGAACCCCCAATATGTGTGTTCATGCATGCCGGCCGTAAGGATCATGAAGGATCATACACCGGGCGTATGATGGAAATGATCAGCAGAGCCAAAGCCTGGTCAAGCAGTCAATGCAAAGCTGAGGCCCATCAACCCCATACCTGCAACAGCGAACCCGATTCCCATTCCCCGACGATGGGTAAGACCAAGTCCCTCGCTGAAAAGCTGCAGTGCAACTGAAGTCATCACTCCGGCCGTGGCGGCGAACATACCTCCATAGATCCCCCACGAGGTACCTGTGGCATCGTCGCTACCGTGTTGTCCGGTGCTCCAGATCCAAAGTGCGGCTAGGCCAGCACCGGCTGGTTGGCTGATACCTCCCAGAAGACTGGACCAGAACATTGCCTTCCAGCGGGAATTGAGGGCTAGATAGAGCGGAAGTGCCATGGCGAAGCCTTCCACGATGTTGTGGATGAATAGAGCCAGGAATACTGTCATACCGAGGGTTGGGCTGGCGTGGTTGGTGGCATAGGTGATGAACCCCTCGGGAAGCTTATGCAGAGCAATGGCGAGTGAGGTCTGGAGTCCAATGGAGAGGAATGCATTTTTAGGGACGTGATGGTGGTGCTGGTTGCCACCGGCAGATTTGGGACGCCCGGAGTCGATGTCGTCGCGGTGGCCATGAGACTCGTCCTGATGTTGATGCTCGGAATGGGGATGATGCTCAGAATGGGGATGGTACTCAGGATGCGAATGAGATAGATGACTTGAAGAATGCTGGTCTAGGATCTGAGACGAATCGGACGATGTAACATCTGGTTGTATGTGGTGCTGTGCAGAGATCCTGTCAAAATACCCCCCTTCCGGGGCAGTAGGAATATGTTCATTGTCAGCCTCAGTTTCCGCGCGGGAAATATCTGATTCCAGCGGCACGGATAGACTTTCGCGATGCAGCAAAGCGGGTCGTGGGGGTTCATCGCTGTTGGGTGGCGCAAGCACCTTGGTGCATTCGAGACCGCAGGTTTGGGAAACCCCAAAGCAAGGCCCGTCCTCGTCGCAGGTGGATTTTACGCCACCCATGAGCGACGTAATGCGACGCGTTAGTATTGCCCGCATCGTCTCGCGTCTCGGCGCCGGCTCAAGATGTTGGCTCCGTTGTACCACCGCTGGCGTTGACTTGAATGAAGTTGGCTTATTAGGACGCAGCAGCGGGGTTCGTTCGGTATGTCCATTTGCACGGTCTTCGCGTGCGGGCTCGCCGCGCTCGGGATCTCCTTCCGACCCGTCATGGGTATGGGCACAGTCGACAACATGAGATGGGATGTATCGGTGTGCAAATGCAGATAACAGTTGAATGCCTGCGACTCCGGTAATGAAAAGGCCGATCAAAATATATGCAGATACAGCGGGAGAGAAGCCGGCGCGAGTGAGGTATTGCTTCGAGGTGGGGAGCATGCTATAGAGGGAGGTAAAGAGCTGCCTAAAATTAGTACAGTCCATGGATTTCCTCTAGGATGATAGCTCACCATGACTCCAGCGCTAAGACATAATGATGCCGACAGGAAGTTACTACTGTTGGCTATTTGGAAGCTCTTGCAGTGGGAAAGCGCCTGCACCAGCACATCGACACAGATGATAGAGGAACCAAGAACGCAGGCTGAATACAATTAGTGATGAATATTTGTGTATCTCCAGCGACACTTACCAACACCTGAGACAGCGCTCATCACCCACCCCCGGAGGTCGTTGGCAGACATGGCGTGGGGAGTTGAAGAAACCTGAACGAAAACGGTGATGTAATTTGCTGGTTGGCGGTCAACCCTTTGCCTCTTGTCTCTATCTCCTTCTCTCTAGGGAAATGAAAACATGATGTTCGTGGATGAGCATTTATAAGTCAATCACCTGCGAAGGTCTGAGGGCAGTGCATATTCGTCCCCAAGGTTCTCACTGGACTTCTGCAGCTCACCCCCTCATGGCTGGGATCTGCAATGTGGAATAAACGGTCTGGCATGGTGTATCTCTATATTGAGAGTCTCGGAGACTATAGGATATGGAGTAAAATGGTTCAACCTGCAGAGGTCTATGAATACTGTGTCATTGCAAGCTGTTGTGTGATCTTTGACCCATTCTCATATGATGAAGGGACGCATGCAAGGGGCATGCCACTGACAGTATCTGGTGATTTGAATGATTCTAGACTCAAATCACGAGAACCATGATATCCAAGAGCAAAAGAATCAAGAGAATATCAAGAGAATACATATAAACAAGCCATCTCCCATGCAGATGCAAGTGTTCAGGGGGCCATGTGATGTGATTGGCCCGTGACTCCCCATCTGTTTTATTGTCTTTTGTTTCGGTTCCTGTCTCTGGACTTAACCAGCCCTACCTAGGTATATACACCCAAGGGACACTCAGCCATGTCCAAAGCAACTCTGGCTGTTATTGCTGCCGCCAGTGCAGCCACTGGAGCTGGTGTCACTGCGCTGCTCTTCTCCGGCAAACCCTCAAAGCCCCAACAAGAGACTCTCTCCCCGACACCGACAACCCAAAACCCTAAGGTGCCGGTGCCTTCAACCATCCCAAGCCCAACCCTAGCATCCAAGCTAGCCACCGGACCCGTGGACGCAGCAGGAATCCTCCAATATGGCTTCCCGGGCCCAATCGCCGACGAGCTCTCCTCGCTCCCATTGCACGGCGCCTACGACCGACGCACACGTAACCCATCCTGGGTTGCAGAACACATTACACCGGAATCCCTGCGCATGAACAATGCCGACCGAAAGAGGAGCACTTTCTTCGAGGACACGACCATCCCGGCCATGTTCCGCGCCAAACTGTCCGACTATTTCCGCTCAGGCTATGACCGCGGACACCAGGTGCCAGCCGCAGACGCGAAGTGGTCGCAGGATGCGATGGACGGTACATTCGCACTGAGCAACATGTCTCCGCAGGTCGGCGAGGGCTTCAACCGCGACTACTGGGCGCACTTTGAGAATTTCTGCCGTGATCTCGCTAAGCGATACCCCTCTGTTCGCATCGTTACCGGCCCCCTGTACCTGCCTCACCGTGACCCGGATGGAAAGTGGCGCGTTAATTACGAGGTTATTGGTAACCCGCCTAATGTCGCTGTGCCCACGCACTTCTATAAGGTTATCTATGCCGAGGATGGCACCAACTCGCCGACGAGCAAGGTTGCGCTCGGTGCTTTTGTTCTGCCCAATGCTCGCATTGCGAATGATAAGCGTCTGACTGACTTCGAAGTTCCTCTCGAGGCTGTTGAGCGTGCTTCTGGTTTGGAATTCGGCTCTAAGTTGGACCTCAGTCGTCGTCGTCGCTTGTGTCAGGAGGTGTCTTGCTCGATCACTGTGCGCGAGTTCAACAATGCCAATAAGCGTTCTTGAGCTTGGGGCATAGGAGGGGAGAGAGACTAGGTTCGCCTTTGACTTCTCGCATGGCTTCACTGTATATCTAGAAACATTTTTATTTGCATGGTTCGGGCGTTAATAACCGCTCCGGGCGGCAATATCAGGATATTTTTATCGTACACATAATCGAAACCTGTAGTGTTTCATGCTTTTTCCTCGGTTTGTCATTACGGAGTTGCTTAGCACTGGAACGCAACTCCGGTCTTCTTCCCCATATTCCCACCTTTGCTAGCAAACCCAGTCCCCTCGGAGGAGACCTCCACCAGACCAGGTTGAATAGCATCCTTATCCTTCTTCTTAGACTTCTTGTTATTCCCATTCCCATTGCCGTCTGGGGTTGACTTTGCCGTAACGTCCGTCTCACAGACGTAACATAGGACCTGGCCATGGAGAGCAGCATTCTTCTCCTGCTCCTCCTTCGAGGCATGTGGATCGGGGATGTGGTGCTCGTGGGGAATCATGAATTTCGTTACACACGGGGAGCAAATGACATGCCCGCAGGGCTTTGTGACTGCCATAAGAGATATTAGCAAAACCCAATGGCTGTGTCAACTTCTATTCCACATACGCATCGCTTTGAGCCCATTACTCAAATTCTTCTTGCAACTCGGGCACACCCTGGACACAGTCCCGTCGGAAGCCTTCTCCTCCGTGAAATTAACTTCAACAAGCGACTTGAGTGAGTAGCTGTGTCGACTCTCATCCGTTGAGCCAGGACAGACAGGCGTCAACTTGACGGTCTTGTTAGCGGCGATTTCATTGGCATCCGTGTTAGGCGTTAAAGATGGGACCCAGAAGGACGGCAGAGCAGATTTGCTAGACGACTAGAGCAAAGTTGTTAGCCAAGATAAACCCCCAATTGAAGACTAAAGCTCCAAGCTCCAGCTCAAAGAACGACCACAAACCTTCTCCATCTTCAACTCCTTCCTCAGCCTCTCCTTCTCTTCCCCAGCAACACGAGCCATCTCCTCCTCCCCGAGCTCAAAAACCCTCTTCCTCTTCCCATCAACCTCAACCTCCCTAGCCTTAAACTTCTCCAAAGCCTCCGACTCCTCGGCCTTGCGTTTCGTCCCAACACCAGAACCACCCTTATTCTCCAGGCCCATCGAAACAAGCTCGAAATCCCTAAGATCCCTCTCCTTCATCTCCGCCAACGAGCGCTCCTCATCCTCCGCAATGCGTTTCCTCGCCTCATCGCGCTCTTTCTCCAGCCGTTTGATCTCCTGCCTCTGAGCGAGGAGGTCACTAATCGCACACTCGCGACAGAAGAGGTCGCCGTTGCTGGCGCAGGCGACTACAGGCGCGCGCGCGGGCTGCAGACATAGACGGCAGGAACCGAAGGATAAGAAGCTGTCGCGGCCGATTGCGCTGCGTTTTGTGCCCCAGGTTGAGCGGAGTAGACCGCGTTCGTAGGAGGTGAAATGTGGGAGGGAGGTGTTTCGCTTTGAGTGCGCCATTTTGGGTGTGGTTGGCAGGGAAGTTGATGGAGGTGAGGGTGGCTTTTTTTGAAGCTTGGATGGCGTAATGGGGTTTTGGTCGGGGATTTGGCGGCGGTGGAAGATCGGGGCTTGCTATTGGTGCGTTGGTTTACCGCTTGGCTCACCGCTTTTGTCAGCCCTATACGACTTCGGGTCTATGAACAGGGATTCCAAGGTTCCTTGGAAGGTTCCAAGGTTGTATGCTCATGTTAGTCAACAAGCATTGACTCGTAGTCGTTAAGTGTAATTACATTTAAGGTCACACGGATACTTGGAAAGAAAAGGTATCAAATCGATCATGTCAATCATAATTCACTTTTGTCTATCAGTGACTCCAGAGCTTTACACTCGAAAGCATAATCGAAACGAAATGGCCAAGCCACGAGATATCAAAGCACGCCCATGAATGCAGCCTGTCATACAGATCTGATTCAATGATCTGGCAATAAATGAGAAGTTCCCAGAAGCACAAACGCGGACGCGGACGCAAACAGATGCTCAAAAACCCGACCCAACCGAAAACCTGCCACGAAACCGAGATTCACCATATGTTAATGCAAGGACAGTAAGGAAAGTCAACCAGGAAAAGAAAAGATGCAAGAGTTTGGAAAGGGGGTATAATAATCGTCAAGCAGAAGATCAAGATGAGAATGGTTAGGATGTACAGAAGAAAGTAAAAGAAGTTGGGGGTGCAGACTCAGGCGCCTACGGCCTGCTCGCGTAGGTTTTCGCTGGACGGCGTATCAACGATTCGCTCGCTGATTGATGTAGAGGAGGGGGACGGGGAGGGGGAGCCGTCGTGCCTTGGTGCCGAAAGATGGCCGTATATTGTGGATGAAGGGGAGTAAGGAGTATGTTGGGTGTCTAGGGGATGCGGAGTCGGGAGCGAGGTGACCACTGGGGAGCCCGGGGCCCCGATATCCTCTTCCGGCTGCTGTTCCTGCTCTTCCTGCGCATCCGTGAACTCTGCCGGGTCGTCGCTGGTGCGCACACTTAGGCCAGTGGCGGTGCTCATTCTGCGGGCCGAGTGAGGACGTTCCGGGCTGCGATCGGTCATAATCGACTCGCCGCTGTCCAGTATAGCAGGATCTGATACCCGTGATTCTTCATGAGGGGTGGGTTTTCGGAGCTTGAGGCGCTCTTCCGGGGGCATGTTCTGCCATTCAGACCCGAATGTGACGATGGATGCTTTCTTCCCATGCACGGTGAAACTAGGGGCTTTGCGAGGAAGGACTTCTCCATCGCCAGAGACTTGGTCGTCCTCCTCCTGTCCAATACTAGAAACTGAGCCCCGTTTCTTCTTCGAATGAGAGTGGGTTCTATGAGCATGCGAATCACGGAGGGTGCGGTGAAGGCTGCGACGGACGCGACTAGGTCTATCGCTCTTATCTTTCGGATTTGTCTCGCCCTCGGTGTCTTTACCGGGGAGTCCGTTAGAGGCGGTCTCGTCATCCTTTTGTGTCGACGGGGACGCCGGCAGCTCCAGTAGGCCAGCTTCCCTTAGAACACGCTCCTCGCCGTCATCGAAGCTGACAGGCGTTGTCAGTTTCGATGTACGAGATGCCAGGCTAGCTCCATCCCACCGGCTGGCACGGCTGAGAACCGAGGCTTCACGCTCCAGTTTAATGGTCGCTGGATCGGGTGAGTATGACTTCGCACGTTCGGGGAGGGCCACAGCAGAGCGCTGGCGACCGACACGAGCAATGTCAGCCGAAGTGGCAGATCCCGGGATACTAGGGCGACGCAGTTCATCATTCGACGGCTTAGGCAGCAGTCCAGCCTCCGAGGGCTGCTCGGTCTGGGCCATATTAGGCTCAGGGGTATCAGCACTAGAGACGGTATGCACGATACTACCGGCTTTTTCCACGCTAGGCTCCGATGTAACGGACGGTCCGGAAAGAGATGCGAGGCGTGCCCCGTCCGAATGGGATGGCGTCGGTTCAGCGACCGATCCGACCCTGCCTTCCACTGCCTCTTCATCCTCTCCCAGGTCACGTAGGAGAACCTGGCGGTAACATTTGCTCCGCCAGATATCCTGTCTCACCCATTTGATCTTGGCAGACAGGCGGCCTGCAGCCATGATGACGTTCTCGCGGGCCCGGGCGTGAAGAGGAGTGAGCACTTGCAAGTGTCGAGCATTTTGTAGAAGATCATCCAGTTGCTTTTGTGACATCGCGAGCTTTTCGTTTCTTTCCCGAATCTTTTGGCTCATCAATTGTTGCCGCGCAGCAACAAATTCGGCAACAATGTCCGTGTCGATGCTGGGAGAATGGGGCTCTATGTCCGTGGACTGGTGAGACTTCTGTGAAGATATCGAGCTTAATCGCTGACTCTTGCGGTATCGCTGTCCCTCATAGTTCGTGGCGATCATGCCCTTGGTGCGCACACCAGTGGTCCTGAAGGCAGCAGCATAGTTGAGATGTGCAAGCCAGTCATTCATCTCAGACTCAGTGCTCGCAAGGAATGTCTCTTCCAGCGCGTTGTGTCGAACAAAGATAAAGGCATGTTTATGCTTTTTATAACTCGAGTCAAGAAGGGCAACTGTGTCACCAGTAGACACGATGTTGTCCGGCTTGAATTCAGCAAGGGGTGGCTTGAAAACGAGGGTTCCCCTACGGCCGTTCTTGACATATGCCTCATGCTGTGCCATGAGTGAGCGCACCCAGTTCACATTGCGGAAGAAGTAGAGCTGAGAAAATGTGAGAATCGCACCCCATTCCTGCCAGGGCGACCTGGCTTTCTTCTTCTTCGGGTCTTTCCGCCAAAGCAAGCCGACCTTGGCGACTTTGATATCTACCAGACCGGGATTCGAGTCGAGCGGACTACCTAAGCTAGCCGGCATGAAGGCGTCAGGACGAGAGCGCAGAGAGATAATTTGCAAGATCCCAGACTTGGTGAAGGCCTGGTGGAGGGCATCCATGTCCGGTGGCCCAGCGGTTCCAAAATGATTGTATGTATCTTCCAGATCCATGACATCCTTCAAGCTGGGGCGCAGGGATCCTAATTTGCCCTCTAGAATAAGCGAATAGGGATCGACAGGCTCCCGTGCAATCCGTGCCAGATTTTCGGAACTAGTGCTTTTGAATAGAGTGCGACGTGGTTTCGCCAAGTGACGGTCCGGCAGGTTGGCGTCTTCGACACGAATGAACGGAGTGTATGAGATGTTCTCATAGAAGCACTCAAGAATGTCCTCTGAGATTCCCTCACTGCGACTTATCTTGACATAGTCCGCCTTCTGCATCTTCCGTTTGTTGTTCTTATTGAAAACGTCGGTGTGAAGAATCAAAAGTGAAAATGCAATAAAATATGCGTTATCCGGGGCTGTGAAGATGCCTGGGTTGCATTCATGATAGCGATCAGCAAATGCTTGCACGAAACGATCAATCTGCTGTGTTTCTTTCGGAAGCTCGACTTCCATCAAAAGCTTGCGAATTGACATGTCGAGTGGGTCACCGAAGTATGAGAAGGTTCTCATGTATTTTCGGAGACAAACCTTGTAGAATTCCTCGTCTGACTGAGCGAGGACACCAGCAATCATGCCACGAGGTATATTTTCTTCCAAACGGGTCAGATACGAAGCGGGTGTATCGCTTTCTTCCCGCTTTGGGATTGTCGGTAGCTCTTGCTTTGAGATAGGGGTGGAGGCGCCACCTATCGTGGGCGAACCGTGACGAGGAGAGGGCGGGGACGAGTTTTGTCTCAATCGCTGCGTGATATTGAACATATCACCAAAACTTTTGCGGCCACTGGTCGAAGTGGAGGTGCGTGCCGAAGATGCCAAATATGGCGGTATGGACAAGTCGTCGTGGTTCTCAGCCAGGGATCCCATGGTAGATGAACGTCCTCGGTTCTTTAAAGAGGGATTGGACCGAACTGAGCGAGCGGAATTCGTCGAATCATTTCGAAATAGCGGTGTTACATTTGAGGAGGCAGCGAGCCCGACGGTGGAACGAGATGGCGAGGGTAGTGGTGAAACATGGTCGTGGCCATCCGAAGTCTCAGATTTTGGAGTATCTGCTGGGGCGAACTTCGGTCGATTATTCACAACTCCAGCCGGGTGCGAGACTTTGGGGGGTAAAGGAAAGAGAGGGCTCCGGGTTCGTTTCAAGCGTGGCATACGGAATCGCTTTGCGGCAGTGGCACTTTGACCATCACGAGGGGAAATGCTTCGGGTGATTGTCTGGTCGCCATAGCTCTGGTCTGACCGAGACGATTCGGAAAACCGGGGATCAATCACCGACGAGCGCTGAGAGTCGTTAGGCTGCGGGTTCCCCCGAAGTGAGTTTGTTGACAAGCGTCCAGGCTCTTCGGTAATGCTCTGGGACATGGCAAGTGTCGAGTCGGTAACCTGGGAGTCGGTTGATCCCTGGCCCCTTCTACGAGGCTTCGCGGGTTGTTCCATCGATCTCCGAGACATTTCCTCCATGGACTGTTTTCGCGACGATGGTCGAAAGCTGAGCCTGGGTCTTTGTTTCACCGGCTGGTCGAGCTCTTGACTGGTCGGGGCGGTAGTAATAATTTTGGGAGCTTCATCCGGGAGACACAGTTAGTCAATCCATCCTCCTGAGCGTTGGGGTTGTCAATGTTTCACTTACGAGGTAAGGAAGGGACCGGAGGAGTGTCCTGGCCCGCCCTGACGTAAGACTTGGATAGTTGGGGATCAGATGCATGCCGTAGTCTCATGAAGCTGAATCGCTTGTGGCGTACGCTGGAACGGTCCGAGGATGGTCCTGCAAAGTCCGGCTGAGCTACCCCATGGTTTGAACCGTTGTCATCCGGTGCCGGAAGTTCTGGATTCACGCTTTCTGATAATCCGGGTGTGCGAGGAATTGACTCGGATAGTCTAGGTTCGGCGGGGGGGTAGGGGCGAGGAAGGTGTTCACTGCGACGGGATTGGCCTTGAGGCTCCATGGTGCTCTGCCTCTTGCCATCGGCCACGAGACGCAGTCCTTTCCAATGCATGGTGAAGGACAGAGCGTTAGGATAAACCCAAGCTAGTCCATGAAATGTAACACGTTAGATGGGAATTGAAATAGAAAGGACATCAGGTGGATCCAGACGCGGTTCTGGAGGTCAGCCCTCGCAAAAAGGGGAATGCCGGAAAGGGAAACGTTCTAGATTTCTTTCTGCCGCCACGCGTATTTTCTTTTTCCTTTTTTAGTTCACACACAAAAATAGATAGAATCCAAAAAAAACACAAAAAAAAAGATAGAAGAGAAGGGAAATAAAATGATTAACTAGAGGGGCAAGGCAGACAAGTTCGAATCTAGGTCTGAGCGTCGGGTAATTGACCGGGTTTAAGCATACAGATGGAAAGGATTGATCTTATGCTTATTATAGATAGTATAACTAGTTTCTATTTAAATCATACAGATCGAATAGACTAAATAGATGTTTAAATAATAGTCAAATCAGTATATTCCTATGATACCGTTGGAAGTATACCGAGTACCGAGTATACTGAATGGCCACTGACGTAGAACAAAAAAATAGCCAAGGGGGTGCATGTCATCTACTTTTCTCTCAATGGAGAATTTTCTTTTTGCCTTCTACTTTTTGATGTCACATTTGACCCATTTGACCCATTTGACCTTGATAGCACATGTGGACTATATCATCGTTATCTCCCCCCGACCCTTTTGTCCCCCGCCTTTCATTTTCTCCGCATCCGTACACTCTCGATTATCCCTGTGAACTTATTCTGAGGACTGAAGACACCTTCCCCAACTCCCCAACTCACCTCTTTTCAGAACGGGTTACTGCGAACCGGCATGCGTCTTTTTCTCCCATATTGGTCGCATCGACCTTGATCCCTCTTATCTCCGCCGTCCCCGCTGGTTCAAGCATCACCCCACCGCCACCCTTGCAGCCCTCCCATTTCACTCATTCTAGCCCGCGCCCATGGGCTCGACTCCGCGACTGGATAATTGGCTCGATATGGGATATTGATCACAAACACCGCTCTTCAAAACATTCCTCGCCACCGTCCAATATTCACGATCGGTATGGCAGTGATGTCGTCCTCCGCTTTCATTTGCGCCAGCCGGACGAGGCAGAAGCATTGGCTTCCGCCTCGCAGGTGCTGTTTTTGGACATTTGGGCTATAACCTCGGAATTTGTAGATATCAGACTTGCAGATGATATGGTGAGTTTATACTCTGAACACTTTATGATCTTTTCACTAATTATTCCATAGATCCCTTCCTTGCTGGACCTATTACCTTTAACACTCCGCACCTCCTACACTCCCCTCATGGACAACCTCGCCGATGAAATATACGCTTCTTACCCTTCTCGTCACCGTAGCGACTCAGACTTCAAATCGGGACTTGCTTCGGCTGAGCTGAAGACGATATCGAACGGCGACCTATTCTTCCAAGAATACCAGCCACTCTCGGTCATCACGCAATGGATGCGCTTGATGGCATCAATGTTCTCCTCGCACGTACGGATGACCAGCGTGGGAGTCTCCTACGAGGGTCGCGATATCCCAGCATTGCGACTCGGTACCTCTCACAACACAGAAACCACATCGGGTCCTCGGAAGACAATCCTTATCGTCGGCGGTAGTCATGCCAGGGAATGGATCAGTACCTCCACTGTAACATATGTCGCCTACAGTCTCATCACTCATTATGGCTATTCACCCGCCGTAACACGGTTGCTGCACGAATACGACTGGGTCTTAATTCCAACTATCAACCCCGACGGATACGTCTACTCATGGGAGTCAGACCGTCTATGGCGCAAGAACCGTCAGCCAACGGGTCTTCCACTATGCCCGGGTGTCGACCTAGACCGCGCATGGGACTACGAGTGGGACGGCGAGTCGACCCGCTCGAACCCGTGTTCAGAGAACTACGCCGGCGCAGAGCCATTCGAGGCACTTGAATCGCAGCGTCTGGCGCAGTGGGCCCAAAATCAGACGGCGCATGGCGGCGCTGAGATCGTAGGCTTCCTCGACTTACATTCCTACTCCCAGCAGATTCTATACCCTTACTCGTACTCCTGCTCATCCGTGCCCCCCCACCCTCGAGAGTCTCGAGGAGCTAGCGTTGGGTCTGGCTAAGGCAATCCGTCAGACCTCCCATGAATCGTACGACGTTACCTCTGCGTGCGAGGGGATCCTCACTCAAGGTGCAGCTGCTGGGATTACCTCGGGCGGCAGCGCGTTGGATTGGTTCTACCATAAGCTTCACACCAGATTCTCGTACCAGATTAAGCTCCGCGACCGCGGTAGTTACGGATTCCTTTTGCCTTCGGAGCACATTGTTCCGACGGGGAAGGAAATTTTCCGTGCTCTATTGACATTCGGCAAGTTTGTCTGGGGCGAGGAGGCGTCGGATATCAGCCTTGAGGATATGACGGGCGATCAGATACCTCTTAACTGACAACCTGTAGGCTTTGTTCTTTTTTGATGATTGCATGTTGACTTTACGAGCGTATCTCCCTCTTTAATTGCGGTATTTCTGGTGTTACAAGGTCTTTGTACAGTATTTTGGCTATTTGAGCCTAAGAATGTAAAGAATGTAATCCAGACACCTTTCAATGTACCTGTAGCTTTGGATGCGATATGAACGAGACAAGGCAGAAAATGACTACTTCGTTTAATATATATTTGGAGATCTTTACTTGGTATACACCTAGGAGATGAAAGAGATATAATGTCCCCATCAGAACGCAGACCACAACCTCTCATTCAAGCTTTCAGGTATGTACGTCGGAAGTAGTAAAAAGCCAAATACATAATAAACAAGCAAGGAAAATTAATCAATGTTGGCAGCAGCGTTCATGCTTCTGAGAGAATGTGGGGTTATATACGTCACGTGCTGTACTGTGTTAATTTCTGCCTGCAGATCATGGCACACAATATCGGAAAGCTACGTCCTTGAGAACCAGGAGAAAAAACAACGGTAAACTGAGACTCATTTCTCATAATATGAACGTTTAAATGTAAAGCAACATATTAATGGCCTGTCGGTGGAGAAACCGACATCACAGACAGCGCTCAATTCCCATAGCAGGAGGAATAGGTCTAGGGCCCGCATCAGAAAAGCCAGGAGACGAAAGTCCGGTAGAACCAGCCAGCATTGTTGTGCTTCTCTGTCTCAGCCTCTTTCCTGGCGAGATACAGCGCCTCCTCGCGATCAATCTCGTCCTTTCCGGTGAAGAGATCGGCTGTCATGGGGTCAACACCCTTGCTGCCGGTCGCGAACTTGTATCCAAAGATCATAATGAGGTATAGCGGGATACCGAGATAAGCGGTGATGAAGTTCTTGTAGTCGAAGTTTCCGTATGTTTTGGGGTTGTGGATGAAGACGTCGAAGTTCTTAGTGAAAGCGATGAGAATGCAGAATCCCAGGGCGAAGTATGAGCCTGCGACGCCGAGGGGAGCTTTGTAGGCCAGGCTTTCCTCGGGAACACCCTGTGCTTTGCGCGCGCGCACGAAGTAGATGTGGGTGACCAGGATCGAGATCCAGGTGAGGAGACCGAAGATGGTGACGAGGTTCACGAAGTACTTGAACACGGTTTTGGAGTCGCTGCTAACGTTCATGTAGCCCAGTAAGGCAATTATGGATGAGATAGCCAGTGCGGGGACGGGAACGCCGCGGCGGTCGGTGCGGGCGAAGATCTTGGGGGCTTTGCCTTCGCGGGCCAGGCCGTAGATCGTACGGGTGGCGATGTACAGATCGGAGTTGGCTGCTGAGAAGACGAAGAGTAGGATACAGGCGTTCAGGATGTGGGGCAGGATTGGGATGGCGGCCAGCTCGATGGCGACCACGAAGGGTGAAGCTGCGGCTGAGCCCTTCTTCTTGTTGTCGTCTGAAAGGGCGAAGAGAAGTTTCGGGGAGTTGTATGGAACAAGTGTACCAACGAGGAGTACGCTCGTCACATAGAACACCAGGATTCGGTAGAAGGTCAGTTTGATCGCGCGAGGGATCGTCTTGCGGGGGTTCTGTGCCTCGCCGACCGTCACTCCAACTAGCTCAGTGCCCAGGTAGGCGAATGTTGCGGAGACCATTGTGGACCAGAAAGCCAAGAATCGACCAGGTGCTCCATCCATCTTATAGGTGTTGAAAGCACCGGGTTCCTTCCAGTAGCGGAAACCCTTACGGTCATGGTCCGGTCCACCACCAAGCATGAGAATGAAGGACATGAGGATGATGCCGAGAATTACAATGACTTTGAAGGAGGACAGCCAGAACTCAAATTCACCGAAGAACTTCACACCGAAGTAATTGATGGCGACGACAATTACCAGGAAGATGGTAATCCATACTCCAGCGTTGACCTTCTCTGGAGGTATCCAGTATGATATGACCATTGCACCGGCAGTCATTTGGTTTGGTGATAGAATGATATACTTGAACCAGTACCTGGAATCGGGTTAGCGAGATCATCTCGAAGGAAATGGGTCGTACATACGTCCAGCCGAGGGTGAAGCCAAGAGCAGGATCAACGAATCGGACGGCGTAACCAGTGAAACCAGAGGGCAATGGCAGCCAAGCCGCCATCTCTCCAAGAGCACACATGACCAAGAAAACGATGAAGCCAACCCAAGCATAAGAGATGAGGATTGCACCGGGCTATCTAAGTCAGTACGAAGGTGCTAGGGTATTTCGGTGTAGATACTCACGCCAGCCCTGCACGAAATTGTGTTAGTCTTTGATCTTAAAGTAAAACGCTTAGGGAACCCAATTGTCACTTACTTTGCAAGAGCTTCTCCCGTTCCAATGATCAAACCAGTACCAATAGCACCACCGATGGCTGTTCACTGTCAGCGCATGCTTGCCCGTCCGACTCAGCACTGCACCTACCAATCATAGTAATATGTCTTGCCTTGAGCGCACGGTGCAGCTCGACATGATTTGGGTCGTTCAGACCACTCTGACCTTGCTCAATCTTGCCATCCACACTGAACTCCCTCGCGACAGTGTGGTCCGGGTATTCCGCGGCCTTGATAGACTTCTCCATCGTGTGTTCGATGCGCAGAGAATTGCGCTGACAACGGAAAAGGCCCGGGTAAGTGAAAAAAGGTAACCCCAGATGTAAGACCAGGAAGACGTGGGGGAGAGGAATTAAATGGAAAGACAAGAGCGGAATGTACACAGCCCTGAAGATAAGCAGGGAAAAAGCAAATCACGGGCTGAGTGAGCTCTGGAGGGAAAACACAATTAAATAAGATAAATAAGATACGAGAGACCTTAGACCTCGGGCGTTGTCTACATAGCCAAGCCTTTTTCATTTTACGGGGTAAATTACCCAAACACTTTAGCCCACACCTGCACAGTCACTTGGCTTAGAATCCATCCCGAAGGGCTTCACCTGTGATCTCACGGTTTGGCCGTTTCCGGTTTGTGGGGAGAACTAGTAATAGGGTTGTGCTCGTGGAAGAGGGCTATGTCTTTCGTGTCTAATTTGTGTCTAGTGAAGCTGTAGATCTCTCAGATACAGGGATAACTTCAACATCCATGGATGATGCAGGTGATTACTGTATACGGTACCTCTGTATCAGATATGTCCGATTCACGGCAAAGCTTGGTACCCAGGTACATGTATGTAACAGATACTACCTTGGTGCTCCAGGGGACACAGCAAAGCGGAGACATTGGCGCCAAGATTGAACACTATGGGCTCTGCGGGGAGTGCTTTCCACCGGCATTCGTCGGACAAATTTAGGTTGCCCCATTCCCCCAGATTTTCGCTACGATGGAGCTTTTGCAGTTTACACTTGTTACATGTATTTACGGATAATATTAGAATAATATGTAAACGTTCACTACAGAGCCAACGTCGATCGAAAAAGCAAGGAAAAAGATAAAAAGTAAATCGCCGGGGCAAACCCATATCTTTGACTCAGCCGACTGATAGCCCCATTCGCGGAAAGTGCCCTTATCAGGCCTGACCCCGAAGCAGGACAACCATCGAATGCCAAGACGGAATTCAACCTTGGCCCATGAACGCTAAGCTTAACCCGGGCGAGATGTGCCTGCTTGGAGTCTGGGCATTTGAACCAAGACGGTTCGCGTATGGTTCAGCCAATCCTTATCTCTCTTGGCGGGTGTGCGCGTGGCCTGGTCGTATCAAGGTTAATCTATGTGGAGGGGCTTAGGCGAAATATTATTCTGGAAGAAATTGGGATTGTGGCGAGGATCTAGTAGAATTGGCCTGGGGTTGCCCAAGTGGCTTTGGTGTCAAGGTTGAGTGAACAAAGGTACATACGAGGCGTCAAGGCGTCCTCGATCTCTGCTACTTACCTACAAAATATATTCTGGGCATACTCCATCTGCTGAAGAGGTCGATATTCCCGGTTCCTTCGATTCTTTGTGTGTCAACAAGTTATCATGTGCTTGTGTGCTTATCTCGCGCTTGTTCCTAGGCTGCAACAGTGGGGATGCCGAGCATAAATAGCAAGTTTTTGAATCCTTTGCGCCACTTTTGCTACTTCCTTCTGCACCGGTGAGTGCCCAAACGCGCATTGCTCCGAGACAAAGTCCGATGGAGGAGATAAACGCCAAGGCTGATATCGAAGTCGGAGCAGTGTCAGGAGGAAAGCCCGAGATAGCTCCGCTTGTTAGGATTTTTAGCATCGGCAATTTTGAACAATATGGAAAGAGTAGCGAGTCATTGATATTGAATACTTGAAGCAATATGAGACATTCTGGTTTTCGGGCGTAGACTCGGGTGTGACAGATAAGCATTCTCTTGATCTCACGGACCCCTGAAGATACATCGCTTCTATTCCGGCTCGGTAATCAACCGAAGGACAACGGTCCTAGATAGATGGCGCGGATATGGTTTCCCAATCCCGCCGTGTGATGTCTCAGACACCCGTCACCTGAAGTGGGAAGCCATGCTATGGAACTAGTGCTTCCAGCAATTTCATCTATAGCCCAGGCGGAAAGAATATAAAGGTATCCTGAATTCGAAGAGGAGAATGGAGGGGAGGGGTGGGGGTAGTAAAAAGAGTTTCAGCGACAGAACGTTTACGGTAGTCACACCAAGCTGGAAAGCGACAATATGATCGAGTCGGGGGCGGCTTAGGTATTCAGATAATGCCAAAGATTGGGGTAAACAGAAAATCGCGCTTGCTGGACGTCCATCCGGGGTAATCGAGCAAATTAAGCTCAATTTAGGATGGCGAGATGATCTAGAGCATGCATAGCTGACGTGGGAGACAACGGCCCCCAACCAACAAACGAATCCGCAAGCCAATCGGGCTTTAGATGGGGTCACACCGACACGGAGAAGGAGGCTCTTTGTGGGAATCAGGCAGGATCCAGCCTCATGAAAATGCCCGATGGAACGGAGCTACCTGTTAGATCGGTTATTGATTCGTCCAGAATCAAGGATCACAGATGCAGATTGCGACCCATAGCGCTTCGATGCATTGCCAGCAACGTGGCCTTGGAAAGATGGAATAATGTTACCTCATAGAGAACCACATTTGAGGGGGTGTGTACCCACTATACGCAGGTCTAGCGCAGTTGGCTCGAGGGAACAAAGGGTTTGGATGGGTGCTGCCTCGCACATGTGAGAGTCAGCCGCTGGATTCAGCCTCGTGGGAGCGATGCATATCCTGGGTTGGGTTTAGGGTGAAATAGTGGCGGTGGGCCTATGTTGGTGCAGTTACGGGGACCGAATGGAAGGATGGCTCGTATGTACTTGGTCGACTTGACTAGGTGGCACCACTGAGCATGCACAATGGAGACCCTTGTCGTTCAACAGGTACAGCTGATGGTGTATGCAGCGATGGAGGGGAACTAAACCAGTCAGCATCTTATAATATCCGCTGCCAATTCGAAGCTAGTGCAAGCTACCGTTATCAAACCAAGTTCCTGAGGGAAACACGTCCGAGGCTAGTACCTGGGAGACATTCTCATCCTGTCGATGAAAGTCAACGTTACCAACATCCTGGATGGTGGAAATGTGATCAGGGTGTTTAGGTGGGGGCCATTTGGTCTGCAAATCCAAAGCCTTGAAAATGTGCTGTGGCGTGCATACGTGCATGAGGACAGCGATCAATGGAGGTCGTCTATTGGGTGGTGAACGCCGCAGCGGTTACAAGTATTTTTATATTATTTATCACGCTGATCGGAGAATTATGATTCGTGCAATGAAGGTGGACTTTACTACCATTAGAATTATTAAACAGTAGCTAATTTGCCTGTTTTCCATGTCAAGACTTGAAGACATGAGGGGGGAATTAATTGTCGATTCCCCTGTTGTCCCCTATATCAGGGCCTGGCGGCAGTCGAGCATCTGGATTCTTCAACTTCCAGCTCTTCAAACAAAAGAAGGGGATTTCCCCTACTTCGTGTATCGATCTCAAATCCCAAATAACCAACACCATGGGTGGAATGCGTCTCCCCCGCCCAACGGGCATCTATGTCCCCAGTTCACCAAGAACCCTCACCAACGATATGATCTCTCCACCACTCTCTCCAGAATTCAGCTTTGACTCCGAGACTGTCACACCATCCCTACTCCCAGCTCTAGAATACATCTCCAGCAAACTCCAACAAAGAATGATGCACGTCACCCTCCTCATCGGCCGCGGAAAGCCCTACCCGACCGGCCAACCCTCCGACCTAATGATCATCCCCATCCACACAATCGAGCCCCAAGCATGGCCAGTACTCGAGCGCGCCATTGCTAAAGCCTCGAAAAAGTTCTCACTCGGCCCCGGCTGGACCGACGCCATCAGCCGCAGCCAGTATGAGCGCCAGGCAAACGATCACCTCGTCAAGCAGTCCATTCTCCAGAACGAAGTCATCTTCAGCCAGGAGGGTCTAACTCTCCTAAACATGGACCGTATCTATACCTTCAAGCGCCGCATGTGCATCCTCTCTACCCGCCCCTTTTCCCGCAACAACGAACAATCAATGTCGTCCTGCATCCGGCTACTCCACCGTATCGTCGCAGATTTCTCCGGTCGCCCTTTCAGCAAAGCTTTCTTCCACCGCATCTATGAGCAACTCGATGTCCCGGATGAGCAGCTCACTGCCGTCGCAGTTGCGTACAAGAATGTCCACAACCAGGATGCTATCATTCTTCCCGTTCAAACTCCAGCTTTAGCTCCAGCTCCAACCCCAGCCCCAGAGGCAGTCCCAGCCCTAGACCTAGCGCCAGTTCCGACCAAGGCGAAGGCTGTTGTTCCAGCAAAGGCTACATTGAAGGTCCAACCCAAAGTCCAGGCAAAGGTTCAAGCGAAAGCCCAGCCCAAAGTCGAGCGAGTTCTCTTGAAGCCGAAGGCCGATCCGATCCCTATCCGAGTGAAAGCTGAACGCCATCGCGAAGTGAAGAGATCGCCCATCCAGACTGTGCGTGGTCGGAGACACCCTCCACCATCGATGCGAGGGCACAATAAGCGTGGGCCCAAGACGCCTCTTTCTGCGTCGGATGTTACTCCCATCACGCGGAATGAGTGGAATATCCTTGTCAGCCAGGATATTCGTGTGCAACCTAAGGTTACTAAGTGGACTCCGTCGCCGACCGTGCTGGCCGCTGCTTGAACTTGATTTCTGGTTCGGTTGATATATAAAACAACTCCCTGGTAGTTCTGTCACGAATCTCACACTTTATTGTGAGGTTTGAGCTCACATCCCATCCCTCACGCTTGTTTGGGTTCGATTGAGCTGGACCATGAAGAGACAGATGACAATTACAGCTAGCCCGTGTTGCTAGTTTGTCTCTATGTCTTCCCCATATCTGATTCCGCCAATGCTGGGCCTTTACAGGCCATTTTGGCGAAGGACAGACTGCCCAGTCTTGACACACCGGGTGCAAAAGGAAAGCCCCGGTATCTGTCTGGACTAGCGCCAAGAGCTCCTTGGCACCGCAATGATGATACGATAATGATTTAGAAGCTTGTCAGGACGAAAATTGGCAAAGTATTTGAATCGTTGTGAAATTCAATTCACACAGTGTATATAGTTCACTTGGAAGATATCCATACAAGTTCCTTTAATCAACGAATAATACGATGCCCCAATATCCATGCAGAATCTCAACAAGCCAACCAATAAACCCGAAAACAATCGACTCATCCACAGCCCTGTATCAAAAAGCTTAGATGAATCGGCATCCGGTTAGTTCGCCGAGCGGCCATAGCATGGCCCCGCTTAAGCTCGGCGACCGGCGAAGTAAGACAGCCCACCCAATCACAGACACGGGAAACGATTTATAGTGGGTGTCGAATATTAGAATTAAGCTATTGGAGCCATTGACACATCGGAATGTAAGTTGTGAATAATGGAGGACGTTTCCTATCGGCATCGGAACTCGCCGTTATCCCATCCATTCAACATAGTACACCACACCGTGGGCATTCTGGATGGGATATGAGCATCCATGGCATTTGGCTCCATGATTCAGACAAAATTCCGATGCAGAATCATGCATCTACACATGACGGAAGACAAAGTTGCAAAGTTGCCCGAAAGCAATGGCATATAGATGCATGCAAGGCTTGGCAGAATCGGGACTTGGCGGAGTTATCTAAAGTTTAAGAGCTGCAGGGCTGCGTATAATAACCCCTCTTCTGTCTTTTAAAATCATTTAAAGAATTGAACATCATCTCCCCGAAATTTAGATATTCGTACTTATATCTTACAGAAACTGCTAAGAAAATTCACCATGTCGGGGTTCAATGAGCTCGCAGATACAGACCTGCGCGGTCTAGACAGCGACCGCAAATGGAGCCTGCAGCCACTTCTTCGCAGTGCGGAGCGCTCGCATAGCAAGATGCCCGGTATTAGGAAGATTCCCCTTCGCGCCATTGGAATTATTGCCTTTATTGCGTTGTTGAATATCATAGTTTGGGTGGCGGCGGCTATTGTGCTGGTATGTCTTGATATGTTGTGTGACATTGGATTGATTCGCTAATGCTTCTATAGAGTTACCATCAGTGAGTCTTCATTAGTGGATATTACATGGATTAAAGGTTATTTCATATACTAATTGCATGGGATACAGTTCGCTGGTCTCGACAGCTGCCCTAGCCTATTCTCTTGGATTGAGACATGCATTCGATGCAGACCACATTTCTGTATGTCGAACCCAGCTAGGAAACAGACAAAATGATTAACAGTGTCGGTCTATAGGCTATAGATCTAATGACTAGAAGACTCCTGGCAACGGGGCAAAAGCCCGTTACCGTGGGCACGTTCTTCTCGCTTGGCCACTCAACGTGAGCACAGTCACCTCATTCAATATCAAATCAAAGCTAACCCAGCCCAGTATCGTGATCATCACATCTATTGTCGTCGCAGCCACAGCAGCAGCGGTCTCAGAACGCTTCGACAGCTTCAGCACGGTCGGTGGAATCATTGGTACCTCCGTCAGCGCCGCGTTCCTGATCCTGCTTGGTCTTATGAATGCGTACATCCTATATAAACTCGTGAAGCAGATGGAAAAGGTCTTCAATCTCCCCGAGGGCCATGAAGATGAAGCGTGGAAGATCGAGGGTGGAGGAATCCTTTTCTCGGTCTTGAAGAAAATGTTCAAGCTGATTGACCGGTATGTTCGCTGGTCAAGCTATTGATCCTTCGATTGTCTGACAGATGTGTATTCTTGTCTAGGCCGTGGAAAATGTATCCCCTCGGAATTCTGTTCGGTCTTGGCTTCGACACCTCCTCCGAGATTGCTCTACTTGGAATCTCGTCCATCGAAGCAGCGAAGGGAACATCCTTCTGGGTGATTCTCATTCTCCCGGCTCTATTCACAGGTTAGTATCCTCATATGCGGGCCGGTTAATGCCCTCCTTCGGCTCTGACTAACGTTCTCAGCCGGTATGTGTCTCCTCGACACAATCGACGGAGCCCTGATGTTCTCCCTCTACATCCAACCAGCGGCCAACTTCCTCCCGCAAAAGCCAACAAGCGACGTCTCAGACACCTCATCAACAGCCACCGATCCGGACGAGCTTCCACAATCACAAAACAACCACCGTGACCCAGTCGCATTCCTATATTACTCAATCGTGCTGACCACACTAACCGTCATCGTGGCGATTGTGATTGGCATAATCCAGCTGCTCACTCTCATCCTGAACGTTACGGATGCCAAAGGCAAATTCTGGGACGGCGTGCAGGTTGCTGGTGACTACTACGATGCTATTGGCGGTGGTATTTGTGGTTGCTTTATTGTCTTTGGTCTGTTGAGCGTTCTAGTCTACAAACCATGGCGCAGATGGATGGATCAGCGACATGGGAAGCATGTCGCCAATGATGTGGAGAGGTATACTGATGACGATATTTCTCGTGGCGATGCTCCTGGCTACGGTGCCATTGTGACTGAGACCAGTCGAACTCAGCACGAGGGTACAGCTACTGAGGTCACTGGGAAGGGGCCTGCGTCTCGGGTTGCTGTTAAGGAGACTGGAGAGTCGAGACTTGAAGACCACATCATGTAGGTGTTGCTACATCCTAGCTAGTATAATCTGGTTGGTATTCTCGAAATGAACTGTTCTTAATATCCATGTATCTTCCATCGCGTAGCCTCGACAGGTCCACGGGTGTATGTACCCAAGTAAGCATCCAGGGCCCGTAGGGAAACTACGACCTGGAAGGTTACGCGTGTCTCTACGTGTCTCTATGGGTTCACCCGCGTTCCTTCCCATTTTGTCAGAACTCGTCGCCGACCCCAGTGCTTTCCTGTCCTTCAGCCACTGGAAAAAGTATAAATACCCCCTCCCCCCCAGATTTTCTCTTCTTCTTTCTTTCTCTCCTCCACATCTCTTCTTTTTTTCTGAGATCCCACCTCCACTTTTCAAGATCCCACCTTCCACCACGGTCACCTTCCACCACGGTCACCTTCCACCACGGTCACCTTCCACCACGGTCACCTTCCACCACGGTCACCTTCCACCACGGTCACCTTCCACCATGGTCACCTTCCACCATGGTCACCTTCCACCACGGTCATTCCATCTTGGTCATGCCTCAGGACCATCCACCATGAGCACTGTCCACCACGGTCACCTTCCACCATGACCCCATCCACCATGGACCTTCCATCGTGGTCATGCCTCAGGACCATCCACCATGGTCACCTTCCACCATGACCCCATCCACCATGGACCTTCCATCTTGGTCATGCCTCAGGACCATCCACCATGAGCACTGTCCACCACGGTCACCTTCCAAGCTACTGTGACGAGTACTTCCAGAGTTGCGTTCGATCTTCATACCAGGTGAGAACTCTAGCGTTATCAACCCCAATGGTTATTTTGGCTCGCAATGAGTGGAAGACCTCACCAGTCCAGTGGCTGACGCAGGGAAACTGTTTCTCCTCTGCCGTTAGGGATCCATCCAGTCAATCATCCAGCCAAACCATCCAATCAAAACATCCAATCAATCATCCAGTCAAACCACCCAGTCAATCATCATCCAGTCAATCATCCAGTCAACCACCCAATCAATCATCCAATCATTTATCCAGTCAAACCGTCCAGTCAATCATCCAATCACCCAGTCAATCATCGAGCCAAACCATCCATCCAGTCAAACCACCCAATCAATCATCATCCAGTCAATCATCCAGTCAATCATCCAGTCAATCATCCAGTCAACCACCCAATCAATCATCCAATCAATCATCCAATCAATCATTCAATCAATCATCCAATCAATCATCCAGTCAAACCACCCAATCAATCATCCAGTCAATCATCATCCAGTCAATCATCCAGTCCATGATCCAGTCAAACCACGCAACCAAACCACCGAATCAATCGTTCATCCAGACAATTCGATCTTCATACCAGGTGAGAACTCTAGCGTTATCAACCCCAATGGTTCTTTTGCCTCGCAATGAGTGGAAGACCTCACCAGTCCAGTGGCTGACGCAGGGAAACTGTCTCTCCTCTGCTTTTTAGGGATCTATCTAGTCAAAACCATTCGGTCAACCATCCACCATCCATCAGGAGCTGGTCAATCGACCTACTTCAAATCACGCACTCCCAGTCTGACCATGGCGGAACCTCGGTGAACGCGTCGATCAACCACCCTATCCACCTCGATCAACCACCTCAATCAACCAACCCCTCAATCAACCAACCCCCGATAAACCACTCCCAGTCTGACCGTGGCGGGCTTCGGCTTCAGGACAATCGGCAGATTGGTGAGTCAATACTCCTCAGTCAACACGTCGATCACCCACTACCAGTCTGACCGTGGCGGGCTTCGGCTTCAGGACAATCGGCAGACTGGCGAGTCAATACTCCTCAGTCAGCACCTCGATCACCCACTACCAGTCTGACCGTGGCGAGCTTCGGCTTCAGGACAATCGGCAGACTGGTCAGTCAATATACCCCAATCCACCACCTCGATCCCCACCCCGATCAACCATGATCCACCACTCCCAGTCTGACCGTGGCGGGCGTCGGCTTCAGGACAATCGGCAGACTGGTCAGTCAATACACCCCAATCCACCACCTCGATCCCCACCCCGATCAACCATGATCCACCACTCCCAGTCTGACCGTGGCGGGCGTCGGCTTCAGGACAATCGGCAGACTGGTCAGTCAATACACCCCAATCCACCACCTCGATCCCCACCCCGATCAACCATGATCCACCACTCCCAGTCTGACCGTGGCGGGCTTCGGCTTCAGGACAATCGGCAGGCTGGGCAATCAACGACCCCAACCAAGCAGTGAGATCACCCACTACTAGTCTGACCGTGGCGGGCTTCGGCTTCAGGACAATCGGCAGACTGGTCGTGTGAACTATCCACCTTTCAATTATCTATTCCAATCAACCCACTTCAACCAACCACCCCGATCAACCACCTCGATCACCCACCTCGATGAATCTTAATCAACCACTCCCAGTCTGGGCGTGGCGGGCTTTGGGTTCAGGACAATCGGCAGGCTGGGCAACCAATACACCTCAGTTAACCACCTCGATCAACACCTCGATCAACCTCGATCAACCTCGATCAACCACCTCTATCAATGACCCCAATCAACCACTTCTAGTCTGACTGCGGCGGGCTTCGGCTTTAGGACGATCGGCAGCCTGGTAAGTTAGTACACTTCAATCAATAAATACACTTCGACTAACTATGCTTTCAATCAGTTCGATTCAACGAACCATCCCGACCAACCACCTTATCTAACCACCTCAATCAACCTTGGAACCCCATTCAACCACTTCCAGTCTGACCGTGGCGGGCTTCGGCTTCAGGACAATCGGCAGGCTGGTCAATCAATACACTTCAATCAAATCAAATCAACAAACCCCTTCGATTACCACTCCGGTCAACTATCTATTCCCATCATCCCACTTCACCAACCTACTTCCAGTCTAACCGTGGCCGTCTTCGGCTACACGACAGTCGGCACGCTGGTCAACAAATCCACTTCGATCAACCACTTCCAGCCTCACCGTGTCGGTCCTCTTGGCCTCAGGAAAAACGGCAGGCTGGTCTGGTCAACCATCCACCTCAACAAATCTACTTCAACAAATCCACGTCAACAAACCACATCTAGCCTGACCATGGCAGGCTTTGCCTTCAGGACAATCGGTAGGCTGGTCTAGTCAACCACTACGTTAGCAAATCTACTTCAACAAATCACCTCGATTAACCCACTCCGGTTGGTATTTTAAATGCTCCTCACCATAATCTGCCCCGGGGCAAGCTAACAGGTTCGCCAGCTGCCCCGATCACGATTATGGTCAATCTTCTTTTCGCCTTTTATGTTCCCCTTGCCTTCAATCACCACTCCCGACAATTACCATGTTCCCTATCAGCCCTCGCGTGAATCCTCGCGGTCCAACCTGCACACAAGTGGCTTTGTCGACCTTCTTGGTCAGATGCGTCTTACCGGTGCTTTCCTCGCATCTCTTGCTAGCAACCATCGAAGCGTTGTATCCTCGTCCTGCTCTCAACGACATCGCCAATCGCAGCATCGATGGCAATTACAACATCGATACCTAGTTCGATCCCAACCCACTTTCAAACAACAACACAAGAAGCCCAGGACATAGCACCATTGCTTGTTCCAAAGCTTGGTGACTCGCTTCACGTATGGTCACTCTCTACATCTGAGAACCAAAATCTAAATTATCAACCCAACCACTGCAGGATCTATCTCTCCAGCCAAAGACCGAGAGTCAGTTCTTCTACACATCCATTGCAGGCTTGGCTGGTATTGTGGGATGCACAAAAATTGGGCTGTCCAGGATTCATATATCTGTGCCACAGGTCAGACGCGGTGTTGGTTCTTGTCATAAGTTTGCAATTTTTGCCGATAAATCACGTCATGTGTCATGCCTCCATAGCATTCTCGTCATATTGGACCACTTCGTACACAGTGAATCAACGAGGAACTTTCGTGGTCATCTTTCAAGTTCATCTTGTAGTCTTCCAAGCAACTGACCAATTTCAACTTCCAGTGTGTTCCGATATCATTTTTGTTTTATTATTCATTACGGTGTACTGCGTACAAAAGTGGCACTTCACTTTTAAGTTTTATATACTTCTTGGTGCCTTAGGCTGCAGAGTGACGTCAATCCCATCCTAAATCAACGTCTCAGCACAACTTCAGCAAAGATGGGATTCTCTGCATAGCACGCCTGTATAAAATTGTATTTGCGGTTTTCTCACTTGCTCCGCCCGAATAAGTGTTCGTCTCAATGGACCAATCCCAGCAAAAGAATGAGCACGCTTCTTGAAGGACCTATCTGGCGTGTTTGACCATTGCATAATACAGACCTATCATATACTCATCTTTCTGAATTTATCAACAATCATGATCGCATGGCCGGACTCTTCCCTAAAGGACAAGACCGAGCATGTCTCCATCTTCTCGTCCCAGCCACCCATCTTCATTTTGCCAATGCATCTCTCCCTGGAGGAGCTAGACGAGGTTGAAGGCCGGGTGATAGACTATGGTGGGAGATTGACGTACGACATTGCCGAAGCTGGCCTCGTTCTGGGGAAAGTCGGGCGCGCGAAGCGTGCAGCGCTAGAACTGCGCACCCGGGGTGTCTGGACAGAGGAGCTCATACCCAGCTCAGCTTCGAAGTCAACTGGTGGTGCCGAGCCTCCTGTCAAGCGCAGGCGCACAGCTCAGTACGATGGGACAAAGGATGTCCCAGTTGAAATTATTGATCTCAGTACTGGGTCTGAAGGCGAGGACGGAACCACAAACCAGCATGGCTCTCCAAAGCACCCGATTCCAGAGGAAGAGGCAAAGGCAATAAAGGATTCAATCACAGTCTTGAAGCTCGAGTGGCTGGATGCCTCTATCACATCCGGCAAATGTGTATCTCAGGATTCATTCGTTGTCTACCGTGGGCGAAAGATCCCTTCTCCTCCTACGACAGGGGCAGAAAATAAGCAAAACCTCCTACAAAAGTCAAACCAAATCATCGAGCGTGCAAAGCAGGATGCTGGTTTACCAACACCACGAACCCCCCTCCGGACCACATCCACGCACGGCGCTCAAGAGAACCCCCTGATGGATATTCACAGCGCCACCGACCAACGCTGTATCGACAGACGACCTCCGAACACGAAAAGGAAGTTGAAAACGCACCCCCACAACCAGACTGGGTCCGAGACCATGTCGTATACGCATGTCTACGCTCAGCACCTCTACATCCTCCAAACGAAGACTTTATCTCGCAACTTGTGAAAATTAGACGAATCCGCGAACTCACCCTCGACGAGATCGGTGTGCGCGCCTATAGCACCTCCATCGCAGCATTGGCAGCATACCCACATCCCATCCAGCGACCGAGCGAGATCCTCGCTTTACCAGGGTGCAATGCCAAGATCGCGGACTTATTCTTCCAGTTCCAGCAACACGGCGGCTGCGAACATACCGACGACGACGGGAACGTCGCCGCTGCCGAAGCACTGGAGACGGACCCCATGCTCCGTGTTCTGAACTCATTCTACCAGATCTGGGGCGTTGGCGCGAAGACAGCGCGCGACTTCTACCAGCGTGGATGGCGGGATCTGGATGATATCGTCGAGCATGGGTGGAATACGCTTTCGCGGGTGCAGCAGATTGGAGTGAAATTCTACGAGGAGTTCCTGGAGGGTGTTCCCCGTGCTGAGAGCGAGGGGATTGCTAGTGTTATTCGGGATCATGCTGGTCGGGTTCGGGGAGAAGAGGGGAACGGGATTGAGTGTGTGATTGTTGGTGGATATCGTCGTGGGAAGGAACTCAGTGGTGATGTTGATATTGTGGTGAGTCATCGTGATGACGCGGTGACTCGGAATCTGGTTGTTGATGTTGTTGCGAGTCTTGAAGCGGAACGTTATATCACCCATACGCTTGCGCTGCATTTGACTTCTTCGCTGCGGGAGCAGCAGACGTTGCCTTTTGATGGCGATGATCGGAGGAAATTTGATACCTTGGATAAGGCGTTGGTTGTCTGGCAAGATCCGGATTTCGACGACACCACTCCTGGGCATAATGAACATCAGGGGAAAAAGAAAAATCCAAATATCCATCGTCGTGTCGATATCATTATATCACCTTGGCGAACGGTCGGATGTGCGGTGCTCGGCTGGTCTGGTGATATGACTTTCGAGCGAGATCTACGGCGGTATGCGAAGAAGGCACGCTCATTGAAGTTTGATTCGAGTGGTGTCAGAGACCGAGTTAGTGGAAGACAGGTTGACCTGGAACGTGACGGAGAGACCTGGGCGGAAAGGGAGAAACTTGTGATGGAGGGACTGGGGATAGGCTGGAGACCACCAGAAGAACGGTGCTCGAGATAGAAACTGACCAGGTCTCGGGAGAAAGAGGTATATTCTGCATATTCGGGCTGCCCAGAGCATATCGGATGTAAAAACATCATATGTTGGTAATATGTACTGTTGAATGTGTATTGAACACCATCTCACATACTATTTCAAAGAGATTCATAAAAGAGGAAGTACACTAAAGTGCTCCAAGGTCTTCTGCTTGGAAGAATCTAGTGATGACACTGACGCATGGAGCTTCGAGTCATCCAACCTGGCCAAAGATTCGAAGAATACAGAATAGTATCAGCAGACCAGCTTCCATGTCTACACATGTAATCTACAGTATCAAATGAATTGGAAAACGTTACTGAATCATGTCATGTTCAAGTTTTGCAACTTTTGAAGACTCACCTACAACCACAGATCAGGTAAACAAGTAAAAAGTAATGTCACAGCCTCCACACCAATCGCATGGCTAAAGGACGACCCAGAGAAAAAGGAAACAAGCATAAGGTACACAAAGATACAAATCTACCAACCTTTGGTGGTATGGATGCACACGAAGAGAAAGAGCACAAACCGCCACAGCAATTGCACAATGCATAATCAGCCCATAGCGAATCAATCATCACGCCATAGGCCTAGAGCTAGCCATCTCACCATACCGCCCACGACTCCGGGTAGTATCGTAAGCATTGAGAACACGCATCTGGCCGCCATCGTCGGCCTGGGAGAAGGCGTATCCGCGCTGCTTGCGCATGCGCTGGACCTGGCGAACCTTGCGGATGGCTTTTTGGAACTGCTCCATGCGTGGACGGTAATCCTGGACATTGTATTTCTGGATTTCCTGGACGTGGTGGTATTGTTGTGGGTAGTACATGCGCTTGGCGTACTTCCAAGCATAATCACGTAGGAGACATATACAGGGTAGGACGATGGCCATGAGGTAGAAGATGGGGGACTTGAAGAGCACGGGAATGGTGCCGTAGTATTCACGTGAGAAGCCCAAAGCCGGGGCGGCGTAACCATATGCCGGGAGGAAGATGAGCCATAGAGCCATTGAGCCTGGGATGGCAATGAAGGTGTACTTGGTCCAGACGTTGGTGATCAGAGCGGCTTTGCCGAGAACGGTACCTAACACGGCGGTGTACAGAGATTCACCCCAGACCCAATGGCCGGCGACATGGCCGTTTTCCATAGGAAGGTCCCAGTAGTAGAGCAGCTCAGAGACAATGTAAAGGATGAGAGAGTGGAAGAATCCATTCAGAATCCAAGCCCAAAAGCTGTGCTTCTTGAAGAAGATGCCTCTCTGGCCCAGCTGGTACAGCTGTGGATAGCGGTCGAGCAATCGGGCGGAGATGAACTGGTCAAAGATTCCCATCGCGAATGGAGGCAGAACAGTGAAGAGCACGTTATAGAAGGAGAGCGTCCAAGATTCGTAGATAACCTCTCCTGAAAATGCGTTTTGGAAAGAATACTGTAACAGGTCAGATACCACTCCGAATTATCCGTCAATGTCAAACTCACCCAGAATTGAGTCATGTACAGCGTAATGTTCTTATAGTACGAATATAGAATGACTCGACTGATGCGAGAATAGCTCCATGCTCCGTGAACCAGAAGCAGTTTTCGAAGGAACCTGAACTGGCCAATTGCGACATCAGCAGATCGCGCGGCTTGAAGACCTTCAACGCCGCTGATACCGACTCCGACATGAGCGGCTTGAATCATGGACACATCATTGGCGCCGTCACCAATGGCCAAGAGGAGAGCCTTCTTGTGGCGCTTGACAAGCTTGACGACCAAGGCCTTTTGAAGGGGAGACACACGACTATAAACATGTTAGAACAAAAAAATAAAACCTCCAAAGTCCGATGGTACTTACCAGCAAACAACGGCTTTGCAAATGACAGCCAGATCCAAGAACAGCTTCTCCATATCTTTCTCCAAAGCAAAAGTCAACGACCGGCCGTCAATTACCAAAGCCAAAGGTTCGGAGTCCCCAGCGGAAATTTGGCTCTGAACGGCATCCATTTTCTTTTGCAGGCTGTCACGAGTGGCTTCTGACGTTTCCTCGTTGATGATGAGAAGCGTCATGTCTTCCGAGATGAGTTTGCAGGACATGCCAATGTTGATTGCAGTCTCCTGCCGATCACCAGTCAAGACCCAAATCTTGATGCCTGCAGTCTGGAGGGTGTGGATGGTATCCGGAACACCATCCTGCAAGCGATCCTCGATAGCCGTGGCGCCAAGAAGATAGAAATCCTTTTCGATCAGCTCGGCCGCTTTGTCCAGTTCATCAGCACGATTGCCATCGACAGTGGTCGAAGCCTTGTCATAAATCTGGTGCCATTGCTGGAACTCGTTTTCTGGGACTTCCCGCATAGCCAGACACAACGTCCGTAGACCATCCGAGGCATACTCCTCTAGGTGCTGAAGAGTTGCTTCCACGGTAGGGTTATCGGGATGTAACCGCTCGAGAATGACCGTGTCAGCACCCTTACAGTAGACGCGGACCTTTCCATCAGGACACCGGAAGATAGTGGACATTCGTTTTCTAGTAGAGTTGAACTCGCAGACTGCTAGCAGTTCGTATTCAAGCTCCTGCCCACCAACCTCAAAGATCACCGATCTCGGTCTTCGGTTAGTGAATCGGAAACCCAGCGAGGCCGCTCCGTCCACCAAGGCTCCCTCGTCGGGCGATGCTGCTTGGTACTTGATCACATTCGGGTCCTCGCTATTTCGCTCAGGAATAACAGTGTGACAGGTGGCAAGGAGAGTGAGGAATTCGCGAATAGCGTTCTGGCTTGGGTGCGATTGAAGGTTCTTTTTGAGTGTTTTGAAGTCATGAATACCAATTTCAGCCCCATCCTCCACGGTGGCACGTCGATCTTCAGGGACATCATCGCCATATTGGACACCGGCAATGCTAACTTGCTTAAACTCCATCATGTTGCAGGTAAGAGTACCTGTTTTGTCGGAGAAGATGTACTCGATTTGACCAAGCTCCTCGACAAGGGAGGATGTGCGGCAGATGGCTGGGGTATCGGTTTTGTCATAGTAAATGTCCAGGTCGGAGTTGATGAGGAAGGCTTGGAAGTATTTGACGATTTCGATGGTGACGAAGAGGGAGATAGGGACCAAATTTGAATAGAGCACCCAGTACGTGAAAATGTCCATAAAGAACTGCTTTACCAATTTGACCGACCCCCCATAGCCGAGGTATGCAAGCGTTGAAGACCTAGTTTTCCGAATAGCGAGATCACCGACAGAACTGATGACACTCAAAACGATGAGAATGCTGACAAGCATCAGAATCTGAATGTTGACTGTCCTTTCCACAGCTGTTCTCTTGATCGGGGTTGCTGTCGCATTTCGCATCAGTTTTGTCTCGTGGCCACTAAAAACCACAATGCCATGGATCCAAGGAGTGTTGCGTAGCGTGGCACCACGAAGCAGGAGTTGATCCGGAGCCAAGGGCAACTCTTTCTCGCCACCTCCAGCGTTCATAGTCAAGGTGGCTTCGTAAGTATACAAGCTGCTATTTGGCTGTTCAGATCGAACACGTCCACTCAGTCGACTCAGATCACTAGGGCTGACCAGATGCGCAGTCTCCGGGATGGCTTGTTTGACTTTGAGATTGGTCTCGCCATCCAAGTTTGCCGTCTCAATATAGCATAGACCTTCAGGCTCAGACGACGCCAGTAATACCAAGTCGGCTGGAAAAGGCTGCTCGGATTCAACCCGAACTATATCCCCGACCACAACATCCACCCATTTTGCTTCGTGGAACGAAGATCCCTTAAGAACTTGGGTTTTTGAGTAATTCAGTCCTCTGTCCGACATTCTCCGTTTGTAGTCTTCTACCAACTCTTTGATCGCCGATACAGCCAAGACGATAGCCAGTGGAACGATAGTTGTGTACCTATTCGTCGGCGACACATTTGGGATTTGTTGCAGGACAGCGGTAAACAAGAAGAACAGGTTGGCGTATTTGGAGAATTGCTCGAAGAGGAATTTGGGGATAAAGGTAAAGATGTTGTACTTGGCCGTCGATACGAAGTTGCTGACGAACTTGTGGGTGGCGTTGGCTGGTGGGTTGTTGAGTTGGATCATGCGGGGACCCAATGTCGAGGGATCAACCTTGCGTGAAAAGATGTTAAGGTCAGACGCGCGGAACTTCTTGCGTTGCTTCGGGGGCGGCGCCGGAGAAGCATCGCTACCAACTGTCGCCCTTCTTGCACCCGATTCAGTCAACGGAAGATCCATTTCCGAATATTGTGATGACCCCATGCCAAACATGTATTTCGCCTTTCCCATAAATCCGCCCCCGAGTCCGAGGACGCTATTGCGCTCATTTGCCTTGCGGACATGGTGTGAACTGGCAATTCGGTCTTCATCCGCATCAAGATCATAATAACCTGAATGCCCATCGTCGAAATCATCCAAAGAGTACCGCCGATAATTGTCCAATCCAGAGGTCTGGGAGTAGGTTCGATCTCGCGTGCCACTGGAGTAGGGGTCATTTGAATGGAGACCGGGGTTGACAGGCGGATGCGCCGGCCCCGAAGCAACATTGTGCTGCGTTGCGCCTTGCTGCGCGCTAGACCCGACAAAGTTATCGTAGGAGACGGAAGGGCGTGGTTGTGTTTGGGCGTACGGTTGTTCGGAGTCGTCAATGTTGTAGCGTTCTAATAGGTGTTCGTCATTCACAGGGGGGCCTTGACCGGTGCTATACATAGGTCCGGAATCCAGCAGCAGGTCGTCATCGCGGCCAGCGGCTGGATGCGACCCAGGAGGCCTACCGCTGGCCATGATGCCGCGGGGAAGCTGACAGCCTCACTGTTGTAGTGCAGTAACAATGCCCCTGAGGCATTAATCGCAAGGCCACGTCAACAGAGAGTGCTTTGCTGTATCTGTCGGAAGCAGAGACGATTGGAAACGAGATATGGCGAACAAGTGACAAGTTTGACGGGACTTGGACAGGAAAAATGTGGGAATAAAGTGAGAATGAAGTCCAAGGGTGGCTTAGCGGGCGAAGGCAGCACTTGAGCTATGTTGATTTGATGCGCGGGTAGGCGGTAAAGCGCTTCACAACAATCAAAGAGATCGAATATTCGGAATGATACTTTAATTATTAGTAGTAGAGTGATTGTATATTTTTATAAACACTTTACTATTTTCTGTACTTCCTGTACTACGGTCAAAATGCACTTATATTCATTGGCCGACTCTGGTCTACAACGAAGTGAGCTAAGAATAGGGGTCTCTTGGCAGCGGGAAATATACTAACCGCTTTGTCTGTACGGAGTATGGAGGTGCATACAACATACATAGTTATATACAATGCACAGTTCAACTGGTCCCACCTTAAAGATAAAGATGCACGTATGTCGACCTGGGGAAGAAAAATATCGAAGTATGTACTTTGAATGGTTCCCATAAATCTTAAGTGCGTACATATGTAGTTCACATTACAACCTTGGAAGTAGGAAAACTTATTCAGCTACTGTGTTGTAGTTCATACCCGTATGTCGCCCATCATGTGGCAGTCAGGTATCATTGATGTAAACGCCATGCGAAACTCCAGTCCCCCAATCATCAAAGTAATGGTAGTACATGCTGTTTATTCGATTTGAACCAACCGGTCATTCTCTGCCCGAGACTCGTCGGCCATGCCAATCTTTGCCCGCTTAGCCAGGTCGGCCTGGAGGACCTTCTCAACAGCAGCATTGATCTCCTTGACTTTTTCCCATGCCACGTTCGTCTTCTTCACAATTACCATCGCATCTGCGGGTGCACCTGCATACTTCGAGAGGTAGCAGACATCGCCGGCGCTATTAATGCCAATGACAAGATCGCCCTCAGCAGCCTGCTCCTCCTTGAGGGTAGCGTCAACAATGACATGCTTGCTGTCATTGAAGGTGTGGAAAGTGACCGAGAGGGGCTTGTGTGTGATGTTAAGTGCGACGGGCACACGCTGCTCCACGCCGTAGACTATGACACGTCCGTCTCTCACCACAGCATCCGGCCGGCGGAAGTGTTGCAGTCCAGCCATGATCGCAATACAGGCCGCATCGGTGATGTTTCCATCGTAGTCGATAACGTGAACATCAGCCCGAATCGACCAGCAGCTCACACCCTTCAGAATACACAAGGATTCGGTATCGAGGGCGTTAGAATGGCGGATGATACGGTCAAGGGTGTTGGTGGCGTAGGCCTCGATGTCGTTGGTTCTGTCGAGACAATTGTGAGTATAAGTCAGTGTACAATGAAAAAGTTGGGTGGTAGGTACCGTCCGTTTTCCCAAGCTGGTGAACCCATTGCAGTCAGCTCCAGGTTGATGTTGAAGAGACCATCAAAGGGTCGGTCTTCACGCGGTTTAGTAACCTCAGCGGAGATGCGAACAATAATGCTATAGTGAGAGTTAGTCATTGTGTATTGTGGTAGACCAACAGAAGATTTGGAGCTCACTTCGTCTTCCCAAGCTGCAGGTTCACATGTCCATATTCTTCACCAAAGGAGATATTCAAAGGACGATAGTCGTCAGGCTGGCGACCGTCGAGACGCACATTCTCACGGAGCGCCTCAAGGATAAAGTCGCGCTCTGCGATTGAGAGTTGCGCTTCTTTCGACATCGTTGAGGGAGGTCTAGCAGCCCCGGCGCGGGGATCAGAGATGCTTTCTTTTTTGGGCCATTTTGCCCGTGCAGGCCGCATTGTAGCGGTTCGGATTATTATTATTCCGGGGAACAAGCCAATAATCGCGGGAGTCTGGTAGGGCGGTGAAGAGAAAGTGAGGAGGATCCGAGTGCCTGAGGCGACGATGTACATCCAAAGCTGGAAGCCGTCGACGTCCCAGAAATTGCAACTTTCACTTAGCAACCACATCACAAAATGACTACAGGTATGGTATTCGAAACAAATTTTTACAATTTGAATAGTGATAGCTAACGTTTATTTAGCCCACAGACCTACTTTTGACCCGGTACGGCAACTTCTCTCAATCCGACTCTTCGTGGACACTGACTGATCTCAACAGGCGCAAGGCAAAGAAGCCCTCCGTGGCCCGGCCTACCACCAGCGACTCCTCCCCGCGCACACACACCTGAAAGTCCGGTATGTAGAACGATACTTGGCCAGACCGCGCCGGTCACTGACTTTATTATAGCCAACCCGGACAAGGCGGCGAAGCCGACGCCCACCTATCGCCCCGTGACCTTCGCGCAGAGCTTCTCCAAGCCGAGGCAGCACACTTTGCCAAAAAGAACGGCGTTCCGGTCGAGCAGCCAGCTATTGCTGAATCCTCAGTTCCCAAGCGACAACTCGAAGCTGCGCCTGAAGATGGAATCGATGGCGACATCAAGGAAGAGGACCCAGAGGCGAAACGCCGACGTATACTGGAGGAGACACGCGACATAGACGCCGATTCAGATGGGTCAGAAGAAGACAGCAGTGACGAGGACAGGTGGGTCGAACTCTGGGTCTCGTGTCGGGACGATTAGACTGACAAACCGCAGCGATGACGACGAAGCAGCCGAGTTAATGCGAGAGCTTGAGAAGATCAAAAAGGAGCGATTGGAGCAAAAGGAGAAAGAGGTTTCTCGCTTTCTCGCATCCTGTATTTGATAATGGTGGCTAATGCATAACAGGAACGTGAACGCGCACTCGAGGAAGAAGAGCAAAGAGAGGTTGATATCGCGCGCGGTAATCCTCTGCTCAATTCCCAGGATTTCAACATGAAACGGCGCTGGGATGACGATGTTGTATTCAAGAACCAGGCTCGGGGAACAGAGAACAGAGACGGCAAGGAATTTGTCAACGTATGCTAACTTTCCTTTGGCTTGTTCTTACGACGTCGAGCTAATTCGTTTTTAGGATCTTCTTCGTTCTGATTTCCACAAGCGCTTCATGGTATGTATTTGTATTCGTGATTATCTTCATACATCCACTGACCAGGCTTTCAGGGCAAGTACGTGCGGTAGAATCTCCTGAGATACTTTGGTATCCAGATATCAGTTCTAGAGGGATTTCAGCTTAGCGAATGATATTATCTTATGTTATTTTCGTCGTTGTATCAAAAGAATATCATAAAACGTCAAGGATCATACTCGAAAGCGAAGCTCCAGCAAAATCTCCACCACAGTAGTTTCAATGCTACATAGATTCCATATATGGAGTATCACTTAAAGGCTACTATAGTAATATGTATACGTATACATGTCAGGGCAACTCAGGTGAGAAGTGGGTCTCCTATATGTCTATTAAGCTACATGATATACCTACCTAGGTACCTAGGTAGGTACGCAACTTATTTCGGTGCGTCACCCCACGCGGGGAACACCATTGGAAGAGTCTCCGGCGTCTGATCCGGCCAACTGGCCTGGACTACCTTCATAATTTCATCGTAGACGATGCGGTTACCAGCGGGAGTCAGATGGAGACCTGTATGACGAGTGAGTACGAGAAAAACCAAGGGAATATGCAATATCCACGCACCATCAGTAAGAAGACTAGCCAATTTGTCATTCCTCGGCACATCACGAGCCCCAATTAGAGGATCTCCCTCCTTCCAGCCAGTGATCTTCATGAAGGCGGACCATAAGTCCACCACCGGGACATTGAGCGATGCACCAACTTCGCACGCAGCCAGTGCGTATGACTTGGTGAAGCTAGCAGTTCGACTTGGGAACGGGGTGTTCTTTGAAGCGTCAAACTCCTCTATTTGATACTCGTTCACGGGAGGTGGGGTGATCAGCATGAGGCGTGGGTTCTGTGCGCGTGTTGCTGGGTGCTGAATGATCGTCTTCAGGTTCTTTTTATATTGATCCAGGGGCACATGCTGGTCGTGGGTCGGAACGCATGCATCATTAGCACCGAAGAAGATGGTCTACGGGGTGTTAGTCAACTGGTGCTTTGAACACACTCGATTTTCCAAATAGGCTTGCAAATAAGACGGGCTTACCATGAACCGCACATTAGCCGTCTGTGGCGAAGGGAAGAACTTATCAAAGACTTTGACAGCATGGGCGGTTGTATATCCACTGTTGCTGGTTAGCTGTCTCAGTCTAGTATAGCGTTGGATGATCTTACGCCAGGCCGCGATTAATAACATCCAATTTGCGACTGTAGGCTATTTTTACTTCCGTTAGATTTTTGACCACATAATATCTGGGTTCGTCAGAAGAATAACTCACATTCTTGGAGTGCAGCATGAAATGCGAAACCTAACTCTTGGTTGCAGCCCATCTGAGTGATGGAGTCTCCGAAGAGAAGGAACTGGTCATACGGTTTGAATGCATCCTCATTCCCCTTCTCGATGGCAGCCATAGTGAGGCAAGTATATAATTATATACCTAGGTAATTATATTGGATTATTTGGGAGAGTGAGATTGAAGTTATGGGGATTGGGGGGGCTTATAACAAGCAATGCGGACCGAAAAGGAAGTGGGGGAAGTCCGCGGACAAAAGGGAAATTGGTGGATCTTCGCTTGTGGTCAACTGTGGTCAACGATGGAATTAATATATTAAGTCTAGATCATGACAACTAGTACTCCGTATAATATATCGAACTATATAATCTTAAAGTAATTTATCCACTACTCGTTTCATTGAATTGGGAAATTTGGAACCCCACACTACATGTATATTACACAGCTGAGATATATAACTTAGCATAACATGCCTATAGGTATATAGTATATATGTAGGCACCTAGGTAGACCTTTATAGGTCTTTACGTATATAAGGTCCACAGGTAGCTACATGAATCTAGTCAAATTTGTAACGTACAGCATTACCAGTTTCGAATTCTCGTACACTTTAAAAATGCTCTTCTGGTCCTTCTCGTCCTTCTGCCTATAGTAATGGTGATCCATGTCCATCGCCACTCCATCCAATTCAATTTTGCCGGTTATGTTCAGCGGGATTATCAGCGAAAAATTTGCCGGAATCTGCATATCCCCTGGAAACACAACTAGACCAAGTGAGGCAGAGGACTGCATCTTGGCATTTAGCATAGATTTCTTCTACGATAACGTCATTGTTAGACCAGGTATACCTAGGTAGTATATGGCGGGCGTCTCACTCTGAAGAATTCTGTAAAACTCGTCCTTATAAGCTCATTGCAAGCATCCGTTGGGAAGAACCTTGCAGGGGTCGAGTTTTTTGGCCTAGGCAAAGGCTCGGTGATTTTACGCATTTCATTCTCCCAGACTTGTGAGATGTTGGCTTTCAGTGTTTCGGAGACAGCTACTGAGTGATTATCGACAGCCATGGGTGGTCGGAGAGGTCACCGGGGTAATATGAAGTGGTAGCAGTCTCGGGTTAAGAAGGGGCCACGGTTCGAGATGGCCTTGGTGAAGAGATTTGGGATACTCGAAATTTCAGACTTAAGAGTACGGAAAGTACGGAAACCAAAATTCTTCTGGAGTTAACTTAAAGTGAAGGACTAAGAGGGAGACAAACTGTAGGAAGAGGAAAACTGATCAGTTTTCCCCCCGCGCCTAAAAGTGACAGGGGTCAGTCTCGCACCTAAAGGTCAAGCGTGTGTGGTTACCCCACAATATTTGAATGGAAACTGGCGATTATTTTGTTGCATATGACTGTAAAATGAAAGCTGGTGTAGGATTTCCGCATGTCTAGCTTGATGGGTCTAGATGATGTCGCACCTGTTTGTCTGCCTGATCTACTTTGCTCATGAGCAAAGTTGCCCGAGCCAGATAGTAAAAGGATATGGTAAACGGGAATATCGAAGAGCCATGGTATATAGGAGAAATGAGGTATAGGAGCGAGCGATTCCTCTTCTGGCATGGCATCGCTGTCTACAAGGGCCTTTTGATGCTGCTCAGCATACTTCCATGAAGGGCAAGTAGCTCTAATTACATGTAATATGTGACTTCAAGCACACGTGCATGTTATACTTGACGCAAAAAGAGTATCGAGTTACATCGCGACCTCGATAAAACAAGCTTTGAGACCATAGACCTACATGTAGTGCCATTTTTAGTATGTGGTCATTACTCCGCTGTATACATTTAGGTAAGCTTGACCGGATCTTGATTAATTTTGTAGTTACCACCTGGTTAGACAGGCGTGGAACTTGCTGCTAGTCTTTACTAAATGATAACTAATACTAGAGATACTCGCTAGCCGCCGAAAACCCATATGCCGGAAGAGTGGTAACAGTGATCGTGTCGGAAAGCGTTATCAAAGCTAATCTTAGCTAGAGAACTAGTTATTGTGGAATCGGAACATACCGAGCGATCTCTGCATGTCCTAATGTTAGACAGTGTCAAAAGTTTATACATACCCGAAAGTAGGCTGAACCTCAGCTCACTGCGATGGTAGAGTTAATATTTATATCTCAAGTCAGACAGCCTAGAGAGGCTAACGCTGCTAACGCTGCTAACGCTGCTTACCCTAATACGACATATTCCTTCGAGTCATACACCCGGCCCCTCACACGGTGGCAAAGGCTCATAAAGAATGCCAAGAGATCAGCATCCGAGGATGATCGGATTGGACAGCGTCTAGTACAAGAATCTCTTCAACCGGGGTAGATGTGCACCCAAAATCGAGATCTTGAGAAACCAAACATCCTAGCCTATGTTAATAACCCAAGGCGATGCTACCTAGGTACGCTCTTCAGTGGTTCGTTTAATCGTCAAGACCATAGCGTTGTCACGAGTACGGGTTGGACAGGTATACTTATGTCCTGCCGTACAATATAGGCAGAAGGGCATGTCCCTCATCCTATCAAGCATGGACATTATTACCCGAGCGCAGGATGATCCAGATGAACAAGGTCGCTGCGCCTAGAGTGGCTGCATCATGTCGAATCGCGAATGTACATTCCATACACCATTGAATCATTGCGCTTTATTTCGGGATGTTGATCGTCGGAAAAACGCGGGGGATGATCAGAGGAATGCAACACTAGAGATAAACCATCAAATCACTAGTACAAGATGCTGAGCATTGAACATTCAAGTATTTAAATATATTAAAAGATAGACACGATGACTCGAGTGGTGGGTACCGGACTTGCACCTGACGCGTCTCCACCGTCAAGTCGATCATCTGTGATGGTCACCTTTTTAAGACTCGGACCCTCTTTTCTCACCGTCATCTCTTTGTGTCTTTTCTTTTTGTTTATTTTATCTTTCCGAGTATAACTCCGGGAAGAGGATATGCTACATAAGTCAAGTTCCTTGATTTCTTCGCTCGTGTGAGCTCTGTTTCCCCGTGTTTACATCTGGTGTGGATCTGCTCCGGTATATCTCCCAAGTGCTGCCAAAACTGACCCTTGTCAGCCCCACTGCAGATAACTGAAGCATAAAGGCTTCTCGGCGACATGCCTCGATCCCTTCCAAAGACCAGTGTTGCCTCGCGCGAACAAGAGGACACTGAAAACACGCGCAGTGCCCAAACAGCTCCCCCCTCACCGAGTGCCTACAGACGGTCCCAAAGCTACCTCTCCGAAACACATACTGAGTACCAGTCCCTCGATCCGCCCTTGGAGATTACAGAAGCAACGAGCCTCCTCGGGCCCCAAGCCGCCCGTCGACGAGGTCCGCGACGGTCTTACACCAGCACTTCCGGAGTGTCAGGCACCGGCCCGGACTCATTGAGACACGTTCTGGCAGCTGGCAGTCTGCGACGAACGCGGAATCATAGCCGTGCCAACTCCATGGGCAGGCGGGTCAGTCGCCGAGGGAGTATAGATGGCGATGGCGAACCCGCCAGCCTTCCTCCGTCCACGAAGGACAATCTTACTGCCTCTGCGTTTCTGGATGAGCGGACTTGGTACGATCAGTTCACTTCGACAGATTGGGTGCATGACAGTATCGCCGATGGAGCACGACTCCGGCTACTTCGGCAGCGGAAAGACGTGCGAGGCCGATTGCTGGCGGCCTTCGATGGCGCGCAGGGATGGATCTTGGTCGCGCTCATTGGGTGCATCACGGCGTCCATTGCTTACTTCGTCGATGTCACTGAAGGATCGGTCTTTGATTTGAAGGAAGGCTTCTGCACGACCCAGTTTTTCCGTAATAAAAGGACATGCTGTGAAGGGCTGGCTACTTGTGATGCATGGCGACCCTGGTCCAGGATCTTCTCGCCATCGGGTACAGAGAGGCAGTGGGTTGACTTTGTCATTTTTGTCATTTGGGTTGTGACGTTGGCCCTCATATCGTGCGCTTTGACTCTGCTCACAAAAACTGTCGTTCCTTCGTCCATTTCTCTTACCACGCTTGATGAAAACCTAGCCGCCGACTCCAATGGTACAAAATCTGGAAATGGACTCGGTACCTCGACTTCTCCTCTTTCGGAGACAGAGACGAGTCCACCGCATGGAACTTTGCCTAATTATCCGCCCCGTCCGGCTATGATCTACTACTCTGCTGCTGGCAGTGGAGTGGCAGAAGTCAAAGTCATTAATAGTGGTTTTGTCCTTCACGGATATATGGGACTGAAGACGCTAGTCATTAAAACTATTGGTTTGATCTTCAGTGTTTCGTCTGGCTTGAGCTTGGGTAAAGAAGGCCCCTACGTTCATATTGCCACCTGCGTGGGCAATATCTCCTGTCGTCTGTTCGACAAGTATAATCAGAACGATGGAAAGAGACGAGAGGTTTTGAGTGCCAGTGCCGCTAGCGGTGTTGCTGTGGCCTTTGGTGCTCCGATTGGTGGTGTTCTCTTTAGCTTGGAAGAAGTCAGCTACTATTTCCCACCCAAGACCCTTTTCCGGACGTTCTTTTGTTGCATTGCGGCTACCTTGTCGCTCAAGTTCCTAAACCCCTATGGAACAGGTAAGATTGTCCTATTTGAGGTCCGGTACCTTTCCGACTGGCAAATCTTCGAGATTTTCATCTTCATCATTCTCGGTATTATGGGAGGCGCCGCTGGTGCGCTCTTTATCAAAGCCTCGAGCCTATGGGCGCGATCATTCCGTCGCATCCCAGCCATCAAGCGTTGGCCCATGTTTGAAGTTTTCCTCGTTGCCCTATTTACCGGCCTTGTCAGCTTCTGGAATCGATACACGAGCCTTCCCGTCACCGAACTTCTATTTGAGCTGGCTTCGCCTTGTGAATCAGATGTGGAAAGTACGGGACTGTGTCCTCGCACTGACGGCATTCTTGAAATTGTGCAGGACCTTCTGGTGGCGTTTGTTATCAAGAGTTTCCTGACCATTATTACCTTCGGCATCAAAGTGCCTGCGGGCATCTATGTGCCATCCATGGTTGTTGGTGGCTTGATGGGGCGAATTGTTGGACATTTGATCCAGTACTGGGCTCTCAGGCATCCCACCTTTTTCTTATTCGACTCTTGTCCTGCGGTTGCTGGAATTGAGTCGTGCGTGACTCCAGGGGTCTATGCATTGATTGCCGCTGGAGCGACCATGTGCGGCGTGACACGACTGTCAGTCACTTTGCCTGTGATCCTGTTCGAACTGACTGGAAGTCTCAACCACGTGCTTCCGTTTTCTCTGTCCGTACTCTGCGCAAAGTGGACTGCGGATGCCATTGAGCCTCGCAGTATCTACGTAAGTTTCACCTCCTGGTGATACAACTACGACGTTATACTAACTGAAACCAGGACCTCCTGACCGATATGAACTCCTACCCCTTCCTTGATAGCAAACTCCAACCGACTACGGATGCCGTGCTGGGAGACATAGTCCGACCGGTGCGGAAGAATCGCATCATCGATATCTCAGCGTCGCCATTCTTACCAGCCACGGAACTTCGATTGAAACTGGAACACCTGCTCATGGCAGGCGAGCTGGACAGCGGGCTTCCCATTCTATGTGACGGCGTCCTTGCTGGTCTGATCCCAGCACCGGATCTCGAGTACGCATTGGATACGCTAGGCGATGAAGAAGAAAATACGATATGTCTAATGACTATGGATGCTTCCACGGTCCTCTATGACAGCGATAACGAGGACGCGGAACAAGTGGATTTCAGTCGATACATTGACCCTGTAAGCTTATTTAACCTCTCCAATATCTCGGGCCATACTAATGTGTTTATTCATAGGCTCCAATCGCTCTTGATGTCCATTCCCCTATCGATTTGGTCTACCAGTGCTTCGCCAAGCTGGGTCTTCGTTACCTCTGCGTCACTCAGAACGGGAAATATGCCGGCCTGGTACACAAGAAAGCGTTCGTGAAATTCATGAAGGAGAATAGCGACTAGGCCCTGAATACTGGCCGGCCATTACCCTGTTTCCCATTTGCATTTTCGGGCGTTGTCAAGGCATTTTGATTCACTTTGTTCGCATAGCCTTGCATGTCCTCTCATTTCATGTCTATCTATTCTGTGGGCTCACTCAACCAACATTGGCATTGTGCATATTTTGGTTGTACATATTTGGTTGTCTTTTTGGCTTCGACATACACGCACAAAGTACAAATCTTAAATATATTCGACTAGTCAATGGCCCGCGGAGTGCCATATCCTACCCATGTCTAAGTCGACTTTTCATATCCAACCATCTGAACCTCGACATCCCCATCCGTCTTCCACTCGCCATCAACCTCCTCCCCAACCCACTCAGAAACCTCCCGAGGGCTAACAGCCCGCCACCCATTCTTCTCATGAAGCCCATCCAACGGGAAGAACGTATCACACTCAAACGAAGCAGACGCACCCACAGCCCCCTTCCGCACGACATTCGTCATAACAACCCTAACGGGCCGACCACGCAGCTCCTCAGCCCCCATATTCAACGTAGCATTATAAATCTCCGCCCCACCAATTACAAAAATCTTGCCCAGCTTCCCCTGCGCCGCATACACAGAGTCCAACGTCTCCAACGCCGCACCCAAACTTGGCGTAACAATCGCATCCGTCATCGGGTCCGCCGGAGCAGCTTCCTTGGGCGGGTCAAAAGTCCCCTTTTCCGAATTTGTAGCCTGTGTCTGAGCGGCCTTGGCCGCAATCTTTCTCCTCATATTCCCCAATTCCGTAGTTACGCTCTCGCAAACAGACCCGGACGTGTCACGCGTGATCACGACGTTAATTCGCTTCGCGAGCGGGCGCAACGAGCCCGGTACTGAGTCGTACGTCTTTCGGCCCATGATGATCGCGTTCGTCGTGCCTGGGGTTGGTGGGCGAGATGTCACGCGTGCGAAGAATGACATGTCTGTTTTTATGCGCGGCCATGGGAGCGTGCCGTTTAGGCCTATGCCTAGGCGCGTGATTTCTTCTTTTGTGGTTGTTGACGCGGTGCGGATCGGGGTCGTTGCCACGATTAGCGTGAGGGAGGGGAGGTGGTGGGGGTTGTGAGGTGGCATTTTTGTTGCGGTGTGATTTCAGTTTGCGGTTCGATTGAGAATGCTGTGTTCAGAGACACGGGGTGTGACCTTGGGACTGTGAGAAGGATGTTGATGGTGGAGGTTCGCGTCGCGAGGGGAGAAATCGTTATCGGAATTGGGCTTGCTGCTTATCGCCCCGCACTATAGGTAAAGAAAGCCCTGGAGCTCCGGCTCTGTAGGTGGGCTTGACATGGTCCTTTTTTTAGGAGGGTATTACCGACACGATGTCGGTAGGGAGAGTATTACGCTACTGTCCTAGTCTAACACAGAGGCGAAGCAGCAAAGCACTGAAAATGGGGTTAGATTCAATGTAGATTCATAGGTAAATCGAATGCGCCACATAACTCCAGTCGAACGCCAGACTCAAGGAGCCAAGTGGGTATCACATGCAAAACAGCTCCAAGAGCCAATGACCAAAATGCTTTCAAAAGAGATCCTCGGAAAGTCACCATTGCTTATCAGATTTCTCAGGCTTCTGGGACTGCACGGTGCTTTTCAGTGTCTTCTGACTTCTCCGGCTTATCAGGCTCCTCCGACGAAGGCATCAACAATCCTCCATCAAGGGCCTTCTGGATAGCCTTCACATCCTCCTCGAGCTTCTCACGACGCTGGATATCTCGCTCGTCTTCGCCGAGGGTATCGAGTTTGCCGAAGAGCCAAAGCTCCTTCATGAGACGGTGCAAGGCGAGTAGGTCCTCCGCAGCACGGATCTAAGGTAGCAGAATGTCAGTCTCGTGCTTTGGTACGGATTCGGAAGCTCAATTGCATTCTTCTTGGGGAGGCGAGAGGTAGCCGGGTAAGACTGAGGCGGCGGGTATCAACGTACCAGCGCAGTAGATTCGACATCAATTTGGAATGCTTCAACAGCAGCATCAACGTGACTGGTGCCGTCGAACTTCTTGGCAGCAATAGCGATGATGTTCTCGAACCGCTGCAGCAGCTGCGAGATGTCGTAGTCGACGCGATCTACCGTAATGCATCGTTAGCGGAAAGGCATTTTTAAAGGGGAATGTAGCTGTAGTGGCCCAAATCAACTACGTACCAAGCAGCTCCTTGGCGGTTGGACGCGAATCCATGGTCGGAGCGTTCTTTTTATTGTCTTCGGATGATGAGGATAAATCCGAAGGAGTCGTCGGATCCATGATTACGATAAGGTGTGGGGCGACTGAATGCGGGTAAACACGGGAACAAAGCCGAGATTCCCCGAATTTATAGCACCTGCTTGACTGTCACTTAATTCGATCTGTTTGTCCGGTCAAGATAAGTGATTGTATGCTTTAAAGGTATGTTTCTCAATCTCAGGAATATGCGAACAAACTGCTACATAAGCTACATAACCTTCTCTTTCTGCTGGGCACTTGTCACCTGCCAATCTGGAGGCTTTCCATCTGACTAGCGGTTCCTCAAAAACATACAGTCAATGACAAGTGAGTTTCCTTGATTTATCCCCATACCCAACGAGTTTGGGCATATGAATGCGAGTATCTGTTGGAGATAAGCCATAGTGACATCCATGTTTCAAGCACTCAATCACAGACCTCCTGTGGCTGTAATGAGGTTTTTACAAGGCAAAAACGTGCAAGCTGTCTAACATCGTTATCAAAGATGAGCCCGGCATGACAGTTCTTGTTCAGTATTATAACAGGCAATCTCTCGCGAACCAAGTGAACGGCATACCTACCTGTATGAGAGATGGGCTCTCTCAGCGACAATTAGGGTTTAACCAGCCAGTCCACGTTCTGTTAAGCTTGCAGGCGGTGTGGAACTATAATAACCTTGTTTGACGCATCGAATTAGGTAGCATTCTATACGAAGCTAACCAGCAGTACTGAATATGGTTGCCAAATGGACACAAATTATTGGGTACATACCTACCTACATAGGTACTCATATGACAGATGAACCTATGGTCCTGCAGGTTGTGTCACACAGTGAGTGTGTGACTCTTGCAGTCAAATAGTAGATAGCAATGCATGGGATGGGTCCTACAGGAGGCAGCAGCGCTAATCACTAAGATGGTATGCCTTATTCAAATCGGAGGGACCATACACTCCACAGTCACTCTTTCAGCAACACAGGAAGATGTCGGCGTGGTATTGAACCGAGACACCATGGAACTAACCAGGAGTGCTTGTTGAATACCGAACTTCCAAGTGTCAAATCTAGTAGTCTAACTTGACGGCACTCATCCCTCCACCAACAAGACATTTCGAAGCCTCCCACACAGTAGAGTTCTAGCAAAAACATTAGGCTCACATGGGAGTGCGAATAAGTAGCGGTGCAAATTGGATAACATTGTTCTACTGAACATTATCAAAGCATAATAAGCATGCAGAAGTGTAAAAGTGTAGAAGTATGGAAGTATGGAAGTGGAATGATCAAGGCCTAGGCCTATGATCGTCCTTTTCGACCTCCATCCTCTCCGCCTTGCTCTCCGCCCAACAGTGCGTCACCGCCTACAGAGTACAACCTTCGACAATGTCTCTCCAGACTACAATTCTCACTCGCAATAATACTGCTTTCCTTCCGTTGCTAGGTTTGTCACCAGGAACCTTTTTTTCTTCGTGTCTTTATCGTTCTGTCCAGGCCTCCATAATCACAATCCTGTGTTACTTTGCTCTCGACTTCGCATTACTTCGCTTGCACTTCAACGGGCAAATCATCCGTAACTCAACCTGTGCCTGGCGCATCACATACTCTACGTCACCGAATACTTCGTCGCGTCTTTCTGTGAATTTGGACTTGCCCGTGAACCACCTAAAGTTAACAATAATCCCTCATTACGATACCGACTATCTTGGAACGCGTCCTCTTCCTCTGCCAATACCATCGTTTATCTTCCTTAAACCCACTGCTGGATGTTCTGATCAGGTCTCCAGATATTTGTCTCTCGAAGACAGGGTGGACGGCCGGTGGGCCGTCTCACAGATCGAAGGCGGCAGGAGATATTGGAGAAAAGGTGTCGATTTCAAGTGACGCCTTCGCGCCCCTGCTCTTAGGGCGGACTATTCCAACAACTACCCCGCGTCACTTATTCTGCTTTCTTATTCTTCTTTTTTCTCTTTTTACCTTCAATTCTAAACACTAGACTGGCGATGGATGCGCAGTATCCCTTTGCTTCCCGCGACGACATTTGGCGTGTCTTTGACGAGTTGAAGGAGCTCCACATTGCCCAGTACGAGCAAGGAGAACGACTCGCACAACTGGAGCGTCGCCGGGACGACGATGCTCGACTGAGGAGTCCTTGGTGTCCTGTGTCACCGTTTCCGCAATCGGCTGGAGCGATCGCTCCAGGTAGTCCACCTCTGCCCTCCAGTATCAGTTCGCCACTTACCAAGACATCCCTTTCAGACCCCACCTTCCCCTCCCCCGGATGCTTTTAAAGGATTCGATCAAGGCCACCATTCCGCAATGGCTAGTTCTGCTGTGGGATTTGACGCCGAGGACGAGCCTAGACGGGGTGCATCGCGGGCCAACAGTGTCCGTTTTGACGAAAGTGCTATCCACGGGAACGGCCAGGCTAGCCGTTCCAGCAACGACCTTCCTTTGCGGACCGGCAGCGGCTTGAGTACCCACCCACTTCTTGAACGGACATTTTCTCACCAGTCTGATGGAAGATTGAGTTCATCCGGCCACTCACACCATTCCGCTCGAACTAATAGCCTGCGCCTGAACACCACTCGACTGCTTGGTACTACGCCTATCGAATCCCCTTTGATTCCCCCTCCTGGACTCTTCTTGCTGGGACCGGTCCCGTCCATTATTCGGTGCTGGTTGACAGATACTTTCACTAATGGCTCTCTCCTCTACGCAGCCGTTTGCTCGGGCTCTTACGTCTCAACTTTGGGTCTTTCCATGGTCCGTGAATTTGGGATGGAGAACATGATCGTGCGCGAGAGCGATGTCCAGTACATCAAACTGCCGCTGTATCTCCCCGAAGCACTTATTCACCCATCTTCGTCGCGCCCCGGAACCCCTACTCACCAAGTTCCAACCGTGACCATTCGCTTTGTGGTTCGCGAGATAGATGTCGGCGACGGCTCAATTCAGATCATCATTGGAAGCGATGTGATGCGTGCACACAATGCTGATATTTTATTCTCGCAAGATAAATTGATCATGGTGGACGACGACCACAACCGCGTGTCTGTTCCCCTCGTGCGTCCCGAGAAGGACTCCGTGTTTAAGTCTCTTTGCACTTATCCCGGTACTTCAAATTCCGGAGACATACTGGGGCCTCCTACTAACGGAAATCCATCCGTCGGTATCATTGGCCGGCCTGCCAATGTTCCCCAGAAACCGGCCTCTGCGCCCCCATCGGCTCGTCTGCCTGGCAGCGAGAATATTGATCCTCACAAGTCCCACCTACAGAACTCCCAGGCTCATGCTCACATTTCAGCTGAAACTCGTCCGGCCTCTGCCCATCCACCGACTTCTGAGCCTACTAAAACCGAGGATATGTCTTGTTGGAGCTCATGGCGTCGCGATGCCAAGAAATCCACCACCACCCAGAAGCCGGCCGATAAACGCGAGATGAAGGTCTTCCGCACCGGAAAATCTGCCAGCCATGCGAACTCCACAACTTCGGTCTCGGCTCCTGGCAGTGCTACCGCTGAGCAGGCCGACAAGTCGTCTGTACCATTTACTTCTGTCCACCATCCGACTACTCCTTCGGACAGACATGGTACACTGAATCCCGTGGGTGGTGCATCGGCGTTTGGATGGCTCAACTCGCCCCATCACAATGCCTCGTCCTAGATGGAACAGACTAGGCTTGGCTTTTATGTTTGATTACATCCGAATCTGAAATGATCTCGGTTTTACAACATGATACGGAAGGGTTGTGATCCCGTATGGATCAGAAAAAAGTGAGAAATTGACCAGGCGCTGGGTTCCAAGTCTGCCAACGGAGAAGGGAAACCACTTTTTCTTTTTTAGCTTGTAGTATTGCCGGAATGATAGCAAAGGACAGCCTACCAGGTAACCAAAAAAAATGAGAAACAATGATATGATTACTGCTTAATTTCACGTGGCTAATGCCAATATCAAGTAGCATTTCATCTCACCTGGTATATAACCCTCCAGGGCTCATCTATTCGTGTGTAACCTCCCTAGGGAAGACTAGTGTTCTATAGAGCGAGCCCTCCAAGTGGACTTAAGGACTGAAAACTAATATTCTTTATAGAGGGCTTTCTAGAGGGCTACCCAAAGATATAAAGAATATTAGTTTTCAGTCTTTAAGTCCACTTACATGTAGTCCTCAGATCATATGGAGGTCCATACATACGTATATAAGCAACAACGAACCTTGGAACGAACATTTTATCCCGGAACAGATGTTACAACCTGCCCCTGGACTGACGAGTTACACACTAGGCCAAAAAGACCACTATATCTGAGCGTTACGCTCAGATATTCCAGGCTCCGATATATATAGTGCGTGTCGTGACAACAGACAAGCTAACATCATCAAAAGCCCATGGTCACAGAGGTAAGGAAAACTTATCCCTTCGGGCTCCTCATCCGTTCAATATCACTGCTAAATTAGCATCGATCTAGGTCTAGGACAAGTCCCTTCGCGAGCAATAACAATGGCACGTCTGCTGGACCTTCCAGCTGAGCTGATTCTAGCCATCATTGACTACCTACAAGTGGACACGAAGGAGGCATCACTGCTATTCGATAGACTTGGATATGACCAGGTCTATGCGCCCGAGCCTCCACTGAGCGTCAGCCGCCTTCATTCTTTCCTGCTCGCCAACTGTCGCCTGAACAGCCTTCTACAGCCACTGTTATATCGCGATATCTTCGTTCGCAGAAATGTTCAGCTGAAGCAGCTCTCCCGGAGTCTTCAGAATAACCCGAGTCTCAAGGAACACATCATCTCGGCGACCCTCCCATGGCACTCCTCTATGCATGGCACTCTCAATGGTATCTCTCATTTCTTCTGGTTCAACAACCTACGAACCCTTACTATTTACGGCTTCTGTGATTGGGATTCATTGAAGTTTGACGATTCACTTATTGGCACTTCGTCTGTTGAATGTCTAAGACTGATTGCTTGTGGGGCGCACGAGCAGCCTTTAACCACTCTGTTAAGCTGGCCGGTGGCGTTGAAAACGCTTTACTACGGTATCGACAAACGCGAGTGGAGACTCAATTATCTGTTCCAATTAAAGCGCACACTCTGGACGCGTGCTGTTTTTATGCGCGCGTTGCAACGGCAAAAAGCAACGCTGGTAGAACTGACACTGGCAAGGCCATGGGATGATGAAGACTACCTGCGCAATGGACCTCATCTTGACCTGAGCGAGTTCACATCCCTCAAAACTCTGCGTATTTGTCACACCTTTCTCGGTGTAAATAGTCACACTCCATACGAGGCCTGGGAGGGCTTACCCCACAGTCTGGAGGTGTTGGAGGTCTCCTATGACGACACAGACCGCGCTCTACTCGTATGGGCTAACTATAAGTACGACCGTTTTGTTCTTCACTTGATCCACCACAAGAGAACGTATCGCACGCATTTACACACAGTGATCATCCACTCGACGGAAAAAGTCCACGATCTCGAAACAGGGGAGAAACGGCCCATTGGTCTCTTGACATGGCCGTCGCTCACGCGTGAAGCTGAATCCGCTGGTATAGAGCTGAAGATGGGGTTGGGATACGAAGATGCTCCAACCACGAGAAAAGTGACGTTTCCAAGTCCCTGAAACTCAGTTAACCCAGACAGTCTATGCAACGAAGTGATAATAAAGTGATAACGGAGTGATAGTGAGATGTATCCATATACACAATGCATTCATTCCTCGGACCTTTAGTTACAAAGTCAAATACTCGATTCCTATAGATTCAAATCTTTGAAAAAACCCCCAAAGCCCCCTTCGTAGTCTCTTTTGTCTCCTTAACAAGCCCACTAACAGTCCGGAAGGACTCATGCGCAGCATCACCAAGAATCTCAAAAAGCACACTCTCACTACTCGTAACAACAGCCCCAGCATCCCTCAATCTAGCAAGCGCAATCCCCCTCTCCTCGGGGTTAATACTGCTAACGCCATCGACGAGGATGTAAACGCGGTGACCGCGCTCGAGGAAATCGAGCGTCGTCTGCGTCACGCAGATATGCGTCTCGATCCCGACGATTATCACGTCGAGGGGCGTGGAATCTGGCGCTGGGATCAACTTCTCGATATCCGGGGTTATCATTGAGAAGAGGGTTTTGTCTACGTCGGCGCGGATGTGTAGGCCGTTGAGGTGTTGTTGGAGTTCTGTTACGGTGTTGCCGAGTTTGGCGCGGTTTTGAGTCGTTATGAACACGGGGATTTGGAGGGTTGAGGCTGCGCGGAGCATTTTTTCTGTTGTCGAGACGCTGTTGGGTTGGTTGGCTTTTTGTTTCGATTAGTTTTGGGATATGGACTCGTACAGTTTGGGGAATTCGTAGATTCCATTGCGGAATTTTTCTTGGATGTCGCAGATACTGTATTAGACGGGCTATCAGCTTTGGCCTTGAGAGGGTATCTTTTAATTGATACTGGAGATTTTGCATACAAGAGTGCGGGATTGCCTGGTTTAATGTTAGTGACTTGCATTGTGAAATTCGGGGGCTTCTTACGAATTCGAGATGCGCGCGTGGTGACAGCCATGATTGCGATCGGTGGTAGTGTCTAGGGGATTCGTGTAGGAGTACGAGTAGGAAGATAGAAGAAGTAGAAGAGAAGAAAATGGCGGGGGAACGGGAATCGGAGAAGTCGCAGATGCGGGGAAGCCGAGGGAAAATGGACTGGTAGACTTGACATTGTGTTTTGATATGTTTTGATCTTTTTATTGTTGTTTTCAATCAATTATGATAACTTTTGCATTGGTATGTACACATCGTCTACTAATCTAGATATCTATAGCTTCACCTCGTGCACCTTGGCCCGGCCGGCGAACCAGCTATCGTCACCGTTTGCCGCCGCTGTACGGATGGCGTAAAGTTCATCGACGAATGCCGGGACGAAGCTGCCCGGCCCGCGAACATACTCTTTGGCCGCGGCGTTCTCCGCCGCAATCTCATACATGAGGATTCCGGACAAAACTGCGAGGAGCCTGTCGGAACGGTGGGCAGCCAAGAAGCAACCGGAGATTGTGCCAATGGCACAGCCAGTCTGTAGATTTACGTTAGCTATGTACTAAAAAGAGGAGTGTGTAGAGGTTGCATACTCCGGTCACTTGGCCCAGGTACGGGTGGCCATTCTCGACCGCAATGACCCGCTCGCCATCGCTGAGGTAGTCTGTTGCTCCGGTCAATAGCACAACGTTTCCTAGATGAAATTAGAACGAAGAAATCACAGATAGAGATTCCTAGATTACTCACGCTCTCTGCGAGCCAGGTCCCGAGCCAACGTGGCTTTTTGATCGCCGTCAAGGGTACTCGGTCCGCTGTCGACACCGCGCTGCTGAACAGCACTGCTACCCCAAACTTGGCGAATCTCTCCCTCGTTGCCCTTGATGAGATCAAAGTAACCCCCGGCCATAAGTTGAGCCACTGCGTTGCGGCGAATGTGTGTCGCAGCCGCACCGACTGGGTCGTAGACCACTGGGTTGCCCCGATCATTGTATGCCTTAATGGCTTTCACGTAGTTTGAGACACTCTCACTAGTCAATGTACCCATGTTGATCAGAAGAGCACCATCAAACTTGCACAAGTCCGTGGCTTCATCGCCGTACGGAGACATGATGGGAGATGCGCCACTATAGAACGGTTAGCATGGAAAATGGCTTGGCTAAATACAATATACTGACATAGAAAGGGCAACGTTGGCCACAAAGTTCGAAACAACGAAATTGATCATGTTGTGTACAAGAGGATGCACCTCTACCATCTTACGGATGATCTGGGGCACCTCATTCAACAAGGCCTCGGCCTCGTTAGCACGTGGAGGGTTGGCGATCTGCGCAAACCGGGGAGGGTTGCGGATGAGCTCGACGAAGTGCTCGGCAGATGCTTTAGGGTCGTCGGCTCCCACGATAGCACTAACTATGGCCACTCCATCCAGTGCTTTCTTCGGTGACTGAGACTGATAGAGCACTCGTTGAACATTGGAGTGATTGATGCCACCGATGGAAACTGTGCCTATGGGGGAATCTTTAATGGCATCCAGGATGACTTGCGTACCTGCCGTCCCGATGACTGACTTGGTATTGGTTTTACTAGGACAGTTAGCGCCTGTTGCTGGATCATTGGATATACTAGACATGTGGACTTACGTCGGGGTGGCAAACATGGTACCAATTCCGATATAGTCGGCGCCATCGGCGGTGGCTTTTCTTGCCTCCTCGACTGAGGATGTGCTGATACCTATGATAGCATTCTCCGGAAGAAGCTTCTTTGCCTCGGTGAAGCCTGTATTCGATGTTAGTCCATGTATCTTTGTAGGATCGTAGAAACGAACTCATGTCATCTTGACCTAGATGCACACCCTCCGCACCAATGGCAAGAGCCACATCAACCCGGTCATTGATCAGAAGAGGCACATTGTATTTCTTGGTTACCTGGTGTAGTTTCCGGGCAGTTTCCACCTGGACGCCAGTATCGTTGGTCTTGTCCCGGTATTGCACCACCGTCACGCCTGCAGCTTGTGGGTTAGCTGTATAATTGGCAGGAACGCCGGAGTCCTACTCACCTCCTTGAAGAGCACTTTCGACCACTGTACATAAATCTCGCCCCTTGAGAATGGCCGGGGTCGAATCCGTGACCAAATAGAGCGACAGATCTACGGTCATGGTGTCTTGGCCTTAGGCCGGACAAAGGTGGGGAGTTTCGGAGTAATAGATTTGAGGCTGTTTTGACAAAGAGATTCAAACCGGAATGAAGAGCGCTTCGACAGGGTCAGCAGGCTATACTCGTACAACACAAAACACCGTACTTGAGTGACCGAAGGAGCCCTGGAGATTACCGTTTATCGTTGTGTGGCCGTGGTGGGGTCTTGGAAGGTTCGGCCTGTACTGATCCGGTTTATACAACATTGTAAAATCCACTTACATCGCCTATATATGCTTCAATATTGTCAAGGGTTTATTCTGAAGCATAAATAGACTTGAAGTTAAGAAATCTCTCTTCGAATTAACCGTCCTGGAATACCTAGAATCTCCCATGTCCTACATTCGACTGTCAATGGTCCTTTATACTCCGAGTTATTCCCGGCACGTGCTCGCTGACATAACCGTGATTTGTCAAATTCTGCTATTTCTTTTCTTCCTCTTCTTTTTCTCCCCCAACAACACACAAACACTTCACAGGCATCGAGTTATTTTCGAAGCCTTTATTTATCTACTGCGTGGAATTTCACTTCTACGCTACTCATTCTTCATAACTGGTTAGTTCGGCCTCGCCACCATCACTTGCCACCGTCCGCCAGGCCTCCGACATCTGACTCGGATTCCCCAAAGAACTTCAAACGTTCCCAGAAAGCAAAACATTGAGAAGTTTCCCGCGAACTTGTCTATGTATTCGTCCTCCGTCCAAAATTTCGAACATCACCTGCCGCTCAAGCTGCAAACGTTTCGCGCGCCGAAACCTTGCAGTATACACCTCAGATCCTGTGGCTGAATACCCCGGATCTTTCATCGATTTACTGTGAATTTTCCTAAAAGGATCGCACTCTATACCCACTAAAAAAAGGGAACTTGACACGCATGTCTTGTCTCATAAACAAAATCACCATCCAGAATCCTTCCAGCTTTCCCTTGAGCAATCACACTGCTACGTTCTTGTGAAACAACCGATCAATCTAACCGTCACCATGGCCACCGTCAACATTCGCCGGGATATCACTGATCCCTTCTATCGCTACAAGATGGAGAAGCTCCAGGCTAAGGTCGAGGGCAAGGGTAACGGTATTAAGACCGTTGTCGTCAACCTGAACTCGGTTGCCCAGTCTCTCAGTCGGCCTCCTGCTTATCTCATCAAGTACTTCGGATTTGAACTTGGTGCCCAGGCCAACGCTAAGCCCTCTGATGACCGTTGGATCATCAACGGTTCTCACGACGCCCCCAAGCTCCAGGATTACCTCGACGGTTTCATTTCCAAGTTTGTGCTATGCAAGAAGTGCAAGAACCCCGAGACCGATGTCATTATCAAGGATGAAAGGATCACCCTGGACTGCAAAGCTTGTGGTCAACGCTCTGATGTCGACCCTCGCCTCAAGCTGAGCACCTTCATTGTTCGCAACCAACCCAAGGGTGGCAAGAAGGAGAAGAAGAAGTCCCGCCGCGAGCGAGAGAAGGAGAAGGCTGCCAATGGCGAGGAAGCCAGCCCCGGCGACAGCCAGAACTCCGAGAATGGCGAGGATGAAGATCTTGCCATCGAAGCTAACAGCGACGATGAAGTGACCCGTCAGGCCCAGGCCATCGAGGCTGAAAAGGAGATTAAGGATGATGAGTGGGCCGTCGACGTTTCCGAGGAGGCTGTGAAGGCTCGTGCCAAGGATCTCCCCTCGGACCTGAAGCGTGCCCTTGTCATTGAGGATGGTGACGACGAGGGAGCTGATGGACCCTCGTCCTACGAGCAGCTGGGCAGCTGGATCGTTGACACCGCTGCTGAGAAGGGCGGTGTTACCAACGTCACCGATGTTGAGATCTACATGAAGGCCAAGGAGTTTGGCATTGAGAACAAGCACAAGACTGTTGCCGTCTTGGCACAGAGCATCTTCGACGAGAAGATCGCCAAGCAGATCGAAGGCCGTGCTGGTTTGCTCAAGAAGCTGATCACCTCCGATCGACATGAGAAGGCTTTCCTCGGTGGTACCGAGCGCTTCGTCGGCCAGGACCACCCTGAGCTCGTCGCCCAGGTCCCTGCCATCTTGCTGGGCTACTACCAGAACGACCTTGTGTCTGAGGAAACCCTCAAGGCATGGGGTGCCAAGACCAGCAAGAAGTACGTCGACATCTCGACCAGCAAGAAGATCCACAAGGCTGCCAGGCCCTTCATCGAGTGGCTCGAGAATGCCGAGAGCGACGAGGAGAGTGAAGAAGAGAGCGAGTAGACGGTAACCGTTGTGCACGCTGTTTTGTCCTCTTGGTTATTTGCTATCTGCGTCCATTCTTATATCGAACACAGACATTTTTGGACCTCTGTCTGACCGGCCATTGCGCATGGACAGATCAGTTCGGTTGTCATGTTAGTTTTAGCTCACCAATTGCCACTCCTTTACAATGAATATCAATATTGTATCATCTATCCAGTCCATCCATATCATCAGCACTAAGGTACCTGTACAAGTGAAGTAGAGCAAAATACAATATAGTCATGTCCCATGCTATGCAATGCTATCAACGGAAAGCGAGAACTAGAACACTAACTCAGCTAGTCTAACCGGCTCTCCATCGCCATTGAAAGGGAGATCAGTAGCGCCTGTAGTAACCACATCCGGTCCCAAGCGATGCCGCATAAAGGCAAACCACGTCAAGTCCACATTCCAAGCCTCCATTGCCCGAATGGCATCCTCAACAGAAACCATACTTTCACCAGATGCAGAATCATCCACAGACATAGAAGTCCTTGAGGAAATGAAATAATACTCGGGCCCAACAAACAGCGCAATCCAGCCACAAAGCATTTCACATATCCTGTCACCCACTTCCAACGGTAACCGGACATGCGAGAGAACCGTGGTAAATAGGGAGATCAACGCACGCCACAGACGATGGTGCGGCGTGAAGAATTTCGATCCCGGCGTCGACGGCGAGAGCGAAAGGGACGAAGAGAGGGCTAAGTGCAGAGTGGACGCCATATCTCCTGGTTTAGCGACAGCGCCAGGCACAGTCGTTGCCTGGGACCTGGCACGGCGCTCGTTCGCAGCCTCGGCATCGGCGCGCACCTTCTCCCACACGCGGCGGTATAGCCGGTCCCAGCGGGGGAATTCGGTTTCGACGCGCGTGGCCATGAAATCGCCTGCGCCTTTGCACATTGCTTCCATGGCCTCACAGGCTGTTACCGTGACGAAGATCTCTTCTTGGTGGTCGGGGGTTTCGGGCTTGCGGGTTGATTCTGTGGATGGGGTGGCGATGAGGGATTTGGATGTTTCGTTTGCTTGTGATGAAGGGAAGATTACTCGGCTTGCTACTGTGGGCCAGAGCTCGTTGATTAAAGGGAGGAAGCTGGTTTCGTTTTGGGATAGGGCGGGTAGGACATCGATGAGGATTGAGAGGAGGGAGCGTCGGAGGTAGGGAGATGGTGAGGTTAGGTGGGATGGGATTGATTTGACGATGTGGAGGAGGAGGGCATGCGTTTTGGTGAGCGGCTTCTCGGCGTCTTCTGGTTCTTTGGGAGGTGGGAGTGGTGGTTCCTCTGATTCGGCTTGGTCCAGGAGCTCTTCGATGGACGGCTCTGGAGGAGGTTTGTCGTATGTTTCTGACCATGGCTTTTTGGGATGGGGGATTTTGCCATCAGCATCTGCTAGTGCATCCTCAGCATGCCGTTTCGCTTTGCGGTTGGCAATGTCTGCGGCGATGCTCGAGATTGAGAGATTCTGGTATTGAGACTTGCGGGTATCGTGGGAGCCATTCCCTTTTCCCTCGTCGATTGTGAGCAAAGATGGTTTTCTCGCTCCTTCCTCGACGACTGCAGCTAGCGTTTTGAACATCATCTCAACGAGTTTCGGATAGCCGTGGTATAGATCCAGGATACCAAATACAGAATCAACCAGATCATCTAGATAAGGTATCAACCGGGCACCGCAAAGTTTGACCATCATGAACAGGACCTGTGGCGGATAAGGTGATACGTCGAAGGTATTAAGTTTCAAGGCCACCGAGTTCACCAAATAGTCCACGTTCTCAATGATCATAGTACTCGTGTCTGGGTAGTTGCAAGCACTGGTCAAGATATTCAGACATGTCATGGCGTGGCGTTGGAGGTTAGGATTCTGTGATGCCAACAACTGCAAAGTTGGGTAGAGCGCGTCCATGAGTTCAGGCCGGAAAGCCTCGCCAAGTTGTTGAGCTTGGAGAGCCACGGATTCCAGAGCAAGTGCTGATGTACGCCAGTCTCCTGTCCCATCAACTGACAGTTCGTTCAGTATATTTATTGAGATATAATACAACTCCTCAATCATTCCGCCACGGCCAGTTAATGAGATGGACCCCTCAATATGATCAAGAGAGATGAAATCGTCAAAGCTGGCTGTTTCCGTAGCGGTGTCACGCAAGAAAGTCATCGCCAACCAGAAAGGTGCAATAGCGGAACCACCTGACGTTGTGTGCATACGGTTGACAATCGATCGAGTGATCTCATTCCCAGACTCAGACAAGTTCAACCTAGTAATCATTGACCGTAGATCTTTGAGAGTTTGTTGCTGGCTTTGGTGTTCCAAAATAATGGGTGGGAACACCTTGGATCTAGCATCAGTGCTGAGCACCTCCCAGTTGAAGCCAGCATCCATTGAGGCCAACGGCTGGAGAGAATTGGTGTTCTGTTTGACAACAGCACCAACGCTATCGCATAGGCCGGATGCCAAACCGCTGGTAAGCAAATCTGACCCAGACTGAACTTGGGACAGGATCTGGAAAACGGTGGAGATCTGACGAAGCCCCCACTGCTTAGCAGTTTCATCGTTGCCTTGCATGATTCGAGGGAAAGAAGTGAGCCAAGTATGCAGCGATTCCTTTAACGAATCCAACACTGCAGGGTATGTTGTGGCAAGATGAGTTAGGTTTCTGTAGGCTTCATTCACTCCCTCGTCCTCTTTATCTGCTAGAACGACAACTGTTTCAACCATAATTGGGAGAGACTCTGACAGTGTGGTCTGGCACTCTTCGATTACCATCAGGCAGAGGTCTTGGATGGCAGACTGAACCTCTGGTCGCTGATGACGGCGAACCTGGACAACATTGGCCAGCGCAAGCTTGATCTGCGTTGTGGTGGCCTTCAACCAGGCTTCATCCAGAGCTACCTTGTCGCTTCCCAGCTCCGGTGGGGAGACTTCTGAGGCGACACGGTCATTGAGAACAGCTCTTAGGAGCTCCGTGAGAATCTGCAAGGAAGTCTCGAGGAGCTTGTATGACCTGCGGGTCTGTGTCGATGGCCGTAAAATCTTAGCCAGTGCCGACACAGTTCGCGGCATGATGCTAGCAAGCACCACGCGGTCCGTGACTCGAGCATAAAGTGCTTGCAAAGCCTTTGCGGCTGCTAGACAAAGCTCATCTAATCTATCATCGACAATTCCCTCAAGCAGAATATATACTGTTTGATCGACAACAGTTGCGGTGCCGATCTCGTGATAGATTGTCCGTTCCGGGACAGCTCCTTTTAAGACCGTGAATATAGCACTGAGACAGTCAAACCCAGCAATACACAGTTCTTCAGAAACCTTAGGCTTCGGTAGTTGCTTCTCTTCCGCTTTGTTTGGAGATCCTCCCACGATCAACGTCAACAGGATTATGAGTTGCTTGCCCATCGCAGGAGACAGCCGTTGACGCCATCCATCGGCGACCAGTATCCGCAAACAGTGAATGGCCGATTCTAAGCATCGTGCGGGTAGTCTTTGTGTTTCATTGAAGATGTGCGACAATGGAAAGAAAGCATATTCAGCTAGCTTCTCGTCGAGGGTATTGTTCCTCGCAAGTTCCTTTAAACAGTTGTGTACTGGGTCAAGAACTCGGGCTACATCGGCGGCGGAAGCTTGATTTCCTCGAAAACGCAGGCCCACGGAGCTGAGTTCGACGCATGGCGCTCGGAGCTACTCAGAGATCAGCACTGTTCGTCCTGAGAGCCGGATGATGCATATCATACCTGCTTGAAAGATTCCTGCCGGAGGTTGTCCATTGCAGCCAAACAAGGCTGGGCGGCGTTAGAGTCACAAGATAGTAGACAAGACGTTGAGTAGTACTAAATCAGTCTCAAAAGCCCCATTATAAACAGCGTCTAGCGCGACCCATCGTGATCGAATACAGCGGGACTGCATCCCAAAACTTTACCGCTCTGTCATCGTTTGCCGGCATAATCAAGCGGTGAATATAAATTATCCCAAACGGGCAAGATAACGCTGCACGTGATACGTTAGCGCGTCTCAACGCGTGGGAATCCCGACAGCTGCCTGCAACACGAGTGACAACCAGTGTTGCCTTGGCTATTTGGTTCAGGTCTGCTCGGACTATATATTGGGCCATATTCTGTGTCCATTTGACTCCGAGTTCAAACGCCTATGCGGGTTTTGCGGATTCAAGAGCTTGCGCTTTTATCGCTCTCGCGCTCGAGATCTAGCTTCTGCATACGATCTGCAGGACACCACAATTTCTTGACCACATCAATCTCAAAGCTATCGACGGGCTTGTTCTCCGCCAGTATTGCAGCCCAGCAAAAGAACGAAAGCAGTTTCTCATCATCACGAATCATGGCCGATGACAGGAGCAGGAAACAGGCTACCCTGGGGTATGTACGGGATAGACAGCAGACGATTGGGTGCGTCGACGATATTCGATGGCGCATGCGCCCTTTCCCTCTGACACCTCTCGGTTCTTCCTCTGGTTGACTCCGCTAATTCATTATATCCGTGTTGTAGGAGGTTTTTCGGCTCGGGCGCCAACCAACCACCGAAGAAGCAGACCACGTTAGCTTTTGGTGGAAAGAGACAAACAGCAAGCAGCGATACCGGTGATGTGGAGACCAATGATAACACCGACGGAATTGAGGTGGAAGTCGCCGCCGACTCAGCACCAACTGCTGCCCTTAACGGAACAGAGCCAACGAAGGGTGTGAAGCGGGAAAAGAGCGCCGAGGCGGAAGAAAGCGATGGGTCAGATATCCAACCTGTCTCTAAGAGACGACGAAAGGCCTCGGTGAAGACCTCTCCAGCTGTCAAGGAGCAATCGACATCCCCCAAGAAGCCCGAGTCTACAAAGCCAAAGGTTGAAGCGCCATCACCAAAACCAGCAGTACCAAAGCCCTCCGATGTTACTCCTGAAGAGAAGTCACCGTCAGTAGAAGAAGAGGAGGATCCATTGGAAAGCGAAGATGAAGATGACCTCAAGCCGGAACTCGCGAAGAAATCGATCGAAAAATTCCAAGCCAAATTGCAAGCCAGTGGTAAAGATCCATACCCAGATTGGAAAGCAGGCACTCCTGTCCCTTATGCTGCGTTATGTACCACATTTTCTCTGGTAGAGATGACCAGAAAGCGCTTGGAGATCACGGACCACTGTTCTCTTTTCCTTCGCCAGGTTCTTCGTCTGACCCCTGCCGATTTCCTACCCACTGTACAGCTGATGATCAATAAACTGGCTGCCGATTACGCCGGAATTGAACTGGGCATCGGGGAGTCATTGATCATGAAAGCTATTGGTGAATGTACCGGCCGCAGCCTTGCCGTCATCAAAGCCGATCAACGGGAAATCGGAGACCTGGGACTGGTCGCTGCCAAAAGCAGGTCAAACCAGCCTACCATGTTCAAGCCCAAGCCTTTAACTGTACGAGGTGTGCATGAAGGCCTTCTTGGAATTGCCAAGGTCCAAGGTCATGGATCACAGGATAAAAAGATTTCAGGCATCAAGAAACTGTTGTCTGCAGCCGATGCCGACACGGCTGGCAAAGGAGTGGATATTACCAAGGATAAGGGTGGTCCCAGCGAAGCTAAATACATCGTTCGCTTTTTGGAAGGTAAGCTGAGACTTGGACTTGCAGAGAAGACGGTTCTTGTCGCTGTCTCTCGGGCAGTCCAGACTCACGAGGCTGAATTAGCCGGCAATAAGATCCCGTCCGCTGAGGAAATGGCCGCGGGTGAAAACATCTTCAAGTCTGTTTACAGCGAGCTTCCTGCCTACGAAGTAATCATTCCTGCCGTTCTTGAGCATGGTCTCTTCAAGCTGCCTGAAGTGTGCAAGCTTTCTCCCGGAATTCCTATCAAGCCTATGCTTGCCAAACCGACCAAGTCTATCACCGAGGTTCTTGACCGGTTCGAAGGGAAGGAATTCACTTGTGAATATAAGTACGACGGAGAAAGAGCCCAGATCCATTTCGTGTCTCCGGACTCTATCCACCAATATCCTGGAGCTGTGAACACATTACAGAAGGACAGCAAGGGACTGTCCTCGATCTTTTCTCGCAACTCGGAAGATCTTTCGAAGAAGTATCCCGATGTTCTAGGCAAGCTTGACACCTGGGTCAAGCCCGACGTTAAGAGCTTCGTTCTCGATTGCGAAACGGTGGCATGGGATACGGAGGCCAAAAAGGTTCTTCCCTTCCAGCAACTGATGACTCGCAAGCGCAAGGATGTCAAAGCGGAAGATGTCAAGGTCAAGGTCTGTGTGTACGCCTTTGACCTTCTTTTCTTCAATGGAGAGGTAAGGTCATTTGTCTTTTTGGCGCATATATCACAGCGATTCGCTGAATCCCTCTTCTTGTCTTCTCCTTCCTAGTTGTTCATGCTAACTTTTCAACAGCCTTGCGTGAAGAAATCTCTACGAGAAAGACGAGAGCTAATGCATAAATGCTTCCAACCGGTTGAGGGGGAGTTCCAGTTTGCGCAATATGGCAACTCTAGTGTTCTTGATGAGATCCAAGAATTGCTCGAGGCTAGTGTTAAAGCTTCTTGTGAGGGTCTTATGGTGAAGATGCTGGACACAGCAGAGAGCGGTTACGAACCAAGCATGCGGAGTCGCAACTGGCTGAAGGTATGGTGCCTCTTGTTGATTAGCTCGACCGTTACTAACTTTTATACAGGTCAAAAAGGACTACCTCGCCGGTGTTGGTGACTCTCTTGATCTTGTCGTGCTCGGGGCCTACTATGGTCGTGGAAAACGTACTTCGGTTTATGGTGCCTTCCTTCTCGCTGCCTACAACCCCAGTAACGACACATATGAGACCATATGTAACATCGGCACTGGCTTCTCTGAGGTGCTACTTGAAGAGCTACACCAGACGCTAGTTCCCTTGGTGATTGACCGCCCAAAGCCATTCTATACTCATTCAACCGTCCCCAAGGACCAACCGGATGTTTGGTTTGAGCCAAGACTGGTGTGGGAAGTTAAAACAGCCGATTTGACCCTCAGCCCACGCTACCAAGCCGCTGCTGATGAGTTCCAAGGTACAACCGGCGGTGGAAAGGGCGTGTCTTTGCGTTTCCCGCGGTACATTAAATCCCGCGACGATAAGAAGCCAGACGAGGCCACTACCACCCGTGCTGTGGCAGAGATGTATCGGAAACAAGAAGCAGTTACCAAGGACACTACTAGCAAGGGAGGTGTGGATGACGACTTTGAGTATTGAAGCGATTTTGTCGGGCGCACTATAGCGAGTGTAATTGAATTCATTGGATATCTATCACGGCCCCTCTGGGTCGTATGCATTTTCCAGAATGGCACCATTGCTCAGATTGGGTGCATCATTAGGGCTTACCATATTGCCATGTGTAGCCTTCCAAGGTTCCTTGGACAGTTATATGATCCCACGGCGATTATAACCCGTAGGCATCAATTTAACTATTCATTTCCTTTTAACTCCACCACTTTCTGAGACAAAGCCCCTGTTGATCGGTATCCGATATCGTGACCTTATTCTAATCCCGGCTATCAACGGAATATCTCCGGACTCCGGGGTGCTTGGCGCTGCAAGCCAAGCAGCCGGACCCTGCTCGGGCCCTATGTCGGCCTGCGTCCGCCTTTCTTTGTTCGCAGCACGTCTCGCTAGCGTCTTTGAAATGGCCAACAGCACGAAATACCCATCATGCATATCTCTCTTGGCACCGAGGAATGTAACATGCCCCCCTTCGACGGCAAAGTGCTATCTCCACTATGCCTACTAGCTCACTGTGCGTGTGGAGTCCCAGCATTTATATATCGGTGACCGTCCGGAGTGCAGTCCGTCTGCTTTTCTGCGCGTTTCTCTTGACCTGTGTGGCTGGGTACTTGATTGACAATATGCGCGTGTTTCAATTGACAACGGCCCTCGGGTCGATCATCGTTTCTGCGACAGCTCTTACTCCCGAGTTAGTACTGATCTTCCCAACCGATTAATCCGTTCTACTTCTTGATTGGTTGTTGATTTTCTTTGTAGACAGCTTATCGCAGCTCCGCGACGGAGTGACGCTATTCCCAATCCATCAGGGGTAAGTCGCACAGTTGGATGCAGATATCGACAATGTTATTGACCTGGCATAGGAAGTCGCGCTCTTTTCCACCTCTGAATACTCCTTCGAGACCCATGCTACATCATCATGGTGGAGTCTGCTGGATCTGGAGACAGGGAAAGTGACTCAACTTACCAACGACAGCAATGTCTCCGAATTGACTTGGCTGGGGTCTACTGACTCGGGCCTGTTGTATATCAATGGCACAAATGCCGAGATTCCCGGGGGTACGGAGATTTGGGTGTCGGACACCTCTGATTTTGCCAACTCGTGGGTCTATATGCATATCTTAAATGGACAAAACATTACTAACTTTTGCGCAGTGCCTACAAGGCAGCTTCATTGCCTGCGCCGCTTTCTGGCCTCAAGACGGCCATCACCAAGTCTGGAGACATTAACTTCTTGGTGTATGGAGAGTCCTGGCCCAATGGAACGGCGTACAATAAAGAGCTTGTTGCCGCGCCTTTAAGCTCGGCACGGATCCACGACAGTATCTACGTCCGCCACTGGGATACCTGGCTCACGACGAGATTCAATGCTATCTTCTCGGGGACTTTGAAGAAGAAGAGAGCCGGACCCGGAGCGACATCCGCCTACACTTCTAGTGGACCTCTCAAGAACCTCGTCGCAGGAGTCAAGAACCTGGAGTCACCTTACCCTCCATTCGGCGATGCGTCTGACTACGACATCTCCTCCAATGGAACATTGGTGGCATTCAAGAGCAAGGCACCTGAATTACCGCGAGCAAACCACACTGCTTCGTATATCTATGTTGTGCCCCATGATGGATCCAAGAAGGCCGTGGCTATCAATGGCCCTGACAGTCCTGGCACACCGAAAGACATCAAGGGTGATTCGAGCAGTCCCGTCTTCTCCCCAGATGGCCGTCGCATTGCCTATCTCCAAATGGAAGATATCTCCTATGAGTCGGACCGTCGCACTGTCTACGTTTACACCATTGACTCCAAGGATACTATTCGTACATTGGCTAAGGACTGGGACCGGTCACCTGGTGCCATCAAGTGGACTGCTGACGGGAAGAGCCTGGTTCTGAACACCGAGGATTCTGCGCGCTCTCGGCTCTTCCTGCTACCCGCTGATGCTGGTGATGATTTCAAGCCTAAGAACTTCACCGATGGTGGCTCCGTGGCTGCTTACTACGGCCTGCCTAATGGAGAATACTTGGTTTCTAGTTCCGCTATCCATACCAGTCGTACAGTGTACACCGCGAAACCTGATGAAGGCGTCACAGGCGTTATTTTCTCTGCCAACGAAGTTGACCCCGCCCTGAAGAACCTTGATCCATCAGGCGTCGATGAGTTCTACTACAAGGGCAACTGGACAGATGTAAGTCTACCTTTCTCATGGAATTGAAGGGATGCTAACGTTATAGATTCATTCATGGATCATTTACCCTTCGGACTTTGACAAGTCAAAGTCTTACCCGCTCCTATTCTATATCCACGGTGGTCCCCAAGGTTCCTGGGGCGACTCCTGGAGCACTCGATGGAACTACAAGGTTTTCGCCGACCAAGGATACGTGGTTATCGCGCCCAACCCAACTGGAAGCACCGGTTTCGGTGATAAACTCACGGACGAGATCGCGAACAACTGGGGTATGTCATTCCCATCACTCATTCCCATTCTTACCTTCTAATGATCAACAGGAAGCTACCCTTACGATGACTTGGTTAAATGTTGGGAGCATGTCCGGGACAACTTCGACTTCATTGATACCTCTCGCGGCGTGGCAGCTGGCGCCAGCTACGGTGGCTTCATGATCAACTGGATCCAGGGTAATCCTCTCGGTCGCGAGTTCAAGGCGCTAGCCAGTCATGATGGCACATTTGTGGCCGACGCGAAGGTCTCGACCGAGGAACTTTGGTTCATGCAGCATGAGGTATGTTTCTTGTTCGTGGCATTTCCTCTATTCGTATACTGACTTCCAAAGTTCAACGGCACGTTCTGGGACAACCGAGAGAACTATCGTCGGTTCGACCCTTCGGCCCCAGAGCATATTAAGCAGTTCGCTACTCCACAGCTCATTATCCACAGCGACTTGGACTATCGTCTTCCCATCTCTGAGGGTCTGGCGCTTTTCAATATCTTGCAAGAGCGAGGTGTTCCGAGTCGGCTGCTCAGCTTCCCCGATGAAAACCATTGGTAAGTACAATGGAGCCTCTGAATGGGGATACATCACCGGAGAGTCAGTAAAGCTAACACGGCATTGAAATAGGGTCATCAACAAGGAAAACAGTCTTGTCTGGCACCAGCAAGTCTTAGGGTGGCTCAATAAGTACTCTGGCATTGACACTCCGGGCTCTGTCAATTTGGATGATACGACAATCCCTGTTGTGGACTATGATCCTCAGTTGTAGTATGGCAGTGTATAGCCAATGCGCCATATCGTATCTGTCTATATCAAATTTTGACCTTCCATACCAATTTACTATTTTTAGTAGCCTTAGGTAATTTGATACGACCTTTCCAAGGTTCCAAGATATCTCAACTTCTACAATACCTCAATTTCTATCAATTGATGTCAATTCTAAGTCTTCGATGTTGTTGTAAGGTGTTCTGTCGGTGTCTCAGATGAGTTGTTTCAGGATGTTTGTTTCATAAATGTTTCTCACTGTTTCTATGCTGTGTCTAACTTCTGTACATGAACAATGAATCATAAATGTAAAGGCCTTTCTTATGTGGTTTGTGTAATATGTGCTACTCTTAGAGTATCTTATAGAATCTGCTTCAACAGATATAAAAAGGTCCCTGCCTCCAAGCGTTTTCTACAGCAAACGAATTCTCAAACGCAGCCCTTCTCCCTCTCCCCTAAATTTGGTCTTCCCTGCCATCTCACAGTTTCATCAGCTTCTCACAGTTTCATCAGCTTCTCACTCACCACCATGCCTCCCAAATCTTCCACCCGTAAAGGCGGCAAGAAGGGTATGTCCCATACTCTGTCCCCTGATCCATCATCATCGCCCATCCGAAAGAAGCAAAAAGGTACACCATCGGCCATCCGAGACAGAGCTAACAGCAGCTCCCGATCAGGAATTCCCAAGTTGGAACCCTCTTCCGGAGCCCATCCCCCAAGTGAGTATTGGAATCAACTTACAGACTTTCAACGGGATTTCCTCGATGGCGCTATGCAAGAGACAGTCTCTAACCTTTATGACCTGGGCGCAGAGATCAAAGCTGAGACGTCTTCTCCCGCTCCCTCTTCCATCATCAATGACGAGAACGAGAGTCAGTACAACCTTGGCACTCCTGTCCCAGGCCCAATTCCAGCCCCATTTCCATATACCGTGGACGATCTTACCTTATGTCACGCTCCCACCGCTGATCCCACTGGCTACCCTATCTTTGTTTCCCGAAATGGGCGCTGGGACTGGTATTATCTTTCCTCTAACACCAAGACTACAGAGACACCTGCCAATGGTACGAGCAACGGAAATACCACGAACACAAAGAGTGAGTTTGCAAACGACCTCTGTCTTTCCCCGAACCAATTTCCCTGCACGAAGGACGACACTACTCTGTGTCCTTGTCCCAATCCTGGTCCCACCTTTTCTTCTCAAAACGGACGTTGGGAATGGATCTTTCTCCCCTCTAACACGGATACAGAGTCGTCTCCCCCAAGGTCAAGATGGAGGACATCCCAGAGGCCAATCCAAGGGTCCAGCGACCAAGCAACCCCCTCTCGACCACATTCTCCGCTACCGACCTGGATCACTTCGTCTTCCACGGCTTGCAAGACAGTGATGACGACGAAAACATAATTGAGCGTGCCAGAACCGAAAACATAGAGCTAGCCAAGACTGTGAAGCATGTCAAGTTCTTCATGAACAATTCCCATGACAAGCACTTCGTCCCCTTCCAAGTCCCCGCTCTCATCGGCTATGAGAACTGGGAGCCCTGGTTGGCCGGCATGTATCTGCTCTTCCGCCAGCACTCGGTGTGGCCTGTTGTGACTGCAGAACTTGAGCCACTGCCTCCAGGTCACAATTTGCACCTGTGGTACAACCGCATGCTCGATTGTGCAGTTGCCCTTATCTACGCCAACGTCTCTGATGTAGTTCGCAACACTCATTGTTTCATGCGTACCCTGCACGATGATGATCCTGACGAGTTGATGGCTCACCTGTACGCTCACTATGCCGAGCCTGATTTGACTCATCCCCCTCATGAAGAGTCTGAGCTTGATTAGGTGAGTTGTTTTGGGCTTGACAAGGATTTGCTTGTGGGGAGTGCACATTGCAACATGTACATTGTCCCTGAGTTCCCTGGTATTTAAGGGAAACCTTTGCCCGTCTCACCCTGATCTTTCGATATCTGATCTTTGGTACTCTTTTATCTGCACGTAATATGCAGGTGCAAGCTACTTTCCTTAAATTTCAACAGACTGTTTTACTGCTTTTCTCTTGTATTGTTAAGTTGGTAGTTCAGTCTATGAATTGAGCGCAATTCGGAATATTGACCTCAGTAATAACCTGTAGTCCACTAGATGAAGCTCTCGGTAGAACAATGCAGTAGGTCCGATGCTCACGGACATCTAGAAGAGAACCACACGGATATAGCCCGAAAGCACAGAATTTCGGACGATCTTCGGCCTAATTGTCAACTGGGCTCCAATGCAAAAGGACGCTTCTTGGCATATTCAACATACAACGCCACCAGCTTTGCATTTATAACAAGCATCTATATCTTCTACATATCAGCTCGAGGATCAAATTACCCAAACCATTCAGAGACACCATATCGCTACAACCCCACAGATCTTCGAAGGTTACAGCCAATGGCTTCCATACTTCCAAACACCCAAAACACGGTCGGCGAGAAAAGACCGAACGGAGTCTCAGTATGTACAGCAGACAAAATGTCTAGCACTGCTCAAGCCACAAATTCAGATAAAGTCGAGGATCATGGACTTGATACAGAATTCCTCATTGTTGGCGCAGGGCCTGCAGGTGCAGCCTTAGCTTGTTTTCTCGGCTCTCATGGTAAGCATCTGGGACGAAGAAACTCCGGGCCTTGACGCTAAAGCTCGAAGGGCTCAAGGGCATTATGATCAGCAGCGCGGCAGGGACAGCAAATACCCCTCGCGCACACATTACCAATATGGCAGCACTTGGTACGTCACGGGTAGGTCTTGCAGTTGCGGCTAGAATACTAAAATACCTATTCAGAGTGTCTACGAGACATTGGTCTATACGAAGAGCTCCAGAAATTGGGGTCTACGGGCGAAGACCATATGCAACACACCAGATGGTGCCACAGTATGGCGGGAGAAGAGTACGCGAGAATTCATTCTTGGGGTAATGATCCGAGACGGAAGGTAGGATCCAATTTCTCTTCCCACTTGGTTTCACACAACCAGGAGATCGGCCCGGGTAGATCGTGGAATAAATCCAGTAACGGAGTTCTGTAGGGTGACTACGAACTGGCGAGTCCATGTGAACCATTCGACCTGCCACAGACAGTTATGGAACCGGTTTTAGTTCGCCATGCGGCTTTGAAGGGCTTCAAGTGTCGCTTCGATACGACGCTTATTTCTTTTAACGAGGAGAAGACTGGGTTGATCACAGCAACCATCCGTGATGAGATCTCAAAGAACGAATACTATATCCGCACCAAGTATCTGTTAGGGGCCGATGGTGCCCGCAGCCAAGTGGTGAAGCAACTTAATTTGCCTCTCGCAGTCCTGCCAGGGCAGGGTATGGCAATCAACGTGCTTGTCAGGACCGATCTCTCTCATCTCGTCAAGAATCGAACGGGTAATCTGCACTGGGTGATGCAGCCAGATCGCGAGCACCCTAACTTTGGCTGGATGGGAATCGTTCGCATGGTAAAGCCTTGGAGTGAATGGATGTTCATCTTATTCCCAGATCGCAGCTATAACCGTTCTCAAGGCCAGCCCTCTACAGAGGAGTATCAAAAGCGGGTGCAAGAGTTTATTGGCGATGACACACCCGCTGAGATTCTGGATATCTCAACCTGGTATATCAACGAGATTGTTGCAGAGAATTACTCTGAAGGGAATATGTGAGTGATCCACCGGTTAATTCGAGTAATCCTTGCTAAACATAAATCCCGATTTTGCAGCTTCTGTCTCGGCGACGCCGTCCACCGTCACCCCCCATTAAACGGCCTGGGCTCCAACACGTGCATCCAAGACGCCTTCAACCTGGCCTGGAAGCTTGCGTATGTCCACAAGGGCCTTGCATCCCCGTCACTTCTATCCACCTATTCCAGCGAGAGACAGCCTGTTGGTCATTCGATCATCACCCGAGCAAACCAGGCATACCGCGACCACTTCCATGTGTGGGAAGCGCTTGGCATGCTGCCAACTGATCTGTCTGAACGGAAGCAGATATTGGAGGAGTTGAGAAGTGCAACCCCACAAGGATCAAATCGCCGCCGTGCCTTGCACGCCGCAATCAAACATACCTCTCATGAGTTCCACGGACTGGGAATCGAAATGAACCAGCACTACCAGGGCCAAGGAATCTATATGGCCGACGAACCGCATCCATATGACCAGGTTGGACGGGCAGGTGAGGATAAAGTACTGTATCACGGACCGAGTACATATCCGGGCTCACGTTTGCCGCATGTTTGGCTCAACAAGGCGACTCCGGGGGAGGCTATCTCAACGATCGATATTGCTGGCCATGGCGTATTTACGGTTTTCACTGGAATTGGGGGTGGAGTCTGGAAGGAAGCAGCGGTGGCTGTTGCCGAGAAACTCAGTGTCCCAATCCGGGCGTGTTCGATTGGATTCAGGCAAGACTGGGAGGACGTGTATTTTGAGTGGGGAAGTGTTCGAGGTGTGGAAGAATCAGGGGCTGTGTTGGTGCGACCGGATCGATTCGTTGCATGGAGAGCATCGGAAGCTTTGCAGGACTGTGAGGCCTGCGAAGGAAAGCTTCTTACGGTTATGAGATCCATTCTGGGATTTTGAAAGTCTGTAGTAATATGGAATATACACATGTATGGGACTCTCAGGGGGAATATCTAAAGGGTATTCGCGTTGCCCTTGGATCTCCCATTTGTACATAGGGTGGTTGTATCGCTTAAAGTGTGCAATATTCAATAAACCACAAATCCAAGGCAGAGTAGGTCTGTATCAGTGTGTAATTACTGCATTTGATCTTCATCCTATGGTTGAGGTCCATCTTCGGGGTGTTTCCCTGACTTTACCCTAGCTACGACTCCCTCTAGGATCGGGGACGTGATAATCTTAAAGGGCCTTCAGAATACATATATGGAGGTAGGGACTTCTTTCAAATGTCAAATATTAAGATGAGTTAGGCTATACATGACAATCCTATCTTCTCTCACACAAAGAAGTGTTAGATCATTACATATGATGCCTGTTTTTTGAAGCAGTGAGCACTTGTTTACCTCTATAGGCCTCTATAACAGGCCTTATTTTTGCTCTTCTAGTGGTTGGTACCTAGGTGTGTGTAGCTCCTTATTAACTATATTGAGGCATTCATGCTAGCGCTTGCTGCAGTTTATAACAGATTCCTTTACATTGCTCTTACTAGATCTTTCCAGGCTTTATACCGTGTTGTTTCCTTTATTTCCTTTGTCCCATGGAACTAGGTACCTACCTACCTAGGTATATAGACATCCATGATTGGTAAGCTTTATGGCTACATTGATTCAGCTCTCCCACTCTCACTCTCTCACTCACACACACACACACTCTCTCTCTCTCTCACACTTCTCACTTCTCACTTCTCACTTCTCACTTCTCACTTCTCACTTCTCACTTCTCACACTACTCACACTCTCACCTACCCGTCTTTCAGGTTTAGTATAATGCCCGTATAGCTATTGATAAGTTTTTTAAATATGTTGTTTTCCCTGACCTAAAGACGGTTATGAATCAACTCCTTGATTTTATACTATCAGATCGACGGCTTCAAATTGATTTCGACCATGCGACTTATAAGAGCATAGTTAAGGCTCTTAGAGGACAAAACAACTTCATGGATTTAGCATTCGAGGCAATTTTACCGGAGATCAAAGGCTTCCAGGGCAAGCTTATTACTACGCAAGAGTATGAAGGTTTTTAATTTAAGATAGTAGTCATACCCATGGATATATTTACTAATTGTATAAACGTATTCTACCCTAGTCTACATAAAGATTCGCCTAATACAATCGTCGAGTTTGGAATTTCAAAGGAACCGGAGTATGTCGCCTCGAGCGCTATTCGAGATTCAGAGATCTCGGACCAAGATGACTTGATGGACCTGCCCCGTCCTCGATAACCGGCTAGTCTGGCTCCTCGGTACGAAATACAAAGGTGCTAAATCCAACAAAACACTCTGCGCATGTACGTTCGACACATGTCTGTTAGAAATACTGAGGCCCACCAACTGCGGGTAGTGTGTTGGTGGGCTTGGCACGATTAACTACAGGCTTCGTAGTCGAGGGCTTGTTTGGTAAAGTAATAGAGCATAGCTTTCCATAACATATTAAATATGGCGGTTTGGCCGAGTGGTTAAGGCGATTGACTCGAACGAACGGCATGAGAATTTCTGTTCCCCAAGGGAACGAGATCAAGTGTGTTCCGATAATCAATTCCGTTCGCGGGCATTCGTCATGCAGCCGTCGTTTCTTTCTTTTTCCTTTTTTTAAGCTGTCCAATGCTGCTTAATTGGGCAGATTACTACATAATCAATAAACTATCGTGAACTAGAACCATAGAATTTCTTAAAGATATGTGAATCTATCTTCTTATCCGGAAGCGTGTACCGCTGTCCATGTCGAATCGTTATGGTGTTCTTCCTCATACTACAACTGCCGATCTTCCTCATGTGATTGGATTATACAACTATTTGGAGATCCACATAAAGTGTGGGGTTCGGTCTATCTTCGCGCTGTTTTCCTGACTTCACCTTAACTTAGCAAGCTACCTACCTAGGTACCTAGCTACCCTAGGTAAGACTCCCTCGCAGGGACTGTGACCTGCCCAACCACGTACATCTGGAAGGAACTTCAGAATATATCCGTGGAGAGATGGTCTGTTTGGAATTTCAAATGTTAACCCGATGATCCAGGTCAATACATAGAGAGCCTACAGACTCTCATTCAAGGATGCCAAGATCAAACTTGGCTTGTCATTCATGTCGCAAGCAAGTGCCTCTCATTCCTCAAAATAGGATAAGAATAATACCTTTCTAACCAGACATATTAATCGCTAGACGCAAGGTGAAATGGTATGCCAAGGATTCGATAAAGGAATTTCCATCTACTCCAAAGCTCATGAAGTAACGTCTGGTTAGTGATCGGTCGGTACCCCAATGTGAGGTCTGTATACAAACAGGCCAAACATGCAATTATCCGCTTGTGCCGATGAAGCCGGGGCCTAAAATTGGTAAGGAATAACCGCATCTGGCCACAGGCAAAAAGGCAATTGGAACTGCGCTGACAGAATCCCAGGCTCTCTCCAAAAGCGGAGAAAATGTCGCCGTTCAGAAGACACAGCCCAAAGCCGCCACCTTCACCTTCAGTCGAACTCATACAACCCTAACCTATGTTCGGACAATAATGATCTCGACGTCCTCAACGATGAATCTGAGACAGAAGGGCTGGTCCCCACTGATTATGCGGAGACAGTGCATAGAACGAAGACAGATGAAGGTGGTAAAACTCAAACTTCGCATCTAAATATGCACGATCTTTCTTACATACTCCACCCATCTCATGAATCGACAATTCCCAACCCCGATCGAAACCGGAGCGCGTGCTCTAATGATGGGGAAAAAGGCGGGGTTCGCCGTCAAGCTTGCGCAGAACTAGGTGTGTCACAGTCTGCGATGAATCAAATGTAAGTACCTCTATGACCCCGAAGTTCAATCAGAGCCAAGTCTAAAGCAAGCTGGGTATAACCGACAGGATTCGAGCTTTTTTTGAAAACATGGTCGCCATCAATATCTTTCATGAACCTTCATTTGCAGAAAAGCTTTCAAATATTTCTTCTCTGTGTCAACTGAGTGCCCTGCTTGCTGCCATAGCTGCGTATTCCTCACGTTTCATCGGCTCCGGGACAAATATTTCATCTCTCGGTGAACATCGTACTGCGGGCAAAAGTCAACAACAACCTGAATATTTCGTTGGCCTTGCCTTCAATTACGTGAACAAGGCTCTTGTGGCATGTGATGATGAGACGCCATCTCTTTGCATTCTCCAAGCCCTCATTATTGCAACGCATTGCCAACTCACTCGAGGGGTTCGCGGAAAGGCATGGAGGTCTCTGGGGCTGTGTGTTCGTTTGGCATACGAGATGAACTTGCACAATCTTGATTCTAGAGGGGTTGCAAAACCCGACAATATCCACCAGTGGCAAGCGGACGAAGAAAAGCGCCGTGCCTTTTGGGCAGTCTGGGAAATGGATGTTTTCGCCAGTACTATTCGTCAGGCACCAACCGCCATTGACTGGGGACACATGGAGATCCTACTGCCTGTTGATAACGCCAATTGGTTCTTGGGCCGCCCCAGTTCAAGCTGCTTCATGGATGCTGACCCAAACCAATCTTGGAAGGCGCTCCAGGATAGTGGCAATCAGTCCCCCAAAGCATGGTTTCTGGTAATAAACTCTTTCATGAAAATAGCCCACAGCATTTCTGACCCCCGACGGCTATCTGCTATGGACAATGCGGGCCACTACCAGCCCGGTCACCCTACCCCGGGATTGGATGAGGAGCGTTGCTGGAAATTGGAGAAACTGGGGAACGCAGTACGTTGCTTTAATATGGCTCTACCAAGCCATTTGCGTTATCACGATCAGTATCTGGCCTTCGGCGCGCCGGTACAAGGGCGGCTGGAGTCTCAACGACAGCAGCATTGCTCTTTATACAACATATTCGTCATGACACAGCTGGTTTGGTTGATGATCCACAGACATGACGCATTCAGACCTCAAACCCGTCAAGCCGAGACCAACCATTTCTACCCGCCCGGGGATGGGGTTGTGGCCGGTGGGGTTATATCCAGCTCACATGAGACTGAATGTACTGCACAACGACAATATTATGAAGCAGCCGATCGCATCTTAAGAATTGTGAGTCAAAGCTGCGAAGATCATATTCAGCACATCTCTCCGTTCCTTTCCAGCACCTTCTGGCTTGTCTCGGCGGTGCAGCTAGTCCGAAAACACTTTACTCGAGAGCCTGCAAATCGAAGCTTGATTAAATCGCGGTTTGACGTTGTGTACATGACCTACAGGCGGTGCGTTGAGTTCTGGGGCACCCAAACCGCTATGCAGCGGAATCTGGAGTCGCTCGAGGAGCAATTAGAAGCCAGGAAAAGAAAGATGAATAGTCATGAGAGCCAAGCTTCGTCAGCCCACCAGACGAGCCACATTGAACGCCATACGAAGAGGAAACGAACGCACCAGACCGTGTCACGTACCACGGAGCAGGATTATCTCCCCCATCTTCCAACCGGGAGAAGTGTCAGAAACAACCTTCCTGAATATATACCGGAAACACCCATTCCTCTCGAAGCCTCAGCATTGCCCGTTGGCGACAGCCAGAGCTATGTTAGACAGCACCCAGCTGCGGTAGATAGTATGGCGATGGTGGACATGATGCTTCCTCCACAGTCCGATAGGGGCCATAGTAGTGGGACGTGTATGATGCCTACTGGCTCTGATTATTTTGATCCAACGGTCCTAAATTTGGGTGACGTCCATGATGATCAGATCCTGGATTTGCGCGACTTTGATCTTTCTGGTGGCATACAGGATTTGCTTGCTGAGTGGATCACATACTGACCTCAGTGTCTTCCGGTTCGAATTCTATTGTTGATAGTGTTTTCTCTTCAACATTCCAGTAAAAGGGTGCACTAGAGCTCACGCATTTGTAATTACAAAAAAGGAGTTCTTGTCTTTGGCTTTCCTTTTCAAGAAACCGACCGAAGAAAGGCCACACGGGGTAATTTCGCACGAATTCACCCCATTTCCACTGTAAGAGCGTCTATACAATTGACCAAAGGGCTTATTTAACAAGCCTTACACATTTCTTTAGAGCTAATCGTACAGTACATTTGAAGAACCCTTCCATTGTTGAAAATATTCCAAAACTACCAGTATGACCGTGAACATCACACCTCGGATCAACCTTGTTCGCATCGCCCATGTCTTTTACACCTACAAAGACCTCAACAAAGCCCATGAATTCCTACTAGACTTTGGCTTCCAGGAAGTCAAACGTGCGGGCAAGGATATCTATTATCGCGGCACTAGTTCCCAGCCATTTGTGTACTGCGCGCGACATGGTGAAGAAGACGTGTTCGGGGGCGCAGCTTTCGTCGTGGAATCTGAAGCTGATCTTGTGGCCGCGCAAGAGCTACCTGGAGCTACAGAGATATACGAATTGAGCGATGCGCCTGGCGGTGGTCGCTGTGTCACTTTCCACGACCCCATCGATGATTTCCCTTTCCACCTTGTTTACGGACAAACACACTGGGCCGATGAAAAGGCTCTCCCGCAACTCGATTTCAATTTCGTGAGTTATGCAGTTATTCATACATGTTTATTGCCTTTCCTGTTAAATATTGTTCTGACTATTCCTCAGCCGACGGTGAAACACAGACCAGGTAATAAGGCGCAGCGACTCGAAAAGGGTAAGTGGATGAAGCAACTCTACAAACTTATTCCTCGTCCTAATACATTCGAATAAAAGGCCCTGCCCCAGTGCACAAGATAGGTCATTTTGGAATGTGTGTCACCGACTTCGCCAAAGCCTTTGACTTCTATACCACCCGATTCAACTTCAAGCCGAGTGATGTATGTGCTCCCCTTATCCTCAGCCTCTATGCGTACTAACAAGTGGTCTTTCTTATACATCAAAGATCGTCCAAGACTCTACCGGAAAAGACATAACTACATTCCTTCATTTAGATCGTGGTTCTGAATTGGTCGATCACCATTGCTTTTTCTTCTTTGAAGGTCCCAAGCCGCACGTACATCACTCGTCGTTTGAAACACATGATTTCGACACTCAAGTGTTGGGTCATGACTGGCTGCGCAGCAAGGGGTATGAGAACTGCTGGGGTGTAGGACGTCACATCATGGGAAGTCAGATCTTTGATTACTGGTATGTTTTGTTCTACAGCATTCGTTTGGAAGTAAACTGTTAACACTATGAAATTGAAGGTTCGATCCCTCTCGCTTCATCATCGAACATTATGTTGATGGTGATTTGGTTAATGATGAGTATCCCATCAATCGATCCCTTGCCTCGCCTGGCAATTTGCATGTATGGGGTAGGTCTCTGATAATGACATGCCGTACTGCCTTATGAATACTAATCCGATGGTAGGCCCGGATCTTCCCCCACCTTCCTGCAGTAACTTGGGATATGTGTTTCCTTTTTGGAATCTATCGTAGTGATGAGCGCGGTAATACGAACGTCCAGTTTGCTACTTTCGCTACTCAGGCTGGACAAGGAACGGGCTTCTGGCCTACTTTAGTTCGTGTGTCACTTTCAATATCAAAGAAGCTGCTCTAAGGGACAGGGTCCGTAAGCACTCCGTTATGATGTAAGATTCTAGGGATGTAATGAAGGCCTGAGTATGTTACATAAAAGGAAAGTGGAATCGGCTTGAGTTGGATGCTCCAGTAAGCCTAAACAATGCAGAAAGCTTGGGCTGAGGCGCGAAATTGGGCCGAGAAACACCCCGAAGATCGCCCGTGTGAGCTTCAGTCTAGTTTATCATGTGAGTTGATCATAATCTGTTATTATCTCTGTCAATATTGATAGAATGCATTCAAGATCTCATTCTGTTTGTGGAAAATTCTCCCGAGAAAATAGACCGAAGTTATCCCACAGCGCCTTATAGATATCTTATATCAGTCTATCTTCTGACTCTATCTCAAAGTACAAAAAGGCACGCTTTGCTCTTATAATCCCCCTCTTTCACTATACTATCCAGTCTGATTTCCGTTCCTCATCTTGTCCCGGAACCAAACACTTTCGCAATGTCTCTCAACTGGACAAATCTTATCAGGTTCATAAGCGAGGAAGATGGACAGATACATCTTGGCGAAGTTGATACGAGGAAGTATCCGGACATTGGACTCACTGTATTGAACGGCGAAAGAGTTGCAGTTAACCTGGTCAAGGGATCAATCTTCGATGGCGTTGTAACCGAGACCGTTATGCACGTTGGACGAGTATGTGTCCTGGCTCTTTGACGTACGCTTCCTGTTATTACAACTAATGATTGCTCCTGAAAATAGCTTTTGGCCCCCATCGGAATCGAGGAAGTGCCCATCATCCGGTGCATGGGACTCAACTACCGCGACCATGCTACAGAAGCAAATATGCCAATCCCAGATGTGCCGGTCCTCTTCATCAAACCCCGTACGGCACTCAACGGACCCTACCCGGCCAAGATCAACGTGCCGAAGATCGCACAGGACGGTTCCAGTGACTACGAGGCAGAGCTTTCCATCGTTTTGTCCAAGTCAGGCCGAGACATCCCCGAATCGGAGGCAATGGATTATGTTTTGGGATACACCTGCAGTAACGATGTCAGTGCTCGGACGCAGCAGTTTAAGAATAGCCAATGGTGCTTCTCAAAAGGTAGGAAATAGCAGACACCTCTGTTCCCAGCCGATCAACAAGTTCTGAGCCTCGATCTGACTTTCGATACGATGACATAGGTCTTGACGGATCCTGCCCGATAGGCCCAGTTTTTGTATCTCCCTCTGTCGTTGGAAATCCGCATAATCTTCGGATTAAAGCAATTCACAATGGCACGGTGGTACAGGATTCAAATACCCGGTGAGCTATATCCAATATTCAAATAGCCAATTAGTGCGCCTCTCCATGCTTGCAAAGTAACTAACCATGCTCGCTTGAAGGGAAATGATTTTCGATATTGCAAAGACGATAGCATTCCTATCCCAAGGTACTACTCTGGAAAGAGGCACTATTATCATGACCGGAACAGGTCCTGGCATTGGTGTTATGCGGAACCCAAAGGTTGTTTTGAATGATGGTGATGATATGAGAGTGGAAATTGAGAATGTTGGGACTTTGATCAACAAGGTTTACTATGAGTGAGCGTCAACACACACAATGTATTATTGGAATTTGACAGCAATCCATACGTATTATTGCTTCATAGAAATACTCATTGTAGTGGGATTGCTAGGAAGCCCTTGCACCCTGTGACTTAATACATACTATGTTAGAACCATTGACTTCCTTGGAACGAAAGTCATTCGAAAGAGGCTTGGACTCGTATAGTCTAAAATCCCGAAGTCAGTGCACTCTTATAAGAGATTAGCAACATCAATATAGCAAACTGACTTTGAGAAGAGACTATCAAGTAGGTTGAGGCAAGAGACGAAAGCTCCTGCCCCCCCTTTGGCCTGGATGTATAGTAATTCCATGTATCAGGATTTGTATAATCAGTGTCAATTATTTGCATAAAGGTCTTTCCTTTGTTAAAAAGGAGTGTAGATATCAGAATATTGCTCAAAAGTCTTATTTTAGTAAATACAACTACGGAGAGTTTGCGAGGTGTTTATTGGAGCAACTGGATACCTGCTAGAGTCAATATCTGTAGTGATTCACTTATGATTACCCCCCATTTTATGATGATTTCAGACCTTACTCTAACTTTGTTAAGTGTTCTAATTGACTTTTCCAAAAGGTCAGCAGAATATGTCCTAAGCCGGTAACCTTAGAAGCTTGCAATCCGCCCGAGGTCCTAATCCAAGGCCGTGCAGCCAAGGGATAGAGCCAATGCCGCTGCATGACTAGTAGGTTGTATTCCTGGAGCTTTCCGCAGGTCCCAGGTTCAGGGGCGTGTATGCATATGCTCGGTAGAGGTTAAAGTCTTTCCCGGGTTAGGTTAAGTGTTTCAGTCTATACTTTAAAATGTAGGGCCATTCTGCAAGCCTTCACTCATTATGAAAAGGGACTAGTCGTAAATAGTACTAAACTCCGCAGGGACCTGTCGATCACTAGTCGGTACCTAGGTACTCCGTACGTGTGAGAATCTGACGATAACCTCGGAGGTAATTACTTGTTGGAGGCGGGTGGGGCGACGCTTGATCTACACTTTATTGTTTCCGGACTATGTTGTAGACGTTGGCAACACGCGTCTCTACCATTGATGGACTGACTTAGGAGAACCTAGGCCGTCGCCCCTGTAACGTGCCGGGTTGTAGATAAAAAGTCTACTACGGGTTCGAGAGAGCTATAAATACTTCGTTGGTCCATCAGCTCCATTCTTTCCGTTGTGCCTCGTTTATACCACAGCCTTGGATTGAGCTTTTTAAAATGAAGGTTCTTAAGAGTGTAGCTCTTGCATCCCTTCTATCTTTTACAGGCTTTGGCCAACACGCATTTGCATCGAGCTCTTTGAAAAAGCCGATTCTTCACGACTTTGACGACGATGGCGTCGATGGGGGACTTTACCGACCTTCTGTCGCTGGACCGAAGTCACGTATCGCCGTCTACATAATGCATGCGGAACAGGATTACACTTCGTTTGTCGCTTGTGAAGCCCTTCAAGAACGGGGCTTCACCGTGTTCTGTGCAAACAACGACGCTAGCAAAAGTGGATACATGTCGGATCTCAACTTCGAGGACATGATGACCAATGTTAACCAGGGCATGACCTATCTGCGCAACCTAACCGATATCGACAAGGTTGTTATTCTTGGGCATAGCGGTGGTGGTGCCATGATGGCTGCCTACCAAGGCATTGCAGAGAATGGTGCTTCAGCCTGCCAGGGCTCGGAGAAGATCTACCCATGCTCCGACGAAATGGACGATCTCGAGCCTGCTGATGGCTTGATACTCCTGGACGCCAACTACGGCCTTTCCACCATGGCATTTTTGAGTTTGAGCCCTGCCATCATAGACGAGAGCAGCCCATCCAAGATCAACGAGACGCTAAATGTGTTCAACCCTGCCAACGGTTTCAACAACAACACCCGCTCCAACTACACGGCCGAATTCAAGAAGGCTTTCCAAAGTGGAGCTGTGGCCCGCAACAACCGCATCATCAAGCATGCCCAAGAGCGCCTCGCAGCTATCGAAGCTGGAAACGGCACTTACTCGGATGATGAGCCTTTCACTGTCCCGGCATCCCTGTACATTGGTTTCAACAATCTGTTCTTTGCCCAGGATACTCGCTATCTCGCTCACACCACTCACGCATGGCCTCTACTACACAAGAACGGAACCACTACCCAAGTCGTCCGCTCCGTCCGTGTTCCCGCCAACTTCAAGTCTTTCGCCGACCAATGGGAGGGCGGTGCCCTTAAGAGTACCGTCAAGCGCTACCTCTCGACGTTTGCCATTCGCGTCGGAGACGATTACAACCTCCGCGCTGACGGTATAGATGGAATCGACTATGCTTCCAGCAACCTTGCGCCCGTCGCTTCTATCAGGGGCGTTAGTGTTCCCCCTGCTCACGATGGGCATGACCGGTCATTATGAGTACCTTAATGCCGAGAAGCTTCACCTAGCTGCTGGCAGCAATGACACCACCATCGCTTTTGTTGAGGGTGCTCAGCACACTATAGACACTTGCACTGCTTGCGAGTCTTTCCCTGGAGAGTTTGGAAATACCGTTGTCACTTGCTTCAACCATGTTGAGAACTGGTTAGCCAAGAAAGGCCGTTTTATTTAGAAGGGGTCCGACCATTGTAATGATGAACATACGTATTCTACCATTTCACGCAGGACCTAATTGGACGCAGTTTCTGGGAGCAGGTCTTGTCGGCTGTATTGAAGATGCTGTTGGAACTCCTATTTAGACCAACCTTTGACATGTACAACTTTCCGTCCATTTGGGTAGGCCTCTATTATCAATTTTACTTAGTGATCAAAACGCGGCAAGTGGTGAACTAATAGGGAAAGGGATGGTTTCGAGTGCCAGGCATTGGTACATATGTATACTTATGGCTATACCACAACATGACTCTAACACCCGATCTACAACCCATTCAGATTCTTCTGGGACGTAATAACATCCCCCTTATCTACGAAGTCCGCCAGCACCACATTAGGCGCATACCCATACAGCCCGGCACATAGTGCCGCCTGGGCGCCAATACTACCAGGCCCCGTCGCAGCATTAGTATTGTCTGCCTCGTGGCGGGCTGGAATCTTTATGCCTAGAACATCGACATCAAGGAAGTGGTTGACTATGCCCATACGGCCCGTCGCGGCAGCACCAGAGGGCCGATCGATGCTGCAGTTCGGGAAAGAGGCGTCTGTGACACCGTAGGCTGTCTCGAAGTAGTACGCGAACTCATCTTGAATGAAGTTCACTTTTGTAGTGTCGGCGCCGTAGTCTGGAAATTATCAGTCTCAATGTATGGTCTATGCATTTATGACAGGTGCTTCTTACCCAGGAATACGACCAATCGCTTTCCGCTGGAGATCATATCACCCAGTGTGGGCCAGTCTGTAATTGATAGCGGATTTTCGGAGGGAACGTAGGCATAGTTGGAAATCCCGCTGCTAGAGAAGGTGTCTCCAAACTCGGTGATTGGTACCGAGTCTCCGTTTGTTAAGAGGAGAGTGACAACTTCGTTCGGATTTGCATCTAACCAGTTTTTGATAGTCTCCAAATATTCTTTGAGAGGTCCTGCATCTTCGAGCAAGCATGATGTATGGCACAGCTCTATGACGTTCTCATCAATGACGAAGCGGTGTGTTTGCACTTGCAGGTACCGGATCCCCATGTCGAGTTGGGCTTCTATGTCGATATTTTGGTTCTGCTGGGGTAAGGGTCCGACAAAGGCGGAGTCGTGGGAGCCTATAAATGTAATATTCGAGTAGGAGCGGGTGCAGTACTCTGAGTGGCCGTTGCATGTTGCGGCTCGAGTCGACATCGATGGGGAAGATATATGTGCTGAGGACTGAGATGCTCGCTGTACTAATGTGTCCGTCCCTGACACTGCCAGCACAGGCTGGAGGAATAGGAGAGCACGCAGCATTGCACCTGCCAGTCGTTGGTTGATTTTGGTCATTGCCCTCTGATTCGCTTTAGGCTATACTTTGTTCTGATCCAGAAGGCGCGAAGGGGCACTGGTCCACCTTTTATGCTCGCAGGCATTTTTCCTTTTCCTATCCCTGTAGATACCGTGATAAACCCCTGGTGCTTCCGGTCACGCAGAAGAAACAGCTGCCCCGCGAGAGTCATATCAGCTGCCCTTTCCTGTATACATTCCACATGTTGGGTCATGACCAAATCAGAAATCTAAAGCAAAGAAAACTGAAACTGACCATAATCACGTCGAATCTAACACATAGTGCTGGTGAAATCTCCATGGATGATCGTGAATATCCAGTCTCGTGACCGCGACCACACACCAATAGCAGGCCTCGTCGATAGTCACCCCGGTCTTTCCGGGGTGTTCCTCAGATAATTTGATTTTAAGTCTTCTCTATTTATTCAAGTGATTTGAGATAGGACATCTTTGGCGTTGCATGACCTCGCTAGTACCTCCTGTGCGGGTAAAACGTGAATTGTTCGGAACCGAACAGGATGAACGCTTTTCATGATGTCCCGTGGCAGCAATAAAGTATAGTTATCGCACTAGAAGAGAAAATAGCAGCCCTTTTATGTCCATTCTGGCAAAAGCTTCTTGGCCCTACCGAATCGTCTGATCCCCTGATGTACTGCTGAGCCAGTTGCAGTCACAAACATGGATGATCGTTGCTTGGGCGAGATTAGGCTCGTTGCATAGCTGATGCGACCTTAGTATGCATATCAAGGTAATATGGAGGTTGGTTGTCATTGACATGACCAGTGACCGGTAAGTTGATACGGTGCTATGATGAGCGAATATCCTACTTTATGTCCAGATAGATAGTACACCTACCCCACCACATTCAGGGTTGCTTAATCCATTCAGAGTACCTTTCATGGTATCGAGTCTCGAACGCAATTGCCGCACAACCTTCCCTCTGAAGCTTCAAATATGCATTGGCAAGCCGAATCAAGTCCGGTGCATTCAAAGTTACATGGTTTTATGTCGCGTGTCTTTTTGGGCCCTTCATATTGTATCACTGCATTAACAATGCTTGTTGGGAATCCTCGATCGGACTAGCGTCACAGAAAATCAGGGATAATCTTCATGCAGTACTTTGCATAAAGTACTAATCAAGCTTAATTGTAATACAAGTTATCTCATCATGCCGATACAAACGTTTGTCTTTCTTTATATGGGAAAGCTAGAATGCACCAGCACAGAACTAGAACAACCCAGTGCATTCCTCCAAAAGGAACGTTCGGTTTAATGCTACAACATTAATGGCTATGACCCCAGCACCTCAAAAGTAAATCCTGTTCCTCGACCTTGGAGCGACGCAAAAAGTGCACTATAATTCGCTTTCAGATACCCTGCATGAGAAGTGTAGTACGGAATAGTAAACATCCCTCAACTACATATAGGATGAGTTATTCCAAATGCGCAGGCAGAATTCGAGACTTTCAAAGAATTTAAGTGCCCATACCAGTATCGATAATGCATCGCGTCCCCCGCTTGACCAGGCCTATCTACATTCGCTCTATACAGAGTACCGTCATCCAACGAAGTCGACTTAGTCAAAGAACCCAACCTTCGAGAAAATTGGATTCTGCAAAGATGTTCCAACCCTACAACCTTACTCCGTTGGACCAACTTTCACCTCCGGGGCATTTTACTATGTCTCTCACGTTTAATTTGGTTGGCAAGAACCGTGTGGACGCCCTTCAGCGGATGGAGGATGCAGGATCTTGTGTGTTCTCCAAATTTCCCTTCCTGAGTGGCATGGTAGTACCCTCTACCCAGCGAGATGGTAAAAGCAACGCACTTCAGGTGCGGCCTTCCACCGCTGCCGAGCTTGAAGAGTGCCCTGTTATAGTCACTCAACATCATACGGAGCCCACCGCAATCACCGTGGATGGGAAATTCAACACTTCCTTGATGCCGTTCCCAGTCGTCTCCCCACCACGTAACCTTTCTCCTGTGCTACGGCTGAAGGCTCATGTAATAGAAGACAACGTACACCTGGTCTTGTGTTTTGATCACCGAGTAATGGACGGGTCAGGGATCTTCGCTTTGTTCCGTACTTTCGCCTCATTCTGTCGCGATATAAATGCCACGGGTCCGTTCACAACTACACAAGCGCAGGAAGAAATAAGACAGCATATCGAGCAAGTAGCATATACAGCCGCACCGCGGGATGTTCAATGGACGAGCTTGCCTACCACAACAAGGGAAGATGAAGTACCCACAGATTATGGTCGAGTGCCCATCGGTTCTAGTCATGTATTCGATGGCCAAAAGATAAACATGCTGCTCGACGCCTGCAATTCGACCTTACAGTCTCTTCCCGAGAAGTACAGGAAGGATCTTCCCGAGACGTCTCTTCGACCGGGTTTGCTCGTCAGCGCGCTGCTGGGAATCTGTAGCAACCGGGCCCGCCTGAGGGCTTTCCCCGATGAGCCGCACCTCTCATCCGATATGTTCATTGTGGAAAATCTTCGAAAGGCACTCAATTTACGTCGGGGATATCTTGGCAGTACTATCGGCGCCACCCAAGTCAAGTGTGATGGCTATGCGCATCCCCCGCCCGAATCCTTGCAAAATATTCATGTCCCGGAGTCTCTCAGTCAGGTAGGGGCGGAGGATATTTGGCGGGTCTGCAATGTTGCCCAGTCTCTTCAGGAAGTATCCGGACGCCTGGACAAGGAGTATACGGAGGGAATAATCGCAAAGATGTCCCGCGAAAAAGATTGGAGTTCATTCCGACCTGGTTGGGGGGGAATTTCCTCGTATCTGATATCAAGTCAGCAAAGCCTTATGGAAACTTTGGGCCACTCGGAGATCTTGAATTGTTCGACTTGCATTTCGATACACAACCTGGTTATTGTTGGATAATGCCTAACCTTCCATCTGACACTGCACCGCCGTATCCATGCTGGAGATTGCGATGGATTTTGGAAAGAGCCGCGATGGAGTGTCTTTCGAACGATCCCCTCTTCCAGTGGGCTTCAACTCCTAGTACAGCCTCCACACACGCCGAAGTCTAGTTCAAACGACCTATTAATATTCGCGGATTACACTAGATTTTTATGATATCGGGCGGGCTTTTCGGATTTTGGTAATATACACTCTTCTCGAGAAAGCGCTACTGCATGTGTTGTACATGGATTATAAGACATTAGGGGACATATGAAATATCGAAAGTTGAAACAGAAGTATAGGACCTATAATATAGTACAGATGCTCTCACTATTGGAACCTACCAATCCAGAGCCTTGGAACATCACCTCGCTGTTTATGTTTACAATCTTGTCCATTTCCTCCTTCGTTGGTGCTCTGTCGACATCGATAGTCTTGATCCGAGTTGTTTCCCCTCAGCGTTGTTTTAATCTGCCGTTACCCGGACTAGGTGAGAAGCCTTTATTTATCAGACCTTATATTATCTCGCCCTTGAACTCTAGTTTTAACCCTAGTTAGCTTTCTGTGATCGGGACGACGACGGAATCAATATTTAGCAGACGAGTGGGACGGGGCTACGCGAGTGGTAGTATTTCTGCGGTTGATTAAAATGAGTTGAAGTTTGCTTGAATGTGTAATTGTGTTAAGATGGGCACGATGAAGCAAAAAAGGAGAAAGATAGTTACTTCGTAGGTCTCGAGCTGTTGTGGATTGGCAAGAGAGAAATAGATCGCCGACATGTGGATGTACCTGGCAGCCACTTGTGGCTGGTGTTCCGCCCCTAAAACGGCCCCGACCCAACGGAGCTCCGAACTCACATTCTCCACTGTGTTCATACCCCTCAAGCTCGACAACTCCATTTGGTCTCCAGGGCTATATTGCAGTACCCCATAATCCCCCTCCTATTACCCGAACCTCCTAATCAACTCGACAATCGTCCTCCCGCAACACGCCTTCGCTGATTCGGCCTCGTCTCCACCCAAGCTACATAACGCGGAGCAATGGTCATTCGGAGATCTCGCTCATGAGCTCGATGGCTGAGGGCAGTGAGGGTTGGTCGCGCGAAGATGAGCTTGACCTAGGCCAGGAAGACGATCCCAGACAACCCGACCATGGCGCCCTCGATCAAACCTTACCTTCCCCGCAGGAACCAGCGGAAGAGGAATTGGACACGATAGACGATGCGGAGGACCAGGATTCCGAGAAGACAGCGCGACGGAATTATCTCAGTTACCCAGAAACCCCTCCGCCGCGGCATGCGGACTGGACCGCGACAGGGAGCGTGGATGGAACTGGGTCAAACCCCGACGATTCCCCATCGCTACATGTTAGTGGTACGATTGGCGCATAATCTGGATAGCTAGCTGATTAATTACAGGGCTCTGTTCCGTCCTCCTTGAGTAGCAGTCCTCTCGCGCTCCGCGGATCTCCGCGAGTCAGCCCAAGCCCGGCCCGTCGCCCCTTTGACCTTCGCTTCCAGTCCCGGTTGTCCTCATCCCCGCAAAGTGTGTCGAGAGCCGGCTCGCCATTCCTAGCACATCTTCACTCCCGGCAGTCTTCGATAACCAGCCAGCTTTCCCCGACTCCGGAAACCGAAGCCGAACCGCTCCAGGGGCCTTGGGAAGTTGTGCGATGGACGAAGCTGCGGAAGATCACCGGGCAGGCGTTCTCGGAAATCGGGAAGCGCAATTTCGGACGGCCAACTTGCCTTGCGGTATCCACGTCAATTGTAATAGGCACGTCCAAGGGTATTATTCTCGTGTTCGACTATCAGCAAAGCCTGAAGACTATTATCGGAACGGGTACACCAGGTTTGTCAAGAGAATTCTACGACCTCTGGCTCATTGTACTGATGATCGCCTAGCCGTTGAGTGTGGTGCTGTTACATCTCTAGCACTTTCCACAGACCATTCTACCGTTGCTGGGGGTCATGACTCGGGCGATATCTTTACCTGGGAAATTTCGCGCTCAGCAAAGCCTTTCCTTCATATCCCGCCAATCCCGGCCAATCAAACCGAGACTAGAATATCTGATGGTCATCTTTCAGGATCTGCGGTCATTCATATCGGCTTTCTTGGCAACAGACGAACCGCGCTGGTCTCGGCTGACACACGGGGCATGTCGTTCTCACACCTGGCAACAAGAGGAATGGGTGCAGTAGGGCGAACAGTCAAGACCACTCGAATTCTAGGTCGATATCCCCAGGCAGCGGCAGAGGTCAAGCGGCGGAAGCCTAGCTCTGTTCTTGCTTTCTCTCCTCTGCCACTCGGCAACGTAGAGCAACCCACCGATTCTTTGGGCCTCGTTGCTATGCTGACACCCTATCTTCTTGTTATTGTGTCCACCACACCAGTGGCACAAACCCAGCACAAAGCACCGAGACCCAAAGAAGTTCCCGCGCACAGTGCTTTGACCGGCGCCTTGGCATGGTTTCCAGCTATTCGACTGAAGGGAAAAGACACCCAAACTTCAAACACGAAGCTTGTCTACTGCTGGTCAAATGTTTTGACTGTTCTCGAAGTCTCAGAGGCCGAGTCGGACGAACCTGCAGACAAAGACAAGCCTCCCAGTCTTGTCTTCAGAGCGCGCAGCAGATGGAGAGCAGATGAAGCCATTGTGGCTGTTCAGTGGCTCAGTCGTTCAGTGCTCGCGGTGTTCACAATAACGCAGCGGCTACTCATAATCGAGGATTATTCCATGCATGTTACCGACTCAGTCGATCTCGCCAACAGACACATATATCACACTGATCTCTTCTCGTCACAGCTTCATTCGCTAGTTGAACAGCTTGACGAGGAGGATGACTCGATGCATGGAGTAGTAGCAGATGCATTCCATATGAGTTTCCGTTCTTATAAAGGGCGCTTGTTCTTGCTTGGTTATAACGAAGCCCTGGTAGGCAATCTCTCAAATTGGGCCGATCGCTTGCTGGCGCTTATGGAGGCCGGTGACTTCATTGGGGCCATTCGACTAGCAACTTCTTACTATACGGGCGAATCGGAAAAGCTGACGGTTGGGCTCCCGGAAGAGGATGTTTTGCGACAGCCCATTGTGCAAGAAAAGCTTTTGGAAATGATCTCCGCATCCCTCAAGTATGCTTTTGGTCGAAATTCCGAAGCAAGCAATGGCCGACTAGAGAACCAGCAGCTGGAGGAGCTTGCAGAAGTTTCTATCGCGGCCTGTGTCTACATGAGCGACGAAGAGTTCCTATGGGAGGAAGTCTTCAACTGGTATGAGGAGCAAGATTCGGCGGGCATTTTCCTGGATGCCCTCGAACCACGCATCGTCGATGGAACTCTGCGATCACTACCTCCGATCGCGGTCAAGGCGTTGATTAACCATTTCATTGGAACTCACTCGGCCGGTCGCTTGGAGGAGATCATCTGTCTTCTTGATACTACCACAATGGACATCGATCAAGTCACCACGCTGTGTAAGCAGCACAATCTTTACGATGCCTTTATATATGTATGGAACCGCTGTTTGATGGATTATGTTGGACCACTGGAAGAACTACTACATATGATTCCTTCCCAGCCTCAGCCCTTGGTCAACGGTGACTATGCGATTGAAATGAGACGGCAGAACAATGCGATGAAGATGTTTCCCTATTTGTCATTTATCTTGACTGGTCGCATCTATCCCACCGGAGACGACATGGATGAGGCTGAAGCCACACGAGCCAAAACAGACTTGTACCAATTCCTCTTCTCTGGCCGTGTGTCAGGTACGGTACCTGGAGATACCAACGAGGCAGACTCCTTCTCTCAGCTTCGAGCCATGCTCAAGTTTGATGCTTCCAGCTTCATGAGCATGCTCAACGAGGCATTTGAGGACAGCTTCCTAAATGAGCCTGAGAGCGAGGATATCTCGACGTCGGACATGTTGATCAATCGGCAGTACCTCGTCAGCATTTTGCTGCAAGTCATGACCGGCGATCTTTTCACGCCTTTTGATACCATCTACCTGGATATGTTTGTTGCGCGCAATCTTCCTAAATATCCTCAGTATATTCTCCTTTCTGGCACAACCCTCCATCAGGTTCTGGTGCGTGTATGCCAATATCCCGAGCAGGAAATGGCAGAGGATTGCGAATTGAGTGCAGAGTATCTGCTGTCCTTTTATCACCCACCAGATATCCAGAGCATGATCCCTCTATTTAAAGAGGCACGCTTTTTCCGGATTCTCAAGTCGACCTACCGCTCGGAGAAGCAATATCCCCTGTTGGTTATGACTTACCTGGAGGATCCGAGCGACCGCGACGCTATCTTCACCTGCCTACAGGACTGCCTCCGTCCAAGCTCCGGGCTTAGCAAGAAACAGAGACGCGATGTAGTGGACGTAGTCAAGGAGCATGCCCGGGAGATAGCTGCAATTGATGTGACGCACGCTGCACGGACGATGCAAGACCTGGCCCCGGACACACACTCTACGTTTTTGCGGGTTCTAGAAGACGATCCCCAGAAACAGTATCAGTACTTGCTAGTCCTAGTCGAGCCGCAGGCTCAAACTGCAGACACCAGATATTCGCCCGGTGTTGAAAACTGGATGATCGAGCGCTACGTGCAGCTCTTGTGCAAATACAACCCGTCTCATGTCGCAGATTTCGTTGACGGATTGCGAGTCGGTGACATCCACCTGGAGGAACTGCTCCCATCCATCGAGGAAAGCGGAGCCATCGATGCTGCCGTCATCCTCCTCGCCCGACAGGGCCAAGTCCGCGAGGCCCTTGACCGTCTTGTCGCGCACTTGGGCACCCTCGAATCCGGTCTGGTAGGCATTCTCCAGAGCGTGCGCGATAGCCCCGACTCAGCGACTACTGCCGAGGCAATCGACGACTTGATCGAGTCACTGAACAAGTATGCTGGCGTCGGAACGTGGCTCTGCCAGGGCCAAACTAAGACAGCCAAGCAGTCTCGCACAGGAAGCACCAACGGCAAACGCAATGCGCCAACCCTTGACCAGCCTCTAGCCTTCGACGAACTCCTCTGGCTCGACCACATCGAAGCCGTGGTCCGCATCGCAAGCAATGTCTTCGCCTTCATACAAGGGAACAACGCCCAAATAAGCCTCCCCGCCCAACCAACAGACTCCCTCGCTGGCGAAAGCGGCCGCCTAACAACAGCGTTCCGCGCCCTCGTCCAGCAAGTCTTCACAGCCCTCCTAGCAAGCACAGTAAAAAGCAGCCCAACCACAACCGAACGAACAGACATATCCTTCCTCCGCATTCTACGCGCATTCCTCACCCGCGCCGCAACCTGGTCCCCCTCCCTCCTCGAGCTGCGCGCCGTGCTAGCCTCCATTTTCTCCGCCTACTCCTACGAGAAGTCTCTCCTAACCCTCGCAAACGGCATGCTTGACCGCGACCTCTTCGTCCACGTCGACGAAGTCTCCCGTCTACGCCAGCAAGGCTGGCGGCCCCGCGGCCACGTCTGCGAAATCTGCCGCAGCCGCATCTGGGGCCCCAGCGTTGGCGAAGCGCATTGGTCCGCATGGGAAGCGCGACGCGCCGAGGTCTACGCCCATCGCATCGCGAGGCGCAATGAGGACGGCTACAACCCGTCCGACCGCGGGAAGGGCAAGGCTGCTGATGTCGGAGTTGGTCATATGTCCCATCTAGATGCGGGCGGTGCGCATGGACACGCACATGTCCTCGCTCATCGCGAGCATGGCGATCGTGGTGGTATGTCTGGTGCGAACGCTGACCATGATCACGAGCATTGCCACGCTGAGGCTGGGGCAGGATCTAGCACTGCGACTACAGTCGCAGACAGCCCCCCAGAACCCGTTGTCGTTTTCGCCTGCCGACACCTCTACCACCGACGCTGCGTGCTGGACGCTATCAGTGCCAGGGCCCGACCCGCTGAGACCGCGTTTCGGCGCGACCATTTGCCCGACTGGACAGGGGCCGAGCTGTTCTGCCCGACCTGTACATAGTTTCTGAGGGACGGTGGGGATGATTATTTCCTTTGTGTCTAGGGATATTCTTTTGTTACGTTTTTCCTATCTCTTTGCTTTTTCCTATTATAGGCTGTTCGGGGGTATCCCTAGATGAGACACGATCCTCTTGCATATAGCCATTCTCACTTTTCTTCTTTTTTAACACCGAACTTTAATGTAATGTGATATTAGAGCCAGGTCTATCCCTGCTAGAGGACATCTCTACTAATACTTCTGTCTTCCGTGGGAACAGGTGATAAGTTCTCCGCTTCGGCTGTTCAGCTCATTCTTCATGACACACGCTTGGCACAACCTGTACTCCCAATGTGATCGGATGAGGATCCCTACTCCGGATTATCATTCGGCCCTGTTGCAGGGTTCAGATATGGCACGTTGTTGTTTTTCCCTTTTCGTGTTATGTCCAGGTCAGTTCTGGACTGTGTGATCGTGTTATTTCGATAGGTGGTCTGGTGTTCTTTACTTTTGGCAGTGATCTACGACAGATGGTGTATGGGTTTGGTGATTCTCAGGATGACACTGTCATTTCAGCATCTTCGGTATCGGCTCTGGGTAGGATCTCCGTGCGAACTGATCATTTACGGAGGTACATAGAACTAAGTATTGGCACGGGCATATCTGTATGCACGGCTACTTATGTTTGAGTACCTTAAAGTGGTCGAGAGACCTGGTGATCACAACTGGATTCCAATAGTCCACTTCATATTTCTACTTCTCAGATTCCGGATCTGACTCTTCACTTGTCGAAGAACAGGCGACAGGTGAAACATAAAAAGAAAATAAAATAAAGCCTCAAAAAGCCCAAAAAAGCTTGATGGCCGAGATCCTTCAAACAGTCGTTGGCCTATCGCCGTCCTACTTTTCCCTTTTGCTACTATACAAACCTTAGATGTTGGCGGTAACCATTCTGATTGGCTCTGGATAGTTACAGCACTGGTTTGATCTTCTTTTTCTCTTGTGTTTGTGTTCTTTTTCTATAAATCCGAAACATTTAAGGTTGGTTTTAGCGCTTGAGATATCCATGGATCCGATATTGTTAAACCCGATTAGACTACTATCTTGTATACCTAGGTACTGCTCAGGTGTATAGACACAGGGTTATATTGCCGTGCAGTCTACTCTAAATGTTAATATGAATACATTCCAGACTAGACTAGTTCAATCAGAAAGCCCTATCTAAATGGCTTACTAACAGCACCGATTCATGGCTCGGAGATGTCAGACTGATATTTCGTAGGTGTTTCAACATCCCCCCTTTTGCCGCATGTCTTCGATTGTAGTGTCTGGTGGATGTATCACGTTGTTCCATTCTTTTTCTTTTTCTTTCTTTTTCTTCCTTATTTAATTAAATTAATTAAAATTATCTTTCCGTTTGTCCTTTTCCTGGGGGAGTGGAGTCGTCTCAAATATAAAATCGATCACACCTCCCCCGTTTGCGAGGGGTCAATATCTACCATTTATATATATTGTGCTTATATCTATTGTCTCTTTCTATTCATCTGTATTCATTCCTTTCGTCCTATTGTTCTTTACCATTTTGGTCAGTATCTGGAATACTTGACCTTCTCCAGTCTTTGACAGACTTCCTGTTTCCAATTTCTCTTTCTCCTTGCAAAGATCCTACAACGACCCTAGAATTTAGGCACAATGCATGTTTTCTCGACCATCCTGCCCGCTCTGGCCTTGTTGGCTCAGGTATCCTCCGCGGCATACACGCTGCGCGACGACTATGGTGCCTCCGACTCTTTTTTTGACAAGTTCAACTTCTTCACGGTATGCTAATCCCAACCTTTTGTCTTACCTACAAATCTCATTCAATGTATAGGACACCGACCCCACCAATGGCTTTGTGAGCTACGTCGACCGTAGCACTGCTTCGCGCAACGGTCTCATCAACACGGGCAACGGCGTCTACATCGGTGTCGACCACGCCAACACCGCCACCAGACCTGGTCGCCAGAGCGTCCGCCTGGAGAGTACTGCCACCTACAAGCATGGTCTTGTTATTCTCGACCTGGCCCATATGCCCAGCAGCACATGCGGCACCTGGCCTGCCTTGTAAGAAGCCCACATCCCAATTCCTCTTTCCTAGGAATAGGAAAGAAGGATAAAGAAGAACAGTCTAACTCGTGCAGCTGGATGCTCGGCCCCAACTGGCCCAACAACGGCGAAATCGACATTATCGAAGGTGTGAACGAGCAAACCCAAAACCAAGTGGCCCTGCACACCAGCAACGGGTGCACAATCAACAACAGCGGCTTCACAGGAAACCTCGAGACACCAAACTGCTACATCCAAGCCCCCGGGCAATCCGCAAACAGCGGCTGCGTAATCCAAGACGGCAGCACTCAGTCCTACGGTACAGGTTTCAACAATGTCGGAGGCGGCGTCTACGCCACCGAATGGACCGGCTCCGCCATATCAGTCTGGTTCTTCCCATCCTACGCCGTGCCGGCCGATATCTCATCCGGAAATCCCAACCCAGCAGGCTGGGGCACGCCCTCAGCACGATTTGCCGGCGGCTGCAATATCGACTCGAAATTCAATGATCTGCAGATCGTCTTTGATATCACCTTCTGTGGAGATTGGGCGGGCTCGGTTTGGGGTTCGTCGAGTTGTGCCAGCCGCGCCTGGTCGTGTGTCGACTACGTGCAGAATAACCCCACCGCTTTCCAGGAGAGTTATTGGCGTGTGCGGTCGCTTAAGGTTTATCAGGATGCGGCTAGTTCTAAGGGTGGTGCTGAGGGTGAGGACGTGGGTGCTGGGGATGAGGTCGGTGTTAATTGGGATCCCTCGACGTGGTATGGTCTCTCCGCTAGGGCTTCGATGAAGCATCGTCGGGAGCATTATCGTCACAAGCGTGGACATGGCCATGCTTAGGTGGTGATGGTGATGGTGCTGGGTGGATGGATTGTTTTCTGCGTTGAGAGCGTTATGGGTTTGATCTGTTTTGCATTTCGATTGCGATTTCGATCGTGATTTACCCTTTCTTTTTCGGTATGCTTCTCTTGATTTCCATTCGTTTTATGGTCTCTTTACTCGTCTGGTCTCCAATCGCCTGTGCTAGTCCACGGCTATGGGAGGACGAGCGCGTTTGATACGCTTTATGCTTTATGCTTTGACGATAACTTTGTGGATACCCTTCCATCTCGACGATGAAATGAGAAATGGCAATGATGATCATGAGCATGGTTCTTATTCTGTTTTTTTAAGACATTTAGAGATATCATCTGAACTGTAATCGCTGGGTAGATCTACGATGGCTATACAACCTCGGGCATAAGGTAAGATCTTCAGCATCTGTACGTGGAATGAATCAGACAAGACAAGATTAGATATTTGAATATATGCATCTATTGACATTCATATTAACATTAACATTACCCTCAACCCCGAAATTTATGCAATTGCACCAAAATCAATGCCCAAACCCAAGAACATCGCGCTGATCATCCGTAAGCCGACCCCACTCCAAGAGCAACCGAAAGAAGTAAATTTCCATATCCTCCTTCCTCAACGCCGTGTTTGCCCACTTCCGTCCTTCTTCCGCAATCCACTTCCCCTGCCGATCATGCGCCTTCATACGCATCTTCGGGGCATTAGGACCATTCTCCTCAGACGCGGGAGCAGGCACGCCTGCAAAGTACGCAAGTGTACTCCACAGCCCATGAAGACGGATATCGACAGGGACGAAATGCAGCCACGAGGTGACGCGGGAGTCGAACCACTGGCGGAAGAGACCTGTTTTGAGGGGCAGGCTGTGGCTGTGCAGGAAGGGAAGGAAGCGGCCGCTGAAGCCTGCGCCGTCGAGGTCGAAGAGGAAGCGATGCGACCAGTGTGCTTGGAAATCTGCCCAGCCTGCGGTGCTCAATTCTGCGGCTTGTTCGTCGCAGTCGCCGCAGCGGACGATTGGGTCGGCGAGGTGCACGGCCGTTTGGAGATGTAGATCCGAGGTTGGGGCGCTGCCGTCCATTATTTCGTAGCGGAACGAGTTTTCGTTTGGGTCTGCTGGGAGGAGGATGGAGACTTGGTTGTTGGTGTTGTTGTTTATTAGGTGCGCGAAGCGCTGGCGTGGCATGCCTTTCCACTCGCCGAAGCGGCTGACGCCTTCTGACGTGCTGCCAAGCCAGTAGAGGGAGTTCTTTTTGTGGCCGTATTCTGGATCTGGGTGTTCCTTTGTGGGTTGATATTTTACCTTCTCGATGTAGTTCCATGGACTTGGGAAGAGGATGTCGTTAAATCCGGTGAGAGCACTCTGGCTGAATACCGGGATAAGTTCCTGCGACACTTTGAATGAAGCCGGGGAGATTAAGAGACCATGGAGGAAGGCAAGGTCAGGTTGGTGGCAGATTTCGGAAGCGAGATTGAAGTCCAGGGGGAATTGGCCCATGGAATGGGGAGCCACGCACGACAGACATATGTCATGGCGATTCCAGATTCGCTGAGAGCGCGCCTTTGATGAAGGCGGACAGACAGCGCTCACATAAGGGTCGAAAACACCCCTCCACGCTCCGTCAGTGAATACGGTAATGTTGGTTTGATCGGCCGGTTCAATCGGGGCCCAGCCCTCCTCTCGGTTGGTCGACCAAGTCTGCACCACGCGGTTTTCAGGGATCATTTCTTGCATCCCAGTCTGCCCCTTCAGCATCGATATTTTCTCCCAGGGAACTGCAACACGTGGTTCATCATTCAGATTGAATACCAAGTCCATATCTGGGAGATATTTGGCGAAGTCTTTCATCATGTCCGCAGCACCCGCCACCATCCATGCATGGGTCGGTTTGATGCCTTCTTGCACCATGGCCGTGCCATTGCGAATTCTGATCCCACCGAGGTCGTTGAAAGGGTTTGTGGCCAGTTCGTGTGTCATTGCGCGGATGTGCTCTGGAGCCAGCGCTCGGAAGGGAAGTAGGTCATGGTAGATCTGATCGAAATCATCGATGATAGCTGACGATCGGCTAGTGGCATATCGATACCATTCGTCGAAGCCCCTAAACGAATATTAGTTGAGTTGTGCGACAAACGTGGGTATTAGAGCATACGGTGGTGGGTGCTGGTTATACCGCCTCCGGTATTCGGTGACAGCATCTCCAAGGGTCTTGCTCTTAGCCGCCTGGGCGACATAGTTGTGATGTTGAATTTGCCCATTACTGATCAGGAATTCAATCGGGTGCATATCCTCAAGACGATGCTTGCTCACTGCGAAAACGAGACTAATCCCAAATAACACGGCAAACAATATTTGGATCGCAACGTTGGTTCGGTATAATTTTGGCTCTTCATCATGAACCACACGCGCCAGAAGAAATAGAAGGGTACCCGTCAAAGATGCAGCCAACGGGAGAACAGCGTGAGTTAGGGAGATAAATGGGAAGGGTGATGGTTCGGTGAGGGCCGATAAAGAGGAGAAGTATACGACCACGAAACCGCCTATGATTGACACTCCAAGGATGTCGAAATGCGGCAACTAGAAGAATCAGCACCGATAGAGAAATAAGTATAGAGAGCTGGGAAGACCAACCATGTGCCAGGCCGACAATACCAGTATTACAACCAGCACGGACTGGCTGAAAGCGCCGCGCGAATACTCTAGATCCAACATGGGTTGGCCGGCAAGTTCAGGAGAGCTATCTGGTACCCAGAATGATATAACACTCCAGACCAAAGAAAGACCCTAGGAATACTATCAGAACAAATAGTCCCAACACAATCGTAGCTATCCACTTACCAAGAGACCAGTTCCAAGGAACGTCAAAGCTCGTTTTCTGCGCGCATCATCGAATTGAGCGCCAATCCGACATAGCTCGGTAATACCGATAAGTAAGATAGAATCAGCAAACAGGTTGAACAGCCTGTATGATCGAAGGCGCGATGCGCTATGTAATACGATCGGACAGACATAGGTTGATCGAGTCCCAGCCGAGAACGATGAAGCGAAGAGACCACCAATCGACAAAAATGCGGCCGCGATCAAACCTCTGAAGCGACTTTGCGTAAGATAATAGAAGCTCCGGCGAGAAACAGAGTAGACTACCTGCAGCGGCAGCTTTTCGAATCGTTGGGTAGGGACATATCTGTCTACTTGTCGCGATCTATGGTTGCGCCAGTAGTCATAAAGCGAGATGACGAAAGGAATAGCGTACTGCCAAAGACACCGTGTTAGTCGCATGAAAATCAATGGATAACCAAGGTATCCGGCAACTTACAGCGTATCCAGCGGGTGCGCATTCAGTATTCCGGGTTACTTGGCGGAACGACTCGATCCGCAAGCCACACAAGCCCAACAAAAGAGCGAGCTTTATCCACCAGGGTTGGAACCGTGCCCGAGGGCGAGTCTCGACATCGCCCAGTGCGAAAGAGGAGGTTGATGCGCGGGAAGGAAGCTCAAATTGTTCCGCAAGGGGGATAGCGGGCCGTTTACTTGTTGGCGACGATGGCGACGACCCCACTGAAACGAACCGACTCCATACCAAGAGAGTGAGCCCCGTGAGGAAGCAGACCAGAACAGATGTACTGATGGGGCGGTCTATTGGCGCAACAGTCAGATCAAGTTGGAGAACGACATTGATACCCACGGCGACGACTCACCGAAAGCGTATGTGGTATTGTAGGAGGTAGTAAGGAATAGCGAGCTCAAAAGGAATATTCTGCTCATGGAATGCGATCGTGAGCTTAAGTTTTCAATAATGTGAGATAGCTTGCTAGGTACTCACCCCACACAGAGCTTCAGCCCGAGATCGGAAGATAATTGGATCATACTGCGCCAGTCGTTTTATGGTCGCTCTAAAGCGTCCCAGTCCATCGCTGTGATTTCAAGAATGAACGGACTGTTGAAAGGGTAACAAGACAAAAGACAGAAGATTTACCTTCTGTGGATCTTCAGGAGATTGTCAGTGTTCGAAACATGGAAAAAAGCAGGGCCAGGGCCCGGAGGGCCCTCTGATCCGCTGGCAGCTAATCAGAGGCAATCCGGACTGCTGATCCATTAGGGTTGCGTCAACGGGCGGGTTATGATGTATTTCACGGTTGGGCTTTCTGCTGCCGCATGTAACGACATGCCCTGCCTTGATTGCTTGTATTTCTGATGGGTATCTTGCCAATGAGTGGCGGAAGATCTGCAGCCACCGTGCTCAACCCTGTTATAGCTCCTGACAGTCAGCTGGTTTTGTCCCAGAGGCGTTATATTGCGCGGGCTCATCAGAAAGAAATGCCGGGCCGTTCAGTGGCCAGAATCGAGCCTTGGTCAACTTCATGACCCACTTGAGTCCTGGGCGTCATGTTGCTTGTGGGACCCTCCAATGCATCTGTAATGTTGTACTCCATATATCATGGTCAGCCTTTGAGGTAGGCCGTGTGAGTGGTTCTCCATACTAATGTACGCAAAGAAAGTTCTCAGCTCAGGACTAGAACACGCGTCATATCAACCAAGATCCTGTTGGCTGTATCCTGTCGGCTCCATTCGGCTGCATCTCATGAAATAAAGATGGCCCGAGCGACCCATGGTTAGCGCCAAAAGGACGCACTCAAATTGACTTGACTAAGCCCAAAACAGTTCGTGTATTTCCTAATATGGCAGAAACACGTCACCTACAGTCATGTGATTTGATCAGGGTCTAGGCGGTGTCGACTATCTACCCAATGAGAGGCGACTGCGGCGAGTCCGTTTCGATCCTTCAACATTGAACAACCCACGTGACTTTTCAAGAATGCAAGACCAATCACATATACTACACGGACCCATATCCATATACCCTCAATAAAAGACCTTGGCAGGAGAAAAGTCAAGGGATTTCCTCTTTGACTAAGAGTTGTCAACCTTAGTGCAGGGACCATGATAATTTGCTCGGGAATATATTCAGTTGACCATATACTCTGAAGGCTAATCTGTAGAGTAGAGTTCATCGTTTTGGCAGATACATACCGCCTACCTATTTCGGATGGCCAATGCAGAACGTAGCCACGTGATATAAATACCTGATTAAGTACATGGGATAAAAGGCACCAGGGCGGTGTACTGCATCAGGCGGTGTCGGACAGCAGTATCATTTTTTTCTAACCGCAGGGAAGTTTTTTGGTCGCAAGACGAAGCTAAGTGTTTTTCCAATCAACACTACTCCGGAATCGCCATGCCTCGCAAGGCGATTGACTCGCGGATTCCCGCTCTTATTCGAAATGGCGTGCAGGAGAAGAAGCGCAGCTTCTTCGTGGTTGTTGGTGACCATGCCAAGGATGTGATCGTGCATCTTCACTATATCATGTCCAGCGTGGACGTGAAGCAGAACAAGTCTGTACTATGGGCTTACAAGAAGGACCTGCTCGGCTTTACGAGTCACCGAAAGAAGCGCGAAATGAAGATCAAGAAGGAGGTCAAGCGTGGCATTCGTGAACCCAACCAGGAAGACCCATTCGAACTTTTCATCACCCTCAACCAGATCCGCTATGTCTACTACAAGGAAACCGAGAAGATTTTGGGTAACACTTACGGCATGTGTGTGTTGCAGGACTTCGAGGCCATGACTCCCAATTTGCTTGCGCGAACCGTCGAGACCGTCGAGGGTGGAGGTTTGGTGATCTTGCTTTTGAAGAGCATGACCAGTCTGAAGCAGCTCTACACCATGTCCATGGATATTCACTCGCGATACCGCACAGAGGCGCATGATGATGTTGTGGCTCGTTTCAACGAGCGATTCATTCTGTCCCTCGGAAGCTGCGATTCGTGCCTGGTGGTCGACGACGAGCTGAACGTGTTGCCCATCTCCGGCGGCAAGAGTGTGAAGCCCCTCCCCGCCCCCGAAACAACCGACGAGTCAGCTTCCGGCACCAAGAAGGAATTGAAGGAAATCAAGGAGAGTTTGGCCGACTCCAAGCCCGTCGGCCCTCTGCTGAGCTTGGCCCGCACCGTGGATCAAGCGAAGGCCCTCCTGACTTTTGTTGATGCAATTGCCGAAAAGACTTTGAAGAGCACCGTTACACTGACTGCTGGTCGTGGACGAGGAAAGTCCGCAGCTCTCGGTGTCGCCATTGCCGCGGCTGTCGCTCACGGCTACAGCAACATCTTCATTACTTCTCCTAGCCCGGAGAACTTGAAGACACTCTTCGAATTCATTTTCAAGGGCTTCGATGCACTTGGATATCTCGACCATGTCGACTACACCATCCTGCAGTCGACCAACCCTGACTTCAACAAGGCCGTTGTGCGTGTTAACATTCACCGCAACCACCGTCAAACCATCCAGTACATTCAGCCCCAGGACGCGCAAGTTTTGGGACAGGCAGAGCTCCTCGTTATTGATGAGGCTGCAGCTATCCCTCTCCCATTGGTGCGCAAGCTGATGGGACCTTACCTGGTGTTCATGTCCTCCACCATTAATGGATACGAAGGCACGGGCCGGTCCCTGTCTCTGAAGTTGATCCAGCAACTGCGGGAACAATCCCGAACTGGAGTCAAGACAGACGATACCGACATCGCCGACCGCAGCACAGGCAAGTCAGCCAAGGGTGCCGACAAGAACCTCAGCGGCCGAACGTTGAGGGAGATCACTCTCTCGGAGCCCATTCGGTATGCCCCAGGTGATTCTGTCGAGAAATGGCTGAACAAGGTCCTCTGCCTTGACGCAACTCTTCCCAAGTCGCACATGAACACACAAGGCTGCCCTCACCCCTCGCAGTGCCAGCTGCTTCAGGTCAACCGTGATACCTTGTTCTCCTTCCACCCTGTCTCCGAGAAGTTCTTGCAGCAGATGATGGCGCTCTACGTTGCCAGTCACTACAAGAACACACCCAACGACCTTCAGCTTATGAGTGACGCTCCTGCTCATCAACTCTATGTCCTCGTCCCGCCTATTGATGAGGGGGGCCACCAAGCTCCCCGAGCCACTTTGCGTTATTCAGGTCGCCCTTGAAGGTCGTATCAGTCGCCAGAGTGTGCTTAACAGTTTGAGCCGTGGTCAGCGCGCGGGAGGTGATCTCATCCCCTGGTTGGTCAGCCAGCAGTTCCAAGATGAAAACTTCGCCAGTCTCTCAGGTGCTCGTATTGTCCGTATCGCAACCAACCCCGAATATGTGGGTATGGGATACGGTTCCCGGGCTATGCAGCTTCTGGTTGACTTCTTCGAGGGCAAGTTCACCAACTTGGAGGAGGAGAACATTGCCGCCGAAGAACAAATGGTCCGTGTTACGGACGAAGAGCTCGCCAGCTCTAGCCTCTTGGATGACAACGTTCACGTCCGAGACATTCGCTCCATGCCTCCGCTGTTCGGCAAGCTGACCGAACGTCGCCCTGATGTCCTCGACTACGTCGGCGTCAGCTACGGTCTTACCCCATCCCTTCACAAGTTCTGGAAACGCGGTTCTTTCGTCCCGGTGTATCTGCGTCAGACCCCTAATGAACTCACTGGAGAGCACTCTTGCGTCATGGTCCGTACCCTCTCCACCGGCGAGGCAGACGATGCCTGGCTAAGCGCCTACGCGCGCGACTTCCACAAGCGATTCCTCTCGCTGATGTCCTACCAATTCGGCCAATTCCCATCCGTCCTCTCCCTCAGCATATGTGAGGCCGCCAACTCCGGTGCCAAGAAGGACCCGACGTTCAAGCCGCGCACACTGCAAAAAGCCGACCTTGATGCCGCCTTCTCGCCCTTCGATCTCAAGCGTCTGGACAGCTACGCCAACAACCTCTTGGACTACCACGTTATCCTGGATCTCGTCCCCGCACTCTCCGACTACTACTTTGCCAACCGTCTCGATGGCAAGGTCAGCCTCTCGGGCGTGCAGCAATCCATCCTCCTCGCCATCGGCCTGCAGCACAAGAGCCTCGACGACCTCGAGAAGGAGCTGAACCTCCCCTCCTCACAGCTCCTCGCCATGTTCCTCAAGATTGTCCGCAAGGTCTCCACCCACTTCCGCAATCTCATCGAGAACGAGATCGAGCAATCTCTGCCCGCACAGAAGGTTCGTGTCGAGACCTCTGCCGCTCACGACGACGAGCCCGAAGTCAACCTCCAGCCCCTGCCAATCAGTCTCGAGGATGAGCTCCGCGAAGGAAGCAAGAAGATCGATGAGGAGATGCTCGCCAAGCAGCGTGCTCTGAGCGCAGCTAACCCGTAAGTTTTCAATCACGTTGTCTACATATCGAAACAACAATAACTGATTTCCAGCCCGCAGTGATGGACCTGATGGCTCTAAGTCTTCCAAGCGCAAGAAGATCGAGACTGCGCGGGATATCTACGATAAGGAGATTGACTCGAAGAGGCAAAAGATGATCAAGAAGGGCACCGAGGGCCGCAAAAAGCGCTGAATGATTTAGGTTCTGGACAGTTTTCTTTTTGCATTAATGTACGGTGTTCGGTTTCTTGGGTCTAAAAAGACTTGCTTGTGTCTAGTATTTGTCTGTATTCTTCAAGGTTCATGTTTCCACAGGATATCCGTCTCTTGTACATACAATGAATCAGTGTTTATTATACTACGACAGTCTGAGTATTCCGCATAGATAGATGGGATATCGCCTGACGGCTTGATGAACTGGGTACATAAGCATATGCGATTCGCTCTTAAAACTAAGAAAAAATAGAAGACTAGGTAAAGGTCACCAAAATAGCATGGACCTCTTCCACCATGAAATGATCACAGCTCATCATGCTCCGCGGCCTGTTCCTCAGTCTCAGCCTTGGCTTCAGCCTCAGCCTCGACCGTCTCAGCTTCAGGCTCAACCTCAGCTCCCGCCTCAGGCTTAACCTCAGCCTCGGATTCAGTCTCAGCCTCAACACTGACAACAATGCCCTCAGGCAACTTCTCCTTAGTCCCGTCACCCAAGCGAATCGCATCAACCCAAGACTCAACGGCAACAGCCCCGAAGTCCGCATCGGCACCGCTGAACCGACGCCACCATCCACGACGCGCATTCAAGGCGATAATCTCAACCGTCTGGCCATCAGCCAATTCCAATGCCTCACGCAGAGTCTTAGACGCAGTGTTGATGGCAGGTACAGCATACAGCGGGAAGAGATGCGTTCCGCGCAGAGCGTGCTTGTGTCCGATCTCAGCGACGCTCGCGAGTGCCTCGGTGGCATGCGCTGGAAGCGCGGCATCCGGCTCGCTCGTCTCGGGGAGGATGGCTAGCACACATGTGCCGGACTTTGGTGTGAGACACGCTGACTCGACGGATTCGGGGGTGGCGAGGGTTGGGATTGGGGGTGCGGGGATGGGAACCTGAACGGGCTTCTCCGAGGGATCTGTTTCATCCTGGTCCTGGGAGGCGGTGGGCTTGAGGTCTTCGGCGTCGTCGACGACGGAGGTAGGCTTGGAAGCGGGCTTGGACTTTTGTTTCGGCTTGGAGTTGGAGTTGGAGGCGGAGCGGGGTGAGGCGTCTGGGTTTGGTGCTGCCGCTTGGCTGAGGAACTCGGTGATGGGTTTCTTCTTCAGGTCGCCGGCGTAGATCTTGGGCTCGGCGTCGGCGCTGGGGATGAGGACGAGTGTCGGGAACTCGGTTACGTCGAACTTCTTCACAGAGGCGGATTCCTTGTTCCGGACTTGGGCCATGTCAATCGCGCCGAGGAAGTCGACTGCCAGGGCGCGGATCAGCGCGCCTGTTGTGCCCTTCTCGGTGAACAAGATGGCCTTGGGTCGGTCTTCGTTTTGTCCAAGCCATTTGTCCAGGTCCTTGTCTGTTGCGCGCTTCACGTGGTTGGGGATGCGGTCGACGACGGCGTCGACGATACCTTTGGCGCTGCGCGCGCCTTGGTAGTCCTCGACGCGAGGCTTTCCGGGCTTTTTCGAGGGTGTCACAATTTTCAGTGTGGGGAAGCCCTGGACACCCATCTGCCCGCAGAAGGGTTTATTTTCGTCATCGTCGCAGTTGATCGCGGCGACTTTCGCGAGTCCGTCGAGGCTTTTCGCGGCTTTTTCGTAGGCAGGTTTGAGGTTCTTGCAATGGCCGCACCAGGGCGCGTAGAATCTAAGTGGGTGTGTGAGTGAAGGTCGGGGAGGCAGAGAGCTAGATAGCTAGATAGCTATAGCGGGACAGCTTACTCGACGATCTACAGTAGCAAACCATTAGTTTTGCGCATTTGAAGAAGACTATAGACACTCACCGAGGTATAATTCGAGTTTGCAATGAGCGAGTTGTAAGTTTTGGGATTTAACTGGATCACCGGCGAATTCTTGGTGTATAGTCCATCGGCGTTAACAGGCAGTGCCGCAAGGAGCGACACCAGCAAGAGGCTGGCGCTGTGCAGCATGGTAATTTTCCAGAGATGAGATTCAGTAAAGAAGCCAATGGAAAGATGAATAAAGAAAGACAGAAGACAGAAGACGGAAGACACCTAAATGATTCGAATTTACGCAAGGTGTCCTGAAGCTCTTGGCATGTGGCGGATTACTAGATCGGGGACCTACCTACTTTACCTACTTACTACTTACTACTTACTACTTACAATATAGCTCATACGAATCTTCCCTTTACACAGAATGGATTAAAAAAGGTCTCAGATTAAGTCCTACGTTACCTGATTGCGAAAGGCATGCCGATGAACGATATCATATCAAAGCTGTGGCGATGAGTACTTTTTCCATATGTACAGCGGGATAGCCACTTCTTCATCACGCCGCTGGGAAAGGATTACTTGATTCTGTCAAGATACCAGTTGATGGAGGTGTTATTGGTGTTATTCTACTGCGGCTAAGCTGATTCAATATGGATGCGATAAGAAAACATCTCTCCGTTCCCGTGCCGGAGCATCCGTTCCAGCCGTCGGGGTCGGCGACACTGGGAATTTCAAGTCCCCTAAGACGGACTTTACTAAATCCCGCAAGTTTTGGTCAAGCTTAGAAATACGAATATGCACTGCTGTCAGATTGAGGTTTACTCACCTTTTGTCAGAACCAATGCTTCTCGGCATTATTGATAGACTTGACTGAAACGGACCACGCTTCCAAACTGTTACACCTAGCTGCCTTCAATGTTGTACCTCACACCATATGTATTAACAATTTATTGGCATTATGCATATGAACCAGGTGAGCGTGTTTACAGAAGGTCTATCAATTATTATGAAACCATGCAATATTGTACCGAGTGGCTTTGTAACATGATCAACAAAAGGACATATCAGGTATGTTAGCTAAAACCAGTGAAACTGCTCAATATAAAATCCCACTGGATGTCTTCGACAGGGAATACGTCGCCCAAATCACCGTAGATAGATGGCCAGGCTTGGGGTGTTATAGTAACCTCGTTGGGGTGAACAGCGGTTATGGACGTATCCTGCCTTGTGTCTTGAGACGGCGCAGGTCCAACAATTGTCCTGATTTGATACGGATAACACCGTGCTAGCAGCCGCATTTTAGAGCAAAGGCTCCCCACAATGTCCGTCTCTTTGTCTGCAGCAGACATCCCCTCAAATTTCGTCTCCAGCGCGTTGGCGAGCTCTGTGACAAGATTGGGATACTCCGCTGCATCAACAACGGCCTGCACTTGGGCTTCCGTGGTAGAGTCGGTGCGACCAGTAATGAGGTTGAGAAGGGTCAATACTGCAGTGGGTATGTACCCCACTGCCGCACATATACGAGCACTCGTAGTTATTGTCATATGGGCGATCTCAGACGGTGGTAGGTTTGTGACCGTGTGAATGAGCTCCTTGCTCCGCTGGATTGCACCCATCAGCATGGTTGTCCGGACTGCGCTCTCAGGCTCTGCAATCCACAGTTCCTCCCGAAGAGATAATTCCTCGAGCCGCATTTCCACGTATTTGATTTCAGTGTGTATTGCATTCTCTGCCAGGCGGTCAATCTCCATCAGCCACTTGGGATCCACGACACACCTGTTGACGACGGATAGCTTGAGAGGTCTTTTTCTACAGATGCCCTCACGCTATCAAATTGCCGCTGCAGGGAGCCGCGCGTAACTTGGATGAGGGCACTTCCACAGCTTGCTTCTATCGAAGCGTGAACTTCATCCATTGTTGCCAAGAAAGATTGTAGCTGAATAAATGGCGCAATCCACCGATCCGACAGATGTTCGGTAGCTGCTATACTCTCAATGCACTCCCGGGTTCGAAGATCATGCTTTATGATAATCGGCCGGCCAAGTGTGCCACAGATACTAATACGAAGTTAGCCGAAGCCGCTTCTACCAGCGCGGACAACCTCACCCAACTGACAGCCAATACGTGCCGAGCAGCGCCCGCTGCTCATCCGAGTTTGGACTACGCTTTCTGTGCAGTCCCAAATCATACGAAATAGAAACACAAAGCTGTACCAACAGCAAAAGTCGCGGGTGATATCTCTCTGCAGGGTATGAGTACCATGCGCAGTGTATTAACAGACCACGGAGCAACTCGAGATTCCTCTCGGACCGTGCCACAATCCTCGACGTAACGTGATTCATAATCTCCTCAGCGACGGTTTTGCGCAGAGGGTGCGCACTGCCTATAGTCGCGGCTACGATGCACAAAAAGAGAAAAGGCTCTCGGTTCCTGAGGCGAACAGCTGTCTCGCCGTGTGCGAGCAATACAAAGGGAAACTTCGGCACCAAGTCAAGTTGGAATGTCGCAACCAAGCGTTCAGTCTCGGCTTCACTCAACAGCCCTCGATCTACAATAGATGGCTGACCCTCCAGAACAGAGCTGGTCGGCGGGTCGAGGCCATGGGACGGGTCTTTAGCAGCATCTAGCAGCTCGGAAATGTCTGTCGAATCCAGCTCGGGATCATGAGACGAGTTCAAGCCGTTGGTGGGCGGATTAGAAGTAGATGTATCGGGCAATGTCTGCCCATGCTGTCGGGTCAAAGCAGTCAGCTGCGACGTCAACTGGTCGACCTTCTTCTCTAGCATCTCCACACGACTGCATCCATAATTAATACCATAAATGCCATATGTACTGGGAAGCATTACCTTGGTGCAGCCTTGCGCTTCCGCTTCGTCTGCGGAAGGTCAAGGTATGTGCATGACTTGCCTAAACGAGCGCACCGCTGGCACATGTTGACGGCCTGTGGTGTGCATTTCGCTTTGGCAGCCGTACACGCCACACACGCCCTCCTCTTGACTGTAGATATTGTGGCGCTCATGATGTCGCGAACGGAGCGGAGGAAACGGAGTGATCGGTTGATGTGGACGGCCGGTTGTTTTAGTTTGGACCGGGGAGACCGGACCGTCCGATTTGACCGGTTTGTAATCGAATATATACTTCCAGGAACTATATAAATATCGCAGTCGCATCAGCAATAAATCTACCCATTGATCACTGGAATCACCATTTTTCTACCTTGAAACAAAATAAAAATGTCTTCATATGCCATCACCGGAGCCTCCAAGGGCATTGGCCGCGAGTTCGTGCGCCAACTCGCTGCCGATACCACCAACACGGTCCTGGCCATTGTGCGAGATCCCGAATCACCTTATATATCTGAGCTCGCCTCCAAGCACCATAACGTGCACGTTATCAAAGGCGATGTTACAGACCCAAATTCCATCCTCGAGGCTGCCTCGGCCGCAGCTGCCATCACAGGTGGTAAGCTAGACGTGCTTATTCACAACTCCAACGCTGTTGATGTGGCCACCATGTCCTTCAACCCGACCGAGATTCCCTTCGATGCTCAAGCTGTTCGGGCAATTTTCGACCCGCCGCTCAGTACCGGCATCTACGGCAGTCTATGGACGACTAACGCCTTCCTTCCCCTGATTGAGAAGGGCATCCAGAAGAAGATTGTGCATATCTCCAGCGCCATGGCAGATTTGGATCTTATCAGTAAAACTGGTCTCAGTTATGCTGTTGCGTACTCTGTTGCAAAGGCCGGGATGAACGTCCAAGTCGCCAAGTACGCAGCAGAACTTGGGCCTAGGGGAATCAAGGTGTTGGCTTTAAGCCCTGGATGGGTTGATACTTGGGAGGGTAAGTGGCTTTTTACCTTACTGCGATAATGGTGGGTACTGATATCATCGCAGGAGACAAACCCTCTCAGGTAGTAGAAGCGGAAAAGGTCATGCTGAAGCAGTTTCAGGCAGCTGAGCCTGAACTCAAAGGGCAGATCCAGCCTGAGGAGAGCGTTAGAAAGTGTCTCCAAGTGATTGGGTGCCTGGATGCCGAGACGAGCGGTTTGCTTCTGAGCCATAATGGGGACAAGGAAAGGTGGTTGTGAGGTCTGGATACTGATCAGTTGCATTAGGGGCCATAATTGGGGGTATGTAGTATAAGAATAGGGCTATAGCTAGACCTCCCAAAGAGTAGTAGTAGAACGGTCTTCTCAAAGTTTGGAGCATTTTGACTGACTGTTTCTTCCTACCTCTTCTTAATCCTACCTTTCATTATTAGAGACGCCTATGCCAGAAAAGCCTTAGCTATTTGATATGTTTTCTCAGTGGTCTTCTCAGTGGTCTTTTCTGGCAGTCTCCTTGGGTATATACATTTGACTACTAATCTCTCCTTACTAGATCACGTAGATACAAGCTAACTATATTAAGAGTTTTAGACTGGCAGAACCGGTAGAATTTGGAGGTATATCTTGTTTAGCCCAGGTCTGCCATTTACGCTTTACAATATTGTCTGCCAGTGTGATGCCTAATTTGTATGAGTCAGTCATTTCCTTGGCCACAAAGAGAACACTCTTACCATTGCGGGGGTCACCAAGAACCCCATCACTGACTCCGAATATGTGGGAAACTTCCTTGGGTGTCATAGATGTTGGTACAAGGTGGGCAGCTTTGATATAATTTTTGGGAAGTATAGTGCCCAACACATGACACCACCCAAAGCCAGGCTGACAATGCCGATTAACACCGTAGTACGCATAAAATTGCTTCCTAAACTTAGATTGATTAAACGTGGGACCCTTCTGTTTTGCACTTGCACCCAGCACACGGGAGATCATAGCGTCACGGTAAGCATGCTCGAGCAGGCTCTGGTCAGCCGGTCCTTCAATCCTCTGACGTTTCGCTGAAACGTTTTCATCAATGTCTTCGATGATCAATGGGCGTTGTGTCTTCAGGACTTGAATGGTTGATGACGACGAACGGAAGGACTTCAAGAAGGGTTGGATTTCTCGCTGAAAGTCGTCGTGGGAGATCTTTTCAGTCTGTCTTGCTTCGTTGAGGCCGTCTCGGACGCATCGCATGTACTCAAGTTCATTTTCCATTGCCGCGAGTTTCATGTCAAGAATATCGGATGTTGTCGACTCAACTGACATCTCAGGAAGGCGGGATGCTGCACTCACAGACCTTTGCTTGTGAATCCGTAACGCTGACTGACGAGAAGGCGCCATGAGAGACGATATTCTTTCGGGGATCATGGGGAGCTCGGCAAGCTCGTTCAGGGTCAACATGTAGGCGGTATGATGCAGACAAGAAAACGAAGGGCCGATCAAACTGGACCAAGAAAGAGGTGACAGGCTGTTGAGGTGTTGGGAGAAAAGCAATACCAGTTGTTAAGCTGGATGAAAAAAGGCGATAAGCTGGTGAAAGGTAAGACAGACTTGATGCCAGTGATAAAAAGGGATGAAGGAAACGTGAAGAAAGGGTGACAGACTGATGGAAGGTGCCAAGCTGAAGTAAAAGAAAAGCAACTAAGCCCAATTCGGATTTGACATGGCAGAGCCGCCAAGGTACCTAGGTAGGTTCTAATTAGACTATAATTCCAAGGTTCCAAGGTTGAGGTCCTTTAGAACGAGACCTTCCAGAATACTTCGCTTGCGATATTTACAACCTTCTCCACCAGTATGATGGATCTGAAACTTTTGGACTCAGCGGAGTAGCCGATGAAAGAACTTGCCAACTCCCATGTGTCCGAACGGGGGTGTGGTTTGGGTCGTCGTTCACTTTGAGAACCCATTGGTTTCAATACTATTCAGCAAGCCATCTTACTTTCCTGCAGCTTAAGCTTGCTATGAGGAGGGTCTAGTATGGTCCCAGGTATGGGATCAGTACTGATTCTCTATCCTATACACAAGTGCGCCACCATACGCAGGCAGACATAATCTCGCTATTCTCCACGGAAGCACAAATCTCTCCCAAGCCCCTCGGTCTTTGCATCAGAATGCAGGACATAGTGCTCGTTAAAACACGAGACTATTTGGCTTTTCCTATAGCTACGTGGTTGGGTCCTCTACCCAATTTCGAACAATGTGTACACTACCACCTTCTTACTCTTATTCGCCCTGTTATGGAGTCCTTACACGACGGAGAGACGGCTTCTTTTGCTCATACCTGCCACAAGTGCAATACAGATTCCCAGATTGAACTCGTCGAATTCGACTCCAAGATAGCTGCCATCATGACAAGGTGGCTTAACCTAGGTCCTGGCCTTACGAAAGACGACCTATCCTATTGTGGAAGAGTCATGTCTGGCTTGGACCACCTGACGGATATGGCTCCAAACGGAGTCCTCGCTTGTGGTTTGAAGACATGGCGCCTCAATCATTCGAGGACTCACGGTCACTTAACCTTTCATATCTCAGAGATGAGCAATACAAAAATGTCATGTCTGTCATTCCAGGACGGAACATTTGGTACATCTCGTACAAACAGCCTTCAAAGAAAAGATGAATGGAACTCCTGCGATACCTACTACGCCCAGTCTTTTCGAGGGGTCTTATTAGCTTTTCATGTTTTCATGTTTTCATTTGTATATTTATGTATAACCAGGGATGGTTAACTACATTGCGTGCTGATAGAAGCAGTGCATTGGTGCTAAAGGAAGTAAGGAATGCCCATGGCCATATACAGATCCGTAATGATATTGAAAAGCTACAAACACCGGGTTCTATCATATCAAGTGTTTCCAGCAAGAAAATGCCGAGAAATGTCTAGACTGTTCAAAATCCACCAGAATTGCCAACGGCATACCGACGCGCCAGTTAGGTAAACACAATTCAGAATCCAAGGGGAAACCCAAAATCCCTCCGTCTGACTATAAGAAAATTATTTCAGGGTAGCAGGCATGCTGGTCTTGGCCTTTTCAGCTGCAGCATCCACTGCCTTGCGCAATTTATCCTTCTTGATGTTCTTGAGGTAGGCGAACAGGACGATGAAAAGGAGCTCCATCCTTCTCAAAAGTTAGTACAACCAGATGGTAATTTGGAAACAGAAACATACCTCTCCTTGGTCATCATGAGCAGACCTTGGACCAAAAGACCTTTCAGAATCTGAGGTCCGATACCCTTGAAGAGGGAAAAGAGACCCTCATTATCAACAATGTGTTTCATGACCTCACCAAAGGTCTTGAAGGGCTTGCCATTCCGGCTCGGCGGTGGGCGAGACTGCAGTCCAACCTTGGCCACGATAAGAGGCTGGGTTGCGATCGTGGCCAAAGCCTTGGACATGGCACCAAGCACTAAAATAATAATTAGGAAGCCATTGTTGACCCGGAGAATTGCCACTACTCACGGAAAGCCTCCCAGGGCTTGAGGTTGTTCTTCCCTGGGAAGATAACATCCTTTAGACGCTGGTATGCGCCATAGGTGATGGCCGGGTTAACGACCAGGATCAAGCTAGCCTTCAGGCCGCGCCACAGGCCGCTCCAGCCGTCCTCGCTGTCGACCACTTCCCGACCCGTCTCGATCAACCCCTTCTTCTCGCCCTTCGGCTGTGTCTGCTGTCGGGTTGTGATAACGGCCACCGGGATAGTGAAAAGCTGAGCCACGGCGCCGGAGACGGCGCCCAGGGAGAGCTCAATTGCGGTGCCGGGGGCCTGTGTCGGCTTGGCAGAAGCCATGTAGAGCGTTCTTACGACGCTGTACCAATAGAAGTATGCGAAGTTTGTTGAGGCGACGCCTAGAAGGGCTCCAGCCATTCCCGAGTACAGACCATTGTAGCCCTCCTTCTCCACGATCTTGGTGATAGCATCCATGGTCGATTCATAATGTTCGAGGTTATCGGGTCGCACGGTTCCGTTCTTCTCTTTGACTTGTACTTGTAATTTCGTCTTGACTCTACAGATCGGGGGCGTTAAAGTCAGCGGGATTTGATCTGACAAGTTTTATCTGGGTCCTCACAAGTCAAGTGGGTACACCATCGCGTTTGCAAGGACGGCACCAGTCGCGCCTGCCACGGCGCTGCCCCATGGCGACAGCGCAGGTTTGGATTGACCGGCCATGATGTACGTTAACGGTATTCGAAAGTGAGCGCAACAATTAAGAATATGACCTGCGGAAAGGGTTCACTTCGGGCGACAGGAGAAATATTGGGCGGGGCTGCTACACTGCTTGGCTCCGAACAGCGGGGAAGGTGAAATGGAAGAGAGAGTATAATAGGGAAACACAGAAACACACAGATATGGTCATACCGAAGTCAACCGAATAATGAAAAAAGAGACCGAGCTCATGAGCCGGTCTCAAATGCAAATGCACCTCGGCGTTCTCACCTTAAAACGAGCCGAGGTCCACTTCGGGGTGAGGTCAGTATGAGCTTATGTCATGACTTGCATTCCATGTGTTTACTTTTTTTACTTCTTTTTTTTTCTCTGAATATTAGTTCCTTGTTATTTTCGATTTGTATAGTTATAGAATTGAATACAATAATAATCATCAATATGTTGATCTCTACAAATCCACGTCTCGGAATATTCACCGGAATTAAAGTGGCCTTCTCTCGGCTCAGCCGAATCCGGTAATTTACTTGCTGTTCGATCTGATTACCTCCACGACTAGTCAACGCAAGTATGTCTAGACCTGCATCCACACAATCCCTTATATCTCAAGCACGGGTAATTTTGCCTCTGTTTACACTTACATCTTAAGGAAGCTAATGATTTGATAGAGCGCTGAAGAGGCGATAGCCGCAGCGACCTCCAAGAAAGCGGCATTGGAGGCAGCTATCAATGCCGCCGAGCATTACATGAAAGCGCTGCGCCTGGCGCCCGCCGACGACAAAAAGCTACTAGACGCCAAATGCAAGGAATTGATATCCAAAGCTGAGAAGATCAAGGCCGCCACTGACTGGCAGTCGGCTGCTCGTGCGGGGCCCCAGAAAGCCTTCCCTAGCCTACGGCCGCCGGCATCCACGCGGAAGCTCACCACCCGTGAAGAGATCATCATCCTTGAGGGCGCCAAACTCAACGGTTATATCTTTCCACCATGGAGTCGCGCACCGCCTCAGGATGAATTTGTATATAAAGGGCAGCTTTTTACGTATGTGGAGAACATGGCGTAAATGCTGATCTATTCTAACCGGGTATAGGGATACGCCTGATTTACACCTCTCTGAATGCCAGAGGGAAATTTTCGCAGGCTGGAAACGGCCACATGATCTGTTGCGGACAATGAATACGGCCAAGCAGCCGCATGATATAATTAATCCAGCTATGTCGGCTTCGGGGGAAACAGACCTCGTGCAGGATGTCTTAACAGATTGTTCAGTCGTCGCAAGCCTTTGCGCCACAACTGCTCGATCGGAACGAGGTCTAGGGCAGGTATGGACCAATTTGATCCCACGTCGATGAGTCCCGGAGCTAATTCGAACAGCATGCATCACCGACACTGTACCCATGCAGTGAGGATAAGAACCCAATACTTTCGCATTCTGGGAAGTACATATTTCGCTTCTACTTCAATGGGTCTTTCCGGAAGGTAGTGATAGATGATCGGTTGCCATCATCGAAGACTACACGCTCACTTCATGTGATCGATCGCAACAACTCGAACTTTTTGTGGCCTGCTCTTGTGGAGAAGGCCTACTTGAAGGTCCGTGGAGGCTATGATTTCCCAGGAAGTAACTCAGGGACCGACCTTTGGGTGCTTACTGGTTGGATTCCGGAACAAGTCTTTTTACATCACGACGATTCGACCTCTGATGAGATCTGGGGGCGTTTATACAGCGCCTTCTGGCATGGTGATGTGGTTTTAACTATCGGTACTGGGAAATTGACTGAACTGGAACAACAAGGACTGGGGCTAGTTAGCGAGCATGACTATGCTATCCTGGACCTGAAGGAAGTCCAGGGTCGTCGTCAGTTTCTTTTGAAGAACCCGTGGGCCGGTGCAGAACCCCTTATACAAAGCAGTCTTACGGCAGATCTCGGCTCACTCGGCCTGAATGATAAACCTCCCCTTTCGCCAGGCACGTTTTGGATGGACTGTGAACAAGTTCTTCAAAATTTCGAGAACTTGTACCTTAACTGGAATCCTGGTTTGTTCAAACACCGGGAGGACATACACTTCACTTGGGATTTGTCGCATGGTCGAGTTATCGCTGGTTGCTTCGTGAAGAACCCACAATTTTCCATCTCCAGTGATTCAGGAGGAACGGTCTGGCTGCTTCTCGGGAAGCATTTTAAGACCGACCATCAAGAGTTCAATACTGGGGAATCGGAAAATGAAACAGGCTTTATCAGCATTTACATCTTCCAAGCAGATGGCCGAAGAGTGTCTCTCAGTGATGGCGCGCTCCATCGCGGACCATACGTGGACTCTCCCAACACGCTTATGAGGCTGGAAATGCCTCCCAAGTCGACCTACACCGCAGTGGTCTCAGAGCAATCACTCCCGTCATCCGCCCAGAATTTCACACTTTCTGCCTTTTCAACTGCCCCTGTGGCTGTGGCACCCTCGCTAGATAAATATCTATGCTTGACCAAGGCAAGTGGTTCCTGGACAGCAATGACAGCAGGCGGGAATGCCGAGTCACCTCGGTACCACTCCAATCCACAATTCAGCGTACAAATTTCCGAACCGACAGACGTTTCCATATTGCTCGAGACCACTGAAGCGGAGCTAGCGACTCATGTGAAAATCTTCTGGTCAAACGGGCAGCGCGTATCACGTGTGCGAAGCCGAGACATCATTGCAGATAGCGGCGATTACCGTCGTGGGTGCGCACTGGCCGAAACCAAATCTCTGGACAAAGGCACCTATACCATCGTCTGCTCCACATTTGCACCTGACCAGTTTGGCCGCTTCACGTTATGGATTTCCTCCACGATCCCCTGTGTAGTCCAGCCCTTGGTTTCCGAGTCTGCTGGGCGGCGCGCCGTCCTATCCGAAGTGGGCGTTTTGTCTCCGGGCAAGGACCGGATGCTGGCCTCCCTGCGGGTCTCCCGTTTGACGCGGATCCGACTTATTGCGAGGAATAAGCGGTCCACGGTCGGCTTGCGTGCTGTTGCTCCGTCTCCTGTACTGATGACTGTGGAGCTGGGCCAGGGGCCGTACAAGGAGATACTAGCTACCTCGGAGGATGGAGCCCATAGCGACGCTGCGTCTGGGGTACGTGTTGAAGACTTCGATTTGTTACCCAGTGCCGAATCACGTCGTGTGTGGATTGTTATTGAGCGCATTGGGGGTCCGGGAGGGCAGGTGGAGGATCATTTTGAAGTGGAAGCATTGGCAGAGGAAAGAGTGGAGATTGGAAAGTGGGTGATTGAAGATGAATGATACCCAGTGCAGAGTCAGCCATACACAGTAAATATCATGGAATAGTTGCAGTTTCACAGATCTCCAACCCGTTGAAGGCCAGTAGATAAGATCCGATAGCTCGGCCCCCGCACGGGCGGTGGGAACTCCGCGACCAACGTCATTTGTTCACCACATGCATCTTCTCCTTAATTCCTTAACACAAACATTCTGAACCATGGCGAGTAACATACCAGCTGGACTCCGATCCGCAGACATCGGGCGATTTGCAATCAGAGCCACTCAGATCGAGAAGGCTAAACCTGTGGTTGCCTACTGGTGTGAGTCGCAAGACCCCGCGCTCAGCGCAACTGAACATTTGAGCTGATTTGAACTGAAATCATGTAGGCAATTTCCATATTGTAAACCAGATTATTGAAAGGGGTTTGCACAATACCGATGACGAGATCAAGCTCTACACGACAAACCTCGTGGACAAGCTGGAGCAGGTGGGTTGGGCTCGCCACCTTCGTTCCCTTCCTCCCATGCTCGAGATATAGCAGCTGACGATATTGTCCTGAAATAGTTCAAATTAGAGAACCCAGACAATGACACAGTGACAGACACTGTTGCAGCGAGCGCCTATGTCGAGCAATTCGGATTGGAGGTCTTCAGCCGTGCCGAGGCCGCTATGGATGCCAACAAAGTCACAAAGTGAGCCTTCCGCGTGGTGCTTTGAGCTACAAGTGTCTAATCTCCCCAAAGGCAAACGGCAGATACTTTCCAGGCAGCAGCTACATTCCTTGAACTTTGTTCGATCTGGGGGCCCCTAGACCCAGAACTGGCGGGGCGGATCAAATTCGCCAAATTCCACGCAGTCCGGATTGTCAAGGCTTTCAAAGCCGGCGAAGACCCCAACGCGACAAATCCTGCACCTAAGCAGGAAGAAGAACCTGTCGACGACCCCGACGTTCAGGCATTTGATGAGTCGGTAGCAGAGCAGGCCTCCAAGCCAAGACAAGCCTCTATCGAAGAGGTCCCAGACGAGTCCGACCGTTTTGCAAGGGAGCTTGCTCGGAAATCGACTGTCGACGAATCGCTCCATCCATCACGTACATCGTCAACACCTCGTCCCCCACCCGAGATCCCTTCTGTTCCTCGCAACGCACCCGGTGCTCCTCCGCAATCGATGGATGTCGATGAATCCAACACAGGCGGCTTAAATCTCCCATCAACTCCAGCGGCTATTGGCGCTTCGTCCTCAGTACCTAAGCTTCCAGATACCCCGACTGCTTTCCAGTCCTTCCCTCCGCCATCCGAGAGTCCGTCCGTCTCTACGCCAGACCCGGCTTCTTTCTACGATACCCCAGGTGCTAGCGCTCCTATCCCGCCTCCGACTGCCCCGGCATTTGTTCCGACCCCAGCTGCTAATGTGCCGGTTGCGCCATCTCCTTATGTCCCTCCCCAACCATCACATGGTCTAGACGATAATACTGTGCAGATGGCGCAGAAGCATGCCCGTTGGGCGGTCTCCGCTTTGACTTTCGATGATGTCGATACTGCTATTAAGGAACTCAGAAGCTCGCTGAAGTGTCTAGGCGCATCATGATTTTATCTGGTTGTTGGAGCACTGTGAATATACCTTCCTTTGGCTATTACGAAATGTATTGGACTTGACCAATGCAACTCCTCCGTGTTCAATGATCTTTCTCATATTTATTTATGTCTGTAGGTACACAATATCGGCTCCACTCTCCCACTCCACTGTTCCAAGATTGAAGGTTTGAATGGCTCTGTAGTTCGATCACTACATGTAAGAGAAAGTTCAAAATGACCTTGAAATATAGGTATATTATTGCCTCCTAGCATGCTCCAGGAGCGTTGTACCAGCTATTCTACCACACTAATATTCTCCGTGTACTTCTAAATCCAATAGGTTGACGCCAACCTTTTCTTTTGCGAACATTCTAATCTTCCAGATCTCTGGACCATATCCATATCCTCTAGGGTAATCTCACAACCGACAGCAAGTATCCGATGATGACTTCAGAGAATCCGAATCCCCATTAACCAACACACTCCGATTTCTCTCCTGCGTCGAGGGGGAACATCCAGCCCGGGATTCCCAGTGAAGAAGTTCACCGGCTTGATACCAACAACCATCCGATCCATCGGCATAACCGGCCAATCCTCGATGCGCGGATTATGAGTCGACCCAAACGTATGCCAGAGGACAATATCCTCATTACGGACAGATGTCTTACTACCATCGTTCTTGCGCCGCGTAATCGCCGAATGAATTCCCTCCCCACCGGTCGACTGCATCGTGTGCCGGCCAGCAGGGAACATCTCTTCATCGTCATACCGGGTAACCCAGATAGCGTGCGCGGCGTACTCGGATCTATGGGCGTGGTAGGAGTCCGGGTGTGCGAGGAGCATTTGGCTGTATGACGGAAGGAGTTTAAAGCCCACCGGTGTTCCTGTGATAGGGTTGATTGAGTGCTCGTTGATGATTTTGAAGGTGCGGTTTTTGGAAATGTCGAGGTCGAGCCCGGTTTCCTCGGTTATGTTATTCGAGCTGGTGGTGTATCCCACGCCGAAGGGATTGGTATCGCTGATAGGCATGGCGTGCGACTCTTCGACTTGCAGGGTGTTTTGGACGTTTCCATCGACCCAGGGATCCATCCGGAGACAGAAGAGGTGTTGGTGGTAGGGGGCTAAGACGCCAGGGGCGACGATAGTGCCGTAGGGGACGTTATCGCCGATATTGATAGGGCACGTGGATAGGATGCCCGTCGCGCGGACCTCGTAGTGGATAGACGCGTCTTGACTGAATTGGAAGGCGAAGATGTATTCGTAGTTGCTGACAGTGATGATAGTCTGCAGCACTAGGATGCGCGCGCGAGCAACTACTGCGTTCTGCGTGCGGAAGTTGGTATGTTTCCAGAGGATGCCGTCGTCCTGTTCGTGGCAGCAGACCACGTTAGGGAGTTTGAGGGGTTCTCCGGAAGAGGTATTATGCCACGCATCGAAGTACTTTATCAGCCCGAGACAGTCACATCCTAGACGCAGGTTGTTGGCATTAACACCTGCGCCATCGCTTCCCAAGTCGAAGGCTGCCTTTCGAGGATAGGGAGCGCGTGGGTCGCCATAGGGCACGAACATTTCAGCAAGGGAGAGACGGTAAAAGAGGCTCCGGCCATCGTAGCGGATATCATGTAGCGTGAGTCCTTCCCGGTAATTGAATCCCACACGCATAGTCCATTTCTCCCAAGAAATCCGGTTCCCTTGCGTGCTAAACGAAGGACCTTCTGGCTGCACGACCTGGTAGGGCTTGGTGGTGTTGCGCGGTGGTGGCCGCAAACTGGGGTGATACTCGCTATCCACCGTGGAATGGATTCGGTTGATATCAAAAGGCCGGGCCTGGTCACTAATTCGCTCCTCTTGGGAGGATGGCAGATAATAGATTTTGGTGACTTTTAGTTCCTCTGACACCTCTGCGCACAGGTCCAGGGGGTATGCATAGTAGTTGGCATCAGGGTTATCTAGAAGCCGCAGGTAGAACCAGCACTACAACTTCCGTTACCTCAAATCAGGATAAACGATGCGGTTTCTACTTACCATCGAAATTCTTTCCGACATGTCATTCATGCCATCTGTACCATAGGCCCATGGCTCGACAATTACCGTCGAGTTGGCGGGCAGTTTGAGCTTCTTAATTTCGTCCTGTACTTTCGGATCCGCCAGACAAGCGGATTCGACCAGGCGCATATAGTCGGCATCGATGTAGGAGTGTCTTCCCACGAGATGCTCGTTTTTGATCACTTGCTTGCTATCCAGGTCCACTAGAAGCTCAATCAACTGGTTTTCGCCCTTATCGCTACGCATGACCACCTGGACACGAGAGGTGCGCGCTGGTCGTGTGATGTTTGGGAGGCCGCGGTGCTCATTCTCTAGGAATGGCAGCATTTCCAGCTTTGCGGGCTCCTTGAGAGTAATGAATCGGAATACTGGCAATTGTCCGGGAAAATGAGTGCGAACAATGGCCGTAACCTAGGATCATCTCTTCGGTTAGCCTATAAGAATGGGCTAGGCTGTAGGGCTGTAGGACGGTGAATGTTCTCACCTCGGAGATCTCGGCTGGAGAGAGGGGGTCGAAAGGGTGCATGGTGGTGGTCATTGTGAAGAATAGACAGTCGCCAACAGTTAGACTATGAGAGGACAAATTCAACCAAGGTGAGAATTAATATTTCTTTTAAATAGGCACTGATTCTCCAAGCCAAGACCTCTTTGCTCTGGAGGGGGACTGATCGCTAAGGTTAAGAATAAGCGGTGGACTAGCGGGCTACATCCGCTAAGGGTAGGGACAGCCGGTCGATGGATTCCCTAAACGTTGGCCCTTTTTCGCCTTTTGGAGACACTCGTCCTCCCAAGATCATGTCAATCTCTAAAGGAAGGAACCAGCGATCCGGTTCTCCGTTGCCATCGGAGCTCCGCCTGAAGATTCAATTGTTCTTCCTCGGACTCACCTTGCCTCTTACATCTATGTAACTAGTACCTACTTAGACCTGAAAGTGTTATATAAATGAGTGCGGCACGAAGGGGAACTAGACAGGACGCCTTTAAAAGAGTCCTATTCAGTGCATGGTTATTGACTCAATAGCATAATTATCAATATTCTCGATATTACTATCATCCAAACTATACTTGTCTTTCAGGTCGAGGGCTTTAATCTCTACCTTTTACGCCCAACATGTCTAGAGCCCTACCTTTCACGGTCAGTACCTCTCATTCATCCCGACTACCTTGCTGAAATCCTCTTTTTCCAATGTAGCTAGACACGCCGTCCCTACTCCACAAGGCCTCCCTGCTAGATGGTAACTGGGTGCAATCTAAATCTGGTCAAAGGTTCGACGTCGAAGGTATAAACCAATCTGCGCCATCTTGATCCTATCCTAGAGAACAGCCCCCTTCTAATCAAGGGTTACTATACAGACCCTGGCACGGGCAAGGTTTTCGCCTCCTGCCCAACCAACACCGTCGCCGACGTAGACGCCTACATCAAATCCGCACAGCGCTCATTCCTCACCTACCGAGCCACAAACCCGCGCGAACGCGCAAAGATGCTGCTGAACTGGCACAGCCTGATCACCCGATCCAAAAACGACATCGCAACGCTTGTTGTATATGAAACCGGTAAGCCTATGGCGGAGGCCCTCGGCGAAGTCGAGTACGCCCTGGGATTCGCATGGTGGTTCGCAGGCGAAGCGGAGCGTATCCGAGGATCAATTGCGCAGCCTTCTATCTCAGATAGAAGAAACCTCGTAATCAAGCAGCCGATCGGTGTCTGTGTCGCGCTTGTGCCATGGAACTTCCCCGTGGCGATGATCATCCGGAAGGCAGCAGCGGCGTTGGCTGCGGGCTGTACTATTGTCATTAAGCCGTCGCCTGAGACGCCGCTGAGTGTACTAGCTTTGGCGGATTTGGCGCTGCAGGCGGGGTTACCGCCGGGTGTGATGAATGTCTTATCGACTGATAGTGCTCATACCCCTAGTGTGAGTGAGGCACTATGCAAACATCAACTTGTCCGCAAGGTGACGTTTACGGGAAGTACAACGGTTGGGCAACTTATTGCGCGGCATTGCAGTGAGGGGTTGAAGAAGGTTACGCTGGAGCTTGGAGGAAATTGTCCATTTATCGTCTTTGATGATGGTGATTTGGACCAGGCCTTGGCGGCGTTAATGGTGCTGAAGTGGCGGACTGCCGGGCAGGCGTGCACGCATGCAAATCGGGTATACGTGCAGAGTGGTGTGTACGACCGGTTCTTAAGCATGCTCGTTGATGCAACGAGACGGCTTCGTGTGGGGCATGGCGCGGATCCTGAGACTACGATAGGCGCGCTGACGACTAAGTCTGGACTTGTGAAGCTGGAGCGCCATATTGCGGATGCTGTTGCGAAGGGTGGGAAGATCGTGCTAGGTGGTCGTCCACTGGAACATCTGGGGGAAACTTCTTCCAGCCGACAATCATCTCTGGCATGTCGTCCGATATGTTGACTACGCAGGAGGAGGTATTCGGACCACTGCTTGGACTCTATCAATTTGAGACCGAGGAGGAGGCTGTCCGCTTGGCCAATGACACAAACATGGGACTGGCTTCGTACTTTTTTACCAAGGATGTCAGTCGCACGTGGCGATTGTTGGAAAGTCTCGAGGCGGGCATGATCGGCATGAACACTGGTACGTTATGCATCAGAATCGTGATTTTCGCAATTTTTGATACTGACGGAGCTGCTCAAGGTAATTCGTCGGCAGCAGAGTCTCCCTTTGGGGGTATCAAAGCGTCTGGTTATGGTAAGGAAGCTGGCAAGGAAGTCGCGATCGAGGAATATCTGATCGCCAAAACGGGAACGTTGACGGTTGGGGCGATCGCATCGAAGCTGTAGATAGCAGATAGCAGATAGCAGAGTTGATATTATGCAATTGATCTCCTCACTCCGCTGTGTATATTTCCAGAGATAACAACAACAGCCCTTTGGGACGTTCTTTCCCCGCTATTTCCCTTTTGGGCTCGTTGGTACCTTCCAGTTTGGACGTTCTGCCAAGCATTTCCCCCTTTGGTCATATAATTTGTATATGGATCTGTCATTGCACATATGTAAGGTTGTGCATTCAAACAGGAAGAATCCTTAAGCCCACAGTGTCCAGAACCTCTCTCCAGTCCCTTGTCTCATCTTCACCTAGCTTCCCCCAGATACTACGCACGGTCGCATACTGCCGATGATAATTTCTCATACCGTACACTTCCAGCCGCCTCCACCATTTGTCCCAGCTGCGGCGCTCTTCCCCAACAGCCTCACACGACGCCACGAATGCCGGCCACGTGATAGGCGCCGGAAACGAGGTGTGTTTACCGAAAGAAACCTTCAAGTCTTCGGCTTCATTCATCGCGGCGAGGACCGCTTGTTGTTCTTGGTGAAGGCAGCTCCTAGCACATTCTTGGATGGAGCGGTAGTAGTAGATCAGGGCGGCGTTGTGGAAGGCTTTCGCCTGGGCTCGCGCGATATCCACCATATATGCCTCTGCTTCGGAAGAGTCGATAGTTGAGAATAATTCGGAGGTTATGGTGTACGATCCTAGGTCGTCTGCAAGTGTCTCGCAGGCCTCGAGGAGAGTCTCCGGGTACTCCTGTCCCTGGGATCTGTAGTACGCGACATACTGCGAGAGGCGATAGATCCTAAAGATTGCCCCAGCGATCGATATTGTGATCCCGTAGAGAAACTCAATGCTAGGCTCTAGGGAGTAGAAGTCCGCGCCCCGGGGGACGTAGTCATAGCCCGGCCACGGTTTGGGTGTCCGATGGGGAAGCGTCGTCTGGCCGAATAAGTGCAGCATCTTGCAGATATTATTCAGGAGACAGGTTTCGTGACTAACTAACATGGCGTAGTGTCTCGAGGCCTGTAGTTTGATCCCTGCCTCTAAGTGGATCCAGTGGTCGGACATGCCGCCGTCCATTATCTGGACGAACATTAGTTCAGGGTGTGACACTATACTCCGAGGTCAACTCACATCTGCGGATACCAGAGACAGTATTGCGGCCATGATACCTTTGTAAGGAGTTGACTTTGTCGCAAGCGTACTCTGAAGTGCAACGAGGGCACGCTGCTTATGATGGCAGGCTAGTCGTTCGAGGGATTCTTGATCAGCTTCCATGCTCTGCAAATTGACAGCGGCAATAGATAAAACACCGTGGAAAACTGCAACACTTGCTGAGTGAAGCTGGTTCCAAGATTTTGGGAGGTCTAGTTGGGATGAGCCGTGGAGCGCAAGGGGAAGATATACAGTCTTCCAGGGATTCCTTGGGTGAGACACCGGTTGCATGAGATGTACCACATGTTGCATATAGTGGTGCATCAACATCGCTGCTGTTGTATCCTCCATAATAGCTAATGCCATATCATTTTCAAAGAGTATAACCCCCAGGTCCCCAGGCGCGCTTTCCCGGGGTGAATGATCGTTTCGCTCCATCCAGCCCGGACTTTGCGAGACGGTGACATCAACGCCCCGGGGAGTCGTTGCAATTTCATGGCTGGTAGGGCATAAATAATCCGGCAGGTTAGATAAGCTTGTAGTAGTGCTAGTCCTTGTATTCACGACAGGAGCATCATCCGGGGACTCCGTGGCGAGGGTTCCAATCGGTGTTTCTGCCTGATCTCCGCCAACACATACGTCGCTAGGCGGTACCGTCGTGTCTACAGTTGATTCCGGAAATTGAGGCAATTCAGATGTGGTTTGATATGGCGAATCCACCATAGGGATAATGGGACTGTTGGTAGTGGGCTGGTTAGTCTCTTCCGAGCCACCCATCGCAGTATCGCCTGGATTCGGGCTGGATGGATGATCGATATCTCTGGTAGACGCAGATTGAGTTTGAAAAACCGAAAAAGGGCCAACAGTTGTCGTTACGGCAGGACACGTTGCCGATTTTTCGACTGTGGTGAGAGCTCGGGTCACTTCACTATCCGTCATCGGGGCACAGGAACCTCTGTCTAAGCCTCTGCCATCAGTATCTGCTTCTCCTGCGCATGGGTATGCTACTCGAAGATTTCCATACGGACCTGACCGAATGCGCCGCCTGCTGGTGTTAGGGCCCGCGTTCCAAACCAGTCGTACGTCGTACCCCGCGCAGGTCAGCTTTGCCTGCTCACATGTCTTGCATCCAATGGGCCTTTCATCGCATTTAATCCGGCGTTTTCGGCAAGTCCAGCAACTGCACGTCGCCGCGTTAGCTCAAATAGAGAATGCGGCAAATTTGGAGTTACCCTGTGTAAGATATTGACTTGACAGGTTTGGTCCTTTGCCGCCCATCCAAGTCCCAGACGAGTTTTGCCATGGTTATATGGTAGGAGGCAAGCATTGAGATGCCGTTTCGGAGGCATTTTCACTATCTTGAAGTGCGGGGATTGGCTCGGATATGATTGGAAGGGAATACGGGCAGAATTACCTAGGTAGATAGATAAGAGAGAAGGCATTGACGTTGAGCAAATGAAGCCTCTTGTCTGAAATATTTTTGATAGACGCCTCGAATTTGAATGGGATGTTTCCCTTTTATCCTCCCTCGTTAGCTCCTTCCACTTTTAGTTCAGTCGTCCACGTCAACATCAGCTTGGGCAGCTTTGGCCGGGAAGTGCCTCCCTTAAAAAACTAAAACTAAAAAAAAGGCTGATCGGATATCTTTTTCTAGGCCGACATGGAGGTATAAGATCAAGCTCCGCCGCTTGTATATTTCCAGGTATAATCTATGCACACACCTACCCGCCAAAGATCAACACGTTATTCTCACCATGGACGGTCTTCGGTATACTACCAAGCACGACGTTACCATTGACGACGTCGTGTCCCTAACTCAGACCATGGTGCAGATCGACTCCTCGACCCCCGGGTCCGGTTCAAATACAGCCGGCGAGACGACCGTTGCGCAGTATATATGCGCATGGCTCCAACACCGCAATATCGAATGCCACTGGATTGAAGAGACCCCAGGGCGTCCATCAGTCATTGGTGTCGTCCGAGGATCGGGAGATGGAAAGTCTCTTATGTTCAACGGACACACCGATACCGTCACGCTCCAAGGTTATGACGGGGACCCGTTAAGCGGCCATATAGCCAACGGCAGGCTCTACGGACGCGGATCAGCCGACATGAAAAGTGGCATGGCAGCAGCAATGATTGCAACTGCCAGTGCTGCCAAATTGAATCTCCGAGGTGATGTGATCCTCGCGGCCGTGGCGGATGAAGAATGCGATAGTATCGGTACAGAACAAGTGCTGGCGGCCGGTTGGCGGGCAGATGCTGCTATTGTTGCAGAGCCAACTGACTTCGCCATCATTAACGCCCATAAAGGATACGTTCTCCTAGAGGTTGACATCCACGGTATTGCCGCCCATGGCTCTCGTCCAGACCTCGGTGTTGATGCCATCTGCAAGGCCGGATACTTCCTCGTCGAACTGGATCGCTACTCTCAGAGTCTTCCGCAACGTTCTCCTACCGGAGTCGAAATAGACGCCCCAAACGTCCATGTAGGCATTATCAGAGGCGGCGCCGAAATCAACTCCTACTCTGCCAAATGCACAATCTCTATCGAGCGGCGCACCGTTGCAGGCGAGACCGCGACATCTGTGGAAAATGAGCTGCGACCCATTCTACAAAAGCTCGCATCAACGGTTCCTGATTTTACCTTTGAGCTTCGCACGACATCTTACCGGCCCCCTTACTCGATTGCGTCTGATCATCCCTTTGTCAATCTTGTCGTTGAACACGCTGTAAAATCAACGGGCATGGCACCGCCGATTAAGAGCGAGACTTATTGGACCGACATGGCGTTGCTTTCTGAAGCAGGGATTCCGGGCGTGATCTGGGGGCCGAAGGGCTGTGGATTGCATTCGAAGGAGGAATCGGTTGAGGTTGAATCTATTCGCCAACTTGCAGACTCATTTATAGCAATCGCGGCGAGCTATTGTCAGGGTTGAGGGTCTTATAGCAGTTGCATGTCTATTTTAGTTTCTTCGAGTATACTGCTACCCGCGTAGCTAATAGACATGGTTCTCGAAGCAGAGAGGCACTCTTTATGTACTAACACACCAGCGATCCTACCGGTGATCCTAGGAGCAAATTTGGGGCCAACAATACCATACTGCCTGCATAGTTAGATGAAAATGGAGCTTGCTTCAAAGAACTTCTGTAATCTTAAGCTGCTTTCCTCTGTGTCTCTTCTTCGAGTAGGTACATATCCAGAACACCCATCGAATCTAGACAAGCTGAGTCGGGTCCCCAGGGGGAGCTGAAGGCTGATATTCGGAAAAGTCATACTCAACATCATAGTCCTCAGCGTCGACATCGCCATCAGAGAGTTCCACATCCCGAAGGTTCTCGCCCTTATCCTCTTCCTCTGCCGTGAATCCATAGTCCTCCTTCTTCACCTTCTTCCAAGCAGCGATGGTCTGTTTCCGAGTAATATGGAACGGCAACTTGGAGAGCGAGACGCACCCGTCCTGCGTAACTTCGACAGTTTGACCAATGGAGCTGGCCGTATCGGTGGCCTTGTCCATAAGGATAATATGGATGAAAAACACCATTCCTGGCTGTGCAATTACCTTCTGGCCTCGGACAAACATGGGGAAGTCCATCCAGGTAGGGGCAAAAGTAGCGCCTAAACTGTAGCCACAGGCATTAAATCGTTGGTCTTTGAATCCGTTCTCATCTGCCACTCTCGCGTACGCTTCAAATACTTCCTCAATTGCGCAGCCGGGCTTCAATGCAGCCATCGCGGCTTCCATCTGCAGGATATTGACTTCAAACATTCGTCGGGCTAGTGCAGTAACACCACCGATATGGACGGTTCGCATGAGGCAGGCGTGGTAGTGCTTGTAGACCCCAGCATGTTCCAAGGTGAGTTGGCGTTCGATAGTTGATTTCCCGGCCGAATAGCGAGTCAGGACAGCCTTGTTCCCCGAGACGAGAATGTTTTCATTTGCGGGATCATCGCCACCACCTTCGTAAACTGTCCCGACGATTTCCCGCCATAGGTCCCCCTCGTATGCTCCAGGCTTAGCCAGTTTCAACGTTCTGATAAGTGCGAAATCAGCGAGGTAGGCTGCCTTGCGAATCTTGCGTAGTTCAGCTGGGGATTTGACAATCCGTAGTTCGCGGGTGAACAAGTTGCTATGGTTGACCAAGGTGCACAAACCAGCCACAGACTCCTCAAGCAATTTTCCAACCTCGAGAGTCAAAGTTGCAGAGTTGGGCTCATAGCCGATGCGTTTAGATGGCGAGTTGATGCCGAATTCTTTCAGAACAAGTGGCACCAAAGACACCGGGTTGCTGTCGGCATCATCCGATCGTATCATGATATCGTTGTATGTCAAGACAGAGGTGTAGAGAGCCTGTCGAAGATCTGGCATACGCGTTATCAACTTCTTCGAGCCATCCTTGTGGAAGTACATGGCTTGGAAGAAGACGTATCCGAAAGTGTCATATCCAGTGAGGTAGTAAAGAGTTTCTTGTTTCGTAATCAGGAAGCCATCGAGTTCCTCTTGCTTCATGAGTTTGAGAGCGCGTTGCTGTCGCTCCTCAGACTCTTTTTCGGAGAAATGAAGTGCCTTTTTGAACGGTTGGGGCTTCTTCAAGATGGCCATTTTGAGTTTCTTTGCAAGGCAAATGCCAGAAGGATGGATTGATAGCAGAGGGCGGAGGGAATATTCGACCTTTTATCGCTCTCTTTATTTTCAAACTCATACTGGAGGTGGCTCTTATGTATTTTGTATACTACTACCAAAGTATATCATTTTCTCTTGCTTAAGTCGCCAGACAAGTCTATCTCGGAGCAAATCCGGAGTCTTGCCTCGTCTTAGGAAACTGGCGAATGCGGCAAGAACCAACGAGCAATACACTAACCGCATCAGGAATAGACTAATTCAGAGACTGGGGTAAGAGGCGCCACGCTGCAAGGGCCATTTGGTATGGTACGCCCATACGTCCTTATGTGGGTCACATAATAACGCGTAAAACGTTGTCTTTTAAGAAACTACCTATCTAGGTAGATAGCTATATCGGATTAAGCGTACCCAGATTGTGTATGTTGTGAATTATCCGCGCAACTCGTGGAGTTCTTGCGGGGTATCTTTGAATTAAGGTTCCACGGAAACATGGAAGGTTAAGTGGTTCCAAGGTTACATGTGGGTTCATCGCGATAAGCTGAATATAGCAAGAACGAGCGTTCCAAATAGGGCTTGGCCTTATCTTCGGATTCAGTGTCCTCAGATAGTGCATGGCTAACGTTCGTCGTTTGAATGCGTTCAGCGTTTATACAAAAGTACACCCTCCAGCTTGGCTTGCAATCTGTTCCAACGCATCTATCATTACTTACCACTTTGCATACTCACTTAACCTCTTTAGGTCCTGCCTTTTTATCCATCATGGCAATAGAAGACGATGAGAAGAAGGATCAGCATGGAACCGACATTGCCAGTACTGTGAGCGCTGATATCGTTCCCATTGACATGTCTGAGCATGGTACAATGAAGCGTGCGTTGAAGCCGCGCCATTCACAGATGATAGCCCTCGGAGGCTGTGTTGGTGCGTTCTCCACGAAGCAGGATACCAACCAATTTCTAATACACATTCCTCTAGGAACGGGCCTTTTTGTTGGCACTGGGGCGACGTTGGCTTTGGGTGGACCAGCCTTCCTGCTCACTGCTTTCATTGTTCTGATCTTTTTGGTTTATATCATTGTGACGGCAATTGTCGAGATGGTAGCCTATCTTCCAGTCGGTGGTGCTTCACTATCGTACTACGGCACTCGGTACGTCTCTAAAAGTCTGGGCTTTGCGATGGGATGGCTCTATGTCTATTCTTTGGGCATCCTGGTTCCGTACGAAATCACGGCAGGTGCCTTGGTCATCGACTACTGGGATAGGTAAGAGATCCGACACTTCGCGTTATCATCCAGAAATAACAGTCCCCTGCAGCCCGGTCAATGTAGCAGTCTGGATCACCGTCTTTATGGTCCTCATAGTCGGCCTGAATTTGCTACCTGTGGAATACTACGGCGAGTCAGAGTTCTGGTTTTCGACCATCAAGGTCTTCACAATTATTGGGCTGTTGGTCCTCTCAATTGTGCTGTTCTGGGGAGGAGGGCCTAAACAGTCCGGCATCTTGGGCTTCCACTACTGGAAGGACCCCGGTCCTATAAACACTTGGCTGGCCGACGGAGCAGGTGGCAGGCTCGTGGCATTTGTTCGGACCCTTGTCCTAAGCGCGTTCCCTTTTACATTCAGCCCAGAGCTACTTATTGCCACAAGCGGAGAGATGCAGAATCCTCGAAAGGACCTCGGAAAAGCCGCCAACCGCTTCGTTATTCGTCTAATTGTGTTTTACCTTGGCACGGTCCTGGCAATTGGCGTCATTTGTCCTTCCAACGACGAAGACCTCGTCAGCAGTGGCAGCAATGCAAAGGCCTCCGCTTTTGTTGTTGGGATCAAGCATGCTGGGATCCACGGCCTGGGAAGTGTTGTTAACGCCGCAATCCTCACCACTGCCTGGTCCGCTGGCAACGCATATCTATATATGAGCTCGCGAGCTCTTTACGCTCTGGCAATTTCTGGCCAAGCACCCAAGATCTTCCTTCGCTGTACCAATAGAGGAGTGCCCTACGCTGCAGTTCTAGCATGCAGCTCCTTCGGTGTTCTGGCCTACCTCAACTGCGCTAGCAGCAGCTCCACCGTCTTCACCTGGTTCGTCAATATCACCAACACCTCTGCTTTTATCTCTTGGGTGTGCTGCTGCATCGTGTACCTACGCTTCCGATCGGCCTACAATACCCAGGGCAAACCCGAGCTTCCCTACCGCAGCTGGACCCAGCCATATGGTGCATGGTTTGCTTTATTCTTCTTTCTTCTTCTAACACTTATAAATGGCTTTAATGTCTTCTTCCCGGGACAGCTTTCGGCATCGAGCTTTTTCACGGCTTACATCGGCATTCCTGCATTTATGGTCACCTACGCCGGTCATAAGCTATTGAAGGGGCGATCTGATCCGTTGTGGATTACTTCTGATGAGATTAATATTTGGGATGGCTTGGAAAATATACATTAGTGACATATTGAGACACCTTGGTCGGGTCAAAGAGCGGAAGATGTAATCATAGTCCCATCATTGACATGAGGGGTTCATCTATTGGAAATATAATACCTACACACATAGGTAGCAGGCATCCTTAAATACATGTTGTAGATAGCCGCAGATATACAGCCCTTGGAATGTCATTCAGAGACCCGCTTCCATTACCTAGGTAGATATGTAATTGATTTCACCATGGATGAAAGGGCACACAAAGATCGGCTCCACTCTCTGACCCCACCGTTCCAAGATTGAAGGAGGTTTGAATGTGGAATTGGCTCCGTAGTTCAGTCACTAGTACTCCGTAGTTAAGAAAAATGCCGAACTATAACCTTAAAATAGGGGGTGAATCCCGAGATTTTGCCTTTGTCCCCAGACCTTCTACATGAGTATTGTGTAGATATACTTCGATTTTATATCGGAGGCCCAAAGCGTCTGACATAAAAATTTCTCAACGCTCCCATAGTAAGCCCTTTTTAAACCGTCGATGTGTTTCTTCTCTTCTGGTCAAAACTCTTCACTCGCCCCAGTTTTACCATCGTCTTACATGTCTCCTATTGTCCAGTAAACAGGGAATCGGATTGGGTCTGGATGCAGTCCAGTTGAGCTCTGTAAATCGCGCGAAACATGTTCCGTACATACGGGCTACTGACAGGCCACCTTCGGGTACCTAAGGTGCTTTTGCTACGAACTGTACAGATATAGACTATACCTTCCTGAGTTCTCCACTACCCCCAGGCGCTGATACTCGTGCTCTTTGCGCCAATTTTTCATTCTTTTTACAGAGGTAGCCCTCCGTGACCCAGTGTATATTCCCTCTCGTGTCTGTCCCTATTGTCTGTTCATTGTTCAGCCAGTCTAGCCAGCCCCCTAAGCTATGCGACTAATAATGAACGAAGAGTACGCTGTCCACATACTTCACAGTTATAAAGCATAGTAGAATAGATTTAACCTGCATTTCTGGGAAGGCAATCGTCGTTTAATCCACCCATGGTCCATCAACGGCCACTTTTCCAGAGCCCATGAGTGAAAAGTGGAATATGGGAGAGTAAAGTCCGGCTTGAAGCTACACAACGAGATTAAATACCATTACTTTATCTCTGATGCCTGTCAACGCAATCGTGCACCCTTCGTTTTAAACATTGGGTCTCAATCGAAGTTGGCCTGGTCATGACGGCAACCTTGATAAGTCGCTGACCATGAAAGAGGCTGCATGGCTTTTGAATAGCCGCAGCCAGACATCCTTCTAAAAATTGGGGAGCTGCTTGTATCAAAATTTACAACGGGTCTTTAACCATAGCAGCCAAAGGTATCTTGTTATGTCACAATTTGGCTTACCGGCCACCCGGCTCGTACAGACCAGGAGAAGATATATACCCATCAGTATAGGGACTCTTAAAAGTGCCCGATATAACCAGGGACTGTGTCACAGTGTTTCAAGATCAATTTCTTAAAAACATCTGCCATCATTTATCTGCCAATTTTAAAAGCTGCCTTTTGTTCCACATGTTCGTCTGCCGGCCCTTAGAGGAAACTCCACTGAAAGGCCGCTCATCGTCTTCTGACGGTTTCCTCGCCGTTCGATTGTGTGCCGTGCCCGCAAGATCGCCCTCGGTCCACCAACAAGTGCCCCGCCCTTGTCCCATCCTTCTCCATCCTTCTGGATTGGGTGAAGTGCCTGAAGGCCCGTTCTCGGGTCTTTTCAACCTGAACCTCAGAATACCCCATTTTGAAGAACAGTACTCTGTATATAGGTATGTACGACTGCAATTTTAAATGGGAGTAATATCCCGAAATTGCTTCTAATGACTCCATGTAATATCTGTAGTAATCTGTATGTGTACTGAATCAACTCCCAATGTCCTAGTTATTAATTTAAGCCAAAGATCCCCAGCCATTTTATATTGTATGGAAAATCACACAATCGAAATCATTCCGAAAGGATAGTCCAATTAAGCATGGGAGAGGCTTAGCATCGCATCTATGGTTCGGGTGATCGGAAACCCAGTACCATGGGACCAAAATTTACCTGGGCACTTTATATTGTACCTTAGGACTACGGAGTACATCATACAGAGGCAGTTACCTAGGTAGTATCACATGGTCCAACATGGTAACAATGGACTTCCATACAAGGAAATGACTGGAAGTCGACCTTGCACTAATCTCACTAACACCCACTATCTCCCCCTCCGACGTCACAGGTAGATGCTGTTTCCACTGTAACCCACTCGCTATAGTCAACGTCGTGGATTAACCGGCTTGGCAGGGGAGATGCGAATCCCGAATATTAATTTTTGGGGGTTTTTTGACTTTTTCTTTTGTTCCATCTAATAATATTCTTCGGATTCTTTTCTGAGTTTCTGTTTCGTTTTAGTTGTTCCCCTTTGCCCATTTAGTCCGGCCCCCTCCTTTCTCCCGTCCTTCGCCTCCCCCTCCCCCTTTCATTCTCCTGAACCTGCGGGGAGACCTCTTTTTTCTTTCACATCAAAAATGGCTGACGCCAAAAAAACCCGCCGTCCTGATTGTCGGTGGCCTCGGTATGTCTTTCTTTGTCTGAATAGGATTCCTTTCCGACTGACATTCCCCGTCTTCAGGCTTCATCGGTCGACACCTCGCACTATACATCCACGAGAACAACCTAGCCTCGGAAGTCCGTTTGGTAGACAAAGTCCTGCCACAATTGGCCTGGTTGGCCCCAGAATTTGAAGAGGCATGCTCCAAGGACAAGTTCGTCCAGGCAGACGCCAGCCGTGAGCGTGAGTGGCCCGGCCAATTCCCCCCTTCCTCCCCCAAAACAAATTCTTACCTTCCCCGGCTCCCCCACAGAACATTTCCCGCGCATCTTCGACCGAGCCAATGGCGAACAATTCGACTATGTGATCAACTGCGGCGGCGAATCACGTCACTCCCAACCAGACGATGTCTATGAAGTGCGCAGCTACGCCCTCTCCGTCGCACTCGGCAAGGAAATTGCCCGACGCGGCATCCCCGCCTTTATCGAAACCTCGACCGCGCACGTCTACAAGGGCGGCTCAACGCCACGCAAGGAGACCGACAAGCTCGCCCCGTGGCACAAGCTAGCCGCGTGGAAGCTCAAGGCTGCGGAGGAATTGCTTAAGGTCCCAAACCTGCAATACTGCGCGCTACGCCTACCCCACGTCTACGGCGCCTACGACCCGGGCTACTTCGCCACGGGCATTTGTCTGTCCGCCGTCCATGTCGATCTCAAGCAGGACTTGGAATTCCTGCACACAAAGGACTTGAAAATTAACACCCTGCACGTCAAGGATGCTGCCAGCGCGCTGTTCGAGGCTGCCAAGTGGCGCGCCGCGAAGGGCTTCATCGACCCCAAGGAAGGAGTTGTTACCTTCAATGTTGTCGATCACAACGATACGAAACAGGAACATGTCGCCAATGCCTTGACAGAGGTGTTCGGTCTCAAGGTCTCGTTCATTGGGTCGCTTGCTTCGCAGCTCGCCAAGCTGAACCTCGACGATGTCCTTGATGATATGAATGAGGTCGGTCTGCAGACTTGGGCTGAGCTCGTCGAGAGAGCCAATATCACCCGGCCTGGACCGATCAGTCCGTTCCTGGAACGTGACATTGTCCGGGACCAGGATATGTCCATTGACGGGTCGAAGTTCGAGAATGAGACTGGCTGGAAGCCATCGTACCCGAACTTTGGGGCTGACAGTATCCGCGAAATCGTGGACAGTTACAAGCGCATGGGCTGGTGGCCATGAGAGAGGATTCCACTGGTTTTCGGATCTTTCATCTTTCGTCTTTTTCTCTTTTTCTTTTAAAGATATCCCGTCCCGTCGGTTATTTTACTCTTTCTATCCCCCATGATTCATTAACGGTCTCCCCTACCCGATGAGGAAAATCGATCATCTCATCGCATTGTGTCTGAAAAAGGATGCATTGAATCCCCTACGACACGACCCTCTCATGATATGCATCTCCATACGCTCTTCTGTCCACTTTTTCTCTCTCCGACTACCTCTGAAGCTATTTATCCAGACAGACCTGTCTAGCATCGCTATGTGTGAATCGACCTTGTACTGTAATTGATAATTGCTGTTATATGGGGGGTCTTCTCTTATTGTTTCCTGCATATATGTTTCTATTCTGGTTTCTTCCCTCGTTCTTACCTTTTGCATGGCCCTGCATTGGCAGCATATTGAGCCCTTCCCCCATTTATTTGATATTATATTTCCATCTCAATCCAACGTTCTCTTACGTACTTTTGGTTTGTATCTATTAAACATAACTGATCATACAACCCACAATGTACTTTTGTGCTAGCAATACAGCGCTAATTCCGTTTTCGTCATGCATCATGCATAGACCCTGCAGGTATGTTGCGCAGGTTCCGCAGAGGAAATATCCACAACCCAGGTCTTATAGCGAAGTCTAAGTACATTCGTATACATAGGCCTACATGCCACTACGGGAGGCAGAATTTGATTGACTTGTGCCAAATTTGAATAGGAACGATTGAAAACAATTATTCGAGACTTCTAACCCTATGACCGAAATGACAAAGAGCAGCGGAACAGGAACTGTGCAAGGTTCCGACTGCCATGCATGTGTGTATTTGAGCAAGCCATTCAGCCAACCAAGTTAAGGGGTCTTTTGTGATGCTTTTTTTTTTTTGGTTTTTCTTTTCTTTTCCCTCGTGTATACTGGCGTATACCGATCTTATCGTACCCACGGCCGCCACTAATGCAGGCTCGCAATTTGAGCCAAGCCCTTCTGTAATGAGAACCATGAAAATGCCACTGGCAGTCGCAGTTCTCTCTCAAACACGCGAGTGCAACCAGAGTTCCGAATAGATCAATAGCTAAATTTGAAAGAATCGTTAAGCAAAAGAAACGCACGCCGTCCTGCCAAGGCAGACTGAGTGGAACCGAAAATATTGTACGAAGAAAGTAATGTGCGCAAAAACCGGAGATCGCAACCGAGTAATCAAGGCGACGGTGGTAGATTAGAATTCCCAATCCTCATCAACAGACTTGATGGCCCATTCGAACTTCTCACGGAGCGCCTTAGAGAAGAATTTTTCGATGGGGACGTCATATTTCTTGCTGAAGACGACAGTGAGGCGAGGATCAATGTAGTTCTAATGGGAATGATTAGCTGGTGATATTGTAAGAATCAGACCAGGAAAAACTCACAATCTTCGAGGTACCTAGGGCAACCTCTTTGTTGTCTTCCTTGTCCTGGGCCTGGACAGACATTGTTTCGACCCGCTGGTCGATCTTGTTGATGGAATTCTCAAGCTTTTCCACCGTTGCGCCTCGAGCCTCGGCCTCGACCTTGCCGGTTTTGTTCTCCTTCTTGAACTTCTTCTCCAACTCCTTCACAGCCTGTAGGCGCTCCTCGAGCTCGGAAACCTTCATTTCCTTCTCGCCATCAGCAACGCGCTTTTCGTTGTCCTTCTCAAACTTCTTGTTGATCTTGTTTCTCTGCTCTTCAATCAAAAAGGCTTGGTGTTCTTCGATCCATTCTTTGTCGAGATCCTCATCGATTTCGAAGAACGCCGCACCCTTCTTCTTCTTCAGAGTTGGGTCCAAGTCAAGCATTTGCTGCTTTAGTCGCCACTTCTGGTATCGAAGGCCCTTGATCTGCGCAGTCAAACATACGTTAGCTCTGTGCCTCTCGCCATGAAGGCGAAAATATAGAAGACTCACCCGTTCACCCATCTTTTCCATTGCATTGGCATGGCCAGCAGTGACAGTACGCTTGTGGTTACACAAAATGGCAACCTTACGGTTGGCATCATTGTATGCTTTCACCTTTTCGGCGATGGTACCGCCAGAAGCATTCATCTCGTTGAGAACACAACCCATGGTATAAGAGGCATTGTACGTACGGAAAACCTTGGCGGTTAGACCTGGCATGTAGTTGGCAAGATGCTTATTGAGGGCAGACGTCTTTTACTTGTCAGTAACATCCAAGACTGCACGAAAAGCGGAGAACATACCGTAAGGCGGTCGAAAATTTCATCGCCATTCTTCTTGGGTGCCTTTTTGAAGATCTTCAGGTTCTTGAAAACCTGCAGATCGACCTGGACTTCATCGTAGAAACGAATACTATCCTTACCCAAGAAATCGAAGACAACAGTGTTGGGAGGCTTGAGGGTAACATTCTCATACTTCAGAGAACAGCAACCGACGGTTTCGGCCTCGTCTTCACCTTTCTCGTTTCCAGCACGCAGAGCAAACTGATCAATAAGATAGACTGCCGTGGCCTTCTGCCGTTCCACCATCATATCATGTTTGAGGTTCTTCTGATAATCCTTACGGATTTTCTCGATGTGCTTCTTGAGTTCACGGGCTTTCTCGAATTTCTTGAAATCGCTTTGCCCCTTCACATCGGAATTGGCAGCTAACATGACGTACTTGTAGTTGCCATTGATGTTTTCCTGCCACATCGCAAGCCAGGTGCCTTCCTGATCATGTTTCACCTCCTTCCACTTGTGCCCAGGAGGTGGCGGTGGGACCTTTGCGTCTTTGCCGATATTGATAGTGATTTGCTCAGGTTGCACACGTGTCTTGACACGCCCGGTCTTCGGGTGCTCACCGCGGCCCCGGAACAGAGAAGGCGGTTCCACACGGAAGTTGCCCACCTTCTGCTTGCGACCATCCCAGATGCAGTACTGGTAGGGAGCTTCTTGCTCATCCTTCAAAGCCTTAGCAGCCTTCTTCTCTGCTGGTGGCAAATGTCTCTTTTCCTCGCGCTGGGCATCGTAGAATTCGAAGATAGGCTTGAAGTCGCATTTGGCAAACTCCTTGATGTCTACCTTGTTGCCCTTGGAATCCTTCGCGCCGCCGCTCTTCTTGATGACATCTTTGAAGTCGCTGAAGAAGTTCTTCTGGAACACAGGGTTTTCCACGTTGTGGGTTGAGTTTAGCATCGTGCCGAAGAAGCTAGCAACCTCTTCGGCTTCAGGTGCAAGAGTGACCGGAATACCATCATATTTCATCTTGACATTCTGGGGCAGCAGTTCATATTCGGGGGGGAACACCACACCATTGTGTTCCAGAGTTGTCCACTTGATGGTTCCATCGCCCTTGCTTTGGTCTTCCCACCAGCGGTACTCCTCCTCCTCCTCTTCTTCCTTTTCTTCGGCATCCTGGCTTTCTTCCTTCACCTTCGCTTTGCCCTTCTTGGGGGCCGCTTTGCTGGCGGCGGGCTCTTTCTTGACGCCGTTTGTCTGTTTCTTGGCCGCCGCAGGCTTAGCCTCTTTCTTTGGTGCAGCAGGTTTGCGCGAAGGTTTAGCCTCCGCTGTTTGTTCAATTTTCTTCTTTTGCACGGCAAGCTTCCGTTCAATGGGGACGTCGGAATCAGACTCATCCCCGATGGATGTTTCGGCGGGCTTGGGAAGTTTGCGTCCGTTGCGTGCCAAGGGGACATCGTCATCGGTCTCGGGGTCTTCATGCTTCACAGATGTACGTCGGCGTTTGCTCTGTCGAATGGTCAGACGCTTCACCCGAAAGCAACACAGTATAGTCGCACTGGGAATAACAGGAGTTATCCCGGGGGTAGGCCTACCAAAGGCTCATCTTCTTCACTGCTTTCTGCTTCTGCGTAGGACTTTTTTCGCCCACACTGGTCCGAGACTTGCGCTTACCAGCACCAAGCGCATCTTCTCCATCTTCCATCTTCACATCCTTGTCTTCCACAGGACCGAATCGGATGGATATTCCAGGATCAACATGGCCATTTGTGGCAGGGCTGGAGTCCGCCATTTTGACGACCTCGGGGGACTTTGGGGAAACTAGAAGTGCAAAAAGATGTTAGGATGCCGCTCGAGTTATGTTGAAAGTGTGAAGAAAGTGACGTCAAAGTGCGAGATGCAGCATCTAGAACTGATCTACAAGAAAAGTACAATTGTGTAGAGGGTAGAGATATGGAGTGAGAGGATGAAGTGCAAGTAGAGCGAAGGTCCGCGACAAATTGTATAGGTGCGTAATCACAGCCGAATCACCCGAGGAACGCACCTTTAACACGTCCATTGGCGCGCATGAGCGGTGCATCGTCCTCCGAGGAGCTCATGGTGGTAAGCCTTGGACTAGCAATAGGGAGACGAGGGTAAAATGAGAGAGCTCGGTGTTTTGGTACGGGGAGGCGTCCTCGTGCGCCGAGTCGGGCAAATCCAGCCGCCTGGTAGAAGGAAAGTAGGGAAATTCTGACCAATGAAGAGTAAGAATATGGTTATAAGATCTGCTGCATCAATGATACATGCAAACGGGGGATGTTGCGGGTCAATCGGAGGAATAGAGAAGATAGGTGAGAAAAGATGAGAGGAAACAGAGGAAAAGGTTGGGGGACTTGGAATGGAGGAATGCAATGGGAAAAGAGGCCCTGAGGGACTACAAAATTGGTGCCTGAGGCGTTAAGTGATGTTATGTAAATATTAATGCCTGAGGCGTCACTGCGGTGGAAGTCGGAATGGCGCACCGTAGATGCTTTCCCTTTCTGGTTTAGCGGCAGCACGGAGACAGAACCTCCCTGGTTCTCAACTTCCTTCCCGACCAGCGAGGCATCCCCGTCTAACCTTCGTCACTCCCCTCCTCTCCGCAGTCACCATCTGCTCGATCATTTTTCCTCTTTAAATCTCTCGCACAATGTTCTCCCGTGCCGTCCGCCCGGCCCTGCGGGCTGGTGGTGCCGCCGTCGCTCGGTAAGTCTTCATCCGATACCTCGTGCCAAAGTCCTTCCACCCGACGTACTCCGACGCAACCCCCTCGACACCATTGAAACTGGAAGATATGCTGGATGTTAGAGGAGTCGAGAACGACAATTGCTGACTGCGAAATCAAGCTCTGCCCCCGCCAATGCCGCCACCTTCGCAACTCTGCGTGAGATTGAGGGTCGTCTCAAGTCCATCAAGAACATCGAGAAGATCACCAACACCATGAAGATTGTTGCGTCCACTCGTCTTACTCGTGCCCAGAAGGCCATGGACGAATCTCGCGTCTATGGTAAGACCTCCAACACCGTTTTCGAGCAGGCCGAGACCAAGCCTCTGGAGGACAAGAAGGTTCTTCTGGTTGTTGCCAGCTCCGACAAGGGTCTTTGCGGTGGTATCCACTCCGGTCTGAGCAAGGCCACCCGCCGTATTTTGGCCGATACCCCCAACGCCGATGTTGCTATTCTCGGTGAGAAGGCCAAGGCTACACTGTCCCGTCTCGCTCCCGAGCACATCGTCTTGAGCTTCGCCAATGTCTGCAAGGACATCCCCACCTTCGCCGACGCCCAGGCCATTGCCGACCAGATCGCTCTCCTGCCCGAGGATTACGCCAGCGTTCGCATCATCTACAACTCTTTCGTCAACGCTCAGTCCTACGAGCCCGTCACTATCGAGGCCTACTCCGAGGAGGCTATCACCCAGTCCGGTGAGACTTTATTACGCTCAAGCAATTCACTGAGACTTAGCTAATGTCCCATGTAGCCAACATCTCCTCTTACGAGGTTGACGACGAGGTCCTGACCAGCCTCCGCGAGTACGCTCTTGCCAACAACCTCTACTGGGCTATGGCTGAGGGCCACGCCTGCGAGATCTCGGCTCGTCGCAACGCCATGGAGAACGCCTCCAAGAACGCTGGTGAGATGATCAACAAGTATGTCTTACGTCCAATGTTTTTTTTCAACGGTTCGTTTCTAACAGGCCTCCAGGTTCCAGATCTTGTACAACCGTCAGCGCCAGGCCACCATTACCGGCGAGCTGGTTGAGATTATCACCGGTGCCACTGCCAGTGAGGATATGTAGAAGCTTTCTTTTACGGGACCAAGTCTCCTTTAGTGTAGACTTGTTCATATTTAGATCGACCTTCAGCTTGTGTAAAACCAGAGTCAATCCATTTCCATTTCATATGTACAGATTTTGCCCTTGTGTATAGCCCTAGCCTAGGTCATTCAACAATATGAACAATATAGTCGGATGAGTTCTGCTATTCAATGAGATCCTGGTAATATCTGATTTACAGTCTATCCAATGGCCATTGTTAATGTACGGTGCCCTCGTGTATAGCCCTAACCCTGGTGACTATGTATGTGCTAGTACCTATGCTGTCGATTATGAGATACGATGTAATCCGGAACTATGCCATTCTGGGAAGTAATCCTTTGTTCAATGGGATTCGACTCACAATAGGATTGTCAATTATCCTCAATTATCCTCAATTACTATATCCCAGTCTCTTCTTCTTCTTCCTCTCTCTTCCTTTCCTTCTCCATGATCTCTTTCTTGCGCCAGTTCTTGAATCTCACGCTGAATATCCTTTCTGCGTGATCTTTGTTCATTATTCCACTTGTGTTCACCTTCCTCCAGTGCTCGTACTCTTGTTTATCTTCTATTGCTATTCCTTTTTCTAGCGTCCTCTTCACCATTCTCATCGTCTTTGCTGTTACTTCATTTAGTTCCCTATTTTCTCAGGCCTCTACAGTGGCCCTTCTTTCTACCTTGATACCCTACGTTTGTGCAGTGCCTAGGTGAGTATGTATTGATATGGTCATTATCATCTATCTCGCACACCTTCCTTACTAGCACATATGGTCTGATTACCCATGGTTCCTTCATTTCGATTTCACATTACTCTCTCCGTCTCTCTCTTTCCATCTGCCTGTTCGAAGATCAGCAACTGCTATTTATCGTCAAGTCCACAAACCCATATAACGAAATCACTAACATCCACTATCAAGACTTGTGTGACCGCAAACATGTCGACCGTCACTGTGGCCACTGATGCCTACGATATCCTTGGAGTTGAGCGAGATGCCAAACTCCCTGACATCAAAATTGCCTACAAGCGCCTTGCCTTGAAGCTCCACCCAGACAAGGCTGGAAATTCCCCTGCAACTGTTGAGCGATTCAGAAAGGTGTGTCTACCACATCAAGATATACCATACCCTGCTGTTGAACATCACTGACAAGCCATTGTAAACAGATTCAAGATGCTGTTGAGGTCCTCCGTGACGAAGACCGTCGGCGTTTGCTTGACGAGGCCCTGAAAAAGAAGACCAAGAGACATCTGGATCCCGAGGATGATATACCGGCTCGGGTCTTCAAGAGCAACTACAATCGTTCATCAAAGCGAGAACACCACACCCATGATTTCAAATGGTCGAACCCATTTGCCGAACCAGCATGGCATCACCGCCAGCACACCTTTAGCTACTACTACAGTTACGGAACAAGCGTGCACATGGACCCGGAGTCGGCTGAGTCCAAGGCCAAACGAGCGCAATTTGAAGCAGAAAATGTCCAGTGGGAGAACGAATGGCTTGGTACTGATCCAGAAGTGCAGAAGGCACGGGCAGAGCTTCGCAAAGAAAACATGCGGGCTCGGATGAAGCGTGACCTAGCAGATATGGCGAAGGGCCAGGATGAAGACACCAAATATGCCGATTTTGACCATGTTGTTGAAGGAGTCTTGGACGAACTCAACTTTGGCCACGAAGATTTCGTGCATGTCCTGCCTGAAGAGAACATCAAGACCTGCAACCCTGCTGACACATTTGACACATTTGCCTATGAATACGCCAAAAAGTCCCGTTCTGGTGCCGATGATCCAATTCACTCTGATCGCGCTTCGAATCCTCAGTCTGCTACTGGCAGCGATTCATCCTTTGAGTTCACAACAAGTAGCGACTCCACCAGCTACACCCATTCAGCCAACGGGCACTCGAATTTCAAGTCAACCGTTGAAGACTTTGAATCTACTACTGATAACTCCGAATCCACCACTGACGACTCCAACTCTGACGCTGAGAAACTGATCAACTCCTACATGGTCGGCCACGATTCGTTGCTCCCTGTAGTCTCATTCCTCAAGCAAAAGCTTGCCGATCCCCATGGACGCTACACTCTTGATGATATCGGCGGTGAACTTAATGGTATTATGCTGGAGGCCTATTGCGGCTGGTTGGAAGAGGTTCGTCTTTCGGTCCCAAATGCCTCGCCTGTTACAGTTCGGAATGACCCCAAGTTTTGCTCCCACCATGGTCTATGGTACAAGGAGTTCGGTCGTCCCGTGTGCAATGTTTGCAACTTGTGGATGCCAACATTCATCCTTACCTGTCCTGGTTGCGGTCTGAACGCCTGTGTCAGATGTAAGTTCACGGGTTGTGGTACGCAGGAGCAGTGATTGATCCATGTTGGATCACAAGTGTTTTCAGTTCTACCTTTGTTTCTCCTTTATATTGTTTGTTCTGTCTAGATTTTCCTTTGGTCTGGATTTCGCGCTGTTGTCGGGAAAGGGGGTAGGAGACCTCGGGGGTCGTGGGAGGAAGACCCTTCCGATCTTAATTGTCTGTTCAACTTTCAAAAAAGGAAAAAAAGGGAAAAAGGGAAAAAAGGAAAAAAGGAAAGGAAAAGGAAAGGAAAGAGGTGGATTCGGCGTTCGCTCATTCTATCGATTTTAATGAATCTCGGTCAAGATACCACTTCGTTCTCATGCACAGATATAGTGACCTCCTGCTCACCTCGAACTCACATCGGCTTCTAATTCTATCCTACGTGCCCTCTCCTCTTACAGGATGGACTCCTGTCTTTGTGCTCTATTTGGCCAGGGTAAAAGAATAGAAATTGCTTCTCAGTCACTTACTTCCGTTGTGCTTCTGTTTGAAACACTATACGTTCACCTTTGCAACAGAAATCACTATCTGCTTCCCTGGTGTTGACATTCTCCTCCTGCCTCACTCAACACATCTTCAGATCCAAGACCCCGATTGTCACTACGATGCTGATGTGGTCGAGCTCAATCCTCGTAAGAAGTACAATTGACAGATTTGTCAAGCCTTGCTAAGATCGAGGACAAGATAACAAACATGCCGTCGACGCCCCAGAGCCAGTTGCTCAACAGTTTCCTGTCCCTCCTTGGCGGCGTTCGAATAACAATCCCATTGGGAGTTTTTACCTCTCCTGGCATCGCATAGTACCGAAGAGCTCAGCTTCGGGCCATTATACTGAAATATATTTCCGAAATAAAACAAAAGACAGTCTCACGTCTATAAGGACTCCCCTAATCATATATATGCATTGGTCATACTAGAGACAGATGTATCTTGTCTGACGACATGGGTGCGGATTGTCGAGAGATTGCGCGCACGAGTACGAGTATGTGGCCTTCCCTGGAGTGTCCAACCAGGAGGCTGTCCATGGATGTGCTGAAGCTAAACAAGAAAATACCAGATCCCCGGAGCAGATTACGAGTGTCTTGGCTGCAACCGGAGTCGTATCAACTACCTCAAACGATGCGTTACATGACTTATTGAAGTTGTCTAAGTCCGATCATTCGCGGCCATCTGCGATGGATCACACTGGTAATGCCTGAACGGAGATGACACGGTAGCAATGGCTATTGACTCTGGTTCTCGGTGTGGCTTTGTTGGTAAGGTTGAGCCACTCCATCCAACTGTGACTTTTATCCATGAGGGATGTCTGGAGATACAGAATCAGACAAACTTCATTCTTGGATCTATGCATTCAATGATTTTGAACAAGTGTATCCTCTATTCTGGACCTACTATTCTACAATTCTTGGGTACTGCTCCCAGCCGTCATGCAACAACTAGGGAAAGGTAATTGCGTCGCAAATAATCGCTTTCTCTACCTATAGATTGGCCTAGGAGTGTAAACTACGGCCCAGTGCACTCTCCACACGACGGACTCCATAGGGAGAGAAGTGTATGATAAATAGAATGAGAGATTGATGTACACTTCAAGAAGGCGAAGGTGACAAAGGACATCTAAATGGAACATTGGCAATTCATTTGGCTAAGGATGATATAAGGAATCGAATTTGTACCTAGGTAGAATCACCAGGTCGTTAGCGAGAGAGATCGCATAAACGGCCAAATATTCTTCCAGGGTTGTTCTTCTTCAAGTCATCTGTCAAACCGGTAAACCACAAGCTCTCGATTGCAGTTCTCGCCCATCAGATACTTCTCACTACCAGCGATCTTCCCCCTACCGACAAAATCCCAATTGTCACAAGTAATGGTCGAGCGAGGTGTTTGGATACTCAAATAGGTAGCCTGATTTTGTACCCACGTCCAAGTATCAAAGTGAAGACAAAAGCCAAGATTCGGCTCGAGCACAGTCACTTGAGAAATGATGCCAAACCAAGGGTCCTTCATGATACAACCATTAAGTTCCATACTCTCAGCCTGCATGCTGCAGTTCCCACGGTAAGGCGGTAAAACTCCCTCGAAATGCCGGCGCCAATGAGGCCCATTTCCAACTAGAGGGATGCTTGTAGTAATGGGCTCGGGCAGCCCAAATATTTCGGGTGGTTCGTCTTGCGGCTGGATAGAAACATTTTCTGTAATTTCGACCGCCTGGGCATCATCCGTAATCTCCAATCGTTGGATGCTTGGACAGCCTCGTTGTCGGATGTCGAAGAACTCCAGGTCTCGGAATCCGAATCGTGCCACGATTGATGGAGAGTCACCAGGTGAGTCATCTCTCAGTCGCCCTGTGGGATCCAATGAAGGTCGGTATGATGATACTTTCGATATGTCCCAGACAAACAAAGACTCAATGGGCGCATCCTCGTCGGCGGTGTACAAGCTGCGATTTGGCTGCCATATATAAATCACATAATGGGTGTTACTATGCGAGGAGAAGAACCGATCTCGCTCGCTCAGCGGATGTCCCAAAAACATAATCTTCCATTCATTGCGCGGGGTTATACTCCATCCCTGATTCTCACCCCTTGTCACATCAAAGGAGGACGCAAAATGACGATGCACGCCATCGCTATCATTCAGCCAGTGGAAGGCCTTTGGTTCAGCCCATTCAACGACGAGCAAGCTCTTCTGCAGCCGTACTCGACGAACGACCTTGCCACGAATAATAAAGGGTACCATGAACTGCCGGTCCGTTTCCAAATCCATGAGCACGAGACACTGATGATCTGCGCTGGGGTAGACCAGCAGGTCGTTCTCGAAAGTCCATAAAGCCTCAGAGAACTGGCGGTCAACGAAGCGCCTCATATGACTGGCGTGCGACTCCCATGGCTGCACCTGGTACCATTCACGGTCTCCACTGCTACCAAAGTCATCGCAGAGGCGGTACTTCTGGATAGAGCGGGGCTTGCCTCGTGCTAGGTAACTATATCGTGAAGCGACCTGGTCGAAAAGACGACGACCTTGGTCTTGTTCTTCAACTGATGTCTCCGTGCCCAGGCTTTTGACTTCTTCTGTCCATGGGAAAAGTTTCTTCAGGAGTGCGAGTAGGACGGCCGGGTTGCTAAAGGCTTCATTCCAGGCACGCGAGACACGGCGACATCGGACTAGCTCGTTCGGTTCTAAATAACCTAGAATCATCCAAAAGAGTTCGCGAGGTAGGAATGCCACACCATGGCTCTCTTTCGGTCTAGTCATTGCTAGGTCGTGCTTATCAAAGAGAAATTGGCCTTGGATCTTTAGAGACGTGCTCTGTGCAATGAAAAACTTGAAGAAACCCTGAGGGTGTCATTTGACGACAGTTCCCCTAATATCCTAAGGTAGTAACGCAGTCCTTAGCATAATGTAGGTAAAGGATGCATCAATGGGGAGTGTGTCGATTGTTTACCAATGAGAGGGATCGGTGGTTGCACCTTTACCCGTGCAGATGATCGTTGCTTCCGAGGTTGACTGATCGTCTTTTACCCCAACTACACTCATCAAACGCCCGTTCTCACCACACATAAGCTTGCCACACAAGTGGCATGGGTCGTGATGCGATGGCCGCCATGGAGCTCCGAGTCGACCAATGACGAACAAAAACAAACACCAAGCTCCTGGCTCTCCTCCGCGGCGAACAAGCCGAGTTCCATCCTCGACTGGACGGCGTTCACAGAACTCAGAACCATTATCCCAACTGTTGTCCTAACAAGCGGCATTCTTATCGCAGTGCGCTTCCACCGCCGTTACCTGCGGCGCATCCCCGACGCGCCTAGCATCTCGTCCTCATATCTTCGACGGCGGAGCATCTTCGGCCAAGTCACCAGCGTCGGCGATGGAGACAATTTCAGGATATTCCATACACCGGGTGGCCGCATGGCCGGATGGGGCTGGCTACCATGGAAAAAGGTTCCTACCGTGAAGAAGGATCTGAAGGATAAAACTGTTCGTCGCCCACCACCTACCTACCTTGGCTCTTCCCCCAACCTCGGCGCCTCCAGCTCACAGCAGGCATAATTATGCCATGGAATTATGCCATAGCACAATCCAACCCTTCACATCTATATCCAGCTTACATATTTACTCAAACGCAGATCCACATCCGTCTCGCTGGCGTCGACGCCCCAGAACTCGCCCACTTCGGCCGCCCCGAACAACCCTTCGCGCGCGACGCACACACATGGCTAACATCATATCTGTCCAACCGACGAGTCCGTGCCCTCGTTTATCGGCAGGACCAATACTCGCGCGTGGTAGCGAGTGTCTTCGTCCGGCGCGCATTCGACTTCCCGCCATTCCGTCGGCGGGATGTTTCTTACGAAATGCTGAAGCGTGGCTTAGCCACTGTCTATGAAGCGAAGATTGGCTCGGAATTTGGCGGTGATAAGATGGAAAAGAAATACCGCAAGGCCGAGTGGTGGGCTAAGAAGCGAGCCAGGGGGCTTTGGAAGGATTATCGTCGCGTCGGGTCTGGTTGGGAAAGTCCGAGGGAGTACAAGAATCGGATGGGTATGGGAGATCCCCTTCCGATCGAGAAAGGGAACGGGAAAGGGAATGGGAAAGGGAAGATTGGGCAGAAATAGATGAATGAGTTGCGGTAAGCTGGGCTTGCGATCATGGCTATGGTTCTGGCATTTACATTTGCATACGAGACGGAACGACTACGATTTCATTGTACAGCGTTGTACATCCATGGCTGGTATGCAACTATCATGCTGAATATGATACACCAAGTTGTGTTAAACTATACATGGGCGGGAGTGGTGTTGCCTCCAAATCAGGCCGCAATTGCTAAATGGGCACTAAGACTCGAGTAAGCTCCTGATGGGTTGGGAGAATCCAAGAAGACAAGTCAGTATACAGGCTATTATTCGCTCAGCAGAACCGCCGCTCGACCTCGGCAAACAGCTTTGGGCTGATTTCGTCGGAGCTGTTACCCTCCGCACGGAATAGACACCGTTGACGGTCATAGTGCTCCAGAAGGGATTTGCTTGTCTCCTCGAACTTCCGTAGACGCTGCTTCCATGTCTCAAGAGAATCATCCTCTCGCTGCGTCAGCGGCTCGCCCGTAACATCGTCTTTGCCCGGCACCTTTGGTGGGTGGAAGTCTGTGTTATACACCCGCCCTGACGGCTCGTGGACCCAGCGCGATGCGATGCGGGCAAGAATCACTGATGGTGGAGTGATGAGGTGCACGACAAAGTTGACGGGTACTAGGCTGTCCAGGGTTGCTGCCTGAGTTGCGGTGCGGGGAAACCCGTCGAGGATAAAGGAGGCAGAGGAATCGATTGAGTGGGAGGAGGAAGTATCGGCTAGAGAAGAAGATGACGAGGATGCTGTGGGTTGTACTGAGGATGTGCGTGGTGGGAGGAGCCAGCCCTTGGATTTCATATCATCGGAGATCAAGTTCAGAATCATTGAGTCGGGAACAAGATTGCCGGACTGCATTGCGGCCTCTGCTTCCAGGCCTGTCATCAAGGTTAGAAATATTGGCTCTGTATGTAATTGGTTATTGCATCTATGCTGGATCTACTTACCGAGGGGTGTGCGTCGGCGCACATTCTCTCTCAACAGATCACCCGAGCTGATTGAAACCAGCTGGGGAAATCGGGCTAGCAGTCGCTCGGACTGTGTTCCTTTTCCTACTCCCGGTGCACCAATCAAGATGATCCGCGCAGCCTTCCGGAGCTGTTTTGTTGTGTGCGACATTACGTGCGATAGCTGTGTTGGGAGCTCGAGGGTTTAAGGTTGCTGGCCCTGGCGGACTGGACGGATCAAATGTTGGGGATGCGGGAGGAACCACGGGAATAATTATGAACAATATCACGACAGCATAATGGATTGAAGGGAAGAGTTGGAGCTTGGGGTTAGAGGACAAGCAGCCGCATATCTCCAGGGCGAAGTCTGTTGAGAATGTTGATTCTGGGGGGGGAAGGTTGATCCTTTCGGCGGTCGGTGAAGACTCCGAGGGAAACTGGATACCTTTTTAAGGTACGGGGTATGTTGGAGTGTATGGCAGAGCACTCAAGTCTGAGTGATTATGAAAAGATCATATTATAACATAACATGATCACAAGGAGAGCAGATCAAGGACTTATATATCTACTTCTATGACTCGGTATAAGTGCCACTTTCACATGTCTGTGCACCTGGTCTTAAGAAAACGCTCTGTTCGGGGAAAGCCTCACCCGTGAGCAGGCCCCGGTAAGGTCGGCCCCGGGGGGTACTGTATTACGTAAGTTACGCCAAATGATTTTATTTCACGTGATTCTGCGCGTCCGACGCGTTCGCGTTCATTTAGTGCGGAGATCTCATACATTCGTACCTCGACAACTGAACATAATACATACACCATGATTCGACAAGACGCCCATCGTATTGATCCCAAACGACGGGCTGTTATTGACCCAAAAAAGAGACAATTCGCTACCCCAACATACAAGCAGCAGGACTATGCGCACCGCCTGAACATTTATGAAATACCTCCTACGGCGGAAATCACTCTCGAGCAATTCGAGCAATGGGCCATTGACAGACTGAAAAGTATGCACATTTATCCATTCATGCTCTCTTGCTATTTACTAATAGCAAACAGTCTTGGCCGAGATCGAAGCATGCTCTTATCGAAACAAGTCCCCCGCCGAGACGGAGAGCTACATTACACCTCTTTTGCAGAAATTCCTCCCTCTTTCCTCCAATACCTCTTCTCCCTCGGGCGCCGCAGACCCCCGCTTGAAAAATGAGCGTCAAAAAGACCACTACTCTCATTTCATCCTCCGGTTGGCCTTCTCGGCCACAGAGGACCTCCGTCGACGATTCGCCCGCGCCGAAACCATGCTCTTCAAATTCCGTTTCCAGAAGGATGACACAAGGGAGAAGCGCGCATTTATCGATAGTTTGAATCTCGATTGGGAACCTGTAGGTGACTTTGAGAAGACAGAGATTGCAAAGAATCTCCTCAGCTCCACGCCAGGGCTGCGTGGGCTGGAGGATGAGACCTGGTATAAAGTCGACTGGGAGAAGGTTCCCGAGTTAGTCGAACGACGCTCGGTTTTCCTGAAGAAAGGAAAGGCTTATGTTCCTGGTCGAGAGCAGCTGAGCATGATCGTGGCTGAGTTTACCGCTCGCTTGGAGCGCGCACTCGAGGTACGTCTACATATCTTCAGTAGGAGCTTGATGCTTAAAATATCGTGGCTGATTGCATTTTAGCTCACAAGTCGTGCCCTCCCACGGCTCGATGAGGATGATCGTCTAACACCCATTCTGAATCATCTTTCAAAGAACTTTGGCAGCGCCGAGTCGGTATACTCGGAAGGCGAAGGATATGTGGACGGATCTCCGATCACGGCCAGCTCCATCGACCAACTGGCCCAACAGCACTTCCCCTTGTGCATGAAGAGCTTGCACGTGAACTTGCGCAAGAACAACCATCTGAAGCACTTCGGTCGACTACAGTATACGCTCTTCCTGAAGGGCATTGGCTTGTCCTTGGAGGAGTGTATCTTGTTCTGGCGTCAGTCTTTCAAGGGCAAGACCGATGACGAATTCAACTCTCAATACAAGTACAATATTCGTCATGCCTATGGCGAGGTCGGTGGAGATGTGAACCGCCGGGGAAAGGGTTACACTCCCTACTCGTGCCAGAAGATTCTCGGCGACTCAAATCCTGGCATTGGTCAGACTCACGGCTGTCCCTATCGCCATTACTCCGTGGATAACTTGGTGGGCTTCCTCCAGGCCACTGGCGTTAGTGACAAGGAGGTCCTGCGGGGTGTGCGTGAGGACGTTGGTAAGATGCGGTATCATATTGCTTGCAACAGAGTATTCGAGGCGACGCACAAGAATGAGATCAAGAAGGTCAAGGAGGATGGATCGTGGAGTCAAACTGACCTTGACACGATTGTTCACCCGAACACTTACTTCAAGCGGAGCTACCTGTTGAAGCAGATGTCTAAGGCCCCGAAGGATGCTTAGGGTCTTTCCACATGTCAAATTTTCATGATGTAATGTCGGGGCAGTTTTTCAGTTTTCACGTGTTTTCCTTGATAGTCGGCGTTTAGAGGGAGCATAGGGGTACGAGCACATATCCATGGATGAAGCAGGTCCAATTGAATCAAGATAATATATATTCTAACAATCATGGCATACAATAATGGGAGTGTGACCACAGCTGATTCCCAGAGAATCCGAAAGGATCAGAATGACCTCTCAAATCCAGGTGCCCAGCAACGGGTCAAGTTATTCTCCGCTCAACGAGTAGACAACTTTGCCATGGAATGACGGAAGTTGTCGATAATAACATGTTTACACACATTGTAGGCTGGCGTGAAATTGAAGAAGAAAAAAGAAAAGAGGAAGAAACTGCTGACGAGCGGAGTTTTAATGATGTTTTGGTCCGGGAGGCGCTAGAGACCAACTATGCTGCAACCTGGCCTTACTCACGGACCGGACCTCCACACAACATACTCCTCCATCTCGTTCACTCAATCCCTAGCTATTAACGGGGACTCTGATTTATTTTGGGACTGGATTATGCTCCGGGTGGCTCACTTGCTTAATTTATTGGAGTAGACCCTAAATCCCGAGGTTCCCTTTTCCTTGCGACTTCTCGATACCCGCATATACCCCCTCCCTTTGTCAACACAAGACCGAGTCCCGGAACAGGTACCAACAAGATGGATTACGAAGCGTTGAAGGATCAATGGAGCGATGTGGAAGACCGCGATGGCGTCAGACTCAGTTGGAACACTTTCCCGAGCACTCGCATGGTTCGTGATAGTGACCCTATCTGACCTTCACCGCATCATCCGCTGATACTTGATGTAGGAAGCGTCCCGCTTAGTCGTTCCCATCGCTGCCGTCTACACCCCACTGAAGGAAAAGCCCGATGCCCCTTTGCTACAATATGAGCCCGTTACTTGCAAGCAGCCCTGCCGGGCTGTCCTCAACCCATATGCGTACGTATCGTGTTGATCTGAGGTACCTCGATGAGTAAACGGACTAACCAGTTGGACAGCACTGTCGATGTCCGCGCACGAGTCTGGATCTGTCCCTTCTGTCTGTCACGCAACCCTCTCCCTCCGCATTACAAGGATATCACGGAGAACACGATACCCCCAGAGCTCCACCCCCAGAGCACGACGATCGAGTACCAATTGGCACGACCCGCCCCCGCTCCCCCGATTTTTGTCTTTGTTGTCGATACCTGCCAGGAGGATGACAGTCTGCAGGCTGTGAAGGACTCCCTCATCATGAGCTTGTCTCTTCTGCCGCCCAATGCGCTGGTTGGTCTGATTACCTTCGGTACTATGGTAGGGAACGATGCTCCTCCAAGGCAGTTGGCATGTTATTGATTGATATATAGGCCCAAGTTCATGAACTCGGCTACACCGAATGCGCAAAGTCATATGTGTTCAGAGGCAACAAGGAATACACCGCCAAGCAGGTTCAAGAGATGCTGGGCCTGGCCGGCGGCATGCGCCCTGGTGTTCCCCAGCAACAGCCTGCCCGTCCTCCTCTTGGCCCGGCTGCGCGCTTCCTTATGCCTGTTCAGCAGGTTGAGTTCCAGATCACCAATGTCCTCGAACAACTCCAGCGCGATCCCTGGCCAGTGGCCAATGACAAGCGTCCCCTTCGCTGCACCGGTGTTGCCCTGAGCGTTGCCGTTGGTCTACTTGAGAGTTCCTTCCAGAACGCTGGAGGTCGCATTATGGCTTTCACCAGTGGTGCAGCCACTGAGGGCCCTGGCCACGTTGTTTCGCCCGAATTGAAGGAGCCTATTCGCTCGCACCATGATATCGACCGGGACAACATCAAGTACTACAAGAAAGCTGTCAAGGTCGGTCTCAACGCAAGGATGGATTGGATATTTTGCTAATTTGATTCTAGTTCTATGATGCTCTCGCTAAGCGCGCTGCCAACAATGGCCATATTGTCGATATTTTCGCCGGCTGTCTTGATCAAGTGGGTTTGCTGGAAATGAAGAACCTCTCCAACTACACTGGCGGTCACATGCTTCTCACAGATAGCTTCACATCCTCCCAGTTCAAGCAATCGTTCGTGCGTGTGTTCGACAAGGACGCCGCCGACAACCTCTTGATGGGCTTCAATGCATCTCTCGAGGTGCTTACAACTAAGGAACTTAAGGTGACTGGTCTAATTGGCCACGCTATCTCGCTCAACAAGAAGTCAAGCTCCGTTGGCGAGACAGAATGCGGTATCGGTAACACCTGTGCATGGAAGATGTGCGGAATGGACCCATCCTCCAGCTATGGTATTTACTTTGAGATTGCCAACCAAGGCGGCCCAGCTGCTGTTCAGCCTGGTCCTCAACGGGGTGTGATCCAGTTTTTGACATACTACCAGCACTCCTCTGGGCATTACCACCTGCGGGTAACCACTACTGCCCGGCCCTTGAGCGGGCCTGCGGGTGACCCAACCCTGGCACAGTCCTTCGACCAAGAGGCTGCCGCTGTCCTCATGGCCCGTATTGCAGTATTCAAGGCGGAGGTTGATGACGGTCCAGACGTCCTGCGCTGGGTTGATCGCATGCTGATCAGACTCTGCTCCCGATTCGCTGACTACCGGAAGGATGACCCGACATCATTCCGATTGGAAAAGAACTTCACCTTGTACCCTCAGTTCATGTTCCATCTCCGCCGAAGTCAGTTCCTGCAAGTTTTCAACAACTCGCCCGACGAGACTGCTTTCTACCGCCATGTCTTGAACCACGAGGACACCGGTGACTCTCTCGTCATGATCCAGCCCACTCTCGATTCGTACTCTCTAGAGCAAGAAGGTGCTCAGCCGGTGCTTCTGGATTCCGCTTCTATCCAGCCCGCCCACATTCTCCTCCTTGATACCTTCTTCCACATCCTCATCTTCCATGGTGAGACTATTGCCGAGTGGAGGAAAGCCGGGTACCATGAACAGGAAGGCTACGAGAACCTCAAGATGCTTCTTGATCAGCCTAAGGAGGATGCTAGGGTTCGTTGCCACCTTCCTTGCCGTATGTTTACGCTGTTAACTGACTCGTGTCCTATAGGATCTTATTGCCGACCGTTTCCCTCTGCCCCGCTTCATCGTCTGTGATGCCGGTGGTTCCCAGGCCCGTTTCTTGCTGTCCAAGCTGAACCCGTCGACAACCCACACCACGGGCGGCTACGGTGGCGGTGTGTCATCGCAGACCATCTTCACTGACGACGTGTCGCTCCAGACATTCATGGACCACCTGATGAAGTGAGTTTTCGCTGGAATTTGACTTGGAACACGCCAAACTAACTTTACTCTAGACTTGCTGTATCTGGAACCAGCTAGGTGTTATGAGACAATAGCCATGAGAGCAAGGGCGGTCTGTCGTCGACCCTCGGGTCTTGTGTATCTTTAGCGGTGATTTAACTCCTTTAACGCGATATAGTAGTAGATTGAATGGATTAATACCATTACAGGAGGGTCCCTTTGCAATAAGTACATATGTATAGATAGAGTAGCCATGAGCGCCTTGAAGTGCCAGCACAAAACAGAATACCCAAAGAGGCAAGCAGCTTGATAAGGGTTATGTTATCTCACGTGATCCACTGAGCGTGCCCTAATCCCCCAATTCGGTCATTCGCTTAGATGAGCAAGTGTGGGCCACGCTAGCAGTGAGTCCCCTTCAAGTTTAATTTTTTGGCTCCTTTTCCTCTTCTCTTCTGTAACCACCCTCTTCGACAACCAAGGACGATTGACTACCTTTCGCACTCGCCATGCGTAAGTATCATCTACTTGGCCTACTGCAAGATGGCGACTAATATTCCCTCGTGATCAGCTCCCAAGTTCGATCCCAATGAGGTGAAGATCATGTAAGTCAAATTTTCCCCCAGCCCGTCTGGCTGGACCCGGCTCTATCGACCCAACAAGAAACTAATCATTATTGTCTTTAGCCACCTGCGTGTGACTGGTGGTGAGGTCGGCGCTCAGTCCGCTCTGGCCCCCAAGATCGGTCCCCTCGGTCTGTCTCCCAAGAAGATTGGTGAAGATATCGCCAAGAACACTGGCGACTGGAAGGGTCTCCGCGTTACCGTCCGCCTGACCATCCAGAACCGTCAGGCCGCCGTCTCCGTTGTTCCCTCCGCTTCTTCCCTTGTCATCAAGGCCCTCAAGGAGCCTCCCCGTGACCGCAAGAAGGAGAAGAACATCAAGCACTCCAAGTCCATCCCCATGGATGAGATCATCGAGATTGCCCGCATCATGCGCACTCGCTCCATGGCCAAGGAGCTCCGCGGTGTTGTCCTCGAGATCCTCGGTACTGCTTTCTCCGTCGGCTGCCAGGTCGACGGCCGCAGCCCCAAGGACGTCTCCGACGACGTCAAGGAGGGCGAGATTGACAGTGAGTTCTTGCAGTTCATTGTTGAGTCGTCTCAATTACTAACAATCTTCTCAGTTCCCGAGGAATAAATTATTCTCTCTTGAATGTTCAAAAAAGAGGAGGCCTATCTGATTTCTATGGCGTGCTTCTCTTAATGTTGAGATGCTAGTTGCAGAATACGAATGGTTTCTCAACCCAACAAAATATTCATGAGTCATGACCTGTGATACCTTTCCCTAATTCGCGAGTGTGCAATTGGAACAAATTGACCAACTCGCTGCTTGTTCTTTTTCTCTCTCGTTCCTTTCCGGTTGTATCACTCCTTTTCTCCTTTATCTCCCAACTCCTTTCATGATCCTCTCGCCCTCTCCTATGGCGATGAGAATAATGGCAGGCTATCTCCGGCGCAGCCGACAGTCCATCCTTTGGAACCCCCACAACACTCTGGCCCTTACTGTTCATTCCCTACGGGGTTTGATCATATCAAAAACGTGGTATAGGCTTATTTTAAGTGGGGAAGAGAAAACCAGTCCCATTACTCATCGCGGTATCCTTGAAGACTTGTCTTCGTGGGTACAGTGGTCCATATTTCGGGTCTACATCTCTTGCAGATAATACTTTGGTGTCTGCTCTCGTAGGCTGTAGTCTAGCTAGCTTCAATCAACCATGCCATTTTTTGTTCTGAATTGTACTCCATGTCTCGTATCTAATATTAATTATGTCCTTTGGACTATCACCACTCGGACCCTCCTGTGGCGGTGTGCAAAAGTACTGGACTCCATGTCGTAACACAGCCAGGCTCGCCTGCATGCGGTCTGCCAGCATGCATGTACATATGCGAGGCGATGTTTTTGACACTTGAGTACACCATGATATTGATATGATATAGCCAACTGACTGGTTGAGGCTGGACTCGTTTCTAGAACACCCGAATTTGAATTTTCCTGCTTCTAACCTTGTGATATATATCCCGAATGGAACGATTCCCTACCACGCGAGAACGACGTTGTCTGCACTGTACGAATGTATAACTTAGAAATCTATGCGGTTACCTAGCTAGATCCACATGTATATATATGTATGTTGCATGGATCCGGAAGTCGACGTCCCACCAAGTAAATAGCCCTGTCTTTTAAATTCTATTCTGAGTCTGAAACATCCCAACGGCCGCTACACCAAAAAAAGAGCCCTCCACCTGGGCAAGTATCCGAGCGGGACCAATGAAAATTAATATAAAGATTTAGTTACGGAGAAGTCCGTTCGTACTTGTTATCGGTGGACCAAATGTCAGAATTATAGAAATGAGAAGAATTGCTCACCGAAGAATCGGATTCTTATGAAATGAGGAATGCAAACAAATTACTTCGTACTTCGTGCTCCATAATAGCATAGCGCCAGGACTCCACTGAGGATCCTCGTCCTGATAAGGCGATGTGCGTGCTCATCCAACGGGTGGGGGCTGATCCATTCTCGATGTGCGCGTTGTGTTTGGTCCATTGGAAGGAAGTTATATTTGGGTCAAATGGAGTCGGGGAATATCAAGTGGATATGATGTGACATGGGATTTCTTTTTTTCTTCCCTTTCTGTTTTTCTGTTTTTCTTTTACTTCTTTTACTTCTTTTTGTTCATCGTTTCGAAAGACTAGAGATACTAACTAGTATTGCCTTCAATCCCTACTGTTGTAAATACTGAGTGCCTGTATCACCCGACCCGCATGCCGCCGTACAGGAACGTTGTGCAGGCCAAGGAAGGATGCGACACACAGTGGGGGGGCAGTTTGCCGATCTCTACCTATGACACGTTAACTTTATGAGAAACGGTCTGAAGTTTCGAATATTCTCGTAAGAGGATGTATATGACCTGTCAATGTTCTATATACCAATCAACCACGCCGTAACCCGTAGAAAGAATAACAAAACAGAAAAATCTGTAAAATCTGTCAGGCTAAGAGGCTGAGAAATGACCGCAGGGATCGTGGTGGAAATGCTAGCAACCCCAGAATTATCCCGGATAGGAAAGGATCGGAACGCCAACAAACAGGGGGCGGCGCCTGTCAGAAGTTGGAAAAAGAGGAAAAAGAATAGAGGGAAAAGAAAGGAGAAACTAAAACAAATACACAGATATTAGTGGATATTAAGATATTCAGTCCAGTTTGAGAGAGAGAGGGAGAGAGGGAGAGAGGGAGAGATTCAAGACATATTAACATGAAGATTGAAAATCATAGAAAATCATCAATTTCCCTAAGGTTCAGCCAAGTCTCGTAGCCCACAGAAACCGAGAACGGGCTCGACTCGATGGCGGGGGCGTCACCGATCACTAGTCGCCGTGATGGAACCAATGATCCACTTTGGATTTAGATAGGAGATTTGGTTTTGGAGGAAAGGAGTAGGTTGTAGCTTATATATAAGATATAGGATACACCTAGGTATATAAGAGATAACTTAACTAACATGTATAGTAGCTAGTTAAGTATAAAAATGTAAAGTAATCCTTCATATTTTACATTTTACATTTTATATTTTATCTTCCCCCACCTGAACCCACCGTGTCCACTCCCGGTTTTGCTCAACCTTGTTCGGTTCTGTTCTTTCTGTTCTTTCTACTCTTTCTACTCTTTCTCTTCCCTTCTCTTCCTTAGCTTCCCTCTCCTTTCTGACTTTCCTCTCTTTTGATCTCATCTCTCCACTGATCTCCCCCTGATCCATTATTGATCGACCCCTCGCACTTGCCAAGATTCCATTTTATTGGCCGTTTCGGACACCAGCATCTTGAGCTGGACATTCTCTCTCTCCCTTGCGTCTCTGATCTTCTTCTCTTGAATTTTTATTCTTTTTTTAAATTTTCTTTTCCCTCTTCTCCTTATCTTACATACTTCCCTATCCCACGCTTTTCCAGTCGATGACGATATTCTGAACTCCTTCAAGCTCACCGGTTGAACTGCTGAGAACTGGCTTGACTGGCTTCACATAATGAGGTGTCGGAAACGTTTCAAGGATGATTTTTGATTGTTGACTCCATTGACGTGTTGAGTCTTCATATCCTTGTCGCTGGGCGGCCTCAAGGTATTCCGGTCGTCCTTGGATCAAGGAGAGAAGAAAGCAAAGATGTATCCGACCGTCGCACCGTTCCCCTCGGTCCAACCGCACCAACGCATACACTATAATACCGACACCCTCAATCAGCAAATGTACGATGCGAACGACCAACTCCCCGTCCATAATGACCCCTCCAAACCTCCCTTCAATACAATACCACGATCGCGCATCCCACTACCTCACCCCGTTCAACGTCTCGATCCTCGCGATGGCTCCGGCTATAGCTCCAGCACAAATATGGCTGAACACACCCTGAGGAGGAAAACCCCCAACGGAACTCTGGCTGCGGGGTATGACGGGACTCTTGGCGATACCGTTCAGCCACCAGCGCCCAAGCATATCTTGGTTTCGCCGATGGAATCGGGCCAGTTCATTCCCCCTCAACAAGGGATGCAGTCTGAAAATTGGCAGCCCATGGACCAGTCAGCAACCAAACAAATGAATTTCCCACCCGTCTTCAAAAATGACCCCGCAGGCAATACAATCCAAGGAGAAGTCGTGCAAGACGTGAATGGGACGAGCTGGGTTCGTCCGGTCAATTATCCTCCGGGCGTTGACTCCATGTTGAACCAAACCTTGCCCCTCCAGCCATCCCAACGATATCTCTTACAGAACGGGCAGTATGTGCCCACGGTCCTACCGGCAACCCTGCAGTCGTGTCTCGGACCAACTGCTTCCGCGGGTACTGGGCCATTCGGTCCATATTGGCCGGATGGAGTATACATTCCATATCGTCCCGCGGCATTTCGTGATGCGCGTTTTGAATCCCCGTCGCCCTTTACAAAGCAGATGAGCCAGCCATTTTACGACCTCAACCAGCCGACTTTTAATCAAGCTCAGGTTCCGCTAGGCAGCCACACAGATTCGGGGGTCGCATGGGGGCAGTCCATGCCTGGTTTGCCTACCCAGGACTCTTTGATGAAGCCTCTTTTCCCACCACGTCACTCTGACCAACTGCCTTTCCACACCCGAGCCAACCGTCCTCTATCAGGCCATCCACCGCCGCAGTCACTGAATAACGAGCCCACGAATTGGTCGAGTCGCCCATTACATGGATTCCAGACCCCAGGCCCTGCAGTAGTAGTCAACGCGGATTTCAAGGAGAAGGTCTTATCCGAGGCTCATGGTGTCTATGTTGACCTCCTCGCAACCATCCACCAGGCCCGCCGCAACAGCGTTAGTAACGCTGCCGTTGACGGTTACCCCCGATTCTTAAAGCCGAGTATCTACCCTAAACCCCCACGGCAACCGGGTCTCGACTTTTCACAAGCCCCTCCACCCGACCTCACACGCCATAACAGTTACCCGGCTAGTCAATATGACTTGCAACGGCAGAAATTTAATGCGGGCAGCCTTAGGTCGAATGATCCTACGTCTATTCCTCGTGTCCAAACTCGCCGCCCATCCTTAAACCAATTCGCGCATAGCAGAGGGTCAGATACCCATATGCTTGGATTGCGAGACACGGGTTGTCCTTCGGGGGTGTCGCCTTTCACCAGGGCTCGTGGCTCTCTTTTCAACGAGGGCTCGCCTATGTCTAATGCTGCGTCTGCTTTGTCAATGCTCTCTGACTTGTGTGCGGAGAGCCGTTGGGAATGGATCGACGGAATGCTTCTCGGGGGTTGTTTGGCCTATGGCTTGGGTGATTATCATAAAGCTGTGCGATGGTACTCCAGGATCATCACTCGTGACTCGACGTAAGTGAAATATTGTTGCTGTCTGATAATCAACGCTAACAAATACCAAGGCATGTGGAAGCTATCTCCAACCTTGCTGCCACCATGTTGGCACTCGATCGCCGAGAGGAGGCTTCGCAACACTGGTTGCGCGCCGTGCAACTACGGCCGAGCTTCTTTGAAGCCGTGGAACATCTTATTGGATTACTATGCAATAGCCACAGAGGCAGGGAAGCCGTCAACATCATTGATTTTGTCCAGACTTCCCTTCGTCATCCCAAAGACGGCGATTGCTTCAAGACAGATGAACACGCTAGCGAACCCGAGAGTGATGCCGAGAGCAACGTGTCCGACGCGTGCATGTACGACAAAGCGTCTTTCGAGTACGAAGACGACATGGGACGAACACAAGGAATAGAACCTAGCTCACCGGATGCCAAACCCCTTGGTTTTGCGAGCAGCGGATATGCAATTTCAGGTGCGGAGAACGGGAGAATGCTAGCTTTGGTTCACGCCAAAGGTAATATGCTTTATGCTCTTGGTGATAATGTGGGTGCTGCAGCTGCGTTTGAGGATGCCGTTCTCATCGCTGCTGGCCGAAGGCGACATGGCATCCAAAGCATTATCAAGCAGATTTTTGCTGCTTTTTCTAGCGGTCCTAGCAATGGGTACCCTCAACCCGAGCATGATTCCAAGGAGAGCATCCTGCTCTATCCAGATGCAGCATTGAAAACCGCCAAACTTGTTTTCCCAGCAAGCGGCATGCCGCCGGGGCTCCAATACGTTGCTGAAGGCATTTCTCGCAATGCAGCCACTTCCACCACCAGCAACTCTCTCCTTTCATTGGCGAAGATTTACCAGGATGGCATGTCCAGCGTGGGTTCCTCAGGAGCAACCAGGTCTTCCCCCGGTGTCCGGGATATTTTGGCTCTCTATTATCTCTCCCTCTCTCTGCAGCCTAGCCCATCCACTGCAAACAATGTTGGAATTTTGCTGGCCGGAATTCAGAACAATCCACCAGCGAGAGGTTCAGTGCGTTCAAATGGTGAGACCCAGCACCACCTCGAGATCCCTGGCGTTGTCCCTGGGAGTGGAATATCCCTAGCCTTGGCATATTACAACTATGGCTTGCATCTCGACTCGCGACATGCCCATCTCTATACCAACCTTGGCAGCCTACTTAAGGACATCGGGCAGCTTCACGCCGCCATCAAGATGTACGAGCAGGCAGTTCAGTGCGATGGCAACTTCGATATCGCCTTGGCAAACCTGGCCAATGCTGTCAAGGATAGTGGTAAGGTCAACGATGCCATTGTATACTATAAGCGCGCTGTCAAGGTAAACCCCGAGTTTGCCGAGGCGGTTTGCGGATTAGCGAATGCCTTGAATTCTGTCTGCAACTGGGTAGGTCGTGGTGGCGTCGTCAGCGCCCGTGGCTTCCGGGATCGATGGCATGTTGACGAGAAAGGGATGCTTCGGGATTCACTCAGCATCGACACGGGTTCTGGATGGATCAAGCGGGTAGTGGACATTGTCGACCGACAGCTCAAAGAAGGGGAATATTGGGGCCGTGGCATGTTGACTGCCAGCACGGCAGAGCAATTGTGCCTACAACTAGCTCCCGCCTTGGAGTCTACTCGCTTTGCTTCCAGTCATCGCATGTCTCTGACAAAGCTTTTCCAGTCCTGGGCCGGACAGAAATGGGAAGGATCTCGACTCGTACGACTCGTGGAGCGGGCGATCCGGTCTCTCACTTGGCAATGGTATCAAGACCGCTATGTCTTTGGCAAAGATTATCCTCTCTCTAAGTATCGTCGACCTCAACTCCCTGGAGCTCTTTCTGCCCCGAATGCACCTACCGTTCTGCCGTTCCATACCTTCACTTGTCCCCTGACGGCGAAGCAAATCCGTCAGATCTCCCAGCGTAATGGACTGCGGATCTCAACCTCAACTCTCAGACTTCCGTGGTTGCCAGCTACTGTCTTCCCTCCTCCGTCTCCGCCTAGTCCGTACCTTCGAGTTGGTTACGTGTCATCGGACTTCAACAACCACCCTCTCGCACATCTGATGCAATCTGTGTTTGGACTGCATGATCCTTCCCGCGTCAAGTCATACTGTTACGCTACAACCCCCAGTGACAAATCGGTGCATCGGCAGCAGATTGAGAAAGAGGCTCCCGTCTTCTATGATGCGAGTGGATGGTCGGTCGATCGACTAGTCCAGCAGATTGTTGGGGATGGGATTCACATTCTGGTTAACTTGAACGGTTACACGCGAGGAGCTCGCAATGAGGTCTTTGCTGCACGCCCAGCGCCTATTCACATGTCATTCATGGGTTTCGCAGGCACCCTCGGTGCCGAGTGGTGTGATTACATCCTCGCTGATGAGCTTTCTATTCCACCGGAGACATTGAGCCCCGGGCGGCGTAAAACACGGATCGGGGATCGTCTCCTGGAAGAAGACAATGGCGAGGAAGTCGAGGACTGGGTTTACGGAGAAAAGATTGTTTTTACGCGCGATACCTTTTTCTGCTGTGATCACCGACAGAGTGCCCCAGATGCTAGTGAAAAGCACGTATCATGGGAAGAAGAACAAGCCCGGCGCTGGAGAATGCGCAAAGAATTATTCCCCAAGTTGAGTGACGATACTATCATCTTGGGTAATTTCAACCAGTTGTACAAGGTCAGTCTATCTTCCATGTCTACTCATGCTAAACCACGCAACTAACCTCCGCTTCAGGTTGAACCCACGACGTTCCGAACATGGCTGCGCATACTCGCGCGAATCCCCAACGCTGTTCTCTGGCTCCTCCGCTTCCCAGACACTGGCGAACAAAACCTACGAGACATTGCTAAAGCCTGGGCCGGCGAAGAGACGGCTTCGCGGATCATCTTCACGGACGTGGCTCCAAAGAACACACACATCGCGCGAGCGAAAATCTTAGACTTGTTTCTTGACACACCAGAATGCAACGCCCACACCACAGCAACAGATGTCCTCTGGAGCGGCACCCCGCTACTTACTCTCCCACGCTATAAGTACAAAATGTGCTCCCGCATGGCGAGCAGTATTCTCAGTAGCGCGCTCCCCAGCTCTGAGGCTGGCCAGCGCGCCCGTGAAGAACTCATCGCGTCGTCGGACGAAGACTACGAGAATAAGGCTATCCGTCTATGTCTGGATCTGCAGTACTCTGGTCACGAGGGCTACGCCCGCGGCCGGCTGACGGATATACGGCAGATGCTGTTCCGGGACCGTTACAAGAATAAGCTCTTCGATACGGCGCGCTGGGTGCGCGATCTGGAGACTGCTTATGAGGCCGTCTGGGCGCAGTGGGTTAACGGCGAAGAAGGCGATATCTGGTTATGATGTGCACTGCGAATATACCCCTTGAGCGATTTTTCCTTTTTTGCCTTTTTCTGTCTTCTCTTCATTCTCGTTCTACTTATTTGCATCTGGGTCTCATCTACCTTTCTACCTTCCGCCCTGGGTTTGGGCTGGATCATTTATGTAATGAATTTACCTTTGCATGTAGCTTTGTGATGTACACGTACACTGGGAATATTCACGAAAGAGAGGGACTGTCGGTTGGTTTCTTGGGCAGCGTTATGTCCTTCACATTTGTATTTTGGACCTCTGGATATGCACGACTTGTAGTTTTGGGATCGTCTTTTTGATAAACTGAACAGCAGAACAGGTCTACACAACCTTTTTCCAGGGCAATCCGCCTACCATTTCCTCTGCTAATGATTTGCAACTCTCGCCATCTGACAATGAAGACATTGTACAATACTATGGTAAGCTCTGTCCCTATATCTATACCTAGAAGCAATATGATCATATCCACTCATTTAGGATACAACTTGTTTGATACCTGCTGCGAACCTGGGCACTTAGCCCCTAATGGCGGTATGCAGAACCCAAGCCACATGCAAGCCCTCGGCCCTGAGAACCCCTGTTTACAATTGGTACCTTGTCCCCAGCAACCAATAGAGTCGACGCCGTTCCATCCCTCAATCGCAATCCAAGACATTCGTGACGCACTGAGACACCCAAAACCAATCAATACCTTGATGTTTACATTGGCCTTTGTCGGTCTGAGCAGCCTTCTCCCCGCATGAGCCTATCACATCATCAAACCTCCTTATCTCGTCTCTGCATCCCAAGCTCTACTTGAGAACGCCCTCTCCATCCCTGTGTCGTGCAGAGGGGATGAGGCACCAACTACTCTCAGATCCCAGCTTCGCCATTCAAACTAGGTCCAGGTGCATCCAGGTCCAGGTCCACACCAAATCAGTCCCAAACCCAAAACCTACTCCACCAGCGCGTGACGGGCTGAACCAGGGTATCTGCATCTGCATCATAGCAAAAGCAAAAGTACACGCCATGCTTCGGCTCTTGCATATTACATTACGCATTGCACAGTACATACACCCCGACACTAATACGGAGCGAGTACTCCGTCGAAGGGAGGCGTTAAGCCCGGTCCATATTGATATCCGCCTATCCCTACTCCGTACATGTCATGTACGTACCCCGGTAGATGCGGCATGGCATTCTGGTTTTCATCACATGTTCCTCAGACTAGGGAGTCAAGTCCACGGGTAAGACATGCGCTTATCCGTCTTTTGTCTGCAGGTTGCCTGTTTGATTCCCACATGGCTCCACGCGTGTCGAGGATGGAATCCGTATTGGGATTGATGGGTGGGGACTGTATTGGTGTGTATGCACGTACTCCGTAGAATGTGCTTGTATATCCCATATCCCGGGAGTTATACTCCGTACAGAGATAAAGGAATAACACTTGACAGGTCCTACAGAGTAAGCGACGATGTAAGTGAACATGTACAAAGTACGATTCATTCCATATGCATATCAAGAATCTTCATGATGATCAACGAACCTAAATCCGCCCGTTTGATACATACAACTGCCAGTGACGAAATAGCCACATTGAGTTTTTGAAAAAGAAACCAAAAAATCCCACCAACATCCCAAGGATCCCTCACCCTGGTATCCCTACATCATAATCCAAACAACCCGAGTTCACATCCCTTACATCACCGCCTCTCGTTATCGACTGTTAATTCTAGTCAATTGCCAATTCCCGTCTCAGCCAAGTAAGCCCGTTCGCTTCACAACTCCCACGAGTGACAGAGACAAATCGGGAATCCACCCCATGTGTGGTATCATATCCACCGTGGATCACGCTCCCATCTTGCTCGGGTCGGTATGGAGGGTAGCGGCATCGCTGAGTCGGTTATGGTGCTTTGTGAGTGGTGTGGCGCGGGTGGGGAAGTACGCCACAGAGATTTGGGGCGTTGGATCGGTCGATTAGCCGCTCAGAGGGCACTTTGAACCGATGATGGATTGTGGCTTGTTTTTGGTTTGGGGAAGGTTTGGTTTTTGGATTCGTAATATATTAGGATGTTAGAATGCTAATATGTTACTGTTGGACTACGGTACGGGTGATATATCGAGAATGTACGGTGTTGAAATAAATCACGAAGTTATAGTACGGACATTTACGATTGGGCCTAATTAGGTATGGGATTCGTCGGTAGGTACTGGTTAAAATGAAAATGGATTGTGATGAATGCCATGGATTTACAATTACTAGAATGTTGAGCATTTGATGCTCATACCCTATAGTTCCCTGAATATATCAGCGCTACGGATATACGGAGTACACATAGCCATATTAAGCCGATCACACACCCAAACAAAAAATCTCATCCAATTCCGCTACTCGTATGGAGTAGACAAGGTTACATCATTGGCAATGACGATCAGCGAAAGAACTACGGACTACACCGAGACACTCTATTCCGTCTCTCATCCTAAGACTAACAATAATCCAAGCCAAGCCCCAAACAACGGGATGGCCGTTGCGTCACGCGCCCACCAACCCCTGCCCTTCACAGCCCTCTGCAAGCCCACAAGTCCTAGACTCGCCTTTCCCCTGAAACGAGGCTCAAAGAAGAAAAGGGGTGGCCAGAACCATTAGCTCTAGGGTCTATATAGATTGCGCCCCATTTGGCCTGTCTCGATACGCATCGGGAAATCCTCGGCCTGCGGAGATCCTCGGGGTGCGGAGGGTCTGGTGGAGAGGTGGGAAATTTCTGCTATGGTATTTGCCGTGGGGGGGCAGGAACTGCTCCGTTCATGTTCCACTCTGACACTCACGTCCCTCTTCTTGGTTTATTTATTGACTGGACCAAGTGCTTTGACCAGGATGGTGATTTGGCCCCCAAGTTTTGTTGTTTGATGCTTGTAACGGAGGATTTACAGGTTTCTGGGGATTCATTTATTTACCCAAGATATTAACAATATTATACAATCCCGAATTACTGGGTTCTTTGTCGTTGGACCTTTGTACCTTTTGCGGGAACGATTAAGTTTGGTCCGGATAGATAGGGTTGGATTTTGCAGGTGTCGGGCTTTGTATGTTGTACGTTACTATATTATACATTATACATCTACGGAGTAGTAGTTTTTCTCATTATAGCATGTTATTTAATATTTGCACATGAGCTTCAAACTTGGGAACCGGATCAGGAACTAGGTCAGGAACTGGATCTCCCAATTTGGTTCTGCGTGGGCCTTCATATGGCCCGTTCTCCATTCCCGTCCGTTCTCCATCCGACATAATCGCAAGCTTTTCCGAAATGGTCAACCTCAGACTTTATTTAGTATATGTATGGAGTACTCGTTTTGTATATCGTTTTACAACGTAAGTCGTAGGCCTACGCCTAATGGTGAATATCTACAGACCTCTGACTCGTATATATGTTGTACAAGGTAAATAATACATTCAAATCCATCTGTGTTACTACAGTATACAAAGTGGCTCCGTTCTCAAAATTTGCTTAGCAGATGATTGTACGGAGTACGGAGTAGGGAGCACAGAGTACGAGGTGGAGTAGGCCCAAACGGTTTCCCACAGATCGGGCACCATGCGAGTGGTCCCCGATATCTAAAGCCCGAGAGGGTGGGCCACCAATCACGGTCTAGGCCGCGGTGTCATGGCCTTGGAGCAAATTCAAATTCAAATTATCCAAATTCGGATGCAAATTTAACTCAAAGTCAAATTTAATTTCAATTTCAATTTCACAACCTAAATTCAAATTATTTTCTATACATATTTCCGTGCAAGTACGGAGTACATAGTTACTTGGGACGTACGAGGATTCCTTACACCTCCAATTTCCAGAACGCGTGGATGGCATTGAATGATCCACCTCGTGTTGTATCGATGAACATATCACAAAAGTCCAACCTATTACCCAAAACGGAAATGGAGACGACTAGGGTGTAAATCTGTGGACACTGCCAATAGCTACAATAGTGAGAATCTAGAACGATAAATTATGTACTTGTCCGGAGGACGGAGTACTCCGTATACAACATAGCTATGTATGATAATTTCCCTATGACTGCCTAGGTGTTAACGTCATAAGCATAAGCGAGGAAGTCGTTAATAACACCCAAATGGGATACGATATATTGTACCCACGTGACCCAAACGGCGAAAAGGGGGCCACAGGAACGACGTGCTTGGACCCTCTCTGGGCTACAAAGCCATGCGGAAGGCCCGACAGTCAGGAAGCAGCTGCGAGACCGTTCGCTCCACTTTTATAGTGACGGCTACCCCGTTGAGCTTCAGTGTCTGGCATGAAGGTCTTTTAGTATATCCATATAGAGATATTCTAGTAATCTTTTGTTCTCACCATATCAAGTATATACTTTCCTATCTTCTCTTACACCAGACACACTACCTCCCCTCAATACCAGTACCCAAACACCCGATCTAAGCTCCAGTGCACGGGGCTACAGTGATCAGCGGTGATCCCTGCACGCCGACAGGGATTTATCTCAAATACTTGCCGTGTCTCTGATTGGCGAACAGACAGGGGAACAACAGTCTCCCTTGAGTAAACGGTAAAACAACAAATCAAAATAAATTAAAATTCAAAAATTCAAAAACTGACAGGTCCAAATCTCGGGTACACCCTAGTCGATGTTGCATTCCAGGACGACGGGTTCATCCTTTCAGAAACGGTTTTTCCCAGGAGTACGGAAATCCGATCTGGCTGTCCACACGAGGACTTGTCCACATGGCTACACAAGGCCATATTTTTCCCTTTTTATTCCCTCTAGAACTGTGTGTTTCACACCCCAGAATATACCACCTTGGTAGAAGCCCGAAAACAGGAGAGGAGTCAATTAATCTCTTTTCTCCGCACTCTTTTATTTTTAAATCTATAGATAGCCCTGTTCAAATATTGCAAGCCTTAATTAATGATTAATCTATACTCAGTACGGAGTATAGATACGATGTATAATAATAATAACATATTTTTTTTCCAATCTGGTGTGGAATAAATTAAATGATTAAATAGATTAAACATTTTGGAGGCGCCCATACCCGCCTATCCTTAACCCAACAAGGTAGTCCCACGAACAATGACAAATACCTGGGAACCAATCAAATTCCTAGTCCCTCCATATGGATGCATGTAAGGTCTTCCCCTGGAGGATTTAAATTACAGTATGCATACTAATTCGGTACATATTGTATGATATCTGCGTATTTTACCTACCCTCACAGTGGCTTGTTCTCTCCCAAGTATAGCATCTGGTAAGGAAAAGCAAAAAAAAAGGTGTGGCTTGCGTTTCAACGGTTTCCACCGGTGGGGATCTCTCAGCTGCGACATGCCTAACCAGGTAATCTGGAAACTTCGCACTCGTCGATCTCTCCTTCGATCCACGATCTCGGCTTCTGATGCATCCATCCTTTCTTTCTGGTACGCCAGTGTTTAGACCGGAAATAGTCTGTGGACTGTGGAAAGGACGGGAAAAATAGATAGACTTACACTTGTGCCGTTACGGTATAGCGGGAATGAATTAAGGATATTCAGATTGGAATGGATAACGTCATATCCCGTGTCTTTGCAGCTGGATAGTACTTCTCTCCTTGGATTTGGTGCTAATAAAGACAATTTTGCTTTGATTTCACTTTCTTCCCCCTCTAGGCGTCATGTAGGATCCACGGTCAACTCTCAGTGACAGGTGGCAGGTGGCCCATGCGTCTCTAGTTATCGTTCCTCTTTGCTTGAAATGGATTTTATAACATACAACGTACATAAATTAGGTGACATTTGTCTGAACCCGATTAAGCGAACCTCGATCTGGTGAAAAACCAGGAAACAGAACCTGTCACGTTTGTGATGGGGTCTAAGCCATATGGAAGACATGCAAGGTAGAATATACAAATTTCCAAACCAATAGTATGAACACCATATGGAATCTAAGAATATAATTGTTTGATATCAAATATGAAATCGAAAACTCCGATCTGGGTCTTCAGGGATAGCTCGGTGTTGTTCGGGGAGGCTGAAGCTCCGCTCCCTGTCATCGCACGGAGGCACCGATTTCCCCATACTATTGAATGTAAAAAATAAGGGATAAAATATATATATATATATTTTTTTATCTCTTCACAAGTCCCAAAGAGAAATTTGTCAATCCAAACTCGGTCCACCGGGCCACTCCACCGTGGATCATTGAGAAGCAACTCTGGTTGAGCCAATGAGATCTCGGACTTGACCGATTGAACATGGATCGGGTATACAATCGAGGAAAAGTGTTGTGCATGGCTGGCTGAGTGGAATCTGGGACGTCTAACCGCTTGTCACTCGGAAGCTAGATCTGCCCCTGGCTTATTTGGGGGATTTTTGACCCCTTTCTGTTAGTGGTTTTACTTATATTATTCAACATTGTTATTGTTGATGTATGTAGCTATAATTACTTTTTAGGTTATGAAAGGCGCTTGAAACGGAGTATACCTATGTATGGAGTACTATATCTCGAACTGAAGGAAAAGTTGCTTTTTCTATACTACCGTAGCCTTGGGAATCAAACAAAGAGCATGTACAACATAGGAAAAATAATTTAAGAGAAAAAATAAATAAAAATAAATAAAACAGTTAGCGCCATGGATGATTTGGAATTCCAGCAACGGGGCTCAGGGTCGATCACTCCGATCTTTTTCTGTTTTACGCGTCTTTCCTCAGCCCGAATTCCCGGGTGGTACTGGAAGATCCCAACGGAGCATTTTCCCACTCCCCACGATCTATAGATTACAATAGTGTGGTATTATTTATTTTATTTGATTTTATTTTAATTACCATTCAGCCTGTATTATTCCGAACTGTCAGCTCCCAGATCTTGGATCGTGATCTTCCATAGCGGGACCTGTATTTTTTTTTCTTTCGGACCCGTCCCCCTGGTACTTAAGTCTTGACATTGTCCGATACTATAATAACCTCTTCCTCTACTTCTCATTATACTCTTATACTTCATCTATAAACCATACACACACACACACACACTCTCTCTCTCTCCCCTCTCTACTATCTACTCTCTACCTATTCTCTACCTACTCTCTACTCCACTCTCCTCTCCTCTCTCATAATGCCTGCTTCACACCGTCGTGGTCCTTGGGTCCCAGAGGAAGACCAACTCCTCACCCAACTGGTGCGCGAACAAGGCCCAAACAACTGGGTTCGCATCTCTCAACACATGCACTACCGCTCGCCCAAGCAATGTCGCGAGCGTTTTCACCAAAATCTCAAGCCCTCGCTAAACAGAGAGCCCATCTCCGCCGAAGAGGGTCTGATGATCGAGCGCATGGTCAACGAAATGGGAAAGCGCTGGGCCGAGATCGCCCGCCGCCTCGGCAACCGCAGCGACAATGCAGTCAAGAACTGGTGGAATGGTAGCATGAACCGCAAGAAGCGCGGCCTGTCCACCCCCACCACCTCCCGCACTTATTCAGGCCGTATCGAGGCACCCTACACCCGCGCCTCAGCGATGAGCCCATCCCGCTCTCGCTTCTCCAGCTCTTCTGCTTCTTCTTCTCGCCCCTCATGGACAGAGTCCATCGAGTCCGCCATCTCTGAACAATACTCCCACTCCCGCAGAGAATCCCTGGCTTCTTCCGCCCGCCAGCTCTCTCCCATCTATACCCTTCCTTCCATCAACCGACCAATCGAAACTCCCCTCACCTCACCCGCTTTCTCCGAGGCTTCACACGCTACCTCCTGCGAGCCGCCTTCTATGGTCTCAGACCACAATTCCGTCTGCTCTTCTTCACCCCGCACATTCCCCTCTCCGCAGCTCCTGCCTTTGCCTGTCGACCTGCGTTCGCAGTACGAGATCCGGAGGCCCAGCGTCCATGTCGTCGAGGACTCGCCAAGTTACCCGGCTCGCTCTCTAGAGTCACTGTCAGATATGGCCTCCGCACAGCGCTGGATGGGTCACCAGCCTACCCTGGCCTCATGGCACCAGCCTACAGACTTGCCCAAGTCTTATATCCCCAAGCCTGAGCCTGTTCGTGACACTCGTATGGGGGTGAACAACCTGCTCAATTGAAAGAAAAAATTTCAAAAACACCATACATTTGTCATGATGTTTACGAGTCTCATTTCTCACTGTTTTTTCCTTCTTGTTCTATACTCCTGATTCCCCTTCGCGCTCGGGTCCACCGATGGAACCCTTCTTGTACATTTTGCCAAAAGCTTCGCCCTCGATTTTCTTTGTGTCTATGCTCTCTTCCAAAGAGGTATTACGATTTCCTTTTGTATACTCTTAATGTGTATTACCATGGTTCGAACTCTGTCCTTTTGGGTCCTTGAGGCTCTGTTCAGTTGAATGATTATTTCTTTTCTTTTCTATATTTCTTTACTATTGTTTGATTAGGCTCGCAGTCTGGAGAGATTGGGCTCTCTATTTCTGCCTTCGGGATCGCATAATACCCTGTTTATAGCAATGACCTCTAATTTGGATAATAATAATATCTAAATCAATCACATTACATAAAACTACTATTTCTTACCCAAATCTACATTCGTTAGGTACAGACAACACAAGTCGTACGTATACGATGTAAAAGCCAAAAAGTCGTCTGTACTCCCACACCTCCCCGGTTCCAGCCAGCCTCTGATCTAATATGCAGGTATCGACAGGGAATGCGGATATGCAGCTTCCAACCGTTTCGTTCTCCCCTTTGCACGGGTCCCCATGAGGAATGCGCCACCGGACACACGCTGTGTTCACGAGGACGAACGCAAGGGATGTGAGAGCATGAGGCCTTCTGGTCAGGGCCTAAGCACGGAAGTAAGGACCCACCCTTTTGTCTGACAAGGCAAGGTCTGTTTGGAGACACAGAGATGGAACGTGGGCGGATTCATAGATTGGAAGATTGTATGGTATCCAGGTGATACTCCGTATTTTTGCAGGGTACATAGTGGCTTGGTTTATGCACATGTATTCTAGCAGCTAGGGAGGGTATATACCATGTATTCAGTTGTCCAAGGGGAAACAGCATAATACCCACGCCGATGGCGATGGTGCTAGTGCTGGTTATGCTGGCTAATGCTAATGTATTGCCTGCATCTAGACCAGAACCAGGACCAGGACCAGAAGACGTAATGTAATGCATACATGTACATAATGCATGACCCATGAACACCATGCACAATGACAGGCTAGACCCTGAATCCAGACATCAGAGACATGACACGCACCCCTCCCACAGGAAGCTGAAAAGCAAAAATGAAAGAAATGAAAGAAATGAAAAAGCAAGAAGTCTATTCGAGAGGTTCGTCCGCGCCTGCAGGAGAAAATGGAAAATCAAACGGTCACCGTCCACAACCCCCCCCGTCCCGATCTAGGGTAAGATTGACATTGGCTCCCGCAGCCACTCAGAGACAAGGAATGGGAGAAGGATTTGTGCGGTTGTCTCAAGATACCCTAATACAACACTAAGTACGGAGTACAACATACAGTATCTAAACAGCGGAACGAGAGTGGGAGAGACGACGAGCGGGGGTAACAACCATATCCGGTAGTAGACAGGTGCTGGGATCATTAACGCCACACTTACCTGGGCAGAACAAGTCGAAACCCAGACACCCAACCTTGATTTTCCCGCCTATCCGCCGCATTGAACGAAACTACTGCGCTACTGGCTGCTGTGATAACCTGCTAATGCGGGTTGTGTGATTTCGCTCGGATCGCTTAGGACGGGATGAGCGTTGGGATGAGTTCGTAGCCAATCAGGGGAGTGGTCTTGATGCATAAGGACGGATTGGTCACCTTCTGACGGGATGAACGGCGGGGCTCTTCTGGTGGGGATTTGATTGGTGTTGCATGGATCGTGGAGATGTTCGTGCATGCATGCAAGCCGTCTGGATTTTTATTATTTTTTATTATTCTCTTTTGTCGGGTCGTTCTTTCCGCTCTCCCCGTGATGTAGGTTGGGCTTTGGCCGTTGAGATTTGGTATCTTCTTTTCTTTTGGGGGTTGGGTGGCGGGTTTGGGGGTTATGGTACATGTAATAACGGAGTTTGTGCTGTTTTAGTGTGCTGTATGTATTTGGGGTTGTTCATTTCTCATGCATCGTTTATTTTTGGTTCTGGTTTTATCTGTGTTTTATCTCTGTTTCGAGTCTGTTTCCCTTTTCGCCCACTATACAGCCGGGTTGTGATTGTGTATGATATCAAATTATTTCATGACTCGCATTCCTAGGAGTGTCATTCCCAGCTCCACATTATTATTATTACGAAAATAATACCCAGCCAGCCAGCTAGAGCTCCCACACACCATCCGCTCTGTTCAGCTCGAGACTATCGAAGTGATCGGATGTTGTGTCCCATTCGCCAACTAAGGTCTATCGAATCAGATCGAGTAGATGGGCTTTCAGTGTGATAGGACAACAGTAATTCGGTAATCAGGATATAATTATGTACATGTGATATTATTTTCTATGTACATTGTAAGGTACACAGGTACTTCAACATTGGCATTGTGGAAGATCTGCATGTTTCTAATATGTATTTTGGATCTTTCCAGCTTAATTCCGGCCCGACTGTGTACCGTACGTACATCCATACCTGTGTTTACCTGCCTTTTGTTGTGGACCCAACCGGGATGCGGACCGTGGAAACTCACACGGGAGAAAACTTTGATGTCATGGCGTGTACTGTTTACGATTTCCTACATTTTTCTATTCCTTGATATTTCCCTACCAGGTAGGGGTAGCATTAAAGGCAGTGTTCACCATTACACACAAAGAACCCCGAGTCGAAACCCGAGTCCCCGAAAAAAGCACCCCAAGAAACTCTAATTCCTAGTTCCAAGGCATAGGGCAAAGAAAGTTCAATGACTGCCGCTAACATTGCCCTGACCACCACCCGGCACCTGCGCACAATGACGAAAACGGAAAACGGTGCCAAGGTCAGATCGATCGGTTTTATAACTGAAACGAGCCGTTGAGGTGTCGCTCCGCTGGTGTGGATATTAAACGTAACTCTACCATGGGAGAGGAAGGAAAGGATCAGGGGATCTGTACGGAGTATGTACATACCTAGGTCCATACTACAACAGTTGAACTTAATACCGCATTTGTAATACCAAATACATGTTCACGATGTCGGCTATTTCATCCATGGTTTGACAGACGCACATCGAAGCTCGATCCATGGATTCATTCTTCTGCCGTTGCGTTCCAATCTCCCGGATCCTGTGATCGACAGCCACATCGCCGTATATAGCAGTTTTGCCGGGCTCAATTTTGGGGATCCGTTAATGTGCGCAAGAGCGATCGAGATCGGGATTGGACCTCGGCAGATTATCAGCTTCTAGAGACTTTGCATGCTACTTTGGTATTGCACCTGTACTTAAACCACTATCAACCTCTCTATATTGCATGTGTATGGATCCTGATGACATAGTTACTCCGTACATAATATAATTTAACCTACTCCGTACGCCAAATCTCGTCAACACCGCAGTAACCGCTCTCTATAATACAGCCCCCTGATTGGTGCACGGAGAATCTCGGTGGAATCTCACGCCAACCCCAGAACAGCTCTAGCGCAGAAAGGTACCCGCCTGTCGGTACCCACGATGGGCTACCCAGCCGCGCGAGCCCTTTTTTTGCGCTTGCCGTCCCCTGACCATAACCGGAGACAAGGTGCGAGAGCCATGCAAATCCCCGTTCTTCGGGACTTTCCCGAGGCCAACGCCTCAATTTGCAGCGCTACTCCAACCCCCTAACCGCAGATTGAGCCGTCCATTTTCCTTTCTGGGTAGTTGGCTCCGGTGGTGGCGGTGCTAGCTATGTATTCCCGTGGCTGTGCTAGGGGCTGTGGCGTAACTGTATGTTGTATTTCAGATTACAGTGTTTTTGAAGTCTCTTTGTTGTCCGGGATGCTCTTTCTTTCTTGGAACCTTGGAAGGTTCTAAGGGTTGCGTGATCATTTCCAAGTTTCCAACCGGGGGTTTGAGTTTCAATGGGCTTTTCTGCATAAGTGGAGTTGTTTTGAGGGTTGCTGCTTTGGGCATCTTTCGTTGCGCTTGTATGTACACAACCCCAACCTCAGGGGACTTTTCTCGCGGAAAATTATTACCGTTGACGTGGTCCTTCCTAATAGGGTTCAGGGGTTTGATTTGTCTTGATTGGATATAAAGTCTGTTGAGACAAACTCTTGGCAACGGCGGCTTGGCTAGAAGGAATACCAGGTGTTTTGACATCTACAACATACAGAGTAGTTAGTACGTGCTTGTATATGGATACATGTAACCCGTGCCTTCTTGTCGCGACAAATTGGTATTATTCCTTTGAAGGTTGCTGTAGTCCTTCCTAATACAGCTAAGGTTTGATTTAACTTTGTTAGATATATAGTTTGCTAGGATAATGCTTAGCAACGGCGGGTTAGGGGGAAGGAATATCGGATGTTTTTTTTCTGTATAGTACACACTTGTATACATACTCCGTATGAATCACCTGAACCTCAGGGGGTCCTTCCTAATGCGGTCGGAGAGTTTCATTTGCCTTGATGGCACGTGCAGTTCCAAGGTTTACTGGGACAGATACTTGGCAACGGCGGTTTCCAATATTGACTAGAAGGAATATAGGATGTTTGATATCTAGTACAGACTTGGAAGGAGACATGGTACCTTGGTCACGGTGTGTGGAGAACCGTTGCTTGGCTAAGTTGGATGGGAAAGCTCAGGCCTACGGAGGTACAGAGCGGCACTTTGTAGAGGTAGCGTAGGAGGGAAGGTATAGTGTGGGTGAGATATGGCTTGCTGAGTTTCCATCTAAAGTCCGCTATCTACTGGCGGCAAAAGACAGGCATATTCTCAATCGGACATTCGATCTCAACATTGTGACCGCCTTTATGCAAAACATCTTTCTCGTCCCAGAGCTTCCACGATGCCCCAGCCGGCAGATAGACCTTGACCGTACGCTGACCTGGCTCCAACACAGGCACAACCAAGTACTTAGACCCAAACATATACTGAGTCTCAACTTCCCAAGCCCGCTCATCCGACGGGAATTCATAAAACAGAGTCCTCATCACAGGGGTCCCCTTCTCATGAGCCTCCCGCATCAATCCCCGCGTGTACTCACGAAGCTGCTCACGAATCCCAATATACCGTTTACAGATTTCATAGACCTCCTCTCCGTATGACCAGATCTCATTATCCGCCCCGCTAGCCGTCGGCTGTCCCTCCGGTTTCGGCTCACGGTCACCATGCAGCCGCATAACCGGACAGAATGTTCCCCACTGGAACCATCTCGTGAACAGCTCGCGGAACAGAGGATCATCTGGGTTGCCTCCGTGGAAGCCGCCGATATCTGTCGTCCACCAGGGGATCCCAGCTAGTCCCATGTTCAGGCCTGCGGCGAGTTGGTTGCGGAATGAGCTCCACGACGACGCGATGTCACCACTCCACACGAGCGCTCCGTACTTCTGGCTGCCAGCCCACGCGCACCGCAGGAGGTTGACTATATTCGTCTGACCCTCTGCAGTCATGCCTCCGTAGAAGCCCCGTGCGTACTCTTTCGGGTATGTGTTTCCGATCTGCAGATTGCTGCCTGCGTGGTAGCGGTAGATGTCGAAATCGTAGATCGAGTACTCGGGCTCGGCTTCGTCGAGCCAGAATGTTTTGATTCCTATGTCGTAGTAGTTCTGCTTGGCTTTGCTCCAGATGAACTTTCGAGCTGCCGGGTTCGTTGCGTCGAAGTGTGTGATGTCGCCATCGCATTGCATTGCTACGCGCATGCCGCGGTCGTGCCGGATGAGAAGCCCTTGTTCGAGCATCTCTGGGAAGTTCTCGGATGCGTTTTCAACGGTAGGCCAGATGGAAACCATGAGCTCGACTTTGAGCTCTTTAAGTTCCTTGACCATAGCCTCTAGAATCGGACATTGTCTGTCAGTGGGTCTTGCCATCGAAACGATATAAAAAATAGAGAACGATAACTCACCTGGATCAGGCCAGAACTCCGGATCAAAGCTCCATTCTCCTTGATGCTTCCAATGGAAGAAGTCGATGACGATCAAATCCAGAGGAACCTCGCGACGCCGATATTCGCGCGCAATATTGAGCAACTGTTCCTGGTTCGTATAGCGGAGTTTGCACTGCCAGAAACCAAGACCATATTCTGGCATCATAGGGACATAACCTGTCACTTTGGCATAGGCTTCTTCAATTTCCGCGGGCGTATCACCCGCCACAACCCAGTAGTCCAATGCCTTGGTCGAGTATGCTTCGAAGCTCATGACATTTGTTCCCAGAACCGCCCGTCCGATGCCGGGATTATTCCAGAGGAAGCCGTAGCCGAGCGATGAAACCGCAAAAGGAACACTGGCCTGTGAGTTGCGGTGCGCCAGCTCAAGGTCTGCGCCTTTAAGGTTCAGGTAGGGCTGCTGATATTGTCCCATACCGAATATCTTCTCTTTATGATCGAGAGACTCGAATCTCATGGTGAGGTGGTAGTCGCCGCCTAGGATCGGACGCAGCTCGCGAGCTTCGACAGTCAACGCGCTGCACTTGGGGTCCATCGGGTCCTGGCGATGGCGGGCATACTCCTCAAGGAGTTTGTTTCCCTTCGAATCGTAGATGATGATCTTGCCTCGGCGTGACACAGTTGCTTTGATTTTGCCGTTGGTGATTGTCGCTTCTTGGTCGGCGGATATCTCGATGCTTGGGCTTGGGCTGGATGGCTTGGAGGAGAGGGCCCAATCTTCCGTTGGAATGGACGCCTGTCTAGTTGCGCGCACCCGGAAGGCATTCTCCCCCATGGCTGCACCCAGAGGATGTGGTCGTCGAAACGGAAGACGAGCTTGTCGTCTTCGGCGTAGAGCATTTTGGTACACAAGATTGTTAGCGGTGGTTAATCTGCTGATTTCTGATGGGAAGAAAAGACGATTTGTGCTAGACAGATGAGCGGTCTAGTTCAACGAGTCGGACATTAAGTATTGAGGGAACGCATGGTACCCCTCACCATGCAATCCTAAATCCTGATGCTGTGACATGGCCATTATGGCAGATCCACTGCATGAAGTACCAGGAACAACACTCATTTGTCGAGAGAACTTCCAAGATGTCTCGGAGGTACTGAGGTGGAGATGGGCATCTTTAAACGCCCCAAGATTATAGGGTACCCGTCACTAGTTTAGCCTAAAGCCGACCTTCTAGATAGACCAAGGGCACAAGTCCGTGTCTTCCGAAAAAGGAAATTTAGATCATCTAGAAATACATCATACATCATATTGGTTCGCACAATGATCTTCTATAGACAAGCTCACTCGAAAAAAATAAATAAATAAATAAAAAGACAGTCCTGTCATGTTGGGTCAACCACTTTTATTTTGAAAGCCCAGTTAATCCAGCAATTAACCTGGAATTTGTGGCTTCAACGTTAATAATTCGGGGTTCTGATGCAAGAATCAAGACTCGTACCAAAGCAAGATTGGTGCTTTTATTCGGATGCTGTTTGACACTGTTTATGCCTTTTCCTCATACAATTCATATCACAGCCGGGATATTTCAATTCGAACTATAGTCACTTTCAATTGACATATTGTCGGTTCTTTCCTGTTCTAATTGAGGACGGCGAGGAACATCTTAATCTAGTTAGCGCCCATGCTGCCGATCATGGTGAGTTAGCTCCCACCAACGTCGAAGAGAATGGGTCATTGACATTAGCTCTAGTTCGCAAAGCTCAACTCGTGCTTGCTGGAGACGTGTCCGAGCGTATGAAGACTGGGTCCTCATATAACCGCCGAGACCCCTGCTTCACCTGTGTTATCTCGAAGATGACGCCCGAGGGGATTGAAGGCGAGGCAGGCCTCCACTATTCAAGCCACAACACAACAAGGACCATTTCCGACTCTGGCTTTTTCAGGGAGCACCGGGCGTCTACGCTCCCTACCCCGGCCGAGGTGAGACTATATCAACGAGGAGTCAGACAACATCCGTGGTACAAGGTTCAACCGACCCCCGCCTGTCAAGTTTCCATCGTTGGGCCTGATTGTCAAATACGGAGCCGACACAACCGTTACAGAGGCAGAGACCCAAAATATGGTATACAAGCAGTTGAAAGGCAAAGTGCCAGTCCCCGAGGTGTTTGGGTGGACCGAAGATGGTGGCCAGGTATTTATCTACTTGTCCTTGATAGGGGGCGAACCCTTGGAGCAAAGATGGGGTGCTTTGAACGATGAGGAGAGAGAGGCTGTCTGTAAAGAGCTCAACGGCATGGTCAAGGCCTGGAGATCGTTAGAACTGCCCGACCAAGTCCTTTACGTGGGTAAGTGGTCTGAATTCATTGCGGTAGCTAGCCAGAACTATGCTAAAGCACCCTTTAGGTGGCCTAGATAATCAACCTCTAAATGACATCTTCCTTTCCGGCCACCGGGACTTAGCTGGCCCATTCTACGGTGCAGACGCCGTCCAGAAATTTCAGGATGGCTGCGATATCGAGATTGATGGGAAGGTGCCCGTGGTTTTCACGCATGATGACCTTGTGCCCTCAAATATCCTCTTATCGCCCGGGACGAATCCAGTAGTAGCTGCCATCATTGATTGGGGCCAGGCAGGGTGGTATCCTGCTTACTGGGAGCATTGCAAGGCGCGTCGCGTCAGGCCGAATCCGGAATATTTTGGTGATGACTTGGATGAAGAATGGAATACGAGATACCTGCCAACTGTTTTGGACCCGGTCGATGATGAAACAGTATACCACCCTTGGCTGTGGTTTGTCTTGTCCAAGGGTATCTAGTTATGCGAATGAAGATGCTCATTGGGACTATACAGCCGTGGGTAGATAGAAAATATACCTTATGAAATTTATATGTGTTCTGGCCCTTAGGTCGTGGGCACATAAAAAAAAAAAAAAAAAAAAAAAAAAAACGTCACGCATACCACACTCATCGTGTATCTAGATCAAATATCCGTCCTCTCGTCTATTTACGAATGACATGCTCGCAGGGTCGCAGGGCAAAGTTCGCAGGGTAAATGGACTATATTATAGAATTTAAGAAGTAATTACCAGTATGTTACCGGTTTATTATAGTCTTACTTCTTACCAGCTTTCGAGTAACCCTATGACTAGTAAGGTCGCAGGGTAAAACCTATCTAGAAGGGATGGGATTCCTAGTAACAATAGGTAAGCTCTAAAGGTCTTACATTGCAAATAGTACCGTGGACGTCAAATGTCCTTCATAAGACCTTAAAATAGACAATAGAGCATACAGTTCCAACTTCACTTTCATGTTTCCGCTGCACCAGTTTTTAGGGACCACTGCGACATTCGGCTTTTTGCCCTGCAGAAAAATAGTAACATACCCGGACATGAGTGTTGTTATTTTCATATGGCTTGACAAAATTGCTTGATAAGACTACTAGTCCTGACCTATTCCTGGCACCCATGGATATGAAAGTACATGATATGCAGGTTGTGATAGCTAATTCTTCTATCCTTGTAGCTATAGCACTTATGAAGAGAAGAAAATCTGTTAAGAAAAATGCATCTAAGGAATACCAAAGCGCACGTCCAAAAGTCCGCTAAGATGTCTACCCAAACAAACATACCTAACAAAGCCGTACCATCAGCTAACGTCTTTATATACTGCCTATGTAAGTGTGATTCGGGTGGGAGGCAGAGGACCAAGGTGGTGTCGGTATCCGATTAGGCCGGTTGAAGAACGTAGATACAAAAATAGATAAAGAAAAGAGAGTATAGTTTAATTACATAGCTCGGATAATTTAATTTGAGCTATAAGAAAGAAGCTTAGGAAAAGTAGTCTGTCTCTGATGGATACTATGGACGAGGATCTGGAAGAGCGAAACTAGGGAGTAGATGACGGGGTTAGGATTGTCTATCAGCTTCCTCAATCCTTTTAAGTATTGCCATGGTCAAAATTGACTCCCCTTTGTCCTCAATTGGGCTTTTCTGGTGCCTATTGTAAGCCTACACGGCACTTGCGAGACATACTTTGTTGTCCAAGACACGATGTTACTATTCATGACCTCCACCGCTTCTTCTTTGTTTAAATACCCGTCAATTATAAAAGCAAGCAGCCTTTAGTTCTTCGAAGTTTGTCGTTAGGCTCAGAATTCAATAAAAATAGCTGTTTGGACCCGTGGACCGTCTATGGGAGATTCCCAAGTTGTCCAGCCCTGGAGATATTGTCGGATGACTGATGTTCCCCGGAAAAAGGACGCTATTCCTTATTAGGACAGAGAGACAAGCTACCAGCGGGCACGGTTTTCACCTTGCATTGCTCAGTTCTATCCCCTCATTTGTCAATTCCATTTGAACTTCCGTTCAAACTGTTAGTTGAGATCCGTTTTGGGCCTCCGATTCATCCAGCGAACCCCAAATCTTGGCATTCAGCGGGGCTGCCTCAGCTCCTACCGCGGACATGGACATCGACATGGACCTTGACCTAGGACCAGAGCCAGAGCTCGAGCACGAGCCAATTCAGGTGGTGGGTGTTTTTTTAGTCTTTGAAGTCGTAATCGATTGTCGACTGACATGTGTCGAGTGCTAGGAAACAACGTCCAACGTAGAAGCCACCGTCGACCCCCTCACCGATGAAGCGGTCTACGAAAAAGTGCATATTCGCGGTGTCGATGAATTGACCACCGAAAATATCAAACAATTTGCTCGAGAATGCTCTGGTCAGGAACCAGTGCGCATTGAATGGATCGACGACACATCCGCCAACATCATCTTCCCCGACGCCGAAATTGGCCTCCAAGCTCTCACAGCTCTCACCCAAGTCGCCGAGGAAGAAGACGCGACTACCTTGCCACCGCTGCGTCTCCGATTGGCGAAAATTCTCTCCTCCCACCCTGATTCCGTCCTCCAAGTGCGATCGGCTGTCAAGTCGGACCGCAAGCAAGCACGCGCCCATGAGAAGAGTCGCTTCTATCTCATGCACCCGGAGCACGATCCCAGAGAACGCCTGCGACAAGAGTTTGCGGACAGGAGGCGTAGCGACGACACAGGGGATGGCGATTACAGGCGGCGCAGATTCGACGACCGGGAGCACCGACGCCGCCGAGACCGCGACGAAGATGGCCACTTCAACGCCGACATGTATGACGATAACGTTAGCTCTGAACCCGAGCGCGCTCGGGGAAAGCCCAGAGGACGTGGCCAGAGAGACCTGTTCCCAGAGGACGATAGCCGATCAAGTGGACGTCTCCGAAATCGCAGTGCATCTCCGGGACGAGACACGCTGGAGGAAGAACTCCGAGACCGAGGTGGCCGTGATAATAGCAGGCGGTTCCGTGAGAGATCGCCTCGATACATTCGCAAGAACAAGGATAAAGAGCTTTTCCCAAGCGCGGGCGCAGGCGAGAGCGAGCCAGGAACCCGCGAGCTTTTCCCAAACAAACCTACATCCAGCTACATCAAGAAGGAGTTGCTGCCTAGCAAGTCTAGCCACCATCGCCGTTCAGACGCGTTCGACGCTTCTTCTCTGCCAGGCGCTTCTGAACACAGACGCCACAGCAATATTGAGCTCTTCCCTGATTCCGCCAACAATGGCGCCCGCATCCGTGGAGCTGCCACAGCCGAGGATCAAGGATTTGCCATCCGGGGCGGCTCGTCAAAAGGGTTGTCGATTAAAGGCAGAGGTGCATCGGTACGCGAGCTGTTCCCGTCCAAATACGACAGTCACCCCAATACGAACGCTGGAAAGGAATTGTTTTCCGATACTCTGGAGGGACGCGGAGGTCGCCGTCGTCGGGCTGAGGATATGTTCAGCTAAATTGACTAAGTGATAGGCTGAGAACTTGTGCATCTGCTTGATTGTAAGAAGACTTCACGAGGGCATGATGGATATCCGGCGTTTCGCGAATGGGATGGGGAAATCAATTGTCTGATAAAAATTCATAATGATACATACTCTACTCTGCTGGAAGGTGGAAAAGCCGCATTTTTCTGTAATCTCCGATTAATAACTGGACAGAAGATGTAGAGCAGACATATTCATCAGGAGTCGTAGTTAGGAAGATATACAAGCATGTGTGCCGCGACTAACCTCTCCCCAACCAAAATTTCTCCCAGGCATCGGATGCAAGCATGGCTCCCTCCAAAACAGTAGATGCGCTATCAAGTGCTATAGTTGCTCGGTTCTTGCGCAGCAATAATTATTCCGAGACATTAAAGGCTTTTCTCCGCGAAGCTGAGCTTGCTCCCGACGTGGGGCAGACCTCTGGCGATGACACCAACAACTGGACCATCCAAAGCCTGCTCGAAGAGAAGAACACCTATGATCGAACCGTGAATTTTGAAAGATATGGCGAGGATCATCAGCAGTCCTCTTTATGGAGCGAGCCAGGTGAGTTTTATTTTGGCACGGGAGTCAAAGGTCATCGTGACTCGGCTTTACATGTCAAGCTTTATCTGGGATTGTTTTGTTAGTTATCTGACGTATCCCTAGCACCATCAAGACCTGCTCTCATCCAGACACCGACGTCATCCAATATTCTTGCTGCGTCGGTAGAGCAATGGCAGGAACCCTGCGGCGATGCCGATGAAGCCGCCGCAGACGCTGCATCAGCGCAGTCTTATATCGTCTCCACGGGTGCAGATAGACAAGTCCATTTACTGCAGTCAGCAGAAGGCAATGCGGTCATCAAGTCATTCTCGGGTCTCTCTGATTCACCAGTTCTATCATTTATCTCGATCCTGCAGGGCCGGTACATCCTCATGACCAACATGTCCGGCCAGCTGCTCCTACAGCATGGATCTCAAACGCTGGATAACAGGAAGGATCATGCAAAGTATGCAGTGAAGGTGGTAGCCTACGAAGACAAGGCTGATCCTTCCAAGTGGTGGGTTGCCACCGCAGGGTGGGACGAGTGTGTTTTAGTATATTGCCTCAATATCCCCGACGAAGCAGACGCACCAGCTCTCAAGATTGGTGAGCCTGTTGCACGCATTAAACTCGTTTCAAACCCGGAGTCACTGCTGTTCGTCCCACATGTGGACAGCAACGAGCCGCTCCTCCTCGTCTCGCGCAGAGACTCGACCTATATCTACTACTACCAGGTAGAAGCAGCATCGGAAGGAACGGATACTCGTGAAAATGATGGAGCCGATGCTGAGAACTCCCCAGGAGAAGCTCGTCTCCTTGGACAGCAGAATCTGGCCCCCCATTCCAATGCCTGGGTTGCCTTCTCGCCGGCCCATATGGCGCTCAGTCCACACGACCCTGGCCTCTTGGCCGTGGCGACCTCGACATTGCCCCATATGAAAGTGATCATCGTACGTCTGCTATTCCCCGCAATGAAGACAGCGCCCGCTTCAGAGGACCCAGTGACACAGGCATCTCAAGCACTGGCAACACTGGAAATACAGAACCGCGAGGATGCTGCTATCCTCGTACAGGCAAACACCTTCGCGCCGCAAACTGCTTACTCCACACCGCAGGTGGCATGGAGGCCTAATGGGTCTGGGGTCTGGGTTAATGGAGATGATGGTGTGGTTCGTGGCATCGAGACGAAGACGGGGAAGATCATTGCTACATTGAAGGGTGGTCACGAACCCGGCTCTAAGGTGAGAACTGTTTGGTCGGGATATGTTGCTGTACCTCAGGAAGAGGGTGACCCGATCAGGGAGGAATGGGTTATCAGTGGCGGGTTCGATAAAAGATTGATTGTTTGGAAGGTATGACCTCTGTAACCAATCTCAATATCTGTTATCACCGACGTGGAAGTGAATTAGGCTTATAAAAGTACGTCTTTTAGACCTAGACATATATTAGAATCTCTATTTCTATCTTCGGTTTCACTCTTTACTCTATAAAAAAGCGGGCTCTTAATCTATAGGAGTCTACCAGCGACCTATAAGCGCCCACCGGTGGTGGAGGTGTATAGGTGATAATTTGCTGAGCGTAGCGGAAGCAAATCCGGGCCGGATCTGAGCTAAGATGGCCTGTAGGCTGCCTCTCTGGCCTGCAGCCGGCTTTTTTTTGGCCTACGGCCTACCTTTTATATCTAGTGCTGGGTGTCAGCCGGAATTACTCCCTGGCCAGGTTCTACACGTGACCTACGAGGCGCCGACCGGTAAGGTGGAGATATCTTCTAGCAGGCGCTTCATCTACCTCAACCATATCTCTCTCTTTCATCGATCGACCAGCCACGGTCATACTGTCGCTGCTATGTCTGACATAGAGGCTCAAGTTTCTGCCCAGACTCGCACGCATTGCAGACGGACCTCACCTTACGGTGTCTACTCCGGGATAAATACCGTCATGAGTCCCGACGGTCTGCAGATGTCATCTCCTGGGCACAATCGCGTGTTGAGGGACTGAGCAACGCTGTACTCCGAGAAGTTGGACAACAAACGACCGGCTTTAGTATACAAATAAATATGATTCAGATGCTTGGTCTCCGCGATCTTATATACATTTGTTACGATCTCTTCCTTGATGAGTGCGATGAGCAAGTTCCGACCGAGATATCGGAGAGTTTTTCCACGGAGCGGCCAATCCATCAGATTACTCGGAAGGGGAAGGTTTATATTATGCGAAGGGATGAGCGGGTGGACGGGAGGGTGGCTGAACAGTACGCACGCATGAGGAGCATCGACAAAGGGCCATTGCCCTTCTTTTCTGATTTGACGGATCCGCCTTTTTATAATGATGGTCGGCGTATCGAGCGCGGGGAGGAGGGATATGTGCCGGTAGCGGAGATAATCCGAGACCACAGGAGACGCCAGGAAGAAGCAGATGCGAAGCGACGTCAAGATGAACCGGATGATAACACGGGGCAAGATAACCAATGATCGTGCCAAGCCCACGAACACACTACCTGTAGTTGGTGGGCCTCAGTATTTCACCACTTCCTAGAATTTCACCATTTTCTATCTCCCAATTAAATTCGGGCTGTTTCTGTTTTCATTCTTCTACTCCGTAATTGGCGAGCTTGCTGCTTAGTCGCGAAATTATATTTCCGAGGGCCCAGTCACGAATATTTAAATATCGTATTTCGGGCTACTAAAAGAAATTGGGGCTCTATACGTCCCCATGGTAAAAGGCTACTCCGCACTATACAAGATGCGCATCTTCCAGACACTGGTTACTTTATAAAAGCCCTTCGGTGGCCTACATTCTTACAAAACATTCCGGGGCATTATCATCGCGCCTTTTTGGAGCTGTGTGCCAATTAAGAACCAATTGTTGTCCTTTTATCGCAATCCTTCAACCGCAATGTCACAATTTTGAACTATGCAGGGCAGGATCCTTTACTTCCATATGAATAAGGTAAAGGAAGACCCTACCTTGAAGGAGGTTGAAAATATAGAGGAGCCCATTGAAACATACGCAGCCATCATAGAGGCACACAAGCCGAATCCTCGAGGTCCAGGCTAGATCAAGCTGTATATCCTATCGGCCGTTGTGTTCCTGCGCTCAACTATGAACGGTGAAGTTCTCCGCACCAATGTATTGGTGATTTGGCTTTCTAACGCTGTCTAGATTTTGACAGTTCATTGATGGGATCTAGACTGAATAAATTGATTCGAATATGTCTAAGTATAGAAACTGTTACTGCTTACGGGATGTAGCCCCCCTGACCATGAACCCTGTCACGATCGAGAAGAATCAAGACAGGATATATAGCAATCGGGAACTTGGGGGTTATTCTTGGCACGTTAAGAAAAATCCTTCAGCAATCGCGCATGAGAAAAAGCACGCAGCTGTACACACATATGCCGGACGGGGACTTGGGGGAAAACGGGGAGAGACTAAGCTCAAGGGTCGCAACACAGACGAAGTCGAGCCCTCGAGTCTGGAAGGAGAAATAAAAGGAAACAGCAGAATTGATCCGCTTGGGAAAAGGGCACCGCTGTGCACATCGAATTAAGCCCGTTGATTTATCGATATCAAACAACTCGAGGCTCGTCGCGCAAGGAATAAGCAAAAACCAGGCCTATTCGACACAGCGGACCGTCCTTGATCATCGCACACGTTATGTTCTCTGGACCTCTTGCACGCTCGAGTTGCATTTCATGTTTCCCATTTTTTTAAGACTGAGTTCATAATCTATGCGACCTCACGCTTGCCCTCCTTGCGCTCCTTCTGTTCAATGGGTCAGTATTCCGTGACATGGGTGGTGGATGTTGGGTTCGGGTTGTGGTCAACGTACAAGGGCCTTCATGGTGCCGTGGAGAGCGTGACGGTGGTTGCGGCGGAACTTGGGGTCAACACCCTTGAGGGAGGGGTAACGGTTGGTCTTGGGCTTCTTGATACTGTTTGAGAAGATATATCAGCGATTCGGTCCTGGTTGGGATGGCGTGATGTATGGTGGTCGAATGCAGTAGTTCGAAGAGATTGCCAGAGCGAATATTCAAGTCGTAACCTCAAAATCATCACCCCGGATAAAACGATTCGCACACTAGCTTTTCCACCATGTCCATTGAATCGATTGAAAAAGGTCGGGAAAGTGTAACAGTAGGATAATCGAGGAAGTTCAAGGGTAGACGTACCCGTTACGGTGAGCCTTCTGGCTGTTGTGGTGCTGGGACGCGTTCTTGGACTCTGTGGGTGAAAATCATGTCAGCGCCATGGCCTTTTTTTTCCCTGCCTCACAGCTTGCAAAAGAGGCAAGGTCATAGGGTCGTGGTAAAAACGTACTGGCCATCTTGTCGGATGTTGTCGCTGATTGACGGTGTGATGGATAGAGAGGAGTGGGAATAGGGACGTCAGGCCTAGGAGGGTCGGCTAGGGCTCGTTCCGTTTGTGGGATCTCGCTTATCGGGCGGTGTACATACTAACGCATCACTACATAGCTTGCTAACTGCAAGATTGTCCTAAGCAACGTCATAGTAGCTTGATATAGTATCGTATCCTTATTGCATTTTATTAGATCGGTCTAGATAAATGAAAATTTGTGTCTTTTTTAGCTTGCTTTTGGCGGTTCTTCAGTCTACGACTTTTTCTCACCTCGTTCTGCCACTCGCCTACACGTGACCCTGATTTATATGCATCACGTGATGGATATACTTTGCATCTCCGAGTAAAGTGCAGCTGTCCGGGTATGAAGAAGACTTTATTTCGGAGGCCACATAAAACAGCAAGTCCGATAGACATATACAACCCGCTGCGTCTGATTACCAGCGGGTCCTTCCCGATCAACTTGTTCTCGGCATTACAGTTTGGAATCGAACTTCCCGCAGGGACCTAGACTCCAAAACGGACGGATAATGAAATATGTAGAGCCTTAATTGGAATAATCTGTTTTCTCCTCGTGTTCTCATAAAACATGCGTAGCATGACCGTAGTAACAAAGCTCATACTGGCCATAGTCCGGCCGTTGAATTCCCGTAGCACGTGACCAGACGCTAGGGAACAACCGGCATTCCGACTTCGACCTTTGCAACGCAACTTCAAGAGGGATAATCCAGCCTTTGCACGTCATCCACCACTGCAAAATGAGCTCCTTCCGCTTCGCTCGCTCCGCCCTCCGGGCTCGCCCTTCTTTCCTCGGTGCTCCCGTTCAGCGCCGTGGTTACGCTGAGGCCGTCGCCGACAAGATCAAGCTGTCCCTGACTCTGCCTCACCAGGTGCGTGAACGAACTCCGGCCGGCATCCCAACATCGTAACCTAAGTACTGACTTGATAATTGATTGACAGACCATCTACCGCTCGACTGGCGTGTATGTTATGCTTCCACTTGCACCCGTGTCGACGGTCCCTACGCCCTTTCCGTAAATACTGACGAACCTCCGCGATCACAGTACCCAGGTCAACATTCCCGCCGCCTCCGGTGAGATGGGTGTCCTCGCCAACCACGTTCCCTCCATCGAGCAGCTCAAGCCCGGTCTCGTCGAGATCCTCGAGGAGAGCGGCGCCACCAAGCAGTACTTCCGTACGTCCGACCCTCGCGTCCTGAGACATTCCGCAAATCTGGATTCTTCTCAATTGGGATTGATCAACTAACAATGGTGTTCCTGTATAGTGTCCGGTGGCTTCGCCGTTGTCCAGCCCGACTCCCAGCTCAGCATCAACGCTGTCGAGGGCTTCCCTCTTGAGGAGTTCAGCGCCGATGTAGGTTATTTTCCTTTGCAACGTTGCGACTTAAGCTAACCGGAACTTCCTTCCTAGTCCATCCGCGCCCAGATCGCCGAGGCCCAGAAGATTGCCAGCGGCAGCGGCAGCGAGCAGGATATCGCTGAGGCCAAGATTGAGCTTGAGGTATGAACTCTTGGGGACTACTGGACTGGTTAAATACTGACTTTTCTTGAACAGGTTCTCGAGACCCTGCAGGCCCACGTCAAATAGACTTGATGTACATAACCATTATCGCCCTAACTATGAACCTGTAGAATTATAGCAATTCTCCATTTCCCTCTAATCATACTTGCTTATTATATTATTTTTTGTGTCTACCTAGGTATAGTCCTATGCGGTAGGGTGGGAGCGCACCTTCCAAGCTTGGAAGTTAAGCAAGCACCTGACTTGCCCGTCTCATCTCCAACGACCATCGACTTTCATCCTCAGCTGACCGTGCAGTCATGGCATTCGCCAAATCACTCAAATCAGACCCCCTTGGCACCGTGGATACTCGACTGACGATGACGGACTCACCTACGGATGGCTTCTGTTCACCTCTCTTTGAGCCATTCACTGGGTTTGCGCCATTCACCCGGTTTGACGGAACTGACAAACGACAGCCAGGAAGCCAAACAGAAGCAGAAGCGAGCCCAAAGCAAGCTCACCGAATCCTTGAACTTCGCGAGTCATTCCGTGGTTTCGATTCCAGCCGAAACTGTTCTCGACTTGAGTTGGATGTCGCCGTGGATAAGTACCACACTCTTGACGGCCTTGCTGAACCCCTGAATCCCCAAAACACGCCCGCATCAAATAGCGAACGAGGAAGCACAGAGGAATCTACTGAGTCATTTCGTCGCTATCAAATGGAGAACCTACGGAGGAGTAATACCCCCGAGGCGGAGGAGTTCAATTTCGATTGCTTCCAAGATTCGCCAGAGGCAAGCTTTGCTTGTCAAGGCGATGAAAGCGAATCTCAGAAACCCTCAAAGTTGCGACGCCTTTCCGTTGGCCGCCGACAGTGGATCAAACCTCCCATCACTGCCCTGGCGAATCATCGGCCAGGCACAAATGCCGGTAACTTCAAGAACTCTAGCAATCCAGGTTCACTGATGCGGTGCGTTCGATTTTCTCCTCCTGCGGCCTCTCTGTCTCCGCCTTCTCGTGCGGCACGTAGTCCCCTACCTTCGATCGAAAAAAGACAGGATTACGTTGCTTCGCATCGACAGAAGAAACAATGCCGGAAATGGAAGGTCGCTGGTCGCACGTACTCTCGAAAGAGCTCACCATGCAACAGCCCTACGAAAAGAACGCAGTCTCTGTCAGCTCGCATCCCAAAGAACCATGATATGCGAAACTCGTTCCTTTTCAGCTTGTCTGATCGTGAAACGCGTCAAACGGCGTTCCCCACTCGTGTTGTCTCGGGTGCTGATGCCCGGGAAGTGAGAGCCAGCAACGTGGTCCACACGCCTGTTGCAAATGACTCGACAATTGCGGGTAAAACGGAGAAGAACCTCCCTGCTTTTTTTGCTGTTTCCTTTTCGCTTTACAGCATCCGACCTGCGCCCAATTCATCCAGTGAGAAAGCCCCAAAGTATGCTTTTAAATTTCGAATAACTCGAACTGATCTCCCTCAACAACCTTCTCCGCATTTCCCTACCAAATTCGACAACATCACTTGCCACCCGATCATTAATGACTTGCTATTCCACACCTGCTTCATCGTCCCTGCGCTCGTTGTGCTGGTCCCTCTCAATGTCTTCTTCATTGCAACATACCCATTGACCAACACCGGAGTCGGCGCTGTAATGCTCTACCTGGTCAGAGCTTTACTGTATCTACTGATGGACATTATCATTCTTTTGTTGTCCAAATTCGGGGTGTCTTGCGGATGCCAGTGGTATCCAGACACCGGCCATTCGGGCTGAGTAGCTACACCCCTACGGTGGTGAGCAATTGAGATTGGACAAGATCGGGGCGACATGCACATCGGCGAATTCCGTTCCTACTTTCTCCCAAAGACTATTTGTATGCATCATTATGCTACTGGTATCTCCTTGTGTCCCGCAAACGTGCTTAGTCTTGTTCTATTCGATATATTTTCGTGGCTGAAAGTCGAGTCATGAGTATGAATTAATCGCATTTAATGGCAGGTTCCAAGACCGTAAGTTACATTGCCCGAAAGAGCGCTGTAGTCGTACGCAATGGGCTTTATCCCAAGAACATACTCATCATACCTGACAGCCCGGGGAGGGTGGTTCTGACGGATTTCGATATTGCAAACCTCCCCAAAGAAGGAACCCCAGGACCCGGCCATTCGGATTCATTCTCATAGACCAGTACAGGCCTATAAGTTTGAGGGTAATTCTCGTGTACCCTCAGCTTCGATGGATCGTTGGGGATGTTGGACGCCTGAGGCATCACCAAGTGATAGAAGCTACCCAGTTTGATAACTCTCTCTCCTCTCCTTCTCTTCCTCCTCACCGTGCGTGCGGGGTAGTATCTAGATCGTTGCGAGAACCTTTACAGCTCGATAGAATCCGACGTTGTCAGACTCAGACCTTTCGAATAATTACTATCTTGTTTGGCCAATATGCAACAGGGATTAACGCGCGGTATAAACAGTGAATTACACACCAAATTCGACACTAAATTCACATCCCAGGGAGTCTTCTTACATATAACGTCCCTCCTAATGTTAAATTTTGTGCTTGACGTTTGACCTCAAAAAGTACACCTTCTTGATGTCGATTCCTGCACAATTCCTCCATCAAATGGCGGTTTGGCCGAGTGGTCTAAGGCGATTGACTAGAACCATCTTGAAGTCATTCTTGAAATCAAGATTCCCCTATCAATTCCGTTCGCGGGCGCATGTTCGAATCATGCAGCCGTCGTTACATTTTTGCTCTTGTTGACGGGTTTCCTTATTTCGCCACAGAAGACCCAGTGACGAAAGACGATATAGGTTTTGGGATGCAGAAAGTTTTGGGGTTGTGAGAAGCCCCAAAAAAAGCCATGGAGCCTTGAAAAGAAGTTTTATTTTGTTGTCTTTCATTTCTACCCGATTAGGGCTTTCATTGTGGAGCCGAGCCGCTTGGTCTTGGTATGATATTGGGGGGTGTGATATGTGGTAGTCGGCCTAGATTAGTAGTTCTACACAGATAGTAACAGAGGGAGCCCCAGACAATGAGGTGTTATTACAAGTTCGAAGCTCCTTTTGTATCTACTTTTGGGATTTACAGAGTCACGGTAGCAAAACACGGAGGCTACGCAGAGCCAAATCATATATACCTTTCTACTGGTCGCTAAGGTGACATGAGTCGTGCGCTAAGCGGTGGGAGAAATATAAATTACCATAAGCCAGGGTATGACAGCAAGGGGCAAGTGTATCGAGCCACATTTTGTAGGGCTCGGATTCATTGCTCGACCACTATACTCAAGATCCAGATGGTGATTCTGTAAGGAAGTCTACTTCCACAGAGTAGGGCGACGGAAAGGAAAAACGACATTATTCCACTAGACCACAAAATCCAAGGTTCTTGTTTAGGGCCTAGAGGGGCCATATCCCAGTTTGATATATTGTTCAAGATTCATCGAATTCCACAGTTTCTAACTTGCATTTCTGCTCGGTTGTAAAGGCCCAAGCGGTAGCAAAAGAATATGGATAACCAATACTCAGATAGGTACGTTGTCACAAAGATAAAGACAAGAAGACCAGAAAAAAAAGTCAATCGACAACCCAATAAAAGATCCGTTAAATCGCTGGCATCATGAAGAGATAAGAAAGGAAAAGCTAGCTAAGAGAATCATTTCGTCGCCTCAAAAGCACATTCAAGAAAAAGGGGAACATTTCAAAAAGACATAGCACCGTGACAGGGGGGATCATTTATATCAACACGGCTGGAGAAGCACATAACTCGTTTTGTACATGTCGTAAGCTGGGCCTGTAGTGGACACAAGAGAAAGGGAAAACGGAGGATGCTAGATACTAAGAGAGCGCTCAGGTGAATTCCACGCCGTGCTGCTGCTGCCTTTCTTGCCGGGTCCGGGCTCGTTCAGCACGTCTGCGGCGACGGTTGTTCGCGTACGAACCGCTCATCTCAGTACCGGTATATGCGGGCGAAGTGATACTGCCTGCCCCGTATGGGATGGTAGAAGGCGCAGGAATTGGAGGTGGTGGCGGCATTTGGCTGACTTGAGAAGGCGGAGCGCCCCATGAGGACGCCGGCATGCTGCCTGAAGGAGCCATGGATGCCTGTGGCGGGGCAAGGCGAGCAGCAGCTGCCGCCTGCTCACGTCGCATTTGCTCGTCTTGTTGACGTTCGAGCTCTTCGACGCGACGCCATCGGTCATAACCAGCGTCTTCATTGCCAGACAAAGAACCCGCACTGCTGTTGCGACGTCGAGAGTTTCTTCGCTCTCTGCGACGGGCCTCACGGCTCGCGGCCGCTTCTTCTTCAGTCAGTCGACGGAGTGTCACATGTCGTCCGTCATTGTGCATTTTGACTTTCACGGATACCGGTGGAGAGGCAACGTCGTCCTCTCGGCGCCGGCTGCTGCTCCGATTGCGGCGGGAGGCTGCGTCTAGTGCTGCGCCAGCGGCCGCACCTGATGCAAATTCAGCTCCATCATGGGCGAGGGAGTGACGTGAGGGAGGAGCTTCGGGTCTCAAGTCGCCAGAGAACTGCTGGTGGCTCGGGGGCATAGGCGGCATATCTGATACAGCACTATGGACAGCACCGGAGGCGAGAGGCTCTGCAGTAAGAGGAGATCCTCCATGTCCATGTGATGCATGTCGAGGTGGAGGACGAGACAAATCCGTTTCAGTAAGATCAGTTTCACTGTACGAACTGGCCCTTCTTCGTGGGTAAAAACTTTCTCCAGCCTGTGGACGCCGTCTGCTGTTTGCTCTCTGCAGCGCCTCGTCCTCATATTCTCGGCGCTTGATATCCTCCAGCCGCCGTTTCTCTTCATCGTCCTTTTTACCGCGGCTGAACAGGCGCTTCACGGCAGCGAAAGCACCGGCACCCAGAACGGCGTCTCTAACCCCATGAGAAGCGTTTCGCTTGGGCGGCTCGGTGAAATACGTGCTGTTGTAATAGTAAGACGAGCCTGGACTTTGAGACCTGCTTGGTACACGGCTCGGTGGTCGATTAAGGGGCGTGTGGTGGGTTGGCTCCGGTCGACCATCTTCCAGTCTGCTGAGAGATTCATCCGTGTGGCTAGTACTGCGCGAATGCGCAGGTCTATAGCGACCAGACTCAGCATCGTCTTCACGCTTCTTTCGGCGGTCCCAGAACTTCTTGGCCATGAGAGCAGCCCCAGCAAGTGCGCCAATCTCGAGGAGTTTCTTGCCGAAACCACCACCTCCTCCACCACCGCCACCGCCACCGCCATGATGGTGGGAGGATTCATCCGAATACTTTTCATCGGAAATGGATGTGCGGGAGTCTTCATAAGCATGGCTCGGGTGGCGACTGCTTGTACGTCGTCGAAACATTGAGGCCAAACCAGCACCGGCAGCGCCTGCGGCGAGAGCTGCTCCTGTGTGATTGCCATGGTGCTCTGAAATTTCTGAAGGACCTGTATAATGGCTGCGACCACCGAGATCACTTCCCATGTGGTATCCTTCGACGTCATATTTGTAAGAAAGTACAAAGTAAAGAACCAAGTATCCGAAAGCTGTCAGCGCGAATAGGATGAAAAGGACCTTTGGCGAACCGTAGAGCGTGAGTCCCAGTGGAATTTGAGCAATGCCGAGGAGTACAAGAGCACGACCCAACCACCGGTGCAACTAGGATATGTTAGGAGAGCCCATATATCCCTTCTTGGGGTGTTACTTACCACTAGTTTCAAAGGGACGTGGAGTCGCTGTCTCTTACTCTCCTTCTTGTGCAGGAACCAGCCCCACAGCACCTGGAAGATGACCAAGACATAGATTGCTAGGCCAATTCCATGATGGGGGTTGGTTAGGCTTCTTTCGGGCCCAACGGCAAACCACCCAAGCACAAACACGACCGTGGTTAAGAGCAAAGTAAGTACCTGGCACCAAACATGTAATTTGAATGCCCAATAAGGATTCCATCGGGAGTAGTATCGGATTATGAATATTGATGTTGGGACGATACCCAAGAAAACGATTGTTGCAATGACGCCGTGTGCGATGATTATGGAATGATATCCGGCCATATCCTTGAAACGGTTCCCCATGCCTGTAACGTGTCAGTGGTCACAAGAAAGTTGAAAAGGTATGCAACAATATCGAAAGTAAATTGCTGATGTTCTGGACTAACCATTGTATCGCATCGTCTCAAAGTTGATCCCCATCAAATTGGGCAGCAGGAAGGTATCTCGCCCGGAGTCCCAGGTGCCATCGCCAACATGAAGGGTATTGGATGCATACGTGCTGCTCCCAGCGGCGGCGAGATCCGAGTCTGACATTTTGCGGGTAATACTCGAACGACCATGCGATATTCAGTCTGGAATGTCGGATTTACCGGAGATCTTTCGAGATCTCCCGATCTGAAGAATGCACCATGCGATAAAGAGATCGGAATTCTAACTGGAATGTCCAATAAAAGTTGGCCCGGTTGATTGTATGTTGACCAGTTTATGGCAAAATTGGTCGTGTTACAAGATCTAAGTAGGGTTCGAAAGGGTCGTAAAGTAGATGTCGAGGCGGAGCGTAAGGAGAGGGAGGAAAGAGAGTCGTACAGATTCGGAATGTGAGGTTAGGATAGGATTGAAAAAGCGCCCGACAACGCTGTTGGTATGAAATAGAGAAATGCACGTCGCACAGGCACTTCGGGCAGAGAGGAATCACAACAAGAGGCTGAGCGATTCCCCCAGTCATTTGTTTTCCGACAACCCATTACCGGGCCAACCAGCCGCTGACTCAGCATTGCTATTGTGACCGCCTTCCTGAAGTCAACTAGCCTGTTCCCGTGGTTGTTATCTTATCTGTCTTATCCTCAGCTGATCTTATCACAAGATTGCGTGCGAATGGAGCCCAAATCGTCGCTTCCCACCTGCGCACTTTCTCTTCTTCCCCCGCCTGATACTTTGGGATGAGTGTCCTCAATCCAACATGAGCCCTCAACTCGAGATATTCATTAAAGCTTTGTCCCGGTTAGTGAACTCCTATTCGCACCCGAATGCCACCGGGCCTTATGAACATGACTGACCGATTTCCAGCTTTTTAGGATGGTCATAGTAAGTTTACGGTTGAACCCGAAGTTATATCTCATATGACACTTGGATTAATGGCTCACTCGAGCGCATAGCATGCTCTGCTGGTCGGGGTCTTTTTATCCGCAGCCCATCACCAACTGGAAACGCAACTCGACCGTCGGCTTATCCATTGATTTATCAACTATAAACCCTCTGGGCTTTGTCTGCTATGCGATATACACCTCTGCTTTCCTCTACTCGCCCGTCATTCGGTCACAGTATGCGGCCCGCCACCCTGCCTCGATCGAACCCACCGTCCGGTTTAACGATTTCGCATTTGCGGCCCACGCGGTGGCATTGTGCATCGTAATGTACACACAATTTTGGCCTTTCATCTGGGGGTTCCACGTTCCCCGTTTCCAAAGGATTAGCTGGACAATGGCATGGCTCTTTTGGGGATGTGCCTTGGCTCCTCTAGTGGTTACGGCGATCGTGTTGGCGCAAAGTCCGGACGGAGGGTATGATCCTTCTACTTGGGCGTGGATTGACGTGGTAGGTGAAAACATGCTGCCCTTCTTCAGTGAAATGCTGATTCAGGGGGAACTACAAGACAAGGCTAAATCCCTCCAGATCTACTTGTTTTCGTATATCAAGCTCCTGATCACCATTGTAAAATATATGCCTCAGGTGGCGCTGAACTACAAGCGCCAATCTACAGTAGGATGGAGCATTGGAACCATCCTTCTTGACTTGGCTGGCGGGGTCCTTTCAATGCTTCAACTGGTACTTGACTCCAGCCTTCAAAGTGACTGGAGCGGTATCACCGGCAACCCGGTCAAGCTACTGCTGGGCAACGTTACAATCTTCTTCGATGCGATCTTCTGCATCCAACACTACGTCCTATACCGAGATACCCCTGACCAGAAGAGAACACCTGGTCCGGGCGAGCAATCGCCCCTCTTGGTCGGACAGGATGATGCTGTGAGAGATCGGGTCTGATCCAAGGCACACAGAAAGATCCATGAGACGAACCTGGTGACCTTGGGGCCAAATTTGAGACATTGGAGATATGTCTCTATTTTTGTAGAAGCAGTGCAGTCTGACCTTGGATCTTTGAGACATTGTGGGGGCGGTAATTCTGACCACCCAACACCTTAGCCCTGGGGAGACTTGGCGATCTGACGATTTGGGGGTCTAGTTTAAGCCACGATTTAGATACACGATAGACCGTCCTATTAAGAAGTCGATGCTGCTTTCTTTTCTTTTCTTTTTTTTTGGTTTCCGGATGTGGGACACACTACCATGGAATATTATTCTTAGACCAAAGATACCCTCTCACAACCAGCTTACAACGTACCTAGGTACGTACCATTGTATAAGTATCCAGGCCATCATTTGCTATGTCCAGAAAACCCCCGGAGAATCTGTCAAAATGCAATAGTTACTATTCACACAGTGACTGGATAATAGGCCCGAAGCCACACTGAGGCTCACGCCGATCATATTGTAGCGGACACCGCTCCTCGTTTTGAACGGCCCCCGTATTTTGGTCCCCATCGAACGACGTGAGTGGTCAAATAATGGGATAAGCACAAACTTCTCATCATTTGGCCAATCATGAGAATGGACACGGTCAATCCACAATGCACTAACGGTGCTAGCCGTCGGTGTCAGTGAGTGCTAAGGGTCTATGGCACTACCGGAGCTGAACCTGAATTCCAGATTCCCAGACTCAATATGAGCTCACTTTCTACCCCCTGCAATACCCGGTTTCCGTAATGATCAACTATACAGAATAGCTCTGGAGCGAAATATGCCTGCCAGACATCAGTCCCAGCTCCCTACTAGTAAGATACCCCGCCACGCAAGAGCTGCCACCTCCGGCTTTTACCGTTACCTCCAATCTGACTCAACCTTAAGAAACTGGAATTAAAATTATGGATGGAATCGGAACTTATTAACATGGCATCGGGGATTATGTGTATAACTTTGGGTATCTCTTGTGTAATGTGGCCATAATAGTGAGGCTCTTGATACTTATGGCTATAAACCAGTTCCACATGTTTGTCACGGACATGTACAAAAAGACATAAAAGATCTTACCAAGTACCGCAACACCGTTCCTGGTCATACCCGGCGCCCTGGGCGTCTCGTGGCTTTCTAACGACCAATAATACGAACACACAATGCAAGCCCTGGGAATATCATACTTAATGCATGAAACCCTAACCTCTGGCAATAACCTGCCGGTCTTGGTCTAGCCAACCTGGGAAAGTACTATGCGCAGACCCACGTCGTCATCTTTCAGCCCTACTCTGATGAGAAACAATACTTATACACGTGAGAGGCCAACACCTGCAAGCCCTGATTGGGTCGAAGATCATCTCTCAAGGGGAAGCCAGTAGACCCGGCCCCCGGTAATCCATCCATTCTGAATCAACTTGAGTCAACCATCAGACCAAGGGAGGGATATCAACTGCTCATTGGACAGATTACCAACCATAACTGACCGGTATGATTAACAATTTAATGTTCTATATCGAGCATGGCAGTTGATCAACGTTTCAACTTCTTCTGCGGAGCGCCTAGAAATTCAAGATTACAGCACTGCCTCCTCGACATGATATGACCATAAATAATCGACTGCCGGTTACGCCTTAGTCTAAAGATAAGTTCAGCTCTAAATCTGCCAAAACTCTATAATACTTTGGCTTCTCGATCTCATCGGGCAACAATCTTCAATGCATGGACACCTATTCATACATCCTTTATAAGGACGAAATTACACTAATCATCAACTGATATGCAAGAGCTGTTTTCTGAAACGACAGCTTTGGGTACTTCGACTGGGAGTCCTCTTTTCCATCCTCAGAACTACCTTTCCACAATACCATCTACATCCCAGCATCGCCAACGTCGTCATGTGCCCTAGTCGCCAGAAGCCTAAGAGTGTGTACAGCACTATGTCTGATAATGCTGGTTACTCGGAGTCCTCAGAGCCCCAATATATTGGAGGCCTGTACGATATCTCTACCGGTATTCCATCCAACTCTCACATGTCCGCCCTTCAGCAGATGAACATAAACTCGATGAACGCACAACTAAACCGTCGGTCCTTCCTAGCCCCGGGGCAGTATTCCACCGGAAGAAGGGAATCAATAGACACTGATACAATTGGCTCTCAATACACGTGGTCCACTGCGTCTAACGCAGACATTCTCCCAATCTCTCCTCATATACCCACCTCTGAGACCTCCATCGGACTCCCCACAACGCCGTCCTTTCAAGGTTACTATCCCCGGGAATATCTACAACTCGCTACGAGTAGCCCTGGCACGTCGGGCTATACTCCCCAACAGATTGACCAATGGTCCCTTGAGAGCGAACCAGCCATAGACTTTTACCAATCGCAGCCCTTCCCAAATATAGGCTCTATGCGCTTTCCCCCATCGGCGGAGGTGCAACCAGAGACCTACCCAGCATTCAACAACCAACTCGACACTGCAAACGAGCAGTGGCTTTCTTGCCCACCCCATTCCTCCGATCCAATCACAGAAGCCTTCTTTTCAGTCCCCCGATCAATCTCAGTCCCCCGATCTGTCCCAGCGCCAACAACCCATCTCTACCAATCCACCGCTACGACCACCTCAATCTCCTCATCGCCACCACACTCCCTCTCTGATCCAGATTCTCCACCGGCCGCACAAGGCTCGGCCTCAGGCTCGGGATCTGGCTCCAACTCAGGCGACCTAAGCAATTACGGGATCCCCACGGGTGACGGTACCTGGCGTTGCGCTTACCCAGGGTGTTCCTCACAGGCTCTCTTCAATCGAGGATGTGATCTGAGGAAGCATTTCAACAGACACCGCAAGTACCTCTTCTGTCGCTATGAGGGATGTCCCCAGTCTGTGAGAAATGGCTTTAGTAGCAAGAAGGACCGTGCTCGTCATGAGGCGAAGCATAATCCTGGTGTTCTTTGTGAGTGGGAGGGCTGCGCAAAGGTCTTCAGTCGTGTCGACAATATGAAAGACCATGTAAGGAGGATTCACCGGAAGGGAGAGGCTGGGCTTAGTAGTCGGTGAGATTACTATGATGACTATGATGGTGTTTCGGTTCATATTTACTTTTGTTTACCTTTGTCTCGGGCGTCGTTAGCTGCTTGTTTGTGCTTCGTGGATTTGATTGGTTCTTTTATGTACAACATTGGTAGGCAAAGCGGAAAAAGGTATTGCTAATTTAGGGAATGTGCGATTCTGTTGTTTAGCGATTACGTTTCGCTTCTATCAAAACCTAAGCACATGAGACTTTACAGAAACAAATAGTTTTGAGAAATGTTAGGTCTTTAGTGATATCGAGATGCAAATCTGGAATCAAACTCAAGCGCTGGGGAATAGTCTACTGCCGTAAGAAGTGACTAAAAATGCTTGGTTCTAATTTTAACTCTATAGATAAGACCTAGGCCAGACTAAGGTCATCCTGATAATAAGGACTATTGCAAAAAGGACTGTGATCAGCTACCCGGGATCTTCCTATGTACCAAAGACGTTTACACGGAAATAGACCAGATGAAACGCGAATTTCCCCCAGATTTAGATAGATTTTAATAATAGTGCAAGATGTACATAGCCTTCTATAGAAAAACAGTATTGTACATTGCCTAACCGACCATCCGTATACGAGTCCACTGCTACTCAGTTGAGGCTATGTGCAGCAGCGAAGAGCAAGTACAGAGTCAAAAATATAAATAAATACAGGGATTGCCCGATTTCCTTTTCTATCTGGAATAACCAGGTAACAAGGTTCGTCACGTCTGTAAGTTGGTGGATCCAGAGCAATGATCCAAATCATCGCCTTACTATGTCAAGGCCAAAAGTATGTGACGAGATACGCTTTGCAGATTGGAAGCCCCATCAAAACCGCCTCCGCGTTCATGTTCATCGACTACCGTCCGATATGATAGTATCCTGCTTAATAAAGTACCGGTCCTGAAACATCTTCCTCAGATCGGTAGCGACACCAGCCATGCAACTTGAGTAAGGCGGCCCAATTCCACCACACCAGGACCCCCGCAGGGAACCCAATCACAGTCTACTACGCCCCGGGGATGTGGACATGATACAGCGAGTTGTCAGTATCGTTCCGAGGCCATGGAACCAACCCGAGCTCGGCGTATTAAACCGACGCCCCGGGCGAGTGTCAACCCAGTAATGGCTACACGAAGGGTCAGCCAACATACCCCAAACAATATCTTGATCAGCCGCAAGCTTCCTGGGGAACCAGGAGCTGCTACAAGCTGCTACACTATTCAATTAGGGAATGAATGATATAGGTAGTATTCCAGGGGTGTGTTGTTGCTCTAGTATAAAGAAACCAGGTTGGGAAGAAATATCACTGACTCATCAGATATCTGAAACTTCCAAGGTTTAGGGAACCAAGGTTCTGAGACTTCAAGGTTTCAAGTTTGCACGTGTTCCAGGGTTAGGTTGGTCTTAGAAGCTTAATTCCCAACTCTATTTTGAAACGTGCATGGACCTCGTTCAATCAAGAACAAAGGCATTGTATTATAAACCCTGCCAATGGCTATTGACTTCCGAGGTTTGAGAGACAATGCTTACACAACACTCTCACAACCAAGGAATGCAAGGAACGTTCATATCTCGTGCAGATACCCCGTCAGTCGAAGGCAAAGTTCTCGCCATACGTGTAAGCAAAACCTTGCGAGTTTGCAGTCCCATTGAAGCAAAAATTCCCCGGAGTCCAAGACCCCAACCAAGCGGGATTCCCAGAGAGAGAAGCGGACATGGCAGTCTTGTTCGCAGCATCACAAACCCGAGACTCATGCAGCCACCCCGTAATGATCGACCGAACAAGCCCATAACCACCATCTGCATGACCACTGAACTTCGTCATGTTGCAATGATCAGCATCGATACTACAATTCTCATAGCCTCGCAGAACAGCCGAGTTCTCTTCAACGATCTTGCCCACTGTACCATTCATATTCTTCGCTTCGTAGAAACAGAAGATGTTAAGGGCAAGGTCACCGCGACGAAACATAGACTGGAACTCGTTCCCAACTCGCTGCGCATTGTTTGAATCCGGATGAAGAGCCCCGACCATATCCCTGTTCGCGGTATGGACTATCTTCATGCCTCTCGCGAGTTTCTCTCGATAGGAGGCAAGCGAAGACCCGTATTGCGGCGTGCCCATGAAGATTATCCCGATGGAACTTGATGATATCTCCCATAGACCGTCTATGGAGGTGCTGAGGATCAGTGTTTGTTGGCATACCAAGCCGCCTAGACTGTGTGCGACGAATAGGATCGGTCTGTTTGAGCAGCCGATTCGCTGGCTGACTATTGCATAGGCTAGGGATTGGCTATAGTCATAGAGTCGGTCCGAGAAGGTTATTGAGGTAAAACTAAATATGTCGACATCGTAGCCGAATGTCATGATCCGTGCCTTGGGGAAGTCTTTCGGAAGAAGATCTCGGGGCCATAAGGTTCCGTTTTCGTGAGCCCATGTTCTCTCGCGGTTGCCGGTCAATCCATGGACGAAAACAATGCTAGTTCAGTGGGGGTTAGTTTGGGTGTCTTATTTGAGCCTCGGTCCATCCAGTTTGGGGCACCCTCTTGAAGTAGAAGGTAAACTCACTCCAGGTCAGCGTGCGAAGGATCAGATAGCACCTTCATTCCAATTGCACCTTCTGTGGAGTACCTCGGCATTATTAGCTCGGTATATCATTTTATATCTTGAAATCTTACAGAATGTGCTCTGGCACACCGGGTTTCGTCTTGCTCCTGAATAGCCATAGCCTCATAGTGGCGAACTATATGTGACCTTGGATTAGACACGCGAATAGAGCAAATACCAAGAGAAAACAGCGAGATAGAGCCAAGGAAAGGGGCAAACCCGGAAACGAGCGGGCGAATGGTAGGAGAATTTCAAACCTCTTAATCCTGCCCGTTAAGCGCCCTCTTGTTGAAAACATACTACCCCTGTCCGGAGCTGACGAACCGCACTGCATCACACAATGTCTTAAGTAAACCACATGTCATAACACCGTCCATTATACGTCCGTATTGAAATTATTATAGGTGACACAGAAATGTTCCGATTAAAATGGCTGTGGATACGCATTTCCATGAGAAGAAGATATCGGGCCGGAACGTCGTGGTAGCCCCACAGAATCAGGCATGGAACTTCTATACCAGCAATACAAATGGTTGATGAGCCATTGGCGCATAATTGGGCTCGTTTGAGCAGTGCTGCTAGGCATCGCAGACTTAGTTATGATTCCCCATAGCGAGGATCCTAGGACCAACATGCTCAGGCTTCTCTGCGTGTGCACTCAATATAGTAGGGATAATTGGGCTCCCATACTTGTTTCGATGATTATCCCTTCCTTTCCGGGAATCTGAAGGCAGTGTGGGCGTATTTCAGACTCAATTATTGGATGCTTCTTTTACAAATTATTGCAGTCGCTAACTTTCACCTTCCTACTTGTAGAACTAGAATCGATGCAAGTTATTCTTCCTATGCGGATATTCCGCGTGCTCTCGCGGCTAGCAAGCCACCAAACCCTAATCTGATGTAGATGTAGTGAATATGTACCTAGTACAGCGGTAGAAGGCTGATTCGATTGTGGCGCAAGTGGTAGACGGAAGAAAGGCCCTAGGCGTGGATTATCACGGCAGACAGGAAAAAACAACTTGGCGGCTGGGAAACTCTAATAGACATGGTGAGGCCATGGAACTGATGGAAAAGTGCGTGGAATGAGGAAACCAGTTATAGTCTGAAATCCGGAGATAATTCGAATTCCCACCAGGTTGATGGAAGGGCCGAAAGGTTGAATACTGGGAAAGGAGGAAGTATCAAATCGGATTGGACCATACGCGCATTTAAAGTGAAGCTGGCGAGACCAACTCCCAGTTATGGTGCATCAGGGGGAAAGATTTCCATCTGAATGTATTTTCGGTATTTTCCAAAGTGGAGGAATTCCAATAGAAGAGGTTTTATACCCCAATCGGATTGATCAGACAAGGTGAAAAAATACGATGAAATAGTAGAAAATTAAAGACTCACAACGCTCCAATTAAACGAATGGCTCATGTAACATCATGAATTTCTAACAATGCACAGATGGTATCATTGCAGAAGCACCAAAACAATAGTACCCAAAGGTAACAAAATAAAAAACAGGAAGGTATCACGGCTGAGAAATTCGTCACGCGTAAAGTTGCGAAGTTGCCTCGAAGAGGGATTAGCATGTTGTACTGAGGCGCTAATCTGGAACACCCGGGGGACACAGGGTTGAATGGGGGATAGAGTGGGGGTTGAAGAGGGTACACGCCGGTCGGAACGGGTGGGATAGAAAGAACATGGGCAAGAAATAAACGGGTTGGAGATGCAAGATGTAAGCTGTAATAGAATCGAAAACAAAGCGAGAGGCTAAAGGATCATGTATTGTTCATCCTTCGTTTTCTCCCGCGGGCGCTGCCAAGCGGCCTTTGCGCGAGGACCTGTCGGAGAATGGGATCGTCTTTGTTTTTGTCGACGTGATGTACACGGACATGCCTGTGAGTGTGAGTTCAGCTGATGTCAAATTAAGTGAGGCTCAGACGTAGCACGAACCGTTGAAGATTGTCGGGTCGCGGGTATTTGTGTTGCTGGTCTGGACAGAAGGGACAGACGTAGCCTGGGGAGTTGTGCACGAGGCCATGGCGCATCATTTCGTTCTTGCGCTTGAAACCTTTCCCGCCTAGTGCGCGTGGACAGCCCTCTACCGGACAGAAATGTGGGCGGTCTTGGGAGTGCACGTTTGCGTGAGAGCTGCTGTTTCGTTAGGAGGGTTTTTTTCACTTGAGTCGTCTTTGGTCTTACTTGAGGAGATACTGAGTCTGGAAGGGGGCGGCAGTACATCCAGGATGTGTACACTTGTAACTGCCCACGGGGCCCCCATTGGCCTGGGGAGTGGACGCAGCGAGCGAATGCCGATCACCTAAACCAGCGCCAACCTGTTCCGTGGGCGTAGGATAACTGTTTGCTGGGCTTTTGGCGGCCATAGGGGAAGCCACGTATGGGGTCTGGACAGGCATCGTCTCAGACTGGGGTGGTCCACGCCAGAAGGACGAGTGCGAGGCTGGAGAAGGGTTGGTAGATGATTCCTTCATGCTCACCGGCGAAAAGTGAGAAAAAGGACTTGGAGGGATAGAAAATTTTCCCGGGAAAGCGCGGTCGAATGGGGAATCATTTCCTGATGTAGTTGATCCAGGACACGAGGAGAAGGGGAAGGGTGATGACATTGTGCTGGCTGGTGGTGCACCGAAGTCTGACAATGCGCTGAGAGCTTTATGGATAGACGGCAGCGTTTGTTTATTGCTGCTGTTGGGGGATTTTGCGACACTTGGTCCAGGGGGTTGAATTAATGGGAGAATTGGGGGTTCTTTTTCCGGTGAGGTTTTGAGCTGGGGCAACACTTGTGAGAGTCGTCGTGTCGAGTCACTTAATGAGGGGAGTCGCTCTCTTGGAGGGAACTCTTCTTTGATCTCAATATCTGGCTTAGGCTGTAATGGGACTGGGGCCGGTTTCATCTGTGGGGTTTTCTTCTCAGCCTCAGTACATGAGGCCGAGCCTGAGGGTGCCTTGAGTTCCGGTGACGATGCCTTTGGTGCAGGATCATCCTTGAATGCATTCGACCTCTTTGGATCTCTTGGATCAAAGTCAGGCGGTTGCATATGTTTTTTTAGATTCCCAGGAAATGGTTCCAATGGCGAAGTCCTTGCCGATGCGGCAATCTCAGGGTGGTACGGAGCTAGAAACTCCATCAGCACTCGGTCGCCCTCACGGGTTGAGTTCTGAGGTTTCAGCTGGTTGGGCTTACGGGAACCCACTGCATCGGCATCTTTTTCGCTTGAGCGAGCAAATGGTGGTGGTGTTTCGTTTTCTCCATAATTGGGTTTCATCACCTCCAGAGGAGGCGATCGATTAAAAGCATCATCCGAATCATACATGGCCGATATCATGAAGAAAGTAGCAGGTGCATCGGGCACCTCGCCTTATACTTGTTGTTGGTCTGGCAGATTAGATTGACAATCACACATCAGAAACGATGATAAGTAGCCTGTAAGATATGGTTAGAGAGGGGTTATTGTAATTATGGCTTCGATGACCAGATGAATGAAGGCACGATCTAAGTGGATAGAATAGAAAAACAGACAAGCAAGTGGTTCTGACACAATGCGAGTGCCCGTCCTGCAAAGTGTCGAGATGGGGAGATGAGGGGTTGTCAGGTCAGGATGACCCGGAGAGAATAAAACCAAAACCAAACAGGACTGAGGGTTGAAGCCACGAACCCAGGTAGAAAAACAACAAAACAAGAAAGTAAGAAAAGCGACAAAGGAATAAGCAATAAAGCAATAAAACCAGAAAAGTAAAATAGGGAAAAAGAAAAAGAGCCCCCAAGCTCTAGACTACCTCAGTTTCGAGGTCTGCAGAAAGTGACTTACCCAAGCGGAAAGGTGGACGGGTAGTGAATGGGTCCCGGGATGAGGCTCAAAAGCTCCGATTGTCACTGCGCCATCTGCAGATGAATGATATCACCCGGAAGGAAGCGTGCAGGTAGGAAACTGTACAGTAAATCTTGGGGAAGAAAAGAGGAAAAGCCTAAGGGAGAAAGAAGTCCGGGGGTAAAAAAAAAAAAAGAAGAGTCTAAATGGTGAGATAATACCACGTTCTACACGTGCAAGTTTGGCCCAGCAATATCTACCAGTATAATGCCAGTATCAGATGCAAGACATCGAAGGAGAAGAAAAGAAGAGAGGAATAGAGAAAAGGAGAATCAACGTTTCAAGGAATATTCGAGGGGGAAAGAGACGAAGGACATGCGGCTCTCCAGGGCTCTCAATCTCGGGCTCCACATAATAGATTACCAGGAATACTTTACCGTGACTGGTTTATAACGGGTTGCTATTATTATTCGGGTTCTATATTTCCCGATTTCTGTAATTTAATTTGTATTCCAAGATTTTTTGACTTTTTTGGGTTATTTTAGTTATATTGTTTGTCTTTTTCATCTCGTGTATACCTACAATGCTATACCATCACTTTTTGAACTTCATCCTTCTCTGCTGACCATCCCCTGACTTTACCTTACTCGACTCGGAGCATTTGAACCTGGTCGTACATAAGCCAAGAAAAAAAAAGACCAGGGAAGGGAAAAAAAAAAAAAGGAAAAAAGAAGAAAAAAAGGAAAGAAAAAGTCTCCACCGCTACTCTCTGCTCTTCAGGCTCCACCATTAAACTCGGAGACAACAACCGGGGCAAGTCTCTCAGAGAAGTTCCCCTCTCTTCCATCTCCACTCCCCCAGTCTGTTATACCCGGCTAGGGAAACTGCACGAAGGAGGGCCCACACGGTCTGTTCGCTTTTCTTCCATTTCCCTTTTTACGTCCCGCCTTTTGGTCCTTTTTATTTTGCCTTTGCAACGTCAGACTCAAGTCTGCGCTGGCATATTCAAGCCTCGTCAGCCTCCGTCAACCCGAAGGGATCTTCAGGCTTTCCCGGTTTGGTTGTTAACGCGCTGTCTGCGGTAAGAAGATCGTCCGGCCCACGTTTCAGAGCCTCGTTAAAAAGACGTCAATGACTATATAGTTCGATTAGAACTACACGATACTTCGTACATTGTATCATAATACCCCCTACTATAATAACCATAATACTACGCTATACTACCCTGCATAGATGTGCTGTCCAACCCAGTCGGCCACAATCCGAAACCCCTTATTATTCCACCAGCCGCATCCCCTCCCCTCACACTAGTGAATAGTGGATAATCCGACAATTTAGTTAATTTGAAACCACCTATCTCAACATTTAATGATATCCAAAAACCCGAAATATATATATTAGAAGGCCAAAAAAACAAGTGGATTCTTCACCCCCCTCAGCCTCACTTACGCGTAGAGCCGCAGGGCAGAAAAAGCCTCACCCTTCTTCCCCTCTTTTGCGTCCAATCATAACTGCCCGACTACATACTGCACTTGTCTGCAGACGGCTCAACGGACATTACACAATGCGGTATTCCACCTTCCCACCTATCCGCGCCTTGTTCTTTTCAATGTTTCAATATTCTCTTATACCACTCTTAAATCTGGCATATCTTATATCTTGTACTCCGTACATATCTATTCTCTCTATATATAATGTATATTCAGCGTACTTTTCATTCTTTTCTTTTTCTTTTTCTTTTTCTTTTTTTTTTTAAACCTATTCCATCTTCCAACCTTGGAGGGTTTATATATCCCTACTTCCCTCGGTAGTGATCGGGTGAAATGGCGTACATAAACGTGATATGCTCGCAGGATATTATACGATACAGTCTCAAATGTTTATCCCCATCGGGATAAGTGCTTACACCGTACGTCAGGCGCCAAAAGTACTTGAATCTAGCTGTTCTAGGCTTGTGACCTCCATGTCTATAATCCTCGAGTGGGGTTTTGTTTCAAAGTGGAGAGTTGGTTCTGGACCAGCCTTACATACTAACCTGAAGAGTCCGATTTAGATTTAGATCGGGCCGTGTCAAGCTACATTGTACATGCACCTATCTACATCTAGACGGCGCTAGAATGAAGTGAAGTCCAGGCCTCGATTCTGAGTATATACAAGGTCAAACCTGAAACCCCCCAAAAGCCCACTATCAACAGTCCCAGAAGCCAAGTAAACAATGCTCGACTCTCTACTCCGTACATAGTGTAATAGACTACAGCTTCCCCTCAGAAGCCCTCTTAACAGCCCGAACCCTCCCCCAAGCCTCCTCAGCAAACGGTTTCGCCCGCTTGGCATACTCACTGGCCCTCGCACTACTAGCTTGTCTCCCAGCGAACCGGGCCGCAATGCCCTGCATAATCACGGAGCCCCGGAACGCAAAGAACGCATCGCCCCACGCCACGTCGGAGCTCGTTTCGTATCCAGATGTCTCGGCGTACCAGCCAATGCATTCCTCGCGCCGCGGCAGCCCTGGAACAACCCCCGGCGCGAACTGCGACAGCTGGCTGTCCCCACCGTCCATTATGTACGGACTGGTGAGGTTGCAGAAGTCCGATAGGGGGTGTCCTACGGTCGCCATTTCCCAATCGAGGATTCCAATCACGCGCGGCTCCGTCTTGTGGAAGATCATGTTGTCGATTTTGTAGTCCCCGTGAACGAGGGTGCCCCGGTCCAGTGGTTGCGTGCTCTTTTGCGAAAAGAAGTTCACCATGTCGTCGAAGTGCGGGAGTTCTCCGACGGGTTCTTTGGTGTCGGCGTCGACGACGGCCGCTTGTGCTTTGGAGATTGTCTTGAAGGTCGCGATTTGGCGGTCGAAGAAGCCTGTCGGTTTGCCGAAGGTTTCGAGTCCGACGCTTTCGCGGTCGACGCTGTGGAACTTCGCGAGCGTTTGTACTGCATTCTTCCAGCTGTGTGCTTGTCAGTAGGAGGCACTGGCTGGGGGTGCTTGGTGTCTGCGTTGGAGCCTCATTCGGTGACGTACAGTGCTTTCCTCTCCTCCCCGCTCACTCCTGGCATCGCTGGGTCGGTGAAATGTCGCCCGTCCAGGAACTCCATGATGTAGAATGCGGTTCCGATCACGCTGTCATCTTCGCATAGGCAGTACGCCTTGGGGACAGGTACGTCGGTATCCCACAATGCCCGGATAATCTTATACTCGCGCTCGACTTTATGAGCCGTCTTCGAGAGCAGCTTGCCAGGGGGCTTCTTGCGCAGAACGACTTTCTTGCCATCAGCGGCAGTAAGAAGATAGGTAGGGTTTGATTGACCGAAGCCGAACTACAGTGACAGGATATTAGTTGGTCTGCTTGATATTGCCAACTTGTTAATTGACGGGGCCAGACTCACCTGCTTCACATCAAGTGGAGTCTTAACCTCCGGCACATTCTGGTCAATGTACTTCTCCAACGAGGGAATATCTATAGGCTGGCGCACTTCACCCGCCATGGTGTGGATATGAACTGAGGAAAAGGCTGTGCAAAGAGCGTATGTATCTTGCAAAGTGACCGACGGTTATAAAAATAATATGTACAGGGGAGCACATAAATGCCCCAGCACCTCCTCGGCGTGACCGGGGGACCTCGGCCCCAGCAGCTCCTCGGCGTCACCGCTCGAGAGAGAGCGGGGAGGAAACAAACAAAGCAAACACCCGGCGCGTCCCAGCGGTGAAACGCGCAGGAAGGCGTCGAGCGTGGAGCTCACCGCAATTTTTGTGAAGCTAGGGGTTTTGTCAATTGACCCAATTCACTGTGGGACCTTGTTATTTTTTTACTACTCTATCCACTCGATCCTCGATCTTCGATCTTCGATCCTCCAACCATTTCGTGTTTACCATGACCAAAGAGGCCACCCCGCCACCCCAAGAGAAATCCCTCCCCGCCCACAACCCGCCTTCCCTGCCTGCCTCCCCGCTGCCGAAACGATCAAAGCCTGACACAATGACTGCCGCCGCCGTCACATCGATCCAGCAGCCGCTGCCCCCGCTGCTTGTTAAGAAGCTCGTTGAGTCGGCACAGGCTCCGACGCGCGGCTCGGCTTTTGCTGCTGGGTACGATATCTACGCTGCGAAGGAGACTGTTATCCCCGCTAAGGGCAAGGGTGCCGTTGACACTGGTATTGCTATTGCTGTGCCTGAAGGAACTTGTACGTGACCATACCTGCGACGGGAATTGAACCCGAGGAATTTACCGAAGCTTGTTGAGGCTGGGCTGGGTTAAGAGTGAAAGGGATGCTAATGAGGAATACAGACGGCCGCATTGCTCCCCGTAGCGGTCTTGCTGCTAAGCACTTCATTGACACCGGTGCTGGCGTCATTGATGCTGACTACCGCGGCGAGGTCAAGGTGCTTCTGTTCAACCACTCTGACGTCGACTTCCCGGTTAAGGCGGGTGATCGTGTTGCCCAGCTGGTTCTGGAGCGGGTAAGTTCTAACTTTCATGATATTGTATGTCGCGTGGGTATGTCTGACCTGGTTTAGATCTACACCCCTGAAGTGAGTGTCGTCGAGGAGCTGGAGGAGAGTGTCCGCGGTGCCGGTGGATTTGGTAGCACTGGCATTTAAAGGCCACACCTCGGTACGAATTTGGAAGGATGACAAACGAAAATTAGATGGGTTCTGGGTTCTAAAAGAACCTAGTTACGAGTACATGCATTCGAGACCTTGACTGAATGAACAAAAGATACAAAGATTTCATGCTTGATTCAAAAATCAAATCTATGTACAGGCCGAACCGGCTTTTGATATAGAAATGGGGACCGATCCGGCTTCATCTAATGCCCTCCGAAATCCTTCTATCACCCAACCATGCCTCATGCAAAAGATACGAAACCCTAGCTATGAACCCAACCAAAGACTACCGCAGATCCTGAGGAAGATCCTCCTCCTTCCAATCCTGCACCTCAAACAGAATCTTCGGATCCCGCAAAATCCGCGTATTCCTCACAAGCCTAACCTCAGCAGCCTTGGTCCTACGCAAATAATCCCTCTTCTCCAATTCCTCCGCCGAGGCCTCCCCCTCCCGCGCAGGCACAGCAACCGCCAGCTCCGCATCACGACTCTCAAGCGTCCGCTCGAGAACACTATGCATACTGGACAGAACCTTGACAGTCGAGCTAGCCAGCGGCAGATCCGTAGCCGCAACATCATCGGGGGAAACCCACGACTTGGTCGCGCGCAGACCATCCACTGCGGAGACGGCTTCGCTTAAGCGCGCGACGGTCAGCGCGGCGAACATATCGCCCGTCCCGCTGAAGAAGCAGTCCAGCGCTGGTACGTCGACGCGGAATAGTCGCGGTGACCCGTCGGAGCGGGTGGTCGAGCCAATTACAGTTAGGAAGTTCTCTGGTGGGGACGGGGTTGAGCCTGATTGGGAGAGCTTGAAGAGTTGCACTGAGGTGATTATCACGTGTGGCACGGAGTAGATCCTGTGGATGGCTGTTATTGCTGAGGCGAGGGTGGCTAGTGAGGTTATTTTGATGCCGGAGAGGGTTCTATATTTATTTTATATTAGTGGTCATTTCTGGGGACATGCAGTTGATCCCGGATGGCTTACTCGGCTTCGAACTGGTTAGGCAGAATCAGATCCGCAAAGGGGATGATTTTCTTGTATGCGGGGACTACGTCGTCGTTGACATATAGTCGGCCTTGGTCGCCCATGACTGGGTCCAGGACTGACATTATATTTATATTAGCATCAGTATTTGTGGGAAGAGCGAGTGTTACCTACCCCAGAAAAACGACCCGGGCTTCTTCTCTGCTTTCTCTTGTAGATCTATGCCGATGGTGCCTACAGTTTCCACGGCTGCTGCACTCGGGGCGTAGCCCGATAGCATGACGTCGAAGTCTGTGAGGTTACTCTGGCACAGGCCCTGGTAGAGGTCTGAAATTTCCTGGGCGGTGGCACGAGTTCCCTTGAATTGGCGATAGCCTGTGTGGTTACCTGCAATTGCATGTGAGTCAGGGTTGGATTGGTCAGGCCGGGTTGCAACGTACTGAAGTGGACGGTGTTTAAGGCCGCGACTTCACAGCCTAGGGATTGCATGACAAAGGTGGCCATTGTATTTCCGACATGGCTGGAGAAGAGGTATTAGTTGACTGAGTCCAATGACGTCTTCTAGATATGATAAACCGCGTTATCAGAGTCGACACATACCCATAGACTACCTGGTGGAGTGTTAGTTTATGATCTAAAGGAGTGGGCAGTTCCACTTACATGACTAGCAACAGCCAGAACACGGGTCTCCGGTACTAATGAATCCATGATCAGTTCAAGTTAGGTTGAATTGACAGAGAGTGTCTATCAAGTATGTTATGACTCTGTGTGGGGGTCCGGGGGGGATGATTTGCCGAAATTCCTCTTACCTAATTGGCTCCGAGAACCGAATTCGTCGAGAAAGAATAATTCATTGTATTCTACCTACATATGTACCTAGGTAGGGAATATCTTGATAATTATGTTGTACTATCATGTAGATATAGGACAATGGGATCAATTAGGTTATAATCTGTCAATATTGAATAACTCGACCCAAGTCCCTATAAACCCTATCACCTGGGCAGGTCTTCCAAGGTTGACCTCTCTTAAATTTTACCTTTCTATTCTTCCAAGGTTGTACTTTATACTACATACTACTTCATGTCTCAGATTCAGAATCACCGAATGATAGTCCAGTCGGGAACCGGGGGGAAAAGCAAAAGCACAAGGGAAACGACATCTGGAGAAACAAAGGTACTAACTACGGAGTACTCCATACGGAGTACTACATCTATGTATGTCTTTTCCGAGTAATTTGACTGGTTGGACTAATGGATCTGCTCTATATTGTCTATCTCCCAACTGTTATACCTAGGTAGCTGTTATAGCCCCTGAACCCAAAGTCCCACCGAACGGTCTAGTCCGTGCTAGTGTTCCTTCGGAGTTCTCTAGCGCAATTGGCAGGTTCTCGGCCTTGGGAACTAGAAAAAGTCCCATTTTAGGCTTTTCTGCAACTTCCAGGGTTAATGGGGCTTACTTCGCTTCTCAACTTCATCTTCATCTTCATCTTCTAGGGAATTCCCCTCAGTCACTCCTTCTAATGAGTTATCGTCATTCATTCCCTAGCTCATCACGCCATGTTGAAATAACACACTTCTTTGTTTCCCAACTACGCCCCAGCTGTCACTCGTTAAACATACAAAGACTGTCCTTGCTCCGATAATTCATACCTCACTGTTTATGTCCTCGCCTCGACCTCAAGTCGACGACGCCCAAAATGTCCCGTCTTTACCATATCTACAACCTCCTAATCCTAATTTCTATTCTCTGTCAATCACCCGCATGGGCCCAATCAGTGGAACCCACAACACTGACCGTGCCACGATCGGCCTGGCACGCAAGTGGAGAGACCACAGATCGTCGATCACCATCCATAGAGGAAACAACCACAGTCCGCCGACGAACAATCGTCACAGCAACAGATTCCACCTCAACAGGAATGCCCAAGCCCTTCGACACACTCTCCTACAACTTCGCCAACACAAGCACCTGCATCGACTTCTTCGCGAAATGGCGCGCCAACACAACAATCTCCAACTGCAACGCCATCTCCCTCCTAATCGAGAACTCAAACGCCTTCTTCCACACCCTCTCTTCTGCCCCTGCCACTTCCCGCATCCTGGATAAATCCTGCTCCGCAGATGTCTCCAAATGCGCATCCATCATGACCGGTCTCGCAGCGGACCTACTGGACCCCGACAACTGCGGCGACGACTATGAAAACGGTAACTCCGTCGTCAAGGGCACGTATCGGGATCTCGTCGCTTACGAACCAATGTACCGCGCCACTTGTCTCGCGAGCCCGTCGACGCAGAAATACTGCTTCGTCGACGCCGTCTCCAATTCAACTGCCCCGGATGATTACGGCGTCTACCTCGTGCCGCTGGGTACACCGCTCACTGTTGGGAGTGTGCCAACTTGCAATAAGTGTCTGAAGGAGACTATGGATATCTACTCCGGATGGGCCAGACGGGACGGCCAGCCTCTTGATACTACTTATCTCCCCTCTGCCAAGATCGTTAATGCGCATTGTGGTGATGGCTTTGCGGCGACTAATATCACTGTTGGCTCGGTGGATGTTAGGGCTGGCGCGGGTCTTGCTGTTCCCTTGCCTCATCTTGGATTTGCTACTGTCATGGCCTTGGTTCTTGGTCCCATGCTGATAGGTCTGTTTTGATCTGAATGTTTCTGTTCTGCTTTTGTTCATACACTCTCTTTTCTTGTTTATCTTTTTGGGTCCGTCTGCCCAGGTGGGTATGGCCATGGTTGATGTCAGCGAGCGTATTTTTGGCTTTCTGGTCTGATTGTCTGATCTGTATGTAATTCCTAGTGATATCGTCCATATTTCGCTTCGTAGCAGTTATTCACTCTGTTATTTCCTTATTTACTGCCGTATCTAATCGGTTTGACTCGATCTGTTTATATTGTCTTTGTTAAATTTCCGAGATTCGCTAATGCCAAAATGACCGGGCCAAATGTATTTCTCAGACACCGGACAGTACATGAGTATTCACAAGCATATCCACAACCACGTGTAGACGAACGCAATAAAACAAGACAGATAAATCGCATCTGAAATGGTCTGAGTGCCCAGAGTTCGTCATATATAGCAAAGATAGCAACAAAATCAAATAACAAGGCAAAACGCTCACTGACAGAAAATGTTATAAAAAAAGACCAACACAATATATCATCAACTCCTCCTCTTCATCCCACCTCCCATAGCAACACCAACAAGACTTTGCGGCTCGCCCCCGAAGCTAGCCCCAGGACTCGTAGGAACTGGCGACCCGCCACCAGAAATAGGACTCTGTGTGGCGGCATCTTGTTCCCGCTTGACACGAATATACCCCAACTTCGCGAAGCGGCCAAGATGCGACCAGAAATGGCGGCCAGCCGGGTGTGCGGCGATACGTCCGAGAAGATCAGCTGTCGCTTCACGGACGACCTGGTCCGGATGAAAGAGGCCCATGCTGACATAGAAGAGACCGGCCTGGTTCTCCGGTGCGACGGTTAGGAGCTGACAGATGCCCGCGTAGTCTTTGACGGAGTGGGAGAGAGCGAGATATATCGCGGCGGCTTCGGAGTGGGAGAGTTTCAGGGAGCGGAGACGGTCGTGGTGGTGATGGATGTCTGGACGTTGGATTGGGCGCGCGGGGAAGTACATTGCTGCAATGTCTTGGATGTAGGAGTAGTAGGAGCGGGTGTTGCGCCAGCCTTCGATTCGGGAGACGGAGGCTGAGAGCTCGCGCTGTTTGGCTACCTCGTCTACCCATACGTACCCGTGCCCGCGGAGAGTTGTTGGGTCTGAGGCATCGGTTTGATGGCCTGTTGGGCTATCTGGGGAGAGTTCTTCGCCTGGGCCTATGATGTAGAGGTTTGAGGCACCGTAGACTGCTTCTTCGAAGGCTGCAGCGACGCGGACAAATTTGGTGATGTAGGCTCGCCATTTTGCGCGAACCGCATTTTCGCCGTGGCGTTGGCTGATACTGCGGAGGATGTCTTCTATGAATAATGTGTCGCCTGTTGGGTCATTGGTCGTGCTAGATGCACTGTTAGGTAAGAGGGAATTCTGCTGCTGGAAGAATAGAAGCCCTTCTGTTACGGGTGCAGGTTCAACGTGACTTGAGATCTTGATGCGACCTGTGGGGAGGTCGCACATAACATCCCACCACTCAGGATGGTTGGCAAATGTAGGGTTTGTGACTCCTGCAATAAACCCAGGTACCTTGAGGAGGTCATCGATCTTGGACAGATCAGTATAAGGGAATGCGTGTCGAGTAAATCCACGCAGAATGCCACCGGATGCAAGAGCGCAGGCCGCCAGGACCGCCTCTGCAACTTCTCCCGATGGCCGGTTGTGTCCTAGAAATACCACCCGCTTCTGAGTGAGGATGGCATTGACAAGAACAATAATGGGATGTGTAAACGGTCCACTTGTAGTCAAATGGGGATGCGCTTGGAAAGCCTGGGGGGATGTGGCATGTGGCACGGCAAACGTCTGAATGAGCTTGATAAGGGAGAAGTCTCCAACGGTCTCCGGCCAAATCACTGTCGGAATTTTGACCGGGATAGGGATGTCATTGTAGACCACTTTCGATTCGTACTCATGTGTATCCCGTGGTAGGGCGTATCGGCTTGCTTTCTTCGGTGACGGCGGACATTCCCCATCCTGGAGTTCTTCTTCTTCCCGCTGGCGGATCATTTGCTCGAATTTCTCCAGGAACATATCCTTTGTGTTGCTAGATTGCAAGATATGGCGCTCAAGTATCGACATTTTCGGCATTAACGAAAGGTCCATGGCGTTAACGGCATCATAGAGGGATGCCAGAGTTTCGGGGAATGGAGATTTGAAGTAGTCCTCCAGCGCTAGGAGGAGTAAAGGCTGTATAATAGTCAGAATTGCCTGCGCGATAGGGCTAGGAATGGCATAGTAGCTTACTTTATAAATGTGAAGGAATGAATGTCGCGTACAGATTGCCATTGCCTTGACTACTGCGCCTCTTTTCGCTGTTAGCACTCACACATTCAGACGAAACAGTAGAGACTTACCTTCGGACAGTGTTATCCTGCTTCGTGTTGACAAGGTTCAGCACGTACATCAAGGGTGGTCCTTCACCACCCTCGTCATCGCTGCTGTCGGGGTCATCGGAGATGTCGTCCAGGTACTCGTCCTGAATGTCGGCTCCCGCCTGGTTTCCATGGTATTGCGATTTCCGCTTCTTTTTCTTCTTTCCATCCGCTGAATCCGTTTCTTCGTCGCCACTGGTATCTTTATGTAAGAAGAACATAGTCCAATCCTGACTCCGCACATGCGTCTGATCCGGCAGCATCAGCTCTGCAAGCATGCTCTCGTCTCCGCTGATTGCAGCGGGATACTGGTGCTCCATGATCGGGCCACGATCAATATGGAAAGACGCAACCAGGATGTATTCCACATGGCGTTCCGGGGAGTCGAGCGGGTACTGCGCTTTGCAGCGGCGTGGCCTGAAGCTTGAGGTCGCATTCTCTGTGGATGTTCTTCGAAAAGAGCCATGTGAACTGCTCGGAGAGCGCCCGATAAAGGAGGCCGCAGGCGAGAGCCGAGGGAGACCACTTGTTTGGCGGTTATTCGAGGCGGAGAGGGAGTCGTTCGACGGTCGATACGGTAGTGTTGTTGCCATCTTATGGAGTTGGGGATAGAGGATTGCTCCGAGCCAAGCTATAAATCGAGTAGCATACCGGGATGAGAAAGCGCAAGGTCAAGGGCCAATGATAATAATAATTGAATTAATTGTCTCGAATTAGTTGTTCAGGGGTTAAGAGGGGTTAAGAAAAAGGGCGATTTCTCCACAGTGGAGAGACGATAAGGGCCGATAAGGGGGATCCATATAAGGGCATTCCTGGAACCTTGGAAGGAACATGAGGAGAGGATGATCTATCAGAATGCAATCTCCCTCCTTTGCATACATTGGAGATCTTTCTATTTATGCAACATACTGCAAAGAAAATTTGCCACACCGACTTGTTGCACTTGTAGGAAAATATCAACATGAAACAATACTGGCCACTCCTCGAATGTCTTACTCCATATAAAGTAGCGTAAGGAACCTTGTGTCACAAAACACTTGAATGTGCTTTATAAGTATACAGAAAGAAAGGTACCGAAATACATGACTTAACTTCAGTCATCTTATCCTTTAAATTAGGCCCCTTGGAAGCCAATTGATGGTTCATGTGACGAGTATGACTCGTTATAGATCTACGAACATTTCCAAGTCGCATATGCAACCCTAGTCAGCCGGATTCTGAGTTACCTGTATCATAGGAGTACACAGACTTGACGTGCCTATCTATTAAGGTAGAAATACAAATATTCAAACCAAACTCGTACATTATACAACAGAGGTTAAAAAGGGGTAGGTTCATATAGATAACATAGGGCGGTGTGGAAGACGGTGGCAAAATTATGTTGTTGTGCCGGCGGCTTGTTTACATCGATAAGCAAGCCTTCGTCATACCTAGGTAGGCTGTTTACAATTCATAATCCAGCTCACACGCGATTTCCACCATGGTAAGTGGGGATTTTGAGAGATAATGTATATTCTGGAGTCTAATAAACAATGACTTAGGCCAACAATCCCACATTCAAACCATCTCCGTTATCCTTTGGGTCGCCGAGGGCATCCCCGTTCCGGCGCCCGTCCACTCCAAACTCCCCGCCCTCAGCCAGTCGTACAGGAGGGACGCCGGGGAGCTCTCCTAGTCGGGCATATACACCTATGGTGTCCCCCAGCAAGCTCAATCAATCATATACAGTGGAGGATGGCGAGTCGCGTTCTCCGAAGAGCGAGCGGCCCATTCCGCAGCCGAACTTTGGAAGAGAGCTCTCTCCTTCCCCCACGAAAGGAGCACGATCGCCAGGCAGCTCATCCCCGATTCTTGGGACAAGGAAGAGTGGCTTTACAGGCCCAGCAGGCGATGCGGCTGGAAAGCTACCGGCACAACAAGTGAGGGAGATCAGAGAAGCTTTCCAGGTTCTCGATCGGGATAACGATGGGCTTGTGGACAAAGATGATGTGACTGATGTGCTGACAACTTTGGGTAGGAAGCAACCTGTCTCCTTTTTGAAACTGGCATGAGGAACTAATGCAAGTGTTTGAACAGGCCAAGACTCATCCCCCTCGACGCTGTCGCGCTTCTTCCCACCAGGAGCAGGCCAGACTATGAACTTTCCAACCTTTTTGAATACACTTTCTGAGCTGATGGCAGCAATGTCGCCTTCTCAAGAGCTTCTCAACGCCCTTGCTGCGTTTGACGACGACGACAACGGGCAAATCGACGCCGCTGAATTACGTGATGCTCTATTACATACCTCCCCAGAAGATGGAGAGGAACGATTGACTGAAAGACAGATCGACGAAGTCTTCAGTGGGTTTACAGGGCGCCCAGCATTTATTGGTCGGGGAGCGAAGTCAGGCGGAATGGGTAAGAGAGGCGAGGTTTTCCAATATCACGACTTCGTGCGCAGCGTCATGGGTGGGGAGAATGGAAACAATTCGAAACGTGAAGGAGAGGCAGCACATGTATGAACTGCTATCATGAATATGGGTTTCAATTGAGTCGGCGTTACGGGGTTTCGTCTTATAATGTTTTTGACAGTTGACAGATTCCAAGGCTGTAGAAGCAAAGGTCAGACTATACAGAGCTTGTCATGGATGATAATGTACCATTAGTTATTAAATTACCAAATGGGAATTTTCAACAAAAGCAGTGAACTAGGTAAATAGTAAAAGTGGAAGTGGAAGTATACATCGGAGTTAACACCTTCCGCATTCCATCGGCAGAAAAGCTCCAGCCACCGCGATCTGATACACTCCACCCGTCAACTGCGTTCATCTTACCTCGTTTCCCAAAGATGTCTGCTCGTGGCCTTCCAATGCAGACTTGATTGCAGAAAAATGGCCAAACCTCAGCCCTCCTGGGCTCTCGGCGTCCCGGGCCCCGACACACCCGCATCGCCGCGAACCATGCGAACCCTCCGAAAGATCCAATCCCACCAAGTGCTGTCAACCTCTAGCGCGCTCATTGCCCAGACCCAGGCCTCTCGCCAAGCTGGCTCCCATGAAGCTGACCAGTCAGCAGCAACTCCTGGTGCTGCAACCCGAGCGCGCGCACATCGTCGAGCTCGATCAAATAGCGACGCAGCTTCTCGCGAAGCGGCAGCAACACCACCTGCGAATCAGAGACGACCCGCGCGGAAAACAGGGTCCGGGATTGGAGTAAAGCGATCGCTCTTGGAGAATCTCTTGCGCGATGGACCACAGAGTTCAAATCCCCACGAGGGACTGCGAGAGCTCAAATACCTCGTCCTATCCAGCAGAGTAGATGCTGACGGAGATGGCATGGTGAGTGATACTCAGTCCGTTTTGCAACGTCTCAATGTCTAACACTTCACAATGATAGTCGCCATACCGAATCTACCTGTGGTTGGTCCTCCTCAACGTTCCTCCTATGCCAACCGATGACTACCTTGCTCTTATCCACCGCGGCCGTTCCCCCGCTTATGCCAAAATTCGCAACGACACTTTCCGCACACTAGCTACAGACCCTCTCTTCAAACGTCGAGTCACAGAAGCAAGCTTGATCCGACTCCTCAACGCTGTGGCATGGAAGCTCCATGATTCCAGGCCGAAACCCCGTTCGAGACCGTCTTCTCGGCGCCGTGAGATGGAGCTTCTAGTGAATGCACCACCCAGCATTTCAGAGGAGTCCCCCTTCGGTGGGGAGCTAGAAAAGGTCACCAACAGTACTACAAGTGATTCGGCCATGTACGTCCAAGGCATGAATGTCTTGTGTGCGCCATTCCTATATGCTGCCCGTAGCGAGGTGGAGGCATTTGCTCTTTTCCATTACTTTGTCACACGCGAATGTCCAGGTTATATCCGTGGTGCTATGGACGGTGTCCACAAGGGTCTTCGTTTAGTCGACCGATGCCTTGAGGTTGTGGAGCCCAAGCTTGCAGCATATCTGTTCTCCAAGGGGATGCACGCCGAGCTGTATGCATTCCCATCGGTGTTGACTCTCTGCGCTTGTACGCCTCCATTACCGGAGGTGTTGCATCTATGGGATTTCTTATTTGCATACGGGCCACACCTGAACATCCTATGCATTGTCGCCCAGCTAATCCGTATGAGGGACCTAATTTTCGAGAGTCCGAGGTGAGTCTTGCCTGCCTGGTCTTTGGGTTTCTTCAACAAAAGCTAACTTGAGTATAGCCCAAACAAAATTCTCCGCTCATTCCCTCCTCTGGATGCAAAAGAGATCATTGCTTTGACGGTTCTCCTCGTCCGTAAGATCCCAGAGGATCTTTATGCAGAGATGATTAGCCATGCAAAATAGACACAGCCTGAGCTCACGGTAGCTCCAACCGAAAGAGAAATAAATGTCATACTACCTGGGTTTCATAACGGCGTTTTTGATATGATTGATCGCAATAATTGGGTACGGCGATTGGATGGGATATGAGACTTACATTGACGAACCCCACACGCTTGTTTGAATGAATTGATGATTGTACACCAATATTGGATAGTTTTTTTGAGAATGCATTTCAGTTGAGATATGATTCTCCCTTTCAGAATTCCAATCCTCACCTCCTTCGGAACCTGCAGCTTCCCTTGTTCGTTTGTTGAAGAGAGAAACCCTACTTTTCCCTGTTCCTCAAGAACAAAATTGTTTGCCATGGTCTTATAGTGCATATCTTCCCATGCAAGGAACCTGGGACCAGGTTGTGGGCTACTTCCAAGCTTGTTTCCTACAAATCTAAAGACAAAAAAGGATGATTGAGCCAAAAGCAAACGAGACGTCGGACCTGCACGACGAAGTCTCCTTTTATCGTCTACATTCCAAGGTTATAAGTATCGCTGTATAATGGACCAACCGTCTCTACAACACATCATTGCCCAGAGAAATAAATCAATGTCGTCCGCTCTATCAACATCCATGATCCTCGCCATATCTCTCCTCGTGATTGTGATATGGCGCAAGAGGCAGCACACCCGTTCCTCATCGAATGACCCGGCCATATGCCGCAAAATCATTGCCGGGGTGCTAAAACACATAGAAAAGCAGCAGCCGAATACCCTCTCGCCACACCAATCGAAAGCAATAGCCAATAGACATCTCCCAATCGCCTTCGGAATCGATAATGCCTTCACTCGCACAGATAATGTCCATGCCAGCATGTTCGTCGAGAAAGTCAAACCCTTGATCAATCTATCGGCAGAGCAGTGGCACAGCGTCTCCGAATTCGCCAGAGTTACCACAAGCCGCTGGATCGAGCACGGCTTTCCCGGGTTGGATCGTAGCTGTTGCAGCAGTTCTCCCAAAGACAAACAGAAGCCCGACTGCAATCGGGTCAACGTCGCCAGTCTAGCACAAATACTTTCATTGAAAGTTGTTCTTTGGCTAATGTTCAACAAAAAGACCCAGGACCAGACATGTGATGAGAATCTACTGGACCTAGCACAGTCCATAAATCGAGTCTGGATATCCTCCAAGCTGAAAGACACTGATAACGACATTCCCAGATTCGAAGACGATATATTGCTTCAGACCTCGCTCGTCAATATCTTCGGGACACACAATAGCCCAGAGGATAACCCACTGAACCTCATCCTACCTTCCTTCGAAACGATGTGGCGTGTCGTGTTACGTTCCTTCCTAGAAATCAGATTCGGCACTGGGAAAGAAGTACCAGAATGGCGGGAGACGATGATTGCTTTTGCCGAGAAGCCCACCAAAAAGCAATTCGACGCAGCCTCCGGGGCCCCGTCTAGCCTCTCCATACCCGAATCCAGCAATTATTCCAGCATACGCGATACACGTGGTGGTCAGAGTTCGCCTAGTGCGAATTACATAGTCCGTGAATCCCTCCGACTGTACGTGCCTACGAGACACGTACATCGAGCATACCAATGGGACCAGGGTACGGGGACATCTCATGAAATAATGTCCGCTGATATTGAGGGATGTCATACGAGGTCTGATATCTGGGGTTCTGATGCAGAGCGATTCAACCCGAATCGCTGGTCTGCTCTTACGCCGGTGCAGGGAGATGCTTTTATGCCTTTTGGATGTCCCCCTTTTGAATGCCCTGCTAAGCCGACTTTTGGGCCGAGGATGATTGGTGTCTTGGTCGGTTCTTTGTTGACGGCTGTGGGGGGTAGGAAGCGATTAGGGACTTGGAATTTGGACTGTGAGGACGAGGGAGTCTTGGAGCATCTCTCGTCTGGGAAAAGGTTGTGCCCGCATAGGAATGCCTATACGGATTTGTATCTAGTGCGGTCTTTGGGAAGGGAAGAGTGAATAGAGATCCCTATGGGAATTTCTTTGAGACAAAAGTACATCGTTAGGAACAAGTGAAGCAAATACGGGCCTGAGAGATCGGGCACTCGTGGACCTGCCTATGAAGTCTATGAATATGTAGGCATTACGCTGAAAAAATAACCTTTTGTCAGAGGATGTATAGGTAGTCAAAAGAACCTAACGTCTAAGCACAGAATAATTTACATCGACCACGATCAAGAATACCGACTGACAAAAGCCAATAAAAAAGCAAAGCAAGCAGAACGTTGTATATTGAATATCACCTCATCCTCACGAATATTACATAGCCACTCTATCACGTAGGCGCAGACGTCGAGAAACCCCCAGGCGACCTATTCAACCCAGACCCATCTATAACCAGCGGCTTAGAGATATCAACAGTATTAGCGTCCGCAGTCATCTCATCAGCCCACGACTGACACGTATCCCCACTTCCCGGCACCAATCCCGCGGTGTCTGAACCAGCACAAGCACCCAGCACTCCATCAACACTTGCAGCCCGCGTGAGATGCGAGCCTCGATCAACCTTGATCCTAATCCGCGACCCCATGAAACTCATATTATTGAACATGGTCACAGCACACTGGGCTTCGTCTGCTGTTTGCATGGTGATCCAGCCACGCAGCCGGCCATTGCCATCGGCCGAGTCTGTAGTCACGATGCTGCATTTCTGGACAGTGCCGGCTGTCTGCAGAAGGGTTTTCAGGTCGGCGCATGTAGTACCTGCGTTCAAGTTCTCGATGGTGATAGCTCTTCGGTCTGGATAGAAAGACGGAGAACTGGGGTTCGTGCCTTTGGCGGAAGATCCACGGTGGTGGTAGTGCTGGTAGGGCTGTGGGGGAGTCTCGCTGTGGTGCATGTGTGGAGGGGACATCGGGTAGCCTGGCATCATGTTCCACGGCTCGTACATTGCGTTCATTACTGGGGATGGGGGAAACACTGCATCGGTGGTGCGTCTGGATCTCGCATCATTGACATGAAGCCTTGTGGCACTGGTACTGGTACCATCATGACGCCGTACTCTGAGTATGGATATGGTGGGGTGGTGGGATGGGATGATCTTGGGGGAATTAGTTGGTTTCGTTCTTCATCGGGAATGTGGTAAACTCACTCTGGTGAGACGGGTGACGGAGGCATTGCCATGTTTCCGTGGACTAATGGAGGCGTTGAGTGGCCAGACATGTAGCCTGGCATCATTGCTGGACTTCTGGTAGGTCCGGCAATGGGCTTGGTGGGCGTACTGGTCCGCGCGAGTGTGACGACCAGGCTCTGGCCGTCCCATCCGCAGGTCGAGAGTCGATCTGTGGCGGTGTTAGGGCGGAGTATTGGGGATTTGTGGGGTAGAAATACATACGGTACGTTCGCCAGGCCTCGTCTTCATTTTTGATGATGATTTGGCCGAGTCCGGTGGGGAATCCATGGCTATCGTCGTATACTACTGCTTGACGAATATGCAGTGCAGTTTGGCGAACGAGATCCTTGAGCTCTTGCCAGCGGCAATGAGGTGGGATCTAAAATGGTAGTTAGTCATTGGGTTTGTTTGATATACTCCATTCAAACTCACGCCTTGAAGGAATACGACGAACTCATCATCCGACCTGCGAGATCTGGGACGAGCTTTATCACGACCGAGAAGAGGCATGGCTGCAGATATCCCAAGACAATATCCCCCGGTATTTCAGTTCCGAAAGCGCACTAGCTTGTATGGATTTAAAGGATAGATTTCGAGGCTTGCAATTATCCCGGTCCGTCGTTGCGAAATAGTCGGGGCTCGACTTGTCCGACCAGGTGTCTGGTTGAGTCCAAAACTTGAACAATTGTACTCTCTGTCAGAGGCCTGTTAGCTCAGAGTATATGAATATGATGGTACGCTCGAATTCCCACACTGTTTGGGCTGGAACGACTACAAGAACGACATCACCAAGTATCAAGGTGCAATCGATGTGCAATACTTGGAAAACCGCACAATCATACCTTGCTTTTTTTCTCTCTCCTGTGGGATAAATGCAAGTCAACAAAAATTGGCCTGACCGACAAACTGCAAAGAAAAGAAATTAACTCCTCCACGAGCTGGACGAACGTTGAGCAGATTATAAAGCCCTGGAACAATCTTGGAAGAGAGAAGAAGCGTCGAGGGTTTCACAGGAATAGTTATGATGATATATGATATAGTCAATTAATAACTTACTAGTAATGATCTATAGTCTTATGGCTTGCAAGTAAAAATCACGGGGACCCAGAATAACTGCACAATTTGGACGAATAACGACACCAGTCGAGCAGCAATAGCCAGTAATATCAGAGAACAAGTAGTCCCCTTTCTCCTTCTGGCTGAGATCTGTCATTTTCACCATGAGCTCAGCTCTGCCAAAATATTAGAATGCAATAGAGTGGTTCTACCGTCCCACCATCCCGGGTATAGTTCCCCTTAAGGGCATTGTATGAGTGGCCACTCTTAACATGTAAGATGTGCTCTCCACCCTCCTTTGCTATTAATATTTAAATCATAGTCTCCATCAAGTACCGGGCATATCCGTGCACGCAAAGCTCGAAGGATGCCCTCGACTTAATACAGAGAATGGAGTGTTACACCGCTAGATCCGGATCGGACATGCAGAGTGGACATGCAGATTGGACCTGTATTCAACACATTGATTTCTGTATCTTATTGTCAGATCGGATTGGGGGAAAAAGCAAAAATAAAAATAAAAAAAGTAAAGAATGGACAGAAATGAAATAACCACAGGAAAAAGAAATTATAGAGATCTTCGATCAGAGCGGGTCGGATCATGAGCAGTCATATCTTGCAGTTATTGAATTTCCCTTTGGATCGATCAATTACCTCGACTATTGATTTCTATGCGTATTTTTTGCTCTTAAAGTACCTGCAGATAAATATGGAAAGTTACTATTAAGGGTCAAATTCATCTGGCTTATTATGTTATTATGTGCATACTCCGTTTACCTCCCTTGATAGTCACACTGCAGGTCCCAGTCAGGTATGTGTAATACTCGTGTACTTAACATCCTACCTATATCGTACAGGTCTACATGTAGTGAGAATATGCAAATGTGTCTCACAGATCTTCAAACAGATCTTCATCTGTGTTCCTTTCCTTCCAGGGCCAGGTCCGACGGGGTTAATAACTACAATCAACATGCCACAGGACATGTGCGACTGTCCAAACCATATCAAGACAAATGAAAATCCCCATAGGGAGACACAGACATTCCAAATATGTACGATTTACATGATGTGGCACGAAGCTGTGCTATGACGGTACGCGACCAAAGCCCTGGGCCGGGGAGATCACATGGCCAATATGCACATCTACAGCCTCTTTTACTGGCGAAAATGTGGCAAAATCCTCTGAATCATGTTTCTCATGTCATATCATAGATTATTCTTTATTCTCTCACGGGGGACTGGGATTCCCCGGGTGACAAATGCAGGTGATCAGGTTCATCCGTACGGAGCACAGTAGCAGACATGATTTGTCTGGAAATGGGTGGCAACTTTATTCGTGGACAAATTATCATGTTTATACGTTATATTTCATATAGAATGATGAAGTGAAGTATTCTAAACTTGATGAAGATGTGATATCAGACAGTGTGGCTTGAAACAGATGAGATAAACCCAGTGGGTGATCGCTGAAGAGACCATAAGAACAGCTCCGTGCAGTGCAATAACATGATACAAGATGCATAGAAAAGGAAAATGTAAACAGCATTGCCGCTTATGAATATTGTTGAACTTGCAAAGAGAACCCTTGTGCCTGGCAAAAGGCACAATAATCCAACCTGCAACATGTGTGTATGATCAATGCCGACCGAGTGGAATGAGTCAAATGTGATGATCTTCCCCGGTCCGAAGCCCCATGGTTCTGGAAAGATCCCCAGACTGCCATCGGTGTCTCAGACAAGAACATCCAGTTGACCGAAGCCAGTGTAATCCTCCATAAACTTCATCGGTATTCTTAAATCGCGATCAATGAAGAGTAGGCTGTGCCAGCACAGCCTACAAAATCTCACAGGAACTCTCGAACCGGGGAGGCGAAGTCGAAAACGAAGGAAAGTATCGAAGAGACGGGATCGAATGGTGTGCCATTCGGAATGGTAGTCGCATCTGCCCTCGCGACGGGGGAAAAGATTTTTTGTTTGGAAGTCGGTTTTTGTTGATCCGGTCAACCACTATCCCCAGATCCTCCGCTTTATTTGGTGTTGGTATTGGGTTTTGGCTTTGGTTTCGGATTTATTGTGGTTTGGATATTGTTCGTTTCATCCTCCAAAGCCGACTTTGTTTGCGCATCGGCTGCAGTAGTAGGAGTTCATGCCGAATTGAACGACGCTGCAGCCTGATTGGCCTAGGCTGAGAGATTGTTGGCACCGGGAACATCGGACGATGTCGAGAGTCTGTGGAGAAGTGGCCTCAGATGGACGAGCGACGCCGCCCGTCTGAGGTTGAGGAGTAATTTGCACTGGAGAGCTCATTTTTGGAGAATTTGACCGCGAGTGAGGATCTGAAGGGGAGCAAGGGGGGTATCGCATGTTTTTGAGTTGACCCGGTCGAGCGGCCCCGTGATCTCTGGGTTTACCCCAGTTTTTTTTGGAGTGATGATGATTTGACTTGAGGAAAGGGATAGAGATATGAAACAGGGAAATATCCAGCTTTTTAAATTGCTTCTGATTTTCTTTCGATTCTTCCTATCCCACGGCGTCTCCGTATCCCCCCCCATTCTCTTGCCGATCATATATGTAGGACTACGTATGGGCTGCTTTTAGGCGCTCATTCGCATAACTCTGCTACCTAAACCTTAACCCATCGGAGATGGCGATAAACGCATTCTCTTTTTCCCCTATCTAATTGGATCTTCGGCATTTTCAAGTATATCCTTGATTACCGACCTTCGGAATACTACCTAGGTAGAATATGGGTCTCTGTAGTGGGAAGTACTATATCGTAGACAAAAAATTTAATTATCCCCCACTCGATTCAAAACAGAACTAAATCAGAAAGGGGAATATTGTGGGAGACGCTATCCATGTACATTTACGTAGGTGTGCATCTTGGGCTTCGTGCCAACCGCACCCCAATATTTAGACATATAGAATGTATTTCCCATTTCTCGCTTTTTAAAAGTAGGCTGATACCTGAAATCTACCCGTGGACATATTCATATGTTTGAACTGTTTGGATTAAATTAATCGAAATGAAGATCATGTGGCCATTTTCTTATCTCCTGAATGTTGCGCAGGGCGGCACGATGCTTACATACCAAGTTTGGAAATCACCTGGGCATGCAGCTAGCCCAGTTAGACTGGTTTAGACTGGTTTAGCTCATTGAAGTCAGAGAGAGGAAGTCGAATAAGGTGTGGCCAACCCTTGGAAGGGCAGCGGATATCCGGGCGAACTCATTGGACAATCCAAACATCCCACTTGGGTGAAATCCAAGGATTTCCACGAATGAAACCGTGGACACGATAGCATTCGCCAGCGACGTCATATTTCCTCAATCCGGCACTTCAACTTCTCTCCCTCCTAAGTAACTGACTACGTTACAGACTTGTCGAATTATCCATCTCTGGAGGCCAAAGCCAAAAAGCGTTTAGATCTCGGCCCTTGCCCCGCCAAAAATATCTCCTGCCCCTCATTCTTGTACCACCCACACATCACCATGGCCACCGGACACCCCAACCTTCACAGCTTTCCCAACTCGGACGAGCTAGCTACGCAATTGCGAAGCTACGTCCTCCGCTGCCAGAACTCTGCTTTCTCCCGGCACGGCACCTTCCGCCTCGCCGTCTCCGGCGGCTCCCTGCCCACCGTTCTGGCCAAAGCCCTCCTCGCCACCAGCAATGGCTCCCCGGAGGATACCCCCCCAATTCTCCAAGTGGCACATCTTCTTCGCTGACGAGCGCGCCGTACCACTCAACCACGAGGACAGCAACTACCGCCTGCTGAACGACGAGCTCGTCTCCAAGATCCCCACCGAGCTCGGCACCCCAATCATTCACGCCATCGACGAGAAGCACATTGGCGATGACGACCCTCAGGAACTGGCAGACCTCTACCAGGAGGACCTGATGCGCGAGTTTGCCGCCAAGGACAGCGTCAAGTTGCCCGCCTTCGATCTCATCCTCCTGGGCTGCGGCCCCGATGGTCACACCTGCTCGCTCTTCCCTGGTCACGCTTTGCTCCGCGAGAAGGACGCTTGGGTTGCTGCTGAGACAAACTCGCCCAAGCCCCCGCCTAAGCGCATTACCCTTACTCTTCCTGTTGTTACCCACGCTATCAGCATTGCCTTTGTCGCGACTGGCGGCGGTAAGAAGGAGATCCTTAAGCAGATTTTCGATCTTGAGGAGGGCTCCAGTCTTCCTTCCGCTTTGGTCAACCAGGGCGCTGGTGATAAGGTGTCCTGGTTCACTGACCATCCGGCAGTCGATGGTGTTTCATTCCCTCGTCGTGGAAGCCTTTGAGGTGTGAGGTCCCCTAGATGGATTTGAGATTTATGGATAGGGGATGACTTCCTTATCGAGTTCGCATCCCCCGATCTGCCTTGTGTGGCATTGAATCCGCTGGCTCTGATGAAAAGTGATATTCTGCTTTATCCAGGACCGGTAAACCAAAGTTAGTATAGAATTCATATCTTGTTCCATCATCACTGTCCATCCGTACGAAGGTAACTTGTAAGGCCCTATTGTGTGTCACTAATTGTTTACCTCTTAACACACGTAAACTTGACAGCTATCCAGGACATTGTTGGCGTTCCAGAGCCGAGAGAAATTTCAAAGCCGGTAGCGGCATTTTACACGATTCAATCCACTCACACCCTTTCTCCTCTCTCTCTTTGGGAGCAGATAGCTAAGGGCATGATCTTTTCATATCCAGGTCTTTCTGTTACATACGTAGTCTACTACATTTCTACTGTTATCAACTTTAACGCAAGTCGAACTCACACTTGATATACGTAAACCCACGATGTTGATTCACTTTCGAATACTGCCATACCCGATCCAATCACATAGATTCCATTCTCCTTAAAGCCGTAATATCTAGGCATGACTAGTCATTCCATTCCATAGCGAGAGTCTATATCTGCCCAGTTTGCGGTCGCTGCTATAGAACACCTGATTAACCTTGCCTCCTTTTGAGACCAGTATAGCTCAATAACTTACCTTCACTTAGGACTTGAAGCAATCCTTTCCACAGTGGCATTCACCCGTATCGGTATTGCAGAATCCATATTTATCCGGGCAGCACTGTTGCGGATCTTTGGCGGCGCATTGCTTCACGGTACACGCCCTTTTGTCTAGCTCAGCCGGCGCAGCGGCCGCAAGCATCGCGAGAGAGAGGACAAGAGCGACCGGGACGGAGATAAACTTCATCTTGACGGAGTCTTTGGTATGAAGATTTGACTGGATTGACTAAGTTGAGATCAAATAGATTCTCGTAGCAAGACAGAAGGCTACATAGTTATATATCTTCTTTGGGTACACCCCATTCTGAATGAGGGGTATATATCGAATCGGCCCCATTCCTGAACCTGACATAGCTATCAGGAAGGCAACTATACAGGAGACTGGGACATATGATCAGCATTGGGTATCACAATCCATGAATCGTGCGCCATTCAACTGAGGGGTGGTATCGAATCATGTCCTAGGCTTGGGATTCCTTTCTAGTTGCCTGGGCTTGAAGGATTGGTAGTTATTGGCTGATGCGGGATTGATGCAGGTTATCCAGATTCGGCGTTATGAAGTGATGAAGGGCTATCAGAAGGAGACCTGATTGGCAGAGATGGTGTCGATCCTTTATGCTAAGCCCCTTACATTATGCTGAGAGTCCAACCACGGGCGTACCCGAGAATCCGTCGTTTGCCAAATTCAGCCTTCCGAGCTCCGTACTACCCCAAACTTAATAGAGACACTGTTACGCCCTAGGAGTACTAGTTCTACAGTGTTTGAGCACTACATGGAATGTGTCTCTATCCAGTCCGATTTAACTGTATCGGTACGTGATAGCTAAACTAGATGGAAGTATTAAGACGATATAATATAGCTCCAAGTGATAATAACGGTAATTCACTGTACCAGCCAGTATGCGATATTTGAGGGGTAGAAAGCTACGTAGAAGACTTGCGCATAAGCCGGGCGTCTCCGCTCCGTGGTTAATGCAAGATTTGGGACTTTAGCCAAAGCATTTATAAGGTCGCTGGGGGGGCTGAAACGGGTGGCCTAACAAGGTACCTATTTAGCCAGAAAGGGGCCAAAAATGTCGTATGAACTCGAGCCAGAAGATCGCATACCCGTGTCATTTGCTATGGAATTGCATTACTCAGATAGCATCAAGTGGGCATACCTAGACTAAAAGCATAAGGTAAATCGTCGATGACCTGGATATCCTGGGCAATCCTTTCAAACTATATTAAGGTCTCTATTTTGCCCTACGCATACAAAGTACTAATGTAGACAGTAAGCATGCATATGCCAAGGAATCAGTTTTGGGTGCTCTGCCGTTTCCCTCCAACATTGTACATATTTCAGGGCGCTCAACACAGTCCAGACGCTGTCGATCTCCCGTTTCTATCCAGTCCCCCACAAATGCACGCCCCGGATTTTCCTTACGTATTGGCCATAGAGTACAGCTTAGCCTACTGGCCTATAAATTGTTTAAGTAATTATCAGTGTGAAGTTAGGTAGTTAGAGACATGTGTGTTGGATATGTGCAATTCAGACTATCTTGATGATGGCAGCGACACCCATGGCTTGACCGCCAGGTACAACAAAGTACAACAAACGACGTTAATGCAGGTCAAATAACCAACAACATAAGACAACACAACCAATCATAGTCTTCTACTCCATACATGCGCATAAAGAAAGCTCAAGTGGTCAATACAGAACCAGGCCGAGACCCGTGGACCCCGGGGCCGTTTTGGCTGCCAACGTTGTATTCATCCGCTTTCTCTGTGACAGTGTGCTGCGCCTAGCTGTTCTTGCATTTCTCAAGACACTGCTGGCTACTCTGTTGTGATTGAATAATATTAGCCAAAAATCAAAGAAGGAAAGCGGAATGAACTCACTCCACCATCAATTATGCAGAGGGTGTAGCAGTTGTTGGTCTGCACGGAACTCTCCCCGTCCTTGTTGGCTTCAAGGGGCGCGGCAAATGCCAGGCCAAGGATAGTTGCAAGAGTCAGAACGGAGAAACGCATTTTGAAGGTGTTGGTTTTGGGTAGGTAGTTGGGCTTTGGGTAGGAATTGATCTTTGCGGATATGATAAAGTGATGATTGTTTATTGAGGTAGATTGGAGGCGAAGTGCCTGCCTTTATAGTAGATTTGCAATTGTATACTATATGATATCTGTGCTCCATTTATCCCCTTTTGGCTTCTATGGTAGATCCTCGATTGTACGGTATGATATCAAGCGCTCCGTCTCTCCCCTTTCGGTATGAGGAGGCTCCGCCCTACGACTCGTGCAGGCTTATGTGCATAACCCTATCATGCAGGGAGAATCCTCATGGATGTTCACTCGTATTCCAAAGATGCCAACATTGATCTGCACGGAGATTCTGCTGTTTGAGTAAAGACCTGCACGTTCTATGAGCTATTTGTTTTTCAGCCTGAAAGTATTACAGCATCAGCTGATTCAAGTCCTGCAATGTAACCTCAAATTGCGAACTAGCAATGCATACTCCGCAGTGTTGGCATATCAGGCGTCCAGCCCTGCGGATCAGCAATCTATTGATCCTATTGGGGGAATAATCAAGATAGAATCAGCTCTATATAAAGCTCGATGCCCATGCGGGATAAGCCCAATTCCTCAGCAGTGCATCTCTTCTACATTAATTCTTCGGAACAAACAAATCTGAACACTCCCTCCAAACCAATTCCTCAAACATGAAGCTGTTTGTTGTCCTGTTTGCACTAGCTGCCTTCGCAATGGCCGAAGCCGGTCCAAATCTGGAAGCGAGAGTTGGGTGCTCCCAAAGGGGACAATACTGCAATGACGGCACATTCCGGTGCTGCCCGGGACAAGGGAGCTGCAGTGGAAACGAGGTAAGTCCACCGCTCCTCACTCACTAGATATGGTCAAACATATTAGCAGATGGCTGACAAGAAATTTAGTGCAAGTGAACCACTATCTACAGCAGGAGTTCAGATTGCCTTAGGGTTACGGGATTCCACAAAGGATTGTCGGGGTCGCCCATCTCTTTGGTCTGCTTTGGGTACTCCAACCAGTGTGTTGCCGCTTCTAAATGGCCTTTGAGAAAAATGTCCATCTGCAATAGAAGCCAACAAGTCAATGAGGATTCGCTGTGTCTTGCTAGCCTAAGTCTCTGCTCAATAAAGCCAATTCGAGTTAGCAATTGGTCCTTGGACCAGGACTTCCACCTCAAACTCGATAGTAGATAGTGCTGGAGTCTTGACCCAATCCATAGTAGACAAGAACTGTATCTGGCCTCTACCCTTTGATAGCATTATGTTGTTGACTTGATATAGAAGGTAGTGGGAAGATCTATCATACCAATGCCATCGCCAGTCATCTGGAGGTCATGGCTACTTCGGCGACCTAGATTACCAAAGAGGACATGCCAATTTTGATAAGGTGAAGAAGGTAGGCAGTATATCAGAGGGCTAGAATGCGTAAAACGTGTAAAATGACTTTTCCTCGTAGTAGTTGTTGTTGTTGTATTAATTAACGTCCATGGAGGGACGGGCGTAGCCCGTACTCCGTCTACCCCCCCTTGGGGTATTGGGACGTGCTAAGCTACGGGATTATGTACAAAATTTGTGCGTCCATAGAGAGCAACTCCTTCTTAATGATAAGATGTCAGAACATCCAGTTTGCTGCCCGTCCTTCTCCGCCGGCTGAGATGGATGCAGTGGTGTCAGTAGCTGCTGAGTTTGTGTGAGCTGGTGCTCGGTTGTCAACTTTTCCTCGTATAACGTGGGAGTGGTACATTAACGATATTGATGCCAAGCACGACAGAGCAAATACAATGTCCCCTTGACTTTAAACCCCGTTGTTCATCCAAATATCTCCTATGGACAGGCTTATCCCATATGAGTATCCCATTCGCCAACATCACCACAAGCTGGGCCTTGACCTGCCCTAGCCCGGCATTAGGATGGTTCCATAGAATTAGGTCGTTGGACTAAGCCTTTACCAGAACGAATTACTAGCCCCAGGTGAAAAGTGGAGGAGAGCAGTTATCCAATAGACTGGTAAACGGTGTCCAGCGACATAAAATTGAAATATAACTGTTCCTAGTTTCAACCCTTCACATCATGGTGTTTCTACCTACCTACATACATAGGCCAAGCTCACTATGTCACTATACCCGTGAATTTGCCTGGAGCAACTCGCTATAGTACATTATATACTTGAAGTTGATGCAGCATGGTCAATTCGTAGATCTTCTGATGAACAAGGATACTGAGTACCGAGTTCACTGGTATCATTTAAACATCTAAGCAAACATCTAGATATCAATATAGAACTTTCGTTTGCTCCACCAAGCTCAACGCGAAATATTCGGCCGATGGGCTTGACTCGCGCCATTTCAATCGGGATCGAGTCCATCATCCGAATCTCACCTTCAACGCTCTCTCACCACCGCCACCAACCACATTTAATTATTTTTGATATTTCGAAAGCTCCGTTGAGTAAGTATTATATCGCAAAATCATTTTGCACTATTAATAAAATACAGCAGAATGGCGGGGCGCGGTTCGCGAAACGTCCATCCGAACGCGATGACGCCGGACCGCGAGATCGCGGGTGCAGCAAACCCTAACCCCATCAACTTGACTTCGGACGCCGATACCAATGCACCGCTGGTAGACATTGGATTCAATGATATCAGGTCGGATACTGGAGTAACCGATTCCGCGGCGAACGTCGATTTGGTCGACCATCACTCGGATATCAAAGTGACCCGCCGTGTCCGGTTCGACCTCGAGGTCCGATACGCGCCTCCCAGGTTCCTTTCGTCTAATAATACTGAATCGACCGAGCATCATTCGGATAATGGGACTGACGTCGTCGCAACTGACGAGAGCTCGATCGAAAGCTCGACTGAAGATTCAGTCGGTAGCACTTCCACCAATCCAATTGAGACAGAGTCAGGCAACGACAGTCACGCTCATGTTCGCAACGAAGGCGTCGCCGGCATGACCGGAGACCAGTATACCACGGAGGCCAGCAGCACCAGCAAGGAGGCCAGCAGCACCAGCAAGGGGTCCTCTGAACCGGGCATGGACAATGGCGCTATGGGTTTTAACAGTCGTGACTTGCTTCACTGGTTCGAACGCGCTGATCGAGGACCTCGTTCCAGGCCGAGACAAAGGCTTCCAGTCGGAAATGTGCCTTTCAACCCCGTGGATATCGTTGAATATATCCAGTCTATCCCAGAGCCGGAGGCTACAAATGAGGGTTTCATGCCCCCGGATATAGTTGGAGATACCCAGGCGATCTCAGAGCCTGAAGCCGGAAATGTGGCCTCCATTCCCCAGGATGCCGTGAATGTCTCAAAGCCGAGCTCACGGTCTGACAATACCAAATCGGGTTCTGTTCCACGAGACACCGTGTAAGTATACCCCCGAATTCGTTTTGTGGACATGAAGTCTAGTCAGGCAGCTACTGACACGGACGGCATTGTCCCATGATTTGATCTATACTAACACCAACTGCGTTATATTAGTAACGGCTGGTCCTTTGCGCTTGCCACAGAACTATGTACCAGGCTGGCGGCCATCAAACTGCATGAAACTGGCTGGGAATGGTCCTCTGCGGCGTACCTACCCCAATGGTTTCTGGCTGCTCCAGGTCAGCTCCGGACAGTCGCTCATGAAACGAAAATGATCAAAAAGGGTGTTACCATCATGGGATGGGTGGGCTGCGGGTTGTACCTGCTTTACCGCCGTGACTCGACTGATTTGCTGGGAAAAGAGACCACAGGGTTGACTGCATACCATGAGCCGAGTGGTTCACACAGGGTCCTGAGAATGAGCTTTCTTGCTTGGAACGACGTCGCTTTCTACGCCATGGCCTCATGGGAGGATCGTGAAGCTCTCGTCACTGGACACCATTCTGGCTATGTGGCGATTTGGGATGCCCGAAGTGGGTGAGTGTTCAACATTTGCTTCTGTTATGCCAATTAGTACTGACTTCTATTAGCTATATCCTCTACTCGCTCCGCGGTATTCACGACACCGTATCTTGTATTGCGACAGAGAAGAACTTCATTGTTGCCGGTAGCGTTGATGGCAGCATTTGTGTCTGGGATCTCACCAAGCCCACCAGCACCGATGCCTTGCTGACCCTTAAAGGGCACACAGGCACTGTGATGTGCCTCAAGTTGCACGGCAAGTACCTTGTCTCTGGTGGTTCTGATCGGGAGGCTCGCGTCTGGGACCTCGAAACCGGTGAATGCAACCATGTGCTCGGAGGCCATGCGAAGGCAGTTCGGTTCGTATGCATGAACCAGCAAGCAATTGTCACTGCTGGCACGGATGATATCGACTACCCAGAATCAGAGATCTGCATTTGGCTGACGAACAGTGAAGAATTTGCGGCCGGGTATGTTGAATTCGGGAAGTCTCGATATTTCAAGATCGGAAACTAACAATAATAATAGTCTGTGCAACTTCAAGCACACTGCCAGCGGATTGGTAAACCACCTCCACCTGGTGGGAAATTATTTAATTGCAGGAGGGAAGGGTGGTTCCGTCTGGGAATGGGACGTGACCTGGGGAGGAATGAGGCTACTCAGCCGCCACGACTCTAACGAGGTTGTTGCTATGGCCACCTCAGGAAAGTCCGTGCTGGTGGGAAAGAAATCCGGCGTCTTGTACCTGCTGGATCGGGTGGCAATGCACCTTGTCTGCCTCCTGGACGTCCCATCGGAAATCTACCAGGTCGGTATCCTGGACGAGTCTCGGGTCATTGCTGCATACAAGCTCGACGGTCATGCCTACCTGACGATCTGGCATGTATAATGTGCCCATTCCGAGGGGATCACATGGGAAATGGTGAATAGGATTCAATGAGGGGGAAGAGAGGGAGGAGGGGGTCAAGTAACGGGAAAGTGACGAGAAAGTGACGGTCGACTGATGGTCGACAGAGTACTGCCTTCAACAGGCATGCTCGACGGGAGGATATGGGATTTATTCATATTTTATTTTCAACAAATCCAAGCAGTATTTTCATGGATATTCTTCGTTCTAGTTAAACAAATATGATCTTCTTAGCTCTCGGCTATGTATTTAATTCGGCCACTGGAACTGATATGCACTGGTTCTGTAGTGTAGTGGTCATCACTCTGGTTTTTGAGACGATTGAAGTACCAGAAACCCCGGTTCGAACCCGGGCAGGACCTTCTTTATTTTTCTTTTTCATGTTTTGCTTTTTAACTATTCTGATTGTTATTTCTTTTTAACTGATTTAATTAATTTCACTCCATTTTACTAATGGAGTATGGGGGGATACCTAGGTATCGAAAAAGAGAGGCATAAAAAAACAGAGCGGGTTACCATGGAGAAGATCTCCCACCCAACTCTCCCATTCACACAACAAAGCACCCATTTCTTCCGTTGAACACCAGTGCACCATGCCGATTCTCATGTCATGACCTTGTACGATCATGCCCATCCCAACACGCTCGGCTTCGCTGCGCGATCCCCGTAAACAAGTTAGTCCGTTTGTTTCCCCCCTGGCAAGCTCCCCACATCTGTCGCATGCTTCGTTGTGCCACCATTGCCATGCCAACAACTACATACAGAACCCATGCTAATTACTAAAGACTTCAAATATAGTACGACCTACCACGAAACCCTCCACTCCACTACCCGCCACGGCCAGCCCGACCAAAGACACTGTCCGAGAGACGAATAACAAGAATTGTTCACCATCAAATCCCTCGCCGGTCGAGGGTGTCGCTCTGAAAGACAATGGGCTCACTGCCCGAGGAAGAACCCTACTCCCCCAGCGCAGTAACCTTGCCCAAGACAATGGTCATGGAACGGGTCATGGGCGCATTCAGCCACCTAGCAGCAAGCCGAAACCACGCGGGGACCCGTCGCCAACTAGACAGCGAGAGTTATCGCCGGCGAGAAAACCAATACAGGCGGATTCTACAGCAATGAAGACCACTGTGGCACCCAGCCGTCGTCAAAGCATCATGCGCCCCGGTGCATTGAAGATGCCTTCAGCGAATATTAAAGTCCCTTCGCCAAAGAGCTCAGCGCCATCATTTGCACCGCCCTCACCCCGCAAAGCGCCAGGAACGCGATCCCCAGTCCAACCTCCCACGACCAGAAGGCCCCCTTCACCCAAGAAAACAGACATGTTACCCCCACCACGCCCCACACGGTCCTACTCTTTGAGGCAGCCTGCCAGCGCCAGCAAGGAACCGCCCGCAGCAGCCAAACTGCATGCGCGCCACAGGAGTCAGCTGGTGCAGAATACAAAACAGGCCGAAACAACCCCAGCAATCGGCCAACGTACGCGAACACTGTCAACCTACCAACGGCCATCGTCCCCTAAGAAATTCTCCAAACCTCCAACGCCTACTCCTGGAGCCGAACCTCAGCCTGGGAATATGCTGATTCCTTCATCGTGGCCGGATATTGCTGCACTACAAACTGAACTTCTTCAGCTTAGTCTTTTCCATTCTAACTCACTGCAAGCCCATGCTGAATGGAAATATGATTCCGAGTCACGTCTGCGCAAAAAGTACGATAGTGTCGCTAGCCAGTATCGTTTAGTACTGGCAGATGAAACGCAGCGGCAGTGCCAGCTGAATGTGCAGGCCTTAGGGCTTTGGCTTTCCAATTGTCGTGAACATCACGGTCCGCATGATTTCTCCGAGCAGGTTCAAATTCTATCCCGGGTCCTCCAAGATGTCTCGGACATGATTGCTGGTAGCAGAGGTGCACAGTACTCTCAGGCTGTGAAGATCTTTGAAGAATGGCTTAACCAATCGGAGGTTATTCGCCATAGCCGTGAACCAGGGCACGTTGATGCCGGTGCCTTTATTGACCCCCTGGCGCGAAGCTGGAAAGAATCATTGCATACTTTAAATGTGAGGCTGGAGCTCTGTGGTCGTGAATTGCAAGTCCTCGATATCCTGGGATTCGGGCAAGTGGAGCATCTAGAACAGTCTGCTCTAGTCAGAGTGGCCAGGAATCTAGCTGAATTGATACAGCTTATGACGGAGGAGATCCGTGCTATGCAAGCATTGGAAAGAGAAGTGGTGAGTTCAGAAAGAGATTCTGTCAGCCGTCTTGCGACACAACTGGCGTGTTCTACGAGGGAAAAGAGGGCACCCCGAGTTGGGGCATGGAGAAGCTAGTCTGCGCTTTATATATGCTTATGGTCATCGTAACGTGCGAATACCCATAGCTAGTTTCGAAACACCCGTACACACGCACGTGTTATGTGGGAATAAAGAGGAAATGAAGATAATATGAATAATGTTGATGGGAATATGTGATAGTACTTCGCGCAAAGTACCTTGCGGGCAACCATGGCTTGCGCGGTACCTAGTCCGAAGTAAACCGATGAGTCAGCCATGTCATCCCGACTTGACCTGAGGACTCCCATATATCGATGGTCTAGATCTTGGAGTATCGCTCGTTTTCCCCATACCTTTATTTCAATCTTTCTCACTCCATTGTCACTTATCTCTTTCTGCACCATACGTATATCTATTGGAATGAGCTGCTTTATACAGGCTGATGTAACCTTGCAAAAGTTATCTCTCAGCTCTCTTCTTGACGTCATCCACGGCAGCTTCCGTTTTGACAGACAAAAGCCACCCGCAAAGAGACGGTATCCACTTACTCAGTACCTTTCGAGATGATCGCCGATCGTACCCAGCGAAGAATTTCAACTTTATCGCCCATCTAATCCAGTGATCATGAAAGACTCGCTCTACGATCGCCTTTGGCGCCGGGAATGTGGGGAACAGTTGCAGCACGCTGGACTTCGGGGAATTTACGGATCCAACGAATGGATCAACGATCTTGACATTGTGAATGAGCTCGGTGGGCATACTGGATGTGTCAATGCCCTCAGGTATGTCTACAGCTTCGACCTAGGACGAGAACTTGGTTTTATCTACTGGCCAACACTTCCGCCATCTCTGATCCTCGTCATGCTAACGGCCTGCAGTTGGTCGAAGTCAGGGCGTCTTTTGGCGTCAGGCTCTGATGATAAGCACCTCAATATCTACTCCTACCAACCTGACTCGTCCAATGCTCCATTTGCGCTCAATACCACCGTCTTCACCGGCCACAAAGCCAACATCTTCTCCGTCAAGTTTATGCCACATTCGAATGATGGAACTCTGGTTACATGTGCCGGCGACTCGCAGGTTCGCGTCTTCGATATCGAATACTCAGCAAGGAGCGGAAATGATGCTGCCACCTCCGCATTTGCAGCCTCCACTCGGAGCCGGCGCTTTAATGAGTTCTTTACTGGCACGCGGTATCTGAGTGACGGTAATACCAACGCCAGATTGTATCGAAGCCACGCCGATAGCGTGAAGCGCATCGTCACCGAATCGTCACCGTTCCTCTTTCTCACTTGCTCCGAGGATGGTGATGTCCGCCAGTGGGATCTCCGACTACCATCTAGTGCATACCCTCCGCCACGAGATGGCCAGGGCTTCAGGGCATACCGACAAAGGTTGGCACATGACGAGCCCAATGTGCCACCCCCTTTAATCTCCTACAGGCCATTCAAATTGGACCTCAATACCATTTCCTGCTCGCCAAGTCAGCCACATTATATTGCCTTGGGCGGTGCACACCTCTACTGCTTTTTGCATGACAGACGGATGCTTAGCCAGGACACCTCCGCTGCAAGGAGCAGGGCTACATCAAGCGCTGCTAGTCTCAATGATGATGAGGAGATGAGCAAGGCGACACGATGCGTGCGACGATTCGCACCGGGAGGCAAGCACCCTGTGAAATATGACGATGGACACATCACTGCTTGTAAAATCAGTGATGCAAACCCCAATGAGATGGTTGTTAGTTGGTCTGGGGATCACATCTACAGTTTTGATTTAATCCGCAGCCCCGATGCTCGAGAGACGCAGGCGGGAGATAAATCAACTCCCAAGGGCAAGAATAGACAGGCTCGCCGCAGTTCACGGAGCCGGAAGCGCAAGAAGCCCGCAACGCCTTCATCGCAGGAAAGTGGTGGCCGACATCAGTCCCGTCGTCGCTCAGTAGAGCCAGATACTTTTAGGATCCAATACGAGAATGGCGAAGCAGAGGATGTTCCGTTCCCCACGTTGTCAGGTAGTGTCCTAGACACCAACCCCGAGCATTTGCTCGAGCGGGCTCGGTATTCTGTACTGAATGATGCCCAGCGATTGAGCATGCAGATCGCAAAAGGGTTGGTAAAACTTCGAAAGTCACTGTTCTCAGAAACTACAGTTCGGGACGCCGCAGGGTCCGAAGATGTGGGACCCGAATCCTACGCGAGATGTTTTTCATCCGCTCTGGAAATTGCGTCTACGATTCTCCCGCAAATGGGTGATGTCATGCGCGAATGGAGCTATCCCATGAACCCATCGCAGGAGACTGTTGATTTCCAGCAATCACTTCGTCGCAATCGCCAATCTTCGTGGAGATTTGTCCAAGCTGCTGGCACGCTTGCTCATGCATTGGCAGATCAAACGCAAGTTCCGGAAGAATCAAACTTCCAGATGATTAGGCCTGCGCCGGGCGAAGATGACCCCATTGACCCAGCAGCCCAGTTTGGCTATGAATTTCTCCGAGCAATTCTTCTCTGGCTGCAGGGCGGCAGGCAACGCCTTCTAGAGGGATTTCAACGCCGCAACGCCCCTCGACGGTTACATTGCCGATTCCCAATCCCAGATGAATCCGAAGAGGATGCCATCGAAACAATCCTGGTGCCCTATATTATGGACTTGGCGCGTGACACTCCGATCGTGAATGTGGATGCCTCCAGATTCGAGCATGACAGTACGCGCGTTCTGTTCCAAACCCAACGGGCTGCCGTGACTGCATTTGGGAACGCTGTTAGATTGCCCTTGGAAGATCTCGGGGACTCAGCCGCTCGGTTCGACAGGCGCCGTGTTTCTAATCCTGTCTCACAAATTCGCTCTCTCGACCGTGCCTCGGCGAAGAGATTCTGGATTTTGCGAGTAGGCAGAGGGATCTTGATGCAGACAGGCAGTGAAGTAAATTACAGATTTGTCAACAATGCTTTCGGGGGACTTCACGCCATGATCGACGAGTCTGAGAGTGACTTGGATGAAGAGAGAGACCAGGCTGATATCGATCCCAACGAGGAGGAAGAACGAGTCCAACGCATCGAAATCGTCAGGACTAATGGTTCTGTTTCCGGGCAGAATAATCCTCGGCCTGGAAGCTCCCAAGGCGATGCAACTTCTTCGGACAATAGCGACATTACTGCAGGTGATGATGGCAGCGATGCCAGCCAGGCACAGGAGTCAACCGATGACGAAGATCTCGATGGCTGGCCCATGGATTCCTCTTCGGATGAAGATGGTGAGGAGTTCGATTCCGATGACACTATGGCCCAGAGATATGCTATTCGCAGGGCGCGGCGTGAAATGGTCGAGCGCCATGCTCCACGTGTACCTCATATGCGAAGCTATCGCGGCCACTGCAATGTCAGGACCGTCAAGGATGTCAACTATTTCGGACTGAATGATGAGTACGTGGTCAGCGGCTGTGACTCTGGTCATATATTTATCTGGGATCGCAAGACGTCGAAACTGGTCAACATCCTAGAAGGTGACAGTGAGGTTGTCAATGTTGTCCAAGGTAATTTTTCTCACTGGTTAGGAATACAAAAGTTAACATGGTAATTTAGGCCACCCCTACGAACCAATGATCGCCGCTTCAGGAATCGATAACACCATCAAAATATTTTCGCCAGATCAAAACGCTCAAGATGATGCCCATAACGGTGTAAATATCCTCGACCCCGACAATCCATCCAACCAGTTTGGACGAACCGGCTCCACTATCGGCGGCTTCGAGAGTCGGAAGCGAGTTCATGAAAGCTACCGTATCATGAGCCAAAATGATGTTGAGCGTCGTGGTGGTATGAACGAGGCACACATCACTGTACATTACCTGCCCCGAACTATATCTAACTAGATCTCTTTTGCTGACTTGTACATGAAGCGGAGTATGCTCGAGCGCTTGGCTGGCAACTTTAGAGGCCAACGTGGAATTGGTGATATTGCTATCACCGGTGATCACCCGACTATTGTCATCGATGATAATTGCTCAGTATGCTTGGATTTTCTTACTGGATTTGGAAACAAGGCTAATCATTCGATAGGTGATGTAATGGATGAACAGGCAGAGCTCCGGATATCTGCATTGCACAGTGTGAAAAAGATCATCGGTCTTCCATAACCCCATAAATTTATTGTTCTAGCATCGCATTCCATTCTTTAATGCAAATAGGCACTCGTTTGTTGGATTGATTCATTCAAGCACCTGCCCTTCCTATATATTTAGGCACCTGCTCTTCTATAAAGCCTACCAGGGCCTCCAAGATTACTCTCTACCATCACCCTCACCCCAACAACTACGAAACCCCGGCTTTTTCTATATTTAAACAACGTTGCACACATCGGTCGGTCCACTGGAGCCAGATCTTCTACTTTTGCTGCGTACCTCATGGCAGGAACTTCTCTATTCGCACCCACGAGAAACTCTCGCGTTCGATGATATCTTGGACAATCAGCGATAGGCAAGAAATGCGTCGGAAACCTCTCACAAACCGAAACGAACTTGCACCGATATATAGGTCTATAGCTTGATCCGGCGAAAAAAATGTGTGAGATCCTATCCTATATTCTAAACAAATACTACGTGTGACTGACACGTTTATCTCACTAGACCATTACTCTACTATCACTCAACGTTTCCGACCATTTTATAACCTCATGCCCGCTTGTCACTTTATAAATATATTCCAGCGTGAGGCCGACATAGTATGTAGTATTCTGCTCTCTCAGCACAGCCTCGACTATTGCTTCCAATCGGAAAAGCATCACCACCACTATGCGAATGCCAGTCATGGACGTGGCTTTCCCCCGTCAAGGCCACGGTGTTTCTCGCGACGACAATGAATGGTAATCAGACTTTACAATCATCTTGTTTGATCTATCGTCAACGAGGATGTAAACAAGATTGTTGGCGGCGTAGAGAGCTTTACGTCCTTTGATATGGGTATAATTCTCTTACAACATGGTTGTTCCCCTCGAGAATTCTTTACCTAACTCGAAAGGCTACTCGGCTAACGGGGTCCCAGTCTAATGCGTAGCATAGCACTTCCCATACCGCTGACTAGAGGCCAGACCGAGAAAGGGGCAGTCTCGCACCCATTCTGTTTCTGGTTAGTTGCTTCTTTCCGGTTAGTTGCTTCTGATCTAACAAGTCGCAATGAAGACATACTTTTCGTTCTTCGTATGGATTGCCGTAGAGGTACGGTCCGTACAATTGATTACATTTTTGGATCCGCTGCTGTCAGCCATGCCTGTTCACCACTACCAATCCCTTTGCCACCGGGTAGCAAGTGGGATACAGAGAACGAGAACTCCGAGATCCTTCTACGAAGATGACCACACTTGGTACAGATCTCTGATCGGCAGATTGAACTGGCTGGCTGTTGAAACTAGACCAGATATCAAATTCGCAGTTATAAAACTGCAACGCCGCACTGCATCTCCGACAGTCAATGACATGCAGGTACGTCAGGTATACAGATACCTGAAGGCTACCACAGAGCTCTGCATCACACTAGGAAAAGTCGCAGACACTACATTCTTTGCCTATGCCGATGCATCTCACGGAGATTGGAATGATGCCAAATCGACTGAAGGTGCAATTTGGTTCTTCGGGGAGCCCCGATACGTTGCTACGCACGGAAATAAACCATTATAGCACTGTCGTCGACCGCCGCCAAATGGTGTGCGTCAGACCGACCCGCACGGGATATATAGTGGCTCTCGAAGATCGCCACTGCTTTTAACCTCCCCGGCGCGGGAGAAGCTATCGCGATCATGACAGACAACATTAATACACAATTGTCAATGGCAAAGAGATCATATAAGAACAGTACTTGTTGGCTGGACATGAGATGGTTTTTCGTTAAAGATGCAATTTTCCGGGACAAGGTTGATCTCCAGCGTGTTGACACGGAGAACAACGTTGCAGACGGATTTACAAAACCACCCGAGAAAGAAGCGCATGAACGATTTATCCAGATGCTAGGTCTACATTGATCTACAATCTTTAATCAAGATTTAATAGTCCTATAGCCAACCTTCACTGAAGAGAACTATATATCCACGTGACCACTCTTATCGTAGAATTTTTTTTTGGCGATAAAAAGAACTTGCCCGCACGAATATCGATGTACAGAGAGGGGCAGACCACGAACTGCTTATACAAAAGTCAAAAGTCATTGGGTATTATGTCCATGCTCTAGATTCAGCTGCTGAACTCTACAGCCTACTCTCTCTACCACTCCACATTTCCCAACCTGGTACCGCAGCTTGATATTCTATACTGCGTCTTTGGCTGTCAAAAGCCAAAGTGTGTATAAAAGTTGTTATATCTTCGGGGAAAAAAAAAGAAGAGTAAACATATCACATCATGTCTGCATCGCAAATACTCCAAGCTCGCAACGAGACAACCGCCAGGCTCTACGCAGACCCTCACAACCCCCACCTTCACCTTGAACGAGGCATTCAGTATGAAAAATTGGGCTTCCCTGATCTCGCCTCTGCGGACGCATACCGTGCGCTTGCACTTTTAGAGTCAGTAATTGACCCAGATGAGTGCGAGTTCCATGCTAGGCGGAAGGTAGACCCTTCGCAGCAGGCTCCCCAGAAAGCGGCGAATGAATCAGACGATGAGGACGAAGACGACAACACTGTTCCCATCACGCAAGAGGAATATGACGCCATCATCGACCAGGTGTATGTCCTTCTAGTACGCAGTCTCGTCCGCTGCGGCTGTTACCGCGATGCATTCGAGTTCGGCCTACGCGGGTTGGCCTTGCTCGAAAAGAGATCCGCAACGGCGTCAGTAGCTACTCTGAACGCGCAGATGGATCGTGTGAAGCAAATATACAGATCTTGCACTAGCTCTGAAACCGAAAACATCGACCTGGACTCAATCGACCCCAGTGTTCTCCCTGCACAGGGCTTCGCCCGTCGTGTCCTCTATCCCTGGAATGAGCACGAGCCCGACCGCCGCTCACCAGAGACCTTGAACATGCTCAACGAGCGACTGGCAGTCATTGCGCCGAAATGTGAGGTCCGTGCAGTGGCCTTACCACTCCTGCATGCCTCAGCCGACGACGCCTCGTCCGGCATGGACGTCTCCGTGCAGCTTGGCCTCTTCGCGAAAGAAGATATCGCCGCAGACGAGATCATCCTCCGTGAGTCTTCACTACTTACAGCAACCAACCGTCTCCACGACGATCTCTGCGACGCATGCAACGCACCACTCCCAGAACTGTCCGCCGCCGAGCCTCCCGTCGCCTGCGAGGGCGGCTGCGTAGATATCATCTTCTGCAGCCAGGCATGTCACGACAAAGCGCAGGAGGTGTACCACGGCGCGATCTGCGGTCTCGAGGACGGCCTCGATTCTATCGGGAAGGATGTCCCCGATCCCAAGGATAAGGCCGATTACCTGTACCTTCTTCTGCTTGGCAGAGCGCTCGCCATGTCAGCTACACAGGACAAGCACCCGCTCGAGCTGCCTGAAGTGAAATATATCTGGGGCGATTTCCACGATTTCGATATCGAGGCTGTCTCCGCGGAAACAGAGACAGCGTCCACTACAGACGATACCGCCACTCTCCCTTTCTCCTTCCAGCTCAATGTCCTGCAGCCGGAGCGTTTCCTCGATGAAATGGGTCTGGATCCTTACACCGTGCTCTACCGCTATGATACCTGGGTTCTAAACACGCTGTTTGCTAAATTCCGCGGTACGGCGTCTGGCCGGCTGTCGACTTGGGATGGAGGCCCGGAGCTGTGCGCTGTTCATCCGATGTGGTGTCTTGCGAACCATTCGTGTGATCCCAATGTGACCTGGGAATGGAGTAGTGAGATTAATTTCCGCGCGCGGAGAGATGATGAGACGGCTGTTTGGTCGCGGGGGCAGGAAATGAAGGAACTCAGGCCTGGGGGTATTGCGAAGGATTCAGAGATCCTGAACCACTATTGTGACATTGGGTTGCCGGTTCAGAAGAGGAGAGAGTGGGCTTCTGGGGCTTTGGGTGGGACTTGTTTGTGTGATAGGTGTGTTTGGGAGGCTGGGGAGGTTGAGTAGGTTGGTGTTTATGGGTTGGTGTATAGATCGCCTTGTAGATCATGTTGAGATACCCTTTTGACTGCATTAAATGAGAATATTGCCAATGGCTCCTAAAATCAAAGACTTATTACATGAGGTATACACGGTGGTCTATTTGGATATGTTTATTTGAACATCGGAAATACGGAATCCGAAAAGCGTGGGTACACCATGAATAATCGATTTGCTCCTAGTGAACATCCATAATTTTCCAATTCCTGGCACCAGACCGAATAAAAGAAGCACAGTGTCGTATTTTCGCTCCAAATACGCACTATTTCATTATCAACAGTAACATACGGACTGTGAAGCCGATCCCCAAGTCGGAATCAAAGCATCAGAGGCTCCCGATCTATCTACGCCGAGGCGGCGTCCGCGAATAGCTTCGACCCCGTGATTCTGCGCGACGCCTAGGAGGAGGCGAGCGGGAGCGAGGGACAGAGTCCGTAGCATCACGTCGTCGGCGAGGGGGTGAAACAGATTCAGTTGAATATCTTCTACCTCTAGACGCTGGCCCACGACGAGGTGGAGGTGTGACAGACCGGGAAACTGATCTAGAGTAGCTGCGGTTTCTCCGGCTAGGAGGGCTTTGGCCTCGACGCGGCGGTGTGACAGACCGAGTAACCGAGCGACGAGTTCGATAGGGACTGCGACTCGGGCTTCGCGAGTCGTAGGAGCGGGAACGTGCTCGACTGCGCTTGGCCGGTGTACGGGAGATGGATCGGGAGATGGACCGGGAGATGGATCGGGAAATGGATCGGGAGCGGGAGCGTCCTGCGGGGGTCCGGGATCGACTGTCTGATACGTCACGACGGCGACGGACTGGGGACCGAGACCGTGAAGGTGTGTAGCTGCGGCCCCTGGAAGAAGGAGTGATGGAGCGAGAGTAGGAACGACCGCGGCCCCTAGGAGAGCGGGAGTACGAAGGTGACCTGGAACGGCGGGAGTGAGGAGATCCAGTGCACGTTGAGCACATCGACCGGGATCGATCAGATGGAGTGCGCGAGGGAGTCCGAGAGGCGGCTCGTGCAGGCAAAGCGGGCACCGTAGGACGCGGAAGGTTTTTGAGGTTCTCACGCATGTCCTCTGTCAATACACCCATACCGATACTGGTGAAGTAGTTAACAGAGAACCTAGTGTGGCGTGGGTTCTCCGTCGGGAAGAGACCCTCGAAGCTGGGTCGCAGTATATCATCCCTGAAGCGGGCCTGCAGACCAGGCAGACCGAGATTCTCCGCAAGGTTTTGGAACAGGATCTTGATGAAGATACGGCTGCTGGATGTGGTCTCCTCTTCGTTGAGATGAACCACGGACAAGACATGCCAACCAATCGCGTCGTTGCTGATGAGGTGACCGAAGAACTGGGCAATGTTGCGCAGTTTGTTTGTTTCGTAACGATGGATGGTATCGTAGTACTTGGCAAAGGCAGCCTCGAACAGGTCTGACCAAAGTCGGTTGATCTTGGCGAATCGCTCTCCGATCAGGCCGTAGAATTTGGAGTAGGTCCGTTCCTGAGAGCAACATTCAATAATCATGGATGGAAGCTCATGCTCCAACCCGGCCGGCAGGTTGATCTTCATCAGCTTGTGGCAACATTCTTCGAAATCAATGCTGGACATGATTGTGAGGTAGATTGTTCGTCGAAGGTTGACTAGATCAGTATTACTCTGATCCTTGATATCCATCTGTACTTCTTCCGTGTCGGATTCTTCCTCTTCGCTTTCATCTGACCTTTCCTCGTCTTCCTCGTCGCTCTCCTCGCCCAGGATCTCGGCCTTCAATTTCCTGTAAGCCTCCTCATGCTCCTCCCATTCTGCATCGTACTTGAAGATGTTGAGAGTGTCTTGGGTTTCCAGCTCATCATCCAAGCCGGCACGGTGTGTGATCTGATCTTCCTCCTCCACTAGGTCCAACTCCTCCTTGATTGCTGGGTTGTCCTTGTACCGATCCTTGCGCACCTGGAAGAGCACCTCGATCATATATTGCACACGCTTATCAATATCGGCCTCGTGTAGAATGTTTCGGAATTGGTCGAATACGGCGAGTGCGATAGGTGCATTCATCTCCTCCAGATGCTGACCAACTTCTCGAGTGAGACCCACAGCAATCTCCACGCTGTCATCCGTTGGCTTGTGCAAAAGAAGCAACAGGATCTGAGCTGCCAACATCTCGTGGGCAACTTGTTGATTGCAGAGATGCGCGATAAAAGTTGTAGAGGAAATGCAGACCGCCTTGTCGTTTCGCTTGAAGGCCTTGCGGAATTGGATAATCAACCGGGTAAGCAATAAATCGCCAACCTGCGGAAGCTTGGTGTTGACGATAGCCGCCATCGCTGCGTAAATCGGAGTGAAGGGTAGACTGGCCGCCTGCGCCTTCATGATCGACCGACAGAATAATCCTCGGCCCCTCACTAGGTTCTCCGCAAAGAGTTCAGGAACAATGAACTTGATGTTGGAAACGTTGACTTTGTTGATAAGACCATTGATCGATTTTTTCAAAGCTTCCCACGCCATGCGCTGGTATTCCTTGCTCGTCTTATCCGTGATTTGCGCCTGCAAGGCACGGAGTCGGGCCGGAGGGATGTAAGTGCCACCGGATCGCATGTTCAGCAGCTTTTCGTATTCTGCCTTTGCTGAAGCCTGTTTTTGCTCCTCGGTCATCGGCTTGCGCGCCGCTTCGCGCTTTTCATGTTCGCGGACACGTTCAGCGAGTTGCCGTTCTCTGTCGTCTGCATGCTCTGCGTCGACGTTCGGAACATGGGGACCATCTCGAAGGGAATCACCAGGAGGCGATCGGCGACGATTCGGAGACGGTGAACGAGACGGAGGTGAGCGTTTTCGAGAGGCTGCGGCTGGCGAGTACGACGCGCCCGGAGGAGGCGTGGGCACGCGCACCGCAGACTGGAGAACATCCGATTCGGACATTTTCAATGAGTAAATTGGCCTCCGGGGTAGAGAAAAGGTTTGATGTACACCGGAGGAACGGTGGTTGCGAATCTCAGCCGGACTGAGGTTAAGCAAAATGATTCAAGGACGCAGCAGGAGAAAGCTCTAGCGCTGCGCACGTGACTAGAGAGAGGCCAACTAGGAACAACGGGAGCTCCTGAGATCCCTGGTAGTTCTGTCCAGCCCAGGATTCATCGACGTTCCTTCATATTTCTTTTCTTTTTTAAAATTACCGCTCTTTATCAGAATGGTAAATTATCTGGTCCCATTCAATGGACATTCCCCACTGACTGTGCTTTTAGCTGGGCCAACTCGTGGGATCCGTCATGCTTTTGGTCGCGACTGCGATCTTTCTCTACTACACTGCGTGGACCCTGTTGATGGTATGCTAATTGATGATACTGTTTGGTTTTTTCTATGCTGATGTTTGTCCTACAGCCCTTCGTTGACCCCGGCCACCCTCTCCACGACATCTTCCCGCCCCGTGTTTGGGCCATCCGCATCCCCGTCATCCTCACACTCTTGGGTTCTGCCGTGGTAGGCACCTTCATTGGAATTGTTATGATCAACAGCAACCAGAAGAAGGCAGCCAAGGCTAAAGCTGCGGCTAAGAAGAAGACCTAAGCGACCGTGGACATCATACTAGGAGAGAGGGCAACCCTCTGTGACAGCACTCTGTACCATCAACCATTCCGAAGCTCAGTGGCTATCAAAACACATCCCAAGTTAATTTAATTCTGTTTTATCGAGGCGCCGAACAAACACTTTCATGCTGGATTTGCCTTAGACAAGGTGCAGGAAATAGTGGAGGATAAAGTGGCCATATGTATGTGAATATCCATGGATATGGACCATATAACCACGTAGCCCAAGAAAAAGAGCCTGAATTTGCCGGCCCAAATGCCATTTGCCATCAAAGCCCAGACAAGTCGTCATTTTTCCCATGCCGCAAATGTCCTGTGACCTCGGTTCCAACGATGACGCCAGCCACCCCTTCAACGGCGGGTCAACTTTATTGACAAAACAAACCAGGAGTGGCTAGGACCGGTCAGAAAAGATACGGGTGGACTTGCCTGTCGCCTTCCACCATGCAGTGTCATGTCAAAGCATGCAAGGAGGTAATATTTAGCAACAACTGATGACGCGAGATGCCTGCCTGGGCAGACCCATCCGCCCGTGGACGGACCAGAAGGTATGACTAAGAGGGCCTTATCGGTGTTTGCATGGTTTGACAGGTTTCCCCTCATCTGCATTGTTCACGGCCACAAGGTACATTGTAGAGTCGGGATTGGTGAATGGAAAAACAAAGATAGAAGGGGTAAAGACCGAGGATCAGATCATGCATCATGCTTTCATTGGGAATGACACCGTCAGAGGATTATTCCGTGCTCTGACTCAGGCCCTATTATATCCTATTCCGCCCTAGCAGCCGTACCTGACTGGTGACCTGGGGTCAGCTTTCCCCCCCTCTTCTCTTATCGCGAACCATAACATCATCCTTCTTCCTCCTTGACTCATCTTCGGACTTCAACCTTGGAACTTGTGCATGCAAGTCATTTTGGATTACTATTTTCTGTAACAGTTTGAACTATCTCAAGCTGTTGCTGTGTTGTGCTTATCTATCAAAGCTTCCCCGCGTGTCTGGAGTGACCTCCGCTCTAGATCCGCTATTAGTGGTGTCTACAATCGCCACTCCCGTATTCTTAAGGATACTGTGAATACAGGTATGCATAGTGTCTTCAACCTGTTAGGATGTTTGAGCATTTGATTAATTCCGTGAAAGCCATCCTCTTTAGTGATATCTCCCCAAGGCTCCCGTGCCTAGTTAGGATCCCGAACAGAACGCCTGCATATCCGTTCTCAGGCCACACATAAGGTCCTGAGAGCGGCTTTATTCTGTTGCTTCTCTATCGCCTCTCACTGAGGCATCATCTATTTGAATGCTCCCGGCCGCATCTGACGATCTCATCCGCCAGCACAGCCGTTTGCCCGAAGACGATACCCCCCTCGCCCCGGAGCACAACCGGACCATACCAGAGCATGAACCAAGTTCGAAAGGCAAAAAGAAGAAGGGAAAGAAGAACAAGGTGGCCAAGGCTGCAACTGAAACCCCACCGGATGATATGTATGTATCCACCGGTGATTGCCTGGTTCCTGATGAATGCGCGCCATTAACGCCAGATTACATGGATAGCATCCAACCGTCTGCCCCACCGCTAGAGGAGCCTCTCTCCTGCCCAGACCCGGAACCCCTTATTGAACATCATGTAAACCCGTCTATCACGTCCCCTGTTCTGGATGCCCTCGATTCCCTCGATGAGCCAGCAGGTGATGATCTCACTAGCCGCACCGATACGTGGGCGCAATCGGTTCCTTATGGAAAGAGCCCTCCCACCGACCTCATGGATGGGGACATACCAAGTGCATCACTGCCTAGTGCATCGCCCTTGAACTTCCCAACAATTCAAGAAAGGGGTGGCTTCGGCCATCCTTCCTCGGCATCTCCTCAGACTCGAACTTTACCATCTAGCTACGGTAATGGCTACCGAAACAGTCTGAACTCAAGGCAACATTCTGTAGACAGGAGGAAGAGTCACTCTTACGGGAGCCCAATGAGCAATCAGGCGCCTCCCCCTCATCTTCCTCAAGCACATTTCTTCGGAGCACCAGACATCGATATTCTTCCAACTCAGAATCGATCGTCCAACGATGGAAACTATTCATTCTGTAGCTTCGATACGCTACCTAGCTTGTCACCTAAAGGTTCGCGGACAGGAATGAACGTTTTGCTGGTTGGGACGGATGGCGCTGTGGAGATCCTCGCCATCGAAGATCGCCGAACCCGGCTCGTGGGGCAGATCACTGGGCTAAATGGCCGGGTAATCGAGGCCAAACTCTTATCTGGCCAACCATCTAGCGACCCTTTTGCATCATCCCGGCCGCATGTGGCTGTCGTTGTTCATGGGCCATTGCCACCGTACGAAGAGGAAGGTCGAGTCTCGTCTACAACATCAGACGCAAATGAAATTCCTCCTTCCACGATTCGTGGTCACTCTAGCGACAAGCGCTCAGTGCGAGACGACATCCAGTTCTACCAAACCCGAGTGGAAGTTTACTCTTTCCGGACCGGCGAACATGTCTCCACCTTGTTTGCAAGCAAGCCTGTGCCATGCCTGGAAAGCCTGCCCGGCCTCGCGTCCTTTGCTCCTCCGCCTGTCGGAAAATTAAAGCTCTTCACAACTGGTGCCTACATTATCCTAGCATCCGGGGTCAGTGGGGAGGTTTATGTTTATAGGCATGTCCTATCCCCGGAAACGACTGCATACCAGTGTCTGGGTAAGACATGGACTGGGGTTCAGTACAAAGAAACCCGGCGTTACTCGACATCTTCGAGTTCTACAACTGATCCAGAGGGGACTCGCACGGACTCTCCTCATGGCTCTTCTGCCCTGGAAAGACCCATCTTAGCGGTCCAAGGGAGATGGCTCGCATTCGCTCCCCCATCTTCGGCCTACAAAGGATCGATCCTGGGCACAGTTCCTTCAGGCTTGATCCTCGGCAAGGTTCCGGGCATTGAAACTCGCAGTCCTCCTGCTGTCCCCTCGGTGTCGTGTGCGACAGACGTGGGAGAGGGGGAAAGTTTCTTCGACAAGATGGCAAGAGGCGTTGCCCAAGAACTCGTCAGAGGTGCCCGCTGGATGGGTGATCAGGGGATGCAGGCCTGGAATAATTATTGGAACGCCCAGCAAGCAGCCGGCACCTCACCTCGTCGGCCTCCTCACGGGCCGGACCCCCAGACGCAGGGATATGGATTATTCCCTCCAACACATGCTCAGGATACACAAACATCAGCCACGGAACCTGACACCATATCCATCATCGACCTGAGACGATTCGAAGACGGCACAGATATACGAAATGTGTTTATCCACCCAGTTTCGACGTTCCAGGTTCCTAATGGTTGCAGCTTCTTGTCTCTTTCTCCAAATGGGTTGATGCTGTTCACAGCGAGCAAGAAGGGCGATGTGCAATATGTGTGGGATCTCATGCAACTGAAACATTGTCGGTCCATGGCTTTTATGGCTGATGACCAGACGGGACAGAACCCCAATGTGCGCCAGATTGCTAGGTACGCGCGGTTGACTACATCTAGTATCGTTGATGTTATTTGGACGGCGCCGGTGGGTGATAGATTGGCTGTAATTACACGTAAAGGCACCGTCCACGTTTTCGATCTCCCTCGAAGCGCATTCCAATGGCCCCCATTCCGCCGCGCAAAGCCTACTGCAAATAAGTCGCCGGCTACCGACCCCACGGCAGACGAAGTAACCGGTCAAGCTGCCGGTGGCAACCCGTTATCAGCGGCCATGAAGTTGGTTGGCGGTAAAACGCAGCCATTCTTTTCCGCTGTCCGTGGTCGTGTCCCGTCCACGGGCGCTGCGTTTCCCAATATGAGTGGGTTTGCGTTGCCTTCTGCTGCCAGTGTAAAGAGCGGGAAGGTTGTCGCTGCAGGCCTGAGCAAGTCAATGGGCGCTGCAACGGATACTGTCAATACTCTACGCCATGTTGGGGACAACCGTCTACACTTGCCAGGTTTGGCTCGAGATCCTGCACCTTCTCGGGTGACATGGATTTGCAGCAAGGGCCTCATATTCTTGGGTGTTGTGGATGGCGGGTACTTCAAGATGTACCGCCTCAAGCGTGCTATTGTACCCGGTCACAAGAACCGACAGCCTCACTCTGTTGTCGGCGGTAAGGAGTGCCAGGTCAAACTACCTGATAATCTCCAGGGACCTTGTGGACCGGCTCCTTTGTCTGCTTTTGATCCAGAATTAGCAGTTCATGTCTCTCTTGTTCTTCCGTCGATCAGCTCTCAGCCATCTGGTGCTGCAAGATCGTTTTGCCAGCCTCTCTCGCAGGCTGAGATCGAGACAAATACCCCATACCAGCCGTTCCACACGGACCAGCGAGTGGGTCTGAGTGTCTTCTCCTCTGGCAGCGATGCGAGTGAGCCGAGTGGACAATGGGTCTTTGGCAACGATATCCCGCTGACCAAAGTACACTTGAGGTCATTCAATAGCTCCAGCGATGACCACGGCGATGACGAGGATGAGAACGCCGCCATCCATGGACATTCGCTTGGCGCTGGCGGAGATATAGAAAACCTTATCACTCTTGGAAACAGCACCGGCAATGTGGAGGAAGTTGTTATCACCACGCGCCGCAAGAAGAGACACTCCGCTCCGCTGAAAGCTGACGACGGTTTCTTTGAGGATGATTGCGAAGTGCTTGACTTTGCTCGGGACCGCGTCTGATTGACTTGAGATTCCCTCTTTTTCTGTCTTATTTCTTTTCACTCTACACTCTTCGCATTGATTTAGAAGTTGTGCTCGCGCGGCGTCGCTGATCGCACTTGGAGTCTGGTGCTTTCTCTTTCCTGCGTTCTCCCTTTCGATTCTACCTTGCTTTTTCTTTCAGCACTACTAAACACTTGCATAAACCCATACTCTGTCTTTCTCTCGAGGTGGGTTGTTTTTCGGCTTCCTGATTTCTTTGCTCTCGGATTGACGTTGCCGTTTGATATCGTTCACAAACACACAAATACCCAAATACCCAGATCGAGCCCTGAACGTCCTTGGATTTCTTATGTTCTGATAGATGGGAGGCTCGGCCATGATTTACAGCCAGGTTTGTCTCTTATTTTTTCTTAGGCAGCGGGAGTGGTATGCACCCTTTCAACAATCCCTAAGCTAGAATGGAATACAATCACAAGAAACAGATAGCTGCAAAGCGCCAAAAACATACGCTTTATTCCATGTATACAGATCAGTGACCAGCCAACTTCTACTATAGATAGGTGCGGCTCTTGACCGGCTGTCCCCTGAATGATGCAGTGCTAGTTCTACACAGTGTCAGAAGGCCTTTGGAAGAAGTTGGTTGGTGGACCGTACATATTGCATAGAAGTAGAGGTTCTTGGCCTTGACTTTCTCTCTTTGGCTTCTTTATTACACCCGGCAAAACAGGTCCATCCTCTACTCGTTGATCACCTCGCTGTAGCTGGTTTGTCCAGTCATTGGGAGATACACATCCTTCTACTACCCTGGGCATGACCTCCAGGGTTTGAGCTATGAGGTGCTTCCCGAACTAATTCCAAACATACCACACGCGATACGATGTCAACTACACAACTCTTTGGTCACTTACATGAGCCGTCCCACACGCCCGTCTGTCTCATAGACGTCGCGCCTACCACATAAGCTGCGTCCTGCTTCCATCGGCACGCATTTTGACACCCTTCTCACCTTTCACGCTATGTCGGAACCATCACACTCACCCCGCCCCTTCGTTAACCCAGTCCAGGCTAAAGAAAGTCTATGATGTCCGGTCCAAGGCGAACAACACTCTGACGTCTGATTCTCTCCTGGCCCCACTAACATGGACCTGATACTCGGAAGTGGATGATAGTGCAGAGAACACAACCACAGATATTAGTAGTGTCCAGTCGACACCTGTTAGCAAGACGCATCTCTAACAATTCGAAAAGAAAAGGAAAAAGAAATTGCTTAAACCTCACGAAGTGACCTTGTCTTACCTCAGGAGATGGCCTGATTTCGAAGGTGCATTCAAATCCCTTGGAACCAACCCTACAACATTGAAAGGACATTCCTTTCAATCATTGCCACTAGTTACCAGCACTTAATTTTCTTGACGATTAAAAGTTTATACTCCCCGCGATCAATATCATAAGGGCACCCAGAGAACGTTTTCCGAACATTCCCAAGGGAAATCAACTACTAAACTATCGAAAACATGAGGTGTCAAAAAAAAAAAAAATTACTACAGGGATATGATAATAAATACCACAGACTACCTAAGGAATTTGTGGATTCCATAACTATATAAACTAAATTAACTTAGCGGTCCCTGGAGAAAACACTGCATTCTCAGGTCCTGTCTACATGAGTGTCAAGTCCTTCGAAATGCCTCACCAATAGCCAGCGTAGCTCAATGGTAGAGCGTCAGGCTTTTACCCTTCGTTAGAAATTCCGAAATGTATGCAACCTGAATGCTGCGGGTTCGACCCCCGCCGTTGGCTTCCTGTCCGTTCTTTTAAGTTTTTACTAATCCAGTAGAGACTACCTACCTAGGTACCTACCTAACTACCTACAGGTAACTAATAAGAACAATGTAAGAAGAATCCGCCGCTGGTGACATTGTGACTCAAATGTTCTTTTTCAAATTATCTACAAAGTTTGTCCTTCCGTAGTTCTTCCCCGTTGACATATTTTCTTCATTCTCCTACAACTAGTGTAAATACGTTTGGCTGCTTAACGGTTATATTAATCCTATATAACTTGTTAATTGTATCCAGAAGAGTACGCATGAAAAGGTCTTGTGACATTCACCAGCTATGTTCTGGATAACACTAATAAAGGGGGTGCAGAAAGAAAGGAATCGCATATCAACAAAGAGTGTTAGATAAGGCCGTCTAAGCGGGTTACATATATACTAACTAACTATGTAACTAACTAACTAGTTGCTCTGTACGGAGGGAGAAAGTCCAATGTCCGGTTCCTTGGTTTCTTCGTGGTTATGGATATAACACATATGAGAATCAAGTCTCTGAGAGTATTTATGATCCTTTCGAAAAAGGAAAAAAGAAAGAAAGAAAAGAAAAAGACTTACACCAGGAAGGGGCAAAACATCTACGAAATACATGTAAAATAGCATCCAAGAGACTAACGGGGTATTATTTACTCGTATCTCTTATATGATCCTGAGCGTTGGGGTTAGTGTTTGATGCGATGGCCTTCCCCAAGGTGAAGGGTCCAAAGTATTTTGCGAACGAATATGTAAAACACGTTGCTTTCTTCTGACATTAAGAGCCAGCGTAGCTCAATGGCAGAGCGTCAGGCTTTTACCCTTCGTTAGAAATTCCGAAGTGTTATGGAACCTGAATGTCGCGGGTTCGACCCCCGCCGTTGGCTTTCTTTTTTGGCTCTCTCCTCTCCAATAGAGAGGGCCAAGAAGATGTTGTATCAACCTACATAGGGGTGGGGTCATTAAGTATTTACCCTGTTTTCCCACCAAAACTGACCAAATTTGGACCCTATTCTCTCAATAAATTTATATTGTAATAATTTTTTAGATAATTTTTAATAAAAATTTATTATCAGATTAACAAAATATCTCTTTCCGAATAGTCCAATATATATAGCTATTGAATGGTAACTGATTAAAATGTAAATGTCAATATAAATCCCTATTATGTATAGTTAGTGGCTCCCATACTAAACTCGCGATTAGAATCTTTTGTCTAAATTTGAAAATTGACTACTTTCTACCAAAAATACTTACGAATATAATATATAATATATTACCTTAGGTTAGAAAAGATAAATTAAAATAATAAAAAATAAAAAATATGTTACAACATAAGTTTGTTGAGAGAATAGTGTTCAAAGTTGGTCAGTTTTGGTGGGAAAACAGGGTGTGGGTAAATACTTAGTGACAGGGTCTGTACAATGTTAGAAGATGGGCCGCTTAGAGTGTTGGTGTTCTAGCCGGATGAATGGTGATTGATATTGGCGTCTTCCGTTGGTAGTTCTTCCAAGAAATGTTTGCTTATGTGACTGTTCTTATTCCAACCTTGGAATGTCCATTTCTGCAGGTCCCCCAGCTTATTAAACGCACAATAACTCCAGGGCTATGCGCAAAAGCGACTCTAACAGTGTTAGATTGTTAATTATATTTATTTGAGGGACGGAATGCTCCCTGCTATATTCATACATGTGCATATTGATATATTATTACGTATACTATGATGAACAACACCATTGAATTTTTTTAAAAAAGGAAAAGAAACAAACATGCATCTAAGTGCGTGGACATCCATGGATATATATGTGTGTGCACGCCTTGTGTATATTATGTGCAAAACATATAAACAACACAAACCTTCAGGTCTGTCTATACCAGGCTAATAAACACTTTACCATCTTACCTATACAAGAACGGGAATACACCATATACATATAGCCATCAACTCCACACTCGCCAAATAGGAAGAAACCCTAGTTATCAAAAATTGACGTCTAGAAATTGTACTGTACTTCGTTATATGTATTACGTAGCGTAGCTCCTCTGATGTCACCTATTTCCTTCTTACAGATGATCTGCTCTACCTTCATACATAGATATGTACCTAGCTAGGTATGTCACGCCAATACTACTACGTAACTAAGCCTAATGTTGTACCTAGGTAGCTAGGTACCTTGGTCAAGTTTTGTTGCCTTGAAGTTTGACGAAGTAGGCTTTTATAGAACTGCCATCTATCTATGATCAAGGCCATGTGTGTCATTCGATAGTGGATATAACCATCCTGCCTTGATTTTTATCCTTGTAGTAAGCTGAGATGATTGGTTATGTCTTCCCTCATCAGGGAATTTTAGCCCAATCCACTACGAGGACCATTTTAGCCCAGGTATATTCGACCCTAGAAGGCCTTACATGTGGTTAACATGCTAAGATCACCAGACGAAGGGAATTTACAAGTTCTACAGCTTTGGCACGATAACTCACCCTGGTAGGGGCACCTGGGCAGCAATGGTATTAGTCAGCAATGATTGACGCCCTGGCGACACAGCACTTGATGTGAATGGACCCCAAATATTTCTACTACAAACCAGTTCCGCTTTGAGAGACTATTGCCAGTATATGGAACAAAGCACATATAACGGCCCTTATTCATGCACCCCCCTTCTGATCGACACAGCTGTGGTGCCCACTTGAGATGAGTGACCTCCAGAAATCATTCGCCAAGTCAAAACTGGCCAAATTTCCACCTGAAGCACCAATGCCTGAATCAATGAGCCAGTCGGAGGATGCATGGGAGGATGGCTCTTCGGCTTCCTCGATGTCGTCGACCGGGACAATGGTCCCGTCACCCACACGACACCTATTCGCCCGAACGGGCCGGCGGTTCGTTTACTTCCCCAATTTCCATTAGCTCAACTTGGGATCGATTGGCCTTTTGAAGCAGCTGGTTTTACAAGAACAAGCTGACATACGACCACAGACAAACATCCCAAACCTCTTTGACATGGACAGACTTCTTCGACCAGGAGCTCTTTCTTCCAGAAGAAGTGGATAATTTCCATATAGTACACCATGTTTATTTAACACCGCCGACTGACTCAGGCCCGCTTTTTGTCGTGCACCATGGGGCCGGTTCATCTGGGCTTTCTTTCGCCACGTGCGCAGAAGAGATTCGGAAGATCCTCCCAAAGGCGGGGATCTTGTCACTGGATGCTCGAAGTCATGGTCGCACTGTCATGACCACCTTGGACAACAAGACAGTTGATGAATCCCCTTCTACGGCGGATGCCGCCCAGGCTGAATCCTCGGGACAGGTTGAGCTCGACCTCAGCCTCGAGACTCTGAGCCGGGATCTAGTCCATGTGATCTACCAGACACAAACCAGGATGGGCTGGGAGAAGCTCCCTGATATTGTCCTGGTTGGGCACAGTCTAGGCGGTGCGGTGATTACCGATGTCGCGAAGAAAGGGGAGCTGGGTCCGAGACTGTTGGCATACGCTGTACTCGACGTAGTGGAAGGTACGCTCGCCCTTGCGGTTTATTTGTATCAGATACTGATATCTCCACTTGACAGGGTCTGCAATGGATGCTCTACAGAGCATGGAGAAATATCTTTCGACTCGCCCGACTCGATTCCCCTCCCTGCTGTCTGGGATTGAATGGCAGTATGTATCCGTCTGGACTATCACTTCTTCCCATAATGGCTAACAGATACCAAGTACTCACTCCCGCACAATCCGGAACGCTACTTCCGCTCGCGCCTCGGTTCCGTCCCTCTTGTATGAAGAAAGCGAGCCTAGCGACCCGTCCCGTCCTTGGGTGTGGCGCACCAACCTCTCTGCAACGAAACCTTTCTGGGAGAACTGGTTTGTTGGCCTGAGTAGGAAGTTCCTTGATGCGCGAGGTGGCAAGTTGCTACTACTTGCTGGCACGGACAGATTGGATAGAGAATTGATGATCGGGCAGATGCAAGGTATGAGTTTCGCAGATCTCTCTGTTAGCCGTTTATCATCACTTGGAATCATGCTCACATCAGTATTACAGGAAAATACCAACTCCAGGTCTTCCCTGAAGCAGGACACTTCGTTCACGAGGACCAGCCTGCGAAGACTGCGCAGATACTGGTGGACTTTTACCGACGAAATGACCGGAGCGCATTGGTGCTTCCGCCCAAGGTGGCGGATATGCAGGCATCAGCGGCGATGAAGAAGGGGACTGGTGCTTCTGGTGCCTCAACAGGTCACTTGAGATAGTATTTTATGATTTGTCTCGGTGTTTGAAATGAGTTACGATATCCAATGAAAGACGACTCATAGATGAAAACACGTACTTATCCAACAAATATGTCATCTACAAGGCTCTTCTCTGATGCGACTACGTCTACAAATGACGGAATTTATCCGCTGCAGGGAAATGAAATGATATGAGCAGAAAAATTTTCATTCTCGCACGGGGTGAGAAGGTCCTTCCTCAGGGCCAGGTCAATCCGGCCACACAGGGCGGCCAGCTGTCCAGCCTTCAGTCTGAAGCTCCATACCACCCCACTGCGACAAATATTAGAGCAAAGAGAATAAGTGAAAACAAAAAAAAGAAAAAAGAAAATGCCGGGCACGGCAAAAGGTTCGTGCCTCTCCATCGATAAACACCGAGAACCAGGTTTTCGAGATTCCGAACGCCACCGGGATTCCATCACACGGAATCATCATGCGCGGATCGTGAAAAGGGATGCGATAATACAGGGAGGAAGTAAGGGTATTCCGAGAGAGAGAAAGAAAAGAGTGCATGACGCCAAGAACAACGGACCTAGGTGCCATTCAAGGCAAATAGGCACCACCAGCAACAACCAAGTTCATATTGGTGAACTTGACCTTGTAGACAGGAGACTTCTTCGTCGGGAAAGCGCTGATCTGGTCGGCCGTGACAACAACATCCTTTCCCTTCTTTTTCTTGGTCTGGCTCGTCGATGGGTTGGCGGCTGCATCCAGTCTGGTTCCAGTGCCTGTTTCACCGATGATACGGCCACCCTGTGTGGTTTCCTGGGAACCGGCAACATCCCAAACTCGCACGGTACCATCAGCTCCACCGGAGACTAGCACCGTGGACTCCACGCTCCAGCTGACAGACCAGATTCCACCCTTGCCGTGACCGCGCATGCGCTTCAGCAGTCTACCAGGTGCCAGATCCCACAGGATGATACAACCCTGGTCGTCAGCGGACGCGAGAAGCTTTCCATCGCGGCTGCACTCCATCGCGGTGATGCTGCCAGTGTGGCCAGTGAACATTCGGACAGCATTACCAGTCGAAACAGCCCACATGCGAACAGTGTGATCAGAGCTGGCGGTGAAAACGTATGCTGAGTTGGGATGGAAGCAGACGACATCAACGTCATGATCATGGCCAACGAAGATACGCTGCTGGCGGATTTGGTCACTCACCCACAAGCGGGCGGTCCGGTCAGATCCACCGGAGACAAAGTAGTGACTAAAAGGTCCCCAGCTTAGATCCCAGACAGGGCGGTCGTGACCCTTGTAAACGACCATACATTGCCAGCTATCAAGAGACCAAAGGCGAATTGTCTTGTCCATGGATGATGAAAGCAGCCATCGAGCATTGGTGGCAACCTTGTCATCCCCCGAAAGGCCCTCGCGAGCGGATGCGCAGGGCTGGAATGCAACAGCAGTTACGGGACCCGCATGACCGATGAGGCGGCGCGAACTAGCAGGCGGCGAGTTATCAAGGTCGGGGTCAGCAGATTGAAGGTTCGTGCCGTCAAGGCTCCAAATCCGAATATATGACTGCTGGAATCCCACTGCAACAACCTGGCTGTCGTCTGCAAAGTCCATGCAAGTAACCCTGTGTATTTGTTAATAAAGCTCTCTATTGCCGAAAGGGCCAGATGAACATACCCATCATAAGTGTTGTGGAACGTGAACATGCACACACTAAGCCCAGGACCAACACCACCTGTGCGAGTCTTAATCTCGAACCGATCGCGATGTTCCATGACCTTCTTCACCTCAATCTGGACGTCACGAGCAGTGGACTGAGGGAACGGAAGATCTGCACGATTAGGTGCCTCGTCGTCATCTTCATTTTTAATCATCTGGTCGAACTCTTGAATAAGAGTGTTACGGCCGGCGGCTGGAGGTTGTTTCGCATCTTCCTCAGCCAGTTCAGCCCGCACGTCCTCCTCCAGAAGTTGTTCCATAGGGAGTCTTCCGAGTTTCAGGCGGGGAAGTGTGCCGGCCATGGCTGGGTTGTCACCTGTGTAAGCAGAGCCAGGGTGGTGTCCAGGAATGCCTTCATCCTCAGCTGGGAAGGTCTGGTCCGCACTCATCTGGTTCAACATGGCAGCGAAACTGAATCGATCATCTGCTGCTCGGTCCAAAGTTTTCACTGAGCAAAAACTGCTGAGAATTGCATTCATGACAGAACCTCCCTCTTTATCCTTGCTCTCCAGGAACTGGAGAAGATTGGTGTAGGCGGGGTTGCTTAACACAACGCGGTATTTGTTGTTTCGATAAAGCTTAGCGACAGAGTTATCTTGTAGGTGCTCCGGTAAGCTGATAGGTTCGAAGTGGCGGATGTCATCGGTATGCTCAGGAAGGAACATGTTCTTGTTGGTTTCAAAGAATGACTTCGCATCCTGAGGATAGAAAGAAGTCACCATATTGAAAAATGAATAGACAAACAGCGGCCACAGAACACGTCGAAGTTCAGGCTGTGAGACAATTAGCATTGAGTTATCAAGTCACACCTTGCTTGTCGCACCTTGTACAGATCAAGGTTTTCCTCAACCCAATTCTTCAGCAAATCTAGTAATGCATTAGTTGGTATTTCGAATCACCGGGGTTCGATTGCCAGCTCACCAAAGCCTTGTCGAGTCTTGGGGCGAGAATCTTCCCCCAACTGAGGGAGCGGGCGCCCATCAATCTCCTGGTTGGCAGACTCCATGCGCAACATTGCCTCTGTACGGCTGTAGCCCTTCTTGGCCAAATAGTCAATAACCTAAAAAAGGGCAAAGGTCAGCGTACATTCAGGCGGGCATTATTTGAGCAAAAAAAAAAAAAAAAAAAAAGGAAAAGGAAAAGGAAAAGGAAAAGAAAAAGAAATTGTGGTAAGATAAGCAGGGTGTGGTGGAAGAAGGCCTGGTGAGCAAACAGACAGCCTGTTCACGTGCGCGTGTCTCCTCAACGGACAGAGCCTGCAAAGGCTTTGCGATGGGTGGACGCGGCACAATCTGACGCGGCACAGATTGCGCCGGAGTTTGTGTCGGAGTCACATCAGCTGCCACCGGCTTCTGCATCGGCGTCTTCTGCGTCTTCGTCTTCTGCGTCTTCTGCGTCGGCGAGGCCGCGTGTCGGCGTCGGCGACTGCCTCGCCGACGAGGGGGCAGCCAATCCTTGTCTTCAGATTCCATATCCACGACGGTTCTGGCGATGTTTTGCGACTGCGGCGCGTTTATGTGGAGATGAAAGAAAGAAAAGTGTGGATTGATGGGTTGACAAAGATGAATCAACCGAATGAATGATACTTGTTGATGTGTGAAGAAGAAGGATTGCTGGGTGAGAACCGTGTGAAGAGAATCGTGAATGAATAGTGTATGTTTGACTTTCGAGTTGTGATGCCTCGGGTACTCATTGACCGCAGGTCATGAGTTGCGATGACCAATAACAGCGAGCTAGCAATCCTCTTTCGAGGTCTGCGAAATAAACAATATTGGTCGGCGTTGAAAAGAAACCTGTGCGCTCCTCCGTAATGGACTTCCGTCACCATCCACAGGCAGTCACCAATGAATAAGAAACTCGCAGCTTTGTTGCACCAACAAAACCACCGACATTGTGGTATGCTGTCTCCATGAAGCTCGACCATCATCCAAGGGCTGCAATTGCTAATGAACAGGGTGCTCGGGGGTTCGGGGGATTTCCAATGTCGTCGATGCTGAGGCAAAACGCCCTAGAGTTCCCCGCCTTGGATCTCTGTCGTCGCGATCTGGGAGAATGCAGTGGAAACATCGCCATATATCAAGCTTCTCAAACTCGGGGGATCCCGAAACACACAGGACACAATGCAGGAGGAACAATGATCGCAAAGGGGCAAGGGAGCATGTGGGAAACAAGACATCTTAAAGAAGGCACAAATCAAGGACAAGGGTACCTACTATTTGGTTCAAATTCTGCTGCGACATAGCACCGCTTGGTGGTGCACTGGGCCCTGGAGTCGGTGCAGAATGAACGGGGGTTCCAGGTAATGGTTGTTGGGAAGGCATCGCCATCCCATTACCGTTTACGCCTGGTCCCATACTGCCACTGCGCGGTCCAGGGCTTGGGGCTCCGCCTGGTGCCGACATAATCGACAACTAACGACAACTTCGAGACAGATCCTCCAATTGCGGTGGAGGATAGCAACTGAGCAGGGTTGCGTACAATCGCCGGCGATTTATATGATGGACTTAGGTTGTCAGCTATCAGTGTTTGTCTAATGTATATAGCGCCCAAAGGTAATGGGACTTCGCGCGTTGAACGAGAGGATAATGGATCTGATATCTTGAATTTGATATCCCCCGGGCTGCCTCACCGCTTATTAAGACCTCCGCAGCTTCAAGCACGTGATTCCAGCCAATAAGCTAGCTCTCCAATGTCCATTGCGATCTTGATCTCTCGTTCTACACGTGAAGCCTGAAAATCTGGCAGAATTGATTCATACGGACGCAGCTCTCTACTCCTCTCTTCATACACTCCCAACCCAATCAATATGGGCGAAGACGCAACCCCGCAAGAGCTACCTAGCTTTACCTCTGCCGATCGCATTCGACAGCTGAATGAGATGGACAAGGTACTACGAGCATATACTTTATAAGGGACCATTTGCTGATTCTTCTTCATAAGGATGTTACCAAGCTCCTTCATTCTGCCGGTCTTGCGATCCAAGCCTTGACCAACGCCAAGCCGGACCCCTCTGCCGTTGCATCAGATGGATCACTCGACTCGCACAAAATGCGGTTTAAAGAAGCAAGTGCGAAATACTTCGCGCTTCTCTCCTCAGCCGACGTCACCCTCCGCCGCCAGGTCTACTCCCTAGAGGAATCATCTCTCGTCGGACCCGAGAAGGGCTCACGCGCAGGGGACACAAAAGTCGGAGCTAGAAACGAAGGAGTCGCGGGAGCTAAGTCGCGAGCGCCAAACTCACTGGATATAAGTCGGCTCAATAGCAGGAAGGATACAGTTGGGAAAGATAAGGAGGCTGAATTGTGGGCGGCTGCTCGTGAATTCGTTGAACTGATGCAGAACCCTTCCGAGACAAGCAAGGATTCTAGGCCTGCGAATGAATCGGAGGACATGCAGGTGGATTGAGCAACGAGCTGACGATTCATTGTGTGCGATTGGTTGTGTTTCCTTCATGCGTTTATGATACCCCGGACTATCTGCTGCCACTGGCATTGAAATTACGAATACAATGCGGTCCCATTGGAAGATGATACATACACCTGCACAGTGAGTAGTACATGTAACCAACGCTGGGCACAAAGCATGTATGGATCAGTGTTCGATCATGTTCACAGAACTCCGCTATACAAAACGAAAAGCAATGACAGGTATAGTTCATCGGCCTAGCCGAGCAGGATATTTGTCGGAACAGTACAATGACTACTTCTGCATGGACATGATCATTTCCCGCTGGGTTTCCCGGTCTCTGTTCGCATCAGACAATGGGCCCAAGCCTATGTTCTTGTCAGCATATTGCAACAGCATGGATATTATATACCTCCACTTACTTCGAAGCTCGCCAACGACATCCTTCGCCTTGCCGAAGTAAACCTCCTCTGTGATGTGAAAGCCTAGGTCAGCATAAACCACTCAAGCCTTTAAACGGCGACGAGCGAATGTAACATACGCAGCAGATTCCGCATCTTCAACTCCATATCCTCCACCAGCCTGCCCACGTTGGCGACATGGCTAGCATCCGACTCCACAGGCAGATCAACTTCCACCTGGCGAGTCATGTTCCCGCTGAGATCCATATCACCAAGAGCCTCGGTTTTGTTGGCCAGGTGGAGGATAACGGTACTAGTGAGTTTGTAGTGGGACATGCGAGCGCGATCGGTGGCCTCGAAAACGTGAATGCTGTCCCATTCGCCGGAGCTCTGGGAACCTGGGGTGACACCTAATCAAAGGAAACGGTCAGCCGCGATTTAAAGCATAGTAGGCTTCGGCCAGTCCGTAACGCACCCTTCTTCAATAGAATCACACCGGCAAAACCATCGTCCAAATCCCAGAAATACACACTCCCCACGCCTCCCTCATAGTACAGTTCGCGGTAAACATCGAACGACTCGTTGGCAGCAACCTCGAGCTTGCGCACTCGCTCACTGGGCACGGTGCCATCTTCGAGCGGGGGATCAAACTCGTTGCTCCATGGTGACCGGTAGCTATCGCCGTCGCGGTTGTAGTCGCAGAGCAGGTAATCGCGGTTGCTCTGCGGGCAGCGCCGAATCTCCAGGGGCTGGTCAACGGAGGAGAGGAGGTCTTCGGTGAGGTCTGGGACGATTGTGGTAATGGCTTGCAGATTGGTCTTGGTGTCCCGTGGATTCAGACGCCGAAGGAGGTCGCTGCAGAAGGGGTGGTCAGCTCACTTGTCTCCGACTGCATGGGGCGGGGTTGCGTCGGGATCGGGGATTGTCATGGTGAGTGCCATGGTTGGGGGACAAAGGGGTCTGTTGGGCCATATTGGTTGCGAGACAAGTTACTCACAGTGCGCTGTCAAATTGTGCGTCAGCCATGGTTGCGAAGGTCGGTTGTATATCTGTTGCTTGATGAATGGCGGTGTTGATCTTGGGCGGATGAGGTGCGTGTATGTTTCGGGCTGCTTGCGTGGCAGTACATGATATCAATATCAAACAAACATTTCAACTTCGATAGCATCCATAAATAGACCGGAAAAGACTACATGAATATATAGCTACCGTTGTTCCTTCCTATTTGACTCTGTTTTATTTGATGATATATTGTATTTGAATTTAGCATATGAAATACGCCCACTGCCTGCATGGTCTTAATAGAGAAGACAGTCCATTGTCGGATTATTGATTTCTGAGACCTCACAAGAAATGGAGAGAATCATTCTCCTCGGGTTATGTACGGACTCGTCTGAAGTGGGTGACTATAATAAGCCCGGCATTCGAGCAGGGCCTATTAGTCTAAGATGTCTCAGATATCTTTGATATGAGTATTTAGGATGCACATATCACAACCGTCTCGGGGGAGTGTAAAAAGAACTAAACACGGAGTTGACATGTGCATAGAGGCCTCTCTTAAGTAGAACCAGAAACAAGACTCATCTCCTCCTCCCACCACCCAGCAAAGATATTCAACCTCTCCGTCCGTACCCTAGCCATCTCTCTCCCCGTGGTAGTCTTCATCATCCCCTCCAGCTTGACCAACTTGTCCCCAAAATGCTCAATGGAATTATCCATCTCCCATTTCCCATCAACGCAATACTTCTTCCCTACAGCTCCAAGGAAGGTAAAACACCTGCCGATTCCAACAGCCCCGATGGCATCAAGTCGATCAGCATCTTGGACGACTCCAAGCTCGACAAACCCATCCTCATCAATCATCCTCCGGATCAACGCCGGATCCTTGCATTCAGTCGTATAAGAAACATGCGATACGATCGTCTGAACCCGGGATGCGAGGTCTGGCGACGCACCCCGCGCAAGGAGCGCATGCTGCACCATCGTCGTTGGGTCGAGTTCTTGGCTTCCAGGAGCTGCATCGATCTTGGATAGGTATTTTCTGTCACCGATGTCGTGTAACAAAGCTGCGAGTTTCACAACTGCCCCGTTGTATTGCGTTGTCGGGTGCAGTGCCCGCTCCGCTTCCAGGATCTTGTTGGCGAGCGCTCCGACTCTGTGGACGTGTGCTGGGTTATGCGATGGGTCATGGCCTGACATGCACTCTGTCACGAAAGCGGACATGTCCTTGAAGAGCGCTTGGAATTCTTCGCTGGTATCATCCATTGTGGGGCTTTTGATCCGGTTGTTAGGGGGTTTTCTTTTTGTTACTTCGATGGTACGGACTGAAACCAAAGACCTATGCCAACGATGCAAGTTTGATTTGTATACCGAGGCGACTACTGGATTTTTCGTTCCTGGGAAACAGTACATTTGAAGAAATTACCGAATTGCAGTAAACAACCCGTTTTGGCGGTGAATGGTACTCGACTCTTTTGTCGCGTCAACTTATAGCTGCAGAGATAGCCCCGACACGCGTGTCACAGTTTTACGTGGAAACTGGTTCAATTTATTGACGATATAGACAAGCCCGTACATTGTACATGTAGGGTGCTAACTTTGCGGGGCCTGATCTGCAAGGAAGGCAATGTGGTTAGGAACAATATAAGTTGAGAAATTACTACAAGCTTCATGGAACGTGAATAGATCCGAGTCCGCTGGCTGCAAATTGCGATCATTCCATTAAATAAGGCTCCGAGAGGGTAGTCAAGATACTATCACACGGAAGAAAGTAAAATTATGTTACAAGGCCAACAGGGCTACCCCATAGATCCAGATCGGAGATAGTCCTGTAAGACCATGCCGAATTACAAGGCAGTCGACCGAAGACCCGATCCAATCTTCTCACAGAGCAAAAGCAGCAACAACCAGGCCGAAGAGGCCAGCAGCGGAGGTACCGAGCTTGACATTGGCAGCGGCATTGGTAGTCTCCTGCGAGGAGCCCGAGGAGCTGGTAGCAGTGCCTGAGGAAGAGGAGTCATCGTTGTCGTTGTTGTCATTGCTGTCATTGTCACCCGAAGCTAAAGGCTGACGTTAGTGGAGTCTCCATCGACAAAATGAACGTGGACATACACTTGGAACCGGTGCTCGACGAGTCAGAGCTGGTCTGGGTGGCAGTATTGCCGGTACCAGTGGAGGTGGTGGAAGAGTGGGTTGCGGTTGCACCGCTGCCGTTGCCGCCCCAGAAGTGCGAGCTGTAGCAGGACCGCTCACACTCGGCGTACTTTTGAGTGTCGGCAACGGAGCCAGTGCCCTGAGGACAGGCAGCAACACACTCGTTGGTGTCATTTGCCTGCTCATCGCTGGGACAGGGCACGTGGTAGCAGCTGGCTGTGCAGCAGATATCCCTGGCTTCGCCTAGAGTTGGGCTGAATTAATATCAAGCTAAAGATGTGTGACTGCCCGAAAGAGTAGCTTACAGCTCTTTGCGCACTCGACCTCGGGAGTACTGGTAATGATTGAAGGGTTCGCGGTGGTAGTGTCTGCGGCAGCGACAGCCAGCAAGCCCGAGAGAGCAAGGACGCTGAACTTCATGTTGAATAATATAGTAGCAAGGAATGATCAAACCAGCGAAGGGAAGAAAGTGCTAAGTAGTGACAGTATTTGGTAGAAAAGAGTGATAGAGTTGGGGTGGGAAAAGGGCAGACAGTCAAGTATTAAATATTATTTGATTATTGGGATAACAAGTACAAAAGCAAACGGACACCCTTGGCACACACCTGCTATTTCATTCGTGATGTCTCAGATTTTAATCCGAGGATGTCAAAGTTACTGAAATTTGACGCTTTAGTTATGATCAAGTTCATCCAACTGATGCACGGCAATTACCTTACTCCCCTGGACCAGTATATTGTGCAGGACAATCTCCCCCTTGGGAAGGGATCTTCTACTCCGTAGTTTTTGGGGCAAAGTGAGACCCTGGGGAACAGTAAACCCAAACTGGACAATATTGATTGACTGCATTAGCGTGTGAGTAAGGGACCGACCGATTCTCTGCTCGGGTACATTGCCGTTCCTATTGGCCCTCAAACCAGGGAGAACCTTGAAAGTCACAAAGAGACACAGAAGACAAGCTTAAAGGATGGATGTACTTTGTACTCCATACTCCATACTCTGTAGTACGAAGTGCAATTCATGTGGCTACTGTTTGTCAGGTGGAATATCAAAACAGAAATGTCCTCTAAGGGGTAGGATCAGGCAGTTGGTCAATATGATAAACATGTACTCGGTAGGCACTGTATACCCCGCAAATCGTCTAGGCTCGGCTATTGAGACTCAAGACAATGCAAACCATACAAACATCATATCACCTGACTACGCGTCGTGTCGCGAGATTGCTCATACGGAGTACAACGGCAATGCCTTTCAATTATTCGCGCGATGTCGACAGATTCCGGGTCGGATTACTTCGATGATGACGATTTTGTAGTCCCTGGGACCCCCGATGGACCCTCCCGTCCCACAAAACGCCGCCGTATTCGAAGTCGCGGGGAAGAGCGTGAAGGTCAAGATGACGGTTCTTCGATAGAGTCGTTCTCTGATATGGAGGATGACGGGTTACCCTCCCGGGGCCGAGAATCGCCTCGCGATCTCGAAGAATACCAGAATCGCTCCAAAAATAAGAGCTGTGTACTGAAGCAAGCCAGCGTCCAAAATGACATGTTCGTCACACAGCTCACGCAACCTTCCTCAAGCCCCGAACGAATACGGGGTGCACGATGGCAGAAGCCTGCTGCGAAACCGCCTCCCCCAAAATTTGAAGCTGGAGGACCAGATGGTGCTGGTGGACAGGAGAGGAATCATTCCCATGATGATGAGGAGGAGTTGATGGCCGCTATCGCGGCTTCCTTAGACTCATTTGAAGAGGAGAAAACAACCAGAGCGATATTACAACCCCCGAGTTTATCAAACAATACTGCTCCGAAAAGGCTTGCCTCGCCGGAAAAGACAAACACGCACGTCTCCGCGGATGTCCCGTTTGAGCTGGAGGACATACCTGAAGGCGCATTCGATTCCTCGCCATCATTGTCACCAGTAGCACGACCAGTCCAGCCTGCAGGTCCACAATTTAATCAACAAGGCTCATTTCGACAGCCCCATCTCAGACAGAGCACGTTATTCGGCATGGTTGCTCCAAACCTCGAGGTCTTGGTCCCGCGCCAACCAGACTGGGGCCCGCCAGAAAAGACTGAGCTACCAACCCAACACAAACTTGTCAAAGACGCTTTGGATACATGGGTCTACCCCACGAATTTGGGCAAAACTAGAGATTACCAGTTCAATATCACCCAAGCAGGCCTGTTTCACAATCTACTGGTGGCCTTGCCAACGGGCCTGGGAAAGACATTCATAGCGGCTACGATTATGCTGAACTGGTTTCGCTGGACGAAAGATTCGCAAATCGTTTTTGTAGCACCGACGAAACCGTTGGTTTCACAGCAGGTATCGGCCTGTTTGGACATTGCCGGAATCCCACGCTCGGAGTCGACCATGCTCACGGGAGGAGCATCACCGGGTATTCGCGCCGAAGAGTGGAAATCAAAGCGGGTATTTTTCATGACACCCCAAACACTGATCAATGACTTGAAGACCGGAATCGCTGATCCTAAGCGAATCGTGCTGTTGGTCGTTGATGAGGCCCATCGCGCGACGGGTGCGTATGCGTATGTGGAGGTGGTCAAATTCCTTCGACGCTTCAACAACAGTTTCCGCGTGCTCGCTCTCACAGCAACGCCGGGCTCAACAGTCGAATCGGTACAGGCGGTTATTGATGGTTTGGACATAGCACGTGTCGAGATCCGTACGGAGAACTCGATCGACATTCGCGACTACGTTCACGCTCGCAATATCGAAATTGAAACATTCGAGAATTCAGATGAGATGATTTTCTGTATGGACCTCATGTCTGCAGCGTTGCAGCCCTTGCTTGACCAACTCCGAACCATCAACGCCTACTGGGGACGTGACCCTATGGGGTTGACTGCGTACGGTCTCACAGTGGCGAGGCAACAATGGATGCAGTCCGATGCTGGCCGGAATGCCAGTTTCGGCTTGAAAGGCAAAGTCAACTCCATTTTCACCGTTCTTGCTAGCTTGGCCCATGCTATTGACCTCCTCAAGTATCATGGTATCGTGCCATTCTATCGCCATATCATTCATTTCAAATCGAGTTCCGAGGGACAGAAAGGCGGAGGTGGCAAATACCAGAAGCAAGTTGTACAGGATGATAGTTTCAAAAAGCTACTCAGCCACCTTGAGCCATGGAGTAAGAATCCAGAGTTCATCGGTCATCCGAAATTGGAATATCTCAAGTCAGTGATTCTGAATCACTTTATGGATAGGGGAGAAGGGAAAGAGTTGCCGAACGGCACTAGCCAACCTGCGACCCGTGTCATGATCTTTGTGCATTTCCGTGACAGTGCTGAAGAGGTCACGAGAGTGCTCAAAAGATACGAGCCCATGATTCGGCCTCATGTTTTTGTGGGCCAATCAAGCGCGAAAGGCTCTGAAGGCATGGACCAGAAGACACAGCTCAAAATCATTGAGGATTTCAAGAAAGGCACATACAACACGATCGTTGCTACCTCCATCGGCGAGGAAGGATTGGACATTGGAGAGGTCGATCTGATCGTATGCTATGACTCGTCGGCATCGCCCATCCGCATGCTGCAGCGCATGGGACGAACTGGCCGTAAGCGGGCCGGTAACATCACTCTGCTATTGATGAAAGGCAAAGAAGAAGATTCCTATATTAAGGCGAAAGATAACTATGAAAAAATGCAGCAAATGATTGCCAGTGGCTCCCGGTTCACGTTTCATGACGATCGTTCCGCACGCATCTTGCCCGCGGGCGTTCGCCCAGTGCCCGATAAACGACATGTCGACATACCACCGGAAAACTCGCAGCAAGAACTGCCCGAACCGAAACGTAAAGGGCGGGCACCGAAGCGACCTGCGAAGGTGTTCCACATGCCCGACGATGTGGAAACAGGGTTTACTCGGGCCTCGACTTTGGGTGGCGATAAACCCCAGAAGAAGAAGGCCACTGCATCCAAAAAGGCAGCCACCCCCATAAAGGGACTCCGGACCCCCACACCCGAGCCTGTGGATGTTCCGTCGCTGGAGGACGTTGTTCTTAGCACGAGTGAGCAAAATGATCTTGAACAACATTATCAGAACATCGGTACCGCTTCTCCGCAGTTCATCCGATTCCCTCGCAATGACGCCTTTCCACGTTTGCAACTCATTGAACGACCCACAAAAAACGTCAAGCATGGGTCACTCACGCGGCGCATGGTAAAAGCCTTACAGAAGATGCACGAGGCCGGCCCTAACTGCGAGCATCGATTCCGAGATATTTTGGCTCGCGAACCACTCTTGTCAGACGAGTCGAGTCAAACGTCCCAGAAGGATTCAACCAAGAAGCCTCGGCGCAACTCAAAGCCCTTAAAAACACCATCTAAAAGCACTGCCCGACGAGCTCCCACCAAGACCACTGCAAACCGCGCTGGCGGGGAGGCTGTTTCTTTGTTATCCCCGGATCGTGAACCCAAGAATGATCCCTCTGCTTTCATGGATGATGACTTTGATGATGATGACTCGGATTTTGAATTGATGGATGCTAGCCTTTTGTTTGGTAGTGGGTCCAAACCTAAGGGTCGGAAACCCAACAGGTCCATCATTGAAGATAGTGATGAGTGAAGAACTACCTACCTACCTAGAGACAGGCGTTTTGTAAGCTCTCTGGATATGTCTAGTGATCGCTACACAATAAAGATCCGGATCGAGAAATAATGCGTACGTCAATTTCTACGGAGGATTTGGATGGACATGGAAGAGAAAGAGAGGTAGAGACCGCGAGAGAGCTGCCGGCGGGTGCTGTCTCCGTGGGCGCTGGTCCCTCAGGCCACCAAACAAAATGGGAAGGTTCGAGGACTATAACTCGGCCACCAGTGAATTTTTCTTTGCCGTAGCCTTGAGGCCTTCTCTGGTGGTGTCAATGCCAAATTTGTTCTTGAAATATTCCCTGAGCTTCGCCGTCATTGGTAGTTTTTCTGGAATTGTATCCTGGTATCTGAAGCCTCGCTGTGTCTGCTGTCCGGCCTCGGGTCTTCTGGATTTTTGCTTGAGACCAGCATGGCATTTAGCACTGCAAGCTGGTAAGCCAGAGCTAGGTTCCCATTTCCAACCAGAACCAAATAGGAAACCACAGAAGCCGCAGAAGATATCTAAGTGCAGGATGTGATGTTTGAATATCGGTAGATAGCCACTATTGCTGAGAATTATGGAGCACTGCTGACAAAGTGACCCCTGCAAAGCTTCACACCAGCATGGATATGTATTCTTTCCATAAGTAGGCTTTTTGCACCAACAGCAATTTCGATCCTTTCCCCTTCTGTCGGGAGGAACTGTGTCGTTGGTTCTCTTCTTCGCTGGTTGAAAAGCGGTCGCGGGGGACCCTGCTTCACGGCTGTCTTTAGTGGCCATTGGGGGCTCTGCTTTGCGGCTGTGTTTGGCCGTCTTTGTACGCTTCGCCGTGGGGTCCGTAACCAATTCAAGGACGTGTTCATTTAGATTGACACCTTCCTGGCCTTCGGAGACCTCATCCTCTCGCAGCAAGTCACCGTCTTCCCCCTCGGAAAGCTTCTTGGTAGAGTCCGCATGCTCCAAGTCCCACTCGGCCTGCTTCTGAGTGTGGAGCTTCCTCATCTCTTGGAGTTGCAACTCGGTGAATTTGCGAGAGAAAAGAGAAGGATTGTCCCGCGGAATTATTCTTGGCTCAGGTGTTTTATTCGGATCCTTGGGGCGACTAGGGCTCGTGATCATGGCGAGTAAGATGCCCCTACTAACGGACCCACCAATAGTCTCTAGGCGGGGTATATCGGAGGGTTTGAAGCCTCGAGTGTAGAGCCAGGACCAGATACTGTCAGTGATTGAGTCAGAGGTCAACTTGGGCTCGCCGTCTTCCTCGCGTAACCTTATGCGCACCAACTCGGATAATGCTACCCGTGACCTGAAATAGAACGGTTGAATCCCTCGCGTTCGCGTGAGGCAAGCAGCAACTTTTATTGCGAGGGAAACCATTGTACCACTCCTCCAGTCATCTGAGTAAAGTGCCGATAAAGGTGCCAAAGGGTTCAAATAAACCCGTGTGACCACAGACTGCTCGATCTGTAGGAATGCCTCCAACGAGGCTTGTCCAAAAGCGAGTGTTCTTTTCTCAAACGAAGACTAAGGTAGAACAGACATCCTCGAGGCATTGATCCCGCATAAGATGATCACCTGCAGGTTGGAATTATCGATGATCTGACGATTGATGTCCCTCAGACGTGTGTGGCCAGGTCCGGCCAGCTTGAGTTTTCTGGGGACAAACGGAGCCTGGAAATTGAACGGCCAAGTAAGACAGTTTTCTTTGTGGAAACCAACAGATCTCAAAGCCAAAGGAAAGTGTGTCTGATAAGTACGCTCTTCACCACCTTCGAGAGAGGGAATATCGAAGTCTAGGACAAATCCAATGCGAGCCTCAGTTGAACCAATTGGAAATGCCCATAGATGCCTCTCAACACCTTGCTGCTCCAAATAAGCAGCCACGTCCTTACCAATCTCTGTGTTAGCGATGGGAGACAGTAGATTGCTCGATGGTCCATCGGTTGCTTCACCCCTAACAAAGGCACAAAGATAAGGTTTTATCTGCTCGCGAAATGCGCCCTCGATCTCTGTGTAGCTGGATCTTCGAGAGGATGGCTGAAGCGACGATCTTTGCTTTTGCTGTAGCTCCTTTGACCTAGCCTCGGCGAACTGTCGCGTCTCGGGACTAGGTGACGATAGCAGCCACTTACGGAACTCTGCTCTTTCGCTTGGGGACAATGTGATGTTTTGTAAGAGTGGAGAGACAACGTTGAGTCCACGAAGGGAAAATTCTTGATCGCCAAGAAAACGAGTAAGTGTTTGCTGTGGCAACGTTTGGAAGCCGAGACAAAATATCATTTCAAGGAGGGTGTTAAGGAGTTCAAGGAGGGTGTTAAGGAGTTCAATGGATTGGTGCGTGTCTTCCTCCTCTGGTGTGATCTCCCAGAGCCTTATGAAATTCAGTTGTCGTCCCGGTTTCGAGGCAACCCAGTAGCACAGTGTGTTTATACGACCGTGTATAACTTCCGTGATGTGTTGAGGTACGCGGCGTACTAACACGGTTGCCTGGCCAGCGTATGGTCTCCAATACTCTTCGGCCTCACTAGAAGTGATATACAGCAGGTACCCACCAATAGTGGGCCATTCAGAGAGAGGATCCTGGACTCTGTGGATGTCGTCTAGCCTGATACATATGAAGATTAATAGAAGTTCCGCATATTTCTTGTGGTGTAGGCTTACATTTTCCTGGTCACTTTCTGCCCTTCCAACTGCCGTATTTCGGGCAGTATACATCCGTGGATCCTGTCTTTGAGGAGCTGTAGAGATCCAAAACATTGAATCTCAGTAGGATAAGACTTGAATTTATGCACGTGGAAATCAGGGCTGGCAAGCTTTTCGATCAGGTCGTCGGTGATGGCTGTGAGAGGAGCGAAGGTAACTTCGTGGGGTTGGAGCTATATTTTTTCCCGAATGGTTAACAGGCGCATCTTTCTAATGGGTTTCAATGGGACACACTCACATCATTGTCTATCATTGTGCCCTCTAGACTGGGTTGAGTATCTGGTCGCCACTTCCGGTCCTCTAGGTCGATTTTGTTGCCTTTCTGGTCCGGGGATGATCGTTGACGTTTCTTACCCTTCTGACCCTTCTGACCCTTCTTGGCCCTTTTCCGGTCATCGTTGATTGACTCCCAGGCACGTATGATGAATTTCCGCAAGAATCCCTCGTTCACCTTACCCTCCGCGATGGATGTCCTCAAAGCCTCCTGTTTGAGGTGGCTGTCGATGCAGGGAAGCCCTAGAGAACCAAAGTCTTCTGTCGAGCAAATCTTTTGAACTAGTCCCCAAATACCTTGGGTAACCTGTTCAAGCATATCTCTCTGTTCCTCGGTCTCCTTCTTTTCCTGGGAATGCCTTCGAGAGTAGACTCTCCTCTCCCCAAGGTCTTCCAAATCCTCACGGACAATGTATTGCAGGATCTCGTCTACGATCAGGGCATTATCTGCAACCGATCCCAGATCGTAGACCTCCTCCGTCTGGACCGGCTTCAGGGGGGTTGGGGTGGGACTGGTGGCTTCGACATTCCGTTGCTTGCAGTGGTGATAGATTCTGAGAGATAGATCGATGAAGAAGAGATAATCAACAGTCAGAATAATGGATGGACAGATACCCACAGTAACATCTATCTGCTGCCATAAAGCCTAAGGACTCAAACATACAGACAAGCAAACACTCATGCTGCCTAGCAAACAATGCATCCATGTATGGAGGAATACTATCTACGTAAGAGCAGACACTATTGTGACTGATATACTGGGCCTGTCCAGTATTATACCCCTAGTGTTTAGCCCAGGAAGGAAAATACATTGATATTGTGAATTTCCTTCTTGACTCCAACCCTGTCTGCAAAAAGTCGCACAAATCCTATATAATCTTTAGTTCCTGGAAAGGGTGATAGAGAGTGTCCAGCCACATTGTTAAATAGCAACCTTGACACTGTTTAACAAGCTTTTCCATTGGCGTAGGAGTTTCTCTTTGGGATATTGAAGTTATGAATCCTACCTGGGCATCCGTGCACAGGACGCGCGGTCTCAGGGTTACTTGAGATAATCCCAATCGTCTGAAAATTAAGACACAAAATTGAACAATCTGAATCTGACATGTTGTGTTATGTTCTAAATGCACGAAAAAAAAGAAAAAAAAAGAAGGAGGTCAACAGAAACCGCGCGGAAGAAATGTACCTAACGTCTTGCAAACCATTCCTCTAGCGACTCAGGCTCATTCGTTTCCGGCTCACACTTGACTGGTTCCTCGCTTCGGGCTTCCTCAGCCCACGCCTCCAATTCAAGAGGGTTTCTGGTGCAATGAAGTAGCACCTCCCTAGTGGCCATGGAATCCTCCAGCGCACTGTGGCCACGTTTTCCTCCCGGGATCTTCTGACCAACTAGGTCGGTCATCTGCCAAAGCCTTGAGCTTCCAAGTCTGTCGAAAGGGCCTTCCAAGCGGCCTGTACACTCCATCAGCGGTGAGAATCGATGTGTCGATAACCGTGCGGTGTATGATGCCCAGGGTGTTCAGGTCATTGTGCAGGGTGTGGCCGACAATAATGGTCTTGCTGTCCATATGATCAAAAAGCATAGTGCGCTCTGCTTTCCACCCTCAAATGGCGATGTTCCCCTTCACGGCAGCCTTCATGGCGGCATAGGTTATGCCGCTGTACTTGGTTTGCCAGTTTCGAACGATGCTGGTGGGATTGACGAAGTGGTTGATAAGGATGTCTCCAGTGAACATGTCCGCAACCACTGGAAATGCCAGCTCTTTCCGGTTACCTTCAACGGTGACCATTTCACAATCGAGGACGATGGCCTGTCGCTTTGGTGCGTCTTCCTTGTGCTCTGGGGTTGGGGTGAACTTGTTACATCTGGTCACTCCGACCGCGGGGCGACCCCGCGATCACGAATGCAGGTTGAAATCATAGTGAAGTGATGCTTCTTTAATTCTTCTTCAGTGTGTAGCTTGGTCAAGAGCTGGTTGAAAAGTTGCTCATCCTCGGTTTGGGGGAGCTTGGGATCGTTGGACGTCATGTTGCGTTTGGTTGCAAGGGTCAGGATTGATTGTGTGGGTTGGAATTGATGTTGATACTTAGTCCCAACAAGGTAGATGGGCGCAGAAAAACTAAGAAGTCTTCGAGGGTCCGTCTTCGAGGGTCTGTCTTCGAGGGAGTGTTTTCGAGAGAATAATGTAAATAAAGGGAATCAGGGATCGCAGTGCGCAAAAGCACCCATCACAGCTATAGAAAAGGCTCGGCGTCCTATATAGTTCCAAAGTTGCCAACGTTCTCATTTAACCAGTCTTTTCAGACAACGCCATATAATGTCAGACTGGATATGGCCCCCATTAGGCCGTATACATTAACCTTGGGTTTGGGGTTGGTCTAGTGGAATAATGCCGTATTTTATTCCAACAGTTTTTATGAGCCCGGTTTTCATCATCTGTAGCATCACATACCCCGAGATCTGAGCATGCAGGTGACACCGCGCGGGAGACAGCCAGTGAGAGAGGAAGTGAGAGCAAAGTGAGAGTGAGAGCAAAGTGAGAGTGAGAGCAAAGTGAGATAAGAGATAGCTCATTGCCAGTCCCGTCATCCACCATGCCGTCTGCCGAGACTTGTTGGGGGGAGAGTGACACTGCAAATATCAATTCAGGATCCAGATCTCGGAGACCAAGGCTAGATCTAGACTATGCAGCTCACCTCACACTGGAAGAGGAATATCCACCAGCTGTTGTACATGCATTCGGAGCATGCATCAATGAGAGATTCGGCACTAAGCAGAAACCGAGGAAGCGGCACATAGATCAGCTTCCCTTGAGGCTACATGCTAGCAGGGGGATGAAGGAGGGAAAAAATGTGATGTGAATCTAAGGAAAGAAGGCTGTATATGAAGCCTCCGGGAATGACAAACGAGACAAACTAGGCAAATGCTCAGTTTGCACAGAGACAAACGCATACCCTGCACACATCGCATGTATGCATGTATGCCAACAGCTTCCCCCGAGCCGCAGAGCGGTATGAATTTGAAAAGCATCCTTTTGCCAGAGAATTCATGGCAGTAGCGGATTTCGAAATTGAGACGCTCCGCAGAAAGGAGACGTTCTTCAGTTTCCGAACTAACACAAAAATCAAGGTTAATGTATATGGCCTAATAGGGGCCATATCCCAGTCAACATTTAACAATAATCCCTAATCATTACGTATTTGAGTATCCAGGAGGAGTGAATCTGGAGAAATGATTGGCCAATCTATACATAAAAGGGACTCTACGGCGAGTATAAGCACCGGAACACATGTGCAATATCTAAGAGTCAGTTGTACATGTACGTATGTAGGCAGCGAGATACGGTAATTAGTATACTATGACAAGACGCCTTTCACAACATTGTATATGTACCTTTCATTGCATAAAAGAACAGTTTGAGACAGTTCAACTGTAGTATCTACATCTCTCTGTATTCGCTCAACATCGAGGAGGAGGTGCAGTACTGAACCTCGTATCTGCCATGTAAACGGCAATAAGTGCAGCCTAAAGACAGTTAGTGTTTGTCTCCAACCAGAATGAGATACACCCACTAGCGACAAGTCAAACCCTTCAGCAACAAGAATTTCAAGCACTTGTCGTGGCATTAGGGACACATCTCCTTGAGAGGTACATTTGGGTAGCGTCTTATTCATCGTCATGCTCTCACGAACATCAACCACTTTCTGGCCGCCAACACTGGCTGAGAATCCTTGCCACGCGTAAGTGCCCGACTCTCGGACTTCGACCGTCGCCATTCTTTCGCTCTCACTTTTCGAGTCCGGCTCCATTGAGTTGCGAAATGTGAGTCGGTAAACCTTTTTCATGTCGACCCTGAAATCCACAAGTTCCTCGTCTTCCTTGCCGGGTAGTCGTACCCGCAGGGGTCTTTTCCATGCTAAGACTGCCTCGCGAGACTGGAACATTGGGAGCCCTGATGAATCGCGAAATTCACGAGCCGGAGTGTCACCATATTTGTGGCCAGTGACTGTGAACACTGTTGAGTCGTCCCAATACCTCTTGATCGTATATTCATTGGGCGAACGGTGGTCGTATTTAGGTTTTAGGTAGAGGAGAGTTTCTTCCTCGGCGATATGTTCTGGTCTGATCCCGACAGGCTGGGAGAGTGCCTTAACAGCTTTGTTTACCGATGTATTATCCTCAGTATACATGGTGGGGGTTTTTGAAGATGAAAATAGTGCAGGTCACGACATTCCAATTTGATTAAGAAGGGATCGACATGGCCCACTCTCCAGTACATCAGTCTTTCGAGCGTGATCGATTCAATCTATTTCCTTGACAGGACAGGAGGCGTCCAGAAAGGGAGTGTCGGAAGATCGAATGTTACTCCAAGCTTGACCCCTCACCTGGGCATTTCCCCCTCTTCAGGGAGATAAGCCAGATAAGCGCAATTTATAAAGCACCTGGGGGTCACTGCGCTTGATTTCGAGGGGCTTCTGACGTCTTTACCTCCCTGAATATTTTCTATTATGGAATATCGCTTATGGTTGGCCGGTAAAGAGCAAGATGGGAATGCAGACCCGTGGGTAACGGCTATCCTGAAATACGAACTAGCACTGACAAGTCTCCAGCATTCCCATCGAAGATCCGGCAACCGGGGAGATCTTTGCCCAGTAAGCTAAGTCGCAAAAGCTTTTGACCCCAGCCTAACCATTGACAGATGTCACGCAGCCTCGCCAGAAGACGTCGAGGCCGCCATCTCTGCCGCCCACGCAGCATACAGGTCCGGCGTATGGTCGCGCGCGAGTCGTCACCATCGCGCCGATGTGCTAGACAAATGCGCAGTGCTTCTCTCCGATGCCCTTCCGCAGCTCATCTCAACAGAGTCGAAGCAGACGGGTCGTGTGATTCGGGAAATGAATGCCCAGGTCCCATCTTTGACAAGATGGTTCAAATACTATGCCTCCCTGTTACGAGTCGAGGAACGGTCTGTTCTCCCGACGATGGGTAAACTGCATAACTTTGTCGACCGAGTGCCTCTCGGAGTGGTCGTTCAAATCACCCCGTTTAACCACCCGTTGCTGATCGCAGTGAAAAAGCTTGCTCCAGCGCTTGCCGCTGGAAACAGTGTCATAATTAAGCCTAGCGAGCTGACTCCATTGACGACTCTTTTGTTGGGCAAGATCCTCCGCGAGGCGGGGATTCCGGATGGCGTGTTGAGCGTCTTACCTGGCTATGGAGCTACCACCGGCAAAGCACTGGTTGAGCATCCCTTGGTGAGAAAGGTGGATGTGACCGGTGGCACCGAGGCCGGGAGGGCAATTGGGAGGATTGTTGGTGGCAATCTGGCGAAATACACAGCCGAGTTAGGCGGAAAGGCGCCTTTGATCGTATTTGAGAAGGCCAACATCGATACGGCGATCAACGGAATCGTCTTTGGAAGCTTCATCGCAAGTGGACAGACGTGTGTGGCCAGCACCCGGATTATAGTGCAAAACTCGATTATGGACGAGCTACTGCACAAGCTCAAGGCTAAGATCGAGAACATTACACGCCGAATCGGGGCCCCGAGCAACCCTGAATCAACCATGGGACCACTTATCTCCGAGAAGCAGCTGCTAAATGTGGAACGTCTCGTCAACGGCGCTCTAGATGGAGGAAATGCGGTCTCTGTCATCGGTGCAAAGCGGATGGTTTCTCAGAGCCCGCTTGACGGATTTAACTTCGAGAAAGGATACTTCTACGAACCGACGCTGCTTACATCCAGCAAAGAAAGAAACAGTATTGTGAAGACATCCATCTGGCGCGAAGAGGCCTTCGGTCCTGTTATTGTCGTTGCTGGTTTCGATACGGAGGAAGAAGCAATTACGTTGGCGAATGATACCGAGTTTGGATTAGGAGCCGGTGTATGGACACTCGATCTTTCCCAGGCTTTCCGAGTCTCTGAGCAGATTGATGCAGGAATTACTTGGGTGAATACCCATCATAGAAATGACCCTAGCAGTCCATGGGGAGGTGCAAAGTCTGCGAGTGGAGTTGGAAGCGAGAACGGGATCGAGGCTTACAATGCATACACGACATCGAAAAGCACAATCATAAACTATGCTTCTCCTGATGAGTCCTTGGCTGCGGAGGACTGGTTTGGAGATGGCTCCGGCAGTGTAAGATATGGTTGAACGGGGTGATTATTGCTAGTTTCTCCGGGCTGCCTTACTCAAGTCTTTGAAGGAATTAGCATCGGCATAAGAGAATTCCCAATATATGTGATTAGCGGAACCTTCAAAGACAGAAAAGTATTAGATAGAAGATATTATGTCCACCTCTAGCCACCTCCAAAGCGGCATTTCACCATGGTCTCTTTTTTAGTCTGTCTTTGGAGGTAATCCCCTGATGTCATTCGTGTCTTCTTGTAAATAAATAGACAAAAAGCTAAGAAAGTAGCAAATGACTGTGCTACTTAAATATCCAAGATCTATATCTGCGTTAACCGGGAACTGCCCGTAAGAAATGCATGATGTCATACCCAACAGCTCGGATACTACCAAGCGTGGCGTTGGTTTAGTTCTTCAAACATACATCACTCGCGAATTAATTAACTTATGTGAAATCTGCCAAATCAAAGTTCGATACAATCTTCACCATGCCACTCTGGGGTCGCAAGTCCACGGGGCCACCCGACCCTCAAAATGGGGAAGAAGATCGACACGTCCCAGAGCAAAGATCCGAAGAACCTACTGAGCGCTCAAGACTGCTTCCTGCAGATAGGAACGAAGGATTCCTAAGCCCAGATGATCCTGCAGTGAGTCCAATAAATAGAAACACTCCACAAATCACACCCTAAAGACAAGTTATAGCTAACACGAGAACCAGGTGTCCCCCTACAATCTATGGAGTGTGCGCGCGGTGCGCGGCGTGTCACTCGTCGCATTGGCACTGAGCTTCATATGGTGGACATTCCTGCTGGTCTCCATATTCGTTAGTCCACCGATGATCCACCCGCGGGGATCGGGCTTTTTTGCCTTCGCATATACCACCTTGGCGACAGGATACCTCATCTTTGGACTCTTGTTCTTCGCCGTGCCATCCAAGTCCATGACAATATGGGCCATTACACTTGCCGCTCTGCTTTTGGTCGATATGTTTATTATCCTCGCTGTACCGCGGATCCGTCTCGAAGAGGGTTGGGTGGGGATTGCTTCCGTCGTCTGGGTAGCTCTGATCTCCATCTACCAGGCCGTCCAGAACAGAGCTGTTGCTTGGGGTAAGCGGGAAGAGGAAGAGCGTCTTACCGGCCGAGAAGAGACTCGACGCTCTCTGCTGGAGTGGAGTGCTGTTCTCGCTGAAACGATTTTACTGGCTGCCATGGCGATCGCGGCTGTCATGTTCACAGCGACTCTTATCTTGCGTGCTTTCGACGCCGGGCTCAAGCCTCCGGGCGAGCGATACTCGGTGCACGGCAATACCTATCAAGTTCATCTTGCTTGTGTCGGGAACAAAACTGCAGACGACAATGCACCGACGATTCTTCTGGAGGGTGGCGATGGGCCCGTCGAACATACACTCCAACCCTTCATCGACGATGTATACAGCCGTGGCGGTATCGACAGATACTGTTACTGGGACCGACCGGGCTTCGGGTGGTCCGACAACGCCCCCTCGCCGCATTCCGCCGGCATGTCAGCAGACGTGCTGGCAGAGGCCCTAGCTCTTGCCGGCGAGACCGGTCCGTGGATAGTTGTTTCCGCTGGAGTCGGCAGTCTTCATTCGAGGCTGTTTGCCAGTCGCAATCTTCTCGAAGTTCGCGGCATCTTCATGATTGATCCCCTCCATGAGGCATACCTGGGGGACATTGGGCGACCTGGTCGTGGATTTTTGCTCTGGCTTCGTGGTATCGTTTCTCCGTTGGGATTAGATCGGCTTGCGGGTGCCCTTTTGCGCGGCCGTTCTCGCCAGGACCGCGTTATGGGACGTGCGGCTTACCAGTCTGGGAAATACATCAAAGCAAAGCTACAGGAAAGCCTCGTGGCTGTCACCATGACTGCTGCTGAGATGCAGTCTTCTCGCCATATCGAGATGGGTCATGCTCCTGTAGTGGTTGTGAGCTCTGGGCAAGAAGTCCGCAAGAATTCTCAGTGGGAAGAGCGGCAGGAGAATCTGTCTCATATTACAGATAACCTTTTATCTTGGGATATTGCTGACGATGCACCCCATGAAGTATGGAATACCGGACAGGGACGAGAGATATTGGAGAGACGTTTGAAGGAGCTTGTTTCAAAAAGTCAGGCATAAGAGTCAAAAGGGGGTCATCACCAGTGGCTCCTTGGGGAGTTGACATCTCTATTCGGGCATTTATGGGCAGTGCAATACTGTAGGAGTCAGGAAATTTGTCATGATTGTGTACTACAGACCATGCGACTAAGTATTTACCCACGCGCATTTTCACCCCATGGAATATAGCCTTGTCCATAGAAAGTGTAGGGAGTAGCGGGATTGGATTCTGTAAGACACAAATTGCAACAAATATAGGCAAATCTCAGTGCGTCAGAAGAAATTAACTAGCTACTGCAGTATCCAGATACATAAGACAGTAAGGAACTCTTGCTCATACCGAGGGGGAGAATATAGCATAGGTAATCACCCCAATCCTTGCCTCGTTGGTCCTCTATAGATAGGCCCCCAATTGCCTATTGCGACGGTACCGCGACTAACGGCACCGATATAATTGCCTTTTGAGGTTCCGTAGTTAGGAGAGATAGCCACTGTTGCTTGGCTGAGTATTATCTTCAGCCATAGTATGGTCTGCTTCTGGAGCGTTGTCTTGCTTCATAGCTGCGTTCTTCTGTAGGGTGTGTGAAATTAAGTATTGACCCTTCTGAGCAGTCGAGCAGGGGCTTCCGTACTATATCATTGCTGGAACCACAAGCCAGTAAGTGAGCTCTGGAAAGACTGGAAGGGAGGTTCTCGTGAAGTGTTCAGGTATTACGGATTTCCAGCCGAAGCGAATTACAACGCATGTTCGTCTTAAATTAGATGTGCCGGGTGACGTGTCTCGAGAGGGGGTAAGACTAATGCGTAGTCCCTGTCTGTTGGACGGAGTAAGATATGGGCTTACTCTGCTCGAGAACATTTGAATACATGTATCCCTCAACTGCTTTGGCCCCGAGACATGAATTCCAAAACATTCCATCCCATACCTACGTGCATTTCCATAGCCCATCGTGGCATCCACCTGTAGCGTCGATCTGGACGCATTCATATCGAAAGACTTCTACTTAATATTTATGTTACGCAGATCAGATTAGACAAGCCCTGAGACAAGAGCACCAGTGAATTATCTAATTACAGCACAGTCAAGGGCCGTGAGACGCGTAAGACGCAAACCAAATTTCGACTGTATCGTCGGAAATGCAGTGATATCGTGCAGAGCTTTAACCTGCTATAACCAGCCGACGAACCCAAGGACTTTCTGACTTCCATTCTCAGCAACGAATCTCCGTCTCGGGTCCGGGAATCATCCATAACTTGGAAAGAAGGCAATGAACAGTCACTAGTGCTTCCCTGTAACTTTTTGGGGCAACACGGGTGGGGAAAGCTGAACCGAAGGGTGTAGGGGGAGTGCGATGAAAACCGAACGGCGAAAAGGCGAAACCCGTTACTCTAAACTAGCTCCCTTAAACCTCTTAGCAAGCTGGTCACTCTCGGAACTGGGAGATATGGACCGGGGTAAGATGGAGGATGGGGGGTTGCGGCGTTTCCGGGTTTGGGAATCCGAGCGAGAAGACTCGGCCGGTGTGGGCCAGGGGCGCTTAGGGGGGCGCTCACCACTCTCTTGAAGGATTGTCATCAACGTGGCCCATCCAGGGGTATTCACAAGCTGCATGCCCTCGACGGCGGATTTCGTTCTGGCGACGCGGCAGAGGAGTGACTCCTCATCCTGTTGAAGAAGACAGTTAGTGTCACGTACGCTTAGATTAAAAGATGCACACAAAACACTGACCTTGCTGAATGTACCGACTCCATGCAAGAAGCATAGGATGTGGAAGTCGGAAACGCCTTGGATAGCTTTATCGGGATCACCGTGGGACATGAGTTTTTGGGCAACGTGTCGAAGCTCTTGGCTCTCGCCGATGACTTCGCGGTTCTCGATAGGGAAGCGACTGTCGGTGAATAACGGGAATGACTTTGTTGGGAATCCGTGGGTGAGGGTGACTAGTAGGAAATCGACCGGGAAACTCGGCTCCGCGCTTTCCTGAACGCTCGCACCGTACTCATTAATCCGCCGGTAGAAGACTTCGGGGATGTATCGTGTCCTGCTTCCGAGATCTTCGTCATGCTCTGATTGCACCAACATCACGGTCGGGTCAGCCGAGGGCTCGACGATATCTCCCCGAACCATCTCAACTGCAGACACGGATGCTTGGTACGAGCTGACAGAAATCGCACCTGCCTCGTCTCCGCTGAGCACACATGTTACGAAATCCGAGCCGAACTGTCCTGTCCGGCTCCATTTCGTTGACTTGGGATTTTGTGCCTGGAGTCGTGCAGCGAAGGCGATTTCGAGTGAAGACAAGTAGTATGAGTCGATGTGTCGCTTGCAAACAACTGAACCATCCCCACGGCCGGCATCAATCAAGTCAGTAAATATGACACCAACCTTCTGCAATCCGCACAGACGGGCTACCTCGTCCACTTCCTTTTCGTTATGCCAGTCATGGAGTGTTACGCCATCGATTTCGCCCGTTTGCGGGGGCTCGTAGATTGCTTCCACGACAGCCTTCACACCCAGTGGTACTTCCGCGTACTCCTCATACGTCCCATACAAAAAACCCAGCCGTTGAGCACCAGACTTTCGCCAGAAATTAAGGAGGGAATTGATTAAATCAGGAGATGAGAACTCCACATGGTCTACCATGCGGAATTCCTGGGGTTGCAGACTGATTGCACTTGGTTGACATTTGGTGCAAATGCCCTCCGGCCAAGGCGAATGTCCCGATGGGCAGTCGGTTCGCACTCGGTAATATGGTTCGTTGAGAGGAGGCATAAACGAGGTTCCCATTTCAGGCTTGTTGGTTGCGGCATTGATTTTCCGCAGGTATGAGTGGAAAGAAAGGTGCTTGATTTTCTTCTCTGCCATGTTGTTCGCATCGTAAGGCTCGAGCGGCATGCAGTAATCACACATCCCTCGCGGACCATGCCTGCACATCTTCTGGTCCATGCCGCGCTTGATCTTTCCATCTTTCTTGTCTAGTAGATTGTCTAGCGGTGACTGCTGCACCAGCTCCCACGGGTTCTTGATTGGAGTGGAGGAACTTGGTTGTGGACGGATCGGAACTGTCTGCTCCTTGGGGATCGGTGCTCCATTAAGTCGGTGTTCTGTAGTGGTAGATGTGTCGCCGTTCGAGGGTCCATTCTGTTGTGTCTGCTCCTGGTACCCAATAAAGAGCTTATCGCCATGCCTTCAAATCAGCGGCGCGTGAGTAATTCATTCTGTAAAGGTTAATATGGTACTTGGCACTTACTTGAGGCCAACCTGCTGAAGGGAAACTCCTTGTAGGCTCTCTAGTAGTCTCTCCTCACCACCTGTGCCGATCGGTTTATTTGAGAGGGCAATGGACGAAGGTTCGACATTTGACGGGAGGTGTCCTAAAATCTGATGGCGGTTACCGGATTAGATTTTCGCTGTCGAACTGCTATCGTTCCCTTCTGAGGAAGGGCCGACAAATACCTTTTCCTGAAGTGATGGGAAGAGTTCCTGCGGGCTGACCGTTAGTCGAAACTGGCCGTCTCGACTCTCGAATCGCAGAAGAATGGAGGCCATCTTAGCCCTGAGAAGGCTAAAGCTCTGTTGAAGAAAAGGTGAAGTGGCAGTGGCTTCACTTTCCGAGGAAAACTAGTGGAAGAAGAAGACAAAGAAGACACATGCAAGTGAGCTTGACTCGAAGCTTCCTTGGTCACGTCACAGCTGGCGGGCGGTATGGTATCTGCCTGACGGAACACCCCGCGGTCGGCGGTGGAGTTTTGGGCGAAGCGTCGGTAAAGTCGTTACCACAGATACAGAGCTTTAAGATGGAGAGCCAGAGCCTGTATACAACATGCACTTATGAATAAATAATTCTGAGAGGAACCCTGGAAGTGACAACCAGCAGTTCCTAGTTTAGTACCGGTGTTGGAAATGAATTGTGGTAGAATGTATGCAAATGAGGCAGAAATATGCTCAGTGGGCTGGAGGATACTACGACATAATCATCATGGAAGGTACGTAGGTAAACCATGCACATGTAACATATGTGGAAATGGAAAGTTGAACATCTACAGTTAAAAAGCAATTGACAATCATCTTCCAAAAATTTCTTCCATTAGGCTAGATATAGTTGGAATCGAGAAACGAATATGGTATGTCTGTAAAATCATAAGAATTCGAAACGCCTAAGAGAACGCCCCGGGAGAACAGCCGAAAATTGGAGGACACAAGAAGAGACATGGGCCCAATCAAAGAATGGTACATTTCTTAGGCAAGCCGCATGGCCCCTCACTGCTCTTTTCCTTCTTGGCTGGCTCCTGAGCACCCTGCTGCTCCTTGGGAGGCTGCTCGGTCTTTCGAGCGGCCGCCCCAGTAGCAGGGGTCGAGCTCTCCGGCTTCGACTCGGTACCATCATGCAGTCACTGGACCTTGGAAACAGTCTCGTAGAAGGCCTTGCCCTGAGCGGTGGCAACCTCGAGCTCAAGGGCGGAGGGCTGACGGGAACCATCGGCACCCTGTAGACGGGATGGTCAGCAAGGGAAAATGTATCGGAGTGTCGTTTTAACTTACAGCGAAGGTACCAGCACCCCAGGCGCTACCACCGTGAACCTCGTCCAGGTTGCTCAGCTGGGCGAAGACGGTCTTGTAGCCCAGAGGAACGTAGATGAAGCCGTGGTGGGCGAGAGTGCTCATCGAGGCAAGGGCAGTCGACTCCTGACCACCACCCTGAGTACCGGTCGACACGAAGAGACCGGCGTACTTGCCCCAGAAGCCACCGGTGGCCCAAATACCACCGGTCTTGTCCCAGAAGGTCTTCCACTGGGCAGGGAAGTTACCGTAACGGGTGGGGATACCGAACAGAACAGCGTCGAAGGCGAGGAGGTCGGCGGGCTCAACAACGGGGTAGCTAGCCTTGGCAGGAGCGTGCATCTTGCCCAAGACTTCCTCGTTGAGGGTCTCGGCGATCCTAGACACTCAAACGTTAATAAAGTGACGTGTGAAGGGCAACTATAATGGGGATAACTGACTGGAAGATCTCGGCTTGACCACCAGCGGACTCAATGCCCTTCTTCTCGGCCTCGGCCAAGGCCTTGATGTGGCCGTACATGGAGTACTAATCGGACAGTTAGTGAGATCTGAGAGGAATGCGTTGCCATTGGAAGACGTACGTAGACAATTGCAATCTTGGGAGCCATTATGATGATTTGAGTATAGAGTGAACGATGTAGAGGGAAAGTTGAGAGAGAAAGAGCGGGGAGGGGGGTTATTTATAAAGGGTACCACCCCGCCGGGGGGAATGTCCTGGGTACCTCCTCCACCATATTAATTAGTATGTGTTTTAAGTACCTCAATGATTAGCGAGCGCAACAGAGCTTCGCAAGAGCTATCAGTCATCGATGACAGAGCAAGGATGGAATATGATTGGCCCAAGAGGTTCCACTCGGATATAGAGTGATTCTTACTGAGAACTGACAAATGAAAATCTTACGTGCCAAGGGTGAGCGTACCCTACTGTGCGCCTAGTTGAGTTACCAAACCATTAGTAAAAATGTTAAATTGTCTAGATTCAACAGCAAGAGAACTGCTCTTAGTAAACAACGGAATTAAGAGGATATAGACCATCTATGAGAGTGCCTATCATGACGTCATGGATTGGCTTATAATACCTAATTTCTTCACTACGTTTGCGACAGAACGCTCAATCCATCATAGGAGTTAGATCGGCACAAGCTGATATCGGCGCATTTAGTTCCGGTGGCTGAGTATTAACACGAAAAAGCATGTGGTTTCACGGCACTGCAGGTCTATTAATTATTGTCAGGTGAAGCCGGTGTAGCAGACGGCAGATATGATACAGCAAGGGTGGAACAGGGATGTCGCCCTTGTAACACGAGCTATGCAATTGAGCCCAAGTGAAAGGAGAAAAGAATTCTTGTGAATGTTTTTTTGCGTCAAAGTCAATGGGGTATCGCGGGACTAGCGCAAAAACCATAAATGAAAAGAAACCGAGAAGCCCGTGGACCCCTTGCCGAAGCCACACCTCACTCCATGCCATGCAATGTCGCCATAAAAAAGACCCCTGCGATAAGAATCCCCCTAACCCCTTCCACGTCCGCGGAAGCGGCCACGCCCAAATCCACCACCCCGACCACGTTCGTTTCGCCATTCTCGTTCCCGTTCTTTTTCCCGTTCTTGTTCTTCGCGGATGAGGACTCGTTCGCGCTCAAGTTCTTCCTCCGTCTTTTCAGTGCGCATTGTAGGCCGTGGTAGGTTTTCCGGCCAGCGAGGATGGGCATTGGCACACGCTTTTCCATCAGGGCAGAATCCGGCCAGATAGAAGGCACATAGGCGCCGGCGGACGTGTCGCTTTGCACATAGTGGTCCCAATTCGCAATATCCACGGTCGTAGTGCTCGCAAGGCGGCAGGCGTGCCTCTTCGCGGACGTGCTGGTAAAGGCAATCGTCACCATTGGTGCAGTATCCGGATCGCGAGAATGACTGGCATTCCGGCATTCGTCGAAGGTTATATTCGTGGAGGTATTCACATTTCAGTCCTTTCTTGCATAATCCCTTGAGGAAATGTTTGCAAACCAGCGATCCATGCGTTGTAGATGGCGCCATTCCAGATGCTGTCGTAGTCGAGGTGGTCACACGGGACGGAGTGGGATGACGATCTGGGCAAGCCGGTCCTAATGGGCAGTGCCCTTCACTATAAGCTTTGCAGACAGGTACATCGCTGGCGAGTCCGAAGCCGAAGCTCTTGCGCAGAAATGGTGTGAAAGTAAACTCGTTGTAGCTGGGATCGCGTGTCGGTTCAGCAGATATGATGTGCGCAGCTGCGCTTTCAGTGTCGGTATCGGTAGCCATGGCTCGATGAAGCTCAGGTGAAGCGTTGAGGGTAAAGAGAGGATCGGTGGTCGTCCCGAGTCAGATGCGTGTATGTGGCTGAGTATGCACACCTCTTTGTGGATGAAATTGCAAGTTTTGAAAAGAGATCCAATGGTAGACTCTAGGGGTATTTCAGCTCAAATTTGGTCTGGAGAAAAGGGATCTGAGGAATAAGTTTGGTCGTTGAAGGTTGCGGAGCTGTCCAGGTTGTTCTCCGGTTGTCGCCTTAGAAATCAGGTGGCAAAGTAGTGTTTGGCCGGTTTGCATTTTGATATCCAATTCAAACTATGAACAATCATAAGTTACTAACTAGTTAAATGTTTACAACTTAGCACATCGGAAACAAGTTTCTGATTAATACTCGAAACATTATGCTATTCGTTTCGAGGAAAATATATGTTTCACACGCCGAAAGGGAGACGAGGAATATGGAAACCAGAACATCCAGGACCGCAGAGAACTAAACTTCAACATCCAATCCAATTGCTGTTTATTTCATATTGAGGTTACTACTGACATATTGCACTATATTAATCGGTCTATAAGCACCTACTTTGACAGACTTGTCTACACAAACCCGAGCTGCTGGTCCATCAGATCCCGCACCATCGCCTCGAATGAGCGCCATTGAATGCCAAGCTCTGTCTCCGCCTTAGTCGTATCAACGGGGAACGAGACACCCTGGAAATCCTCGGAGATTGACGCTCCAGAATCTGGATAGTGTTTGTGCACAATACGCGTAATCTCAGCTCCCGTTGTCTTCGGCCCAACCAGTAGATATTTCGAGCCATCCACGATCTTCGGATCCAATGCTTTGATGTGCGCTTCGGCCACATCTTGAATGTGCACTCCTACCAAATTCCCGCTGGGATCACCCTTCATGATGATATTCCATAGAAGGCCGTTGGACCCGGCGTTGACTTGGTCGGCAGAACTCTGAACCAGATTGTGCCCGTACACGAACCCGGGGTGCAGCGTCACTAATGCATAGTGTGGCTTGGCTGTCTCCCTAAACTTCCATGTTGCGTTGTTTGCGAGAAGCTTGGAGGCCCGATACAGCTTCATCGGTGTTGCGGCCGGGTTTTGAGGGTCCTCGAAATTCCCATTTTCATCAACCGAAAAGTCCCAGTCGTTTTCCTCTAGGAGATGCGTCAATATAATTCTTACTCGCAAATCAAAAAGCGGGATATAAATTACCTTTTACCACACCACCAGTAGGAATGCCCGACATTGGGATCAAAGCAGCAATGGAGGAGGTAACCACGACTTTCTTGACGGTCGGGACCTTCGCTGCTGCTTTCAGTATAGCAGTGGTCCCTTTCCGAGCAGGGGCAAAGTATGATTGCTTGTCAGTCCCTTGGGCAAGAGGGGATGCGAGATGAAGGACGTAGTCCACGCCGTTCAACTTGCCATCGAATGCCGCCTCGTCAGTGATGTCTGGAATGATAACAAATTCAACCTTGTCACTATAGTCTGACAGCAGAGTTTGTAATTGCTCCGATGGCCTTCGAAGACAAACTCGCAGTCGATATCCGGCCTTGAGAGCTTCCACTGCAGTGGCACTCCCAATGAAGCCAGTGGCTCCGGTGATAAAGATCAATTCATTGGACATGTTGGTTACTTGAGTGTTAATGGGGAGAAAGCATTCTGTACTGCGATCAGCTGTCTTTTATATTCGTCATTTGAATTTGTAATCTACTAGCTGACTCAATTTGCCCAATCTTTACCTGGATGTCCACGGGTACTCAATAGGTTAGGGTAATCAAAATGATGGGCCTCGGAACCCACGTTCTACCCCCCGTCCGGTTCCAAAGAAACCTTGGAAGCCTCATCGCCATGACACACCGACATACTCGATGTCGTCATATTCTGAGTATTATCCCAAGTGATCTAATATACAACCCGAGTAATCATTAGGTTTACTACTGTGAAGATCGGGGCGTTGTACGGTATAGTAATCAAGGCCCGAGGCTGATGAAATGATCAAAAAAGCTTAGTGGCACAAGTGGACCCGCTATTGTAGTCCGGGTTTTTCTATTACACTATCTTCCCGATACCCGTGGGCCTCAAGGCTGTGCGAGATCGAGAAAAGGTGCTCATGTATATGGGCGATCGCACGAGACACTTTGATATGCTAATCTCCAAGGTCTACCTAGGTAGGTACCTAGGTATCTTGGACCTTATGATCTTCAGCGCAGTATAAGAATGGACAGAATCCAGTATGTGAAGTAGATTAAAACATATCTAGCTATTATTCACTTCGAAATCATTCCTTACAAATTGTTCTCACAAGAACCTGCCTTCACAATGCCTACCTGGGACATCAAACATAGCCCAAACACCATTACGGCTGCCGAAAAAGAACAACTCGCCAAGTCAATCACCAGCTTGTACGTCTCACGTGGCCTACCTGCATTCTACGTCCAAGTCCACTTCTCTGAGGACATTCCCGGTACTGCATTCGTTGGGGGCGAGCCTCATGCCAGCTTTGCAGCGGTGACAATTTATCACGTCGCCCGTGCCTTTAAGAGCGACGAAGCCAAACGGCGATTCCTGGCTGATGTCGACGGAATCCTCAATCCAGTATTTGAGCCGAAGGGAATGGATTGGGAGTATTTCATCGCGGAAGCATCGAGAGACTTGTGGAAGATGAATGGCCTGGTGCCTCCGGAACCTGAGTCTGAAGGAGAGAAGAAATGGGCCGAACTGAACAAGGCTGTTAAGCTCTAACGTCGCATGAAGATATCCAAGGTGTGTATTCGGAATAGGACGTACTTCGAGATAATACACTACGTTATGCCTGTTTTTGGGCATCCCTATAAGCTTACTGTATGTTGTAGACACTTCTGATAGCTGTAGGTCTTGCTTGTCAACACGGCCGATGATACTAACCATAGTAGACACGATGAGATCCTATGTTCACCGATCTTCTTCATGATATGGTCCACAATTACACTCCTTTTGTCGGCGGAATAGTTGAGCAGCCAAGGACCTCAAGAATCTCGGGAGGGTTGAGATGGTGGTGTTTATCAGGCTTCCGAGTACGTAGCTTAGTGTGTTGTGATTCGTTACCTAGGTATTTTGGTATTTTCCCTTAGCCGAACGTTATTAGCGAAAGTGAGTTCTTACTTGACCGGGAAAGTCTAGACATTGCATTTAATTGAACGAGGATTATATAGACTATCTTCTTTTAGAGGATGAAGCGATCTATATAAACTTTTTCGATTAGACTTTTTAAACGTCGCTAGAGAAAGTGCTTCAGACGTATAACGGATACTAGCGCCGCCTTTGTTAATACTTCGAGCTATTTACCTATTGCAGCGTTAATAGCGACGTCTATAGATAGATGCGATGGGTATAAATACTTTACTGTTATCTCTAATAGAAAGGCTCACGGGAGGGTAGTTTCTTAATGTGTCTATTCGAATATACGATCATCCCCTTCCGAATATGTTGTAGGCTGCACCAAAACCCACAAACCCCACCCCATTGAAAATTCCCATCAAGTCGTAAAAGCGTGACTTTGACATGACTAGTTACATAATTTATGTAGTTCTAGGTGGTCTTTTTGTGGTATCTTGTATACATAATGGGCTGGCCTATAGGAGGGCAATAACATAGTCTACCCATTGAAACCTATTGGAACGTATTGGACTTAGACCTAGATAAAGCCTACAGGAGCAATCAGAATAGAGCGTGGAGGGAAGTAACAGCATGAGGGGTAGGATCGAAAGAAAAAAAAACACTGGCGAATGAAGCAGCAGAAGTTGGCTAACAACAACGTCAGGTTAACTGAGGGACGCTTGCCGATGCACGCTGTAGGCCCAAAATGACGTGGCACAAGCTAGTCCTGAAAATGAAGTTTTACTGCATGAAATGAGGGGCATCATGCCAGACTCTGTCAGAGCATGAATATTCAACCTCACTGCCCCTCCTGTCTGGGCGCCAAATCACGATGACTCGAACAACAAGTGACGTTTCGGATAGCAAGCTGTCCGCACTCTGGCGTTCTGCCTGTGACGACTATGCTAAAGAAACGGGAACTGCGCTTACCGATGGCGACTTCCCTAAGGTCCGCGGTCCCGAGGATCTGTCCCGTCAGTTAGACGCGGAGAAGGACCATTTTGAAGACTTCCGGACGCAGAAACGCCCACTCTTCCAAGCTATGCAGATGGTCCTGGTGCCCTTTGAGAACTGGGGCGATCTGATTGCGGGTGCAGCCGCCGCAGCTTTTCCACCAGCCGGTTCCATCATGGGCGCTATGATGCTTCTGATTCGAGGTGCTCGCAGGGTCAGTGAATCTTTCGACATGCTTATGGAGTTGTTTCACAAACTTGGCCATTTCGCTCTCCGTCTGAACTCGTACAGTGGTGTCCCTCTCAGCGAAGGGATGAAGACAATCATTGTCAATGTTCTGGTTAATTTCCTTCGCGTCTGCGCGGTGTCGCAGAAGTTACTTAGACGTGGGTCGCTTAGAGCAAGACTTACAAAATGGACAAAGAACATCTTGGTTGAGGATACGTCGGTTAGCTCGCTCCTGGGCGAGCTGGAGGAGTTGACGAGCCAGGAACACAAGATGGTCTCCGCTCACGGGCTCGATCTCACTCATCAGGCGCTGAGAAATACAGCAAAATTACTCGAACGAGACGGCAACACAAATGACCGTGAGAGACTTGACAGAGTGAAGAAGGCATTAGATCCCGTCTCTGCATCCGGCCGTGTCTTCTCCGCGATCAACGAGAATCGGATACCTAGATCGGGGAGCTGGATTGAAGATAGGATCCGGTCCTGGTGGCATGGATCCGAGCCTCTCCTCTGGATTCACGGCGGCCCTGGTGTCGGTAAGTCCTATGTGGCGTCCAAAATCATCAGCGATTTCGCGACGGCAGAACCGGCTGCCCCATCTGCACCCATTGTCGCTTCTTTCTTCTTCAAGAGCAACGATTTGGATCTGCGATCCTTTAACAAAGCGCTGCGGACGCTGGCATGGCAAGCCGTTGTCCAGCGACTGGGCTTCGCGGTGCATGTCGAAGAGTTCTGTCTGAAAGAAGACCCAGCCAACAGCCACGTTGTCTGGAGGAAACTCTTGCTCGACTACTTCGTCGAGTCTCCACCGGACCGCAGAATTTGCTTTATCATTGACGGTATCGATGAGGCCGACCCAGAGGAACAAGAGATCCTTTTCAGCCTACTGGAGAGGACGTACGCAACAGAGGACCGGATGGACACCCCACCAATTCGAGTAGTACTTTTGGGCAGAAATTCGGTGCGCGGCATCCTCGACGAACACTCCCTTGGGTGGATTCCCGAAATCGAAATCACTAGTGACCAGAACAAGGACGACCTTTCCAACTATGTCTCTCAGAAGCTGCAGAAGACCAAGTTGTTTCGCGGTTCTCCAGACTTCCAAGCCGAGGTCGTCCGGGAGATAGGGGGGCAAGCAGAAGGCCTTTGGGAATGGGCCAACCTTGTCATCAAATCTGTTCTGCGCTGTCGGACAAAGGAGCAGATTCGGAAGGCAGTGCGGACGATGCCCCGAGGAATCAGCGCAATGCTGCATGCGGAGCTAGAGCGCCTAGCTAGAGAGTTGTCGGCCTCGGATGCGATGACGAATGAATTGCCCGATGAGCTGTCCGATGAGGAAGGATTAGCCGAGGAAGCGACGGGGACACAGATTCAACAGCTTGACATCTTACTTTCATTTGTGTCGAAGGCTCAGAAGCCGCTGACTGTCGAGCAGCTCGACCTTATCTTGGAGGTCATCCTTGGAGAGGAGGTCCTGAATCTTGAGGACGACCTTCGCACGGTATACTCATCCCTGTTTTCGCTCCGGCCCGCTGGGGATGAGGAAGAAGAAGACAAAGACGCGGTCATTGTAACCCTGCGTCATAGTTCTTTTTACGAATTCTTCAGCAAACCTGTGGAGGCTAGACCCATTCAGATCGACCCCGACCGAGCTGAAGCGTCCGTTGTATTTGTCTTACTCTACGCTCTCCAAAGAAACTTCGCGCCCGTATCAAAGAGGTGGCTAGGGCCAGTAAATAGATATGCCCAGAAATTCCTGCCGCTGCACCTATCGCGTGCAAACCCAGCGAAAGCAGCAAATCGAAGAGAAGCAATAGCCACTCTGCTTGCCGCTCTCTTCACCGAGGAGCCGGTATTCCAGCCCCAGCACTGGCTCATTGAAAATTGCCGCGTGAATCGCCTTTCTATATACCTCTTTTACCCGTCGTCCCACCCAACAGAGATCGCCCGTTACTGGTGGGATGCTCGAGATCGTGATACGGCGAACAAGAGGGCAGAGTTGGTACTAAATTGGCTCTCCCCGGATGCGAAACAGCTCTTGCAGGATTGTGCTCGGTCTTCGACGGTGGCAAGCGACGCCTGTCCTTTCACGGTGCTTTTTTCTCGTTTGGCAGAGAGTTTCTCCCGACTTTGGCTGGTTCCGGAAGATATCAAAGAGGAGGATGGATTACCAGGGGTTCTTTCCTCCATGTTATTTGTGTACTCTCAAATGGCAGCCACCGGGCCAACCTCGGATGGGAAGCTTACGATGTTAGTGCCCGGTCTGGAGCCTCGCAAGATACTGCATACCGCGGAGATACAGCATCTCGAGAAAACGCCCATATGGCATGCCCGGCTCGCTCAGGCGATCCTCCTGAATCATAATTATGCGGCAGCCATCGAACAATTCCAGATCGCTCTCGATGAACATCATAGGAAGCCTTTCTTAAGGAAACAAGCGCTCTCTGTGATTCACAGAGATATGGCTCGTGCATGTACTAAGGTCGGAAGGTACAAAGAGGCATTAGAACACTCTGATCTGGCCGAGTCGCTGTACGACAACTCCTGGGACCGTGACTGGCAGGATTCTATCGGCAAATTGCTGAACACTGCGCAAATGGAGCATCTTGGAAAAATGACCGACAAGGCTGTTGCCACCGCAAACGAGGCCTGGGAAACATTTGTGGGACAAAAGGATGATTACCGAGACAGGGATACGCTACATTCGTTCTTTTGGCTCTTTCTGCAGCTGCACGAGACAGATCGTGTTCAAGACGTGTTCGATTTTGCCGTTTCTCTTAGCTGGACCGAGAAAGATGATTTGATCGAGTTTCTCACTTCGGCAATCATTTGGGCGCCCCAGATAATATATCGGGCCCTTCACTATGCGCTGATGCGGGATGATGGGAAGCACATTGATCTTGTTGCCTTGATTCCGGGCAGAGCTGCGGCCTCAAGGGAGACTCAAACCGATAACCTGGCAGTGGCGAAATACTTGCTCGGGTTAATGATGTTCGAGCACGGCCTTATCAGAACAGGAATTCAAGCTTGGTACGAGGTTGCTTCCCTCGACAATTCTGACAGCTGGAACATCGAGGCGGCTCAGACGTGGTCAAGAAGCCGCTTAGCAACCGTGTGTCTTTACCACCCAGAGGTTCCATTGTCTACAAAGTCCCTTTTGAGGTTGGACGAAAATACTGAATCGAGTGATATCTGCTTGGTCATCTCGAGTTGGCTACGGGACCAGGGAGATATCACAAACGCCAGAGAAGCTCTCCGTGGTCGTGTGAAGAGAACTATCGAGCTGTTGTCGGACAATGGTCCTTCCAACGATGACAAGGCATTTATGATCCTCTTTAGGACATTTCTGGTGGCTGCGGACAGCCACGAAGATCTTAACGGGGCATTGTATTTGCTCAAGGTCTGGCATAGGGACTGTCTGCAGCAGGCGAAGCGGCATCTTCCAGATGACGGAAATGAAAGACCGGAGGATGACGATTTTCCATTCCCAATCGACCAACTCGCCGAGTGCTCAAACTGCAAGCGTGAGATGAACTCGATATGCCATTGGTACTTCTGTCGTTCTTGCCCTTTGACGGCCATTTGTCGACGGTGTTACCACGGTATTGGGTCCGCGACATCCCATCTTAGGGGCATCTGCGATCCTCGGCACGAGTTTTATTATACTGGCACTCCGCTTCGGCCCTCTGAACTTGTGCCGGCGGGGATGATGGTCCTTGAAAGTTCCGATGGCAAGAGGCAAACGATACGGATCGAAGAATGGAAAGATGCGCTTTCAAAAAAGTGGGGGGCGGAAGACTTTGCCTTTGAGGGTGGACTGTCGGCCTGGTGTATGCGAGTATTGCCGGAGCCCCAGAGATCTCGGTGGGCGATATTTTTCAGGTAACGTGTTGGAGGCTGTTGGCTTACTTACCACCACATCGGAGGAGCTACAACCAAACCTTCTTCGGTCACTCTACCTACCGCCTTGCGGTTGGGTATAAACTTCCATCCTATTGTGTAGCAGACGTATTTTGGAAGCTTCTCATCGTATTCGCCACCTTGTTCCAATTCGGCAAACGGTAGAAATTGGAGTTGATCCAGATGGCAACGCAAACACGGAGCCGCCACAGGGCGATAATCGATAGTGACCACGGAACAAATCTTACTGTCAAGCCTCGCCTGTCAACTTGGCCCGAGATTGACACCCAGGGCAGCACCCTCTGTAGTGGAGCAACAGTAGGATGGAGGAGGGAGGTTGACAGATCGCCAACGGACGGGCGTTTGCTCGATTTTCATGGAGCCTTCTAGTCGTGCAGGCCCCAGCCTCATATTATAGGCTCCCTGTCAGCGAATCGAATACCCCCTATGCACGCTTTGTTATCCAAAAAAGCAAACATTCGCAAGATGTCAAACCTGTGTCTTGTATGGTCATTGGCTTAATAAATTGCTCACCGGGGCACCAACACGAGCTTGAGTCTGGATTCGTATTTTCACGAGTCATGATAGTCCACAATATTTCTCTTTTACGGCGATCTGGCGCCGTTTCGCAAAACCTTTCGAACACGGGGTGCGTTGCTCATGCAGGTCGATCCACACTTGCGCCTTAGCGGAAATTCTCCCTATTCTTACTCCATCTGCGCTGATTAGATCGGACCGTAGGTCATCTCCGTATGGCCGGAGAAGATCAGGTGTATTTTGGATCCAACACAGCTCGTAACTGAACCCCGAGACAGTGCAGGTTGCCAGTTGGCCGCCAGTTGACCGGCAAACCCATCTGACGCGAAACATCAGCCAATGCGTACTCCACCTGGGCATAGTCTTGCTAAAAAGAAAGTGCGCATATGCTTAGCCCGCATTCCCCGCATCTTACTGTGTCCAATTGTTGATTCGACCACGCCAAGCAGCCTAGTCAAGTTAGCTCAGATTTGCATCTGCAAACTGCCTGATCATAGAGTCCACCTAATTGGTGTAAGTGCAAAAGGGGAGGGTATGTTGTAACAAAAGGCGAAGACCCACGTGACGAATTCCTAAAAAGGAAACACACAGCATGTTCTAGGCAACTTTCCACCTTGCAATCCAATTCTTTCTCTTCTTTCTTTCCTTTGTCCTTTTTTTCAGAATTCAGTTCAACTTCAGTCCTTTCCGTGGTTCCATCCAATGCGCGACCTTTCATACTAACCTTGACTTCTTGACAATGTTCTCAGCTTCCAGGCTCTTCCGCCGACGGGGCGCGGATCGTGACCCCGCGGCCGAGTCCCACGTCTCACACGAGGTGCCATTGTACACAAACGCGGCCTATTATCCGAATTGGAGAATATATCGAAAGGAACCTCCCTCATCTTTGCGCTTGGGATTTATCTCACACGTGTTCTACGCATTTGCCTGGTAAAACGCAGCCAATCATCGCCGTTCAAAGGCCCGAGTTCGAGTAGATGGCTGACGCGCTAATCCAAATTGGTTTCTCGCAGGGTGAAAGATGATGGTACTGTCTATGTAAGTTTAGGTTTAAGCGTGCACCGATGAAGGAATGTTTATTGACGCTGCGTCATAGCTGAGTGATGAATGGGCTGACACCCAGATGCCCGTTGACGGTGCAGAAGGTTGTCTTAGAGCTTTTGTCCAGTTGAAGCAACAGTACTCTAAGATGAGGGTCATCCTCTCTGTTGGGGGAGGCGGAAAAGGAAGTGAGAACTTCGCCGCTGTAGCCAATAGCCGCTCTCGGTTGGACACTTTCGTTCGCACCGCGCGGGGACTGGTGGATCAATTTGGAATTGATGGGATTGACAGTAAGGCCGCGGTATCTTTTTGATTTGACGCAAGTTGGAAGCACGTGACTCACTATATCTGCTACGCAGTCGATTGGGAGCATCCCTCTGATTCCAGACAAGGAAAGGATTATGTTCGACTCCTCGCACGCCTGCGGGAAGTGTTACCCGCTCCACGATATGTCCTTACCACTGCCCTCCCTGCCGGCCAGTGGGCATTGCGGAACATTGACCTTGCTGCGGCACAAAAGCATCTTGACATGATTAATCTTATGACCTACGATTTCGCTGGACCATGGGAATCGGAGACGGGCCACCAGGCCCAGCTTTATGGCTCAGCCATATCTGGTGATTCTGCAGTTTCTTACGTCATGAGACAAGGAGTGTCCCCTAGAAAGATCATTTTAGGTGTCCCGGTTTACGGACGATCCTTCCTGGGTAGCAATGGCCCTGGTCAGCGGTATACTGGAAGCGGCGGCGAGGATGGCGTTTTTGACTACCGCGATCTGCCGCGACCGGGCACACAGGAGTACCATGACCGGAACATTGGTGCATCATTCTGTGTTGGAGCTGATGGAGGGTTCGTCACATATGATACCCCCGAAACAGTAAAACAGAAGGCGGAATTTGTGACCTCGTCAAAGCTGGGTGGCCTTTTCTACTGGCATGTCTGCTCGGACGCCCGAGGACCGCGCAGCTTGGTTGAGACGGGATACAACACGCTGCACGATATGTGAGAGTCTTTGGCCGTTTGAGGTAAAAACAATGAATAAAAAGTCAGATCTGTCTATGGAGCGCTGATATGCCCATGAAGGCTTGTTATAGCTAGAATAGTCTCTCAAGGCCTGTCTTGATATTTTAACAATACAATTATCTCTTGCTCGCCACTAGGATATGACCAGACTATGTAGCAGGGTCACTAAGGTGACACCAGAGGCAGTTCGGCGCTTTTACGGAGGGCAAATATCAGACTTTATACTTCCATGAGACAACCGACGGCCGAGGTCCATCTCCCCGCATCTTCAACTGCTTTTATCAACCCCATTCCAATGTTTCACCTGTCACTTTCTAATTAAATTCACTTTCAAGAATAACACTATGCCGTCCTCACAGCCCGCGACAGCGGATAGCGGCTACATCACCGATCCCGGGCCGTTGGAGAATACCTACACGTCGGATCCCAGCCTTCAGCGGGCACTGGCATGTGAGTCCCTCACTCATCTGTACTTATTGTACTTGTTATAATCTCTAAACATTATCCAGGGTATCTACCATCCGCTACATTGCAATCTGTACAACCGCATCTCATCCAGTTCGGTGCCGAGGCTATTTCCGAGCAGGTTCGTGAATGGAGCGCCGATGCCGAGCGCAATGTACCATATGTGAAGAGCCACAACGTTTGGGGCAAGCGATACGATTATGATCGATTGGTAACCACAGAAGGCTGGAAGCAATTGGGAAAATGGGGTGCTCGGAATAGGTATCCTTTATAAACGCCGCCTTCGAGATGACGTGCATGATCTAACTTGATCCGATTAGGATCGTCTCGGCGGGCTATGATAAGAGTTTGGGAGTCGATCGAAGAACAGTTCAGTATGCACTGTGAGTATTTTGTCGTCGATTTTCTATGCTATCGCTCATGCCATGGTTCCAGGAATTATTTGTACTCGCCTTCTTCTGGACTGTACTCCTGCCCGATTAGCATGACCGATGGTGCTGCTTTTATTCTCTCATCTAGAATCAATAAGCTGCCGTCTACACATCCATTTCATACTGCCTTTCAGGGGTTGATCTCCGAAAAGGATGATCACTGGACCTCGGGCCAGTGGATGACTGAGAGAGCCGGTGGAAGCGACGTCCAAAACACCGAAACATGGGCTACTTACTCGCCGCTAGCTAGCTCTTCGGGCTCCGACCCACTGGGTGAAGGTGACTACCTCATCAGCGGATTCAAGTTCTTCTCTTCGGCAACAGATGCAAACCTTGCTCTTTTGCTCGCGAAAACGCCATCTGGGAAGCTAAGCACGTTCCTTGCGCCATTGCGACGGACCGTGGTCGGCGGTGATGGTGTCTCCAGAGTTGTATCTAATGGCGTCAGAATCCACCGACTGAAGAACAAACTCGGTACTAAAGAATTACCGACAGCCGAATTGGAACTAAAGGACATGCGTGCGCACCTCATCGGGGAACTAGACCAGGGTATCGTCACTATTGCGCCTCTTCTCAACGTCACCCGGCTCCATACCTTTGTTGGATCGCTTGCTGGTTGGCGCCGAGCCATCAGCATCACGAAGAGCTTCGCGAAAGCAAGGACTACTGTCGGCGAACCGCTCTGGTTAATCCCAATGCATTTGCGGCTTCTCGCAGACATGGAAGTAAAGCACCGGGGCGCAATGAACCTTGCATGGTTTACGGTTGCTTTGTTTGGGGTTGTTGAGGATCAAATACCGTCGTCTAATAAGCTCGCGCATCTACCTCAACCTGGTAAGGAAGCCGAGGTGGTTTTCCGTACCTTGACTGCCACTGCCAAGGCTGTTATCAGCAAGATGGCTACTGCTGGAATTCAAGAATGCCAGGAATCTATGGGTGGAGTTGGCTATATGGATGAGGCTGACGAACCCGAGTTCAACATCTCTCGGATTTTGCGTAACAACGCCGTCAATTCTATCTGGGAGGGTACTACCAATGTGCTAGCCAGCGAGTTCGTCCGCTTCCTTATTAAGAAAGACAACCTGAAGATATTCGGAACATGGCTTGACCGTACCTTGACCCTGATTCAGAGCGTGGATTTGCGGAATGCCCTGACAGCCGCGTGGTTGGCTTTGCATGCTCGTTTCATGACTCAGGATCCCGCCACGACTGTCGCCGATGGCCGTCGCTTTATGTTTACTGTAGCTTGGATTCTATCGGGTGCTCTTCTGGCGCTTGATACCGAACGTGATAATGACCCTGTGACAGCAGAGATCGCTCGTCGCTGGATCTTGAGTGCTGAGGGTGGCGTTGGAGAGCAGGTGTTCCATGACATTGTTACAGTCAGTGGTACTGCTAGCGCTACCTCTGGAGGTGAGGAACATCTGCAATGGGACTGTCGCATTGCCTGGGGAGTTGACTTACCGGCGGACCGTGCATCTGGTCACCGTTCTTTGCAAAAGGCGGGTTCGAAGCTTTGAACAAGTCAAGCATGAACGTTTATGCTATATATAGCATGTAACATTGACTGGTATTTTTGACGATTCATTTAGCTGTATATATGAACATCCAACCAACACTTTGCATTCTAACATTAATCGAGTAGACAGGAGTAAGAGGCTAAGCCTAGAGCAATTGTTAGGATTGGTTGCTAGCAGTGCGTTGCAGATTACGTAGCTACATAGTTTGCTCCTTGTGCTCCCCTTTCCCAGTTCTCAACAGCAGACGAAGTCGTACTGCTCACTCCTCTCACCTCCCGTTTCCCCCTCTCCCAGATTTCTGGCAGCACCAAGCCAAGATAGTCCAGAGCCGCCATGGCCTATTGATTGAGAATTAAAAAGTCAAAAGGCCCAACCCGAGGTGTCTCCCTTGTAATCCTTTGACTTCTGGTAATTTCTCTGAGGGGGCTTAGCAAGATCAAAATATGGCAACCACTCTTCACCAAAAGTTCCTTTGGCCTTGAAAGGCATTGCATCCCGGAAACCAACAAAATAACTGCGGCGATACGTTAGTCAACATCAACTTCCGGGAGTATAAGAATGATACGAAGCATACAGAGCACCGTTAACATTATTCCAGACCAAGTTGCGAGGCCTGAGGTGATTGGGGGAATATCCCATTTTCATGATCTTACTAATAATATTATTATCAGCGTGTCAAGTTTACCCGGTAGTAGTGGAAATGTGGTCAACTCACGGAAGCTCTCGAAGGCGTCACGGACACGTTTTCGTTCAGTTGCTTGCAGCCCCCAGTAGACAAAGGCATCTCTCCTATCTCCTAGACATTTTCCAGGCACTTTCTGCCATACGATCCATGTGATATGGCCTCCAGGAATTGGTCCATTGGCGTCTTGACTGTCTTGTTTATATGCTCGTAACTTAGGGGTATCTCGCGAGTCATTGTCGGTGAGGAATTTGTATGCATTCAGCTCCGGAGGTGTGAACTCGGCTGCTTGTTGGGCAAGTGTATCTCGGGCTGCGTGCTCATAACCGGTGAATGGAACTTGGACGTAAATGCGCATAAAGCACTCTTCCTGATCAGTAGCATTGACGCATTCAAACTGAGCACAGACGTAGGAGGGAACATGCGTCTCGTCAGATTGGTAGTTATGCGTATTGACTAGTTTGCCAATCACCCATTTTGAGGACGAGGGCTTATCGAGAGTCACCTTCTTGCCTTCATCTAGTCCACTAGGGAACCATGACCGCGGGATATCATCCATGATTTGATTCGATGAGAGGGAGAAGTGAAAAAGCAAGGAAAGGTAGAAGAAAGGAGCGGTAGAGTTAAAATGAAAATAGGAAGAGGATGAAAAGTCTCAAGTCGAAAGCAAATAAGCAAACCTAGGGTTGCTTCTAAGGTCACATGCTGACAGGTTCCAAGGTTGGGAAGTCAGAGCAAGTTGAAAGTTGTCGGGCTCAACACAGGGGAGTTACCTAGGTATACCCCAAAGGGATGCATTTCCCGGATATAATCTGGGTGCTGTTGAGAATTTGACAATAGTGCCCTAACTACAGGTATTCGTTTCGGATCGTCAGCCATATACTCAACCACCGAATCGGCTCCTTACATCTCGACCAGTTTCTATATCGTCGACGACCCATTTACTCTGATGAAGGCGTATTTCTGCTTATCGCCGTGCAGTCTGAAAGGCCGTTTCGGTGCCAACTTTCTGTGGAGCTCAGCCTTGGAAGGGTATATTCCACAAAGACATGCAAAGACAATAGGGACAAGTATATACGTCATAATAAAGGCGATATGAACAGATCATGGTGCTATTTCGAAGTGGAAAGAGCTTTTATACATTAAAATGAAAAACAAGACATGAACCAAAGACCTATTTGTGTGAACGCCAATCTAGCCCTGTGTGTTCATACATTGAGTAGCCAGGAACCACTCCAGTCAAATCCGGCGCCTTCCCAATTATTACTGAATGGATCCAAACTCACATCAAGAGACGCAAAATCGTAAGTATCCGGCTGTTGCCCCGGTGGAGCGCCAAGGGACCGAAGGGCATCATTAGGGTCCTGAATATCCGCCATAGTGCAAGTAGACGCAATGCCCATGGTCCCACCGCTGGGCTCCGAGGAGTGTCCAATGGCTTGCCATTGTTTGCAAAGTGTCGTGTCGAACCCTTCAAAGAAAGAGGCCGCGTCCGGATCGAGCGTTGGCGATGGACCCTCGAAGGGACCCAGCTCTCGGACTTTCTCGGTCAACTTGTTCAGCGCCCGCAACGGTCCGACTGCCGAGAGCCACCTTTCGGATAGCTTTTGAAGGGAGAGCTTCATGACTGTTAATTCATGTTCGGCGGTACCCTGCAGGTGCGTATAGCGACAGCTAGAAAGGAGTGACAGTCCAGCACATAGTGGGTAGAATGCAAAGACAGGGCCTAAGTATCGAAGCTCATCGCGAAGCAGGAATTCCTCGTAAATCCCAGCAATAAACGAAGATGCGACCAGCGATGCTGCGGGCGGTACGCTACCTGGTGTAGGCGATCGATGGAGAATAGTAAGCACCACGAAGTACATGACCAGCATTTGTTGAACTTCGAGGTTACAAATAGCCGCATCATCTTGAGCTGCGACGGATGACCGCAATCTTGGAATGACTTGTTTGGCCCATCGGTAGACGGCGTTCTCGAGATCGACCCGCCTTTGTCGAGAGATCTCTTGCCGCAGATGGGATTCGACCGTGTCTCCCAGAAGCTTGGATATGGTACAGTACGCTAAAAATAATTGGGACTTGAAGTTGTTCGTGGGGAAGTCATTAAGTGATGGCGGAAGCACATCGCTATCCCGTAGATTGATAGTTCGTGGTCGGCCGACACCAACAGAAATTATATTGTCCCGCACCTAAGGATTTTAGCTCATAGTACTTTGTGAGTTGCAGACTCAAGGAGATACATACCACGAGAGACCACCACAGCCTTCTCCGGAGCCCCCGGTCTCGGGAATTCGGCGAGGGCTCCTTGTGTAGCCCAATCTGAAAAGCCATTGCCCCAGCTGTTCGAATCCAAAACCCACTGGTGTCGGTAGAGACATCCTCGGGCCCAACCGGATTATACCAATGTAGCAGACAGGCGGCCACAATAGAAATCAAAGGGTCATCACAACCACCAAAAAAGAAAAGTAGTTTTGCTCGTCGATAAAACACTTCGCTGGACCCATAGTCCAGATGAGCTTTGGAGACTCTGCTTCCAGCGAGAAAGACAGCCTGGAGGAGCAGCATTGATCGCGGCGCGCTCTCATCCAGCCATTTCGGGTCCACAACCGGCGTCCAGGGTGCACAGTGCGTGTCAAAACTGGCCATTAGCTCTGTCTGGACTGATATTGGAGGTAACTCAAAGGCGCCCTGATCGCGAAGCATCTGCAAATCAGTTGCTGATGCTTTGGGGTTGGTGTATGTAGTTTCACGACCAGGTTTCACCATATTTTCATCAAACGGGACGCTGCCACCGAGATATTCACTGCGGCCGCGATAGCTCTCTTCTTTAATGAACGGTTCGCCATTATTGGCGACCGCGGCTGTATTGCCTTCAATTGGAATTACCCCATGAGACCCGCTCAAGGAATTCTGCTGTGAAGTCACTTGCGGCTCTGCTGACCCGGGAGGAACCTGTGAGGTCCGCGGTGTCTGACTCAAGGGAGCAGAGATTGACACATTCCGCCCTGGCGATAGGCTGTTGGTGAACCTCTTGCGCTTCCTCGTATATGGTCTAAATGGAGTCAATTATTTTGAATTATTCGACTTCTCTTGGGCGGGCCTACCTAGGTACTTACCTGCACTCCAGATCCGACTTTTTGCAGTTGCTGCAGGGGTCTTGCGTCGCAAAGTCACACCTCACCTACAACTATTAGCAATTACTAGGAATCACACCAATGGATGATAGATGCGACACCTTTCTTTTATGACAGATTATACATGCTGAAGACATGGCGCTATGCCCGACAGGGTAGGTCCCCGAGTGACGGTGATGGTTGGAGGTCGAGAGAAGTGGGGTTTAGCCGAGGCATGGACTATAAAACGCTCGACTAGCAACATTTTGTCCTATTCATAGTTCCCTTGTTTTGAATATGGCGGAACACGACAGAGTGACACTAGATACTTCCTCATATTCAGGCATCTCGGTGATTGCAATTAATCGCCCTGACAGGAAGAATGCCGTCGATCCCTTGACTGCGAAGGCGCTCTACGAAGCCATTCTTGTCTTTGAGGATGACCCGAAACAGAAAGTGTGTGTCCTCACAGGTACCAGTGGTAGCTTTTGCGCAGGAGCCGACCTCCATAGCGTTGCACAGGCAAGCAATGACACACCCAGCGACAACCTCCAGCCTGTCAATGGTCGCAACTTGGGGCCAATGGGTCCATCCAGGCTCATTATTAAAAAGCCAGTCATATGTGCTATCTCCGGATACGCCGTCGCAGGAGGTCTAGAACTGAGCCTACTTGCGGATATGCGTGTGGTTGATGAAGACGCAGTCTTTGGGGTCTTTTGTCGACGCTGGGGTGTGCCTTTGATCGACGGAGGAACTGTCCGGCTGCAAGCCATTGTCGGCCTTGGCCGCGCCTTGGATATGATATTGACCGGTCGGCCTGTGAGCGCCCATGAAGCGTTGACTATGGGGCTGGCCAACAGGGTGGTTCCTAAAGGAGAATCACTAAAGGAAGCTATTGGGATAGCAAAACAGCTCATCACGTTCCCTGAGCTGTGTCTCAACACAGATCGCCAGTCATGCTACTACAGTGCGTATGAGGCATCTTCGTTCCATGATGCGATGTCCCAGGAGTTCAACGCCGGGGGCAAGGTGATCTTGCAGGAAGCTATCGCAGGTGCAGCGAAGTTCAGCAAAGGCTCAGGGCGACATGGCAGCTTCAAAGATCACAGCAAGCTATAAAGAGCGAGATGCTCCCATTGAAGGAATTTATATTAACAAATTAATTCTTTGGATATCTAAAACCAATTATAACTGGTAGCGGCAGTTGTGTGAGGGCTTTTTATGCTAATACAAGCCAGGCATGTATCTCCAGAAATATGCCGTATTGCGCGAATATAGAGGGACCCCACGGCAGATCCCCTATTTAGTCTTCTTTTCCGTATCGCTCAAGTCCTCCGATGTAAATTTGACACGCTTGCCGTAAACGAACGGAGTACGAGAAATTAAAGAGCCAAGGGCATATCCGATGTAGGCTCCAACGAGAATCGTGATTGGGAATGCCTGCCAAGGTCGGTCCCTTCATGTATCGAGTTAGCCGGGTATTCGGCATTTGAAGTATAGGACGTATAACTCACCAGTCAAGAGGAATAGGAATAGCGCCGAACCACGCCCCCAACCCTGTGCCGAGCGCACTGCCCCAGACCGCATCAGCGGGACGGGCAATGCCCCAAACCTCGTTCCACACGGTGCGATCCACCCCATGGGCGTAGATCAGGGCCGTCGCGGACAGAACGGCCATGTGAGCCGCACATAGGACGGTCTCAGAATTGTGTGTTGTGAGCGGAGCGCCGAATAGAACCAGAAGGATCGTCAGCACTGGGGTGGCCAAGGCGAAGGTCAGAGAGAGCGAGAGGAAGGCCGGCTAGAAAATCATGTCAGTACCAATGGCTCGCAGTTGCAACTCAATTGGAGAAATATCGCGTACCAGTGACCGGGACCAAATACACGCCCAGCTGTTGGCGTGCTGCTTCCGCTTCCCATGTTTTCCATGACGCGCAGCACCAACGGGCCCAGATGACCGTGGACTTGACTTGCCATCAGCCGGGGCGGACGTGCTTGTCTCCGGTGATGGTGTTGACCCAGCGGGCGGGAGACAAACAATCACGTAGAAAATTTGAACAAGGGTGAGCCATGGTAGGGTTGAAAGAAGCTCCTTGGTGGGATCAGCTACCAATGCTTCGAAGCGAGTAGCGCCCAATCCCAAAAGGAGTGCTGGGTGCGCAATCGAGTAGATCCGGGCTATCGGCGAGGGGAGGATGTTGACCGGAGGGGCGGACGGTTTCTCGACGGGCGCCTGGGGTGTCGAGGAGGAAGCCCCTGATATGGAAGAAGTATCTTGGGGCATTGCAGCGTTCAACTGGCAGTTTTCTGCGGAAAACAAACCTTGCGCAGCTTCCGGCTGATTCGGGGTGGAAATGGAGGGTCCTCAATGGGGATGACAGCTCGACGGTGATTGGTTGTGGCCTTGTTGCCGCGTCGCCTAATATGTCAGGCATAACGTATTTATTGCCTGCCCTTTCAGGCAGCAACATCATTTTCGACCTTATAGTTAACTAACCTAACTTACTATCTAGTTAACTAAATGGATCTGTACTTGGTTACTTGTCAATAGTTCTATATGAATATATACATACGTAAATGAGAATCGACACCGTGGTAAAACGCAGCGGAGAAACGGTTACCGTAGACGAGGGTAACTAGTTAACCAACATCACATCTTACCTAGGTAACTAAAGACTGACTGGATAGATTTGTCAGATTGGGAGCAGCCGAACTTGATACACTTGTTGAAGGAGTGGGTAAAGGGGTATGATCAACCTTGGAAGTGCTTAGAGCACTAGTATAAGAGTGCCATATGTCTCGGGGCAGCCGCGCAGCCCTTACATGACGGAGGAAGAGAAGCCACAGATCTTCGACCTACAATTCATATTCAGTAAACATATCCGGTCTAGCAAAATGTTGGATGAACGAGAGGTGGCTTATAACCAGGACAACAATTGCTAGCAAGATGTGGTCAAGCGTATGTATGTAGGTACGCACCATATATTTCCCTCTTGCCTTCCATTAGGAGAGGCTATTCGAAACCCCTTCAAAGGGTATTCCTTTCTTTACCTAAATACATTATGCATGTATAGCATATGCAGGTGACAGAGTGCCCTAAATGCATTCGACCATTTTTATACCATCACAGCAAGCAGTTGTACCTATCCGATAGGCTTCACTCAGTATTGTGTAGATAGAATATAATTATCGATATTCAGTGCAAGGGAGCATCCAGGCCATTCCAAAGTTGTGATATTGCTGCTTAGTCGTAAGAATAGCCCAGATGGTGCTTCGCTGACTCGTCAGTGAACTTGGCCCCCGGGGAACTCCACGCCACCTCCTAGTCTTCCAGGCGACAACATCACCTTCACCATCAAATACGCACAGGAAAGCAATTGCTCTTTTCTCGGTGGATTCTGAGCTGATGAATACCATTGGTACGATGTGGACTAACGAATTCCCCAGGATTTCCCTGGCGCGGCACTCCGGTCACAGACACATCCTACAGCTATGCAGAAGAAGCGCGAAAGGAATCTTGAAAAACAACATCCCTATTCTTGCCATCGGGTTTATAGCAATAATACCAAACCGATAACGCAGCTGGGCCTAAAAATAGGACAAGACCGGGGGAAAAGCACGAAAAAAAGATCAAGACAGACCGGCTGCAATCGCAGAGACAGGCGTACATTCATTCCACATGGCAACGTGATCAACTGAAATCCGGAAACGGGCTAATAATACGAAGAAAGCTTCGGACCATTGCGAGGAGACGGGTTGGGAGCAACGCAATAAAGAATACATGGGGGTCATTCAGAGGGAACTTGGAAGGCACCACGCCATCCAATCGACAGCAAAGGGATGAAAGTGCAAGAGGGTCACGAAAACGAGGGCGAAGCCCATTCATCACGAACGAAAATAAAAAACGAGAAAAACAACATCATCCAACGCCAATGCTCCGTGAATAAGCCATACCTTTTAAATGGTCAAACAAATCCTGCACAACTTGATAAAAGACAGGAGTGCAACCGACGGAGGAACAATCGTGATAATAATAGGAGTGGGAGAAAGGAAACAATTTGTGAGAACAGTTTGAAGGAGATCAAGCAGCCGAGGTGGACGGCCCTGCGGTCTCTTTCAGGATTTCATGGGACACCGGTGGCTCTGGTGCAGACACGGACTCGGTAGCAGGCAGTTCGACGGGCTCCTTCTGGTCGACGACAGGCACAGCCGCCGACGCCTCAGGGCTATGCGGCTCTTCGGGGATAGATGGGGGGAGACCAGCGCCAGGCAAGGGAGACACAGGCGAGCGCATATGCTCTTCCTTCGGTTGTTCACGTGAGACGTCGACTGAGGCAGAGTTGCCATTTGTCAGCTCTGTAGCAATAGGAGAAAGAGGCTGGTTGGCGAGTGCAGGGTCGTTCTCCGACCGGGTGGGGCTCTTTGTGCGCTCACGATCATCCCTAACACCATCCCGAACCTGAGCGACCTTCGCCTTGAACTTTCCGAATAAACTCTTCTTCTCGGGTTCTGATCCTATGGAGGAAGTGCCTTGAACGCCAGCATCCAGGCTGAGTGGGTGGCTAGAGAGGTCCGTATTTTGATAGTGACCGCTGCCGATCGAACTGGTGCTTTGCTCAGCTCGAGGATTTGTCGCCCCCCAGGGGTGGAGATGCGAAACCCAATCCAAGCTGCTCCGTGGTGCGCTTTGGAGACCGATGGAACCGCCAGCTACGACGATTCTCGTGGCGAGAGACATCCTCAGGCTGGTCCATGTCAGACTGATCAGTGAACGATGAACGCGAGTTCATGGAGGGCGTGCGCGACTTGTTAGGTCGCAAAGAGTGGTCAGTGTGAGGTTGCGTTGTACCCTCTGCGAGAGCCGGGTTTGACTCAAGAGGGTTCTCTCGGTTGCCGAGTGTCGCAGTATTTGGCGGTCTTGGAGTGGTGTCGCCAACAGCAGCTTCCCCTGAACGGTTTTCCTGCTTAGGTTCAATGTCCGCACTGGGATCTACACTCGAGGCGTGGAGGGAGTTGGCCGAGCTTTGTGCGCTCATGCTTGCACTACCGGGAATGCGCTTCTTCTTCAGGCGGTTCGGCTGCCGATGTTCCTTCACTTCACTATCTTGTGGCGGTGACTTTGTGAAGAAATTCGAGAGTTTACGCTCACGGCTTGGCGTGACAACCTGTGGGGGTGGAGCGACTGGGGGTGATGCGACTGCTGTGTTGAGATTCTCATGCGGTCTGGCAGTTTCGCTAAGGCTGAGACGTTCAGCAGCTGCCGGAGGCAATGGGCCATGGGTTGACGTGTGCACATAAGCATTTCCTGGATTCAATGAAGTAGCCGACCGACTAGGGGTGTGCTGCTCGGGACGCTGCTCGGGAGTCTGTTCAGGGACCGCCTGAGGAGGCGCCTGAGGCATCGACTCAGGGATCGGCTGGGCCTGCTCCGGCTCTTCGCGCACTGATGGCGTTCGACTAGTGGATCGAGAACTCTGATGAGAAACAGCGAGGCCGGAAGGGTTGTTCGAGCCAGTGTCGTTGGCTCGTGCATAACGAGCGGAGGTCAAGACGGGGCCCATCTTTGAGGGCAAGGTGTTGCTTCGGTGGACACCGCCGCCGCCGCTGGTGATGGAGGTGGGAGTTACTGGGCTTTGAGCGTTGTTGGAGTGACGGGAGTTGCGCGACGAAACGGAGACATTGCGTCGGATGCTGTCCAACTTGCGATGACTTTCTGTGTTCGCACTGGCGTTGGATACTGATCGTCGGATAGTCGGATGAGATGCGGGGCGTGAAATCCCTGCCTCGACCTCTTTCATAGTCTGCTCATCGGCAGCCGTACCGCTCATTCCGAACAGAAAGTGATCCTGGTTCTCAATCAAAAAGATCAAGACATCCTGACTCAACTTGTACTCCTCCGGCGACATATCGTGCTGGGGGTGGGACAGCATGCCTGGTTGGAAGATCGCGGACAGATTAGCCGACGGCATGCGGTTTTGATCGGACTTCGAGGCGAAGACCGCGAGAAGATCGAGGATATAGAGGAGCAGTTGCTTGTTCAATGGGGGCAACTCGATGATGAGGTTCTGGTATGTCTCGACCGCCTTTGCGTGATCGAACTTATCGGCATCGGCTGTATTCTTGCCTTCTAGGACCTGTCGCTGGTAGATACGCAGAGGTTCACGGAAGCGCTCGTAAAACTCCAATGGCACGATTGGTTCGGGCAACTGGTTCAAGTATCGGCGAAGGACGTTTGCTGCATCATGAACGGTATATCCGGACCAGTCGAGTCCTTTGCCATATCGCTCGGGGGAATCGAAGACCTCTTGAAGGTCCTTAATACGCTTGGCTGATCCGTTTAGACGAAAAATGCCCTCCACATCCGTCGCTAAAATAGGTCAGCGATAACTCATCGAACACAGCAGGGTAAATGCTAACCTTTTTCTTTTAAGAAAACCCCACACTTTGCGACCACGATGGGCACGTATCCATAAATGAAGCTCTCGCCATGGTCGTTGGTCAAGGAGATTGCCACATTGGCATATTTGATGCTGACATTGAGCGCAATCCCGAAGATGCCGCAAGGTGCCTCTTCTGCGATAAACGGGTCAGCATACCAGTTCGCAACGATGAAGACCCAAACAAATCAATTGAACAGCGACCGAAGTCCCAGCTCCGACATGGTTAACTGCAGCAACCATGCCCTGTGCGACGAGGGGGCTTAGGGGGTTGTCGCGAACCGCCGCGAGCCGAGAGCGCCCCAGGACACATTTACGCGGTCGCCTGTGTTCTAACATCACATCGCATTCACCAAAAATGGCTTACCTTTCAATTCATCCTTTCTGGTGCTTCGTTTGAACTGCTTCCACCACGAAGCTAAATCTCGCTTTGATGGCGGGGAGTTGGCGCCGACCGGATCGGGTGAGGTGGGGAGAGGGTGGACAGGGTCAGCCCCCGGGTGCGACTTGCCGACCGTCACCATGGCGAGTCCGGAAGGCGACTCGAGATGGAATCGAAGATGCTGGGAATCGGACAAGCGCGGAGAAGTGGGCGTGTCGATCGAGGGGATTCGGGAAGTTGAAAGGGCCCTGCGTCACCGCCCTCGTGTGGGAAATCCTGGGGCTGGGCCTAAAATAGCACAGACACGTTTCCGAGGGGAAGAAGAGCCGAGATGGGATTCGAGAATAAGAAACTGAGAATAAAGTGGTTGAGAGGAAAATGAGAAGGGGACGGTATGTGTGAGAGTGTGATGGATGAAGGGATGCGAAAGGGCTGAAAAGGTCAGGGTTTCGAAAGGGTCAATGAGTCGGGGGGCACGAGCCAAGAGCCGAACACATATGACAGAGATGATTCCCTTTACCTTGGTATTGTTCAGGGGGGATTTTCTTCTTTTTGAGAATAGGCTATGAATAGAACAATTTAAGGACCCAAGGTTCCCGGGACAAGTTAAAGATGGGTCAGGGTCGCCTGTCATATAGATTAAATTGGATCAATGCACGGAGTACAGGGTACACAATGGCTACAGGGGCGGAATTTCGAATTGGGACATCTCATTTGCTACATATAAATACTTATATGGGAGTTGCAATATAGATCTTCCACTAGTAGAATTTCTGGAATTTCTAGAATTGGAGCATAATTAGTATGAAGAACAGCACCCCCGCCACTACGACGTAGTCTGGAACCAACGGGTCTTGGATAGTCTGGAACGTGTTGGACCATTTTAGGGGCCCTTTTTGATTTGAAGATCAGTCGCTTATATCGGGTTTCATATCTTCCGGACCAGGTACCGATTTTCATTTACCCTAGTTTTTCAACTTGTTTGGCCTTTGGGTTAACAACGTGGCCAATGAAGTTGAAGTATACGGACCATCTGCTTTATAAGAGCATATCCGTTGTCACTTGGCCCACTGCGGGAAAGTGTATCTTGGGTACAGGGTAGTCTCTAGAAAGACATAAGACATCATATTTGTCCTCGAGTCCTCTTTCCGGTCTATTTCCGGTCTTTTCAAATATCTTCTGATGATGCATGTTCAACATGGAGGTTTTGACATCATATTGTCACCTATACCGGTGAAAACTCTAAATAACATAACTAAAGGAGAAGGTTCTTTTCAGCCTGGGATGTAACTTTCTATCCATGGGCACGAAACCCTTTGACTACCTACACGTAAAACTTCATTAAGGTGGCATTAGCTGTTCATCGCGTCATGAAGTGAGGTTGAAGAAATATTAGTGACGTTGAGATATCACGTGGAACGGGATTCCAGATTAGGAATATTCCTCCGAACGGATAAACCTCTTGCGAGACTGTTCTGGAGTACCTGTCTATCTGACGCCATTGTTATAAATGTGGATTTTTATAGACTTGAATTTTATGTGGCTGGAAAATAGTTGGAGTAAATTCCCTACGCGCCAGACGACTAACAAAAGCTGACATGTTTCACTGTTGTGGCCTGGTAACTAAGGCACAATGATATGCGTCGCGTGGGCTAATATTTCTCCGGCACCCGAGAAGCTCAGAACCAGCGGAGCTGGCAGCTGGCAGGAGACTTGTGGAAAGCATCTTACCATCAAACCATCCTGATTTTATTCATCTATCACAATGGACGGGTAAGTACCTCCTTTTGAACACGCTTTACTTCCCTGCCATGTTTTTTTCTGCAATTGATCCTCCGGATCATTCTCTGGGCAAACCGCTAATACTCAAGTCACAGACTTAATGCATCGGAACAGCGCGAGTTCGCTTCCCGCATGGAGCGGAAGCAGATGAAGGAGTTTATGACTGTATGTACCTCCTTCCTTGCTAAAGTCTCGGCCTCTGCGCTTATCCCCCTGCCCGTGGTCCCGTCTGCCTGCCATCAACCACCTGTCTTCTCCCATGTTCAAGATCTAACGTCCCTTCTTTCAGATGTACTCCAAGATGGTCCAGCGCTGCTTCGATGACTGTGTCAATGACTTCACCACCAAGTCCCTCATTAACCGCGAGGAGACTTGCATCATGCGCTGTGTCGACAAGAACCTCAAGAGCTCCGCCCGGCTGAACGAGCGCTTCCAGGAGCAGAACGCTGCCATGATGCAGAGCGGCTCCATGGGAGGCAACTAAGGGTCTATTTTGATAATAAGAAACATATTGTCGAGCACGATTTTCTATTGTGGCAACATGCATTGGATGAATTGGGTGATTGGCAAGGCGGCTCGATCGACCCGGTTGTGTCCGGCTCGGCAGTGGCTTTATCTGGATGTTTAGAGGGAAGACAGCGTGGTCGATGACCTATTGGCGAGGAAGCAGACAGGATCGGCTCCTTTCCGTGTACCATAGTGACTAGCACGGGAGATATCTACCTCTCCTCTCCCGGGGCTCAAAATACAAAAGACTTATAACGAAATGAGACGGGGCCATGTTCGTTGGACGGGTTCGCAAAGTAGTGCTTAGCTGGAGCTGACTTTGTCTTCCCATACTCGAGATATATCCTTTGCTGCTATCAAGTAACGCAACTTAGCGGTCGTGAAGGCCGAGGGCGCGTGTTTCTTGTTCCTTGTTTTGTTTACTTTGGTATACGAACCCGAGGTTGAAGCTTGTCGGGTATTTTCTGTCACTGTCGTCCTTGTCGCCTTGCTTCCAATCCAATGCTATGTCTTCCATTATCGGTGTTTCGGGTTGCCGGAAGGCGGATATATCGACTATTCCGCGATTGATGCGGCCTTCCGAGGTACCCGACGCGCTGCTTTTGTTAAACACTGGTCTTCTGAGAGAAAAATGGAAGAGAATAACGAATGTAGTGTAAGTAATTGCACCTAATCAGCATTGAATGTGCCAAAATATAGTGCTAATATTGTATACATATGTAGCACACCTAGGCAGATAGGGTATGTATACCCCCCTACGGCATTTCCCCGCGGAGCTCGGGAGCACTCCCGATCACGTATATTCCTTTCTATTCGAAAAATGGCGTTTATCTTACTGGGTTTCCCCAAGTGGGGAGAATAATATGAGGGGACTTGTAAAACTACTCGGATCTCCAACTTCCCAAAAGGTGCTTTATCTTTCCCCTCATTCCCGGCTCCACCCCACCCCCGTCCTTCAAAAGCCCGTCATTTCCTCTTCTCTTCTTCCTCAACCATCGTATTCTTGATGTGAGTCTTATTATTTTTTTTCCTTGGCATTTCCGGACTTTGTTAACAATCTTCTAGTTCAGGAATCATACACAATGGCCAGCACAGTAGGACAGGTAAATTACTCGGCCTTCTTTCTTGATTTTCCCTAATTGAATAATCTTGCTGACTCGAAAATCTGCAGACAATCACTTGCAAGGTAAGTTCGATCCGACCGCCCCGCACATATGACGTCGCCCAAGACACCTCACGTCTGTGAATCATGAGTGCTGAACAATCGATAGGCTGCTATTGCCTGGGAGGCCGGCGCGCCTCTGTCCGTTGAGGACGTCGAGGTCGCTCCCCCAAGGCTGGTGAGGTGCGCATTAAAATCCACCACACTGGTGTCTGCCATACCGGTAAGCCCCGCCATCAGCCCCGCCTTCTGCACGGAAAATCAAACAAACGCCGAAACAAACTCCGACCCTATCAGCGTAACACATATTGACATCCCACAGATGCCTACACTCTCTCCGGCAAGGATCCCGAGGGTGCTTTCCCAGTTGTTCTCGGTCACGAGGGTGCCGGTATTGTCGAGTCCATCGGCGAGGGTGTGACCTCCGTCAATGTGGGCGACTACGTCGTCGCTCTCTAGTATGTTTTCGGCTCCGATCTCGGCATGACAGTCCACTGACAAGACAATTGTAGCACTCCCGAATGCCGTGAATGCAAGTTCTGCAAGTCTGGCAAGACTAACCTCTGTGGTAAGATCCGTGCTACCCAGGGTAAGGGTGTCATGCCGGATGGCACTTCCCGCTTCAAGGCCCGCGGCAAGGACCTCCTGCACTTCATGGGTACCTCCACATTCTCGCAGTACACCGTCGTTGCCGATATCTCGGTCGTCGCTGTCACTCCTAAGATCCCCACCGATCGGTCCTGTCTGCTCGGCTGCGGTATCACCACCGGTTACGGTGCTGCTGTCGTGACTGCCAAGGTCGAGGAGGGCTCCAACGTCGCTGTCTTCGGTGTCGGCTGTGTCGGTCTGTCGGTTGTGCAGGGTGCGGTCAAGAACAAGGCCGGTATGATCATTGCTGTCGACGTCAACGACGGCAAAGAGGCCTGGGCTCGCAAGTTCGGTGCTACCCACTTCGTTAACCCCACCAAGCTCGCCGGCAAGACCATCCAGGAGCACCTGATTGAGATGACTGATGGTGGCTGTGATTACACTTTCGACTGCACTGGTAACGTCGGTGTCATGCGCGCTGCCCTCGAGGCCTGCCACAAGGGCTGGGGTGAGAGTATCGTCATCGGTGTGGCTGCTGCTGGTCAGGAGATTGCCACTCGCCGTAAGTTAACCCCGCTGTTCTTCACTTCCCAGTGTATATTCGTTTCGTCTAACACCTGCTGCAGCATTCCAACTTGTCACCGGTCGTGTCTGGAAGGGATGTGCTTTCGGTGGCATCAAGGGTCGCACACAACTGCCCGGTCTGGTCGACGACTACCTCAACGGCGAGCTCAAGGTGGACGAGTTCATCACTCACCGCCAGTCGTTGGATGGCATCAACACCGCTTTCGATCAGATGAAGGAGGGTGATTGTGTTCGTTGCGTCGTCGACCTGCAATAGGCGCAATATTTTGGCAGTCGATATAAAATACCTGATGTGAAATATGACTTTAATTATTTCTTGGATTCGAATTTTTCTATATAACAGTGCAATGCATTGGGGGTGTATGGACTTTTGTAGGTCTGAGGTTGTCTTCAAGGTCCTCAACCCCGCGGCACCTTGAGGGTGACCTCGGATGTGTAAACACTGACATCAGCTCAATGGGTTGCCTAAAGCAATAATGCCTAAAGCAATAATGTCCCTGGAGCCATCAGTTAAATGCAATTGCAGGAAGATACGTGTTAGCACCGTTGTAGATCAATAGATAATACAAGCCGCATAACCGTGGCATCCGAATGTCTTCAATGTTAGGGCCTAAGTTAACTAGCGGCCGTTAACGTCTAATATTTCCTTCCGACGTTCTCTCTTCCTCTCCTTTTGGGTAGCCTAAGCCTTCTAAACACGAAGCATGCTCCACTTAGAACAATAGCCGCGGAACAAAGTCAAACATACCGTTCAGTTTATGCTCCTGCCGGAGAGGGTCCGAAATCCCCACCGCGTCCACACCAACGAGCAACAGATAGAGGTCCCAGTCTCGGTTCTACTTCGGAATAACGTTGCTGGTGACCTGTGATAGGTGGTGAATTGCCCGCACATAGCGTGATTCATGCACTGATGGGTCTAGGAGGGGCTGCTTTGTGTTATCAGACCCCATTCTCAACTCCCCTCGCCGCGGCGATGCCCGCGGTGATATTTGCGGGGGGGTATATAGTCCTGGACATCATGGTGTACAGAACGAACTCGTTCAAAATCCTCTCTACATTCTGTCTATCACTCTTGCTTTACTCGTCTTATACTTCAGAGCAAGTCTTTCGACCAGCACCACAACCACCACAACAACAACCATACCACCTACAATACCCAAAATGACAGACCCAAACCCAGTCACCCTCCCAACCCCCTTCTCCACAATCCCCCGAACCCCCTCCTCCTAGGCCCCTCACCAATCCACCCCCTCCCCCGCACAACAGCCGATCTCGCCAAAAACAACCCCCACCCCCTGGTAACAATCTACGCCAAACGCGACGACCTAAACTCCGCCTACGCCTACGGCGGCAACAAAACCCGCAAGCTAGAGTATCTACTCGCGGACGCCCAAGCCCAAGGCTGCACGACCCTCGTCTCCATCGGCGGCGTGCAAAGCAACCACACGCGCCAAGTCGCCGCCGTCGCCGCACGCTCGGGCCTAAAAGCCCGTCTCGTGCAGGAGCACTGGGTCGACTGGACAGACCCGGGCTACGAGAGCACGGGCAACATCCAGCTGTCGCGGCTGATGGGCGCGGATGTGCGGCTCGACCCGTCCGGGTTCGGGATCGAGCATAAGAATACCGTGCAGAGGGTTGTGGAGGAGGCGAGGGGTGATGGGGAGAAACCCTACTATATTCCTGCTGGGGCGTCGGACCATCCGCTTGGTGGACTTGGGTTTGCGCGGTGGGCGTTTGAGGTTCGGGAGCAGGAGGGGGAGATGGGGGTTTTCTTTGATACGGTGCTTGTTTGTGCTGTTACGGGGTCGACTTTTGCCGGGATGATTGCTGGGTTTAAGTTGCTTGAGCGGTTGTATCCTGCGGATGCGAAGAGGAGGGTTGTTGGGATTGATGCTTCGGCGACGGTTGAGGCGACCCGGGCGCAGGTTTTGAGGATTGCGAAGAATACTGCTGCTAAGATTGGGCTTAGTGAGGATGATATTACGGAGGATGATGTTATTCTTGATGATCGGTACCATGCTGGTATCTATGGTGTTCCTGATCGTCAGACTTGGGATGCGATTGAGTACGCGGCGAAGATGGAGGCGTTTATTACTGATCCTGTCTATGAAGGGAAGAGCTTTGCCGGCATGATGGATATGATTCGTCGTGGGGAGATCAAGGGGGAAATATCCTGTATGCGCACCTCGGTGGACAGTTGGCTTTGAATGCTTACTCCGAGCTTGGTCGGACCAATGAATAGACATACATACATATGAATCTGGTTAGAGAATGAGAATACGCTTACATGAAAACTACGAATTTATCAATAGGAAGCATGGTTGTAGTATGTTTAGGCTTGTAAGCTTGTATTGTTAAACGAGTGACTGTAGTTGGCGCGCAAAATGATCAAACTAGGGAAGCATGGACAACGTCCTTTAGAACAGCTTGTGCTCAAGGGTCATCTCGGACTCTGGCTGGAGACCAACGCAGGCACGGAAGATGTTGATAAGGGCGGAGCGCTGCTTGCCCAGGGCGTTGACGACGGGGGTACCGGGCGGGGTCAGGGGAGCCTTGAGCATGTAGCTGAGAATGCTCAGAACGCTATGGAAGCCCTTGTAGTCGTCACCCTCGCTGTCAGACTTCCAGCTGATACGGGTCATCATCTCGGCGAGTAGAACTAGGTCGATGATCAGGGGCGAGGCCAGGAGCGAGTCCTCACAGATGTTGAACAAGCTGATGGTCTGGTGACCACCCATGAAGATCTCGGCGTAGTACTCATCCAGAGCACGCTTGTTGTCACCGACAGCAGGCATGTACTTGATGACGACAGTGTGGTCGGGGTGCTCATCCTTCTCGTAGAGGATGTGGTTGGCCGCGACCATGTCGTCCACAACGTTGGACTTGGAGATTTCCTTGGAGCGGAATTGCTTCTGGGAGCTCAGATTCTTGCCGTCATTGTTGCCCAAGTGGTTGTAGCTGGCAATGGAAGTGAGCTTGATACCAGCGTTGATCAGGAAGTCAACGAGGGCAGACTTCATCTTGGTCTGGCCAGACTTGAAGTCGTCACCGCCAATGAAAGCACGACGCTGCTCGGCCAACTGAAGAGCACCAGGGACAAAGGTGTTCTGGGGCGAGCCGTTGATGAACGGAGTGTCCTCAAGGATCGAAGCCACAGCGAACACGGTGGAAGGAGCAACCTCGAGGTGACCGGCCTTGATCGAGTTGATCAGGTTGTCGGCAGTGTCGTTGACACCGGGGACAATGTCGGCGTACCGCTCAGTGTTGGCAGTCCACATGACAATCACCTTATCCAAGCCGTTCTGGGCCTTGAAGTCGCGAATATCCTTCTGGATCTGCTCAACGTGGGCCCAGCAGGCCTTGTCACCCTCGATGACATTGTCGGCACGGTCCTCTTGGTTGGCAGCGATGAAGTCGGGGTAGTAAATACTAGGCAGCGGCTTCATCTCGGCCATCTCCTTGCGGACCTGGTTCTTGAGGGTGGGCTCCAGCACCTGAGCACGGTCCATGGACTCGGCGAGGTTCATGCTGCTGATATCCCAACCGCCAATGGCCAGATCGTTAGGGTGGGCCATGGGGAGCAGGTCGTGGAAGGGGATGTTGATCTCCTCGCCGGTCTTAGCATCCGAGCCCAACTTGACAGTGGAGCCCATGACGATAGAACCGTAGTAGTTGGAGGTCTGCTTGCCATCGCGGGTCTCCCAGGAGAGGTTACGACGGTTGGCCAAGATACCAGCAGTCACGGTGGAACCGTTGTTTCCACCCCAACCGACCAGCATCATACCGACCTTGCCAACCTTGCGGTTGACCTTGAAGTTGTAGTTGGTAGCCTTGGGAGTGGCAACCAACTTGTTGTCCGCGGTGCGGGTGATCTCAGTAGTCTGATAGGCGTACTTCGACTTGATCTCGTCATCAGTATAGACGACATTGGGGGACTGGACAGTAAACAGGGAAGATTCTTGGCGAACCGACCCGTTCAGCGCGCCATTGGCAGCATCCGAGCTAGCGTGAGGAGCCATTGCGTTCACAGCGGGATGAATAGGCGAATTGATAGAAGTGTGTGTGATAGCGTAGCTCTAACGGATGTAGGGTGCGCAGTCCGATGCTCCTCCACGGTTGGATGAGCGTCGGCCGTTGAACGGGTGGTGCCGCCTAAGGAGGAGTTAGCAATTGGACTACTATATGATCATAGCTCTAAGAGCTCTAAAGAAGGGGAACTCACGAGTTAAGACTTGTCGCGAAAATTTTGGCGGTTGTATGTGACCACTGTCTCGAAGAGAAGTGATCTGACCTGCTGACAAGGTTTATACGAACCTAAAATAAACGGAGCAAGAAGATTGAGGATTGAGGATAAGAGAAGAAGAGGAAAGAGAGAAAGAGGAAGTGGCAGGTGGGCGACTTTATGTGTCTCCGCCTGTCTCCGGGGGGGCCTGGTCCACCGGTCCCTTGTCCCCCGGCTTCCCCCTTTTCGACTTTTTTCTTCTTTTTCTTTTCTGTTTTTCCCCTTCGCTTCGAGCTATTAAATTGGCTTTCATCTTATTATTGGTTGTAATATCTCACCGTCTATTCTAGGGCTGTCCATGGTCTAGCCGATACCGCAGTAGTCATTCTTTCGTTCCTGCATACAACATATGGAGTATAGCACACTGCGAATGTCTTTTGTTTCCCTTGTACTAACTCCAGGTACGGAGTACATAGCTACCTAGATGATGCATCGTGATCAGCAACTTAGCCCATTCTATTCCTGAATCTCCAGTTTTTTTTCCCACTACCGTCTGGGGCTCCGCTTCCGGCTTCCACGGGTTTCCCTGGTGCCTGGCGACCCGAGAAACTCCTTTCCGGATACGAATCCCGGTGACGTATTTCGGTTCTGCATTTTGTGATTGAATTCTCATAGAGCTGTGAGCATTATATTCCAATTGCAATTGAATTGCAATTGCATTGTAAATGTAGTTTTATAGAATAACCCCGTGGACCTATACATCATGCCACGAGCCCTCTGTTGGACCGTGCAGCACATCGGAGGGGCAGGCTCCGCGGGGCAAAATGGCGGTCAGCCCATCCACGTTTGGCAGATCTGGAATTGCTTTATTATTACATTGTATGTATTATTATCTTCTAATATTATCGACTTGGTAGTACATACGGAGTATCAGAGGAATCGTACAGAGACGATAGGTGGGTTTTACATGCAAGTGCATTTACGGAGCTCAGGACCTTGGGAGCCATAGGCTCCATGACGTTTGGATCCTAGGGCATCCGAGGTTAGTGTGTCAGCTCATGTTGTCTCATGTATTTCTTGTTGATTTTACGTTGCTCAACTGTGTTGGCGCTGGTTTATGCCTCCGTCGTTAAGTGAGATTTTCCAATGTTGTTCCCTTCTGAGAATACAGTGGGGCAGTCTTCTATTAAAACTAATCATATCTGCAATACTATAGAGCCCCCATTTTCTTAAGGAGACTGCTGAAAAAAGACCACTGAAAAGACAACCGGACAAGACCACTAAGATACGTTCCGGCGGAAGGACCAAGGGAAAATCCCGCCTTCCAATTCGTATGTATCCTACACTTTCCTCTTACGGACGAAGACATCCTGCTCCATCAATTCTTCCCATCCTTCTCGTCAAATTCCATCTAGAAGAGTCCTTTTCCGAGGGAATCTGATCTAGTGGAGTGTATTTCCCGGTCTCTGGGGACACCCAAGTTCCTCTGTAGACGCACTGAACGCCTTGGTGAGACAGCCACCCTATGAGAGGAAGCTTGAGTCTGTGTGGGATGGTAGCAAGCCCCTGAAAGAGGCCTTGAGCGATTGGGAATTTTTCTAAACCAACATCTACACTTAGTGTTATCTGTCTGTGTCTTCCTTCATCAGTCTGGCGACAAAAACAGCAGAACATACATAGTTCTATTCAAGCCTCAATTACAACGAAATGGAATTGCTGTTGCCGTCATTATTCCTTCCACGGTTCCTGTATACATATGTAACCTCATAAATGAGATCAAAAGCATTCCAAAATGGAACCTATATCCTTTGGTAGTCTCATGATCGGTATATAAATGAAGAGTGGTAAATACCTAGTAGTGCCATAGTAAAAAGAGCTTACCTCTTCCATGCTCAGGCACAAATATCGCAAAATTTACTTCGTTAGAAATAATTTTAATTCTTTTGTATGGCAAACTATTGTCATTTCTTGTTGACCAAACCCTTCAAATCCTAACTCCGTTCGTATTGTCAGAAACAAACATTTATACTCTCAAACCGTCGGTACTCTATTGTCTTTATTCTCCAAAGGACGATCTCCCTGGGGCTGGCGACCATTTAATCTCCTGTGCACCTGTTCGGCCACACGAACAGAGTCTGACCAGCCCGTGGACATAATAAATACCTCATCTATGTCTTCCAACGAGAGGCCTGCGGTTTCCGGGAAAAATAGATAAACAACCGGTATCATTGCAAAATTCAGACAGGCAAAGATGAGAAAGTATTTCCACCCAATGGCATTGAAGGCGATTGGGGTGATCTCGGCGACCAGAACACTCAGAGCCCAATATATGCTGGAGCCGATACCGTTGATGGTGGTACGCAGACTGAGAGGCGCCACTTCGGATGCGTAGAGAAATGGTACCCCGCCAAAACCGAAGACCATGCTGAAGTGAAAGATGAACATAAAGACCACCGCTGCGTGCATGGAAATGATGTTTGTCGACTGGGAACTAAGCGCAGCCACTAGGGCCATGGAGATTGTGTTGGCCGTCGCACTGGACAACAATAGAAACCGGCGACCAAATCCCTCTATAGTGAACACGCATAGAATGCCACCAAAGACACCGGAAAGTTGATAAATGACCGCCAGAATCATTGATGTTGTTGGGCTAAGGTGAAGGTAGGTATGGAAAATTGTCGTAGCTGGTTATCCATGAGCGAGGGCAATTGGATGGGATTGAAAGATTAGGGAACGTACTGTAGAACGTGATAGAGTTGACACCAGTCAATTGTAACAGCACCAATCCCCCTGTTGCAACAGATGCGCGATGGCAGATTCTTTGATGTCCCATTTGGAATATTTGGCACAAAGACCCTTTACCGCCGACAATAGCTAACGAGGATTCCACATCCAGTATATCCTTCTGGACCATCTCACTGTCCATTTCCGTGTCTCTCAGGGCTGCCAATACCTCACGAGCAGCAGAGACTTGGCCCTGTTGGACCAGCCAACGAGGCGACTCGGGCATATGAGAAGTAAATACGATCACAACTATGCAAAGTATGATAGGCAATCCAACTGGGATACGCCAGCTTGCGCTGTTGGCGACATAAGACATCCCAAGGTCGACTAGTAATGCCAGGGTTAGACCCATTGAGACAAAGATGCCTGTGGTCCCAACATGCGCACCACGCTTGCTAGCTGGTGATATCTCCGATTGCCAGATAGGCACAGTGGCTAGTTGGCCACCAGTGCCCAGACCTAGAATAACCCGTGATACCACCAACTGAGAAAGGGGGAAAGAACTAGCCATGAGGAATGCCCCTATCAATTGCGTCACTGAAGCGAGTATGATAGTTCGTCGACGTCCAAGCATATCACCTAGCCCAATGCAAGCGATGGCGCCCAAGAAACCACCTGCTGCATACAAGGCTACCACGGTACCTTGGAGAGTCGATTTGTGGTGTTTCTCTGAAGGCAGGGCATTGCTCACATCGATTTCAGGAAATTGGGACTCGAACCAGGGCATGGTTAGAACTCCCCCTAGTAACCCTTGGTTATAGCCTAATGACATGATGGCAGGCATAACCACACCAAGCAGTGCTACATGGTTGAGGCGACTGCCCCGGAGGCCAAGAAAACGTGTCATTTAGTGTGCAAAGAAGGTTTGGAATAAAGTTGTTAGTCTGGGGAACTTCGCCAGGTGCGAATTTTAGAATTAATCAGAGATCTTGCAATTGTGTCGTGTGAGTTCGATCCTTGCATATTTGTTGTTTTCTTGCATTCCGATCTCACTCAGCCTCTTGAAATGCATGTTTTACAGTTTCAGCAAGGTGTTCATTAGCAGAGATATTTTGAGTCTCAGATAAAGATGATCTATGAATGAGATATCTGCAAGGGGTGCACCATCTCATTGTTCGGCAGTGGGACTCGATTGCTACAACGCAACAAGAAAATAGAATTGTCACATCATAATATATAGTCTTTGTTTGAAGCCCCTACGGTGCTTTATCTATCAAATTTCAGTTGTACCAACTCCTAGAACGTAGGGATTATTTGATGGTTCGGTAAAAATATATATCCATATCTACACGGCATTTGAGAGATGGACATTTCTCTTTATTATTGGCATTTTCCCTAGAACAAACTATCCTTAAAATCGGGGTTATATCAAGGGTAACCTTAAGAGTACTAATAATTCTATCGCCACCTACATATTGGGGCGCCCGGATTAAATCCCCCGCAGTGGGGAATTTCCCCGACGGAGGATGTGAAGAAAATCAACATCTCCGTCATGCCTGGTGCGAAGAACCCCCAATGTTGGTAAGCAATGACCTAAATGATCTTAGCGGCTTTTGAGACTTTGACTGATTATATTCAGTGATCCATGCCGTGTACTTCACCATAAATGTGATACTACCTATTCCCCCGCACAACCAACTCTCCGCTGACTGGGATAGGTGACGGAGTCTTGCCACAATGCAGCCGATGCGTTCGCACAGGTCGCGAATGCACTCGTGGTAAAAAGGAAACCAAGTTTCGACAGGCAAAGAGTCGGACAACGCGCACTAAGTTTCCTAGCAACCAAGTTTGGCTCCGGCCACCACCTAGAGGTTGGATTCTGCACCCGTTTCCCTGAGATCCAGTGACCTAGTCTGACACAAGACCGTTATATAGTGGACTTTGTGCTCGAAAGTGGAAGCGGCCAAGTGGGGAGCTCGACCCCAACGCCAACCAATGTCCTGTCGCCTGCCGGGAGCTTGCATAGTCATGCCGACTCCATTCCTATACCGGAAAGGGTGTCTCCCGGGTCCTCATATACTCCCCCTTTGCCACAATACGGTTTCCCAAACCAGCAAGTACATACGGGAAGTAGTGCTGTTTCGGTAGCACCCTCGGTGGGCACACCTGAACGATTACCCCAGCGACCATGGCCCTTGAGAGATCCCGCGGAGGCGCGTTTGCTGCAACATTTTGTGGAAAAGGTTGCGCCGTTTGTAAGTGATTATCTTGTGTTCTAAATGATAAGCTGTAGTCTGACTGTATGATATAAAGTTCGATTGCACGGATCGCCAGCAGCATTTTGCCATCCATATCCCCTACCGAGCACGCCGCTGTGAGACATTATTCAATGCAATATTGGCCATGTCAGCTCGTCATTTGAATCGCACAACAGGGTTTGACCCTTTCGTGTCGGACCATTATTACCAAGCATGTCTGTCGAAGTTGATCCCTGCGCTCAATGACCACGGTGTTACGATGGACGATGATTTACTGTCTGCTACTGTCATCCTTCGCTTGCTGGAAGAGTTCGATGGTGAGTAATGGATCGGTCCCCTGGTGCGTCAAGAATGCGCTGACCAAGCTCATAGTCCCACTCGCCGGGTCCGATATTCGAGGCCACTCCTTCGGGACAAAGGCTTTCATACGGTCTCCTTCAATGATGACAACAACCCCAAGTCTACGGCAGGCTGTCTACTGGAGTGGCCTACGCCAGGAGATTTACAATGCCCTTAGCCTCCACCAAGCCCCAGACATTGAGCTGAGGTCCTTGGACTTGGATTCCCACCTTAACTCACTGGGCCCTGATGCGGGTGATTGCGCATGGGCGAATCAAGCCATCACTCATTGTGCCCACGTTTTGGTGTTTTGTTTCGGGGAGGGACCTCGCTCGGCAGCTGTCTACGCAGATCTTAAGGCACATAATCAGCAATGGAGTGAGACTCGGCCAGACTCTTTCGACCCTTATTTTGTGGGTGAAGATGTGGAGGTGGGAACCCAATTCCCTGATATTCGCTACGGGTGTCCATGGCATGGTATGTATCGGGCGACATTCCAGGAAGTGGTATTTCCAGGAAGTTATTTAGGTTATGAACTGCGGCTGATCGCTTGGGGTTATAGCAATTGGCAACCAGTATATCGATCTTGCCCAGATCTTGCTTTCTGTGCACGATCCGACTCTGCCTACGGTTGGACCTCTGCGCACGCGTCTGATCCAGGAGGCCGATGTACGTGTCTGATTCCAATCTACATTACGTATTCTAGCAGAGACTGACAGGTGATTTAGGATCACATCCGCAGGGGGATTTGGAAAGTATGTGGCGCTTCGTTATCTAATGCCTCTGTGCCTCCAGCCATGGTTGTTGGGTGCATGGCCATCCATCTCTGTAAGCAGCGGAAACCACTGTTCAATATTTTCAAGTGAGTATACATGAGGCTGACCAGGATCACAGGGGGCGATCGCTTCACAGACCCACATGAACAGGACCATTTGATCCAAGTTCTTATCCAAACTGATGCACTCCATGGCTGGCCAACCCATGCGCTGCAGCGACAGCTTCGGGAGAAGTGGGGCATGCGTTGACATTGGTACTACATCAGGAGAGCAGCAAGAGAGCGAGAAAGTGGACGAGAGACTGTCTCGCATCTCCCCTAATCCGTGTCTGAGCTTGAGGCACCGGCGCGACAAGATGATCGTCCCTCTCCCGCTCGCAATCAGAAGCCCCATACGGGGTAGCATCTGGTCTGATTCCCACCCTGATCGTCACACGCGTTATTCGAGCCTTCAAGATCAAAATACCCGGGCTTGGCGCGTTAAATCCTGCAACTACCTAAACGGTAGTAATGTACAGAGTACCTACAATATACTTTGTCCTCGGGACAGAGTACATGTGTACTTCTGCTTTGGGCCAAGTGTCAGGGTCATGCATGATCCAAGTGGAGAGCAGTGACCAGTAATAGGAGTGGGCACCCGTGGACGGAGGGAAAACATGGCCCCGCGGATCGCCAGCACGGGCGAAACCACAAAGTTGTTTGTGTTTTTCTTTGCCGTGTCCTAAGAATATCCCAACATTTGGGACCGTCGCCACATGATTACAGAAGGCCTTCTAGGGGAGAAAGTCTGATTTTACACAGTACATGTCAGAAACTATTCAAAATTCAGACAGGTACCCTTTCAAGGGTTCCAAGGTTTCCACGATGATCCCCACTGATCGAAAGATTGCCTCAAACATTAAGCAATGTGATTGGCGGATCCAACATCACGGACCAGTGGCATTGCAAGTTGAAGTATCCTTTTCCATGGAGCTCCACTGTTTGGGTCAGGGGAGAATTCCCTTGGATGTACTTCGTGGTAATATAGAGAATAGAACTAGAGAACTACCTATCTACGTACTCTGAACTGAATAATAGGATAATATCATGATATAATACTCAATAATAATAAAAATTAATATAATATAATATAATATAATACCCGTAACCCCTGAACACAGTTACGCACCCCCTTTCCGCACTGGAGACGCTAATCACACTAGCGTGGTTTTCCAGTCACAAAGCAGGCCCCAGTACAATCGCTAATTCTCCTCAACTTCTCTCTACTGTTGTAGACTCTAGAATAGTCTTCCCCATATCTCGAGGGGATATGACTGAATTCGATGTTCATCCTTGATGGCTTCAATGAACATGGGCATGTTGCCCACCATAAAATGCTCCAATTGTGGGTGCAACGTCGAGATCTCCTCCATGGGGGATCATACTTGCATTCGAAATGATTTTGGTAGGCTTTGAAAATATTCAACACCTAGTTAACGTGCTGACTTTATAGCAGTCGCACCTACAACAATTCCATCACCCCCTCCATCGGCAGGCTTCGATTCGGATCGATTCATGGAGACGAAGGTTGGCCGGGGCCCTCCCCCGGCCATAGACCCCCTCCGCTGCAAGTATGTCTCAATTGCCATGTGGGGAGTGCAAGGGATCCGCGACTAATCCGACATATAGATCGAGCATTTTTGCAGCCAAATATGCCGACACCAGCTAACAGTGTCCATCTATCACCTCTCCCTGCCAGTCCAGCACCTCCTTCCATGGTGCGCCCGTCTCAACACAGTCTGAATGATGATTCGGTTTTCTCATTCCCCATGCCTGGAAACCGGTCACCGACTGAAGTGAGGACACCAAGTCCAATGATGGATCGGACTGCGCTTAAAGCACTACCACCAGTTCCGCCGGGACAAGCGCTGAGTCCAACCCCAGAGAATATACACCTTCCACCTAGTCCGCTGCCACCTAAGTCCCCAGATACGAATCATCACAGGGGGAGTCGGCAGTGAGCAACAGCAGCTACCGGTCGTCTTTCGCCAGCAGTCGCTACGGCGATTCCACAACGAGGTCATCAACGAACAGCCTCTCCCGTGGTTTCCGGTCATTTATGGACGACACACCACCGGTGCCACTGGCACCTCTCCGCACCCCCAACAATACTTCTTTCCCCCGTGATTCCAATGTCTCGGTAGTTTCATCCCGGATTAGCAAGGAGGAAGCCAGCGGATTCGACTTTGGTATTCCCAAAGGCCAGAGCCCAACCACTGGACTACAAGATCTGCCGGAGGAACCCCCTTCGACACAGTTCCAGGATCATCCTGAATATACCGCTTTCAATTCTGCACAAACCCACCTTCACCCTGCAACGGCAGCAACAGAGCCAGGCAGTGATGCGCCAAGGAAAAGCTCCAACGCAAGTACGACAAGTGCATTCTCCGTCACTAGCTTCGCCCGGGCTCTCGGTCTGGAGGACCAAATGAATCACTCTGAAACTTCTGGCTCGGATTCATCGCCTTCCGATGCACGCAGTGGTAGTTCCATGTCCAGTCTTCCCTCCGATGTCAGCTTGAACCCGCATAAGCCCACCGATCCGCTCAACCTAGGACCCTTGGTCGAAGAACTGCCCGCGCGGACTCGACAGACGATTGTAGAAGTACCCGGCCGTATGCGGAGCACCATGGAAGATGTCCCTCCTATCCCAGCTGCTTTCTTCAGCCCGGATTCACCTACTGACCCTTCAATCAACCAAGGTGGTGTGTCATTGATTTCGGAGAAGAAAGACATACCCCCGACTCCGACCACACAACAACCAAAACAGTCTATCCCCCGAAAGCCCCCTCCACAACGATCATTCACAGCCCCCATACCACAACCACAAACACCAGCAACACCAACCCGGTCCGCGACACGCTCGAAGGGGAAGTGCAAAGGTTGCAACGAGACAATTACAGGAAAATCAATCTCATCCTCGGACGGCCGTCTCACAGGTCGATACCACCGTGGCTGTTTCGTTTGCTTTGAGTGCCACTCTCCCTTCCAAACAGCCGATTTCTACGTCCTCAACAACAGACCCTTCTGCGCACAACATTACCACGAGCGTAACGGGTCCCTTTGCGCCGGCTGTCACACCGGAATTGAGGGCCACTACTTGGAGACCGTCGAACGGAACCCTGGGCGCTCAGACCGTCGTCGATTTCACACCCAGTGTCTGCAGTGTCGTACATGCCACGTCCTTCTGAAGGGCGACTACTTCGAGTGGAATGGCGAAGTCTTCTGTGAAAGAGATGCTCGCCGAGCCGCTGCTGCATACCACCCACCACCACCTCCTGGTCCTTCTGGTCGTCGCCGACCAACTCTGCCCTCGTCTCCCTTGGCCCAGTCTGGCCACTTCCCACCGGGCTCGTACCCTCCACCTGGCGGAAGACATGGACCGGGGCCGGGGCCGGGGCCTGGTCTCCACCCCGGTGCTAGATTCCCTCCTGGCGGTGGAGGACGGTTCCCCGAACGACGGACAACTAGGCTTATGATGATTTGAGTAAATCATCTTCTCATTCTTCTTCCACGCGAGCCTTAGAAATTTCTGAGTTGCACATTCCTCTTCTCCGCATCTCTACCGCGGATTTCATCACCCGCTTTCTTCATTCAATTATATATTGCGATATACCCTCTGTGCTACTCACCCATTTGGCTTCGCTGGCACTGGCACTGGCGTTGATCGTCTGTTTTACCATCGCATCGGGGCCATCTTCATCTGTATCCATTGAGAACGCCCCATTGGCAGGTTTTGTTGTTTTTGGGCCATCATACGGGGTGTATTTTGTTGATTTTTTGACGCCGAAATGCTTATAATGTACTCTCTATCGGCTCGGTGTTTGGTTAGCGTATTGTTTTTTATACAGGTTTTGCAAGTTTAATGGACATAATGTCTTCTTTCCCAAGTTTCAATAACCCGAAATCATGTCTCATTATATCTATCATTAACCCTTAATATGCCATCGCACCCTTAGCAAGACGCTATGCAACTATTTCGACTTGTGATCCTCAAACTCCAGTTGCGCAACCGGAGTAAGGTACATCCGCTTCAAGATCCAGCCAAAGCAAATGACATAGAGCGTCGCAGCGATGATCTCGATACGTTGTCTCAAAGTGATCCGATCTAAGTTGGGATTCGGGATACCCAATACACCCGAACGTTCCTTCTCCCACCCCTCACAGACCTGTCGGAATCGGCCCGGCTCGTCGGAGATGACGCCGTCGATGTCGTGTCGGATACACCATCGCATTAGATTCGGTGAATTCACCGTCCAACAATAGACTTGACGGCGGGCTAGGCGCGCCTCGTCCAGGAATCCTCGTCCCAGCGGGCCCATCAAGATCTTCTGGTTGATGTTGAAGGAAATAAGGGGTACTTGGAGGAATTGACGCGCATAGCTCAAGTCGACACAGATTAGTGTCACTGCATACCGTGGCAGGTGCTTTGCTCGCGCGGGCAGGTATCGTGCAGACCAGCAGCCGAGAATGATACGTCTGTGCCAGTCGGGTCCGTTCGTGGGTATGGGAACCGACTCGATGGTTTTGGCGACCAGTTCCATTATAGCGAAGGGTTCATTGGTGAGCTGGGGAGTGGGTGGGATGTTAATCTTCTGGGAGAGACAATGAGCAGGTTGGGGAGAATCCCTTCGCTACCTTTATATCTAGCAAGATCCAGAAATTCTCCCGGCCTGATTGACTTAGGTATTCCAACACGTCGATCAACCGGGGCATGGGCTCATGGGGAGCTTGTAGAGTTCGCAGAGTTTTCAAATACTCCCAGTCGCAGTCGCTGACCTTCTTGTTGATGCCGAAACAGCGCATGAGGGTTGGGTCCTTGGATCGATGAGCGTGGTCCTAAATCGTGGAGTGTGTGCACCTACGTGTGATAACACCACGATCCCATCGCGGGAGATATGAAGGTCGAGCTCGAGAGCGTGAGCTCCTGCCCGGATTGCGCCATCGATTGAAAGTATAGTGTTCTCGGGATATTGGCCTTTGAACCCTCGATGGGCGATGGCATGGGGTAAACGCGGGGAGGCGTGGGTAACCGGTGAGCGGTGGAAATGAGCTTGCGGGGAATGAGTTAACTTGGCAATGCCGATATGGAGGGTTACGCACCTGGTATTTCGTGCGTATGATCTCCTGGAACTGCAGGTGAGGCGTCGCCCATTTTGAAAGGAGTCGTGAGAGTTGAAGAAGATAAGAAGGGAGATGGGGTTGTCGAGCAAGGACGTCGGAGTTTGGCGGAGATAAGCCCCACTGCATGGTCTAGTGTGCATCATATATTCGCTCGTCGGATTTGCACTTCCGTCATGTGAAGACGGAATATGGTCGAATCAGCACCTAGAGATATTCATAGGGTTATCCACTGCTAGACAGAAGCAGTTTTGGCGATACTTTTCGCTTGTTACGAAAGGTACTAACCTGTCGAGGACTCCGCAAGTAGTCTTATATCATGCGACACTTTCGGTATCGCAAACTAGCCGCCATGAGGCGGGGCCTTAGCTATCGTGCTGGGCTATCTACATACGTAGGTGCCTAGATACTCGGTCTTGCTACCTACATAGGTAGGGTGTTTGACCCATAATCATCGCCTCAGAAAGTCAAACAAAAATATCCATTGGTTCGCGTTATGCACTTCCCACATTGACCCGACTTGGAATAATTGTGATACAATGCGTAGCTACTAAATACAAGTAATATCCTAAAATACTCAGAACTTAGCCTTTGGGAGAGTGAATCTGCATCAACTATCTACATATCATACATACCATACATATCACGCCCTTCAAATGGAACACCCATGACAATAGATCAAAAGATAAAGTAAATTGAGAGCAAAGTGAGAGATGGGTCACTCGTGGAGCCTATACTATTGTTCTTGTTGCGCCGCCAGAGTAGCAGCAATCAAGTACCCCGAGGACATCGACGTGTCGCAAAGCAACTTGTTTGGAGAAAAAGTCTCCACGGATATCGGACCGTCCTGGACCAAGAAAAGGTTCCCATCATCGATAGCTCCACCCGGCCTAGTAGCACGAATAAGGAACGTAGTTTGGAACCATAACAACCAAGAATCATTTTGCGGATCTCGGCTTGAAGATTCCAACCTGGGGTGAGGACCTGTGCTTTCAGGATGTACTCGGTATACTGGATGTCGAAGATTTCCATGACTTTGCACATAGATCTGCTTCGATACTTCTGATCAGCCTGAATACCATTACACTGGTATAGGCATATCCTCACACGATGAGAGGAAATGAGGACAAAGATATTTCCCAGTAAGGATGAATCGACTCGTAGGTTCGTAGGTAGTTAATGAACTTGAGGACAATAACGAAGCTGATCTCGATGAAAAGCTGTGAGAGACAGCTGAATCATATGCCCAAGATTTCATGAGAAATCCATGTCAGTGTGTACATAGGAGGAAGAAACTCTTGGTACTCAAACTAGGAAACTGAGCACTCAGTCTGCCACCATAACAAGGCATCCATGTAGGATGGTGTCAACACAATTCGGCCCCTAGTGCAGATCTTGGTGGTAGTAGCAAATACTGAAATGAGAACTTTGAGGGCTGAAGTGGGGAAAGGTTCCAAGGTTCGATGTGAACAGCAGTTGGACATGGGTTAGTCGATCCTAAGGCATAGGGAAGTTCCGTTTAACGTATGCGACGCTAAAGAATCTGTCAGATTTCTTTTAGTTTAGAACCTAGCTTTCTACAACTATCTCAATCTATCTATCATTCTCACATTCCACCATACAACCTACGAACTCGAGGGTACATGCCTGAGGTATGAACCGGGCACCCAGGCATACATCGTATGTGATCTAAATGATTACAGCTTTTAATCTCACTAGAGCAGAGAACTTGGCTCAGTTCTAGGGTCCACACGCCTTTCATGAAATGGCTAACATACCAGATCCCAATATACATGAGGTAGGACTGTGTATCTCCCTGTTAGCGTACTGCGATCCAGCTAACAAAAGGTACCCTCTCTTAGCCTGAAAGTGGAAAAGGCGTAGAGCCTGAACACTTTCCTCTCGATGGACAGGGCACTTCCACGGTTCCAAATGAAGCCCTGACCGAACTCTTCAGCACCGCGCCGATTCTCCATTCATACCAAGGAGCACGTATTGTGCGGCTGTCATAGACATTAATTCTTGAAAGGCGGAGTCAATAAAGGGCGGGTGAGGAGAAAGAGTCACAATCAATCCCAGTGCCTAAGGTTCATCGAGTACTTGACATCGAAACGGAAGGCGTATTTTTCGGGTGCAGATGTCTCATGGTCATGGATTTTGTCAAAGGGACAACAGTCGAGAAATGCTGGGACGACCTGAGTCAGACAGAACACGTGGACGTCGTCTCCCAGATTGCTTCGATGATCACTGCTCAACACTCTATTCCGCCATCACAGGAGCAGCAGCAGCAGCCTGGCCCTGTGGGTTGCAAAACGTGCGTCGCCCGTGGTCACTGATTTCCTGACACCGGAGCTGGCCCATTTGGCTCGAAGGAGCAACTACAGGCCTGTTCAACCGCCGACTTGAATCACTCAACACTTAAGCAGGCACCAAAGGATGCTCCCCTATTCCATTTCGACAGGCTGGTTCTCACATAGCTCGATATTGCGCCCCGGAACTTGATCCTGGGTCCTGATGGCAGAGTTTGGCTGATCGACTGGGCAGACTCTGGGTCATTCACGGAAATCCGCTGCGCCAGAGTTCACTGATATGCTTCTTGAAATAATCCCCGGGCATGAAAAAGTGGCGAAGCAATTGAGACGGATTATGTATGCCCTGACCACTGCGCAATGGGTTGATTGGATTGATAGGTCATGAACCACTCCCACATAATTCTTGAACCCCGTCTGACAGATCTTCTTGTTTTCCAAATTTGCGTAATGTGCTTCCCGAGGAAATTCTTATGAAAAGGATAGTGACGTATCCATGCCCACCTGGGCAGAAAACCTCGATTACTCAGCACTTCCAAGGTCCACGGGTGCAGGCCCAGGTGGGGAGTTCTCCAAATTTCTCCAACGTGATTTATAACCAGCTTCAATCCTTGACTTGTTGCCGTGCCACAATTGAATATTTTATTCAGAGTGGTGAAAAATGGCCGTTCAACAATGGATCACGCCCTTGAAGGGCATTGACAGTCTTAGCCAGACCGAAGCCCCAATGCCTGCACCCGGGCCGAGCGAAGTATTGGTAGAGATCCGTGCTGTGTCTCTAAACTACCGCGACGTGGAAGGTAAGTCGTCCGCCAAGCACAGACCTGCAGGATCCATACTGACCGAGACTTTTAAAGTGACCAATGGCGAGTATAAACATCACAAATCCGCCGAACAGGATGCCACCATCGTGCCATGCTCGGACATGTGCGGAGTGGTGACGCAGGTTGGATCTGGCGTGACCAAGTGGGCAGTCGGCGACCGGGTGCTCTCAACTTTCCTGCCCGATCATCAAACCGGCCAGGTGACTGAGAAGGAGCTTGGCAGAAGTCTGGGACTGCCGCAGGATGGTGTCCTCGCAACCCACCGCGTGTTCCCTGACCACGGCCTGGTGAAAGCGCCTAGCTTCATGTCAGATGAGGAGGCGGCTACGCTTCCCATCGCTTCAGTCACGGCGTGGATGTCTATCAATGGCATGCGACCGATGGGGCAGAACGGCGGGAAGGACGAATACATCTTGCTCCAGGGAACTGGTGGTGTGGCTATCGCCGGACTGCAGATTGCGAAGGCCGCTGGCGCGAAGGGTAGGCAGTGGGAATTATTACCGTTGATAGGACGCAAACGCTAACCATGTAAACAGCTATTATCACCTCCTCGTCCGATGCCAAATTGGACCAGGCTAAAGAGCTAGGTGCTGATTTTACTATCAACTACCGCACCAACCCTGATTGGGAAGCCGAAGTGATGAAGATTACTGAGAACCACGGTGCCGATATCGTCTTGGAAGTTGGCGGTGCTAAAACCTTGCGGAAGAGTTTTGATTGCATCGCTTTCGGGGGATTGATCAACTGCATTGGCTATGTCTCAGGCAAGATAGATGCCGATGAAGACCGCCTGAATGTCAACCTGCTGGCTCTCCGTCGGACGGTGACACTCAGGGGAATTATCAACGGTCCTAAGGATCGGTTTGAAGAGATGATCCAGTTCTACGAGACAAACCAGATCCACCCGGTAGTTAACCGGGTCTTTTCATTTGCCGAGTCCAAGGAAGCATTCAGGTTCCTGGAAAGCGGCAGCCACTTTGGCAAGGTAGTAATCAAGATTCAATAGAGCGCTGGAGCTCTGAATACCATTAAATCTCATTGTCAAATTATCCCAGAAGAAACTGAGAACATTACTCCTGGCTATTGCCACTCGGCTTAAGTACTCCAGCTGCAATTCCCAGGTCTTCTTTCATTTCCTTCCCAGCAACCGTCAACTTCTTGCAATCCTGCAGCACGAACAGTAAACGGGCCCATTCTGTCTGGCTGGTGTTGCGCCACCCATGCATCGTAGCCCGCTGTACCGCAACATCCCCTCTGTTCATGATAACTGGCTCGCTGTCTTCCAAGATCATTTCAACCTGTCCTTCGAGCACCACACCGTAGTCGAGACTCTGCGTCCGGTGAACCACAGCAGGGTTGTTCGGGGCGAAGTCCACAATGCGACACACGGTTCCACCCGGGTTAACGAGACCCATCTTGTCCGATTGTGTCAAGGTCTCGTGGGTCTTGATGTCCGCATCATCGTTGAGATCTGGAGCGAATTGGTTCGTGTAAACCACGTTGAATGCCATCTGACTTTCTCCGAGTGATTGCCATTCAGCCGGTGTAGAGGAATGGATTACTGCTTTCCCATTCTCATTGTGGCCTGTGATATGCCGTGTGACGGCCGGCAAGGGTGACAGCTGGCTGGTATTGGAAGCCATTGTTTATATCATGTAAAGTGGAATTAGAGGTTGAAATCAGATAAATATTCGGAGTACGACGTGACCCCTCGGATGGTTTTATATACTTTCCACTCACGTGATGTGGGGCAGGTACGTGTCCGCTTGGGCATCGGTGAGCTGAATCAGATTTGTTCGATGTGGGAGGGTTCGGGAACGACTACCACGTCAGATCCGATTGAAAGATTGCCACTTTGGGCGAGAACTGTGGGCCCAATGGCCCATTACTGTGAGATCAGTCACACGATACAAATGTTGCAAAGATGTCCAGGCAGTACATCAGTGTGACATCCACCCGAGGTAGCTCCGTCTCTCCCTACAACATAGGTCCACCGGTAGACGGGTAGGGCTGCCAGCACCACTTCGCTGCTTTCTGCTTCGTCTTTCAAGTTCTTTTTGATAACGGATCTAGGGCTGGGCATTGAAGATATTTTGGTCTTGACTGAATATGTTAAACATCAAAGTCTTTTCAGCTCTGCAAGGGCTGATGGCCCATATTTGACAGCAGCCCACCCTAGAATTCCGATTGCTGGGACAGCAACAGCGCTTATCCACATAACAGCGGCCATCATCTTCGGCCGAAGAAATTCCTGAACCAGTTTTTGAAACTTTTCGGGCTCATTGCGGCCGGGATACGCCTCTTCTGGGATTGGGACACCCAAGAACGGGCAAATATTCTCCCAGTCGAGGCCATCTTCAAGTCGTATATAGCACAACCTGTCAGCCGGGATGATTTCTTTCACCTTTTTGATGCTGATGGTGGTGTTAGCGTAATACATCTTGAAAAATAACAGCTGCTTTCGGTACATACTAGTCGGTATAATGCTTGCGCAGATTTTGAGCATTTTCGGCGTCACCAGGTCTAGTGCATCCAGACATCGCCTGGTAAACGAGTTCGTTCATGGCGAGGAATCGGTACAACGTCGCATCGAAGTACTTGAGGATAGAGAATGGGAATTGATAGGGCATGTCGATCACAAGTCCGACCGTGTTATTGACAGAAGTGACCCATTTGTCTGGGTTTCGCTCCGTGAGGATGAATTTCACGTCGGGATCGTCGATGTAGGCCTCGATCAAATCTGGTCCAATCATGCTTGGGATTTCAACAAGGCACTAGGTGAGAACACGAGTCAGGTGCGCTTCTCTCAAATGCGCATGAGTGAAAAATTGCACTTACGTCGTATTCTCCCAACCATTTATCGTAATCGGCCCGGTTGTACTTCTTCACCCCAGAGAGTCTGTTATACTGAGCAGTGATCGCTTCCGAGCAGACTTCCATATGGGGTAGACCATGGACGGTAATACATTCATAGAAATGGTATGTCTTGTAACCCAAGATTCGCATTGCCTGGTAAAGTCCCAATGTCCCTGAACTAACAACTTCGTTAGCATCGGAATTCACCCGTGGCTCGAGTCGACATTTCCGCACCGACTAGGACTTGCAACGATAACTTTCATCGGCAGAACCTCTGCCGGCATCGGCATCTGATCAACCTTTCGCGACATATCGGTTTATTCGGACGAAATTCCTTTCAAAAATTCGCAATGACAAGGTGTTGAGTTTTCGCCAGTGGAAGGGTCCGGGGGCCGCGGGGGCTGAAATAAGATTGAGGCAATACGAGTTTACAACGGAGAGCTGATGTCAGGCTTATAATCCGTCCTATTGGCTGGCTCTAGCTACCTCCAATAAAGGAAGCTCTACTCTGCACATCACCGGGTTGGTGTGTTGGTGAAAAGGCGGTGCCACGATTAGTGAACGCGGGGTTTATCCATGGATGGATCATATATTGATTTCGCTCAACTAAATACAGACAGGATTTCCCAACCCTCCATTTACAAAAACCATCGGAACTGAGCAGATGCCGGCCCGTCTCTCATTCGCTCCGTTGGAATATCCCGTGCTCGAATCGTGACTCCATCATTACGGTCGCGTCGCTTGTTATCCAGCCACATGTATAGTGCCAGAGAAGCCGTCAAACAAGCGCCAGTAGCACCGAACGCAGCAACGCTGATCAGGGCCGGCATATACTTAGGTGCATCTTGCTTCCGGAACAAGTTGCTGCTCACCAAGCCCATCAAATTGGCCAACGGCACGCCGATACTAGTCAACAGTACACGGCGACCCTCGTGGGCGATGTTGTTATTATACCACGTGCTGAGCATCACGGATGGAGCGGACGTTCCCCAAGTCATCATGAACGTCGCGAAATAAGCAATCTGTATGTCTTTCTGGACATCGTCAATGGATGCATAGATCATGAACCCGGAGAAAGTGAGCATGAAGCCCAGAACAATGAATGGTGATCGCAGTTTGGTCCAATCAGAGGAGAAGGCGAGCACGAGCAGCATCACTGCTCCTGTTACATTTGGTGCAACGGTGTACAGGTTGGTTTTGACGGTGGGATAACCCAACCCCCCGACGATCTGGGGCATGAAGAGCGCGACACCCTGCAAAGGCACACCAAGACAGATTTCAATGCACAACCAGGCGTATGTACTAGGGTGCTTGAAGATACCGAGGGCCTCGCGGAAGCTGAACTCTTCGTTGACCACTGCACTGGAGTCGACTTGAATTCGATGGAAAGCTAGTGCCTTCTCCTCCTCAGACAAGAACTTCGCCTCGGCAGCGCTCCGTGGGAGATATAAGAAAGCAAATATAGCGAATAGAACAGTGACGCCGCCCTCGATAATGAACAGGTAGCGCCAATTGGGGATATTAGATCCCTCGATTTGGAACACTCCAAACGCAATGAGTCCAGAGAAGGCATTTGCGATGTTCGACGCGGCGTAGAAAACAGCCAGACGACGAGCCAGCTCGCCACGACGGTAGAATGTGGTCAAGTAGTAGATGACCAGCGGGAAGAATGCAGCCTCGGACATACCCAGGAACCAGCGCAGGGCAAACATCCCACTGAAATTGAAGGCGGCTGAGGAGAGCATCGTGAAGGAACCAAATGAGAACATCAGGATTGGGAGTACGCGCGCTGGACTAAACTTCTTTCCCAGCATCGAGAAGGGCGGTGCAAAGAGCACGAATGGAACAAAGAAGATTGATAACAGGAGATTATACTCATTCGGCTTGAAGTTCAGGTCTAATCGTTTCAATCAGTCTTCAGTGCCTACCGCTTGGATCGAGGACCTCACATACCCTTGCTCATCCCATCAGTTTCTGCATTTCCCAAATTTCCCTTGTCTAGAGCATTGAATAGATCTGCCGCTAGTCAGTCCTGCATGAATGACAGAATTGGGTAGACATACACATAATTGCTAGGATAGGAAGTAGACGATAGTCGAACTTCCGACAGAGACGCCGTTCAGCCTTGTGGTCCACGACACGGGTCACCTCATCCATCACCCCCGGGACAGAGCCATAACCTTTCAGCATATTGGGCTCCTCAGTAGTGCCCAAGGTGTCCGTTTTCTTCATTGTGCCATCAGGCGACGGTGCGCGCTCTGCACTCGACATGCTGTATCCAAGGTGTTATAGACAGCGAAAGATAGAAAGGCGAAGTCGGTGTACCACCTGTCAAATTTATAAACGTCCAGATGCGAGCTTCCTCTTATCAAGCGAGAGGTGACATCCCCTTGCTCTATTAGATAAGATTACCTCGGGAATGTTGCATTACCCATGCATGGATATCACCCCCACGTTTCTCCGCATCATGGAAGGTTTAGCTGAACAGGCAAAGATCGCCTGAGATGGTCGCATTCGGACTTTGGGGGCTGCTTGGAGGCTTATCTGCGGGGGACAAATGTAAGTACTTTTTGGCGAGCTTGATTCGAATCCTATCTCGCCGACACCCGTGTCGCAGATAAACCGCCCCTTTGTTCCCTTGGTATCCCATGCAGATCGCGTCTCACCGGTTTTTCTTAAAATTCCTTCTAGACATTTCTACACATAGCTGTAGCTGGAAGATCTAAAAGCTCTGAAATTAGGGGGTTCCCATTCCGGTGTGCAAAGTAGGGTTGCATCCGTCGCATGACCTCATCACATTTAAACCTATCGACTCTTCCAGGTTAAGCTACCGTCTTGGAATATGACAGCGAGTTTGGTTTTTTCTCGAGAAAGCTTGAACTTTCTTGTAACTTTTATATATTTCCTTTAGGAGATATTAGCATATATGCAACCGCCCTAGCATACCTAGGTAAACTCAATTCGAATCACCTCCTTGCTGTTCTTAAATAGTATTTAGCCGTAAGAATTTTGAAGTTCATATATCCTTCAATCGTCAAGCTGCGAACCATGAATTGACGGATCGCTAATATTTGTAAATAAGAATACCTGTCTATTCATCTAGGCCCGGGGTGCACGTGGCCTTAGCGAAGACAGCATTAGCCCGAGCCAGTATAATATAGAACAAAGACAACTTTACTTTGAACATCTACCACTATTATTATTCTTCATGATATTGACATTTACCGAATTACCCATGATGCCGGCAAAGAGAGTAGCTGCATTTATCCACTTCCCCGCAATTCGTGTTTGCGGAGAGGATTTGCAGCGGAGAAATAGAGGAGCCCAATTTCCGATAGAATTTACCCACATTATCCGGACACAATTATGAGTGAAAAGGGCTATAAATTGCACATTGAGATTCAATTCGAGATGTGAGGGAAAAGGTGACTCTTATACTACCTGGTCGACTACCTGAGGCAACAACTATGTTTCAACTCAGATCTATATTTCTAATCGCCCTGTCATGCGCCCACTTAGTATCCTCACACCCTTTGCTGAACCGAGCAAACTATGACAAAGCGGGAGACTCACATTGGGTGAATATATGGACTACTATGCCCCAGTTGGTCGAGCCCGCTAACCTACCCCCAATTCCATTTGTACGTGGGATGCCATTATCACAATGACCAATGCCTCCGTATTGACTGTGGGGGTACAGAATGGATCCACCGCGGTCTTCGGCAATACTACCATTCGCCAAACGCTCCAGGTTTCGTTAGCTGCACAGGAGATCCGCATTCGACTGTCTAATGCATTTGGGCCGAATGAGCTCAAGATCACCAATGTGACCATCGGCCTACCAGAGAGACAGCGGGTGGGAGTCAGTGGTCTACAGACAGAGACATTGAAAACGGTGTTCTTCAATGGTAGTCCAGATGTGGACATCCCGAACGGTGGGATGGTTGTCTCCGACCCAATAAAGTTCCCTGTCAAGGCCCAATCGGCTGTGATGATCAGCATGTACCTCGCAGAGGAGCAGCACGGTTTCGCTATTACTGGCCATCCTGGAAGTAGAACGACTTCATACTTGGCTTTTGGGGACTGGACTGGCGCAAAGAACCTCACCGACTCGTCTGTCCAAAGCACAGATCATTGGTGGGTCTTTTCCCCGCAAGACTTCTGATTACTCCAAATGCAAATCTGAATCTGACCCCCATGTCAGGTACTTCGTCAGCGGAGTAGAGGCTCGGCTACCTTCTAAGTCCAGTGGGTTCGTAATAATTGGCGACAGTATCACCGATGGACGAGGAAGCACTACAAATGGCAATGATCGGTAAGTGGGCCGTCCTATTGTGCATGTTTATGGCTTACAGAATCTAGTTGGCCGGATTTACTGCTGGCAAGAATGCAAAAGCATGAACCCACCTCAAATATCGCCGTTCTCAACCAGGCCGCTGGCGGAAATCGAATTCTGCAAGATGGCCTAGGTCCAAATGTGATCAGCCGTCTTGACCGGGACGTCCTGGCACAATCTGGAGTGCGATATGCGATGATCTTCGAAGGCGTCAATGATATTGGCGGCGCTGATAGTGACGTAGCTACGCAGGCGGAGATTGAGAAGAAACTAGTTGCGGCGTATAAGCAGATCGCGACACGGGTGCATGCCCTGGGAATTCCGTTATTTGGCGCTACTATCACACCGTTCGGCTCGTCGGCGAGCTCCGACTACGTGCAGCCTTACTCAAGTCCCGAACGGGAGAAGACTCGTCAGCAAATTAATAAATTTATAAGGCAAAGTGGCGTATTTGATGCGGTACTGGACTTTGATCGGGTGTTGAGGGATCCACAGGTGCCATATCAGCTGCTGGAAACATACGATTCAGGAGACCATCTTCATCCTAGTGTGGCGGGGTATCAAGCGTTGGCTGATTATTTCCCTCTCCAGTTATTCGAGTGAACCACAGATGCACAAATGGCTATTTTTAGATTCCACAGATGCAAATATAGGTACATAACATAGTCTTCAAATCATGACCAAATTGAAGCTTCAAGTTTTCCGGTGGAAAGACAGAGCATCTTTAAACACGACGCTTGAAGTTGTTTTGAAGGTTGCGCTTTCTGTAAGCGCCGCCACCGATAAGAGCCTGCTTGCGTCCAGGACCAAAGTCTGGAACACCACCCAGAGAACCGAAGATATCGCCAATGTAGTTGTTGGCCTTGACACCAGCAGCAAAAGTAGCGTCCCACCCGTCCAGAATACCCTCCACGACCTTAATACCAGCAACATAGAGGTTCTCAATAGCCGGCTCGAATGCGCCCTGCTCCGAGGATTGGAACAGATTGTAGGTCGCCGGTGCACCGGGGTAGGGCCGTTCGAAGTCCGACGCAGTGCGCATCACGATAATGCGGGAGAAATCGGTCAACTTGTGGATCGAGGATCGGAGCAGGACCTCGAAGGTGGCGTTATCCTCCTGTGCGGTTGCGCAATAGTTGCCCGTTCCATTAGTCAACACCTTGGTGGTGTTTTCAAACACCGAGCCGAGGATATTGCCGCTGTAGTACACGTCGGAGGTGGCGACATCGCACTCAACAACACTAGGGGGCAGGGTGGCAGCCTTGTATTTCCCACTGGGAGTCTTGTAGCGGGCGCGGTAGGCCTGGGCAGTGGCAGAGTCAGAAAGGTTTGCCTTGCGCGCGAAATTGGCGGCAATTGTGCGAAGGTCGGCGTTCAGCTCGAAGACCTCTGTGCCGTAGATGCTGGTCGGGTACTGGCCTGGGAATTCGGTGCCTTGCGCAATATATCCGGTGGAAAAGTTGCTGGGAAGCTCGCGGAGATCGATTTCGTACTGCAGCGCGACCTGGATCGCGTACCGAGCAAAGGTCGCGGATGCAGTGGTGGCTTTCATAGGGTTGATGCCAGCAATGCCCGCGACAAAGAAGTAGGTTTGGGTGAGATCGAACAGCGGGGAGAAAGCAACGGAGGTGACAGTAGCAGCAGCATTGATCTCGCCTTCTCCGGTGACGAGCTGGCAAACATCGTAGTTCTCGGTGCAGTAGACGTCCGGGAATAGAGGCGAAAGACCGGGGATGGTGATATTATGGGCAAACAAGTCGAATTCGGGAATGTTCCACCAAGCTTCGGCTTCAGGTGCGAACTGTCATAATCTATTAGCGATGCTGCATTTCCTTTCGTGGAACCGCACATACCATTGACACAATGAACACCTTGGGAGCAATTGCGCCATGGTGACCCTTTTGGGCGGTCCCAGTAGCTCCGGCGCATAGTGAGCTGCCAGTGAGCAGCAAGGAGGCCGTCAAGGATTGAAGAAAACGCATGGTGAGGACAGTTGCAGTTGGGAACTTTATTTTATTTGCACTCCGTGGAGTCGTGCAGATTTTGTAGCGCCCTGGCGCCTTTCACGCTATAGAGCCCATCGCCGATCGGTGGATATATTTGTGCCTGATTAGGGCAAGATCAGCGCCACAACATGGAGCAATCCGGCCAAAAACCATCGGAGTTCCTCCTATCGACCACTTTGGTAGAATATCATTCGTGCTAGATATGTGTGGGGAACACAGGAGATTGGTACCTGGCTTTTGACTGGCCGTTTGCACTCGTACGTGGGTCGAATGTGGTGGGATTTTCACAATTCTTTCCCAGACGGTTGCTGCTAAGCATCGGAGCTTGCCGGTGGGTCCACTTCGGTATTTGTGCAAGACATTGGAAGAGAGTGCACTATCTTCCTAGATATTGGTCTCGGATTCAATCATATAGTCCATATCATTGAATCTGACATCAATATGCAGTGAGTGGGTAGCGCGACTGTGGATGCAATCTTTATCCCGGAATAGGGAAAATAGGGATAGCTCGGAAAAAGCGGAAAAAGTTATGAAACTCGAGCACAATATGATTTTGCTCGCTAAGGAGCATATCAATATCCCTGTCCGTGGAGTGAATGCCCAATTTATGTTGATAGACTGTCTTAAGGGCAACGCTGGAATAGATTAAGAGAATTAGTTAGTTAGTATAATCAAAAGAAAGCAAAAACGAAAAGATATATATAAAAAAAAAAAAAAAAAGAAGGGCCCGAGCCCGGGATTGAACCGGGGACCTCGCGCAATATTGCTTTGGGTGAACCCCTGGAGATTTTGTTAGGAAATTGTATGGTGGAGATTTGATCCGATTAGGAAGTCTTACTAAGCGCGAATCATACTGAAGAATTGTTAGTGGATGCACTTATTGACTGTGGAGCTGAAGAGCTTCTTACCCACTAGACCACCCGGGCACTTGATGTGAAAATTAGGAGAACACAGTCTCTACTCGACGAGACGTATATGGGTACAAGGTTACGAGGTATATGACCTACCTAGGTAGATTCAAAAATTTTAACAATAACCTGCCACTAGCAAAAGTGGACATCATATTGATAATTTAGCATAACTTCCGATAGCAGGACGCTACAATTCTCGCTTGTTGTTAAGGGAAGTATAATGCAAGGTCTATCATGATGACAGGTTCATTCTCTATATAAATATTCATTCCCCTCTCCAGTTGTACAACCTCTACGCATTCGCAACGGGACGATGAGGGATGTCGAGCATAGGAATTCCCTCCACGTTTGCCTTCCATGCATTATACTCATCATCGTCATCATCGTCACTATCGTCATCATCGTCATCTTCTGTTTCCTGCCCCTCGTCTTCTTCCTCCCCCTCCCCCTCCCCCTCTTCCTCCTCATCACTGTCGTCATCATCCTCATCTTTATCGATTTCATGGCCTTCAACATCTGACCACTCACTCTCCGAATCTTCCTTCGGCCAACCGCGCTCTTGTCGCTCCCGGCAGTCTTGTAGAATCTCGCAAGCATTATCAAGTCTCCACTCAGCCAGATGACTAGACTTGCGGTCCACTAAGCTCCAGTGTGCCCCATTCTTCATCAGCAGCTCACAGGATATGGCTCGGTCATACAACGCGGCTGCATGCAGGGCAGAGTGACAGTGTCCACCAAAAGTATTCACCTCGGCGCCCATTTCAAGAAGAAGTCTAAGTACTCCATAATTTCCAGAGACGGCAGCCGCCTGTAAAACCGTGAAATATTTCCCACCGGTTTTGTGGATATCGGCACCATATCTGAGCAGAAGGCGAACGCCACCAGTGGATCCGCTGGCAGCTGCCGCCTGTAATGCACCAGAATACATGCCACCCGGAGCATTTGGATCAATTCCTTTCTTCAGAAGGAACCTTGCAATATCAAGATTGTCTGATACAATAGCAGCTGTCAATGCCGTGCCAAACCTTCCACCGGTCGTGTTGATGTCAAACCCGCGAAGAAGAAGAGCCTTGACGATGGTCTTGTTTCCAGTAAGACTAGCGGCCTGCAGGGCATTGTGGTACTTTCCTTTCCCAGTGGGCTCGATGGCTGCTCCTCGCTTGAGTAGGTACGAGAATACCGAGAAATTATCGCCCGTGGATGAAGAGAATTCCACAGGTGACCCAGATACTCCATTTGAATTTTTTAGGTCAGCCCCCTTTTCGACCAAGCGCCGAAGAATCGACAACCGTCCCATCTTGGCTGCTGCATGAACTGCGGTAGGATATGCCGCGTTTCCTTTCAGGTTGACATCGACACCGGCATCCAACAACGCCGAAACCATAACCTCTTCATGTAAGATCGCGCATATGAGCGCATTCCCACAAATGCCTCCTTGAGCATTCACATCCGCCCCCATATCAAGCAAAGCATCGAACGCAGAATCATACACTCTCCACCTTACGCATTGTTGAAGTGGTGTCCCATACTTTCGAACTGGAGCATTTGGATCAGCACCATGATACCGAAGGAGACCCGAAACCAACGTTGGGCAAGAATTCTCAAGGGCCGCGCCCAAAGCCGTTCCATACTGTCCGCCTTCAAGGTGAACCAATGCGCCAGCGTTCAGAAGATCAGATATGACAAGGTAATATCCACTTGCATAGGCAGCCTGTAGCGCGGTGCCAAACTTGCCACCGACAATATTAGGGTCTGCACCATGCTCAAGCAATAGGCGAATGATTTCCTCATGGCCTTCAGCAGCCGCTGCTTGTAGAGCAGTGCCGTACATACCCCCTTTATTATTCACGTTGGAGCCAGCATCAAGCAGAATACGGACAGTGCTGTCCCGATCATGACAGGCAGCTGCCGTGAGCGGGTACTCGAGGGGCGGCGGTCCAACAGGGCAATTGACGTCAACTCCTCGGTTGACTAGTAGCTGGATAATTTCGTCGTAGCCACCTTCAATCGCTGCCATCAATGCACTGCCATATTTGCCATCTTCACACGCATGGATATCACCACCAGCCTCAATCAACATCTCTACCGCGTCCTGGTTTCCTTGGGATGCCGCGGCCTGTAGACATGTGCCATACAAGCCACCGACCTGATTAACATCACTCCCCGCATCGATTAAAATCCGAATTTTATCCACATCCCCCACAAATGATGCAGCTTGTAGCGCAGAGCAGAACATTGCGTCTTCAATTGCCACTGAAAGATGGGCGCCTCTTTGAAGCAAGTTCTGAACCCTCTCATCGGATCCCTCCTCTACCGCACACTGCAGTGCTGTGATGAAATCGCCACGAGTATCCTCATCTTCATCGTCCTCATCTTCATAAGGCTCAATGGCAAGATTGACGTCTGCGCCGTGATCGAAAAGCAAATTCATAAATCTGTCATCCTCCAGCACGACTGCCATCATAAGAGGTGTAGGGTAGCAATCATTAAGGGCATTCACGTCCGCACCTCGGTCGAGGAGAACAACACAAAGGTCATAGTTCTCGGATTCCAAGGCAGCTCCAAGTGCGCAGAAGATCATGTCATCAGCGTCCGCTGAGGCATTGATGTCTGCCCCGGATTCAAGCAATAACTCTGCAACGAGAATACTTGATCTTTTGCCACGACAAGCTGCAATTAGGGGGGTCCCATACTTCTTATCGTTCGTGAAGTTCACATCGGCACCCAGATCAAGTAGCAGACGAACCATATCCAGGTTCCCCTTCACGGCTGCTACTTCCAAGGGCGTGCAGCAGGGATATGCTGAAAGGGTGCTGCAATCGTCTGTAACTGCACCCATTTCAATTAGGAGCTTGACAACTTCCATGTGCCCTTTGTTTGCGGCCACCATGATGGCGTTGCTCATCTCGTAGGTATCCCCGGTTGGAACTCCCAACTCAAACAGTAGCCGAACAATCTCCGTGTGGCCGTTTTGAGCGGCCGAAACGAGCGCCGTTCCTCGATCTGCGGTAGTCGCATTGACATCCACTCCCGCCTCCACCAGTAGACGTAGTACGTCTGCGTGTCCGGCAGACGCAGCCGTCTGCACACTATTTCCATAGTGCTCGTCGAAGAATTCGACATCCGCACCGGCATCGAGGAGACATTGAACGATCTTGGTGTGATCCCCCGCACTCGCTGCGTTAAGTGCATTTCGATGCTTTCCTCCTTTGGCATTGACATCTGCCCCGAGCTCCAGGAGAAGCTTCACAGAGTCTAGATTGCCCGCCATGCACGCCGCATATAGACTGTCAGTCCCCTTGTCGTTTTCGTCATTGACCCTGGCACCGTTGGAAACCAGTGAGCGAATCAGGTCTAACATCCCCATATACGAGGCTGCCATCAATGCGCATCCGTGTCGACCACCCAAAGCGTTTATATTGGCTCCCCGCTGAATGAGGGCATCGATCATCTGAATGTTCCTTCCAACAATTGCGGACACCAGAGGATACGCGTACCAGCCACCACGACCATTCACGTTCGCGCCATGGTCGAGGAGAGTTTGAAATGTTTGAAAGTGTCCCTTCTCAGCGGCGGCTGCAAGAGGAACACCATACCGCTGGCAGGTAACGTTCAGGTCCGCCCCATTGGCAAGAAGAAGTAAAACAACGTGATGGCGACCATTCAGGGTAGCGATCTGGAGAGGGGTGCCATTTCTTCCGGATCGAGTATTGGCATTCGCCCCTCTATCTAGTAGCAGCCTAACCACGGACTCATGTCCCTGGCCGGCGGCTATGTAAAGGCATTTTTCAGTCACAACTCTGTCTAACGATTCAAACTGGTCAAGGAAGACTTTGATCACCGACTCGTGTCCAGCACTTGCACTCGCTTTCATGGGTTCTTCTATGTGGACGTGAGCGTTGCCATCCAGCAAAGCTGAGACGGCCCGGTGTAAGCCGAAGAAGCTTGCATAGTAAAGAGGGGAATTATTCGAGGGCCTCAGCCGCTGGCCACTGGACCTTTGCAGATGGAAGAATATATGACGCCACGTGTGGTAGGTGCCCTCGGAGTCGGCAGCTGAATTAAATAGTCTCATGGTCAGATCAAAGACATCGTTTCTAACGTCGCTAAGGTGCGCGTGGGTGCCCCATGCTTCCACGGCATATGGAAGAAACTTGTACTGATCGAAAGTTTGCAATAAAGCTTTTCCGGACCTTTCTTCAGTTCCTGAGAAGTCATCGTAGGTCAAATAGGTCAAGCAGACACTCGCCAGTTCGGCATGAGCATCGCTATACCCAATCCAGAACTCTGGCATGGTATCCCTGATAAAGTCTGACACAAGAAACTCTTTCACTGTGTAATGGGCCAAGGCCACATAACCATCAGACGGAAGGGTAATCAGACTTCCACAAAGCTCGACAACATCTTCGGCGTCAGTAAAGACCGCATCGAAGTCGAAGGAGTCCTCAGGATTGTCGATATCAACGCTCACACACTCGGCCAACTCGCCCAGAGTGAGATTCCGAACTCCAAGAACCAACCATTTCAGCAGTCGCTGCACCATTTCAACGTCTTCGGAATTGTTAGACTCCACTTTCCGTAGTATGCGGATGTATGTATCGTGCAATGTCTTCGGAAGGTCATTTAGGGCATTGCGCACGGCCTTATCGTTGCGGAGTTTGCACAGCTGGTCAATCTGGCATTTCACCCATTGGAACATACCCTGCGCCCCTGCGATGAGTGTATCACAAATGATACCCGCCAGGTTTGGGTCCCTAAGTTTCAACTTTCGGGCCTTGATTTTCGCCGCCACCTCGGCCTTCACATATAGATCAATATCCCCGGCAACATCTGTCGCCGCAATGGTTATGCTCGGCAGCCCATCGTAAGTCCGGGCAATGTCGATCTCGTGACGACTAGTGACAAAGATATTTGAGAATTGGCAGGTCTCGTATATTTTCTTCAGAGAGTATGCCACACATTCTCTGTCTTCGCTTTCATCCAAAGCGTCAACCACGATAAAGATCTGCTGGAAGCTATCACCCATAAAGTGACTGAAGTTGTTCAAAAGCTCGTCAAAGTCCGGTGCATATGCCGGGTTCTCTTTGTACTGCTGTTAGAAAAAGGCCTGCATTCTCTCGAAGACATCATCATTCCTTGATGCGAGCATTGAAAGTAAGGTGCTGATGATCCGGGTCGGCGATTGTTTTTGCTTGTCCTTGTAATCACAGTAAAAGTAGGCCACCGCAACGTCGCTACTCTGTTTCTTATCGCGTAACCATTCGATAACAGTAGAGGCCAAGATTGTTTTCCCCGCGCCGGGAATCGCATGCAGCCACAAGAAGGAATTGTCCGTGAACGCCCACTCCTGGAATTTCGGACCATCTAAGAACCAGTGTCCAGTTCCCCGGTGGCGCAATTTGGTAGCCGAGGTATGGTTGGAAGCTGCGTTGACGGGTGAAAGCCACTGATTCACGTAGTCAATTCGTTGCTGATCGATGAAATGAGCGACGGATTTTGATGCGATTCTAGAGCAACCCAGCGAGATGTCTGCAACTGCCGTTCATTCTCGGCCTTCGAACGCTCTTTACTGGCAAGCTCTTTTTCCGCAACATCGGCTTCATGGTCTATTCTGACCATAGAGGATCTGATACGTTCGATGATATCACCGAATTGAATCTTGTATGGCTTCCAGATGAGTTTCCAGGCCGCGTGTAGGCCGACTGGAGTCAGCGCTCGCACGCCACTCTGGTATTTCCTTCCTTGGTGAAAGAGATCTCGAGCTCGGGAACAGAACTGCATGATTGACTGGAAAATCTCTACCATCGAATCACGAAGGACTTGGTTATCCCCGTACAGACGTGGATACCGACGGAGACAGGAAAGAATGTATCCAATTTCCTCGAACATGTCCGAGATCTTGTCAAAATATTCGCTATACTCGCCCGCGATCTGTCCATGTCAGGATTTTGTTTGTGAATCTCCATAGAGTTCTTGGATGAAAGGCAAAACAAAACACAGGCACAAGACTTACCTTGAGAACAACTCGCACCGATGCCCAAATAGGACTCATCATCGAGACTGAACCTGCGACAACATCCAAAGCCCCACCATACTGCTCAACACCCGCAATGAAGGCTTTAAGTTTTGGGGCGACTTTTCTCGAAATTTTGCCCTTTTGTTTGTTGTCGATATTTTGAAGGTCATCAATCAGCTGTTGCGATCGTGTCGTAGCCTCGAATAAAGCAGTTTCGTCGGCAGAAAGGTCTTCAAAGAATTTTTGGATCGCATCATGACATTCGTCATCGATAGTGGAACTGTATACTATATGTTAGCTCTTTCTGAACGTGCCCACAGTGCAAAGAATTTGTGGGAAAGGTTACTCTTTCGATGGGTCCTGCATGATGCAAACGGCACGTGCAATCTGAGAAAGATGCAAGACAGAGAATGATGCTTCATGGGAATAAGACGCGAGTGTTGTTAATTGAGTCGCCCCTTAAGCAGCTCATAGGAGCCTCACCTCACGTGGGCTGATATTCGCCTTTTTGGTATACTTAGCGCGGGGTACGGTAATAATCCATGTTACAGTTGAAGATTCTGCTTTTTACCGCTTAGTTTGTCAGGGTTGCTAGGTGCGAAGGGGTGTAGTTAGCGGCCAAATATCGGATGGCTGATTTCGCCGGGCTGATGCCTTAATATGCTCGATTTGAAGCTGCCGGAAAATTAAAATACATGAATTACTATGACAGAGACCATAGTAAGCAAAGTACCCCAGTTCAACCCCTTTTAAAAAATAACAGGGGAAATGAGGCTGTTCATACATAGCCCCCACGCGGCACCTCGCTTATATGGACAAGACACGCAACATGAAGATCATTGCTTCTCACGTGAGGGAATGGTCCCTAGGCGTCAAGATGGGGCCAAAAAAGATCCCATGTGTGCCAACGCTTCTTTTTCTTACCCTTTAAAATTAGCTAAATGGGGTTAGCATGTGTCCTCCATGGCATGAGGGCCCAATTTGACAAGGGCTAAACCCGCTTTGGCTTTCGGAATCATCAGTTGCTAGCTCGTTTGAGCCGCAAGGCATCGTCTCTTATCTAGTATGTGCGGAGTCGCTTCCCACTGGCGTGTCAAGGTTGACAAGAGTCTGTGGTATGGTAGATCAATGCAAGATCCTTGTCGATGGGTCCAAGAATTACGATCTTCAAGTCACATTCCATAAATGAAACCCAGAGAATCCGCGGTTTGTGGTATCTGTGGTGACAACCCCTAACCACCGTGAACGCCGACACCAATAAATCAAGGCGTCACATCCCTATAGCCATAGACGATGAACTAGGTCGATCTCACTTTGGGCTTATATCTGTTGACATAGAGGGCAGTCTTCACTTGCAGTGCTCTCGAATCCCTGTTATCACGGTTAGCGGATAGCTTTTTAAAAGCAGTCGCGATGTCAGAAGAAGCTTGTTCGCCAAGAGGTCAAGGTGGGTGGGTTCCCCGACAGAACGCCGCAAATCTCCATCACGGGTCTTTTGGCCGAGTCGTAGAATATGCGCCCGGGCATATCCTTCACACCACTCGCTTGCGAAATACGTTGGGTAGGGAGCTTAAACCGGCGTCAAAGGTAGCCGGCGTAGTCTAAGCGCTTTTATTAAGGCAACTCAAATCGGAAAATATGGTACAGGTACATGTGCAACGTGGCCGTATCCAAGTATCGGCGCAAAGGTTGCCCCAAACAAAAAATTATAACAAGTAATCTCATCTTATTGGTGATGAGCATCAACCCAGCAAAGTCGAAACTACATTTCCGTGGATGCACGCGGAGAGGTCAAATCGTGGATGCACCAGGCCCAGTGATGCCAGAGCTTTTCAGCCACCGTGTGATGTTGAACGTGGAGTATGACGCATGTCAAGCATATCTCTATTTATGTTGTAGGTACTCTGCATCCTATATGACATGTTGATCCCCAGATATTAAATTGCTTGGTTCTCAACGTCATCTGACGTCATTTTAATATAGGTACCAGACGGCGAAACAATAAAATCAAGGCCAGGGACGCGCAAGATCATTGTTGATTATTACTTTTGTCGTACCTACAAAATTCGTCTTAGGATACCGTCTCTTTCGCATCCGCATCGCAAAACAGTTCAACCAGCGTGTTTCCTCGATATCCTCATCAGCCAAATCCAGCAAAACCAACAACTACATACCAACCATGCCTTCAATGCACGAACGTATCCGCGAGGACCTCCTCAACAAAGAGCGCGCACTCTGGACTGCTCTCACATCTGCTGATCCCGCACCAGCCATCTGGAAACTCAGCAATCCCGAAGCTTGTTTCCTATTCCCTCAGATGCCCATCATCACACTCGAAGACGAGGACGCTTTCAAGAAGGCCGTCCGGCCACCATTTCACCGATTCGACGCCTATCAGTTCGAGGAAGTACGGGTCATCATCGTCGACTTGATGGCAGGCGTCGTCACATACAAGGTCCGCGCTGTACGCGGGAAGAAAGAATACACTGCCTCGGGCTCGACGACTTGGAGCCAAGGGTCGGATGGCGAGTGGACGCTGGCTTGCCATCAGGAAACATTGATGTGAAACGATTTATTGCCATCTTGCTTTTGTATACACCTCTTTTCTTCTACACCTTTTGCGATGCGGACTGCGGCAAGGGAATGTGATCTCGGCAAACGTCGAACATGTGTTTTAAGTGATATGATGCAATGTATCACGAGTCAACGAATATTTTAACGCAATCAAGCATGATAGAATTTATTTGACATCCTAAAAACTGTTTCCGGTAGATACGTGGCTTTCGAGTGTTATAGCACGTGCCAGGTCGGTGACTGACCAGCCAGTAACGCGATGATCTCTACAGAGTACTCGATAGTGCATATCGACGGCGATATACACTCAAAATAGTCGATATCTAGACTATGTATTCTGTTTGATTAGCAGTATTTGCAAACCGTATTGCGTTTGACCGATTTTTTCCCTTTATGGCTGACCTATCCGATGGTCCAGCCGTGGCTAATGCAAGCCCTTGCTCTGCCGACAGATTTTGACAAGCCAGGGATGGCGCATCCACCACCGGGTGCTTAGCCGGAACATGTCAGACAATTGCGTGATGAGTCACGTAGAATCGTCCAAAATCCTTCCACAGGGGGTAATGCATCTCAATTTAGACATTAATAAGCGAGTTTATCTAGGTACTTTCCAGGGCTAGACCGGGAGGGGGCCGGGGTAGTTGGTCTGTGTAAAATCCAAGAACAGCCCCCCCTCTTTCCACCGAACCGATCATTAAGCTGCGAAACAACCCGTGGACCCATAAACACTATGAGAACCTCATCAAACCAACAAGAGCCATGGGGTGTCCGATGGCGATCATCCACCTATTTCATTGTCGCGGCAATGGCAGTGGCCATGCTGACCGGTAGGCTATTCACAAATTTAGCAAAGAAAAGGGCATATCTTGACCCAGGCCATAGATATGTATCTCTACGGATTTCTGGTTCCGATTCTTCCGTTCGTGCTGGAGCATCGACTGGGCCTCGATGTCTCACTCACCCAGCGCATAAGCACAGCGCTGCTATCCCAGACCGCGCTCATCATGGTCGTGGCAAGTCTCCTGATCGGGTCTCACGCCGACCGCTCGGGCGCGAAACGTGCCTGGCTGTTATTCGGACTTGCGGGGGCATTGGTGGGTTCTTTGATACTCGCCGTGGCGACTTCATGTAAGTGGCGGCTATCCGCGGATGATATTCCCAGCAAGACGATTAATGTTAGTGCAGTGTTCACCCTCTTTGCCGGTCGCCTTATACAGTCTGCTGCCAGCACTGTTCTTTGGGTGGTAGGATTCGCTACTCTGGCGGACAACGTGCCTGCCAATGAGCTGGGCAAAATGTATGGTTTCGTGACTGTTGCCATTGGCGTAGGAACATCGGGCGGACCGCTCGTGGCTGGCATTCTGTTCGACATAGGCGGGTATTGGGTGGCATGGTCGAGTGTTCTTTTCGTTATTGTGTTTGATGTCATTCTGCGATGTCTAATGCTAGAGCGGTCGCGGGAAGCCAGCGTACCTGTTCGCGCGGAACCGGACGGGCAGGATCCAGAGAGGGAGGCACTTTTGCCACCATCGACTGATCCAGAACCACAGGTAAGCACTCAGGCTGTATCGGAAAAGACGGGTATACAATTCTATCTATGCTTGTGTGGCAACGGTCGCTTCGTTGGTGGTGTTGTCAGTTATTTCTGCTATGCCGTTCTAACTGCCAGCTTCGACACTACCCTTCCCCTCCATGTGCGCGATGCCTTCCGTTGGGGAAGTCTCCCCGCTGGTTTGTTATTTGCTGCCTTCCAAGGCCCCGCGGTGCTCCTTAGTGTTCCTGTGGGCTGGCTGAAGGATCGGGTGGGGACCCGATACCCGACCACGGTCGGGTTTGCCCTTCTGGTGCCTTTAATGTGGCTGATTGGCGTTCCTGGGGACGAACGGTTTCCCTGGGCTTATGAAGAAAAGATTGGTTCGATTATATACAGCGTATCTGTCACGTGTATCGGGGTTGTGATATGCTTGCTCAACGGGGTGGGTATGATGGAAGCCACTCGTAAGTTTTTGTTTTCTCCTTTTTTGGATTAGTCTCATTGGCCAGTGATCATAACAATTTTGCAGAAGCTGTTGATGAGATCGAAGGAGAGAATCCTGGAATCTTTGGCCCGAATGGCGGGTACTCAAGAGCGATATCGGTTTCTAGTATCAGTTGGACACTAGGGATGTTTGTTGGGCCGATTATCTCGGGCTATGGCACGGAAAAAATCGGATATTATGGAATGAATTGTGTACTGGGTTCGTAAAACCCCCTGTCGTGTTTCTTCATGTCCCAACACTAACGGGCCCAGCGGGGATATGTGGGCTGTGTTCATTCACCGCCTTCTGGAATTTAAAATCGTCTGTGCCTCAACGGCCTCAGAAGCAGACGTCTTCTGGTGGAGTTCCGAAATAAGAACTGGAGAATGAGCCGCGTTTGATATTGCGCAGAATTCACCAGTGTTTGGGGTTAGAAGGTGTATCTCGGTTAAAAAAGAATGAACATAAAAACATAGAATTTTTGTGACAAGCCGGATTCTTTTAAGTTTAGCGCAACAAAAGCACCAAAAGGGGGGCCAATAACCTTAGAATATTCCTGGAATATATGCAAAGAACGTTCGATGGGGCCATTGAAATCCTTGCCGAGGTACCTAGGTACTATATACTAGTATCAAAGATCAAAGAGCACACGACTTAACCCCAGACTCGTAAGGAAAAAGTTGGAACGCCATGGAAGTGGGACTGGGCACTGGACGTTGCGAATCTAGATAACTGGAGCAAATCCAGTCAAAAGTGGATATAAGGACTCGGAGTGGTCTTCTACTGGTCTTCTAGCGATCGTCCAGTCCCAAAATGGTCAATCTGAGGAAGAAAGTAAGACAAAGGGACAAACGGTGCTGTCAATTTCTCCGGTCCAACGGGATCCTTCCGTTCTTAGCTTCCCCCGAGCTCCTTCCGCAATCAATTCTGAACTCATATTTTCTTTGTATAAACATCCCACGGACCTTCTCATATTCCCCCAGACTTGACGCCACTCGCCACCCCTTACCTACCTAGGTAGATACTTCCATACTTCATTTCAATAAGCTACCTCCGATGTGAGGTACCTACCTAGGTATACACTTAAATCTGTGGTAACCATGGTTGTGTGAGACTCCACCACGGAGCCCACGGATTGACATGCCGAAGGATCTCCTGCCCCGGCCGAATCTTTAGAGGCTTCTAGGCTGCCCGTTAGTTTTTTTAGGTGCATAGTATATATTAATACTGGATGAGAGAGCGGAATCGTCAGTTGGAAAAATTCTGCGATATTAAGCTCATGCCAAGCGAATTTCCTTCACGGCACTTCTCTTCACTGAAATCTTGACAACCTCGAGTTACTCGGTCCATCCAATGGCACCAATTCACCCCCCACAGAATATCGCCATCGTCGGTGCTGGCATCGCTGGCATTGCTTGTGCATTGGCCATGTCCCGGGAGCTTTCTCCCTTCGTACCGAACCTGAAAATTACTGTCTACGAACGACACGATGTGCTATCGACTTCCGGCGGTGCTATCAATCTGACCCCCGTCGCCCAACGACATCTCGCCCAGCTAGGCGTGTTAGATGAGTTGGACCGGATGGGTCCCGAGGGCGGTGCCGATGTTGACGCCATTGAGCTTTTCTCCATGCGTTCGGGCCGCGCAATCGGCTCCATCAGCTTCACAGATAATAAGGGAAAGGGATTTGGCGGATACAAGGGTCGAAGAGTCATGCGGATTTCTCTGTCGGTAGCGATGTTGACTGTGGCAGAGCGGACTCGGAATGTGGAGGTTGTCTTCGGCAAGAAAGTGATCGGTGGGGAGGAATTCGACGATAGAGCCGCTGTGCTTTTCCAGGATGGCACACAAGCAGTGGCGGACTTGATCATCGGCTGCGATGGCGTCCACTCGGCGGTCCGCACCAAGTTTGTGGACGTCGGCCGGCCTGCTGAGTACACGGGGTTGTCATTTTTGCAGGCCACGATCGACTCGGATTCACTTTCATCGCCCGCTCATTTCCGCACATCATCGCTCAATATCTCACGACATGGCTCAATGCTGGCGAGCTACTGTGACCGTGATTGCGAACAGATCTTCGCTGCTGCTATCGTTCAATTCAGTCCGGAAGCCCTCAGCAGCTATCGACTAGAGCCTGGTCAGGATTGGGCCACCCAGAACAGAATTCGCTGCGCCCTCCGCGGAGAGATCAGAGACCGATTTGGGAAATGTGCGATTCCATGTGTCAAAGAAATTATTGAGAGTAAAGCGGACTGGATGCTTTATCCCGTATATCAAGTTCGCCCCGGAGGGCGTTGGTGTTTGAACCGAGTTATTTTGCTGGGCGATGCAGCACACGCGGTATGTCCGACCATGAAAAGACTAACCCTGCTTGTTACATTCTAACAAGATAATTAGATGCCCCCGCGTGATGAGTCGGCTGCATACGCACTGGACGACGCAATCTTGTTCTCTCGAATTCTAGCCAGCTATCGCTCGGAGCCCCTGACGGAGGCTTTTGATGCATACGAGAATCTTCGTCGCGATATAATCAACCATGCATTTAAAGAGTCCCGTCGTATGTGGGAACGAAACCGTGAGATGGGATTCTTGGAGGGCAGAGTGAAAGAGTGGATGATGTCTTTCCATCTCAAATCGAACGAGCACGCGCGTGAGGCCGCATGGGAGTTTGATGCAACTAAGATTGCCCTTCCCACTCCAGCGCCCAGCGAAGACTTGGTTTCATTGAATTCATTCCTGAGGGACCGTACTTTCTGAATGAATAGCATTTTACAGGACTGTGGCGGAGTTTGGATTGGCCTGCATGGACTGGAGCGTGAGTCATTTTATCTTATGGGTACCCGGTAATTAGATCCTCAGACATATATCTTGATTATACATAGAGAAATTGCATTCACAAATTAAGCCGTTTTGGTCCTTTTCTGCTGTCTAGCCAAGAACTGAGAAGGAGACAAGATATGTCCATACAACTAGACGGGTGGGGCCAGCTTATCCTACTCCGGATAGCGTGCCTGTTGCAGCGCATGACCACCAAGTAAACACAGTCCATTCCTTTCTCTACTCACTCCCTGAATTTGATTGATGAGTTGCTTTGCTATACAACAGTAGAACTCGAGCCCTACGATATCATGTACTAAGGTATTTGTGGGATATCAATGCAAGCAAACAAGGTAGATTTTGCTAAGGACTAAATTGCAACAGATTCAAACAAAATAGACACAAATTGCGCTTCTCGGACAGCGATTCCCCGCTTGCTACATAATTTCTCACTATTTCACTTAGAAGACGAGGGTCTGACCAGCAGTACCAACCACAGCAGCCTCGACGTTGGCCGAGCCAAGCAGCTTGTAGTCGTAGGGAACCGATTTCAGGGTTCCAGCCTCAGCAGTGTTCTCAGCGCCGCCGAAGTCATTGTCCTTGGCCACAGCATAGCCAGAGTCGGTAGAGTAGAGGGGCTTCTTGCTGTTAACGAAGGTGTTGGACTCAACAAGAAGCTGGGCGCCTTGGCGGGTGTTGATGCCGTCGGAGACGTCCAGGTAGTAGTTGTTGTAGATGTGGCCAGTACCGAAGCGGAAGGAAGGACCACGCGAGTTGATGTTGTACCAGTAGTTGTTGTTCTGGGTGACGCGCAAGTGACCGGTGTCCTCATCGCTGTTGCTGTCCGAGTGACCGATCAGGGAGGCCTTCCAGTGGTCGTGGATGAAGGTGTTGGACACAGTGACGAAGTCGGCAGCGTGGGTAAGCTTGTTCATATCAGCATCTGTGGTTTGTCCTAATCCGGCATCCTGTGATCTGAACTTACATCGATGAGTCCATCATAGTAGTCCTTGTCGTGATCGCGGTCAGAGGCGACATCGCAGTGGTCAATCCAGACATTGGTGGATTTTTCTAAGCCCGGTCAGCCTTTCGTCTGTTTCCTAGACAGATATCTTTTAGCAGGTTGTACTCACGAACAGCAATGGCGTCGCCGTTGTCGGCGACCACCTTGTGGACACCAAGGTTGCGGATGATGACATTGGTCTGTTCCTTGACCATACTATAATGGTTTAGTATCATCTCAAATCGATGCTGGGAATGGCAACATACAGGCCGAAGCCGTTCAGGATGGCTTTCGAGTCCTTGCCAATGATGCTAGTGTTGCTTCCAACACGAACTTGCTTGGCCGACTTCTCGATGGGGCCGTCAACAAAGACAACCTTGGCATCATTGCCGCTGACTGCAGAAGTGAAGGCAGCATACGAGGAGACAGTGGTAGTGGTGCCACCAGCACCACCGTTGGTGCCTCCATTCTCGCTGGCATAACCAGTAGCGACCTAAGTCAGAGCCACGTTAAGATGTTGACCAGAAGATGCTTGAACAATTCGCGCATTGATACTCACATCATCGACGCTTGCGCGCTTTCCGAAGTTGGTGGTTGCAGTAGGAGCTCCCAGTGCAAGGCTAGACAAGCAGCCGAGCAGAGAAACTGCCATCAAGTTGAAAGGAGCCATCGTGGGTACAGAAAGAGATCTCGAAGGAATGAAAGAGTGGACTGAGTCTCGAAGTTGCTTTGGCGGAGTGTGAGAGTGTTGTTTTAAAACATGAGTATGTCACGGTCGACCGAAGGGGTTTATATACCACTCAGGAGCTTCGCCAGGCCATAGGAGCTCCTGAGACATGCTGCATCCACCATCCTCCTGACCTTTGGAGAATTTCCGTGCTGGATAATCTCTTCCGGCCAAGCCGAACCGAAGATTTACCGAGATGGACGTGATGGCATTAATTCTCCGACGAGTCACGTATCAGATTGCCAGCCTAGGGGTCTGCTTTGTGACAGCCATGTTTCCTCTGAAACACAAAGCTTGGCATAGATTGATATAAGTCCCCAGTCTAGAACGGGCTTAAGCCCTTTAGGGTCACGGACCGGACACCCGTGCACACCTTAATGGATGGAGGTCGTTTGGATGGAAAATAATCAGGCGACGAAATGGTTCTTCATTTACTCACAGGACCACTTCGCCGGAAGAACTTCCACAAATGATCTGAAACGTCAGCGGTGGGTTCTTGCCAAGGGCTCCATGGTTTCAGGAGAAAACCTCGATCTTGGCATTCAGAAGCGTCAAGGGGGAGGCTATATTTCCATCAATCGACCAATTTTAGAACGTAAGCCTTTATCCTCCTATGGGAGTTCAGTGTTGGCAATAGGGGGCTCTGTATAATGTTTTCTGTGCATGTTGACGGTGCGGTTCGACAATACAGGGATAAATGGCGTGATCGCATTAGTTAATCAAGTCTTTTGACAACCTCGATCTCGGGATCTTCAGATCTTCGACTCGTTGCGCAAATCCAAGTTGGGCCTTGAAGTCTACGGGGTATTTCCCATACAAGTTCATCCCGAGGTCACTTGGAGTCTCGTGGCTGAGTAATCCCTGTTCCACCCCGGGCCTCCCCCGCATAATTACCTGGGAATCTGCGGGGAAGCAAATTCCAATCACAAAAAACACTTCACTTAATCGCAATAGGCGGAATGACAGAGACATTTTCATCCGTGCCGATCGTCGATTTCGCTCGGCTCAATGACCCCGTGACGAAAAATGAGGAGCTCTCGAATTTGCGTGAAGCTATCTTCGTCGTTGGGTTCCTGTATTTGACCAACACAGGATTAGAGGTGCGCGTGACAAACAATGCGAGCAAATGAAATATGCTGAGCTAAACTTGAGACAGAGCCTGATTCATCATACGCATGAAAATCTACCCAAGTTATTTGCCCTGTCGACAGAGGCCAAGGAGAAATGCAATATGATCAACTCGCCATCTTTTCTTGGCTATACCCGCCTCGGTGCCGAGACCACTGCGACAAAAACAGATATCCGCGAGGTGGGCTTATTTCGTTTTCGTTTTCGGACCTGCCACAGTTCTAATTTCCCGGCTCTAGCAATTTGACTTTGGCACCCCTGGCGTGAAACCATGGGCAGAGCAGGACCCAATATGGCAACGGCTTGAAGGGCCTAATCAGGTAAGTCATACCCTTAGATGTGCGTCCCAACCACTAACCCTTAGCAGTATCCAGATTGCCCAGGGGCTCAAGACCTGGTTGAAGAATATATGGTGAAGACTGATAGCCTGGCGCAAGCATTCGTACGCCTTGTCGCAGAATGCTTGTCCCTCCCGCGGGAGACATTTGATGGCTTCAAGGGTAATATGAGCCGGCTGAAGTTTGTGAAATATCCACCCGCAGCGCAAAACTCCCAGGGTGTCGGCCCTCACAAGGACTCGGCGGGTCTCTTTACCTTCCTGTCCCAAGACAACACAGGCGGACTACAGGTACTCAATAAGAAGGGAGAATGGATTGACGTGCCTCCCATTGAGGGAAGTCTTGTTGTAAATATCCAACAAGGATTCGAAGCCATCACTGGAGGGATTTGCGCGGCCACAACGCACCGAGTTATCGTATGTTTACCATACCATTCATTACTGAGCGAGCTTTCTAACAGCTTGCTACCCTTAGGCGCCTACATCTCAGACACGTTATAGTATCCCGTTCTTCCAGAGCGTGAGACTAGACTTGGCGCTAGATCAGCTCAAGGAATCCGCTGCTCACATCATGCAGCGTATTCCGGCCTCGGACGACAAGAAGAAACGGGCAGTTGATGTGCCGAGTGAATTCCTTTCTCCTTTATATTCTTGCGTGAGTTGTTCTAGTTTGAGATTTCCATGCATGGCACTAACGAATTGCAGTTCGGCGAGGCTCACTTAAGAAATCGCATTCTAAGCCATCCAGATGTGGGCCAGCGGTGGTATCCCGAGTTGTACGCAAAGTATTCTCAGCAGGTCCTAAAATAGGGTAGGAAAGAAAAGTTGAATCCCAGTTAACTCGTAATCAATATGGGATCGGGATTCAGCTAAGTGGACCCCTACATCGACTCGGCATTTCGGCCAAGGATTTGGACCACCCACGGAAGCAAGATCAACACTGCCGATGCAGTTTGACATCGCTTATGCCTTTTACATACAAACTACATCGAGCTGTATCCCAATATTTCAGTCCAGGCTGCTTTCAGTCAATAGGATTTAGCATTGTTATTGGCTTTTTCTGACTCCATTGCCAATTCAAAGAAATGAGGCATTATTTACAGGGGTAGGGGCGAAGTCCATAAATATGGGATTCTATTCCAAGCATGCGGAAATAGACAGCTTTACAATCTGTTTCTGATTCTACTCAGTATCACCCTTGCAAGAATCCAATTCATCCCATACATAAAGTTCTGTGTTATTCTCAAGAAATCTCTAGGAGTCACTTGGCTTAAATATATTCGGCAAACAACCACGGCAAACAACGGCCGAGCCGTGTGAACCACAACAGCTACATATATTTGGGAGCAGATTGAAAGCAAAGTACAAAGTACCAACTATTTTGAAAGCAGTGTCAAATTCTTACGTAGTTCAGGTTAATCCTCGCTTTCGTGTCAGACAAGTGCTACTCCAGGTGTTACTCCGAGGGAAATAGGGAAATACCCACAAGTTCGCGGGGTAAATTCTTGCCGACCAATTCTTCCGCTCCCAACCATGCCTGGGATCAATGATACAGCTATCGAAGCTCTCCGGAGCCGCCTAAGGGCCGCGACTGTCTACACACCTGAATCAGAGAGTTACAAAGATGTTATAGTCCGCTGGTCGGACACTGGAATGAAATATGCGGTATGGAAGAACACGAAACATGACAAAATGACAAAATGACCAACTGATAAATTGCAGGGCGTCGTAGTCCAACCTATTGATGCGTCGGACATCTCGATCGCGCTGTTGTGGGCACAAGAGTATAGTATCGACCTTGCTGTGAAAGGTGGAGGTCATTCAACCGCGGGTACAAGCTCAAGCGATGGCGGCATGGTCATTGATCTGTCGCGCATGAACCAAGTGACGGTTAATACCGCGCAGAAGACTATCACCACTCAGGGTGGAGCAACCTGGAAGGAAGTCGACGAAGCCGGTGCAGCCCACGGCTTGGCGGCCGTAGGGGGTACCGTGAACCACACCGGCGTTGGAGGACTCACCCTAGGGGGTGGCTATGGCTGGCTGAGCGGAGAGTACGGCCTCACTATTGACAATCTCCTGTCAGCGACCGTCGTTTTAGCCGACGGTCGTATTGTCACGACCTCTGCCACCGAGAACATCGACCTGTTCTGGGGCTTGCGAGGTGCAGGCTACAACTTTGGCGTCGTGGCGGACTTCACCTACCAGGCCTACGACCAGAAAGATCCAGTGTACTCTGGTATCCTTGCATTTACCCCCGACAAGCTGGAAGGAGTTACGGATGCACTGAACGAATCCCTGGCAAAACCTGACTCTCGCTTCGGTGCGATGTCCATTTTCGCCCTGGCACCAGATGGATCTGGGCCCATGATCATCGTCATTGGCTTCTATAATGGTCCACGCGAAGAAGGCCAAAAGAAATTCGCCAGCTTCACGGCCCTTGAGCCAGTCCTGAATACCCTTGATATGATCCCGTACTCTATGGTGAACACCCTACAGAACCCGCAAGCGACCTACGGTGATCGAAAGTCTTTCAAGGGTATTTTCTATGAGCCGCCATTGGATCCTCACTTTGTCAGGGTAATCTTCAATGATTTCATGACCAAGATCCAGAGTGAACCAGATCTCAAGGCGTCTGCCGTCATTCTTGAGTATACTGACATGCGCAAGATTTGCGAAGTGCCTCTGACTGCAACCGCGCTGGCAAGCCGAAATCATACTCAGAATGGGATCATCTACTTGAGATGGACCGACCCATCCAAAGATCTGGAGCACCGCGCTTGGGCACGAGAAGTCCAGTCCAAGTGGAAAACTCAATTGGATACCAGAACCAAAGACCAAGCTGTTGATTCGAGCGTGCCTCAGTACATCAACTACGCAGAACGTGAGTCGGATTGACCCAAACATATTCGGACCTCAATAGATACTAACGTTGTACCCAGCTGGTGACTCTGTCGTAAGCAATATCTACGGCGAGAACCTCCAGAGACTGCAAGAGGTGAAGGCGAAGTACGACCCAAAGAACGTTTTCCACAATATGCAACCGATTCCAACGGGCGCATCCGTTAGCAAGCAGGAATAGGATGAGCGAGCACTTGAACTAAAAGTGGCTATTGGTTGACCTTTTTCCTTTGGATGGGTTCTGAAACTTCTCTTCGAGCAATCTGTGTTTCATTTTCGGTCTTTCTTCTCCCCTAGAAAAAGGATGAAAAGAGATAGGGCTGCCCAAGAATGTGCTAAATTCCAAGTATGTACAGTTCTATCTAGAACCGGGAAAATCAAGAAAAGCAATTCACAACAAATTGAGAGATAAGAAACCTATTTAGTCACACATAATACTCAAAGTCGGGGAAGAATGTGATACTTGACAGCCTTCACAGTAGTCCAACCCTCGAGAGCCTCCTCGCCCATATCTCGTCCGAATCCACTTTCCTTCACGCCCCCAAATGGAACATTGGGACTGAGCATCGCCCAAGCATTGACAGTTACTTGACCTGACTCGAGTGCCTTAGTCACGCGATGAGCGCGGTTAACATCGTTGGTAAAGATAGCAGCGCTGAGGCCATGGTGAGAGTCATTGGCTTTGAAAATGACTTCCTCCTCCGTGGTAAACTTGGCAATACTCTGTAATTTGTGCCCGAATTAGTATATGCCATAGAGTCTCGTATGCAAGCTTGCTTACCGCAACGGGGCCGAAGATTTCCTCTCGCATGATCGTCGCATCGTCACCAACATCCGCAAAAGCAGTGTTTTCGACGAAATATCCCTTCTCACCGATCCGCTCGCCACCAAAGAGAAGCCTGGCTCCAGATTGCTTTCCTTGACGAATGAAGTCAAGAATCTTCTCGTGCTGCACCCGACTAACCACCGGTCCCTTTGTTGTAGAAATATCCAATGGATTACCGGCGACTGTCGGAGCAGCAGCGGCGGCCTTCTTGTAAGCCTCCACAAATCGATCATAAATAGAGGCCTGAACGTAGATACGTGACCCAGCTGCACATATTTGCCCATTGTTGGCTGTGATTCCAAGGCGAGTCCAGAGAAGTGCATTTTCAATATCGCAGTCATCAAAGACAATAGACGGGCCTTTGCCGCCGAGTTCCAGGCTGACCTTCTTTAGGTTGGTTCGCGATGCTGCTTGCAAGATCTTGCGCCCTGCAAGCGCACTACCAGTGAACGCAATCTTGCGTACATCCATATGTTCAGACAAAGCTTGGCCTGCACTGGCACCCTCGCCGGTAACGATATTCACAATACCAGGAGGAATGCCGGCCTCCTTCACCAGCTCCGCAAGCCTCTGGGCGTACAGTGGCGAAATCTCGGAAGACTTGATGATCAAAACGTTACCAGTGACCAGAGCAGGAGCCAGCTTCCAAATAGTGATCATCCTGAGAGAATGTTAGACGTCTTTAGGGGTTCAGGTTGGCTGGGAGTGGAAAGCTTACAGCGGAGCATTCCAAGGTACAATCGCACCACAGACACCCAAAGGCTCGCGATGGGTATAGGCAATGCCACCTTCCATGTCAAGTGTCTTGCCATCGATCTTGCCAGCCCAGCCCGCATAGTATCGCAGACAGCCGACCGCCTGAGGGATGTTCATGCCGATCGAATCGGTATACAGGACGCCTGCGTCAACGGCCTCCAATGATGCTAGATCTTGCGCATCGCGCTCAAGCAGCTCTGCAAGTTTGAGCAACAGCTGGGCTTTGGCAGGTCCGGGAACTGTTCTCCATGATTTGAAAGCCGACTTGGCCGATTCCACAGCCTTGTTGATATCCTCCGGGCCCGCGGCGGAAATTGTTCCAAGTTGATCGCCAGTTGAGGGATTCTCCACAGCTAGCGTTTGACCCGTAGATGAGGGAACAAATTCATTGTGAATGAATAGTCCGGTCGGAACTGGGAGTGTTAGCACCGGTTGGATGTATGGCTAAGAGGGACTTACTTGTAATTTGGCGGCCTTGGACCCCCGTCACAGTCAATTTAGAAGACATTTTGATTGTTAGAGAAGAAATAAAATTATGTCAGATTGACGGTTCTTTATATGCCAGACGTTGTATCTGAGGTCCTCGGAACATTCCGTCGCGCGGAACTGTCTCTGGCCTCTAAGCTTGCAATTCCCGAGGTATGGGGACCAATTTGTTTCTCAAATGAGGGGGGATATTGGGTTATCTGGAGTGATATTCCGACGGAGATTATCGGAATCGACGATAGAGATCATGATCATACATAAACAAGAACGGAAGGTCACTTGTAAGGCGCTCCTCTCGTGTGCAATTTTGGGGGTTTCATCTCCTAGCTATAAGATGTGACAAGGGAGGGCATAAAGTTGCAGACTTTTCAAGCAGAAAGTGGACATTCTCCGTAGATAATCCTTCAAAGAAAACGTTCATCATAGCATTGCTCTCCAACCCGACCGGACTCATTCTGTATATCTGCCTCTTTCGAATATAGCAACGGAGTAGCGAGCGCAGGGGACGGAGATAAACGGCGTATATCCGGTTAGTCTGTTGAATAGTATAATACTAACATTCCCGATGGTTGTGCCAAATCTGCCTTTGATAGCCTCAAGACCGAACGGAGAAACTCACGACGATGTCTTCTACTTAGCTCTCCAAAAAGCCCAGGCTAAGGCGAGCAAGCCCTTGATACCTGCGCATAGCCAGAGAATGGGAGAGATCGCCTCAGTGACCTTGGTGACCCATCCGCCGATGATGGCGCCCACAAGCGTTAGCACAAAAGCAATTATTCGCCGGTCGCGTTTGACATTCCTCACAAGAAATAGCTGGGGGTCCGACATTAGATCGCAGAGAAGACTGGTAATCACCACGGTCGGGATCTCATTGAATCCCAAGGCACGACTCGCTACGATCTGACCCGCAGACTGGAGACTAAGAAGAACAATTGGGACTATCTGGTCCCACGGGGGTGTTTTCTGCGATCCCTTGCTGACTAGTGTACTAGAAATGACACCCCCTTGAACGAGTCCTGCCGTTAACAGGATTATACTGGCCTGTAACAGGAAAGACAGCATCAACGACCCTCGTCGGCGAGTACCCAGGACGCGGTGTAATTGTGCAAAAAGGAAGGATCCTAGGGTGAAACATCCGATGGACGTGAGCGAACGTGCCCAGCCATATCGACGGAGGTTTTGGTGTGATGTACCCAGTCCGACGAAGATGGTGTTTCCTACACACCACTGTGATTAGTCGACCGTGGGTGGGATTGTGTATTGGTGAGGTTGTAATCTTACCTGTTTGCATAGAAACGAAAGTGTTGTAGGCTACGTATGTTAGATATGCCGCAGTTGAGAGGCGGGAGTTGAGCTTGTCCGTACCTCTGTATATCGTGCTATCCACAAGTCCCGATATTAAACAACAAGCGAAAAGTAGGAGGTCAGCATGCTGTGGCTCAAGTTCGGCCCTCAGGGACGTTGGAAGTCCACCGATTGCACCTTTTTCAGGGTCCATGTTGGATGTTCTTGACTACAAGGAGAGAGAAATGAGGCGGATAAAGAGGCAAAGAGACACAGGGAATCTTCAAAATAAATCACAACTGAGAAGGGCATTTTCTTTTCCTCCGGCGATGCATTGAAGGACGGATGAATAAACTATGAGATCTGCCAACGTTTCCTTCCACCCCTCACCTGGTCAAGTGCATCATCTCACCCAACTTGATGCACCCTAAGACGGAGCCAAGAGGCCGTGAAAAACTCCGAAGCTCCGTGGAAATCTATGGAACCTGCAGAACTCGAAGCGAGATAAGTACAGCCACAATCACATGCCGTGCATAACGTATTTCTGTTAGACGGGCCGCAGACCAAGCCGACTTCATACTAACTTAGTCTCCGATGCATGCCTAGGATGCCAAGGATGACCCGGTGGGATGAGCGTTGGCTGGTTGCTTGGCGGCAACTTCTTTTTCCCCCAGCTCTATCCGCGGACAGGACTAGTGTCACCACGGGTTGTTCTGATGGAGGGGTTGACGTACGACCCGCTGTGCATAATCCCCAATCCTTGTGGCAGCCAAGCGCCTCTGGGTTTCAGACACACCCTCCCGATAGGATTATACCAGATACGTTGAGGCCAAGACGGAGGGACCAATGGTGCAGGTTGCTGCAGGGCAAATCCACCATTCAGCCCTCCATCTCAGCCTTGAGCACATCAACATCCAATTCTGCCATAACCCCAAGTACGACACCTAGACTCTCCATAAATCCATTGACAGAAACGCGCAGCATCCGGTTGGTCGTCGCGATGTATGTTATCTTCAACACGGTTGTAGACTCGTCGGAGTCTTGCTTCTGCCTTTTTTCTTGCGGCTCGGATGGGGCTTCGACCGCCGGAGCCACGAGGGTCAAAGTCCGTCGCACAAGAGGGGATAGTTCGGCATCAACTTCCAAGGCGCGTAGAGCGCACGATGCAAGGCGATTGGTCGGAAAAGGGAGGGATATTGTGCTGAATCAAGAGTTGAGCATTTCTTGGTCTATTCGGGTCTTGTGCTTGGGACCTATTTCGGGGTGGGGGTAGGGCTTACAGTGAGCAAGGGAACTCGGGATTGGTTGGTTGTGTGAGAGCCATGATAAGCGTAATTGAAGTTGGTAAGAGTGAGAGACGATAGTTGAGAGTTCAAAGCGGCGTCTTCCAAGCAGCAGGGGTGGATGAGTGTGGGAGATGACGGGGGGTGGAAATTGGCGATGCACTTCGGAGTCTTAGAGGAATTCCGGCCCGTGAGGGAACTACACGGCTGACTCAGCCCGGCAAAAGCCCCCACAAGGCTACAGCAAGTCTTGACTTACCTACCTTTAGCACTGCCCAGGTGGCTTTACACAAGGTACAACTGTTGTACAAGCACTACAGTACGTGTTGATTCGCTACACAGCAATAACGCCCTATGCGTCTTTTTTTCTTTTGGTGATGATCTCCCGGTCTGAAGAGCTTGGCGAACGAGGTCTTTGTGGAACGGTGCATTTGGCCAAGAGAAGGGGAACCCCTCTGAAGATATCGCCGCGCAGATCTCTCCCGTGAAAAGGAGCGCAAATTGCACCCGCACCACTCTACAATCATGCAGTCATCTTGCCAAGATACTCAGATTGATTAAATTCCTCTGAGAAGCAAGTCATTAGGATCAGCATGGTGGGTCCAGTTCCCCGTCCCCAACCTATCCCAATCAGCCTAAAAAGCCCGATGTAAACATGCATTATCTAGATTTTGGCTGTCCATACGGAGATATACGTATGCAACGCTATTATGGCTGTTGATTGATGGGAATAATCTGAACACCTACTCCGCGACTAGCGCTGTTAATCTTTCGCAATATGCCTTCTTCATAGACTCACTCAGCTGAGGTCATCTAGAATCAGTACGACGCGAAGGGAGCTAAGCCATCTGGATGTCTTGGCGGGTGGTGGAATGTTACATCCCCAAGAAACCGAGACTTCTGCCTTTGGTGAGGTGCTATTGTCCTCTACGAGCAAGCATACACTGCTCCTCCGGGATTGGTGTGTCTGCATGTGCAAATTACTTGCGGGGTAGAGAACTCGAAGATATAAAGAGCAGCGTTGCCCCTCGATGGTCGTACAAGAATCCAACTGTCTAAACAAAAAGACATCTTCTTTGCTAAACCTCGAACATGACTATCACAATCACCGTCGAGAAGGATGGATACTACGAGGTCAACGGGACCCGGCAGGAGCCAACTGTTTCCCTCTATGTGATTCCTGCAGCTTCCAAGTTGCGCCGTATGCTGAAAGACACCAAAGATCTCATTGTGTGTCCTGGTGTGTATGATGGTCTCTCCGCTCGCATTGCCATGGAGGTCGGCTTCAAGGGACTGTACATGGTGAGAACTCTAATGCCTAACACCATGTTCCTGCATGCTGACCAAGTGCACAGACCGGTGCGGGAACTACCGCCTCACGGCTGGGAATGGCTGATCTCGGCCTGGCTCAGCTTCACGACATGAAGACCAACGCCGAAATGATCGCCAACCTGGATCCATTCGGACCTCCATTGATTGCAGACATGGATACTGGCTACGGAGGTTAGTGATATGTGCCCTGAGACAATAGACTCTTATCACTTGGTTCAGAGATAGTCTAACTTCCTTCCAGGCCCTCTGATGGTGTCAAAGTCTGTGCAGCAATACATCCAGGCAGGTGTGGCCGGCTTCCATATTGAAGATCAGATCCAAAACAAGCGTTGTGGTCATCTCAATGGCAAGAAAGTCGTTGGTCTGGAGGAGTACCTTATGCGTATTCGCGCCGCCAAGCTGACCAAGGACCGCCTGCACTCAGATATTGTTCTGATTGCACGAACCGATGCACTTCAGCAACACGGCTACGATGAGTGCATCCGTCGACTGAAGGCCGCCAGGGATATTGGAGCGGATGTCGGACTGCTTGAGGGTTTTACTTCGAAGGAGCAAGCCCGTCAAGCAGTTCAGGATCTGGCACCTTGGCCTCTTCTGCTCAACATGGTGGAGAATGGAGCCAGCCCTCTCATTACCACAAAGGAGGCAGAGGAAATGGGCTTCAGAATCATGATCTTTTCATTCGCCACGATCACTCCAGCTTATATGGGCATTAAGGCCACTTTGGAGCGCCTCAAGACCGATGGAGTAGTCGGTGTACCGGAAGGTCTAGGACCACGAACGATCTTCGAGGTCTGTGGGTTGATGGACTCCATGAAGGTTGACACAGAATCTGGAAATGACGGTTTTGCCGAGGGTGTCTAGGAACTATATGGCGGCGAATATTGATATATGCATGTTTTGCATTGGACAAGCAACGGAGTTTCTATAGCTAGATATTCAAATTGGAAGCAATAGTCGCAATATACAGTTTCCCGCATCACCGAATACCGTTCTAAATCTCATCCAATTCTGGGACGTCTTCACGGGATTCCATCTCGTCGATCATTCCAACAGAAGGGGTCTCCGGAGCAATCTTTTTCACAATCTCTTTTTCGACTGTCGACCATTCGCCAGTTCGGATAATCTTATATAGACCGGGCCACAGGCTAGTATGAACGTGTCCATCCGACGTATCCTCCTCTGTCAGGGTACGCATTCTATTATCCCGGAACGGCAATCCATATTGGTAGCTGCCCCAGAAGATATATCTATCTTCCTGGCAATCCAATTTATGTTTGAACTTGATACAGCGCGCAATAATGTCGTGGAGCTGTTGCATTCGTTTCGGTCTCTCGGTAACAGCATACCGACCGAAGCAGGATTCTACCTTCTCGATGACCCAATTGCACTGTTTCTCCAAACTAGAGGTCTCCAACGATAGCACAGCAGAGCTCATCGCACATCTCCAGTGCCGGGAAATGTGGTTGGAAACTTTCTGTTGTTAGAAAGCAGTGACAGGAGTGACCTCTAGGGTTTTTCTGACCACTTACATTTTTTATTTATTTCGGAGTCGGCCTTGCGGAGATAATTACACAAACTTTGGTCAGGTCCAACCATAAATCCGTTCCAAAACGACTGATAAATCAGCCCAGCAATGTGAGTTTGGATGATATCCAATGTCAAGATATCAAGGCCGTCTGGTCTTGGCGTGGGATCGTTCCTTTGTTGAAGATTTGGCTTTGCTACAAAATGAGTAAACCGCCAGCGTTCAATATCGTGGTAAAGTAGACACATCTCTTGCTTAATTTGTTCGTCGGAGAAGGTCTCAACCCCAGCTTGCAAGCTTGCAATTTTGGCCATGAGGATTCGGTTCTCTTTTCTGACTACTTCCGATTCTTGAACAGCATCTTCGAGCAGCTCGCCTCGCCGACGACCCTGCTCCTCTACAAGAAGCCGTTCCTGCTGAAAGAACTCTGCTTTTTTTTCTGCGGTTTTGACTCGCTGTTTTGTTTGTTAGATGAAAGAAGTGTAGAGGGGACGTTCACCACAGACCCGTTGGAGCCGTTCAATTTCATCATGCGTATCCTTATTATCTATACAAGCTAATGAGTTTAGTAGATCCCATATAGGCCATGGATGGGAAAACGAACCCGTAGCAAATTGTCCCCATCTGGAGGATAAACCTGGGGAGGTCTGAGTATTCCTGTTCACCTGCTCAGGCTTGGGCTCGTCGTAGCGCCACATTGCGTATCTATACTCGAGTGTTGTGAAGTCTGAAATAATAATAAAAAAATTAGGAATTTTGCTTTCTACTCATGACACACCTCAGATTGTGACGACACAATTCGCTGATGTTGTAAAAATATGCCTCACGCCGACGCTCATTGCGGCTAAGCGCAGGAGTCAATGATATCAAGCTTGCGAAATGAGCAAACTTTTGCTTGAAGAAGTATCACCCTCCACGATTGTCTCTTGCAGAAAATCTCTTCGTGTACTCTATCTTCAGGAAATTCATAAGGAAGCCAACAGTTCCGAATTCGACATGACGACCCTAGAGGAGCGGCCAAAACTTATAGTGGGTGTTGACTTCGGAACAACCTTCAGCGGGTAAGTACATATTTGTGTTGGTAGTATGAGTAGAGTGGCAAGCTGACAGTTATAGTGTTGCCTGGGGATTGGAAGACTGCCCTGATGATATCGAGCTCATTCAGACGTGGCCAGGGGGTGGCAACAGTGAGTCCATAGGGCAACAGAGAACTTCATACCTCTAACCGTTTTAATAAGCCACAAGCCAGAAAGTCCCAACCATATGCTCCTACGACAACGAGCGCATGAAATGGGGTTATCAGACTGACCAGTCGATCCATCCGGGCAAGGAACAACGACTCATCCAGGGAGTCAAGCTTTTGCTAGAGGAGAGTCAGAAATTCCGCTACTTGCCTGCCAGTGACTCTCAAGGAATTATCAAAGACCTCAATAAGACGCCCGTGGAGGTTGCTGGTGACTACTTGGGAAAAGTAGTCGCACACGCTCAGGATGTCTTGGCACGTCGCTTTGGAGCTGCGCTGCAGACTATGGACTTGGAATATATCCTTACTGTCCCCGCTGTTTGGTCTGATAAAGGCAAAGACTATACTAGGCAGGCGGCACAACGGGCGGGTATATCTCCAGCAAGTTTAAGACTCTTGTCCGAACCTGAGGCGGCTGCGGTTTGTGCAATTCGAACAATTCAACCAAATACAATCTCGGTGTGAACCCTATCCAACCAGAATCGAACTTGAGTCATCTTACAATTTATAGAAAGGCGACTGCTTGATTGTTTGCGATGCGGGGGGTGGAACTGTGGTGAGTCGTGATTGTATGAAACTGGTTGGACAAATTCGAGTGACAATCATGATAGGATATCATTACCTACCGCGTCAAGCAAACCGACCCGTTGGCATTTGAGGAAGCAACGAAGGGAACTGGTATTTATCAAAGCCTCATACTTTTGCTTCTCTCTAACAGATACCAGGTGCTGTTTGTGGCTCAGTGATGTTAGACGAGCGGTTCGATGCGCTTATCAAAAGGTACGTAGGGAAATGAGCTTTTACATTATCAGCCGTCATTCTAATTCAGATACATATCAAAAGAATCATTGAGAAAGAATCGAATGAGCTACTCCCACAGTCTACAGCAAGGGCTGCACGGAAGTACTGGCAAGACTATATTAAGCCTGGCTATACAGGTCCTCTTGAAGATGATGAGATGTGTGAGCTTGGATATTGGATCCCTGTTCCCGGGGTTTCAGGGATCCCAAACCTCGAGCTTAGCGAGGGGCACTTATGTATCGATAGGTACGTATGGAGAATTAGCTTTACATTATCAGATGTCAAGTATTCTAATTCAGATACAGAGACCAAGTGAAGGAAATCTTCGATCCTATCATTCGGCAGATTGAGAAACTCGTCGCCAAGCAAAGGCAGAGCGTCGAGGAAGCAGGCTTTTCGACTAAGGTGAGCCCCCAATGTGCCTTCACAGGAAACGCAATTGATTCCAATTAGGCCATTATTCTAGTCGGAGGCCTTGGCGCCTCGGGGTATCTCTACAAGCGCTTACAGGCTGCTTCCGACGGCATCCAAATCATGCATCCCCCAAATGCGTAAGCTCTTGACCCTTTGTCAACTCAGGCCGAGACTGACTTAAAAGCAGATGGTCCGCTGTTGTTCGGTACGTACTAGAGGCATTCCCAGTACTTTCTTTGTACTTAACAGGCTTAGGGGTGCTGTTATCCGTGGACAAGAAGGCAACCAAGTAGAGAGTCGCATTGCGCGTTGCAATTATGGCATTAAGCTGAGAATCCCATTTGATTCCAAAAAGCACCGCGCAGATGAGGACCTTGAATGGTGTCCTTATGAAGAGGAATGGAAATTGAATCGGCGTATGGAATGGTATATCCTCAAAGTGAGTAACTTCCAGTGTGCACTAACCAATCCTTAAGAGTTATGACTGCTTAACGGACTTTAAGGGAAAATCTGTCTCCGAGAGTGAGCCAATAAGGATGAACTTCTACCGTGTGGTTGGCGTTGGCGAATCCTTCGTATTCCGCACCTCACTGCTATTTTGCCAGGCTAACATAGCTCCTGAAAAAGTTGACTCTAGTATGTCCCTGTGGCGTGAATATATATCTGGGGTTACTTATACTGACCTGAACAGACGTGGCGGTACTGTGTGAGTTGGAGGCAGATCTTAGGAGAATCCCGAAAGAGCTTTTTACAAAGAAAACCAACTCCAGAGGGAAGCAATATTACCATGTCTCCTACGACTTGGTCCTAAACGCCAACTTCAGCATCGCTGTTGTTTGACCTGCAATTCAATGGTGTCTCCTACGGAAGCGTGAGATCTCGCTATTGAATTCTAGCCCGGCGATCCAGCAAAGGTATATGTTTAGATGGATGACGATTTGAATGGGACTTTTTGCCTATGATAGGCGTGGCTGTTCCCATTGCAGGCTCAATCCTTTGGTCGCTTGAAATTGGCTTTATGACATAGCTTAGGAGACAGAAATAGCTAGCAACCAGAACCCGATATTTGCTTTGCGTGTGTTAAAGCTACGAACTACACGCGTAGGAAACGTGTAGACCTGGGAGTTTGTCTGCTTCTACAATACGACTTTTTGTAGGCTCAACATTTATCCAACGGGACTAGACTAGATTCGAGAAAGCATAGCACTGCAAGCTGGAGTAGACTAGACTTGATATCAACCATCCCTGCTACCCTGTAAAACAGCCAAATGTTGCAATCCAGAGCCTTTTAAAACATCCAACGGTGCTACGAAAGCCATCTGACCCCATGAGAAAACTTGATTCTTTCCGCCATATATGAAGACTTCAAAGCGGCCGGCAAAGGATCCGTCCACCCACACACGACTTCCATATATCTCGTCTGTGGATATAATAATCTGTGACTGGCGGGGTATTGCTACAACATCATGACTTGAGGTAGTCTTATTAGTCCAAATCCGTCCAGGCTGGTCTTGGTCAAAGCCGTCGGCCTGAGCGACAGAGCGAAGTGGGTATTGCCACCCATCAGAAACAAAGGTCAATTCACCATCCGATGACAAGGTAAGTGTCGCATCAGAGGACTGCAAAGAAAACGGACCCGTGATGTCCAGTTGAAGGGTGTAATCCATGCCTTTACTGCCATAGCCCAGATTATATTCGTCCTGAGTGGACTCTGGAGTTGGCCTTGTCCATGAAAGCAAGAGTCCTGATTCGTTGCTCCCTTCTCCTGGAAGTCGTCGGTCCAGATTTTGTCCCACAGCTTGAGAGGACAATTGTGCGATAGATTTGGCCAAGGTTTGTTCATGTAAGCGAGGTCCGCGTTCACCACACCATGCTTGCGACGCCACGACTGGGATGCCATCACGAATTGCATAGTAAGCCTCGAGTTGGGTAGTGGCATCCGGACCACTATCATTCCAGGCAGCCAGCAGAGCACCCGGCACAGCTTCGGCATCCGGTTGTTCAGTAGTGTTTACGGGATTGAAGAGCTCCGGCGTCCACTGCCACCCGTCCCGGTCAGCGAAGTTGAGGACGCGGGCATTGTTGAAGAACTGTGGATAAGGGGCTGGCGTGATAGGCACATGATTGCTTTTCAGCGACATATAGGCCCACCAGTCTTCAGAGTTGATCACTTTGTAGCCGTTGCGGGCTAGTTCGACCGGATCTGATTGCCCATACTGCCAGTGTTGAATTGCCACATTCTTATCGATGGTAATGTTTGACGGCTCGTAAGTCCCCCAAATACGAACACTTTTTCCAGACGTTTCTTGCACAAAACGGGACATCTCGTTCACGAACTCAACATAGTCATCCGCAAAGTCAGGATCGTACTCATCCGCGCCAATGTGCACCTCCTTTGTGTGGAACCAAGGAAGGAATTCACTCCAAATGGACTTCATCAAAGGAACAGTGTCAGGATGGGAGAGATTGAGCAGGTCCTTCGAGTCCAATGCAAGCTCGGGTTTCCATTTCGTAATCGTGAGAGAATGCCCGGGGCTTTCGATCTCCGGCATTACTGTAACACCTCGCTGAGCACAGTGGTGCTGGAAGTCATCAAAGTCAGCCCGGGACAGTGTTTCGTTGGGACGCTGGACAAGAGGGTGAAGGGCCTCGCTTTCGGGATGCAAAGAAAACTGCGAGTAAACCTCGTTCCAGGTCTCGTTCTGACCGCGACTTAGCGGGTAGTTGTCGGTCGCATGGTACTGAAACTCGGACATTTTGAAGAACGAGGCATATGTGCACAAATCTTTCAAAAACTCCAGCGAATACCATTTGCGACCAGCGTCTAGCAGAAATCCACGAGTCGCATAGGCGGGGGCATCTTTCACGCGACCAGTTTGCAGGTATGAGTGTGTCAAAAGTAGCTGCTGGAGGAGGGTACGCGTCCCCCACCACATACCTCGCGCCCCGGAGCCTCGAATCAAGACACTGCCATCCTGGATCTCCAACTCATATCCCTCCTCGGTTTCGCGTCCATTTTCGTAGGTAAACCGGCCCGGGTTGTCTGCGCGACTGAGGAATATTCCCGATGTGTGTTTCGGAAATTGCTTGACTGTGCGAAGCTCCCAGGAACTGTTCGTCAGCTCCTGCAAGTCGTCACGGAATGTGTTGGCAAAGTCGGATGCTGATGGTGGAATGAGCGTCAGCCCATTATGATCCTTCCAGCTGGCAAAATCGGCATCCAGGTAGACTGTCCGGTCGGTGGTTGCTAAGGAAAAGCCTTTGTTATGACCTGAACCTGTGTCATCGAAATGCACCGGGGGAAGGGTCTGCAGCGCAGACGCGACCGTGGCAAGCGAGAGGATAATCCACTTCATGTCTAGACATTGCGATATTGAGCAAGACGCGAACTGACCTTCTTATACAAAGCAAGGGGTTGTATCAGCGTTACATTCCTGCTTGTACAGGGGCGTGGGGGTACATGGGTGTTGCGGGGAAGCGTGGAGTTTATATTGGCAGGGTAGTACTCGTTAGCAAGGAGTAGGAAAAAGGAAAACAAACCAAAGGGACTTTTATTCAAATGTACACTAGATTCGGTCTAGACTTCTTTCCAGCACTTTTCTACTTCCACCATTGTGCTTTTCTCCGGGGCAATTTGTTTCTATAGATGTAAGTGAATATGCACTCAAAAAGCAGTGCCGCGGTATTATCTGCTCAAGACTCCGGTATATCTGGGTTTGCTATAGCCGCTTGGACATGCACAGGGAGGACAAAGGTATTTTCCAATCCTGCCCAGTGAAGCGCATCAAGTCTTGCGAGTCCGAGTTTCACAAGTGGGAAGCTTTGGCTTTGGCAGCGCAGGACCTGTAGCCATGAATCTACTAAATGCTTTCCCCGAACCGCATGTGCCATATTTGGAGCCTGTACCAGTAGCAGCATGAGGTAATTTGAAATTGTGGCAAAGCCAATCCGAGACCCTAATAATGTTAGCATCCAAGTCGTATGAGATAGTGTGAGTGAAGGTAAGCTTACAAGAGTACCAGAATGCCGTGAAATCGCTAGACGTCAGTCGTCTCGCAAAGTTCACCAATATGGAGGCACACTTCTCTGCGGCTTGTAGGGTGGCATCGCCAGTACCAAACTCATCGGAGATAGCTATCTCTGGTAGTGATTCAATCTCCGGGAGATCCATGAAGTCCAGCATTGACTCATCTACAGGCAATGGTGACGTGGCAGACAAATCTTCCAAGTCGAAAATAAGCGGCGGGTCGGATGAACGTGCCATTGGTCTTAGCATGGCACGATAAACATAGACCACGAGCAACAAGTAAGCAAAATGAATCGAGGTGGGGTATGGGGCAAGCCCATTCACGGATTTGCTCCAATTGGGAAGTCGAAAAGTTTCAGGGAGGGAAGAGTACCAGCCATTCAACTTTTCGAGCAGCCCACGCCCTAGCTCGGCAGAGGCGATGAAGTTGGCGTTCAAGAATTGCGAGGCCCGGAGCGTGCTAAAAAGAAAACCAAGGTCAGCAAGATTGACTCTTCGCCGGCGAACAGACAAGGGGCTCTGCTGAGTGTCAAAACGTACTAAAAGGTTTCATGGATCTCTTCGCCGATTCGTGCGAGATTGATAAGGTATCGGAACGGAATCTCGGTGTCACAGGAACTTGTTGAGAATCCTTGTCGTGGCCCCACTAAAAAGTCCCCTTCGTCCAGTTCACTCACGTCCCACTCTGCGGGATGGATATATGGTGGACGGCCCATCAGCAAACTGCGCCATTTGTCTTCGGCATACACAGCCCACCACAACCGCCGACGGAGGCGCTTCTCCCATGCCGGAATGCCCCACATGCGGCATTCGATGTGAAGGCCGAGGGAACATGCCAACCCAACGATTTGGCCGACGAAGGACCACAAAAACGGGGTATCGGCGGTTGTCTGCCGCGTTTCATCTTTTGACTGTTGGTGTATATATAACAACGCTGCTTGCAGCACAGCCAAACGGGGACTATGGATCTCTTCGGTCACGAGTTCATAGACCATCCGCCACAACATGTCAACTGGTGACGCATTATACGTGCTCAGCACACAGAGATAGTCATCATGGGCGACAAAAGGAAATGCCGACGCATAGATGGCCGCGAGAAGGTGCACGGGCACCTTTTCTAATGCCGACAGATCCGGCAGCTGATATGTCATCGCAGTCAACCCTAGTTGAGAACGGGAAATGATTGGCAAGGCAGGAAAGACATACTTGACAAACCTGACCTTCTGTTAGTTCACTGATGCTTCGGTCATATGTTGAGGGGTAATACTCACAAAGCTACCAGCCTCCTTCCATACTCAGGGGGTACTAGATAGTTCAGGCGTTCCCGTGTCGCGTCGCCGACGCCGGCCCTAGTTTCATGCTTAATAGAGGTGGTGAGCTCTTCGGACGAAATCATGAAGTGTATTGGAATTCTTTGTGCCGTAGGGACACCTCCGGCGTTGCGAAAGTGCACTTTGTAGAAATATTTCATGCCAGAATCGTCAAAGCAACAATGCCTTAACAGCCAGGGGTCTGACTCAGCAGATGCGCCGAAAAGCTGGGCGTAGCCGGGTTCCAGTTGATCAATGCTCTGCACGAACTGGGTCGGGGGTCTTCCGGGGGCTAGAACACCGGAGCCTGGGGATAGCCCGGTATTACTTGGATCGAGGCCGATGGGTGGGAATCGTGGTTCGACACTTTGTGTTCCACTCCCTGCCCAACTGGACTCGCGGGTGAAATTGCTGTCGCATGTTTGCGAGACGAGTGTGTTCCCATCGACACTTTGGGCGGCAAAAGGCGAAAAATTGTTCGCACCGCGGGCTCTTTTCGGTGGAGGATTATCAAACGTACACTCCAGTTTGGCCGACCGGCATCGTTGACAGGGACCTCCGCCGTCGGTTTGACAACCCAACTTGCGGGAACGGCATTGATCACACGGTCGCTGACGTTTTGACCGATATGGCCGAGCAGAAAGGGGAGAAGACATGACTTGTTTCAGCTGATCGGCGAACGCAAGGAATGTAGGCTAATGCGCCTTTATCAGGTCATGTCAGTGAAGAAATTGTCGGCGAACGAAGAACAGTGGGTGGCCGAGGTGGCCGACACGAGTGGCCGAGATGAGTGGCCGAAGACACAAGAAAATTCGGCAGTATGCTGAGGCAATAATGTCGCCCGAAAGATGCGAAAGATGCGAAAGATGCCAGAACCGATCGCCCAACACGAGGGGAGGATACCTAATGACGTCATCCGCCGACCACGGCAAACCGGCAAGTCGGCAAGTCGGCGAACGCAGACAGTGGCCAACTTGTATGTCGAACAACCACAACAACTAATTCTACGGTTGATGCAAATTTTCAATTCTCAATAAATCCAGACAGATATAAAGGGCCTGGATATCCAGACTGAAGACATTCATATAGACTAAAAAAATCATATACTATATCCAGCCAAACAGAAAAGCATTGCTTAAATATCCTAGACCCAAATCTATCAAATCCACTTCGGAAATATCAACTACCATACCCTCACAATGCCTCAAAACAGCGGATTGAGCCGATACAATCACCTTAAGGCTATCTTTTCCAGAAACCCTAGCCAACAAGCGGAGGCCAAGGAGGATACAACGTCCGAATCTCCACTGGTCCCACGGTATGTACCCCAACTATGGATGGAATGAAAGAATTATCATAATGCTAACTCATTCTAGACAGACACAAACAAAAAGCTACAAGAAGCGTCACATCCCGCAGAATTACAATGGTGAGCACCCCAACCCTAATATAACGGCATGGAACATCAGCTAATAGGTAACATTGTCTAGCGGCCGATATGTGCTTCGGCTCTTGCTGCCGAAACTGATAGATGTACGCTCATCTCAGTGACAATCCTACAGCCAAGCAGAGGCTGCTAAAAGCATTTTGATATGATATTTTGGGGTAGACGGACATATTGAACCCCTTGTTTATATATAGAACTTCATAATTTATAATTTAGCAACCTCGTTTCTTCTTTTCCATTTACGTCGGCTTTCTTCTCCGTAGTCGAGTTAGAAGTGATTTAGGTAGATAGAATAATATCACTCGCCGCTTGTGTGGATGTACAATGTATGGATGTAGGGGGCTCGGAATGAGCGCCAAATCGTGGGGTGGAATTTCTTCTCTCCCTTGATCTAATTGGCAAGGGTCTCAGGAGCGGACTCTGCTGTGATGATACGTATAATTATAGCTACTGTATATTCCGGGCAAATTAGAGAAGTGTATAAATTCCACAACGGGTTCTCCGCACAGTAAACGCGGGGGAGCGGGGGGTAAGAGAAAATTCATAAAACGGTGCTGCTTGGCTCTGTAGGATTCCACCGTGTTCACTATGATATGATCGACATTGAACTGCATAATTTGTGTTTATCCCGATGGGACTGTATTTGATCTCCCAATAAAATCCCCGATATCACTGATTCCCGAAGAAATGGGCAGATCATCCCTCTTCCGCTCGAGCGACCGAGTTCCGAGCTAAACACATGAGGGGTTCACTCGAAGCCGCGGAGACTCAGATACACCATCTATTGAGATTAAAACTGGCTGCTTCTTCGAGCTCTTTATTTAATAAAGCAATTGAATCTGATAGTCTTGTATCCGGTCAGCTGTCAGCATCTACATCTCAGCACAGTATGATTTTTGAACCAGCAGAGAGAGTTCTGCTTCCAACAAAGGACCTATTGTCCTATATTTTTGATGACCCACCATATGACCAAGACCAGCCAGTGAGTGACAAACAACGCTTCAACCTTATCATCAACCGGGTGCCAAATTGACACGGGCAGATCTACATCGACGTCAACAATCCCTCTCGGTCGATCTCCTGTAACCAGGCGAAAAAGCTAGTTCGTCAGCTCATCGCCGGTCTACGGGAATCTGGTCTCCAAAAAGGCGATTGTGTTCTCATTCATTCTTTCAATGATGTACGGAGGTCCCACCATGCAGTTGGATGAGGTTACAGGATGCTGACTTATTCTAGATAAATTATAGCATTCTTGTGTTGGCCATTATTGGAGCTGGAGGATGTTTCACGGGCTCGAACCCATCTTACACTCCGCATGAGCTCGCTCATCATATCAAGGCCTCCGAAAGCAGGTTCATTTTCTCCGAGCCCGAGATCTTCGATTCTCTCATGCGTGCCACTGAGGGGAAGAATATACCCAAACAAAACATTTGGATCTTCGACAATCTGGGACAATCTATCCCGGCTGGAATGCGATCTTGGAAACAGCTATTGGAAGTCGGGGAGGAGGATTGGGTGCGATTCAACGATCTTGAAACCTGCCAACAGACTACAGCGGCGAGGTTGTTTAGCAGTGGCACCACTGGTCTACCCAAAGCTGTGACAATCACACACCACAACCTCATTGGACAGCATGAGCTTGTTCACGGTGTCAATCCGCGCTCTTACCCTGTTAGTTCACCCGTTATCGGCTTGGAAAGAGCCTTGACAAGTTAATGCGATGGCGTCACTGACCCATGACACTGTTGAATAGATTTCACGGGTCATTGCAGTACCCATCTTTCATGCATCCGCAGCTCCAGTGTCGCATATTTCAACACTAAAAGCTGGCTCAGTTGCATATATGATGCGTCGGTTCGACCTCGAGACATACCTCACTACAGTCGAAAAGTACAACGTCACCGACCTTGCTGTTGTTCCACCAATCGTGATAGCAATTCTGATGTCTCCTCTTTCTCGAAACAAACCCTATTTGCGAAAGGCTCGGATGGCAGGGTGCGGAGCGGCTCCTTTGGACAAGGACGTTCAAGCCAGGTTCCGCTCCCTGATGGGCAACGATACCCCATTCACTCAGGTATGGGGGATGACTGAAACATCGTGTGTGGCTACAATGTTTCCCCACCCAGAGCACGATGATACGGGCTCTGTCGGTCGGCTCATCCCAAACCTCGAAGCCAAGTGCGTTGTATCGAACTCCCCTGTTGGATGTGTAGCGTTGTCTCAAGTCTGCAACTAATATCGATTTCCCCCAGACTCATTGATGAAGACGGAAAGAATATCTCAGCCTTCGGCGTCCGTGGCGAGTTGTGTGTCCGAGGTCCGACAGTGACACCGGGGTACTTCAACAATCCCGAGGCTAATTCTGAGGCCTTTGACGCTGAGGGTTGGTTCAAAACGGGCGATATAGCCTATTGTGACCAGCGCACTCGCAAATGGTATATTGTGGATCGAAGGAAGGAACTGATCAAAGTCCGCGGCTTCCAGGTCGCTCCACCCGAGCTAGAGGCGGTGCTCTTGTCGCATCCGCAGATTGTGGACGCAGCCGTCATCGGGATAACCTTCGCTGATGCCGATATAGAGTATCCACGAGCCTATGTGGTTCGGCGATCCGGCGATCAAGGAGCCAAGCTAACGGAAGCTGAGATTCAAGAATACGTCTTAAGCCGACTTGCCAAGTACAAAGCACTCACAGGTGGCGTGAAATTTGTTGGTGCGATTGCACGGAACCCAAGTGGCAAGATCTTGAAGAGGGTATTGCGCGAAGATGCTAGGAAAGAAATCGAGGCTGGACTCCTGAAAGCCAAGCTTTAAGCTTCAATTTAGAGGTAGGATAGCTCACTAGGTAGCACAACTTTTGGAACAATTTCTTTGTGTCGAGTAATAATTTGAGTAAACCTTTTAGTGAGAATTCCCGGCATATTTCATTTGGACTTGTATGCCACGGTCACTTTCTTTGGCCAGAAAGAATACTTAGTAGGGCAACTGGAGGCAATGTAAATGTTGCCAAAAAATAAAAAATAAAAAGTCATCGCCCGGAGGCGATCCGGCAGCTCGAGATCAAACGGCACTCGAGCTGAGGGTGAGCGGGTCCCAAACAAGTGGTGCACCAATTGTCGCCAACGATAACCGCTTGGCCAAATGCCCGCTCACCCAAACATTCATACAGCATACTTCAATATATCATATGAAAAGAAATAATTAATAGGAATTATAGGCATCTTTAAAGTTGTTGCTTCTACGTTGAAGCAGTCATATAAATGCGCAGATGCCCAGTGTTCCCACTCGGACCTGGTACCTGAATCGGCTTAATAGCACTCCCTGCTTCGTTTCGCCCTTCTGTACAACTGGTATACCTACTGGTAGTGTTAGAGCAGCTTAGATGATTGAAGTGCAAGGGTTTACATCAAGAAGAACCCAGAGTGGGGAAATGTGGAGAAGCCGAGTTCCGCAGCTAAGCATAATTTAGTTCAGCGGGGTAAGTCGCGTTGCCGCAGAGCCTACCCATGGATGAACAAGGGGTTTTTGATATCACAACTAACGAACAGGGCTATGCAATACCTTGATCTGATCCCTGGGCATCTTTCTGCCTTCGAAGCCAATGGAGCTAAATTCTCCAGCAAGAAGAAGCTTGTAGTTGTGAAATAGTGGGGACACCAATCCAATTATAAACTAGGTACAGTGAATATATGATTACATGTACTAAGAATCAATACCAGGTAGAAACCCTTGAGCCACCGAGATGGCAGCTAAGGTTGCATAGATCCAGGGTGTGCTATGTTAAATGTCTGATCTGTGAGGCAGGATTATTCGCCTCAGGCATCAATCAGACAGAACGTAGATAGATCAGCTCTCACTTCGCTGTCTTCCTCTCTCTCCCCCTCACTGTCCATCCCTTTTGTTTAGGAATCTTATAGCTGCTTTTATACATACATTGAATCTTCACCGTGGCGTGAGTCCTTGAATATATGAGATACACGAGTCGGCTTCTTCCAATCTTGGCGGGCCGACTGCTGATCATTCCCCAGACCGCAGACCCGAGTTTCGCCTGAACTCACTCTGTTACCTCCATTGCCGGCTACAACTTCAAATAAACTGGATGTTGAAAATGAAATGCTGCGACGCACAAGAAGATCGCCTACGGTATGCTGCTGGTATCGTCAGCGCACTTTGCGCTGCGATGCATCACTCCTGGGCTCTCCGTATACTCGGTGTCGGCAAGACGGTCGCACAGAATGTAATCTTGGCGCTAAAGATCCTAGGCAGTGAGACCATAATCGAAAGACTTGCGTCAAGCACCATTCAATAACCTCTACCAGGTACCCAAAGTCGGCAAACCCGGTGCCGCCAACGAACCAAGGTTTAGGGTCAAACAGCATGATTACTAGCCGGCACGCCAACTTGCACCAGTCAAATGATTATCCAGCTTTTGTATCCCAGCTCCGTGCACATGATCTCAGTTTGGACCGTGGTCAAGCCCTCCACTATTCCCCAATGTACCGTATACCGAATACGCCTTTATCGAACTGCTGTCGCTCCCTTCCGAGGATGTAGCATATCTCAGTTCCGATGACTGCTTCACTTTGCCAGGCACTGATGCGCTTAATGAGTTTATCCAAGAGTACTTCAAGCGCATTCACTCACTGGTACCTGTCTTAGATGAGGCTGAGTTCTTCAATCTACGGGTCCCAAAATATCTCTTCTCGTGTTGCAATCGTTGCTTGTCGCCAGCTGTCCGGTAGGCTTCATGTTACCTTCTGGTAGCTCCCGCCCTCTGACTAAAACATAATAGTTCGCGTCTTTGGAGAAATTGCGCGAATGTTGGTTTAATGATATGCGGGAAGCACTGAAACAGCTATACAACAGAGCCAATGTAGGCACCCCCAGATCTAGTGTCACACTTGCCGCGGATGGAATTGGTCACGCTGGGTGGAGCTATTATTCCAACTGAGAGCCGAAGAACAGTCTCATGCAAATGCGCAAGGCGCTGTTCTACTTACGCTTTATACCTCTGCGCAAGAACCCCAGGCTGGAAGCTTGTGGTTGACAAAGGCCATCGAGTACGCCGTGCTCATCAACGCTCAACTATCCCCGTCGGTGGAAAATGTGGCAATATCGCTATCGCTTGAGAAACGACTTTGATGATCTATCCTCCTTCGTGACCGAAGCCTACGTATTGGCCTACGCCGCCGTCCTCAGGTGGCCTCAACTAGGTTATATGGATGGAGTGATTGGCTAAGCACAGAGAATGTCAGTGAGGAGTTGTATCACCCTCAAGCTACAACTACAATACCAGGAAGCGTTTACTAGACGCACTACAAAACAATGCAAGCTAGCAGTGCTACTTACGGATCTGGCGTCTTTGGCGCTCACCCATCCAAAGACTCCAAGACGGCTTCTGCCTATGATTGAATTTCAAAGCCTCTTTCGACTATAGAAAGTATCAAAAGATCCCTCGACGAGTGGAAGCTTCCGGTCCCTCTAAATTTACCAAGCGAAACATCAACGTCAGGTCGCCATGACCCAGTTACAAGCTTGACCTACATAACATACATGTACTACCAGTCCGTGAAGGAGGTAAGGCAACGACTTTTGACCGCGGTGAGCCAAATTATCCGTCACTCGGAGACCCTATACGACGTCACTGACTGCGTTGCCGTCTCGACCAACCATGTCCTGCAGCTTGCTTATGCGACCAAGCAGAACCTGTTTGAAGATAAACCACGCCAATTACGCTCATCCAACAACATCCTGGGGAGAGCCTCCATTATATCGATGTTGCCGAAGGCCAACCGTCCCACGAGCTGGCAAGATGCGTTCATTCGGTGTCCGAGCGCATATCTTTTGATATTGACGCCTTTGGACTATGCCATGTCAACAGAGAGACTGCCTCCGCTTCCTGAAATCGTTCGGGACCTTGTTCGACTTCCCTGGACATCTGAAATTTCATTCAGCGAATCCACGAACTTGCACGGCACATAAATCAAGTACAGTGACAGAGTTGCCTAGCTAGCGCGCATTCGTCCTCCGTTGAAGGATGAGAGATCTTAAATGACATCAATATTGAGTTGGAGCCGGAGAAAGACCCCACCCCGCAAAGGGTTCAATTTAACTGCAACTCGTCACCAGACGCATTTTCCCAGTATCCTACAACGCCGTCTTTGATGCTGGACGAGCCACTGCAACACAACAGAGTAGCGAAGCAAACGGATTATGATAATACCGCACCGAACCTGGACTTGATGGACTTTGCCGATTTCCAAAGTGTGACGAAATGGAAACTTATGTATTGGCAATTCCGTTAGAACTTATCAGACCTTTGAGGGCGAAACCCATTAGAGCACCCAAGCTTTGATATCTGTGCTGTCACCCTACCCCAGTCGATTAAAGCGATTGATTCGCTACTTTTTGACACTTTCTTTCACGAACCATTTGAACAAAATTGGTCCGTTGGATAATGCAGACTTTTGCTAAACAGTGGCATGAACATCCCAGAAAAGAAATCGTTAAAATAATCGCAGTATTTTGAACAAAACATTGATCGCCTATTGTTGTAGTTAGAGCCACGGCAGCAACAATCGTGAGATCTCTCACATTGCCAGGTATGATTTTTACGCTGCATAGATCTCGCATGATCTATGAACTCCCACCCCGTACAACCCAGGGCTCACCGATGGACTGCCTTTCACGTCAGTTTTAGACTTTTCATTTTGATCAGGCATAATTTATTTATGCCAAAACTATAAAGCCCGGGTCTGGACCACCACGCGGACCACGCAGAACCGACACGCGAGAGAATTGTATGCAATGCAAGCATTTCCCGGATCATTCCTCCGACAAAAAACCTTAGAAACCATGAGACTGACGCAATACCTTGGCGAAGGATGTTATCAGTATCCATGTGGACTCCTATTGCAGCAAGGGGCGAAAAGTGGGCTGTTATCCAAGGCATCAGGAATAATCGACAAGGATCGTCAAGGATCGACATACATCCCACGCCGGACAGGCTTTTAAGCGTGGCGCAGCCCTAGCGGAATTTTGGGCTATCCCTTTCAATGAGCGGGGGTTGGGGTACCCCCGCAAATTATTTCGGATGCTTAAAGTTAGGATCGCCCTTGAAGATAAGAAAGAATGTTGACACACAGCTGTGACAGCATCCAACTGGCGAGAAAGCCTCAACGTGGCGTTGACTTCGGCATCCCCACTTTAACCTTTAACCCTTCACCCTTGCCGTCGGGCCTTATTTTCTTAAAGGCCAATACCAAGACCGTGAGCTGAACTACCCACATAGCCATACCTCCTGTGTGTTACGATGCGTTGCAGTATGTTGCATGAAACCCTACCTACATACTTACATCTCTGTCAATGCCATGAAACTTTCGACTAGATCATGACGATCTGATTCGAGAATCGAAAGGAGCCCGCTTGGGTATCCTCTTGGCAGCAATTGTAGTACAGCGGGTTTTCAACTATGTTGTATATCCTTGGTCGACGATGATCAGGTGGTGATGTCACGCACACAGCAGGGAGAATGGTTAAAACATGAGTTCAAGCCAAAACACTGCCCAGTCGGCGGGCTGGCCAATTGGAGGTGAACCTAAGACATCCCTCTTGGCGTTATCGCGTATCGTTGGCGCCTTCATCGCGCGATTGACCTTGCCTAGTCAGAAGATAGCGGCATGGGAAGGAATCACGATTTCTCGCATCTTGGCATGTAGTATTGCTTTTTCGTATGGAAATATCCAACTTTTTTGCCATTGAGCCTGAACAGTAGTTTTTATTTTTATCTTTTTCCTTTCTGGGAGGCTCCAACTTCCGAAGCCAATGGAAACTCTGCAATGTGATCGCTATTGTACTTCTCCTTTTCGAGTCGGGCATATATTCCTGCAGCCCACATATCCCTTACAAGGAGAATATGCCAAGATTTGACCCGTCAGCGCGCCTCAATGCCTGAACTCCTCTCTCGTCGACGCAGTCAACCTAGTAAACGCCAAGATCTAAGTATTCGAGGCTGTGTGATGGGAACTTTAGCCGTTGGCGTGCAGAGATAACACTAGTAGTGAACCATTGATGGTGCTGGAGATCGTTCTTGGCGACTAGTCTCACTGCAGCGCTTTGGAGGCCCAGAACAGACTAGTCTCGGTGGATATGTCGATCGCTTGGCAAATAAAGTCTACATTTGATACCTTGGACGTTTTCAGGGGCCAGAGCAGGCGATACATACACTCTCTAAGGAGCCATCTCAGCCCAGGTGATTGCATTTGCATATCAATCCGATAAACACAGGGGTAGGCGAGTTTAAATAGAATGATGACTAGTCACAATGGTTCCAAATTTAAATTCGGTCGATTGCCGTGCATTGATTTTGCAGATATAGCCAATCAATGCCATGAGGTATAACCATGCCGCCAAGAAGGAATGTGAGTAAATGCTGCGGATTGCCTCTTGGGATTTAGGAGCCTAAGGACCGGGTCTTGACGGGCTCCGCCGAGCCAAGGTCAATCCTAAATCCCCAACTTCCGAGGTCGTATTGAATAGTTTGATTTCTAATGAAGTCCGGGGATGAATTACCCACACGAAGATAATAATACTGCCAAGATAACGCCCAGATTCTGCTAAGGTGGGATCTGTGAGATCCACTCATTTCAGGATGTGTACGGAGTACGGAGTCTTCATGTTTGGGTACTCGTTTTAGGGATATTGCGCATGCAAAATAACCTGGTTATATCGATAATCAACATTAGAATGCTTGCCTACGTACAATGTATGTGGGATGAAGAGCGGTATGGGTAGATCTAGATCGAGTAGTTCGGCTCCCAACGTATCCCTCACCGGTGTACTCCGTAACACATACACGAGACCTGTAGGGATGGGGCAAGTATCATTGTTTCATGTCATCGGCATGTTCTCTTATCTCTCTTGGCGAAAATCCAGCTTATTCCTTTCATGGAGAGGATCGGAATGTATCCGAGAGATGGTTCAGTATTAAAGAAAGGCTGTGTCATGCAATCTATTTCTTTTCACATTAGCACACCTAAATCAGAAGCTTCCAAACTTGGTTCTATTCTGCTTAGCCGACTTAATAATATATATTTCACAATAATCCCGAACATGCACCACCGGCCCCCTTCCCTGTCGGGATTTATCGAGCCACTCACAACAACGGCCCGCGCCCCTGATGCCCGTTCCATCTACCAGACCGACTTGACAACCGCAACTTCTCGGTTGGAGCGGCCCAATGAAGAATTCAAGTATACACCGGGGATTTGGTCTTCCGGAGGCAGCACAGCAGTGTCTGTCTCTGGCAACCAGACAGAAGACAACACATTCCGCTCAACAATTTCCCGACACTTCCGAGCAGACATAGGCACGACACATACCGATATCCCTCTTATAATATGCGGATTTGTTGGTGGTTTGGTAGATGGACTATCATTTAATGCATGGGGCAGCTTCTCAAGTATGCAAACAGGTATGTGGAGTCTATAGTTACCAAGCAATTTATTCCAGTGGTGCAAAGCACATCAAGGCTAATGACAAATGACATAGGAAATACTATCTTCTTAGCATTGGGCGCCTCCGGTCAGCCTGCAACTCCCGCATATCTCTGGGCGAAGTCTCTGATCGCCCTAACCGTCTTCATTGCAAGCAATATCATCTTCATCCACATGCACCGATTCCTGACGCCACGACGCCGCTCAACCATGATAATTTCATTTGGCATTCAGACCATCGCCCTTTTGGCAACAGCAATCCTTATACAGCTGGAGGTCATCACCCCAAAGCCCGAGGACCCCCGGGCTCCGATCGAATGGCTGCAAATCGTAGCAATCTCACTTCTAGCTTTCCAAGCAGGAGGCCAGATATGTGCTTCCCGGGTCCTGGCCATGGATGAAATCCCAACCGTTGTTGTGACGGCTATGCTATCCGATCTCCTTGTCGATCCAAAGCTGACTGCAAGATTCAACCCGAAGCGCAACCGCCGGGTAGGGGCTTTTCTCGCATTGTTTCTGGGCGCTATGACGGCGGGAGGTCTTACTAAGACCACTAGTATGGCGTCCAGTATATGGCTTGCCATGGGCCTGAAGTTGATTATTACCTTGGGGTGGTTTGTTTGGCAGCGGCGGGAGGAGAGGAGAAAGAGTGAATTTGATGCGTGATTTGGCCTTGATTTATTTTTGCGTCCCCTATTTAAATACATGTAGGCATTATACACGAGCCTATGAAACTAGCAAGTAAAGCTTTGTCTGTCTCGTTTGGAATACCTAGCCTCTTTCCATCACGTCTTAAGTCGATTATTTCTTCTTTTATAGCTTTTTTAGCTGTCCATCTTGTGACTTTGTTACAAATTTGAAAAAACGGAGCATGCGTACATGCGCGGTTATCTCGCTCTTCTCTCCCATCAACCTCGCTATCGCAACCATTGCTATTGCCAAAATTACCTTTCACACTACCTACCAGGAACCCAGTGCAAATTAACTTCTGTTCATCTGATTTTATCACAGAGATTCACACCTCGCAAAAGGGGGCGCCTCACGACCTGATCTTCCACCGATCATCGATCCAGCCAGCACCACAAGCCATAATGACTGCCTTCTCGTGTTTCGGAGCACAGTGTACAACGTTTGGGTATTAGTGACTTGTTGCAACTCGCCCTCGGCTTGCCTCAACAGCCTAGTCGTCCGATCTGAGCCTCTCCCAACATCTGCCACCCACTCCAGCAAGCCGTTGAGTACCGGCGTCACCAGCCGGCGTTGATACCATATACCTAGCTGCGAACATTCCGAATCACCTACCGTTGAGTCGACATTCCAGCATCGCACGCTTCTCCACTATCGCTAACTCATATCGACTCCCATAATTGCTGTTACAGTGTCCTCCTTGTCCAGATCCGCCCACCGAAACCTTTTTGAGCCCATTCCCACTCGGGGCTCACTTTATCCCTTGGTATCTAAAACTTCAAACTGAACTCTTCCTCCTCGTTAACGATTTCGAGGCTAAGCTAGTCATTACCGACACAAGTCAACCTACCATAACTTTTAAGGATTACCAGTCGCTGCAGGCATCGTTCTCAACCTACACACAGCACCCAACGGTCCGGTATGTTGCCTCTCGCGTCTGTCAGCGACTATACGGAAGGTGAAGTTGCCGTGCATTATTTTTACAGATTTGGACTAGATCCCACACGGTACACATCCACACGACCCAAATCATCTCTCGGAAACTATATAATGTTGAAGAACTCGGTTATTAGAGCTCTCAAATTCTCGATTCGCATTCCTCAATGTTCGCACTGCCCATGTGGCTTCACATTCCGCATGGTTTCACGTTTCATATGGTTCGGCCTTCCGTAACTATGCAAACAAACAAGCATCTTTATACTTTCCGTCCGGCCCGTCATTTGTTTGATCTAAATAGTACTGACTGATCGGCTTCCTTAGGGTACTCGGGCACCCACCATGTCCCGTTCATTGTGTTCTTTACTTAGTTACTTTGAAACTATCCGTCTTGCGTTGCTCACTGATATAGCAGCAACCCTAGATACTCCGAACTGCCTCGGTTGCGTCTGGAGATCTCTACGCCACTTTCTTCGACTCGCTCAAACCCTAGTCGAAGCTCGCGAATCATATACGGATACCCATTGTGCGCCAAACGACGCTTGAAGCCATTGGTCAGAACCCCGGACTACACAACATACTGCATCCTGATCATATGCAAGATTTGCAAGGTTGAATATGTGTGGATATGGTGGGTTACCCGAGAAAAGGCAGTAAATTGGATTTACTTATATCCAATTGTAGCCCTTATATGCCAGAAGTCAAACATACCGGCGAAATATATCGTTGTTCGCAAACACTTGCAGGGGTATAACCAAAATCTATAACCGAAACCTAGTCTATGATTTTATAATATGGCTATGCTGGTGGCACCTCACAGTACCAGTTTTTATTTGCTCTCATCTGAGAGAACGAAGTGGAGAACTCCAGGCTCTCCATTAGCGCGTCCCTTGCTCTCCGAGACATAGATGCACTTGCGGAAGGTCATCATCAAGGAGTACAAGAAGCCCTCATCCTTCTGCTCGTGGTAGTTTTCACCGAGCATGGGCTGGATGGCCTTGGTGGCCTTCTCCGCATGGTAGAAGGGAATGCGGCTGAAGAGGTGGTGGACCACATGGTAGTCAATGATCTCGTGGAAGAAGTGACGGCCAATGAAGCCAGTTGTGCGGTCAATTGTAGCGAGGGCTCCCTTGGTGTAAGTCCAGGCTTCTGCGGTGTAGTGAGCAACCTCGGGGTGAGTGTGTTGAAGATATGTGATGGCAACTGTGTATTCGTTAGTTCTCATTCTAAGGACGCAGGTAAGATGGGAGTGAAGACGTACTCAGCCAGTGGTGAACCCAGAGATATGGCACCACGTAGAGGAAGAAGACGTTCCACGCTCCGATGATGGTGCCAGTGTACCACACGATAGAGCCCATGATCAGCAAGCCGATGTCGGAGTAGACAATGAGCTTCCACTGGGCGGCGGTGAAGATTGAGCTCGATGGGTTGTAGTGGCTTTCATACTTCACCTTCTCACATCCCTCGGGGCCACTCTTGGTACCAGCGGTCACATTCAGGATGAGATACATCTGCCATCCCAATAATTGGTGCCCGATAAGCTGGATAAAGGAGACAATGGGCGTTTCCTCAGCAAGGTGCTTCAACTGCTCAATGCTGACATTGCGCTTCGATGCCAAATCATCCTCGGTCCAGGGGACAAAGACGGTGTCCTTTTCCATGTGACCGGTGTAGCGATGGTGTCGAGCATGTGTGATCTTCCATGAGAAGTATGGCACCATAAGGAAGGAGTGGGTAGCCCAGCCAATGAAATCATTGATCCCTTGGTGCTTTGAGAAGGCGCCGTGGCCACATTCGTGGGCAAGAATCCATAGTCCTGTGCCAACACATCCTTGGAAGAAACCGTACACGGCCCAGGCGACAATTCGCATAGGCAGAGTAGGGAGGAGATGAATGTGGAGTGCAGCGTAAATCAGAGCTGCACAATAGGCGATATCTCGAGCAAGGTAGAGGAGGGATGTTGCGAGGGATGATTCAAAACATTCCTTGGGGATTGCATCTTTGAGGGATTGCAAGCTGGGAACGTCTGTCTGCTATGGAACCCAAAGATTAGTATATGCATGACTGTTTATCGTGTGGTTTGGAGTTATCCCACACCTTTTCAGCCTGCTTGACAGGCTGCCTTTGTGTCACAGCCATTTTGAATCGTTGGATTGTTGAACTGGAGAAGACAGAGATCAGGAAATATGTAGAGGATTGATGGTTTTTTTTAATTTCTTGTCTTTTTTTTTTCTGCTTCGCCCCCTTGCCCCCATAAAGGAACCCCTAGGCCCAAAAAAAAAAAACGAGCTCTAGATTGTCGGAACTCAAAAACACATTGACCAATCCCCTTTTTCCAATTCTTTTCCAGAACACTGTCAAATTGGGCGCACTGACAGGGGAGCGGACTTCTGATTGGATAATCGCTTAGCGGGTGGACGCGCTTGTCCCATGGATTCACATTGCGCTAGCCTCATTTCTCTTTTTTTCCCTTTTCAACGTTTCTGGGGCCCAACGGAATTTTTAGTCCATTGAAACTTTTTCTGCGAAGTGATACAAATGATACAATCAATTACCAGAATAAGGACACTCATTCAATCTGGCACTACCCCATGCTAGAACCTACGGCGAAATCTCTCGAAGCTATCAGATCACGAGCGACATCCATATTTCGGCGTTGCCTTCGAGGCTATCCACAGCACGGGAAGTCTCGCAACCCCCTTTTCGACCTCGGGAGAATCTAGGGATCCACTAATAAGCAAAAGTTGGGAAAGGAGTTAATAAAAGGGCTTGGCAGGTATCACGTTGTCCTACTGTGTGTTGTACGGAGTACGGGCGACGAAGTGTGTTTACCCCCGGGGCCCTGGCGCCCCGGCACTCGAGTCCTCAACTTGACTCTGTCAGTAGCAATAGGAGTTCCCTCATTTGTCGAAAACTTAAGCCCTTTTGGTCATCCAATTTGATTTGCCTGGAAAATTGCTAAATCGAGATAACTCGTGATTTTTCAGCCAACTCACTCCATTGGTTACCAGGAGCATGATCAGCACATTGGAGGACTGCTTTGGGCCCTATTTTAAGCTTAATTTCGTATAACGTTGTACACCTCCGGATTTCGTACCTACCTACCAAGGTACCTGCCCGGAATGTACATAAGATCTCTACTGATTCTGTCTTGAATGAAGTTTAATATTGGCTCAATCATCACGATAAACATTGATGTCTCTTCTTCTAACACCCGCCCAATCAGAAAGCTACCAAAAACAACGTGTCGTTTCGCCCCAGTCGTTCTTTCCATTTTTAATTGAATGTTTCGTGTTACAGTTTGGATCCCGAGACCTAAAAAAGAGGCTATGGGATAATTCTAGAATGTCCGTATCGCGCATCAGCCCCGAGATCAGACAAGCCGCCTGGGGCATCTTTAGGTCGTCTCCCCGTACGGAGTACTCCGTACTCCGTACCTTATTTAAAGTTAAGCACCACCGGAGTGAGGATGCACGTGATGATGTCGACACACCGCCCTCGTTTTTTCAAACAACACTCGGGATCACATGAAAAAGCCTCCAAGATTTGCACGTGCTTGGATACAGCAACCCGAATTGCACGTGCATTCGCCCGATACGGAATTCCGTTTCGCAGTCTCTAATATAGATTTGGCGCCCCGACACCAGCTGCTCTGACACATGTTAAAAGAAAAGTATGAAACATATATTGGTGTCATTCTGTTCGGTCTACAACCCTAGCCGAGCCGCCCCTACTGACTCTCCCACGACCCTTGATGGCAAATGCTAGGCTCCCTACCTCTAGCGGCTGTTTACAATATCACTCATGTGTATTTTTGTATGTTGTATGTTTAAAATTAGGAACTATTGGACGACGTGTGTTGTAGTAATGATTGACTATCTAGTACTAGTCCCGGACATGGGAAGCTGAGCCCTAAGAACCGGCTAAGCATTTCTTGAAAGGGGCTGGACGTTGGGGAAACACTACCCTACGCATGATGCTCACACAAAGCTCGATGGAGGATAGTTATATAATATGACCAGCTATCCATATACACTTAGAAGAGGTGTCTCAAGGTGGCAAAACGTTTCATCGAGGACGAGACAGCGAGAGCTTCAAACTTTTCACTCTTTCATATCATGATGAACCTAGGAGATATCCAGCTCAAAGGTCAGATATCCATTGTATTTCCCGTGGGCGTCCGTCTATCGCTCTTCGCCTCATCCTCAGAGCGATGGGGATCATCTCTTCCATCCATGGTATTGTTGAGCCCTTTGAATCTCACCCACAGAATGATTGTTTGGAGAGCCAACGCAACTGCCGGTGCGCCCCAGATCCATAATAGCCAGGGATCCTTCGTGACTGGAATCAAAATTTCACGAAGTGCGCTAGAGAGCGCATTCATAAATAGAAAGATTGCCACAACCAGACCTTTCATACTCGGAGGTGATCGCGCATATGCCAGTTCGTATGCGGTAACATTGCAAAAGCACTCGCTCAATGCTCCAAGAACAATGTTTGGAGCCTGCCACCAAATACTGATAGGAGCAACGGTGTCACATGTTGATGCGTAATATCCGCATGGCGATAGCTTGTATACTTTCCATTGCACGATAGTCCCTACAATGCCGGAAATCATTGCCAAGAAGAATCCAAACGCGAGGCGGGTGATGGGGCCCACATGGATTCTATAACGGTGTAGAGTCGGGTAAACCACGAAGGTCAAGAGCGGGATCGCAACAATAATAGTCAGTGGGCTGAAATTACTCAGAACATCATTGGGGACCCCGTTTGTGATCATGGCTGCGCCTTGGTTTGTCACAACTGAGCCAATACCACTGACGTTGAGGTTCCAGATAGGAAAGAATAAAAACACATCGCACGCGTCTGTTCAAAAAGTTGGGTCAGGCATGGTATCAGAAGTGAAAGACCACACACAACGCGGTGCTGCAATAGATGTGTGTGCAAACTCAAAGGGGCGAACGAACAAAGTATGACTTGACAGACTTACCTAGAGTCCTTGCAACTTCATTCACCGCATCCCTTGTCCAGTCCATTGTGATTCCCTTACTGTGCAGGGTATCAGGGTCTGCTGCTTCCCAGAAGTTCGTACGCCATACTCGAAACTTGTTCTGCTTGAGTGCGATTGTCGTGATATTTAACGCTCGTGCGAGCTCAGATCCCCCACTGGGTGGCTCCTTGTGTATTCTATTGCGAACTGTTAAAAGTAGAATCGGGAGTAGCAAATAAATGATTCCCGTCAACAGAAACGACAGCCAGAATCCAACATACTTCTCGGTATATGTAGTAGCGAGCATGAAGAAAGCACCGACATTTACAAAGCCATAAAATATCAGCATGGTTCTTGTGTTCGTGGCATCTGGATCGACGATGACCTTTTCACCGGACTTGAGCTGCTTGGTGTAGGCCTTCTTCTGGCGAATCTGGTCCAGGATCAAGGGTGAAACGTTTGGTTTGAAGATTCCAGCACCAGCAGACAATACCAGCAGGCCAAGAATAAAGGGGGAGCAGCATTGGACGAGCCCTTCTGAAGAACAGAGGGAATAGCACCGATAATTTGGATCATATGGGCGACGCCACAAATGACCACACCGACCATGATCGCCTTGTACCGACCAACATGGACATCTGCCCACCAGCCGCCAAATATGGGAATCACATATGACAAGAAGACAAACAGCAATGTTAATGCAGAGCTTGCTTGAAGCCCCATACCCAAAGCCCCGGCAGTTTTTTGAGTACCCCGTGGCGTAGCGCCAGCACCATTGCCGCCTACAAATTCCTGGTCAGCTGCGAGCAAACACCTCATCCGAGACTAACCACGCACCTTCGGGAAGTGGAAATTGTATGAAGTTGGAAAACACTGTTTTGGATCCATAGTAAGATGCACGTTCGGCGAATTCAACGAGGCAGAGCGAGAAGGCGACAAGAGGCAATGTCCCTGAAACTCGGCGCAGTGTCTGGCTCTCAGCCTCTGTGGGAAGAGGGAACTGGTCAATCTGTGCATTCGTATTGATCTCTGTTATGACGCTTTGCGACTTTTCCACATCCCCAGGGGGTGGGATGGTTTTGATTTCTTGCTCAACCGATTCTGGACCAGCTAGACGAGCCTCGGCCATGGCTACTCATCGGGTTGTTACTCTGGAGAATAACGAAAATTTTGCGTTGTGTCAGATGTTGTTCGCTTGTCCGACCAGAGAAAGGGATGGCATCCACCTCTGCAAAAGCAAGGGTTGAAGATGCAGGACAATGCCTGTCTGTGGTAATGAGCTTGGCTGTTGAGAAAAAGGAAACACCGAAGAGAGATATTGCTGTGATTGAATACGGCCTTAGGAACTGCGAGGTAGGTAAGTTAATATATTACATGTAGTAGTGTCATGGCGTTGAATATTAACGCATGTTTGTACAGCCCGAGATGGCGAATATCACTCACAATGTGACGCGAGAAAGTTGGGGAATTACAATCCACCAATGGCTTGTAAACCACCATCGCCTGTTATTAAGATCGCCATATTAGGATTCAGTTCGCAATAGGGTCACCACGCTACAGCCAACTATGGATAGTTTTTGGAAGGCATTCGGGAGCGGATCCAAAGGAGAAGGCGCTGACCAGCGAGACAATGTGCTTTACGAGGCAACCATCTGCAACCTTCTAAGGTTCTCTTTCTTTCTTGCCTCCGGATACAACTATCTAAACAGTCAACATGTCAAGCTTCCATGGTTGGAAGGGTATGTGCCAACATCACGTGCACGTGACCTACAGGGAAAAGTCAACACCTTTTCTTTTCCTCTCAAAAGCATATACAGTCCGGATCTCTTTTATTTGGATTGACTGTAGGGCCCGATCATCCGCAAAATGGGTTCAGGTAACGGAGACTCTGTTGATCAGTTCGCTATCCTCACCCCTCGATTGATCGTCGTTCCCACCCCAATTCAATTCATACCGGGCGCTTTATTCCGACCTACATGCAAATGTGGAGTTCTGTCAAATGGGTTTCGGGCATCATTTTCCAGCCAGGATATGGAGTGATAAGGAGACACATGATGTGATCCAGACGCGTGGTATTGAGCGTTGTTGGCAAAGACGCGGGTTGGGTGATTTTGCCGTGGGGTTGCGCGGACCATCCACATTCGGGCCTGATAATCACTCCACACAAAATGACGATTTCACCACGCTCAAAGGCGATGACTATCTTCGGGTTGCGGGCCTCAATAATATCGATCTCGCTACCTCCGAATGGGTCGGGTATGCAGGTCTCCGTGATGCCACAACAACCTCGATGCCGTTACGTGTTCCTGGAGATCCTGCGCTGCCACCATGGGTCAAAATGATTGAGCTACGCTACGGTGTCTCGCCGAAGTTCTGGGGCCAAGGAATTGCACAGGAAGCATCCAAGGCGATTATGCAGTGGTCGGTCGATGAAAGAGGGATCAAAAGATTCATCGCCGAGACAGAGAGAGAAAACAGCAGAAGTGCAAAGTTGTTGCAGAAACTCGGTTTTACACCGAGTGGCAAGGATTATTGGAAAGAACCGAGTGAGCTGGAATGGAAGTGCGCTGCTAGATGATCTTGAGATCTCATACCGTATAGTCTCACGTTCGGTGCAACTTCCCCTACATAGTTGCAATCCGGCCCTGCCGTTGCTTGCACATCCGTTCTCTGTGGGATTTTGCCCAAAGGACGTTGAATGCACACCAAAAGATAGCCAGCCATATGACCAGCATGGCGGTTGTTGATTGGATCAAAGATACAACCATATCAATCTCAAATTGCGTCAACACTAGCCTTAATAATCTTGCAGGTTACTCCCAACGAACAGTCATCCCACAGCTGGTGTCTAGCAACACTGGCCCATCACGTCCTTAGCTGCAATTCCGACAAGGTGGAGTATTTTGACATCATCGCTTACTTTTGTACAGTTGATGGATGAGCAAACACCCCTCATTTAAAAGAGACTCACATCCTATGGACGATATCTCTCAGACAATGGGAATATATTTTTCTTTCAAAAACAACCAGGAAGCGACATCTTGTCATGCCACCCCGTTATAAAAGTGTTGCTGTAATCGGCGCTGGCCCATCTGGCATTTCTGCCGTCAAAGCCTTACAGGAAGAAAAGATTTTCCAAACCATACGTCTATTCGAGCGACGAAGTCACATTGGGGGGACCTGGCAATACGATGAGATTCCCGATCCGTTTCCATCCCAAGAGTCTTCCAGTCAACAAGATCATGAAATCCCAAGTCGCCTTCCACTGCTCAGACCTCCTTCTCCTGAAGATGTAACGTCCCGCACGGGCATTTACGAGGGTCTAGACAGCAATGTCGGCGCGGAAGTCATGGCTTTCACGCACACTCCCTTCCCCGAGATAAATTCAGCATCGTCAACAAGACAGTTAGGGCGGTCCAACCCAACCCGGCCGTTTCGGGTGGTGAAAAAATACTTGGAAAATGTATTCCAAGTCTACCTTCACCTTGCCTTGTTCAATACGACAGTCGAAAAGGTTGAAAAGCGAGACCAAAAGTGGACAATATCACTTCGTCAGTCCGGCCATGGGGATGGTAACATCCCCAAGGACTATTGGTGGGAAGAGCAATTCGATGCTGTAATTGTTGCATCGGGCCACTACAGCGTGCCTTTTGTTCCCTTTATTTCGGGGCTAAGTGATGCCTTCGCGCGCTATCCGACTGTATTTAAACATTCAAAGGCGTTCCGAAAAGCAGACGATTACGTGGACAAGCGTGTGGTGGTTGTTGGAGGCAGCGTCTCGTCAGCAGATCTTGTCGCCGATTTACATGCTATTGTGAAAGGCCCCCTCGAGCTATCCCAGAGAGGGAAGAATGAGGCTCTCCAATCCGCATGGGATCTACCTAATGTCAATATTAGGCCAACAATCAAAGAGATCCAGACAGTAGAGAAAGGGATCAGGGTCGTGTTCTCCGACAACAGCCTTTTGGAGGGCGTGGACAAGATCATTTTCGCTACTGGGTACAAGTTGTCCTATCCATTCCTAGTTCCAAATCCCGTGACCTCCAACAACCGGTTAGCAGGGTTTTACCAGCACATTTTCAAGATCGGGGATCCATCTCTGGCTCTGGTCGGTCAGGTCCGTGCGGCGATCAGCTTCCGAGTTTATGAATACCAGGCCATTGCTGTTGCCCGATATTTTGCCGGAAGAAATGCGGTATCCTTGCCAACGCCACAAGAGCAGGACCTTTGGGAGGTCCAAAGACTTCAATACAAAGGCCATACAGCCCTGTTCCACGAAGTAAAGCCTGACTTTAAAGAATATTTCGATTTCTTGACAGATTTGGCCGGCAACCCAGCGCCGGGCACAGGGGGTTACCCACTTCCCCCTTGGGATGATCGATGGGCAGAACAAGGTTTCGAGATCTTACGACGAAAGGATAAATACTGGAAGTCATTAAGAAGAGCAGCGGACGGATTAGGGGTAACAGCGGCTAAATTATGAAGTCAACAATATCTGCCGTCCATGGAAAGACAAGAAATATATAATGCAGCTTCGCTGTCCCTTCCAGTATACTTGAAATTACCCAGCCCTGCTTGAAATCTAACGAACTCTAACAAAGCCGACCTCACTCTAAGTCTTGACGAAAGCACCCAAACCGCAAAATTTTAGCTTGTCCAATCGTCTTCCGATATCGCAGGTGGTCATGGCATGTCAGACATGAGGCCGTATCGGGGTTGCCAAGGCCCGGCCCCTTGCACCACGGTTGCCGGATCGCCAAGCCTTCAAAGCTATAACCTAGCCCTACAAGGCGCACCGTTGTTGTCACCAAGGAAAGGGTGCCCTCTCCAATTGAGCTAGAAAACCTTCAACTTCTAGTCAAAATAGTCAATAAGCACGTAATGTGTCGGCATCGGCTGCTGCCATACCTTCAATCTCTTTCGTCTTTCTTCTCACACTATCGTTTGATAATCTCCTCCAAGCCTACCGCTCTGTCATCAGCACTGATCCTCCTTCTACCGGCTTGTTCTCTGCGTATATTCAGTTCCCAGATGTCTCTTGTTGCGTCCAGTCTAGTGGCCACGTTCGGGTGGCGGACGCGATGGGTTTTGGCTTCTGAGAGGTCGGCGTCGTCTTCCCACGCAACGACACCTTGGAGCTTCTGCCACCCATCCCCGTCGTATTTGCTGTCCAGAGCACCACAGCTGTTTGCCAGGTCTACCCGACGCTGTAATACTGTAATATATCATGTCGTCACTGGATAGGGCGCCCGTGGATAAGGCGCACTGGACGCAGCTGCGACCTGTACGATAGAAATGCATCATAGATGATATAGATGAATAGGGCTAAATCCATAGTTTCGTTATACAGTTCGCTAAAAGTTATATGACTACAAATATTTTTTCATCCGGTCCAGCACCCCCAAAAGGGTTAGATACGGAAGCAACGGGCCGAATAAATTCTCTTTGCTCACCGGGTACTCGTCTAGAAGCAAAATCAGCGGGAACAACACAGAAACTCATTGGAAACCCCTCCATTCACGTGTTTAGATGGAAAAGAAAGAATGAAATCTAGATCTCAACAGAATATGCCAACTGCACATTCAACCATTTTCTAAGTTTTCTAGTTCCTTTGCAGCTTTCGGCGCGGATGAGCGGACTGCCATGCCCATTATGGTACATATGACCTGGCCCATCTTTCCCTTTGATAGTGAATGCAGGACATAACACTGCAGGAAATAGGAGTTTCCATTTGTAGCCAATGAGTGAAGTCACTGCAAGTTCAATGCTACTCTGACAATCCTAGTATTGGCTCCGATCTGTCTCGGGCCCCATTTCCCCCATAAGACCTAGCCCCAACCACCCACCAATCGCACACCACGAATGTTTCATGGTCTGTCGACCTCGAAAATGGTTGGTCTTCGCTCAAGTACTAGTATAGCGTAGGAGTAGACTATACTCTCATATATAAATTCCTTACTCCCAAGGTTCCTGTGAGATGAACATCCATTTCTCTATTATCCCCAGATAATTGGGCAGTCATGCTCGGATTTCTGCCTTACGGTGTACTGGCCATTGCTTCTGTTGCGGCAGCATACTCTCCTACAGTCTACCTCATTCGACACGGGGAGAAACCCAGTGATGGAGGAACTGGATTGAATGCACAAGGAGTCCAACGTGCACAATGCCTTCGCAAAATTTTCGGCGAGAATTCCGATTATAATATCACCCATATTATGGCGCAAACACCTAAGAGCAGTATGGTTATACCCTTCCCCTATGCGGCTTTGGCACGCAGTATTATAGACTAGACCAAGGGCTAATATGAATGGACAGATGGAAAACGCGCCCGTCCCCGCGATACCGTTAAGCCGCTGGCTGAAGACCTCGGTCTCACTGTGGATACGTCTTGCGACCGGGACGAACCAGATTGCGTTAAGGACTTTATCGATGGCTACGACAAAGAAGGCAATATACTGATTTGCTGGGAGCACGATACACTGACGGACATCCTGGAGACACTGGGTGTCGATGATGCGCCACATTATCCCGATGATAGGTCAGTATTGCTCATCTCATGAATTTGGCTTGACTTCCCTAACATTCATATAGTTTCGACCTCATTTGGACCCTCCCGGCGCCTTACGACGAAATGTCTAAGGATACTTACGAGGATTGCCCCGAATTGAATGATTAAATAATCCGCGCTAGTCCCCGGGTGTTGGATGCTTCTAACAGCTCATGCTCAACTCGGCCTTTTGTCGGCCGGATTATTTTTATAAGTCACATTTGAACAGAGGATATCATTGAGCATCAAGTGTCATTGTGAACTTATTGTGTATTTACAGCGTGAAAGAAGACCTTCTGACATTGATATTACCCATCTGATTTTGGATATCCACGGGTCCGTTGCACAGTGGACTGGATTCGTCTGTGGCGCAAGTAGCAGTATGTAGAAATTGCGACTAAGCTCATCGTATTCCTTTCTGGGCTTCCAGGGGTTAGCATCACTTATATCAGTCATGTCTATGTACCCATCCATCAATTATTTTGACCGGAGAACCCGGGGCTGTCTTGACTAACATGAACCTCTTAGTACAATCCCCATCTTTGGCGCTCTGGTCTATTGACTTGAACTTTAGAGATTCCCCGACCTAAATGGTAAACAAGCCAATTTTTTACAACCAGTCAAACCTCACAGCAGACACTGGAGCACAAGTCGACGAGCAATTCAGCAAGATAATTCCGTGACCAGTAGCAGGAGATTATCGTTAATTTATCTTGGCTTACACAAACTACAATTTGAACATACACAGAAAAAAGCAAGAGGGGCTCGGACCCCGTTGGTATTTCGCGGTTAAATCATGATTAGGAGACTTTGGGGGTAATAGCCCGACCACGTGAAAGGAATAAAAGGCAACTTGTGCAATTAGTAAAGGCTGGATCCATTTACAAAATGGAAACGGCGCAGTGAATGAGATTCTGCACTGAGTCATGGACGCTAGGTACCTATTCAACCTGCGCAATGGTGGCATCTTTCTCACTGGACTTGGGAGCTGGGACGGTTCCTTCTTCTGCGCGAAGATCTGCCGCCTTATCTGACTGAATAGCTCCCTGCTCCAGCCTGCGAACATGATGGTACTGCACCGCGGTCTTCCAGGGCGTAAGACCAGGAGTGCTGAACATGGTTTCAACCTCCTCCAGGGTTTTGCCAGCTGTCTCAGGGAAGGCGAAGAACACATGGACTGTCATTGTAAAGCAAAAGACCCCGAAGACCACATAAACCTTCCATTTGATATTTTCAAAAGCGGGAGGAACGAAGTAAGATAGGGCGAAGTTGAAGATCCAGTTAGACGACGTTGAAAGTGCGACAGCCTTGCCACGCAGGCGAAGAGGATAGAGCTCAGGGGGGGTAAATCCAGCTGACAGGACCCCAAGTTGGTGCGTAACTGGCGACGAAAAGATAGGTGCAAGCGATTACTCCCTTAGCAGCCTGGGGAGCCGCAGAGAGATCCCACGACTGTTCAGGGGTATGGTTGAGACCACCTGGTGGAGCTGGCTTGCCGTACGATGCCATGATGCCAGCGTTGGCAAACATGAAAACCATCATGAGGGTAGAACCGATCAAAAGCGGGGTGCGACGACCCCAGCGGTCAATAAAGAGCAAGGCTAGAATGGTCATCACCACGTTGATGACGTACTGAATCGAGGATGCGACAAGGTTCGAGTTTCCAGTGAGACCGGCCATACCAAAGACGTATGTAATGTAAAGCATCATAACGTTCATACCAGTGAGCTGAGACCAAATTTGAGTGAACACACCGAGATGGGTTCGGTACAGCATGGGGCCCTTGAAAAGGTCGAGGTACGAGGCATCCTTGTTGCTGCGCTCAAACTCGACCATTTCACGGATCTCTTGTAACTCGGACTGCACGAACGGCGCATTTCGGTCACCTTTGGCATGGACCGAAGCTAAAACCTCGTGAGCCTCCTCCCAGCGATCTTTCTTGGCCAACCAACGCGGGCTCTCAGGCAATAAGAACACCAAGCCGAAAAGTAGGGCGGCAGGAACCATCTGCAAGCCCCACGGAGTGCGCCATGCAGCAGTACCCTCAAGGAAGCTACAGCCGTATGAGACGTAGAACATGATCAAGATACCCCATGTAATCGCCCACTGTTGTGCTCCCACCACTTGGCCACGCTTACTAGGTTGGGCTAACTCGGCGACGTAGACGGGGACTTGGGCACTGAGAATACCGACGGAAAGACCGTTGATAAAGCGGCCAACGACAAGCTGGGGGATTCCGAAAGAAGAACACACGATGGCACTACCAATGCACCAGATCACTGAGCCAGACTGGATGGCCCCGCGACGACCCAGATAATCAGTTACAAAACCGGAAACTAGAGCGCCCACCCAGGAACCACCAGGCATGGATGCTGAGATACCACCCTGATTGGCAGAGGTAGGGCCACCGCATGCACCCTCCTCGTTGGTACCGTGTTGGTTGAAGAAACACTTGTACTGTCGGGTGCCGAGACTATGAGATAGTCAGTGAGTCACTCCTCGCCCTGATATTGTGAAAGGATGAGAAGTCTTACATGGCGGACATGGAAGCGATATCAAAACCAAATAGTGCGCCGCCGATGACGGCCACCGTCGTGATGACATAGATATTAGTTATTTTGTAGCCCATGATGAGGGTCCGCAAGGAAGTCAGGTCAAAGATGGAGGGAGAAAGGGGAAAAGAAACTAGACAAGTAAGAGCAAGGGTGAGAGACTTTAAAGATACGAAGCTGGAGGAAAAATACGAACCCCAGTAAAACGGTACCTAGGTAAAACATTAATTGCCCAAACAGGAAAGCGTCAAACCCAAAAATCCTAAAAGAAAACGCGGAGATGTGGAGATGCGGGGAAGAAGCGTATCGTGGGTTCCCCGGAATACATGCACTATAGTGGCATTGCTACTACAGATGGATGTACCAATTAATACTCCGTACGGAGAGTCCGTACGGACCCAAAGGAACACTGTAGATACGAAGGAAACGCGGCATTTCTACATTAATATGTTGGACCCTATCAAAGCCAACCTTGGAAGCGACCAAGTCACCGCATCACCAATCATCAGCTGGATATTAAATTAGTCTGTGGTCAGATGCCGGTCAGCCTTGTACTGTATGTAACTTCATGTGTCGCCTCAAGCCACATGGTATCATCGCGTTGTCGGACATTTGCCTATTTTGTTTAAGGGTCTTGTTGGAAGGTCCATGGATGAGAGTCTCCTGATTTCCCCCTCCTTTGTCGACAATACTGAAAAAAAGGTAAAACACAAAACTAACTTTCCACCATTGAGGACCAAGGGTCAAGCATCGCCCCAATGAGAGCCGTCATCCGCTCTGCGTCGATGTCAGAATTGTGATCTTGGTTTACGAGAGGCTTCACTTAGGGCGCCATTTCCAGAAGGCTAGCGGTTAGTTGTCCTTGGCAACACGCCTCTCCCGCTATGATTCGGTGACACGGCACATCTAAGAGGCAACGCCCTCGGGGCCTGTTTGTCCGATGGGCAAACGCTCGTGTCTGTGGTACGACCCGACTAAAAACCATGATTTGCGCAACACTCTGGAAGCAAATTCCATGCTGATGACTGTTGTACCACCCCCTCACAGAGGCTCTCTGCTAAGTTGAACCTCTATCCCAAAATCCCAACAGGCCACATACCTTATATCTTGGCACACCTGTAAAGCGCCACATTGCGGCTGCGGCTGGAGGATTGAGTGCGCAGCCTGCGAAGCCGTAAATTAAGGCGCCAAGTGGGCCATCAAGGCTACAGTTACCAGGTTCAAACATGCCACACGAGACTTCCGCTCTCGGGGTGAAAGCCCGGAACAAAGGGCTGCTTGCTCACGTCAATTGCTGACCACCAAGATTCGGCAGTTTAGGGCCCGGTTTCTTCATCCTACGACGGCTGTCAATGACACGGGGGGCCGTCTCGAGGAGCTACAATCGGGAACGATGCATCACTTTCCCCCTTCTTCCCCCTTTACTAGGTGAATAGTACCCTGGGACGCCCCAGCATCCCTGTCCAAAACCATGTCGCGAGCCGTGTGCATACTCTCTACTGTCGTTTCCCGCCCTCTGCCGCTTCCAACTGATCCCAGGTCACTCACTAGCCGGGTACTAAAATGTGATACACCATATCTGCATATTTTGCCGTTACCCCGGGGCTGAGAATTCATGCAGTTCAGATTGAACAGTCAGACCAAGAAAATGTGTTCAACCAACCGTGAATCCTCCTCTCAAATTACTAGCTTGATTTGGGCCCGTGCCCGAATCCTAGCAGATAGCCGACGCCACTACGCCCGTGGCACTCTAGCTCCCTTTCCTAATGCTTCTTTTGTCCTGGAAGATCCGGTCGACAGTCGTTTATCGAGAGAGAGAGAGGTCACCTTTTCAGCCCCCTTTCCACCACAGCCTACCATGGATCGGGTCCTATTTCCGGGTTTCACGGCCTGGGGATACTCATATGTTGGTGATAACATCTCCATTCATAAAACCAATCATTCGAGCAGATCCTCGTAAGCGTTTGATGTAACCTTGGCTTACTATGGTCGGATATTTCAAGTGCAGATCTCAAGGAATAGTGAGTCACCCGCCTGGCGTCAGACACAACATCTAATGACTGGTATTGTTGTTCCAATATAATTCCTACACTGTGGCGCCACTAGGGTTGCGTTGACCCCGCAAAATACATGTGCACGTTTCTGCGTCAATGCTTCCAGGTAAATACTATATCAGGTGCACTTGGAAGGCTTCAGTGAGCCCATATATTGACTACGAATGCTTCTTATACATTGGCGAAAAAAAAATGTTGTTCCTAACGGACACGAGGTCAGGTTTGCTGCATGGTCTCTTTCCCCTCACAAGTGCGCGACGTTGAAGTCTCTAATAATAAAATCGAAACCACCCAACAAGCAGAGATGGCCATATGCAAGGGATCATCTTTGCAATGACCGGTCAGGTCGCATCCCTTGGGAACAACATCGGGAAGTCTGGCGCCTGTGGCGTTGGGGGTCAAAATGTGGGGGGCCTGCATCCCGCGAATTCTCATTTCCTTCATTTCCCCCTTTGTTCTCTCCGCGAGTGTCACATAATGGGCGCCGCGCCCGATTTAACTGATTTACCGTCTTCTATTTCAAACACCCATCCGCTCAATGTTTTACCACCGCCTTATACAGAGCATGATCTGCAGACTGCGGCTCAAGCCCCCCAACATGACATACCATCCTATAATGAATCTCCCAGTACATCTGCAACCATCAAATTCCCGCCCGCCATGAACGGATACTTTCAATGGAAACTCACAACCACATTTCACCTTGGGCCGACCGCGGAAGAAAAGCTATACGCGGTGTCAACCCCCGCGACTGTTTTCAATAACAAACCCACGGTCGTGCTACACGATGGCCCAACTAATAAGCACCCAGTAATGGCAACGGCCCAGAGTGACAAGTGGGGAAGGACCAGGCCCATCACAATTACCCTCCCACCTCGTCCAGGAGCTCAACGTGCAGATGCCATCGTGGCACAGGTCGTTCCCGGTGGGTCGCTGAAGCATATTTCACCTAGCTACGCGTTTGAAATAGCCGTGGGAGCAAAGGGAACAACACCCGAGAGATTCGAGTGGCGTAAGAGCCATGGTAACGAAATCAAAGAACTCGCCGGCCATTCCTATGGATGGAAACTGGTGCGGTTGACAGGACCGGTGAATAGCGTAGGCGGGAGCAGGAAGGAGCGCGATCGGGGTTATACGAGCGATGGGTTGGAGATTGTGGCTCTCATCGCGCATAACGCTTCTTGGAGCATGACCAAAGGGTTTCGATTCGCCTTCATCGGCGGAGGCTTGACTGGTGCCATGGGAGAAGATTGGGAGATTGTTGTGGTGACTTCTGCTCTCCAAGTGTGGTTCATGGACGTGCAAGGCACAGCTGCTACTGCCGCTGCTGCAAGTGCTGCCACCAGTTAGATCAACCGCGGATCCAGCTCTATTGTATTCTGGGCTTCTAAATTGCGTATAATTCCAGAGGTTGTCTCGACTACACGACCGCACGTATCTCTCCAAGTCCATTGTATTGACGCAATGGCTATATTCCATATTGGAGAGATAGACGCATCGCCGTGCTGAGTTTGCTCGATGGATTTCTGATCGCCCTTACAACATCACCGGTTGGATGTCTTCTCCGTCAAGTGATTCCTTTGGGGTGTAGCGACCAAGCGTGGCGTACTTTTGCCGCTGAAAAGGGATTGGGGTCAACCTGCTTGTGTGCTAGCGCGAGTTTGACCATGGCGTGCGAGGGAGCAACATGTGCACTAGAAATCATGCATGGACTTATGGTACAGCATTGGCATTGGGAGCCACGTGTCTAGGTCGGATGGGCATTGATGAACCTGGCGGCATCTGCGGGAGCGGATATTAACGTTGAAATCCCCGAAAGATGACAATCCGACAATCAAGCTATCGAGGGACACTGGGCATTTCGGGCTAATAATTTGCATATGAGCTTTGTCGCTAACATGGCCCACTCCAGTGTTTTCACGATGTGTACTCCGTACTCGTCTCACTTGTAGGTGTGTCCAAGTCCAATGCCCAATGTCTCAGTTAACCTCCAACTCTCTCCACTATCACCCTCCGCGAGCCCACACTCGGTTTGATCCACCTCTGTCATCGTGGGGTTTTCCATAGTTATGCTGCTCAATATACATTTCATGCCATCGTGTTTTGCTGTCCTCCGATGACTTCTATCGGGTTGGAGCGACGTGGGTGGGATCGTCTATGCCCTATAACCCCGCGACTGCATGACTCGGACACCATCTTTAACACGGAGTATCGTCGCAATGACTGCACATCCATGCACCTAAGTGGCCCTTCGACTGTCAATCTCTGCCCCTCAGACCTAACCACTTCACACCTATTCGTGCGAAATTCGGGAGATACTGTAGAGGACTCGATATGAATCATTTCATCATTTTCTTCATATCTGCGATATCCGGTTGACGAATGAGTCGGAATTATAATCCGAGAAATCGGCAAACCTCCCATACAGACACAATCTCGGGATTAAGACGTCAGAATTTTCTTTTCCCTTAAAAGTGGAAACGAACAATTTACGGCCTCTTAGAGTGTCCGGATATAGATCCACCGGGCTGGGCATATGGCATTGGCCGGTCCGAATCAAAGTTTGATTCTCCAGTGGCCAATTTCACGATAATTGAAATTTGATCTTAAATATGGAGTACTCCTAACTCCTAGTTCACTGCTTTGATCCGCAATTGATTTTTGTGGTTCTTTCCTTCCCCGCGATTTTCATGTGTTCTTATTGTCCGGCTTAATTCGAAGTTCGAATGTGCTATCATGCAGCTGGCACTGCCCAATGACGTACTTCTCTTGATTGGAGAGCAGCTGGAACAGAAAGCAGACCGCTGGAATCTTATCTTTGTTTCCCGTCACTTTCACGATCTTTTTCTCCCGCTGGTATATCGAAATGTGTCTATCAACCACTGGCAAGATGCCAATTCGTTCCTGCATGCCATACTGAAACGACCTGCGCTGGCGCGGGCCGCCCGGGAGCTAGACCTAACAGACTGGCATGCAAAAAGCGTATCAGACGATGACTGCAACCAAATCCAGAGCTCGACAGCTTTGAGGATATGGCTAGATGCTGTATCATTCTCAACGCTCGAAAGTGATCAGTGGGCCCAATATCTTGGACAAGGCCTTTCCGACGCCTGGGTTGCGCTCATTCTCCCATTATTAAGTCAGCTCAGGAATATTTCGCTGGCCTATATGACAAATTCTCCTTATCTGGACCGCATCATGCAAAGGGCTGTGGACTGCGAAAAGCCGTTTTCCGTCCAGCCCTTCCGCCACCTACGCGAGGTCTCTTTGCATCATCGGGAGGATCTGGATCATAACGAGCGCGTTGACAATGCGGGAGGCGAAACTCAACTGTCATCAACACTGCTCCTGCCATTTTTCCAACTTCCATCCGTTCGTACAATCACAGCCAACTCAGTAGTGGACCCTAGTTCCATCACTCCACGCTCCGAGGGATCGACGGATGATGAGACGCCACGCCTTGGCTTCTCCTCAATCACCGACATTGATTTGCGCGCAAGTAGCGGAAATCATGGCATGGAGACGTTGGTTAGTTCATGCGCAGATCTGAGGTCATTCAAATACCAGCACTCGGACTCGCACGTCCTTTCACATGGCTACAAACCATCCGCCTTCTATCGCTCTCTGACCCACAGCAAAAAGAGTCTGCAAACACTGTGGCTGGACCACTATGGCAGCCACTACCCTTTCACCGCTGCTGGGTTGAATCAATCCCATGATGAGTGGTTTGGCTCCCTTGTTGATTTCACTGCCTTGAAAGAAGTGCGTGTGAGACTGCCAAATCTTTTGGACATTCGCTACCAGAACGAACCAACCACGCCGCTCATGGAATGTCTCCCATCGTCGCTTGAGACCCTTTACATCGAAGGATGTGAGGAGCGATATCTGGGCATGTTGGTTTCCCAATTACAGACGGTAATCAAGAATCGCCGGACTCGTTTCCCTCGACTCAGGCGTGTTGATATTGAGGGTGCCTTCCAAAATGTCTCGTCGGATGACGATGATCAGGTGGCCAACTCTGGACCGGAAGTACTTGAAGCTGTGATCAAGGACAAAGTATACCAAGCTGCTGAGCCTTTGCATATAGACTGTGTCAGTGCTGGGTTGGAGTTGCACCTCCACGACCGTGCTCTGTCGCATACTTGATTCCCTGTCCCCATCCATCAGCAACCTTCGGGCTTGCATTCTCCAGCGTTTGATTTGATGATAGATACCACCAGAAGATTTGCATTATATAGACTTGCGTTTGATTTTAGGTCATATTGACGCGAGACTTGAAATTTTAACTGTTTAGATGGTTGAGCAGTCCTCCCCCTCTTCATTCTCTCCAAGTTCTGGATAGGCATCAAGCCGAAGTTCTGGATTATTCTTAACGAACTGTATTGATTCAGACTGTAGATAGTAATCGAAGGTAATATATTCTGTGTTTTCCGCAGAACCCGCATTCTCACATAGAAACGTCCATGGATGGTTCCAAAAAACTTTTGCAATTGAACTTGCAGTGATCAGAGGGTATTCTATAATTTGTGTATTTAAAGGGAAGCAAGAATGGCGTCGGCGCCAGATTTCTGTAGACGAATTAAGCTGTTAGTCAAAAGGACCGGAAAAGAAGAATAAAATGCATACCTTGACAACACCCTTTTCAGTCTCGATCTGGGCATAGCCGACCTTACCGTGATCGATAACGATCGCATACCGGCCTGTGCGGCCCGACGCCTCATCAGCCCAGCCAATGCTCTTGGAAAACTTGGCATCGGGATCCGAGAGGAAAAGCTATCCACCAAAATCAATACCGGTCCCAAAAATGTGCAAAGTGGGGTTAAGCTCACGATGTCATCCCCGCGAACTGCGTTCGCCTTGCCCCAGGCACTCATCACGAACGGATCGTTGAAAGCAACGACCGCAACAATGTCAACGCCCTTCTCACGGAGCTTGGGCAGGTTCTGGATATATCCTGGCACATGGTTGACGGAACAGGTTGGGGTGAAGGCACCTTGTTTCACACGTACGTTAGCATTCCGTCAGGAAGAGGGATACAGCATCAACATCTAGCTCACCGGGAACTGAGAACAAGACGACCTTCTTGTTGGCCCACTCCTGCGAGGCATTGTAGTTGATTGGGATGCCACAGGAGGTAATTTCATCACTTTCCTCGCTCCATGGAATGTACCTGGAGGGATTAGCGTCATTCTTTGCGGGGTTGAGGGTTTACCCACTTAAAAACAACGTCGCTAGGGAACGAGTCGCCGGGCTTGAGTGTAGTCATATTGGGGGTAAAGGTGGATATTAGAGAGAAAAGATATGAGAGAAAAGATACGAAAGAGAAGTTGAGGTTTTGGAAATGGCGGGGTGATGTTTTGTCTCAACATCAAGCTGATTAATATGAGGAGATCGGACCCGGGGCGGAGATCGCCGACCTCAAGCTCCCCCTTCTCCCTCTCTGCCTTTCTTTTTTTATTTGCTGTCTGGGTTCAACTAAGAATTAGAAGTTCTAGTGATAGTGATCATATTTGAAATGATATAACCGCTCATGATGTCTTTTGACTACAAGGGAAAAGCTCACAAACTCCCAAATGGACTCCAGATGAGCCCGTGTGGGGACCCCGCGGACGGGAGACACCGAGCTCCAGTTCAGGAGAGAAAATTGCGAAATCCTTCGAATCTTCAAGATACATGCAAGACGAGATCTTCAATGGGCAGTATTGCCCTGACTTCGTATCTGCACTAAACCATCAAAGTCGGGAATTCACCTTGGACATTTGAACGCTACTCGGGCGCTCTTCAAGTCGCAGAACGATGGAACTGACGCCTGCTGTACACCGGTTTTGGAGCATCATGAGCTTGAGGCTAGTAAATATGAGCAATGCCCTGCTGTCAAACTTAGCGAGACACCATCAGTTACACCGGGAGCTGATGGCTGGGAAGTGAGAACGTTGCCGAACGGGCAAGGAGGCGAGAATGTGCTGCAAGATTGGGCTGGATGGAGGAAAGGGAAGGATTTTGTCGTTGTTAACGGAGGGATTTGCAGCAAGAGGCTGCAAAGATCTAAGATACGAACAGATATTCCAACTCGTGTTACGGTTTACTCTAGTCAAACATTAAAAATGAAAGATTGAATAGAAAAAGACGAGTGTTGCTTCACACTCGACTAGTGGATATATTAGACACTAGACTAATACCAGTAGGGAAGGGGAAAGAGACTGTTATCCTCAGTAAATACAGTTCATGACTTTCAGGTTTCGGACTGGTCGAGCTATATATTCTCCGTTCATAGCTTATGTTTGTGCTCATCTGGCTGTAGTCGTTGTACCACTTGTGCGATAGCATTCTTGCGTTCACCATAACTTTGCCAAAACGCTGGAAGGTACCATGCTGTTTCGCACAAGAGGCGAAGGCCATTTATTCCCCTGGAAGCATGCTCTGCAGGAACACTTTGTCCTGGTTGGTTCAGTGATGTATTAAACACCTCAAGCGAAATTGGGCCTCGGTACCCGGTAGCAAGCACAGCAGCCGCGACAACCTCAACCGGCATATATGCACCTCTGGACTGTTCAAGGGGATATAGCCGATGACTTCGCGACCATGGGAGGAGTGCTGGTGTTTCCGGGTCAGTTGGGGGGAGGAAAGTCGTTGGATTCATCAGCTCCGCATCGCCGCACTGGAAGAAGAATATCCGATCACCTGGTACCGTCGAGACCAATGATGCAAGTGATCCAGTAAGGACATCCAGAGACTCCTCCAAGGTCGGGTAGGCCCGCCCGTGGCCAGCAACATTGTACGGATCAGCAAATTCGACGGCGAGGATATTGAAGGCATCCACGATCAGCCCAACGTTAGGACGATTGGCAAATCGCACAGCTTCCCATGAGGTTGACCATGTATTTCGAGTTGCCCAAGATAGGCCCTCGTATCCAATTTTTAACATACGCCCACCATCGGCTTTTGCGTATGCCGCCGCCATGTCGCCCAGTTCCGCGAGATCTCGCGCGACCGTCTTCAGATCAGAAGTAACCCCCTTGTCCGTGCGTATACTCGCACACATGAAAACAAGATCGGTGTCAAAGGCGCGCATGAATGGGAATCGTCTGTGATACCAATTTAGCATCGACTTTATGATCGGATTACTGAGGTAAGGTATATCTCACTTAGCGACCAACTCAAAGACAGCCTGGCGTTCAGCTGGGTCTTTGACTCCCTCTATTGACCGAAGAGGCTGGGTGCAAGCAATCCGCATTCCCAAGGACTTGACAAAACCAGCCAATTTTCGAGCAACCTGCAGATTTTCTGAAGTCGGTTCCCAAAGTTGGTCTCCCGGTAGTCCATGCTCTTCCAGATACGCGGCCCAACACTCGTCGAACAGGTCGATCCATTGATATCCCGATTTCGCCGCAGCTTCCAGGCGTGGCTCCAAACGATGCTCTCTCCAGTTGCCGAGAGACAACGTGGCGATACCGAATGAGCTGACCTTAGATGGGGGCCAGGAGACTGTCATGATTCCAGATATGGTGGTTGATTCGTTTTCGTCATTAGTCGCGTCTATTGATATAACTAAGGATGATCGAATTACCCTGGACCCGGGTAAATACTACCCCGGTAGCATTTACCCATGTGGCTTGCCTCCACTAGCTGACGCCACTTCACGCCACCTCCACAAACCGGTGCGTTCTTTAATACACCGAGTGAGGTTGGTCGTCTGCATCAAAGTGTATCATGCTATTAGAAAACCAATAAAAAAATTTGCAAGTGTCGTATTGATAGAAGAAATATGCAAATGCATCGGAACATGTGCCGAATGTGCCGAATGTGCAACTGAACGTATCTCAAGCTCGCGCATAAACCGACCAGTTACCCCAGATCCTATCTTCGCAACTAGACACGTGAAACATCTAGAACTGAAACTGGGTGTAAGTCCTTGGCCTTCAGAGCTGTAACGATAGCCTCACATACGGACACTGCTGCTAGTCCATCCTCCGCCGAGCAAAGAGGATCGTCTAAATCGAACCACTCTAGCTAAATGTTCTGCTTGTTGTTGAAACGGATTCCCCTGGGCCACTGGAAGCGTGATGCGTACCATTGGGGCTTTCCAACCAGCCTCCTCGTTATATCTGTCCGCTGTCTCCGGGTTGTAGGTCCAAATCGTGTTTTCCGGGACCGTGATAGTCCCTTTTGTGCTTAGGATACGATAAATACCCACTGGGGTTCCTGCCTTTGGATATAAAGGGTTGTCCCCAGTAGCATCCCGGCCGTATGGGCTCGCCACATTGTCACTCACCAGAGACGTCCCAACATCTGGTGGGGAAACCGCTAGTCTCGGGCTGTTATTGGAACTACTGGTGGTTGGCGGGGTAGCCATCGTATGTCGGAAGCTGTAGAACGCAGAGACATCGACATGTGTGGTTTGGGTCGACCTCTCCGAGAAGATCCAGAGTTTGTAAATAAGGTGCTTCGCGGGGAGATTTGCAGAAGTAACTTGCAGGTTGATACTGTAGCCCATACAGTATATTCGCCGAGATGATAGGAATGTTGGAAAGTATTATATGTTTTCTCTTCTTAGCTTTGACCGGCGTTTATTTTCTGTCTAGTTTCAATATGGTTGGACAATACAGACTGTATCTGTATGAAGGCAATAGATTGATGGTCGTTATTAAACACTAAAATAGCCTGAACAATAGCTGTGTTTCTCAAGTTCCCTTTGACTAAATTTGTCAAAAGACACTCCCAAATCCAGGCCCGAAAATTTCCCGGAAGAAGTCAGCAAATCCCTCGCCAGTTAGATCTCCCTGTGTAGACATTGAAGCTGTAGTCAAGAACGGATCATGATCTGAAATGAGAGCATCGTATGGTTTTGAATGGGGGGACTGCTGTGGCATAAACTGTCTCGCTCTTTCATCAGGTCCCGTTCTGGTGTAGAGCACATCTTTTCTTGCTTGTCCATGTTGATTTGAGTCTTTCAGTCCCGCTGCTCTGGCTCTCAAGATCATCATCAGGTGTTGCCCAAGCAACGCAGCGATCCCAAATCGATGCGATGGCGTTGTGCCTGCACGCTCTAATTGAATGGCAACTTGGCTGAGCAGAGCCAAAAGTTCCACATCATTTCCGCCACGGGATCCGTACAAGGCTGGGAATAACTTCAAAGCCAAAACGCCAGCATAGGATATCATAGCCCAAGTCGGAGCTAACATGCAATATAATGGCTCCCCGATATTGTGCAGATCGCGCACGGCTAGCTCGGAAGAATTAACTGCGGCCTCGAAGCAATCGGCTCGGATTGCATCCATATTTTGACCCCCGTTTATGGAACTATGAAGAGCGAATGACAACGTCCAAAGCCTTCCGTGGAGATAAACATAATGGAGGAAAATATTTGACAGCGTTTCAGACGGGGATGTAATTAAAAAATTGGACATTGTATGTGATAGCCAAAGGTCACACCAGGGTCTCAGAGTCGTATCAACCATTTCTCGTACCCAATGGGGATCCGCATGTGCCAGATGAGCTTGCTGTCTTAGTTCGGTTTGTAGCGATGCTAGAATGCGCCGCAGACTGATAAACGCACATGTGTGCTTATCTGTTGGGTCCGCCAGGTGGTGGAGCCACCAGCTGTCGATGCTTTGTGTCAAATCCGTTTCCGGGAAAGTGTGTATCCTACCACAGGCTGCACTGTTCGCCCGTTCCCATAGCAGAATCCTTAGCCACGTTCTCTCGCGATTTCGCGCCATGCGTTGATTTTCGGTGGGGTCTTTTAAAGGGTACTCCTGTAATAAAGATGACGAGCCATTTCCCGGGAGTGGTGTTTGGGCTGCATCCTGTGTTCGGGCATATGAAGCATTGATCGAGTTCAGAGGGGCTGCGTCTTTGGCGCGGGAATCTTGGTCCAGACCTAGTTCAGCTGCTACACCGAAGGCATACATTGTGTAGAGCCAAGACCGCTCCTGTGCTAGTGACTCGGCGGGGGTGGCTGATAGTAATGAGATATAGTAGCCTTGAACGATTTCAACCGACTTATATCCACTGGTATGAACGTGCTTCGAGAGCTTTTCGCCATGGAGACGTAATCGTTTGGCGACTGATGCCGATCCATGATCGAATTGTGCCGTTAAAGCCAGTATCCAGGTGAACAAAAGAGCCGATCGTGAACGCACGAAATCCGGAGTGTGGAGCATCGGGTCTAGGATTCCGTTGACTGGGTGCAAACGTGTAAAATATCTAAAGCCAATCAGTGAATGTAGGTCGACAGCACAGTATTTTGGCTTACACTGGAAACAAATAACAGGCCTCATCCATGGTCACCAAACCAAGGTCCACTGGGTCAACATCGGGGCCAACATCCCGGGGAGGAATCTGTGGGGTCGATTTGAAATAGTTCGAGTAACGGTATGGGTGTTCATAGGGGCCGACCAGGGTATCTATTCCTGCTTCGAGAGTATCTCTGCCCAGTTGTAGGCCCAGTGACACGTAACCTGGCCGATGTAGCAGTTGACGACCCAGGCTTGCTCCAGTTGACTGACCGGCCGACGACTGGTTCACGGAAGATGCGTTATTTGTTTCCGGTGAAAGGTTGGCGGATATTGGGTGCAGCTCCAAAGCCTGGGCGGCATCGGATGCGTCTGCCAGCAATGCCAGAGGATTACTGATTGGTTCATGGGTAAACTGAGAGAGTTCGCCACTGCGGAATGCAGGAGAGGCAATGTTTTCCAACGTCTCATCACGTTGTACGGTTGGCATATTTGAATCGAGACATAAACGGTAAGAGCCTTCAGTCCCTAACCCTGGTGACGTTTGGGCGTTAATTGTCTCAGCTGGGTGGTTCGGGGATAAAAGCTCTAGAGACGGTTCTTCACTTGCGACAAAGCTATGCATTTCATCGTTCTCGCTCACACGAGACGTTTTCACTTTTTCAATTCCGACTGCATTTTCCGATAGGCCTTTTCAAATCCTTGATAGCGACCTGTAGCCCCACGCTTTCTCCCAAGCTTTCTCGGCTCTGGGATATTGCACTCGCGGTTGGTACGCTTACATCGTTGGCATGGTTCTGTCAATTTGCCGCCCTGCTGCCCCCTTTGTGGGCGGATGCATCTCATCTAGAAGACTTTGTCAGCAGGTACGAACCTTCCAAGGTTAACTTGGAGTTAAGGATTGGAGGTTCTACCTTCATTTTCCGACATGCCTCACACGCGGCCGAGCTGGCGGGGCGAGTTTGGCCAGCCGGATTATCATCCCCAGAATATGATGACATGGGGGCTCTAAGAATCGAGTAAATAGTAATAATATAGGTAATATAGGTAATATAGGTAATGAAGGTAATTAAGGTAATTAAGGGAATTATATCTGATTGATTTAAGGAGCGAGAGAGTGGAGAAATCATATCCCCGGAATTTCAAAAACTGCGGGGGAGTTTTCGGCTATGAGATTTACAGCTCTACACGCCTCGACCTCCATCCACCTCCAAGGTCGTTCCGGTTACGAAACTACTCTGTTCTGGTCCCAAATACCACGCTGCATTGGCAATATCCACCGGTTGGCACAGTCGTTTCATTGGCAAGGAGTCTTCCACTTAGCGTAGTCGCTGGCGGGAATCTTCGCTCGTAAGTGCGATCTTCAATGTGAATTACCTAGTGTCCTAACTTCGACTTGTCTATAGAGTCCCCGACGACTGGGCTAAAAGAGGAATGGCTTCATGGCGAGAAATATCCTTCCACTGTGGGCTTGGTCGGCATAATAACGGGAGGCTATGTAAATATTGAATGTTATGTAAAATAACGATGTCCCGTATACCCAGCGAGTAGCGTCTGAAAACCATCGATATATTTAGTTACCAGATAATAAATCCACTCTACAAGAAATTCTATGAATTTCACCCCTTCTCTACTCTCTTTCTTTTTCCTTTCGCTTCCTCCGGTTCCATTTCTTACGAGAAAGATGTGAGCCTCCAAACACTACCGCAGTGCGAGGGAGTAAACAGTGCTAATAGAAACTCCCCCGGTCACTCACACGGGAGGATGGCACATGGGATTACACTCAGCCGTCACCTGCAAATATTTGTATGGCCGCATCGCTGCGTGGGTCCACCGGTCACTTAATTTAGTCGCCGGTGCCGAGGCGTCTATAGGTCCCGGAGTATCAACATTCGACGGTATAGTCATTATGTTAAATATGAATTGCTTGCTCTAATAAGTCTTCGAAGAGATAATCATTTACCCTCCTTGCGTCTCTGGCCTGATGTCAACCCTACCCACAATGGAGAATATTCAAGTCGATGTTCTCGTCTGCGGGGGAGGCATGTCTGGAATGGCATGTGCTGCTTTCGCAGCACAAGCAGGAGCCAAAGTACTTGTCGTCGAGAAGCAAGTGGAGGTTGGTGGCTCGTCAAATTATTCTGCAGGAATGTTGTAAGCAATTGAGTCAATCTTCAGGACAAGCGAGCTTGCTAATACCATCAATGGACAGCTGGGCCCCGCAAACCTACAAAAGGCTGAGAAATTGGGTCCCGGAAGGGGATCCAACATTGCAGAAGGCCTGGTTAAACGATTACCTGCCCGCTGTCCAGTGGATGCGCGAAAATGGCGTGCCAACGGCAAACCGATTCGACGGTATCATGACAATCGGTAGGACTACAAAAGGAATCTAGTGAACAGTTACACTGACATATAATAGGTATTGGGTTCCCAATCAAGATCCCACACCTTCATAACCTCCATCGAAAGCGCATTCAGTCTAGCGAGACACGTTCCGATATCTTCACCAACACGTCGGTGGTCAAGTTGATCCAGAGCGAGCCCGGGGTTTCAGGATCGAGGATAATTGGCGCAGTCATTTGTAGGAATTTCTCCAACTCGCCAGCTGCATATTACGAAGTCCGGGCCAAAATGGTGGTATTGGCTACTGGGGGCTTCCAAGGCTCTCCAGCGATGACATCCAAATACTTGGGACAAGGCGGAGACAACATCTTTGTGCGCTCCAATCGTGGATCGGTGGGCGATGGACTCAAATTGGCGATTGAGTCCGGCGCGGGAACCAGTAGAGGAATGAGCACCTACTATGGCCATCTTCTTGCAGCTCCACTTCGGGCTGAAGACGTGGATCCAAAGGACTATCTTCCACTCGCACAATACCGTAAGAGCAACTCCTTGTCCAGACAGCGGTTCTGGCTAATTTGTCAACAGAAAGTAAGCACTGCCTACTACTGAACGAAGCAGGTCGGCGATTTGCCGATGAGACCACAGGTGACGAGATCGTCAATCAATATCTCGCCAAACAGGAAAAGCGCCGCGGGTTTATATTGTTCAAGTCTGTTAGTCCCCATAGATAGGGATTGAGGTAATATCCTGACCTGTTTTCTTATTCTAGCGAGGAAACACGTCTCCAACACTGCGTCACTGCGTTGTTCCCTAATGCAGGGGACATCGATCGTCTGCAGAAAGCCCGCGAGCATGGCTGTAATGTTGGAAGTGCGTCAACTTTGAGCGGTCTGGTCGATATCCTTCAAGAATGGGGTGTGAACAATGCACAGGCAAGACGGACTATCGAGGAGTATGATCGAGTGGTACGTTTAGGGGATAAGAGCATTTCCCTTGACGCACCTATCGGTCGTGCTGGTTCGCCCCCTACACCCTTGGTCGATGGGGAAGGTCCCTTCTATGCCATGGAGGTCCAGCCGTCGTAGGTTATCTCTTGCACCTTCCAATTCCTCCCATCTAACGTTCACTAGGATCACATTCACCTACGGCGGCATCGCGATTGACGCGAAAGGACACGCTTTGACACCCGATAAATCCAAAATTCCAGGTTTGCTCGTCGCGGGCGTCGATGCTGGCGGTTTCAGTAATCTCGGATACGCCGGAGGCCTTGCTCTCGCGTTCGTGACAGGTCTTTGGGCGGCCCGGGAGGCTGCACGCGACTTGGGGTTGCCTGAGCCTCACCTACCCCTTCCGGATGTTCGGGATGGGGAGGATAAACCAATTCAAGGGCGCCTTTGAGTTGGTTCTGCTGTAAGTTGCGTGTAAAAATTGGCCTCGGCGGGATGGGTTTGGCCTAAGATAGTATTTTTGTGAAAACTCGCACTAAAAGTTGTGACGTCGTGTTGGTCACCAAGTGGTTGACTTGGATGGCTCAATCCACCCACCCTCTATCAAGGTCCTCGCCTTTCAGTTGATGAATATAAACCGCCTCTCTCCCATTCCCAGTTTCCATTTTCAATGCCTCTATAAAAACGCATCAGTCCACCATTGGTGTCTGAGGCATCAATAAGTCACAGAATTTTCTAGGTCTCCCTCTGTGTGATCTCCCTTACTCCATATCCCTTCCTTTTCTTTCCTCCCAGTAGTCCTACTCTTCTCGGTGATCTCTACGCTGTTTCCAAAAAGCCTTACTCTTTCGCCGCCTTTCTACTTCTTCCCACACATATGGTAAGTATGTACGAACAAGAACGAACGACTTCACATGTGCAGATTTGCATACATTTTGACTTGGGTTTTTATATACAGCCTTGGCTTCCCAAATTTCTCACTTGGATCAGAAACACCCAATGCGCCTTTTTTCCCGCATATAGATGCTCTAGGGTGCCACCAAAACGCCACGGTAACGCATCTTTCCTTCTTCCAGAGTCGTCAAGCTTTGTTTGACACCATCCAACGTCAATGGGAAGGTCATCTTGACAGGCTTGATGCTGTGGTATGAGGCAAATTCAAGCATATCCTTGTGGACCTGTCTCGAACCCACGATGCCTCCTTGAATCCGAAGACCATTCGCGAGCAGCGGCATATACGGGATTTTGAGATCGTTCGAATCGACAGACAGAGGCGAGATGACGCCACTGGGAGCCATGATACTCAGGTAGATTGACCAATCTGGCTGACTGCTGGTCGTCACAATGAGATTGTCGATGGGAGCTTTGATCTTCAACTCCTTCGCACCCTTGGTCGCATAGAACTCGCCGGCTCCGAGCTTCATCGCCTCCTCCTTCTTGCTATCTGTGCCGGAGAAGACCACGACCTGACATCCCATCTTTGCGGCGAACTGGATGGCCAGATGTCCCAGACCTCCTACTCCGACGATACCAACACGAGAGGTCGGACGGACCTCCGCAACATGCAGGGCGTTGAACACAGTTGATCCGCCACACATCAATGGTCCCGCATCCTCGTTGCTCATGTTGTCCGGAATTTTGAACAAAAAGGCTTCGCGCCACACGGCATGGGTACCGAAAGATCCCTGATCGAGATTGTTCAAGCCGTACATTTTGCGCTCACTGCACAATGTCTCCCAGCCCGTGAGGCATTGCTTGCAAAAGCCACAGCAGTCATGCTCATAACCCCAACCCACACGATCGCCTTTCTTCATAATCTTCACGTCTGGACCAGTTGCTTCTACCACGCCCGTTCCCTCATGCCCAAGGGCCATCTCAGCTGACTTGTAGTGGATGTCCGTGCCGCACACTCCTGAATGCGTGATTCGTACTAGGACGTCATCCCGTTTGAGATCCTCCCTCTCGGTCTCCGCCTGTTTGATTCCATCCTTGGAGCCTTTGTATACGGTGAATTTGATAGTCATTGTGGGAAATTTTGATGCACAATACGGTTTAGGCTTGCGAAATTTGGAATGTATTGGGAGGGATTCAGATGCTAATACGGTCAGATTTATAGGTTACTCCCCTCTAATACGTCACTACCCATATTTTCCCACTGAACAGCTACAACCGTGGGAGATCCACACGTCATCCATCCTGTTGATGTGAATGGGCAGGTTAAACCTCGACCTTTCCCCCTATAATTCCAAAAATCGGGCTAAACGCTTGATGCGAAGAGTTGTTGCAGCAAAGATCTGATATTTTCGGGACTAATTGTCCCATGGCCTTGCCAGGAGCTTATCAACGGAAGATTTCGAACCTTGGAAGGATATCCATGGATGAAAGCTCATGACATCATACGCTCAAGTGCCGGTCTATCGTCACGTGGCAGCGCAGCTCCCCTCATGGATATGGTCCACGGCATATTCCTCCTTCTACCTCCTTCTACTTAGCTTCCAGAGTAGCATGCACTGTCTGCTTGGTGATAAACGCATACCTAGTGTGCAGGTGTGCATGAGGCGCCGCTTATTCATGCAACCCACCTATGCTATACCCATTGTGGCTAGATCCGGGCGATCGTTCATCTCACGTTGCATCTAAGCTGATCTCTGGGTGCGGAAGATCTTTCAAATTTCCTACTTGATGTCCAACAAAGGTCAGTAATCCGATATCAATGCCCCCTCGTCAGAAACCATGTCTGTGGTCGGATTTAAGGGAGGGCAAGCGCCTTAGGGTAAATCTTAATCCTTTTATCCGCGGCAAACGTGCGATGTGATGGCATGCAACTCTTTGCAAAACCACATAGTAGCAACCTATGAAATGGAGTATTTATATCTTATGTCACTTGTTTTTGATAATTGTAGTTTCCGTATCGCTACTATGCATGACAGGAACATTAGAATCTCTCAATGCAGGTTCGGTTCCACACTCGCATTTCCGGCGTATTGAATTCGGCTCACATCGTTCCACCAGCCCCTTCGCAGGTGACACTATGTGCGTGGTGAGACCAAATTTCCGGAGTTTAAATTTGCAGATCGGAGATAGACTATGTCCCGTTGTGGAAGGAGACAGGGAATGAAGGAGAAGAGAGACCAGAGAGACAAACAAACCACAACTACTCCATACCCTTGAAACACTTAATACTTGCAGTGAAGGAAGTACAATTATGGGGACCGCCGAGTCTATGTACCCATCCGGCTGCATATATGTACATAGCAGCCTATCTCATCACTTGCATGACCACCTGGCTGCCAAGGCCTCCTATTAATTCGCTATAGACCTAGTTTCCTTCTTCCCGGTTAGTCAACATCCATGGTTGTTTCTCCCTTTTGCTTCACCCTCAGTAAATCCTCCTTGCATACTTGCTTCAGTCGGTCCGGAATTCCCACCCCCTTGATGCGAGGCTTGACAAATCTGCTACAGCAAGTCAATGGAAATTTGCATCCGCTCAGTTGAAACTAAATTTTGTGTAACAATGTCCACGGATTAAAATGTATTCAAATCACTGTCTCGCAACCTATTGATCTGGATACAGGTTCGGGTATTAGAGTGCCGGATTATGCATTTCTTGGATGAAACAGGATGTAGCCCTCCGTGATGGATCTTAGATTCATAATAAAATAAAAAGGGAACGAAGCCGAGTCGAGAGTGGGTATAAAAATATGTACAAGAGAAATAAATTAAATGATAAGACATGCCAGCGCTCAAATACTCAGGGTCAACAAAAATGAGGGAAGTGAAAAGTGTCTGCAAGATTTTTATATTGAAAATCTTCGTACTACAGCTGAGACTTCTCGGTGCTGTGAATAATCGTTTCATGAACAACCTTTATTCCCCCTTGACTACCCTGGCTGCGGGAGTCCCAGTCGCCGTCGCCAGCGGTGCATGTGGGCGGTTGCTGTCGTGAGGTAGGTAAGATCATTTGCTCGTCGCTGATTGTATTCCATTGAGTGTCTGGAATCGATAGCGGGTGGCGGAACTTCCTGCGTTTGGAATACCCGCCGCCGCCGCCGCCGCCGCCGCCGCCCCCGCCGGTGTCGGCATCTGCATCTGATAGAGGGTAGCCGGGGTAGCCAGGATAGCTCTGTGAGCCACCTCTTGATGAAATGTATAGACCAGCACGCCTTGTGAAGCGTCTTACCAACGGGTATATCATGGGAGTATTGCCGATGATGACGGCGACGAAAGTCTCGCGGCAGGCCCAGCTTCCAGCTTGTTGCGCCCCATTTGCGCCAGCCTAATGAACTATTAGTTTTTGTTGCCGCAGCGATATCTCTCAAACAACTTACTGTTAAGATGAGCACACAGCGTAGAATACCGGCCATCATAACAAACAGGCCACCACTGAACAGAATCAGGAGTTCGAGCTTTTCCCGCCATTTTAGTCGGGCTTTGACAAGCATCTTGACAGGTAGGTGTATGGTTAGTGAAATTACACACAAATGTTTGGAAAGAGGCTTACCGGTGCTGGAATACTAATGAGATAGAGGTCGGTCGCGACATTAAGTACCACGGTTACATAGATATCAATCTTTGACACGGCGGGCTGACAGTAATCTTGTAAATAGTCAGATGCACGGTCTCAAGGTGACAAACTGTTCATAGGATATGACGTACTCCCAGGGTTTGGATGTATTTGCCAATTTTTCTCCATTGGATGACATCCAAAGAGGATCGAACAGATCGTAGCGATATAAGTTATGGCAATCAGGACGTAGGCCACATGGATTCGGACCCGCATATTCACCAAGCCTGCACTAGATAGTAGGAGATACGGTTAGTAACAATGGACCCAATAGTAGTAGGTACGATATGAATCTCACGTCAATCGAGAGTAGAAAATGGCCATGCATGTTTTCAGCAACCACAATAACAGAGTGTATAATGACCAGCCGGCCACCTGGACCTTGGAGCCACCCACACGCAGACGATATTCTTCCGAATCAGGCGACAAGTTTTTTCGCTGTTCGTCCGTCATCGCGTTATTGGCAAGACCCATGAACCATGCGCCGACCATGTACGCAGCACCGGTTTCAAGTCCATACACCACCTACACACCATATCGATTAGCACGAAAGCAAAGAGACCACAGGTTCTAATCCAACTCACACACGCCACCAGCATTAGATAATCATCAGCTTGGAACCCTTTTGGGCCAACCATAATCCATCTTGCGGTTGTTCGTAGGCCAATAACGACAATGGCTACTCCCAGAAGAGTGAACGCTTCTGTATTAAACCCATCCATAGTTGCCGAGATGTAGTGATGTCTTTGTGCGATAAGCCATCAAAATGAAAGGGAAATACCATTCAACCCAGGCTGTACATTCAGATAAAGGAAGAGGAAGTCAATGGCGCTGAGGGGGAGACGAGTGGCAGGAGACAGTATCTCAATGATTTCCCTCTTGCTCGTTGCTATTGGAATCAGCCCGGATAAAGAACCAAGCCCGCTCCTCAGTCGACTTATCAATACCGACAGAGAAAGAAAAAAGCAAGGACAAGATCGATATGAAATGTCCGATGGCGGGCCTACATACTTATGGTGGCGGCCATTAAACTAAACTGCAAGCGATGGCTATTATGGAGATGCTCGCACGATAGAGAATTTCTGACAGGTCCGGATTCCTCATGCAAGAATGGCAGCATCCACATCTCCCATTGGATAGCGATGGGCTATCTTTGGGTGCTGGAAAGCGGGTTATGGGTCCTTCAACTTGCCGGGGAGAAGTTTTAAGGTCGAGAGCGCCGTTTGTTCCACTCCCAGCTTACTGGTTCCCGGAAGTGTAAACGGACAGTCAAAAGGTCCACACCTCCCCTGAGTCGACATGGCATTTCCCATTGGGGGAACGATCGGAGTAAAAGGCGACTTTTCGATCAAGTACAAAGTACCTTGATAGAACTCATTTTGTTTAACCTGGGATTTCTTTTTCTTTTCCCGGTTACACAAAAGTACAACACTCAGGCACAATATCAACTGGGCCAATCTTGAGAACCAGTAATGAACCGTAATGTTGGGGAACTCTTTAGGGTTCCCTGTGATATAGAGTGCAAACGGACACACAGACCAGCATACGGAGTAGCGGAGTAGCGCAGTTGCATACTCCGTAAAGCTTGCGTACTTTGGCCAATTAGTCATTCGGGACAGGTCATACAATGTTGTTGCAGAGGCAGGTATGGAGTATGTATGTATCGATTTCTCTGATCCACATTCTCTTTTTGGTTTGATTGTTGATCAAACCGGAAATTACTCCGATATGTAGGTAACAGAAAAACAATTCGCGGCCAGGGGCTCTCCTACTAGTGTTATTATTAATTGATCAAGACCGTCCATAGGTCTTTCCTAGGGGATGTCATAAGTACTGAATTCGACCATGGTGTCCGGGCTGGTTGACAGCTCCCATTTCTTTAGCTTTAACCTCGTGCATACAACATCCCCTCCCAAGGGCTGTTTCACATCAATGACAGCGGGAAATCCCCGTTGCCAACGACGTTGGTGGATCCAAAAGCGGGTCATTTATACGAATAACGGTTCATCTTTTCATCTTTTCATTTTTCCCATCCGACTCATGCCGCGGCAAATGTGAGCTTTGTACAATGTTGGATTCCCACAATAATTCTGCATGAGATCAATCTATTTAATTGGACGGCAATAGTCGGATTGAGATACCAACCGAAGAATGGCAACCTGCATATTGTTAGTCCCGACTTTTGTTTTTCTCTTTTTTTTTCTCTCTTCTTTTTAAAAGAATTGATAAATCCAAATGACACGCTGTTCCCACAGTAAAATTGGTCTAAAATAACAGTGGGGTACTTCTGTTCGGAACCCTTATACTCCGTCCAACATAGACTATGTTGTGCCTAAGAACGAATTACGGAATAGAAGAACTGTCGATCCCCGCGGTCTGGCCACGCTTTGATACCAGGGCTAAAATGGTCAAACAGCGGGACAAAGCTAAAATATTCAGTGCGGATTCGAATTCTCCAGAAGAGCCCCTGGTGACACCGAAAGAATCTACCTAGGGACTCCGTACGGAGTACAAAATAAGTGCGTTGCCAAGTCGTAGTCTGTTACCCAGACGGGTCAAGGGGTCTAGGATCAGGTCGGGTAGTTAGCCATATTACCCATTATAGAGAATCACCACCTTAATGTCTCTGGTCCTTTAAATGCCAATCGGGTTCTTTTCTATAAAATCCAGATGCTAAAGTTTACAGGAAGGACTGTCAAAGTACAAGGTTTTTCCTAGCTGAGCTAATTTAATAGTCCCACCATTCCATCCTCCCGGCTTGCGACAGCAAGGGCTAATTAAAACCCCCAAAAGAAACAAGTGCTTTGCGCTAATCCTTTTAGTTATCATTCCTTCGGTTCCAGTAATCTGGTGTCGCTTGTGTTTGTTTGCTTGTACATAAATTCGTGCATTAGTCCCTAGTCGCGCAATCGGTTATTTTCTACCCCTCCCAAGGAAAAGAAGAAGACGAAGGCAAGGGATTCTTTTGAAAATGGAATCCGTGGATCTTGTGGTGGTAGGCGCAGGTAAGTTGAGTCTTTTGAGTCTCCACCGTTGCAAGCTATTTCGCTAAGCATTACCTACCAATAGGTTGGAGCGGGCTCTCCGCTGTCAAGACATACCGCGAGGTCAATCCCGGCCATAATGTGCTCTTGCTGGAAGCTGCTAGCTCTATTGGCGGAGTATGGGCTAAACACCGTCTGTACAAAGGCCTCAAGTCGAACAATATGCTGGGCACCTATGAGTACAGCGACTTCCCAATGGACGAAGCGACTTTTGGAATCAAACCTGGACAACATATTCCAGGTCATGTAATTCAAAAATACATGGAAGCATATGTACAACACTTCAACTTTGCCGATTGCGTTCGACTGGAACACCATGTGGAAAGCGCGCGGCACAATTTGGACGGAACATGGCAGTTGAGCGTGTTGCACGGAGCGGATACGACAACAATCAATACCAAGAAGATGATTGTGGCCACCGGCATCACATCACAGGCATACTTGCCTACATTCCAAGGCCAGGAGAATTTTGGCGCGCCGCTTTTCCACTGCCGCGATCTGCTGCAGTATCAAGATGCAGTACTGCAACCTGGAGAGCGCGCAACCGTTTTTGGCGGGACCAAGTCGGCCTGGGATGCGGCTTATGCCTGCGCAACGGCAGGTATGAAAGTAGACTGGATCATCCGCGAGACCGGTCATGGACCTAATTGGATGGCGCCTCCTTACGTGACGCCCTTGAAAAAATGGCTGGAAAAGCTGGTCACTACACGCCTGCTGACCTGGTTCAGTCCATGTATCTGGGGAGAAGCCGACGGGTATACTGGCGTTCGCAGTTTTCTGCATGGTACTTGGCTGGGTCGTAAGATCGTGGACGCGTTCTGGGCTATTCTGGCCGATGATGTCGTGCAGTTGAACGGCTACGACAAGCACCCGGAGATGAAGAAGCTGAAGCCTTGGGTGAGCCCATTCTGGATCGCTTCCTCTCTCAGCATTCTCAACTATCCGACCGATTTCTTCGATCTGATCAAGGATGGCACCATAAAGGTGCATGTCGCTGATCTTGACCGTCTCTCGGACCACACTGTTCATCTGTCATCGGGTGATGCGCTGCGATCTTCAGCACTGATTTGCTCAACAGGCTGGCGCTGCACTCCAAACCTCAAGTTCCTGCCGGAAGGCATTGACCGCGACTTGGGATTCCCTTGGAGCGCGGATCCGCTGAACGACAACCTAGTGAAAGCGGCGGATGAAGAGATTTTGCGTCGGTTCCCCCGACTGCGTGATCAACCAAAACCGAACCCCAAATACACCCCGTTAAACGCGCAGTCCGAAGCAGCTGTGCCACACCCCTTCCGGTTGGCGAAGTTTATGGTCCCGCTTTCGCTGGTGAATGAACGCTCGCTGGCATTCATGGGTATCACCATGACCATCAACACGACCCTAATTGCTCAGACCCAGGCACTGTGGATCTCAGCTTATTTCAAAGGCGATTTGACCCCAGCTACACGCGAAAGGTGCCCACTCTCTGTGCGTGGTGCATGTGACCTCAAGACGGAAGACGTTTCAGAAATCGACCTTGCCTGGGAGACAGCTCTGTTTACTGAATTCGGCAAATATCGCTACCCTGGAGGATTCGGGCGGCGAAACCCCGACTTCGTGTTTGACGCGATCCCATATGTTGATTTGATGCTGGGAGAGCTAGGTCTGTCACCACAGCGCAAGAACGGCTTGCTGGCCCGATGCTTCCAGCCATATGGCGTTGAGGATTACCGGGGTCTGGTCGAAGAGTGGAAATCTAAGCAAGCTAGCCAGTAATCTTTGGGGGTACTGTCATTCATTTTCTTTAATCTCATCCTGTTTGGTGTGTATTATGTTGTCTTTCCATTTCCCTTTTCGCGTCGCTCGAGTATCTTGGTGATACTCCCATTTCTTTCTTTCATGAGCTGGCAATTATTCAGGCCACTAAAATGCTGTTTTCCTATATACTATATGCGAGTATATTATATGAACATATTATGACTTTCATTGATAATGCTCGTCTTCGACATCATCTATTCCACCATAACGAATTGCTCCAAAACCGCAACACCAACAAGAGGTGAATTTTCTCTTCCTGGGCCACCACCACCACCGGCCTCTTCTGTTCGCTGGCTCTCAGACTCGATCACCTCCCCAACTATGTCTCCTGTCCATCGCATATAATCGTTTCCATTCCCAGCAACCAAAGTCCTCACCGAGACATTAACTTTCAACTGACCATTAGCCTCTCCCAAATCATATTCCAATCGGAATCCATCCGGTATATCGCTCATGCGTGGCGGATATCGCCCACCAGTAGTCCCCGGACTACCGACCGGCCTCACAGTGAGAATAGAGGGGTCACAGGCCGAGATGAGCAGCTCCCCATCTCTGGCAACGTAGCTGCTCACATACGTGGCGTTGGATGGGTCATCGATGGCGAGGTAACTGAACCAGACGATGGAGTATGGACCTAGACGGCCGTGGCCCCAGTACCAGCTTTGGACGGAGTCTATAAAAGGCTGATCGGACCAATTCTATGACTTGGTCAGCTGATGTTTCTCAAGGTTCGTGCCCGCAGGCGGTCAAATCACTTACTTTGTCATGGTACCCAGGCCCTCGGAACTTCAGCGTCGACCCATGGATCTTCATGTCGACCTCACCCACGGCGTCGGGTATGAGATTGACCCATCCGATATGAGGCGCAATCTCAAGTATCGTCCGTCCCACTTGAACTCCACAGGGCAGATGATACGGTCCTCGCTGTTGAGCGATGTTAGTAAGCTGTCTGTTCCTGGGGCTCGAGTCACCACTTACCGAAGTCAAGGTCAGCCTCCCTTCGACCTGGAGTTTCTCGGACGCGATGGTAATCTCATACTGTGATAGATTATCTGTGAGAGCAGCCCAGCTAAAGCCTGTGGAGGACCACTCGCCAGAGCTATTAGTGCCCGCGGCATCTGGGCCAGTCACGGTCGCCACAGTCGCCGGGACAGAATCGGCAAAGACGGTGCCATTGGCAAACGAAGCCCATAACCAGACGTTAAGCACGGAGGTTTCATTCGCGTCGAGGAATGGAAATGCTTCCGCGGATGAGGAGAAGAATGTGACGACTAGGGAATCATCGGGGTTGGTCTCCGAGACGGCATCAAAATACCACCAGTCGTACACGGAGCCATTGATAGGATCTATCTGAGGTGCATCTAACCTGAAGAGGGTTTCTATGTCAAGGGTGGTTTCTGGTGTTGGGATGTCAAACCGAGCCTTGCTAGTTCCATTTTGGACAGCGCTAGGGATCTGGTAGCTCCCACTGCGATAGTCCCTGCCAGCACGGAGGAGATATGGCAAGGGTTTCTCACTGGCCTTATGTTGGCTAGGTAATGCTAGGGTCTGTTGTGCTAATGGAGCACATAGGAAGAGTAGTGGAAGCATGGTCGAATACATATAGAGAATGCTACTCAATGATAGATCTCGGAAGAAGAATGTGATCTATCCACTATCAATATGCGTCAGTGGTGAGCTGAACAGGGGAAATAGGGAGGAACGACGTGGGATATATCGGACTTGTGTAAGGTACCAGGATGCCGAGCTGACCCCATGCTTCGGCCACTCAACAGATATATAGCAAAAGGGGGGGGAATATGGCGGGATCCCACGGAGATTGACTCGAAGTATAATTTCCAAGCTCAAAGGGAGATGGCGATCCTTTACTTGTACGGGGAATCCTTCCTTGGTTTTGTGGTGGGCCGACACAATGATACCTATTTCGGACTACAATGGGGATCTATATCCTGTTCCCCAAAAACATAAAATAGGAGGCCATATCATCCATTTCAGTATATGCAGATCCACCTTAATACCTAGATTCACACCTGTTGTTAAATTAGAATGAGACAACATGTATGTGGCTGAGATGGCGGTTCAGCCAAATCAGCCATAGGTCTGACGAACTCACATTTCAAGCGCCAATGAGCAGATGAGTAGCCAATAATATTCAAGTTAAAAAAGCATGGCTTGGAAGCTGTTCAATTATATAAATTAAGACGATTAATGTACTTCGATTGGAGTTCCTCGGGATATCTTCCATATCATAATTGATGCAGGGGTGTTTATATACCGGGGTTGCCCATCCCATTAACAGTTCGCTTAATCGCTTTAAATCACAGAGAAACAGGGTAGGTACACACGTCACACATGAGTCCGATAAGCACGTATAGTAAACATAGATCCGGTTGGAAAAAAAGAGATAAAAGCAGAGATCAGACCTTCCCATGATGCCCAAACAATCACAAACCCTTCGCCGAAGCTCAAAAAAATAACGTAAAATCAAAGTAAAATCCGGTGAGAACCCCGACTCCCAATGCCTCGGTAGATACATACATGTCTTCAAAGTTCACCCATAAATAAATGAGGGTGAACGTTGGGAAGTTACGTCGCAGCAAGGACGAAAGTGCCACAGGCGGAAAGACGGGAACACGTTCAAACGCGTCCATTGAGAAGGGGGCTGCCGTCTTCGCTCCGCCCTTCGCCCTTGATATCGGCCCCAGTTTGGTTGCTGTTCGCGTCCGAGTCGCCATCCTTTCCGCAGCCTTTCACAAGGATATGTCGCTGTTGTCAAAAGTCAGTAATGCGGCAATTGTTACACGAGAACCGCAGATAACATACCTTAAGAGCATCCTTGCGTGAGAAGCTCTTGTCACAGTGCGAGCAAGGGAAAGGCTTAACGGCCAAATGGATACGTTTATGGCGCTTGAGGTCGTGATTGCGGTTGAAACTCTGGGGACATTGGTCGCATTTGAAAGGACGGTCGGCCGCAGGGGCGGGCATGCCATGCGTGGATTGATGGCCCCCATATAGATGTTGAGAACTGGCGACATGTCCACTGTTAAATCCCGGTAGAAGCCCGGATTGCATTCCACCCATCATCGACATGGGCCCACCGGGGCTGTGCACATTGGTCATGACCGGACCGTTCATCGCTGGGAGAGAATACGAGGGCCACGGCTGGCGGGGATATCCCAACGGTGGCTGTCCGGCTGACGGACTGTGAGCAGGCATTCGCCCTGGAGGGTGGATGCCAAGCCCGCCGCCACCATACATGGGAGAGAAGCCGGCCTGGTGGGGACTGTGCAAGGGAGGAGAAGTGGCATACATATGCTGGTGTTTGGGGGCATAGGGATCGTTGGATGGCAGGGGGGCGAGGGATGTAGCGGGCCCTCCAGGATACATGGCCATGGCGGGTTGTGAAGCGGAGGGAGGCATGGTTGACGGAGCGGGTAAAGGTTGATAAGATAATGTCGGGGCTTCATACGGGTGCGGCAACCCATCCGTCGTCGGCGGTGGTATTACCGATGAGCGCTGCATGCCGGATGATGGTGAGAAGGAATTTCGGGCTGGGTATGGGTTGACCCCGGATGCCCAGGACTGTCCGTATGGATTGGCCCCTGACCAATATGCCGGTGCCAGCTCGGAGGACGCGCCCGTTGATGGAGCCAATGGCTGGGGTGTGGCTTGCTCCCCTGTTTGAATCGTGGCGGGTGGCGTTAGCAGGTTCCCCACGCTCACGTTCACTGGCGCGTGGGAGATTGGGGGATGGGTGGGATTTCCGTACTTGGGTGCTGCAGGTGCGGGTGCTGCACCCAAATTGAACGGCGGTGGTGGGAGCTCAAAGCTGGGTAACGTCGGGGCCGCTGGACGACGAATGTTCAACGGCGGGGCGGACAGCGCGTCTAACGCTGGGCCCATTCCCGATGGCACTGCTAGGGTCGCCAGATTTGCGGAAGGATCCCTCACTCCCACGTAGAACTCGGGATCGTTGATGTTAGTGAGCTGGCCGAAAGATGATCCGCTCAACGCCCAATCTCGATCGCCAGGTACGGCCCCGGGAGGGCTGGTAGAATCCAGGAGGGGCGATCGTCGATCGCTGGGGCTCGCGATCGGTATATGAAGAGAGTCGAGGGACTCAGGTTCTCCCGAGAAATAGGGAAATTTCTGGAAGGACTAGAGTACTCTCGAAAGGACAAAAAAGCACCACGAAAAGGATAGAGTGAGTTTGTCACGGTCGACGAAAGCGCGTGTAGTACATGGTCTCGGGGAGAATTGGGAGTTGAAAGTTGAGACACTAAGAAGTGAAGAGAAGAGATGTGGGGGGGTGGGCAAAGGACCGTGGCGTAGGAGGCGATAGCAAGCGCGGGGGAGGTGTTATAATAAGAGAGTTAGGAGTTCCAGCGAACAGACAAGTCGAGCAAAAAAAAAAAAGGTAAATAAGATTGATTTTTTCTCTCTTTCGGGGAATGGAGTCGACGCGGGTCTAGCCAGGCCTTGGGAATGGTATAATAAAACAGATATTAAAGAACCGAATAGAAAGATTTAAAAAAAAGAGCGAAAAAGAGCGAAAAACAAGAGGGGTGTAAGCAGAACGTGGTTGACAGCTAAAAACATGATAGTCTCCCGGTTGGCTGTTCCGAATTGTTGGGTTTATGTTTTATTTGTTTCGATATGGAGATTGGATATAAAACCTATGTTCGGTTAAGATATCTTACTTTCTAATATTAACCCTATCAAAATAACACAAAGTATGTATATGGAGTACCCATGTTATAGCTACAACAAAAAGGGAAAAGAAAAACAAACGGAAAAAAAGAGAGAAGGAAAGACCCTTCTTCCTCGAGGGGAATCCCTTGCGTCCATACTGATCGCGTGAAATAAAGGGCGCTAGTGCACTCCGGAGAGAATATGTGCTAGCAGGAATGGACCCGGCTATTGAGACAAAATTTCCTTTTAATTTTATTACAGAAAAAGGAAAGAGGGAAAAGAAGGAAAAAGGAAATATAAGATGGATCCATACTTTCCTACTATCATCGGATAATCCAATAAGAAGACCAAGATGTCAACGCACGGACAAGACCGGAATGGCCAGAATACGAGACCATCGAAAAGGCAGAGGCAAGCGAGCTGTCTGGCTGGTCATTCGTTGAAATCATCCAATTCAGTTAGTCTTCTTTTTCATTATTTTATCTGTCCTTTTTAGCATATTCCCATTTCATTTACAACATACGGAGTACAATATCAGACTGTATACGGAGTACTCCATACGGAGTATTGTAGACTGTATAGTCCGTATGGAGTACGGAGTACTTCGTAGAGACTATGGCCTATGTCTCTGGTGTGCGGAGTATGGTCATCTGCTCCTTCCTTTTTTTTTTTTTTTTGGCCCCCAATAGTCAAAGTAGAAGATCGATTTGATTGGTCCCCGGAGTTCACCGGCCATGGTAGCTCCAATTCGTTTTGTCGTTTTGTCTTTTGTTTTTTTCACTTTACTTTGGCTCGGACCTTAAAAGGTCAACTCTCGACGCTACAATATATTCCATGGATCCCCGTTATTCTCTCCCCCGAAAGCCAATCGCCTCCAGCATCCACTCCCTCGGGTTTCCCTCGTTCCTAAGGTACTTCCTTGGGTGGCGAAATGCCAAATGGGTCTCGACTCCACACGAAGTTTCTCGCTTCGGTCCAGATGTTTTATCCAATCATCCAATGGAGGCATCTCTTTCGTTGCCTTCTGCACGGACGTGGCAGATGCTTATGTAGGGAGAAGAGAAGGGGGGGCATGCCCTGTCGATCGATGTCTGTCACCATAGAACATAGCATGTCCGTACCCCGTACTCCGTACATAACTATATAAATATAAAACTTGACAGAGCTGATCTGCCGCAAACTAATAATAACATGGTTTAAAGATATGCCCCGATTACTGCGTACTCCGTAGAGGCTCCATCTATGCATACGATGCTCGGATCGCTGAACCTCCTTGGCACAGCTTAGACATGTCCACTGTGCGCATGGAATTTAATATTACGATCCGGTCTGCATTTCCCCCGTATTTGGTAGCAAGTTCGTTTAAACGGAGCAGACATGCAGTGCTCTCCAAAATAAATAAATAGAGTAAAATAAAATAATAATAATAAATAGGAACTAGAAAAGGGGGAGAGAAGCCGGGAAGAAAAGGGGAAAAAAAGGAAAAAAGGAAAAAAAGAAAGAGAAAAGGGGGGCAAGTCTTAGAAACGAGAGGTACAACATAGCCGAGTCACATTCTTGAGGACTGCATACCTCTGCCCTTTGGCTATGTCTCGTGAATGACACAGCATTTCTCCAATATTGTACATTCTATACCTTCTATGCAGTAGACTGGCAATTCACTAGACCTTGGCTTCCCGAAATGAAGTCGTCAATTTGACAAGAGCTCATCACTCCACCGCGTCTGTAGCCGCACATCGCTCTGCCCGAAAAGGTCCATCTCAACGACGATCGGTTGATCATCAACAATCTGTGGCCCCATCCTATGCTGGTTCCCGGTAGATCGACCTGGCACAGCCTTTTCTCGATTCGCAGGTGCAATCCCCGGACCACACTATGCTACGGTTCGCAGCCGATCAGTGGCTCCTCTCATGCAAGGCGGCTCCTCCAAGTCCAGATGTGACAGCGCGCAAGGATCCACCTGGCTGATCGTGGATGCCTTAGTGCCGCCTGCATCGGCTCTTGCCGGCGTGGCTTCGGAGAAGTTCACGGTTGGCGTTCACGATCGTCCTCGGGAATGGCGTTTGGAAGGTTGACAATTTTTCTTAACCGGGAGATCTGCGGCCATGAGTTTTCCTGCAAGTGTTATTGCAGGCTCCTCGATTTCAGAGCCCATACTTTGCCTGCGATCTTTACAACGTGGACTATTAATAGTCTCAATAGTATAAATGTGCTGATATATATAACTAGCTAAGTAGGTCTCAAACTCAACAAAGGTGATAGAACACCTGGATCCTCTTCTTTTTGGCTCGGCATTTGGTTTTTTTTCCATTTTTCCTTTCTTATTTATTTCATATTGCTTTTTTTATCTCTCGACATCAGCCCCACGAGCGTCTGCCGCTGTAAGATCCTCCCTTGCGGCAAGACTTCGACAGTGGATCTGCTCGCATCGTATTGCCTTGAGTGCAGAATCAAGAAGAGACATCAACTTCCTCTCGCGTCGTGTTGCTCTATTTATCATGAAAACTCAATTGATTTGGATTTACTGTCCTTATCACTCTCTGGCTCTCCCGAGGTCGTCAAGCTCATAAAGCCAGGTGTCCGGTATGACAGTCTCTGCGGTGAAACCCTTGGGTGTATCTATCAATAAGGTGGTCTCATCAAGACCAGATGGTGTGTTGTGATACTTCTTCTCTTTGGTTTACTGCAGGAAAATAACATTATCAAGTCCTGTGGGTCTTTCGCTACACAGGATCAGTACCTCAGCTTTTCGAATATCTCACCTAAATAGTGCATGTAACCCAGGTTTAATGGTAAATGATGTGTGCTACTTCCAAGATTGTCCGTTGGTGTTGATTACCTAGGTATTATATAAGATGACATAGTTAAGAGCCTCGGCTATGGCTCGGCCATATATATTCACATAGATCGATTACCCGGTCGCATTGCAAGCTGACCAGACCAGACGGATCAGGGTTGGGAAATAATCGAAACCGACAATAAAATAGAAGAATATATAAATAGCCTGGGATTTCCTAGTTGCACCGGGTTGCATCTTGAATTGCCGAATGTTGCTCCGATGACGTCGAACGGCGGGGTACAACTTCAATGTTTTCCTCTTTGCCTTTCGACTTTCTTTTTCTACTCCCAAGGCTATACTTTGTTCAACTTCGCTTTCAGTCGAGCTTGTATGTTCTTATCTGGTTCCCCCCAATGCAATACCGGCCATTTCTGACTTTCCAAAGACCGTTGCTTGCAACCAAACTCCACTTTAACACACCTCCCTTCCATTGCTTCTCTAGAACCATGTCTGGAATCAGCAAAGCCTGCTGCTCGTTCGTGATCCCCAGATGATTTGAATTCTGTGATGCCCCAATTACGAGTCGCTGACCATCACTGTGCACAGAATCCCCCCCTGTTGTATCCAAGGGTTACCAGGCCAAGGGAGAATACAAGATCATCAATGGCCTGAAGACCTGTGGGTTCTTACCACCGCCAAACTCTTACGAATTGAGCTAATGGGATTAATTCTAGATGTCACCGGCCCAGAGTCGGCCACCAAGGCTATCCTAGTCATATATGGTCAGTCACTCACTTCCGCATGAGATATAATCCGACCATTAACTGATACAATTTCGTAATATGCAGACATCTTCGGCTTCTTTGACCAGACCATCCAGGGTGCCGATATCCTAGCCACCTCGACCGACCAAAAATACCGCGTGTTCATCCCCGACTTCTTCGAGGGTAGCCCCGCCGACATCTCGTGGTATCCCCCCACCACCCAGGAGCACAAGGAAAAGCTGGGCAACTTCTTCTCGACCAAGGCTGCCCCACCTCAAACCCTGTCCAAGATCCCCAATGTCGTCGCTGAAGGCAACAAGCTAGCTCCTGGCGGCAACTTCCAGTCCTGGTCGATCCTAGGCTACTGCTGGGGCGGCAAGATCGCTACCCTCGCCTCCGGTGCTGAGAACAAGCTATTCAAGGCGGTTGCACAGTGCCACCCGGCTATGGTCGACCCCAATGATGCAAAGGTCGTGAACATCCCCATGGTGTTCCTCGCCTCGAAAGACGAGACTCCCAAAGACGTCAAAGACTTTGAGGCCAACTTGAAGGTTCCTAAGTACGTCGAGACTTTCCCGACTCAGATCCACGGCTGGATGGCTGCACGATCGGATCTGGAGAACCCCGAGGTGCGCAAGGAGTACGAGCGCGGATACAAGACTGTTCTCGAGTTCTTCCACGAGCACTCGTAAACAGAACAAAAAAGGGTGCAATTGACGCTGGATGTCTTACCGCGGAGGTTCGACGGTAATATGAGAACTAGTTTTGAATGAGAGAATGATAATCTGTCCTGTGTTCCCAGGTAGACCAAAACTACCTTCCTCCGCACATATAGGGTCCTGTTGTATGTCTAAGGATAAGCTCTATAGCTGGTCTAGAAGGGCTCTTCATTTTGTTTCTCCTTTGTTGGAATCAATACGAAGAAGTACATAAACAAGCTTGTTTGTTTTCAATTTGTATTATTCTTTAAAAAGACATACCTAGGTAGGACGATGGATGCTGGATAATATATATGATGCTCGCCACTCTTGTCCGCAAGACGTCATCACTTTCCGAATATCAACTTACCTTATGATAGGTAGCCTCCTTAACCTCCCGCTTTCTCTCATTTTTACAATTTGATTTTGGATTAATTCATATCAACAACAGACGTGCATTTACGGGAAAAACTCGGTATCACTTCCACCCACTTGCCGCGCTTCCGGGTCCAAGGTCACGACACGAGCCGAGGGGCCGAGATCAGCACTCTGCATATACTACTTATTTCTTATTTCCATTCCTTAATATTTGTTTTGTCAGCACATTGTATTTCCAAATTTAGAAGATGCAATAATTGCATCACTGGTTCTGATGTCTTTCTTATTTGGCCGGCGTCGTTCCTCAGATGCAGCTCCTACTGCTCACAATGAGTCCGAGACACTAAGGCGATCATCATCGCATCGCCGTATACCCGATTCTCGCCAATGTGACCATACCAACAACGGGGGATTCCGAGGTTTATTTCGAACGCACAGCGGCAGTTCGGACATACCTTCTCCAACTGCAACACAAGTAAGAATGTCTATTTTGTCGTTAGAACAGCTAGCTCATGGCGAGAAAGGAAAAAGAAAAGCCAAATTCAATCGATGAGAGCACGCCCAAATCACGACGAGGGAGTAGTGCTCGACGAGATGACAGCAAAGATGCCCGTGGCTCCCCTAGGCGCGACTCGCGAGAACGCTGTGAGCCAACGCCACCTGGAAATATTTATGACTTTGTTGAATATAGACTAGACATGGCGGCCAAACCAAAAGACAACTCACCCGGTGTCAGCCCCAGCCCAGCAGAGGAGTCAAGACTCACAACGAAAGACATCAAGGCAATGTTGTCTGGGGCACCTCACTTTTTTCTGGAGAAAGGCAAGCATCGTCGATGGTATCCCCAGGTGATCTTCCCGTGGGATGAGCAGAACCCGGTAGTCCAACACATGTGGGATCGCAAGCCATTGCCCCATGCATCCTTTACTCTGAGCACACTTCACGCTCATTTGCCGCTCCCAGACGACTGGGCTGTCAAAGGCGGCGTTCCGATTCAAGTCCTTGACTGGCGCCGAACAGGCGCTGTCAACAGGGCAACGTTTGATGTTAGCATCTTCGAAGTACCCAACATGCTGTCCAACAATGGCAAAGAACCCGGCACCGTCGGTTTCCGTCACTTTCTTGAATTACCGGTGGCCGACGCGATCCGATACACTGGTCCCGAAAAGCCAAGGAACCCTCCGTATTTACATCAAGTCCCAACCATGGCGGCAACCGTGGCGTTCGATTTAATGGAGGGATATAGCAAACCGTATTCACAATGCCAAAGTGGTGCCGTGTACGATCGACATAGACTCATCTGTGAAGGCCCCGATGCCTGGAAGCGCATCGGAGTAAGAGATATAAATCTTCGATCGCTCGTGCAACGTTTAGAGCATCTGCGCAAGTTCCGACATGAAATGCTCACAGATGGATCGACGAAAACAATCCTGGATATTGAAAGTCCGCGCGAGTTGCACGAAATATTACACACACAATTCCTTCACCCTCGCCCTCCACCTACCGACATCATAGAGGGTCATCCACAAAGTGTCAAATCACAGATCAAAACTTTGGCAATCGTGCTGGCCACCCCAGGAGCATGGATCAATTTCAGTCTGCCTGAATGGCGCTTTCGGGCAGGCCAGGTCCTATGGGAGGCTTCCTTGCATGGCGATGGAGACTGTCTGGACCCCAGTTCAGATAATGAGAAAGCGCCGGGGGATATTCTGATCAGGTCCGGGATGGAGCGGAAGTGGTTGCTGATCCAGCTGCTCCTCTCTGCCGAATTGCTTCTTCGCTTGGATGCATTCGTCCGAGTTGGCATGTTGTATGATCCGCACGGTGGTCATATCACGGTACATGAGCTTGTACAATTCGACAAATTGCGAGAAGGGAAGCTGAACTGGGATCTGGTGGTTGTACGTCGGTTCCTCAACAGTCTCAATATCACTTGCCCGGCGCCACAATCAGGGCCATCTCCAGGTGGCTCGTCAAAACCCTTAGCCACCAAGTCGCATGAGAAAAGCCATCGTTTTTCACTGCGTGAAAGCATCACTCGGCGTAACTCGCCCCCTGTCGTGGATCTACAGTCTGCTTGGGACTGTGAACTGGGCTCTTCGCATGTTCGACAGCAGCTGGAGGGTCTGTATGTCTTCGCAGAAAATATTGGATGGCCAAAATTGGCTGCACTGAAGGCTTCCATGGAGCTCAAACTTGGAGATCCTAACAATCCGGTTCTGCCGGTCTTAATCGTCGATGACAGGTGTGGACGGGAGAAAATATCCAAGGAGATGTTACTGGCCAAGGATGATATGTACACACGAAACCCCTGTCGCCGACGCGTCAAGCTTCGTAGCTCTGGCGATCCACAGTCTAAAACTTTAGGCTGGATCTCGCGCTCGTGGCTCTCCGGGTTCGTGATACCCGGGGAAGGAATCAGCCACCTTCTCATGGCGACACTCCTTGAGAATGACGCAGATGCACTGGATCAACTGGGCTCGATTGCCAACCTCTATGGAGGATTCGTTTATGGCGGACGGAGTTGGTGGAGCAAAGCATGCGTTGTCGGGCGTGTCTTGTCTAGTTCAACGGGAGCTAAGACATGCATGGGGTGGATCAGCAGCGACCTGATGCCGCGCGATGTGATTACACGCGAAATATTTAAATGTGGATGGCTCGAAGTCCCAGTTGAAGAGGTTCCGCAGATCTCGAGCAGGCCTCGAATCAAGCACGGAGCTAGGCTTGCGATGGAATCGACACCGCTAGGCATGGGGGATATCACGGCAGAGACCTTTACACTCCCAAAGGAGAATCCAGAGCCAAGTGCGACAAACAATGTGCACATCGAAGGGCTGACTCTGTCTGTCGATGATTACAGGCCCCCCAAAGGGAACGGCATTACACCTGCTGAGGCATCCATGTCGTTCTCGATCGGAGACGCAGATACTGGTAGAGTTTCGACTACGGTTTGTTTCCCCCTCAGATATAATGTGCGCTTTATCTCTGCCCATGAGTGCTGTCCACCGTTGGGGGTCGCGTCTCATAAGTCATCCGACCGCGAGAAAAGTGAAGCCCAGCAGTCTACGAGACCCGTGTCCAAGTGCACACGTCTACCAGGCCATCCTCTGCACATCTATTATCGATACAAGTATGTTTCGTTGGACTCCCTTTCCTCTACCCCGGCACCGCAATCGACATCGTCGCAAGGCTCGGAAGCAGCTCAAGGCCCGGAGATTATTGTCATCGACGCGCGGGGCAGCCGAGACAGGGAAACGTTTGCTCGGGCGTGGTGTGCTGCTGTTGGATGCCATGCGATCATAAGTCGGTCTGGGGGAACTCGTGTGACATGTTGTGTCGCGTGTTCAATCAGGCAAGCGAGAGCCATTGACGCAATGGTTGTGGTGCGTGTGGGCGAATGAGGTGGCATTTTTCAAATGAATAGAAATTGGTCGCGCATGCTGCTACTTCTGGGAGCCGAGTTCGGGGACTGTCCGGCTCAATAGAGCCCGAAACACGAGAGGCCATAATCGCGCAAACCGGGGCCATAATCGCGCAAACCGGGGCATTGTCTCCATGATCATGTTGTACAATGTAGTAATAAGACCACGGACATTGGCCCCTTTTTGGGACCGGAAAAGCCTTTGGTGGCTTCACGGGCTTTCTCTCCGGGGGTGCCGTAGAGAGAACTCCAAGCCTGTCGAGACCCGGGTGGGGGGGGAAACGCCCTCTGCGCCATCGGAGAACTCCAGATAGCAAACAGTGAATACCACCTTCCTCTTCTCCTTCAGCTGAAATCAATTAAAAAATTTAGAAAATTTAAAATTTAAAAAGGCCGCAAAATCTTGATAGGGGCAAAATAGAGAGAGGAATGGGTTTTTTCTTGGGAGGACGCGTAAGGCAGGTTGCAGGTTAAAAAGGGTGACCCTCCCCCTTGAGGGAGCCGATGACCGAATCGAGTCAAGGGCCCCGAAGATGGTGAAACAGCCGGACCCAACCTGAGAGACCAGTGAGGTCTCTGCATTGTTGGCCCACAGGGTGATCTCCGATCTCTTACAATTTATGATACTCCGTCTCCGTACTCCGTACGAAGTATTAAGGAGTTAGGTTACTATATATATTGTAGGGTGTACTCCGTAGGCGAAGTGTATTACTAGAGGCAAAACCCTAATTGTACTATATTGCCTTGATCATATCACATCTGCAAAATTCATCCATGGTCTTCTCATACATGTTAGATCATATCATCTTGTCATCTGCATATTTATGCATACTTATGCATATATAGTCTCTTGGGCAAATTAAGCCTTGTTACCTTGTTGTAGAGTTCCTGCTTCAGGGATGTAGAGCTCACGGAGTAGACATTCTAAAATATCACCAACCCCGAAAGTATGTATGCTACGTGAGAGACCAAAGTGAAAGAAATTCGCTGTCGGCTATGCGATTCCCTTAAGAACTGTCATCATAGCACGCCTAATAACTAGCTTATAGGGTATACCTGCACGCCACTGCGGAGCTCGGCAGTTGGGATTTGGCAGCGGTTTTCCCACTAATCCCAGAAAGGAATAGTTAGGGGCATTTCTTGAATTGGATGTTGAACAATAAAAGCTACAATATTAACTATGTACCTAGGTAAACTAGTATATACCTGCTTAAGCGACATCTAAGAATGCAAAGATTCTTCTACATCTATCCACCAAGTGTATTCTTGGCTAAGATTAACAACCGAGATCTGGCTCAGCCCTGGACTACTGGACCCTTGTTTCAGGTTAAACAATTGACCGATCGACAACGACGCGACGCCCGTTGGGGCTTTTCCTAATTGTCCAAGCGAGCCCGATTGCGGACCTTTCCGCAATGTGTTGTATATTGTATACAACATACAACGTTCACTCGTACATACATTGGTTTTATGGTTTGCGGAGTTGCCTCACACCTACTGCGAGATCTATCGCATTTACATTCGCCGCGTCACGATACATATGCTGATAGTTTAGTTGCGGACACACCTCAACTCCAATGATTCTCTATGGGAAACCCAATAATATCGGCTCAAGTGCATTTCTTGAGACCCGTGCTCGTCGATCTTCGACCAATGTGTGCTGAATTGCGGGGCCAGAGCGTGGGCAGCACAATGTTGTATGTTGTATGTAGTTTTTCCTTCGCAAAAGGGCGGTGGAAGCATCCCCTCGAAAAACTTCGAAGTTGCAGCATAAATATATTGTACAATAACATTACACATTAGACACTCCTAGTACATGTCCTGAAGGGCACGAGGGAGAGTACGGTAATCGGTGGCGTTTATTGGCCTTGAGGGGTTTTGTTGACGTGATACACCATACAACACTGTATGAAGATCACTGTCCACCTGGGCACTCGAGTCCACTTACGAGAATAATGTTCCCTAAGCCCACGCCGGATTTGACACGATTTCCCCTTCGGTTTAACCGGTGGGAGTTGATAATAGCCCCTTTTTTTCTTGTCCCCGTCTCATCTGTTCGAACAGGTACATTATACCATACGGAGTATACCGAGTAAAATAAGCACTGATTCCCCGTGATTTCTCCATTAAGAACCTTGCCCTTCCATGATTCTCCATGGAAGCTGAGACAGAAGGAAAAACCCCCGAGATGAGCCCCATGCGAATGCCAAGACCTAACCTGTAACACGCTACCAAAGTTGGGACGATCCTTAATTAAACCTTGACTGCCCCACGCAGGGTTTGTGAGATCGCTTGCAATTCGCATTATGTTACCTATGCTGTATATTACATTATATATATTATATCATCGGTAGTAATCTTTTAAGGCTTTCGGGCGGTTATCCTACTTGGGTGTAGTCCAGGGCTGTGTAGATGCAGATTTATGTCTATTGGTCTTCAAAGTACAATGTTATATTTGATTGTAGTAGAATCAAATCTTAAAAGGGCCGCGTACGTGTCTCTAGAAATTGTCCCCAGACACGCCATCCTTAACACTGAAACAGTGAGACTGTCCTATTAGCATTGGATATACAATTAGGTACGGAGTAGAGACTTTTCATCCAAGGTACATTGTGGTTCCATGAAGTAAGGTCCGTGGTCACTGATTGGTCCACTATTTCCATGGATCTTTTGACGGTTTTCTTCTTTTTTGGCTAAAGACAGCCAAATGAGGATAAAAAGCTACTGAAAAGGGGCAAATACCCAAAAAATCACCTATTTTCCTTTTCCGTTTTAGAAAAAATAAACGGTAATGTATATTAAACGAACTACGAAAAAAAAAAAAAGAAACTGGATTTAAAACAATAACCAATAACCTGATACATTTCGGTCGTGGACCCTGAATCTGTTTTTAGCACAAATTAACTGATGGTTCGTTTCAGTTCATATAGTGTTACGGAGTACGGAGTACGGAGTAGAAAGATGGGATAACGGAATTTCTAGCCTTCCAGAAGCCCATGTGGTCATTATCCCTTGGATCGAAGTGTACTGCTTCCCCTTCGAGAAGCCCTCTAGGTTTCTAGTGATCAGCCTCCGAAATGACCGGACACAGAAGGTTCTTTTTGATGGACCCTCAAACCAACAAGCCTATTGGTTCTGAGTGCCGGCCTAAGCTCGCGTCACCAATCACCTAGTCGGGACATGAAGGAAGTATTCCCCAGTTCATCAATGATTGACAGGTATTCTTGTTGGCCCTAAGCCTAACTGGTATTGTACATTTTGAGAGGCCACCGTCCAATATCCACACATCCCCACTGTTGTCAGGGCTCCCAGACCATGGTTCCTCGTCTCTGCTTCATTTGGAGAACGGGGTCTATAGTACGCAATCAGGGGGATTGGCAAGTTTACCTAATCAACCAAGGACCAATCTGAAGGTGACAGGATTTGAAAACAGGAACTACATAGGTAACAAAAGGGAGATTACGAACAAGGACAAAAAAAGGAAAACCTTGCAGAAAACAAGAAATACTCTCCCATTCAACCATTCAAGCGCCAGTAAATCTACAATACACTTCGTAGTACGGAGTAATTCTAGAGCATTAATGGAAGTTGTCCGTGGACCCCTGAACTGATCATCCATTGACAATGACCTGCAGTTGATTTGGGCTAAGTCGATACATCCGTGTTAGTCTTAGTTGGTATGAGAGCCACCTTGTTCCACGTACTGATATACATACTTGTGAAAATTAAATTAAATAAAAAATCCCAAGGAAAAAAAAAAATCATAAAAAAATAAAAATACAAGACCTTTGGGCGTTTCACCCCGCGATTAGCTTCTACCTGTTGGACTATACCTACCATCTCCGATCTGCTCTTCTTCTCTTCACACCGTTCACTTCATATTCGCTCCTTTGGATACTCTATTTTTCTATTCTTTTCCCTTTCCCCTCTTACTAATATCTTTTTGATTATTATTGTTCAACTTGTCCTAGTGTGGTTTCCTCGATCTCAAGGGCCTCAATAAACTTCTCGGCCCTAACCCCGTCCAAACCCCCGGCATTCCAACACTTTAATCACTATAATTATCATTGATTAATTCGCAATTACTCGACTTGGGAAATTTGGGGCTCCCAGAAATCCAATCTATCCTCGACCATTCTATTGCACCATTACCTCTATACTTTGAGACACACGGCGGGCCCTAACGTACCCCCCCCAATATCCTCGACCTGAAACGCGCGCAATATCATACCTTGTCCAGTGTGGCGTACGTGGATCAGAGCCTGAGAATTGAAGCAGCGTCATCCTCTGGAGGCACTCCACGGTCAAATTCTCTCGGCAGTGTCTGTATGGTCTTGCGCAGGTGCTTGTCGCATTCACCTCTGATCACGCCTCGAGGTACTCTCAGCCATCTGCTTCGCCAAGCACAACTTTCGCTTCGCCCGAGGTTTTGATGCGCATTCGATCGATACAACGAAAGAACCGTGCTCGTGGGAGCTATGCCAGCAGCTGTCGACCATATGGCATCAACAGCAAACTCACAGAGCGCCATGGACGCAAATGATAAGAAGCGCAATAAGTTAGGATATCATCGGACCTCTGTCGCATGTGGTCAGTAACAAATCCCAAGAAACCACCACCCTTATGCTTGTCGTCTTTCTTCGCAACGCGAACGTGTGTCGATCCAGAGAAAATAAACCCAACCCTGCTTTTGAGAATGGGATATTCGCATGTGACCATGTTACTTATACTTTTACAGTGCACTGCCGACGACGAAAGATCCGATGTCTTGTGGCGCCAGATGATACAGAAGGACGATGTGAAAACTGCATTCGACTGCGAAAGGACTGTCAGTTTTTCCCAGTGGACCAGCAACCACCGGTTGAAAAGAAATCACGACCAAGCTCGAGATTGGAGACACCCTCAACCGAGCGCTCAAACACTACACCGATTGCTTCCTCTCCGACTAATTTGATGTCCGATCCCGCCGAGACTTTCTACCCATACCAGGCTATGCCAATGAACACCTCGTCCGCGCAGGACATGTCAACCTACAACGTCGGAATGGTTCAAAGCAACATGAGTCTAACGCCAGGTAGGTTTATGTCATCCAGAATAAAATCCCCGGACTGCAATCCAGGCGCGTTCATTGACTGACTGATCCGAACTAGACCGGCCCATGGGACCAGGAGACTTCGCTGGGCATCAACCAATGGATACGGGGGTCGCGTGGGATGAATTTACGACGATAGCGGACCCGCAGCTGTTGAATACAATGGCAGCCGGAAAGGGTCAGATGATGAATATGTCACCCAACTTATGGAACCCCGGGAGCATATCCTCCGGCCTACCACCCCCTTCGCCGATATCTGCAGCATCTTCAATGGGGGGCCAAGCGCAGCCTCTGGGCCAGACGGCATACGCTATGCAGCCAGACGGAACAGTTTGGCAGGTGCCTCCGCCACCGCCACGAACCATGAGCTATCCTGGACAGGAGATGGCCTCACCATACCCTAATCAATTTCACCCACATATGCCTCCAGAGCTGAAACGGAGAATGACCACACCTGCACAATCCCTGTCTGCGCCGAGTGCCATGGCCCCGCAAGGCTCGCCAGGCACGCCTGAGATGCATACGCCAGGATCAGTCTCATACCCACCAGGAATGAACTATCCGCAATGGCAGGATATGAGTGCTATGTCTGGAATGGGCGTGGTGCCATATCCCATGTACTCCGCCGACGCAGTTCCGCAACATGCATACCCGCCTAATGCTGCTCCCATGGGACACCCCGGAGGCCCGTCACAGTCACCGAACCCATGAAGCCTTTCTTTCTTTTCTTCGCCATATTCTACCTCTTCTTCTGCCACGCTTACATCTTTTGCATTTCCTCGAGTCCGAGTTTCTTCACGTTACACATCACATTCCTAGACGGCCTGTTTCATTTCTAATACCCCGTGGGACATACACTTTTTACCCCCCAATTGGCATTTCATCTTCTACATTTTCACCTCATCCTCATATACCGTGGCGGGTCTGCTTCGCAGCTGGTCATTAGCGGGCGCAAGGGTTTTCGGGTGGCTTTTTTTTTTCATGGTTTTTTTGTCCCTTCTTTTGCTATCATGGCATAGTCCCACGTTTTCATTTTCCCTCCATCTCTTCGGGGTCTTTATCTGAACTCGGTTTATTTTTGCGTGCTTTTCTCTATCTCATTTGGTGGCATTCTCCCCCATTTGTACGCGGGGGCCTTTTTTCTGACCGGTGGTTGTCTGGATCGGAGTGACATTTCACCTCATATGTTGGAGCTTTTCTTTGGGTTATCGATATAGACTTTTTCTCCTCTTCATTCCCCTTCATTCTCATGGTCAATTTATGTGTTATTTCGTCAATACATGATACCCTTTTCATCTCTGTCGCCTCTGTCTCATTGGGAAGATGAAACACCCGTATGCGGGAAAGATATGGACCAGCTCAACGGCCAAGATAGAATAACAGTTCAAGGGTTGCTATACCTCGTTGCATTCATGATTGGGGTGATTTCGACACCTTGTCCTATTCTTCTGTCCATGGGCTATGATCTTATCGCTGGGTCTTCAAGGCGCGTGCCTAAGTTGTGCTGGAAACGCATACTTCGTTTGTACATATTGCACAATACCACCATCGCATAACTATATTTTCTAGAATGCCTCGGCCTTCTTTCCAGAGTCCTTATTGGTCTATCCTCGATGTACTGCAAAAGCATAACTGTAGATATGATATATGAATTTCCTGTTTCTTGTTTATAAAAGTGTAGATGTACGGTGCACCCTTGCTTTTGCCGAGGCCAACTGTAGGTCACACAATAGTAGCACGGAGTACTCCGTACAGGCGATCGTATTCTTGCTTGCGTCGAATCTTTGTGGCAAAGCTGAGGCGAAGCTGAGAGTGAGTGACGCATAATAGCTCACATGCGAAGAAGTGAACAACATGTCAGGACTAGACTTGTTCTCGGGGCTCTATTGGTCCGGAATCCTTTCTGTTCTTAGACGGAAACCCGCACAAAAGCCCGGTCTGGTTATTGGTTCGCCGAGAGAAGCCAATCAACTGCTCGATATCCGTGAAGGGCATTGCGCCTGTAAGGGTAAATTGTCGCTGGATATACGTACATAAATGGCAATTGACTCTGGACTAGGGGCCATCCGAGTTCGTGATAACAGATTCCTTGACACAGATAGGCAGATAGATAATAGGCAGATAGAGAACTGTGAGAAGTTCTGATAACAAATAACCAGCATTGATTTGTACATCAATGTGTTCGCGAATCAATTTTGATAGGGCACTTGCACGAAGATAGAAGAAAGAAGAGATTGGGAAGATAAACCAGAGAATTCGGGTTGTCATCTTTGATTGCGTGCTCCGTTGGTGGCGGAGCGTCAGTGTTCATATCCCAGATCGCACCAATGGTTCGGTCATCCCCATATCTGTGCGAGATGTAATCAAGAATCTTGAAGATCAGTCACATCAGAGATATGTTCCACTTTATCTCACACAAGAGCTGACCCTGGAAGATGTAGGAGATAAGGGTCCACTGTCCATTTACAATATAGCAACTTGACACCCCGGGATCCGCATTGGAGGATCTCCCGGAGATCCGATGGGAAGTAAGACTCTGGGGTCGAAATCCGGAGATAGCAGAGTAACAGTATGATGGCGGTGTAGGTGATAGCTCCAATGATAATGCATAATTGTGCCAGGGGTCTTATCTCTGCACGTTGAATTTTCGTAGGAGATACCTAGGATTCTCCTTGTTGGCTGCGGTCTCAGTGAGCACATTGTTTAGCCCCTTAGGTAGCGTCACGTCTTATCGAGACGGTTTGGTGGATAACCACACGGCATGGCGTCAATATTCTTGGGCTGCTGAGTACAACGTATATATAGTCCATTGTCCCTGTTTTTGCCTTTGGAATTCGGCTTCACTTGGGGTTCAACTCGGTCGAATCGGTCCAATCTGTCAAATGGCAACCATGTCAAGTCGGCTCACCCAAAAACGGACTCCATGTTTGCTTTCGTTACATATGCGCAGTGTCGGGTTCCTGTCTCCACGCTCTTCGCCCGTAGGAAATCGCTTCTTCATATGGAATCAGTCAATTGTCTCGACCTTCTAAAGATTTTCTCGCATAACCGCAAGAACCGCACGGGGAAAAAAACACCTTACAACCCCTCACCGCACTGCTATGGGAGGGGAGAAAGACCATGACCAAAGTACCAGTCAGATTTGGCGTCGAGGGCTGAATGTGCAGGACGCCGCGGCCCACCTGTGCCTCGATGGTAATAATTGCCCAGTGCTTTCCCCCGCGACAGACATATCCGGGTTGATCCGGGTGCCTGAGACAGACAGTGATATTCCCGCACTCACATCCCTGATCTAAATTGGATTTGACAATATGATTAGGAACACGTATGACCTTCAGGTCATGTATTTTATGCTAACAAAGAGAGATAAGGTGGAAAGTTCCACCGATCTGCATTCTATCAGGATGACCATGGTTAATTACATTCTAATTGCATTCCTATCAGCACTTCTTATCTATGATTCCCCGACTTAGGGTGGGTAGTGGGGCCCCAAAAAAAAACAGTCCCTACTCCATGCATATTGGAGCTGATTACTCCCAATGCGTTATTGGATGGGAACATATTGTTCGTTTAGGCCTCGCGTGCCTGTTTCCGTATCCCGATCCGGGTCCCCGTCCCCACTTGCGACCAGGCTCACGAGGATGTTTGATATCTATATGATACAGAATCCTGCGATCGGCTCTGAATTCGTATCAGGCGGCCGGAGTTGTACCTTAACCCCGCCTTGAGTGTCCCGGTGGCAAACTAATGAATAGAGAAGGGAAAAAGCGCAGGGATATTAGCCGGTACGGAAGACCTCCTCAAGTTCCCCCGCGAAGGCGGCAGACGTCAACGAAGGACTTTGATTTGCGAAGTTGCCTTTTGAGGTACTTTACTTCGTTTTGGGGCGAAGATCGGGGAAATTCCGTGACGGGCAGTCTTGTGTATCGTCTCCATACACGGGTGGTACCGTTTTCGGGTAATATAGGGATCTCTTTCTCAGCCTCTCGGTGAGTCTTGACTCCGCTGGGAGATGATATTGATTGCTGGTCTTATATTTTATATGATCACCAGTCATTGAATATAACTATGCGATATATGACAGACCCTACCCAAGCTATAAAGTTGTGAGAAACACCAATTCCGTTATTTATTTTTTTGGGGAAAATAAGAAATGAAAAAAGAAGACCCGTAGAACGTTCCTTATCTTTGGGGATCCACCCGTTGCTCGGTTTACCATCATTCCGCCCCGCTAAGAACATGGACTATAAACCTCGATATCAACACATATCTGATTGTGTTTTTCTTTTCTTGTAACTTGTTCACGGGTACATCGTATCCCGAGTAGGATTCCCATCGTTTATCTGAAATACCCCAGAGCATAAGAGATTGAGACCTCGAGGCGAGATGAATGCATTTGTTCGTTTATCCTACAAAACCTCTTTGACTGGACCGGGAGGTGTACTCCACCGTTAACGAACAGTACCCACTTAGCCTGCATCTGGACTGGCTCCGGGGACGCTAAGGAATGTGATGTCTTTGGCAGTGCCATGTTCTGTCTTCTCAAGCTTGTCCGATTATCTCCATCTATGTAGCCATAGGAATTGATAGTACCTGCGTATAGACCGGTCCCGACTCACAGGTGCGGGCGAGGTACATTAGTTTCAATCTTAGTACCGAGCTTGTGGCCAGTCGGGCCGATGATTATTCGAGATGCCGGTCAGATCTATACTCGAAAATAACACCCATGTCAGACTATATGGTATGTTTTAAATCCAAAAAAATAAAACTGGGGCCGTGCGAGTATGCAGAGAATGAAAGGATGACCTTCTAGATCCGATACCAAAGTACCACCTTGACACAAGTTGATTGGAGGAGTAATGTATATGTAGGCCCAAATAGTCTGCATACTTAAAAAAGAAAGAGTAATCGGCCTTTAAGAAGACGGGAGTGGCACATAAAATCAATGAAATCGAGCGAAGCGCCGTAAATCGGTCATTTCCCCGTGACAAGAGTAATACCGGTACATTCATTTACATATAGATTACATAGATTACAAGCCCTTCTTGTTCAGCGTCACTCACCCTCTCTCTCTTCAGAACATGATATTATTCTTCTTTCCCTCTTTTCTTGTTATTTCTATTCTTTCGAGAATATCTACACGGAGTACATCTTTGATTTTAACCTATACCTCTTGGTCATAGTCATTGCGTGGTCGGCAGTAAACTGCCCTCCGTTTTCCCCGTCTTCCCACACAATTCCCTTCTCCTCTCCATCTTTCTTCTTTCATCCCACTTTATTCTCATCTTTCCTATTGTCATCCTCGGAAGGATTTTCTCTTCCATCAAAAGATAGATCTTTTCGGGGCATGAGCGTCTGGAGGGTCTAGCCCCCCCTCCACGACTCATCAGGAAATCCCAAGAGGCGTCGAGGCTGGGTGGTGGTCTCCAGATCCATCGTGCGTTTCTCTCATCCCAGTCGTCAGCTTAATTATCTTATTATAATATATTATTATCATAAGATCCGTTCCGTGCTAATAGGCGTCTTGCGTTGACAGACCCTGGTCGTTGGCTGAATCCTGCCAATCGTCTCTCGCTTGGCTGCATTCGATCATCAACTTCCGGCAAGGGTCTCGTTTACGGCGGGTACGGAGGAATTTCAATCCAACCCACCTTTTTGCCGTTCATCCCCTCCCCCCACGGTCGCCTCTGTTTGAATTACTTCTTCCCTCTGATTGAACCCCTCTCCATCGGAGATTATGGAGGGGATACATCATGGAGGGCATGGGGGAGCCCGGCCATCCCAGCCTATGGCGTTCCCCGATTTCGACGCCGATTCCCATATGGTGTCCGACGACTTCTCCTTCGACACTCCGTTCAGTCCCTCTGGTTCCTCCAACGCCAATGATGGTGTCCTCGGCAACTCCATCTTTCCGGAATGGACGAGCGGTGCATCCCGTGGCGACAATCCTGATGAGATGCAAAGGAAAGATCCGCTGGCCGCGCAGATTTGGAAACTCTATACCAGGACAAAATCTCAGTTGCCCAACCAAGAGCGCATGGAGAATTTGACGTGGCGAATGATGGCCATGAACCTCAAGCGCAAGGAACGGGAACAGCAGGCTCGGTAAGAAACGCTCCTGCCAATCCTGAAGCGTATAGCTGATTTACTGATATCCGAACAGCGCCTCGGAAGCTCGTAGCCCGACACCGAGCGGCATCGCGCAGATGCGCTTGTCCGACCAAGTATCGCCCGCTGGCCCCGATCCTTCGCACGATATGAACCTTGATGCCACTTCAGATCCAATGAATCTGGATGACTTCATCGTTCCCTTTGATTCGCCTGCCGAACACTCCGCGCATCCTTCGGTCGATCGAAACTTCGCAGCAACACCCACTGGATCAATTCCTATTAAATCGCGCAAGGACCACGCGATGACGGATTCATCGACCGCCGCCTCATTCCCCCACCCACCCCAGGATCAGCGAACAAACTCCGAGTTTGGATACGTCCCCCGTCGGGTCCGCAAAACGAGCGTTGACGAGCGGCAGTTCTTCGCCGGCCTCTCTGTCCCTACCCGCAAGCGTCCTGCCGAGGCCTCGCCCCAGGTTCCCCCGGTGTCCAACGCTATGATGGCGCAGCACTCGGAACTTTCGGCGGCACTGCCAGATTACTCTCTCGATCATCCACCTTCTGCTTTTGCTCTTTCTGGCAATGGCACAGTGGGCCCGCGCCGACCTCATCACCATCACACGCATTCCAACATTCCCTACGGGCTGGATACGTATGGCATCAACGAAGACCACGGGCTCAATTCGGCCGGGCCATATCAGCAAAATTTCCATTTTTCGCCGTCAGATTCTCCAATGACTGCAGGAAATCCTTTCTCGAGTCTATATGCCCAGACGCCGCTCGCCTCGTCGCTTAACTCAACTGAGTTCTTCTCACCCCCGCCTTCTGGCTACCAGTCTACTGTGTCGACCCCGCAACCGATTTATGAAGGAGAGCAGTCGATATTCTTTTCTGATGCGCCCTCCGCGGAATCCCACACCCAGCGCCGCATTCCTAATTATATCCAGCAGCGTCAGTCGAACCTGTCTGCATCGCTGCAGCCCCGTTATATGTACAACATGTCCAACGGCGAATCTCACCCAGGGAGCGCAGTTACGGGGCCGCCAACCACTAATGTGTCTGGATTTTCGGTGCCGCAACCGCAGCATGTCAACCCATCACAGGTGCTTGGCCACGGCGAGTTCTCCACAACGGCGCCTGCCAGCAGCATGTTTACCTTTGGCGGAGATTCAGACAATGAGGATGACGATGGCAACTTTGGTGAACGCGGAGGCATTACCATGCCAAATGACTTTGCCTCTTTGGATGAGTCTGTTGATATGAGCGCCGGTCTTCATTGGGATGGAGGTTTCCCCGGATCAGTACAGTCCCTCCCAGGCTTCAGTGCTCAGCACCGCAAGCATGTTACGATTGGATCCACAGACATGATAGATGGCCCCTCTGAATGGAATCAGGGAGGTACTCTTGGTCGTGCGCATGGATCCGCTGCTTCGGTCAGCGAGGTGCGCAACCAAAACCAGGACCCTCGTCGCTACGGGAAGGTTCCTCGTACAGCATCGACCCCCAATGCTGCTGCACTGCTCCGTCAGAGCTTGAATGGCTCAGCCAGCGGGCCTCCGACAAACCACCCATCACCAAGCACCCCTCCGGAGTCCGGTCTCAGCAGTGCGGTGCCCTCCCGGCCAGGCAGCCCTGGTGGGTCGAAGAACGGTGACCCGAACGCGGGACCGACCACCTGCACCAACTGTTTCACCCAGACCACCCCTCTCTGGAGACGCAACCCGGAGGGCCAGCCTCTGTGCAATGCATGTGGCCTGTTCCTGAAACTCCATGGCGTCGTCAGGCCACTTTCGCTCAAGACTGATGTGATCAAGAAGCGAAACCGTAGCAGCGCCAACACACTTACTGTTGGTACTTCTCGGTCATCTAAGAAATCTTCCCGCAAGAACTCCATTCAGCATGCCCCATCCACATCGATATCCTCCCGTATGAACACTTCTGAGTCTCCACCTTCGATCAATGGATCCAGCACGTTGGGGAAACCCGGTGTTGTGCCAATTGCCGCTGCCCCGCCCAAGTCCGGTCCCCCGGCTGGCGTCGCTCAGGCCCGTGCTGGTGTGCAAGTAGCACCCAGACGGCAGCGCAGACTCGAAAAAGCACCAGCTGGATCCGAACCAGATGCGGACGACAGCCCTAAGTCAGCCGCTCCCCCGAGCCGGTCCAAAGTCGTGCCATTAGCTCCGGCGATGGCACCACCCGCTGCCGCAAACCCAGCGAACCACAGTATCGCCGGTGGACAGGGTGCGAGTCAGGAATGGGAGTGGCTGACAATGAGTCTGTAGTTGGCTTCTACCACATGGCCTTTTGCTTCTGCTGAGTTTTGCCAATGTGTGACCGGGCTAGCCACCACTATAATCTCACGTATTACACGACTTATGTCCCCTGCGGTCGTGGCTCCTTTATCACTCATGTTTTTCTTGATTATTATACGTCACGTGTGCCTTTTTTTTGTTGATTTGATTGATACAACCGCGTCTGTCCGGGACCCGAGCTGCCTATTATGTTTTCACTTCTATGTTTGCTTTTTTGTTTTGTTTTCGCAGCTCGGAGCCGGGCAGAAGTGCGCATCTCTCTCCCGTCTTTGTCTTTTTTTTTTCTTTCTTTTTTTCTATATATTATTTACTCATCTATTCTTGGATTCTTGCGCTGCTGAGCAGGCTTTGATTAATGGATCTCATCCTTGCGTGATTACTTTTAGACCTGGACTTCAATTTGATCATGATTATCTCCAATTCATTCTCTCGACACGCTTAGCCTATCAACTTAGGTGTAATTAAGCCCTAAGTGCTACTTTCTTTCCAGCGTCAACTGCAGGCTGAGCGAAGAATGACATCACAACCAACTTCATCCCCGGACATTAAGCCGGGGAAACAATCCACACGTCATGTTGACGGATAGTTGGACAGTGTTACCTCTTTGCGCTTCCTCAAGATATATTACTTTTACGCCATACAAACCCATATCAGACCACTAAGCCAGCAATCAACTTAACACCCAGGACAGCTGGAAAGGCAGTATGGAACCTCTTCCAGTCAACATTAACAAGGCATAGCTGATTCTTTTCAACAAGACGACATGTCTAACACGGACGGTGAGTAGCTATCTTGTGGACTTCTACCCGCCATGCAGAAACCAGCTTACACATCGTAGGAGCCTCCGAACCATTCACAACCAAAACGAATACCACAGATAGGGTCACCGGCCGCGTCCATGAGTCTGCCAGTAATGCGCGCGAGAAGATAGCTGAAAAGTTCCAACCCGGTGCGTATTTCCCGCAGTGATAGGGCGTGGGCTTTGCGCAGACGACGGATGACATTTGCTCTGGAGATAAACTACGTGTTGTTTCTTGAGCACCGGCTAAATAGACTGATTGCGTCCTGCAGGAGATACGAAGGCGACGTCTCGTCGCGCGTCGGATACACCCGACAATATCTGGCAATTTGGACAGGGTGGTCCGAGAGAAGAGCGTGATTACGGACTGGAGAGGGAAAAGTCTCTGCTGCAGTCGGCGCAGGAGACAGTGGCTAAGGCCCTTGGCGGAGGGTCTCGTGGTTAGTTGCTGATTGTGGTAGTTACTTGATTATTTGGTCTTGCTAATAGAATGCTTCAGGTGCAACCTAAATGCCTACCTAGGTATATGAAGCCGATTACAAATGAATTGTTACATAGGATAGAATTTCAAGTGATGTTTATACATTCATTGTGAGGGTTGGCTGCACCATTCCTTCTCCTACACCTTTATCTTAAATAAATTATACAACAAGGTCCGGTAAATTCCCACTTCACATTGTACACAGAGTGTAATCTGTGTTCAGTTGTGCCAACCTTCATAGCGAATATATGCCGAATGGATATTGCGGGCTTGGATCGTTGAGTTGGATATACTTCGAAATATCAACATGGTTTGTGTGAAGTATACATCGAATTTCTACAAGAAAACGATTATAAACCATCCATGGATAAGTAGCTCTTAATAAGCCGAAAGTGGAATCACCTACAACATTGTACGGGAAAAAAAGCATTATCACAATATACTTCCCCTTCAGGAAGGCTTATGCCTCAGGCAACAACTGATATGATAAATCACGTGTGATAATTAGAGCGAAAAAAGAATCACTGACAGTCCATCCATCTCTAACAATCAATTGATTTTGCGCAGCCATGGGATCCAGCTCTAAAAGAAAGAAGGATAAGCAAAAGGATTTCCAGGTTAGAATTACAAACCCCCGTTTCTTCTCTTCAACCAACTAACATCTGCAGAAACCTAAACTCAAGGTTGGGAAAACCAAAGCGAAGCCCGACAACTACACCGATACCAGTTTCAAGTCGAAGTGTATGTGCATTTTTATAATTGCTTGACGTCTTGTTATGCTCACAATCACTAGCAATTGTACTCACACAACAATCCCTCCACCTCGCCGCCCCGACTTCAAATGCTACTTTCACGCATAACTTATCTCTCCTCTCCGCCAAATCCGACAGCCAACGACGCGACTCGCTCGCTTATCTGACTACCTCGATATCCTCTCGGCCAGTAAACTCTCCTCTACCACAACCTGTGAGCGTTATTCTACCATCTCTACTGCCGCTCATCCTCGATGGAGCCACCAGCGTACGGACCCAGCTCCTCAAGCTCTTGCGGACCCTGCCGCCGGGCGATGTCGAAGACCATGTGGCGCAACTCCTTCCCTACGTTCGTGCAGGAATGACCCATCTTGCAGCGGACATCCGTAGTTCTGCCGTGGAGATCCTATCATGGATGGTCGAGGCAGCGGGAGAATCAACAGTTTCCTGCGCGGGAGGTTGGATCAAAACACTTAACTGCTTCTTGTCCGTGTTGGGCTGGCACACCGAAGAGTCCTCGCAGTGGTCCTCAAGCCGAGCTTCATTTGGGAAGTCTGGCAGCCAGGGCAAGCCCATGGTCAAAACGCTTGGGGCGCTGGCGATGTTTTTAGATGCCGGGATCGGAAAACCTTCGGTCGACGGTGTGGATAGTGAAATGTCTGGTGAAGATGAGAGTCCGGACTGGCCCTTCCCCCTTTGCCAGACCGCGCAGCACATGATCTCGGACTCATCTACTCCATTCGCATACCTGAATCTGTTTGGGAAGCCGCGCGATGAGGAAGGGGAGATGTACGAAACTCGTGAGGATAGGTACCGGGTGTTCTCGACTCGTTTCCAGCCAGCAATCGAGCGTGGAATCAAGAGCGCCAGAGAGGAAGGTGGCGAATTAGGCCGTGCATCATCCGGCGTGAGCAAGGTGTTAAAAGAAGCGATTGCGTATGGACCAGGTCCATGAATTGTTCAGCCACGGTTTATGAGCAAAACCAAATTCATCCAATAGGACGGTACCGTGACTTGGGCCTAGGCTGGGGCCTAGATTCTTGCGGGCTTTACCTATAAAGCTACCAGTGGACCACGCGTCCGATTCAAGCCAGCTCGGGCTGGAATACCACAGCGTCTGTCCTTATACAGATGGTTTCGCCCTGCGAAAACTGCAATCGGCACCGAATAGACCCTTCGGTGCGCCCTCTGGCCGGGGTGGTCATGGGCGTTGTGCCCTTGCAGCAGGTACAAGCAAGATATATACAATACCAAAACTCCGAGCTAAAGTCTTAAGCTGGAACCCTCAATCTTAGTCATTTATAGCCCTGCCCAGGTGGAGAGCCGGAAAACCACGAACAAAATAATCTAATGCTATCCATGGGAAAGTTCATTTTTTTTTTTTTTTTTCTTTTTTAGAAATTGAGGGACGAGATAAGTGGACTTCTATTTCTTTACGAACGCTAAAAAGGACAACCATCAAAGTCCTATTATTGGACAGGCTCCAACGCATTGAAATGTTATACATGTATGGATTCCCATCGAGTCAACTCCCGATGGATTCCCAAAAGACTAAAACCAGGCCTTGGAACGAATATGTTTGCTGTGATATGTGCACGATAGAATGTCTCTTATTCGCTTATAGATTCTTTGCCGTCTTGGAAGTGGGTATCCTCTTTACACATTTGAGACAAGAGGGGAAGAGTTGACATGTCTTGTAGGTGGGTCACTACTTTTCTACTTTTCATTCTGATTTGAATTTCGGGGAATCAAGAACCATGTAGTCGAACACTGCATGAAAAAGAGCGTTTTTCTTCGGAGATTAATGCAGGCAATCGTACATACAACATAGAGATGGGGTGTACTAACTACCTATGTTGGTAAAGTGTGGGACATCGAAAGCAAGGGATGATGACTTCGAGTTCCGTTTGTGATTGCACAGAATCTTATTTCTAAATTGAACGCATCTTAACTTTCTCTAGGTCACTTATAATGCCGATATAGATTAATGATATCAGAGTTCCACAGGGCTGTACCTTTGTACATGTCTATCCCTGTCCAGGTGTGATTTGTATGGAGTGCATGCATGTTTGACATATTGACATCTTGAGATCTTGATAATTACAGTAGTCAAATCATTCAACTTAGATTAAATATGTTATTGATTCCCTAGTCTATTTCCAATAGTTCATGAATTGTGTGTGAGCTATCTCACCCATATTTTCCCGATCTACATGTACTTTTTTTTCATGATCGACCATGATCGACTGTTTCTACCCGTCTAGAGGATCCCTAAAAATTCTGATCTGCACAGCTCCGATCTAAACTCTTGCTTTATTTGGGAAAAAAGGAAAATCACACTAAGTGAAGTGGCTTGAAAAGTTCTTGGATCTGATACATCATATTGGGGAGGAAGGTGGGGAGAACGGAGTACAGGACCTGACGTTTTCTCTCTTTAACCCCCCTTGCATTCATATCGAAGGGGAACAAGGAGAAAAGCTAATTAAAAGGCAAAGCAGTTCAATTGACGATTAATCTGTGGTTGGCCAGCATTGTCCCTGCCACAATAAACACAATGGAAAAGAAAAAAAGAAACCCAGACGGCAACATGCAGCCCCATCAAGCAGTCTTCCCGGTGTCATCCAATTGCTGTGTCATATTTTTCCTTCCCGGTTATACATCGCAAGTGCCATCTGTTTGATCGAGTCTAAAAGTGCAAGGTTCTCCACAGGACCTTGCTTGGACGAATCCCCTTGGACGAACCCGTTTTCATTATTTTTCATTATATGCAGGACCTGTCCTTCGGATTCGTACTACCCCGTTTTAGCCTCAGCCTGTATATGTGCCTTTCCTTCCGGAGGGGTTACCCGGAATACTCCTGTCTTCTATTTCAGGAGTAAGGACAGTTACCTGGGATCCTATTAAACTCTCTCTATTTCCGTCTCGCAGTTTCGACTTTTGGTCGCTCGTTTCGATTCTCCCACGTCTCAACTCTTGTCGACTTTGTACATATGGACTCTTGGTACATAGTGGTGTCAACCTGTGTCGACATATCATATCCCCCGTCTATATAGCCTCCCAGGCCCCTGTCGTGTTGGCTTTCTTGAGCAGGTGAGCATGCCTCGCTCCCGAGCTAGTGTCTTGGTTCATCTCTCTAACCTGCCAAGTATAGAATTGTCTATTGTTTTACACGAACAGCCTGGGTTTTCATGTCGACAACCGGGAACTGTCGGATTGCGAAGCCAGCTAGTAATTGATGCACCGTCTCCCTATGCATCAGCTTGATTCATCACATGACTGCGCCGTCGCACCAAGCCCAATTGTTCGGACTTATCGACCTGATCCTCCCTCGAAACGTAGGATCCCCAACATGAACATGACGTCTACGAAGACTGGACCACCGCCTAAACCTCTGGGCGCCCCCAGGCCTCGAGGCGGCAGTGCCCCACGACCTGAAGCCCGATCAGCAGGCATGGCTGAAAGGGCTGGTAGGAATGAAAGCCTAGTGGACATGGTTCGATTCCTCCAGAGCCAAAATATGCCCTCTCAGCCGCCGCCTCTATCTCTACCTCCATCCCAACCTCAACCCCGCTCTCGCGCTCCCTCTCAACCTCAACCCTCAAGTCCCTCTGATACAACTACTGCACTCCCTGTTCCTATTTCGCCTAAAGAATCGAAGTCAGAATCGAAGCCAGATTCAAAACAGGATCCGAAGCCATTTCATCGTCGCCTCTTGCAGTTTGCCCAGCGCCCAAAGAAGGAATCATCGCCCAGGTCAAAGCAAGAAGAGCAGCAGCGCCAAATAGAAGCACTAACACGGGGAGGATATCTTATCCCAGCGGCTCCTCCAAATGAATCAAAGGGGCAAAAGGAGGCAAAGCGATCAAAAGAAAGCCTGTCACTATCTCTCTCTCGATCACTTTCCAGATCAAAGAAAGATGTGGAAAACATTGGACAGCCATGGCTGCAAGCCAAAGTCGATTGCGACAGACGACCGACTGAGACAAGACGTCGCTTGGGCTCTCTGGATCTTGCTGCCTTTGGCTCAATGGTCGACATTGCAGTCTCACTCACTTCCGATTTGGACGATTCTATGCCACCGCCATATCAGCCAACCGATCACACCTCCCAATCCCCTTCAGCTTTCCCGACGTCAAGTTCTGCAGCAGACCTCAGTCCTCAGACTATCACCCGACCAACTTCCTCGTTGGCTTCTACCAGTCATTCGTATAGGAATATGTCAATTGATGAGCAAATCCAACGGCCATCTAGCTCTGCAGAGTCAAGTACCCGCGCCGACCCTGTCTCACAAGTCACTATCAATACATCCGTGGGTGGGGATAGGACGGAGCCAGAGCCTAAACCGTCTATCGATATCCAAAAGCGAAATCAGTCAGAACAATCTTCTGTCCGCAATGTCACACCCTTGTCGCCTACCTTGAAACTTTTCCCAGATGTTGCACCTCCTCGCACATCTAGCAGGGGCCCATGGAGAAATTCATCCATTCCTCGATACCAAATGATCGAAAATACCACAGCGTCGCCGGCGTCTCCGGTGGCCAGCCCACGAATTGGGCCTTCTGACAACGAATCCAAAGTTCCAGATAAGCCAAGAAAATCATCAGATGGTTTCATAGATGCTCCAGTCAGCACAGCGGAACGAAAGTACCCAGATGCCCTTGCACCTTGTGCAACCTCTTCAGAAGCACTATCTGCAGTAAACGCCTCAAAGGATTCTGCCTCCCAAGATGAGACCACAATTCGACCGCTTTCGTTGTCCCTAGGCACACTGCAAGCATTTCCTCTCCCAGCGCCTACAAGGCCCCTGCCCTCAGTGCCCAAGACCAAATGCTCGCCGACTGCTCCGGACACCAACACGCGCTCTAGTCGAGCGATTGATTCGGAGACATTGTCTTCCAATTTGCATTCTTCTGCAGCAACATTGGTTGAAGATCAGGAAATCCGATCCGCTATCGACAGTCCTTGTGCCCTTGACTCGCGCCCGGCAACCGCTCTAGGCAGCTTCGGTGCTGGAGGGTCAATGGCCGATGACGAGGAAAGCTTGTTGACCACTTCGCTTTCGGAACACTACCACCCAACCCCGGAACATTGCACTCCTAGAGGACGTGTTTCAAGTGTGCGCATCCCTCGGGTGCAAGAACTCCCCGAAAGCCCTTCAAGTCAATGTGATGCGGAGGTCTCCGAGGGGCAGCCTTTGGCCGACTCTCCCGTCCTAGGGCACTCTATCCCTACAAAGTCTAATGGCAAACGTTCTGCTCTGAAGGAGCTTCAGATCAATTCCCAAGTCAGTCGAAAGAATCTTCCGTTTGGTCTGCCATCGCCTCCACCCACTGCATCACTCCCATCAGCTCCACCTCCTCAGCACCCACCTCCTCCGCCTCCTGGGCGAAAGATTGGCCAGCGCAACTACACTGCACCTAATGTAGCTACTCCACCATCAATGAGAAACAAGGAGGCATACCCTACACCGGGGCCCTACCGAGGTTCGGCGTTATCCCGGAGCAACAGCTCAGGGAGCAGCCTTCGACATGAGAGTTTCCCTGAAACATACCAGCAAAGTCGTCCCGATTCTCGCCCCGAGTCCCCACTTCCATCGTCAGACGACGAGGTTTTTGGCCCAGAGATAGACACCAAACACTCGCGCCGAGGGGCCGACAACTACCAGCCAATCCAGCCAACGCGCCGGGGATATGAGGCAAATGATCCACGGCAAAGATCCTCCCGCAATCAACTTCGTTACCCCAATCCCGCGCGCCCTATGACACCCCAAAGCCGCAGCATCCACAGTCTTGAGAAGGCTTCGTCTCCTCAGTCACAATATTCCCAATCAACCCACAGATCGAGGGAGTCTCAAAGCAGTCAACACATCCGCGCTGCTCCTCAAATGGATCACTACCTCGAAGACCGGGTGGCGAATCTGGAACGCCAGAACCAGATTCTACAGGCCGCTCTTATGGCGGCGCTCAATGCTGGAGCCAAGAACCCCTTCCAGGGTCTCAATCTTGACCCGAACATGTCATCAAACTCCCCACACGCTCCCTTTGCGCACCAATATCCCGGCCGCAATACATCACGGCCTGACAGCTGGGTCAGCTCTTCTCGCAGCAGTGAGCACAGCGGATTTGAGACTTCCAGCTCCTACCGAGAGGGCCGGGCGAGCGTCAAACAGCTAGACAACATGATCGAAGACATCGAGACTGGTTGGCTGTCAGACAAGTCCAGTCTCAGTGGAACTCGAATTGCCCGCAAACGATAAATAACGATGTCTTCCCTTGCTTTCCTTATATTCTTTTCTTTTTTACGTCTTCATTAATTCTGACGGAACCATATTACTCATTTATTGGCTTATGATGATCTTTTTGGCTTTTACTTCTACATATCCCGACCCTGTCTATCTTTGCTTATATTTGCCATGATACCATTGTGTTATACTCTCTTTTTAATTGATATTATTGCACTGAACTTTGCGCTATATATCACTGCAGCAACAACTTAGATCTATATAATTTCTAGTCCTTTCAAGGTTGACGTAGGACCGTATAAACCCCCTCGTATATAACTGAAACTACTTGGTAGATTTAATTTACAAGAGGAGTTATTAATTGGGTTTTTATATTTTACTAGTACCTGAAGAGCTTACATGGAGATCTTTACAGGATTCATCTATGTTGTAGTTATAGATGTTTTTGTGCCCATCGCAATGCTTAGTCATTTGTTTTGGGGACGCCCAAGCAGTGAACTTCTTGAACTCCATGCGCTTCAATCATTCTGGCTGAAGGAAAACACATAGCCGAAACAGCAATTGCAAAGACATGGGATGCTCAGTGCTCGTCTAACCCACCCCTAACCATAACCTCTCTCACCGCATACCAGCACTCTTCACATTCCCCGCGGAACCCCCCAATCATGGCGAACTCAGGCCAAGTAAGTGCAATTTCTCCTCCAAATGCGCCAACTATTCTGACAAACCTCGAAAGCGCACACAGCAGGTCCCCCAGCATGTCACCACGCTGCTCTCACACCTCACCTCCCGCCCGGGCGTGCAATCCACCTTGATTCTCTCCCGCAAAGATGGATCCATCATTCAAAGCACAGGACAGTTAGCACCGACGACCGAAGAAAATGGAAGCTCTCGCACCGCACAAATCCCCCAATCCACAACCGACTCGAACCCCCCTCTCCGCCGCCCAACCCACAGACCCATCCCCTGCCTCGCCCGCCGTGTCACAGCCCTACCAACCCTCGCAAGCCGAGACACTAGCTGCCCACATCTTCGCCTTTGTCTCCAGTGCCGAGGCACTCGGTATCTCGCTATCGCGGCCCACGCCCACTGTGCAGCGCTCCAGTGACAGCCATTGGGATGTTAACTACGACTACGGGAACGAGGCAGGCGCAGCACGTGAGGAGGACCGGGACGGCGATGGTGTTGACCGGGACGAGGACGGGGAAGTGAAGCTGCTTCGAATGCGCACAAAGAAACATGAGATTGTTGTCGTGCCGGATCGGAAATACCTGCTGTGTGTCGTACACGATGCCTCTCCCGGTGGAGCTGGGGCAGCGAGCTCACGTTCCCGGTAGTGTATTGATCTTAATTGTGGGCATGGCTGCTCTCATGTGGTTCTTTCGGGGTTTTCTTGTGTCTTTTGCAGGGGTTTGTTTTGTTGGTTTGGATTTCATACATATACCCGATGGAAGCAAAATCTTCGCATTTAATTCATGTTTTCCATGTCATGGCTATGTGTAGGACGGCCCATGTATGGTTTGCCAAAATAGGTTCCTATCTGTACTGTTCTAGCATAACGTCGTTTTTCCATTGCTTTATGTAGGGATGACTGCGGGGGGCAAGGGGGGCGGCTGTTTGAGTGAAGCAACCTACTTGCTTCCTCAGGGCTGTTCATGTAGATGTGCTGACCGCAAGCTCTAGAATGTAGAGTTGGCATGTCCCCCAACCAGAACCACAATATGGAATGGTATCCAAACGCAATGTACATAGTATTTAGCTTGAGACCGGAGTAAATCCGTTACCAGCTCCACTGTTTACCCCTCTCAGCACGCCCTATGCCAGACAACTATTAAGTGGACAGATATCCTTCATATCTTGCAATAATTCCCACCTTAAATAGTCCAGCTATTATCAAGCTATATCAAGTGGATCAGACAATATTCAAAATGGCCTCTGCTCTCAATATTTCGGCAGCTCGCTCTCGTTTCCCTGCACTGCAGCAGGATCAAGTGTACATGGACAATGCTGGTGGGGTGGACCTTCATTTCATAGCCGCGGTAATTTTGAGATTTGTGCTGATTGTTAAACTACAGGCGGAAGTCAGGTTCTTGATACTGTGGCTGACTCGTTAGTCCAATCGGCGTCATTGTAGATTGCTATATACTGACGCGGCCGTAGCATCCGTTCTTATCTGCTGAACACGAATGTCCAGCTCGGAGCCAGCTATAAAGTCTCCCAAATTTCGACTAATGCGTACGACAATGCATACAAAGTGGCTGCTGGGTTCATCAACGCCGCGCCCGAGGAGGTATCTGCACTATAAGCCATGGCGCATACTTCCCAAGAAATGTAAGAACCTGTCAAACTTCGGGTGCTAACGCATGGAATCGGAAACAGATCAGCATTGGTATCTCAACCACCCAGCTACTGCACAATCTGGCTACGGCGCTTAAATTCCAAGCTGGTGATGAACTGGTTCTTTCCAAACTCAACCATGAGGCCAATACCTCCCCGTGGGTCCATATAGCAGATAGGTTGGGCTTGACCGTAAAGTGGTGGGCTGCTTCCGACCCAAAGAATCCAGTGTGTGACCCGGTTGAGTTGAAGTCTCTGCTGTCTGATAAGACCAGACTCGTAGCATGCCCTCATGCGTCCAATATCACTGGCACTATCAGTCCCATCCGAAAGATTGCAGACGTGGTTCATGTTTATCCTCGTGTGAGTGACCAAGGAATCTACTGGTTTATATGCATTTGCTCACACGGACATATACAGGCATTGCTGTGTGTGGATGGAGTGGCCCTGGCTCCGCATCGTCAGGTCGACGTGAAGGCGTTGGACGTGGATTTCTATGTAAATTGCAACCCAAACCTTTGGGTGACTGGTTCATTGCTGATCGACCCCACTACATAGGCATTCTCCTGGTACAAGGTGTATGGACCACACTTGGCACAGCTATATGCCTCATCACGCGTTCACGATCAGATCCAGTCACTGGGGCATTTCTTCAAGCCCACAGATACACTTGACCTGAAGCTCAACCTCGCATCGGCTAATTATGAGCTTACACAGAGTATCACCGAGGTTGTGGAGTACTTTGGCTCCGACCCTAGCAGGACCTGGGCCCAGATGGCCGAGCACGAAGAGCGACTACAGCAGATTCTACTGGAATTCCTAGCTTCTAATAGCCGGGTCGATGTTATCGGTGAACCTTCGGCCAGCAAGGAGCTCCGCGTGCCGGTTATTAGTTTTGTTGTGCAGGGAGTGGGCAGCCAGCGCCTTGTGGAGGAGGTTGAGCGTCGATCGGCCTTTGGGTTCCGCAGCGGTCATATGTACAGTCACCGGCTACTGGCCGACGTGTGCGGATTGGAGGATGTGGAGGATGGGGTGGTGCGGGTCAGCTTCCTGCACTATAACACCGGTGAGTGGGTAGCTCGATTGGATTCGTTCGATACTAACAAAGACAGAGGCCGAAGTACGGGGGCTGGTAGAGGTGTTGCGAGAGGTGCTTGCATCGTTGTAGATAGCTTGTGTACATCGTGCCAGATAACTACCTGGATCGACTTATCACTGTATGTTATGGAGATATTTTTCAATTTTGAGGATTTTCTTGTTTCCAACCTTGGAAGCTTTCTCACATTACATTTACTACCCGCATATTTCGCCACCTGCCCTGCAGTTATCTCTAACGGATATCCGAACTTTCGAGAAATCCAACTTGAAGCCTGACCTAGTAAAACATTTCTTTGTTTTCAGCCTAAGTTCCCACTGTGAGGTCATCTGAGTTGAGAACTCCCGAGGTTCCCCAGCTCCATGAAGGCTGCAGGCAACCCCAACCAGCAATGCCGATCGCAGGGTCAACCAATCAGCATAGAGATAATGGTGGAATAATGGGAATGATAGTGGATCACAGTCTAACAGCCGCGTGTGGATTGGCCAAAAGATGCGAAGACAGCGTGGCAAGCGGCTTTATGACTCAGTGGGAACTTGGACAGTGCTTACAGAACCTTCAGAATGGATGGATTATAGTTATTCGTTGAACATGAACCCTTTTTCAGAATATTTTCCCTTGCTGATTTGTTCAAATGGTACTTTTTCCGAAAATAAGACTAAATCACACTATAAGTGGCTACACAGACCTAAGGTGCCACTGCATGGTCAAGTCACTCCCAAAGTTCGTTTTATGCCTAGATAATGATAATAATATGATAGTGATCCATAGATATAGAACATCTATAAGATAGAAGATATCAGACTATCTAATATAGAATATAATAGCATATTAATAGTATATTAATAGTGTGTATGTATATAAAAAAAGGCGATAGAAACGTGAGTCACCGTCGTACCACTCCCAGGCCTTCTCCTATCTCGGAGTCTCTTCGCCGCATCCGGGGTTTTCCCTCTCACGCCATCTTCACAATGTTCCTCTTCTGATTCTACGATTCTAAATAGGATTCATATACAAAAAGAAGTAGAATATTTGACTATATTCTATTTCTATATACGTGTGGTCCCTGCGCCTCCCGGCATCTTCCTAACCCGCCACCCACTTCTTCTCGCCACAGTGTGACTATTCTTTTTCCCCTTCCCATTTTTTGCCCCCTCTCTTAGTCAACTTAAAGAACAGATTTTGAAAAAAGAGTCACAGGTAATGTCGTTCCATAAATGCCTTCCTTTTCCTTCTGACTCCTCCGCTAACCCATCTCGCCTCCCCCTCAGCCTCTCCTCTCCCCCGACTCTCGCCTCCCTCTCTCTGCCTAGCCCGCTTCAACGACTGCCTTGTTCAGACAGCCACCAGCCTGGTTCTGCCTGTCCACGGCCCCGTTGGATGCCTTGATATAACTTCTTTTCTATCACACGACTCATTTCAAAATGTACCTTATTGATTCATCCGTTCCGATCGCCTGTGCTGCTGTTACCGACCTCCGCATCGTCACCGTCTCTGGTTCCATCTAATACACTCGGCAAAAAAAGAGTCACACTACCACGTGCCCCTGCTTTGGTTCTTATATCAGAAGCACTTGGTTGATCGGATCGTGAATACGTTTTCCTTTCCTTGTCTTTATAGTTGATTGTTACCCCCTTTGATCTCTTTTTAGCCGCTACACCCGGCGGTTCCGCTTATTCTTCTACATCTGGTTATCAACCTGGATCTCTACGTTTAAAGGTCTGCCGTCGCCTTTCGTCGCAAAGACGGCTTCTGTCTCCTCGGCTCTCGTTCCCGGTTCCCTGCTTAACGGTATCTTGACACTACGGTTCCAAAAATCGGACCATCTCGCTTTTTATCCGGTTGTCTTCATTTGAACTTTGTTCACACAAACGCCCTATATGAACTCCACAGTACTTCCGGATATGTCAGGGATGGACGTCTTGGGGATGAACCTCTCAAACCCAAGCTCTCAATTGACAGCGTCTCACCACGCTCACCCCTACGCATCCTCGATCTCCTCCTCCGCCTCCTCCTCTTCCTCATCTGTATTCTCTCTGGATTGCGTCTCCTCGCAGAGCTCGATATCATCGACATCGACCAACCCGGTTGACGTGATTTGGGAAAATGAGAATAATAGCCAGTTGGGAAGAAATCCGAACGGAGCATGCCCCCGGGCTTTTGCCAAGGGACCTGCTTCCAAGGTGGACGGTGTAGTGCCATCCGAGCTGCGAACGCACCCTCGGCGCACTAACAGTTATTCTTCTAGCGCTCCTAGTGCGCGCCCTCCGCCATGTCTGCTACGGCAGTCGGAACGGAAGGTGAACTTCGTCGACAACCTCGTCGGTAAGTCTTGAAAAAAAAAGACTCCTCACGTACGTCTTGTACACCCAGCTAAATAATACTCCCCCCTCCTTTTAAAGACACCGCATCACAGATCGTTGAAACCATCTGGCCCCTTTCCGCCGCTGCGTCCCGCAGCGATGCCGCGACCGGATCTAAAGGGGTTCTTCCTCTCCGCACTTTTATCCAGGAGACACTCCGCCGCTCGCGTACTAGCTACAGTACCTTGCAGGTGGCTTTGTATTATTTGATTAAAGTCAAGCCGCACGTGCCCACGCATGATTTCACCAAGGAGCAGCCTCGGGATCAGTCTTCTTTGCGGGCGATGCAGTGTGGACGCCGGATGTTCCTGGCAGCGCTGATTCTCGCTTCAAAGTATCTGCAGGATCGCAACTACTCCGCTCGTGCATGGAGCAAGATTTCTGGGCTTAATACTCTCGAGATCAACCAGAATGAGCTTATGTTCCTCAAGGCTGTCGGATGGCGCCTGCACATCGATGAAGCAACGTTTCAGCGCTGGACTGATTTGGTCTTGAAGCTGACCCCCGGTGCCGGTGGACCCCCGGTTACTCAAGGTCAGTGCTGGCAGACTGTCCTACCCAGACTCACCCCTGAACTGGACCTTGTAGAGTCAGAGCCCATGACCCCAGTCTCGGCAATGGGTGGGATGGATCTCGGTCTCTCAGAATACCCTTCGCCTCGCAGTTTGCCAATCAACGAGGCTGTGCGCTCCTCGTCGCGCGAACAAACTCCGACTTACGCTCGGAGTCTTCCGCGAACCCTGGAGCCGACTCCGCGCATGGATTACGCCAACTTGGCTCTGCCTAGTATTCCACGGCCTATGATGCTTCCCACGCCTCAGATGACCCCCCAATCTCAAGTGTCCGCCACTCCTGCTGCGAGTGTGGCTGCTTATAATACCCGCCGCCCATCCATCTGTACGGCCATGTCCCAGGCGCAGAATGCGTGCATGGCGCGATCAACACTCGATCAGCGCCCGCCCTTGTCATTCTGCCCCAGGACTCAGTCGTTCGATGGTTACCCGGCTGCGACTCGTCGATCATCTTTGGCTCGCTCGACCTCCTCGGCATCGTCGCCTGACTCGATGGTTTCGGATGTCTCGACCCTGTCGTCTCGCTCTTCGCGGTCGTCATCAGTCTCTTCCAACGCCTCCGGTACTTCTGGCTCGGCGCCAGCCCGTCTGGCTGTTAAGGCTACATTGCGCTGCACGAGCAATTCCCTCAAGGAGTCCCGTAAGACTCTGGCTATCGCCTCTCCGATTGACGAGAGTTGTCTGGTCGGCGTCTACAGCTCTCCTGGATATCCTAGTTCCATGGGTACTTCGGTCCCAGACCTGTCTGATTTTTCCCTGGATTCCAGCCTGAGCGAAGCCGCTCAGAGTCTCTGCGAACTTTCAGGCGCTACGCCCGAACGGCGCCAGTGCCGAAAACGTGGACGTACTGGATCCGACGATCTGTTGCTCCAAAACCATGTACGTCATCTGATCAACCTCGGGACCTCCGGAGACCACACTGTGTTGCCCGATGGGCAGTTTCCACGCTCGTTCATGGCGCAACATGGGTCCTCCATCACCCCCGTGCAGACTGGCTCAGTCTCTGGACCAGCAGGCATGAAACGCGCCTGCTGTGGCAGCGAAGCACGCAAGATCGCGTTGAACCCAAGCCTCCGTGTTGCGGAGTACTTGAATTGACTTGCGATTTATTAGCGGATTTTCCTTATTTTCTTATTTCCTTTGTGTGAGGCGAAAAAAGAAAAAGTCCGTCTTTCTGTTTGTGTTTTTTTCTCCCTACGGCGATCTGACCCCGTTGTACATACCCCTATTATCGGGTACTCGGTCGTACTATTGGGACTTGGGCGTTTGATTCCCACGAAGTGTACGATGTGGTGATGACTGGCGTGTCTTCTACTTGCATCGTGCATCTGTTCTCTCACTTTTTCCCCCTTTCTTTCATCTACTTTTGTGGTTGCGCACGGAGTGTGGTCGGCATGGGACGGTTATGGTCTTTTATTTTACTCTGGTTATTGGGGGAAAGCGGGCGTCTGCCCTGATTACACCTGTATCAACTCATCCATCTAGGGGATGGTATATGTGCCATCCCCGAGGGTTCCTCGCCCTCAGATAGGATAGTCAATCCAAATACAGCTTAACAGCGATATCGGCTCCCCTCGTATTCCTAAGGCACATGACAGGACGTCTGACCATGCAACCTTCCAACATTGGAACAGGAAATCCATGGTTCCGCTGTGAGTCATCCAGGCATCAGCCCGGCTGTGGCTGGGTGGGGCTGTGGCTCATGGCTGTGGCTCATGTGGCTGTGGGAGTATTCCCGGTTATTAGCCCTGTTTCTAAGTATAGAGTGGAGCCCCTTATGCATAGCACATATCATCCACAGATTGCCTTTTGCAAGGAGCTGCGTGCTTTTGTTCGAATCCTGGAGTGCTTGAGCATATGCAGACAAAAGTCCCATGTCTATCTGCGACCAATTTTAAACTTGATCCAATACTAATCAATACACTAGGGTGCGCTCTAACAAGTTCTTCTTGCTTTCTCGCATATCACCGATGCTTGATTTGATGAAATACCCGTCGAATATGGATGCAAATGCCTAACCTAGGCCTCTGGGCTAAACCTTTGTGCCCATATATTACCGCCCTGTATAACTACCGCCTATCAGTTCTATATACTGTCATAAATACCACGTCCCTTTTAAAGATACTGCCACGAGAATATATAGTCGGCCGCTTATCCGGCCGTAGTCATCTCATGGTTTCTCAGGTTGTCTTCTCAGGTTGTCTTCTGAAACGTCTTTTTAGTCGTCTTCTTGAGTAGTCTCCTTGAGTAGTCTCCTTGAGTAGTCTCCTTGAGTATATAACTACCTTTCACTGCTAACCGTTAGTTCAGAATCACGTGCCTACACGCTAACTATATTAGGAGCTTATACTGGCAGAATCGGCAGGATTTGGAGGGCGGTATATCCGGGTACAAAGGTCTAGCCCAATATTTCAGAGGTCCCATCGTGCTGATCGGTCACCTTGCTACCACGTGACCATATAACTGCCCTAAATATCAGACAAAATATAACCATTCTGGCAGCAACATGAAGATAGAAAGGGCACACTGAAAAATGCATTAAAGAGCGCAACATAGTATCATCAAATATAATATTTCATATCGGCTCGGGCCAAATGGATATTCACATCAATATCAAAGAAAGCTTAGACAGCCTTTTCCATATCCATATGTTTATCCTGTGCATCAAGAACCACATCCTTCCCGTCTGCATCATCTGTTTCGATTCCTTCGACCAGCATATCTCTATCGTATATCTCGTCAGGTAGAACAGCACGGTCGATCCGAGTCTCCTGCGCAGGAAATAGCCATGACAACGACAGATATGCAATAGATGTGGCAACAAAGCCCAACAGCCACCCAAACTCATATGGATGTATACCCACACCGACATCGATATGAGAGTTCACAGTGTTGACCAGCCCGGGAAGGCTCGGTGCGACACCAACAATAAAAGACAACACGGCGCGCCAGTTCGTGCCAGACATACTCTTGCCCGAGAGGCCCGGGATAGCGAATGTATAGCGATATCTCGGGTTATGAGGCTGGTATAGAGCGAGGCAGTCATATCGACGGCGGTTAACAACCCAATAGTCAAACATCATGATTGCAGCAATAGGACCGAGGAAGATGGCATATGCAGACATGAAAGAGAGGAAGTTGCTTGCCGATTCAAGGATCTTCCAGGGAACAAGACACCATGACAGCAAGGCGCATAGGATCTGCCCTCGCCGGATGTTGATATACCGTGGTGCCAGTGCGGTGAAGTCGTTAGCGGCCGAAAGAGAATTGGCCGAGATGTTTACGCCTAGGGAGGCTAGTGCGAAGGAAGCTGCGCCGAAAAAGCGACACGCGCGGTTGGACCAGTAGCTAATCAGGACTGTTGGGTCCCATGGGATAGAAGAGAGGTTGTAGTGAACCTGGCCAGCGGATGAAGCGGCAATGCCAATGAAGGAAAAGAAGGTGAATACGATAGGCAGCATAGGGATATAAAGGAGCTGCCACTGGGGACTGATGCGGGAGTAGCGGGTAAAATCGGACATGCTGACTGACAGAGTTGCGTAGTTCCCCAGTACCGACGTCATATTGGCCAAGAACAGCCAGCTATACTTGGACCCGGAGACTGTTGGAGCCTGCGTTGCGAATACTTCACCACCGCCTTGTACGGTGACAAACGACCATATCAGGATAGCGATCCAGGCGATGGGAACCAGAATTGACTTGACCGTAAATAACCAGCGTAGCTTATTTGGATGCATGCAGAGGAACGGAACCTGGATTGACCAGAAGATCAAATACCCGACCATACCGGCTGTCGTGATTCCCTGTGACTCGGGAATAGCATTTGGAAGGTCCAAGAAACTTGGCCAGATTGCTCCAATCATGACACGAACAGCATTTCCGCCGTTAACATTTTGGATAGCAAACCAGAAAATGGCAAGGATGACTCGCGAGATGATGGCGATATATGAGCCCCAAAAGCCCCAGCTGGCACGAGCAATCACAGGGAATGGAACATGGTATATGGCGCCCACAGTACCATTTGCTGCGATGACCAGCGATATGATGAAGAAGGACAAGGCGACAATGCCCAGAGCTTCACGGTAGGTGAGGCCGACGGCAATCATACCACTAGCGAATTGCCAGGTTGCTGCGTGCAAGGCATCGGAGATCCAATATGCTAACGATATGTTCTGTTAGCTCTAGTCTGATGTTTGCCAAAGATAAGCACAAGTGCTGTACCTATTATACTGGATACACCCCATTTGCGCGCATTTTTGGCAATCGGGTCCAGGTCAAGGTTTGTCCATCGTGCATTGCCTGCTGCAAATGCAGACTCGCCCTGTGAGACCCGTGTATGCGGCCTAGGGATGCGTAACTTCATGGTTGAAGATGAATCGGTGAGATGGGTGTTCTAATATAAGGAGGGTTCGAGCCCCGGGCCGAAAGCTTTCGGTGTATAGGCTGATGTCTCACCACAACACGAGTGGAACAGCTCGACAATACAAAACATAAGACAGCGAGAGCAAAATAGACGCAGGTCCGACGTCTTCTTAATCCCCAGATTTGCCCCCGACCTGTCCCGTACACAACAGGGATGATAAGACTGATAAGCCTGCATTATGCAGATAAGACAAGGGGGACGAATGAGAAGGAAGAGCTCAAAGATACCTCGTAAAACTCATTTAGGGTGGAGAGATATAGAGATATGCTTCATTGCTATCCATGCTGCATGCGCAGTAATTCAAAAGAAAACGAAACTCATGCGATCGTCACTGCGCCGCACTAGCCATTCGTCGATCCCTATAGAAATACCTAGGTGTTCTCTCTACTGCTTCTCACCTGGCAAACGGACATCCTGCCACCCTCTTCCATCACCAACGCCCTCTACACTGCCGTGTGGTCGGATCCCCTGCCACTCCGTGAGATTGATCCACCCAATCTGCTGCACATCTCCAAACCCGCCAATCCAGTAAGCATGGGTGACCACCAACCGGGCCCAGAAACTCGCATGAGGTGAGTAAGAAGCACCAGGTAGCCAGACCTTAGCATCAGGATGAGGCTCGAGAAAACACTTTTCGAGGGCCGCAGCTGCGTCATCGGGAAGCGGGGACGGGAGGTAATCCAAGTATCCAAAGAGTGTGACCCGAGGTAGAGCAGCCGGGCTGAGAGGAAGACCAGGATAGACCGGACCAGCCTCGCTAAGGTGTTCCCACCAGTCTAACTGGAGACTGAGATTAGACCCCGCTGCAATATTCTTAAAGGTGGTTCCAATTCGAAGGCCAAGAATTGTTGGATCGCCGTTATCATCGTGAGACAGATCCGAGGGCAGGGATCCATCACAATCGGCAATGTACTCGCGGAGCGCGATAGAGAGACCGGCAACATCTGAGGGGGCGTGTGCGGAGGGTGGGATGGACTCAGGGAAGTTGGTGGAGATGACGCCAGAGGGTGACAACGCAAGCAGGCGGCGGGCCATCAAAGTCGAGGTAAACCAGGACGGGCGGTTTAAGGCACTTTGATCTTCGACATGGTTAGAGTTTGGCCCCTGGTCCACACTGTGTGGTGCACCGAGGAAGGCCTGGAGATTGTCTGGAGGTGGGACAACAAAGCCGTGGGCCGCAAGGGGTAAAAGCAGTGCGATAGCGCCAGTGAGGACGGAGGCCGAACGAGAGACCATCATGACGGCTAATCAGATAGACAAGTTGGCATCGAAATAATTTCCAGAGGTTCAGAGCGAAGAAAGCAGAATGAAAGTAGAAGTGCGGAGAACATCAGCTGATAGCAATCTTATCTGATCAAGTCACGTCACCTGTGCACCACCTACGGCAGTCTCTAGCCGCCAGTGGCGCCACTAGCTGGCTGTTCTTGGCCAATATCACATCGGTCCTGGACAATTACTTGTCAGAAAATAAATGAAGAAGAGCAAGGCTTAGGCCTGGCAGAGATGTAAATGCGCGGGGCGTGAGAATGAAATAGAAATGATTGAATGATTGAGCAAGGTGATACCTCCCTAGGCCTCAACATAACTATATCAACAATAATATGAAGACACCTGAAAAGATACTGCAAAAGATGCCACAAATATCGAAAAAGATATAATTAACCATTGCAGCTGTAATACCAAAATTGAAACATGATCAACAGATATCAATCACTAGGTAGTATACATAGTCAATCGCTCGACAACCCTACCTGCGTATTCTAGCTTCTTGCTCACTCTATTTCTTTCGTAGCATTACAAGTCGTCAAGTGGTAATGCGCTGATTACATCTAGATCGATTTATTAGGCCACATCCTCATTACCTATGTAAGGATAAAGACCGTCCACGGGTATAAGCGGCCGATAATCTGTGCCTCGGAAACATCAGGATCTGGACGTATTTCCGTGGATGACAAAGAGGCATCTCTTTCGGAAAGTAAATCGAGGGAAGGATTGATGACATGGCGAGGTGATCAGAGGACCAGAATGTGGGTAGTAGTGTAACGCTGGAAAGGCCAGGAAAGATACATGTCAAGATGATATTCATCATTGGTATCTAATACTATTTGTTCAACTACGTGACAGACATGACATAGCGTCATGTGGATGCTCACAAGTACATCGAAATGGGCATTTGCGGCGCTTACTTGCGCTTTGGCTTGGGTCGGATGAAAGGATCTGTCTCCTTCTTTTTGCGTACCATCGGGGGTCGGGGCCTGGTAGCACCTTGATTGGGAGCCTATATTGATAAGAAATCGGTATGAGTAACTAATCCGAAAGTAAGCCAAGAGCATAATGCTTACATTTGGTCCTGGCCTCGTTGACGGAGCCCTCGTCGGGTCATTTTCGCTCGGATACGCCTGGACGTCGCGAGAAGGTTTGATGAGACCCTAAGAAATTGTATACTATTAGCATACATGAAAGCCAGTTATTCGATCCAGTGGGCGGAAAAACTCACTTCTGGTGGGCCGTTGGTTGGCGGGCCCTTGGAACCATTGCGAACATTGGCCACCGGATTGTCGCGAGGAGGGCCAGAAAGGCCGGGGTGGCCACTGACTCTGGAAACAATCGGACCACGAGCAGTGGGACCGGATGGACCGGGATGGCCAAGACCCGATGGGCCCCTTGGAGCATTGATTGGGGGACGAGGCTGCCCTGTACGAGGACGTTGCGCCTGTGGTCCATCAGAAGTAGATTCCTCACGTTTCCTCTTCGCGGAATTATCAACAGCGTTCGCTGGCGGGTTTGAATTTGTGGCTTGAACAACAGGGATTTTGGGATTGTGTCCTCCCAGTTGACGCTCTCGCTGACGCTCAGTGAATGAATCTTGACGTCGCTTGAGGTTGAACTCATCTCTCTCAAGGCGAGATTTCTCGAACTTTGAAAGAACTTTCGTGGACTTGCAGTTGAGGGACGAATGCCCACATTCGCCGCATTCAAGGCATCGTTCAGCGCGACAGGCAACCTTGGTGTGACCAGACTGACCGCAGCGGAAACAGGTTCCTCGAGCATTTGCCTTTGCCTCGTCATTGTCACAGTTGTGGGTGAAATGGTCGGCACTTCCACATATCCCACACATTTTCGTCGGGTCTAAACCCTTAGGTCCCCCAGAAGGTCCATCAGGTCGGGGAATTGGGGGTGTACCGCGCCCAGAGGCAGAGACCGAGACAGAGCGCGAGTCAAGTCCAATAGAGGCTGATGAAGGTCGAGAGATTTGCGGTGCAGGGGGTTCATAGTCGGGGGAGCCTGGTGTTTCTTGGGCGTCAAGGTCAACCATTTCAATCTCCTTGTAGCCAGTGAACTGCGGCTTTTCCAGGATTTTCATAATATCACCCTCCGTGTAGACATTTCGTTCCCGCGCGTTCCTGATGAGTCCATTCCAGAACTGACCCTGTTCCAGGGACTGCGAGTTGCCCAGAACCCAAAGCGATGACTTGGCACGGGTGAGACCGACGTTCATACGACGGATATCAGCCAAGAAACCAATACCCTTGTTGGATGCTCGCACACAGGAGAAGATGATGACCTCGCTTTCCCTACCTTGGAAAGCATCAGTCGTATTGAAATCAACCTTCCGCAGAATGTCTTCGCCGTATCGTTGAGTGAACTGGTTCTTGAGCTCTCTCAGTTGGCCTTTGTAGGGTGTGATGATTCCGATCTTGCCCGCGAAGTCGTATTCTTTGACGTCCGTGATCAAACGATCGTACAGTCGCATGGCTACTTGTAACTCCGCATAATTGACCAAGGAGTGCCCCCTGACTGCAGATGAGTGCATGCCCTGAACATCGAAGAATCGGTAAGGACCAAGAAGCTCGCTTTGATGCCAGGGACGTTGGCGAAGCTTAGCCATGTCCGGTCCATCCTGCAGCTTGCCATCGTAGAACGTCACACTGGGGAAATGGCTGATGGCTGGGTGCATACGGTACTGGACATCCAGCAAGTGCACGTCCTGAGGGTGGTTTTTCTGCATGCGGACGAACAAGCTCTGTTCATACTGGAACTTGGAGGCCATTTTTGACAAAACAGTTGGAGGCAACTGCTTAGGGTCACCGACAAGAACACACTTCGAGCAGCCGTACTTCAGTGGGATAAGAGCACTGAGTTCAATACACTGTGCCGCCTCATCGATGATGACGGTCTCAAACTCGACATTCATACCCTGGAAAATTTCATGTCCAGAGCCACTGAGAGTAGTGCAAATGACATGAGATTCGTTGATGATTTGTTCTTGGATCCGCCGTTTATGCATATCAGCATTGCGGGCCAGCGTGTGGTTCTGATCGCGGGCTTTATCAATGGACGTGCTCAGTTGAGACCGCTTCTTTTTCATCAAGTCAAACTCGCGCTCCAGCTCTTCCGGAGGAGGCAGTCCCTTCGCTCGTGCCTCGTCGAGCCGCGCACGGAGCTCTTTGAATGATGTATCAGTCGTCTTATGTTCTTCATAGAGCTTCTGCAAGTCGACACCGTTTCCTTTGCTGGGATCCTGGTTCAGACGGGCATTGACCATCTCTTCGAGGGTAACGTCTAACACCTTGGTGTTGATCGCGTCGCTTCTTCCTAGACGAAGGACAGAGACCTTTTCTTGGCGACCATGAGTCGTCTTCACACCATCCTTCAATCGCATGACTAATTCGTCAACAGCGGCATTGCTAGGTGCACACAGGAGAAGTTTCTTCGAGAGGGCATTTCTCGCAACAGGGGCACCATTAACTTTGACCACCTGTTTTCCAAGCACGTCACTCAAGAGACTTCCAACAAGTGCGGTGATGGTCTTGGTCTTTCCTGAACCAGGAGGACCCTGGATGAGAGTAAACGCGTCGTTGTCAACAGCTGACTTGATGGCTCTTGCCTGAGCACGATTGATGGAGTAATTGTCCATGATGGTCTGCAGCCTTGCATCTGAATAAGTGAGAAGAGGTGAAGGCTTAGCCAAAACGATCTCTTCACATAGATCATAGTACTGCAACGCCATCAGGGCACCATATTCACGCTCCACTGGCGTCAAAGAAGTGATCTTTGCGCCCCAAGCCTCAGTTCCCGGACCGAAAGAAGACAGGAACTTGTTACTCCCGGGATTGACCCGATATGTGACCTCCATCTTTTTGTTCTTCCGATTGACACCACAGACACGCGCGAGAACATGGGGCGCACTCGGGTCGCTTGTGAGATTGGGCGAGTTGGAGAACAAGACCAAGTCACCTTCACCGATGCTGAAATCCTTAGGAGGAAGACCGAGCGGCTGAGTGCTGAATTCGATCCACGAGTCAACAGCCAATCGGGTCATGACTTTGACTTCGAAGGGTCGGAAAGAACCTTCGTCCTTCGCCTGTTGGAAACCTTGCCACGCCTCGAGAATCAACAAAGGTTCGAATGTTCTCTGATAGTCATCGGGTGTGCGGAATGTGTTTGAAACCAGGGAATAATCAGTGCGGTCCGAGGTAGGAGGAAGATCGCCGGTTGCGAAAAAGTCCCAGGAGAGGATTGAGTGGTGAAGAGAACCGAGATCTGGAGCCAGGCGAGCTCGCATGTCCCTGACAGACCGATGGCGCTTGACTTTTTTGACGGGTTGCTGTTGAAGGGATTGTTTTTTGCTCAATTCGTAAGCCGCGACAGCGTCGGGTTTCTTCGGCTTGGCACCAAAGAGTTCCTTGTCTAATTCATCTTCGCTCTCAGAATCAGACTCATCACCAGAGGAAACCATCATGCTATCTGCGGGGGTTGTATGATCTTTACCCTTGATACCAATACCTTTCAGGCCAGAGCCTTGTTCAGCTGTTTGTTCCCCAACGCCATATGCGGGCATGTTCTTCTTGAGCCTGGCAAGCTCAATCTGATCACGCTTCTTCTTGGCCTCCCTTTCCCGTTCGCGCTTCTCACGGAAAGACAAGACGTGGGTGGTGTCATCGCCGGATCGCACAGGGGGTACTGACTTGGGAAACATGCCCGGAGTGAACATCTCAGGGCGATGCTTGACAGCCGTGGAGGATCGCATTTTGGCGGCCTTTTCAGCTTCCCGTTTGGCTTGGGTGGCGAGGCGAGCTTTGTTAAATTCGACAGAAGAAGACAATTCAAGAAGAGTTTGGTCGGTCAAATTCTCATCATCAAAATCATCATCACTGGTGATGCGAGAGGAGGGGCTCGAGATATCAGAGGGTTTGGCGAAAGCGGTGATCGAAGACTGTTTCTTGAGAGAAGCAGTTGAGGCAGTGACGACGGGTTTCTTATAGTACGCCTCCAATGAGCGGACTAATTCTGCCTTCTCACGTTGATTGAGTATTGTTTTGATTGTGCCGTTGACAGCAACCCCCTCAATAAAGCTCAATGCATCTGGCTTCACAGTGGTCACATTCATCCCACCCAGCCTCCGTAAAAGCTTTGCCACCAACCCTACGAGCGTCGTTGCCAGGAACTCATCCTTCAACCTAAGCCATTTTACCATGGCACTCATGGTGGCAGTTGGTGACTTGAGGAAAATTTCCGATGCAGAGGTCTGCCCCAAATCCGCATTCCCTACAGCTCCCAAGAAAACACCATACTGATCAAAGAGAAGGTCCGCGAATTGAATCGTGTCACGACAAAATTCGAGCATGACAGCCTTATCATTACCCCGAAGGTGCCATGTCTCGGTCTCATCAAAGATCGTAGTCAATGCCAGCCACAAATACTCCCAGAGCCTTTGCAACGACATGACCTCCCGGCGACCAGCGAGATTACGAGTTCGCAGCATACCGGTTTGACTGTCACATAATATCTCTACGATGTCTGTACCAGTGTATAGCATTCTTGGGGCTGGCGCGAACGTCTTCATGTAAGAAATCCGACGGAATGACCAACTGAGGCCGTAGACCGTGGTCGTGAATGAAGATTGAAGAAGGTGAGAAATGGCATCTCGTCGAGCTGACTGGCCGCTGACGGCCTTGATCAGGTCAACCGCAGCTGTGTAGGTGTCATAGTCGGCGGCAAACAGAGCCGAAATCACAGCGCTACTGGTATCCTGACTTCGGAACAAAGTTTCAAGGTGCTCGGGTGGGAAGTCTGCCAGACGTCCGATGATTCGACATGAGAGGTTGGTGAGATGGCCATAAATCATGTTGAAGTGGGTCTTCTCCTTGTTCCCTTCTCCTTTCGTGGGAAACATCTCCAACCCCACCAGAGGCAAGATTCCTAGGAGTGCCGAACTTGACAGTGGCAGGTTGTCCCGATGGAGGTTTTTGATGACAGCATCCCAGATGGGCGCCGAGTAAGTAGATACCCCATGTGAGAGGGTACCGTCTTTCAGAAGTGCCTCATAATCAGTCTTCAATGACTGGCACTCCAACGCCAATGTGTTGCGTACAACTTCCATGCACTGCGTGAGAATATCCTCCTGCCGACTTCGCTCAACATCAAAAGTCGGGGGTTTGATGATTGTGCTGATTGTATCACCAACCACTCCCATTGTCTCTGCCAACACGATCCGAGTAACTGTACCCCGGGAAGACTCATTTTCTGTGAAGCGGCGTAGTGTCTGAAGGAGGCTGGCCAAGCCAATATCAAAGCAGTGATACCTTGACAAATTGGGGTATTGGGTATCTTGAAGGCGGCCAAGTAATTGCAATGTCAAGAACCGACAGGCAGACGGCTGGTGGGCACCCTTCAGGGAGCCGAGGAAAGGATTGATCCAGGAGAGCATGTCTTTCAATGCGGATTTTTCGAAAGGCTCACCCTCGGAGGTTTCGAGGAGAAATGCATTAAATTGTGTGTTGTAAAATGTATGTTCCATGATTGCTTGAGGAGAAATGGTTTGCATAGCATCCCAGAAGTCAACAGGGGCCTTCTCAAGGAATAACTGGATGGTGTTGAGAAGGAACCGCAAGCCCGGCGCAGGTATGGCAAGGTGGTCCACCGAGAGGCGACAGGGATCTATCTCTAATCCCCGGAGCTGATGTGTGATCTGCTCCTTGTGCAGCTTGCGGACGACAAGCTGCATGCCTCGCCACAACCTCTGAATCACTGCAAATTGCGGTGGTTGTTGTGAGGCAGCTCGTAGGCCCATCAACAAGCCATCGCGTACCGCCCATTCAAATTCTTGAGTAGTGGGAGGCCGTGCGTATCGCGTCCATGACTGAACAGCCCAGAAGCTTCGAAACTGATCAGAATCAAACAGAAAGCGAGAGACTGCAGGAATATAATCTGAAACTTTCAAGCTTCGTTTTGTTTGAATGAGCTTGAATGGCTCATCAAAATATTCCTGCAGGAGGCTTTCGTTGCGCAGCATGGCTTCACAGCTCAGTGTCTCGAATATTGACAGCAACGCAGCCCTGTCCAAGACATCCAAGCCAATCTTCTCCAACGGGATTAGCTTCAACTGTGTTGTGGCTGTTGTCAAGTTGCGAGTGATTCTCCGAATGTCCCACTCATCAATTCTCTGAGCAAATGCTTCAATATCATCTTCGTGATAGTTCTCCTCCTTCAGCAAGTCCATGAGCCAGATCTTGCCGATGTAATAATGCTTGATGCATAGGTCACATTTCTCCAGCGACTCGTCTAGTTTACCCAGGATCCAGTTTTGATCGTCCTCTACGCCATCCTTATGGTATGCAAGGATGCGCATAGACGAGAGAAAGCTCTCCCTTCGAGCCTTTGCTTCGGCCACGATGTCCTTGATTGCTTTTCCCGCTTCATCCACTTGCTCTAAATCTTCGTAGCGGCCATGATCATCGTCGTCTTTCCGGGGACAGAAGAGGTGGGTGGCCTCCGGGAGGGCCTTGAGTTCCCTGTACAAGACGGAACCTGGTTAATTCTAGCTCATATGCCTTGAAGAATTTCCTCGGGCCTACCTAATCGCAGCCAGAAACTCCATGACGAGTGTAGTCTCGAATTGTGGAGATAGTTGAATTGAAACGACAGCGGTGCATTTCCTTCATCCCATAGATAAAGCAGCTAGTGCATCGTTTTGCCGAGAAGGAACACTGAGATCAAAGTGATTGCGTAGGCTTTGATCAACTGCCGATGAGAGAATCGAATGAAGTGGCAGCAGGCTCAAACGAAGGACAGAGTAATGTTGATAGCAGCGAGGAGTGGCCTCGCAACCAAGAGCCGTATTCGACCACTATATGCTGAGACTTCGGCGACGGAAGAGGCGTTGGAGAGGCGGCAAGATTTAAACACCTTCTGCCTCAAAGAATGAGACTTTCTTTGTGTTTAGCCAAAGCAAATGAGGAGGAGATGGCGAACAAAAATCCCCAGAGCAAACCCGAGATGCCGAAGTGTCATTGGCAGATTATCCGGGCGGTGAAGCAGCTCTCAACGCGTAGACGCGCTCTATTTTACCCAACTGGGACACTATGTGGAAGTCGCGATATCTATCTAATATAAGACTGCAACATAAGGCAGATACCCTTGAGCAACTACACTTTGGAAAAAGCAGAACTGCGCAGTAGGTAGCCACGTTGAGTAATTTCCTCGCTGAAGGCATTGAATAGAATACACGAATGCGACGACCACCCCCCATGCCGGCTTGTCCTTTTTGATCGAGCAGACCAACAAAACACATGAACAAGAAACAAAAGCAAGAAGATCATTCGACAAGATATAACATCTAGATGGGAACCAGACAAGAGGAAACCTGCAAACGCAGGTGTCATGCACTTTGCAGGGACAGAAACGCTTTTGTACAAGGAAATATAACATAGGCCGGATAGGCTTAGTGTAGAGCATGCATCAGAACAATGAAACGGAAATATTGGAAGAAGTGGATAATAAGGAAAGGGTAAGAGTGAAGGAGGTAAAAACGAAGATCGCGCTAAGCATCCGACCGAGTAAAGTAGTAAACCAGAACGCCTGCTTTCTATCAGGGAATATAAAAGGCTCTCAAAAATCAAAACACCACAGCATATCGCTCGTCAAGATAGAAATGGCGAGGAGAAACCGCAAGGAACAAACCAGAAGGTCTGACGGTGGTAAAGTCATCAGTGACGGGTCATCAAGCTCCATGCAACGCAAGATGCGACTCCTCTATATCACATTATTATGTACAGGAGGATCGTCAGGAGTCCGGAACGGGTCTTCATGTGGACGGTGTGAGGTTTGCGACGACTCCACTCGGGAAAGCATGGCAGCGGAGGTGAAGTCGTTGCTTTGCTCGAAGCTCGGTCGGCTCCGGTCAAACGAATGCCGTGTCCGGTCGTGAGATCGGCGAACATAGTCCACGGACTGTGGTCGCGGATAATGGTCGAGACTGGCGGTGTAGTTGGTGCCGTTGCTGCCATTTTGACTGCGGGGGTTGTGGGTGTGTGCGGTTGGGGCCATGGATGGAGCATAGAAGGGCCGCTCCTCATCAAGAATTCCAGTGTCCTGCTTCATGGGCGGCTGCACTGGCTTCACTATTTCCGAAGAGGTGGCTGATCCATCACTGGAAGCTGCGGCCTTCGCGTCGCCCTCTTTTGGGGGCATCGGAGGATCTTCGATGGCATCCAGATACTTGAATTTGCCCAGCGTCACTTGCTCGCGGATGATATCGACATCAAGCGGGAAAAACACTTTCTGAACGGCGTTGAATGTGAAACGCGGAAGCAAGCAGATCAGTACAGTCATCAGAAGAACGGTCCAGTAACTCAATGATCCATAAACTTCAGCGGCGGAATGGTAAAATTGACCAGAGGAAGTGAAAGAGGTGTAAATGCCGGTCCAGAAGAATATGAGAAGACTACTGATGGCGTTGATCAGCGAAGTGAACCAATCCCATCGGTACGTATTCATCATGATGTAGAGATTGCTAGCAATCACAGCACACGACGCGACAAGAACTCCGATACGGGCTCGGTCATTGATATTCCGTCCAGTCTCGTTGACAAAGTTTGCTGGCGCATATAGGAGATAAGGCATAAAGAAACAGATAATTGACTGGTACATGCCATCGGCCATGTACAACCTATCCAAGTTAGTATGTCTCGGAACACTGGGGGAAGGATGCCAAGTACCAGAACTTAAGTTGCGACCATTCCTTACGCTCTATGCCTCTCATGTACAATTGAGGCACGGCAAGAGACACCTTATCGTCCACGTCCTGATCGAAGATACCCATGAAGATCACGGGCAATGAAGTGAAGGCGAGATTGACCAATATAATGTAGGTATAATCGAAGAGATAGGAGCAATCGAAGTCGTTGTAGATACAGTACCAGAAGAGAGCAAACGTCCACACAAGATTCTGCGAGGAGTTAGTGGTAACGTAAAATGATATTCAGTGCCAAGGCCACATACCTTGTAAAAGAAATTGGCGGTGCATTCTCCAAGGCGACGGTAAGACCACCTCCCATGCACTAAAAGAAGGCGCTGGAGGTACCGGAACTGGCCAATAGCATAATCAGAAGACATGACGGCTTGCCTCCCTTCTTCACCAGCAATACCAACGCCGACGTCCGCCTCTTGAATCATTGCGACATCGTTGGCACCATCACCAACAGAAAGAGCCATGATGTTCAGTCCGTTTTTGACCATGCTCACGACAGCGGCTTTCTGTGCGGGACTAACACGACAGCAAAGAACGGCCTTGCACTGCTTGCAGAGTAGAAGGAACTTTTGCTTCAACTCATCGGACAACATCAGCTTGAGTGTTTCACCATCGACAACCACGGCATGGGTAGGCTCAGGCGGTGTATGATCAGCACGGGCAGCAAGAAGTTCCTCGTCAGAACCGGTCAGCCCGAAAGTCCGCAAATGCTTATCGAGTTCGTCAGAGGCCTGCTGGTGTTCAGTCTCGGGAATGTTCAGCACAATCAGCTCCATGTTGTTATTGAGCAGGTTGCAAGAAAACCCAATGTTGATGGCAGTCTCAACCTTGTCACCGGTGAGGACCCAGAGTTTGATACCAGCGTCTGCAAGAAGCTGGATTGTATCGGGCACGCCATCCTGAAGTCTGTCCTCAATGGCAGTTCCGCCAATAAGCATGAGCTCCTGTTCAATTTCACTAGAAACTTTCTCTAGTTTCTCCTCGCGGTCCGTGATCGCAGCGGCAGCGATGTCGTGTTCTCTAGCCCATGCTTGGTATTGATCCTCAGTAAGCAGTCGGTCGGCAACACACAAAGTCCGAAGTCCTTCCCTAGCGAACTCCTCCAGGTGCTCTGCGGTTTGTCGACGCAGCTCCTGTTGTTTGCCACGGGCCAGACGGGAGTAAATGATGCTGTCTGCGCCCTTGCAGAACAGGCGAATAGTCCCATCGGGCATTCGGATGATTGCACTCATTCGTTTTCTGGATGAGTTGAATTCAAGGGTGTTCAAAACTGTATATGTGCGTTCCTCGCCCATCACGTTCAGGAGAAGGTCGTCACCCGCTCGGCCCAGAACAGTGAATCCACAATCTCTAGCAGTGCTGACCAACGCTGCCTCGTCTGGGGACTGTGCCCTGAACTCAATTTGAGGAGGATCGCCGGGAGTATGCTCAGTAATAACGGTATGACATAAGGCAAGAGCCAGCATGAAGTCCTCTGTACAGTGCTTCTGCCGCTCTCCCGATTGTCCTCCCAAGTCGGCCACAAATTTCGGGGCAACGAACGTCAGCTGGTCGTCGTGCAGGTAAGGGTTGTCATGGATGCCACGCAACAGGTCCAGCATTTGCTGCGCATCAGCAGCAATTTGCTGCCGAGCCACTGCGGCCTCTGCATCAGCATCAGCTCCCTCGCGACGCCGCATGCCGATCTGGGCTTCTGTGTAAGCCTCTCCATATGCCAGGCCGTTGACCGTACATTTCTTGAACTCCATCACGTTTTGAGTCAAGGTACCAGTTTTGTCAGAAAAAATGTACTCAACTTGACCGACGTCGTCTGAGATGTTCCAAGACTTGGGCACACAATAGATCCCGAGTCTCTCGTAGTACATGAACAGATCGCTGTGGATGAAAACCGCTTGGATGGTCCGAACAATTTCAAGAGAAATGTAAAGTGAAATGGGAACCAAGTTCTGGAACAGGATGACTGCGGTCCAGAAAGTGACAATACCAGTGACAGGTGGTGTACCTCCGTAAGACTCAAGATCGAAGTAGTCTAGGGATTTGTTTGGCGCACCCCATGCGATTCCATTCACAATACCTGCGACAAGACACATGAAGAATAGGATGATGAAGTTGTAAATCACGTTCCAGTTGAGATCCTTTGCCATGCGAGGTCGTTTGGCCGGGGTCGCACCGGAATTGAGCATAATCTTGCTCTCTCCGCCGGTGAAAAGGACAACACCCAGGACCCATTCGGTACTCTTCAAGTTGCAACCACGAAGCAAGATGTTGTTGATAGATATGGGCTCAACCATCTCCTTCCGGGGAGCTTCAGGGAAATTTGGATCCCGCTGGTCCCAACGCACGGCACCATTGTAAGAGTACAGATTGGCATGCGGGGCCTCACTTTCGATCACAAATTCAGCCTTTTCGCAGTCTCTGGCATGTCGAACTTGACGGCCACAATGGAGAGCTTGGCGAACCTTCAAGTTGGTCTCTCCATCCAGGCCTTTCGTTTCAATATAACAGGCGCCATCCGGGTCAGAAGTGGACAGAATCACAATATCGGCTGGAATTGGATCTTCGTTGTACAACCGAACAAAGTCGCCAACTTGCAGGCTTTTCCACTGCTCTCGCTTAAATCGCGCTTTGCCGGGTGTCTGCTTGGACGCATCCAGGACGGTGCCATGTTTCTTGTCCGGCGTAGGTTCCACGACGCTCTGTCGAGCTGCGCTGTTCGGAGACAAATACTTGTTCTCATTGCTGTTCATCATCGGCCAATCTTCGCGAGCTTCGGGTTGAGGCGATGGAACATCAGTCATGGGGATGGCGACATCTTCGGGGGCTATCGAGTTGCGTTGCGTATAAATCGAGGCCCGGGGATCTGCTGTACTCAAGAATGAGGCGCGTCTTTGACCTTGATCGTCATCTCCGCCTTTCTCTTTCTTCTGAAACTGAGAAGAAATCCATTTATACAAGGCAATCGAGGCCCTGGTACAAGCCTTTTTGATACGACGCCATAGATCGATGTTTTCTTCTGTGGAATTGACATTGTTCCATTCGACCAATCTGTAAACCGGAGAATTGTTCACTTGATTGTCCGACACTGTCCGCCCCCAATCCTCAATGGCGTCTTTGATAGCGGTCACAACGATAATAACGATTAGTGGAACGGCGTTCAGACCGGGGTTGTTGGCTCCGAAGATGGGGAAGAACTAGAATATCATCAGCCAATGCCAAAGGATTGGAGCCAGGGAACCAATTATGTCACTGCGTACGTTAAGAATGATGACGAACAAGAAATAGATGTTCGCAATGTTGTGAAACTGTAGCCAGATATTGTAGGGAACAAAGGTGAGTGGTGTGTACTTGGCAGTGCGAATTTTGTTTCTGGGATACGTGATGCGCAAATGACCATCTTCGTCTCGTTCAGATTCCGGAATGGGAATGCTGAAGTAGATTCTCCGATTGGGCCCTCCTTGCGGCGTCTCGGGTCCGCTATTGGCTGTGGTGCTTGTATTGTTCGATTTTCGCTTTTCGTCTCTCACATCTGACCGTTTATGGAAGCGATCAATGATAGAAACACGTTTCTTGATGCCACCAGGTCCGGGAGCTCGCGTGGTAGCCCATCTTTGTCGTTTCGTCGGCTTGGAGACGTTGCTGCTGACCTCCCCGATGTCACCACCTTGCTCATTGTTGTCCTCTCCATTGTCCCCAGGGAAGCGCACGGAAGCCATCTAGGCTATTGATGCACCCAAAAAGGGCATATAACTTGACAGAGACCTTGATTATCGGTAGCTGACAACCATCCGGTTTGAAGGGCCGGAATCCGACAGCGCTGGGCGCAGAGAAAGATTGCCGGTCTAGGTGCGTTCACAGGGCTTGGGGTGAGGGAAACGCAATGTCATGGGCGACGCAAGTCTCGAGCAAATCAGGGGGCCTAGCCGCGCAAGTTGGGGATGTTCTCGTCGATGAGCTTCGAGGAATTGACCAAAACTATTCAAAACAGGGTTTCTGCGGCCGATCGTGATGGGAATATGAAATGCCAAAGCCGAGAGGTTATAGGGCGCACCCGCAAGGGGCCATTCAAAATACTGAAGTGAAAAAAGAAAGAAAGAGAAGAAGCACTTTGGTGGTTATTCTGTGCTTCGAGGGGTGAGAGAGAGAGATGGTGTAGCCACCTGACTCGTATGGATCTCAGTACAGGAGAGTATGTAATATTGTTACCACCCGTCCGTGGATGCTTACCGATGGGGCCGGGTCAAGATACCTCTGCTTTGTCATCCAAAGTGGACTTGGCGGGAGATCTTTACACGCGTCAACTGTTATATTGGTATAATTTGGGTATAATTCTGGTATAATTTGGTATAATATGTTTTGGCCGTGTTTTACACTGCCTGCTTCTATTGTTCTAGGCACCTTTAGGCAGCTTATTTCGTGTTAGAACCAGCGATCTAAATAATCACCTAGGGCTGATGGGGCTTAGGTAGCGATGTATACAATCTCGGACTCGAGGGACAATACGTGTAAAGTCCGGTAATTATAACACCCAGCCCCGTTCCGACCTCCCCCTTCTAAATTTCTGACAGTGGCAATCGGGGTACTCGGCACTTGAACTCTGGGACGCTCGGAATATATTGATGTACATAGTATGAATATGTATCTTGGTCGCTTGGAGATATTGGGTAGGGAAGTAGATTTTCATTAGTGCGTATCGCCGCACTGCCACCGTCAGCATTATGATCGCTTACGACTAGACTTAACGGGGGATTACCTACCGTACGGAGTAATTCTCCCCAGTTCTTCACTAAGAAAGTGTGCTCCGTACTCCGTACATATCCGTTTCATCCGTATGAAGACTCTGGAGTAACGGTTATTGGCCCACAGCTCTTGTTTCTTTGCCCCCACTATGAACTATTAATTTAACAGCTGGCCTTTCCTCGTGTTCCAAGTTTTATATAGTTACCAGGCTAAAATTCTTACTAACGATGGAGTTTCTATCTTGGTAGCGATCATGAAGATAGATAGAAATACAACATATAAGGTCATTTTTGAAGAATCCGACAATATTGTGAGCACACTGCCTCACGCGTCCCTTAATGATATCAGAGACCCAGAATTCGGGGTCGGAGCATCAATCCTGAAACCACCGACACGGCACGAGCTTTCCGGCCCACCTGAGTCAGCTTTCTTAATTTTCGCTCTGATGGCTATTAAGTTAGTTATGTTGTGGGTACATGTAGTATCTGCCAAATTCCCAAGGCGTGTCCTGTATGGATCAAAATATCATTGGACCCGTGCTTTTATGCCGCGTGTATTAATATTTATGTTACAACAGTATATGCATCCCGGTCCCTTTTTTCTTGGCAGGAAAAGGACAAAAAGAAAACTCTTGGCTTCAGGAGAATACTCCTGAACAGGCCCAATGATCAGCGTGCTCGTACAGAGTAGAGTTCGCGGGTTGCCCGGGACTCGTGTTCCCCCTTTCTACTAGCCCTACTCCATACCAAAACCCATGTCTCACGGATATGTTACTCTAAAATATTGACGTACAGATCTCGAGGCAAGGGTCTAAAGCAAAAGCAGCGACAGCGCTCTGGTATATAGTGCAGCATTCGAATGGTGTGCTGATACAACATAAGACATGCAGGTCAGGGTGTCGTCAGCCCGTCGACCACGAACTATACTAGTGGGACCCGATATTTAGCGTATTGTCATTTTATCTAAAGTTAGTTGGAGCGTTATTGCTCCGAGAACTAGACTGATACAGTGAACATATATAACAGAATCGGTCACTTCTCCCAAGTTTGTCATTCGAACAAAATTTGCACCTGGGCAGTTAGTATCCGTCCACGGGTGGATGGAATACGGAGTACGGAGTAGTCATCAAGGATCAGCCGCAGATCCACGCCACCAGGAATGTGGCTGTCAGATCTACAATAGACAATAAAACATATAGTATATAACTAGCATACTTCATAGCCAAGTATGTTTTAGGTAGTACGAGGTATGTACTCTCGTAGATATGTCAGTTCAATGCCTCATTTTGACCTCAATATGAGTTTGGTCTCGAAGAGATTTGACTCGTTAGCCTTCCAAAGTTGCCCCGAGGTCCACTTCCACAGGAAACAAAGAAAGTATGAGTCAGCACTCATGTGACATCGCGCCGAACGGGCGCGTTCGACGACGCGATTATGCCTCTTCTTTTTAGGAAAAAAAGGAAGCCCCTCAGCATACCCCATCATGCGGACCATAAAAGACCTATGGTTCAATAGGCCTGCATTCAATCATGTCAACTCGAACAGCACACCTGAGAAGAATGAAACCGCGGAACTTGCAACCGAATCCTCACCCCTCACCGAACCCCCCTCTTCCTTTGTATTCGATCAGATATCACCAGAATCCGAACAAGATGCTGAGGCCCACTTAAACGCGGCGCTGTATCTATCAACTCAGGACACCCTCCTTCAACCCCCTACACTACATCAAAGTTTCCAGAGCATCGAGTCAGCCACGGGGGGTTCATCTCTGAACGAGAGCCTCAGCGGATCCCAGCGCATCATCAAGGATGGCAGAGAGATAGTCATCAGCTCTGACGGGGAAGACACAGACTCAATATGCTCGTTGGAAGACCCAAAGAATCTTTTCGCTCCAAAATCTAAGATGGACGAATCCACACCGGCCAAATTCACCACGAAAATATCATCGCCAAAGAAATACAGACATACCATTGACTCTCTCGTTCACGATGCAGTGGATGATAACGAGGTCGAAGCCAGTGTCGCTCGGGTGAGAGCCAATTATGTACAGGAGCAACTGAACGGCAAGGATCCCGGAAACGACCCGTCCGGCACTGCCCTGAATGAAACCATGTTGATCTCAGCGCTTGGCGAGAATGAAGACGGTGTTGGAGGTCAACGTCTGATAGGTGCTATTAGAAGAACCGATGCTCTTGATCACGGCCGCGCCTGGCCATTTTTTGATTGCACGCAGACATTGCCGCCGGTCCCCCCATTTCCACGGGATCTGTTCGCACCTGGGACGAGTATGGATATATTAAGGGGTGAGCTTCAAATGAGTCGCTGTCTTCTTTATTACATGCTAACTGACTTGCAGAATCCGACACTCGCGAGCGTCAGTTCATGTCAGGCGAATTTATTCAGATGGCTTTATCCAAAGGACTTTTGCCGGACGAATTCATTTTGTGGATGTTTCGTTCCAGTGCGTCTTCTTCATCTTTTACTCATTGGCACGAAGCTAACATGCCTTCCAGTACCCTATGAACGTCGGGAGGAATTGAGCAATGCTTATTACGGAATTATTAAGGTTTGTAAATGCTCTTATATCGAACTCCAAGTAGTCTTCACTAACTGAATATATAAGAATATGAATATCGAGCGCCTAAAGTTGCTCATCCGTCCAGCTGATATCAATGACCTTTTCTCGCGATTGGGTGCTCGGAGCCAGGCGTTGGATACTTCCGAGAAGATTATCCCAGTTCCTTCTCAGTGTATGATTCGACCACCTTGCTTGTAGCTCTCGATCTTGCTAATAAACGCCGCCAGATATCCCTCCGGGTTCTGCGTTGAAAGACCATGCAACTTTTGTTTCAGTCCTGAGATTACTCAGAGAAACTGCTGGCTTGTGAGTTCTCACTCAGACCCTGACAATGCAAGGCTTACAAATCTGTAGATTCGCAGAAGACACCCAAGAGCAGGTGGTGCTCCTACTGCTACGTCTTACTCTTGATGTTTCATTAACGGCGGATTCGATGGTATCTTCGGAGCTTCAGTGGACCATCAACGCTGTGTTAGATCCGGAGAATTTCCATGAAGCCGATGCCGAAGATTCGGTGAGTACTGTCTCCTATATGTTATTCCTCGCTCAAAGCTAACGACATCAGTTGCGTCGAGTCTGCGCCACTTTCTACAACACGATACATGATGTTTGCATCCAAAGTCAAATTGTGCATCATATCTTGCCCACGTCTCCATGGTTTGCACTGATACGATGTCGCCTGGCCGTGGCATTTCTGCTACGAAGTCCTAGTCCTCTCACCGAACCTCCTGAGAAGTTGCTTGATATCAAACGTATCACAATGTTACTGCTCCGCGATGAGCGTTTCCAAGTTAAGCGATTCAAGGGTATAGCCGACTACGACTGGAGGGAATTAACTGCACTCACTGCTCTTCTGAACGTCGCAATTGACTCGTCCGCGTTGGAGTTAAATTTCAGCAGTACTCAAACGGAGAAAGACTACGACGCTGCCATCGACAGGCTGGCAGCTCAGATCAAGATGATATTCTGCTCTATTCAGGATTCTGGAGCCTCACATGTAACACGGACGGTGGCAAAGAGTGAACTCGAGGCCTTGCATTACCGAGTTGTCTATTCAGTTCGGTCCAAGCCACCGCCGAAAACTACCATTTTCGAGTCACATGTAAAGGAGAGAGATGGTAACATTCGGAGCCATTTCAGCAACTTTGCTGCGCTTGCTGGTGGAAAGCAACATACTCAAACTTGGCAAGGAAGGAATCAGTCTGCAGGGCCAGGCGACGCGGATAATGGTGACACAGAGATTCCCATCCGCGCGCATGGTCAGGTACCCTGATCACGTTGGCAGTTTGAGTCTCAAAATCCCAACTTACCCTGAAGAAGCACAAATACTGCGCAAATGGGTTGAGATGTTGAAGTACCCAACTTTCTTCTATCACCCTATGACTTATGACCCTTATGATCATGCCCTCGAAAGCGAATTCTTCTCCCGGGCGTTTTATTACAGAATACCAATGTGGTCAAAAACTTGGAATGTAAACTATCGCTAAAAGAGTTCGATCATATTCCAGATCAGACTTGAACTGTGCAAAGGAACCCCCTCCCTCTGTCTATGAAGATGGTCAAGAGAGACAAAGATTACCCGAACTATAACACACGAAATACATCAGTCGCAAACGCGGAAAACGAAGATAGAACAAGTAATACACACTTAGTCGTAGAATCTCCGGTTCTGGTTCTTCCCAAAGAGCGTCTCTCGGACTGCAGGGAGAGCATCAATTTCCAGCAGCCGCAGACGCTCCTCGAAAGTGTTGTTGATCTCAATCTTGCCTTGTCCACCGACAATAAACACACCACCAGCACTGCAACCTAGTTAGTCTCCTTGGCGTACATCAGGAGCGGGGGGCGAATGAACTCACGATCCCTCTGGCAACGGCTCCGACTCGTCCAAGGTCACGGTCACCTCGGAGCCAACATTGTCCTTATACTCCTTGGTCGCCTCCTCAATAGCCTTCTTGGTAATATCGAAGTCCTTCTTCCGCGAGCGAATGGCAACGTTATCCTCGTTCAGATAATACAGGCCCTCGAGGACCAGCCCCTTGAGCATGGCCTGGTACTTCTTCTGGTCGTTGGCAGCCACCTTGGAGACCTTCTCACGGGCATTCTGGAACAGCTCATCAAGCAGCTCCTGACGGCCACCAAGCACGCGGAGTCGGGTCTTATTGGCAAGTGTGGACCGAGTGATCTGCTGGGACATGGCGGCCTGCTTGAACTTCTTCTCGTAGAGGGTATCGATGGCCGCAGTTTCCTGGCGCACCAGCTTGGACTTTTCGATCGCAAATTCTTCGTCGGCTTTCAACTGGATCTCTCGGGCTTTCTCAAGGGCTTCTTGCTTGATGAAGGCGGTCATCTTGCGGAGCTCGCCCGCGACCTGGATTCGATGGCCATCAGTTCAACTCAAGCTTCCCGAAACTTAGACTCAACATCAAGCATACCTGATCATCTGAAAGAGCATGGCTTTGTGACATTTTGGTGGTGCACTGCTGTATAGCCTGTTGGGGTGGAATGACGTGGGGAAAAGGGAAAGGATGTTGTGTCCAACTAAGCTCGGATTGCGTTGCCTTGGCGTTCCGCATCCAGGTCCTCTGCACTCCCCTCGACAACCTACCCTTTCAGCGTGATCCTGTCTTTGCCTATAATTTATCTGAGCTATGGCTTCTTTACTCCGGTAGTTTTTCCTACTTGGTGCGCCTCTCCTATCCCTCGACCCGACCAATGCACGATACGCAACATGGGCAATCTAGGTGACTTATCGCCGGAGGGAAGTGTTGCGGTAAGACCACGGAAATCAGGATATACTGCGGGACATGATCAAAACTAATGCCTAATGCCGATATCAGGTTGGTGTAATTGTTGGACTGATCTCAACCAGCCTCCAAGCTATAGGGCTCACGCTCCAACGCAAGTCGCATTTGCTTGAGGACGAGAAGCACCCCTACGATGTGCGCAGACCCCCCCTACAAGCGCCGACGATGGCAAGTAGGAATGGGCATGTTTGTGATTTCCAATATCGTTGGAAGTACCATCCAAATCACCACACTTCCACTACCAGTTCTCTCGACGCTCCAAGCGGTCAGTGTTTCCCCCCTCCATGCCACGACGTAGATCAGTTGCTGATGGGAATGCCGAATAGTCTGGACTAGTGTTCAACACCATATTTGCGACCCTCATTCTCGGTGAACCCTTTACCCGATATTCTCTCGCAGGCACTGTTCTCGTCTGCATCGGCGCGTTGTTGATTGCGACCTTCGGCGCCATCGGGGAACCCGCACATACCTTGGATCAGCTCCTGGATCTCCTCCAGCGACGGCCATTTCTTCTGTGGATGGGCGCCACCACCCTGGTGGTTGGTTTGGTACTCGTAGGCACCAAAATGCTGAAACACTTCCCGCCATCCTCACGCGCAAAACCCTCGGCCTCCGGTCATTTTTCGCCACATCTGCTGCGACTGCATAGCCGAATGAGATTGATCCGCGGCATGAGCTACGGATTCGTCAGTGGTATACTGTCAGCTCACTCCCTTTTGCTGGCAAAGTCGGCAGTGGAACTTCTCGTGCGCACAGTGGTAGACGGTGTGAACCAGTTCAATCATTGGCAATCATGGGTTATCCTGCTAGGGATGATCTTCCTAGCACTGACGCAGTTGTTCTATCTCCATCGGGGGCTAAAGCTGTGTAGTACTAGTGTACTATATCCTTTTGTGTTCTGCATCTACAACATCATTGCTATCCTGGATGGCCTGATCTACTTCCGGCAAGTGTCACAACTGGCGGGCTTTCACGCCGGTCTAATCGCTCTGGGAACAATAATTCTCCTAGGTGGTGTCTTGTGCCTGTCATGGCGACTTGAGGATATCGACACACACGCCGCTGTCACCACTGTCGGTTCCACGCAGACCGGACTTGGGCCGGGTATGGCAATTGTGGAAGAGCACACTCCGACATCGCCTGGGTTGCTGGACGGCCAGCATGAGGAATCACAGATTGGAGAATGCGAGCCACTTCTCAACCCGAAGACCCATACTCGACATCTTTCCTATCAGCGGGGAAGAGCTCCCAGCTTACCACTTAGTTTACATTTTGATCGTGACTCGGTCGATCTAAACCCCGCATCTATTTGGGCTGAACTCGACGATTCGGACTATGAATCCACTGATGGAGATAAAAAGTCGTCGGCAGATCGCCTACGCAGCATCAGTGGTAGCGCAACTCTAAACGGCCCATTACGGGGTCTGACACGGCAGTCGACGGTCGGCGCTACTACAAACGATCGCGAAAGGGGATCTCGCGGAATCCAGGGATTACTACGTGAGAACCCATGGCGTCGTACCTCAGCACCTCAGAGTGGGCTACTATCGGCCGCCCATCGTAAACGTCGGGGGCTGGAGGTCCGTTTACATCATCGTCTCACCAAGAGGTCGGTGGGTACGGAACTATCCAAGAGGATGGCGATGATACGCACTGGCGCAACGACTTCCCCCTCATTCGTTCTTCTGGCGCCAGGTCTGGTCTTCTTGTTTACCCAAGGAGGGCTCTGGCAGATGTCTGGAAATTTGGGAGACAATACCTCTCTCGGTGGAGCAGCCCGCAGGCGGGCAGTCAGGCTAAGATTGACCCGGAAGCTGGCTCTTCCTCGTCCCTACTCTCGCACTCTGGCGCCCGTCTTCCACGAACAGGATATACACAGGGAATCCCGGTTCCTGAATCCGACACCCTTCAGCCATCGTCATCCCCTTGACAATTTTCCAATATACTCTTTCCCCCAATCACCTCCACATAATATTCACCCTTGCTCCGATCAGTCAATCGCTGCCTTCAGAACACTACAATCCTGGATTTTTCTTTGCTTTTCGCCTTTCAACCCCCATGTACAGTAGCCCCTCTTCGTTGGCCATAACCGCGCCTTGTTGCTTCCGTCGCTCCTGGCTCCGGTCGAGAAAAGATCAATCTCGATCTCTCTTTTATGTTCTGCCATACACTGTCAAGATACTATGATATGATACCACCCAATCGATGATATAGCTCCATACGAATGAATATAAGACCATCATACAATTTGCTCGCACTTTATATATAATCAGACCTACACCATAACAAATTCCAACTACCCAGGTATTTAGTCTATATTCCATTATGGTGATAATACGAAGATCTTAGGCAAACCAGTCACGATGCCTGCCAAAAACCCCTCGGTCGTGGCATTGGCCTCTGATACGCAAGCCAGCAATCTTTCTTCCTTTCTTTCCATGGATGCATGTCAAGGTATACATCTCTTCGGCTTGAAAGTAGGTTAGGCAGATTTAGAACAAAGCAGCAGCAGTCGTACAGCATGTCAAAATAATCGAATGTCATTGAATGTAGTTGGAAATATATCTGACAAATCCTATAGTAACCCTGATAATATTATAGTAAAACGCCTAGAGAACTGCGTTCTGAGACCATTTACCCTAATAAATACACAGGCGAGAATATATCTTTTGGACCTGCTGTCCTCTCCAGTTATACATCGTAGCGGTATATGGAGACAGAGCAGAACACAAGTCTACTCATAAACCATCACGACTACAGCAAGCAACAAGACAGTCCAAATGAACAGAATCCGATTGCTCCATAGCATACATAATGTAACCCAGCCAGAGCCATAGCGGTGCGAAGTTCGAACCGAGTGGCATTGAGAATCCGTCATAACCAAGACAGACGGTCTCATCACGGCTGGAATCAACGAAAAAAAATTAACACACAGTTTGAGATTAGACAATGAGGAAAAATAACATAACCAGTGGACAAGGAAATAGGTTAAGAACTAAGAGAGCAAAAAAGACTAAGGAGCAAAAGCCACTTCGCCGACAAGTTTCAATGCACCACGAACACCTCCATCCTCCGCCATGGTCTAGGTAGAGGGGGAAAACAAAAGCCAAATTAGCAATGAAGCCCAGATTTGCCTGCTTGCGCTCTCTTTCTCTTTCTTGAAGTTGGTTTCTTTTTTTGTGACGGACATTTTTTTTGGTGCATTTTTTTTTGGTTATTGGAAAAGCCATAGTTCTCAGCAAATTGGGGTTCTCCTTTTTCCGAGATAGAAAGCAATATCAAAAGGAAAAACCAGATCCAGTATCATCAAAGAGAGACTGGAAGGGTATTCCAGCGCGGTGCTTGACAATTTACAAATAGTCTCACGAGAGTGCCCTGGAGAATGGCGCATGCAGATACAGCGCGACCATTTCCGAGGGAAGAGTGGGATGATGGATCGGCACAGAGACGGGTATCAAATGAACGCGAGATCGAGGCGCAGGGAGGAAAGAACAGAGAAGAAGACGCAGCATCAGGGACCTTAAGCAAGAAGGACCCCAAAGATCAGATCATAATTTAAGCATTCAAGCAGTGGGCTGGTGCTGGGGTGGCATGCGACCGCCGACCGGCATGGGGTACTGACCACCAGCCTGCTGTTGTTGCTGCTGGAGGTTCTGGTAGTACGCCATCTGCTGCTGCTGCTCACTGGTCATGTAGCCAGGGTGAATACCTGGGCGCATACTCCCCTGAGGTGCGTTGACGTTGTTGTGAGCCACATCTTCGGGGGCCTCGGGGGCGACATCGGGGGCGTCGACACCGTTCTCACTAGCGGCTGGGTCGGGAGCGTTGAGGCATGCCTGTCAGTGTGTGTCAGTGGCTGGTTGAAAGAGTATTATTGAAGCAGAACATGGCTTACCTGAATCAGGTTCTTGCCTTCGGCCTTGGTAACCAGCGGCTGAAGTTTCGGGGTAGTAAAGGTGTAGACAAGGCCAGTTTCGGAGACGACCAGGAGAAGAACTTGAGTGCCAGTCAAGACAGAGAGTTCATAGGCCTATATAATTCCAGGATGGTTAGTTGAATGTTCCAATCGATCAAATGTGGAAGGAACCTCGATCGGGGAACTGATGCGGAGGGGGGCCTCGGGACGCGACGTACCTTTTTCATGATACCGGCCTTCCGCTTGGAGAATGTAATGTGCCGACGCGACTTATCCTGAATAAACTTGATCTCGATCTTGCGACGCTCACGGCCGGGCTTATCATCATCATCATCTTCATCGTCGGCGCTCATGCGGTTGCGCTTGGTGCCACGGGCATCGGCGCCGTTGCCGGGAAGGTCATCGTGACCAGGGGAAAGCTTTTCGTCGAGAACCGCAGACATATTGGCAATAAAGCAGAACAAAAAGAGGTTTAATATGGGGGGTGGTTATGATTTGAGGGGGGATACCGAAAGGGGAAAGCAAGAGATGACCCAATCGAGTAACGCGTTTATGGGATGTGAGAGAAAGGGAATGGGGGAATCGATGGGGGGGGAGAGCGAAGAAGGCAAAGTGCGAGTTGCGATGGGCAGGCGGTCTGTTACAAGGTTCACGTGATAAGATGGTATTAGTACAGTTTGTAAGGTGACATAAGTTGGGGTACTTATTGTACTAGCAAAGTTAATATTAGGCAGAAGTACTACTACAATTATTTTTGTATTGTGTTGTAATTGTGTTGTAATTGAGCCGTATTCGCCTCATCTGAACCAGACACGATTCTTGGCTCCGACCGCTCATTGGCTGGTTCTTCCTTCGGCCCCCCCGTTTGCCATTTTTTGCCCTTTCCCCCTCTGGTCTGGACTCTTTTTCCTTTGTTGCCGATTTCAAGTCCCTCTTATATCCTCGGCCCCAATTTTGGTTCTGTTTCTTCGGTTATTTCTCTGCTTGATTTGAAAGTCTCGAGTAAGAAAATAATATAAAAATCTATATGTACCTTTCTATACTTAGTACTCCATTCTATTTCACATGCCTCGACGGGGCAGAACTCCTCAAGCTCCGCTGCTATGTGATTGGCCATTCCACCTTTAAACATGCCTTAAGAGTAGCTAGGTATCCCTCATTTTCTATCAAGACCCTGGTATCATAGAAGCATCCTATTTCAAGGTTACATCTACAAGGAATATATGAAAAAAAAATATAAGAGCTCACATCACACAGGCGCGGGTCGCACCTGCTTTGTGGAACGGAATAATGGCCCTGTATACAACATACTCAGATGGCTGCATTCGGAGTTCATCATAAATAGCCAAAAAGGGCAACCCTGTCACCACTCTCTTATCTCTCTTATAGCTATCCCCATTCCTTTCCGATTGCAACCACAAGGGCCGACCTCACATTCATCATTGCACAAAAGTACGAAGTACAAGGCCACAGGCTGGATACAATAATCTCAAATATCTCATATCCCCTTGCACACACATGCATGCCTTGCATGGAACTTGTAGAGCCCCTAGAGATACTATTTTGGGGTCTCACAGACATGGATTTGCAAGGTTCACAGGAGTCGGGGTGACCTGGTCAGTAGGCCTTCAGCAGAAGCCAGGGGAATCCAGAGTCGGGGTTTGTTCCATGCTTCGTCTATTATTACTCCTATTATTACTCCTATTATTACTCCCACATCTACGGTGTACAAGTCTGCAATACCTTCACATCAAGTGATCTGGGTTAATATTTCTCTAAGCGTAAAGTTATAACATTCATTGCCCTTTACACCTGGAACCTGCCCAGGTGGTTACTATGCCACCTTGCCAATGGGGCTCTTTAACCACATCGGGAGCCACAGGCAAATATCAACCGCTGTTGACTGTCCATGAAAGATAATACCATCCCATCGAATCCACATAGCAACAATAAGCAACCAAAGCCGATCAACGGGCCGATCCGAGAAGCCCTAGACCCGATGCAGCGGAGTCCAGCTCAGTCGCTTCAGGAATCCTTCCTGCATACCAACGGATCAACGAATACCCAGCACAACATTGAAATGACGAAAACTGATCATATTCCTCGCATAATGAACAAAGGTCCAACGCTAATCACCAACGGAGACCCCAAACTGGGTCTGCTGTCAAGTCTATTTTTACAGAAAGGATGCAAGACATAGGGCACAAAAAGTGGCTTTGCCCCGAAGCGCACTCAAGGCCGGAAGACATGGAGAAAATAGGAAATGAGGAAAGATAAGAGCAAGGCCAAACCGATCAAGTGTGGCAAGTCTCGGCCAAGGCCCGCATGAGTCCAAGGATAGAGTGTAGAAAAAAAAAGCCACTGAACATTTCAAAAATCAGAATACACCGTCAGGATATAGAGGGAGCACGCAAAGCCACCAGGTTCCTGCACCGTACTGGACTCCGCCAATGCAACGCCGGATAAATGAAACAGAAACTGGAGGACGCGGAGGGCAAGTCACGATCACGAGTCTCATCCGGAAAAGAAAAGGGCTGTGGGGTTGGTCGATTGTGCAATCATATTGGGCTGGCGTCGTGAAGTCGGGAAGGGAAAAAAAAAAAAAAGCCAAAGAAGATGTGTAGTATTTTAGAAAAATAAAAAAAGGAGCCGAATCATGTGCAACGAAGTGAAGAGGTACGAGCAACAGTCCCAAGGACCAGCCTCAAGTAGTAACGGTGCAATTTTATTGCTGGTAAGTGCCGCGAAGGTAATGGTCACTCACACCACCGCCACCGCCGCCCTTGGGACCGAGCCAGACAATCTCAATCACACTGTGGCCCTCATCTTCTTCGCGAACGTAGAATTGGTGCACGTTCTGACCAACCACGAATGCATCACGAAGCAACCACCGATCCTTCGCAACGCCGTCTTCCTCTGCGGGACGCAGGGGGCCTAGACGGTCTTCATAGCCGCGGGGGTCTTCTGGCCAGGTCTTTTCGGTAGCATCGAAGTTGATAGCATCATCTGGCACATGCTCGCCGTATGTGTACTTCACCAGCGAGTAGCCGTTGGTCATGACCCAGAAGTGACGGAGAGTCTCACCGGTAGCGCTGTTCACAGTCTCCTCCTGATCAAAGACCCAGCGACGGAGAACAGACTTGCGGCCTGCGGCAGCAGAAACGGTGGTCATCTTAACTACGTCCTTGCTGTACCAACTGTTCCAGTGGTGCATTGATTCGATCTTTTTGCCAGACTCGTAAACACCGTCCACGGGGTCTGTCATGTCCATCTGGTAGAGGGAAGGCCACAGGGTCAGGGGTGTGTCACCGAAACGCTGGATACACTGGCCAAGCTTCTGGTCACCAGGCTGCTCGCCCCAGGATTGGCACTCATCGTAGTGCTTCATCAGGACATCCAAAAGAGGCTTCGAGACAAACACACCGGCGCCACCGAATGCAATGTGACCGAAAGTATCCACCTGCCAGCTGGCCTCAGACAAAGATCCGATGTAGTGCTTCTTGTTCTCATCGAAGAGCTTCAATTCCTCGGCAATAGTCGGCAGCGACAGGAAGAAGGTATCATCATCACTGAAACCAACCCAAGTGGTGTGCGGGCGGTGCTTGCGAATATGCTCGGTGAACGCCTCGACCATACCAAAGTAGCGGGCGGTGAAGTCAAGCGGAGAGGCCTTGAGAGTCAAGTCCAGACCACGGTTGCGGAAGTAGGTCTCCTGCTTCTCCAGGTCGTCGTCAGACTCAGGGACTAGAACAATCAGACCGGCCTTGGTGTTTCCGTAGGAGTAAAGCAGAGAGGGGAGCAGGCGGTCCAGACGGTCAACGGTAGTGGCCAAACCAAACAGGAGCTTGGAGGTCTCATCGACATCGTCATCGGCGGCCACATCAACATCGATGATCTCGGGACAAACAAAGCTCTCCGGCTTATTCTCGGGAGATACGACCATACCGCGCTCCATGACAACCATGGGCGGGAGCACAGGCTTCTCGATTTCCTCCAAAGTGTGGAATTCAGTGCGAGGGTTCACATGACGAGGGCGGAAATAGGCACGAGTGTAGTTCTTGCGCGGGAGCCATTCAGGGAATGGAAGGGGAGCGGCCAATTTCGGGTCAGCCTCACAGGTGCTGCTGGTCGGTTGCTGCGAATCAGATTGGGCCGGCGTTTGTACTTGAGGTTGCTTGTTTCCACCGAAGGAGGCCCGATCAATTGGATGCTTGAACCGAAGGAAAGCTGAGCGGTCGTAGCGTTCCATGCAAAAGAAGAATATTCCGATGGTCACCAGAGCCACCAACGGGAATACCGTCTTCATCCGAAATAGAGGCATTTTGGCTTTTCCAGTATTGAATGACGACTTTTCAAACATGTAAATAGAAGGCCAGGCGAAATCGTAGCAGATGAACCCTGGAATTAAAAGTTATGGGTTCGGCGTGCGAGGTATCGTATTCCGGGAATATCGTGCAGCAAAAGCTGGTAGCAAGAATGCAATTCTCGGTTGAGGGAAGAGTCAAATAAACGAGTGTCCCGTGAGTGGATTAAAGAGTGGCAGGCAAATAAAGTGCCGAGATATTTCAACGAGAGGCTGGCAGCGTCGGGACCCGCGACACGGTCCAAAGGGGGGAACGTTTGTAAAGGGGGAAGCAGGAGGGCAGGAAGAGAATAGAGAAAAAGACTAACGCGGCTGGACGATGTGCCCAGTCCGAGTGAAGAGTCGATGGGAGCTTGTAGTATTGGGGTCGTCAAGTTGTTGGAGGAGGAAAGAAAAAGGGAGGCCGCCGAAGCAATTAACGGGACAGGGTTGGCCGTGTATGGGTATTACCGTAATATATTATTTAGATCTTTTCTTTTTTAACTTCTTTTTCTATCCGTTTTCTACATCGGTGTACATATGTACATATCTGATGTTCGGGCCCTCCGCCGTTTTTCATTTAATATGCTGTCTTCAGTGATATCAGAATGTATTGCTGCCCAGGTGATATTGATATCTTGGTATTCATCCCCCCGGTTGCGGTGTTCACGCCAAGTTGGGATGTGGGATGCAGGAACGGAGCCCTTCCGACAGGACCATCTTTGATGATATGTGGCTTATACTTTTCTTCCTTTTGCTTCGTTTTTCCTGTTGAATCGAAATGCCGATCATGGCGGAAAAAGGAATGCTGGTAGCCCTGGGAGTGATGATCATCCCCTCCCAGCTTTCGTAGAATTACGCCGCCATGAAACTGAGGATCGGCACTGGTTTTTTTATTCATTTTCCCTGTCTCGAGCACAACAAGTATATTTTTGTCTAACCCGGGAACAGGTGTGGTTGTTCAAGTCGGAAATGGTCATATGGCTCTTGATACTCCAAAACAAACATAATCCAAGTATCTTCAAGGTCGAAAAGGCTGTTTGCGGCGACACGTATTGGATGCGGGCTCGCGCGAGGATGCCGATCAGCTGTTCAGGACATCTGCATAGATAGATCTGTATGATAGGCCAGAAACCCACGCCTACAGATAACTCCGATTGCTCTCCCCTAGCCTCTCTATATGTATGTTGTACGAAACCGTGAGTACGGGGTACTTGTTTCTGCATATAGATACTACTATGTATAGATACGTTATGTATCCCAAATTCGTCGGATTGCGCCTGTGCCTGAACCTCAACAATCAGCAATCCCGGACAATATAAGCGACAAGAAACATCCGTTCGTATCCCGAGACCCCATCATGATGATGTGAACATAATAATTACTCCGTACGGAGTACACGAACTGGAGATCACGTCACTGTTATCAGGTTGGCGCTTTGACCATCAAAGTAAAAGGACCAGATTAGTCTTAAGGGTCTGTATAATAAGAGCTATAAGTACGAAGCACGGAGGACTCCGTCCTAACTATTAACTACCTTGACCCTGGAACAGTATCGAATGGAAAGGACAGGTATACAACAATTGTACTCCGTATCAGAGGCAAAAAGAGCGGAAATGATCAGAGACGATCGCCCTGGCACCCAGCCGCGTCAGCCAGTCAAAATCGGCCGGAGGGGCAAATGAGGCCAATGCCCCCCCCCACAGACACGCGTCCTTCTTGACGACGTTATACCATAATGCTGGGCGGTGGTATTCGTATTCATATCACACATCCTTTGGATGTTTAGCCCTTTATCTAATCTGTCTTTTTAGACATTCCTACATATCAAGGATGTGTCGCAATTGGCATCTATTTCTATGTCACATGACAAGTTCCCAGTTTGGAAAAAAAAGGAATTAAAAAAAAAGGATAGACCCTGAAAGATTAAAGCTTATCGGGTAACGTATTTCCAGTGGCGATAGCATTTCCTGGGCCATGGATTTCCTCACAAGTGGGCCGGGATCGACAGCCATTTAAATGGGAATTTTTAAATGTGGTTTCTCTCTGATTTATTTTGTTTCATCGCTCTATATATATGAATATGAAGTTTTTCGGAACTTGTATACTGTTTCAGTTAAGAACGTGCGGAGTATATCCGGAGCACGGGAGTACTTTGTATATTACTTTGTATATCGATGTACAATAGTGAAGGCACCTGAACTGTGGAGGATAGTCCACTTTTGTCCAGGCCCATCTGGTATTTAGACATGTGGGCGGTACGGAGTACAATGTACAAATAGTTACGTACTAATAGGGCACGCGTTTTGTCAGGGTGGCTTGATAGCATCCTATAATCCTGTACATCTGTAAATGTGTCCAGTGTATCAGATTAAAAAAGCCGTGTCAGCACTTACGAGTCCCCTGGTAATACGTAATACAATCCCTGTCACGAAACAGCCGCTAATATAATGCAAAAGATATGCCGGTCATTTTTGTGGCATTTTAAGCTTGAATAGTCGCCTTGGCGTTGCTATCAAAGCGGCAAAAGGGGGAGATTGCACGCTCAAGGGTCTTTCTACCTACGGAATTTTCTCTTCTCCGAACTGTGCAGAGTAAACGAGGAGTGCATATCTTCCTATGAGTTTTGCCATATTGAATTTGACAATACACTGTGTAACTATTTCCTCCACTTGACTTGTATTCAAAGTAGAAGGGCCTCGAACTTTTTGTCTTTCATCCTCCATCTACCATCTATGTTGTACATAGACATTCGAGATCCCTAGGTTGCGTCTACATATGTACTTATCCCTCAGTGCCCCATAAAGGACCACGTTGAAGGTCCTCTAACAGCTACATATTGCCCGTACTATATAAGACTTGCTTTGGGTTGTCTGAGTATGTTTGGGGCTAAAAAGTGCTGCTGGCCACCTTAACACTTGATCCCTATGGCCAAGCAGTGGCTCGCCGATGGAAGTTATAATTCGAGTGAATTTATTTTTTAATCAATGAGGTACATGATAGATATGAGGACGCAATTTCAATAAATACTACATTACAATAAATATCGGGGAAAAAGAACCGTGATCAAAGAACTCGTAGCTTCACAAGTCATTTATGACTCTTCATCATACTACTGGGCTCTCTGGTCCTTTGACGGAGGCCTTTGTTGTCCAATATTCACTTGGAGCTTTAGGATGTTAGGTAATTTCAGTTTGGTCAGAATACCCTCTTGTTCGAGACCATTCCTCGACTATCAGTATTCTTTGTAGAGATCACCCACGGCTGAGGAAGAAGTAAGCGTAGGCCGATGACAGTCGTTCTCTGCTTATTCAATCCTCTTCTTGCACGGTTGGCAGTATGGTATGACCGGCGATCCCCCGGAGAATGTAGTTTAGCTTCGGATGCATTTGACCATGCATTCATTGTCTTGAGGTTCAAAAGCCTCCGGTGACATCCATAAGCACCACATCCGCACTTGCCAGCTCCTGTCGTCGCAGTGATTTGATGACTGCCTTCGTATTTCCCTCAATGTAGAGTCTACTATGTGCTGTTATTCCCATTACTAGTATTTCTATAGAGCTAATTTTTTCTTTTCGCTATAGCAGCACGGAAGAAATCTAGAATGACATCAAAAATGACATTGGAAAAGAGATGAGATTTGGAGAGAACTTTGAGAAGATGATAGAGAAAGAAAAGACCTAGGGTTATCTTGCATATGTCCCTTTAACCCTGGACGAGATATATCAGATTATTGAACTAGATTTTATCAGACGAAGCTCAAAGAGAGAGGGAGACTTGTGTGGAATAGACGAACTCGTAGATGGCGAAAATGGCCCCACTCTGATCCGGTGGGCTGACATCCGGTGGGCGGCCCTGGAGAAACAACGTAGTCCATGTTAACAGGATAACCTTTCACATCACCTTTCTAGCGTTTACAGTGACAGTATGGCACAGTTTCAATGTCAGGTACCCGGCTGTACCTCGAGCTACCGTCGTAAAGAGCATCTCCGACGCCACGAAGCGCAACATCGTGGAAATCACCTTCGCACTTGTTCAGTTTGTGGTCGTGCCTTTTCTCGCAGGTAGAGTGATCCTTGATTCCAGATACAATTGATCATTCAATAATGAATAGCTATGCAGTGACAGCCTTCGACGTCATATTCGTCGCGATCATGAAGTGCCCGGACGATCTCTCGCTCGCGCCACACAGGCCTGTGTGACCTGCCAGTTCTTCACGAGAAAAGAGTGCATTTGATTTCAAAATACTAAGTACAAGGGGGAAAGAGAAAAAGGGGAAAGGATCGACACTACAAGATCCTTTTGTGCGTCGAGACCTCTAGTCGGGGACTTCAGGCAGAAATCTCTGTCGACCCTCGTCCCGGACTCTAGTCTGTCACATGCCTGGAAACAAACATCATCACGTGACCGCAAGAACCTCCAGATCGTCACATAACCCCCGGCTAAAACTGCATTCAGCCTCTGAATGCTGGCTTGTCGTCATCAGGATGTTCATCGAGGATGATATCTCTTTTTGAAGCATCAATCCAGTCTTGTAAACGCATTGGGGGACCTGGTTTGGAAGGATATTGATCATGGAACTCTTGAACCTTTTGCGGTGCATGCTTGAAGTTCCCAGCGGGATACCATTGTAGATCAAGATCATGTCCTAACCACTGCACTCGATACTGCAGTTTTCGGTAATACGTTCTTGCATCCAGCAATTTGTCAACTTCCCATTCATCTTCTTCATTGATCTTGATTGGCGGAGGGGGATCAACATGTTGTCCCGTTAAGGGCTCAGTAGTCGCTGCTCTTCGTAGCTTGCTAGCATGGAAAACTGGGTGTACTTGGATCGAATCCGGTAGATCAAGTTCGTAAGAATTGCCGATCTTATTGATAATCTTGTACGGACCACTCGCTAAGTGGGCGAGTTTCCGACCAGGCTGGGCAAGCTGCCAGTCTTTCGTTGTCACGAAAACGTGGTCGCCAACACCGAAATCTTCCTCTCTCCGATGTCGATTCGCCTGCCGGATCTGTAACTGCTGTGACTTCGCAATCTGTTCCTTTGTCTGAGTCCAGATCTCTTGTAGATTTGAAAGCATCTGCACGGCGTCCTGCTCATTTGGTGTCACGGTTTCCTGATCTTTCCAGTCGAAAGACATAGCCGGTTCATATCCTCTCTCGATGAAGAATGGGGACTTCTTCGTGGTATCTTGGGGAAGGATAGAAGCTGCGAAATCTACCATGGGTAGTATTTCTGACCAATTATCCTGGTTCTGCTCAACGTAGGGTCGTAATCTCTGGGCCATGTACTGATTCGCAATCTCACTCTGACCATCGGTCTGGGGATGGTATGCAGTTGATAACTTCCTCTTGATTCCAAGGATTCGACAGAACTCAGTCCAGAACTCGGAAACGAACTGTCCTCCACGGTCAGAGACGATAGTCTCTGGGATGCCGGTGGTTCGTATCACGTTGTCGATAAACAACCGAGCCATCTGCTTCGCATTCGTATCTTTGTAGCAGGGAATAGAAATTGGTCTCTTACTAAAGCGGTCAACTACCACAAAGACAGTGTCGTACCCGTGTCGGTCCCTCGGGAATGAGCGGAAATCCATAGAAATGTGTTGCCAAGGCCTTTCTGGGATAGGGAGGGGGTGCAGCAGTCCAGGAACTCGATCCCTCCATGCTTTAGTTCGTTTGCAGACCAAGCAGTTATCCACATATCGTTTGATATCTGCTATCCACCCGGGCCAATGATATCTTGTAGAAATAAGCTTCTTCAGCTTTTCTATACCAGGATGTGAAGTCATCGGTTGTCGGTGCACCTCATCTAGCAATCTAGCACGTAGATCATCTTCATCCGGAACTTCCAGGCGTTCTTCGTAGAGGAGGAGTCCATCTCGGAGGGTCCATTTCGGGTTGTTTCCTTCTACCGCAATCCGACGGAATTCGTCGAGCTCCGAACTCTCGCGGTTTGCCTGTTTCACCCTATCAACAACTTCTTGCGCGTCCTCTGGTTGGATTGGGTTTAGATCCAGTGGATAAACGCCCTTCTCCAAACAGTCCGCTGGTAAGAGCGTCAACTGCCTACCATTATCGACACAAGGTGACTCCTTTCTCGATAACACGTCTGCGACGATGTTTTTCTTCCCCGGTCGGTATTTGATCAAGAAATGGAATTGCGAGAGGAACTCGCTCCACCTCGCTTGTCGTTGGTTCATTTGTCGGGTGGTCATGAAATATTCTAGAGATTGATGGTCCGTGAGAATCTCGAAACGATCTTGTCGTGCGAGACCTTCGAGCTCTGGTCTCCATTCCTGCAATGCACGGATGATAGCAAGGAGTTCCTTATCCCGCACTTCATAGTTCAACTCTGCAGCTTGCATAGTTTTTGAATAGAAAGCCACCGGATGCCAGAAATCGTCATCTTCATAGTACTGAGACAATACTGCTCCTAACACACCGTCTGAAGCATCAGTTTCCACTCTTGTTTTTCGTGTTGGGTCGTAATGACGGAGTATCGGTGCGGTGACCAGCTTCTCCTTCAGGAGCGTGAAGGCTGCTTCACAATGGGCAGACCATTCGTACGGGACGCCCTGTCGAGTCAGATGATGCAGAGGCTTCGAAATCAAACTATATCCCTGGATGAATCGTCGATAGAAGTTGCAGAATCCGAGGAAGGATTGCACGCCTTTCACTGTCGATGGGGTCTTCCATGACTGGATCACCCGGATCTTCTCAGGATCAACCGCGATACCATCTGTACTCACGATAAACCCAAGGAACTTGGTCTTCGTGACAGCAAATTCACACTTTGAGAGAGCAACTTGCAAACCAGCCTTCTGCAGTCGGGAGAGCACTTCTCTCACCTGTCTGTGATGTTCTTCAAGAGTCTCACTGTAGATAAGGATGTCATCTACAAAGGCAACTACGTATTCATCCATGCATTCTCGTAAGATGTTATTCATGAACCGCTGAAACGTAGCCGGTCCGTTAGTCAACCCGAATGGTGTCACCTTATACTTGAAGGATCCGTACCGTGTCCTGAAGGTCGTCAAGTCCTCCGCTCCTGGGGTTAAACGAATCCGGTGGAAACCCTGTCTGATATCAAGCTTGGTAAAGTACTTCGCTTTGCTAGTTCGTTGAAGCACTTCGTCGATCAGAGGGAGTGGGTAACAGTCTTTTTTGGTAATTGCATTCAACTTTCGGAAGTCCACACAGAATCGGAGTCCACCACCAGGCTTCTTTGCCATCAAGATTGGAGATGCGTAAGGGGACGCGCTTGGCACAATGAAGCCCTTATCCAGATTCTCAACAATGTACTGTTTCGCCGCCTTCAGCTCGTCAAGAGACAGCTTATAAAGGGGACAGTAACCCGGTTGTGCTTCAGCTTCAAGAACAATATCGTGATCCACACCGGGTCTGTATGGGGGCAATTCATCCGACTTCTTCTTTGAAAACACTTCGGCTAGGTCGTGATACTCTAGCGGCAATGTCCTCTTGATCTCTTGAAGTTCAGGATCCTCCTCGACAGACGACTTTACAGTAAGAATTCGGTCTATCTCACAGAGTGAGGTAGCAAAGATCTCGATTCCTTCTGTAGGGTCTCTCTTTTTCCGTGCTTCCCATCTATCGAATCCGACTCTTCCAATTGCACTGATATCGATTGCAGGAAGGGGAGGTTTGTCTTCTTTCTCATTGGAGAGTGGAACATTTGGTATCTCATCCTTGATGTTCCGTACCATCTTTCTCTGCTCTTGTATCTGCCAGTGTCCGTACTGGCGCTCACGGGCGTGAAGATAGATATCCTTCTTCGGTTTCTGTACTTCCGTAGTTGTCTCCATCAACTCGAAGAGACGATCTCTCCGGTCTGCGTCCTTCTGGTGAATGTCGTCTTGCGGAGATCTCTGTAGGATAGTCTTCGGGGTTGGGACAGAGATCTTACTCGCCACTTCATCGAAGAGAGTCCTTTCATCTGGCCAAATCATCCGGTGTCGTCGACAGTCGAGAAGGACATCATGCTCGGCAAACCACATCCGCCCGAGGATGATATCGTATTTTCCCAAGTCTGCAATCAACATAGGGATCTGTCGTTGAATCCTTCCATCGATACAAATCGTAAGGAAAGCCACATGTCGTATAGGTTCTGCTAGTTTACCGTTGAAACCTCGCACTAGGCATTCACGGTCTAGTCTTTCTACCCTGAGTCCGAAACGCTTGCCCAATATTATAACCATTGACGAATTGATAAAAACGTAACCATCTGCTCCAGTGTCACCGAGTGCTGAAATAGAAAATGAGCGTCCATTGTGCATTAGCTGTGTATTGAAAACTAAGCTATCTCTGGGACCGCCAATCAACTTCTGTAAATCTAGCGAAAACAGTGACACCTTCCGTCCGCCTAGGAGGGAGACTTCGCCTAGGCAGGAACTTTTCCCGAATCGGTATCAGCTTCAAGCTCCACGATCTCGTCCACACGGGGAGGGTTCATAGTGGGAGTAGTCGTCGCGACAGCGAGGGTCGGTTTCTTCTTCGGACAATCACGGGTCATATGTCCATGTTCCTTGCAGTTAAAGCATCGTCCTTCTCTCATCAAGGTCTCTCTTTCGGAGGCAGACAGACTCGGAGTGTACTCGCGCTTCACGCGGGGAGTGCTTGACTGGTTCGCGGCGGATGCACCTCCGGCACCGGCAGCGGGGATCGTAGATCGGGTACGTGAGGAGGTCTTTGCTTCCTGCTGGAGACTGATCTCGTGCGCCATGCTCTGACAGCTCTGCGTGAATGCATCGAATGAGACAGTATCTTGGTTGACTGCCCACATGACTTGACTCTGAAGTAGGTACGGGAGTTTCGAATACAGATCACGCTTGCGGTTTTCGGCAACAACGACAGCTTCTTCGGCGAGCTGCATGAACTCCGCAAGGAAATCAGTGAAACTATCCTTCGGTTTCATCTTGAGCTTATGGTATGCGGTGTAAGCTTCTGCACGTCGGTTTGGGTTCGCGAAGACAGTCTTCAGGTGAAGGATAATATCCTCAGCGTCTGCGTACGGGATGCTAGCATCGGAGCTCATCCGGGGAGCAATGTGTAGCTGAGCTTTACCTTCGCAACGACTCTGGACATAGAGCTTGCGGTGAACAGGCAAAGGGTAATGGTCAGCGTTTGCCTCGAGTTTCTGGCGAATCACAGTTTCCCAAGTCTCAAATCGGACTTCCTTTCCGTCGTTCAGCATGGGTGCATCAGGCATTTTGGTGGACTTCCGAGCGGTAGCGGCCTCCACAATCGGTGCGCCGGTACTATGCTGATTCTGACCTTGGAGATTCAGGAGACGGAAGGCAAGTTCACCACGTTCGCGGATAGCGATGTCTCTATGGGCGATGGCCTCGTCTCGCTCGATGCGGAGTGCTTCCATAGCATTGTCAGGTTCAGTTCTCTCTGCTCTCAGTACAATGATCTCATCTTCGAGTTCCTGGACCAGATTTCGCAGTCTCTGGTGATCACGAGCAAGCTCAACAAATCTTTCACTTCTCGGTGTCTGGCGCAACCGTGCGCTGATCGGTTCTTCTTCTTCATCACGTTCACCAGTATCAACTGGTCTCTGCGGATCGGGGGTCGGGGTATGCGGTTCATGAGCAGCGACAGTTTCTTGCTCAGTCTCTTCATCAGGCACGGGGACAGGCTGTCTGTCCCGATTCGTGGGTGGGTTTCGTCTCGGACCGACCATCTTGATTGGTCGGTGGTTCTCGGTACGGGTCCGGGATCAACGTGGGTCAAGGTCTTGGCTGTACGGTGCCAAGGAACGAAAGTGGGGATGTGACGGGGCCGAAACCAATCAAATTGATGGTTTGTACAGCCGTACTGTCATAAAGAAATTGAGATGGTACTTAGTATTATGTGACCTGCCAGTTCTTCACGAGAAAAGAGTGCATTTGATTTCAAAATACTAAGTACAAGGGGGAAAGAGAAAAAGGGGAAAGGATCGACACTACAAGATCCTTTTGTGCGTCGAGACCTCTAGTCGGGGACTTCAGGCAGAAATCTCTGTCGACCCTCGTCCCGGACTCTAGTCTGTCACATGCCTGGAAACAAACATCATCACGTGACCGCAAGAACCTCCAGATCGTCACAGCCTGCAGGAGTTGTCGTATGGCCAAAACACGATGCCAGGGAGGCTCGCCATGCACAGAGTGCTCTTTGAAGGGAAACTTATGTATATTCGATGGTCCGGATCTCCCCGATATCGAGCCCGCTCTACCGGATCCCGAAGAAGAACTCTTGGAGTACGGTGGTGAAAATGATCCGATCAATATTTCTCTCGAGAATAATCCCAGAGTCGACCATTACATACATCTTTACTTCGCGCATTTTCATCCACACTGGCCAATTCTGCATCGACACACATTCAGTGTTCCTGACGAGCCCCCATTGCTGCTTCAGGCAGTGTTAATGATTGGACTCTGGGTCAGTGGGAGCCCGGCAGCGCGGCAAAATGCTCGGAACTTGCATTCCAAGCTTGGAATGGCGATTTCAGCACAGCGGGTAAGTTACCTAGAGGCACTCGTTCGACCTGAAAGATTTGTCCAGTTCGTTGATGGTTTTATCCGTAGGACAACTGGGGACGATTGCCGGTGGAAGGGGAGCATGATAACGAAGATTCAGGCAGCCCAATTTCACGATGGCCGATTGCAACCTACCAAGGCATTCTCCTCTACATCATATTCTCATTACTGGCATCGGTTCCGATTGGTCTCGAACTTAACCTCTGCCTGACCTTACATCCGCCTGACCGTCAAATCCTTTCCGCTCTGATCGAAACCTGTCTACGAAACAACATATTCTACTACCCCAATATGCTTACAAGGTACCATTATGTGAAGTCCATTACCTGCATGTGGGTGGGAGTCGAAGAGATCAAAAGGTTCGGTTTGGCCTTGTACAAGGTTTCTCGGCTCTGTGGAAGGGGGAGTTGCTTGGGAGGGTCTGATGAGACTGACGGCCGACTTCTTCGCCTCTCCGATCTACAATTTCCTATGCCAGATAAGAAGAATCTCTGGCATGCTGGCTCGAATGCAGAATTGGCTCGACTTCTTTTGATATACTCTAGAAGAGAAGATAAATCGGATGATCCTAGGGGTACCAAATGGATTTCACAGAGCGGAGTTTTATTGGAAACTGACGAAAATTGGTGGAATTGACTCAAAGCCCGGGTTGAAGAAAGTTCAACTGCGTTATAGCCTGTCCATGAAACTGCTTTTTGTCACAACACAGCTATCTTGAATTTCTATCACTCTGGAAACTCCGCTAGAGAGAGAAATAAATCCAATGAATCAAAGTAGATATCCAGAACGTAATTGACTTTTCTAATCTTTGGTTGATCATACGCAATGCCACAAAGAATTCACCTGCACACGCACTAGCCAACCACCACCGGGGTTTCCTCGCCCGGAGTAAGCCAGAACACCTTATCCGACACCTTTTCGTCATCAAAGACCTTTGCCAAATCTGCCTGATGCTCAGTGAAATGTTCCCATGATTCAAAGTGGATAGGAACCATCTGGTCGACACTCAGCACACGCATCAAGTGAGCAGCTTGCTTCCCATCGAAGGTAATTTGCAGAACACCGTTAGGGTGCTCAAATAGCGCATTTCCCAGGTTTAAGACAGCGACAGAAACATGCCACTTGTTCTTGATTTCCGCCAACTCGTCAATCCACACAGTATCTCCAGAGAAGTACACCACGTTGGGCAGACCGGCCTCATTAACGCCGAAGGAGTCGCACTCGACAATGAAACCGGTCACCTCGCCACCAGGGAAGTGCTTGCAGGGGGTGCCAGTAATGCGGAAATCCTTGCCTCCGAGTCTGGCCGAGACGGTCTGCCAAGGGCGAAGGCCGACGACGCCAGGGCGTGGCTGGAGATTGTGCGCACCATCAGGTGTGGTGAAGACATGGCGGCCGTCGAGCAGCTGGCGGCCTAGAGGGTCGAGGTTATCGACGTGATCTTCGTGGCTCAGCAAGACAGCGTCAATGGGTGGAATGTCGTGCAATTGGAGGGCTGGTCCCTCAAAGCTGCGTAGAATCCCCGGTGGAGGCTGACCCTCGAAACCGAAGTCCCCAAGGTTTGGGGCTTTGGACCAGCCGTCGTAGACGTATTCAGAGCCTGCGGGGCAGAATACAGGGTCGGTGAGGAATCGCACACCATCAATGTTGATGATCGCCGTGGCAGTCGTGATGTGGGTGATAGAAACATTGCCTTTGAAGGTGGACATAGTGCCGTTGGGTTGAGGGGACTTTTGGCGTGGATTATTGACTTGATGCAATGACAAACTGAAGAATGGTGAGGTAAAAAGCCGAGAAGCAGTGCTTTCTAGACTTATATAGTCTGCCATTCCTGATACCTCGTTCTTCATCCCACCGTGGACCATGTATAGCATGACAAACCGTTAACCGTGTGTCAATTTCTTCATAAGCTATAGTCTTGATGAAAAATCCATAGTGGAGAGTAATATGAGATATTAATATAAAATGTTTCGCATTGATAATGCTTTTGAAATACTTATACTCTCGAGTGCCCACGGGCGTCTTGGACCTCCGTCATCATCCCACTATCCCACAGGCCCATCCCACCCAACTCCACAGCCTAATGATGAATCTCACGAGGCTTCCAAATCGTTAGAGTTTGCCACAGCTCCTCGGCGATATTCTTAATTTCGGTGCTTTTTTTGTGCCTATATGATCAGGCTGACCTGGCGTCTTTTGGGGCCCTTCAGCTCCAGAAACAACATACACGCATCGACCTATTCAAACTGAAAGTTTCTCTTGCATGAAACAGGTACCTTCTATGATTTCGTCCAATATTGATGGCCCCCAGGCCTGGGTTATGGTCGTCGCTGTTTTCTGGAATAATGCCCACCACTGGGGAATCCTCTCCGTGGGTCAACCCAATCGTTGAGAATCGAGAGACATGGAAGAAGGCTAATAGATTCCTAGAGCTATGGCGTGTTTCTAGCCTATTTTACCTCGCATTCGACATTTGCGGGGGCAAGAACACTGGATTATGCTTTCATTGGGGGTCTTTCAGCGTCGCAAGCGCTCGTCATCTCCCCTCTAGTCACAATCCTCCATCATCGTTTTGGCATCAAGATGACACTCGCCCTCGGAGTCTTTCTAGAGACCGCTGCGCTGCTAGGTGCATCCTGGAGCACGGAAATCTGGCAGCTATACTTGAGCCAGGGCGTTTGTTTTGGCTGGGGACTGGGAATGCAGTACCTTTCAACGACCTATTTGATCCCCCAATGGTTTGAAAAGCACCGCAGTCTTGCAGCAGGCATATGCACCGCTGGTACCGGGACCGGTGGGATCATTTACTCTCTAGCCACGCATGCTATGCTAGCGCGATTTGGCATTCCATGGTCTTATCGTATCCTGGCAATTGTTCAGTTGGTAGTTAACGCTATCTGCGTGCTCGTCATCCGGGATAGGAGGCCGCAGGGGGTCCGGGCGTACGAAATGCCGAAAATCAACTTCCGACTTTATCTCCGTTACGAAATGTGGTTGTTTATCGGATGGAGCTTCTTCAGTGTGATGGGGTTCATGGTTATCTGGTTCTCGCTTGCCACTTACGGAAGGAGTGTTGGCCTGACTTCCACGCAAGGCTCTATTGTCACGGCTGTTATGAACATTGGGCAGATGTTTGGACGTCCCACCGTGGGTCTCCTGAGTGACCGGATTGGACGTATCAATATGGCTGCCTTTGCTACTTGCATTAGCGGCTTGCTTTGTCTTTTTTTATGGGTATTTGCTCGAACATATGCATCACTTGCAAACTTTGCTTTATTTGCGGGTATCTTCTTTGGCACCTATTGGACTGTGAGTCTGCTTTTCATTCAAGCTAAGTTTTCTGTCCTATGCTAACCATCGCTAGGTGGTCGGTCCCTTGGGTGCGGAAGTGGTCGGCTTGGATGACCTCCAATCAGGTTTAACTATAATGTGGTTGACCTGCGCTATTCCTGCAACCTGTATGGTCTTCTTTTCCCCGGAGCCCCTTATAACTTGACTATGTGACTGACGATTGTACACAGTCGGTGAAGCCATTGGGCTTGTGCTTCGCACATCCGGGTTCCACGAATATTTAGGCACGCAATTGTTTACCGGCTTCATGTATATAGGGGCTTTCCTTTTCCTGGTGCTCTTGCGGAGTTGGAAACTAAAACGCCATGAACTTGACTTGTTAACAAACACAAACACTTCAGCGTCATTCAGGGACATTGGCACTGAAGGGATGGTTTCGGCGGTTCATCTGCCTGGAAAGTTTCATGAAAATGCTAGGTATCTGATATCTTGGGGAAAGGTGTGAAAAATCTCTGTTTAGATTGTTTTGTGATTCACTTCATTCATGGCTAGCTAAGAGATCGGCATATATCGTTAAAATCTTGAGCTATTCGGAGCTCAAAACATATAATCGAGTTGGTCCTTTTGAGCATTTTCAGGAAGGATAGCCGTCCAAGACAGGATGGGTTGGACCTTCAATGATTTGTGCTATATTACTGCTATAATTGAAAAGAGAGGCTGAAAATCGAAATCATCTAAGCTGGGATAAACAGGAGAATGAGTGGATTATGTGCTGGGAGTTGGCTGGGTTAGCGAGAGAAAAGGGGGCGTGCTTGGCGAAGAGTCAGTATCCGGACGAGAAAGAAACTGTATGTATATTGCAATGCTATTCTATGCTTTCTTGATATTCCAGTATCTTAAATTTATGATGGTTTTGCCCAATAAGCCAGTCAAGCTTTCCACTTCTCGCACGAATCTTCTACCCAATGAAGGTCAGTGACGGGCGCTTCGAAATCGTGTAACGAGAAATTTAGTCTACATTTACCACTGGCAGCCCTATGGGCTTTTAATGTGGACAGTGGCTCGAATTGAGTGTAAATATCTTACGCACTGAATGATGACGAGATCGGTTCAACGCAGAAGAGGTTTGAGTTGTTCATATGTACAAGATACCAGTATCCACTCAACTAGATCATGAGCTGATCTCACTTTCAGAGACAATTGTGGCAAAGCCATCGGCCAACTCGCTGAGAACCACAGAGACCACAGTGTCCGCATCTGCACCAGGGATGTTGCGATCGCCCACAGCATCCCGCACAACGAGCACATCATAACCAAGTTCACTACCGACACGTGCAGTGGTAGAAATGCAAACGTGTGCCATGTAGCCAACCAGTACAATCTTCTGACCTACTTCTCCCAGTCCCTGCAAGTAATCATGCAGATCGGTCTTAGCAAAAGAACTGGGGAAGTTCTTAGTGACCACCTTTTCGTTCGGCTTAGGTGTCAGCTCTTCAAATTCTTGCGCGAGAGCAGTGCCGGGTGTGAAGACGGGTGCGCCGGCAGGCACTTCGTGCACGACGTGGACAATGTTCTTGCCAGTGCCATTCTGTCGATATTTTTCCAGCAGCTTGGCAATGGTCTTGCGAGTTTCGGCAACTTTCTCCACCGCGAGAAGGCCTGTGGCGTACTCGTTTTGAGCGTCGACAATGATGAGAGTCGAATCACTGGTGGAGGCCGTGGAAGGGGGAATGCCGATGAGTTGACGGAATGACTTGACTGTGGAAGACATGATGAGATGTGGAGTCGGTGAAAGGGTGAAATCAGGTATGGAAGATTTGTTATATGAGTTGATGGACCTTCAATCTACGGACGTAGTGGGTTTAATATATATGGAGAGGGGTGCTGCCCAAGCTATACATAAGTGGGGCCGGTGGGCTTTCGGCTTGTGCCCACCGGGACTTTATTATAAATGTGGTGGCGAAGTGAATTGTCAGCGGAGATAGTACCTTGAATACACATGAACTGGATCGCAGGAATAATCAGATCGATAAGTCCCCGAACTCCAATGACTTTGGCGACTTGACAGTCTACATCACAAATTGTGTTCTGCATATAGTTACCCGGGTCAACGGGTAATCCGGTTTCCTAGGTGGGCGTATGCTGGACTTCAGAGATTCGGGGAATTGCTTCTTCTTGAGCCTCAGTAGTTGTTTATGCTGAAGGTACTGATCTTGAACATCTCTCCGAATTCTTGTTAATCTTGGAAGCTCATCGCAGGCCGTAAAATATCCAGGAGTTGCCAGAGTGTCTCTCATTGGCTACCTCTAGGGCCCACGTAGACCCACCTGATCCCCGGAAGGCGTTAGGGTCGCCGACCTAACCAGGGCGCCTAGCCCCGGGGGCAACCTTGGAGGGCTCAAGTATGAATGAATCATCATTCTCTGAATCATCATATACCTAGGGTACCTGTGACTATGTTGAACTTTGAAGGGGTATACTACGATTGGTCTCGACTCGTAAGTCCTCAAAAAAATCTGCCTTGTTCGTTTGCACTTTATTTTGTACTCTAAACGATTTGAATCGCGACAGAATATATCAAACTCGATGGATTTTCCTCTATCAATGACCGTTGAAGTATCGAATACCGCGGAAATTAACTCAAACCTATTTTGGTACGATGTCATTACGAGACAATAAAAACGAGGTCTTACCTGGCCGCAGCGAGGCTATTCAAGAGACGAATGTAAGTAATTATCAGAGTCACCGGAAAGTGAGAATGGAGAAGCTTACCCAAACCAAGTCGAAACATAACCATGGCTGGCGCCGTATTGTGCAGAACTTCACACCTGCGTAAGTATCTCCAGCGTAGGCTGTCAACTTCGCTAACTCTGCTTCCTAAGTTGGTTCTCAGTCAATATGGGCACTGGCATTACTTCCATTCTGCTGAACACTTTACCCTACAACGGCAGATGGTTATACTGGATATCAGTGGTGATATTCGCTTTAAATGTTCTCCTCTTTATCATTTTCCTTACCATCACCATCTTACGTTATGTCCTCTACCCAAAAATCTTTTACCTCATGGTAACTCATCCCACGCAGTCCCTTTTCCTTGGAACTTTTCCCATGGGGCTTGCTACCATTATTAATATGATTTGCTACGTCTGCGTACCAGCCTGGGGAGCCTGGACTGTTTACTTTGCCTGGGGTCTGTGGATTGCCGACGTTGTTGTGTCTGTAATGACATGCTTCGGAATGCCATTTATTATGTATGCTGTGAATACAACTCCTTCTTTGGAAAGTACTGTCAGGACTGACTCGCTTGCTAGGATGACTCAAATGGCCGATATCGAGCTACAGACAATGGGCGCCGCTTGGCTGCTTCCCATTGTGTCTTGTGTCGTTGCGGCGGCATCGGGAGGTATTATGGCTGACATACTCCCAAATGCTCAGTATGCTCTAGGGACTATCATCGTGAGTTATGTTTTATGGGGCATTGGAGTGCCTCTAGCGATGATGGTCGTCGTCATTTATTTGATGCGCCTTATGCTGTACAAGCTACCAGCGAAAGCAGTGATTGTTAGCACGTTTTTGCCCCTTGGTCCTCTTGGTCAAGGAGGCTTTGGGTGAGCAGCCTCAAAATGACTAGAAGATATGATTCACACACTAATGCAATATTCTTTTCTGTATAGAATTCAAAAGTTGGGCATGGCTGCACAAAAGGTCTTTCCGCTTACAGGAACGTTGAGATCCGGATCAGGCGATACGCTCTACGATATCGGCTTCCTAATAGGTCTTCTCCTGTGGTCATTTGGCTGTTTATGGCTGTTTTTCGCAGTGGCAGCGATTATTCGGTCGAAGAAATTTCCATTCAACCTTGGATGGTGGGCATTTACCTTCCCGCTCGGCGTCTTTACAACCTGCACCAACCAGCTGGGGCGAGAGATACCCTCCAGATTCTTCAGAGTCCTAGGCACAGTATGCTACTTCAACGCCGAATGTTTCATCTTCAAACTGCTAAACGACCCTAGATACTATCCGTTTGTGTTCTATTATTGTGGATTCTGGTATCGCTCTTCACTCTGAAGGGTGTTTTCAATCGCAGTCTGTTCGTGGCACCCTGCTTGGGTGACTTACAGGAGTATGAGCCTAAGAAGTTTCGGAAGGAGAAGAAAGGATCAAAGGCATAGTCTTGATTTTTCGTTCAAGAATGAGCATACCGACTCACCAAGCGCCTTCGTTGGCTTTCAATCAGACTAAATATCTAGTTACTCGGAAGACCCAAGACTGCCTTTGTTAATCAAGTCTAAGAATCAGCTTCTACTCATGCTGGACATCTTTGCCAATGGTCATGAGACGTTAAAGCTGAGTAGAGTAAGAGGTTGACACTACCTAGGTATACTAGACAAAGAGAGCCCCACAGAGTACTGGAAGATAAAGACCCTTGTCCTCTCAAAATTGCATTGATCTGTACTTAAGTACAATATATGCCTTCCAATTGAGGGAAGCTTTTCAAATTAACAGCGCAGTGCCTTCATGATATGCTTATATAATATCTTGATATGGATCCATCCATGGATGGATGGATACCCGCCGCGTAGGTACCTACCCACCTAGGCATGGATTCTATTAGACCGCGGTATATCGGATGACAAATATGTTACCTCCCGAGGTCGTTCGTGCATGGCCACAGGTTCGGGCTTTGGACTTGGGATTCCGAGACCCGAAAAGGTCGGCGAATTGGTGGAACCTGATGCAAAGGTTCACCTGATAGCAATGCACTGGGCGCTTTTATGTCATGTTGTGTCGGTGCATTGCCCCCTCTAATACCAGTTATAAGGGTGCGTATCTCAGAACACTCAGGTCAAAGTTTTGGAGTTAAATCAGGTGAAGTCTAAGAGACTCTTCAACACCAAATATGGGGTAAGATCCGCTTTTGGGACCCTTAAATAAGCCCCACATCAGCTAAAAAATTTACAGGTCTGCCATCGATCCGCAGAATAAAGAAGCAGGTTATTATAACCTGGGCACATACCATCGTCCAATCAACACTACCGTGAGCGATGCGCAGCTATGGTTTGACCGTGGATTGCAGTGGTCCTACTCTTTCAACCACGAAGAAGGCGCACGATGCTTCAAAACAGCAGCAGAATCTGATCCCAATTGCGCCATGGCCTATTGGGGTCTGGCCTACGCTCTAGGACCCAACTATAATAAAGCTTGGACCCGGTTCGACCAGGGAGATTTGGACGAGACGGTCGAGACTGCAAGTGTCGCGTTGAAACTTGCGCAAGAACTATCTCAGAAGGCAGAGAAAGCGCCCATCGAATATGCCCTGATCAAAGCTCTTGCCGCCAGGTTTCCAGTTAAAGGGATGCCACTCGACTTGAACGCATTAAACCATGCATATGTCAATGAGATGCGTTCTGTCTACACTCTCAGCCCAGAAGACCCAGATGTCGTTGCTCTCTTCACCGAAGCTCTCATGTGCACACGACCTCGCGATCTGTGGAATGTCAAAACAGGCGAGCCTGCGGGATGCACCGTCGAGGCTCGTCAAGCCTTGGAGCCTGCAATGGCTCGGAAGGGCGGCATGGAGCACCCGGCCTTCTGTCACCTTTATATCCACTTAATGGAGATGTCACCGTGGCCCGAGATCGCCTTGAAGGCCGCCGACAGTCTCCGTCGCGTCGTGCCCGACGGCTCTCATCTCCTCCATATGGCAAGCCACATCGACATTGCCTGCGGCGATTATCGCGGCGCATTGATTGCTAATGATGCCGCTATTCTTGCCGATAACAAGTTCTTTGCGCGTGAACACAGTTCCGTCATGTACACGATGTATCGGGCGCATAATGCGTATGCCAAATCATATGCTGCTATTATGCTGGGTAATTTCACCGAGGCTCTTTCAGCTGCTAGGGTGGTTGGTGAAATTTTGACTCCAAGTTTATTGTCAGTTACCAGCCCTCCTTTGGCTGACTGGGCTGAAGCTTACTTGGGCGTATTGCCGCACGTGCTGGTTCGATTTGGGCGCTGGGATGATATCCTCCAGTTGGACCTTCCGGAAGATAAGACGCTGCTTTGCTCCACCAGCGCAATGGTCTATTATGCAAAGGGGATTGCATTGAGTGTTCTCGGTAGAATCGAAGAAGCACAGCAAATCCTGTTACAATTTCGAGCTGCTCATGCCGCTGTCCCTGCGTCTCGGCTGGGAAGCCTGCCAAGCCGCGAGATTGATGTCTTACAGGTTGCTGCGGCTATGCTGCAAGGAGAGCTTGAGTATCGCAAAGGACACTATTCACTGGCGTTCTCCAGTCTCAGAAAAGCGGTTGAATTGGAAGATGCTCTTCCTTACGCGGACCCACCAGCATGGATCCAACCGTCGCGTCACGCTCTTGGCGCACTGCTGTTAGAACAGAATCATGTTGCAGAGGCTGAAATCGTCTTCAGGGAAGATCTTGGCTTGAAACCGGGCTTTCCTCGTCGCCGGGCGCGGCTAAACAACGTATGGGGTTTGCACGGGCTGTATGAGTGCTTTGTGAGATCCGGGAAGGAACCTGAAGCTCTGTTTATTCGCACGCAGCGAGATCTTGCCATGGCAAGTGCGGACATACCTGTTACTGCCTCATGTTTTTGTCGACTTTCCGACTCTGTTGATGAGGCGGGATGTTGCCGCCAATAAGAAGTAGGTGCCCATGCAAATCGTCAACGGACTGCCGTGTCTTTGGAATCTTTCATAGTTCCTCCCTCACTTTACGTAGTTTTACGCAGTAACCGTGAGCACAATATCAACATACCTAGGTCTTGTACTCCATGCTTCATAAGCAGTAGAGTCTAACACTGTATCAAGATAGAAAGTATTAGAGTCTAACCTACAATGTATGTATCCACCTAGGTAGGTACCTAGGTAACTACCTGTGCCCACCGGATGAGCCCGTTCGGGATGACTCATCGGGTCGCAGCCCGCCCTTGGGGGCCCTACCTAGGAGCGTCGAAGTTATGCAAATCTGGAGCATTTCAATTGAGTTTTTGCTATAGCTTCGCCACGGGTCTCCATTACCGCCAGCCACATTTGCCACACATCGACTAGCCCTGGAAGCTCGGATCGAGCCGTGACCCAGCGTTTTCTCTCCACTAACATCACCCAAATGGATTCTCCCAGCCAGACAAGCACAAATCCGGCTACATCAGTTGCATGTCTTAACTGTCGCGAGAAACATCTCAAATGCGACGGTAACCTGGAGGGATGTGATCGTTGTCGTACTCTATCCCTCTTTTGTCACTTCATTCCCTCACGCCGAGGGCGGAGAGGACAACCGAGTGAATTTTCATGCCTCGATACGTGCTATGCCCCGAGCATTGAAGGAACTTCATTTCTCGCTGATGCCTCATTACCTCTTATGGCGTCAAGCGACCTTACCCCAGCCTACATGCCAGAGCCTCCACAGAATTTACCCCAAATGAGAATCCATTTGATTAAAATATTCTACGAGTACTTTCACCCTGCGCATCCAATATTGCCGCCCTTTGATCTCTGGGTCATGTCTTCACCACCTCAGTATCTCGTTAACATCGTCGAGTTCATTGGGTTGCATCATCTTTCACCTGGCCAAACCCCCGAGTGGTCAGACGATCTTTGGGCTGCCACTGAAAACGCTGGACTGGATTTGGAAAAAGCGCAAGCGTATCTTCTTTTGAGCATCCTATTCCATGGCCGTAAAGCCCCTGAATACGCGAAGAAATGCATTGGCTTGGCTATTGAATGTAGCTTCAGGCTCGGACTCCATTGCCGGGAGCTCCCCGAAACTGTCGAGATACAGAACACCGCTCGTGCTGAAAGCATGAGGCGGACATTGTGGGAGATTTTCACTGTGGATACTCTACTCGCTGCCGTGCAAGTTGGAGGGACTTTACAGTTCAACATGGAGACGCCTGACGTGTCCCTGCCATCTGAAGATGAGAAGTTTCTGGGCGGCCACCCTGGGGTCTTCTCTGTATCTGCGAAGGACCTGGGCCACCGGGCATTCTCTGATGATGATCGCATCTCAGCACTCGCTTATCGTGTCGAGGCGACACTCATTCTCCGACGATGCCTCATCGCCTGCGAGACACACGCTAGTGAAGACACATTGGAGGTACTGGATTCAATGATCTCGGCTTGGTTTCACCGATGGCCCAACGACCACAGCACTATTCTCCAGATGGATGGAAAAGTGAATCAAGTTGACTTCCAGTCGGCTATGATCATGCAATGCGCCTCTATTTACCTCCATTTCCCGAAATCCTTCTTAGTCTCCTTCCTCCCAAACACCGGCGAGGTGTTTTGTTCCAGGCCTCCACCTATAGCATCCCCCTCGCCGAATGCTCAAACACACACAGCGAAAATTGTCAACGCAGCTGTTGAACTTTCTAAGCTCGCCTCTCTTTCTACGTCCGTGACAGGTCATTCTCCTTTTTTTGCTTGTACTCTCGTCCTCAGCTCTATAATCCAGGTGACTGTTCTGGCTGCCCCTATCGGGCAGCCATTTGGGAAGCATTACTCATACTTGGCGTTGAACATAGGTGTTCTCAAATCTATGGGCAGCATATGGGAGATTGCAGCCTCTTCTGTGGGAACACTCCGAGCCACCACACGCGAGGTTGAGGCAGCCTCTGCCGAGGCAGGTCACGAACTCGTTGGATCTATGTTTATTCCCCCTATTCTCAAAAAGTGATTGCTTCCAACCATTATTCTCCTTTTCACTTAGCCATTGGATATCACATGATTTCAGTGCCAGGATGGCAAATGTGTAAAGGCTGTAATCTCAGGTGTCCCCCCTTTGCCGTTGGGGATACCTGCGCCTGCAGGAGGGTCGATGCACGCCAAGAATGCCGTGGGTCCAGTGGACCCACTAGTCGGCGAACTTGGCATCTGGGCATAGCCAGTACAGTGAGTTTCCGAAGCAACTAGTGAGTTTCGAAAGGGACATTGGTACGGTAGATTTTATATTCCATCTTTGCTTGCAGATACCTGAAAGCCAACGAGTCATGGTCGCATTCTCCGCTTGAATAATCAGGATTAACGTGACTTGGCCTAGCACCATGATTGCATATACCCTCGAGAGACACCTACCGAAATTTAGATTAGGTACAGGAACTCAACTGTGATTCTATATAGGTATGTCAACTAAAATAACAAACTCCGGTACGTTTTATGATGGGCCTAAGAAAGCATATGCTATTGGAGATATAGATTGCCCAATCCATGACAGCGTCCGAGGGTACCCTCGGGACCAGACATTGGAGCACCTACTATCCAATTTTATATACCAAATGATCAATATTGGCACACACGTTCAATATTCAAACCCAGGCCTCTAAACCGTACCCATTTCTGAAACTGAGAGCATGCTGGGGTCCTTCGGCATCAATCTCATAGCCATAGGCGCAGCGACCAAAGGAGACCTTTGGCTGGGACTGATAGAAGAGGTCATACTTATCATCCAATGCGTCTCTAAGGCTTGTCACTGAGCCGTCCGGGTGTAGAGTATCCCAGGGCTTGATGCACTCGGAGCCAAGACATGACTTGAGTACCATGAGGAGGGCATCCAATCTTGGAATTACTTCCGACATTGGATGCCCGAGGATATCAACCTTTTGGGCATCTCCCGTCCAGAGATTGTTCACCTGGTAAGGGTCCGTCTTTTGAACGTTTGGTCAGCTGGGTTAATCTACCTACATTGTGCCAAAGAAAACTCACAGCCAAGTCATAGAGCTCATGATCATTATTACACCACACGGAGTAGAACAAGTTATAGTCGGTGGAAAATAGACGAACAGCCTTGTAGGTGTTATTAGGTACAGTGGGGTTCCCTATAAGTATTAGCATTAAATAGACTGAGGGAAGCAATGCGCAGACCTACCAAGGTTTGACAAACCACCTTCGAGCATCGCCTGTCCCCAATATTCAACTGCGACGTGCTCATGGAGATCCCCAGTTGCCTTAGAAGTTGGAATTGGTGTTCCATCAAAGTCAGATCTCGGACGAAGCCCGGCGAGCTGGAAGAGCGTGGGAGCAATGTCAATATGCGTGGTAACAGTGTTCTGCACATGGTTTTCTGGGATACCAGGCCCACGCATCATGAAAGGGACTCGGATATCTTCGTCAAAGCCACAGGTTTTCCCCGGGGAAGCCGATGCTGGGAGATATGGAAACCATTGTCCGAGGTGTAAATAATGAACGTATTGTCGATTTTTCCCGATTTTTCGAGATGTGTGATGAGATTGTCAACTAGCTCATCGACACCCTGAAGAGCACGAAGTCGCTGGCGATAAAAATGGTCATTGTAGTCTATCACGGTCTGGTTTCGGTATGGAAGGTCATGGATCCAACTCACACCGGTCGGCTGTAAAGGGACTCTGTTAGTAGGTACCAGAATTTGACATGTTATTGATAAGAGGCGCTCACTTGTTTGGGATTGAAGTTGGCCGTTCGAGGTACTTTCGCATCTGGGAAGAGATGTTTATGGTGTTCTTCAGGAATGGGCTCGTCCATCCACAATGGACCGGCACCACCTCCATACGTCCCATTCATGTTTGAATGAGGTGCGATGGGTGTCACGGTCATGAAGAAAGGTCGTTCGCCAGCTATAGCGTCGTCTAGGAATCCAATTGCCTTCTCACGGAGAACCTCAGTCGTGTGACGGCCCAGGTAATTGACAGGCTTTTCATGATTCCGCTGGTACGTGGCATTCAAGTAGTCATAGGTGTAAGGGTCCAGAACAAAGTCTGATCCATTGAAGCCTGCAGCATGAGGACTGTCATAGTTCTCAATAGAGTGACCGTTCATCAATTTTCCAGTGTAATAGGTATCATAGCCTGCCTGTTGCATCCAAACGGGAAGATAGTTCTCATTGAACTCGCGTTCAACAAACTTGGGATATCCTCCTAAAATATCCGTCAGGTGTAAATCAAACGGAAGGATCAGAAAAATAAAAAGAAGTTCTGGCTTACCCCAGGGTGGGTTGACATCGGTTACGTTCGTATTATGTGCCTGGCGCCCAGTGAGTAAACTGACACGGGACGGACAGCACAGAGCGGTAGTGACAAAGTGGTTCGCAAAGGTTGTGCCTTTCTTTGCCATATGATTCATAGTCAACGGCGTATAGGAGAGGGAGTCCAACTTCAGATCCTGGTCATCGGTCATGATCAAGAGAAAGTTGGGCTTTGATACAGCGACAACCTGGCTTGACATATCGGAATCCTCGTAAGAGGCATCTGTAGCCACACCGGCTACCAAGCAGCCGAAGCTAAGGAGGAGGTTCAGCTTCATTGTCGCTGCAATTGCAAGGTAGTAAAATAGAATGAAGTATCTCAGCTGATTTGGTAGAGAGCATGGCCATCTTTCAGCACTTTATACTCGGGGCCTTTTCTGCTTATCCTTCTTTTCGAAGGAATCCAAAGCTGTGGAACCTTCAATTAGCTTCGCCAGAATACGAGATGGGTAATCTAGTTGCTTATTCCAAGGGAAGTGTAAGACTCTCGACCATCCATGGATGATATCTGGCCCCCTGAAAGCCCCACAAATTCGGCGAGGTCTCAGGGAGAACGATGAGATTCCCACAAAAAGTTTTTTTCGAAAGATTTTCGAAAACCGTGGAGAGTCCACTTTTACCTTCATTTTCCGGGGATATTTCTAATGGGCGTGGGATATCAGGGAGACTTCTCATGAGACAACCTAGTCTCACCTGTTGGGTTTTTTGATCGAAACTCATTTGTTATTGGGACCAAAATACGAAGATATATCAATGTCAAACCAACCTTGGAAGTTATCTACAAGTAAAAAGTGTTGACCCTACCGCCTTTATATATAGTCTACACCGCCATATAGTTCGAAAGGAATCCAGCCGGAATATAAACCGGCAGAATATTATGTAATCAAAGGCAGGCGCCCAGGTGCCCAGGTGCCATCCGGTGAAAGGTCACTTCGCGTACTCCTTACTTGACCGTGGTGATGTGCCGAGTTGTTGAATTCGTCTATACCATTATCTGGGCCATACAGTACACGGGAATTACCTAAAAAGAATACCATACTAGAGTTGTGCGAGCACTGTATTGAAGGAGCCGTTCAATTTCGAGATCAAGCTTAAACAATTTCAACAGCTAACTCGCACTTGATGTCCTTCACGCTGGTTCCCACAAAACATCGGTAATCGCCTGTGTCTACCCTCCAAGATGAGGTTTCTTCATCATACCACCGGAACTCGTCGCTTTTGATGACAATGCTCGAATCTCGAGATTCCATTGCAGGTACCCACACCTTTGTGAATCCAGCCAAGGTGTTGGGGTAGCTGACCAGACCTCTTTCGCGAATACAGACTGATGGTGAGACATATACTTGGACTACTTCATGGCCATCGCACTGGCCAGTATTGTTGACCGTGACGTGAATAGTCACATGAGAACCAGGGAAGGTAGTCAATGTACCACTAAGGTGGATGTTGGACAGCGTGAAGGATGTGTATGACAAGCCAAATCCAAATGGCCATAGTGGTTCAATGTTGCGCTCCTCAAACGACCGATACCCCATCAGTACCCGTTCGCCAAAGACAGCATGGTCCCGTGCCGCTTCAGCAGGGAACCAGTCGCTTGAACCATGATCGCCCAAGTTCTTTGGGAAGGTAATCGGTGTCTTGCCAGAGAAGTTGCAAGTTCCGAGCAGCGCATTTGCCAAGGCAGGGCCATTCTCTTGGCCTTGGTACCAGCCTAACACAATAGCGCGCGCTTGATCGGCCCAAGGCATAGCGGTTGCACTAGCGGCTTGGACAACAACCACAGTGTTGGGATTGGCAGCGCAAACAGACGAGACGAGTTCATTGGTCCGACCTGGCAAATCCATATTCGGTCGATCGCCGCCTTCGCCCTCGGAATCCTTATTATGACCGACAACCAGGATGGCAACATCCGACTCCTGTGCAGACTTCACAGCACGATTCAGCATCTCTGTCTCATCCACCTGTAGAGACAGCCCGATGCGTAAGCCAGAAATCCTAGGAAACAGCGTGTTGTCAAATGACTCCATAAGCGGTAGGGTGACGACATTGTCTACTCGCAAGACGTATGAACGGGTAGAACTCAGCTCAACGGAGCACGTCCGATCTTCACTGGAGCAGCCAAGGAAGCCCCCGGTGATCGTTGTCCACTCAGTGTTGTCAATGATGAGCTTATCATCTAAGAAGAGCTTTGCCTTGCCAGTGTTTGCAATGCTGAACACATATTGACCACAGACCTTGGGAGTGAGAACTCCACTCGCCCTGTAGCAATACGGCTTGCCCTTAAGAGACTCAGGCACATCACCATCGCTCATCATATAAGCCAGAGAATTAGCCCAAAATGTTGTCGCCACAACGGGGCCTTGGAATCCGTGTCCAGCGAAGAAATCTACCTGAAGTCCCAGTTTCGAACCGTCAGGAATGACAAGGGCGTCTCCAAGGAGACCTGGGCGCAAGGTAAACGGCACACCCTGTTCATACGAGATCTCAATCGCTGGATTGGCCTTTTGAAGGGCATGTTTGAGGCTTTCTTCAGGTGTAGTGATGTAGAATGGATTCACGGCTGCACTACCGGCGCCACCTGCGGTCGGCTTGCGGGCATTTGGCCCGATAATAGCGACTTTTTTCAATGAAGATGGCTGGAGTGGCAGAAGACCATCGTTCTTCAAGAGAACCAATCCGCATTCTGCGGCCTCTCGCACAATCTTAGGGAACTCTGCGGCATTGGATGCATCTTCCGAGCTCTGGACCGTTGGCTGTGAGGGTAGAAGGTTCGCCTTCTCCAGCAGTTGCAAAACTCGTCGAACGCTAGGGTTCAAATGGTGCGCTTCGTCGACCAGTCCCTCTTGGATAGCAGCGAGGAGACGTTGACCGCGCCGAACTGGTGGACCAGGCATCTCGAGGTCGGTGCCGGCAATCAAGCTCCAAACGGTATCATTGCAGCCTCCCCAGTCACTCATGACCAGTCTGTCAAACTGCAGCTCATCCCGCAACAGTTTCGGCAGGACGAAGGAGCTCATATCCGCGTGGACACCATTTACCAAGGGATAGCTGACCATCGCTGTCCAGGGCGATGCTTCGAGGGCCATAAAAAAGGGCTTCATATAAACTTCCCGCAAGGTACGCTCATCAATAGTCTGATTGACATTGAACCGACGTGTTTCGGTGTCATTGAGGATGAAATGCTTCATGCAAGCACCGACGCCTTCACTTTGGATACCACGGATCATTTCGGTGGACATGGTACCGATAAGGAAGGGGTCTTCTCCATAGCCTTCAAAGTTGCGGCCACCAAGTGGTGAGCGAGAGAAATTCATTGTTGGCGCTAAAAGCACATGACAGCCTTTGCGGCGGGTTTCTTCGCCCAAAACAGTGCCAACTCTCTTCACCATTGAAGGATCCCAGGTAGCGGCTAGTGAAATAGCACAGGGCACCAAAGTAGTCAGAGAACCATCTGTCCATTTGGTGCCTCGAGCACCCGCTGGACCATCTGTCATTTGGAGAGGCGGAATCCCCAATCGCTCGATCTGGGCAGTCTGCCACATATTTTGGCCGGCCACCAGAGACACCTTCTCTTCGAGAGTGAGCGATTGGAGGAGTCTTTCGACGATGGTGCTGATAGTATCGGAAGCCATGGTCTTTAGTGGTTTTCGGTATGGCACTACCAGAAGAGATGAGTAGAGATAGAAGACCCACGGGTGCAAAATGTGCTTACAAGAGAATGGCAAGTTCTTTATTCGTTATCTGAATTGATTGACTTCGTAATTGTGGGGATCACATTTCATCAAGGCCATCTACTATACGGAGTACAATGTGAGCTTCGGCGATAATGTGGAGACTCAGATCCCCGAACACGCTTTTCCCATTCTGGCTGATATTCCACTCGGCGAAGTGGTGGGGCCTCATTTTATACTCCGTATACGAACTCCGTACATCTTTTTCCTTTGACTCTCCCAATCTTTCCTGGTTTGGCCCCCCATATCTCCAGTTTCCGGTCCCCGCACTCAAAACTCCACAGGTTTAGCGGTCGTGGGGAGCCTCAGTATAGAGATCGGGGAAGCAGACATGCATTGCGGGCGAGCTGAGAAATTGTATCTTAAAAATGGTGAAAACAGCGACAATAGTGGTTTTGATCATGTGTATGTTCTGAATATCCATGCTGATATAGAACTTGTCATCAAGAGGTCTTTCCAAGGCTTACTTACTTTACGCCTGTCCCGCTAGTGACTGTGGCATCAGGAGTCCCACCGATACCAAAGCCACCATCCTTCTTATAACCAAAGGGCGGAAGTAATCCTAGGAAAGTTAGGCGACTATTTCTGTCCATCCATCCAATTGGACTAGTTCTTCGCTCAATGCCTCTGTAATGGTGGACCAGGCGAAGTTGGCATATAAGTTGGGCCCTTTAATAGGCTCCTTGTGTCTTAAAAGGCATCGATTTCCTCCAGTGTAGGGATTGAAACCCAAGAATTTTATCCCAGGCAGCTTCGAATCATTTATTCTTTTCCATATCCATACGGCTGCTCCATTGACACCATTCATCATGACACAACCAGAATCTTCAGGCGATTCAATCCGGCATTTGCCATGGCTTATCTGGGCGGTGGTCATTTTTGGCTCCATATCTTCCGCTGGGTTTGGTTTTGACCAAGCCTGGTGGGCAAGCCTGATGAGCTCTCCTCAGTTTGTTCAAAATTTCGGCGTCCTTGATCCCGCCACGCATACATGGGCCCTGACCTCTCAACAGCAGTCACTAGGGACCGGGCTTGGCTATGTTGGAGTTATCCTCGGAATTTCCTGCGGCTCGCCCATCAATGAACGGCTTGGGAGAAAGAATACCCTTTGGATTCAGAGTGCCATTGTCACAGTTGGTATTGTTATCGAGTCTACTTCCAAAACAAGCTACGCACAATTCATCATCGGCAAGCTTATCGTCTACCTGGGCGGAGGAATTGCCACCAGCGTCATCCCTGCTTACCAGGGAGAGTGTGCTCCGGTGTCCTTACGCGGCTTGATGTCCGGCACATACAACGCTTTCCTCATGGTCGGTGGTCTCGCTGCCGCTCTGACTGTGTATCTGTGCCGGCATATCCCTAGCGACTGGGCGTGGCGTGTGGTAGTGGTCGCTCAGATTGCCATTCCCGCCGCTGGCTGGGTTAGTCTGCCCTTCTTGCCAGAGTCACCTCACTGGCTTGTATCTCGCGGACGACTCGACGAGGCAGTCGTAGCCCTTCGTCGCCTACGAGGACTATCCTTCCCAGCAGAGGCTGAGGTAGTCGCCTTGCAGCAGCATCTACAGAGGCAGCGTGAACGACTTGCCAGCGCAACATGGACTGATTGCTTCACGGATCCAGTAAATCGGCGTCGCACACTAATTTGTGTGGGTGCCCAGATTTTCCAGCAGGCACAGGGAATCTCATTTGTCGCAAATTACCAAGCTGTCTTCCTCCAGCAGATAGGATTCAAGGAAGTTCTCCTGATGTCTGTGGTGGTATACGTTATTGGTGTCGTCGCGAACCTCATTTCCATGGCCACGACCGATATTCTTGGCCGACGGAGTGTGTTAACTTGCTCTGCTCTTATGTTAGCAGCCTGTATGCTCGTTATCGGCGGCCTGACTGCCAACGGGGCTGCCAGCATGTCGTACAAAATGCAAGTTGCAGCTGTGGTGATGTTGATGCTATGGTTCTTTTCGTTCCAGGTCACTTGGGGACCATTGACCTGGGTTCTGACAGCCGAGGTGCCGCCCAGCCAGGTGAGAGAGAAGACAGTTGCGTTATCTGGCCTGGGCGCCTATATCACTGGCTTGATCATTGTGTTCGTCAATCCTTACACCCAAGCGAAAATTGGTGGTCGGGTTGCATTCATTTACGGGGCTCTCTCGATCGCATCGTTTGCTTTTGCCTGGCTTTTCATCCCGGAGATGAAACAACGTACATTGGAACAAATCGAGGAAATGTTTCAGGATGGAATTGCAACTCGGTCATTCAAGTCCCATGTTTGTCGATCCCGTGGCGAGCCTGTTGTCGATAAAGAGTTGGAAGAGTTCGTGGAAAATGCCTGATTCGTGGAATGGCTTAATTTGGTGTAACGCTGTTGCATTCCCTAGGCCTGTAGATATATCATACCAAGTTGAAGTCAGTCTAAGTTGAACTCAGTTATAGGAATCCCAACGAGCTAGTCAATTGTTCGCTCCTGTATGTATACTATCTGAAGCGCTCCAGATGAATGAAATGATATCGACCAACCTACAGTCCAATGTACCACCCAAATCAATTATCGACGTGTGCCATATCAAATCCGCCAAGCTATTTCAGAATAGCGTATTCATAGATGGCTAGCGTTTTCCTAACTTCCGTCCAACCTAACCCGCGATGCAGAATTGTCTCAGGCTATGGTGCGAGTTTCTCTATCCACTTCATTGTCAAGGAGTCAGTCAGATTCTGATGTGGCTTCTAGGGAGCTGAGGGAGAGAAGGAGGATTGATTCTTTACGAGAAAGTAGGAACTAGATAATACCTAGGTATAACTAGCTAGATGGAGCCTGATAAGCAAGGCAAGAACAGGTGGTCTTTCTGAACAGATTCGAAAATAATCGTTAACGCCAGTCCTGAGGCATTATGGGCTAAATTGTCTCAGTAGGAACACGGCGGTTAACCAGTGAGGTGATTAGGTTGGTTTCTATTCCTAAAATGGGCACCTTGAACGTCGCTCAACACAGCTCCAAGCCCAAGGGATATGTATGAGTGTGTGCTGAGCGACCTTTGCCTCATGATGTGCAAGTGTTATTTGATGTATGCACTAGACTGACGGACCTTGTTGCCGAATATGTAGAAGATCCATGGCAAAAAGGCGAACGCGACTGCCAAAAACCCTAGCAAGCTTGAGGCCCAAGGGTAACCGAGATTTCTGTACACTGACAAAGGTATGAGAAATATGTCCCTCCAGATGAAATAGACGGAGCGACATACTTGGAATTGTGAAGAGGGGAAATGAGCCACCGACTAGATATCGCAGTAGCCCGTTGGCCGCCAGCGCTGATGCTCCGTATTTGGCACCGTATACATTAGTCAGGTAAAGCATTGTCGAAACCTAGGGATAACTTTGTCAGCGATATTGTAGTAATAAATGCAGCCAGATCTTTGGGAACCCACGAAGACCAGAATGTTTGAGAAACCAAACAGGCCTGTCGCCACGATGCTACTGATCCAATGGATCCCTGGCCGTGCGGTCCAAGCAAACCAGAACAGCGCAGAGGCCATCAGAGGACCTCCTATCATTGCACCCCACAGCATTCGCTCTGGTGGTGGTGTGGCATTTTTGTACTTGAAGAGATGTTGCTTCAAAGTATAAGAATCCAGGAGGATCAAAAATATACCTCCAAGAGCACATCCCACAGCAATCCCAATCAACACCAGCCCACTTTCTCCGGGCGTAAAGTTGTACGTGGTGCTGAAAATCAGCGGAATGCATGCCAAAAAGCAAAAGAGGATAGAGAAGTTCAGAGAGGAGTATAGTGAGCAAAGTGTCACAATAGGCTCGCGGATGAGCATGTAAAGTGGTCTCACTAGTGTGACCGTGACCATGAAACGAACTCCAGCCATGCCGGCTGGGATAGGGGCCGGTGGTATGGGCAAGCCAAGTTTCTTAGCCTTGCGACGCATAACAGGCCCCGCATAAGTCTCCTGGGCTCCCAGCGCAAAGATCCAGACGCCTGCACCGAGGAACAACGTAGTCCACAGCGACCACTGCCAGTTTTTGTATTGCGCAACCCAACCACCCACCAGCTCGCCCAGGGCTGGCCCGAGAAATGCGATGGTCATGATCAAGACCACGCCGCGATTGGTGTTTATCCCTGTCCACATGTCCATGATAGTCCCTGCGCCAACAGCCAGCGGCGCAGAGATCGTGAGACCGGCCAACAACCGGCAGACGGCAAGAGTCGCCAGGTTCTTCGCGAAACTGGCGCCCAGAATAAACAGCAACGCTATCGGAGTCACAAAGACATAAATGAATCTCCGACCAAATGTTTCACTTAGCGGTACCGAGACAGCCGGGCCAAATGCGAGACCGTACACGTATAACGTAAAAGGAAGGAGGGCGAGTGTGGTGGTAGTGTGGAAATCCTCTTGGGCACTTTCATGAGATGGCGAATAGATCGCCAGTCCGAATGATCTGGAAAATGGTCTTGTATTAGCGAAGTCATCATATACACGATGGAATGCACACCTACATCAAAAAACATAGTAAAGCAGGCACAGCAGTGTTGTAAAGCTTTTTGGCTGTCGACCAATTCTTTGCATTATCAGGATCATTGGCCCAATCTGATACAATAGCATCTTTTTGCGACTGCTCCGTTAGCTCGGGCATTGTCTTTTCATTCATTTTTCGGAGACAACTCTGCACTTAGTCGCAAGGTGATATGGGTAGCCATTTATACAAAGAGTATTTATGAGCCACGGATTAGTCGGATATTTTTCTATCAGGGGCCAAACACGCGCATTCATTGAACCCACCTCATAGCCTATCGGCGATCTGGTGAATTTGATTGAATCCCACTTTGTAGAGGTTTATACTAGATGAGGCCGAGATGCCGAGATTGAAATGGAGGCGCTAGGGGAGCGACCCACTAATTCGGCGACCTCCGGGGCCAAACTGCACGTACGTCGGCGGGACTTGTGGAGATCGTTCAGTTAGAGAGGATGATACCCAGTATGCGATTTTGAAGATCGGGGCTGTTGTTGCAGACTTGGGGAAAAGGTGAATGAGGCGAAAGTCTCGAAGAGGCATTTGAACCTTTGACTCGGTTCTCATATCGGTGGCAGGGGCAAAAGGCGGAGTTCAGGGCGTGGGGTCTTGGCTTGGAGTGCTCGTGTCTCCGAGAGGATTGTTCCAAATCTGTGGTCAGTTCGTTGGTATTGGCTCTGTTAGATTCCTGTGCTATGCAGATTCCTGTTGAACCTACGAGCTAGCAGGTGAGATCATAAAACATGAAAGCACAAGATCATGATATTGTGGAAGCTGTAGAGGTACGAGAGATGGGAGGAAAGGCATGTGGTCTAGTGACCACTGGGAGATATCACCGTACGAAGTTAGTTTGGATCAGTTGGATGTTGGACCATTGACTTACCTAGATGCTACTATAATCTCAGATACACATAACCTTGGAACATCTGGAGACACACCCCTATTATGTGCGACCAGGAGAGAGATAGTCATTGATGAGGGAGAGAAACTTTTTGAAAATCTGCCAGATGGCTGAAGGACTGTTCCTGTTCACTCTGAAATTGTGCTGTTATGAAGGGAGAAAGGTGAAAAATACTATAAACGAAGAGACCCGGCTCAAGTTGACGTCCACGGACTGTTATACAAGGATCTCTATGAAGACAAAGACTGTGCTGCATTCACTAAGTAACGGAGCGGGAAAGATGGGAAAGAGAAAAAAGAGAGCTATCTACCACAGGTACAGTCTCCATGTCTGTAATGCGACTGAAGTCTGCCCAGGTGCGTGGAGCTGATTTGTAAACTTCATCCCACCGGCAAGTCAATTAATTCATCGATGAAAATCTGACCAAATGCTTATTCATAGGAAAGTCTATCCACACTATCCCACTTGACACTGTTCTCTACATAAAGTGGGCAATAGAACCTATATCGACAATACTACAGTCAAATCTCAGTTTTATCTTAACCATTATGAGCTTCACAGCAACCGACGACGGCCAGGAAATCTATTTCCGATCCCACGGCACCACAGGTCCCACCATCGCCTTTGTATCCGGTTACTTCGGTGTCGACAACATTTGGCAACCCTTGATCGCAAATTTGCACACGCAGTACCGCTGTATCTCCTACGACAACCGGGGGTATGGGCGCTCCTCCAAGCCTACATCTCCCGACAGCTATTCCATCCCCCGTCATGCCGCTGACCTCCACCAAGTCCTGCAAGCGTGTGACGTCACCGACAGGATTATGCTCGTGACCCATTCTATGGGCTGCAACATCGCCGCAGCATACTACCTCGCCCATCCGGACCGTGTCGCAGGCATTATCTACTCGGGGGGTTATTATGACGGCGAGCGTATGCAGAAGCTTCTGTCTCACGAGATTCTCACCTCTGGCGTGGAAATCCCGAGCCAATGCGTCTCCTTTTACACCAGTATGGGGCTGGACAAAGTCACGGCCCTGGAAGCGGCAAAATGGCCTGCTCATAGTCGTCGGAATAATGCCAATGCGCTCCTGAGCTTTGCAATGGGCGATAGGTATGCCATGATCAAGGTTCCTGCTCTGATGGTGGTCGGGGAGAAGGATCCGGCTGTTCTGGAAGAACTGATCACTCCAATTCTGCGGGAGATGCCGTCCTGCAAGCTAGAGGTGCTCAAGGATGTTCGGCATTTTCCACCAACCGAGGCCCCCGGGGAGATGGAACGATTGATACGGGGGTTCATGGGAAATTTGTCTACCTGAAGGCTGAACTTGGTTTATGGCCATATGTAAGATATACCAACATTTGTATGCTTGTATGTCATAGAAGTAACATAGACATAATGCAGCTATCCAGCTTGGGTCTGGGTAACGAAGGAAACCTACGACACCGGTAGTAAGGCCTATTGCGCATAAGGAGCCACCCAGGGTCTTTAGTCCCACATGGCACACAAGGACAATGGCCAATATAATACATCTTTAGGCCATATGGAATTCGTAGTTGTAGGGTATTTAGCTCTGGAGACACGTCTCACTATAATATCACTACCATATCAAATACAGAGCGATGTGAGTGGCTAAATAGCAGCTGAAACCAGCGCCTTGAACCAAAGTATGACGTGTCGAGAACCATATCAATCCCGCTTGTCTGTCTCGATCAGATCTATCAACTCTTGGTGAATCACCCGCCATGCGCCGGCTCTAGCCTTGAACAAAAGATGCCAATCACCCCCAGCATCTTTCCCAATAATCCTGACAATGTTACGAGTTGGGTACCCTCGGCAATACTCAATGTCGTTAACATAAGATGGTCGGCCGAGGGCATGGGGCCTTCCACTTAAGGGCACGCCGGGGGCAATAACAGCCGCCGACCAATCCGTTTCAAAGTATCGAGCTTTGTGCTGATTAGTAGCAGCCATGAAGAGAAGCTTCGAATCTCCAACCACAGGCGCTGCTTTCATAAAGTTCTCTCTCTGGATGGCAGTCATGGCCGCAACTTGCTGCTTGGTTCTGTGCTCCATGAGGGCCGTGCGGTTCGTGGACGCCACATACTTCAAGTCCGTATCTTGGAGGACTTTACTTGCAACAAGCAGCGTGTAGGAATAGAAGAATGAATTGCCGACGAGGCCTGCGGCACCATGGGGGAACCATTCCGGGAAAAGATTCCACACATTGAAGACGTTCATCACCATGATGGTCCGGTCCGGTGCAGGTTTCAACGCTTTGATCATTGTCCTTACCCACCAGGCAACCACGACATCACCCTCGCTCACAAACGGCTTTCTGGTTCCCCTCGAAGCAGTAATAGCCAGTTCCTGTAGTACAGTTTTCCTCATTTGGTCCACGCACCGTCCTGGAAGGCGGATCGGGTGTTCTTCCAACTTTGGGAACCACAGAATCTCGAACATGTACCGAAGCCCAAAAATCACAAGGCTGAGCCCGCTCAATAGTCGCCCGAGATTGCGGTAGCTCTGCCTAGGCGCTTCTTTTCCCAACGTATATAGAGGATCATGGTCATAAGGAACAAAGGCTGGCACCTCTTCTTCATGGCCACGAAGGACAGCTATCCAAGCCTCGAAAAGGTTGGTCCGTGAAATAGCATCAGAAAAGGTATGCAAATAACTGATTGTGAGCAGGGTTGCATCCTGGAAGAGAGCAGCATGGATATCGAGTTGTGGACGGTCGGTGTAGATCCAGTCGGCCAACTCTCGGGGACTGTCTGGGCGGCAGACTATAGAGGTAAAGAAATCGGAAGATGGTGACAAGAAGGACTGATCTTGGCCTGCCTTAGGCAGCTGGGAGCCTAAGGGGTGATCGTTTATGTTGATGCCATATGTAGTAGTAGTGAAAATGAATGCTGGACGTGTCTCATCATAACGTGCTGGTATGTGATACTCCAGTTTTCCATGATCCTGTGATTGTTCGTTATGCTGTGTTTGCATGATCGAATTTGGGGAAGACTAAAGACTATACATTAAGGCGCAACCGAGCCCCGATTTGACCCCAATCTCCGATTTCAATCAGTCGTCCTAGCGCTGCCTCGAGCTTGGACGCATCCAGGGCGTCGTCAAAGCGGAATGTAAAGGCATGGCAAATCGAACGTAGGTAATCCAGGTCATCCCAGTATCGCAGAGGAATAACCTGATCGGTAGGCACTCTTTCTGGGCGTTTACGCCAGAACGTAGAAAAAAAGCTCATCTCTGACAGCTAATGAGAGGTGGGTGTTTAGCTTGCAAAATAGCGGAAAGATTTGTGAGATGGAATTAGCGATGAAATATTATCTTTTAATATAGCTTGCATACCTGTAGTCTGTTCTTTGAGAGAGAACCCTTGAATTTCTATGTAGGTCTGCCGAAAAAAGCAATCATCCTGCAAATATAGGTAGCTCGGATATACCATATCTACTTACAGTTTGCTTTTTCCTGTACATAGGTGACATGAGAAATAAGCATCAGTATCAAGTCTGAGCTTTTATTCCGGACTTGAAACAATGGGCGTTAACACATGGATCTGAAGAGTCACAAGCAAATAAGTGATATGAATTGGGGCGGATGATTTATGTGCTAGTCACTTTTCTTTTTTGGGGAGTGCCTAGTCTACTCCGTGGGGACTGCAGATTATTATTGCATTTACCCAGCGCTAATGCAAGTACCAGTCACATATCTATTAGAATGCCGCAAGTCTTTGGCTCCGATTTGGGAAACAGACACTTGTCAGAAGGCCATGGGCCGCTCATTACGCATGTCTGAAACAACACTGCATATGACTTCTCTCGAACTAACTACAGGCCCTTTTTCTGGGATTTAGGACGAGTTTCGATCGGGTTTGGTTTCCCGGCAAGCATATTGGGAATATTTGAAAGCAATCTTCAACCATGAGTACGGAGTAGTCGTTTGACTCCGAAGCCCCCTTCAGTTCAAGCCACGACTTCCTTGTAGATACCGCCCAAGAGCCATCATAGGAAAATAATGGCGATAGTAGTCATAGCCTAGATAGAAATGGTTTGGAAACCCAGTCCCAGTATATATCGCTTGGGGCCACGACGATCCAATGCCTTTCTCTGGTCTTTGAGAGGATACCAGGTACCGAATCCCGCGCTCAATAGCATCATCTGTGACTGGAAGGTGAGAGAGCAACCCCATCAAGGCCCATGCAGTTTGTGATGGTGTGGAGGCCTGCTGTTCTCGGTCAGGCGATTGATATGATAGAAGTGACTCGCCCCACCCGCCATCGTCATTTTGCCTCGACTTCAGCCACTGCAGAGCCGATTTAACCATCACGCAAACCAGTCTTTCCTCAACGAAATATGCCAGACCACATAGCGCATGACTCGTACCGTAGATGTAATTGCAGCCCCATCTTCCATACCAAGATCCATTGGGTTCCTGTGTAGAAGCAAGGTAATGCATACCGCGCATGCATGCGGCACGTAGGGTGTGCAACAGGGGATCCGCGTCAGTCTTTACGGAAGAATATTTCATCATCATCAGACCGTAGGCTTCAAGGATCCGCCCAGTGATGTCAGCACATGATGTATCACACAGGCTATCCATGTCGCTGAAGGGTATCTTATTGAGAAACAGTTTATCATTCTCCACATCAAAGGCAGCCCAACCTCCATCAGGGTTCTGCATACCCAGAATCCATGTGGCTGCTGCAATTACAGAGTTGGAGCCAATAGATCCATTGTCGTGCTTCACTTGAGCAAGGATAATCGCAGCTGTGTCGTCCACATCGGGATACCAGCTGTTCTCGTACTCAAAGCTGAAACCACCGGGAGCTAACTGGGGCCGGTATACACGCCAATCTCCGCGGGGTTCAAGCAGCTGGCGAGCCCGGATCCACGCGAGAGCATGGTCGATAGTCTGTTTATTGGGTGACATAGCATCGCACAGCCCAATCGTCATCAAAGCCGTATCCCAGACAGGTGAGACACAGGCTTGGATTCTCTTTCCTTTTTCGTCTTCCCAGGCAAATCTCTCCAATGCTTGGAAGCCCAGGCGGACCGGGTCATCGTCTAGTTTGTAGCCTTCCAGCGTAAACGCATACATGTTGGCATGCATGGGCGGGAAGATTCCGGCCCAATCGCCGGTCTTTTCCTGGCGTTCCAATATCCACTGGATGCACTGCTTTCGGGCGTATGCTCGAATAAGAGGAATGGAACGAAGTCCGTTCAGCTGGTAGAGCACTTTGTCCAGAACACCAAATGCTAGCCCTGCAAATTCTCCTTGAGACATCAAATCCCAGAGTGGCAGGCCGTAAGGCACACTTTTGTTGGTGCAATCTACCCATAACTCATCTAGATAGTCGTTGTCCGTGGACTTTCCATTCGGTAGCGAGTACACAGGTTGATGGTGGCATATAATCAACAGAGGAGCAATAGTACCGCGAGCCCAAGATGCAAACTTGTAGATGTTGATTGGGCAGATGGATGGCAGAAGCATGAGCTCCACGGGAAGCTCTGGTACTGCACTCCAAGGGAACAGACCGAAGGTGGCCAAGAAGATACGAGTGAAAATGCGCACGCGCGCAATTCCGCCTGCTTTCAACACAAATGCTCGGGCATTCCGCATGGCTGGAGTATGCGGGCTTGTTCCCAATATCTTCAGTGCCAGGTAGGCTTCGGTCGAGGTTGACACATCGCCTGGGTACTCGGGTGCTAGCCCCCAGGAGCCATCACTATTCTGCTGAGATAGTAGGTAACGGCAGTAAGCTGCGATGTCGGTTTTGAGATCCAGTCTCAAGGCCTGTCGAAGGAAGATATATTCGGCAGTGACAGTGACGTTGGTATTCATCTCGCCGTACCAATGACCATCAGGATGTACCAACCCGAGAGCATAGTCATTTGAAAGCTTCAACGCATGCTCTACTTGCGAAATAAGGGAAGAAGCATCTTCTTCTCGCGAAGTCATGCTCATGATGTGCTTTTGTCAATTGCTGAGTGTGAAATGGTGTGCAACCTGCAAGATAAATATTGAAGTACATCAGGGATAAGTGAATTTTATACATATTGCCAATCTGCTTGCGATTGGACCAGAATAAATGGGAATTTTGAGCTCTTGTTTTTCTCGTAGCTGCATTAGTTCAAAAAGCAAAAATGTGTGCGGGTGTGGCAGCAATATATCTGCAGCGTGATCTGTCTTCGAGTGGACCTTGACAAGACAGTTTTATACAATATTATGACACATCATCCCCGCAATAATATCTGATCGGTTAAATGTTTTATTCCTTTTGCAAAGAGCAGACAGTCAGACCCAGGGGGGATTCGCTACATGTGCCGTCTGTCGATGACTACTGCTTTATCTGCGGACCGACGCAATATCTCAACCATGACAATTCAGCCATCACCAGGAGCTACCGGGCAAGTAAATCTCCCGCAGACTATTTTATTAGCTTGCATTGGAATCCCGATTGTTCTCCTGGCACGAGGACTATACCATATCCAAAAACTGCGAACACTTGAACGACTGTATGGCTGTGAGAAGCTCACTGGTGAAAGCGATCATTTTCCATATGACGTCTTCGGTATTTTGAAAGCAATGAAATTGGCTTCTCACTTTCGGCAGCGAACATCACTCCTCTATACAAATTCACTGTTCCAGAGATATGGCGAGACATATTCTTCCAATGTTCTCGGCCACCGATTAGTTTTCACCTGCAGTGCAGAAAACATCAAACATATGTTGTCCACCGCGTTTGCCGATTTCGATAGTTCTCCCCTGCGGAAACCCCTGTTTGAGCCAATCACTCCACATGGGATTTTTACTCTCGACGGCGCAGACTGGAAGAGAAGTCGGGAGCAGTTGCGGAATCGGCTATCTAACCTCCGCAAGGTCATTGACCTGGGATTATGTGAACAACACTTCCAGGCCTTTCTTCAACATGTTCCACCAAATGGCCAGGTCTTTGACGTTCAACGTTGTACCTCCGCTCTCGCTTTGGATATGCAGACCCGGTTCTCTCTCGGAGAGTCTGTTGATGCCCTCGACTTTGCTCAATCCCACGAAAAGAAGCAGTTCGTAGACGATCTTGATGTCATCAAAGAGAGGATCGTGCGAGATGGTTTTCGTGGCCCACTCCGTCATTTGATGCCTAAACGAGCTTTTTATCAGTCGTGCTGTAGAGCGCGGAAATATGTAATGGCTCGTGCCAGGCGGGAAGTTGAAAGACAGAGTAGCAGGATTGAAAAGACAAAAGGTGGGCGCGCTGGCAATGATTTCAACGAGTTCGATGAGATCTCCCAGTTCGCCGACCAGGCAATGAGCATTCTGCTCGCAAATGATAGCATGAGCACCACTCTCTCAGGTCTTTTCTATTGCTTATCCCAGGACGAACGTATCGTCAAAAAACTCCGAACTAGCATCATCGATGCCATTGGGCTTACGCCACCAACTTGGAGTCAGCTTGGAATATTGCATTATGTTCGCTGGGTACTCCAGGAAGGTGAGGAAAGCTTGACCAACCATTTAGCATCAAGCATACACTGACCCATAGCTTGCAAAGTGATGAGAGTTTTCCCTGCAGTTGTGTTCAACGCAAGAGTAGCAAACAAGCGTTCCACAATGCCAAGCGGTGGAGGAACCGATGGCCAGTCGCCAGTTTTAGTTCGAAAAGGTGACATTGTGGTATTTTCAACCTGGGCTCGGCATCGCCTAGGGAAGGATTTTGGGGAAAGTCCAGAGAAATTCTACCCAGAGCGATGGGAACACCTAAGCGGTGATATGTCCGGCTTCATCCCGTTCAATAAGGGCCCTAGAATTTGCCCTGGTCGTAAGTTTCTTCCCTTGCTACCATGGTCCACACACCGACTGATGACAATGCAGGACAGTATGCCATGACTGTGCTCACGTACATTGTGGCTCGTATTTTCCAGACCTTTTCGAATGTATCCAACTATAATACTAAAGAGTGGACGGAAAGGATTAGCATGACACTCGAGAACGAAAATGGAGTCCTGGTTGGGCTAAGCTAAAATTTGCCTCGACGTGGGTTGAATATCTTGTGTACAAACGATGTGCAAGAACTAATCAAAGTAAACCTTGAAACATCATTGTTCTCAATTTGGTAACTATGAGAAAGAGTGGACAACATCCTTGTGATAGTGAACTGGTGGACTCAAACCTTCTAAGACCATGTCAGCCAGCCCTAAAGAAAGCCAATCATATCGATCTCAAACACAAACCTTTAGCGGCTTCCTAAGCTCACGAAATACATTCTCGTATTTCCTCATCTCGTACGGCGCCTTCCTTAGAAGTGCCTCCTTCCTCTTTCTAGTCCAGCCCTTGACACTCCTCAAGTGTTGTAAACCATGGATGCCAGCCCTCGGATCCAAAAGTTGACTGACATCCCTATTTGCAGGACTGACAAAAAGCGGATCGTGAATAGTATCCCCTTCCAATCTGTATTCTTCCTCCAACGCGAGGTGTTCCTTCTCTGGTGCTGTTTTGGACGGGTCATATGGAGATTTGTGACGCCCGACTTCGTCGTCTGTACCTGATTGGCAGGTTTCCGCCCGAGAGGGGTTGAGAATACACCTTTCAAGGATGAGGTCCTCTGTTTGAGGGATTTTCTGTGCTTGGAGGTAACAGGTGCTGCGGAGAGGAAGTGAGTGCGTGGGGTAGGTGGTACTGGCTGCTTGGAAAGCCCGATTCAGAGGCTTAAAGCTCTTCATAGTTTTTGATTGTGATTGCTATCAAGTTGATGGATCTGACAACGGTGAGTATTTGGACTTCAGAGTGGAAAGGTTGATGTTTGAAGGCTTAAGGCTTAAAACGTGGAGAAGTTGGGAATGACATCATGATTTTTTGATGGCGTCCATAGATGGTTGGATGGTATTTTTCTCAGAGCGGTAGCCTAATCCGGTAATTTGGTGCTTGACAGCATCTGGCAGGTGCTCAGGAGGAAGGTGCGGTTGTGCCCACCTGTGAGTATAAACCCACCCCCCCCCCCTCTCTCTCTCCAAACACCTCTTCCTCCCCATGAAATTCGCATCCTAGATGCACTCCCACTGGCTGTTAGCAGCAAAGCATGTGTGGCCTCAAGAAGAATTCGATGCATATAGAAAATAGAAAATGCAGTAGCTGTGTATGTGACATTAATCATGTGCAGTTCGTAGGACCAGATAAATGTTATTGAGCTGTGGCGGCTTAATGGCCGAAAATTTTTGGTATGCCCCGCTGTAGTATGCAGAAGAGATATCATGCAAAGGAAAAGACACATTCACAAACAAGGAGATAGGCCAGCTTGGGTATTTAAATGCTGTACAAGAACCTGGGGTTTCGATCACCCATTTCCTGGATATCCTGCTCCGACAGCGATGATATTTTCTCGTCCTCCAGACCCTGCGCTCTGCGCTTGTTTATATACCGATAGGAAACCCACATCACACCATACACGACCCCTGCAAATGCCACCATACCCATAGTGACAGCGTTACCACGGACAAAGCGCGGGCCTTCGGAATTGGGATACAAGAAAGGGGACATGACTCCACTGATGTTTCCAAAGGTAAGCTGCAAGCCTGTGGCATAGGTGCGTTTTGCGTATCGTGGCAGGTTCGTAGGTAGCCAGGCGAGAGGTAAACCGACAGCAACGTAAAGCCCCAGGGCGACCATCAAGGCACCGAAGTAATGGACTCCCGAGGACGAGTCCGAAATCAAGATGCCATAGCCAACAACTGAGATAGCACAGAAGAGACATATGAAAAATGCACGGTGTTGGGAGCGATCGCTCAACCAGGCAACGCACAGATATGCAATTGCACCGAGTCCATAGCAAGGGATTGTCAATGCCTGGACCTCGGCGACGGTCCAGTTGCCCATGCCTTTGATAATAGTAGGAAGGAAGGTACTATATCCATAGAGCATGGTATCAATACCAAACTGGCCAATGGAGAATGCCCAGATCTTCCAGTCTAAGACACCCTCTTTCACATCAGCCCAGTGGAACTTCTGGGCAGACTCTGTCTGGCCGATATAACGACTCCGGCGGAGAGCAACAAGTGCCCGCTCCTCTTTGTTGAGATAGTAAGCCGTGTCCGGGTCATCCGCCAAGGCGAACCAAGTTACCACGCCAATTAGAACCGTCGGAATCCCCTCGATGATCATGATCCAGCGCCAGCCTCGAAGTCCACAGATGCCGTCCATGAACCCAATTCCATAAGCCAGTAAACCGCCAAAGGCTCCCGCAATAGCTGCACTGCTAAACAGATAGCTTGTTCGCAAGGCAATCTCGCGTTTGCTATAGAAGAGAGTGAGATAGGTTATAAAACCCGGGAAAAGACCTGCTTCTACGACTCCGAGTAGGATTCGACAGGCAACCAAGCCGCCATAATTTTGAGTGATCCCTGTGAGGGTTGCAATGATACCCCAAATCACCGAGATCGTGGCAATATATCGAGATGGCCTTAGTTTCTTGAGGACAAGATTTGAAGGGACCTCGAAGAACTAAAACATTAGGGTTAGCGTTCGCGCGGTGACTGGATTGCGTGGTATGCATACACAGTAGGTCACAAAAAGGATGGACACGGAGACTTGGTACTGGTTGCCAACAAGGCCCAAGTCCTCTTCCAGACCGTACAAGCGCGCATTTCCAATATTGACTGCATATTCAAGTCAGCCAATGTTTTTGATTCCAGTTGCAATCGCAAAGGGATGAGTCAGACACCCCCACCTCCAGGGCTGGGCACGTACCTCGATCTAGGAAACTGAAGAGATACAACAACACTACGATAGGAAGAATATGTAGGTCTATCTTCCTGATCAGAGTCTTCTCGATCTGTCCCTCCAGAGTTGGCCCTAAGCTGATTTCATCAGGCACATGTTGCTCATTAGATGAACCGTTGTCAGGCTCAGTATGGCTCATGGTGAGAAGCCAAAAATCAGATAGAAGAGAATGCTAGATGAATGGACTCGGCCCCTGGGCCTATATGTTCCCGTGGTCACTTCGCTTATGTTCCAACGGTCAAGGGAGAAATCTCAGGCAAAAAGCGAAAAGGAAGAATTAAAGTTGCCAAGCGCCAAGAATTCGGATAACGACCCTTGCCGATTGATAAGAGAAGTACTTATGGCCTAGGTAACTGTGTTTTATGTCTTTCTTTCTTCTATTCCTTAGGATTTTATTCAGATTTTGCATCATGATCATATCATCGATATATTAAACCACTTCAATGTAGCTGCGTAATCCTGTGTAGGTAGTCCTGAGTATATGTACATATATGTTAGATGTTAGTGAGCTGACCTCGGGATTCCTTGGAAGGTTCCAACGCATATGATGATGTAAGACGGCGCCTGAGGCCAACATGAAGCCAATGCAAGTCAAAACCCAATATTGGGCCCTAATTAGTAGGTTTAGATACACCAGTGGGACATTCTACATCTATCCGTGGATAGCAAGTCTCTTTTTCTGGTATAAGAGTTCTCCATTGACAGAGCAAAATAGGAAGGTCAGCAGATCAAAAATGTAGACCCGTGGACCGGCCTAGCCAGCTTACCTAATAGCAAATTCCGCTGTCATTTTTGCCTATTATTTGCTGCAGCAGAAAGACCTCGGGAGGGACTATCACTTTCTGATTCCTTCTGCACCATATTCAATTAGGATTGATATCTGATATGAACGGGACTTTTTTCCCCCTGCAATTCTGTTCACCCCGCAATGCACTGCTGACAGACACACATCTCTCATGACTTCACTTCCCACTATGAGAAATCCTTCACGTCCACGCGTTTTACAGACCTTTGCAAACGACTACTGAATTTGGTGTTTTTCCTTTCCTTTTTCCGCTATAAGGAGATCTGGAACGACGGCGTCCTCACTTTCTGTTCTCCTGGGTCTCGCACCACCAAATCCATCCAAATCAAAAAGTACCGCTTCAACCAATGGCAGATTTAGTCACTCCTTCCTTTGGGAAGCTAGTCGCATCCAAAACTCTTGATGGACATACTGGCTTCATTTGGGATGTGGCTCTTTCAGGCAATAGCCAAATCCTCGCCTCAGTCTCCAATGACATGATGATCCGTTTATGGAACGCCAACACCGGTCTCCAGCGCGGCGCCGCAAAAGACAACGGCCATTCCAACTGGGTACGCTCTGTGAGATTTTCCCCCACAGGCCGATTCTTAGCCACTGCCTCCGATGATATGACCATTCGTATCAGCGACGTGAACACCGGGTTCACCTACCGCATGCTGCAGGGCCACACTGGTAAAGTTCGAGCGGTAGCATTTTCCCCCGATGGAAAAACCCTCGCTTCAGCCTCAGATGATTTCACTGTACGACTATGGAATGCAAGCTCGGGTTCGCTGCTCAAAAACCTCAATGGGCACTCGGGTTGGGTGCGCGCTGTGGCCTTTTCGCCTGATGGAAGAACTGTCGCTTCAACCTCGGACGATAATACAATTCGCATCTGGGACACAACCACCGGCAATGAAATCCATCAACTAAGCGGCCATCAATCCTCAATCAGAGCCGTCTGCTTCTCTCCTAATGGGAAGCTGCTGGCGTCGGGATCGCAAGACAAGGACCTGCGCATCTGGGATACGAGTTCTGGCGCCATGCTCAACGTCCTCCGGGGACACTCTGGACCTCTGCGCGTTATCACATTCTGTACCGATGGGAGCCTGCTGGCATCAGCGGCCGATGACCTGACAATCCGCGTATGGGCTGCGTCATTGGAGTTTGCCTGCGTCCGAGTCTTAACGGGCTATTCTGGGTGGGTTCGGGCCATGACTTTATCGTGCGACGAGAAAATGGCAGTTTACACATCTGATGACATGACTATCAAAGTCTGGAACTCGGCGTGATTATCTCGTGGAGGGAAGATCCTTCTCGTTGATGCGCGCGTTTGTTTATTATTTGTTTTATTTGAGATACCCACCAATGTTCTTGATTCTTCAGCTGGCGCGCAATTCTTTGCGATTAGCAATCAACTTATTTTAATTGATCAAAAGCCGCAACCAAAGATTTCCCTTTGTCTGGATTGAGCAGTCGGGTCGAAGTCGGTAGAGCCGACAAAGATCGTCCACTCCGCTCTAATATCAAAACCCTGGCTTTCGTCGACTTCTCTGGCTCAAGTTGAAGAAATGTGCCCTTCGAAATTTCTATATTGCCAGTGCATATCTTTGGACTGAGGCCATGAGAGAGCCGATTCCAAATGGCAATCCTCACCAAGTCTGTAATGAGATATGTCAAACCCACCAGTACTTGACCATGGTCTTGGAAGAAAACGCACCTACGACCCCACTGAACTGGCCCAGGCCAAACAAATGGAACGTAACACTTGTTTTCTCTCCTTCGGTGATTCCAATGCCACTGCCTTCATCGATTGTGCACCTGATTTGAGCACTGTCAAAAGCGAACTGCATATGGTCAGCTCATAGAAGCAGTTCTAGTACTCCCAACCTTCGTCTCGACATACTGTCTCAGCCCTCTGATACTAGGCCCATTGAACGAGATATTTCGACGAGCCACAGTCTTGCCTTCGGGGAATTCATTCTACCCTGGTCTTCAACCTGATGTGTTGGGTCGCTTGAAATAAAGGGGCATTACTCGCTTCTCGTCTACTCAGCGGCATAGGATGCTCAGATGGACTTGTGAGTATGCCCCTTCTTCTGCGGCCAGGCCTTGCTCTAATGTGCTAAACGTAGGTGGGCGCTGGTATCATCGGCGACTGTTTTCCAAAGAGCGTGACTCAGTATGCCATCTACAATCTTGTGTATGTCTTTGGGCCTTCTATTGGGGCTGTCGCTGGTGGGTTTACCACACAATACACGACATGGCACCGGGCTTTCTGGGTGACGTCTATCTTCGACTTACGGGGCCTTGCTCTGGGAAACGGATAATTCCTTGATTCACGGGGTATGCAGGTTTCTCGCAACCCAATCTACGGAGCCCAGCGAAGCATGGCCAAAAGAATTCAGAGTAGTCCTCATGTTCCCGGGATCGATCCTCGCCCCGGTCGGTCTGCTGTGGTACGGATAAAGAGCGCAGGCCGTCAGGCATTGGATTATGCCGGTTTTGGCATGGGTCTGTTCGCCTACGCTGTGATGATTCTGTTTCGGTGTGCCAGTGCATATCTGCAGGAAGCTTTTACTTTGTATACGGCAGTGCGACAGGTGCTACTTACATTATTCGTGGATTGAAGGGGTCCGGATTTCCTCTTTTCCATCGGAGGATGTCTCAGTCGCCGGGTTATGGATGGGATTTTACTATTGTTATTGGCTGCTCCCGAGGTCGGTTCCTGTTGTTCTGGGTATGGCGATCGACTTAGAGCTCGAAGTAGTGATGCTACTGGACAAAGTATGGATAGCTATAATTCACTTGACTTTCTGCGCGTTATGAAATGACAATGACTATAAAACCGGATATTTTGCGCAACGTGTTGTTAACATTTGAATGCATGAAGCCATGTAACCTCGGTTCAATTCACCTCCGCATCACCGGGGACATAGCTGACCCCCAGCTTCGAACTTCGTTTCTCTAACCTTCCAATTTCCAACGATCTACAACGATTGCAATGTCTGATAACTACGGTAGCTACCAAACGGAGATCTACGGCAAGGGTGCCTTAATGAGCATCCTGCCTGGTGTAACCACCGATCCCCGCAAGCTAGTGGAGCAAGCTCGAGAGTCTCTAGGCGTTCGCGCATTCAATTATGTCGCCGGCGGAGCAGGTGAGAAAGCAACAATGGATAGCAATCGGCTGGCATTTCGGCAGTGGAAGCTGTGAGTTTCTAGACATTTACAGACGTTTACCACGATAATCAGAAACCACTGACGAGGCCAATAGAATCCCACGAATGATGCGAAATGTTAGCTAAGGCAATATGCAATGAACTACGACTACGTTCTCGCTGACTGATGACATACCCAGACACCCGAGCAAGACGTTTCAGTCGAGCTCTTCGGTCAGAAATACGACAATCCCCTTATTGTCGCACCGGTCGGCGTACAGGGTATCTTCCACGAAGACAAGGAGACAGGCCTTGCAGAAGTATGTGAGGAAGTCGGGGTGCCGTATACGATGAGCACGGCGAGTACGAGCTCGATTGAAGAGGTTGCGACCGCCAACAAGGACGGGAAACGATGGTATCAGCTGTACTGGCCACAGGACAACGACATTACTCTGTCGCTGCTAAGGCGGGCGAAAGAGAACGGGTTCTCAGTTCTGGTTGTTACTTTGGATACCTGGTCGCTGGCGTGGCGACCGGCCGATTTGGATAACGCCTACGTACCCTTTATCAAGGGGGTGGGGAACCAGGTCGGGTTTAGCGATCCTGTTTTCCGCGCGAAGTTCGAGAAGGAAACTGGATCGAAGATTGAGGACGACATTATCGGTGCATCGCGCGCATGGATCGGTGGCATTTTCGCTGGAAGTCCGCATTCGTGGGAGGATTTGGCTTTCTTGCGGAAGAATTGGGATGGGCCGATTGTGTTGAAGGGAATCCAGCACGTGGAGGATGCGAGGCTAGCGCTGAAATATGGCTGTGAGGGGATTGTGGTTTCCAATCATGGTGGTAGGTGCTTCTTTCATCGGCTTTTCATGTTCTTCTCTAATTTCCGTCCAGGTCGTCAGGTGGATGGTGCCATCGGGTCTTTGGACGTCCTTCCGGAAATAGTCGATGCTGTCGGGGACAAAATGACGGTACTTTTCGACTCGGGGATTCGGACGGGTTCGGATGTGATCAAGGCACTGTGCTTAGGAGCCAAAGCAGTTCTTGTTGGTCGACCGGTGATTTACGGACTGAGCATTCAGGGCCGAGACGGGGCCAGACAGGTTCTCAAGGGGCTTCTGACCGATTTGTGGCAGAACATGGGCCTATCGGGGATTCGGAGGGTCAAAGATTGCGACCGGAGTCAGATTCGCAAGGTGCAATACGGAGGCGACGTGAAAGCGATGATGTAGAATCGGACATAGTAACGTGTATAGAAGTCTTGGAAGTCGATCACATGTGAAAGGCCGATCTTCAGTAATTGGGCTACCAAAGCTACCAACTTGGCTTACAACCTACAACCTACATGGAGGGACACACTGTCAATGTAAAAAGAATCCTATGGGTTGAATATCCCTTATTCTTGATATGTTTACAAAGTCCAATGGCCGGGGAAACCCCGATGTCGAGACGAATCTAGACCATGCGCACGCTCACGTTCCCACGGGGTCGACTCTGCTCCCGCGACCAGTCGCGTCGTTGATATCTTTGATTACCCAGTCGACCTCGTTATCGTTGCGGCTGGGCACATTCTTTGGCGGGGCGGCCCTAGATGGTGCGCGAGCCACGACTCTGACCAGCTTGGAACTAAGCCGGGCTTTAGTCGAGGGCATCTTGACGAGGGCAGGAAGAGATGTCGCCATTCGTAGTGGCGATGATCGCGGTAGGACAGAAGCCGAGTCTCTTCTGGAGCGAAGTGTATGTTGCTGGACCCTCTAGGCCTGTCAACTTGGTCTTGAGTAACACCCCCTAGTTGGCGACGCTCCACACGACGGTGACCTCGGCATCTTTTTTCGCCGCAGCGACATTCCATTTCTCGTCGACCACTTTGTCTTCGGTTGCGAATCTCTCGCAGGCACTTCTATCTACTTTGGATGCCATTCTTGGATCCACCGAGTCTTCGAGGGCCATTGCGGCTATTATCACGCTGATTCGACGTGAGTTTAGATCTCTTGAACCCGGCGCAAGTACCGAGAACATCGGCGTCGGAGACCTTCTCATCGGTTCCCTAGGCTTCGCGCTATTGCAGCGTTGGGGTAAGAAGAATACCGAGAGACATCTGCGGCAGAATGGCGGGGATGAGATTGTTTGGGATGTTGTCATCCTGGATGACGGCGCAAGAGCAGACGTGATCAGATCCCATGAACTGCAATTCCCCGAGCGCAATAATGAAGAGTTGGTTGAGCCTGGCAGTGCTTCGTTTGTGATGCCTGGAAATGGCGACGAAGCTTTTGATGTAGTCCGACGGACGAGCGTGTCTGATTCGTTTGGGCATCGTCTCTCTATACCCTTGGACGGTCAGCAGCAAATGTCCGATGAAGACATCCGCGCTTATATTATGAGCCAGCTTCCTCAGGGCTGTCATGCATCTATCAGATCGGAAGCCCTAACGGCGCGAACGATCACCGTCGATATTTACGATGATGATATGGCAGAGATCGCCGCCCCGCCTGGAACGAAACTGATAGAGGAGAGATTCCATCATGATCATGCTGATGGCCAGGGATGGTGTCCCAGCCATACAGTGGTGTTTAGGACAGCCTTCAACAAATCCCAGAGCACTCAGCTGCGACCCTATGACGACTCTGGAAATTTTTCCCTACCTGAGCCGGATCATCATAAACGAGCATTGCCGGGCAGGCCATCGTCCAATAATTCGACGAAGCCCCATCATGATCTGTCGCGTTCACATCCCGATGCCACACAGGGCATTGCTCTCGAGCACCGTGGAACAAATCCCGACTCGCCGAAAGAACCTCCCAAGCCTGCACCTAGCAAAGGCCCATTCGCAAAATTTGCGCAAAAGGTTAAGCCGGCTGGCTTTGAAAGGAACGAGACCAAGCAGCCACTGGAAAAGAAACCATCTATAGACTCGCCCGAACCCTCGGGGATCCAACGCCCTCGTCTACCTCCCAGGGCTACAAAAGGAACGGCGTCCGTGAAGGCAGCGACTGCACGAGAGGTCTCCAGCAGACCCGCTCTCAAGAAGAGACAGACCGAACCTCTGAATTATCGACCGACAACCCCTGTCCCGAACCGGGGTTTACGAAGGTCGCCCTTTCCAGACTCCCCTCAAAGGCAGTCGCCACAGTCGCAAACGAAACACGTCCCGTCTCACGAAATGTCTGTCTCTAGGGGCCCGCGAGGGGGACATTTCGCAGTGCGAGAGAAGAGCCAAGAGTCACTCCTCACTCAAACTGACACATTCCTTTCACGCCGTGGTGCTGGTATGCGCTCTGGATCGCCTACCGCGGTCCAGACTCACGTTCGCAGCAGCAGCTCCATGTCTGTGACAAGATCGGAAGCGGACGGGACTTTGTCTGCGAATGATGACCGTCCCGGTTCGTCAGGTATGCATCGCAGATCCCATTCGTTCACCCCTAGCCTGTATTCCCTAGCGACTGCAGGGTCTGAGACGTCGCTTCTGCTGGCGCACCGGCCTCGCAAAAGCGCATATGAAGATATGGAAACCATCCAGGCACTCAATCGCGATGGCTATGTTCCAGGCATTTTTCCAGAGAGACACTTCGTGCAAAACATTCGCCGGTTCTCGCGCTTCTCCTCTGCCTCATATGGCTCGAATGCGCTCACGGTCATGGGTGTTCCTAGTGACTCGAAGAATCTACCTAGTACGAAGTCAGACGGTCACGAGCACAGTGCGTTCTCAGAGAATGCAGGCCTTCCACCCTCTACGATCCTCCTATCGTCATTCGTCGATCCAGCTGGTGGCTCGAACGCAGCTGGTGAGACAGAGACAGGCTTCCCATTGGTTCACTACCTTTCTATCGACCATGACTCCAAAGCCGTGGTTCTCACTCTACGAGGGACATGGGGCTTTGAAGACATCCTCACAGACATGACCTGCGATTACGATGACCTCGAATGGCAGGGCAAAAGCTGGAAGGTGCACAAAGGCATGCACGCCTCAGCCAAGCGACTCCTAGAGGGCGGCGGCGGCCGAGTCATGATCACCCTACGTGCGGCACTAGAGGAATTCCAAGACTACGGTATAGTCCTATGCGGGCACTCGCTCGGCGGAGGCGTCGCAGCCCTTCTCGCAACGATGATTTCAGAACCCAACCCCTCCACAGCAGGCACCTCCTTCGTAACAGCCTCATACCAACCCGCCACACGTCCCCGCCTCTTGACCGCAGATAACAACCTCAATCCAAGCATCCCAGACCCCAGCCCACCAAAATACACACTCCCAGCGAACCGACCAATCCATGTCTACGCCTACGGGCCCCCAGCCGTGATGTCCCCCTTCCTACGACTCGCCACACGAGGCCTAATCACAACAATCGTCAATGGCTCAGACATAGTCCCCAGCCTGTCGTTAGGAATCCTGCACGACATGCACACAGCGTCCGTATCCTTCAAAGACGACGCCACGGGCGCCAAAGCGCACATCCGCCAACGGGTCAGCGATTCCCTCCGCCAAAGCATCATCCACAAATTCTACGTCAACCAGCCTCCGCTGGTCGTCAACGCAGGTGATGGGGTCGGCGAAGACGCTTGGGCCTGGAAGACGTTGAAAATGCTGCGGGATGAGATGCGTGCACCGAAACTCATGCCGCCCGGTGAGGTTTTTGTCGTTGAGACTATGCGGGTTCTGCAGCGTGATGCGTTCACGGCGCCGGAGCTCGGGATCGATGGGTATCCGCGTCTTGGGAGGCCTGCGACTCGCGTGCAGATTCGGTTTATCCGGGATGTTGATGCTTGGTTTGGTGAGCTGCGCTTCGCTGGTGGCATGCTGAGTGATCATAATCCTGCGCGGTATGAGACTAGTCTGGCTGCGTTGGTGAGGGGGGTTTTGGATGAGTAGACCTCAGAAGGTCTTTGGTATCTATGTGTTTATGTTTAGTTTTATTCTCATTCGAGTGTTTACCTGCGAGTTGGATATTGGGAAGATACATGGTTATTTGGAAATAAACTTCCAAAGTTATGTTGGTAATGATTTGATGATAAACTTAGGGCACATATAGACAACAATGGGTATTTACAAGCTAACGGATATCCCTTGGAACTGGCCCGGCAAATAGTTCATGATCGGAGCAGTCCGAATGAGAAACCGTTGATGCGTTGCCAGAGGGTCATTGACTTGTCAAATAAAGAGCGAATATAACAAGTACAAACGCCACTAAGACGACTACAGGATAAAACATAAGGAGTCTTCATCATAGAATGTACATTGAGAATCGTAAGTTTATATAGTGTATAGAACCGACCCATCTAAACCAAATGGGAATCCGATAGAAAGAATCATAACCAAGATCCAGGGTATCACGGCATCACACACAACGCCAAACAAAAGAAATCCCCATCTGACAAAGGAAAAAACACCTTTAAGAAAAATAACATGACAAGAATCAGAAGAGGACCAAGACAACAAATTCACAACCGCCTATACGACAAGCGCAGTAGCAGCAGGGGCAGGGCCAGGGCGACCAGAATGGCAGCCACGCTCATGGCGCTTCATGTTACTGCGCACGGAGAAAGCCTTACCGCAGCCGGCATGCGTGCAGCGGAAGGGCTTCTCGCCAGTGTGCGAGTGCGAGTGGATGCGCAGGGAGGAAGGGCGCGAGAAAGCCTTGTGGCATGTACGGCAGATATAGCGGTCGTGGTTCTGCTGGTACGGGGCTGTGGTGGAGGGCGGGAAGTAGTGGTGGTGTTGCCAGGCCGGGGTGACAGGAGAGATGAGAGCCGAAGACGAGTGAGAGTGCGAGTGCGGCTGCTGCGTCTGGACCTGGACAGGGGGCATCTGGGGTGCTGATGCTGGTGTTGAGGGCTGGAAGGAGGATGTGGTTGGTGGGCGAGGGTAGTACATTGGCTGTTGAGGAGCGTCGACTGGAGATGTGTAGGATGAGACGCTTGGTGCAGGCGAGGCGTAGGGTACTGTGTTGCGAGGGATGTGGACTGAGCTGTTGCTGGAGATAGAGGAACGGTGAAGGTGATGCTGGTGTGCTTCCTTGTGAGACAGCGACTCCACGGGAGATGCGCGGCGGTGGGCGTGGCCAGAGCCGGGGCGCAGAGGTGGTGTTGGGGGCAGTTCGTAGGACTGAACCCGGACATGGCGGTCACCGAGAGATGGTGACAAGCGTTGGCGCTCTGGAAGGTTTAGGGTTAGCGAGGCTGTTTTGGGGTTGCAATATAGTTCCAAGTACTTACTAGCTGCGTGCTGAGCACCATCAGCACCCTCAAACAGAGACGAGATTGAAGGCAATGAGACCTTGGGCTCTTCGGCTGGCGGCGACAGAGGCGGCGAGCGCTTATAGTAACTGGACTCGAGAGGAGTATAGATCGGCTTGACAGCCGCGCTGTGAGAGAGGAGGTTGGAGAGATCCATGGTGAAGAAGATGTGATGGAGAGGTTTGATCCAGGTGCGTTCCAAGTCCAGCTTTGTTCAGTGAGTGGGGGATGCCACGAGGTTTATACCTAGAAAGCAGGCGGGCGGCTTTCCATGATCGCCAGCGGACTCTGCCGACTCAGGCAAAATTACGATTTACGTTACGACATTTTTTAATTCATTTTTAATTCAGTTTTTTAATTTTCCCTTTTTAAATTATTTTTAATGAGAGGCAGTCTGTTCCAAAGCTTAATTTAATTGGTTTTTACTTCTTTAGGTTTAATAAATTCAAATTAAAATTAATGCAAGCGAGATAAATAATTATTAATAATTCTTTTCGGAGATTAACGTGGGGGGAATGACGATTCACCCACGCGAAGGCAGAAGCCCTAACCTTCTAGCCTTGTGGGATGTGCAACGCCCTAAATCCAAATTGGGAGGCCGTAAAGACCCCGTTGGACGATTGCACCTCGGCTACGGTTAGTGCAGATCCTGCTAGACCTGTCACATATCCCAACCCCATAAACGGCTGATCGATCAGGGATCTATCGATCTGCGACAGCGATAAACGGTTGTGTACGGTGTAGACATTGATATAATAATTCTCGTGGTCTCTCCCTTTGAACTATGATGATAATATAATTAATATAAGTGTAAAACCCGGGGATGACACCGCGGACGGGTTCAGGAGATCATTATGTCGCGTGGCTATGGAGAAACCTTGGAAAACGGCGGCAAGCCAAAAGGGAAGGTCACAAAGCGATAACGCTAGTCCGCTTTTGGCCACACCTCCGGAACCTTGGAAATCATATTTACGTCTGCGCTGCTTATACGCTGGTCAGGCTACTCCATACATACCTAGCTATCCATGGGTTGGTTATGCACTACGAATTTAATTTAATATATTAACTATCGTTTCCGCTGCAATCGATCCTGGTCATCACCCAAGGGCGGCTCTAAGCGCTGGGGGCGAGACCAGAGGAATGCCTGAAACATTTATTAATCCATGGCCCTGCCTCGCTTACACGAACCTTGTAGGCACAGTGAGCGGAGTACATACATCGATGTATGTATATCATCATACAACGTACATGGGAGAAAAACTTGTTTCCTTCCCACATTAGTGCATGATACGTACTCCGTTCACGATATCCAGTTACGGAGTAATCTACATATACCCTCTAGTCTTAGCCCGATCGTGAAACTGGTTTGAGAAAGGAAAGATCGCTTCAGCAATCAAGAACCCATACTGATACTAAATTAAGAAGGTAATAAGGCCTAGAGTCGATCTAAGACCGTGCTCCTGAAGATCACTCCTCGAAGCCGTGGAAATGAACTATCGCTACCATCGAAAATGAGTTATTGACATGATCGGCGTTCTGGAACATTACTCCTATTACCATTTTACCTGTGACCCTTTCCGGCCGTGCACGGCTTCTGCACAGGCGCGATTGGGGATTGGCCGTTAGATGTGGATTCATCCCGGCCTCGTGGGAGCGAGCTCCACTATTTAGCCCTTTACGAGAGATCGCCGGTGACGGAGGTAATAAATACCCATGAAAGAACGGACTGTGCAAAATAAAGTAGATGGAAATAGGATATAAATCATACATTCATGAATTTATTTTGAATTATCCTTTACTTCTGCACTCCGTATCTCACCTGACAATCCCCCTATCCACCGTATTGATTTATTGGTTACTATTTTAAAATGGCTCGAGCGTCAGGATCGTCCCGGTCCTACGGATGATCAACCCCCTGGTCGGCACTTGGTACGGATCGCCTATTCTCAACTGAGACTGGTGCCGGTCTTTGTATTCCGTGGGCATTGATTGGGTCTCCCTTGGTTCGGCCCTGGGTAAATGGATATTTGCCCTTTCAAATTCATCTCACACATAAAGTCATGTAAGTCATAGCTGTGAGCAGTGTCATTTGTATAGGACATACATTTCTTTTAGCGATCTTCATTCTGAGAGAAACTTCACGCTCGGAAGCCTATTTTTGCTTTTGCGCTTTTGCTTTTTTCTTTTCTCTTTGGTCATGAAACCGGTAAAAGTGTGATCCGCTCAAATCCCATAAGAGCGACATTACGCTTTGCGTTTTCGTTTAGAATTTTCATTCGAAGGCTAAAACCAAGGTTATTTCCCCCTTTCATTCCACTCTGCTATATTCGACTATGTTTATCCTCACTCCGCGTACGTATCCTATTTTGCCAGTCAATAATCGATAGTCTGGTCAATCTGACCGAGGAACATCACATTGAGGGTGATCGAACTATCCTCTTTAGGACATAGACCCGGGTAGAGAACGGATTCAGCCGTGATCGCTGATCGTTTCTTGATCCCGGGGCACTGGGCCCATGCCACGCGACTGTCTCACCCCTTTCTTCCCGAACACACAGGCTTGTCCGGGTTGGGTCAATGGTCGTAAATCAGTGGGGCGGAACATATCCAGCCACGCGACAAACTTGGATCTTCGCAGATGTGATATCTTGCGTACCATATATGCCCTCTACAGATGTATACGTTCAACACGACATCCACTATAAAAGTAATGGTTGCCTTGCGAAAAGGTTGACACATGGCACTTGCATATTCATATGCGCATTGTGTCTGCTGTATCACATATCACATCGTGTTGTGTTTCATCAAGGGAAATCCTAAACTATAATTAAAATTAAATAGCCCCAAGCGTCAGTCTTGGAACCTTGACGGAATTTCCAAAAGTCAAAATGGTTTCAATGTTCGAACACCCGGGCCGTACATTCCAAGTTCGTAAGCCGTAAATTACCTTACTCCAGTGGTAGCTTCCAAGTTACACGCCGATCGGCGATTGGTAGATCCGATCTGACGCTTGTACTACTTGGGAAGGTGCTTTTATTGGACGGCGAACGCGCCTGGCAATGCAAGTGCCACGCATTTAATATGCATCCCTTGTTTTTTGTTTTTCTCCATTTCACGTGGCAGCAAGCCCTAATCTGGCATTCAACCCGATGCACCTGTCTGCATCCGATCATTAGGATATTCGCATGGGATCTTCCCGCCACAAAGACTGCAGTAGTGTACGGAGTACATAGGACGGAGTACATATTCCATGCTATTGATGCAGGTATTGGATTATTGAATATTGAATTCCCAGTAATACGAACGTGTCGAATAACACCTTGCTTCCATACCCATGCCCAAGTGGTCAATTTCAAGATTCATCTGCACTGATTGCATGTTAGAAGTCAATGAGTATGATATCGACAACATAGTACAACATATGAACCATCCTCCCAACTAACCTCCTTCCTATTCGGAGATGATCGGTGGATCAACGAAGATCCAACTTCAGGGGGAGACATAGCCGATGGCCATAGCTCCCGCTTACTCATCCCATGATCGCCCGCCATCGCTAAGCGACGACCGTTTAGGCAGTGTCTCCGATGCGGTCCTCCACCTAATGGCGATATTGATACGCATTGACTCGTATTTGGCCCCTGGTGCTTATGCAACGTACTGATCACTGCAACGCGTGTTATCGGGATATTGGTTGGGATCTAGATTTAGATCAGATACCTGATCTGATGATTTCGAGGTCAATTTGCCATGAACCACGTTATGGAGTAATATTTCTGCTGTAGGATGTATTTGATCAATGGAGTATGGATTACTCCTTCAGGATCCGATACCCCGACAGTCTGATCCCTTTCCAGCCCCCAAAAATGAGAGAAAGACATTTCATTTCTACACCGTAGATTGTCATCAGCGTATTCGCCGTATAGCAAGCCGCATCCGAACCTGGACAGTGAAAATCAGGGGGAAAAGTAATAATAGAATGTCAACCCCAAAAAAGCAAAAACAAAGATCCTTAATTACCTGCTACATATGTATAACCGACGCTAAACGAGGGATGATCGACAGCGATCACCTACAATATACCTGTACATATTATTTCATTGTCTCGAAAAAGACAGATCTAATAAAAGGGGGCTGTCGCTTCCAAGGAGCCGGGCCCAGGAGAAACACTTAATAAGAAATCAGGGCTCCGGTAGGATCTTACCGAAGCGTACTAGTCCCAGCTAGGTGGACGGAGCATTGCCAGAAAGGGCGTTAGGCGAGAGACGGTTAGAATCCGGCATGTCTTAGCTGTGTGAAACAACCTGTTCGTCAAGGCGATCACAGGAATTAGGGAGCTTACCGGCATTGTACCGGGGGGTACGATTTCCCGCCTCGGTATAACCCCCGTGTAGGATCGGCCGTGGGGCCCCTAGCATCGGTTACACTTCTGTGTGAACTGACCATGTCGGGGGTTCCATATTTTTGCCTTGGAAAAGAAAAAATGGAGAACATGGAGCAATGGAGCAATGGAGCTCTTCCCATGCGCTTGATCGCTATTTTAGGGAGGTGATACCTGACCGATCGTCATCCTCGTAGATCCTACGGAGTACGGAATACTCCGTACGGAGTTATGCTTGCTCCTGATCTGTTTATGTATACCCCTTTCACACCCGTCCTCAGTGCATCAGTAGATCTGGACCACATTGACCCTCCCCGATGAGTCTATGTCTCTGCTACGGTCGTATCTATCTGGATATCTGCGATCTGCACTCCGTTCGCTCCACTGGAGCTATGAAACACCCGAGAAACCTCCCTGCGCTAAACTCATGAGCCATATCCGAATGAAGCCATATACCCGCGCATAGTCTAAGGAATTGTCTGATTAGTCCTCGATAGTCGGTTTCATTAACTAGGATACCTCGACTTTTGCCTCGGTACTTACCTATATTGTTACAATATACATCGGACGGAGTACGGAGTACATACTCCATAGACATACTCCATACCTCCGTGATCCGTAGACTGTAGCAAGAAGAATAAAGTTCAGTCTTTGATTACTTTGATTAAGGTCCTGCCTATTTGGGCCTCATACGTCCACCTCTTCCTTTCATTTAGCTTTCTATTTTTCCACCCTAATCCTTCGGATGTGGTTTCGGGTCTTTGTTCGGAAGGATTCATTGTCGCAACCGTTGAGATATCATTTTCCAACCGGGTGACTCAGGATTATGTGATCCCTCGGGATCCACTCGCCCACGATTTCCTGCACATCCAGCATCCCAACTACACACTAAGCACACTACGTATGCAAGTACAACGTATGCAATCAACTACTTCGGACATATTCCGTACTCTGTCCACACCAAGGGAGCGGGGAGGGTTGGGCAAGGGTCTGATCATGCCCAGCCTCCCACATCCCAGACACATGCTGATGGTGACATACTCTGTACATACGAGATCAATGCCCATCGCATGGATCGCTTCCTGGGATGCAATGCCACTGTAATGTCGCCAACAAGAAATCCACACGCCTAGTCCTGTCATTGTCTATATTTGCATTTGCAGGGTACAAAATATATAGTTATATATATATATATGTGTGTGTGTGTGTGTGTGTGTCTCCTTAACTATATGTATATATTATATATAGAGTTTCGACTGCACAATAGTGATTCATCGAACCGGGGGCCATACTAATTCGGTCGCGTAGAAGGCAATCCCCAAATCATCCCTGTCGGAGAGGCAATTTCAATGGGAACCTTGTACAACATAGAACGTATGTACGATGTGGTGTGGACGCTAATGGTAGATCCTGGGTGATCGACCGTGTGATTTTCACGGTCTTGTTTCATGCCGGCAATTGCTTCTTCCCTTGTGCGGGGATTGGGTAGGAAAGGCATGTTGAGCCCATTATTATGAAAGCATTGCGGAGTACGGAGTACGGAGTACCCCGTAGGTCATTGGATTGGTAGGGAGGTCTTTTAGTGACTAGAATGGTAGATCATACCACCGTTGCATTCCATGATTTTTTTTTTACTTTTGGGGCCTGGGACCTGTTGGCGGTTAGACATCCTGTTCGGAGTTCAGGTTCACCTCGCCACGCCGTGGTCCGTTGGGTCTCCATATGCATCTAGTAGCATATATTATTGGATACAGGGCCGGCCTGGGTCCCGTCTTCTTGGTATTGGTTATCCTGCGCCGCATTACAGGATCGGAGCCGTCAAGTCAGACACAGTACAGGTGGAAAGGGCTTGCATTGTACTCCGTATATCTTACATTATATGTAGTGACATGGTACAAGGTACATGTTCCCAATAATAAGTCCAGACTGCATAGGCAGTCTGCAATGATATACAAACATTCCATGTCACCAGGCCGTCCAGATCTGAATATGCCGGGTGTGGCCGAGATTGTGTGACCCTGCGATGCTACGACCTGAACTCTGTCGTGGCGCTTTACAGTATATGGCATATTATACTCCGTACATTTTTCTCTTTTGCCCTCTCCAACATACGTACAGAGTAGTGAGACCCCAAGCCACGTTATGGGGGCCGTTGAAAAGGATCAAGCAACAGAGTGACCAATGCGTTGATCTGAGTCTGAGGGCCGTGCAGGACTCTCCGCCATGATGCATCACTGGTATTGAAACCTGATGTATCGGCTTTGCAGGTAGGAAGGAGACAAGTGACTCACTACAGAATAGAAAGTGTCCAGTAAGCCAATTTGGTGAAAGTAAGCGGTGTAATGAGTAACAAGAACTTAACAGAAAAAGGAAAAAAAAGAAAGAGAGACTCGGAGTAGGATAATACATATCTGAAACATGAAACATATACAAGAGGCAAAGAGGCAAAGACTGGAATAATGAATAGACCAAAAAGGCGTCGATCAACGTGCATATGCATGGTCTACCTAGAGAAGACAAGAGTATTGAAATCAAAAGCAGATTAGAGTTGATAGCGAAATGTCATTGTTGACCGCCTATTGGTGTGCAATCCTCCGGTGATCGACCTTTCGATCTGAGCTCTCTTCTTCTTCTTTTTCTTTTTCAGGTTTCTTTTTTTCTTTTTTCTTTTTTTTCTCTTCTTTTTCCTTTTTGGATTATACCAAGCGATCTATTTCTTTTTCAGTCCAATCGTCCGATCCGAAGCAGGGATGAGAATCCTTTTTCATCGAACTTTCTAGGCCAAAGAGGAACAAGCCAAGAAAGGCGTAAACGGTCTTTGACCTCTTTTGCCGTCTTTGGTAAGGGCCTCGTTAACCTCTTTGAATTGGTCACTGCGGCTCCCTTTTGACCCCATATGCATGATCGGCCACTCCGTGTCTGTGCGAGACCCACGTTGGGATTGGTCTGATCTTCATATCGCCTGATCTATTTGTATAGACATTATAGACAATATGCATAGTAAAACAAACTTGCTCATGACTACAACATACGTAGATATGCTCCTTTTTTCTTTCTCCGAAATCAGAGATCAAAGGGCCTCTTATCGGAGGTTCGAGAGACTGGCCAAATGAGGCAAATGGGGTAGACAGGGTAAACTGGTAAATGGGTAAATTGGGGTAAATTGGGTATCGCAAAAGAATAAACTAATCCCCGAGAACTTCATTATTAGGCATAGACGTCCACTTGACCAATGCTTTGCATAGGCTCAGATGGCCCACTGGTGATCGCGCCGGCCGCCACTGCCCTCATGCTCCTGATTGCCTTCTTGAAGTTGGTCTTATCATAATCTTCGGGCATATGCTCTCCACTGTAGATGCAAAGCACCCGCATACCCGGCTTGTAAGATAGTTGTTCAAGCAGCTTCGGTGTAATGAGGAAGTATTGGCCACCTCCACCACCCCCGATGGGGTTGCCATTCTCGTCGGTTTCCTCGGTCTCGCTCGAGGCACAGGCAATGTCGACCAGGCGTCCGTGAACCATGCGCTCGTTTCGCGGATCCATACCTTGATTGATCTCATCAACAACCCGGAAGGGCGAGGCCGAGAGCGACTGGAGTGCCATGAGATAGAAGATGGTGCTCACGGCTCGCTCACCACCAGACTGGCGATGTGAATCCAAGACCGACAGGCCCGCGCCCTCGCGGAACTGGACATGGATCACGATCGACCACTCGCCAAACTCGCTAGCACCAGGCTCGCCATTGGGTCCAGGTTCACCTTCTGCTTTGCCCAAGGTAACCTGGCCAGCGCATCCGATGCGGCGGAAGGAATCCGAGAAGGCATCGCTAATCTTCTCGATGAGCGCTTCCAACTTGGGCTCCCAGTCCTTGCGGATGTCTGCGATGGCGTTGCCAAGTTCCGTAAGCTTGTTTAGGAAGTCGGCGAGTTTGGAGCGCAACTTCTCGATGGATCTTTCACGGTCCTCGAACTCCTTGATCATGTGGCTACTACCACCATGGGTGAGCTCCAGGCGGGCCTTTTCGGAGTCAATGTCGGCTTCCAGTTTATCCATGTCATGATCGTCGAGTCCTTCAAGTATAGCTTGCGCGTCGGGTTCGTCGTGTAGTTCTCGGCTGATTCGCTGGGCTTTCTGCAAAACTGCTCTGGCCTTCACTTTGGATTCCCTTAATTTGACTGTAGCTTCCTGGGCCTCTCGTCTCTTTGTTTCGAGCAGCTTCGTACTATCAATGTTGCGATGCCGCAGGGTCTGAAGATCGGACGTTGCCTCCAAGGATAGGACCTCGACTTTCATGAGCTCCTCATGAGCTTGGCGGAACAATTCCACGGCATCCTGCATTGCGTTAGATAAAAGTAGACAGAAATATCAGTGGTGAACTTACGGCATATTCGACAGCGGCCTCAGCCTTTTGAATTGCAATTTCGTCTTGCTGGTTGCGAAATCCACGAACTCTTCCCCGTACCCCATCAAACATCGATGTAATGTTTCGAAATTTGGCCTCTTGTTGAGCTGCAAGTTGTTAGACTAGTGTCAGACGGCAGAACAAGAAATGAAACATACAGATCTTCTCGGGGATTGCTCGATACTGAGTGTGAGCGGTCTGTTTTGCGCTCTTTTCTTTCTCAATGTCGTTCTGCAGTAAAAGTTAGTATGCGATGTGATGAAAGCAAGAGAACTGTTCAAAATACCATTTCTCGCTCGGCCTGCTCGTGCTCTTCGCGTATCTTTAGCACGGCAGCCCTCTCAGACTCGAGCTTCTCCTTGATGTCCTGCAGCTGTTCATTCCACAACATGATGTTCTGTTGGTGTTCACGTTTAAGGGAAACATCAACAGGCTGTTCGGTCCACATCTGAGCAGGCTTGATCTCTCGAACCCGGGTTGAGGTGGCACCAGGTCCATACTCTCTACGCCGAGTCACTTGATAGCTTCTTTTTCCAGATACCCAGGAGCTCATCAGACCCTCCTCCAAACGGGCAAATACTTCATTTGAGATTTCACGTAGTCCGATAGGCGTTGAATGCAGGTTCTTCTCGCTGCACAGCATGGCAATGACAGGATCGGGCCCGGTCAGAAAGTCCCTTGCCCAACCATCGAATCCCAACTGGGCAAGTTGATCGTTAGACATTGGAGCCCTCATAGTATCTAAGGACAGCGAGCAAGTGCGGATACTAATGTCATGGAGCCCCAATGTTTGGTTAATCGCAAGTTGCAAGGTGCGGAAATCTCTCCTGGTCTGCACGGTGAACGATGTGAAGTCTGTCTTCTGAAATAAAGACTCGACTGCATCGGCATATTTAGGGTCGGTGATTGAGCACGTAACGACTGGAGGGCCGAAGACTTCCTTTTCAAACTTGCTTTGGTTCTCAAGAAGCCACCTATAGGCTTTCAGCGTATCGTGAGATAGTCTCTGCAACTTGAGTTCTTGCTGGCCGGAGGCCGAGTCCAAGCTGCTCAGCTGGCGTTCTGCCTGCTCGATGTTCCTTTGAACCTGTTGTTGCTGGTCCTGAAGAGGCTGTTTTCTGTCTTGGATTTCTCTGGCCTTTATCTCAAGCTCGCGTTTTTTGAGCCGTTTCTCTCTCTAATGTGGTGATAAGCATACCGGTCAACGATATAGAATTTAGAGTTTCTTACCAAGGTCTCGTTGTAAAATTCCGGGTCGAACTCCACGGCCTCCTCTTCTTGTTGGCGTCGAAGTCTATTGATAGCTTGTTGAGCCAATGCTGCTTCGGACTTGTGCCTTTGACCACTTTTCCTTTCGGCCTCAATCTGATCGTTGAGATCCTTGATCTTGTTCTCAAATTCATCGATTTTTCGGCCGCGTTCAGCAGCGACTCTAGATGCCTCGCCAACAGAATCCTTTCGGTCGTCTTTTACGCTGTTCAACTGCGCGATATAAGCCTCTTTGGCGTTGACTGCACGCAAAATAGGCTCGTTCTCTGCTTGGATCCGATGATATTCACGCTCAACTTCAGCCTTGGTAACCTTCAGGGCCTCGACAGCGTTGTGGTGTTCCTTGTACTCCACAATTGGACGGCAACGCTCAAGAATTTCGATTTTTCGCTTGATCACGGCTCTCTGGCGCATTCTTTCGACATCAGCTCTTTGCATCTCTTGACGATTCTCCATGTTTTCTAGCAATTCCTTGTCGCCACTGTTGTCCATCTCGAGTTTCTTCTGCTCGGCCCTTAGCCTCTTCAAGGCATCGTGCCACTGGGTCATTTCCGGACCAGCCGCTGCTCTTTGCGTGGAATGAAGAAGCTCAATCGGCGTGAGTGCAGCAAACTCGGCGACCTTATCCTGAGGGAGGAATTGACAGAGATTGTCTACCTGGATGGCGAAAGACTGGGCCAGTTTCAACACGTCATTCTTAGAGGCGTTCGCTCCATTGACTGTAAATGAGCTCTTATTGCCATCACGCTTGATGGTTCGCTGGATGACAGGATTGTGACCAATCTTGGGCGGTCCGCATAGTTCAATCTCAATCGTAGCCTCCCGGGCCCCATGCTTCACAAACTCGCCTAGGTCTTTAGCGCGTCCAAGGTGCTAGAAATCACATTAGTGTCAGTATGAGAAGGCTGTGCAGTATTATAGTCCGGGTCATACCTGAGGTCCCCATCCCAGGCCCAAGCAGATGGCACAGACTAGGGTGCTTTTGCCCGTTCCATTTGGACCAATGACCATGTTGAGCTTTGGTCCAGGGTAGAATACTGCCGACGTGTATGTCACGAAGTTTGTCACCTTGATCCGCACGATCGCACCCGGTTTATAGCCACCGGGGCCAAGGCCATCGAGGGCTATCGCACGCGGGGCCTGAGAAGCTGCTTCTGGTGTTTCAGATCCAGCACTATCCCCATCACTTTCTCCTTCGCCTCCACCTTCACTCTCGTCTCCAGGCTCGGAGCCACCATCGCTCTCAGTGGGGTCCAAGCGGGGGCGTTTGTGGTTCGAGGGTTGGGCTGGAGGAGTAAACGTAGGGTCTCCGCCTTCCTCTTCATCTTCGCTGTGAGGTCGACGACGAGGAATACTGGGTGACGCCATGTTGGTTGGAACCCTCAAGTAGATGTAGAGGGAGCCTCATGGGCTGTCTGTGGAATTCGCTTTGTTCGGCGTCTCTTTGTTCAAGTCAAACGCGAGGGAACGCGTCCGCGATCAATAGAAAGTCTGGGTTTAGTAGGCGGTGAAAGCCTCGAAATGGCCAATTAGTTGCGACCAAGCAGCTTCGACTTTGTATAGCACTCACCATGCCTCCTCCGAATATCAAGAGGTTGGTCTTAACTGCTGCCGTCGTTTCTATTACTATTACGGGCACTCTTTACGGAGCTGGTCTTAAAACAAATCAAGAAATTGCTGAGGTATGAGCGGATCCATCTTCACCGAAGTCATCCGTTTGTCTCCAGTCGTGTCATTGAATCCCATTCCAGATTTAACAATTCATGCGATATAGACAGCAAAGAAACGGCAAGAATCAACGTTTGATGAACAAACAAAAGCCCTGCAGGGAATGCGCTCCAACTTGATCACGCGGAGAGGCATAATCGAGAACCAGATACGGGACTTGGATGCAAGGATGCTGGAAAAGCAGCAGAAAGGCATCGGTGGTAATGATCAGGATCAACAGAATGGAAGTCGATGAGCACTACGGAGTCTTTGCCGAACGGAGCCAACGGATTCACAACTACCGCTTATGCGAACCAACCCACGATGCAGCCGGCACGCTTTGATCTTCCGAAGGGCCGCGCACCACTTTCGATTCGAATACAAGGCGGGGGCTATCGACTATTTCCAACAAGGTCTCAATATCCACTAGCCGCGTAATAATTCCTGCCAGACCAGTTTCACTTGAAGGTGTTCTTCGAGTCGCATCTACACGATCAAATCATGGCCTGCGAAGTCTGGAGGCATTGGACTTCTATTAATGAATTTGACTGCTTGTCACTGGGCAATATCAGTTTTTATGTACATAAGCTGATGTGCTATTCAAAATCAGGCACTACTTCTTTTGTTTATAGACAAAAACATATCTTTTTCCCTCCTGCCGGGAGTCTGCAATGAGTGTCACCACAAAGGTTCCATCAGAGGGCTGAGTGCATGTCGAAGTTCCTCACAGGTGCACCTTTCATTTCCAGACACTGTCTTGATCTCCAATCCAGGGCCGCTGGATAAACCAATCAGCCCAGAAGCCACTTGAACAGTCCGATGGTATCAGGAGACGCTGTTGGCCGGCTAATCTGGAGGCCAGCGGCAAAACCTTGAACGCCTAAGCCTCGAGATTGAGTCTTTCGAGCAAGTCATCCAGCTTCTCGAGCAGGATCTCATAGTTCATCGCATCTTCCGAGAATTCATCCGCGACAACGGCGCCGTCGAGAGTTCGAAGCTCCGGGGCATGGACGTGCGGCTGCTGGCCTTGACTGGGGATAGCCTCTCTGGAAACATCCAGGTTCTGGATATCTTCTGTAATACTTATAACGTCTTCTGGCTGCCCGTCTTCGTCTAGATCTTCCGGTAGTTCTTTTTCTTCCATCATCTCATGCAGACCAGCCTCATCAAATCTCAATCTAAACCGCTCTCCAAGATAGAACCGGATATCATCCAGCATTTCAATGGAATCGGTTTCCTGTCTCGCCTTAATACGAGATGCTGATTCCTTAATCAACTCCGCAAATTCTGGACTATCTATATGTGCTTCCAGTCGATAAGCGAGATATCGAGCGGCGAATTCTTCCAACCGCTGCACGCGCGTCAACCACGCAGCTCGAACAATTGAGTAAATGTCAATATCATCTTCGTCCGCCATTCCTCGAGTTTTCGCAGCCTCAGCCTGGGACATTCCAGCACTGCCGAGGGTGCTGATGACCACGGCGGCTTTTGTCTTCAGCTTCTCAATGAAGAGCATATCTGCGGCGAATAGGACATCGATCGCGATTTCTAAGGGGAAATCGGCTCTTTCGGTGTATAAGAACGTAAGAATAATTTCCAAGACCTCGGGCGAACAGTTGACATCGATGATTGTCAGATGCTCCTTGAGGTAAGCTTCGCGAAAAGTGGATGTGAACATGGTCTGGAAAAATTCAGACCGTAAAAGCATTGCTCGATGGCATGGGAAGACAGCTGATTTCGGCTTGTCAAGTCTCTTCTCATTCGAGGTAGAGATAGGGCCAACGGGAATCGAACTGGATGTGCCATTGCTGACCTCTGGTGTATCAATGTTCGCTTCCTCCTCTTCCTCGGGGAGTTCATCCGCCCTCAGAAGAACATCAGCGAAGATTGCATTGCTTCGATCCCATTTCACTTCGTTCACTTTCGAAGTCTCCACCTCGAGCTTGTTCCCCAGAATATTCTCCTGGAACCATTGTTCCATTTGATCTCGGCCCTTGGAAATATCGTCGGTTCTTCTTTGTCTGGCACGTCTCCTATCTCCGCTATCAAGGATACTGTCTAGGAGACCGGGGATCTCCAAGTACTTGGAGATTCTATCCACCCCTGCAAATGTCTCTGACTCCGTGAAGCCTGTTCCAGGTCCACTTCTCAAGTCCCGAGGGGCTTCACCAAAGTACATGTATTTGATAGCGGCCCCGAATGCCTCCGGAGGAATGGTATTGGGGAGATCCAATGTTGCAGATTGTGGTGCCACAGCTAGTTTACCATGGAAATATGGAGAGCGTGCCGCGAGGATAAATTTGTGAAGGTGAAGCGATTCATCGGATGCAGTCACAACAATATCTGCCGTTAATGGAGACTCACGGGTGAGAAGCGAAGTTATATGCGCGGCTAGCGGCTGGAGGGGGTCCGTGGACTTGGAATAATCATATTCCAGGAGGAGGTTTCGTATCCGGTCGTTTAGGGCATTATAGAGACATCTATAAAACCACCATCGTTAATTCTAGCCACTCTATATAGGATCAATTGCTATTTACCTTTCGCCCTGAAACGTGTCTCGCTCGCAAAGTGCACCGGACTCAAGAAGAAGTTGTACAACTTCATAATGACCACAGAGACTCGCCTACCGGTTCCATCGGTTAGGATGTGGTACGCAGGATGGGTATGGTCGGTTTGTCAATATATTTACTCACCAGGATCAATGGCGTATAATCATAGGGATCACGAGCATTAACATTGACACCCTCGGTGATTTTCTCCTGGCAGACTTTCAAATCGCCCTGACGACATGCGCTGCATAGTTGATGGAATGGCTCACTGAGATCTAAAGGGTTATCATCCTTTATAGTGCCCTCCTTAATCAACTGCTTCTCATTGACTAAGCTAATCTCCAGCTGATCCTTCCGCAGCACAGTTGGCTCATCCATCATGCAGGTTGCCAGCAACAACAGGTCGAAGTGGGATGAGGGCAAACTGCAATGGCGGGGCGGAAACAGGCTTATCGATAAGCACGTGACCATGTACCTGTGAACTCCGAAATTAAGGGGGTTTCTATATTGTACAGACATTGAGAATTAGTAGTGTGATAAAAAGACATCTAATGGTTGAAGTATCCATTGGATATATATATTTCAAGTATACATAATGTAGGTACATAGGTGTGCAAGCCATCGAGCTGTAATTGAACAAACGTCATTTCAGGGTTTTGCCTCTCCTGACGACCGTTTGATCTCCTTCCCCCACCGCCTGCCGGGTTCGGGAAAGCGCCATAATCACCGTTGCATAGCAACGATCCCCCAAACACCCATCTTCAAAGCTCCAATTCATAATGCCTTGACTCTTCCTCAAATCTTCAATTCTGCAGTTCGACTCTTTTTTTTACTAACACAGGATCTAGTCTCACAACGTTCATGCATCATTGACTCTCATTCACCTGTTTCGTCTTCAACTTATTGTCCTAAACTCTACAGCAATCTATAGCCATGGCGATTGCTTTGGCTGAGGCCGATAAGTATGAGATTTTGGACAAAATTGGTATGCTCTGCCTTCTTGTGAACCCAATTCATATTTTATATGTTCAAAACTAATCTTGTGTATTCATTCAGGTTGCGGTTCCTTCGGGATCATTCGCAAAGTCAAGCGGAAGTCAGATGGATTCGTAAGTGTAGTGCATTGTTGGCATCTTGCAACCAGAACTAACCTCAATTTGCTCCTATAGATACTATGCCGCAAGGAAATCAATTACATCAAAATGTCACAGAAAGAACGCGAACAACTCACTGCCGAGTTCAACATTTTGAGTTCCCTTCGTCACCCAAACATCGTCGCATACTACCACCGGGAGCATCTCAAGGCCAGCCAGGACCTGTACCTCTATATGGAGTACTGTGGTGGTGGAGACCTAGGTATGGTTATCAAGAACTTGAAGAAAGCCAACAAATACGCCGAAGAGGAGTTTGTCTGGCGCATTCTCTCCCAGCTTGTCACTGCTCTGTTCCGGTGTCACTACGGATCTGATCCCGCCGAGGTCGGATCAAACATTCTGGGCCCACCTCCCAAACCGTCTGGTCTCAAGGGAAAACAGGGGCAAGTCACTATCTTGCATCGCGATCTAAAGCCGGAGAACATCTTCCTCGGTAGTGACAACACCGTCAAGCTAGGCGATTTCGGCTTGTCCAAGCAAATGCAGTCTCATGATTTTGCATCAACTTATGTTGGGACACCTTTCTACATGTCACCGGAAATCTGTGCGGCTGAAAAATACACCCTGCGCTCCGACATTTGGGCGGTGGGCTGCATCATGTACGAGCTCTGCCAGAAAGAGCCCCCTTTCAACGCTCGCACCCACATTCAACTAGTCCAAAAGATTCGCGAGGGAAAATTTGCTCCCTTGCCTGATTACTATTCACCGGAGCTCAAGAACGTTATCGGAAGCTGTCTGCGGGTCAATCCCGATCACCGCCCTGATACTTCCGCTCTGATTAATCTTCCTATCATCCGCTTGATGCGCAAGGAGAAAGAGGTTGTTGACCTCGGAAAGACCCTGCGCCGACGTGAGGAGATTGCTGTTCATAAAGTCCGCGAAATGGAGCAGAACCTCGCTAAGAGAGAATCAGAAAAGCAAAATATCAAGGCCGAAATCGAAAATACAGTTCGACGAGAGTGGGAGGTCAAAGCACGCTTGGAGATTGATCGCCAGGTGCAAAGCGAACTTGATCGACTCCGCAAGCGATTTGAGTCTGAAGTGCAAGAAAGGGTTGCCATTGAAGTGAAGAAGTACAAGCACAACACTTCCAATAACAACACCGCCCGAGACGATGTATTCCGCACAAGTACCCACGGCTCTGGGTCCTCTCGATCCAGCAACCAAGGTTGGCGGTCTTCTCGGTCTTCTGCAAATATGACAGACGACAGCGATAGTACTCCCTCATCAAGCGCCGACATCAGCCAGCTGTCCCTTGGCTCTCCTCCATCAAATGCCCGAAAACAGCCCAAGAAAGAGACGCGAACGCCCTTTTGTCGGTCTAAGACCGTTGTTGATTCACCGGTGGACGTTCAAATGGCTGAGCCGTCACCCATTTCAATCGCTTCGCTTTCCCTGTCCCCTCGCCGCACTTCCGGCCAAGGAGGCGCGCGCAACATCTTTGCAGAGGCGGAGCGGAACAAAGCGAAGTGGGAGCCCACCCTGGCCTACTCTGATGATGAGGACGATACCCCCGACTTGCCCTCACCAACTCGGCCCAAGGTGAAGCCCGACCCATTGAAGGCGCCTCGACGACCTCTACTTCGTCAGAATACCGCGGCTCTCATGCAGAAACTTAGCACTCAGCCTTCTTTGTTCCCTTCCAGCGGTACTCGCCTTCCTCAATCGACAAGTGCATCTACTTCCGAGTCTGAAGAGCGCGGTGCAAGTGAGAGCAGATCCAGGTCTCCCCATCGCCGTCTAACTAAAATCCCCTCATCTGCCAATCTCGCTGCCGACGCGGGCACATCGCCAACTCGCAAGAGTGCCTCGAAGCAACAACCTCCTGTCAAGAATGGGGGTGGCGGTGAAGAGATGTTCAAGGCTGTTATGCAACGCAACATGGGTGGCCGCACTCTGGTTGAACTTGCACAGGCGAGAGCCGGAGGCCGTCCGATGGATGAAGTCAAGCGTTGTGCCAGTGACTCACGCGCTGGCGGTCCCACCATGAGCGTAAAATGCTCTGAACGTGATGCTCCTGCTATCTGGAACCCTGAACTGGATGAGATGCCTAGTCCCTTCCTTGCCCGCGGCAAGAAGGTTATCCGCAACCTGCGGTAGTCTTTCACTCAGATCAGATTTCTGTTGCATTTACTTTGTCTTTTTTTTTCGGGTTGGTTCTGGTTTCGGATTTCTTATGGCGCCTTGGTGTGATTGGAGTTTGTTCCGGACTGGAGGGTTTTTTTTTTTTTTTTTTTCCTGGTCTTAGATTTGGATGATTTGGTTTCTTTTCAGTTCCCCTGTTGCCCACCATTTTGGGGTTTTGCACTTTCGCTTCTTGCGCATACTTTCCCACTATGTCACGGAGTTGGCCCTAATTTTTTCGGAGCATCCTTGCCACATGCAAGACACGGAGTTTGATACACATGTCCATGGGCACGCCCATGGATCTTTGCCTTCGTTGGCTACACACTTGCCTCACCGACTCGACTCTTTACTACTTTTTCTTTTGTTGTTTATGCCGTCATGCCCCTTTCCTTCAAACAAGGAGATGATCCGAGTTCTCTTGTACATTTATTTGCATTAGCCATGCACTGATTGTTGAATTTTTGTATTCTGCTTCCTCTTTCTCTGAATGTCTAATTGATTACTCGTCGTATCCTCGTCCGTTGCACATATGTTGCTGTTTATTATTGGACTAATATTTGCAGTCACTCGGGAATCCTTAGCCCTACTTCAAGTCTGGAAGCTTCGTCCTTAGGCATGTTCTTCAAGAGTGCTCATTGCATTTTGGTGTCTCATGTTTTACAAATTTGGAGTTCCGGTGCTGCAATGCTTTAATGTTGGGTGTACATACCTACTTTCATAGGCAAACATACGTCGTTCATTCCAGAATTTTAGTAGGTTTGTAAATGCTATGCTGACTTTCTAGGCATGTGAGTCGAGACATTTCCGAAGTATTAGCCCTAAGGTACATGACCAACACTTCGCCACTCCTTCAGACTACTAGATGGTATACACAAGTATGCACATCCCATTGAAATCCGCAGCATGATATGTGCATCACGTTTGATGAAATATATATTCAAGAGGTCAGATATTAAGCCCACGACTCCTCATCTTCGACCTCTTCTATCTGAACAAACTTGCGCTCCTGGTTAAGACGCCGCTCCTCTTCTTCTAACGTCAACATCCAGTCCTCCTGTGCCGAATCGTCACCCTGTGCTTCCGGAACGGGGCCGGCATTATACCCTGCTTTCTCAAGCTTGTCCAGCTCTTCTGGTTCTAACAACTTCCCCTGTCCCTTGATTGACTGCTGTTTCATCCTGACGGCAGCCGGAACAAACTTCTTGGTCGCCTCTTGACGCAAGTCCCGAATTTGGGGCTTCGCCTCGTAAACAGTCCTGGCCGCTGGAACCGCGGTCGGACGAGATGGCAGTGGATGAGGACCTCTGAGCTCAACGTTCTGTTCTGAAGGCACATTGTCATCCCGTCTGCGCTGGTGCTGGCGCGGGAGTGGTGGCGGTGTATCCCGCGGCATGGGTATCCTTCGTACGTCCTCATCCGTATCGCTACTGTCACTATCATGAGGCATTCTTGTTTCATCTGAGCCTCGCCTTCGCTTCCCAAGCACGCCATCACCACCACCTCGTCTCGCACCATCACCCTGGCGGCCTCCTCTGCCGCCATGGTCGAACCGGGGCGCCTTTTCGCCAAGAGCTTCACGCGCCTTCAAAACGCTCCGCAAATCCTTCTCCAGCGCTTCGAGAAGCTCCTTATCGCGCGGCCGTAGCTGTTGTCCTGATTCCTCGGCTTCTTTGAAGCTGTTGATCTGTCGCTGGATTCGATCTGGATTGCGGCGCGCAAGTTTCTCGTTTCGGCGCGCTATTGCCTCTGACTTGCCCTTTCTCAACTCTTTTTGTTTATCCTGTTTTCGCTGCGCTACGGCAGGGTTGACCGAGCGCTCTTTGTCTTTGGCCATGACGTCGTGCTGGTGTTGGTGTTGGGATTGGTGTGCGTGTTCGTAATTATCGGTATGGCATAAGCTAGCTGCCCAGGCCCGTAATAAATGCCACGAGCTCTCGTCGAACCAATTCCAGAGATCGCAGACTAGGCACGGTACAAATGTCTGGGCTCTGTGGGGCTGTCGCAGGTGACGGGTATGGTTGGAAACAATAATCCACGGCGCGAACTCAAGAAGGCGCGATATGAGGGTAGCCGGTTTGTCTGTTTCGCAGACTAACAGGTGATCAGTGCGTTAGGTCACCTCGACTGGATGGATCGTGTTGGGCCGTCAGGTCGCGACTGCAGGTGGCCGGGATTGCGATTGGGTGACGCTCACAGGCTGAATGTGAGAATGTGAGAAAGTCTTATGAACAAGCGGTGTGTCAAGCAAAATTGCCAGTTTCAGCCTCACAATCTAGGTAACCAAGCTTGGGTATAGTAGTCGTGGCTGAGTAAAGAAGTTGAGGTTGAGGTTGAAGTTGGGATTTGGTTAAGTGCAGAGTGATGCAGCCCGGAAGAGTTCCAAGGTCAAGTTCCTGGATATTTTTGGCAGGCAGAAAACTACTTAATTAGTTACACACAGCTAAGGCGGAGAAAGAAGCGGTGCGCTTTGAGCCCAATCAAAGTTAAGTCTCGTCTGGTCGCTGCTGTCCTCCGTAAGAACCTTGGAAGAGTGGAGAGAGAGCTACCATGGTTCGGAATTGGGACTACAACATACAACATACATCGTACATTATACATATCTATATGGACTTTTATATTTCCCAGAGTACATATATTAATAGAGGTATTTTTAGCATGGCACATGTATATCATCAACTATTGCAATTCTACTATAGCTTTGGCAGACCTATTGCAGAACCTCTTGCTTCTTCCACCTCGTTGAGATAGGTGCAGAGCATTTAGCCTAACCTGCGCAATATCCAATATAAAATACATTGAAGAAGTACTCCAGGAATGAAACTCAAGAAAGACACTAAAGCATCAAAAGAAGAAATACATAATGTTCTAAATAATTATTTATATCTTTTCCTTGACTTTCGTTCCATCATCAAGCCCCTCTTTATGGGGGGAGGTCCGAGGTGTCATATTTCCGCCTGAGCCTGTGCTCCAGAACATATAAAATCTGGTCTGGCACTAGGCTCTTCCTCGGGGAGTGTAACTGGCTTCCCTCGAGCCGCGCGCTGTTTAGTTGCCGCCGAACTCCCAGCGGCTCACACCTACTTTCTCCGCCTCTTTTTTTTTCCTTTTTGATTTCTCCTCATGAGGGAGGAAAAAGAAGCTTCCCTCCCCTCTTTAACCGTCAATAGTCGCCTTCCCCGATCCGACTGCAGTATATCGCAAACTATCCTCTCTATACCCTCTATCCTCCATCATGACCTGTGGTCCGTTTGGTCTCACATCGAGTTTGATCGGCGCCTCGTAGACTGTCGCGGTCGGAGCATGTCTCTGCCGGGACCAAATGTCCGTCTCAGCCTCGATCCCCGACACTTCGCTTGGCCTCACCTCCTCCGAGATTCAGATCCTCCGACAGCAGCAGCAGATTGCCTTGCAGGGCGGCCATTCCGGCAATGGGGTGGCCAGAGGCAGAGGCACCGGGAGAACCAGCAATTCCAGTTCGCGCGCAACCAGCGCTGCCAGCAGTCAGGGCCGTTTGCTATTAGACCCTATGAGCCTCCGCGCACTATCGCACCAGCTGGACGGTTTGCAGGCTCAGATCAGTCACCGGATCGAATATGTATGTTTTCCCCCTGCGATTCTTGACCGCATGTCTATATCATCGGGAAATCACATTTCGTTGGTTTAACACGAGGCATCCTCACTAGCTCGAGGATCAAATGCAGCGCTCTATCCAAAACACCTACGACCGTGCGGGAAACGTCATTCGCAATGCCGATGCCGAAATTGCCCGCACCCGTGAAATCCTGGCCTCTATCGACGAGTTGGACAATGAGTTGGCGAAGATCGCTCATATCCGTGATATTGTCAAATCATTCCGTGGCCGGATCGAGAACCTAGATCACCGCATTGACCAGAGTTCTCGGCGCCGACGATGATGTCTTCCCATATACACTCCCTCCATATACTTCTTTCAAACACACACCTACTTGAAGCGTTCCGAAAGATCCTGTACGGTCATGCGTTTCTGCACATCTCGCTTTTACTCGACCACTGGATGGTCCGACCAATACACACCTATATTTCCTCCACACAAGTAACCGAACCAGAACATACCAAAGCCGACAGAACAAAAAACTATACATCGAATGTCGCTCACGGACCGTTTTTTTTCTTTTTGAATGCTCGGCAGCCACCGTATTCAGATTTGTCACATTTCATTGGACTGGGTATCTGCTTTATGAAACAATTGACTGAAAGAACTGCATGCCTCGCGGCACTACCGAGGCGAGACACCGGTGTTGAGCATGCGACCTCGAAAGGAATGCCGCATTGTCACGACTGCTTGAGCTGCGCCGATGACGGCCATGACAACTCGGTTTCCACCCGGTACTGGAAATCCATGAGATTTGATGACCATCATGAAGGATTTTTAATGTGATTTCAAGCGCATAAACACGACCATCTTTGCGTTTTCTTGCTTGATTTGATGCTTCTGCTATTCCCCCATGTTGTTTCGATTCCCCTTTCTGCATGTTGCGTGTACATTGCTCTGGGCTTTCTTTTTCTGCGTTGACGTTGGGCCATGTCCATTGCTGGGATGATTATAGCTTGGCTTATGGTGTTCACTGCAATATAAGAAAAGTTCCTTCAAAACAATTGAATCGTACGTCGCGTTGCATTGAGTCCTCCAAGGTCGACATGGATATTGGAATGTCAGGACCTGTATTTGAACAAGCAGGTCGTCGGGGTGGTTGCTGGAGGTATATTGAGGCTACTCACGGGGTTTGAAACTTCTTTAGGTGATGAGGGTGGACACGGTTCTCCTGGTTTTATCGAAACCCCTGGTCATTGTAGCTGAGATGTCATGGTAAAAGCCGATCAAAAAAGACTGTGGCCGACGGCCGTCACAGAGCACCTTGGTCATATCATCGATATAGCAAAAATTGGCACACTCGCCTGTCGACGAACGCACGCTGAAAGTGTGACCTGCCCCGGTTTTGTGTTCTGCACGACATGTGACAATGCGCAGGGCGTAAAATTCATATATGGAAATGACCCCACGCGTGGTAACTGGATTTGGCGGGCGCTATTCACGTCATTGACACATCCGCAGCATCCAACATTGGCACGTTCTCTTCACGCAATTTGACTGCTTCTCCTTGCGACGCCGCAGAAGTATCCGCTTTTTGTGCATTCACACCGCGTAGCAAGGCCGAGTCCTCTTCCTTGCGGCGCTCAACGAGCTTTTTCCCGCGTTTCTCCGTCTGAGGAAATCGCTTTTCAGTCCCGCATGAGAGGCACCGGACGACCAGTACATCGGCCCATGCCTTCTTGCCGTCGCGACTTGCGTTTCTGGTTTCGCGCGAGCAAGTCAGCCCCGGCACCAGGATCGTATCACAGCGCTTGCACACTGATCTTTTCAGTGTGATCGGCAGCCGAATCTGCGTCTTCATTGCCACAGCGCGCAGATGTGATACACATACCCTTGAGAGGTTTCTCAATGGCTCTTGAGTCGTCTTTTGATTCACGGAGCAGACTTGTTGATGAGTGTCTACTGGGCGTCCGTTATCCCCTGAGTCAATATGGACAGCAACTGAGGTGTGCTCATTGTTGTGAACTTTGGCGTTCTGATCCTTGGCGAGTGTAGATTTGCCCTGGAAATATGCGGCGGCTTGGTGTAGGTAATCCAGCCGTGCTCGAATATGGCTCTGAGAGTTCTTAGAATTCTTGGCTTCCTTCTTTCCTTTGGCTTTTGCCATTCTCGAAAATTCGACAGATCACCAAGTGGATCTCAAAATTGTTTGCAACTTGCAATTCGAGAAAAGGTTCCCATTGACGCTAGTCCGCAAGCGGTGAGGCTGAACAATCACGTGATACTCCCTTGGTGAGGTCTTCGTCCTACCGCCTTGCGACTTCTTCCCCTGCACCTTTGTCTATCGAGACCTGCCACATTCCCGCGGTCCATACTCTTCTCCTTACTACCTTTGTCTTCTTTTCACTTCAACCCCACGTCATCTCTCTTTCGCAATACTTTTACCTTTCCCCCCTAAAACTCGCCTATTTACGTCGCCATGTCTCACGAGGAAGATCTTATCGACTACTCTGATGAGGAGCTTCAGACCACCACTGCACCGGCCACCACTGCTGCGCCTGCCGCCACCAATGGCGATGCCGACAAGCAGGGTGACTTGACTGTAACCGGTGGCCGTCCTGACAAGAAGGGCAGCTACGTCGGTATCCACTCAACCGGTTTCCGCGACTTCCTGCTGAAGGGTGAACTTCTGCGCGCTATCACCGACTGCGGCTTCGAACATCCATCGGAGGGTTAGTCTAACTCATTATTCCCACAAGCGTTCCTCCATTTGTCCAATCTCCAACGTCCGTCCATCCTTGCGGGAAGATTCTTCTGTCGGTATTTGGCAATCCGTCGTGTTTCGAATCTGCAGACGACATGGGGATTATTGCTCCTGGAAAAGGACAATATTTCTTTACAATATACATGTGTTTGGTCCTGCGGCGCTCTTGCGCTGAGCCTGAGCCTCTGTCTCCAACTCCCACGTACTTCGTGGATATTGGCGCATGCGGTGCAAGACTGATATCTATCACGTTTGTCTCCTTGTGAGGCGCACCTCATGTTGTCTGCAGAATATGATAGGATATTCACAAAGAGCATGGCTTTTGAATGTGACATACAGTGATGGTGATCTGACCAAGTGGTGGAAGATGACCGCCCACGCATCGATGTGATGTTGTCAGGGGATGGACGGACATTGCGAGACGGATTTTTTTTTTGCTTCTTCTTTCATCGAACCCAATCTAACATCGGCTCCGCCTTCCAACAGTCCAGCAAGTTTGCATTCCGACTTCCATTCTGAACGTCGACGTTCTTTGCCAGGCCAAGTCTGGTCTCGGTAAAACCGCGGTCTTCGTTCTCACCACCCTCCACCAATTGGAGCCCGTTCCTGGCGAGTGCCAGATCCTGGTCATGTGCCACACCCGTGAGCTCGCTTATCAGATCAAAAACGAGTACGCCCGTTTCTCGAAGTACTTGCCCGATGTTAAGACTGCGGTCTTCTACGGTGGTACTCCGATCCAGAAGGACGTCGAAATCCTGTCCAACAAGGAAACCCACCCCAACATTGTGGTGGCCACTCCCGGTCGTCTGAACGCGTTGGTCCGTGACAAGAAATTGTCCTTGCGCAACGTGAAGGCCTTCGTTCTCGACGAGTGTGACAAGATGCTGGACCAGATTGGTACGTGCATGCGAGATACGATTCAATTATCACATCCCACTAATACCCTCACTCAGACATGCGCCGTGATGTGCAGGAAATTTTCCGTGCGACTCCCGCCGACAAGCAGGTCATGATGTTCAGTGCTACCCTCTCCCAGGAGATTCGTCCCATCTGCAAGAAGTTTATGCGCAACCCGCTGGAGGTCTATGTCGATGATGATACCAAGCTCACCCTCCACGGCTTGCAGCAGTACTACATCAAGCTCGACGAGAAGGAGAAGAACCGCAAGCTGAATGAGCTTTTGGACAACCTCGAATTCAACCAGGTCATCATCTTTGTCAAGAGCACCCAACGTGCCAACGAGCTGGATAAGCTGTTGCGCGAGTGCAACTTCCCCAGTATCGCAGTTCACTCTGGTGTCAGCCAGGAGGAGCGGTAAGTTCATCCGAGTTCGCCATTGGCCGCAGCGATTTACTGACCTCCATCTAGTATCAAGCGCTACAAGGAGTTCAAGGAGTTCAACAAGCGTATCTGTGTTGCCACTGATGTCTTCGGTCGTGGTATTGATATCGAGCGCATTAACCTCGCCATCAACTACGATCTCCCCGCCGACGCTGACTCTTACCTGCACCGTGTTGGTCGTGCCGGTCGTTTCGGTACCAAGGGTCTTTCTATCTCCTTCGTCAGCAACGAGGATGACGAGAAGGTTCTTAAGGAGATTGAGAAGCGCTTTGAGGTTGCTCTTCCGTAAGTTTCCCTCAATTCCAATTCATGATGCCCTTTGACAAAAGGCTAACCCTGTTCTTCACAGTGAGTATCCCGAGGCGGGTGTTGACTCCACCACCTACATGGCTTAGGCGTGTCAAGGTGAAAACTTGTTGATTTGAAATTTCTATTCCTTTTTTCAATTGTTATGGCGCACTAGCTCGGGGTTTGATATGTTTTTCTCCGCCGTTGGGCCCTGCCTCTGCCCTTCTGTGGTTTTGAAGTGAGGCACAACCCTTCCATGTATTCGAAAACAGCAATGGAAGCAAGAATGGGTTAGCTCTGCAAGACTGTCCAGCCGTATCCTGACTGTATCCTGACAGGGACCTTGGGATCTCAATGTGGAGTTGCGATATCATAGTTATCGACGTCCGCGAAATAAGTCAAAGCCGGAGACAATCAGATAGAAAATATGCACCGCGCTGCGGTCGTGGTGTCAACCAGACGACCGGAAGACCCTGCCAAGATCCGATCCAGCTAAAGTGGATACAGACACAGAATTCAATCTCCGATCATCTTGACTGTCAGAGCCGGTCCATCTGTAACGTAACACTAGGGGCCCAGGAATAAACCCCCACCATGCAATATGTCTATAACCTGAATGTATGTAGTGGTTGTGGTTCCAATCTGACTTGCATAGCCTTCGTATCAACTTTTGATCATCCTTTACGCAGTCCTTGGATCAGCTACGTGGTTTTGACTGACGCGAGGCATCACCTTAACCTGGGTGAAATATGCGTGCTTTAGGGTACCTGCCAACTAACATAAATATGTACATGTAACTATGGTTAGCAAGGCCATGCTGAAGGGAAGTCATGACGACTACGAAGCTGAACACATGCACATGAGGAAACGGCCATATTCTTAAAGGGTAAGTACATAGCAAGATATGTATGTAGACAAAAACCAAGATTATCTACTGTGAAGTGCGCAGTGCCGTGTACCTGAGGGAACATAAGTTATGTATATATGTATATATGGGCCGCATAACTCGAAGCTACGTATAAGTATAAAGCCATAAAGCCATAAAGCCATAAAGCCATAAAGCGTAAAGCACAGAAAAAGACCTGCCCAGGTGATAGATTACAGTTACCTAATACATTACCCTGTTTGAGGCGAAAATCAAGGTGAAAACCGACCTGGCTTAGCCCCAAGCACTAGAGAAAACCAAGAAGACATGTCTCGGATTTTGAATTTTCAAATGTCCAGTCTCGCTTTAGAGCTGCCGTGAGTTACGAGTCTCATAAGTTGCGCAAAGTCTGCATTCGACGCATGATTTGGAGATGCTTCATGTTTGTAAGCTACAATATGCACACAGTATCGTACCTAGGTACGGAATACGTAGCTCTTCTCAACTTTGGGAGCCCAATCAACTAGACACAAGAAATAGTGTGGAACGGGTCGATCAGAAATTATGATCGGCCAATGGCTCTGCATTGATACGATCGAGGGACCCTCCTAGTACAAATGTGGTTTTTTTCCTGTACGAAGTACGAGAACGATTCACGATTCTCACCACTTTTTTCTCTCCTTTTTCTCTTACATCCGCGGGGTTCCGGAAGAATTGGACCATAATCGACTTGTGCATGGGCTCTAGGCTTTATGGAAGCCAGGGGGGGTCTCTGTAAGATTAATTTGGTTTCAGCGAGATGATGTTTGCATTGTGAGATTCATTCAATGTTGCTAATCTATGGTAAAACGTGGTAGGTAACTCTCTAATATGATATGGGTACTCATATACTCCGTACTCAGCCCAATTTCAGGCCCAATTACGATATTCCTGGGGCGCAGTCATGACATCTGTGGCTTTCCCCTCTAACACCATAAAATCATTCCTTATAGCGAAGACCGATTGTGGCTGAGGAGAACACAATACATATGTGTATGATGCTCTTATATTGAAGATCTGTTTCCGGGTCTACGCTAACGTGGTTCGTGCCCCTGCCACCTGTCGGCATGGCCACACATCAAGATTTGAATGGATATATACGTATATTGTGCGGAATGGAATAGAATACACCATCCTATTTAGTCGGTTTTGTCTATCTCCGGCCCCGAGAGAAGAAAAAGAGGTGTCGAATGTACTGTCATCATTGCGGTTCCACCTGCACAAGGGGTTATTATTTGTGCACATGCAAATTTAGTTTTATTATTACATCGCATGTTCCGTCTCCCCCAGAGATCTGGACTGGTCCCAAGTGATAAACCCCAGCCTACAGGAGATGTGATTGATCCATGTTCTAGCCCTTTCATGTTGGACCGGAACAGCACATTGCAACTATTACAGCCATTGCAGCTACTACCTGCATTTCACACTGCTTGAGCATGCCATAGCATACCAGGCCTATTTTTATGTCATTATCAGATTGAATGAACTAAAAGAAAATTCCCCGATATCAGAAAGACTCTTGGGGACGATCCCTTGATGCGGTCCAAGCTGCAAGCATCATTGCTTCGGCACGCGCGTCGATCATTACTTTGGTATGCTTGGATTATCAACTCCGCCTCCCCCTTCTAAGGCATGCGGATGGTCGATCCTGGACATCCCTTGGAATCCTCTCAGCCTCCCGCCTTGTGCAGGATCGATTGGTGACCTATGTCCCCCAGTCAGGTAGTTTGAACGAGTCTAAAATCAAAGGTCGTGAATATCCTTGCCAAGGTATCGGGATTGATGCACTTTTTTTCCCACTCTTTTGTATTACCACAGGCTGTTCCATACAACATTCCAAGGTTCAAGAGAATGTCACGATGGTGGGGAGGAAGAGGGGGATATCGACCCCTCTCACCGTTGTTCCAAATCGTACAACATACAATGTACAATGCCCGGTGGCCATTTTCTGTGGTACATCAGTCCAGTTGTCAATTGGATGTCGATCAGGGATACAAAATTGATGCGTTCATCTGCATGTTGTGTGAACCACTCCAGGTACCGTATACATGCACACTTGATGCCGTATGTGGGATTTAGTGGGAGCCAAACTAGACCTATCCCCTTGGAATGATTCAAAGAATGTGCCCGATATGTTGTCTTCATCTTAGCAACTGGAGATACAAGTTTATATCGTATGCTGTCTACTTCGGGTCTAAAATGAGAATCATACCGGAAGATAACACCTACGGTACATGTCTCCAGGAACAAAGTACAAACGTACTGGGTTGGTGGGATTCCCGATCATAGGCTTATCCTTGTTGACAGGTCTACATCTTGCCCGACATGAGTTCCGGCCGAGATAGACTGTGGGTTCAATGCTTTTAGAGTGGAGGTAGATGACGAGATTAAAGACGCGGCATAAAACGCGTTCGAGTGAAAATCCCCGAGAGCGAACTTCAAAAGAGCAGTACAATACGGAGTATATACCACGGAGTACAGATGTACATACATGTAGAGGGGGGCGAAGAAAAAAAAAAACAAGGCCCGAAGCAGATCGGAGAGACCGTTTGTGGGCCAACAAAAGTCAATTTGAAAATTACCGTATTTCTCGGTATGATCGGAAAAAGAAAATAAGTTAAATATAGCATCAGACTATCAAGGCATATGTACTCCGTACAGTGCCCAACCTTCAACCTTTAGCTTATACTAGTACACAACACAAGTCGCTATATATAATTGAGGTGTAGATACCTCCAACTATTCATGTGTCTAAGTATTTACTACGTAGGATATGAGAAAAGAGCTCCATTGTTTCTATTGTTATATTGGAGAGCCTCAAAATGGCTAGATGAGGTGGAGGCTAGATCCTTACTATGTACGGAGTAGGGAGTAGAACGGATAGAGTGTGTATGAGTACATATGTACCAAGATAGACGGAAAGAGAGCAAAAGAAAGAAGATCAAGAACGACAAGATTAAGAACATCTGCATCCATCTCTTTCCCGTCGTCAAATATTCTTATCGCTCCTTGATTTCCGTTTCCGGACTGAGGGGATCCACGATCATTGAGGGCTTGCGAGTATCAAGGAGAAAAATAAAAAGATATTTTGTTGACCGATCGCATTCAATCGTTTTTGCCCTCTTTCTTTTTTTTTTTCCTTCTCTCTCTCTCTCCTAAAGCGTGAAGTCAAGAGAGAGTAAGAGGGAAAAGAGAAAGATAACTAACACGGGCAAAAATAAACTTGAACGTGGACAACCCTGTCTTTTCCTTCCCCCCCCCGGTCTAAACTTCCATTCGAATTTCATCCTTCCTGATTACAACTCTCCTTCCTTTTTTTTTGTCCCCCCCATTCCTCTTCCCTCTTCTCTCCTTCACTCACCCTTCGCTCTTTTCTTCCATTCTCTCGTTTTCCTCTGTTATAGGGCACCTGGACCTTTTGACCTGGGACTTTCCCGCCCCAGTTCCTTCCAGATTTTGAGAGATGGCTCCTCCTCCACGTCTGCGCATTCTGTCCGGTGAGTTCAACTTCAGCCTATATTTCAACGTCTGGGATACTACAAAAAAAGAAGATGGTTCGTCGTCTAACTAGAGTCTGTGTAGTTGGCGGCAATGCGATCTCTGCCTTTCTCTCATGGCGACTTCAGGCGACAACTTCCTGTGACGTTACGCTGGTCTGGAAATCCGGATTTGACGCTGTGTCTCAATACGGTGTCTCATTTAAGTATGTATCCAGGTTCTTGTGTCACAGACAGATGGCTAATTCCCTCCGCAGATCAAAAGCATTCGGCAATGAACGATTCAAACCCCGACATGGTGAGATTCGGATTTCACCACTCGGCCTGAGCCCTAGCCAGGACCCCGGCTGACCTGTCCCGATTTATAGTTGTTCGTGCTCCCGAAGAAGCCTCATCCCGTGAAAATGCCTACGACTATGTCATCCTCTGCGTGAAAGCCCTACCGGATGTCTATGACCTTGCCTCCGTTATTGAATCCGTCGTCACTCCCCAGCACACCTGTATCCTGGTGAATACCACAAATACCCTCGGCATTGAAGCCCACCTTGAGCAAAGATACCCAACCAACGTCATCCTTTCTCTCGTCTCCAACGTGGAAATCTCCCAAACGGGCCCTAGCGAGTTCGAACATTTAAGCTCGAGCGAGATTTACGTGGGCGCAACCAACAAATCTTCCTCCATCCCGACATCAATCCAGAGCGATATGGCAGCGGCGTTAGCAATGACTTTGAACTCCGGTCAGGTTGACTGCAAGGTTTCGGATAATATCAGACAGGAGCAGTTCGACCGAATGATAGGGTGAGTTACTTCGGATTCGCTTGGATCTAGAACTTGCATGCTAAACGTCTCCCAGCCCCATCGCCTTCCATCCCGCAAGTGTCGTGTTCGAAACCCCAAACCATACACAACTCCTCGAAAAAACCGGTGTTCGTCCACTGGTAATGGGCATCATTGACGAAATGATGGAGCTGGCCTCTGCGCACGGTTGCTCATTCCCCGGCGATTTCCGGGATAAGACGGTCCAAAGAATGATCGCGTTGGACTCTCCGACCACAATGTACTCGGATTTCCAGGGCCGACGCCCTATGGAGGTTGAGACTGTCCTAGGGTCACCAATCAAGTTGGCAATCGAGTCCAATGTCCGCATTCCCCGAATCGAAACAATGTATGCAATGCTACATCACGTCAATATCGCAAACCAGAACAAGCCCCGGCAGGAGTCTCCACCTGCATCCGTCATGGGTCAGCCGCCTCCCCGATTGTCTTCCGCACCTCCACAGCAGCGACCCATGATGAATGGTGGCCCGCCGCCTATGCGTGGAAGCCGAACACCCTCGGGTATGGGCATGCCCACGCCACAGAGACGAGGCCCACCCCCTGGTATGATGCCAAGAGGCCCAGGCGGACCGATGCCGATGCCGCCTCCCAACCGAGTTCAGCGCGACCCATCATTGGAGGGACTCGAAGAATTCAGCCATTTGGTTGTCTATGACGAACAGGGTGAACCAACTATACCGCATCAGAATGGAAATGGGTACCCCGAGCCAGCATCTGGCCCTGCTGCTGAATTGACATTAAGGGAGCGAGAGCTGGCGCTTCGTCAACGCGAGCTGCAGCTGCGTGAACAAGAGATGAGCATGCGCAGAGGCCCCCCGGGCCCAGGACGTCGTGGACCGGTTCCCTCCCGCCCTGCTACAGCCTTTGACGAAGAAGACGAGGATTATTTCGATCCAATGGATAACATGGCGATCCCTCACATCGACCCTGACAGTGTCGATATGATGAGCATGACTTCCCGCCGTGGACGCAAGGGCCCCAGCCACAGCCAGTTGCGTAAAAACCCCGAATTCGGTATAAACACTCCTCCCTCTGGAGGCAGCCGCCCGTCCTCATCAGCCTTCAACCGCTACTTTGGCAGGAAACGCACGAGCGAACGTGTAATGCAAGAAATCCCAGGTCTCCATGATTCACTCATGGACAACCCCATGATGAGCTACTCCTCCAACAGATATGGAGCTGTTGACCGAAACCAGATGCACGTGGATTCTCGAGCCAATTCTTTAACGGCAAGCCACATGGGCGACTACCCACCTCGACCCTTCCCCCAAAGCCGGCGAAACAGCCAGACTCCTATAATTCCAATGGGCGGACCTCCCGGACCCCATGGACCCCCCGGCCCAGGAGGCCCCCGGATGGGCCGCCCTCCAATTGCCCGTGAACACAGTCTTGGCCCCCCTGGTGCACCTCACAATGGCCAGCCATCGCCTCCTGGTAACATGCGTACGCCGGTGCCGCGGTATCCTCCGGGACAAGGAAACGCGGTAGGGCCGCAGCAAGTTGAGCAACACTATGGGGTGAGCAACGCGTTCCCCGCTAAAGGTCCTCCTAAAAACCAGAATCTGACCGGAAGTGCGAGCGCCAGCGCGGGGAGTGGTGATAGTGGAGCTAGTGCAAATATTGATTCCGAACCCTCATCTCACAGCAGTCAGGTCAGCCTCGGCGGCCAGGGGATCGCGGCGCCCGTTCGCTAAGAAGAAACGGGGTTTCCCTCCGCTTTTCCCAACGGCTGACCGGCGTTCCATGATTGATTTCCCTTTCGGCATTGCATTCTTCCTCGGCGTGGACCATCATCGTCCGCTGAAAATTGGTCATGTTTGGACCTTTTTGCATCATGGTGTCATTATGCGGGGACTTTATTCTTCGGTCCCGTGCTCTCGAAGCACTGGTTAATACTGGGCTGTTCGCTTCTTTACATATACATGAGGGACATAGGGGTATTCGTTGCTCAATTTTTTTATTTCCTTTTTCTTTCCGGTTTCGGAGTGTGGTTAGTATAACGAGGTGTGCGTGCGTGTTTTATTTCCTTTTGTGTGATTTGCTCTGCATCGATACTCATTCTGTTTCGCGGCATTATCGATTTTTAATGAGGCCACTACGCGAGCCTAGACTGGGACATCCTTATCCTTGCTGTTTCTCTTCCTCCCTCCGTTTTCATCTTTACAGCATGTCGATATAGCGTCGTCGGCCTCCCTGCCTACCTTTTCATCTCTCTGCATGACTGTATACTACACAGCTGGCGCATTCCTTTCCCCTCCCATCTAGACTCGTATACGCCTATTGTCTTCATTCTGTCTGTTTTATCATCATTCGCTCCGCTCCCGGTATTCCCTTCATTTGTCATGTCTTTTTCCTTGTCTCTCATCCGAGTGGCTTGATGCAAACGGTCTCGTCTTTGATTTTGTGGTCTGGTCTCTGGGTCTCTGGCGCATTCCAAAAGAGCGGGGGTTGAATTTATTCGGTTCATTGAGTTGTGTTGATCTGCTTGCTGGGTTCGCGCTTTGCTGAGAAAATGAGTGGAGGGTGCACCGCAGTGGTCAGTTTCGCTGCGTCTTTTGAACAGCACTTTACTCTTCCAAGGAGCACACGAATTGATAGACCTTTCCGTTATATCGTTGAGGTTGCTACAGTTTATTGCATCCAAATGTTCCAAGTACCTGTTTGACAAACAACATGAGAGATTCGAATGCCAACATAATACATCCTTCCAAGGGTTGGAAGTATAAAATAGAGTATCTCCACGTGATCACCTGATAGTGAACAAACCCGCGGTCGAATAATGTCAACAAGCCCCAACCTCAAACAAAATCCAACCTGCACACAAAGAAAACCCATACCCAGCACCACACTCCCACCAAATCCTGTTTTCAAGCAGATCACACCCAAAATGCCGCCCCCTCCAATCCATCGCCGCCAAGAATCGAACACCACATACTCCCGCCCCTCAATCCTCCCAGGGAGCAACTACAACACTACAGCAACCCACACATTCAACACCAACCCGAACACTACATACACCCCCAACTATAACTCCAACGCCTCGACCCCATCCATGTCCGCTGCTAAGTCGCGGCAATATGCGCACCTCCATGCCCAGCTCGCCCAGCTCAACGCCAATCTCGCCGACACAGAGAACCTTCTCCGCATGACCGCTGTGCAGGCGGGGGACATGCGCTTTCTAGGCGGGTATTCTGGGGCCCTGTTTATGGGGTCTGCGAAGATTCTGGGCGAGGAGGGGGTTAAGGGAAATGCGGATAAGGATAAAAAGGCCGATTCCGAAGACGGGGGAATAAAGAGGGAGGAGAGTGATGAGGATTGAGTTGATTAATCATCAATGATTGAGTATTGATTTGATATGATATGGTGAGTCGGATTGATCAGGATTGTTGTTGTAGTGCTTTACAATGGGCTGTGGGTGATGGGCTCCATGACTTATGCTAACATATGTCTAATGTCTAACAGCAGAGATATGACCTCCTTTCTCCTATGTCCTCTCTATCCAACCAAGGTGTTATTTTATTCCACCACAAATTGACCACCGAGGATGACTGCTGGCTCATCGATGTTATGGTGTTCATAACTATTTTTTCAGTCATGTTAGTTATGCTCCATATACGGCAGATGGGAATTTTTCTTTGCTTAAAGGGCCGAGTCTTACCTGAGTGTGCCTATGCCACCAGCCTCGAGAATCAGCGTTGTTTCCGTCAATGGCTTCCCGGTCCAGCGCATGGCAAAAGCACGCAGAATATGGCCGTGCGCAACAATAAGGACATCGCCCTTGGGGTCATCCGGGTTCTCGAAGCAAGGACGCTGGTATTTGTTTCTGATTTCGTCGATCAGAGCGTCAAGGCGGCGAACGACGTCCTCGGGGGATCTGGCAGGAGGGGAATGAATGTTAGCATGAGATGACACCACAAAAATATTCAATACATAGCTGGAGGCGAGGCCTAGAATCAGAAGACAATGAAGAAAAGAACCACTTACTCTCCACCGGGACATCCGTCGGTCCAAATATTCCACGGCCCCTCGCCCCTCTCAGCTCGCTGCTCGCGGATCTGCTTGCTCGTCAACCCCTCATAGTCCCCGTAGTCCCACTCTCTAATCGCCTCCGTAACTTCAACCTCGGCCTCGGTCCGGATCGCCTCCTTGTGTTCAGGCTTCTCCTGTTCACTCCAAGGCATCCGTCCACGACAGCCAAGCTCGAGCAGCTCTAGGGTTCGCTGAGCGCGGGTGCGGGGCGAGACGAAGCTAGAACGGCGTGTTAGTTGTCTTTGTCTTTGGAGTGGAATAATGAGTCAGCAGCATAGACAGATTATTTCTTACACATGAACGAGCTTCTTGGGAACAACTAGTCTGTCGTTCCCGACGAGGGCTTTGCCTGTCGCTTGAATGCGCTTCTCTCCATTGGCTGTCAGTGGTAGATCGGTGAGACCAGTGTGTCGGCCATTAAGCGACCATTCTGTCTCGCCGTGGCGGATAATAAAGCACCGGGGAGCCATTGTATATGTTTGAATTGAATATAGAGAAAAAAAAGGGGAAAAAAAGGGAATGAAGACTGGGAGAATCCGGTTCAAGTAGTTCAGCTCCTCTCTTTGCGTCATGGTGGACCCCGATAACGGGCTTATCACCTTTTTCTATGGAAGTTTCCAAAAGGTACATTTGCACATTTGCACATTGGACTTCAAGTGTTTGGGATTTCTTTTTAGCAATTAGACATTATGTTATCTTTTGGTACCCGAGGATATCTCGAGGTCCCTTGTAGCTGAATAACCAAGCCCCAAAGCCCTGGAGGACATCTAGATATCACCGACAAGAGACCTCAAAACTGTGGGCCGTTTTCTTCCGCGAGATAGGCCTGCACTTGGTAGTGGTTCCAGTCTTGATCTCTTCGATCATCGCATGTCGTGAACATCTCTTATCCCGGAACAATTTCACCTTACAGTTCCGATCGATATTGACGTTGATGAAAGCCTCCGCACCTCCGTTCTCAAGATTAGTGCGGCAGCCCGTTGACCCCTGTCCCGCGTAGCTGACTGTAGTTCCGGCGCAATGCTTGTTGTGGAACAGGTCAAAGGTCCAGTTGTGTTTGTTGTCATGGTGTTCTTCGGTAGGAGGATGAGACGTGGGGTACCCAGCTATGGTTGCTGGCAGGAGGGTTAGGGCAAGGAGGAGTTGGATCAGGTTCATTTTGTATTGGTGGATTGTTCTTTGAATGGAGAGTTGGAGGATTTATTCTCTTTTGTTTTGGTCTGTTGTGTTTATAGCATCTTTTTATGGTTGCGTAGTGATGACTGCTGTTGTCTTACCGTGGGTTGACGCGCACATCTTGCACGTGGACCATAGGGATACGCCTGGTACTTTTCAATTCGTCTTACAGGATATTTTGCATACATCCATGGATCTGTGACAAGATTCAGAGTTCTATTCTGCCTCAATCAACTACCTAGGTAGTCTACACAGCAACTTGGCCGTATGACAACCTTGAAATGGCCCTCTATCGTTTGTCATAACGTCAAGGCTATATTGACCAGGCCAGGAATACCACCGGGGCCATTTGGTTACAGAGTGTGCCATTCACCCCTTTTGCGGCCATCCAATGCTTCTATAGATAGGCTATAGGCTCTGCCGCCTTCCTTTCCGCCCTGTTTGTACTCTTTGCATCCAGTTGAATATTCTGCCAGGCAAATACCCATGCCAACATGTCCAATTAAACAGTGGAAAGCCAATTCCCTGACCCAAATGAGCCCTGAGGGAAGCCATCCAACCCCCAAGAAAGCAGGACACTGAAACTCTCAGCCACATTTGCTCATCTGAACCGCCAATATGGAACGCCGATCCACATCTAGGAATGTGAGCCTGGACTGGGTTGAGCGAAGCAATCGAGACGGGGACATTGTCTCGGCACACCTCATTCAAAACACATACGCCCGGCTCAAACTCCAGTATGCAGAAAAGTTGCGTCAGAACTGGGTTGAACAACTTGAATCACCCAACCAAGCCCTGGAGCAGTTATCTCTCGCTGCATGTCTAATTGAACTGTGGAGGAGCATGTACGGCACTCGACCGGCAACAGAACAAGAGCAGTCATTGAAAAACACAGCGCCGTTCCCAGGGTTCGTGGATCTTGCTTGTGGGAATGGTATCCTCGTGTATGTACTTCTCATGGAAGGATACAAGGGTGTAGGCTTTGACGCCTGCCGCCGAAAGTCCTGGGAGACATTTCCAGTCGAAATACAGGAATGCCTCGAAGAGAGAATTTTCATCCCTCGGCCTTTTGTGGATGTACTGGACTTGCAAGGAATTGGTGCGGAGATACACACCGGCGATTTCCCGGATAATACATTCATCATATCCGACCATGCAGATGAGCTTACCGTATGGACTCCTATACTGGCCGCCCTATCGAGTCCATCGTCGCCATTGCCATTCTTTGTGGTCCCGTGCTGTTCTCGTTCACTCGCTGGTTCTTCGTATCGGTATCCGCCGCCAAAGGAGCGTGGTCCAGTGCAGAGGAGTCTGGACGGGGATCCCGAGGCAAGGAAAGTTGATGATTCCATAGAGCAGAACCTACAGCCTGCGTCTGGTGACTTGAGGGCACTTCGCGCAATCAAGATCGAAGAGAAGACCGAGAGCGGGTTTCTGAATTCAATGATTGGATCCCTCGCCGCAAAAACAATGAGTGTTGCCGAGGAGATTGGGTTCAATGTTGAGAAGACATGGCTACGCACTCCGGGTGCGATTAACATGGCGTTGATTGGAGGTCGTCAGCAGGTCACAGGGGAATGGATAAAGAACCGAGGTCCTAGAGATTCTCCGATGGAACAGAACCAAGCAGATGCTGTTTTGAAGAAAATTATGGAAGTGGTTGAGCGTGAATGCTCCAAAGACGGTGGCGTCCAGGTAGCTGCTAGGCTCTGGGTTGAACGGACGAAGAGTCTTCACCAAGAACAGGGGAAAGTGCACGAAGCTAAATAAGGATACCCAAATGAATATAATCTCCTGTGAATAGCATCCATACTGGTTGCAACTACTTAGCTCCAAGGAAGCAGGGTAGAGGGCCTTTGTCAAGGAAAATGATAATTAAAGACGAATAGTATTGATATGTCATCAGATATTCTCTAGATCTATTCACATCTAAGCGAAATATAAAACATAGAGTGGGGGAATAGAGAAAGGAGTGTGTTAATGTACAATGATTTTACAGACCTCTTCAACTCATAAGGGAGTTGAAGATCGGAATCAAAACGCCTGAGCTCCCGTTAGAACGCAATCAAACCGTCAGACATACTTCAATCACTGCGTATCATGCATCGGACTTAGTACGACCTTCGGGGCGGACAGTCTCTTTGCCATGATCGTTGCCCTTTTCCGCACGAGCATTGTTAGAGGCCGTAGCTGATGCCTGCATAGCAGCCTGGGAATTGGCAGGTGTCGATTTTGAGTTTCTCGATGCAGCTTGAGCGGCAGCTGCAGCCGCGTTCTCTTTGAGACGTCTTATGCGCTCAGACCGGCCTTCTCCTGGGAGACTGCCCCAGACCGGTTCGATCGAATCGGCACGCCAGTTGTTGCGATTTCCACCGAGTGCGCTGCGCTTTGGGGAGAGGGGAGCGAATGTAGAGCCTCCCATGCCGGACTCACCCCACATGCGGACCCGTTGAAGCTTGCGCAGTTTGGCGAGACCGTAGACACAGACAATACCAGTCAGAGCAAAGCAGATCACGGAGACACCGCCGAATCCGAAGTCTGATTCTTCAATGAAATTCTTCAAGTTCATGCCGTAGAGAGCAGAGAACAATGTTCCTGTTGCGAGGCCGAGTGTTCCAATGCTGAATTTGAGATCCATGAGCATGAGCGAGTTGCGGTTGGCGTCGAGAATAGCCTTGACACTAAGTTGTGTTAGAGGTGCTTTCCGCATATAACGAGCGATCAAACTTACACTTCTTCCGTATTGCGAATATTCGTCACCAAATTGCCACTGGCCTGAACAATCTCATCGCACACTTTGTGGTATGACTCCAGAAGCATTTCCACTTCTTGATGGTCATGCTCTTCTCGCTCTTTGCCGACCGACCTCTCAGTTAAGTACATTGCTGCCAAATCGTCATCGGCCTCCAGCAGATCATCAATAGCGTCTCGTACCAGGCGAGCTTTCTGCTCAAATGTACCGAGCTTCTTGGAGTAGATCAGGAGGTGCCGGAGCTTATCTCGGTCGATGTCCTCCTCCAGTGCACGGAGAACCCGCACGACAGGATCTCTCACTCCGTTAAACTCCTCCTCCAGGCCACTCGTGACACTAATGAGAACGGCTTCCAGCGCGCGAAACTCGTACGACAGCGATTGACTAGGCTGAGCGGCACCTTGGGATTGTCTCTGGCGGAGCTTTCCTTCCAGATCGTATATGAACAGCGACTGCATGTATGAGTCTGTCGATCCGTAGGCGTCGAATACGAGTACCCGGTCCGCTTTAATGAGAACTCGCAGATGCAGGAGATTGATGAGAATTGCGCTAGGTCGCACCAGGATATGAGGGAGAGTTGACGAATCAATCTTGCGTAGATCTCGAGGAAGGAGACCATACTGTATCGTGATTCACCGGTTAGCAAACGTTGAACTCGAGCTCGAGTCCTTTTTACCAACCTTGGCAATCAACTCCTGCTTTCGGAACTCTCCGTTCACGAGTGTGACGTCCCCATTGATATCAAACTCCGTGCACCGAATTCGCAGCTCATTTGACGCCTTGGCTGATAGGCTGCGGCCAATATTGAACATTCCCTCCGTCCCTTCATCCATAAGCCCGGGGCCAGCGGGACCTTGATGCTTGTAGTCGGAGGCCTTGTTCCGCTTGAGATCAAACAGCCGTCGGAGAAAAGGTCGGCTTTTGGTTGATGCATGACGGGACAATTTCAGCTGCGTAGGCGCCAAGGGCGAGGACACTGTTGCTCTAGTGGGGTTCGATTTTCCATAGTGGGTGTCGCACAGTGTTGTACCAAGCGCTACGGTGTTATGGGAAGCATTGAGACGCGTCCAGCTTGAGAGTTTCGGGGATGGTCCTGTCGAGAAGCTTTTGTCGCGACTAGCAAGACGCTTCGGATAAGCGCATGCTGATGGTGCGGTTAAGAACCCAGACTGTGATCGTAGGAAGCGCAATAAAGAGGCAGAAGGTGCAGACAGCCTCGGAGACAGCATGTCTCTGGATTATCGACCGAGCTGTATCGCAGGTTCTCCCGATCAGATCAGATACGCTTTTTTCCCGTTGCCCGGAACAATGTTGACCCGAGGACCAGAACTATACAAGCTTGGAACTGTTGTAGAACTATAAGAACACCGCTCGCTGTTTCTTAAATGCCTTGTACTGTGAGATTGGAATAGTGATTTTGTATTGGTACCGACTAATACTAATTGCCTAGGTCAAAGCACTTCCTTCTCGGCTCAGTGCCCAGTCAACCAGGTCATTACCCTTGTCCTCCATTATCTCCCTTTTGCATTCAATCACCCAGATCAAGTGTGTCCCAATCAGCTCATAATTATTGAACCACAGATCATCACGGGGGTTGTATTTGAAGTAACTTCGATATTCGGAATCCATGTTCTCCCATACGGTAACCCACTTACGAAAGCCCAGCCATAATGTCAAGATATCACTGAGGACAATTCTGAGATACTCGTGGTCTTTCTGAACTTTTGCAACAACAAGCTGAATGTCAAATAGAAAATTTCTAGCCTCAATGACGTCGCTTATCTCCTCAAGCCGTCGGTACCGGCTTAACAGCGTCTCCCAGCCATCCAAAAGCAGATACCCTAGCCGCTGTCGCTCGCTATCCAAGCAGCAGTCCAACCAATTCACCAGCACTTCACGAAGATTTTTGTACCCCTGTTCTTTAGCAAAGCAATGATTACAGGACAAGCCATCAATGAAACTTCCGGTGATTTTAGTTTTCTCCCAGTTTTGGAGCTCCGAGGCAGAGTCGGCGGTAGGTGCCCAGTGATTGAAAGCCGCACCAAGACGAAACGCACGCAATTCCTGCCAGTGCGAACATACTGGGCATCGCATCATATACATAGTCCAGAGGGAATCAAAAGCGTTGTTGCGATACACGCATTGAACAGGGTGCATTCGCGGTTGGGCACACACTGTTATTAGGGCGGAAACACCTGGAAAGTATCGGTCCAAGGCACTGGCAAATGGCAGGCGTCGGCTCGGTACTATGGGACCTTGTCTGTGCCTCTCTGCACAGTAGACGAAAGCTCACCACGCCTGAAGCGGCATTCGTTGCACTTGCGCAAATGCCGCTTGAAGCCGCAACGTTCTCTCTCAATGAGACGTGCTTCATGATCCAGAAGCACCTGCTCTTCCTCTTGTGTGATACTGCAGTATTCGTCCAGACTAAAGCCTTGGAATGTGATCATGCCGCTGTCTTGAAAGCTGGCCAATCTTGCGCCCCTATCGCGCACAGGGTGGTTCGGTCTTAATGTGTTGCACCTAGATGCGAGACCATATCGACGCCGTATTTTCCGGTCCTCATCCGTGGAATTAAATTGTTGTTTGTGTATACGGTACGGTCTGCGAAGTTTCCCATCTCGTGTTGACTCCCAGCTTGTGTAAGATTTCGCTGCCGGGGATCCTGGCAATGGCTTGCGGTACTGCAGCCGCATAATATAATGGTTGTCGAATGCTGTATGTGGGAGCATCTTGAGACAGGTGCTACAGGCCCAGCGCATATCATACCATTCTTTTGACGTGAAGTCAGGGACGAGGTGGTTGTCCTTCGATCGAAAGACGGGCGTGACCCCTCCGACTTCTTCTCGGCATTCAAGTTCAAGCAACCTCTCCAGTAAATGAGTTTGTTTTGGCTGAATCACTGTACGGAATTTGGAGTTCGTTTGGCTGATGGATATGAGCCCAAGAGGGTCACAAGAGACGGAAGACCGAGCACAGAATTTCAACGGGCAAAGACCCAAGAGATGGAGGATCAAGCTTCATCTCGGATTAAGAGCGGTATTTTTGAGGCGAAACTCGAAACCGGTGACTATGACAGAGGGACGGTCTTGGAGATAATGATGAAAGCTATGGATGCCCGGGGAGTTATGCCCAGCCCTGGGCTATTTATGGTGGCGATCCACGGGTGCAAGCTAAACTCCACTTGGGCATAAGCGTATGCATGTAGCCGGCATCGGACTAAGACAGATAATAAAAAAACCACATCTACTTCCTCGTGCTGAGACTATCTCTTGAATCCACTGAATCTACCATTGAAAGCTATATACAGAGTGCATTGCCCCATCTTTTGTTAACACTTGAAGCCAAACTTTTAGGCAAAATGCTGGACCAAGAAACAGAATGCTCGATGCTCGCAATAATGCGCAAAGGCCATTGGTATCTTGAAATACTTGAACAATCCCACCGAAAAGTAACTGTTCACCAATCGTCGTCGTTGTCTTTCTCATCATCTATCAACATGGTTAGAATATGGATCCGCGTTTAAGTGTTGGGATTGACATACCACTTCCGCTGACTCTCTGTTTTCGCTTGTTGAGAGCATCTTGCAATGCGCCGGCCAAACCACCTTGCGGGGCGCCTCCTGCATTGGGGCTTGTAGCTGAAGACTCATTAGCACCACCGGGTACCATCGCTTTACTTCGATCGTTCTTTTCCGTATCCTTGACCTTGCGCAAGCCTCCGCCCCCGGAGCCACCCGAAGCCCGGATGGACGCTAGCAGATCGTCACGCCCTCCGGCGGGTTTTGGCAAGGGTGGTGCAGCACCACCAGCGGGTGGAGGCGGAGGAGGAGCACCACCTCCAGGCGCTCCAGGTGGTGGAGGTGGCGGCGGTGGTCCACCTGGTGCCCGCGAAGCAGGCGCCGGAGGAGGGGGAGGGGGGGAATTGATGGGCCACCACGGCCCGGAGGTGGAGGGGGCGGGGGGCCACCTGGTGCTGCAGCGCCAGGCGGCGGAGGCGGCGGAGGGACGCTAGGAGAATACGTAGGTGCCGAGGGCGGGGCGGGGGGGAGGCGATACTGGTCCTCTAGGTGGAGGTGGAGGAGGAGCTGCAGGAGAAGACGGTGCAGCTGGCACGGGTCGAGGCGCTGGTGGGGGTGGAAGTGGGGGTGAAACGGGACCTCTGGCGGGTGGAGGGGGTCCGGTTGTAGTGCTCATGGGCGGCACTTTGGGCGGCAGTTGAGGTGGTGCAGCTGGGCTCGCTGTGCGAGGCGGCGGAGGGGGAGGGCCACCTGGTGCAGGGCTACGGCTGGGGGGTGCCGGTGGCGCAGACACCTTGCGATCACCAGAGAAAGGCGGTGGTACTCCAAATCGAGATTGACTCGATTGAACATTGTGACTATCATCCATCGGTGTCTTTGGTGGTCGCGGGGGCGGCGGAGGCCCAGCATTGACGTTCGAAGTTGCGCGTGGACGCCGCGGGGGTACAGGGCCAGCAGGCTCAGCGAACTTGCCTGCATCTGGAAGTGGAGGTGGCGCATTGAATCTTCGCGCAGGCGGAGATGGCTCACGAGGGGGAGGGAGACCGGTTCTTCTGGTGCTTCAGAACGTGTTTTCCGTGACGGAGGGGGCGGCGGCGGTCCCCGTCTGCTTGTTGAGCTGGAACCCGTGTCTTGAGGACTGATTGAGGTCACTTTCGGAGCTGGGGGTGCGGAGGGTGGCGGTGGAGGAGCTGCCTTCGGCTTATTCTGATCTTCAGCAGGAGCAGACTCGCCCGCCGCCGCCTGCTTCTGGTCAATCCAAGCTTTGATGAATTCAGAATTCTCGGCGATTTGGTCTTCGGTAATTCCCATCCCCTTGAGCTCATCAAGTAGTCCTTTCCAAGAGGGGTCACTCGTGTCAAACGGTAAATCTGGCTTAGCCGGTGGCGCGCTTGGGGACAGCGTCGGAGGTGGAGGAGCAACCTGTATTGAAGGCGCAGGTGCTGTCGGCGGTGGTGCACTTGGAGCTGGGCTCGAACGATGCAACAAGCTGCCAAACAAAGACCGTCCTACTTTCCCATTGGTAACGGGAGCAGGTCCCTGGCCTCGAGCAGATGCGAAAGGAGTCTTGCTGGTCTCTTTGCTGGCATGTTTCTCGCGCTCATGCACCTTTTTGATGAAGGTCTTGGCCTCCTTTTCGTCGACAAAGGACAGGCCGGCGGGACAGGCTTCGAGCTCGAATGTATGAAAGAAGGTTCGATCCTGGTTGTAAGCGAAGTTGTCATAGATCTCCTGATCCCAGATCACGCCCCTGCCAGCGGGCTTCATAGAACAATGCATTGTCAGCACTTCTACTCTTTTCTTCAACACCAGTATGGACCGCCTACCGAGACATCGACTATCTTAAGCCAAAAAGTCCTTCCAACAAGGTCATTGCAGAGGACAGCAGCCCCTTGAATTCCGGTATATGTCCATTTCTGTCCATCCGGGTAGGCGACGTAAAGTCGCGCGACAGCTACGGCGAGGATCTTGTTAGCGGGTTTGGGGACATTCCGCTTAACAGTTTCCTTGTCGGCGTCACTGAGTATGGAGGGCATGGTGAATCGAGGTGGTCCCCCACTGAATAGAAAGGGGAAAGGTGATAGTTCGAAGGGTGGTTACGTGGGTAGAGCACACATTGCAGCCGGGCGGGTATCTTCGAATGATGAAATAGCGCCCTCAACACACCGACTGATACGGCAGTGGCGGGCGGTCAGGTTTCTTTGTAATTGATTAGATTCGAAGGCCAGGGTGTGAGAGAGGAGCCGACCGGCGGTTGCCTTGAGTGTTGGAGAGGTTCGGAGGTGAGAAGGCGTAGGCGGGGCGCAATACACCGGAGTAACCTAGGCCTACCGCAGCACCGCCATACCGGCACGTGGTACTTGTCTTGTACTATTTAAGGTGTGGCTAACGGTCACTACATACTTATTTAGGATTCTTTTTGTTTGATACTTTGATGTGTCAGATCTCAAAACAGACATCCAGAAAATACAAATTGATAGAATATTGTTGACATGTTCATGAGTGACGAGGATTGTGGGCTGCAGTTTAATATGCCTATTTCAATGAATTTTTATATCATACTTAGAGACGAGCTCACTACAAATTTAGGTGATTGTGCGGTGTGTGACCATGCCCAGATGGCTTTCTATAAATACATATGTACATATGTAGGTGTAAAAATGTCAAGAAGACCTTAAGAGGATGGTTTTGACTACATGGTAATACTTTATGTAACTACCTATTTTGACCATGTATGGATGGAGATGGATGGATATACTTGTTGCGGTAGAATGCTATGTAGTATTTACCTTTCAAATAAAGAGCAGTTTGATTTCTGGTGCCTTTCAATTCTTCATATTACTACTATCTTGGTTACACCATGAATTTGAATTGAATCATTATATACTAGGTAGCTACAGCATGCCCCTAATTGTGTTCCTTACACCCACGGCACCGCTGTATCCAGTAAACATAACCAACAAATTATACCTATGTACTTGATTTCCTATGCTCTCTTTGGTTGCATTGCCACTAGGCTTGGGGAATTTGAGGAAGGTATCAATAAAGCGATCTACAATCAGCATCAAGAGATCACATAGGATAGGAAGTATAAGTGTGCGCAGGCATATAGAAAGAAAGGTAAGATGTTGTTCGGAGCGCAAATTTGATCAAATGAGGGTACGAGATGGCTGTCGTATCCATTCAGGATCTAACAGACGATATTTTCCTTTGGTTCGACTTTCCGTAATGGAATGAAGTGTTTCTGGAGCCAACTAACGCCTATCCCACCACATGTCCATCTGCTTGGACTATGATTAACGGCCCAGTGTTTTCGAAGGCCATCAAACCATAGTAACATGAGGTTCGTCCCCTTGAAGACTATATATGGTATATGTGGCGAAAGAGCATGTTCACAGGCACCAATTGATCCAACCACAGGTCTCCAAGCACAATTTTCAGTTTGTAATCTGTTCTCGAAGAGCATGTGCTGAAAGCTATTGTGATTCAGCTCCGAACCCCTTTAATATTATGGGATACCCACTCAAAAATCGAGGAACCCGTCGATCGAGACACTCCGCGGGTACTTTCGCGATACGGTCAGTGACTGCTCGGCAAAATTTGCAGTATAAGGCTTGCTCAATGATGTTAAAGTATTACTTGCTCTTTTATAAATTTCCACAACATGACTAACAATCAGATTGATTCATCACTTTAACCTATTTTTTATGCACTGCCACCGATATTGTAATCTAAACACGGATCCTGGCGTGAGGCACGATCTTCAGGCACAGTGGGTATCGCACCGGACATAATCAAATTCGTGGGTTCGTCATAATCCACGACCGGGGAGGGTAGAGGAAAACAGTCAGGCGTGGTTTGGACTCTCTGGGTGACAGGTAAATTGAAATAATCGGTAGGAGAGTCGCCAGAGTTCTCCTCATTGATATGTTGATGAGGCGTGCTGGCACTTGGGAATCCCATGTACTTTCGCAGTAAAGGGAAAAACACGGTAATCAGAGCCTTGAATGAAGGAATACAGGCTATGAATATGGCAGTGCAGACCTCCACAGCTGACCAATTTAGTGCGTTTACGAGGTCCCCTGATGAAAAGCTGTTAGAAAAAGCTCTAAGACATAACGGACAGTATCAACAAACATGTGTAGTCGACTTGGAAGCGTTTCAAGTAAGTGGCTCGGATGATGCTGGTAGCACAAACTCTAGGAATGTGTAAGGTCAGTCTATGGCACAAAATTGAGATACAGAACTTGTAGCAGGGTAAGGCTTACAATAGACCAAGTCCAAAAAATAAGACAACACCCACCTTTACTCCACGCTTCATCTGAAGTTTCAGTAATTTTGGGATTGGCAGTGTGAAGATCGCAATATTTGTGACCAGCCTCGTGACGAAATGAATAATGTAGAAGACGTAAAGATCCAAACACCTCCCTTGCACTAAACCGGTGGCATCCACAAGCTTTCGGATTGGCGAGCATTGAAAAACAAATACGAACAGTTCTTCAATAAACTGCAATACCACAATGGTTATCAGAAACCAGTAAGGCCAGCCGACATGGGCCACTGCAAATAATCGTTTATAGAGTAGGCAAAATGAAACCTGGATCGCAGTCATCGCAATGAGATAGGAAATAGCAATCACGACGACAAGCTATCGTGTTTATAAGCACTAATGAACGTTTCGAAGCTATTAACGGTTTCATACCTTCAAAAACATAGATATCGCAGGTATGTCTGCTTCAACTGCTTCGATGTGTTTGCCGTATCCATATCTAGTCACTGTTAGTGTGTCAGAGCGGGCTTGCAAGTGCGTGACGTGTGAGATGGGAGACGATACTCCACATAGGAGTAAAGCATAACACGAAGGCGAAAATCTATATGTACAATCAGCAAGACCAAAGAGGTCATCTATTTTGTAGAAAGATGACATACCCAACTTATAACGCAAAGGGCTTGAAAATTAATCGTTTCTTCAGCGCTGAAATTCAGATGTTTTTTTTATGGGCCACGTACCACCATCGGCGCCAATATTTCGAGGATGGCCCAGCATTAGAAGCTTAACAAAAACTCCAGCTGAGGCCAGCACTAGCATAATCGTGTTGCAGATTATAATGCTTGGCACCGTAGTTTCTTCCATTCGGCCTTCGTGCAAGCCAGCAGCTTGCAGGAACTGTAGGTAGGCTAAGACGTATTTTTGCGGCATAGTTGCATACTAAATGGCACCCTCGCAATCTTCTTGTATCTGTTGAGCAAGAGAAACATATTATCTGGCGTAGGACAGGTTGGCTATGGCACGAAGAGACAAAAGACAGGGCTGGAACTAGATGTCGCAGCCTCGAAAAAGGAATCAGATCAAATATCTCTTGTTTTTTTCTTTCGTTAACCACGGAACATGGGCAATCATACGAGGCAGTGCTGTTCATCTGGGGAGGACAGGCGAATGAGTCGCTTCGTTTCGCTTAGTCATCTCATCGTAACGCCTGCATGAATCCCTTCCAAGGTTTGTTGTATTGAGGTCAATCCAGCCCGTGTTAGAGTCCCATCATCAGTGGCGGATTATTCCTCTCAGGTAGTTCTAAGTTTAGCTAATTTGAACTTTTCAGGGATAAAATCCTTCACAATCAAAATATAGGTTGTTTTATTCTAATGTGTCAACTCCCATTTGGTATCTATGTAGTTATGTTGTATTGGATATTACTATAGTTGAATAGCATACCCGCTATCCATGGAGTTATAGCTCATGATACGTTCCAACATAAATTGTGTTGTCTATTCCCACGCACTAAGCGTTTATTAGACACTAATCCTAGCAGCTTAAGAGCCAGCCTAGACTGAAATCTACTTAGTAAGCCCTGATTCTGAGCGCCCTTATAAAAGTGGCGGCAGCTTAGATAGGAAAGCCTCACCTGGCAGGGGAGATCAAGGACGTATAGCTACCTAGGTGCGGAGTAGATACAAATGGATTGCATTTGCATTTGCATCTTGTTTCTTCTCGAAGTGAACGTGTTTAGGCAACTATATCATGCTATTCGTTGCAATCCGACCACCGACGTCATCCCGCTCAAGATCTATAAAGCAGACATTCCACCAACCTTCAGGACCTGTCTCTTCAACTCACCATCAACGAATTACCAGATTTATTTGATCTATTACCAGTGAAAAAGAGCTACATTAGCTAGTGACAACCCAACAAGAAACTCTCCTATCTCTACAAAATGCCGGTCATCCCCGAGTCGTCGGACTTCCCATCTGCGCCCCAAAAGGGAGGAAACGAGGCCGAGAAGACACCCGGGCAACAACCCCAAAAAGCGACTGCAGCAGACTTCTTATCAAAGGGACCCCAGATTCCGGACAGTAAGTTGGCTACTAGATCTGCACAGGCCCGCGACTGACACTTTGTAGATATGCCTCCCAAGGCTTCGAAAGAGGAGCTCGAGGCACGCGCGAAGGAACTAAACAAGCCATCCAACTGAGAGAACATCGATCAACAATGCTTATCTATCTGTACTTAATTTAATTCCAGTTTCTGCCATTCAAGGCAACTTGCCCTTGTATACCTATAGCGGGTTATGGCCCAAACTAGGTCCATCACCAACATACGGAAAGTACCTAGGTAGCCGCTTGATAGATATTAAACAAACAATACTGGAAATAGAATAAATACACCATTTGGGATTCAGCTCCTTTCTTAGGCTGCGTATTCTCCAACACCCATCCATTACGTCATACATCATAGCACACGTGATCGCGCGACATCTCGCCGACCGTACCCTTCACTGCTCAACGCGTTAGGAAGTGATCCCAATGCCTCCAGAACGGTCTAGTGTGCCGGTGAAGTTGTCCCTACCACTGGTAAGTACCCTATTACCCCGGCGCAGGCTTACCGCTAACCCTCAGTAAGCAATACCAGCAGGAGCTCTTTACCGAACTACGCGCCGAAGATGAGCTAGTCATCCTTGCACGAGGCCTCGGGCTTCTACACCTAATATCGAACCTCCTCCATTTTTATGATGCGGCGGGAAACAATCTGGTCCTGGTGGTGGGTGCAGACCAACGTGAGAATGAATGGATCGGAGAGGGTATGTGGATTGGTTTACATCCCAAGTCGGGCGCCGGTGTTGGAAGCTGATGGACTCTAAAAACCAGCATTGGCGGAGCATTACGCTACCAGCAAGTCCCCTCTTGCTAGGGGGTTAAAAGTGATCAATACCGAGAAAGCTACGGTGCCGTTGCGGTGGGTTTCTTGTTCTGCCATGTCGATTGCGACGTATTGACGAAATTCCCAGAGAGAGGATGTACGGCGAAGGGGGTATTCTGAGTGTGACATCCAGAATATTGGTTGTGGACTTATTATCGAGTATGCATGTCTAGTATAAGAGGCTCAAGACACTCGCTGATCTTTCTAGAACTTCTTGATCCCGAGAAAGTCACTGGGATGGTCATTTTGCATGCCGATAAGGTCTTGGCGACGTCCCTCGAAGCATTTATTGTCCGGGTATACCGGCAATCGAACAAGCGTGGCTTCTTGAAAGCATTCTCCGACTCTCCGGAGCCATTTACTACGGGCTTTTCCCCGTTGGCTAATATGCTGCGGAACCTTTTCCTACGCAAGGCCTCACTGTGGCCTAGGTTCCACGTTTCTGTTGCTGAGTCCCTAGAAGGAAACCGCAAGGCAGAAGTGATTGAATTGGAAGTTCCCATGAGCGACAAAATGAGGGAAATTCAAAATGCTGTTCTGGAATGTGTAGAGATCAGTATCACTGAGCTTAGGAAGAGCAACACCGGGTTGGATATGGAAGAGTGGACATTGGACAGTGCTTTGCACAGGAACTTTGATATGATTATCAGACGTCAACTTGACCCAATCTGGCACCGTGTGAGCTTTAGGACAAGACAAATCGTTAGCGACCTGACAGACCTACGAGCAATCCTTCAGTGTGTCTCCCATGTGTCTTTCCATTTATCTATACTGACAGTTCTGCAGTGCTTTACTCAGTTACGATGCGGTATCTTTTGTTAAGTACCTTGACACTATCGTGTCTGCGAACGCTCCGCCTCCCGGCTCCAGCAGGCATAGTTACTCACCGTGGCTTTTCCTTGATGCTGCCCACGTTCTTTTCCAGACGGCCAAATCGCGAGTCTACGAAGGCAAATTGAACAACGAATTGACCCGGCTTTCATCTTCGACTACATTTTCCTCTGAGTTGAACCCAGCTCTAGAGGAACTCCCAAAGTGGAGTGTCTTATCAGAGGTCCTTGCAGAAATCGAACACGACGCTTACCTCCATCCTGTGCGAATGGATCAATCGAATAGTACCATATTGATTATGTGTAGTGATCAACGAGTATGCCGCCAGCTTCGCGAGTACATTGGCACCATGCATGCCAAAATTGCTCAAGCGTCCGAATCCGAAGATGATGATCCGAGCGATGACAAGCCCTCTGCGGAGCTAATGATGCGCCGTCGGCTGCGAGAGTACCTCGATTGGAAGAGGTCTCTTTCAAATGTCAACAAAAATCTGTCCCAGTCAGGAGAGGACGACAGGTCTGGAAAACCTTCTGAGTCACCAGCCGCCCAGAGTGCGCATCAAGGAAGGCCTCCTCCAAACAAACGCCGTCGAGTACGTGGCGGCGGCGCAGTCACCTCGGCTGCAGGTCGTGTGCCAAGTAGCAGTGTCCAAACCGAAGTCGAATTGCCAGGTCAGGTCGTCGGCTTGCTAAGTGAGATTCAGCCCACTAAGGTGGAAGAAACGCAGAAAGAGGAGGTTATTCTCGATGAACTGGAGGATATGGAAGATTTCTACGAATTATATGATATGAACGATCTAGTCATGATACACCCTTACGACGGTGACATGGATGAGCATATACTCGAGGAAGTGCGCCCACGGTATATTATCATGTACGAACCCGATCCCGCATTCATTCGAAGGGTCGAGGTATATCGCAGTTCTCATTCAGGGCGAAACGTGAAGGTCTACTTCATGTATTATGGTGGCTCTGTTGAGGAACAACGGTATCTGAGTGCTGTCCGACGAGAGAAAGACTCATTCACAAAGCTGATCAAAGAGAAGGGGGTAAGCCACCCAGCTACAGCACTTCGAATTGCTAGCTAACTCGATTTTCAGAACATGGCAGTCACCTTGACGCACGACAAAAAGGCCGAAGACCCCCAGGAGCAATTCCTCCGGACAGTCAATACTCGTATTGCTGGAGGAGGACGACTGGCAGCTACAGCATCCCCTCCTCGGGTTGTAGTTGATGTCCGGGAGTTCCGAAGCGCCTTGCCATCTCTCTTACATGGGAACAACATGATTGTGATTCCCTGCCAGCTCACCGTGGGTGACTACATTCTCACTCCAGACATTTGTGTCGAAAGGAAATCGATCCGTGATCTCATAAGCTCTCTCAAGAATGGCCGCCTTTACAACCAGGCTGAGACCATGCTCCAGTATTACAAGAGCCCATTACTATTGATCGAGTTTGATCAAAACAAATCTTTCACTTTTGATGCGTTCGCCTCCGTTCCAACAGGGCCCACGTTTATGACAGACTACGGCTTCTCATCTTCCGGCACTGCAACCAGCACAAGCAGCAGCTCGCTTGCCAATCCGTCTAATCCAAAGTCCGCTCAGCATCTACTTGTGCTCCTCACTCTCGCCTTCCCACGCCTAAAGATAGTCTGGTCTTCATCCCCTTATCAGACAGCTGAGATTTTTGCTGAGCTCAAAAAGAACGCCCAGGAACCAGATCCACTCCGCGCAGTTCAGCTAGGTCTTGATATTGATATATCTAATTCGTCTGGCTCCGCCGACCTCATGGCTGCCGCTGGGATTGAGCACCGTACCTTCAATCTTCTTCCACAAGACATGTTGCGAGCTGTTCCAGGTGTTACACCCCAGGCTCTAGAGCGGCTGATCATCGAAACCGACAATATTAGTGATATTGCCAACATGGAGGTCGAGCAGCTGGATCCACTGGTTGGCAAAGAAGCTGCACGTAAGATAGTTGCTTTCTTCCAGAAAAGCGTATTTGATTAATAGAGAATTCAGCCTTGAGTCACTAGTGCATTCTTAATCAAATTATGACTTTGATGCAATTTAAATAAAGTACCTAGGTACCAAAAATTGCTGTGTACGTCAACAAATGCGGTAATGTGTAACGAATACAACTACATGTGCATCAAAAATTGATCCCATCACATCTCTTGTTTTTACCCAAATCCTCAGACAAATACAAATGAAAGCAGCAAACAACTGAGACATCTGCACATGCGGACTCTGAATCAATTTGAACTTGGCCTACTCCGTACCCCGACCCCCATAAGACCTCCTTCCGCCTTGGCGACGATCGTGCAGATCAACTAAAAACAGAACAGCCCCCAGTCAACAGCCGAAGCAAGGACCCCTGAGAAAGAGTGGAGAAGCGAATGGGTCCCTTCAAGGTCAGAATTATTATGGCAGGCCCCTGACGTCTCCAACTTATCACCATGCATCTCAAGACTGTGTTGACTCCGGTCGCTTTGGCGGCTGTTGTTGGTGCTGCCGGGAGTATACGCGATGTTGAGCCATGTGCTCAGGTTAGCAAATTGGTGGAAGATGCCAATAAAGACCAGAGTATGTCATGGGCTTAGAATCGTCAGTTGTTTGATGGCTAACTGTGGCAGCAAATGCCATTGTGCCTCATGAGATGGCACATCAGTGTCTGTCATCTATGCCCTTTGACTCGGACCGTGCCCTTGATTTCCTGATTCAGGTTCGTAAGATTCTCGAGTTCCAGTCAACTATCGATATTTTGAAGGGTAAGTGATACCGATTTGAACGAGAACTTTTTAACCTGTCTAACTTATATCGTTAGATCCGCCTACTGGGTATACAATGCCCTCCACGGATATCATGAAGGGAATCGATACGATAATGGGCAAGGCCAAGAGCAACAGCTATACCAGCCAATTTGAGATGGACTTGGAAATTAACCGCCTCATCAAAACAGCCCATGATGGTCACTTGGCCTTCCAGCTATGCTCGCAGTCAATCTTCACATATCAGATCGATATGCCCCTGGTGTCAATCTCAAAAGACGGGCTCGCGCTTCCTCAAGTGTACGCTCTAGGTATGCTTGGCTCGATATCTGTATCAAAACCTCAAACTAACATGCCAGGTGATGCAAAACTGCAGAAGGTCGACCCAGACGCCGTCTCGCCTCTGGTGTCCATCAACGGCACTAACGTGGCCACATACCTTGAATCATATTCCAGTGATCAGAACCTCCAGGATCGTGATGCACAGTGGGTATCCTTCTGTAACTACAGTATTGAATCACACTAACTGTCACAGATACAATCGAGTATTCCCTGCGCCAGCCCGCAGTGTCACGAACACTCCTACTGGTGTGAATGGAATCTGGGCTTCCATTGGAGACTGGACTGATGGCGCTCAGCTGTCCCTCAAGTTTGGCAATGGCACCGAGAAGACTATCCAGAAAACGGCTACACCGAGCGAAAAGTTCTTTTCTTATGGAAACGGCACGCGCCTCTACGAAATAGCGTGCCTTCCTCGAGACTTGTCTACAGCTTCGAGCAGCCTATCTGGCGCTGAAGAAGCCTCCTCTGAGATAGAGGGGCTTCCCAGCACTACCTGGCGCAGCTCGGCTAATTCGATTGCTGGATATTACTCCAAATTATCAGGGCTAGAGGACACAGCAATCATCTTTCTGCCCACGTTCTCATCCAGCGCATCAGAGGTCTCTAAGATTGCGGTCGACTTCTTGCAAAACAGCACCGAATCTGGAAAGAAGAACGTCTTGATTGACCTGTCATCCAACCCCGGTGGATACATGTCTATTGGCATCGACCTGTCTCGTATTTTCTTCCCCAACGCTGCCCCATACACAGCCACGCGGTTCCGAGCACACGATGCAGCCGAATACCTCACTAAGGCATACTCGCGTGACGGCAGCACGGACACAAGCAATGTCTTTGCATATCGGCAGATGGTTCGGCCCGACCAGAGAACCGGCTTCAGCTCGTGGGAAGATCTCTATGGGCCACATGAAATTCTTGGGAGCTCTGCTTCTAGCCTCCTAGCCAACTTCAACTACACCTCCACCTCATCAAAAAACTTCCCCATCAACGGCTACGGCCCAGTTCCGTTGAACCCAAGCAAATCACCCTTCCCGGCAGATAACATCGCTATTGTACGTGTTTGTCCCAGGAAAGAATACAGAAAAGAGAAAAGCAAACTAACACAGGTTCCAATTACAGATCACAGACGGCGACTGTGTCTCAACTTGCGCGTTCTTCGTCAAGCTGATGAAACGCCAGGGTGTCCGCACTATCACCTTCGGCGGCCGTCCACGAAAGGCACCCATGCAGGGCGTCGGTGGCGTTAAGGGCGGCCAGTCACTCGGGATCAACTACATCAATGGGTACATCGAGCAAGCGAACGGTCTGATCAGAGACTCGACCAACACTGGAGCGCCACTACTGACATCTGCCGAGTGGAAGGCATTTAATGAGTCCAGCCCGAGCACAACAGCGTCGCTTCAGTGGAGTGGCAACCTGAATTTGCGGAATGAGTATGACCCGGAGGATGACCAAACACCGCTACAGTTTGTTTATGAAGCTGCTGAATGTCGCCTGTTCTATACGCTGGATAATTATTTGGAAAGGGAGACCGTTTGGCAGGCTGCGGCGAAGGCTATGTTTGGAGGTGGGCAGTGTGTAGAGGGATCGACTAAGGGGAAGGGTAGTTTGGATTCTTGATCTGATTGATATTTCAGCAGAAAGACATGGATACATAGAATACATGTACATAGTAATTAGATTGAAATTGTACGTGAACACATCCAAGATATACCTGACTTGTACACAACATCATGGGCTGAAATTGCGCAGGTGGCTGGAGCTTGGTTACGAGATATTCACTTCCCAAGGTTCATTTGTCTGATTACTGTTTTGAATTGGTCTACAAAAGAAGGTATGTCTTCTAAAAATGATATTTTCAATTCTCGTGGCCCATTTCATGACTCTATCATAAAAGAACGGAAAGAAAAGCAAGTCGAGGCTGAGCAGAGTAAACACACCGCATGCAATGCAATGCAATGCAGGAAAACAAGCACACAGGTTCATGATGTGTGCATAGCAATCATTTTAGTCTCTGTCATGATCCCAAGATATTTGCAAAAAGGACGAAAATGGTATCGAGGATCGATCCACCTTGGAGAATCCAAAATCGCCAATGGACAAACACCGAGGGTCCTCTGTTCGATGGCTTTAGGCCCGTAAAAGTTGTCGCAGTAGCGCCAGAATGGAGGGGTGTCCCTATCCTCATGCAAGCCGAGGTGAGGAGCAGCGTCGTATGCTGGGGAGGTGAGTGATGCTCTTGGTCCCATTCAAACGGATGTACAGAGGGAATCGGATGTCGAAATTGCCTCGCGTGGCAAGTAGTCAAAGGCAGTTTCGGAGCATGAGCGACGGCACTGTGCCAAAGGCGGCGAGTAGGAGGAGAGGGATTTGGCGAACATGGAGAATACTGAGAGGGGATGTATCCACGGTATTCTTGCAGGGCAGAGCATCGAACTCTGGGAGTAGCAGGGGATGAGCTTAGAGCTCGTCGACATCGATATCCTTCTCGTCTTCGCTTTCGCGATCCTCGTCGAATTCGACGTTGTCGTCCAAGCCTTCACCGCCATAGGTATCGGTCTCGTTGATCTTAGCGTGCTCGGGCAGCTCGCCGTAGGCCTTCAGAGAACGGGCCTCGTCGGCGGTGTACTTCATGATAACATCACCTTTCTCGTCCTGGTAGTCACGGAGCGAGAGGAGAATGATATCACCCTGGTTGATCCAGACCTTCTTGCGGAGCTTGCCACGGATGTGGGCAAGACGCTTCTCGCCGTCGAAGCAGAGTGCCTCTAGACGACCGTTGCCCAGCATCTTCACGACCTGAGCGTACTCCTGGCCCTCCTCCTTGAAGACAAGTTCACGCTTCTCATTGTCGTTCTCGTTCTTGCCGCGACGACGGTTCTTACCGCCCTATATTTGATTGTTAGAATATGTCCCATAAAGTAATGTTGCTTTCGAAAAATAAAAAGATAAAAACTTCTCCCACGAGTCCAAAAAGTCACCAGCTCGAGGGGTAGGTGGCTACCCTTGAGCGGACGACGGTGGATGTGGCGAAGAAATTATCACCAGGAGGGGGGATATTTTGCAAGCTTACCTTTCCCTTGTTCTTGGGCATGACGGTTGTCGTGACCTTTTCACCTAGGTCAAGTCTCTCTGGTGTAGATTTTTTCCTTAGATCAACGAAGATCTGAAGAGGCCTAATCGAAAGTTGATTAGGGAAGTGAGAGTTGAAGAAAGAAGGAGGTGGGGTTTCTGCGCACTGGTATTCAAATCTTGCTTATTATGTAATCAGGCACTCGCTGCCCAGTGGCGTCACAGCGTTTCGCCCCCGCTTACGGCATATTTCTGCCTTGATGCCTGGTTTCGGGGTAAAATTTGACCGCCTGATTTGATTGGCAGAAAAAGATGAGGCGAGAAAGAAACAATCCATGGATGTCAAGTTTGGAAGTTTGCAAGGGCATTTCTGAGGAAAAGTCTGAGGCTTTGCGATACAAGGTATTGTCAGGTCTGACAAGAGCCTGAGGATCCGTTTCAATTACAGCTGTCTTGCCCTCTGTGCGGCGTGTCCTAACAAATAAGCACGCGACTGCTTTATCGACGCAATCTCCAAAGATTCAGCGCCTCCCGAGTACATTCACAATAATCCGTTATACTATCCTTGCTGGCTCGATGATATCTCTTTGGATATATATTGCGAACCTCCAATTGCCCCTTTGAGGTGTCCGTAAACCTTCGCCAGTTCCGGCTCTGTTTACTAAACATCGTGGTGTCCAACCCGACATGATATCAATGTCCTACGACCCTCCTTATAATTCACAGCCCAAACCAGCATACCCTTACGACCACCGATAGACCTCTTTTACCATGGCAGTGAAATTTACCACGTCTACAAAAAGCTTGGTGCTTCGGTATTGGCCGAAATGCAACACCCCTCCAGTTGCCGCCCGCTATTTGAATTCTCCTACCCATCCGCTCCGGCCCAAAATTGTCGATCTCTGTGGACATCGTGAAAGAAATACATTATGGTGGCGGGTTTCGGTGACACAGCTCCAGCAAAGCAAGCGGGTGGTTCGCTCCTGGTGCGCGCGCAGAGTGCGAATTGCTGTTGAGCAGGCTTTGAGGCAGCAAGGATTGGATAAGCTGGGGAAACCGCTCGTTTCTGAGTCCCCTTCGCGGAGCAAAAATTATCAGGAACCATGGACATCTACATTCAGCCGCCATGTGTGACACAGGACTTCGAGGTAGTCCAGAAGGATGTACATCATTTAATATCCTTGCTTCTGGATCATGAATCAGCACGGAAATGACCTATTGTCGATGAGCCACACTCGAAATGGCGAATCGCGGACAAGTCACAAACATCATGCGACCCCGCGAGATTCAATGTATATTAGCATTACCAGAACACCTTGTATAATACATGTAGCAGTCGACTGGTGGACTGTTGCTGTACATTATCTGGGAGACCTTGCGATTATGGCGTTTAGAGGAAATTGGTTTGCATCTGAGATTCAAATTATATCAACTTTTGTTCCTTCTGTTCATTATACCCTCCAGTTTTGGAAATGATTTATTGTTGGCTCTGGGCTACAGAAGTAAATATAGAAGCCCGAGTATCTTAGCTTCCCGGTATCTCGCTAAATGCCGATCTGGCGGAATCAACGACCCGAAGGTCTAGGCTAAAGACTCACTTGACAACCACCACCACTTACCCTAAACTTCCCCCTCTTTCATCCTCGCTATGTTAGTTTCCTTGACAGTTGGCAAGGTAGACGCGGGTGTTGCCGTGCTCCTCACCCAAGACAATCGACTCGTAAGCTCAAACCCCTGGTCGCCTGCTCCCTACTCCCCAGACATCGACGACTTGAATTTCTGCAGAACATCAATAGCAAACAAGTACGCTTTACTGACAATTTTCCGCGCAGATTGAATTCCCCTCAGTCCTCCTTCCGAACAACATTAGCTCAGGCAGCATTGTCGATATCACCGTTTCGCGCAACCATGCCGCCGAAGCAGCGAGCGCATCTGCCTTCCAATCCCTCCAGAAGCGGATTTTAAATACCTACGGTGTCAAGGCCCCGTCGCCACCCGTTCTGCGCCTGCGAAATGCAACCCAGACGTCGCTCGTTCTCGAGTGGGACCCAATCGACCTAGCCACTGCATCCCTGAAATCGCTATCCCTCTACCGCAATGGCTCGAAGGCCGGCTCCATACCACGCCCGCTCGAGACTCGCAGCACAAAAATCAGCGGTCTGGCCATTCACTCCGAGTACTCATTCCATCTGGTTCTGCGGACTACGGCAGGCACCTACCAGTCGGAGAAGCTGACGTGTCGCACACACAAGATGACCGATCTGTCTGGTATCACCGTCACAACGGGCATTCTCGATCCACAGCAGAAAGAGGCTCTCGGTGCTGCATTGGATCGCATTGGAGGCAAGATGATCGACTCGGTCCGTATCGATACTACTCACTTCGTCTGCACGGAAGGACGGGGTGCGCAGTGGGAGAAGGCTGTGGAGATGAACATCCCTGTCGTGGTGCCGGAGTGGGTGGATGCTTGCGAGACAGAGGGGACCATTGCCGGTGTGCGTGGCTACTATCTCAACGCAGACCCCAAGGCACGTCAACTCGGCGTGATCCACGGCTCGTCCCATCAGCGTACTACTTCTACTCTTTCAACCGCGACAAGCGCCAACCAGGGAAGGCTCAGCACTCAGCCCCAACGGAGCCCTGCGCAAGAACAGGTGCCCGAGGAGCCTCCTCTGACTCCATTCCCTGGGGGAGAGACGAGTAGCCAACCCCAGACCCAGACCCAGACACAAGAGGTTGGATCACAAGATGGGTCAGATGACCACCCACCCCCTCCGCCCCCGCCCAAAGATGAAGCCGAAGATACAAATGAGCCTGTGCAGAACGGTGAGGCAGAAGCGGCACCTTCTCCGGAGGCGAAGAACGAGGAGCCTGAAGCCGAAGCTGCAGAGGAGAGCAATGGAGATACAGAGAAAGAGCAAACCCTTCCACAGAACAGGCCCGAGGATGACTCCGAGTCGACAACCATCGGAGGCCCAAAGGGCAAAGGCAAAGAGGGTGAGGGTGACTTCAACGAAGTGCCTCTCTGAATGGCCCTCTGATAACATATTCTGCTCTGCCCGTGCTTCGCGGTCAATCTCTTGACATCCCTACCCTGCTTTTGTCCCCATTGTCGACCAGCGTCTACGACTTTATCAGTACAGTTTTACCTTGTTGTGGTTAGTGGCGTGTCTCTTCACTTAAGCGGACAAACCATAGGATTCTTACGAACGTGCTCCGACTTTGATTCCTCTTTTTCCTTTCTCATATTCCGTTTACTGTTATATGTACAGTACCCAATTTTCCTAATGCAGCCTTGCTCATTGACTCGATTGTTCCGGTTTACCTAGGTATATGTCTGGAATCCAGATGATTACATTGTAGGTAAGAACACCAAACTGCACATGTGGCTATGGTTCTCTTAATTGGAATTCTATCTCATGAAACGTCGTAAATAGATGGGCCCGCCAGATGCAAAGATTTGAAGTCAGTAGTCAACCAGAAAAGAAAAAGTTTTTCAGCCCCTTTTGAGACTGGAATGCATATCGAGGCAGACTAAACAAAATGAAAATCCAAAACGAATCCAGTTCGGACTCGTCTCGAATCTAGTTCTCGTTGCGAATGACATCGTCAATCGCCTGTGCGACATAGGCGACGTTCTTTTGGCTCACTGTGCGCAATGTCAGCTTATGTTTACGAGAATCTATGATTAGGGAGTCCTTACAGCCGCTGATAGATGCTCGGCCTGACTTAAGCAGGTAAATGTGGTATTTGTCCTTCAAGGCGTAGACTTGCTTGGGGCTAAGGCCAGTGTAAGAGAACATGCCGTTCTAAAAAAAGAATTAGTAAAGAGCAAGCTACATGTATGGCAAAATCCAGATCGCTTACCTGCTGGATGATGTGCTCCCAAGTGCCGGGGGTCTGCAGACGGACCAGCTCATTGTACAGAGCCTTACGCATGGTCTTGATGCGCGAGCTCATGACCTGCAAGTCCTGGTGCCAGTCGGCAGTAAGCTCCTCGCTGGTAAGAACCTTCTTGACGATGCTGCAGCCAACACGCGGGCCCATGGAGAACTCGCCGCGGATCAGGTGGCATAGGTTGTTCACGACGACGTCGCGCAGGGTGGTTGAGGCGCGGTTGGTACAGTAGTGGAACGCACCAACGCGCTGGCCGTACAGGCCGAAGTTCTTGGAGAAGCTCTGTGCCACACACATCTCCATGTCCGGCTTGTTGTTGAAGAAGTAGCGGACGGCCCAAGCGTCCTCCTCAACGGAGCCCGAGGCGAAGCCCTGGTAGGCTGAGTCAAAGAAGGGGAAGAGCTTCTTGCGCTCGCAAAGATCAGCGATGGCAACCCACTGCTCCTTGTTGGGATCCAGGCCGGTTGGGTTGTGCGCGCAGGCATGCAGCAGCACAACATCGCCCTCCTGGGCCTCGGACTCGAGGGAGGACATCATGCCCTCGAAGTCGAAGGACCGGGTTGCAGCATGGTAGTACGGGTATGTCTTGCGGGGCACTCCGGCCAGCTCCCAAATGGTCTGGTGGTTGGCCCAGGATGGGTTGGACAGCCAGACGGTGGGGGGCTTCATGTGGTGAGCAAGGAACAGGGCGCCAAGATGGTTGGCACCGGTGCCGGCGACGGTCTGCACGGAACCAATGCGTGCCTTGGCCTCTTCTTCGCCCTGCTTGCCCTCGAATCCGAACATCAGATCCCGCGCAATTCCTAGGAAAGGCACATCGCCCTCGATCGCAGTGTATTCATGGCGGAAGAGGTCGTCGTCTACCACCAGCTCCTTCTCGGCCTTTTGCACGACGGGAAGGGGCCATGGCTTTCCATCATCTGTCCGGTAGACACCCACGCCCAAGCTAACTTTCTGCGGGTGGGGATCGACTGCGTAGGCTCCGTTCAAGGCGAAGATCTCATCCGGAGGCACTGGGGAGACATTAAGACGGGTGTCGATTTTGCTCATTGTGATGTATACACGCTGCAATTGGGGTTCCTGGGATCAATTTCAGGCAAAATGTGGCGAGGCCGCGGCGAGTATAAGTAACCTTGGAAGTAAAGATCAAAACTTTGGGAATCGTCCGCTGAGTCAACCCGATATCGCCGTCCTTTTTTTGCCCCGCGGGAAGTCCCGCTTAGTAGCGGATTCCGGGGTCCACGGGTGCTTGCAACTTGCAATACCTTCATCCTCGTTTGATTCAAAGGAAAAGATAGCCGTCAATAGCCTTCTGGTTTTGGCCATGTGCTAGTTGATGGACGGCCTTTGAGATACGTTATTGACCTCATCTTGGAGGACTAAACTTTAAACATCAGCATGGAATGTCATCGGAGGACTGCTGACACAAATTATAAACGCACTGTATTCTCAAGAGGATAAATGTGAGTTTTTCTTGTGTAGCACTCCATTCAAGAGGGGTTGATGACAGCTCGTGGTGTGTTGTTGGAAAATAGTCGGAAGAGGCGGCCGCGCAGTGATATATAGTGGGCGGGGATATACATCTACGTTCGATCCTTATTTCTTTCTTTCTACAAAATTTTATGAATCTTTTTCTTCTGGTTCCAATTATTATTTCTAGCCTTATAGATATATACCCTCAATGGCTTTTCCTAATATGTAAAAGCCTAGCACACGACTACATCCTTCATTATATGGTGTGCTTTCATCTATATCCGGTTATATCAAGATGATCACATAGGAAATATACTTCAACAGGAAACAAAACCAAACATACTAAAAGGAGAAGTTTTGAGCTAGCCATAACTTGTCGGACTTTTTCGAGCCATTGTTTTGGTCCTTTGACACCTATTGGATTGCAGCCGATGAGGGAGGGCAAAGGCGCTTGAACTAGGGATTCTACCACTCAGCTTGTACCGTGATAACAAATATTCTGATGACATCCAGTGCATATCTGCCTAGGGAATATAGACCGAAGTCGGTACATTTACCTAGGTATGTATGTATCTAAATAATACCCCGTGATCTGTACTACGTGGACTTCGATAGGCTGCTCCAAACCCCCTCCTCTTCTGTACCTCGATCCATCCTATATCCCAGACAGCGTGCTTTTTTTGTTACCAATATGGCCTCTCAAACTGTAGGTGCCGGTAATTCTGAATTGCATAAGTTTCGGGTTCCAGCTATTGTCCAGCCACTTCACAATAGCATCCCCCCGGAGTTGCTCCCTCGGTATGACCCAATCTACGTCGAATATTATAATAAGTTTAATGCTGGGCGACTACATACGCACGAGATCCCGATTGAGGAATTCCACAAGAACCCTGCCCGTTATGCCATTTCCTATGGCCGGGCTCCCGGCCCTGATATATTCCGCATCACAGAGCAGAAATGTCCTGTCGATGGCGGTGAAATAACGGTACGAATATTTGAGCCGGCGCCCCAGTTTGACGCTCAGGGTCAGCCGAAGAGGAGAGCGCCTATGTCAACTTCCATGGTGGTGGGTGGGTGTTTGGTGGACTAGCCTACGACCACGATTTCTGCAAGCGAGTTGTCCATGGTCTTGACGGGGACCTTGTCGCATTTGATGTGGATTACCGGCTAGCTCCCGAGAATAAATATCCTATTCCCCTGGATGATTGTTGGACTGCATTCAATTGGGTAGGAACCTCTCGGGCGAAGACCTCGAATGTGAACCAAGTGCTGACAAAGTAATCTCTAGATTCGCTCCCACAAAGCAGCTGAGTTCAGTCTAGACACAGATAGGTTCGCAGTGGGCGGCGCATCAGCTGGGGGGCAGATTTCGGCCGTCATCAGCCATCTCTGTCGTGATGAAAACATTCCTCTGCGCTTGCAAGTCTTGACCGTGCCGGTGACAGATTTGCACCGCGTCTTCACTCCCGAAGGCGAATTTGACCGCGAGGGTTGTCCCTACGAGTCATACCGGGAGATGGAGTTTGCTCCAGCGCTACCAGCAGCGCGCATGGCATATTTCCACCAACAATTTCTAGGAGTTCCTCGACCGGCAGAGTCTGACGAGGTAAGTTTGGACATGAAGTAATTGCCACTGTGATGCTCATTTGTTCTAGGATTGGAAGATATCACCCATTCTCGCACCGAACTTCCAGAACTTGGCCCCTGCGTTGATGTCTACGGCGGAATTGGATCCGCTGCGCGATGAAGGAGAGGCGTATGCAGCTAAGCTTCAAGAAGCTGGGGTATCTGTAGAGGTAGACCGAATTGCAGGTGCTCCGCATGTGTTCGCTCTACTCGATGGAATTCTGGAGGGAGGTCAGCGATACAACGAGAAGGTGGTTGCGACAATGAAGCGGCACCTGGGCAGCCTCAAGGGATAAGTTCAAGCCGTAAACAAATAAATTTCATAGTACTAAACCAGGTATTACCGAATATTACCGAATATTACCCAATATTACCAGCATCACTGCCGAACAAGCCGTCTCCCTTCCGTCCTGCCGATACCGGGAAATTTCGGCTGGGGACTCGGAGAGTCGAGCTGAGTTCAAATTTGCGACTTTTCTTTAAAGGAGACCAATCCTCGATTTTACTTCCCATAGAAGCTTCAGGAGCTCGGTGTGAGCCTTTGCATACCCTCTTTGGTACAGCTACAAACCCAATTGTCATCCAATGAATCCAACTTCCTCCCGAGCCGCGGTGCGCTCTATGGCCACCCTGACACATGCGGCCAGAGCCACCCCCGCAGCTCGCAGCGTTTTGTCGCCCTTTGCTACCCGGTCTCTGAGCTCTAATACCCGTCAATTCGCTCAGTTCCCCCGCCTTCAATCATTGAACACTTTCTCCAACAAGCGAGCCTTTGGAACTACCGTCAGAATGGTATGCAGTTTCGAAGCGCGGTAGACAAACAATTCCAGACAAACTGATTTGTGGTCTCTAGTCTGTTGACGCTCGTACTGAGAGCGATGCCTTTGGTGAAATCCAGGTGGGTGAATAATGCCGCAGCAATGGTGCCGCACCGAGCTAATGTTTTTCTCAATAGGTCCCTGGAGACAAGTACTGGGGTGCGCAGACCCAGCGGTAAGACGCCCCCATTAAATCGATATGTTACAATGGGCAAAAGAACAAGGTCGCTGATGGATACAGCTCCCTGGGCAACTTCGACATCAACCAGCCTCAGGATCGCATGCCTGCCCCGGTGGTCAAGGCCTTCGGTATCCTGAAGGGTGCTGCTGCTGAAGTGAACATGAAGTATGGCCTTGGTATGTGAGACTCTTGTGGGAATTAGATGTTGCCAGTTTATTGACTTGCGTAAGACCCCAAGATTGGTGAGGCTATCAAGCAGGCCGCCGCTGAGGTCGCTGAGGGTAAGCTGCTGGACCACTTCCCTTTGGTCGTCTGGCAGACCGGTTCCGGCACCCAGTCCAACATGAACTCCAACGAGGTTATCTCCAACCGTGCTATTGAGATCCTCGGTGGCACCATGGGCTCCAAGAAGCCCGTCCACCCCAACGACCACGTTAACATGTCCGCCTCCTCCAATGACTCCTTCCCCACCGTCATGCACATCGCTGCCGTTGTCGAGATCGAGCAGTCTCTTCTGCCTTCGCTCAAGGCCCTCCGCGACGCCCTCCAGGTGAAGGTCGACAAGTTCGAGCACATTATCAAGATCGGCCGCACCCACTTGCAGGACGCCACTCCCCTTACTCTTGGCCAGGAGTTCTCTGGCTACGTCGCCCAGCTCGACCGTAACATCGAGCGTGTCCAGGCCACTCTTCCCCACCTGCGCTACTTGGCTCAGGGTGGTACCGCTGTCGGCACTGGTCTCAACACCTTCAAGGGCTTCGACGAGGCCGTCGCTGCTGAGATCACCAAGCTGACCGGCACCGAGTTCAAGACCGCCCCCAACAAGTTCGAGGTTCTGGCTGCCCACGATTCTATTATCGAGGCCTCCGGCTCCCTCAACACCCTGGCCGCCTCCCTCTTCAAGATTGCCCAGGATGTGCGCTACCTGGGTTCCGGCCCTCGCTGCGGCCTGGGCGAGCTGAGCCTGCCCGAGAACGAGCCCGGCTCTTCTATTATGCCCGGAAAGGTCAACCCCACCCAGTGCGAGTCCCTCACCATGGTCTGCTCCCAGGTTATGGGTAATCACGTCGCTGCCACCATCGGTGGCATGAACGGCCAGTTCGAGCTTAACGTCTTTAAGCCCGTGATGATCTCCAACCTGCTTCACAGCGTGCGCATTCTCTCTGATGGCATGAACAGTTTCCGTTCCCACCTGGTGGAGGGTCTGGAGGCTAACGAGGGACGGATTAACTCCCTTCTCAACGAGAGGTATGCGCTTAATCCCCCCTTACTTTTGATGGCAAATTCTAACTGTATGATAGTCTGATGCTCGTGACTTGCCTGAACCCTGTCATTGGTTACGACATGGCCTCTAAGGTGGCTAAGAACGCTCACAAGAAGAACCTTACTCTGAAGGAGAGCGCTATGGAGCTCAAGGCTCTCACCTCGGAGGAGTTCGACCAGTATGTCCGCCCCGAGCTGATGCTGGCTCCCAAGGAGTTGAAGTAAATGAACAGCAATGCTGTCCTGTGATATTATAGACTATTTCCAATAGCATGTGTACAACGAAAGAATTATATGTTTAATCAGCTTGCGTTGGGATGATATATAGTTTTTGTATGTAGATCCGAACTTCTTTTGGAGTTAAAAATAGCATCTTCGATCGCAAAGCCGATCGAGAACTCTAGTGGATCGGACTTGCCGCGATTATTTTAATACATTAGTATGCACATATGTACGGAGTACATTCCATAGTCGTCGCATTATTTAAAGCAGAAATAAGCAGATTATACTAAAAAAAGAGAAAACCTAAAGAGACAAAACAAGAGTCCACTAGTGGTAGAGTATTAATGTATTAATAGAAAACACCCCCTTAGTGGCGGTGTCTCACATGCAGGGTACCTGACCCTTTCAAAGTCAAGTACGGAGTACTTGTTTCTCAAAAGCTTGAAAACCTCTTCTTTTTCACACGCTCTTGTATCTCTCCTCAATTACATATCAAAGTCCGCCTAAACAAACCAACTTACTCAACCCCAAGGCCGATCTACCTTGCGACCCCCCGCCCCTGATAAAAACAACCCGCCCTCAACCCTCAATCTCTTCAACACTCCCACCCTCCAAGTCTCCCAGTAAAGATGACCGCACACGCCCTTCCAAGCACCACAATCCCCGAAGCCGTCAAGCCAACCATGAACTCAACCGTCACACCAGTGGACGACGCAATTGAGACCGTCTCCGACGGCCCCCTCTTTCCCTCCACCCTCATCTCCCCTGAAGTGCTCTCCCTCCTGCCAACAGACTACACAATCCGGCCCATGCGCCGCTCGGACTACCACCGTGGCTACCTGGACGTTTTGCGCGTGCTGACAACTGTTGGCGATATCACCGAAGAGGCGTGGAACCAACGGTACGATTGGATCACCTCGCGCAATGATGAGTACTACATGCTCGTGGTCTGTGATGGTGCGGACCGAGTTGTCGGAACCGGCAGTCTCATTGTTGAGCGCAAGTTCATTCATTCGCTCGGTATGGTCGGACACATTGAAGACATTGCTGTTGAGAAGAATCAGCAGGGCAAGAAGCTGGGCTTGAGAATTATCCAGGCTTTGGATTATGTTGCTGCGCAGGTTGGCTGCTACAAGGTATGCCTTCTTAACTATTCCTTATGTCTATGGTTCTAGCTCTGTATCACTGTTCATTGCTGACTCGTTTACAGAGCATTCTTGACTGCTCCGAAGTCAATGAGGGTTTCTATGTCAAGTGTGGCTTCAAGCGAGCTGGCCTCGAGATGGCACATTATTACTGAGCGTTTCTTAATCCATGTATTTTGGTTTAAAGCCGGTTGACGCCGGTTGTTTTGTATGGCGTTTGGATCATTTGGGTCAGTTGGTCCGGCGAGGCTCGTACGAGAGGAACTTGCGCAAGCCACGCGATCGTTGCATTGAGAGAACGGAGCTGCACATGACACACTAATCCATCGTGATTAGCATGGCCCTCGGCACATGGCAAGGGGAAATTGGGGCATTTTTAGCATTTTGAACCTGCCCTCCACTACTGGCGACTGAATTGCGCACTGAAAGTCCCCGGGCTGGGGAGTGCTTGGTATACCAACCATTATCATGATGACGGCGCTTCTGCCATTGCGGTGATCCCCGTCTTAACTTGTAACACTATTGATGTTGTCTGTATTGTCTTTGCTTTCTTGAGAGTTGAAACCAATGCATTGCGGCGATGGAGACCTAGATATGAAAACTGTGCATGTCTGTTACACTATAGGATGTGTTGGAATCAATAAGGAAGATGATTTTCTCTACCTGTACGGAGTAGCTGGTTGGATATAAATATGAGGAGTAACTAGAGGCTGGCTAGCTAGTTATGTGACTAGCTATTTAGCCGCTAATATAACGGTAACAAGGTCACGGCATTTCAGGTGACTATAGCTGACTTAACCCTTATGCCGGATTTTCACGTGGTAGTTATACGGGTCAGATATTCAACTTGGAAGATCATCGTCTGCTCAAGAATGGAAAGGTCCGGTTTAACAACTTAGATTCATTCCAGCCACTCTAGAGATGCTAGGAAGAGGTGTACACAAGTGGCTATTTTTCATCTATCTAATGTCAGATCAGAACAAAACAAAGCATGAGATTCAATTGTAGATCGGGAGGCCGGATCTGGACTACTTCGTTGACAAGATCCGACAGAGATACCTACCCAACCACTCATGAGTAGGGCTGGTAGATATGGTATCTCGAGGAAAAAGCAAGAATCGTTCCATTGCTGGAGGTTGGATGAAATCATAGTTTTAATACTCGCATGGGGATTCATTTTTTGATTCCTTTGTTCCCATTTTTCTGCATGAAATTGTATTGCATAAAGTATTTCCAGAAACAAGGTCAAGGCCCAAGGCCAGTCCTCACAGACAGTACTCCAGCTCCGGTGCCCGTAAGTTCCATCATATCGCAACCGTCACAGCGCTGCTCCGTTCCGAACACCTCCATTCCCAACTAATTTATAAAGAAATTTAGCGGGACTTGGCGGCGACCTTGGGAGCAGAGCCCTTAGCACCCTGCTTGCTCTGGATGCGCTGGGCACCGCCCTTGGAGGCGGCGATCTTGGCCTTCTCAGCCTTCTTGGCGCTGGCGGAAGCAGCCTTCTTCTCCTTGGCGTCCTTGATGGCCTGCTTGCGAGCAGCCTCACGGGCCTCGGGGCGCTGGGAGCGGCGCTCCTTGATCACATCGAGGGAAGCACCAACGATGGCACGCTGGTTCTTGACAACACGGCGGGTGCGCTTCTTGGCGACCTCCTATATATCCAAAAAGATAACCCGGTCAGTAATCTGCAGTCGCATTTTCCATCATTTGATCCGAATCGTGGTGGTGACATGGTAATCCCTCCTCTTGCTCCGTCTCATGGTTTGGGCGTCACCATTCGATCCGGCCTTTTGTCCCCCCACACAATCTAACAATCATCCAAGGGGAAGGGTGACCGACCTCAGAGATACCCTTGCGGTGCTGACGACGGAAGAGAACGGTCCATGCGATGCGGCGGGGGTTCTTGCGCTGAAGGAAAAGGGACTCGGACTTTCCACGCTGGAAGCGGAAGATCTTGCTGTCGCCACGGACGAACAGCTTGCCCTAAAGATTGAACATCAAAGATTAGCTTCCAGTAGCAATAAAAAGGCGGCGAAATCCATGTGCGGCGGTTCGGCTAAGACAGAGAGCGACAATTGTGACGGTATTGAAATATCGAAGTGCGAATGTCGAATCCGTGATGCCGTTGTTCCCTCGCACACAAATTCCTCCCAGAGCGACGACGGGAATTGCAAACGCACCTTGCCAGGGTAGATCTTCTGGCCGCTGAAGGCGTCGTCGTAAGTACGCATCTTGACGGATGGAGATGCGCTGACGGGGGTCGGTTGGCGTTGAGTGGTTGTCGTAAATCGTGGATCGCGGTGATGCTACTGACCCAATTGTGGTGCGGGCGCTCGCTAAAGTGCGACACGTGACCACCTCTGCCCTTTCCGGGTTGACTTATCGATAAGGTCACATGATATGCCTTTCTCTTCCAATACTTCGATTGTTTGTGGTCTTTGAGCAGGATAATTGCATATCTTGAATTTTATTACTTGGGCTCTGCTTCGAGTTATATATTGATATGCGCGCAAGTCCAAAGTACATCAAATGACATGAACTTCACCTTTTTTCTTTTCACTGCCAAGCCCATGGTAGACCACAAGGAACACGCTAACGAACCATCTCTGGCAGTCAAATGAAGTCGAATTTCCTTTGAATCTGGACTGCAGATGCAGGTGGAAGCTTTTCGTCGTAGCGCGGCTCAAGCACGATTCTCATATACAAGTATGTGTACTCAGCCTACGCCTACACGGTTGGAGTACATCTCTTCTTCAACGGCCCTTTCTATCAGAATCGGAAATTAGGAACAGAAAAGTTGACACACACACACATATATATATATATACAATTCTCGAAGTGAGTATCACAACCGTGCAACGTTCAGTACACTGTGGGGATTGTAAGTGGCTGGACTACATCAGACGTATGATAGCGATAGCGGATGTGTTGTTAAGAATGACTGATGTCAGTTAAACACGCCGGACGAGGTTGGCTCTCTGCAACGCTTTCTAGAGAAAGCCAAAATAAATTGAGACAAGGGTAATGTAAGGAGCAGAGAATGTAATCCTACTCAAAGCAACAAGGTTGCCCAATAACAAACGCTTGGAATTCAATGCCTGCTATCGCAAATAGAAAGGGTTGTCCTGCACTTCATGGTCACATAACACCAACGGACTTAGGTCATAGCATGTGTCCGAGTCCACTCCTTTGCCGTTTGGATCGCAGCAGGCTCATCGTCCTTCCATCTCTGAGCAACATCGTTGGCGAGCGGGTCATCGGGATTCGGGGCTCCAAGTAGTGCTTGAATCGAGAGTAGAATCGTACGGATCTGGAGCGCGGGAGACCAATTATCTGAAAACATGGTTAAATATTGGCAGTTTGAGAACTAATCCGATTGTGTCTTACTCTTCAAGACATCCAAACAGATGCGACCTAGACGATCGATGTTGGGGTGATAGATCTTGGTCAGGAAGCGGATTTTGGGTGGGGTCATAGGATAGTCGTCTGGCAGGAAGAGTTCAAGTCGGAAGATACCACCTGTAAAAAGAATATTAGTACTTCAATTGGCACGAGGTTTTGTCACTGCCGGCATACCCTCATATGGAGATTGCGCAGGTCCGTGAATTGAGACGTCAAAATAGCGGAGGTTGTCGTCATGGGGCACAGCATTAATGCCTGGTACACTGTAACCCAAGCACAACATGTTAGCTGCTATGCAAGTTACTGGGAGAGATCAGCTGCTTACGGCTCTGCCATCAGACGTTCCGTCTCCTTAATGATTCTCTTGGGTAAAGCCATGGCGAACCGGCTTATCGACACGCGTGTAGTAGGCCTGGTTTAGTAATTTCAGATGACGAGACTGTTGCGAAAGGAGACTCAGAAACTCGCACGCTTTCAACGTTGCGTGCAACCACAAGATGTAATTGGAAAAGTCAACAGAGGAAAGTAAACCGCAAGTCAACTAAAAAAACAGATCCCGATCTCGACGTAACCGGCCGAGGGGCTCCTGCATGGCGGGGTTATTTCGCGTCCCGTATACGAGATCATGTGATGTCATAATCTTCACCCTGACAGCCACAGCACCAGCCACGCCCTTGTCCTTATCGTGTTATCGCAACCCAACTCTCCACATGTGCGGTCTTCGCGACAAGTGGAAGATATAAGTCATCTCCAACCATGAAAAAAGGATAGCAAATGCCATTGTGGAAAATGGGAACAAGTACATCACTCCCAAATACATATGGTCTTGCGTTATATGCATGTTTAGACCTCTGACTCCCCGGTTCATGCAAGATCGCGGCCCGACGAACACCGGAGATTAAACAGAGCGGCAACCGCAGTCACCATGTCTAGCTCCATGGAACCGAGGCCTCTCACCTCGGCTATGGAGAGTCCGACGTTTGAAGAAGACAGCTCCTTTCATGTAGAGCAACCGGTGGGTTCCATGTCAATATCCCCCTGTGGACGCGATGTCGTTTTAGCGTCCAAGGAGGGTCTACATGTCATCGACCTGGACTCGCCATATTCTCCGCCGCGATATCTCCCCCATCACACACCATGGGAGGTAGCTGATGTCCAGTGGTCGCCATTCGCTGCACGCGATCAGTGGGTTGTCAGTACATCCAATCAGAAAGCGTTGGTCTGGAACTTGGCCATGAAGACATGGCAGAACTCCATTGAAATTGTGCTTCACGCCCATTCTCGAGCAATTACGGATATAAATTTTTCGGCTTTCCATCCAGATGTCCTAGCGACCTGTTCGGTGGACAGCTTTGTTCACTGCTGGGATTTACGTGCTCCGTCGCGGCCAGCAGTCTCATTCTCGGATTGGTTTACTGGTGCCACCCAGGTGAAATGGAATCGACAAGACCCTCATGTCATTGCAAGCTCTCATGACCGGTTCCTTCGGATTTGGGACGACCGCATGGGCGCATACCCAATCAAATCGATTGAAGCACATAATACCAAGATATATGGAGTTGACTGGAATCGTGTTCGGCGCGGTGCTCTAGTTACTTGTTCCTTAGATAGGACCATCAAGTTCTGGGACTACACCACCGATTCAGATGTTCCAGAGAAGCAGATTCACACACCATTCCCCGTGTGGCGTGCACGCAATACACCGTTTGGATGGGGTATGCTCGCAATGCCGCAGAGAGGCAATAATGATCTTCACCTTTACAGCCGGCGAGCCGGAGAGGGTTCAAATCCAGAGGACGACTTGCCTTTGGTACATACTTTTCCTGGACATAAGGGACAAGTCAAAGAGTTCTTGTGGAGACCACGCGGAGGGGTAGCGGATGGAATTGACCATCGCGAATATCAACTTGTTACGTGGGGAGCAGACAGGGAGCTTCGTCTGCACAAAGTTGACCCTGAGATTCTGGCGCGTGTCGGGTACGAAAAGGGAAAGTCCTTTATTTCCACACGAACTGTGACACGGCTTGGTGCCGTATATCGGAGTTTCCGTGATGTGAATTCAGATTTGGATCTTGATGACGTCGACGTGGCTTCCTCTGTTGGGCATCAGAACCAAAATACTGCAACAGGTACTGGAATGAACGCCATCACCGTTCCTCACGCTCGGGGTTGGATTAAGGGAGGCCATGTTGATCGAGTTGGCATGCAACCGAGGTCAAATTTAAGAGCCGACACAAATCCAATTGCTTGGATGCGCGGTGTGAAGATCTCCGGCTGGGACATTGAGACATTAGGAGATGAGATCAGCCAGGTCGGTGAAAAGTTTACTAAGGTGGCATTTGATTCAGTTGATGTGCGACAAAGAAAGATTTCCATATCTCTCAACGGGCCCTGGGGTGCTGACGGGGCCTCCTTGTTCTTGAAAGTTGATATCAAGTTTCCAATGAGCTATCCCAAGACTGCTATCCCGACCTTTGCATTCCAAAAGACCGCAGCCGTCACAGATGAGTGGGCTGCGAAGACCACTGCTGAACTGCGCACAATTGCTGAAACCTATATGTCCCGAAATCGAGGGTGCCTGGAAGGTGCTGTGCGTTATCTTTTAGGTGAAAGCAGCCTGGAGGACAGCATCGCGTGGATATTGGGCGAAACTGGTGATACCCTCAAATCCCCTATCAATGGTGAACTGGAAGGTGAATCCAGCGACGAGGATGAAGTTGGCATGACTCAGAGCCAAGAGCTGGGGATGAGTTCTGAGCTACTTCGCCCTGTCAATGCCAACGTCATGGTGCCTGTGGCCAAAGCATGCGGGGCGCTTTGGGCAAATGACGGCCGCCTCATATGCTTCTTCCCACCGAAACAAAAGAAGGATAGATCAGCCGAGTTGTTTGAGAACATGGGCTTCAAAGAGATGACTCGCTGGTCTAGAGGCGATAAAGTTTTTGAAGGCTTCGGCCGGTTACATACCAACTCACCCGGTCCACGCGGAATGGGAACGATAACAAGCACAGATGACGGTGCTTCGGACGATTCAGACGACTCGTACTCAGACACATCGAGCTCTTCAGGCTCCTCTGACGTTCTTTCTGGGCTACCGACACGTTTCCCAGCACCCCAGACATGGCGCAGTGCCGGCAGCTATGGCATCCACCGGCCCCGATCAACAGACAATTCTCAGCGATCGACTGGAGGTGGAGCTACAGTGAAATCTGAGGCACCCCATAATATCGTATCTATTCATGACCTGAGCGATATGTTACCAGTCAAGCGGGAGTTGGCGAGTCAATATCGCATTTGTGGCAAAGGAACAGATGTATGTGCCCATAACGCGGCTGTTGCCCTTGACGCTGGCTGCTACGGATTGGCCCAAATCTGGGGTCTGATCAAGTTGATATTGCATGTCCGGAAAAACCCTGGCACTTTGCCTGAGTCAGGGCCTTTGCAAAGGCGTATACAGAGAAAAGGCAGCGGAATTGGCGGTCTGGGGAGAGATGGACTTTATAGAGACTTAACGGGCAGTATTATTCGTTGGGGCGACCACCCACTTGGCAGTCATTGGCTTATCCCAGCTCTCTTCGAACACTTTGAGCGCATTGGTGATTTGCAAATGGTGGCAATGCTCTCATGTGTACTGCTGGAAGCCAACCAAGAGGGTTATTTAGAGAGCCAGCAAGCCAAAAAGACACCGGGGAAGCCTGTTTTCCCATCGGATTTCTCCCCTGTCTCGTCAGCAATTCCTACCAAGCCACCAGTTGCGACGCCGGCTTCATCTGTTCCCAAAGAGGTCCAGGCTATGCCCGCGCCACAGCCATCAGCACGCTCGTCTAGCGAGATCTGGCGTCTCGATTCCACTCCCCCATATTCTACAGGCACTACGCCTCCATTCATGTCTCGCCCGCGAGGCATTGCTGCTGATCGAAAGACTCCGAGCCAAAATGTCTCCATGGCTGCGTCGCCTGACCAGCAATTCCAGACACGAAGTGGATCTGGGTTTGGATCGGTGTTGGCATCCTCCCTATCTCGTTCATTTACATTCGGACCGTCATCTGCGTCACCACCGACAAGTAGGTTGGACAAGAAAAAGCCGACTCCTCAAAACAGCCCAGGTGTAGCAACAGGACAAGTGGTGAGTAGCTCTAATCTTAGTTCCAGATGGCCACAAAGTCTGAACTGTCTGACCTCCATTGCTCTCTAGTCGCAAGCTCAATCCGACACTGAAAGCGATCACGCACCCGAACCTACACCACCGGCAAGATTTAAGGTCACATACAAGAATCAAAGTGCATTCGAAGGCGATGGACCAGCGCAAGAGTCTCTTCTTGACAAAGATGAGGAGTTTTTGTATAGGTCATACCGCGTTGCTTATGCCAATCTATTGTCGATTTGGGACCTCCCCGTTCAACAAAGCGAGGTGATAAAGATTGGAGCTGTGGCTGATCGAGTGGACGACCTGACCTCGAGCCATTACTGGAACAGTAACAGCTCCAAAGAGAGCGCGTTGAAAGACCCACACCCGGAGTCAGACTCCCCAGCTCTTGACTTCCAGCGTCATTGCGCCAGCTGCGGCCACGCGTTGCAGCTCTCCATCTTCAATAAAGAACCCCTAGCCCCGAATACCCCCTCCAAGCGGCACCAGCACAAACCATCAGGCCGCCGATGCGCTAACTGCAAGCCCCGACAGCCACTGCCAACCAAACTACCTTGCGTCATCTGCGGCGAGGTGGTCAGCGGTATGCTGATCCCCTGTCTGAGCTGTGGACATGTGAGTTGTTTCGACTGCCATCGGCTCTGGTTCCTTCGACCGGCCGACAAATTTGGCAGCACACTCGACCACGCAGACCAGAACAAGTTCCTTCCAACCTGTCCAACAGGATGCGGCTGCCAATGCTCTGAGCACATTGCCGTTGATGTCCCCATGCCTTTGTTGGAACCACCATCCCCTGGTTCCAAGTACGCACCCATCACGCAGCACAGCCTTGTACGGGCGAAACACTCTCAACGTCGACAATCTGAGCCTGTTGTCTTGACTCCCACCCGAAAAGAGGAACCCGGCCCCAAGGACGTTGGCCAAATTGATCATGATCTGGATGTGTGGCAGGATTCGTCGCCGTTTGCATCTCTTGCGCGTGGTCTCGGCGGTGGGCTGAGTCGTGGCTTGCGGACGAAAGAAGATCGGAAGAAGAATAAGTCTGTCACCCTGGCATCGAATTTGAGGAATTCTTGATTTTCCGACGTTGGCGTTGAATGGTGTTTATTATTTTGCGGATATCCATTGCTTACTGGGAAGGAGTTTGCACTATTCCAAGGTTAACAACTTGATCGGACAATCTGATCCAAGAAATTCAACGGTTGACACTATCCATATACATTCATCCTCTACGTAGTACAATCTTTAGTATAGAGAGGTTGATAATCCCCACTTCCGATACGAGGCCTATACTATGAAGTTTGGATGCTTGGCAATTGACGGATGATCTAGATCTCCGAGGCCTTGAGCACGGACGACGGTGGCACTGGCCTTCAGCACTAGTGCAATATCAAAGCAACGCACCAATCAAAATAGCCAGGTATAGTTCCTAGATTGTACCCTGTTTCTACCTTCAAGAACACTGCCGTCTACTTAGATGAAGAGAACAAAGAATAGAAAGAATGAACTCGTGGCTTCATTAAATGTATTTCACTCTTCAGGCAACAGAACAAGCAACAGGGCGATCTAAAAATTCGGAAAAACCGCAGAAAGCAGGGAGAAACAGTATTGGATATTCGCAAGACACAAATGTCGCAGTCTGAGTCCCCAATCACCCATGAAACAATGCGCCAGCCCATTTACCCAAATCTATTTTCAGAGGAGTGAATTTACAGCTGCTTGAGGACAGCGTCGGCGCTGGAGAGCTCAAGAGTGTTCTTGGCGGCCTCCTTGGCGGCGTAGGTGACCTTGCCGTGGTCGATGATGATCACGTAGCGGTAGGTGCGACCCTCCTCGTCAGCCCAGCCGATGCTCTTGGAGAACTTGGCGTCGGGGTCGGAGAGGAAGAGCTAAAGAAAAAAAGACACGAGTCAGTCAATTGAGTCCACGATTTGTCTTGGGGGGATTGGTAGAAATTGGAGTGATGGATCACATACAATGTCATCTCCGGTAACACCGTTGGCCTTGCCCCAGGCGCTCATGACGTAGGCATCGTTGTAGGCGAGGACGGCGACCTGGTCGACACCCTTGGCGCGCAGCTCAGGAAGCTTCTGGATGTACTCGGGAACGTGGTTGGCGGAGCAGACGGGAGTGAAAGCACCTATAGAGCGGAGTGGCGGTCAGCGTGAGAACCTTGCAGACGGCAGAGAGGGGGGGATTTGAAAAATTTCGAAAGAGCGGTCACATACCAGGAAGAGCGAAGAGGATGACCTTCTTGTCAGCCCACTCCTTGGAGGCGTAGTAGTTGATGGGGATACCGCAAGAGGTGATCTCGCCAGCCTCCTCAGTCCAGGGGATGTAACTGTTATGGTCTGTTAGTTGAAGGGACGCGAATTGGCGGTAACTCAATAACTCACGAGAACACCACGTCCTGGGGGAAGGCGTCGCCAGAGTTGAAACCCTTAGTAGACATTTTGAGTATTGAATTGAGTATTTGGAAGAGAGAAAGATGGGAAGTTTAAGGTGGATACGAGAAGAAGATGGAGGAGGGGGAAGAGAAGAAGTATTTAATACCACGGCTGACACATATCGGCCCATCGGGATTTATGACGAAGTGGAGACTCGCCCTGAATTTACTTTACCAGTGAAAGTGAGGTGATCCGAAGAAGAAAGATACCGAACCACATGGATTATCAAGAAAGACCGCCGAGACTGAGCGTCTTATCTGATTTATATTATTCATGGCGAATCGGAGAGGAGCTGAGTCATCCCGGATCACAGGTCGGCTATTACGGTAATTCGGATTTAGTACTCCGTATTCCTGTTCTGAGTTGTTCTCAGGGGTTCTTGGAGAGGCAAATTTTCGTTATTGGCCAAAGATGAGGGACCGAGGTGGGGGATGATGTTATAAAATGCCAGGTCCCTAAGGCAGAAGGTGGGATGACAAGGTATCAAGGTCATGTGACTATTGTGCCTGTATGCCTGTATGCCTTAGGCCATATATCCATTAACTACAATTCTATGTCGTGTACGGAATATACTTGTAAGAAATTGAACATTCCAGGATGATTCTCAGACACATCATACCCCCCCATTTAAGTGAATTCTGCATACACCGCCATTTCAAACTCGCTGGTCAACTCCTCGAATCTGGCATCAGCCTGTGATATAACCTGTGTAAATGTTGCGGCCGCTACACCCTTGGCCCGGTCAATCCACCAGAAAAGATTTGGCCGACCGGCCCATTGCAGCGTACCTGCAGAGCGTTTCCCAGGAATGGCATCCATATACAGCGGGCCGCCTAGTGCCATCTCAATGCGACCCGCATCCATGTCAACCGTAGAGCGTAAGGACGCGCGCAGCGGGCCCGTCAGCAGCTCCTGAAGGTCAGTCGACCCAATGGTCTGCGGTTCGAATATCTCATCGATACTGGCTTTGGAGAGGATGGATCCACCGTCCGCGAGCACCATGCTGAGGAATTTTGTCCAGTCGCACGGTGTTGACCACAGACCGTGGCCACCGCAGTCATGCTGAGCTGGGATGTGCGAGAGCCAGGCGCCGCGCTCTAGACCCTGGTCATCTGCACGCTCGTACATCGCGACGAGGCGGTCCATCATGCCTGGGTGCAGCTCAGGATGGAAGGTCGTCGAGGCCATGTCTAGTGGCTCCCAGATGTTGGATCGCATGAATTCCTCGAGTGTAGTATTGTTGATTCGCGCGATAGCCTCACCTGCCCAGTCGGTGCCAGAGCCGTACATCCAGCCCTCTCCGGGCTCAAAGAGGAGTGGGTATGTCTTCATGACTTCCTGTGAGGTGTGTTAGATGCACATCGATAATTGTGGCGTACGTGAGAGGATAGGAGGAAAAAGACGCACAAAGTCGTTGTCAAAGACGCTGTTAGTCTTGCCATTCTGTTTCGCCCATCTCGCCAGCGGAGGACTTGAATGGTAGCCACACCCGCTTTGATGGCTCATCAGCAATCGAAGTGTAATCGTCTTAGTTCGGGGCTTTATCAAACATTGGCCCTCTGAATCGACACCATCCAGGACCGGGAGAGCACACAGATCTGGAAGGATTGGAGTTACATCATCATCTAGGGAGATCTGGCCGCGTTCAACACAGATCATGATTGCGATTGTGGTCATGAGTTTGGTGAGGGAAGCCATTCCGTATACCGCATCAAAGCCAACTTTTGTATTGGAATCTTGTGACAGTGTGCCCTCGGACAATGTATAGAGTTGTTCGCCTATAATCGTGAGTAATGAGTATATTCCGCATTTGAGATGGAAACCGCATATACGCACCTTTTTTGTTGACAACTGAGCATACATAAGAATGCATGACCGGCTTTGGATCGGCAATTGCTCTTCTTACTGACTGAGAGAACTTTTCCATCTGAGACCCAGCTAAACTGCTATCCACGCCGTTGGAACCATTTACATTAGTGGAGCCGTTCACGCCATTAGACTCAAGAGATCCGTTTGAAGTTTCGTGAGTCATGCCATCTACGTTAGCCGTTGGTACTGCAGTATCTGCCGCAGCGGCCTTCGTCTTAAGGGTATTGAAGATAGTCGCTGCCAGACTCTTTGGCGTGCACGAGGGAGCTAGCAGTTGCAAAAATGACATACCCACACCAAACTTTTGGCTCAGCCAATGGATCAGCTCGCTGCCGGACATGCTATCGAGACCAAAGTGCGAGAACGGCCGGCTGATATCGATGTCCTCAATGGGGATGAACATGAGCTTGGCCAGCCGCTGTGCAACAGCATCTGCCAACACGATAACCGCCTTATCGCGGTCGTCTGGGATGTCAGATATCAGCAGGTCATCGCCACTGGCATCGGCTATCACGCCGCCGCTGCTGCCGGCAGCTTTGCGTGACTCGAGGGTCGTGACCAGCAGCGCTGAGCGGCGATCTTGCTCTATGCGTGTGACCTGCACCAGGCTGAGGTCGTGTTTGGAGTACTCGACTCCAGTGAGAATATGACCCTGCGTGAGACTGTCGAAGTGTTTCGACTCATGCTGCGGGTGCGTGAAGCGGTTAAAGTGCCGGATAAACTCCGACTCTTCGGCTTCAATCAGTCCCGACCGCAACAGGTTTTCGGCGTACTCGGGCTTGCGGTTCAGCGTGCCCACGCCTTTGATCGGCCCTAGTGAGATTGTCGCTGCTGGTAGGCCATTGTGGATGCGCTGCCGTGCTAGGTTGTCCAGCACCGCGTTGGATGCTGCGTAGTTGGACTGCGAGATGTGGCCAACGTATGTGACTGTTGAACTCGTCATGAAGAAGAAATCAAGACTCGCATTGACATTAATGGTGGCATTGTGGAGATTTAGGGCGCCGTTCACCTTCGGACGAACGGCAGTGTTGAATTGTTCCAGAGTCATGGAGTCAAAGAAAGCATCCTTGATGTCGATGATGTTAGACTCGAAGATCCAAAACCCCATGTGAAATCTAACTCACCTGTAGCACCATGGCTGCATGTACGACTCCTTTCAGTGGGCCCATTGACATGGCTTGAGCCACAGCTCGCTCAACATCTTCCATCCTGGAGACGTCACCTTGGATAGTCACTATATTGACGCCATTTCCCCGTGCTCGCTTACAGAAGGAAGCGATTTCTGCCTTGCTCTCGCTCGATCTACCTAGGAAGACAAGGTTCTTGGCTCCATGCTCAATCAGGGCGTCTGCCATGCTGTGGCCCAGCCCACCATGACACCCTGCGAGCACATAGCTGTTGCTGCTGCTGATGCCTCGAGGTCGGCGAGCACCCTTGAGTTTTACCTTGTTCGACGTTGGGCCGTATGTTAGCACAACCTTACCAATGTGCTGCCCCTGACCAAAGTATCGAAGGGCCTTCTCCATTTCGGTGATGTGGAATGTGTTATCCAGTCTAATTGGGTGGATTTTGCCTTCTCGGAGGAGCTCTATCACATCTGTCAAAAGCCTGTTTTCACATATTAGTGACCTCGATGCGTAATAACTGGGATAATGACTGGGATTCTTGCCGTTCAGCAATCCTCGGTTTCTCTTCCAGGACAAAGTTGAGGTCAAAGGAAAAGAAGCTGATGCTCCGATCAAAAGCATGCAATCCCATATTGCCCTTGTCCAGGACGTTTCCACGCCCAACATCAATAAGCCTTCCACATGGCGCTAGGCATTTTAAGCTCTCGTGGAATCCGGGACCAGATATTGTTGAAAGGACAACGTCAACACCGCGACCTCGTGTTTGCTTGAATAGTTCATCCTTGAACTCCAGAGTCCGGGACCAGAAGATATGATCGGCCGGGATTCCGCACTCAGAGATGAGATAGTCCTTCTTTGGCTGTGTTCCCACTGTGGCGTAGATTTCAGCTCCCACGTACCTGGCATATTGGATGGCCGCGAGCCCCAAACCACCGGTGGCGGCCTGAATCAGCACTGTTTCGTTGGCTTCTAGATGCGCTAGATAGTCTAGCGCATATATTGCAGTTCCATGCGCGATTCCAACGGTGGCCATCTCCACGAGGTCAGCATTGTCGTCGAGCTTCAGGCACTTCTGTACCGGGCTGCGAAGGAACGTGTCATAGTAGCCGCGCTCCAGGCAGATGACCTTGTCCCCAGGCTGGAGGTGAGTGACGTTCTCTCCAACCCTAGAAATAATTCCAGTGCTCTCGTTGCTTGACTTGACACTTTCAAAGTTGCCCATTGCAATGACATAGTCCTACCATGGTCATGATATTAGCCGCCTTTGACCTTGCATAGTACGGTAGGGACACCGTCAACGAACCTTCATATTCAATCCCACGGCCTTCACCTCAATCTCAACCTCATCGACCCCAAGTACAATGTCACATGTTGGTTTCTCTCGGAAATACACAGTATCCAAAAGACCCGGGGTCTCGAGTGCCAGCTGGACATTACCGAAAGCCGGGAAATCTTGCTCGTCTCTCCCTGTTCCCGTGTCTAGAGTGAACTCCTCGTTCAGTTCCATATCGGGAACGACACGACTGATATAAATAACGCCATCCTTGAGAATGAAGTCTGTCTCACACGTCGCTCTGTTTGCGGCTGTGACAACTGTCGTCCAGACATCTGTAATAGGTTTAGCGAGGTCAAATGACTGAACGGCGCTTGTATAGTCGATATCAAAAGTTGCAAATTTGAGATTTCGGACCGAGTTTTCGTTCATAAGGACGGTGTTGATTCCATGGGCCATTGCTAGTACCGGGTTTTTGCCAACTGTCAAGTCGCCTCCAGTAACCCACAGGATACTTGACGCTGACGAGACGAGTTTCTTTAACCCTTCAAACTGCTCCGGCCGCATGCCCACAAGCACGGAGTTCTGTATCTCTTCAAGCACGATGTATGTGACTTGGCCTTCATCGACCAGCTCGATTGAAGGCATGGATTCGAGGGACCAGTGTGCGATGGAACCCTGGGGGAGGCTCCAGCGTACCGTAATCTCATCCTCGATGTCTCGCGCCAGCTCGTATTGTGCTGTTGAATGGACCTGGAAGGATTACGTTAGGACTAGAAGTAAAAGAGACGAAAATAGGGATAGGAGAATACCCACAATAGCAACACAGCTAATACCTTCCCCATTGCTGCTCAAGGGTTCTTTGATGCTGCTGGCAACCATGACACTCTCCAGGGCCAATGGCTCAGGAAAGTCTGTTAAAACCATATCTAAACCTGTGAAGCCGGATATTTTGAGCTGCTGCTCCCATGATTGCAGAGTACGGAAGGGCCCCAGCACCCGGTCCGCATCTTTATCGTCGAGACATTCCCAGAAACTGGGCAGCGTACCGAAGGCAAACTGTACGGGGGTAAGACTGCCTGTTTGTGTTATTTCCAGCATCACAAGCTTGCCGCCTGGCTTGAGTAGGCGACTGCAGTTCTGAAGTAGTTTATCCGTGTTTCCTGGAGCATGCATCACATTAGAAGCGAGGATAAGGTCGTACTCGCCAAGTTCAAAGCCCTGCTCAGCGGCATCTACCGACAAGTCGAATGTTTTGTAATTCATAGGAGGATACGCGCTGAACAATTCCTCGGCCTTCTCGAAAAACGCCGGTGAAATATCGGTGAAGGTGTAGTCATGATAGCGTTTGGCATGATGGCCAGGCATATCACGATCGTAGACGTTGAGCACATCTAGCGCAATGCTAGTGCAGCTGCCTGTACCGGCGCCAACTTCCAACACGCGCATCGTGGGATTCTTGTGGGCCAGTATATCCACCACCGACGATAGGTTTTTGCGTGCCGCATCGTGGATTGACCCGTCCGCATACACTCGTGCCAGTATCTCTGCTTTTACAGCCAAGTCGATGCCGGCCACCCTGCCAGTGAGTATGTCAACCATGTTTTCATAAATTATGGCGTTGAACTCAAGCTGGGGGAAGTCCTCCGGTAACTCCGAGAGAAGCTGCGCGATACGCTGTTCTCGTTGCTGGAAATTCAGACTCGTAGCGTTTCTCTCACACAGACGCATGCGTCCCGCTGTCGCTTCGTCCTTCACGTGGCACATCCAGTTGTAAAACCCGTGAACCCACTTTAAGGATGGATCCGTGGGAAGGCCGTCCTGATAGAACATGTCCAGGGCACCACAGATGTACAGGACTGTCACCGTCTCCAGTCGCGTACGAATATTGTAGACCTCATACAGATACGCTGCTCCAGCTGGCGAATGGAAATCACTGTGATACAGGCTGTGTGCCCCATCCGTGTCCAGGAAATCTATGTCTGGCTTCCACTGTAAGCGGTAATACGGCTCACGTGTGGCTTCCTTGTTCATTTTTTCCTGGCTTCCCTGGTTCTCAAATTGTCGCCATTTGACATTGCGCGCTGAGATAATCTCATAGCCGCTATCTGTAGTCAGAGTTGAGTGGGAGCCGCCGCTGCGGGCACCCTCAGTCCACGCAACACTGTCGATGGTGCCCGTCTGGTCCCTCGCCCATAAAGATGGGCTAATTATCATCTCATCAATAAAGACGGGGATCTGGGTGGCTGCCTCTTGGTCTGCCCGGCTGGTGTATACGGAGGCTACGCGCCCTTGGAGTACGGCATCGATAGTCAAAGGGTGGATCGCATATCGAGACTCATATAGCGTAGTTTTCTCGGCTGTCTTGAGTATAGGCGCTTTTGCACGAGCACGGGAAGCATGGGGCAGAACTTCAATCTCGTCGATAACGCGGAACAGAGGGCCAAAATCGAAGCCGCGGTACTTGAGTCGCTCATACCAGGTATCTTTGCCAAACTTCTGCTCAAAGATGGGTTCTTCGGTCTCATTGTTGAAGGGGATCTTGTTTGTCCTCTTTCCATGAGTCATTTCGAATGCAACAATACCTTGCGCGTGCTCAATCCATCGTTCATCCGCCACTGAGCAGATTTTGAACTCAAATCTGTTGGACGTTACGGAGGCATCAGTAGGACGTAGGTTAATCATGATATCGGCAGTGCCACTGGCTGGAAGAACAAGCGCTGCTTTTATCGTCACAGTGTGAAGATGAAACCTTGCATCCTGGAAGTCAAATGGTGGACCACCAAGCATGGTATCTTCAGCAAACTGGGCTGCTGCTTCAACAGCCATGGCCAGATATGCTGCGCCAGGTACGATGATGGCACTTCCAATCTAAAATCAAGTCGTATAGATCAGCATGTTTTCGAAATTCCAGGTGGAATAAAATTGGATAGTATTCTTACCACATGGTCTTTGATCCAGGGTACATCATCCAGGCGAAGGTAATTTCTCCAGATAGGCTCCATGCGGTTTCCTCCTGGTAGCCGACTACCAATCAAATCGTGTCGTGGATGAGTGGCGAATTTATAGTCCTGAGTAGAGCGATTGACCATCAATGGCTGCGGAGTCTCGTGGTTCCATGGGTACTTGGGAAGATCAAGGATGATCCTGGAGGGACGATAGGTGGTATGGCCATTGACTTGAAGTAAATCGAGTGGGTAGCCCTTTATAAAGAGGCTAGTTGCAAGTCGCAACATGTCATCTTCGGCATCATGTCCACGCTCCAGGGTCTGGTCATATGTCACCTTGGGAGCAATTCCCAGGCTCACATTCCATATATTTTCAACTTCAGCCGAAGCAATAATCTGGCGAATAGGACCTTTGAGCGCACTATGAGGCTATAGAGGATATTCAAGCATTAGCCAGAGATCGAAAGTGAAACGCCATGGAGACGAAGAAGCCGAAAAAACAAAAAGAAAAGAAAAGAAAGGTATTCACATACCCCTATTTCAATGAGGCAGTCAACGTGGCGTTCCTCTGGGCCAAATTGAAGACTGAGAAGGTGCTTCATAGCGGAATCAAAAAGAACAGGACTCTCCAAATTCTTCTGCCAGTAGTTTCCATTAATGTCACCTGGCTGAAGCTGCTCCAGAGTCACCGATGACACCATCACGGGTCTCTGTCCCTTGTCGTCTCCATTTCTAAGTGCCAGGGCACCATTGCTAGAGCGAGCTGTAGCCTCGAGAATAGCTTCACTGTAGCCTGATCCAACCTCTTTCATGATTGGAGAATGGTAAGCCTTCCCACCAGTAGGCAATCTCTTGCACAAGATTGAACGTTGTTTCAAAATTCCATGAATAACATCCATAGGCTCGGACTTGCCACTCAAAGTGACACTCTCAGGCGAGTTGATGCAGGCGATAACGGCGTCATCTGGCGATATATCAATCTCAGCGAGGATCTTCTCGGCCTCGCTCACACTAAGTGCTACGGCTATCATGGTTCCTGGGGCTTGAGTGAGCGTCGCATGCACGCCTCTCAGATAGGCAGCAATTATAGCATCTTCTGCAGTAATTAGTTTTGCTGCGTAGGCTGCGGCAAGTTCACCGGATGAATGGCCGATGGTAGCTTCTGGTTTGACCCCCCCATTCGCGTAGCAGATTGACGATGGAAATCTGAATGGCGGTGCAGATAGGCTGGGAGAAGGAAACTTCACCAATCTTGCTAGTCTCTGGAGGCTCTAGCAGAATCTCTATGAATTGGCATAGGAGTATCAGTATACCATAATCCTCAGAGAAGAGCGTTCACAGGTAAGCGTACCTTCAAGGGTCCATGTTGGTCGCTGTTCCAGGTGCGAAAGTGCGAGATTGAGATTCTTGAACGTTTTTCGCACTGATGGGTAACAGTCCAGCAACTGACGGCCCATCTCTGCCCATTGAGCACCTTGTCCCGTAAAGACAAAGGCTATAATTGGGACGCTGTTGTTCGTACGACCAGTTACTGGGTCTCCGGTTGTCAATCTTTTTTCGTCGCTGATTTCCACTGGGATCATGGCACGGTGAGAGAATCGCGTCCGTCGAGCAATCAGGGTATACAGAAGTTCATGGAGGTCGTGAGTCTGACTACCCAACACTGAAGTCACAATTTCCAACGACCTTTGCATAGAGTACTCATCATGCCCCATAACTGGCAGCAGGAACTTCTTCTGAAGGATCGTGCTATAAGGGTTGGCTTCCGGAGCCATGTTGTATGGGTTAGAGAGACCAATGCTCTTGAAATACTCATCAACACCGTCGATCACAACATGTCCGTTGGCACCGCCATATCCGGAGGAGTTGACTGACGAACGTTTTGCCTTGCCTTCTGGCCAGGGAATGTTCTTGGTGACCACGGCCAGAGCGCCTCCTTTGAGATCCACTATAATGTCAGACATGTCAGCTAGGGTTTATACGGTCGCGTGTATGATACTCACAAGCCGGGTTTAGCTTTTTAACTCCGATAGTGCCAGGGATAATTCCATTTTCCATTGCCAACACTACCTTCATGATACTCGTGATTGCTGAGCATGCTTCGCCATGGCCTACCTGTGGCTTCGTCGACCCAATGTATAATGGCTCGTGCCACTCACGATGGCTTCTAAACACATTACCAATGGCGACTGTCTCAATCGGGTCTCCTGCAGGAGTTCCTGTCCCGTGGCATTCCACGTAACCAACTGAATTATAGTCAAGAGGCCCTGAATGCTCGTATGCCTTTCGGATAGACAGCTCTTGAGCAAGAGCACTGGGGAGAGTGATTCCGTTATTTTTGCCGTTGCTGTATGCATTTGTGTCTCAGCATACGCCCAAAGGCCAATAATGGCAGGATATGAGTAGCTTACGCAGTTAATGAAGATCCCCGAATAACTCCACGGATAGGATCACCGTCCCGAATTGCATCCGACACACGTTTCAGGTACAGAACGTTGATAGCTTCTCCGCGGGAATAGCCATCTGCGGATGCATCAAATGCATGACACTGCGCCGTCGGGGAAAGAGCGCCAATTTGACCAATAGCAAAATGATACTCAAGCGTGAGTATGAGGTTGACACCACCGACAAAAGCTGCGGGGATTTCACCGTTGCGGAGCGCTTGAACTGCAAAGTGTAGTGCATATAGCGTCGAAGAACACGCTGTGTCCATAGTAACACTTTGTAAAAAGGGTCAGCTTTAAAACTTTGTGTATATTGTAGTTTCTTCCTCATATCGGAAGTGCAGGGTGAAACAGGAGAAGTCAAACCTTGGTCCATGGAGGTTATACATGTAGCTCACACGGTTGCTCACTGTCGTCCTGCCCATTCCCAGAACGGCCATACCCTCGATCCTCTCAGGCTCTTTGAATGCAAGTGTCTCATAGTCACTGGCAAAGTTTCCCACATAAACACCAGTCATGGTGCTGGAAACATCTTCGAGCGTTATGCCTCCGGATTCAAGACATTCAAAGCAGCACTCGAGCAATTGACGCTGCTGAGGGTCCAGGCACAGAATATCCGGGGCAGTCATGCCAAAAAACCCACCATCAAAATCCTCCAGTTTATTGGAGATGCAATAACCCTCCGTGTACCGCATATTCCCCGGACGTCCCTTCTGGGGATTGTAGAAGGCATCGGCGTTGAAACGGTTACCTGGGAAAGGGCCGCGGGCGAGTTTCTGGCTTATCAAAAGATCCCAGAAAGATTGGGGGTCTTGAACATCCCCGGGAAGTCGACATGCTGGTGGAAAGAAAGGTGTTAGTTGGAGTTGGACATAAGCCGTGGAAAGTGAGACGGGGGCGCTAGAAGAGCAGAAGAGCAAAGGGAACAACAAAAGAGGGACACAAGAGAACGACTTGCCCATTCCAACAATGGCAATACCCTCATCTTGAAAGTCACTCATATTATTGGGTCAAAAGCACCACCAACGTTAGAATGTCAAAGCTAGTACAGGGAGGAATCCACTAAGGGCATATGAATCCAAGTCAGGGTGTCGAAGTCCGTCAGATCAAGCTGGAAACGATAAAACTGCTTCAATTTATATATACAGCGTATATACCCAGGAGTAGATGCAATTTTCACTGAATTTACTAAATGCTTTTTTTCTTAATTCCCAACAGTGGTCTCCGGTGCCTCCTACCTCGCAGGAGACAACTGCATATTCTAGCTAATATAATATGTGTATTATTATCCTCGTATTATAGTTTCGATAGCTGCTTAGTGCAATATTTGCATGTGCGCCGGAGTATATACCACAATAGGCATTAGCATGGCATGGCATAGGATATTATTCCGGTTTGATAATGTATCGAGGGCTCTTGGTATAGGATGGGCAAGTATTTACCCCTTACTATGAAAATGTCTTAACATAGCCTCAGTACCTACACAATAATTTTGAAAAAGGGGGATCGAGTAACTAGCCAACCGATCAAACCCATGAAAAATGAGTCAATATACCTACTTTGCTACATGTGAATACACAAGGATATGTAATATATTGGGATTGGCACCAATGTCCTGTAGTATACGCGTCGAGCCCGATTGAAATACAATACTAATGGCCCTAGCGTTTGAATTTCGGCTATAAGGTGCGAAGTCCTTTAGAGTATTTTCCTACGAAATAGTACCATATCTCAATATACACTTATTGGGGATCCCATAATTCAAAAGGAAATTGGTCAGTCAAGAAATCGAGCAAAAGCCCTGAGGTCTAGAACTAGAACTTGGGTCACCAGACTGCATCACACTGATCCTTCAATGAACAACATAACGCAGATAGGACTATACGAGCTTCACAACACCCTGCATCGCATATGCATGTCCGGGCTGTGAGAATGGTTGGTGAGACGCGGGGGCCGAGCCCTACTACGTACACCACGCAATATAACCCCCGTAGCGACACTACTAATCCTAGTATCAATTGATAACATTAAACGTACTATGACTGCAATCTTGTGCCTCTGCACACTCGTAGACCCCACAGAAATAAAATCTTATCTATGTAATTCTGCATAGAAACAGGAGAAGCTGCACGTTCACTGTGGAAGAGCTAACATTCCGTGACACCCCAAAAAGCCACCACTTCAGATAAGGAGACATTCTAATTTTGCTGATACGTTCTGGATTAGCTTCAACACACTCCTCTTTATACCCAGAGAAATGAGAGAGTATCATGGCTTCTCCTGGTGGTAACATGTTTGACCTTGACTTCAGAACAATATTAGCTGGATTCAGCGCAGTAGCCCTCGGTGGCTTGCTGATATCCAAGTTTCTGTCCAAATACCGACTGAAGAATGGCGAGGTCCAGAGTCCTCTCAAGTCGTTTTTGGTTTTCTTCTACTCCTGCTTTATCAAACCGCATAGTGGCAACAAGAAAGGCACCCAGCAGGACGCCCTAGAGAGTTTCTACAAGACGCAAGCCGGCGCTTACGACGCAACCAGAAAGACTCTCCTTCAAGGCAGGGAAGAAATGCTCGCGCTAGTTGCAGCACAGCTAAAACCTAAGGCCATAAGCCACAAGCAAGAGGACATAATCTGGGTTGACGTAAGTGGTGAGGCATACTGTGCTTGTCGATCCAAACTGACATGATGTACAGATTGGCGGCGGAACGGGGAGGAATATTGAGGCCATGTCCGTCTTTGTTAATGTCCCTGAGTTTTTCTCGAGTGTTTATCTTGTTGATTTCTCACCGTCCCTCTGCGAAGTTGCTCGACAACGCTTCCAACGTCTTGGCTGGAAGAATGTCATCGTTGTTTGCGAGGACGCGGCCAAATTTCGTCTCGAGAATCATGAAAATGGCCTTCCTGGCGGTTATACGCCCACTTTGGGTGATTCCTACCACAACCACACCAAGAATGGATGTGTGGATCTTGTCACCATGTCCTATAGTTTGTCCATGATGGTAAATATCAGGAAGAAACGTCTCAAAGGCATTAAGCTAATACTAATAATCCATGTGCACAGCCCGACTACTACTCCGTCATTGAGTCGCTGACTTCGCTCATCTCTCCTGACGGCCTAATAGGTGTCGTCGACTTCTATGTCCAGTCTAAAGTAGACTTTGCTTTTAGAAACTACACTGGTGGTTCTCTCGGACGTCATGTGAATTGGTTCCTGAGGTCCTTCTGGCGCGCATGGTTCGACCTCGACCGGGTAGGTCTCGAGGGTAGTCGCCGAGACTATCTTGAGTACAAATTTGGCACTGTTCTCAATGTAAACACCCGGAACTTGTCTCTCGGTCGCATCCCCTACTACATATGGGTCGGGTGCCATAAGGAACACTTTTCCTGTGCGCTTCTTCCCCACCAGATTATCGAGAAAATTGATGCTTTCGCCACGGAATCTCCCTACAACCAGAGCCAGGATTGCACTTTCACCGGTGCGGTAACGAGACTTGCACCGAAAAGGCGTTCCGGGGCTTTTACAGCTGCGACTCAGAACATTTCTGCAAACCTGCCCCTGCCCTCGTCTTTCTATCAAAACCATCACTGGCGTATCTACTATAATGATCAGCTTCAAAAGCACGCACAGTTCAACGACGAGTACATTTACGCCTTTACGTGGGAAGATGCTCGAGCGGATGAGGGCTTGCTCAATCTGGGGACAGAAGATGTAGTGTTGGCCATTACCAGCGCTGGAGATAACATACTCTCTTATGCGACAAAGAGCCCGGCGAGAATCCACGCTGTGGATCTGAACCCTACGCAGAATCATCTTCTCGAGCTAAAGATTGCGTCTTACGTGGCCTTATCCTACGAGGACTTTTGGAGACTCTTTGGAGAGGGAAAACACCCCTGTTTTCGTACCTTGCTACTCACTAAGCTCTCCCCACACCTTTCCAGCCGAGCATTTCAGTACTGGTTCGATAACGCCCATGTTTTCTCTAATACCAGAGGGAACGGTTTATATGATACAGGAGGTTCGCGTCATGCGATTCGTGCCGTCCGTTGGATCTCACTTATTTCCGGCTGCCGTGCCGCCTTCCGGGATTTCCTTGCCACGAAGACCCTAAACGAACAACGCGATATCTGGGTCAACAGGATCCGCCCGGTCTTGCTTTCCAAACTGGTATGCAAACTTGTTGTCAGCCAAGAAAGTTTTCTCTGGGCCGCTCTAGGGGTCCCCAAGAATCAACTGGCCATGATTGAAAGCGACCACGCCGAAAGCGAGGCTGTCAGTGGCCCCAACCCGACGTCCCGCAACACCCGCTCTCATGCAGTATGGAGATACATGGTCAATACCCTTGATCCAGTCGCCGAGCAGACACATGTCGGTGTTAATAATCCTTATTACCATGTTTGCATGACTGGCGCCTTCACCCGCAGGTGTCACCCAGATTATCTCTCTGAGGAGGCCTATGCTAAGCTCTCTAGCCCAGGTGCTCTAGACGGTCTGCGCATCCACACGGAGGAGGTGGACGAAGTTCTTAGCCACATAACTCCTAATACACTGACCGTTGCCGTTGTCATGGATAGCATGGACTGGTTCGACCCGAGGGGCACAGCTGCGGCCTCTCAGATTATCAAATTGAATAGCAGCCTCAAGATGGGTGGCCGCGTACTCCTACGCTCCTCAGCACTTGTCCCTTGGTATATGAGGACGTTCGAGACCCACGGCTTTTTCCCCAAACGAGTTGGTGCACGTCTAAGTGGCGCCTGCATTGATCGCGTCAATATGTATGCTTCATGTTGGGTCTGCACGAAAGTGGAGAATCTTCGCTGGTCAACATCGGATAAAGACCGCATAGATGACTTGGACATTAGCAGCTTGTCTTCTGAGGTCTGAGATATCTAGTTTACGGGATGGCTAGGGTGCTATTGCAGTGCAAGATACCGCTAGCGTTGCGGAACGGGCCGACCCCATTTCACCCTCGACCCGAAGTCTTATAGTCACCGGGACTGTGTCAACGGAGGAATACAATATACAATTTTTTTTGGTTTGCATGATAACGGTAGATTGATATCTTTCAGTCAACTAGTTTCTACCTGGAAACTGCGAAGAGGTCTCAATAAATATTGCAGAACCGAAATGAAGAACAAATCCGTATTTTAATTATAACTAAGCGGCCTCTTGCTCCTTTTCGCATATTTTGTTTCCAGGGGTTTCCCTACATAAACACCAAAAGTACATACTACGTATAGCCTGTCGGGAAACGAATTGCGATGTACATACCTCTCCAATGCCAATTAAATCTGGTCCTTAAACCCGCGTCCTCTGTCGGATCAGAAGCAATAGTCTGCTAGTCATCTGTCATAAGAAGTCCCATGGGTGCTATGCATCAGGAGATGGGTAAGCTGACTGCAGGAGTAAGATTTTCGGCGGGTTTAGCCAGAATTAGGCGTAATAGGGAGGCGTTGGCAATGCCTTGGGATAATCTGCCGTCTTCCATTGAACAAAGATTAGCATAGTCTCCGGAGTTCCGGGGCGAAAGTTGAATCAAATTTTCACCGCCTTCTGCATTTGTTAATGCCGTTTTCATGAGACCCACACAGTTTACCAGTATTAGAATATCATTGGTGGACCAGCACTCCTGGTCATCCTGTCAGGCAGAATCCATGGATACCGCCAGATCGCCTTCCCGGACCCGTACGCCACCTCTAACTCCCTTTGGATAAAGATCAACACCCGTGGACCATTCTCCCCTGGAGCGGGTTTGGGGAGCGGGTTTGAGGAGCGGATTTCGGGATTCTAGTGTAAGCTCCATATTCATGCCCTAATATCTGATTTCACGACATCCATAGGTCCACACCATGGCAGCAGTAGATTTACCGTCCAGAGAAAAGACATGGAAAAGCCATCGGCAGCGACCGAACCGGTTGTACAAGAGCCTCTTCGCGCACCAGCAGAACAACATCAAGAGCATGAAGAGTTATCAATGCGACCTAACCATGACCGTCTCACCCCAAAGAAAACATGGCGCTTCTGGGCCGTGTTCCCAGCACTATGCGTGACGACCTTCCTCTCGGCCCTTGATACATCCATTCTCTCGACCGCTCTTCCCACCATCGCCCTTGATGTTGATGCCGGCGAGCTGTACATGTGGATTACAAACTCATACATTCTGTCATCCACAGTTGTCCTGCCACTATTTGGCCAGACCGCAAACATATTCGGTCGGAGATGGATGTTGATTATCTCGGTTGTCATATTTGCCTTGGGGAGTGGCATGGCCGGTGGCGCAAAGAACACTGGACTTCTCGTTGCGGGACGGACAATCCAAGGCATCGGCGGCGGCGGTATCAACACCCTCGTGGATATTGTCATCTGTGACCTGGTTCCCCTCCGTCAGCGAGGTAAATATGTCGCGCTCATGGCAGCTGTGTGGGCAGTCGGAACGGTGATCGGCCCCGTTCTAGGCGGCGCATTCGCCCAGTATGCCTCGTGGCGTTGGGTATTCTATATCAACCTGCCGCTTTGTGCTGCATCACTTGTACTGCTAGTGTTATTCCTTCGAGTCTCACACCCGCGAAACAGCGGCACCACTTGGCACCAGCTCAAGCGCGTGGACCTTCTTGGTAATACCATCCTTACAGCTGCCGTTATCTCCATTTTGCTCGCCCTCACTTGGGCCGGGACAACGTACGCTTGGTCTTCATGGCGAGTTCTCGTGCCTCTTATCCTAGGTCTCGGGGGCCTGTTCCTTTTTTACGGCCATCAAATGTCGCGATTCTGTGTTGAGCCCTCGATTCCCCTCCGGCTGTTCTCAAGCGGAACTGGGTCGTGTGCACTGTGGATTGCCTTTCTTCAGTCTGTCCTGCTGTACTGGGTTGGATATTTCCTACCAGTCTACTTCCAGGCTGTACGTAGCTCGACTGCCACGGAATCCGGGCTATACGTGCTTCCTATCACTGCCGCAATTGCGCCTTTTGGCATCGTCACGGGAGTGATCATTGCTATGACTGGCAAATACCGAGTCTTCCACTTCCTGGGATATATACTCCTCACTATTGCCAGTGGTCTCTTTTCGCTCCTAGATGACCATTCACCTGCTCGCGACTGGGCTGGCTTCCAGATAATCTTCGGCGCTGGTTCTGGTATGATCTTCTCCAGCACTCTGCCTCCGATTCAGGCATCGCTGCCCGAGTCCGATGTGGCTACTGCAACCTCCACCTGGGCGTTTATGCGCAGCTTTGGTTGTATATGGGGTATTGTTATTCCAACCACTATCTTCAACGCACGTGTTCAGGAGCTGCTGTATCGCGTCAGTGATGTGACACTGCGTGCAAAGCTTGCTAATGGTGGTGCATATGCCATGGCCAGCGAAGGCCTGATGCGTACTTTGCATGATACCCCGAATCTTATGGTGGAAGTGCTCAGCGTTTATCAAGATAGTTTACGATGGGTTTGGTGGATTTCGATTCCGTTTGGTGGTATCGGGTTGCTTCTCTGTATACCCATTAAGCAACTGGAGCTCACGGAAGATCTGCATACAGAGTTTGGATTACCCGATGCTACAATACATAGAGAAGGGTGAAACTGGCAATTTCCGTTTGGTATAGATGGCTGTGGCTATCTCGTTACCTTCTCAGAAGTCAGGAATCAGGAGTCGTCACCGATGCTCCAAGGTTCTAATGTTTATATTTCAGAAAGGTTTGAAACTCTATCAGACCATGGAATTAGTGGATCTGTGGTGGTCCCAAGATTTGATGGATAGCGGTTGCAAATAGTATGTTTCTTTTCTTCTTTGATGTAATGTTTCACATGTGCATATTATTGAACGCTGCCCTCTGGTTCAATCCCAATGACAAAAACAACAATTTTCACATCCAGCGTACTGGCCACCATTGACTCCCAAAATAGCAGCTCAATGTCTTGTATCATTGACATGGGCCGTTGTTTCCATCAAACGAGCCAAAGTAACAGCTTCCCGAAGCGCCCGTCCAACATGCCCACGCACGCCAGCCTCTTCCATCACCATCAATCCGCCAATCGTGCAGCCCTCGGGAGACGTTCCTTGATCCTTCAATAGGGCCGGGTGGATGCCGCTCTGAAGCATCGTTGCCGTCCCTTGCATCGACTGGAAGATCATGGTATGAGCCAGGTCCCGTGGCATACCAACCGCCACTGCGGCATCGATCATTGCATCGCAAACCACAGCGAAGAAAGCCGGAGTTGAGCCCCCAACAGCGGTAGTCGCATTCATCAACCTCGGATCAACGTGGACAGCCTTGCCAATCTGCTCGAAGATCGACGTCGTTATCTGGAGATACTGTTCGGGCAATGCAGGCTCCGATGTTTCAATAGCCGTAAGTGATTGGGACACCTGGGCTGCGATGTTCGGCAATGTACGCACCACCCAGGCTCTGCCAGCTGCGTTATCAGCGGTGGTTGCGCTGCCGTATATTGTGGCTTCGAGCTTTTGTCTTGTCCAGCCGGCTGCAATGCTGATGATAAGCTTGTCGGCAAAGGCCTCACGGAGCCCGGGTTGCGTCAGAACGGTCTCGATATCGGCTGGGTCTGCGCCTAGAATAACCACATCGGCGTCGTGTACGGCCTGTACATTGTGGCCACGAGAAAGGCTTATTTTGTCCAAGTACTTGACGAATCGCTCGGCCAGCCTCTTCTCTGAGTTTTCACTGCGCACGCATGCAATGTATCGAGTAAATGGTAACTCTTTAGACTTCTCTGCGGGTGCATTTACCAAGCCATCTAGGATGGCAATGCCCAGGTTTCCTACCAAGTAGGAGCATTAGTCGGTGTATTTTGCGTGTTGAGCTTACCTACTTACCACAACCTAGGATACAAAGGGTTCCATTTTGAATATCCATGATTTAATTGAAGTTCAATGCAAGTGAATAAGTTATTGGAATGAAACCAAACCACAAGACAACTTGAAATTCTGAAGCACATCGGGGACCCTTCCGAGTGTGGAGAACATTGAATACCCCGCTTGGATCGAAGCTGAGCTTCATGGGTGTCGGGATATTTCAAGCCATTCGAAAGTGCTTTCTCCGAAATTTATGCTTGCTTGCATTTATTTCTGAGTCTTCGAGTACTTCCTGGATGCATCCCAGTCAATTTGACTATATGTTGTGGAGTAGGCTTAGCCCTTTTTTTTTGGTCCCTTCAATCCATACCTAGGTAAGGGCCAAGTCTATAATTGTTTGGAATGAGCACCTTTCTACGAATTCGATTTAAGGTCGATTCAAGAGCTACGAAATATATATAGAACAGCAGAATTGGAGAAAACATCGGGAGTGCTCGGGAGTCCTCCCGATCATACTTTCCCCTCTCCTATCTGGTGAGGGCACTTTTCTCCAACTCCGTATAATTTAACCTGTTTTGGGGGAAATGCGGGGAGAATATACTATATCAGCTCAATAACCCACAAATAAAAGAAATGCACTTTATTTTACTTCATCATGGGCGTTTCAACTTCGGATTATATCGTTATTGTCGGCGCTGGTGCTTTTGGCCTCTCGGTAGCCCTGCATCTTTCTCTACGAGGCTACACAAATGTCTCCGTGTTCACGAAAGATGATTACATCCCCTTTGGAGACTTGACAAATGTAGTGTGCCCCTAATAACCGGTTATATTAATAAAGAAAAAGCGGAAATAGAATGATTGCTGATGGCTATATTGAAATATAGGTCTATCGTGCAGCACAAGATGCAGGCGTGCGATTTTTCCTGGGGCAACAAGTCGACCAAATAGCCTACGTGAGCACCTTGGCCGGTAAAAAGAACGCTGGAATCCGCACAAGGAATGCCGGGTTTTATCCCTCGTCGCTCGTCATTATCGATGCGGGGGCTGGGGATACCGGTACATCGGAAATTGGCCAGTCGCATGCGCCCGACTCCTTGGCCATACCCCTTTCTTGCTATACCAACACCAACCCGAATTCCTTTGTGGAATACGTGCCACACACATCTTCCTCGGTTATACTGCTGTCGGGGAATTTGGTACAAAAGTCTAAGATGTCTTTGGTGGGACCACTGGTCGTAGATCTCTTAGAGGCAACGAGCGGTCAACAAACTGCGGCGATTCCACCTCAACCCTTGTCTAGGTTGTGAAGGGGTTCCGTCGAGGATCAGGCAACATTCGGTATATTGAGGATCATCCAATAATACCCGGTCATCGAACCGACTTGGACTCCTTGATGTCGAGACCTACAATGTACAATCGAACTATTTTCTGAAGGCCCAACTTCCAAAATTCAACCTAGGTCTACTATGATCTTCAAAAGTAAGACAATTTCACTTTATTTATGAATTATTTTAGACGCGAGAAGTCAGATTAGGAAGCCCATGAGTCAATATTTAGCGTTGCCGACGAGGCCTATCAACCCGCTCAGGGTCAAGCAATTCAGGAGCTCCTGGAATCAACACCGCCCAACCAAGACAGGGACGACAAAGACCCATCGCAAAAGACTCGGTGATACGGAGGACAGGACGTGGATTCGGGCAAGGTACTCGTCTCTCACGGGCATTCGCTGCTTTGCAGCGCTCGATCCACACTGCTTCTGTGTGCCCACAACCACTGATGCCACAGTGGCCGCGGTACCATTTATAACGCACTTTGCACATGATGGGTAATAGGTTTGTTGAAAAAGGTAGAGTTCTGTGGTAAGTACTTGCGGTGCTAGCCTTGGGTGGGGAAGACTGTAGGAGAATATGGGGTTTGGAAGTAAACCCATGTATTTGTAGAATATCAAGAAAGCCCTGGAGCTCAATGAAATCCATGGCATTGGATTTGGATTACTTTCATCCTAGACTTTGCTTTGTCCGAGACAAAGAGCCCTACAGTGGTGATTGAGAACAATGCATTTGTTGATACATGTACTTTTGTTCCAAAAATATGTGCTGCTCTTAGATTCTCAGCTTCCAATTGATTTTCATTCTTCATTACACCTTGTGCTACGCTACCATAGGGGTTGACTATATTGATACAATATTGTCGGTGCTTCATCCATACTTGCTAATGCTACGAAGGTCAAAGCCAACATGAAGGAATAATGATTGTTGTTGCATTTCTCTTGCTCTCTGTAATTATATATTGAGAGCCCACATATTATTCATTAAAAAAAAAAAAAAAAAATAGGATAAAAACAAGAAAAGGGAAAGCTGGTCCGATCTGTAGCGCAATTTGTTAGCACTTCCGAAAAATCCAGTGCGTCAAGAAAAGAGAAAAGGGATGCACAAACATAAAGAATATCGACGTAATAATATGTAGGTACGTATATTTTCAGTTAATAGTATATAGTATCTATATTTTAGTACACACAAGATGCACAATGGACTTACCTGGTACTAGACTTCAGCCTTGGCTATTGCCTCCGGCGGGTCGCGCATCGCGGCCGGCCCGGAAGGGGGAAGCGACTATAATTTCTATTAGTAGCCGACGTTGGAAAGGGTGTTGGAAAGGGTGTTGGAAAGAGTGCTGGGAAGAGGGCTGGGAAGAGGGCTAGGAAGAGTGCGTACAATTCGGCCCACCGCTCTACTAGGGCGTCGAGGCGTCTTGCGAACAGCACGGAAAGGTATACAAAAATGTATATGTTGGCCAGGTCCCAAAGAAAAGGCGCCACGAAGTCTGGGGTCACAGCGGCGAACAGACCCTCAAGAAACGAGATAATGGGGCCAAAGGAGCCTTCTTTGGGCGGGGCATCGCCGATAGGGTGGGCACTTGCAGACATCTTAGGTAGGGCAGACTATGTTAGCAAAAAGACATCCAAAAAGACCTTTAAAAAGACCAGTAGAAAGAGTGCTGGCAAGACTCACGATGAGAAATTTATTGTTCGATGATAGTTTGCGAAGTTTACAGAATCAGAATCTTGCTCTACGTAAGGTAGTCAGGTAGTGGAAGGTCCACGTGAGATATGAAGTACAATGGCAGGCACGGATGGTCCTAAATAGGAAGGAACAATACATGCCCAGGTAGGTTATGCTCACGGTACTAACAACTTGCTTTAATGAGATTCAAAGCCAAAGGGACTTCATTCCATAAGAAAATTGTCAAGTTAGCAAGTAATCACCTTTTGGTCTGGCACCTTGGTCTGGCACAGACGCTTAAGGTACCACAACTTCTTCCCAGTCCTCTTCGTCACCAAGCATGAATACCTCAGCGGATTCGTCCTTGGCTGTTGCCATTCGCTCTTTTGAACCCCCCCCCTCTCGCATCCTGGGGGAGTTATAATCAGATCGAAGGGGCTGTCATGACTATCAAGAGATAACCCCCATATTGAAACTCGGTTGATCCTCTCACGGTAAAGACTATTGTCATCCATGACATGAAAGTCCTTGAGCAATTTCTTCTTTTCGCTTTTAGTAAGGTCAAAGCCCCGGCTTTGACGACAACATCCACACTCCATAGTACAATGTCCAGCTCCAAGCTGCCTTGTCTTATCAATATTGCGATCAACGCAACATCCACAGCTACGGCCACAGCATCCTCCCCGCCTTACGCAATCCTCGAACAGAACTCGATGCATATACCATAGAGGATGTGATCGCCATAGGTCAAATGCTCGTATCAGAGGCCCCTCCACAAATGAGTTTCGGGCTTCCCACCACTGGCGCTCTAGCAACCAATACCTCTTATTCAAAGTCTGGAGTTCGGCCTGTATATCATGCCTAAGTAATGGCCATCTGCCTGTAATTTTGGTTTTCTGAGAGAGGTATTGTTCTTCTTGGGCAGTGCTTCGAAGGTCTTGTTCTATCCGGAGAAGCTCAACCACTCGACCAGTATAGCGCGACCGTCCGATAACGACGTTCCGCCGATACCGTTGAAGAGCATTGATATCTCCGCTCTTTTCAATATTGATCTCCTCTTGAGTCTTCTCTCTTGGCAGGGCCAAGTCAATTCCTGTTTGAGTCGGCTTGTCCGCAGATTGCATGTTGACTATTGTTGACCGCAGGAGCTGAATGCTAGTAGATACTAGCTTATTTTCGCGTCAGGTTGTCAGGTATGGAAGGTCGAGATGTATTCATGTACTTTAATGAGATATGGGAAGATCATCCTTAAAAGTTGAGGTCTAGCTGGTGAACGACTCACCCTGATGTCAGATGTTCTTCCTTCTTTTTTGTGAAAATTTGACACTACCTAAGAAGCGGGCAAATGAAATAATTACCTCTCCACTTGGCAACAATGCCCGGTGGTTCTAAGCGAGAGGGTTACTGTTGCGTAGTTGGGATAATACGAAGTAGTCTACAATTGCATGTAAGACTTGATAGTCGTGGTAAGAGTCTTACTTTTAGTATGGATATTCATTTGAACACATTGACCAGGATGTTTCTGAAGGGGTTGGAAGAACCATTAGAATTATAAGCCTAGACACCATGTGGCTTAACACAACCCCTTCGGCGTAGTTGCCCGCAACCGCAATGCATAATCGTGTTCCTATCAACAAAGGCTTAACTGTCATGGGTGCCCTCGGACTTCGCCCTAGTCATGGTTCATTTGGCGCTGTGGCTAGGCGCGACTAGAGGAACTCCAACCCTTCGAAGGTTGGAAGCCGCAACGATCATAAATACGGCCACCAGATATGAATTTATGGTTGTATTCTCGCAACTTAGTGTCTATTTTCTTTAATCCCGTCTCAAATAAAAGTTAGCGCTGGATTTGCATATCTTTTTTGACATAGTGGTAGATCGGATGCTGGTTGGAAAGCAAATATATATTTCTCACATTACTGCAATATTCAACCCAAAGTTCAGTTATAAACAAATAGCTGAACTTATATCCTACCACTTTTAGGCATGAATAACCAGAAGACATTTATTTACTTCTTGAATAAGCCAATATCAGATACCCTGAGGCCAGAGTATGTATATTCTTAGTGACAAAATCCAGTACGATATCTGCTTGCCGGTTATATGGCTGCCAGTCGAATCACTAAGGTACCTAAGTATCGATTTTGCCTAAACCCCAATCACGTATGAAATTATTTTATGGCTATGTTCATGCACACGTTGGAAGACTTCCTCGTAGGCGACGAAACCCTTGGTGTTACAGCCTCACGTGGACATGACTAACGCTGTCTACGGGCCTACCGACCTCGGGAGGTACTTAGGTAGGTAAGGCTGGCTGGGAAGGGGCTAAGCTTCCCTCACAATCCAACTTCACAAATCTGATTCCATATCCCAAATTCCCACCATGGCAGATCTCAAACCGCCATTTACCGAGGAGACTGCGCAGAAAAAGGTCAAAGCAGCGCAGGATATGTGGAATACGAGGTACGTCTCAGATTTCCTATCTCTACGGCCCTTGACAGACCATGTGTTCAAAAGAAAGGGCAAGGTTTCATCCCTTGCATTCTTGCCGACTTGTATTGTTTGTCTGTGCACCTCGGGCAGGTGCGGGCATATCTCAAAACAAGAAGGGATTATCTTTCTTGAGATGGACTCTTGCTCTTTGCTTTGCGAGAATAAATGACGTAGTGAGTTCGTTCCCCGCTCTGACCATGTGCGATTTAGGGACCCTGCCCGAGTCGCTCAAGGATACACCCCAACATGTATCTGGCGTGTTCGAGACTCGTTTTTCACCGGGACGGAGTCTATCATCGCGTTCTTGCAAGCGAAATGGAAACGAGAGCGTAGTTATCGACTTCGGAAGGAACTTTTCGCTTTCCGGGATGATCGCATCGCTGTGCAGTTCTGGTACGAGTTTCAGGATGCAGAAGATGGAATGCGCTGGAAGCGATGCTATGGATTGGAAGATTGGACTTTTGATCAGACAGGAAAGATGCGCAAACGTATGATGAGTGGAAACGACGTTCTAATCGGACCGGAAGGTAATGGTGAAGGGCGATGGTTTGCAGATGAGGTTAATGTGAACAATGTACATATTAGTGAGCAGCATTGGTAATGTTACGATGCATACAGATATATATATATATATATATGAATAGTTGAACTCGACCTGGGGATGGGGATGTGGTTGTGTATTATCACTACAGATATCAGAACGATATGCCGTTGCCGTGTTGGTCTGGACTCTTGATTTGGCCTCAAGAACCGGATATTAGAAAGTGAATGACTTTGGACTGTGGAATGTTCAATACAAATAGATCCCTGTACAGATAAAATGGCTAATAGCCCTGGTTGATTGATTTGTTATTGTCCCCCTTCTTTGGGGGAATGCCATCTCCCCCGTCGATCGCAATTGATGTTGACAATGAAAGCATTATACTAGTTTAAACTGTTGAGTACATATAACATTTGAGTCTGGACCTGAGATTGTGTTCTTTTCATCTTAAAAAAAAGAAAGAAAGAAAAAACAAGTTCATTCATATAGGCGCCTTCGTAGGCGCCAGTCTCGGGAGGTGTAAAGTGTGAATAGTGACATCTGGAATTTTGGACGGTTCTGCCTCGTCGCCTCCACGCTCATAGGTCAAATCCGACAAAATAGGCAAACATGCCATGGAGTCAAACAAGACAGTAAACAATACTCCGTAGAGTGCTGAGGACATGGACATTCCGATGGGAAGGAAGGAATCTCTCTCATTCCAGTCCAGCCGAAGCATGCAAGCCAACCTCTTGTCCTTCATGAACATTGGCACCTCCCGATGGTTTGTTTCCTCTTGTGTTTTCATCTCAAGTTCAGTCGTTAGGGGTTCCTTGCTCGAGATCTTTTTTCTTCTTTTTTCCGCATCTTCGTCGATGATGTGGTGTTGACCAGTCCTTGTCACTCTTTTTGTTTCTTTTCCTTTCCCAGAAGAGTTCTGGAGTCGATCTTTACACGTAGCTTCTTTTCATTTGACACTCGAAGGAGTTGTACTTTTTCTGTTTCATCTAATTTTCTGTGCGTTGGGTGCAGATATCATTGTTGATGTTGGATGGTCAGCTAATGGGGATCTAGATTGGCGACTAATCCGCCCAAGCTTAAGGGGACGTGGAAAAACACGCCAACACGTCTTGCACCACCACAAATATGGACCAGATAATGTCGGATGTTAATGACTATCAGCACAGGCGTCAGCCCTTGAGAGATGTGTCGAGCCGGATGAACAACTCCAAGTCGCCAAATATCGAGACACCGCGCTTGAGGATCCAGGAATCCGAGCAGCTGAAGAGTCCGGACCGGATGTCTGTTCTTATGACTCCAACCCCGCAGAGAAACAAGGAGAATGAGCGCCTCTCCGTGGCCACCGACCTGCAGCCCGACTCGGCCCGAAACTCCATCATGTCTGCGGCATCCATTCTATCAACCAAAGGAAAAAGAAAAACACACGTGGGACCATGGCAGCTGGGACGAACACTGGGAAAGGGGGCCACTGGGCGGGTTAGACTGGCCAAGCATGCTGTCACCGGGCACACGGCCGCTATCAAGATCGTTTCAAAGAAGTCAGCTGCTATGGTTCAGAGTGAGAGTATCGCGGCGATGGACCGTAATATGGGAAACTTCCCTACCAACTCAGCCTCCCGACAAATGCCCTGTGGAATTGAACGTGAAGTGGTCATCATGAAGTTGATTGAACATCCGAATGTGATCAGTCTCTATGATGTTTGGGAAAACCGGGGAGAATTGTTCGTGCACACCACCTTCGGAATCGAAAACACACTAACATCATAGCTAGGTACCTTGTGCTTGAGCACGTTGAGGGTGGAGAGTTGTTTGATTATGTATCTAACAATGGTCCACTACCAGAAGAAGAGGCCGTGCGACTATTCCGACAGATCATCGCGGCCCTTGGGTATTGTCATCGTTTCAATATCTGCCACCGCGATTTGAAGCCCGAAAACATCTTGCTTGATTCAAACCATAATGTCAAGCTTGCTGACTTTGGTATGGCCGCACTGCAACCAGCAGGCCACTGGTTGAACACTTCATGTGGTAGCCCTCATTATGCAGCACCAGAGATCATTTATGGTCGAAAATACCGCGGCGACAGAGCTGATATGTGGAGCTGTGGTATAATTCTCTATGCCCTTTTGACTGGTTACTTGCCTTTTGATGGAGGGGACTTGGGAAGCACCCTGCGGCTTGTGAAGAAAGGAGACTATATCATTCCTCCCGAGTTGAGCGATGAAGCAGCCGACCTCATCCAGCGTATTCTCCAAAAGCGTCCCGAAGATCGGATATCTATGCAAAACATTTGGTTGCATCCGTTGTTAACCAAATATGAAAAACTTCACAATGCCATGGTTGATCACTATGTTGGCCCTCCACCTGCCCTGTCGGTGAATGACTGCGGTCCAACCCTGTCCAGTCGGCAGGACATTGATCTTGATATCCTTCGCAATCTGCAGACTTTGTGGCATGATGTTAAGGTCGACGACCTAATTCAAAGGCTTCTGTGCATTGAGTGAGTACCCCCTGCTAATTCCCAGGACGAGCTCAATGACGCTAACAAATCACACTCAGACCGACCCACGAGCGGATGTTCTACAACGCTTTGGCAAAATTCCGGGATGAGCAGCTGGAAAACTACCAAGGGCAGCCTCTAGAGTACTCGGCTAGTGATTATCATCACATCTCCCGCCCCGGTGGTAGAGTTCGTCGAGGCCGCAGCCAGACGGGCCAGGGTAGCTCTAAGCATCGGGCTCAGTTCCCATCTGTTAAAGAGTTCCCTCGCCGCCTCAGCTCCTTCAAGGAACCGATGTCCTCAGGTACTGTGGAGAGCTATGACCCATACCGGTCACCCAAGCATGGTGGCACAGGCTCCGAAGCACGATATGCCAATGTTACTGTGCACCGAGAGTCATCAGAAAACCCCGAAGCTATTCTGTCATCGCCGAGGGTGAAGCCTCCACCTTCCATTGCGGAGGAGCAAGAGCCGGAGGAGTCAGATGGGCCGGATGGCTCACCATTTACTGTTCTCCAAAAGCGTAAGCACGGGCCCAGCTCCATGAAGTCTTTCGTCTCCTCCAAGGTACCTCATTCTAGCTCCCGCGCTCGCGGAATGTCGACACACTCCATGAGCTATCGTCGCAACGTTTCTTTCCGCCACGCTCGCAACCGGTCTCATGGATCTACATCGGCCAAACCCAAGAAGAGAAAGATTGCGACACCAACGCAGCAAAATGAGATTAAGCGGTCACCGAGCACCTGCAGCTTGCAACTTATGGCAGATGGCCTTGATCTCCCGGACATGCCAAGCAGCCCGCCCCTACCCGCACAGCCAACCGTGGTGCGAGCGAATGGTCCGAAGGTTAAGAGCTTGGGGCAAATCAGGAAAGTTCGTGATACAGACTACACATGGAAGGAGGATACTCGAAAAGTCTCCCATGAGCTCAGCCAGATCTGCGAGGAGGCATTCAATGGAAGCTCTGCTACAACCATTCGCACTACGAGCGGCGCATCTGGATACGAAACACCAGGAACTCCAGTCTCAATGGCAAGCCCCGAGCAAGCTCAGCCTACTTCAACGATCCCGGTGTCTAATACTTCCAAGGAGTCAGCCCGATCTTACAATATCAAGGAACTTACTGAGACACGCCAAAAGCTCATTGAGCACAGCCGGGGCCGAAAGGACAATGTCCCTGCCTATCTTTCTGGTGTCATCACTCATCTCGATCGCTTGATTGAAGAAGATCAGGTCCAGAACGGTACACGGAGTGAGTTGGATGTAGCACCTTCCCAAGATCCTTTCATCACTTCACCGAATGAGACCCTCCTCCCTGCTATCAGTGAGAATGGCGCAAGCCCTGTCCGCACACCCAGTGAGACTAGCCCTCGGCGCCACCAAAGGCCAAGGGCTTCCCTAGCTACATCCCAGGGCGGCGATGCTAAGGCAACAATCCGGATGGTTCCACACAGCTCATTCCGCTCTATGGAGGAAGTCAAGCCCCTGACCATTCGGAAGAAAAACTACAGCAAATTTGCTTCCTCCGATGTTCATGAATTTGCTATGGGTGACTCTGCGGGCGGCGATCGGAACTTTTCCATTGGATCTCGCCATGCTGGTCAACCTAGTGGGCTGGCTCCAATCGAAGAAGTTCCGCTGTCCCCTAAGAAAGCCACAAACCGGGCCTCCGAAGGGAAGAAATGGTCATGGTTCAAGCATCGCTCCCAGGGCTCTGATAATCCCCCTGCTCTCCCACCCAAGGACAGCCACCTCATTGTTCCCAGTGGAGGCACAACTGTGCACAATCCAATTACCCTCGAACCTGCTTCTCCTCCCAATGCAGAGAATACAGAGCGTGTCCCGAGACGGAAGACGTCTATGGATCGCTTTGGCGGTGGCTTTTTCAAGAAACTCTTGACCAAGAAGTCCAAACAGAATATGCAAGAACCTCCTGCTAGTGAGTGCAACATCGCCAACTTCCGTCCAATATTCTAACCAATCTATAGACAAGGTGACAGACATCCAGACCGTGCCCACCAAGGATAATCGTTACTCTTCTTTGATGTGCAAGGGACTTGCAGACACGGATAGCTCCGTTGAAGCTGATGACCCTCCAAACCTATCCCGCCACAAGCGCCGCTCAATTGCCAACCACAACTGGTTTGCCCGGGTCTTCCAGATAAAGCCTGCTACCCAAGTGATTGCACTGAACACATCAAAGGTCAAGGGACGCAAGGAACTCTACAAGCTCCTTCGCGAGTGGAGGGATTTCGGCATGGAGGATGTGTACCTGGACAAGACCAACAGCATTGTTCACGGCCGTGTCAGCGAAGCAAATTGTGAGTTATTCATTTCATCCGATCCCACACTTGTACTAACCGCCCTTTAGTCCTCCATCTTCGAGAGGTCGAGTTCACTGCTGAATTTTATACTGTCCTTGAGCACGGTCACCAAGCCAACCTCAGCTTGGTTCGCTTCAAACAGGAGCGTGGCGCTGCTTCGTCTTTCAACAAGGTCGTTGAGACTGTACAGAGCACACTAGCGCGCCGTGGCATGGTTGTTGAAGACCCATCTCGTGCAAAGAAGATGGCGCGCGTTCTGGACTCTGTCCCTAACCACAAATAAGTTATTTCACGACGCATTCCCTTGATGTTCCTTCAATCTCACCATGGAATATCTTCAAATACTGTTAGCCAACTATCGTCTATCACTTTTCGACATTTCACTCGCAAAACCCACTCTAGCATGCTGCGTTCCAGCCCTGCAAAAGCACTGCCCTTTCATCTCATACAGTCGACCATTCACATCCACACTCGTTTTCATCTCATCCAAGACCCGGAAACCACACAGGCCTAGTATTGCAGGCTACTTTCATACTTTCATTTCTCTCTTCCCCTCAATCATTTCTTGTCTGTCAGCCACTTTCTCTACCTGTTAATTATCCATTTCTTTTCAGTTTGTGTGTTATTTCTGGGTTCCTTCCCATTAGTCAATTCCAGCAGATTTCTCAGTCCCTCGTTTCTCACTCCCTTCATTTCCTTTTTTTGCACTTCGATACCTTGGCATAATGCTTAATTTCGGCGAGTCGATATTTGTACACCATCCACGCCCTCGCTGCTCCAAATCACCGAAGGAAAATGTGTATTTAAATGGTGTCATTCAAGTGCTAGTAACTGTCCACGCCTTGTACTATCCTCGACGTAAACATTGTAGTCTCAAACCCTCTCCGGATTAGGGCAAGTCACGTGGTAGGTTTTCGCATAGATACCTCCGTAAGCGCCTGCCCCTGTCTGGCCTACATCGTACATAAGTAAATACGCGGTCTAAGCAGCATGCTGGATGGGGTAGGTGCATGATGTCGCATGTAAAGAATGCAATACTCGAGCTCCATTATGCAGCCAAGACTCCCCCTTCGCAGGGACAAAGCATACAGCCAATAGTCCCACCGGAAACCCGTTCAGCCCCTCTAGCACTCCACTCTCGATAAGAAAAGAGGATAAGTGGGAAGTAAGGGAAGGCGAACCCCAGAATAGAGAGGAGACTAGAAAATGGCCCTTGCCCGGATCAGACTGGATCAGAGACCAGACCGGGTCTGCTAGATCTGCAAAGCCAGGGAGGAATACTCGGTATAATTCGCATCATAGAATTTCATCAGAAAGCGCTCAGAGATACAAGATCCCAACGGAAAGTGGAATAGCATGCGGCAATAACTGAATAGCAGAAAGAGTGATCAGACAACCTCCGGATATAAGTATAAGCAGATATTTGATAACGAAAAGACAGGCAACTGTAAGAAAATGAGCAACAAATATAAAAAGATCAAAACAGTTCCAACGAGAATAATCAAGGCAAAGGGAAGAGATGACACAGCCGACCCACGTCTTTTAGTCGCGTAGGCGAAAAAAACAGATGGCCACACATACATCGTAGAAGATGTAAAAGAGTAGTAAAGAGACGAATGCCTTCCCAGTAATATAAAATGGAATGAAGAACCCGAGGAAAGGACAAAAGCCGACAGCAGTGCAAAAACGCGATGAGTGAAAACAAGACAAGTTGCAAAAACAGATAGCCACCCGAAATTCAAATAACAATGACAATTTCTGCGGCCTGGTAGCGGTGAAATGAATTCCTCGGAGAAGACAGCCGGAGAGAGTGATCTGATGGTGCGAGTCCAGAATGCATTCATGCTAGAATCGCGTGATATGCGAGGTAAACCAATTGAAAGTACATGAACTGCATGCACCTGGAGGCCATGCCAAATCACACTCTGAGGATATCCAATTCTGGGAATTGCGATTATTCAGATATCGAAGCCGAGAAAAATCGAAAAAAAGAGATAAGTAAAAATTCATATGCCGATAGAACCAGAGCCCATAAAGCCTGGAAATCTCAGTTTCAAGTTCAAATTCGTGCTCGTGAAGCTCGTGGGTTCGCGTTTTATGACCTTATAAATAGATCAGAGAGTGATGTTCTTGTCGCGTTCATCGTCCAGGTACTCGTCATTGTCTGGAATGTCATCCCGAACTCCCCTTGCAGCCTAATGCGTCCACAAAGGTCCGACGAGACCTCAAATCTTCCTTAAAAATTCCAGCACTCGACACATGGCTCTCGGACCGTGTGGCCAGCACACGGCCCATTCCGATTGATCCCCATTCCTCACCGGTCCCGCGTCGCATTCTTTGTGCGTTTCCTAGTTTCAACTAGGATGTCAAATAGCAACGTAGGAATTACTATTGCGGACCGCGGCGGTTCAGCGCGTTAAGCATGTCACTGTCAGTGCTGGAACGGCCTTGGGAATCGCCAGGGTTCAGCATATCGCGCACATTCAATCCACCTCGTTGCGAACCACCGGGGGTAGAGCTTGGCGGCGGTGTCACACCCCCTGGCTGAGGGGTGCCACTTGACTTGATTGGCGCGCTGCCCGGTTGAGCCTGGACTACTGGGGGTACGCTGCCCTGGTGGGGAGTCATAGGTGCCTGATGAGGCTGCATAGGTGGGAAGGGCGAGCCGTGAGGTGAGGAGGAGGGGCGTGCATCGTAATTATAAGCTGATGGCGGCGAGGTGCGTCGATCGTGAGCAGGCGGAGGGGGATATGCGTAAGGGCTTGGCGTAGTGTGAGTTTGGTATCCTGGAGCAGACCCAGCGGGTGTCACGGGAGCCAGATTGGTCGGATCGGGGTACTCGAATCCCGAGTTTGAGCCGCGACGGTGTCTCTGCGCATCAAAACATCAGCTCGGATTTCTGTTTCGTCCATCCCTCTTACCAGAGGGGGAATGGCAGCCTTACCGGATCGGGCATGCCTGACGCAAGGGGCAGCGGGGCACCATCCATGGGAGGTCGTCCGTTTTGATAGTACATCCCTTGGGGCGGCGGCAAGGTGGTCTCCGGACCCTGTGGCTGCTGTTGAGGGGGCAGAGGTTGTCCGTGGGCGCCATACAGGACAGGCGGTGCACCGCGACCCCCTGGTCCATTCTGTCCAGGTCGTAGATGAGGGTAAGCGGTGTGTGCAGGCACAAAGGCTTGGGTTTGCGATGAGACCGGAGTGAACATGCAGTCCTGGTTGAATCGAACACAGTTGCTACACCGTCCATCTGCGGAGGTCTCGAACCCCGAGCAACGAATCTGTCGGGTAGAAATTAGTGCATGGTAACTCGGACATGGGGAGGAATCTCTCCCCGTACCTTCCGGCGCCGACAGTACCGGCATGCAATGGCCGTTCGCTGTCGCGGAGCTGCTGCTTGGTAAGGCCCTTGTCCTGCTTGGGGTCCATATGCATCGGCGCGATAAGGACCCGGCGGAGGTGGGAGACGGTAGGGATCTTGCGCTCCGTGGATAGCATTCATGGCTTGTGGATGCGGATACCTTGGATCGGGATACTGCGCCGGGGAATATTGTGACGGGGCGTACTGCGGAGGAGGGGGATACTGCGATGGCGCGTATTGTGCGGGAGGGGGATATTGATAGGCACGGTCCTGGTCAGGTGGCGGAGGGTAGGAAGTCGGCGGATACTATGAAGCTATCAGCAACCGGAGCCATCGAAAAGTCACAGCGCTGGGAATCTCTGAGACAGGACATACTGGGTAGGAAGCCTGGTCACCCGGATTGTTCCACTGAGTGTCTCTTGGGTCTCGAGGATCCTGGCGATTTGGATCACCCTGACGGCTAGGGTCGTGATCGTTGGGATTGCCCGACATTTGTGTTGTTGGGGGAAGACCCGACATTTGTGTTGCTGGGGGAAGAATAAGACGAGGTGAGTCAAGGATGCAGGGATGTGACGTCGAGTTGTAAAAAAGGGAGATCGAATCACACGGACAACGTGAGCATATCGCGGTCACGCAGGGGAAGGGGAAGAAGGGCAGATGCAGGAAGATCCCAAAAAGAACGGAAACAGAAAGGAAAATAGGAAATAGGAAAGCAGACGGGGAAAAAAAAGGAAAAAAAGGGAAAAAGGAAAAATAAAAAGACAGAGCCTCGGTGATTATGACGTGAGCAGGTATATAAGGAAGTTGAAAACCCCACGACAAGATAAGCAGAGAAGAGAAGAAGAAAAAGAAGCTCAGATCGGAATGGGCAGAGAATAAAGGAAATAAAAGGAAATGAATTATTTGATTGGAAAAGCACAGGGGAATTTTTAGAGAACGGGGTGGAGCCCGGGCAGCGCGGGCTAAAGCGGCGCCAGTGACCCATAGACATGGAGGGGGATTACTGTACAGTGTATCTATACGCTCGTGGACGCCTTGTATGTAACAGGTTGTGTGTCCATGTCGAATACTTGCATGGGTACATCGAGTACGATGACCTTACATTACGCTCTCATTTCGTCAAGTGAAACATGGGAGACAAGGCTTTGAACCATGGATTGCAATTTAGGGTACCAGATTTCCCGTTGCTATGAAGCCGAGAACGGCGACCGCTCTTATTTTCTGATTTCACTTTCATTTCCTTTTCATTTCTTTTATTTCTTAATTTTATTTTTTTCCCTTTTGTCCCCAACTAGCAGTAGCGCCCGAGAGTAAACTTTCCACGTTTTGCCACTCTACAGTGTTACCGAAGAGTACCTACAGAATAATAATAAGAGCTCTACATGATCAGAACGATTATTCCAATTGTCAAACTTGACATCATCAAGAATGTGGCAGATGACCTCTCATTTGCATGGATCAATCCATGCACGTCAATTCCTCCGAGTGACCCTTGTTGCGTAACCCGTCCATGGACGAACGACCGCCTCGGACCGTAGTCGCACAACCGCAACCGGCCCCGCGGAACCAGGATCATTTTCCATGGCGATGGGTTCGGGTCGGGGCGACACATTCCCATGCGCATTGAGGTTGGTTTGATGTATTTTATTTTGTTTTAGTCCAACCATTTAATGACAGTATTATACACCTTGTAGTGGTTTTTCTTGCCCTGACCAGGACTACCTAGTCCATCAAAGTACATGAAACTACTGCATGTAGGGTACTCTGAAATAAAAATTCAAGCGGTGAAAGCATGGCGATCAGACTTCAGCTGAGGAAGTGGGGTTCAGCTGGACCACTCGCCACTCTTCGACACGGATGGAGCATCCATAGAAGGACCATAGTTGGATAATGGAAGCATGGCGCGAAGTCTGTGGGAGGAAAAAGTGTGGCGAGAGCGGATCCCTTAATTTCTATGACTGAAATGAACCAGACTTTGGAGGACAAGAGGGAGAGAACGAAGGGGGTGGAGTGCCCTAAGTTCCCAGGGCTGTAGCACTGGATCCGGAAAGCCCATAATGAGCCAAGGTAACCTGCATTAGCGCTGCGCTGACAGGGCGGGTTCCTTGTCCAAGAGCCACAACCACGTTGTACGGGGGGGGGACTATTTAGCGTACGCCCCCCGTCACCGCCAATCCCTGATGAAGTTTTCAGCCCAAGTAATTTGCAATATACCGGGAATGTGGGTTCTGAGATATATAATATGAATAATAGCAGATTGTCATAGCGACGGGGAAAAGGGTAAGGCGCCCACCCACGGAACCATGGAATTCATAATATGTCGAGTACCTACCTAAGTAGGTAAATCGTAATAATACGAGTACTATTGCTCACAGGGTTAATCAATCAATTTTCGGGGTACTTGTCCCACGGGCCGCTCCGGCCTTCCCGCCGATCTATGCATGTGTGCCATCTGGCAAAAATACCTCGGTTGTTACAGTACAGTATTTGTCTGCATCTCGAGTTCGCATATATCTTCTAGTCTATCATTATAGACGTCATCTATATAGTTGCATTAGATACTTAAATATACATTATATGGTTATTGCAATATGTGCCTACTAAAAATAGGTCCATGCATATTGTGCCCCGTTGAGATTTCCGTTTTCATACGTAGATATAGTACAGTGTGGGTAATACGGAGTAAAACGGCGTACAATGGAGTACCAATATAAGACAATCCTTTGAGGCCACGTTTTTTGAACCCAATCGACTGCATTGCCGTCCGCGTCTTTCCGTTCCCCACTCTCAAGCGTGGCCTGTTCAGCTTTGTCCCTCTATTCTAGCGTACTCTCCGGAGACTCTCTAAGGTCCACCCGATCCAAAGATGCTGGCCACTCGATGCTGTTTGTCCTGGGGACGCGCTAGCTGTTCCCAAAACTAGCCCATCCGACAGGGGCTGAGCGCTGCTTGTCGAAACTGAAAGCCCAACGCTAGGGGACCCATTCCGGGCCCTTTTTGCAGGCTGCGACGTTCCATCGTAAAGTTTTTATTATTTTTACAATATATCGTATTTTGTACTTTTTTCTGGTTTCAACTTTCCATTTAGTGTAACTTATTTTTTTATTTTCTATATTCCTTTTTAAATTTCTCTTGAGTTTTCATTTCGATTCTAAGGTTTCTATTAGCCATAGAACCCCCTCCTTTATCCACACGGGAGCGCGTCTATCAGCAAGTATGGAGACGGGTCGGGCACTAATAGGCGCAGCCCGCATGTCGTTACAGTCACGGGAACACAATATGCACCAATGTAGTAATGGGTAAATAATAACAGGGAGGCCAAGGTCTGTGCTAGGGATCTGACGTGGCGAGTTTTGTCCTGCACTGTGCCGGAACGAGGCAGTGCTTTCAAAGTCGGTGTACAACAAACTCGAACGTGCAGGTCGTGTGATGAGAGATGCCTGATGACTACCTGATCCTGGGAAAAGCATATGCGAGATCGGCAAATCATCATTAGCCGAGCCATTGATGTTTCTTTGCTCTTTTGTTCTTTCTCTCTTGGGCTTGGACAAGTTCATAATTATTATTTTTCCATCTGTGATCCGCGTAAATGTTCGCATCTGATTGGCCCTTCCTATCTTGCCTGGTCACATAGGTGAGACTAAGACTAGGATCATGCTGCACGCTTGACCTCCCCAACTCTATTCGGGCGCCATTCGGGAGACAAAGCGAGTCAATCTCACCTTGCTTTTTCTGGATGCTGTTTGCCAAGTGATTTCTCGGGATCGTGCGTGGAGCTAGTGACTTTGGCATTTAATTAATATATATATGCGGCTTAACCGATTCTTTTTTGCTTTTTTCAAGTACCTTTTGCTTCTTTCGGCTTGTTTTTGACTTTTCGCATTTGAAACCACCTAGGTGTTTTCGGCTAGATTGGTACTGTATGTTGTGTGATTTGCATACAGATGCACCTAGGGCACAGTACAGCAACTTAACTCAACTGCAGGTGCCTCATAAAATTGACTGAGACTCTCTCAAGGTTTTAAAGGCAGATCCCCGCACGTCAAGGCACCGACCTTGATCCCTGGGTTTGTATTGATTGGCTGTTCGAAGTCTCGACAAACATCATGCTTGTCGATGCAGCATGGCTGAACAAACAAGACAAATTCTGACATGTGATTATTTCTACCCTAAACGTTTACATTAAGTGTATACCTACCTACCTACCTACCTACCTAGGTATCTTGCGAACCCCGAGCGATAGAATACTTGGTATAGTTCGAGGATACAGACTTTGGTTCCGGATATATATCTAGGGAACAGCCATGAATATAATTAGCATTAATGCACGCAATTTATAGACCTACGGTGGCCATTGACGGTGAGCTCATAGTCCTAAATATATATCCCTTAAGCAGTCAAAGTAATGTTTCATATCTCGCAATACCTGAGTAGGTATATCTTATTCTCCATGTGTCTAATGGTCTGGGGCCACCACCTTTGAGCTTTGTGCCCCAAGTGTTTACAAAACCATATACATATATGTCAACTTATTCTCTGAGCATACGATTGCGTACCTCGTATCAATTTTTGAATGATACAGTCTTTGTGATTGGCAGGCAACTTTGGAACACCATGACCCGGGGTCTTCGGGACCAGTTCCTAACACTAGTGGGGATGTAAGTCTTGCGATGATACGTGAAAATCCATGACAGTATATTGACAGATACTGACAGACAGAACATAGCCTTGGGTGTAGCTGTTCAATTTATCTGCATCGTAGGCAGCCGAGTATCGAGTCGATGCATGACCACCAAGACATGCTGGACTGATACCCTTGGACCCTGCCCAAAGTAACAGCATCTAAGAAATAAGACTCCGCAATGCATACTCCGTACAAAAAACATGCAGGGTGCACTTTAAAGAAACAAAACAATATCACCCAGTCAAATAAATGGAGTCCATTCCAGAGAAGGAAGGTGCTCATCCCAAAAGTCCAAAGTTTGGGACGGCGGAGTAAAACTATCGGGGCAATCCACATTGCCTGCAAGCCCAAGTTTAGCCTAGCGGGCATGCCCGACAACGGGCCGAACGCGGGCGCTTGCGGTGGCGACATCATGCGCGTCAACTGAGTACTTCACTGAATTCTGAAATTTCTGTATTCTCTTGTTTGTATAACTATGCTGTACATTTGGGATTTGGCTGGGGAGGAGAGGGTGATTGTAAAAAGGTTAAATTGCATGTTGCACGCGAGGGGCTTCGCAGCCATTGGGTGCTGACACGGGTAGCAGGATTGCGTCGAAGTGTCTAGAACTGTATGTGTCATGCTGAGGGGAAATGCAGTAGTGATGTCTCAATTTGGAGCATTGCCCGCCTGCTGTAGTCGTACGCAGTGTGCAGCGTGCAGCAACTAGAGGTGATATGACTGCAGAGCGAGTGTTAGGTACGTTATTTGGCCCCGCGCCAGTATTGGGCTGCAGTAGCAATCCAGGAAATGCGGCGGGGATTGACGAAAGAAGCCATGTGCAGGAGGCGTCAAGGTGGGGGATGAGATCCCGGTTTCAAGTCGGGGAGTTGCGAGACAAAAGACCCGAGCTAAGGCAGATGTTGAATGGGAAAAATAAAATGGAGAAATTCGACAGGTAACAAATACGAACAACTTCATTCCACAATCCTCTTACCACACAAGCATGCCCAGAAGTCAAAGGGAAGGTAAAATAGAACAGATTGACCTCTCCCCCTTCCCGAGGTCCCGTCCAATGCCAATTAGGCGCGGGTGATTTTCCCCAATCATGTCATTGATCGGGCATCACCACACTATTGAGATACGTCACCTGCTCGAGAAACGAGAAGCGGTCAGCGGTCAGCAATACAAAGTATACAGCATAAAGGTTATTGTCTGAACACCCCTTCCAATTCCGTCAAAGGGGAAGGGGGAAAAAACAACAATAGTAACACCAGCGCTGATTTGGGTGGGTAAAAAAGGGACGGCTAACACCGCCAAAGTGGCTAGCTCAGAATGGAAAACAGACTAGTCAAGAGGGGGGCAAAACCGGCGGGAAAGGGAAATCGGGAATCGATAGATTGGACAAAGGCTTACGAAAGGCTCCATGACCCTAACCAAAGCAGAAATCTTCTCTTGTGCATCGTCTCCAGTGAGTTCATCGTCCGCAATGGGCTTTCCAATAGTGAAACTGCGTAGCCGAAGTAATTTTATGTTCTTGTTGTCTGCCTCGTAACCCTAGAAGGTGTGTCAGCGGTCAAGAAACCTTGGAATCCCTTGGATCAGACGTGGATCCTGGCGCAAGTGTGAACCATGGAACCAAACTCGACGGCGTGGGAATAAATCCCATTCTAGCAAGTGCGATTCCCCCATTGAGACCAGACTGCCAAATTGCTTTCCTGGGTTCCATGGTTCCATGGTTGCGTCCCGGGAGCGAAAATTGGCCTAAAACACGGGTTGGTCTTTCCCGTAACCCCGTGCGCGTGTCTTCCACATCTCTTTCGATGTTTTGACAAGCATTTGGGATACTCGGATCTCTTAGATTCTCTCAAGCCGTCATGTGCCAGTCTTCCTTCGGATCTGGGTGAGAACCCGTGGTCGCGCCTACCAGTCCGACCAAGGCATCTCTTGGTCAACCAAAAGATTTGGTCTCCATGATCTCATCAGACCATGCCGTCAAGCCTTGAAGATGGTACTGGTCGATGAGGATGGGAGTAAATTCCGTTTCCAAGACCAATCAATCCCGGTCGGACGATGGACACAACCTCGGTAGCGAACCTTGTGTCCCCTGTCTTGAAGACCTTCGCGTCCCAGCCCATAAATAATAAACAAACAGCTGACAATGCAACCAAAGCACAAGGTGATGATGGGGAGTAAAGTCTGGCTCAATGGGCAACATACTTCACATTGGGGTCAGGGGGAATAGAAAACAGAAAAATTCCATACCTTGGGCTTCGTCTTGAGAGCAGACTCCTTATTGTGATGCGTAAAAGCATCCACAACCGCATCGTCATCGTCGGAAACTCCCTTCAGAAACTCACGTCGCATCTCCGGCGCCCGGAGTACCTCCTTCAAGCCAGCCGAGTTCTCGTCGATGTCCTCCCGCAGCAGTGCAAGTGGCTCTGACTCCGGATTCCACAACCCGCAGCCTGTACACAGCGTGGTATTAGCCGCAATGGATGAGAATCACGAAAGCAAAGGCAGGATAGCGACGACAACAGTGGGAACCAGCCGGGGAACAACCTACCAACGAAACAAGAGGCTGGCTGGAAGTGGACATAGTATGCTGCGTACGGGCCCTTCTTACCAGTCCGAGACCTTCACCGATGTTAGGTGACTTGTCTCTCCTAAAAAAAGTCATTGAATATCAACACTTACCAGGCAGCAGAGAAATGCGTCTGTACATTTTGGATTAGCAAAAGCACCGCTGACAGCCCATAGTACCATTCGCATACCCGCCACATACGTATACGTGCGACAGGGTCATCGACAAGACTCGGGGAGGAAGATAGCCTACCTTGTATGGAAGTGGATTCTTGCTGAAGCGAACATCCCTATGGATGCGGAATACCTGGGACAAATGGTTATGAGCGCAAGTCACAAACAAAATACAGGAGTAACCGCAAGCCTACCAAGTCCTTCACAGGAAGTTCCGGGATGGTAGCATCTATCTCTGCAATCTTCGGCGTGAGGGAATCAACGAATGTCTCAAAATCCTTCTTTGCCGCTCGGTAATCCGGATCATGCGCTGCGCAAGTCAGCCAGCAACTCGATAACTGGGGTGTATGTGCGCTTCTCACCTTTTAGCCACTGGCGGTCATTGTTGGTAGCTAGATCGATCAAAAACAGCCTGGTATTGGGATGCAGCGTCTCATCCTGGTAGGGAATCTTCCCCGCCTCTCGAGCCTTGGGCTTTGCGATGATAACTTCTTGCCCGGGCTCTAGGCCCGCTCTAACACCCTCGCGCCAGAGCTCCTGACCCTTTATAAGGTCGTTTCCGCCGCCGGTGCTGTGTCGTTGCTTCCCCCTCGCGGTGGGCTTTTTCCTCGCATCCTCGTCGGGGTCGGAAAGTTCTTCCGGCTCCGCATCCTCGGCGGGGGATTCCTCCTTTGCTTCCTCATACAAAGAGCCAGAGGACCCCCCCGCAGAGCCGTCGGACTCAGAGTCGGGCTCATGGGAGTCTTCCGGCTCGAAGTATTTGCTCTTGCTGGTCGTAGACTTTGCCTGGCGGAGGGACAGGTCGGCGTTTGACTTGACCCGTTTGACCCCCGGTCCGGCGGCGGACAGTCTGGCTGAAGCGCGTCGCTTTGACGCCATAGGCGCTTCAGGCGACGCAGGATCAGGCTGAGACGACCGTCGAGGCATACTTAGACAGATGAATTGAATGAGAACGATTGAACTTGACAGAGTCTTTCTACCCCTTCTTTTTCTATATGTTGAGTCAAAAATTTCCGATTTTTGTATTTGGCAACTTGGAAATCAAGAAAAGCAGAAAAGAAGCCAAAAATACTGTAGATGAAGACAAAAGTGATAAATCGAATAAAACCAAAAGGGCCCGCATGCCTTTAAAACCGCCTGTAATATACGGCTCCGCTTTTAGTACTCCCTTACGGTTTTGTTTTTTTCCCGTTTCCCCCCCTCCAGATGTACGTATGTATCTTTCGTATTTTGAGAACAAAATAATGATTAAAAAGTACATATGTATTGTAAAGAATGCCAAGTTGAAAACAGCTGTCTGTCCAAACAACGACCATACATTCAATGTCCCGATCTCGACCTATAGCTGAACGAATCGATCAGGGATGAGACATGTATATCGGTGGTCGCTTTGTGCTGACCACTAGTATGAGTAGCTCAGCTCGACATAGAGCCGACTTTATGAAGGGTCGCAGAGGGTCATTGACTTGACTGAGGACCCCCGAACCACTTGTATGAGGTCTCATCCTGTCTGATATCTGGGACGCTTGAATGTCTCTTGTGCCTTTCTCCCAGTCCTGAACCCATAAATACGGTCAGCATAATCGGAATAGGCGTCCTTGCATGGTATATAGCGGTCGTAAGGTGCCCGAAATAGATGAGGATCATGCGTTCGATCTGACACGCTCCTGCCATGAGCATATCAGTGGATCTCGTCGTCACCTTGACGGAGGCTGTTAATCTGCAAAGTGAAGCGTTAGCTGCGTCTCGTTATGATCGTTAATCCAATATAACCTCCCAATCGACTCATCTGGTACCGACCAATGCGCTTGGCTGAGTGGCAGTCATGCTCACTCTGTCTCTTCAACCGTATTTATAGCTTGCGTTCGATGGTCTCTACCAAGGGCAGATGGTTGGCTGTCGACAATGAGAGCTTAGTTGGTAGCAGATGCGGTCTGCGTTCCCACAACTTGGTCACGAACGTATGTTTTTGGATCCGCCGGCAAGTGCTGGTAGATGCTTCGTTAGGACCGACCTTGCTGCGTGGTCAAACACAAGTATGTCTGGTGGACCCATAATTCTAAGATCAAGAGATAGAAGGTAAATCAGAGCAAATAACTGAAAAAAGACACCGATGTGATCAAGGCAGACAGCAAGTAGGAGGTTAGTAACATTGAAAGTATTGGCCTACTTCCTCACCTGGGAAACAAAGAGGTGACGCTGTGAGATTGCCCTGGCCAACATGGCCTTAGTGAGCTGCCACCTAATCCTGATCAGTCTTACATTGGCGTCCTACTATATGCATGTTGCCGCATAGCCTACATAGTCTACAAACAGGCAAAACAACGCCCGCTTAAAGAAACCCTGCCCAAAGCAAAAATAACAAGAACGCAAGAAGTAAAAGCAAACGCAAGAATTCAACGCAAACGAAATCTAGCTAGTCAACTAAGTAAGAAGTGACATCAGAGCTAGAAAAAAATGAAACTCAGATGAGTTCCAGTCACAGGGAGATCTCGCAAACTGGCCAAGCATATCCCGAAGGCAGCAGCCATGGATGGTCGACCTCCCTGGAAGTAAAAAAAAAGAAAACTCAAGACAAAAGAACAGGAAACAGCGGAGACAAGGGTTTTCTGAGTAAACCTGGTGGATGTCTCCATACATCCACGCAGGAAAAACCGGGAAGGGAAAAGACCAAGAAACAAAGAACCAGAGAAAACAGCAAGACAGTTACCGGTCTGATGGACCAGCACTCCTCACGGGAGGAGTGCTGGTCCATCTTCCACCACGCCCGACTACTTCTTTGCAGATCGGGTACCGCGACCAGCAGCTCGGAGCTCATCAAACACCTGGCGGTCGAAGTTCGACAGGCGGGCGGCGTCGGAGCGAGAGCGATGGCTACTGGGAGCAATCGAAGGGCCAGGTCCAAAAGGATCAGAGGACGACCGAATGTTCTGAGCGGTGGCATGAGGAGCACGGTACACAGGCTGGAAGTCAGTCTGGCCCTGAGCTGAGCCAACCGCAGGTGCCTCCTGGGTCTGAGGCATGCGCCAGGTAACCGATGGCTTACGGGCCTTGGCTGTATCAGACCGTTGGTGCGGCGGAACGTAAGGAGGAACCGATGCGCGAGGACGGTGAGTCGGGGTGTCCAGCAGGTGTTGGTCAGCATCAAGTTGCCGAGAAAGACGACGGGGATTACCGGGGACATTTCGGTTAGCATCATGGTTACTGGGACCGCTAGTAATGTTGCTGGCAGTTGAAACAGTTGAGGTTCCCTGAGGAGCAGGGCTGGGATTCATAGAGCCAGTGTGGGATTGTGAAATGGTGCGCTGGCTATCAACTGAGGCAACACTGTGGGTTGGAGACGAACCAGGAGCAGTGCCAATGGTCGAGACGCTGGATTTCCTTCTGTGAATTTGCTGAAAGCCAGTGATAATGAACTTCCGAAGGACACTGGCTTCATAGATAATCGCATCTTTGAAGACCTTCTTACGGGCAACGTCTTCGCCCCACTCAAACCAGGACCTTCCGAAGATTCGCAGGATCTCAGGGTGTGTATGCTTGTTCCGCAAACCGTCATTCTCGGTGCGCAGAACCGAACCGTGGGACATGACGTAGGCATAGTACTATACCGATTGGAGAATGAGTTAGCAATCTTTCAGAAGAAGACAAAGTCTCAATCATATCTCATACCTGAAAGGCAGCAGTACGGTGTCCAGGGATGTAGGTGAGAGTATCAAATGGGAAATACAAGCACCAGTCATGGTCCAATGACACAATTGCTCTCTGCTCCTTTGAATGCCAAGCGAAACAGTATTTCATGCGTGGGTTGAAAGCCGGGCAACAGATGCCTGCATGAACCAACTCGTTGAGAAGGCGAATATCCAATCCCACCGTGTTTCCTCTCTGCATGCGCTCTACCAGAGCCTTGATCAGAGCATTGAGAGTATGGAAAAGAGCATTCCGGTGATGAACAGTGTAAAGGTCGGTCGCGTACCACGGGAACTATAGCAGAGGACAAAGAGTGTCAGTATAACGTGGAAGGGCAAACGGAGATGTATAGACAATGAACGACTTACCTTCCAGAGTGTGGTAATGAACGACTCATAACAGCGTTGTGGAACCTTGCAAGCAAATGCACTCTGTAATATGTCAGAAGATCAGCGACATGAAAAATGGAGAATATAAAAGCGAAGTCAGACGTACCCGGTGAGGTTGTTCAGCATGACGAGTTAGACAGAAGAGCTCCTCGTCAGTGAGAAAGCCATCAAAACCGGTAGACCAACTGTCTTTGTTGACAAGCTGGACAGGCTTTCCACCCTCCCACGAAATGCACTTCGCCCGGGGAAAGACAGCCTTGAGTAGCTTGGCCGGGGTGCTGAGTTCTATGTCAACATGGCGGCTGCCCATACGTGGGGCGCTGCCAGCATCATAGGCACGGCTGACTCTGTTAACGGTATCCTCAGCATCTTTCTGTGTTGGAAATTCAACATAGCAGTCCATGGTCTTGCCAGTGGACCGTTCCATGATGATGTGAATGGGACATCCTTGAGAGGATGGGAGCAGGTTAGCACCGCGTCCAAGGAACGAGGCAACCTCCTGACGAGTCACGGTGTACGGGATCTGGGTATTGTAACTACTGTTAGTAACAAAATATTGAACGAAGTATCAGCGCACACAGAATATGGTGAAAAGTAACTCACGTTAGAAATCATTAGAACGCCATTACGAGAAGGTGGCTGCATCTCAGCGATGCTACCATACGGGATGCACGATTGCTGAAGCAGTTCCTCGATTGAGAAGTTCTCAAAACGCTCGAACTCCCCATAATTGGAGATCACACCCGTTTCAAATGGCCAGCCCATGTTGGTGGCGTTCGGTGAAGATTTGTTACGGTCGAAGACGTTTGCTGTAGTGAGATTGCTATCAGCGAAATTCAAACAGTTTTGATGGTGGTGGTACAGCCAAAAGATACTTACTGTGTTGGAACTGGCCAGCAAAGTCCACAGGATCGTGGACTTGAGGTATGGTCTCAAGGGGAGACTGATCGAATTGGGATTGAAGGCCAGGTGAACGATAGGCCTGGGGCACAAATTCAATAGCTCCAGGATTGTATCCAGACGCTAACTTAAGATGTTGATTCGCAGAAGGACGTATGGTGGAAGTGGAAGATGAACTTTGATGGTGGGAATGAATGAATGAGGATGGGGTTGAAGAAATGGAAGAAGTGGGAGACTGAGAAACCTGAGCAGAAACCTGAGCAGAGACTTGAGGAGGAATCTGAGGAGGAATCAGTTCTGGAGGAACCTGGGCAACAAATCGAGCAGGAGCCTGCGTGCCCAAATCAGAATCGGAGTCAGATTTCTTAAGAGCAGGTGCAGATGCAGGCGACTGAGTGTCCGTGTCGCAGACAGTAGTGGTGGCAGTCTGTGAGTTTTGTTGAGTATCTTCATTGAGAGTCAATAAATCAAGGTCCGCGGTCAGGACACTCATAGTAGCAGGCCAGTCACCCGTTTTGGGCATGTGCTCAGACGTGTTGTTCCTCATTTTAGGGCTGAGAACCGATATCAGATGAAACAGATAGTGCGTGGAAACAAAAATATTTTCGAGTCTAAGTGCGTGTGGGTAAGGAAAAGCTATTTATACGCGTGGGTTTAAGGTATGTCGCGCAGGTACGGGTCGTCGGGGTAAGAAGGTACCTCAGTGACGCCAGGCACCCTATAAAACCCTGGATTTTGACCTCAATTTTCTCGATAAATTTATACGGTATGCTATTTTTTTAATATTTTCAGATTAGAAATAATGAGCTAGAGTAGTATATATGTCGTTTTCTTCAACACTGTCATTGTGGTGATATTTAGAAAAGTATTAATCCTCGAGGCTATCAGGACGCTGTCAAGGTACGTATTTACCACGACGCACTTACCTCCGCGGCAATTTATTATTGCCACGCACCTATTCCGCATTAACCAAAATTCCACACCCTTCTCGAAAGTATTTCCATTTCGTCCAGCTTTAAGTTAAGCATTTATTTACCACGCACTAGTACACCCTATACCTGCTTTTCTCCACGCATCCTACCCAGACAATATTTATTCTCCACGCACTCTTCCCATGTCGTTGTTGTTGTTGTTGTTGTATTAGTTAACGTCCGGGGGAGCAAGGGCGTAGCCCTGGCTCCATCTACCTCCCTAGGGGTATTGGGACGTGCTAAGCTATGGAATTATGTACATGATTGTGCGCCCATAGAAAGCAACTCCTTCTTTAATGATGTGGTGCTATTAGCCCTAGTTCGCTGCCCGTCCGTCCCCGCCGGTTGGGATGGATGTAGTAGTTTCGGAGGCAGGGGGTCCCCGCTGTGGTGTTCGCGAGCATGAGCTCGGTCGCTGGGCGATGTACGCCTGAGGTTTATAGGAGAGGGGCATTGCCGCTCGCTAGTTTCGCGCCTATAGAGGCCGATAAGAAAGGAAAGTTGTTAAATGAGTGGACTTAGAAGGGTAAAGAATGAGGTGTAGGGAAGACAAAGGGAGGTGAGGGGAGAGAGAGTGTGGGCGCGTTAGCTTCCCTAGGAAGGGGAGCCTTGTCCCGGAGAGGTTATCTTATGTAGATAGTGGCGTAGAATCCGGTGACACGGAGCAGTTCGCTGAACTCGGTAGGGTCGAGCTTGCGAAGGTATGCTACCGTATCCTCTCTGTCTGCTGGCGGGTGTGGGGGCCGAGAAGGCTAGCTTCTAAAGCTACGCTGTGCCTTCCGGCATAGCGCGATATGTTCTGGTGTCTTAGCTCGCCCGTAGGAGTAGGTGAGCTTAGCATCTTCGTGGCGGAAACGGCGGTGATACCAGCTGAAGTCGCCATGGGAGGATCGGAGTGCAAGCTAGCGGTGTAAGGTCGGGCGACGGAGATCAAGTTCTGGGAGGTCCTTGATCTCGTAAACCCCCTGCCAGCGCTGGTACCAGGTGGATAGCTTGGGTGATACCTTCTGCCACCACTCGTGTCGGGCCTCATTGCGTAGGTCCCGGTACACTGATCGGATACCACTGATTGTGGGTAGGGCCTGGGGGCCTGAGCCCTGCAAACCATGGAGAGCGCCGTGATCGGCGAGTATGTCTGCTGCTTCGTTGCCCTCAATGCCCGTATGTCCTGGGGAACTCTTCCCATGTCCAATAGTCCACAGGTATCTAATCGTCCTCCTGTCCTTGTTTGTGGCATTCTTCACTTTATCCTTAAATTACGAATTATTGTCATTGTAAATAGACTTGGACCTACATAATAGCCTGTTATTAGCATAAAATGCATCCCCTCAATGATATCTCTTGGCCCTGTTAGATTGCTCTGAGCCATGGAACTTGTCTTGGAGAGATATGTATTATGTCACTGTTGTTAAGAACGTTGTCTCTAACGTACTTTCTTCTCCTTCATTTATTATTTATTGCTATGGAGACAATTCCCATCTTGATGGGGAGTACCAGGTCAACAGTAGGCTAGCATACTCGGCGAGGCACTACGCTGGTGGATGGGTTTACTTTGCTGCAGAAAGTAGCGAACTTAATCTGGACAAAAGAATCTATCGACGGACATCGGTATAAGGTTCTCTCTTAATCAATGCAAGCCTATGTTATCTGTACAGGAGTAGAAAGTGGGAAACACAGGACCATTCATTATTCGGAATCAACAAGAAAACGCTGGGCAATTTAATCGAACTAAACAATAGTCAGCAAGTGAGTCAATGGTGGACAATTCAATATATAACATACCGGTGTCAGGAAAGACTCGGCAACAAATCGAGCACGGGCATTCAACTAGTGAACTGTTTAGTAACTTGCGACGGAAACGATGCATTCATACACATACGAAGAGCTTCATCTCCGAAATCTCCTTGTCCACCTCTTCCATGAATTCGATCACAAAATCAATTAGCTTGTGAGTAAGCATCTTTTCCGTGTGGAAGTTCGTGATGAGGAAACTGATGTCATATCCCTCTACTGGCTTCCGGCGCAAAATGAAGAAGGATTCCGCTCGCTGGGTGAGGAACCGAGTAAATTTGTGGACAAGAATGTGCTCGATCTCATCTGCCTGCTTGATTCTGATACTTATGCGCACAGAATTGTAGCTTGGCTCAATTTTCACCTTTTCATTTTCATTCCTGCTGATGTGCAGCCTGGAAAGCCATCAATACACATGACCAACGGACCTTGGGGAAAAATGAGAGTCAGACGTACGGGTTCAGTAGGATCTCGGGCGAAGAATTTGCCTCAACCTCTGGGCAGTTGCTGGTGCAAGTGAGTATATTAGCATATTTCCTGTCTAACATTTGCAGCATGTCAACTTACTGCCGCTCCGATGTCTGAGAAGCGAAGTTGGAGATTGTAAGAGCCGCGGTCAAAGAGGACCGAACACTAGTAAAGTAAGTGTGAGCAAGCTTGCCGCTGAATACTTGTCAAAGGTCGAAACACACGCCTGAAGGTAGGGCCGGAGGGATTGACTCTGATAATCGATTAGTATAGAACGGGCTGACTGATTGGAGCTGTACCCACCATGGTGAGGGGTGTGTGTCGAGGCCACGAGGATGTAATTTGTCACAGAGGATAAGACAGCAGGGAGCTGGTTGAGAAACAATTGGAACTAGTCCGTGGTGAGACCCTTCAACCCAAAGCAGTGAACGAGAAAGGCACTTCTCTGGATAACAGGTTGTTCTAGGCAGAAGAGGAGTTGACGTCGGGGCGGGCGGTGATGATAGTGGTTGGGCGGTGAGAAAGCCCCCCACGCTTCCTGATCCCAGGCTGTTTACCATTTGCCCCAGCAATCGCAAGCTCTTTCAAGCTGTTTATCTTTTTCACATCTTCCATCCCTACAATTTATTGAAAATGGCAGCTATACCGAGTATGTATGCACGTATTGGCAGTCCCTGCACCATTACTAACAGATACACAGTTATTGTCAAACACGCCGGCAAGCGCCACGAAGTCGAGCTCGACCCTACCTCCAACGGTGAAACACTCAAGTACCAGCTCTTTTCCTTGACTGGCGTGGAACCTGACCGCCAAAAGGTTTTGGTCAAAGGTGGCCAGCTTAAAGATGATACACCTCTTTCGTCCCTCAATGCCAAACCCGGGCAGATGTTCATGATGATGGGCACCCCATCGGGAGGTCAAGGTTCTGCTGACCTTGGTCGGCCAAAGGAGGCCGTCAAATTCCTTGAAGACATGACTGAGGCTGAGGTGGCACGGCAGGAGGGTGCTACCCCTGCCGGTTTGCAGAACTTGGGGAACACATGCTACCTCAACTCTTCCCTACAAACTTTGCGGAGTGTCCCGGAGCTTCAGGAAGAGCTCATGCGGTATCGACCAAGTGGGGGGGCTGGACAATCGAGTCTGTCAGACCTCAGCAGCTTTGGTATTGGTGGCCTTGGAGGTTCTCGGGATTTGGCGGCTTCTTTGCGAGATCTGTTCAAGCAAATGTCCGAGACACAGGAGGGCATTCCTCCACTGATGTTCCTCAATGCTCTCCGAGCCGTTTTCCCTCAATTCGCCCAACGTGACCGAAATGGACAAGGATACTCCCAACAGGATGCCGAGGAGGCTTTCTCCCAGATCTTGAACCAATTGCGGACTAAGTTGACCATCACTGAGGGCGAGGGAGAGTCTGCCACTACGACCTCATTCGTGGATAAATATCTCGCGGGGCAATTCGAATCTGTCACCGAGTGTGAGGATCCCGCCGCTAAGGAACTCGGCGAGCAACCCAGTCAAACTTCTGATGTTTTCTATAAACTTGATTGTCATATCGGAAAAGAAACGAACCACCTGCAGGATGGAATTTTGGCCGGCCTCGAAGAGCAGATCGAGAAAAACTCTCCTCTCTTGGAGCGCAACTCCGTGTACAAAAAGCGTTCTCGTATCGCACGACTGCCCAAGTACCTCACAGTTCACTTTGTCCGATTTTACTGGAAGCGCGAGACCCAGAAGAAGGCTAAGATTATGCGCAAAGTGACATTCCCTGCCGAATTGGACGTTGTGGAGTTTTGCACCGATGACCTCCGAAAGCAGCTCATCCCTATTCGTGACAAGGTTCGCGAAATCCGCAAGGAGGAACTGGAAGTCGAACGTTCTCAGAAACGCCAACGAGTTGCCGAAGAGCGTGCAGAACGACAGGCAAAAGAGACCAACCTGGGCGAAAGCATGGAGCCAATGCAGAAAAAGAAGGCTGCCGAGGAGAACAAGTCCAAGGTCAACGACAAGGATGGCGATAGCCAGATGGAGGAAACTTTCAAAACTGATGCTGAGTACGAAGCAGAAAAAGCCGAATCTATCCGCATTGCGAAGAGAGAGCTCCAAGAGCTCGTCAACCAACGGGGTGCCGGAGACAGCGGTACCAATCAGTCAGGCCTGTATGAGCTCCGTGCCGTGATCACCCACCAGGGTGCGAGCGCCGACAGCGGTCACTACACGGCATATGTCAAGAAACAGGAGCGGGGTGATCCTCAGACAGGCAACAAGCGCCGCGAAACGGACGACAAGTGGTGGTGGTTCAATGATGATACAGTTACTGAGGTCGAGGCACAGAAGATCGAGACCCTTTCGGGTGGTGGTAAGTGAACCGCATCCTACGATCCAAGATCATTTCTAACGACATATCTAGGGGAATCACACTCCGCGCTTATTTGCCTCTACCGTGCGATTGAGCTGCCCAAACCCGAGTAAACGGGTTTGCCTAAGCATCCGTTCACATTTGAAAGGAATCTGCAAATGTTGCCTCTAGATGGATAGAAACGATGAACATGAATGATGCTCGTCTCAAATGCCCTTAACTGTTACCAATTGATCGTCTTTTACCTTGCAAATACATTCTGTAGTCCCCGTCTGTGTTTAGATTTCTTCCTGCCTGGAGACCTCGCACCTGGCGATATATGACTAATGGAAAGTGCACGTGACCTGATTGAGCCTCGGCCCGAATTGTCCAAAGCTCCAATTAAATCAACATCCTAATTCTAGAGGAATGGCAATGTGACCACCATGATACATTACCGCAATATCCTCCAGTTGGCCCTTCGCCAGTACTCAGGACAGACACGAACTTTTTGGCGACCAGCGGTCCGAAACGTCAGCACCGCGGCACAACCAAATGCCTCACGAGAACCATCGCGTTGGACGCGCCGTCTGATCTATGGTGGCATATTTGGAACGCTTGGCGTTGGTGCAGGGAAATGGCTGGACAACAAAATTGCAGCGCCAGCGGTTCCTGGGTCGTTGGAAGATCAAATGGAGATTCAGGAAATCCAGCGGGTGTTTGATATTGGACTCCCCATTGTGCAGGAGCTGCGTCGTAACCCCGATTACGTCGAAAAGGATGTCTACGAAAACTTCTCGGATGAGCACAAAACTCATCGGCTGACATCAGGGCCCTTGGCTGGCAGTAGGGGCTTGGGATTACAGGTTGGTCTCTCGTTTTCTCATTAGGGTCCGAGGCATGTCCATCTTACATGGATGCCGGACCTTTTGACTGCCGAACCTCGGGATCCCGCTTTGTCTAACTATTCTCATATTTGACAGAAAGTTTTCTGGAATGACAAAGAGAAGAAACTCATTAGCGTGGTCTTCTTGGGACCAGGCCTCGAAGGCTGGCCAACCATGGTCCACGGTGGCGCGCTGGGCACTGTGATCGATGAGAACCTGGGGCGCGCAGCCATTCGGCATTTCCCAGCACGCACAGGTGTCACTGCCAACCTCGAGCTCAACTACCGAGCGCCGGTCCACTCGGACAATTTCTATACCCTGCATACAACCCTAGATCAGGAACGGAGCACGGATACCAAGGCATACGCCAAGTGTGAGGTCCGTGATATGGCAGGCCGATTATGTGTTGAAGCAACAGGACTTTTTGTTGTCCCCAAGACACTCAAGCTGAGCAAGGTTGGGGAATATTTCTGAGCTGCAGAGATATACACACTTTACTGCTGGACGGCTTGAAGTCTAGGAATACGCGGCTGTTCTCGATCGTGTGGCTTCTTCTCAGCTTCGGCCGAGGTTGTAATAGACTCAACTCCGGCCTCCTGGTCCCCTTGGAAGGAGTCAACGGAAAAGCAGGAAGCTAGCAAAGGGAAACCAGGCCTCTTATATGAACTATTTCTGTACAGATATGCGCTATCTGATGACTTCTTACAGATACAATGTCTCTTGTACATCCAACGATATCAATTCTATACTCAAATTTTCCCGGTGTCTCGTTCTTGTTCCTTTTTCGGATTTCGGGGCTGATCCCCATTCTGGCATCGGCCTCCGGAGTGCCCCGTAGACTCCTGGACCAACTGCCTCCACCTCCACGTTTCCTCCCCCGCATTTCCCTAGCGTCTTTGTCCAAGATCACCGTTATGTATGAGGGAATTGCCAAGCTGCCTCGGTATTTTCTGGATTTCAAGCATTACTGTCCCGGCTATTATTCAACGCTCATTAGCTTGTTTTTTACTTCCCCACTCTGATTCATTACATCCCCGAGGACAATTCCATGATATACGCCAACTGGCTTGAGCTCAAGTGAATTTATATCCTCGTATCCTTTCTTCGAGGCTCCAGATTTAATTTTCAATATCGTCCACATTTCAGTCGAATTCGAATTACATCCAATTTTGTTTGTGTTAGGGCCAGAGACAATCCCCCCTTTGCTTGCAATTGTGCTGCCCTGACTCATGCTCCCAATGGCGGAATCAATTCAATCGAGTCAGCCGGTCGAGGAGAAGGCTGTGATGCAACATCACGAACACATTGACACTGCACAGCATGGTCACCAGGAAATGACCAGACCGGGCTCGGAGGAAGGTATGCATGAGTCTGAGAAGGATATCCCGGTAGGATTCGGTTGTTCAATTTGCGGTTACGACAGTACTGACCATTGGAAAGATGACCTTCCGCCGCTTCATGGGATTTACTGCCATGGCTTTCTTGTGGACTGGGAGTCAGATCCCGGTATACCTCTTTGGTACGTCAAAAACAACATAAAAGCTATGATATGATTTTGATGCCTTCTCATTAGGCGGTATCCCTCCCTACATCTATGGAGACATTGGTGGAGCAGACCGATGGGTCTGGTTTGTGAGTACATACTCATTGAAGTATAGGTTATCGACTAACGAGTTTCTGCTTAGGTTCTTGCCAATTTGCTCGGCCTTGCCGGTGTATGCCCTTTTGTTGGGTCTCTATCAGATCTACTCGGACGCCGCCCAGTCGCTATTATTGGAGCATCTCTGATAGTTATTGGAATGATCATATGCAGCACAGTGCACACAATGAACAACTTCATCGGTTTGTATTGCCCGGATATCAAAGCATATAGACATTCACTGACATGGATACAGCGGGAATGGCCATCGCTGGTGCCGGTGCCGGGGTCAATGAACTGACAGCACTGGCTGCAACTTCCGAGATGGCGCCGACTCGAAAGAGAGGAGTCTATGTGTCAATCCTTATCTTCACCATCCTACCATTTTGCCCGTCCGTGCTATGGGCTCAGCTTATCGCGTATCACAGCCATTGGCGCTATGTCGGTGCGTTCTGTGCTGCATGGAGCGCCTTTGGTCTATTGATCACGATTTTGTTCTACTTCCCTCCGCCACGAGTCAACTCAGCTGGTTTGAGCCGGAAGGAGATAATTGGACGAGTCGACTTTGTTGGTGGATTTCTCAGCATCACCGGTCTCATTGTCTTTTTGGCCGGCTTGCAATGGGGTGGATATATGGTATGCTTGAATACATTTCGTCCGGCGCTATATCTTACTGATATGATTTAGTATCCATGGACATCTGCCCATGTCCTGGCACCATTGATCGTCGGGTTCCTTCTGCTTGTTGCTTTTGCTTTCTGGGAAATTTACGGAGCTAAATACCCCATTTTTCCATCTCGCCTCAAGCAAGAGCCTCGAATTCTAGGACTTACCCTCGTGATTACTTTCATCTCTGGTGCCAACTTCTTCTCCGTGCTTATGTTCTGGCCCACGGAATCGTTCAATGTCTACGGTCATGACCCAGTGGATGTGGGTGTTCGCAGTATCCCTATTGGATTTGGGATTATGGCAGGAGCTTGTATTGTGCTTGCGCTGCTAAGTGTGCTTCGTGGACACAACAAGGAGCTCTTGATCGTTAGTAGTGTGCTGATGACTGCAGGTGAGTTTTGTCTGTGGCTATAGGAGTCCCCAAAGGCTAAATTGTTTTTTCTCATAACAGGATGCGGTGCTATGGCTATCGGCCGCACCGATAATATGTATCAGCTCTGGGGAATTCTCATCCTTGCTGGCCTTGGAATTGGAGGGATTGTGGTGCCAGCCTCGATTATTACCACAATCATTTGCCCGGACGTGAGTTGTCTTGCTGGATGGGAGAGGATTTGCCTACTGACGTTGGCTTTCGCTAGGATCTAATTGCCACTATTTCTGCGCTCACCCTCTCTATTCGCGTGGTAGGCGGTGGTATCGGCTACACCATTTACTACAATGTCTTCATCTCGAAGTTTGTCCCAGCGGCAACACATTACATCGGTGGTGTGATGATGAAAGAACTCAACATCACCGACGTCAAACTGATTGGTGAAGCAATTGAATTGACAGGTGAGTCGTTGCTGGGCGAGCTGCGCACAATCCCTGGTATCGCTGGTAATGAGACTGCATATCAAATGGTAGTAAGGGCTGGTCAGATTGCATATGCTGAGGGGTATAAATGGGTATACTATGTCAGCATTGCATTCGGTGGCGTCTCCATTGTGGCCGCCTGTTTCTTGGGCGATATCCAGAAGTATATGACAGACCATGTTGCCGTGGTAATGTGAGGGCATATCCCAATTGCGATTTATGCGAAATATTCTCACTTGCAGGATATATCTTAATTATGAGAACAATGTCTCTAAATGTGATGGGAAGATACATACAACATATTCAAGAACGAAGATAATATGTAGTAAAAGAGCCGTAGATAAGATCAACATGGGCCGATCATGACGCGCCAAGCCCGGCAACTTTTTTTACTCGCGAACGTCCATACACGCAACTTCAATCAGCAGCCATGACATCCCACCCTTCCGCCAAGCGGAAACCTTACGCTCCCTCAGGTCCACGTGGCGCAGCCGGGCCATCTCGTAAACGCGCCAAAACATTTGATGCGCGCACCTTGGCTGTGCAGTCGGCCGACGCCGCTCTCTCCGCCACGGGCGAGCTCGATGTCGCCGCCTACTCTGCAGCTCGGGCATTTGAGATCCAGGCTCTGGAGGAGGGGATGCAGCGCTCGAAAAATGCGCTCACGACCCGAGCCTTCCAAAAAGTTCCCCGCTCCCTGCGGCGGCGGACGGCGAGTCATAATGTGAAGCGAGTCCCGCGGAGATTGAGGGCTCGAGCTAAGCGAGAGGTATTTATTGACAATGATGTACGAATTGCCAAATGGCCATTGACTAACCCGCTGTCTCAACCATGTTAGATGGCCGAGGATAACACACCTACTGTGACGGCGCGCAGACGCAAGCCATCCCGAATGATGCGCATTCGACTCGATACCGCTCGGCGGCTACAGGCTATAAACTCGAAAACAAAGGCCCGACGGGCGGCCGCAAAACTAAGGCGAGACCAAGCGAACCAAACTTCATTGGAAAAGGAAGGAAGTCATGCCTTCGATATTGCGCCACGGGTTCCCAAGATCAAGAAAAACAAGCTGTCGAGACCTCTTCCCGCAGAGCCTAAGTACCGCAAGCGCCAGAGATGCAAGACATGGCTACCTACTCATCTGTATCATGCAAAGCGAGCTCATATGGCGACGACAAAGGATCCGATTTGGCGTTTCGCTGTTCCCTTATGCCCCACCGAGAAAAGCTATCGGCCTACTCACCGTGCTCGAGGCGCCCGGGGTGCCGTGGCGTGGGATATGAGCTATATGTCTACTATACAGTTAGAAGGAGCGGAACCAGCTATCCAGGCTGTCCTGATGGCAGTAGGTGTCAAGGGGGACAATGTATGGGGCAGCAAGGGGAAGAAATGGAGAGCCGGGACTCGGTCTCTACAGGCCTGGACTTTTGAAAAGGACCATACGAAACGTCCAACTGCACCGGTAACATTGATATGGTGTGCCAAACAGGAAGATGTTGAGATGGTTGATGCCGACGAGCCTCAGCCCAAGTCATCTAAGAAAGATCACCGAAAACTTTGGATTAGGGTTCATCCTTCGGCGTTCCTCCAGCTGTGGACGGATGTCCTTGCGGTATCGAAATCACAAAACCCCCCTGTCATGGTCGAGGACCTACGATTCGAAATTGGCAGTATTGAGATCACAGGGCCAGGGTCAACTGAGGCCTTGTTGTCGGCATTGAAACCGATTATTGGGCCAGATGGTAATGCTTCATCACCACAGAGCCCGGAAGCCATCTGGCCATCTCTTTTGGGGGTGTCGAATCCGTCCTCACTACCGCATAATGCCCTGCTCTCTTTTGCTATTTCAGATCCTCGCCTGCATTTCCCACCACGAACACTTCACGTCTCCGACAACGAATCCCACATGAATAACCTAGCTATGTTACTTTCCACATGGCACCCGGACAAAACACAAGGTCCCTCTAAGCTGTTCGACCGAACCACTCGGTTAACAGCGGCTCGTCAGCTCCCGAGCCAGAAGGCTATCAACCGGCGTCGCACTCTTGCCGGTCCGGGTGAATATCCGCCATCCCAACCATCAGACCCTCAAATTCCGATCATGATACTCGCGAACAAGCCACAAGCCCGGGCCAAACGCAGCAATGCCCCAGGGTCCTGGACCGTATTACTACCATGGAAATGTGTTGTCCCGGTTTGGTATTCAATCATGTTCTACCCACTATCCAGCGGAGGAAACCCATTGCTTGGCGGGTTGAAGCAGCAGCGGCAGCTTGCTTTCGAAGCAGGCGAGGCGTGGTTCCCTGGAGATTTCCCAGGAACACGGGCTGGCTGGAAATGGGGTCAGCGTGAGACCCAGACATCACGACGTGATTGGGAGCGACGTCCTAAGGGGCGGCGTCCCGAGTTTGATAACATTTCATTGGGCGATGGTCGTCCAAAAGGCGAGATAGGCCATGGGTGGGCGTGTGACTGGGAAAGGCTCCTTCAAGGGCCGAAACAGGACGATGCTACGACAGGAACTGCCGATGGCAGCTCGGTCAAAAAGCCAACTGCCTCCAAAGAGGCTGACAAAAACGACCCCACTACTCCCATCATCCCACCTCTCGATATTCACAACGTTCGTCTTCCTCCGGCTGATACCTACCAAAGCTTGAGTAAGCTCGACACAGCATCCGTCGATGTCTCCACACTTGCCACTGTCTATCTTACTCTCACCACACGAGGCACACCCACCCCCCGTGCGCGGATCTACCGGCTTCCTACAGATCCAGCTCTACGCCAGAAATGGCTTGATCTTGGCTCGGCAAGGACCAAGAAGCCTGGACAACCGAAGCTCTCTAAGGCAGGAAACGCTGCGCCCGAATCTGAAGAGGCTCGGCGTCTCCTTGCCAAGGCTCTCATCTCAACTACTGATGGAGAACCTGACTCTGAGCCATTGGAAGTACCAACCGAAGACGATCTGATTGGTTTCGTCACTACAGGAAATTATAATCTTTCCGAAGGCAAAGGGACAGGCATTGGGTCTATCCAGCTTTCAAAGGTATTGGCTCCCGATGTCAAGCTCTCTGAGAGAAGAATGTGTATTATCCGGGCCGCAGGGGAGAAGAGCGGGCGTTTAGGGGTATGGGAATTCGTATGATATCAAATTCGATGAACCTTGCCCAGCAGTGGAGATGCCCAATTGTCGTTTAAACACGGTCTCTGCCCCAGTCGGCCTGAGACTTAGTATATTTTCTACTAGCAAAAGAATAGCCCTCCCAAGGGTTAAACGACAAAGATCCACTCTCATCCATGGATTAACTCTATCCTATTCGGATGAAAACAAATGGAACAAAGAAAAATGCCCGTTCTATACATACAGTACAGCAGCTCTTAGCCCAGAATCAGGTCCCATAAAACGTAGAGACTTCATATCAAGCCGCTGTATTCCCGACCCCACAAATCTAACCCACAATGCGATCCACGAAAGCAGCCTCCATACGCGCAACCTCACGCTTGAAAGCATCAACCTCCTCCCAGCAGTTCAACGGCCGGCGGTCATTCAATTGCAGACAGCTAGTAACATCGGAACGAGCCTTAGCAACACCATCATCGAGCTCCACAAGCTTCCTCCGTCCATCAAGCTTGCTCCGGAGCTGCTCGATCTCGGCCGCTACAGAGTCGCGCGAGACATCGCGCTTAACGACAGGCTGTGCAGCGGCAGCGGGCTCCTGCGGCGCGGCGACTGTAGGAACGGGGTCGTGATGGCGGCCGGCGAAGGGGATCCGCGGTGCGTCCAGGTTCAATGAGCCGGCTGGGTAGCCCGAGGTGGAGGGGGCGAGGGGCGCGGTCGCTGCTGTGACGGGCAGAGAGGTGGTGTCTTTGGACTCGGAGATGCGCTTCTCGATCTCTGCGAGGGTTTGCTGCTCGCGTTCGCGGAGGCGTTGCAGTTCCTGCGCGACGCGGTTCTGGATCTCCAATTCCAGGGCTTTGGCGCGGGTGGAGTCGGACTGTTTGATTGGTGGATTGTGAGATTTTTGCATTGAAATGGAGATTTGCTTATAGCCTCGTTGTGCTCACCTCTGAGTTCGATTGGAGTGCATCGACTAGGTTTGAGGAGAATTGGACGGGCGAGTTGCTGTGCATGCATGGTTAGCGTGGGCTGTAGGATGCTTTAGAGGAGCTCCTGGCTGTCGCAAATGCTGAGGGGATATTGAGAGCTCTTTTATATCTGCGGGAACCATTTGCCCTTCCGCAATTGGCGCCAATTGGAAGGTAGTTCCCGTTCTCTCCACCATCAAGCACGAAATGCCGCGGAAGCTGAAATTGAGGTCGGAGAGCAAATACCTGGAGAACACATGTTGTGAGCCAGCCGAAGCCTCAGGCTTAGAGTTTCCAGCACCCATTCTTGGACAAAAAAGGACGAGTCCTGTTAAGATAAAAAGACAGTGATGGTTCGAGATGCCCGCTCACACCCGTTCAGTTCGGAGGATGTTGGAAGTCACGTGAAATTTGGTTAGTCATCCTCGGCCTGCCGCAGTGTGGCCGCCAGTTGCCGGCTAGTCTCAATATGCATCCTGGCAGTCAACTACGGTCAACTATATATGATATATGATGTAAATGGGTATGGTATCCAAGTAATATCACGGCTTGCGTTAACAGCAGTAGGCCAATCCACCGACAATGAAGGACTCGGCGTCAACGACTTCAAATGCCCAATGCAGGTTTCCAAACCACATGACGTATTGCAAAAGAGATATATGACGGAACCAAAGAGCAATACCTGGGATGAAAGAGTCCTGAGGTCCTGGTCTGGGATTAGTCAATTCTTCAATGCTTAACTACATGTAGCAAATGTCCTCAGGTATTGCTTAAATGAGGTTGGCGTGGCTAACATGTTATACCAGCCACGATCCCCACACCTCAAGGCTATATGATGGTAACCAAACGCTGTGTACTTGGTATCTGCAGAGTCCATCGATACATACATATAGGCGATATACTCTGATGCTCCTAGTAGGAAAAGGCAAGTTTTTCTGTACATGAAAAGAAAAAGCACTGTGTAAGACAATTTGCCGTATAAACAAAGAATAAGATTGACTACTAGCGTGTGTATAACTAATCTCCAGACAAACAAGGTATGACCATGGCCCCTAAGGCTTGGGTTATGTGTTAGATTCTATCAATCAAAAAGCTTTGTAGCCCTAATTCATACTCGATGAATAGTACTAAATCGAATCAGTGCAAGATGCCAGACCTCTAAGGCTACATTCGAATGCACATCATAGTATTCTGTTTTGGTTATAAACCAATTGAACTTCTTTATACATATAGTGGGAATTAGAATGGAATCGGGTTGTGACGATTAGGAATTTCGATGGTTGAAAGACAGGCGAATCTTACGTAGAACCTGTTCCGGTTGGGAAGAAAAGAAGAATAACCATGGAACCACGGAGTACGGAGGACAAATTTATTAATAAGAGAAAAGCCACATGTCTCATCATCTCCATGGGGTTTCAGACATCCACACTCGGGATTCCGTGCATTCGGGTTGACCATTTGGCTCTGGGGCCGAGTACACCGGGATGGGGCCGATCTATCCCGATCTCTATGATGTACAGTGTGCACTGCACATACATCGGTTGTACATCTGCATATAAGCGCGACATAAATGTCAATCTTTTTCAAATCCCCCAAATCAGCATATGCAGGCATACACATTTTGGGATACTCCGTGAAATACCAGGGTTATCCCCCGATGTGGGATTTGTATATTCCCGTCCCCTGCCCCAGTCTAGTCTTAACCTGTGTCGCTCACCGGTGAAGTTCGGGGGAAATATGCAGGTTGAAACGATTGACCAGTAATAATGTCTCCCCACATTGTCAAAGTCTGCCAAAATTAAATGTTTCTACTCATGGCGTCATGGGGAAAAAAGAAAGAAAAAAGAAAGAAAAAAGAAAACGAATGCCCCAGGAATGTTGAGGCTGCTTTCGGTCATCGATGTGATCGGTAGAATACTCAAAACAACATCGGATGTTTGTTGATTTCTCTATTCAAAGAACTGAATTGAAAGCGTACAATAACTATAAGATATAAAAGAATAAAGTAACATTTCTCTCCGGTGAACCCGGCAATTCCCCAAATACCCTAACAGTACATTGTAGATACTTCATTACCAGTGGCTGTTATTACGGCGGGAAATGTACTGCCAAGGTACCGGACTGAGGACTGACCTCATGGATACCCCCGTCATCCCACCTTTTTTGCCCAGGTGAGGTTCTGTGTTTCGTGTCTTATTTCTTCTCCCGCTTTTCTTCTTACTTTCTTCTTTCCCTACTCTTTTCCCTTCCTTTCTCCCATTAGCCGGTATCTCAACTCTCTACCTAACCCGGCTATCCCATTTCTTGTCCCACCATGTCTTCTTCACTATTGGACCAAGCTACGCGCATTGCGCGTGACTTCGACTACCCCGCCGAGAAAGTGCAGCGCGGGGTTGCCGAGTACATCAAGCAGTCTAACGAGGGCTTGACCAAAGAGGGCACCACCTTGAGCCAAATCCCTACTTTCGTGACTGCGGTGCCAAATGGCACAGAAAAGGTATGACGGCAGACTAATTTTCCAACGGGAATTGCGCGCTGATTCTCTTTGGTATAGGGTCTTTACTTGGCTGTTGATCTCGGTGGCACTAACTTCCGTGTGTGCTCGGTCCTCCTGCACGGCGACACCACCTTCTCCCTCACCCAGTCCAAGATCTTAATTCCTCGGGAATTGATGGCCTCTGGCACATCAAAGGATCTCTTCCTGTTCTTGGCCCGTCAAATCGAGGCATTCCTTCGCATTCACCACAACGAACACTTCGAGGCCCACCTGCTCCGCCGACGGGAGGGTAACACCGAAGAGGACCTGTTCGATCTGGGCTTTACCTTCAGTTTCCCTGTGCGCCAGTGTGGGATCAACCGCGGAACACTTATCCGCTGGACCAAGGGCTTCAATATCCCCGATGCGGTTGGTCACGATGTTTGCGCGCTGCTTCAGTCCGCCATTGATGAGTTGAGCCTGCCAGTGCGCGTGGCTGCGTTAGTGAACGACACCGTCGGTACTCTCATGGCCCGCTCATACACCTCGCCAGGCGAGACTGGCACTTTCATTGGTGCCATTTTCGGAACCGGTACCAACGGTGCTTACGTGGAGAAGACCAAGAACATCACCAAGCTCCAGCATATGAAGGATGCCCACTTTGAAGACTCCACAGGCGAGATGATTATCAACGCTGAGTGGGGTAGCTTCGACAACCACATGAGCGTTCTCCCTACCACCGTGTTCGACGATGAGCTCGATGCCGACAGCAACAACCCCGGTGTGCAGATGTTCGAAAAACGTGTTTCAGGCATGTTCTTGGGCGAAATTCTCCGCCGCGCGCTCCTGTCTCTCTACCGTGCCGACCTGGGACTGTTCCAGGCCAACAAGGACTCCAAGGTCGTCCTTCCTGAAGGATCCATGCTTTTCCGTCAATGGGGTCTTGACACCAGCATGCTGAGTTCAGTCGAAGCTGATACCAGCGAGGACTTGGTGGATGTGAAGACTGCATTGAAGGATCACCTCGAGATTGAGAACCCCAGCCTCGAAGAGTGCCAGGCTGTGAAAACCATAGTTCACGCCATTGGGAAACGTGCCGCTCGCCTGAGCGCTGTCCCGTTGGCTGCTATTGTCGTGCACAGTAACAAGCTTCAGACTGATGATATGATTGACATTGGTGTCGATGGCAGCCTCGTTGAATTCTACCCCAACTTTGAAGGGCATTTGCGTGAGGCTTTGCGCGAAGTTCCCGAAGTTGGAGCTGCAGGCGACAAGAGGATCCGTATTGGCATTTCCAAGGATGGCAGCGGTGTTGGCGCAGCTCTGATTGCGCTCGTCGCTAACAAGACCGAGGGCTTTGAAATTCCCCGCGAGAACTAAATGACCCGGATTATCCCATGGTTCCCTTCATTACGTCTTTTGTTGGTTGGAACTCTTCGTTTTTCACGACCTTTACAGCGGCCGACCCCCTCTCTTCCCCCAGCGAATTTGAAAGCCGGCTTGGTCGACCTCCCTGATGTTACTCAAATCTCCGACCTGCCACAATCTGTTACCCCGAAAACAAATACCCTATTCAAGTTCTCTCCTCTTGCTCATCCAAACCCATGGCAACACTGTCAGCTGAAACCAAGATTCAGATCTTGATGGCCAACTTGCCGACCCGCGAGAGTTCGCTACCTGCGGATGCGGACATCCACAATTACCGCACCCCATTCAGTCTACTTCCTATAACAATGTCACATTATATTAAGGCTGGACTTTTCATTTGAAGTCGCAGAGACTTCCTTCGAAGCCTTCCCGGCGTGGGACGGCGTGCGATGACGGTACATTGCATTGAACTGGCTTCTAAACCCATTGTCATCTTCATTTCTTGTCTATTTATTATTTCACAATTCCATTGCTTAATGAATCTCTCCAAGTAGATGTACGAAAAGGCGGATAAAGAAAACAATATTTGCACTAGTCCTACTGGCATTACATACTTCTGGGACATCTCAAAGTCCCCTATTTACTAGGCTCATACCCAATAGCCCGAGGTGCCTGAACAAAGTCGATATGGCCAGACGAGCCCAGCAAGAAGGACGCCTTGCCACCATTGACACTGGGATCAATCCCAATGAAGTTATTGGGGAACCCAACATCAAAAGTAGTCGCCGCCTCCAAAAACTCAATCTGCTTATCACTAAGCCGAATCGACAAAGCCTGGATATTGTCATGCAGATGCTCAATCTTGCGGCCTCCTACAAGCGGGAACACATTCGGCGCCTTGCAAAGCACATAAGCTAACGCAATAGTAGTGACCGACTCAATCCCATGCTCAGCAGCAACAGTGGCCAACGCCTCGGAGATACGCCTCTCCTCTTCTGTCTGCTCAGCACCCATCGTACTGCGCAGACCCTCACCCGTCTTCTTCCGCTCCTCGACCTGCTTAGCAGTCTGGAAATGACCGCCACCAAGCACATCCCACGGCGCAAGCGCCATCCCGAAATGCCGCGCCATGGGTAGGATATCGCGCTCGAAGTCGCGGCGCATCACGTTCCACCGGCCCTGGTAAATGGAGAAAGGCGTTTTGCCGTGCGCGCGCGCATAAGTGTTCGCTGCAGAAACGACCCACGCGGGAGAATCCGAGATCCCGAGGTACATGACCTTACCCTGCTCGACGAGGATGTGGAGGGAGTCCATGATTTCCTCGATAGAGGTGGTGTGGTCCCACCAGTGGACGTAGAGGACGTCGATGAAGTCGGTTTGGAGTTTGCGGAGAGAGTCACGGACGCTGAGGGTCATGTTGCGCTTGTGGTTCCCGCAGGCGTTAACAGTGTGGCCCTTACCGAGCGCATGGCTGCGGTAGTCGGATGTGAACTTGGTGGCTAGAACGAGTTGGTCGCGGTTGTTGCGTGCGGCCATCCATTCACCGAGCCAGGTCTCGGATTGCTCGTCCTGGTAGTTGTTTGCTGTGTCGATGAAGTTTCCGCCAGCGGCGACGAAGGCATCGAGCAGTGCAAAGGATTGCTCTTTGCTCATGCTGCCCATGAATCGGCTCCAGGCGTCGCCGATGGACATTGCGCCGAGCTGAAGGGGGAGACGCGGACTCCTGCTGTTGAGGAGAGGACCCGGTACCGGCCCAGAGGGGTGGCGGGCTCTGGCGCAGCTCCGAAGATTTCGTCCATTGTATAGTTGGAGTAATGTAATGTTCTTGTTACGAAGACTGATGGTGGTGGAATGGAGTATTCTGGTCGCTTGATGTGCATTTTATACTTGGGCTTCTTACTTCGCTAACGGAGTTAGTATTTCGGTGCTAACCTTGGAAAGACTAGTTTCGTCACCTCATTGCATCTATTAACCTTGGTGATCGGAATTAACTCTTACTCGCAATTATATCTCCGTTCCCCATATCTATATTGTACGGTTTACTACATCAAACGTGGAGTTGTGGTCTTGTGCATAAGTACCTGTAACACTGCCCTTCCCATATAAGCTGATGGATATCATCGAGCACTCATAATAGCAGTGCAATGCCAGTATAGAACGGCTAGGATAGGCCCTGTATATGCTGTACTCGGGCCATGTAATAGACCTTTGAAACACCCCTACGAATTGGGCGAAGTACCTTGTGACCTATATTGATTGATTTATACTCTTATAAAAACAAGTATGACCATATCAAGAATCATCAGAGAACTATGAAGTATAGCACAACGTAGGAACAAAGACAAGCTTAACCCCGATCTCCGAGTTGCTTCCGTGGTTCCAAGCCGCACTAATCCCCATCTCGTTAGAGCCATGTCAGCTTGAGCTGTCGATCATTTGAGCCATTCACAACATTGTAAACTCCGCAATTGCACAGAACGCTTTGTTCATCTGGAGTAAACCCTTAACCCCTTCCTCAATTTCAAACTACTCGGTCAGATCCAATATTTATCCTTTTCCCCCTGTTTTGTCAACAGCGGTGTACTCGTAATCCGTTGCAGGAACAATGTTTCTCTCTGTCGGATGCTCGAGCAAGGGGCGATGTACTATGCCCATCCCCCTGATCGCTGATTGGCGAACGACTGCAACCAAAGACTTGCACATCAGTTCATGCAACAATTAAATAATTGATCACGCTGGTCCTTGCATTCTCCTGACTGCAGCCCCACCTATCCAAACTGAACTGGACATTTCGCCCGGACATTTCGTCTGTGTTCAAGAGCACATTTTGACTAAGACCCTGTCAGATGCGAACAGATCCGCTGTTTGTTCTGATAGCTTATGATATTCGGGACTAGTGCGACTAATGATAGTTGCATAACCGCTTTGTCAACTGTTTGAACTAATCGACTAGGTGGTTCCGTGGGAACTGGACCTCGCTGCCTAATTACGAAAGCAAAAGTCTGCAGGATATGCAGCTCAGTGGAGGATCTCATGTACCACATGGACTCCTGAAATATGATCACAGGGTTCTGCGCAACCTGGATTGGTCCTTTTCCCCTTCCCAAGAAATCCACAGGCAAGGTTTCAGATGAGACCTGTACGAACTGGTTGTGTTTACAAGGTCAACCTTGGCTTATTTCTTTGTTTCCTTTTAAATCTCTGTAATTTCCTCTTCCTGTTCATATGCCCCAACTTTCGTTAATTCTTACTACGGGCTTCTTTTGATTTTTTAATACTGCTGGTTTTTCCCCTTTCGTTCATCATGGGCTTCCTCGATGCCTTGAAAGTCAGATCTCGCAAGGACGCAGATGTATCTGGAGACAAATCTGAGCACAACACTGAGCAGAATAATGTGACACCCAATGATGACAGCCGTTCCGAGTCTGTGGGTCAAACTTCAAAGCCCTCGAGCGAAAAAGAGAGCACTCTAGTCGATGAGCATTTGACTAGAAATGCGACTCCTAATAATGACACCGACAAAGAGCTTGCAAGCCGTGATACTCCAACGCCCGTTCACAACGACTCCAACAGGGAGCTGGTCACCCAGGATCCATTAGACAAGCAGCCAACACCAGAAGAGAAAAAAGACGACGATGGCGCAGAGACGCCGAAAGACGAGGAAGAGTACCCAAACGCATGGAGATTGACTCTGATCAGCATTGCTCTCTGTCTATGCGTGTTCTGCGTGGCATTGGTATGCACTACCAGTTGGCTTTATTTGGATGCTCACATCCAGCTAACACCGAATCCACTAGGACAACACTATCATTGCAACAGCAATTCCTAAAATCACTGACCAATTCAACTCACTCGAAGACGTCGGCTGGTACGGAAGTTCATATCTCCTGACAACATGTGCCGTGTCCCTGACATTTGGCAAACTCTACACATTCTACTCAATCAAGTGGATATACCTGATCGCGCTCTTTATTTTTGAGGTCGGCTCGCTCGTCTGTGCTGTCACTCCCACCTCGGTCGGACTCATCTGCGGCCGAGCCATCGCCGGACTCGGAGCGGCTGGTCTTTTCTCGGGCTCTATCCTCATCATCAGCAAGAGTGTACCCCTGGTCAAGCGACCTGTCTATACGGGACTCATTGGCGCGATGTTTGGAATTGCCAATGTAGCCGGTCCTCTGTATGTTGCTCCTGTTTCTTGATTGGCGAGTTATGCTAACTTACGGCAGTATGGGAGGCGCGTTCACCGACCACCTCACTTGGCGTTGGTGTTTCTACATTAACCTGCCTCTTGGAGGAGTGACTTTCTTCTTCTTGTTGTTCTTCTTCCAAACACCGAAAGCCATCTTGAAGAAGAACACCTTTAAGGAACAAATGAAGGAGCTGGACCTGATTGGCTCCTTCTTTTTCCTGCCCTCTATCATCAGCTTGTTGCTTGCGCTGCAATGGGGTGGTACCAAGTATGCGTGGGGCAGTGGACGCATTATCGGCCTATTTGTGGTCTTCGGCGTCCTCGGTCTTGTCTTCATTGGCGTACAGATCTGGGCCGGAGACCGGGCAACCGTCCCGCCGCGCCTTATCAAGAACCGTAACATTTGGGGCTCGGCCTGGTATGCCCTTGCTCTTGGCGCTGCATTCTTTGTCTTGACATTTTATGTGAGCACTCTTTCCCTTTAGTTTTTCCTTTCCACCCGTCCCAATCAAAGCACTAACACTTGTTTTAGCTCCCTATCTGGTTTCAGTCAATCAAGGGTGCAAGCGCCTTGAAATCCGGCATCATGAACCTGCCTATGATCATCGCAGTTGTGATTGTCTCTATCCTGGCTGGTGGCCTCGTCACCGCTTGCGGATACTACACTCCCTTCATGATCGCCTCAGCCATCATCATAACCATCGGCGCAGGTCTCCTGACGACCCTGGAAACAGACTCAAATCACTCCAAGTGGATCGGATACCAGGCGCTCTTTGGTATCGGTCTGGGCTTGGGCATGCAGCAACCCATGATCGTCGCTCAGACTGCTCTGAAGGTCGAAGACATTCCCAGTGGCACGGCTCTCGTCATGTTCTCACAGACTCTTGGCGGCGCTATTTTCGTCTCCGTCGGGCAAAATGTGTTCCAAAACCAGCTTGTCCATAACTTGGCTCAGTATGCGCCTACTGAGGACGCTGCGAAGATCGTCTCTGTTGGCGCTACTATGCTCCGCACTGTTGTCAGTGGTGATGCCCTGCAGAGTGTCCTGGTTGCCTATAATGCTGCTATTGTGCAGACTTTCTACGTTGCTGTCGCCATGGGCGCATTATCGCTCGTTGGGCCCATCTTCGTGGAGTGGTTGTCTGTCAAGGGCAAGAAGGTCGAGGTGGCCCCTGTTTGAGGCTCGAGTCTGGACTGGGAGGTCTTTTCGTGCACATTCTTAATTTTCACACCCTTATATCTTTTTGTTTCTGTCCTCGTGGGATGGTTTACGGAGTATTGTCCTAGGCCATATGCCTATTAACTTTCTACTGTTTATGATAACTCATGCGTGTATTAATGTCGGATAAAAAGCCCAATCAATATCATTGCTTTGTGTGATGGAATGTATCTTTTGAATGATCGCTATTTTATTTCTCGACTGGAGGAGAAGCCTGTCTCCATCTTGCTCAGAGGTCTAGACCAGAGTTATTGGTTTTCCAGCTTGGCGAAGGCGTCTTGGACTTGTTGGCTCCAGGTACGTTTGCCTCATCTCTTCCCTTGGTCAGGCCTCTTGCACTCAATGAAAAGACATTAGCAAGCTCATATCGCAGGTGTTATTCGGACCGAGCAGGACACCCGCTAGAGAGGACATGTCGAGGGGTGTATCAGGGTCAGGCAGTGCACAAGTCACCGAAGACATGTCGAAGTCAGGCATATAGGGTGAACTACCGGGGGTAGGCTCAGGCAGGGCATCCTTTAGTGAAGACATATTAAAGGAAGGCTTAATCATGCCCTCGACGTGTATAAAGAAAATTCCACGACAAATTGTAGTGAGATTCAAACGTCGGCTTCCATCGGTTGACCCTCGAGCCTGGAGAGTTAGTATAGTGAATCGTACTGTCGACGTGCGACGTTAAAAAAATGGTCAACTTAAGGTACTTCTTAACTGGGTCGTCACTCGTGGCAACAGCATGGTACTGGAGAAGGAACGACACAACGAACCATCGGTGGCAGGTTCAGGCGATGACCTATCAGAGGAAGGTGCGGACGGCGGAGAACGGGACTTATGACGTTGAAGTGAGGATAGACTGAGAGACGACGGAGAAAGAATGAGTCCCAAGTGAGGAGAACCTGAGGCGTAGCTGAAAACGCTAGTGAGTACCCCCGGCCATGTCGCGATATCAGTCTCTTCAATGGATTTACAAGAAACTCAAGTCGTGTCACTGGACCCACTGGCTCTTTGGAGTGGTGTTCGTCAGGCCCTGGGACTCTGCCACAGATGCGAGGTGGAAAATGCATTGTCTTAACGATGGGGTAGCTCGAAGAATGAGGCTTAGAAAGTGCACAACACACTCCAAGTGTGTAGTATATAGTGTATAGTAGAGAAGACGTAGGAGGATATAGATCAACTGTCCACGGCAATTTATATCGTCGGCCTTGAAGAAGCGTTAGAAAATTATACAGATACGAGATTCGCAGTGGAGTGGTTTGCGATAGACCTAATATATATTTTTGTCAAAGTGAAAACATTTCTAGTCTTTTGGCATTGAGCCGTTTCATTTTATTTGGTCTTGGGTAAGACCGCTTGACATATTATTGTAACAATTTCTTTGATAATACAACGCTGAAGTAGCACAGAAGCAGAACTGACAGACCTAAACCCCAGCATATAAACTCAGATACACCCCCCAGATCACCCCGCATGCGCTTCCAAAGACCACCCGTCGATCCACAGGAATGACTGTGTACATTAAGACCGAAACGACAGGCCGGTACTTCAGACGGGCACTCATAAGAGGCCAGAAATCCTATACGAGTCAGCATCTGTGTAATCAACACTGTTGTTCAACAGAAAAGCAACTTACCAAAAGAACCAAATCCCAGGATTTCGCCAGAGTCTCTCCCTTCAGCAGGTTGATGAGAACCACAAATAGCACGAGATTTACAATCGAGGCAGCCGTCTGATCAAAGAAGAACTTCATGACGAAGCTACGCAGGCCAGATGTCTGCGCTCGCGGCGCCCATCGGACATGTTTCTCCTTGTCCTTGTGGCTAGGGAGCAAGTCCTCCTGGCGAGACCGTGAAAAGAGAGAGAGCCATGAGCGGGGAGAGAGCAAAGATTTCAGTGATCGAACACTGAATGCATTTGAGAGTTCGGCGCGCGTAGGAAACCCTGGATAACGCGCTTCAAGGGCGCGTTGCCAGTAGAAATTGGGGGCCACAATTAAGAGGCCATAGCCCAGAAACTGGAGCAGCGCCGGTGTGTTTAAAGTGAATGGAGCCTGAGACTTTGTTAATTCTGTCATGTTTGAGCACGCAGCATAGAAAGTCCTTACTTTGCTGTGCCTTTGATCGATCAATTGTGCCAAAACGTTAGCAAGGGCATTGAGAACCGTCGCTTGCACGAATGTCACAATTAACGGGGAGGTCATATTGGATATATCCCTTCAATCAAATCCATGGAAATATCAATGCCAATGCCCAAATGTACACAAATGACAAAAGAGTCGAGAAGGCTTGCCAAGTTGCGCAACCGTGTCCTGAGAAGCTAGCCGGTAGGGGGCGGATAAGGCTGAGAGATTAAGCGACACTTGGATGTTTCAACTTTTCATTTTATATCTTCTGCACCGCTTTTAGATAAAATTGCCTAATATAAAACTAAATTATCTCCGCCGAAACACGACATTCGGTCCATTCTTCGCGGAAGTGAAATGGTCCGTCAGCGCCAGGTGGCCCCCCGCGTCTTCGCCCTGACGATCCGCCAATGACATGTCAAAGAGGAACACCAGCCGCGCCAGAGTCAGCCGCATCTCCATAAAAGCCATACTCTTGCCAATACATCCACGGGGTCCGATGCTAAATGGACAAAATGCGTGTCGCGCAGTCTCGATGCTCTCCTTGGTCGTCTTCCAGGACATCCCAGAGCCCATGCAGGTGGCGTCCTCAATCCACCGTTCGGGGATAAAGGTCCCTGGTTCCCGGTAGTATCGCTCTTGGCGGTGGATGGAGTATGTCGGTGTGCCGCAGTCTGTGCCAGCGGGTAAGAAGACGCCGTCGACCACAGCGCCACCTTGCATCACTTCGCGGGGAATCGCTCCGGGTACGGCTGGGGCCAGACGCAACGCCTCGTCGATGCATGCTTTGAGATACACTAGTTCGCCGAGCTGGCTGCTGGTAACGATCTCTTCGACTTCATTGAAGGCGCCGCGCACCTCGGCACACAGCTTGGCCAGTGCCTCTGGTCTCCGAACTAGGTAGAAGAGAGTGGCTGCCAGTGTAGTCGAGGTTGTGTCACTGCCCGCAATCATGAGGACATTTGACTCGCCCCAAAGTTCAGGCGTGCTGAGTCCATTGCCGGTCTCCGGGTCCTTCGCGTTCAACAGGTAATAAAAGAAGTCCTTCTTAGCGTCCCGACCAATCTGAGTACGCTCCTTGGCGCGTTCGTTGGCTTCAACGCGCGAGTTCATAATGAAATTCCATCGGTCGCGCGTCAGCTTGCGGATGAATATCTGATCCAGACCCCAAGTGTCCAGAGGCATCCAAAGTCCGCACTGTAACAGAATCAGATAAACATGCTCCCTAATGATGGTAAAAAAGAAGTGCTTACCACATAGTGCCTGTTCGCAGCCCGATCCACCAAGCCAACTTTATATCTCCGAGTCTCAGAAATAAGCATATCAAAGCTCTTTCCGAAGCAGAGCTCGCCCATAACATCGTACGAGAGATAACTAAACCAGTCACCCATGTTCTTGACATTGCCCTTCTGATCATGCGATTCAAAATCCCCATCATATCCAGCTAGTACGGCACACAGCTGGCGCACATGGAGGAGCATCACATCCTCCATGCCCTTGAGAGCGTTCTCCGAGAAAGCCTGGCTAAGTACTCTCCTTTTGCGACCATGCATAGTTTTATCAATAGCATTGTGGGTGTTATACACACCCTTGATGGCGGGGAATGCATTGTAGAATTTGGCCTTCTGAAGGCGTTTCCCGTGCCCGTAGATATCGTGCAATCCACGGTCAGAGTTGACAGAGACAAAATTAGGCGCAACGCGCACGTGTGTCCCGTACTGACTGTGCAGCTTGTGTAGCCAGAGATGGCGGTCACCCTTCAGGCCATGGTAGAGCTGGACCCAGGGTGTGATGGATGCGAGGAAGGGGCCGTTGATATGATGAAGCGGGTGAAGGAATCGATTGTAGAGGGTGTAGGCGAGGGTCTGAAGTGAGTTAGATTATTTTACTTCTAAGATGTGATAGTTGGAAGTGGGAGGGCATCCGAATGTATCGAAAGGACAGGATATGCGTACCGCTACGGCTAATAGCCCTACCAAGCCTCCCAGAACCCTCTGTAGAGAAAGGCACTCTAGCACAGATTCAACGAGCATTTTAAGAGATGATCATAAAGGAATAACCTTTTCAAAGCGCTACTTTATCAAATGTCTCATAACTTCCTTTATACTCCAGCTACCGTCGATACCCGGCCCCAACCGAACCTGGTCAATGACGACGGATCCGTCCTACAAAATCCTACAAAACAGGTCGGCCTTTGTTGGTGGGACTGGAACTCCAATCAAGTGTGGTTAATTTCTACTCCATACTGTAGATAGGTTTATGTCTGACTCGGTTATAGGCGGTTGTTTGGGGATGATCTGTACATATGTACAGGGTGATTGGTTATGCTTAAATACCCACGCATCGACTTTATGGTATCCGCGGGGAAAGGTCTGCTTCATGTCTGGTACTTTTGTGGGGACTCGGGTCCAGTGGAGTTATGGTCTAAAGATAAAAAGAAATGAACATTTCAACCTGATACCCCGTGGTGAAAAATTGTACGGGTTCATCGTCGTTACATAGGAATGCAACGTGAATCTACCATTCTCTATTTTTGGCAGGCTGCCGTCATTCACTAATTCGGTCATACAGTAGGATCCCCTGCTAGTAGATGTTCCCCTCTATTGACTCCACTGGCTCGGTTTCTCCTTGGAGGTGTGATAGTATCACCGTTATTAGCCGATGTACAGTGGGTAATCAGAGACATCCGCTCCGAGGATTCCACTTTTTCAGGAATGCAACACAGTCAGCAATACAGTGTACCTAGGTAAACACGCTATTTTGTCGTGCGAGGCTGTCCTGCAGCACCGATGTCGGCGATGAAGTTGGTGATAACCCGAATAAAGTGCCTCCAGGTCGATTCAGGATCACGAGATGGCCCGAAACGGTATTTTCGGAGGCTCAAGCTTTGGAGCTGGCGGTTAAATCCATGTAAGATTATGTCTAACTGGTGTGTCCATGTATTCCTCCGTCCAAAATCCATTGCTCGTTGTCGTCGTTGTCATCTTGCACACGTCGCCAAGTCTGTTTTCGTTCAGTTTGTCCCACTGCCTCGGCCTGTTTTATCTCAGGGGCACGCCAAACAGGTCGCATAAGACCACCCGCTGCGAGAAGGGGATTGCGACTGAAATTGCGTTGTCCTTGCGGGATGTCCGCCGCACCTACTTCATCAACAGGCTCGGGCTCGCTGACCTCTGGAGTTGGTTCTGCCGGCGCGGAATGATAGACTCGGCGGACCTTGCCACCTTTAATATCAAGACTCATTACAGTCTTCTTCTTCTCCCATTCGGGACGAGCTTTCTCATCCATCTCGCGCTGAATGCGCTGCTGCTTCTTGAGCGCCAACGCTCGTTGGGTGGGTGTCATCCACAAGGTTGAGGCGACATTCGGGGTCTCGAAATCCGCTGTTTCATCGACAACCTTGGTTCGGCGGGCGTTCTGCGCTTGGAACTGGAGAAGCTTGTCCCTGTGTGCTTTCGCGGCATCCAGTTTGGAAGGTTCGGACCCGGGAGTAGGTCTGGGACCCCCTTCATGATGAACACCTTCATTGTGTACGCGCATCTTCTCTTGTCCCCGCTCCGTCCGTAGTTCCCGAATCATGCCCTGCACTTCTTCGGCGGAGAGGAGTGGTGTGCCGCAGAATGAGCACGGCTGTAATCCCTCGAGTGAGCAAATAATTTTCCCGCAGTTAAGACAATTGGGCGCTGGATCGAATACTGGGTGTAGTGACCCATAGCATGTGCAGTTGCGTCTCTCCCCCAGACTCGGATTTGTCGATACCTCTAGGGCGGCGATAGCTGCGGTGAGGTCAGAGATATCGTTGGTTGTAAGAGCTGTGCTTCCCTTGGAAGATGATCCGGCTCCTCCACCTTGACGTGTTGACTTGCTCACTTTTGATCGCACATTTGGTAGCATGTCTGAGATCGTAGGGCCGCTCGCGGACGGTGGTGGCTTCGGGGATGATGCAGGTAAAGGGGAGGGAATGCGTGACGAGGCCGAGGACCCATGCGGTGATGGTGCAAGAGCGGGAGTAGTTGGTTTCCGAGAAGACATATAGTCTTCTTCATCGGCTTTTTTGTAGGCGCCACCTACATTGCCGTAGTTGTCTGGTCGGCGTGGTGGGCCGGCAGTGTGCAGCGGAGCCTTCTTTTTGCCCTTCTTGGCTCCTCCACTTGATCTCGATGCATCTCTGTTTTGTGTAGAGGGATTCTGAGGTGGTCGCTGGGGTTCTCGCCGTGAATTAAACGAGGAGATGAATTCTAGGGCAGCCGGGGAGTCGCCTAGGAGGTTTTTGAGATGGTCGGCACATGCCTCCCTCGAGAGGCTGAGGGCATAGTCGATGACCTGAGAAAGTGAATCTGGATCCAGCGGGAGAAGCTGGGAGAGACGAGGAGCTGCCCATGCGTTAAGATCAGCCATGTTCGAAAATATTTCGGCGTCGTTGGTGAAAGATGAAATGCCCGTCCCCGCACTTATTAAGCACCTCCAGTTCTCGGGGCCTGTCCCGGCCCCCGGGGGCTAACCACAGAGGCACACAGTTTCCAATCAAGGCCAAATCAACTTCAACCTGTATCTTCGACTAACCATACATCCGATATCAGCGCATAATTTCCCCTTAGACTCGGATATCAGCCATTACTAGTGGGTTCACTGAGCGCTCTGAGATTAAACCGGCACCTAGGGCACATACGTATAGATCCATGGATGTGCTGTGGTATATGGACACCTAACGAGATTGATTATGCCCAGATGATTTCGAAGTGAGACTACTTTGTAGCGTACATGTTAAGCTGTATACCTCATGGACCTTTTGGCCATCCAATGAGTTCAAGGTAATAAGAAACGAAGAAAAATAGTGGTATTAGCACAATCAGTTGCATATCGCTTGCAGTGCCTCTGTCAGTTGTATTTCATGTTATCAAGTAATGTACATCCTACAAAGCCCGTGCCCCTCGTCATCATTCATCTATGCAGATTTATTCGAAGGAAAGGTCAAACCATGACCAGACCAAACCAGACCCAGAGACGCCATGGGACATAACCAGCCCATCAAAACAAAGCTCAAACGCCGCGGACATAATGATAGGGGAAAAAAGGGTATGGAAAAACAAATGAAAGTTTAGTCGGCGTTTTCGCTCTTGATGTCATCGTCGTTGTCTTCCACTGTGAATGATTGCTTGAGCTTGCTGGGACCGGGCTTTGTGGTGGAGCCCTTCTTGGGTCCATTCAGTTTCTTCTTCTTCGTTGGGCTGGGACTTTCTTCATCGTCGTCCCCGTAAGGGCGCTTGGGTGCTGATGAACCGGGGCTATTGCCATTGCTAGCTCCACTGTCCGTGGGAGTCTGGTTGCGGCCGGTGCGGCCACCACAAACGCAGCGTTCAAGGTGTTGGGCGAGACGGGTCATGACGAAGTAGCGCGGACAGATAGGACACTTGGTGGTTGGAATTTCAGGGATGGTGCTGTCTCGGTCACCCTTCTTTTTCTTTGGGTTCGGCATGACTGCAAAGAGTTTGCCATGGACATCATGACCAGGCAGGTCGATCATAGGCACATTTGTACAGTATTCAGCGTTGGGATCGGGAGGGGGGCAAGAATTAGCCCCGGTGGTCGGGTACATGAGTCTTGGGAGGCGGCAATCTGGGCACACATGCTCCTTCACGGTTTGCATGGGATTGCCCTTGAGGAAGACCTTCCCGCGGTTGAAAACGGCTGCGTCCGTCTCCATGCGCATACCCGAGAGCTTCTTGGTGTCGAGAACTACTTCTCTCTTTGTATCGGTCGAGGTCTTGCTAGGTGCTTCATCCGGCATGATTGCGTCTTCCTCCGCCTTCTGTCGGGCAAGAACCACCGCGGACCGCATGCGCGCCACCTTCTCTTCGCGGTGGACTTTGGCCACAAGGTCGTGGATGATGTTCTGGAATGTTTCGTTGAGGATGTCGGTAGCCTAAAAAAAATATAGTTATTAGAACTGGCATTGCACGACCCATGAAGTTCACTCAGGGCCATCATACCACTTTGGCGATCGTTCCGGCAGGATAGGTCGGCCTGCGACCACCGCTGCTGTTGGAGTCGGCCATTTTCGGATCGCGGCCGGAGATGGATGCGCCAAATATTCCTCGTCCGGTCCTGATTGACCGACGGCTGTGCCTGCCCGCGACACAGGTAGTGAGTGCTCCGAACCGCTAGGTCCGAGGTTTAGTTCTCCATGTACCGGAAATCTATGCAGGGTTGACGCAATGGGTGCACGGATGTAGGAGAGAAGAAGAAAGAGGAAGTCCAAAACATAGAAGCCGAAACAAAAGGAACGAAGACGACAATAGGGAGGCCTGAATTGTATGGCCTAGTGTAGGGCCTATTGTCAGTGAGTTTCAATAATGAGGGATGAGGTAGGATTAATAACCAGCAATAATAGGGGAAGGCAGTGTGATCAATGAATGTGTTCTATCAACACAAACTATAGGGAGCAGGCATCAACAACAACTAAGGCACTGACCTATTGAGGTGTCTATTTGCAAATCAAATATCACTCGGGGAGATGAAGAGACGGATGAGGCTGGAGCAAGTTGTTCACTGGGCTTATCTCTTATCGGATCTCCGCATTCGCAGTGCCTCTCTGCTTGTTCTTCACGAAACCATTATATCTCGCTCCAAAATGGCATACCAGCTGTTTGCAAAGAATCAGACAAGGCCAGCGACTTCTTCGACTTCGCTGTCTCCTCCTCCGACCAACCGCCATGCTGCGCGGCCTCCCATCCACCCCCCTCCAGTCCAGCCGCCTCAATCAGCCGTCGCAAATACGTCTGGCCCGAAACGCTCGAAGGAAGAGACCTTTCTCCCGTATCCTCATGATATTCCAGGTGGTGTGGTGACTCCGCACCCCCATATCACAGTCGAGAAAGTCAACACTGCGCATATCCCTTCGTTGACGCGGATCACGGGCTTGCTCCTTCCCATCCGCTACCCAAACTCGTTCTACACAGCTACCATTACCGATCCAGTGATTGCTTCTATTTCACGGGTTGCTATTTACCATGACCACCCTGTTGCTGCAGCCCCGGGGTCCGGCGCATCTCCCGGGACAGACAAGGTGATCGGCGGCATTCGGTGTCGCCTAGAGAGAGTCCGACAGACAGAGGACTCAAACAGAGAGACCCAAATACAAGAGAATGGAAGTCCCACAAATCTCTACATTCAGACCCTGCATCTTCTCTCGCCATACCGAGGTTGTGGTGTGGCAGCATCACTGTTGAATTCGCTTCTCTTTGCGTCACCACCGGAAAGCAAGGGCAAGGACTCATACCGGGTGTCCGAGCTCGTCAGGCATTATAACATCTGCTCTGTTACCGCACACGTCCATGAGGCAAACGAAGAGGGGCTGGAATGGTATATTGCGCGTGGGTTTAGGGTTGACGGTGATGTAGCTGAATACTATCGGCGTCTGAAGCCGTCGGGCGCGAAAATCGTACGACTAGATTTGGACTGGAATGAGGAAGATAAATCATCTGCTTCGACAGAAAGCAATGCTCAGGCTACAACTTCCCCCGACGAGGTAGAAGATGAGGACTGGGAGAAGGTGGAGGCGGAGGATGATGAGGAAGACGACCATGGAATACAGCATTTGAACGAGTCGCAAGTCCTCGAAAAGCAGGATACGCCTACGCGCAAGCGCAAGGCTGAAGACGACAACCACAAGCCCCAGGTCGAGTGAGATGTGCTTTGCATGTGTGTGTGGCTTTCTGATATACCTTGGATACCCTTTGCATTTGTTTATACATCTGATTTAGAAGAATGCATGTGTTGAATTCCCGCTGCATGCGGTGATTATAATCTTGCTTGAACATGACAAATGATCTCTCGCTATACACTCCTACATGCTTGAAGTTGAGCATTAAAAGAACTGGCATAATATTCATATAACTACAACGCCATGGGTATCAAATCAACAGAAGATAGCAACGCTACGTTAGATGTTATAGTTCTCGGCATGCAAAAAGATCTCGTCCCTTGACGAGTCCATAATCACCTGCATCTGCAGTTTGGCTACCGTGTTGGCGACTTCAACTCGCATGCTCGGTGGACCGCAGACGAAAACACACGCACGACGGCCAAAGGTTTTGGAAAATTCATTGAGCATCTGAGTGATGTTGGGACGGAAGTAATCAGTCCGCCAGTTATCGCGACCACGTGGCTGATAATAGGCAAACCGTGGTGCAGGTGCTGGTGGTGGCCTTTGTGGCATAGGTTGAGGTGCGCCCAATCCGAAGTCGAAATTTGGGTTGCCATAGCCAGTTGATGCAGCGGGGGCATGGGGGGTTGATGGAAGGCTGGTAATATTGGCGGGTATTGGACGCATGGGTGGCCATGTACGCGTTGGGAAGGGCAGCAACACCGTCTTCATTCTCACGGCGCAATTCCTTTTCTAGATCAGGGTTGCCGGCAGCTTCATCGCGTATATACGCAGAGTTTCGCTTATCAATGCCCTGGAGCATGCCATAAATCTTCTCCTGGACCATGTCCCGTCCAACTCGGTTGTCTTGCTTCGCTCCGGTGAGGAAGAACTGACAGCTCACGATGTTCGAAGGTGCATAGTCACGGCAGATTCGTAGTTCTTCTCGGAACCATTCCATTGTCTCGGGACTCTTTAGCGCCCAAATCACTTTGACCGACTTAGTGATGGCCTTGCCATCTCGAATCTTCTTGATGAGGTCTAGCAATTGGCTTGCAATGGCAGTAATACCACTTCCCCCAGCAAAGAAAATCACGTCGTCAAAAGCAGCCATCTCGCGCTGCATACCACCATAGGGCCCTTCTACAAATGCGCTGTATGTTTTGTAGGGCCCATGTTCCAAGGTTCTCTGGAACACTTCACGTGTGAAACCATGAAATGGACGGAAAACAAGTGTCATATCACGATACTTCTCACCATAAGCAGATGGGAAGTCGTCGCTACAAAGAGAGGCGATCGTGAAAGGGTGGCTCTGGATCACGGAAATCCTCGGCAGACGTAGGTAGACGTACTGTCCGGGCTTCCAACGCATTTTTGTGGGAATGGTGATCTTGATGGCATTTTGTGGAAGAAGGGTTATGGCCGACTCTTCTCCGATCAAAAACGACGAACGCAAAGGGTGCGTCCAGTTCAAATAGAACAGCCGGATGGTGTATGAGATAGCCCAAATTGCAAGGGTTGTGAAAAGATAGGCCCATGATGACAAGTAGTTCCTCGTGTGCCAGAAGAGCATCGCTATAAAAATGTACGACACTGGGATATGGACAAAGACAAAAAGCTCATACATCCAATTGCGAAAGATTGGAAGAGAGTGGATACACAGCACAAGCAGAGGAACTAGCGCTGCGATTCCAGTTCCATACACATAGGCGTGTGGTGGGATGCCTACGATGTAGTTGACCAAAGCGCCGTCTTCCCAGATTGGAGTGATGTAAAACGGGATCATGTGAACCAAACTAAGGAAGAGGCAGATATAGGCTGACCAGCGGTGCAAGCCATTCAGCCGCTCGGGACCAAGGCCAGTCATCATAGTGATAAAGTTTGCCTTGGTGCTGAGTGCAACAATCCAGGGGATCATAGCTACTGCGAGCATGCCTGCCCGAATCGCCAGTGGCGGTGACCCCAGCGCAATCGACCAGTAGTATAAGGGCTGTGGCACGAAACAATATAATGTGACGAAGATAAATGCAACCAAGACAATCGCCGTAACTGCCAGAGACGGGAAAACCAGCTCTATCTTCCCAGCCCTTAGGACGGGAATTGGTCGGTAGAAGATCCATCGCGTAAAGGCAATTGCCTTGTTCAGGGGAACTATCGTAGCAAGAATCGATTCACGCCTCTTAGGCGGGGAGACTGCGGTCGGCGATGGAAAGAAATGGGCGTTGGAAGCATCAGTTCCTGCACTTGGGAGTTCGTACTCGTCCGGCACCGAGTCATCGCGAAAGATCTCTGGTCGGTTTTCTTTATAGAGGGCAATTCGCATCTTGTCGCCCCATTTATGCCAACATCGGATAAAGGTCGTGACTACCAGCAGTACGACGGCGAAATAGACAAATCCCACTCCGTATTTTGCCGACTTTGACCATGGATCTCGCTGCATTTCAGCTACCTCGGCTGCAGTCGTCGATGCCGTGATCGCGACATTGATGCGCTTGGCGATAGTGCTCAGCATTTTGTGCGTTGGTCGGCAACGCTTGATGGCGATATTTTGTTCTGCAATTGCTTCTAGTTAGATCGATCTCAATATAGAGTCTTGTACGGAGTATCATACCTTTAGGTTCACCCGCGCGCAAGAGGCTTCCTCTCTTGTACTATAGTCGGACCGAGTTCATAATTTCACTGGAACTATCAGTATTCATGTCATCAAAATCATGAAGAAAAGCAATTTCCGAGGGAAATTCCGTCTAAATGTATGGAAAAATGGAAGCGGGGAGTCACACAAGCTTGCATGCTTGGCATTGTGATAGCATAATCCCAACAATGGAATATTATGGCTGGCCAGACACTGAGCCAATGGAAGACACGATTGCAGACCGATTTATGAGAGCACAGGTGTCTAGCCATGGTGGTAGTGGTCGGAGTGCATACGGAAGGATATTCCAGTGATATGTGACGGTTTAGCGCTCTGAAGCCCAATCACAGGCGGCGATATCAGCAGCAGAGTGACTGGGGGTGACCGAGCCGCATTAGCGTGGTGGGGAAGATGCAGGACACTCAGGTTATCATTCTCTCAGTGATATTCATGTCGAAAATACCCATCCAATTATAATTGAACTATAATGCAGGTGTGGTTCATAATCTCCGCCTGGTCGCGCCGGTTATTGGCCGAAATTATGGGAGCACTCGTAAGGAACTATGTATAAGTAGGCTTGAGCAACTGGGTTAGTGTCTGTGACTCCATGGAAGGGCTATAGCGCGAAGAGATCGAAGAACCTGGCTATGTGGAGTATACGTAGCCGAAGCAAATAGCAACCAGTAGTATACTGTAGTTCCGTTGACGATGACGGCCACAGTATGATATTGACAAATGACAGAACTTTAGTACCATGCCTTCCGGCCACTTAGAAAAGCCAACCTTTCAACATCTGTGAGGGAGTCATGTCGACTCTGGAGATGAGGCCCTGCGTCGGTCCCTGCGTAACGGCAATGATCTTGCCCCGTTGTACGGAGTATACAGCAGACAACTGCCGTGTCATATTTAACCTTGGAATATTTACCCCGTTATACATGTATTTGTAATTCGCTCCTCTTCTAATATGAAGAATACTTAGAAAACTACAATATACGGTGTTGTACACATAAGGGCCCCGCGGAAGTCTTGGCATATAAACTCCACTTGGTGCCTGAGGTATCACTGACAATTTAGCTCTGGCCGCCTTTGATAATAAATTATTCTGCCATCTTATGCTCGTCGGCTTTTTCTGTGTCTTCGATAATTTACATATCAGTATCTGACAAAAGTAGAGACATTCTACTTCGTCATGACATCCTCCACTACTCCCATTAACCCGACACCTCCGTCATTATCACTTCCACCATCTCAATTCGCCCGCCTCCAACCCCACGCCTACCTTCTTGCCCACCTCTCTCCTCCACCAGCGAGCAAGCAGCCCTCAGTCCGCGCGAATGGTCGTGCCACCTCACAATTCCGTGTCACATCTGCCAATGCTGGCTCTCTAACTCACACAAATGGCAGCGCAGTCGTGCGAATCGGCGACACAGCTGCTGTCTGCGGCGTTCGCGCAGAGATCCTACACACCAAGGACATCGCTTCCTGGAGCGTATTGCAGGCCTCTTCAGAGCAGAATCTTGACAAGTCAAATGACGTAGGAGTCTCAGAGACCCACGACGAGGAAGATCGAGGCCACATCCAAGATCTGAACCTACTTGTTCCCAACCTTTCCCTCAGCACTGGCTGCGCGCCAGGCTTTACCCCCGGTGCACCACCTTCTGCACTGGCCCAGTCACTCTCGCACCAAATCCTTTCTCTCCTTCACTCGACTCGTCTCGTGCGAGCAGACGACTTGCGCATCTGGTACCAGCCACCGAATCTGGACTCGGAGGAATTCCGCAATGCGGGCGAGGGGATGGACGTGGATACAGAACAGAGCGAGGGCCCCGAGCGGGAGATCAAGGCATTCTGGGTGCTCTACATTGATGTCATGATCATTTCTCTGGCCGGAAACCCATTCGACGCGGCCTGGGCCTCTGTCTTGGCTGCGCTTCGGGACACAAAGCTTCCCAAGGCATGGTGGGATGCTGATAATGAGACGATTCTTTGCTCGGACAATGTTGCCGATGCGCGAAAGTTGTCTCTGCGTGGCTTGCCTATTGCTAGCTCATTCTGCTCTTTCGAGGGCGATGCCGCTGCTGGTTGGAGGGCGGTCGTCATTCCCGATGCCGAAGAGCAAAAGCAGAAGAAGGGTGCGCAGCAAAGATGGATCCTTGCGGATCCGGACGGATACGAGGAGGGATTGAGTCAAGAAAGGGCTTCTGTAGTTGTTGATAAAGAGAACGGGAGGACGGTCATTGTGAAGATGGAAAAGCATGGTGGTTGGACTGTGGACAGTGATGATCTGCGCCAGCTTGTTGATGTTTCTGCTCGGAGATGGGATGAGATGAAGCGGATACTGGATCAATGCTGATCGAATTGATGTGCAATACAGATGAATGATACCACTACAAGGATTTTCTTGCCATTTTGTTTCTAAATAGAGCTATGCATCGGAGTAGGGTCTACACAGTGGCTGCCATGTCGAAAATCCACGAAATACTAGATTTCAGCTAATACATGCGCTTTGTCCGACCAATTGATCAGATCTCTAATTTGCTGATTTCTTGCTCATCATGCTGCGTCGCCTTCTCTTCAACGGCGGTTCGTTGTCCCCGTTGATATCTCTGGAAACAGACACATCTCCATCCTCTTCCTCTGTGGAAGTTGTCGACAGATTAGCCTGGGGTTCACGTTTGGACTTGCGAGGAATTGATATGGAGAAGGAGATCAGGTCCGAACTGTCACGGTCCTTTTTGGGCTTCTTCGTCTTGGTATCACGCCCGGCTTCTTCAGACGGTTTAGTTTTTGATTTTGAGCCGTCGATTTTCTCTTCTTCGGGTCTTTCGGTCCGTGTTTTGTTCTCTTCTTTTGATGCACGCAGGTAATTACCAGAGAAGATGCGCGTGAAAAGGCTCTTCTGATCTTCAGGAGAAGACTTTTCCTCGGGTTCATCTGGCTTCTTTTCCTCTTCAATTTCCACCTCCTCAGCATCGGAGAAGTCCCACATTGTATGAACCTCACCTCGAATAAGCGCAGTGCCCCAAAGCGATGTCAGAACACCCGGTACCAGGTAGAGAAGGGCTGGTTGGGCATGGTTTGAGTATTGCATGGCAAGGAGGGTGGTGACCATCCCTACAACATAACCGAATATACTAGCTTTGAAGTAAACCTTTGGGAAACGCCGGGCATCGTGATAGGGAGGCTGAAGTTCCGGCTGGAGTGGCTTGACGGATGGTGCCCAGAACCGCTCTCCCCAAGCGCCAGTTGCTGACTGATACTCAGGCTTGACAGTTGCCCGGTCTGACCCTTCGGGGCGTGCCATTTGAGCACCTTTCCGCTGGTAATATAGGAATAGATCGAAGCGAAGTGCCAGCCCAATAATCATTCCCGGAATGACAATGTCACCCAGTCCAAGCATGGCCAATGGCACGGAACCAGGAGCATCGCGAGAATTGGGCGGGCGAGGAAAGAGGAGCTTGATTGGTACATCCAACTTGGTTGCAACAGTGACCATCAATGGAGTGAAGAAGACAAAGTATATATCATAGAAAAATAAGGATCCCAAAATGAGTGTCCCAGTCCAGAACGTGGAGGGAGACATGAACTGCAGGGTGCCATAGCAGAAGCAGAAACCGAGGAAGTTGGTCAACCACCACGGGTTTTCCACGAATGCGAAGTATCCTACAGCAGATAATGCGGAGATCCCGCTGATGATATCAAGGAGACCAACGAGGCATTTGACGTCAAATAAACCACGTATATGAGCTCGCACCTTGAGACGCTGGTAACAGACATTTCGGCATTTCCAGAGCAGTCCTCGTACCATACACGGGAGGGGCACTCGACTGAAAATCCCAGGAAGAGGTGAATGTCGGAACTTGGCTGGATGGTGCTCAGACGCCATGAAAAGGCGTTCAGATTGTTTCGCTTTCCACAAGTGTCCACCTTGACGATAGTATCTAGGAAAAACAAATGAACGGGCCATCAGTAGCACATCCTTCAGGAATGCAAATGCAAAGAAGAGTCCCATTTGAGAGAAGTAAAAACTAAGGATCTTGTTCAAAATGGCCGGATCTTCCAGCCATTTGATCACCAAGTATAAACCACCGAGGGTGAGTCCCGCGGTCAACGGAAATATCAGGGCGTCTGACGGCTCAAGCCCTTCCATCTTCTGCAAAGGGCCATGCCCCTCTTCATCATCCGTGTCATATTCATCTTTATCCTTGTTGGCCTTTTTCTTCGGAGGTTTAGTGGCGGAGGAAGGTCTTGTCAAAGATGCATGTGCACCGATCCAAATTGGAAAAAGAGCGGAAACAAGTAGGTGTCCGTAAGTTGGAAGAAGTGGCCTCAGACGGTCGAAGTGGTAGAGGGCTTGCCCAAGTAGCTCGGCGATAGGGCTGACGTCGGCCATTGTGGACACCTGGGCAGGAAATTATAGACCGTAAGCACGGGGCAAGTGACAGTTAATTGAAGCCAATAAACAAATAAAAAAAAATGAATGAATCAGACCATAATGGCCACAAAGGGTTGGTAAAGTGGGAGGTTCTTTGAGGTCGGTAACCTGTTAACCTTCCAAGGTTCCTGGGGAGCTTCCTAGCACCACAGCATAATCTACGTCACCGCTTTCTGCTCACACGCATATTACCTTAGTTTCTTTTACATTATCCATTATTACGATTCATCTCATCCTTTCTTCCAAGTTCCAAGCTCATAGGTATCTAGATTCTGTTTCTTTCTGTCTTCTATCATACGCTGTATGCATATTTCCTTTTCTGGAAAAGAATTATCACATCCATGGCTAGGGCGGTACCATCTTTCTGCCAGACAAACTGGGAATTGATTTGATCCCTCAGTTATCGCAAACTCTCATCTCTCGGCTCTGCTTACGATTCTACGCTCACATTCTCATCATGACAACTGAAGTGGCTTTCGACACATCTATGGTAACTTGTGCCTCTTTGTTCTCCCAAGGTCACTCGCTAACCCAGCGCAGGGCTCCTTCTCCGTGGAACTCTACAATACCCATGCACCGAAGGTATGAGCTCTTTGCAGCTTCTAGGGAACCCTCACTAATGTCTTGCTCTTCAGACATGCAAGAACTTTGCAACTCTCGCCGAACGTGGCTACTACAACAATGTCATCTTCCATCGCGTCATTCCTGACTTCATGGTCCAGACTGGCGATCCCACTGGCACCGGTCGAGGAGGTAGCTCTATCTATGGCGAGAAATTCGAGGACGAGATTCACGGAGACCTGAAACACACCGGGGCTGGAATCCTGAGCATGGCGAACAGCGGACCGAATACCAATGGTAGTCAGTTCTTTATCACTCTTGCGCCGACACCCTGGCTGGACGGAAACCACACCATTTTTGGCCGAGTGAAAAGTGGCATGAGAGTGATTCAGCGTATGGGACTAGTCAAGACCGGTGCGGAGGACAGGCCAGTGGATGAGCTGAAGATCATTCGGGCTCGGGTGGTTGAAGCAGGCACACAAGAGTGAGAGTTGCGCCGGTGCGGCTTATTCCATCGGATTAAGGTGGAGGGCCATGCACATCAAGTATCTTCTCCCGGGAAAAACAGGTGTTGCCCAACTTGGAGAGTCTAGGTTCCATCTGCGATGCAGGTTGCAGGCACAACCTTCGGCGCGCCCAGCCCAAGTCAGGCCGGGGCAGCATTCTCTTGTTATTGTCTCAAGGTGCTCTATGCAAGCCTCCTGGCTCTACAAACTACAAGATCAGAGTGGCATAGCAATGTACCACTCTAATAATGAGATTATGGATGTATCACTACAAAACGAACCGCTTCCATCAAATGTCTCCATCAAGAGCAGCAGATACAGAGTGACAAGAAATCTTATCTACCACTCCCAAGCGAAGTCCAGTGAAGGACTACGCCAATGAAGACCAGGCTACCATAGTATAGTAACCCGTTCTGTGCAGAACACCGGGAGTGGTATGGAGAGAGAAAACTGTTCCGCCGAAATTTCGGTTCATATAGCCGTGCAGCCTAACCTCTTTGGGAAACGCTGAGTAATACATAGCCTTAGGCAGAAATGTTCTTGGCGAACATCCAGATGCTCTTTCCAGCCCTAATCGCATGATCCTCGAAATCCAAATATGGCTACTCCCGTACTTTGTGGGTCATGTTTCAGTTTTGAGCGTATGTATCTTGTATGGGGGATCCAGAAAATGTTTAATTTCTGGATCAAATAACTCTCTGGTCGATAATATACTAGACATACAACATAGTTAAAAGGTCTTGAAGATAACATCGCAGCAAGAACAAGCGCCAGAGATCGGGTAAAGTGGCTAACTTTGACCGGCTAGCTCCGAGCTTAGTCTTCTATTTCTGTTGCGGCTGATTAAAAAAGGGGCTTGGCTCCAGAGACCCCGAGTGTATCTGCTGAGATCGCCATCATCGCCATCATTGCCATCCAACTGTAAGCCCGCTGATCCCATCAACGCAGAATGGCGGCCAGGCTTTTCCGAAGCCTGCCACAGGTCACGTCATGAATTGGAGGAAGGCATCCGCACCTCTATACTCCTGAGGGTTGGACTTCCCATCCGGGCGTTTAGATGAGCCATAATTCTCGCAGGGGGAGTTAGGTTATGATGTTTTCGTTGTTAGCGCGGTATTCTTCGCGGCAATGAGCGTGGCTGGTGCGATTGGGACAAGGTAAGCAACACACCCAGTCATCGATTTGAGTCCTTTCTAATGGATGCTTTCAATAGTGTCGCCGGGGCAATATGGAGAACACTCTCCCAGGCAAGCTGCAGCAATATCTTCCTAATGAAGTGAAGGGTCAAGCCAAGTCTATCTTCGGATCAATTGTGGTAGCTCGAAAATATGCCGTGGGCACCGAAGCTCGTGATGCCATCAATCGCAGCTATCGAGAGTCGCAAAGACTACTTGCGATTGCAGCCCTTGTTTCACTTTCATTGATGCTTATTGTAAGAATGTGAAGCTGGGTGAAGACGGTAGGACAGAAACAGAAGCGAAAGACCATGACCACAGGGCCGCAGAGAAGGAAAATGAGAATAGTCGCACCTGAGGTATATATGTTCGTGGTCAAAGTAATGGCATTTGATGGTTCCGTTGATAATCGTGCACAACAGCATAAATGAGACGATCCTCCTGAGATCTGGGACTCGGGACTGCTGCTTCTAGCCCAGGGCTGGATGGGAAGTAGAATGGAGAAAAGCTAACTAACGTAATCCACTAGCGAGCTGGCCACACTAGCGAGCTGGCCACCCTACAAAAAACGCGTCCATGAATTAGCACTTAGTCAATTCAACTATCTACCATGCCACCAATTCGCTCCCAATCCTCCAAAGAATCAACTGAGCAAGAGGGCAGGATCTTATTAGCTATCAAAGCTTTTAAAAATAAAGAAATCTCTTCAATTCGTGAAACTACGCGCCGTTTCAAAATCCCCCGTTCAACCCTTTCTTCACGTCTTACCGGAATACAACACCGCGCGAATTGTCGCGCAAATTCGTGTAAACTGACAGAAATTGAAGAAGAATCTCTTCAAAAATGGATTCTCTCTATAGATTCCCGGGGATCAGCTCCCCGGCCGTCTATGGTGCGAGAAATGGCGAATCTTCTCCTTGAAAAGCGCGGCACTACCCCGGTTCTTTCGGTCGGCGAAAATTGGGTGACGAAGTATATAAAAAGGCATCCTCTCCTATCCTCCCGGTTTTCGAAACGGTATAACTACGAGCGTGCGAAATGTAAGCATCCAAAAGTTATAAAGGACTGGTTTGATCTTATTCAAAAAACCATCCTATAATTTAGGATCCACCCGGACGACGTTTATAACTTTGATAAGACGGGTTTTGCTATAGGATTGATAGCGACTGCGAAGGTTATTACGAGAAGCGAATACTACGGTCGGCGAGCACTTTTATAACCTAGAAATCGTGAATAGGTGACGGCTATCGAGTGTACGAATGCGGCTAGTTGGGCCCTTCCACCGTGTCTGATTTTTAAAGGCAAAGTCTTTATTGAATCTTAGTTCGATGGTCTTCCTTCCGACTAGCGTTTCGAAGTTAGTCCTAATAGCTGGACTACTAACGAAATTGGACTTCGCTAGCTTAAAAAGCTCTTTATTCCGACCACTTTTGTACGGATAAAGGGGGTATATCGGCTTTTAATACTAGATGGCCATAGAAGCCATTTAACACCGAGGTTTGATGAAATGTGTGAAAAAAACCGGGTTATACCAATCTATATGCCCCCGCATTTATCCCATCTTTTACAACCTCTAGATATAGGCTGTTTTGCGGTGTTAAAACGAGCCTATAGGAGACTGGTTGAATTCCGGATGCGGTGCGGATCCAATCATATGGATAAATTGGACTTCCTGGATTCCTATCCTACCGCACGAATGGAAGCTTTTAAACCAGAGATTGTTAAAAACAGCTTCCAATCTGCCGGTTTAGTCCCTTTCGCGCCAGAGAGAGTGATTTCGAAGCTTGATATTCGGCTTGCTACACCAACCCCCCCCCTAGCCGGGGTAGTGATTGGGATCCAAAAACACCTTCAAACTGTAGGCAATTGGAAAAGCAAGCTTCCTCTATCAAAGCATTGCTTCGTACGAGATCAGGAAGTCCCCCAAGTCCGCTGAATTCCGCTATAAATCAGGTTTTAAAAGCTTATCAAATGACGATACAATCCGCTGCACTTCTGGAGAGAGAAGTGAGTGATTTACGCAGTGAAACCGAGAAGAAGAAGCAGAAGCGTGCTATATCTGGGAAGCATCTATACGCAGAGAGCGGTCTCTCCGTGCAGGAAGCATCTGCGCTGATTATACAGCCGGTGGAAGCAGCTGAACCCGGTCCCGGTCAGCATGGTGAATCAGGTTTACAACCGCGTACAAAACCCCCCGGGGGTGCGGAGTATGCAGGAAGCCAGGACATAGGAGAGAGACATGTCCAGATAGATGATGTTTTTTTAAAAATTTAATTTAATGGCGTTTTGGTTGAGATAAATGGATTTGAAATTAGTATGTTGGATAAAGTGGCCAGCTCGCTAGTGTGGCCAGCTCGCTAGTGGATTACGTTAGTCTTTTGATAGTTATATCCTTATCGAGCGTATAGGGATATCAAAGAGGGTTTAATGAACGATAGAAGGCCCAAAAACGAATGAAATGGATTTATAATATTCAATTTAGTTTCCCTCTCCTCTTACTGAATGTCATTTTCTTTTTCCAACACGGGTAACCTGCAGCCAAGTGTCATCAAAGAACTTCGAATGCCAAAGCAGACGAAGCCAATGCCTCGATTTCGGTCTGCAGGGTAGGCTCAATTGCCGGGGCATATATAGCGCTGTGGGCTGGAGGCAGATCTTGCAACTTGCCTTCTCTATTTGCTTTCTCCCATGTCCCTGGGTCTTTCACGCCAATATTCCAGTAAACATGTAGTATTGGGGTTTTCCCGCGCGGAAGTGAGAGAAGCACAAAACCATCTGCAAAGATAGCCTTGTATGATTCACTTTGATAGTACAGTTTTAGCAGTCGGGTGAATTGACCCGTTGCAATGTCATCGTCGTCAGTAGCTGAGTTGATTTCGGTCAAGATGGCTGTTGACTGAAGTGGGGCGGGTGACCGCCTTCACGCGCATTTCCCGCGTTTTTCGCTCCAATTTTTTCTTTTCTTCTTCTTCTTTCCCCCAACAACCTCACCTTTGTGGGATTTCCAGCATTCAAGCCTGTGGAAAGACAGGGCATATTTCGACTGAATTAAATATCCCAGTTCTCAACCTCATGAGAACTTGAGCTGCCAAACTTGGCTGTAATACTCAGACTTACCTGCAGCTAGCACTTTGTTCCTGATTTTCCATACCATGGAAACTCTGTCAGACACGACTTGGGATGTGGTCATTGTTGGGACTGGGGTCTCCCAGTCACTTCTGGCACTGTGAGTGACTATCCTAGGGTGGTTGTGAGTTGCACTCACACTCCCAAAGGGCACTCTCACGATCTGGAAAGAAGGTTCTTCACATGGACCCAAACCAGTACTATGGTGGTTCAGATGCAGCCTTCAGTCTTGATGAGGCCCAAGAGTGGGTAGAGAAGGTCAATAAAGGTGAGTTTCCTGCTGTGTGTGCCTGGTTGGTTCGAGGCTAACATTCTGTTACCAAATAGACACAGATACATCACCGTTTAAAGATGCCTCGATCCTCAAACATGATGCATCTCCGTCCGAGGACACACCCAAACTTGCATCCAGTCGTGCTTATACTCTGTCCCTCTCCCCCTATTTCCTATATGCCCGTTCTCAACTAATGTCAACGCTTGTATCCTCAAAGGTCTTCCGCCAGCTGGAGTTTATGGCTGTTGGAAGCTGGTGGATTTACGCACCTGGACATCCAGATTGTGAAAAAGATGAGCTCAGTGCGGAAAAAGTACTCTATCGAGTACCTGGCAACCGGGAGGATGTGTTTGCTGCAAGTCATATCAGCATGAAGTCCAAGAGAACCCTCATGCGATTATTGCGTCATATCACTAAACCCAATGAGGATGAAGCTTCAAATGAAGGCGACGATACGTCAATGCCATTAAACGATTATCTAGCTTCCCAGTTCAGCGTCCCAGAAGAACTTCACAATCCTCTGCTGTCGCTGTCCCTGTCGCAGCTGTCCCAGCAAGATACTCCCGCCAGCTATGCTTTGCCCAGAATCCAAAGACATCTGTCATCCATTGGCCATCTGGGCCCTGGATTCGGAGCTGTGGTTGCTAAGTATGGCGGTGGAGCTGAACTACTGCAAGCTGCCTGTCGTGCATCCGCCGTGGGAGGGGGTGTATATGCCCTGGACACGTGTCTTGAGGATTGCTTATGGCGCTACGGCTCTGAATATTCCGAGCATCGTTTTCTATTGAAGCTTTCCAACCAAGGGTCTGTTCAGGCGAAATGCTTGTTTACCTCGGCGGCGGATACTTCTCCCAAAGACAGCTCAACCCCCTTGGTCGAGGTCGCCCGCTCGATCAGTGTTGTGTCGGCTACTTTCCCGTCTCTTTTCCCTGTTGCAGTCGAAGGTGCTCCTGTGCCCGCAACTGCAGTTCTGATGTTCCCAGGGGATACGTTGGGGAGCCCCAAGTCCCCGCCGGTCTACCTTCAGGTTCATTCGAGCGACACTGGCGAGTGTCCACACCAGCAATGTAAGCCATCCCGTGTGCAGTCTTGTCTGATATGTTTTTCCTCCCCGCTCGCATGATGATTTTTTTCAAAAACTTATCTACATTGCCTGAACTTGCTATGTTGAAAACCTTTTTACCTGATCACGAGCATCCTCCAAACTTGATTCGTCACCAATATTGTCGTTCGTGTGACTAATTGATTGTCACAGGTGTTATCTATTGCAGTGTGGCACTGCCTGGCCCGCAAGGTCAAGCACTTATCGAGGCCGCCGTGGATAGACTAATTCAGGCGGAGGGACCTCCTGCCCGCGTGTTGTGGTCCTTGCGATATACCCAGAGCGGTCGTCTCAGCAATGGTGAGCCCCGGCGTCTCACTGTTGAGGACGGAATTCCTGGCTGCTATCATTTCCCTCCATCGAGCCTCGACTTGGCATTCGAAGATGACACCCTTGATCTTGTAAAAGAGGCTTGGAAAATAGTCGTAGGAGATGAGGCTGATGATGCCGATTTCATGATGTTTGACGATCGCGAAGGCACTTCTGACCAATAACTCGTAGCATAGCGTTCGTTTTTATTACACTTTTATTCATATATCCCCAAAGACATAGTTGACGAGGTTGCTCTCTGTTTTAAATATGATAGTCATATAAAATATCTACTGCTCCGAATGTCTTCAACGTACATGTGTAAAGCTTAGATTGGTCTGCTGTGCCCACCCCACACCGTGTTGATAAAATGCATGGGGATAAGCCGCTTTTCCACGTCTTGCCGGTCTTCAAGCGCGAGTCAGTATATTGTAGAATATGAGCTGTGAAATCCCGGACAAGTGTAAAATGTAATGTCTGCTATGGTGACGCAAAAATAATATCGGCGCAAACCAGTTCACATAACGCCCCATACGTCATGCTAGGACCTGATCGTTGGTATAGATATTTCGAATATCTCACGGTTTCCTAAATGCAGAGTTCAACTAATCTTTACTAGATCATAGCTTACCTCCGTCTCTGCTTCTCCTATCTTACACTTTCATTGATCACAGATAAACACCCAGCAGCCCTCGCAATGCCCCTCGATAATGTCACCGGCAGTGTGACCGGACAGCTTCCTGTCGACAAAGTCCAATCAACAACAAGCGGAGTGGTCAAGAAAAGCGCACCAAAAAAGCTAAACCGAACAACCAAAGACCTGACCGACCCTGCTGTCCCAGGTCAATTCCCTTCGGACGATGTTCCTCCGAAAGGCGAGGGCATCGACAACAATCTCTCGTTTTCATCAATATGGTCCACCATCACAACATGGTTCTGTACGCTATTCCCCCGGGCCCTTGATTACTTCGAGTCCTGCATACAGAGTCTGGTCGCCTCGCTGCTCCCTCCGCCCCGTCAAGCCGCAATATACGAAGCTGCATTGAAGCGCCCTGCAGCAACAAGCTTGATCGTCTGTCAAATGATTTGCTGTGGGGTCCCTATACTGGTATTTTTGGCTGGCGTATTGGTCTTCGCTGCGGTGTCAATACTGCTCTGGGCTGTTCTGTCGTTGCTCATTCTTGGTCCCGTTTTGCTGGTCACGAGCATGATGGGCATGTGTATGTGGGGATGGGGTTGGATCCTTTATGGTTTGGTCAAGTGGGTTGACCAGCGGTTCTTGGGTGGTGTAATTGCGCGTTTTTGGCTTCCTCGGATGCAATCGGAGTCGACAGATGGAGAGGGTCAGTCTGAGGAGAAAAAGGACGAGTGATGTTTACATATTCCTGGAGTTGGGTGGACATGTGACGCTGGATAGTATACGCATTGTGAATTATATAGCATATAAGATTTACATTGACTTTGAACACAAAGGGTATGATATTCTGTCCAGACAGACGCTCAGACTACCTGAAGAGACACAAATGGTACCCCGGTGAAACTCTCAGGCATCGTATATGTAATGTTGTAGAACACAAATTCGTTAACAGAGTGATCAGTGTTGTAAGTGATCGTATAATTCGGTTGTGCATTTGTCGAGATCTTGAGGTTCAAACCAGGTAGGCCTTCCAGTCCAGTCACATTGAACCCGTTGTTAACCGTGAGACCACTGAACAAGAAGTTGAAGGAAACCGGACCATGTGCAGATGTTGCATTTGGATATGAGATGTTCAGAGACCTAGGGGCGGCCACGGCATGAATAGACGACTCTGTGACCCAGTGTGAAATGCAACCAATCTTATGGTCGTCAATAGCCCACTGAATGACGGCAGGATTGAATTGACTAGGGTTGATAGCGGGACCTCCGACAACTGTCTCGGCAACCGTTTCTGCGCCAATGGTCACATCCTTGGACATCCAAGCAGTGATATTGCGAGGGTAAACATCGAAGGGCGGCGAGTAAGCCTGTGAAGTATACATATGCTCGCCGGGGAATTCGAGTAAATTCGCCTTTGCCTTTGGAGGCAGAGAGTTCACCATTTCAGGCATCGACAGAGCGAACAGAGGGTAGAACGCGAAATCGTCTTGATGAAACATCCCTAGTTCCTGCTGAGGGACAGGAGCTTGTTCGCGTCCAATAACGCCCCAAATAACAGCGCCAGTAAGGGACGCATATTGTTTCATATCATAGCCATACGAGCGATCCCAAGGGCCAGCAACATTCTTCAGATTTGCATTGTAGAGCTCAGCGAGTTCATTCCAGCTGTATTCGAGCATCTCCGGTCCATAGGTCTTCAACAAACTGTCACTTGTCCCGTACTGGTTCCAGAGAGCTAGTGCCCACATGGCAACGCCAGCGTAGGTCGGAGAATTAAATTCAGACAATGTGTGGTGCATGCTCCAAAGATCGTAGATTTCCTGTGCGAAGGTTTCACCAGACCTTGTCAAGTTCGCATCTCCGACTCGTGCGCCAACCCAGTTATGGAGAATGGTTCGCATCAGCCAAGGATTGGAGTAGCAAGGATAAGAATTGTCGCCATCAACTCCTCCGACACGATAGAGATCGCCTTTGGCCGCGATATGCAAGGACCTTTCCACCTTGGAGACCGTCGCTTCTGGGAGCAGGTGACCATAATCATTCAAGGCCACGATCCAGGCACAGCCCACAAAGTCACGAATGTTTGGATCCCACTGACGATATCCATATTAGCAACATGTGTGTCAGACAAGGAATCACCAGCTTACCGAGCTGTATGGGCCATCATCGGGATATTTCAGTGTGCCAGGCTCCGGCTCTGAAGGCGCTTGTTGATAATTTCCATACCACTGTTTTGATGGATCGAGATATTGACCAGAGATGACATTGTCGAAGATACGAATGGCTTTCTCAACATCGCCTGGCCCGTTTCTCGCTAGCAATTGGGGCGCATACCAGGCTGTATGCCGACTATCATAGCGTCCACGACTACTGGTTGATGTAATCAGATAGCCGGCCTCGTCATCCCAGTACTTGTCATTCCATTCGATGGCAGTATTGAACATGTCAACCGCGTGCGATGACGCACCGAACCTGGATGACCAGCTGTCTAGTGGAGCAGCAGAGACAATGCCAGCATTTTGGACAGCATTCAACCCCAAGAGAACCAGTGATAGCTTCATCATGTGTCGGAGATTCCCCGATATGAAAATAGTCGGCAAAGGGTGAATTGCCAAAGAAGCGCAATTTCATTTGCTCTACGTCCCCCTGTCCCCTTGCTGTCTTTATAGTGTTTACAATTTGGCTTTCGGCATATCTCGTTTTAGCTTAGCTGCATTGATACTACCGATGTCTATCGTATTAGTTTAGTTCAACGATATCCGGTGATTCGCCGTGATCTCCGAGTATGCCGGTTGGCTTCCGGAGAATTGCCGATTTATACCTTCCCCCGCTCAAAGGATTAGAGATCTGCAAGATATAATTCCACCTATCATCGATACGTGTATACGAAAGCTCAAAAAAAAAGGGAGATAAGAGTTCCATTTGCTACACATACACATCGAAGTTACTTGAGCCACTTGGAACCGACAGCGACAATCTGATCCCGTCGAGACACAAACAATGCAGAAAGCGCGAGAATCCCAACGCCAAAGGCCCACTTTGAAACAGCCGAAGTCGTGTCATTTCCATCCCGGTCAAACGGCGGGGTGACGGGTGCCATCATCTTGTGAGCCTTCTGGACCGAGTAGGGGGGATACCGCGCAGCGAGAAGCGCCTCCATCCACGAAGGCACGGCGTTGATGTGTGTACGAAGATGAGAGAAAGTCAAAATACCATGGGGGCCATGATAACGTCCCTGGCCGGAGTTCCCAACACCACCGAATGGCACGTCACGAGCAGCTATATGGAGACCGCAGTCATTGAAGGTCACGCCTCCGGACTGGGTCTCGTTCAAGATGCGAGCCTTGTCGGCATCTTGAGTAGTGAATGCGTAGATTGCGAGTGGATGCTCTCCTGCACGCGTCCAAGACAGAGCGGTATCGAAGTCGGCATCGACGATGGGGAGGATCGGACCGAAAAGCTCTTCGGAGAGAAGGGAATCGCCGGGCTTAACTCCGGTGACGATGGTTGGTGCGAAGTATCGACTTTGAGGTATCCTCTGACCACCATAGACGACTTCTCCGGAGGTCTGTTGGAGTAGATTGTCAAGGCGCTCGAAGTTGCGATCGTTGATGATGTGTGTGTAATACTCCGGGTTGTTGTCTTTGCCTCCAAGGAACGTGTCAAAGTGTCGGATCAAATCAGCGACAAGACGGTCTCGTAGGCTCGGGTGGACCAGGACATGGTTCACATTCAAGCAAATCTGTGTTCAGTCAAGACGAGTTAGCTTCTGATAGCTGGGGGTGAATGGTGTGGGCCTACCTGTCCAGCATTCATGAATTTAGTTGCGGCAATGTGTTTTGCAGTGAGATCGAGATTCGCCGACTCGGCGACAATAGCAGGACATTGACCACCCAACTCGAGTGTAACGGGGGTCAGATGCTTTGCCGCTGCTGCATGGATTATTTTGGCAATATTCGGGGATCCAGTGTAGAAAATGTGGTCAAAGCGATGTTCAAGGATGTACCCCATTTCTTGTGGACCAGCAGAAACACACCGGATCGCATCTTGGTCCATGTATTGGGGAATAATATCCATCAGGACATCTTGGGTGGCACTTGCCACATCCGACGGTTTGAGAATAACAGCACATCCAGCGGCAATCGCGGCAATCATGGGCTGCAGGAGCAGAGTGATAGGGAAATTCCATGCCCCGATAATCAGAGTCACACCAAGAGGTTCCTTGCGGACAGTGGCTCTTCCCAGGAAGTTGAGAGGATCGGACTTTTCCGGTCTCTCATCCTTGGTCCACTCATCCAGCTTTTTGAGAGTGCGAAGAATATCGGCCTGAGTATTAGCGCAGTCGCCGGTATAGGCTTCTTGATAGTGCTTATGCAGATCGGTATAAAGGGCATCGCAGATGCGCTTCCTGTTGTCCTCGACCATCCACCAAGCACGCTTCAGTTGACGACGCCTCCATTCCTTGTTCTTGGTGGTGCCAGATGCAAAAGCACCCTGGACACTTTGATACGCCTAGAGAATGTGAGCGACCTTAAATACCTCCAGGGCTAGTATGGATGGTATTTACCTGATCAAATTCGGCCGTAGTGCTGAATCCCATGGTGAGCTGATGTGGAGAAACCCCCTGAAAGGAACCTTGGAAGGCTGAAAGGTCCCAGTTATAGTGTGGGGGGTTTATCCGTTTTATCCCCGTGCACTTCACCTGGGTGCTTTTACCGAGGACCCCGGTCCGAGACTGCACTTGATTTGATACAAATAAGTTGTATGTAATCCTGAATGTGAGTTATGGGACTTTTGAGGTATGTATCCAGCCCATATCCACGTTGGACGTTAAAAGGGTAAACTTGAAGTCAGTGGGGCCGAGTAACTATGAAGGCACTTATCTGTCATTTCAATCATCTTAGGTATCAACTTATCAACTAGCAACCTTGGGATGGTATAGCCAAGTAGAACCCCAATCGAAGTCCCCCTTGTCACATGAAAGCAGAAGATAAATCCCAGAGTGGATAGTCCAATGTCAGCGAATAAGAATGAATATGAATACGAATGCCAATCAATCCTTTGTACTTATCTCCTTGGCTCGCATATAACAGGAGAAAATCCTCCACTCATGCGGGGTAGCCGTTAAAGAATGACCGCGATTTCAAGAGCTCGTACAGGCTGCTGGACATGTCGAGCACGACGGATCAAATGCGATGGTAATTCCCCATAAAACCTTGCACAAGCACCGTCCTAATCAAAAACTCGTTAAGAGACTCATCCAGTCTGCCGTCGTTGCGCCCGTCAAAATGCCCCATGCGGATACGGACTTCGTCTGGTCTGGCATGAGGAATCTTTAGCCCGAGGCATTTGCCATGGAAGGGCAGGCGTGTGGTCCAAGCGAAAAGATGCTCAAAAGAAGGAATCGTTAGAGCAGGTGGACGATAAACTATCGCTACAACCTGAGCATACGGGCGCTGATAGGACCTGGATGTTTTTGAACACGACTATGATCGATCTCCAGATCCATTTCGATGGTACCCAGCCCAGTTACAAAAGAATGAAACCATCTCCTCAGCCAAGCCCGTTGTCGCCTTGGCTGAATACCATCTCTCCTGGCCAGCGATCAGATTGCGATCCTGTGCTTATGTCCTACTTCGAACACATCATCTGCAGCAGTTCAACTCTGGCCGATAATGCGAATTACAATCCATATCGATATCTCATACTCCCCATGGCCCTACAGTCCAAGGGGCTATATCATGCCGCCTTAGCCATCGCAGCCAACACCCTCAAGCTGTCAGATCAGCGGTACCGGCTTCCGGCCTTGGAGCATCACCATCGGGCAATAAATCACCTGCGCAGTCTATTAAATAAAGACAACTGGACGGAAAATGAGCTGGATGAGATGCTCGGTCTGGTCTTGATGTTATGCTGGTTTGATGTACGACCACCCTTGCTTCCTTGACGAGAGAGCCTCCTAATTCCTTGCAGATATCAGATAGCAGTCGTCCTTCATGGGTCACCCATCTCAACGGGTTCCAAAATTTAATTCGGACACGAAAAGATCGCCCCGGTCGCTCATGTCACAGCCAAGAATTGGCGAGTTTCTTCAATCGCTATTTCGCCTTCCACATAGTCCTAGCCCGCACGGCGTTTCGGATCACTCCTCCTTCATCCCATATATCCCCTCTACCGCCGGACAGTATACTGGAAAAATCAGATATGATTGATCCATACATGGGATTGAGCCCTGCTCTCTTATTGATGATCGACCAAGTAGCCGAACTAGCGTGGACGCGTGAGGATGGCACCATAAAAATCAGCCGTAAAGATGTTCATCAACTCAAGACGGACCTCGATAGTCTTCAACAAAGGATACCCACAGAACATATCGATCCTGACATGGAGTGTGCTGCAATCGCTGAAGCAAATAGGCTTGGGGCCCTTCTTCTTCTGCACGAGATCTGTTCCACCAAACCGCCTGTTAATCGCTCTGGTATCCCGACACTGGAATCAGAGGAGAAGAATGTCTATGTTGAACGGATATTGTCCTTGATGTTGGAAAAGAAAGTAAATATGATGCGTACCGCAGTTACGCCTTTATGGCCTCTATTCTTGGCGGGGTGCTGTGCTCACAGGCAAGAGGAGAGGGTCGTTGTGTTGCAGTTGCTTAGAGAGCTGGAGGGTATTCGTCGATTTGGGGTATGTATATTCCTCTATTTCTTTCTCTGTTAGTTGACTAACATGTCACCCGTTCCTTAGAACATTACCCCTGCGATTGAAGTTGTCGAAATGGTTTGGCGCCAGCGGGATCTGTCCGTGCAAGATGAAAGAAAACTCCAGAGGGTCAATACACAGCAGCAGAAAGATCCCTTGCAAGAAGCCCGTTTCTCATGGGAGCATGCAATGGTCATGCTGGGCGGGTGGAAACTAAGCTTGACTTGAGCTTCTACGTGGTTAATGAGGGTTTTGTTTATTTTCTGTTCAAGCGAAATGATCTCGATTTGAATAGCCAATAGCCAAACTGTGTCTGAATTGTTCGACTCCATTCTCCTCTCACCCATCTAGACAGCTGATCGGCAACGGCTTGCAAGCTTTTGGAGTATCTATCCATCTTGTCGAACGTAACCTTATTTGGTTCAGAAATGCTGATATCTTCAATAATCGAGTGCACCTTTGGGATTTCTTTCTCCGGCTGACATAGAACCTGAGCATGTGCATGGGAAGTATAAATTACTTGGCAAGGAAACAACCATCTCGTGCAGTTCAGATTACATTCGTCAAATGGCCCAAGCCCTTGAACATGTTCTAGCAGCAGATATTACTAGTCGCAATTTTCTGCTTAATTCAGATCTATCTATCAAAACATGTGGTTTCAGCGAATCATCCACAGATACCTGATTCCTCAGACACCAACAGCGGATCATAGTTTAGCAGCATGGCCACTTTCACCTATCTGTCTACCCTTCCAGCCTGTAAGGTCGCTCAACTCCATCTCTGGGTCCAAGTGCGCCAGGTTTTTCGCAGTGCTCTTTTGTCCAGCTCTCCATTGCCATTGGCGCACGATCTCCTGGTCAAGAGTCCCCTCGAGCAAATCTGCGACATATTTTCCAACGACAGGAAGGAATTTAAACCCATGTGCTGACCCGCCGGTTGCCAGGAAGAGACACTTGTGAGTAGGATGAGGGGTGACAAGGAAATGCCGATCAGCTGTATCAGCATCCCAGCAAAGCCGTGTATAGCAGAAGGGTCTATCTGCAAGCTCGGGCAGCACGCGCCGCAGGTTCCTGCGCATTTGGGCTTCGATCTCAAGAGGGAGACCATCGGTGGGTGCCTGAATGAATGTATGCGGAACAGAAGTGGTGATACCAGACTTTGTGGTTTGTACATTGGTGATGAATTGACTGTGAGCCATCTTGAAGATTCCATCTTCTTGAGGTGGGAAGAAGTATCCCAGCTCTAGGTTATCCATGATGGGCATCGAGGCATAGTGTTTCGTTTCGGAGGGGGTGAGTTGGATATGAGCAACGCTATGTCCCTTGGCAGTCAACTGACCCTTCACGTCTAGCAGTGAAGGTGTCCAAGCTCCTGCGGCCAAGATGACCATGTCCGCCTCGTGTCTCGTGCCATCCGCAGTGACGACTCCCTTGCACTTGCCCGTAGTATCATCCAGTATCAGCTCTTGCACTTTCCCCTTTGTCTCCCCCGAAATGTATTTTACCCCGTTCTTCTGAGCAGCACCTGCCATCCGTTCGATAGCTGTACCGGCAGCTGCCCACCCGGCCGTTGGGTTCCACACATTGATATTCCACCCATCCAACTTGCCCGTGACAACAGAGAAGCGAGCACGAATCTGGTCCGGCGTGAGCCTCTCAAGACCATGTACTCCTAGCCTCTTACATGTCTCAATTGAACCCTCGACAAAGGGCCGAGACAGGTTCGCCGCGCTGAGAATCCAACCGGGGACATGGTAGAGACCATGAAACAGCGGCCAAGACCGCCACGCTTCAATCGACTCAATTCCAAGACGTGCATACAACGGCTCGTTATAGTCGCTGCGGATAATCTTGCTAATATCGGTGGAAGCTGCTTCGCAGGAGGGAGGTGGGTATGGATCCAGCACGTGAATGGAAGCGTAGCCGCGCTGTGAAAGATGGTATGCGGTCGAAGTGCCAAAACAACCGGCGCCAACGATGAGGATTCGCGCATCTTTGTCCATCATGTGAGTTGAATTGATTCCGTGACTTGATTTAACCTCTCAAACTTTGAGGGTGGTGCCGCCATATTTATTGAGCCATTTTGCTCCAAGCCGCCTACGTTCTGAGCATCTCATCTCGCTACCAGCTTCCTCGCGCACAATTGTATGCACCATGAATATATTCGTATGTGCGGGGCAGAAATCTACTGCTTCGTTCTAACCTTCCGATAAAGGTCTCACAGCTCGGGGTAGTCGGAGATTCTCCGAGTGGATAGTACTCGTTTCGACCTGCATTCTTTACCCAAACATCTATTTCCCCAAGGAATTACCCAGGCACTTAATCTTCCTTGATGCCATGTCCTTGGGACTGACAATTACATTATTCAGGGATTAGCAATTCCAAGGTTATGCCAAAGATAACATGTCCGGTTGAACGTCTTCTCATTTGACACCATATCCATCCTTATAAACAGCAACCCACATCTCCACGCACATTCACTAATAAGTATACCGGAAAGACCTTTTTTCTTTATCAGTCAGATCTGAAAATGCGACAACTTCCGATGTCTCCGCATTTGACTGGGCTTCCTTATCACGGCGGTTATTTTCCCATCGGCAAAGAACTCCATAGGAAAGAATGGAAACTATAGCCACAACAAGACAGCCCAGAAGACCCTCATATCCTCGGGAATACGAAGGTGCATCATCGGAACGGAAACACTGAGGACCAATGATGTTGCCAATACAATACGCCAAGAAGAAGATGGCGTTCATAGTCAACTTTTTGCTATGGCCGCTGGTGTTGGCCATTGGAAGCGAAGTGGACAGAACGTATGGCGCCCAATAGGTGTAGAATACATAGTATGCTGCCAGCAGCCCTTGCTGGTTCTCACGTGGCAGCTTCCACATCAGGATCGCGCAGACCATAGGGACCAGATTGGCAATGGCAATGATGTTGCAACGGGAGTTGGGTACGCTAGCTGCAATAAAGCCCAACAGAATCTGCCAAACCGTTACAAGAACACCGGTGGGGATACCCAGTACAGTAGTAATCAACGGGGAATACCCCAGACCGGTCACGATAATAGCTGAAAAGGTCACCAGACCACCATTAGGAATGTTCTGCGCCAGCGAAAACAGCGCCAGAAGCCAAGTCTTAGGGTCAAGTAGACACTCGCGCACTTGGTACCACCTGATGGTCTTGTCTTCCATGCCGGTATTGTTGTCTTTGACGCGCTCGAGGCAGACGAATTTCTCACGATCCGAGAAATACCAGCATTTCACGGGCGAATCGGGCAAGAAGATATACAAGACTCCAGCCCAGACAAAGGAGAAGACACCTAGCACAATGAAGAGCAATCTCCAGGGGCTTAATGCCGTATTTGTTTGGCCGATACCGTAGCTGACCAGGCCCGAGAAGACGGAGGAGAGTTGATTAAACCAAAACGCGACTCGAATTGGCTGCTCGCTTGTCTTCCACCACATTACCGTCAAAATACTAGAGATTGGAAATACAGCGGCTTCCGTCATGCCCATCAAGAAGCGCACTGTGGCTAAGCCCGCAAAGTTCTGCGTTGCCGCAGTACATAGCAGCAGAATTGCCCACCCCAAGACCATTCCCACATACAGTTTGGCCACAGGAAGCCGCTGGATGAGCAGTGCTGCAGGGTACTCAAAGGCGAGGTATCCAAAGTAGAAGATTGAGCCTACCCACGAGTACTGATCGCCAGTCAAGTGAGTGTCTGTTTTCATACCGTAGATCGCCGCATTTGAGATAATAACTTTATCAATAGCAGCTAGAACCACTGTCACCATGACCAAGGGAATGATAATCAGATCAATTTTCCACAGCACGCGACGTGCTTCAGTCTCTGTGACAGGTTCCACAGCGATAGCCGGGTCGAGACGAGCGAGGAATTGTGCTGCAACATCTTTGCCGCCGGCTTGGTTTTGGGCTTCAAGGATCTCTCCTGCTCGGGTCTTTTCTTGATCAAGTGCAGGTTGTATCTCCGGAGTGGCAGCTTGTTTTTCGTCTGCCATGGTAATGAAGTAAAGAAGCTTATATATCAGGTGGTAGGAAGGGGCATGTACACGTCGAAAACCAAGATAGTCATTTGGGGTGGCTTTATACCTCAGTCGACCATAAATGAACGTGAAAGAAAACCACCCAGGTGGTTATCTTCGAAAAGTCAGGTGAATTAGGGTTTGCGTGCGACAGGAAGGTCGGAGCGACTGATAAGCGGTGCTTCTCCGCGTTTGTCTCCCCGCTCTGTCTCGGCATCCACCAGCCGATTCGATTAGATTGTGGCGCCTTTTTTTATAAAGTACTTCGCCTCGACCTGCTGATTAGTCCCAGTGGAGATCCATAAAAGGAAGCCTTGGTCCTTGCTTTCTCAGGGCAGGACATATTGCACATTATGTCTACTCGATTGGATGCTCCAAGCATTAAGGTCGCCATCGGTGAGTTGCCAATCTCAGAATTTCTATACATAATACAAGTAGCTAATACGCCTTCCAGATCGTGGCGGTACTTTCACCGACTGTCTAGGTATTGTGGATGGTCACGATGAGGAAATCGTCGTCAAACTGCTTTCGCAAGATCCAGCCAACTACGCCGACGCTCCGATTGAGGGCATTCGGCGTATTCTAGAGAAAGCAACAGGCAAGACCTTCCCGCGCGATCAAAAGCTCACAACTGCCGACTTCTCCAATGTCAGCATCCGCATGGGCACAACAGTCGCTACCAACGCGTTGTTAGAGCGTAAGGGAGAACGTCATGCGCTCTTGATCACAAAAGGCTTCAAAGATGCCTTACGCATTGGAACCCAGTCTCGACCAAAGCTGTTTGCGCTCAACATCCAACGCCCTGATGTCTTGTATGAGGACGTTGTCGAGGTTGATGAACGTGTCACAATTGAGGATTATCAACAGAATCCCACTCCAGATAAAGATAGTCTGCAAGAAGCTTTGCAGTCAGATGGGTGTTTGAAGATGGGTGTTAGTGGAGAGGTTATTCGCGTCTTAGAACCTCTTGACGAGACAAGCACAAGACAAAGCCTTCAGCAGCTGTACGAGAAGGGTTATCGCTCTATTGCGGTTTCCTTGGTTCACTCATACACATTCCAAGACCATGAACTTGCAATTGAGAAGATTGCAAAGGAAATCGGTTTCACCCAGATATCCCTATCCAGCCAATTGTTACCCATGATTAAGATGACGTCTCGTGGTGCTTCGGCGACCGCAGATGCATACTTAACACCAGTCATTCAGCGTTATATCGAAGGCTTCCGCTCGGGATTCAAGGATGGACTCAGCTCTGCCAGCACACACTGCGAGTTCATGCAGAGTGATGGAGGTTTGGCTAACTTTGAAAAGTATGTTGACAATTATCTGGAGTTCAAAAAATGAATTTGGCTAATCCTGTAGATTCACTGGGCTTCGTGCGATCTTGTCTGGGCCGGCAGGCGGCGTTGTGGGCTATGCGGGAACTTCTTTCGATGAGACAGATAGGAAGCCAGTCATTGGGTGAGTCCGAATCACCTTACGCTATAAAGTGATCAACTAATTTTGCAGATTCGATATGGGCGGCACTAGCACAGACGTCTCCAGGTATGATGGAAAGTTGGAACACACATTCGAGAACACTATCTCCGGTGTGACAGTAATGGCACCCCAACTAGACATCAACACAGTAGCTGCGGGTGGTGGCAGCATCCTCTTCTGGCGACATGGATTGTTTGCTGTTGGTCCCGAGTCTGCAAGTGCTCATCCAGGACCAGCATGTTACCGCAAGGGAGGCCCTTTGACTGTGACTGATGCCAACCTTTTCCTTGGCCGCCTTCTTCCGGCATACTTCCCTAAGATCTTTGGCCCGAACGAGAATGAAGCTCTCGATTTCGAAATCACCCGGAAGAAGTTCACGGAGCTCGCTGGCAAGATCAATGCTGAGACCGGACAAAGCAAGTCCCCAGAAGAGATTGCGCTGGGTTTCATTCAAGTAGCCAACGAGTCTATGGCGAAGCCTATTCGAGCCCTCACAGAGGCTCGTGGGCACGACACTTCCGCGCATAATCTGGCCTGCTTTGGTGGTGCCGGAGGACAGCATGCTTGCGCCATTGCCTCTTCGTTGTCTATTGGAACTGTCATCATTCATCGATTCTCGTCTATCCTATCTGCCTATGGCATGGCTCTCGCGGACGTTGTCCATGAGGCCCAAGAGCCAGCATCAGGGGTGCTGGATCAGACAGCCATGAGGAGCATCACCGAACGTATATCTGCGCTGAAGTCAAAGGTCACTATCGCATTGGCCACGGACGGCATTAAGGAGACCCAGATTCAGCATGAGGTCTACCTCAATCTGCGATACCAGGGTACCGACAACTTGTTGATGGTGCTCGAACCTGATCACGGAGACTTTATTGCTGAATTTGTCAAAGAGCACAACCGCGAATTTTCCTTCACATTCCCCGGCCGTAACATTCTTGTTGAAGACATCCGAGTCCGTGGCATTGGGAAGGCAACCTCTATTGCGCCAGAAGCACCTCAACAAGAGCTCAAATCAGTCACAAAGAAGCCTGTGGGCCCAGAGAAGCAGGACGATTCATCGTCTGTGTACTTTGCCGGCGTCGGTGAAGTTGCTACGCCGGTCTTCTTCCTAGATAACATGCAACCAGGATATGTCCTGGAGGGTCCTGCAATGATCATTGACAAAACTCAAACTATTGTTGTTGAGCCAAATGCTACAGCTACGATTCTGTCTCGGCATGTGATTTTGGATGTTCAGTCTTCGAAGAAGCAGGCTGCCGATGCAACAGTCGTGGACCCTATCAGATTGTCCATCTTTGGTCATCGCTTCATGTCTGTTGCTGACCAGATGAGTCGAATGTTCCAAAAGACCTCCGTGTCAACAAACATCAAAGAGCGACTAGACTTCTCCTGTGCCGTGTTCTCTCCTGATGGAAAATTGGTTGCAAATGCGCCAAATGTGCCAGTGCATCTAGGAAGTAAGGCCTCGTTTCAAAAGTGTTGAGTGTTAGCCAAAGGGAATGCTATGCTAACATCTTCTTCAGGTATGGAGTATGCTGTTCGGTATCAGCATGAGAAATTCGGAGGCAATTTGAAGCCCGGCGATCACATTCTCACCAACCATCCTCTTGCCGGCGGAACGCATCTTCCCGACATTACTATTGTCACTCCCGTCTGGGATGGTGAGGGCAAAAACATTGTCTTCTATGTGGCCTCCCGTGGCCACCATGGTAAGCATGAAGCTGTTCTCCTTCCCCTTTACTATTGCCGTGCCGTTCTAACCAAAATCAGCTGAAATCGGTGGGATCGCCCCTGGATCTATGCCTTCAAACAGCAAGATGCTGTACGAAGAGGGTGCCATGACAATGGGCTTTAAGGTAGTATCAGAAGGCCGTTTTGACGAGGAGATAGTCCGAAAGTTCCTATATGATGAGCCCGCTTGGTACCCCGGCTGCAGTGGTACCCGCACATACAACGACAACGTCTCAGATTTGAAGGCGGCCATTGCAGCAAATCACAAGGGTGCACAGCTCCTGGAAGCTTTGGTGATCGAGAACACATTGGAAGTAGTCCACTTCTACATGGACGCAATCAAGCGCAACGCAGAGGTCGCCGTCCGTGAACTGCTCAGGTCCATTGGCCGCAAGAACGAAGGAGTTCCTCTTCGATTCTCTGACTTCATGGACGACGGCACCGAGATCAAGCTGGAAATTCGCATCGATTCTGACACTGGGTCTGCCGACTTCGACTTTACAGGCACGGGCCGGGAAACATTCAACTGTCTCAATGCCCCGAAAGCCATCGCCCATTCAGCCATTATTTACAGTCTGCGGACACTGATTGATGTTGACATTCCCCTCAACCAGGGCTGTCTCGCCCCGGTTAATGTGATAATTCCCTCTGGCACACTTCTCAATCCATCTGGGCATGCCGCTGTCTGCGCCGGTAATCCCATCACATCACAGCGTATTACAGACGTCGTCCTGGGTGCTTTCAACGCCTGTGCTGCCTCCCAGGGCTGCTGCAACATCATCTCATTCGGCATGGGTGGCGTTGATGCTAATACCGGCATTGAAGTTCCTGGATTTGGCGTTGGCGAGACAATCTGCGGCGGCTCAGGTGCTGGCCCATCTTGGAATGGCACCTCGGGCGTGCATGTCCACATGACAAATACACGCATCACAGATGCAGAGGTCTACGAGCTGCGGTACCCTGTAATACTCCGCAGGTTTTGTATCCGAGATGGCTCTGGTGGCGTTGGTCGATTCCGCGGTGGAGATGGTGTTATCCGTGAGTTGGAGTTCCGTATGCCTCTTTCGGTGTCTATGCTCAGTGAACGGCGCGTGTATCGCCCGTATGGGTTGGCGGGGGGTGAGCCTGGACAAGCAGGCTTGAATCTTTACCTGAAGAAGGAGCCCGATGGAACGGAGAGAATGATCAATATTGGAGGCAAAATGGAGCTCGTGGTCCAGCCTGGGGAGCGGATTCTGATTCATACGTGAGCACATCCTTCCCTGTTTATCTGAAGATGTATGCTGACAATTCTTTTGGCTTAGACCTGGAGGTGGTGGCTGGGGTAAGGCATCCGACAATGAATTAGCAACGAGCGACAGCAAGGCTCATCAGAATCCGTCGGCTTTCCAGCCTCGAGGAAGTGTGCACGCGTTCAGTGTCGCTGCCGAGGCGGCAATGTGACGGGTATATATATATACGGATGGAATATAGACGAGAATTCTTACAGACTTCAGTTATTTGATTTAGTTTGATTTAGCATTATGCTTTGATGTCTTCCATAATTTATTCGTGTTAATTATATGCAAATATACAAATATAGACATCTAAACATCTATAAAGCCTCGGTCTCAATCCCTTGTAGAATGCCCAGCCCGCACAAAGGGATTGACATAAGCACCTCCACAATCCATCCTTGGACGTGGACCAACTCATTCAACGCCTTGACCTTTTTGGATTGAGTATGGTTCATGGCAAACATGGCTTTCACTCGTTTGTTGAAGATCCCAATATTCCTCTTCACTGTTGCCCTGGGTCTCGTTATTTACCAAGCGTCTAAATCCTCGTTCCTCCAGTCTATTGCATCATCATCCGAAGAGCAATCTGTGTCGTCCTACTTTGGGAGCTGGAAAACATGGTTCCATCCATCTCAATCTAAGTCGACAGACTCAAAGCAGTCCCTGGCGAAGGGGTGGAATGTGCTCCACCACCTGGGAGGAAATGGGCCCTGGATTGAAAACGCCGGTGAAGGGCCAGCTTCGAATCTAGCACCCCCAGATGGCTGCTCAGTAGACCAAGTGCATTTAGTATGTCTAATGACAATTCCTTACTATGATTTTGCTAATACGATCCAGTTATCTCGCCACGGAGAACGATATCCAACACCCTCTGCCGGGAGTAGTAGGTCAGCCCATCAGTTAGGAGTAACATGTTTTAATGTTTCCCAATGGCAGGACATCTCCAGTTTCTGAAGCGAGTGAACGAGACAGGACTACCCTTGAATGGCTCACTTGAATTCTTGAATAACTGGACCTATTTCTCCGACAAACCCGAAAGAGACTTTGGTGAGTTGACCAGCACAGGCCCTTACGCTGGAACGCTGGGTGCATTCAGGACTGGTGTCATATTCAGGACACGATATGGAGATTTGATCCCCAAAGATATCCGCACGCATCTATGGGCAAGTGACTCGGGCCGTGTGATTGATACAGCCCGTCATTTCGCCTCTGGATTCTTTGGTCTAGACTGGGAGAGCTCTGGAAAAGCACAGTTGCAGATTGTTCCTGAATCTTTTGAAAGGGGCGGAGACACTTTGACTCCAGGTGATACCTGCCTCAAGTATCTCGAGGACACTATACTTGGCCATGACAATGGCATGAAGATGCTTGCACAATTCCAGGAAACATACATTCCTGCAATTGCAAGCCGCCTGATCGATGAGGACAATGTCGGTCTGAACAACTTCTCAAATGAAGATGTTTATGGCATGCAGGAGATGTGTGGGTTCGAGACTATGGTGCGAGGAACGAGTCAATGGTGTGAAGTGTTTACTGAGCAGGACTGGTATAACTTCGAGTATGCTCGCGACTTGTTGCTTTATTACCGTGCAGGTCCGGGCAACATATACGCTGGTGCGATGGGATGGCTCTGGTTGAATGCAACGACTGGACTGCTTCACGATGGACCAATCGTGGGAAGCATGTTCTTGAGTTTGTAAGCCTAGCCCATCATCCGTCCCGTGCGAAGCACATTTGTGCTAATTTGATACCCAGTGTACATGATGGCGATATAGCCCCATTCCTCACAGCACTAGGGATCTTCACTGGCGACAAGAAACTTCTTCCCACCCACATTGCCGCAAACCGGGAATGGCGCATTTCTCCCGTTCTCCCTATGGGCGCAAGGATCACGATTGAACGATTATCTTGCCCACCAGAACACGAGGATCCGTACGTCCGAGTTAACATCAATGATCGAATCATACCACTGCCTTTCTGCAAGTCAGGTCCTGGGGAGTCTTGTCCTCTCGATCAATTCGTGGAATATGTTCACCAACGAAGACACGAAGTAGGGGATTTTGCAGAACGGTGCGAATTGGAAGGGGATGCTGGATATATATCATTCTTGCATCAAAATTGACCTAGGTAATGCGACTGGCATCTGGAATTGATTTTTGTATTTCCCAATTTAGCATCATATGTGATATGTTTCCATATTAGATGGAGATGTTAAGGCTGGGGCTTAAACTGTATTGTGAAAAAAAAGGCTCATCCAATTGACCAAGACAACTCAATTTCTCAAAGATAAATCATTAGATGATTAAGAAAAGAAGAGATCAGAAGAAAAGACGAAATCGTGGAAGTTTTTGTAGATACGGCCCCACGTGACCGTATCCCGGCGAACCAGTGTTTACCAAAAGTTTTGGATCCCTCGATGCCGGACAAATTTACCCTTTTGCGCATTCATCTCGCAGAACCTCCCTTTCTCGAGCTCTCACTTTTTCACGTCTCTTCCCTCTGCGTTCACCTTATCCCTTGACTACATCCCATCTACCGTCATGGAGTACCACTCCGTCCCACTGGAGGAACGCGCCAGAGACGAAGATGGCAACCTCCTCCCTTGGGGTTATGTCTACAAAGAGTATGTCCAGTGAGATTTGTAGCTCCTTTCCTATCAAAGCTGACCAGCTCGTTCCCAGTGAATCTCGCAACCCTCGACGACCACCTGAAGAATCAGGACCCTTCGGCAAGAGAAGAAATGCTCGATACGATAATGCCCGCTCACGAACACGAACTGGAACACCAGCAAAGCGCGAGAACCCCAATGTCGCCGAGTTTGGTCGCCTATTCTCGCAACAACAGCAGGAGGAGGAGAAAACACACGGCTTGCCCAAATCATCATCGTCATCCAGTCTCGACAACCCACGGAAGCAAACAGAGAAGGTCGCCACCGAATGCATACTCTATGGATACAAAAACAAGGACAGCGAGTGGAAGGTGATCGACAAGTACGAGCGCATCTCCCAGGGTATGATCTGCGAAGACTACCCTCGCAACGACCCAAATCTAGCGAACCAATACACCCAGCTATTGAGCGGAGGCGACGTTGTCATCCGAAACCTGTCGGCCGATGCGAATCGCAAGTCGAAGCGCTATGCTGGTGGCTACCACTGGATCAAGGTTACCTACGACTCGACCCAGTCCGCAGACCGCGCGTGCTTCTACTCGCCACAGGAAATTGATGGGCACATGGTCTTCTGCGAGCTCTACAGTGGCCACGGCCCAGCCGAAGACGCCCCCATCCCTGCAGACTCTGCTGCGAGCAGTCGGGTTCGCAATAAAGCACCGCGCACCTTGACTACCTCACACTCGACCGCCTTCCTCTCCAACTCCAGCAAAGACCAGGACCGCATGACACTGCCTCGGTCCTTTGCCATGAACAACCTCTCCAGTGTACCGGATATCCCAGAGGACGAACGGCACTCGGTCGATTCTTCGACGGTCGCTGGTACCTCCGATGATACAATTACATCTACTGCAACCTCTGCCACTGCCACTGCCACACCCTCATTCCAACAAGGCAGTTTCAATACGACGACTTCTTCGTCGACATGGACGACAGGGGCTTCGTCCAGTAACGATCGCACCTCAGTCCATCAACGCCGAGCTCCCGGTCAAGCCGAACCCGCCCCCGACAACGAATTCATGACGCATATCCCCACCGTCCGTCGTACCAAGCTGCGCCCCATGGTCGAGGCACTCCCTCCACAGCCAACCATGACCGAGCGCATCCTCCGCTCAATCCCCATCTTGAGCTGGTTCACAGGTGACATCGTGGGCGAGGGCCCGCAACTCCGCGAGGACGGCACGTTCGATTCGGAAAGGTCTGGCCTTTATTGGAGGTTCTGGCATACGTTCGATTATTTCCTGAGGACGGATATGTGCGGACTGAAGGAGGATAGTTGAGGCGACATGAAGGCCATCGCGTACTATGGGAATGGAATACCTTTTTGTCTTTCATTCACTACATCACGGATCTTTCGTCACAATTGCGAAGGCTTGGGCGCGATCAACCTGAAATCCGAATCGCTACGCAGCTTGAGGGTCAGTCCTCAACAGTACTTCGCGCGTCGCGCATGGCATTGAGGCCAACGGCTTTGTGGTAGAATGGCTCGGGCGTTGGTCAATAGATCATTTGTACGATAGCTGCTGATAGCAGACATAATGAACTGTCCTGTCGACGAATCGCGCCCAAAATTGACACACCGTAGACAGTAACATACAATTCTTCATACTTCAACGAGTCTTCAGATAAATAATCGAACTGTCAGAAGTAGAATTCCTTCTTTCCGTCACCAGGTGCATCAATAGCTCCGACACGATATAAACGCATCTCTCAACTCCGCCCGTGAGGAAGAGACGAAACAGCAAAAAAACGAGAAAAAGAGAAAAAGACTCAACAAAAACAACTCTCAAACCAGAGCTTAAATTTCATTGATCATAGACGAAAGTTTTTAAAGACTCGATTTAGTTCGCATCTAGGCGTATTTATTCCTTAGTCTCGAAGTTCTCGCCCTCGACGAGGTCGGGGATATCATCCTCCTCGTCGTCCTTCTTATCGCCTTGCTGCTTCTGCATGTTCTGGTAGCTCTCGGCGAGCTTGCGCAGGGAAGCGAGGGAGTCGGGGCCGAGCTGGTTCAGGATGTTGGGGACGAGCTCGGTGAGCTCCTTCTCCTCACCGTTGCCGTACAGGGCAAAAGTGTTGGAGGGGACGGCACCGTGAACTATCGCGATGAGTGATTAGTCTTTTTTTCTTCCTTTCCTTCTTCCTTGCCTTGTGTGTTGAAGGCCAAAGTTGGTTTCCGGGTGGTGGCTACTCACCACGGGGGTTGGCGAAGTGGATGACGTTGCCGTCCTCCTTGAACATGTTGACCTCCTCGATGCCCTGGATGGGCTGGACGTTCAGCTTCTTGAGAGCGGCCTGGAGCTTCTTGTCATCGGCGCCGGAGTTGCGGACGACCTTCTTGACCTTGCGGCGGGGAGTACCCTTGCCACTGTAAAATTGTTAGTTGGGTGGACATTGGTTGAAAAATGTGGTTGTGTCGGTGCGGATGAGTGGGTGAATGTGCGTGGTGGGGGGATGAATTGGGAGGGGGGGGCGAAAAGATCGAAGGAATGCGAGGGTTCATGACGAGGCCGAGTCAGACTGGACACTGGATTCTCTGAGCCATGCGATATCTTCGGTTCGATATTTGGGATATAGCGCCGTCGCATAAATTCAAGGATCGAGAATCAAGAATCCGTAGTCTGACTATCGGCTGTGTCGAATCCGGGTATTGCAGTTCGAAAATTCATTTCCGCATAAGAGAATCGAGAGGTCGGGATTAAACGAGTGTTCTGGACAGAATATACATACCCTATCAAGAGAAATCATGTTAGCTATCAAATTTGTACAAGCATCCACCAGACATGCAAGTAAATTGCAGCATTGAGAAATGACCAAGCTCCAGGACTACCAATTCCATAAGAATCACAGCTCCACGTCATGACCCAGATCATATCTCAAGCTCCAAAATTCTTGAATATTTCCAAGAGAGACAGAAACATACCGATGCGAACGCTCGCCTGCATTCTAGCCAACTTTGCCTGATCCATGATGAAGTCGGGAGGGGTGATCGCCTGGTGCGGGATTAGCTGGTAATTCGGTGGAATTTAGGGACAAGAGATTCTGTTCGATTATTCCAACAATGAATCTCTACGTACCGTTAATAAAGGGTTGAGGGGGAGATGGTAGGAGGGAACGTGAAGTGGAAGTGGGTGGAATGATGATGCATCCCCAATGAGTTTTGTGTGGGGAGTTGGACCAGAATATTCGCTAATGCGCCGATTTGGGTTAACGGGCAGTCTTTTTGTTTAATGTCTACATTCTGATATGTTTTATAAATTGATTCTATTGGAATATCCTCTATCTGTTCTTTCTGGTGATTTTGGCTCTTTGCAAAGTCCCAGACTTGTTCGATTGTGGGATATCGACGCTCGGCTAAACCCTAATCGGGCTGATCTCGAGTAGATGAGATACATCAAGAGACATACCTAGGTAGTATATTTTCAACATTCGAACACTAGATTTATATTGACACTGTTGTTATATGGTTTCAATATCCTTATTGCTGAAATACTGACCTTGGTATATCCCCCAAAGCCACAGCAGTGGACACAGTTCCATTGGATCCAACACGGCTAACTACTAACTACTAACCACTAACCTTAGCTCTCTCCTTCTCCTCTATCTCAATCTGCTTCTTCTCCCAATTACTAAAATACTTGCGCCAAGGATGCTTCTCCTGGAACCCAAGAAGCTTCTTTATCTTCGCATTGGAAAACGGCGCCTCAAACTCCTCCATCTCGCGCGTGATAGGTATATCCGGGAACTGCGACTTCAGAAAGTCCTTCGTAGGACTAAGATTGGTAATATGATCATTGGTAGCATTGAAGACCTGGAACCCAAGCCCATCAGCCCGCAATGCCGCCTCACACATCCCGCCCAGATCGCGAGAATCAATATACGACCACCCATGCACCTTCCACATCGCCGGCTCATGCACATAGCTGTAGAAGATCTCTTTGTTGTACTCCTCGGGCTCGATAACCCGCCCAATACGCAGGATGTATATATCCACCCCGAAGCGCGCCGCAAAACCCCGCGCGATGCGCTCCCCGCACAGCTTCGCGATCGCGTACGTATCCGTCGGGTTAACGTCTAGGTCTTCGTGGATCGGGAACGAAGGGAAGTTTGTATCGCCCTGCGCGAAAGCTACCCCGTACACTGTTACGCTGCTCGCGATGATGATCTTCCGGATCCCAAGCTTGCACGCTGCTTCGATGATGTTGTATGTACCCTGCGTGTTCGAGCGGAAGGTCTCGTTGTCTGGTACAAGCATGTTGCGTGCGTAGCCTGCGAGATGGATTACGGCGTCTGGGCGTGGCGGGAGGCCTTCCGGGAAGGGTTCGTGGAGTGTCCATTGGCCGGACAGGGCGTTGAACACCTGGCCGCTGTCGGCGAGGTCGGTTTTTAGGGTGTGCACCTTTGGGTAATCTAATGGCATTAGGTCCAGATTCAGGATTATGTGTCCGGCGCTGAGAAGCTCGCTGATGACGAATTGGCCTGCTTTGCCGGAGCCGCCGGTCACGACAATGTGGCCCATCCTGGTGATAGCGTCTGGCAAACACGGGCTTGAGGGTTGGAATCTCCACTCAAGGGATACCTTGTTTGATTCTGGGGTCTTTGAAATGAACAAGCTAAGAGAGCACTTATTTAGGGACTAGGGCAGCATGACCGACAACGAAATCATCATGATGCCATTTGCCTCCATAGGCGGGAGAATGGCAGCGCGGATTTTAAAAAAGCAGAAACAAGCTAAATCACCGATAACATTTTAGTCATTTTATATATTCATCACAGGTGCCCCTGTGGTTCATTTTCGCTTCGAAACCTGAGCCTCGGTCCAATCCCAGAGCCTGTGAGCCAACTGCGCGTCCTGCACAGCCGCAGTGCCACCACTGCGGTAGCCAATGGGACTATAGTAAGCTCCATTGATGATATTCTCGCGTTGCGTGCCAGCCGCCCAAAGAGAATTCAGGGCTCCAGTAGCAACACTGCGAAAGAACGTGGAGCCAGCAGCAGCAAGACCATATTTCATCGTTGAATTGAGACTCTTCGTGTGGCCATAGAGCCCGCTATCAACCGCACCGGGATGGACGGCAATAGACAATATATCAGGATGCCGGCGGGCCAGCTCGGATGCAAAGAGGATGTTCGCTGACTTGGAAGCGCCGTAGCGCGTCCAGGTACTAGAAGCCAACAAGCCAGGGGTAGATGTTATCTCCTCAAAGGTGGAGGGGGCAACAGCGTGAGCCGCCGAAGCGAGAGTCACGACCCGAACATCGGGGACCTCATCCTTAGCGCGCTGAAGATCAACCGTCTTCTGTAGGGTAGGCAGAAGTAGTTTTGTGAGTAGGAAGTGACCAATATGGTTTGTGCCGAGCTGGACTTCGAAGCCTTCCTCCGTCGTGGTAGGAGGGTTGCCCATCGTACCCGCATTTAGGATCAGGATATCTAGGCGATCGCTATCGGACTTGAACTTGTCTGCGGCGGCGCGGATAGATTTAAAGGAAGATAGATCGAGCGCGAGGAAGCGGATATCGGCGGGAGAGGAGAGCTGGCTCTGTAGCGATTCAATTGATTCGCGCGCTTTGCTCTCGGTACGGGCGGCCATGTAGATACGCGACGGGCGATGCTTGGCGAGTTGGAGGATGGTCTCTTGGCCTATACCGGCATTACCTAGGTCAATCAATCACGGGGTTAGTGTTCTGGAAGCTGTAGATATGTAGATAGGTATAGAAAGAGGATATGTACCTCCTGTTACAAGGATGACCTTGCCATCCAGGTCGCGAATGTCGCGCTCTGGCTTGAACGAGGGCCCTAAATAGCCGAAGGTGGCCTCATTCAGAGTCGGGCCAAAGCTCGATAGTGCTTCCCGGGGATGACGCAAGCTATAGGTCGCGAAGCCACGAGTGGCTATAAAATCACGGAGATCCATACTCGGTGCGATCGGATTGAATGAAGGATATGAGGGTAGAAGTTGAAATCAGGTTAGCTCCGGGACGGGGGGATTAAGTAGCCATCAAAACTTAAGAACGGCCTGGGGCCAAGGAATGACATCGTTTCCTTTTAGCATGTAGTGAAGTGTACGGAGTTGAGATGGAAACCTTGGAAGTTTCCAAGATCTCTCTGATCTTATCAAGTTTTCCTATTGGTCCCATACGGCAGGGATTCATTTCTGGAATATCCCAACCTATAAGCCCTGGAGACTCCTTCAACTTTGTAATATAAAGAAACATAAACAATAAACCGATTGTCCACGGGTATTTTGTAATTGTATATCTCACCCGTGGACATTTCATCGCCAAGCTAGTAGTCCAGTCCTGCAAGCCCCCCGCAGGTTAAACCCCCCCTTGTATCTTGAAACTCCCCTCTCTTGGCCACCTGTCCTGCAGACTTACTTTTTCTTCTCTTTCCCTCGAATACAAGAAGTCCAAGGATTTCGGCCGTAACACAAAATTCCGAACTGTTTCGGCATAGTCGCTTATCAAACAATCTACGTTTCAGTTCCCGGCATTGAGACACGGAATATTTAAACCAAAATGAGGTTTCTTTGCTTGCACGGCGGTGGCACCAATGGCGAAGTAAGCACTATGCAGTAGCTCTCATATAGAAAACACTGACCGGCTACAGATTTTTGAGATCCAAATTGGAGGCCTCCGCCAAATACTAGAGAAAAGTGGGCACCGCTTCAAATTCATGAACGGCAAGATAAACGCCAAAGTCGAAGAGGGTAAGCTTACTACGGAAAGCTATTAACCGCCTAGCCCATGTATTAACCCAACTCCAATCCAGAACTCGAAGGAATAGTGGACGGCCCCTTCTATAACCACTACACCCGATGTACCTCACCAGGCTCCAGCGTCCTCGAAGCCTTCGACCATACCAAGCGCTTCATCGCAGAAGAAGGCCCATTCGATGCAGTTATAGGCTTCTCACAAGGCGCAGCACTAGCAGCCTCACTTTTAATCCACCAAAAGAAGACGCAACCGGCCGAACCACCGCTATTTCGTGCTGCGGTGTTTATCTGCGGTGCGGCGCCATGGGAGAGTTCTGGGCTGGAGCATATATCACCGCAGCCGGACACGTACCCGATTGCCATCCCAACGGCGAATATTGTTGGCAAGGCGGATCCGCTGTTCGCTGAGGGAGTAAGGTTATTTGAGCTTTGTGAGCCCGCCAAGGCGGCTTTCTATGATCATGGTTCCAAGCATATGGTTCCGTTTGATATGAAGAACACGGAGGGCATGATTAGGGTTATTGAGGAGACTATTGCCAAGGCTATTAGGGGCTAGCTGAGATGGATGGGAATTTGGAGATATTATGGTATGATATCATAAAAGGCAGTCTAGGTGGAAGCAAATTCTAAACTTGCAGCCCTAGATAGCAACAACACCAACATTCCCAGCTTACTCTGTATTTGTTGGGCACTGGCAAGGGAATACTCATCTTGCCACACTTTTGTCCATCCAACTAGGAAAGGAGTACTGAACCACTTTGACATCCTGGGTTCCACTGAGCTTGTAGTGATTCCTATATCGCTGATCGATCTATATAAAGATGAGATCTTCAAATGGATCGACGAAGGTATTCGAACAATTAAACCAAGTTGTCTTCTAGAACAAGGAGAAACGCAAATACCAACGGGGTAATTCCGATTGAATTCGATGGAATATACCCCCACAAAGCGGTGTATACCAGGTGAGTCGCTTGGAAATCCCGTCAAAGTACATGAAATAAATATTCCATTTGCCTGACTTCGTGATTTTCAATATCGGACCTCGACCAAAACGTTTGTCTTCAGTTACAGTCTGAGGTTTCATGCATTTATCGTTGACTTACTGAACTGATCATGAAATGTCAGATCAACCTCGGAAAGGTGTCTGGAAAATGTGACCCCCAGGGCTAATCCGCGTTACTAATAATAGGTGGACCCGTTGTCCCTCGTTCCTCGAGCAACACGCTTCTATCGGCATATCAATAGGCAGCCATATAACTAAGAGCTTTACTATTTATGCAGCGGAAAAATTACAAAAATCTACAGATATGTAACTGTGGATAGGTAGTTATGTGAAGAATAGAATATAACTTACTCTCATCTACCCTTGTTCATCCTTGTAGTGTAACTCTCACATTGTGCCTGTTTGCGGTAAAGAAATTCCAATGTTAATTGAAGGACACCGCGGAACTATCTAGGCCAAACTAATGATGAGTATGTCCTTCGCCAACAATAATTGCGAATAATCATAGACTTGAAAATAATTAACATTTAAGACCCCAAAACACAAAAGCCGGGAGCCTACATAGCATGCTTTGTACTGCGAAACGCCACAGCACGTGACTCTGGGCAAAGCCGCCTCAGCGGCAACTTGTCAGCTTCACTTCAGACAACACCATTAATCCTTTCCCTCCGTCCCTCGCCGTTGCGCTACATCCTAATCCTTATCGCTCTACGATAAATTTCCTCGCATACCCACGATCTGCGTCGATTCTAATCACCCAGACTGTCCCTTCGCAGCGCTTCCCCATCAAAACAACACAACCCCTGCTCCCACGAGGTCGTTTAGACACTCCCAGTCTCCGGCCAATCCAGATCTGAGATTCTCTCAAATCCTTTCACGACTCACATAATGGCTGCCACCGAACAACCCTACGACCCTTATATCCCCTCCGGCTCCAGCGGAGCCCCTGGTGCCACCGGGCAGAATGGTAACCAGCGAACCGCCGCTTTGCAAGCAGTAAGTCAATCCTCAAGGATATCTTGACTCCTAGCAACCCTAGATATTGAGAAGACACATAAATGTCACCTGGTGGATGGCACATGCTTGTTGTCTTGTTGATATATCGAAATGCGAAGGCTGGGGCAATTGATTCCTGCAATGGGGCTGACATGGGTATCCTCTATAGCAAATCGATGATACCGTCGGTGTGATGCGCGAAAACATCAACAAGGTCTCCCAGCGTGGTGAAAACTTGGATTCTCTCCAGGACAAGACCGACAACCTTGCCGTCTCGGCCCAAGGCTTCCGCCGAGGTGCCAATCGCGTGCGCAAAGATATGTGGTGGAAGGACATGAAGATGCGCGTGTGTCTCGTCATCTGCGTGATTCTCCTTCTCGTTGTCATTATTGTGCCGTCCGGTAAGTGCTTCCTGGCATTCTCCTGACTTCCCAGCTCGCCTTCGTGACTAACGCTTTACATAGTGATTGCCACCAAGCACTAAGCACCTGAACTGCGCGCGACTTACGACTTCTCTTTGGACATGGGATCTTGAATTTTACTGGGCTTACTGTTGTTGGGGCCGTGTGGCCTTTTCCGTTTTCTTCGCAGCCGCTAATACCTCCTGCTGTTTTTTTATGGGCGTGTTTTCAATGACCAAATCCTTGACTTTTACATGCAACGAAACGAGATCATCCGATTTTGGATTGTGTCGCTACATGCGACCCGGTCGACGGGTGAAGATGTAAATGATACTTCCATGACGCCGTGTTTAAGTATGCTTACCACATTGCCATTCGGGTGCTTCTCACTGCAATGAAATTCCCTTATCGTGCTCTTATGCTCTTTTTCAACTACCCAGTCTTACTGGAATACCTGAGAACAATTATGTTTGTACAATGTAGAACGGTTAGTTTAGATCCACACTTGGATGACCAAGTCAACATCCACCCTTGTGTGCATGTCGATTGAGTCTTTCGGTTGTCATGAGGGTTCGCAAGTGGTCATGGAGAGGCCATTGAGTCTGACAGTAGGTCGGAGTGTCTCCAATTTTGCCTACCATTTATATTGTTATTCTGTAGATGAGGCCGTTTAGTAGCAGGGCTAGCACACTTGCGAGTCCACGTGGCCCAAGACCCATCTGACCTGCGAGGTTCAATTCGCCAATAAGATCCAATAAGGAGCCCGTTGGTTATATGTTGTATGCCCACACCCTTTGGCATCAAGTGTCTGCTTGTTATCAATCTAATTGATCTAAATATTCCCATAAACCTCTCGCTATAGGAGTGCAGCAGCGCAAGTCTTGTCCCTCATGATGAACCCTTCGGGTATTCATCTACCGAAGGCTGTTGAGCAGGGGGTAAGAAAAATCAGATAATTCTGGGAACTCTTGGCACGAGAACAAGTGTCCACCAATTCCTCAATTAGACCACTTGGAGAGGCCCTTGCATTTACCATCGGCAGGATGCCCAGAGTAGATCCAGTCCGGGTGGAGGGTAGTGGATAGGCCGAACCCAAACGCAACGAGTAAGAAGAAGGGACAGGATCAGATAACTGAGACTTAACCCAAGCAGGATGACGTTTCAAGATCTCCGAGCAGAATAAGTGGGCATTTTCGGAGGAAAGACTCTCGCTTGAGGAAGTCTAAAGAGATTGGGAGAGAGATTCCAAGGTTGATGTATCCGAAAGTGAAGATTCTTTTTTTTCTTATACTTTCTGGTCCCGGGTTACGGGCACACAAATGTTAATCTGCACATATACATGTAGACTAAAGCAGTCAAGGAAAATCCCTCTATTAGTATAAAATTTAGTATGAGATATATAAAACAAAATACAAAAAAAACCAAATATTCAGAATAAATTCATGAAAATAAAAATCAAATGCCGCACGTTAAAAGGGAAAAGATGGAGATAAATCACTCGCTAGACGGGCCCACCGCCTTCTCCCCGTCATTGGGCCAAGTTATCGCTCCGAGGCCCGGCCGATGATCTGAAAAATATCTCTTTTTGACTCAGCGTTTTCTCACCTTCCTACCTTCCCACCTACTTATACATATTTTGGGGCCTCTCCCACCCAGGGCCGACCGTGAGACCATTGAGGCTGCCGCATGTGCGTTGCCAAGATGATGTCCCTTCGCTCCGCTGTGCGGAGAGCTTCGTGCAAGCCCCTCTGTTCTCTCTCCGCACCGACCGCTCTGCGAGTCTCAGCAAAGACTGCCTCCCTGCGCCAGACTCGCAACTACTCCCGCTCGGCGGATCCTCACCTGACCAACACCCGCAGCACCGTCGTGCAATTGCTGAGCAATATTGGCTCTAAGCGCGAGGTCCAGCAGTACCTGTCACACTTCACCTCCGTGTCCTCTCAGCAATTCGCCGTGATCAAGGTTGGTGGTGCTATTATTACTGAGCATCTCCAGACCCTGTCATCCGCGCTCGCCTTCCTTAACCATGTCGGTCTGTACCCGATCGTCGTCCACGGTGCCGGCCCCCAGTTGAACCGCATGTTGGAGGCGGCTGGTGTTGAGCCTCAGTTCGAGGATGGAATCCGAGTGACTGACGGTAAGACCCTGGCCCTCGCCCGCAAGCTCTTCCTGGAGGAGAACATGAAGCTGGTTGAGGAGCTCGAGCGCATCGGTATCCGTGCCCGTCCCATTACCGCCGGCGTCTTTTCGGCCGATTACCTCGATAAGCCCAAGTACAACCTGGTCGGTAAGATCGATGGTGTTGACAAGGCCCCCATTGAGTCGGCTATTGCCGCTGGATGCCTGCCCATCCTGACCTCCATGGCCGAGACCCCCGACGGCCAGGTCCTCAATGTCAATGCTGATGTGGCTGCCGGTGAGCTTGCGCGCGCCTTGCAGCCCCTCAAGATTGTCTACCTGGCCGAGAAGGGCGGTTTGTTCAACGGTGACACCGGTGAGAAGATCTCCGCCATCAACCTTGACGAGGAGTACGACCACCTGATGAGTCAGTGGTGGGTGCGCCATGGCACTCGCCTGAAGATCAAGGAAATGAAGGAGCTCCTTAGCGATCTGCCTCGCTCCTCTAGCGTCGCAATCATTCACCCTGCCGATCTTCAGAAGGAACTTTTCACCGACTCTGGCGCTGGTACCCTGATCCGCCGCGGTAACAAGATCCACGTCAAGACCTCTCTGTCCGAGGTTGAAGACATGAAGGCACTGAAGGAGGTGTTGGTCCGTGATCGCGAGGGTCTTGATGCCCGTGCCGTTGTTGACCGCTATGTCGAGGGCATGAAGGAGAAGGACTTCAAGATCTACTACGACGATCCTATGGAAGCTCTGGCCGTTGTGCTGCCCCCGCAGCCCAACTCGCAGATGGCTCACTTGGCCACTTTCACCATCACCAAGTCTGGTTGGTTGACTAACGTTGCTGACAACGTCTTCGCCAGCATCAAGAAGGACTTCCCCAAGCTGGCATGGACTGTCAAGGAGGATGATGAGAACCTGACCTGGTTCTTTGACAAGGCCGATGGCAGCTTGAGCCGTGATGGCCAGGTCCTCTTCTGGTACGGTGCCGAGAATGGCGAGGAAGTGAAGCAGCTGGTCCAGGAGTTCAACGCGCACGGTCGCCAGATGTTCGGTGACATTAACCTTGAGGCGCGCCTTCACCGCGCTGCTGAGGCTGCCGCCAATATTGGTAAGGGCTTCGGCGCTAGCGGTGCTTCTGTTGAGCAGAAGCGTGCGTTCTCAACCACCACCAATGCCCTGCGCATGAACCGTGCCAAGCGTCCCACCGTTGCCGTGAGCACCTTCCGCACCTATGCCACTACCAACCCCAACCCTCCTCTTGGAGAGAAGAACATCTCCAACACCCAGCCCGCTAAGGTTGCTCTCATTGGTGCCCGTGGCTACACCGGCCAGGCCCTGATCAACCTGCTCAATGCTCATCCTAACATGGATCTTCGTCACGTCTCGTCCCGCGAGCTGGCTGGTAAGAAGCTCCAAGGCTACGAGAAGCGCGAGATTACCTACGAGAATCTCAGTCCCGAAGATGTCCGCAAGATGTCTGCCAATGGTGACATCGACTGCTGGGTGATGGCTCTGCCCAATGGTATTTGCAAGCCTTTTGTCGATGCCGTTGACGAAGGTTCCCAGACGGGTAACGTCATTGTCGACCTGAGCGCTGATTACCGCTTCGACCCTAAGTGGACGTACGGTCTTCCCGAGCTGGTTGAGCGGTCTAAGATCGCCCGGGCTACTCGCATTGCCAACCCCGGATGCTACGCCACTGCTGCTCAGCTTGGAATTGCTCCTCTTGTTCCGTTCCTTGGCGGCCAGCCCACCACCTTCGGTGTTTCTGGATACTCTGGCGCGGGTACCAAGCCCAGCCCCAAGAACGACGTGCAGTTCCTTACCAACAACCTCATCCCCTACAGTCTGACTGACCACATCCACGAGCGTGAGATTAGCTCGCAGCTGGGCACCAACATTGCGTTCGTTCCTCACGTCGCCGTTTGGTTCCAGGGTATCTCCGTAAGTGCCCTTTGGCCGCTCATTGATCCTCACAATTGCTAACATTTATATCAAGCACACCATCAGCATTCCTCTGAAGCAGAAGATGACCTCCCGTGATATCCGCAACCTCTACCAGGATCGCTACGCTGGCGAGAAGCTCGTCAAGATCGTGGGCGAAGCCCCTCTTGTCAAGGACATTGCCGGCCGCCACGGTGTCGAGATCGGTGGATTTGCCGTCCACTCCAGCGGCGAGCGCGTGGTTGTCTGCGCCACCATTGACAACCTGCTGAAGGGTGCCGCCACCCAGTGCTTGCGTAAGTGTTGAATTCATCTACTTCATCAGCCATGACGCTAACGAATTCCAATAGAAAACATGAACTTGGCTCTGGGCTACTCCGAGTACGAGGGCATCCCTCTCGACTAAGCTCCCACTCAAAGTCAGTGACGAGGAGTTACCAGAGTGTGTTTGTGTGTTGTTCTTGCATGTCTTTTGTCTCATACCCCCCCGTGCATCCTATACATCGCTCTGGGTTGGAGATTTCTGGGTGCTCTCTATCTATTTTCGGATCTTCCATAGTTGATTATGTCTACGCTTATACATTTGTGTCAAAAGAGTGCGGTTTCTGTTGGTCTCGGTCCATTTTTGCCCCTTAGAATTCTGCTGCCATCCTTTCAGATGGCTCATCGTTTTTCGTTTCCTTGTGCTGAACTGACATATGGTTTCTCAAAGAGTCCCAAGAAAAGTAAATTCTTCTAATGTTGGCGTTTGAGCTAATCCCCGGCGCATTTTTCCCTGCCCCAGGACCATATGCGAATCAATTTGGTTCATTGAACGATTGGGAACAAGGAATTCCAATCAATTGTAAGTAGAAAACAATGTACGTTAATGGGAAGCTTTGACACGAGATCGTCAGCGTGCACTGTGTGTTCGACACATAACACATCCATTCACGCCTCGAGGTACGGCAGTCTTCAACCGCCAGTGCGCCATATCGTATTTCGCCGGCAAGACATTTCATAGAATTAGCATGTGTGTATTTTATTGACTATAGAAAGTACCCAGCTCTTGTCAGAGGGGAACCATTTCAACCACTTGACGGCTTAGCCTACGAAATTCGTCTGCGGGAGCAATGGGATCGGCTTCGTGCCTATCATCCCGCTCACTATGATCTTGTGTGGATTTGATTTTCCTGACACCGGAAAAGAGGAAGCCCGGGGGTTTGCTTTCCAGTGGAGGGAGATCCTGAAGAGTTGCGACATGGGCGCTTTAGTCTGAAAACCTGGCTACAGGAACGGAACTTGAACCAATCGAAGTGACAGCAGGGTACACCTTGTCTTAATAAAAGTGCTCTGATTAATCTGCACATTTAATTGCTCATCAGTCTATGCACCTTGCATTTGTCTTGCCTTCCTCCCTCAATCGACGTCGACACATTCATAGTCTCGAAGATATTATACGGATGGGTCGAGAAGGCATATCTCGCTGGGGGTCAACCAATGATGCAAACTGACAGCCTAGAGTCTGACATATAAGATAGGCTATGATGCATAAGAACGAAGAATTCAGAAATTCAGAACGGGGAGGATAGATCGAAGTGGAAGCGGATAAGGAAGAGGAAAGGAAATACTTGATCTTCAATGCTTAGAATGAAATATTGGAGATCAAGACTAGTATGAAGATGAGTTCTTCGTTCCTGGACGGTGAAGTTCTGCTTCTGGGGTCACGCTTTTTCTCTGATTGTGCAGCAATCCCATCCCACTGGGACTGACTCTCTGACTCTCTGACTCTCTACCCGAGGCGAGCATCTTCCTTCAAGGCAACCCAATAACTACCTACTCTGTTTTCCTGAAAACCCACTTCATCCTAATATTCTTGCTGCATCTCCAAGCCGTCTGGAGACTCGAGGGCCTGGGCATCACTCGAGTCCATTTGCATTGCAACCATGTTCTACAGCCATGAAAGTAAGTCGACTGATTCCCCATGTGCGATCTTTATCTCGGACCAAAGGCTCATCTGCTTGTCATGCTCTAGTCCTCACCTCGCCAGAGCACGGTGTCGCGACAATATGGTAAGACCATCACCATCCAGGGCTCCCGCAGTTCCACATCAACGACTAATAGTACCACCTCCACAGGCTAGTCGCAACTCTGGGATCCAGGTCCATTTCCAGAAGACTAAACCGAAAAGCCATCCTGGATGTGGATGTCCCCAATGCATGTCGAGTTATTATCAATCCCGATGCACCCATGGCCCTTCGGCTGCAGGGGAGCCTGCTGTAAGATCTGTTGCTCAGTGATGTCACCATGGGTATGCTAACAACTTGCCTGTATTAGGTATGGTGTTTCTCGAGTGTACAATCAACAGTGCGGGTACACGCTGCTCGACACACAGGCGATGCATGACAAGATGGTATCCAAGCTGAAGATCATCCCGGGCAGTGGCCTTGATCCCGCCGCTGGCCAGACCAAGTATGTCCCGTTGATTGGTGGTGTAAGTCTACAAGACATTTGTCGGGTACTAACCTTATCCCAGGCCCAGCAATCTTATCTTACCTTACGACCCGTCTTTCCTGCCCGAGACAGCTCTTCCGGGACTTGAAATTGACTTCTCCTCCTTCACTACCACCACGAACGATAGCTCAAGTCAACTTAGTGGCCTCTGGATCAAGTCGCCCAACAATAGCTTGTCTGGAGCCTCACAGCTTTCAAGCCTGCACCTTGAGCTCCCATCGGATGATATCCTGGGTGAGGGTACTATCCTAGGAATTGATGAGATCAATGAGTCTGCGCAGAAGAAAGACCCTTTCGGCAACGTGACGGGTTTAGGATTAGGCAATGAAGAGGGTGTTCTCCTTCAACCTGACTTTGAATTTGACGAGGATGGCAATATCATCGAGCTCGATACCAGAGGGAAGTCTCCTCATGCAAGGAAATCCACCCTTGGTCCGAGAGAAAGTGAAGGACCGACAGACGACCAACAACGCCAGCTCGGCGGAGATTCGGTGAGTACCAAGCATCCATGCCGCAACCAAAAAGATGTCCACTGACTCTGCTCAACAGATGCAGATTGAAGACGAGGAAGTCAGAGTGGCTGATACCAACGACATGATGGATCTCGACACCCGGACCGCAGATGCCGCGATTCTCCAGACAAATGAGGGCCTTGGTCTAGTCGAAGAAACAGATGAGATTCAAGCAGTGAGGACCCGCCATGTCAGACGCCCAAAGGAGATCATCACTGACGACACCACGGGGCTTCGAAATATGACACTGGCCCAATGGAACAATGAATACGTCGCGAACATGAACGAAGCACTGAAGCAAAAGCAGCAAAACAAGATTCCAACCATTTCGAAGAAGAATGCTGCTTTCTGGGTTTTCGGTCAGGGAATCGGCTCGGTTGGAGTCGGACTGGGAATAGACCATGAACAGCATCCGCTCAGCCTCTACTCAGGCGAGGATCTGTTTGAAGCCGTTGGTGGATACCCTCAGCGAAAAGGGCGAAAGCGCAGCGCAGATGACGATGAACTATCGGAGGGACGTCGAGTACGCGCGAGAGACGAACAAGCAGAGCATCTGAGCCGTGAGAACATTGAGCGTCTCAACATGGAAGTTGAAGTCGGTCGTGATGCCCCCTCGAGTCTGTTTGACGACCACTCGTCCCAGATGCCATGGAGTGTCACCGCTTCTATCCAAAGCTCTCGACAAAGACGTCGACTCGGCAGTGTCAGCGAGCTGTCTTCTCAGGGACGTAAGCCCCGGAGCCGTCTCACTAGCGCCAGTCCGCTTGCCGGGCGCAGCTATCTCGGGGGACAAGACCAACATAGCCTCGAGCTCCTAGGCGATTTCGGAGACGACCTAGATCTTACTCGTTATCTCGAAGGCGAGCTTGCGACGGACCGCGAGAATATCAGCTCACTCTCGCCAAGCAAGCGCTCTGCTCTTGAACGTGTCAAGTCAACTCTTGATCGGGAAAGCTTGAATTTCATAGAATTCATGAAGACTAAGATAGGTCCTGCTAACAATGGCAAAGCAGGAAATGCACAGACCCCGAACAGCAACGCGTCCAGCCCGGTCGCGGCCAGACTTGGTCAGACCACGTTCGCGAGTCTGCTTCCTCCTGGGAGTACGACGCCAGCTGTTGCGACCCAGGCTTTGATGAATGTTCTCACGCTCGCGACAAAGGGTGTGCTGCATGTACACCAAGACGAGTATATCGACGAAAGCACCGAGTGGGAAGTCCGCTATCGCTATGGCGAGATTTTCCTGCGATTATCGGGGGTCTGATCGTGAACCGTGCGTACTAGGTCTTAATGACGTCGAGGAACACATGATGGTGGATTGTCGAAGCGCTGAAATGCAAATGGAAGGTATGAGGGGCTCTGTTCAGTCGCGTGCGACTGGTTACCAATAGAACACCAAAATGGAGAGCCACGGCCATGACGATCGCTGTGAAGGAACCTATTGACGCGATCTGTGCTGTCGCATTACATCACCCGGAATGCAGATGGAGGAACATTTTTACAGTGCGAAGTGTGAGAGAAGAGCGAGAGAAGGTGATAACTACCCGTGGACGGTATACGAGGATGTATGGGACCATCGAAACGATCTACATTGCAGTCAGGAATTTATCTTTAATTCAATGTTTCAATCTTCGTTTACCCCAATCTTACCAGGAACGTGTATGTTGTAAACTGAAGTAGTTGACAGTATTGCGTATGGGATACGGAACGTCCATAATGGATTCAGTTACAGTAATATAATACCCGAAGCTGTTTCGATTAACCCTGGAAATGAACGGAAGTATAACTTTGGGAAGTATATAAGATGTCAATAATCATTTATATCTGGATTTATTTGATTCATATCACAATTGTATCTCGGCCTTTTCGCTCTTATTTTGCAAGGTTTATACTGAGAATTGTCTTTCCCCCACCAAATCCAATCATAGCAGTCTCTGATCCGAGTGTGCCTCGTTTGCCCTGAATTCTCCGAGATATAATCTTACACCTCTTGGACCATCCATCCATGGATGGCTATGAGGGATATGTATTATGATCCATATCATATTATACAAACAGGGAATATTTAAGGCGTTCAGTTTGAAATTGCTTTTTTTATTAGGCAACCTAGTCATAATTGTTTCTCGTATAACTATGTATTTCATATTTCTATGGCCCGATCTCATCTATTAGCCCGGTGTTCGAGTTAGACCAGCTACATATGTAGTTATAAAGATGAAGTAAAAGCAAAGAGACTAATAAGTGAAACTAAACATAGCTATGTCCTAATAAATTTCAATATACCTACATGAGTACATATAGGTAGTATAAGAATAATAAAGGTACCTACATATGTAGGTAATATACCCCAGTACCGACAGCACGTACCGTAAGCAGTGCTCCAAATTACGCAGGGCGCGTAACCCGCGTAATCTCCCGTCTTCATCTTTCCATTTTCTTTTCTTCTCTCTCCCTGACCCCTCCAACTTTACACCTCATACGCGCCCTTACCCATTCTTCTTTACGACTTTTTTTTTGTTTATCCTCAATACTCTTGCTCCTATTACTCCTCTCATCATGGGTCGTACCGTTGACCAGGAGGTACACGCGGCGTTTGTCGAGTTTCGCGCCAAGGAAGATGACAAGGTGCGTGACTGTGTATTTCGTAATATTTCACCCACGACCTGTCCGTCACTAACATACGAAAACCCGTTTTGGGGTTTGTGCATGTGTTAGTGTCTCTCCGTTCAGTGCATATACTGCCAACAAATTCGAGCAAAGAACACTTCGCGACAGAAACAACATCTCCTTGAATGTCCCGGTCTGCGCGGTCACCCTAACGCGCCTCAGCCTTCTCAGCCCGCCCAGGCCGCCCCTAACGGAATCGGTGCTCCCAATGGCTACCCCGGAACCCCCAATGGCCCAACAGCCACCCCGTCAGGTCCAGCTGGTCCTGGTACTATCCCAACTCCCAACGGCACCCTCATGACCAACGGTGTCAACCCTCATGCTACTCCGTTACAGACCCCGCTGGGGGCTCTCCAGAACCGCGCGACAATGGCTACCCCGGTCCCGGCTACCGGTCCTCCCTCCGCGCCGCCCAGCGCCGTTCCCTCACGCCCAACTCCCAAGCCAAAGACCAAGACGACAAGTTCGAGCTTGCCTGCGCCTCCGCTGGACGATGTGCACGCAGCTTTCGTTGAGTTCCGCGCAAAGGAAGAAGACAAGGTACGGCGACGGAACTCGGCCATATGCGTTGGAACATACAAGCTAATAGTGTGGAATAGTGTCTGTCTGTTCAATGTATTTACTGCCAGCAAGTTCGCGCGAAGAATACTAGTCGCCAGCGCCAGCATCTGCTCGAATGCCCTACCTATCTCAGCGTGATGAAGGACTCGATCCCCGCTAACAACCTGCTGCACACATTCCCCGAGGGCGACGTCGCCCGATCACTTCAGATCCCCGCGCCATCGCTCGAGCTGGATTTCCGCATGAGCATCAAAATGAACCCCAAGGTGTCTGTTGGGCCCAGTGTCTGGGGACAGAGAGAGTGGGTCTCGTTCATTGGCGGCCAATGGGCCGGTCGATGGGGTAAGGGTATCGTTCTGGTAAGGCTGAATCTCAACCTCCAATAATTTCCAGTCCAGTGTTTAACTTTTGAAAACAGCCCGGTGGTCAAGATACACAGATCGTCACCAAGGACTGCACTACCAACCTTCGTGCGAGTTACATTCTTCAGACTGTCGATGAGCCACCCGCATTTATAATTGTGCGCACAGAAGGATGGTTGACAGGCGCCAAGGATGTTCTCGAAAAGGTCATTGATGCCAACATGGCAGATGGTGTCAACCCCGGCAGCTATAAGTACCGGGTCAATCTGTCCATGGAGACCGGTGATGAGCGATACACATTCTTGAACACTTTGATGTGGATCGGCAGCGGTTGCCGCAGAGGTCATGAAGGTAGGCTTCTTCAATCCTTTCTTTCGCGATTGTGCCGTACTAACTGGCCATGCAGTCATCTTCGACTCGTTCCGCGTGAACTAGGTCAATGCCCTTGTCAACCGATGATGTCTTGTCCGTTATTCAGCGAGTTCGTGTCTATTTCACTCCAGCTTCAAATTTGTGATGGGAAAACGGTGTTTTTACTCTGCTATTTCTTGATACGCGGCGCAACGTTTCTATGATCCGATTCTTCTCTCCACGACTTCGTTCTTCCAACTCTCTTTGTTTGATTTCGGACCATGGGTATATCACCCTGGTTTTCAACGTATTCGCCGCAGTTAAGCTGATTCTGAGCTCTGCAATGTCTTTGTTCTTTATTCCGTACCGCTTTTTCGTGTTTTTCTTCTGATGTAATTCTTTGATGGCTATATCAGAATAGTCGGCCTTGTAAGGTATTGCTAGCTTTCGAGATGTTTCTTGTTATCTTGATCTCGGCTTTTCATGTCCTGTCCCCAATTTGACTCTTGGTTTTTTAGGTAAACTCTCTTTTGAATTGCAATATTTCCACATAGTCATTTCAACGATAGGAATGGTCGTCGTCCTGGATTTAATTTCCCTTCTGTTTCGTGGTACCTCCCCATACAAAGTCTTGGTAACTCTAACTATATATTGTACGCTTGCATGAGGACTGCTTCTATCCATACATATATATCCTCTTGAAGCAAGTATTATTCGAATTTACGGAGATATGATTTAGATACCTGAATTTTGAAACGTATCTCGTTCGGTTTGGAATAATATAGAACGGGATATATAACCCGTCATGTACCGCAAGACCGTACTTGACACCAACGGTATATACGTGTACATACCAGGAACATAACTTTGAATATTTCATAGACACTTGTTGTATATCACATTATATATAGAAACTGAAGAATTAATTTTGATGCTATATATACATGTATTCATGAAAGCCAGTGTATGCCACCAATACAAGGACACCATCCCAACTCTACAGACGAACACACAATCAAGTATTATACACCCCTTAATCAAAGCTGTACGGCAGAGATGGATCAATCTCTGGAAGACTCAGCATACCAGAGAAGCTTTCCGCTCCAGTAAAAATGAACTGGTCGAAAAGCAAATCATCTGCACCCCATGTAATAGCAAAGGGGCTCCCAACCGGGTTAGGAAACGGACTTCCCAGCTGAGGTGAACCGATCCTCTGCATCGCATTGCGCTCATCGTTGAAAAACTCCTGAGAAAGACCCAGAAATTTCTGGTAGAGTGTTCGTAATTGCACCAGGGGGTAACTGATTCCAGTTTGAGTGAGGCATTCAGCGATAGCTTTCATGAGGTTGAAATCGCCGATGTCGGATGTCGCAACGACGTTGCAGAATAGGATCAAGTATGCCGTCGCTGGGTAGAGCAGAATTGTCCTGAGGTGCATGTTAGAGAGGTAAACATATCATGATCGATGATGGGTCCTCACCAGTTCAAAAAGTTGACCGCGGTTTGCTTCTCTGCCGAGTGACACATGGATACGAGCGCTGAGAGCTCCCGGCGCGCCGATTGAAGGTAGCTTTCTGTTGAGCTGGTTGGTTGGCCGGGATCGGATTGGAGGAGGTATAGGATTCCGGTCATGATGGATTGATAGGCGAACTTCAGGGCCGACATTTCGGTCTGAGAGTCGAGCCCTTTCCATTCGGATGACAATGAAGCCATCTGCATCGGTTAGAAACCTGTGCGTAAAGGAAAAAAGAGATGTTCTTGACTCACGTGGTTCATTCTTTGCTCGATATATTGCATCTGTAGCAGCATGTATTCTCCAGTACCATGTAACAATGAGGGATTGTGGTGACTTGATGAGCTATCGGGTAAATATGAGACCACTGTATCCTGCACCCGAGCAAGATCAAGATAAATCAAGAAATGCTCGGCCATAGGAGGGTCAGTTGGATAAAGATCGCTGAAAGTGGGAGGTAGCTGAACATCGAGAAGGCAGCGTGAAGTTCGTGATTTGAATGCATGGTTTCTGTCCAAAGTGTAGCACCAAAGGAAACAGAAAAGCTCTTCCTCGCTTGCGTTTCCACTCAGAACTTTCGTTTGAAGATCCAAGTCAATGCAGGTGTTACATGCGGCCTTGGTGAGGTCCCCACTTAGGTCAACGTCTCCAGACCCTTGGTGAAGAAATATCTGTATATGGATTAGTTCCGTCGAGAAAGGATATAACAACACCGTTCAGGGGCTTACACCACATATGATAGCCTGTAATAGACCAAGAGACGGGGGTATTAACAGTGGGATCTGCTTCAATGCGGCCTGAGCTGCGGCTCGATACCCCGTGGCATTCTTCCTCAGCTCGAGGGCGACGTCGGAGTCTTCTTCAAGATTTACCACCGTAGTGATAAACTTGTAGGCAACGGAGTTGACGCAAACGGTGTAAATGACAGAGTCGCGAATCGGTATGTTGTTGCGAAGAAGTTCAAGTCCCATCTGCTTCAATTTTGGGATTGAAATATGTCTAAAATAATCCGCAACGAAAGTTCCAAATCTGTCAGTCCGAAGATCTAGAGTTCCATGGTCAGTGTCAATTTTGCAACGCATTCAGATGGTTAAACGTCGGTGTACCTTTCAACATCCAGGTAAGGAACTCAATAGACGGGCCTCGAGGGTGAACTTCCACTTGATGGTTAATACTGTCTTGTACCAGTGCCCTCGAATTGTCAGACAGTACTCTTATGACAGACAAGGCTGTCTCGAGCACGCTGCGTCTGTCTAGAGTGAGACCCGGTAGATGACATAGTTGATGCTGAATTGTGATCTGCGCATCATATACCGGATCGTACAAAACCCCAGTTTTGTGTCCACGTAGGTCGTTAAAATTACGACTTGGGACGGAGCGGAGTACTGGTAAGACTGCATCCGTCGAGTTACCTTGATCAGACTGATGATCAGGCGTTGCTCTTCGTCGGGCACTGTGGGAAGACCTGGGGGAGTAACTACCCCTGGGCCGAGTGCTCAGACACTTGCGCTTCACAGCCCGCCGACGATTACAGGAGATGCCTGCATCCTGGCAATTGCCGCATGGATCGCGTCTATCGCACCGGACCTGTGTATCTGCTCAGTAAATTGCAGATTGTATATATAACATCTTTTTCGAAGGCTATTACCTTGCGCGAATGGCAGAGGTCACACTGCGGTTGCCATTAGTATCGAAGTTGGGTTGGTTTCAGCTCTGGTGAGATTCGTACCACTAATTGCCTTTCCAGTGGAAGCTCTGTCGACATAGTTGATTTTGATTTCGAAATGAAGAAGCTATTTACTCTATGAGAGTGGAGTAAAATATTGTCCAGGCTCAAGTCCTAAAAATAAACCAAAGTCCACTGAATCAGAAAATTTCCGAAGCGAACCGGTTTTGGCGTAGAATAGGCGTTAATGAGCCCGGCTTCTTGGCATCCTATATTGTCCAAATAAGTCCTTATTAATTATGCAGCACTTTAGGCGTACTGAGTGAGTACTTCAGTTAAAATCCCTAGAGAGGTATATAGTACGTCCGCATATCTACTGCACATATATGCATACTCTCCAGTTGGCCGTAAATCACGGTAAAACCCCCTTTTGGAACTTCGGCGAGACTTCGGATGGATTTATCTACTTTACGCCATGAGCTTATTAGAATTATTCAATATTGGTTCTCAGACTAAATCAAACATGGTATCAAACAATTAGGAAAGGGAAAAAGAAACAGGGAAAGTAATAACTTGGAAGATATAGAGTCTTCCAAGATCGAAATACGCCCAATAAATCAGCCTACCACCCAACACACGCCTCTACAACCCCGAAACCTTTCATTACGGTGCCGAGTCTTGATTCAACGCCTAGAAACGCAGAATAAGACTCCGGTTCTCAGTAGGAAATACAATGCCCCAAAGAACCGGAAAATCGAGAGACCGGAAGTGGTCAGCAGAATGATCTTGAAATACCACGCTGTGCGAGTTGTAGATGTCGACTATACCAGTTAGTATATGTGCACAATAGACGAAGAAGGTTGAAGTCGACTTACCGTTAGGCAAAGCCTGTCGATACTGAGGTTATTGATACACAATGCCAGAAGACCATTACTAAACGTCCACAGCAAAACGAGATTCGTTCGGAAAGCTTTGTATGAATCGTCAAGCGCCACCCCTTCGTTCTGGCTCGGTTCTTGCCAAGGAGTTAAGGCCCGCTTCACAGTGGATGCGAACTGCTCGTCAATGTCGACTTGAGGCTTGTCCAGTTCTTCGACAAAAGGCGTTTCGTTTTCCTTCTTGGTTTGTACGGATGGAAGCTTTTCTGGTGCATCTGATCCCTTAGTTCCCCACGAAACATCATGCCAATTGCAAAATGCATAGACCATCAGAACATTAATCGAAGAAGGCATTCCGAGGAAATAGGACCATGATGAAGTGAGCATATGCCAAGGGTCGGCATAAAGTATGCTCGCAAGGAAGTAGATTCCGTATGTTGAGACCAAGGCAATCAGAACAAGCCCACCCGTTGAGTTGAAAAAACCTGATATGAATGCCCCCACACCATGACTGAAATCAAACTTGAGATTTTCGGGAGTCATGGCCTGCGCAACGAGATAGAATGATAGAACGAGGAGATAGAGCTGGACCACGGAAAAATAGACGAAGGAGAGCGTGTACAGAAATTTTGATCTGTGGGCGGAGGTTAGCTATGAAGCGAAAGGGAGTACCCATCTCTAGGTCCTGATACTTACCCCTTTGGTCGATTTCCGAGAGCTAGGATGAATTGAAGCATCAGGAATGCCAGATACCCAATTTTCAGCAGGTTATTCACAATTGGAGTAGCATCATTCCCAAACGGCCAGCCTTTGAATTTGTTGGTCGCACTGGGGGTTCCCACAATGTCCAAGATGACGGAACTTGTGAGCCAGTAGGATGCTAGTATATGTTAGTGGTCTGGCATAGGATAATCTAAGACCTAAGGGGCAATATCAACTTACCGAGTGAAAGCCATGTCATGACCAACTGGCAGATATTGTAAACCAATTGAACATGAAGCAATAGCAACCGAATAATACTATGCCCACTCTTGTATATCCGGTTGAAATGCATGATTGAGTATAGCGATGCTGCAAAAGATCCATTCAGCCATCGCCGCCGTTGACTTAGGAACTCAGCTGGTCGTTCCGGGACGTCTGTTTCCCCTTTCGACGCTTTCACGTATGTGAGTAGCCACTGATTGCCCGCCTTGGCGACTAACTCGAAGCAAAGAATGCGATCTTCTGCAAGAAACATGTTCTTCTTGAAGATATTCATCCCGTCAATTCCTTTCTTACCGAGCTTCTGAGCAAGGGTGTGGTCTCCATGAAAGTACTGCTCAAGAGGCCTACCCATAATAGCGCGGTAACGATAGGCTGAAAAAGCTCCAGGCAGTACGCTCACATAGCCGAAACTGCTCTCTAAGGGCTTGTCCAGGATATTCGAGATTTTGTATTCGAAATTTTGGGCCGCAACTAGGGGATTGAGGAGCTTCTCCCATCGGTGGCCAAGCAGCGCATGGATTTCACCGCAGGCGCCGCCGATATTTTTGTCGTTGTAGAAAGTCTGCCACAGGGCTAGCAAAGACTTGGGCCCAGGTTTTGTGCCCGCGTCGATCAGGATGCAGATCTCAGGATTCAAGATGCGCCCAAATGCATTGAACAGCCACCGATGTGAATTGATTTTCTTGGCATTCTTTTTCTTGAGGCAAAACATCATCTGCACCGGGGGAAGATTCATAGGGTTGTCTTTGTATGGGCGCACAAGCTCTTGCTTCGGGGTGACCGATAACTGTGTGGTATATTCGAACTAGGAACCGTCAGCATTTGAAGATTTCCCAGGAATTGGAATCCAGAAGGCTTGGGAGATGGGGAAACAAACGATATGAGCAACTGTTTCTCTTCCATCCACGTCTTGCTTCATCACGCCGTCTTGGAAAACGCCGATAGTCGCCAGGACGTCAAGTGTGTTCTTATCGCAGGGATCCATGCCATCGAAGACGAGACAAACGACAATCTTTTGCCATGCCGGTCCACCTCGGTTCCAGAATTCTGTCTTCTTCAACTTCACAATGTCTCGGACATTTTGCATTACCCCATGTAGGGTTCGGGCAGTCAGTACTTTATCCTCGTTGTAGTATGTGATGGCAATGAGAAGTTCGGTATGCCGATTGTACATCGAAGGACGGAGATTGTAACCATTGCGTAGCGTAAATTCATCGGGGTCACATGTCGCAGCAGTGTCTAATGAAAAAGAGAGAAAGGTCAGGTTATCATGATCGGGGAGAGTCAACTGGCACATCGGTGTGATACTGACATCTCATCTGGGTAAATTCTTCAGAAAGTTCCCCCTCTGCATCTCGATACTCAGGCTGGATAGCGTTGCGTATAGGGCTCGGTACTGGATAGTTGATACTCAAGACTGAGCCTTGTGTCAATTTGATTCGCCGTGTTGGGTATCGACGGATGGTGCTCCCCTTCTGTCGTGTCCCCGACTCTTTGGAAGAGGAAACAGCAGAGCCCTGGTTGCAAAGGTTGTGTAGTCTGATCTGATCTGGGAGATCGAGTGACTCCATGGAATCTGGTCTCGGGCGTCTAGCCTGAGCAAATGAAGATGTGTACGGTCGACGTTCACTGGAATAGACTGGGTCTTCGGAGGAACTGATAGACAAGGCAGAAGAATTGGCCGAGTGGAGTAAGGATAAGGCGTGTTCATTTGGGCGTCCAGTGTTCTGACAAGGATGGGAAAGTCAGTTCGGCTTGCCGCATGTCCGGAGATCAAGCAATTTCCACTTCATATACACTTACCCGACGCGAATGAACATCACTCAGGCCGTCGCTTTCATCAGCTTGTCGTGCATGGCGATATGAATAAGCTCGGTCAAAAGGGCTCATTGTGTATCAGTCTGGACCAAATGTGGAACAAGTACTCGGGGTGTGTAAGCTGAAAGTCCGAGATGTAATCCCTGAAATCCCTGGTGCCAAGCCGGTCCGAATTGATTAGAGTATGACAGGCTGGACAGATAAGCCGAGCTACTTTGCATGGGATAAGATTAAAACTAGAAAATGTTCAGGGTCTTCCCATTTCTCCACCAACGTGAAAGAATAACAAACTAGAGCACTTCAATTCGCTCTAAGAGAAATTAACTATAAGCGGCTATTTTAAGCCGGGACCCCACATTTCTCTTTAATGGGTTCGCCAATCAAATGGCAGGCCCTATTCCTTAGCGTGAGGCTAAAACACGCTTATTATTTTCAACCAACACGCAAACTACCTAGGTATGTCCCTACCTAGGTATATTATTATATTACAGGCACTCCAGCTGTCCAGCTGGGCAGGGCTTATGATTTTATGGAAATTTCAACATATTCAAGTTGCCTTATTAACCGGCTAAAAATAACTGAAATTCCGTGAATTCCCTTGAGACACACAATTCTGATTGCGCCGAAATCTGGGGTCACTTTGAAGTGAGACATGCAGTGGAGTTTCCTTACGTACTGAGGTTTTTAATGGCAAGAATGAACTCTTTTAAGAATAAGTACAAGATCTCCTTATGATTTTTCCAATATAACACTCCTCTTAACATATTTTCCATATGTTGTTCAAAATGAGTTCACTTGCGCTCTCCCGAGCACCGATGGAAGTGGAGTTGAGATTGGACCAGACAGAGCCAGTCTATACTTGTCAAGATAAAGTATCAGGCGAGGTAATTTTGCAAACTGAGTCGCCGGCCGACTTGTCAACAATTTTCCTAAAGTTGTCAGGAACAGCAACTTCTCGGCTGACTCAAAGTCGACGCACGGAAACCCATAATGTATGTGGAAAAGTGACCAACCATTGCAACTCGATATTTGTCATTAACAACCTTCAGCTGTTCCAAAGATCTTACCGCCTTTTTCCTTCAGACCATTTGATGCATGATTCAAGCACCTCCAGTGTAACTATCGGATGCGGAAATCATATTCTCCGGTTTTCTATCACGGTCAGTATCAACCAAAGACCTGAAGCACCTTTGCCTGGCTGTACCTGACTGAATGTTCAGGTCCCACAAGCTATCGAATGCTACAAAACCGGTCACTGGTCAAACAAGCCGCAAATTGCATGTCCAAATATTGCGTGTTGGCCCAAAAGAAAATCCCACCTGTTGAGGAAGACTCCGCCCTCAACAGGGGACTCGGAGTCATTGGCTGAGATTAAGTATTCTCTGAGTGTCGTTGTTTCTGGGAAAGGTACAGTGAAAAAGGTTAGCAACTGCCCGCTTTCTCCAGCAATTATATAGCAACGAACATTGCATTGGACTCATTGCTGATCATTATCAAGACTCGAAATATTATATTCCATTCATTCCCAGACCCGATACCGAACCAAAAACCCTTTAAACAAAACTGCTTGATCAGCATCAACCCCCACATCCTCGACGATGATTCACCCTTATCGTTCAGAATCGATACCGAGCTCCAAAATGGACCTTGCCTTCTCCTGGGTAACTCAATCCCTTTGAGTATAACAGTCACGAAAGTTGGGCATTCACGGTGCAAAATCCTGCTGAGCGCATTTCAAACCATGCTGGTTGAAACTACACAAGTGAAAGCGCAAGGGGCACCAGGGTCATATACTAGCACGCGGATCGTGCAAAGTATGGCCAACATGAACTATCCAATAGGTCTTGAAGATGCACCTAGGAATACAACGGTCAGTCTGAGGGATACCATATGGGCCAACAGCCGACTGCCCCTTGAGATCACTTCGAGCTTCGAAGTCTGCAACATCAAGAGAATGTACAAGCTTAGCTTAAGGCTCGCATTTCTTGTTGGACAATCCAAGGTAAATACCAAAATAGGGGGATATTCTAACTCTTCATAATTATCTTGGCCATGGCTAATACGACCCTGTTTACTCAGTTTCAGACAATCATCCGAGAACTCGAATTTCCGGTCTATATTATGGGCCCAACTCCATCCCTTAAAGCATACGGTTGACAGTTCATTCGGGAGCTTCTACGTCTTTCCTTTCTTCTACTGTCTCACCCCTTTCAGGTGTCTCTTTGTGCACCCCTTCTTTGTCTGGTATTTTTCCATATCCATATCTAGTGCTCTTTATCTTCATATAACTACTTGTCTTTAGTATATCTTTACCATATCTTTGCCAGTTTCACGGCCGGGTTTCTTTCTCTCCGTTTTTGACCGCAGTAAAAGAATTGCATATACCTGATGACCTTGCTCAAAGACAAGTATCTGAACCGAAAGACAACTTTCCGCTACTGCACTCACTCAGTAGATAGCAATTTCGACGCTGTTTCCCACGAAACCAGTAACTCCTCTGACTGATTCAGTCTGCCGTAGCTTCTTTTATTCAATCAAAACGGTTGTAAATATTCGACTCCTACGGGAGACATAAAATGTGTGCTGCCCATGTAGGGCAAATGGTGTTGTTGTCCCAGGCCACGATGAGTAGAGACATAGTTCATGGAGAATTAACACCTCCAGATCAAGAAGACTTCAATGTCGCAGTATCCAAGAACGGTAGCTGATGGAATGGTTGCCGGCCGCCCCCACCCAGGTCGATAGCATCGAAATTGACGATACGAACCCACAAACGCAAGATTGCCTTCAATATCTCACAGACCACGAATGGCTCTGATGAATGGACCGTCGAATAGCGGTTCGCGTTCGGTTCCTTGCGTCTTGCAAACTGATCGCCAGCACGATTTCACGTCTCAAGAAAGGCTCCGACTACAGTACATTGCTTTACTCTTCAAGAGCAGTAGTAGTAACGATATGGGTAATAGGAGGGTTACGTGCGATTTATGAGCTGAACACTTCCGTGTGTCGGGCCTCCCACATACCAAGGGCTCAGCCGACTCAGACTGACAATGCCACTAAGAACAGAGATCAGGGGAATAAGCAGGTTTATAGAGCGGTTCGCCTTGCTCTTATCTTATTTGCCTCTGCGGCTGTAGTAGGAGACATGTCTTCCTTATTTACCGATGGTGTAGCATCTGCCTTGGCGGTTTTAAGAAGACCGACAAGGCCGACTAAAAATAGCCGGAACACTCCCAAGGCTGTGATTCATTAAACGAACGGTCCATAAACAAAGCCCAAATGACTATAAAGACTTACACGACCCAGGGATGCTACAATAAACCCCCGATTGAATTTGAAGTCAAAATTACCTCTCGAAACATATTTCCTTTTCTGGCTTTTCCTCGTCTCAAGGTCCAAAATCATGGCCACCACAACAACGACCGGAGCTATGACAACTAGCACAGGTTGTGGAACGGCAGCCCAGTACGAAATCCCCGTCAAAGATGCATCATGTGCTGTTCCCAACACCGACAAGTACAGAGGACTCCTTTCAAAATGCGCCAAACCCGCTGGGGTAACTGCCTATGATGACGATTGTGCTATCTACGCTCTGGCCGTGGATCAATCAGTTCAAGATCTTACTGACTGCCTTTACAAAGCCGGTGTCGCCTGGAAGGACGTGTGGTGTCACGGAGACACCAATGCCACTGCAACGGCGACCTCGTACCCGACTGCATCGGAAACCTCTTCGACGTCATCTGCCGACAAGACATCATCAGGTACTTCGACGGAGAGCGCGGCAACTAGCACAAGTACCTCTGGAGCGGATGTCTCTTTCCCCAAGGCCCATACCAGCTTGAAGGCTGTCATGCTTCTCTCAACTCTGTTTGCCTCTGTCCTGTTTATCGGAATTTGATGACCTCCAGGGTGGCTGTCTCTGCCCAAGGCCCTTACCAGCCTGGCGGTTATCATTCGTCTCTAGTCGCTGTTTGTTTATTGTCTCCTCGTGAGCTTTTAGTAGACGACTCCAATGGTTTTGCCTATTTGGCATTTTGTTGATCTATTCATTCGACATTCGGCCTGTTTTTATCTTATGATACCTCTGAAGGGGGCACAACCACGCAATGTACAATTAGATTTTGAACTGTTTTTACTTATCATGAATTTTAATAGCAATCAATGTTTTATTTCCATTCCTATGCACAGATCCCGTTCTAGTCTTCCGGCTGACACTCAATTTATATGACCATTTCAGGAGGGCCGCTGTAACTAGCTTATCTCGATAGTACTGTTCCCTTGATATCCGTACCTCGCACGGTCATTAGAAGTGTCATCCCCTTGCAGAAATCCTCACTCTTTTATTGTTTTGTGTCACAATCTATAGCCTCCAACGAAGGATAAAACAAGTTCAAAATATAGTGTACTCGAACTATTTAAAGGCCCAAATACCTGTGTGGACTAAATTGAAATGCTACTCGATCAATGCCCGAGCTATCCAAACCGTGTGCACATTGCTAGGGCCAATATCATGAGACCATACCTCTTCACAAACACGATCGCTAGAAATGCGGTTCCACGTAGTGAGCAGAAAGGTTCGAGTTGATAGGAAGCAAAAGACAAACAGAAAAGAAGGAGGTGCAAAGAACTTAGCCGTGGCACGTCTGGAGTAATATGACATTGGGCCGATTTTAAATAAGAAGCACATAATCACCAGGGGTAGAAGTCAACGTCCAAAATGCAACAAGATAACGAACCCCTTTCTCGAGTCGACTACTTAATGCAGAGCTTTTGTTACGTGCAGATGGGCAAGAGGATTCTTAAAGCGAAAGCGTACCTAACCAGGCTTTTTCTCCGGCCCAGTCACATCTTCACATGTGATATGCCGAGTAACAAGAGGGCTCATAAAGCAATATAAATACCATCACCCCGCTGAGCTTGAGTTAGGCCTATCCCTCCACCGTTTCACGTTTGACGTTCTCAAAATCAAGAAATAGTTCCTCCAATTTCAATATGCGTTTCATCTTCATCGCTTTTATGGCCATTATCGGCGCTGCTTTGGCTGCAGACAAGGCTCATCCCGCTCCTGCTCCTGTGGTATGTTCGAACAAATGGACATCCCAATGGCATTTAAGCCTCTAATCATTCTCCAGATTCCTGCCGGACACCCTTGCAAGGCCGATGGCAGCGCGGGGAACTGCGCCAGCGGCTTCTGCCTGGTATGTTTTCTTGCCTTTTACCGAAGCGTCGTGGCCTCAAAGACTAACCTGTCACGCAGCAACTTGTTCAAGATAAGGAGGGGGTATGCAAGTAGACTGCGTGTCTCGAAATTGGTTTGAATTGATTGACGAGGCAGTATTTCTGCCAAAAAGAAGTCGCCTACGGGATAAAGTATGAAAGAGGTGGACTGGTTAACCTTGCCCGAAAGTTGGACGCTAGCTGTTTTTCACTAAATATGACTGCCCTTGGAACGGCATCCGGAGAAAGAATAGCCTCACCAAGTCTAAGACCCGGAGACTCTCAATATTAGTAGTAGTGTCAAGATACAGGATGATACTGGCGTTTTTACCGTGTAAATATGTGACTTTGCCACTCCAGGGCTATGCATTTTGCTTATTAAGCACGTCCGACGGCCCCGGGGCGCCGGGGGCAGATTATCAAATTCGGACCATGGTGGATTTATTTAAGAGAATTTTGCCATCGTGAATTTACCAGTACGCTCGCCATACACCTAATTTCCGTCAGTTACGAGCCCGGAATCGCCTCAATTTTGATCTCATTTTCACATCTGCTGCTTAACCTTATATATTGAACCCATCTTTTGCCTGGTCTTATACCGGCTCCTGGCTGCATGGAGATAACAACACCTGAATTGAGATAAACCCTTGAGAACAAGCATTACCAACAACATCGGACATCCAATTTGCGAACGTCCATTGAACCCTCACGATGTCGGATTACACTCTCTCCGCGAATTCGTTCTGTCACGTCACCTTAAAGGACCCATCGAACTGGGAGCTATGGCTCTTGATTATCAAAACCATTGCGGAGCAGTTCGAGGTTTGGGATCTATGTGATCCGGAATTAGATACGGAACCCGCTCTTCCGAAAGAGCCGATCGAGCCGAGTTGGGAGGATCTAAAGAGGGATCATCCAATGGATTGGTATCATATATGGAGGGTAATATATACGCAGTATAAGAGAAAGCTCAGCGCATACAAGAAGAAGCGGCAAGGCAGGTCGGTAGTTGCAAATGCTATTCGTCAAAGCGTTCATGAGGAACACCAGGTCTTTCTAGTCCAAGAGACACCATGGGGGCTGCTTAGGTATCTGCGTCAGTGGTTTTCACCTGATTGTGACCCGACGTATAAAGCAAGCCTTCGTGCGGCATGGAGAAATTTTGATCAAGGTCTAGACAAAGACACAGACATAGACGAATGGCTGCTAAATTGGCAGACCTTGCAAAAACGCTGCGTGAAAGTTGGGATCACCAATGATAGCGAGGCTTCGGCCCAATTCCTATTGGCTATCTCAGTGATGTCACCTGAGTTTTATACTGTCTGGATAAAGTTAGCAGAGACAAGCTCTGCTAGTACGAAAAGCCAGGAAGAAAAACAGGCTGATTTCAGAAGGCTACTTACCCGGTATAGAGCCCATTGGCTTATTACCCACGGTAAGCCTGCGCAGCAAAGAGGCATGTCAAAAGCTATGTTTCCGACCTGGCAAGGCCACCAACAAGCTCAACCTGGAAGCACCTCAGCTAGCAAATCAGCTAGTAAATCACCTGGTAAGAAATCATCTGATCTTCCAATTGAGAAGAGAAACTGTCCTTGCAGTAAGATGAGACATGCACCATGGAGATGCTGGGCTGCATATCCAGAGGATAGGCCAGGTGATAAACCAGCTCCTCGTCCACAGAGGAAGAGAGCATGGGACAGAGCTATGAAGGCAGACCCTGAATGGAAGGCCTTTGTTGAAAAGAAGCGAGCAGATGAGAATTGCAGCCTGGCTTGCAGCAAAATCTGTTGAATTCGCAAGCGATGCATCTTTCGGAGACAACAGAGATCGGAAGAGCTCAGAGGGCTATATATGCAAGCTCTGCGGGGGCCCCATTGACTGGAAAGCTTCAGGACGAAAGACTGTCACAACGTCAACCACCGAGGCTGAGCTTTTGGCTCTCTCCGAGGCAGGAAAAACGGTCCTATGGTGACGCCGAGTCCTCGAGCCCTTAGGGTTTAAAAAGTCTCATGCATTGTCGATTGCATGCGATAATCAGCAAACTATCGATCTTCTAACGAAAGAAAGTGCTACCATGCATACGAAGCCTCGACATGTCGATATAAACAGGCTTTGGATGAAACAGGAAGTGAATGCTGGCCGCATTCATGTGGTTTGCATTCCTACAGGAGAGATTCCGAGATCTGCTTGGGATAAAAGGAATCCGACATCTGATTATACCCAATGAAAATGAAAGCATTAGCAGCTCCTGAAGCCATAGAGGATCTGTGAATACCTTCAAAAACTGGGGGGTCAAGATACAGGATGATACGGTCTTTTTTTACCATGTAACCATGTGATTGTCACTATGCATCTTTATGAGGACTAGTAACTATAACGTTCTACTTCTACATGTGAGTCGCATCATAAATCAAAAGGAGTTGTGACATTTGTGGACTCGGATGTATCTAAATATCGAATACTCGCCAATTACGAATAAACAGTTGCCAATGCATATCTTTTAAATCGGAATTAGAAACCTAGGGACTCTTGTTAGCAATTTGAACTTTTCTCTCGGAATAGACGCATGATGACTTACCCTTTTCTGTGTTACCCTCACCCATGCTCTTGCTGCTGCTGCTTCCACTCTGAATAGCACCCATGATTCCATCCATATAAGGCGCGCCACTCCACTTCTGGTGGGTGAGAACATCGACACCGAGCTCCTTCTCGCGAGACTGGACAAGACGGACGTAAGCCAACATACCCTCGTCCTTGAATGCACGGGAAAGTTCGGTGGTGATGGTGGCGTTGGTGTGCAGACCAGCCAGGGAAATGAGTTGCAGAACAAATCTGAAAGAAGTTAGCGAATTCCAGCGAAGTACATCCAATGTCGACTTACCCTTGCTTGGCAATATCCCAGATAAAGGACTTGAGGGAAGCCTCATCAAATCCTTGTCCCATCCAGTTGAATGAAGGGCTGAGGTTGTAGACAAGCTTTTTGCCAGGGTACGCTGCCCGCACTTCGCTGGCCAGCGTTCCGGCCTTCTCGACATTTGGGTCACCAGTTTCAACCCAGAGAAGGTCTGCGTAAGGAGCAAACTCCTTTGCGCGCTTGGTCGCAGCAGGGAACCCTGCAGAGTAGTGGTAGAATCCCTCCCGAGTGCGCGGGCTATCGCATGACCAGACAACAGGTGTTTTAGTGTAATCGTTCGCCAGCGCACGGCGACGAGAGAAAGAAAGATCGGGGTTCTTCTTAACAAAGGCCTTGTACGCATCGCGAGAAGACTGTGAAGCACCCTCCGACTCAAGATGAGCATCGACAGCTACATATTATTAGTAAATGGGATCGTTCACCACAGAATCAATAAACATACCTTGGTCGAATGTAACAAGTTTGTGCCTCTTGACCCAATCAAGCTCAAATGTGTTAATTTCTTCGGGTGAGGCACCCTCTCGTTCCATAGCCTGGAGAGTCTCTGCTAGAGGTTCCACATCTTCCGTGATGCCAAGGATGAATTCGTGGTCACGCACATCGATTGCGCTGCTGATCAGTCGGCCGCTCTCGGAATCTGTGCGGGCAATGACCAGGTTCTCACATCCCATCATATCCCACTGGAATCGAGCTGCGACCAGTCGGTTGATGTGCTCACCCATTGGGACGAGCACTTTGCCTGCAAGATGGCCGCACTTCTTTCCGCCGTGCAGTTGATCCTCAAAGTGAACGGCCGCCGCACCATTCTCTGCAAATAGCTTGGCGAGTTTCAGAACAGCCGATAAACCGCCATGGCTGCATCCAGAAAATTAATAACACTTCGTGCGTTCAATCGCGATTATTAACGTACCCGGTATCACCATCCGCAACGATTGGTCGCAGATAATCAGTGTAGGTGGTAGCCTTTCGCTCTTCCGGAGTCATCTTTCGCCTCGTGTCCCACTGTTTCCGGTCATGCATGGACTGGGCCTTGAACAGACGCTGGACCTGGTTCGGGACGGTATTGTAGGGATAATCGCCGAAATCGGGGGATACTTCATTGGTGCTTGTCAAAAGTGAAGAGCAAGCCCAGCCCGAGACATAAAGAACCTCTTGGTTCTGGGCTTGCTGGGTCATTTGGACGGGATCGATAGCTCCCACTTGTGTACAGAATCGAGGTTAGGTTCGTCACAATTGAAGCTCGGCCGGCCAAAACTCACTGGTATGAACGGGCTGACCAGCAGCTGCTCGCTCATTGAGAAGATTAAAAAGCTTCCGGGCCATCAAAGAACTGGGATATGTTTGTTGCAAGGAGCCGCGCTTGCTCACAACATCTGCCGCCGTGTAAGGGCGCTTGATGCCTTCGTATCGAGGCGATTTCCACCATGATTCCACATCGCGAACCTGCTGGTCGTAAAGCGCATCTTCAGCTGCACCGGCTTTCTCTTGTGTGGATAGGAGCTGGTATGCGTCTGAGGGGAGGGTGGTGGATATGGGGGGTTGGACAGGCGTCATCCGAGTATAACCGCTTGTGAAAGGCCGCAATGAACGTGAAGAAACAGTAGACACAACGGGAACGCGTCGAGGCAAACGCCGTATCGAACGGAACATGGCTGGCAATATAGTAGAAGAACAAGTAATTGGTGAATTGAAACAGAGAGAAAGTAAAGAAAGGGAATTGAGAAACAAAATAAGGGCAGCGGGCTGCGGTTGACCTCGGGCCGTGAACATCTGGGGTTTCCCCGCCACTCCGGAAGTCCGAAATTCGCTACATGACTAATCATGGCCAGGGTCCACGGGTGGACCTCGGGAGTACCTCGACTACACAACATGGGGACTACAACATGGCTACTTCGTACATGATATTCATTCGCCTATATGTGCAGTCGCTGTGCCTCGATCTTTCCTTCGGCTTTGGCAGTGTCCGTAAATCCAAACGTGCCACCCAAAATTATGCTGGTTGTGGGCAATATCCTCCCAAAGTCCACGATCTCCATACAACATATGCCCTGCAAAACGAGTGACAATGTCCTTATCCCTTATCATGATATGCTGCATTAGTACGTTTTGTCTGGGCAAGGCCAGGCTTGTCTATAAGCAAGTTACCCTATTATTCGGGGCTTCAGAGCTCCCAAGGTCAAGACCTGCAGTTACATGCCCGTAGCCATGGATTTAGTATTGCCCGCGGACTCTCAAAGGTATTTGTGTCCGACTTGAGTCAGTCACTTCAATGACGAGGCTTTTATTTCTTCACAGTTTCCCTGGCTACATGTAGAGCCCAGAACTCCAGTACTTTGTGGCAGTACCTGTTTTCTGGATAGTGCTGGATGAAGACGAACTCATTATCGTCGATGTTGAACAATATAGGGGTGGGCTCTGCTCTCACCAGTGTGCTTGGGATATCCCTACTACTGTAGCCTATGATTGACCTTTATGTCAATCAATTTCGATTGACATCTCTCTCTCTCTCTCTCTCTCTCTTCGGCCTTACATTGCCTGCACTTCGGCCTCATGTCAACGTCACTTCACTTGACCCTTCTTTCTGAATGTAATTGGACAATCATAGTATGACAATAAATCACTCTACTCCATGATACATAACGCCCTTAGTTCGATCGGGCTATTTAGACAATTGAAAAGATCATGAAATCAAAATAACCAATGGGAGAGATTCAGATCATTCTTCAAAGTGACGAATAATAAGCATATATACTCCATAAGGCGGAGATGGGGTCAAGGTAGGCAGACACTGACAAGTGAACCGATTGAACAATGCTATTCAGAGATTCTATTAAAACGCCCAGCCATTCAAGCCTATATTGTTCAACAACAGACAAACTCATTGAGATAATTGTGTAAGGCATCACTCAACACACATGACACTCCATACAGACAGACATTCACATTAGATTCAATCTTGAGCTCTATTTAAGTCAACTATCAATAGGTTTGGCACTGCTTAGCCACATATATAAGTCCTGTAAATTCCTTCCATCTGATCTCTTTTTCTTCCTCCGTAAATCAAAAGTTAATCCGCCTCCCCTCCCTTCTTTTCTTGTGTCTTTTCTGTTTTTGTTTTTTGTCCTTCGAGGATGGTGCTGGCCACCATGCCTCCGTTCTCGAAGAGCGGCCTCCAGGTACTCGCTGGCGAGTACCTGGCTGGCCCTCTTCTGAAGTGGGACGAGATGTCCCTGTTCAACCAGCTGTTTGCCGCGGGCTCCGAGCCCGAGATGTCCGTCTTGACCTGGGAGCTGACCGAGCTCCTATGCAACATGGTCATTGTCGTGGGGGCCGGCTCGCCCCAATCCTACCTCCTCCGTGTCGTCCTCGCACCAGAGTTTGCGTGGTTCGGCTTGCACTGGGCAGGGATGCCACACCCTGGTAAGTACCCCTCTTCAAGCATTGAAGAAATGACGCACGCTAACCTGCCATCAGCCCAGGTGCCCACCTCCTCCCCCGACCTCCTCAACCTCCTCCACTCCCGCCCCCTGGCCGCGTCTGCGGCCCTCCACCAAAGCCTGGGCGTCTGCGACGAATGGAAGTCCCTCGTCCTCCACCTGTGGGCTCACTTCGAGCCCTACAGCTCCTACACCCGCCCCGGCCAGCTGCAGCCCGCCACCACCAACATCCTCCTGCCAATGGAGGATGTTGAGTATCCTCCTTCGCCCGTCCAGGGGGACCTGGACGGTGTCATGCCCATGGAGGGCACCGAATTTGGGCCCGTCTCCGGTGTCTACATGGACACCATGATCCGGGATATCTCCCCGGACATGGATGTCTGTGCGGAGACCGGGCCCGTGTCTGTCTCCGCCCCGCCCGCCCCAATGACGGTGCCGGTGCCTCCCTCCCTCCCTCTGGTGGTGCCCACCCTCGCGGTGGTGGTCCCCTCCCTTCCCGTGGTGCCGCCCTGCCTTCCTGTGGCCGCCCCGTCCACCAACAAGTACCGGCAACGGTACTAGTGGCCTCCGTGAGGACTGTTTGTGTCTGCGCCCCTTGGCTGGGGGTGTCAGCCACCGTTTGTCTTCCTTTTTTTTCTTTTAAAATGAAAGATCTTTCCCTCCATTTTTCTTTTCCCGTAAAAGAAATTTTCGTGACAGCTGATAGTTGTACCCGTAACCTTAAAAGTGCCGTTGGAGAAACGTTGAATGATCCCCGCACGATGTTGTTATTGTTTATATTGAGTGATACCCACAGATATTCAGGGATGTCTATAGATATCTTCTAGTAGGCACTCTGGTGGTAATGACAGACAAGTTCTTTGAGCTCAAGATGTAAAATTAATCAGATATATCCGGTGCCCAACCCGGTTGAGATTGTAATGGAGAACACCTGGAGGCACCTGGACCTGGACTTCTCCAAGATCGGCACCCCCGCATTGGCTTATCATCTCCTCTCCGTAGGATTTTCCTATCTTACTTACCATTCGCCGTCATCATCTCCTATCTCTCTATTTCCATCTCCATACTTTTGTATACCTCGCTTTCTTCCGTGTGTATGGGTTTCCACATCAACTTGGTATGGAAAGCATTAAATTCCCATCGATTTTAGATCCGCCCGACAACCCGGCATCAGCGCGGGGAAATATTCGGACGCAAAAGCCAAAACAGACAAAGAGTCGGAATGGTAAGTTACAGTATTGTCCGTGGGTGCAACTACATCTTTCTATCAGCGAAGAAAGAAAAAACACAGATGGCCACTTCATGCTGCCCACCATATTGACTCAAGTCTCCACTTGTATAGGTTGCATCACCTGCAAGGCAAAGCGGTTGAAGTGCGACGAAATAAAGCCGTCCTGTCATCAGTGCGAAAGGCGAAAGGTCCAATGCGGAGGATACAAGAAAGACTTCAAATGGCGGCCATTCGAAGAGACCAACTTGGCTTCTGGGCGGCCTACTGTAACCAAAGCCAAGAAAGGTAAGAGGTCACGGGTGCCTTGTGGGTCAGACCTGATATACTCACAAATCCTCTTCAGCAAACAACCCGTCCGAAAAAGCTCCGTCTGTCGCCGATATTGGCCAGACCTTTCCGACTCCTCCGACGACTGAACAGTCGGCATCACCCATTCGCATGCAGTCTCACAAATTTGATGGCTCTCGTTCGCCTCCAGGTTCTCCTTTGCATGGCTCGCCTACTAGTATCAATAGCTTTCTGTCTACTGAAGCTCGATCGCTTGACGATCTACCTGTCATAAAAGACGATGTTTCCATGGCTGATTGCACTGAGCCTCCCCTTGATGTCAATGTTTCATTGTCTGCCGACTCTCCCCCTTTCAATTTCCTCTCCTTTTTGGAGCCTTTTCAAGATTCACTGTCGCTCGCGAACTCGTTGGTTTCTGATGTCGATGCTGATCGTGCTAGGCATATGCTTTTTGGGCCCGACCAGCCAGCTGTCGATGCCTCGAAGCTGAGCTTCTCCCAGCTATTGGAGGATGAAAATGATGACATCGAGGAGATTATCCGGAAGTCAGATCCAGGACTGGGACCTTGGAACTTCACCATACCACAGGGAGATTATTTCCATCTCAACCCCCCAAGAATGTCAGAGAACCCATCTCTACCGCCAGAAAACCCGGAAATGCTCGTACTGCGATTTGATAAGCTCACATGTGGGATTTTATCTATCAAAGATGGCGCATTAGAGAATCCGTGGCGAACGCTTGTTTGGCCGTTAGCGAAAGACACGCCTGTACTTCGCCACGCCATCTTTGCTCTGGCGGCTTTCCACTCGGGCAAGCAAAACCCCCATCTTCGGCTCCAAGGAGTAAAGCACATGCGCCAGAGCATAACTGGTCTAGTTGGACAAATCCAGAATATGAGGCCGGATGCTGCTTTGGCCACTAGTTTGGCGCTAGCATTTGCCGATACCTGGGACCAACACACCCGCACATGCATTCAGCATTTGCGAGGTGCGAAAACATTAATGTGTCAAGTCATCGCGAGTGGAACGCGAGGAGGTGCTAGCGACGAACATCTGGATCGCATCCGCTTTCTCTACAACACATGGTCCTATATGGACGTGATTGCGCGACTAACTTCTTTGGATGACTGTGGTCCTCAAAACTGGGATTCTTCGATCTTCGACCTTCCGAGTGATACTGTCCATGATATCGATCCGTTGATGGGATGTGCCACCACTCTATACCCTCTCATGAGTCGCGTGGCGAAACTGATCCAGCAAGTGCGGAAGAGCTCGTCGAACACGGTGTCCGTTGTGGCTCAAGCTATGGAGCTCAAATCGCTTGTCGAGCAATGGGAGCCACCGCGCTGGTTTGAGCCACCAGATGACCCCAGTTCCGAGGTGCAACATAGCATTCAAGTTGCACATGCGTATCGCTGGGCTACGTTGCTGTATCTGCATCAGGCCGTTCCAGAGATACCCTCCGAGCCGGCTGACGAATTAGCGAAGAGGGTTCTGATCTTGCTTGCCACTGTTCCCTATACCTCTCGCACTAGTATCATACAGATGTTCCCTCTACTAGCAGCTGGCTCTGAGGTCGACACCGACGATGACCGAAAATGGGTCTTGGATCGATGGACTACAATCCAGTCTCGCTTAATGCTAGGTGGTGTAGACCGCTGTTTGGAGGTATTGAAGGAAGTCTGGGAACGCCGTGACGCTATGAATGCCAAAAGAGAGCGGGAAATGGTTAGTTCGCGACGTTCTGAGTCATTTTCATCTGGAGACAGGGAGAAAGTGAGCTCGTCCCTGCCGGCCGATTTCCGCAAATACAGTCCCAGTGGTTCCCACAAGGGCTCAACTGGAGGAAGATCGGGGCACCCTGCATCGGGGTCTGTGCGAAGGGGTTCCGCACTCGCGTCGCTTGAAAACATTGAATTTGAAAGAACTGTGCGTGGCAGATTGCACTGGGTGAATGTTATGGGGGAGTGGGGATGGGAAGGTGGGCTTGACAACTGTCAGACTGTTTCATCCAAAGCTAACCCTGCAACTCATAGTTTTCATTGGCTAGCCCGACAGCAATGACCCGAATGTTGATGGAAATCGGGCGCCGAGTAAAATTAACCTACTATTCTTCGCATCCTAGCCTGTTGTACTAATATGATGGCTAACAAAGCAAGCAGCCCGAGTTGTTGTTCTTGCTCTGATTTCTATTATGCCCTCATTATCGTGGTTCTCGTTTATTTGCGCTACGGTTGAAAATTGTACTTTGCAGCCCTGAATCGGTGTTGCCTTGAACCAGCGCGGCGTCTAGGGATCTGTTTCTCTCGTTCATGACTTATGACAATGCTTTTGATTTTGCCTTTTCCATTGAAACTCTTTTCTGCAACCATGATCTACTCTCTGACTACCAATTATGGCTGATTTAGGAACTTATGTGTCCACCATGATGGGTATTCATTGGCTTCCACGTTCCCTGTTCAGCTTCCAAGATACCTACGCGATACCCCATTCCGAAAGCCCTCAAGCAACTGCTCACACGCACCTCACGGTCACCCAATTCGAATTTTCGGTAATACGCAAACATTGTCAGCTCTATCAAAGCCCTAGGCACATCATCCTCATTGCGCCATTTACCCGATACATCAGCTCCTTCGGCCATTATTAGCTCTGTCGGTGTTTAGCACACCCTATGCCCGGAAAACCCACCTACCGACCTTGATCATCCAACGCGAGCAGTAAGCCACGTTTTGCCTTCGTAGGCGTTATCCAGCAAGGCCTCGACCGATACTGCCCCTACTGCGAACATGTAAATATTCCGGGAACTATTATTTTCAGAAAGGCCATTCCCCGATTCTTACAGCAAGACTCTGGCTTCCCTTACACGCTGAGGAACCATGTCCTTAGTGGGATCCTTGGGTGGACTCTATGTTGACCCATTTCCTGATGCAGCATGCCTTAGCCCTGAGTGCGATATCCGGTCAGTCTGCCTAGTTATTCAGCTAAGTGTTTATTCAGCAAGTGTGTGTTTTATATGCTAATGCTGCTTTCTGGAAAGCGCTGTCGGCTTTGGTATGAGCTAGGAGAATCTCCAAAGCTTCTTGCCCGAGAGGGGAGACCGCTTAAATACCGTTTTGGAAGAAATAGTACTGGGTTTTTGAATTCCTAGGCTGGGTTTGATTACCCATATGCAGCCAAACACATGGGCAAAGTTGCGATCAAATTATCAAGTTCTTGATGATCAGCACAATCAATTATAACCAGCGTATGCTTATTCCCAGTGTGGAGTATTGGGGAGTCGATCCTGTTACAAGAAAGAAACCACAATCAATATTCCGGTGAATAGCTTTGGGCAAGGTCTACAGGCCATTACTGCCCAAGAGGCCCACCTTGTCAGTTGAGATTTATAAGTTATCAGGTAGGTAGAAGTTCACATTTATGTACAGGATAATTCACATTATGTGCATAAAATCCAGATCTCAGTAAGGGAATACAAACTGCTCAGCCTTTGCACCAAGAATAGGCACGAAATCATCACCCTCGCAGATCTTCATAGCCTTTTGGTAAGCAGGCCGCTCCCCAATACGCTTAAGATAAGCCAGGATGTTCTTATGCTTGTGCTCATCAAACTCAATGGGGCAGAACCCTCTCATGGTGGTGAGAGTACAGATTGCCATGATATCGGCTGCGGTGACGTCATTCCCAACCAAGTAGGCTCCAGTTTCACCAAGTCTCGCCTCAATCATCGAGAGTGCACACTCCAACTTCGCATTGCCCATCTTGACGTGCATTGCTTCTGGATCGCTGGTCAGACGGCGGGTCATCAGTACACGGAAGAAGGCCGGCTGCAGGGAGGCGTTCGCCCAGTGATACCATCCAGGAAGTGGATGTATTCCTCGCCATCCTCCGGGGTGCGCGCGAGACGGCCTTCCCCGTAGGCGGCAATAATGTAATCGATAATAGCGCCTGATTCAGCAAGCACGACCTTGTTTTTTGTAAAGGGAGAGTTGTCATCTTCGATCACCGGTGCGGTGCCCGAGGGATGCAGGTCTTTGATTGATTGTGGGGAGAGGATAGGGTCGCGCTTGTGGAAGACAAAGTCGTACTTGATGCCGAGTTCTTCGGCGAGCCAGACGATACGCTCTGATTGTGAGCGGCCAAGGTGATGGATTGTCAATGGCATCTTGGTTTGGGATTGAGAAAGAGTGTTGGGCTATTCGGGAACTAGACTTCAGAATTGCAGAAATTGGAACAAGGATGTTGAGGGATATGAGGCCGGACTTTACTTGAAGATGGAGCGAAGTATTTATATTCCTCTATAGGATCGGCATCGGGGATTATGGGTCCCGAGGTCCCGGGGTTACCGGGATTACTGGGGTTAGTCAAATTCGTAGCGCTACCTACATAAGGTACTTAGGTAGGTTAGGTAGACCTCCTGTCGGATAGCTCAATTATATGGCCACGCCTACCTACCCAGGTAGGTATCGATGTTTTTAGCTCTGTGATTTGTAAAGAAAAATGGTCAAATTCCCAAGCATATACATATTCATCTTCCAAGTATGCCGAAGCTTCCGATTCCACCTAAGCTTACTCATAGCGATCACTACCTAGGTACCTAGGTATTATTCCATGCAGAGTTCCCGGCATTTTAACTGAACATCTCATATGAACTATAGATCTTTATCATCGTTAGAATTGTGGTGAGCTGCGGCATCGATACAAACTACCAATATGTCGATCAATATTAGCATACCAATCACGCACCCTTAACCGAAACCTACTAGGGTCATTAGGGTTGCAATAGTTACGTGTTTAGGGTAGCTTCACTACAAAATTGGACGGGGGCGAAATCGAATGTAAGAACCAGAAGAAGAAATACTGGACTAATAGCAAAGCACAGGAAGTCCTCCCGGATCCGGACAGGATTTGTAGGGCAAGAACATCCGTGTCGAAATGGCGTCGTTGAACCAATAGTCCTATCCATGAATGTGAGTGCGAAGGCAAGTGAGTCACTCATAAACTAGAGGCCAATTGAGTTAATGTAACCAGGTTCTATGGACCATCTACATATATTGTGCATTGGAGTGATCAGTCAATCCAGTCAGTCCGGTGAGTCATTCAAGTATGAGTTTTGGCCCCGGGCTATTTACGGCCGCTATAAATATTTGCATTTAACTATTACCTTCGACGAGTCCCGGCTAGACCACAGGAAGGTTATTATCCCCATGGTTTTTATCCGTTGCTTGAATGAAAGGGGAAAACATCCTGATTTCCTCCCGACATCACCATGGCCAGATTCATTCGACAAGGGATCTCTGCCCTGGCTAAACATGCAGTCACGCATCCTCCAAAAAAGCGTCTTTCGTCAATGGCGACCGAGGCTTTAGTCTCGTCAGTTGAGCCTAACATCCTGCCAAGGGCTATTCCGAAAGTGTAAGCAAGGATTGACCATTCGATTCCGATAATGACCTCTTCTGAAGCACACTAATGGCAGGAACGACCGTCACCCCTATGGACCTGGTCTCAAGATGCCGTCAGAAGTGGAAAGGCCACTTGCCTCCAGGATGGCCACAGACGCCTCGTAAGTGAAGGATCTGAAGTTCTAAAACTATACAAACAGTGTGACTAAGGTCTGTTTTCTGTAGCCTCGTTGGCAAGACCGGTGGTCAGATTTTCCACGAAATGATGGTATGCCATGATGTTCGACATATTTGTATGTTCGCGACCCCCGTTCGATTGTTGTCGTTTTGCGCCTAACGCCTTCCGTGCCCCAATACAGTTGGCTACCCAGGTGGCTGCATACTACCGGTGTTCGATGCAATCCACCAAGCCAAATCCTTCGGTTTCACACTTCCTCGACACGAACAAGGTGGTGGACATATGGCACAGGGATATGCGCGCGTCAGTGGGAAGCCCGGAGTTGTCCTGGTTACATCCGGGCCCGGCGCGACTAACCTCATCACACCAATGATGGATGCCCTCGCAGATGGCACTCCCATGGTTGTCTTCTGTGGTCAGGTTAGCGCAGACAAGATTGGAACGGACGCTTTCCAAGAAGCGGACATTTTATCCATGTCCCAGCCGTGCACCAAGTGGAATGTCAGCGTGCGCAAGACAGAAGAGCTGGCACAGAGAATTAGAGAGGCCTTTGAAATCGCAACCAGCGGTCGACCAGGACCGGTGCTAGTGGAACTACCGCTTGATGTCACTGCGGGTATTCTATCAAAAGTCCCGACCAATCTGGCAATTCGTCCCCACAATCGTCCTGTTACCACTATGGCCATCAAAGACGCTCGACGACAGGAACTTCTTATAGCAGTTAAAGAGGCTGCCAACCTTATAAATACAGCCCAAAAGCCTATCATCTACGCGGGGCAAGGCGTACTAGCAAGCTCTGATGGGCCTAGGCTCTTAAAGGAGCTAGCGGATAAGTCGTCAATTCCTGTTACAACTAGTCTGCAAGGTCTAGGAGCTTTTGATGAAAGAGACCCTAAATCTTTGCATATGCTAGGTCTACATGGGTCTGGGTACGCTAATTTAGCTATCCAGAGCGCGGATTTGATTCTAGCACTTGGTGCTAGGTTCGACGATCGGGTTACTGGATATATCCCAAAATTCGCACCTCAAGCACGGCTGGCAGCGCATGAAGGCCGCGGCGGGATAGTCCATTTTGACATCTCTCCAAAGAATATCAACAAAGTGGTGGAAGCTACGATACCTGTTGTTGGTGATTGCGCGGAGAGCCTTGAGCTTCTGTTACCTTATACTGTACCGATGCACCGGCCTGAATGGCTCTCGCAGATCCAGGCCTGGAAATATCAATATCCATTCCGAGCATTCAATCAAAGTGGTAACACCAATGATATGATTCTGCCTCAGCATTTTATAGAGCGACTGAGCGATGCTGTGGAACATATTAAGGAGCGCACGATTATCACTACTGGCGTCGGACAACACCAAATGTGGGCTGCCCAGCATTTCCGATGGAGATATCCGAGAACCATGATTACTTCTGGGGGGGCTTGGTACGATGGGGTACGGACTTCCTGCGGCAATCGGCGCAAAAGTGGCTCGACCGGAGGCTCTGGTCATCGATATTGACGGGGATGCATCATTGAACATGACCATCAGCGAATTGCTCACAGCAAGTCAGTTTGGCATCGATGTCAAAGTTGTACTTCTTAACAACGAGGAGCAAGGGATGGTGACGCACCTACAAACGGTTTATTACAGCAACCGATTCTGTCATAGTCACAACCTCAACCCGGACTTCGTGGAAGCTGCTCGAGCAATGGGAGTGCAGGCTAAAAGTTGCTCCGAGATCGATGACATGGATAACAAGATTGGATGGCTGCTGAATACCTCCGGCCCAGCACTTCTGGAGGTGAAGGTTGCTCCAAAAGCGTTATCTCTGCCTATGGTGCCATCAGGACGTGGCCTGGATGAATTCCAATTCTACGATGAGTAATTGGATCAAGGTCACGTAGCTGTCATTATTCTTCTTAAATTCATGTTTGGGCTATTTTTGTATGGCAATTTAGTTGGAACAGACCGGAAGACTTCTCTAAAAGCGTTTAGTTGTCCAGTCACGTACTCCAATCTTTCAAGAATGTAGGCGTTCTTCACGATGCTGAGTCAAGGGATTTCTACCTAGGTAGTACGGGGATGAACGGTGAAAAAGCTTTATAAGGAACAGAACCCACCGTGTCTGCAGACTCTGTACGTTGTGAGAGTCGTTTGAAAACCATATGAATTACTCAGGAAAAGGCACAGGAGCAGAATTGTAACATGAACATTGCTCCAATTTCTCATGGATAAGCCCTTACTACATCATCGACCGCATCTATGAAATACTCCATGTTCTTTGGGTTCAGTCCCGCCACAGAAATACGCCCATTCTCAGTCTGCGGGTCTATCAGCTCGTGTTGACGGCGTAGAGAAGCAGAGAACTTACCATGTATATGTGCCATTTACTTTTAAGCAGTCTGATCTGATCCTTTGAGAGGCCAGTGTAACTGAACATTCCGATTTGAGTAGAAAGAAAGGCCCATGAGCCCGGTGTTTCTCGAGCTTCGAGTTTAGACCTTATTTCTTGACGTACTTTCGTCAGACGACCGCTCATAATGCCCAGCTCATGTTGCCATTGAGCGAATAGTTTGGGGTCATTCAAGACTCGGCTAGCGATGTGGGCTCCATAGGCGGGAGGATTCGAAATATGAGCTCGCTGAAGGATTGCTAGTTGACTAGAGATCCGATCCGCAATGTGAGAGGCATCTGGTGATGGTGAACATATGTAGTGAAAGGCACCAACACGCTCCCCGTACATCCCAAGATTTTTGGCGAAGGACTGAGCGACACAACATTCAAAACCCCTCCCGATGAAGTATCGGCATGCCCATGAGTCTTGGGTAAGGTCACCACTTGCGAAGCCTTGATAGGCATTGTCAAAGAAAGGGAAATGACCTTTCTCTGCCATGACATCTGCAATCTGCCTCCACTCTTCTTGCGATGGATCCAGTCCGGTGGGATTATGAGCACAGCCTTGCAGTACAACTAGGGATTTGCTTGGAGCCTCTTCGAGACACCGGATCATGGCCTTGATGTCAATCTTTTGAGTTTCTACCAAATAGTAAGGGTAGTATTGCACGTCGAACTCGGATTGGCTGAAGATTTGGTAGTGGTTTGGCCATGTGGGATCGGAGATGAATGCCTTGGGTCTTTCTGTTCCACGGCAGAAACACGAGATGAATGTCGCTCCAAGGTGAACTGCGCCAGTTCCTGATACTGTTTGCATAGAAGATACCTAGAAGAATCAGTTGGCATGTCCGGTTTTCAAAACAGTCGCAGCAGGTGTCTTCATGCGAATTGCCCTTATCTCTCTCTGTTTCCATAATGTAGGCTTGGGAGTGCATACCCGATTTTCATGGATAGCTGGGCTATCATTGCCGAGCATCAGCCTCTGCGCTGCAGCCAAGAACGAGTCCAGGCCACGTATTGGGAGATACTCGTGATTGAACTCTGGTGTTTGAAGAAGCGCCTCGGCCTGTCGCTGTCATGTCAGAAACACAACTGGGGCGTGCTCGGGGTCAGGAAAGCAGACCTTTTTGACGACCGGCAAAACCCACGGCTTTCCATGCTCATCTCGATAAGCACCAATTCCCAAGTCAATCTTTTTTTCATTGGTATCTTGCCGATACTCTCTCATCAACCGATAAAGCGGATCTTCTGAAGCCTCTGGCACATTGGCCATGGTAAATGCTTCCTGGGCAGGGACATTCATGACTTCGACTTGTCTACGACCCAGCTCTTTCGATATTTCAATCTTTGAGAACTGGTCAGAAGTATGATCCCAAAATGGATTTCAAATTCTGAAGACTGAAACGAGTAGGACGGCGATCAGTGTCTAAGCGATGCATCTGAATCGCCGATCGACCTGATCAATCACCATTCGGCGACTGAAATACCTGCCGGGCTTTCCACCAGCTTTAATATCGGATCTTTCAAGATCTTCCTTACGTTCATGTTATAAATTTAAATCAATCATTGTGGTCATACATGCCCGGTGGACTGGATCGCTGACGGCTTCCCAGTAGCCGAGTATAGTACTTCCGTTCTCTACCGTGTCAATGGAAAACGCGAAAAACTACAATTGTGAAAGGAATAGCATAAGATCTCACTTAGAATTCCCACTTACTCACAAGATATTGAACCCTTAAGCAGTTCTTGCAATCTGGGAAATCTTGCTCGGTGGATTTGCCTCAGTCGCCGATCGGGCTCTTTCCGAGATGGTCTTGTATTTGATTGTGTCTGTGGAAGGTCTGGCTGAGAGATGATTTCCTAGAGAAAAGATGGGAGAGAGGAGGTTTTTAAGGCTTTATGGGTACCTAGTACAGTCGTGCTACATAGTATAATAATGACTTTCTCTTTACTTTAATCTTTCTTTGATCTTACTTCACCATCCAATGTACAATTCTTGGATAGCCGACTGGAGTAGATAATACAGTAGGCAGCTACCAGTATACGCCATACACCAGGTACACCTGTGTATAATCCTTGGAATGATCCTCTCATGGCCTCCCAACCCTCACTGCCACATTCCAATTCTAACAAAGCACTATTCCCGAGCATCCGTCGAAGAGTCTCCAGGAGGGATATGGCTACATGTACCGTTACTTTTTAGTGTGTCTTTCCCCAAGTAATTGGCAACGTGTATAACTTACTTGAACACTGAAAATCAACAATGCTGGCACTTGACGTTGATCTGCACACCCTGGACGATGTTTTTCGGTGCCGGGGTCTTGCAGAACCTACCTCGAGCAGACGCTCTAGTTTTATTTCCGCTTTCGTATTTCACGCTCTGAAACGCACCGCATTGGTGCTTGACCTCCTGGTACACGTGTCCACAGACAGCCGAGTAGTAGACATACCAGCCGCAAGGGCAGCTGTTGGGGTTTTCAGAGCTGTTGACTAAACGCTCGGCGACGTCGATTCCCGTCTGATTCGGTGAAATTTGCGATGACATGTTGACCAGGATATGCGATCGAATGATGGGTTTGTTTAATTAGGTATATATATGCGGCTTAAAAGTGAGGAGGAGAACTAGCGGTGAAGATCTGGTATTGGATAGGTGAGCCTTCGAAGCCACAGCAATGTGGGAGATAGATAAAGCACGGGGTCTATATTCACATGACGTCCAAGGTTTTATGTGTAAGAGGAAAGTCAACGTAGTTGAGAAATATTCATGGTATATGTAGCTGGGCACTTCCAGAGACATCCCAATTTCTATATGCAGATGGAGTGGGGCATTGAGGCTCAAAATCGCTCTCTTACCTTGTTAATATAGTACACCAATATGCAAGATGTTTCCCGGACTTCCTTACACAGACGACTGGCTATTTCTTTTTTTTTTTTTTTTTTTTTCATTTCTCCAGGTTCGGAGATCTTGCGTCTGTGTCTGTAGTATTTCCTACTACGAACATATTATGCCAAGCATTAGAGGGTCAGTGACATGGTTCTACATGTGCTCCCGGACTTGATGGAAAGAGCTAACCGCATCAAGTAAAGGAATCCTCCCAGCTCAGCACCTATCTGTATATCCATCAACCATTCCAAGTATTATTAGGTGATGTAGGCTTATAGTCTATGAGATTATGGTTATCCAGTTAAGCAATACTATGAAAAGTTGTCGGTGGTTTTTTCTCCATTACCAAAGGACTTTATCTCAAGCTTCAAAGTTTCCCCTCACCACCCGCAAGTCCCTCAATCTCTCCATGGCTTTCTCCCGACAAGTTCTCCGTTGGACTGCCTGGTCCGGACATCAGATCCGACTGTCGCTTTTTGTTCGGATCGAGTTGCCCTAAGTTTGAGGAAGCTTGGGTTCTCAATGGCATCCCCTCTTTCTATGCAATGGCAGACTGTGGCTACATCGATATAAAGCAGAGGTAGTCCTCGAGAACTGACTGGAATATTTCTCTTATCTATTAAACATTGTATTGATTCTTATACACATTCCCACTGATTCGACCAACCATGGCACTTCCATTCACCTACCACGCCAAGGCGCAGTCTACCTTCAAGCCTCCGCTTATCGCAAACGAGAATGCTTTCCTGGGCGATGTCCAATCTAGGTACGGCTAACCTCATAGTGCGTTAGGTAGGTAGGTACCTAGGTAGGCAATTTTGCTGACAAACTAACAGCGAGAACGAAAACCCAGACAAGCCTATGTCATGCGGCTTTTATCGACTGGAAAAGGGCACTCCCCTCGTCTACACTTACACCTACGACGAAATGAAGATTATCGTCGAGGGCAAGTTTGAAATTGCAGACGAGACGGGCCAGAAGGTTACGGCGACTCCGGGTGATGTGTTTTATTTTCCCAAGGGGGCCACAATCACCTTCACGACGGATGAATATGGGCTGGCGTTCTTTGTGGGTACCCCAGGGCTCAGATCAGAATCCCATTCAAGGGTGAGACTAATGAAATCAGACTGGCCAACGGAAGCAGGGTGCTCTGTGAATAATAGGATCTTATACTCCGTAGGATCTTATACGAGCTCGAAATTAAATTGATTTTTTTTTCATTTTCGGTTTAAATTTGTTGGGTTCCATGGTTGTGATTGCCAATTATCGGGGTCCCCGTGCCTCCCATCCATGGAACACTTCAGCTGTGTTACCTAGGGTAGACTAACTATTCCCAATCAGGAAGTCTGCTTATTGCCCCCCCTTGCGATAGCTTCAAGATTCCTATGCATAACCCCTATGGTGCTCAGGTTTGCCCATGTGCCTACATAGGCAGTGACCGGAATATTATTGCTTATTCCCCGAACACGGACCTGGACGTGCGACATTCACTAGTTGGATTATGCAAAAGTCAAAAAACAGTGCGTCCGACCACAACCAGTGGCGGTTTCATGTTCGACTCCATACTAGAGCCGATCCCACTTAAGAGGAACCGTCAAAGCACAGTTAGTAGCGATTGGAAGTGGAGATGATGTTCAGCTCGCCTCGATAAACTCATCCACTCTCGTGGGATCTAGTCGGGTTTGCGAGGTGTATGACGTGGGAGTTGCTACAGCAACTCCGTGAGGAAGGGGATAACTATCGGGGGGCGGGATGGAAGTGTGGATTGTAGAAATGAGAATCAAGATCCGTTCGATCTTAGTGGAGAGTGATCGACTTTTGAAATAATAAACATAAGCCTTCAATACTTCCCGAGACAAAAGGCATTTTCCTCTTTTCCTTGTTTTCTTTTTCTTGGACACACCTTCGTCACTTTGCCTTTGTTCTTGGGTACTAGTTCCCGGCCTTATCACAGGGGGTCCCAACCAACCCCTCTATCGCTCCTCCATCAACACCATGGCTATTATTTCAGAGGACCAACTGGGTCTACGACTCCCGAATCCACCACCCCTGTTGCATACCCGTGGTCAATTCGATCGCCCCTCCACTCCTGCCGATGGCTTTACCAGTCCCCCACAAACCCCCCCAGGGTAGCCCAAGCAAGTCAAGATTGCCTCCGGGCGCACTCGACCTACCCAATGTCTTCGACAAGGCGATGAAGTTGGCTCCCACTTCTCCCTCCAAATCGACATATAACCACTACAATCATCCCATGTTCTCTGCCGGCAAAAATGGCGAGGACTTCAACGAGAGCGTTATCCACCAAAGCCCTTCGAGCCCAACGCGGAGAGCCAACAAGGAGAACACACCCCCCAACCCAACGCGTCTAACGAAGGAGCTGGGATCAACCCCAACTGCTGCAGCCCTTTCGCGTCAGGAACCATATCAACCACGCGATGAGACCACGAAACGCCAGGTCCAGATGCGCGGCCTGACCCCCGAGGAAATGGAGAAGCTAGCACAGCCCAAAGTCAAGCGCCTCGTCAATGTGACCCAACTCTGTAAGTGCGGCCCAGCACAAGAATCTTAAGATATAGCTTGACTGACTTTGCATGACAGACTTCCTTGACCATTACTTCGATCTCCTCAGCTACGTCCACAATCGCCAAACCCGCCACGCACAATTCAAAGCCGCCTACCCCGACCCCCCCTGCTACCCCTGACCACGAGCACGAACCCGCCCTCCTAAAATACCTCGGTCGCGAGCGCGCACATCTGCGGAAACGTCGCACACGCCTCCGCCAGGGCGACTTCCAGATTCTGACTCAGGTTGGCCAGGGTGGGTATGGACAGGTGTATCTGGCACAGAAAAAGGATACGCGGGAAGTCTGCGCGTTGAAAGTCATGAGCAAAAAGCTGCTTTTCAAGCTCGATGAGATTCGTCATATCCTGACCGAGCGCGATATTCTCACTGCGGCCAAGAGCGACTGGCTAGTCAAGCTGCTCTATGCCTTCCAGGATGATACACAGATCTACTTGGCCATGGAGTATGTTCCTGGCGGAGACTTCCGCACGCTGCTGAATAACACCGGTGTTCTCCATAACCGTCACGCCCGCTTCTACATTGCCGAAATGTTCAGCTGCATTGACGCACTCCATGTGCTGGGATACATTCATCGTGACTTGAAGCCCGAAAATTTCCTGATCGATTCCACAGGCCATGTCAAGCTGACTGATTTCGGCCTGGCGGCTGGTATGCTGAGCCCGGGCAAGATCGAGTCAATGCGTGTTAAGCTTGAGGAGGTCGGGAACACGCCCGTCCCCTTTGGTCGGCCCATGGAACAACGTACAATGGCCGAACGACGACAAGGATACCAGTCTCTACGCCAGCGAGAAGTTAACTATGCCAAGTCGATTGTCGGATCGCCAGATTACATGGCGCCGGAAGTGCTCAAGGGCGACCAATACGATTTCACTGTGGACTACTGGAGCTTGGGATGTATGCTCTTCGAGGCATTGGCGGGCTACCCGCCCTTCGCAGGCGCAACAGTCGAGGAGACATGGCAGAACCTGAAGCGCTGGCAGAAGGTGTTGCGGAAGCCCGTCTACGAGGATCCGAACTACTTCTTGTCACGGCGCACGTGGGATCTCATCACGAGACTGGTTGCTGGGAAAGACCAGCGGTTCAAGAACATCAAGGAGATTCATGCGCATGACTATTTCGCCGAGGTCGACTTCGAGAGTCTGCGGGAGCAACGGGCCCCGTTCGTGCCTGAACTTGATTCCGAGACTGATGCTGGGTACTTTGACGATTTCAGCAATGAAGCAGATATGGCAAAGTACAAGGAGGTCCACGATAAGCAACGCGCGCTGGAAGATATGGCCGATCGTGATGATAAGATGGGCAAGGGCTTGTTTGTCGGATTTACATTCCGGTATGTTCTGGTCGAAACCAAGCTGGGTGGCTTTCCTTTGTACTGTTGTTCTCTTACTGACCACTCTAGTCACCGCAAACCCGCCGTCGACAGCAACGGCCGCACCTCGCCACGGAAGCCTATCGCGACGGATGGCACGTTCGGGACAATGTTCTAGATTCCTGACCAAAATCCAGATTTCACATTCATATTCCGTCGACCTTTTCTCTTCTTACGTTCCGTTGACGCGCGGGACTCCGAGCTGGATCTTGGTTTCCTTGTGCCAGGTGTCCCAGTATTGAGTTTAATGGCTCATCCCTTCGTCTTTTCTCTTCTGTTTTAACTTCAACTTTATTTCCAACTTGCAACTTGCAACATGATACGTCTTCTCGAGTCGAACTAGTTTTACGGTGGGGGAGTTGTGGAATCCGATTCTTGTATGATACAGCCATAGACCAAAAATGGCGCAGTTCCTGTCTTCTGCTAGTAATGGTTGCATTGTATGGAATATGGAATATGAGTTTGATTTCGTTCGTGATCGAATCCAAGTAGACTATCCGTACCGCATAGATCTCCTCGCAGTAAAGCACTGACTGTTCTAGTTCGCAGGAAGCTGGCGCACCATGCGCAGGATCTCGGACTGGTCGTCTCCAATGACAGCGCGGCCATTGACCCAGTCAACGGTCTGTACAGTAGAGTATTAGTAAAGCACATCTAGGCAGGACTCCAACATGGCGATGGAAGAAAGGAAAAAGTCGAACATACGATAGGCCTCACGAAATTCGTATTATCCTCCTTGAACTTCTTCAACGCATCCTCCGCATCACGGGCGCCCTTGACGAGCTCCGCGACACCATACGTCACCTTTTCACCCGGACCACCGACACCGCTGACGGGCGAGATGTAGTCGAGGATATTGCGGAGCTGGTCTGTTGTCGGGGGTGCGGTGGTAACCTCCAGCTCGAACTCGCCGCGCTGTTGCTTGGAGTGGCGGGAGTGATCGCTAGCCTGGTCTTCTGTGGCAGTTTCGCTGGCGGTTGTGGAAGCTTGTTTCAGGATGTTGAGGGTTCTGGTTGATGCTTGGATGGAGGGGGAGTGAAAGAGGGTGATGGGGTCGAGGGTTTTGCTCTGTTTGTGTTAGTGGTTTGGGAGTTAGGGGAGGATGAATTGGTGGGAATTTCCGAGGCGAACTTACGAAGCGGAACATCTTGACGGTTTGGATTCTTGCAATGGAAGCTGTTGGAGTGATAGAGGCTGTGGACGGGAGGTGGAAGAATTGGAGTTAGCTCAGTTCCTGGATGATGTCATGTGCTGGCTCGGGTCGTCTCGGGCTAAGCTGTTGGTCCGAATGAGTCAACTTCAGCTTCTCTTTTGAGCGACACGGCGGACTACTTGACAAATGCCAGGGAGGATGATATTTTTCTATGATCTGGCGTCTGGCGTCTAGTATAGAGCGATGGCATCTCTATCTATCTTGAAATGGATTTTGAATGTGTCTCAATACCTCGAACTCTACCTTGTCGGAACAGCTTCATACTGCTTAACTAGCCCAACGCAGTGTATCTAATTTCATAAAAGAGATGTAGAGATGTAGAGGTGCTTAGAAATGCAGGATTTCAATCCGTGTGGTTAGGCCGCTTAACTTCCTGCGTGAATTCATATTCGGACACATATCTTCCCACTTATATATATATGCAGGTACCCTGGAATCCGACCCCCTTGGACTTGGCTCTCCTTTCAGATTCGTCTTTTGCATCATCTCATTCACCGACACGCTCGACCTACCTTGGGGCCAGTTTCTGCGCTCAATTCCAGAATGCAGCGAGCCGCGCGAAACGCATGGGGTATTTGTACCCCTGGTAGTCGCAGGGGCTTGACTATGTCTCTACCCTCCACTTCTTGATGTCAACGAAATTTCCTACCGTCTGGTCGGAGAACAAAATTTGTGCCATATCGAACAGTCATGTCATCATCACAATGGACATGCACCCCGAGAGACTTTCTCGCGGGATCCAAGTTGCTTGACCAGTCCACCGAGCTTGACGAGGAGACCTTGCCAACATACTAGCCGGAGAAATACTGCTCTGTCAACCAGGGTGATATACTCAATAATCAATATCAAGCACTTGCCAAAATAGGGTACGGAGTAACCTCAACAGTTTGGCTTGCGAAAGACTTGATGCAGGTGCAATTGATACACTTCGAGCTATCCAGATGATGGTGATTCTAATATCAACATATAATACAGCACATTAACGTACGTTGTCTTGAAAGTTTATGTGACGGGCCAAAAACCGGTCCACGAGCGAGAGCTGCACATCTACACACACATGAATTCGAAGGAAACAAACCATTCAGGTAGACCAGAAACAAGCTAGCTTTCCCGATTCGAAGGGGCTGAAGTCACAGATCCATCACCTAGAAAGGTGCTCAAAGACCGAGCAATCTACAGGTCTTTGGACTTCGTTCCAAAAGGTGGGCTGCCACTGCGCACTGATTCTGGAGAAGCTCGGTTGGGTGATAAAGAGCACAATGATGATATCATACTCACGTTTACAGAGCTCCTGAAGTGATCTTAAAATCGAACTGGGGTTACGAAGTGGATATTTGGAGTGTTGCCATGGTCGTGAGTGGCATTAAAATTCTTAACTTTGGCTTTACTAGAAATGCTAATCTTGACATATGTAGGCCGAGGACATCGTTAGCCCTCGCACCCTTATCAATGATCAAATACAAATGGTATATTTGATGACTGGGTTCATATGAGAGAACTGGCTGCCCTGCTAGGCCCTCCGCCACCCGAATTCCGGGAACGGAGGCACCTCTGTTCGGTCTTCTGGGATGAGTCGGGCAATTGGAAGGACGTAGCCCCGATTCCAGATATTACTCTGGAGCCTAACCGAGAAGGTTGAAGGGGAAAACAAAGGATGCCTTAGCCATGGCTGCATATACTAAGCAGTGCCAAGCCGAAGTCTTGATTACTCCAGAAGGTGAACATACCCAGGGAATAAAAGAACAAGTTCTAGGTTGTAATTTCTTCCTTCATAAACCGAAGTTCTCAACGTGCAAGTAGATCCCCTGCGCACCTGTTCCCTTGTGCACAGCTCGTTCATCGCTCAGAGAAACCACGCTCCGGCGGACATCGTCTGATAAGCCACGGGGTCCGCACACGACCACGGCACTTTCCCCTTCAGCTTTCTCCAGGAGCTTGCGGATGATAGTTCGTGGCTTGGGACGGCCAGAGACTATACTAGGATAGATGCTTGTTTTGTTTGTGGGATCTTCAGATCGAAGGGGTTTCATATCCAGAGCAGCCTTCTCAGACTGAACAGGTGCTGAGCCGGAACAGGTACATGCACAGGCAGTGCCGAGATATTCTTCTTCGATCTGAGTAGTGCAACAGCAGTCTCCACCAGGGAGACACCCCCTACCTGTGACGACGGTGCCTGGGGTTGATGTCGGGTCGGCAGAGACAGGATAAATCGAGATGCTGTCTTTCTCGGATATGTTCTTGGTCTCGTCTTGCGTAAAAGCCTCCAGCGGAGTGGGAGGCTGTGTCTGCAATGGTAGTGACGTAGAGATAGGCGGATCTAGCTTTTCGTCGCATGTGATATAAATGCTAATCTCAATCTCCTTCTCAAAACTTGAATGTGTGCGTCGACACTCAGCCACGTCTGTCAGCAGGGCACGCAGTTCGGAGTCAAAGTAAGTCAGCTGAGAACGAGATCTGATTACCCAGACAAAACGCAGCCGCTTTGTGGCTGTTAGACGAGCGACACGATTGGGAATCTGCTCCTTGCTGCCGTTGCTCTCCATCTTCCATGCTAACACCACGTCCCGCAAAAGTGGTATTGTGAATGTCGCACCCATGCCACCTGCCAGCAGTACAGCACTGTCAAACTGACGCAAGGGCCGGATGCTTCCGTATGGCCCTTCGATAAAAACTGTCGTATCGGACATCCCCGCCACTTGTTCATCCCCCAATAGACTATTGCACTTCGAAGCGTACCGGAAAAAGCGTCTTGTTCCACCATTCTCGGCGCGAATAAAGAACTTCATCTTCTTATCTTCTGGGATAGACGCGATAGTAAATGGGTGGCATTGCAATGGAGCGACGGAGTGACAGGTGAGGAAGACGTGCTGACCGGGTTGCCACCGGACACCGGGGTTTTCAATAGTAACGCAGGTTACATTCCCAGGTAGCGGAGTAAACGTAGCCGAGTGTGCCCAGAGGGCATCTGTTTTGTTCTTTCGGTGGAAAATGGCCAAGTTCGCATATGCACCCCAGATGTAACGAGCAAGCCTATCGAACACCACAAGCCCAATTGGGATCCATACCCAGATCTTGACTTCATCAGGCGCATGCATCCACACCGCAACAATAAAGCCAACAAAGGTGACTAGATGCTGGATGACAAAGAATTCATAACTGAGTCGACGAATTGGCGCGAAGGAAGTGATCACAATAAAGGTCAGAATAATCCAAGCGGCAAATCCACGTTTCGTCAACGGATCGTTATAAAGCTGGTGTGTGATATAATGCCAACGATCCCAATTGCGGAACCAGAATCCCATATGGATGGTAACAGTTAACCACAATGTCCGCGCGACCCAGCGATGGTACCAATTCAGGCTGACGTAGCTCATTCCTGCCAAGAACCCAATAATGTTCTGTCTGCCTGCCAGTAGAAAAATGAGTGGCAGCTGGCAAATGCCGATGAAACCAGTGCGATAGCCAACGTTCTCCCATTTCCATGGATCTAGGGTGTCCAGCTTGTAGAAACAAAGGACCATGACTACCACCAGGTTGGCTAGCATGATGAGAACGCGGCCAAGTGGCGGGAAATGGATGGTCAATCCTCCCAGTCGGAGCGGTCGTGGAGTTGCATAGCCAACTTCGCGGACTGTTGCTGTGATGGTGGCATAGATATTGAAGAACAGTGATTTTGGCTTGGCGGGCGTGAGTGAAGAATCTCGCAAGCTGATTATTGTTAGTCAATGTTACCGGATGTTGAGGTTAAACATACCGATGGCTAGCAATAATGCGATCCAGCAGGTTAACAAGGGTTGCTACACCGATTGCACTTCCCACAACAGCCCAGTACATCTTCTGTAGGGTGAACAGACTGGGAACGCCATCGCCCATGGACATTGAGCCCGCAGGCATGTCACCCATTGACATGGACATCTTGTGCTGGAGTTGTAATAGAAAGCATGAGATTGAGCCCTACAAAACACTCGGATGTATATGGATACTCCCATCGCCAATGACAGGGCGGATTACCAATATTATGCTCATCCATGCTCACCTGAGGGTGGGTCCGCCATGTGGGCACCGTTTTAGTCCCGAAGGTTGTGGCCCAATGCGGCAATGCGTCAATGCGTCAATGCGTCACTTCATGTTTTTATATTTCTCCTTTTCACATTCTCTTGATCCTCCCAGACCTCACCTTTTCACCTATCAATCATGGAAGGCATGGATATGAGCAGCCACGGCTCGACTTCGCACAGTATGAGCTCCTCATCGAGCTCTATGAGCATGGCTATGGTATTCAAAAATGCCCACGACACGCCGCTTTTCTCCAATGCTTGGACCCCTTCATCCTCGGGTAGCTTTGCCGGCACATGCATTTTCTTGATTGTTCTCGCTATCATCGACCGATGCCTCGTCGCTTTCAAAGCGACCATGGAGCGCCACTGGCTCGCCACACATCTCAACCGACGATATATCACCGTGGCCGGCAAAGGCACAGAAGCTGGCAACATTGACTCCGACCCGGACGCGAAAATTGCATCACTTGTCACTGCGCAGGGCGTGGAGGAATCAGTCAAAGTTGTGCACAACGTCACTCACGGGCCAATTCCCTGGCGTTTCAGCGTTGATCTACCGCGGGCGCTGCTGTTCTTATGCATTGTGGGCATATCATACCTACTGTATGTCCTAATCTCTACCGGCATTGTTCGGATAAATGCTAATATCACGTCTAGCATGCTAGCTGTCATGACTATGAACATCGGCTATTTCTGCTCGGTGCTTGCAGGCGCTTTCCTCGGGGAATTGGCGGTCGGACGCTTCATTCAAACTAATGAGCACAGACACTAAGAATTTTGCATTTGACTTTCTCTTACACATTTTATGCATGTTGATATTATTTATGACGTTGAATAGCATCTGTCTGGCGTTGGGGAATAATGTCTTGGGGTAATATGATACGAATTGACTTGGCTCTGAATTTCTCTTCTCATCGTCGATCTCTTTTTTCCCTTCATTCCACTTCATTCCACTCAAAACCTTCGCTGTCTCCGGCACTTGGCAGCTGCATGCAATCACATGACTAATCCTTTCGCGCGCAATTGAGCTAATTTACTAACCATATTTGGACTAGCTCACTGGGGAATATCCACTCTTAGGGCTAGCGTAAAGCTTTAATTTACCTTTGGAGCAGGGAAAGTCCGAGCTACCAAAACAGCAGGTCCATGCCATTTTAGATGGGGTATAGTCTGAGATACAACCATTGCCGAGAAATCGGAAGGTGTATTACACTGAGCTTAGATGCGCATGTATAATTGTCAGACATAGCGACACAAAGAAGCCACCAGGGATTGAAGAGAGGGTTGGAGCCTAAAGATCGAAGAACAGGATACATATGTAGGGATGTCGAAGATTCCGATGCCCGCACAATCCCAAAGTCCCGATTGCCGATATCCCGATATATTAGATCCAACATGACTTTGCGGGTGGACCCTGTCTTTTTCAGGTCCCGCTAACTCCCTCACATTTTATATGCAGAACTCGTATAGAAAGGTTCAAAGAGCTGAGTCCTCCCACTTTTCTAGTACATCGACTCCTGTCTAATTTACGTTCTAATTTTTATCTCTCTACTCCTTTCCAGCCCTCTAACAACCTACGCACAATGAAATTCTCCCTCCTCACCTTCACGGCCATCGTGCCATTGGTTTCCGCACACTTTAAGCTGATGTACCCGACCTCCCGTGGTTTTGATGAGGATACCATGACCCATTTCCCCTGCGGTGGAATGAGCCAGTCCTCTAATCGTATCAAGCTACCATTGTCCGGTGGTTCATTCCCCGTCGCTCTTGAGATGCATCATGTCCAGACTGCCGTCGAGATCCTCCTTGCTCTGGGCAACGATCCAGGAGACAACTTCAACATTGTCCTCTCGCCAACCTTTAAGGTTAGCGGTCTTGGCGAGTTCTGTCTTCCTCACGTTGAGATCAATCAGGAGTTGATTGGCCGTAATCTCACCGACGGAATGAATGCTACCCTTCAGGTGCAGACCAATGGTGACCCAAGTGGAGGTCTCTATGCTGTATGTTCACTTGTTCTTCGTCCATTTTTACTCTTCATTGCGGTACTAACGCAATATAGTGCTCCGATATCCAATTCTCCTCCGACGTCAAGTACCAGACACCATCTGCCTGTGCCAATAACACCAATCTCGTCGCCACTGCCTTCCCCAGGGATTCTGCTACACGTAATGCCAACGAGTCTACTGCTGAGGGCCAAGCACAGAGCGGATCCTCGTCCACTTCCACTTCCAAGGGTGCTGCTGTGCCGATGCAGACCGCTGCTTGGGGAGTTATTGGTGCTGCACTCGTCGGTGGCATTGCTGCGCTGTAAAAATCCGATTCTTCGATATTTGACTCTATTTCCCTTTGGTCTCAGAGTTGGCGATGCATAATGAACAATGAGATCTTGTGTCCCATCGTTTCCCGCTATAACAACACAGTAAACGCCGACTTTCAGTTATGTTATAACCACGTTACCCGCGAAGTCTGGTATCCCAACCGCCGGCCCTAATCCGGCCAATGACTTCACTGTGGCTAGAGGCTAGTTCTTATCGCGGTTACTTTTTTTTGGTCCGTCTCTCTTCTATTCGAGGACCTTTCAGCCGACAACTATCTGTATGATCTGGAATTTTATTGTTGCCCCTTTACAGTAGTGGAAGAATGCCTTTCGTGGGATAGTATAAGGCGTCACGTGCACGGGTAGATTCATAAATCAGGCAAGTGAATTAATTGATCAGGGCCAGTCTATCTTCAGACATTCTGGACATCCAACAAGCAAGCGAGATTGTTTGCTAGGCGCTGGTAATAGTCTATCATGGAGAACCTCGAAATACTACGTCCCGTTGGTGAGTAGACAGATCCCCGTCAAAAGCAGTCGGCAACCTTTTCCGAGAGTCAACAATCCCTGACCCCAACCAGGCCGATTGGAACAATATTCAACGTCGCGCCACCAGATTGGGTTTTATTTGAATGTTGCAGTATCAGCAACTTATTTCCTGCCAGATTCATTCGTGCTTCCTGTCAAAGACTATGTTTATCAGGCATGCGAGGCCGCAATCGCGGAACATCCGTCGCTATCCGCCATCGTGGCAGATGATCACACGCAAGACCCTTACTTCGTGCGGCTGCCAGAAATTAATCTCGACCGAGTTGTGTCTTTTCAGGACAGAAAACCAGGCTTGTTAAGTACCGAAGTCGATGGCGAGCCTACTCCAGATCTTGACTTGCAAACCTTGCTTGCAACCCAGCATAACACGCCGTTCAAGGCTCCAAATCCTTTCTGGAGAGTCTGCGTCCTGCTAGATATAGAGGACGAGCGGCAATTCACAGTGGCATTTGTATATCACCACGCCATTGGCGATGGAACCTCCGGGAAAGCCTTTCATAAAACCTTCCTACGAGCCCTAGGCGCAGTGGAGTCCTCGGAGCAGACTAAATCCATCATCAAGTCACCGCAGCTCCCTCTGTTGCCAAATATTGAGCGTTTGCACTCAATGTCTCTTTCCTTATCATATCTTGCGAAGAAGATCTTCCAGGCAAAAATCTACTCCCGACGGCCCACGGGCCTATGGACCGGCTCCAAAGTCCTAATCCCCTCTCAAACCCGAATGCGGCTCGTGCCATTCTCCAAACTACTCATCAGCACAGTCAGGGAAAAATGTCGACAAGAGAGGACGACGATCACCGCACTGCTACAGACGATCGTCGCCCGCTCCATCTTCGCTCACATCCCGTCTGAGTTCACGCTGCTCGCCTGCACCGGCGCGCTCTCAAGCCGGCGCTGGCTTCCAGATGTTATCACTGATGAGTCGATGGGCGTCTGGGTCCAGGACTACGAAGAGAGATATTCCCGGGCGGCAGTCGCGCCGTCTGACGGGTCCTTCCCATGGGCAGAGGCCAGACGGTCTCGTAACACGATTGAGTCTGTCCTGAAAATGGAAGGGAAAAATGCCAACACAAGCCTACTCCAGTTTGTCGACGATTTTCAGGAGGAACTGTGTTTGTCCAAAGTTGGCAAGGACCGAGAGAAGAGCTTTGAGGTGTCGAATGTTGGCGTTTTGGATCCGCAAACAGATCCTGACCTACCTTCTATCAAGAGGATGGTGTTTTCGCAATGTGCCAGTGTGATGGGTAACGCCATTGAGGTGTCAGCTGTCACTGGGGGAGACGGGTGCTTGGTGCTGGCTTTCTCTTGGCAGCAAGGAGTTGTGGAAGTTGATCTCGTCAATGAGGTCATTGAGTCAACTAAGCGGGAGTTATATTCTCTTGACGTGGTGTGATTAAATGGGGCCGTGGTTACTTAGAGGTAGCCTTTATAATGTTTAATAATGTATCCATTGAATCCATAGATGAGCCCTGAAATTCATCTACTTCATCTCCAGATGCTGTTATCAAGTGGGCGGTGAGATGGCGATAACCTCGGCGGCAGAATCGTGGGGAAATCAACAGTTTGAGAATCTCACCAGTTTCCTTTCATCCAACCCTTCTTTTTTTGCATCTAATAACATATATCGAACGGCAAGATGACTCGTGGTCCGTACATTGTTCCGGCGCTCAAGAAACACACCGCCACCGTTATCATGGCCCACGGTTTGGGAGATAGGTAAGTGCGCCAGAAGCAGATAGACGATGGTGTTGAGGCTAACAATGTTTGACTATAGCGGTGCCGGATGGTATGAAAATCCCCATGGATTACCTGGCTCAGGCCCATGAGCCTCGCTCCTGACCATCAATGTCTAATTTCTGATAGGATGTCCCTTGCCCAGACATGGCGCCGCCGCGGCAAGTTCGACGAGGTGGCCTTCATCTTCCCCAATGCGCCCGACATCCCAATCACAGTTGTATGTGAGCCTCATATCTCTGGTTACTTGGATATCTATTGACGAAACAAATTAGAACTTCGGCAGGCCCATGCCTGGATGGTACGACATCTCCAAACTCGGCGGTGATGTGAGTTTTATATTCCCAAACTCCTTGTATAAACCCCCGACGCTAAACATCATCTCCTTCTTTCCAGTTGGACTTCGAAGAATTCCTCGTCAGCCAGGACGAAGCTGGAATTATCCGTTCCCGCGATTACTTCAATACCCTCATCGAGCAAGAGATGAACAAGCAGATTAAGGCGTCCCGTATTATCCTGGGCGGATTCTCCCAAGGTGGTGCGATGTCCGTATTCGCCGGTGTGACTAGCAAGGAAAAGCTCGGCGGTGTCTTTGGTCTGTCGTGCTACATGCTATTGAGCGACCGGATTAAGAACTACTTGCCGGAAGAGTGGGCCAACAAGAAGACACCGTTCTTCCTTGCCCACGGTACCGAGGACCCTGTTGTTCCATTTGCCTCTGGAAAGACCTCCGCGCAGAAACTCAAGGAGCTTGGCCTTGAGAATGTTTCCTTCAACCAATATGAGTATGTTTTTAGTCGCTGTTGTTCCGGGTTGTGATGGTCTGCTAACTTGATATTCCTACCTTGTAGAAACCTTGGTCACTCGGCGACTCCCGAGGAAATTGACGATCTGGAGAAGTTCATTGAGAAGGCCCTCGCTGAAGGAGAGGGTAGTGCTTCTGCTGGTCTATGACTTGGTCATGATCAGAGCAAGAACGTTGAAAGTGGCCTTTGGGGATATACCTTGATAATGGGTTTCATGGTGCTGCTGGCTGCTGTCATCTGGTCTAGATATCAGTTGTCAAAACAGAAACAATCCAAGCAGACACCCCATTAACCCCAACCTGGGTCCACGTTGGGGATATATGACAATGCAATTGAAAGATGCCAGAACCCGGCATACCCCAAAAGCCAGTAATACTGCTTAGTTGGACAGCATGATTTTACATGATTGCATTTCATAGCTAAATAATCATAAGGGACGGGACAGGTTCAGTCCTATCGGGGAAGTTGCAGGTCAGGAGGCTGCTAAATTGTAGGTAGGGCGCGGTAGTCAATGTTTTCAACTCCTTGGCCGGCGCACCCAATGACGCCAACTAACTGGGGCGATGGTGTTGAAGAATCCGGTTATATATATCTCTCTGCCCACTGTATTAATGTAATTGACGCCCCAACCCCAAAGGCTGTAGCTCTATTTACATACAACGAATTCTGCAGTCTTCTGCGCGGTCGTATTAAGCATTAGACTAAAATATACTTCTTCGCATTGCATATTTAGCGGGCGGTTTTAGCCCATAGGGGTCAAGGGATATTTCTGCCAAGCACCCAAAATGAACACCAGCTGAACACATTATTCAATGTCCTACCTAAATGGCTCTATTAAGCTCATTTTCCAGGCCGTAGACGCATGACGATTAATATCCTTTGTTGTAGGGGAGAAGTGTCCATATTCATATGAATGTACATAGATCTGGTACAAAACACAACCTGTGCTGATAACGACGATGAACCCTCCATGGCGTACAGGACCATCCACACCCCCAAGCTACATGGGCTGCATTGGTAGCCTTCAAACGGAATTCGCCGCCTGGTACTCCAAATACCGACCTGCAGCGGCATCCGCCGAGCCCCAATGCTACAGTAGGCAATGACATTGCCTCCATGTTCATAATATAAATCCACTTGTTATTAGACCCGGACTTGCGCTTGTTAATAACGATGTGCTTTACGACGAGATAGTGGTACCGACGCAGCCTTGCAACGCGCAGACCCAGTAGGCAAGCAGAGGACGTGGTCTACCCGCTGCAGATGTGCGCATCTATTCTAGCACCTGGCTGGTCGAGCACAGCCCTAGAGGAAACCTCGGGGGACCAATGTATGGAGTATATGCGGCGTGATTGCAATAGAACGAGATTTGCTTTATATTATTGTATTGAAGAAACACAGTTCAGAAGTCGCTAGTTGTACATTGATATAAGCCTCAGATATTGAGATTTTAGATGCAAAGATGGGAGAAGAGTCGCAAACGTATCGTACAGCCAATAAAAATCATGACATACACCCAGGGATATCCAAGATTGAAGATGGTGTAGGAACTCCGGGGTTCCGAAGCCCCGGGATGGAAAAGAACACTTGTGGAAGGAGCGATTGAGTCAATGGCAAGGGAGATGGAGGTTCCGAGGCGTAGGTAGATTGTAGGTAGACCGAATCCTCTGTGTGGACACAGCATGATCACAGATCGATGGTAGAGGGGGGTTTAGTCGGAGGATCATTTTTCACCCAGCATCTCCTTGCGCATCTCCTCCCGTTGTGTCCGCGTTCGCTCCTTCTCCTGTGTGCGTTTTGCCTCCAAAACTGCTTGCTTCTGGTCTAATTCTTCTTGAGCAGCGTACCAGACTAAAAATTGAAGTCATAACTATTAGCTACGGATGCACTTTCAGGTTCGAGCAACCGATCCCGCAGAGGCATCTCTAGGGTAAATGGCGGGCATATCACATACTGGACTTATCGGATTTTGACCACTCCTTCAGCTTATGGACGTAGTCATCGAATTCCTGTGCCCGGCGGTCCCCCCTGTTCGGCAGCGCGTTTCTGCAGATCCGGGTTGTATCGCTTCCTAAGCTCTTCGTCGGAGGGCCGGATATACTCAACAAGAGCGGGGCCACCGACGACCATGAGAAGGCCACTATGTTGAGAAGCGAATGTGAGCAGGAGTCTTTGTCGCGGTACGGGCGAGGATCACTTACCCGGCTATGGTCTTCGCCCATAATCCGGCGCGAGACATGGTGAATCCGAAACGCGGATGCTGATTACCGATTCAAGGCTTCGGTATGACGATGTGGTTCCCGGATAACTGGAGATATAACTTGAGACGTTGAGAGTGATGGCGATCATCAACATCATCGCGGCTTTCATTTGCTGTTGGAGGCGGCGTGGCGCAGCCGATGTGGCGCAGTACTACGCTTTGCCCGATCGAGCGTGTCTCACATCTTCTTGTTCCTCCCCACACTTTTATCCCCTTTGTCACTTTGACCGTGACGTCTTAAGGAAGTGTTCCGAGACAGATGTGGAGTCTCTGTTATGCTCTCATGTCCTACTTTGTTGCACAATTTCCATACCTCCGAGGTACCGACGTGTTTACCCAACCTTGGATACCCCCCCAAGGGGTGACTGATTACATCCACCGCGGGTGGCCACATGGTCTAGTTTAGTCATCATTGTTTGACCGGCCTTTGCGGCCACTGGAGCAGCTGAAAGCCATGGATTTGGATACCCAGGTGGCAGATGGCCAGCATTACAGAGTATAGTTACCGAGAAAGCATAACCGGATGCCAACGATCCCGCCAGCGTTGAAATTGTGATTGTGATGGACTTGCAGGTCCCCGGCCCCATCTTCGAACGCCCCCCCTGATCGTCAGGCACCGAGTGGGATGAATAAATTTCTAACCGCGGGCTTTATCTTCAGAAGCAATTATACGTATATAACAGCTATACATTGTATCAAGGCATCAACGAGAGGTGTAGTCCTAAGTGGGAATATAATAATAGGAACATACAACATACATCTATGACGGCACTGAAATTCCCATTTTAAGCCCAGAAAATGAACCAAAGTAGTTAGTCTAGAAGGGCGCAAAAGGAGATTGGATACCCATATGGAAAAAAGAAAAAAATGAAGTAAAGTGTATGAGAAATATGCAAAAGTGTCCAGTTGTGGGTCAAAAACACTGTTTAATTTAAAGGTCACCTGCTCCGACCGCCCCTAAATCATTCTGCCCCCCGCTTCATTTACTCTGAACACCTTCAAACTTGACTTTGGACCGTCCTGACCTACTCAGGTGCTCGATCAGCTTGTGACAGGCGCCCTGGTCATTCGACGTGGTTTGGCATTGCGCGAGGTAAGGACCACTGTGGAGTCCCAAGGGTTACCGACTCAGGCTATCCATGGATCCGTGAAATGGATGTGCTAACACCAAATTGTAGCCCTGGAGCCCTGGAGTTTACCGAGCTGTCCCCTGCATGCGACTACCCACAAGATTTGTACGACTGTGAAGCGCCCTCGAAGACTACTCGAATCACCACCGTGTAGTACGCTCCGTCGCCTTGCGCTATGTCATACACTCAGCAACATCAGGCGCAGAGGCCGCCACCTTTGCGACAATACAATAACCATCCTGCGCCTTCTATGGCATCGCCAGGAGGATATTCGCAAGATGGCTCCCACGGAGGATACAGCGACGGTGGCATGAGTAGCCATAGTTACCAGCAGAACGACCCTGGTTACGACGATGCGGCATACAGCTACCAGTCCAGCTCCTCCAGTTCGCAACCATATCCTGCTGCACAGTCTCAGCCACGCTCGATGCGCCCACCAGGTCCACCAGGCCCGGGAAAAGGACGACCCCCAGGACCTGGATACGATGATCGGCGTGGCTATCCTCCTGGTGGGAGACCGCCGCCACAATCGCGGTCAAGAGCACGTATGTAAATTCCGACAGAGACCGCAAAGCGCGTACTAACCGACTTCAAGCTGCTGCGCGCCCACCTCCAGGCGGTGCCTTCGACAATCCCTTCCCTACCTTCCCAAGTCGAGACCCAAGAGATCCGAGGGCGCCCAGAGACCCGCGAGACCCGCGAGACCCGAGAGGCCCAAGGGATCGGCGCGGTCCGCCACCTCGAGGGCTAGAGAGAGACATGGCTGCGATGGATATTAATGGCAGGGGCCCGCCTAGACCGCACACTTCAAATTCCAATGGAAGACGGCCAGATATGCGACAGCCACCTCCGCGCGGGCCTCCACCAGGGCGCGGCCGAGGTGGCTATCCAATGGGTCCAGTGCGAGCTGCTAGCTCAGGCAGACCAGGTCGACCTGATAGAGACTATCCAGACTCCATGGGCCCCTCTATGCCTCCACCACCTAGAAGCGCAACGATGCCGCTCGGCCCAGCTGCACCACTCTACCCGGGCCAGTCAACTTACCAAGAAACAGATTACCCAGCGAGCTCCATGGGCGAACCTCCTATGCGTCCTGGTACTGCTGGAAGTATGCGGCCCCCGCGGTCTCGTGCCCCCAACGATATAGACCCAGGCCTGATAATTCCCCCCGCTGGTTTGATGATTCCTCCCGAGCCCGCAAGTCGTGTTTCATATGCTCCCAAGGACTTTCTGGACAGCTATTATGAGTCTGGCGGTGGTGCTGCTGATGAACCCGATATGCCTAATTTTGATGCCATGCCAGACCCTCATCAGGGTGCCCTGATTGATGAGATGGGACTGGAAACAACACCGGTCAAGAAACCAGTGCATGCTCCGACTTCTTCGCCTGGAGACTACGCGTATCCTTCCAACGGGGTGGACACTACGCGCTCTCAATCTCAACCAAATTTCCGACAGCCAGACGGTGCTGGTGCCAATCAGTTTGAAAATGCGGGATTCCAGTTTGATATTCCTGGAGAAACTTCCCGTGCTCCGGCTTTCGACCACCCGGCCTCTGCTGGGTATGCGTCGAACGGGTACGAAGATTACGCTGATTACTCACAAGGCCCTTCCCCGGTCCGGAACAACCAGCCAGTCTATTCCCACGACCAGGCCGAGATGCCAGATCCTCACCAGAATCCCGATGCTCTTCCTCACCACCCAGCCCCGTTCCGCCCCGGCCACGATCAAGCATCAAAACCTGCGCCGGTTCGGCAATACAGCGCCCCTGAATCGATCCCAGCCCCCGCTGCCCCGCAGCCAATGATGGTGCCTGGTGGAACGGCTCAGGCGCCTGTCACAATTGAAGAGATACAGCGGCTGCAACAGCAGGCGCGAGCCAATCCTTCTGACCAGAAGACCCAACTTCTACTCGCCCAAAAGCTAGTCGAGGCATCCACAGTTCTAGTAGGGGACAACAGCAGACTCGATCCGAAATCAAAAGCCAAGGCGAAGGAGAAGTACGTGCTCGATGCGCATAAAATTCTCAAAAAGCTTGTTTCAGCCGGGTACTCTGAAGCCCAGTTTTTCCTGGCTGACTGCCACGGTGAGGGCCGAATGGGACTCGAAGTCGATCCCAAAGAAGCTTTCTCACTATATCACTCTGCTGCGAAACAAGGACACGCACAGTCTGCCTACCGTGTGGCAGTATGCTGCGAGATTGGCCAGGAAGAAGGTGGCGGTACCAAACGTGATCCATTTAAGGCCGTTCAATGGTACAAGCGTGCCGCTGCACTTGGTGATACTCCCGCAATGTACAAGATGGGAATGATTAATCTAAAGGGGCTTCTCGGTCAAGCCCGGAACCCCAGGGAGGGTATATCATGGCTCAAGCGGGCAGCTGACCGTGCGGACGAGGAAAACCCGCATGCTCTCCACGAGCTTGCTCTCATGTATCAAAACGCTGGCGGCAATGACATCATCGTGCGCGACGAGCAATATGCCTCCCAGCTATTCCACCAAGCTGCCGAGCTAGGCTACAAGTTCTCTCAATTCAGACTTGGTGCTGCCTACGAATACGGCCTGATGGGATGTCCCATCGACAACCGCACAAGTATCATCTGGTACACTCGTGCCGCGGCACAGGGTGAACACCAGAGTGAACTCGCCCTTAGTGGATGGTATCTCACCGGATCAGAGGGCATTCTACAGCAGAACGACACCGAGGCCTATCTGTGGGCTCGAAAGGCCGCCACCGCCGGTCTTGCCAAGGCGGAATATGCTATGGGATATTTCACCGAGGTTGGAATCGGCGCTACACCTAACCTAGAAGATGCAAAGAGATGGTACTGGCGCGCAGCTGGTGAGTCGACTTCCATTTTACTGCTTTTCGCTTTAACCACAGCTGACCTTTTTTCTTCTTTATTTCAGCTCAAGGATTCCCCAAGGCTCGTGAACGTCTTGAAGACCTTAAGAAGGGTGGAAGCCGAATGCAAAAGACTCGTCTCTCACGATCAGCTGTTAACAAGCAAAGCGACGGGGACTGCGTTCTCATGTGATTGGATATTTTTGTCCCTTCATGATTTGCCACGCTTTTAGATTTGGCTTGCATGGTGCATTTCCCTTCATGGTCACCGGCGCTTGGTGTATTCTACCCCGGTCAAGAACGCTTCTCTTCTACCTCCTGACCTGCATGATTACTTTATTTCTTATTCCCTCTTACTTTTTTTTTTTTTTTTTTTTTTTCCCTCAATGGCCTTCCCCGATTGGAATTGCTCTTTTTTCTTCTCTCACTCTTCTTTCCTCCCCCTTTGATTCTTTTTACGAATGGGATGCGCATGACTGGAACGGACAAGAACTGATTGTAGCATCTGTATACATTAATAGATTGTTGACCAACTTTATTACCTGTACAATGTATTAATATCAAACATCGAAATAACCTGATGTCCCTTCAGGTATCCGTAAATCCGAGCCAATGCTCCAGGCCGGATATATGGGTTGTCAGCGGGCAAATTCCGCACTGCCACTCAGCTTGTGGATTCAATTTTCCAATGCTCGGCCCTATGATCGGCTCCCTGCGCTTCTGCCCAGAGCATTTAATTAATCAGCTCTAGTACCGTACATAATACGTGCTTTTCTTTTCTTACCTCTGCATTTAAATATAAAACAAGGCCACCTTGTTGAGTGCTGCAAGGTAGTACATTGCTAGCTCTAATCGAAACAAGCCATACATGTCTTCCGGATCAAGCCGACATAACGACTCGGAAACACGACCTAACTGGTTCAGCGGACAGAAACTCGCTCTTGTCTCTTTCTTGACCGTCCTCGCAGCTATACTTATTACCCTGCTCTGGGGAGACACCGCCAATCTGTTCGGTCTCCGTCGTCTCTTTGGATCTTCCGCGCGCTCAGCGGCAGTACCTCTATCATCTTCAGCATCTGCTGCTGCTGCTGCGACAGTGAAGGGTCAGCCAGACGCAGTCACAACTGGTCACGCACAGCCCAGCATGAAGACACCCATCTACTTCCTCAGCCATGGCGGGGTGAGTTATCCATATCCTGGTTCTTACCATGAACCAAATGCTGACTGGTTTGATACTGATTTGATACCCACCAGCCAAACGTCATGTACGATGTCGACCACCCGGCCTACCGCAAGCTCGGTGAGATTGGGCGCGAGATAACCACCAAGGTCAAGCCGAAGGCTGTCGTCGTATTCTCGGCGCATTGGCAGGCCGGTCGAAATACGATCCAGGTCAATACCGCCGAAAAGACGGATTTGATCTATGAGTATGTTGATATCAAATTGCTAGCCCAAAACTTGCAAATCCAAACTAACGGGGTTTAGCTTCTACGGATTCCCGGGTCATTACTATAAAGAGAAATACCCAAATGTGGGTAGCAAGGAGGTAGCGAACGAAGTGCTAAGGTTGTTGAAAAAAGCCGATATCACGGCGGAGGGCGTGGAGCGCGGACTGGACCACGGCGTCTGGGCTAGCTTCAAGTGCGGTATGTGACAGTTTGCATTCAAACGATATCCAATGCTGACGAGGAAAATGCAGCATTCGAGCCAGAAACAAACCCACTGAACGTTCCCGTGGTGCAAGTCTCGCTCTTCAACACTGAAGACCCAGACCAGCACTACCGGCTCGGACAGGCAGTCGCGAGTCTTCGCGAGCAGAACATTTTGATCATTGTATCTGGAATGGCTGTGCATAACCTGCGCGATCTGCGGTTTACATTTGGCAGTTCAACCCCGATGCCGTATGCGGTTAGCTTCGACGAGGCGCTCAAGGATGCGGTGACGACTGCGCCGGCTGGACGACAGAAGGCCATGGCTGAGCTGATAAAGAGACCAGATGCACGCCAGGCTCATCCCTCCTTTGAGCATTTGCTGCCTATTCATATTGGGGCTGGTGCTGCGGGCGAGGATCTGGGGAAGAGGACCTGGACGTTCCCCGAGGGGAGTATGAGCTGGGCGCAGTATCGGTTTGGCGAGGTTGGCAATGCTAGTAGCGCGTTGTGAAAGATAGCAAAAGATAGCATCAATTAATCACAGAAGTAATTCAATTGGATTTGTTTTGGATATGAGCTTCGATTTCATCTATAGGTACAAAAGATGGGCGTAGGACGGTGGGAACGCGGGGGCATAAAATAGATCTGCAGAGAAACAAAAAGGAATTTATAGCTGCTGCTTCACCAACTGTGTAATGCGCTCTTCGATCTGGGTGTCCGACAGGCCTAGAAACATCAATTAGTATTGCAATTTGATGCAAAATTATGGTTGGTGGGGGATATTTACCGGACAACGCTTCTTGCTTCTCCTTGCCGAAAGCTATTAAGAAAAACCGATCACGTTAGCTTGACTCGCTTGTCAAAGAGCCCACACAATGGCTTATAGGTGTCCTGCCGTACCATATCGGGCGTAAACTCGGGGCAGAGTGCCCGAGGCCTCGCGCATCATGATGGGAGTCTGGGGGTTGTGCTTCTTCATAGTCGGGTAGGCGCGGTTCAAGAAAGATCTATAGGCAGGGAGGAAGGTCAATCAATGAGCTGAGAGGCCATTCGCCCTGGGTCGGGGTGTACGCACCTTGTGGCCGCGCTCGCTTCGGAGGTTTGGCAGAAGAGGAAGCGGAGCTCCTTCAGGCCTTGAGTGAAAACGTACTTGCCAGACATGGTGGCAGAATAGTCAGGCAGATGTAAAGGTTAGGAAAATTGAGGTCTCGAATGAGCCACGGGGGGATGAGCGCAGGAGCAGTGGGATTGACTTGCTGGACAGTCTGCGATGCAGTGCATTATTCACGACGGCGTTGATTCGCTGCGCAGAGCCATAATCCCGCTAGTCCCGATATCAACTAGCGCAATACGCTTACATCAGCTTCCACATCTGCCGAAGCGTCATAGGTAGGTAGTTGCGGCGCAAGAGAGATAGTAAATGATGAATAATTAAATAGAATAGATTATACTAATTAGTTGAGAGTATTCCATTTGTTTTTAATTGACTATGTATTCATCCACCTGTGGTTGTGGTGGTTAATTGCGCTATCTACGCTCGCCGACGGAAAACTCCCCCTTCCACCGATCACCGGACATTCTTCCATCTTCTCTTTCACCAGCATCACCATCCCAGCTATCACCATGTCGTCTCGCGTGGGTTTCCGCTTTGTGAACAACGCTCGCTTTGCATTCCGCAATGCCTCTGCGCCATTCCGCCGGCCGGGTGCCCAGAGTTTCCGCTGGCAGAGCTCCGAAGCCGGTGCCGCGGAGCAGCAGAGCGCCTTCCAGCGTCTATGGAACAGCCCTGTTGGTATGAAGACTGTCCACTTCTGGTAAGAGCTCCAATTAAGCTACATCTATTGTCCTTTGTCCACTACGAATTCATGCTAACTTCTGCTCCGCAGGGCCCCGGTAATGAAGGTACGACAACTCGATTTACTCATTTGATATGCCTGCCATATCCCGAGCCACCCTTCCGAATACACGCGGCCGTATATTGAAGGCTTTTCCATGTACCTGCTGAGCACCGTGGCTAACATATTTCCCTATGACAGTGGTGCCTGGTCATCGCTGGTATCTCCGACTTCGCCCGTCCCGCCGAGAAGCTCTCCCTCACCCAGAACGCTGCTCTGATGGGTACTGGTGCCATCTGGACTCGCTGGTGCTTGATCATCAAGCCCCGTAACATCCTGTATGTCTAACCGGATACCAGACCCGCCGGCACCAATGCTAACACGGCATAACTTTAGGCTCGCCGCTGTGAACTTCTTCCTCGGATGCGTGGGTGCCGTCCAGGTGACCCGTATCTTCATGTGGCAGCGCAACCAGTCTGACTCAAGCATCGAAGCCGCCAAGGTGATTGAGCATGAAGCTGTTGACTCCGTCAAGGCCACCGCCGAGGCGGCCGAGGGCACTGTCAAGAAGGCTGTTGAGAAGTCGACTTAGATATGAGATATATTCTGTGTTGATGGCAGGGGAGCTTGAAAGAGCGTTCCTGATTACATCTAGACCGATATCCATAGGGACCTTTCACGTGCGCCGAAGTGAATCTATAGGGGAATCTTGGGGTTGAGCTCACTCGCCATTGAGGTGATCGCTGTTTCATCTCTGAGCTGAGAGTCTGGTCCTTTTATTGGACAGTTGTTGTACATATAAAGCATGTTTCATAGTGATTGGTTGAGTTCCTTCTGCGAGACATGGTCGAGAATTCCGAAGAATTTCCAGTAGCATTTGTCTTGTCACTCCAACTAACCTCCGTTGATAGTTGCTACTCGGAAACCTAGGGTGCTGTTAGCTTCGTCTGTTTGAAATGTATTGGATTTAGAGACTCTGGCAGGGCTTGCCAGTTTATCCGGGATTTTCCTCCCAATCGGGGAAATCGCTCAAATATTCCTCCTATCAGACTTGCCTGGGGACCATGCCTACGCAACGCCAGTCAATTAATCTCCGGTCCGCTCTCCAGCGAGATGGAAACTCACCAAACAAGTCATGACCATGCCCCGGTTTCCCCACATCTCGTGGAGTCGCTAGCCTGTTTCCCCGGAGCAAATTGAACGAGATGGGGTTACCCCATCGCATGACCGCAAAGGGCCGTGCTTAGCGTTCACCCCCAGACCGGGGGTAACAGAGGAAATACATTGCCTATGGCGAGACTATATATAAGCTGTCCTGGAAGTGCCCGAACGGCGTCTATAGTCGAAGAGACTGCCAATTCCACTAAAACAACTTCTAGGTTCTCTTGACACCGACGATGAAGATTTCAAATACCTTGACCCAGGCCTTGGGGCTTTTGGTACCACTCAGCGCCGCAGTTCAAGCCAAGGAATACTCCCGAAGCGAGGCGTGCCAGCCGAACCATCCGTTCAAGCCCCTTCCGGGCAGCCAAGCCAGAACTCGCACCTGTCATGTAGCTAACCATGGCGATGGCCGCGACGATTCAGCCAATATTCTTAGCGCATTGAAGCAATGCAATAATGGAGGAAAGGTCGTCTTCGATGCCGACAAGAAATATACAATTGGAAAGGCACTCGACATGACTTTTTTGAAGCATGTGGACCTCGGTATGTAATGCGCATTGGGTATGAGACGAGTGAGTACTTACCCAAGTCATAATAGAAATCCAAGGACATGTCCAATTTAGCGATGACACGGATTATTGGCAAGAAAATTCGTTCAAGCAAATCTTCCAAAATGCCACAACATTCTTCCAGATCGGTGGTGAGGATGTCAATGTCTACGGCGACGGCACCCTGGATGGTAATGGTCAGGTCTGGTATGACTTATATGCTGAGGACCCCCTCATCTTGCGCCCAATTCTGGTTGGTATAGTTGGGCTAAATGGTGGTACCATTGGACCTCTCAACCTTCGTTATTCGCCTCAGTGGTATCAATTCGTGGCAAACTCATCGAACGTCCTTTTCGACGGAATTGATATCAGTGGGTACAGTAGCAGTGAGAATGAGGCCAAGAACACCGACGGATGGTAAGTTCATCCCCATATAAACGAGAGGCTAGCTTCAGTTAACTAATAACGTCGATAGGGACCTTTATCGTTCAACGAATGTTGTTATCCAAAACTCTGTGATCAACAATGGAGATGGTACAGCTCCCTCAAAAAGATTAGACACCATCTTCCTTTACTAACAATGTCAAAGACTGCGTCTCCTTCAAGCCCAATGTTACCGACATTCTGGTCCAGAACCTCCATTGCAACGGCTCGCACGGTATCTCTGTTGGCTCTCTGGGCCAATACCCGGGCGAGGTTGATATCGTGCAGAACGTGCTCGTGTACAATATTTCCATGTTTAACGCATCGGTAGGTTTCGTCCCACAAGCGAGATGATTATGTTTCTAACGATCCTATGAAGGATGGTGCGCGTATCAAGGTCTGGCCTGGAGGTTCCGCTGCGATGTCGACCGATCTACAGGGCGGCGGCGGATCAGGTCTGGTAAAGAACATTACTTACGATGGCATGACCATTGATAATGTTGACTATGCCATCGAAGTGACCCAGTGCTATGGCCAGAAGAATTTGACTCTCTGCAACGAGTTCCCTGTAGGTGTTCATCAATATCCTTTGTGCCTATTTCCTATCATTCCACCTTGATAGCAGCGCTACCATTCGTTTCTGGTTGCCGAAGGCTAACACATACGCCACCCAGAGCAAACTTGCCATTGAAGATATCGTCTTCAAGAATTTCAAGGGCGTCACCTCTGGTAAACGTGATCCTGATGTGGGAATGATTGTCTGCTCAAGTCCCGATGTAAGTGCTCGAACAGCACCAGTTGTAACTCCCTATCTGACTTGTACAGGTCTGCTCAAATATCAAGGCTAGTAACATCGACGTTGTTAGCCCCGATGGGGATGATCAGTTCACTTGCACAAATGTAAGTTTGCTTTAAAGATTGGTGCAACGCTGACAACACGTTTACTGACTTATTTCGTCTAAATTTAGGTTGATGAAGGTCTGCTGGATGTGAATTGTGCGTCTTCTAGCTAGAGCAGTCAGGCCGACAATATTTAGAGTATTCTTTTTGCAAATATAACTTTCAATCTTGATATTCGATATATACGGCCATGGACATGATGTCGGTTTACAATAGACGAGCCAGCCTACCCCGTACCTAGGCAGAGATACCTGAAGCTGAGTACGTCAAGTTGGCATTCCCTACGGAGTACTTCGTATTAATGCACGGCATCAGCCAGCCACATAGTCTGTGGACTCTCACCATCGTTACATCCCGTGTGCGCATGATCGTAAATATGATGTATACGCCGACAACCTACGCTAGCTTCCAGCCGATTACGTCCACATTCTTTCGGAATGTTTCCTTGCATTTGCCTTCACTTCCTATTTCGTTATTCTTTCTGCGTGGGCCATTCTACACCGCATTTCCCTTACCCAAAGCCTGTACTATTCGGGGTTCTCGCGTTGATTCGCCAAAGACATGTATTTAATCTCATAGTGACATGCCCCAACGAGTTTGGCTTGTTGAATATCTTTATAGTCCCACTAAAAGCTCATTCTTACAAGTTTGAGTGATAGCAGTTTCCCCAAAGTCCTATATTTTCCCCTCGACATCCCTTAGGTCAATCAAGACCCACCATGCATCCAGATTCTCAACTCGAGACCGCCGTCAAGAGCGGCTTTGATCCAAAGAGCCTCTACAGTACAGAGTTGACTAAGGTCAACGAGCCAGCGAGGACGATTCTAGAGAAGTACAGCAAGATCCCAGCGGACAATATTTTGCAACATGTGAAAGACTTGGTTTGTGGCGCAACCCCAAACTTAAACGACAACATTCGCTGACACTATGTAGAGAGACCGTGCCTTCGCAGTTGTGCGTTTTCCTCTGAGTTTACCTTTCCTGATATCCAAGGGTTATTGACTGACATGAAAATTTCTCTACGTGTTAGTTCCCTTACGCCTGTATTGGACAAGCCTCATTCCTCGAGCTGAGCATCGCATCGTCACCCTGCTACCTAGAGATGCTTGACCGTGTCAAGAAGGGAGACAGGCTACTTGACCTGGGATGTGCGTTTGGACAGGAACTGCGACAATTGGTGAGTTGCGTCGAGAAGATGAATAGCAGGCGACAATTGCATCTTTCCCCAACTTGACTAGAGCTGGCTAACCTCAATAAATGCGGAAAATCCAGATCTATGACGGCGCCCCATCGCAAAACCTGTATGGATCTGACCTTCGTCCTGAGTTCCTTGAGCTTGGCCTCGACCTGTTCATGGATCGCCCAACCATCAAGTCCCGCTTCATTGATGCGGATGTCCTCGACGATAAATCTGCTCTGGTCACTCAGCTGACAGGCGAGCTCAACATTGTCTATATCTCGCTTTTCCTTCATGTCTTTGACTTTGATACACAAATAAAGGTGGCAAAGAGGGTACTTGAATTGCTCGCTCCGAAGGCCGGATCGCTCATCGTGTGTCGCGTCGTGGCGTGTCGGGACCAAGCCATCGGGAATGCCACCAACGCGCGCCTGCCATACTATTACCACGACCTAGCTAGTTGGAACCGGCTGTGGGAGCGAGTGCAGGAAGAGACAGGGCTAAAGTTGAAGGTCGACAACTGGGAACAGGACGATGCTTTGGCGAAGAAGCATCCCTTAGAAGGCATCTATATGCTGGGTTCATCGATTCGCCGGGAGTAAAGACCGGGTAACTCGGGAGAGAATTGTTCTGAGAATTTGGGAGTTTCGTTCCCTCGCCCGTTGGAATATTCATAAACCTACACCGAGACTCGTGCGACAGAGGACAACGTTTGTCGTGTGCGTTTGTAGTACATTACACGAAATATACACGGTGGAATTATTTGCAATTGGCTGTAATTCATACGCTGTAACTTTCAATTCACAACCCCGTATACATCGTATACACCGTATATGTTGATCGTCATTTTATTTGAACAGCTAATACGTCGCCATGGCTGTATACATCCATACATACTGGTACATGCACTCGTATGCATGTATCGAAGCTCTACTGTTACGAATTGAAAAAACTATTTTATACGTACCATGCCTGTACAAAAGCAACCGCTTAGACTGCCTCTTTTCTCCATTGAAACACTATCTCTTAACAGACATTGATTCAACCATGGGGTTCTTTTCTAGCACACGACCACCTCAACCTACTACCGTGCCGAGTGATGAGATCATCCCTCTCCATTTCTGGAATACTGCTTTATGTATGCGCGGCACGGTGTTGGACGTTTCGCTCAAATTTGATGATGTGTTGGATGTATCAAAACTACGAGATGCGCTCGATCGGCTGCTCGAGATGGAAGATTGGAGACAGCTGGGAGCTCGATTGCGTATGAACGTGGGTAGTTTGAGACTGATCTCCGACTTAGACGTTTGATGCTGACCAGAGCGGCCTAATAGAGAGATGGAAAACTTGAATATCACATTCCAGCACATTTTGATGCCTCGAGGCCGGCTTTCAGCATGACCAATGCTCAGCATGAGACAAGCATCGCCGACCACCCACTTGGGGCCAGAATACCACATGCAACCGGGACGCCCGCCATCTTTCCATCCCCCGATGAATTAAGCCATCTACTACGCAGCGCAGATGCCCCAAAACACATCGATGACTGGACCTATTCGGACAGACCCCAACTGTGTCTACACGTTATCACCTTCAGTGACGCCACAGTAATTACTATCACATGGCTACACACCTTAGCAGATGTTATGGGAATGACAGCAATTTTGAATGCATGGACCGCTTTACTCCAAGGGAACCGAGAGGCAATTCCCAAACTACAAGGATTCCGATCAGACCCGCTCACACAACTCGGCCAACGCACGCCAGCGGAAAAGTACATGCACTTCAACCGTGTGTTTGGTCGGAAAGAGTTCTTATGGTTTATCGGACTGAATATCTTTGACAGACTGTGGTATCGCCAGGAGGAGCGACGCACCATTTGTATTCCCGCCAGATGTTTGCGGAGTCTCCGCCAGCAGGCATCGAGTGAGATCTCCGCTACCTCAAGCAGCGAAGGGGGCACAGTACCTTTCGTGAGTGAAAGTGACGTGCTGTTGGGGTGGTGGGTGCGCAGTCTCTACGGTGCATTGGGGCTTAGGACGGACCAGACTATCCTGGTAAACAATGCACTAAACCTGCGAACATCTTTGCATGAATCGTTCACGTCGAAAGATAGTGCATACATGGGCAATGCACTGTGCATGTCACCCACATTTCTACAGGGCCAGCAGATTGCCGACGAACCGTTAGGCCAAATTGCTCTGCGGATTCGAGAATCCGTAGCAGAACAGCGGACTCCAGAGCAGGTCGAGGCGATGACAGCACTGCAAATGCAGATGATGGAAAAGACGGGCTATCTCGCCTTGGTGGGTGATCCTCGGATGATGCTTCTGTCTTGCTCCAACTGGCATAAAGCCCGTCTATTTGACATGGACTTCTCGCCGGCCGTGTTACAAAGCTCCGCTCAGTCAAGCTCGCAGAACACCCAGAAGAAAGGAAAGCCAAGCTATGTAAATGGGGTTCAGCACTCGGCAAATTCATTTCGCAACGTTCTTTCGGTAATAGGGAAAGATGCTGGTGGGAATTGGTGGCTAACCGGTGTTCTACGAACGGATGCTTGGGCGCACGTAGAGGAACAAGTGCACAAATTGGGTTCGAGTTAGGCATTAGTTCAAGTAGCATAATCACGAAACTATATCGACGAGACTTTCTCTATATCGGTGTACAGTGTTCAATCTTCTTTACTGGCAAATTATTCAATTTGATGCTTGAATTTGTACGGAGCACTTACAGACTGATTATTGCCTGTCCTGTAAACAGGACATAGCAACTGATAAATACACGTATTTGTAAATTGAAGTACTCAAAAACGAAACTAATAGTATGTCCGGAGTACTAGTAATACGAGTAGTGAAAGTTTGGCCAAGATCGTGAGATCGGCTACTTGGCTCGGCAGGGCTTAGGGTATTGTGTAACTTACCTAGGTACCTAGCGCTAACCTTGGAACATTTAACGTTAGATCCGTCTCGGCCCGCACGGGACGGACCCAATATGGTAAAATACGCCTTGGTGTACGGTATGGTATGTATATGAAATGTCATTCAGCTATGTAGCATATGCAGTGACGATCAAGGGATACATAAAATAATATTTCAATACTCAGTGGTGATGGGCAATATGTCAACAACTCTAATTACGAATCCCAGCATAATTATGCTCGGAAGCAGTTTGTGTACTTCGTTCAACCCTGTAGACTGACGAAAAATGTCGATTGGATCAGTCCTTGCATTCTCACGCGTACTCTGGATCATCCATTTTGCAGTTTACAGCTAGCCACCAGCCAGATATCGCAGCCCCTGGAAGTAAAACTATGTCCTGGACTTGAGGACACACTCGTTCTCATTCCTATTATCCTGTTGACACACCTGCTCATTTGAGATCTTCCATACAACGACAAACAATGGAGGAATCGACTTTGCTCTCCGCAGTCCTGAAGCATCGAGATGCCTTGGCGTCGGCGGCGGAATTTCTCCGAATTCTAGCTGGAATTTGCTGGACTTTGAACTACTTCAGCATGTTGCGCACTTCGCAAAAAGACGAGATCCCCAGCACAGGTATCTTCCCCCTCTGCAATGACATTGGGTGGGAGTTTATCTATGCCTTTATCTACCCAAAGGCGAGTGCCCACTGGGAAGGAGGAGTTCGAGTCTGGTTTTTGGTCCATTGCATCGTCATCTTCTTTATCATCAAAAATGCCCACAATGAGTGGGACTATTTCCCCCTCGTTCAACGAAACCTTTACTTCCTCTATGGGATAGTGACTATTGGCTTTGCCATCGGTCAATATTCGTTTGCGCGGGAGGTTGGGCCTGACTTGGGGTTTTTCTATGGGGGTGTGCTATGCCAGACACTGGCGAGTCTTGGGCCAATTGCTCAGATTCTTTCCCGCAATAGTACCCGCGGTGCTTCCTTGTTGACTTGGTAAGTTTACAGGCCAGGCACTTCATTCCGTGAGGCTGACATGGCAAAAGGCTGTTGAGAGCGGTCGCTACTTTTGGTGGATTCATTAAGTTGACTATCTACTACCTCACTGGCAATGCTGCAGGACCTTGGTTTGAGAGCCCTATGTGCAAGTTCTACATCGGGTTGACCTTGATTCTTGATTTTATCTATCCGATCTGCTACTACGTGATTCGGCGTCAGGAGTTGGTCAATGCCGAGGGGGACAAAAAGAAAAAGACAAAGTCAGGAAAGGCAGCTTGAAGCGATACCTAATGAGAAGTTGTTGGGGGAATGTGACGTACTGCTCGGTAGGTTGAGAATGAGGACAACTGGGTTATATTCAAAAGTGTTATGTTCCAGGGCCATTATAAGGATCGACCACAAAATCGCAATTTAAAGCGACTGAATATGTGTCACACTACAATAAGAAAAGGTTATAAACAGGGTTGTTGAAAAGCAGTATCTGCAAGGAGCGAGAGTTATGCACGTTTTGTACACAAAAGAAGGAACCAAAAAGCGGGAAAAAAAGGAAAGAAGACAACCACATTAAAAGGAAAATGCGTAATAAGTGCAACTAAATAAGAAATTGCATTGCAGTACCTATGAAGGGGTCCACAGACACGGAGTACTCCGTGCTGTGATTTGTAACTTGGAGATAGCTCCAGGGCTTCATACTTGATCGTCCGGGTCAACAGACTTATCTCCGACATTCTTCACCGCCAACAAGCACTATTATATGCAGCCATTAGAAGCATTCGTATCTTTCTAAACGCAGACATGGCGGATAGCATGGAGACACATAAGTTCAAAGTCATCATTGTTGGGGGATCTATCGCTGGGTTGACATTAGCCCATTCGTTGTCCAAAGCCAATATCGGCCATATCGTTATTGAAAAGCGAGCGGAAATTGCTCCCCAGGAAGGTGCCTTTATTGGAGTCTGGCCTAATGGAGCACAAATACTTGATCAACTTGGTCTCTACCAAAGTCTGGAAAAGCTCACTGCGCCGATAAGTCGCATGCATCTTTCCTTCCCTGACGACTATTCATTTAGCAGTTTCCTGCCTAAGACAATTCACGAAAGGTTCTTACCCAGCGTCTCCTCTGAATCTCGAATGAGATACCCCACATGTATCCTGACTGCTCAAATCCAGATTTAAGTACCCCATCGTCTCACTCGACCGACAAAAGGTTCTTGAAATATTATTTCAGAACTACCCCGACAAGTCAAATATAATTACCAACCAGAGGGTATCCGAGGTGCGACTGCTGGGTGACAGCGCAAGCGTGGTGACAGAGGATGGAAGTGTATTCCGAGGAGACCTCATTGTCGGTGCGGACGGTGTCCACAGTCGTATACGCTCTGAAATGTGGCGACTGGCAGATGAACTATATCCTGGAATGATCACTCCCCAAGAAAGGAAAAGTAGGCAGCAGAAGGACCCTACGCTTGAATCCGAATTTGTTAGACCTGAACTAACTATTGCATTTCTTCTCGTTAGCTCTTACGGTTGAGTACGCATGTGTCTTTGGAATATCGCGACCAATACCCGGACTGCGAAGCGGAGAGCATATAAACCATTACGGCGACAAATTCTGCGTGATTACGTTCCACGGAAAGGATGGTCGGGTGTTTTGGTTCATCATTCAAAAATTGGACCGTGTCTACACTTATCCCAATGCTCCGCGGTATTCTCCCAATGACGCAGCTGATCTCTGTGGCAAGATGCAAAACGTGGTCATATGGCAGGATATTACCGTGGGTGACCTCTGGAAGACCAAGGTGGTAGCGTCAATGACAGCACTTGAGGAAGGGATTTTTGAAACCTGGAGCTTGAATCGGATAGTCATCCTTGGAGATAGCGTACACAAGGTAAGATCTGCCAGCTATCCTAGATGAACTGGGGTTTCCATTATCTAACAAAATTTCATCTTCCCCAGATGACACCGAATATTGGACAAGGAGCAAACACAGCCATTGAAGATGTTGCCGTCCTCGCATCTCTGATAAATCGCATGATCCATGCGGATGACTTGCACAAGCCCTCGGAGAGTTGCATCGAGACAATGCTCCAGGAATACAAGTCTCTACGATATGAACCTGCGAAAAGTACCTACCAGCGGTCAAGATTTGGTGCTCGGTTTCATACCCGAGACAACTGGCTCAAGGCAGTGGTGGGTAGATATGTGTTCCAGTATGTTGGTGGTCTCATAGAGAACCGGACAATCAAGACTCTGACTGGAGGGGATACTATTGAATTTCTTCCACGGCCGGATCGGCTTGAGACTGGGCGCGTGGCACAATTTCAAAAAAGCGAAGAAAGTCCTCAGCGGCAGTGGACGCTACTCTGGGTGTCTTCTCTGGCTCTATTCTTGTTTTTCCCTTGGCTTGGATCATATCTGCATTCGACCATCTCGTGAACCACTTTCGGTAAGACAAATTGTGGCATGTCTTTGTAAAGGAACTATGGGTGATTGATTTTACATAAAACTTGTGACGGTGTCATTACAAAGACTACCTAGATATGCATGTATCCCGCGTCGATCATGAACCCCATGAGACTATACTCCGTATTTACGTATCAGTAATTGTTTGCATAGGATTATTCTGTAAATGGCGGACTCGGCTAGTATCTACAATACATGGAGTATATCATCAATTGATCGGCAAAAGCAAAGGCGCAAGGCTGGCCAGCCGAACACTGCATAAAACACACTAGGGGGTTGCATACATATGTAGTCTACATAAACATAGGAATAAATAACTGAGCTAATGCAGTAGATCTGTCTATCGTTCCATTAGCCAACAAAATCTCGCCCAAATGGAATGAGAATCAGCTGGCCACATAGTGGCTATCAGTGGAGCCAAGAGCGCCAAAGGAATGGTCCCTATGAAGGGGTGCTCTTGGCCTTTTACTGAATACATGAATAGTCTCAACTTACAAGATGACTTGTACCAGACCAAAGTGATATTCACCGATATATTTCAATTAAAATCTCTATGGCCCCTTTCGTCATCTGATATTTGGCTTTCCACGCGCTTTCACTACATACCTCTTCTATTATTGCGTCCCCGTTTCACCTATTCTCTACACTCTGGCATTATTTTGAGGCTTCATCACCGGATTCCACTTTCGCGCGCCACGATGACACGACGAAATGAGAAAGAAGAAGTACCACCACAGGGTAAAATTCTGAACTTATTCCCCCCCGGGATAGCACCGTATGCTGAGCTGATGCGGATCCACCGATTGTTGGGGTTCTACCTCAATACATCCCCTTATCTCGTGGGCGTTGCCTTTAGCGCATCCATTTCATCCACGAAGATCCCAATCGCTGTTCTCTTGCACCGCGCCATGCTTCTATCCATCTGGTCCATATTCCTTCGAAGTGCGGGGTGTGTTTGGGACGATCTCATTGACATGGACTTGGATAGTCAAATATCTCGGACCAAATCCCGACCCCTGCCGCGGGGTGCGGTCTCCCCGTCAAATGCCCTCTTACTCACCGTCGCTCTGTTCGCCTGCGGAGGCACTGTTTTGATATTTCTTCCATGGGCCTGCACTGTGGATTGCCTCATTATCACATTCTTTGCACTGTCATACCCATTTGGCAAGCGGTTTACAGACTATCCTCAGATTACCTTGATGAACATCGGCTGGGCTGTTCCGATGGCAATGCACAGTCTCGGGCTAGATCCTCTCTCACAGGTGACGCCGACTGTGTGCATGTTCCTGTTTATTGGATCGGTTATTATCATGATCGATGTAATTTACTCGCGCCAGGATACGGAGGAGGACTTGAAGGTCGGGGTGAAAAGCATGGCGGTCCGATTCAGAGACTCCATTCAGCTCCTGTCGTATTCCCTCCTTTGTGCATCCACCGGCTTCCTTGCGATGGCAGGAGTTCTGACTGGACTCGGTTTGCCATTCTTCGTACTGTCTGTTGGAGGTCATTTCTGCGGATTCTGGGTTCTTCTTAAAGCGACTCAGGTAGGGAAGTCGTCTGGAGTTGAATCCTACGCCAAGTCCGCTTTCTTCCTTGCTACTTTGTTTTGGTTGTTTGGTTTTATGATTGAATATTGCCTGCGTAGCTAGACAGCTTTTATGTTTCTTTCTTCAAGTACAACATGCCCAAACAAGCATTTCGTCCACCTCCTGAGACTTCCTGTGCCCCATGGTTTGTTATCCACCTCAAGAAAGGAGATGGGAAGAGCCTGATTTATATGTGTGAGAAATAAAATATCAATTGCCTCATCAAGATCCAACCTCAAAGTCTGGTTCAGTTTCCCTTTCACTTAGTTCAAAGTTCGCAACGAATCTCGAACTAGATCACGGACCAAGCATTGTCGACGGGAATGATCGCCCCGTTAATTCTCTTGCTCTGACTAGAGACCAGGAAGAGAAGACAGTTGGCAATATCCTCGGCCTCGACCCCCAGGCCTCCCTGCCTATCAGCAGCATGTGCCTGGTGGATATGCGACATTGTCGCTAGTGCATCCTTGTCCCAGGTAGTTGGATCGGAGGCTTGTACAATGCCAGTTGGAACTCCTGTTAGAAAGAATAAGCGGCTAGCACGAGATATAAAGTTAATAATATATGTTGGTCAAACGTACCACCCGGACAAACGGCATTGCAGCGAATCCCCTCTTGCTTGTACCTCCAAGCAACATTTTTAGTTGCACCCATCAGCCCATGTTTACCTGAAAATGAACTGTCAGGATCCTGATACATACTCCGATTCATGGTAGGGGTGTACTCACTGGCTGTGTAAGCGACGCCGGACGCAGCACCACTGGTGGCTGCTTTACTGCCGACGTTGACAATACTTCCACTCTTTTGCTGTCGCATGATAGGAATGACTTCACGCATGAGCTTTACTGGAGCAGTCAAATTGATTGCAATGCATCGCTCCCACATGTCGTCTGAGAGACTATCGACGCTGGAATTCCGGTCCATGATGCCGGCGATGTTGAGCAGACCATCGATTCGTCCAAACTCCTTGATACATGTTTCTACCACTTGCTTTGGTGTTGCCTCATGGGTGAGATTTGCTTGTATAAACTTGTAACTTGCGTGTTCAGTGAGTGACACCGGAGCCGATGAGACATCAACACCTAGGATTTTAGCCCCTTGGCTTAGAGCTGCGGTGGCTGTTGCCAGTCCGATTCCAGACGCGCTTCCTGTGATGATCAAGACCTGGATATCGATTAGTAAGACCTTCGTTTATGAGAGCCATTAGTGGCCAAGGCTTACTATGTCTTGAAGGAGTAACATTTTGTTGTAATGAGTAATAGGAGGAAAAGGGGGAATGGTACAGTGCAATTTGATTGGGATGTAAGTCTTGTTGCAGATGTTGGAGACAATCTTCTCTACATGAGGTCTCCGAATTTACTCCCTCTAGGCCTGGTACTATTTCGACTATTTCGGCAAGCCCTATCGATTGACCTGCACAAGGAAAGAAAAATACACATGTATGGTCATCGGGTCTCTCCTGGGTATCGTGTATACGGCAGTGTCCGTATTGACATGTAACTAGGAATGTGACCATACGATGCAAGGGACCGGATACAACACTCAAGGGAATTTGTGTTACATCTCGCTCTGCTGCGTATGTTGTATGTAATAAACCCACCGCAACATGCAGAGCAGTGGAAGTCCCGTGTCGATCTCAAAGTGACATTACACAGCTCACATAAAACAAGCACTGCACGTTTCCAAGTTTATGCACGTTAATGCACGTCGACTTGTGGAGCTCCAGAAATACCGAACTTGATAGATCGTCTCTTGAGACAACCCCATAATTACTAGTCTCAAGTCTCAACGCATCGATCAACGCTGCATTGTATAGTTAACTACTACCCTCGGTCTCACCGCTAGTTCCCTTCAAGGGCGGATCCTTCGTGGCACAGTTGAAGGGGACTCGAGCAATATACGGCATATTTTGAGCAAATTCTGTGATCTAAGGGAACTTCTCGGAAAGAGCAGAAAATTTGACCAACAGAATGACGCAGGCTCAGAATCATATCGTTCCTCCAGGCTCTAAAGTCCTCGTGACTGGAGCAAATGGTTACATTGCTTCGCACATCATCAAAGTTCTATTAGGTCTTGGATATTTAGTCCGAGGCACGGTACGCGCGCCCATGCCATGGCTGACTGAGTATTTCGAGAAACAATACGGCTCGGGGAGTTTCGAACCCATAGTGGTTTCAGACTTCCAGCAGTCCGATGCCTTTGACGAGAGCGTGAAGGGGGTATCAGGAGTCATTCATGTTGTATGTTTCCTTTATACTAGGTTGTTCTGTCAAAAATATGAGTTGACCTTTGATATACCTAGGCTCAAGGCTTACCTTCTAGCACTGCTGCGGAAACCGTAAAAAGCGCAACAGCCTACACTGTGAATGGAGTCGTCAATCTTCTCAAAGCGGCGTCGACGAAGCCAACAATTAAGCGAGTTGTTCTCACTTCGTCTATCGTAGCGGCCGGCTACCCTGCCGGAAAAGGGTTCAAGTTAGATGTTGGTAAGACAATCCCAATATATGCATCACACTACATGTATACGGCAACAAGGTTAAGCCCAGGCTGACAAAATCCATATAGACTCATGGGACAAGAGCCTCGAACAGGCATCTAAAGGTGGAACCACTGTGCCCATCTATAGAGCATGTAAGGTCGAAGGCGAGAGACAGGCGTGGAAATGGGTTGAGAAGAACCAGCCACATTTTGAGCTCAACACCGTTCTTCCGTGGCTTACAGTGAGTATTTCCAGAGAGTTGGAACATCTCGTCTATATCTGAAATTAAGAGTTGACCGCGAGATCATTCGAAGTTGGGAAAAATTCTTCATCCGAACATTGGTGGTTCAACTATGGGATATGTCTCTGGACTGCTCAAAGGAGATACGACGCCATTCAAATTTCTCCCACCGCGTTAGTATTCCGAATCAGGTGGACAGACCAAGTAACAACTAACTAATTTTCCTAGCTTGGTTTGTGGACGTGGAAGACACTGCTCGTCTACACGCCATAGCTCTGATCAGTCCTAGCGTGCGCTCCGAGCGTCTCTTCGCCGCGGCAACCCCATTCATATGGGGGGACGTTATTGAGATCCTCAAAAGAATTCAGCCCAATAATGCTCGTATCCCAGCTGCTCCTGTAAAGGAGGAGCCGACAATTGGGGATATCGTCCCAGCAGCAAGAGCCGAGAAGTTACTGCGTGAAACTTTTGGGCAGCGCGGGTGGACACCACTGGAAGTCAGCCTGGAGGGTGGTATCGCAAGGGAGTAACTCTGGAAGTCTAGCCTATTTCTATGTGACTAGCTGGCAAATAAGATGGATAGATTCATTCTTGAAGGAAGATGATATAGCCAAAATAAAGAGAACTAGGTTACTCGAGTACCGGGGTGGCGACGATATTGTGGTGTTGTAAGATATATGTTCACGGTATGTTGACTTCGTCAATATAATCATGAGCAGCAATATGATTCTAGCCGTGGAGGCTTAATCGATACGAAGCACACAAGCATATTGTGAGATCGTCCGAAAGGTTCATTCACATATTAATGTAATAATTATGAGGTAGGAAGTAAGATACAAACAAGCAAGAGTCCCAATCGACTAATATCTAACATGATCGCGCAGAAACTCGTAACCATCTTGAACAGCTTGAGCAGCTGCGTGGTCTTTCTCAAACCCAGGATAAATATCAAAAAGATGCACTGCCTTATCCACAATGCGGAGTTCAACCTCAACGCCCTTCGTAACCAGCTCCTGCGATGTCCTCTGGGCCTGTTCCACTGGAATGAGATCATCAAGCGTCCCGTGGATAATGAAAGTAGGCGTCCTGTAACACCCATTGCGAATCTGTGCCAGAGGGCTTACTGCTTGGATTTCCTTAAGAGTCGGAACGGGCAAGTCCTCGCCACAGTCGCCGTCCTTATGAGCCGACCAGAAGTGGCCTCCGTGCAACAACATAGCCAGGCTTTGTCCTTTCCAGTTCATGTGTAATGCAATTCGACTGCGAGGATCCGCCGGTGACATCCAGCCGCCAAGGGCATTTTGGTTGGCCGGAGGATTGTAGGCAGTGATGGGTGTCTCGTGCATGCCTTCCCACAGGTTGTAGCTCATTTCTGGCGAGGCGGCACTCTTTCCATATGGGAAATTGGGCTTAGACCAGAATGGGTCTTCATAGTCGGTAGGCCCGTAGAATGCGAGTATAGCCTCGGGAGGCTGGATGCCCCTCTGCTCAGCAGTCCAAGCCAATGTCATGGCCAGATGGGCACCGGTAGACCACCCAACCGCCACCACTTGGGTTCCATCAGATTGTATATCGGGACGACAAAGGGATAACTTAGGCAGGACATTGCGAGCCCATGAGAGAGCATCGCATACATCATGCATTGGGCCTTCGGACAGAGAAACCTCTGGGCACAGCCGGTAATCCACACTAACCGGCAAGAATCCCGCATCGAGGAGCATCTTGACTTGCTTGCTGCGAACGTCCCGGCGCGAAAGCATGATGTGTCCTCCACCATGGATAAGAAGAGCTGTTTGTCGAGTGTAAGAGCAGGTTTGTCATGGGTCGCGGAAGAGGACCGGGAGGCAAGTTCGTCTACGTACCGATTGGACGGGCTTTTCCAATAGGCTGGAGATCCCGGGGATAGTAAATGTCTGCAGAGAGCTCCACGGCACCATTCTTGCCATAAGGGACCGTCTCCTCGTTCATGACACGCAAGGGACTCCCGGGGGTTGGGGGTAAAATGACGGCTGAGGTCGGCGACGCAGTAATTACACGAAGGACGTTGGATTCTTCGGAGTCATTGTGTGTCCAGTCAACCCATTGGAAGCCCGATTGGACAAGGGTTTGCTTCCACACGTGCTCAGTCGCAAGGGCGTGTTGCCGACCATCCTCGAACAGCCACCAGCCTTCCAGCAGACCGAAGACAAGATCGAACCAGAACAAGTTGCGCGTGAGCTCGATTAGGCAAAGAATCCCGGCTGGTCGTAGAAGCTTGTTGATGTTTGAACATGACTGAACCAAATTGCGGGTTGCATGCACACAGTTGCTGGATAGGATGATATCATATTGACCGACCATGTCAGGCGTAGGAGTCTGTTCAACATTGAGGACTTGGTATTTCATGAAGTTGTAATGCTTGAACTTCTTGCGTGCCAGAGTCAGCAGCCCTGAGGACAGGTCCGTGAATGTGTACTGGAAACGAAGACCGGGGACAGCAGTGAGCTGATTCAACAAAGCCTTTGTTGTACCCCCAGTGCCACCCCCAATTTCGAGAATATTGATTTCCCTCGTGGTATCCATGCGACCAAGGAGGTTGACAAGGTATTGGGCCAGGTGATTAGTCGCACCCTTGAACATTGGAGCGTTGGTGTACACATCCTCCATCAGTCGGCGAGCCTCCGCATCTTGAAAGAGGAGGGAGAGTGGGTCAGCTGCTCCGCTCAAACAGTCACTGAGTCGCGAGCCCGTCGTCTTGAGAAGCTGGTGCTCAGATCTGTGCTGGGGATAGAGGCGAATGATTTCCTCATGCAATACGTCAGACGAAATTGTGGGCACAGGGATCGTTGTGCGCACAAAGCCACGATCGGTAGCCCGGATGAGATTCGAGAACTCCAAGATGGAATAAAGCTGGTTTCGAACCTTGCCATGCTGTTTAAGAACTGGCACTTGCGGAATAACACCCTCAGCCTCAAGTTTGTCTAGGGAGACACCAAGGGACTTGAAAGCCTCTACCACATAAGCTGTGACAAGGGCCATCTGTTTGGGATATACAGATTCACAAAATCCGTTCCACTGGGTCAATTCACTGTGCGACGTGCTTCTCTGAATGTCAGTGAAAAGGCTAGGCGCAATGTCAATGAGGCCATGTACATCAGCATCAGAAATAGGGGTTGGGATAACATGGGTATTGTTCTCCGAGTCAGGTACATCTGTGGTCTCGATTTCCAATGACGGGTGAACTCCGTTCGTGAGAGGGGCGGTTGCCGCGTCAGGGAAGATCGTCTGCACCAAAGCCTGGATATTGGGAATTTCAGTCAAGGAGGAGGTGTCGATGCTGACATTGAACCTCTTCTTTATTTCCACAAGGACCTCAGTTCGCATCAACGAGTCCACGCCAATTTCTTCAAGATTCGAAGATGGCAACAACTCCTCGGAGACGATCCCGAGTAGATCACAGAGCATCTCTTGGACGACCACAAAGTGTCCAGGTTCTGCGGCAGCTTGGCGAGTGGGCTGAACAACAAGTGCTGTGTTCTGAGGCGTGGGATTGACATCGAACTTAGAATCATCCCGAAGAGACAAGTCTGGAGATGCCTTTTTGTTATCGGCTTGATTGTTCAATTTTTTGAGCACTCGCGCCAGTCCGGCGATGGAGACGCTAGTAAATTCCGCAGAGAGGATGGTGACGGCAAGTTTGCCTGTCTCCCGATCTAGGACAAACGTGTCACAAGCGATCTTGTTCTTAACAGATCGGTCCATGTTGGAGTAGACACCCCAAGAACGCGAGGACTTGGGATTACGGGTCATGAAGGCTTCTCCAATCAAGATTTCACCAACCCCAGTGCATACGAAAACCTCATCTTCATTTGTCTCCGAAAGACAGTTGACGTGGATTCCAGCGACTTGGATGAAATTGTCGACGAGCATGGGATCACATGCGGCATCCTTTGTCTTGGACGAGAGGAGGTTCACGATTCCAGCGGCCTCATGCTCAGTCGCGAACACGCGTTCAACGCCCCGATAGCAATCAGCGTAATTGACAACTCTACGGAAAGCCTGATAGACCGCGAACCCTTTGAGGCCGCTCGACTCCCGTGAATTGGCGATAGAATCCACTCGGGATGAATCAATTAGCCGGTTCATGGAGTGAAGGCGAACGAAGAGAGGTGTGTTCTGGCCAAAGGGGTGCAAGCTGATCTCGCCGGTTGCATGCGTGGTCACCAAGTTCGTATTGGGCTCACGAGTGTATAGAGAGAATGACCAAGGGGAGTCACCGGCCCGGGCACGGGTAAGGCTCAGCAGAACATTTCCAGTGGGGTTGAGCACAAGCGGAGCTGAAATGGCAAGATTTTGAAGGTGAGGCATAGATGGGGATGTATCGTTTTCCGGGCGAACCAGTCCCGCGGCCCGAACGATCACTTCAAAGTAGAGAGAGACAGGGCAGAGATTCTGATCAAGTACTGCGTGGCCTTGTGTGCACTCCTGGTAAAGAGGGTCCTTCGTATTGATTGCAAATACACACTCGGTGGGCTGTTTGGTGAGCAGCTGCACAAACTCTTTCGGGCCATCCGAGGAAGGCACGGTTGGCTTGTCTTCCGGCAACGGCGCAAAGGCGTTTGGATCATATTCAATCCAATGACGTGTTTGGGCGAACTGATAGGGCGGTAGGTTGATCCAGTTGTAACTTTTAGCTTGAGAATCATGGAACTGCCAGAACTGTACCTTCGCACCTCTGGACCACAGATTGCAAGTGGCCTGTGAAAGATTTTTCTGGGCCTGTGCACCTCCAAGGTCGAGCGATTGGTAGAGATGGTCTTTTGAGGAGGCTGTCACTGTGTCGAGAACGCGTCGTACCAATGGGATTATTGGAGATGCAGATCCCGCCTCCAGCCAGATAGCAGGCCCTTGAATCCTCCGGGCCACTCGCTCAACGGCTGTCTGGAAGTCAACACGTCCGCGACTGTGGGCCACAATCTTGTCTGCGGTGACAAAAGACCAGTCGCCGTCCTGCCAACAAGCCTCAAGAGGGATAGAAAGTGGCGTGTATTGAAGCTGTTGGGCTACCTTGCTCAAAGAAGGAACAATGCTATCCACCAGGCGGGAATGGAAGGCATGTGTGTTCTTCAATCTCTTTGTGCGAAGGATGGAAGGAGTTTCCGCTGACAGCTTCTGAATCATTTGTAGAGATCGCTCGTCTCCCGCCAATATGATATTGCGTGGGCCATTGACACAAGCAACATCCACCGCCGCATCTGCCATCTGCTGTGTCGCGCGAGTCAACAAACTCTGTACATCCGCCTCTGTCCCTTCCACTAAGAGCATAGCTCCGCGCTCAGATCCCCACCTGCTCTGGATCATCCTGGCTCGCTCCGAGACAAGATAGAGAGCATCTGAAAGATTCAAACCACCAGCGACACAAAGTCCAGTAAGTTGGCCAAAACTGTGACCTATAATTCGGTCCACTTGGAGTCCAGAAGATATCCATGACATTGCTGATGCGTATTGGATTGAGAACAAGATGCAATGAAGGCTGACCGTATCTTCGATTGGACCAGTCTGGAAGATACGTGGGAACAGGCTTGGAAGGTGGCGAATTCGACAAACTTTTTCACATTCCATCTAAACAAGCGCAGGCGGACTGTAAGCAAGCTACCATGACAGAGAAGTCACAAACCCGGGAAAGGGTGGGGGAGGGAGGATATTCTAAGGCTTACCAAATGATATTGAAGCAGTTCACACTGATTAAACAGGTCTTCGGAAAGGGTTGCTTCATTTCCATTTTGCCCACCAAAGCACAGGACGATGGGCAGACGGGAAGCTGGTTGTTTCTTAGGATTGGTGGTCTCGGTTGACATCGACTCGAGCTTAGCAATAAGCTCGTTGGGTTGATCTGCGGGAACGGTTAATGTAGAAATGTAATCCATGTCTCTGCTCTGTTTGACTGCCAAGTTATAGGCGATGTCTTGACAACTGCCCAGTTGTGCATTCCGGACACCTGGAAGCAGAACCTTGCAGTATGATCTAAGTGACTCGACCGAGTTGGCTGCCAGGATAATGGGCACCTCGCTAGGAAGGAGCGAAGCTCGATTTGAAGGTTCGGATGGCGCTTTGTATTGTTTCACAACAAGAGCCGCGTTGCTTCCGGCTGCGCCATAATTGGTCACCATTGCCACGGCATTCGAAGATGAAGTAGCAGCGGATGGCCAGTGGATTGACTTGGTTGGAATTGCGATTTCTGCATCGTCCAATGCGGGGATCTTGGGGTTCAGTTGAACAAAATTGGCTTGCTTGGGTATTTGTTGTTTCTGCATCATTAGGACAGTCTTCAGTAGGCCAGCTACTCCTGAAGCGGTCTCTGTGTGGCCGATGTTATCTTTGATAGATCCGACATGAAGCTTCTCGCTACGGCCAGGTCCTCCAAATGCCTTTCGGATGCTGTCAAATTCAATTGGATCGCCCACTTGCGTGCCTTATTTTTACTTGTGTTAGTGGCATATGTTTCAAGATGTTAGTGGTGGCTTCACGAACCTGTACCATGTGCTTCAACGTAAGTGACGTGTTCTGCAGGAATCCCAGATGCCAGCAGCGCCTTCCGATAAAGGGATCTCTGGGAGTTCGAGTCTGGCACAGTGATCGGGGAGCAGTTGGATCCCTGGTTGACCGCAGACCCGCCAATTACGGCAAGAATGGGGTCTCCGTTGCGAATTGCGTCTGCTAAGGGTCGTAGAACAACTAGTCCTGCTCCCTCTCCGCGACAATAACCATTTGCAGTTGCATCAAATGCTTTGGAAGCGCCGGTGGGTGAGAGGAAGGAGGCCGCCGCTAGGTTTTGGGTTACTCGTGGGCTGGTCATGACATTTACGCCACCCGCCACGGCAATGGAGCATTCGTTGGTTTGTAGAGCCTGTGGTTTGCCCCGAATTGTTCACTGAGTCAGCCATATTGGTTCTCGGAGGAGCCTTAGAACCCGGTGGTGTAGGGAGTTAATAATGGGATCTTACCTTGCATGCAAGATGAATAGACACCGCTGCTGAAGAGCATGCGGTGTCAACCACTACCGACGGCCCAGTCCAACCAAAATAGTGACTAAGGCGCCCAGTGCAAAAAGCCTGCAGCGTTCCTGTAGCTGAGAATGCGATCGCATGGGTTGATCCAACATTTTCAGTATAGTCATCCGAGCCAACACCAACATAACAACCAATGTCGGTCGGGACATTGGGGTTACGAAGGCCACAGTAACCAGCTGACTCCATAGCTTCATATCCGACCTGAAGGAGTAGTCTTTGCTGGGGGTCCATAGCATCTGCTTCTCGAGCCGAGATGCCAAAGAAGCGATGATCAAAGACATCGGGATTGGCCAGATAGTTACCCCAAAATGGGCCCTTTGGCTCACGTCGAAGCTTGTCCATCTTGAATCGCTCGTTCGGAAGAGCGCTGACACCGCACTGCCCCAACTCGAGCATTTCCCACAGTTGCTCTGGGGAGTCTGCCTGGGCATATCGGCATCCCATACCAGTGATGGCAATTGGGGTTGCTGTCCCGGCCATCGCAGCCATATTAGTTGACTGCATCGATTCCGTGGGGAAAGATGATTTGTGGATTCCGTTTGGCAACATTTCATGTTTGGTGTCCCACAAGCTGTTGTTCGTGTGATCCAGAACCCGGTTTCTGACTAGACGTGGAACAAACTGGCCGGTTCCAATAGCAGCAAGGCTTAGATCGTCATTTGTCTCCCTCGAATGCTCAACCGCCGCTGAAACAGTCCTAGCCCACTGCGATGGTTTGGTCAGGATCGATTCCAGGGCAATTTTGTGAATGTCAGACATTTTCCCAATCACACGGCCATCGACGTTGGACCTTAGTGGTAGGACACAGGTACCAGTGCCTGCCAACCGGAGCCTGTCATCTGTATCACAGAGACTGCTAAGGTATTGAACAGCTGTGATATGGCTCGCATGGTGAAATCTCCCTTTCAGGTCGATAATTTTCACTGACAATCCGTGGCTTCCCAGCTCCTTGATCAAGTCGTCTACTGCGTCCTCCGCGACTGTAACTGTGGCCGAGTTTGTGTCCGTAAAGCAGGAGACGTAGGCCTAAATGTCCCATTGTCAGTACCCTCTCAAGCGCAAAATAGCTACCATAGGATGGGTAGGATAATATGAAGTTGGACAATATGGGGTACCGGTTGGGTTGATATATATCACGCACCGTTGAAGAGCTAGTCAATAATCGATTGAGTTGTTCATTCTCACTGGCAGACTTCCATCTGACAGCCACAGATCGGACCTGACCATGCGAAATGCCATCCAGGTCAACTGCTGTTCCAATGCAAACAGCCAATCGGACCATGGTGGATGCGATATCCGCAAATTCCTTGGCATCATTTGAGCACGCGACCGCGACTGCCGCGAGGAAGCCGACACAGAATCCCTGCGCATCCACGATTCTGCACTTGTTCTGCGATTTTTCTTTGAATTTCCAAGCATCGATTATTTGTCGAATCACAGTGAGGGGCGTCAGGAGGACACTCGTGGGATTTTCATGAGTGGCTATCGGCCCCCCCTGAACACAATCAGCGAGCGCCGTAAGTTGAGCCGCTCCAGGGATTGAAGACAAAGGGGCCCAGGTATCACTAATGGTGGACCATAAAGACGGTAGTTCTCGCAAGACATCCTTGAGGAAGTGCAACGCTGGATTTTCGTCGATGTTGCAGCTGATGTAAAATAAACTCTCATCGATCTCGGTAATCTGGGGCCCGAAGACAAGGCAAACGGGCCGACCCGGGCTGGTTTGTGATAGATCAACCATCGCGGCTTAAAATTTGGAGCGGAATATTTTTAAGGAATAAGACAAACAAAACAAGTACAAAGAGAAGAGAATAGAAAATTGTCCCAAGATGGAACCTGATGTTGAACAGGTTTTGGTGGGATGAGGGAACCTTCAAGGTTATCCTCGAGGTACATCAAGATTATAATGGAAACCCAAGGGTTTAGAAAACAAATACAGAGACAACATGTGCAGAATATCTCTCTGTATCTCTGAACCAAATGCATGTAACCACAGATGATAGGTAGCCCGGTCTAGCAGTGGTTCTCCCTTGCTGTGTGAATCTAAAGCTGAAAACCCAGCGATTCTGCATTCAATATCCACCCAGGCGTGGGATCTTCAACGGATCAGCGCCTTATGGGGAGGATGTGATCCTATGTGTCATTCTAACAGATATCTAGGGCTCAATTCCTTGTGGGTGGCTGGCTGATGAAGAAAGATTATGGAACGGAATCCCCGACAACCTCTTAAGGCTTCAGACTCGTTATAACGGTACGCAAAATACATGGTTTTTGGGAATTTTTGTTGGTTTCGGTATTTCTGTACTTTTCATCGCTTTTTCAGTATCGGTTTCTATTCTCATTTCCCATTCTCTTATAGTTCTCATCGCATGGAGTGCTAGTCTTTCGACAATTCATTCTAAATTTCTTTTTTTTTCCCGTAAGTATATTTTTCTTTTAGGCTATTTTATGTTTTATTTGATCGCTTTTAACCAACTACTTGCGAGTCATCTCATGCTAGGCATCCTGGAATGTGACCCCCATCGGCATCTTGCATTTATTACTCCGTAATGCTTATTTATTTCCAAGATTGGATCGTCGACCACACCCGTGGGAGTGAACATTCCGTAAGGGATGACTTGTGTCCTTGCTTTCTTTGTTATGTATATTGCGTACGGAGCAGTTCGGTCTCTATCTGGCGTACGGAGTACTCCGGGCCAAAACCGGCTTATTGTCTCATTCTCTAATAATGACCCTGATATTTAGTTGCCCTCAAATGTACTTAGCCATGTCGATTTGGAATATTGACCTGGCAACTTAGGTTAATTATCCCAAGGGTGGACCATAGGTATATCCTGCTGTAGCGCGGAATACCTTGGGTATGGAGTAGCTCTTTTATTCTCCCTCTGTCCACCGAGCTGTCTGAATACCATGCAATGATTGACAGGCAGTTGGGGAATGCCACCCGAGGTTGAAGAATTTAACAGCAAGACAGCCGCAGTCATCGGATGAGATTCTATAGTTTAGACGCAAGGTGTATGAAATAATAACAAATCAAAGAGGATAATACAGATGGCAATTTCCCGAATACAAATTTCATAGCAGCCGGGTAATTGCACCCCCCAACCGCCAACCCTTTGGCACCATTGCCCAGTTTTCTGCCCGAACTAAGTTGTAAGACACATAACGCATGGCTCCAGACGAAGGCGACCAGGCGATGAGCCTCCAAGAAGAGAAGCCTGCGTATCCATCTCTGAGCACGACGAGTTCCGCAGAGTTGCTGCATGGAGCACCATCGAACGACAATAAGCGACTTGACATCCTGCAGACCGCAGAGCATGCAATGCATCGCGGATCTCCCAAAGTCGATCCTCACATATGGACCAATGTGACATCCCAGTTCAGCGACTCCAGCACGATAGATGGCCGCCAACGGGATATTTTGTTTGAAGGGTTGACGGTTCGTGGCAAAGGATCCCCGTTCCAGATTCAACAAACTATTTTGTCGGCCCTTCTATACCCTCTTGCATATCCTATCAAACGGCTCGTGAAACTTGTTGGTAAAAAGGAATCTCACGATGGCCCAGGCACCATATTACGTGGACTTGATGGGATCGTATGCAGCGGCGAATTATTGCTGGTCCTGGGTCGTCCTGGTAGTGGATGCTCAACGTTTTTGAAATCGCTTTGCGGTTACCTCGAAGGCCTTGATGTCGACACCGCGAGTGAGATACAGTACAAGGGCGTACCATTCACAACAATGACGGAAAAGTACCGGGGGGACGTAGTGTACAACCAGGAGGCAGATCATCACTTTCCGAACCTGACAGTGGGTCAAACACTTGAGTTTGCAGCGCATGCACGAGCACCGCACAATCGAGCAGGCAACCAGCGTGGAGACCAGTATGTCAAATCCGTTGTGAAAGCGGTTATGGAGACGTTTGGCCTCTCTCACACATACAACACGAATGTTGGCAACGACTATGTTCTAGGTGTCAGTGGAGGGGAAAGAAAGAGAGTCAGGTAAGCCTTGCTCTATTCAGCTTGGGGAGAGAAAGGACAGAAGGAAAGGCTATGAGAACTGACACAGCTGGTATGAACAGTATCGCGGAAACAGTTTTGTCACGGGCTTCCATCGTGGCCTGGGACAACAGCACACGTGGGCTTGATGCAGCCACCGCAGTCGACTTTGTTCGGGCACTCCGTACCTCAGCCAAACTATCGGGATCTTGTCATGCACTCGCTGTATACCAGGCCTCGGAGACTTTGTACAACACTTTCGACCAACTCATCCTTCTGTATGAAGGCCGCGAAATATATTTTGGCTCTCGTGAAAGGGCTGTCCCATACTTTGAGACCATGGGATGGAAACGACCACCCCAACAAGTGAGCGCAGATTTCCTCACAGCTATCACTAATCCTGGCGAGCGACAACCACAAGTCGGTATGGAGCATGCAGTTCCTCGCACTTCGCTGGAGTTTGAATCATACTGGAAAAGCAGCCCCGAGTACGCAGAGCTGCAGAGGTCAATGCAACAGTACAAGCAGAAGACCCCTCTTGATATCTCAGAGGAGATCAAATTGGATGAAGTCAAGCGTCTTGAGCAAACGACTCATGCTCGACCTTCTAGTCCCTACCTTCTCTCGATACCCATGCAAATCAGACTGTGTATCGTTAGAGCATGGCAACGGACCCGCAATGATATCCCAGGCTTGGTTTCTTCAGCAGTTGCCCAGATTGTGGTATCCCTCATCATTGGTTCTCTGTTCTATAATATTCCACAAACTACCGCTGGGTTAGGGCAGAGGGGATCGGTCCTCTTCCTCGCTGTTTTAACAAATGCTTTGATATCACTGTTGGAGATCAACACCCTATACAGCCAAAGACTGATAGTGGAGAAACAAGCTGCCTATGCCTTTGTGCGCCCCTTTACAGAGGCGGTCGCAGGAGTTATCGTGGATTTTCCCGTCAAACTTTTCCGATGCGCCTTGTCTGCTATTATCATATATTTCCTCGCAAATCTCCGGAGAGAGGCGTCTCATTTCTTTATATACCTTCTGTTCCAGCTCACAGCTGTCATGACAATGGCCACGATGTTTCGCACTTTGGCCACTGTTACCAGGACTATTGGACAAGCCATGTCTCTGGCTGGAGTCATCATTATCTGTGTAGCGGTGTACACTGGCTTCACTGTTCCTCAATTCGATATGCCGCCATGGTTTGCATGGATCCGATGGGTTAACCCGATATTTTACGCTTTCGAGTCCATTGTCGCTAACGAGTTCCATGGTCGTCATTTCGAATGCGTGGACTACATTCCAAGCTTAAGTTTCCAGGAGGGATTATCGTTCACTTGCTCATATGTGGGATCCGTTCCCGGGGAGCGATATGTTTCTGGGGATGCATATATCGCAGGCAGTTACGATTACTCCTACGATCATGTGTGGAGAAATTACGGCATATTGGTTGCCTTTCTTGTCTTCTTCTATGTACTTTATTTCTGGCTCACGGAGTTGATCCCAGGAACGACCCCCACACATGAAGTGCTGATTTTCCGCCGTGGAGATGCACATCCTAAGTTGAGTGGAAGTGATTTGGAGTCCGGAGAGCAGCCTTGGCCACTTCAGGAGCTGAAATCACTGGCTCCTCCGGCCCATTTTTCAATGGCAGAACAAAAGGATACGCTCAGCTGGAAGGGCGTTTGCTACGACATTCCAGTGAAAGGTGGTGAAAAACGACTTCTGGATGATGTTAGTGGCTGGGTCAAACCCGGATCACTCACTGCACTCATGGTATGTAGCCACTCATTTATCTGAACCAATATTTTTAGCTCACAACCATTGACATGAATATAGGGTGTTTCCGGTGCCGGGAAAACGACCCTTATGAACGTTCTAGCGCGGCGGATGACCATTGGGGTCGTTACAGGAGACATGTTGGTCAATGGCCACGAACCTGATGCCAGCTTTTCCCGTAAAACTGGCTATGTCCAACAGCAAGACCTTCATGTTGAGACCTGCACAATCCGTGAGGCTCTTCGATTTAGCGCGGCATTACGCCAACCTCAGTCCGTCTCAACGGAGGAAAAGTACAAATTTGTTGAGGAGGTGATCCAGTTGCTGGGAATGGAGGATTTCGCGGAAGCAGTTATTGGAAAACCCGGAGATGGTTTAAACACTGAACAAAGGAAACTGCTCAGCATTGGAGTCGAGCTTGCTGCCAATCCTCAACTTCTGATATTTCTTGATGAGCCCACTAGTGGTTTGGATTCACGAAGTTCGTGGGCTATCTGCAAGTTCATGAGAAAGCTTGCGGACAATGGCCAACCTGTTCTTGCTACAATACACCAACCAAGTGCCGTTCTATTCGAGCAATTTGATCGTTTATTGTTCCTTGCCAAAGGTGGAAAGACTGTTTACTTTGGAGACGTCGGTCACCAGGCTCGGACAGTCCTGGAATATCTGGAGAAGAATGGAGCTCGTCAATGTGGCCCAACTGAAAATGTGAGTTCTTCGACTCTTGATATGCCTCTCTCTCTTGTTTCCCTCTGCGAAATTTACTAATTTGACGTCTGCTAGCCCGCTGAATACATGCTCGAAGTCATCGGAGGGGGTACCCAAAGCCAGTCTACGCCCATTGACTGGGTTCACGCGTGGAAAAACAGCTCTGAAAATACCCAAGTTCTTGAAGAGTTGGATAGTCTCGTCTCCTCACCATCCAACGCTATCCCGGCCGACCCCTCCAAGCTCTCTGAATTTGCAATGCCTCTTGCTGTCCAATTTTACCATGTCATGAAGCGCGACCTCCAACAATATTATCGCCAACCCGAATACATCCTGGCCAAGTTTGGCGCAGGGATCTTCTGTGGTCTTTTTATCGGCTTCTCCTTCTGGAGTTCTGATAATTCAAGCCAAGGCTTTCAGAATGTCTTGTTTAGTTTGTTCCTTCTGTGCACAATATTCTCCACACTCGTCAACCAGTATGTGTTCGCCCTGAGGTCCGGTGATAACAACTTAACGTACTGACCAAAAGCAGAATCATGCCGAAGTTTCTTTCTCGGCGAGCGTTGTACGAACTACGAGAGAGACCGGCTAAAACCTACTCCTGGACGGTGTTCATTCTGTGTCAGATACTCGTTGAACTACCATGGCAAACCTTACTGGGGATATGTACCTGGGCCTCGTTTTACTTTTCGGTGTACGGTGACGACCAAAGTCCCCAGCGGCAGGTGCTCATTCTTCTGTTTACCATACAGTTCTTCCTCTTCGCGTCGACATTTGCCCAGTTTGTGATTGCTGCAGTTCCCAATCTGGTTTTGGGGAGTATGATGGCTACATTCACATTCCTCCTATGCCTCTTATTCAATGGTATCATGCAGCCACCTAGTGCACTGCCGCGGTTTTGGATTTTCATGAATCGAGTTTCACCTCTCACCTATTATGTGGGTGGCATTAGTGCGACTGCATTGCATGGCCGTCCGATCCACTGTTCTAACCGAGAGCTGAGGGTCTTTGACCCCCGCAGGGTCAGACTTGTGGTCAATATCTGGCCGAGTATCTCAAAACAGCGCAAGGCACGCTTCACAACCCGCTTTCTTCTGATCGGTGCCAGTATTGCCCACTTCGGGTAGCAGATCAGTATCTTGCTGCCCGGGATATCTCCTGGCATGATCGATGGAGAAACTTTGGGATTTTCTCAGTGTATATCATCTTTAATATCATTGGCGCCATTGGACTATACTACCTGGTTCGAGTTCTACCCTACGCAAGGAAGAATCGCACACAGAAATGTCCAACATGATTTGCTGGTATCTGCGCTCAACTTTTCTTTTGGCCACTCTTTTCGCCTTTCCTTTCACCTTTTCTTCCTTCATTTTTCCGTCTTCCTTTTCATTTCACCCTACCTTACATTAAACCTACTTTTGATTTTATTTATGTGTATCACTACTCCATTTTGCCCCTTTGTTTCTCATTCTACCTCCATGTTAAATTTATTTTTTGGACCTATACTGGCTAGTCAAAATGCGTCTTGGGTGGTTAATTTAGTAGCGGTGAGAAAGGCATCGGATTGAATTAGTATTTCCCAGCTATTTACTCCGCACTATGGGGACATTTCTCTGAATTTGTCGATCGACTCTGAAACACTCGTTAATAGACTGAAGTCGACGTCTAGATACGGAACCTGTACTGGATTAAGCGTTGACCTCCACGTTGTATTGCTGATGTAGAATGATATATCTCACGAGCCAAGCAACTAGCTGCATCTCTGGGACTTTCTAGCCCGAGGAAATTTCATCCGAAACTGCCTAAATACATGACTCGCATAAACTCAGGTTCGAAATATCGATGTGATGTGTTCTTTGCACCTCTCCAGAAATTCGTACAAATCTATGTGTCATTTTCATTCCTTCTGTATTACTCCATACATCTTGAACCATACAAACCTAGGTATCAATACGGCACCTATTAGCTGCGTATAGCACAATGCCCCCACCCCCAAGTAAGATACCAGCCCAAACAAAGCGAGACCGCTGACATCGCGATAGTTATACAATATCTAGTTAAACACTCCAACTATGGTATGTTAACCTAATAATACTTGTCAGACGTTTGAAGTATAGACAAATTTCTACTAGTAGTGATCTGATTTGATCCTGAGTTAAGCGGTTTATTAAAACCCATCCGATCTCACTCGCACGTTTTATATATATATATTGGAAGAACTACAAGCAGGACCACCCTTTACATTCTACAGAGCTCGCCGCTAGGAGCCACCTATGCATACCTAGGTATTGTTTGGATGACCAAGCTTTCATATATGTTGTACGAATATTTTCCACTCGATAGAGCCATAAATCCTAGCTAGGGCATTTTCACTACAGCCAAGAATGACCTGGAGGTTCTGACACCCTTTTTGCAAAGTAAATTGATAGTAATTTATTTGTGTTTTCTGGAGAACGGCATTATGATATGGTTACGAAACGACGGTTTCGTAAGGGCACTGGCAATATATTATTTTTCTCATATGTACACGTAGTACTGGCGATATTTGCACGTATGGGCCTTTACGTTTTCTCGGTATTTCATTGTGGCATGATACGAATACATTACGATACAATACCTGTTCAGCTAAGGGACGGAACGGGACGTTCGGTGATCCGATGGCGATCATTTCTTGGTTGTACCACATACAACATAGGTGGATCATCCCGGTACATTATATTCGTAATCCGTACTCCTTAGGTTCTGATACATGTTCCGAGAGACACCAAGCGTGTCTACCTGCCAGTATGCAAGGCTTGATTGTCAGAATATCCCACTGGAATACATACCTTCCAATTGCTGGGACTATGCAAGCCTGCGGCGATAAATCGTCAGTATGGAAAGTCGCTATTGGATACAACGGCCACCCCGAAGAGACCACATTCTTCAATAGTCGCAGATCTTATGCGGTAAACAATAGGGGTCCGAAACCCGAGCAGGAAAGGACATTGAGGCTGAACATAGAAATCACACCTGTGGAATCACAAGGTTGCAATCAACTAACTCCCTACTGCTGCAACATTCGAATTCCGCATTCCTCACACGCATTTTTTTATTGGTCAGTCAAGTTATATTTTCACAATGCTGTCCTACCCTCTCATCGTTGCCACTTTTGCCCACGCCCATCTCTGGTGCTCAGGTTTGTGACCATGATATTGCTGTGTCAAATACAAGCTCTACATGTATAGGCCGAACCTCACTGTAGTTACGCTGGTATTTGGCTCTAGCTCAATTTGCTACTTTGGTTCAAGTCAGCTTCGCTTTCATGCTGCAATATGAACAAAACCCAGAACACACGCAATCTGTGCCGAATACTCTTGGCTTGCTGTTGACATCGCATTAGGGCTAAATCGGCACCACAATATCGCGGTGAGTAAATGAACCTGATGTATGGTCAACTAGACACCGTTGGAAATTAGCACGTACGCTGGAATTTTACACATTTAGGTCGAATATGTAAAATACATAAAACATCTGGAAGTGGGCAAGGTAAGGAGAGATTGCGTTAACATGATTTGTCTCGAAATTGCAATGACGAATGCTTATCTACCTACTCTAATAATGATACCCGTGGGCATCATAATATGATAAGGTTGCGAAGGTCCAAATCGGTTCATAACCCTGGTTTGGTAACCGGTAAAACGTTGTACATTGCATTTGCAGGACTGAGCCAGCCACTGTCAAAGCATCAGCTAGCCACCAGCTGGCGCTAAAGCCCTACCCGAGTAGCCAAATAGCCAGGAGTAAAATCAAAAATTTAACCGGACGTATTATAGGACATTATATGTCAGCTCTTTATTTGAGTGGGTACTCTCTATATGTTGTGCCGCTTAGCATACCAACCAAATACTCAATATACGTGTCACAATGCACTGTTGACCCTTACCGAGAGGCTGGCGGTTTTTAGGTGGCAGATCGCTGAATGGGACGCCATTGCATATCTTATGCAATGAATGCTTATGTTTTACGCGTCTTGGTAGGTAGTATGGTCATCAATGGTGTCTGTCTTCTGTGCCTTTAAATTTATGACCGAATCGGTGGTCGTTTCAAAATAATTTTCGTCCCATTCCAAAAGTGCTTTTACTATGGCCGTCGACAAGTTGCCATTATTGGCCAAGTTCGAGCCTGTGAGCCTTGTCGGCTTGGTCCTTCTGTCAGGCCTGTTTTTCTTATTGACAGCATCGCGCAAATCCGACCTTCCTCTTGTAAACGGAAAGCGACCCTTTGAATTTGGAATTGCCAAAGCTCGCCAGCGATATCTGAAGAACGCCCATAGCCTAATTACAGCTGGTCTAGCCAAGGTATGTAATTCTGTTGTGGCCCGGATGCATAGTTGGAGTCATTAACGCGTTTGTATAGGCTGGTGCATTTCGGATCGTCACAGAAAACGGCACTAGAACTATCTTGTCGCCTAACTACGCTGATGATATTCGGAGTCATCGTGACTTGAGCTTGAGTGCTGCTTTGGTTAAGGAGCATCATGTCAATATCGCAGGCTTCGACGCAGTCAAGGTCACCGTGACATCTGATATCATTCAAGATACTGTCCGAACCAAGCTCACTCAAAATCTCTGTATGACAAGGGAACTCTTCGTTTGCAATAGCATTCGCTAATTCAAGTAGTGAACATCACCGAGCCCATGTCAGAGGAAGCTACTATTTTGTTGAAAGAACAGTGGACGGACAATACCGGTAAGTGCCTCAGATGCGACCCCGGTCCAGCATAACTGACTTCTTCCCTCAGATTGGCACGATGTTGCGCTCCGACCCAAAACTCTCGGCATAGTTGCCCAGCTATCCTCCCGAGTATTCTTGGGCGACAAAGTTTGCCGCAACCCAGACTGGCTCCGTATCACTGTTAACTACACCATTGACTCTTTGATGGCTGCTGCTGAACTCCGACTCTGGCCTGAAATGCTGCGCCCACTTGCGGCCAGATTTTTGCCCAAATGCAAGAAGATCCGCAAGCAGCTTGAGGAGGCTCGGGACATCATCCAACCTGTTATCGACGAGCGCCGATTGGCCCAACAGGAAGCAATCAAGCAGGGGAAGCCCCAGGAACGCTATCATGATGCTATCCAGTGGCTTGCGGAAAATACCAAGGATCGCAGCTTTGAACCTGCTGCAATGCAATTGGCCCTCTCTACTGCAGCCATTCACACAACGACTGATCTGCTTAGCCAGACTGTCCTTGATCTTTGCGGCCGAGACGAACTTATCCAAGAACTGCGAGAAGAGATCATTTCCGTGTTCAAGGATGGGTCTTGGGATAAGAGCACAATGTACAAGCTCAAACTGATGGACAGTGTGATCAAGGAGTCCCAACGAGTCAAGCCTATGGCAATCGGTAAGAGCCTACCCACTTCATTTCAAAACAGGCAAATCTAACTAATACTGTGAATAGCCAAAATGGCACGTTGCGCCGAGGAGGACGTCAAGCTTTCCGATGGAACTATCATTCCAAAGGGTGAGATCATTCTTGTTTCCTGCAGTAAAATGTGGGACGCGAATGTGTACCCCGACCCCAATACTTTTGATCCTCATCGATTTCTCAAGATGCGCCAACCGGGCTCAGATCAAGAGAGTTTTGCTCAACTGGTTTCCCCTTCCCCAGAGCATATGGGATTTGGCTTTGGAAAGCACGCTTGCCCTGGACGATTCTTCGCTGCCGCCGAGCTCAAGGTTGCTCTATGTCACATCATCATGAAGTACGACTTTAAGGTGGCAGACGGATGTAATCCACAGGTTCTGAAGTCCGGAATGCGACTTGCGGCAGACCCATTTGCCAAAATTGCTATTAGAAGACGGCAAGAGGAGGTCACTTTCTGAGCTCTTTCCAGATTTCAATTCTGACACTGGTTCGTTTCACTCTGGGCTCTTTGACACTTGAACCCAGGTCGCTGTTTCCACACAGGTGTATTCTTCCCCAATATCGCCACGTTCCTTGCTCTCTCTATCAATGGGCTATAGTCAGGTGAAAATGGGTGAGATAAAATAATCATCTAAATTAACGGATTTTACTTTACACTTTCGGAGCTTATAGGGTTGTGAATGGATGATAGCCTTTCTCAGAATCGAATGACACTCTTTATGAGCCGAGCCCGCTTTAGCTTTTCAATTATGTTGCTTTCTTTGCTGGACAGTTCAGAGTAGTAAAGGGACATCGATGTAGGTAGTCCGTGATACGTATCAAGTTAGGAATATCTCCAAGGCTGTCAGTGACTAACAGATACCCGCTGATTCTGCTCCCATGTCGGCGTACATACCAGCATATGCGCAATATTAACAGTCACCCAGTCTATGTCTAGATACGTACTTGGAAAGGGGCTAGCCATTTAACCTGTGGGGCAGGATGCCAAAAGCTTCACGCATTGTCTTATATTGGAGTAGCGAGGTTGAATTAATGCAGTGAGATTAGATGCGGTTCATAGACCACTAAGTATTATCATCTAGATGTACCCAATAAGTAGCTGGCTATGTAAACAGTAGAGGCCTAAACCGAAGCCGGCCTACACTAACTGGAGCAACCTGAATCAATGGAGTCCCTTACTCCTGAGCACGCTTCCATACTGGCTCAAGGTTGTCGCCGATTTCACGAACGGCCTCCTCCTCGAGTTCACTGTGAGAGAGTCCGGTGCGTTTCGAGATGTTGGACTTGGACTCCTCACGAGACATTTCCACTGTGATCGAATCTGGTCAGTCATCTACCTAGGATCAAGAATTATAAGGGAGCATACCGTGCAAATAAACAGCGGCCTTCTTGCCAGAGTACATCGCGTGTGGGACATTAGTGCTGCCATCGCTGTTGCAATCGCCAATGGCAAAGACACCCTCCTCACTGGTACGCATCGCCGCAGTGACATTGATCTTATCATCGACAATCACCAGGCCCATCTTGGCTGGAAGTGGCGATGCCTGTTCAGTGGGGTAGTTGACCATCAAAGCATTGCGTTCGACAGGGTCACCGGTAGTGAAGTGAAGGCGGAACTTGTCAAACTGCTGATCGCCGTTCTCACCCCTGTTGCTGCCGCCATCCTCGAGACGCTCAATAGAAGCGATTGTGCGGTTGTCGATTGTAGTGTTCCAAGCGGCAAGCTGCTCTTCCCAGTCTGGGTACTTTTCAGCTGCGCGGGCCTCGCCCTCTGCAGTTTGCGAGCCATTCACAAATGCAATGATATCGCTGTACTGAGTGTGGGTTTCCAACACGTTGCCTAGCATATCGCTGATATCGCCAATCATGCCAAATGGCTGGTCCCTGTGCTCGTAGCCATCACACCACGGGCACCAGAAGATACCTTTGCCCCAGTTTTCGCGAAGGCCGGGAGTCGGGGGTAGAATGTCACGGACACCGGTACCGAGCACGATTTTGCGGGCAGTGTAGCTCTTGCCCGTGCCGTCGGTCACTGTAAAGGCAGTGTACTCTCCATCAATAGGAACAATGGATTCCACGGTCTCATTGCTGAAGTGGGCAGTTGGATACTTCGAGATCTGCTCGCGGGCTAGCCCTCTGAAGGCAGCGGGAGGGGTGCCTGACGAGGATGAAGTATGTTAGATGAGAAACGTTGTACGTCGGGGTAGAGTTGGGATCCAATCTCACCATCGTTGCCAATGACGTCGTGCATTTCTCTGGTCACACCATTGCGGTACTCCTGGCTATCAAGCAAAAGAGCCGTCCGGCGAACACGAGAGACACCACTGAGTGCACTGAGACCCGCAGGACCACCGCCGACCACGATGACCTCGTAATCAGTCTTGGGCACTTCCACAGCGGCGGCACATGCCAGCAGGGAGACAAAAGCGGACGCGAAGGTTGCCTTGCTGAAAACCATGACGAAGGATGCTTAAAACAGTTGAGCTATCGGAGGACCGCACAGCAGCGGAAGACAAGGTCATTTATAGGCATTCGCAATGTCACCCATGGTGTTTTACGGAGTGGTGGAACCCCTATCAAATTGCTCAAACAGACGCATGCCCGTGGGGACACTAGTGACATCTCGATCGGAGGTGGCTGAAGCTGAAGAGATCGTCGCGATCAACAGGATCACCAATGATTTACAGGGGTCGGGTCCCCTTGCTTAGTCGTTAATTTCAATCTCCCTCCAAGGCTGTATGTCGAGAAGATCTCAACTGGCAATTCGCGTGGGGCAAGTACCTACCTAGATAGGTATAGTCCACGGGTGGTGAAGAATGTTGAACTACGGAGTAGACTCTTACGAAAAGTAGCTTAGCCAAGACCGCCTGCTTGATGAACACTAGTGGCTATCCACTTGCGGACGCTAGTGACTCGATCGGGAATACCATTGGGCCTTGTGGGGGGGGCGCTAGTGTGTCTGTGCAATATAATAGTGTTTGGTGGCACCGCCAGGGCTGAGGGACGTACCGTGGACCGCCCTCGGGCACTTAAATGTTATCCCTTGCTTCGGTTTTTGATCCGCCTACCGTTTTCATGACTCGGAGGCTTCATGCTCCGGTGCTCCCGAGACCAGTTGAATATCACATTCAGATTGTGTTGCATTGCAGATAATTTCGCTTGTAGCATGGTATGGGTTAGAATATGCGTGTGCTATATCTCGTTGAGTGGAATGAGTGTGCTCGGAAAAATCAGCTGTCAGGCATGTAGTGCTGTAACATTAGAAGTGCCCAGGTATAACTAGAGGAACCTACCTACCTACCTAGGTACCTAGGAATGGCATTACCTAATTAATCTTGGCGGCCCTGGGACCTACAAAGGCAGGCCTCATTTTTTACGCGAGTTCCAATCTGCAACGCCAAGGGGCCTGTGGGTGGAATGAGGCATTAAATTACATTAATATATTGCTTTTCACACAGGATATTTTTCGTGGAATTCGTACCTAAGTCGAGCAACCGCCTTCATTGGTGTCCAGAAGATACAAAACAGTCTCGAAAAGCAGCGATATCAGGAATTGATCGTTCTCCAACTATAGATTGATGTAATGCTTCAAAGCCATTCAGCTCCACACCAGTACAACCACAAACGATTCCTGTGGTCGGCTCATGATCGGCCTTTGACCGGCCCTTGCATTTCATCGTCGTGAATACAGAAGCAGCAGTGGGATGCAAGGATATTGTGCATGTTAACGAGGTCTTGGGCAGAAGGTTAGTAAGTAGATCGAGTCAATATCCTCCGTACGGAGTCGCACATCAGTGTTTGATTGCCCATCTACCGTATGTTATAGTCGTGTCACACCCAGGTAGAACGCAAATCGATGAGGTTCGAGCGCCTCGGGTCGCTTGTTCCAATAGGAAACAGCAAAGAGAGAGGTCCTAAACCCTATGCGACGATAAGGATTAGGGAGGGGCCGGGAACCCCCTACTCCACATTCAGGAGGATACCATTCAGTTTATCAAGATATCATAATATAGAAACAGGATGGTCATCCATGGGTATCATTAAAGGAAGAAAGCACCAAGTTGGATGAACAGTACAATAAGCAAAATGTCGCACAAGGTCACAAAAGTTAACGCCTCCCAGTCTATAAGCGCCTAGGCCAAGTTAACACGAACGCCTCGGCCCATCTAACGGAGTTTACTACCTAGTTTTACAAAATCTCCAGTTCTGATATGATAATCATACATCTTCCTGGTCATCAAGAAGCAACACCTTCAGCTTCTCCAATTTATCTTCGCAGTGCACCTCCATCTGCATCACCACGTCGACAGCATCCTTTCTGGTGATCAGCAGTTGTGATACCAGCCAAAAGTTATAGCCATTCTTAAAGAACCCCAGTGACGCCCATTCGTCGCTTGTTACTCTACTGCGTAGCATAATCCAACAATCACGCCAGCGGGATAGAGCAATTCGGATGGCAATGAGGATAGAATCCTCAGGAACCGCGCTGTCTTTTGTGCCGATCCCGGCACTATTCCTCGGATTCTTCGAACGGCCAGTCGGTATAACAGAACCGAGAAGTGTCATATGAGTATTAATAAATGAGAATAGAACTAGAAATGGAGTTAGCCAGCGCAAGGAACTAAAGAAAGCTTCGGGCACAAGACATACTGTGAATCAAGATAAACATGTCGAGTGCAGTAAGGTCCATTGGACTAGACTCGGGTGCTTCGCCAAACAAATTCCTAAAGGCCTCCGAGAGTCTAAGGTCACGTTGGAAGCGAAAATTTGGCTCCGCGAACGGGTGCTCGGAGACGAAAAGTGATTCATCGCAGGGCAGATCGCATTCCATTTCAGTGTGTGCCAGGCGGCACGGGTAATCCTGAAAGAAGAAGAATGCGCAATCGAGCAGCGAAATCATACAGATCGTCCTGTAAATATCAGCGAGGCGAATCCGGGAAGGGCGGAATATACGCACCTAATTCGACACTCCCTTTGGATCCACAGGTGCTCTGAGACCTGGTCATCAGGAAGATGACGGGATTTGACAAGTCCGATCCGTCGAGCAACCTTCACAACCTCACCAAATCGGTTTTCCATCGCGCGATTTCGAGACAAACGGTTTCCAGCCCAGTACTGGGCAATAGTGATGATAACCCCAGCCTGAAAGTTCAGGAACCAATCCCAGTCTTTAGCTTCCTCGTCGAAGGATCGGCTTTCTGAGAACGTGGCGCCAATTTCGCTCTCTGCCGAGAACACATCATTCGCAAAGATGAACAGCTCTGCAAAATCTAGCACTCTCTTGGCGACGTAGACCTCCCTCTCGTCGCTACTGTACATTGCGCCCATAAAGACTACCGCGGCTAAGAGCGGCAGGGGAATTGTCTCCGGATCAAACGATATATGAAGCATTGGACAGTTAGGCTGCCAGTATTTGAAATAAAGCGTAATGTATTTTCGTATCCGCGCGGTGGTCAATAGGAAATTGAGATTTGTAGATAGCTCCTCCTGTGCTGTAGAATCAAGCGGGACCTGCCACGCTTGTGTTAATATTAGATGAATTAATGTCATTGCGAACGGTCGCTCCGCTTCGAAGATAGGTGGATCTCTGGGCAATGCAGTAGGATGCTGCCCTGGAGGGATGCCGCACTGGTAGCTCAGTTCGCCGGTATGAAAAGGATTCTCCGTGGGCCTATTCCCATCACCGAATGGGCCGTGGAAAAAGTCCAGGAATGTATCCTGGAAGAATTGCGGGGCGACAGGCTCGGAATCAATGAAACCAGAGCCGTATTCCGCCCGAGCGGCATTGATGTTGTAAGGAAGCCCTGTGCCCTGTAATTCCTCGAAGCCAACTGCATTGTGATAGTCGAGACTGCGCGTACGATCACTGCGCGGGGGGAGCCGAAAGTTTTCCGTGAAGCTATCGGTGCCACCATTAAGTAAGAACTTGATCGATCCTCGGTCGGATGATGGCTCTTCTTGGGGGATTTCGGGTTTCACCGATATTTCGGTCCGGTTTGTATGAGTCTTCCATTGCAACCCACTTGACTCAAGGTTTTCGGTACCTTCTTCGATCCCTAGGTGACTTTGACCAGTTGTCCGCTCGTTGTTGCATATCAAGTTTCTCTTCTGACAGGATCCGCAAGGACTTTGTCCATCGCAGCGCAGTTTCATCGACGTACACTATCCAAGCAAAGCAAATGTCAGTACCCATAGTAGGCTTGCATGTAGTATATGTGTGGGCTAACCGATTGACAGGCATGTCGCCGCCTACCCCTCTGACCCGTCTCGGGAATTTCGCGATCCCCGCGCTTGGCGCAATCGGTGTAATGGACGCGCAGATTGTCACTAAGTCCCGAGGATCAGATTCGGAGTTGCTACTATAGATTGTCTTGGCTTGTCTCACCGGCGCGCAAATGAGCCATTGCAGAATATGCAGGAATAGGGTTTCTGGCCAGAATCTGTTGAGGTTCAGTATGTGGCATGGGTAGCTGCAGGACCACACATACGGCGCAAATGGTGGCGTTTGAGGTGATCAATGCGCGTGAATGCACGCTGACAGACGTTACAGCGGAAGGGCTTGTCTGTCGGGTTCATGGTGGCCCACCGGGGAGGAGGGGAATATCCGGGGTACGAAGAGAAAGCAACGTGGTCTGTGGGGGAAAGGACGAATGTATTGGTATTTCCATGAAGTCTGCAGAAAGGATGTATCATTTGGGCTTTGTTAGGGTCAATAAATACTTGACAGTATTACCGGTGAGGTATGGTATGGTTAGCCCCCTGAGGTCACCAAATGTACATCCATGGATGTACCTAATGTAAACATCCCGTTGATACCTACTCTGGATACTATACTCTTGATCTACCAGGATATCTCTATTTCCCCTCTTCTAACAGTTCTGATTCAATTTACTCCGTAGGCTATTGGTATTTGCATAGTTCCCCATCATGATCAAGGTTCGCCTTGCACAGTCCATTCAGGTATCGCCACGACCTCTCCTATTTAGCGATATTCATTGGACGCGGAAAATCAACCATGTTATCATCCAAGTAATCCACGTTAATGTTGTTATGCTTCTCATTCTCTGTCCAACCATCCCCGAGCCAACCAAAGACGTTATCATTCACATAACAATACTCGAAGTCCTCCCATCGGGGGTTTGCGAACACCTTCATGGAGTGTAGGGAAGAACCTGAGATTGAGCGGTCAATACCAGTGCAGTGGGAATTTGAGAAGCCAACACATACCTGGCCAGAGAGCGGTGACCCGACCATCCTCAGTACCACCCTTATACCAGCTGCGACACTTACTGCTGAATACAGTTCCGGCGAAATATGCATCGCAGTAGTGTGTGAAACGCTTGACGGCCTCCCGCCGAACACTCATAGCCCGAATATTGTCCCGCTGCATCTTGTGCACGCATTCTGTGATATAATCTAACGCTCTCTCGATGAGCAGGAGAAGATTGCCCTCGCCCAGCCCGGCATTAGGTCCGAGGGAAATGAAATAGTTCGGGAACCCATCGGTCGCGATCGAGAGATAGGTCTCCGGGGTTTGTTCCCGTCGTTCCGAAAGGGTGACACCTTCCCGGCCTCTGATCACAAATTGGAGTACATGTTGTGTCAAAACCGGTGGCACATACAAGCATGTCAACAGGCCGGTGCTGACCATCTGCGGTAATTATCCCGGTTTCGTCCACCTTGACAATATCCGAAGTGATAAGATCCACCTTGTCATCTGTCAACGCTTCTAGATAGCCGGGACCTGGGGTGAGTCGGCGACACGCGGGCGGAAAGGAAGGAAGTAGTTCATCAATGAGTCCAGGCTTATTGGCCAGACGCCGCTTCATGTTCTCTGTGAATACCTCCTGTTCTCCGAGCTGCATTGAATGCCCGGTAAGGGTGATACCATGGATAGACTGAAGCTCCAGCTCTACGTCTGTTTTTACCGTTAGCTGGATATATGTTCGTTGCCAAGTTCGTGTATCTCCGGTCATACCTTTGCGGAATTTCTGATATGCCTGATGATCTTTCTTGAAGGTTTCGATGTCTTCGGGCGTGAAGGTAACTAGTTATTCAACTTGTGTCAACAGGGATAGCAGACACGGCTGAGGCTCTTTTTCATACAATTGTCCAGTCCCCGCCCACGCTTTTCAATTTGCTCTCGCCCAAACGACGGGGAAATCCACGTCCGGCTGCGCGCATAATGGTCGATGTGTGTTACCTCAGGTAGCAATGCGGGAACAATCTGGATCCCGCTCGACCCGTTACCGACGACTGCAACACGTTTGCCCTGTGATCGAGTAAGTCTATATACAGCAATATCGCAAACTCAACCAACCTTGTAATCATAGGTCTGGTCCCACGAGGCACTGTGCATCGACTTGCCCTTGAATTCCTCAAGGCCAGGGATATTTGGCCATTTCCAGTTGTTCAATGCTCCCGTCGCCTGAATTACGACATCGCATCGATCTGTGTAAGTGGACGAGCTTGCCAAGTCTTGAATCTAAAGGGACGAGGTCAATTCCTGAACTGACTCTGTGGACAAGTTGACATACGCGCAGATTCCACTTTGATTGCTCCTCATTCCAGACAGCTTCGGATATCTGTTGTCTCAATTTGATGTGCTCCATGCATCCGTACTTCTCGGCGACATGCTTCCAATACTGGTGGATCTCTTCAGCCTTGGCATATAATGTAGACCACTCTTTGTTAGGCTCGAAGGTCGCTTGGTAGGTGTGAGCTGGAATATCTATCAGACACAAGGCTGGTTAGTGTCAAACTTTTGGAAAGAAAAACCAAACATCCCTTAGTTATCGAATCGGGCGACTATATTGACATACCACAAGCACACCCTGGATATCGATTCTCAAACCAGGTCCCTCCAATATCTGCATTCTTCTCGTACACACATATGTCCAGATTGGGAATTCGCTGTCTGAAGCGAATACATGCCAGAATCCCTGAAATACCAGCACCGATGATAACCACTCTCAGCCGGCGGGCTTCATCAACGGATCTCTCTTCCACCGCAGAAAAGTGCCTCATTCTGAATGCAGAGGATTGCTGTATTACCGAAGAAGGAAAATTAATGAAGACAAGAAATTCAATCGAGAATTACACAACTGGATGGGAATTTTCTGTCGTTTTCCCGCATTCAACGGATCTACAGCGACATGGAAGGGGGTCTTAATACTTGCGGCATCGCGCGAGGGAAACTTACCCCGACATCAAATCCGACAGGTGCCCGCACGCTTCGGCTATAGTCTTGAGATGATAAGCCGGGTCTACCTATCCATAGAGCTCAAGATTGTCATCTGCTCGGCTCAACCGCGGATAATCAGATGTGAATGGACCGGAAATCCCCCTTTACGACCCACCCCCGGATCCAGTTGTGGAACGCCCGTGGGTCTGTGGCCTGGAAATTGGACTACACCTGAGCAGTAAAACCGGGTTATAACGATCTCGGATATATGAATTTAACGAACTTTTTGCCGTGTCCGAAGCCACTGTACTAGTGTATGGGACCTGGATTTAGCGAATACCCGGATATGACAAGCTTCCTGCCGTGTCTGAATTAGTTCTTAGAAATAGGTTTTACTGTACAACCTTGGAAGGTCCTTGCCCTCGTTCATGTAAATCCGAGGCCTGTTGCGGAATGAATCATGGGCGAAGATCAGTAGATGGTATTTTAGGCGGGGACAACTCAACAGCCCAGACCCAATTGAGGAAATTCTGCCCTAGAACAAACGTATAAGAAGTATTCAATGAAGTATGGCCCAACGAAAGTCCATGTTCAAACACTCCAATATGAAAAGAAGTCTATATAAGCCCACGGTCGATTTGTTGCCATACAAATGATTGGGACGCTGACATTGGCGAAACATATATCTACCTACCTAGGTAGGTAGTTACTGACGATGGGCCATGAAAGTCAAATTAGGGCTAGGGTTGCATTTCCCGATGAGGGGAACTCAATGAGAATCAATAGGGCATGGTGGCAGCTCTGAGCATTTGTGGGTTATACCTACTTCAACTCTAGTTAAGCCTAGGTGTAGTGGAACGGCTGCGGGTTCACTCTTGGATGAGAATCGCAACTATCGATTCGGCAGTTCGGTACTCTGTCTCATAGCGTGAGGGATAAGGGTCTTATTGAAGTGCGAATATGGTTACAGGTTTGATACGACAGGGGCACGCTATTCAGCAAACCTGACGCCAACCGTTCAGTTCTGCATCTGCTTACCTCGGTTCATGATTCGAGACCTCGGTGAAAGGAGTGAAAAGCCGTCAGATAGTGGATGCGTCGATCTTCCCGAATAACGTCAGTGGTAATATCCAGGCGATAGTATATTCAGTAGCGGAGAAGGCAGCGGTTGGATCGAGGAGTATTGGAGATTACATGGACGTGAGTGGGACGAAAGCATATTCTAGCGATGAAATTGCGAGTCGTCTTCTACGCTCTGTCGTGTGCTCCGAGATATATATACCATGAGAGATCAGATCAGAGATTTGAATATGTCAATGCCAAAAGGCGAGAAAGTAGATTTTTCTGTTTTTTTCTGTTTTTTTTTTCTTTTTTCCCTTCAAATCCAATAGAAACTGCAAGCTAATGAATAGATGGTAAGAGTATGGTGCGGCCTTGATAGGTTGCTAGATCCTCGTTGGAGTTCGAGAGCCTGTTCCACACCATTACAACTTCCTCCTCTGAAAGATGCCTCGTCATTCCAGCTCAATATCTCATATGCCGTCCCCCATCATCAAACGTTCCATGCTGACCCTGAGTAAAGCGATCGTCGTGTCGTTGCCCCGAGGCAAATCTGATCGTTCAGGCCTTAGAGCGAAGTGATCATCTTGCGGTTCATAATAGCGTCGTTCAGTCGTCGGTGGACATTCTGGACTTCTCCGAACCGGACGTATCCGCAAGACTCGCTCTCCAAGTGATTGAACAAAGCAGCGAGGGAGACGAACTCCTTGCCACAACCACGCTTGTTGAGGCAATGGTAAATCTTTTCCTTGTGGACTGGGGAGTTAAGATGCGCATTCAAAGCAGCCATTGAAGCGAATTCCTTTCCACAGAGGTAGCATTCCCAGTTTGTACCGTTAAAGGCGCGATCCGTAGCGTAGTAGCATGTGTTCTGTTCATTGCGCCATTCGATTTGCTTGTTTGTGATGATCCCCGTGGGGTCCAGGCGGTTGACCATGCGGTGGATTGTGTCCCGGTTCCACTTGCTAGCGTTCGGACAGCTACCACTCTCAATGTGGTGGGTGACGCCACTTGCAGTGACGAAGCCAGCATTGCAAAATGGGCACATGAGATCAGTGCCGCGGTGAATTCGAGAGTTCAAGTGCTATTCGTATATAAGACAGACAAATTAGTTAAGTTTTCACAGTTGACACGAGCATCCTAGCTAGCTGAAGGGGTTGGAATTAGCTTCGTTCTCGTACCTGGCGAAGACAGTTCTCATTCTTGAAGGTTCGATCACACTCCGCGCAGTAGTTCTCGTAGTGTCCCTTGACCGCCATATGTTGATTGGCAGCTTCCTCAGTATAGAACAGTTGCGAGCACGTCTCGCAGGGGACCGTTGGCTGCCAATGATATTTCGCATTCATATGCCGATTGGCGGCGTCCTGCGAGGAGAAGGTACGAGTGCAAGTCTCACATTCAAAGACGGGTGCCCAGTGGTCAAGAGCGTCCATATGCTGCTCGCAACTACGCGCATTGCGGAATTGTCGAGTGCACGTGTCACATTCGACCCAATGGTCGTATTCGTCCATGTGAGCATCGCAGTCCTCTCGGTAGCGGAACTCAAAGTCGCAGGTGCCACATTCATACATCTTGACTAGAAGACGTAGAAGTGGGTATCGGAAAGTGGATAATAAAAAGCAGCCGAATCATGTAAAAGGAGTGGAGGTATCGGAGAGGAGGGAGGTGTGGGGGGGACAAAGGCCTGGAGGAGATGAGGGATGGGGACAGGCGTTGTTTGTCGCAGGCAAACGCCCTTCAAACCATATACGCGCTGTTTGAGGGTACCGATGGCTTTCTCAAGGGAACTAATCTTTTTCCTTTTGCTTTCATTTCTTCCTTATCTGTCTTTTTTCAATGTACATGTTGGTCACTTGCCCATATTATAACCAGGGCAAAGAGCATACAGACTGGTAGGCCACGGTTATATGTAGCTAAGGGTATTAAAGTATCAGTTCTGATTCATAGAATAGTATCCATGTACTAGTTAGATCTCATCTATGATAGATACACGATTTATAGAAGAAGTAAAAGTGCAAGTTCATCCATCATTTCCCATGTTTCGGGTCTATATCCACCAACTCCACATCACTGTTTGTTGCCGAGCGAGACTCATAATTCACAGTGTAGGTAACAGACTTGTTGATGTTGACGCTCCCCGTTGACTTCTTGTTATAGTACTCGGCCGCATGGGATTCGGTCTTTCGGTACGACGATCCTCCCAGCAAACCAGGCCACCATCGACCGATAAGAGCTCTGGATGCAGGCAGGCAGGCGCACATAACGGAAATTTGACATTCGATGACAGACCAGTGCATGAGGGGGTATAGGCCGAGAGTCTCATTGGCACCCCAGCGGTTGTTCCAAAAGACGACAACTCGGATGATCGCAATGATCGTTAGACTGTGAGATTGGTTAGTGATTCGTGAAAGAGAAAAGAAAGGCCGGGGTTTATGAGTGCGTACACAGAGCCCACGATAAACATCGATGCGACGGCTATCTTCTTTCGCAGAGGCAACTGTAACTTGACCACCTCGTACACCGGCATGACGATCAATATAAAGTCGACAAAGATGTTCACCAGACAGTTAACAAGAACCGCGACGATAAAATTGATACAGTATCCAGATTCCTCGTTCGTCCAGCCGGTCCATGTTAGGCGTGTTGGCACGCAACGGAAAGCATCCACCGAGGCCCAAGTGATACCGATCGAGGCGTTGATACCGATAAGCGCGTACGCTAAATAGCGGAATGTGCGTGATTGGAAGATACGGAGGAGGAAGAGGCACACGGAGATCTTTGCGAGGGAAATTTGGACCTTATACATGACAGCCATAGCTTGGAAATACTGCTCTTGTTAGATTTGAACCGAGCCTTGGAGAGAGTACCGAACCTGATAGAATCTAGTGATGGTGGGAAAAGGGAGGTCCCAGATATTTCGACCGAAGCCATTGCGGATCACTGATTTTGTTAGATTTTCCTGCCAGATCGGACATAGGGGCTGCCAGCTTACTGTAGATATCCAGAACATATATGGCGACTCCTAGAATCTGCAAGCCTGTTAATACCGCATAGGAGAACATCAAGAAGTGACACTGACATAGGAGACAATGATTGTATAATCATCCCATCCCCATCCGCCAGCGAGGCCGCTGCTCTTAGCGATCATTCTCGCGATGAAGAACACCGACGCAAGTATAAAAGGGATTAGAGTTGAGACTTTGACCACCGGAGGGCCTTCGAGCGGTGTTATATCACATTCTTGTTCGTACAGACGTTTCGTAGCTAGGAGAGTTAGAGTGGGCTGTGTAGATGAATCACGATCGAGACGCACTGAAGAATTCTTTTGTCGTGCAGTTACTTTCGACACAATCTAACAACGTCGTGGGACGGGAGTCACTAGCACAGAAGCATGATATATTGTTGCTCAGTGAGCAGTCGACGAATAACTGGTTGTCGCAAGCGATCTAGCACATACTCATCAGCAAGAGACACGACATTGAACTGCCTTGAGAGATGTACATACCGCGCAAGACGGGAAGACAGTTGTATCCGACTCTGCTGCATGAATCCCCACGATAAGCAGAGCCAAAAGAGCAAGAAAGAACAGATGACCCCCCATGATGGTGATGGACGTGTTCGAAAACCACGCTGAAGGTCATCAAGAGGGGGGAAAATTTTCCCACTGGGGCAATAGCGGGTTTTGTTCAAACAGCCATGCGAATGGTCCTGGGTGAGGTGGACACTCCTTGCTCGTTAAGCTTATTTAGTTGCACGAGGGCGTCTACAATATAGGTATAGATCTGAATTGCAAACATAGGCACGCAATCGTTATTGGATCACGAAACAAGGAGGTGCTCCGCTCACAAAGTTGGTCCAAGTGAAACGGACCCTCCAGGGCTGATATATTCCTCCGGTGAGAGCCGGAATGACCTTTTCCAGAATATTCCCACACGCGACGACACCCACAGAATCGCTAACCGACCGATTTGTACCCACTTGGAACCATGGGTTATGAGTTCAGCTTCATCCACATTGTTAAGAACTGGCTTCTATGCCAAGGAACAGAGCTCGCAGAGGGCAATTTTTCTCATCGCCAAGAAACCCGACGGACTCCAGACCTCTGTGGATTAGCGGCTGTATGGGCCCTGATTCGGACAAATACTATGAAGATCAAACATTTTTAACTTTAAATAAATTATTGACATTCATTACGTACATACGTATGTATGAATATGAATGTTGATTGCAAAAACGATATTGGCAATATTACTCCGTAGTACCCCCCAGGTCTATACATCAATGTACCAATATCCAGGAATATTCGTTGCTCAATTACCAATCCACAATACGCATCGGGTACTTGGTTTCTAGCGACATGGGACTCTTGGTAAGTGATACTAATGACCACTGATTTAAGGAGTGCGCTAAATCAAAGGGAGACGTCAAGACCGAGAAGTGCTCCATTAGTCCGATCGAGGATCAATCGACCGATCTTCATACTTCCTTTTTCACATGGAACATTAGCTGTCTATGATCATTATTCTTACAGAAGGAACCTACTGTAGGATCGGGATTTCATGGTTGTGATGTGATTGATTTCCCAACAGCGCACGTTTTCAATCAATTCCGATATCAGCTAAGTGATAATCAACTTCGATACGAAGGGAAAGCGAAGAGGTTGCAATCCTTTTGAATGTAGATCCATGCCCTGACTATATTTGTTAAATGGCTTGGAAGGGAGTAGCTGAAGTTCTAAACCAACATGCTATATTTGAAACGCACTTTCTGAACTATTGTTGGATTTCGATCAGAGGCAATGCTGCAGATCCCGTTGTTAATCTATTTTGTACATAAAGCGATTAAGATAAAGGAGAGTGTGGATATTTAGGTCATCCATGTGGCCGAAATCCGGCCCTATAGGTCAGGCTTCATGAGGCGCTTTGCCTAAACAAGATGATCTCCGATGCTAAGCGCCCCTCTATTCTCGAGTGTTTTGAGCCGCGGGATTACGTGATCAGGGAGACCTGAGGTCCGACTGTTGACTCCAAAATTGTATGCAACTTAAATAAGATTATGGCCTTTTCTAAAGGGGTACGTACATTGCTCATACTTAGTTCGACTATTCATTAGTAAAGTGAAGTATAGGCACCTAGGTAGGTATATATGTATATCATTTTCAAACGTCGGTTTGATAGAGAATGCATGGTTTCAACAATTGCGTGTTTCAACAGTACCTATTAGTGAGGAGGCAAAATTAAAAATTATCAAAGAATGCACCACCGCAGCATAGGTAGGCGAATTTTGTTCTGTTGACAATGTTTAAAGCATACGCCCTAACCCTAGCTACCGCGTCAAAACAACAAAATCTTCGAGACACTGGTGTTTAGCGCCAAACTTATTCCTAGGGCCCTGTATAGGTTCTAACTTAACGAACGGGCCGAAGCGACAAGGAAGCGCATCGACATAGAATCAGATTGGCAGGTTCATACTGAAAAGAGACTTTCAAATAATCACTATATGTGTGCCTTTACAGCATACAACACACGTACAAGATCGTAAAGAACACTGGTATATTGTAAGAAGGGCAGCGTTCCATTAGTTAGTAGACAACGATTCCACCGTGCCCATCTAATAAGTCCATCTTGTAATTGAACTCCGATTAAGGAATATTTTCTACATGAACAACGTCATTATGGGGTTTGACTAATATCGGGTGACCATTTTTCATGCTAAGCATGGGACTACCGACATATGTAGGTACTTGCGGTCGCAAGTTCTCTCTATGTCCTGGGAGACTGGTATCAAAATTTGATCAGCATGAACGTCAAAAAAAGAACGATAAATACAGATGCGGCTGTTGACATACCATAGGCCCAAACTTCCAATGGCTAAAATACTGAATGAATCTGAAACTGGCATTGGACGTTCACAAAGGAGCCGCGATCGAAAACGAAGAGATTGAAACGAAGGTTCTTGGCAACAGCACTGACCTAATAAGCCCTCGAATCATAGGGTAGCCTTGGCGTTGGTCATATCGTGGCAGTCTCTCAGCCTCACGATGCAACGTGGGCTAGCCCTGTACAGACAAAGCCTAGACTACTTCGAGCACAGGCTACCGATACGATGTTAGGCGGTAGACTTAGGGCGTCATCATAGTTGTAGGGAGGTAAAATGGCTAAATTGTACGTTGTGCTTGGGGTTTGCTTCTCCGCATGACACTTTTCGACCGAACATCATCGAGTCATGTAGATTATATCAAACCTTCACACCATCGCACTGCACAACATGCTCATCCAAGTTTCATGTTCTTTAATGTGTCGAAGTCAAAATTTTAAAATAAATCCGTCAGGCTTCATGTCTTTGAGGCGCAGAAACGGCTTTTAATGGAACAAAGAGGTCCGAGGGTACTGAGGGGCATGAGGGGCCTGAAGAGTGCATGCGATGTAAGCCGTCCAAGGTTGACTTCCTTGACCGCAGCGAATTCTGTGCTGCCATCTGAGTCCACGTGGGCTTGGCAGTTCTCGAGAAAACGTGGAAACGTAGTCAATGTCCATTATATCCGAAATGAAGAGAGCAGTGAATGTGCCGACGTAGTGCTGTTCGGAAGGAGTTACCAGGGGAGATTTTAGGAAAAGGCTGCCAGCTGCTCCTTTAAAACTGGAAATACCCACTGCATGATGCGCTAGGCAAATAAGTAATTGCATTTGAAAACTTGGAACTTGATATACATACCAATTCACTAACTACTTTGGGCCACACCCTCCCTATCAAAAGAAGCCATCAAAGATCGGCGGTGGAGTTCAGCCCAAAGGTATCCCCAATACTAATAATCCCTGTCGGAGAGCTGGCTTTGATTTTGAATTTCTTTGTCTTCGAGCCTAGTCTTCTTTTCTCCCCCTCGTCCCCATTTTCTTCTGCTGTGGAAATCCAACTCACTAGATTGCGGTGTGCATATTGTGTTGCTCGTCAACACTCCCCTGTACAATGTTTGTGAGGCAGCTGGCCTGGCCACTGGCATGGCTAGCTTTGGCGACCATGACAGTGGCTGCAGGATCATCGACCGCAACTTCAACAACTTCCTCCTCGACCGGTATCTCGACTCATACAATCCAGGTGGGACCCAAGTCAGATCCACATCAATTTGTTCCAACCGATATAACAGCCAAAGTGGGCGACATCGTCGTTTTTGAATTTTACCCAACAAATCATTCTGTCGTAAAAGCAGATTACCTCGCTCCTTGTGTACCAGCGAGTGGAGACGGTTATTATTCGGGAGCCTTCGAGACTTTCAACGAGCACAATGGACAACTTGTCGGACCAGTGAGTATAATAAAACAAATTGCAAAATGTTCTTCAAAGCAGCGTCGCTAATATATGCGACGTAGCCTCCGACTTGGACCTTGCGAGTGAACGATACAAATGTATGTATATAGTCAACAAGAATACCCACGACCTTGGACTGAGGCTAACAATGCTTTGATGTAGCCCTCATTCTTCTATTGCACGGCACTAGATTCATGCATTAAGAATGGAATGGTCGGAGTAATCAACCCGGTATGACTCTCAGTTTCCCTGGTGCACCCGTTCAGGCTGACCTTTTGAATCCGCAGAACAAAACCCAGACATGGGAAACACAATACGCAAGAGCTCTGAAATACCCTTATATGCTACTCCCAGGCCAGCCCATGCCCGCCGAAGGTGGAGGTAGCGGTTCCGGCGGCGACGGAAGCGGTGATGGTGACTCTTCTGGGGGGAAGCATGGGCTTAGCACAGGAGCTATTGCAGGTATCGCCGTTGCAGCTGTCGTTTTTGTGGCCATATTGGTGGCACTGTTCTTCGTCCTCGGCCGCAACCGCGTGTACTCGCAGTGGATGTCATCAGAAGATGGGCGCACGGAACGAACCGCGCGCTGGGCAATGTTCAACCACGGCGGGCCATACGGTAACGGGAAAAGTGAGGCGGAAAGTACTGCCCCAACACACACCACGGGCCATATCGATACCAGCGCCATTTCCAGTCCAGATCCGAATATGCGCACCTTTTCCCCTGGGGCGGAAGTTACCCCTGGCTCTGTGCCCACGTCAGTGCAGCAGGGCCACTGGAGCTGGAATGAGCCTCCTCAACGACCCCCTGCAAGTGTGGTGGCCACGGAGTTGGAAGGCCATCCCATGATCTGGGAGGCACCAGGGAGCATTCCGGGACATCGGTTCTGATCAAGTGCCGAAGTTTCGGAGATTTGGATTGTGGGAAGTGTTTCAGTCGGGGCGGGCCTTGGTAGGGTCTTGTTATATCCGGGGAAGTTTGTTGGCGTTCGATTATTTTCCTTTTAAGCGCGAATGGTTCTTTTTTCATTCTTTTATATGTATATTGATACCTATGATTCCTTGCCTGGCATATATAATTGATTGTGATTGTGATTGTCAATGCTTTCTTTACCTTCCCACTCCGAAAATTCACATAGATAGCTATACGTACCATTTTTCCTAGAATGTAATTTAGCTATATAAAGATACTTTAAGGAAGCATGATAAGCCTAATTTAGGTTAGTGCTTTAATGAGAACTGGCCCTTAAGGGTTAATAAGACTTTCACTATTATCGCTGAGGATTTTCTAGCCTTCTTATTCCAGCGAGACACTATCCAAAGTACGAGACAAAATCTGCCAGCTTAGGATAAGCGATAAAAGAGCATACCTGCAAAGCAGAATGGGAATAGTTTAAACTTGGAAAGTCATATGTCAAACTAGCACTTGTCTTAAACATCTAGTCAATTAAAGGTTTACCGGGTTAGTTACTGAGCATTCTCATATAATGTACTCTACAGCCTGAGGTGGCCCCAATATAGTTTGACACCTTCGGCACTTCCTATTGTCTATAACCTATATTAACTTATATATCTTGAATAATGACGGGTTTAGATTTTCCCAAGCAAAGTTGCAAATAAGAAATAAACTAGAACACAGCTGATGGAATGATAGGGGGAATATCCGTCTGTAGAGCAGCTAGTAAGGAGCAAGGTGGCTTGACTAGTGAGATAGGCAGACAGACATCGCAAACAACGGAAATTTAGGGGGTAGCCATGCAAAAGTTGCAAATTTTCACCATAGAGGGTGATATTTTGCGAGATAGAAACATGTCAACAGAGAAAAACGGCTGCAATCAAAGCGGCAAGTGGGCCCTAGACCGTTGTCATGAGAAACGAGCTGCGGCTTCGAAAATGATGAAATGCATCTTCCCTCGAATGTGTTCTGCTAACCGATCAATCACATCGCGTTGAACGAATACCCACTGAGTGGCCTTCCTCCCAGACAGCAATTGCATCACGTTGTCCTCAGTGATATGACTTTGGATGTTTTCTCTGCGGATGCGGACTAGTTGTGTGCTGAGGGTAGAACAGATGGGGCCCCTGACAATATCAGCTTGCCCAGGTCGCCAGAGGTGGTCGAATTTCGGGTGAGGGGTAGCCTGTCTCCTGCAGGTCCAGATGTACTCTTTCCAGTTGGGGGAATACCATAGATTCTCCATTCGGAGGCTGTTGATGAATGGTCGCGGAACCTGAATGTGAATAATGCAGGTATCGGCTGTAGGGCTTCTCCTTTCTGCAAATTTGCGGTACTCTTCAGCCGTTTCAATTTCGGGGGTCCAGTATTGCGCATTAAAATCGAAATTGAAGTCTCCGCCGGGGTATGTGCTGAGTGGTCTTAGGTTGGCTGTTCCATCACTCTCAATGATATCACCCGCTGGCCGTAATTCATCATATGCCTTGCCCTTGTATAAAGAAATGTGATCGGCGAGGATATTGGCATCAGGCTGAACGATCACATATGTGTCTGGGAACTGGAAATCTTGGGGTGTCATGTTGATCGTTGCGGTCACGGGTTGCTGCTCAGATGGGTCTTGGTCTTCTCGGCTCGGCTCATGCCTGGGCCGCTTATGTTTCTTTTTATGAGCTATGCGCTTGTTTGCATGACTTTGCAGCAGTTGCTGTTGACGAAGAAGAGCGGCATAGTTGGTTTCAACGGTATCTTGTGCCCAGTAAGTGAGGGTCTGGGTACCGAAGATGTGTGAGAATCTTGGGTCCGTGATTGCTTCTTGAATTTGGCGAGTAAGACCAACATCAGCGAGCGTCTCCTGATGGCTCATGTTATCGTATTGTCGTCGGCTAAGAGAGGCGAGATGTGCAGTGACATATGCCATTAGGTCATCAGGATTTTGGCTTGGGCTTGGGCGGCCGCAATATCGGTCATAGATCAGTCTGGCAACATCCGGTACGAACCCAATATACTCAAGCACCTCGACACTTTCTTCTGCCATTGGGATGTCGAAGGTTCGGATGACATTGGGCTGGAAACCATGGGTGGCAACAGACGCAGAAGACGACGACGACGAGGTGGATGAGCTTGACACAGGTCTTGGTGCACTGAATGCAGCGGAAACTTTTCTTTTACCACTGGCGTTTGTGGATGCATTCGGCTGAGGCTCAGGAAGGAGGATTGCAGCCTCTTCAAGGCATCGTATCTGTTCTAGTGTGAAAACACCAGGACCGGATGGGAGATCTGGATGATGTTCGGGAATGGCTTGGAGGGACATGGTGGGTAAGTTTGAAGAAGATAAATCGAATATAATGAGATTCAAAGAAGTGAGACTGAAACTTGGAATGAATTAAGAAGAAGAATAGGATGCAAGGTTCAATGTTATCCTTTAAATATAGAAATAGAGTTGCAGAAAATTCCTGATTAGGCTGAGTAGGTAAAAAAACACTTTGAGAAGACCAACTGGAAAAATTACTGAAAATACTGCCGGCCGACTAGTATTCTTAGTATTCTTGTTTTTTTGCTACATCTACAGGGTATAAATACCCTACCTAGGTACCTAGGTACTATTTCATAGATGATTCATCTCTCTCTCTCCTTCTAAGTTAGTGCATAATTAATTTCGACGATGCAACTTAGGTCCTAATTTGCACAAACCTCAAATCAGAACAGTGTAATCCAACAGCATCGACCTGGCAAACATAGAAAATATAACAATATAACTAGCGGGTGTCTTGTCAGTTCTAGAGACTTTTATCTAGGTCTGCAATATGAAGCCGGAACACTGAGGGGCAGCGAATAGAATACGGCCTTTTGGTTGTCTCGTCAAGTCTGAATAGGTCAAAAAACCGGGATGCCACGTCTTCGCTTCAATAGATAAGCTCTTCTGATTTTCTCGATTACCATGACTCGATTGAAGGCTTTTAAGTCCTACGATAGGAAGAAGCATGGTCGGACAAGCTAGGGCTAGGGGGCAAAATGATGCCTATAAGTCAGAGTGGAATGACACAGACTGAAAACTGGTACGCGAGGCTCTCGATTATCGTGGCATGACGGATAATATATAGTCACATTAGCCACAGGCCCCCTGCAAATTCTCGCGCTCCCACTGGTAAAATTGCGAGAGTCACTTACATCTTTCCATTTAGGCCTCGGCCATATATAACAAACTCAGAACTTAGGATTATACAGGAAACGGTCCTACAACTCTTATCGAATAGGAGATCTTGAATATCGACCAGGTTGTCGGTTTTCTTTGTGGCATCAGATAATCTGCATAATAGTTAGGCTTTTGCTCTTGCTGAGGGGCTGAGAAGAGACAGACCTAGGATACTGAAGGCTGCTGAACTTATGAGCAGACTTCATGAGACCTTGAGTAAAAATGCTTGAAACTTGGATATGTTCACTCTAGGAGGGATCAGTGTTTCTTTTATATACTTTGACTCTCAGCGTTAGCACTCACGGCTCTCGCGAGTGGGTACCAGCACTTAAGCTCCTAGGATCTATATCATCTCACCAATCACATCGTGGTGGCACGAAATGTCTGAGAGCTCCTAGGAAGTCCTATCAGACTTTAGCTAGAATGAGGTATTTTCTGATTGCTAGTTAGAATATGTTAGGCAAATGAGGGGCCGCAAATTTCGTCATGGGCGGCTAGATCATATAGTAGGCATGATCGATGGGTCTAGAATATTTTTGCGGATGTCCATCGCTAGAGCTGAAGTCGTATTCCTAGGAGCAAGCGGCAGGGAGCAAGAGCGATAGTCCGTTAAAAAATCAACAAAAAAAAATCAGAATAAAACACTGAACTGGATTTACAAACCATCCAACTGGGGTTTTCTGAGATATTCCTAGATATTGTAGAACCAAAAATGGAGGGTTGGGTATTTTTCCGCAACAATGTAGAGCTCGGCGAGGTTGAATAGTGGCATAGGCGCAGAATAGTAAAGCCAATAATGTGGCCCCACTGTGCATTTACCTTCCAGGTGGAGGCGCAACAACCAGTATCGACCGCCAAATTGATGACACCAGCCTTTCGTTGAGGGGACAACGGTCAAGAGTGCCGGGTGAACGACTGCATTTGGATGGGGCTAGCGTGGTGCATTTTATTGAGGTGAGCTGCTGACTTAGCTGCTCCCTGTGCTTTGCTCCGGTGAGCAAGTCTTGAGCTTATGTAATAATCAGGTGGTGCTCAGTGAGCTACCTAGTCAGAGTGCTCAGGTCAAGCTCAGTGAGTAAGACCAGGCTACTCAGTGAGCAAATCAGAGCGCTCAGGTGACGCTCAGTGAGCGACCTCGGGAGTCATATAGCTTATGTAATGATCAGGTGATGCTCAGTTCTAGGTACTCAGTGAGCAAAAAGCGGCAAAGCCTCAGCACTAAAACGGAAAGGGATAGCCAAGAAGTGGCAGAGGAAATCAACCTTGGAACCTCAGGTGACAACCTTGGAAGGAAAGTTGGTTTGATTCACAAGGCATTTTCATCACAGCCTCGATTCTTCTATACATGCATTATAAACAATTACTTCCCCAATACCAACTCGGTCACAGATGGGAGATCTGCATATTGCCACGCCATCTAGTATGGATGCCGACGCTTGAAGTGAGAACGTAGAACCCAACACGAACCGTAAATGAAACGTCAAGGGCAATCCGATTGAACAAGAAAGAAAGTATTATTGAAAATGATATCATATATAACACAGGCTCCATAACGGGGAATCGCTTTTCTATTTCAGACATGGCCCGAGACCCAAAAAAAAGAAGAAACCAACGAAAGCTTTACTCTAGGGCATCAGTGATACAGCCCTGGCTGGCATCCTGGACGGTTCTGGCATATTTGCCCAGAGTACCACGCATGGTGAGACCAGTCTCAGGGAGGTCACCAGCAGCCTTGCGGGCTTCCCACTTCTGCTTGCGGTCGGCAAACTCAGCATCGGAGAGCTCGACATCAAGAACGCGCTTGTCGGCATCGATGGTGATAATATCACCGTCATTGACAAGGCCGATGGGACCACCAACGGCAGCTTCGGGCACAATGTGACCGATCAAGAAGCCGTGAGAGCCGCCGGAGAAGCGACCATCAGTGATGAGAGCACAGGATTGACCGAGACCGTAACCCATGAGGGCACTGGAGGGCTTGAGCATTTCTATAATGATGTTAGCATCATGGTCAGCGAGTTTGTAGATTCATTGTACGTACCAGGCATTCCAGGGCCACCTTTAGGACCGCAGTAGCGAATGACAACAACGGTCTTCTCCTCCTTCTTAATTTCACCGCGCTCAAGAGCGGCAATGAAATCATCCTCACTATCGAATACGCGGGCCTTTCCGGTAAAGCACATTCCCTCCTTACCAGTGATCTTGCCGACACTGCCACCGGGGGGCCAGCGAGCCACGGAGGATCTGAATGTGACCAGTCTCCTTGATAGGGTTGGAGAAGGGGCGGATAATCTTCTGGTCCTCAGGGAAGTCCGGGACCTTCTCCAGGTTCTGAGCCATGGTCTCACCAGTAACGGTCATACCAGAGCCATCAATAAGACCCTCCTTGAGGAGCAGCTTCAGGAGTGCCGGGGTACCACCGATGGCGTGCAGATCGGCCATGACGTACTTGCCGGAGGGCTTGAGGTCAGCAAGGAAGGGAATCCGGTCGGACACAGCCTGGAAGTCATCAATGGTGAGCTTGATGCCGACTGAGTCAGCGATGGCAATCAAGTGCAGCACGGCGTTGGTAGAGCCACCAGTGATGTTGACAACAACCATGGCATTCTCAAAGGCCTGACGAGTAAGAATATCGCGAGGGCGAATGTCCTCGGCGAGCAGCCTTTTGATGGCACCACCAGCGGCGAGACACTCAACGTACTTGGCCTGGGAGTTGGCCGGGTTGGAGGATGAACCGGGAAGGGTCATACCCATGGTCTCAATGGCGGAGGCCATGGTGTTGGCAGTGTACATACCACCACAAGCTCCCTCTCCGGGGCAGGCGTGACGGATGACGTCAAAGCGCTGGGGCTCGGTGATCTCCTTGGTAAGGAATTGACCGTAGGCCTGGAAAGCAGACACAATATCGATATCGGCATTGTTCTGGGTAGCAGCGCAACCGGGCTTGATGGTTCCACCGTAGACCATCAGACTGGGGCGGTTGATACGGCCCATAGCCATCAGAACACCGGGCATGTTCTTGTCACAACCGGGAATACTGATGTTGGCATCGTACCACTGTCCACCCATTACGGTCTCGACGGAATCGGCAATAAGGTCACGACTTTGCAAAGAGTAACGCATACCAGAGGTACCCATACTGATTGCATCACTGACACCGACGGTGTTGAACTGGAAGCCAATCAAGTCCTGATCCTGGACACCCTGGCGAACCTTGTTGTTCAGGTCAAGCAAATGCATGTTGCAAGGGTTGCCGTTGAACCACACCGACGAAATTCCGACCTGGGCCTTGTTCATGTCCTCCTCCTTCAAACCGACGGCGTACAGCATTGCCTGGGAGGCACCCTGTGCCTTGGGCTGCGTGATGTGGCGGGAGACCTTGTTGAGGGCCTTATCATTCTGGAAGCGAGCCAGAGTGGTTGAGAGAGTCCGACTAGAGAGAAAATAGAAGTTAGTCACTGGAGAAGCAATGGCCGCCACGCAATTGAAGCAACTTACACAGGGTTGGACCGGGACAGGCTCCGGAGAGCGGCGGGCACACGGGCCCTAGTCTGGGGAAGCATGATGAGATGGATGAGAGTATCCAAGAATCACCAAAAAGAGCAACACAATTGAAAGTCTGGAGAAGAGAGGGGGACAAGAAATAAAAGGCGGAAGCTCAGCGAAGTGGGTCCACCGGTCCGACAATCAGACCGGAGAAGGTCGACTCCTCCCCGCCAATTGGGGACGCCTCGTTGTCAGCCCGTTACCGGGGCCCCGAACACTCCAAACATCAGTTTATATTTGTCTATAGTAGAATGCATCCATATTGTGCACAGTCTTATCCGGACTGCCACACATTCTCGTCTAGGTCGGTTAAGAACAAACAAAGAGAAATACTGGATTCTGGGCACCCCATCTTCGCAGTTTCAATCAACACTTGACAGCAGGATGTGTGCGTAAGTCTATTCTCATTTATTGTACAGATAGTACTTAGTAGCTTCTAGGTAAATCAAGGACCTTCTCGCTCACATAATTCAAGATCATCTCCCGACTCACAGGCGCAATGCGAGGTACGAAACATTCGCGCATATACCGTTCGACATCGTACTCAACCGCATATCCCATACCACCATGCGCCAGAATTGCCCGCTCACACGCCGTGAAAGCAGCCTCCGCAGCCAAATACTTGGCACTGTTGCATGCGACACCGATTTCGTGGAAAGGCACCGACCCATCATTGGTATCATAGAGACGAGCTGCGTGGTAGGTAGCCAGCTTCGCCGCCTCCAGTTTCATGAACGCATCAGCCAACGGATGCGCCACACCCTGATTCTGACCGATCGGTCGGCCGAAGACCACTCTGTCCTTAGCGTACTGTGAGGCCTTTTCCAGGGCGGCATAGCCAAGACCAAGTGCCTCACCAGCCAGAAGGCATCGCTCTGCGTTCATGCCGTGGAGGATAATCTTAAAGCCTTGGTTCTCCTCGCCAATTAACGTGTTTGCAGGAATCTTATAATGATCAAAGAAGACCTCGTTGGCGTCCACAGCGCGTCCGCCCATCTTCTTGATCTTGCGCAGATCCAAGCCAGGGTTTTCGCGGTCGATGTCAATACAAAATAAGGAGAGACCCTCGCTGGACTTTTTGACTTCTTCAAGAGGCGTGGTTCTGGCAAGGAGGATCATTTTCGATGCCACTTGCGCGCATGTGATCCAGATCTTCTGACCAGTGACTGAATATCCATCATCGGTTTTGCTAGCCAAGGTCGTGAGCTTGAGTGTTTCAAGACCAGTGTTTGGCTCGGTGACACCAAAGCATGTGCGCCATGTGCCGTTTATAATATTTGGGATGGTTGTCTCTAGCTGTTCCTTGGTGCCAAACTTGGCCAATGGCTGTGTGGCATAAACGTTGGCGTGAATAGCCTGAGCACCGGCCATACCTGCGCCAGATTGTGTAATCGTCTGCATCATCATCGTGGCCTCAGAGATACCTGAAAGGCGGTTAGTAGTCTATGTAAGAACAAAACAAAACGTCTGCGCAACTGTACCTAGACCGGCGCCCCCGAGGGATTCGGGCAAAGCAATGCCAAGCCATCCATCTTTCGCCAACGCAGCATGGAATTCCTTCGGGTCTTTTTCTTGTTGATCACGCTCCTGCCAATACGTATTTGGGAATCTGGAACAAATGTGCGAGATAGCTTCACGAACTGTGAGCTGCTCGTCGGTAAAGCCAGTCATCCCCATAATGTCGCGCCGCCCTGAGGTGGAGAATGCCGCACGAGCTCGAGGGGACAACCCCGTCCGACATTGAAGTTGCCGAAGTGCAGGCCATTGCGACCGTAGAGCGCGTTGAATTTGTGATCGGTACATGGTCGCGGTTTTATTCAATATTTGCAGAATCTCCACGGTCGAATATATACCATCGCGGCCATCGGCATATAGCCGACTTGGGATCTTGGCATCCTCGATCTACGGCGTCTTGAGCCTCGGTAGAATAACGTCGGGCTTTTGGTGGAATCAAACCCAAAGCCCAAGTAGCCGAACTATATCCCTTGAACAGACCTCGGTGTATAGAGAAGCAGGTAGATCAGCATTATCGCAGACTGGACTCTATAAGATCGCCTCCAGATAGCCCGTCATAAAGCTCAGACTCAAGTGCAGTGATGTATTATGCATTGTCATACATAGGCGTAACCAATGTCCACGGGGTTCGTTCACCCATGTCTTTTTAAATCTTCATACGGTACATACTGTTAGCACTCGTATGGTGCGGTCGTAGATCGCTAAAGCCAGTGCATTGACGATACCTTAAGAACATTTTAGAATATACATATATGTGATAGGATCTGCGAGATTCGGATACGGTTATATATTGATAAAAAGGTAAAAATCACACAGACCAGCCTTATGACGATAGCGTTCATCGTCCAGTCACGTCCTGTTCAGCCACTATGTCACTTCCATCCCGATCATGCCTTCCTTTCTCCAACAATTCAAATTTTCGAACGACCTGGAGGGTGGCATAGTAACTGAAAGGCAAGGCGATGAACCACAGACTAAGATTGATGCTCGCTGTCGCGATCAAAGCTGTCGGCACAGCTTGAACGCCAAATCCAACCGCAACTGCGGCGGTTTCAATCCCCCGAAGCAATGAACTGTATCGAATTTGATCGCCTGGTGAGTCTGACAAATTCCCTATACACCAGTAGATATAATTCTCGACTAAGCCCAGACTACTGCGCTCAAAGAGATACAGGCCAAAGCCACGACCGAAGGAGCGCTGGTCTCCCCAGTCTAAAACAGGGTTGGTGTGTCGGTATTCGTTTTGAATAATGACCCGCCCAGATCCAGGTCGCACTGTTCAGAAGTGCGATCACGATAAATGTGATAATTGCTCTATGCTTCCGATCTTTCAACCAAGGCAGATCTACTAACGTCCCACCCATCCAAGTTGCCAGCGTTCCAACAACCGCAGACATAAAGCTTCCGAGTGCACGCGCACGAACGGTCAAATAGGTCGCAAGATATGTACCAGGGTATGCCTGGATCCACCCGAAGTACCAGAACAGCGGGACAAGAAGCAAGATCGACCTACTCCTTGCCAGCCGCCACATCGTGCGGAGCTCTTCACGCCAGTGGATGCCGCGGGGGGGCCTCAATGCGCGTTCCGTCGTCCCTTTGCACTTTCTCTGGATTTGACAATAGAGGGCCAATGACAAGTCCAAGACACTGGATGGCAATAAAGGCAAGATAAGTTTGGTACCCGACCTGGCCGCGCTGATTGACGCTGTGGTTTATGCCCAAAGAGACAGCACCACCAATGATGTTGCCGAAATTGCGGAACGTGAACCAGGTTGCAATATAGCGACCACGCTTGTGTTGCTCGGGGTATCCTGTGGCGACGTACTTAGGTCTGTATGGTATTGCACCTGCACTGTAGCTATCATAGATATCCTATCCCTAAAGAAAGTCGATATATACATACTAAGCCTAATTAGGTAGGCTTGGCGCTCTGAAGTATAGAGGAATAATCAACAATCAATCCATGGAAGTCTTCTAACCGGATAACTGAAATCGTATCTAAAAGTGATCTGAAAGTGATCTGAAATCGTATCTAAAAGTGATCTGAGAGTGATCTGAGAGTGATCTGAAAGTGATCTGAAAGTGATCTAAAAGTGATCTAAAAGTCATTAAACATCCATTTTTGTGTCAGATTCCGGTGGATTCCTTCTTCTTTCCTCATCACATCAGGTCCAATCAATTATATAGAAGGTCTATCAGATCGTACCTTCTTATCAGTCGTATCCATAGAAACACTGAACATTCGAATATTCACGTCTATCGAACCCTAGTGCATTCTATTCTTCTCTTTCCTATCCCACCCACCATTTCTTACACTCTGTCATCATGGCCACCTCCACAGCATCTTACCCTTGTACAGGGAGGCCACGCCCGGTCCGGTTCCAAAGAAAGCCTCATCGCCTGCCATGGACCTTGGAACCTTGGAATGTTGTCCGATCCTGATTAGGCAGCTACCTGGGTAGGGAGGTACTTTCCTAACCTTGAAAGATTAGTTGTCTCGAGGTCTCAGATCTGACTCGCGTCTTTCATCCACCCCGAATCGTCAACCATTTTCTTACTTCGCGTTACTCTCTTCACATTATCCAAATCATCCGGCAAATCGGAAAGAAATGCAGACAGATGAATCACCGAAGCAATCCTCCGAAAGTTCTACCCACCACTCGATCACTGACGTCAAAGAGATCCTCAAGAAACAGACGAAAAAACAACTAGTGGACCTGATCGAAGTCCTCATGCAGTACAACAAAGAAGGCGACAAGGAGGAGACATGCGAGCAGTGCGAGTATGTTCAAGCTGCAGTGGAAGCCCTGTATCAGCTGCCCCACACAAAGGAATCCGTTGACACTCTCCCAATCGGCCAAATGACCTTTCTGGATGTTGAGAAGTACTTTCAGCTTGAGCGGCAAGTACCTCTCAGTGGTACTTCCTGGGAAGAGCCCCTTCCACACATTGAGCTTCCACAGTGTGCTTGTGAGTTATTTTCCCCCTCTCCGCGACTGGGTACTGACCACTACTAGATCAAATGCTTGAGATCATCGACAGATCCGCTCGTCGATGTGTGCAGAACGAGGCCCTAATCCGCTATAGCGTGAATAACATCTTGTTTGCTGTACTCGACACCGTGACAATGTCAGCTCTAGACGATGCACAACCACTCAATCCATCAGACCCTAGTCCATTCTATTCTCTCTTCGCCTCCAACCCATCATTTCTCATCCTCGGTCATCATGGCTACCTCCATAGAATCGCACCAACCCCTTGTACGGGGAGGCCACGCCCGTCAGCCGGATGAGTTGCCTTCTATATTGTATCCTCAACGGTGCCCGTCGTCTACGAGAACACTATCATCCTCGGGGCCATGCACCCTACCCTCTCCACCGCCGACCCCAAAAATGATGGTTGGTTTATTTGAGACTTCTATGCGTTCAACTATTTGTTTAGGGGACTTGGAATGGAACAGACATAGTTGACTGCTGTGGAACCTGCCGAGCTTGTCGACAAGTACGGCCCATACTTGCACGGAAACCCCTACGGGTCGGTCGAGCCGTTGTCGACAACCGCCCGACGATCTGTCGTGCGACAGTTACATGACCACAAAGGCCGATATACCACCACCCTTTGGGGATTTGAGACCAAATCAAAGATGTTAGACATCGGCACAAACAATCACCACCATCACGCCATGTTTCTCCGAGGACACAGAGCGTCTCGAGATTGTCTATGGAAATTTGCCACATGGGCCCCCTCCTGTTCCGCCGAAGCACTGTAATTCACTTTCTCCTCGGCGGACCTTAAAAGATGAAGATCAAAATACCCCAAAGGCCTTACCGAAATACAACTCGCCCAACCTGGCGCTACGAGGAACAGGCGCTCAATGACACTGTCAGCATCAGTGGGCAAGATGTTCTTGACGAGATGACAGATAGCATTGCACACGGGCGAGTTAAAGCTATAACACGGCTTTTCTATCAGACGTGTCCCGGAGACTGGGATAGAGGGCAGATAGTGGGGTTTGGCGGAACTTTGAGGGCGTATTACGAGCTCGATGAGTTTAAGGAGCGAGCCCGACAATTCGCTTTCGCTGGGAGATGGGCCTTCTTACGGACTATATCATTAGCGTATTCAAGCTTCCTATGCCTAGTGGTGAGATATGCATCCTCTGGAACTATAGTAAAAGAATAAACATATACTAGTTTTACGAAATGTTGTGCTGGTGAACTACACTATGGCGCACTGGCGGTTTACGCAGCGGTATAACGGCCAGGGTTCAAAACTCATTTTACTAGGGGATCTTGATGCCTGGATGCCTTAATGAGTACCGCCTTTTACACCGCTCTATACAATGTATTGTAAACATTCATATAAACATGAAGCCTTTTGCTCCCATACAAATCCATGCATCTCCCATTTTTGGCATGGTTTACCCTCTCCAGCATGAAAATGAAGCCTTTTTCTCCCATACAAATGCATACATCTCCCATTTTTGGCATGGTTTACTCTCTCTCTCCAGCATGAAAATGAAGCTTTTGTCTCCCATACAAATCCATGCATCTCCATTCTTGGCATGGTTTACTCTCTCTCTCCAGCATGAAAATGAAGCTTTTGTCTCCCATACAAATCCATGCATCTCCATTCTTGAGATGGTTTACCGGCTCTCTCTCCGGCGCGGAATAACTCGTCCCGATCGAATACTAGCCTATATTAAAACTTCCCATTTTGCAAGCTGTCATCCCACAAATGTTTATTCCCTATACACTACCTACTCTATATATGAATTATGCCGCGCCCGCGTATTGATCTGGAGCCATACAAAGAAGAGATACTCGATCTCATCAGCCAGAAGACCACACATACAGACATCCGCACTATCCTCGAAGAACGATACAATATCGTAATTAGTCGTAGTACCCTGAAGAGATCTCTTGGTTGCTGGAAACCGCCTATACGCCATGATCTTACTCTTACCCCTAGGGTAGAGATTCAAGATCAGGTTGAAGCACTTATATCTCAGTATAACACAAGCGAAATTCTTCAAATTCTCGCTGCAGATGGCAGACCTTTATCGGAGAGGACTATCAGAAGGATTCGAGCTGATCTTAATATTAAGCTTCGGCTCTCCCCTGATCAGCGACAGCAACAATTTGACGATCTCCAAGCTATTCTTATCTGTGAGAATATCATTGGTGAGGTTGAGGACTTTGGCTACCGTACTCTATATCGCCATCTTCGTTCTATGGGGCTATTTTATATAGAGTAAGTGCTCTATTCTAATTCTCTATACTATACTAACCTACTTTAGGGCCCAAATTGAGCTTGCGTAGCGTCTCCTTCGGCCTGAAGATGTACAAAGCCGGCTTCTAGGTTCACGGCGCGAACGGATAAACTACATATCTCTAGGACCAAACGATGTATGGTATATTGACGGATATATGAAGCTCGAACCCTTCGGTATTGAGATCTATGCTACAATTGACGGATACTCTCGTTATATCGTCTGGATATACGTTGGTATAACCGCTCGCACTGCGGTTAGCGTTTTACGCCAAGCTACTGATGCTTTCTAAGAAAGAGGGTTTCAACCAAGGTTAGATACCAATAGAGTTTATTATACAATATTATTAATGATATAACTAGGAAATTCCGATCTGACCGAGGTGTAGAGACTGTGCTTTTAGCTGATAGTCACTATGAGCTTCGTCGCCAAGCTGATCCCTCTGTTAAACCTAAAGACTGCTAGATTTATAGAAGAAGTGTTGATAACTAGCGTATTGAGGCATGGTGGGGGATGTTATCAAGGGCAACCACTGGGCTCTTCTATGTAAGTGGAGCACTATAACTTCATATTTACTATAACTTAATATTTAATGATTCTATACTAATTTAAAGAAGCGCTTTTTTCGCCGCCTAGCACACGAAAACAGCTTTGCAAAAGATAGTATTCCTGATCAAGTATCTCTTCTTGCAGTCTATATGGAAACTGTACGGAAGCGAGTTAAATCATACACCTAGAATTGGAATACCCACCCTATCCAACTCCATGCTCGCTAAGGACATCTAGTCCTAGGAAAGCCAGCAATGAACTTTTACTTACCGAAAGGGGATGCGAAGGACTTCAAGTGTGAGATTGACCAAGACCCAGTATCTGACCAATCACAGCTCTTAAAAAGGCTTTAAGATGATACACAAGAATGGGATCCTGATGAATACCTTCCGCCGCCCACATTTGCATGGTGTCACCAGCAGCTGGTTGAAATTGGAGAAGAGCTTATAGGGATACCGTTTGACCCTATAAATCCGGATCTTCGGTTTACTGGTGACTCTAAGTCTCCATTTGAAGCGGTGTATATGAAGCTACGGGAGCGAGCATATAGGCATTAGGCCTCGGGCCAAGATCCGATACTCGACGTTTGTATAAAGCCAATAGGTGCAGCTAAGTGGGATCCGAATAAAGAGCATATAGTGGATGAATTAGGAGAGAATGTCTCGGAGATATTCGATGAAGAGGAGTGTTAGGAGTATGTCTCGGAAGGGTAGATATAGTTAATATTAGGAATCAGCCTAGTATATAAATCTATGTCTCGGTTAAAAACATCGTTAAAACTAAAATACTATCTAAATCAAAGTATTATCTATCCAAGTTCTTCCACCTTTTTATTTATCTACATATTTGATCTACTCTCTACTAATATGTATTTATCAGATGCAGCATAAGAGGCTTTTAGGACCCTCTTACGGGAGTTCGACTCTACAACTCCTACACCTACTTCCTTAGTAGCACCTATAACGCCGGCAATACCTTCGTCAGCGGGGCCTTCGTCAGCGGGGCCTTCACCTACACGAGCCTAGTACACAAGCACTCGGTTCGCTAACCTCCGGAGCAATACAGTCAGCGGAAACCGCCTTGCTTATACTAAGAAGTTTAAGGAGGCAGAGGAAGCTCGGAAAGCCGCTGAAGAGGCGAGTAAACAAATCACTATGATAGTGATTTTCTATCTCTAGGAGAAACTAGGAGAGACAAATCCAATTCCGGATGGTATGTATTTACTATATAACCTAGAAGCAAAAGCTAATCATTACTTTATAGCTTCAGTTTCGGTCAACCTTCGTCCTGAACAAACGGTCTTGAATATCGATAGCTTTACGAGGGATTACTTTATTACAGCGCTACCGAGTATCGTTGATTTTAAGCTAGGGTGGACGGACAAGTGCTACTTTGCTAAGGAGATGCAGTACGCGAAGGGGAAATATAGTCCTCGATGGATATCAGGAGTGGATGATTCCTTTGATGGTACTGTGAAGGAGCTTGTTGATAGGCTTCTAGGTCGGAAGGCGAAGCTCCATATGGTTGTGAAGCGGTATAAAGATACCTATTCATTTGAGGCTGATCTATGGGAGGATGAGGCCCCTTTCCATATAACTACACCAAGTCCAGCACCTACTGAAGTGGCTACTTTAGTAGGTGTACAGCCAGTGGACGCAGAGTTAGTGGATACAGAGCCGGTGAGGTCGGAGCCGGTGAGGCGGAAGCGGGCTAGATCTCCGGTTACCACACCTCGGCGGAGCCAGCGGAGACGGAGGGTTAGATAAATATGTGGATTTGTAACTAGGAAATCAATGGGAAAAAGCTTCATTTTCATGCTGGAGAGGGTAAACCATGCCAAAAATGGAGATGTATGCATTTGTATGGGAGAAAAAGGCTTCATTTTCATGCTGGAGAGGGTAAACCTCCCCAAAAATGGGAGATACGGCATTTGTATGGGAGAAAAAGGCTTCATTTTCATGCTGGAGAGAGAGAGTAAACCATGCCAAAAATGGAGATGTATGCATTTGTATGGGAGAAAAAGGCTTCATTTTCATATATGGAGAGGGTAAACCTCCCCAAAAATGGGAGATACGGCATTTGTATGGGAGAAAAAGGCTTCATTTTCATATATGGAGAGGGTAAACCTCCCCAAAAATGGAGATGTATGCATTTGTATGGGAGAAAAAGGCTTCATTTTCATATATGGAGAGAGTAAACCATGCCAAAAACGGGAGATGCATGGATTTGTATGGGAGACAAAAGCTTCATTTTCATGCTGGAGAGGGTAAACCATCTGAAAAATGGAGATGTATGGATCTGTATGGGAGAAAAAGGCTTCATTTTATAATAACCCTATAACGTCAGCAGAAACAGCGTACTTTGCTTATTAAGGCATATGTAATAGTAATTCAGGTATCTTAATTTTTCTGCCGTTTCAAAGTGAGGCATTCAGGCATCAACACCCCCAAAAAGCGAGTTTTGAACCCTGGCCGTTATACCGCTGCGTATGGCGGTTATATATTGTTGTAATGTACCATATATATCATTGTGTATAAGCCAACCGAACCGGCAGGCCGTCATTTCTTTCCGGATCTACGACTTGAAAAACCATAAACACGTGTTTTCATTGCCCAACATTAAGTCGTTACGTGGCCGAGACGCTGGGAAGAATTATGCCCCGTTCCTCGCCATCCTCGGGATCCTCGTGATCCTGCATAGCCACAGCTCGATCATGCCAAGCCACGCGTGGCCGATCTAATCGGGCGCACCCCTGGCCTAACCACATCACCTCTTCTAGTCACCATGGGATCCTCATACTCCACAGCATCGGAAGACGTTAACTCTCTCCGACATGAACCTTCATCCCCTGAAGAAAACCCAATGTATTACCCAAGGAACTCAGCAGATGCCGTCGAGAGCTTCAACATTCTCCGCCAAAAGTTGCCATCTGAACTCGTCCTGGACGTTCTAGAATTTGCAGGATACTGGGTGTTATCTGCCGTCCACAGAGAAGACAGAATAGAATATACTGAACCTGACTGTCGCGATCGAACTCCATACTTGACATCTGAGCCCGTCCAAGGCGAGCGATTTCCCGTTCGAGAGATCAGAATCAACATCTGGAGCCATGATCAAGGATGGAGCAGCTATCGCGAAGATCATGGTACATTCAGAAACTCTTGGACGTGGTTCGAGCTTGGTATTGAAAGGTCACCGGGCCGAGATGATACCTCCAAAGACGAGGACCTACGTCTGGCGACCAATGTTCACGCTGGAGGCGAAACCATGCATCACCGGATTACGTACAACGGCGACCAGAAACCACGCTGGATGCAAAATCTCCAACCAGGCGATCGGATTTCGATTGTCCCACGGGCGCGCTTTCCTGGATGGCGTAATACCGTGAAAAAGGCTTCTATTGAGGTGTACACCAGCCCTGTTCTGTGACCATGTGCCTGCATTATTCTCTACCTATTCATCTTGATTCGAAACTAGCATGCATTGTCTATTTCATACATACCTGAGTGTACACAAATTTCTCGGTTCGTTTTGAGAATCTATCGACGCCTGGGCGTCCCCCGAGGCAGAATGGCGGCCACCTTTTCATTGCCAGAAACTAAGATGCCACCACTCCGAAGTAGCCTAGCCAGTCTGGAACTACTCTTTCAAAGTTCCACGAATCCCGTTGCCTCTAACCACGCCCCCGGAGGCTTCAACAATCCCAGCTCCTTGGTCGTATCAAGTGGTTGTGTCTTAATGCTTCTAGGTTTGTTTCATAGGACTAGGGGTCATTATATCATGCTCTAGCCGTTTACCTTTGCAGCAATATAAGGTGCTATACATATATCCTATAGTAATAGAATCTGACTCCAGCGTCTCTAAAAGTGATATGTATCACTCCATACTTGGTTACGCCAACTTTAGGCACTCCAACTTTGACGAGAGGCTCTCTCATGCCACCTAAGATGAGCCGAGTGTCTTATTCCTGAATCTGAAACCAGGCCCCCAGCTCCACTGACTCAGAATTGGGGTCACAGCTGCATATGCGTGAGAAGTGATGTGATATTTCAGCATCTATCCTCTCGCTACGGCAGTCAGAAACGGCCAATTTGGACAATGCCTATTAATACGAATATTATTTTCACCGCTAGTGGTTCAACCTTTCATAACGTACAACTTTGTATCGTAGGCGTCCATTCGCGCCGAATACTAACTTTCTGCGTGGCAGAAAGCCCATGTTCAAAATTGGCCGTCTTCGGCCGCCGTATGTCTGATATGCAGTGCACGTTGTTTCGAGTGCAAGGCTGAATCACTTTGCAGGAAATAGCATATTCCTGGGGCTATGTCTTCGCTACAGGTATATAATCTATCTGCTCGCAGGAACACTAAGTGAAGTCGAGTATCACAATGGCAAGCCCCTGTCCCGCCCGGAGGCGGCTCTATTTAGCTGTCCTTCTCGTCGCAGCTCAGCTTTGCGGGCTTTCGGCTGCAGACGACACAAGTCCCCATGCCTGTCGTTGCATGCCACAAGATCCCTGCTGGCCCGAGGACCAACTATGGGCCCGATTCAACAAAACAGTGAATGGGAACTTGATTGCAACAGTCCCAATTGCCAGCGTCTGTCACATCGACACGTTCACACCGTACAATCAATCGCAATGCGCGCAACTCCAGTCCACTTGGGGATTCCCAGAAACGCACTATGAAAGCTCCTCGTCAATTATGGCGCCAATGTACACCAACTTAAGCTGCAATGCCTTCTCGTCCAAGACTTCACCTTGCACGATCGGGAACTATGTCCAGTACACCGTGAATGCGACAGATGCTGCACATGTCCAGAAAACCATTCATTTTGCAGCTCGTCACAATATCCGTCTTGTCATCCGTAATACTGGACATGACCTGCTTGGGAAGTCTACTGGAGCTGGAGGGCTGGCGATCTGGATGCATTACATGAAAGATATTTCCATTGTGGACTATGACTCACCAACCTATTCCGGCAAGGCCATGAAGATGGGAGCTGGAGTCCAATCCTTTGAAGCCAGCGATGCGGCTTACAGAGCTGGACTTGTTATCGTGGGCGGCAACTGTCCAACCGTCGGATTGGCGGGTGGATATTCGCAAGGCGGCGGGCATGGCCAACTAGTGTCGCATGTTGGGCTCGCGGCTGACCAGGTCCTGGAATGGGAGATTGTTCTCACAAACGGGAAGCTGGTGACCGCGTCGCCAACGAATTACCCAGACCTATACTGGGCTTTGTCGGGTGGAGGGGGAGGGACATATGGTGTTGTTGTGTCGATGACGAGCAAGGCCTACCCCGAGCTGCCGACGACATCGGGTAACTTGACATTCTCCGAAACCGGCGTATCTCGAGATACATTCTTTACAGCGGTCGCCATGTTTGTATCGATTCTTCCGTCGATCGGGGATGCTGGAGGTACGAGTATTTGGTGGTTAACGAACACGACACTGTCAACAACGCCTACGACCATTCCTGGAGGTACAGCGACGCTTTCCAATTCTCTTTTTAGACCTTTGATTGCATTCCTCGAACAAAACAAGATACAGTACAGTAAGTGAAGAACACACAAAAGTGGAGAGGACGCTGACAGAGAGTGAACAGCATATTATGTGGACGATTTCCCTACATACTACGATGCCTACCAGACGATGAGCCCGCCGATTAACATAACCGATCAACTTCCCGGTGGTCGGCTTATTCCAAGGTCCGTAGTCGAACAAGACCTGCCCGATCTGAACACCATCTTCCGTAATATTGTCGAAAGAAACGCCGGATTCCTCATTTCAGGAGTTATGGTGAACTCGTCGAGAGTTGCATATCCGGACAACAGTGTCAATCCAGCTTGGCGAGATGCGTTGATGAATGTCGTAATTGGGGCGTATGTCTGCTGTTCCCAGTCCCATTCGGGGTTAGGCAAGCCTTTATTAACCTTGATATAGGCCGTTCGACTATACTGACTGGAATGGCAATGTTGCTCGCAAGAAGCTCATTACTGATGAACTTATGCCACCACTGGAAGAGTTGACACCTGGGGGTGGTGCATATTTGAACGAACCCGACCCAAACCAAAGGGACTGGCAGCAGGTGTTTTATGGGGACAACTACGACAACCTACTAGAGATTAAGAGAAAGTATGATCCTCACAATATGCTCTACGCTTTTAAGGCTGTGGGTAGTGAGGCTTGGACGGTGGATGAGAATGCGCGATTGTGTAGGTCACAAAGGGATTAGAGGGCAGCAGGGAATACATATGATAAGGAACTAGGAGATAGCGTTGTATGTAATTTGCTTTTATTTGTGGACTCAAGTCTTAGCTGGACGACAGCATGCCTACAGGAGGTCCCGAGGTCTAGCCTGCCGCTTATGAATAACTTATCACCTCATTGGAGTTTCTTTTCATGATCAACTGGGTCATGATCACCCAGAAGTTGAACATATCAATCAGAGAGACCACCACCCCTTCTCAATAATCGTGGCGGCAACTTCTTTCAGGGTCGGCCAAAGTGCATTGATCTCGACTGTTGCGGCTGCTGGAAGCGGTCCCGCCTTCCGGGCGTCGACATAGTCTTGAAGCTGCTTTAGAGTGCTTGGTCCGATAACGATTCGGTCGGGATCCTTGAGGTTGGAGTGGAAAAGCAGCCAACGCATGGCACATTGGGCACCCGTAGTCTGTAGCCTTTGACCAATATTGTCCAACCTTCGCATCGCTTGGTGATAGATGGGCTGATCGTACCACATGCGGTAAACTGCCCCAAGCATGTTACCCTCTCCAACTTCGAAACGGGTGCCCTCCAGCTGTTCAGGCGATGGTGAATAGGAAAGCTTTCCGGTGAGGAATCCACCTGCCAACGGCGAAGTCGCTTCGAAGTCAATGCCGAACTCGCGAAGTACGGGGAAAAGCTCATCCTCGTAGCCTCGACAGAAGACATTGTACTGACCTTGATAAACGGAAGGCATAATCAGGTTTTCCTCTACTGCGATTTCCATCCAGGCGCGGATCGCAGATGGGCTGTAGTTGGACAGGCCCAGCCTTTCAAAGTACCCCTTACGATAGTAATGGTCAAAGTGTGCAGCTTGTAGAGGAATGGGGGTCTTGCGGTCCGGGGCATGGGCGTAGAGGGTGTGGATCTAGATTAAATCACCAATATTAGCCTTACTCACAGCCCATTTACGTCTTCCTCTCACCTTCTTGACTTGCAGACGCTCCAAACTGGCCTGGATAGAGGCTCCCAGGTTTTTGAAGGACAAAGAGTCATCGCCAATGAAGAGGATCTTCGTATCGATGATGGCATTCTCTGGCTTCTTTTTACCTAGTAGCTCTTCAGATTCACCAGGATTTGTTGCGGGGTACAGGGCGGCCGTGTCGAATTGATGGATTCCAGCCTCTCTGAGACTATTCATGAGGTGGTCGACATTGTCAGCTGTCCAGGCCACACCGAATCCTTGGGCGCCGAATACATAGCGAGGGGTATCCATGGCTGCAATGGAAGGAGTGATGGGAAATGGTTGGAAATGTTGAAGAGACGAAGAAATGAAGAAGTGAGGAAGTGGGAAAGGGAAAGTGTTTGACCTCGAATGGGAGGTGCCGTTGCACAAACCCTCACCTTCCCATTCGTCAGACCTTGGGATTGTTCAAGTGTAACTCATATGGGCTCTTTATATATTTTGAAGAGAGTTTCATTTCTGGATATCACTTAATATGACGTGCTTTCAGTTAGGACTTCCTTTCCAAAATCCTCTATCTTCCCCGCAAGCTCATTTGTCCAACTAAGGTGCGGCGAGTGACCGCATGGCGCATGGTAGATCGTGAACGGCTTGCTCTGGCTTGCCGCCATTCCTTCCTGATACTCCTTTGGCAATGTACGATCCTTCTCTAACACAAGATAGGCGCACGGCAGAACATCATAGGGATTGTGGGTCAGGGGACTATTCATAACGGGAGCTGCTGTCAACGTGCTTGCCCACTTCTTCGCGGTTTCTGGGGCAAGGTCGTTGAACAGGTAATGTTCAGGGTCAACCATGGTCCCGAGGCCACTGATGCCATGTTTCTATCATTGATGGTCAGTATTCGACATAAGCTGGTTCATTGTCAAACCCACATGGAATCGCATAAATGGAGGCACAACAACCTTTCCGTCCGGGGGCTGAAAGAATGAGTGTACTGATTGGCCTTGCGGAACAATAAATGCCCCGATGAAGAAGATCCCAATCACACCACCCATCTTTCCTTCCTTTGCACGGACGGGAGCTTGGCGAGAATATTGTGCAGCCTCAGCGGCGACCCAACCACCGGAAGAGTGTCCTGCGAGTAGTACCGACTTGCCCTGTGCAATCAACTTGTCGAGCAACAGCCCAACCTCTGCCGCGTCATCTGCAGGGAGAGGGTAGCCTCCCGGGGGAGCCCTGCGATCGAAATCCGGGTTGTTGGGGTTGCCGACATTGAGCTGACTGAGATCACACGTCGGCCGCTGGGGACAATAGGTTTCGATTCCATTCGCAGTCAAGGCATCGACAAGAGGTTGATATGGGGCCGGGGTATGGTAGGAGCCATGACAGACCACAACCGTAAAAGACTTGGAGACCATGGTGAGTTGTGAAGGTGGGAGACTTGAGGCAAAAGAAAGTCGGGTTCCCCGCACGTGGTCTGACAGCCTTATATCGTCTTGATGCCTGGCGAAAATATAATCCAAGGCTATCTATGCTCCGATGGTTATGACTCCAGACAAATCTGATCCAATTAATTGGTTTAATGTATTCTCAAACTAACTTCAATAGTAAAACGACCAGTACAAACGGCTCGGACTCACCCAAGTGGTACAAATCTGACATGCATTACGGAGCATAAGCATCTGCATCCTTGCGCGTTGCCAGGTCTGCGTTGCCAGGTCTGGAGTTGTCAAAAAGTCCACTTGGGCAATTCCTTCTTGTGGAGCCGTGCAGATCTCCCGGGAACGTGCATCTCAGAATGCCTCACTCTGAGACAAGAATATCCGCGTTTCAAACAGTAGAATTCTCCGACACTCGAGGAAGCACGTTCAGACTATGCACATCCAGGTCGCGTGTCACTAAGATGCCTGTCTCTGGAGGTTCTTTCTCAGCCCCAGCCCTGGCATGGTCCGCTTCCTTTGTCTGGCCTCGCTCTTCACCATCATTGTGACTATGGTCAAGCGTGGAAAGGAGAGAATCGAATTTTGCCGGCCGACGGCGGATTCGAGCTGACCCAATTGTGGGCAAATCGCGTGGTTGGGCCGGATGTACGTTTCGCCTGCGAAACAATAGGGGCCCAAACGTCGGAACACAGGAAACCAAGATCCCAGCCGTCATTTCTGCCATGATAAAAATAGACGAGTCTCTGAGGCAGTAGACCAGGTCGTCAGCAGGGCACAGCTTGGTCTGAATAATCCGGCCAAGATTGATACCGGCCGTTCTACTAGCGGTCAGCAACTGAATATGCAAAGGGACTCAGCTCGCGGGCGGCTTACAGGATGCCTATGGCGAAAGAGGCAGTGACACCAGTCTTTTTGCGACTCGACATTTGCAGGCGCCAGACAATAGGGAGCGGCAGCAACACGACTCCCAAGTCAATGCCCATGTTGAATCCTGCAGATGCATACTGTATCTTCAAAACGTCCCCACAAGTGCCTGGAATAGTGCGATCCCAGTTGTAGGCCACTGGCCGACAGAGCAACGCAATGGTCAAGACCGCAGAGACCCAGTATAGGAAGACAAGGCATCCCACGCCAGTCGCACACCAAAAGAACTTTTGATTCCCTGGGAAGATCTCGATATATAAAAGGAGGATAGCGAGTCTGAAGCAAACTGTCGAAGTTGCCCACAACCATTCGGATGCCCAGAAGATCTACATAAATTAATACCTCCATGAACGCTCAAGGAGACAGAGCAAGTACCTTCAATGCGCTAACCAACTCCCCCGGGTTTTGTACAGCCATGGTCGCTGTATGTCCGCCATAGCCAGCTGTGGTAGCCCCTGATATGACGCATTAGCCCTCTTTGCCGCGTTGTAAGTTAGTTAGTTCAACTTACCAATCAGCATGTCCACCACGTAGCCAGTCAAACATACAAGCGAGAAAAACACAAGATAGTCATGGCTCTTCAAGCCCCGACGTCGAATATGTGTAGAGGCAACTCGAAGTGCAACAGCCACTGCAGCAATGAAGAAAAATATCAAACTCCACACAATCAGAACCGGAGAGCGATGATTCAGGTGGATCATATTTGAGAGAGTCAGCAATGACAATTTCTGACAGTATAAAACAAAGTTGTTCGGTATATACGATGCGGCTTAATAGCGGAAGTGTGATGTCGAGAGGAATAATGACATTTCACGTTAAAAGACCTCATTTCTAATCTGTTATGGTTTAATTTAGACATATGCAAATAGTGTCTGATACGGAAAGTGTCGATGAACACTGCAGGCTTCATTTCGTACAACGTGAGAACTTTCTCACCTGAACTTCCTCCAATTCGGAGATCAGCAGAGTGTCAGCTGGGAAAGTACACAGATCAGACCATCGCAACTGCAGTGAGAAGACCAAACCTCCAAGGTTGTTTTGAGGCAAAGGGTAGAGTGACTCGGTCAGTCACATCGAAATCCACACTCTTTTCATCAATACGCTGCAGCCCCCTGCATCCTTTCCTATTTGTACATTCCGAGACATCGACCTTCGTCCGTTTGAATCAAAGTACACTGCCCAAGATGTCCTTTCTCAGGGATACATACGCGGAGAATATGCAGCGAGATTCCACCGAAGCGCAAAGGTCAGATTTCACCAGCAGCCAATGAAAAACACCAAATACTAACATCCACTCGGTAGACTCGACGAGCAATTCCATCTTCTCACCGAGTAAGCCAACCCGCCAAGCCCTGTGTTGCGAAGCAGTCCACAAGCAAACCATACTGACTCCTGCTGACACAGAAACATCGGCTACCTGCTGCACCCGTCCGTTCGAGTCAAAATGCATCCCCAAGCACGAGTTGCTGACATCGCCACCGGCACTGCAGCCTTCCTGCGCGACCTCGCCCTTAAGTGGCCCGACGCAATCTTACACGGCTATGACATATCAACCGCGCTCTACCCACCTTCCAGAACCCTCCCCAGCAATGTGTCTCTGCACATTCTCGACGCCCGCAGGGATGTTCCCGTCAGCCTCTGGGGACAGTATGACATCGTGCACGTTCGACTGATTGCCGCCGGTTTGGCAGCATCCGAATGGGGAAGAACTATTCGCAATCTTGCTAAGCTTCTAAAGCCTGGCGGTGCTATGCAGTGGGAAGAGTGCGACTTCACTAATGTTCGACACCTTCCCGGTAGACCTGATTCTACGATAGGCGCTGCTACTACCATAGGTTGGATGTTCCTGACGGCCATGAGACCCCGCTTCGAGCATGGCTGGAATCGGTTGGCAGCTGAGATGCGCAATGCGGGTCTTACAGATGTCCATACGGAGGCTGTTTCTGCGGATCGGGTGTATGACACGCGCCCGCGCTTGACTGCAAATGGGATGAGGGCTATGTTCGGATGGGCACGACTTCATGCTGCTAGAGGATCACCGGAAGCGCTCACCATGCGGCAGATTGATGATCTGGAGCAGAAGGCTTATGCGGATATTCAATCTGGTTGCTATGTTACATTTGACATTCACGTTGCCTGGGGATTTCGACCTGAGTAGGGGAAAGTGAATAGGCATTGTCTGCAGGATGTATCTAGTTCAAACCCTCCCGCGGGAGATTTTGAAAGAACTCGATCGAAAATCAATGCAAATTATGATTTACCATATTACCTCCACACTCCCCCCGCCCCCCCCATCCCGGTTCACGGTTCACATTGCCTGTACCCGACGTTGGAACACAAGTCGACAAGCCCCAGGCTGCGCGGTCAACTGGTCCTTCATATCCCGTTCCACGGCCTCGCCATTATTCTCTCCAGATGCAAAGGTGATCCGATAATGGAACACCAAGGCAGCAGTAACAAGTCGGATCTGTGCAAGAGCTAAGTGACGGCCAACACAGCTCGTACGCCCTATTGAAACAACGAGTCAGAACACGAGCCTCTTGATGTCCCCGTGCACCCGACTAGCCACATGGAAGATAGTGACCACACGGATCAATGGTAGGGTTGTAGCTTACCGACGCCAAAAGGAGCAAATGCCCTTTTATCCTTGATCAGCTCCGGTTGGCTGTACCACCGCTCGGGAATGAACTCATGGGGGTAGACATATGCTGTCTCAACTTGAAATCTAAAATTAGTATTTCTGACCCAAGAAACGATACGGGGTCTCTCACGTCGACCGATTGTGTAGCGTGGTGCACATATCTTAGTATTCCCCGGGATAAACGTGCCATCTATCATTAGTCCTTCTGGTGGAGTTACTCGAGAGCTGAATGTTAGTACTGCTGGAAGCAGTCTCATTGCTTCGTTTATAGTCCCCGTCAAATGTGGCAACGTAGCCAGGGCAGCTGGGTTCTCTCTGTCAACCCCGCGGATCTCTTCATATATCTTCTCAACATGCATGGGATAGCGAGCGAGGAAATAGAAGAGAAGAGTTAGGCTTGGAGCGGTGGTATCGCTACGATTATCAGTCCATTGCCTCATTGATGTTCAGCCATACTGACCTCCCAGCTACAACCAGCGTTGCAGTATCGCCGCTTAACCATCGCTCTCGCGTGGGGTCCGATCCGTGTTTGGCGTGGTCCTCAATGAACCAAGACGCAATATCGCGATCTGAGAGTGTTTTCTAGCTCCATGTTAGTCGAATGTTCTCGCACCGATATAGTTCCAATACCTTCATCCGTCTAGCCATGCATTGGTCACAAAACTCGAGCATATGAAACCAATGCCGGACCTTCCACAGCGAAGGAATAAATGCAAACCCCAGTCTTGGGATCCATATCGCAGGACTGAAGGGACCCAGCAATGTGAGCGCCGAGCGCAACATCGCTATCGACGAATGCCACTTCTTGTTCTTCATCATGCCGAAGTCTTCGCTGAAGGCGAAATCACCCATCGAGTCAAACGCGAAGAAATACATGAGGTCATTGATGAGAACAGGGCGTGATTGCTCTAAAGCAACTAGGCTGGTCAGTGTCCGTACCTTTTCCACCACCCGCCGATGATACTGGGGCAATGCTGAACGACTGTGTCAGTCTTTGACCTATTGTGGACCATTAAATTCAGACCTTTTCTGCTCAAGGCTTGCTCCCACATTTTCCGCCGTTCATGGTGCAGTTGTCGGTCGCGAGTAAAGATTGAGGATATCCGAGGATATAGAAGGTCGTACCAATCAGAGCGCGTGTTATGATTGTCAGGACCATCCATGGCCTCATAGGCCTCGGGGTGGAATATGGTAATTTCGGCCGGACCTAACCATTCAATCTCAATTTTATGCGGCAGTACTTCTTGGGTTGCGATGTATCCTACCTGTTCGTACAAACTCCCCATATTTCTCATGCCAGGCCTGCAATACGAGATGCCCACGCGAATCACGGCATTTCCAAACATGCCATAATTTGCTCACTGCGGCTAAACTTGGACCGGGAAAGTGTCTCAATCGATGAAATATGAGTCGGTATACCGTGATGCTTGTGAATAGTGCTGACAGATAGCATGTCGCTAAGTATATTGTCTGAAACAAGCTGGCTCGAGGACTTCCAGCAAACAAATAGTTCGCATATAATAAACAGCCGGAAATAAGGTGAACAACCACGACTGTAGGGGCCTTAAGATGCCATTCTCCGTGAATAAAGACAAGCTGGTGGGCCAGTAGCCCCGCAATGATTGCAACTGCCCCTGGAGATAGCATGACGGTGATCAAACAGAATATTTTGGAGAGTAGATTTGTCCATTTCGAGTGCCACAGTGGCTCTGGATTGGGCTGTGTGTATCAAGGTCGCAGCGAAAGGAAGACCAAAACAACGTTGGACAACGCTCGTCATTCTCGGCCATCGGAGGATATATGACCTAAACTCAGGCTTTTCGGATATCTGGGTAACCAATATGTTTGATAGTTTTACCCCAAATCTGGCCAGCTATTTAGCATAGGTTGTATGCCTTGTCCGAGACATTTAAAAGTCTACGACCTTTGGTTTCTTATTTTCCTCTCTTATTAGAGCGTCTTCGTCGATTTCCAAAGTTCCGGCCCCAAGGGTCAAACTCAACAGAGTGTCGTACATAGAAATAAGGCCAACGCGAGAGGTATATCATATACCATCCGACTCGATTGGACCATCGACACCCTTCAGTCATGAGCCGATATGTCTTAATAGTCCAAAGGGCATTGACATCTCTGTGGTACCACTCGTATACTCTCTGGCTATTCGTCTTCAGTGATTTCAAAACCATCGTGGTACCAAGTACCATTTTCGGGATCACAAACGCCTGGGCCGCGTCAAAATACGACCCACAAGTTGCAGGGGGTCTCCGTCCTCCGCAAAGCATCGTCGAATCACTAAAGTGGATTGGGAGAGCTTTCGCGGCATTATCATGGCTTCTAATTAACCTAATCCCTTTTGCCATCAGCAATCAACGGGGTCAAAAAGCCATTTCGGAGGACAGTTTGAACAAGCCATGGCGTCCCTTTCCTCGAGGCCGGATATCTCACGAGTGGGGAACGCGAGTCATGCTCATTTCATACATGTTTGCCCCGATATATAGCCTTGCATTCGCCGGGGAGTCCGACATTCCGTGGCGTTGATATGGTTAGGGATGTGGTACAATAACTGGGGTGGCGCGGACAAGAACCCGGTCATTCGGAATACTATCAACGCACTGGGATATACCTGTTTCGCGTCGGGGGCGATGGAAGTGGCCCTAGGTGGTTCTTTGCTACCTCTTCACCCGCTTGGGTGGTCGGGACAGTGGCTTCTTGTCATCATAGGCATTATTTTCTCCACCGTTCAATTGCAGGACATGTCTGATCAAGCCGGCGACGCTAAACGCGGTCGGCGAACGGTGCCTCTCGTATGGGGTGATACTGCGGCGCGGTGGACCATTGCCATACCCATCTTCTGTTGGGGAGTATGGTGTCCGATGTTTTGGGCTGTCTCATCTTTTTGGTTCACCGTGAGTATGGTATTGGCTTCACTGGTGGCCTTCAGGACTCTGGTGGTGCGTTCTGTTCAAGGGGATAAACAGACATTTCGACTTTGGAATTGTTGGATTGCGGTCGTCTATGTGTTGCCTCTGTTTTCGAGAGCGGAACCACTTCAGAGAAGTCTGTCAAGTCATATTGCGCAAGAGAAGTGGACATAACCCAACTACTCATGTGATGTCGTGATCGCCTCATATCCAATACCGCTATTAGCGTCCATGCCTATATACCCAAGCTATCTGGCTAAATCCACCTTTTTGCCATGATAAATTCTGGTCTTGTGCCCAAAAGTGTCCTTCTATGTTCGGTGATAAGAATGTTTAATGCCGATCTCGGGAGATCAGTAAAAAACATGTCGACTTGCTTAACCCCGTTAATCTCCGTGTTGCCAGGCAGCCCAGCATGACGTTTCTATTTTTTCCCTCTATTTAAGAACATCTCTTCTCCGTTCAATTAGAGGCTTTTCCTTTATCACCAATTCAAATCCTCATTCATCATGGGTTTCCTTTACTCGCAATTTCTCGTTACTCCCCAATATCCGACACAGTCTTTCGCCGACCAGACGGCGCTCGTCACCGGCGCAAATGTCGGTTTAGGGCTAGAGGCTGCACGTCACATCACGCGACTTGGTGCAGCACGAGTGATCCTTGCTGTTCGAAATGTGGCTGCAGGAAAAGCAGCAAAAGAGGACATTGAAAAGTCCACAGGCCGTCTAGGCGTCTGTGAAGTGTGGGAGGTCGACCTAGCCTCCAACGCCTCGGTCCTTGCATTTAGCGAGCGCGTCTCGCAGCTCCCCAAACTCGATGTAGCCATACTAAATGCAGCAATTGCCACAGAGCAGTTTGGTATCGCCGAGGGCTATGAGCGAACCGTCACTGTCAATGTCATCAACACCCTACTCCTCGGCCTCCTCATCCTGCCAACCATGAAGGCGACACGGCAAAAGGACCCATCGCGCACGCCCCGACTTACCTTCGTAGTGAGTGAGGTGCACGCATGGGTGAATTTCACAGAATGGAAGGAAGACCGACCAATGAAGTTCGTCAGCGACCAAACAAATGCGAAAATGCATGAGCGGTACCCATTATCGAAGCTGCTCCAGGTACTGCTTGTACAGGAACTAGCGGGCCGAGTGCCTGGATCTCAGGTGGTCATCAACATGCTCAACCCTGGTTTCTGCCATTCGCAATTAACACGAGAGTCTGGGTGGAAGTTAACCCTGATGAAAGCGGTATTGGCGCGATCCACTGAGGTTGGATCTCGAACGCTCGTGGCGGGTGCTTCGGCTGGACTCGAAAGCCATGGTGCATATATGACCGATGGACATGTGGAGAGCACTGCACTTTCACCTTTTGTGCGAAGTGATGAGGGGCGCCAAGCGCGTGAGAAACTCTGGGCTGAGCTATCGTCGATCCTCGAGGGTGTTCGTCCTGGGGTTATGCAGAATGTCTGATTCCGTTGCTGGGGACGTGGGGTTTCTTTGTATCTTTGTAGTTTTAGCTGATGAATTACATGAACATAATCCACAACATATGTCTTAATTGCCCGGGTTCATTCTCACCTAATATCTTACGGAGTACGGAGTACATTGACTCCATCTGCAGCTGACTGTTCGTACTTCGTACTACTGCTACTCCAATGCTGACTATTTACGCCAAAAAAGAACAACGCAGATCAGTGCTGATCTTCGATATTGGATTGGCCAAAGCGCACTTTATAACCCTTGCTTTTTTCCGTCTATCTCATTGAGGATTCTGATTCGCAGAGCAACCCCAAACCCCCCGGCTCTAATTGCCCACTCTGCGAGCTCAGGCAGCCCATTTCTAAACACCAACACCTCTCACATCAGAGCAAACACTTCACTGGTACAAAGTGACGCTGCTGCACAGACTACATATTACGAGCTCTAAAACCTGCCGATGGCTATGATTTGCCCAATCGATGCCCGTGGGGTCAATAACGAGGCCTTATTGAGTGCCCGCTTCAACAAAGAGGTTGCCAAGGGAGAAGTTCATAATGAGACCGGTTCTGCATGCCTCTCCCTGTGTAAACCGCCGTACATTTAGGCCAGAAAAGTCCCTAATCCTCATAATTTGTTTTAATTTGTTTCTCCGCACTTGTTGCAGTTCATCTTCAGTATGGCTCCTGTTCTGTTAGAACCTACAATCGTTGTTCCCCAGCCCAATACTGCTCAATTAAAGATAGCAGTCAATGGTACGTCTACCAATGGAGTTGACCTCGCCCTGAAGGTACGCCCTTGGCGACTCCTGCATCTCGCCGATACCCTCGATCCATCCCCACGTGCCCAGGAAGAACATCCGGATATTCATATCCAGCGACTACTCCAATTGGCCTGGGTTAGCACAATCAGAGCATTCTCCTGCTCGACAACCCTATACATTGGTCAAGACTATCAAAGGGGCCAATGCTACATAGACGAGGCAGCTCATGGCAGCTCAATGCCGACCGTCCAGATCCATGTAGATCCTCATGACACCGTGAGAGATCTCTTCCGCGAGTGCATTGAAGCATTGGGCCCACTATGTCAGACCGGAGGTACGGAGAACATCCACAACGGCCAGACCGGTGAGCATGACGGCTTCAACGTGACAATCGTATACCAGAAGCAAGCGCCAAAGCGCATCCTCTATAGTCAGGATGAATGCATGGGCGGATGCCAGGCCTGCTGTGGCATACCGGCAAGAGAGTTAACGGAGGTAGACTCGACATTCACCGGCCTCCGCCTTTCAATACGACATACATCCAACGATAGGTTATATGTCCGATTAGATGTCGGAAACACTGGCATCGGGCTACCATTAGCTACCAGCCTCTTGGACAGCTTCAACCAGGCCCTCTCATCAATTGATGGCTCCTCCAGACAGACAATCGGCAGCCTCGAGTTATGCTCCCCGCAAGATCGTGCCCTGATTACCCAATTCACTGGAAGCATCGGCCCTGCAAATGATGCCTTGTTACATGAGCTGTGTTTACAACACGCGAAGACAACCCCCGATGCTCCTGCCGTTCGCTCTTGGGATGGGGATCTGACATATCGACAACTCGAAGATTTGACTTCTCGGTTAGCACATTCGCTAGTAGGACAAGGCGTGGGACCAAACATCTATGTGGCCTGCGCCTTCTACAAATCCACCTGGGCTGTTGTGGCCCGACTGGCCGTCCTCATGGCTGGCGGTGCGTACATCTGCGTTGACGGCAGTGATCCACCACCATATCTTACATCTGTCCTCGAACGCACCCAGATAAAGATCATGCTCACCTCAGCCGGGTACAAGGAAAGATTTGCCGATCGGGTCGAAACTGTCTTCGAGGTCAGCGAGGCCTCCGTTTCCGGTTTACCATTGGTGACCTCAGTCCCTTGTTCAACCGTCACGCCCACGGACCCTTGCGTTGTGCTCTTCACATCCGGCAGCACGGGAAAACCAAAAGGAATTGTCCAGGAGCACCGTAGCTATGCTTCAGCACTGACGGATTACATCCGAGTCATGGGCATGGGACCACATACCCGGATGTTCCAATTCGATGCATACACCTTCGACATCAGCAACAATGACTTCCTGGCACCTCTCATGGCTGGTGGGTGCTGCTGCGTTCCTACTCGATCCCTGACGATGGACTCGCTGATGAACGACATGAACGATCTGGAGGGGAACATGATGTTCATAACACCATCAGTTGCGATCGACATGGAGCCGGACCGCGTCCCAACTCTGGAGATGATGTGTATCGGCGGGGAGCCAGTCTCAAGCGCGGTACTGGCGAAATGGCTGGACCGCGTGCAGGTGGTGAATCAATACGGCATGGGTGAGGTAGCCTCCCTCTGCGCATACAACCGCAATCTCGAAATGGGCCGCGGGTCAGTGGTCGGTCGTCCTGCCACCGGTGCAATCTGGATCGTCAATCCCGATAACCCTGACCAACTGATGCCCGTCGGAGCCGTAGGCGAACTCCTCATCGAGGGCCCTCACCTCTCCAGGGGATATCTAGACCACGTCTCTGGGAAATCGGAGAACTTCCTACCTGCACCGCCAGTCTGGATGGCGCAGCTGCACCCCGAGAGACCAAATCACTGCCTCTATCGCTCGGGAGACCTAGGCCGGTACAACCACGACGGGACGATCGAGCTGATGGGCCGCAAGGATAGCATGCTCAAGCTGGACGGGGCGCGCGTCGAAGCCGGGCAAGTGGAGTACGTTCTCCGACGCAATCTGTCTACGGGCGATGCGGCCATCGTGGACGTTCTCGGCGCTATTGATGGCCAGGGTGATCCCATTCTTGCGGTATATTTATACCTGGCGAATAACCCCATGAACATGGAAAGAGGTCCTGTGGAAGAGATGGGGTTCCATCCTATTAGTGAGAGACACGCTGTTCATGCGCTCACTCAGTCGCTGAGCGAGGCGGTCCGCCAGAGCTTACCGAAGTACTATGTTCCTGCGCTGTATCTCCTTATTGATACAGTTCCGCGCACGAAGTCTAAGAAGACGGATCGCCGGAAGCTTCACATGTTGGGTCAGGCTTATTACATGGAGCATCGGGAGGAGCTGGAGGGGATTACTGTCTGGTTGGATTGGAGTGAGATATAAATATGACTCATTGAGTCGTGGATGGTATTGATGTGGGAGGCACAATGTGTATTCTCAGAACTAACGACATTGAAAGCTCAAAACGTCGAAAAGACCACTTGACGGCCGGCTATAGCAGAAATATATCGATCCGATTGTGTTCTTCTTTCACTTCTATAAAGCATAACAATATTTTGTCATAAATTTTATAGTGCCGTGATTCCATGTCCCTGGACGACTTCCGCCAGTTAACAATTGCATGAACTCGAATACCAAGATACGCCGTCCATACGGCATCGTTTCTTGTCCAGTCCATGGCGTAGAAATCGGGCCAAGGCGCGTGGTCCCCGCTCTTGGCGGGATTCCATGCTTGGCTGTGATGCCCTTTATCTCAAACTCAGGGCTATTTGAAGTTATATTCAACCCGCATCCTGTACGCACCCGTATCCAACAGCCTGGGATGAGAGATTTGATCAAGAATTCCCGGGAGCTGAGGAAAGTGCGCGGTCACGGCGGCATAATGTCATCGCCGAGTGCGCCAAGAACTTCCTCAACGGCAGTACCGCACAATAACGGCTCCTGGCGTAGCACCAGCTGCCGCTGGAGGAGTGGAGGGGGCCTCGGATAAAAGTTTAAGAATTCGTCGCAAAACGCGAAAATAATGCATCACCGCTCTCATCAATCATACGACCAAGCCGCGGGGACCGCAGGGAAGAACGCATGCTTCATGTCCTGGAACGCAGCAACATCCTCATCCACCATGGTGGCAGAGCCAATCGCAAAGCCGGCATCAGGGTCCACGGGCAGCCAATTTGATGTCATGCGAGTACTGCCATCCGGCATCTCTAGTGGTGTGAGACACTCTTCGTCGATTCCGGAGTGTCGACGGTGCGGGGAGCTGAGACTGTGGGTCTGACCAGGCTGATATTGGGTGTCTAATGCCGAGGCCCCGAAGTCGGACGGGCCGAAGTCGAATTGCATGTATTGGGCGTCTTCGCGATCGGGTTCGCCTTCCCACACGCTTGATGAGGCGTGGCTTGGTTCTGGGGATGTGTTGGGATCGGAACTTGGAGATCCGGGGTAGGGGAAGGCGAGGGCTTTGGGGGAGGGAGTCATGAAGAGGGCTCTTTGTGTTGCGAGCTCGAAATCGGGGCGGGAGTTCATCGGGGGATTCTCGGGGGTTTGGAAGGGGGTTGATTGGGGCGATTGGTGGAGGGAGAAACTGTTTGCACGTGTTAGCCAGGTTCTGGATGCGCTCTTTCTTTTCTTTTTCTTTTTTTTTCCCTCGCACTTTTGGTGTTTCTGGGCAAAAGGCGCAGGTTGTAAAGTAATTTACCTTCTGATATCGGTTTTCGTCCCTCCACAGTCCTCTCTCACCAGGCCGGCATCATACCACATTTGCGGATATGGTTGAAATGCGGTCGATTTAATCGGGTATTCGTTCACCCAGCTAAACTGCTCGCCAGCCCAGGAGGGATCTAGTCCCTCCTGCATTGTCAGAGGAAAGTCGCTGGCGATGAAAGGGTGCGGGCTGAGCTCGTCGTGTTGTCCCATGTGCAAATCAACGAGACTCTCCATGGGCCAGGATGTAATATCACATGGGAATTGAGCTTCGGTCATGATGAATGTGGTGTATTTATCATAGGCTCAGATAGTGATGGCGCAAGTATAGGAGCCGAACTCAATGAGTAAAGCTCTTGTTGGAGGAGTTGGAGCTGAAGTTGAAGCTTGAAATAGTTTGTATCTTCGTGGACCTTGAACTTGCTACCAGCACAAGGGAAAAAGCAAAGAATAATTCCCCGCAAAATGGGGGCCATGCTCGACTTATTAAATAAAAATTTCGACTTCAACATCAAACCACGGAGCTGAGAAGCTGTGGAGTTGCGGAGAACCTGGGGCCCCGAAGCTCCAACGGCAAATATCCCTGGAGACCGCATGATCGCATGAAATTCGTCAATTAACCGATTTCCCCGGATTTTGAAGCCAAGGCCATGCATTCGGGGGAGGTCGTTGGCCAATCGGTAAATTCTGGTAGCTCGGCACTGAGAATTTAATCGAGACCCCGCCGTTGAACGGGTAAATTGAATAGGCTTGACACATGAAGAACCTAAAAGAGAACGGGGAATGACATTGGCCTTGTTTCATACTGATTATGTACGTTATGACCAGGTTGATATAGGGTTCTGAAGAAGATATTGTCGACGCCACATGGAAGAATGGACCGAGATGTCCTCAGGGGTAGATTATATACTTGCAGAATTATCCGCCTTCGATGTTACATAGAAAAGCAGCTTTCACAAAGTCAAACGCCACATGTCCAAAAAAGAGACGCCGCTCCGCTCCAGAACTATACAGGAAGCAATCGTATACAAGCAGTATCCAGCCAACCCTAAGATTGCAAGATCGATCATCGACTAGTGGGGAAAGGGGTTTCCGCCGCTCCCCTCAGGTACGCAAACATGCAGGACGCGTGGTCTAGCCCGGTAGGGCGCAGCGATCGACAGGGACAGAGCAATGCTAGCCGGAGCTGATTGTGGGGTATTTACAGGGCTAAGCCAGTCCCCTTTCTCGTCCAGCGGTAAAGTGCGAGAACCGCTTTTCGGCGGTGCCGAATTTCACTCGGGTTAACCGGACGCCCTCGTGCCTGCGCAACCGCAGACCGCATGACTTGCCGGAAGCTGCGCTGATACTCCGTATTGAGAGTGACCACGCACGATTCTGTCGCTCGGATCATGGTCTCGCAGGCGTTGAGTATGCCCTCGCCTGCTTCCTTTTGTAGGCGCTCTACAATAAGCAGCAGGAGGAAACTGCCTTGCAGCAGCTGGATGCCGAAGAAGTAAGGCATGAAGCTAACGTCCGGATCGAAGCGGAGGATTTGTTGCACGGAATCGGCGGCTTCCAGTGCGTGTGAGATGGTCGAGGCAAAGGCCGGGGAAGATGTCCAGAAATCCTTGTCTTCGATCAGTGAGACAGGGTCCCACTTTCCGACGAGCAGGATATGGAGGACGTGGGTTAGGTAGGAGGAATACGCAATCACGGTTTGCGTATGCCAAGAATAGGCCTGAGACAATTGCGGGTCAACAGGCTCTGGCTTGTGGGTATAGGCAGTCGTCGATGAGGCGGCTGGGTCTGCGGCTGTCGCCGCAGCGAAGGTTGTGAGACTAGCTTTGTAGACCTCTAGCTGGCGCAGCACTTCCGAGACGTGGACCTCCCACGCTTCTTTTCCTTGAAGCCTGACCCCGAGAGTAGGGTGGTTTCGCGCCTGGTTTAGGTCGATAAGTTCGCCAGTGATCGTCATGAGCGGGAGGAAGAATCCAAGAATAGAGTGGTCATGGCAGATGAAGTTCGGGAAAATCCGACGTTTGTTTTGGTCACCCGACCGGGGACACTGAGGCCCATCTGGACGGGGACTGTTGCTGTGAATGATCCCTGCTTGCCAGGAGCTTTCATCCAGTGGAAGCAGCAGGTCCTCACTCTCAGCATCGAGTAGGGCTAGCGGACGATTGTAGCATAAGGCGAGATGGCGGTCCATGATATATAGCAGCCACCAGGTTCTGCGCCGCTCTTCCCGGTGTTCTTCCGTAATAGGACCGTTGTGCAAATCATGGTTCTTGTCACATACGCAATTCAGACTAGGGCGCGAGGGATTCGAATAGTCAAAACCCAGCCCACCTGGGGAACCGGGCCATCCGCCTAGACCGTAGCCGAAGGAGGGACTTGAACCATCGCTCATGCTGTCGATGTTGGGTGTTATTTCCATCTCTTGGTTCAATTTAAGTTCTCGAGCTAATGTAAAGGCCGCATGCCACCTAGGTGGAGTTAGTGGAGTGGACAGGGGATAGGAACAGGGGTACAACGAACCATCTCATACTCGCAGCCTTCTGCTCACTAGAGGAGATAATTGATGCCACATGGATATAAGTAATGACATCGTCTAAAGATCCAGCAGGCCCCACCAGCCCTTTATCGTCACCGACTCCTTCAAATGGGTGATGGGCCCCGGCGGAAAAGTCGTGGGCGGTCGGGTTTTCGGCAGGTGATGGATCTTGGTCTTTGAACGAGACATGTATCAAAGGCCGCAGTAAACGGATGATTAACGCGCAAAGGAATTGGCATATCTTTCTCCGTTGTAATGGTGAGATGGATAAAGAGAAGGCCCGATCATCCACGGCAGCTACCCAGAGCATGCTTGCCAGCAAGGCAGGACTAGTGGGCCTGGGGCGGTCGACGCTTAGAAAAGAAGTCTTTCGCAGGACGTAGCAGTGGATGTGATGGCACACAGGATGCATATGGGTTGAGAAAGCACTCGTAAAGTAAAGTTCAAGCAGATCGCACACCAGGCGACGCGGGAGGTTCGATTCGAGAAAAGGCATCAGAGGTTCCAACACAGGGTACTTCAATGGCGATCGGGAGGTCGAAGGCTGCCTTTGTCTTGGGAGGTTCGCCCCCGACACAGACGGTATGGGAGGGGCACGCTGAACCGGTCGGTGGCCAGCAAAATCAACCGGATTCCAAATATCCATCAACCGAGGTAGAGGCGCGTCGCTGCCCCCCGTGCCCGCGAGCAGATCATACGAGTCTGGCGACAGATGTGCCGCTGAAAGCCATTCCTCCGTGGCATTTGCAGCAGGGCCTGCCCGCTGCGGCTGAGGAGGGTCCGGCACAGACCGAGGGTCGTCGACACTAGGCGCAGACACGGCGCTGATCTCGTTTGTTGCCGGCGATCGCTGCTGGAAGGTTGATGCAGGAGAATTTTGGTCAATCGGCGACAGCACCTGCTGCGACTGCGACTCCCGATTGTGTTCCCCATCGGCCTGCGTCCCCTCGGTGGGGTCCTGGGCTGTCTCATCGCCGGCATTCGCATTTCCATTTTTCTGTTTGGATCTCGCGATACGTCCTCGTTTCCGGCGCTCGCGGGTAAATTGACAGTTTATATCACCTCGCAGGCATCTCGAGCAGGGAAATGCACGGTCGCATCGTACACGGCGAGTGTGGCAAGAGTCGCAGGCAACTCTGTTTCGGCGCCATCGTCGCTTGCCATTTGATAGCTCAACCTCGACCGCGTCGGGGACCGGAGATAGCGGGTCACCCTGGAGCTCCATCTTGGGACGTCATTGAGGTCAAGTGTAAAGAAAAAAAAAAAGAGCCTGGAGATGAATGAAGGATGTTGCGGGGAAAAGGCAAGAATGTCTCACCCGCAATTCGGACTTGGCGTGGAATTTCTCCAAATTTTTAATTTTGGACAAGGACTACACGTGGGCATCTCATGTGATCCATATTGGTCATGAAGCGACTAATCATACCTAGGTAATCATAGGGTAATTTACATGTTCGTTCATTTTAGTGCCTTCTTGAACCTCTCCAACGCTCGATCTCGACTCTCTGCGTGGTCCACAATGGGCCTGGGGTAGCCATTCTTCTGCGCAATTTCCGCCGCTCCCCTAGCGTAAGGTTCGTGGATGGCTTTTCCAGACACGTCGCGGAGCTCAGGAAGCCAGTGCTGAATATATTCTCCATCTGGGTCGAATCGCTCACTCTGGCGAAGAGGATTGAAGATGCGGAAATAGGGCTGCGGATCCACGCCAGTACTAGACCCAAATCCCCACCCGCCGTGATTGGATGCAAAGTCACCATCAATCAGATTCTCCATGAAGTAGCGCTCGCCACGGCGCCAATCGAGCATCAGGTCCTTGGTAAAGAACGATGAGACGACCATGCGCGTGCGGTTGTGCATCCACGCGCAGTGGCGGAGCTGGCGCATGGCTGCATCGACGATGGGGAAACCTGTCTTGCCATCGCACCACGCTTGAAATTGGTCCTTGTCGTACTCCCATTCAATATTGGTATGTTCGGGCTTAAAACATTTGTTCATACTACGGGAGTAATTTGCATTAAAATGGGAACTCCGTTGTGCGGGAGATAAAGACTTACCAGATGAAAGGCCAGTTCACCAGGACATGCTTGTAAAAGTCGCGCCAGGCCAGCTCGCTGATCCAGGTCATGTAACCGGGGTTATATCGATCAATATGGCCTTTGTTGATCCTCTTCGCTGTCGCGACAGCAGTCCTTGCGCTGAGCGCTCCGCATGCAAAGTAAGGACTCAAAACCGAGGTACTTTCACCAGACAACATGCTCCGCGCCTCCTCATACTCTTTTCCTTTCTCCTCAAGGAAGTTGTCCAGCCGCTGGAGAGCTTCATGCTCACCGGCTGGGTAAAGCCCCTCGAAGCGTTTCTGTTCTTCGTCTAGTAAGATGTGGGTATTGGGGGCGGCTGGCACATTGCAATCGAACAAGTCCTTGAATTGTTGTCGTGCATTCCCAGGATTTGACCCTGGTTCCTCAGAGACCTCGAGGTAATCCGGGTTTTCTTTTAGAAATGCCAGCCAGGAGCGATACCATGGAGTGTAAACGGAATATTGTTTCCCTTGCTGACTAGCCAGCGCGCCCGGGGTGACCACGCAGGTATCATGAGAGGGAGTGAAATTGATATCGTTATCTGCACAGAGTCTTACGAGCTTGGCTTCTCGCCGGAGCTCGTCTACCTCATACTCGATATTTGCATATAGGCTTTTCGCGCCCCACTGTTGACACAACTCCACAATCCGATTCGGGATCGTCTTCCGTTTGTCCTGTGTTTCCATATACAGGGGGGATATCCAACTCCCCTAGGTCTTGCTGCAGTCGCTTGAGAGTGCGCAGAGTGAAGTCCACTCGAGCGGGGCTAGTCGAATGGGCAGTCCAATCCTCGGGAGATACGACGTAAAGCCCGATCAACGGGACTTGGTGCTCTTTTGCAAATTGGTAGGCAGCATACAGCGCTCTGCTGTCATGAAGCCGTAGATCGCTCTTGAACCAATGTACCACAGCACTCCCTACGTTGATTGACCGCCGCTTGTCGGCAGTTTCCCGGCAAGCTTTTTGTAGTGTTTCAATTGGGCGTTCCAGCTCGCCATTGGTGTATGCTTGGCAACGCTCATTGCTCATCTCTGGAGGATAGAATTGGCGCAGGACTATGCCAAAATTCTCGGTTTGCTTCGCATTTGGGTGCGGCTGGTGCAAGTCAGGATTGCCCTTTTTACTCCCGTGCGAGCCATTGGGGTGTCCAGCTGGCGGTTCGGTGGCCTTCCTCTTTGGTGGCATAGCTGATGACTTGCAAACGAGCTGGGCTTGCGATTTAGCTTGAAGGAAACAGGTGCACGACCGATCGATAGCAGCAGAGAAAAAGATTCTGCTATTACTGAGAATCATAGGAAAAGCGCTGTTTAAAAAGGAATCCAACGTCATTCGATCTAGAGATCGAGATCGATTTCAGATCAGATCGGGTGACGTCAGAGCCCGATCTGGTCGCGATCTGTCCCTGTCCATGTATTTCTTGCTATTCCATGCCAGAAATGGATTCCTGTTATCCCTGTTATCCTTGTTATACCTAGGTATGCTAGCGAAATAAGTTATGTCAGTGACTCCCCGTGTCTTGCCAATAGCCAAGCTCGGCCTACTCCGCACAAAGTATGGCAGATCTAGCGTTCTCCTATTAACCAATCACGCACCAGATGCAAGCAACCTCGTGTTCTGACATCAACTGTTTTTCACTGTAAAGACGTGCAATTCAACATAATGGCTTATATTTCACACTTCTCATCCCGATGCGTCATATTCCATGTCATCCTTCATGGATACCCTATTAAACTACCCGCCCTATCTCTCTGGGACAGTATGTTTCTCAAGCACCAAAGCGTCCAAGCAAGGGGGATCGACAACCCTAAACAGGAGTCAAGCCACGACCCAATATTGGGGAGAATACAACTGTAGTGAAGGGAAACCCTTTTTGACATCCACGGAGTTCTCCGTAGGTTACGAAAAATTTTAAATCTCGCCCGAACTAGGATCCATGGTTCTAGGACTTCCCCATGTCTGTCTCGTCCAGTCATGCTTTCGCCCGTTTTCCCCACAACCCCAAGGAGCTGTCATGGAATCCGAGGTATCAGGTGCGCTGGTACGGTCTTCCAGTCGATTCCCTTCATTTGCCCCCGATAGCCTCGATGGCCTCTTAAGCTCATCCCCACCACTGGCCAAATGCGCAGCTTGAACAAACTTTATTCAGCTCGTGTATTTCTTTCATCCCTCCCCAGCTTCTCCCGATCTTCAATTCCCCTTATATCTCTATCCCTTATCCATCTACTCCATACCCCAGGGAATAACCAGCAATGTCCCTCCATCGACAATGGCCACCGATAACGCCATCAGCGTTGCAGAGTCCCTCGCCAACTACGGCCCATCCGACCTAACTCGCACAGGTGTTTTCGCCGCCTTCGCGTCGCTAGCCTGGTACAACGCCATCGAGCTCGTCATCCTATGCTTGTTCTCCTTCAGACGCTGGCGCGGCACCTACTTCTGCAGTCTGCTCGTCGCCTCCGGCTGCATCATCCCGTATTGTCTCGGGTTCGTCCTTCTCTTCTTCCCGACTGGCGTTACTCCCTGGCTATGCGTGACCCTTGTCGTGCTGGGCTGGTACGGCATGATCACCGGCCAGTCGATGGTGCTGTGGTCGCGGCTGCATCTCGTGCTGCAGAATCGGAAGTTGCTGCGCGGTGTGCTGTGGATGATCTGTATCGATGCTCTGGTCTTCCACATCCCGACTACGGTTGTCTTGTTCGGGACTGTTGCTTATCCGACGGGTCGCTGGGCCCGCGCGTACGATATCATGGAGCGTATACAACTGGTCGGTTTCTGTATACAGGAATTGATTATTTCCAGTATCTACGTCTGGGAAACGGTCAAGCTACTCCGTCTCAGGCCGGAAGGTCGCCCGCAGGGAATTCTTAATCAGTTGTTGATTATCAATATCCTCATCCTTGTGCTGGATATCTCGGTCGTCGTCATCGAATATGTCGGCTACTATGCCGTGCAGGTCTTGTTCAAGCCTGTCGTGTACAGTGTGAAGCTGAAGCTTGAATATGCTATCCTTGGGAAATTGATCGCGGTTGCGCGCGGTGGCACGGACAGCCAGCATATGCACTCGAGCATGCGGGAGATCAACGAGACTGGCTCGTTTCCTTCGGATAGGGATCGGATTTCGAGTTTGGAGTCGCCAATGCGAGATCATCGGCAGTTCAGTCTGCCGTGGCCTTGGGAAGGGAGTTCCAGTCATTCTACATCTACTTCATCTGGTGTTATGCGAAATCCATGATACCCTGTTTTGGTCTGGCGTTTGGGCCTTTGCTTTTGGCCTGATATGGTGTTAATATCCTCGTGTTTGACTTCGCCACATATATGTTGATAATCTCTACATCTTGAGAAAGTAATATAGCTGTTTCAAAAAGGTTCATATGAGCGAGTTATATCTCTCCCGAGTATACTGCAATCAAAATATACATACTTCCAGTCATTTCAAATCATAATCAACGGTAGTAACTAGCCAAGCCGGTGTCGGTACCAGCCTGCAGCACCAACACACTACCGTAGATCTTACTCTCGGGCAGTACCATCGCAGTACCGACAGCCCCCAGAGTCCGGCGGGTATCATGGCCAGTGCCGTCCTCCAGTCCCAGCTCGATCTCAGAAGGGATACTACGACGACCAACGATGACAATGTTGTTTGCCTTGTTGGATGTGTTATTAAGTTCTTCACGCACAGCAACAACAGCCATCTGGACTGTGTCGGTGATGGTTTCGTTCGCAACTGGTTCGTGGAAAACGACGCGCTCTTGAATTTCCTCCGGCACTGAATCTCGAATTGTCTCGAAGAAAGCCATGTCGGATTGAGAGGAAGATACGGGGGGTGCACTCGAGCTGGAAGCAGGTGCTGCAGTGGACACTCCTGGTTTGCTGCCATCACTGCCCAGTCCACCAATTTGGATAACAGTCGCAGTGACCTGGTCATTCTGAGCGAGCTGCATGACCATCCGAAGAGCGAAGCGGTCGTCCTCACCGCCAAAGAATGGAAGAACAATATGGTGGGAGTGACTGCCAGTTCGCTGGCGGGCGAAGGTTGAGCCCTGGAGGCTCATACCGCTGGCGGTGCGTGAAATCACAGGTCGCTTTGATGAGGTTGACACTGGGCTGTATTCGATCAGGATACCGACATGGCCTGCGACCCGCTCGAGGATATCAGAAACAAAGTTTGTGTAGGCGCCGTTAGAGAACCTATTTGCGTCGTCGATCTCTAGCCCGTTATGGTGGTCGGCCAGTGTTCCGGTCTCGCTCCAGGGGAGCAGGAGCATGTCTGCGGTGTCATGCTGTGCCATGCCGATGACAGTGTCTGCGTAAGAGTGCTCAGGGACAACGGACACGCCTGCCATGAGCGAGAGATCATGCCAGTCTCCGAATGCGCGGAAGGTGTTCACCACCGGATCCCACAGCGCATGCTCGCCCGCAGCAGCAACCTTCATGACACTGGAATCACGGTCTGTCAATTCCATTAACCTAACACCGTGAACCTTAAGTGGGGTATTGTCTTCGTCCTCTTCTGGGGTAATATGATCTTCAACAGTTTCCTCGGTCTGCTTTGGCATCTTCGCAGGGTGAATGCGTGATGACACGGGTGCGCGTCGCTTTGAGCTGAGGAGGGCTGCTACAGTACAGACTCCGGAAAGGCCATCGAGGCGAAGGTAGACGAGGAGTTTGCGGACTGGAACGGTCTTCAACTGATCTTTAGCAATGGCGACACTGTCATTGCGGTCATCGCGTTGGACAGGGTTGCCTTCCCAGTCAATTTCCCCACGTCTCCATCGCTCGACCTTAACCTGGTACCATGTGGGATACAGCAGGGTAGTTAATGGAGTGGTCAGGAATGTGGTGACTAAGGCCATCACGACAAAAATTGTAAATGTGCGAGTGCTCAAAATCTTAGCTTGGAGGCCAATGTTCTGTGGTGATTGAATCAGCTACATCCTCAATCGGGGACCTTCCTGCAGGGTTAGACGTACCAAAACAATTAATTCAACCAAACCTTTGCAACTCATCAACACACCAATTGAAAAGCTTTCACGCCATAGAAGACCACAAAGCCGCGATGCAACAGCACCTCCGGCGACTTTCGCAATGAACGCGATCGCAATTACGCCAATCACATAACCCCAGACGATTCCGGAGTCAAGGAGGCCCAGATTAGTGCTCAGACCAGACAGTGTGAAATAAAGCGGCAGGAAAATGACAGCGACCAAATCCTCAATTTTCTCAGTAAGCTTGATGGCAAAGCCGCCTTCGTGCGGACAGATCAAGCCGATAACGAAGCCTCCAAAAATGGCATGAACACCAATGATCTGGGTGAAGAAGGCCGACGCCAGAGCGATAAGCAATGTCAGGGCGACCACGGACTGGCTGGGTCCTTTTTGCAGACTGCCAGTTTTCTCGAGGAAGCGAAGGAACAGCGGGCGGAAAGCGAAAGTCAAGAATAACATGTAGGCAACGCAAACTAGCAGCACGTACAGAGCCGTGATGCCAGTACCCGCGTTGACAAGAGCGACGCACAGTGCAAGCAGGATCCAGCCCACTACATCATTGCCAACGCCTGCGGACAGCACGATAACACCGACTCGGGTCGGAAGCAGCTTCAGCTCAGTGAGGATACGACACAGCACGGGGAAGGCCGTGATGGCCATGGCAATACCGATGAAGAGCAGATAGGTACCGAAGGCAATGGGCTTGGTACTAGGGTCATCGTGGAATTCATGATAGAGGCCATAGGAGATAGCGCAACCCAAGCCGAACGGCAAGATCATGCCCGCAGCGGAGACGCTCAAAGCGACCCGCCAGTTACTGACGAGGAAGCGGAGGTCTGTCTCGACACCGACCAAGAAGAGGAAGAGAATCAGGCCTAGGTTGGCGACTACATTGAGGCTGGGAATGCTGGCGGCCGGGAAAATAGCGTCGGTAAATCCGGGGATACGGCCCATCACCGACGGGCCCAGAACTATTCCCCCGATAACCTCTGCAATCACTCGGGGCTGACGAAGCTTCGAGAGGGGCCAGTGGATCAGGCGACATAGCACGATAATTATTACGGCCTGCTTGTCAGCCAAATGATTGTTTCCCGCGATGGCGACATAGTTACCTGGATAATAAACAACACAAGTGGATTCTTGGAGTCATAATGGGTTGGGTTGCCGCCTTCTAGGATGCCACCCTGCGGACTGACTACATTAGTGCTACTGGCCATAGCAGTAGTGGTCGCGTTGGCGGTCGCCATGCTGTGCAGTACCCAGCTTAGGCAGATAGAACAGGCAAAGGTGATTTTGCAAGTCAAGATGTTGGAGACTGAGATAACCGGAAATGAAAGTGGGAGTCAGCTTGAGCTAATACGAGGGCCAATAAGATTTAAAGTACCATGGGTCCTTCCAACGGCTTGGGCTCGCTAATCTCAAAATGGGAAGGTCAAAAGTTAAACAATTAAATTAAATTAAATCGAAAGTCATTCCTTTGCTTTCTCTTAGGGACGGAAACAAAGATATATCACAACATCACCGCATCCGGCCTGGGGAATAAGTCCCTACATTCCTCTTTCACTATATTCACTACTTACCACAATAATACTGGAATCTTAATAAAGTATTATAATCTCCGCTCTTGTGCAAAGTTCCCACGTGGTGATGACAGCTCGGGCCTTTCTGGGGCAGATGATCTACCCCAGATTATCTGCCCCAGCTACAACCCCACAGTGTACCAACAAATCACAACCACAGTCGCTTTAGAGGGGGTTCTCTATGGACACGCCTTGGTATTGTGACATCTAATTCTACATGAATTTTTTTCATGCCACCAGGCCAGGTGGTGTTATGCAGCGGCTGGGAAATCTGACATATTCGGGCGTTAGCTACTTCGCCGGATAAATTTTTGACTTTTTGTTAGCGCTCTTGTGGGAAGTATATCTGTTTTTCTTCCTCCATTTGAGAGGTTGGGCTGCCGGGTCTGGGACGCTTTACTCCCTCAAAGCGCACGGCAGGCTAACGCCATGAATAGCCTAGTTGGTGGCTTGAGCGGGCGTGCATGAGACCTGTGAAGCGAATAAATCGCTCATTGAACAGCTTTCCATGTCAACATAAACCGCACAGGTATGTGGGTAAACCTCATACTTCGATTCCTTAGGCCCAACGCTATACTAGGTTGTGGTACTTGAAATATTGTCCGAGCCGTCAGGTCCCTCTTCTTATTTTGAACAGAATAGAAAGACGAGATGCTGGGAGTTGTATTTATCTATGGATTGAGCCTATCTCGGGATAAAATAAAGCACAATAATGCAGAACCAACCGTAGAGCAAATCAAAGGAAACACTGACATGCAACTCTTGAAAATGCAGACATCAATGACCTCACAAGTAATACCGTATCGCCAAAGTCAGTAAGCAGCCGTATGAATTCTGTAGGGCCAGTCAACAGCGTCTCGAGCCTATCGATGTTTGTCTCGAACCGGTATCCGAGTACTCAGAGGGTAGGTATTGAGCAACAACCACGCTGCGATTCCGGGCCTTTTTTGGGAGAGGCGGAGCCTCCATTCCACCTACGGTGATGATGCTCCCCGTCCGAGGGCTTGGCGCGGGCGATGCGTCCTCGTCCAGCTTAGGAGTAATCATCTTCGCGCGGCGAGCGACGATAGCGCGAGCAGGAATGTAGTGCAGGATCAAGTACTCGCTGTGGAGCTCGTCATAGGTGGTGTAGGACGTGTCCAACTCCAGAGCCTGAGCGACTTCGCCAGCGCGGTACACGAACCCATGGCCAAGATTTCTGGTTTCGATCTCCAGGATTTGTGCGCCTTTGCCATGCGAGCGCCATTTACGGCACATCCAGTCTTCGGCTTGGGCCTTGCTGGCAAAGGTCGAGATGAACATGCTGGTTCCTCCGTCACTGAGGTCGTTGATGTGACGCTCAACGGCAATTCCAAATTCGGTTGTGTTGTCGGTGAACGTGTGCATGTTATTTGCGGTGAGGCCTTTTTCCACGTCGTTTGTCATTGACTTGTCATACTGCACACGGTAAAGGCGCTCAGGGAGTTGGGTTCGGGGTAGGGAGTATTCATCCATTTTGGCTGGGCCGAGACTGATCAAAGTTCTGGGCAAAGAAGGTTGATATGATCTTTCTATGAGAGAATTCTATGCTGGAGTGGTAGATGCAGAAGGACATGGAGGAGAAAGTAGCTGGTATATATAGACTGTCTGAGACACTGAAAGGGTGATTCCCTGGATCCTGCACAGAAGAAACAACCAGTGACTGCATGAAAGAATAATAAACAAGTGTCTCGGACTAAGGAATATTCTAGACTGAAATATTTCATTGAGAGACAGAGAAATGCGTGAATTCTTTTGTTGCTGAATGGCTCAGCCCTCTAACTCTCAGAAGTGAAGAAAAAAGCAACAAGGAAGGTTATCTACTATACATGCTGCGCTTAGACAGAGACAAAAGAAGGAAACCTTGGAATGAACATTTGAGTATATATCTCAAGACAATGCCTTCTATGAGCGGCAATGTATCAATGAGCCAGATATCAAAATATGCAGTATGGGAGTAGAGACATAAGCAAAGAAACAAACAAAATGCAAGACCTTCTGACACCAACTACCAATTGCACCAACCAAGCCTTCTTTACCTTAGCCTTAAGAGCTCCGCACCCTGAAGAGGTAATAGAGCGTAATAGCAGCGAAGATATTGAAGATGAAATAGCACCAGAAGTAAATTTACCGGCTATATCTTTTTGAGTTTCTTACTCAAGTACCTTTTTGGTGTCTTTTTTGATCCAATATACCTAGCTACACCGAAACAGTCAAGAGGACATATCTGGCTTGAGGTGGAAACCCATCCACAGGTACTTATATTTGTTTATTTTAGCAAACAAAACCGAGATCTGGGGCATCCCTTTGGATAACTCATCCCAGCAATTCCTGTTTATGGGACATTGGCACCACTGAGCTCAATCTCTTCTTGCTCTTGCTGTGTCCATCCCTTCGGTGGTGCCTGCACCTCATAGTTCCAATCAAAGGTATCCTCGACAGTCCCAGATTGTATGCCACGAAGAGTTTGCAGCAACTTAACGCAAACATCACCACCCTCCTTCTGAGCCCCGCAACGGTACTCAAACTTATCACCACGGGACCGCATCGTAATACTACCCACAGGCACCAACGCCGCCGCCGTACCAGCAGCAATAACCTCATCAAACTCGCCCAGCTCCTCATATGCAACCCGCCTCTTCTCCACCCGGTACCCCAGCGTGCGGGCAATTTCCAGCACCGACGCCGCCGTAACCGAGTCAATTGCATTCCGGCTATCCGGCTGAACCACAGTGACCTGATCACCATCCCGCTTTACTCCAATGAAAGCAGAAGTCGAGAACTCATCGACTTCACTGCGAGTCGCACTATCCAAATGAAGGGTAATCCCAAACCCTTCCCGCCGCGCCCGGTCACTGTGTCGCAGCACAGGCGCATAATTTCCACCAACCTTGGCAGCACCGGTTCCATGCGGCGCACAGCGATCGAAGTCCTCCAAGATTAGCGCTTCAACCGCGCTAGCTCCGTGGTACACGCCAGTCGGCATAGCAAATACAGCCAGCGTGTACCCGTCCGGCGGACTTAGTCCCAGCTGCGCCGAGGAGCCGAAGAGTATGGGTCGGACATACATTGCAGCACCGGAGTCGTGGGGTGGTACGTACTCGGCGTTTGCGCCAACTGCCAACCGCACGCACTCTATGAAAAGGTCCTCCGGAACGGGAGGCATCGAGACTACTTCGGCGGAGTACTGCATGCGCTTGGCGTTGCGGTCGGGCCGGAAGATGGTTATCTTGTCATTGGATGGGTGACGGAAGGCTTTAAGGCCTTCGTAGACTTGCTGGCCATAATTCAGACCCGGCGCCATCCCGTGCACTGGTAGGAAGGGTGAGGCGACGAATTGCGGTGCTGACCATTTGTTCTCACCGCTGTGGGAGAAGTGGATTTCGACATGGCCATTGCCTGCTATGAATGAGAATCTACTGATTACTAAAGGGCAATTGCTTACCATCCCGGACTTTAAAGCCCAGGTTATTCCAATCGAGAGCAATGGGTGGTGGGGGGAACATGATGAAGTGTGGATTTATCAATGCGGGGAGCCAACGCGGATTTTATATCTGTGCTTCTATAAGGTTTTGGCTGACTATGCTGACTCAAGTCAGATTCCAACCTCCGTGACTGGCAGGTCGCTATAGCCCTGCATCTGTTGACAGCGTCCATAAGCTGTCACTAAACACACTTTCAGTTTCCCTGGGATCTCATGCAGCGAAAACTTCTTGTACATCTCCGCGATGTTCTCGAATTCGTCCACGTAAGTGAACATCCATGACGTATCGATTTTACCTTGCACCGCCAGATCCATTAAAAATGGAAAATACTGCATCTGGTAAGCTATCAATTCCAAAAAAAGGAAAAACAAAAAGAACCCGACCTACCCTTTGGGGCCACGTTTGACCCCCGCGGACTGTCAGCGCTTTCTGCATCAACGGCCCAATCGGGAAATCACGCGTCGTGAAGAAGAAATCCCCAACCAACGCCACATTCCCACCCTTACGGGTTGCCTTGATGATCGCCGCCAATGTGTCACTACTATCCTTCTCAAGTCCAATGGCCTGCATAGCCGGATACTCCTGTTTCCCCACGCAACGGTACCCGCTAGCCTCAATGGACCGATCAAGGCCATGGTCCTGAACCGACAGAATATACTCAGCCACATCGGGATGACTATCCACATCAACAGGAGTCATGCCAAAGTCCTCCGCAATCCGCAGTCGCTGAGAATCCTTATCGATGGCAAAGACCTTCTTGGCCCCACGCATCTTCGCAAGTCGCTGCGTGGCGAGACCAATAGGCCCACAACCCCAAACACCCAACACATCCCCCTCTTGCACCTCAGCCAACTCCAGCGCATGCCAAGCGGTAGTCACAACATTCGCCAAACCCAGTAATTTCCTCGCATCGATATACTCCGGCGCCTTGACACACGTTAAGTCCGCATGCGGTACGCGACAGTACTCCGCCTGGTTACCTGGATACCCGCCGCAGAGCCGGCTGTAGCCCAGCTTCCCGCCGAGTCGGTGGCCATACGCGGCTTCCATCTCCTTGGATGGGTTCGTGTTGTCGCAGAGCGAATACTGCTGTCGTTGGCAATACTGGCAGGTACCGCATGAGATGACGGGTAGGATGATGACCCGGTCGCCTACTTTGAGGGATTTGACATCCGGGCCGACTTCTTCTATCATGCCGATGGCTTCTTGGCCGAGAATATCGCCTTTTTCCATTGCGTCTTTGAGTTGGCCCTCGTATAGGTGGATGTCGGAGCCGGAGATCGTGCAGTGGGTTATTTGGACAATGGCGTCGCCCGGGTCTGTGATCTGAGGCTTGGGTACGACTCCTACTTCGACATTGCGTGTACCCATCCACTGCGCTGCCTTCATCATTTTGCTTGGGTGCGGCGTGTATGCCGTGCTACGGTGCATTAGATGAGGCTGGCTTTGTGCCGTGGCGATACTTACCTGGGCATTGTGGCCGTCATGGTTGTGAGTAGTGGTCGATCACCAACGCAAAATAACAGTTCGAATGGGTCTCAAGGGGGTTGATCGACCGACAGTTAATGCTGTCAACGTATAGCCGTCCAATTGTGGAAGATTGGGCCATGCCAAGTTTGGAGCAATGGCAAATTAACATCAAGATGATGCCAGATAGAATCATCCCGTATCCGAGTGGCCAAAAGTTATATAATTTCCATTAATGCCCCTTGAGTTTGTCCTATGGGTTTCCAGAACACATGGCCGAGCCGGAAATTAAGGCCGGTTACTATCGCCCAAAGACCCAACCCAACGGCTCAGGTAGTAGGTCAACATATACACCCGTGGACTTTACCTTGTATAGAAATACAAATATAATGTTCAGCATTCCAATTCCGGAGTTAGGTGTCTTTGATATCAACTGGGTTCATCCACGTTTGAAATGAAAATTGCATTTCTGGTTCAGCATTGGTCCAATGTCATACATACACTGGTAAAAACACTGTACAGGGCTATTTCGATGTTGACAGGGCTAACAAAGCAAGACATTGTATGCATGCAAATAAAAAGGGATATCTTAAAAAGCAAAACGTGCATCTTAGTTGGGCCGGGGCTTGGGGAGTTTGACTGACTGGCCGTCAGGCATAATGTCGCCCGCCTCACTGTCACTCTCGCTATCTTCGTCACTGCTGGAGTCGGATGCAGACTCGGATTCGCCGGAGCTGGGCACTTCGTACACATCACTGCGGGGTGCCGGGGCAGACTTGCGCTCAGGTCGCAGCTTAGCAGCCATTTCCTGCTTTTGGCTGCTCAGCATGTCCTTGAGGGTCATATTTGGCTTTTTTGCGACAGGTTGCCGAGGTGTGGACTTTTGCGCTTCCAGCCTCTGTTCACAGGCTTTCAGGTGCTCACGCAAGATCTCAAGCCGGGCGCGGTGCTGCTTTCGCTTGGCCATTTCGACCCTGGAATTGGCCAACTTCTGCAAGCGATCACGCATCTCAGTTAAAATGATGCCAAGCTGGGGGTTGTCATGGGTTTCCCGAAGCTTGCGCTCGATCTCTGTCCTCTCCGCGCTTTCCTTCCCCTTTTGTACTTTCTCGTCCATAGCTTGCCAAGATGTGGGCGTTTGCGCTTCCAGCCCCTGTTCACAGGCTTTCAGGTCCTCACGCAAGATGTCAAGCCGGGCGCGGTGCTTCTTCCGCTTGGCCATTTCGAGCTTGGAATTGGCCAACTTCTGCAAGAGATTATGCATCTCAGTTAAAACGAGACTAAGCTGGGGGTTGTTATGGGTTTCCCGAAGCTTGCGCTCGATCTCTGTCCTCTCCGCGCTTTCCTTCCCCTTTTGTACTTTCTCGTCCATAGCTTGCCGAGATGTGGGCGTTTGCGCTTCCAGCCCCTGTTCACAGGCTTTCAGGTGCTCACGCAAGATCTCAAGCCGGGCGCGGTACTGCTTTCGCTTGGCCGTTTCGAGCCTGGAGTTGGCCAACCTCTGCAAGAGAGTATGCATCTCAGTTAAAACGAGGCCAAGCTGGGGGTTGTCATGGGTTTCCCGAAGCTTGCGCTCGATCTCTGTCCTCTCCGCGCTTTCCTTTTCCTTTTGTACTTTCTCGTCCGTCTTAGCCTGCCCTTTCCCCTTCTTTTCGGTCTCAATTTGCTGAGTCAACTGGTCGATATCAAAGCCGGGCGGGTAGATCATATCACTACTGGATGGTGGTGCCTGGGTACGTTGGGAAGTAGATTTGGGTGTTTGGGTATTGACCGGGGTCTTAGGCGTGGCTTTGCTAGAAGTGGAGGTTGAGGGTGTTCCTGGGGTAGGTTTGACAGCGGACTTGTTCTTCGGCGTGGCCTTTTGTGAGGTTGCGCTCGAAGGTGTCCCCTGGGTAGTGTTGGTGGTAGGAGCAGGTTTGGCAATCGCAGCATTGCGCGGAGTAGAGCGTGGGGCGGCATCCAAGCTAGAAGCAAGGCTCTCTCCCTCGGCGAAAGAGACGGATCGCCTCTCCGTTGCTGGAGAATCCTTGCCACGGATGGCGGAGTGCAGCTTTTTCGTTCTGTCAATCACAGGAGTCTGTTTATTAACAGAAGTAAAAGAATTGGTAACAGGCACGTTGCTACTTGGGGAAAGTGACTCGCCAAAAGAATTCTGGGTGGATGTTGCGTCAGATTCTTGCGACAGATCCAACCTGACAGGCTGCTTGCTAGGAGGGCTCTGTGTAATGCCCAGCCCAATTCCAAATGGATGAGGCTTAGGAGGCGCTTCGTTCTCCTCCCGGACGCTGGCTTGTCGAGCTGGGCTCGAGAAAGAAGGCGCACGGGCCCGTCTGTGTAGTGGGCTCGTTTGGGCAGCTGGCGACTTCGACATCGACTGACGAGCCTGCTCGGAGGGCAGAACAACCGCAGGCACAGACCGAGGAGGGGTCGATGGGCGAGTCGAGGGATGGGCCTGCCCTTGGCGAGCTTCTTTGACTGATATGGACTCTTCGGGGGCCTGCTTCCGCTTGCGAGATCGAGCCTCAAGAGTTGTACCGTCGGTTTTCGAGATCGAGAGATCCGACTGATCCGAGGTCTTCGAGCTCCTAGTTACCACAGGCTCTTCCATCTGAACATCGCCGTCTGGGTCAATCAAATCCTCAGTAATCGGAACAGAGTGATCAACGCGAGGAGTGATGGGCTCATCCTTGGGACCATTTTCTTCGCTGGCGTCGGACTCGGAATCAGATTCAGAGTCGCCAGAGTCGTCAGAGTCGTCAGAGTCTTCAGAGTCGTCAGAGTCGTCAGAGTCGTCAGAACCAGCCTGATCTTCTGCTTCTCTTTTGTCCTGCTCGGCGGTCTTGTTCTCCGCTTCAACCTTATCATCCTCAATATCGCTCTCCCCTTCACTCTCCTCTTCGCTGGACCCGTCACTGGAGACCCCGGTAACCGGTTCCGCTTGCTCTTTCTGCGGAGGCTTGGATACACTCTTAGCCACTGCCGCCAGATGTCCTTGTCCGTTGACTCCGTTAGCCATGCCAGGCTTGAATGGTAGTTTCACGATACGCCGCGGAGCAGACTCTGCTTCAATGTGACTTGAGCTAGCAGTAGCCTCCTCAGTGGATTGCGTCTGTTGGTGGGCATTGGGCGCAGACGGAATAGGTGGGGATTCAGCATCGTCAGGCATTTGGGTAATTGTCCGCTTAGCTGTACTCCTCGCAATGGGTCGCTTTGCGATATTTGGCGACTTAGGCTGCGGTTCCGGTGACCCAGCAGCTGCAGATGTAGGTGTAGGTTGAGATCTGGCACTGGACGCTCGTCGCTCGGCTGGTGATGGAGACTCTCCGAGCTCCTCGCTCTCGCGCCTGGGAGGCGGCGTGCCAGCAATTGTAGGGCCCATGGACTTCGCTGGTGGGGAAGTGATAACGGGATTAGGAATTTCAACAGAAGAAAGAGGTAAATCACGATGGCGGTGCTCAACTGGTGACCGAGCCGAGGCATGAGAGTCATTATTGGTACGCCGAGGCGATGCAGGCGAATGTCCCCATTGGATGTGAGATTGAGACAGAGATCGAGAGTGAGTACGCGGCGATTCGACACTACCATCCTCATCTTCTTCCTGGATAGCAGGGAACTGTGCCTCCATCGCCTCCTTTTTATCCTTCATGGCACGCTTGCGCTCGTAGGCAACAATAGCAGCATCCCAATCCTGGTCGACAGAAGGGAATCGCTCCGGGGCAGCCGTGGTAGGCCTTTGAATAACGCGAACGGAGCCACGCTGGTCAAGGCCATCGGTGCGAGCTTTTCCATAGTCAACCCAGACATCAGCAACGGTCAGGTCGGGATAAAGATCGAGATCCTCCTTAGTATCATCGAGGATTTTCTTAATCGCAAGGGGTCTATCAACCAACAAAGTTAGCAATTGGAGTTCGACAGCCGGATACGTATATGAACACTTACTCCAGCTCTGGGTGCAGCTTGGCCCAATGTTCCTGGATCATGCCCGCCAGTCCGCCAAGCGAAACCTCTTCGGGGTGTTCCAGAACAAGCAAGAAAACACCAGGTTTCTTCAATGTCGTTGAGACTGCAGATCCTTGGCTGGAGTCATCGTTGGTAGTCTTTCGCGCGCCGAGCAAGGTCCGGCCCCAGCTGGAGCTCGAGCTCGAGCTCAGCTGCTCCCGCGGGAACACTTTAATTGAAAGTCGGAGAAATACCATTGCGTCAGATAATGTAGTAGGCAGTAGATATACATGCAGGTGATGGTATTAATTGGAGCGATGGCGCGTGGGGGAAGGAAGTTGAGGCGACGGTAGTCGCTAGTAAAAACCGGTAGAGCTGGAGGGGAGGGGTAACTAATGGTAAGGAGCAAGATTTAAGAGAAACGGTTTCATCAAACACACATGACCTCTCAAAGAGACAAGGTGCCAAACACCAAGTGGAATGGTGCAGGGTGAGTGGGTGAGAAGAAAAAAAAGACGCGGAGGGGAAATCAGAACGCGGAACTGGCGCGAAGTAGTCACGTCCGCGGTCCACTTACTGATCTCCCACATCTACAGGCCAACTTAAGTGAGAACAACCTTGGAAGAAAAGAGTCATTCATGCTGTGGTATTCTGTTTAGATCTTGTTCCTGACTGATATTCTAAGGTTATGGGTTCCTGGGCAATTCCATACAATGCGGATGCACTACATCATGCATATCGCCAATTGCTAAAGAGTGTACAGACACGACAAATTGTTCAAGTATGTTCATACATAATTTCTAGAGATCTCCCGGACACAAATCTATTCTGGAGGCACAAAATACCTCCGGAAGCGATCATTGCGAGTCAAGCCCAGCTCAACAACGACCGCATGGCAGCTCATCAACAAGCTCGGGAATCTGTATGTCCAGAAATTGAGGTACCCTTCGGGCAGGCCGCCAATATTATCCTTAAGGTGGTCAGGCATATCGTTGTAGTGATTGCGCTTGTTACGGAGAGCCCTCAAAAGATCCAACATCCGCGACCCGGTGTACTTGCGCTGCTTGCCAAGATTGTCTTTGAAGTCTCGCGGCAATGACCGAAGGAAATCCATTTCAGGACCCATTACCCGCCTGGCTACTGATTCCAGGCAAAGCAGTGCGTCCGAGGGAGGATCGCGGGGCTCAAACTCGAAGTGGTCAGATACATCGCAGAGGAAGGTGAGACGGTCTGATGGGGGCCAGAAGAATGGGTGCATCAATACAGCGCTTGCGTCAGGACTAGAAATTCATGTCAGTAAGTTAAGTGGCAAGTGGCTTTCTGCAAAGAGAGATTCTTACCGCTGGCGAGGGTCTAGAGACAACATGGAGCGGATGAGATCATCCGCCTCGAAAGCGTAGTCGCCCAGACGGTTCAATTCCTCCAAATCGAATTGGCCCTTGACGATGTTTGCCTCCCGCATGAACTTACCATTCTTGTCGAATGGGTGGCTGCCTCGGGTCAAGACATAGTAGAACACACAACCCAGTGAGAAGATGTCAATGGCCCTGGTGGCGCGGCGGTTCGTCTGTGGGTCCACCACAGCGGGCTCCGAAGACTCTGTGTGCTGGGATGCGAGGGACATAGGACCGTCATCATCCACCAGGAGCTCAGGGGCACGCCAGCCAGAAGTTCCAGCGGCGTGGGCAGTGGTTGCCCGGAACGAGCTTTGATTGTCTTCGAGTTTCTTGCACAGGCCAAAATCCGAGATAAGGAGTCGCAATGCCCGCGAAACAGTACGGCCACGCGGCATAGCCACGAGAATGTTCTGCGGCTTCAAATCACGATGGACGATCTTCAAAGAGTGCAAGTAACGGACACCCTGCGTGATCTGCCGTAGTACGTCGGGCATGTCTAAGCCGGTCTGGACAAGCTCGGGGTAGCTATCAGGGCGCTCAATGACATCCTGAAGAGATGCTGGACAAAGCTCGAGGCCAATATACAAGAACCCGGTGGCTTGCTCACGGCAAAAGTATCGGATGACGTTATGATGGTCATCACTTTCCTGTAATAGCCCCACTTCATGGGATGCGATGTCGTAAAATTCCATCAACATACGCTTGACCGCAACGTCTCTCCCATCAAACGAACCGCGGTAAACCACAGTCCCATGGCTGCCATGTCCCAGCACAACATCAGTGAAGACCTGGAGCCTGCCGATGCGAACAACGCCATCCACCTCAATAATCTCGTTCGAAACCGTCCGGACCATCTGGGTATCGGCCTCGAGTCGAGCCTGGGGGGCCAGGTTATTGGCCTGCTCCACGCCCTGATCGGCTCCCTCGGGGCTATCGCCCTCAGTACCAGGCTTCTTGCGTCGGCGGTGTGATTTCCCTCCTCGAGATCCACGAGCACGAGGCTTTTTCTTTGGCTTTCCAGGTTCATCGGCGTCCTCGTCATCAGGCCCACGTGACGGTTCACGAATTTGCACCCGCGGGGTAGAATTTGGAGTGTCTTGCGAGGCACGGGGGTTGATCCTCCCTCTGGTGATGTATCATCCAAATCTAAGTTCACAGTGACATTAGGAAGTTGTTGGGTCGGTGTAGATGATCGTTTGATATCCGGAGCACCGACGACGGGAGTGGAAGGGGTCGAGAGAGAAGGTTTATCATTGGAGTTGATGATGTTCTTGATGTCCAATTTCTGCTTGGCCAGATCTCGAAGGTGATGCGAGTTGAAGTAAATGAAGGTGCAGATGAACAGTAAAATCAACGTCACGACGATATCCAAAGCATTGTCCCAGCTCTTGCGAATTATGGCGCTATTTCGTAAGGCGGGAGGCAAAGCCAGCTCAGAAGGACTGCGAATGATATCTCGTGGTGTGTCATTGGAGAGTTCAGAAGTGGACGAGCCAGCGATTCTAGGAATATGTGGACGGATGGTACGAGGGCCAGTGAGAGAGTGAACACCGGCTAACGCATTCCGCTGTTGACGCGCAGTCAGACTCATCAGTGCTTGTCCATGGCGGAAGAAGTCTTTGTCATAGCATTGAGCCATGGGAGCACGGCCTGTAGCCAGGGGATAGGTTTCCTCTGAAAAGGCATACCAGCCCCCTGCCTCGGTGCAATCGATGAATACACGCATATCTCTTTCATCGTCAAGAGATCCATAATCCGGATCCGGTGGCTGAAGAGGTTGTGAGAGCAGGACCAGGGGGGTCGAGACACCTGGTCCGTCTCTGTTGGCAGGACGAACGACATCAAAGACTCTCGCCACAGGAGATGAAAAGCGCTGGGTATAGCGAGGCCGATCCATGCGCGAGTGATCGAATCCCAGCACAACGCCATCATGCATACTGTAAATGTGGCTTTCATCCATTGTCCTATAGTACTGACTCTGCAGGTCCATATCACGGTTGTTCGGTGCCCACTCGGAGTACTTCAAGGTGCAAATTGGATCTCCCGTCTCAGTGTTTTGTATGGCGACGGCATATTCAACCCGACCAAGAACCAAAGTGCCAGACGTCGATTCACACTCATCGGGGTCCAGGTCTTCTCCATTCACCTTCCGACATTCAGGCGCAGCGGTAATTGGACCACGGGAACTGAACACCCTCAAAATGCTGCCAGTTCGGGCGTCAATGGTGTACAATGTAGTTTCTTTTCGGGCGGTATAGGTCACGGCAGGCTCGGTACCGGAATACGGGGTTTCATCGACAAGCTGCTTCACGGTTAAGCCGAGCTTTTGCAAGCCGGCGTCTGGGGCGGGGCTGTAGATATAAAGGCTGCCATCTTGGCTCGGTTCGACAATCCACAGAAAGTCGTCTTCGGGGGCTGTATCGTCAAAACTGGAACGATTCGCTCGGTGGTAGATACTCTCAACCAGAGGACTGCTCGGGACCTCCAGGGCCCAACGAGCAGCCCCGGTCTTGCGATCACGGGCGTGAATTGTTCCATCGACGGTCGCCAGCAGCACAAAATCCTCAACCTCCCAGTCCTGCAAGGACCGCGCGTGAAGCTGCGAAGCCAAGCCCGCAGAGGTGCTGCTGGCTTGGACAGGAGGGGCTCGAACGGCACGGCCGGAGCCTGCCAGAGCCAGAGTAGCAAGGGCGCTCGCATCGTTGGGTTTCACGATGGGTGGTGCGGCCACTGGGGCCGCATGATTTGATGACTCCTGTGCTAGTGGCACAGAGACACGAGAAATAGAGTCATGGGCTTCTGATTGCTGCAGCGGAGCGACCAGAGTTGGGAGAAGGAGGAGTGCGACACTGGCGGGGAGTGTCGAACGGACGCCCGGCAGCCGCCACCGCATTGTGGAGCTTTCAGCACGAAGGTTGAGTCGTAGGTGAACAATCGAGGGAACGAAGGAGGTAGCGGAGGGCGTCTCATGGGCCGATGTTGAAACGGAGAAGATATTGTGGAGCGAGTTGAGAATCCGGGTAGCGGATCATCCCCCAACCCACAAATGCTGGAAATGAAAAACGGTGGGAAATTCAGTCTAATAATGAATGCACAATCAAGAGATGATGAGAATGACAGGATGGCACCTGGGCAGAAACATAGAGATGAAAGGAGATGAGCACATTAAATGTTGTAGGCAGAGAGATTGTGTGTATTACACGTGTACATTACAGGCTGTGACGAGTCTTTTCCCGCCTCCACGGCTGTAACAGCGAGGTACGGGTACTTTAGCCACGCACGCCTTCGATCTACACTGAATCCAGCATAGCCTAGAACAATAAGCCCTGGAGAACCTTCGAGAGTGTCTTATCCCTTATGCCCCTTAATATATGGATACTCTCGGACATTCGTTAATAGACACCTTATGAACCTGCATATGTATGTTGTATGCTTTGTCAATTTTATATATAGTCATAGTCATCCTCGGACGTGTGTTCTCTGGTAAGGTGGATTGATCACTTTGAACGAGTCTTCTACTGTGGACCTTCGAACGATTACTCCGTACTCCGTACGAACATTGATCCCCAGCATTTTCCGGTGGGTCAGGCACCCTGGCGTCAGGGGTGAAGACCAATCAAGGGCGAGACAACACACTACTTTTATAAGGGCACATGAAGAAAGAATCAATCCATTATCACCAAGGATCTTTTACAACAAACTATGTAGATCAAAACAGCACATCGAACGCCGCAACCCCGTCCTTGTGCAGTACACGGAAGTGCTAGTGAAGGGGAGGGGTAAAAAAGAGAGAGAAAGGGAAAAGAAAAAGCAAAATAGATACAGGTGTAGAAGGATGCGGCCACAGAAGCATGTGGAGAGAAAGGGAATATAGAACAAAAGAAAAAGGGGGATCATGTATGATCCAAAGAAAGATAAGAGGTAGATATTAGACGGAAGATGACCTTAACCGCCGCGGATCATCCAGGTCACGGCAACAGCCCAGCCGCTGACGAAGATGACGGTCAAGATGCCTGCACCTGCACGGTCACCGGTACCGATGCTGTTCAATATGGGGACATTACTGTCCGAGGAATTGGTGCCAGCGTTCGGGTTACTCTTGGAGGTTCCACCCGATGATGCAGTCAATGGCGCCTTGCCCGAGAAGGGAATCAGATTGGCGGCCAGGACACCCAGTACAGCCATCTGTTGCTCCAGACCTTTGGTCCCGTCCCAAGAGGCTTGCTTGTACCAGCGAATACCACAATGCTTGCCGTCATCACCACCCGAGCATTGCTTTGCAGCAGCCTGGGCCGAGGTTTTCAGCTGAGGGTAGATCAGATCATAAGTGCCGGGGACGATGGTAGTCAGCATTCCAAGCCAGTTGGTGAAATAGGCCTTGAAGGTGATCTGGTTCCGATCGCAGTTACCGCTGCCTTCACAGGTGATATCCGATAGAATTTGGCCGCCAGCTCCGTTGAATCCGGTGGTCGGGTAGAACTGTTGGGAGGTCTTGATGAGACCCTCAACACCTTCCTTCCATTTCGTTTCAGTGCCATTAGTCTAGTCCGAGGTTAGTATCGATCGCTGCGCAGCATAGCAGAAGGACATACATAGTTGTGCATGTAAGCAGCGCCACTGATATAGGTGGCATAGTTGTAGGTCCACTGGAAATCGCCGTGATCCGTGCACTGCGTGCCGCAAGTCGTGGTATCGGCAATGTTCCAGTTCTTCTGCTTGAGCAGCGGGGTCGTAGCGCTCCAATCCCAAATGCGCTCGGCCCAGTCTGCATATGTCTTATTTCCGGTGTAGAGGGCGAGACGGGCCGAAAGTTGTAAGAGTCCTCCGTTTGAAATCGCGTTCTTCGTGAGGTATCCGTCCTGGTACGGCCAAATCTGCCAGCGCATACCACCGTGGCAGCTGCTCGTATCCCAGCGGGGGTACTGGGTGTTGAAGACACCCTGTGCGAGGGATACCCAGGAAGGTTCACCCTCTCGTTCGGGGAAGTTGAATTCCGCGGCGGTGATAGCAGCGAGACCCCAAAAGACCTGATCGTCGTTGCCTAGGTACTGACTGTAGTTGCTGGGGAAGAAATTGTCGTCGCCCTTCTGGAAGTACATTCCTTCCTGAATGGCGTCGTTGAACTGGCTGTCACCGGTGACGTACCAGTACAGAATAAGGGTCATGAACATGGAACCGCCCTCCCACCAAGTGCCATCGAATTTACCGGGGATGTCTTTGGACTCGCGAGCGTCGTAGTATTCCATCATGGTGGTGGCGACCGTTTTGGCCGCGCTTTTGAGGGAGTCTGAGAGACGCACTGAATTAGACATTGGATGCGATCAAAGGGGGAGGGGGACGGACTCTCATCGTCGATGTTCAACTCGATAGCGAGAGCACCCTGGACGGCGAATGCGCCGCCCAGCAGAGTGGCCAGCCACTTGGACAAAATCATGTGTGGAATCTCAAACGAGCGTAAGGGCCAGCGGCATAAGGGGAGTTGGATTGCAGGAATAGAAGTTTGGGGGGGAAAGTAAAAAGGTTAAGAAAAGATGACGGGGTCTGGGGGTAACCGGCAACAGTACCGGGGGGTTACAGTCCCTGGTACAGTGGGCTGTCTCCGTCTAAGAATGTTGGGCTATTTCACCGCATTAACGTTCTTAGTACTGCTATTCTGTATTTCCTGTAATATTGAGTCTACATATTGTTCTTCTCCTTTTACAATGGGGGAGTATAGGACTATTGCTGAATTATTGGTCTACTGCCCCTAAAAATAAAACGATGACGGTTAGACTCAGTTCCTGGCGGCAAATCCAGCCCTGCAGAAGGGAAATGAAACACTGGGTTCAACGCTGAGACACCCCTTGATAATTGCATCGATCTTAGTATGACTTTATCGAAGATACCTGCACAGTACAGCATAAATTGTCCAGACAATGCCGATCTGGTCTGTTGCCCACTTATGATCCACTGGCTGGGAATGTGATCATCCTGTCAAAATCCAAGAACTTATGAAGTACGAGTATTAGCGGATGGTACATCTGCTTCGATGGACGAGAATGGGTTACTGTAAGACAGAATATCAATCAAAAACTACATCCCTCGCATACATCTATGGTGCTGCCTTGGCCCTGGCCTTGGCTACGCTAAGCTTTTCAAACTCAGACAGCGACCGCTTTAAGTCTTCCGCTTTTGGACAAATTGGTGCCTGATCCTTCAGGTATCAAGGTCTCTCCCACTTGGCTTTGTGTTATAAACATATGTTGCGGAATCCCTATTACGTTGAGGTACATGATTGGAAAAACCGGCAAAAGCATTCACAGAGTCAAGTTCTGCTATGCGAGTTATGTCGGTGAGTTATACGGTCTAAAGCAGCCGGTCTCGGCATCCGATCCTTTTGCCTGAGGATCTAGGCCAGAAGAAGAAGACTAATTATGTGCACGCAGTACATTCACCTAGGCATGACTCATGAGCAGAGGGAGGACTATACAATGACTTCGAGGCTATAGGCCATATATGGGGTGACCGATGCCACAGGGCGTAGCTCATACTGCACGGTATATCTACTCGGTAGACTACACAAAAGGCTAGATGGATAGATCATGTACTTAGTTGAACTTCTATTGCACATTTTTAGTCCCTTCATAGAAAGAGCACAGAGATGAATTCATCCATGTCATCACAATCGTGTCCATTACATCCGGTTGCGTTGGCGGGGAGCCGCACGGATGATGTTGTCCACCCGCAGGAGAAGCTAAAATAAAGTCAGCGTATGTTCCCAAATTGAACATCGAGAATAAAAAAAACAGTGAAATACATACCTCGGCTGCTTCTGAAGCAGAAGAAACCACCGCCCTCTTCAACTTATAAGCCTCCACCACACCAAGCTCACGCATATCCGCAATACCACCACCGGGCGTCAACAGGTCAAGACCGGAGCTGGTCATACCGTTGTTGATGGCCGAGCGCAGGCGAGTCACCAAATCGCTGGAGTCCAGACCGGCGTTGTCGGCGAGGATGGTAGGCAACTGCTTCAAAGCGCGAGAGAACGCGTCGACAGCAAGCTGCTTCTTGCCGGTCGTGTTCTGAGCGGCCTGCTCCACGGCCTTGGACATCACCATCTCGGCGGAGCCACCGCCAAGTGTCACACGGGGATCCTTGACAGTCTGAGAGAGGACGGCCAGAGCATCGTGGAGGGAACGCTCGGCCTCATCGAGGAGCTGCTCGGTGGCACCGCGCAGCACAATGGTGCAGGCCTGACCAGCGGCCACACCGGAGAACTTGATCAAGGTGTCCTCGCCAATGATCACTTCCTCGATCAGATCACACCCACCCAGCTTGACCTGGTCGGGGTGCTCGAAGGTGGAGGCGATCTCACCGCCAGTAACGAGCGCCAGGCGCTCGATGCCGTCGAAATCGGCGTGTTCGATGGACATAATACCAGCCTCAGTGAACAGCTGCTCGGGCCAGTTGTAGATGAGCTGACGGTTGACGAAGCAGTTAATACCGTGAGCCTTGATACGCTCGACCTTTTGGCGCATCTTCTCACGCTCTGCCTTCTCCAACTCAGCAAGCTTGCCGGTCGACTCGACCTTGACTCGTGCACCGAAAATCTTGACCTTATCTGTGTCCATGGCTGTGTTGGCAACCAGGATCTTGGCGTTCTCCAACCGCTTGGGCTGGTTGACACCGACCTTCTTGTCCATAATGAAACCCTCATCGAGGTATGAATCGCTCAGCTTTCCACCGGCCTTCTTGATAACCTGGATGTGAGAAAGGTCGGTGGATCCCTTGAGACGCAGAACGGCCTCGCAAGCTAACTTGGCAAATTGGTCCCGGTCTTGCGACAAAACTTTCGAGCTGAGTGTTGTGCGGGCAATAGCGTGCAAGTCCTTGCGGAAAGCCTCAGGGTCCTGGCTGCGGTCGACCGCCGTAGCCTCAAGAGCGGTGAGGGCAGCCTTGCTGGCTATCCGGAAACCCTCGATGATAGTCTGGGGGTGAATCTTCTTGGCGACAAGCTGTTCGGCCTCACGTAGCAGCTCGGCGGCCAAAACGGTGACCGATGTGGTTCCATCACCCACCTCATCGTCCTGGACCTTGGAGATGTTGACCAAAACCTTAGCCGCAGCGTTATCCAAAGCGATGGACTTAAGAATCGTAGCACCGTCGTTCGTCACCAGGATCTCTCCCGTTGATCTGCGGGAGCAAGCATGTCAGTATTCCCGTGGTCATATCAGCACATAGGATTATCGATAACTCCCCACGTACGCAGATTGTAGGATCTTGTCCATTCCCTTGGGGCCAAGGGTACTCTTCACGAGGTCTCCGACGGCGATAGCACCGACAAAGGCGGAGAGACGGGCATTCTCGCCCTTCTCTTCAGTGACATCGTCACCAAAGATCTGTGTGGGATTGCCGAAAGATGCCTAGGAGGGGTAGAGATGAGCCAGTGCACACACATATTTTCCACGCCCTCGGGGGTCGACTTGGGAATAGCATACCATGATGACCAGCTGGATAAGGCAATCGACCAAAGATCAAATGTCTTGCTGGAAAGGTTGAATCAACTTCTCCTGTCAACAGTGGGGTGGGAAAGGAGAAAAGTTGCCGCACGATTGGTCCGAGCTTGTGATTGGCTGCACCTCATCACCGCCCGCGATGTGTCTCGACGTTTCCTTTTAGTCGTGACGATCCCTTTCGCTGGAATTGACCCTGTTCCTGTCAATATCCACAATGGCTGACTCCGGTGAACTCGCTCAGGCTCCCGTGAGCAAGCGGCGTCACTCTGCTGTCGAGGCCGAGAACAGTGAGTCCCCTGCATCATGGATACCGCCCAGACCGCTCCCTCGAACGGAACGTAATAGATACTGACTCTCTGCGATTGCTAGGTGATGATTCCTCCGACGATGATTTCGGACCGGCATTGCCGTCAGAGGTTGCCCCTAAGAAGAAGCGTCGCAAGCTTCCTTTTGAGAAAGTCTACATCAACGCGCTACCAGTCTCCGCGCGGTACTCCAAGTCCCTTATGCACAAGGACCAATTGTCATTTGTGACTGTTGCACCCTACACAGACTTTGTGATCACTTCCTCCGTCGATGGATTTGTCAAGTTCTGGAAGAAGATGGCGGAAGGCATCGAGTTCGTGAAGGAATTCCGTGCTCACCCAGGCGAGATTCGGGGCGTAACTGTCAGCGCCGACGGCCGCAGTTTCGCGACAGCGGGACTGGACAAGACGCTGAAGATATTTGATGTTATCACATTTGGTAGGCTCATAATGTGTGGCTCGTGTGGTTTAGCACTTACTAACATTAATAGATCTCTTGGCGATGTATACGCTGGACTTCGTGCCTCGATGTGTTTGCTGGGTACACCCGCGCGGCGCCTCACTGCCTCTGCTGGCCGCGACGGACGAGTCAAGTAATACGATTCAAGTATTTGACGGACGTGGCGAAAATCCCCAGCCATTGCACACTTTGAAGTCGATCCACCGCAGCCCCGTGGTCTCACTAGCATTCAACAACGCCTTCGACTGCGTCGTCTCCGCCGACGAATCAGGAATGATCGAGTACTGGAGAGCTGGAGACGGCTCTTTCGAGAAACCCAACAATGTCTTCGAGCTCAAATCCTCAACAAATCTCTTCGCATTTAAGAAAGCCAAATCCGTCCCGACAGCCATCACAATCCCCCCCGTCCGGCGAACACTTCGCAACGGTTTCCTTCCCAGACCGACAAATCCGAGTATTCGACTTCGCAACCGGGAAGCTTTACCGCACATACGACGAATCAATAACCACCATCACGGAGATGCAGCAAGCCGGAACAGCACCATACGAGCTTGACGAAGTAGAGTTCGGGCGCCGCCTAAGTGTTGAGCGCGAACTCGAAAACGAAGCCACACGCAACAAAGTAAACGTTTGTTTCGACGAATCGGGCCACTTTCTCCTCTACGGCTCTCTTTACGGCGTGAAATGTGTTAACACCTACACAAACCGGGTAGTCCGCATCTACGGCCGAGACGAGCCATTCCGATCCGTCAACCTCGGCTTGTACCAAGGACAACCGCAACGCAAAGGCGTCGTAACCGTCTCAATGGCAGCAAGTAGCAACCCGCTCTTGCAGGAAGCTGAAGAACGCGACCCAATCCTCCTCTCTACCGGCTTCGCCAAGGTGCGCTTCTACATGTTCACGAACGAAACAGACATCTCGAAATCCACCCGCGATGTCCAAAACGAGAAGCCAACGCAGGCAGCGGCAGGCACGGGTACGACAGCTACCAAAGCCGCTGAGACCGGTACTGCCGCAATCCTGCACACGACCTTCGGCGATATCCACCTCCGCCTGTATCCCTCGGCTGCGCCAAAGGCGGTGGAGAACTTCGTCACACACGCCCGGAATGGGTATTACAATAACACGATCTTCCACCGTGTAATCCGCAAATTCATGATTCAAGGTGGTGACCCGCAAGGCGACGGGACGGGTGGCGAGTCCATCTGGGGCGGGGAATTCGCCGACGAGTTCTCCGTTCTCAAGCACGATAAACCATATACCCTGTCGATGGCCAACGCGGGACCCAATACGAATGCTAGTCAGTTCTTCATTACCACAGAGAAGACGCCGTGGCTGGATAATAAGCATACTATTTTTGGGCGTGCGGTGCAGGGCTTGGATATCGTGCATAAGATTGAGAATGTGCGGACGCACAAGGAGAAACCGGAAGTTGATATTAAGATTGTTAGTATTAGCGTCTCGTGATGTACAGCCCTGGGGGTTCTAGACGATGTGTTACAAAATATGTGTACTATAAAGAATCATGGAATGCCCGCATGCGTTGTACTAAGTACTCTGTCACTTGATCAGACAGCTTTTTAAAAAAAGAAGAGAAAAAGAAAAAGAAAGATGGCGAATATGACCGTAAAAGAGAATCGACGCAGTCGTCAGCATAAATCCACTCCGCCATATCCCAGGCCAAAAGCCCGACAGAACAAGGAAAGGAAAAGAAAGGAACGAAACCCCTGAAACGAGAGACCAAAAACCAACAAGAAGAAAGACACAGCATGAAGCCCATTATCCGTACCAAACACCAACAAATGCAACCATAGCCGGGTAGTATGGTATAGAACTAGCACATTTTGCAAACAAAAGAAAAGGAAACATAAGAAACCTAATCCAAAACAAGCTCTAAACCTGCCGAATCTCCACATCCCCAGAGCCCTGCTCGATCTTCGTCAATCGCGTCCGAGCCCCGGGGACAGGAGTGCTCGTCTTCGCCATTGTAGAGCGCGAGCTACTAGCCAGGGAGTCAGTACCGAGGCCGGTAGTCTGGACAGGGAGGGGCGGCGCGCCCCAGGCGGCATCTCGCGGAGCGGGCGGAGAAGCCGTGCTCAGCAAGCCGCTGCTACCGCCGTTGTAGAGATTTGGGCGTTTAGCGTCGTGGCGACGCTTGAGCCATACGCCCACTACGGCAATGATGCTGAATCCAATGACCAGCACGATGAGCATGATGACCCAGCGGTAGTGGGAACTCCACCTATTTGGGGAGTTTGTTAGCGATTAGATGGTACTTGATTATTGATGCGGATGTTGCGGGTTTGATTTCCGGTGTTAGGATCAAACGTACCATGACTCCTTCTCCTCTGCGGCAGCGGCGGAATTATTCGAGTTTGCGCTGGCGCTGGAATCAGATGTAGAGGCTGCGTCGGCTGAGGATGCGGTTGTTGTGGTGTCGGTGTCGGTGTCGGATGTATCCTTGCCGCCGGAGTTGCAGTAGTTATTGTACCAGGTTGAGAGGGTGGCTTGGTCGGCGGCGCTGCAGGAGGAGCAGACGCTACCGGAGGATTTGAGGCCGGTGAGCAGGGATGACTGGCAGAAGCATGAGGTCCAGGTTGAGGCCTCGCCTGATTCGCAGGAAGCCTGCGCGCCTGTCAGGGCGGTGCAGGTCAGACCGCATTGCGGGAATTTACTGGAGGCAGATGTGGGGAGGATGCTGTCGGCGGCTAGGGCTGAGATTGTGAGGGCGATAAGGACGAGGAAGAGGAATGGGAGGCGCGTAGTGAGTGACATGGTGAGATTGGATGTTTTGTTGTAATGAGGGGTGGGTAGCGAATGTCGGGCAAGTGAGAGCCGTGCCTGGGGCTCGATTTGATGTCTGAATGAGATTTCTCAGTCCATACTTGCATAGGTCAATGAATGAAAGAAGAGCAAGTCCAAAAGACCAGAAACGAGGCGAAGATGGTTTTGGGTCTAGTCGGGGCCGAACGATTCCGGATTCAGCTTTTCGTCTTATTTATTTTTGCCCTATAAAGTAATCAACTACAACATATTTGATTCGACTATTCGATTTTAATTTCTTTTAATTTACCTTAGAACGTTATAACGTAGTACTGCCCAGTAGTACTGTACCTGACTGTAGCACTGAGCGTCTTTTTAATCTCCGCAAGCGGATCGACGTGGAAATCTCAACATTCCAGCATTTTGACACCTGCCAGATCTCGATTTCCTAAATTCCAAGCCTCAAGACCAACTTTTTATCTCGTTACATCGCTGGATGCAGAAATGATTGACTAAGGCCCACGTTTTTTAGGGATTATCGCCTTGGCTGAAGATCATCCTTTTCCCATGCAAGGAGTTACATCTATGGATGTATATTGTACTCCGTACATGTACGATGTACGATATACGATCTGGGAACTGAGTTATATTCTAATAGGATTCAACCTGTAACCCATCCCAGTCCTTCATTAAACAAGGGTCCACCACGATCGGCAGTCGAGACAGTTGGAGGCGATGAAGCCGTTTCAACGTCTTTGTTAAGTGGAGATTGTAAGATTTATAGACATCCTTGTACCGAGTACGGAGTACAACATATACAACCCTTTCTTGATATTATATTATATCTCATATAGAGAGGAGAGGCTGTTATGCATATGTTGTACATATAGCTCCCATTATTTACTACGTAAATTCAGTGACCGCTTATTCTGTAAACACCCTTGACCCCGGATTCAATTTTATGCCGATTGGTCCGATGTTGCGACCAGGTCGCTAATAAAGGCGTGTCTTATATTATAGATCCGCCCTGAGACATAGAACCCGATATAGAACATACATGTACCAAATACCTAGGTATGTCATTGTGTATGAGCATGTGATACAGCAGAGATCTTAGCCACATGGCTAACAAATTAAGTCGAATATGGTGAAGTCCCAAGCCACAGAAGGCAAAAGGAAATTGTATGTCCGTTATAGGTCATGCCGGGGTGTTGATACCCAGGGTTATCTACCCTATTTGTATACCTAGGTATGTATCGACAATCTTACATGTAAATAGATTGTAAATATGTATAGAATAGGTAAACAGGCCAAATAAGAAAATACAAGCGATATAACATAGAAATCTAGTCCAGAAGCCTTGGAATGCCCGGAGATGATTGGATAACAACTCCTATTATTCCTCCCCGCATTCCTTCCCTTCTCCAACAACCCTCCTTATACCAACAATGCCAACAATGCCCTCCCGCCAACTCCTCTCAACCCTAATAACTTCCCTCAGCAACACCCGCTGGACCTTAACCCGAACCCTCCGAAGCGACAACCCCCTCGACCTAAACGGCGAGCTCCGCGGAACCGCAACCTTCACCGCCCAACCCCCCACCACCACAACCGACCGCGACTGGCTGTACTGCGAAGAAGGCGAAATACCTAGCAATGTCGGCACAGGCGCCTTACCACCAGGTCTACGCTGGACAAAGAAGTACATCTGGCGCCTGGGCAGCGACGGCGGACGTGTCAGCGTCTGGTTCGTGAAGGTCGCGCCAGGCCCGGAAGAAGCAGACTATCTATTCCACGACTTCGACTTTGATTCGGGCTCGGGAGAATCGGAGTCCACATATGCGCAGAAGGATCCTGGAGAATATGTCGCGCCGCCTGTGCCGCCTGCTGTCTCTACCTCTGGCAATGACGCAAAGACTACTGTTCTCAATGCCAGGGGTAACCACCTCTGTATCAATGATATGTATCGCACGGCATATGCGTTTCGCATTGAGCCTGATACTGGGGAGGTGCTGAGCTGGTCTAGTCGACACGTTGTGCGTGGCCCGAAGAAGGGACAGGATATCGTTAATCGGTATGAGAAGGCATCAGATGGTATTTGAAGTATCCTGCAATTGCGACACGTCTCGCACGAGGCTACGAGCAGATCTTGATAGACGCCGTACATAAACCTGTAATCGTCTACACAGATCACGATTGATGATATATGTTCATATATTCCCACTCATATCTCGATCTGGCTCCGCTCCCTTCCACGCCCATCCGGCTATCCCACTGCTTCTCACAGCGTGTAAATGAAATCCGGTCTTTTGTCACCCAACAACTCGATCTGGCTATGCTCCAAGCCTTCGATCCAGTGGTCGCGTTCACCGCGTCTGCGCTTGGCATTCTCACGTCGCAGCAGGAGGTACTGCACCACGGATCCACCAAAGAGGAACAAAACCAGGTAGCTGAGAACTACTCCGTGGCCGGGGTAGTATTTTGGCTTATCATCATCGCGGTAGATGTTGGATGCGACAATGCCATTGAGATTTCCCCAGCCGATGATAAACCCGAGGGAGACACCTCGTTTGTAAACACCTAGACAGGAATAGGGTTAGTCTTGGCCGTGGTCATACATACAAGACAAGAAGGGCGAAAATTACCTTCGGTGTTGTTACTTGTCCATGAAATCGTGTTCGAAATGGCTGGGTAAATGCCCATGGCCCCGAGGAAGCATCCTGCGTAGCGGGCGCCGGCAGATTTACAGCCTAGTAGCATAGCAAATCCTACCATGCCAAGGAAGGAGACGGCGATATTGCATAGACCACGCTGTCTTGTACGGTCTGCAATGAAGCCAACCGCCACCGTCAAGACGGCGGCAGCGGCATATGGCGGTACGCTCAGCAACTGAGCACGAATCGAGCTGTAGCCTGTAGAAGCAACTAGTTAGTAAACAGCCGCGATAACACCGAACACAACCACCAGGGTTCAATATTTACCCTGAGAAAAACAATGTTAGCTCCACAAGCTCCAACGCAGCGATGTGCACAACTCACTAGTTCACTGATAATAGTAGGCACGAAAAGCGAAAACGCATAAAGCGACCCACAAGCACCCATATAAATCACAGCCCCAGTATAAGTCTTCCAATCCTTCAAACTCGACCAGAAATACTCCATCTTAAACTCCTCATGCTCAGCACTGGACTGCTGATCCATAGCGAGTCGTCTAAGAACGCGCTTGCGATCGATATCCGACAAGAACCGCGCCTGGTCGGGGAAGTCATAAACGCACCAGAACGACGCAACACCAATGAGGAACGTGAGAAGACCTTCCAGAATAAAAATCCATGCCCAGCCCCTCATGTTCCCGATACCGTCCATCTTCGCAATCGCTGCCGCGAGCAGCCCACCGAAGGAACCTGCGAGCGCGGCCGCGGAGAAGAAAATTGCCATTCGTACGCCGAATTCTGAGCGCTTGTACCAGCATGAGAGGAAATAGCCCACGCCGGGGAATAGACCGGCTTCGGTTAGGCCTAGGAACCACCGGACGGCCATTAGTCCGTTGTAATTTTTTACGAAGCCCATGCAGGTCATGCAAATTCCCTGGAATCAATTAGAAAAGATACCTGAGAGGAAGGGAATGTTTTACATACCCATGCCATCATAATAAGCGGGATAAAGATGCTCGGCCGCAAGCGCTTGAGCAGGATGTTAGTCGCGGGCTCGAAGACCGAGTACGAGACGAAGAATATAGTCAGGCATGCATTGTATTGGGCATTGGTCATGTTCAGGTCCGTTTGAAGACCGACGATCTTTGCGTTGCCGATGTTCGTCCTTGACAGGCGAGATTAGTTGAGATTCCTCGGGAGACAACTCCACGGCTCCAGGGCTGTCCTTTTGGCTTACCGATCAAGGAACGACACGAGATAAAGTAGACTGAGCCATGGCACGAGACGGAGATCGAGTTTCCACAGTAGCCTGCGATCCTATGGTGTTTGTGCTGTGGTTAGTTACTGTGACTTCGAGTGATATTAAACGCATTGAGTGGTAACACACAATTTCTGCCTTTTCCTCGTCACTCAATCCTGCATCGGGGTCCTCAAATCCAGCTGCAGCGAGCGGATCTTTGGAATCGAGAATCTTCTCGGGGTCAGAAGAGCGGGATTCAGTTCGTTTCTCGAAGGAGTCAACCATTATGCAAGAGCAGATCGGCAGGGGGGAATGTTCCGAGATGTGCAGCTGCTTTGCGTCGACCTGCGAGCTACTTAAGAACAACAAGGGAAAGGCCAAAGCAGAGAAATAAAGCCACCGAGCACTATGTAAGGAGGGGTAAAAACACCGACGTCTTCATTGGGTGGATAGTGCGAGATTTACAGGGTCCAGCTGCATGATGGTATGACGGCTACACGCTGGCCCGTGTCTTCGCCCGCGTGCAGGAATTGCGGCATTAGCTTGGATCTTAATGTTGGGGCCCCAGGCTGATCGGCATAGATTTGAATGATTTGAGGCATGATCGGCATGAGATCGTCTACTGGAAGGTTCGAAACAGAAAGAAAGCCAAAATCATTGAACGGCAGTTGGTTTAGGTTGACGTTGAGTTTCGAAGTCCGGAGTTTAGTTTCCTGTGATATTGCAGCCGAGCCTGGGCGTCCGGGGAAAATTATCTACGCCATCCCCAGACGGGCTCCATCCGGGGTACCCCGGGCTCCACCAAGCCAAGCTTTCCCGCCTGAATCGCATCATGTACCTACAATAAGGTATTCGCCAAGTCCACGGCCCGCTAGTTTAGATTAACACGAGCGACCTCGGTTTTGCTTAACTTCAAGTTGTCCACTATGTGCACTCGGCCGAGAGCAAAATAGGTGGTGTCGGCCGACGTTATAATGGTTGATCGTCTGGTCCGAAGCTAGGCGAATGTGGTGCGGTTAACGCCTCAAGGTGTCCAGCCATTGACCGTGTATCTTCTTGGATCCACTTAGGATAATGGGCCCTTTTCTCATGTGTTGATTGGACAGTACTGACTCGGCATAGTTAAAGGATTGTCTCGGCATTGGTCTCGTTAGTGGTCGGTTGCTCCGTAGGCCCGAAGAATTCGTGCCAATCAACGCGCAGCCATAAAACATTGTAAGCGGGTTCGAAGAATCCCGGGCCGGGACTTGTCTCAGTCGCGCTAAGCCCCGCAGTCAAGGTGCGCACGGCTTTGATGACCCCGCGTGGGGGTGATCATCGCACACATTCGAAGAGTCTTGGTTTTTTTGTGCTAAGTTGCGTCAGCAGCGCACCAGTAACCTGCTACCGTAATTCGGGGCAATACAGTATACCATGGTTTGCAATAGCGCTGGCATAAAAGACTAATTGATTGGCGCTGCGCCGAACATACCCCACGCACTGGAACTCTTGGCAGCGTGCTTATGTATCATGTTGAGAAGTTTTTGGAATGCCCGTAACTATTTTCTTATTGGACTATGGTTTAAGTTGGCTCTCGATGGTGTCATAGTCGTAGGTTGTATTTGCGATATTGTGAGATGTAAATGTACATAGTAATGATAGATGTACCCCGGAAAAGGGACGACAAGCAAAACGCTTATGATCAATGCAGTAAGCCCATTTTTCCTTCTTATAGCTACTTCAAGATCGGACACACATTCCACATGCAAAGGACACAAAGGCCAATTGATCCCGATCAATGTGTATTGTTGCGATCATCCCGGTCCATCTGTTTACAGACCGTTCTTTCGCTTGATATCACCTGGGCGGGACTCCGGCTTCATGGGGCTACCAAATCCATTGACGCGTCCATGGAGCCACTTGAGAGTAACGGTGCTTAGTGCCATGACAACGGCACTTAGAGTAAATAGGCCAACACGACCTGATGTGGGCAGTGCTTCGAAGATAGGATATGGGTACCTAAACTAATTAGCGAGTGGCGTCAAAGGCGCTGAATCATGTACGAACCATCCGTTTTGTGAGAAGCATTGCTCGATCCAGAACCAGTAGCCGAAGGCAATAGTACCTGACAGCCCGAATGCAGGAAGTACAGTGATCGTCCATGGTGGGGATAGGAGCAGCAGGTCAATCAACATCACCACCGACGGCGTTGCGTGGAAGCTGATGTCTGCAACTGTGTTAGTAGGGGTATCTTAAAATGTACCTTTTACAGACATACCGGCATGCATGGGGATAACGAGATCTTCGGGAACCACCAAACGCTCATCAATCTATACTTGGGTTAGGTAAATGTGTCAATTTAGCATCAAATTACTTACCAAGCGAAGACCCCAGTACAAAACACTGATCACGACCTCAAGGGGGGCACTGCATGTTGACAGGATGTTTTTGACCAGGAACAGTCGCCGGGACGAGGTAATATCCGCTAGTAGTGCAACCGCAAAAGTGAGTGTTGACAACGACAGGCCAATCACGGTCAGGTATTGAAAATGCCAGCCATATGCCTGATTACTGTCAAATATAAAGTTCAGCGCTGTTTCCAACATCGAAATTAGACGGGCGCTTACGCATGGTTAGGGTTTTCGTGCATGCTTCAAGAATGTCAGCAAGCTCTCAAAGTCTACCTAGGTAGTTTGGTAGAGGACGCATACTATTTGAATGACCACAAAAAGCTCGAAAGTCCGACCAACTGGAAAACAACCCGTCAGTGCTGAACAAAATGACAAGTGAAAGGACCATACTTACATGAACCAAGGCTGACAAGCCCCGTGAAGGGCTCGGCATCCGCTGAAGCGGGTGCTTATCGACAAGAGGTCTGGCCATATCGGGAAACAAGTCAGAACGCAAGCGTCCTAAAGTCCTGGTCTAGCTAATATGTAGTTTAGAAAGAAACTCCTCCGAATATGCTACCAAAGCGCAACTCAAGGAACCAATGTGCATCCAGGGAACTGGAACGTTGGTTCAAGGTACGACACACGTGACTGGCGGAACTTACCGGGTTTCCGCGGAAACTTCCGGCTTGCCGCGGTATGCCGGTCCGGGGTATCGGATTATAACATAATCCGGCTGATTCATCGTTCCTTATCTCGGCTGGCCATGTGCTTCCCCACACTTTTGGTCTACGCTCTGAAGGCAACCGTCTTTGTGACATTCGTTGTGAACCTGTGCTCCTTAGCTACATAGTGAGGCCAGCCGGCTACTCAGTGTGTCAATTGATTGTACTGAACGGAAACATATTCTGTTTGACATCTTGTTTCATATCCGAAATCGGCAAGATCCGACACTGCCCTGGTTAATATTGGCTTCTCTTGCCTTCCCATTGCTGAAGGGCAGTGGGACTCGAACTGTTTCTGGCACATCTCCCTCCCATACCTCGATGTGCTTGTATACTAGGTGTGGGTGTCTGGTCGATTATCGCTTTATCGCTACTTGGGGTCAACCAGGATCAAAACGCAGAAAGCGTGCCAACTGTGACGTGCTTTCCGCGTAAGGAGTCTCGATTGGACTGATACGGACTTGAAAAGTCTGAAAGTGTATGGCGGCGGAATAGTACATAGTGACTTTTGGCTATTTCGAGCCTCTGTTATCTTGAATTGTTGCCGTGTCCTCTTTACAGGCATCGGTACTCGACCAGACACCCCCTGACGTGCAATGCCTCGTCCTAGAAGACCTGGTGCACCGGAACCAAAGCGCCGAAGCCGTAAAGGATGTTGGTACGTTATCAAGATGACAACCCAAGCTTTGCCAAGGCTAACAGTCGCACTAGGCCATGCAAAGCACGCAAGGTAAAATGGTGAGAAGCACGATCCCTGCATTATACCCGTGTAGCTAATGATTAATTATGTAGTGGCGAGGAGAAACCAGCATGTCTTAATTGCCAGCGACAAGGCGACCCTTGCGACTATAGTGTCCGTCTGAACTGGGGAGGTAGAACGAAACGCATGTCAATTGACTCGCCGAATTCACAATCTAGTGGGTATGGAGCTGTAATTGGATTTCCTGACTCATTCGCTATCAACGATCTGAGCCCGGTTTCGTTCTCCACTCCACCAAGCAACAACCCTACGGATGGATTTATCAACACTCACCCTGGGAGGTTGACTTCGCCGGGAGCAATATCTCCAAGTACACCCGCAGCAGTGGGCCTTTTCGAATCCCCCAGGCTCGGTTCAGAGTCTGAAGGAGTGACATCGCCGGGCCAATTAGAGCCTCGGTTCTCCTCAACTTGGGCGGAACAATCTCCTCCATTGACGACATCAGTATCCTCAGCGCCTTTGTTGCAATATCAATTTGGACAGCAGAGTTTTGATAACCCATATCTGGGTTCGATGGATCAGACGTCCGGCATTGGATCACTCTCTGCCTTTGCGTTCCATACACACCCCGTGTCGCAACCAATCTCATATATGCGCCACCCCGTGGTCGCTTCCGATCGCTGCTCGGGTCCATCTATCTCCCACCCCCGTGATGAAAGACACCTTTCTCGAGGGTCGCATGATGACCAGGACATGCAACTTACCGCCGAGCCTGGGACAGGGCAAGGCGGATCCTCAAACAGCCCACACGATGTTGGCGGCCTGTCCTCCATGGTTTTCGATCAGCACAGACCGACAATTGCTGAAAATGATGCAACCTCTTCTCCGAGTCTGCACGAGACAATCGGCAACATGGGCTCTATACATGAACATCAGAATAAATTGACTCCCGATCATCAGGCATTGGGAGAGAGCAATCATGAAGCTGATCAAACATCACACGAGTCTTCAATGGCCCGAAACAAATGGCAAACATATCTGAACAGTGTAACCGACAATTATGGATTGGACTCTGGGCGCCCTGATCAGGATCTTACTTTCAACAACGACCATGCTGCCATAGACATCAACTATGCGTTGGATTTGATCAGTTCTCGATGGCGTAACGAGGAACCCTCACAGTCGAAAGCCTCTCAACCCAACCCCGAACCACAGGTCCAGTTTTGTAGCGGTTACTATGCTTCTCCAGTACCCATCAATGTCCCCAGGTACTTGTCTCCGCTCCCGTCGTCGCTGCTGGAGAACCCTATCAATTTGATGTACTTCCATCATTTCCTGAACCACACTGCTCGCATGCTTGTCCCGCATAACTGCGATAATAATCCATTTATCTCGGTTTTGCCATCAAGTGAGTTTTACTGCTCTATGTTGTATTGTCTTTCTCACGGCTAACCAAACAGTGGCAATCGGTGATTCCAATCTCCTCAACTTGCTGCTTGCCTACTCCGCTAGTCATCGTGCCAGATATCTAGGCCATCCAGAGCCCGCCAATCGAATCGCTCATTGGGTTAGCAAGGTTTTCCCAGCCTTGCGTATGGCATTGGAGTCACCCAATGAAGACATCACTGACAGCCACTTGGCCACAGCCATTATGCTGTTGTCATTGAAGATCGTTTCTCCAGGGACATTTGAAGTGCCAATCACGTGGAAGAGCCACCTGAAACTTGCTCGCGATCTATTCCTTGCACGGAGCGAGAGCATGGCGCAGCCTGGTAACAGGATTGGCGCCTTCTTCGCCCGCTGGCTGGGTTACCTCGACACGATGGGTTCTTTGTCGTGTCGCCAAGCAGGTCCTCCACTAATGATATACCACTCCATCTTAACAGCCTGCTCCGCGGCCGACGGTCACGACGAGTTCGGTGTCGATTGCTTCACGGGGTTCACTCCCCGCACTGGAGTATTTCTGATTCGTCTCGCACGGCTGGTGCAGGAATGTGATAATCAACGCTTCGATGAAATGGGTAATTTCCGACATGACTGGCATGCGTCTGCGGAAATGGTCCTGGAAGCGCAATCGGTACTTGGTGATATGGACGGGATCAGTGAACGTACCCATACTATCCCGGAACACCACCATGGTATTGAGTCCGCGGACATGATGGCCATCGAGGAAGCCTTCCGGTTTGCCGGTCTCCTGCACCTCCATCGACGTGTGCTTAGGTCTCCGCCTGATTCGTTCCCAGTGAAGGAGGTCTTGTGCAAGCTCATTGATGCCCTTGGACGCATGCGTCCTGGCGCAGCTACCGAGGTCTGCTCTTTGTTCCCGCTTTTCACGGCCGGGTGTGAATCTAGAGATTCGGTTCAAAGGACTAAGCTTTTGGACCGGTTCTTCGTATTGGAGAGCTCGGGCATGAAACAGGTGCGTCTATCCTGGTCCGCGATTCGCCTCAAGAGATTTACTGACGCTGTATTAACTAGATTCAAAATGCACGTCAATTGATGCAACACTGCTGGGATAAGGATCTGCCTTGGATTGCCCTGGCTGGCGGTCAGTTCCTAGGTTAGCATCAGAGCTTCGCGGTTTCAAACCTCAAAATCGGGTGGTCCTACCAGCCTTGATTTACAGATCCTAAGTCCACATGACGTCTGGAAATGGTCTAAACTTGTATAGTATGGAGATTAATGATGTCCATTACCTTCTAAAAGGCGAGATATCGTGCGATGGCCCCTAAAAAGGTTTGCCCTTTGGCGTGTCAGGTTCGTCCTTCTCTTCCTCTATTTATATCCTCTCGCCTATCTCCAATATCCATCTTCCAGTCTTCCACTACATACTATCCTCTGCTTGTTTCTAAACTAAATCATCGAGTCCTCTCTATGACTAGCCTTGCATTTCAACAGGCCGAAATTCCAAGTTGCATAGAACAATCCGTTCTAACCTATACATATATAGCTTCGTAGCTAATTCTAAGATCACTAGATACCGAATGGACTACAATCTTGCATAAATGTCATAACGTACAACTCCACAGCGGGGTGACGGTGATCCCCCGGCTTCTCCACGCCAAGCCAGTCCAGCCGAGGCCGAGGCTCCGGCATAAGAAGGCTGTTGACGATGATTGAACTGTTGAAGTATATAACCGAGAGATATTATATAGGAGTGTGCAGTTAAACACATGTCTACATGAATCAAAACAATATACTTCCCAACATCCATCATGATCTTCGATCCCAGCCCCATTGAGCTTCCATCTTCTTACGAAAAGGTCGAAACAACCGGCCATGTCGTCGTCTCTCACTACCATCCAGGCACACCGGCAGTCACCCCCGTCGTCATCGTAACGCTGAATCGTCCCGCTAATCATAATGCGTTCACTCCGCAAATGGTCATGGACTTCGAGAAGCTCTTCCCCATGTTCGATGTCGACGAACGTGTGAAAGTAGTCGTCTTGACGGGCGCAGGAAAGACATTCTGCGCTGGTGCAGACCTTGAGATTGGTTTCGGCGGTGGCAAAGGCAGGACGGCGGACCATCGTGACGGGTAAGGCGTCCATTCATTAGCTCGCTGTATATATACTCTACAGTCTCGCTAACAGACCCGACCCAGTGGTGGACGAGTCGCACTGGCCATTCACAGATGTCGCAAGCCAACAATTGTAGCAATGCAGGGCTCAGCCGTTGGAGTTGGGATGACCATGACTCTTCCAGCGATCATCCGGTATGTCAATCGCATCCAGAAAATATAGTAGAGCACACTTGCTAACGTGCATATCCCTTGTCTTTCTAGAATTGGCTACGAAAAGGGAAAATACGGCTTCGTCTTCGGCCGCCGCGGTATAGTTCTAGAATCTTGCTCCTCGTACTTCCTCCCCCGTCTTGTTGGCCACTCAAACGCCAGCTACCTCGTCAGCACGGGAGGAGTATTCCCGCCTACATCTAAGCACTTTGGCGACCTCTTCAATGAGATCCTCCCGGACGCATCGCAGGTCCTGCCGCGCGCTCTTGAACTGGCTACTGAGATTGCCGAAAATGTGAGCCCGGCTTCGTCGTATCTCAATCGCGCCCTTATGTGGCGCGATACTGGTTCGGCAGAGGCTGCTCATCTCATCGAGTCGCGAGTCATTAACCATATGTTTGGATCGGAGTCAGTGAAATCTACACGAAGAGGGCGATTGCATATGCTTACTATCTGACAGAGACCAGAAGGAGGGCGTTGCGGCGTTCTTCGAGAAGCGAAAGCCCAACTTTAAGGCTAACCTCGACGATAACCCGCCGCCGAGTGTGCCGTGGTGGACGGAGGTTGATACTGGTCGGAATCCTAAAGCAAAGGGGCCTTCGAAGCTGTAAATTGAAAGCTTGACATTGGAAGTAGTAATGATGATTGAGGATAGCAAAGACCGAAGGATGAAAGTCTTAACAAATGTTAGGAAGAATAGCTATGAATTGACCTGTTATCAAAGGTCATTCCCAATACATTGCAATGCCCCAGCTACCAAGACCGCTAATGATATTGTAACAAAATAAACACCGGCCCGGCCAAAAAAAGAAAGTCACCAGATTTGGTTTTGAACAGAAGCTTCAAGAGCTTCAACCATATGGACATGAACAAAAGAGAAATGCTCCAATATCACAACATATAAAAGAGAGAAATGGAAAGAAAAATTACGCAATGAAGTTGCGGCGCTTGCGGTTGTAGGCCCTCTGGTCTTTCAGCCAGCTTCGGTAGCCGGCCACGCTGCCAATCTTCTCTCCGTAGTAATCTGGAACAGGGTTAGAGATGGAGTTGGTCGAGGGATCAACACGGAACCGGCGAATGCGATCAAAGAACTCCTTCTCTTTCTACACAGCGGAAACAGAATACGTTAGCACTGATCAGACACAAATCTCCGGCTCATTCTTTTCTCCCGAGCACTCACAGTATTGACAGAGGGCTTATACTTCCTGTACACAAGTCCCCAAACGCCATTTCCAAGAGCCGGTCCAAGAAGCCATCCGACAGCACCGCATGCGGCGGTCGCCAATCCCAGGACAACAAACGGATCGAGACCCATAACCGTCGCGCCGAGATGTTCAAGGTCCTGACCGGACAGAACCTGCACACCGACGGTGGTGCTGACAGCCGAGCTGACAATTGAGGAGGCGAGGGAGTATCGGCGGCGGGAAGCACGGAGCTTGAAGAAGGAGTCCCAGTCGAGCTTGACTTCATTGGCAGGTGCGGAGGTCGAGTTTGCGCGCACAGCGATGGCTGATGGCGACGCAGCCTTGGCGTGTGGCCGAGAGTCTAGGTTCAGTGTTGCGGTGGCCGGGCGAGCTGTCGTGGAGCTAAGGCGTGTGAGCTGCTTAGATGCCATCTGGGGCGTGGCCTGGTGGATGGGACGGAGGGCGCCGGCGAGCGAGGGCGCGGCGGGGTTTAGTCGGCCAAGGGACATGGTTGTGCGGATGGACATGCTGATGGGATTGGCGTTCATTTTGGAGAGGAACTGGAATTGGTTTAATTGCAGATTCTAAGTCTTGCAGAGGTGAAGTGAGAATCGGAGCCTTAGAGGTGGAGCCGTGTTATGTAAGCGGAGCGGCCCCCCGGGGCCCGAGAAGGACGACCGACATCATCGCGATCTGATATGTTAGGGAATAAGTTGCACTTCGAATTACTTGAAGTAGATGATGACTATATGAGCCAAGAGTACAGGAGAAATGGAGAATGAAGACAAAGAGTCCTTCCAAACACAATGAGCTATCTATACCCAGTTGAGGCCTGCTACCTCAAGTATTTTTAGGGGTAAATATCTAGTAGTTGATAGAAAGAGAAATCATCACGATTATTGGCCTGATGAGGGCAACGTTGTCGCTAATCGGTTCCTCCCATTCTGTTCTTTGCTTATGTACAGTAACTACATGTACCTAGGTTGTTACATCCTAGAGCTTTTTTCACAAATTTTCTGCATGTTCTGTGCTCAAAACTCGTCCCAAGCCACATGGTTCGGATTCTATATAATCAACTAGACAGGATGGCCCCCAATACCCCCAGCTCAAGCACTGTCGACAGTGACTTGCTCATACATATGACCCTCCTATAAAGGCAGAGGGCTGGCTGTATTCCTCGGCGACATAGTAAGCCACTAGAGAGGATTGTGATCATCATCTCACAAACAAGAAATTAATCGTGGGGAAGGAGAACTCACCAGTAGCAGAGCTCTTTAGCCCACCCTGCATCCGCTCCACCTAGGGGCCTTACAGGGCTGTTTGCCCAAGAATATGCAACTCCCTATGAATAGGTTGTACGGCACTCGGAAACCAGGCCATTGGCCCATTCAGTCAATCACCTGCGTGTACGTACATATATGCAATGCACTCAGAAAAATCACATCAAAGAAAAATCATATCAGGAATATTTAACGTCAATCAGGCGTCCAATGGGCAAATCCTTCCTTCTTTGAGTTCAGGCGCCTGACCTAGGAACAAGCAATATACTTGATAGCGATATATAAAAGTAGGGCTTTTGTAGCGGGATCACCACTTCTTCACACCCTAGGCAAATAATTCACCCAACCTCTTCATCCTAGCTCAATCATGAAGTTTACTTCTCTCTCCATCGCACTTGTCCTTTCTCTCTCTGCGCTAGCGGCCGCGAGAGATTGTAACGAGGGAATTCCATGCAGCGTATCGGACCCGAGTCCGGCGAAATGCTGTCCCAGCAAATACGGAGTTTGCTTCAAAAACAAGGGCTATTGCAACTGTGGACCGGACTGCTGGCGTTCGTAGGTAAGTGGCCAGACCTTGTATGTGTTATGGAAGCTGTCACTGAATAACGTGTCTCCAGCTTAGCATGATCCAAACCATAGACCATGTGTTACCTTGGTCTCAGGCACCCAACTCCAGAGCAGGTTTGGCGGATATCTTGGGTAGGGCATTCATGGGCTATAGACTTGTTGGTTCCACAATCTTGTCATCTTATACGAATCCTCAGGAAAGCTTAGTTTACCCCATCGGTGCGAGATACTAGCTGGATCGCACACGTTTCTAGCTTGGGCACTGCCCACTACAGGACGAGTTAGGAGCAAAGAGGGTTAAACTTGGAAGTCGAGGACAGTATTGTGGGCCACCAGGGACATTGTTAATCGACGGTCCTTCCCGGGAGTGACAATATGATAAGACTCCTTTCGAACCTCTGTCTCATGCGCCTCATATTTTCCCAATTAAAGAACTCTGGGATCTATTAAAACTTGTTGAATCAGCGCCTACTTCCCCCAGTTCATATCTAGTTCGCTATAAATCTCCCGTTTCCTTTCCTACATATATGTAACCAGTAGCCTGTAGATCCCCTATATCAAATTGTGGAGGGTTCCTTATTTTAGTTTAAAGGTCACTCTTCGTTACTATGACAAGATATTAGGAGTTCTTTATATATCCCTAATAATCAACTAGATTCTAGAGCTAGGCTTGATATTCGCGGCATAAATCAGTTACCGCAGATGGGTTTCGTCTCGGAGTACGTCGTACCAGTTGACTATTACTATTGTCATGCTGGAAGGAATGTGGTGAGAGAAAACGAATGTATAATTGGACTCTTAAAGAGTAAAGAAGTTAAACTACCTAGGAAACAAGTCCGCGCGGAAAGTTCCTCTGCCTTCAGACTATCCAAACAGATGGCCCGAAATCAGGGCTCCGGCTCTCCAAGAGACGGCAATATCTTAGTAGTTGCAAACGCAGACGCTAAAACCAATTAGTAAACCAATTCAGTCTGCCACCCTAGAAGGGAAGCGCGCTCACCTCTCGTCGTTGCAGTGGCCACCGTGGAAGCCCTGATCCTGGGCAATGCACTATAAGAATGTCAGAGATGAAGATACCATGTGGTTTGCCAAGCTAAAGAAGACATACAGAAGCGCTGCAAGCGGCATCACCACCACCAAAGTAGTCGCCGACCTGGCAAGAGAGACGGGCATGGATCTCTCCGGAGGGAGAAGCGAAGGCAATAGAGCCGAAGAGGGTAACGGCGCCGAGGAAGACGGTAGAGAACTGCATTTTGATGGTTTGGGTTGGAAGACGGAGGTCTTGAAAAGTTGAGTTAAAGTAGATTTGGATTGGAATTGGATTGATTGTTAATGGAAAGACCAGAGAACAGCGGGTAAGAGGAGGCTATTTATGCTCGAGATTTACAATATCTTCATCATAAGAAGTGTCCTATTTTTAGAGAAGGTCCTCATCCTCTCGAGGTCTTCTCGTGTTCACGAATACCTATCATTCCTCTACTGTCTTAGCCGTTACAGTGGAAAGTATAGATCGGCAGGAGTCGCGAAATATACGATGTCGATCGGACATGTACATTTATTGTTAGGGAAGACCTCGTGTGCGAAGGGGTATAGCGGCCAGGGTCAAATGCCTTCCTCGTGTTCTTAAGTAAGTATTACCCTTCTCCTGCCTCACTCTTTGTAGTAAAAAGTATTGATCGGCAGAATTCACCAAATATACGATGTCGATCGGACAACTGCCTTCGTGTTCGGGTATACGACGGGACATCGTTGCAGTTCGACTCGACTACATAGAGTGTCTCAGAGGCATCTCCGCCCTTTGGATCGAGCTGGTGGAGATATCACCATTATGCAGATTAGTGAGCTAGGGCGGGTCGTAACTTGTAACCAGAATAGGCAACCACTAAGATCTGGGGTGGTCAACTATATCCGCCCACACGGGGAGATAATAGAGGTGATTGGACGCTATTAAGGATCTGCATCGATCTACAGTGGCTTGGATGTACGAGCCTCCAATGTTTGAGCAACGGCGAAACTGCGAGTCTTGGCGTTTTTTTCTATTTTTATGTTTCTTGCAGAATGATCAACGTTGGCTTTTGTCGAATACGGTTCGTCGCAGAAGCCAAACAACGCAAGGGCTGGGAATGTGGGATACAAGGACAAGTACCTTGGGGTTGGCAATATCATCTTCAATACGAGAAGGGTCCATATTCACTTAAGTGAAATTGACTGTTATGGAAGGGAATGGTCGATCAGGCTTCTGGCGGATGTGACCGCAGACTCGATAGGAGGACAAAAAGGAATTCTTTATAAAAAGCAAAGGAAATGAACACTATAAAGAAGTATAATATAATCTCTATACGGAGTACATAGTTTGAGCCTCTTCTTATCCTCTCAATGTAACATGACAGAAAGGAATCAGTAGAGATTAATAGTAAGCAGCAAAAACCAACTAAATATAGTCTGGACTGAAATGTCGAGACACCGATAGAGTGTAGTCCATTTATATACTAAAGACAGTAAGTATTATCAGACTGCAATCAGCTGAGGACACTAGTCTTCCTTTAGTAGGAGCCAAAATGTCAGGTCCTGCATACTATACATCCACATCTGGGTCCCTAAATTAGGGTTGGCGTTCTGAAACGTGTCAATGAGAATCAAACCGGGACGTTGGACAGATAAAAGTTGATGGCTACATAGAGCAGACACGTAGCGCATCATCCAGACATGGCTAACAAAACAGGAGAACGAGACTTATTTGTTCAGGATATATCCGGGCAAGGTCGAAACCGTTAGGGCTATTACAATATACACGACCTATTGTTGCCGGGTCTGAAGGCAACTAAAGAACTTAGTCGCTCTCGATTTCTGCATCCAGATTCCTATATCGAGCAGATTGATGGTAGGCAAATCCACCTCGCAAGCGCTTTTCCATGATATATTCAACCGCTCCTTTTGTATTCCCTAACCGATCTATATGATCAGTCCGTCTCTACCTATGTGCATAGGTAAAAAGGTGGGGTACTCCCTTAATCCCTTGCTCCATCGTGGTTAGGAGTATCTGGACTTGATCATAAGAACATTGAATAAACCCTTGAGATATGAGATAGAAGATAGACATGATATATGTTTGAGTAGAGATAAGATTATATAGTTATATAACTAGTTATATACTGGCATAGTTACATTGGCCAAGACAAAAAAAGTCTGTCGTCATTTGGCGAATTTGCGAATTTCTCCCCACCACAGCTTCCTTTTCCGACTCCAAACCGAGTTTCCCCAACTCTCCAATCTTCACCTTTCACCGTCTACACAATGTCAAGAAACATCTCCTACGGCCGCGGAGGCGCAGGTAAATAGCGCCCCTGTCTCTCAAGCGCCACAATCCACTAACTATACAGGCAACATAACCCGGCAACACAGCGCGCCCACGCCCAAAGACCTCGTCACACCAACAATCAAACAAGAAGTCTACACAACCGGCCGCGGCGGCTCAGGAAATATGATGCACAACGACCCCGAGCGACCACAGATTGCGCGCGAGTCGCAAGACGTCGAGTCACCGCCCCTGCGCGCCCAGCAGATCCCCCACCACACAGGTCGAGGTATGTTCTGGCCATGACTGCGCGAATGGAATTGGCATGTTCGCGACGTTATTGAAGCGGCCGCTAACGGGTGTGCTATTTCCCACAGGTGGCGCGGCGAACGCTTACATCCCTACGCCTGAAGAGGAAGAGCGCGAGAAGAAGATCCATGAGCAGGAGGCGGAGCTTATTCGTGTGCGCACGCAGTCGAAGGATCGTGTGAAGGAGATTGAACAGGAGAGGCAGGAGTTGCGGAAGGAGTCGCCTTCTTCTTCTTAGGGGGGTTGTTGGGTGTGGAGTTGGGGTTGCGATTGATTTGTTCTCGATGAGAGGGCTCGATGAAGGCTGATTTTCCGTCTGCAATTGGCTGAGGATATTTTGCTTTTCTTCGGCTGCAGTGTCGATCTGGAAAAGTGATTGTCCGAGCAGAGACGAATCAGATATCACTGCGGGCAGTGCTGCTTCGATGCGAGGGTCCTCTTTCCCTTCCCAGCTATTGGTCGGACTTTGGGTTGGTGGTATTTGTTTTTCTTTTATCTTTGGGGGTTCTCCGATTGGCATTCCCAGCTTCACATATTCAGGAATTGCTTCATACCTATTATGGAATATGGGAAAGGAACGGCGCTTAGGATACATTTGGGCGTGGGTTGTCTTTTTTATTGACATACGCTTGGATGTGTATTGCAATCATCTGTGTTTCCTGGAATTGTTTCCTAAACACGGAGAAATGATATACTCCCATGACAAGTGATCCTTGTCTCAATTGAAGAAACTATGTTATGTACAATCCAATGTCTATGCTAATTACACGCTTCATGTCTCATTAGATGCATCGCTCACGCCGAAGCAACTGGAAAAGGCAAGCAAATAAAAATGCAAACTCGCCATCAACAGACAAGCGGAGATACCACTCGCACTCGCGCCTGAGTCCTCGGAAGGAAACACCCCGTCGCATCAATCGGCCAGTTAATAAGATCTTGCCACTCCGGGTCAAGAATTTCCCCAATCTCCTGCAGAATCATATTCCCCCAATCGCCCATCCACCATGAATCCCTAAGATGGTGCAGAATAACCGCATAATGTGCCAGAACAACAAGCGCAAAGGGCCGGCGCGCCTCGAGCAGTTCCAAAAACTCCGCAGGGATACGGAAACTCCATGAAAACGCAAACACCTTCGGCTCGCCGCCCTTCATCAGCTGTTCGAGGGAGTGGCTGAGATGTTCAATAGCCGAGTCGTACAGATCCGTCAGGTGCGTCGGGTCCCGCATAGCCTCTATGTCATTCTGTCGCTGGAGCGAGAGAACCACCAGCCGCCACATGTCCGGCATTGTTGGGGGCGGGTCTTCGGGGTGGAGGAGCGGGTTCAGCTCGCTCGCTATGATGCGTTCCGTCGAGGTCACTAGGATGCTGACTAGCCAGCGGGTGAGTTGGAATACCTCGAAGAACTCGTCCAGCACGTCGGGCTGCTCTTCGTCTGAGTTGGTTTCGCTGTCGATTTGGCAGAAGCCGAAGGTGAATACGATCATTATGCAACACAGCGCGAAGGTCGCTTGGCTTTCTGCTTCCGGTGCGTCTTCGTCACTCTCGATGCGGAGGCCTGCTAGGGCTTGTGCTTGGTACGAGCGTGCTGTTTCAAGATATCGCCAGCGTCCGGAAGATGTGCTTGTTGAGGCGAGGTGCAGCGCTGAGAGGGCTAGGATGCCTTGGCGAAGGGCTGGGTGGCGGAGGGAGAGTTGGGGGATGGTTGTTTGCCATATACGCTCGGAGGTAGGGTCCCCTGCCATGGATTTGTAGGTTTCTGTGCACCAGTGCATCATCAATTCGAGGTCTTTCAGGTGGAGGGTTTCTTCGATGTGGGTTGAGAGGCATGTTGGTGGGTGCTCTTGTCGGGGTTGGGGATTTGACTGCGAGGGCGAGGACTCTGTCATGGCGGTTGGAGATGATGGCGAAGTGCTGATTGAGGGGATGAAAGAGCCGTGCTTGTTGTGCTTGTTGTCTAGCCGGGTCAATCGGGGCCGAGGCGGATACTGGCTGAGCATATTGCAATCCAGGCAATGTACACAGGTTGAACTCTGCTCCTTGTACTGGTTGCGTTAGTGGACATGTGTGAAGATGGTAGGATCCAAGTGGAAGGTGCGAATGGGACTGAACCCTCCACACTATCAATGGAAGGAAAGCTCTGAAATTGGTAGGGTCCAGAAGCCCTAAGTAGGGGGTTTCATACTCTAACGCGCCGATCACTTTGCATAGACGCCTGGCGTCGCTTATTTGACCAGGAAGGTGTTTCGCATTGCATTGTAGAGGTGGAGAGACAGAATGTTTATTTGATTCGGGGGTTGCAGTGAACTTGAAATCATTCCCTCCAGATATCACCCGAAGGAGAAGAAGGATTGATATCATGAAAAAGTCATCTCAGTCATAGGCCCAAGCGGGGGTGTTAATATTTTGATATGTCCATTTTCATTGAATCGGCATTCACAGCACCAAAGAGGTAAGAGTGGCGTTGTGTCCCAAATCGGTAAATGCAGGATGGCTCGTGCTTCAAATGACATAATCCAGTACCCACCCAGCGGGGCCGCCGAGTTCGCGATATGTACCTAGGTAACTCCAATGATGTGGCATGTTTTCTGTCTTTCCATGGATCAAAGCTCTACTTCATGCTTCCAAAGTCCATTGAAGCTGCTCCTTAAATATTCATGAGGATGAATCCTTATTGTGAATCCAAACCCCAAACTTCCGATATTCTCGTATTCCAAACCGTATTAATAAAGCAGAGCGGTAACTCGGATGTTTTTAATGCGGCAGATGAAAATACCTACCTAATTCGAACAGAACTAATGCCAAAGATGCGCGGCACTCTATCCTAGGAGAGTATAAGCACAAGCTAGATCCACTAGGAACATTCCAATCCAGAAAACTAAACGAAGAAGCACTCCAGTTATTGAGGACAACCCCCACCAGCCCCACCAGCCCCTATAGAAGAGTCCACGCTAGAGCCACTTCAGGATTAGCGGGATGGACCCGGCCAAGTCTATCCGAAATAAGTTTCAGTCGACGAGCGATGCTTTTTCCCGATCGGGAAAGACGCTCTTGCACCCCTGTTGCACTTATGCATTCCCAGGTGGACACATCTCGGGTACATATCTTTATCCTAGCCCGTGATCTTTCCTTGCCCTAAGCTCCTTTTCGATTAGCACGGTTTCGCCTTAGCTCTCCAAGCCATGTGTTTTCTTATTTGGGAATGTCAGGATTGGTTATCGCAAGTCGCTTCCATCTTTTCACCCGTCAGCTCGGACTCCTCCTCCCACAGCTCCACAATGCCCGCCTCTTAGCTTTTTGGGGACTTTGAATTCCGAATGGAGGGAAACGTTCGAAGCCTAGATTATAGTAATCGGTCAGCTTTGCTTCCCTTTAACTGATTTCAGTCAATGGAGCCCTGGAATCCTTCCGAGACACATCAAAGAACTGAGCCTCTCATCCGCCCCCGGTTGTTAGCTCGCACGCAATTTATTCTGTCAGGCTGACTTGCGATCCACGCAACCGCAGGCATTCCCTTTGTCTGAGTCTTAGGGCCAACCCTTGTTTGACTGGGGTTCACTTTAGCGCTGTTTAGGTACCGAGGTAGTAAATGGCGTGCTTGGTAGTCATGTTGGCCACCTGGACAAGCCCTGTGAGCTCGGACATGCAGGGCAACGACACATGACTTTCTCGCTTAGACCGACTTTTGGGCCTGTCCAGCTTCGGTGTACGGGGTACCGCCTCGGCGTTTGTGGGTGCGAAATTCCCCGGATTTAGGCTAATTGTGCGTGGTGGATCTATTCTGGGCGGGTTTACTCCGTATGAAGAGGGCAGTTATTATGCCTTATTAGGGTTTAATAGGTGGATCACCCTATTTTATTTAACACTCGCCTTTCGCGAGGCTGATACCTTCACTTCGCCGCTAAGCACATTATCACTACCGCAGGGTGGCGTCGACGCTAGGATACAACGCAGCGCCATCTCATTGATATTCTAGATCTGACCGAGGATACCGCAGACGTAATGCACCTGGGCACGCCGAAGCTTGTGTCATGTTGATCCTTTCGGGAAATTGCGCGAGCTAGTACGGGGAGCAGCAAGATTAAACTGCGGTGTGTGGTGGAAATAGTAGCTGCATTAGAACATGGGTCCAGTTAGCTAGCCAGGTAATTGGCGACACCGACGGACGGTTCAATATCTCCGTTTCAGGGTTTATTGTCTGATCGCTTGCTTCGGGATTCGGTGTGATGCCAATGCCGAATTCCTTCGTATAATCCGAGCCCTGGTGAAAATGCATCTTAGTGGGAATTTCGGTGTCTATCCATGGATGAGTCCGATGATTACGAATTGGTTATCTGTCAAAATAAAGGCGGGGTGTTGGGGGGGGGGGGGGGGATCACTCACATGCGTGTCTTTGCGTTGGTAGCGGGCACAGATACAGAGGCTTTGCTTCCCGGTCCGAGATTTGAGAGATATCGATGCTGGTGATATTAACAGACGCCACTTGATACGTTTGGTGTTGCAGACAAGAAGGCGTAATTCATGGCGTTCGGTGCACCCTCCCACGTTTGTACTAAGTGGCATTGGTTTACACACCGAAGTTCGAAGTTGAGCTGGAAACTGAGAGGTTGAAGTTTGGTGGTGGTGGTTTGGCCAGCAGACACATTTCTGGTTCTTGAATTCCTTCGACACCCAAATGACTTTTGCGACGGTGCGTAAATCTGTACCATTTTTTAGTAGTTTACATGCCGGATCTTCGTCTCTGAGAATTGCAATCCGGAGGTGTATTTTCTGATACCAGACAGAGGTTGCTGTTGGTACCACCTTACACCTTGTCTCGAGAAGTGCAAAGCCATCTACGGGCAGGCAGGTGTAAGAGTAACCTAAGCGGAGATTAAACCGCCATTTCAACCCCTCCAGAGCTCACAAATAAGTTATCTTGCCACCATCGACCAAATCATCTGAAGCGTACAGTATGAAGTCTGATTTTGTGGCTGATATCACGATATAGAGAGCAACGTCGATGCGAGACCTGTTGAAATATTGCATACAGTTCCGCCGGTCGCTGAAGTCATAGTTCCACGCTGTTTGTCAGAGGCATCAGAGAAAACATAAATCGGAGTGTAGCCCGGCCAGCTCATGCCGTAGTAGTTGCCGGTGTGCGATTGGCCGTGTAACACAATTTGGCTGACACCTCCCGCGCCGGCGCGATGGGCCGAAAAAGGTACCTCTGGGAACTCGCATGACTGGACTCCGGCATCACGGTGTCAATCTCATGAGGTGACTCAACGGTGGCCCTTCCTGGTGCACCAATCGGGGGCCGAGGGCGTCGAGTTGAACTTGACATCGATAGATCATACATCCCAGATAATGTGCAAGACCAAAGACGCTGTTGCCAATACAAAATGCAAATAGCAATACAACGTCCTCACGAAGCTCAAAGCCGCAAAGGCAGAATGACTCCGAAGCATAGGTCTATTACGGAAAGAGTACGACTGACCAGCAACATACGCACCGCTCGGCTCCACCCAATACCGATTGGAGATGGGCACCGAGTTAAGCCGTTAACAACGTAAGTATGCAATTCACCGATGCAAAGTCCACACGCAGCGTCATCAACCACCACAAGGATCATCAATTTGTCCAACCCCAACCAAGGTCACAATTGAGCGCCATAGCCACTTCTTTGTGAATGGTTGCTCAGAAGCCAGCCGTGGTGCTATAGGTATAGACTAGGATGAGTATGCTGCCGCTCTCTTCTACGCGTAATTCTTCGCCGAGCAAAGGTGGCCGGTGGCTTTTAGGGTAGCCTGCGCCGATTTCGTGCATGGTGTACTTCTTGGTGTATGCCGTTGCTATTGTACCCGAGGACGGGTTCGAGAGTAGTTTGATACACTGCGAGGGCTCGTAAAATCGAAAATAGCGCCCACCGTTGTTGGGCTCATTGAGGAAGTGCGGATGTTGTTAGTGTCAAGCGATTGAATTAGGATCGTTACCTCAGTTCCTCCATAAATATTACCATAAATCTAGCAGTCATTTCTGTTGACTGGTCCAAACTGACTGACCGCCAAGGTTACTGTGACCTTTTTAGTGGTTGTCCGAGATCATACGCATATCCAACCAGCCAAGTCAAAGGCCTCTTGGCGTACGAACCGGTCAGATTGCCATTCGCGATGAAGCTCTTGAGACACCGAGGCTGACGGGTCGGCAGGTGTGGAGAGGGAACCTCCAGCTGGGAGCGGGTGGCGTAGACGGCGCAGCCCCACAACGCCCAGCCATTTGTATTTTTCAAGTATTTATGCGCATCGACGCCTCTGATCTGGAAATGCCCGTCAAGTCTTTCGAGGAGTAGCCCGAGCTGATATCGATCGCCTAATCGGTATCGTTATACAACTGAACGGTGCTCAAGCCGCCTACAGCAACTGTCACGGCGAGGTAGGGGAATGGCAACGATTGACGCAGGTACATTTTTGGGGGGAGAACGGAGAGAAGTCGAGGGTGAAATGTGGAAGTCTGGGTCTTGGCTCCGACCGTAAAGTCGGAGGTGGAGATGGAGGAAGCTTTGGTGGACAAGGTTGGTACGGGGTCAGGGGTAGCAGATTATAAGCGACATCCACGCGAGCAGTGACGGAACAAATCAGACCATTGCCTGCTCAAAATTGGGCTTGAGGTAAGTTATTCGAGTGTCGATTGGTCAATAGGTTCTGGGGATGATCAGCAGTATAATGGCTTGGGGATTAAGCGATAGCTTTACCAAAGATACCTACCTAGGTAGGTAATAAGGAGTTAATACTACTCCGTATGTTGTACGAGGTTTGATCATCTTTGGTAATATTTCCGTAGACCTACAGTATTTCACAGTGATACATCCCATACAATATGATAATACCTATGTACAATATGATAGATCAGCCCTTCCAGGGGGTAACCAAACACCCGGGACCTGTCATCCTCATGGGAGCCCAAGCGCTGTAAGGGGTACATCTGCCCAGCCCTCCAGGGCTGTCCCAGCAATAAGGGGCTACTTAGTAGTTCTGGAGTGATATTGTGATACTGCATATGTATTTATGTATTTATGTATTTATGTACGTTATTATAGCTATAGTATACAACTGAAGTAGGGTATTAAAAAAAGGATCTCTATATACCAGAACGCAGCACTCCAACATTTTTTATTTTATCATACTTAAATATTATTATATGTAATCTCGTTCAATTCGGATGAAAATTTCATGACCGTTTGCGGAAATGAACGAATGCGGACTCCAAGCGGACTCCAAGCGGACTCGGACTCTCTGAGCTCCAATTTCATTTCATCATCTCATCATCTCATTCGTCAAGAGTCCAAAACCCGATGGTTTGGGTCCAGGTTCCTGCAGAGTAACACTCTTGTATCCTCTTTTACTTTTCCTTTTCTTCTCTCTCTCTCTCTTAACTCGTTTTTTTCTCGGGTAGGTGATCTCCTCTGTGATCCGTGGAAGCCCCAGCCAATCTCCCGCACTTTGACAGCGTCATCGTGCGGTTGACCCAAGAAAAGTCTTCCAAGGACTTAAAAAGGGTTGACTGAAAGAGAAGATGATGCTAATATATATATATTCTTAAAGTATTCAACTCAGAACTCGGATATCGCCACTCGAGCTCATTCTACGGCTCGCGAATAAAACTCTCCGACCCCTTCGCTTCACTTTTCTGCCATATCGCATCGAATCGGTTTCTTCAAAGTCGTTTTAGACTGATCAGCTCAGATCAGTTTCGATACCTTCAAAGGGACCTGCTGCTTGTTCGCTGTGTTCGCCCGTTTCTCTCCTCAGCCGCGAAAAGTCGATGCTCCAAGTGTGACGTCTGAACATCCCGCGGGGTCGCATGTCGCATCTCCAAAACACCCCCCCCACCTCTCTTCTCGAACAACCAGATAGTTAAGATCTATCAAATAGATCTATAAAAAATCAGGAACCCGTTCTATCTATCAGTCATCCTCGGTTCCTTACAATCCGGTACCATGTACGCCGTCGAGGATAGACATCATCCCGTCCCACCTCCGCTCTCAATGGATCGCATCTCTGCTCCGTCCGTCCAGTACCCGTCGGGGACCACCTCGCTACGGCAATCCGACCATTTGGCACCCGTGTCAAACTACCAAGACGGTCGCTCCTGGTCATTACAAGTGGTGCAGCAGCCCATCCGGGCTCGTATGTGTGGATTTGGTGACAAGGTGGGTGATTTTTCCGCAGTTATTCTTCTGCCACTTCCTAACACATCCCAGGACCGGAGACCTATCACTCCCCCACCATGCATCCGTCTCATTGTGCGCGATGCGCAAACCGATAAGGAAATCGACATTAAGTGTGTTCAGCCAGCTACTCTTATTCCTCTCAGCTTTCTAACCGTCTCTTCCTCTAGTGAGATCGATACATCATTCTACGTCCTCACCGTCGACCTGTGGAATGCCGACGGTACCAGCGAAGTCAACCTCGTCAAGCATTCCGCCACCTCCCCCTCCATCTCTACCGCGATGTCCTCCTCATACCCTCCCCCGCCTCAGAGCGTCTCTCCGACCTACCCGGGCTACAACCAGAATCAGTACCCCGTTGGCTACCCTCCGCAGATGAACAACTACTACGGTGGTCAGCAGGTGGCATACCAAAACCAATACGGTCAGCCAGTGACGTACCCACAATACTACTCCGGTGGTCAAATGCCAGCGTCTATGTCGCCCGCTGCGCAACCTGTCACTGGTGGACCGGGTGGCATGTTCACTCGCAATCTCATCGGAAGTCTCAGCGCCAGTGCTTTCCGGTTGACAGATCCAGACAACAAAATTGGTGTGTGGTTTATCCTGCAAGATTTGAGTGTACGGACAGAGGGCACTTTCCGGTAAGTTCAAACGGATAATGAGGATCGCTCGAAATAATCGCTAATGGGAATCCAGTTTGAAAATGAGCTTCGTTGACGTGGGCACGTCTACCGAAACCTCCAACGGCGCCCCGGTCATCAATCACGGAACCGCACCAGTCCTGGCCTCGGTTTTCTCTGAACCCTTCCAGGTCTTCTCCGCCAAAAAGTTCCCCGGTGTTATTGAGAGCACCCAGCTCAGCAAGTGCTTTGCGCTACAGGGTATCAAGATCCCCATTCGCAAGGACGGAGTAAAGGGCCCGCGCCGAGGCGGAGACGGAGACGATGATGATGAAGGCGACTATTAAAAAAGCAATTCTTTGATCCATAGTGCATTACCCGATACGCGGGTGGGGGCACTTGGCTCAGCGTATTGTCTCATCTTTCCTTATCTTTGTTTTCTTTTTCCCTTGCTATGAATCAAGACGTGCGGAAAAATGGCGGCGCGTGGCTTATGGTGTTCTGGGCAAGACTCGGGCTTGCGGGTTTCAATATTGCTACACGGACCGGTGCTGGGGGGTTTCTGTCTGGTTTTTGTTTCATGGCTTCTATTCTGTGTTTTCTTTTATCCTTTTGTTGGCCTCTGGCTGTGTCTATTCATATCCTCCGCGGTCGATTGCCCGCACGTACATACACTTTTCTTTCGGCGAATCGAGGTCCGGTTTGAATTGCTGAGTGCCGAGGCTGATCGCCCGACATAGAAAAAGTCGTTTGATATCCAAATCCACTGTTGCTTAGTTATCCACCCGGATGTTGTGCTCTCAGTTAATATACTCGCTGTGATATCCACAGGTGTCGAGTGGGTCCTGTAGATCGTAGCTTTGTCTCAGATGGCTTTGTATGAGAGCGTGTATTCCATGTCCAATAGACAATATGCAATATAGTCGTAGTCGAAAATACCTTGGCCATTTAAGTCTCACGATGCTCCATTTATTCAATGTAGACGCTACGTCCATTTCTCAGCTAATATTAGAAATATCTACTAGCCAACCAGTATTAGAACCGACCATATCTCCCACGACAGACCATCCATTCGACCAAATGCCCAAAAATAGCACCAATATCCAACCCAAACATCATCCTAACCTTCCATCTTCCACTTCTAGAAAGCAGCCGGGAAGCCACTAATCCCTACACAGCACATGATCCATAAAGGATAGTACATACCATCCCACACCCCGCGTAGTACAACAAACCTCAACAAATTCGAACCACCATCATACCCTCGCCACACAACCCAGCTCACAGAAGACGTCACACCGTCCCTGACAGAAAGCCGAGAACACCGGGTTGTCCAACATGAACCTCTCAACACACACACCAACATGAACCTCAACGAACTCCCCACGTCAGACAATGTACAACACCCGTGGAACGGACTGACCTCACCTTTCTCCTGATTCCAATCGTCCAGGCGCGCCAGGAAATCTTTGGATGATTTCTTTGGATGATCTTTCAACAGGAACCGGCCTGGACAATCACCCAACTGGCTCTGCCATCCTCGCCACATCTTGAAACAGGGCAGCACCGTCTTCTAGACGGAAACTTCGATGGTGCGGTAAGGTGGTATTTCCCTCTGCATTGCCGACATGGGTATCGTAAGGCATAACAGTAGACAGGGTCGCTTTTTTCCGGGTATGCGTGCTGCAGCGTCGGCTGCAGGACATTATTATTCCGTCGCAGCTAGAAACCACAGTCGCAAACCGGACTTCATCGGCGCCTTCGGCATAGCCAGGTTAGCCGGCACAGGGCGTGGCATGCATGTCGTGAGACATTGCATATTGCTGCATGTTCGCCGGTTCAGATAGAGCGTCAGTGGCGTTGAACGTTGTGCGATTGTTTCCCCGGAAACGAGGTTCCCTGATGAAATTTTTGGTAATGGATGCGTTCATGTCTCGGGCCGTTGGTGGGTCGGTGTTTCCTGGAGAAAGTAGAAGGCGAAGTGTATGGGGGCGTGGGGGGTTGGTATGTTGTAGAGTGGAAGTCCGACCTATGCCGTATATTGAGGGTTTTGAGTAACGAATATAACGTACAACGTACTCCGTCGATGTCATTTGGATGGAATAAAGTGGATATCTGCGGGTTAAGCCGACTGTTACCAAGATCCTTGGAGCATGAGAGTCGTGATGTGGCTGAAGTTCCAATTATAACCTGAGACAAGCGCAAAGATCTTCATCCGAACCCCCGAATCCTCCAAGGTCGACGGATATCCCAATCCACTTCTAATCACCTTCAATCCACTATGTTATGTATGTATCAGCCACTCGGATTAGCGTAGAGGCCTTTCCCTCATCTTGGCAGACGAACGGTTCTCCATGTCTCACATCTCTTCCTCTAAGCGACGAAAACTAACATCCTCGGTAGTAACCCAACCTCACAGCGTTGCATAAACGATGCAGAAAGTAATTAGATTCGAAATATAGAGTGTATAGAGTACAATGCTGTCTCAAACTCACCCCATCCACCATTCACCATCCAATGAGACCCTCGCCACCTCAGCCATCGTAGCGGCCAAATCCGTCCATGACGGGCCCCTTTGATGTTTTGGTCCATTCTTCTCGGAACATGTGCGGCTTCTATTTATATTGCTCTCCTGATCGGTCTATATAAAGAGGTCCAACAACCGCCCTGTGTCCGTCCCATCCAAACCAAACATCTCTATCCAACTTCACAAAACAACCCTCAACCCTCAACACCATCCAAAATCCACAATGAAGTTCACACTCACCTCCCTCGCCCTCCCCCTCCTCGCCGCCTCGGCGCCAGTTAGCGAGCCAGCCCCAAACCCAGCCTTCAGCGTCATGGCCATCCGCTCCGCCTCGCCTATCCACTACCTACAGCTGAACGCCGCCGGCCAGAAGTTCTACCTCGGCGGAAACACCGCCTCCTACTGCCCAACCCAGGTCAAGAACTGCCCACCAGGCAACCAAACCGTCTTCGCTCCTGGCGGCAGCTCTCTGGTAAGTCACAATCCACATTATACACCATTCCCACCCTACAGATTACCTACAAAGTACAACCCCCTAACAATCAACAGGACACAATGGTCCCTGGCGGACAGCAGGTCTACATCGACCCTACTGGTGCCCTCAGCTTCACCCAGGCCCACTCCGCCAATATCCCGCAGGGCTCCTCCCTCGGCCCGTTCCACTACGCGGCCGATGAACCCTGGGCTCACTACTCCTTCGCTGGTTGGGGTGCTAGTGGTTTCATGGCTTGTCCCGCTGATGATAACCGCTGGCAGGTGTTTGCCGCTATTCAAAATGCTACTGTGCCCCAGGGTAATGTTGATGAGTGTCTCGGTTTCTCTGCTGTCGCTTTGGATTACACTGGAGACGTTCCTGCTTGGCAGTATATCTAGAGTAATGTGGTTTATGATCTGATGGCTTTGTGGTCGATGTCGTTTTCCTAGCTTTTGATTTTGGATATATCATAATTACGCTCCTTAATATCTGGATCCAGACTCTTTGGATTTAATACAGTGATAACCTGTCTCATGACTTTTCAATGTTCTGGTCGTAGGGCTGGATCGTAGATACCTGTATCTCGACCTGCGGTAACGGGCCGAGAAGCTTCAAGAACACCGGTGTGGTTAAAGTCTACAGTCAGACTCGAATTAGGTTGAAGTTAGATTCTGTCTGGCTGCAGGGATCGTGCAAGAAGGGTAACACCTGTCTCACTCTACGCTACCTAAAATAGTACAAAGAGACATCACAAAAGAATAGGAAAAGTATATCTAGTAGAGAATGTATTCCGTGGGACCGCCAATGGCTATGGAGTATTCGTGCGCACAAATACTCAGCCATGACTTTATTCAAGGGCTCGCACGAGAACTGGGGTTTGATCAGGGTGCGTATCGTCCGGCATACGGCAGACCTTAACAATGGTAATGATGTTGAGATCTCCGTAGATATGAGCACCAAGTGCCGGCACCCTCCGCCTACGCCGTCTCAGGGGGCTACGGAGAGACATTGTGGTCGAGAGGGTTGGGGAGAAGAAGGAAGAAGAAGAAGAAGAAGAGAAGAGGAAGAAAGGTGGAAGGGGTCCTTTTATACCTCCAGCAACACGCGTGCCTTCCTAAACCAAATAACAGTCGCACCTTCCCAAATCCAACAACACACGTACACACGTAACTTCCCAAAACAGACGCGAGACTTGCTCCTTCCCTACACACGTGCAAGGCTATTCAGGCAGTCAGCTGCATTTTGTCTATATAGTACCTAGGTAGAGAGCTCTACGGTGAGACACTTCTGTCAATACGCAAAAAATGATATTCGTGAAAGTGCAACTAAGTAACATAAAGGGCGTCCTATGGTATCCTATTCCTATGCCCCAGGCAGTAGACAGGCCATCAATCAATCCACACACTTAAACCATCATTTAACTTCCATGCATCTATATTGCAAGATCTAGTCCGAAACGGGAGCACCTCTCGGAGTCCCTGTATTCGCTTGTTTATCCAGGCCACTGAAGTGGCATGCAGTAAGGCAGCCTCGCGGGTCTCTGCCACTGAATAGATAAGCCTATCGGCTTATAATGTGGATCAAAACCACGGAGGGTTGACTTGGGGTTGAGACACCCATAATTCCCCCTAGAGGGCATATACAAGGTGCTACTGCCAACATCCGCGCGTTGGACATTGTGCTCGTCTTGGATGCATGCAACACCAGACGGCAAAGACCTATACCAGAGACTACCTGTCTGTCAAGAGCATGCTTTGGGCAAGTTGATGTCAAGTGCGACCAGACCTAGTTCCGCCAGATCTTAATCGCCTTGTCTTTGCCTCCACTGCCGATCTTTTGTCCATCGGGACTCCAGTCAACGGCAAACACCTCGTCCTTGTGTCCGGGAAGGTCCATCTTGAGCTTGCCGGTGCGCAGGTCCCAGATCTTGAGAGTAGTGTCCTTAGACGAGGATACCAGCATACGCGAGTCTGCCGAGAAACAGCACTGGTAGACTGCGCCCACGTGGCCGCGGAAGGTGGTGATGAACCTGGGGCTATGTTAGCTATAAATCACAACAATCAAAGATGACGAATACTCACTTTCCATCACGGCCGTTCCATAGCTTGACGTGGTTGTCGAATCCAGCTGAGGCGATATAGGCCATGTCCGGCGAGAACGTGACATGGTTCACCTCCTTCTGGTGGCCCAGCATCCGTGCGACGGGCTTGCTCGAAGTGGACGGCTCCCACAGATACATTGTGAAATCGTCACTGGCCGATACCAACCGCTCGACGATATTGTTGTTCACTGTCGCGGCCTCCTCGAACTTCTTGCGCGCAGCGGCAACCTTCTCAGCCTCGGTCGCAGGGACCTTGCCAGTGTGGTCGTGGTAGGAGGTGCGAAGTGCAAAGTCTGTTGATAGCGCAAGGTGATTGACACGATGCGCATGCGCCGCCAGGGTCTGGAGCAGGGTGCCGTCTTTCGGGTTCCAGATCTTAATAGTCTTGTCGTGGGATGCAGTATAGATCTTGCCAGTACCACCCCATTTCACACAAGTAACCGACGACTTGTGACCAGTGAGCACATGATCAGTTACTCTCGAGACAACGTCCCACACGCGCACCGTCGAGTCCTTGGAGGCGGACGCCAGACGCGGCCGCCCGGACTCCTGCACGTGGTATGGCTCCCAGGCCAGATTCGTGATCCACTTTGAGTGGCCCTTGAGTCCCGTGCCTAGCGCTGTGCCCTGCTTTGCATCCCAGAATCTCACGGTGTTGTCCATGCTGCCGGTCGCGATCATGGCGCCGTTCGGCGAGTATGCGACTGCCAGCACCCAGCTAGTGTGGCCCTTGAGCGTATGCTTCGGGGTTCCAGTGTCACAGTCCCAAACACGAGCAGTCGAGTCTCCGCTTCCGGAGACCATGGTGGAGGATGAGACTGGGGAGAAGGATGTTGCTAGAATTGCTTCGCCGTGGCCCGCGATGGAGGCCGCGCATCGTGAAACGGCTTTCACTCGGAAAACCGCCTGTGGTGTGTAGAAGAGCGATACCGTATCTTCAGTGGTCTTGATCCCGGGCTGGAGTAGGGAGTGGTACACATCACGGAGGATGTCGATCGTTTGTTCCTCTTTTTCAGAATGGTAGGCAAATCGGTATGGTACTCGTCCATCATCCTCCTGGAAAGAAATCGCCGTCAATACAACACTCAATTCCCAAGTAGTCACGAGTTTCGAATCTTACATTTCCTTGTAATGTGTTTAGCAGAGTCTCAAGGTTTTTCACATTGGCATCGGCGACTGGGACGGAGACCGCAGGCCCGGTGGGCTGCCCCGTTGCCTGGTCGAAGAATTGAACTCGAACACTACCCAAATCGGACGGGATACTCTCAATTTCCTGCTGCTCACGGGCCTTATCGGCCTGAACGAGCTTTTGGCGCTTGCTGGGGGGAGGATAGAGGGTCGCCATGGTTATTGATTTTGAGGTCGATGGGGGAAGAAGAGAAATTTTGACAAGCAAAAATATCCCGACGCTTGTCTTATCGGCCCTATCGATTCATCCATCTACACCATCTCGGTCATGAGAGTTGGGCTTCACGATGTCGGTTTATTCGTTGAATTCATTGAATTCTCTGGATTCTTTTTCACCATCGGTCTCCAGGGGTACAAGTAGACGTCCAACAGCAAGACCAACCACAACAGCCACCAGTGTTGCAGCGCAGGACATCATCTGCGCCGTCAGTGAATCGCGAGGCGTCTCATCCACCGTTGGCCTCGCATTTGTCAACCTTGCAACAGCTGAAGCAGTGCTCTGTCAGATATGTGACAGCCAGACTTATGTCAAGACAATCATCAAGATTGGTGTTTTTGAACCCAGCGAGATTCTGTTCATGAACACTGCCAAAGAGTCGAAGCTCCGTTACATTATTCAAGAAAATCTGCCAGACCCTATCTACACCTTCCTGGACCGCAGATGGTGGTCTGAAAAGACAGGTCACGAGTATGTGGAACGGCTGGCTTTTCCAGAGGAAGTCGACTCGCTCAAGGTAACTCTGGGCGGGAACTATTTCGCCGCGTGTTGCTTCGCTGCAGTATGAACACCATTCATGTTGCCAAAAAGAACTGCTCACACAGGAATTAGGCTCTCAAGTATGTCGAGGTCGAACTCCAGCGGTCTTTTACCACGCATTCTCTTCGGATACGCTTCGAACCGTCCCAGGGGTCCATGACAATTGACTTGGCGACTATTGTATCCCTCGAACTTATCCAGAATCTGCAAAATGCGAAATCTAAAGAAAGTTTGTTTGGTCTATTGAACGAGACATTGACGCCTATGGGAGCCAGACTACTCCGAGCTAGCATCTTGCAGCCTTCAACAGAACGAGTCAAGTTGACAGCCAGATACAATGCTGTGGAAGATCTGGCCACCAAAGAGGATATGTTTGTCTCTGTGAGGCAGGCTCTCAAGGGTTTCATTGATGCAGATAAAGTGTTGACTGCGGTAGAGGGCCTCCAAGGCTAGCTATTATTGAAGGCTCGTGCTAACGGATTATCAAGATCATCTTGGTCCCCACCAAGCGAACAATTCAATATGTCGAGCAGTCCGTTAACAATGTCATCATGCTGAAGACTTATGTGTCTGCGATCAAAAACATCTTCCAAGCGCTTGGAGCAGCACAAAGCGATTTGCTGCTTACCATACGCGAAGTAGACTCTACATCCCTTTGCTGTTTACCCAAACTAATGCACTTTAGTTGTGCGCTCCTGAGGGGCATCGTTCAGTCGAGGAGCTGATTGACGCAACCTTGAATGAGCATGTAACCTACCAGTCAAAGCCACTTGATCTGAGGAACCAGCGCATTTACTGTGTCAAGGTCAGGAGTCGTGTACTTGTGCACTGGCTACAGGTTGCTAACATGAATTAGGCCGGCGTCAACAGTCTATTGGATGTTGCGAGGCAGACCTACAAGGAGGCAAATGCAGACGCCATAGAACTGATTGAAAAATTATCAGGCAGGTCTGAAATCATGACAGTTCACGAATGATATTGACCTATCTCAGAGAGTTGCGACATGGTCTTGGACTTGAAGTATGACACAGCTCGGCAATACTACATCTGTATACCTGCTACAGAATCAGGTCCACTTCCCGATATTTTCATCAATGTTTACCGCAAGCGAAACCGCATTGAGTGCCAGACATTGGATTTGGTCAAGCTCAATCAAAAGATCACAGATGCCCACAGCGAGGTGATCAATATGAGCGACCAGACAATCCAGGACCTGCTCCGAGACGTGTGCACTGAAGTATCCGGGCTCTTTCGAGTCAGTGAAGCGATCGCAATGCTAGACATGCTCGCAGCATTCGCTCAGCTGGCAACGAACAATGAGTACATTAGACCAGAGCTGACCGACACTCTCGCCATCAAGGCGGGACGTCATCCGATTCGAGAACAGATTCATAGCAGCAAGTTCATCCCAAACGACGCATATGCAACACCGCAAACAAGGTTCCAGATCATCACAGGCTGCAACATGAGCGGCAAATCGACCTACATCCGCTCACTAGCCCTGATTACAGTCATAGCGCAGATAGGCTGCTTTGTCCCAGCTCAGTATGCCTCCTTCCCAATCTCACACCAGCTCTTCGCCCGTGTCGCGACGTCAGATGATCTAGACGCCAACGTTTCGACCTTCGCAGCAGAAATGCGGGAGATGGCATTCATCCTTCGTAACATCCAGCCCCGTAGTATGGTCATTATTGACGAGCTTGGCCGCGGCACTAGCACAACCGACGGGCTTGCTATTGCCGTCGCGCTAGCAGAAGCACTCATTTCTAGCAATGCCCTGGTCTGGTTTGTCACGCACTTCCACGACCTGGCGCAGATTCTCGCCGAGCGCAGCGGTGTGATCAATCTCCACTTAGCAGCAGACATCGCTCCCGACGCATCCAAGATGACCATGCAGTACCGCATTGCAGAAGGTCCTGTTCCAGATCGTCGGTACGGGCTCATCCTCGCCGAGCTCGCTGACCTCCCACCTGCTGTCTTGAATAAAGCGCGATCCGTGTCAGAGGCAATGGACCAGCTGGCTAAGCGTAGGAACAGCCCGTCGCGAGCTGTCGCTATTGCCCAGAAGCGGAAGTTGCTTTTGTCTCTGCGCGAACAGTTGTTCCTTGTCCGTGACGGCACGATGGATAACGCTGGTCTTCGGGCTTTGTTGATTAAACTGCAGGATGACTTTGTGCTGCGCATGGCTGCTATCAACAGAGAAATGGAACTATGCCCCGATGATGAATGTGAGACAGAGGCTCCTACTGAACCTATCTCCAACTTGTCGGTTCGTACACCTGAAACCCAAGCGTTAGGTTCAAGTGAGAGTAAGGGAATGGACAAGACGCGGGTGCCTGAGCCTATTCTGATCGAATCCGATTCGGATTCTGCATCCGAGAATATCACTGACAACGATAGTGTGGTGTTGATCTCATGGGCTTGAAGTTGATTATGATGGTACGTGAACCGGCCTTTTTATCGCTCTATTCCTGTAGATCATATTTATGTACTTGTATGGCGACGGTCAACGGTTTGTCAAGGCCGCATCATTCCTCAATATGGCATCAAACACGCGAAAGACAACACGGATTACCTCTATACAATACATTGTATCTGCATTCGCTAGTAGGTACAGCAAAAAAATAACAAAAAATTTACCCCAACACATGATATACCTTTTAATGGCGCTCCCCGTCATGCTGTCAATCAAACATAGGCCAAAGCAATGCCCAATCAACATAAGAAACGTAAATCTATCAAAATGTGACAGTGAATTAGCCAAAGTGGAACAGGGTCTGCTTTCCCTTATTCTTCTTTCCTTTCTTGCCATTACTTGAGTCATCATTGGCGGGTTCAGCTGGAGAGGCGGTTCCAGAACTCGGGGCTGAGCTCCATGCGTTGGGCGCAGGGCCGCGGTTATCATTCCAACGGACGGTGCCACGCGTCTTGCCAGCCATGAGGACATTGGGCTTGGGTGCTGCAGGGAGCGCAGGGAATGAATCAGCGCCCCTGGAGACTGGAGCAGCGGGCGTGCGACTGGAAGACGGTGCTGCAGATGATGGGCGGCTGACCGGGCTAGGCATTGCGGGACGTGAGAAAGATGTCGGCGGGGCTGCTGCTGCCCAAGGGGTAGCAGCGGGAGCTTTTCCACGGCGAGAGGAGGGACCAGCTGCGGCAGAGAGGGGAGGGAAGGGGTTGGAGGGGGCGGTTGGGAGGGCGCCGCTTCTGCCCACAGCGGAGCGGGAGGATTTAGCAGTTGATGATTTCAAACGCAGGACGCGGTTGCCGCCAGTGTTGACGCCTGTTGACATGCCAGGTAAGAGACCACCGGCTGGAAGGGCTGGGTAATCCTCGTTGATGGCACGCCAGTCATTCCAGGCTTGCAGGAGACCGGAGCGTTTGGACTCGTCCTCGTAGATATCAGCGAGCTCCTTGATGAGCTTGCCCAGCTCAGTGCTGGACGTGTCAAATAGCGAGAAGAAGGCATCGATGAGCTCGGTTGCCGAGATGGAAGAAGCGCGGTAGCTTGATACTCTACTACGGAATTCGGCAAGTCTGGTGGCATCATTGCGGAGGAGGTTCGAAGCACGTTCAACCACGGCCTCATGGCGCATTCGGCGGGCCTGGTCTTGTGGAGTGGCTGGCACGGAGTTGGTAGAGATGTTCATGCCTTCAAATGCTGCGGTAGGAAGAGGCTGAGAGCGTGGTGTGGGGGCAGACTGCACAGGAGTGGCAGCGGCGGAACGCTCTGGAGCACGTACGGGTTGGACGTCATCTCGAGTCAGCTGGCCGCCAAAGTTCCGCGTCGAGACAGACTGAGAACTCTGTATAGCCATCTGTCGCTGGTATGCAACTTCCGCACGGGTCATTGGCTGTGCACTGGATACTGGTAGTGGCTCGGCGTTAGGGTCACGGCCTCGACCGGCACCGCGACGCTGCCGTTGCTGTTGGTAAGGAGCGCGCATGTTATCGAATTCGGCCAAATCAACCATTCTCGCGTCTCGCCGAATGTCTTTAGAAAGGCCTTCGGGGTGTGCCTCGATTTGGTGAGCCTTCAAGTCCATTTGCGACTCGAAAACGACGAACTTTTTTTCCAAGCACTCTTTATCCAGACAAGCGAAATGATCTTTATGGAAGTGGTTCTCCAATGCGTTGTAGTCAATGTAGTATTGTTGTTGACGGTGGGAGGAGCGTCGGTCACAGATGTGGCACCGTTCGTGTTTATCGCGGCAGTGGGCGTACAGCTCATCGTCACCATAGAACCTTTGACGACAGAAACCACATTCGGGGTGTCCCTTGAAGCCACTCTGGTCTATAGCTCCAGGCTTGTCATCTCCGGACCGTTCGTGCTTACGCAATTCCGCCATGGTAAATAGTTCATGCTCATGGGTAAAGACCTTCTTGTTACGAGTACAAAGGTCACTGTTCGGACGGTGCAGTCAGTTGCCCGTTCAATAATTGCGTAGGGTATGGTATCGACATACCACATAACTTTGCTGTGCTTGCTCTTTACATGGCGATGCAAGTCTGGCCACCCCAAACATGCCACATCGCAGTCCTCATCCGGACAGTTGTATCGCAGCAACAGCACTGTGTCTCCGAAGATCTCATCGCTTTCATATTCGATTCCAAGGTTTTCGTCCGTCCGAGCAAAGTCCTTCTTGTTGAACTCCTCATATCGCCGTGCTGGATCATCTGTGAAAATGACGTAGTTTGATTCAGTCTTATACAAGTCAGCCTGTGAAACAAAATTCTAATGAAAAGCACCTCAGATCCTCGAGGAACAGTCGCAAGATGACCATACCCTGCAATGAGCACAAGCCTTGTTCTTGTACAGTGCCCGTAACCGAAGTGCACAAATGTGACACGTCCTATGGTTACAGGGGGAGACCGAGGTATGTTCAACGGCAGAAGCGCAGATAAAGCAGACTTCACCATCGTCTGCATCGTCCGTGGCCGCTTCTACCGGTTTCCTTGTTGCTGGCGCCGTGGCTTTCGAAGGCTGGGTATCGAGTTTGTTGGTCTGATCGGTATTGCGAGTTTGTCGGCCTACATCGCCAGCGGGGGCGCCGCGACCGCCGCCGCGTGTGCGAGGCTTAGGGCGTTTTTCTCCGTCGCCGGTATTGTGTTGCGAATCTGCACGGCCGGAGGCAGCTGCCCCTCCGCGGCCGCGACGACGCCCGCCGCGACCCTGGCTAGAAGAGACTGGGTTTGAGGCCTGGTTGTCGGCCATTGCGGAGACGGAAAGGAATGTCACGATACAAGCTGCGAGTTGGCGTCAATATCGGGTGTGATGAAGCTGTAGAGCCCTAGGATTTGTGGATTGTGGTGGGGGAGTGGTTCTGGGGAAAAAGTGAGATGCCGCTGACTGATCCCGCATGCCGCATTCGATGAGGATTGAGGTCTTCAACCGATTACTCGCCGTGTCCGCGAACAAAGCTGCGCTGAGTGACTGGGTAACCCATAGATTATCTATTCAAAGAGTAGTGCTGTGTTTGCCCATTCCCTTGTACAAATACCGCCCCGGTGAGCACACATATTGGGCAAATTCATAGGCTTGTTAGCGCCGGCCTGAATTATCAAGCCAAAATCGATGGATGAGCTGAGAGCCGATTAAAAGACTTTTTGATGCATGCCGATGGAAAGGCGACTAGCCACAGTCATATATAGACCATGGGAGGTTTAACAAAGGAGCATCAGGAGCTGTGCAGCGAGCAAACGCCGAGATCCATGATGTCCAATGATATAATCGAACCAGGAGCCCATATTGTAAGGCTATAATCTACGATCCACGTGGGAAGGATCTGCACATATGTATATCATGTAGGTAGTAGATTCGAGGACCTTTGAGAATCACCAATGGAGGGCTACACTAACTCCCGCTGGAGAGCATAAGCAAGTCAAAAACAAATAAGAATGGCGAGCGGAAATTGCTCAAGTTCACGCCAGCATCCCCATGCATCGCAAAAAAAGGAAACAGCAATAAAAAGAACCATAAAAGACGAAGGAGAATCGTTAAGAAACAGGGCTTGGTTTGGAGCCTGCTCTTCCATAATGATCAAAGCAAATCTGTCAGCGCCGGACTATTCATCGGGACTATACAGATTCTGATTGAGAATTTTAGTCATGGTGAACATGTGGACTCGATCTTGCTTGAAGACAGCCCGCATAGCATCGTCGCACAGGATTTGGCGGCGATCACTGGGGTCCTGAAGTTCGTTCTCGCGAATGTATTGCCAAACCTTTTTGACAGTTTGGGGTCGTGAAAGCTGTGTGAAATTTAGCAAAGGCCCAGTGACCAAGAAACGGGGAAGGTTCTCACTGTGAGTTCTCCCAGAAGTGCAGACAGAGGTTCAGAAAGGTTCATAGGTTTCTATGGTCGTGTTAAAATTGCTGGGATATTTTGGGAGGATGATATAGAAAAACATACGTGGAAACCTGTATTTCGGTTAACCTCCTTCTTGGGCTCTTCGCCTGAGTCAACGTCTGAATCATCTTCTGCCTTGACCCTCTTCGAGGTCTTGGCTTTGCTCCTCTTCTTCACGGGAGCTGCACGCCGAGTGTTGCCCCCACGGGTAGGTCGCGCGCGCGAATTCTCTTCAGCTTGCAGCTTGGCCGCGAACGCCGCATCCGCGTCGGTATCAGTATCGGGCTTGTGTTTTTTGGCGGGAGGCGATGCGCTCGCAGGCTCGGAAGTGGCATCGCTGGAGGCCTGGCGCTTCACCGGAGATGTGGAGGGGGGCGGGGAGGGCACAGCTGACGCTGAATCACCATCGCGCTGATCATTGCTTGGGGCAGTTTCATCGGGCGACCCGCCCACGCCGTTTTGTTCAGCGTAGCGATCAAACCGCTCCATAATCAGCTGTTTGATGGTAGACTTTGCGAACATCAGCCACAGTACATCGCTAGTCATCCTGCATAGCTTCAAATAATAATGCGCCATCGATCGACGTAACTTGACTGACCTTCATCGGGGTGAGATCATAGCCGACGGCATCCTGGAGACCCTTGCGAATTCGCTTCTCGGAGATGGTGGTGAGGTCGCTTTTGGCCAGAATGTCGTCAATAATTTCGATATATTTTTTGCGCACGTCAGAAGTCACTATTGCGCAAGATCACCGATTAGTTGGGAGGCTTTTTGGAGAACCGGCAAATTGGCACTGGGGCAACACCGAGGTAGCTTACACGACATCTTGTTACTAGTAGATCACGTAAATTGGCTGCTTATGTTGAGACGTATGAGCTGATTCGAGCTTTGCAGTTCGCAATTGAGAATATCGCGGTGTTTGTAGAGGAGTATGGTGGTCGAGGGAGAGCTCGGAGTTGTCAGGTGGGCTATACTCAAGTCGCACTGGCGCTTAGGACCGGCGGGGCATTGAAGATAGAGAAAGACAGGCGAAATAAATGCAGAAACGGGGGGTTATGAATGAAATAATAGACAAAGATTTGGCTTGATAAAGAGCTTGGTGCAAGATATGCAGTCTAAAAGAAATGTTGTATCCCAAAATGAAGAGCCTCTAGAAACGTCTGAGATGATTGACGGGCCCGACCTCAAGCTGGGGAAATCGTGACTAAGCATGCGCAGCTCAGTCACGTGTAGTTATACGCCTGAGGCGTTCATCGATAGTGCTGACTCAGTGCTGAGTCAGTCCACACAAAGAACCCGCTTGGCCGCCGCGATTTGTTTCTGCCCGAAAATCCATCAGCGGATTGCACCGATCTATCTTTGCTCCGAAGCCTCCAGACGCCTTCGGTATACCCATCATGGCGCCCAGTTTCGACACCCTGTCTGAGCAGGATCTCCACGAGGAAGAGGAGGAGGAGATTGATTTCTCCGGTGAGTGCAAGATTTCTCGTGATCTGTGTGCCCCTCTCTCTAACACGTTAGTCCACAGATCTCAAGGAGCAATATGAAGTGAAAGTTGAGGAGGGACTGGATACATTTATCGTCATCGATGGCCTCCCCGTTGTGCCCGAAGATAGCCGACAAAAACTCGTCAAGTTCTTATTGAGAAAACTCAACTCCGTCGGCAGCACCTCCGAAGATGCGGTTTTCATGCCCGTTAACGACAAGAAAATGACCGAAGGGTGCGTATTGGATATCCAATGAGATGCGGAGAAATGTTCGGCGATCTCTAACTTCAATTGGGGGATATAGGTTCGCCTTTGTGGAATATGAAACCCCGGAAATGGCAGTTGCCGCCGTCAAGCAGTTGCACGGCGTCCCTCTCGATAAGAAGCACATTATGGCTGTCAACAAGTTGATGGATATCGAGCGTTATGGTCGCGAAGGTCGGGTCGAGGAAGAATACAAGGCACCCGCCCCGGAGCCGTTCAAGGAGAAGGAGCACCTGCGCTCGTGGATGGGAGATGCCAACGCCCGTGATCAATTCGCCCTTTACCGTAACGACAAGGTCGGTGTGTTCTGGAACAACAAGACAAACCCACCTGAGAATGTCGTGGATCGCGCTCACTGGACACAACTGTTCGTTCAATGGTCCCCCAAGGGTACATTCCTTGCCTCCGTCCACCCCCAGGGTGTCCAGCTCTGGGGCGGAGAGTCCTTCTCCAAGCAAAAGCAGTTCCCTCACCCCTTCGTGCAGTTGATCGAGTTCTCCCCGCTTGAGGGCTACTTGACAACTTGGTCAGCACGACCTATCCAGGTCGAGGAAGGCCAACCTATATTGACTTACGAGGAAGACGGCAAGAACATTATTGTCTGGGATATTGAGACTGGCAAGCCTCTCCGTTCGTTCGTGTCGCACGACTTGGCTGCCCCTACCGAGATCGAGGGCGAGGTTGCACCTAAGAAGAAGGTGCAGTGGCCTGCCTTCAAGTGGTCCGCGGACGAGAAGTACGTTGCTCGCATGCTCCAGGGTCAGTCCCTCTCTATCTACGAACTTCCCAACATGAACCTTCTTGGTCGCACTTCGGTGAAGATTGAGGGTGCTATGGACTTCGAGTGGTCCCCTGCCACCGTCGCCCGCGAAGGTGTCAAGCAGTACGAGCAATTGCTCTGCTTCTGGACTCCTGAAATCGGCAGCAACCCTGCCCGTGTCGGTATGATGAGCGTGCCCTCAAAGGAGATTGTCCGAACCCGTAACCTGTTCAACGTTTCCGACGTCAAGCTGCACTGGCAATCACAGGGTGCCTATGTCTGCGTCAAGGTCGACCGTCACTCCAAGTCGAAGAAGTCCATGGCTACTAACTTGGAAATCTTCCGCGTTCGCGAGAAGGGAGTGCCCGTTGAGGTTGTTGACAGCCTCAAGGATACTGTGATTAACTTTGCCTGGGAGCCCAATGGATCCCGATTCGTCGTTATCGCCAACGGCGAAACACCAACTGGTGCTGCCGTCCTCCCTAAGACTTCCGTCTCATTCTTCGCGCCTGAGAAGAAGGGCCACACTGCCGGTAACTTCAAGTTGGTGCGCACTATTGAGAAGAAGACCAGCAACGGCATCTACTGGTCGCCCAAGGGCCGATTCGTTGTTGTCGCGACGGTTCACTCCCAGACTAACTTCGATCTGGACTTCTGGGATATGGACTTCGAGGGCGAGAAGATCGAGGCTGAGAAGGATCTCGCAGCCAACCTCCAGCTGATGAAGACCGTCGAGCACTACGGTGTCACCGATGTTGACTGGGACTCCACTGGTCGTTACGTTGTCAGCAGCGCCAGTGTGTGGACTCACTCGGTAAGCTTTAACCTAGTTCTATCTTTTCTGATTCATAATATTGACCGCATCATAGATGGAGAACGGCTGGAACATGCACACCTTCTCCGGCACTACCCTCTCCGAGAACCCCACCGAAAAGTTCAAGCAGTTCCTTTGGCGCCCACGCCCTGCCACTCTTCTCAGCAAGGAGGAGCAGAAGCAAGTTCGCAAGAACCTCCGCGAGTACTCAAAGGAGTTCGAGGAGGAAGACAAGTACGCTGTCGATATCGCCAACACCGCCGTTGTCGAGACCCGCAAGCGTGTACTCAGCGAATGGCTCGCCTGGCTCCGTCGGGAGAAGGAGCTCTTGGCCGAAGAGAAGGAGGCTTTCACCCTCCCCGAGAACGCAGATACACCCGCGGCCGCCGGCGACGCGCGCCCGGTTGTCGAGGACCAGGGCGACTCCGTGGTCGAGGAGATTGTGGAGGAGATTATCGAGGAGACCGAGGAGGTCATTGGCTGATGAATCTGTCTGTTCTATTTTCGCAAATAATGTGTTTCCTTTTGTTCCTCTTTTCCCCCTGTTTCTCTGCTGGCGTTTCGCGCTTGTGCCTGAACCCAGCCTTCTGTCCCCTTGTGTTTATTTTAGGTCCCCTGGGCAAGCCCAGTGAGGATCGGGACATTCCAAAAATCGATAGATCGAGCGGTGCGCCTCCCGACCAAATGTGCAATGTGGATAAGCATGAGAGATGGCTACGAAACCAGTTCCTAGCAAAGTTCAACCTTGTATTTCTCTTATTTAAATCGTCTAAAGTAAGCCATCTCAAGTATAAAGCCCCCTTCCCACGCCCACAGTTCCCAATCCTACCAGCATTATCCCCAATGTCGAGTCCAACGCGAACCTCATAGCACCTCCCGTTGGCTGACTCTGACTCCCAATGGTAGTGGATGTCGCAGCATTCGGCGACGGCTCAGGCATAGACGTGGAAGAAGACTCCGAAGTTGTTGACGAAGAAGACTCGGTTGAAGAGTCAACGGCAGACGCCTTCTTTGGCAAGACGTTCTTCCGGAAATAGGAGTTATGCGAACCCACAACATTTCCAGGAGGTGTATACTCGCAAACAACATACCACCCTTGAGCCCGCGGCTCACTTCGCGTGGCCTTCAACCCTTCCAGCCCATCTCCTTCCGCTTCATCCCCGCTAGAACGAGGCGCCATCATCACCCCTTCGAAGACATTCTCTCTAAAGGCATCCTCTTCGAAAACATCCTCTTGGACTTCGGCCCCGTCATCTCTTTTAGACTTGTCGTTCTTCGAATACCCACAGTTGAAAGCAGCACACCCAACCTGCGTAGTCGATTTCCAGACCAACTGAGTGAAATGCCCCGTCTCCTCGGTGAAGCCCGTCGGCTTGCCGAAATTATACATATTCCTTTCCTCGCCCCAGGCAATCACAGCAGCAGAGACATTCCCGTATCCGTATGCGAGGTTCTCGCCGTAGCTACTTTTCTGCGGCGATGTTAGCACTTATATCTCGCGGTATGGGGATAATGATACACACCGAATGTTTCCAGATACAGGCTTCAGCCCACTCGCGCGAGTAATCGGCCAGCGTATCGTTCCATTCCAGCGGGTTGGCGTCGTGATTTGCGCGGTACTCGTTCGTGACTTCCAACATATCGTCCTTGAACTCGTCGAGGGATGTGTAGGATGGATGTAGCGGCGCTGTTGGTGTCGGCGCGGGCAATTTTATCGTAGTCCAGACGGTTACTACGTCGGCGTTTGCGTTGAGTATTTGCATGGTGAGGAGCATAAGGATGGCCAGCCATCGTGTGGTTTTGGCGTGATTGTTTCGGTTCATTTTGATGGATCGGTGTTCTTCTTTTTGACTTGAAGCTATAAGCAGATGGTGGTCTTAGCTGTAGTTTGCTAATGCATGACCTCAGGTGATTTTTTGCTTATGGGCGTTGGGTCAATTGTCGTAGCGCCTGGCTCCGATCCGGTTTAGGACACGGTCCTAAGCTCTGACGACGTCCCTAGGACAGAATGTCTGGTGATGCAATAGTCGTGTATTGTCTATTGTCTTAGGCAGCCGCAGCCTTTTATTGTGTGTATTGTGTTCTCATAGACGCCGACACAATGCAGGTATCTAGAAAACCAGTCAGATAATCGTCTTCACGGGGTCGAAAGACGTACTCCGTACTCAGCTGAAAGATAAAGGTTCCTGGGGAACTAGAACTAAAATAAAAGATCAAAGACATTTTGAAATTCTCAGAATGCAACCAGGCAAAACTGTTGGATGGGACAGTCACTTTTCTTCATGTCCGTTTCAGACGCTGCAGTCGTGTTCCAGCAGCCGCCGTTGACGTCAGACTCTTAGGGCTGGGTTGCATCGTATCCAATTCGATATATTCGATATTCTATGTTCGATATTTCATATTTCATATTCAGATGTGGTTTTATCCTTCGGTTTGTCTTTATTTTCTTTGTGCAGTTAATCTTTCGGCTTCGTCGGTTCGTCTCGTGTCGCTTTCTTTTGTCTCGCTGAGACTATGACTTGGAGACATTAATGTTCAATTTATTTGCCTCTAGGGATTAAATTCTTGGATCTAGAATCTAGAAGCAAATATCTAGCGTATATTTGTACATCAAGCGCTGTTTATGTACTCACTCCACCCTCCCTAGGAGAGTATTCCGTGCCAACATGCATGTCCGCGTTGTAGGTCCCTACCTAGGTATATGCCACTATGCAATTTCCAGGGGTATCCGTATCCATTTACATCACATTGCAACCAATTCCATACATAGCTCGTTCCACGTCCCGCTTGACGTGGTACCAGTCAGCCCGGCGCTCAGCAAACTCATAGACCTCTTCCACACGCCAGATCCCATGGAACCGATCTGCATCCGCGATGACAGTCGCCAGCTCCTTGGCGTGGCCGGGATCGATCAGGTAAATCTGCACCAGCTCACGGAACGCCGTGAAATAGAGAAGGAGCTCATTGTTTCGCAAGGTTTGAATATACTTGAAATAGTGGTTCATGTCACTAGGAAGTCTAGTCAGCTTGCCGTTTTGCGCGGCTGAAGACCGAGATACATACCTGATCAACTTGAGTGATCCCTCCACGCTGATGCGCTGTCGCTTGAGATGTTTACACAGAGCCGTAAATAGGCGGAGTCCGACTTCTTGATTGAACACATCTAGGGTGCTCTTGTCCGTACTCCCGACTAACATCTGCGTGTGCGATGAGACCACGTCGACGACAGCGATGGCGACTTCGCTGACGCCTACGTCCATGGTCTGTCGGTGTGGATCTGAGGAAACGCCGGGGTTGAAATCGGTGGCTAGTTGGCGCGTTGCCAGAATATAGTCGACTTCTTCCATGAGAACGTCAATTCCTTTATTCAGGCCAGCCGCGACACGTTCATCGAGCATCTGTTCGAACTTTTTCTTTTCTTTATTGGCGGGATCCACAAAATCGTTTCTATCAGTCAATCTCATGCCGATCAATTCCTGCTCATAGAATACATCCATCATTTGCAAGATCAAATCGCCGACATTGACCAGTTCCAAAAAGGTGACCAGGGGCTCGACCCCAGATTGGTCGCGGTCCCCTTGTTCGCGAGGCCGGTAGTTGGATAGGTGACTGACAGCTTTATCGAATCCGACGATAACGTGCTGGTGCCCCAATATACGTAGCAGAGCGACGAAAATTGCCTCGCATTGTTGCTTCGCGGCATGGCCATACTCGCCGCCAAGTCGCACAAATTGAGCGGCTCTCTCCAGGCTGGACTTGGCGGAATGAACTAGATCAAGTGCAATTTCGATGCTAAACAACGAGCGGATACCTTCCATCTTCGTCTTCATTATAGCCGCTTTTGCTGCCAGCTCTGTAGTTGGAACTTCCTCAACGGCCACAGGGGCAGGCGACGATAGTGTCGAAAATCTATTGGTATTTTTGGATGGTTGGAACGGATTTGGACTGCTTGTTTCCGTGTCTGATTTCGAATCTTCGTTTGATTTGGCACTTGAAAAGCTCGGTAGGATGTTTACCGGCATCATGATCACCTTCTTGAAAGAAGTAAGGAAGTCTCGCTTGTCGGCTTGGCGATTAACATTTGACATCAAAAAAGACTCCGTCGAGGCCGCTTGTTCAGAGAGATGCCGGTCCCACTCACTCACGGTAGATTCACAGGCCTTCTTGAAAAAATCAAGCTCTTCTGCCAAATACAGGTCGAGGTGTGGCTCGTAAATCTTGATCACGACATTATCAAGATACTCGTCGAATTTAGCATCAGAGCCTCGTATGGGAAGCAGAGCCTCCGAGAGGTTCATGCATTGGACAAAAGTCGTCGAGATTGCAGTGAGGTATGACTTGATGTTGACGCGATGCAGCTCATCAAATATTGCCGTGAGGAAAGGATATAACACATCTTGCCCAACTTTCGACATAAAGGTTGATGAGACGTCCAAGGCCGGGGGAAAGACGCGGTTCATAATGGATATTTCATCGTTGAAGGCGACACTGAGACGTGTAAAAAAAGCCTGTGTTTGCTCCATTTTGACATGGCCAGTCGATCCGTCAATGCAGGAAGCGACGCTTCCTAGGTCGGACTTCCGAGTCATCAGGTGATTGTGATGGATAAAGAGATCCACGGCAGCTTGCCCACCGTTGAGTGTCCATAGAATGTGTGCGTATTTTCGCATGGTCCCGTCAATATCGTCGGCTTCATATCCCTGGCGGAATTCCTTCAGCGCAGCAGTCTCAAACATCGAGACTGTACGCTCTAAACGGTCCACCCGCTCGTCCCATCCTTGCGTCATATCAGACTTGGAGAACATTACCAACTGTGCCAGTATTTGCGCTTGGGCCAGCGGATCTTTGTATTTCGTGAAAACCAAGTTCTCAGGCGATGGTCCAGATCGCGCGATATCCTCATAGAACGGTGCTAGTGCAGCATGTATCTTGCCGTATTCCTGACGCGCCTCGCCCCGGATTGACCTCGCCTGCTTCAACACCGTCAGGACGGGTTCATCCAGGATATCCTGGAACATATCTGGTTGCGACGCCGTATTCACTAATTCGATCTTATCGAATCCATCGGATATTCCTTTCAGGTCATTGGAAGGGTCATCCCCAACAGTGATCGCAGGGACTGGTCCATCGCCCAGCTCAGCCTCCTCTTGTTTCTCGACGGCTTCCATGTTGGCGACTGTCCCAAATACCACTTCGGCATGCTTTCTAGCATCTGCTTCGTCCCAACACCCGATTCGTTTCAGCTTGTGTACCCACCGAGTGTCATCGTACGCCATCTCGTGCATAAGCTTGCAGGACCGTGCCGCTCGGATCAGATCAACGGGGCCGACGTAGTCGAGAATAGAGGATACGATCTCTGTTTACCCTTCTGTCAGCTATGTATCTCCCTTGCCACTGTATGTCTTCACATTGCGTACCTGCCGGAAGAGCAGCTCTGGAGATGTCTTCCATTGATGCCATGCGCAGCGAGGCCAGCACATCTCTGCGTGGCCGAGCTGCAGCCGTAGGCCCTTTTTTTGCACCTGGCATATTGTGTTCCTGGACTCTTCATCGGTAGAGAGAGCAGTCGTGGGGAGCTCGGGAATTAAGGCGGCCTCGGACTCGCTCCAAGCTGTCCCGCGGGGTTGTAGAGGGTGGTCCGGTCTCAATATCGAGCAGACACGGCGTCTTGGTGGTAGCTTTGGTATCAAATGCTCATACAGACATCTTCACATCTAACCACTTGTTCCTCAACAGCAAATCAAAAACCACATTCCAATGGCTGCACGATCACCACGCACGGACAGGGTCCAACGCCGCCGCCTCCCCGGCTGGCAAAATGTACACCGCCCTCTCATACGCAGTAGCTTTGTACGATGTAAATGAATTAGTGTTTCTTCAATTGGATGAAAATAAGTGGATTGAATGAAACTTGGGCTCTAACGCTGTTGAAAGCTCAAAGACGGCGACTTGGTAAACATGGGGAGAATGATTTACACAAGTTGGAGACGTTAGCACAACTTCGCCTAGTTAAGTGGTGACTAAATATATATATACATCGAGACTAGGGTCGAGATCTGACACAGAACATAACATCCCAATCTCAACTCCTTTTCTTGGACCCATTGGACCCTCCGAAGTCACATAGATCAATGGGATTCTCCTGATATGATACAATCTGCAATAAAAGCTGATATAGGTAGCTAAATATAGCTTGTAGCAATACTTAGCTATGTGTGGGATGGGAGTACAGGGAATCTTGGAATACCTCGACACTTGAGGAAGACAGTGAATACTGGGGAAAATATAAACTAGTTGATATATGTATAGCTAGCAATTAGAAACCCGGTTTGGACATCTTCTAGCTATATTCGAATAGCACACACTGTTCCGGCGATGCGTGTTTTTCTCGGTGAATCCCGGGACACGCACAACCGGAGCAAAAAAAAAGCGAGAACACAGGACCACGAGAAGAACAAGAAGCTATAGACAGAATCTAATGAATAATTATAATGAACTAGTCTATTTTATATAGATCAATCCATTGTAAGTCCACAGAATTGTGATGTTCCGAGAGTCGGTTTTCTAGCGTGGCCGGGAGCCAATCAGAGCAAGGGGGTAATCATCAATGTCAAGTTTCTTCGACTTCGACCTCAACTTCCAGCACCTCTCTCCTGTACCATCCCCCCTCCTCTCCCCACCCACCCCCTCTCGCTTTGGCGATACAGCACCCATTCCCGATCAAATTCAATTGCTTGGGTTAAACTTCGTCATGCTGGGACGTTCCATTTTGCGCGCGTCCAACCGGGCCGTCGCCCGCCAGTCCCTCGGGAAGTCCACGGTACGCCCTCACCCCATTGATCTTCACGGAAGAGGACAATTGGCTCCTTGAGCCTGTATTGAATTAAAGAAGGGCTCCGTTGCTAATATTCAACAGCGTGCCTCTTCCACCGCCGCCGGCGCCGAGGCCGCCAGCTCCCCCTTCTACCTCACACTCACTGCTGCGCTTGCAACTGCCGCCGCCGCCGGTTCCACCGCATGGTACTACCACCTCTACGGTCAAGAGGCCTTCGCCATGACACCTGCTGAGGAGGGGTGAGTGAAATGCCCCAGGAAGATCGCCGTACTTCTGGCTTCGGTCCAGCCGAGCATTGTGTGATCCAGGTTGACAACAATGGCGGAAGCTAACAGTTGATTTTATCCAGACTCCACGCTACTCAGTACCCCTGGGTGCACGAGCGGTTCAACAAGACTTTCGATCACGCCGCGTGAGTGCTCTTTTCCCAAAGTCACATTTTTGCTCTCACCAGCATACATTGTACTGACCCCGTCCAAGTCTCCGCCGTGGTTTCCAGGTCTACCGTGAGGTTTGCGCCTCCTGCCACTCCCTCTCTCGTGTCCCCTGGCGCTCAATGGTCGGCACCATGCACACCGTAGACGAGATGAAGGCCTTCGCCGAGGAGCACGAGTACGACACCGAGCCCAACAACGAGGGCGAGATCGAGAAGCGCCCCGGCAAGCTTTCCGACTACATTCCCGCTCCCTACCCCAACGAGGAGGCCGCTCGTGCCGCCAACGGCGGTGCTCTTCCCCCGATCTCAGCTTGATCACCAAGGGCCGTCACGGTGGCTGCAACTACATCTTCAGCTTGCTGACCGGTTACCCCGATGAGCCTCCCGCTGGTGCTGCCGTCGCCGAGGGCATGAACTTCAACCCTTACTTCCCCGGTACCGGTACGTAACGACAAGCCCATAATATTGTCTTTTTAGCGTTTCTGACTCAGTGATAGGTATTGCTATGGCCCGTGTCCTGTTCGACGGTGTTGTCGAGTACGAGGACGGTACCCCCGCCACCACCTCCCAGATGGCTAAGGATGTCGTCGAGTTCCTGAACTGGTCCGCCGAGCCCGAGATGGATGAGCGCAAGAAGATGGGTGTCAAGGCCGTTGCCCTCCTGACCGGTCTGTTTGCCGTCTCCGTCTGGGTCAAGCGCTACAAGTGGGCCCCTCTCAAGACTCGCAAGATCGTGTACAGCCCCCCGATCGGCCCCCGCCGTTAAATGTTGCAGCAAGGCCTTTTTTTGAGTGGGAAAATGTGAGAGGCTGAAGGGGCCGGTACGACCTGGGGAACCCATACCACATTCCCGGTTTTGATACAGGTGCTTCAAAGAGGCCTCTCTGTTCCGTCATTTTTGTGTCTATCTATTGGTCGCTGTGTCTGTGTTTTGTTAGAACGCTCCCCGAACACCTGTATCTGTATCCTAGATATATTCTTTTTTTCATTTCCTTTCGAAAACTGTGTGCTTCGAGGAGTCATCTGAATTTAATTTCCTTTGTGATTATGACAGATGAGACTATTACATATGTAATAAGTCTCTAGAGTTGCAGTGTGTATGTGCATGTCTGTATCATCGGAATATGATATGGTATGTTACGCAACTCGGCAACGACATGAGTGCGGGTGTACAAACGATTGTTCTCTAATTGTTGTATTATGTATGCAAGAATCTACATAGCTATAAACTCCATCAAAAAAGGCCCAGAAGTAGTTTCAGGCCCGGGTATCACCTATAGTCCGCTCGCCATCCCCAAATACAGGAGCGAAGAAACAGTCATAGCTATTCCACACACACGAAAACACGACATTGGCTAAAGCCACCAGCCACGGCGGCATACGCCCATCAGGACCTGCAAATACCCTGGATAGCATCAAAGTCAAAATCAACAAAGGCGCCCACATAGCCAGGAAGATCACCTTCCCGATCTTCTGGCGCGTGGTTGTGATATGATAAGTTTTGATCTGCGCAAGATATTCTCGATATGAAACAGGCAGATCATGTTCCGCAGCGCCAGTCTTGATCAATCCAAGGTAGCGGGCCGAGGGCTGAGCGTAGTTAGGATCCGGCCGGAAATGCAAGCAGATTGTATACCACCACGACAGCTGTGGACCACTGGCCAGAAGCGCATCACCTTTCTGGGATTGCGATTTAAAGCGGGCATCGTCTGCAGCTGGTGAGAGAAGGGTGCGTGCCTTGAAAGCTGGTGTTGTGGGGTAATCCGGGACGGGGTCGGAGGGATCGTAGGATTGATGGAAGGGATGACAATCGATGACACAGTCGCGATATCCACGACCACCGCCCTCTGTGGCGATAATCTTCGCGTAGTCGGCTAGTGTGACTTCGTAGACGACTCCGACTAGAGGCTTGTGCCATTGACGCTTGTCACAGTCCGGCACTTTCTCCACCTGCCGTGTCCGACTTATGAGCGCGGCCTTCTCTGACAGACATTCACTGTCCGACACGTCTCTCTCGTCATCTTCGACTCCGGTCTCGTTGTCTGGAGGAGAAACATCCCTGTATTGCGTGCCTGCGAAACATGGCTCTGCGTACGGTACTCCGGGAAGATCGAAGGTGAGACGGAGTTCGGGGACAAGTACACAGATCTGCGAGAGTGGTTTGATGCCGCGCACTCCGCGAAAAGTCTTGGAAGCTAGGTTTGACCCGTATGCGAGGTACAGAACCGTCTCATCCCTGGCGACAGTTTCCGACACACCAATCCCGTGTTCCTGTTGCTCGGTGATCTTCTCTGGAAGAGTCTCGTCTTGTTCGAGGGAAGCGGCAACGCTTGAGGCCCGACGGCGTGCAACATTCGTTCTGGGAATAGGGTCGGTCTCGAGTTCGACTTTCGCAGGCTTAGCAAGGGCAGCTTGAAGCCGGTCTAGAGGCTGAGTTGCATTGAACCGGAATCGAGAAGCTGGCGCATCTTCGGCGTGCGGCGCTTGTTGTGTCATTGTGCGGAGTTATAACGCAATATTGGGCGTATGAAACATGACACCTGGCAGCTACCAGGGTTATTAGGCGTGAGTTAACCTGCATTGCTTATAAAGCTTCTCAGCCGCATGAATTGATGTATTGTCAGCGAACCATATCGAATGCCGACGATTATTAATCGTGGATCGCGGATCGCGGAGCTTGTACGGGCCGACGGATGAGGATTGAACCCTTGGATGTATCAGTTCTCAAGGGGTCATTGATGCTGAGAGTCAGGATGGAAGTTAAGAATGGTATGGGAGTAGCTAAGTTAGAACTACCTAGGTAGTCTGAGAAATATGAAGAATATTATGGGGAAGGTGCTTTTTAACAAGCACACAACTTGAGATAAAAATAGAACACTTTATCCCCAGAAAATCTAGTTTTATCAGTCTCGGCAGTTGTAGATCTATTCAAGGGCCCAGTAGACTATAAGAGTAAGCATCACAGTCACCTACCTGTAAAAGGATCAATAAAAATTAACTATACTGATACCTATCTTGGTCATATCTGTAAATCAACCATTGATCATCCCTGATCTATACTCTCTTCATTATGTGTATATGGATAATAGTAGGACATTCGAAGTTATAGTTGAGGCATCATGTGATTCATGCCGTATGCTGGAGCTGGGCTTAGTTCAGCACCCTCATTAGCTGGGAAGCTCTGGAGAGCTCCCTTTGCTCCTTTTTTTTTACAACGTCCCTCTTCATGCTCTGATTTCAAGTGTACGACGGTAGCAACCATGAAGACAGCTCGGGTCTCACCTGCACCAATTAATCCAGACACCGGGAGTAAGGCGACGGTCAAAGACGCAGCGAGTTCGGGACACGGTCTCACAGGCCCAAGTCGCCAACAACACAAAGCCCCTCCATCCCAGCCTTCAGAGTCGAAGCTTGTTCGACTGAAGCTCACAAAACCAAGACCGCCCAAATCCAATCCTCAAGAAGTGGACTGGGATGAAGATCTTCGTCCTACACCCAATGAGATAGCTGAGAATAAAGGAACCCGTGGGGGCACCTCCGTAGTCGATACAGACCCGAACCGACCGAAGACAGTTGCCAAAAACACAGGAAGCAAGCGAACAATACCGTCAAAGCCACAAACAGCCCCGGCCAAACGCAGGAAGTCAAACACGAAGAAGAGCACTGCTACCAAAGAGGGTAGCACAAGAGGGCCACAATTGCCATTGGTAACGCTTACTGCAAGCATTTTGCCTCCTGCAGTCCCTCTGGGTAATAGTGAACCTCCTGACACGGGTCCCTTGGACGGGCAAAACAAAGACCATGTCACGAAGCCCAATGAGAATGCGCCCGAAGCTCCGCACCAACCTTCGCCACTGACAGAGGGCCACAACAAGCGTGGAAATACCAGAGCGGGGGGTGTCGTCGTCGAGATAAGAAGTTGCACATCGGTGACTACCGGTTCATCCTCGGATTTCGAAGATTATGGCCAACGACCGTCCCGTACTTCAAAAGTCAGCATCCTAGAGCATCGGGCACAGTCCAATAGACAAACAAGTAAAGACGAAACTGTTCATATGATGCCCGGTGTATCCTCAAGTTCTGACGTCGATCTCAAAGGACCGTCTCACACAACTACTTCAAAGGTCACCATCCGGGAGTCAAGAGCACTTTCGAAGAAACAAAACAGTCAGACGAAGACAGTTCATGAGAAGAGTCATCGCAAACATCGTGGTAGAGCAGAGAGTGTTGGTAACAAGCTGGTTCTTGCACTCCACGGAGCAGAGCCTTCTCAAAATGAACCAGTCAATAACCAAGCTGCACCTCTCGTCATCTCATCTGATCCAGTACAATACGAGGAATCTCCCCAAAAGCAGTTCCACAAAATGCCGACCGACACAGTGCTGGAACCTCCGAAGATCGAAAACGTACTGGACGGAACAATTCCAGTTGAGATGCACCAAAACCAAAATGAGCCTGAGACTGTTAATCCAGCATTGATTGCCAAGAAACTTCCGCCCAAGGAGGAGGAGATAGAAGAGGCAGATGACGCAGGCTTCTGGAGGCTTCTGGGCGATGACAGGATGTCTACAGCGAGCTCTTCAGACTTCGAAACCGGCAGAGGCTTGCTAGGTGATGGCCCTTCAATCCTTGATTACCATATGGGAATGGAACATATCCCCGGATTTGCCACCTTGCAACCCATAAGATCTGCACCGACCACTTCTTCACACGGCACTAACATGTGCGAAAGCCAGGCGGATAGCTCGTTGGAGACTTCAAATGTGGGAAAGTTCGATGAGCTCATAGCAGGACGGATTGAGGGACGTGGGAGCCATACTCCGGAGTCTCAAAAGCCTCTTCTCACCAAAGAATCCCTAATGGAACTGGATTCCGCTTCTCCCCAGCTCCCAAAATCAGTCCCAAAGACCAGCATTGTCGACAGCAACGGTAGTCCCCGACTCATACCGCAGTCAGCCAAGAGTATGGTTGCACCTCAGTTTGACCTGGATGACGAAAAGAGCCACGAAGAGACAACCAGTGACTCTGACGCCAGTCCAAGTGAATACGATCGAAAGTCGTGCAGTATCTCCACCGAGAGTAGATATGACAGACTCATGTGGACCAAGTTCAAGAGAGACATGTTCCTGGAATATGGAATCCAAACGGAAAAACTGGCGAGATCTCACCCATGGCCGCCGCCTAAGAAGCACCGCCCATCATTTTCTCAAAAAGATACTGCTGAGGCGGCCAAGTCGGAGAAAGCATCGACGATTGAAGCAAGTTCTTCACAGAGAACGATCGACGAGAGAGCATTAGGTGGTGCTCCTTCGAAGAGTCACGAGTATCTTGACCAATCTTTCCGCACAGATATATCGGTGTCAACACAGCCAGCTGCTAAATCGCACCGAACCTCTACGATGGGCGGTCATGACGATATGGAATGGATATCAACTTTGCAAGTGGCGCAGAAGGACGCACACCACCTGCTTCAACAAACTAATTCGGTTAGTCAAAACTGTCTATGTGCATGTAACCATGTTAACTGGGAATTAGCATTTGTCCACTCAGCTGGCAGCAGAAAAGGCCACTGTCAGTCGAGTCCTGGAGATCTACCGAGAGGGGTGTAGTCGGATCCTTGATGACCTGTTCCAGGCGCAAGAAGCACGAATGCAGCTATACCGGCAGCAAATGCAATCTGTCAAGGAACAACATGCAGATATATGTCAAGACCTGGTTCGTGGACTGCAGGAGCTTGACCGTCGGGTGCAACAAGGGCCAATCTGAAGGATGCGGAGGCTAGAGGGTGAAATCACAGGTTACATGTACAACATATTATTTCAAGGGTGACAGCAGGCTCAGCAGTATTGCATGCAAGGGGGCTTCTCGTATCAATATTAATATAACATATTAACATATTAATGTCCACATTTTTCCACAAATTTTTATAATGCGCTCGCCGTGATTGGAACTCCAGCGCCGGGCGAGATTCACCGAGGATCACGTGGAAATTCTTATACTCTGAGCTTTTGACTCATTCACGAGCCGTTTCTTTTTATTTTCTTATTTTTCTTATTTTTAAAGAACTTGATATCCTTCTGTTCACTGCAATTACTCTCCATTTCTCCCAATCGCCCTCCTGAAACCTGCCCTCTCCATCTTCTTCCCCCTCCTCTGCCTCCGATGTCGGTGAGTCAAGCCCCTCATTGATCGTAAATTTCACATTGCTGACGTCGCCAATTCCACAGTTCTTCATTGATAACCCTAATGTGGGCAACCACGATCACTTGGAAGACTCTCGCAGTAAGTCTGGCAGTATTTTACTCGTAATTGGTCTCTAACAGCTTTAGTTCTCGGCTACAACCCTCTCACCCCTCCCAATCTCCTCCAACATGAGATCGCATTGACCGAGAAGTCACGACAGACCGTACTCCAAGGACGTAAAGAAGCCGTCGAGGTTGTCCATGGCACAGATACCCAGCGCCAGCGTCTGATGGTAGTGATCGGACCATGCTCCATCCACGACCCAGAAATGGCCCTTGAATACTGCGATCGCCTACTGAAGATGAAGGAGAAGTACGCCGACGAGCTGCTAATCGTGATGCGCTCGTACCTCGAGAAGCCACGCACAACCGTCGGCTGGAAAGGTCTGATCAACGATCCCGACATCGACAACAGCTTCCAGATCAACAAGGGTCTCCGCGTGTCGCGCCAGCTCTTCGTCGACCTGACCAACAAGGGCATGCCCATCGCCAGCGAGATGCTCGACACAATCTCCCCCAGTTCTTGGCCGACTGTCTGTCGGTCGGTGCTGTCGGTGCACGCACCACGGAGTCCCAGGTCCACCGTGAGCTTTCCTCCGGTCTGTCTTTCCCCGTCGGATTCAAGAACGGCACCGACGGCTCGCTCGATGTCGCTGTTGATGCTATTGGCTCCGTCAAGCACCCCCACCACTTCCTGTCCGTCACTAAGCCCGGTGTTGTCTCCATTGTCGGAACCGTCGGTAACCCTGATTGCTTCGTTATTCTTCGCGGTGGCAAGAAGGGCCCCAACTACGATGCTGCCAGCATCGCGGATGCCAAGTCCAAGCTCTCTGCTAAGGGCATGCGTCCCCGTCTTATGGTTGACTGCAGCCACGGTAACTCGGAGAAGAACCACAAGAACCAGCCTAAGGTCGCTGCTGTGCTTGCTGAGCAGCTCGCTGCCGGTGAGGATGCTATTATGGGTGTTATGATTGAGAGTAACATCAACGAGGGTGAGTCTTTTGCAGATTTTGATGCCTATAGAGAGCTGTTTGTACTGACTTGTGTTAGGCAACCAGAAGGTCCCCGCGGAGGGCAAGGCCGGTCTCAAGTACGGTGTCAGTATCACGGATGCTTGCATCAACTGGGAGGATACCGAGTCAGTACTGGAGACTCTGGCTCAAGGTGTTCGCGCCCGTCGCGAGAAATCGGAAACGAAATAAGCTGTGTTGAGATAATCAAGTTAATTATGACGGGGCATTTCTTAAGCGTGTCAAAGTGGATAAAAAGTTCAATAAGTTCAATGATATTACTTCTTTCGGCCTTGAAACTCAACATTCCATGGTAGTTTTCCCATTACAGCTTCTACCAGCATAGCGAAATATTCTTACTTTGTATAGTTATTTGGTGGATATGGGGCCAACCTTGGAAAGTTAGCCCTATGCCGTCATCAGGGTCCATGGCTAGGTATCTCGTTGAAGCCGACCTCGGGCCCTGCACCTGGGCTAAAATGCTTATATATCTTAGATGGAAGGGACCTAAGAAGAGGAGACAAATCATATTCGCTATGTAATTTTTTTTCTTCATTTCCATTTTCCTTTTCCGAAAGTATTAGCTATTCATACATGTTGACCGTCAGGTTGGATATGCGTCAGGTTGGATTGTCAAGTTGGCATCAGTTCAGTTGGCCTCAGTTGGGTTGGCATCAGTTGGGTTCAAATTAGCAGAGGCCGCATTCGATGGTCTGGCCGGTTTGGAGATAGAATATCGAGGCATGCTTGCGGGGAGCTCGTCGACCACTACGAACGGCCAAGGGAGACAGTAAGTGACATCGTTTATCAATGTCACACTCTTCGCCATGAAACCATTTGCACAGTCAGAATAACGAGGAAATAGATTGTACCCTAGCCGGCAACAGAATAGATTCAACGCTTCCCGCTTAACCAGGTAGCGGAAGTAAAATCCCTCATCGGTGACCAGAGCACCGCGCTCAGCATCGGGCACATGCACTCCATGGTAGGAGAAAGTTTGGAGAGAAGGGTGAGAGCCTCTTTCTTTGTGTCTCATTAATAACTCCAATGCCATGAGTGATTCATATTCGAATAACATCCAATCTGACTCTAGGCAGAGGTCGGAGCTTATATGAAGGGCTTCAAGAGTTGGTGGCAGTACGTCCCGAAGCTTGAGGGGGCGACTACCCCAACCGAGGAGAAATTGAAGCGGTAAAGAGGCCGATTTCAGTTTGGGAAACTTATTCAAAAAGCCACGAAAACGCTTCCCACCTTCATGCGGCGGATTCAGAAGGCCGCTTGCGCGACAACATGGGAGAATCTCCACGCTGAGAGAGAGATGCTTGATCGATTGTCCTCGATTTTGTATGGCAGGAAGGAGCCGCTCAAGATTCCAGAGAAAGTCGGCTGTTGCCCGGCAATTGTAGGCCAAGCCCACATGCAAGGACTCCAGATATGGCAGTTGAGACAGTATTGTAGCGATGTACTGGGGCCTTGCACGTGTCTTGGCAATAACAAGACTGCGTAAGTTTGGCAAATTCAAGTGTCTTGGCGACGTCTGCGGAGGGGAAGCAACGAGTTCATCCGCATTATGGAGCCATATCTCGAGAGTGTGCAAGGAAGGAAGGTGGAACCAGGGGACGAATTGACAGGCCTCGACGGATCTCCGATTGCGGTGGAAGTCCGAGGAAGGCAAGTTGCTTGCATAGTCGGCCATTTCCAATTTCGAAAACCGGCTAAGTGCGCCAGGGGGTGCGTCCCCGAAGAGAGAATGATGCAACATTTCCCCGACGAAGCCACCCTCAAGCACGAACGAAAAGTTCAGTCGAAGGCTGCGAAGGTTGTGCAGTTGCGAGATCAGCACCGCGGCGTAGGCGTGCGGCTCTCCATCATACAGTGCTCCGTGCCATCTGGTAATGAGCTCTGACGGGCATTTCGCGTCTCGAACCACCTTCCGTGACCATTCGAGAGCGAGCTGAAAATGCATCATCAACTTAGCCCAGCCAGCCACCCCTCCTCTGGGGAGGTAATCCTCTCTTTGCTCGGATTCCGGGTCCCAGCATACAAAGCTGACATGCCAGATGTAGTCAGCCAACTCCGGTCGCTTGGAGATAGTCTGCAAGAGGGCCATTATTTTGGGGGTCGGGGGTTTCGTCCAGTCCCAGTGAATGCTTCGATACAGGAAGAGCTCAGTTGAGTCACGGATGTCGTGGGAAACTCGTGACAGGTTATTCAAATCCTGTTTTGGTAGATATCCTAGTATCTGTACCCAGCAGTCGCAAGGGAGACGGGCGAGTGGAGTTGAGCCCATCGTGAACGGCTGTCACGTCTATACGAGTAAAACCAGATAAAGATTGAGACTGATTGATTCAAAACATAATTCGTGAATGTCAACTTACTGGTCCACCACGTAAAATGGGCCAGGGAACTATTTAGAACCCTGAAAGGTGAAGCGACAGTGAAAGGTGCAAGGGAAGATGGAAGAGACAGATGGATGGAAAAGAGAGGTAAGAGATGCAAGAAGAGAGATGGATGGTGATGGAAGACAAGGAAAAGAGAAGAGAAGAGAAGAGAAGAGAAGAGAAGAGGAAGAGGAAGAGGAAGAGACAAGTCAGGACGAAAGAGGAAGGAAGAGCAAATTTGCGAAACGGACACCTCGATACCTGATATATTCAGTAGATATGTATATTAATACAAGGGAATCTTAAAATCTATAATGCAAGCTGCAAAGGACGAACGCCGAACAGACGGCTCCTGATGTATCCCATGAACACCAGCAGCACAAGGCTTGACATCTTCCGAATAGCGACCAGCACCATATCGACCCGTGAACCCAGCCTTCACCTCCTCGAACTTCCGCTTCCTCGAGCCCTGCAATCCGCCCAAGCCAGTCCTCTGAACGATACCAAGATCCTCCACTCCCCCATCAGAACCAACACCAAGAGACCGAGTAGGAACATCACCAGTATCAATATCCAAAACCGTGCCTTTGCCATCCTTCCCGAAAGCCCAAACCCTAACACCACCCTCGGAAGACTGCAAAGCAAGCTCGACAGTCCCCTTAACAGACCCAATCTCCTTTCCATAGATCTTAAATGGCCACATCATAGCCGTGGGCCGGTAGGAGACAGACAAAAGGAACTCCCAATCCCCATTCTGGTTCTGCACCAGACTCTCACCACGCTTGCGGGGCCGCTCCGAGTCAACGTACCAGTCGAGTGCGAGGTCGCTGGTACCCATCACCCCGTCGGATTGACGCTCACGCTCTTTGCGGATCACGTTGAATACGTCCAAGGGAATGGAGTACAGCACGAGGCGGTCGCCATAGGCGGCGACAACGCGGAGGCCCCAGCGGAGGTCGGAGCCCGCGGTGAAGGTTGTTGGGACTGGCAGATCTGCTGGTGGCGGTGTTGTGTTTGAGGGAGACGGGGATGGAGGTGGTGTCTTTGTCTGCCGGTCTTGGGTGCTTGAGAAAGGCGGAATACAGACGAATGCGCGGGTTAGGCTTGTTGGCCCGCCGATTGGGGAGTCGGTGCCTATACATAGTAGGCTTGTGCGTGGCTCGATGAACATGATGTGGAAGCCGTCATTAATGGGGACGGCGCGATAGTGGTGGCAGTGTGTTGCGCGGACGAAGCTGCGGGATGGGGTATGGGGAATGCGGCGGTTGTTGAAGGTCTGGATATCGGCGAGGAAATGAAAATGGTTGCTTTTTGGGTCGAGTTTTGGTGATGTTGAGAAGGATGAAGATGAAGGGGAGGGCGAAGCGGGGCATTTGCATTCGTACAAGCCTGGTCCAGATAGCGAGGAAATGAGACGTAGCTCGTTGGGTGTCGCTGGACTACTTGGGAGGAAATGAAGGATTTCTGAGGGGTGGGGGAGGGTGAAGTGTTTGCGTTGTTCATTGCGTTTTGTTTCGTTCACGCTGTGGATTTCGATGCCCGCGGCGCAGCCGAAGGCGACTATCGGCCTGCCGGGACATAGAGCAACTGTTCGGGGTGGGTTATCCACCGTGCAGATGTTGTAGAAGAAGTGGCGGGATGAGGTGGCTCTGCTATTAGAATGAGATTCCTTGGTAGATGACTCTTTGGCCCAAGCCATATCCATGTTGCAGACCATGCCAACGCGGTTGCAAAGCAATGCAGCGACGGTGAATTGGGGCTTGCTGGTATCAATGGCTGCTGAGAGAACATCGAATGGACACGAGATGCGCGAGACTAGCGCCAAGTCATCATTGCCGAAGTCTGTTGATGTTGGCCTAGACTTTCGACCCAGAAGACTATAAACATAGATCATGCAGCCTGTCGTCACGAGCAGGTAGTTGCTGCAGCTGCTGATGCTGAAAGTTGACACCCCCGACCCTTTCCCTTCGGCCATCTGCAAAGCCGGTTGAAGTTGAGCGCGGGATTTTCTTCTCGTAGAACCAGACAGACTTGAAAAGTCTACCACAGCGGTAGTCAAAAAGTCGGGCTTCTCGATATTCAACTTTCGCCCCGAAAGGAGACATTCTGTCGCAAAGCGACGGCTCATTCTCCAGACCTCGCTCTCATCTAACCGGGGGATGCGTGCCGTTTGGCGGTCTTGTAGCCATGCATCCCACCACCCTGCTCTTTTCAACATATTCTCAAGTAGCTTGTAATTTAAGCTAACCCGCATCCACTGTGAGCATGTCCGCCGGGCGTTGTCGAAGTCGCGCGGTGTCAGCATGGAAAAAATCTCCAGTAGAATCTCTGCTGGTGTAACATTTGCAGCGGAAGGGGATGAGCTGCTCGTTGAATTGCATTTTGAAAGATGTCGATTGTGTGACATATATCGTGTCTCATATTTCTTCAAAATTGAGGGGATTGACCTCGTTGATCTTTGCTTGGTGTGCGTTGAGGCATTCGTTGATATTTGACGGGCATAGTCTTGACTTGAAGACCGCAGCTCAGGCATGTTGATATACCCATCCACCAAAGAGAGCGACTTAATATTCACCAGTGGCGCTCAGTCTCTTTGTTCAATTCCAGAACATTGCTTGGAAATCAAACGTCGGGATTGAATGTGAATTTGACGGCAATTAATTAATTGGTGTCCAGAACAGAAGTGCCTTCAGTCGAAAATACACCAAGCAAGATGCAAAGCTTGCAATTGAGTGACGCAAAGACCGGATGGAAAAGATATCTCCACCAAGTTTATACAACACAAGTGTTCACCCCCAGATAAATCGTCTAGAGCAGTAGTAAGCCCCCTGATCTGCAATTCCTCAAACCCAACTGCGAGTAATTTAATTCGAGAAGGTAGCTCACTCACATTTAAGAAAAGTTTACACACGACCTTTGATACTAAGTTGAATGGAGAACGTGCCAAGTGCAAGGTTGTATCGGCCTCCCGTCTGAAAGCGGTGCAGCGACGGGGAATTGATATGATAAAATGAAACCTAACAGATTCGAGGGCGAGGCAAGGGCTGACTTGTTTAATTAAATACTGCACCTCACCATTTCCAGATAAAACAAAGTTAACTAAGTTTGCCATCTGGTTAATTTTCAATTACAATTTACCGTTCTGACGTCGACACTTACACAGTAGAACGAGTTCTAGGGCGAGATGTGCCTCATGGAAATCCGACGAAAAAGTGGAGCACGTCAAGCGACATGTAAGAAACGAATATACCTTTTTAGGTAGGTGGTTAGTACTAGTGGTTGTATGATGCAGTCATGCAGTCAATGCATCAATGCATCAATGCAGTCAATGCAGCTACTGTCATTCCACTATGGAATGGACATCTCTGGACATTTGCACGGTGGTTTAGGGTTTACTGATCCATGGGCCTAACTACCAAGCTTAACTTTATGCATCCAAGTCTTGTTCCATTTCCATGGTTCAATTCAAATAGATCCATGTTGTACTAAGACACCGTAGCAGCCCTGGAGCATCGACACCCCGTTACAACCCAGGAAAAAGAATCCTCGTTCAAAAGAGAATCCACTATCAATCTGCAACACTGACATTCCACAGGATCTCGGGAAAGGAATTAAGGAATGCGCCCCGGATGCAGCGCATGGCTTGGCACTTAGTCGACGCCTCACCGCTTACATGCATGTGTCTCTAATCGTATGATGATGATCATAACAATAACACAATAGTAAGATCATTGGATTAGTATTTAGTTCAGCATATCCCACATTCCTTAATGCCCAAGGATAGTTTGTTTTGTCTCTGTTCTTTTCTTACTGTTTCATCTCCTCACCGCAAGAGAGACAACTGTGCCACCCCCCACTGCTCAGGAATGTGCCCCCGACCATGTGGACCCAAGGGATTCCAGAAGACGGCGATTCCGTAAGTATTCGAGGTATGTCCGCGATGGAGGTTAGATCGAATGATCGAATCGATTTGCCGATTCAACCTTCGGATGCAAAGAAGGGTGATATTGTATTGTTTTCATTATGTCTAACTATAGGTCACAATGGTGATGTGACCCCTAGCAGAATGATGTCTCAGACCACACCATTGAAGTCAAATCTTTAGACACCCTTTTTTCTTGGGATAATTGCACTAATCTCATACATCTAAATACGGGTTGCATTGGCCAGAGAGAAACACGAGGGCTCAGCTTTCTCGCTCTTTCTTCGGTTAGACTTTTGATTGACTTTGTGCTCAGACACTGCCACGTTTCTTGCGGGCTTATTTTGGAACTGAGGAATGCAAGAAAAGAGTAAACCTAAGCGAACCCGATATCTTTACCGAGGAATCCGACGAGATGTGCCTCAGTGGAGCCTGCATTGTGTGTCCGAAAAGGCAGCCGCTCACGCCTGACGGGTAAATAACCCACATTATTAGAAAGCACGAAATCCAGAGAGCAACAGTACTGTACAGACTCTATATTCGACTCTGACATGAACAATGAAACATATAAACAAGAGGATTGGAAAATCAAATAACAAATTCAAATACTGCGTGGGAGGGGAATAGCGAGGGACAGGCGAGACGAGCCGGACAGAAGGAAAGCGAACATGTCACGCAAGGATATCATAACCATGAAAATATACCAGAACAGGATAGTGAAATGCGAACGAGGTATCAAGATCGTAAAACATGACGGGTCAAAAACATATGCAGGGAAAAAAGAGTGTATTAACAAACAACACAAGGATAGATCGGATCATGCACACCTGGAATCCACACAACCCGGGAAATCAAACATTCTGTGTCTGATGAACCTCGAACGCGGACGCGCCATTTCCATTGCCTCGAGCCGGGTTGCGACCAGGAAGCCAGGCAGCATGCAGCGGGACAATCAAGCTCGGGTTGACATACTTCTTTAGCCGCAATTCGAGGTCCTGTCCGCCAATACGGATCGGAAGGCTATCGCGATCCAGGCCTGATGGCGGTGAGAGGGTCGACGAAGGCGAGGGGGAGATGTCGCCACCACCCGGCTGGTCCCGATTGATACTCTTGAGGGCAATAAATTTCATCAAGGGCTCGTATGTACGCCCGAACCAGTATGAAAACCAAACGGTGAAGCCTAGAAGTGGCACCAGGAGTAGTGACCGGGTGATGGCTCGGCGCAGAGCCAGAACGCCAATCATGGCCAGCTGATGGACCAATAGCCCCACGAATACGCGATTGCAAATCATCGGCCACGCGCGGCCAGTGGAATGTTGCTGGTGATCCATGGCATACAGCAGTTGGTATTTGTAGATAAATTTGCCGACTGTGAAGTAGATCAGGCCGAACAGGCAGATCAGCCACGAGCTCGGGAACACACTGTAAACCACGCAGATCACCAATATCAAGATGGTTTGCGGGATGGAGAAACCGTAGCTGAACTTGGGAGGAGTTGACAGCTCCGCATATTCCCGTGGCGTGCGTGCCGACAGGAATTGGAAGGGGTATAGTGCGACACTTCCGAATTCGAGGAGTCGGAAGGGGAAAAGGCCTAACCCCTGAAGAATCAACAGGTTGATGTAGAATGGAGCGAGGCCTTCGAGGGAATTGGCCAATGCGAGGGCAATAGTTGTAGAATCTTTGAATGCATCCCGAAGACTTTCCCAGAACCCATAGAAACCACTCGCTGTTCCAAACACAGTGAACAGAAGGAACAAATTGAAGAACGAGAAGAAGAAATTCTTGGAGATAACGGACAGCTCGACATCACCACGTGAGACCATTCCTTGGTTGTTTGACAGCCCTGCAAAGATAGTCAGCGATTTGAACAACTACATGAGGGGGGATTATTCGATGGAAAACTTACACTCGTAAAGATAAGGCACGGCCACCGTCAACAGCGAGAATGCGAGGGTAGGCAATCCCGTTTGAACCAACGACTTGATGATCGGATGTTCCTGGAGGAACTCTGCCAGCCGGGGGACAATCGTCTCAAGGGTCTTCAGCTCCAGCAATGAGGCGATAGGGACCAAGAGAACAGACCAAAACACGGTCAGGAACCCAATGACGAAGGTGATGGACCATGACTGAACCATTCGTCGAGTACGAGACAAGTAAGTATTTTTCCAAATAACATCTGCCGGCGCCGGCGCAAGTCGAGCGAACATTTGCATCGGGTGTGGATCAAGGATCGCTTGCACAAGCATTTGGGATGCGGCGATTGACTCCATCGTGACGAAAGCAATCTCGGTAGTACGATATTCTTTCTCTCGGGCGTTTTGGATATATTCATCGATCTTCCGTAGTTTTTCCTCATAGTAATCGATTGCATCGATCATCCGGAAACGAAGCTTGAATGGACCATACCAGATACGAACTTTGGGTCTTTCATTCGAATAACCCAAGACATGCTCGTTATCATGTCCGGACAAGAGCCCGGATCGCTCATCGTCCGCATCACGGGGTTGTTGCTCGGTCAGCGGCAATGCATTTCCATCGCTCTTTGGTCGCTTGTATCCTATATGTTTCGTCCATGCTCTCTCAAGTTCACGGATGACTTTCATTCTTTCGTCGATCAATTCGTCCAGCTCGCGCCACTTCCGGCACACCGTGATGCTCTCAACTTTGCCGACTCGCAGGCCTTCCACAAATTCTTTGATCTTGTCTTCGGTTCCCAAGTCGTGCGGGATACCGGACAAGCGAATGGTGCGATCAGTAGTGCTGGTCTGATTCCCGAGATAGGTTTGCCGAGTGCGGATGATTACTTTCGTCTCGTCAAGAAGCATGTAGATGGCCAAGCCACTGAAAACATATGCGAACAAAACATAAATCCACAGATATGCAGGGTCCGTAACCGGCTTTTCCTTTTCACTTCCATCAATTGGACTCGTGGTCTTATTGCCAGGGGGGTTATCCCAACCAGGAACTCCATACTGGCCGGTGTATTTGTAGTGCATAGGGAGAATTATGGCAACAGCGAAGATAAAGACAGCCAAGAGGAATCGGATCGCAAACTTGAAGAAAGATAAGAACTACCCAGAGATGCAAGTTAGCAAGTGTCCATGCATGGTCTGGTAGAGAAGCCAAAGCATTCGAACATACGACATATGCATCTAGGCCCGCAGACTGCAGCACTTCTTCTTCTGTAATCTGATGGAGAACGGGTATCCAACCAAAAAGGGTATCTGGAAGCTCAGGTAACCGCGAAGCAGCATTTCTTTGTCGTCGTCGCGCGGCATACAACTCGGTCCATTTTGGTCGTAAGATCTAGAAGCAGTCAGCGATCAAAACCTACATACCATAGCAACAAAGAGCACGTACACAGAACGCCAAAAAGGCACTGAGACCCAACGCGGTGCTAATCACAAACTGCGTGTACAGATCGCGCTGTTCCTTCACCGGATCGTTGGGACGCCACGGCCTCTTGCTTCCGTCATCAGGCCCGTCGGCAAGTAACGTCAGCGCAGCGCGGAGGCCGCTGATGCCGTGAGAGACATGAATCTGGTTTATAGAAAGCCTCTGCACTTCGGGTTTCTGTGGTCACTTCGACGAGCGAGGGGCTGTCGGAGCTAGTAGTTCGTCAAGGGCATGCGGGAGGATTCCGTTGATCGCTGAAATGGCTGACGTCAGGGAGATGGGATGGTCAACTGTTGGAGATGATTCGATTGCTTTCTGGGTTGCAATAGTTGTTCAAGTACTTTGGTATGGTTTTCGAGAAGTGATCGTGAACAATCGGTGAGTTTCCCCTTTGTTGTCTCCTGTTCACCAAACCTTCGATGACGGCTTCCGGTGCCGGTTGCATGTAGCTGAGTCATCATTTATGCGCATAACCCTAAGGCTTCATCTAACTAGTTAACTAGTTACATCATAACTATAAGAGAGACGCTTAGAAAAAGATTGGAAAACAACAAATGCGTATAAATAAGCACAAGCGTTTGCCCAGGTGAATGAGGATGCTTAAATAAGGACCTATGAATGTTTTAGAAGAGAACCTTTAACGACGATCTATTTAGAATATTTCTTATAGTGCTAAACTAGATGGTTTGTAACTATTGAGTTAGATTCACCAACGACGAAGTACTCTTACAGTCTGACTTACTTTCTCCTCTTTACAAGGATAGCCTTCAATAATTTCTGTGGGATTTGAAGCTCTCTGTCTATCTCTAATTGTTATAGGCACATCGAAGAGCCTAAGAACGTTGTGGCAGTCAGCGATGAGTACGCCATGTAAAAGACGTTGGGTATTTTTTTCGAGATGTTCAATATCTCCAAGGCCTAGTTGAGATTCTATAAACCAGGGCACCAGTATCACATGAATTTGATTCAATAAAATCCCCCATGGTAGACCAACGGTCATCCGACGACAGCTTGTAGTATGCACGCAGCTAACAAGTCTCATCAACTGAGTCAATCTTCCTTCCATATAGGCGTACCTTCCATCTGTTATCGTCCCTGGGTAGTAACTTCCCCGAATATACCGTCCACGGGTGGTTACTTCCAAGGTTGTTTACTCTGCCTATCTTTGTATCCCCTCTCTCTTTCATACTCTTTTCTTCTCGATGCAGCTGCCAAGGAAACAACAGTCGCTCTCACTCGCGCCAACATTCGCCATGGGTTCATGGGCGGATATCCGACGTCTCTCATTGGCGGATCGAGAATAACTGAGGTTCATATTTTCTGTATCGTCTCAACATGATTTATGAGCTAATCTGACTCAGGACATTGATGTAATCGTGGATTCGGACCCAAGCGAGGCCCGCTTCTCCAGGCCAACGCCTGCTTCACTGTGACCCCCAGCAGCAGACTTGTGTTTTCGGGAGGGGATGATAGGCCCATCCCAGTTGAGCTTCTTCGTGGGGGAGAAGGCAGACAGTTGAAGTTACCTGACGCAAATTCGGTTTCTCTTCGCTCCGTCACTGCCAATGTCCTGCCGGGACGTGTTGAGGAGACCCCAAGTGAGTACCTGTGTATTCTACTAGAGTAAGCTTTCGCTAATCAATCATGGCGCTCAAGTCCCCATCATTGCACCCTCCGTCCTCGTCCTCACCAAGCTCAAGAGATGGGCATTTATCGCCAACTCCACCCGTCCCGCAAGTAAGAGAAAAGCAGTGAGGGACGTCGACGATATTAAGGTAATCCTGACCTGGCTGGTCAACGATGGAAGTCTTATCGATTTCAAGGGATATCTGGAGCAGCCCAAGCACGAGTTACTCGCTTTTGTTCGCAAGCTATACCAGATGCATACAAAAATTCGCCCTTTGCTTGCGGCCACCTTGAGCGCGGAGGATTTGGCGCTCATCAGCAATTAGAAAGCTGGTGTGACGAGTCACCGGTGTCGCCTTGTTGCCTTGATATGATAGGCATTCGCGTGGATCCAGTTCTTCTCGTCTCTGCATCCTCCTATCCTTCTCTCCGTATGCTGAGTTATTTCGTCAAATGCTGGAGGAGCGAAGGAGTTAGGGGGGGTAACAGAGAGGAGAGCGGAGGTGATAATAGAGTGGAAATTGCAATAAGCTTCTGGGAATCGTGGGAGATTTCCCTTTGATGGGGATATCATGCAATGGACCTAGCTCTAGCCATGACGGATTCAACACCTGGTCAATAAACGTACCAATATTCCATTAACTTACTACGTTTATTGATGTTCTTTCAACACGTACTTGGGCGCTCAGAGCCGGCCAATAGATCGACAGTTTCGGAGAACAGATTCAGGCATGCGGAGATGGTCTTTTCTCATCAGCAACTAGTTAACTGATCCATAGTCCGACAGTCTCGGAGTATAGATTCAGAAATCCTCAGATAGTCCTTTTCACCGGGGCCCCAATCCCAAGTTTCCATTTCTCTCACTGCTTCTCCGACTCTGTTTTGGTAATCTTCTTCGTTCTCATCGTCGTCGCATTCCCCATCCTTCGTATTCAGCGGCTTTTCACGTAAAATGTAAAAGCACATAAAAGACAGTAGATCATCTTTCACTCGAAGTGTGAAACTTTCGTCAAGCGGGTGGTTGAGGAGATGACGGAGCAACGAAACCATGTATTTGCTAGGTTTGGGCGTCAAGATCTTGAGCGTATGGTCAAAGGTGGATGTGACTTCGCAGGTGTCCTGAAGCTCAAGGCCTACAAATGACAGCGGGTAGAGATATACCGGACACCTCTCGCCCAGCCTGTGGATAATGCAACCTCGATACCATTCTCCGTTGTAAGCAACTCCTGTGGGTAGGGGCACAGAAGGGAAACCCTGGCCTGATAGAATTTCTGACGCAAGCGAGAGCAGTTCATCGGGGACTGCCCACTCCACGCGCTAGAATTCAAGACGTTTAGAAATGCCCAACGAGTCGACTAGTCAATACCACAAAAGCTTTGATGCTTACCAGAAGGACCACAGGGTCTCCGTAGCGCCACTGGATCTGCTCCCCATACTCCACGATGGGGATATTCTTCTCGACCAGAGCTTTCGCAGCTACGCGCACGATGGGCGCATGGATGGGCGCACGATGCTGTCTCGACAATGTCTCTTCCTCGGGTGGCGATGCCTCTTCTTTGCTTAGTGATGTTTCTTCCCGGTGAGGTAGTGATATCTCGTCATGCGGTAGTGATGTCTCCTGCGCTGTTGGGTTATCTTCCTGGGGCGGAGAGATCAGTTCCTGTAGCGGTAGTGTCATCTTTCAACCACCGAAAATCGATGAACTCGAAATGAGAAGAATCTTAAAGTTTGGCATTCATGGGGTGGGATAAGGAAATTGGGTTATCGTGAAGAGTGCCGATCAGATCAGTTGCCGTTTTAGGATTAGTCAGGTCCCAGACCACGTGCCATGAAATCGTTGTCAGTCTGTACAATATATGTTGTAGCTAGGTTCCAGTTGAGTGAGTGCGAGTTTTAATCGGGCCCCTTTTCTCCTTTTCTTTATCTATTCCTGACAGAACCACCGTAGTATAGATAAAAGAGATCTACCCTTGCCTAGTTACCTACTAGGCACATAATAACTAACGCACTACACTATTTTTTACTGAGGATAGACTGTATCAGACTCACAGTATAGGAGTAAATCAGCATGCTCATCAGGCTGAAGGCCAATGCTTAGGCAACAGTGGGGGTGCAAGAAAGAAAGGGAGCAGAAGGAGGGAAAGAGAAGGGAAAGTGTATGAATAAGAGGAGGAGAGGGCAAGCGGTGTTTTATAGATGGATGACAGTGGGGTCAAGTGGTAAAAGCGGGCCAGGGCCGGCACTAACCCTCAAGCGGGGCCCGAGGAAGGGCGCCATACCAGAAGAGGCCCGTGTATATATGACTACCTAGGTAAGTATAGGACATATCTTAGTGGACGTCCGTAGGATAATCCCCAATGGATCATCTTTGCCCCATCTACCCTTATTCCGTAACAATGCATGATATCTAATATGTGTTTAGGTGAATATCCAATTGATCGTGTATCCAAAAATGAAAAGCAAATAAATCTAGGTATGCTTCGATGCGTCATAGTAAAGGTCGAGCAGACATCCGGCGGACCAGGATTGGGTGGGTGACTATATGTTTGATTAGCACTGTACAAAATGAGAAATATATCAGAACGGAAGTAGCTCACCGAATCATTACAATGCTCCCCAGCCTTGTTCGTCAATTCTGTTAGCCCTTTCCACGGGCTCTCTCGCAATGCCTTCTTGCAACCATCAAGTCGTCGGGTGATTTGCTGGAAGCATTCAGTCCGTTCCTCAGGCGTCTTTCGGCGCAGGAGATCGAAATGCAATAGAGCACGGAGGAAATAGCCGCGTTGCCAGACCCACTCTGGACCCTGATGGTAATTGCGACCCTTGGCAGTCGCAAAGTCATCGGAGTCATCGGAGTTAACGTAGTATGGACGGTAGTTGAGGTCAGATGGGTCCAGTGTCGCCATGCCCACAGGGCCCACAATTGCGGAGTCGGCAATTGACAGAGCGACGAGAGCCTTTGCAGGCGTGAATAACTCTGGAGCGACCGACATTGCGATGGGGAAGTTGGCGCGGAGCTGGTAGTCTTCGTAGGGCTTGCCAGACTTATACAAATCCTTGTAGATTCCTCGGCGGTTGACGACTTTTGCGTCCACCTCGTACTGACTATCTTCGCTGGGATCAAGGGGGACAAAGTAGCACCTCTCGAAGTTGTCCTTGATTTTGCGGGCCCATTCGGCAAAAGTAATGTTCTTGCCATCGCCGATATCGACGCCCTCATGGGGATAGGTCTTGGATTCGTGGAGACGTGCAACCCATGCTAGAGCGCTGTAGGCGAGACCGGTAATCTCGATAGCAGCACCATCACGGGGAGTCCCGGGGAAACCCTTATTCCCAGCCTTAGTGCTTTCTCCCATCTTGTCTTGCCAAGTGCCACAGTTATTCTGGTTGCCACCGAAAATTAGACCCGTTCCCCAGTCAACCTTAACGTCGATCTGGAAGCCTTCAGGCTTCATCTGGCAGTCAAGCTCGGGACCGGCATTGTATTCCCTGAAAGACATGCCAGAAGCGTGTCTTTGGAACACCTCCTGGACGCACTCGAGAAGAGTCGGGGTCTGAGAGTATGCCCGAGAATCATCGAAGGGGAACCAAGTGTCGTCATAAGGCAAGAACCGTCTTGGGACTTTTTCTTGCAAGATATCAATGCCGCTTGGCGCCATTTCAGTGTAATCCTGGATAGCTTGCATGAAGAACCAGACGGAGTCCCGAGAATTGTATCTCGGCAATTTTCCGCTGCTCAGCAAATTGGGGACCATGCCATGCTTCAGCACACTTGCAAAAGCGATAATATGCTCCTTAGCGTCATCAAAGCGTTGAGTGCAAAGGAATAAGCCACGAATGGAGATAAAAATATCTCTTCCCCAGCATCTTGTCCAGTCTACTGCAAAATGAGGCAGGCCGGCTGCAAGACTGGGGACCATCTTGGTGGGCCACAAGGATGCGGATTTCACATAGCCAGTTTGTTGAACGCTGACCATAGCCAGTTGATGAATGAATTCCTGGCCGTGCCGCACATTGTCACCAAGGAGATGGATACCTCTCTTCCACGCAGCATTGTATGAAACCTGCACGATGATCGCGAAATACCTTGGGAAAAGGAAGTTGGGCAAGTCGCGGACAGCGTCGAACTTTCCTCGAAGCCATGCAGCAGGCTTTTTCAAGGCAACATATCCTTCTTTGGAAGCTGCCTTATCCATGCGACCAATAATGTAATCCAAAGCCCACTGACCTTCTCTCAAGTGATCGCAGAGCGGGTGACCAAGTTGGTTATACTTGATGATATCCTCAAGGACACTCCACCAGCCCTGAAGACCAGCATAGACCATAGGATCTTGCTTTGGAATGCTGTAAATACCATCCTGACCGTCGCTATAGTCTCTCTCTTCAGCTTCGCACCGGTATAGCACAAAATTCAGATCAACCAAGCTGAGCTCAGAGAATGCGTCATCCGCGCCATTGGCGAGGTTGTTTTCAAATCCATCGGTATGATCTGCGCCAGGAATCCATGTCTCAAAAAGAGCAATAGACCCCGGAACAAGTGACTCCAGTGCGGAGATTTTGACGTCTTTGTCGTTTTGCTCAATCTTGGTGCCTTCTATGTCGCGGGTATGGCTGGGAAGACCCTTCAAGTACTTGTCATCGGCTAGGATATTTTCCTTTGCTTCACCACTAGCATCAACTTCAAGTTGCCACGATCCGATATGTTTGGCACTGGTACCGGCGATGTGAGTGGGAGCGAGAATCGCGCCACTTTCATGGCCAGGGAACGCGGTATGTGCGATCAGGAAGATGCCTTTTCTGGTCTTAGGGTGGACTCTGTGGACAGTGATAAATTCACCATCGTGATGGATGTGAGTTTCGTCATAGCCTTCAACACCCATCATAGTGTGGAGTTCATTTAGAAGCTTCTTGATACCACCAATCCCACCGTCTCCAGACCCGACGACAAGACTCTCAGAATCAGAGGAGGGAGAGACGTATTGCCGAGTCTCATGGACAAGATCGATGAGTTTGGGGTATACCTCGTCGTAGCCCATCACACTTCCAGTTGCAGAGGCGCACATCGCCACAAGGGCAGCATTTGGAAGAGTGTCCCTGGCGTCGCGTTTCTGAGCAGGTAGCTCATTGTCATGGGTACAGTCCATGAACAAGGCCGGCACTGGACAGGGTCGAATATGAGTGATGTTTTCATTAGTCTTGCCAGACCTAGCTGACGCAATGGCATGACTACTGCCAGCAGAAGGTAAATCCATCTCAAAGCTACCGATCGGCTGACCACCATGACGGTGAACAAGGCGACTCAGCTCTTCCGTGCTCCAAGCCTGCATAGCCTCGCGAATCAGAGCATTAATGCCCAATCGTTTGACGAAGACATAGTCGGCCTCCTCTGAGCCCGTGAACAGTTCCGCAAACACGGTCAAATCAGGCCGGACTTTGCGAGCTTCGTCCAGCAAATATTCTGCAACCACCAGCGGCGTCGAATGGCAATTATCGATTCGGAAACCAACGAAGTACTTGGCCATAAGGCGGGTATACCGCGTCATAAAGTCCCAGAGGAAAGGGCTATCTGCGGGAGAGGAGCCGTATCGAAGTTTAACGCAATCGCCCCAGACAATGACTTCGCGGCGTAGGTAGGCCCTGGAATCAGGCCCGGCATTATCTTTCATGGCGTCGGCATTCCAGATCCAACCATTATTGACCAAGGCTAGGGCTTTGGGGTCGTGTTTCTTCGTGACATCATTGAGGGGAAGGCGGGTAAAGTAAGTCTCAATCAATGGATTTTCCTTGGTGACAGGACCCATCTTGGGACCATGATCCTCAATTCTGAGATACTTGATGCGATTGAACAGTTGGTCCATAATAACATCAACGTCTGCATCGTACTCCTTGTAGAATGGCAAGTTGGCCTCGTCGAGGAGCTGGGACAAGTACTCTTCAACCTCAGCGAGGTCGGTCTGTCCCTCATCGTAATCCCCAAATAGAATATTCAAAGCAACTGCTCCAAACTTCGGATCGACAGCGCGGTCAAAACGTCCGAGAACCTGCTTGACGGATGGAATACCAATCTCGCGGAGAACGTTGGCTTGTTGCATGAGCGACCAGTTTTTGAACTGCTGCATTTCGTCCCGTTCGATGAGCGCAGGATCGACGGTTACATTGATCCATTCGTTCAAAATCTTCTTAAAGTCGCTCTTGACGTCGAGAACATAAAATTCCCATAGACGAATTCCATCAATGGCTTCCTTGCGCGCCGCGTTCATGACTGTCACTAGATCTTCCTCTGTCTTGAACTCAGTTGGAAGACCGATGTCCTGGAGGTTATCGCCGAATTTCAAAAGGGCTGAGTCCAGCTCGAGGGCTGCCTCCAGCCATGGCGCGGTCTCCACGCTGTATCCAGACTCGGGATGCTCCTCCAGCCACTTGCTATTATTAGCTGTGTGGTTCCAGACCACATCAGTCAATGTGAGAAGACCATAATCTTTCTCCATCTTCGCAACTAAAGAAGAGACATCATCTTCTCCATTAGGGAAAAAGGCGTTGTCGAATGCCAATTGATCAAAAATACTATAGGGCGAGTTGGACGAGCCACGCTGCATGAGGGGTGTGAAGTGAACCATGTTATAGTTCCGCTGACCAATTCCACGAAGGTGTCTGTCCCAGTCCGCCGGGTTTTGACCCATGAACTTCGAGATCACTGAGAAGATGGAGAGTGCATTGAGCGGTAGGTCTTTCCCTTGAAGGGTAAGTTTGGGCGACACATCGATGTAGTGAATAGGCGTCCGGGTCGGCTCCGGAGCAGACACCTCCTCGACTGAGAACTCCGGTAGCGGAGAAAATGTTGTATAGAAAGCAAACGCTCCCGCGGATGTCACGGGGATATCGATCTGAATGTTCTCATTGAAGTTGGGCTGCAGTCTACTTCCGTTCAGCAACCGCGACTCTCAATTTACACAACATATAAGAACTGGGAAGATCTACCTGAACTCCCGGAATGACCAACGTTCAAAGGGCTTTCCCTCCTCGGGAATATTAACCCAGAGACTGCCTTGTCGGCAAATGGAACTCGTCCCCTCGATGATGAAACGAAGCACGTATCCAGATTTCGGCGGAGGTGCCAGGTAGATGTACCCGCCGGGCACATCTGGAGAACCGTCATCCTTCAGTGGTAGCAAGTAGACCTGAGGTGGGGAGGCCATTGCGACGGGTCGATAACGATTGGATGAATGCGGATCTAAACTAACAGGTCGTGAGAGTACAGGAGAATCTGGAACGATTCACCCTACTTTCACTGCGATAGTGAAGAGAACAGAGAGATGAGACTTCAGCGAATATATAAGAAGGGAAAAAAAAAGAGAACTGAAAAAGCACGGAAGGAAAAGTCGGGCACAGAGGACCTGGCGTTCCCCTCAGATGTTCCTGGAGAGAGCCCAGACCGCGCGGGGAATGACATCATGCATTTTCCTTGGTATCTTTTGTCAACACACGTCGACATGCATGTTGTTTCTTGTCTGCACTTGAACAGTCTTAGATTCGATCAAATGTCTAGAATATAATCTGCCGTTCATAAATACAGGTCATGAAAGTCTATACACGCAATTTCCAAAGATCCATCCTAGCCCTATTTATAATCGTGCAGCACTGAACCGAGCGCCATTATCCTCGTTAGAATCTTGTGGTGCAGAAGTCGGGGCTCGGGCCTGAGGAGGGCTGTAAGGGAAACAAAAGTTTTGATAAGTAACACAAACATAGAAGCAAAGGACATTAGGACAATTTTTTTACCGCTCAATGTAAGAAGGAATATCCTCGACCTTCATGGTTCCCTCCAAAATACCTGTGCAACGTTAGCTTGGACCCAGCAATCACATATAGAAGGGGTTAAATCTCACGGAAAACAGCAGTGAACAGAGGGAACTCAGCCTCCATGCCCTGGTTCTTCAGGAAGCTGTTGACTTCCATAGCAGTCAGGGTACCCTGCAACTTCTGGCCGTTGAGCTCAGTCTTCTCGATCTCCTCGATAGGCTGGTTGCGCTCAACGCTCAACTTGGCACACCGGAAGTTACGACCACTGCTGGAGCTGGTGATCAAGTCTGCCACACCGGCACTCTCATCGGTAAAGGTGCGGGTGTCAATCGTGGCGCTGAAGAACGCGTCTCCGAACTTGACCATCTCCATCAAACCCACACGCATGATAGCCGCCTTGGCGTTATCACCCCATCCCAGGCCGACAACGTAGCCAGCGGCCAGAGCAACAATGTTCTTAAGAGCGCCACTGATAGACACACCGGCAACATCGCTCACAACACGGACGTGGAAGTAAGGGCGGTGGAAGAGGGTCTTCAGCACGGCATGGTCGACAGGAGGGTACTCCGACGGCAAGGCCTGCAACTTGACCTCCGAGATTTGACCCGAGGTGTCCTTATGCTGGAACTCGACCAAGTTGGTTGTGGAGGAAGAAGGCGAACGCTGGGGAGTGGGGACCTGGGAGTCCATGTGCGGGGGATCGTAGGCGATGCTGGTCTCGCACCACTTCTCTTGAGCGACCTCGTTGGCGATGTTTGCACCAGACAAGGCACCACAATAGATGCCTAGGATTCTGCCAATGGTCTCAGAGAAGAGGTGAATACCTGTACTGTTGACATCCACACCCTTGATGCAAGAGATACCACGGGCGTAAGGGAGGATCTTGCCCTTGAGTTGTTCGCAAGTCTTAATGATAAACTGATGGGGCAGGTTAAAGATGAGGATGGTGCTGTCCTTCACTGCATCCTCGAGAGATGGGTTGGCGTGCAGGTTGACTGGCAACTGGATCCCCGGGAGGTACTTGACATTCTCATGGACATTGTTAATCACCTCAGTCAATTTTCGAGGTCCTGGGTTTGAGGCATCGTAGTTCTTAGAAGTCTTCGGAATCTCAACATTTTCCTCAAATACCCACATCTCTACCTTCTCTTCGAAGAGGTCGGGGTGGAAGGACGCATTTTCGGCAACGATCTTAGCGATGGCGCAGCCCCTATTGAATAAGCACACAATTAGCACAAATCCACCTTTTAGAAACTGATCTCTTCTTACCAGTTACCGGAGCCCACCACTGTGACCTTGTGCTTGCGCTGATAAGGAGCGACAGAACCCATGGTGTGTGTAGAAAAGACAATTGATCTGCGGGAAAGTGGTCCGGAGAAGGTGGGTTTAAAAGGTAAAGGAGAAGTCGGCGGGGGCAAACGGGGTGGAATAATGAATCGGGTTTGGAACCCGGTGGCTGACCGAGGTCGAGATACGGTGATAGAGGTGAAAGGAACGCAGATCCGACGTAAATTGAGACGTATGTCCATAAAAGTTATCGTGCTGGGTCCCCAATAATTTCAGCCTTTTCGGGATTGCCTTCTGATCACGTCTGATGTCACCGGAAAGCCGTCGAAATTCGGAGAGGCAATTTAGCACACGATAACTTGATAACGTCAGTCGCGGTCTTTTCCTTTATCTTTTTTCCCTTTTCGTTGTGCCCTTGACACATACATGGACTAATTGTGTGGAAGAGCCAAACAGCGTTGAGTTCCTGAAAAAAAACAGTGGGGAGAGTGGATGCAGGCGGTGAACAATTGGAGACGGGGTTTCGCTTTTCCCGTAGCAATTTCGTCCTCTGTTGCTCCCCGCTGTAGATCTCACATGCGAGCATGGTAAGCTGCATTATTACATATCTTGTTTCCACTTTCAGCCGGTTAATTATCGTTCTACCTTTACAGGCCCCAATCCGCAAGACAATGACGAAACCTGCCCCGGGCAGAGGCGCGATAGCCAAACCCAGTGTCTTTGGTGACGAATTTCGCACGAGCAAGAGAGATAAGCGTCAGATCAAGCATGCTGCCCTCGTGTCAAAGATCGAGAAAAATTCTCAGAAGACTCCTAAGCGTCGACGAGCGTCAAAAAAACTTGTCACCAACCTCGAATCTTTAGCCGATGCCTTGCCCGAGGCTGAAGAATCCAACGATGCCGCCAGTCAAGTGAACGTCATCAAGCAGAAGACCCTGAGACACAAGCCAGGTGCCTTGAAGCGCCGGGAGAAACTAGAGAAACTGGAGCGAGACCGCTTCAACAAGAACCTGGTTGAGATGTCCAACATCACATCAGCCCCGGCTGCCAACAATGGCGAGACGAGCAACGAGTCGAACCCGACGGCCGGTCGGTGGTCAGCCCTCCGTAACTTCATCTCGCAGACGATGGAACAGCAGCCTGTGTTCAAGGCGAATAAATAAGGTGGCCTGGACAAAAATAAAAAAAACACCTTCGGTCAGTGACTGGGCCACCACCGCCTCGGTTGCTGTTAGCCGTAAATATCTGTCTAACAAGTGAACTCCGGCAACGACGTGGAATGAGCACATCCAGAGCTCTTCCTAATAGTTGAGTCTAGGCGAATGCGCTGAGTCTACTGCGCTCAAACAAAACATGATCGAACCACTTGCGTCCATTCGATCTGAACCGTGGAATTTAGACCCGGTTCTGAGCAGGTCTTGACGTTCAAACATTCCTATATCTCTAGGGGATAAAACGCCTTCTGGGGCCACGGACGCCATCGAGCAACCTTCGACATTAGAGATCAAATCACCCAATACCAATCATTGTCATGAAAGAGCTTTATCTATCAGATATCATGAGACTATTTTAAGTATCTTCACACGTAAGAAAGAATAGAGAATGTATTCCGTGGGACCGCCAATGGCTATGGAGTATTCGTGCGCACAAATACTCAGCCATGACTTTATTCAAGGGCTCGCACGAGAACTGGAGTTTGATCAGGGTGCGTATCGTCCGGCATACGGCAGACCTCAACAATGGTAATGATGTTGAGATCTCCGTAGATATGAGCACCAAGTGCCGGCACCCTCCGCCTACGCCGTCTCTGGGGGCTACGGAGAGACATTGTGGTCGAGAGGGTTGAGAGGAAGAAGGAAGAAGAAGAGAAGAGGAAGAAAGGTGGGAGGGGTCCTTTTATACCTCCAGCAACACGCGTGCCTTCCTAAACCAGATAACAGTCGCACCTTCCCAAAATCCAACAACACACACGTACCTTCCCAAAACGGACACTTGCCCTTGCCCTTGCCCTCCCTACACAGAGCTACTTAGGCAGTCAACTGTATTTTTGTCTGCATAGTAGAGCTCCATGGTGAGACAATGCTACATATCAGTGCGCAAAAATGATATTCATCTAGGAAACAGAGCTGAATTTGCAACAGCAAGTATTGAAAGATATGTTTCCAGCCAGCTCATTTTCTAAAGCACATACATATTCCTGCATAATTCCAATCCTCGCTGCTCAACACCCCCAGGAGATGAATGGTACTTCTCCTCAGATCCCATACCTGCTGAGGAGTGTAGATACGGGGATTGTTGTCCGCTCAAAATGACTTGTGAGACCCATGGGTCTGGCTCCTAATGTATTTGCTTTACTGAGATCTGAGATAAGTGTAATTTCTCGTCGCCATCAACGGATCGAAACAGGGATTTGACAACTGTGAGAATTATGGATCTAGATGCGCTGCATTTGAGGGTTGTCATGGCTCGTATTTTAAGCTTCGAGCACCGAATTATAACTCTCAATTGTCTCTAGTTACCACCGACATACTATAATACTATAAAAATCGTTATATTGCAGTTCAATTTATCCGTGAATAGCCGGTTCATCGGCCCGATGACTCATCAGATAAGATCACCCCGGGGCCTGCGGGGGAGCTATCCGGTATCTGATCCATTGCTCTCCAATCCTCCCGAGGTCCTTCCTTTGCTTTGTGAATCAAGGGCTCTCTATCTGTCTCTCATAAACCTTCTGTGATCTACTGGCGCCGAGCAATGCTGTGGCGGCATTTACAGCGTCGCCTGCCGGCCGCCTTGGCTTGTCGTGACATTGCCCGGTATCGGCTTCCTCAATCATACAGCTGGTCAACACGCAAACTGTCCAGCTCCTCCACCAGATTTCCGACGTCGTCTCAATTCAACCGGTCAGAATTTACATCCCAGCCATTTACTGGTAGCTATGAAACTGGAGTCCCTACTTCCGGACCATTAGGATCAACACCGGCCTTTGGCGCCCCCCGCATCACACCGAAGGTCTTAAAGCAATATCTCGATCAATACGTCGTCGGTCAGGATCGCGCGAAGAAAGTGCTCAGTGTCGCCGTGTACAATCACTACCAGCGCGTGCAAGAGTTGGTGCGCCGTGAGGAAGAAGCAGCCGAGGCTCTTGCGAAGCGTCAGCGGAGGGAAGCACTTGAGACTCATCATTTAGACGGTATATCACCTATTGATTTTTGATGTTGCCGCTTGTTTTCTAATTTATTTTTTTCGGTACAACAGATGATATTACAGGTGTGCAGAAGACTACCAACGTACCTCAAACCCCCAGATCCCGCCCAAACACCCCCTTAGAACAAGCAGGTTTTGCCGATACGTCGCCGCTACAACTTGAAAAGTCCAATATTTTGTTACTCGGTCCGTCTGGTGTAGGGAAGACACTTATGGCAAAGACCCTTGCTCGGGTGCTTTCTGTGCCTTTCAGTATTTCCGACTGCACTGTGTTCACCCAAGCCGGTTACATTGGAGAGGACGCCGAAGTGTGTGTTCACCGACTTTTGGCCGCTGCAGACTACAACGTGGAGCAGGCGGAGCGTGGAATAATTGTCCTTGATGAGGTGGACAAGATTGCAGCCGCGAAGGTTAGTCATGGCAAAGATGTCGGCGGTGAAGGCGTACAACAAGCGCTCCTGAAGATCATTGAAGGCACAACCGTGCAGGTCCAGGCCAAGCCAGAGAAGAACCCCCGCGCAACTAGTGCCCCGAATAGCTATCCCTCCAACAGTCCCTTGGGGAATGGGTCATTTCAACCCAACAACCCAAACCCAGCTGGCAAGGGAGAAGTGTACAATGTGCGCACGGACAACATTTTGTTCGTGTTCTCTGGCGCCTTCGTCGGACTGCACAAAGCTATCATGGATCGAATATCCCGTGGATCCATAGGATTCGGTCAGCCAGTTCGGCCCGCGTCAAACACTAGTGATTTCCCCGGTTCACCCAACATCTCTACCAACCAGCCACTTCCAATCCTCCCAGGGTCTGAGGAAGAAGCGCTGTATAAGAAGCATCTCCCTTTCTTCTCCTCTGCCTCGCCAGCTGGCTCTGGCGCCGAGCCAACCTATTTCAACGCACTCGACCTGTTAACACCCTCAGACCTGCAAAGCTACGGCTTCATCCCAGAGTTGATCGGCAGGATTCCTGTCACCGCCGCTCTCTCTGCTCTCTCTCAACCCTTACTTATGCGCATCCTAACCGAACCCCGCAACTCCCTTCTAGCCCAATACACGACCCTATTCTCCCTCTCGGGTATCGAGCTGCGCTTCACCACACCGGCACTCCACAAAGTCGCCGGTAATGCCTTCGCAATGGGCACCGGCGCACGCGCGCTGCGAACTGAGTTGGAGACCATTCTAAGTGACGCCATGTTCGAAGCGCCCGGCTCGAGTGTGAAATTCGTTCTCGTGACCGAGGCTGTAGCCGACCGCAAGGAACAGCCCATCTACCTTGCCCGTGGACAGGGCGGACGTTTCCATGCTATGATTTCCGCCGAGGAAAGCCAGTGGGAAGCGAAAACTCGGAGGGAAAAGAAAGACCAGGATCAAAAGAGTAAAACGCAAGATGATGCAGATGGCTCCAATGGGTTGAACTTCCAGGAATACCAGAATCGAGCGACTGGTTAAGTGTAAATAAATGGTACATTTTCATCTTTCGTCTCATTCTCGGTGTCTATCTATATCTTTCCAGGCGTTTTTCTTCTCATTCCGGTCATATTGGCAGCAATTAGCGTGCAGGTTAGCAGAACTACATGTCTCCTTTTGAAGATCGCGAACACTCGTACGATACCTAGGTACCTAGGTAGGTCTTCCATGACTGATCAAGCATTGAGTCTCAATTTTGAATGCAGTTGGACAAAACTAGTATGCCTTGCTACAAGCTACCTAGTAGACTCTCACATATGGTGACTAACTAATTTCAATTCATTTCATGACCTCATAGCTTTTTATGCATAATACATACAAGAACAGATCGACCGGGGTATCGCAAAAGATTGTGCAAAAAGGAGAACATGCGTATGTGCGCGTAACCTGCTTTGGTCGGAACTTCGCAAGGATCACTTGTAGGGAGCAGGGTACTTGTTCGTGCCCTTACCGTTCGGACTGCCTGTGAAGGTAGACTGGACAGAGGCGTTGGAGTTGTAAGATGCCCAATTAGGCGTCTGGGGTGTGGTCGCGGTCACCGGGGTAGTTATTTGGCTAGTAGAAGACTGTAGCTTGGTACCACCTGACAGGTAGCCCATAAGGCCTGCCGAGTCTATTTTGAATCGTTTGAAAAAATGGGCGAAACCACCTCGCATGGCAGTCATATGGCCCCATTTGTCCCACCGTTGCCCGGTAGAAGCACCCAGAGATGTGACAGCGATGAAGTTTCGGAAGCGTGGGATGTTTATCAATGACCATCCGGCGAAGAATTCGACGAGATGATCTGCATCGCGTTCGACTTTGTCCTGAATCTTGAGGTCGTGGTGCTCTGTGCGAGTACCGTATTCATTAAGGGAGGGTGCGATGACGTTGCTTTTTGAGTTAAGGTGTAGACTAGCTTTATCAAACAAGCCGGTGTGAGCGTCCGTGGCATTGTTCTTAATGATCAACATGTGGATGAGCAGCAGGCTAAGGTTAGGTTTGTTAGAAGCCTGAGCCAAATAGCGGTAAAGGGGTACAACATACAGCCCATGATCTTGCGAGTACTTCTTATCACTGAGTCTCCTTTCGATCCACTCAAGTATCCCGGGGGGTAGCATCAGCGTCCAAGACCTGCGTTTGTACTTGTTTATATTCCGAATCCATTGGAGAGTGACCGCCACCCCCTTTAGGTCTGTCAACATATCTTCGGTGAGAAGTATGACACCGCCATATGGAAAGATGCGTAGGCCGTGGTCACCGGGTGAACAATAACGGGGATCAACTAATTCCAGTGGTCTTTGAATGCGAACAATCCAGAAATTGAACGAGTTGGTAGGAAGCACAGAATTCAGTGGAGGCTGCAACGTATCGTATCCGGCGAATGATTCGTGGAACTGCTCTTAATTAGTTGTTTGACAATTGTGGACGTGTAAACATCGGTCACATACTATGGCCACGCCCTGTCTGCTGCTGTGCACAAATTTTGCCCAACCTTCGGGGCTGTCGCTTGTGAAAATGATCTTGTCATAGTATTTCAAAAGTGCCTGCAGAAGCTCCAGGTCCGTTCCCACTTCCTCATTGCCTCGGGGAAAGTGCAGATAGAACATATGTGCCTTCGATAGTTTTCCGCCTTCCTCGATTGTCGCAAGTTCTTCCACACTGATTTTGTGGGCTTTCATGTACTCGTCAAGCGCCTGAGTTGCTGCTTGAGCCGCTTGACTCGCGAGGTTACCTTGGGGTTGGGGGTTAGTGCAAATTGAATTATCTTTGAGTTGATTTGCGGGCAGAAGGGTTTGGGCCGGTGCTGGGGCCAGCGTCTCTCGCGATTGCAAGGATCCACTCATTCTCGTATCATGGTGAAAGTTCGACCGTCTTGCGGGACTGCCAGACCCTAGGCCATCACTTGTACTAGGGGGCTCCACGCGCAGTGAAAGCGATGCATCTGGCAAAAGGCTATGCGGTCGTTCACTAGGCTGGCTAGGTCCACTTGCCGCTAGAGCTATGATTGGCGCGAGCATACTGCGAGCAGCAACGAGTAGAGGAACTCCGGGTGGCACTTCATCATCAGGATGTGGAAACTTGAATTCCTGTGATCCACGTGACCAAGCAAGCCAGACAACTTGAGGTCCCTTTCTTTGCTCCGTAGGATAGTGAATGGCGATGAGGTCGTCCTTTCGCAGATCCTCTGCTAGATGAAAGAGATTTTCGTTGGTGTCGCTGAAGCCCTCGACCCAGCCGGTACTCCGTACAGAATTTATCTCCTATGGCCAATTTTAGCATTATGGGAGACAAATCTACGGATCTGATACTGACACTGGATTCACACAATCTTTCGTACTCTCTGACTGTGCATAGGTGCTTAAACCAAAGCTCGATTTGGTTCGTTTTTAGGTTCTTAGTCGATATCAGAGATTTCCGAACATCCTGACGGATGTCGCATAGTCTGAAAGCACCGAGGGGTCTCTTGTCGGGTCCGATAAACATGTGGACAAGAACCTCTCCCAAGGCTTTGTTGCACCAGTAATCACCAATGTTAATGCAACCGCGCGCCCGGCAACTACGAACCGGCATTCTTGCAATTTGGGCCGCCATGTAAGAACTACCCATATCACGGCGAGAGGACCTTGACGGTCGACTGGGGGACGGTGATCGTGACTTTCGGGAGGGTGGTGATCGTCGGAGGGGCGACGACCGCCGAGGTGGTGGTGACCATCGGGATGGCGATGGCCGACGAGGTGGTGGTGAACGTCGGGGTGGAGATAGCCGGCGAGGTGGTGGTGACCATCGAGATGGCGATGGCCGACGAGAAGGTGGTGAGCGCGACCTTCGGGGGGTGGTGATCGTCGGAGGGGCGACGACCGGCGAGGCGGTGGTGACCATCGAGACGGGGACGGCTGACGTGAGAGGTCGGACGGTCGGTAGGTATCAGCCCTAACTGTGCTGTAGGCTGACTCCAGTCTATATGTGTCATGTCCTCGGACTGTCTCGCGGCTATCCCGAGAGCCTCGATTCTCAGTAGGCCTCTCGAGATTGGGGATTGCACGGGCCCTAGTTGGAATGGCTGGTGAGAGAACAGTGGGGGAATCCGAGAGTCCAGCAGGTTTCTTTGAGGTAGCCTTAGCACGGGCTCCAGAAAGAACAGCCGGGGGGGAGACTGTGCGAGGCGAGGCCGAAGGGCCGGTAGGCGAGTCGATATTGTCCTGCAATGGGGCCCGGGGAGCTGATGACGGCGCAGTAAAGGCAGAGGTTGACCGCCCAGGATTTGTCAAGAGAGCCTCACCTCGCGGGGAGAAAGTAGAGACAGTAGGATCCACAGAATCGACCGGCTGGGTGAGGTTGGTCTGTGGAAGGGGCTTTGGTTGGGTAGCTGAGGAGGAAATAGAGACAGTAGGGCTTAATTTCGAAGAGCGAGACTCTGGAGGAGCCATGACTGATGAGGGCGCGAGAACAGCAGGCTTCTGTGGCTGTGTCGTAGCTTTACCGTTTGTTTGACCAGCTTTTAGTGGACAGGTCAAGCTGACCGAGTTCTCAGAAGCAGGCTGGTTTGCGGCTTTCGGGGATTTGGGACTTGTCACAGATGGGCCAACGACTGAGGTGGTGGCGCCTATGTTCGTCCTTGGTGGAAATTCAGAAGGTTTCATCAGCTCCATCTGTGACAAATCCGGTGCTCGTTCGCTCCATTTATTTTCACGGTATGCGCGCTTGGTTCCCGGGCCTGTCCCAAAAGAAGACAATGCTGGCTTTGCGGCTTGTGGGGGGCTTTTCGGGCGCGCCGGGGGCTTGTGCTTGGTATTAAGTCTCTTCGCGAGTCGTGAATTTGGCTTGTCTAGTGTTGTTTCTGCCTGTGGAACCATGGTTGTTGATCCTGGCGGCTCGTTCCCAGGGGTTTGCGCACTCGATGTATCTGATGTTGGAGGTGCTATTTGTTGCAACCACTGGCGAGCCACAGCTTTTGATGGCGGCGGAGTTTCAGCGGGAACAAATAAGGCCTGGATGGTAGAATCCACGGATGGAGGACTGGGAGCTCTGTCAGATGCAACACCTGCTTCGGGCTCGTGCGCATCTATCGTATCGGAGTTGGCCAGTCGAGACGATTCAGCCTGAGGGAGGCTTTTCTGTCGTGCCCTTTGCTCTCGTTTACGCCTTCTGGCTTCTTTTCGCTTTTTTGTCGTCTTCTCCAACTGAGCCATCTTCTTCTCCCATGACTTGAGATTAAAGCTAGGCTTAAGCTTGCCCTCGACAATTTGCTTTTTCTTTTTTCCCAGGCATCTAGGGTCTCTTCCGAAGTAAACATTTCCCTCGGCTCCCAGCTGCACCTATCCATGCTGTACCCAGTCCACTCGACCAAATACTGAGTAATAAAGACACCTTCGTCATCCTCGGAATCTGGTTCTACGTAGAACCTCCGTTCCGCATGGATGTCATTCACGAGGTACTCCGCTTCCGGGTCGCTTTCTACGGTAGATGCCAGAGAGTCGACATCACCAATATCATTTTGATCAGGGGCATCGCCCATTTCAGAATGCGATGCCATTGTAGTAGCCTAGCGAATCAAGTCAACAAATGCTTCATTGTGCAGCGTCCAATACGCCATGCTTAAGGTACAAGCAAGGCAGTACTCAGGATATTAAGATAGAGCGAGTGCCTACCGTATTTCATGCCTGTTGGATATGGTGGATATGAAAGGGAAAAGAAGGGGAAAACGCTCGAGGACATAGCAAAAGCAAGACGAGCAGGGCGAGCAAGAGCAAGAACAAGAACGTTTGATAGTTACAATTACTGCCCGATAAAAGATACCGCCCGCATGCCAAACGCCAACCCACGTGATGCGCTAATCCACAATGGGTGGGCACGATTAAGGAGAGACACTCGGCCCAGGTATCACTGACTATCCCCTGCTGATTCTCTATTACTTCCCGTGTGTGCGCTCCCCTGGTTTTCCTTCTGCCTGCTGTGAGATCAGTACTGACGTATCTGACTTCCACCCTCTCAAGTCTCCAAGTACACCCCCTCAGTCCTCACTTGCCCGCCACGTTTACCTGTACTTTGATACCACCTTTCGAGCTGTACTAGCTCGACCACATTCAAAATGGCCAACGATGAATATGATGTGAGTTGATTTGGGACGACTAGATCCTCTATATTTCAGAACTGTATGCTGACGATGATATCCCCCACAGTTTCTCTTCAAAGGTAACGTCGCCACCTTACGCTGATGCCCGCCCTCGTCTTATCCACCACCCCTTGTTGCCCCTCACAAAAGATCCCGAGGCTGACCGCGGAGGTATTGTGGAGTGAACAGTGGTGCTTATTGGAGACTCCGGTGTTGGTAAATCTAACCTCTTGAGTCGTTTCACCCGCAACGAGTTCAACCTGGATTCGAAGTCAACGATCGGTGTGGAGTTCGCAACCCGGTCCATTCAAGTCGATTCGAAGACAATCAAGGCACAGATTTGGGATACCGCTGGTCAGGAGCGCTACCGTGCGATTACCTCTGCCTACTACCGTGGCGCTGTCGGCGCCCTCCTCGTTTACGATATTAGCAAGCACCAGACCTACGAGAATGTCAACCGGTGGTTGAAGGAGCTACGGGATCACGCCGACTCTAACATCGTCATCATGCTCGTCGGTAACAAGAGCGATTTGCGCCACCTGCGTGCGGTCCCCACCGAGGAGGCCAAGCAGTTTGCCAGTTCGTTTCCCGACAATCGATTTCATAGTGTGGCGCTGACATTCAGTAGGCGAGAACAACCTTTCATTCATCGAGACCTCTGCTCTTGATGCCAGCAACGTTGAGCTGGCCTTCCAGAACATCCTTACAGGTTGGTTTTCGATTTCATAGAATTTGGCATTTGAAGACTAATTTCGATAGAAATCTACCGCATCGTTTCCAGCAAGGCTCTCGACAACGGAGAGGGTGGCCAGCAGGTCCTCGACCGCCGTCCCGTTATCGACCCCAGCAAGCAAGACAGCGAGCAGAAGCAGGGCTGCTGCTAGATTACCCTTCGTAAGGACGATGCACCGACTGCCACGACTCTTCTTTTGTGATGCGACGTTGAGATGGTCTTGATATGTGTTGGGAGTCTGAAATTCGATGGCTACAAAGATGATACACAGGCGGGATCTGCTAGAGAAGCCACACGGGAAGAATAGGAGTTTACCGGACTTGATGGTATCAGCTGCCGGATTCCCCTTCGGTCCTTTTCTCTTGTTCGTTTTTTTTTTCCCGTGGTCCCCAACGAAATTGATCCCCTTTTTTTTCCGTTCGCCCAACGGGTGTGATATGTTTCTACGATGGTGAACACAGCTTGGTTGGGCGTCTAACATTGCGGCTGCGTGGCTTTTGTATGAAAATTCTCAAATTCGTATATCCATTCCACCCATTTAGTAGAACTGTACAATGTAGTCGTGCAATGCCAACAAGAAAAAGCGTGAATGCCTTGTGTCATGAGGGAAAGGGTCCACGTGCTCCACAAGGTAATTTACTTCTCTGGTCTAACCTGTTATAGCGAGTTGGATAACTAGCGCCTGTCCCCGGGGCCACGGGTGTCCACCCATAGACAGTGCTTGCTAGTAAGAGATCGTTATGTTGTATATACGATTTGCAGCGCCGACAGGGCCTCCATATTTCGAGTATTTGCGTGAGTTCATATATTAATTTACCCATATGGTATGTCGTACAGCAAGAAAAATTAAAAGTCCATGCACAGATATGTATTTCGATAGATTCAAAAACAAGACAAGCACAAATCTAGTCTAGGACAATGCCCATGTCACGGTCAGCCACTGCAGATCGCAATTCTCCGACCTCGAACCCACGTTCATTCATAACGTATTCCAACGTGTCACCAAACGTTTCGCCGTTGTTGCGGAACCATTCCCCTAGAGACCAGACATACTCCTCTACCTGTTCCTTCAGCAAAGCATGGTCTCGCAGCCATAAAATCTGGCCAGGATCGAGCTTGAGCATGTCCTGCATGATATAGTAATGCGGGATCTCATCACCCCAACCTTCATAGCCTGGATCATGGGAGAGGTCATTGCGAAACCGAGACCGGTATTTGGCTGGCGATTCGGCGTAATTACTCGGATGCGCCGTATGGAAGTATTGTTGAATCGAGGCAGCAGGGTCTTTGTGAACCAAGGTGTGACCTTGGGAAGACAGAGAAGTAGTTGAAAGTGGAGGATAATTGAGGTGGATATTGAACGAGAGTTGCTGGCTGCTGTCTGGATAACGCTTGCGGAATTTCCGTTGAATGGTCCCATTACTAGGGCATATGTGGTTCTGGACAATATCACACATGACGAGACGCAAATCCTCAATCTCGGCCAGCTCCTGCGTGGACCAGTTGTGGAGCAACTGAGCGCGCTCCAACACCACATGGCGAAGACTACGAGAATAGCGATCATAAACATGGGAATGGAATGCACTGTGATACAGCCATAGTCGGTATACTGCGCGGCGCAGCCGGAATCGCTCTTCGTCGGTGAGCAAGCGACGATTCTCAAAGTCTACCTTCCACTTCTTAAACGGGTAGATCGTCTCCCATTTTCGCGCTACCATACCCAGCTGAATGACTTGTTTCAGAAGGAAATCAGACATAGGAGGACGTCGGATGAGATGAGCGGGCTGGCTTTCATTTTGCGTCACTACTTGAATGGCATCGACGAGGGGACCAAATTCGGTCTCCGCGGCACTGGCTAAGATATGCAGTTTGCTTGTTGAGTTGAGGACGCGGTGCAGTCGACGGCAGATGACTGATAGATTCAAGACATCGGAGACTGAGTCGCATGATCGAAATATATGGAGCAAAAGCTCCGTTGCAAGATGATCAATTCGCATGATGGAAAGATCTATATGGTTGCTGTAAAGAAAACACCATTAGAGTGACCCAGAGAGTGTCGATGAGCGATGACTTACTTGATGAGGGGCTGGTATTTGTACCAGGTAATTCGGAAGAAGATAGCTGGTTTTCGAGGATTTATAAATGAATTGATTTAGACAGTGTTGTCACGAATTGAAGCGAGCAGCAACTCGTAGACTTGTCACGCGTACGGTGGACCTATTGGATATAGACCCCGCCGTTGGGGCTAACAGAAGGAAGGGAGAGCATAGGGTCAGAAGTAAACATATTGGAAGAGCAAGCGCCTTGTAGCCATATAGGGCTAGCCAACGAAACAGATGCCATGATAGATGGTGTCAGGAGGCAAAGACAGACTTGGGTTCGGGCGATGGCGTCGAGGCCAGGGAGGGCTTTATATGGCGCTTAGCTAATGTTGCCCCTTGCGTCCCGAGGTCCATCCATGGGACCAACCTGCCTGTTATTCTGAAGAAAAAGCTGTTCGGATGGCAATGAAATAGGCAAAACAAAGGAACAGATACATAGAAATAATCAACTTTTGAAATTAACCAGGATGAGACTTTGCCCCGACGCCTTAACGGACCATGATGAAATCGTCGCATCAAATATACACATGTAGTCGAAACATCATCCCGAGGGATATCAAGTCTAGAAATAGCACGACGAAACAAAAACACAAACCCCCTATGCAAATAGCTTCCTTGTATCCAACGCATCCACCTTCCGCACAGAGTTCTCGGACAGTCCCAGATCGGAGCGCTTGGCCACCCGATCAGTCTGGCCATCTCGGCGCTGGGAGTAACGGCCAGCCTTGCCCCGTCGGATGTCGCTACGGACTTGGTTGGGACTAACGTACTCCTTGTTCTCGTAGATGACGGGTCCACCAAAGCTGCCCTCGAGAATGACAATGGGTGTCAGAACGAAACGGGGGCCAATCTCGACCAGAGAAACCTCGGGCAGGCTGTTGTCTTTGCCCTTCGGTACGGGCTTGATAGTCTCATCGCCGTCCTTCTTCTTACCAGCCTCAGACTCACGGATCTCATAGACGCGAATCCAGATCTTGCCGTCCACTCCAAAGATACCAATGATGCGGTCGATGAATGGCTTCATGCCTCTGACACCACGCTTGGGCACACAGAAAACTCCGCGCAGCATCTCCCGAACGAGCGCACGGTATTCACTGCCAGGAGCGCCCATATCCGGGCCTTGCTCGTCGAAGGACCGATCGAACACGACCAAGCCGCGGCCGCCCTTCAGGCAATTCCCTGCGAATCCAGCGCCGAGCTCGCCCATTGTGTGCAAGTTGTTGAGATGGAACTTAATAGTGGGGCCATTAGGGGGCGTGAAAGCCAGAGATAAAGATCCTGGCCGTTCTTCTTGGCCTCGAGGAAGAAGATAACGTTGCAGGAATGCAGATCGGCAAGAGAGTTCAGGAGGAGGTTATATCCAGCGGCCTTCTTTTTCGTGTCGAGCTTAGTCTCTTTGTGGGCATGGGGAAGGAGGCCGCAGATATCGGACATGAGGTGTCGGTGGCTAGAGAAAAGCAAATTGTCAGATCAGTAAACCCATGCAACATATCTCAAGGTGCAATGCTCATACCGGAAGGAAGCGCCTCTGGAGGTCAAGATAAGTACTCGGGTCTTGGGCATAAATCCAGAAGCAAGCTGCTTCTTCACAACCTCAGCCGCCTCGCCATCGTCGGACTCCTCCTCTTCGCTATCGGTGGTGTCGTCCTCCGCATTGAGGAGCTCCTCCATCTCCATATCCTCGTCGGACACATCCTCAGTGGGCTGTCTAGCCGCCTTCTTTGAGACACTCTTGTAAACTGATGCCATGGTGACTGTTGATTGTGTCAAAATGGAATTGAAATTGAACGTGCAAAAGAAGGCCGCGATCAAAAAGTTGATGGCAGAATATTTTTTGTTTTCCACCGCCCTGGACCTTGTTGCATCACGTGCCAAGTGGGCGACTGATCTATTTGCTGCTCTTTACCGCCTGACCTTCCTGCCAAACTTCCATTTGTTGCAACAAGTGCTTGTTGGTGTTTTCATAGCCGGCTTGCTTTATGATTTTGGGAAATGTGAACTACAGCATATTCTTTCATACTTACCCTCCAGGATCTATATGTCAATGTCACTTCAAAAGATAGACTGATGTTCAACAGACCAGAAAAGTCTCTCATTGTGTCAAAATATGTGTTTCATTCTTGCACATTAACTAAATTGACCTGACAAAAGACAAGTACTTCGATTTTAATTTCGACAATTCAAAGATCCGACAGAATTCGGTTGAGGAAAAGGCGAGTCAATATCATGGAACGTTCAACGCTCTTTGCAGTTCCGTAAAGCCCTCTTGGGTGACCTTCAAGCCGGCAATCAGATTTGCAAACTCCAATTTCTTTCGGAAACCCCAATCCCGACCCCGATAAATGAGGCCGTATAGCAAGCCAGCATTAAATGTATCCCCAGCTCCGATGGTGCTGTAGACTGTTAGTATGGCCTAATTGGTGCTGTTGTACATTGGAAAGCTCAAAACTCACTCGACGACTCCCGCTTCTTCAGTATGCGCCGGGACATGAGCAAAGTTGCCAATTTTTGGTTCAAGTGCTGCAGCCCCGTCAGAACCCCAAGTACAGCACAGCAAGGATCTGTAGACCGTAGATTAGATTATTGCTCTGAGGACTTGGACAGTAAAGCCTACGCTCGGCTTGTCTTCAATGATTGATCCCGCAAGCAATCCTCAGCGGATGTATATCCATTGCTCTGCTCAGCTATTAGATGTGCTTAGAGAGCCGAAAATAAAATCTCACCTGGGCCCAGCCCTTCGAGTAGATAACAACATCTGCCACGTCTGCAAGCTCCTGCAAGCCTGGCCGGCCTGGTTTTTCCACCTCAACACTGATTTTCGCCCCTGGAAAATATTCCCGAAGATAACGAATACATTCCAAGGTTACATCTGGTGCACGGCCCTGAGTCCGAGTTAGCGTGTATCACGACCAGCTGAGCACCTCACCAAATATTTAATGCACCTCAAAGTGAAACCAGGGTCGATCAGTTACCGCACGCAGGGGCTCAACAGCAGTTACGAACTCAGTGCGAGTCATTTCAGGCAGCTCGTTGTAATTGACAATCGTCCTACTACCGGTGGCCTGGCTTGTAATAATGTAACTGGAAGCTGGCTCACTGAACCCCTCTCTGTAAATGCACCTATCTAGCCGAACCATATTCCCCAAGCTTGATTGGATTTGTTGACATGGTACTGAGCTTTTGGAGGGGAGGACAGCAATGAGATTCAGTGATGATTCGGCACTCGAGGGCCCGTACTGTAACAACTGCCCTAGAACTTCGAGGGTGTTTGGGCAGTTTCCACCGCGCCGGCGACTGATTCTGGATGCACGAAGCTTCTCATCTTCACCAGGGTAATATGGGGCTCTAATCGAAGCATGTGAATACCACTCTCCAGATGGAAACCACTTACGGACAGAACTCACGTTAGAATTGTGTCAAGGTAGCACGCCCCTATAGCTACTAAAGTCATAGCCACAATTTTGACAAGAATATGTTTCCGTTTCCCTTGGAAGGAGGAGCTAGCGCCTGTTTGGCTCGTTTATTTAATCAGCAGTGTCGTTGATCGAGTCGAGGATACCGGTGGCTTTCCAAAGTTAGGTCCACCCGTGGAACAGCCAAAGGTTAAATGCCTGATTTTCCAGGATTGATGCCTTAAATGCCTGGTTTATGCCTGATTTTAGACCGCTTTTGACAATAACTATAGTTGACTAACTAGGTAGTTATGCCCAGGTGCTCCTTCGCAACCTGCCGTGGACCTGTGGACCCCGTGCCTAGGTTGACCTTCAGAGTCTGGAAGGTTGGAAGCCCGTGCCTTTTCCGAGATATGTAGCTTGGCTATAGGTATATACAATGTATGTTTGTCTTAGCATCAAGAACCGTTTTGCAGTTCTATAGCCGTGGACATGGTCCACAATGAGCCATTATACTTCACAAAGGGTCTACAGCTATATAGCGTTTCATGCAGTCTCTACATTAGGTTTCTAGTTATATCCTCTTATTCTCACTAAGAAGATTGGTCCCTCGATATGCCCAGGTGAGTTGGACTAGGGTAATAAGCATCACGTGGCAAATATATACCACTGTGTACCTTAATACAACGACCTGAGCATCTGCTTCCAAGAGGTTTGCCCTCGTATACTTTCTATGAAAACCTAAAGAAAGAGGGTTATATTTACATTTTTGATTGGCTATTTGACCATTTGACTATAAATACAAATATTCATTGATTCGTCCCACTTGAAGCATAAGTATAAAGAAGCAGGCGGGATGTTGCAGGATGAAATTGGGTTTGAAGAAGGCAAACTAGATTGATAGAAGAGGCATAAAGTCCGTACATATCTTATTGTCTCTTACATTTTCAAAGTACAAAGCAAGCATTGATGTGGCCGGCAAACCCAATGATTCTTTTTTCATTCTATACCAGTTATATAACCGATACGAATAACTACCTAGGTATTCATCCCACTGTCCTCACAACTCTACCTTTATCAGTCTGCAACTGAGACCATTTTTCCACCATGGGCCAGCGAAACAAGGTGTTAGAGACAGACACTCCTACTGCAAAGTTTCTCTACACAATCATCAAGCAATTGGACTTGAAGTCGGTCAGTTTATTGCCCTACCTTTAACTGAAGATTGATCTGATCTTATTTTGAATATAGGTCGACTGGAATAAAGTCGCTTCCGAGGTCGAAGTCTCCAATGGTCATGCCGCTCGTATGCGGTATTCCCGTTTCCGACAACAGATGGAAGGAACAACAGGAGCGAGCAAACCAAAGCGAAAGAGCAAGAAGGGAAAGACCATGGAACCCCCTGCTGAGATGCAAGGCATATTTCCCATGGCTCCACCATTCATGATGCCCATGGAATCGACTGATTCTTCTCTTCCGGGCGATCCCTTCGTAAAGTGCGAACCGGGCACTCAAGGCAATGCGAACATACAGAGCTTTATGCAGCATTCCCCGCAGTTGATGTTAGAGAGCACCGAAGGACAGTATTATTTTCCTCAGGATTTTGCCTCGACGCAATTCCAGCTGGCGTCAAACATACCATCTGCAATACCGTCTCCCAGTCCCGGAACATCATTGTCCTTCATGCATGGGAATCCATACGAGTTCCCGACCGCGTCAACTGGTTACCCTTATTCAGCACCCGGCACCCAATCTTTCGACTTTAGGGAGTTTGACCAAATCAACCATTTCACCAATTATGCCCCAACCATCAACTGGGAACCACTCCCCCCTCCTCGCCAGGAGAGCCCGACTGTAAAAGTCGAAGAAGAACAGCAGCAGCAGCAGCAGCAGCAGCAGCAGCAACAGCAGCAGCAACAGCAACAGCAACAGCAACAGCAACAGCAACAGCAACAGCAACAGCAACAGCAACAGCAACAGCAACAGCAACAGCAACAGCAACAGCAGCAAACCTGCCAGCAAGACCCCGCTGTGACAGTTGAAGAAGAAAAAGAGACCGAGGAGGGGGCACCGAGTACACAGAACCAGGAAGATCACCAGGTTGTTGTCAAAGTTGAAAAGATCCAAGATTAGATCATGTCTTGTTAGAGACTAGAAGGGCCTCGTTCATTTGTTCATCAGCTAGTACCCCTCGTTATTATCATAGAGTTTGCTGATTTAGTCTCTGCGTTTTTGTTGCTTGTCAAAGTTAAGCATGATATGTTTATGTCTCCTACAAGTATCGTGGGAGTCCCATGTTCGATCTGGCGCCAGGAATTCGGGGATCGATATATGATCAAGTCTTGAGCAAGAACATGTTATTTCCCAGTCCATTAGCAATTTCCCGTCTCCTTCGCACATAGATAGCCATAAAACTGACCTAGGGTTCACCAAGTCACTGGATATGATATAAACATTGATAGGTTGATCATAACTGTGCCTCGTTAAGCAAATCCTGGTATCACGCTGTGAGCATACTTCTCCACGTTCCGTTCAGCGAACTTTTTCCAAGAATAGCAAATCTGGGACTTTCGACAAGTGATATAACTCAGCTCATATCAATACAGCAGCCTGCCCAAACGCTGATATAATCGACGTTTACGTCCACTGGAAAATGCATCAAAAGGCATCCAAACGAACCAAACGAGCCAAACGAATTAAAAGCATTAAACACGTCTCCTAGGGCGATCTGCGACTTGTCGTTTTGCTTTCCACCCAAAATTTGATTTATCTTCAGAAACATCTACCCTTATTGAAGGCGCCTGGAGATTCCCTCCCGAGATCGCCGAAGCAATGCCTTCTTACAAGAACGACCCTCCGGACCAGGAGTATCTAGACTCGATCAAGAAACACACCGACAAGGAAACCAACAAGGTACGACGCATTAAAGACTCCGGTGGGGGTTTGGCTTGAACCAACTGTCAACATGCTTAACTGGATATACAGGTCAATCTTGCGCTCGTGGCCAAGGACTTCGGCTATGCTAGTGGAAAGTCGTTTCAGAAGAAGTATGCCAAGCTCAAGAAAGCGCATAATCTGACCAACGGCCATATCTATGGCGATGACAAGGCAAGCCGACCTCTCTCCACCCAGATAACATCTTAACTAATTTAATCGAATAGCCAGAAACCTCTTCTACTGAGGCGGCTTCCCCCAAAGTGGCCCAGCCTCCGCCGAAGCCGAAGCTGAAGGAAACCAAGACGCTCGAAGCCGAGAAAGACGACATGGATATTGTGAGCGAGAACTTGAAGACACATTCGGACAAAATTGCCACCGAAAAGAAGGGCAAAAGCTCGGAGGACGATAAGAAGAAGAAGATGCAAGCCTGATCTGCCAAAACTCGAGCAAAAGAGGTCTTCGGTGTGCGAGGATTCTGCGATCAAGTTACAGGGTAGGTGCCCGGAAGATGATAGCCTTTAATTCAATATGCGCTCTATTTTAATGAGAGACACTTCTTGTAGGGGAGTCACCAAGTACAAACGTTTGGAAGCGCAATTCTTGATCTCCAGGTCTCTCTCTAGAGGCTCCTCTAACCGTCAATTGTGTAGTCGGAATTAACCAGTACCGATGTCACTATCGTCCGATGTGGATAATTGAAATTCATAGTATTCAGTTCTCTAGATAGATAGTGCTCGAACCAGAAAACAGCAAAGACCGCGCAGTGATGAGAACCCAAAGATACCTATCTTCACTCCCAAGCCATTGTGAGGACAATGGATCAAGATCCAAAGTGGACCTTTGCTAATCAATGATATCATTTCGGCCTTCGACAATGATGATGGGAATCTCAGCATCATCGGCCGTGATAGACTGCCAGGAAGGGTCTCCAGGGAGTTCGGGATATTTGTCAGAGCGCTCAAACTCTTTGGCATTCTTTACGATGCTGAAGTAGTATTTCCTGCTGCTGATTGTCAATAATTGCAATAGAACTTGTACCATAGCGGAAGAGCTTACGCAGCCTCGGGTGTCATATTGACGCCGATATCGAGTGACACGTTGTCCCAGTTGATCTGTAATACATAGCCAGTAAGATTAGCGGGTGTATTGGGTAGAGAAACGTCGTAATTTGTGGACATTGTGAGAGACCGAGCTTGAAATCAGATGTTACGTACCTTGCCCTTCTGGGAATTCTCCACACAGGTCAGAAGAAAGGCGATGGCCTGCTCCTCGGGTGTATTGACGGAAGTCATTTTGGCAGAATCATACGATTGAATTGGTTGCTGTTCGATGTAGTGACGCACGTGATGATAGAAGCGGGATGGCTGGGATAGGAGAGGAGCGATGGAGACAAGGACCTGCATTTGTCTGTACATGAGCCTCAACGCGCGTTACGGTCCCAGGTGCCACTTGAGGGCTCCTTCCTGAGGTAACACCACTGGATTTGACTACAGTTTTGGCTAACAAGAAGAATTCATTGTTCAAATACAATTAAACAGTGGCATTGCTTAGAGTAACTTCATCAAGCTGTGCGATGAAAGCACCTTGATTGACCTTAACATAATTTCCAAGCAAACTTGATATCCTTTGTTTTCTAGGAGGAGAGGGAGTATGCGGACTAAGGAATGCTTAAACCCAAAGATTCACTATTCTATCCATAGCTCTTGATTGCGTTCCCATAGGGTATCAGGGCAAAGGAATCTCAAGCCAGCCTCCATAGAGCGGCTAACGTAGTGAATTTCATTGAAGCGTATTCAAACAGTAGGATTGAACTTATCAAAGGGGTATCCTATCGAAAAAACAAAAACAAAAGGGGCCTGCAAAGTACATATCAAAAAAGGACAAAAACATGACGCTAAGATCTTGACATAAGTCTAAGAGAGACATTCCGTTGACAAGAGTTATATGTCCGCCATCACAGATTCCACGATCTTTCGTTTGTATTGTGACAAAGCCTGCTCCTTTTTCTGCATCTGAGCACGGAGTCTTGTGTAACGCTGCTTCCATGTTGCCTCGGAAACAGGATGGCTGGGATCATCATCGTCAGAATCCAGCTCCACCGTCTTATCGTTGTCAATATTCTCTTGACTCGGACCCACAATCGCGCTTGTGTGGTCAGACGCACCTGTCCCTCCTATAGTAGGATTGACATTTGCGAGCGTTATTTGCATCGAAAATTGGTTTGAAGTCTTGTACTCATGGGAGACGGTATAGTGGACCTCACTGAATGAGCCGTTGGAGGCTGAAGCCCCCCCCATTTCCATCGCTGCTTGGAATGACACGCTCGGCCTTGACAACCAGTGACCCTGGAGTGCCTGCGAATCCGAAATGATGACCAACGCCAAGGTGAAAAGCCAGTAGCAGAGAAAGATTTCCAAGTTGGAACTGAGAATATAATGAAGACAAATTGATCACCATCGCCGAAGCTAGGGCACCCGCCTCATTGGAACCGAGCGTCCCCGTCCGCCCTGTCAGCCTAGCACGAAGAAGCTCTGCAGAAAGTACATGAACAATGTCATCGATGGAGGGATTTGTAGTAGCGACTGCATTGCCTTGCCCACCGGAGCATGTCTGACTAGCGATACCATTCTTTGGAGTATCTGTGGTGGGATATTGGCGGGAACCATTGGGCTCTTCAGACCCAGGAATGACAGCACCATTCACACCATTAACTACTAGTCTCGGTGGTGTGGCTAGTCGAACCGGTGCCCCTGAATGTTGAGGGACCTGCAATTGAAGTTTATTCGGTCTCCCGTGAGAGACAGACGTCGGAGGCTGATTGTGAGGTGGGGTCTGAAATATTTGGGGCGGATTTGTCTCAAGGGCAAGTGACGGAGGTTGATTATTCGGGTTGGGTGCTTGTGATGATTCCCGACTAGGATTGACCTGGAAGGTAGAAAAGGAACCCGACGATGACCCTCTATTTGGTGGCCTTCCTCGGCCTTTTCCAGCGGACAAGCCGTTGCTGTTCGGCCAAGCAGATGAAACTGCAGGGCCATGCCGTCTCCTAGAACGGCTCTTTTCACCGGTTGACGGGGTGACTGCCGACCTTGGCTCGGCCGACATGTGGACATCTGATGGTAGATGACTCCGTGGGATGATAGCAGACTGTGGATAATTAGCAGGAGAGGCATCCCGGTCAGGAAGTCTCCAGCGTGTATCTTGACTTGGCTGATCCGGCCCTGAACCATTCGGATATGACGAGGTCGCCGCTGTCCAGGGGTCGTTTGGTTCCATATCATCAGGAAATGCACTGAATGGAATCGCACTCTGTGGGAATGTTACGGAATGGGACTGAAAACTACCCTGCTGTACGGTGCCAACAGACGTATCCAACTGGGGCCGCTTGATCGCTCTGTCTTCCTCGATGTACCTATCCTCAACCCTTTTTCTTCCCCGCTTTGGCTTCCATTGTGGAACAAGTGCCCTGAGTGCAAGATCTTCTTCCAATAATACACCATCGCGGGACTCGCTGACGAAAGGACCGGATGGTGGGAGCTGCGTATAGTAAGAATGGGGCAATCCCATGCAATATTCAAAGAAAGCATCGATATGCATAGCACGCATCCACCGCTGGGTGAGATTAGCAAGACGAAATATGGGCTGGAGATTTGATAACAGACGTACCTTGAGCCGAACTGTGTACTGCTGCACCTTCTGGGTGCTTTGCTTCTTTTCAATGTCAGGTGGTTCGACCCCCAATTCAATTGCTAATTGGATCCACGTCTTCAACTCTTCATTCTGCAGCCGCTTTCGAATGAGCCCATATAGGGTAAAGATGTTGAAGCTCTTTCCATCACTCCGCGGGAGACACCGAAAGGTCTTTCGCAGATCTGACGTGTCAACTGAGGATGGAACATTAGGATTGCAGTACAAGATGAATGCGACATAGGCATCATCGATCGTCTCGTCAGTGATATCCCGTGACGGAAGAACTCGGGAATCTGCGTGATCGGCAGGATCTTTCATCGGCTGATGGCGATGAGGATCGAATAATGGTGGAGACATGGATGTTCCGGAGCGGTTGGCCGATGATGGCGGTATAGCAGAACGCATGCCCCTCGGGGAAGACTGTAAGCTCCTGGGGGTTTCTCTTCGCTGTAAAGGTGGCGATTTGTTGATATCTATTTGGCTACGAGCACTCCCCAGGGAGGAAGCACTCTGCAACGTTGATTCCAATGTCGGAGGATATCGCGCATATTGTTGAATGACCATTTGCGGTCCGCCGAGCTCACCACGGCTCGGGCGATCGGTGGAGTCCATGATAACAGGAAATGATGTTTCCATCTGAAATTTGGCGATTTGGAGCGACACACTTCTAGATTTAATTGTAGAATAAAGCTAGAAGCGCGATGCAGGCAAACAATCAAGCGGATCCTAGGTCGCATAGGCAAGTCGTCATTATCGTCAAATTAAGAGCCGCGGAATAGATGTAGGCTATCTTCAACACAAAATGTTCGATGTATGAATACAAAGAAAAAGGGAAGAAAACCAGATGCTGAACAGCAACGCGCCGATGGTGCAGGGTTCCAGGAGGTTTCCCCTCGAGGTGGCTGGAAGCGCCCATCTTTAAAGCTCAAGCTGAGAATCTATTTTGGGGCCATCTAGTGCTCCCTAATGAGGACTAGTGCCGTGGCCTGAGGGCGGGGTTCCTGCCTGGCTATCACGTGTGAGCTAACCTCAATAAGGCTAACTCGTCTTGGCACATCCTAGGTGTTATCGATAAGCCCGTCGTCTTGGCATTCTTGGCCTCTTCGACATCATCCGTCAAAAGAAACCGGACTCACCCGGACCATCGCAAGGGTCAATTTGAACGACAATAATCGCATATTTGTCGCCTCCACAAGCCAAGCGATATTGATTTTCTGCTCTTATTGTTGCGCGCGCGACGTCGTGCGTACAATGTGGCTCGGGTCTCTGCTACCCACTCTCTTATCCTAGCGCGATCTTATCCGTCATGGCGCCCTCGAGTTCGCGCTCAAGGTCCACTCGACCTATGCGGTCCAGCCGCACCAAGGTGCAGACCTACCACGAGGAAAGCTCCTCTCAAGATGAATCGAGAGTAATGTCTGGCTCAAGGCGTGCCTCGTTATCTCTTAGGTCGCGCAGTACAACTCGAATGCCGAAGTCCTATCGTGAAGATTCGACAGATGCTAGCTTTGATGGGGCTGTGGAAGACGAAGAGTCCGATGCATTGGTAGATGCGCCGATCGACGCACCAAGCCCGGATGCACCAAACCCGGATCCTAAATCTGTGACTACCCGCACTTCCAAACCCAAACCTCCTCGGCGCGCTGCAACCACCCCGAAGCCAAAGCAGACCAAACGATCGAAACCCAATCAAATTGGGAGTGCCCTGCAAAAGCGTGCCAAGACACATGTGGATGACCCGATCTTTCTGGGTTCCGGTGTCATTCCTCCCTGGCAAACTCTCCCCTACCAAATTCTTCTTGACATTTTCTTGCGCGCATCACATCCATTACTCGACGAAAGCCGTTCGACCCGCAATGACTCTGTCAAATGGCTGGTCAATGTCGCTTTGCTGTGTCGAAGCTTTCATGAGCCTGCGCTGGCCGCACTCTATCACTGTCCCCCTCTTCTTCCTGCCCCCAGGAGCCATGTGCTCCTCTCTTTGCTGGAACGCCCACAACAGTCTCTCTCGATGAACTACTCTAGCAAGATCAAGCAACTCCATGTTGAGGTTGAACCAATTCTCGTTTATAAAAGTGGACCCGGATACTTCGACCTTGCTCAACTGATTGAAAAGACTCCTCGTTTACACACGGTACGACTATACCACAAAGATGATTACACGGTGGGAATACCTCAATGGCAGATTGCCCAATCAAAGTGGACTTATCCAGACGCTCTCTTTTCCGCAATCGAGAACCGCGGCATTACCCTCCGTAGTTGGGAGTGGAACAGCCGCTTCTTAGAAACTGATGAGCTTGTCGAAATGATGGTGAGAATGCACTCCCGGCGCGCTTTTCAGGGCCTGAAGGAGCTGAAGTTGCTCCGTTTCGATAATTCCGATGAAGAAACTACCGCTGCCAAAGAGGCTGGTCTCCTCGAAGCCCTTGATATGCTTCCAGAGCTTCAGCGACTGGAGTTTATTGAAAGCTCATTGGTCAGCGGGGAAATTCTGATCAATCTACCAAATACCCTCCATTCGCTCACTCTGAACAACTGTGATCGATTGTGGTCATCTGATCTCACAGCCTATCTGTCCTTACATGGCACCAATCTCCGAGAGCTCAGTCTAAGCCACAATCGCCATCTCAACATGTCTTTCATCCAAAATTTGGCTCATTGCTGTGAGAATCTCGAAGTTTTCAAAATGGACCTTTCTATGCATGATGCGTCCAGTTATCGCGACGTTGAGCCACATTTCGAAGCTCTACTTGTCCAAACCGAAGTTCCCACATGGCCAGTAAAGCTCCGAGAAATCGAGCTCACCCAGTTACGCAAATGGGACGACGCTACTGCGGAGGTCTTTTTCACTTCGCTGGTGAATGCGGCACCTAAACTTCATGATCTACGTCGATTGACCATTAGTGCAATCCTAAAGATTGGCTGGCGTGACCGTGCCAATTTTCGTGAGCGGTGGATCGGCCTCCTCGAAAAGGTATTCCTACGACGAAGCATGCCACCAGACCCGAACCTCCGCTCCCTTCAGAAACGCTCCCTCAAACCCACCACATCCCTCACAAGGAATGACCCCGATGAACCTGATGCTGGGCCATCAACACGGCCATCCACGGCTGATAGTGGCCCATCGACTTCCTCTAAACGACAAAGCACTCGGCTTGCACGTCAAAGAACCCACGAAACTGACGATGCTGCTAGTTATTCTTCGTTAATGGGGACTCCACAGTCTGAAGCCGGGAAGGTACAGGGAATGTGCGATATTGTGAACATTCGGATCGACAATCAGCGACCGACTGAGTTCCAACTGACCGAAGAGGATTTCCTAGATGATGAACTCAGTGGCGACGAGGACTGGGCGGGCGAATGAACTTCTAGCCAACCCAGGGACGCTCGGGGTAATAAGCTATGGCGAAATCCCAACAGCAGTACCGTTTTGTATCTATAACCATGTCGTCTCTCGGGCTCTATCATGCGCTTGGACGGGTGGGTTCTTTCTTCCTTTTATGCCGATATGTTTTATGATTCGGTGCTGGGGGATAGACAGGAGCTAATATTTGATATTTTTCTACAATTATACTTAGCAATTTATGATAATAACGATTGCGGAATACGTCTCATTATGAACATAGAATCTTGCGTAGTTGCGGTGTCCACGGGTCGACTCGGTCTGTGCACGGCGATCAAAGGCCAAGCCCCACAAGATCGTCTTATCAGCGAGTCTCGTTGAACCTCACATCTGTTTATTCCACGCTCTTGTTCCGTGTATATTTACATTTTATAAGTTCGTATCAAGATTTTGGATGTCCTCTACTCTTCCTTTCGACATTCTGACATCGGCTGGATCCTGTTAGGTCCGAGATGGCGCCTGAGGCCCCTGCGGACACCGCAGGCCCATCCTCCCCGCCACCACAACTCCCAGAAGGGTGGTAAGTCAACACCGAGAACCAAAGGACATACTCGCTGTATTCTAATAATAACATTGGACAGGCTCCCTCAGTGGGAAGGTGTCGGACGGAAATGGTATTACGTACAGCGGACGACCGGGAAGTCGCAATGGGAGGTCCCAACCGAACCGGTCGTCCTGACCCCGTCAACAACACCGACGCCGATGGGAGTGGGCCCAACGCAAGAGCCGAGATCGCATCCGACAAGCAACAGTACTCGAGAGCTGGAGTCCGTGGACACAACGGCAGGCGGGACGTACTCTGCGGCGGACAGTGCGAGAATTTCCGTAGGGAATCGCGCTCATTATGTCTGCGTAAGCATTGCAAGAATGGCACTGATGGTAGGATAGAGCTCCCTTGACTCCCAGATATACGGGCAGTCGGACAATCCAACTTATGGGTCTTCCGGGGTACCGGGTTGGTATTCGAGTCAAACCGGTCAACACTTGCTCGGCGGATATCAGCAGCAGCTCGCTGCAAACGCAACCGGATATGGGCAGGTATGTTTAAATGTTCGAGTCCGACAGATATTGATCCGTCATGATGCTTATCCGTATCCAGAATTCGTTGCAACACGGCCCTGTTGGACGAATGAATGGTGTTCAGCAAGCATTCTATGCAAGCCAGACACATCCGGGGTATCAAATGACAGGTCCACACCACATGGGCCAAAACATCTCCTCATCAGCATGGGGTAATAATCCAGGTACCTATCAGGGACACCAAAGCGGTTACAACATGGCGCAACATGCACAATCCTTCCAAGGATTTTCTGCTGATCCTGCTGGATTACGTAACCACCACCAGCCAGCATCGTGGACAATAACTAGCAACTCGCAGGGCCAAATGGCAAGGCCAATGGAAGGAGCTTCCGATTCTCAGTCACCGTGGCAATTGGAATCGCAAGGCCATTTTAACGCCTCTGGTGAGGCTGCCCCGGTGAACCTACACCCATCGACCATGTCTAAGCCCTTCTTTGGGTCTTACTCGTCCAGCCAGCATGGGGAACCGTCTCCGGAAGAATTCTCTCGCCGCGTCTCGAACCCTTCTCTTGTCCAGGAAGGGCAACACTACCAAACTGCCGCGGAGGGTTTCCCCAACCATTCACCCCACTCCATGGTTGAGCAAGGTAGATTCGGACAAAGCCAGCCGGACCCGCGTTCCCATTCGCAACATGCTCCCACAGACCCTGCCTTGCAGGGATTCTCACCGCTGCAGCATGTACAGAGCCAATATCAACAGCAGCACATGATAGGAAAACAGTCAGGACCGTACCAAGCAAATTTTGCCCAAGGCCATCAGCAATATCACAACCCAATGACGCAAGTCAATGCCAACCAATATGTTTCGCAACATCAATTTGGTCCTAGCGATGGCTCGACAGGGTTTTCTGAAATAGGGCACGCTCACCAAGCGCCTTACCACCAGTCGAGTCATTATCCCGAGCATCTCGGACATTCACTGGGGGAGGCAGGAAAAGATTCTGGGTCGCGTTTTGTCAGTGGGCCATGGACCTCGGCACCACCTTCTGCTGGACAGTTGTAGGCACCAAGGTGCTGTTTATGTCCATCATTGTGGTGGACGGGAACACAGGGTATGATTTCTTTTCTGAGCGGCTTTATGGACATGTTTATCTTCTGCGTTGTTTGTGCTTCAGTATAGATTCCCGGGTTAATATAACTCGTTACTTGCATTGAGTTTTGTGCCAAATTATATTCGGTCTAGCTAGCACAGCTCCCTGTGCCAGAACGCATCACAGCTCTATGCAGTACCAAAAAACGGGCGTTAGGGAGATTCTTGGGTCCGGATGTATGATGCACAGAAGATCAGAACATCACATCATCCACCCACCGTGACATCGACACAAAGGCAGTAGTGATCAGACGACTAGGATTGAGTTCTCTATGAACAATCAGGAGCTGGCTAATATAGCAAGATGGAGCCTGACCAACTAGGCATCCGCCTGTGCTGTCTGTCACAACAAGTAGCATGAGCTTCGAGACGTGAATCTGATTGTGAAGTTCCAGTGGACAATGCCCTTCGTCCTCACGTAGACGGAATCTCACAGAAAACCTGGTCAGATATTTTCAGCGTTCTGCCTATTTCCTCTCCCATATCTCGTTCTTTCCATAACATCCCCGTTATTTTCACATCCCCCAACCATCCCCTTTCAACTCTACCACCATTTTCAAGACAATGGCTTCTACCTGGGACCATGAGAGAGACAAGCAGGTAAGCAGACTCATTTTCACTGACATCCCGGCGACAACACCGGGAATACGAGTTCTCGGACTTTTCTTACCCAAGCTGGCTCTCTGTTGCTCGTACTGCCAGGTCTTGGGATCAATGACTGATGATTTGGTAGTTGCTTGTGGCCATACTGGCCGTCCATTCCCCGCTGGACTTTGCCGCTATTGCTAAAGCGATGGGACAAGGTGAGTAAAATAATTGAGAGCTATCTGTCAAGGCTGTCACGTCTATGATTCCTACGTGTACCTTTTGCCGTTCCATGAACTTCTTCACCCTAAACTGTCAAGACACTATCATTACATGAACTCAACTAACAAAATATAGGCGACAGCACTGCTGCTGTGAGACAGCACGCCCACGCTCTGAAAGCCCGCCAAGAGGGAATCTCTAAGCAATCTCCTAACAAGGACAAGACCGACAAGCCCGACAAGCCCGCAGGCCGTGCCCGGAAGGTTACCAAACCCGCCACTAAGCGCAAGACCGCCTCGACCACCAACCCTGAGAAAGATTCGGTTGTTGAGGGTCAGAATGGCGATGGAGAGGATCCCTGCCCCAGTCCCACTAAGCAGCGCAAGCTCTAGGGGCCGCTTCTTCGACCTGGTATTGGTTGGGAGATGATGATCGTGATTCTGACATCCATGGGGTGGTTTCTGCGGCATAACGAGAGAAGAGATCGCTTGGCCTTTAGTCTAGGTCTCGGGTTCCTTGTTCTCCACGCGGTATTCTTGAACCGAAATACAGCAGATTGATCGTGAACTTCCCTTTCCCAGAAGAACGTAGATTCCGTTCATCACACTATTTCCCTCGGCCCTTCTTAATGTAGAGTGGGCTAAGTATCTACATAAAATCTGGCGGTTACGATGTGTGTTGCCCAGGCGGTGCATCCCCAACTGCCGAAGGGGATCTGGACATGCTTTGCAGGCGCCACTCCGTCACATAGCAACAGTAGAAACAAAAGTTTATGTAACACGTTAATATTGCCGGATAAGTTGATGCACCTATGGACACTACACTATTGTGATTGAGAATACTGGAAGCTCTTTTATAAGTAAATAGACTCCCCATGTGTTCAACTGTTCACATCTAGCCCTAGGTTGTTCGTCTGATCAACCAGCGTGTTATTGCATCTGCTCTTAACATCCAATGCGTCCCTTTGGTCTTGTTTCTATGGCAGCATCATTCTGGAAGATCTACTACACAGCTGAATGGCTTTATGATCCTGTATTATATCAGAAAGTCTTACTAGTATAGTCATCGTCGTTCTTGTCGTCGTTCTGGTCTTGGTCGTTTCTTGGTCGTTTCTTGGTCGTTTCTTGGTCGTTAGTTGGTCGTTGGTTGGTCGCTAGTTGGTCGTCGTCCTTTTCGTCGTCGTCCTTTTCGTCGTCGTGGTCTTGGTCGTTCTTGGTCGTTCTTGGTCGTGCTTGGTCGTGCTTGGTCGTGCTTGGTCGTGCTTGGTCGTTGTTGGTCGTTGTTGGTCGTTCTTGGTCGTTGTTGGTCGTTGTTGGTCGTTGTTGGTCGTTGTTGGTCGTTGTTGGTCGTTCTTGGTCGTTTGTTGGTCGTTTGTTGGTCATTTGTTGGTCGTTGGTTGGTCGTAGTTGGTCGCTGTTTGGTCGTCGTCCTTGTTGTCCTCGTGCTGATAGTGGTGGTAGTGATAGTGGTGCGTTTCGTCGTATATATTGAGAAGATATGGAGTACTTAGTATTTAAATACTCACAACAAAGTACCACCGCCTATCCTATAGTGACGATAAAGCAAAGTTAAAAGGGGAAAGCAACTTGTTTGTGCCCTAGATAGCGACCCTCAAACGTCTGTATCTCGTCCGTCCCGTCCCCAACCTCTCCCATCCTCAACCTCTCACTTCACCGTTTGTTCCCACGCTGCTCTTGACCAAAGCATCTCTGCACTTCCATACCACATCGACTTTAAAGTATCGAACGAACAAGGTGTGTTTATCTATAGTTCTGGTGAATGCTTCTGGAGAAGTATATACTTCTACGAGCGTTTTCACGTCACTTCTGTATCAACCGCTGATATCGTTTGCCATAGCCCGCGTGACGACCCTAACAATGACGAAAATCACCTGGAACGAGAAGGCTGATGCCAAGGTACGTCTGGACCTCCCTCTATGCGATCGACTTTTTGGTGTCCCGGTATTCCTTTCGTTTGTTCCTATCTTAAATAACATTGGTGGTTGCGCTGAGTGTCTGGCTTATAACGGGAAAGTGACGGGAAAGTGACGGGCAGGTCTATGGTGACCGCTAATGGCTTTGATATCCCACTTGTTCCCAAGATTGGCCCAGACTATCTTTGATTTGTTTCAATTACTAACCATTTATTCACTTAGTTGCTGGCTGGTATACTTGCCATCAGCCCCAACCCCATTGATTTCAATGCTCTCGCAGCCTACATGGGTGATGGTAAGTACTAACTCCGCTTGCCCCTGAATCATGGAGTATAACACCAATCCTTTATGTTGCGAGCTATTTGCCTGCAGTACTCACATGCGAATAAATTACGGTGGCCCTCTCACTCATCCGGTATTTTCTTTGTTGGTGGTTTACGCTGAACCATGTGCCTACCTTGCACTATGCATGCTCATACCCCATCAATTTCCACCCATTGACTGTCTCTCGTGCACAATCTGCCCTGAAAATCCGGTCTCGATTCCTCCTACCGTCATCCCCGCCTATCTCAGGCTTTTGTATGCACTATGCTAAACCAATTCTATAGGAGTCACCGTCTCTGCCATCCGCCACCGTATCAGTCGTCTTCGGGCTAAGGCCACCGAGTTGAATGACGAAGGTGCCTCGTCTACCCCTGCTTCACCCACGGCCAAGCGCAAGCGCAGTACCCCCAAGAAGTCTGCAAAGGGCGCTGCTGCCCAGTCCAAGGGAGCTGATACCGAGTCTGGTGGAGAAGACCCGGCTCCTAAGGACGAGGGCACCGATGCTAAGGAGGCGAAGAACAAGAAGCTCAAGACGAAGCACAAGGATACTGAGGAGTAAGTTCCTGCCAATTTTCAGGATGCGGATGAAATTGAGACAGCTAATTCTGTTTGATCCAGCGATCCCTTCCTTGACTCCAGCTTGTCCAAGGAGAAAGATACCTCTGACATCTAAGCGCCATCGCCGTGCTCTTGACTTCCCCACAGCGGAGCCATAGTGCGTTGGCATGGTGAGGTGTCAATTCTCTGATGGTTTTCGGATGATCTGGGGAAGCTTTCGGAATTTTTACGGAATTTTACAACTGGGAGGAACACATACTGGAACACATACTGGGACACATAAGGGAACAATCTACAAAGGGTTATTTATCAGATGGACATACAACGGATAGCATGAGCTCGTCTAGTCGGGTCTCCTTGCTCACAATACATACTAGTTCCCGATCCCACCAGGTTTCCCTTTTACTTGTGCGCAAGCATAAAACAAAGCTCGACAAGAGGTGTCGACTGTCATTCAGCTATGTATTTTCGGTGCAATCCAGACAAATGGGCACCATTTTTCTTTTTAATTTTTTTGGGATTTTTGGATCTTTCTCATCACCTCACGGTGGAAACAAAGGCAATTTCTCATCCCCTATTTCTTTTTTTCTTTTCCTCCTTTTCTCAGGATGACCGGGCCACACATCAGTTGGGGAAGCAACAAACTTGAATCACCCAACAACAAAACAAGGCCATCCAACAACAAACGCAAATTTGAATATCGATCATGGGGGCTCAAGACCCCCAAGCTTCAAGCGACTGACATGAGTTGTCTTCGCGAATGGCAGTCGAGCTACTGGCGAACCATGTCAAGGTCCGACTCAGTCTCGAAGTCATTGTATTCGGTCCATTCAGGGTCAGTCTTTCCGTCCTCGGCATCAGCTAGGTCTGCACCGATCTGCTCGTGACGAAGGGGGTCGATGGCGCCAGAGCCAGACTTTCCGTTCTCAGCATCAGCTGGCTGCTCATAGAACTGCCCGCGAAGACGGGGGTCGATGAGGTCGAGGTCGAGGTCGGTTTCGGTCTGAAGAGCAACCTCGGGAAGAAGCTCGTTGAGTTCGGCAGCCGGATCTTCCTCTTCCTTGACACGGACTTCATCTTCATGGACGGGGCCATCCTGTGCAACGCGCTTGCGCTTGCGCGAAGGGCCGGCAGAAGTAGGAGTCTCGTTGGTCTTCTTGCGGGGGCCACGCTTCTTCGGAGTGGACGGGCTAGAGACACCAGCGAAGGGGGCAGTGCCGGTGCGAACGATCTCCTTTATTCTGTTGATGCGTTCTTTGAGGGCACGAGGTGTCGGTCTGTTTTCTTCGGCGCCAGCTGAGAGGATGTTAGAATGTCCATGTGTCCATTTTTGGGATGGTCACTCGTGCGGGACTGATAACTTACGCCAAGCCGATGCGACCTTGTTCATGTCGAGAGCGAGGTCATGGGTCTCGATGATCTTGGCCAGGAGCTGAATGTTCGTCAGTCACAACTGTCATTGTTATATTTTTGCGTGACCCATTAACATCGGCGAGTCATTGAGGTTTCGGCCGACTTGGAGTTATACATACACAGATCCTGCACGTGAATGTGAAGGATCCTGCATGTAAACGTGAAGACATGATGGCGACCTTATGACAGTTTGAGATGATCAAATCAAAACTGAATCTGAAAGGCACTTGGGTGTGTGATGGAAGAAAGTGAACCTCCTCTCAGGTTTTTTTCCGCCAGACATAGTACAAAATCCAAGGCCAATTGAAAAGGGAAATGAGATCAGAGTAAAGTAAAGACTCACAGTTTGGTCAGCGAAGGCATCCCACTTGACTTTACCCATTTTGACGGAGCAAACAATGTAAACTGCGTGTGGTAGATGATATGAGAGGATGAATGTAAACTTCGTATGATTCCGTATGCGGAGGAGCAGTGTGAAGTGACGCAAGTGACGAGGAAGAAAGAGGAAAAGAAGAGATCAAGTCAAACAATTTAAAGCATTCAGGATTCACCTACGCAGATAATTAGGATTAGTCGTCGCTTAGTCGTTATATCGTTATTTTCCATGTAGGGCCCCACGATCCCAGGAGAGCATGTGCCATGTCCTTTCAATGTCAGGTAGCCCTAAATGCTCCAATGCTCCCCGTAACCCATAGCATCCCCGACACTCCAAGGCCCTCGTGAACCCAGGACATTCCCTGACAGCGCCCCGTCTCGAAGAACCCCCAGCCAACCAGCCAAGCCCAATACTCATTGGCTTTTATCGAGACCTCGTCTCTCGGAATCCGGTACCAACGGTGGCAGGGGGTGTATGAGGTCAAGGACCTCCCAGAACTCGACCTCCATCGCCCTACCCTACACCGCTGGCTCGCACTATAGTGGCTCATTTCCCATCAAAATAGACATAGAATGTTTGTCTCATTTGGGGCATCGATTGAGGAAGGGGAAGGGCACCTGGGCAAGTACATAGGCGTTACTAAGTATTGTTGGAAATGGATAAAATACGGCATTATTCCACTTCACCAACACAAAAACCACGGTTAATGTATGATAAAAAAAATAAAAATATGTTACAATATAGAATTATTGAGAGAATAGGGTCCAAACTTGGTCAGTTTTGGTGGGAAAATAGGGAGCCCTGGAGTGGGAACATACTTAGTAACAGGGTCTGTATGTAGGAGGGTATTAAAGCAGCAAACAATTTCATCCCCAGTTCCTCAATCGCATCACTCTGATCTGTGAGCGACATTCATATGCGAGTTCACCATATTTCAGTCATTCCTCCGGACAGTTCTGGATCCGTTCATTTTGCAACACGCCTCCTTTTGATTCGAGTTGGGGCCAATGGTAAGTCATCTTGCTCAGATAAGTGTGGCGACGCAAGAAGGCCGGTGCTGACTTTACTCTTTCCATGCTTAGATATTGCTGAATCACGAGCGTGATTCTCAGATCCATTCTCCACTGACCTGTGGATACGGCTGAATTCATGTGGCTTTCGTGTGCTCAGATGACTGGGCTGCACATCTTCATAGACTGGTGAGCCAGACAAAGGATGGGTGCCAGGCCCGACTACTGCATTGGAGGAAGAGGCCAGCTGCTGATGCAACCGTTTAGAGATGCTTTTGGCACGGCTCGTTGTTGAAGAAGATCGGCAACGGTACCCAGGCTGCGATACACGGGCGGGCGATCTTGATCGGGGGCGGGCTTGAGCCATGCGAGTGGACCTGACACTCTTACTGGTGCCTGGGCTTGGGTCTGTGGCGCCTGGGGACCAACTGCGCTGCAGCCAGTCGCCAACACCGGGGCTTTTTTCAAGTTCAGACAACTTCAGGGTGGTCGAATCCCGCTGGTGTTTAATTGATGGCAGCATAGGTTGTTGTTCGCTGTCACGTGGATCCTCCTGAGAGGGGGATTCACGGGCAACATCTTGATGACTAGGCTCAAGTTCCGAATCCTCAGCCACGAGGTCGCTAGCATCCAACCGATGTTCGATTTCTAAGGACTTTTGACTCCAACCAGCAGCCCGCCGCTTCACAGACAACCATGAGTACTCACGACCGGTCTGCTCGCGAAACTGCGACGCGAGATTCACCCAGAACCCTTTCGCTGGCAGCTCACCATCTGGCACAGAGCGCAATTTTTGTTGATAGAGCCTCTTCAGAACGTTCTCTTGCGCAAGGGTAAGCTTCTTGCCACGGCCTGTGCTGGGGCGGTGATCGATTACTATATCGCTGAGTTTGGTCCCACGGGCTGATGCAAGATCCATTCTGGGAATCGCTGGAGCCGATGCCGGGTTGTGGTGTCTTAGGTCTGACTGACGATCATCTGGTCTTGTTGGGCATGGGGACGCCACGCTGCCACCGGGTTGAACCACTCGGCTTGTATGTGGATGGATATCACAGGGCTGGACCCACAGATCAAGGAGATTAAGAATGTCAGTGGCTAGACTAACCTTAAGGAGCGTAAATGACACTGGAAGTGGGTCGGAAAGGTCCGGGGCGCGTCGAGGCGCGTTTATCCCTCGTTTTGGGCCCTGACACGTGATTGTCAGAAATCGCCGGGCGATTAATGTGAATTACGAGATTCGGTCTTTTTGCGTGTATACATCCATGGATGCATATTGCTTTCATTCAGTCAGATATTTGGTCACATCTACTACAGCATCCTTGCCTTAGAATTCGGGCGCAATACACTTCTACGTGAATCAGTGAGTCAACATCGCCAGTGAGAATCAGGGTAAATAAACAATAGATACAGGGATTATTTGACATTCTAACCAGCGTTTCAAAACACCTGGTAGGATTAACTTGTCTAGAATCACCCGGTACATCACAAATTAGGGCACAGTAGCTGCACAAAGGCAACCGCGCATGAAAGGCAGAGCACGTGAACCACGTGGTCACAACCCTACATCAACGACATCGGGACCGTCCTTTACGATTTGTCCGAAGTCCATCAAGTAACTATTTATAGGTACATACTGTTGGCTATTACGCAAGACCAGTGACAGAAGAATTAGCAATCGCGCCAGGAGGTGGCTTAGTGCTGTCAGCAGTTCCATCTGGGATAATCTCGGGCATATTCCCTCTCATGACGAGTGTTGCCATTCATTTTAGATGTTGACTGGCGAGGTAATTGGATTTATACCTGGAGATGGGGATAACTCAATGATTTTAGGGAGAGCACAACCAAAGTCAACACATGATGCAGCAGAGTTCGCAAAATACTCGAGAGCTTCTGCACAAAATGTGACAGGTTCGTTGACTACATGGACAATAGGTGAACAAACTGACAGCCACAACCTAGAACTTTCTTCAATTTGGTATTCGAATTCGACGTGAAGGGTATATAGATATATATGAACGTTTGGAACATCCCCGCGTCACCCAATAAGCATTCACCGAGACACCTCCACCAACGCCAAACACGAGCGAATTTCCATGTAAATCAGCATTCATCAATTCGGGGATCGAGTCCGGCAGGATCGCCTAATGACAGAGCTGAATCCATTGCGCAATAATATCCTCCATGTCATGTGCAATACCCCACTGAGAAGATAAGCACCGGAAAAGCTTTTGCATTGAGTTGAGCTCATAAAGCAGGTTCCTGGCAGAACCACCAATAGGAAGCGGAAGCGAGGAAGCCCCATTTCCGTCCTCGACAAAACGCTTTGTCTCTGAGCCAGATCGAGGCCGGATATCCTCGTGGCCCAGGTTGAGATCCGCATGGGACAGCAAAGCGTCTTGCCAAACGGTGTTACGAGGCAAATTCACAGTAGCGACTCCTGCAAGTGAAAAGACAACGAATATGGTTGCCGCTGCGAATAGTGAGCTGGGCATGTGAACGGCGTGCGCGCGACCCCGTGGTAATTGCTCTACGATGTCTTGGATGGCGACTGCGTGGAGGACGGCCCGCCGCGCGTCTTCTGAATTCGCCCATTTGACTAGATCGAAGCCCGGACGGACGGTTCCGCATCCACCAGAGACGTGCTGGACAATGTTGTAGCGCGAGCAGACATGGCGAGAGAGGGCGGTAGAGTTGATCGTTGTATCTAGGCAGACTGTGTGCCAGCGCAGGAGAATCTCGAGTCTCTCTGCTGCAGTAAAGTGGATGCTCATGGATATTGTCTCATGAACTTGAGCTAGGGCTCGCCGGACGTCTGATTGGCTAGGAACTCCCACGGCTAATTCGTTGTCATCAGAGTCGGAGGTTAGAGACTGGAGCCCTTCCAGCACCACACGCAGTGAGAAGGCGGAGAAACGGTTCTCTAGAGTGCGGAAGTTCCCGACCGGTGGGAAGAGTGAGCGGAAAATCGTTCTGAATGAGGATTGATCCGGCTTTTGTGCGTGCATATGAGCCAACCATTCATCGGCAGTGCTAGCATCAAAGGCTTCCTCGCTACTTGGGAGGCTAAGTGGGTTTGCCACATGGCGACAAGAGGCACCATCACTCGACGTTTGAGCCACAAGCCCGTCCAGGACATAGTAGGCTAGCAGAGAGCGTTGCTGGATCTCCCGCGCAGACCAGATTCGCCATTGGTGTTCTTTTTCTGCAGCGGGGGCATCGACCGAGGGGAGGTTGTCCAGTGAGTATGGCTCGCTATCATACATGCCGCAGTGCCTTGCCCATAAGAAGCCAAGCGGGTGGAATACCTGACTAGTGGTTCGAATTGCCCGGTTCTTTGATAGCGCCCCATAGATCTGGCCCAGCAAGGCTGTGATCATCAGCTGAACTCCCTTGCATGCATCATATGGGCCATTATGCGTGATCATTGACTGCCATGAAGTCGAAAGTGCGGTATGCGCTAGGCGCCACAGGGCTTCGCCCTTTGCAACCGAGACCTTGGGGCCTAGGTACAAAGAGCCGATAGCAATGGCATTAAGGAGGAGAGCATGCGTGCATTCGCGGAAAACAAAAGTTGCACGATGCAAGATTGGGAATGTGGGGATGAAGCGAACGAAGAACATATGGAGACATTCATCGAGGAATACTGAGGTGATGGATGTAGCTTTCACGGCGGCGGTAACACTGGATGACTACGAAAATAGAACGTCAGTTTCGATCGATCTCGGTTCGACCAGTGTCTTGACCGAGGTTTTTAACAACCCACTCGTCTGACAAAATGCAACACTCAACTCACCGAGCTCGTTACCATCTCTGTGACATCTTGCACTGCCTGGTGACCTCCACCGGACGGTATTGCCCCGACAGTAGACCTATGGTCATCAAATAAATTCGGAGACCCGAAGCTCATACCATTCATATCCTGCACAACAGGTGGAAACGGCAAGGTACCAAGCGGCATCTGCCACTGGTCTGTCGTATCCGAGGACATCAAGCTTTGGAACAAGTCTTCCGAATCAGGCCAGACCAGCTCAAAGTCCAACTCCGAGGCAACATCATGCATACTTCCATGGTCTCCGAGATGGTACTCGTCCCATGAGTGACTTGTTGCTGAAGTTGACGCCGGATCAGCTGTGGAAGCACTTGTCGTATCCCAAGAAGGGAGAGAATTCAAAGAGGTAGGATGTGGCGGCAAGTGAACCTCCGAAGAGCCGTTCTTTGCATTTATAGCACGAGTATGCAGCTTTTCATGGCGAGTAAGAGCATCCTGTCTGGCAAAGGGCCTTCGACACTCTTTACAGACATATGGTTTAGATCCCGTATCTAAGTCTTCTGGTCAGCTGGGTGGATATTTCCTTTTGGAACTTGTTCAGAGTCAACAAGAAAAGGACTGGAGGATCTGAAAATCAGAACATACGGCAACGCTCATGTCTCTATGGAGTCCGTTAGTCTATCTCGTATCACTTGGTGGTCCCTCCTTCGTGGGAAAGTTGGATTTGAAGCCTTGGGAGTCTACTCACCCTCAAGTGTTCGGTCTTGGAGAATGCTTTGTGACATACTCGGCAGACCAGTTTCTTGCCTCCTGACACCGCAGGCGGTGCCGTCATTATCCCCATTGACGCCATTTTGTCGATGAGAAAGAATAGCTAAGGGTATATTGTGGGGAGGAAATTGTGGGGTGTGGGACTGCTTATGCGATCACGGAAATATATTTTGCCAGCAAAGGGATTGAGACATCTTGAAGACCATGTACATACAGAAACGAATCTACAGGTTCGAATGCATATTTGCTTTACAAAATATGTGAACAAAGAGAAACCACTGCGGACGATGTATACGGTCCAGCAAATAAAAGAGGTGTTCGAATTCAAGTCAACAGCGTTCAAGCGGAAACAAGGCGTCGTGGCAATACAGCCAAGGAAGTGTGATTACTATGGTCTTCTTCCCGATTCTCTCCCCAACACTGCTCTGGCCGAGTCCAATATAATGCGTCGCAGGTTTGCGCGGCTTGCATGCAGCATCGAAATGCCGTCCGATTGAGAATTCCTCAGGGTGAACGGTGAATTCAGCGAAAATAAATAGCTTGATCCCAGGGAAATTGCGCCAAGACGCCAATGTAGAGAGGCTTTCGGTACTTGGCTCGGGATGGAAGCCGTACTGTATAGGAAAAGCTTCATCGGCTAGCCGTGGTCAAGTGCCATGGCGATGCCTTTTACATCACTCCATGACAGCGACTTATTTAGCGGCATCCTGACTCGCTGGTACCGATGCTTTCTAATCAGAAACCGTGGACTGCCTCCGCATTTCTCTCCATGATGACCCCATTTTCTGTCCATTTCCTCCCCGAAGGACCCGCAACGGAGCCGAGAACCCCGGAGAATACCAACCCCAGGCGCAGGGGAGATCCGACTGGGCGAACGCTGCGTGATTAGTGCCTTGGTTATCCACATTATGCACACCCAGGGCATTTTTCACCAGTCCCTCGCTGATTTCGCGTCCCCAGCGGAGCTGCAGAAGCCCCCAGATCTATGGTCATTGTTGTTTGCCCCTGGTGCCCTCAATTGGCTCACCCTGAGATATTATTTTCAGTTTCCAGTTTCCTGTAGTCCTCTCATTCAATACTCCCCACGCTCCCTCCGGCTATTTCAACCACGGTCAACAATACCACGTTGGATCATACATAGAGGGTGATTTTGAGCCTTGGAGTGCTTGTCTGATTCCACTGGTCTCACCGGAAACGCAAGCAATATGGCATCCTTCGAGTTGCAAGCGAACTCGTCTCGGCGAGACGAGGGCGAGGAGGTTCCAGGCACGAAAGCCGACATCGATCTCGTTGAGAGTGCAGGACATGGACGGGCAGCCACGTACGCCGAGTCAATGGCTGCTCGACTGCCAAAAGCACACCGAGACTATTTGATGGAGCGACACGGGACTTTGGAACTTGATCCTGTTCCCGGAATGAGTCCAGCTGACCCTTACAACTGGCCTGAGTGGAAGGTAAGCCAATATTCTTTTCGCTACAAAACAAATGGAGAAGACCCTCGGACAGAAGACTGATGTATCAACGCGCAGAAAATGATTAACCTCATCCTTGTGGCATTCCACGCTTGCATGGGCACATTTACCGCGGCCGGCATTATCCCTGCCTACTCGGACATCTCCAAAGAACTCGGCGTCGGAATGCAAGATGCTAGTTACCTGACCTCTTTGCAAATTGCAATCCTTGGAGGTGCGCCTCTGTTCTGGAAGCCGCTATCGAACCGGTATGGGCGCCGGCCTATCTTCCTCGTCTCTCTGATCTGCAGTCTCGTATGTAACATCGGCTGTGCCAAAAGCACCACATATGCCTCTCTGGCTGCTTGTCGGGCCCTGGTGGCCTTTTTCATTTCGCCTGCCTCCGCTATCGGCAGTGCAGTCGTCATGGAGACGACCTTCAAGAAAGACCGCGCCCGTTACATGGGCGTTTGGACACTGCTGATCACCCTGGGTGTCCCAGTTGGGCCTTTCATCTTCGGCTTCGTCACCTACCGCGTTGGCTACCACTGGATCTACTGGATCCTAGCAATGGTAAGCTCTCATCCCTATTGTAGTTAATAAACCTGTCCATTAGCTGACCAATCCAAAGATCAACGGCGGCCAATTCATCTTGTATCTGTTCTTCGGCCCTGAAACTCTTTATCTGGGCAGCGGCGTCGAGAGCAGGGAGTCAGCGAGGAAGATTGAGTACATGTCACTGCGACGGATCGACCCAACGCCATTCTCATGGTTCGAGTTCGTCCGCCCACTGACAATGGCTCGACACCCCTCGATCCTCCTCCCAGCATGCGCATATGCAATGGTCTTCCTCTTTGGCAACATTCTCGCAACCGTCGAGATTCCCCAACTCCTGGAAAAGAAGTTCGAGCTCAACGCCGAACAGCTAGGGATGCAGTTCCTAGGTGCGATCATAGGCTCCGTAATCGGCGAACAAATGGGCGGCGTGTTGTCAGACTTCTGGATGAACCGGCGTAGTCGACGTATCGGCGGCAAGGCCGAGCCAGAATTCCGCCTGTGGCTCAGCTACTTCGGTTTCGCACTCACCATCATCGGAATGATCGTCTTCCTGGTCTGCACACAGGAATCGCCCAGCGGGCACTGGAATGTCACGCCCATTATTGGCACCGCTATTGGCGCTGTCGGGAACCAGCTTGTCACCACGGTCATGATCACCTATGCCATCGATTGCTTCCCGCAGGAAGCTGGTAACATCGGTGTCTTTATCACCTTTGTCCGACAGATCTGGGGTTTCCTTGGTCCCTTCTGGTATGTTTTCTTCGCGCCCGCCGCCCTCATTTTGTTTTGCAGCGTCGTCGTTAACCTCAGTTTAGGTTTGCTCCCATGTTCGAGACTGTCGGCATTGCTCCCAGCGCGGGTATCGGGTCCGCGCTCGTTGTCGTCGTCAGTGTTATTCCCACCATCTTCCTGCACTGGCGGGGTAAGGTTTGGCGTAGCGAGGAGTAAAGGGACTGGAGGGGAGATCGACTTCGGTTCGGTATTTTATGTTCAGACGTTTTGTGGTTATTGTTTCGCTTTTGACGTTTAGAGCACCGGTGGGTAAGATAGAGCGATCGGGTTCGGGTTCGTATGAGATTCGGCATCGGCATCGGCATCGGCCTCGACCAAGGGCGAGGTTCGAGATTGTATATAAGTTGACACACAAATTGCGTGATTCTCGAAAGAGCTTTGGCAATCAGCGAGGGGGATCTGCTGTCATTATAGAATCGCAGCATAAAAAAGAGTAGTTTAATTCTGCTCACATCACCATCTGTAGAATGTGCATAGAGGCATTAAATTTTGATACCGCCAAGAACAACAATATTGATGCATAGAAAAGAAGAAAACAAGTAAGGGAAAGAATTTTCAATCAACAATAAGTCCAGCAAAAAGGCTTCTCAAAAGACAAGAGCCGGAAATTGTCTTTTAAGAACGGGGACAGCTCGGGACACCGACCCGGTACAGTCCCGTAGCGCTGAAATCGAACCATCGCGGGTCAATGAAGCCCACAGGCCATGTCATGCAATTGATGACTGCCGGGTGAACAGTTCGGCTTGCGCTTCTGGCTAAATATGTCTGATCGGGCACTATAAACGAAATGCAGAAGTGGGAAGGTATTCCTATACCGTTATGCTATAGGCTTCACGTTCCAATTAAGTAGGATCGTCACATTATACCAATAAAAGGAAAACTGTGCTAAGTCTGTAAACGTCAAATACATGGTTTCGACTTACCTATTGACATATTTCTCCCGTTCTCTGAGCACTTTAGCCCTTGTCAGGATCTATAGGGCGATGTGGCGGGAGAGACTTACTCCGCACAGGGAAGAGTTTATACCCGGTTGAGATCTGTGAAAAGCTTCTCTATACGGGCTGTTGACTCGCATTTTTTAAGCATCCCTTGCCTTGTGAGTCGGGCCGGAACTAAATATGCCCAGTCTGGCGGCTTTGGTAGTCGTTAGTGGTTGTGATAGTCGTGTCGTGTATCTAAGGAGACTTGGGAACATATGCATGGATGTGCAAGATTCGCATGGAGTTTACATTATTACAGCAAGCATGCAACATAGCATTTAAGATGTGCCAGAGCAACTGAAAGTCTTATTGAATACATGTAGATAGAGAGCTATTCCCCGAAGGGCCACATTTATCATTTTATATACCGGATTCACGACTGGTGCTCGATCTTGTTGATGAGTGTTCCAATATAGGGCAGCAGCTCGACGGCGAACTCGTCGCCAGCCTTGAAAAATTCTTTTGGGTTCTTAGCTGCACCGACACCAGGCGGAGTGCCAGTCAAGATAATTGTACCAGCAGGCAGGGTGGTGCCTTGAGAGAGGAAGCTAATCAGCTGGGGGACGGTGAAGATCAGGTCACTGCGACGAAATCCGACGTTAGCTGGTGTTATATTCCATATATCAGAAGCAATGCGAAGCAAATCTAACGTACGTTAACGGGCAGTCCTGCATCGCCCTGCCGTTCTTAAGACCGCGGATTTGGAGATTGCTGGCGTCGGGCAAAAGCGCAGCGGAAACAAGAACGGGGCCTATAGATATCGAGTCAGTGCGATCTTTTTGAATGGCATACAGCGTCAATGGACATACCAATCGGGCAAGCGCCGTCAAAGCCCTTTGAAAAGGACCATTGGCTCTGATTCATTTGGGAAGTACGGCTGGAAACATCATTCGCAGCTGTGTAGCCAAGGACGTAGTCGAGGGCCTCGGACTCGGGCACATCCTTAGCATCACGGCCAATGACAATAACCATCTCAGATTCATAGTCGCCAGTGTTATCCTGCTGCGTAATCTTAGGCAGAACTGTTGGCGCAGGCCAAGGATCTGCCAGAGAGCTAGCCGGCTTCATGAACAGTGTCGGGACATCGGGGATCGGGAGCGCCATCTCCTTAGCGTGAGAGGCATACTACAGTGCGCATTAGCAATTTATTTCCTTTGGACGTTCCTCTCCTCAATTGAAACATACGTTCAAGCCAATACAGCGAATAGTTCCAACCTCGCTTTGCGCCAAAGGGGACAGAATGCGCGCGATGGTCTCCGTCGCATCAGTCACTTGGCCAGGGTTCAGAACCGAAGTGCCGGAGAACGGGCGCACCGCAACCTCCTTGCCCTGGTAAAGAGCCAATCCGACATCTAATTGGAGATCGACTGGCTCTCCAATTAGAACCTTGGCGGGGTTCGACTTGGGGACAAAGCGCACCAGGCCTATTTTTTGTCAGTCTGGGATCCGGTGTCAATTTGAGAGTCCTTACGCGAGAAGGTAGATGCGATTTTAGACATGACGGTGTTAATTGGAGAATAAAAAAGGAGGATACAAGTAGATTAAAGCAGAGCTCCATATATAATAAGGGCTATCGTGACCGATAGCGGACTTTGTCTGCCCCGACGCTGGATAAGCCGGAGGGGCAGCCTCCCACAATGTGGGGAAGTGGCGAGCGCGGCCGATTTCAACCTGGAGAATAAAAAGAACAGAACTCCCACGATGGTCGCGTTTTCCTAATTATCCTCAGTTTCCCGTCATCATGTCTGCTCCTAAAGGTCCCTTCCACCTGGTTAGTGTCAACACCGCACCCGAGCGCGCCAAGCGCCTCATCGGCCGCGTCGCCGAGGCTCTGAGCGATCGGTACACTATCATCCACGTCGACAACTGCGAGAGTAAGCATATTGAGCGTCATTGGGGGTGAATTCTGGTTGACAAGTCTTGCATAGAAATCGACGAAGTTGAGGACAAGGTCAAGCAACACAACCCCGAAGTTCTGGTAAGTCTGGCTTCGGGAATTCCGAGCATGCCGAGCGGGAATTCCGCATTAACACGATGAATAGTTCAGCGCCTCTATGTGGTCTGCCGAGGAGGCCCAGCAGATCCATCAGATTGCCCGCTCTGTTCGTCCCGATATCAAGCTTCACGCTATTCCCCAGGGCCTACAGGTCGAGCGTGGCCCCGATGCTATTGTTGAACATCTCCTTGAGAAGGTTCCGGTGCTGCTGGACAGCTAGAAATTGTAAATATGAACATGTATATACCCATGGCTCAATGAACGTTACATAACGGGCCGTTCAAGATGCTGCACTCAGTTTGGTATGTCCGCAGTCATGTGTGCTTGGGGGTAAGGCCCCTTGTCATCTCAAGTATATTTGCCGGTGTTCAAGCAACATAACGTGTACTTCTGAGTCACAGAGAGCATGGTAGAACATAGGGACTTTCTCCGCGGAGGTCGGAGTGGAGTGTTTTCTTGAGACTTGCTTCCCCATATTCCTTTTCCAAGGTCAGGAAGTGAAGACCTGACTTGGACAGAGTCGAAAGTTTAGCGGCTTGTTCAGTATCAGTGTCACTGAATGGTTTTTAAGCAAGTAGAAGAAATGAAATCAGAGCGCTGGTGATTGTAAGAGTCCAACCAGAAACCACGCTCGTCGTTGCTCGTCATGGCAGAAGGCGCTGCCTTTAATTTCTATGCAGAGCCTTTGGTTTGACTTTCTTCTGAATTTACTGATTGTCTCTCTTCTGATCAAAGACGCTCTCAGTTTCCCTCGTGTTGAGGTGAGGTCTGAGGTCAGGTACTTAGGGTAGACAGAGTGCAATAACACTGCGAAAATTCAACCGTGAGTCCCGTGACTGTGTGCCCCTCGGCTGGATTTCATCCTTCATCCTTCATCTCCATGAAGATATTGTGGGCATCAGCCCAAGCAAAGCGAAAGCACTAAATTCGGGGGCGGGGGGGGGTTGACTACTTCCAACTACAAGAGGACTCTGAGTGTTTGGGCGCAGTTATGGTGCTCATACATTGCCAGTCATTGCACCAGCAAGAAGACGGATCGCTTGATAGAGCAATCCCCGTTCTATTCCAGAACAGTGACATCTCATACGGGGTCCGTATCACAGACCTGACACTGAACCTCCTTGGCCCTTGGCAAGGCAATGGCACAACCCGAGATATTTCTATGCAATGCTCCAGGGCTATGTGCATGGTGTTCGTCGATTAGGCCCCTCCCAAAGATTCCAAAACCAGAAGCAACCACCTCTCCCAGAAATCTTGGATCCATCGAGCCAAACTGGACAAATACTCCACAGCCCCCAAGCCTTCAATCCACACATGATCAATACGGCCATTAAAGTTGCATTTGCTCCAAAAGAAGGGCACTTGATGGCTTCCTGTCCAATAGTCATCCGCTGAATACGAGCTTCGTCCCGCTGCCACCCCTTGGCACCTTGGCGTTCAGGGTCAACCAGGTATAAATCCCGTGTTATCACTTCACTAGGGCACAATACGAATCATTCCTACGGCGAAGGCACGTGCTTATATACTCGTGCCCAATCGGGCCATTGTTGACTTTTTTTTCCCTCGTTTTCTTGTTTCTTCTTCACGAACAATCGGCATGATGAGCTGACATACAATTTCATTTTGATACCCCTATGAACTGATCCACGGTTTCAAGAGCAATGTTACTTCGTCACACTTTCCTCACTACCCTGGCCTTGCTAGCCATCCCAACGGGAGTATTATCACGAAAGGGCGGCGATAGCTCTAGCAGCGACAGCGACAGCGATAGCAGTGGCTCCGGCGGCTACAGCGGGTCTAGCGACTCCGGTGATAGTGATGACACCTCTTCATCAACATCATCGGGCGGAAACCGCTGCTCCGATACGCACCGCCTCGACTTTGACGATCTTCAACCTTCACACTACTACCAATACAACCGGGCACCACGCCGTGGCCATGCTAGCGCTTATAGCGACTGGGATGGCGTCTTCTTCAAGGGCGAAGCCAGTCTCAAATACACCGTCATAACACCACCAAACAATTTGACTGAAGGCGACATCGTCAGTTCACCGTTGATCACATGTCCCGTCGGCAAACAATCCATGCGCATGCTGGGCGCTGCATGGGTCGGTGCCAAAGCTCCCACCCCTGCCGGACCCGTCAATCCCTTCACGTTGGGCTTCAAGGCGTGGGAGAGCAACATCCGCGTCTCGGATATTGACTATTCATACAGTGTGTGTGAAAACCTGGATCTCATCCGACTCACCACGACGGTGGACTGGTACAGTGGAGGTTCCGTCGAGAAGGCCATGGATGCCGTTGCGTTAAACATAACTCAGGCGGCGGATAACAGCAACCAGATTTTGTTCGACGGGGTCTATGATCTCAAAGACTGGGCAGATGGTGAAAGGAACTCCATGGAACCAGCAGAGTATGACAACTCGGGTCTTCGGGATCAGATGATTTCCCTTCCGGATAGTCTATGCTCGGAGGGGAGAAGGTTGGGCAAGATCCTCATTGGATGGCCCACTGGAACACATATCAATGGGTCTATGACCAATGAAACCCTCGAGTTGAATTTCTCTGGCTCGACAGTTGCTGGGTTTGAACGTAGTTTCACAATCACAGACACCGAGACAAAAGTAAATGTGACTTTTGAAATGACATTCACGGGTAGTTTTGATGCTGCCAATTCCTCGCAGGTGGTCCTGCCAGGAGCGTCGAGCCACAATGCGTCACTAATCAGTTTCGAGAGGGCCACTGGTAGTGCTACTGTGACAAGTCTCTCATTGTACTATGTGCTACCGTCTTTGTTGATCAGTTTTGGGATGATGGCTGTATGAGGGTACCATTTGGAGAAGGAAATATATCACGTTATCAACAATATCGATTACTTTCATTCTACTTCCTTTCCCTTGTTGTCATGTAAAGACTGAAAGAACAAGTGAAGTTACCTTCAATTTATCCTCCACCTTCTGCTAGCCCCTCAACAAGCTCCGATACCACTGGGTACATATCCTAATATCAAATTTATGAAACCGCAAATAGCAGTAACCAACAATCACATAGTCAGTATCCGTCTTTGCCCGAAATAATCCCGTAACAAGGACCATTCTTGCTGAACATGGCCCGCAAATCCTGGATAATAGAGTCTGGAACCTCCCAAGCGGCAAAGTGACCTCCCCGGGAATACTCTTTCTGTTGAACAACCGGGCCCAGTCTAGCAGCCCAAGAGCAAGGAATGATAGAAATTTCTCGAGGGAGGTGCGCAATTCCCAACTTCACACGCGGGACGTATGAAATCAACTCCTTGTATGACTTCCCGGATATCCCGGCATGAAAAGCTTCGTAGTATATGCGGACACTTGCCGCGGGGCCAGCTGCAGAAAACCAGTAAATAGATATCCAGGTTAGGATTTCGTCGTCGGTCCAGGGATATGAGTCTGTCCAGTCATGCAGCTTCTCGTAAATCCAGGCTAACAAGGCAACAGGGCTATCATCTAGAGCCGCGCCAATAGTCTGTGGCCTGGTGCTTTGGAGTTGATTGTAACCGTAGCCCTCTCGTTCGAACCATTCATTCCTTTTGCGGCCTGTCTCTTCCCGCTCATTATACGGTAGCAATGTATGTTTCAGGGCTGCCCATGGGTTCTCGGTGAATCGAGGGGGGTTCGCTAGCACCATGTTGACATGGGAGGCTTTGCAGTGCTCGGGGTATAGTAGACCGATGGTTCTAGTAATCCAGAAGCCCCAATCTCCGCCTTGAGTCACTGTGCGTATAACCAAGTTAGTTTCGGGTGTAGGTGGTACACTTCGTATTTTTTTTTCGGGCCCTACCATACTGATCATAGCCCAGCTTGATCATGAGTTTGTGCAAGACTTCCGCATACTGTGCAAGTCCGAACCCACGCCTAGTCACCCCTGAAGAGAAGCCGAAATTGGGCAGTGATGGAGCCACAACGTGGAATGCGGGACTGTCGTCGTCGCCTTTTAGCATCGGGAGCAGTTTTGTGACTTCAATGAACGATCCAGGCCCTATAGGTAGATATTAGAGTTCGTCGTGCGATAGAACAGAAGATCGAAACTCACATCCATGACTAAAAACCAGCGGAATCGCGTCCTTGTTGGTGTTGATTTGATGAACATCTACAAGTTAAACCCCGTGAATATCGAACCTTTGAGAATCTCTGCACAAAACTCACAGTGGATATCCAAACTGCCAAATCCATCTACCTCGATCTGCATTTTGTATTGGGGCAGCTCATTCAGCTTGGATTCTGCCTTCCGCCAATCAAAGCCATCTTTCCAATAATCTATGAGTCTCCGTACTTCTTTCACTGGGGTTCCAAAATCCCAAGGATCTTGTTCGGAGGACTCCAGCTGAGTTGCTAATTTGGAAAGTGCTAGGCGTTGCTGAAGGTCTTGGAGACTCTCATCAGGAACGGAAATCTTGTACGGCTTTGGTTGATCGGCCATAATGAGATGACTTTATTTTGATGAAGATATGAAGCTATCTCTGATGAGGCAGCGGGGGTAGCGGGGACTTTGAGCTTTGGTGGGATGAAGTCGGCTACCTACAATAGGTAGTCACGAGGTCGCAGAATTGGGGGCCAGACCTCGACCAGTGAGACCTTGACTTCGGCACATACCCCGAGTAGACAGGAAACACACTAATACAATTATATGCTCGCATCAACTCATGCCAACACGGCCCATCTTGTACATCAGCAGTTGGCAATGGTAATTGTGGGGTTGCCGGGCTCCTCTAACGGTCACGGTCCCGCGGGGGGCCTTCACCGCCGGTCATGGCGGCCCCCCGGGCATACACGCCACGCCTAACGCAGCAGAGTATCAAATTCTCGGTAAACACCAGCTAATCTCAGTGACAGATATTGAATTGAGGTTCGGTGTCAATTTTTCCTTACAAGTATATTGCCTCTCTCTCTGTGGTAATTGCTCTAATTAATATAGTGAGACGATCTCACCAGTTAGCAGGGATAAAATGATCAAAAAGACGCGTTGTAACTAATTTTGCCGTAAGCAGAAGCGATTATAAGCCGTGATATTTAGGGGGCTGTGGTGGCCTTGGTTGGCCTTGGGCTGGGGGCTTGGTGGGCATCCCTTTCCGGGACTTTTGTGGCCGGAGCCTTTGATGCCAGGGTCCCTTGGAAAGCGCCGGCTTCAAAGCCCCGCCCAGTAGCGCCCACCTGCCCCCTTCCAAGGCAGTCGCCCCCTGAGGCCGGGCGCCGGGCCATCAAACTTGCTTAGTCAGCGAACGGCTTGCCCGCCGCGGGTATTTCCAAGGTTCCCGATCATCATTGATCCAACCTTTTCATACTTGCCATTTTCTCAACACAAAGGTCAGAACATGTTCTCCCTCAGGGCGGTTACACGTGGTGTTCCAGGCCTCCGGGCTTTCTCCACAGCCCGTATGCTGCAATCCGAGCTGGCATATCAGGTCTTTGGCCCGGAAAACGGGCAAGCTGTCCGAGACCCCATCCTGATTCTACACGGACTCTTTGGATCAAAGCAGAACAACAGAAGTATCGGCAAGTATGTTTTGTGAACAGACCTTTGTATAAATCCCCCTGTTCTTACATATGGCCCAGGGCTTTAGCACGGGATCTGAAATGCCAGATCTTTGCACTGGTAAGTGTCCGCTTGTTCTGGAAAGACATGAAAAAAAAAAAAAAAAAAGGTATTTTGAGGATGCTAACCAAAATGAACAGGATCTACGTAACCATGGCCAATCTTTCCATGCCCCTGAGCACAATTACGGTGCCATGGCAGAAGATGTGCAGGAATTTATCCAGCAGCAGAAACTGGACAAATGCGTCCTGATCGGGCATTCCATGTACGTGGTCATATTCCCCATGTCAAGTGAAGCTCTGGCACGCGAATTATCCGTCTTGCGTTCTCTTCTCATACTAACCATTGGCAAAGGGGCGCCAAAGCTGCAATGGCAGTAGCACTACGTGCCCCGGAGCGCGTGTCAGCTTTGATCCCCGTTGATAACGCACCCGTGAACGCATCCCTGAAGAGCGATTTCCCCAAATATGTTCGCGGCATGCAGAAAATTGAAGCCGAGAAAGTATCGAAGCAATCCGATGCTAACAAGATTCTCGAAGACTACGAGGAGGTAAGGGGTGTTCATCTTTTGACGACTAGGGGGAGAAAGCGTGGGGGCTGATGAGCTTAGCACCCTCCGGTAATATTTAGCATGCTAACACTATTTAGTCTCTTCCAATCCGCCAGTTCCTTCTCACCAACTTGATACGTTCCGAGGAAGATAACACACTTAAGTTCCGAGTACCGCTATCCATCATCGGCGGTTCGTTAGATCATATGGGCGATTTCCCTTTCAAGGAATCTGATAACCTGCAATACAACGGTCCGACGCTCTTCGTTCGTGGCACTAGGTCTAAGTATGTTTCGGACGACACGGTGCCGGCCATCAAGAAGTTCTTCCCCAACGCGCAGATTGCGGACGTCGAAGCGGGCCACTGGCTCATTTCTGAGAACCCTGAAGCATTCCGACAAGGTAATGGCCCCCTTTCTGACGAATATTGATAGTATATTATGCTTACACGATATTTATAGCGGTCGTGAAGTTTTTGGGGTCGACATAATTGGGACCCACATTATTGGGGTAGTATATCAGTCACGTGACTTTAGAGATTAGACGTATGTAGGGAATTCCATGTACAAAATAATAATTCACGCAGTGGTGTGCTGAGTAATATGATATCGATTCGAGTAGTAAATCGCCGGTCAGGCTTTGAGCCTACTAATGAACAAGGTATCAATGGACCTGATAATGCTTTCCCTAAAGCTGGCTCATGTAGCTGTCGTTGGTTCCCATGGGGTTCGTAATTGAAGAGTGACGCGAGGGGGAGAACAGGCCCACCGTGATAATTGTGGAGAAGAATCTCATCTATGAGATTAGGCCTGGAGCTACTCATTCTCCAGTTTGCTCTTCTTCCGCTTCTTGCTTGTTCTGTTTGAAGAATGGGAGTTCTCTTCTGCCCACTCTGCTCTCTTCTTTGCCTTCTTCTTGTCCTTTCGGCTGGAGCCCAGAGGAAAAGATGACGGGCCAGAGCTAGGAGCCGGCGAAGACTCAACCACCGAAGAGGATTCGGCTGTGCTTATTTCGTCCTCAGAGTCCGTTACAGAGGACACCCGTCGCTTTGCTTTCAGATGTTGAACCTGACGGGGTTCGGCAGATTTGCCGCCATACGGCGATGGATGACTGGAGCTGGGCCCACTAGGCGTTCGTGATGGCTGTCGAACTTGCATCGCAATGTGGTTTGACTTCGAAACGCTGAGTGTGGGAGTGCCGGCATGACCCTTCACGTTGAGCTCGACTGGTTGGTATGCACCTAGAGTAGGGCCCGTGGGGACTGTCTTGGGTGTTCCGGTAGGCCTGGGAGTAAAAGCAGCACGACCATTTGATTGGGGTCGAGGAGTTTCCGGTCCATCGATGCCCTCCTTCTCCTCCTCTTCCTCCTCCTGCTCCTCCTGCTCCTCCTTCGCCCACTGAGCGAGAATCTCGACAATGCTTTCTCCTTTTCCAAGCCCTTTCCCAAGCACCTTGAAAGTGTCTTCAGCTCTCCTCAGGCGTTTGATGTACATCTTCACCTCATCCCCCTGCGCAGTAAATTGCTCCAATGATACCGGCGGTCCCCGGTTTTCAAGGGCTTTCACCTGTTCCCGGAGTTCGGTAAAATTGTTATCTTCGGTTTCCTTCCGATCTTCCAAATCTTTGAGCTTTGCCTTGAGAGCGTCAAGATCTGCCTCTTCCTTCAAGCTTCTCAGTTGTGCACGGAGATCGGCGCGATCTTCGCCTTCGGTTTTGCTCCAATCTTCCATGGTTTTCAGTCGTATCCGGATCGCGTCAAGAGTACCGGATGCTGTAGGGTTTCCCTCCGCAGCCCCAGTTAACTCGTCGATCGATCGTCGAACGGCCTCGAGTTGCGAGATGTGAGCATCGACCTTATTGATCAATGGTCCGATCTGGTCCGTGGACTCCGTGATACCTTCAAGTACACCAACCTGATCCTCGGCCCTTGAAGAAATGCCTCCGATCGCGTCGTCTTGAGCCTCGACCCTGTTGTGCAATTCACTCCGCAGTACAAGATTTTTCTGCAGCTCATCACTATGCTCTTCGATAGCTCGTTCGATTGGAACAAGCTTGTCAGAAAGGTCTTTGACCTGTTGGAGCAAAGTCGGCAACTGAGTCAAAGTCTGGAGTTGCTCGGGTGACACCCGTGGTGCTCGAGACATCTCTGCGCTGGCCTGTGCCTTTTGTGCATCTACCTGGGCCTTTTGGGTATCTGCCTTCAATTGGTTCGTATCTGTCTTGAGCATCTCCGTGTCCGCCTTGAACGCATCTGCATCTGACTTGAGTGCAGAAATTCTGGCTTCAATTTCACTTCGGTGGGCGGTCAATTGTTGACTCAGTTGGTCAACAGAGGGGTACATTTCCTGCATGGCACGTGCCATGGAATTGACTAAATCGCCCGTAGTGATGTTGTTCCATCGATTTTCTAGTGACCGAATGCCCCTGGAGATAGACTCGATTTTACTCTCGCACTTAGTTACGGCCTGAGCAAGATCGGAGACTGGAGTAAGGCGGGTTTTGAATCCATCTAGTTCACTTTGGAGGTGGTTTCGGAGGCGCTCCAAGCTCCCAGGCAAGGATGCTCTAAGTTGGTAAAAGTCCGCGCTGAGTGTCATCTGACTGTTGGTCATTTCCTCAGATTTCTTCGTCAGGTCCTCCACCTTTCCCAAAGTCTCATCCTGTCTGGTTTGCAATGTTTTTTGGCTCAATTCTTGATTCTGCTGTAAAGCAGACAATTCAGCTACACGTATGACATCCACCTCCTTGTGGAGGTTCGTAATATTGTTCAGGAGGTCGGCGTGTTTCTGAACTCTTTTTTCCAGAGACACCACTCTTGTAAGCACCCCGCTGTGGGGAGTTGGGGTTGCTTCGGATGAAAGCCGGCCGCCGTTGTCAAGGCTTTGTCGCTGGGTTTTGAGTGAAGCCAGAAGATCTTCTTGAGCGGTAATCTTCTCCGTCGCCTGCCTCCTTTGAGCTTCAAAGTCGGTTTCGATCTGTGAGACCTGAGTTGACGTGCTATTGTTCAGATTATGTCGCTGAGTATCGAGAGCCCTGATATCACTTTCAATGGAAGAAAGCTTGCTCTCAACCAACTCATTCGTACTTTTCAATTTGGAACCAAGATCCGAAATGTTGGTATCTAGCCGCTGGTTGGAATTTTCGAGCTCTTCCTCGACAGTGTCGACCATCTTCTTAATGGCAGCAATCTTACCATCAAGGTTCTGGTCGGCAGCCTTTACTTCATCCTCAAGGCTTGAAATCTGGTTCATAAATCGACCACTCCGTTTAGATTGAACATTGACGGAGTTCGCGATCCTTCCCACGTATTCCAGTGCCTCCTTCAAGCCATTAGGATGCTCGAGGGCGTGTTCCACTTTGTCCAGCTTTCCCCTGAGTTCAGTGATATCTTTGTCCCGGCTTCGGATGTCCGTTTGGACTCCTCCAATTTCGGTATTCCCTTTCATTGGATTGTCACCGCTGCCTGTTAGGCCAGGGCCTTGTCCCGTTCCCTTGATCGTGGACTCCAGATTATCGACCCTCTCGGGTATCTTTTCGAGCTGGGGTTGAGGCTTGAACTGCGACAATGTCGAATTAAAGCTATCCTGCGCCTTATTGGAGAGTGACCTATACTGGGCAATCGATTTGATATGGTTAGCTAATTCATCTTTGGCCGCGTCGAGCTGTTGCTGGAAAAGAGCGATGACGCTCGGGAATTGTTGATTTTGCTTCGCCCTGTGTAGGTTTTTGGCGATAGAACCTATTTCCTTTTGGAGTCTCTCTTTCTCTTCCTCGCACTTGTTCAACTTGACCAATGAGTTGACCAAATCTGAGATGGACAATGGACCGTGATGACCAGGTGCATTTTGGTTTTCTGTGGACGTAGGGCCCCGAGCGCTATCAGGGGTCAAGAGTGGAGGCATCTGTGGGGCCGGGTCTGCAGCAGGTCTCTGGATGAAGAGGTTTTGGTGTGCCTGCTGGGTATTCGATGATTGAGGACCAACTGATTGCCTAACGGTGCCGGCAAGCCGAGGATCTTGCGCCTTGGTCGGAGGGGCCACAGGCGGGAATAATGGGCCCCCCAATCGCTTGCGGGAATTGGGGTTAGGAGAGTCAACATCCATTCTGCTGGCCATATTCCCTAGAGTGAATGTATTGCAGAATACTCATCGTACTTGCAAGACCGGAGGCGGGGTTTCAGAGGTCCACACAGAAGATGTGCAGTCTGCCCCAACGTCCTAGAATTTGTGCATTCACCACGCGAAATCTTTGCCGTGAGGTACAGTGGTTGTCGGGGTGGGTATTGTTGAAAACGCCTAGTCGGTTCCCCTTGAGGTATCCAAGGGAACCAGACAAGCCAGGTTTGAAACGTTGAAAATCACCAAATCTGTGGAATCAGTTGAGGTGGTGGAAATACAACAAGTGGAAATAAAGTCAAACAAAAAACCGTTTCTTTGGGAGATTATTCTGCCGGGCGGTGATATGCACGGGGATCTGCGATCTGCCCTGGCTCTCTCTTCTCTTTTGCTTTTCTAGAGCTTTGTCGTATTTTACCAACATAATCTTCTTGTTTAAGATACATTCCGCCCTGGAAATTTCCAAGTATGGCTGTAGTGAGTTACAACCGTTCTATAATATTCTCACAGTTGCTGACAACAGAACAGCCAATCTCGACTGTCGCAGAGAGCAAGGAGCTCCGGGGACTGAATCTCATCGCTGCCCATTCGCATATCAGAGGCCTTGGAGTGGATGTAGACACCCTTCAACCTCGGACATCGTCTCAAGGCCTCGTGGGTCAGGACAAGGCCCGGAAGGCTGCCGCAGTGATTTTGCAGATGGTGAGGGAAGGCAAGATTGCCGGTCGCGCCGTTCTGATTGCAGGACCTCCGAGCACTGGAAAGACAGCAATTGCAATGGGCATGGCACAATCTCTCGGACCGGATGTACCTTTCACCATGCTTGCTGCTTCTGAAATTTTCTCAATGGAGATGTCGAAGACAGAAGCCCTGACCCAGGCATTCCGGAAGTCCATCGGTGTGCGCATTAAGGAAGAGAGCGAAATCATTGAGGGTGAAGTTGTGGAGATTCAGATTGACCGGAGTGTTACTGGCGTAAGTGAATTATCTACGCGGAAGGAATTAATAGCATTGGATGCTGACTACCTGCAGGGAAATAAACAAGGAAAGCTCACGATCAAGACTACGGACATGGAAACGATTTACGACATGGGGACCAAGATGATTGATTCGATGACCAAGGAACGAGTAATGGCAGGAGATGTGATCTCCATTGACAAGTCCTCGGGCAAGATCACCAAGCTCGGCCGGTCATACGCACGCTCTCGAGACTACGACGCCATGGGCGCCGATACCAAGTTTGTCCAATGCCCTGAAGGCGAGCTTCAGGTTCGCAAGGAGATCGTTCACACCGTCAGCCTTCACGAGATCGACGTCATTAACTCGCGTTCACAAGGGTTCCTGGCTCTCTTCTCCGGCGATACGGGCGAGATTCGGAGTGAAGTTCGGGACCAGATCAATACCAAGGTGGCTGAATGGAAGGAAGAGGGCAAGGCAGAGATTATTCCCGGTGTCCTGTTCATTGACGAGGTTCACATGCTCGATATCGAGTGTTACTCCTACATCAACCGTGCCCTTGAGGCTGAGTTGGCCCCTATCGTCATCATGGCTAGCAATCGCGGCCAGTCACGCATCCGTGGAACCACCTACACCTCTCCTCATGGCCTACCCCTTGATTTCCTCGATCGTGTTGTTATCGTTAGCACACAGATGTACTCTGGTGACGAGATCCGTCAAATCCTCGCCATCCGAGCGCAGGAAGAGGAGATCGATCTTTCGCCTGATGCTCTCGCCCTTCTCACTAAGATTGGTCAGGAGTCAAATCTGCGTTATGCCAGCAACATTATCACTACTTCACACCTCTTGAGTCAAAAACGAAAGGCCAAGGAGGTCAGTGTTGATGACGTCCAGCGCAGCTTCCGATTGTTCTATGACCCCGCTCGGAGTGTGAAGTTCGTCAACCAATATGAACAGCGCTTCATCGGTGACCAAGGTGCCGTTAGCTTCACTGCTGCTACCAATGGCGACGCCATGGAGCTATCTTAATTAGGTTACATGTTTTAGTACTGGGCTATTCGGTGGGCAGTTAAGCGGGTCGAAAAAAACTACACTGGATTTTGATTTTATTTTATTTTTTGTCACATCAAACGATGTATGATAGGACTGGCGCTTGTTGACTTGATTTGGCCTTTTGAGATTCAATTGCAGTCCTCTGTTCTGGAGGGTCTGATATTAATATTTCATTCATCCATGGTATTTTGCGTAGTCAAAGCAGTCGTAGCTGCCCAGGTGATATGGGGGATCGATCATATTACAAGAAATTCACAGTGTGGGACCATGACCCTGAATCTCCAACTCGGCGGAATTCAACACCTTCACCAAAGTAGCCAGCATTCTTCCATGAGTCCATCATCGCGCTGTCATACGGCCCATGGGCATCCCCTCCATCTCTAGCGTCTGACCACCTGTATTCCCACATGGCCGGACCTTGCTCAGTCACTCCGCTCGCAGGAGGATCAACCCATTCCTCACCCGTGTCGTTGCGATACTGCCGTGTGAGCATTTCGCGCTCTGTGTCATATATATCTATTTGGCCGCGGCCCATCAAGATATCTGCGGCGCCAGTAAGAGAATCAATTGCCTGCTTCCGAGCCACCTCATTGGGGTCCTCATCCGTCATCTCGATATCCTGGGCAGCGTTCTTCTTGTTCTTCTTGTTTTGCCACTTAGGCTTTCGGGGAAGGCCTTTGCCCAGTCGGGCCAGTGCCTCAAGTATTGTTTCGCCGCGTTCGAGGTTGGTGATGATCGTCTTCAGGACATCCGCGGTCAAAATGCTGTCGTTCATGCGGTCCTTCTCTTTGCGCTCTGCATCGCGTTGCTCAGCAGCCTCTTTGGCCTTCTTGATGTCCTTCTTGGAAACACCCTCCAGCCACGAGTCGTACGCCGCGTCGGGGTCTGCTGCTTTGCGAACATAGTTGCCCTGGTCGTCGAATCGGCCCTCTTCTTGTTCTGTTTGCATGTTGAAGGCATCCAGGAGAGGTGCGTGCTTTTTCTTCCCACCCGCGCCAAGTTCTTCGTCCACCACGTCGTCGACTCGTGCGCGTTCCTCTTCCCCAACTTCACTACCACTCTCCTCGTCATCAACATGAGATGCACCCTTGCTCAGATCAACATGAAGCGCTCCTCCACTTTTCGAAGAAGCGACTTGACCTTCGATCTCGTCGTCTCGTAGGAAGCGAACGGACTTTTTGTTCTTGTGTATAACTTCGTCGCCATCGACTTCCTCTTCGCCAAAGTCCTCTTGTAGCTCGGCGAACATATCATCGTCTTCCGTATCGTGCTGGGCTCGTTTGCGCGCTGATTTCTCTTCGATGTGCGCAGAAAACCCTTCGTTCTCGCTGTCCGATTCGTAGCCCTCGAGATTGACCGCCTTGCGTCTTACTCTCTGGCCACGTCTGCCAATTTCATCGGCGTCTAGTACTGCGTCTTCTTCGGGCGCATCGGCTGCAAGAGCTGAGGGGTTGCGAAGGTCGAAGCGGGGCTTCTTGTGCTCTGAGGAATCCTCGCCGCCGTCATTGTAGTCGGTACTGGCAAAATCTTCACCTGCGCGCTTGGGGCGCGGAAATGAGCTCGACATGCCGCTTGGGATGAGAATTTCAGCGGAAACTAAATGAGAAAGGCAATGTTGCGCAAAGTTGAAGGGGAAATCACCGCTGAGAGAGCTGATTTCCTTGTCCGGGGTCGGAGCGGAAAATCATGCGGAGCGAGCAAGCTGCGTCACTGACGGCGATCCAGAAAGCGGCGTATTGTACCTCAAATAAACCTGGTCCCACTAACACCTTTCTCTATATCCATCTTTAATCTTTTAAATTCAAAGAATCTGATATGGTAAATCAACTTGAACTCTCCATCCCTCTCCCAATCTTCACCCTCCTAACTAACAGCTTTAGTACCGGCCTGGTTACTGGTCGGACGACCCCATGGATGGAATCCTAGGTGCCGGCATGTCGCGCCCGGGCGCAACATCCCGTCGCTTCGATGAATATTATCGCTGCTATCCAGTAGCGATGCTTCCTGGACCTGAACGAGAGAACGTGAATCATGGTGGCAAGGTCATCATGCCTCCCAGCGCATTGGACAAGCTTACCAGACTGCACATTACCTATCCGATGCTATTCGAGCTTCACAATGGTGCGAGAAAGAGGATGACACATGCCGGTGTCCTTGAGTTCATTGCTGAAGAAGGAAAAATCTATTTGCCATTCTGGGTGAGTAAGACATAAGTGCTCTAAGTGTTGTGACCGTGCTAAGACTCGGTTCTCTACAGCTGATGCAAACATTACTACTGGAACCTGGTGATCTTCTTCAAATAAAATCGACGGACCTCCCTCCTGGCCAGTTTATCAAACTCCAAGCACAGTCGACCTCCTTCCTCGATATTAGTGACCCGAAAGCTGTGCTAGAAAACGCCTTCCGGAATTTCTCATGTCTTTCCAAAGGCGACGTCTTCACTTTTTCATACAACGACCAAGTATATGAGATGGCAGTGCTGGAGACAAAACCATCTGGCACTAAGGATGCTGTGTCAGTTCTAGAAACCGACTTGGAGGTTGATTTCGCCCCGCCGGTTGGATTCGAAGAGCCACAGCGGACTAGTGGGACCAGCACACCCGGTAGCGTCGTTAGCGGTGGAAAGCTTCCAGCTGGTGGACTATTGCACCCCCATGGAACCATGGCACAATCAATCAACTACCCCGCCATCGCCCCTGAGGCCACCGATGCTGCCGCAGGTGCCCGTGCGGTATCATCCAACTTTTTGTCTGCCGGACAACGTCTCAACGCTAAAAAGGGCAGCAAGGCTCCGACCCCTAACCCTTCCACGCCTACTGCAGGTGCTGTAAGATCCTCACATCTACCTCCGGCCCGAAGAGTCAATGGTCCGCAACCACTTCGACTCCCGCCTAATCAGCTCTTCTTTGGGTATGCAATCAAACCCGTCAAACCCCGTGATGAGAATGGTCAAGTCGTCCCGGATGACCAGCCCAAGTTCCAAGGAATTGGGCAAACTTTGCGCGGAAAGCGAAAGGATCTGTCTGACTCTGCCACCCCCTCTGGAAGTGACGCTGAAAGCCAAAAAAGCAAGGACAACACTAAAAAGTCCGACGGCGGTCGAACTTTGGGGAAGCGCTAATGTCTGCAACGATCTATTTAAACCTACACTTTCATGATTCTCCTGGGCTTTTAGATAGTGGAAATCTCTAGATCCCGCGGCGGGATTTCCTTCGAGGGCATAGCAAGGTTCAACATGGCGTTTGGGGAGTTCTTTACTTTCACTTGAATACATAAAAGGCCTTGCAATAAACCTCACTATCTTCATATTTCTCGTAGACAGTTTCATTCTCCACGTTCTAGTCTTTGTTGTCCAGCGAGTGGTAATTCTTTCGCGGTCCTTTTGACTCTCAATCTCGTGATCTCGGAGACTTTTGCAACAATTAAAGGTTTGTGGATTTCTGTGTCCTTCGGAACGATCAAACACACCGTGTATATATCTTTACACATTAAGTCAAGTATCAGGTAAGTCATGCTCATGGTCAGAGACGGCATCGTATAGTTCGGCTAGTGCGCACGGCTCTTGGCAAGCTGAGGATCGCCGTCCACAGGCCCTGAAACTGGACTACACTATTGATCTCACACCAGACACTCGGGGTTGCATCATGGCCACAATAGATGGGCCCCCTTTGGCCAAATTTGTCAGGCTGGCCCCCTCAGTCTATCTCCAAGACCCGCTCAACGCAAGCGAAAAGGCGGATCGACCAGTGATATTCATTGCCTTTTGGATGAATGCACCCGCGCGCGCACTAGCAAAATATGTCGTCGAATACAGACGACTAGTACCATCAGCACGAATTGTCATCGTCAGAAGCTCATCAAGTGACTTCATCTGGCGCCTGAGGGCCCAGACCCGGAGAGCCCGCGTCGCCCCAGCCGTGGAAGCAATGCGCGGCCTAGTGACCCCTGAGAATCCAGTATTTGTACACTTCTTCTCAAATGGAGGCATGTCCAGCACAACGCACCTATTACAAGCCTGGAAAAATGCGACAGGATCCCCATTGCCCATCTCGGCAATGATCCTAGATAGCGCACCAGGCAGTCCGAGCCTACGAGCTGGACTCAAGGCTTTCTCCTTTGCGCTTCCACGGATGTGGATCTTGCGGCTGCTTGGCAAAAGCTTGCTTTTTGTTTTCTTGGTCCTCTTCAAGTTGGTCCATTCTTTTCCTATGTTTTCGGATCCTATCTCCCTGGCCCGGAAGCTCATCAATGATACTTCTTTGGTGCGAGCGGCTAACCCGGACGGGACTCTCGATCGTTGCTACATCTACTCGGATACGGATGAGTTGGTGGACTGGCGCGATGTGGAATCTCATGCGGTAAACGCCGAGGCTGAGGGCTGGGCGGTACGCCGTGAACTGTTTAAGAACTCCCCTCATGTTGCACATATGAGAGCCGAGCCGGATCGGTATTGGGGTATTGTTCGAGAGTACTTGGGAGATTTGGTGTTGGCGTGATGACCATCTTTTGCCTTTCGATTTTGCTTTGCCCTAAGAGGGAAGACTACATTGTACATGATATACATCATGCTGTACGACAGTCATGCACATCTGCCTGCCACCATACGTACATTTTTCCCCCTTCTTCGAGTGTTCAGCCCGTGGTTATATATGAAGGAACAGGAATTTACTTCCATCGAACCTTTCAAGGTCATTGACTCAATTGACTTTTTAGCTTTAACCACAGCAAAGTTTTGCCATTCCATGGTCATTGGGTTGTATCACTATGACTGATAACTCAAGATCACCCGGGCATATGCCTATTTGTTAGTGCCAAAGGGCCGAAAGGCCCGGAGCCAAGTTCCGCAACTCCTGTCTGAACGGCATCAACCATTGCGATATAGGAATACAAGGCGACGACACCCCTGCATCATTAATTTGATGCTTGTTTTAAGTGTCCGCAGCTTGGTTTGTTTCAGCATTCTTCCGTTTCAATCATCATTTTTCACTTGTTTGTTGCTTGTGTCTGATATTTCCAGGCCATTACAAGATAAACCTCATCAAAGTAGGCTTTGGCGCACTTCGGTGGCCCAATGTTATTCTGACCGAGCGAGATAGATCATCCGACTATCACATCATTCTTGAGGACTTTGCTTCGGTATACTGTTCTTGACTAAACGCAACGATGTTCCAACACCAATCCCACGAGCCGAGCCTCCTCCATTCCAAGGCAGAGAAGGACTCCCGCTTCGCTCTTCCGGGATTCAACCGGCCACTGGATTTTGCTCCGATGGAGAAAAACGTCTACGGTGTTGAAAGCCGGAGTATGTTTCCATCTGCCTTGGATGATAGAGACATCCAAGCAGGATACGTGGAGTAAGTGCAGGGTTCCCACGACCCGAGAGGAGCTCAATGCTGAAAACCCTCATAGCCTGCCGGTCTTGACGCTCCGTGAGATGAGTATGGTGGAGGTCATGGAAGACCTGACCGATATTCCTGAGTGGTGGAAAAAGGTCAGTTGTCCTCAATACAGCCGATCCTGACCATATCGCTAAGATTGCTTCAGGTCTTCGAGCCCGATACACAAGAGAAGTGGAAAAAGGATGCTTTGAACAGTGACAAAGACATTACGCTCAACATGGCTGAATGGATTATTGACGAGCTTCAATTCAAAGCCATGATCTACGAGACTACAGGTATAGTGGCCCTGTACAACGGCGATGTCACTAAGTCCGATACAAACATGCCTGAGGGGCTCTATGACGAGATGAGAGACAAGTTCTCTTTGCTAGAATACGATATGAAACCAATGCAGTACTTCCATCCAGGAAGCCTAAACCTAGAGCGTGACCTCATTTCCATGGCCTTGTACCCGCTCCTTTACGGCAGAACTCGCATTCTCACCGATAGGATCATTGGGGTCGAAGATGCCCTCAGGTACGCCGGCCAAGGTGAAGTGATTCCGGTCCCAAAAGAGACTGGAATAACCAGAGAAGACATTGCCTTCCGTGTCATGTCCCGGGCAGATATCAAGGTTCGGCCCTACAGCCGGAAATTCCAGATCCTGCCTTCAGACTGGGAACTCGGCGATGATGGACAATGGCGCATAGCCTCATACATCAACAACCTGCACCCAGTCAAACACCAGCCCATCTACAGGCTCCTCGAGAAGATTTTCAATCTCATCGTTCCGCAATGGAACGCAACTTTGACTCCCCTCAAGGACATGCTCCATTCCCGTTCCCGAATTGAATACCACAAGGCGGAGTATTACCCAGTGCCGAAGGACGTCGCTGCCCAGGCACCGCAGATGCATCCAAGAGAGGCGCCGAGTGAATTCATCGAGCGCAACGAAAGGTGGAGAATGGAGAACTACCGTGCCATCCAACCCGACGCCACGAAGTTCATCCCCTGGGCCGTTCCACCCTGGTTGATGGACAAACTGCCCGAGGATCTTCCCAGTGCCGTCCGGATTGAACGAGGTGTCGATATCAACAAGGACTACAAGGATCGCGGCTTACAGGTGATCACACGTATATTAGGCGTTGATCTAACACCGGATAATCCGACTTTCGAGACAGACTGGCATGTCGAAGGCACGATGGTGAGTTCAACCGCTCCAATAACACCCACACTACTTTATAACAATAAACAAATCAGAACGAGCACATCTGCGCCGCGGCATTCATACCATACGCCCACGAAAACGTCTGCAGCCCGGACATGATATTCCGCAACATGGTTGAAACCCAGCCGCTCGCAGAAGTCGAGCACGACCCAAACGACTTCATCTGGCTGCAGCAAGTCTTTGGTTTGGTAAACGGCGAGCCGGCCATTCAATACCCAGGTTCGACTCGCGCCAATGTAGGCCGAGTGGTCATGTACCCGAGCACTATAGAACACAAGTTCACGCGCTTTGAGTTGAAGGACAGGACTAAGCCTGGGTGCACGCGCGCCCTCGTGTTTTTCCTTGTCGATCCAAATATGCGTATTATCTCTACGGCCAATGTCGCGCCCCAGCGTTTTGATTGGACCAAGGAGATTCCGCCTGGGATGGGGGTTAAGGAAGGGTTGCAAAAAGTGGCGCTTGATAATATAGATGAAAAGGGTGATATGCCGATGAGTCTGCGTGAGGCTTTGGATATGAGGATAAACGTTTTGGAGGACGTCGCGGAATTTACTCGCTATCAGCATGTTGCTTTTGAGTCGAATGTGTTGATGCTCTAATGCGGTGTTCCCTTTCTATTCTACTTTTCCTCCAGTTGGTTTTTTTAAATTGAAAATTTGTTTTCGTCAGGATTGTTGCCGGCCTATTTCTGTCGACCCGTGGTGCTGTTGCTGAAGCGCCAGCTACGTTCTACAGAAAAGGATAATCAGGTAAAGATGATATTAAATCGCCGCGCTATGCCATTCATTCGTAAGACCAAGTATGCACATGTCCCATTTTGATTATCCCAAACTCCAATCGACCCAAAAGCCAAGTCCAGAGTTTAACGTCCCATCGTCTCAGGGAACTCATCATCAAGCTTCAGACGAGCCGTAACGTTCATACTCATCAGTTCTTGAATGAGAAGTTTGGCGGCATAGGGGATAACCATCTTCACAACGGAACGAGACGACTTGCACCCAGGACACCAGTTCAAGTAGCCCATGAAACCACACTTTTCACAGATATCCACCTCGTGGCGATCAGACGAAATCATCAGACGCTCCAGCAGCAGCTGACTAGTACCGTAGGCAATCAAACAATCACGTTCCATCTCACCGAGACGTAAACCTCCATTACGCGAACGACCCTCGGTAGGCTGGCGGGTGAGAGTAGCAGTGGGACCCTTGGCACGGGAGTGCATCTTATCTTGAACCATGTGCTTCAGTTTCTGGTAGTAGATGGGACCGGTGAAGACGTAGAAAGGCAGAGGTTCACCGGTGATACCGGAAGTGAGGTAGTCCTTGCCACCATAGCTGAAACCTTTGTCGATCAGGATCTGGGACATTTCTTGGACAGGGCTGCCGCCGAAACAGGTACCGTAGCCGTGTTGGCCCGACAGAACGCCTGCTTTACCAGCTACCAGCTCCAGCATCTTTCCGACTGTCATTCGAGAGGGGAAACCGTGGGGGTTCATGATAATGTCAGGGTTGATACCTTGGTCGGAGAAGGGCATATCCGCCTGGTCTGCAATAATTCCAACAACACCCTTCTGTCCATGACGGGAAGAGAACTTGTCGCCAACCTCGGGGCGACGGGTTTGCCGGGTCAGGACCTTAATGAGTTGCGTCTCGCCTTCAGTGGCAGATACCAGGACCTTGTCTATGTAGGAAGGATCCGGCAGCTTGTAATTCATGGGTGCCTCAAGAACATCACCACCACCAATGTCGGGGCCGCTGAATCCCAAGGAATTCTGTACCCTGGGTGTGACTTTGTTGATGTAGGTTTCGCCGTTGTTGACCATTTCGCCAACTGCTGCAAGACCATCAGACTCGAGAAGCGCGTGCTTGCGGATTGGAGCGCCATTCTCGAACGTCGGTGCTCTAAGGGAATCCTTCGCTCCGTTGGGGTAACTCTTCAGTGTCGTGACGTACTTGCGGAAAACCTGGCAACGTCCAAAGCCACGGTCCACGGATCCCTTGTTCAGGACCAGAGCATCCTCAATATCGTAGCCGGAGTAACTCATCACGGCAACAGTCGCGTTCTGACCCGCAGGTAGTTGGTCGTACTTCGTCAGCTCAATGGTTCGTGATTTAACCATTGGCTTCTGTGGGTAGACCATGAGGTAAAGGATGGAATCAATTCGCTGGAACTGATTGGAAGCAATGGCACCAATGGCTTGCTTACCCATGGCACATTGGTAGGTGTTACGCGGGGACTGGTTGTGGTGAGGATAGGGGATCAAGCCAGCAACAGCGCCAAGCACTGTGAAGGGTTCAATCTCAAGATGGGTGTGCGTATTTGTGATATCCTTCTCGTAAATGGCGATGTAGGAGTCGTTCTCCTCGTTGACGTCGAGGTATTCAACGAGCCCTTGAGCAAGGAAGTCGTCGAACTCCATTTTTCCGTCACGCAGCTTCTCGAGATGCTGAGCACCGACAAGAGATTTGCCATTTTCCACGACGATAAGGGGTCTGCAGATACGCCCATCATCGGTCGCGACATGAACGGCTCGCTGGTGATGATTGATGTAAATGCTGACAAATTCCGAAACCCGGCCCATGCGGCGCAGTCTTCGGAAGGCATTGAGGAAGGACTTGGGGCGTCTGGTCAAACCAGTCGGTGTGCCGTTGATAGAAATTGTGTAAGCACCCCGAGCATAGAGCTGTTGTCCACCGACACTGGATATATCTTCGACGCCGAGCATGAATATCAAGTTCCGCACCGGTCCCTCTTCGTCGTTGGTCGTGATATGCGTCATGAGGGCCAAATTCTTGACCAAACCACATGCCTCACCTTCGGGTGTATCCGCAGGGCACAGCATTCCGAACTGGGACGGCTGCAAGGCACGAGGACCACTGACTTTACGGGTCTTTTCGAACTGACTGCTAATACGAGTCATCATACCGAGAGCTGCAATATAACTCAATCGGCTGAGAACGTGAGTGACACCAGCACGCTCCATGCGGAAACGCTTCAAGCTCCAGTTTCCTGTCGAGATGGCTCGGTTCATACCCTGTGTGATATGGTTTCCATGCATAGTCACGATAGTCCAAGCATCGAACTGCTCGGCCCGATTGCGTTTGTTTAGGACTTTGTCGATGTTCATCTTGATATCGAAACAGAATTTCTTGAACAGATCTTCAAAAAGAAGGGCCAGCATCTGACCCGCCAGCTCCAGCCGTTTGTTTCCAAGGTAATCACGGTCATCCACAAGGGCCGGGTCACTCTTTGCCATCAAAACGCGACGAGCCATGTGAGCAACGTAGATAGCCTTGGGCCGGAAGTTCATGTCTTTGACCTCAATGTGAGAAATGATGACAGATGCAATGGCCTCAACTGCCTCTTGCACGTGAGTCTTGCGATAAGCGGCTTGTTTGCGGTTGATCTTGATACGACAGCCGATCCAATCAAGGGCTTGCTGTTGAGTGTAAACATCGACGTTGATAGCCTCTTCGAAGTTGATAGCAAAATCATCTTGATACAGAGCATCATCTCCAGTAACCATTTGCATCATTTCCTTGTCGGTGTGGATGCCCATGGCCTTGAGCAAAATGACGATCGGGATGTCTTCATTGAGCACGTTGTGCTTGACGTAGAGTCTGCCCTTTTTCGAGACAATGTAACTCTTGGATTTACGCTCGTTGGAGGAACTGTGAAGGTTAGTGATGGCACAACAAAAGAAGGGTTAAACGTGGTCATACCTGGTAACTGAGGCCTGGACGATATCTTTCTTTGGGTCGGTCTCGACGATAATTCTGTTCTTGCTCAACTGTTCTTGTACAAGGATGACCTTTTCTGTTCCATTGACGACAAAGTAACCACCGGGGTCAAGCGGACATTCGTTGAGGACGCTCATCTGAGCAGGCGTTTTATTCGACAGCACACACTTGGAACTGCGCAGCATCATCGGAATTCTTCCGATGGGGACTGCTCGTCGGATAACCCTTTGCCGTCCACGGACATACTCAAAGTCAACGAGAATGGGCGCGGCGTATGTAGTGTCTCGTAGTCTGCACTCTTGCGGCGTGATCGTCGATTCGAAATCAAGCCCACCATCGCCTTGCTCGTCGGCTCGTCGAGGTGAGGCAACGTAGATATCGGTAAACTTGATGTAGAAGTTGTGGTCCACATCGCTTCGAATTGTGGAGCTTGACTCGACAATTTTCTTCATTTGCACCTCCACGAAGTAGTTATAAGAGTCAATGTGCTGCTTCACCAGCCCTTTGACCTTCAGGAATGCTGGCAGCAGGTTCCACTTGTCCCTGGCCGTATCGATCGGGTCTGTAAGTCCCTTGTTGTAGTAAAATGGTTCCAAAAGCGCATCGAATGGATCCCTGGCCTTGAAATTCGAAGCCGGCTCAGCCTTTCTGGGCACGGCATGCTCGTGAGGCTGAGGAACGGGGTTGGATTGGGACGGCCGCTTGCTTTTTGTGGAGTCAGTGGCCGATTGGTCTCCGGCCTGGAAAATAGCAGAGCAGTCAGTATAATCATCAGGAGTATGGGACTTGTGATTGGAAAAAAGTTTTGTTACCTCTGAAGGACGTCGCCCTCGACTGGCCGCAGAGGGCTGTGGCCTCCTGCGCGGGGGCATTTTGGCTAGACGGCTGAGGTGCAGAGATATCGACCAAAAAAGGATATCCCAATCAAGCTACTCAGTCGTCCAAAGGGAAGCTCGCAAGATGGATTCTCATGGAGGGGAAAGATTTGAGTAATTTGGAGATGGCTTAATAAGCTGCGGGCTGCCCCGGTGGAGCTGATAATGGCCTGAGGCATAAATCGATAACAGATAGTTATTATTCAACTAGATGCTTCAAATATCTCTTCTTCTCGGTGTTATAACTAAAAGCATAATAATTAGCTATATAATTGCTGCCAGGAGTCCGAGTAATTTTATGATGTAGACATGTTGGGCTTATCATTCTGCGATGTCTAACATACATACCTTGCATCGATAACCGTGCAGTCGGCTTTCCAAGGTCACTACTCCGTATGTAAAACCAAAATAGTCATTGGAGTTTCTGATGTGTCTGTTAGTTTGGCTGAAGTTGACGCTCTCCTATCTTCTTTTTAAGGAATATAGCTGGGACTGTATGTCTTTTGCGTGGCAAGAAGGGACGGGAATTGACTGTCTTTGACATATATATCGGGCCGACCTCATTATACCATTCACTAATGGAAATCAAAAACAATAGGTCAAAAGGGATAGACGCCCCCATGTACTTTCCCAGTTATCGAATACCTAACCCATGGAAATTCATCGTTGAGTATATCTCATTATCAAGTAGGCGTACAAGATCGAAGGATCGGAGCATACTAGCCTTAACTCCGAGGCAGTAAGAGTAAGAGTCTCAAAGGAATCGAAGAAGCAGGGTTTGAGCTAACCGCTCGATATAAACTGATTGGAAGAATAATTTATATTAGTACCAACGTTTCAGAACGTATTGAGTACTCCGTACATGGTTGGATTTATGAGACCTTGCCAGGTTGTTGAGGTTTTGTCCATTGACATGGTAGTACATTTAGTGGGTCTTTGCGCATGCAGGCCAACCCCGGACATTTATGCCTGCACGGACGAATTATTGATCAGAATTGACTTGTTTCTGTTGAGGGAGACGATCTACAACAGTACTTTGTATAGGGAATAACATCAGCTACCACGTTGTGAAGAGGCGGTCACGTATATGACAACGTGGAAAAGAGGGTTCCCACCGCATATACTAGGCGCAAGGCATTCCGTTCACAGAGTACTAGGATTATTATTAGTAGCCGTAGTTCCACTGCTTGTGGCATATGATTTATCGAGTATCGAGAAACACTCGGTCCTCCATGTACGATGTATTACAATTTTATGTCCGTGGCGAAATAGTTTTGACCGCAACTTTGAAATTGCCACCCTTTACTTACAGACACAGACTGCACCGCAATACTGCCTTTTCCGGAAGGAATTTCCCATTTCTGATCGAATGCACGGATCTACCGACGCAATGAGTGGTCCAATGTATCGGTCGTAGTACTCGAAGATGGTACTGATCGCTGTAGCAAAAGCAATTTAGAAAGTATGCAATGCCATCCACACGTGGTTGGTGAGACAGGGGTTATCTTTTCCACCCGATATATACAATGTACGGCGTAAAGTTTCCTCTGATGAAACAAAACGAAAGCATTAGCAATGCTATCGGCCGGGTATATCTGTTATCAATAGCCTAGAAGGTCCATTGTAAGGCCTTATGCCGCAGGGGTCGGAGGGAGGGGGCGGAGACCACTCTCTACCCAGGGAGTTTCAGATCTTATTCGCCAATGTACCTTTTTTGGGGCAGATTCATAATGCCTTCTAGTAAGTCCAATTTACGAATGACCTCGGATTGTGATTCGTGATCCTAAAACCGAGGCAGCCAGTCAATTTCGGAGGCGTAATCAGGCGTTGGGCATAAAGAAAGTAATTAAAACAGGTTCAATTTTGGGCGTCAATAAGTGGGTTTTGAGTCTCATCGTGGTCATAGTGATTATTGGATCCTAAGACCATAACTTTGTAAGTAGCTAGCGCACTAGTTCGTGCACAGTTGGGGTTCGATGTACCGATGCACTACGGAGTACCATGGAGACTTCCCAGGTCAAAATTCAGCACAGACCGTAGCGAGTTCTCAGCTCAGATCGAAAACCATAATAATTGTTCTAAATAGATGGTTCATCGATGGATAGAGGGGAAAAAGTGGCCCATCATTGGCGATCCCCCTCCGATGTGAATAAATAATAAGGATGACCGGGGTTCTGAGGATCCCCGCCCCATTGGTATGCTTGTTATTTGGTGGATCAGGGGCTCCAAGCGACACAGATCAGCGCTGGTGGCACTTACACCGCTTGTCCTGACGCTGAGAGCCCTCATGCAGACGATAGTATGGGGAAGTTAGAAGTCAAAAAAAAAAGAAGATTTGAAGATGTATTCGAGAGATTCCAGAAATATAAAAGAAGGCTCCATAAGTTTAAAAAGGAGAGAGCAGACCCGTGGAACCAGAACAAAGGAAAAGGACAATCATCCATGGGTGAAGAGCTTGTCGCGAACCGTTTCTCATTGAGCCCCTAATTTTTTTTCTCTCTCTCTTTTATTCTGTCTGATATGGGGATATAATCTCGAGTATCTCTTTCAACAGTAATTCAAATCCAGGATTCAGGTACAGGCGCCTAATCACCCTAGAGGGCGATCCGCTGTCACATCTTCGGGCACTTTGGTCACTTCAGTCTCCACAAATGGCTGTTAAGAGGCGGGCCAAATGCACCTGCAGCTGCCACGCTTTGTCGACCAGCACATTGAACCAACCCCCTTACCGGAGTCCTAGCACAATGGTTCTCTCGTGTATAGCCCAGGTTGTTCCCAGTCCACCATGTAATTGACCATTCGTAGCATCTCCAAGGCCTGGCGGGAGCTATAGCCCATTGACTACCCCGGGCTCTTCCCGGGACAAATGCGCCCAAGTCGTACAGACAACGGAGGCTCTCCAATCAATAGAACCCGATCAATGTCCGAGTAATTGCTGGCCGATCATCTGCTGTGGCCGTCTCAAGCTGTTTTCGGCAAGATACCATAGTAGAGAAGTATACATAACGTGTATTGTTTTGGCACACCCGGAGGAGAGCAATTGATACATATTATATAAGGAGAAAACACAACGTACATATGTAAATATTGTAAGATTGAAACATCGAAAAGATTAACAGCCACCGAACTCTTGATAAAAAACAAAAAGGAAAACAAAAATACAGAAACAAATTGAAAAACCGAAGAAAAAAAAAAAAGCGCGAGCACAGTCATCTCCTAAAAAGGATCTCCCCGCTCTGATCTGGACTCCCAGCCATTTTCTTCCCCCTCTTCCTCTTCTTCCGTTTCTCTTCCTTTGCGACTCCATTTTTGTACAACAGTTTTGTATCGTTCGTTTCGGTCATTGTTAGGTTGTATTTCCTCGCGCGACACGCTCATTTCGTCCGCGCCTCGATCCCTCGGTGTTCGCTAAGTCGGAGCGGTAAGAGGAGCTTTATCCCACTCTGCAACTCCCTACTGATCTCCGCATCGTCAGATACACACGATATTTCCTGTCAAAATTGTCCATAGATGACTTGCGCAGCTTGAGTTCATATAGCACTTCTCCCATCAACCGGATTTGACTCCTCTCGAGGCGTTCATTGTGTGAGTTAGGCCCTTTTTGCGAGCGCAGATCGTCTCCGCCTGGTCAACCCCTCAGCCCCTCTCTCGATTTCCCCTTGCTTGAAACGCCGACGAGACACACACACCGCCAGCCCACCCTTTCCTCCCGTTCGGATATTCTTCGGCCAGCGGAAGACGTCGCGTCACAATATCTGGGGCTGGTCGTAATTGCTTCCCCGGAGAAGCTCCCCTAAAAACCCGTTTTTGGCGTCAACAAATCCCTATATTTGCTGACCGGGCGTCGTTTTTGGCATATAGTTGAACAGTTCGGCCTGCCCACGATGGCCTTCAAGCACGGGCTGAGCGAACGCCTCGACGAGCTGCGATTCCCATCCCCACGATCCCCGCCCTCGGAATCTGCGTTCCCTGGGTACACTTCTCTTTCCCCGGGTCATTCGAACTTTGGATCGGGATTCTCGTCTCGCCCAGCTGGTGATGTGCGAGCAAACCTGCAACGTCGGTTTACAACCGATTCGAGCAAGTTCTCGTCATGGAATTATTTGAATCCAAGCTCGGGATCTGGCTCAAGCTCTGGCTCTCAAGATCCGGTGGATTTGTTGTCTTCGGTAAGGACCATAATTTCTTTTTGAGTTAGCAATTGTCCCTATGCATTAAGCCTGCGTACCTTTCTCCGTTTCCATTGCATGTTGGTGGGTGATGAGGGGGTTGCTTGAATTGGTGTCCTGGTTGCCCGGCCTCTGCAAGATCCTTGAAAATTAAAGAGGTCTCTGAAGGTTCAATCAACTTCTGCCATATCACGTTTATGTGCCTGCAGCTTGAATTGACGAGCCTGTCCCTATTCATCCACCGCCATTCATCTCCCACCATTCATCTCTCACCATTCAACCACCGCTATTCATCCACCGTTATTTATCATTCTTATTCCCTTCATTCAATTGCCCTATTGTTCTATATTCATCCCCCCCTATTTTCCATCGGTCAACGATTCCACGAAGTGCGATTGACGCCTATTGGCGGTTCATATCCGTCTTTTCTGAGTCTATTCAGACTTCAAGTTGATTCTTGCCTGCTAGGCTGCAATACCACTCGGGTTGGTATAAAAACCACAGCTTGGCATTCCCCCTTTGCTTCTTCTTTTATTTGCTGCTTCAGTTCCCCGTTCCCCGTCTGCATATCTTCGGATTCGAACAAGTTCTTTGCCTGCGCTATTTGCCGTCTATTACTCGTTACATTCCCGTTACATTCCCGTTTCTTCTCGACTCTACATCGTTTTTTTCGGTTGGTGTCTCTCGTGCAAGTGATCGTTCTGTGGGGTCTCTATGAAGATATCTGTTTCGGTTCTATGCCTTTCAAGTGTCTTCGTGGGAGTCTTGTGCAGTTCTTGACAACTCTGTCGTTCAAGTTGTTTGAACTTCATTTCTCTCACTCCGTTCAAACTGATACCTTTCCCAAACTTCCCACCCTTTTGCTTGAACAACATCATTAGCATCATTCTGGGAATCACATCTGACCTGTTAACAGTTTGAGAAAAAGAGACAACATATCGAGTACATGCGTGAACAGAAACGCCGTTTCGAAGAGGACATGAAAATCCTGGATCTTCAACACGCTCGTGAGAAATTGGAGATGGACCAGCTCGCGCGCGACTTGGCCCAGGCTGGCATCTCTGGTCCAGTCAGTGAGCCAACTACCCCGCCTGAGTACCGCGATACTACTGTGTCGAGTGCCTTTGGCCGCCCTTCTCGTTTCTCCACCTCTAGTGTGACCTCTTCGCCCGGCTTTTTCAACGCCTTTGCTCCTTCAGCTTTGACTTCACCCCAGGCTGTTTCACAGCCCGCTCAGCCGTCGATTGACCGATTTGCTGGACACTCTGTTCCTGGTTCACGTCGAAACTCCGATAAGGACGACTTCCTTGCTGATCCTACCTCTCCCTTCCGATCGGGCCCATCGTGAGTGGAATCCAATGTTTCGATTCGCGTCATCAAAGGCGTAGCTAATATTTCCTTAGTGCTGCCCATCGATACTCGCTGCCCTCCGGCAACCCGAATGGCCAGACTCATCGGTCCAGCATCTCCGGTTTGAATGGATCACGCCTTGACACCTTCAATGTGCCCAAGTACCTTTTCCCCAGCGACGAAGACAAGCCCCATAGCCATCTGAGAGAGCTGGAACGCCTGTCGACCCCTGACATCAAAAGTTACATCAAATTGACCGAGCCTGACGACAAGTTTCCGACGCTGTCCCGTCGTGGTGACTCCAACATGGTAAGTTTCCCACGATTGAACACACAACATCCCGAAACCTAATCATCTGATTAGTTGTCGGCAAACCCTGATGCCCACGATCTCGCCAACCCTCGTGCACCAGGCTCCGAGAATTATTCCAACCACAGTCGGCACCGGTCGTCTCACCAGAGTATGCCGCAGAATATCCAGAACTTTGGGCGCTTGGAGCAGCTGGGAGGCCAGAACAATGATGATCACAGCAACTCTGTCCACACGTCACGCCACGGTGCTCGTCGTTCCATGGGAAGCCAGATTACCTTCCATGACGACCACCATGATGACCGCCACGATGAGGTAACAACTCCTGTTGCCTCGAGCCGGCCCAATGCTTTGCAGTCATCATACTCCACCAGTGATCTGCCTACGGTTAAGGGAAATGGAGCTGGCAACGCTATTACTCCTCCCAAGACTCACAATGAGCATATGCATCACCACAATACGAGCATGGGACGCATTCCCCAGAGTGGCGTGAACAGCCAGGTTAAGCCCGAGTTCGATGAAACTGAGTTCTACGGTAATCAATCGACTTTACACGCCAATGCTCCAGCTTTCGGGCCTCAGCTCGCTTCCGCTGCATCTGCCGCCCATGTTCGTGGTTCGGTTGTTCAAATGGGGTTGCCATTCCAAGTCCCTGCGGTTCCTGCCTTCAATTATGGAATCCAGCCATATGTCGGCCAAGCAACCCCGATCAACGGCCACATGCAAAACTTCGCAGGAGCTCCTGCATACAGCAATGCCTATACTGGCTATGGTACTGGATTCCGGTTTAGTGAACCTGTAGCCCGAGGCAACATGGTTCAGCGTCGCCAGGAGAATGATGCGACTCAGCTCACTCGTTTCGGCAACTACCCTTTGGAGCATTACAAGGGTGAGTTGTACAGCCTGTGCAAGGACCAGCACGGTTGCCGATACTTGCAGCGCAAGTTGGAGGAGCGTAATCCGGAACACGTGCAGTTGATTTTCAGCGAGACTTACATGCATGTTATTGAGCTCATGACCGGTATGAACCACACGCCTTCGGCCATTCAACCCCATTGACATTACTAACCTTTCTCCCTTGAACAGATCCATTTGGAAATTATCTATGCCAGAAGTTGCTAGAATATTCCAACGACGAACAACGCACTGCTTTGATTGACAATGCTGCGCCTGAGCTGGTCAAGATTGCCCTGAATCAGCATGGAACCCGCGCACTGCAGAAGATGATTGAATTCATCTCGACCTCGAAGCAGACTCAGACAGTCATCAATGCGTTGCAGTATCATGTTGTTGATCTGGTGCAGGATCTGAATGGCAACCACGTTATTCAGAAATGCCTCAACCGCCTCACTCCCGAGGACGCCGAGTTCATTTACGAAGCTGTCGGAGGCAATTGTGTGGTTGTTGGTACTCATCGCCATGGATGTTGTGTCCTTCAGCGTTGCATTGATCATGCTTCGGGTCACCAGAAGGCTCGTCTGATTTCGCAGATCACCTCGCATTCGTTTGCTTTGGTTCAGGATCCCTTCGGAAATTATGTTGTGCAATACATTCTGGACCTTGCGGAGCCCAGCTTCACCAACCCGCTGTGCTCTACCTTTGCAGGCAATATTCCTCAGCTTTCCAAGCAGAAATTCAGCTCCAATGTGATCGAGAAGTGCCTCCGGACTGCAGATAACTACATGAAGCGTCAGATGATTGACGAATTCCTGGCGGGAAATGAGCTTGAGAAGATGTTGCGTGATTCATTTGCGAACTACGTTGTTCAGACTGCCATGGACTTCTGTGATCTCGAAACTCGCAACCGCATTGTGGAGGCCGTTCGTCCTATTCTTCCGTCTATCCGTCAGACTCCTCATGGTCGCCGTATTGCTGGCAAGATCATGGCTGCGGATACCAATGGCCGCAGTAACGGTAGCAGCGCTGCTACCAGTGGCCAGGTCACCCCCAATGAGATGAGCACTACCTCGCAGGTCCCGAAGACCTTGCTGCAGAAACCGTTCATATACCATCAACCTGGTACTCAGAGTACTCAATCTTCGAGCTCATCCGGCGGATACGGCAACCAGACCTATGTACCTCAATCCTCCCAGAGCTCTGCTTCCAACACTCCTTCCGGACAAAGTGACACCTCATCCGTTTACACTGCGCCCACCCCTCAGCTGTCCACGAAGCTCGGCCCGCAGCAAATACAGAACTACTTCTGATTGGGGTTGGGACACCCACACCAGTGTTTGTCTTTCACAACCCCAGTGTACTCATAGTGAGACGACGCGACGAAACTTTTTTTTCTTTTTTTCCTTACGATTTTACGGTTACTTTTTACACTGTCATCGAACTGGGCCTACATCAATCAACTGCACATGCCATGATCATCTATCCCATGATTTACCACACTTGCGTTTTACTGCATACACCTTTGAAGCAATGTGCCATGATCATTGCATTTGGCCCATGTTGCATACTGCATACTTTTCATGAAGCGACCCGTGCATGATGCAGACTTCGTTGGAACTATGTTCCTCTGCTTTATTTGTTTTCTCGACATCTTGTATTCCTCGCTTTCCCCCTTTCCCCTGGTTTTCCTCCCCTAATGCCTTGCATGCCTAGGTCTTGAGGGTATCTGGCAATGGTTTTGGATCGTTCCTTTGAACAATCTGGTCTATTGCCTTGATTTGAGGACTGGTTCGTCCGGCTTGGGTTGTTTTTGTTTCTTTTTCTTTTTCGCTTCCCCATTGTGATTTTCAACTTTTATTTTTACCCATTCAACGTTGTACTTTTGCGCCTTGCTTTTTCGAACTGCGTTCTGTGTTGTGCCTGTTCCTTCCCATTGGTTCATTGTTGCATGCAAGCTGGGCTGAGCATGGATATTGCAAGGGCTCAGGAGCCTTTATCCATTCATCACCTTGGTTATTTTGCCAGCTTGCTGCTTCTTGAGATTGATGATAGGTGTCATTTGGTCCTTGGGCCAGATCTTCGTCATGCATGACCCTGCACACACTTTTTGCATGTATTTTAGCAATGGAAAGCTGAATTAAGTTTTCATACAATCCTCTCCATCTTTAGCCGTCGTAGATTTCCATATATTCTTGATTTTCGTAATTCCTTCAGTTTCGTCGCCAAATTTGCAGCGCGACGCGTGATCACGTGCGTCCCAAAGGAAGTCGCCCTTCGGAGCTTCAGCGAGATGCCGCAAGTTGCTTTTGTCACCAATTCAGCCTACAAGATCAGAAACAAACCGACTGGCCCGCCCATGCTACCAAAAGAGGTTGCCAGCTCGTTGAGCACACAATGGCCCTGTCGCGGTGTCCAGATACGGCAGCTAGCCAGTCTTTTAGGTGTGAGTTTAATATGTCGACAATAATCCTTGACATTCGCCAATCATCCTCGGAGAAAGTGGCTGACCCCCAGCGCTCTTTGAATAGCCTGCCATTCCTAGTCCTCCAACATTAGTCGTCCATGGCATCTCTGCGACCTGCAAATCGACTATCCTCCGGGCCGTCCTCGCAACTGTCAAAGTGCCGCACGCGATTGTCAGGAGCTCGGAATGTATTACGGGACGGCATCTCCTAACGAAAATCCTATGGAATACACTGGAGGCACTTAGCCAGAAAGAAGAATGGGAGAACTCTGGCAAGGGAAGATGCGAGCAAGTTAGTGGCCTTGCAGTCTTGCTTGAGGAGTGCCTGGCAGCGAGGCCCGTTGACAACCAAGGCAAATTCGTGCTGGTGCTAGATGAGATCGACAGACAAAGAGAGGCACCGAATACTCTACTGTCAGCACTGGCACGGCTAGGCGAGATCGTGAGTCCTGGCTTTGTACGACTTTTACTGGGTGTAGAATGTTGCGGCTAACCGGATGATTCCTAGATTCCGTCTCTTTGTGTTGTTCTGGTCCTCAGCTCGACTCCACGGCCATTGTTCCTTCAAAGCGCAGCGGTCCCGCATGTCAGCTTCCCACCCTATACCCGCAAGGAGGCCATCCACATTATCCTCAGTTTGGATGCGCCAGCCTTGGACGGCTTGCCCGATGAAACCTCCTCGCGAGTATACCCGTACTTTGTCTCTACAGTCTACGACTCATTGGTTGGACCGACAGCAGGTTCCATACCGGACTTCCGGTCCATATGTGACAGATTGTGGCCCCGGTTCGTTGCGCCTGTCGTGAATGGCGAAACGCCCCCAGGCGGAAACACCGAGTGGGACTTCTCGCGACTGCTCGTCAAAAACAGAGCCATCTTCCGACATCAGGGCGAGTCTGCACTAGTGCACCGCATTGTCCCCGACGAGACTCCTGCCAGCGCCAAACGGACCCCGCTTGCGAAAACTGCTATGCCTTCGGCTCTCCCTTCTCTGCCATATTTCTCGACCCTGATCCTCACGTCCGCATATCTGGCCTCGCACACGCCTCAGCGACTGGATACAATCTTCTTCTCCAAATTCTCCTCATCATCTCTTTCAGCCCGGAACAAGCGTGCCCACCACCGCCGGCGTTTGAAAGTCCTCTCCCAAGCCCAGGCAGAAGAGAGACGAGCCGCAAACGACGACCCTTCAACCCCCAACAAGAAAGGAAAGCGAACCAAAACCCGCATCACAAAATCAACTCTCTCCTCTGCCTTCGCAACCTCCTCGGCCACCACATCCGCCATCGGAGGTGGCGCAGGCATCGCTGGTCCATCTACTATTCTCACGGCTCGTCCTTTTCCCCTAGAACGTCTCCTGGCTATCTACCATGCGATTGACCCGAACCCCCCAGCAACCCCACTTCGGGTTGCAGCTGTCGCAGACCGTATCTACGCTGAACTCGCAACGCTGCGACGCCTACGGCTCGTCGTTCCCGCTGCGAGCCATAGTGCTATGGCGACTAGTAGTGGGAATACCACTGCTGATGCGGGAGATAAGTGGTGTGTCAATGTCTCTGGTGACTGGATCGGTGAGTTGGCTAAGGGTATTGGTGTCGAGGTTGGCGAATGGTTGGCTGGTGGTCTGGACTGATTCAGTTCTTCCTGGGGACGAGGGAGTACTACCAGAGCTGACTTGGTCCTTGTACTGGCGTTTTGTCCTTGCATTTGTCAACGGGAGTTCCTGGCTTGGTCATGCATTGCATACTGGTTTTACTTGTAGTTAGGTCAATTATACCCATGTTATCATTTCACTTGAGCATTGCCTATATCCGTATGCAAGTTATATACTTGGACATCGTAGATTGTGGCATAGTCGCAAGGCCCACGACTATCGTGCTATCCCTTGGAGGTAATTCTTTACTGTGTACATAGGAGAGTAGAGTTGTGAGAGATCTTAGGATTCGACGTCGCTAATCCTCCGGTCCACCTACCACACTTGCATGCTTGCAGTAGAAAATAATCATCACATATCATGGGTCCACTTGCTGCCTTCGAACGCCAATGCAGAATAACAACCGAGCTCAAAAACGAATCGCCAAGAAACACCAAAGACCATGCGCAGAGTCCCCATACAAGAGAAATGGAACGCCGAAAACAAACAACCAGCGCCAAACTCCCGCCCACGCCTACCATGTCCACTGCTCAACCACGTCATCCGTGCCGACCAACAAACTCGGTCCATGCGGCCCCCGCCACTCCGGGGTATCGTTCCCGTACTCGAATCGCACGCAGCTAGGTGGTGAGGAGTATTGACGCCCTGTGAGAGGCGAGGAGACCTGGAGTCCGGTCTGAAGAGAGAAGAGCTGGACTTTGCAGTCTTGGGAGGCTAAAGCGAGGCCTATGTTAGCATCAGACAAGCTAAAAATCGGGGTGATTCCGATGTTCAAGAGAAACGTACGACTGGCCAGAAGACCTAGCTCGGTGCTCAGGTCGAAGGTTGGGAACGGGAGTGAGGAGAAATCGGGGAAAGTGAGGTAGGGCTTCGAGGAGTCATGATATTTAAGCGTCGTTGGCGCGAAGCGGAGGTCGTACATTCGTAGCTGAGATGGATGTCAGTTAACACCCGAGGGCCGTGTGGCATAGGAAAGCAAATAAGAGCAGACAGCGTCACGTACCGAGGTAGGACCTGCTGCCACGAGCCGGTATTCGTCCATCTGCTTCATTTCCATCACGGCATCGCTGTGTTGGAGACGTGTGGCACTGCCACCACTGCGAAGATCGTGGAGGAAGATTTTGGAGTTCTTCTGTCCCGCCGCAATCACGTCGGGCGACATCCATTCCACGGCGTGCACGCTCTGGGTGCGCTGGGAGCGTCGTCTGTTGCCCGTCGAAACTGTATTGCCCTTGAATGGCTTCTTCGATAGGCACCAATGACTACTAGTACCCTCCAGGGTGTGGAGGCCTTCTGAAGTTCCTATGGCGAAGTGGGCGGTTGATCCTGTGGGCTGCGCCGCGGAGCACCAGAACGACATTGGGTAGTGGGGTCTGATCCGGATCGGATGCGAGACTGGAAAACTTTGGGTAAGCGCGGTGTCTGGGGATATAGATACATATGGCACCGTACATGTTGGCCAGCGGTAGTTGCCACCTTCGTCGGGTTCTGGGAGGAGATGGGCCGAAAGGAAGCAGTCGCCTTGCGGTCCTTCGTTCATGGTTGCACTGGAGCTGTTAGCAGTGAGACTATTAGATAGCTCTGTATCGAGACGTACAGGAGGTATCCTGAGTGACTCAGAGACATTGATCCTAACTAGAAGGGGTGTTAAACGTGTCTTCAGTGGAACGAAGTGTCGGGACGCATGTGCTCACCCAGTACGGCTCTCTGAATAACACCCTTTCCATAGTGTGATCATAGCTCCACTGTGACTCGTCGATGTCAGGGAAACAGACCCTGCTCTCTGGTTAGTAGTAGTCGACATTCGATTGCGACAAGCCTATCAACTTACGATACAGACGATTCATATCCGCGAGCCGAGCCTTGTTATGCATGTTAGCCACGCATCTGGATCATAAAAGCCAATGAAACTCACCGGCAATCAATGTCCCAGAACGTGGGTTGCGCAAGACATGTCGGATGCTGTAGGAGTTAGGCCATGGCTCGAAACGATGGAGTTCCCCACGGTGCAGTTGGCTGGCCTGAATGCGAGCCTGCTGTTCTTGCCTGGCACGGGAGGATACAATGACTCCGATCTCTCTTTGCAGATTCACCAAAGGGTGCTTCAACGATGCAGCTTTTCGGATTGTCTCTTTATTCTCACGTTGTCTGAATCGTGTCTTGTTTTCACGTTTCTGCGATTGATCAGCAAATGCAATAATACGCAGATCTCTCTTACGTACCATCAGTTCAGACCGCTTTCGTTTCACGGCTTGCTGTGAGTACTGTGCATTAGGAGGTGCAGCATGGTTGGCTTGAATCTTGAAGTACTTCTTCTTCTCCGGGTCTGTGATAGTCAGTATGAGTTGACACAGGAATTAGAGCGTGTGGCGGGGTACTTGGCCACTGCGCGTATATGGCAGTAGTCCAGAGGCCTGCAAGCACAATACAGCTTGTGTGTGACACTGGCACGCAGCAGCACGCGCCTTTACGTACTGCCCTCGCATACCTCCGCAGAAGGGAAGAAACGCATGAAAACAGACATACCATAATAGAACCCTGGGATTTCAGGAGCCATGGTTGCTGATGACACGCTGACACGCGATGTTGGAGATGCAAAAGATAGGGTGAATGCACAAAGTGGGAAATACTCCTATGTTCACGGTATTGAGATGGTCATGGGACTTCTTCCACTTTTCGAGTGTCTAGCACAAACGAGGAACCATAGTGGATTCAAACTTCCTCGAAGACAAACATAAACAATAACAATAACAATAACAAGTCTATCTAGATACCCATATGAGATAAGGGAGATAATCAAGTACACACACGCAGTCATCGCAGATATTGAATCTGCTCAGGTGAAAGGCTCGGGAGGGTGACGTGAGATTAGGTAATATGTCAGATTAACCTTCGGGTGCCTCAGGCCACCACTTTGATATACCTGCCCTAAAAAGAACTACATCTCAACACTAAAGCATCTTCTATTCTGGTTTTTGAGAGGGAATTGGGGAGGTTTTATCCAATTTTACCCGAGCATATGTATGGAGACTATCCCCAAGTAAATCCTGTTCTTGGTTTTCCAGATTCAACGTTGTGCTGAATCAATTGAGGATATCCATGATCGTGCTTTCCAATTGCACCAGAAGATACATACTTGGAAATAGTCCACATATGCAGAATGCAGTCAGTATCTGCCAGTACCATTGACGAATATCAGACTGTGAAAAGCCTTTCTGGCGCTAAGCTGCGAGAAAACCAGTCTGGCTTGAAGACGCGAATCATGCATGACTCAAGCTTTCAATGTTCAGCGGGTTGAAAGAGGTGTTATGGATTGGCTTATCGTAGACTCTCAAAGCTCCGATAAGCATAAGCACCCTGGGCGGAGAGCCAACGATAAGCGTCGTCTTATCGAGACTCTTTCCAGTGCATGATCCTGCTCAGGCAACGCAAGCTATCTAGGTACGATAACCTGCAGCATCCAACACCATAGCCTGGGAGCTCATAATAGGCTCTGCTCAGCTGCAGCATCTTTTCCGACCGTAAAATTGGCCCGTATAATGAGTCCCCATGGACGTAGATACGATGGAGTCTCCCATGCTTGGAAGAAAGAGCCAGTTATTCACAGTAATGGGTCATTCTGTATAATGCCGAGAGACGACAGTGTATACCGAACAAAGCAAAGGCAGGCGTAGGCAGGCGTCTGTAGTGAGAAATGTTCTCGAGGTAGCTGTCGCCTAGTGGTCTCTTCGTTGTCGTCGCCGTCGCCGTCGCCGTCGCCGTCGCCCTTGTTGTGGCCGGGGTCGCGCCTTCATAAACCCCTCGATCCTCGGTCTCTCCAACTTCTTCTTTCTCCTCGCATCCCACAACACCCTTCTCCACATTCATCCACATTATCTTTTTATTCACATCTGCTGAAGCCAGAGCATAAACCGTTTCTTTTCATGTAAGTGTATACCTGAACGGTTGTTCTTTTGTCTTTTGAGCGCCGGTGTCTCGCTGCCTCTGAGTGTCTCGCTCCCAGAGGCAGCGGCGAGACACGACCTCTCAGTGTGCCTTCCTGTTCATGTTTCATCCCATCTTGTCGTATCCATCAATGATGTATCAGCTCACACTTCTTGCATGAAAGTGTGCATTGCATTGTATATGTGCCTTTTTGTTTGACGGTTTGCTGATTTCTTTCAGCGTTTACCGCCGTTCCCCCATCATGGCCAGACCTAAGTCTGACGTGATGGATCAGCGGAACGCACCACTCAGGAGCCATCCGGCAGACAAGCCTTTGACTCAAGATGTCGCCGACAACGAAGGTGACCGTGCCGCTGGTACTCTGCCACGTGGAAGCCTTCTTGAAAGCATGCCACAGGGAAGTTCCCAGGAACAGAACCAGCAGAACGAATCTGTCGGTCTTTCCAACCGACGTGGCCATTCTGAGCTGCCTCCCATCCAGACCAGTAGCCTGGCAGGGGTTATCCCAAACTCCTCGGCTGGCAGCCTGGGTCACTCGAACTCGGATATTACCGCAGCCCGGCCTTTCCTGACCAAGCATATCAACACATCTCTTTCCTTCTCCAACAGATTTTCCATCCTGGGAGAGGAAGAGCTTGACGATGGTCAAGTGCAGCACGACGATTCCCAAGTCCTCAGCGATGAGGAAAAGTATCACAAGTTCCGTGCCAGCCTGAACAATTACCTGGAGGATGATTCTTCCATTGAAGACCATGAACGAAGCGACAGCATGCTAGCCGAACAGCAAGATCAAATTGCACTGTTCCGTTCTAGTTTGCTTGCTGGTGCCAAGGCCCGGGATGATCGTCTCGGCCGTCGACGGGCTCGGGCTCAGGCTCAGGCCCCCATTGACGACGATGCTCAGATTGGTCCCAACGTGGCTTCCGAATCGGAATCGCAAGCTTCCACTATCGTCGAAAACAAAGACAGCGTCGTCCCTGTTCAAGGAAATGGCAAATCTTCCTCTCCTGTCTCGAAGACATTGAACCCCGGCAACCCTTCCAATGAAGAGAGCGAAGAAGATCTGGACCGCCTCATTGCTGAACTGGAGGTCGAAGATGGAAACGAACCTGATGTGGACGAAAATACTATCCGTGCTGACGAAACTCCCGGATACTCTCCTGCTCTGCTGGAGACCAATGTCGACGAGGGCCTGAACGATGACGAGGTGCTCATTCGGCGGAAGAAGTATGGCTGGAATCGCCTGAAGGAACAGAAACAGAACCGCCTCATGAAGTTTCTTTCCTTTCTGATGGGACCGGTCCAGTGGGTGATGGAGGTGAGCAAGACTGTTCATCATTGACCACGATAGCGTGGTTAGAAGATGCAAGTACTGACAATTCTTTTTTTCTCAATTCCAGTTTGCCGCGATCGTAGCCGCCGCCCTGCGCCACTGGTTGGATTTCGGAGTCATGGTTTTCCTGCTCATATTTAACGCCCTGGTTGCATTTTGTCAGGAATACAAGGCCGACAACATTGTCGACAGTCTGAAGAGAACCCTTGCCACGAGAGCTTGTGTGGTTCGCAACGGCAGAATCGTGGACATAGGCACTGAAGAGATTGTGATTGGTGATATCATTCGCGTGACAGATGTGAGTTCACGGCGATTTGAAAAAAAAAGGAAAGAAGATTTTGATGCTAATATTCCGTTCAGGGCACAATCGTTGCAGCAGATGGCAGGCTGATATGTGATGACGACGTCTGCGTTCAAGTTGATCAGTCTGGAATCACAGGAGAATCGCTCGCCGTAGATAAGCACCACGGTGATAAAGTCTTTGCCTCCTCGACAGTCAAACGTGGGACTGCGTTCATGGTTGTGACCGCGACTGGTGACCATACATTTGTGGGGAATGCGGCCGCCCTGGTGAACAAGGCTGGCGCTACCAAAGGCCACTTCACTCGGGTCATGGACTCAATTTCCAATACCCTTCTGATTCTGGTCTTTTTCAATCTTCTGATTATCTGGATCAGCTGCTTCTTTCGCTCAAACCCCGCTGTCAAGATACTTGAGTTCTCGCTCGCAATCACCATTATTGGAGTCCCAGTCGGTCTCCCCGTGGTTGTCACCACAACAATGGCTGTTGGTGCGGCTTGTCTCGCCAAACATCAGGCTATTGTGACAAATCTCCAAGCTATCGAGTCGTTGGCTGGGGCGGGGATGCTCTGTTCAGACAAAACGGGAACACTCACCCAAAACAGACTGACTCTGGAAGCCCCATACTTAACCCCTGGAGTAAATGCGGAAGAGCTGATGGTAACTGCATGTCTTGCGGCTACTCGAAAGAAGGGCGGGCTCGATGCCATTGACAGAGTGTTCATCAAAGGACTTCGCCACTTCAAATCGGCCATATCTCGGATCGCCTCGTACAAGACACTTGATTTCGCGCCGTTCGATCCTGTGTCAAAAAAGGTCGTTGCCTATGTGCAAGCTCCGGATGGCGAGAAGGTCTGTTGTATGAAGGGTGCTCCTATGACCATTCTGAGGACAGTGGAGAACGAGACGCCACTCTGCGAGGCCTTCGTCAAGGAATACGAAGGCAAGGTCAACGAGTTTGCTAACCGAGGATTCCGTGCGATCGGTGTCGCTCGCAAGCGTGACGGACGGCCATGGGAGATTCTGGGAATTGTGCCATGCTTGGATCCCCCACGTCATGACACTGCTAAGACAGTTGCCGAGGCCCAGCGTCTGGGACTCTCTATCAAGATGCTGACGGGGGATGCAGTCGCCATCGCACGCGAAACGGCACGCAGACTCGGACTGGGGACCAACATATACAATGCTGAGCGCCTTGGTGTCACTGGCGCCGGCTCCATGTCCGGTTCGGAAGTGAATGACTTTGTTGAGGGGGCTGACGGCTTCGCAGAAGTCTTCCCCCAGCACAAGTACAATGTGGTTGAGATACTGCAGCAGCGCGGTTATCTGGTGGCAATGACCGGTGATGGTGTGAACGACGCACCTTCCTTGAAGAAGGCGGACACGGGAATCGCGGTGGAGGGCGCAACCGATGCGGCCCGTTCTGCTTCTGACATTGTCTTCTTGGAACCTGGTCTGTCCGCAATAATCGTGGCGATCAAGATCGCTCGGCAGATATTTCACCGCATGTATTCGTACGTGAACTTCCGGATCGCCCTGTCTCTTCACCTCGAGATGTTCCTCGGACTGTGGATCTTGATCAAGGATGAGACTCTCGACGTGCGCCTGCTTCTCATTCTCGCTGTCTTTGCCGACATTGCGACCTTGACTATTGCCTATGACAAGGCGACTTATTCTCACTCCCCTGTCAAATGGAACATGCGCAAGCTCTGGGGGAAGCATTAGTTCTAGGGGTCATTCTTGCAATGGGTACCTGGCTGACGTTGGCCACCATGCTGGTGCAAGGTGAAGAGGGAGGTGTGATCGAAGGCAAGGGTTCGCGAGACGAGGTCCTCTTCCTGGAGATTGCTCTGACGCAGAGCTGGTTGATTCTGATCACTCGCATGGATAGATCTGAACCGATCTTTCAGCGAAACAATCGCCCATCTTTTGCCCTTACCGTTGCCGTGCTTTGTGTCAATGTTGCCGCAACATTGATAGCCAAATTCGGTGTCTTCGGTGAAGCCATGTCCTGGGTAACCGTTGCCCGGGTGTGGGTTATTTCCTTCGGGTGGACAGCTTTGTGCCTCCTAGCTTATCTCGGAATGCATGACTCGCCAATTTTCAACAACATTGTGCATTGCGGAAGACCTCCGAAGGACAAAAAGCGCTCGCGGGAAGACTTAGGTAAGTTAGCAGAAACTCCATTCTTCCTCACATCTTTGGTACGGGTCACTAACCGGTCACAGGTCTGAATATGCAGCGAATGGCCACACAGCATGAGCGGTGTTAGTGGTTTGAAACCGACTCGTACTGCAGTCAATGGTGATGAAAGATGATGAACTGATGATGATCAATGGGGATGTCTGTGATGGGTGAATTTCAATGATTTTATCATGCCGAGGAGAATTGAGAGAGGGGCGATGTCTTGTTTCACGGGGCGACCACTTGGTCCTGCCCGTCTCGTTCTATTATTATCGGACGCTGAACTGTGATTAACAGACCTTAATTTTTACCAGATTATCTTGAATCCTCTCCTGCTATTGTATATCCTTTGCTAAAAGAGCCTTTGGATACAGTATCAATTTTGGACTGGTTATTGTGGTACCCGAATACCTCGACCGAAGAAAGACTGGACAATCATCTTTGAAAACTTCGGCACCTTGGACAATCGTGTATTCATCACCGCCTTGCTAGGCAACGCGAGTCGCGAGGGCGACGCGTGTACGCGCATCAATTGTCGCGCATCAATTGTCGCGTCAATAGACGCGTGGATCGGACGAGGACATTGACGCGAGTATACCAGGCAACCGCGTACATTTGCGAGACTTGAATCAAAATCCGATTCAGCCTTCTTTGCAAGATGCTTTCATGCGAATGTAACTCGATTTCTTCTCCGCACATGGAAGACCTATGCCTTTATAACCGGCATGCAGTCTCGCCAAACTACGCCCGTTTACCTCCATGTACATAATGCATGTCCCCATAAATGGACGCACAGGCTGAAGCACAACTGCCCTAGAAGCCTGGAGTGCACGGACTATGCGTGGGCTAAGTGCCTGAACTCTCGGAGGTTGCAGTATTGCAACTTTCCCAGAACATTCGCACCTTGCCCTAAAGGACCTGCTAAGGTGAAGACCATCTCTATTCAGTATGTCAGCCTGCAAGCTAGCTGTGGTTACTGATATTCAGATGGAATTCTGAGCTCTGCAAAGTCAACTCCAGACATATAGGCATGCGACTTACACCATGAAGAACTTGTTAACGACCAGCAGTGACTATTCGTTGAGAGAGATACTACAACCAATTCACTTTCTGTCTGTTGCCGCAAAGGCCTACTCATGTTTCCAAGTGGGCGGTTGTGTTCTAAATGTCTTGATGGGAATGGTCAGAATCGTGGTCGTTTGGTCTTGGCTACTAAATGTACTGTCCCTTCCCGTCCACATCGGAGTTAGGGCTACAAGAGTCTCCCTCTCCATATGAATACATCTTCAAGATCTACACTGTATAAGCCTACAAATACCCCGCTCTTTCACTCGCTCTTCAACCTGAATTCGAATAATTTACACGAAACAGGGCAAGATTTATAATCTCACTTTGGAAAAGGGTGAAATAAATACTAGTACATGAGTATGCTCGCTGTCCTAAATACTCCACACATACAAAGCCACTAACCTGCCTTCTCGGCAGCATCAGCAAGCCGGACCCCCGATTCCACAGTGGGCAAGCCACAATTACCCTCTCCCTCCGCAATCCGCCCCCTCTGGCTTTGAGGTTGAAAACCATTCATCGAGCCCTCTCCCCCGACATAGATGTCCTTGGCTTCTTCGTCAGCCTCCCTCTCGAAGCGCTTCTGTCGGCGGTACATCCGCCAGAAGACAAGAGTGCCGTGTATCTGGGCTGCAGAGAACGCTATATGCAGGAGCGGCGTGACAACCTTGAAGGCAAGACGCCACCGGTCCCATGTACTTCCAAACAGCCACATTGTCACAACCGTCTCGGTGGCTGTCCCCAATGCGGTTGTAAAGCAGGAGACGAGGAAGATTCTGCTGAGGAGGTGGTGCCGGCTGGGAAAGATACGGTAGAGAATTATAGCGACGTGGGGGAACAACTCGAACACAGTATCGAAGGCACCTATGCTCCAATTTTATTAGTTTTCTTTTTCTTTTTCTTTTCCCCTTTTGCTGCAGGCCAGAGCATAATATTCTTACCCCAGACAGTACAAAGGACAAACTCGATATAGGCATCAGGTTCGCGTAATGGGCGCAGACTAATCGCTATGGCCGCTTGGCCAATGAAAATGGTCCCTATGTGGTGCATCACGGCCACGGGGGACAGCTTCACCCGGTAGATCAGCTCAAAAATGTATATGCCAATCAGCATTTGCGCCACAATAATCAGGATGTCTCCCAGTGTCACCATTGAGCCTTTGACGAAGGGCGTGTTGAATGACGGCCCTTTGCAGAAAGCGACACTGACAAACGGGTATGCGGCAACAATCAGAATGATTAACTTGGTGACACCGGCAATGTGGTGATTCACGAAGCCACGGCGGTTTAGCTCGCTCATATTCGTATAGATGGAGCCATACAGACGGCGAATGAGAAACCCTTCAAGGATGTAGAATCGAGCAATGAAGAATATAACCAGTACAATAGAAATGATCAAGGCTGAAAATGGGGCCAAGTCAGAGATTGGACCGAGTTCTTTCATACCCAGAGGTATTGGACGAGGGTGTCGTGTGCTGAGCTCCATCGTTGCGTGTTTGACAAGTGAGTGAATTTAGAATGAAGTCAGGAAGTGATAGAGACAAAAGATGGTGCTTAGAAACAAAGAATGAAAAGGGAAGCTTGCGATACGCGTTATTCGAAGCACGCGTGAGGCTGTCAACTGTGGTGGGAAAGTTGTGAAAGATAATTGGGAAGGAGTTGCAGCGAGGCTCCGGGGGTAGGGTAACAGGCTTAGCCCCCGTGTGTACCTGATAGTAGACCCCACAAACCCCATAAAAGCTGCACCGCCTAGGCAGAACCGCCACGACCTCGGGAGTTGTCAACCTACCTAGGTAGGAACTTAATGTTTCACTAACTCTACGGTAGACTCCACACGGAGTATATGAAGTTACACCATGTTCACTGGACCTGGCCTTGGCAACTAATTCTTGTCTTGGATGAAATAAACTCTGTACATTATTGGTAGCTGAGGGACTAAATGGAAAAGGCCCAGGTTTTCTGTCTCAAACAATGGGAGACTTAAAACGTGAAATGAATGGAAAACATTAGTTAAGCCTCGAGCCAAGCTTTGCATGACCGGCTACAAAAGCTTAATTAGTGGGGACATAAAATATGCACGCTGATTGGCTGTGTTCTCCTTCCATTTCCCTAACTGGTATTAGTTACTATACTTCACCTGTCTAGGCAACAGAGTAAAGAACAGGGTTGTCTGTTTAGCCGAGCACATATAATACTACTATATTTATAGGGTATGTGTGGTTGTGGATAGACAGGGGAAATTAAGTTGCCTGGGAATTTTCAGAGTTTCCGGGGGAAAGTCAATTGACAATTAAAGTCCAAAACTAACATCCGGTTCCCAACTACTAATATTCTACGTAAATTTACTCCTTGCATAGATGAGTCTCTTATTCTAGCTACACGCAGCACCACTAGGGCCAGGGCGGGGGTGGATATCTGTGGCAGTCTAATAAAAACGTCCTGAAAAGAATACCTCAGAAGACAATATACTACCAAAAAATATTAAGACAACGGCCAACTATTCTTGCATAATATTTCCGAGCTCGCTCTTATCCCAAAGAGCAACCCATATCTCAGATTCACAAATCAGGAAGAGTATCGACAATACTATCTCTGAATCTACCATTTCCCCATCTCAGTACTACCCAAAGGTGACGTAGGAGATTTATAGAACCTTCTTCCATAGTTGTCTTCCATGCCCAATGCAAACCATATGGAAGTCTTAGTCTTCTTCGCTAGGTCTTCGGAAATTAAACCACAGTTCGTGAATCGGGCCCTCCGTAGTAACAGAAAACACCATGTGTGATGAATTATCAGACAAGGAGGTCTGTATTGGGTCATCACTGGTTGCAGAACTTTCTTGGCTCTTCGATTCCAAATTCAGCATGTATTTCAGCTCTAAAAGATTATGAAGAATCCGAAGAGCTGATGAGCCGCGAGCTGCAGCTTGATTTTATGCCTGGTAGAGATTTCCGCCAGTTGCATCGGACTATGCTTCCACTATGATAACGGGGACGCTAGGGCCTAGGGAGTGACATGTGGATGGCTAATGAGGCTAGCGGTATCTTGCTAGTCTAACAAAAGGCTGCGAGCGGCGGTGCGGCCCATCCTGGCTCGAAGTCATTGACCGAACTCCCATCCGACAAACCGACACATATATCCGGGCGTAGGTCTTTCAGTCTAATACAGGAGTAACTGTTGCCGAGAGGCCTGTCTTCACTGCACGTGAGGATTGAGATAGATAAAGGTTTTCATTAGCAGTAGTGCCCTGTGTATGGCTGTATGACTGAGCCCGTTCTCGTGGAATGGTAGCTTGGGGGTTGTGAACTGGAGGTTTCAGGTCTCCACGCCAGTCTTATTTAGAGATTAGCATATGAAATAGTTCAATTTGGCGTTCGGTCAGAAGGGTGATAACTTGCCTCGATTACGCACAGTATGAAGCTCACTATCCCTCAACTCATTAATCGATGCATGGAATGCTTCCACCCATTCGGCTTCTCTCTCTAGACACGAGAATACGAAAGTGATTGAGCACAGATCAATCATTGTGGTAACCATGATAATCTATCCCGAGATTCCAATTGATCGAATAAAATGAGTCACATATCAGCACAGAATTCTATTTTATAAGATATCTAGGGTATCATTTTGAATATGTAGAACGAAGGATGGGATTCACGTCACCCGCGACCATTTCTAACCTATAATTACAGTGAAGTCAGCAGATACTCCATCGTGGTGATTGTAACATAGAAAAAGACCATCTTACCTGCCTAAGAGCCATTCTCCTCTCCGAAGCTCGCCTCTTCCACCCTTTCATTCCGATAGTTATGAAAATAACCCCATTCCAAAACCCACGCAGAGACCCCAACGTACTCACAGCAAGCAGAAGCGAGTGTGTTCCATGCTTACGATGCACGAATTCCGAGATACGGTTAATGGTAGGTGCAATCCACGTTGCCAACATCGCAAGAAAGAAAAGCGATGGCATGATCACGTATTGTCTCAGCGAGACACGTCTCTGCTGCGGAGTTTGATAAATTGTCGGGGCCCTTCCAGGTGGGTATGGACGCTGCATGGTATTCTGTTCAGTGGTATTGCTTGTTATAGTAGATTCTGGGGTGAAAGCTGGTTTTCTCCTGGAATTCGCTTCGACGGTCGTGACACTGCTGGCGGAATTGCCAGAGGTCAGAGCGATATGGTCGTCATCGCTTAGTTTGAACTCGTCGCGGACTCGGGTTATCTCGATACCGATGAGACAATATAGTATCAGGACGATGACTATTATCAGCCTGTTGTGTAACTATTAGAAGAGTAGTTGAGCAGGCGAATGCAGTATACGTACCATACGGGTGCATAGTAGAATATTATTCGGAGGATCATCCAACTGCGGGCTATTGAGCACCATATCTATAGGAGGTTAGTTAGCCTATAGGCATCAGTTTTAAGACGATCAAGAATACTCACAGTCTCGTCACCATATATAGGACCTTTCTCACGGCCACGGATGAAGAGGAAGACAAAGGCAGGGATAAACGAGAGGGTAGAAATAACACCGATATATTTGAGTTCAAGCTTGCGTAAAGATTGGGTATCAAAATGATGGAAGACAACCAGGTATGTATCCAAGGCCATTGCAAATGTCCAGAGCACGTCAGCTACTGGGAACCTATTTTTTTCCCTTGTTAGCTCTACATTGCGGACAACATCGCTTTGGCAATATCCAATACCAATAACATACATTTGAAGAGCAAAGCCTTGGAATTGACATAACGATGAAGTATCTCCAGCTGCGGGTCCACTAGTGGATATCATGGTAGCGACAGAGTCGAAGAGATTATAGAAGGAATTGAAGAATATTATACGATGTATAGGACTCCGGAAGTGCCGAGAAAGAGAAAAGGCGCCGATTATCGTGAATGAGCCTAGAATAGAGAGAACTGAAGAGACTCGCCCTGCAATGGCGATCCCCTTGAGCTCCTCAGGAGAGTGAGACATAGCTCAGACCATAACGAGATAGATACAAGAATTGCCAACTCCCGTCTATTTGAGTAAATCAGGACAAAAGATAAAGTTAGCGATATCACGTTGTGTCGATGAGTATTCTTTGGCCCGAATGACGTGATTTTGCATATTAAAGTCTTGCAGCGAGGCTCCCAGCGAGTGAATCGATGAATTATATTGGGTGTCAGAGGATTAACTGTCATATGCAAAATCTATATAGCAAAATTACGCTATCCCAGGAGCTTCTGGTCCTAAACAGGCTCATCGCTCTGGATAATGACGAAGTTGTATGTCTAGAACAATGTGATAGCTCAGATCAGCCAATCATGGTCGTATCATACAAGGATCAAGCAATGTTGCGCCATATAAATGAGCCAATGGTCTAAAATGTGCCTGGATTTAATCAGACGCTCTTACCGCGAGTCTGGGTGTCTACCTTGAGTAGTTCGTAATAGTTCGCAGTAGTGCGCACAATAAACGCATAGAGCCCTAAGAATATATTCGCTCAGATCATCAAATCTTATTTTAGCTATCGACAGAGGCTGTGCCACTGTTATCGCACATATATTGAACCACAAACCAGAATTGCGTCGGCTGATGCCGAAATGTGTGACTGTTTCCCCTTTTTTTCGTCGGATCGGGACCCACGAAGATCCCCGAACGCTTTTCGATCGAACTCATCTCATTAACCGTTCCATACCCACAATTTCTACTGCAATGTCCACTGAATATAGAGTGACGGTGGTGAACTCCAGCATTCTGTGCTCTGGATATTATATTTGGTTCTATAGCTTGATCCATTGACTTTCTGTTCTCTACTGCGCACCTTTATGAGGGATTTATTATGCACGATCGAAGTTGCATTAAATGATCGATGAATTAGATTATGTACGATCTCGAGTCCACAACGTTGAAACAATATAGAATGAACTTAGAGGGCAGCGCCGACCAAAAGGAGAGCACCAGAGGCGATCATGGCGTTGAATCCGGGGACCAGGGAGCCGGCACCGTTGGACTCGGAGTCAGACTCAGACTCGGAGCTAGTCTCAGACTCAGACTCAGAGTCGGAGGAGCCTGTACAGTTCACAGTTAGTATTCGTAGTTTCCCATAATTTCCCATAAATGACTGGAAGAAACTAGAGATTCGAGAGCAACGTACCCTTCTTAGAGCCGGAGCTGGAGCTGGAGCTGGAGCTGGAGCTACCTTCGCACTCGCCTTCGAGGCTCTGGAAGCGCTCCATAAAGCCCTTGAGCGAGCTCACAGCGTCGGCGAGCTCGCTGGTTTCACACTTGTCTTGGATACAAGAGCTCAGCTTGGTGGCATCGTCCTGGTAGTCGGAAGCGGAACCGCTCATGCCACAGACGCAAGTAACATCAGCGGAATCAGGGCTACCGCACTTGTCTTCGAGACCGGCGGAGCTGTAGAAGGTGTCGAGACAGGTCTTGATGCAGGAGGGCACGTCACCGACGACGTCGTTCCAGGTCTTGAGGTCGGCGGCGACGGCGGCGGAGGCCAGAGACAGGACAGCGAGGGAGGAGAAACGCATGATGATGCAGGAGGGGGTATATATGAATAAGAGTATTAAAGCGGTGGCCGTGGAGGCTGTGGTATAAAGGCTTGCAGAGAGAGAAGATAAAGGAGCGAGTGGTCTACAGAACTTGACGTCCTCGCGGCTTGGAGGCAGACTATATAGGGGCTCAGCTGGCTCACCTCGTTCCTATTCCCACTCAATAGGGGCTCTTCTTTAGCAATGAAACATATTCCGCATCCTCCACACATTACCTACAAAAAATAAGTGCCAAAGTCCATGGTAACCAATAAGCTGTTGTGATCGTCAAAAAACACGAGATGGGAATTGAATATACGGGACGTGGTGAGCTTGGCGCAGGGTTTTATAGTTTAATACGAGAAGTGCACGGATACAGATTAAGATGATTTAAGATGATTGAAGATGATCTTGGAGCCCCGTTAGCACAGAAATAGATCGAATGGCCGTAGATCTTGTGCCAAGGGTTGATTCGTTTCCCACGACCCTGCCGATCGCAATTTTCCGCTCCGCTCAGCCTCGTACAGAGCCGCCGTTGGTCTTTTTTTCGATACGAGCTTGTGGAGATCTTTGTCCATATGTAGTCAACGGATGTTCGTTGTCGATACCTCAGCTTTCTTTCGTTTGACGTGGTTTGAAGTCGGAAAAAGGCATGGGACTTTGAAACAGTGCGTTGTCATGACACCTGGGCCAGGTTGGCAAAAGTCAAATATCCTAAAAAGAAAAAGGATGCAGAAGCCAGGAATTTCTCAGCCATGCTGGCATGGACTCGTAGGAAATGCCAAATTCCTCACTCCGTAGATCCGCTTGTCCATGTTCTATACTCCCGAGGTCCAGTCTTGAAGTGACTTAGCAAACTCGGATATGAACTTGTAAGTTACGCTTGATTTCCAGTTACCGACAGTACTAAGGTAGCCGGTCGGTTTGGTTGACGACTTGTCGCTTAACAGGTCAATGTGGTCAAATACAGGTTGAAGAATACCTAGGTAGCTAATGAGGTCCCTATCCTATAGAACCAAGCCAATGAGATGGAATAAACAAACGAGGAAACGACGACAATGTTGTCAAACCTATGGCGAGAGTCGATTTAAGAGTGGATCGTGAATGGTATAATCTCGGTACGGGCGTCAATCGAGCGGAGTATTTCACAGGGGATCAAGCCGAAGCAGTGTAGTCCACATCTATAAATGGTATACGGAGTACGGAGTAATTGAGATGGAGCCACTCGCACCACAGAGTTTTGATTTACTCCCTCTCCCTAGACAGGGAGCAACCTACTAGTTATCACTCTGTACTCCGTACGGAGGAGGTCTTCGTGTTTGAGTTTGGGCTGGCGTTGTAATTTTGCAATGTCTTCGTTGGTGCAGGGTGTTTAGGACGGCCCGGGGATGCAGTTGATTGAGATGTCAAAGAGAAAGTTGGGAGTGGACAAGCAAAGATGCCAATAATGGGAGTTTTACTCCGTACTCCGTATCGAAATAGGGAAATGTACGGAGTAAGGCGATAAAGAGTTTGATGAACACGACTTGAGTGGTTGTCCCCGGCTTTTAACCGCGTTGGCGAGGAACGGATTGGAGTAAAAGCGGCAAGACCTGAGCACTCAAAAAGGAAGGAGCCAAGAGGAGGGAATCCGATACGAGGAACGGAGCACTCCGTATGTTTCGTAGCTACAAAGAGATCGAAATATGTTAACTCGATTATGGATTATTGTAAACTACACAGAGAGACAAGACACCAAAATCCCTGGTTCCGGGCCAATACCATTGTGGGCAAAGGAGTCGGTTCCATGGGATACCAATGTGCAACATAAGGAAAGAAAATGAAGGGAAACGATATACACAGCGCTGGACAAACGGGTGGGAACGTCGATGCAGAGGAGGCCACTTATAGATTGGTCATCATGCCCAGGGCTTCCATCAAGGAATGAGACATAGGCGCAAAAGGAAAGAGTATGTAGGAGATATGTGCAGTGAGAAAGGGAAGGTGTCATAATCAAGTCTTCGAAGTTAAGTGGTCCGCAGCCTGGTCTTTAGTTAGTATCGTGCAAAACATGCAAAGCCGAACTCGAAAGGGAACCTACCTTGTCAAGGTTGTAGTCAAACTTCTCCAAGGCATCCAAGGACTCATCACGTGTGAAGCCCATGCCCGTCAACCGCTGCAGGATCAGGTCATCTTCGCCAGAGTCGTTGTTCAGAGCCCATCCGGGCTCCTTGGATTTCTCTCCTTTCGAGTCTTCGTCGCTGTGCGGCTTGGTGTTGTCAAGAGGCGCGAAGAGCGCGTCCCATTCATGCGCAGAAGGCTTGGATTCTCCCTCCTTGGGTGATCCGACAGGCGGAGCGGCGGATGCATGGACGTTGTTGTCGAAAGCGAAGAACTGAGAGGAGCTGGATTGGTCAACATCGGCACCGGAGACAGCCTGCTGCTTCTGGGATGGGGTGTCGAAAGAGAAATCAAAGTCGGTGGTATTTTTGGCTTCCTGGCTCTGTGGCTCATCATCCTCATCGTCATCTGCTTCGACTGCGGGCGCAAGGTTCATTCCCGCGAAGGCTGCCTCAAAGTCCGGTCCTCCCACCTTCGCTCCACCGGACGGGATAGCAGCATCCGAGATAGAGTCTCGTTGGGTCTCATTGCTTACGACTGGCGCACCAGTGGTGTGCTCCACTGAATGAGGCGCGTCCGGTGCCACGGTGGGATCGGCGCGGTCGGGCAAAAGACCATTAAATTGAGGGGGGAGATGAACGTTATCTTCTTTAGGAGCCTCATACTCTGGAGGGCTCTGTAGTGCCCCGGGAGATGGGGGGTTTGTTTGAGGTTCCCGGGACAGGGAAAGCAGCCAATTGAGCAGCGTCAATGGAATCCTGCTGAGTCTCCTTTTTGGCGTTCGGCGCTGGAGGCGTGAAATTGTCATCGAACCCCAGAGGACCCTCATCGTCAGAACTCTCATCTTCGTCATCATCATGGTGTAACTCTTGGATCGGGGGAATTCGGATGGACGGGCTAATGCAGCTCCATTTGTCTGCTCAGTTCCAGTTACATGCTTCATAGAAGCAAACGCCTCCTCGAAGTCGTTACCTTGCTGGGATTCTGACCGTTTGTGTGCCTTGCTACCAAACAGCTCATCAAAGCTTAGGTCCTTATTGGCTTCGACCTGGCTATCATTGGCGATAGAGGATGTCGCCGGTTCGGGCTGCTGAGCAGTTGCGGCTGGGACCTCAGGGAACTTAGCCGAGGCGTCTTGGCCTTCCTCCTCAAACGGAGATCGTGCGGGGGTACCCTCAAGAGTTGATGGTGCTGCACGGCTGTAGTCGCTAGATTCTGCCACTGATTGAGGTCCATAGTCACTGGTAGCCGCCTGAGAAGGCGTGCCGAATCCAGAGGTTTCAGGGCCGCCGAATCGACTAGCGGGAGGCGAGACCATAGTAGACGAAGTCACGGACTGGTTATCGTTGAACTGCAGGAAGTTCGGGGTGAGCTGTCGGGACTGGCTCGCAGGCGGGGGCTCAGAGAAGGGCCCCGCAGGGAATGCGCCAGGCAAAGAGCCGGGTGGAGGTGAGACCGATGGGGTTGTAACAGCTGAAGTACCAGGAGAGGTTACCGCGACTTGTGGTGACTCGGAGCGGAACGAAGTGGGTGGTGGCCCGGCAGCAGGGGAAGCTGCGAATGACTGTCCGAAGAGGCTGTCAAATGCCCTTTGCTGATCATTTGAGACATCGGGGGACCGTGCCTGTTCATTCGAGCTACCCGTTCGACGGAAGAACGGATTTGTGTTCTGGCTTGCCGTTGAGGCAGCAGGGCTCACAACCTCGGGCACGCTGGCGGCCGGTGTCGCAGACTCCTCGGAGTACTGCGGGGTCTGACTAGCCAGATCGTCAATCTCACCCTGGAGCTTGTCCCGTTCACCTTCGACGGTGGCCAATTGCTTTTTGTTAATGGCAACAAGACCCTTCTGTTGGCGCGCACTAGATCGTGCCTTCTCGAGTGCTGGCTTAAGCTGAGCAACTTCGGCATTGGCCTGACGGATCTTCTCCTTCAGGCTGGCATTCTCCTGCTCATCGGTAGCCAAGGCTGTCGAAACTTGCGTATATTGGTTTTGCAGATCTTGACGGCTGCCGTCCAGCAATGCATATTGCTGCTGCAGTTTCTGCGTCTCTGCCTTGGATGACTTAAGGCGCTCCTCAAGTGCCTTGAAATTGGTGACCTCTTGCTCGTACATTGAACGTGCTTGGGCAAGACGGGCCTCAAAGTCACGCTTCTGCTGCGAAGTTTGTGAAATGTCTTGTTCAGCAGAGGTCCTCTTCTCCTGCACAGTGTGCATTTCCTTGGCCAGAGAACCAATTTGGTTGGATAAGTTCGCGAGCTCAGTGGTCTCATTGGTCAACTTGTTAGATTCTTCGGGATCATTGTCGCCAAGGAGATCATCCGACGGAGGCGGTGGGGAGCGAACTGCTGCCGGTGTTCCGGCTGATGCACCAGTGATCTGTGGCTGCAAGCTCTGGCCAAATGTTGAAGTCGGAACAAAAGGCTTGAAGGTGTGTGATGCCGTCTGAGGGGATGCTCTAGAGGAAGGCGAGCCTGGAGTTTGGAAAGCACTATTGGAGCCTCCGGTAGATTGAGGCATCTGAGGCTGGGCGAATGGCGGCGCGGGCGAATCGAGGCCGAACAAATCATCAGCAGCTGTCCTCACTGCGGGTGCCGGTGCCGGTGCCGGGGCAGGTGTGGGGGCTGCCATTGGTGTAGGCGCTTGGCCGCGCATGCTGGGCGGGATGAGTGCGGGCGGGACCACCTGTGGCAGCGGCTCCTTGCCGCTACGCTGCATTCTCACCAAGTACATAGCCACAGCAAATTCATCCCGGCTTAGCTGGCCGTCGGCGTCGATATCAGCAAGGTCCCAGATCTGAGCAAGCGTTTCTTCAGGGAGCTGGGCCTTCATGAAGAAAGTGACAGCTTGGTCTCCAGTAATTAGTCCCAACTTAGCTGTATCAACAGTCTCAAAGATGCTATCGAACTGAGCCTTCTCTTGTGGCGTAATCAACCAATCTCCCCCGGTGGCCTGGGCGGAAAGAGAGCCTACAAAAGGCGAGCGATTGGGTTGGTTCATAGGGCTTGCAGTTCGCTGGGGGCCAGTAAATTGTTGGGGAATGGCCGGGATTGGGGGCACATCGGGTCTCGACCCAAAAGACGTACGTGCGGCCGATCCCCTTCGAGCTGCCGCATCGTACAAACCAGGTGGGAGGGTCGCTGGAATTCCACGCAGGGCGCCAGATTTATATGAGGTCAGGAGATGCATGGCAATGGTAAACTCGGTGGCATCCAAGGCACCTCGTTGCTTGGTGTCAGACAAAAACCAGATACGACCCAGAACCTCATTTGGGAGGCGGGCGCGTTCAAAGATCTGTTTTGCGGTTTCACCTAGAGATCAAACGGTAAACGTGTTAGATGCGGTGGCAGTTTCCCGGCAGTAAAGAGCTACGTACCTGAGATCATCCCATTTTTGATGTCCGACTTCTCGAACAGCGAGACGAATTTGCTGGCGTCATCCGGCTGGAGTGGAGGAACACGGATAGGGCCACCCGGTCCAGGTGGAGGGCTTTTGGTACCCGATTCCGGGACGCTTGCCGTCGTATCCACCACAATTCCGTCAAAACGAGGCAGAGGGCCAGCTATGAAGAGGATGCGGGATCAGCATGAGTCCCATTTCTCTATAGGAAACACCACTCACATTGCAGAGCCAGCTCATCGGAGGGTGCACGGCCAGCTTGGGCATGTCCAATTAATCGCAGAACAATACCGAAGCCAGACGGGGTCAGGAGACCCCTGTTCTCTTTATCCGCAATTTGCCATATCTACACCACCTATAATTAGCCATGGCTCCCATTGTTGCGACCCAACACCCATGATATCCACATACCAGGCCGAGAGTATCGGGGGTTAGGTGAGTCTTCTCAAAGAATGGAACGGCGATTTCGCCAGTGATGACGCCGAGGTTGGTGGTATCAGCGGCCTGGAAAAGCTGGAAGAAAACGCGCTTTTCCTCAGGAGTGAGGTTAAGGTTCGGGTGTCGTTGTGCTGGAAGATTGAGATCCGTCAGCTCCGCTGTGTTGCGCATAGACAATGCGGGTGTATGAAAGGGAGGGGGTGGTGATGACGGAGGTCGGCGGGCCTTCTCCTTAAGTGCGCCGAAGCTCTCCTGTAGTTCATTTTGGGTCTGACAAGGTGTATTAAGTATCACTCACTGGTATCAGCCATTGCTGCGTCCTAGGAGGAGCTTAACTCCCCGCCTTCCAATGAGTTCACAATGTTGGGGGCCTTGAGGGACAAGTTGGAGACACGGGGTGCTGTCAGCTTAGTCTGAATATGCGACAAGCATGGGCGAGCGCAGTATTTGACAGGGACAGTGAGGACACGAGATATAATAGATCTCGAGCTCCAAAGAGGAAAATAAAGATCAAGAGGAATGGTGATAGAAAGTGGCTGGAGTCGATGTCGTAGGGAAGGTTCCTGGGGTTCTCAAGGCGGTCAGTCGGTCTAGCGCCCATTCCAACACGTTGTCTCGCCCTAAAAGGGGGAGGACACTAGATACGTACAAAGAACAATTGAAAGATGTTGATAAGACTTGGAATTTACCAATTAATAGAATTGTTCTTATTCCAGTTGATCTAATGAAATCGGTTGTTATTGGGATGCTCTCCGAATCTCGTCAACATCAAAGCCGGAACTATAGTTAACTAACTATAGACATTACATATACTCCGTAGAATATAAGGACCCGTTCAGCATACCACTTCTGTGCGCCTGCATTCAGAAAGTTCTTCATATCTTTCAAGCCCTCATTCTGGATTTGCTTGTCCATGATGACTGTCGATATAGGCCGTATCGGTCTCAACCTGGTCTTCTTCCAGTCCCCTTCTCGGTTCTCGAAGACAGTGATCCTTTTGTCAATATTTCGGAGATAATTTCCTCGACACTCTTCAACGAGCTCTTTGAGAATTTTTGTATAACGACTAATAAAATAGATGCAAATATCCTCTCGGTTGTCCTTAACCACATAGTGGAGGATGAGCAGGCGTCCATTATACCAGAAAGATTACGACCCATCCCATGGAGAAAAAGTCAAACAAAATTTATTTCCTTGATTTTGGATGCTCGTTCTTTATGGAGACCTTACACGAGCTATCAACGAGTGCGCATTGTGGAGAAAAGGTTGGGAGGCTATCCAGTCAAGCAGCATCGTCGTCATAGTAAGAGACATGAAGCGTTGAAGCTTCAACCCGTTAGAATGATCTCTTAACAGAGTGGGGCATTACTTACTAAAGTAACTTCTTACTAGGCCCCATATAGAGGGTAGCATAGCGAGTGGACAGGATAACCGTTCCCAAAGTACAAAAAAGTCGAGTATAGTCCATGTGACCGGCAAGCAGCTGTTGTGCGGAGGCAGATGCCACACTGAAGCCGGGGTAGAGGATGTCTACAACAGACATCTGGAAGGACTGTGGTTGGAGCTGCCCCTGATGGTGTTCATTGCATATAAAAAATGGTCGGCAATGCGATAGTCGTACATAGTTGAGTGGTATCAGAAGAGGGCTATTACCGCTCCCATTTATACCTTTATAACTACCCCTGTCCCTCTTCAATCACAATGCCAATGCGACTATTCGATATCTTCGTTCTTAGGACAGGGAAAGGCGAGGCAGGCCCCATGCTGCAGATTGCATGAAGTCAATGTATACTTAGAACGGATTGAGCTGTAGCTCATATTGATCACCAGTCTTTGCCATCCGAGTAGTAGGGGCTTGTAGGTCAGCGGGGTATTTGTGATCCCCTTCCATTCTAGACATAGCAATTCGATAAAAGAATCTGACTACGCACAGATTTAGGAGACGGCCATGCAAGTAGTTCGAAGGATGCGGTTTGATTCAGTAGTGGGGCCATAAGGAAACCAGTAAATTCCACAATTCCATCGAAATTCCGGTAGCAACGAAGCCTTACATATTAATTGTTGCAAGGAAAAGGGGAGTAATTTGTTATAGTGCTTGACCTATTCATGCACAGCAAAAGCTCCGCGCCTCTGCCAGGATTAGGCCACGTGACTATTGAGACTTGAGTTCTCCGTTCGCTGCCCAACATGGTGCAACATTTCCCAAACGAAAGAATGCGTCATGACAAGAAGGGCTTGATGAGGTCTTAAGACGAGATCTCTATATGTTTCAGAATTAAGCCTTTTCCCCTCGAACACCACTAAACTGTGTGTGCCATATCTGCCTCTCATCGTCCGCGCTGATCTGTAGTCACCAATCTCCCCTTGGAACCTTAGAAGGTTCTCCCTTTTTACCTTCCTTCACCTTTGCTGTCCCTTCCTCATAACACCTATACCAAACCTTTTTGCCACCACCCAAACAGTTATTGCTTCTGTACATTTTTGCCAAAACTCTGCATGTGTTTTGATTCGCTATGGCTTTCCACTACGCGGATACTCTCGAGGAGCATAGCTGGGTTGGCGGAGGACTGGACGCTTATATCTACCACGTTACTCCTACCATCGTGGTGAAAACTGTTCGTCGCGACCGAACCCCTGAGGAAAAGGCAGCGGGGCATCCATTCCTCAAGGAGATCGCGTTTTACAAACGTCTTGGGCAGGATCGATGTCCGGATATTATTGAATGTTTCCTTATACTCCCGGACTATCTTTTTCTATCATATTGCACGCATAAAGCAATCGCCCCTCGCTTCTATGAACGCCAGGAGCGAGAGATAGGAAGAAATGGTTTTCATGGGCCTCTTATTAGAGTCAAGGAATACGAGGATCCTGCTCTTATTGCTCGGTGGATACAACAAATCACCTCTGCTCTTGAGTATGTGGAGAAAATGGGCTTCTGTCACAATGATCTACATGCAAGTAACTGTCTCCTAGATAGGAACTTCAACCTAAAGCTAGCTGATTTTGGTCGTGCTACCACTATTGGACAGCCGCTCGAAGGTGTCTTACCTCCACGGGCTAAACCAATACTTGCCGGACCATTGAAAGGCACATACGGTCTCTGCTCCGCTAGAACTGAACAGTTTGCTGTCGGGACACTGCTATACTTTATGGTATATGGCTATGAACCCTATGACGATATTATCCTTAGCGCCGCAGAATGGGATCGCCGTTTTGGGGAACTGGAGTTTCCAGAACTTAATCGCCATAAGGTTTTTGATGGTCTTATTTCTGCTTGTTGGCATAATGTCTACCCTACAATGGCCTTGCTAGCATACGACTTCAAACGCAAGACAAAGGATATGATCCGGAATGCAGATTATGTCTTTGTTGACTCTAAAAAGGAGACAAAGACCTGTGAAGCATTGGTTCGCAGAGGCTTGCTAGGATCTGAGCAAGCTCTCCGCTTTCAGCCGGCCTGGCGAAGATATCTACATGCTATTGTGAAGAGAAGCATGTTCGCTTGGCAATGCTTTATACAAAGATTCTGGACCTGGCGGCGCTGAGATCACAAAGAATCGCCGAAAACTGATCATCAAAAAGCACATCATCAGTCCTTACATCCGCGTGTACAATACCAAGGCTATGGAGGTGGCTTAGAGCACCGGCAATGTCGCGGTAGAGTGATGCGGCGAGCCTGCCGTTGTGGTCACATCGGCAGGTAATTGTCGATATTTGCGGAGATACAATTCCTTTCGGTGTCGATTGCTTCTATTATGTGTGGATGTGGTCCATTTTGCAGTAGCTGTAAGACAGCTCGTTCGTCTCTTCATGGATTGAAATGGAAGACATAATGCTAAAGGTCGCTTCGAGGGGCATCAATGTTAGGAGGTGTGAAAATTCGACGAGACATCCCTTCCTTTCAATTCAAGGCAGCTTAGACGGGTTTTCAAACATAATCAATTGCTTTTTCATGCCTACACAAAATCATTAGTACAGCTCATATCGCAGCCGTTCGGCTTTCTGTTAGAAAACACCTGAAACACGTATAACACATTTCCATCTGATCCATCTGACTTGATTTTCTCATACTTGTATGACCCTAGGAACACATGATAAGTCCATAGCGTGCAAAAGGCAATTGGCTCTCAGGACTCGGAGACGCAGTATTCTCAACTTCGGGATCAAAGCAACCCCATTCAGCTCTCGATCTAAAAAAAGCTCCACGTATTGTTCTCTATCCTGAATTTCAATTGGAGCAGGGGTTTCTCCCAGTTAACAAGTTTTACATTTTCATGACACTATATAGAGATTAGCCAAGATCGACAATATCTACATGGGGTCAATAGGAATGTAGTGACTACAGTTTCTTGTGTGAGAACCTTGCGACAGCACTTGGGATTAGACGTTAACAGTAACGTCGAACCAGCCAATGCTCAAAGACCAAGGAGGAAAAAGGGAGCAAGTTAAGGCGATTTTCATGAAGTGAAATTGTATTTAAACAAAGACACGAACACGTTATTGATTTTGGCAAGGTTTGCAGACATCAAGAAGTGAATTCTGTGTTGATATTCCAACTGGCTGCGTCAATAACAGCATTGGTTTTCTACGGAGCAAGTCTTGCTTTCTGGCTCTAATCGATCAAAGCCGCGAGCTTGCAAAAGTTAGGCAAGGAACCGATCATCTTCAGCCAAGCTGTGATAGGTGGCTTCGTCTTCCTAGACTCAGTCGCTTCTATCCTGCTAGCAGTTCTGAAAGCAAACGTAATACTAAAGGTGGTAGGTTACTCATCGATAAGGAATTCAGATATATCTCGGCCTATACTGACTGTAGCTTGAAGTTGATAGTGTGCTTCTTTTGCTTCTTTTGGACGAGGTAGGAGTAATGAAACAGAAGAATAATAAGACCGACTTCTGTTAGTATCGAAGTGTTTCTACTTTACAACACCATTTAACCTATATGGTATCTGCCTTACTGTTCTTGGGAGCTGTTGGCCTTCTATCACTTTCTATATGCCTATCGGTGCGCTTTGGTTGTACACTCAACCTATTGTGGGCACTCTAATGACCAAAAACGTAGGAGCACCGCAACATATTGTTCTCTCTTCCTTTGACACATGGAATATAATTTGTTATTTGGTATTGAACGCATTAGAGTGCTGCCAGATAGCTTCTACTTATGCGAGGGTGTGAATGATCTGTCATATGTCTTTTCTGCGCCTTGCTCTTTTCTGCCCTTCTCCATATCTTCGACTAGATTTTTGGGGTTTCAATTTGGGAGTAGTGTACCTACAAGGAAGATAAGTGCGTCCAGGAAATTGTAGGGCTCGCGATCCCACTTACCCCAGATTGGTACGCCCTGAAACCCCGAAAAGTGCTCAATGCAATACATGACGATACACTTCCTCTCGTCTCGGGATTTCGCTCCTAGATGTATGCTGCATGATGTTGCTCAACCCCACTGCCCAAGACGTTTCTTCAACCACTGACCGTGGGAGGACACACATCGAGAACCAACCCAGTTACTTACGATGTGCACACATTACGAGACCCAAGGAAAGAACTTCAGAGAGTAATAACAATGGCATACGTATGTAGAAACCCGAAAGTGGATGGAATGAGGGGAAATTTCATCGCTGCTTCAGGGATATTAAAGATATATCGAACAACAAAGCCAGAAAATCATTGGCAGCAAAACTTATGTTCCCTTCTATTTGCAAGAAGCCCGATAGACGCTCGAAGACCGAACCTCTAGACTCACGTTGGTCCCCAAGCCAACCCGTAGAAGTGAAACAACCAAGAGTCCCAAAGACCGGTCACAAGACATGGCTAATCTAGTACTCGGGCTCCAGCTCCTCATCACCCTCGATGGAGTCGGAGGCGACCTCCTCGTAATCACGCTCCAGAGCAGCGAGATCCTCACGAGCCTCAGAGAACTCACCCTCCTCCATACCCTCACCAACGTACCAGTGAACGAAGGCACGCTTGGAGTACATGAGATCGAACTTGTGGTCGAGAGCGGACCAGGCCTCGGCGATGGCGGTGGTGTTGGACAGCATGCAGCTATATTATAATATTAGTATTAAAGTTGCAATTAGGTCCAAAGACCCGAAAGAATCAGAACGGGGAACTTACACAGCACGGCTGAGGTTGGCGAGATCGCCGTTGGGGACCTGCTGGGGAGGCTGGTAGCAGATACCGAGCTTGAAGCCAGTAGGGCACCAGTCGACGAACTGGATGGTGCGCTTGGTCTTGAGAGTGGCGACAGCACCGTGGGCGTCCTTGGGAACGACATCACCGCGGTAGAGCAGACAGGTGGCCATGTACTTGCCGTTGCGGGGGTCACACTTGACCATCTGGTTGTTGGGCTCGAAGCAGTTGGAGGTAATCTCGGTGACAGAGTGAGCCTCGTGGGCGGCCTTGTCGGCGGAGATGATGGGAGAGTAGGCGACCAGAGGGAAGTGGATACGGGGGTACGGCACCAAGTTAGTCTGGAACTCGTTGAGGTCGACGTTGAGGGAACCGTCGAAACGCAGGGAAGCAGTGATAGAGGAGACAACCTGGGCGATCAGGCGGTTCAGGTTCTCATAGCTGGGACGCTCAATGCCGAGGTTGCGGCGGCAGATGTCGTAGATAGCCTCGTTGTCGACCATGAAGGAGCAGTCGGAGTGCTCCAGGGTGGTGTGAGTGGTGAGGATGGAGTTGTAGGGCTCAACAACGGCGGTAGCGTTCTGAGGAGCAGGGTAGACACAGAACTCCAGCTTGGACTTCTTGCCGTAGTCGACGGACAGACGCTCCATCAGGAGAGCACCGAAACCGGAACCGGTACCACCACCGAAGGAGTGGAAGACCAAGAAACCTTGAAGACCAGCACAAGCATCGGCAACACGACGCACACGGTCGAGGACCTCATCGATCATCTCCTTACCCACGGTGTAGTGACCACGGGCGTAGTTGTTGGAAGCATCCTCCTTACCGGTGATCATCTGTTCAGGGTGGAAGAGCGAACGGTAGGTACCGGTACGGACCTCGTCGACGACATTGGGCTCGAGATCGGCGTAGATAGTACGGGGAACGTACTTGCCCTGGCCTGTGAAGTGGGGGAGAAAGAATGTTAGGGAGCCATGCTTTGGAATTTGCACATCAAGGCGGGGGAACATTGAAAAAAAAAATTATTTTTCATACCAGTCTCAGAGAAGAAAGTGCTGAATCCGTGGTCGGGGTCGGCCTTCTTGCGCTCCTCAGTGAGGTATCCATCGGGCTATTATGGGTGTTAGTCGCGGGTGTTTACCTTCCGGCAAGAAAATAGGGGGTACGGGTGCCCGAGTCAAGATTGGGCGTTCACCACGAGTTTGATTGGAATTTCAACATACCTGAATACCGTGCTCCAGACAGTACAGCTAGAAAAAACGAAGCTGTCAGTTTACCGAAGACTTGTCCCTCAATTGGGGTGTGGATAGTTACCTCCCAGCAGGAGTTGGCGATCTGGCAACCGGCCTGGCCGACTGTAGGGAACGATCATGTCAGCGCGTTCATTGAAGAGAATATATCAATTCTGACGAGCAGAATTGATGGACGATGTTGACATACCGTTCAAACTGATAATCTCTCTCATTGTGAATCGAGTCGATGTTTTTTCAGGCTAAAAAATCAGGAGGGGAATATGGAACCCAAACAACAAACGCGGCGGTCTGAAACTCTCAGTTAGGTTCACGGGAAATGCACGATGAAAGGGGGCGGGGGATAGCCTTACCTGAAGAATGGAGGAATGGACGAGAAGATGGAAGGGAAAACAAAGTCGACCAGAAATGTTGTGGAGGAGGAGCCGTCTGTGCTGTACAGGGGGGAACTTCGTTGTTGATCCGTTCGTTGGGTCGCGTCGAGGGATCTGATTGGTTCCTTCCCGGTGAGGAGCAGCGGTTACTGACCGCCTCGTAGTGGTCTCGTGATTCCACGTGATGGCACCATTAGTACCTGGTAATATAGCAGTATTAAGAACATATTCCAAGCTGAGAATAGTTTGGAAGGTTCGAATTTGCAAAAATCACCAAGTTCTGTCGAGTGTTGAGCTCGATTCCTCGAAGGTGTGTGGTGTGGCAGCGGTGTTGGAGCTATCTCAATACTCGGTCAGGTCGGATCCACTCGGGGGGAACCACCTCGAACCACCATTCGGCCATATTATAGTCAAAGTACTCCATGTAAGACACACATCTCGGTACTGTATATACTTCCAGTATTGCATTTTCAACATTTGAATGCTAATTTACATCCAGTACTATCATCGTGAAAATCTGCTCTAGTCTCGTCATGAGCCGAGAATAAGACATCACTAAAACATCATCTCGTCCACCTAAAAAAAGTCCCCCCTATATTGCACAGCAGTACACCAAGTCTTTCATCATGCATATCAAGCTTATTCCCACTCTGGGACTCATGCTCCCGCTTTTCACAGCAGTGGCGCAAGCAAACGTGGAAAAAACCATCTTCCTAGCACCAGCACCAGCAACCGTTCCTTCCGAGGAGCCAGACCTCGACGATCTAGGTCTGGAGCGTCTTTCACCACAGAGGCCCGTCGTGCGCACTCGTCTCAATGCCTCGTTTCCAACGACCGAGGCCCCCGACGGCACTGACTCGTGGTTCTTCCTTGAAAACCTGAACCCGGGCCAGCGGTATGAAGTACGAGTGTGCTGGCTAGCCACAGTAAGACCACCCACCAATTCCTCTCCAATCCCCTCCCCCTTCTATCTCTATTTCTTTATAAGATGTGTTATATCAGTTGCCAGGCATAATATAACTAACAAATCCCTAGCAACCAACAACATTCACCCTGAACACGTACACGCTCTCTAAAACAATAGAAGACAAAAACCTCCTGTCTTCCCTGAGCATGTACACATCAGCCCGACTCGCAACACTAGACCCAAAACTCCAAGCAAATTCTATCCCGCGCCGGGGTAATCCACGCAGTAGCAAAGATCCGCTCGACCCCGCACCGACCAGTGATTCGGTCCTGTTTCTGCATGTGCACGCCGCAGCAGATTACTTCAGTACCGATCAAGCATTGATGCGGAATGTCCCACCCGTGGCCGTGGACTTGATTCTTGATCCATTCTTGTTTAATGTTTTCCCGCGCTCGTTGGTGCCGACTGCTGGATGGATTGTACTTGTTGCTGTTCTTGCGCTGGTGATTGGTAGGTGGGCTGTGAAGGAGGTTGGAAGAGCTGTGGATGATGCTCGGAGACAGAGTGTTTTGGAGGAGATGAAGAAGAAATGAGGTTGGTGCGGGGGGGTTTTGTTGGAAATGTACGATTGAACTAAGTATGAGCTAAACAAAGAAGACATTGAAATCGAAGTCCAATAACGAGGGAATGGCAACAGTCACGAAGAGTGGACAGTTGGGTTCATTTAACTATATGGCTCATACAGAAGTTCTATAACATGGATATGTACATAATCATTAGTTACAAGTTCAAGGTTGTGTAGCCAGCTTTGAACTATAGGCGCGGAAAGGGTCGAACGACAGAAATTAAAAAAAAAAAAAAAAAGCAAAATCCAGATAGGACAACAAGAACGATTAAATGCCGAAGCCGCAATATCGAGTACATAGGGGGTGTGCTGGGTACAGGATGAACGATGGCGATGGGAAATTCTTAACAAAAGCAAAGGCATGGGCAGTGAACAGAGGCAACGGGGATAAGAGTCAAAAGCAAAAAGGAATACCAAAGGCTAACGCCGCAACCAACGTTAGGGTCAACCGACCCCCTCTTCTCTTTCCTCCCTCTATGCGTCTCCCGGAATCTGATTGGCATGTATGCCAGTCTATTCAAGATAAGCCCACACCTTGCCATCTAGATCAAATGACAATATCACACAAATCTCCCGTTAAATCATAGCTCCGTAAATGGCTCAGCCATTAATACAGATGATGTAGCATAATCATAATCTTAATCTTCAAAGAAGTTCAGGACCGCGCGGATACCCTTGGAGCCCAGGCCATGGGTCGGGTAGGAGATGTACAGCGGGTCCTCGGTGGCGCCGAGCTTAGCACGGAATTCACTCTTGCGTACAAGATGGAACTGTTTAGCAAGGGCTTCGTAGGTGTGCTCCAGCATCTTGACCTTGGTTCCGTGCATGTTGTGGCCAGCGGTGAGCTGGGAAGTGGCGCCAGCGCCAAATGTGAGGCCCTTGACGCCGCTCTTGGCGGCGGTCTGGATTGCATGCGTGACAATGTATTCGATAACACCGTTGGGTGCGCCGGGGAAATCAAAACTGTATTTGACTTGCATACCGTGGGAAGGAGACAGCATAGCCAAAGCGACAAATGCACAGACGACGCCGTTCTTGTCCAGAGCATAGAAGTACCAACGGTGCTTGGAATCACACCATGGGCGGATCTGGGAGAGGTGCACTTGCGTGCCCTTGCGGTTAGACAGCCAGTCGCTGATACGCTCGTCAATCTTCTTGCGGATATCGTCCGGTACCATTTCGCCTTGGTTCATAGAGACCAGCTTAATGCCCTCACTTTCGGCGCGGCGCAGCTTACGTGCAATCTCGCCGTCGGAAGCGGCTTGGTTGCGCGACGGGTCGACGCGTTCTTCGGCGATACAGGACAAACTGCGCCAGCCTAGTCGCTCGCCAAGGATGGTCTCAACCTCAGGCGAGCAGAGGATCCACACGGGCTTGAACTTGGTTTCGCGGCGTAGCCACTGCAAGAAGAGCGTAATTGTGCGTGCGTACTGCTTGGGGTCACAGGCCGGGTTACCGGGAATGATTGCAAAGTTGGAGGAGCTAGGCACGTAGGCGACTGCTGCACCAGTGGCCATGTCACGCCAGATCTTGAAGCGGTCGTCAAACCAGGAGGTTGATGTGGCATCGCCATAGTTAGCGACCAGATGTTCAAGAGGCTGCAGCTCACTGGGGTCCGAAGCTGCCCGAGCCTTGTGCTCACGGTGCCACGGCGGTTCAATGGTCGATGATTCTGGGTGCCGGAGCTGTTCGGAAACAGGCTTTGCTGGCAAACTCTTGGGGTCGCGAGGGAACATTGACGTCAACCGGATGTTGCCCAGCTTAAGGATAAGCATCACGATACGTTCCAGGCCAACTCCGGCGCCAGCGTGGGGCGGAGCACCCCAGCGGAAGCCCTCAAGATACTCCTCCATATCATCCGGGTTGATGCCCACACGACGCATGTTTTCCTCGAGCATGTGGGCATCGTGGATACGTTGCCCACCCGAGACAATCTCTTGGCCACGGATAAACATGTCAAATGAATTCGTATACTTGTCGTCTTCGGCGTCAGGCATTGTATAGAAGGGACGTGCACTGCGAGGGAATTTGTCAAGGACATAATAATCGGTGCCATATTGTTCCTTGACAAGCTCACCCAGGCGAATCTCGTCACGGGTACCCAGGTCCTCGTCTAGAGGTAGCTGCTCGCCGTCTTCATTCAACCAGCCCGAATCGTTCAGCATCTTGATACCGTCGGTAAAACGGATAATCGGTGTCTTTTCCAGCCATACGACATCTTCAGAGGGAAACTGGCATTTGACGAGCTCAACCTCACGGCGGTGTTTGGTGTAGAGACCCTTGAGGATATTCTTAATCACGGCATCAAGGGTCTCAAGCATCTCGTGGTAGTGCTCCTCAATAGCCATCTCGAGATCCAACCCAGTATATTCTGTAAGATGACGGTGAGTATTGGAGTTTTCGGCGCGGAAAACAGCACCAATCTCGTAGACGCGACCGAAATCAGCAGCGATAGCCATCTGCTTCGCCAATTGAGGAGACTGAGCGAGGAATGCAGGGCGGCCGAAATAGTTGACCTGGAAGACACTCGCTCCAGACTCGGTAGCGGCACCTTGCAGCTTCGGAGTATGAATTTCGACAAATTCGCGGTCGTCAAGGGCAGCGCGGAACAGATTACATGTTGCGGCTTGAATACGGAAGATGGATTGCGAGGTTGATGTGCGAAGGTCGAGGATCCGGTTGGCCAAACGTGTCCGGTCAGGGATATGGTTGCGGCGGCCCTCGGCCCTTTCTTCTTCGTTGGTCCGAATCTCTGCCTCGTAGACGCTGAAGGGGACAGGTTCCTCGCGGCGAACCTGGAGGTGAACCGAGTCAATGACCAGCTCGACATCATGAATCGAACAGCCCAAAACTGGAACCTCAGGTTTTTGTATAGTGCCGCGGACCATGACAAATGAGCCAACCCGGAGGTGCTCCACCCACTGGATCATGGCGATAGACGATACCCCCTCCCGCTCATGCAGCACACCCTGGAAGGTAGCTAGCTGCTGGCGGAATACCAGGAACACTAGTTTGGCACTCAGTCGACGGATAACGTGTAGTCTTGCGCTGAAAAACACTTGCTGCCCCTCCATGTCAAGAGTTATGCCATCGATCCGAGTCCGCAATTCTCGTGTTCGAGTGGCAGACTGCATTAAGGGAAGCTCGCCATACCGAGCTTTCATCTCTGCGGTCTCCTCCGCTGCGGCTTTGGCAATCTCCTCTTCCTTGCGGCGGTGGTCGCTCTCGGAGAACATCTCCTCGCTGAGACGACTGCGCTCGCTTCGACGGTGCTGACGCACCAACCGCTTTTGTTGGTTTTTGCTCAAGCCACCGGTAGAGGAGTCGTCGGAGACATCTTCAGACGAAGAGACATACTCACTCTTGTCACGTAGGAAGTTGCCGAGGATGCTGCGACGAGGGGATGCGGTGGGGGAACCGGACCGAGATTGGGCGGTACGAGCTTTGGATGGCAGGGCAGAGCGAATGTTTGAACCAGAGGAGTCATCCTCACCTCCCAAGTGTCCTCTAATGGCCTTGGAGAGGGCACGTTTGATCGACATGGTGTAAGTTCTATGAGGGAGAGAGAAAGAGAAGGTGGGAAGGAGTTTGTATATAAGGCAGAGGTGGGGGGGCCGGAACGGGCGATTGATTTCCAATGGTTCAAAACCTTCCCTGGAAGGTAAAGAATCCGACAACAAAACAGGAATTGCCCTGGATAATTAGACTTGAATGTATGTTGAATAGAGTGGAATTGAAAGAATCTAGTGAAATCAAAATAAATATGGAATGTAAACCTCTGCCCAGGTGTAAGACCTTGGAAGTATCAAGATGTAGGAGGTGTGATGACATCATCCGCAACCAAGAAACCCTGATTTTCTTGGTATGGAGCCCTGGAGAGAACTTGAACCCATTGCTTCGGTGATCACGTACTTTATTTTCATTACTCCGATTTGTCTCTCTTGTCTCTCGTTTCTTATTCCCCTTCCTCTGACCATATTCTTCGTACTTCCCTCAATCTCAAATATTTCATCTGGTCTTGCGGTTTTACCCCCGTCCTATCACCGTCGCCTTCCGGGTCCATCCGAAGCACATGTCTGGCCAGTAGGAACGTTACTTCACACCGCAGCAACGCAGCAACATGGCCTCGTCTCGTTGGTGGCTCTATGTGCAGGCCATCTTTTGGCGGTTCCTGATGCGCATCGGCATGTTCATACATGAGATCGGCCCTCCCCGTCCACCCCGACCGTTATTCACCCGTACCGTCACTTCCGACGACCATTGCCATCCCGTCGTACTCCACTTTTACTGTCCGCCAAATTATCACGAACAACGAAGGCTAGGCCATCGCTTCCCCGTCGCCGTCAACTTCCACGGAGGCGGTTTCACACTTGGCGCCGCTACGGATGATTCTCGCTGGGCGAAAACAGTGCTGGACACTGTCGGGGCTGTAATGGTGAGCGTCGCGTACCGACGAGCCCCCGAACACCCCTTCCCCGCGGCAGTAGACGACGGAGTCGAGGCACTACTATACCTGGCAAGACATGCTGGCGAACTGGGGTTAGATGTGAGCCGCGTGGCGCTGAGCGGGTTCTCGGCAGGCGGCAACCTGGCTGTCACGGTGCCCTTGCGACTGCGTGGTAGAGTATCCACGGAAGTGAAGGAACACCTGGGTCGGGCCGAATCTACACAAAATCTCCTCAACCAGGTCAGCGATCTCAACATTGTTGCCCTCTTCGCTTGGTACCCGATTCTGGACTTCGAAGAATCTCGCGACCACCGTCGTGCTATGAGTCTGATGCCGGACAAGACCCTCCCTGCATTTTTCACTACCCTCTTTGATGAGGCCTATCTTCCTAATTTGGAAGATCGTGTCTCCCCCTACGCCTCTCCCATCCACGCATCTGACCGTGTCCTGGCTGAAGCTCTTCCCCGCGACGTGTTTTTATTTATCTGCGAGTGGGATATGTTGATGAAGGAAGGCCAATCCTTCGTTCGCCGCTTAGAAAACCTCGGTAAACGCCCGCGTGCCATGCTAATCGAGAAAGCCCGACATGCGTGGGATAAGTCGCCCAATCCGTGGCGGGACCAAAACAGCGTGGACATCTTATACCGCGATGCCTGTGCTGATATGAAGGCTATCTTCGACCGGTGATTGGTTTTCTTGACTTTCCATGTATTATTCTTAGCTTCTCAGCACTAGGGGACTTGACTTTGGCGTTTGAACCACTGGCATTCATAGCGTTGCTTTTGTATGATGATTTCACCGTCATTTTATCAGCCTGATCATATTGTATACATATAGCGTAGATGTAGCCGTCTTTCCAGTAGTAGAAATATCGAATTGACTCATATTTGCGCTAGCAAAGCTGCACACCGCTGAGCGGAGTTCCTCGTGTCCACGAAAGACACGCTGGGATGATTATCCAGACCGATTTCAACAAGGGTCGAAGCTGGAAGAATGTTAACACAAATCATCTCCATCAGACCCGTGCGAAATCACCTTCAGGATTATAAATTGGCCACCCAAGGGCTTCCAATCCGCGTTGGGGATCAGCAATGAATGACCCCCAAGCCGAACGCATCTGATCCTGCAGCTGCGCTGGGCATCAGACTCCGCAATCCCAGTAGTATCAGCAGATGCTCCAAAAATCATATTAAACTTGACCCCATGGTATGCTCCACTAGTGGGGTAAAGACGGGTATTCTCCCAGTCTGCGTTGTATTGAAATCGCCAAACTGGTGTATGTCGGCGACTCCGGTGTGCTGCTTCGAGATTGGATGGACAGAAGAACGTTTGCATATTGAAGTCATCCTACTGCTTAGCTGTCAATGTCGATTCCTGGGCGTAGGTCGCGATCTTGTAGAATCCCGCTTCATTGGCGTTGTGTCTGACCAAATAGGGCTGTTTTTGGGCAAGGTGCTAGTTAGCAGCTACATAGACCCATCGAGTATGTTCGAGATCTAGGAGAGTCCACTCACAATGCGGGCGAATTTCCCCTGCTGCGAAAGAAGAGTGTGATTCTCAAACACAGTCACGTCGTCCACAGTTGGCTGGAAAGCCGGTGCCTTCCTCGCAGGGTTTGAAGTCGGAACCTTCAATGCACTAGCAGCGGCGAGAACGGCACTCGCATTCTGCTTTCTCATGCATGGCAGGACATCCCCTGAAGGGCCAAGTGGGGCTCGCATACTCTGTAGCCTGTAGAACCCAGCCATATTCGTTCTGCTGTGATTCAATTTAGGAATACCCTGTTCTCGCCTAGTAAACCAACAAGCTATTGGCCATCCGGGTCTTAGATTACTTGGCAAGGACCGGCTACTGTCTCAAGTTGATAACAAATCGTCTCATCCCTCTTGCCTTCCCATTGACCAACGGTCTAATGTGTGATAATCATGAATACATGCAGTGTCTGTGTCACTAGTATAATCCGTACAGTTGCAGTATCTCAAATGTCGACTGGCTTAGACCAGAGCTGTGAGTATCTTGAAAGTCTCTAAAAAAGAGAGGAATCAGAGAACAACTGCTAACAAGGTTTTCGATGTGGGGGATTTCATTCCCCTCACTTAATCTGGACTCTCGTTGAGTGCAATACGGGGATAATTTGTGCATGCCTCCCTATTATGCGCCGGCCGCTAAGTTCTGTGTTTCCATCGCTTTTCAGAGGCTCTTCTCAGAATGAACCAGAAAACCTTCGCTATGTCCCCATTGAACTAAGGTTTACGAAGCACCAACGGCCTGCGCGAGGGAGTCAAAGCCAAGAAAACATTCTACAATTGGATGTGCGAGGCGGAGTGACTTCGGTCGAGGAGCAATATAATCACATCTGCGTTACGACAGAGATCCAGCAAAACGTCGCAAACGGGAATAGGAACTTGAAGGGACACCATTTGTCATAAATATATTTTAGCTTTCATCCAAGAAGTGTAGGGTTACTATGGCATGCTAAAAGCTGGTATGTCCATATAAGCTGATATAGGCTTTCCAAGGACCGGGCCGTATTATTATGTCGATCACCTGGGCATAAACCATACATTATTAGTAAGCTCTAGGGTTAAATAGACGGTCAGGGTCACGAGCAGAATATAGAGGAATTGAGGAATTGAGAATATTTCCAAGGTTCAACCTACAGTAGTTTTCGAAATCAGCTATACCACCGTACTCTTACTACTTGATTGCCGGAAGACAACTCCGCAGGATGCTAGCCACTCTTGGTCACCGCCTGATAATCCCGGCAGTACAGTCTTCGTAATATCTATATTGTCATCAATGAGTCATCGTTATAGTAGGTACAGTAATATTACATGGAACCGTCCAGAATTGCTTTTGTAGATCTGGCGATCTGGCAAGATCGCCTGCTAAGCTTCCGTCAGCCACGTTTTGCCTCTTCCTCTCATTCTTCCCGCATGCAGCGGAACCGTCGTCTTCGCTCACCAGTCATAGGTCAGACGGGTGCTTATATTGTAGAAAGCTAAACCTGGTAGGGAAAGATGCTTTGTTTATCTTCATGGATTCTGCCTTCTACTACGCTTCTCATTCGTTACCAGCCCCAAACCTAACCTAGTTCACCTAGCTAATGTGGGCTTTACAAGGATTGTGATTATTGTGAGAGATGAGCCAATATCGTCTCGATGATGCATCTTAGTCTAATAGGCACGAACCATAGGAACACAACTCGAATTACGCCCTAACACCTGGCTATTGTGGCAGCCCCTACGCAGCGATATCGACCCGGAGCCCTTCCCTATCGAGCGTAGTTGAGAATAGTATCGAACCTACGATTAATTGCTCTCCACACGCTCTCAAATTTCTCCGACTATATGACTGGGAAGACGGGAAAGCCTACGACGAGGACCCACTAATATGCATCCACTAGTTACCGTATAGAGTGGCGAGTGATAGTCAATAATAGGGAGGTGTTAAAGAACACGGAGGAAGATGTCGTTTTAGCACCTAGCGCCTTCTGGTAGCTATCCTTAGAGAAAAAGTTAGAGAAGGCTTTACGACGTAAGACTACTCGCTATCGCTAAGTGAGACTAGATGATACCGTTATCGTTGTATTAACAACTGATCGTACTAAGCGAAATCTGACTAAACGATTTGACGATACCGATATATCCTAGAAACCTATCGAAAAGCAGCTTCTGATATAGTCAGATCTTTTACTCCGTGGAAAAGAACTTACGCTGAAAATTAATTTTAACTACGTAGACGATCGTCGTTCTTCTCTATCTACTAGCCGGAAAGGGGAGAAAAGAGGGAAGTCATCTATCACGCAAAAAATGCTCGGCGAGCGGGACGCACAGCTCGACGCAGAGGGAAGTACTTCTGGCGGGAGGCCAATTTAGCGCAGCGTCTATAGTCTAATGCGATGCGACTCGTCGACATGTTAGCATGGCCCCTATTGCTGGGTGGATCTAATGGGGAAAAAACACTACCCACTTAAATCTTATTATATTAAACGCCTAATAACCTACGTTGAGAGGGGCGGTGTTCTAGAAGGTCACAAGGATGTGCTAGAAGCGGTTCGTGACGAATTATATAGGGAAGAGTAAGATAGACTAGGCAGAGACAAGTATAAGGGAAGTCATATCACTAGGGCTAGATCAGCATATCCACCTATCAACATCAATGTTTCGTCCTCGTAGTCTGCGCCCTATAGGCTTGATGTCTCGGCTCCGAAGGTAGTAGACAATTCGTAGACTCTAAGCCCACTCGAGATTCCGGGTCTTAGAGATATAGCTGTTAAGGAATACGGTGAGTGGTAGGTCTCGAATGTTGAGAACGACTCCCTTAAATCTGCATTTCGAGAAGTGTGCGATGTGATACTCGAAAACGGTCTTAATCTTGACTAGGTGTATAGAGATCAAGATCCTCATTTCTTTATTGAGAAAGGGATTAAGATAGGCATCGCTCGGCGGTTCGTAGAAGATATTGGGAAGTGGGTTGAAAGTGTTAAGAAAGTCTTACCTATCCTTAAGAATTAATAGTCTAAACAATTTGACATCGGGCGTCAAAGCGTTAATGATATCTGGCCTCGTTTTTTATTGTTCATTTAACACTAAGCTTCTGTAATTCTTCTTACGAAGAAATCTTATTGAATTATCTCTCACTAAGTATTTGATTTAGTAAGAATGCTAAATGATAGTGGACATTTAGGTAGCTATTTATAGCTCTTTGAAGAATGCATTCCGGACGCCGTTAAGAGAATGGGCTTTATAAGGTCAGCTACTGATGGGTGTAGTGGAAAATTGAGCTGGGCAATCGAAGCTTCCCCATCTAATAAGTTGACCTCTCCGGGATTTTCTGACTATGATTTATCACCACCCTGCCAACCCTCACTTAGATGATTTATAGAGACCTATATCTATGTCCAGCCAATCACTGTGCGGTATAATGGTACGCTTATCTCGCTACTTTTCTGAGGCTAACACATTTCCCCCACCATCACTTTCCCATGCATTTTGGTGCCTTTGGTGTCCGCTAACCGCGCACAAGTCACCCGTATAACCCTTCAACGACGTTGACCAGATGCTTTCTCTTAGGGAGGGACTGTCCAGCCTTGGCATTTGCCAATCCTCGAATGAGACATCCTGCACTTCAAAACCCGCCCCGCTGTCTTCACTGTGGCCGCCGCACGAAAAGAAATCTTTGTTCGCCTTTTTCGCCTTTCAATAAGAACGGCAACTGCGGTTGTCCGTATTATGCTTGTACTCAATAAATATCTTAGGATCAGATACATTTGTCCAAATCTGGATGACAGGATCAAATCACAGAGGCCAGATCTTAAATTCAATTCGATCAAACCCTTTAAGCTTGTTCACAGTGCATGCACTCTCTATCTCACGAACACAGCACCCTTCTGGTAGTCTCCCTAGGTGCTGTATAGGCTCATCTCTTTGTATATACCCCGGTGCTCACGGCATGATAACCTTTCATACCTACCGTCGCTGTCAAATCACTCTTCCATTGCTCGCCACGCACCAATCTCTGCACTGTCTTTTCAAACGTGTACTTTGGATTCCATCCCAGGTCCTTCACTGCCCGGCTTGAATCATATACTCTGTCGATTCTCGCGAGATGCTTCCACCCCTTCTCCTCGAAAACGATATCCAACTCGGGAAATTCCTTCCTAAGCACCTCTGCGGGGTTCCGATTCAAAGCATTGAGTGTTTGTATGTCGTTGTTGAAAGGTGGCGGGGCGCTTATAATGTATTTTCCCCATAGAATATCCTTGGCTCTTCCCATTGCGCAGACTGATGCGCTAACAATATCATGAAGGTCGCATCTGCGGTAGGCTAGCTCTAGAACTTTGAGGTTCTCATCGACCATGGCCGCGCGACGGTCTTCATCGTCGTCTTCCTCGGGGAAGAAGCGACTAGTGCGGAGAACCAAAACGGGCATTCCGCTTTGCTTCTGCATCAGTGCGCACATATCCTCGGCCGCAACCTTCGTCACACCATATATATTTTTTGGGACGGGCACAACAGATTCATCGATCCAAGCAGCGGGCTGTCCTGGCTTGGGACTGAGTGCCATACCAAAGGTACTGGTTGTACTGAAGAAGAGAAAGCTCTCTATTTGCGCCCTAAATCTGGAAGACTCTTCTAGGAGAATCAAAGTGCCGACAATGTTGGTTGAGATGAACTGCTCCTTGCTGTGACTGCAGACATGCGGTTTATGCAGTGTTGCGGCATGGAGAACGTGTCTTATGGGGTAAGAGTCGAAGAGGGAGGCAATGAAGACTCGGTCGCTAACAGATCCCACAAGTGTCGTAGTTGGGGAGGATAAGATATCGATACCCAGTGGTTTGAAGCCCAGAGAAGGCAGGCTAAGCATCAAAGCGGTACCAAGATGACCAGCCGAGCCAGTGACAAGAACATCATACGATGGAGACATTTCGAAATGGAGGCTACTCATGAGAGTTGCCTATTGCGGGCTTTTCTGTTTCATAGGAGCAACCTCGTGTGAGTCACCCAGGACATCGATAATTATTATAATATGTCACGTGCAGATCTTGAAGACTCATAGTTAGTATGGGAATTTTACGTAATGCAATCATGTGAATTATCGCAAATTGGTCGTTCTGGAATTAAAATATATGCCTATTCTCAAGGAATGATTATTTACGTCATTTATTATCGGGGTAAACTATGTTCGAATTTTGCTGTACCGCCTGTCGGGACTCAAAGACTCAACCACCTAACACTTCTATTTTCAATCCCGCATGGCGAAAATGGCCTTTGGCATTCTCTTCTTTTGCACCCACCACATTGATACACCACTCGAGGAATGTATCAAAGCCTTGGCCGGGGTCTCTCTCATAACGACTCCAGTTACGCTTGATATAACTTTTAAGCTCAGAGAAAAACTCTTTAATTAGGTTAAGGTCAGGCGAATAGGGCGGCAGATAAACCAATTTCACCCCAGCATCCGCGCACATTTGTGCGAGACGCTCTGAGTGATGAAATGATACGTTGTCCATCAGAAGAACTGATTTGGGTTCTGGCCATCTTCCGCAATGCTACAGTAGCTGAGCTATGAAGTCCTCAAAGACGATAGCATCCGTAGAGCCGCGGAACACTCGCGAGAGGACGATCCTATCTTGAGAATACGCGGGTAGTATCTGATATCGCTAGTCGCGATGGAACTGAGTAACTTACAGAGGAGCTCTACCAAGAGGTGCCCAACCGGTTCGCCTAAATCCGACTCGCTTATCGCAACCAGATTCATCAACATATATTAGGTGATACGACTAAAACTCCGACAGGTTATATAGGTAGTAGTCTCTCAAATCCGCGTTCTGCTCTTTAGCGCGCTACCGCGCTGCCTTTTTCGACCAACCTATTACTATAAGGGCTCTTCTAATGCTGGAGGTTGTAATTATGGTTCGAAACTCATCCTATAGGAAGACAGCCATCTCATCGAGATAGAGACCTGGCTTTTCAGAAAGGTGTTCGTAGAGAGTTTTTATCATTAGCGGCGTCACGGTTCGTTTTCGGCCAGTTCGAGTTTGGGGAGCATAGATAGTTCTAAAGTGGCGTAGGTTTCTGCGAATATTGATAACCGTAAGCTTGGTACATTCAGCTTCGTCGGCCATCTAAGACGTGGTAAAAGACTGGCTCTCTATCATATCACGGATTAGATGAAGCTTCCAAGTAGAAAGCTTAGGAGCTATGTCGCTTAGAGGGATCTCGGATACTGAGATTTCGAAGACAGACGGGTGGTGGATAGGGAGGGAATATGGCTCGCGCCATGGAATGGGGAGGGCGCACTAGGTAGCGTGCGTATAGCACTTTCGTGTAAAATACATCTTCTGTTGTCGAATCATGGTATTATGAAAAATACCTACTAATTTAGAAAGCGGTCTGAAAAGCTGAGCCTCCAGGCTCTATCCTATCAGGACTCACGGCCGCCGGGTTTATTTTCCGGGAGCCAAGTCGCAAGAGTGAGGTGGTATAACTGATTTCGAATATTACTGTACCTAGGTATGTAGAGAATTGGCGTGATATGTTGTATAGAGAGCTCAGTCTGCACACAGAGACAAACGCATACCCTGCATGCATTGCATGTATGCATGTATGCCAACAATCTGCCCTCTTCTCCTTTTTTTTCTTTCGTCGGCGCATTGGCCTCGCAGACAGACTCATTCCCGTCCCCCACTTGCTTCCCCCACACTGTCCCAAAGATGTACTCCATATAAACATGGTTATCTCTCCTTTTTAGGCCTTTTTAGTTATAGAAATAAGATAGACTGTAGACACCCTATTTTATGCTGTTCGGACTTATAGTATCCTAGTTTTCGCAGTCCAAAATCTTCCTATTGCGAGCATATTAAGTCCCGGCCTAAGTACGTAACTAGCGCCAGGATCTTCGAAGTGAAGGATTTGTTTCTGCAGCTCTATTGATTTTTCTTCCTCCTTTTCCTTTTCAATGGGATTGAAAGGATTCCTTGCCCCTTATCTCGCCATGGTGCCCCGTACACTTCTCCACCTCTTAATATTTGTCTACCTAGTCGTAGCGGACAAGACCTGCTACTTCCCTAGCGGAGATGTTGCGATCGACGACGTCCCCTGTTTCTCGGGTGATGCAGACTCACCATGTTGCTCCAAAAACTCGCTTTGCCTCACCAATGGGTTTTGCTATGGACTCTCACAACCATATACGCTGAGTCGAGGTAGCTGCACCAACAAAAACTGGCCAGCAAATGGCGCATGCGACGATAAGTGCTCTGGTGGTAAGCAGATCTCATAAATTCAAATTCCCAAAGCTAACAGCCATTTTCCTGACTGCAGCTACCGAGAGGCGCAACTCAGGGTGCGCGCTGCCACTTTATCGTTATATCGACAAAGAACCTTACTATTGCGCCGACTCGGTCACAGTCAATTCAACGGGCGACACCGCTTGTCTCGCGGGTTCTCCCTTTGCGCTCGGTAACGCAGAGTTGATTACGGACAAGGCCGCGCTCGCCAATTACACTTTCAGTGATACTGGCTCGAACTCCACATCAAATTCAAACACAACGTTAAGCAGCGATGCGAAGAAGGACAATGATGTTGCGATCGGAGCTGGGGTAGGAGTCCCCCTAGGAGTGCTGCTTCTGACTGCGCTGATCTGGGCGCTATTCGAACGGAGAAAACGTCTCTCTGTTCAGGCTATGGTGGAGGGACTCCAATCCCAGGTTGCGGAAACGGCGGCATACCGAAATATGCAGGGGCAGACACCGCTTTATAGCCCTCCCAGTGAACTCTCGGCCTATAAACCGCCCCAGGAGCTGGAGACTACCCATTGACGGACTACCCATTGACGGCGGTGCGTGGCCATCATCATAGTCTTTTCGGCCTGACACAGAAGGACGGGTGGACGGTTGAAAGGGAGCGGGAGCTCGGGGATTCATATGACCATGTTAAGTTGGCTTTCAGCGGGTGCAACCAAGTTTCCCAGCGGGTCAGGGACAGAAGCAAAAGGGCTGGATGTTCTAGACATTGAGCTTACTATTACTCTATATTTATATGCAACTAGTAAGCTGCTAGTTATGGTTAAATATAAAGTTATAGTATCGAAACGTAGAATAGAGAGAATTGAAGTATAGGGAATGGCATATAAGAAGGTTTAGACATTCCAAGGTTGGGAACTCAAATATTTGTAAGAATCAAATTTGTGATCCATGGATGTTGATGTATTCGAAGTATAGAATACTCATTTATAAACTACAGGGCTAAATCTGCGGTGACGCAGTGGTTAGAGACTGGTCGTAGAGCCTGGATTGGCATTCAGGATATCGCAGAAACAACAATTCTTAAGCATGCCGACTTCTTGATATGCGGCATGACACCCGCCAAACGTTGTCTACATAAAAGACCATTTCTTTCGGAATCGAATGCATTTCCCTGGTAAATGTCATGTTAAGTGAGGATGAACGGTGACGAAATAGTGGAGCTGGTATCTTTTCCGGGCTGGAATCAAGCTTTTGGCGAGGATCGTTTACATAAAAAGCGATCATGACATTCCACACTGATTATTCTAACTTTCCCTAGTTTTATTTGCTGAATTCGTCCTACGTGATTTTACTCGTGGTTATTTTTTGGCATTGTTGTTGCGATGGCATCCTTAAGGGAACCTGGCCGGGATGCTGGAGTGAAAGGTATGATAAAGGCTCGAAGAAATCGCTAAAAGTTAATAAGGCTAATATAGCAATAGATACCGTGGAAACACCCGAACGCGAACAACCAGGAGGCACCGAAGAAAAAGGAAGCAAGAATGATGGCATGGGCAACATCCCCTCATATAGTTTGGCGGGCTCCGGCGCCCAGAATCCAAACAACAACCGAGGATACGCAGATGAAGAGTACAAGCAGTACAATCCCCAGTATGGAAAAGGCGACGATGAACCGACCTGGAGTTTGGCTCAGCCATTCCCTCATATTGTCCGACCTGGCATGCGTCATGGCGCCTTGCCAGAGGATCGAAGGGAAGATGAAGGCGATATGAAAGAGAGCGACCAGGATCTAGCGCAGGCGGATGAGGTTCGGAAACTGCAGTCGGTGGAAAGGCGAATGAAGAGGGTCAACGATCCCAAAGAAGACGGCTTTTTCAATACTTGGTCGAAAATTCGTCACTATCTTCGTGAGCCGCTGGCCGAATGGCTCGGGGTGAGTTCTCGATGTGGCCGGAAAAAGAATCTGACAATGGATTTGCTAATGATTATCTTTCGCAGACAACTATGGCAATGACAATTGGTCTTTGCGCCACCTTATCGAACTTCACGTCCTCTAGCCAAGCCGGGTCATACCCTGCTCAAAGTGTCGCCTGGGGCTTTGGATTCATGGCCGCCATCTACACTACTGGTGGTATGTCTGGTGGACATTTAAACCCAGCCATCACAATCTCGCTGTCAGTATTTCGTGGATTCCCCGCGCGTCGATGTGTAATCTACATCGCTGCGCAACTTCTCGGTGCTATCACCGCAGGAGGTATATCATACGCGCTCTACCATGACGCCATTGTTGAAGTCGCGAACTTGGCCAAAGTACCTCAGAATGCAAGCGTCGCCGCTCAGGCTCTCCTCACTTTGCCTAAACCATTCGTCCGCCCTGCGACTGCGTTCTTCACTGAGTTTGTGGGCAGTGCAATCCTAGTTGGTTCTATTCTCGCTCTGGGAGATGACACAAACGCGCCTCCAGGGGCGGGAATGCAGGCATTCATTATTGGGATTATCATTTCGATTGTGATCCTTGCGCTTGGGTATAATACTGGAGGGTATGTGTCCGATTGGTACTTCCCAAATCCAAGCGCGTTTGAAACTAACTGTTGGTCTCTTTATAGTTGTTTCAACTGCGCAAGAGACTTCGGACCGCGACTTGTTGCCCTCATGGCTGGATGGGGTGGGCAGGTCTTCCGAGAATACCATGCATGGTGGATTTGGGGTCCATGGGTTGCAGACATCACCGGTGCATTGTTTGGTGCCTTGCTCTATGACATGGCTATCTTTACTGGCGGCGAGAGCCCAGTCAACTATCCCCCACGGAGGCGAAAGCGGGCATACCGTGTGAGAGCTTTGAATCTTCGGAAGAAACTTCGTATCGGGAAAAGAAAGGTCCCCGATCTTGAGCATTCAGTTGCGGAGACCGAGCGCTGAGCTGTATATTTTGAATAGATGGATAACTATCACTTCGTATAGTTACTAGTGTATATTTTGTAAGCTAAGCTTTTGTGCTCTCACTACATCTAAATACTAATCGAACAAAATATATATGATCTACGCCGATATAAGCACTGTTGCAGATCACATATCCCTTGCATACATACCTGAAGGCTCTCAGCCCGCCACAACGGGAGTATAAATCTCAGACGATCATTCTTCAGATGACGCGAATAATTAGGGACCCCCTCGGCGCCATTTCCCTTCGTCATACCGCAAGCGTATTTCCATCCCATAGAAACCACCGACGAAATGCCCGACTCTCCCGACATAGAAGAGGCCAATCCTTTATTGCTCGAATCAGAAGATGAATATCGCAGTAGTCTCGAGTACTCACGAGACACGGTGGACTTCGACCGAAAGGGGGACCCAGAAAATCCACTCGAGTGGCCTGGCTCCTACAAATGGGGTGTCGTGGCCTTGCTATCCTTCATGGGCTTCACAGTGTACGTATCGAAAGCCAGGCAGAAATACCTACTTGAAGCTAATTATACCCAGCACATTCACATGCATCTCGTTAGCCCCTATAGCAGGCCATGTCGTTGATGATCTCAACGGTAGTAAAGGGGCTAAATCTGCCACCGTTATGCTCGTCACAATATGGGAGCTAGGCGAGGCAGTAGGTCCCCTTTTCATCGCACCGCTATCTGAGATATTTGGACGCTATCGCCTCTACCTGACTATGAACACGATGTTTATTGTGGCTATCCTGTTCGCCGCTTTATCGCCCAGTACAGAACTGCTTATCGTCTCACGCGCTCTAACGGGGATCTCGGTAGCGTCTAACGTGCTGAGCCCTGCCATTATTGGCGACATGTTCGTTCCTGAGCAAAGGGGCACTGCGCTTACTCTGATAATGTTCACACCCCTCATTGGCGGTACCCTGGGTCCAATTATTAGCGGTGCTGTCTTGCAGACTCTAGGATGGCGCGCTATCATTTGGATTAGTGTTGTGATGGCCAGCATTTGCCAGATCTTGTTCTTAACCTCCTTCCAAGAAACATATAAGGTCCAGATCCTGCGCCGGAGGGCGGCTCGGCTGACTCTTGAAATCGGATCCGAGAAGAGCATGCGCCCTGGAGTGGACTTGGCCAGTTTGGGACACTCGATCATGCGTCCAGCGGTAGTTTTACTCAACTCGAGTGTTCTGGTGGCTCTCTTATTGTTTGGGTCTTACATGTTCTCACATTTCTACATTGTATCCACAACACTTCCGGAGATCTTGGAAAACATTTATGGATTGTCGCCGACTGAAACAGGTCTTGTTTTCATTGCAAATGGTGAGTTTGCTGCAGTTGCCCCTGTTGATGTCTTGGATGGACTAACGAGATATTTTAGCCGTTGGCACCATCATCAGTTTTATAATATCAAAAGTCTTATTGGATAAAATATACGTAAAACTCCGCGCGCAAAATAACGGAGATGGTCTGCCCGAATACCGCCTACCGCTCAGTATCATTGGAGCCTTTACTCTTCCCCCTGCGGTGATTCTGTATGGATGGTGCGCTGAATACAGGCTGCCCTTATGTGTGCTCGTCTTCTCAATGGTATGGCTTCGTGCTTCTGTGATGCTGGCCTCCTCCCCTTTGACGGCGTACATTGTGGATGCATGTGGGATTTATTCGGCATCTGCGATGGCTGGTCTCATATCAATGAGATGCTTAGCTGGGGCGTTCTTGCCGCTTTCAGTATCGCATCTGACTGAGAGGCTTGGGTACCGGGGAGGCTTTTCTATGCTTGGAGGTCTCGGCCTGGTCCTTGCTCTCATTCCTACATTGGTTTTCCACTATGGTGCACAGTGGCGACAGCGTTCTCAATATACAGCAAGTAATTCGTGATTCTTTCCACCGCTACGCTATGACAAAGGCGCAGCAGAATGTGAGGACGCCGCTTTTTGGCAACAGCGTCTTGGTATTGAAAATACCTTGGTCGACTCAGAATGCAATAATAATATATGTCCCAGGAAGTACCCACCGAATGAGGTATTTGGTGCATATCCATGGACGAATATCGAATGCAACAAATCGAGGATAGTGTGAGATTCTTAAACAGACAGGTCAGAATTGGTCCCTTACGCCTGTCTCTTGCTCCTCGCTCAACCTTTTCTCATTCAAGCTTGTCCACCATGCATGCGATGGGTCTTTGCTCGGTCCAGATTCATCCCATGGTTTCGGGCTCAGGATGTAATGTACATTCTTAGCATTCTCATCGCGCCATATGGCGTCATGGACACCTTCCCACCGTAGGGTTTTGAGTGCGTTGTAAATATACGGGAGTGCAACCCAGCGACCATAAAATAGATCACCGAGAAGGGACTGATCAGCAAAATCATAACTGGATGTTGTAGATGTGGCAAGCTGTCCAAGAATTTTGTCGTAGATTGCTTGAGCTGGGCTCACCACCTGTAGGCCCCCATTGGGTATCCCCAGTCCTGCAATGGGTGAAGCACCGGTTGCTTGCGCAACGTCAGGATTATCGTGCTGCATACTATAGGCACAATTGGCGGGAACCCTTTCAGGATTCTCAGATTAGCTATGCTGTCATTCGCACTTGAACGATTCCCAAGATCTGTTGGGGGAGAGGTTGGTCTTACCAGTCTGTTGGATAGTGAGGTTTATGAAGCGGATTGCAGGTACAGGCATGGCTAGCGGCAAAGACTCGATTTCCGTTCCCAGCCATTTCCGGCGGATCCAAGTCGATATCCATTAATTCATCCATATTTTGGAGGACCAGCATGTCACTATCGAGTTGTACAACACGGTCATATTCAACGAGTGAGAACGGTGTGAGTTTGCTCCAACAGTCGTAAAATCGTACATCGTTGGTGTAGTCCTTCGGAACTGACGGAAGAAGATACGGTACATGCCGCTTCAAGATATTTCGGGAATCAAGTGCTTTGTGACCCTCGGCGGGGAACGAGTCCGTGTAGAGAACGACAAGCGGATACTTTGACCCCACCCTCCTGAGAGAGTACTCAAGAGTCAAAAGACCAGAGAGGTACGCAGTATTTGTTATGAGCGTGGTCCAAACTGAGAATTGTTATCAGGCTGAAGACATTGAGTTTCAGATTGCCCTGTCGATCCGTACCTTTGGAGGCATGCGGTTTGGGGTTATTCTCGCCCATGATTTTGATGGTCGCGCTAGTACTGCTAAGACTGCGTTCTTTTTTTTTTTTAGCTTGACTGTGATTGATGCGCGTGAGAAGTCGAAACTCACATCTGGCAATTGAAATTAGCTGTTGCACTTGGGTAGAAGAGGAAGGAGATTTGCAATGCACTGAGACCTCGGGAGTGACACGAAGCGCGTAAGCGCGTTGTGGGGTAGGTGACAGGCCTCCGGTATCGGTTGCCCAATGAGGGGCTTAGTTTTTGGTGCACCTCCACAATTAGCCCTGGAGCCCTGGAGGTCTTGCTGCATTTATAATCAGAGGGCTTTCTCTCCATGACTACCTAAGTAGGTACCTAGGTAGTATCCTGTGTGAGTCACATCCTCATGTAGTGAGGCTAGACCCAGAATGGCATAATCTCGCTCCTCACAAGCTCGCCAGAGATTGAACCGCCATATTACGTTTCAGCTCTTATGATGGGCAAGGGAAACCTAATATAAGTGTGTTCGTCGTCTAGCTTGGGGAAATGGCAGGATCAACGCTTAGTTTCGATACGCCCGAGGCGCTCGGCCCTTTCCTATGCCGAACAGATAGTAATGACTTCAATGTTGTGGAATGGCCGGTAAGTGAAGCAAAAATCTAGGGGCAAGCTTTTAGTGAATAGCTAATGTGGGATTTATTACTACTTTTTGTGACGAATGAGATCTTTGAGAGTTCCATTGCTGGCTTTGAGAGACCGATCGGGGATGGGAGAAGTTGTTTTACGTCTCCGTAATGAGTTCAATACAGGCACCGATCTATAAATTTCGGCGCCTAAGTGAGATACCTTGATCTATCACGTTCGTCAAGGCTGGCTGAAAGATGCAAGCTTAGTATTGTTTAGGGGCTTTGGGAATTAAAGAGAGTAAAAGTAAATCTGATTTCCAATATCACTGTAACCTAGCTGCCATTTCCTCTAACAGATCAATGATATCATCGCTTCTATCAACATCTGCACGATGCGCGCAATGCAGCCAATCGCAAAGCCAAGCAGAAAGAGGAACACCGTAATACCAAGCACCAACCATGGCACTGAGCAAGGCAGCTTATCAACCACCATATTTTGAAGGTTATAGGTCGAGCGTATGTTGACAGAAGGTAACGAAGTGTAGAAGGCCACTTAGGCAGTGGCAGCAACCCTGGAAGGAAGTTGTGTTATAATGATAAGAAGGAGAATAGATTAAATAAGGGAAGGAGCACCCACTTGTGTTCTCAAAATCTTCTAGATCAGTGTAAAAGTGTTCTTTCCTTGTTATCGAGCTTTCTGAATATAGTTCTCGGGGTCAGTTCCTGTTGGTCAGGCGACTTGAATTACAGTAAAGGGAAGAGCGAATATTATCCCTCCAGACTAGTTCTTGCCAAAATCAAGCCTCGCCATGTGCTTTCCTATTTTATCTGTGCAACTACCTACCTAGGTATGTAATGGTGATGATTAACTACGTGTCTCCGAGTCCCTTTTGGTAAATACAGTACTCAGGATGATCGCACGTTTACCCTGGGAAGAATCTAACCTTATGTCCATGAGGGCCCACGGCATCTATCCATGGGTGGGTTGGTTCCCCGGTACCTAGTGTATTGTTTATTTTATACTTCTTGGCAGAACACCTTCACCCTCAAGGTGAATTTCTGATGTAGCCAATAAGTGAAAATAATGGCGGCTACCTGCCCCTGCGAGCCCGTCCGTAATTCCACTGAGTTAGTAAGTGTGCATCGAGCGAGCTGAAACACAGAGATTCCAGGGTTTAGTTGTTTAACCGCCGCTAGGCTTAATGTAGTTACATTGATGTGGAAGGGGAAGAAGTGACTGGATATCTCTGGGCGCACTTGCATTAGATTAGCGCCTCGTTTAGTGATCAAATACATAGCCGGTCTACATTTCGGTCCCCTGCTTTACTTATTGCAATATAATAATAGAACTGCCGGTAGAGAGCTGAGTACGGCATTATATTATTCATACCAGCCCAAACAGCAACAATCTGATAGCGTCCTATTTACCTCTTCCCTTTGTTCCAGAAAGCGGATTGGCGTCAAATTGTATTCCATTCATCCCTGCGGATTTCAAGTCGATCAGCCAACAACGCAATGGACGTTTCATCTTCGATCGCTACTTGGCTTTCTTTAGCTGTAACATTCGTCGGTCTTGGATCTATCACTACTCGGTTCGGCGCCATTGCCGATCGGACAGACGAATTCCGTGATGTGCGGGGCATGCGGCATCTAGGCAGCTGGTGGCACCGACAACCCCATATACCATGGTATCATATTGTCAAGCCACCCCCTATTGGGCCTGTTATCAGCGCAAACCTCTTGCACGGGCTCTGTGGTAACAATCTGGTATATGTCAGTCGCTTGCCATTATCAGCACACCCAGTAGGCCAGGCAGCATGGTCGGTGCTACTTGCAGTGATTCACCCCGGTTCCCAAACCAACAAGCTCTCCACCCATGGTACTGTGGTGCTTGACCACATAGTCACTATTACGAACGAGCCTTTCCGGGCCCCTCCAAGTGAAAGCTGGGCTGACATGCCTCTTCGTCCTCTTACGAGGCACAAGTTGACCACTTGCACTGTGATTTCGCGTGCAACCCTTATAACACTATTCTGCATAACGAATGCGCGACCGGTATTCTGGTACAGCAGCGCTTCTGGCCATCGAGCTGCCTATGCATCCTACTGCGGACAATGGCGAGTGGAATGGCCCATTGGAGACCTTGCGTGTGTGTACTTTTGTGCGCATGATTCTCACACATTATTGAAGGACCCGTACCCGGCAAAGTTTCAGCAGAGAGTCGATAAGTGTTTACAGATGCTGGCTGGGGTGGTTGAGTCACACTCGTCAAATACATTCAAGTGTGCTTTTCCGGGACGCAAATCATCCGGGAAATGGATTCTTGAATATGCGCCCAAAGGGTTTGGCGGCGCACACGGCGGAAGACATCTTTACAACATGCTCGGCGGCAAAGTGAGCGAGGTGGACTTTTTGGCCATGAAAGCGACCAATGCAGAAATAGAATCGTCAGAAGACATGGTAGCTCTTAACTTACCCAACAAAGACTCTGATATGCGCGACGTGACTCTGTACGTCCCCAAGCAAGAAGCGGCCGTTCTCAATGAAGCCTTGGATAAACTTCCTTGGACATTCCTGTCATGGTCGATTCATCGAGGGCTACGTGATATCCTCGTTGCTTTTGCAAGGGAAAGGATGTACCGCTACCGAAACCGGTTGGCAGAGACACTCCGTCTTGCGGTAGCAAAATGGCCGGAAATATTGGAAGCCAGGGGATGGGACCCGCGTTTTGTGAGGGAAGATATGGCAGCTATGGCAGCAAGTGCTGTTATGGCGGGCCAGGGGAATTCAGGAGATGTTGTCAGAATTGTGACTGAGATAGCAGCGGTTCTATCGGGTGGTCCAGTCTCAGCTCTTGATGAGACGAGGTTTTGGAGGGATACAGCTCCTATATCTGATTCTCCAATCCTTGACCCGATGACTGTCATCGCTCTTGTCAAGTGCTTCGTCTTGGAGTGGAGTAATGACTTGAACTACCAGATGTACCACGATTTCCCTGTAGAGATGTACCTAGGATGAGCAGGTACAACTCTTCGAAATCTCAACATTCTGTCCCTACTTACGTGTACTGCCCATGAATTATGAATAGCGAATTTTCTTCGGCCTTTTAGCTAGACAGTTTCTAATTGGTTACTTCTTGTTTCGTCTCCCCCATCACTCGCTCTACTCTATATACTTCCTGTCTCATTCCACTCCTGTAAAGCTCTGTCCACTCTACTATCTATAGTTATGTATAGACCTCTGTTGAAACAGAGTATCTGCCTGATACACCAACATCACAATCCGAGATGTGTCCCGCGTTTCCGTGAAACGAAATGATGGGCACTTGACCTGAACAATTACATACATACCCTTAGTATATATTAGAGCTGAACATATACCTTTGAAATGCCCTGGGGAATGATCTTGGCATCTCGGGAGCCGATGGATGCCCAGACCACGATCCATGGAACGGAGTCTTAACCTACTTTGGTATGTTTTTATCGAGATATAGTGTCTATATATCATGGCAGATGAGTATCGACTGGCCACGTCCATAGGCGTATGGAATAGAAAAGAACATAACAGACAGTTTGAAGCAAATTCCGAGAATAGAAAAGAAATCCGATCAGAAGTCAGACATTCCAGACCCTCCTCAAAACAGCCTCAAAACACTAGTGCAAATAAAGAGAATGAATCCAACTCCAGGGCTATAGGTGGAGATTAATCTGCCAAGCTTATCCAGCCAATCGAAGCGACCACTTTCAATTTCCCAAGCGATCTAGTGGGTGGACTGGGACTTTTGAGGGTCCTTCTAAAATGAGGTCTCACTTAAAATAGTGCTTTTGTATTTTTATTGTTAAAAAAAAAAGTCAGGGGAAAGCAATATCGCGATGAAAGTCTCAGTCTCTCAGCCTTAACCCACCAAGCCCACGGCGCTTGATAGCGTTGTGTATTATTCCTCTTATATCCTTTCTTCTTCGTATACACCGTCGCGATGCTCGCTCAGGGGCCGACATCCACCAGATTCCCAACGGCAAGCATATTCATCCTACTATGTCTCTTCTTCATCCTCTATTACCACCCCACGAGACAAGTGACACCAGAAGGCCCCTCCACATATAATCCATCCAGAGAAGGGTTCCAACCGGCATCACCGCGGATCCCAGAGAAGATCTGGTACAAAGTTGGCCCGAAAGGCTTAAGCGACCAGTCACACGCATTGCTGCACGATTGTCTCCACAAAAACCCAGCCCATCGCGCGCAGATCATGACCGACGACACGGGCGATCAATACGTGCAACAGAACTACGGCCATCGTCCCGATATCGTCGACGCCTACCTTTCTCTACCGGTGCCGATCCTGAAAGCAGATTTCCTGCGCTACCTGCTTCTTTTCGCGGAAGGCGGTATCTGGGCCGACCTTGATGTCTCGTGTGGTGATGTACCCATTAGAGAATGGATCCCTGAGACGCTGCGCGCTAAGGCTGGTCTTGTTGTTGGGTGGGAGTTTGATGTTGGCTGGGGAGAGAATTTTATTCGGCAGTTTGAGAGTTGGACGATCATGGCGGCGCCCGGTTCGCCGCATCTGTTGATGGTTATAGATGATATTATGGATGGGATTCGTCAGAAGACGGAGGAGTATCGGGTTCCGGTTTCTGAGTTGACTTTGGATATGACGGGTGATGTGATTGACTTTACGGGGCCGAGGCGGTTGACTCGTGGGGTTTTGAAGAGCTTGGAATTGGCTCGCAATGAGACGATCGATATGGCGAGTATCTCGAACCTTTTAGAGCCCGTTATGGTCGAGGATGTTTTGATCTTGCCGGGGTATTCGTTCGCTGCGTCGGCGAATCATTACGGCAATGAGAATGTGACTGGTCCTTCATTGGTCCAACATCATTATGCCGGCAGCTGGAAGAATCATAATGGTGCTGAGGCGTGACTTAATGCTGCTTATTGTTTTATGGATTCTTCCTTTGCACTCCCTAGATGTCGCCCTTAGCGCTTTCCTCTATCACATGTAGCTCGAAATATAGAGAGCCCGTAGAAAAGCTTGACGTTCCAACGACAGCTACCCTTTGCGGTGGCGTCTAGGTAGCTTGCAAGCACGTTTGGTCGTCGGGGACACGTGGATCGAAAATGGGCTCCTCAGCAATAAACATTTCCGTGGAACAGAAACTCGCCATGAAATCCAGAGACGTGATGCTCAGTGAGAATGACAGCCATGAAACCCACGAGAATGATTTCCACCTTGGTAAACCAGTAGCATCTACCGCTGCCGCTAGCAGACTAGTGCCCAGGAAGTCGATGCGTTTGAATATAAAAGTTCGGAGGCGATCTAGAGTTGTAGTAGGTAACAGATACAGCACCTTGGTTTTGAAAATAACCGGATAGCCTTCGTATACTCCAGAATGACAGGAAATCCCTATAGCTCGATGGGCGACCTAAGCAGGCAGGAGGCCCAGGAGATGCAACGTGTGTTCCAAAATATTTCGAGAAACTAGAGCATGATTCGAACGCCGCTATTGAACAGGGCAAGTATGACTTCGTCAGGGAACACGCCCTCTTGCTCTTCAATCCAACGAATATCAGTGTCAGGCTCAGCGAACAGAATGCCCACTCAGAACTGGGATTCGGAGTTCAGAACTCATCATCCATCTCGACTTGGTCTGAAGAATCAATATGTCCTACCCGACGAGGCTCTGCAAAAGTGGTGCATAGTCTTTCTGACACACTCGCCCAGACCGTAGAACTGCCTATTCAGGAAATGTGAATAGCTTCAGTTTGTTAAACCTGGCACGGTGATCATGCCTCTACGTAGCGATTTCCGCGGCGTCCACTTCAGGACCGAAACAGCAACAGGGTGGTGTTGCTTGCTTGCTACTCTGCTAGGCAGCGTCGACGGGAAGAATTGCTACAGCATTCCGAATGCAGCAGAAGGCCTCCTAGTCGCGCAAGAGACCCGGAAATCAACCTTGGAAAGTATCGAAGTCGAAATCTAAGGCACTCAGGTTTATCACACCGTGAGAAGAGCCCAGGAAATTCCATGTAGATTATTTTCCCATTTTCGAACAAGCTAGATTCGGCACTATGGTAGTACACGCAGGAAGTTCCCAGAGATTCCACCGGATAGCTCCGTGCTCAAGAACGATATCATCAGTCATAAGGTATCGGGAACTTTTTGTGGAAGAAAAAGAAAACAAGATCAAATATCGCAGATATTGGTGGAAATCCCGAACGCCACGCTGAAGTAACAAAATAATCGACCACAAGATCAAGTCCTGATTCGAGAAAGATAGACCATGCCCAATTCACTCCTCATCAGTCTCGGTAAAATCCTCGCCCTCTTCATCATCGGACTCGTCGACTCCGCTGTCTGAGTCGTTTGCGTCGTCTAGGCCTGGAATACCGCGCCACTCGACGTAGTCGCCTTCCAGCCAGCGACGGCTGCGGGGAAGTTGGTAAGGATCGAAGGGGAAGTATGCATCCAGTTGATAGCCGACGTTATCGCCGGCGCGGATCTCGCGGCCGACGTGGCTGAAGCGGGGGTCTGAGAGATTGGAAAGGTTCCTGAAGGCAGTGACGCGGATGCGCTTGTTGGTCTCAAGGAGAGGGTAGACGTATAGAAATTGGAAGTGGTGCGCGATGCGGGCGAACTCGGCGACGATAGCTGGAGAGCATACCTTGAGCGGGTTCAGACGCGAATAGATACATTTGTGAAGGAATTCTTTGATGTTAGGGGGAATGCGATCTGGCCCGGCTCAAGCTCGTCTACCTGGTCCGCAGTATCACCATCAATGGCGGCAGTTGTCAGATCGCGCCACCGGAAACAGAAGATGTAGAGCAGGGCCTGTGCGGTGGAGTAGAAAGGTCCATAGCGACGGAGATCAGGACCGCGGCAGCTGCCCTCATAGTCCATACGCAGGCTGTTGAGGTGTGTGAGGAGGAGGTCGAAGACGTCGCGGACCACTTCTCCGGAGATATGCGCGCCACGTGCGACAAAGCTGGCCAGGTATGCAGCTGCTGACTGGCGCAGGATACCAGGCTGCAGCTTGTTGAAGATAAGCTGCACAAATGTGGACGCGAAGCGATCGATGAGTACGGGTGACGCTTGGGAGAAATGGAACAGGAGGAACTGTGAGTGGCGGGATCGATATGTAGGAAGAATGATCGTTTGGAAGTGGCTGAGGAGCAGATCCAACGCATTCTCCTTATCATCCAGGCTGCCCGAGGTGAACGGGGGCGAAAAGTATTCAAAGAGGATGTCAATCATTCCATCCACTTTGAGAATGTTGTCCTTGATCTTCTTGGCCCCCTTCGTGTCGTCATCTTCCGAATCGTCGCTGGCAACCGAGGCATCATCATCTTCTTCCTCCTCGTCAACCTCATCTAAGATTTCGTCGCCGACCTCCTCTTCAAAGTCCTCCATATCGACCTGGATTTCAACGTCGACCTTGACAAGCTTTTCGGTGATAAGAGCCAGGATATCGGACTGAAGCTCTGGGGCATAGCTGATGATTTGGATGAGATTGCGGGTGTAGGCGATGCTCGCGCTAGCTGGATCTGAGTCGAAGGGGAACTGTGTAGACAAAATCTGGGAGAGTGATCCACTACCGGCCGGGATGAGTTGCAGCACATGGCGCATTGCCATGTGGACGCGAGTGTGCATTTCAGATGGTTGCACAACGGCGTAACCAGGCAGTCGACCGACTGCTCGAGGGACGGACGCGAGATTGGTGGCTAACATCTTCAAGACAGGAACAAGGAAGGTACCCTGTGCAGCGGCAAGGTTGCCCAGGAACCGAATGTACAGCTTCACGTAGGCTTCATCCCGTCCAAGCCACTCGCTGTTGATGACGGCATGGACCAACCCGCTGCAGGAACGGTCTAAGGAGGCGACATGCGAGATCAGACCAAGAAGGTGATTCCTCAAAGATGTGTGTGTTGGTGATTCATATGCAAGCAGGCTGTCATCATCTTGCTTCGTCGGATCAGCAGAAAACATCCCTTTGATCCGGTCGTAGCCCTCGCTTTCTGACATTGTGACATGTCGGTGGATAGCCCCGCGGACCTCTTCCCGAACGACTGCCAGACTTTTCTCCGACGATATATCATCATGTATCTTCACATCTTGATCAAACTGCACGCGGGGTCGCTTCTTGGTGGGAAGGGCTTCCGTCGCGTCATCGGCCTGGGATGAGGATGAGGTCGGGGAGAGGGGGAGGTCCATTTCGCTCATCTTGCGTTTCGAGCCAGCGACCACGGGAGCAGGTTTCGAGGTTTTCAGAATCGGGGCTGGAGAGGAAGTGGGCAGCATCTTGGAACGAGATAGCGTGGGTGTGGGCGGTAGCGCCGGGTTGCGTGAAGTCGTGGCAAGGGAGACCATGGCCGAATGTGAGGGAAAAGTGATGTAGAACAGGTTCTAGGCAGAAACAAGTGTCGACATTTGCTTCTCCGCACTCTAGCTGAAATCAAATCCCCTTGACTTTCGATTTCAACGTCGAAGCTTATCAAAGACTGGTCCAAGCACACGACACTTTTTCACGTCGAGATCTTGGGGCTAATGCTACAGGTTGGAATAGGAGAAAAAGGTGACAATCTGTCTGCATCCGTGGAAGTCCAGTTGCTTGAGATAGATAAAATCGGATGCAGACAGAATGGTCGAGTTGCTGAACCCAAAGCAAAGCAAAGCGAAATTTTTCCTTCTTTTCCTTCGGTCACTTGTGGAGCCCAGCGGAGCACCCGTGACCGTGTCGGTGAGCCCTACGCTATGCCTAATTGGGTAATATTGGATTATGTCATCATGTCCTCATTCTATCTAGGTAAGGTTGTCGCGTTTTGTACATCATGCTCTGCATTTTACTTTTGTTGACTCTTGAAGACATTGTTTGAACGTGTGTATTGGAATATAATTGAAACTCCAAATGAAACATCAATGAGATTCCATATGAGAATCCCGAAAAAGTCCCCTGAAAGACCCCAGATCCTCACAAAGACTTTGTTGGCTTTGTTAGAGGATTGTATCAAACAGTTGGCCCCAAATGATGCATCAATGAAATGACGATAAAAAAAGAGACCGTCTATTACGGGAAGAATAGGATAAAATCGGCCTGAATAAATTCAAAAAATCAAGATTGAACGCGGGAACAGAAGGTCCTCCCATGGTATCGTGAAAATCAAGGGGCAGTAGTCGTGAAAGAAAGAATAAGAGTTGGTCGTCGTGGCGGGCCGAGCGAAGGATTATCCAGTCCTCGCAAGTCCGCAATCTCGTGTCGTTGAGCACCCCCGGGTCAACCGGGGGACAGCAATTATATTAGAACCAAGGTGCGGTCATAGGTCCACGTGTGTCCTCGAAAATGCTGCCGTACAGTTCTTCAACTTCCACAAGATAATCCTCGACAGAAAACTTCTTGAGCCCCTTGGCGTATAGAATCCGCTCTTCATCATCGAGCATATTGAGGCCCCCAAATTCCTCTACAACCTCGTTCACCTGCTCTAGCTCTTTCCCGAATGGATGCGGCTCGGCCTGGAAGAATTCCTGCGTTGCACGAATGCCCGGTGTGTTGCGCGCGGCGTTCAGCGGAGGTGGGGACATCCTGGAGACCGAGCGCTTGTGGGCAAGCTCCTGGTGTGAGCGCTTGGTGTGGGACAGAGCCCGCTTGGGCACCAGTGGAGCATCTGTAGTTGACGAGGACGTGGAGGAGCGCGGGTGGCTTGTCACCGTGGCCGTGCGCTTGGGGAAATACGACGTGGATGGGTTTGCGTCAATGGGAGAGCTCCCATGAGGGGAGACGTCAGGCGAGGACATAGATGACGCATAGCTTTGCGGGGAGAAGGCCATGTCGGAGTCGTCGGGCGATCCTAGTGAGGAGGCAGATGAAGAGCCGCTCATTGATAGATCGGGTGCGTTGTAGGCTAGCATGTTGGTTGTGGACAAGAGCTGGACCGGTCCAGATATATTGCTGCGCTTTATACTTGCCGAGTTAAGTCGCACATGTCCTTCGCCACGGTAAGGCATGGGTGCGGACACTTCTGGGCGCTTATTGCGCCGGGTGAATGCTCTTGTGAGGTTTGACATGGCGGATTCGGAGATTCGGTCAAGTTCAGAATATGACAACGGTGCGTTCCGGCGGGGTCGCGAATTGATTTATAATTCTACACATGCAATGTGTGAGATTTTGGGGGGTTTCTTTTTTGGAATCTGGTCGCTCTTTGCGATCGGATCCGTATTTGAGTCTCGCGTGGTGGGACGATCGCGCAAAGAATGTAAGATCAACCGGAATGTCCAGTATCAGATCAGTATCAGATCGTGAGTTATAGAATTTCAAATTCTATAAAAATGCACAAAATGAATGTTGAATCCTCTTTTGAATTTTGCGCAGCAAAATGTAGAGGAATAACAGTCTCTTGTGTTAAGGAATGGTGGCGGAGAGGTCAAGAATAAGAATAAAAAAGAAAAAGGGGTCCAGGATCTCAGATCACTTTGTATCAAGGACTTAAAAGAATAGAATAATAAGGAGAGAATGAAGGAACAAAGGCACACACAATCCCAAGGAGGTTGGAAGAAGAAAGTGAGAAGGGGGGGTCCCTTACGGGGAGGATGGGCGCTACACCAACGTTTGAAGGATTTGGGCGCTGGCCAGTAGCAGGACAAAGGATGGAGCCCAAAGATTTCCAGATTTCAGTATTTCAGTCTAGAATATTTCAAAATTTGGCTAGGGCCCAGTGTTCTTCATCAGAGTGGTTCATCCAAACTTCGGACATTTGCCTCTTTCTACGGTATATGAACTACGCCCCAATTTATTCTCTAGGAAGGGGGGAACTTCCACATTTCCATACCTCCGAGTTGATTCCAGCCATCCTCCAGGGTCATCTTCTAGGACGGATATGTGCCTGGGTATGGAGGGGTCATCGGGCCATCGGGCCTTCGGGCAAATGTGTACATGTTCGACGTGTCCTATCTGCGCTGTCATTCCATATCAAACACCCTTGAAGTCTGCAAGGTCACAAGAATAATAATTCCATCCCTCGTAGCAAGTGACCAATATATCATGATGCCATATTACCCCGAGAACAATCTAATTGAAACGGATGCAGGTCCGGGCTCTTAGTCTGAAGGCACGGGCGTTTCACCAACCTGTATCCGTTCTACGCTCAAAGTAGTCTGTGCTCCGTGACCTGTTTGGCTCGGATCAAGACAGGAAGAGGGTCCAATCAGAGGGTTCAACTGGAAGAACTCAGGTCAAGGGGTCTTCCTAGCGCTTGCCTGCAGCTGATCGAGTCCGGAGAGGTTGGAGAATTTCCAAACCGAGATGGTGTATTGCTTGTTATCTGAGTGGACTGGTGGATTTTCTGTGGAGTATTGGTGTTTAAAGTCCTAAAAACCCTTCATCTCAGACTCCACTGTGAAAATTGTGTGGAGTAGAGTGAAACCCGCTAGGGTCCTATGTTGTACAATGTTTGGAGTAATGTTGGATGTGAAGTATGGTCCATTGAATATTGAGTATTGAATATTGTAAATTGTAAAGTGCTCCTCGCTGTATTTGAATTGGCCTTGCTTTCAGTCGACAAAGCCATTCATTTGGGGTTTATTCTGCCCAGGCGGTGTTTCCACGATTTGATCCAATGAAAAAGGTCCCAGGCAACACGTGATGTGGTGAGGACAAAATTATGGCCTCAGGCATCAGTGCTCCACACTTGTCTGTTACAGATAAGGAAGGCTCCATGAGGGACAAGATGAAGTCTCCATATTATTGTATAATTGTACGTTCAAACACGTCAATTTAAAAGCAAGGTCTCGTCGATCTAGAAGTAAAGGCTGGGATTATTGTGTGACAGCTCCTCGGCCTTGCTCAACCCCGTCTCTACCCCAGCTCTTGCAGATGCACCTGCATCTGCATCTGCATCCACCGAAACACCGACAGCATCCTCAACGTTAATTATTCCATCTCGGGAACTACATGACGACGGGCTGGGCTCAGGTTCCACCGCGACCTGGTGTCCAAAATATACCGACGAAGCTATCACCCCAGGGTGGGACTGATGAGCATCGTATGATCTCCCCGAACTGACCATGTTGTCTCTAGGTTGCCATGCATATGAGAGTTGCCCAGAATGGGGATCTCCCAAAGTCTGCAATCTATCATGGGGAGGAGTCCTCGGAATCGTGTAGCCATGTCCCGGTGGATCTGAAATCACATCACTTGGCTGCTCAATGGTAAACCGGTCGGACATGACCGTCATCCAACGCTGCATATCGGGCCATTCTCGGAGGGGCAGCTGAGACCACTCTTCCATGCGAGCTGCCTTGTGTTTGAGCGAGGTCTCCGTCTTTGCTGTGGCTTGCGCTGCTGTTGCTTGTCCCATTGAACGAATGGTCATCAAAGCCCCGTAAAGGGCTGACTCGGTCTCTGCCAGTCTCTGTTCCAATTGGTTCAAGTATCCCAACGGTAACCCTCTGGGCTAATGAGTTAGCTCCCCGCGGGTCCCTGCATGTATAGGCCTGGATACTTGCCTTTTACCACTCTCGGGGTAGATGCATTTCGATACTTCCCCTGCGCATTGGGAACAGAACGGACTTGACGAGATGGTTAGAAATAAGGCCAACTATCGAACTAAACGGTGATAACTTGTTTGATCTTACAGTCTGCGATCACACTATTTTATAGGTCAGAACTTGTCTTACAGTTCCTTACAAGTGAAAACATACTTTGCATTTGCGCTGTCTGCATAACTCACAGGAAATCGGATTGAGGTTCTCTTCTGATGGCACCTCGAGTCAGTCGATCTATGCTTTTGATGTGGGGTATTCTGGTCACACCTGGCATGGTAGCACTAGGTGCCTTCCGCTTCGATCGCAGTTGCGCCATTCGTTAATTTTATTGTTATACAATACACATGCAGATATGCAAGACATCAGGCTACCATGGTCATGGGTATGGGTGATGCTTGGTAAAAGCTTCGGAGTAAGAAACATCCGGGCAGAATCGGCAGGCACGTGATGGCCACTATATTTATGCAGGACAACCCTAAAATGAATAGAAAGATGTAGTTAATGCTTTTGCTTTTGTGCTTTTGCTCTGACTGAGCGAGATCAATCACCTTGTCGTTCAAAATTTCTGCGGATTGGTCGCGATGATGCATCCAATTGTTGGTTTTGTTAATTTCAGACACGTAGTAGAGGGTTGCTTGATATTACGCTGCTTGTGCAATAGAAAAGAGGCTTTGATCCTGGGATTACTGTGCATTGGAGAAGGCTTAAATACGTTGAGCTTTTGCAAAGGCGGCTCGTTAGAAGAGCGGGAGACTTTAGTGCTAACATAAGTGTATGAGATTGCGGCAAGTTCTTGGATTATCCACCTACATGTATGTAGGTAGGATCGTACCTACCTACCTACCTACCTACCTATGTTGTAGGTATGTTCGGGCTGTAAGCTGCCCAGCATTCCACCTGTGGGCACCTGGGCCTGGAGCCCGGCTGGAGGTGCCTGTCGCTGACGTAACAACCTACCCGTGCCCAGTGGACGGGCCCCGGGGTGTCCACAGATGGCTTGCAAGGAACCTTGACTTCAATATCTCGATTTTCCAGAAAATGTGAGAAAACAACATGATGTCTTCGGCTTCACCCGCCAGCATGCGATTCGCGGAGAATAAGTCTGAATGGCCATATTCTTCCCGCGCAACCAAGAGACACAAGCGCATCTCCGGCGCTAGTACCTCAGGACCCTCGCCTCGCGAAATTGGATTCATGCGAGAGTCTCAAAATGAGGGATCCGCGAGCTTCCTTGGAAGTTCAAGTGGAATCCATTTTATCCGTCATGTTTATAATGCCTTCGCACGTCGTTCGGCAGACTTAGACCAAACACGAGTCCGTGACAAAACTTCAGTGCCAGGGGAAGACGACCGGCTACAGCGAAATTCCGGAAGTATTATTCAACGCTCGGATGAGCTGTGGGCGAGGGAGGAAATAAATTATGCACCAAATACCTCATTTGCTTTCGAAGATCTTGTTGAGTGGACACGGAGTTATTTCGAAAATTGGCATCCAATCTTCCCTTGCCTCCACGCCCCGACAGTCTTGAAAACTCTGGAGACAGTCAGTCAAAAAGGGGCCGAATCAGCCAGCCGACTGGAATTGATGACTCTCCGCTCCATGGTGTCCATTTCTCTTGGTGATAATCGGCAGAGAACATCGTCTGGATCGAAGCTCAGTCCCGTTCCTTCAGTCTTGGTCTTTCGATCTATTCAACATGTGATGCAAGATGTACAAAGCCTCCTTGAAGAGCCAACTAGCTTGCCGCTGTTACAATCAGCATTTACCGCTCAACTCGCACTCACTTCTCTTTTGCGCCTGAATGCCGCCTCCCGGATAGGAGGTGTCATAACCCGTACTGCATTCCACCTCGGGTTGCATCGTTGTCCAAGACGCTTTTCTTGCTTCAACAGTGAAGAAACTGATATCCGTTGTCGATTATTCTGGTCAATTTATTCCCTCGAAAGATACCTTTCTCAGGCCCTTGGAATTCCGCTCTCTATTCGAGATGACGACATCGACGTGTGCTACCCCGGTGCAGAGAGACATTCTTCAACAACTCCAAAATTCCCCGACGACCGCAGATTGCGCTTACTGTCCCATCTTGCAAAATTCGCACGGATTCGAGGTCTGATTGTTGAACTTCGTAATAAATCCATTCTCCACAGTCACGCCAGCCAGGTTGAAGCGGCTCATGTTACTGGAGAACTAGCACAATGGTGGAATGAAGTTTATGACGATGTGAACTCCATTGGTGAGGCCGCAGAAACTGATCTAGAGCAAGAGCCAATCTTGCAGCCATATCACCAGCTACTCCTGACCATCCTAAGACACGAAGCTATCATCTCGCTGAATCGACCTCTCTTAGCCTCTGAAAGTCTCAGTGCGGAGTACAAGAACGCTTTGCAGACTTGTATTGGATCTTCTCGATCTATACTTGCGGCATTGAAAAAGCACATGTCCTCTGAACCGGAATCTCCGCTCTCCTGGCCATGCTTTACATGGTCAACTTGGATGGCCTGTCTCATTCTGATGTATGCTGCGTGGGAAGAGGAATTCCCTACGTCGACAGCTCTCAAATATGCGAGAATGGGGATTGCCATTTTGGAAAACCTATCATTGCGCGGTAGTAGCTGGCCAGAGACCTGCATTGAGGCGATCAAAGGCATGGAATCTGCTTTTGAGACATATACATCTAGTGGACAGCAATCTGAGGCTCCTGCAACATCCAACAGTGGCAGGAGATCAACTCATATCCATGCCCAATCCACACCATCGACGGATAAACGGATGTCACGAATACTGCCGGTTCAGGATGGAAATAATGAGATTGGAGATGTAGGTCTCTCGTCAGTTCGACCTCAAACTTCAACGCCGAATGGATATCAAGGTCGTCCAGTCTCTGCCGGAATTCATCCGTTTCAATCATCAATTCGCTCTCCTGTTCAGGACCTTGGCCCCGCAGCAAACTACGACACTGCCGTTTTCTCACCATCTGATAATATCGGTAACTTTTCCGAAGCGCTAGACCCTGCCGAGAACTATCTCGGTGGACAGTCTTCAGCTGGTCTCATTTTCGGCAACATGGCTGACGGAAACCCTGCTTTTAATCCGAGTTTTGCTGGTCAAGACTCTTTGCCATTTTCATCATCTATGCTCATGAACGATTTATGGAGTGTAGCCGATGGCCCATGGATGATTCACAACAACTTTTTGTGATTTCCGATGCAAAGTGTATAAGAAGCATATGTGGGATAGTCATATTCCGCACGGAAATTGTTCCAGCGCTTTTAATTCAGTTCACTTATATAATTCAATATCAACTACTGTCCTGTCCTGGTCCAAGACAACTCGCAATTGGCCCTTGTTTTCGGCATTGGAAGCGGTCGAGCCGAAAAATCCCCGTCGTAACTGGCCAAGATACAGTTCATAAGCCGGCATGTACCCTTTCACGAACTGGACCACCTGTTCATCCGTCATGCTTTCATTCGTCCGCGCCCGGAGAGCATGTTCCTGCTGCATCCGCCACCGATAAACATTGACCAGGTCATTGGTATCCAAATGAACGAGGAAATCCAAGTGCTGCGGTCCCATAAAAAGATCGCAGTAACCGCGTAACTGCGTGTTCGCATCCAGCAAGTGTTCAACGGCATGGTCTTTCAGAGTCTCCGTTGGATATTCCAGTGCAGTCTGCTTCTGTGGGCATTCCTCCCACCGTTGTCGAATAGTCATTTCCTCCAGTGGCTGGAATCCAACACACCAGCCTTCAAAAACAACAACGTCTATCGCTGTTCCAGCTGGGACACGGTACCATGTATCTTTAGGTGTCCGCCCACCCTCGCCATTGAACTTGCTCTTATCGAATGACGGGATAAGTATCTCCGAGCTAGTGCGTAAGCTTTCAAAGAAATAGCGCGCAAGGACTATGTCATGTGTTCCCGGTTGGCCCCTTGTTTGGACTAGTTTGTTGGATGGGTTGTCTGCACGGAGTTGGACGAGATCGTCGTGGTCAAGGTACAGGTCATCGAGTGACAAATTTATTGTGTTGAAGCCGTGGCTTTGTCTTAGCTCTTTCACGAGTGCATCGGTCCATGTTGATTTCCCGCTGCCTTGGAGGCCTGTCAGGCCTAGGATAAAGGGTCGCTGGGTTGTTGATGTTGAAGACTGGCATTGAAGATGGCGTTCAATATGGGGTAGAACATGATTCAAGACGCTGTGTACTGCTTCTTGGGGAATTGACATTGTGGAAGGATGGACTTCCAATTTCGAACCTCGCAATGCTGTGCAACAATTACTAACATTCACTACCCTATTTTACAATGATGTTTCTTAAGCAGGATCCGGAGTCTCTCGACCGAGTGGCATGCAAGTCAGGCTTGTTCCCCATGCGGACATGTCTTTCTCCGAGTGGGGCACTATAGCACAACACAAACGCGGACATTTGCATCTCCGTCTACCCCTCGCGACAATTGTAGTCGACTCAGCTCGCGATGAGGGGTTATGCGATAGGTTTAGGGCAGATTTCAGGTGGAGACTGAGATATGAGTGTTTGGATCCGATTTCCGTTAAAGGCTCTCGCACGCGCTGAATTCATCTTACGCCGTCTCCCACCTCGAACATTATCACAACATTATCATGTCCCTTAAGACATACAGTATCGCGTCTATTCCAGCCGATGGAATTGGCCCAGAGGTCATCGATGCTGGCATCACAGCACTGAATGCGTTGGCCGACACACTCAAGACGTTCCAGTTGGAGTTCAAGAACTATGATTGGAGCTCGGAGACCTACAAAAAGACCGGCAAATACATCCCAGATGGTGGACTCGATGAGCTCAAGAAGCACGACGCGATTTTCTTCGGTGCTGTCGGCGCTCCCGGTAAGCAGACACAGCCAATATCTTGGAGATATGATACTAAACACACGAGAAGACGTCCCCGATCATATTTCCCTGTGGGGTCTGAGACTCGCCATCTGCCAGCCATTCCAGCAGTACGCGAACGTGCGCCCAACACGGGTATTTCGCGGCACTGAGTCCCCGTTGCGTAAGTGCGGGCCTAACGACCTTGATTGGGTGATCATCCGTGAGAACAGTGAGGGAGAGTATGCGGGTCAGGGTGGTCGCTCGCACGCCGGAAAGCCGTGGGAGGTCGCGACTGAAGTTTCGATCTTCTCCCGTCATGGCGTGGAGAGGATTATGCGGTTTGCTTTTGAGACTGCTCAGAAGCGGCCTCGCAAACTGTTGACTGTGGTCACTAAGAGTAATGCGCAACGCAACGGCATGGTCCTTTGGGATGAAGTGGCAAAGCTTGTTGCGGTTGATTTCCCCGATGTGGCTGTGGATAAGATGCTTGTTGATGCTATGACTACTCGCATGGTTCTCAAGCCCGAGAGTCTGGATACCATCGTTGCTACCAATTTGGTGAGTTATCGAAATGAGAAATGATGTACAACTAGGTCTGTGGACTAACGCTCAACTAGCACGCTGATATTCTCTCTGATCTTGCTGCCTCTCTGGCTGGATCTATCGGTATCGCACCTACTTCTAACCTCGACCCTACACGGGAGTATCCTAGTATGTTCGAGCCCATTCACGGCTCCGCTTTTGATATCACTGGCATGGGTATCTCCAACCCTGTGGCTACATTCTGGACGGCCGCGGAGATGCTTGCTTGGCTCGGTGAGGAGGAGGCTTCCAGGCAGCTGTTGGCTTGTGTTGAGAATGTCTGCGAGCAGGGGATTCTTACCCGTGACTTGGGTGGTGACGCCACGACGAAGCAGGTCACTGATGCAGTTGTGGCGGAGATCAAGAAGCTTGCGACTCGCGAGTGAGTTGTGTCAGAGCAGAGATATTATAGTATAAGGATGAGCAAATGAATGTATTGATTGAACCAAGACTAGTGGGCAGTGTGAGTCCCAAAAGCAGCTAAAATTATGAAAATCATAGAAAATGTAAAATGATATGAAAGATTCAATTCCAATGAAACATCCTTTCCTTTATAATATGTAACAGAATAGTGTGTTTTTCCATGTATTACCTTTGATATACCTGACTCGATCATCGCGTCTCTCGTGATCGCCCATCTCGACCGCCTTTAACCTCCATCAACTCAACCACCCCCAAGAGACATTTGAATGGAGCGCCCTTCCAAAAGAGCCAGAGTCTTATTAGATTCCAGTGATGGCGCATCGTCTACACCTCTGGCGTCTTTACACAGGGCCATTAGCCCACCATTGCCACGGTGCTGTCCAGAACTGGCTGATGGTAAATTGACTCCTGGCACTGAAGGCACTACTCGCCCTACCCAGGTCATCAATTCACCAATACAACTCACGCATATCCGAGATTTACCGGAAGGTAATAATGTCGATACTATCCGACTACGCGATATTCTGGGAGACCCCATGATCCGCGAGTGCTGGCAGTTTAACTACCTCTTTGATGTGGATTTTCTCATGTCGCAGTTTGACGAGGATGTCCGGGGTCTAATACAAGTCAAAGTCGTGCATGGATCGTGGCGGAGGGAGGATTCGAACCGTATTCGAGTTGAGGTAAGTTCGTACTGACAAGACTTCTTTTGATCGTGTTGACTTCATCTGTTTGACTACACCTCATCACTGCTCGAGGGTTTCAAATGGTGGAGACTAACCTGCTACTAGGAAGCCTGTTCGCGATATCCTAATGTTGAGCCTATTGTGGCCTACATGCCGGAGCCTTTCGGGACACATCATTCCAAGATGATGATTCTTCTTCGGCATGATGATCTAGCTCAGTAAGGTTCTTCCGGATATTATTGATCACTATAGCCCTTATAGGTCTGACTAAATGGCCAAACAGGGTTATCATCCACACGGCAAACATGATCCATATGGATTGGACCAATATGACTCAAGCCGCCTGGTGCTCTCCACTGCTTCCCCTGCAGAAGGCAAACACAGCAGGCTCTCAGGCAGACAACAAAATTGGCTCGGGCGCGCGCTTCAAAAGAGACCTACTCGCTTATCTGAAGGCATATGGACCTAAAAAGACCGGCCCGCTTGTCCAGCAGCTGGATAACTATGACTTCAGCTCTATTCGCGCTGCGCTCATTGCTAGTGTCCCATCCAAAAAGCACGTCAGTGACTCCAGCTCGGAGGAGGACACACTGTGGGGCTGGCCTGCTCTGAAAGACTTGATGAGCCAAATACCCATCCAGCAGAAGTCCCCAAGCAAGAAACCCCACGTAGTAATCCAGGTACGTATCCATCCCCAAACAACCACCTCACTGTGACAAACAACCAACAAATCCAAGATCTCTTCAGTAGCAACCCTCGGCCAAACAAACAAGTGGCTCAAAGACGTCTTCTTCAAATCCCTCACCCCACAACCAACCACCTACTCAATAATCTTCCCAACCCCAGACGAGATCCGCCGCTCCTTAAACGGCTACAACTCCGGCAGCTCAATCCACATGAAAACCCAAAGCGCAGCACAACAAAAGCAACTACAATACATGCGTCCCCATCTCTGCCAATGGGCAGGCGATTCCCTCCCCCCAGGCCAATGCATCGACCTATCCGAAGAAAACCCCCCAAGACGCGAAGCAGGCCGCGCCCGCGCAGCCCCACACATCAAGACTTACATCCGCTTCGCGGACTCAGACATGAAGACCATCGACTGGGCGATGGTGTCGTCGGCGAATCTGTCCACGCAGGCGTGGGGCGCGGCGACGAATGGGAGTGGAGAGGTGCGCATTTGTAGCTGGGAGATTGGCGTGGTTGTTTGGCCGGATCTTTTCCGGGATGGGGATTGTGCTGATGCTGCGTCGGAATCTGCGTCTGAATCCCGAGCCGAAGGTAAAGCCCCTGTACCGGACGCGCTGATGGTCCCTTGCTTCAAGCGGGATCGTCCTGGCGTGTCTGACGCTGACACGGCTTCTGTGGTCGTAGGGTTCCGGATGCCTTACGATCTTCCGTTGACGCCTTATGGTGCGGCTGATGAGCCGTGGTGCGCGACTGCTTCGCATGCTCTGCCGGACTGGCGGGGGAGAGCTGGATTGTTTGAGTCTCTTATCTTTTTGTTTAGTCTTAGCTATACCGAGTGTTTTCTGTTTTCTGTCTCAGCAGTTCACGGGTGTGGATCGCATGGTTATCTCAGTGTATATAGTATACAGAATTCTGGACGACGCGAGTACTGGGTCATGGAAAGTAGCATGCATTTGTATTCGTTTATTCGTCCTGAGAGCTTTGAGACAATACGATTATCTTTCTCTTTCAGATAAGCGTGTTTCCAAAATATCACCCGACAATGTCCGATAAATCGCCAGTCATTCCCCAAGATCAATTCTCCCAATTGTATCATCTATTCGTCGCGGGTGCCGTACTTGGTAATGAAGTCGTTGACGTGGCCGATGTAGAGCTGGTGAGCCTTAGCAGGGCTGTAGTCCTTGACCTTCTCCCAAGCACCGTAGAGCTGCTTCTTCTGTAGTGTTGCAAAGAATGCATTGTCAGCTACCGGCCTTCAAAAGAAACGTGCTATAGTCCGGGGCTTTCCCGAGCTCGCAATCCACCGGAAGCTAAACATACCTGGATATCGAACATGCCAGGCTTCTCCATAACGTCACCCTTGCCAACCTTGAAGTAGATGTAGAGGTCCTTCTTCTCCATAAGACCGGGGGAAGACTTCAGCATCATAACAGCCTTGGCGGCGAACTCGAAGGCCTTGCGGAGGGTCTCGGCCTCGGTGGCATCATCGAGCTTCTCGAACTCTCCCTGCTCGGCGACCTTCGCGAAGATGTCTTTGAGAGCTGCGGCGTCGATGCCGGCGGCGGCTTCTTGGACCTCGGGGGTGAACTTTTCTTTCTTCTGGGCGGCCTCCAGGACGGTAATGAAGGGGGTAATGTCGGACATGTTGGATTAGAGGTTTTCTTCTTAGGTATAAGGAGAGGTAAAAGTAAAGAGCAGAGGATTTATATGGTTGGGATATTTGGAGATGTTGAGGGCGGGGTCAACGGAGATAGGTGGGGTCGCTGACACACTCGCCAGTTGGTTTTAAGGGCATGTACATAAAAAGTGTACAACATACTTTATACATCTACTAGTCGCTATGTAATGTACGAATTTACCACAATAGCTTTAGAGTAAACCCAAGTTGTCTCAATATATTCAATAGTTAAATCCAAAAACTTACACAATATTTTAAAAAGACACGCCAACAGATGCATGCCCACATGCAACCACTGTGGAAAGACTTCGCTATGCACCAGAAAAAGAACGTCGAAATTCCCGCAATGTACAAGCTCAAAGAGACAGAGCAATCACCAGTCCACGGCCCATCCATTCTTCGCCAGGAATTCCTCGGAAGCCGATTTCAAAGCGTGATTGTTTCGCAAATCGTGAACACTGATAGGAGCCCGAGTCAAAGGATCAACCCCAGCCTTCTCAACATACTTCGTGATGCCCAAGCGATCGAAACTGACACCCGACGGCGTAATAACAGGATCATGCATGATCTCAAACGTGATACCATCAATGAGATAGTCAGGCACAACCTAGAAAGCAATCCAACGTCAACAACCTTCCAAAAACCAACAATTCCAGAACATACCCTTTCCTGAATCTCCCCCTTGGAAGCAACGCGAAAGGCCTCCCTCAAATTCCTAATCTTAGCATCCGCATCCTCGCGCAACGCCTTCTGATCCTCCCCAAACCCGACCTCCCCGATCTCCCCGCGCTCCAAACGACCCTGCAACTCCGCCAGCGCACGCGTCACATCCGCCTCAACGAGCGCCTCCACAGATCCCAGCGTCTCGTTTAGCTCGCGCACGCGCGCAGTCTCGCGCGCGGCCCAGATCTGCTGCTTTGCGCGCAAAACGGTTTGCGACAGGTTCTTCGACTGGGCGCTCTTCGCTGCTAGACTTTGTTGGTACGCGTCGGACGCGACGTCGTGTGCTTCTTGTGGGCGTTGCAGGCCGAGGAGGGCCTGGGCGAGGTAGCATTGGCTCTTTAGGGCGACGGGGTTCTTTAGGCCGTAGATTTCGATTGCGGCGCGGGCGTCATGTTCGACGCCGGCCCATTTGGCTAGTTTGGTTCGTGTAGCGGCGCGGTTTGTGAAGAAGGTTGCATCGTGCGGGTTCTTTTGGATTCTGTACAATGGAGGAGTTAGTTGGGGAATATTTGGATGTTGGGTTTGCGACTGAGGGGAGCGGAGGGGTCGGAGGGGTCGGAAGGGTCGGATGTGATAGCTTACGCTTGGGAGAAGAAATCTTCGGCGCCGATGTAGTCGCCGGCTTTGAAGAGCTCGTTGCCCTTTGCTTTGAGTTCTTGGGCCATGGTCTAATGTGTGAGTGAGGCCTTGGGCTTCTGTGATCTGTTCCCTAATGTGGGGCGGTCCACCATATAAAGTCAGGAGTGATAGGAGTGGATATTATTCTAGTTCATGAAAACTAAGAGGATTTAAAGGGCTTTTGATCTGCATGAGTACCTGTGGATATCTTTGTGAGTCCATCCAAATTGCATGAAACAACTGTATATGGAACCTTGGAAACTCATAGATCCCCGCAGAAGGTCTGAGTCAGCTCAATTGGCTGCGCAGGTGTGCAGGTCCGGAAGATATAGCCACTCTTCTATAGATTCCACTGAAGTTTGACCATAGTTATTTCATTCACTATATACATATCTATGTGACCTTCTAATCCAATCTGGAAACGGAAGTAACATTTGATTCGTGGTATCATGCGCTGTGAGAACTAAGAAAGGCATAACAATCATGCAGACGAGTCGATGAAACATGACCAGTCATGCTCAGTCGGAGGGTTGGCAGTGTTGGGCGACAATACCAGGGGGTTTCTCCAGACAGCCCAGGTGTTTCGGGTGTCATGGGGAGATGAGACAAAGAAAGACAATCTTAAGCAGCAGTGCGGAACTGAACTTCATAGTCGGTGATAGCCTGGACCTTGGCAGCAGAGGCAGACTTGGGGTCGAAGCGGTAGTTGAGCCAGTCGGTAGCGAGCTTCTTGGCCAATTCGACACCGATGACACGCTGACCCATGCACAGGACTTGGGCGTCGTTGCTCAGGATGGAGCGTTCAACGGAGAAGGGATCGTGGGCAGTGACAGCTCGGATGCCGGGCACCTTGTTGGCAGCGATGGCAACACCCAGACCAGTGCCGCAGATGAAGAGGCCACGGTCAGCCTTGCCATCCATGATGAGCTTGGCACCTTCGACGGCAGGGTGAGGGTAGGCTGTCTTATCGGAGGTTGAGTTGACACCGACGTCAATGATCTCGGCGACGAGAGGGTTCTTCTCGAGGGTGGCCTTGATGGCATCCTTGTATGGGACACCGGCCTCGTCGCAGGCCATGACAATGCGGAAAGGAGTGGACATGATGGAGGTATGGACAGGAGGATGAAGAATGTACAAGAGTATGAATTGAATCGAATGGTATAGAGAGAGAGAGAGAGATAAGGAAGTTATTTGATATAGAAAAGAAATCCTGATTTGGGAGTACACCAAGGGGGTCTTTATATCTTTTTCCCTCTCGACTCTTCCCCTCCTTACCGTACAACCAACTTGGAAACCACTCAGGTCCAGCCAATCCTTGCATTTGATGGTATCATCATCCATCTCCACCAAGCGACTTGAATGGCCCTCTAGATATTGTTACGCGTATTTCCAGCGTCTTGGGTGGCCCGTCCACAGCATCATAGCACCCCAACCATGGACTATGACTGGTCAGTTCCAGGGGAAGGGTTCAACCGAGGTCGGATACTTTAGGAGTCCTGTCTTGGGTCATACAGGCATTTTACCTCGTATTACACGGGATGTTTTATTAAACCTCGCTGGCGCTTTGGACTACAAAGCTTCACCTTGTGCAACTCACGCCCATACGTTGCCACACTCAAGCCATCAATGTCAGGACGAACCTTTCAAGACGGACAAGGCGTCTGTGGCTTTTTTTTTCTCTTTTCTTTTTTCTCTTTTTCCTTTTTTTTTACTGGCATGACCGTCTAACCTCCCTCTTTAATTCTGGTGCCTCCAAGCCAAGGGCCGGGATTCTCGGTTCCATCTTCTTTTTCCCTGACCCCAGGATTGGTTTTGTGGCTAAGGCCTGGGCACCTCGTATATTACCTAGGCAGGGAATTTACGGCTATGACCCCAGTCGGCTATGACCCCGGACGTCAGACGGGAAGAGGGGAATTATTGAAATTGACTTCTTGCAAGGTTATCTTCAGCCAATTCCATGGCATTGAATTAATTCCTGAAAAGAATGCAGGGATATCAACATGAATTGCCTCACTTGATTATAACTCTGCCAAAGATTTGAAGTACTACATACTTACTCTACTTATTCCCCCACAGACGCTAACCTTGGGAACCCCATAATTGACGTGCATTGTGTCATCGCATCCACTTTCCCACTCCACCATCTCCGATGTTGTTGGTCAAGTTAGCCCGGCTCGCCGGTTTGAACTACTGTGTTATGGTACTATTGTATGATGTACTCCAGATTTTCGTTTGGATCTGCACTATATGTCCATTGTATTCTAATCATATTATAGACAGATGAGATGTAGTAGATACTTTAGAATGTACAAAGGTGTAGGCAAAAGTTTAAAGCGATAGCGATACTCGGAATAGTTTCTTTCTTTCTATTGTGTCCGGGGTACAGAGTAATTGATACTATATTGACTTCCCTTGGCCTCAGATTCATTGGACCCCCGGCATTGAGTACTCCGGGTGGTCTTTTTTACTTTGTATACCCCCTGGCCTGATGTGACGTCGCGTACCCCGTACATAGTACATAGCACATAGTGCAGACTCTCATTTCGCACTAAACTTGACGGGGCAATCGGAACATCTAACGTAAAAATCCCGCTAATGCAGCGCATTGACATGGAATTTAGTTACCTTTCCCAAGTCAAAATCACTTGGAAATACTTGGAAATACTTGGAATTCTCGCTTCAACTTTCCAAAGCAACTTATCCGAGTACCCCAAACGTCTCCGAGACGGGAACGCTAGATCCCCCAAACACCCGGACAATCACACTACTTTCCCATCACCCATCACCCATCCCATCACCACCACGACCACCACCATGGCGTCCCCTTACCCAATCCTCCCGGAGAAGCTCCTCCTCATCTCTCTAAAGATGTACTTCACCCCAGACCGCACTCTCACCTACCTCCGCGACCTCCTCAACCCATCCAACGAGATCGTCAACCCAGCAAACCGAGACAAACTCCTCCTAGCTCTAATCCCCGACTTCCTAACCATCTGGCCCTGCTCCCAAATCCTAAAAGAGTACTCGGCCAGCCTCCCAAACACCTCACCATCCCAACCACCCTTCCTCCTCGGCGCACAAGACTGCTTCTGGGAACCCCAAGGCGCCTACACAGGCGAAGTATCCCCAGCCTCAATCCGCGCACTGGGCTGCAGTATCGTCGAACTAGGCCACGCCGAACGCCGCGCCATCTTCAACGAAACAGACGACCAAACCGCCCGAAAAGCAGCCGCAGCCTGCGCCCAGCACATGGTCCCGCTCGTCTGCGTCGGCGAAGTCACAAGCCCCGGCCCCATCGCCTCGCAAGCAGTCGGGCAGGCTGTGACTGAGTGCGCGGTGCTGGTGCGCGCAGTCTTGGCTGCTATTCCCGACGACGCGCCCGTTATCTTCGCCTACGAGCCTGTTTGGGCTATTGGCCAGCCGAAGCCGGCGGGTGTTGATCATGTCGCTGCTGTTGTGCAGGGTATCCGTGCTGTTATTGGTGCTCGGGCGGGTACGGCGCGGGTCTTGTATGGGGGCAGTGCGGGGCCGGGTCTTTGGGGGGAGGGGTGGGCTCGGTCAAGCTGTTGATGGGATGTTTTTGGGCAGGTTCGCGCATGAAATTCGAGGTGTCAGGGAGGTTGTTCGTGAGGTGGAGGAGACGTTGGCTCTGAAGTGATGCTGTATTGGGTTGCGTTTGCGCTACATGCTTACGCACCCGTACTAGTATCCTTCCAACCTTGGAAGGTTGCTTTGACACCAAAGTTGACACCTTGACACCTTGGTGTGTCTATACAATTATACATACGGTATTGTGTTTCGCACTATACGGTTCCTCGTCATTGTTATACGGAATAATACATAACACAGCTTCAACTTCAACAGCGAAAAACAGACGCATCTAGACAAAAGCTCACGGGATCCGAAAAAAGTGGGCATCTCAACCGGCTGGGGTCTCGGGAAGCCTATCTGGGGGAATCCGGCAGCTCCACTGAACTTCCCCGGTTTTCTCAGCCCGTCACGAGGCGGATCAGAGATTTACCTCTCAGATGACTTTTAAAGCTTTTTAGCTTCTACCTTCAATAGGCCGTGGAGCTATGTCCACTTGTTCTATGTGGGTTCGTGGTGGATTCTCGAGCTCCATTCTGCACTGATCGAGTAATCCGAGCTATTTTGGATATTCCTACATGTATGTAGGTCGCATTGTCCTTACCGACACTTCTCAATTCCAAGTTTTTTTTTTATTAATTTCGGTACTGCCTCACTCGGTCGTTGCTTATGCATATAATCCCTGCGAATGTGCAGAGCGTTAAATGCTTTTGAGAGTTGATGCCTGATCTGTGCCTGATTTTAAAGGGGCCGTAAACCGTGGACTTTCCAAGGTTGGAATCTACCTATTGTTGTAAGGTCCAACAACCCGCTACAACACTAAGATCCAAAAGACCCAGAAAAGATCCAGGGAAGATTCAAAGTTACACGAATCAAATCAGAGATTTACCTCTCAAATGACTTTTAAAGCTTTTTTAACCGAGCTTTCTGTCTTTACCGAAGCAAAGTCCCGGTGTCGAGTAGACGCTTTGATGATGGCAGTATACCACAGCCTATCAGATCAACGACTGCACTAAACCCCTGCCAGCACTCGAGTGACTTTGGCTCGTGCTCGGGTCGAGGATGCACAGGCGATTGCCGCGCCCTTGCCCATCGACTCCTTGGCCGAGGTGTCGAGTGTCGAGCTGGGCCACGAGTCCACTGGATTCGTCTGCCACGTGAATGACAATACGGCTGTCGATATTTCCAGAAATATTCCCCAACAGCCTGTTCCGAAGGAAGCATGGGTTGGATCCGAGAAATGTCCATTTCTTTGATGGCTTGCGCGGTGTCAGCCTGGATTGGCTGTGTTAAATGGCCCAATTACCACCCATGAAGATACCAAAAAGACACCAAAGAAGACACCAGCCTCTTCTTCATCTTCTATTATGAGCAATCTTCCAGACGGCTGCGTCGTTCAGCACTTCTCCCGTTTTGCTGCCAACAACCGTCCAAAGCCTTCTAATATTGTCGCCTCCTTTGAGCGGCGGGGTTCAGAACAAGCCTACCGACCCACAAGGAATGGTAAAGACCATTTTGCATCTTCCTTCGCTTGAAAGATTCCACTATTTCGCTTATACTATAGTCACGCCCGGATCGCCTACCATGGTTCAGTTGAGGATAAACTTGCCGCCTATGCGGACAAAAGGCTCAGGGAGGCGCCGTTGCTGCAATACGATGCAGAGCAGAGCAGTCCCCCAAGTCAGTATCAGGGAAGCCTATCAGGGAAGCCAACGACCCAATGGCTTGTCGTCCTAGATCTGTCCCAACCAGCCATCCAAACCCTCGAAAGAAATCACCGTGGTTGCCGATATGCCACGTCGTTCTTTGACCGTAAATCTACAGCAAGTGAGAGGAGTGCTTCGTGGCGATATCACTCCTAGCAGCGAGGGATCGAACTAGAGGACTTGACACGGCAATATATCAACAATCTCCAGACTTGTGAGGCTTCCTTTTACCTCTCATCTCCTGTCATCCCCTCACATTACCTCTGATCTGCACAATGGTCAACCTAACGGCGAAGTACATGCTCTGTGCACTGCTCTCCCTTCCTTGCTGACCGGTGAGGATCGCACAAGCTCCTCTGCTTTAACTAGGACCAGGTTTATTTGGGCTGTTACAGGAGTGGCAGAATTCCCTTCTCGATGTCCACGACTTCTACGTGAATCAACCATCGTCAAGGAAGAACGTGGATCGCCAGCTTGCGTCTAGCGATGTTCACGAAGAGAGCGTCTTCGTCGGTGACGAAAAAGGCCTCCAGGGCCGCTTTCAACAATCGGTGGGGCAGGTTGTTGGAGCAGTCCTGGAGTCCCAGCAGCGACCTATAGCATTTGCTGATTTCAAAACTGTACGGCTGCCGTACCGCTGGAGTACCTGACTTCGATCTTATGTGTACCGATCCAAGCACCCCACAGGCTCAAAGCCGCAGGAGAATTAAAAGTCCCTTGGAAGAGTGTCCATGAATTCACCTTCGGCATCCGAAGTGAAGACACTCTGCACCTATGAGTGATTGAATATCGGTTTTCATAGGAAGAATTTGCTGGACTCATAAAAATAGTCCACACGATTCTATCGCCGATGGAGTACCAGGGTAGTGGATCTTCTTCTCATCAGGATGGGACTTGTCAGCAGAAAATGGGTTGACCACGACGTACAAACCGACTACGAATAAGGGGAAGCAAGGAATGCAGAATATCACTTTGCTTGTTCATATCCACGTTATTTACAGGATCTATCAAAGACCGAATGAGAAGAATAAGAAAGAAAATCCATAGTCCGCTCTCCGCTTATTTCTTCTGCAGCTCCTCGCGCAGCTCCTGCTTGACACGCGTGACAGTGCCAATACCACCGTAGACAACACCAGTGTACATCATAGCAACCGAAGCACCGGCCTTGAGCGCCTCACGCGCCTCCTTACCAGTAGTTATACCGCCAGAAGCAAAGATAACCTTACGCGGAAGCTCAGACGCCTTCTCGACAGACTTATCCGAGTCTACCGCAGAAGGGGGTCCCTGGTCAAGCAGGGCGCGGTAACGGGCGACGAGCGCAACGGAGCGGTCGAACAGCTGGGGGCCGGAGTAACCGCCGGTTTCTTTCAGGGTCTTCTGTTCCTCTTCGGGGAGGACAAAGCCCTTAGGCACGGGGTTGGGTCGACGGTTGGTAGTGTTGCCGACGATGACGCCGTCGACGCCGGAGTTCCAGACAGCCTCGCAGATGCCGGAGATCTGCTCGTTAGAGTCCTCATCCGGGCTTACCTTGACCATGACGTAGGGTTTGGTCTTGCGCTCGACGTTCTTGGCTGAGGCGACGACCGCCGTCAGGATTGCTGTGAGGGGAGCGGCGGCTTGGAGGTCGCGCAGGCCGGGGGTGTTGGGGCTAGAGACGTTCACGATGAGGATATCGGCGTACCGCGCTACTCGGTCAACGCAGTAGACGTAGTCGCGCTTGATGGCTTCGATGTCTCCGTCGGGTGTGAGCTTGTTCTTGGCAACTTGCACCGCGAGAAGCTTGCCGGGGACCAGACTTCCGGGCGGGACGTTGGCTTCGCCATCCAAGACACGCTGCTCGGATTCCTCGTGCATGCCGAATCCGGCGGCGTAGGCGAAGTCAGCTACGCGCTGCTTCAGCACCTTGGCCATGTGGTCGGCGCCCTTGGAGTTGAGACCGTAACGGTTGATCATGGCGTGTTGAGAGGGCAGTCGGAACACTCGTGGCTTCGGGTTGCCTTCCTGTGGCAGAGGGGTGGTGCCGCCTACCTCCACGATGGCGGGGCCGACGTCGAACAGTGCGTCGGGGACGTCGGCGTGCTTGTCCAGACCGGCGGAGATACCGATGGGGTTGGAGAGGGTGTATCCAAAGACCTGGTATCGGACCTCGTCAGTGATTGGCTATCGACGGATTTTGAATGCCATTACCTCCGTTGCCAGGGCACCATCACGATCCGGCTCGCCACGCTCGCGCGGGTGAAGACCATACTGGTAGAGCATCTTCAGGTTCTCAACACCGATGTGGTGCGCATCCTCCGCGTCGGGCCACAGGAGGCGGATCAAGGGCACAACGCCGTATCTGTGGATACTGGCTCTGGTGTCGGTTCCATAGATGTAGCCCACTAGCAGAGTCAAGGCCAATGAGGCACCGTACAAGGCCTTCTTGGAGCCACGGCCCGCTTTTCGGGGGATTTCCTTGGTGGCCTCCTTTGTAGCATCCTTCGCGGTCTCCTTGGCTGCCTCGGAGGGTGCAGGTGGAGCTGAGTCCGAAGCATATCTCGAAGCACCGGGGTAGCGCTGGGTCCGTTTCGGGGGAAATGCCGACGGCCGTTGGGTCAAACGGCAGGTAGGAAGGGCACGAGCCCGGACGCTGGCTCTCCAGGCCATTGTTGCGGAGTTACAAGCCATTTTTACTGCGTGTGGAGCTATTTATCTTCGCCGGCGGAGCAACGCCCGATCGAACCTATACGGCGATTAGTACTTGCGATTGATAGTGTATTGTGACTGGGGCCGTGGAGCTAGTCAAGCTCCAATCGACCCGCATTGGAAACTAGCCAATTGGGACGGTATACAGGGGAGCAATATCCACCTAATCAAATACTTACAATTGCAATTGAGCACGATCCGAGGTTCTCGCACATCCCTTGCAGTTCTCGAGGGCGGATTCGGGTTCTTTGCTGCACAATCCGGGCGGTGTGCATATGTCCCGCAGAATTAATATCTTGTAGGCGGTACCCTTACAATACCATCGAATGTTCACCTGAACTCTGTCTACTTCATTTCTTCGTCTTAATGATTTTGATGATTATTGACGATTACAAGGTGCTTCGGAGCATTATATCTCGAATGATGTCTAGGCTTTATATGCAGAATGAACGAAACTTATTGACTGGTTATCTTCTCTTCATCATCGCGAGCTCGTATTGGGCTTAGTGCTCGATTCCTCAACACAGAATATGTCTTCCCAAACCTCCTAGACAGCATAGTCTGACATGATGATGTAAGTGGAATAAGAATGTGCTGGCGAAAAATGGCTTTGGTTATTTCATTTTTACTTCGATTCAGAATATGCCCATTGGAAGAGGATATAGTTATCCATGACCTTACATGAGCCAGTCGATTCCTAACTATGTATATCCCCTACTTATCTTCAATATCTGAATACAACTATTCATGTGCATTCCAGCTATGTTAATTAGGTAACCAGGGAAGGTCCGGTTCTCCGTAGACCTATAAAACAAAAATTGAAAGAGGGCTAGTTATGCAAGGATATCTGCTGAGAGCCAAAAAAACGAATGACCAGGTTAACCTGGACAGTCGGATGATGGTTCCAGAGGGGGTCGAACCCTCGACTTTGGCGTTATTAGCACCACACTCTAACCAACTGAGTTATGGAACCCGTCTTATTGTGTTTGTCGAGTGAAAATGTGAATCGTAAGGGAAGTGTGCGTGATCCACCTAGTCGTCCTCGCTAGTCCCAAAACGGCTACCTATCAGCGTCCATATGCGATGAATATACTACCACATGAACGTCTTTTGTATTTTGGGGAACTAATCATTAACGACATATACCGATGGCTATTGGCTTACATTCTATGCAACTTGACGACTAGAGTTGCCAGGCTGTAATATCCTGCCCTAACTTGCCATTTTACCGACGGTGGAGTATTCCCACGGCCCCAGGCACATCGGACGGTTTCCCTTATCATTCACTCTTTAGCTCAAGACGACAGAACAAAACAGGTTCCATAACTCAGTTGGTTAGGGTGTGGTGCTAATATCGCCAAAGTCGAGGGTTACCCCCTCTGGAACCATGATTCTTTCCTTTTGCCATCTGCTAGAGTCTTCCAAGGCTAAATTGGCTAGATTCTTTTTTTTTTTTTTTTTTGGGAAAAAAAGGTTGCAGGTTTTGGGGTAACGATCTTTTCTTTTTCGGAATTCGGATAGGCATTCGTCAACACAACCAAGTTTGGACTGAAATCAAAATAGTTGGTAATGCACTGTCCGCAAATATATATATTAGTTGCCGTGGACATGTTAAGTGCAAAATACGACACCAGCTCCGGAAGAACATTGCTGGAACATGTGAAAAAGAAGGCAAAGGAATATATGCCCGCCTAGAAAATCCAAGGCCTAATAATGCTGGCAACCATGCAATTTAAGGCTAGAACCTATCAAGGAAAGGAAGGACCCGGAAGTGCCAACTATCGCACCTATTGAGGAATCCTCAAGACAACTCTGCCATCAATCTCCGAGCGCTCCAGACGGTCCAACACGTCATTGATATCGTCCAACCCAAAGACTTCAATATGTGCCTTCACATCGCCAGCCACGGCCATAGCCAACATCTCATCCATCTCATCCGCCGTTCCCGCGGAGTTTCCGACAATGGTAAGACCTGTAATAGTTGGTCAGACCGGTTCATGCTTTGAATGCACAAGTACCAGAGAACCCACCTTTGACAATCATATCGAATGGTGTAGCTGGCAGCTTGAATGGCTCGTTGGGAATACCGACGCAGACCAGTGTGCCAAAAGGACGCAACATCTGCATGCTTTGTTCGTATGCTCGCTCGCCGTTGGCGGTGCAGATCACAGCATGTACACCGAAGGTTGTCTTGGCTTTGACTGCCTGGACAATGTTGACTTCTCGGTAGTCCAGGAATTCCGTAGCCCCAAGCGAAAGGCATAGTTGCTTTTTCTTATCCCCGCTTTGGAAGCACAATCAGGTTAGCCTGTTATAAAGGTGACAGAAAGGTTCAACTTGAAATGTCAAATACCTGTCAATCGCAATGACCTTAAGGCCCTTTTTAGCTGCAATTTGAATTCCCCTGTGAGAGACACCTTCATTAGAAAAAGAGCGTCCAGTCATCAAAACCTGGGTAGGGAATGTACATATGACCAAGGCCACCTCCAGCACCAAGAATGGCAAGGTAGTCTCCCGGGCGAGTCTTGGTCTTCATGATAGAAGAGTACATCGCAATTCCAGCTGGAGATAGGGATTAGCATTTGTACTGGCGAAATATATATCGGAAACACATACCGCATAGAAGTGGTGCGGCACTATCTGGTGAAAGCTGCTCCGGAATCCTTGTCACATGGAGTGCTGGACTGACAATATACTCTGGGAGATGACATTAGAAGTGCTCGACTGGGCTGGATGACTGCTCTGATAAGTAAAACACTTACGTTGGAAGGTTCCAGGTACATTCTGGAAACCATCAATGTAATCAGTAACGGAAGAAATGGCGGGAGACACATAATTTGAGGTGATGGACAACTTACTGCGCCAGCATTCTTCTGATAAGGGCATACGGTATGGTTGATGTCACAGATTTCACACTGGCGACAAGAGCTGTAGAGCCATCTAATAGTGGAAATACATCCAGCGTCAATATAACTTCAACCGGACCACCACTTTGCGATGAAGGAGACAGACCTGATACCAACCCGCGTTCCCATCCATTGCTTCTCGTCAACTCCGGGTCCGACTAAGGATAACGAAAATGTCAGTTTGGTATACTTTCTGAATCCCGAGCCGTATTCAACGTGATACAGCGATAGCTCTTACCCTTGACTACTTTCCCAACGCCTTCATGACCCGCGACATCAGTCAACATGGGCGTGTCGCCACGGATGCTGTGAAGATCCGAGTGACATACCCCAGAAAACTCGAGCTTGACGAGGATCTCGCCTTTTCCTGGTCTTGGCACCAGGCGATTGCTCTTGATCCCCACCTTGACGGTATCAGAAGTACTGGATGCGATAACAGCAGCGATTTGAATCAAAGGGATTGGGGAGAGGGACATGTTCCTGGTTCTATGGATATTCGAGATCACTGGAGGAAGTAAATGAATCCTTTTGAGGACACTCTTGAATCAGTAGTTGAGACCTTGATCTGATCGGTATTAGTCGTATCGCAATGCGGGGGTGTGCACAGGCGACGTCTGGAGGATGCAAAGATAAGCAGAAACAGCAGATGCCAAGATCAACTGGGACACCTGGAAGGATCTCGCGTTTGGGCAGGTTAGGCAGGTCAGACCGGAGAGATATCAATAATAGTTACGGACTCAGATAGAATAAACCTGACACTTCTCTTTCTTCTCTTTTACAATTCAGCGTCAATAATTCAATTAAACAATTATGTGTAAGCCGCAGGTCTGACATCGGAATCATGAAGGGATATAAGACAAGGACTCTGTGAGGCAGAGTCGAAGGGAAGAAGTGGTACAGCACTCCGAATGCAGCTGAAGGCCTTCGAGTTGTGCGAGAAACTCAAAGACCAAGGTATCAAAGATGAAATTCTAAACCCGACATAGAAACGCCAGAAAATCATGCATTCTCGGACTGGATTGTTTGCTGCACGTAGAGGCATAGTTAGTTTTGAGGACCTAGCAGATTGCATTGGGAAGAGAAACGAACCACCAGCCAATCCATTCCCTCATTAATACCCTTGCCATCAATGGCAGAGCAGGCGACAATACTCCAGTTCCGGTCACGCAACTCTCCTAGCTTCAAAGCCTCTGAGATCTCGCCTGCGCCCTTGGCACCGGGTTGATCTTGCTTGTTGGCAAACACCAGCAATGCCGCGTCCTGAAGTTCCTCCTCATTCAGCATGGCTGCTAATTCATCTGCCGCGGTCCCTAATCGCTCAATATCTGTGGAGTCGATGACGAAGACCACTGCGGCGGTGTTCGCGTAGTAGCATCGCCAGTATGGGCGGATAGAAGTTTGGCCACCAAGATCCTACAACCCAGGGATATTAGGTATGGCCAGAATGAGCTTAGAGCTGGGTAGAACATACCCAGACATTGAGATTGAGGTTCTTATAAGTGACCGATTCGACGTTGAAACCAATTGTAGGTATCGTAGTGACGACCTCTCCGATCTGTGGGCGCAAGGTGTCAGCTCGCGAATCTCACTCAAATGCGACAGAAAACCAAAGTTTCAAAGCCATGATATCTTACCTTGAGTCTGTACAGCAAAGTGGTCTTTCCAGCGTTATCCTATATCCCAATAAATGTTAATTAGTTTCAGTCTTTGTCACACTAGTGGGACCCTGGTTTCCCCGCGTGGGACGCAGTAAGGCACAACATACAAGTCCTAGAATCAGGATGCGGATCTCCTTCTTGGACCAGAGCAGGGACCAGATACGCGATAGTGAACCTCCCATCGTGTGTATGATTTAACTGGGCGCGTTGTACACTGTTCACAGGTTGTCCGGACAAGTACGGGGCCGAGGAGGATAGGTTGAGGGGCGCGTAAGTGGTATGGATTGAGTGGAATGAGACAAACTCGCTAGGGGTTATGGTACAAGTAGATGAGATAGAGGTGAAAGAGAAGAAGGCACTGGTGGCAACCACCTTGATGTTCTTTGGCCGATCGGCCTGTGCGGTGTGGGCGGTCAATCGGGGGATCATCGTCTTGCGGGATTGAGCTCCTCATTTAGAAAACCCCCATTGTCTCTTTCCCTCTGTTATATTCTGGGCTTGTTCCCTTTTATCGCATTATACAGGACTGTTTGTCACGACCTAAAGCGCAATCAGGGAACTGCAATCACCTCCGGCGCACTCCCTAGATTTGCCGCGATTAGTCTCTATTCAAGACAGCCGACCACAACCCGATACCATCATGGTTGGAAAGAAGTCGGGCAAGGCCCTCCGGGATGAGGGTAAGACACTCTGACATAGCTTGTGAAAAATACAGTCATCAACAACAGAGCAGCTAATACTTGATATAGGCCTGGAGCGGACCGACAATAACATGGAGTTATCCAGCTGGCCGCAGATTCCAGCAATCAACCAGAAGAACTACTACACGTACGCATATCCAGGCCAATATATATTGCATGGTCTTAGTTGGGAACATCAATGCTGATTGACGCTATGCAGTGACTACCTGAAACGAGATGACCAAAGCCTCGCATTTCGACTCCAAAACGAGGAAGCAAGGACAAAGATGACCAAGAAAGCGAAGGACCATGACCGTGCCCTCGCTATGGCAAAGACCGAGACCGCGGAAGGCGAGGGTGAAGCAGATGGCGACGCGCAGATGGAGGATGCGGAGGAGACCCCAGCTGAGATGGCTGGCTCCAAGGTCATTGTCATTCACATGGGCAGTCAGAACCTCCGGATTGGACTTGCCAGTGACGCACTGCCGAAGACCTTGCCAATGGTGATTGCGAGGAAAGCAGCCACCAACGAGTCAGAAGACTATGATGAACCTAAGCCCAAGAGGTTTAAACACGATGATGGCTCTGAAATGGAGCCCGAAAAAGCCTTCGGACCTGAAGTATGTTGATTTCGATACTACTGGGATAACTCTATACTAATACTTTCGCAGTGGTCGTCTCATTTCAATCGGATGTCTGCGGATTTGAAGGTTCACATGCGACAGAACAAGCGAAGAATGCTTCCAAACTCCAAGGAGATGGTCGTCAACTATAACCGCAGAACTGTGCCGGAAATTATCTCGGAACACAATGATCCTATGCGTGCCGAATGGACCGAGCTCTCTAGTCCTCCTCCAGAGTATATTGTTGGGCAGCCGGCCCTACGGGTACCGGATTATTCAAAACCTCGATACAAGCTGTATTGGCCAATCCGGAATGGTTGGTGCAATGAGAAAGACTACACAAGCAAGAGGTCGCTCTTCCTGGATATTTCATTGATCGTGGAAGATGCGATCAAGAATCAACTGCGCTTGACAAGCAAGAAGGACTGGACCCAGTATTCGTGTGTGTTCGTCATCCCAGATCTTTACGACAAGTCCTATGTCACCCAGGTCTTGGATATGTTGATGAGAGAGTTTGCTTTCGCTCGGGTGTGTTTCATCCAAGAGAGTCTGGCAGCCACCTTTGGTGCCGGCTTCACCTCGGCATGCGTCGTCGATATTGGAGCTCAGAAGACTTCGATCTGCTGTGTGGAAGAAGGCATGTGCATTGAGAACTCCCGAGTGAACCTGAAATATGGTGGCCAAGACGTGACCGAAACGTTTGTCAAGATGATGCTGCACGATCATTTCCCCTATGCCGACATCAACCTATGGCGTAGACATGACTTCCTTCTGGCCGAAGAGCTTAAGAAGAACATCTGCACCATGAATGAAGCCAGCGTTTCTCCACAAGTCTTTGACTTCCACCTTCGTGTGGCAGGCCAAGACACACGAAAGTATACTTTCAAGGCTTTTGACGAAGTTCACTTAGCGCCAATGGGTGTTTTTGAGCCTGATATTTTCGACAACTCTGACAAAATTATCGGGAGACGGACCTTGATCGATCGCTCTGTTGACATCTATGATGGATCACCTAATGATCCTACTTCTGCAGCCCAATCAGAGATCTTGACTGCCATGGCCCCTGCCCTCCCCTCTCATGGCAAGACGAATGGCGAGTCTCACTCGGCGGCGCCCGATGCTCAGGCCACACCAAGCCGCCCTCAACACCCCAACACTTTGAGCAAAGTCCAAGACATGGAGGGCACACCTCGATCTTCCGTCGCTGGTTCTCCGGGACCGGAGAACACAGGGACGCCTCAAGCAGGAGGGACAAGCACCCCCGCTGCCACGGCCGCTGTAGCCCAGGCTCCCCGCCCTCCTGCGGTCGAAGACCGTGACGATATCATGCCCGTGTTTGGTCTGGACAACGCTATCCTGACCTCCATTGCGCACGCGTCTCGCTCAGACGAGAAGAAGATGCGGGATTTCATCGGCGGTATCATGGTCGTCGGTGGAGGCAGTTTGACTAGCGGGTTCCATCTCTTCTTGGAAGAGCGCCTGCAGGCTCTCCGCCCTGGCTTCTCAAAGGAGATCATGATCGGGACACCGCCCAGAGACCTCGATCCCCAGGTTGTTGTATGGAAGGGAGCCAGTATTTTCGGCAAACTGACCGGTACGAACGACAGTTGGATCGGAAGGCTGGAGTATGATCGACTTGGTCCCCGGCTGATGGCGTACAAGTGTATGTGGGCCTACTAAGTGTACTTTGGGGGAATCATTTACGGTATTATGAGAATTCGGCGTAGGACTTGCATGGTTTTTTTTTTTTTTTTTGGTCACTTTCAAAAGGAATTTCGATATCTTTTTTATAATACAATCGAGTACTCTGGAACCTGCGAGCATCAATTAAATGAGCTAAAAGGGAAGAATCTAGATGTGTACTGTTCAATGTTGTCCTGAGCTTTGAAGAATGCATGCCCTTCTCTTTCAATACTCGTACTTCCCGTCTTCCCGTCTTTTCACGTGATCACCAATGTATCTCCACGCAGTAAACAGGCGGTGAATCTAGGCAGAATAATGGCCTTCAGACTCAGCTTCGGAGTTGCTCTGAATGACAGCTTTTGCCGATTCCTCCAGCTTCATTTGTGGGCAGTTTGGATAGACCTCTTCCACTGGCGAGCTGCACTACCGTATTTTGATATTATTGCCAATTTTTCTCCACGCCGCTGCCCTTGACTCTCTACAGGCCCTTGACTTTCTTCACTGTAGGTTTGCGACCAATTCCCTCGTCTCCATTCTGAACTAAGCTCTCATACTAACTGGCTACTGTAGTTGCATTACCATTTTTGTCTGCCAAAGTTGAGGTGACAATATCCCAACTCATCTCAGTCTATTGCAGTCCATTACAGTGAGCTTCCGTCCCACTCAGTCCAGACGTACGCCGAGTTGCTAATGCGCAATTAACCCCCCCAGTCAATCGCGCGAGCAAATAAGACGGGAATATGTCTTCCAAATCTAAGGAGGGTCAGTCATCAGGTGGCTTTCACCAGGAGTACATTGCGTCCCTCCGCTATCGCAATGATCTCCCTCCCCCGGATATGCCCCCGAAGTTCCTTGATATCCCGCACGAGGGCTTGAGTCGCTTCCTCACACCCGGTTTTGCCTCAAGCCTGGCACGCCGTGAGGAGCCCAACATTGAAGTCGATGCCGAAGGTGGAATGCCAATTGACCTTGTCGGTATTCCGGGGTTACATTTGGGCGACGAGAGTGGTATGTCAATGCAGAATCCCCTATAATTGCATTGCTGCAACTAACATTTCCACTAGCTATCATGGCACCCGAGAATCCTCAGCCCATGGACCCCGCTGACCTTCCCCTTCTCATGACTATTGAGCAACTCCGAAATCCTGCTCCCAGAAATACCAATGTCAGTTTCCTCCGTCGTACACAACATATCGGTGTCGACCGCAGTGCCGGAGATGGATCGCGCCCTGCACCCGTTAAACCACAAGCACGCACTGCGAAGAAAGGGAAGCCTCCCGTGGATGATCCGAAACATGTTAAGAAATTCATCCAAAAAGGATTCGATATCGCCTACCCTCAGAGCAAGCACTCTGGAGAAGACACTGATAGCCACATCCGTGGTCTGCCCCCAACAAAGGCTGAACTTAATGCCTGGGCTAATCCCGTCCACCCTGAGAACCCGAAGCTGAAGCCAGTCGGTTTCTTCCCCGTGATGCCTGACCTGGAAGGATTCCCAGACCCTGGTGGTTACCTTCAGTTCAAATTTGATAAGGCGCCTTTGGCAGCTGTCGCAGGCAAGCGGGACAAGCGTATTGATGTTGGTATCCTGACCCCAGTCGCGCCCGAGCAGCGCGTTTGCGTGGAGCATGAATCTAAAGTGCATCTTCACAACACGAACCCTGCTCTCTATGCCCACCCGGGCCCAGTCCCTTATGACTACCAGCTCTTCCTTCCAGAGAAGCCCCAATCTGTTAAGAACATTGACGCAAGCATGAACCTGTCCAATCCAGACCGAGACAGCGAAGACCTCTACACCAACGAGAGCGCCGATGGCAATAAGTTCCACCGTTATGATCGCATTCGCACTTACGCCACCAGTGCTCAGGTCTTCAACACCGAGCAAAAGGACATCGCCTTGACGCTCTTTGAACCCAAGAATGGCGACACCAGACAGTTAGCCGCCTACTACTATCCAATCTCAGGCAAGGCCCGCCTCAAGCCGGAGCGTGCCCGCACTATCGCCCAGGCCGGTCTTGCTCCAACTTCCACCCAACAGGAAGAGATTGAGGAACGCATTGATCAGATGCAGATAGTCATGCGTGACCCCAACGAGGCCGAAATCTACAAGCGTGCTTTGACCCGTCTACGTATCGATCCGAAGTTTGCAAGCAATATGCCACCCGAGCCCGTTGCTCAGGAAGAGGAGCAACCGTTGGAGAATGAGGAGACAGAAAAGCCAGCCGATGAGGATACTCGCATGAGCGATGACGAATAGATTTTCGTGGCCGTCTATTATGTATTATGGATCTTTCTTTGAACATTACAATCTCTAAATATCTGCCTAGGTAGATTCCCATGGGTCTGGCGTCTGAGCAATGGAAAATGGCGTTAAGTATAGTGAATGGTTACCACCAATGTACGTAGTTCACGATTAAAGTCTGCATTTGTGTAGTTTTGTATGTCGAGATCATCCCATTCTCTATGGGTGCCTGATCTTGAGTGGCAAACTGAGCGCTTATTTGTTATGCGGCCTCTATAAAGAGCGTCCCTTTTGCCTCGATGCCTTCGGGTTTCAGGTTCATGATATTCCTTATAAGTAGACTATCGTCACTAACGGACAACACTGAAGTTTGCTCTTTCAGGGTATGGCGTTTTTCATCACGTGGGTGCAGTAGGAGCTTATAATAAAACAGGCCAAAGCACATCATTACTTCAATCTAACTCCGCCAAACAAGGGCTTTCCCAACAAATATCATTTTTCACCGAATAACACGATATGAACCACAACCATTCCAATTATCAGGCCCGCCTTGATTTTATTAATGGCAATCATGGCTTATTGCAGAGAACGTTCGGTCTGCCAGTATGTGCCTGAAGATAGAATGAGTTATGAACCCTGCTAAAGAGGCTCACTAGGCAAATACCCTGGTTGAACCAATTTCGTATGATCCTGAGTGCCCCTTTAAGTACAATAATTTTGTGTATCGCGTCTCTCTGCCGGCTCCACTCGACAAAGAGAATGGGGCCTGTCAGAACAAGCCCGGTTGTGTGGCTATTCCTTCCGGCACTAGTGATCTGATCCTTCGTCTGACAAACTCTGATGCTACATCCATGGGAGCAGCCAACCGTGTCGAGAATGAAGTTGCTATGATGACTCTAGCTGCGGCTGCACTAGAACCAAATTTCGAACCCAACGTTGTGCCTCGCCTGTATGGCTGGGCTGGAACCACATCTAAAAAAGGGGAGCCACAGCAAGGTTGGATCCTCCAGGAGCTCATGCCAGGCGTTCCTCTAGACGAAAAACTAGATAACATGGAACTCGAGGAGAAGAAAGAAATATTTGCACAGGTCGCAAAGGTCCTCAAAGGCCTTCAGGACTTCCCGCTGCCCGCCTCTATTACTAAATTTGGAGGACTGACCTTTGATAACGAGAACAACATAATCAGTGCACCAATGACCACCACCAGTACTGGTCCCTGGCTCTCGTACGAGGCTGCGTTTGAAGCACAGCTCAAGCAAGCTCTGAAGAAAACCGACGAGAATTCTTATATCCGGGGCTGGCATGAGAATGGCGTCCGGGACCGACTCGAGGCCTTTATAGAGCGAGGGCTCCCGGAGTATTTCAAGCAGCTTGAATCGCACGACGACAAGGCAATAATCCACGCAGACTTTAGTAAGCATTCTCCCCTTTCACCTCCCGGACCCAAACGCTTGTTCTTATCGATGTTTTCTATCAGCACCCAACAACCTGTTATTCGACATTTCCTCAGGTCGCATCACAGGATTAATTGACTACGACTTTTCGTGCGTTCTCCATCCTTCACACGAGTTCCTTTACTCCTTTAGTGGATTTGGCGGCAAGTTTGGGGGCTGGCCCGGTATTGAGGCCCGTGAAGAAAGGGCCCTAAAGGAAGCCAAGTTACACGGCTTCCCAGACCCTCTCCCCGATGACCAGCAAGACGGCGAGGGAGTTCAGTGGAAAGTTGCGAAGGCCTGGGAAGACGCCCTTCAGAATGAGGGTTGCAGGCGCCCGATGACAATCTCAGGGATTGACATTGTCGCTAATGTCGATGCCCTGCTTAGTTCTATCCTGCCCTGGCGCGTGACAAATTCAGACATTCTAAGGAGACAAACCGATCAAGCCATTCAAAACTGCCGAAATGAGAACGAGAAAGTCCTGATTGAGATTCTAGAGCATATCGGGTTCTAGAATTACTAGCGCACCGAGTCCTAAGACGTGCATAGTTATAGATGTGGAAGGGGCCAGAAACGTGCGCGTCAAGGTTAAAAAGGATATATATCAATATATCGAGTACACTAATACTTAATTTGACAGAAACATATGATTTTCTCTGATCAAAATGCATATTTTTTTACTATGTAAAGCGAGGACCACGAGGACCTGTGAATTCCTGCTTCAGGTTAGTTTTTGAACACCATGGTAAGATCGGTACATTTCTGTATGCGGTTTGTTTAGCCGGCCAACAACACCGGCATATACGTCGCACCTTGTGCTTCCCCCCCTTTCATTTCTATTACAGTTCATTCACCTCTGCATAGCTTCCAGCGTTAGAAGTTTCTTTCTTCCGCGTCTCAACTTCAAAGTAGCGCCTCGAGATCTATTTCGTGAGCACCTTTACCCCTTCACCCTTGGTAATCAGATTGAGTATCGAATATACGTCGTTGACGTCGCAATTTACTGTCCATTTCCGGGTTAACTTTTCGATCCTCTGTTAGCAGTGTCACAGCAGATAGCATGCTTCGATAGATCATGTGGAAGTCGTCGCTCTTTTGTTCGTTGCAACGCCCTATCCGCTCTAGGTTGACTGGTGTTCGGTTTTTCTTCACGAATTTGAACCGCGCCTTGCAGACGACAGTACATAGGAAAAGGCCGACAATGAGAGATATTAGTCTGTCTATCTGTTTTTTTATGTTTGCTATGGGCTATGTACAGAAGTGCTGATGAATGGCAGGCGTCGACACGCGTGACCAGGACGGCCTTTTCAGATATACCTCCGGCCGATGGTTGATCAATGAGGAGCACCAACAGAAGCAGCGTTATGTGAATTTCAACATCTCCAATCTTTGCTCTCAAGCTGCCGCACTCTTTGGTCCTGGAACAAAGTGCGTACACATTGTCAAACTAGAGGGAAACTTCAACAAGGCTTTCCTTCTCACAATGGATGATGGCAATGAGGTCATCGCGAAAATTCCTTGTCCAAATGCTGGGACACCGTTACTGACAACGGCGTCTGAAGTAGCGACTTTGAAGTTTTGTACGTTCTCCAAGTTTCACCTATTGCCCACCTGCTTATATTCTGACTGTCTAGTACGGTCCCATTTGTCGATTCGAGTCCCGGAAGTGTATGCGTGGAGTTCCGATCCTACAAATCCAGTTGGCGCTGAATATATCATCATGGAGAAGATCCGTGGAATTGCACTTGCAGAAAGATGGGGGACCATGAACACTCTGGAGCGCTATAAAGTAATCGACGGAATCGTGAAGATGGAGACGGAGCTTGAGAGCCTGAAACTACCAGCGTATGGAAGCCTCTTTTTGCGGGATTCTTTGCCGTCTGACTATTCACGTCATACACTCCCATCGGATCTGGACCCGACTGGCGCATTCTGCGTTGGACCTTTGTGCAACCGAGCTGTATATCATAAGCTTTGCAGCCAACCAGATGTTGGACCTTGTGGGTTTTGCGGTATACTTCTTATGCTTAACTTCTGACACTGTTAGGGACTTCAATCTTGGATTTCGCGCTCTCTTTACCACATCGAGAATTAGCCCGAGCTGCAGACGACAGGGACGAAGTACACCGCCATCTAAATCGGTTCAATGATAGTCAGTCTGTCCATGAATATTGTGATCTCTTGCGGAAGGCAATGCTGGTTCTGCCGGTCCTGTCAGGCGATCCGCGAGTGCTAGAAGGAGCAGGTTCGGTAATTTGGCATACCGACTTGCACCTTGGAAATATTTATGTCTCCTCCGATGATCCAACTACAATCGAAGGCGTGATTGACTGGCAGTCAGCGCAAGCCGCTCCCTTGTTTATTCAGGCACAGTTCCCTGAATTCATTCGGCCACCCAAAAACTACAGTGCGGGAACTGAAATACCCTCTTTACCGGAAAATTTCGAAGAGCTAAATCCAGACCAAAAGGAAAAGGCTGCTGGGGAGCATGCGTTAGCGGCCCAATCTAAATATTATGAGATGTCTTGCCTTGCATACAACAAGCCTATCTACGACGCAATGAAGCTGGACCGCCGATTGTGGGAGCCTTTCACTTGCTGCCAGTTGTTCTCAAATGGCTCCATGGTTCCTCTACGAAACACTCTTACTCGACTTTTTCACGACTGGGAAAATATGGGGCTCCCAGGAAGCTGTCCATTCGAGTTTACCGAAGATGATCTTCAAAGGCACGAGACGCAGGTCCAACACTACCAAGACACAGTATATTTGTGGGATATTGTCAAGGGCCAACTCCGCACTGACGACAGCGGCTGGATCCCAGTCGGACAATGGGAATCCACAAAAAAGATGAACAAATATCTCTTTGATATGTATATGAAGGCTCTGAGCGATGAGTTGTCACCAGAAGCAGCCTCAAAACGGTGGCCTTTCCCCCAGAACGTGCCTGAGCTGCCTTCATTCAGATCAGAGATACTATGACCGGACTCCCTTGCATTTAGCGGCTGGGCATGGACACTTGGAAGCAGTGGCGGTGTTGCTAGGCCATCAGGAAATTGATGTCAATGCACAGGATCGCTATGAGGCAACCGCGTTGCACTTAGCAGCGAAAAATGGGCATACAGCCATACTTCAAGAGCTTCTTACCGTGCCAGAGACAGACATTAACCGACGGGACAGGAGCGGGGCGACAGCTCTATGATTAGCAACTCGACGTGGGCATGATTACCTAGCCATTCAGCTGCTTTCCCAGCCCGATGTGGATACTAATGCTATTGTCCACCTCCATGTGCTTGGCCGAGAGTCGGCATCCCTTCACCATGCTGTTCAGGGGACAAGCATTCCCGTTCTAAGGTCGCTCATTTGGACGAGACAGCTTGATCCAAACATCACCGATCACCAGAATCGAACAGCACTCAGCTGGGCAGTGTAGAGAGACCTAACCGTCATTGATCTGCTTTTCACAAGACCAGATATGCGAGTTGATCCCATCGGTATCCAAGAGGACCCTATACTGTGCTCCAGTATCCAAAAGTTAATTTCAACCATGGATGGGGTATCTACGAGCCGCCGCTGTTATTTTCCATTGAGCAGGACCATATGGAAATCGCGTTATTGCTTCTTGCCCAGGGTGAGAGACTAGACGTCAATATAAGGAACAAGTGGGGAGGAGCAGCGCTGTCGATGGCTGTACGCAGAGGCTATATTACAGTAGTCGGCAGAATCCTTCGGCATCGTCATGTTAAGGTCAACAGCGTTCATCGGAGGGGAACTGCGCAATGGTGTTGCGGTTGGTCGCGGACGCCCGCATCAAAGCTGACATTGAGGACAATGCAATGGAAAGTCCTCTCATTGTCGCTAGACGATGGGGCCATACCGAAGTTGCGCTTCAGCTTCAGCTTCACATGGGCTTGTATTTTGAGTTTAGCTAGCTTGCCTTGCGAGGATATGTTAGCGACTGTGCCCAAACAGAATTGACAAATGCTCTGGATGTTACCTATGTTGTATGTCGTAGGTACCTAGGTACGGAGTGCAGAGTACGGAGTACATAATCGCGAAATCCTCCGGGATCTACTTTATACTCAATTATGGGGTGACACTGAGATCCCGTCAAATCTGGGGAACTCCCCGTGTGCTAGCAAGCAAGGAGTTGATTGGGCGCCCGTGGGCCCTAAAGATTGGCCTTGGTGGCGGCCCTATTGGGGGCACCGTAGGCCCCACGGGTCAGGTCGACGGGACCTTAACGGGCCGTGCCAAGACTTTGGGGGAACCACATGGGAAGTGACTTGGCTGTGAGTGGCCCAGATATTTAGGGGAACCGTGGAAACTCCACTACTGCAGGAACCCAATTGTCCTTAGAGTTGCATCGCAATGGATTCGCTGTGGATTTAGTTCGCTTCATGCTGCTTTGGGATGATCGACTACTTCAATTCAAAAGAATGATAGTGGATGATAGTGGACCAGGTACAAGTTACTTCCTTAATGTACGTTGAGTATACGTGTAGTCCATGTCCATTGTACCTCCCCGTGCCCCTCCACTCTCTCTTATCGTCTGCACACCCCCCATGTGTCGCCCTGATAGGACAAGGTACACGCTGCCGTCTCCTCGTGAGGGGGCATGTGGTCAATTGAGCCCAATTCAATTTGTATTTGAATCTCACGCTCGCTTCTCTCACTCTCCGTTCATTGCATCACTCTTTACATATTGAACATGGATTTGATGCACGTCTACATTGGTGCAGCCGCCGTACTGGTTTTTGCCTTGGTCGGTCTGGTTCTGCTCGTCTCCTCTCAGCAGGTCAAAGTCGCCGACACTGGAGTTGGCCCTTATTTGAAATTCATCTGGGCAAACTTCCTCAAACCGCACGATAAGAAGGCCGGGGGCCAGCAGGATGCGTTGGAGAGCTTCTACAAGACTCAGGTGCGATCAAGTGACTACGAGCTTGGATATGGCTTGAAGCTGACCATGTCAGGCCGCAATTTACGATGCCACTCGTCGTCGTCTGCTCTGTGGTCGCGAGGACATGCTTGGTCTTGTGGCCGCACAGATGAAGTACAAGGTTACCAACAAGGAAGTCAAGTCTGGAAAGGCTGTCTGGGTGGATGTGAGTATTGGCTTGCTGCCTTCCTGAGCTAGCGCTAATGTATTCCAGGTCGGTGGCGGTACTGGGTAGGCACAAGAGGTTCCCCGAAGTGATACAGACAGAGCATCTGACTTGTGACAGATACAACATCGAAGCTATGGCGGCCTTTCTTCCGGTGGACAAGTTCTTCAAACACGTTTACTTGGTCGACCTCTCCCCGTCCCTTTGCGAAGTCGCCCGCGAGCGCTTCGAGCGTCTTGGGTGGAAGAATGTCACTGTTCTCTGCCAGGATGCCCGGTCTTTCCAACTACCCGAGAAGGAGCTCAACCCGCGGTCTACGAATGAAGCAAGTGGTGGCGTGGACTTGATTACTATGAGTTACAGTCTATCAATGATCCCTGGTGAGTGTTTAAGACCCGCGAAAGACAATTGATATTGACTTTTTTCCAGACTATTACAGCGTCGTCGACTCGTTAACCTCCCGCCTGAAGTCCACTGGAATGTTGGGTGTATGTGACTTTTACGGTAAGCAATACCTTGAATTTCTACACGAACATTACTCATTCAGATCTAGTCCAAAGCATCGTGGATGTGTCCTGCCGCAACTATACTGGCGGTGCCTTCAACCGCCATGTCAACTGGCTTGGACGTGTATTCTGGAGAGCCTGGTTCGACTTTGACCGCGTCAGCCTTGAAGCCGCTCGCCGCGACTACCTGGAATACAAGTTTGGTACTGTCATCTCTGCCAGCGAACGGAACTATCTGCTTGGCGGCATTCCCTACTACATATTTGTCGGTTGCCCGAAGGAAATCGAAGCTACTCCATCAAGTCAATCCATTGAGAAGCTGAATGCGTCTTTTACTGAGTCTCCTTACCTGCTTCCTGCCAATCACAAGCAGGAGATGGATGATGCAGTGGTGAAGAGCACAAACGAGATTCGCTCCAAGGCATATGAGTCTGCTGTGATTAACCTGAGTGCAAACCTGCCGCTTCCATCATCCTTTTACCAGAACCACCACTACCGCATTCATTACAACGACATGCTGCCCAAGCATACTCAATTCCAGAACGAGTATATCTACGCATTCACATGGGAAGACCCACGAGTTGACCACCGTCTCCTGAATATCGGCAAAGACGACGTGATCCTGGCCATCACCAGCGCTGGTGACAACATTCTTGACTATCTGCAAAAGAACCCCCGCCGGGTGCACGCCGTGGACTTGAACCCCAACCAGAACCATCTTCTCGAGCTGAAGGTTGCCTGTTATTCAGCATTGGGTCACCGGGATATGTGGAAGATCTTCGGTGATGGCAAGCACGCACAGTTCCGTGAACTGCTAATCTCCAAACTCAGCCCTCACCTGTCCAGCCAGGCTTTCCAGTACTGGCTTGAGCACAGCCAGACCTTCACCTCGACATCTGGCCATGGTCTGTATGAGACCGGTGGATCTCGCCACGCCATTCGCATGGTGCGATGGCTCTTCAATATCTTCGGACTCCAGGGTGAAGTTCGCAAGCTGTGTGAAGCACAAACTATCGCAGAGCAGCGCGAAATCTGGCCTCGCATTCGAGGTGTGCTAATGAGCCGACCACTCCACTGGGCTATTGTGAGCACCGAATGGTTCGCCTGGAAGGCCGCCGGCGTGCCACGCAACCAGCGGAATATGATTGTCGACGACTTCTTCCGCCGCAACGGCTTGACGGAAGATATGAAAAAGGCCAAGGACGTCAGCGGCCGTTCAATTTGGGAATACGTTGTCAATACTCTTGACCCTATGGTCAACGAGACTCTGATCAGCAATGACAACTATTTCTACTTCCTTTGCGTTCAAGGCAAATTCTCACGGAGGTTCGTTCCTTTCTTCCTTTTTTTACGCCTTTCAATTATATATGCTAACTGCCGTCATAGATGCCACCCCACCTATCTTTCCCCTCAAGCACACGTCCGACTTTCCACGCCTGGTGCATTTGATGGACTTCGTATCCACACTGATGAGATCAACGAGGTGATCAACCGAATCACCCCAGGAACCCTGACTATCGCCGTGGTAAGTATCAAAATACCTCTCGGCCGTACTTTTCATGCTAATTGTATATCAGGTCATGGACTCAATGGACTGGTTTGATCCCGAAGGAGATTCAGCCCCTAACCAAGCCCGAACTTTCAACAAAGCCTTGAAGAAGGGCGGTCGCATTCTCCTCCGTTCCGCCAGTATTGATCCTTGGTACATCAAGCACTTTGAGGAAAACGGCTTCTCTGCTCGTCGCGTGGGAGCTCGTTTCCCAGGTACATGTATTGACCGGTGAGTTTTCGAATCTTGTTCTTAACTGTTACGGACGAAGCTTATACAGCTATTCTAGGGTAAATATGTACGCATCGACCTGGATCTGTACTAAAACCGAAGACATGTCCCGCCCCAGTACAGACCGCAAAATGTCGACTCTCTCATTGGGGGACAGCGCTATTGCCGGAGGCAAGATGCCGAGCAGCGTGGAGAATCTGTTGATTTAAGTACGGCGATATCTGCTTTTTCTTTGATGTCCTTTCAGATTACGCCGCACGTGCCTCTCATGATACCTATGATCTGGAGTTAGATGGAGTGTTTCGTATTGCTTGCCTTCAAAAGCGCAGGGGTCAGGAGTATGATTCGAACTATCTTTGCGGTTTGCATGTGGAATCGGTGTGCCATAGCTTTGTCCTATAGCACCCATTTTATTTTGTAATTTCATTATTCTTTGAAAATAATTCTAGATCTAAGCATCTCGACATGCAACCTGGGATCTACAACGTCGTAGATCTCCACAGATCAGCCAGAAAAGGTTATATAGCGGTCGATCCTCCCGGCGCTGATTTGAGCACATTTGCGCAAGTAGCCTATATATATACATATGTACATAGTCTGTAGACAGTATTTACTCAATGAATAGATCCATATCCCCTCATTTCGAGGCATAGACATTGGCACAATCCTTTTCCATTGGGACTAGCTATATTCGAAGCACAAATTCAGAGATATGCCATTCGACTCCCAAGGTGATAAATGGTCTTGGTGAGATATCTCCTGTCTTGGATCTATAGAGATCGTAGAAACATACTTACAGACCATACAAAAGTGAATCCTGTATTCGAGGCCACCGCTCGTCCAAATGCGCACACTACGACCGACCGATGAAGAGAATTCCCAAGGCTGGACGTCCGCTGGCGAAGTGCTCGCATCTCAATGGAGTTGATTGCAGTTGTCGGGAGGTCTGGGCGATTATGGTTCCGCTTTCTCCAGGTAAGTCGTGTCAGAGGAATGGAAGGAATTCGGGTTGGACATAGCTTTGTAGTAATATTGCGTTGAATAGGGTCGACGGTTTGCAGACCAGATTTTGAGAACTGGCCGGCACAGCAGCAAGTCGATCATGTTTATACTGAGGGTAGATGACCTCGGGATTGTGTCGGTGGGCAATATTGAAGGATTTAGATATGAGGAAGTGTGGATTAAGTTATAGCGCATCATGATTTGATCTACAGGGAGATATTCAATGACAAGTCCTCTCCTGCCAGCTAGGAGTTCCCTGAAAAAGAATATCCCAAGAAGCAGTTCGCCCACCAGGACATCGAAAAGGACAGAAACGACGACGCCGACGTTGAAGGTTCACCACGTAGACCATCCTATCAATTCAAATAACTAGTCGACCATTCAATATGCGACACTATTCATTTTACTTTCTACCTATGAATTTGTGGTATTAGTTCACACCAGTTCCTATCGCTCCACGCGTAGTTATACCACTCCCTAGCTCCTAATTTCAACCCGATAAGGCATCCATGGACTACTAAGGAAGGCAAATTCAGTCCACAAGCTTTGTGGCTGGGTTAATAAGTAAGCCATCTAGCCCCAGCATCTGGTAAGCTCCACTTTCATCATCACGGATGGGCTCCGGTTCCGGCTTATTAGTAAGACGACTCGTGAATCCACGAGACCGTAGAAGACCAACAATTCTTGCCGCCTTGATTGTTTGAATGGTCTTGGGATCGAGACCTCCGGCACTTGTGGACAGGGCGTCCCAAAAGATGCGGTCCAAGGTTTTATAGTTTGCATGGCGAATCCAACCCACACGGAGGCGATATTTGCTCATGAATTGCTGGAGGGAGTGCAGATTCGTCCCGAAAGGACCGATTTCAGCTTCAGCCCAGTCAATGACTCCAACTAGATGATTGTCGACGGCGTCAACCATAACATTATTGACGCCAAAATCCTTATGAACAAGGACCATGGGAAGTGAGAAAATAGCTGGCAGAGAATCAATAGATTGTTGGATGACGGGGCGGAAGCGACTGGGCAGAGCAGCGAGAAGTTGGCGCAAGTCTTTCTCGTATCTCCGAAACATGGCTTCTCGATCTGATGGGTTAACATCTAGAGAACTCTTCTATGCCAAACCAAGGAATCTGGAAACATTAGACTAAGTACCGCGAAGAAAGGCGGCTAGAATACCCCGCAATGTCAGACACCAAGTTTTCCCGCCATGTACAATACTCGAGGGAATCTTCCGGGAGATTATGAGCCAGGATAAAACCGACTTTTACTCGGCCCATCACATAGACGGAGAGGGGCTCTTTCCCATCGACGCCCTCTTCTCCGATCTGGCCATGGAAAGTGGCAGATGGAACCAAAGACCCATATATGTCACAGGCGAGAGTGGTCATTTTGGTGCTCAGGCCTAGCGATTGCAACCGAAACTGAACCACGAACTCGTGATTAGGGCCCGCGTAAACGGTATAGCTGCAAACACCTTGGACCGTAACAGGGACGACAGATCCCCCCACGAGCTCTTGTGCATAAGCATCACAAGATGACTTAGTCGCAGATGTCTTACGGAAAAAGTAAAGGATTTCCTCGTCGACTGAGTATTCTTGGGGAGGTTCTGAACTCATTTTGGGTGTATTAATGAATGTTACTTGTAAATTGAGTGAACAAAGGATAAGGGAATGATCCAGGCGATAGGAACATATTTTATTAGGCAATGAAAGAAAGGTGCGGTGTAAGGAAGACAGTGCAGCAGACAGGGGTTGTGCTGGATCATCGTTGATCCGCTGTGCCTTCGATTCCTATTCCACTAGAGACACAAGGATTAGTGTCGATACTATCATACGGGTAGAATAACCTTGGAAGGTGATGGGTGGTATTGGGTTGACCAATCTTAAGACGATCTCTGGTTCTGATACTGCTAGCTAAGCGGAGTAGAACATCATTGGGCCAGTCCTGGCTGAAACACTTAGGTGCCGTACGTAACCATAGGGGAATGACTTGGGCTGGATTTGTGCTATAGCCATTGAATATGTTTCCGCCCAAGTGCTTGATGAAAACACAAAGGACTGAGATTTGTACCGCCAGGTATGAGATCAATAGGCATCGGCTAGAAAAGACCATCAACAGCCATTCTCGTAAAGAACGCGAGGCTACGTCCAATATACGAACGACCCAGACCAACCACACACAGGCCGTTTCACGGAGCTCCCATTTGTGTAGGTGACTCTTCGACATCTTCTCAATCAACACATAGGAAGGCCACCAAGCTGCCACTATAAGACACCACGCGTTACATAGCACGCGGTAGATAGAGCCTAGCCGGGACTTGAACAATAATCGAAGCTCCATCTGCAATCACCCACCATGACAAGTCCCTTCCTGCCAGCCGGGAGTTCCCTGAGAAAATCTCCCAAGAAGCAGTTCGCCCACCAGGACGCCAAAAAGCACAACAACGAAGACGCCGACGTTGAAGGTCATCACGGATAACATCCTTCGATTTCGAAAATTAGTCAGTCATTCTAGGAAAGACAGTATGCAGACAGCCGCAGATGTGACCACTCACAAGAAATATCCAATCAAAGCCCTAACACATTCAAGCAACGCACGTGTCCCGTCTTTCCGAAGACTCCACGTTCCACTGGCCTTCCACGACGGGAGCATGCATGTCAATGACATCCTCTTCCGAGGGCCATCCCTTTTGAGAGATCTCGTTGTCGTGCTTCGTGTTTCATTGTTATTTGAAACTGGCAAAGTCTCTTCCTCGTCCTCGTCCCCGTGTATGCGCATGTAGTCTGGAAGAGGACTGAGCTTTGCTTTTCGGATGTTTTGTCGTGGATTTACTGGGGCGAGAAGGAGGGTTGGAGGGGAGGTATTCTGGGACCAGGATCTCTCGACTTGGAATTTGAGAGCGCCGAGGAAGCGGTTGAAGATGGCGAGGATGAATATAAAGGTCAGCGTGAAGATGTATTGCGTCGTCGTTGAGGTTGTCCAGCCTGTGAAGAGGATTGTGATTTCAGTAGAGGCTGAGAACACGGCTGGCATGTTCATGTCCATGTCCATGGGTGCGCTAGGGTGTTCATTCGAGTGTGAGTGTGAGTCGGAGTCTATGATCAAGTCCACGGCGATTGTATTACTCCATGTTGGGGAGGGTCAAGAGTAAGAAAGCCTGTAGTCACCAGGCCAGAGAAGATTATATGGCCTTTTCCCTTGGGGTTTTGGATGAATGTGTTGAGTTCATCTAATGATCTAATCTAAAACGTTCTCAAATAAGATCACAGCATATAAGCTCAAATGCGCTCATCTTCACATGAAATGTCTCAAATGTCACTTTCCCATTAAGCGAACTATAAAAAGAAGAAATCCTAAAAGGACCCTTGGAGTCTTGCTTTTCAAATAATATATTGCAAGTCAGGTCATTCATTGACTTCAGGTCTAATCATATTTCACAGGGGAAGAAGACTGGAACACGCCAAAGCAGCGGCCCTCTAAACAAATAGTGATTAAAAAAAGAGTCTGGGAAAATTCATAAATGGACCACCATGAGCCCGGCGCTTTCACCTCCTATCATGTCATGTCTGTCTGTTGCCCAGCCAAAGTGCACATACAGATATAGGACATGCACATGCGAATCGTGGATATAGAGTCAGAGACAAAAAGGAAGTTCAGGAATTGAAGATCTCATGAGCGGCCATACCGTGTCTTTCCGAAGGAGAAAGGCACGTAGCGGTACTTAATCATGTGCTGGATTTGTCGTCGCACTGCAAAAAGGGCCAAGTTAGACGGACATCCACAACAAACCGATACAGGTACGGTATCGAATTCCGATCAAAAAGGGGAAACATACTCGTCAACACAAACAAAATTATCCAGTAAACAACCAGCACCGGCCAGAAGACGGGGATATCGAAGACGGCAAGCCAAGAGCAAACAAAGGCAATGGCAATGGCGCGAGTGGCCGAGTGCCAGAACTTGAACTCCGGCAGACGGCGGATGAATGGCCGGAATTCCTCGTCCTTCTTGGTAGGGAGGCTGGGGGATCCGGCGTCACCGTCCTCAAGGCCCTCATCCTGGGTAAGAGAGGGGTCGAATTTGGGAGTCAGGAAAGCGAGGAAGAGATTCAGGAGATAAATGCCGAGCGTGTAGGCGACTGTGATATGAGATTCCAGCGTTAGCGGTTTGTTTATGCAGATGTTCCGCGGTGGATGAATGGCTTTCGCGTGCTGGAGCTGAAGCGCATCATTTCTGCTTTGCTGATTCCAGTTCAGGGGTTCAATCCAGTCATACCGATATACCAGCCCTGCGCAAGGAAAATGCGCAGGAAGAAGACGAAGAGGAGCACGCCGGAACCAACCCAGCGGTAGGTTGTGTACGGGGTCGAGGCATCGAGGTAGGCTTGATAGTGCTGTGGTTGATGTATTAGCATATTGATCAAACTATTGCGACTCATTTCAGAAATAAAGGATCCAAAGACATTGCGCAATGCCTTTGCCCCTCACGAGACACTCACTCGAGTCAGTTTAGAGGTGTGCGCGGACACGGCTGTGAAGGGCGACTGATCGGGCTCAGGGACATCCATGATGAAGAATTAGAGAATGGGCAAAGCACAGGGCTAGACCACCGAAAGAAAGAAAGGAAAGAGGAAAAGCAAAGGAGAAAGCAGTGATTAAGATAAGCTGCTGAAACCAGACATTCCCGGACAGGCACTGCACTTCAGGACAGAAAAGTGTCCACTGCCCACAGGCCAATCATATTAGAGATTAGTCACCAGCCACTTATGGGCACGTGAGATATGGCACAGTCCGTATGGTGGCGGTGCAGTGACATAAGACAGACTAAAAGGGCTTAGCCTCTTCACGTGTACCTCGGGACGGTTAACTTCGGCGTTCATCGGTCGCGGGGAGATGGGCCATCTATGATGGTATCGTGTAGCTACTCCCTCGTTTCTCTGCATAATTCAATCTCAATTATCTGAAAGTAGCTGCCTTTTGCTTGACATATCACAATGTTCGCCCGTCAATGCACTCGTCTGGCCACTTCCCGGACATCGGCCCCCTTGACTTCCTACCTAGCCCGAGTCCGGGGTTATTCTTCAGCTGCTGGTAGCTACGAGCACATCCTCACCTCGACCCCCAAGCCCGGTGTGGGATTGAGTATGTAACATCTGTCAATATACTACAGGACCAATTCTCATTGCTATTATAGTTACCCTTAACCGCCCTAAGGCCCTCAACGCACTATGCTCTCCATTGTTCACGGAGCTTAATGAAGCCCTGAGCAACTACGACAATGACAAGAGCATCGGCGCGATTATTATAACTGGAAGCGAGAAGGCCTTTGCCGGTAGGTACATGCTCTGGTTGCACTTATTCACTATATCCTTTCCGGTCACTCCCTCGGCCCAATCCCTAATATGCCTCAACAATATTAACCAAACAAACCCGCAGCCGGCGCCGACATCAAAGAAATGGCCCCTCTAAGCTTCTCCGCCGCCTACAGTGACAACTTCATTGCGCCCTGGTCCCACCTCGCCACCTCCATCCGCACCCCAGTCATCGCCGCCGTCTCCGGCTACGCCCTCGGCGGCGGCTGCGAGCTAGCCCTGATGTGCGACATCCTGTACTGCTCCGAAAATGCCACGTTCGGCCAGCCGGAGATCAAGCTCGGCACGATCCCCGGCGCAGGCGGCTCTCAGCGCCTGACCCGTGCGATCGGCAAGAGCAAGGCCATGGAGCTTATCCTTACCGGCAAGAACTTCAGCGGTAAGGAGGCTGGTGAGTGGGGTGTTGCGGCGAAGGTTGTTCCGGGTGGTAAGGAGGAGCTGCTTGAGCAGGCGTATAAGACAGCTGAGACTATTGCCAGCTATAGCCGTGTGGCTGTTGTTGCTGGTAAGGAGGTTGTTAATAAGAGTCAGGAGTTGTCGCTCAAGGAGGGTGTTGAGTATGAGAGACGGTTGTTCCATGCGCTCTTTGGCAGCAAGGATCAGAAGATTGGTGAGTTGACACTTTGGTCTGCTGAATTACTGGGTGTGAGATGTGGGTTGCTAACGATTATTCTAGGCATGACTGCCTTTGCGGAGAAGAAGAAGCCTGAGTGGTCCCATGAATAGATGATGGGTAGAACATACTCATTTGGAATGAAGAAGCTAATTTTTTTTCTCGTGGCCTTCATGTAATTCACAATGCTGGGGCTGTAGAATAAATTAATGGTTATATGACCTAGTGCAGTATCATCTGGGGCTCTCAGCACCAAAAGAGAAGTGGAGGTATGAGAGAAATTGGAGAATTCATTTTACATTTATATTGACCATCATATGAAGATATTAGATTAATGCTATTAATGCTGAAAATGCTATATACATGCAAGAGTGCCTAACAATTTAGGTTCCCAGAAGCAGAATTAGTCGTAAACGTAGACACATCGCATCATATCGAACCGTGATTTTTCTCCAATTGGCTCTCATCAGTCCGGTTATTTTTCTCCGCCCGGTAATCATCAATGACGCGGCCCTCAATGGTCTCATCGAAAACGTCCACCTGGGTCGTCGCGAACTTGCGAGCACTGACACCGCGCTCAAAGAGCAGGTCAAGCTCAGCGAACGATCGGCCGCGAGGCTCGGGGACGCGGAAGTATGTGTAGATGATGCACAAGAAACAAATGCCACCCCAGAAGAAACCGGCATAATTGCCCCAGTTCCAAGCGCCCGGGTTCAGCATGTAAGGGGTCAGAACGCCGCAGATGATGGCGACGACGTTGTACAGGTTGCGGCCGAGCACGACTGTCTTGATTTGCAGTCGGCGGGTGGAGAGCTCGGCTACAAGGGAGAAGCAGACCGTGCCAACGGTCAGCTGGTAGAATAGGGCCCATATCAACATCATGGAACCTGTGGCTAGGGAGCCTTGGTCTTTGTGCTCTTCAGGAACAAGGCCAAGGAAACCCATGACTAATAACATAGTGCACAGGCCACAGAGACCGTACAGACATAACGTTCGTCGGCCGATTCCGAGTGTCATAAGGAACCATGCTCCAAAAACGCCAATCATGTTGATGCCGTATTGACCCATGGCAAAGGCATAAGAGTTAGAGGAGTCTAACCCAGCCTGTTTCAAGAAGTAGGTCGAGTAGTTGGAAAATGAGTTTCCGCTAAGATTTTGGATGGCCCAGACCATACAGACAATCTCTGTGCGGCGGAGATCGGTGCCCCGGAAGCAGTCCAAGTAGCTGGCACCCTGGGTAATCTTTTCCTCTAAAGCGGTGGTGTGAACCATCATAGCGACTGTCTCATCGGGATCGAAATCTCCATCCTGACCCTGACTTTTACTAGTCAACCGCACAAGGGCCCGTTTGGCATCTTCAGTGCGGCCTTTCCGAACCAACCACCACGGGGATTCGGGCGCAAGGTAGATACCAATAAAGAGCGGCAGCGGCCACATCCATTGCAGTCCGTATGGAATCCGGTAGGCCCATTCGTCGTTCCGGTTCAACATACCCTTGATCACACCGATGCCAATAAGCTGGCCAAGACCCCAGCAGAAATTGACATAGGTCGTCAAATACCCTCGCAGCGCCACGGGACACACCTCCGAGGCGTACGTAATCGTCAAAGTCTGGAAGACACCCCAGGGGATACCGCAGAGAATCTCCGCCGCGAGCAGGGCTTGCACATTCTTAGCCGTGAAGAAGATGGACGTCCACGCAGTAACAAGTATAAGACAGGCCATAATCGTGTACCGGTAACCGAATCGTTCCGAAGCCCAGCCGTTGATGAATAGACCGATGATCTCGCCGCAGTAGGCACCGTTGCTCAGACCTGCTTGCCACTGTATATTCAGACAATTGTCAGTTTCTTCATCCCGCAGAGAGGCAAACCCACCCCACTCCAAGAGATGGAGGGATGGCCACTGCCGGAATTGGTTGAACTTACCGCTGCGGAAACTTCGTATGAGCCATCGGCCAACAGCTCACCATACTTGCGATTGAATTGCGGGAAGGCATAGAAGTTGTTGACCAAACTAATATCGTACCCCTCCATGGCAATGCACGTGGAGATGAGCACGCTCCAGAGAACGGCCTTAGGGTACAGGCGGATGCCCTGCATCAAACTCATAGACTGCTCCTTCTCCGTGGCTGCCTTTGCATTTTGAATGACCTTGGTCATGGACGAGTCCGAAGCGGGTCCTGTGGCCGCAGAGTATCCGTATGCGGGAGGGCCATCCACCGGGGTGATGGCATCTGAGGCCTTGGGTTCGGCCATGTTGGATGGGCGAGGTAACCGGGAGACTCTGGGAGGGATTGGAGGGTTGTCTCAAGTAACTTTCGATATGGGGTTTAAAAGTTGGCCTGGTTCGGAAGTCAGGGGAAAGAAAAATCAGAGTACCCACAATGGGAACATTGCACGCGAGTACTCCAGGGCGGCGAAAAGTCCCCTTGACGCCTACCGAGGGTAAGTGAATACTGCGGCAGAGGCAAAAGGGCTAGACAAAAAGAGGATAAAAGTCAATGGTCCGAATTGGTGGGGGAACGGGGAATTTGACGGGCTCGATGCCTCCAAGCGCAAATTTTCGCGGGATGAGGAAGCTTGGCGATACCCGGATGGGGCAAGTGATGGGTCATGGTAACAGTGTGAACTCGATTATACGTCTGGATGGCGCTATGGTATTTGTTATTCTAGGTAGTTGTAATTGCTGATCAGACATAGTATAATTTAACGATTATATAGTACTCCGTATACAATTTAAAGCTATACGACCTCGGGAAGGACTAGGTCTTACAACCCCACGTGGGGGAACTATAATTCCCCTTGCAGCAATAAAAAATGTACTACAACGTCAAGAATTGGAGTATTCGGATTATTTTATTATCTTACATATACTAACTCTCTATTAGGCTGTATATATTTGCACCGGAAAATAATGAACCACGTATACTCTTGATCTCATCTCTACTATAAACCGGCTAGAAACGGCTATCTTTATCCTATAGAATCTATCGAATCCGACATTGATCGCCAATAGTTAGAACATACCTGCGCTCGGACGACTTAGTTTCTTTGATCAACAATGCTATTTGAGATTCAGGGTTTAGTTCAAGCAACAATGTTCATCTCCCGGAATCCCCTCACAAGATCTTCTTTGATCGACCCGATTAATTATAGTCTCTTCGGACAATGTGTATTGGTCTAATTACTCTTCAAAGGTTGCTTTGAACATCTATATTTGTCTCTTTGATGACTCGGTTAATTATAGTCTATCCACTTCTTTCAGATGTTGCTCGATCACTATAATAAGCTATTTTCTTACAATCTCATGGTTCCATCGAGTACTAGTCTTCAAAGGTCTACTAATATATAAGACACAATCCGTCCCCGTACTATATACTGAACATTTCAAAGTCAATAACAGCCACTTCCCAACCGCAACCAATCCGTTAACAGCGACCAATCCGTTAACAGCGACCAATCCCTGACCAGCAGCCAAATCACCAACACTATCTAGTAAGTAAACCAACCATACGCACAGAAATGCCACGCAGTCTTCGTTCCGGGAATACCTGCCCTTCTCCTCTTCTCCCACCACCGCGCCCTCTTCGTGTCCCAGCCGAGAACGTAGTCCGTAACCGGGACTACGAGCTCATAGGTAACATGAACATCCCCATGGGCCTTTCCCGCAAGAAGGTTTCTGGATGCCATCTCGAAATTCTAGACATGGGGCCGAAAGACATAGACTGGTCCAAGGACCCAGAGCGAAATAACCATTGCATCCTCCGGCTCACATTCTTACATCCACTGGAAGACGACACCCCATACGCACCTATTGGCACCAGGGGAGTTGTCCTGGACTTGGAAGGTACGGGACCACAGCGAGATTCATATACTGGTGAGCTAACGATGAGTACTTTCGGGTACGAAGGCCCGCATCAGAGGTCGATGCGAGTTGTCAAGCTACGTATGGGCGGCGACAGGACAGTTGGGGATGCTGTTAGGATCATTCGGAATACTCATTTGGTGCCCTGTCATTTCGATACACCCAACGAGCAATTGGTTGGCTGTAGAGATTTTCTGTAAGTTTTGTTCCTGTTCCTGTTCCTGTTCCTGTTTCTGATATGTTTGGGGTCATATGCTAACAACATTGATAGATCGCAATTGATTTATCAGTTGGATAGGAACAAGTTTTTAAGGCTTCCGGCTGATGCTAACATTGCGATTTATGACTCGTTCAACTACCGTTATGACATGGATGATGACCCTGCCATCGGTTATGTTCCTACTCCTGTGAATTACGCTATCTTTACGGCGGCATATCAACATACGGCTATTAACAGGATTAATTATCATGGAACGCGTGAGTTGCCCTGGATATCTTTCTCCCTGTGTCATCGGATTGAATGCTAATGAGATATTGATAGGTCGTTTCTTGGACGGGCAGTAGAAGAGATCGAATCGAAAGGATCGGAAATATTATGCCATAGATACCTAGGTTCTATGTCAACTTACCCCTTGGCGTAGTGTTCATCTCTGCTAGGCAGAATTGCGAGAAGACTAACTTTCAAAGCACAGTGGAAAGCGTTACTGTTTTTAAGATATCGTGTACAAGCCATTCATAGACCTGATATTTACGAGGAACTCGGTTAGCCCATAATAAAGTATGGTACAAATTCGTAAATCGTATTGAAATTGCTGAGATATCTATATGCAGTGATGTGGAGTGAATCCACGATTATTTTGGGTATGAAATCAAGTAAGGAAACGTGCAACTACAATCGCGCTGGCGGGGCACCAGTAACATGAGCCTCCGTAGCAGACTGGATGCGAGAACCAAGATCCGCGTTGACACGACGGAACATCTCGTAAGTCGCCCTGCGGACACGCTCATCGGCACCGCACAGGTGACCAGAGATGTTACCGACAAAGTTCTCCTGCTGGCCGGGGGTACGGCCAAGGACCTGCCACAGGCCGTTAGCCTGGACGTAGTCCTCTGAGGTCACAGGGTACTGCTCGGCGATGACAGCGCCGGACCACTTCTCGTGTTCCTGGCTAGCCTTGACGGCCTTGTGGGCGAGCGGACGGAAGGTAGAAGGGTAGTTAGGGTTAGCGCCATAGTTGCCGTTGACGTTCATGTAGCCATCGCGGTGTGTGGGATTGAAGGCTTTGAGCGGGCAGTTGACGGGGATCTGCTCGTAGTTGCCGCCCAGGCGGTGGCGGTGCGTGTCAGGGTAGGAGAAGAGACGGGACTGAAGGACTGGGTCGGCGGAGGGCTCGACACCAGGGACCATGTGAGAGGGGGAGAAAGCGGCCTGTTCGATCTCCGCGAAGTAGTTCTGCGGATTCTTGTTCAGGGTGAAGCGGCCAAATCGGCGCAGAGGCACCTCTTTCTGGGGCCAGACTTTGGTGAGGTCGAAGACGTTCCAACGGAACTTCTCGGCCTGTTCGGGGCTCAGGACTTGCACGTAGCAGGTCCAGGAGGGGTTCTCGCCGCGCTGGATGGCCTCGAATAGGTCCTGGGTGTGCCAGTCCGGGTTCTCAGCGGACAGCTTCGCTGCCTCGTCGTTGGTGAAGGTCTTGTTGCCCTGATCGGTCTTACAGTGGATTTGGACGTAGTTGAACGTGCCATCTGGCTTGATCCACTTGTAGGTGTGGCCGGAGTAGCCGTTCATGTGACGGTAGGAGTACGGGGTACCGCGGTCACTGAACAGGTGCATCACCTGGTGAACGGCCTCGTGGTGGGTGGAAAGGTAATCCCAAAACATGGTGGCATCCTTAAGGTTGGTCTGCGGGTTGCGCTTCTGGGTGTGGATGAAGACGGGGAACTTAGCAGGGTCGCGCAGGAAGAAAACCGGGGTGTTGTTGAACACCCAATCCCAGTTGCCCTCCTCGGTATAGAATTTCATGGCGAATCCGCGAGGATCACGGGCACTGTCCGGGGATCCCTTCTCACCACCGACGGTCGAGAAGCGGGTGAGCATCTTCGTCTTCTTGCCCACACCCTTGAGCATATCAATGATTGTCTATGCGGTATTAGCCTAGTGTTCTCCGCGGAATTATAGAAGTTGCCCAGACGGTACATACGATATCGCTAATATCATCAGTGACCTCAAACTCGCCATAGGCACCAGCACCCTTAGCATGAACCACGCGTTCAGGAATGCGCTCACGGTCAAAGTGTGCCAGCAAATCGATCAGGTGGAAATCCTGCATCAGAAGAGGACCGTTAGGGCCAATGCGCTGGGCAGCCTGGGGGTCCATGACCTATATGTATATGATTAGACCTTGCGACTCAGGAGGAAGTGAGCTGGGCGTACTGGGCAGCCGTTGGAGGCCGTGTAGACCGGAGTCTCATTGTAGCGGTAGGTTTCTGCGAAGAGAAGACCATTAGTTGGTGTTCTAGGATTTGATGGGTGCAAAACCTACTAGGCTCGTTATCTTGACCCATGATGGCAGATCTATGGAGAAGAGAGGAAGGTCCCGGGAGCACTCTCTGGTTTATATGGCAAAGAAAAAAAGTGCCATGTGGGGAGCCATGGAAAAGTCCTACGGAACCTATGGACCCACCGGGGTTTGATATGGAAATCATCCAACTGTCTATTGGCCCACAAATCAATCTGAATATCAGGTAACATCACTACCTACATGTAGCTTTCTTGATATAGGATGTATCTGCAAAAATGCTGGGCCTCTTACGTGCGCATGAATGGTCGATATCCAATCGCCAATGTCACCCTATCGGGTCCACTCCCCAGAATTGGAGTACTAAAGATGGAATTTGTAAATGGATGGCTAGACTTAAGAGGGAGAGACATTCCGGGGAGGTCAAGTTTTCCCAATTAAGCAGTTCGATCCGAGCTCAAGCTGTCAGTTGAACTTATTCTACCGGGACGATCCGAGATCGGCAAGCCCCGGCTTCCGATCCGGTACGGAGATGACCTTGCAGACTTGTTGAGCAGAGTCAAATACACACTTTTATATTCAACGAATTCATTGATCTAATCTCCATTGCATGATAGCAACCCGAAAAAAATCCCGAAAACCTCCAAGGGTCAGTCCCTCCAAGGTGCTGCGCGAGGTATTGGCTAATTCCAACTGTGCCTCGACAGAGTACCTCAAATAGTGCTTCCCTTGGAATTGATCGAAGAAATACTCAAAAAAGTTCTCAGCTGAGTCGTGAGAACAACAAGAAAAAGTCAAAAGCAAAAACAAAAACAAATGCTCGCTCAATGCGCCAATCGTATATCTTGTATATCGCAAGGAAACCCAAAGCAGATTGGGGTCCGAACAAATCGTAAAAGTGCGTGGGTATATCTAGCGCTTGCGGCTTCTCAAGAACCTACAGATCAATCGAAATCAAGGGGACACTGAGAGTATGCTGCAAGTGCATGCATGGGAAGGAATAGGGGTTAGCTGGTAGGAGTGGGCGCCGAGGTAACCGCAGGCGTGTTAGTTGGCTCATCCCAACATCCCCAGAATATTCCCGGGATATGACATGTTGTGGAAATGGGCGTCGAGGTGATAGCGGGCAACGACGTGACCGCAGTCGTGCTAGTTGGCTCATCCCAACATCCCCAGAATATTCCCGGGCTATGACATGTTGTGGAAATGGGCGCCGAGGTGAAAGCGGGCAACGAGGTAACCGCGGTCGTGCTAGTTGGCTCATCCCAACATCCCCAGAATATTCCCGGGCTATGACAGGCTGTGGAAGTGGGCGAGGCAGGATTAGCGGTAGTCGTGGCTACCGTACTCGTTTCGTCACGGCAGCCAAACCACCCTGGGTCGTGACAGCTGGTCGTTGTACTAGTCACTGTGGGCAAAGTGGTAGTCACTGTGGGTGCTGGGGTGGCTGTTGTGGTAGTAGGATCATTGCACCCGAACCAACCAGGAGTCATGCATGTAGTAGTAGTGGCAGTGCTTGTCGTCGTAGTCGTAGTCGTAGTAGTAGCAGTTGTGCTCTCATCCAGACAGCCCCACCACCCGGGGGTCTTGCAGGTAGAAGTTCTGGTGGGAGATGTGGTAGTGGTGGTGGTAGTGGTAGTAGTTGTGATCTCAGAGCCGTTGCTTCGGAAGAACTTCCAGAGTTCGCAATCGAAGCATTCTTCCTCTGCGACACATGAGGGCACGCTGTCATATGTCATAAGAACATCAGATATCACGTTCTCAATCTTGTGGGTACCAAGACCGACACGCCAGCCCTTGTCTGCCACGGTGTCATACGTGCACACCTGTCCAGTGTGACATACTGACTCCATCGCATAGCCGCCCCACGTACATATCGAGTTAATTCCATTGCAGGTTCCCATAAATACTGGGTCTGCTGTATGTCCAAAATGGTAGGCTCCAGTATACTGTCGCGACTGTGGAAATCGTGGGTCATAACCTGGCGGGCTTGGGAGGCCGAGTCGAGCTGCGGGTAATGCTTCTGGGACGGCCTCAAAAGTGACTACAGGCAATCCGAATGTCAATCCAACCAGACTCGTCATGGCACCACCTAGCGAATGACCCGTCATCCAAATATTTGCATCCGGGTAGATCTCCGTAACATTAGAGTATAGGTCGATCGCTGCCCGGTAATAACGGTCTTCGTCGGTCATAGACTCGATGATGCATGTCAGGTTTGCCGTGAATGTAGCACTCTGACAATCACATGATTGTCTCCATAGGTATGAGCCTCCTTGGCCGCAGCAACAACTAAAGTATAGATTATCGTTGACTTTATCGTTGGTTGTGGTACCGGCGCCATCAAAAAGAGCGGGCGAAGTGCCCTTCAAAGAAATGACAACAGTGTCATTTGTCTTATCGGAGTAGATGTGCCCCCTCAGCCCATCCTTTTGCCAACCAAAGCTCCCCGAATAGTTGAATCTGCCATTGATAGTGTGCCACTGTCCTGTTCCAGGCTCCTCAATATAGTCATTTGCGGTCATTTGTGCAAATGTCAAGACGGTCGGCTTGTCTGTAATATTCGGACCAGGCAAGGTGTCCAGGGCCCATTCTTGTGGAGACAAGGCGGCCGCAAAGCCCGAAGACCGCGCAGCTGCCAAGTGACCTTGAATCACCGGGAGTCGTCGGTCGGCTAACCGTTGTATTGTGAGAGGACTGGATGAAGCAAGCAGAGAGGACTCCGATGCAATATATTCTTCTTCGTGCCCATCTTCGGATACAGTTCGAAGGCGAGTATCTGGCTTGACGTCGAGTCTGGCATGGAAGTCGGGTTGTTCATAGGTACCTCGGTGGAAGATATGGCGCAAGGACTATAAACGGTTATTATAGGTCATCCAGCGTGATACAAGTTGCGTAGGGCATCTTACAAACTCATGGATATCTGGTGTAGCTTCGGCCCCCTTCAAAGGTACCTGGGGCGGGATGATGGGGACTTGCTGAGAGGGTGGATAGTAGCCTGAGGCGTAGGTAGCACCTGATAATACTGCAACCGATAATAATAGGCTGTGGATGCTAAGTTCAAATCGTGACCGTTTTCGAGGCATGATGGGGGTGATGATGAGGGTCAAGGTCAAGGAGGCGTGAGCCTATGTGAGTCTATCACGGTTATCGGCAAGGTCACTTATCAAGTGACGCAGTGCGGAGAGCAATCGGCACGTGATGAGTACCCCCAGTGAAGTGACGCGATCTCGCGTGAATCAGATTCCTCGTGAATTTCGTGTCTTCTGAAATGACCAGGAGAATAGAATTGCCCTGCTGATAAGCTGCAGTACCCTCCATGTTTGGTACAGGATACCTCTGATCGCTTTACTTCTGGACAACAGGCTAGAACTTGGCCTCCCAGACGCGGATCAGCACAGGCCTATCAGCTGTACCCGGAAGCGGAGACACGCAGTTAGTGCCTTATAGAACCCCATCGCCCCTGGCTCTAAAATGTCTGGCCCCTCTGAAACTAGCACTCAGCCTTATTTGCACTTAGCACGGTCATTCACCAGAATGGCTGGCTCGGAAGTGAAATTTCCCATTGACCAAGATTCCAAAACAACACCTCTGTCATCACCTGTCAATAATGAGGGGCAGGAAAGTGGACACGATGTATTCGAAAGACGAGGCTCTGCAGACTCCGGCACAGCAGGCGAGGCCCAGGCAGATGATGGCTTTGTGCTTTCACGAAGCGTACAAGACCCTTCCGAGGAGCTACCGATCGAACTAATCAGCCTGGCAGACCGGTAAGTGTGGTCATATCAGTGCCCTTGTTTCCATGTTTTATCTGACAGCCTTGTTCGCCAATAGTTTTGTGAATTCCCTGAGCGCCAAAGTACACAACTCGCCCCCCACGATCGAGAAGATCTCCGATCTCTTCCAAGTTTTCTACAGCCGCGCCGAGTCCCACATTGCGACACACATATCTGCTCTCATATCTCGTATCAACCGGGATCTGTCGCCTCAGGTGCCTGTAAAAGCTCCACGAGGAAGCGCACTGTCGAAACTAAGCAGCAAACGCTCTCAAGATGATGTCAGGGCAGGAGCCTCGGGTCGCCAAATGCTGACTGCGTCGGAAGTAGCTGAAAAGCGACAGGCTCGCAGGGCCCTTGAAAACAAACGGAGTGCATTAGAAGAGGCTGCCGAGCGAAGGGTCTGCGAGCTGGTTTATGATAAACTTTGGAGGCACAAAAGTACATTAGATGATGTGCGGGACGAAAAGTTGCGTTCCAAGACTGCAGCTTTGCTGCTGGTCGGCATTAATCTGAAGGACCTTGGGATCGATTTGGACCTTGAAGCAATCGACGAGCAGAAGCAGGACGAGGCGAACGAATTCCTTTGTCAAGCCCGGGAGCATCTTGCGAAGATGAACGATTACAAATACCCCCTTGGAAAGCTTCAGCAGCTCGCAGCAGCGCACAAGGCCATCGTTGACGCTCTTACTAAACTTTTACCGTCCTCTTCTTCTGCGGACGAGATTCTACCCACGTTGATTTATACACTCGTGACGTGCCCTCCTGAAGGGATCAATATTGTCAGCAACTTGGTTTTTATCCAGCGTTTCAGGTCTTCAAACAAAATTGACGGAGAAACGGCTTACTGCTTAACCAATCTAGAGGCTGCAATAAGCTTTTTGGAAAACGTCGATCTTTCTACACTGCGTGCCGATGAGCTGCAGGATGGCCCTCTGAAACCCCCCCAGTGAGACAACGACACCATCCGCAGAAAATGTCGATCCTTTTCGGCCACCCAAGGAGACTACCACATCGGCTGTGACGACTGTATCTGCATCGCCGGAATTATCGAAACCAGAGATCAAAGAACCCGCCTCTTCTACATTACCCAGGCCTCAAGCCTCCACCACACCACAGCAACGACGTCTCAGCAACCTTTTCCAACCACCTTCTAAAGTCCTCGGGGCTGCAAATGATGCTGTGCGCACCACTGCTGACCAAAGCTTGAAGAACATTGGTGCTACCTTGGACAGCAGTTTCAACTTTCTGTTTGGTCGTCTGAAGGAAATGCAAAACGTCCAAGGACCTGGCCCGGACGGTAGCGAACCAATACTGCCAAAGACATTGGCCGAAGCTCGCCGTCTGGTGAGCTTGCCGCTTGCCGCTGCAACCAACCAAAACCTGACCCAAGGGGAGCTCGCAGCGATCAATTCTGTTTCCGTGGATGAAAGCACACCCCCACGCAGTAGTTCAAGACTCACAGACCTCTCCAGCGGCCCTGCCCCTAGGGACCGGAGTGTGGATAGCACCCGAACCCAAGGGAGTAGTAAAAAGTCCATCACGGCATCACTGCGGGAAGATTTTGCATCGAGTTCACCCATTAGCCCCACGCCGTTAGAATCAATGCGAAACTTCGGCAACACGCTCAACCCTCTGAACCATATCCCGGGCATGATGAAGAACTTTGGCCGCAACGCACCGGAGACTCCCAGCGGCAGGTCTGTATCTCCATCGGGACTGGACAGACTCAAGCCATCACCTGCCTCGACAGACGGCACTAGTGGTCCCGTCAGCCCGCTCCCCAACCCTTCATTGAAAATTGATCCTCCGATCCAGCGCTTCCTTGAGACACAGGATGCATGCGAACTCCGTATTGGGGATGTAGCTGTTCTACTGGAGGACTATAAGAGACTCGCTGCCGCGCTTTATAAACCCGGTGCCGAGGCTCGATAAGTTTCCAAGGTTCTATTACATTATTTAGTCTCATCTCCCTCTCAACGATTGCAGTGGGAGATGGGGTATTCTTGCATTATGGATCGATGGCGTTATTATATCTGGTATTCCATTTCATTTGGGCGAATAAACCATAGGTTAGATAGCATAGCTTTGGCGAGTGAGCTACGCATTGTCCATATCATACATCATTTTAGCAGGGAAAAAAACAACAACCATTCAGACCAAATTATGAATGCGAACTCGATAAGACCCCACGTAGGACCCCAGGAAATAAACAATAGCAACAAGAAACTTGAAAGCGTAAAAGGGGTATTGAACATGAATAAATCAAGTCCCGCTGTGGGTAATTTGGGGCATAACACGATCATCTCAAACAACATAGGGGTCAATGAAAAGCCAGGCTGAGCAAAAGATCATTCCTTACTCATGAGTGGCGTCCACGCAGAACCTCTGCACCGCCGGTTCTCATCTCAGTCAATTTATTCGTCAACTCCGAACTTTGCGTTTCAACTTGGTCATGGCGGCGCTTGACTTCGCCTTCAAACACAGCAGCTGTGCGGCGGCGAGCACGCCGTAGGTTCTTCATTTCCGAAAGAAGATGGGTGAAACGCTCGATCATTTGATCTCCACAGTCTTCCCATTCATCCATAGTCATGTGGGACAAGTAATTCTGGCGTTCTTGGTCTGTCAGGGTCAACAGGTGGGAGACGGCATTCTTGGGCTCCTGAGGGTCCGGGAAAGGTGGTGGATTTGGTGGCAACGAAGGTGATTTGGCGATTGGTGGAGGAGGGGTGGGTGATTTGTCAAAGGGCTCAGCTTGGAGCTCGGAAAAAGACTTTTGGTAGAGCACGTCCGGTGGGTAATCTGCTTCAAGGTTTCGCTTTTTGGAACGGATGGCAGTGTTGCGGCGGCTACGATGCAGCGGCTCTTGTGGTTCGTGGGAATCTTGCACAAAAAACGGATCTTGAATGGTGTGATCGACGTCTAGGTCGGTCAAACTGGTCATATCAAAGGCATTGATTGAATGCCCGCCGCTTTCCCGTCGTCCATCCGCCCGTATGGTGCGGTCCATGCCATCGTCGCTTCCACCATCGCTGTCAGTATGTTCCTGGAACGATGCGATGCTGAGTGTCCGGCCAACATCTGGCGGAGGTTGAGAGTTATGGCGAGTAGGTGATGCATCGAGTTGTTGGTCGAGCTGTTCAAGGAGCGAAGGCTTTGGAGGACTGAAACGTGTCCTGGGTGTTGCTGACGTGGTGTGAGGGAGAACAATCTTCCTGGGCCCCGTAGGAGGAAGCATTTGACCTAATTTACGCGGCTTAGACTTGGGTTGTGGTTGAGTCTGAGGCTCGGGGTCAGAGTCTACATTGACAGACTGCCGCGATGAAGTTCTCTTTCTGCTGGCGGACCAGAAATTCTCCAGGCGCTTGCTCAATGGTTCCTCGGTCGTACGCGGTTTGTGCGACACATTCCAGTTGGGTGCTTCGTCGGGCTTTTCATTATCCCCGCCATCTCCGCCAAGAGATGAAGTCATTTGGCTTCCAAAGTCATCGAAGTCATCCGAATCAAAACCGGCCTTTTTCATAGCTTGGTCGCCCAGGCCTTCGTACCAGTTAGACCCGTAAGTATGCCGTGAAGGCTGCGGCTGGTACATTGGTTGTGGATCCGGGTTGGTGTAGGCAGCATTAGTACTTGACGCTGCCTGAGATTTGTTGTCATCAAATCCGTAGACACTAGTGCCTGCCACAGTTGAATCATCAATCGCCTCCACGTCTGTATCAAACATGCTCTCCCGCTGCATCCCATGCGTAGGGAGACTGCGGGGCTGATTTGGGAATTGGGATGCACCACGAAATTCTAGCAACCCAGCTCTACCATTGGCACCTGGAGGGGCTGGGTCGACCAGCTGGGTGACGGGTACCTCGACTCTGGCTTGTTCTGCACGTTGCTGGCGCGACTGGGTGGCTTGGTCGGGGGCTCCGCGAGCCTGCCCACCTTCTTTGGAGTGGACATAATCGCCAACCCCCATGATATTGTGAAGCTGGCTATCTTAGGGGAAATGAATGAATGTGTTCTCTTTTCTTGATGACACCCGAAAGACGGCAGGATCAGTCACACGGTAAGGTTGTTGGGCAAACGCGATATCGCCGCGTAGTCACGTGCCGATTATTCCCAAACTGAGATTCTGTAAGGATCGTATGGTTTCTGTTAGATAGTACTAGCTGGGCAATATGGATGTATAGTGTAATTATATCATAAAGAAGCCCTCGCCTCCTATCTAATAAAACCCCTTTTCCGTTTCCGGTCGCTCCCTACGGAGTAGGAAGCTTATGCCTTAAGCTATAGCGTATGTATAACTAAACCATATAAACCGTTCGGGACGACAATGCACAATGCTTCGAAGCCACCTGAGGCACTTGCTCTACATCTGCTATTGAAGGCTCAATTTTGCTCTCTATCATAACTCGGTCGTAAAAACCCGGCTTTCCGACACTAGTATACGCCCCATAAGAATACGCTATAGCCTGGTTCCTCTTGCTGCCGGGTCCCAGTATCCAAAGGGGGTGTCCCTCTATCAATTCCCTTTTTCTAATATCGGTGACATCCAAAAGGACATCCCCACCACGGCTTCTTCTTTCTTTTGCAGTCACAGTCCAACCTGTTGAATGACCCGCTGTCCTTTCCTATCATTTTGTCGAACCACTCCTCTATTTCTAGATTCCATCAGTAACCGCAATGACTAAATAGGGAGGCACTACTAACCTTTGTTTTCCTTGAGGTCTAGAATGCGATAACCCGGGCAGTGAGCAATTGGCCTCAAACGGGAAATCCATTCTTTCAACGAAAGATTAGCCTTGCGAATGTCAAAATCCACTCGGCCGCTTTGTCCGTTTCCATTGACTCTTTCGAAATAATAATAATTGCCGTCACAGATAATATCCTCCAATAAGAGTGTTTCTAGAGATAGCTCGTTCTGTAAAATGTCCAAAAGGCTAGACAGACAAGTCACATTTTCTTCGTTGCGTCTCCATGCCATTTGGGTTTCCCACATCGGACAGACTGAGCCTCGAGCAAATTCAGCTGGAGAATATGGGTGATAAGTGGATAGCCACTTTGCGCTTGGATATTCTTCTGTCGTCGACTCAGAGGATTCGGAGGTCGAGGAATGCTGTGGGGATTGGGGTGCACTTTCTGCCCATGCTGTTTCAGATACTGGCCGTACTGGTAGGGGGCTGGTCCATATTCCGGCGAAGCTACGGTCGGTGTGAACCATGGCGATGGTGAAAAAAATGGCGCAGTTGGTACATACGGCGGAGTTGGTACATACGGCGAAGTTGGTACATACGGCGAAGTTGGTACATACGATGGCGAAGTGAACTGAGACGCTGGTGATGTCAGAGAAAATCCAGCGCCGCAAGGTGTGTTGGTATGTTGCGACCTAGGATTTTCTGCAGCTCTCAAGTCCTCGCTGCGTATTGTCACCCGTTCAAGTGTAAGAGTGACCAGAGTTTTCTTTACACTATGCAATAGTGATTGCAAAGAGTTGAAATAGATATCGAGCTCGTGAAAATGAAGCTCTCGGAGTCGAGTGAAGCTAATGTTATGGAACATGTTTCCAACGTAGCTTTTTGCCGGATAGGCAGGTATCTCATCTTGAACGAGATAAGAAAACATATGACCTTGCGACAAGACCAGTCCCTCCAGTTGAGGTGCAAGCTTCGTGAAAAATTTCAGCCAAGCCGCCTCATTGAGATCAATACATAAATGAAGATCCTCTAGGCCTTTCAAAGTAGAGAGTAGAGAGTCAAATTGTTCTTCGGAGAGGGCAATTCTGGGGCCGATATCACCACAGAAATTGGAATCGCAGGTATACAGCTTTCGGGGTCTGCAGCTTGAGCCACATAACGCAAGAAAAAGCTTCGACAATGCCAAGGAGTTCAGTTTCCTTATCTGGCTATGCTGACCGGTATGGGTAAAATGTTCCAGGCTGTAAACATCGAATCGAAAATCAATCCGGCTCATCATCTGTCGCCTTCCCAAGAATGGAACTGTCTGCTGCCGTGGATCAAGCAAAAATTCTGTTCTGTAATGTGCGAGTCCTATTGTTTGGAGGTTCTGAAATCGATCCATGCATTCCCGAAGTCGAACACTGAACGCTTCTGATTCTAGCAGGTTGGAATTATCCGCAAGCATGGCTTTGTGGATAGCATGCCGGCTTTCCAGCTCATCGCCATTGACTTGTCGGCAGCTTTTTGATGATATAGATACCATGCCGAGGGGCATTTCAGTACCATTGAACACAGTTGGTATCATCCATAGCTCTTGGACATGCTCGCGGAGACCATTCGACTTGGATAGTTCTTCCAATTCATGGAGACTTTCGCTTGTCACAATGAAACGGATTTTTCGGTAAAAGGTCTCCGCGAAATTCTCCAGTGAGTTTCTGTACAAAGCGCGGCATGATAACCTCAGGGCGACCAATTGCTGGAAATCCAACTGGTTACATATGTTTGAGATCAATTCCACGGGCAGAGCTGCAATGGGCATTTTGGCTGCGCGCGTGGCGTTTCAAGATTGAGAACAATGATAATAAGAGGCTCGATTTGTTATCCGCAGAAATGAGTGTTAATCAGCCTTACTCTCTAGGGCTCCGGGCTCCCTTTGACGAGAAAGCGAAAGCAAGGTAAGATTTCTGCGCTGAGAGATAATGAGAAGAGTAGTATTATTTGTTAGTGGCTACAAGCCCTGGAGGAAAAGAACGATGACTAAGTTGATACAAATCCCGATAGATACGGCAGGCAGCGGCGGCAAAAATGAACAGGGGAACAGACAACTTCACAAGTCTCTGGAAATTCACGTCTCCAGGCCAATTATTAGGCAGAGAGCTCTCTTCCCTCTTTTCTATTTTTTTCTATTGCATATTTAGTGTAGGTTTAGTGTGACACTAGTCTCAAACTGGTAGAACCCGCTTATTGAAGCTTCCGGGTGACGGGCATTGCAAGCTGGATATCGGATCATGCGGCATCTCTGGTAAAAAACGAAGGGGACAGTGAGTGGGGCTGCAGTAGTCGGTGGGGGCCAGATTATAAGAAATGGGGCGGCGACGAGTACAAGATAGAGAGGCAGAATAATGAAAAATTGAGAGAAAGGGAGGAGAGCAGCGAAGAGGGGTCTTTTATGTCGGAGGGCGTTGAAGGGAAGTTACGTGACAGTGTATTGGGGCGCTAAACCCAAAAGGGCAAAGCTAACCATATCTAGTAATTCACAGGTCCGCCGTTTACAACTACAAACCTTATCGTGTAGCTGTTTCCTGGCAAGCTCCCACCTTGCTCAATTAATAAGTGAACCTGCACCAGGCAACATCTTCGTGACTGAATGTTGTTGTTTTTCTACTATTGTACTTGAAGAATGGTGAAGTTTTTCCGGAGACTCGCCATTACTCGAAGTGTATCATCCGCTCCCTGTTTACGGAGACCGTTGATCTGTTCCAGTGCTTCCTCCCGCCATCACTTATCCACCAGCCCACCAGCATTCCGCGAGGAATTCTTTCGAAATACATCACGACGATGGATGTAGGTGAAGTCTATTATTGCTTTGATTGTAGCCACTGACTTCCAGCTAGATTCAACGAGACCGACCGCTTGGACGAACGATACGTCAAGTTTCGACCAGCAGAGCTCCAACGGATCGCCGGCGAAGCAGTGCAACAAGACTATTGCCCTGATATTACTAAGTTTGCAGAGGGAGGCTTCAACAAAGTGTTTCTTCTGGGTGCAAAGAATAGCCGTGAAGTGATCGCGCGAATTCCGACTCCCATTGCCGGGCCTCCTCATTATACAACCGCCAGTGAGGTGGCCACCATGAACTTCTTGCGATCTGTCCTTAAACTTCCTGTACCAGAGGTCTTGGCTTACTCAACAACATCGAATAATGCCATCGGAGCAGAGTATATTCTGATGGAGCGAGTGAAAGGGGAGGGTCTTTCTTCACGGTGGTTAGATCTCACTACCGACGAGACAAAAGATATCATGACACAGATCGCAGATATAGAGAGAAAGATTTTTGACTTCCATTTTCCTGCATATGGAAGCTTATATCACAAGAAGGACCTTGCCGGGGAAACCCAGATACCAATCGTGGAGGATTTCTGTATCGGCCCTGTGTCTGCTCGGCAGTTTTGGCATGGCAAACGAAGCAAAACCGAAATTGACCGTGGACCCTGTACGTTCCTCCCTTTCTCCCTTTCCCCTCCGTTATCCCCATGACCGGGACTGATTGTTGTCAGGGCTTTCACCTGAGGACTGTGTCACGTCCGCGGCTCGCCGAGAGATGGCTGTCATTCAGCACCACGCCAAAGCTCAGCCTCGCGAAACTTTTCTTTTGCCGACTAATCATAACATTCTTCCCTCTGAGCACACCTCGTTACTTACGCGATTCCTACAATTAGCGCCTCATATAACCCGGCCAGGTTCTTACAGCGTTCCGACGCTGAGACACCCTGATTTGAGTCTAAGCAACATTTTGTTGGCACCTGGATCAACCAAAATCATCAGTATCATCGATTGGCAAGATGCTGTGGTATTCCCCCGCTTCATGCAAGTGGGTTATCCCGCATTCTGTGAGCATGATTCCTCCCGACCTCAAAGTATGCATATTCCATCTCTTCCCGATGATTTCGATGAGATGGGAATCGAACAACAGAGACAATGCAGAACCGTCTTTCGCTGGGAAGAGGCCAACCTTTACTACACAGCCGCGACAGGCGTACGCAATGAGGAACACATGAATTTGTTGAGACTTCCTCATCTTGGAATGCGGCAGTATCTCATTCGCCAAACAGGGTATCCCTGGAACGCAGACTTAATCAACTTACGTGCTGCGTTAGTAGGTATCACGACTCCATCGGTATGGAGCAGCATCTCCTCGGCCGCTTGTCCGGTTGTGTTCAGCAACGAAGAACGAGAGGCTGCCATGGTGGAATCGCAGGAATGGAATGAGTCTGAACAGCTATTGTCCCAGGTTAGAGACCATTTCGATATAGACCTGGAAGGCGGTACCGAGCCAGAAAACTTTGAGAGGGCGGCGGAGGGCAATCGACAGTTTCGTATGGAAATGGTTCGGCAAGCAGAAGTGGACGAGCGGGAGTTAACTTGGCGAAACTGGCCGTATAAAGACGATGAGGATGACAGCATGCCTCCCGGGGATATCTAACTTTTGATGCGAATAAACTATGCTTATTTGATAAAGTAGAAAAAGGTCCTCCATTGCAGGGCTCCTGGACGATCCCATAACATGTCGAAGTATCAAATTTCAAAAGCAAGTATGGCAATCTCTTCCAGAAGACGCATTCAAGAAATCCATGTCAAATTCATTCGAGCAGTCAACGGTCACTTCTTCCGCAAGCTCGTTGAGGCTAATAACGTCTCAACCTCACTAAATTCATGGAATTGACCTTGGAGGTACGGCGCATGCCCCGAGAATGAAAGACTCGGACGCCTGTGCTGGCTAGGTAGAAACGCATGGGCTGGCGCGGGTCTATCCGACTGTGATTTCGAGTTTTCACCGACCGGGTGGAGAAGGTCAGGAGAGACCGACGATGACGACAGCTATGCGCTTGGCTAGGCAATAGGGAGCCATTCTGTGAAGCAGGGGCTATGCAATGCAACCTCAGGTGGGGCGGCCGGAGAGGGATATACCGTCGAGAGTATACCGGCACTTCGCGGATTTGAAGGAGGCCCGCGGAACCAGAGACAAAAAAGGGAGACCCGTATATCTTCGTAGCATAGTGCTCAGTCACCGCCCTAGAGAAGGAGTAGGATTTGCGACACGAAAGAACAGGATGCTGTATCATCCTGGTGGTTACGCTTCCGGGTGACAGGCATGGCAAGCTGGATATCGGATCATGCGGTATCTCTGGTAAAAAAGAAGGGGGGGCAGTGCGTCGGGTTGAAAGCAAATGCGCAGTAGTCGGTGGGGGCGAGAGTAAAAGACATGGGGCGGCGATGAGTGCAAGATAGAGAGGCAGAATAATGAAAAATTGAGAGGAAGGGAGGAGAGCAGCCAGCGCAGACGGGTCTTTTAAGTCGGAGGGCGTTGAAGGGAGGTTACGTGACGGCGTATCGGGTTGCTAAACCCGAAAGGTCAAAACCGCATATAGTAATCCATAGGTCCGCCGTTTACATGACAACCCATGGGAAAAGACATCGAGATCATCTCAACAAGGACCTCAATCAGCAGAGTCATCATCAATATGAAGGCTCTCCATATTGTATGCCACACTCCTGCCTCGTTTCTTGGCCTTCTCGAAGAGCTCAATCGACCTTTGGACTTCGACTGCTTTCTTTTCAGTTGCCAGTCTGTACTCACGTCTCGCTTCGAGGGAGCTGGGGGTTTCATCCATGAGCATCCGGTCAGGGTCGTCGTTCTCTTCAAAGTCCACAGGTAATGATAGCGCAGATAGTAACAGATCTCCGATCCACAAACAGATCATGCCTCTGAGCTCCAGCAATTCAGGAGAGTCGGAGTATGGAGGAGATCCCAGGAGCTGGTCCATACGCGCAGCAATCTGCTGCGCCTTTTCCAATTCCAATGCCCTGGTTGCTGTGATGGCAGCATCTGTCTTGTTTAGTGACTTCCGACGGTGGCCAAATTCGAATTCTGAGTTTTCGTCCTCAGAAAACTCCTCAGGCTCTTCTTCTTGGCGAAGAGAAATATTCTTCCTAGTCATCTTGCTTTCTTCCTGAGTGATATACACCCAAAGCCCAAACATCGCAGGGTAGAAGTGCAAAGAGGAAATCGACTGTGGCGAAGATTTCGTGAACGGATGGTTGAGAATAAGGCGGTCATAATATTCTTTGGCTGCTGCAAAACCCTTGGTGGTAAAATTTATGGGTGTGCTTTCCATCGGATTCGGCACCTTGGTGGTACCAGGATTGGCTGAACTTTTCTGTTCGTCACGCCGTAGCAAGATTTCAGCACCAATGCCCCACCTTGCTTCGTTGCGGACATCCATCTGAAAGCCTCTGTAATCTTCGCGCAAGATCAAGCCCCAGGCTCGTCCAGCTCGGACATAATCACCTTGGAGCATACATCGATGTAAGATCGCTGTCAACGCACCCAGATGTTGGAAGCGAATGTTGCCTTGCTGGGCCGACTGAGGAGGATAGATTGGAGGTGATAATGCCGCCAAGTCTTTGAGGTGACGTGAGGTAGTCTCTCTTCTCAATTGCTCCTCCTTATCTGCTTCATGGGGGAAATGGCCTTTCGGCAATTCTTGGTGGAATGGGAAACCTGCAATTCGGTACTGATGGGATTCATTCGGCGTCAATACTAAGGGGGGCCCAGCGGGCTCAGATTCCGTAGCTGAAGCGATATCAGTCGTTTCTTCGCCATCCAGATCGCTTTCACTCCACCCGACACTCTTTTTGCGTTTCCGGCGGTCATATTGAGATACGCGAGTGCTAGGCGGCTGGAGCCAAGGCGGTAATGGCAGAGAAAAAACCGAAGACGACGGCGTAGCCATATGCCCAAGATGGGGCGTATTCCATGCGCCCGAAGAAATTTAGAGCCGTAGTAAGTCCGTACTAGGGCCTAGGCTATGATTGCCCCAATTGATGGTTTGCGCATTTGTCAGAAGACGGGTGGTGGAACCTTGGAACATGACGGAATGAAGATATGGTGCCTCAGGCATAAAAGTCAAAGCAAACGAGGCAAACATCATCACTTATCGTCCTTCTATCAATTGCCTGCTTTGATATGACTCCTCTACTCCTCCTTTTCCTTTTCCTTTTCCTTTTCCTCTAGTTCCCCCTTTTCATTTTGCCCAGCGCTCCTTTACCTCCTTTCGCTTTTGCCACTTGCTGGCTGTTCTTTCCCGAGCGTGGTTACCTAGATCCCCGAGATTCAAGGCTCGGCGGTTATACCACTCGGAGTGTGGGCTGTGCCTGGACTCGTCAGACAGTTTGAGACCTCTGGCCGCTGTTGCTCGTATTGGGCAGTGAAATTGTCTTACACATTTTGTACCTGTCGCAAATAACCCGGTAACCGCCAACTCCCTGTCTGCTCTCCACTCCTTTGTTCCAAAGCTCCGGCACATACGGCTTCTTCTGAACCAACACCCGAGAATCGACTGCATCGATCTTGTCAGCTTGAGCAAGGAATCAATACCTGTTTCATATATCACTCAGGTACTTTTACTTGTCATATCCATCTCATAGGTTCAACCAAATATCGATACGGTCGCCGCTACCAGCCATATGGTTCTCGCGTGGCGATGAATAGTCATTGACACTCTGCATCACTCCGACGGCCACAACTCTGTTACTATGGGACAGTCCTCTTCTACGCAACGTGATCTATCCAACTCTGGCTACTCGACACACCTTGCACCTTTCCCGACACAGCGTGGCCCTAATACAAGGGATGAAAACATGAATTATAGACAGGCGGCTGAACACAACGGAGAGAGCGGTTTGCCACCCCGAACAGAAATGAACACACACACCGGGGGCGACCAAGATATGGCATCCGATCGGCCAAGCTGGTCGCTCCCCCAGGGCTCGCAACCCATGCGGAGCATCGAAGAGGAGGGCGCGCCCGAATATGAATTCCCACCCCGCGAATACCGCACTGCGGCATTTGCTCGAATGGCAGCACGAAGACAATCGACCATGTCAAGGCTGGGATCTAGGCTTCTTCCAAATTCAGTCATTCGTGGACTTCTCAACAGTCAAGAAGAGACTCCGGCGGAGGGACATGCACATCGACATGGCCTAGTTCCTATGCCCATTCCAAGATCTGAGACTGCCCACACATCCGGTCGGTTTAGTGCGTTCAACTCACTTAGCCCTAGAGGAATTACTCGGCGCCGATCTGGTCGTGCGCCATATTTTATTCCACCCCGCGCGGAGTCCGCTGGAATTCCAGATGCACCAGCAAACCCGCCATTCATCGACTCTCCCTCTCAAACGCCCGAGCCCACAAGAGCATCCTGGCGCCGTAGTGTCAGGCTACAACGCATGCGCCATTCGATTTCATCTCCCATTTCTCACATGTTCGGCCAGCCACACTCGGATTTGCGGCCGCACGAAAGCCCGGAATTACAAATGTCAGATCCCTTATTTGATGATAGGACTATGGACACGCGTCTGGACTTCGGCGAGCCCCCTCACGAGCTGGATTCCGTAGAGCCAGCCATCCAGGCTGAGAGACCAGCAACTGCTTCATCTTCCGCCCAGCCAAGTCCCGCTTTGATGCGCCGGTTGCCCGGGATTATCCGAGCGAGATCATCCAGAGTCCTTCGACGAGAGGAGCAAACTCCTCTGTCAAGGGTTCTTCAGCTTGCCGCGTCCGCAATTGCAGCTCAGTTATCCGGCACTGCCGGCCCAGCGTTGCCTAATATCCAGGCATTGGGCAATGATGGGATAGATGGCTCTTTGGAGAACTTCATCCAGAGTTTGCAGCATGCAACTTCTGCACAGGCTCAGCCACCTACAACAGGAGAAGGGCCGAGCAATACTGCAAACGAAGCACCCTCACATCCCGTCAATTTCTTGCGCGTATTCCGGTTTGCCAATTCAGAATCTCCAGCGGGCCCAGGCGCTTCAGGGCAGAGCGCGAATGGTGTCGGCGAACGTGGGACCGAAACGGATGGAATGGACATTGACGAACCTGCCGAAGGTGAAGGACGAACAGTTACACTGGTCGTTGTTGGAGTTCGGTCCGTGCCCGCTGGAAACGGAGGTCATACTGGGCACCAACAGCCTCCAAGTCCGGCACCCGGTCTAGATGCCCTGCTCGGCCTACCATTTTTGCCACCTAATACTATCCCACGGCCTCAAGATGCCACTGGTGAAACTAGTCAGCGAGGCGACGTGCGATCTAGATTGAATCTTCCTCGGCAGCCAGGCCATGCAGGAGTACACGCCCCGGCCGAAGCTGCAGAATTTCCACGCCCGTCGGTCCCCAATGCCTTTAGAAGAATGTCTGACACTGGGCCCCGTGCTGCATTCCCATCCCATCATCCTTCTGGTTTCTCCGAGAGCCCCCCGGGACCGCACCCACCTCCATCAACCCCAGCTGAACAGGGGATGTCTGCTTTATCCTCCGGCACTTCGACTCCGAGCCGTAGACCATCCTCTGCTTCAGCAATTGCTCCAGATACTCTACCTCATCTCCATGAAGGCCGGGAAATGCAACCGACGGCTGAGACTTTGGAAGAGCCGGCGACATTCAATACCGCTCGTCAGCGGCGCCGAAGCGATTCTGAGTATGCTCGTCATCGGGCCCTCGGCTCCGGCGCTGTTCGACGCAATGGCATGGTTGAGCCCGATCAACCTCCACCAAGCGGAGGTCGCAGTTGGTTAATCTATGTTGTTGGAACCAACCTCTCCGAAAATCACCCGGCTCTGACCACACCAAGCCTTTTCACCGATGTAAGAATGCCCTACTGGTCTTTGTCAGGAACCTGTTTGCTAATGTTTAAACAGAACCCGACCTACGAGGATATGATCCTACTCTCATCACTGTTGGGTCCAGCCAAACCCCCCGTCGCCTCCCAAACCGACGTCAACTCCGCCGGCGGACTATTCCGTCTTGTCGAGTATGCGGGTTCATTGGTCGCCGAAGCGGTGGAAGGCGCTGGCGCCATTCAAATTCAGGACGGGGAGCGTTGTTTGATCTGCTTGAGTGATTATGAAGTGGCCGAGGAAGTTCGAGAGCTGGGTAAATGCAAGCATGTCTTCCACAAGGACTGCATAGACCAGGTTTGTTGCCCTTTGCCCATTTTACTGGAATCTGTTCGATTTGCTGACCGTTATGTCGTAGTGGTTAACCACCGGGAGAAACTCTTGTCCTCTTTGCCGAGGCCAGGGTGTCAACGAAACTCCCAGAAACGACTCTAACACCCATAACTCGCCGCCCAATCCTGCACCCGCGCCTACTCCTGGTCTAGATGGCACAGCCGTATGATCCCTTCTATCTCCTAGCAAGCATGGTCAAAACCAGCCATGTGAGCAACCCCCGACTTTGACTTTTGAATTCTTCTCCATTTTAGCTTTAGCATGCAGCGTGTGCTTAGAACCTTTAACGATTTTTTTTTCCATGGATATCCCCTTTGCATTTCATTGCTGTGCATCGACTTTGGGTGCTTTTATCATGTTGGGTTATTGAATATTCGTTCTCGGGGCCTAGAAACAAGGAACTCTGTCTTGGAACGCAACTCAAGACTTCGAGTCCCGGGAATGTTAGTCTTTTCGTCTATTAATTCTTGGTTTTCCTTTGTTCGGTGTGTTGTCGTAGATTTACACTCTAGCCATACTCATGGCTCTATCTGGCCAGGAAATGTTTCACATATTGAGATACTTGTACAAACAACATAATGCTATGCAGCCAGCCTTGGATAATTTTGTTATCATGATTATTGCTTCTTGATGTTCCTCGTATACATGGTAGTATCTCATCTAGTTACAGTCCTCTCCAGGGCTCCGAGGCCGGTCCTGCCCCGCGGCCGACTTAGGTAATCCAAAAAATCACCCAACTCTATTGCCCGCGGACTAGCTTGCAGTAGTCTTGTGCTATTTCGTTTATTCTCTAAGCCTCTAAGCTGGGGAGGAGCATCTGCAGTCTCACTATCAAACGCAATACTCAATTGACCTCACTGCAATCGAAGAAAGTTCAACCGTGCTTCCTACCTCCGAGTTCTGCAATTTCACGAAAACCCCCACCATACCACTCACCAGAGACCTATAATCCGCCATGACCTCCCCAATTCGTGTCACAGTCCTCATCTCCGGCAATGGCTCAAACCTACAAGCTGTGATCGACAAAGTGGCTGCAGGTCAGTTAAACGCAACAATCATCCGCGTAATCTCCAACCGCAAGACCGCATACGGCCTCGAGCGCGCAAGCAAGGCCAACATCCCAACCGAATACCACAACCTTGTCAAGTACAAGAAGCAGCACCCCGCGACGCCGGAGGGTGTTCAAGCTGCGCGCGAGGAATACGATGCCGAGCTCGCGAGGCTGATCCTTGCCGACGCGCCCGAGCTAGTCGTGTGTCTCGGCTTCATGCACATTCTCTCGCCGCAGTTCTTGGAGCCTCTCGAGGCAGCTAAGACGAGGATTATTAACTTGCACCCCGCCTTGCCGGGGGCGTTCAATGGCGTTGTAAGTCATAGAGTTCCTTTTCCTTTTGGCAATTGTACCTTGTTAGCTAGGATGGTATGCTGATATGTCTTTTTCTGATCATTAGAATGCAATTGAACGTGCTCATGCTGCGTGGTTGGAGGGCCAAATTGACAAGACCGGTGTTATGATGCACGATGTCATTTCCGAGGTGGATATGGGCACACCAATTCTGGTGCGGGAGATCCCTTTCCGAAAGGGCCAGGACGAGAACCTCGAGGCCTTTGAAACTCGGGTCCATGAAACCGAGTGGGGGGTTGTTGTTGAAGGAGTGGATAAAGTGTTGAAGGAATTGATGGCGCAGAAACAAAAAGCCTCAAGTGCATAAATGCCCATTTGTCTTGGATGGCGTAATTCCGCATAGTGGACGAAGGGACGCCGCGGTTCTCGATCTGCACTTGTTTTGACAAATGATCGACCCTGGACTACAAATCCCGAATGATGCCATTGTCGGGGCTGTTGACGATTTATGACTATATACTCCGTATATCTTGTATGATTGCAGCAAACAAAACCACACATATGATCATATCGCATGCTCGTGTACATTTCACGCGCTTTGGAACCCAACTTGGAGATCAGAGCCGCGGCCGGCATGGGCTTCCCGCCAGAGAGAAGCCAGGAACGTGCCAAGACTACTGATCCAACATTCAGACATACTTTGTGACCCATGTGGGCAATCATGTCCGTCTCATGGTAATTATAGTGGAAATGAGAAACGGAGGATCCTAGCTCAAATGGCCCCGCAAGCAGAACTGGATATGATATTGCAACCATTTCACCGGTCGAATTATCATCACATGCTAGGCCTGCACGGCTGATTTAGCTGCACTTTAGCCCTCCCTCCTCCAATAAGGGAAATGCCACCTACATATGTGGGTATCCTCTGGAATTCCATTCCTAGACGCAGGTCACGCGACACACATGTATGACCACCCCTTGTCTATGTAGATAGGCCAGACTGCAAACCTCAGCTCAGGCAAGTAATCTAGAGAGAACTTCGAAAGTCGAGGGAAAATCATAGCGAAAGAGGAAAGGTGCCATGCAGTGCAACCCAAACCAGAAAGTGGGCGATCAGAGCGTTGCAACGCTAAACTGGCCGTTGGGCCTATGATCGTGGCGTAAATGTGAGAGATCACAGCCAATTCCCAACGTCCTGCTTCTCTGATGGCTCCACCATTCCCCTTTCCCTCGGAGGTTGGGCTTGATGGTGGATTATGTGGGTTGCTTTTGGTCCCCGATTTCACCGGCGTCAACTCAATTAGATGGTGTCCCGTCATTTGAGATCGGCGAATAGCATACCACATAACTATATTGGGTGCGGGCTGGGATCTGCCTTGGCCCAGTTTGAGAGCTCTGGTAGTGGTGTTGTTTGCTTGTTTCTCAAGTCTTGATAGATCACAACTGAACCATTGTACAACGTATAACGTATAATTCAGAAGGTACTAGGTTTATAGGAAGATCATTTACTTGATACCGTTTTACAATGGAAGTCGGGGTAATAAGCTCCGACTACCGAGAATGGAACGGGCCTTTTGGTTCTGTATAAATTCTCATTTCAGCCACTTTATATCCACCTACTAGTGGCCAATCCAGAACCAGGAGGGCTATCATAAAAGGGAAAAAACCACAATTCTGTGTCAGTACTTTGTACTTTGCACATATTAAACCGCTGTGGTAGCCAATAGAAGACTTCGGTTGTAAGCTCCCGGGCCGATATGATTTTGCATGTTTCCACCAGATTAAGGACACGCTTTTCTTCGTGGCGCACAATATAAACCGATAATTCAATTATCTATATTATGCAGCACTCTCTGTTGGAGAACAAATCAACAGGACTAAAAGATAGAAAGCGTTAGAGCGTTAGGAGTATAAAAGTCCTTCATGTTCGCACCTTGCAAGTCAGTATACAACATATATTGTATGATCTCCAATGAATCCACCAGGGAACCACGTTTTGCCTGCTGATCTCACTGTCAGCGGTCCCTGGAACCTTGTTGCTCTCGAAATGACACCGAATCGGGCATAGTGGCAAAGGGGGTGGGGACGCAGATATTTACCTAGGTAACTTCTGCCATGGATCTATGTTATATGTATGTTATATGACAATTTCGCAGATATGTATTACCTAGATTGCTGGATGCATGATGTACAGTATTTCGTACGGAGGATATGTAAAGAAGTTGCGAGCCAAAAGATAGTCAAAAAGAAAGCCAGATAGAAAATTCCTCTTACGGAGCCTCACAGTGGTACTCACATGGTTGTCATGGAGGTCACCTAGCGTGGTCTTAGCCCGGATTATCTCTCACCCACATGGAGATGAAATGTCGTGCACGGCCCAGATATTTAGGGGATGAATGTGGCCAGAGCTTTGGAACCCTGGAATATCTGCATGTTGTATTGCCTGGGTATCATTTTCGGGCGTTGGATGGGGTTGCAATCTACATCGTGCATATCCATACAATTCCTATTCCGCCCCATTACCCTGATATTTCCATCTTTGAACTAATATTGCAAGTCAAAGTAGGGATCATGAAGCGTCCCGGACTGATTCATCTGAATTGAGATACTTGAGCCGATATTGGAGTTGATCCAAGGGTTCGAAGGGTGTTAGTTTTTTTTCTCTCTTTCGATCTACATACTCCGTACTAGGCCCACTCTCTCTGTCAACGCATCGTCGATCAGTCAAAGTGCCGGTTGAAAATCCCCGGACATATCATAGCCGGAATTGGGAAGTCAAACGAGGCGGAAATGGTGAACTAACAGCTTACAGCTGCATCTTGCGCGGTGTTTTGACTAGGACCAGTTAGGAAAATGGAAGGACAACGAAAAACCCCCACATTTAGCAGACTATTGCTTCTTCAATCCTCGAATGAGAACCTCCAGACTCCCACAATCTCCTCTAACCGCCTCCACTTCGAACCGATCTCCGTCAACAGAACGTTTTCGGCATTTTTTTCTATTTGCGTGCTCAAGGTTTCAGAATTGCCGAGTCTAACCTTTTTTTATTGCGGGACTCGCCGTCAAACATAATTTATGTACATACAACATACATACTACTCCGTATGGAGCACAAGTTAGGAGTCTAATCTTGTCGGAGCTTAACGGATAATCGAGTCATTCAGGACCCTCGTCGCTTTTGCCTTCGATCCACTGGCAATATATATGCAAGGCAAAAAGGCAAAAAAAAAGACATCGACAAAAATCCCCGGGGTTCCGTCTCCTCCGTCTCCTATTAAAAAAGCAAGAAAATTTAACACAAAATATACCAGTCACTGGCTTATCCCCTATTACCATAAATCGAAAATGGCTCGGGGAACCGGAACAGATGCATAGACGCTATGAATCATGATCCTCTGCATATTAGACCCAGCCAAGCCCTAAGACTGACTCCCCGTGGCTTGGGATCGTCGTTCTCGCCCCCCCTTTTTTTCTCTTCTTTTCTTCCCCTCTGTCATTTTTCTGATACGCCGAGATCCGAATTTCGTCCGTGGAGATCTCTGCCTTGTGTTCTGCTCTTGACTAAAATGATATTCAAGGTGTTCCTGATCTTCGTTGAACAGGGGCTAGGACAAGTAATGATGTACAAAGTACGGAGTACGGAATACAAAGAACTCATACCAAGTCGGTGTATCCAGAAGCAAGTATCACTTGGAATTTTTCCGTAGGTTCAAGGGGAACTCTGGAATAATCAGAAGGAATGTCTAAAAAAATGACTGTATATAAGCTTGAAGGGCAATGCCTACTATATTGTATAGACCAAGCCCCATATGTGGCGCCAAAGAAATATGTTTTGATTTAGCCGGAGCTCTCCTGGATCAGCCCATGTATCCACATATTCCATATTCCCAGATTCCCATCTACTATTCTTTGTTGGAGGTCCGGGATATAGCGTTGTGTCTTCGTATCTATCGTATTAGATACATGAACCGGACGCAGATCGCGCTTTAGCTTATAGTCTGGATGCGACTAAAATAGAATTATTCATGGGATATATTAAAAAAGAAATAAAGAAATAAATGAATCCGTTCGAAATGGTCATTTGGTCATTTTATACGGAGAAGTCAAGTCTTCTCTTCTTCCTTTTTTAATCTCCGCACGTCCCCGGTTCCATTAGTTTGGGTCATATCCAACCCCCACCAACTTCACCTCTCTTCTAGCTCTCTTTGATATTAAGAATGACTCGATCTTGTTGACTTGGATGGGACTAAGGGATTCAAGGAAAGGGAATCGAGGAACTAAGGGGATTTTGGTTGGGTTTTGTGATACCCCGTGACAATGACGCATTCACGTCAGTCGCCCCAGGCGGCCATGTCGGGCTTTATGGACTCAATGAAACAGGATTCAAGCTCATCTTCATATTCCTTGTTTGGACCAACACAGTATCCTGAGAGTGTTGCGTTCTGGCACGATCCCTCTGCGGCCCCGACGATGATAGTGCCTCCTTCATATACAACCTCTCAGAAACAAGCCCTGTTCCAACCTCTCTCGGACCAGAAGAAGCATAAGCGCACCCGGAGCGGCTGCTTCACCTGCCGTTCTCGCCGGATAAAGTGTGATGAGACCCGTCCACTCTGTGAACGGTGTAGGAAAGGGAGCCGCGATTGTGTCTATCCGTCACCTACCGCATCGTCCTCCGCATCCAAGGCTAGCTCACGCTCTACCGCCAAGTCGCGTGCTGGTCGCCAGCAGTCTCACGGCAGCGATTCGTCCGCGAAGGTAGACTCCGACACTCTCAGCCCCTTGCAGCCCATCATCGACGAAGAGGAACCCGACAGTTCTGTATCCGATTCCCGACCGTCACCAGCAAGCGCCACAACTACATCACAGCCGGACCTGCGCAAGAGCCAGAGCGCCCAATCTCTTCGGAAACATAATGCAGGGCCCACTTCTGAACCTAGTTCTTACGCCAAAGAACAGAGTAGTTCGCCATCAACTGAGTCGCCGCGCTTTGAGTCATTGAGCGTGCGCTCGGGCAGCCTGGGACATTCCACAACAGAATTGATCAACAACGCGCGCCTGCCGGACGATTTGCGATTTTATTTGAATTTCCACCAGGATTTTATGACTCCTCCGCATTTCTTCTTGAGACAGAGTTCCTCCCATTTCATCCACTACAGCCTTGTCGAACTTGCCTTGCACTATGAGCCGCTCCTCTACGCCCTGGTGGGCTTTTCGGCCTATCATTATTCTTTACACAGCCCTGGTGGAAAGCTCTATAGGTTTTTGCAGCACTATAATAAAGCCTTGATTCTCCTCCGGAAATCATTGGGTTCTGGAGAGGAGCACAGTGAGGCTACACTGTGTACTGTTCTTGTCTTGACAACATTCGAGGTATGTCGCTCTTTCCATAACTATTGCAGCGGCCTTTTTCTCATTTTGGTTTACTTTTAGGAATACATCGGCGACTGGATGAACATGATCGATCACCACCAGGCGGCACATGCTTTTATCCGAGAGCTAGTCACACCAGAGTCCGCCAACGTGAACGAGCTACATACAAATATCTTCTTATGGTACTCGCGCTTCGATGTGGTCGTGGGGATCCTGGCCGGTACCGAAACAGTCCTCGGTCGAGACTGGTACCTTGCAAAGGAGCAGTATGATGCCGAGCAAGCCGCCATATATCCTGATGATCCATCCAAACAACTCGCCCTTGTGGCATCAATCAACCGACGCTTCGGCTTGGATATGGCTTCCCTCTATGCGAAGTTGTCTCGCGGCATGATATCAATGGAGCAATTCGCCATCCAGAATGAACACCTGGGCCAATGGCTCGAGCAGGCCAAGACGATTCTCAGAGGATTCGATGATTACGAATACAAAGTGCAACACTACCCGAATAAGCAGCCCTTGACCGAAGATGATGTTGTCGATCCATACGTGCCAGGTGTCTTGCATCGAGGTCCCTTGTGGGATATTAATTATGCTTGGATCGACGTTCTCGCCGCCGAGACAATGTACAAGTTCCAAACCATGCAAGTCCTGCAGCAGCCTTTGCTTCAGGACTTGCAGGAATTGGCCAAGGCGCAGTGTCGCCTAATCGAGACGATGATTCGCTGGCCTCACAAGGAAAACGGGTATTGCATCAACTTTAAAAACAGCATTGGCATGTTGGGCATGTTTCTTCCCAGGGAGCATAAATATCAAATGTGGACCCGACGCACGTTAGCGTTGTTAGAGCAACATGGGTAAGATCCCACCGGCGTATCTACGTTTCGGAGTTAAATGATCAAGAGCAAAGCTAACCAGGAGCTGTCTATGCGAATAGGTACATCATCGTGCCTAGTTTCCGCACCGGGCTCGCTGCCATCTGGCAAGTTCCAGAGGTCAACCATTGGTGGCTCCCTAACGATGAAGGGTATACAAGCATTGTCCGCGAGATTCGTTCCTTGGGCGATGAACGCTCATCTCAGCCACGCGATGAGAAGCGCGAGGCTGTCCGTGATATGAGGTCTCTGCTAGGGAAGTTGAATCTGGATGAAACTGAAGACGACCGGAGCCCTTCATAGTGGTCTTCAGTGAATGGGGGCTTTTTTTGTCTTTGCATCATTCATCTTCGGTGCCTGAGTTACCATGGTCTACAAGTACAACCTCCGCTTCACTCTTGGAACCTCATTCCTACTACCTACTCTCTTGACATTTTCATATCGAAGCATGAAACATGCATGCTCATTACCTTATCCAGGCAACGCCCTGGCAGCCAATCCCACTGAATCTTGCGGCTGGACGACGCAAAACCCCGCGTCCCAGATGAAGAAATTTCCGTTGAACATCGACTCACACATTCATCCTTTCTGTTCTTGCCATCTCCTCACTCCTCCCCGCCGTCTTCTCGCCTTTTCTTGAATTGTCCTCGCTATATAATGTCTCAATCACTCTCCCCATCATTATCACATATACACGTCCTTACTCGCCTTATCTACCTTATCACACTATTATTCCTCCTTCCCCCTGGACCCCGAGGAGGTCTTTCTCGGTCATGACTTGATGTACATTTATTATACCCAAATTCCTATGGATCATTGACTGGTACCGTTCATTATCCCTTATGTACTTATACGTCCAAACTTCCAAGGGCACCTTCTCTTTTCTTCAATGAGTGGGAAAGAAAGCCCTGGATCAGCCTCCTGCTACAAATATGACGGAGCCATCCAAAAGCTCTTCCAGGATTTGACAGACTTGGCAAAAATATGACCCGTGACTGAGGCTTTGCGGGTGTTATAGATCGTTGCTTGCCCTATCCCTTTGAGGTACGGTGGACACCATAGTCTAGCGGGTTGAGACTCTTGTATTTCTTATCCCTCAATCCGCTTGCTGTGGTGTTTGCCTACCTTCCGTGTCGCCTGGACCCGTGCCTGCCGTTTTGATCGCCGGTCAATCCAGGCGATGACTTTTTCTTTTTAATTTCTCTCAACCCCCTACACATCCTTCTGCCTCTTAACAGTCAGTAACTGCCCTCACCATGACGCTGAGCCTGGTTATCAAGGCAGTCGCAGGCAATTACTGGTTAATGTCAGAAATGAGCACTTGGTATCAACCAACACGACATAACTATAGTATCTCTCAACAACTAACCCGACACCCAGCCTTCCACGGCACGTCCTCGGCCCTGACGACAGTCTCCAACCCACCAGCCAACTCTCCCGCACCTACTCCTAACTCATCCCCCTCCACATCCTCGCCCCACGGCAAGGCATCAACATCCACCTCCCATCCTAGCAAACATCGCAGTATAACCCCAGCGCCAGCCTTACTCATAACAACATTCATCTCCTTGCATCGCTCATCACAAACACACTCGACGCAGCCCTGCGGCGAAAGACAAGAACAAGCCTCGATGCGCGCAACCGCCCGCCGGAGAAGCAATCCAATAAACTCAAACGCCTTACTAGCAATCCCAGAACCACACGACCCGCCCTTCGCATCATAGAAGGTAAGCCGAGCAGGTCTCTGCCGCGAAGGCGGTTTAAGCTTCTCCTCGAATTCAGCAGGTACATTCGCACGGCGCAGCGGCCGACCGAGCTCTTTCTTCGCGACTTTGCATTCCGTGCGGACGTCACCGGGCGAAGAGACGACGAATGAGGGCAGGAGGGAGAGGACGGCATGTTCAGCGGCGTGGATGGCCGCGGCTACGTTTAGCCGGTGGGATTGTAGGATGTCGATAGCGCGAGTTGGGACATCGAGCCACATTCCCCTGGTAAGACGGTCGATTGGCGGGTTATCGACGGCGACGGCGTCGAGGACGCGGCCGCGCTTGTCGATTTTGAAAAAGCCGTAGACCACGGCGTGGATTTGGACTGCACCGAAGAAGGCCCGCGAGGCGGAGGGGTCGTTGCCCACCGGACGCATCATTTCCGTTTCCATAGGGTCGATGTCGGTGAAGTCGCGTTGCATGGTGTTCCAGTCGACGTGGACGCGGACGACGCGCGCTAGGAAGGAGTCGGTGTTTAGTTCTTTGACCAGGTAGGTTGTGCCTTGGTGGAGGAAGATCCCGCCTTCGTAGATCGTGAAGAAGGCGCGCGAGGCTTCGACTTCTTCTAGGACTATGTTGCGGTTGTTGGTTGTGTCTATGACGGCGAAGTGTTGGTCTTCTGTGTCGCGGATTGAGACGCTGCGGGAGGGCTGCGGGCGGAATCGTGGGTGGCAGTGGTAGAAGCCGAGTGGATCTTTGGTGAGACGCGTTGGGGCTAGGGCAAGGAGCTGTTGTCCGAAATAGATGCTGTCTTCTTCTGGGCGGATAGGCATCTCAAATGCGGCACATTGGACGTGACCTTCGAGGATGAGCTCGTTGGAAAGGTCGATCTGCAGCTCGCAATTCGGTCGTGTGAATATTTCATCTGGATTCTGCATGTAGTGTTGGTCGGTGGGGTATCTATCCCCGACTAGGACGGATAGGGAGTCCTTGTTACGTCGACCAGCGCGGCCGCTTTGTTGGCGTAGATTGGAAATCGAGTAGGGGAACCCCATTGTGATGACTGCATCCAGGGAGCCAATATCAACGCCCAGTTCCAGAGCGTTGGTAGCCACGATTCCCATCAATTTCCCCTCGAACATTTCCTTTTCGATTTGACGTCGATCTTGAGGGCTATACCCGCCTCGGTAGCCCATCACCAGCTTGCCAATCTCGGTTCGGTCGAGTCTATCAAACTCGGCGCGCACGCCTTGTAAGAGAATTTCACATAGCTTCCTGATTCGGCAGAAGGCAATGACTCTCACGCCTCTGAGGATCAACTGGCAAAACAGCCTCGCAGTCTCAGTGACAGTGTCAGCACGCCCAGAGGTAGGATCTTTGGGGTCTTTGAATGGCGTATTCCAGCAGACAAACTCCTTACGACCAGAGGGGGATCCATCGAAATCGACGAGTTTTACATCCTGCACCCCAAAGACAGACTTCATGTGATCCTCCGGGTTTGCAACAGTAGCAGAGCAAGATATGAATTTGACATGACGATTACCCACTGCAGCACAGATTCTCCGGAGACGGCGCATGATAAAAGCGACATGAGATCCAAACAAGCCGTTATAGACGTGTAGTTCGTCGACAACAACAAACTTCAAATTTTTCAAAAAGGTGCGCCAGGAACTCTCCTGTGGCAAAATTGTAATATGAAGCATGTCAGGATTGGTGAAAATGATCCGCGCCTCGTCACGAATCGAGTCCCGGCTCCCCATTGGCGTGTCCCCGTCAAACGTTTCAACCATCGTGTTTTGCAGCCCGTTCATATACTGAAGTAGATCCATCATGCTGCGGCGCTGATCTTGCGCCAGAGCTTTAGTGGGGAAGATATACATCCCCCTGCTCTCCGGGTCTTTTTCCAGCTCGTGCAGCATGGGGACTTGATATATAAGGGATTTTCCTGAGCTTGTCGACGTCGACACAATCACATTGTGGCCCTCATACAGGTGGTTAATTGCCTCTGTTTGATGAGCATACATCTGAGTGATTCCTTTTGTGTTATACAGAGCATTGACAAGGTCCTGCGAGAGCTGGAATGTCAGATCTCCGTACACAGGAGATTGGGCTTCGAACACTCGGTGGCCTTCCGGCACAATCTGTGCATGATACCAATCCATCTCCCGAATCTCTGCAATGATTTCCGCAATGGACTTTCGCTCCTCGGGAATCGTTGCTGGTGGCTTCGCCGCAAGAGGGGTATTTGCCCCGCTGCTTGGAGGGATGGGCAGGAAAACGTTCTTCTCTTGTTCAAGAGCATCCACTGGATCAGTATTGTTGTCCTCGCATTGAACCAAAAATGCATTCAAAGCGTCTGAGAACTTGGAATTCCGTTTTTCAATCAAACCCAGCATCTGCTTTTGGCTGTAGACGGGCATTTTCAGATCGTCGTCTTTCATGCGACGCATAGCTTTCATAGGCTCCCCAGTCTTCGGGTTCAGTACTTCCCGCTTCAGATCACCGTCGACGAATTCAAATAACAGAACTTGCTTCGAGTCGTCTGCATGGTGAAGATCGTCACTACTGGCGTCTTCGGCTGTGTCCATGTCTGCCGCAAATGCCAGATTAGACCGCTTGTGTAACCCATACTGAGCTATCTCTTCATCTCCAACAGTCATTACTTCCAACTTGGCTTCATCCACATATTCGAACCGGACCGCTCCGGGAACTATGACTTTCACACGTGCGACATCCTCGGGAGTGAGTTCTCGCCCTTGACCAAGTTGAGCTTGCACAGCTTTCTTTATGTTGTCAAAGGTGGTGGCAAAGTGCTTTCGCGTGCAACAAAACGTGTACACGAGATTCAAGGCGCGATGGGTTTGCGAGAGGCGCTTAAAGGCATCTGGCAATGGCGCAGATGGAGTTCGCTTCGAGGGCTTCGGTGGCTTCGAGGGAGGCTTCTTCCCTTTGACTGCCTTTTTGACGGCTGCACTTTTGATAGATCCGCCTATCTGTACGTCGGATTCATTGGGCGGAGGACCAGCTGTAGTCGAGGGTGGTTGATCGGCAGGGTCTTGGGGCGACGCGTCTAAGGGTGGAGGCACATTAGACTCGAGGCCGCGATCGCCTTCTTGACTTCGTTTTCGTTTTAATGATGAGGCTTGCAGTGGTATTGACAAGGAGCCTGCCATGTCGAGGCTCCATAGTGCTATATGTTGGAGTAGAGGTTGATAAAAGTCCTAGTTGGCGGGAAACGCGAGATCACGTGCACCAATATCACTTAAAATGGCCATACGTTCCATGGTTTAATTGGCCAATGCTCACAAGTGGGGGTCTCGATATATCTGCGTTTTGACTATGGTGTATTGAACAACTTCGCCTAGCATCAAAGGTGCTTCATTAATATATGTCATACTTGGGACGTGTTTGAGTTGAATATAATATATGTACAACACTAACTAGTAGTGCAATCTTTCCAATTCCCGCTGCCCCAAAAAGGCAAAATACAGTAGCTTCTGAGGTCGGACGTGTCATTATTATACAGAAATATGCTTCTTATTGACTCGAAAATGTTCTGGTTGGCTGTCTCTTGAATGTAATAGTTGCGAATTTGAATAGGTGGACATAATTTGGGTTTCGTCTGATCGGGGAACCCGCACCAGGGATATCTCATCAGTATTTCGATCTGAGTCTACATCCACGCAGCCTCCTACTGTGAAATCACCGCGCCGCATCGGCTTAGTCTGCACCTCAGCACCAAATATTGCCTCGTCGCGAGCGGGTATCAAAGATGCGCGTCATCACCCAACAACCACTGAACATGGCGATAAGACATTCGGCCTTGGTCCTGGGGCTGTCGGTGACCCGCTTGGAAGGTTTCCGCAAACATCAGACCACGCTCATAGTGTTGAATCCCCATTAACCCCTGTGGGCCATCCAAATCGCTATATCCCTGCTGTGCATCAAACACCGCCGCGTATTGCAAGTCGGGCATGTCAATATTAATGGGGGTGGAGGGACGATTCTGGAAGCCGAGCTCGCCATTCCAGGTCATGTTCTGGATCGCCAGCAAGGTTCCATTCGTGATGATAAGATAATCCCAATCTCCGTTCGAGATCAGAACCCGGTTGGTCGCCTCAATCAGCCGTGGCAGGACATGCTCCGTGGGATTCACAGATTCGTCGTATTGTTGCTCGGGTCCGGGGTTGTCGCTCACAAAGACACCGTCAACGCTGCAGAGCTCCCAGTCGATATCTTGAGGGACATGCAGAGCCTTCTTCACATCCGTGCGGTTGAAATAGGTTGCAGGGCCCGGTTGGTAGGCAAGGTCTGTGGGGAAGCCCAGGACATCCCATAAGAGTGGACATGTTTGGGTGATCTTGTAGGGGCTCCAGCATGGGTTCGGAGTAAAAGCTTCGTAGTAGATCATGTTGTAGATGTCGCACTCGTCGTAGACCATTTCTTTGGGGGGCTGCACTCCAGAGGCCGGATATGTGAAATACTCCTCGAAATATTCCTTGTAACCGCATTGTTCGTAGGTATCTTGCAGCTCCCCCATAAATGATTGGTTAAAGTTGAACAGCTCAGCATGTTGCTCAACAAAGGGGTAAGAGGGGAGTACAGCCTGGATGTAATCCCACTGGCCGATGCACGCATCATACATCAGAGCTCCTAGTATGGATGAGAATTTGGGACCAATATAATGCAAGTTCGGGTCTTACCGCTGAGATTGAAGTGCTCGGTATCGTTCTTGTCGAGCATCGCGGCGGATATATAGGGCACATACCGGCCAGCATAACTTTCACCAGTCAAGAAGATTCGAAAGTTCTTGATATCATATGATTCTTGAAACTCCTCGAAAAACTGGATGAAATCGGCCGCGATGTCCTCCTCGCTAGTAGCAGTCGGTGTACCGTTTGAGAACCCAACTCCAACCGGTTGGTCGACCCTAAACACGTCAGTCAGTTTATCAATTGCATCCTTGGACATGCCATGTCTACAGTTTCACTAACGACTTACCATAACATATTGGTCAAGTTAACCCATGAATACTCATTAATGACTGGTTCGTAGGTGCCGGGTTGCCAGGTAAAGCGGCCGTTCTCCTGCAAGAACCCCTGCATTGAACTACATCCCGGTCCACCATTCAGCCAAATTGTGAGATCGTTGCTTGGTTCCCCGATCTTCGGCTGGAAAATATAAAACAAGGACGCATTTTCACGGATCGGCATAAACCCCGAGTACATCTCCCCCAACTCGAAGTGAACCTCCGGTAGACTCTCCACCACATGAGCTGTGGAAATATTACACTTTGGTCAGTCGACATTGAAGAAGATGGATGGGAACAAAGCATACGTTTGGTCTTGTCCGTTAGAAATCGATAATTTGATGTATCAATCGGTCCAGATCCAGCATGGTGGGTGTGATGCCTGGAAGGATCTCGAGCCGGCTGTCTTGCTTGGCCGCCATTGATGGTAAGTGCGATCGCCAGCACTGCCGTGAGAGATCGACCAAACATCCTGGGAGTTCCCGTACCGGAGATCACGTATGCAAGAAATGTAAAATCCGAATCGGCCCACTTGGGTAGAGCCAAGAAGAGGCTATGAAGTACTCTTATAACCCCTGTATGGCAATCGAGCCCGTTCAAATTTTTTCCTGGGTCCTGCAATAGTCCAGTTTTCAGGGGATGCGTGCTAGTGGATGGCTACTGCTAAATCTACCCGCAAGTGGGTATGGATTGCAGAATGCGGTAATTCTTCGGCAATTTACCGACGATGTGTGTGTCTCGATTAGAAGGAACTGAGTATGGAATACTCCGTACAGAGTACTCCGTAGGAGCTATAGCTCTATATGTGACCATGCCTTTAAGCAGCATGACCAAATTGTGGAACTAGGCGAATATGGGGTTACGATCAGATAATCTGTGACTTGTGAGATCCCAGATGTGGCTGGGGAGGGCTGAATGTCTCAGATCGTCCAAGTTGCCAAGCTTAAATAATAATTATGCAGCTTGGACCCTTGTGCATCAGAGTATTATCCCAAAGTTCAACTATGCAGATATTGAAGCTACAGCTCTCTACAGATGGCAGGGGCGGTCCCGAGATCGCGTGTTGTGTCAATAATCAACTCTCAGGTCCACTTCTGCGCGTACAGTGATTCCAGGACTAGACACAAGTTTTAACACACCTTATATTCTTACAACTAACTAGTTATGTGTCTTTGGGTTCAAGAAGACACCACTTTTTCTACTCCTTTTTTTTTCCTCTGTCTAATTCTATTTATTGCTGCTGCTGCTTCTGTCGTCCCTTTTTAATATCTGTTTTGCACGAAGAATTGAAAACTGAATGTGAGAAAATCCAACTCCAAAGAATTGGTGCGCGGGTATCAACGCCAATTGATCGACACGGGCTCGTTACCCTAACGCTAAGTCGAGTATCAGGAATAGCGGGTTGGGGCTAGACTGTAGAATATTAGATAGCCACCGAGTTATTACGAGAAGTAGAAAAATCTGGGCCCTCCTTGATGTGTTTACTGTTGGATAGCCTCAACCTGGAGAAAGACGTGTATAGCAGTTATAGTTACGGAGTACAGTATTGTGAAATACAAGAACTCCTTCAGCAAGTCTAAAAGGCGGGAAGAAGAGATGATTCGCTAATGGCTGAACTATGGATCCCTCTGCTCTCCACCCCCGGAAAGTCAACACGACCCTCTCTAACTATATAGTAAAAAGTTTAATGGACTTCCTCCTAAGAATGTTGACGATGATTAAGTGTCAGGACGGCCGTTGAAGATCGGCTTGTCGCTTCATGACAGTACGACTTGATGGCCATACTTGGGGAATTCGTCGCAGATTACAATGGTGCCAGAACCCGCTACGGCGATGCGCATCATGGCAAATTGGAATCAAAGAAGACAGTCGGGAGTCAATATAAAGAGTTGAGGACGAGAATATTTCAATATTATGCACAAGCATGTGCGTTTTGTACTTGAGTTCGAATACGGACGACTATACGAACGATTATACCGGATGAACGATAGAAAGCCACGGACTCCGCAGGTCCCGGCATTCACAACCTTACTATCTTCTTCACTAGCCAGATAAATATGCTAGGTATACCTTAGGCGGGTATACCACGGATAGAGTACTGGCTATATAAGGTAGAGAATCAAGAGAGGATAGGAGGTAGGGGTAGATAGGAAGATATGAAGAAGAAAAGAACCAATATAGGTGAAGCAATATCGTAAATAGAACCTATAAAAGGATATTAACTAAATGCAATTGGAATAGCTTATTGGTTCTATATGTTGGTAGGGATATAATGAGTGCATACGAGAAGATGTAATGTTTACACAAGTGTATTAAAGAGCCCTGGAGCGCTAAAACTGCAATAAGAACACTGAGCCCCTACAAGAGGGGTTCTCTCTCTCTCTCTCTCTCTGCCTCTCTGCCTCTCTCTTCCTTTTTTTTTTCCTTTTCCCTTCTTTTTTTCTCCTTCATTTACAAATCCATGGCCAGCACGTGAAAATGAACTAGATTTTGTCCAAGATGTCCTTAAGGACATCATAAAGTTCCTGGGCCGGCTTCTCATTACCGAGCTGAATTGATTCGTTAGCATTATAGTCAACCCCGAAAAATTGAGAACTTGGAAACTTACCCTCAGGAGAAGGCTAACTACCTTTTCGTCCTCCTTGGACGCCAGGTAGATGTCGCGAGTAGTTGGGCGAGAACCCTTGATGTCACCAAAGGGCATTGTCTGCCAAATCGCACTGTTCAACATAACGCGTAGGGCACCATCAGCACGCATGATAATGCGGCCAGATTTCTTCCCGTCGGACTCCGTCTTGAGGTTAACCTTGAAGGTGCCGGCACCACGCTCCTTCCATTTTTTGTCGTCAAAGCCATACAGCTTGCCCTTGGCTGTGAACTCGGTGGTCTCGTTTTCTTCGCCGGTTTCGACTGAATTTTCCGATCGGTATGAGTCACGGGCCATATTCGGGGTCCAGGGGGAATGCAACAACGCGGGGTCCATACCAGTTTGTGTGTGGAAACGCTCGTCGGTCTTCTCGGCAACAAAGGTGTCATCAGGTTCACCGACTGGTCCGTCCTCATCCTCTTCGTCGTCTTGTTCTGCGCCGAGGGTCTTGTTACTGGACTCCGCAAGGGAAACGGGGGCATTGGGAGACGCGAAGCTGGTCAGCTTACCGGCTGACCCAGAGAAAGCGGCGGGGGCATTGGGAGATGCGAAACTGGTGAGTTTACCAGAGGGGGGGGGGGAAAGAGCTGCCAAAGGCAGAGAATCCGGAACCGAGGCCACTGAAACCAGAAGGCGTGGAACTTTTGGTTGCAAAAGGCGAAGCATCAGACGTCGATTTATTCGGCATTGCGAAAGGTGAAGGGTTGGAAGAAGCTTTTCCGAATGCACTCGCAGTGAAAGTCTGTCAGAAGCAGGTGTTAGTGGAAGATAAGAAGAGTTGGGGGGGATTGGGGAAGACGAGGGAGCAAACTCACTTGGTCCACCTTAGCCTTGCGCTCCTCTGAATTGTCACGAGGTCTCTTCTTCTCGGGTTGTGAAGAGTCATCCTCGTTTCCGACGGTCATTCCAAGACTCTGTAGGAATCGAGCGTGGTTAGAACGAAGCACTTCAGGGTCAGGGGCTTCAACCGAGGGTCTAGGGTAATCAGGGTTGTATGAGACAGGCGGGGAGGGTGAACAGTAGTCAGGTAGCGAGTCTTCGGACGGAGACTTTCTGGTTGACTTGGGGGCTTCAACCGAGGGTCTAGGGTGATCAGGGTTCGATGAACTGTATGGGACAGGTGGGGATGAACGGTAGTCAGACAGAGAGTCTTCAGACGAAGAATCTCCAATTGATTCAGGTTTTTCAAAAATATGAAACGACTCATCCTTGAGTGCTTCAGGCAAAGGCTGATCAGGATCGAGGTAATCAGGCAATGGTTGGGTAGGGGTCACAGGGGACGGAGCCCCAGCGGATCGTGCTCCAGAAGGAGGGGCTCCAGATGACAGGGTTCCAGGGGGTGGGATTCCAGGGGGAGGGGTTCCGGAGGACGGGGTTCCAGATGGAGGAGTAGGCTTTGCAGAAGGAATGGTGACATGTATTTTGGAGGATTCACCTTCAGTGGATTTGGAAGTCGAGGAAGCCAAGGAGACTGCTCCAGCTGTCACTTTGATACCAATCTCAACAGGAACAGTAACATGGCTAACCTGCTCGAATCCACCAATTGAGACCTTGATCTCAAGGTCCAGGGGAAACTGGACCTTGGTCTCGGGAATGTGGCTCATGATCGGGTTGTGGGACGGACGTGTATTGTGAACCGAAGTGCTCACAGGTGCTGTGGCTAGCACATCTGTACTCACATCTTGGGTAGTGGTATCTTTGGGGACTGCGGCGTGCTCGGAGTTGCGTGCTGCGGGAACAGCAGTAGTGTCCGGGGTGCACTCTCGGGATCGCTTGATTGGGGGTGAGTCGGTGGCTCCGTCTGTGTTGTCGAGGGAGCGCTTTCGGTTTGGACGTGTAGAAATTTTGTTTTCGCCCACAGCATCAAGGTTAGTCTGCTTGAGCTGCTGTCGCACAGGGCGTTCGCCGCTGTCATTGTCGGAGGGAGGCGACTGCGCAGTTACTGTCAAGACAATATCGTCAGATCACATGAACGTCGGAGAAAGCCATGCGGCAGAAAGGGTGTAGATCCGGAAGAGAGCTGCAGGTCGGAGCAAAGACGGATCGCTAAATTGAAACGCACCTGTGCGGTCCATTGTTATGAGCTTGGAAGTTGTCAGCGAACCTGCCCAAGTATGTGGGGGATTTGAGGCTATGCGCCCAAGCAATGATGACATACCGGATCGATTGGGACCAGCCAAATCGAGGACGAATGGAAGGGTTGAGATATGCGAGATATGCGAGATTTGCGAAAATTGTGAAAATTGCGAAGTTTGCGAAGTTTGCGAGCAGAATAACAAGACGATGGAAGGGTGGAAAGGTGAGAGAAGAAGGAAAAGCCTAGCTTGCGGGTTCTTATAAGTTGACCGCCGGGTGCGGGGCCCAACAAACGGGTTGAATAGCAAAGCGTCAATGGAAATGGGAACAAAGCATACATGTATTCACCTCAATAAAACAATCTATTGTTGCCTCGGATACAATTTGCAATAAATTCAATTCAAAGCCTGGGATATACCGGTATCCGCGCTATTCAAATACGTTCAAACAATCAAACAATCCAATGTTATTGAGATTCATTGCGCCGGTGCCTATCAGAGGCATGTGACGGCGCATTTCCTTATTGAGCACAATATCACAATAGAGAGCCTTAACTGATGAAGCAGAGACAGCCGATCGCAATGTAGAACACAAACAGCGGGTACACTGCGATGCCGACTCGGTTCCGCACCACTCCCGAGCCTCCTAAGATGCTAACTCCAGCTGCTAAAGACCATGCGACTAACACAAGATATACTGGTATCCGGGCGATGGTAGGAAGCCCTAGCGCACTCAGCATGGCGGCGATGACCAAGGGGAATAGCGTATAACCGATAATGCAAATCGACTGGAAGAAAGAACTAACAGGCCGAGGCCATAATGTCAGCTAACTGCGACATCGGGGGGATGATCCATAGCACTTACATCTTGCCGCCAAGGAGCTTGATCTGAAGGGTCACAGCTGCTTCTCCGATCCAGACCAGGCAGAAAACACCCGAGAAAACCACTGACGATTGATCACCCTTTGCGATAGACAAGAACAAACTCAAGACCAGGCAAAAGACAAGCGGACCCCTAAAATAAGCCCTGTGTTAGATTTTATACGGAGTTCTCCGAGGGTAGGATGGCTTACCAGAGATCCCAGTCCCGCAACCCATCGCTCATGCCACCCTGCAGGACCACGTCGGCATCCGGCCAGCGTCCAACGAGTCCTCGAATGTTACCACCGAACCCAGACACACCACCTTGTTCAGCATCAGCAGTGCCGCTGCCTCCACGCTGCATCATACCTCCAAGCAAGTACTTCGGCCAAAGCACCTGGCGCATCTTCTCCCACACGGCAACCAAGTCGCGTGACAATGTCTCCCAAACACTCTCGTCGATGGTATTTTGCGTCGCACGGCGATCTTCACCACCAATAGAGGATGTTAGGTAGTTGCCATAGCCAGAGGCGTTTCCTCGGTTGCTCGAGCTGGATTCAATGTTGCCTCGCAGAGGGGCCGTGTCGGAGGTATCGCGCAGGGGGTCATCAGCCTCGATGGCTAGAATCACGTCGAATTAGCATTTTGCCAATACTCCGGCAGTCACTGGGGGAAATGATAGTACTCACCATCATCGGCTTCGATCAAATCATCACCCAGGAGAGACTCGTCATCATGGGGCTCATCATGGGGGTGGCCTTGGTGTACGGTAGCCATGGTTCGCGTAGTATGGTCGTGATAGTTGAAATACTAGCACAATAATGGCACCTCCTTTAGATTTAGTCCTCTCAGAGGCGAAGTCAGGAAAAGTCAAGGTAATCGAGGAGTATGAGGGAGTTGGCCAAGCTGTCCCGGAAAGGCTAGAGTGGCATTACGTACTGGGTCACGGGTAATGTTACCAGGCACGTTTTGTTTCACCTTTCACCTCCCCACACCTCTTGCATGCATATTATGGGGTTTTTTGATCTTATTTCATTCAATGATCTTCTATCTCCATAAATTAAATGAGACATTAAATGTCTTAAATGTCATTCGACAGTCAGTTTTCCTCGGTACCGTCAACATAAGGCTCGTCCTCCTGATACACATCGTACTTGTACTTGTTTCCAATATGATCAGCCCTGAGCTCTTTCTGTCCTTTGCCAAAAACCTTCTCACGGGATGTGAGGGGCGGCTCTGAGGGGTCTGGGAGCTCAGGATAAATCCCGCGTCGCCTTAGCTCGGGGATGAGCAGGTCAACCACCTCCTCGAAGGTGCCAGGCGTAGTGACATAGGCAAGATTGAACCCATCGAGGTCAGCGTCTCGGATCCAACGCTCCATCTCATCGGCAACGGTAGCAGGGCTTCCAATAGCCACTGGGCCAAGACCACCGATTGCAGCCCTCTCGGCAACCACACGAGGCGTCCAACGCGGGATATCCTTGCTGGTCGTGAGTAGCGAGTCAAGCAAGCTAGTGACTTTGTTTGCCTCCAATGAATCTGAAGCGGTGATGTCTTGGTCCAATGGGATTTTGGAAATGTCAATGCCCGTCCACCCGCTGAAAAGGACCAGTCCTCCAACCACCGAGGCGTACTTCTTCAGCTCCTCATACTTCGCCCACGCCTCTTCGTCAGTCTCGCCTACAATTGGCGTGAAGGTACTGAAGAACTTGATTGATTGCGGGTCACGGCCTCTTTCTGCAGCTAGACTGCGGATATTTGCGATCTTCGGCTGCAACACCTCTGGCGAATGGGAAGAGACAAAGATTGCCTCCGCATGTGTCGAAGCAAATTCCGATCCTGCAGGGGAAGTTCCGGCCTGGAAAAGGAATGGTGTCCGCTGCGGAGACGGGTCGACGATGTGTCGTGTGCTCAATGAGTAGTACTTGCCCTTGTGGTTGATCTGGCGGACTTTATCCGGGTCAATGTACGTGTCTGCTTCGGGGTTGGGCGACAAGGCATCAGGAGCCCAGGAGCCCTCCCACAGTCTATAGGCACAAGCACGAGTTAGTCTCCAAAGCCATCATCCAACCGAGTTATGGGCATGCAACTCACTTATAGAGTACCCTCAAATACTCATCTGCCTGGCGGTACCGTTCGTCATGCTCAATTGGAGTATCCACACCAATGGCTTTGAAAGCTGCTTTCTTATATGAGGTCACGATGTTCCAGCCCAGTCGGCCATTAGTCAAATGGTCCAAGGTTGAAAAGCGCTTAGCCAGCAAAAAGGGCTGCTCGAATGAAGTCGACGCTGTGATGCCAAATGCCAGGTTCTTTGTCACTGCAGCCATTGCCGAAATGGGCTAATTGGGAAGTCAGACTCTGATCGGAACTTTTGGTTATGTTGGAACTCACGATAGTTGGGTCTGTCACCGGCCATTGCGCTGCACGCCGAATACACTCGTCCAATTTACCCTCATAGGTATCATGACCTCCAGTTGTATCTGCCAGAAACAACGCATTGATTCCACCGCGCTCCAACAGCTTCGCCAACTCTATCCAATATCCGAGTGTTCGCTTGGTCGCAGACTTGTCTTTGGGGTTCTGTGAAGCTGTCAGCATTTTGGCCCTGCGAATACAATCCTATACCGACCTTCCATTGTCCAGGGGACAAATGTCCCACGGTTGACATGTCAAAAGCATTAAGCAAGATTTGTTTCTTGCCATTGTTCGCAGCTGAGCCATCCTGGCTAGCATCTGCACTGTCTCCCATGATTCGCAGGTTTCAATATACAAGATGCTTGCTTTCTTGCTCACGTTCTAGTTTCTCGGGAAAGTTCAAAATGATTTAGCGATGTTCTATAAGAATGAGACAGCCCCATGTCCCAAATAACAAAGCCCGGAAGGACGGCTTTACACAAGTATACTACCCCCGCACCATCCTAACCCTGAATTCGTTCATCGCACACGTATCTCGCGCCATCGACAATGTGAGAGGGGTACGGCAGACCTCCGAGCCCCGACAGGTGCATTCTCAGAACGTCATATGGCGTGCCATAGACCAAACATTCGCCATCATCCCCACTGTACCTGGGTAATCACACATTGTCTTGTGGATATCTTTGGCCTCCGAACACTAATGCCAGCATAACCTACTATAATCTATCGGACCATTTTCCTAGGCGTAACATCAGTATTGGTGACCGGGGCTAACACGTTATAGGGATGCATTTCATCATCGGCCATCAAATTGCGTGACATTGTCCTCATCAACAACCTGACTTGGCGAAGTCTTGAATACTATACTCCTTTGAATTGATGTTCATTAGTGTCAATTATGGGGTAGAAAAGATAGGATACTAATAATGAGATTTGGATGTCGGAGGGCAGGGATCATACATAAATCTAACAAGTCGATAGCAACATCAAACCCATTTATAATCTTGATTATTGTTTCATGTTAGAAGTAGAGAATGTACCAAATGGTATTATGTACATAATGCAGATATGCAACGCCATCTATAGCCCCCAATGTGTGATATACAAACATAATACAATCGAGACCTCACTCGGTCTCGTCGTGTCCAAAACACGAATAATACTAAGCCTCAATCCGTGCTCCTCACGAAGAAGAGTCCTCTTTCTGATCGGAACCTTCTTGGTCCCGAGAGTTGCGAGCCTCCCACTGGAATTTTCTGATGCGGTCCCGCGCCTCCTCCTTCTGCTGAGGCGTCGGGTATACCTTCTTCCTCTTGAAGCTCTCAATAACGTCCTTGTCAGAATACTTCTTCAGCATCTTCGAGTCATCGTTAAGGGCCTTGCGCTCAGCCTTCGAGACGTAAGCCTTATAGTCCGGCTTGAGGGTGTCATCAACCGCCAGACGAACGCGCGACATGATCTTCACAGCTGCCGGACCGGCGACAGAATCCGAAAGTGTGTTCTGGATGGCACTCCAGCGAGTCTTGGACTCGGGTTTGCCGTGCTCCATTGCCTCATGCAGCTGGAGGATATATGGCCGTAAGGCGGCGATAGCAACTAGTCGCAGCTTCGCTTGTAGCTTCCTGCCCAGATACTCCAGTCTAGGAGATTTAGAGGCTGTGGGGTCATCGCTTGCCTCGAGTCCTCTGAGCTGCAGAAGGACGGACGAGTTGGCGGAAAGGATCTGGATCATTTCCAGATAGCCTTCGAGGACGCGGATGTCAGGTAGAATCAGTGCTTTGTCCATCAAGGCGAGCAGCTCGTTCGCGTGCTGGAGAACTGAGCGGTTGCGGCGATCACGGCGGCAGACACTGAGAGCGACGTGGAATGCTGTTCCGTTTGCTTGGCCGGAGGGAACCATCTGCTCACGCATGGTTTTGACGCTGATTTTGCTGGAGCGGGAGATGCGGAGGAGGCGGAAATATTGGATGTAGGTGAAGGTATCGGGATCAATGCGGTATTCGTGGTCGTCCAAAGTCATGTATTTCCAATAGGCCTGTCCACCTTCGGCTCCTTGGGTGATGGTGAAACAAGCATTCAGGATAAGAGTCAGTTCCTTGCTGTCGGGTTTAAGGAATGATAGCTCCTCCGCCTGAGGAACAACAGGCTTGAAGAGCTCTGTAAAGTCTTCCTCTTCCTCCTCTTCCACTTCCGCTTCTTCCTCCTCTTTCTCCATCTCTTCTTCCACTTCTTTCCTCAAGTCTTGTTCAACTTCCTCGGCTGATTTGAAACTTTGGATTGGTCGATCGTTTTCGTCTACAAACGGAACGTCTTCCAATTTTGATTGCCGCGTAGCCTCTGAGACTTCCATGGCCTGAGTTTGCTCGGGGGTGATCCTGCGGCGGGTCGTCTTCTCGTTTTCAGTGGGTCGCTTCTGCAGTATGGGAATTCCCATGGTTTGCTTGTACAATTCCATGACATTGTAACAGTCAATATCACTACCGCCTTCCAGAAGCAAGCTGGCCATGCCGTTAACAAGTTCATTGTCAATTTGCAAGGTTTGGTTCTTCCACCGCCAGACGACATCGGCCCAAATCCGCTTTCCTTCGGTAATAACCTGGGCCTTCCGCTCGAGGATTTTGTCAATCTCATCAGGAGACATTTTCTCTATATCTCTGCGAGATGCGAATTTGACAGCGTTCAAGATAATGGTGTAGGTGGCAGCATCCGGTGCACCTGGTCCCTCTTCGGGTAATTCACCGGCAATCTTCCACAGCCGATCCATATCCCAATGACGATGGCAGACGGTAAGCATGGCGTTGGTGTGTATAATATCAAGCTTAGCTCCAGAGTTCGGTGAGCTAATCGAGCGGTAGACAGAGGCGGCAGTTTTGGCGACATCCAATGACCTCGGGGCTGAGCTGAAGCCCTTCAACATGATCGTGTACGTTCTGGGAGTTGGTCTCCTGCCACGCTTTTTCATCTGTGAGAGGAATTCTGTCAGTATCAAAATCCAAACCTCAAAATCCCAGGTAACTCTCTGGATGGCAGCATCACAGCACGACAAAACTCACATCATTGTAGAACTTAAACGCAGCCTGCGGGTGATTCTGATCCATGCAATATTGCAGGAGATGATTCCAGGCAACATCACATCTCATGCCCTGCTTTGTTCCAGCACGAACCAAGGCCGCCGCCAGGGCCGGATTACCACTGTGCAAAATGCGCGCAACCCGATCCGCCATTTTGCGAGGGTCATTTAACCATTTCAGCTCCTCATTGATTATTTTTGGCGTGAGTTTGGGCATAGCTCGAGGCTGGCCACGGTAGCTGTTGTCCTCGGGAGCCTCGCCATCGGCGGCATCGGCCTCAATATCGGCCTCGATATCTTGTTCTTTGGATGTCTGGTCATCAGAGACACCGCCCTCCTCCACCTCGTTTTCACCGTGCTGGTAATCATAAGGATCATTCTCCAGGTTCTCGCTTTCAGCAGCCTCTGGATCCAGAGCCTTACTTTCGGAACTTTCAAGCTCACTGTTGTACCGCCCGGTAAACGAACCCGACGCAATAGCCATCAAGATGTCATGACTCTCCCTAGACTTGACACGCTGAGCCTCCCGCCTATTGCCATGCCGACTTCTAAAATGTTTCTCGCCAACATGTCCTATGCGGCGAGCATCGCTGTCTCTATCGGAAGAGCGGTTGAAGGAGGAGGACGAGGAGGTAAATCGGCGATAATCACTGGATGCGATCCATGTCTGCGGTAATCGTTGGGATGCGGTAGTAGCACGGTATTGTTGCGCGGTGAGAAGTCGGCTGCGCAAAGCTCTGTTCACGAGCGAGCCCGGAAACCGGAATGTCATGACCGGATTAACAGTAATCTCCAGGTATTAAGCTTGTGTCCTGCACAATGCTATAAGGGAGACACAAATTCAACAATGACAAAGTGGCAAAATGAGAAAATAAGAACAGATTGTTACTTCTTCATTGCGTGTTGGACATGGACCGTGAAACAATTTCGCAGATTGTCTGGACGCTAGTTCATATCGGGTCTAGACTTCACGCCTATATATTCAGGCAACAATACTTTATGCCTGAGGCACCATTCATACCTCAGATTCCTTACAAGTCCGACTAGACTGCAAGTAGTCTAGTCTCTCCCATTCAACCCATGTTCCCTGCGGGCCTCGACGGGAACGCTAGAGCACATTTCCCAGAGTCTTCTGTGCGTTTAAGTACTTCACTAGTTTACTAGTTCCTCGGGGCACTCCGTGGATCTGCGTTACACTTAGCTCATGCACTGATCCGTGGATGAAGTGTACTTACCTACTTTAAATCAACATATACTGAAGTGCACGTCAGACTTCACATACTACATAACTTTCTCCGTCTCATTGATTTTCTATTATTGGATCCTCAATATCTAACCGAAGCCACAGGTTTCAGGTCCTGAATTATGCCCAAGTATTCCCAAGATCAGTTCCAAGTAACAACATACACCACCATCAATCCATGATCCAAAATCAAAGACCTTGCATAGCTACATATGGTTAATAGACATGTCTCATTTACCTACTCCATACTTATACCCATGCAGATCACACTACATTCCGCCTAGCTAGCGTCCACCCTAGCCCAACCGGACTATACTTTGTAAGATGCACGGCCAACCTAGAGTAGCACACGACACTAGTCCGAAGCTAACAGACCACCTAGATAGTGGAGACAAGAGAAACAGACTAAGCGCTAAGCAATGTGATATACCGCGCGGCTTAGGCAGGAAGAGGAAGCAAGCTAGAAACAATTAGGAATAACATAACTCTAAAAGCAAAATTAGTTTCCCCACGATGATATCGGTGGCTGATACTAATGTCCAACACGTGGAGACGCCTTCCGGTACTAGCCTCCTGTCTCATGTATGATGTACAGTCCACATATAGTATGCTGCGCTTTGTCTTATTCGGTTCTAGTCAGGTACATATGTACCTTGTGCAGTAGTTGCCAGTGCGTACGCACATCAAACGGCCAATGCATGGTATTGTGCTCGGCCTACGGTAAGTGCCGGTACTACTTTTTGCTTATTCTGGTTAGGTGTGGCTTATATTAGGATAGTATTGTGGTTGCTTGTTTATTTATTCTTCCTGCTAAGTCATGTTTGATTCTCTAGGTCGGCTCTATATCCCTTTTTTTATGGCATATTTAGTTTAGGCTAACACATAGCAGAGATACCTCAGGGCTTTCGCTTTTTCTTTTCTCTTGGGTTGTGATTATACTAGCCTGCATTTGGTAACTTCTGCTTTCTACTTTCTTGCCCAAGTTTTTACTGGAAATGTGCCATCTTTTGCATGCACAATTTGGGGTATTTACACCGCATCAGCACGACAGCAAGAATACCTAGGTAGCCACTAATATTAAGCCGATTGCAGATAATGAATGCACTAAGATAGAAAAGCACAAGTGAAAATGAATGATACACATAATCAGATTGGAACATAAGTCCGTGGAGCATAATGTACGTTAGAGAAAGGAAATGAAGAAAAGAGAGAGGAGAGAAGAGAACACACTTGGGTGTAGCAAAGTGAAAAAAAAATGAAACGAGAAACAAAACTAAATCAAAGAACCCCCGGGAGAACGATTTTGGGAGAATGCTGTTGATAATGAACAGATGCAAATAATCCACCGCCCAAACCATCCTTGAAGCCACGACCCCGGCAAACGGGCAAACAAAGATAAGACATACACCACTTCTGCATCAGATTTCAAGTAGGAAACAGAACGGAGAGAAGGTGCAGAAGGGCAACACACCCTCTCAGCTCAATGCACTCTAACACAAAAAGGATGACAGGTATAGAACAAAGCTGGAAAGGCCACTCTTAGACAGATCAGGAATAAAAGCTGCAGAGGTTGGTATCATAGCACGAAAGACTTGGGAGTGGAAGGATGTGGTGTATTGGGGGAAATGGGAATCGGAGTCCAGGACGAGAACATTAGTCAAGGACTGGGGATATCGTGATAAGAAAGAAAAAGCAAATGCATTTCCGTCCGTGTAGGTCCATAGCGGAAGAAGTGATTATGTGGGAAAGATTATTGCAGATAGTTGGCGGATTGAGTCTCTGGAAGCCGTAGCAAATTTATGGATCAGCAGGACAGGTCGGGCGGGGATGACCTTGTCGAAAGAGAAGTCCAGAGGGTCGATCCTGGTATGGAGATAGGCGGCGACGTTACTCACGTTGCGGGTACACAGGTCCGCTCTGGTAGGGAGAGTGAGGGTAGTTGGGAGGGTAGGCCATCTGTGCGTTGTTCTGGTAGACCATGCCACTGCCAGGAGGACCACCGTACTGGCTGGGAGGCTGGCTATCCGCAGGCTGGTAACCGATCGGAGGGAGTTGAGGGCGGACTCCACCGGCGTAGGCAGGTGGCTGTCCGTGGGATGGGTCAGAGGGGTTGGGAGGCTCGACCTGGTTGGCCTGGGCAGCCTGAGCGGCAGCACGCTCACGTTCCTCAATAGCCTTGCGCTGAGCCTCTTCCTCCTTCTTGCGAGCCTTCCATTCCTTGCGGATTTCCTTGAATTCTAAAAGAACAAAGTCAGCAGTGAACTTGGATATTAATAACCAGTTGCCAAAATGGGAAATAGCATAGAGTATGCTTGCTAGCGGGGGGACGGCGGGAAGGGATAAGAGACAAGCTTAGCCTCCACGCCATCGGCCACGCTACTGCGGGCCCCGCGACATCTAGTGTAACTCACTAGCGTCCAGCAGCCGGCGCTAACCCGATCCAGCCATTTGCGACGAAAGATTCAACATCTCCGTCGCATTGGTCCCCAACTATCTAAAAGCAAGAGAAAATGAGATGAACCTACCCTCAGGAGTGCGCTTCGCGCCATGCGACTGCATAGTGACGTGTGCATTCAAATGGTTTAGAGTACCATATGCTTTCTCACATCCGTTCCATCCACACTTATACATGCGCTCAATTTCCTCGTAACGGCGACGAGGACGCTTGTGCTGTTGTGCGCCAGGAATTGGGACAAATGAGTAGACCTAGATTAAAGGAGACTGGGAATCAGCTTTGATCAAACCCCAGTAGATTGGAAAACCACCCAATCCTATCCACAAAAGGAAGCGATTGAGGGGCAGAGCACGCTGTTCTTGACGATCCCTAGGACGGCCTACGGACCGTATAATCAACCCCCAGAGGCATCCAAGACAACAATGATTTAACAAAGTGAAAAGCCTTCAGAAATACCCCCTGGAATCATCAAAAACATACCTTTGGAGAACGCGGCCCTGCAAGTGCACCAACAGGAGAGGTAGAACCAACCGTTGTGGCCGGGGAAGCGTAAGGTCCCGGCAATCCATGATGCTGTTGTCCATAGCTATGCGGCCAATCCGGACGCGCGTACATATGCTGAGGCGGAGGGGGGTGACCCTGGTACTGCGCCATCTCGTGCCCCTGAGGCTGATAGGGAGAGTAGGGGGAGGATAGGTGGGGCTGTTGGCCGGAAGCGAAGGATCTATAGGAACGGGCGCGTCAGACTTTGAGTGCGGACTGCGCGGGCCCGTAGGCAAGGTGTTGATGAACGGACTTGTTGCTTGAGCCATACCTGCCGCAGCGCCCGGTTGGGAGTTGGGGGCGTATGACTGGGGAGGACGGTGAAGGTAGTCCTGGTAGGCAGGCGAGCGGGCGGTCGGCGGAGGGTTCAGACCGTAGTCCGACTGAGGGGTGTTGGCCGAGGAAATATTGGGTCGCACCTCAGGCTGCGGCTGCGGCGTGTACTGCGGCGTAGGGCGGACCTCGGGTTGCGGGGTGTAGTGAGCAGCAGCAGCAGAATTTTGGTCTGCAGGTTTTTGTTCAGAAGGTGCGTCGGTGACGGTGTTTGGGTGGTGCGAACCTGGCTGTGCGTACTCGGAGGCGGGCCGGTTGTCCATAAAAGAGGAGATTCGCGCGCAAGGATGCCGACGAATCTATTGAAGGAGGAGTTTCTTAAGTTGGATCTGTGGAGACGCGTCAACATAACAAGTGGGAAAAAGTCGGGGAAATTGACAAGTCCGACACGTTCCAAGCAAGGGGATGGGAGACTAGGGTTGCCACGTTGGAATCGTGGCTAACCTCTTCAGATCTACCTAGGTAGAATATTCCTTGTGGACGTACCCTTTTCCGTTCAATCCCCAGGGAATTGATATGTGAAGTTGAGTCGCGAAACGCTGATCAAACAGGTTTGCGCACAGATGCTTTGGAGATAAGAGGTCTGGGGAGAGAAGAGAAGAAGAGAATCAATTCACAACATTCAAGATATTGTAAATTGTTGAAAGCGCGTAGCTTCGAAAAAAAAGGAAAAAAAGAAAAGAAAAAAAAGAAGGTCCCAAGATGCTTTGATGCTTAATCTTAGTTCGGAGGATGCCTTGCAGGTGGCGGTAAGCACGAGGCACCGGGGCGGAAAAATAGCCACGGGGATACTAAAGAGACTAGTAAAAGAAAAAAGGCCAGGAGTCAACGCGACTTGGAGCGGCCTAAAAGGTAACGATTAGGAGAAAGGAAAAGGCAGTCCTCGTGGGATCCGAGGATGCTGTGGATCCTCAAGGTGGACCACGTAATTTTGGTTGGCGATATCGTTGGTCGGGGTGGGAAAATTACATCTGCATTGCTTTTATGTTTTTGATTCTTTGGTTTTTTCTTTTTCTTTCTTTTTCTTTTTCTTTTTCTGGCTTTTGATCTTTTGGGCATTGTGATGATTTTGGTTTCTTATGATATTTACAATATAACACTCTCATCTGTATGTATATATCCATTCCCGTATTGGGGCAAAATATACTACATAGTAGACAGGGATACACTATAAATACAGAGACAAGATTCCGAGGAGAAACATTTATATCAAAGAAGGAAAAAAAAATGCAATAAATAATTTACTTTCTCTGATCTCGGACCATTCCCTTTTTCCACACAATACTCCGACATTTAACTGGCTTGGCCCCCTTTCCCCTCAGTGTCTTCCTTACCGGCTAAGCTTTCCATGTCCGTGTGATAATATTTTTTTTTCTTCCTTTTCTTCCAGTTTCCGGTTTTGAAAAGGAAAAAAAAAAAAAAAGCGGAACCATCCAGGGGAGAAGTGGCAACTTACTTCTCTCAAATTCTTCTATCATCAATTAATAATTATTGCCCATGGATGGAAGATCATAAAATGATATATACAGGTGTTGTTGTTTTTTGCTAAGGACTACTAGGTTCCCAACTGGAGGCCTCTTAGTCTACCCGCAACTCGGGTGCGTCGAGGGAGAACCTAGCGTATATGGTCCGTGGGTACCAAGATTGTCAGAGCCAGGGGCTCCTGATTAAGAAGGTGGGCGCTAGGAATGGCGTGCCCGAGGAACCTCAACCGAGAGATGGAACCGAGTCTTAAAGGGGTATAGAGGGGGAGATACTGGAGGGAACTAGGGCAGAAAGAGGAGTAGCGCAGGTCGGGGGAAGAAGAAGCGATGGGACTCGGGAAGACCAGGGCTAGTGTGGACGAAGGCACTCGGTCCCTGCACCAATAGGAGAAAACTAGTGGGGTGTAGTGGAGACTGGAGAAGCTCGGTGGATAGGCCTGACTTGTTTGAGACTAGCGCCAAAGTCTGCTGTAAAGGTTCAAAGCCGAGGCGGTTGAAGCCGGTGATAGCTTCTTTTCCTGAAAAGGAGGTTCAGTGTTGCAATTTGATTACAGGTATTTGGTATACTTCTGTGCAGAACTGTCCTTCATTGTATGTATATATACAAGGTATACAAAGTACGGAGTACCCCGGAATACAAAGAGGCTTATACCTCTTCCAGACCGCTATCTAGCATCACTCCAGGGCTGGCTACGTACTAGTCATGTTCACCCTCTTCGATGAAACTTATCGAGTCATGGCAAGAGTATCTACGGAGTAGTCGCGTAACCGTCACGATACCTACAAACGCGTGAGTGGGGACGGTGGAATAACAACCCCGGTGGTCGGAGCCCATCTCCTGACATCTGGACTTGTCTCCTCCGTAAGAAGATTGACGTCTTCGAGATCAAATGGTTCAATTTGGGACGGAAGTCCCAATTGCTGCAATCTAGATCCCATAGTATCACTGCGAATGGTTGATGTTTAGTCTGTCAATTGACACCGTTTCTATTGATACAACATATATATGTGATAATTATAGTACAAAAGCACATACCACATCGTCCAATCTCCAATCTCCGTACCAAGGAAGAAAAGAGGAGAAAGGGGGCCCATCGTTTTCCTAGCGCGATTTCCGTGGGACGAGCCCACCATCACCGCCAATTGGTCAAACGCATCAAATTGCGAGCGGAGTATTCGGCGGCTCTCCGGTACGATCGGTGTATGCTCAATGCTCAATGCATAGTGGAGGCCAGTATAATTCTTACAGTATTTACCAGTTCCCCTTTTGCACTTCGTACCCCATTATCCGTTATACTCGTTAATGTTCACTTTTCAGCCTCCCAATCAGATAGATAGTGGGGGATCAAAGACCGTATATTCCGTATATTCCGTATATTCCGTATATTCCGTATGTTCCGTATGCTGTATGCTGTATGCTGTATGTTGTACACCCCCTGGATAAATGTGAGTCTGATAGGAAGAACACGGGAAAAACTAGGGAGAAAATTCTCAAGATGCAAGGCTCTCAGCTCGGAAAACTGACACTCTCTGTTTAATTCATGATTGGCGTTCTCAGGGGGCCGGATTTCACCCCGCAGGCGCGGAACCTGTTCCTCCACTGCCGGTGAGGAAAAAGCAAGTGGATGATTTTTAGTGATTTCTGATATTTATTTAATTATTTTATTCTTCGCAGGATCATTTTGCATCCGACACGTACTGATAAGTCACGTACCATTGTCTGCAAAAGTACGGAGGACTAAGTACCTTGTTATCAGGGAGAAATAATAATCCAATGTCCGGCAATAGCCAAAATCCAAAATAGACTGAACAAATAGAAACAAATTGACGCCGACAATCCCAAACGACATAGTGGGACCGGACGGACTCCGCGCGGACAACACACAGTGTCCAGTGCGGGATATCCGGTGTCGAGAGCAGAATGGGATGATCAATATCAAATCCATATGGCGCGTCAATCATTGGACGCCGCAGCCGCTCTGTATCCAGTCGCGCTGTACGGAGTACTCCGTACACGGAGGTCATCAATAATACGGCCCTATACGGAAGTACTTTGTAACACTTGAGACGATCATCCCGAAAGCTCCAATTGTCCCCAGTTTTCATGTCCTGCTTGCATTTATCGTCTTAGTACTCCGTACTCCGTATAATTGTAGGTTTTGGAGTCCTTCTTTTCTCTTCTGCCCCCCGGCTATATTCATATAATGTCATACGAGGCGCCTTTCGCGGCTGTGGCTGATTGTTTTAATTTGGACGGTAAAGAGAGATTCAAGAGAATATCTCTCGAATTAAATGTCTCAATTGACCCAAAAGCAGGACCTGCAGATGTTCGTGTCACTCAATGCACGTGGGACCATTTCTGCATGTTCTTTTATATTGTGCTCCGTATATTGTATATTATCAAATTATCACATTATCACATTACCTGTGCAATCTAATAATATCAGAATAATGTCCACTTCGCCAATTTGCTCTAAATGAGGTTAAACGAGCTAACGGAGGTCAGAAAAGACGGAAAATGTTCCCACATGTGGTCCGGCCGAGCCTAGGTTCAATATACGGCTATTCTCCGGTCTTTTTCCAAGCTCTTATTGTAGTCGTTCAGGGGCGATCATTAGGGAAAAGGCTTGGCTTTATTCTTCTCCAGAACGGTGGCTCCCTAAGGAGTTACTCTTTAACTTGGACACATCTCAGGGGGAGAAGACCAGTACTCTCTGCCTTAGAGTTAAGGAACAGGATGCGCATACCGTACTACTCCCTACTCCCTACTCCGTAAATCAACGAAGTTCATATCAGGAAAATGTCTGTGCTCTGGGAAGAAACCGCAATTTCCCTAAAACTCCACACTTGGCCAGTGCAGTTGATATGCTGGTAGACTACGCCGGACACAGTAAGTCTCATCCGCTAATGCTTCGGCAGATCGCGTTAGAGAGACCTATGCGGATCAGCCCCGGATGATGATCATTGAGCTCTTATTCCAACTGAGTCTTTTTTTTTACCGGTTCTTTTTCACATTCAAATTTTTTAATTTCTTGTTAATTTTTTTAAAGGGGTTGAGACCGAAATGTACTGAATGCAACCTCGGTTAAAAGACATACTGACGGCCATGGCCTTGATATTGAAATCTTGAAATGGCAGGAGACTGGCATGATTCCGCCAATAAATGAGACTGATATCTGCAGGGATTCAGATCCCGAGACAGGGATCTAAGGAAGGCCGTCAATCCAGTAAATCCAATAAATCCAATGCCACTTTGCCAACCCATTTTACCTTTCGAGAAGAAAGTGACACATTATCGAAGATCATACCCATCATACTCCTAAAGACATGTGAAAGTAATATATTATTGCCAATATTCAATATCCAATCCTGCTGCCCAGTAGTCCAAAACAGAAACCCCAAGACCAACCCAAATCTCCCGAGCAAGTTATATATTTTCCATGCATGTTCTACGTCTGCTCTAGAGAACACGAAACAAAGGAAAGAAGGTAAACAAAAGTATATTTTTTCTTTTTTTTTTCTTTCTTTTTTACTTTTGCCCTTTTTATCTTATTTCCCTGAGTGGCGCACTATCACCTGATACAGCGAACGTTGTCTTACTAGTGCATCCTGGCGCCGGGTCAGCCCCCTGTTGGCCACGGACAAGCTGGGCAATGCGGGTAAATTTTCTTAAGGTTCGCTTCGAATCTGGGCCGAAAACATGAGCTGTACCCACCCTTGTCTCCGACGTGCATCGTCGGATGAAAACTCTCGGTGGCGATGGGGCGTTGAAGACGAGGCGCTTATGCATACTACTTATGCATACTGCGGGAATTGAGCCCTCGTCTTACTCCGTCCACTCTTTCTAAGGTTGACGCTAGTCTGTTGCCCGCACTACTGCACGTCGCTCTCTTAGGCGTTTTTCTTGAATCATGTATTCTGTTTTCAACATGCGGTGGACGTTGTATGCGTGCATGCGTGGGATGTAGATGTAGGTACATGCTTCCCAGACTATGTACCCCTTATGAGTACGGACTACATGCATTGATATGTATGCAGGTCTGTTTTTGGTGTCTCTCTAGTGCGAATCTCATTTTTGGGTGTTGTTGTTAAAGTCTTGGTGTCAAGACCCTGCTCCAGATTGATGAGAAATTGGTACTTGTGTCAGATCGCAAAACTATCCTGGCATCTTGTTACACGTGGCTCTGTATTCTTAGGCATTGTACTAGCGTGATAATCTCGAAAGACCTGCGGCTAGCGCAGAAATATCCGTGCATGATCCATTACATTTCCAAAGCCAGACACAAGCGCAATAATGTATACAGCTGTATACAAAACCAACCCACAAAGATAACGGCTGAACCCCACTGGTCTCCAGGTTTACATGTTGGTATTTCAGAGCTTGTTAGGCTATGGAACGCTAAAAGGAACCCACAGCATAGCCTCCCTGTGGGCCGTTTAAGCATAAAGCTTGAATGTCGAGCCATGCACAAGCGAAGATCTCGGCGGGTTTGAAATCAACCCCCAGTAAAATAGTATACGCAAATAAGGCTTTAGCCCAAGGGTGTAGACTGATCACGGATTCATCACACACTTGTGTCAAATGAGGTAAGGTCTATAAAGCTGGGGTACCTAGCGCCAGGCCTGTCGCCCCACCCCAGTCAGTACTTATACTGGCTTCTGGTATCATGTTCCTTCTTTTCGCTTTTCTTGGAGTCTGTTATCCGCTATCAATCGTTCTTCTTTGACAAGAAATATAAAACACCAAGACCTCCGTGGATAGCATCTGTGGCTATATGCTGACTTGACTCGTAAGGCCGCTTGCAGCCTTGCCCTGTGAGAGGATAATTGTAGGCGCCGGGGCAACTCGGTATGCCGGTCAGTGTGGAAATCGTCAGATATTGGAAAATAATCCGGTTTGATATATGGGAGCTACCAATCGGGTAGGTTGATATATCCTTTCCATGGGGTTACTAATTATATTTGTTGTAATAATATATCGAATGCCTTTCTGTGGGCACCACAAGTTCCGGACCACATTTCCCTTCCTTTGCTTCACTTAACAGTAAAGTATCAATTCAAAGAGCGCCGAGTAAAACAACTGATGGAAAAATATTTTCCGTCGACTCTGCGGAATTACCCCGGATGTCGACCCTTTGCGGGGTTAGGCAAACTACATTGTCCACTCTATATATTCCGTACTGCCTAGAAGCATGTCGTAGTATCTATGCAATTATATTTCGATTTGTGCTGGACCTAATTAATAGCCACAATGCTTCTTCTAGTGACATGCGTCTTGGCCATCACCTCTGGCACTACATTCGCCAGCGCAATTCCTCTATCAAAACCAGCCAAATTCGACTGGTCATCGACCAAGGCCCTGTAAGTGTATTCAGCCTTCAAGTTCTCAAGTAGCACTAACCCTAGAAGAATCGCCTTCGGCGACTCCTACACTTATGTCCAAGGAACCCTCGGACGCCAGAATTACAGTTTCATTGGAGACCAATTCAACCTCGCATATGACGCGGAAACGCTGCTTTCCAACCAGATAGTCCAGAACCAAGTAAGTGTGTACCTCGACGCGACAGAATCAACCATGCTACCACATAGATACTAATTTCCCATGCTTAGACCGCAACAGCAGAAGGCGGCCCCAACTGGGTCGAGTATCTCACAAATTGCGGCGTCGACCAAGGCCTCACCTCACCACAACACTGCAAAAAGCAACTCTGGGACTTTGCATTTGCAGGCGCCGACATATCAACCGAGCAGTAAGCACAGGAATAATCCCCCGGGCCAGAATCTACATGGTTCACGAACATTCCAACTGACCGAAAACAAGCACACCCCTCCACCACAACTTCACAGTCTCGCTAGTAGACCAAATAAACCAATTCAAGCAATACGGCCACCCAGCCCTCGAGGAAAGCCTCCCAGGATTCAACCAAGACAAGACCCTAATCGCACTCTGGATCGGCATCAATGACATAAACGACAGCGCCGAATACGCCGTCGACTTCCGAACCTTCTACCAAAGTCTCACAGACACACTCTTCGAATCTGTAGAGACCCTCTACAGCCTGGGTTACAGAAGCTATCTGTTCATGAACCTGCCGCCGCTAGACCGCACGCCGGGGAACCAAGCAAAGAGTAACCCGAGTCCGAACGCCACGCAGGTCGGGTGGTACAATGCCGCGCTGGCGGATCATGCGGCTGCGTTTGCGGAAAGGCATAGGGACGCACGGGTTATGCTCTTTGATGCGCATACGAGGTTGGCAGATATGCTTGATGAGCCCTGGAAGTATGGGATTGTGAATACGACGGATTTCTGTGCTGGGTATGATCAGCCGGATATTGCGGTTGAGTATGAGAAGTATGGGTGTCCGACGCCGTTAGAGAGGTATTTCTGGTTTAATTCGGGTCATATGACTAGCCATGTGCATGAGGTTTTGGCAGGGGAGGTAGAAAGCTGGTTGCAGAAATAGTGTGAGGCTTGGTATAGGTGCATAGGCACATACATCTACATCAATACATTGGTTTTGAGAGATAGTGAATGGAACATAGAACATTTAAAGGATAATCATTATTTCAGATTAAGAACTCTCTGAGTCATGAACTTTTTTGAAACTAGTAAACATGTAAGGGTTCATCGTGAGAATTCATGCCCTGGAATCCCACCAGAGCTGATGAACCGAGATCCGAGACCTTAAAAAGTCCGCTGTGGCATAGGCACAGAAGGAAAAATAAAAACTATCTATGACATCGAAGATAACGCCGTCCTGCCCAAGTTACGCATGAAGTCAAGAAATGGGAAAGAGTCTACCGGGATAGCACAATACGAGGCAACATGGCTGACTGTACGGGGAGCAGCAGCGAGACATCTACCAACGACGGTTACCACCGACGGGAGCAGCGTTGGAGGCAGTGAAGCCACCACCGCCGCCACGACCCCAGCCACCGCGGCCACCACCACGGCCACGGCCGCCCCAGCGACCACCACCGCCACCGCCGCCGTAGCGAACCATCTCGGCAAGACGGGGATCAATCTGCTGCTTAGCTTCAGTGAGGATAGTAATCAGATCACGAGCCTGCTTAGAGTCTGGAGAAAGATACGTTAGTACAACTTGCTAATGTCCCAAGACATGAATGGTAAACTTACTGTCAGTGGTGAAGAAGGTAATGGCAGTACCCTTGGCACCGGCACGAGCAGTACGACCAATACGGTGGACATAGTCCTCCGAGTTGTTGGGGTAATCATAGTTGAGCACATGAGTGATGTCGCGAACATCTTTTCAGAGGAATATCGTTAGCAAATAGAACATTAGTGGGGGATATGAGGAGTATGGCCATGAAGGACCCTTTCTCCGTCGTGCAGGACTTGATGCATCACTGCTCTCTTGATGGGTTTCTGTGAAGAAAATCCCAAGGGAAGCGAATCCATGGGATGGCGGGTGTTATCGTGGTCCTAGAGAAACCTTGGAAATGCAGCCTTCAACAGTTCAACAGTTCAAGAACAACGCTGTGTGAAAGAAACTTGGACTCTACTACGAGCCTGTCACACAAGAGATGGAGAATGGAAGAATCAAAGTCAAGCTAGAATGCCTGCTGCTGTGCTGCACTGTGAGTCCAAGGTCCTCTTGGCATGTGAACCATTTAGGATGACCAGATGCGCCTGGACGCGGCGAGTATACACCGACGTGCTTCGAGAGAGTTGAGCACCGTGCCATTGTATCACACAACGTCAACACGGGTGAGTGTTTTCCAAGGGCCCCTAAGGAGGGACAAAAAGGGGGGAAGGGAAGAGGGAGGGATGTAGTTTGTTCATACCAATACCACGCGAGGCCACATCAGTGGCCACCATGATGGGGCTCTTGCCCTGCTTGAACTCGTTCAAGACCCAGTCACGCTCGTTCTGCTGCTTGTCACCGTGGATGGCTGGAAAATATGTTAGTACCGTGCACATGTGCCAGTGGGGAACCTATCAAAAGCTTACAAAGCGCAGGCCAGCCGTCCTGGCGGAGGAATCGGGTAATATCATCAGCAACACGCTTGGTACCAGTGAAAATGATGCACTTGTTGGAGCGGTCCTCCATGATCTTCTCAAGGTGCTTGATCATCTTGTCACGCTTCTCGAAGTCCGCGACGACCTCGACAATCTGTGTGATACGGTGGTTGGCGGACAGGTCAGTGGAACCGACGTTGACCTGAATGTAGTCGCTGAGGAAATCAGAAGCGAGCTGACGGACATCCTTAGGCCAGGTAGCGGACCACATGCAAGTCTGACGATCAGGGCGAATCTGGCTGATGATCTTGCGAATCTGGGGCTCGAAACCCATGTCAAGCATACGATCAGCCTCGTCAAGAACGAGGTAAGTGACACGACGAAGGTTGGTGCGGCCAGCCTCGAGCATATCAATCAGGCGACCGGGAGTGGCAATGCAAACCTCAACACCGCGAGAGAGGTCACGAATCTGAGGACCCTTGGGGACACCACCGTAGACACAGGTGTTGCGAATACGGGAGGACTTTCCGAACTTGGTAATCTCAGCCTGAATCTGGACAGCCAACTCACGAGTAGGAGCCAAAACAAGAACAATAGGACCATCGCCGGGGGCGAGGAGAGGCTGAGCGTTGATGTGAACAATGGCGGGGAGACAGTAACTCAGAGTCTTTCCGGAACCAGTCTCGGCAATACCGACGACGTCACGTCCAGACAGAGCCATGGGCCAGCCCTGAGACTGAATAGCAGTAGGAGCATCGAATCCCTGGGCCTTGACCTCAGACAGAACGTAGGCGGGGAAACCAGCCTCGTCGAAAGTCTTGACGGGGCGGGGCACGTTGCTACCCTGAACAGCCATCTCCTTTTCCTTGCGGAAGGCCTGGATCTCTTCCTCCGAGCGCTCAGAAACATCAGGGTGCTCCTTGTAGAACGACTTTTCGAACTTGGGCATGGTGCTAGGATCTAAGTGAAACCAAAGTTAGTATTGCGTCAACAAACACGCTTGCTGTTAGAATGGACCTACCCCAGTCCTGAGACTTCAGGCCGGCGCCGAGGTTGTTCATGCGGTCACCACCGGCACCACCGCCGTAACCACCACCACCACCACCGTAGCCGCCGCCGTAACCACCTCCACGGCCACCGCCGTAACCACCGCCGCCACCGTAACCACCACCGCCGCCGCCGTAGCCGCCGTCACCTCCGCGGGAGCTAGAATATCAAAGTTAGCACAAGTTCTTCTTCTCGCGATGTGGCGTCTATCGGGCACTGTTTGGGAAACCGCGAGACAGATCTTGGTCAAGATCCCCAGGCACAGCACCATCGCGAACAACTGCAGGCTCGAGGCTTTTTGCCAGAAAACCGTGCATTTGATGAGATAGACAGATGAGACAAAGAGAAGTCTCTGTGAGAATGAACTTACCGGTAAGAGTCACCGCCGCCACCGCCGCCGCGAGAGTAGCCGTACGACATGATTGATTCTGCGAAAGGGTTGATTTGGGGGATAGAGAGAGGGATTATAATATGAGGAGAGGGATGGGAAAGGAAGAAAAAAAAAAGAACAAGTTGACAAGAAGTAGGAAGCGGGAACTTGAAAGAAAAGGAAGGAGAGGAAAAAATAAAAAAATCCCCAGGGGAGGCGCGAGTAAAAATTAGATTAGGCTTAGCTCCTCTTTGTATTTTTCTATCATCACATGACTAGGCCTGGATCAGGTACCTTTTAGACCGCCTGCTTAACCAGGCTTAGTGGTGATTCACCGCTTTCATCGGCTTTGTCTAATTTGCCTTGGATTGGTCGCCGTCATCAACCTCAGGCAGAAAATTTAGGAAATTTTAGATTTGCGCCATGCATCAACGGTCCATGGATACAAGGGGGGCAAATCTTGAGATGGCGATGAGGCAGTGTCTTTGTGAATTCAGTTGTGGCGACGGATTCTAATTCTAAATGACGGAAAAGTGATAGATTTTCGAGAATCGTCCGTTAGGAAGAGGCAAATACGTGAATTTTGGGGATTAATTCAACAAATTCAACGATTAATGCTTTTATGTACACACAGGTGAATTGTTATGGATTATGGATCATTCTGGAAGCAAACAGACAGCTTAATGACGCTGAAGTGCGGTTATCTCTCCCGAGGTCACCGTAATCCATACTCAAGTAATCACAGCAACCTGAAAGAGGGCATGTATTTTCAGATAGGTGTAGGTGAAACCTACACTGCCTTACCTCCGAGGCCCATATCCCAGAAACGAATCTCCAATTCCGTAGCCCGAACAAAGATCTTAATTAGTTCTTCCATGCGACTAGGCGACACATGTTGCATGTGATCCTCCAGCAATGCTATGACATGACAGGAATCAGTTAGATGTCCCACTTGATTTTCATAGCCTGACTTACCTGAACCTATTTGTACAGCCTTCGTGTAGTCGTCGGCAACGTAGTTCTCGATCCATTTCCAGTAGGTGTTCCCATCTCGAAGGGTGGTTTCCCCCGTATACAGCCGCTTCGCAATGGCGCCATATCCGATCAAGCATGGCGCGAGAGCCATCTGGAGGGCTAGCCAGTCCTCCGATTGGCCTATATCTAAGATGTATCGGCTGTATGCGGTGCAAGCTATAAATACAGACGTTAGCATATCTATCGAGTTTATAAAGAATCTTGGAAGTACGACCGGCTTACCAATAGTTTCAGGTGTCCCTTCCATCTCCTGCTTAGAAAGGCCAAAGGAGGCACAGTAGTCGATGTGCAATGCCATTTCTCGCTTGATGTGGAGGACAATTTCCGCTGACTGGAGTGACTGTGTTAGATTGTTATTGAGACCAAGTATAGTGAGCACTTACTGCTGCTATTGAACTCATGCTCTTCGCCTTGTATGATGCAAGCGCATTGCTTCGGGCAAATTGTACCTATATGTTGAATTTTGATAAGTTGAATGTCTTCCCCCAACCGCATTGAAGACGGCTGTCTTACCAGGTAGAGATAATCTTGCACAAGGTACGCCTTGAATCGTTCAATAGGCAGTGTACCCTGGCCCATGCCTTCGACAAATTCATGGTGGGTGAACTGGTGCCACACTTGCTGCACATCTTGGCGGTCCAAGACGTACTCAAAGAATCGGCCGCTAAATGGCATACTATTAGAACGACGAGAAACAAAAGATCCAGGGGACATGTCACATACGGCGCAAAGGGCATAGTGTACGTGGAGTGGAAATGATTGATCGGTCCACTCCCTTTACCTAGGTCAATGCTCGTCTTGATCCCGACCTCAACAAATCGTACGGCACTCCGGACCGCTCTGATCATGTCCTTGCCAGAAGCTAGGTTTGCAGCAATTGCTGAAGCAAGTGAACAGCCTGTGCCGTGGGTATTTTTGGATACCAAGAATTCTGTCTCGAATAAGGTGGCTGCCGTTCCGTCAAAGAGAATATCCACGACCAAGGTTCCTTCTTTCGGGTCTTGAGATGTCTTGTGGTCTTTCGTCAAAGGAAGGTGACCTCCCTTAAGGAGAACCGCCTTGGGACCCAATAAGCAAATCTTCTTAGCGAGCTCAACCATTCCCTCTAAGTTGCTCGGCTCGGGGGTCTCTGCACCAGCGTCTTTCAACAAGAGAAGAGCTTCCGGGATGTTTGGCGTCAGAATCGTGGTCAAAGGAAGCAATTTTGTCCGTAATTCCTTGACTGCTTTCTCGGGTAGCAACTGGGAGCCACTAGTGGATACCATAACCTGTTGATGCTTGTTAGTATGACAGATTGAGAACAGGGCATTGACATACTGGATCCAAAACGACGATAGGGACTTTGTGAGCTAGTAGTGTTTCTGCGATGACATCAATTGTCTCGGCAGATGAGAGCATGCCTAGGGCCGTCAGTGGCAGTTCTACATAAGTACGAATCATGAAATGCAAATGACATACCCAGTTTTACTACATCGGCACCAACATCTTCCAGTCCAGCATTGATCTGCTTTCTCACAAATTCCGAGGGCACAACAAAGATGTCTTGCACGCCTAGTGTATTTTGTGCCGTCAACCCAGTGGTGGCAGTCAGGGCATAGCATCCATGGGCCGCAAGGACCCTTTGATCAGCTTCGAGACCACTTGAATGCGTTAGCTTTTCTTCAACCATTATATAGCGTAAATGGTAGGGAAATAAGGTCAGGTATCCCTTCGTAGATAGGTTGATGGGGTATAGCTTTTTTTCCCCGGCCGGTTTTGCGGGGATATTTTGGACTTACGCTCCGCCTGAGCTGTCTGATCCTGCAATAACCAAAACCCTTTTGACAGACATCATTGAAAGAGCCAATCAGCAAGTGAGCAGGGGTGTCTGCTCTGCACTGGCGATCAAGCTGAAGTGAAGAATGGCGGAGTGGGGGACCGCGGGAGATTTGGGGGGTATCGTGATAAGATAAGACGCATATAACTAACTAGCCATTTTAGGAAGGTATTAGTGCCTGAATTACTACTAACCATGCCTTGACAACCTTATCAATGTACCATAAGTAGTTAACTAGTTACCTAGTTAGTTAACTAGTTAACTAACTAACTAACTAGTTATTCCGTACAGCTACATAGTTAGGCGCATATTTATCCATAGGCACGTACCGAGCGCAACTTGCTGTCTTCAGAGTAATTCAGAAGCTATGGGGGGAGACTAAGCGACTCCCCGAGATGTGAGCTAGTTAACTAGTTATAACTATGACATCGCGGGGACGGTCAAGCGCTGCAAAGTTTTGATGTACGCCTTGGTTCGCTCAAATCGAATCGAGGCGTTTTGGTATAGAGTCAATATGTATGGGTGAGTGTGCGTGGATTGAAGCCGTTAATTTCCATATCTACATATTTCCTCTCCGCTCGAAGATCAAACAAAGTTTATGAAATGTCCCGCTGGCAAAATACGGTTAACGGTTAACTATACACTGCCGTACCGCGCATACATGGATGTATGGATGGAAAGCCTCAAGTGTCTACTCGAGATACTTGAAGACCCAAAAATATGTAATTTGATTTGATCATGACTATGCTAACTTTCCCAGACCCAGTATCCTTATGTATTTACAGACATCCGAAACCATACGCCACCGAGACATCTATTGTAACATGAAGCGGAAGAGACCATCCATCTCAACCCATTGACGACCACACTTCTTCAGGTAGCTGTCCACCACCCCCTTGATCGTACCGAATCTTGTGCGGTTGAACTCTGCAAGGGCGGCAACACTGTCCTTCTTTTCTCCGGTCTCCTTCTCGGCAGTGACCTTAGCTTTCTCGACATCCCAGAGACCGGCGAAGTACAGAAGCTGGTTGTATACCTCTTTCTCTGAGTACTCGTAGGACATGCGGCCTAGACAGCCTTCTGCACGACCTCGGGGGCCCAAGCAGCGGTGTCCATAAACGCTGATCTGCCGTGTGCGATTGCCACATGATGAATCGTCACATACCAACCAGCCTTCATAGTATCGTGAGATCTGTTCGCGGATCTGGTTCTCCAGTTGGGCGACAATTGTCATGACTGAGAAGGGTTTCTGGCAGCTCTGGTTGGGGCAAATGATTCCGTGAGCAGTGCACATGTGAGATGAAGTCACTAGACCCTCATACACAGACTGTTCTTTGCAGTATCGGCATCTTAGGGACAGCCGCTTGGAATTGGCAAACCGAACCGAATCCGGGATCTGGGACTCCAGCGGGGTGATCTCCGCGTTCTGCTGGCCGCTGGAGCTAGATGTATTGATCTGATACTTGCGAGTATCAAGACCCAAGCACTCGGCGAGACGCACGGCGTCAGTTCCGGGAATCGGGGCACAGAGACGCTCAATGGGAGGGAAGATTTGCTTCAGGATGTAGAACTCAACATCTGGCCTGAGCCCTGAATCCGGCTTCAGCACATCCTGTGGGCTGTATGATCGCTTCGCAGGAGGCAGAGACGAGGTTTCTGAGTCTCCGTTCGTCACAATATATGAGATAACGTCATTCGGTCTAACTGTCTTCCCCCGGGCAATTTCGCGGAGAGCAACTTGTGCCGGTGGCATGCTTTCTTTATTAGGGTACTCCTGGGGTCGTTTTGAAAGTTTCTGGTAAAACATTAGCAGAATGACCAATATTCCTGGCATTCATCACGTACAGTGTAGATCACGTATTTCTGCACCGGGATTGTGTATTCCTTCATCCTGCCTGCAAGCTCGCGCAAGTATTCGTGAATCTTGTTGAGCACGACTTCCTGATCTTCACCGGACAGGATTTCGTTGAGCAATTTCGATGATACCTCCTTTGAGAGGGAGCAGTATTCACGACGCTTCATGTCAAGACCCTTAACCTCCAGTTTCTCGACGTACTTGCCATCCACCTCGGTAAGGTTGACGGCAGCGTACTTCTTCTTGGCGTGTAGTAGAAGTCGACGGAAGATATTGTCTATATCGATTTCTAGAAGTCGGTAGCGTTCGTTGACCGATTTCTTGAACTCTTCGCCAACCTTAATGGCATCGCTCATGTTGTCCATATTCGTGTTGATCATGACCGAATCGGTATCACCATAAATGACTCGCAATTGCTGGCTTTCGGCTAATTCCTTGGTATTCCTCAGAATCTCACGTCCCTTGAAGGTGGTGAGCATTGCCAGAGGTCGAGCGTAGAATCGACTCTGTGTGTATCCCAAGCATCCGTACATGGAATTGGCAGTCAACTTCAAGGCCAATTGTTTTGTATCCCATATGGCCAGTTGTTCGGGCGTGGCACGCTTGTCTTTCATCAACTTCTTCACTTCGCGTCGACGATTAACCAAGGTCGCGATCAGCCGAGGGAGAACACCTTGTTCTTGCTCAGAGGAGGGGACATCTGGCACTTTTTCTTCGTTCTCATTCTCAGCCTAGTTGCACATGTTAGAACAAATGAAATGAGACCGGGGCTTGCTTTGAGTCAATTTACCGTAGCTGTTCGATCCACAGTTGTGAAGCAGATGTTGTATTCCTGGATGATACTGGGATACAGACTGTTGAAGTCCATAACAAGAACGAAGCGGTCGTAAAGACCTTTTTCGGGCTCGAAAACAAGACCACCCTTGAACTTGTCCTTCTTTTTCTTGTCGAGGGCTTCGTCGTCGTCGCCATCTTGCATTTTCTCTTCTGCCTTCTGAAGACGAGACGAGTACTTGTCAGGACAGATGTATTTGTTGCGATGGAACTCATGTAGCAGAATATACTCGTTTCGCTCGGCACGCGTACCACTCAGTGTGCGTGCCCACGAATTACCAGCGGTATTGGTCAGGACCTTTGTGAGCGGCAGCATCTGAAGGCGTAGAACCAATGCTGCAACGAAGTATGTATCTGTATCACAATGGTTGACGAAGTTCATGAGACCTTCTTTGGTGGTCGCCCAGGTCTTCAATGCCGCTTCGACATCTATTTCCTGGCGTACATTGCCTTGGCCGAGGTAGAGTTGGCACATCTCAGTCAAACTCCACGACTGACATTTCATCATAAGAGACTAGTGGCTGTCAGCATTGTCATATACTCACTTTGAAGAGAGCATTACCTTGCCCATGTCGTTAGCAACATCACACATCAATCTTCCAGCAATCAACTGCCTTTCCGCAAAGAAGTTGCCGCCCTTGTTGAAATTCTTAGGCCAATCTCCACGCCTGAGTCGGCCAATACGGTGCCATCCAGGAGTCTTCTTTTCACGCATCCGGCTGAGTAGAATGCCCAGGTCGATATCCTGCAACTGGTGGCCCATGATCACATCGGGGTCCATCTTCTCGAACATAGCCAGGAACCTGCTGAGCAAGAACTGCTCGCTTCTTTCGAGAATGACAGTTCCCCGCTGTTTTCGTGCTTCAGCTTCGAAATGCATTGGGTACGACCCACCAGCAGGGCGCATGACGGTGAATGTCTTGCACGGAAGCTTCTCAGGGGGAGTGGTATCAGTTAGAGAAACATCTTCATACACTCGGGCACTCGCTACTAGAATCTCCTGCTTGTTCTCTTTGACATTGAGCTGGGTACGGAAAGAAAGGCTCATTAAGGTCAAGGGCGGGGCGTCCAGGTTTTCCGAATCTGGGACGAGGCTGATGAGTGCTGGTTTGGTGGCCTGGCATTCGAACTTGCACCAGGATGCGTTGGTTACTGCGGCAAAGTCGGCCTGGTCGATCTTGAGCCAGCAAGGGCCCATTATATTTTTCCAGAGCACAAACTGTTCAAATAGGGAGGTATTGGTACCGAAAACGTTCGAAAAGGTCTCTCCCTTAGTTTCCATTGGCAGTGCAGCCTTGTCGTAGGGGTAGAGTAATTTGAGATATTCTGCCTCCTTTGGGACCCCGGGCATTTCAAATGCATACTTTCGTTCGCACGGTTTCATCTTGTGCATACCCACCTTAAGTTTCGACATCATCTCGTCGACCTCTGAGTAAACATCTTGCATGCCAACCTCCTCTTCAGTCGCTCGTCCGTGCTTGTATCGATATTCGCGCGGAAGGAAATAAAGCTTTCGCAAGATATTGTCAACCTTGACGAATGCACTAGTATAGGATCCATTCTGCTTGTTCTTCACTTTTCCGAACAGACACAGGCTGCCGTTGACTTCCGTGTAGTCCAGCCAGAATATGCGCAGACTGCCGTCGTCTTCGACAACATCTTGGGCACGAAGCTTGCCGAATGATCGCATTTCCGGGGCTGGACTGCTGAGAACGTTCAATTTGCTCCTCACGTCATTCCAGGAAGCATCCATTACTTCTGGCATTGATTTGACTGGGGACGAGCCTTCTGGTGTAGAAGCAACTTCATGCTTGATCTTCGGGGGCGGCCGACTGCCGGTCATATTAATTGTTTTCGTTTTAAGGCTAGAGTCTCCAGTGACTTCTGCGACGTCCATGAGGTCAACATCGTCGTCTTCTGGCTCTTCAGCCTTGACCGGTACAGTGTTCCTCCGCTCCACTGCTTTGCTAATTGGGGATGAGGGCAAGATATCACTCATGGGGACATCATCATCGTCTGGCATCGGTAGAGGACCGTCATCGAGATCGTCAGAGTGGAGTGTCTGGTCCTTCATTGGCGAGCTTGGCATGTCATTTTCGTCCTTTGCGTGAATTTTCTCGTGGCGGCGCTTCTCAGACAAGGGCGGAGAAAGAACGCGAACTTTGCGTCGGGCTTCTGACTTGACAATGTTGCGTGTCGGGGCGTGGCTCGATACGACGTTGGCATCGACCTCTCCAAGCAGATCGGCCATGAATGCATCATCCTCGGCAGTAGCAACGGGCTTATAAAACGGATTGTTAAAATTAGGGATTTGGATCCCAAGAGCAGAAAGGACTCACCTTAGGCTTAGGAGCAGAAGCCGCAGCCTGTCCTTTATTGAAGTATTTGGATATGCCATTGTTCATTTTCTCCTTTCGCTGTTGTTCCTCTTCCCTCTTTCGTTTCGCAGCCTTGCCTCGTGTAGGTAGTTCGTCGCTTTCGTCGCTGTCGTATTCGGCTGTCTGTTCGTTCCATACTTCGCGGCCATCGTCCGCGTAACCGGCACCGTTATCATCGACGACGAAATCATCCTGATCAAGACGGTTCCGGATAACCTTCTTGTAACCGTCATCATCAACCTCGTCGTAGATGTCGCCCTGGTCCTCGACCTCGTAGGTGGAAATTCGTTTCTTTCCTGAGGCACGGAGGGCCCTCAGCTCGGCCAATCTTTCACGAGCTGTAGGCATTGCCGTTTGTTCAAAGACTACTGCCCATTAAATAGTGTTGGACTGCGTAAAGAAGAGTAGATCGGATTGACGGTTGTTGCGGGGAAAGGGAGGATAAAAGGAGTGTCACACAACTCATCCAGGCACGCGAACATCACGCGTCGAGTCGCGTTGGCGCTGGTGAGATTATGTCAGCATCGTAATTGTTTCTGCCTCAGGCTGAGAGATGAAAATTGTGATTAGTCAGCTCTGTAGCAGCCCATTATCTAGGCGACATCGGGAATACGTATACCCGTATACCCGGAGATCAGGCGATCATATCGTGCCCTAATAATTGCACGTATCTAACTCTATAACTACATATGTACATAACTAGTTCACGATTCTTGCAAGATACACTCTAATATAAACAGTGAATTTACTTTTCTTCCAGACATAGTACTTCAGAAGCACCAACATATATGGGTCTTATCAATATAACGGGCACCATAAATGGCTCGGATTGAGGCAACTAGCTGTCTAAGTGTCTAAGAACGGCCAAAAAAGCATTATTTGCTTGTACAGAGCCTAGCCCAATAACTCTAGAATTTAAATTTTAGACCATTATGTGAGAATGAGAAGCCCGTCTACTTGTATGGAACCCCTAGCTTATATGATGGATGCATGTGTCTACTTGTATAGATCAACGGAACGGAATATAATGATAATGAGGCTAACAATAGCATTCTAAATAGATCTAAGACAATGAACAAAGGTCTGAACGAGAGAAAGGATCGTAAAGGGGGAAAGAAATATCTGACAAACCACGTGGAAGCAACTAATGCTGCGGCGAGCCTAAAACTGTGTCGTATACTTCGTCGCGTACGGTTTTTATGTCTCGTTGACGTGCGTCGCTACGGCGATTCCAGAGCTGCCTCGTTTATACTTCATTGCGTACGGTTTTTATATCTCGTTGACGTGCGTCGCTACGGCGATTCCAGAGCTGCCTCGTTTATACTTCGCTGCCTACATTGATTTATGTCTCTTTGACAATTTTCTACACTCTTGGTCCTGGATTTTTCAGGTAATATATCGTACAGTAAGTCCCATCTTTCTTTCTTGATGTCTCGCCGTCGAATATCCTACAGCGAGATGAACGAAGTCCTCACCTGTCCTACACCCAACGATCAATAGAACAGTCGTTCCCATTTTCGCTAATCTACCTAGGATACCATGTCTCTACGATTTGTATGACTCGAGCCTTAATGCGAGTTTGACTTCTCGACTCAAGTCCATCGGATGATGATACGGCAGTTTTCTTAACATCATCGTTACAGTTGATCTGATGTGAGTTGAAGCACTTATTTCGCTGATTGATGAGACGGCGATCGTCACTATATATGTATTATTGGACCGATTGGCTAACGTTTGGGAAATAGATATGAATAGTATCCATGCCGTCGACACGCGCACATATGACAATACGATCGCTTCGACAGCCTGCAGCCTGCAAATCCAAATGGCATTTGGGACTCGAGCCTCGCAAATGGCTATTCGAGCTACAGAGGCCGATGGGCTAAGAACAAACTCTTGACGGAAGTGAAAAGAACTAAGCTGACCGCGTCAATGCAGAAATGTATCTTCGTTGATCAAACTGTTCGTACATGGAATAATGTTCGACAAGTATTGCTGACACTCCCAAGATCCCCAGATAAGCATATCATGTTCACCAACTCGATGAAACCCCTCGCATTACAAGCACAATGGATACTCGGTGGACCCGAAAGCCCATGTTATGTCGGTCACTCGACCAAAGAAGGAACCAAAAAGAACTCTGGTACGATGCGAAATGAAGTATATTCCTTTCCTTGGCTTATTCCGTGGCCGTTGTTCTGCCTTGATACTAGACGTCCGCGCTAATAACCATGAGATATTCTAGGTTTCCATATTGTACGGCAAGGTACGATTCCCCTTCCAACCCACAAGCACAATTGATATTCGGTGCCGCAGAAATCACGGTTTATGATGAGAAAGAACAAGATACTACACTTTGAGTGACCATGGAGCATCGGAACCAATGGGCTCAGTGATAGATTCCTAGCACATCTGATACAAGGCGACAAAAAATTACCCCATTTCCTTAGCTGATTATGCAGGTCTTGTTACGTCGGCTTATTTTGCTAACATTCGCGATATCTAGATAATTCCATTTTACCCTCAATTACCACGGCTCCAATCATCTGAATGCTCAGATTACGAGGACTACAACTCGAAGGTGAGAATGAAATTGAACACCGATGCTAATTGGAGGAACAAGGTTACTTGATCTGCAGACTGACTCGTCCGTTGTTGTGATCCAATTCCACATTATGTCTTTGGGTTCACCCTTCCAAGACAAAGTATTTCGTTCCCATCATGAGTAGGTATGACTTGATGCTAATATCTAGGAAATTCAAAAGCTTGCAAACCAGAACTTGAACATTCGCAACTTTCAATGACCCAGAGATCTACGTCAGTCAGTCAGAGCTGCGACAAATCAAACGGTTGATTCGGACCAAGCCCTTGGAACTCTCATTTACTTTTCGATCCCAACTCCCGGTGTTGATATGCAGCTCTCTGGCTGATATGAGACCAAAGACAAAATTACCGATATTCTCAAGGTACGAGGCAATTCTTCCCGCGTTGACATGGGGATTTCTGCTAATCGTTCCAATGCATGATTGCCAATTTCCCGTTCAGGTATGACTTGACACAGCCCTTTATCGCCCGAGAACAATCAAAGCCCACAAGATGATGACAGCATTCTACTACAAGAGCTATATCCCAGCCCGCACTCTCACTGTGGACTTTGAGGACAGCAGATGATAAGAACAGTCTGATGCGAGGCTGCTTACCCCCGATCAAGAGTGCTGATCCAGACCATTGCAACACTTTTGCTTCTCGTTTGCTGGTTCCCCGGTCCTGAATTCAATATTCAGGTTAATGCAAGGTTAAAAGGATTTGTTTTCCAATTGACTCCAAGGCCGATGTGGTTGAATTGAATCTCTGTCGCTGACTTTCAATTGCCTAGGTACGATTCCCACTTCTCGCTTCCGCGAGTCGACATACTCGTGCAGTGACTATAGGCACATTGAGAGACAAGCCCCGAATCTCGCGAATGATGATTCCTTATGCCTTCTCTATTCGGTGCCCAAGACAACGAATGGAGAAAGTGTACCTGACGCGAGAACTCGGCGGATCACGAATATCAAGAGGTATGTTTGCGATCCCCTATGCTTCATGATAACATTTTAGGTCAAAACAAGCGTATGATTGAAGACGGATTGAGACAGAAGGAGAGAGGCAAGTTTCCCATTCCCTTGACTGAACATTGACTATGGACTTCTAGAAAAATCTCCCGAGACTCACACTTGGATACGGCCTCACCTATACCCTAGTAATGGCTGAGGCAAATCAAGAAAGGCAAGTTTCCTATTCCCTTGACCTACTGAACATTGACCATGGACTTCTAGAAAAATCTCCCGAGACTCACACTTGGATACGGCCTCACCTATACCCTAGTAATGGCTGAGGCAAATCAAGAAAGGCAAGTTTCCTATTCCCTTGACCTACTGAACATTGACCATGGACTTCTAGAAAAATCTCCCTAGACTCACACTTGGATACGGCCTCACCTATACCCTAGTAATAGCTGAGACAAATCACCTGGGCAAGAAAGGCAAGTTTCCCATTCTACTACTTTTTATGAATGTTAATCTTCAGTTTTAGGAGAATCTTCCCAAGTGGATAAACCTTCAAATCTCCTAAATGATGACTGCTTCACTTTCAATTTCCTGGATGGCTACGCATTGGCATGGGCTCCAATGGAATAAAAATATAACGTCTGATACGAGATACGCAAGGTTTCCACTACAGAGGATTGGTCAATCGAAACATGCCTACGATTTCCCTATGTTTGGCCGCAGCACTGCTTCATATCTCTCACGAGAGCACGCCTGTGATTCAATGGTGAGATGAGTAAACGCAAGTTTTCCATTCCCCTGCATTTTAGTGGTTGCTAATTTTGGGCTGCATACCAAGTTGGCGAGCCTCGAAACCACACCTGTTCTACGCATTGGCATAAGCATCGAGAGAAAACGAATCCGACACGAGATGAATACAAAATCCCGACAGTATGGGGCTGATTGAGAAAGGTACGTTGGCAACTCCCGTATACTTTGGTATGGCTCAGCCTCATGCCATTCTGAATGAGAATATCCCCAAGTGGTTGAGCCTTGAAACTCCCAAATGATGACTTTAACGTTCTTATTCCTATCCAAGCGACTACGCATTTGCACAGTTGTCAGTGAAAGAAAAAATCAGGCCTCTGATAGGAGTGATTACAAGGTCTCAACCACAGAGGGTTGATCAGACAAATGAGTCGGCAGTCTGTTTGTACTTTGCTGACAGTTGAATTTCATACCTAGGTAGCACTGGGAGCACATTTACAGACCATGTTTCAACCCACATTACTCTGATACCATACTATCCCATCCAATACTACGCCCAAGGAGGAAGGAGAAGAATTTCCGATGTGAGACGAAGCGAGGGTTGGCCGAGACAAGACATTGCAATTCGCCTACTTTGGTGAGCGTTGTGCATTTCAGGTGAAATGGTAAGCCCACTGCCCAAGGGTATCAGTGGTGATACAAGGCAATGTCTGACTGACGACTAGTTCTGGGCTGTTTTGAGACGGTGTTGGATATGTCGAAACAGGGCCGCGACATTTGCTGCAAGTGATGCAAGGGTCCATGTGGCCAACATCATCTAGAAATGACAAGAAACTGACCAATTGGATTGAGGCTTGGCAGTAAATTCAAGTGATAGATACATAGCCAATTCCGGGGTAAACTTGCTATAACTACGTATGTAGATCGATGTATCCTAGATGTGGTCCAGTATGGGAGAGGGGCGAGGACTTGGTTTACCTTCGAGAGCATATACCAGCCCAAGTTCGGCGTATGGAGAACATAACTCTGGGAAAAAGTGAGACCAATGTTAGAACACCATAGCTAAAATAACCCCAAAGATGCCAAAAACAAAGACTTGAACAAGATAAAACCCAGTATCATTTGAGTAGATTTTCCTGGCTATGCTAGGTATTTTTTCCAGCCGTGCAGGACAGCGCCAGTGAAAAACATATCAACAAGGCACCGGAACAACAACCAGAGGTCATTTTCCCAAATTCCTCTAGCCCGGTCCTCTGATCTCATGTAAGAGCGGTTAAACCGAACATAAACCGCTCAAACATCCCCGAATTCTCCCAAGTCCCCAGTCCACCAAGAAGTCATGGAAATAAGTCGTGATAGAAAAAACATATGAAGACAGACATATTCCATTTCCCTGTTGCCGTAAACTTTTCTTTTCCCTTTCGCCGCATAACAAGTGAGAAAGAAAAATTTAACGGTAGGACTTCTGGTAGCGGGAGCGGGCACCGCGACCACCGAACTTCTTGGGCTCGGCACGGCGGTTGTCGGCAACCAGGAGTGTGCGGTCGTACTGAGCAAGAGCCTGCTTCAGCTGGTTCTTGGAGTGCTCATCGACGTACTTCTGGTAGTAGGCGACAATGGACTTGGCGATGGCCTGACGGATGGCGTAGACCTGGGAAGTGTGACCACCACCGGTAACACGGACACGGATGTCGACACCGGCGAACTTGTCAGCGCCGACGATCAGGAGGGGCTCGTAGACCTAAAAATTCGAGCGTGGATTGTCAGAAATCGATTTCGGAGAGGCTTTTTCCCATTGCCATTGTCGCTTGCGATTCGTGCGAATCCCCTTCTTTTCTGGCGCGCGGGAGTTGTTGGAGCGAACGTATTGTGCGTACCTTGAAGCGGAGGATCTCGGGCTGGACCAGGGAGAGGGGCTGGCCGTTAACCTTGACGAGGCCCTTGCCTTGCTGTGAAATGTCTCAGCATGTTGTCCAGTTCAATGTGTATATGACCTCCATGATCGCGCAACATGTTGTTTCGTATATCCTTCCAAAATTCGATCCCGGTCCTTCATTCCAAGCACAATTCCTTTCCGACCGTTTTCCTTCCAGATATCTCGAAACAACGTATTGGGACCGAGGGGGTAGAGGCGTTCATCATACCTTGCAGTGGGCGACAGCGGTGGCTATTGAAAATTAAATATGTCAGCGCACAGGTTCAATTCACGCTGATCTCCGGTCGGAAAAAAGAGAGCTTACCCGTCTTCTTCTTGCCGAAGCATTGCACACTCGGGACGGAAGCCATGGTGGTTGTCGTGGGGGAGGGAGTGTGTTGTCGAGGGAGATGGAAAAAGAGTCACTTGAATTCCCATACACAGTGATTTGCCCTTCCGTGCGGGTTTCGCTTAGTGTGCGACGCTAATTCTATATTGGGACTAGTGTGGCACGAGACTTAGGGCTTGGTCACATGACCCGGAGAACTTCAATCGGGGGCAGGTTAGAGTACAAGCAATACAGAGAACATTGAGATCATCATTATCTCGGACATTTAGGTGCTGGGTCTGTTTTTCTTGCTGGAATCTTCAATTGGACTTCCCTGCCTTTTGTTAATTGGCTAATTCCCCCTCACCCCGGCACCTATATTACCCTCCGCCGCGTCAACAAGATGTCGCAAGTCGTCGGCAAGGTAAATAGCTTCAATGCGGAGCCTTCCGGGCGAACCGCGCATACCCTGCATCCAAATAATCCGCTCAGTTCTAACCATCAACCCATCAGACCCGTCTCGCCTACTCGCGCACATGGCACTATGTCGACGCCGGCGCCGATGAACGATCCCTCGGCCGTCTCGCCTCGTCGATCGCCCTCGTTTTGATGGGCAAGAACAAGCCCATCTACGACCCTTCAACAGACTGTGGTGACTATGTGGTGGTTGTGGGATGTCACGATCTCAAGACAACGGGAAAGAAGCGATTCCAGAAGAAGTACTACACGCACACGACGCGGCCCGGTAGCTTGAAGAGCATGACGATGGATCAGATGTTTGCCAAATGGGGTGGTGGTGAAGTCTTGCGCCGCGCTGTCAGGGGCATGTTGCCTAAAAACCGACTCAAGGATATCCGCCTAGCTCGATTGAAGAGTAAGTGCTACGTGGTTGCTGCGTCCCCGCTGTTTGGATGGGTTACTGGATTACTGGATGGGATATACACCTGCGGACAGATTCATCTTCAAAGAACGACATGGACCCATTCATTCAGCCCATCTACTTTCTTTATCTTTTGAACCCAGTCTAACCAAATATCGTGCAGCTTTCGAAGGCGCCGCCCACCCCTACAAGGAGAACATTGTCAAGTTCGGCAACCAATCAGTGATCGGAAATCTGCCTGAGGTGCAGGAAGCATTCAAAAACGCCGCCGACAAGCCAAGCGCATAAAGCATCATTTTTATCTCCTTTCGTCATTTTACAACGCCGACCTAAACCGGGTCCGTGTCTGCCTGTATTCTATTCTCCTGCGATGTTATGATCCAACCGCAAAAGCGCATGGGTGTGGAGTCCATTTGGGATATTGCTTTTGATTATCTACTCCGTTACTTGGCCTCAGACTTTTCAGCCTTCGAGCCTGCGGTTCTTTTGAAATGTACTTATAGCACATACTATCACAATACCACGTACTATACAAAGCTTTTCTACGTTGCTGTATTCTGGGAAGAAGTGCTGGATTGAATTCGAGATATAAGGAGTCTGATCCCGGAGGTATAGCAAATGTATGGTTATATGTACAAGAGAAGGGGAGGAAACCAGCTAGCGCCCACGTCGGAGCTCGCCGACAATCCTCTAGAAAGCATTTACAGCTTAGCCTTTTGGCCAGACCGGGCAACGGTGCACTTGATAAGACCGTTGGGGTTGGATTGGGGAGCGTACACCTCGGCGTCCTTGCCGGTGTTCTTGAGGCCCTTGTGCCAGCTGAGATCTAGAAGCGCAAAGATTAGCCCAAATCCAAGATTCACAGGGGAAAGAGTTAGACATACCGATTTCGAAGAAGTGGTTATTAGGCAACGCATACGAAACAGTATCCAGCAGAGGCGCAGCAGCAAGAATCTGCTCTCCCATCTTATACATCGTCGCCTGGACAGAGGCACTGTTATCCTCAGCAAAGGTCTTGAGGGTAATAGCGCGGGCCGCCTCCCAAGCAGCATTGAACTTCTCAAAGTGCGCCTTGACCTCGGCGAGACCAGTGAAGCGGCGCCACTGCCAGTTCGCCGCGACATCGGTGCTGAGAATACGGTCCCAGGTCTCCTTGAGAGTGGTGTACTCGTCGCGAACGAAGCCCCAGAACTGGGAACCGGTGCTCTTCAGCACGGTCAGTCCGTTGATGGCGGAGTTGATGTCGATGCCCTTGCCCTCGATAACGTCAACTTGCACGTCGCGCGTCTCGGTGCCAGGCTTGATGAACGAGTGCGGGTGCGGCTTGCCATCGATGTCCATGCGCACCCAGCGGTGGGTCACGATATTGACATGCGCCGCGTGGATGTGGCTGTACTTCTCGATGAAGTGTGTGCCCAGGATTGAGCCGAACAGCTCCGGTGGTGTTACGGGGTTCTGCTTGGCTGTGATGAAGACGGTGTTCTTAATCGAGTCGGTTGCGACAACGACGCTGTTGTCGGCTTTGGTGTAACTGTGGGGAGCTTGGGTTAGCTCCAACCTTTTTGGAGATGAGAGATGTCGCTCGACTTACGAGGTCTCAATATCGCCCTCCAACAGGACACACACGGTCATCTCCACGACAGTCTGGATACCAGTCTTCTCATCGCGGTGCACCTTGCACACGCGGACATTGTCTTTGCCGTAGCGGGCAGCTGCCAATGCGCTCATCTTGAATTGTGAGGAATAACCTTGGAATATAGAAGAGAAGGGTAGTAGAGGATACTGAATGATACTGAAAGGTAAAAAAATTGTATTATCCAGCAGATCTGGGATCTGATGAGTATTTATTTATCTGGAACCTTGGAATGCACCGAATTGGCTGATCAAGAGAGCTTCGGGCACCTCCGATGGCCGCGATGACCGCGAGTGGCCGCCCCCAAATCCCGATCTTATCAGTTGCGATTAGACGACTCTCCTCTCTATGGCCTGATGTTCCCATACCATTGGCATCCCCAACCACCTATCACAATCATACAGGGGTAGAGAGAAGGAAACAAAAGTTCCTTTCCCCCAGATTTTCGGGCCACTAGCCGAGTGCAATACAGTGGAGATCTCACATTCCTCGAATCCCGAAATCCCGACCTCCGACTCTGCAAACATCAACTGCAAACCCCTAAATTATTATATCCAAATCCCTTACGCTTTGTGCTACGATGACTATCGCGGAGATCTCCACTGCGGACTCCCGGCGAGGTGCGAGCCGTGAAAGACCTGGAACTCCTGGCGGTAGACACTTAGCGCTGACATGATATGCTCTCTGCTGACAACTGCTACAACAGACACATGCGCAGTGACCTCGCCGCTGGTAGTACAGTGCGGGGGGAAAGACGTCACGGTCTGTACGTTGACTCTCCTTGATGACGAGATATTATGGTTTGAAGTTCTCCCTTGTTCATTTGTGTACTTTCCATGGAGTATACACCAAAGGTATATCAGATGAAGGCTGTCCTACTTTGATCGTCCACGGTGATTTTATCTATATCCTCTGTGGTGCATACAGGTTGCTCATGCAAATCGGGTATCTATGAGGCCTACGAAACGCAGCATATCCCCAAACAACCAACACCAAGGAACACGAATACCGTCAGGACACTTCTTTCCGTTTATCAAAAGGAATTACCACTGGCAGTTTTGCCGAGACTCGGTAGTGAAAGAGCCTCAATACCAACAGGGCACAGGAGAGTACCTACCTACCGCATAGGGAAAATGCGTGGCCTACCCATCCTGTCACAGCATATGCAAACATCCTACACACTGACCAATCTAGTGGTCAACAACGATTGTCGTGGTGGAGTTGACTCGCCTCTTCCTGGGTGACAATATTACCCGAGACCATCCTGCTTAGCCACGCTGCCGACCACGCTCCTCCGGCGACCAAAGCAAAGTTCCATCTTTAAGCAGGGGATAACCAAGATATTTAGCTATGTGGCAGAGTCTCTCATACATACCTAATGCGAAATAACCACTCAAATTCCAGTTGGAACAATCTCCAAGACCCATGCACCACATCGACTGTATGTAAGATGTATGTCAGATCCAGATAGCAGATGCGACTCTTCCTTGGCCAAATAAATAATTCACGAAGTGCATCATTGAAACTAATGCCAAGCACGCCTGATCTCCGGCTTAGATTACAATCGTCGAATCGGAGGGTGTGGTTGGTGCCAATGCGCAGAATCTGGGCAGTGGTGGTATCGTCTGCAACGTCGATCTGACGAATCTTGCATGCAGTGCGCCCTTCCAAGCCCTACCAATCAACATGATATCCCGCGATTGGATGAAGTTCGATGAGTAAAAAGCGGGCGAGGTCTGTCCGATTCTCGGCCAAAGCTGGGCTGACGGCTTTCTTGGTTCTCCTTTGTTCAACAAAGAGTCGTCGTTTGCCTATTATGTCTGGCATTCGACTAGTTTTGGTTTTTTTCTCAGCTTTGACTGCATCTCCAATTAGTCGGACCTCATATTAGTCGGAACTTTTTTTACTGATTCGGATTAGCGAGGAATTTCTTTGTTTCCATCCGCAGACAACCGCTCGTCGATCTCGATAAGTATGGCTATAGGCGATATATCAAATCTCAAGAGAGAGCCAGGGGGTAAACGTGCTCCCTGGCTGTTGAAGTTTCGTTCCTCAACGGGTTTTATCGTCGGTGCAGTCTGGATGTCCACCTTCACGGTATGTGAGCGGCTAAACGCCTAGTCTTACGAGTCCGCAACTGACAAGACTCAATTGGAATAAGGAATTCCTCCTATATGCCATGGTAAGCAAATGCCCTCTTCTATATCGTGAATTGAACGCAGAATCAACGAATGGCAGATAGTCCCCGTGATGCCAACAGCCCTCGTATACCGAGCCGGAATCGAATTTGAGCACCGTATGTTCTGTCCCTGTCCTCCTAACAGATTTCCCTCACAATTATCCCATACTCATACTCACCTTCAAACAGGAGAATACTGGGTCAGTGTCCTTCTCATGTCTGAAGCAGGCACGTCTCTATTGATGTGTCCCATATTCGGCTACCTGGTCGACCGCGGACGCACACGTCGACTACCCTTCATCAGTGCCCTAGTCATGTTAACCGGCTGCATGCTGATATTGCAGCTGGCGCGTTCCATCGCGGCATTTGTCGCGGCTCGTCTACTCCAAGGCATCGCAGGCGCTTTAGTAGTGGTAGCAGCATTCGCTCTCATCGGCGATGCTGTGCCCCGGGAGCGTCTCGGTCAGACGATAGGGTATCTTGGTTCCGCGATCGCCTCTGGCTTCCTGCTGGGTCCGTTCCTCGGAGGCGTTGTGTACAATTCTGGTGGATACAACGCCGTGTTCTGGTTTGCATATCCTATTCTTGCACTTGATATGGTCATGCGGTTGGTTTTGATCGAGAAGAAGGTCGCTGTTCAATGGGCTGGAGAATCTAATGGAGACCTGGAGTCGGATCTGGAGACGACGCAGCGTATTCCCTCTGTCGGTCCGCGCGAACCACAGGTCATCCAGAGAAGGAAGGGGTTCGTTATCTTCCGGATGCTCAAGCAGCGCCGAGTGTTGATATCTTCATGGGCGCTTCTCACCCAGGGACTTTTGCTTTCTGCTTTTGATGCGGTATGTATCAGGCTCGATGTTTTTGGCATGAAGAACTCGCTAATCACACTAAGACCCTCCCCATCTTCGTCGAAACGACATTCGGCTGGAACGCCCTCGGCATGGGACTGATCTTCCTCCCAATGGCCGTACCGGCCTTTTTCGAGCCGCTGTTCGGCAGTTTCACCGATAGGTTCGGTGCCCGCTTCGTAGCCTTCGGGTGTTTCGTTTCCCTCTCGCCCAGCCTCATCTGTCTGCGGTTCGTCCAGACCAAGTCGAACGAACAGATAGCTCTGTTAGTATCATTGCTCTTCCTTATCGGAATTTTCATCCATGCCTGTGCGCCAGCTATGTACGTTGAAACGCAGCGCGCGCTCACGGCGATGGAACTCAGAGACCCGGGAATACTCGGAACCAAGGGTGCCGTGGCGCAGGGATTCGGACTGCAGAGCATGTGTCAATTTGCGGGAGTGTTCTTTGGACCGCTGTGGGGTGGGTTTGTCGAATATCGTTTTGGGTGGGGCGCGATGACGGGCACTTTGGGGGTACTGGTAGCGCTCACTGCACTTCCGATGTTGTGGTTGGGAGAAAATGAGGAGGAAAGGGCTTTAATGAGTTGAATAATGGTTACGCAGTTAGGCAGCACTTTTTTTTAAAAGGAAGTATCAGTTCTGCCTACTGCCCTACATCATACATCATGTAGGTAGCTTCAGAACTATACGTTGCACCTGGATTTCCTATATTGGCAGCTTTTAAGACGCTGTTATATGTGATATACTTGTATACCTGAAAAACGTTTGGCATGTCTTGTATTTCACCTTCCATTATATATTCAATAGATGGACATAGGGAACTACATCACTGACTGGTATCGTTGGTACCTCTTATCAAGATATTCTTTAGATAGAAGCTGAGAGATGAGTATGTAGGTGAGGAATTTGATTCTATACAAAGCTTATAGAACAGATCCCCGGGGAAATCAGACTATGAATCTATACAGTGTTACTTAGATCCAGGAACAGTCGATAAATTGCAATTTCTCTGAAGCCACCCGTTCGAAAAGGGTTAGCTCCAATTCAAGAGCCCCACTATGATGTTAAGCTTATCGCTTGAACTATCCCAATGCGGCAGTTCAATGGTTCTCGTCCTTTTAACTTGTTTAGGCTCATCTTTGACATCCGTCTCCTCATCTCCTCATCTCCTCATATTGACCACATCGGGATATTCCCTTCGACATAAATACCCTCCAAGTCACCCGGGGTATTCTCATGCTTCTTCGGTCTATCCAACGTGTAAGACAAGCATCTGTCACTGTCGGTATATCAGTCTATCCACCCCACCACATCCTATGCGACACATGCAATCTAACCCATCCAGATCTCCATAGCTCGAACTCAGATCCCAGCGATCTACCAATCCAATCCCCTGTTCCAACAAACCTACCCAACAACCATGCCACCCACCAACAAAACATGGCACATCCAGCACCACGCCCTCGCGCACCAACCAGACAAAACAAAGCAATTCATCTGCCCAGCAGAAACAAGCCCCCACCGCGCAACCCTACTAAGCTTCCCCTCACGCCGCTCAACACTCCCAGAACTCAACGCCGCAACCCGCAATGAGATAATATCCCTCGCGACAGCAATCGCCGCCTTCGAGCCCGTCCGTCTCCACGCCCGACCAGAAGACATCCCATCAGCCCAAGGCCTCCTCGACAAACAGACCACACTATCACCCCAGCAGCGCGCGAACATAACCCTCATTTCCGCGCCAACAAACCACTGCTGGATCCGCGACACAGGCCCCGTCTACATCCGCAGCGCGGACGCAGCAGACAAAACCCGCTACGCAATCGACTTCCGCTTCTGTGAATGGGGCCACAAAACAACAGAACGCATCTACGGCGCCGGCGTCTCGCCCGCAGCGGCCAAAGCCCTGGAAAAGTCCCCACAGTACGTGGAGTGGCCGGTAATGGACGACGAAGCCATGCGCGAGAACACGGCTTTTGCGGGCGTCGTGCTGGATCTCGAGAATGAGAAGATGGAAGCTGTGGCGGATGTTGTTGTGCGCGTGCAGACGGATATCAGGCTCGAGGGCGGGGGGATTGAAGTTGATGGAGAGGGGACGTTTATGGCGACGGAGAGTAGTATTATTGGGGATGCGCGGAATGCGGGACTCGGGAAGGCGGAGATCGAGGCTGAGCTTGGCAGGTTGCTGGGTGTTAGTACTTTTATCTGGTTCCCTGGTCGGGTTGGGCTTGATGTTACCGATGTGCATATTGATGCTGAGGTGAGGTTTGTCAGGCCCGGTGTTGTTGTTGTTTGTCGTCCCCATGAGAAGGCGGATAAGGTGCATTGGGAGATCTACTCGGAGATTCGGGAGGTCTTGGAGAGGTCTACTGATGCGCGTGGACGGCGATTTGAGATTCATGATGTTGTTGAGCCGGATCCGGCCTGCGTTAAGGGGGATCTCCATGGGGAGGAGGATGCGCCAGCGGCTTCGTATGTTAACTTCTATTTCGTTAACGGGGGACTGGTTATGCCGGCGTTTGGCGATGCTGAGGCTGATGCGAAGGCCTTTGAGTTGTTCAAGAGCCTGGTTCCAGACAGGGAGGTCCGTCAGGTTGAGGTGAATGCCTTGCCCAGGACTGGGGGTGTGCTGCATTGCGTTACACAGCAGGTGATGTGAGGGGACTAGCTAGCTGCCCAGGTAGACATACAGAATCTCATCTTTTACTTGACAGGGATCAATACCTTATTTTTGTGCATATGCATGTAGCCTATAGGAAACGGTCGAGCCAAGCAAGAATATTCGAACATGTGATATTGACTATCGGATAGTCATGTTTTTGACCATCAACCTGCAAGTGTCGAAGATAGAACAAAAAGAGGCAGAGGAGAGAAGTCAGAACGAGAGACCAAATAAGCCCCCACTCCCACGCGGATCGTAACTCATGTAAATAGTGTAAGATGTATGTCTTTTTTGGGCTTCTTTTGTACCAGCAAAATCACCAGCAAGAAACCAAGATCCCCAGTTGGGATCTGCTACCATCCGGAATCCAGATTACAGATCTAGACAGGTATCAGAGGACCTTGGGAAGAAACGAAAAGAGGTAAAGGAAAGAGAACACCATCCCAGGACGCCCAGTAATGCCGCGCCACATAGCAGACCGATAGAACGCAGGCGGGAAAAGGCAAGGAAAAAAAGGAGAAACACACATAAACTTCGTAACTGATCAGGGTCAGAAATTCATCTGATTGAACATCCAGCTGAAGTCCCAGGATGATAGCCATGGACATCTGAGTCAGTGTCCGAGCCAGAGCCAGAATCAACCCAGAACAGAACCGAGACCAGGTCGAACACAAAACCCCATAAAACACCCGAGGCCCCATTCCCCCCCACATCTTATACCTCAAAGACTCAACTGATCAATACTCCCCACCCGCCCGCTCCCGCCAAGCCGCCCCCCACCCTTCGTAACCATCCCGAGGCGATAAAAGCGCTCTTCGCCAGCCGGTGTTCTCCCACCAATATACCACTTCTCCGGACCGATGGCATCGCGGAACCCGCCCGAGCCGCTGGAAGAGTCACTCCCGCGACGCTGGCGGTCTGGAGTGTCACGGTTGATCGGGATAGGTGTTGATGACGGTGGTGTAGAGGGGAGGGATGTCTGGTCGTGGTGGTAGTGATGTGAAGGGGCTGGACTTGGGCCTTGGACTGGACCGGCTGGTGTTGTAGTTGCTGAGGAAGAAGAGGACGTGTGGGTGTGGTGGTTATGGTGGTTGTGGTTGTGGTTGTGATTGTGGTGAGCTGTGGCGGAAGCAGATGATGGTACTGAGGAGCCTTGAGCGGAGTTTGCTGCTTTTGTTGCGATGGTGCGGGCGCTCTGGGAGATTTGGGCCGAGGAGAGGGTTGAGGTAGTGTTGCCGACTTGCTGGGTGGGTTTGTAGGTTGACTGGGCGCGGAAAGCGGCCAGGAAGTTGGCGAGGAATGGACGGTTGTTAGACATGTTGGGACAGATTCGCCTGTATAGATGATTTGACTATAGAATAGGAGTTTCAGTAGAATCAGTAGAAGAGAAGTTTGAGAGATCCCGTTAAGAGATCCCGATCCCTATAGGCGCTCCAATCACGGGCGTTGGATTATGGCCATGACGTTACGTAGGAAGTTTTCGGAGTCTTTTATATTTTCTCCATTTTCTCCATTTCTCCGCTACTCTATGTTGTACATTAAATAATACTAAATATACCTCTTACATATAAATGAGAAGTACCTTGTGATGTTCTTCCATACCCCAGATTCCCCAGTCAAAATGGATCCATAAGTCTATTTCTAGCTGCTTTTCTAGTAAATCCTAACACAAAAACACCTTAATTCACACCTCATTCCCAAAGCACACATATGTCCTGCCATGCCGACTTTACACGAGAAAAGAGGCCATGCGATGCAGAAAAGAAAGGGAAAGATAGAAGCACATGGTAAAAGAAAAATGGACTGCAATGAAAGAAACGTGGCAATTCGACAACAACCATCCCATGAAAGATAATATATATAAAAAAAGCTTTTCTTCTTTCTGATGTCGAACACTCGCGCAAAAGATGAACACATGCCCATGTCTATGTTGTGGACGCCGAACAAACCACCCACCATACCATCTGTCCCTCACGTCGGGGGTTCAAGATAAAATGTAACCAGACTCGCAAACCACTTGAGTAAGAATGCACACCCCACACCAGATGGGATTATAAGAAAAAGAGATAGATCGACAAACGATACTAAAACAAAACCGGAAACGGGGGACGCTAGGAGCACGTAACGCCGTCAAGCTGAAAGCCGGGAGCGAACGGATCAAAGGACTATCGTAGACGGATTTGCTGAGACATCGTGACCAGTGGATTTGCACCAGCAGAGAAGCTAGGAACGAAGGCCTAGAAACAATAGAAGAGAGGGTGGAGAGCAATAGTCCTACCCACAGCGTGAAGAAAAAAAGAAACCTGTGGTCTCTTGCTTCGTCGAGACGCTTTTTCAATCTCATGCCTCATAGTCATCATCTTGCTTTCCGATCGAATTCACCGTCTACTGTCTCGCGGGCTGCACAGTACCTGCATATTATTGTTAGAACAATCCCATGCTATAATGGGCGGGGTAGGAAAAAAAAGGGCAAGAACTAACCGTCTCCGCTCAGCGTAGTCGAAGCAAGGTACAGTCCGTTCATACCGCTCTCAGGACCGGTCGAGGCGGGGTAGAACTTGCGGTCGTGGTCGACGGGGGCGTGGATCGGCTCCTGGCCCGCGGCCATGGAGTGGGGGAAAACGGGGTTAATGTAACCGTCGGAAGAACCGTGCTGAAACATCGAATTCCAGTCAACACCCGGGTGATGTGAATGGGGACCGGGCATGACCGGTTTTTGGTCATGGTAGACCGGGGGCTTTACCTGTTCAAGGGGACGATCAACCGTCAGCTGCTGGCCATGGGCATCGACACCAGGCTGCATGAGATACGGATTCTGCTTGGGTCCAGCCATCCACGAGGCTCTCGCGTGCGCCTGGCCAGCGGAGAACGCGTCGTCACCGGGACCACGGTTCATGCCGTTGACAGACTGCATCGTGAAGCCTAGCGGCTGCTGCTCCGTGTAGCCAGGACGGCCTGTAGCCATTCCATTGCCATTCACGGCCCCATCGAATTGCGTACCCATAACGCCATTGGAGTGGGGGACGGGATTACTGACTTCATCCTGGAGCGGCTTGGGGGATTGGCCGCGGCAGCCGCAGCTGCTTGCTGTTGAGACCGCTTCAGATGGGCCTGGGGGTGGGACAAGTGAGTCGCACCGGTCGGATTACCCCGGCGGATTGAGCACTTTTGGAAGTGACGCTTCAAGATATCACTGCGGGAGAAAGTGTCCTTGCAAAGAACACACATGTAGGGGCGATCACCAGTGTCTGTACAAATCAGAGAAAAAAAATACGTCGGTTAGCAAATCTCAATCAACTTGGAATTTCAAACTTTTTCCTTCGAGCTGGCTTCGAAAACTCACGTCTCAACAGATGGCGCTTGAGGTGCTTGGCGTGGAGGTAAGTCTTGTTACAGTGCGGGCAGGGGAATTTGCCGTCCGCGTCCTTAGCAGGGATAGTGGTGCTCTTAGCTGTACCATTGACCCCGTTAGAAACCGGAGTCGCGCGGCCTGGGACACTGGGCAAAATGCCACGGCGGCCCTGAGAGCCGACAACCTGCGTCCGTGGTGGTTCCTTGGCGTAAGGGGAGCCGTTCGCGCCGTTCACATCAGGAGTCATACCCCAACCCTTACCATCGGAGTAACTAAAGGCACCGGAAGGAAGACCATTGAAATCCGGGCGACGGTCGCGCGGGGGTGCCGGAGCAATCGGCTGAGGGTAACTCTGAGCGGAGGATGCGGGCGGAAGGACACTCGGAGGTGGGGGGTACTGCTGATGCGCCTGTGTTTGAGGGTTAGGTAGATTCAACAGAGACGATGGCGGAAGGCTACCGACAGTCGTGTGCGGCATCATAGGGGCCTGGGAAGCCCCGTAGACATCGTGAGTTGACGGAGGGTACCGCGACAAATCCGGACGGTACGGCTGGCCCATGTAGTGGTGAGGCGCGGGCGACTGAGGGTGATGAGGCTGCAATGGAGGCAGAGTATGCGGCTGCGAAACCGGATACTGCGGCTGCATCGAGTATTGTGGCATGTGCATGCTCGAGATGGGAGTCGAAGACATGGGCGTGGAGCCTGGAGGCAGACTGGTGGATGGAGGACGGGAAGGGTGAGATCTGGGATCCATTGTGGACAGAGGAGAGATCGTGTAGGAAAGAAAGAAAGATGTTCACGGTAAGTCAATCATCAAACCCGCACTCTGGATGATTTTTTTTCTTCGAAGCAAAGGAAGCTCCTTGTTTGAAAATTTTCCTGCGAACAGAGAGGCAAACGGTCACAGGGTCTCACGGGATTCACGGGTTCACACGAGTTGACTCCACACGAATGCGAGAGAGAGGAAGAAAGAGATGCTTAATTGAAGAAGATTCCCCACGGTCACCCACCAGAAGGAAAAATGGGATGGTGATTTATCCGCACGTTGTCACCGTCGATGGTTCTGTATCCACCGAAGAAGCGGGCGTGCAAGTGGGTCTCTCGCAGCAAAAAAACAACTAGTCCGAGATCTGCTTCGCGTCAAGATAATGAGATCGAGGAATTGACTCAGAAATAGCCAATAGAAAGGAAATATTTCAAAGAATGAAACGAAGAAGATTGAAGTGCAGTGAATTGAGGATTGCGAATTGAGAATTTGGGGAAATTGGGGAGGAGGAGAAGAAGAAAATGGGGGATAAGTTTCTTGGTAAAGACGAAAAGGAAAATTCTAAGGAAGACCGGGTCGAATAAAAAAAAAAAAAAGATAGAAAAGACGAGAAAAGACGGAAAAAGACGATCGTTCCTCGGGGAGGCAAGAGGCGAGAGGAGAAAAAAAAAGAGATGAAAAAAAAAGACAGGTAATTACAGTATTTTCAGTTCAAAATTACCAAAAAAATTACATACGATGTCTTCCGAACTATGGCCGATAGCGGTAGTATAGACGTATTAGGATTGTTGGGATTTATTGGATTTATAGGTCTATTAAAGATTAATTCGACTTAGATTTTAGATTTACAAAGAAATATAAAGAATAACCAAAAAAAAAAAAAAAAACACAAGAAAAGGAGACCCTAAGTTTCAGAGACATAGACACAAAGTAGACACATCGTCAAATCTCAATTTCTGATCTTCCTACGCGTCCGGACATGATGACGCACTTGCAAGGTATATCCCACCTAGGCTCCCGTGGACGGATGATAATAAAGCCCCGAAACCATACGGAGTCGTCGAACAATATATGATGTCTTCCATATAGTTATATCATATGTAATCTGATTATTCACCGGGAATAGATTATGAACGTACCACATAAGGCTCACTGCCACATACGTTGTATATGTTGTACTGCAATCAGGGCCCAATCCTTGGGTGCCTCCGATCGCGGCGATTACCAGACTATTTATTGGGCACAAGTGACCATTCAAACAATCAATTATGTACACACGTAGGTATGCCGTTGTATATATGATGTTGGAGTAGATCTTATATTTGGAGATGGAGCCATCTCCCCGAGGGTGGATTATGGCTGACCCTGGCTCTTCTTTGTTTTTGGCTCCGCAGTGGCTGACAGCCCCGCAAGTGACATCTACTATAGTTATGTATTCTTCTAACTATGGACTGTTCTAAATACTCCGTATACATATCTGAATTACTATGTTGTGTAGTATAGATACAATACTGCACGATAGATAACATTTCAGCCAACGTAAGACTTCCACTCTGCACTGATCTCTTCAAGCACGTCATCCGGGGCCCGAGGGAAGATGAGCTCCATTGAGCTCGGCAGAAGACTCGCCATACATCGTTAACTCCCTCACCCTGTAGGCTGCATTTGGCTCCTGCATGCAGGCCAGATGTACATGGCAATGTCTTCAGAAGCGGGGCATGGGTTCACAGGCCTCTTTTTGGGGAAGACTGGGATTGTCCGACCGAAGGCTTCTGTAACGGCCATGCAGTGTTGCCCTACATCAGGAGTACTTTAGTGGATGCGCCGTAGCCGCTTTCTGTTCCGCAGTGGTTTCCGCACTTAGCTTCGTGGGTTGATTTGGAGTGAAACATGGAGCGAACTATGCCATAAAAGAAAATTAAGCGTATTGGACTACCAATGGAATAAGTCTAATTGTCTCACTAGGACACTAATACTATTGCTATCTAGGTGCTCAATATATGTACTCCGTAGGGAAATAGAGTAGTATTCCGTACGGAGTACTCCGTAGAGTGTTTCTCCTAAGTTCAGCCACACAGGAATGCTCGAGACAAAATTGGCATTCAGGGGGTTCCCCTTATTGGACGTGGCTACTTCCGTGCTCTGACATAGGCTGCAGTTCGCGTACTTTTGCAATGCGGACTCCTTTTATTATTCTATTATTAAGCCGAGATCTCGACCGAGTAACATGGCCTAAAGTTTCAGATCCTGCGCGCCATTCGAGTCCCGTGTGACTACGTGGTTTATCATATTGAATCCGAAATTGGACCTCAGGATATACTCTGATATTACTTTTTAGATAAACTCTAGGCAAACTATAAAGTACAAACATACGATTGTAAAATGTACGGAGTACTACTCCATACAACATACGTATATTTGCCGGAGATAATCTGTATTCCGGACCCAACATCCCTGCCCCTCCTTCTCCACCCCTTCGCAAGAGCTTCTCCCGCTTCGATTGTGGACCTGGAAGGCTTCGACCAGGGTTCTGCAGAAATACTGAGACCACCTGATCTCAACTTGCTATATTATATTGAAGATATTATGGCTCGTTTTATTTATTATTCTAAGATTCCGCCAAGGGGCGAGAATGAATCCAAGCTACGACGTAAAAGGAAGTTCGCTTGACCTTCCACTTTGTTTCACCTCGGTATGTGTACGTGTGTACACGGAATATCGTGGGCATTGCCAGCGTGTGCCTAATTTACTGGCATATGTTGGACTCTGTGCTTTTCTCTTCATGCTGCCTAAAAGGATTACAATTCCGGGAAGGGAAATTAGTTCTCGGTGGCTTGACAACTATTAAACGCGGTGTATTGAAGTGGCAGGTGGCTTTCTCTGCTTTTCAAAATAGTTACACTCGGCATCAATGCCGGGAGTTAACGGACTCCACTCCAGGTCACCGAAACGGTTCGCAAAGTACGGTGAGGCTTTCCGAGTCTTAAATTTTGAATCCGATCAGGGGTTATCAATTCATTTGTTACTAATTATTTCCTATTTTGATACTGAGACTTACTGGTTGTTCTTGTATTAGACTAGTCTGTACAAATGAGCCTAAGATTATCACTTGGCAGTGTTTTTTCCTTTCCATGAAGAGCTTGGCCGTATTCGAGTCCATATGTAACAAACCCACTGTATACCGACAGAAATGGGGCCGCCAGTAGGGCTAAAGTGCCCGGATGCTTAAGGTGTTGTTGGCATCATTATCAACCGGGATAGGAGAGAATAGCGCGCGCGAGATGTAGATCCCGCCCCAGTCCCCATCGCTGCCGAATATTATATCACGTGGTGGGATATACGTTCGTCGCGTATGCAAAAACCACACGAGCCATGATTTAACAGGAAAATATTGAACATAAAAAATGATGTGGTCGGCATGTTCGATACGCTCTATTCAACGCACATCCGATAGCGCTCTCCAACATCCGATACACACAAAAAGACCAGCTTGTTCTCGGCATAGGCCGGAAACACCGCTGAAGCCAAGTCCGGATCGCCGAGTTTCAGGACTTCATGCAGCCAATCAGGAACCACCACCCGCTTTAGCGGACGAGAGGATCGTGCCGCCACCGACCTCATAGGCTGCCGATGTCTGTAGTCGAAACCCGAATGGGAATAGCTGTTTCTTATTTTCTTTTTTTTTTTTCACAAGGTCCTCTTGGGGATCTGACTTGCATTATTTTATTTTATATTTTATGATCGGTTATAGGCGGGCGTATTGGGATATCGTATTTGGCAAAAGATTCAAGGTTTGATGTTGACTTTGAAATTGACTTTGGAGTGTCAATGTCAAAAAGAGTCCACGGGTGGTCACAGTCCCATTCTCCAATTCTCCATCTTTCTCCATTTTCCCATGTGCTCTGTGGATCGGAATCCATTCTGTACAACATGGGGTTTATAGGGCTCACATTGACAAGGTAGCTCAAGAACGAATTTGCCATTCTATATTCTTCAATGTTCTACATTGTAATTGCCTCACCCTCGCCTTGGAATCAACGTGTACCAGTGGCCTTCTCTCCTGGCCGCGTCATGGGTTTCGGATATAATTCGATATTAGGATGGCTACGCATATATGATTCGCCTCCTATTAATATCTGATACTGACCTCGCTACCAATTCTTGTCAAATAGTAACAGTAAGGGAAGTTCATATTCTGACCCTTGGATTCTTCGGTCCACAGACCATGGTCGGGCCGAACCATCTGTTTGCAGTGTAACATTCAGGAATGCTTGAACCATTCAATGTTTTTTTCGAATTTGCATAAATTAGAGCGCCTAAAATGCAGCCCATCGGACCGAAGCATTGGTAATAATAAAATCCCCTCAAATAATGTCACCCAAAAAAAAGGGAAAAAAAAAAAAAGGATCAGTTCGCAATGGGAAAAAGGCAAAACGGGGCCCGATATGGAAATTGTAACGTACAATACGGCGGTAGACTCGGCTCACCCCCGACCCAAGAACAGCCACTTGCGAATTCGCTCTGATGACCACTTTTAATTTTTCAAGGTCATCCATGGTTCAGACCGCTAGATCTGTCAAAGAACCAAAAAGAGAAACTCCAGACGGTCCACTCAAATCCAGGGACCTCAGAACGTCTATGGATTCCATGGGAATTTGAGTCCTTCAAACCTTGGGAAATCATTTGGATTCGTCATGACGTAGTGCCGATCTCCGGCTGTTCCTGGGCCCTTCTCTCTCAGCCCCTGACAGTGACGATCGGGACTGCGTGCAATCTGGACGGGAGCGTGGATAAGAGGGGCTGTACTCCGTACTCCGTACAACAAGGGTCTTCCTAACACGTTCTTTTTGTAACCTTTCGCATTCTTGTCCCGGTTCTTGTGGTTGGAGGCGCTTTAGGCTTCCTTTTTTTCTTTTTTCAATTAGATTTCTCCGAGGTTTGACCTTCGAGAAAATGATGTACCAGACTATATGCTCTCCAAGTTTAAATATGATAAGTACTGCTTACTATTGAAAACTATAGAAGTTTTTTTACGTGCGGAAAACTATCTCACGGAAAATGGCAAGGGTAGTATACAAGTGGGACTAGCAGATGGCTCCTCGTGTTGGGGGTGTGGGTTACCCCCCATCTGGAGTCAGATTAAGCATATCTCTGTTCCAACCCTTTTTGTTTGTTTTTCTCCGTTGCATCCATGTTCAGTGTCCACCACCGCCGGTGGGGTCTCAGGGGTGGTGGAGCTTACAGGATTCCAACTTCCCGGGGATCAAGGCACGTTGTACAAAGTACTTACCCGTGGGGTGGAGGTGATTGCTTGGTTTCCGTACTTTGGGGATTGAGTTGGGTTTTAAATAACAGGCTTGGTGTCTGCCTTGCTCTCAGGCTCTAGGCATTGGTTGGTTTGTTCGGTGCTCTCTTAGGAGGGCAAGTAGTATATATTCTCCCTTTGCGTGGAGGTACCATGTACAAAGTGCAAGAGACGATCAGCAATTTACATGTTTCTTCTGCAGTATATGTATCCTTTGCATAATAATCTCTTGCTTTTTTCTTTGAATACGAATGACCAAAATATTATTTACAATATACAGTGGAATATGGCGTGTCCTTGAGGTCTATATCCTCCTTGAATGACCTTAATGCATTTGTATATATATATATGCAAGAATGCCAATTATTCTGCCTCCTTTGATAGAACACGTAGATGTTAAAGAATCCGAAATCGTTTTCATCCCAGTAAAATGCCATACAGCTCTCATACAGTCAACCTTATTTCAGCCATATGGAACTGGTGGAGTAGTGGGTTTGCCCCATTTTCTCCGTCATATCACATAGCCTAAATCAGGCCAGGAGGGGCACTGGGTCAGTCACCATGTGATACTGTCAGATCGGTACATATTATGGAGCCATATCTATATTTTCTGACATGCAGGTGGCAAATGCTTACATTCTTGTCGGTGGGTTCATCTGGGGCCATCACTACTTTTTAAAGATAGAAGTCTCTGCATGGAGGTAGGGATATTTTCATCTTACATACGTTGGATTGAGCGTGTTAAGGCTCTTTGGCTGATACTATCCATCGACTCTTACCCTAGTAGAAGACTGAAGGTATCAAACTAAGACGCACAAAAGGAATACTTCAAGAGGTAGCTATAATGTGTTATATGATATTAAGTCACTTACTACGAACGTAAACATCAAATCCTAAATCGCAGACTAATACCGTGACTTCTCCACGAACTCGTGAGACCTAGATAGGATTATCTGCATCATCCGCCTTGGGCAAAGCAGTTTCATCGGGCTCTCGAAGCTCAGGCTCAATGCCCTCACTAACGACCGGCTCATGCTCAATCCCATGGATAGCATGCTCGACATTGACCACAGGACCTTTGAACCAGCGATGGGCATCAACAACCCACCAAATCGTAACCGCCAGCATCGGCGCACCCCAAACAAGGCAAGTCCAATTCATCAGATCAGGCGTCAGGTTTTTACCAGTAACACTAGGCAAACACAAGATCGGGACCATGAAAAACACAAACACAACACCAGCGCCACCGATATACGGGCTAAAGGGACCCAGATGCCAGGGGCCCCTGCGGAACCGATCACCAACAAAGAACACCCGAATAGTGATAGGAACGGCGAAAGCAAAGAACTGCGCAATGGCACCAATAGAGAACAAAGCGCCAATCGCCACGTCCCCAGCCAGAATAAGAAGACACATCAAGATGCCGAGGACGGCATTCAGCACAACCGCATTAACGGGCGTCTGCGTATACGGATGCACCTGCTTCCAGTAATTTGAGAACGGAAAGCAGTCGTCACGAGCATAGGCATATGTAACCCGCGACGCAGCAACCATACACCCCTGACCCATAGAAAACCCACAGACAATCGTCAAAGCCAAGATAGCCATAGCCGTCTTCTGCGGCATGACCTGCAGCAAATAGGACGCCCAGGGCTGTCCCAGATCGGAGTCAAGAACGGCCTCGATATCCAGCACCGTGTATGCAACAACCAGCTGTAGGAACCAGCCCATCAACCCACCCACCCCGGAGGTGAGCACGATTGCGCGCGGCGAAGCAATGTTCGCGTTCGAGCACTCCTCGCTCAAATGGAATGGCGAGTCGTAGCCGGACATTGTCCAGATCACGCCCACGAAGGTCATGAGTACGGCGACGCCGTCTGGGAAGTCGGTTAGGTTTGTTATCTCGCCCCAGACTTGTTTGGAGGGGGTGAATTTCGGGCTGTTTTTCGTGTTAGCAGGGATCATGACGAGGACTGCGATTAGCGCGATGAAGTTGAATGTTGAGCCCCATGAGTTGAACTGTGCTACTCGCTTCGTGGGCATGCTGCTGATTCCAGCGTGTAGGACCATTATGAGGGTCGTCAGCAGGAAGGTCTGCCATGTTGTCGGTACGTAGTCCGGGTTATAGATTGAGACTGCTGCGAGGATCATTGCGCTGAGCGAGTAGTCGACCGATGGAGCTGCAGTTATCTGTCCGATCCAGTTGGACCAGCCGGTGATCCAGGCGGCAAAGGGCCCGTAGCCTGGGGGTGCGAGGACTGCTGCGGCGTAGTATAGTCCACCGCTGTATAACACATTAGCCTTCTTCTCTAAACACCAACTCTCGGGTGTGACATCGGGCAGTGTATCATACCTAGTCGGCATTGCTGAACATAGCTCTGCCATCGACATTGCAATGCACTGGATAAATATCATAGCAATGATCCAGCCCCAGACCATACCCGCTGTTCCGGCATATCCCATTCCTTTAAACCAATCAATATCGGCTATACTCTATACCAAATCGTATGATCACGGATCTGTGAGTACTCACCATACCATAGGGTACTCGCAAACGACGGTAGCAACCCCAGAACAGCAAAGCTGACGCAGAAAGTCGTCCATAGCGAGAACTCACGCTTGAACTCTTGCTTGTAACCCAGCGCCGTGATCACTCTCTCATCATCATCCATATCATGGTCCGTATAGGGCACATCGCCATCCGGGAGAACGGAAGTGACTTGGGCATTTCTAGCCTCACGATGTCTTTTGGACATGTCCGAAACAGCAGTTTGGGTCTCCATGTTTGCGCCCATGGCCAAGATAAACAGGTGTGCCGCTACTAATGTAAGCGGTATATATATCAACGAAATGAAATGACAACCATGCAAGGGGTGAGCAAGAATGTCTTCGTCTTCAAGCAACAGCCAAGGGGAAACGAAGCAGAATAAAAGAGCCCCGGATTATGGTATATAAAGCAGGATGACAGGGGGTAGGTAGCCTGTTATCTATGCATAGCACGAGACAATTTGCCTTTTGCCCCGCGCATTGGCGAACTCAATAACCAAGTAGATATGTCTAAACGAGCAGGAATAGAGCCAGTCCGAATTGGGAGTAACAGACATTGGACCCGACACCATTGTGCAACGAAGACCGGTGGACAAGTGAGGGGGAAACGCCTCGTGGAAGCAGGGTCTCTCCGCAATGTGCTCCTTACAAAGAGGCGCGATAAGAGCAAATGACCATGGATGTTGATAAATTAAAAAGATATATTGAACTGCATGATAAACAGATATCTTATTCGAGCACGCGGATGGCCTTACCCCGCAATCTTGTGACTTGTAGGGAAGGGTAATATCACCGCTCATTTGATGCACAGGGATTCGATGATCGGTGCTATAAGCTTGGTAGATAGAGCTCTAGTCCCAGCAGGGAAACTCCAGGCGTTATCCTTCACGGGACTTCTGCGAGAGAGCGTTAGCGCGGTACTTGGAGCTGTGGTTATCATCGTGATAACAGAGATAAGGGCTTGACTCGGGCGTCCACGGGTGTCGTTCGTGTTGATTAGCTACATATGTATGTATCAGGCTTTCTGAAAATCGCCAGGACTTCTTTTGTCCTTTGAGGCTTGTTATCTAAGGATGGACTTGCCTCGTTGGGAAAAGAAGCTGTGGATTGAATGCTGGAGAACCTAGTTCGTTATATATAATGTCATTAAATCTAGTCCACGATGACAACGCTATCTAAGTGATACCCCTTGCTAGCTCGAAAACCAAACCATGGAATACTCGAACCTGCAAGGTATATAAGAGTCCCAGAGTCTCTAAGAGCTCTAGGCTGTTCAGCCCGACAATCTAAGGGAAGGTCGTATATCGATAGTGTAAAATCAAGCATACGGACCGTGAAATACATATTTACTTGGAAACAACTGTTTCTATGCGGTATTAAAAACAGAGAAGACTTTCATCGCTATTCTACACAGTACAGCCCCAGCCTGCCCACCCCAAAGTCCTGATTCATATCGATCAAAGGGGAGGCAGGTATATACCCTTGCGAATAATTTAGAAGGGCTAAAAGAAAGTCAGCATAGAAAACAAACCTCCAAATCCACTGTAATTGACTCACGTTGTCCTCAGGGGCGATGCTACGGTCGTAGTAGGTATCGAGGAAAGGAAGCTTGCGGAGGATGTCGTTGCGCACACGGGGAACCTCGCCGAAGAGGAAGAGGGCACCGGAGCCAACGGCGACACCGAAGCCAGCAGCGAGGGAACCACTGTTTAGAATGTCATTAGCCACTGCGTCTTGTCCAACCTAGGAGGGGGCAATGCGGGATGTACTCACAGCTGGACGGCTGTGGGAAGGGTCATACCGGCGGCGGTGCGGGGGATGTAGTACCTGAAGATTAGTGAGACGTTAGCTTGGTGTTCTTGTTGTTTGATTGATCTGCCCTCTTCGATATCCAGCTCTTTTGCCAAAATCCCCGCTCCCCCACAGATGCCAGACACCCGTCAAGCTCCGCTGCGCGAGAGGAAGTGGGCATCCAATCAACTAAGAAATTTTCGTTGGCGAGCACAATGTATGTTTCATTCGCTCCATCCGATATGCTTATCACCGACAAACATGTACTGTCCGGGATTCGAGGGAAAGGATATGGGGGAGTCTCACTTGGGCGCATAGGCGGAGGCCTGGGCCGCAGCGCGGCGAGCAGTAGGGGCGAACTATGGGATATGTGTTAGCATTGATGCGACATCGTCTATCTCGTTTCATTCCGGAGCTCGGAAGCCGGTTGTGATACTCATGGCCCGACTGTCCTCTACCCGGAGTGCGCGGCCGAGTAGGTAAGAAACCTCGGAAGATAGTACAAGGTCCTCTAATCTTCTGGGTATAGAATTACTTACCATCTTGAATGACACCGAAGTGATTTGGTGGGACAATTGCTAGGAGACAGGAGCTGGCACTTGGTGGTCGACGAAAACCGGGAGTGCCCGAGTTGGCACGTGACCCCAAAGCCAGTGGCCAATCAGAGGAGGTGTAATTGTTTTCGTTCAATTTTCGAAGTATGAGATCAAGTCAACGATTATTTGGGAGAGTAACCTATTCAATTTTCGCTAAACTAAAGCATCACAGCTGGAAAATCGCGTCGAAGAAAAGCCTAAAATAGATGGCAAAAGAAGGGGCAAATGAGGTAACCATAATTACTACTTGTCGACCAGAGAAACTAAGCGATATCAATACGTTTATTGACTTGAAATTAGGATGCTTTTTTGCGGCTCCGGAGAAGCTGATACGCCTAGACTCCAAAAGTTCATGTGATGGCTGAAAAGAAATGGAATAAGAAGATATGTGCTTCAAAAAACCCCTTGGTCTGACATGCAAGAAATTCAACTGGGACAGAAATGATCGAAGAGACGCACAAAAGGAAAGCAGCATCACCCAGATACAGTGGAAACAAAGAGATTATAAGAACCACGTAGCCAAACACCCTAACTGTACATTTGTCTCATTAGTCGACTTTGTCGGTCGAGCCTCCATTGAGGAAACCCTCCTTGCCGTCCAGGTGGAAGAAGCCACCGTTGTTGTTGGTGTTGCCAATGATGCCGCCGCGCGCAGCACCACGTCTAAGGCGTCCACGCCCGAAAATGGTGGCCACAGCAACAACGGCACCCAAGATAATGAAGAAGAGAATAGGGTGACTGCCGATGAGAGACCGAGTGAAGAATAAGATAGTCTCAAAGGTGCCGATGGTAGATTTGGGTGACAACTTCGAAGGGGAAGCGACGACGAGAGGAATGGTCTCGAGAATGGAGGTCCGCGAGGCCATAATAGGAGCTCCACTTGAAGCAGTATCCCAGTAGCGGCGGTTCTATAGGAGGTCAGTTATAGGGCTCGAGCAATCTCGTGGGGGAAGACTTACATCTTGATCATTGATAATAACGCGGTCACTGTTCTCCACGTCGATGCCGTAAGTTGTTCGCAGCCAGCGCTCCCAGAAGTCGCCATCGACCCAGGCGAATGCGACTTGCTTCTTGTCGTCCTCGCGGATCGTAATACGCATGTTCTTCGCAGCCCGCAGTGCACGCTGATCATTACGGTCATCGGCTTCTTCGATACGCAGTTGCTTGGAATCACGAAGTTCAGCCCGCTCAAGGCGGAACAATTGAACCTGCTTGTCCATCCATTCAAGGGCGGCTTCCTTCAGCTCGCGCTTAGATTGCTTGAAGTCATCGCTACGGCGCCGGCTGAGGAGTCCCAGAACGACGAACTTTCCATTCATGATTTCTTGCGCATTGGATGCGGTGAGCTCAGGTACGATGGGCAGCCACACAGTTTGCATCCACGAGAGAATCTGACGGAAATCTCTCATGTCCTTAGGAGCAAGGGCATTGTAATAGTTGGGACGTCCGTCACGGACGACCAGAAGACGCGGCCAGGTAGAGATCTTGAACCGCTCGGAAAGAGCAGCACTGTCGGACTTGACAATGCGAGCGTGTCCCACAAGACTGAGGGTGAGGCGGTTCATAGCCTCAAAATCTTCAGACGTAGTCGCGTGGTCGTAGAGATACAAGAACAAAACCTCTTCGGTTTCTTCCAACCGCTTAAAAGTAGTCGCGTCAACATCCTGAATGCTCGAGCCCACACCGACGGCTTTGTTGGTGTACGCGATCAGATCTCCCAAGCCACGAAGACCGGTATATTCAACTCTTTCGCCGCCACGGAAGAAGTAGATCGTTGGGTAGGCATTCACGCGAGCATCCTCACACAGTCGCTTCTCAAGATCGCAGTTCACTTCGCCAACATTGAGGGTATCCTTCATTTCCTTGGCCATCGAGTTCCAATTCGGGGCCAGAGCCTGGCAATGATGGCACCAAGGGACGTAAAACTTAATGATCCAGGGATCATGTGTAGTCGTTACGAGACTTTGGAAGCTTTCAGCAGTGAGTGGGATGGAAACACCCTGGGGATTAGCAGGCCGTCCTTGGAGCTTGGCCTTGACAGATTCTGGGCTAACGCCTTCCAATTCTGCGGTCTCGATGCTCTGCTTCTCGACAGCTGTTTTCGCGCCAGGCTTCACCACTTCAGGTTTGGCAGTCATTTCCATGCTCTTAGCGCCGGCCTTTGGGATTTGGACGCCTTGCGAAGGTCGGGACCCAGGCTTGATCGTCTCGAGCTTGGCTTCAATCATAGCGGCAATCTCTGACATCGTCTTGGCACCAACAGGGCGTCCGTCCTGAACGCCCATATCGTAGAATGCCCACGCGGGGAAGAATTCGACGTTCAACTTCGTGCAGAAATCGCCGAAGGCCAGGCAGTTTATCGACCCGAAATGGAGATTATAGTAGCCGGTAAACGAGTCCAGAGAGGCGAGCTCCCCGGGCTTCAGTCCGGAGAGGAATAAGGGATTTGAGGTCTACCACTAATCAGATCCAAGCCTCAAATGTTCAGAACAATGGAATATACTCACGTAGTAGTACTCGTACAGGGTCTGGTACATTGGAGCGGCCGTGCGGCAATGCGGACAGGTGGGGGAATAATGTTTAATCATCCTAGAAGAGTTAGAGCCCTGAGCGGTTTATTGGTTGCTGCAGAAGGGGTTCTCACCAGTAACCATCTTTGGTCACTTCCTCGAAATTCTCGGGGGTCAGCTGCGTCAACGGGGGCACTTTAATATCATTGAATGTTGTGGGGGTGTCGGAATCCACTCCGCGACCTCCCCTCTTGACAAGTGCATCTCCAGATTCTTGGTCGGAGGAAGCATCTGAAGGCGTGCCCAAAGCAGGCGCTACCAACAGTGAGAGGAGGGACCACCCCAGCCAAGACGGTTTCATTTTGGCGGAAGGAAAGGCGAATAACCGGGTAGTAGTTTAAAAGAGAGTATATGTAGTTTCAAGATGTCGCAGTTGAGCAAAACGAAGGACTCTGGTCGAGGCAGGGAAGATAATCGCGAAGTGTTACAGGTGGCACATTGGACGGGGGCGAAGACTGGCGACTCGGGTGGGCACTGGTCACGTCGCAGAAAGAAACAGCACTTAGCGACTATAGCGCCCCGTAGCTGAGAGCAAAGTAGAACTGCACACAGCCCAAACAAAGAACCAGATGTGAGGCTTTGATGGTATCGGAAAAGGTGAGTTGTTGCCTTTCCCCTTGCCGTTCGGGGGTGGAACATAAGGTTAATCCGCTCCGGGCCGACTTCAACACTTCATCTCCCTGGAACAGACCGACCCCAATATCACCAAGTCCATTCACAATGCGCTCTACACTTCGGCTACTGGCCAATGTCAAGCCCCGGTATCTGGAGCCTTTTGCTCCCACCGGATTGACGGGCCTTTTCACCCACCCCAGCCCTCGCCCTACTCTCATCTACCTTTACTCGACTACTCTGCAGAAGTTGCAGGCGTTCCCCGAATCCTCCGCCTACCGCCAATCCGTTGAAGCTTTGACCCGTCACCGCCTCCAGGTCGTTGAATCGCAAAAGCCTGCCGGATTCGATGCCTGGCTGGAGCGTGTGCGCAAGACCGTGGGAGCCGAACCTGAGCGATTCGCCAAGGTCCAGCGCACCGACGGCACCTACACCCATGCCGCTGCCCAACAGAAGGATGGATCCGACAATGCTCGCGGTGAAGAATGGGATGGCGAAGGCCTCTCAGCCACAACTGAGGGCCCCGCCCGTACCCCGCAACAAGAAGCGGAATGGGCTAAGATCATGAACGAGGCCAGCGAGACCACCGACAAGGCCCAGCATGACTTCTACCACGAAGATATGAAATGGGAGAGCGAGCCTGCCCTTGATGCCGACCAGTACGTGTACCTGCATAGCTGAATTGGCCATGAACAATTAGACAATAGAACGCTAACCTCTTTGCGCAGGATCTCTCACGTTGAACAGCAAATCGGCGCCGGACTTATCGAAGAGGTCATCCAGGTCGCAGAGGCAGAGCTCAAGCTTGTGGATGAGCTGGCCAAATCTAAGGTGTAAGTGGAAATTCGAAGTTCGGAGTCTACCTAGACTTACTGCTGACACTATTATAGGTGGGAGGAACTCGAAGAGAAGCCCCAACCCGGCCAGTGGACTTACTTCGAGCGTGGTAACTAGACAGCCCTTCTGGAATGGCTGTGGATTTTAATCTCTGTAACTACTACTAGAGGTCTCTTTGTTTGAATACGGGTTTTTGAGAGTTCAACCATCTGAAGCTTTGAGGTAGTCGTAGAGCTCCTAGGCTACGATTCTTGTATTCGACAACAAACCAACGTCACTTATCTATTTTTCTTGAGATACTGGTCGTTGTAATTGAGACACTCTCCCTAATAATATAGTATAGAGGTCATTGGTCTTCTAGTTCCAAGCTCATACACCAGGGCGATGCTTATGTACAGGGGAGCATATCGGAGGTATTTGAGCTATTATTTGGGCTATTGCTCCTTTGTCCTGTTCCTTAATTTGACAAGGAATATATTCCGCTAACCTCGCATAGAAAATCAGTATAGCTTTCTTCAATACAAATGAATATGAACTCCGTATACTTCGTCGGATATTTGTATAGTGGATAGACTGGAAGGCGGTGAGCCAAGGCGGGAATCCCTTGTGGACACATACATTGCTGTCCCTGAATGAAGCGCTCTCCCTCTAGCTCTCCTTCATCTCAATCCTTTACTAATTCCTCCAATTAATAACTTGCTCCGAGGATCGCTCCTCCCTATCATCGGGCTGTCTGAGCGGCTCGCGAAATCCCCTATCGCTGTCACAGGACCAACACCGCATCACACAACTCGTCTCATCCCCCACACAACATGCGGCTCGACGTCAAGGTACGCAAATTCAGACGATGAAATGCTTCATATACTTGCGGATCCGCTCTCCAGCAGATACCACAATATGATTCCGCAGGTGGATGTCCACAATTGGAGGGATTGCTGACGATAGATGTTACAGAGGCAGCTATTTGCCCGCTCCGAGCGGGTAAAGGGGATTGATTTCCACCCTACAGAGCCCTGGGTAAGCTTTTACAATCCACTCGGTAACTTTGCTCAAACTAATTCCTTTCTTAGATCTTGACGACCTTGTATAGCGGTATGCTAAGAGAGGGGCAGTATGCGAGATGCCCAACGCGCTAATTACTTTCCTGTATAGGTCATGTCTACATCTGGTCTTACGAATCGCAGGTAAGAGTCGGCACAGATTCACAGTCCCAATACTTTTATCTAAATCTTCTGCCCTCTAGTCTATCATCAAAACCTTCGAACTCACCGATGTCCCCGTTCGTGCCGGTCGATTCATTGCGCGGAAGAACTGGATTGTATGCGGTTCAGATGACTTCCAGCTCCGGGTCTACAACTACAACACATCCGAAAAAATCACGTCCTTTGAAGCACACCCGGATTACATCCGTTCTATTGCCGTCCACCCCACCCAGCCGTTTGTGCTCACAGCCTCCGATGACATGACAATTAAGCTTTGGGACTGGGAGAAGGGCTGGAAGTGCGTACAAGTGTTCGAAGGCCATAGCCACTATGTTATGGGCATGGCGATCAACCCAAAGGATACCAACACTTTCGCCTCCGCGTGTTTGGACCGGACCGTGAAGATCTGGAACCTCGGCTCTCCCCATGCCAACTTCACACTCGAAGCCCACGAAACGAAAGGTGTTAACCATGTCGACTACTACCCACAGGCTGATAAGCCATACATCCTCACCACCTCCGATGACAAGACCGTCAAGATTTGGGACTACACCACGAAAGCACTCATTGCAACCCTCGAGGGCCACACAAGCAATGTCTCATTCGCCTGCTATCACCCCGAACTCCCTGTGATCATCTCAGGTTCTGAAGATGGAACCATTAAGATTTGGCACGCAAACACGTACCGCCTGGAGCAGTCATTAAGCTATGGTCTAGAACGAGCATGGTGTGTCTCATACCAGCGGGGTAGACAGGGAATTGCGATGGGTTTCGACGATGGTGCTGTTGTGGTGAAGATGGGCCGGGAAGAGCCCGCCGTCTCAATGGATGGGTCTGGTAAGCTTATCTGGGCGAGACACAGTGAGGTCGTGTCGTCAGTGATCAAGGGCGGGGATGCTAGTGTCAAGGACGGCGAGCCTCTTTCTCTACCAACAAAGGATTTGGGACAGTGCGAGGTGTACCCGCAGACTCTGTCACACTCCCCCAATGGACGTTTTGTTTCCGTCTGTGGTGATGGAGAATACATCATCTACACCGCATTGGCGTGGAGAAACAAGGCCTTTGGACAGGCTCTCGATTTTGCCTGGGGTGCGAAAGACAACAGCAACGATTACGCTATTCGGGAGTCATCGACAAGTGTAAAGATTTTCAAGAACTTCAAGGAGCAGAGCGCCGGTCTTGATGTTGGGTTCCAAGCCGAGGGCCTGTCTGATGGTGTTCTTCTGGGTGTCAAGGGTCAAGGTGGCATTGGATTCTTTGATTGGGAGACTGGCAGCCTGGTTCGGAGAATTGAAGCTGACCCGAAATCCGTAAGTTATTTGTTCAGCCTTGATCTTTGGAAATCATGCTAATTGACATGTACAGGTCTACTGGTCCGAATCTGGTGAGCTCGTTACCCTTGCCTGTGAAGAAGATTTCTATGTTCTTCGCTACTCTCGCGAGGAGTATATCAATGGCCTGAACGCCGGTGAAGCCGACGAGGATGGAGTTGAGGCGGCTGTTGAGTTGGTTGCTACAATCAACGAGACCGTCCGGACTGGACAGTGGGTTGGGGATTGCTTCATCTACACCAACTCTACGAACCGCCTGAATTACCTTGTTGGTGACCAGACCTACACAATCTCTCACTTCGACCAACCGATGTATGTTCTTGGCTACCTGCCCCGGGATGGCCGTATCTACCTTGCCGACAAGGACGTCAATGCCGTCTCCTTCGGCCTTTCTCTCAGCATGGTTGAATACCAAACAGTGGTGCTGCGCGGCGATATGGAAATGGCATCTGAGCTCCTCAAGGACGTGCCCCAAGACCAGATGAACAAGGTCGCCCGTTTCCTCGAAGGCCAAGGATATAAGGAAATGGCCCTGGAAGTGGCCACGGACCCCGAGCACCGCTTCGAGCTGGCCCTTGCGCTGAGCGATCTTGAGACCGCGCTCACGATTGCCCGCGAGGCCAACGTCGAGCACAAGTGGAAGATCGTCGGTGATGCTGCCCTTGCCGGCTGGAATCTTGCTCTTGCCCAAGAGTGCTTCACCAACGCCAAGGATGTTGGTTCTTTGCTACTGTTGCACACCGCCAGCAACAACCGTGAAGGCCTCAAGGCCCTGGCCGGCCAGGCCTCAGAGTCAGGCCTCCACAATGTTGCCTTCTCCACTTTGTGGTCTCTGGGAGATATTGATGGCTGCATCGCTCTCCTCATCCAGACCAACCGGATCGCCGAAGCCGTCCTTTTCGCGCAGACCTACAAGCCCTCGAGCGCCCCTAACCTCGTTGTCCAATGGAAGGAATCCCTAGAGCAATCTGGCAAGACCAAGGTTGCCCGCCTCATCGGTGTCCCACCCGGTGCCCCTGACGTCGCCTCTACCGATGACGACCTCTTCCCCGAGTGGGATGAGTACATTCGCCTAGAGAAGGAGGGTGCCGTCCCCGAGCCCCCTTCCTCTGCGTCCCTGATTGATGTCAACGGCGATGACGATGAAGAGCCCGCCAGTGCGCCCAACGGTACAGTCGAGGCGGCTGAGGAGGTAGAGAAAGCCGAGAAGGCTGCAGTGGACGAGGCTGATGCTGCTGAAGCCGAGTAGACGAACAAAAAGCACCGGATTTCTGTGTGGTGACTTTCCAGGAGAGTTAGGTTGATCGTTTGTTTTCTGGCTGACCAGTCAGTTCATTCTTGATTGCGAGCGGCGTCTTAACGTGTGTCCGACTTTTTTTTCCTTTTCTTATTTGTAATTGCGCTGTCATGTGTCTCTAGAGCAAATTACATGCCTAGATACAAGCAATATGTTTCCCTCTATTTCCAGTGGTTTCTTGGTTGATTTACTAGATTATTGTATGTGTATACTATACCGGATGTTCCTGGTGCTTGCCTATGTATCTGGCTTGTATAGCTGTTAGTACATAGAGGCTTCTGCATACGTAAGTGTTAAGTAGTAAACATAAGAACAGGCACATATTACATTTAAATAAGAATACAAAACAGTGCCTAGATGGACCCGAAAGCTGGCAAGAATCAAGACTTCCACCTCAGTTAGCATATGAATCGAATTTACTATGCATCTAAAACCGCTCAGCCATCAGGGGTTGATCCGAGTTACTCGGTGACGAACATAGTCGAAGTGTTTGGCATTGCCCATTGTAAAGTTTTATCGAGAATACAGAACAAGGGTACAGACGATGACCGCTTGAGAAGAGCAATGAAACCATGGGGTAAGAAAGGAACCTGCCTGGAGAGAATGAACACTTGAGATAGAAGGGAGATGACCGAACAAGACAAGAAAATCAAATCAAAGCGCTCAACGGCCGTATGAAACGAGAAGAAAAAGATGTCGGCTCGAAGATCAGAAGCGACTCCGATATCAAGATGCCACAGACTCCTTTGTGATGGGAAAACGAACAATATGACGAACAGAGCGAAAAAAAGGAAAAGAGATCAAGATTGGTTGATATGTTAATGAAAGAACATATACGAAGTTAAAAAGGGGAATGGTCTCTATGAACCTCCTATTCTCTCTTTCTTGCACCGGGAATACTTGGTCTAGTTTGACGCGGCGAGAGACTCTACTCCGGGATGCTACCGAAGGACGGGTCTTTAACACTGCCGCCTGCATCGCCGAGGCCAGCCACGGGTCGGTTGTACGACCATCCGGCGAACTGTTGCTGCATGGTCTGCGACAGGACGGGCCCATCGACATATGAGTCCTGGGGTGCTTCCCTAGTGAATTCAACATCGAAGTTTTCAGTATCACGGGCATCCACCTGCATCAAGTTAGTTATATGTTGATCAGATACATGGTCGGGAGCAAAGAATACATACCACGTTTGGTCGGAAACTGGGTTCGTACTTCCTCTGGAGAAGCTTGCGCCAGTCGATGTTGGCAAAGAAGTGGTGAGACTTGATCTCCGCAGCACCGTTGGCACCCAATCGGCGCACGGGGTCACGGTCCAACAACCGACTGAGAAGATCTCGTGCAGCAGGCGGGACAATGTCGCTGCTGGGGAAGGTCAGAGGCTCTTGCAAGATCTTGCGGTACATTTCGTTGGTGTTCTCATCGTAGAATGGAGGCAGGCCTGTCAACATCTCATAGAGCAAGACACCGAGAGTCCACCAATCCACAGTTTTGGTGTAGCCGTTGCCAAGGAGAAGTTCAGGGGCGAGATATTCGGGTGTTCCACAGAACGCTGGGTCTGGTTAGCTATATAGGGCTTATCATGGGTCATGAGAAGATCTTACTATTGGTCCGGTCTTCGTCTTTCATGTCCAGCTTGCAGAGACCGAAATCGCAAAGAGCGATATGCCCTGTGTAATCGAGAAGAATGTTTTCAGGCTTGAGATCGCGATAGATGACCTTGAACCCGTGCAGACACTCGAGAGCGCACAGCAACTCTGCGGTATAGAAACGGGCTCGGTTGATATCAAATCGTTGTTCCCTTTGCAAATGATGGAACAACTCGCCACCGTTCACAAATGCCAGCACGAAGTACAACTTCTCAGGCGACTGGAACGAGAACTTCAGTGGAACAATAAATGGGTTGTTGATCTGTGCAAGAACCGATCGCTCGGCAAGTGTGTGCGTGACTTCCGACCGCGAGATAATGTGAGCCTTGCGGATTGTCTTGAGGGCGTAGATCCGACCAGTATCCTTCTTCCTGTGATTCCCCGACTGTTAGCATTTTGAACTCAGACAAGCAGAACTTGACACCACCTACATGACCTGCATGACCTTGCCGAAACTACCCTTGCCCACGACCTTGAGTAAATCAAAGTCTTCTAACTTAAGACTCCGCTGCTTGTTCTCCACAAAGGAAATACCAATCTTGACTGAGCCAACTCCAAATTGGAGATCCAGCCATTCAGCACCCTGCTGACCCAGTTGACGCCCTTGCTCGTCATGAGCTGCGGCGGCCTTCTGGTTATCTTTCTTGCTGAGTTTCGGATCCTCCACATACGGCTGGCTCTCTTCGAAGCGAGGGTTGACCTTGCATGCGCCCAAGAAGATATCCTCACTCCGTCCGGCACCAGGCCGGGCTGCAGGGTTGCGCAGATACAACTGTACATTCAACTCGGTCTTTCGGGACACATCAAACTTGAAGGCTGTGTTGTCCCCAGCCCACAATGGGCACTCTGGAGTTCCAGACACGGCATCCACAAAGACCTGGTTCTTTTCAAAGTCGAGGAGGGCATACGGCAGGTATTTGGTGGAATAGCGACCGTGGATAGTGGGGGCGGCATTGATGCCCCCGCTTGTGGACTGCGGTCGGCCGGATGGCACAAAGGAACCCGCTTGGTTCTGAGTTGAATGTGACGATGAGGAGGTGCTTGGGCGTAGAGAAGAGGGCGCGTAAGAGTTATTTTGGAAATGCGAATTGAAGATCTGTTGGAAGTGAGGCGACAGCGAAAAATTGCGCCCTTCGTGGAGAGTGACAATAAGGATTCCTGGGTTCACAGGCGCCACAGGGGGAGAAACAAGAGACTCGGAGGCCGCTATTCAAATGACGAAGTTATTAGTTACCGAGGGGAATTCCAGTAGTATATGAATAACATACCGATCCCGTTCACTGATGGGGTGGCGGAGGGCGGGTTTGAGGACACAGGCGTCGGGGCCTCTTCACCATTTGAGTCACCCTTGATCGTCGAAGTAGAGGACGACCGGCCAAATGATGCGGTCAAGGGTGCCAGATGCGTCTCCTTCAACTCTTGAGACAAGTTGTATCATTAGCGACTGTGGACATTACTGCAGTGCAGAGAGCGGTATTGAGGGGGGAGAGAGGGAGACCAACTGCCAGTAAACATACTTTTAGTGAGCTTCCAGGAGGACATAGTGGCGGTTGTAAAGATATCGAGATGAAGAGATCAAAGTCCAAGGTGCCGTAATGCGTGTGCAGGGTAAGAATCACACCCAATAATATGTGAATGGCCCCCAAAGCAAAGGAGACACAAGAACACAGATAACACACGCAAAAGGAGAGAAGTCAAGACAAAGACCACCACTATAGCTTTTGAAATCCGTATGGAAGCACAACTAAAGGATAAGAAAAGAGTCGAGATCGAAGATCAAATGAGAATGAGAGAGGGGAAGTTCCCCCTGTAATTATAATACATGGTCTTATTATAGATTACTTAAGGCTTAGTGTTTGATTGGTCAGGCTGGTAACATACCAGTCACATCCAGGTACAGTAATTAATCAGCTCAGCCACTGCTCCGCCACAAGGGTTAACGACGCATCAACTTCCCCCACGGCATTAACAATCCAAAGCAGCTCCACAAGACGAAGAGAGTTTGAATTTCAGCTTGGCTTGTAGCTGTATCATTCTATCTGTTCTTTCAAGTTTCCGGATATTCCCCGCTCCGAAGTGCGGAGAACACCTACCCCGAAAGACCTCACCTCAACTTGTCACCTGCAACTCTAGTATTTTCAGACTTCGGAGTCTGTTGCTATCAATACAGCACCCGACAAACCGGAGGATGATAGGGGTGGAGGGCTAATGGGTGTGATACGCAAGAAGACCGCCTCGCGCGGCACCGAGGCCGGCACCAAGTTCCACTGCGATGTGTGCTCTATTGATGTTACGTCAACAGTAAGTCTCGGCGTGGTTGTGCCATGACCACTTGAAGGTCTGTTATTTTACTCAGAGACTAACGCGACTCCATCGCATAGGTTCGCATCTCATGTTCGCATCCCGCCTGCCCCGAATATGACCTCTGTGTCCCCTGCTTCTCAGCCGGAAAGAACTCCAAAAACCACGACCCCGCCACACATCCATTCCAAGTGATCGAACAGAACTCAGTCCCCATATTCCAGGGGGAATGGGGTGCCGATGAAGAATTGCTATTGCTGGAAGGCGCCGAAATCTATGGGTTGGGTTCCTGGGCAGACATCGCGGACCACATTGGCGGCTACCGGAGCAAGGATGAAGTGCGAGACCACTATTACGACACCTATGTGAAGAGTGTGAACTTCCCGCTCGCAGCCCGCGCCGATCCAGACGATAGAGCCTTGCAGGATTCAATCTCCAAAGAGGAGTTTCAAACACGCAAGAAACGTCGCATCGAAGAGCGCAAAGATGCAGCCAAGGCAGCACCTCCGACCACACCAAAGCAGAAGCCGACTGCCAGTGTACCAGCATGTCACGAAGTGCAGGGCTACATGCCGGGACGATTAGAGTTTGAGACCGAGTTCTTGAACGATGCCGAAGAAGCAGTGCAGCACATGACTTTTGAGCCCGGGGCTGGACTCAATGAGAACGGCGAGCCAGATGCAGAGACTGAGCTCAAGATGACCGTGGTTGACATCTACAACTCCCGCTTGACGGCGCGTACAGAGCGCAAGAAGATCCTCTTCGAGCACAACCTCCTCGAATACCGAAAGAACACCGCCTTAGATAAGAAACGGTCGAAGGAAGAGCGAGATTTGTTGAACAAAGCAAAGCCACTAGCACGGATGATGAACTGCAAGGACTTTGAAGACCTCAACAAAGGCCTGGAATACGAACACAACCTCCGCCTAGCCATCTCCCAGCTCCAAGAATGGCGGCAGATGGGCATCGGTGACCTGAAAGCAGGCGAGAAGTACGAACAGGATAAGCAACAGCGCGTGCAACGACTGCTTCCTCAAGGATCATTTGACCGTTTCGCCAGTACCCGCCCCAAGCAGGGACAGCTGACAGAGACACCAGCGGCAGCAACACAGCTCACCACGCCTGAACTGCCGCTGCGACTGCAAAAAGCTGCCAACCCGCACGCACCGGCGGATCCTGCCGATGAACCATTGAACGATTTCGATCGCGCCTTCGCTGTCGATGGGGATGTGCCCCCCCCGCAGCCGGCAAAGACGAAATATGTGGTGCCGCCACTCAGCGGGATGCCGTCGTGGAAGCTGGACAACGACACTGCTGCCGACTTACATCTCCTGACCAAGGAAGAGGCAGAGGTGTGCAATGTTCTACGTCTGATGCCGAAGCCGTATCTGGTCGTCAAGGAGACGCTGTTGAAAGAAGCAATGAAGCAGGGCGGCAACCTGAAGAAGAAAGATGCGCGGATAATTTGCAAGGTATGTTTCTACTCGACTCTTGATTGAGATGCAAGTCCTTTACTGACTCCGTTAGATTGAGGGCACCAAAACCAGCCGCATTTATGATTTCATGGTACACAGCGGTTGGATCAACAAGGCGTAGGTGCGCCAGATCCATTATACGCTGTAATCGCTTCTTAGCTTATTGATATCCAAATCTATTTGTGATTTTTGTCGGGAGCGTTTCTTTTCGGCGTTCATAGGGAACTTGGGAGATGGGTGGATGTGTTCATCCCAGAACTTGTCAACATAAGTCACAGGTAGAATATCACCTGTAATTCGCACAATTGTACAATAAACAGTAACCTACGGATCATCTACAAGTCTAAATAAAATAGTTCGACAAATATAACTCCCAAAGCCATCCAAGAGAGCTGCAGTAATCACCCCCCCCCCCCACACTCCTCGGTCCTCGGCATAGCTTCTCCGCATCTACAAATAACCCCCAACTCCCCGTCGATCACTACTTTTCAATACCATTTCCTCCATTCTTATTTTCTTCTCTCCTCGCTCAAAATCAATATTCCAGCAAGCCCCCAAGAAAGATCAAGATGCCACCCTTCACAATCCAACCGCCAACCCCAGCCGACGCAACCCTCTCCTACCCAGCACCCCACATCCTCCTCGTAACGCTAAACCGACCCCGCGATCTGAACTGCATAAACTCCCAAGGCCACGCAGACCTCCACGCAGTATGGGAATGGCTCGACGAAGAGCCGAGCATGCGCGTGGGCATTCTAACGGGAAAGGGACGGGCATTTTGCGCCGGCGCCGATCTAAAAGGTGAGCCACAGCAGACCCAACAGAGTGGCTAGTATACTTTGTGCAAAACACACACAATCACACACACACCTCCCAAGGTCCCCGAAACCGATCCATCCATTGAACCCGCTAATTCCCTCAGAATGGAACAACCGCACCTCGTCAACCTCAACCAAAACCACCATGCCAAACAGCGGATTCGGCGGACTGGCCCGACGAAAGGGCAAGAAGCCTGTGATTTGCGCGGTGAACGGACTCTGTCTTGGCGGTGGGACGGAGATGATCATCAACAGCGACATAGTGATTGCGTCATCGCGAGCGGTATTCGGGTTGCCGGAGGTGAAGCGCGGGGTTGTTGCGCTTGCTGGGGCGTTGCCGCGACTTGTGCGGACGGTGGGCAAGCAGCGGGCTATGGAGATGGTTCTTACGGGGCGGATGGTTGGGCCTGTGGAGGCGGAGAAATGGGGGCTTGTTAATTCTGTTGTTGTTGTTGGTGACGGGGTCGGGGAGGAGGAGGTTGGTCGGGCTGTTTTGGGGAAGGCTTTGAAGGTTGCTGGGGAGATTGCGGGGAATAGTCCTGATTCGGTGCTTGTTAGTCGTGAGGGTGTTAAGTTGGGGTGGGAGGGGATTGGGGCGGATGAGGCTACGGCGATGTTGAATGAGACGTGGGTTAAGAGGTTGAATGAGGGGGAGAATATTAAGGAGGGACTTCGGGCTTTTGTGGAGAAGAGGAAGCCTGTTTGGGTTGATAGTAAGCTGTGAGATTACTTTGTACATATGTAGACTGGGAGAAAGGATTAAAAATAAGATTCGATGCTCCATTCGCTAGTCATACTACAATTCATAAAGTCATATAAACACTGCTCCCATTACTCCCGCGCCGTGTACCTGGTATTCGCGATATTTCATGCAAGTTGAATTTCAATCAGAGCGAAATCAAATGCGCGGTTGCCCTGCCTCTCTGAAAAATTGGTGTTAGGATGTTGTTGAGGCTGGCGTGAGAAAGAGGTGCCTACTTTGCGTCAGATTGCACGCCGTCCACGACCTTGACCACATGGGGGAAGAGGGGGTGGTCTCGGTCCAAGCCGGTCAATCGGACAGCAGCATCAGCAGGCGCGTTCTCCTTGAGGATCTTGGCCAGCTCCACACTCTCCTCGTCACCTTCCACATTCTGGAACCGCAGAGCCATTTCCAAAGAGCCCAGCAATGACTGGAACTTTCCGCCACGCTCGGCCAGCTGCGAAGCCGGGCCGATGAAACGCTCCTTGCGGGACACTTTGCGCATTGGGGCGCGACCCACGCGCTCCACGGTGTCTTCGAGGTAGGGGTTAGAGATTCGGGTGATAATGGTCTCGACATACTCTTGCTGCTCAGCGGCGCTGATTTCATGTTTGTCGATGATGAGGGAGGCAGTCTCTTGAAGCACATCACGGACAATGCCGCGGATGCGAGAGTCGTGGAGAGCTTCGGCAATGGTCTTCTTGCCGGCATTGTAGCCATAGTAGGCTGCAGTGGCGTGACCGGTGTTGACAGTGAACAACTTGCGCTCAATGTAGGGCTCCAGGTCGCTAACCCAGTGGATAGCCGGGATATCTGGGTGACCAAACTCGCCGAAAGGCGTCGACTCCACAGCCCATTCATAGAACTTCTCGATGCGCACGTTGAGACCGCTGTCGGCGGCCTGACCAGGCACAATACGGTCGATGGCCGAGTTAGCAAAGCGGGCTCGGTCTGGCATAGAGCCGAGACGGTCTTGAGCGGTGTTGTCTTTGATGAAATGGTGTAGAGTGTCAGTGGCTCCGATGGCGTTCTCACAGGCAATGACGGCCAACGGTGTGGCGGCGGTGCGGGCATCGATGCCCTTGGCAATCGCAGGGGCAATGAACTTGAGGATGTTCGGGCCCACAGCGCAGGTGACAACGGTAGCGGTTGATATTTCGTTGATGACATCGCTCTCATGGGTCTTGGAGTTGATGGCACGGTAGTTGGTGATGGTCTTGGTAGCCTCGCCCTCGTCACTGACTTCAGTGACCTCGTAGGACTTTGTGTTTTGTAGGGCAGTGATGATACTGTCCATGACATCAACGAAGACGACCTCATAGCCAGCAGTGTGGAGGAACTCGGCCACGAAGCCACGGCCGATGTTTCCACCACCGAAGTGAACAGCTTTCTTCTCCATGGTTGATACGAAAGAGGAAGTAGAAGTACAGGTAAGTAGAAGTGGGTAGAGGTTGAGTAGAAGTAGAAGTAGGAGAAGTGGAAGGGGAAGGAGAGTGGAAGTGGAAGTGAGGGTAGAAGTAGAGGAACCAAAGAGGAAGTGTCAGTTGCACTTTCCAGTTCAAGGGGGAAAGTGCAACTATTTAAGGAAAGAGGGGGAATATGGGAAAGAACGACCTTGGAAACTATACAAGGAATTTGTCCCTGTTCCCTAGGACTATGACGATGACTTCACATCTGGGCGGGACTAGCCTCCGCCTTGTTTTCAACCAGTCATAAGATGAGGACATTATGAATCGGTTGTTATTATTTGTTATTATTCGAATATTATTCGAATATTATTCCGTATTTAATATTCTATAATTCTCTCTAACATTCTAAACAAAGATTATTGAAGATGTTACACTTCTTCCCCCCCCACTTTAATGTCCGTGCAACCATACTCCCATACTCCCAACCTTGGAATATACCGCGCAATAGAGGCATAACCCAATACACTATTCCTATCTGAGTAACTTATAGGTTTCATTTCATGCGCAAATCACACACGGCCTGAAACCACTCACCGGCAAAACAAAAGAAAAGAACCGGGAAAACCCGCCCATACTCCGTCAAATACTTCGCGCTTTGACAAGAACCTTGGCAAATGTAGACTTCGGAGAAAATCAGCCGACAAACCGGGAAGAGTTAACGGAGTACAGTGGTCCTCGGAGTCTGAGCCATTATACGGAATGTATTGAGAATGTCCTGAGTCCTGAATAGTTGGTTTGCGGTATAACATGTGGTTATTTCAAGAATATTCGAGACTATTCACGATAGTCAATAGACCCTCCATAGACCCAACTGATACCCACTATGTGGTGACGTCGGATGAACGGTTGATAGCCCCGACCCATTTTTTTCCCACTTAGTCGCGGCCAAGTCTGATCCAGCCGAGGTGTTTATTTCGAAGTGTATCTATCGCCTTCTACGCTCTACCTAGGTAGGCTCGGAGCAAATTAAGGAGATTGCTGCCTTGCACTGCCCAACACTCCATATCTTAGCCCCTGGAAGTTAAGGGGGAAAAGCCTAACTCTCGCGGTACTGGGCCCGGCCATTGGCCCAACACGAAAACCCTCAGATATCCCGCAAAAGCAAGTGGCCGGATTAGCAACTTTGCAATTTCCCTTGAAACGACTTCTAGTTAGATTGACTATTCTATGTTAGGATAGTCCTAAGGTATCCTTAAGGTGGTATTCCTTAATATGGTATCGTTCAATTCATAAATGGCTCTTCTATCTATATTGTATGGGATTATATGTTGCGAGTTTCCCCGACGTCCGCCCCCCGTCTGAAACCTGCGCTCTCCGACTGGCTACCACCACCGCTCCCTTCTTCTCTCCTTTTCTTTTCCGGTACTGATTACCCCTCTATATCCTTCGAGGCGGGCGCAGGCGCATACGCAGCCCGTTTGTAAACAAAGACATTCACGAAGCAAGAAACGCTACCGGCGAGCACCAGCCCCACCGCGGCCCAACTCATCCCGAGGAATCTCTCGCCGTAATGGGCCGACACGTTCGAGCCCTTGCCGTGAGCATTAATTAGAGCGACGAATTCAAACGCGATAACAGTTGCGATGATGGACGCGATGCTGATGCTAAAAGATCCGAGCTTAATCATGAATCCCGTGTCAGCCATTCGTCATGCTTCTGGGGAAATCTGAAATCCGAAAAAATGCACCACGCTGAACTGGGAAGTGCAGTCTGCACAGACGATATGCAGAGACCGGAGTTTATGTAAGGGGGTAACTCCATCACCAGATCGTGGTATGTAACTCACCATGAAAAACGAAAATTCAAATAGGCCCTGGCCTGCGCGCGGGGAAAGTGTAGTCCATACTCGTACGAGAATCGCAGCACCCATCGCGCCAACTCCGATACAGTACATCACGGCCATGACCTGGCTTGTCATTCTGAAGGCGTGGAAGTCATCGCTGATTACGCGTGCCCATCCCAGGTCCTGGCTGGAGGTGATCTCCTTCGGCCAGGCTTGTGTCGGGTCAAATGAGGATAGAATCGTGCGGTTCGAGCATTCAGTTACGTTGCGCGTGACTTCTGTCCCGGGGTCGAGCGTTACCAGTGTCCCCTGGCAGTAGGACATGACGTGGATGGAATAGAAATCATGGGCTCCACTGCTGGCGGTTCCTGCGGTGTCTGCGGGTGTATAGAGCTAAATGATAGCCCGCGCCAAGTCAGTCTCATGCAACCATCCGCCACTTATAGAGTAGTTGGTGACGATCGGACTTACCGTCAAGAGATCCACGTCTTCGAGGAAGTTTCTCTGCGTCCCCGCGAAGAGACATAGGAGGGTAAGTATAAATGCAATGAACGCTGTCACCGTCGGAAATAGGCTCTTCAAGTCCAACATGGTGGATTGGTATGCGTTGGTCTAGTTCTAGTCCTCTGCAAGATGTAGTTGGATTCAGTAGTATCTAGGAATGACCACAGATAATGATATGGAAGCTCAATATTCAAGGAGAAAGATACCCGAATCTGCGATTCTCGCCCTCTTCACGATCCTTATATACATACCGTACTGGAAGTCGGAACGGTCGGGATCGGGATCTTTTCTCACGATGGCTTCATTCCAGACGTGGGCTGTTAGGAAGGGGAACACGTTTATTCCAAGGCTCCGCATACATATCGAGACTGGATTTCCGTGGAATGTATGCAGCACACATGATCTTGTATGGGATAAAAGGCCTATAGCTATTGGAAATGTAAAAGTCTGGAGTAGGTGGTCAGGTATGATGGCTGGGGAAGGGGTCCTGCACACTTCAGGAATGTGTTACCAGCCACGAAGGATCCTGCATGTCGACATCGTACTTGCGTCTTATTCGTGGGATATGGCACCTATGAATTAATTAAGATATGAAGTGGATATGGATTTTATCTATGGGCTGGTTTGGGAAGATTGCGATCTCAGAGAGGAAGGGGTGTGCCAGGTTATATATATTAGAGCCCAAGACATTTGACGTCAGCGGCAGGGTATTTTGGTACTTCTGACCTTAGCCACTTCCCAGATTGACACCCATGGACTTTTCTGGGAATTGGTTCAATGTGTCTAGAAATTTCGTCATGCCTCGATCTCAAGTTCTCAACCAGCTTAGATTCTTCGGCGCAACAGATTCATTTTTACCTCTGTGATCTGATGGAAGATGTAATATGCCATTGGCTTACTCTCCTAATAGATATGTAATTATCATGACAAATACCCAAAGACAACAAGGAAACACTACTCCATCACTGCGAGACGACCTATCTATATTCCTGTACGGAGGAGGATAGCGGCACATTGGACAACTGGTGTTTGATTGGTGGCAGAAGAACATCGGGTTTCCATCGGGTTTCCATAAGATCAAGTATCATAGATCAAGTGATCGCATGTTGTATATTGTAGGCCAGTTTTGTAGGAACCATGCTTTTCACCGTTATTCTCCGGTTTACAACTATCCGTTTACATACGTAATCAATACATCGTCCTTCTAGCTATAACATTAGGAAGGGGCAGGACACCTAAAGGCCTTAGAGATCATTCTCATTACAACATTCCCCTATTATTAGAGGTCAAATAGGTCAGACTTGAATCACTTGAATAGTATGAAGGAAGAAAACGAAAAGTATTAGGAAAGAGGCGGAGAGCAAGGCGGTGAATTGGTCAATATGCTGAACCAATCAAATGCCTGGGGTCCAGGATGTCGCTATTTCCCTCTGTACGTTCTTAGACTACGCAGTTGTGAAGGTAAAGTGGATGAAGACCATCAATCTCATCTCCATCAAGGTTGCACATTTACCAGCACCTAGCTGTTGATGGGCATCGCTCGATAGCATATTTTCACCAGATATGATATTGTTAAGATTAAGTATCTTTTGTATGGCAACTACATACAAAAGGTACATAGGCACAACATACATAAAACATAACATCGATTTTCCTCAACCCTCAACCTAGCTTAACGAGAAAAGAACGAAGAGGTAAGGCAAGTCTAGTTTATTGTTTCACTGCTAACCTTGGTTTCGAATGTGTTATATAGAAGTGCAAAGAGTACCTGAAAAGCACCACATCTATATCAAAGAGAGCCATTTCCTTGCTTCGCGCATACTGCTTAATCTTTACCAACGTCGATACCAAAGCGACCTCTCTGTCTCGTAGTTATCTTGGAACTAGGCCTGGTCTTTCGCCGCTTCCTTTTGGCTCGATTGATTTCATCCTCTCGCTTTCCTTCTGGCCTTTATTCCCCTGAATGATACCGTGTGCACGTACCCAGTTGGTACCTGCCACTAAATCACACCGCTAATTCAGTTTACCGTTCTTTTCTTTGTCCTATGAAAGCCTACGAGCAAAACTATATCCCACTCTTGCTCCCCTCAAGTCCTAGCAGATTTCGATCTCTACCTCTACTCCGTCAACTGTCTTCTGTCCAGTGGTTATGTCTACCGACTCAACCTCGTGGACTACCGTCCAGGGTTTTCTGCAAGATTGTGACAGCCAAACCGCCGACTGTTTCGATCGAATTCAATGGAATGAGCTCTGTCGAATCGCTTCAGGTCTTTCTGGCCATTTAAAGTGCGTGGCCTTGGACCAGGTTGCAAGCGGGCTCAATAATATTGTCCGTTTGCTGGAATTCCCTGATAAGACTCGCTGGGCGGCCCGGGTTCATATTAGAAGAAACACTTCCTCCCTTGTTAGCAGCACCAAGCTTAAAAGCGAAGTTGCAACAATGCAATTCATCAAGGAACATTCCAGCTTACCGGTGCCTCAAGTTTTTGCGTATGAATTTGACGAGAACAATTCGGTGGGCGTCGCTTTTATACTGATGGAGCTGCTCCCCGGCAGCGTCGCTATGGACGCCCTAGGCGGCTACGAGGCCCATCGTGGTGTGATACCTAAAGAGCACCGACAAAACTTCTACCGCTCTGTCGCAAAGTGTCATGTTCGTCCCCCGTCCCGGCCTATAGGCTCGCTCCGTTGCTTAGCCGCTCACTTTATATCGTAGGTCCAGTTGACTTCCTTACGACTCCCCAAAATTGGTGCGATTGTCCGGAACAGCGAGGGTGGATTCGAGTGTGGTCCCTTGCCGGGAATCGGCGGTCCGTTCGACACAGCAACCGCATTCTTCGAGGCGTGGGCTGATAGCGTCAAGTTTAAGTGGGATAAAGAAACAATCACACGCATGATGCAGAGAGGTCCAATCCCGGCGGAACGGATGGTAGCCATTATCGAGAACTTCCCATCGCAGATCAAAGCGATAGCTAGCCGGCTATCCTTATGTGACAAAGGACCATTCCCTCTGGATCATGATGACTTTCTCCACAGTAACATCATAGTGGATGAAAATACCTTCGATGTCACGGGAATCATCGATTGGGAAGGTGCATGCACAGTTCCCTATGAGCTCATCGCGTTCCCCGACTTCCTTACAGCCATGCCCGTCTCCTTCGACCTGCCTCAAAAATACGACCAGGATGGGCAGCCGCTTGATGAGGAACTACGAGAAATGTGGCGCGAGCGAGGAGAGTATATCGAAATGGTAAAATTAGCCGAGCTTCAAGACAGCCTACTCTCGTCTTGCCTCAGCAGCAAGAGGAACCAGGCTATAGCGTATTCTTATGGGGCGTATACTAGTGTTGGAAAGCTGGGTTTTTACGACCGAGTTATGATAGAGTTAGAGAGTGAGAAATAAAACTTCGGTAGCAAAATTGAGCCTTCAATAGCAGATGTAGAGCAAGTGCTCCAAAGTGGCTTCGAAGCATAGCCGCCTCTTGACACGTCGTTTCCAGCCCCCCGCTCACCGTGTCAACGATTACTGCTTAATTCTTACCAATGTCGAAACTAAATAGGCAATTCAGCAATTGAACCTTCATTTACTCTACATATACCTTCTTACATTCTTCCTAACTTAAGAAAATTGACATTACGACCATGTTGGGTCTATGTACCTTTTGTATGGAATTGCTAAACAAAAGATACCTAAAGCCCTACAATTTGTTATCCGGTCCCCACCAACACTGGCAAGTCTTTAGTGAGGCTGCCACGGTTATCTTTAATTATATTGCTTTCGTACATGTCTATGACAAACTGTATAGGTATTCGCCAAAGGGTAAAGGCATACAATAGATATTGCCATATTCGGGTTATTTGTATCTGGCGACAAGAAACCTATGTATATTCCAAACAGATCCCCAAAGGTGGTGGTTATTGAGCAAGGAATCCCATTAGTATCGATCCAAAAGTGTCTCTTCGTTCCTGCAACCATCTATCATCGATCAGGCAGAAGGAATTGCATCGCCCTAGAAATCCAACCCCAGGCCTGTGCAACTTGGGTAGCTCACTATTATTAGAAACCAGATGAACAGTACTCCGTAGATCATTTGGATAGACGTTTGATCGCTAGATCGGCAGAACGGATCAGCTGTAAGTAGGCGCATGCGTGTAACTCTGGAGGCTGATATATTGTTGCCTGTCGGGATCGACATCGGGCATTATACAGACGAGTTCCCTGCTGGTGTACAGAATCTTTGAACAAGTCATAATGCGTGAGAACTTGAGTGTTCGATTTGCCAATCATTTAATCTATCTCACTATGCATTCATGCACTTCGACGCGCCCTCTCCACGTCAGTAGACATATCCCTTACCTTCTGCTCGCTAAGCTGGGAGCCGTATCCTTTGTGAAATCCACTGAGTTCTCAGTGTTCGTTGACGGTTTATGGTGAAGACCATGCTGGGCTTGGGAACTTCGTACATTGGCTTTAGGCAAACCTATTTAGGATACCGGAGATGACAATAAGGCCAGAGGTGCATTAGTCACAGACGGTTGTACAGATCGTCATCTCCAGTGTTGAGTTGAACTCTACAGAGCTGAAACATCGCATGATTATGCATTTTGTTTTTCCTATCACCTGTTCATGGGTGAATTAGTCCGTGGCAAACCACGTCATAAGCAAATTGTAGACCGACCTCAGGAGATTACACGGAAAGAGCTTGCAATACGACGTAGGTCAGACCGAAATTGATAATGGCACAGTGTGATGAACCAAAGGTTAATATATCACTGGTCTGACTGTGTTCATAATATCGCTAGACGCCACTTCTCATAAAACTATCTGCGTATATCGCTTTTACAGTGCCCTATAGGGGACAGTAACACAACCACGTGAATGAATGTGCAAGGAAGAGACACCAATGCAAAAGAAAAACGAACTTACCAGCAACATCACTTCAAGATAAGTGTGCGCTATATGCTGATGGAATAAAGGCTAAAAGCTATCTAGGTACGGAGTATAATCCTTCCAATAGATCCGGATATAAGGCTGTAGGGTGTCATGTCTAGTGTCTGGACACGCCACAATACTGATTATTGATTATTTCCAATGTACACGGGCGCGTTTGACTGGATGTATGAGGTTCGGGGATACCGAACAATTGTATACGTACCTTGGTTATTTTTAGTCGACTGGTATCTGTGATGTGCTGCGTACTCCATATCCGTACCCATCATGAGATCACGCCCTATAAACCCACAGAATTTGTAGACAAGCTCATGGCGGGAAACACGTACGTAGTACGGAGTACACGGCAGCTATAATACCAGGGCAATCTTCCAAAGGGTTCGCTCTTCTAGAAGTCAGCTAATGTATGTAGCCTGCAAGGGCGGGATTCCCGACGGAACAGCCAATGAGCAAGGCGAAATAAGCAAAGAAAGACACCTGCCTTCATTGGCCAGCACCAGAGAGATGTTGAGTTAGTATAGCCCGAGATCATCCAGGTATCCACGTAAAGTATAGCATATAGCGCAGCCCCTGGGAGCTGAAACGGAAAAGGGGGAAATTAAGCAAAATCGGTCTGTAGGGCGCATATCATACGCAAGGCGCATATTTGGTGGGTACAAAGGTTTCTCAGACGCATTCCCGAGTATCCTAAAGTAGGGGGGTGGCCCGAGACATATCAAACCACGCGTGCATTCCAATGTTGGAGTCTTGATTTTGACAACTGACCACGCGAAACGTGAGCACGTGCTTGCCATCACCAAATCCAGCCCTAGAAGACCAAGCATTGTAGAAGCTCACTTGGCGACGCCCGTCGGGAAGCCTATTATTGCTTGACGGGCTTGGAATTGCTTGGATTTTCTTGGAATTGCTTGGGATGATGTGAGATGCCGAAGCAAGCTTTAGCCAAGATTCTGGAAGGTTTGGACGCAGAGATGCTCGCATGCTTCGATTTCAGATGCGTTTCTGGCCCAAGATGGTCGATAATACACAATTTTAGTTTCATTCGAAACAGATTTCGCCGGGCAACTCGTGTCAATGATACTCTAGTCCATGTCATCTCGTAGATACACCGGATAGATCGGGATGTAGGACAGCAGTTGACACGAAAGGTGACAACACGTGTTGGAGGTAGGTTTAGATTTCGAGCGAAGGTGCGGAGGATGGAGCTGCACATGGTCAGATGCTGCATGCTGATTGGTCAAAGATTATGCATACAGGATGCCGGGGTTATCGATTAGCGTGGAACTGGCTCAGCCACTACGTCAATATTGAATGGCCCAGATGCGGGCCGTTTCGGTATTGGAAGTGATTTTGGGAGCGAGATTGCTTTACTCCGTAGATATCGAACAATTGCCTCAGTCAAAGCGTAAAATGATATTACGATATTCCCCTTGAATCCGAGATGACCTCCGGGCTCCGGGACTAGGTTTGTCGGTTACGGGGTTGCCACTTTGCCCGTGGCGTCCCATTGGCATCCCATTGGCATAGCATTGGCATTGCCTTGGCATGCGGTTTTCGAATTGACATATTTCTGCCTATATATAAATCTTGTACATTACAGATGCTTCATAATTAATCGACAAATAATGTTATATTGTAAATACTCCGTACATACTCCGTGCTACGTATAGGAGTAATTATTGTCAAACATCGAACTGAAACTGTGAACAGAATTCATCGCCCCGCGAAAGTTGGGAAGATCTGCCTCGAACCGAAGGCGGTGTCCACCTGAATTGGAATTCTGCACCCACGTGCATGGTTGATTGGCTCCCGGTAGCCCCATAGAAGATCCACTGGGTCCACTTTTATCCACTAAAAGTAGAAAATCTGCTTCCGGAACCAAAACTAGCAATAGCAGACCCAGATCCACACCGTAAGAGGGCCCTGACCCCAAGATAGAGTGGTTCTTTGCCTTCCGACCTTCCAAGCTTTTTTTTTTTTTGGTCGTTTTTTTCTGAGTTTGAAGTGGAGACGCTTATTTGTGCCGTTGCATGTTCTTCCGCGCTCCGGTTCCCTCACTGCTCGCTTCTGCCTTCTTCTTCTTCCCACCTTCTACCTTTTCTCATACTTAAGAAAGTCAATTGCCACTTCCTTGGGTTGAAGTCTCACCTTCCCCAACTATTGTGGTCACTTTGACTCTCCTCTCCGCCGGAATTGACCCGGTTATCAGGCAAAGTTCCTGCTCACGCGACACCTTTCAGTGAACACTCCCACCATGACCGACTTCGGTCCTCGTGCCCCCCATGGGCCCGACATGTCGGGAGACCATAACCCGCTAGAGGATATGGATATGAACGAGAAGGGTGCCTTCGATTCCCTCATTCGCCCCGATGACAGCTACACCCCCGAGGGTACCTACTGGGCTGATCTCCCGCTGTGGAAGAAGATCACATTCGTTACCTCCTACAACAACTTGGAGGCAAAGAGAGAGCTGAGTGATATCTGGAAGATGATGAAGGAGGACCCCCTCTCGCCCATCTCTTACTACTTCCGCAACATGGTCCTCCCTGGTGCTGGTCTCGGTCTGGAGGGTTACGTGCTCTTCTCTATCGGCAACATCAAGCCTCTCTTCCAATCAGCCTTCCCCGATTGCTGGAAACACGCCACAACCTGCAGTCAGCAGTGGATCTACGCCATCGACTACCTCGAGATCATCGGTATCATCGTGGGTCAGATACTGGTTGGAATATTGGGTGACTGGTAAGCTGCAATCATCCCACCCGTGGGAATCGAGCTAGGACTAGACTAACGAGTGAATAGGCTTGGCCGCCGATGGGGTTTGATTCAGGACGCCGTTATCATGCTTCTCGGTCTTGTCATGTTGACTGCCGCCTGGGGTGTGACCCAAAATGGCTGGATCATCTGTTATGCTTGGTGTCTCTTCATCTACGGTATCGGTGTTGGTGGTGAGTACCCCATGACCGCCACCAGTGGTATGGAAAATGCCGTCGGCTCTGGCAAGATCTCCACCAAAGAAGATCGCCTGCACCGTGGCCGCAAGGTCACCAGTGCCTTCCTGATGCAGGGTTGGGGTCAGTTCTTCAACCAGGTTCTGCTTATCATTCTCCTTCTCTGCTTCCACCACGGCAGTGGTAACAACCCTTACTCCACCGTCTCTGTTCAGTGGACCTACCGAGTTTCCTTCGCGATTCCCGCCGTCGGTACTTTGTGGCTTGTGTACTACCGTGCCTACCACATGAAGGCTGCTAGCAAGCAACTTGCCGTTGCCAAGAAGAAGGCCTCCGTCACTGGTTACGATGCCCAGTCTCTGAAGCTGACCTTCAAGTACTTCGGATTCCGCATGTTCGCAACTGCTGGCGGTTGGTTCGCCAACGATGTCTTCTTCTACGGCAACAAGCTCTTCCAAAGCGAGTTCATCAAGGTGATCAGCCCCGAGTCCGAATCTGTCATGCCCACCTGGTTGTGGAACCTGGTCAATGTCGGTGTTTCTCTGTGCGGATACTATATGGCCTCTTTCTTGATCGACAACAAGCTGTATGGTCGCAAATGGATGCAGATCATTGGTTTCATGCTCTGCTTCATTCTCTTCATCGTCCCTGCTTTCAACTTCGAATACTACCGCCGCCCTGAGAACATCAAGTCCTTCCAGACCATGTACTTCCTGAGCTCGTTCTTCAACCAGTTCGGTCCCAATTCGGTCTCCTTCCTGGTTGCTGCCGAGGTTTTCCCCACACCCATTCGTGCCTCCGCTCACGGTATGTCCGCTGCCTGGGGTAAGGCTGGTGCGCTTCTGGCCGCCGTCCTGTACAACTACATCGATACCCAGACCAAGTTCTATGTTGTGCCTTGGTTTGGCCTGGCTGGTGCTGTGATCACCGCCTTCTTCCTCCCCGACACCACTGGCCTTGACCTGAAGGAGCAAGAGCGCCGATGGCAATACCTCCGCCAGGGTCGCGAGCAAGACTACCACGGTCCTGCCGTCCACCCCAAGCACCTGTCATGGTATGAGCGCTACGTCCTGCGCAAATCCCGTTACTACGATGCCGAACTCGACTACCAACAGAAGGTCGAGGAGTACCGCGTCGAGTGGGAGACCGCTATGGCTGCCAAGGCCGCTGAAAAGGATCCTTCCGATGCCGTTGACACCGATGACTCGCTTCTCGAGGGCCACGTGCACACATACTTCCACCGCACTAGCCCTATGTTCAAGGGTATGGAGAAGAATGTGTCTTCCAAGCAGGATACTTTCACCTTGCCTCCCCCTGCAGAGAGCGAGTCTGAGGATGCTTACAGCAATGAGAAGCAGTAAGTGGTTGGTTTGCTCGGTCCTCAGGTTATTGCCTGTGATGAGACCATGAAACATTTTTTTTTAAGCTAGCATGGCTATGAATAATTTCCCTTTTTCTATTTTTCGCTTTTAAAAAGCCAATTTTGCATATACACCGAGTCGCTTCTTGGAAATCTTCATGCTCGCTATATGACTCGGCTTTTTGCTTGACGCATGAAGCGGGCCCCTCGATCCATGGATATTGATATATTGATACCACATATTGTTACAAATGTTATTCTTGAAGACCATTCATCCAATTTACAGCTCGTAGAAGAGACTTAACGTAATCGGAAAGCGAGTGGCCACTGTAAGCGAGTGGCCACCCTCCCCCATGTATAGTTTTTAAATGCATTTATCTCAACCAAAACGCCATTAAATTAAATAAACTAAAATCATCATCTATCTGGGCATGTCTCTCTTCTATGGCCTGGCTTTCTACATATCCCATATGCTCGTCCGGCCTGGGGAGGCGGTTTTAAACCTTCCGAAACCTGCTCACGATAGTTGTTGATACGCGCAACTTGGGCCTCAAATGGCTCTGAACGTAGCTCACGAACCTCCTAAACTGAGAGATCCCCTTCGTGGACTATCGTCCTTGTAGATCGAGTTCGCTTTTGCTTTTTCTTCTCGTTTTTAGCGCGTAAATCGCTCACTTCTTTCTCTAGTAATACGGCGGATTGTATTGTGATCTGGCAGGCTTTTAAAACCTGGTTGATAGCGGAATTAAGCGGGCTCGGGGGGCTTCTTGATCTTATACGAAGCAATGCTTTAATAGAGGAAGCTTGCTTTTCTAATTGTATATAGTTTGAAGGCGTTTTTGGATCCTAATCACTACCCCGGCTAGGAGGGGGGGTAGAGGTAGCAAGCCGGATATTAAGCTTCGAAATCACTCTCTCCGGTGTAAAAGGTATTAAACTAGCAGATCGAAAGCTATTTTTAATAGTCTCTGATTTAAAAGCTTTAATTCGTGCGAGAGGATATACTTCGAGGAAATCAAGTTTATCGATATAATTAATTCCGTTCTATATTTTTATTTCAACTATCCGGCCGTACGAGCGTTTTAGCACCGTAAAATAGCCGATATCGAGAGGCTGTAAAAGATAAGAGGAGTGCGGAGGCATATAGATTGGTATGATTTTATTTTCTTCACAGATTTCGTCGAATCTCGGGGTTAAATGACTTCTGTGGCCGTTAAGTATTAAAAGCCGATACCCCCCCTTCGTACGTGAAGAAGTGGTAGGAATAAAGAGCTTTTTAAGCTAGCGAAGTCCAATTTCATTAGAGGTCTATCTATTAGGACTAACCTCAAATCGCTAGTCCTCCGGGAGGCCGTCGAACTAAGATTTAATAAAGACTTTGCCTTTAAAAATTATACACGGGGGAGGGCCTAGCTAGTAGCATTCGTACACTCGATAATAGTCACCTATTCTCGATTTCTAGGCTATAAAAGTGCTCGCCGACTGTAGTATTCACTCCTCGTTATCACCTTTACCGTAGCGGTTAACCCTATCGCGAAACTAGTCTCGTTAAAGTTATAAACGTTATCGGGGTCAATCCTAAATTGAAGGATCGTTTTTTGAACAAGATTAAACCACTCTATAATAATCTTCGGGTCTTCGCACTTCGCACGTTCGTAATTATAGCGTCTCGAGAACCGGGAGGAAAGGAGAGGGTGCCGGTTTATAAAATTATAAACCCATTTATCGCTAACCGAAAGAACCGGGGTGGTTCCACGCTTTTCGAGGAGAAGATTCGCTATTTCTCGTATAGTAGAGGGCCGGGGTGCTGATCCGCGAGCATCTATAGATAGAATCCATTTTTTAAGAGATTCCTCCTTAATTTGTATCAATTTATGTGAGTTAGCGCGAGAAATCGCGCGGTGTTATACACTACTAAGCCGGTAGCGGAGAGTTATACGCGGGACTTTGTAAGTGCGAGCAGCGAGAGCAACAGATATAATATCTCCATTTTTAAAAGCCTGGATAGCTAATAAGATCCTACCCTCTTGCTCTGTTGAATTTGCAGAGGATTGGGAGCGAATTGGTGGCATAGTGGGTAGTTGAATTAACTAAGTGCTAGTTCATGGACGCGTTTTTGGAGGTGGTGGCCACTCGCTTACAGTGGCCACTCGCTTTCCGATTAGTTAGATTTTGCCGCTAGCCTGAGGCAGAAATGCTGACTAACACTTTATTTTCTGGGCACGCGGGCATCGATGGAATGGATGTATATGAATCGCACACTTCGCCAAATTCGATGATTCCCCAAACATAAAATCCCAAGAAAAACAAAAGAAAAGAATCATGAGACTCTTCGCCTTCGGTTCAAACGGATCAGGCCAACTAGGCATTGGCCACGAGGAAGACGTCCCCACACCAACACAATGTCTCTTCGCACAGACAGAGACATCACAAGGACCCCAAATGACCACCATTCAAAGCACCAGCCTGGCAGATGAATCTGGAGTCACCACAATCGCAGCAGGTGGAAACCACACCCTCCTTCTAACAACCAGCGGCTCCATCTACGCCGCCGGCTGCAATGCAGACGGACGGTGCGGGCTGCACAGGGCAACCAAAACCCCAAAAGAGCACGGGTCCGATGACAACAGAAACATCCTGCGCTTTCGTCGAATGATCATCTCAGACGCAGCATCCGATACAGAGGTATCAAACTTCAAACACGTCTCCGCCACGTGGGAGGGCACGATTGCTGTAGCTTCTGTGCCGCGAAGCAGCAATAATGTCGACCATGGAGACACTCCCGACATGGAAGATCGTGTCTTTGTCTTCGGATCCTCGCCTAAAGGTGAACTGGGTCTAGGTCAGAATACCACTGCCCCCGTCCCGGGGACATGTATCCCCTCCTTCCCGCCAACGGATTTGAGAGTCACAGCACTGGCGAGCGGAATGGCTCACTCGGCTGCTGTGCTTTCGAATGGACATGTCTATGGCTGGGGCGCCGCACGGAAGGGTCAGCTCGGGAGGGATAATCGAGATGCTAAGATTGCTTATTCTCCTGTTCGGATTCTTGTGCCTTTCTTTGCGGAGGCTGTTGCTTGCGGCAGGGAGTTTACGGTTGTTTCGGGGCGGGGGCGGTTCGTTGTCCTTGGGGATAGGGGGAATCGGTGGGGTATATTGAATATCCCGGAGAGTTTATCTTTGCGTGCGGGGGATGATGGAGATCTAGGTGGATATGGAGATCATTTACAAGATGATGGGCAAGAGGATTATGGAGGGTGCAGAGGTACTATTCCTAATGGCTCTACTGCTATTGCGGCTAGTTGGCATGGGGTCTATGTACATGCTGTGTCTGGGCTGGGAGGGGTGCAACCCTCGATATCGAATGAAATGTTACGCACCGGGCCTCGATCGGATGCACAGGCAGACTCTGATTCGGATTTTGCCGGTGGTTCCATCGTTGCCTGGGGGCGCAATGACCGAGGCCAACTTCCACCGCCGGATCTTCCGACTCCTGCTAAACTCGCTGTTGGCAGTGAACATGCCCTTGCTCTTCTGCAAGATGGCCGAGTGGCGGCGTTTGGATGGGGCGAGCATGGGAACTGTGGGCCTGATACGGATTCTCAGGGGAATGTGTCGGGTACGTATAATGTGATTTCGCTCCCTGAAGCCGTAGGTGCGGATGAAAAGGTTGTCGGGGTTGGAGCGGGGTGTGCGACTAGCTGGATGATTGTGACAGGGGTGAATTTGGGATCTTAGAGCGCCGAAAGTTGCTGGCAACTGCATTGCTCCTGACAGGGGGTGTTTGCTCAGTCGAAAAGACCGTATTGGCGAACCTATCAATTACCATCAGCACACATGTATGGGAGTCTCGCAAGAACCGGAATATACATACTTGAGACAAACGCTGTGTCGGCGGAAGACCCATCTCATCGTCTGCGTCTTCGGCACGGGAACCATTGTGTTTCGAGAAGGAAGGCTCCGCATCGCGAATAGATGCCCCGAATGCGTCCTGTGCGTTTGGTTAGTCACCCATCTATAACCACCAGAAGCGAAAAAGGAAAACCACATACCTGTGTTCCCGACGCATCCCAGCCAAGAATATCCTGCGGCTCCTCTTCTTCATCCATCTCATCCCACTGCCGGTCATCATCAGCAGGCACGAAAAGGCTATCGAATTCCATCGAAAGGCCAGATGCCACCGGTCGATCTGCGCTAGGTTTCTGGCTCAGATTCTCCTGCGTAGATGACCCATTAAGAGGACGGATCGATCTGCTTCTCGGTGGCGGCGGGGGCATCTGAGTACTTGGTGTCACCGATGGGCGAGTATCGCGCTGCCTGATCACTGAGATTGGGACAGGCGCGGGCGTTTGCCGTGGGATTGTCCCGCGTGTTGACGTGGGGACGTCTTCACTATCTGCCTGGCCACGGGTCATGACTGTGAACTCTGCGTTGACGCCTTCGAATCGGTATTCCAGTTGCAGAGGCTTGCAGGGTCGGGTGTACCGTGCTGTTACGGTAGCATTTGCCGTTTCGGCGTGCGCAACTACGGCTTTGAAATCTTTCAGGTTGATCGCGACGTGCATGTTATCTTCGACTAAGTACTCTTGGAAGTCGCGCTTGTCTGCTGCCACGGACGTGTGGACTGGGTGTTTTAGTACTTCTGTTTGGGTGTCAGTTAGCCAGACCTGGAGACTCAATGGAGAACACGACATACCCTTGCCATCGGTGATTTTTGTTGTGAAGCTTGTGAACACCGCTCTGCCGGAATCAGAGTACATGTCCAGCTGCTCGGCAGATAAGCTAAAGTGCTCAATGAGCTGTTTGAGGAACCGTGGATCAGCAGTCCACATGCTGGTAGCTTTGGATTTGTCGAAGACGGCATGCTGAACAGCCGCTGGTTCGTAGGTCAACTTGTACGACTTGATCACTCCTAGATATAGTGTCAGATACATGCAGTCTAAGCCAGCAAAGACAGTTCCATGCAAGGGTATCTTACCTAGCCCACAAATCATCTTCACTGTTAGTCTACACTCAGCTTGCTGCAGATCTTCATGCAATTCCATGTCACAGCGTTCCACGGCTGTGTCCTTGTTTCTGTCGATTCTCCCGCGGAATATGGAGAGAAGTGCCTGGATTCGATATCAGCATCGATCAAGGAAGATCATCACCCGTAAATTTCCTATAGGACCCAAATTCAAGTGGGGAAAATTCTATATACTCACTTTGTTATAGATCTGGCAGAAGAATCGTTCCAGCGAAACACTGCCACTCCTGCCATTAATGCTGGAGTTGAAAGAATACGCCTCAAAGAATACCCCCTTCTCGAACACGAAGGAGGCAAACCCCGTCTTGGTGGAATTGAGGGCACTGAGGCGGAGCTGGGGTACAGTTAGTCAGAATATCTCATTTGCTGGCTTCCAGAATTTGCACCGAACTGATCTTCCCCAAGGTAAGATAACTTACAAGGTCAGGCTCTGCTTCGATGGCGACTGTTTCGCTGAATTTGGAGAGGCATATTAAAGCGTCATGGAGCCGGACTAAGGCTGGCGGGCCTAGCGACAATGAGAGCGACGTCATGACTGCGTTGGGACTGCTTGGCCTCTTGACGGATGGCAATTAGGTTTAAGCATAGAGTTGATCTGCGTGTATCAGTTTATCTATCCCATTGAGCTCATGGCGCGCTGTTGGTTGTTCGAGGTTCGGTTGAAGAAGAAGACGCGGACAAACACACGAGATTACATAAGCTGTGTATAGACCCCCGGGGCCGTCCCGGGTGAACCCAACCTGGTCACAAGGTCCATCCAAATATACTCCGTACTATATCTGCGAGGCATCGGAGGCCAGAGCTACTCACGGTGAACGTCTTCATTCTCTGTCTGCGGGAGCAGCTGCGGCGCTCGAAGCACTCGAACACCGAAATGATCGAGATTTCCCCTCTACCCGTCGGGAGTAAGGCAATCCTAGCCCAAGGACGCTGATGTATCAGTGCAGACCCTTGCTATAGCAGAATTGCACGACTACATGGGGAGGAAGCGGGTCGCAGGTTTGGGATGCCCTTGGACATATTCACATAGCAGGTTGATCAGGCACTAGCCGAGGGCAGAGCTTAGACTGTAATTGGTAATATTGGGCTAGCAGACACATTTAACGGGATCATGAACAACCGTCGCACTGCCTTCGAGAACCTTGCCAAGATAATGCGTGGTGGGAAGCCCTAGGTAGGCCACAGACCTGCTGACGTTCAAGAATGTCGCGTTCTTCGATAACCCAGAGACCGGCTAATGTAAATGGAAGTATGGGGTGAGAGTCGAGGAAGGTGCAGTTCACAAGATGATTCCAACGTTTGTTTTGCAAGTCACGAGAAAACGGACAAAATAGGAAAGCATAGAACATTTTATGCTGGGAAGGTGCGTCTGTTGGGAGTATAAAAACGCCCCCTAATCCCCCCAATATTTCCTTTTTGGCTCTTCTCTTCGTCCACCGTTCCTCTCCGGGCGACAAGTGTCAGAATAGCACAGGTGTATCGTTGTATAAATCACATTGAACGACTACTCGAGGCTTTCCCCAGGTCCTCCCAGCAGCACGTGAGTAATGCTCTGGACGAGCTCCGAGACGCGCAAATCCCTACTTACGACTCCATTGCAGCCCCTCTTTAGCCTTTGAGCACCTACCATGCACTTTCGTGACAGCCAGCATGGGCACAATAGTGAATAGCCAGAAGGCCCCGGGGTTCTGATGCTATGACGTAAGCCTCGCATTCGGGGAAAGGATCATCCGGGAAACTATACCCAGCCCTGTGTATTCCGTACAGACTAGTGCGTACTCCGTTCATACATGTACACACATGTCCAACCCTCCCCCCGCTCCTAGGCAGGGGTTCGGTTTGGAATTGCTTGTATTTATCCCGTGGCTTGGTCCCGTTTTCGCTTATTTCTCTCCGTAGTGCTTCCGATTCGCCGAGGCTCAGTCCGAAGGACTTTTTGTTCTGCTTTCCTAAAGCAATAGTGGGCCAGGGTAGTAATAGTGTGCAGAGTACAAAGTACATACGGTGTACATATTCAGAAGTAAATGTAACTTGTAATTTCTGCCTCGGTCCAAAGGGAATTAAACTCAGAATGACAATGATAGTAGTCGGATAATTTCTTTCAAAAAGATAGTTACTGGTTAACTAGTCAACGGTGTGTGTACTCCAAGGGCGACTTGGAATATCTAGTTTAGTACAATCCTTTCAACCCACAAACCACGAGATTGGATATCCGGGAGATAAGTTGATACTAAGACTTATAATCTGCAATATGTCGAGCTATTTCCTTAGGAAATACTTTCAAACTTGCTATATCAATGTAGAGGGCCGAAAACCTGCACTCTTGAGGACCCTCTTCTGAACCACACCATTCTTTATACACTATATTCTGCACCTACGTTTATACTGATATAATGTTGTGGCTGAGAAGTATAAGCGAGAAGGAATTTTTTGATAATAGGTACATTTTGTAGCGCGATCCCATACAAAAGACACTTATTGTACTGAACTAATTCTTGTATTGGACCCCTGCGGCTCGAGCCGTCTAGTGGAGAAGCGGAGTGTATTGGGGGGCCGTGTACGTGTACACTGGGGCCACCTAGTGGAGTCTACATGTATCATTTGGCCCCGGGGGCTTTTCTGGGAATAGGAAATATTTCCACATGCTTATTAACTTGTTTATAGGTACGAAATACCCGTGGATCATCTGCCGAGCCTGATCTTCTTACTCTTATTCTCGCCTTGCGCAATGCTTTTGAACCGGCTAGTTCCCATTTCTGGGCTTTCAGCAGTTACCTCGGTCCAGGTGCTTCGCAATTTTCTTTTCTTTCTGCTCTTCTATGTTTTACTTATTATGGTTGCACGCAGACAATCCTCCCGTGACCCGACCTCAATATTTTTCGATCCAACAAAAGCTTATGATCCTGTCTACTCGGCTATCAGACTTGAGCAGGCAGCTTCTTTTATCGATGCGGCAAACAATGATACAGAGCCGCAAGTACCAAAAGGTCCACGACAGCCTAAATTCTGCTTGGGAATTGCTACCATTGCACGAAAGGGTGCCAGATATTTCCAGGCTACTGTAGGCACATTCCTTGAGGGCCTGAGCGAGGAAGAAAGAGCGGGCATTCACTTGATTCTTTTCATCGCACATACGGATCCATTGCAGCATCCTGCGTATGCAGAGCCGTGGTTATACAAACTAGCGGACCAGGTGTTGCTGTACAATGCCTCCGAAGTTGACGTTGATCATATACACTCCCTAGAAACAGATGAGGCCAAAATAGCAGGGCGTGAGAAGGCTCTTTTTGACTACACATATCTCTTGAAGGCGTGTGCAAACATTGACACGCCATATGTCATTATGCTTGAAGACGACCTCGTGGCTTTAGACGGATGGTATCATCGCACTCAAGCTGCTTTATCCTCTGCCGAAGAACAGACTCGAGAAATGGGAGCCGCAAATTGTGAGTTTTACAGCCATGCAGACTAGAGGAGTCCTTGACTTGAAATTCCATACCCTCGAGTTACCTTTTTTTGCTCGTACTAATAGTTATTCTTACCTAGGGCTATACCTACGTCTTTTTTACACCGAAGAATACTTTGGTTGGAACGCAGAAGAATGGCTTACCTACCTTCTATTTTCCATTCTCGTCGTCTGCCTCGTGGTTTGCGTCCTCCTGGTCTCTCGGAAATTGAACGCGCATATCCGCTCCCTTTTACCGGATACGACAATAATCCTTTTGAGTGCTATATTCACACCATTATTGATTGGACTCTTTTTTGCCATGGGCCGAGTGACGATGCTCCCTCGATCAAACGGCGTGCATCAAATGTCCAAATTTGGATGTTGCTCACAGGCCTTTGTCTTCCCCAAGTCACGGATACCGGAACTCGTCGCGCTATACACATCCAAGCGTATCGGGTACGTTGACATGCTCACTGAGGAATATGCAAATGCGAGGAATGAGATTCGCTGGGCAGTGACGCCAAGCCTTGTACAGCATGTTGGGCGGAAGAGCTCTAAAGGTGCCAGCAATGATATTTCGTCACACGTCAAGATCAAGTCTAAGGCGGATTTGACAGTTGTAGAGAAGCTTTGGAATTTCGAGTTCGAGATGAACGATGCAGATGCTTTGCGCGCGGAACATGATGCTGTGAAAGAACGGTTGGGTTCTTAATTGTGGGTATTACCGTTTTTAGTGGCTCCTTCCTAAACAATGCCAGTTTCTGTCTCAGGATAAATTACGAAGTAGGGTTGAATTTCCTATAAGGAGTGGCATCTCTTACATTTCAAGCAAAAAATCTTGTGTGGTTGTCCTCTATTTTGCCAAGAAATAACATCTTTCATAAGGCAGGTAGTAGTAAAAAACCGCCTGGCATCTGAATGTCGATGGAGTCTGATACAGAGCTCGGCGGAAGACCTGATACGAGAAGACAGTTACTAGGAATTGAATTGAATTGGTCATTCTTTTTATCTTGCGGGCTCACTGCTAGGGCCGGTTATCTTTCGATCGTACAGATGGCATAAGCAGTGTTATTGAGGCCGCACTAAATAGGTAAACACGGTGAATGAACGCTGGCGGTAAAAACTGAATTAGATTGATCAATCTATGATCAATAATGAATTCCTATGGGGTAGAACCTTCCCTGAACCGGTGTAATTAAATTGATGTCTCAACTAGACATCAATAAGCTAGTCCGTTTAGGTACTAGGTCTCATCGGAAAACAGGTAGGGAAAGGGGTTAAATTGGATATATGATCAGAGACATGCACCTAGGTACTCCGTAGTCACATCGATAATCTGTACCAAAACCCCTCCCAAGTGTCCAAACAGAGTGCATATATACCCCATACTTCGTACTAAGATAGAGAGAGTGTTCCACCTGAGCCAGGTTTGTTAAACGCGATTACTACTACTCCGTAGTTTAGAGTCACTAGCACCTAACTAAGGAGTATTCCCTCCGAAGTAGTCCGTACGGAGTACTCCATCTGTTCCTTCGCTTGAGTCGAGGTCCGTGCTTTCCCAACACCCTGCCAACCCCCAGTTCGAGTCCGAGTTCTTTTTCTTTCTTACTTCGCTTTTAAAAGATGTCCTACGGTAAAGAAATTCCAGAGTTTATCTAGATACATAGCTTAGAAAAATCTGCATCTTGTTACTCTATCATAATGATGTACTATTTGGACACCTGTACTATATCGGGTAAGGCGCCGTTAAGGTTGGGCACAGGGCTGGCATATTTTTTTCGCTGTGTAAATTACAGCCGTATGTACTCCGTATGGAATATGTATCTGCGGACATTATCCATCTACGGGCCACGGCCCCCGGGTCCGTGCATAACGTGGCGGATGACTAACTTTCTACCCGCGGAACCTTCCAAGGTTCCAAGGAACTTTGGAGGCTCCCAATCTCAGCAGCCAATAGGATCTGCCCACTGCTCAGCCATGTGTTTACGCATTCTCCTTTTCCTTTTACCACTACATACATGTCCACAGACCCGTGGACACGAGTAACGTATCACTATCAGCGACCATGAAAACAAAAGCCGTTTGAATCGCTCCTTGAAACCCACATGGTCATCCCTCGAAAATGCGCCTTATTGACAACCTTGTGCTGAAATGCCGACATTTATTGCGCACTTCCCTAAAGCGCATTCTCTTTGCGGTCGCACTTGGCCTTGCATTTACAATTTTCATGCTTGTACCTCTGTCAAGAGAAGCTAATACAATACAAGGCAGTCGAACAGTCCATCCTTCAAGGTATATTGTTTAACCACCTAGGCTAATACGGCTTGATACGGCAATTTTCGTCTAGTCGCTGACATGGTTATCTCCTTGCAGTAAAAGAAATGCCTTTTTCCTAGGCTCCGGCGCTGCTGGTGATGGGAATAGCCTCGGTCAGCTTATTTTGGAAACTCCGCACGAGCCACTCTCCATGCCTTACGATCCATATCCTGAATATAACAGCCTCGCATGGAACAATACATGGAGAGGAACTTACCAGCAGTGCGTTGGCCCAAATGGTTCAGTCCTGGATCGTAGGAATGCGGAAACAGCTATGAAAGCGTTTCGTTGGAATCAGTCAGGTATGAAATTGACAAGCCTACGGCATATTGTAGTTCAGCGAACACTGATAGCATACTAGGTTTTCCAACACCAATTTTTGGATCATACGAGGCGTGGAATCTTGATCGGAGTGTCTGCGCCGACCGGTATTCTCGGTATGCGGCGTACGGCTATGCAGATGACGGCGAAAGAGTGCAGTGGCAGGATGTGAATTGGGCCACTTTGCAACAAGACTGCTTGCAGCGCAATGTAGACCGATATCAGCCTTCGAAAATTGGCGAAAAGACGCAGACTCTGCACAGGGAGCACGATAAGGAGACGGATGAACATCGCTGGGGCGGAGAGAGGACCGACACCGATCGAAACAAGACCTCTGCTGTTTTCAAACCACGGACGGCGGTAGTCCTGCGCACATGGCTCGGCATGGAATACACGGAAGATGATCTCTATTATATCCGGTCGATTATAATGGAGCTATCGCTCTTACCCGGCGCAGAATACGAGGTGATCATCTTGGTTGATACGAAAGACGTTGAAGTGCCTCATCCAGCGGACAAGGCGGGCTTGGACAGTCTGAAAAACTCTCTTCCGCGGGAGCTCCAGGATCTGGCTGTGTTTTTCAACGCAGAGATACTAGAGGACTGGTACCCAAAGATCGATATTCATGAGTAAGATTTCGTCAGCTTCAGTCAAATCTCGAAACGCTAATGTTTTCCAGAGCCATACTTCAATACTTTCAGCCAATGCAGATTTTCTCACGGGTGAATCCACAATACGACTTTTTCTGGCAGTTTGAGATGGATTCACGTTATACAGGACATTTCTATAACTTTCTCCAGCAGGCAGCAGAGTTTGCAAAGCAACAGCCTCGCAGGAATTTATGGGAGCGCAACTCTTACTTCTACATCCCCGCTGTGCACGGGAGCTGGGACGATTTTATCGACCAGGTAGACCAGAGCATGACGAACCTTGACAGTATCTGGGGCCCACAGCCAGCAAAAGGTATCGAGGTTGGGAATGAAGCACCCGAGGCTCTACGCTCAGACCTGGACGATGATTCTTGGACCTGGGGCGTGGGCGAAGAAGCCGACGTAATAACCTGGCTACCTCAATTTAACCCTCGGCACACCGATTGGCCCTTCAGGAGTCGGGTGTATAATTTCCGCCAAAAGCAACGGACTCCACGCCGCGCATCCGTTGTGGCAATGTCCCGTGTCTCAGCCCGGTTGCTCCGCCTCATGCATGTGGACAAAACCGAGAAAGGTCTGGGGTTAGCATCTGAAATGTCCCCCACATCCTGGGCTCTTTATTATGGGTTGAAAGCAGTTCAGGTTCCTCAGCCCATTTACCATGCGCACGATACAAATCCCGTTGAGCTTAATCTCCGGGCTAACTCGGGCAAGCCTGGTAAAATCAGCGCTGGGTGGAATAGTATCTGGAGCTGGAACCAGCACAATGATATTCTGATGAAAATGTCATACATGTTTGGGTCGGAATTCCCCGAAAAGATTTATCGAGCCTGGCTAGGTTATGATGATTCGGAGAAGGTGAGTGGTTTTGTTGACCCCTTGACTTTCGTGGTGATATTTGCTAATAAACACGGACAGGACGGACATCGCCTTTGCTTGCCTCCGATGTTCTTACATCCGGTGAAGAATACAAAAAGATAGTTGGCTCTCATGGCACATTAGAGCTTCGTCCTAGTGACATTCCGGGATTTTGTACTGGACTTTCTCCTTATTCAAGTGACATAGAATTATCAAGAGCAGAAGAATGGCTCTTGTCTGAAATCGGGGTCCCCGAAGCGATATACAGATAACACATTTCAAACCAAATGCCAATCATCGTCACTCGCAGCCACGAGTCGTTCGTGCTCAATATTCAGCTCCGAGGCATCGTTCTCCTCAAACCAGAAGGCCCAGGTGCTCTGGGTATTGATTTCGAGGTTGTCGCGGCTTGATTGCAGCCCGACATGTTGTAGCTGCTGGGGCGCAAGTGCCAACCTCGTCAAGCCGCTGTCGATGGCATACTCCTCAATCAAACTGTCGGTTTGTCCGCTTTTCTTTTCTTGTAGGCGGGCCACCAAAGCTGGAACTTGCTCGCGGGGGAATACTAACCCTTGGGTACAACATCCATGGCCATTCATCTCCACCACACCTTGTAGTGGGAAAAGTGAATATTTCCCAATCATGTATACCAATCCCGTAAAAGCAGGAGCTACCACCAGACATATAGCGGCGACAGTCCAATTGTTTAAGAAACCACGAGTGGAAGGCCAGTATCGCCGAACGGCTGACAAAAGAGCATATCCAGATCCAATAACCAACCCAAAAGCTAATAGCATATTTCGATACCAAAAGTCTGAGGTGGACCAGGCAAGAGATGTTTCGGTAAAGAAGAGGCGAAGATATATCCAAGATCCGTTGCGAGCAGTCGGGCCATGTGACAGGGTATAAAGGCCGTTTAGGGTTTTAACCAGCCATCCATCTGCGAAAATAACATCATCCTCAAGGACTAATATATACGGGGCACCCGTTTCGAGGCATTGGTTAAGGAGGTAGATATAGTCACTAGTAGCCTTGCGGTTAGATAAAATGTTATTATAGCGGCTCAGACTCGAAACGTACTAGACACCTTTCTCATAAAAGTTACGCTCCTCTTCTAGTTTTTGAAGATAGCGAAACTCTTCTGCGGAGACATTATAAGTCGATACCGAATCCACTACCCGTTCCAGCCATTTCTGGCCCCAGCTAGGATGTTGGGTTGGATCAGTATTTGCGAACAATACCGACAGATAAAGCGCACGACGCTCCCGACGATCGAGGTTGCTTAGCATTGATCCCACGGCCGCTGCAAAATAGTCGTCTTTGCTGCGCTTCACAGTAGCTAGCGTCGCGCATATCAAAGGTGTACCTTCGCTCAAAACAGTACGAGGATCACCCCCGACGGCGCACTGTAAAAGGAAATGAAATGATTCGCTTCATGTTCTCGTACCAGACTATACTTCCACTCGAAAACATTGCGGATATCGAAGAAAGCGGAGTGAGGATCGCGCCAGAAGTGAATTCGACAGAGTTGAAATGTGAGCAGGTACACAAAACCTGCCACTAAAAGAACCTTTGCGGCTGGTTCTTTGAGCAGACGCTGTATCTGCAACCAAGGGCGGCTGATTCTCATGTCCGCAAAATAATAACCAGAAGAAGAATACAGCAGGTTCCAAGGGCAGAAGAACCTCGGAAATTTTCAGATGGGGGCCGTAAGCCGCATGGGGCTAAAAGTAGGTTTTATATTTCCACGGCACCGATACCAATCAACCATGGAATACCATTAGGGCTGTCCCGCCATCTCACGTCTGAAAATTACACGTACAGTCAGGGGAGAAATACATGTACAATACGCATGCCAAGAGTACGGAGTACATCTATGGGCACCCGATTCCTGCACATGTGCTCATTGTTGATAATCCGTGGCGCTTGGTGCATAATGTTGAAGGATGAAAAGGGTAAGAATCACTGGAGATAAGCTGTAGCATCTAAGACTACGTTCCTAGGTCACTCCGCAGGTATTAGATGGAGAGGTAAACGCATGTTGTATAACATGAGCCCATCTCAAAAGGCTTCTTGAACGGTCCGAATCTCGAGTTGCAAGAATACATGGATTTCAATATGCGGAGTCCCAATTTAGGCTTCTATATACAACAAGTTGGGATAAAGTGGCAGATTATAATGAATGAGAAAAGAAAAAGAAATGTCGTGAAGCTTCGTCAAAAGGGGGTATATTTCTTGTGTGGTAGCGATGACATACAGTACCAAATCGGGGTTAAATTTGGGTATCACCTGGGCAGATGTGTCGGATCCCACTATCCGACACCATTTCATGTAGCGGGGCGTCCCTCGGTCTCATCTCGTGCACTTTCTTCCGTAGCATTCGTATTGGTACCAGGCCTTCGATCCAAGCCACGATCTTGTTCCTGACCCCGCTGGGGCAAGGGCTGGGGAAACTGCGTTTCCAGAAACCGTCGTCTGCGTCTTCCGGTTCGAAGAGCATGCAGAAAATTAACCCCAACCTGGGCGAAGAAAATCACCAGGAAGGCGCCAATCACAAATCCTTGAGAGACGTACGTGTCATCTTTCTGCTCTCGTTGGCCAATTTCGCGGGTTTGATCAGGTTCGTTGGGTATATGCGAGCTGATACTGGGCAACGAAAGTCCGGGGCCACCAAATGAGACCGATATCGAGAAAGAAAATGGTGTCATCGAAGTGAATACATTCGGCGATATCGAGGTGAATGCTCCTGACAAGGGCCTCAGTAATAGAGGGATGATGCAGAAGATAAGGAGAGGGACGGATAGTCATAAGACAGAGTGAAGTGATGAGCGAGTAGACCTAATCGAAAATGTCAGAATAGTATCGAACTCAGAGAAATAGGTTGAACTTACCAGTCTCGAGCTTCGAGTTGTCTCGCCCATTTTGCCGAGATCTTCAGTCTCTCTCGAACACTTGTGGAAGCGAGTATAGGATATTTTTCTTCTTCGGAAATGGGCAAAATGCTTGCAAACCACCATGGGAAGAGCGCTGCATCTGTGGGGATGGGGCCATAAGCTAGCATGACGCGTGGGTGTAGCCAAGGAGCCCCAGATATGCGCTGATTGCTGATGAACTCTCTTGCCAAGAGGAGTAACTGTTGCGTTGACATTGAGTCTAATGGGGGATCGGATTCATTCTCTTCTGGCAGAGCATTTACACCGTCCGTTGAGGTTTCCATCGACTCGAGCCGCTCCTCCCCTGCGAGCGAGATATCATCTACGCGCTCTGTTCTGGCAACAAAATAGCCATCCCGCATTCCCGAGTCGAGTATCCTGAACCGCGACACGCCTGTAGCCACCACAAGGCTGCGGCCATCAGGAAGCAACTCATATCGCTCGATCATCAATAGGGTTCCGTATTGCACGAATGGTACGTCTTCCCGCTGACCTGGCAGTGCCCGGCGCTGCCGGTTGTGCATGACCATACCAAACTTTCCATTTCCACTTGCGAGAACACGGCGAATCATAAGTCGGTACCTGGGCTCGAAGACATGGAGGAAAGTCGGCATTGTCGGGAATGATAGGGTGCACACGAAAAGTGGCAAATCCTTCTCGTAACCAGGGCCTGTTTCATCCTGGGCGCTGGTCTCCCGCCTGAGTGAGATTTGGTCGGGGAAAAGGTAGTCAACCAGCCGTGTCACAGTCTGATTTACGGGTTCTGATTGTAGATCATTTGGCATTCCTAGCTTTCGGCGACAAATGGGGCACAGATCGGTATGGTCTAAAACCCGCGCGACACATTTTCGGCAGAAGGTGTGGCCACAAGGCGTGGTCATCGGATCCAAGACGAGTGAATAGCAAACCTGGCAGTCTAACTCGGCGCGGAGTCTGTCTCGCAGTGTTTGAAAGTGAATGAGATCCTGCGATTCAATGCTTCCGGCTGGGGTAGTAGAATCTCCGTAGATAACTTCACATGCATCAGAGGGGAACCGGCCTTCCAGTGCCAGGTTATAGAGTCCCCCCAGCCACCCATGTCGCTGCAACTGTGCACTTCTATTTTGATTCCGCCCATCGGTTTTCCATCGCAGTAATGGCCCGTCATCCCGAGACAAATCTTGAGGTACGTTGTTTGCCTTGTTTGCCTCTGACCCCAGTATTTCCCCAAAAAGACCAACCAATTTCCCAAGCAGCACATCACCGCCGCAGTCTCCAACACAATGGTCCCCAACACACGCCTTACTTCCTTTCCAAAAGCATGTAAATTCCTGGCCCCTCCCCTCAGCCACGGGGTAAGTAATACCCGTGCGCGGCCGAAGGGCAGGTAAGCATTCCCGACAGATTGAATTCCCGCATGGTAGGCGGAGCGGACTTCGCAAGGGGCGGGAGCATTGTTGGCATTGAATTAACTGGATGACCAGATGAGGCAGCTCTGCTGTATCGCTAGGTGTATGCTCCTCCGAGCTCGAGACATCTGAGTTTGAGACTTTGGGGCTCTCCATTACGGTCGGGATGCAATCAGCGTCGATCGGGTATGTCGAGGACAGGGACTCGGCTGCATCTTCCATTACACTATAGTCCGTATAAAATGTGGTAAGTAAGAGGGAAAGGGAAAATAATGAAGCTGGAGTATCCGCTGCGGACAGGTGCGGGTCAACTTTAGATAATCAGATCAGTGACCATCCATAGATCCCGAGGTCCGGTGTCACAGTACATTCCAATATTCCCTTTTGGGAAACTATTGCAGAGATATATATCCCTCATGTTCACTTCCTACATATATTATTTTGAAGGGAACGTTCAAACAACGTGTCCAGAAATAGGATGATACGGTGTTAATGCCGCTGAAACATGTGACTTCCAAGGTTTTACCTATATTCCTGGAAGGTTATGCATTTGTTTATTAATCATGTCCGACCACCTGGGCAGATTGTCAAAACTGGACCTTTAACTAACTAGTTAGTTAGAGAATTTTAACTACCATTAATATGAATTTGCTAGTTAGTACGCTCGCTAGTTAACAATACACCTAATTTCTGTAACAATGAATTCCACTTGTTTTGTTAGAGTGCCTACCTAGGCGGTCAAACATTTTCGAATTCGCTCGAAAAAAGAGCGCGAGGCCTCAAGCTAAGACAACGATGCGGACTGCTCTCATTAGCTTATAATTTGCTCATCGAACACCCGAAGGAGCCACAGGTTGTCGATACCATCAAGTCGAGGACAACGGAAGCAAGACTGACATGGTCGGAGATACCTTACCCGTTCAGTGACGGGCTCCGAATGCACAAACGCCAAGCTCGAATACCATCCCGGGCTTCGTAAGCTTGGCAGAGACTACCTAGGCTCCATACTTTCCAGTGCTGGTGGTTAGAGGTGTGGGATGTGGACATGAATGAATTAGAAATGTTGACATGCACTGCACGCAGGGTATCTGTTTGGCATGCAGTCCATGCAGGGTATGCGTTTGTCTGTGTGCAGACTGAGCTTTTTGGCTCTTTGCTATCTTAGTCATACAGCTGGTTTATATACCAGCTTCTTTCTATAGATTTATCTATCACCTCTCTTCATCTCCATCTTTCCTCTCCTCCGTAGCCTCAACAAGAAACCGTATTTCCTGCTGACAAAATTTGGTGCTAGTATTATCTTGTGATGAAGGTGAAATGCTGTATTTGGCTAGCCTGAAACTCCATATTAAGCACCACATGAAAGCCTCGCTCTATCATGCAGGCTGAGCAAAGACTTCGTCTCTTCCGCGATCTATGGTTAGAGGACCCGGAGCAATACTTCTCGGGAGAGGAGTTGATACGTATTCAACAGCTTCTTCGTGACATAAGAGATTTTGAGGCTGGGCGAGATCAAGAATCAATAGCAGCTCAAGGTGTGTTTGGCCATACTCAAAAAGGCAAGAACTTGCAAATATTAAACAGAAGCTAGGCCAGACGGAATCCGCTACCTGGGATCTAGACAAGGAGTTTGAGCTCTTCGCTGACAGAGAATGTGCCTGGTGGGATCTACACGGCGTCCCCCGACCTAAGGAGCACCTAGTACGACCAAGTGGACCGCCTGGTGACCCTCTCGGTGCACCCGTTGCCTGTCATCTTTTCAATCCAACGTTCAGTGTCGACGACCCCTGCTATCAAGAAACGCAAGACCTATCGAACGCTTCTATTTCCCAGATCCACAAAGCTGGATTCTCGACGGAAAACAATTGCTTGTTGTTTGATCATATCGCTCGACGGGACGACAGCAAATACTGCGCCAATTCATACTCTGAGGAGATCTCGGCGATACATGAGACGTTTGTGTTTGGCCTACGGTCAGCGATGAAGGCCGTTGTCGAAATTTGCTGGGGTGCCAGCGTACGATCACGAATGAAGCAGTATCCCGGTATTAACCTAGTGCCCCTACCACTCTGGGGAAGTAACGCAGGCTTGGTCCTGTATCTGGAAATGAAAGCCAATATTTTTCAGCGCTTCATCATATTCGTTTCGCATCCCCAACAATTTATGTATGTGCAAAGCAATGGAGAGAGGGGTCGGAACTGGCGATATCGTTTTGGTCTCCCACAGGATCGAGCGCTAGAACTTGCGGCTCGCTTAGGTGGTATTCAAACCACACCTAACTTCTATCAGCTGGACCCTCGACTGGTTGCAAACCTTCGTTTGACACGAGAGGTGAAGAATCAGAGAGATATCTGGAAAGGCCAAGCATTAGCCCAACTCAAAACAGCTTTCCCAAATTCCGAGTTTCCCTCCTACCAAACACGACTCAAACCTGCACGTCGGGGCTTGCAATGTCTCCATGCTACAAGTGAGGATCTATCAGCAGCTACACAGCTATTCAAGCTTGGAAAATTGCCAAAATCAGGGCAAACTTTAGATCCTCCTCGTCTCAGGTGTGAGACCGATGATGAAACCTTAATATGAAGAATTCCTAGCAAACTTTTATGGAGACATACTTATTAGCTGAAACAGAGGAACGCTCGCCTGCAGGAAATAGCAGAATACTGGTGTGAATTAGGGCAATTGAGCTTAGCTTTCGCTTCTCCAATCAGTGCAGCCATTCGAGCATCGGAAATCAACCTCCATAATATCTGCCAGTTCCAAAAGGTACTCACTTGTTATCACCAAGAGACAGAGTCGGAGGGTTATGACTTCGAGGACTTGCCGCACCCTTTAGTGGAGTTTCTACAGGCCCAAGACGGCCTCAGATTCGACAAGTCCCCAATATCTTCTCGGGATGAACTTGAAACTGCTTTTTGGCTCCTGGAAAGGTGCAAGGGTAATCCGAAAGAGCTAGATGTGCTCGTTCTCGCAATTTCCGTTCTGGCCGCTTACGGCTGGATGATTGCTCGCTCGAGAAGACCGAGTGTGGATGATTTGCTCATTCTTCGGGCATCACCGAACAACATTGTTCCGCGAAAATGTGGTTCATGCCAGAGGCCATACCTTGACGATCCGTATGCATACTGGGCAAAATTCTCGCCGGAACGGTATGTAATGTGGCGACTCTCCAGCAGTTGTGGCAGATCAGACTGCACCGCACATTGGGCGGAACTTCGCCCCTTGTACGAGCGGATCAGGTGTCTACCTGCTAATCGAAGGGACTTGGAGAAATATCGTTTTGATAAGGCACTTGAACAGTGGGATTACTGGTTCACTCTTCAGCCAAGCGAGCTTGGAGACTATCCCAGGGACCTTGAAGTGGCATGCAAGGGCACTCACGGAAGAGCCTGTCGTGAGACTAAAACAGTGCCAGCTAGATGGACTGGCCACCAGGTTCCGAGATTTCTCTTACCAGAGATAAAATGCGGTCCGTGCAACACCACGACAATCTGGAAACCAACCGATTCTAAGTGGACAACAATCTACAACTGCAAGCTCAGCAAATTATGGAAGGGATTTCGTGATGTTCCAGGATTTAACCTCACCGAATATCCCCGGAGACAAGATATCTATTTCAAGAAGGGCCTCAGTATCGCCACCAGAGTGGCATGCCTCATTGAGGCCCGGAAGTTATTCGGACAGAAGAGGAAAGCAGACGAAATAGAGGTTTAGGCAGGGCAGGAATGGACTATGTACTCATCCCATATTTGTTAATGCATTCGGATGGCTGCCAGATGCCCTAGTTATGCTAAATGCTATTTATCCTATCTATGCATCAGTCTTCTTAAGCATGGAGTAGATTTTCGTTAAGGAACAGATATACTCCTAGGCAATAACTATCAGCTTGATATGGCAAAAAATTAAATAGTCGCGCCCGGGATCGAACCGGGAACCTTCTCGGTGTGAGCGAGACGCCATGACCATTAGGCCACGCGACTTGATTATTAATCTATGGCGAGGAATAATAGGTAGATCTTTCAGAGGAGAACATTGCACTTGACAAGAAATCTACCTACCTGTCAAGTATGGGTCTATGAAGGAATGATGTTGTAATTACTGCTTGTACGTTTTAGTTATTAACATTCGGATAGCTATTAGGGTTGAGCTTAAGAAGTGAGCTTATACCAAATTCTACTACTCCGTACTTGTATAGGCATTATCCTAACTATCTATAGGATACTCCGTAGTCTTCTAGTACATCTAGTACAGATGTATAGAGTAGATCTTTGGTTTAGGGCACACATAGAGTACACTCCGAGGTGACTACCTAGGTAGGAGCTACATATGACCAAAAAAATAGTCGCGCCCGGGATCGAACCGGGAACCTTCTCGGTGTGAGCGAGACGCCATGACCATTAGGCCACGCGACTGATTATTAAGCTCTTCTTGTCTTGAGTGTTATACATGTATCTCCAAAGGTTATAGGTAGATAGGTAGATAGTTAGCCTATTTAGCACCATGAATATGAAGGTCTTGAAGCATTTGGCGGCGGAAAAACCTTTCTGCACTCGTGGGTCGTTAGCATCAAGGCCAGTGGACTGGCAAAATCGGTCAGCATCAATCGTGCCGGATATCTTGAGAACAGATCCTGTGATCTGGTAGTGGAAGAAATGCAAGTCCGTCAATTTCTCCAGCAAGGGCAGGATCGTACCTATTCCCCTTCTTTTCACGAAGAAGGAAGTCGGAGCAAACACCCAGACACCGGCTCGGCTGTCGGTGCCTGAAAATGCTCCGTGCGACGTATGTTAATACACTCGTTGTCGCCCTAGAATAAGAGTTAGTCCAGGATGTACTAGCTGAAAATGGATGGAGTGTCTGTCTTACCTTAAGACGTATCTCGGCCTGACTGGCATAGTGAGCCTGTTGCTCTGCTGTCCTTAGTGCCTGCGTTTCGAACTCTGATGCCCTGATGTTGCGAGGCAAGTCTGGCTATTAATTACCTGAACAAACTCCTGTGTCTATCCAAAGAGTATGAACCGGGGTGGATTGCCCCATAAAGACAAAAGTGGCATTTAGATACTATCACTAGTCGTGTGGCCTAATGGTCATGGCGTCTCGCTCACACCGAGAAGGTTCCCGGTTCGATCCCGGGCACGACTATTTTTTGTATTTGTGCCAACAGTTCCCACGTATGGATAAGTCTCCACTGGCCGATCCTCTATTTCCTAGAGGATGAAAGTTTTTGTATGTTGTATATTGTGAGCTCATATCGCGTCGAGGCCAAAGGACGTCAACAATAGCAGGTCCCTGGAATATACTCATCTGAGTTTTCGGGAACTCTGATAGCCCGCGGCCTGACGTCGACGAACCATGACGTCAGAACCCCCAATTGCCATTTCGTATATAAACTTGCTTGATCTCCATACAACCTACAAACCAATTCGGTAATAAATTGTTAATACTATGCTGGTGATGGCGAATCATATCAGAGTTTGCCCAGTGTCCCAATTAGCGTAGTTTGCAATGCCAATGACAATGACCGTTTTCTACGTCATCAAGCATGTCACTAGAAAGACACAAGCATGGATGAGCAATAAAGATATGAGTGGTGGCAGATGAAGCTCAAATTTTGCAGAGAGTAATCATCGTTACAGAGCTCATGCTGTGCATTTTAAGCCCCCAAACACGCTTACTGGGGCCTTGTTTGAAGCGGAAGGTCACATATGTTGCTCCTCTCTCGGCTCTCCATTCAATCGCAAACCTGAGTCCTGCGCGACCGAAAGTCAACCTGACGCCTTTGAAGCGGTTCCCGGCACTCAATCGCCCGTTCAATATTAGATCAGCGGCTGCTGCTATGTCGCCAGTCACCCAATTTCTCAACACCTCCGGTGAGGCAGATCCGGTGTGGGTTCACCAAGTCCCATACTCCAAACACCCTGAGTTTTCGCCCCTCAAAGAAAACATTGAAACCGATGTCTGCATCGTCGGCGGCGGAATCGCTGGAGTCTCCATTGCTTACGAACTCGTCAACCGCGGGTTCAATGTCACACTGCTCGAAGCAAGAAAAGTACTTTCTGGAGAGTCTGGGCGTACCAGCGGCCATTTGGCCAACGCTCTAGATGATGGCTACACCGAAATAGCCAAGAAGCACGGCAAGGAAAATGCGCGGATCGCCGCGGAAAGCCATACCTGGGCCTTGAACCGAGTGGGAGAAATAGCTAGGAACCTCGACATCGAATGTGAATTCCGCTACCTCCCAGGGTACGAAATTTCTCAATACAATGTGAACCATCCGGGTTATCAAAAGGAGATCGATTCCTTGAGGGAGGAGGTCAAAATGGCAAAGGATCTTGGTCTATCAGTGAGCTTCCACGATGACTTGCAAGTCCAGGGTTGGGACAGCGGCCCGGACCAGCGAGGCGGTGCTGTTTTTGAAAACCAAGCAACTTTCCACCCAACAAAGTACCTCGTCGGGGTTCTCGAGTGGCTGAGAAAGCAGCCCAACTTCAACTGTTTCACCGATACCCGAGCCGTGTCACTCACCGAAGAAGGATTCGAGGTCTTGGGTTTCGGGAAGGAACGAGTCACTATCCAAACAGAGAATGGTCAAAAAGTCACCGCAAATCAAGCCGTCCAGGCAACATGTGTTCCTTTGCAGAAGCTCGCTGTCATTGCCCAGATGGAATACAACCGCACCTACTGTATCGCAATCCGCGTCCCTAAAGGATATGTCCAGGACTGTCTACTTTACGATCAGGCCGAGCAGTACAAGTATGTCCGTCTTACCGAGTGTGACGATAAGGACGACTACCTCGTCGTTGGCGGCTGCGACCACAAGGTCGGCCAAGAAGATACCGGCGGTCGATTCGCGGAGTTGGAGCAGTGGGTACGTGCCCGATTCACTAGAGCAGGGTCTGTGGACTACAAATGGAGCGGCCAGATATTCGAGCCTGTCGATTACATGGCGTACATTGGAAAAAACCAAGGCACGAAACACTCGTACATTGTCACTGGTGATAGCGGCAATGGACTCACGCACGGTGTTCTGGCTGGGAAGCTTATCGCCGACGAAATCGGAGGGTTGAAGAATCCGTGGAGTCAACTTTACGACCCCGGTCGCATGGCCAGCTTGGCAAAGTCGCTTCCATCAATGCTCAGCCATGATATTGAGATAAATACGCAGTACAAGCGCTTTCTACAAACTGATATCACGGATATTGAAGATCTGGTGCCCGGCACAGGCGGGGTCTTGAACAAAGGCTTTTCTCAGCCGATCGCGGTCTACAAAGACGAAGATGGAGAGGTACACGAGAACAGTGCGCTTTGTCCTCACATGAAGGGTGTTGTTTGTTGGAATAATACCGAGAAGAGCTGGGACTGTCCTGTCCATGGGAGTCGGTTCAGCAAGGATGGAGTTTGTGTTGAGGGACCAGCTAATGCTAACTTGGAGCCTTTGAAGAAGAGGAAGCAACAACCAGTCTAAGGGGTCGCCTAGGAGAGGTTCAAGTTGTATCCAGATTTACGTGGAGCCGTTATTGAAGAAAAAAATGCGATATTCAGGCAGTCGAGCCCAAAATCCATTAGTAAATGCACATACTGGTATAGTCACATTTGGCTGCAAGGTGAGAAAAATCTGTCCATCTACTAAACCCACGCGGTCTCAACGTCCCAAGACCCATCACTTCTACTGCCCGCCAACATGCTTTCTGTACGATGCAAAAACTGACCGAAGCCTCGCGCACCTACGACTCCTCCATCTTCTCGGTCCCAAACCACTTGTCCACGAAGAACAGTATAGCGCGGCCATTGCTTTACCTTGTGTCCCTCGAACGGGGTGTAGTCAACGTCGTGATGAAGGATGTCGTTGGTGATAGCTATGTCAAGACTCCCGTCGGGGTACCAGATGACAAAGTCGGCATCACTGACCCCTGGCATAAGAGCCCCCTTTCTCGGGTACATACCATACAGTTTCGCCGGGTTGGTCGATGTCAGTTCCACGTATCTTTGTATCTTAAGTCGATCGGCCGAAAGGACCAACGGCATTCGAGTCTCGACACCGGAGAAACCGTTCGGGATTAGGTGGAACTGCCCGTCGGGGCGTTCTGCGGTCACGCTCGATCCCTTGCCAGACGTCGAGTCGTTGAAGTTAAATGGGCTATGGTCGGACGAGAGAATGGTAAATGTTCCGTCCTCAAGACCGGCCCAGATAGCCTCATGGTCGGATTTGTTGCGCAGCGGCGGACTGCAAACACACTTTGCACCCTCGAGCCCAGGCCGATCCAGGTTCTCGCTGCTGAGAAACAGATATTGAGGACATGTCTCGGCGTAAATTGGAAGCCCTTTTGCCTGGGCTCGTCGAATGTTATCGACGGCTCGAGGATTAGAGACATGTACGATTAAGATCGGAGTATCAATAAACTCAGCAAGACAGATTGCACGGTAGCTTGCCTCAATCTCGGCGATGGCCGGGTGAGAATCCGTATGGTACTTTGGTGCATATAGTTGGCGTTCATGCAGTTTCTTGGTCATCCACGCAATCACAGAGTCGTTCTCGGCGTGCACCAGAGTCGTGACCCTGTGTAGACGGGCTTGGAACAAGACATCCAAGAATTGCTCGTCGTTGAGGCGCAAAGCTTCGTAGGTCATGTATATCTTGACGGACGAGATGCCCATTTCTGGGAAGGCTGGAAATTCCGCAAGCGTCTTTGCGCATGGGTTGGAGATGATGAGATGGAACGAGTAGTCGCTGTAGCATTGGCTGTGGGCACGTTCGTGAGCGCAAGCTAGAGTCGAGAGAACACTGTCTTCATGCTTCCGCTGAGGTGCAAAGGCTACAATGGTGGTTGTACCTCCCGCAATCGCGGCGCGGGTGCCTAGGAGGGTTAGTCAATTTAGTGAACGGGTTAATTGCCAGATCTGCAGTCTAGGAGACTAACCGGACTCGAAGCTGTCTGCAGTGGAGCCGAGTCCAAATAGAGGCGGCTCCTGAAGGTGAACATGGGCATCGATTCCTCCTGGCTTGGGGAAGGTCAGCACATGGCGATAGTTCACTCGGACAGAGGTGGGAAAGAGACTAACCGTAACCAGTGCTCCCTTTGCGTCAATGACTTTTTTGGCCTTCAAGCCAGCGAACGATCCTTGCGGGACAATTGAGTGAACTTTCTCGTCTTTGACGCCAATGTCACATTGCATAACGTCTTCAACAGTGGCCAAAGTACAGTTTAGCACAATGAGATCCAGGTCAAGCTTCAATTGTTCGGACATATTGAAGATAAATAATGCAGGAGCTTCGTGTCAAATGAAACCCGATACATTTCGGAGTATCATTGTTAAGAGGGGTTCCACTCTATAACCGTTATCGAAAAGGCGGGGCATCGGCGAACAATGCGCTAGTCTTTGTGGGTAGCATCCAAGATCCGGTCTTTATCAGCTTCGGTAGGCTTTTTCGGCCTGCCAGATCGCGGCTTTGACACGCCATCTCGTCGCTCTTTCTCCTTTTTTACGGTGTATCGGATTGTAGAGAGCGCAATGTCGGGATAGCGGGTATGAATGCGCTTATACCCCCACCCAATGGCATGGAGTTCACATATACGCTCACGTATAGCAGGTGTAAGCTCTTTGGACCGCGCCATATCGAGAGAGATGTGGTAGAAGGGGTATAGAAAGTAAAAAGTAGCCTCGAAGCTGTATAAAGAGATAAACCCTGAGTTTTTGACGGAAAGGCAGTTTCGCGTGCTATTTTAGCGTGGCTCTATACTACGCGTTTTAGGTAGGCGGTATAAATATACAGGCGGTGAGGTAGGTGGGGCCATAGGGCAACTATTTATGTCCGACAGTACATTGAGAGGGCTCTTTGCATATTCACATATTCACTTACTATTCTAAGGAAGCTAATTGAAAAGTCATCCTTGGTAAAGAGTAAATTGAACCTATTCCAACGGTTCTCCTCTTATTATTGAGAGACATCGATGGTGAAAGTCGCTGATATTATACACATAATCACGAGACATGAGAGACGTGAAAGATCATTCATAAGCTGGGTTCTAACGGTATGCATTGAAAGATCGGCTGCCAAGTGCTGCTTTCCTTGTCGTATTGGTTTCTTGAGAATCCCAGATATAGTTGGTTCGGACCATGTGGAAACGGTGCAATATCTTCCTCGGTGATCCACGGAGGTTGCCACTCATTCGGCCTGAAGATACTATAGTCATGTATACGAGCCTCTTCAGGGATAAGTGCTGCTGCTTGTGAGCCGGTTGCCTCAAGCGTAAGCGTCATTACATCGTTGTTATCGAGAACTTCATGAGAAAGCGATGCTGTATTCTCTTGCCTCAGAGCAAGGCCATAGCCCTCCTCCAGCTTCATCAACGCTTCTGACAAAAGAGCCACGGGGGCGCATTTGAAAAACCCTTGTATTGGAGGCGCTAGCCGCAATAGATCCAAGGCCCTTCGACGCAAGTTTGCGTCACGACATCTCAACACAGTCATGGCGAGAGGGACACCCACGCCCATCTCAAAGGTGAACGGAGGCTGGGCCCCATTTGAACCGGCTGAGGCGTCGAGAATCAACCTAGACTGCTCAACGATGGTAACAAAGTCTGCGAAATGGACATCGAAAACAGTTTCCTGTTGCCTTAAGCATCCTGTCACATAAACCAAAGCAGCAGCATGATATGCGAGCAGGATAGGCTCTGGGTATACGGGGACAGTAGGTACGGGGCCGCTGCTTTGACAAAGATTGGTGTATGCCCGATGCCACTCAGTGAGACGAGCTCGGAGTGCTTCTTTTTTCGCGACCATTTCTGGGCTTACAGCGGACTCACTACCAACTGCCCTGAGGTGTAAGTTCGCCTCGCGCTCAAAGAGGATAACTTCCGCGGCTAGGGCGGACATAACGGTTCTTGCGGAATCGACAGATGCGAAGCCAACGCTCGTATCTGTTTCTACAAATGCGAGAATTTCAATAGGAAACTCAGTCCCCGAAATGGTCAGGGAACTCGTGCCCAGTCGTAGAAATAAGGGAACAATGCTGCGTTCCAACAGAACAGCCTTACTGCTAGATACTCCTCCATGGCCGATTTGGGCACGGAGACCAAGTATTAAAGCGATACCCTGTCGGTAGAGCTCCAAGGCCTGTTCCATATGTCCTTGAATCGTCTCCACGCAGATAAATAATGCGCAGCTGATGAGCGAAATGTATGGATCTGCATTTCCTCGCTGAATCTGCGAAGAAACGCTAGATATTGATCGCGAATACCATGTCAATGCATCCTGCTGGGCATTGCTAAGCAGACACGCTTTATTTCGGCGATCTCTCAAAAAATGAAAGTGCACGAACTGCGTCGGATTTTCGTACAATGTGCTAATTGCAATCATTGCATCCCACACAGCGGGCTCACTGCGGCAGATCTGCGGAACAACCCCTGTCCAGAAATCTACGTTCATTCCACCTGCGAGATGCTGGGACACATGTTGGAAGTAGTATTCAAATGCGCGACGTTCACGCCGTCCTGCATTTTGAGACGACGGTGCGTGCCCTGGCGCTAAAGCAAATGGCGAGGCAGCCGATAGAGACGCCCCTCTGTCCTCATATCCACATTTCCGTCCTGTAGTAGAGCAGCGAAGGCAACTCGGCTTTTCCTCGTCACATTTGACTCTGCGGATTCTGGCGGGCGGTCAGAGTTAGACTCTGAAAGTGACAGCGGAAAGTCTTACTTGCAGGTTTTGCACCCGGATCGAGATTTGACAGCCCCTATTCGGCGGGTCATACCTGAAACTTAGAAGTAGATAGGTTCATGAAGGCATGGAGCTCCCGGGGGTGAATGTGGTTATTACAACATAAGTAATCACCCCGTGACCCGCATGACTTTGACCGCCCTCATAAAGCGACGGCCATCGGGACCTACATATCATAACATGAGACAATGTAGCCGCCTTGACAGGTCCACTGCATCTGTAGACAGGTTAAGCAGTGCTGCAGGCAGCTCCTAACACTAGCCAAACTTTCAAGGGTGTTAGATCCTTCCACGAAATCTATTGCAACGAAATATCATGACACAGAAGGCTTGAAAGGGGGAGCAAAGGGCGTGTAGAGCGTGACTAGTCTGAAATTTTTGCCTCTTGAGGTGAACTGACTGTGGGGTGGGTGTGTCCATACCGGTGCGAAGCGACCTGCAATCATGTCCATCACTTCGTGTTCGTAAAGTCCATGTAGATCATTAAAGGCCCAAGCTACCTTCCTTGCCTAAACGAGTCAGATGAGGACTTCCCTTTGGCAGCTAGGCATTGCGCTAGAATTTTATATCGATCAGTCCAGAGTATTGACAATTCTATACTTCGACTGTTTGCATAGACTCAAATTTCCCCACCAATATGTTGATGCGTCAAGTCAGCCTTCTCTCGCTCTTTTTACTGGGCGCAGTAGCTGACACGAAGTGGTACTTCTGCTCGACTGCTTCCTATCTCTCCCCGGAAGCCCCGACCCATTCCTGTGGTGAGAAATGCGGTGTCAGTACTACCACAACATCAAATGCTAGAGGTCAGACCATGCGATGAACGACTGCTTTAAGAACTGTTGTGAAGAGGGAACATGGTGGCTACTCATTACGACTGTGACAACGTTCTTTCCGGGTGCTATTGAGCATGCCATGCAGGATAACCTGGAGAACTGCGTGTGGATATCATCCGGGCACGATTAGAGTCTTACTCGACAACAGATCCATATACAATGCTGTTACTCGGACTAATTTGAGACATTTAGGTATTTGTAGAAGTCATAGATTGAACATGCGTAAATCGTCGCTCAGAGTACAAAAAGCCAAACACCCAATCAGCCGTCTTCCAGGGTATATTGGCAGGACAGGAAAGTTCAAAAGGAGAAGATCAGGGAGTTTATTCTGACTGGGAAGTAGTTGACGAGTCCGATTCCGAGTCGGAATCTTCGTCGAGGACAATTCGTCGCATGACACACTTGTCAAATAAGTCCAGGGCGAAACGTCGAGATGGAAGTCTGTAATGGTGACTCTCCAGGATGCATAGGGTCTTGCGGAAGAGATGGGCTTGGTGGAACCGCTCGGGTTGTTTGGTTTTTAGGCTGTGAGAATTGTGAGCAAATGTGAGCAGTCACAGAAGGAAAACTGCGAGCCTTACATGTGAAGATCAGAAGCGGCTCGTTTGGAGAGTACCGTGTTGCCCATATCGACGATCAACTTCAAGATCCGTTGGTTGCCGGGATCGGAGTCCGTGGTGGCTTCCTTGAGTTTCTCCTTGGGAGTTCGCTTCGATCTATAATCAAAGCCAGGGAACGAAACCTAGATGGATGAGCATAATTAGACGAAGGCGGAGGGACGTAAGATACTCACCAAGAACAACTTTCGGAAATCGGTAGGGAGACAAAGTCCGAGTGAATCTCCCTTTTGGTCAACACCGGAATCCCAGCCCAAACTCTGCAGAACTTGGAGTCCGTGTCGACTGCGAGAGATCAAGCCCAAAACGAAGAAAGCAGTGCCCCGCATAGTGAGGACTCCTGCACTGGTTGCTATCTCCACGATCCGTTGGATGATCTCAGCATCTAAGAATGGTGCACCAAGCTCCATTGAGCCGATATTACCGACAGCCCAGAGACATCCTTTAGCTTTGAGAAGCATTTCGTTGTCTTCTTCGTCCAGCCTGAAATCACGAATCGTCCAAGCGAATTCATTGAAATGACCCGACTGCTCTAGCAGCTTACACCCCTCGGCTGTTCGTGCAAGTTCTCGGTAGAAATGCGGTGGTACCAACCCAATATCCTGGAGGTCCACCAGATCCTCGGGGACAAGGCTGCCACGTCGCGGTTGCTCGACGTAAGCTCGGGAAAGAGCAGCCTCAACAAGACCGACATAGCTATCGTTCCGGCCAAGGAACCAGTCATCCATCTCTTGGGTGATATAATCAAGACCATCCAGATAGTGATATCCCACGGAAGTCGACAAGAATCGGAGAAGTAGTGGTGCACCGATTTCACCCAGATGATCCAGGGACGGTCGACATTTGACCACGAACTCGAGATAATCTCGTTGGTTGCACGCTTCTTCCAGGATTTTCACAGCAACCTGGCAGACGGTGACCTCGGGATCGTACAATTGGGTGACAAGAAGCTTGACCACCCATTCCGCATTGCCAATCGCCACGTGAGGCGAAAGTGCTACATCCCCAACGGCATATTTGCGTAGGAGTCTGGTTGCAAAGATCCGGATTTCCTTGGAGCCAATTGTCAGGGCCTTGGAAAGCATGACCCGGAGATGACTTTCCCGGCTGTAATCCATGTTTCCTAGCAAAGTCTGAATGAGATCATTCCGATCTCGCAGCTCAATGATGTGGTAAAACATGTTAAGCATATGCCATCGTTCCATCATGAGCAGCCCGTTGACGTCGCCACTCAATGATCCTAGCATCGCAAAGTAGCCTCCACTTAGAGTATTGGCCATTTGATCCTTGGAGAAGAGCGGGGACGCAGACGTTAGCCCACTCATGCGGTCCAGCTGGGCCAGACATTCTGCAACCTGGCGAAGGAACTTGTTCTCGGCCAAATATTTGGTACCCTCGGGTGTCATAACGAGAGTGCGCATGAGAACACAGCCGGTTCGGACATACCGCTGATTTGCCTTTGTGTTTGGAACCATGGAGAAGCGATACTTGAAAGGCCGGTAAAACCCAATGAGACGTTTCATGAATTTGGAGCCTTTGATTGCCTCGTCCATTCTTTTTGGATTTGTGAGGGGACCCTCCACTAGGCGGTGGATGATGTCCCATTTCCACTTATTGAAGTTGACGGTGTTCAAGACATGAGTTTCTAGGATGGCATTGCGGAACTGGGTCTCGTCCATGGAAGGACTCATCTTGTCTTTCCCTTGCTCAACGGGAAGCAGAGGAACGGATAAATCGGTCTCCATGTTATATCGACCCTGTCCACTGGGATATCCAACAGAACGCGCCAATGTCCGGTTGATACTATCGATTTGGAAGATAGTTGCAGTTGAAAGGTCGTGATTCTCAGTTTCAAAGTCGACTGCAGATGGTATTAGGTGTGGAAGCACTTGAAGTTTCGCGCTGACGGCTTGGGGTAAGGAATGATGAGCGAGCTTCAGAACCTCCGTTAATAGCAGAGTTGCTTTACGCCTGAGAGAGAGATCCGTTTCGTCCTCGATGACGTCGGAGAGAACCTTCATTTTGTCAGCTCTTGCTTTAAGCCAAGCCTAGAAAAACAAAGTGAGCATACCTTCGGGAGCCCTGCCTCGACCAAACCGGCCAATATGAGAGTAGAGAAATGAGCAGTCAGATCGAATCTGTTGCTATTAGTGTCGGTGAAAGCGCGGCTGGCTCTCGATGTTTCAAGGTCAGAGCGGAGATTCGAGACTCTGCCATAAGTAGTGAGTCGTCTGCCCGCAAGGAAAGACGACGACCAGGAGGGAGGTTTTATTCGCAGAGCGTCGAATAATAGCTCCATAATCAGGTCTCGGGCTATGGGGTCATTGTAATGGAGCGAATCAAGGAGAGAACGCAACGGTTGTGAGTCACGTCTTGCAAGAATAACCAGCCCAGGCCAAGTCTTTAGCATCGCAGAAATTGCTCGCGCTGCAGACTTTAATCGCCCATTGCGTAGTGTGTCGGATAATGAATCCGTGAAAGGCGTAAGAACGGCTTCAAGTTCGGATCCTTGGAGAAACTTTCGACTACGGGGAGTGTCCACAACGTGTAGAAAACTTGATATCAGAGATTCTGAGGCGCCGAACGTCCCTTCTGCAAGCGCATCATGCAGGGCAGCAAAACCACCGGCAGAAGCAACCAGTTCGGGGTCTTTGACCAACATCTCAGCCACGGTCATAATTGAAATGTTCCGAAGGCGATCTTCATGATGTTCAGCAACAGCAACGATGGTCCGCACAACGGCGCGCGATATCTCCCGGACACCATCTTTGACATCCAGGAAGCCTCTCACAAACTTCAATGCCTGTTCCCTCTCAATGCTTGCTTTGGTTTCTTTAACCAGGGACAGTATCACAAGCTCATCGGTATGGAGTGCTCGGATGGTCTGTAGGGATTTGCGATCGGCAATGGCATAGCGTGTTAGTCGATAACCCGCAGCGACCACCTCTTTACTGTCACTCAAAAGCATGACCTGAACCCGTAGGCCAAAAACAGGCCACGCGAGGTCGTACTTCAGCGTGGGATGTCGTTTGAACAGTTCAACCAGGCTGTTGGCGCGCTCGACATAGAAATCAGGAGACATCCCCTCTATCTCCAAAGCCTGCAGTGTTTCTGAGAGGACATAGGTTGGCGACTCCACGTCACCGTCACCACCTTCTTCCCCATCGCCGTTGACCGATCCGACGGCATCCTTGTTTCGAGATGGTGAGCGCATGGGGCTAGCACGGAAAAGGCTCGAAAGGCGGCTGCTGCGTGGAGGAGTCGATGCCGGCGCCTGCGCACGTAATATTTCTTCTTCCAGCTCATGCTGCAATTCGACCAGTTTGCGGTTCGACGAGGTCAATTCTGACTCGACCTTGAGACGCTGCTCTTTGGTTTGTTTTGGTGGTTTTGCTAGTAGTGCCTCCAGCATATTCTCGGTTCCGCTCTTGATCTTGATTTCCTTCGCGATCCTGTCTCGAAGGAAAGCCTGTCGCTCCTCGGTTGTGTGAAAATCTTCCTCGCCGATCGATCTGCTGGCACGTCTGTTGTATTGGCCATCCGCCCGGGGGGTCACGCTGCGCGAAGTCGTGCTCTTGAGCTCCGCACTAAAGCTACCTGGTCCACCAATGGAGGGTGCTAATGAAGGCGTTAATGATCCTCCCCGTCCGCCCATGTTGTTGCTCCCTCCAGACTCGGACCGCCTGTTCCTCCCAATCCGTGGGATGCTATCCTGCCAGCTGCCATCGGCGGAGCCGCCATCGTGGCTGAGCGAGGAGCGTCCATCACCCAGAGCACGATGCTGAGTCGACGCGGAGTATGCTGAGTTGTGCCCGGAAGCCATAGAGCTCCATCTAGCCTTGGTGGCTTCGCTATCACCTATCGCAAGTGTTCTGAGTATCGGATGGGCCGCATTGAGGTCGCTTGTTTTAGCGGGAGGGTCGAGTGGAGCGGAGCAAGGGCAGTATGGGGAAGCGTAAGGGAGGGGCGCAGTCACAGGTCGCTTGATGATCAAAGGGAAATAGTGGCCATGTCCTGTAAGAAGGGCGATCGGATGCTAACTTGAATAGAGCAGAGATCGTCGAACTGCTCTTGTTGTCCCACTACGAGATGCTCGGCTCAACCAGATCTGGAGAAACAAACTGCTGACTAAGGAATCTTATCGCTCCAGCCCTCAAGTCAACACCATGCCATGAATGAAAAGCAAAGTGTTCCTGCTGAGGTTTACTCTTTTATTGAAGAACAGTTATCATTCAATCGATTTTGATTTAATTTACAATGGAATCCCAGGATCATACATTCTGTTAAAGCTACTTGGTATCTCGACCTTCCTTTCCAGTCTTGCTCATACTGATAAAAATGCACCCACGGGAATACCTACATGTAGGTATCTCACGCCGTTATCAGTTCGTTAGTTATTGGAGGTGGTCTTCTCCAGGATGGTCTTCATCATCTCATTGCCAAGCGTGGCAGCTTCGGGGAAACGCGGTGCGAAGTACTCCGCAATCCGCTCAAACCGGTGTCGGTAGGACTCAAAGTCACCGAAAGAAACACAGTCAGACCATGCCTGGTGAAAGCATCATGTTAGCATTGACTGCAAATCCTACACGCCTACAGGCGCCGGGGACACTGTCCAAAACATACCCTTGCAGCAAACGTGAATTCCAAATCATCCGAGCGGAAGGTCTTGTCATCAATTGCGGTATCCAGTGCCTCATCGAGGAGGTCCTGGTTGCGGAACAAGTATTCGGTCACACCCAACCAGAGACGGAAAAGCTGCACGATGTTAATATAACCACAATCTGGCAATATCCTCTCCATGACTGGATACACACCGGTGTGGAACAGATCATATGATCATAAGGGACAATCCCGAGTTTCGACCAGCAGTCAACAATAGCAAGCAGACTGAGATGGCTGTTCGGTGGTGCCTTCTCACGCGGCCGATTGGACAGAGAGAACCGATCCAGTACCTCGTCCTTCAACAACAGGTCTTGTCCTTCGGAGCCAGGTCTGAAAACTGATGCACCTGCAGCCTTAACCCGACGCTTGAGCTCCTCCCTCTGTCCTCCAATCATCAGTTTGTACAAGTCAGTGACAGACTCGGCGTACTGGCGAATCTGCTGCTTCGCCGCTGGGTTGAGGATGGCGAGACCGGCATAGACGTGCCATTTGTTCGAGTAGATGCGCAAGGTGATATTGATCTTGACATTCTCGATACCGCCCACCCATCGTCCATGCTCCCAGGGGAACTGATTGTTGGCCTGCCAGGCGGTTCCCATGCTCAGGAAAGCAGCATGGGTGACAGCCTGTGTATCCGCGGTGATGCGGTCGTGCATCTCGCCGGTGAGATGGACATGTTTGGAGCCGAACGAGGAGAGGATGGATTCAACGAATTTGAGGCTGTCATCAGAGGCTCTGTGTTGGATGAAGACCTAGACACTGTTACTAATGCATGGTCGAGAGAGTATAAGGCGTGAGGTAGGCCATACCAGAGGCTGACCTTGCGGATTCACTTTGGGGCCGTGTAGCGAATGGCAAGATACAATCTCTACATCGGGGGGCAGGTGTTTTTCGAATGCGGCGAGCTCTGGAGCTTTGCAGGACGTTTGACCACCGACGATGGCGCCGACCTTGGTTGCTTGAATCCGAGTCAGAATGTACTTGGGTTAGAAGCACCAGGGCCCCGGTTCGACACATACATAACCCGTACTCCGCCACGACCTTATCGATGACTCCAGCCTCTACACTGTACAGAATGTAATCGCTAATTCTTGACACGAGATGTCCATTGGGGAATATGGTGACTCCTTTCTATATATACAATGAGCTTCTTGAGCTTTGAGTGGCATGATCCCAGCCGGGGGACGTACTTGAGAAGCGAACTCTTGTTTTAAAGATTCAAAATTCTCAGGTCTATCACACGCGTTTATCCTTGATATCAAAATGCAAGTTAGCAGGTCTAATATTAGTTATTATGAGGCCCAATGCGAATCTGTAAAATCTTTTCACTTGTTAGTGTATGTTTCCAAACAGAAAAGTGAAGGTATGTAGAGTGAGGTTGAACAGTATCAGACAAATAAAAATTAAGGTAGCGTGGGTGTAACATCACCGACAGCCGGCTGGTTAGCCATCAACCAGAATGGTGTAACAGCGCCAGCCAAACCATACTCGAGCCAAATGCACTCATGTCATCATTCGAGGGGGATGGGCAGAGAAAGAAGGATGGGATAAAAGCTTACCATTTGAGGCATATCGGAACTGTGTTGTCGAAGAAGGGGCCAGTTACCTCCATCCTGCATCGCTCAGGCGTTGGGCATACATCTTGCCCATGTCGCCCATACCAATGATGCCAATCGAGGCATCTTCTTTGGTGCGACCCATCGCGACGAACGGGCCTGTAACTTCCGGGAAATAAGGTGTGGCCCTTAAAGCCAATGACAATGATAACCACTAGAGGTTGTTTGGAACCGTTTTGGGGTCCAAACTTCTAAGCTGCTCAAGGCTGGGAAGATCAATTGCAATGTCGGAAGGAATTCAGTTGGGCAAACGAAAAATTTAAATACTGAGCGGAGCTAAGAGCTTCACCGCCCACCGGGCCGACTAGAAATCCGGATATAATGGAGCACCTCGAAGCCTGAGGCAGCCAACTCGCTTGATATTGCGAACCAATCAGAGTGCGTAATTCTTCCTAGGGCACACACCCACTTTTTTCAACATCCCAGGTGGGATCAGATCCGACTTTTCCTTCTTCTCTGTATTCCATCCACACTAACCACCAACAACAGTCGCAATGGCCCCCAAGACCAAGGCTCCCGCCGCCGCTAAGGAGAACGTCTCCCTCGGCCCTCTCGCCGGTGATGGTATGTCATGAACAAAATTCGAGTTGAAGAAGTTGGGAAAACATGAGGTCTAACGCTACGCAGGCAAGCTCGTTTTCGGCGTTGCCCGCATCTTCGCCTCCTTCAACGATACCTTCGTTCACGTTACCGATCTCTCGTGAGTCGGCCTCCACACCCGCAATTCTGTCGCATTCGAATCACCCAATTGGAGTCGAATCACCCAATTGGAGTTGGAATCGAGCGCAGTCGAGACAAACGTAACATGAAGGATGATGTTGGCTGACAAGTTTTTTTTATTACAGTGGTCGCGAAACCATCTGCCGTGTCACCGGTGGTATGAAGGTCAAGGCTGACCGTGACGAGTCTTCCCCGTACGCCGCCATGTTGGCTGCTCAGGACGTCGCTGTCCGCTGCAAGGAGCTCGGCATCAACGCCCTCCACATCAAGATCCGTGCCACTGGTGGTAACGGCACCAAGACCCCCGGTCCCGGTGCCCAGTCTGCCCTCCGTGCCCTTGCCCGCTCCGGCATGCGCATCGGTCGCATTGAGGACGTCACCCCCACCCCCTCCGACTCTACCCGTCGCAAGGGTGGTCGCCGTGGTCGCCGTCTGTGAGCGTGTGCTTGGTTTTTCCCTTCCCCTTGCAAGTCATTGCATCGCTGGATTGGAGGCTATTTGCGGGCTTCTCCTGCATCTGTGGATGGAATAAACGCGAGGAACGGCCTTGATCGCCTGGTCTTCAATTTTTTTCATACGCTGAAAATCAACTCTCTTGGGTGTTGCTGTTGGATTAGGTAGTGCTAAATCAACAACTTTACCTATATATTTTGGGTTATTGTAAGCTCCTGATGAGCTCAGTCGTAGGGATAGTAGTTGTAGCATATCTACATTTACGAAACCCGGCATGTGGGAGGAGCATGGAGTGTTGTGATACAGGAAGGTTGATTCTGTATCTTCCTTGGTGATATAGCTGCTTGAGGCCATAGATTCTTATATCTCTAAAACAAAGATTGGTCCTCATAATACTGCAATGAACTAACACAGCTTGACAACGGATATAGTTGGGCAATTCTATGATGTTCTAAGTAACTAGATAAGATCTAAGCTAAGTCGGGTTGCGGAGAACCATAAAAAATAAAAAAATAAAAAAATAAAAAAATCAAAGATAGAACGGTGCTTATCCGACAGCTCGGGCCAAACTACGCAATCGCTTCCAAATTCCCCCTCCTCAAAGCTCCAACCTGTGCGCAATCCTAAGCACAAAGCCCTCGAATCCGCACACGGGCACAATGTCCACCCACCAGCCAACCCCAACAATCCTCCTCCCAGACCTTCCTCCAAAAACGCTCGTCGGCATCGACCTCATAACCTTCACATCAACCCCCAACTTCCACGGAATCCGCGACCTTTCCCCGGGATGGCACTTCCTCTACACCGGCGCAACAGAGACGCTCTCTCTGCGCAGCGGTGCATGGTTCTATATCGGTGACATCACCACCGCAGGGAAAGGTAGCAACGACACAGCGCTCGTCCCGCAAGGCCGAAATAAAAACGGAACCCAAGCCGCACTGGGCCCGGAGATCTACATATGGAAATGGGACGCAAACACAGAGTCCCTAGTAGCACTGGACAGTGAGAGCGACTCCGCTCGCCAGGAGAGCATGCGCTACAAAGCAAATCTGGGTTCTGTGTGGCAAAGTGGAGGGTTATTCAAATATCGCAGCCGGATTGCGCCCTCTATGCTTGTCAAGCCCGCGACGGAATCAGAACCAGATGAGAAGAACGAGGAAGACCAACCCAAACCCCAAATTGAAGCTCGCATCCAGACCGAAGACGATGCGCAAACCGAAGAGAGCGGGCGGAGGGATTGGTCTGGACTAACGGACCGGATCTCACCGACTCTTCTATCGCGCGTTATTGGGGACCCGGAGATTGATGTGGACGGTCGTCCGCGATGGGTGTTGTCGTCTGCTTCAACGGCCAACCGGGACGCGGATCATATTCCCGGCGTCGACTCGCCAGCTGAAGCGTTGCATGGGCCGGAAATGAGCGAGGAACCGGAACGGGAGTTCGGCTTCATTCCCGTTGATTTGAAGCGGACGTGGAGAGAAGGCGCTGTCGGGCGTGAAAGGACGGAAGCTGCGAAGGATCGATCTTGGGCTTTGGGAGACTTGATCGATCGGTATGCTGGGGAGACTTCTGGGGGAATCAGTTGCTGGGAGAACTGCAGTTTACGTTCCTCATGGTGCTAACTATGATGAATTACTCGTGTTTGCAGCAGTGGAAGCGGCTTCTTGAGCTGATTCTTACATCCCGGAGTGCAATCTTGGATAGAGAGGCGTTTATGAGTGAAGTTCTTCGGACACTATCGCTGCAGCTGCAGCGATGCGACGATGTTGATGGTGGACTGTTTGAGATTGATGGTGATGAGGGCGGGGCGTTCTTGCGCAATCTCCTCATGAAGCTTCGTCAGGCGGTCGATGACCTCGTTGTCGATACTGGATCCGAAGTGAAGTTGGAGCTTGACAAGCTTGAAGAATGGGTGAAGGCAGAATATGACTGGGAGCTGCGTCGTGGGGCTGTCGTTCGCCGCGGTATGCTCCAATTGGAGGATGGTGAGCAGGTCGAAATGGACTGGGATGGGAATGACGAAGACGATGAGACTGGAGAGTACGCTCCGATGATTGTCGATATGTGAGATGCGAGATTAGGACATCGAATTTGGTTCTATTTCTGCGCACTGATGAGAATATGTAAAGTAATTGCTACGATCTATTTGATATCCAGTTCTCAGGTGCATTTACTGGCGTCTTGTTTACATTCTGCAAATCTATTAATAGCCAAATGACAAACATTAAATGAAACAGGCCGGTATTCTATAATGCGGTCTAAAATCTATATACAGTCCAACCCTAGCATCAAAGATACCGACGATGCTAAGCTTCACAAACCCGCCCATGAGGCATCAACCGAACAGCGAGTCTAAGTCTAAAATCATCTACCAACGTTTTATCCATCTATTTTTCCTCGTTCTCGATGGTGTAAGCCCAGTCATGCTCTTCCTTGCCGAACATAATAGCCTCGAGCCACGACTTGATCTGCGCAGCATACCCAGCAGGCTCGCCATTCGCACCCAAGGTGTTGATATCGGTGTTCTCGTTCTGGATCATGGCAACAGGAGTAATGAAGTACTGATGGATGTGATGTTAGCATATGGACTCCGACGAAGAACCAGACGATTATCAAACTTACAGCAGTGCCAGAAACGAACGACTCAACAATGCGGCCCTCCTTGGAGGCCTTCTCAATATCATCAATGGTCAAAGTGCGCTCCACAGCCTCAAGCGGCGCAAGCTTGCCAACAAAGTTCTGCGACAAACGCTCGCGCACGAGTTCCAAAACGCTGCGACGGGTAACACCGGGCAGAATAAGCTGGTTCTCCAGTGGAGCAGTAACAAGCTCCAGCTTGCCTTCGGTGTTGTGCCAGATAATAAAGAAGTTACTGGCGCCAGCCTCGGTGACCTGACGGTCCGGGCCGAACAGCCACAGGATCTGATCGAAGCCCAGAGCCTGGGCCTTGCCGTGGGCCTGCAGGGAAGGACCGTAGTTCGCACCGAGCTTGGCGTAGCCGAAGCCGCCGGGCCAGGCACGGATGGTATCGGGGGAAGAGGCGTAGAGTCTAAGACCTTTGCGGGGCTCGGCTTCGGGGTCCTTCTTCATTTTCGTGAAGTCGGGCCATGGGACGGCAATAATGAAGAGGAGGGCTTCCTTGGGCACTTGGACGCCGAGGTGGGGACCGTTACCGATAACGGTGGGACGGATGTAGAGGAAAGAACCGGGGTTGGGGAGCCAGCCTAAAGATGATTGTTAGTGAATAGCTCTCATTTATATTGTAGGCAAATGCCGCCGATATTGGAACATACGAGGGCCGTCGATCTGCAACAGCTTGGCGACCAGCTTCTTCACCTCGTCGTACTTGAATCCGGGCAGCGAGGACCGCTGCGAGCTGGAGTTCAAACGCTCGCCGTTGCAATCGGGGCGGAACAGGCGCAGCTTGCCGTCGTATCCGCGGTACACCTTCATGCCCTCGAAGCACTCGGTGGCATAGTGCAGCACCGATGCCGTGGGCGGGATGCTGAGATTCTGGTAGGGCTTGACCTCGGGGGTCTCCCAGCCGTTGGCTGCGGTCCATTTCACGGTAACCATGTGGTCAGTGCAGTGGGAGTGGCTCAGCTCCTCTGGGGAGCCGGGCAAAGGCACATCGCGTAGGTTGGTAGAACGAGTGATGTTGAATTTGGAGCCATCCAGCTCAGCAACGTTAGGAGCGACAGAACCCATGATGATATGGTGGTATGATCAAGGTTCTTTTCCTTGAATGTGGGGAGGAGAGGTTCTGTGAGTCACTGACGGTCAACGGATGATCTCAAGGGGGTAAAAAGACTAAAACGGGCCTACCTTTTTAGAATACGCATTTCACGAAAACGGATCCCCATTGTTCTTTATAAAAAAAAATCGGTTTGCCCCGGAGAACCTTGGAATGCCCCTCTTAACTATCGTCGACCCGAAAAAAAAAAGTTTTCTATCGCCGAACGGTTCCCGGGGATGTCGGCTCGCTCTATTTTGCCACCAGAAACATTGCTCACATTACACATACGTTGTACAAACATTTGTTGGATATGTTGAAAAGGGATTGCTTTCTCTAGGACTCCAATCAACTTTCCGACTACTAGTAAAACTCACGTTGGACTCTACTATGAGCAATTCTTTGAGGGGTCAAATATTGGCTATCTCGGGGCCCACTTGTGGCATTTCCGAGGCTAGCCGCGTTGATATCGATATACTTCACTTACAATATTGTGTGGTCTTCCACAATTGACGTTCTAGGATTTCATATTCTTAGGGTATCGTTCATACTGATTTGCAAGATATTGCTGATTTGTGTAACTAAGTTGAATGTCTTGGCTCTTTAGGATGTCCAATCCTTGCATCCTTCACAGCCTCAAGCTCTGCTTTAGGTAATGTACAAGAAGCATATTAAGTTCTACAGGATACACAACTATATATACTATATGCAATTGATCAAGCATAGAAAAACAAGGCATCATCGAACACCCGAAAATGATACAGGATCTTTGTACCCCAACCTATACCAATCCTGGGTAGCGGAATGATACCGCACCGCATGACGAACTAGCGAACAACCACCTTGAGACTCGCTCGACTATCGCACTAATTAAAAGAAGCTGTTTAATTAGACCACTGACAATCAATTATACAGCTTAACATCGAGTACCATAGATATCATATAGTCATTGGGTTTTATTGGCCTTTCTATATTATATATAACAGTTGTATATCTAGTCGACTGGTTCCAAAACAAACAAGACACGAGGACTGAGCCCCAGTTTGATCTCCTTTATTTCCTTTCTTTGTTCTATGTCAATTTCGAGACCTTGGAACATCTATGCGTTACCCGTGAAACTCTATTCAACCAAACTCTATTCACTCACGTGGCGGTCAGATTCTCATACAAAGAGAAAGGCCACTCATTAACATCCTACCTAGGTACGGGGCAATGGTTAGGTACACCGTGACCCCTCATTCCAAAGCCCCATCCGACTCTAGGTCCTCATACTCTTAACACTGGTTGGACCGGAGAATATATCCGTGCGTCATTCAACGAAACTTAACGGGAAAAGCTCGGCCATGATCATGCACCCCGCATATGATATCTGCAGTGAGCCAGCTGTCATCCACGACAGTCTGCTGGCAACATGCTAGACGAGACTTTCAGCCGGTGTTGCTTCCCTCATTTCCTCAAATAAGTCAGAGCCACTGCCACTGCCACGGCCACTATAACTGTCCATTATCGGCATCCGGTACTAACGTATCATTGTACGGAAGTCATCAACATGAATGCTTGCAAGGCTTGGCTGGACGATCCTATTGAGACGCTGGAGATCTTTGCACGGAGGCAACGCTGATCACCGAGGCTAAGGCGATGCATATGCAACGACGCAAGCTTCTGTAAATCACGGCACTATGCAGAGCGTTATCTTGAACGTGGAGCTGACTCTTTCAGGGTATGGTCAAGTGGCCTTCATAGTCCAATTAGAATGCGATACGGAGACATTCCGGTTCTCAGCGCGGACCAAATATGAATCGCCGACAGACTTCTTTCCTGTATGTGTATGGCTTGGGCATACTAGCAGTAGGAAGAACTGCTAGAAAGGTCTGGAAGACCTACACATATAGGCATTTTAGTCAATTAGTGTTCTCACAGACAGCACCGCAAATGGAAAACCCAAGATCCATCCTACTACCTTTAATAAAGAACGAGGAAGGCAGAAGAGCCAGACGCCATGATGAAAATGCAATTGTAGGAACAATGAAGGGAGGAATGTAAAATGGATAGTGCTTGATGGAAGAGCTACTGCAGATGACGTGATCGAGGACGTTAGTATTTCGAGCAGCATTTCATCTAATCGAATCCTGGAGACTTGTTGATATGGAAAAAGTTGCGGGAAGATCTCTACTGTATTATTCCTATAGTTATATCCTATGGATACACCTTTTATTATACTTAACCGAAAAGGCAAATGCGCGCTGACCCCTATGATCTTGCCACGGATAGTTCTACGACTCTAACTGTCTCGGGGACTGACAGACTATTGGTGACAGAGCGCAAAGGCAAAGAACATGGCATGAGCAATGACTAGTACGCGCCAAGAAGATAGACTATCGACCTGGGATACAATATACAACACATAAGTAATGATGGAGATGTCGGGTTCGTTGTTTGCCTACAACATGCAACAAAAAGAACAAATACATCTATTGGGGACCTTGATAAAACTGAGACTGCTAGCACCAGAGCAATTGGTCGGCAGATATCGCCGCCACGAGGCCTGCGTGTACAATCTAAGCGGATAGAGGCGTGATCGACCAACCTCAAGGATGGCACTGCCATGATATGTGACATACCTCAAGCCAATAATGCGGACTGGATGCTAACATGTGCATATGCTGCAAGCATCGCTTGTTGGTAGTCCGATGATCCGACGATTGGATACGGAACCGACCAGGTTGGAATCAAGGGGTTTGCCACGAAATGAAAGCCAACCAAACACTGAGCAGGAATATGACATATAGGATCAGGCAGTATTGTTTGACTCGCAGTGCTTGCAGCTGGCTGATCTTATCCTAAATATCGTAAGTGGTTCGAGAAAAAAAAGAAAGGAAATAGCAAACATGGCCTGCGTAATCTGTGTAGGAAGTAGAATGGCAGGTGTCAGAAACCAATCCACCCGTGGAGATATGCAAGAGCTGGGTTTATTGGGACAACAAAAGCAAATACTAACTATATTGTACTAAGGCGAATCCTTGCCAAAAAAGGACTGGGGTCTAGATTAGTTAAATACCCCGCTACAGCTGCAATGCATTGACGGGCCGTGGTTCTCTGAAGTGAAGAAAAAGGAAAAAAGAAAGAAAAAAGGTTCGAATTATAAAAAAGGCTAATTGAAGGGTCTATCAATACTCTATCGATAGTATGAATATAGATTATAATATGAATTATATGAAAATGCCAGTTGAAATGAGCCGGAAATCTCAAAATGTCATCTGGACAAATATAGTAAACCTAGTTAAAGCGGGGTCCACTAACGGTGAACACATCCGACCAACCAAAGGAGATCTATATTTTATCCGAATGAGAAAGTGAGAAAGTGAGAAAGTAAATGACATCAATCTAGATACAGATCTACAGATCCTTTGTATACAAGGTACAAGGTCCAACCAAATATAGATAAGCATATGCAAATCTCGAAGTTTGAAAGTGGTCTGGCCCAGAACATTACAATCTAAGTTAGCGTCTCAGCAAAACTATAGGATAACCGCGTTTTCTTGTCCTGCATCGCGCTAACTCTACTATTGGCAGGAGTCTTTTCGCGCTATCTCCTAGATAGGCGAGGGGGCTTTCATCACATATGCGGGTGATAGACATTTGTAGACCACGTTACATCGCAGCCAATTTACAACTTTCTGTACGGAGTACTGTGTTTTAGTTGCAGGAAAAAAAAAAAGATTGTTGGGAATTCAATGCCCAAGACACGGGAGAAAAAAAGAGGGGATCTCAGCCGCATAGCGGATCTCACTGGCTCCCTGGTCCCGGTATCTAACCAGGACTGGAACTTGTGCGGGGGCGAAGTACATATATCCATGGATGTGTTATATTTAAACAACCTCAAGCGATAGGATATAAACGAACGGAACAAAAGATCCGTTATCCTAATTTTCACTTTACCGGGCGCGTGAGCGGCAGTATGCGACGCTAGCATGCATAGTTCATCTAGGCTCAAAGTCGGAAAGTTTACTTGACCGTTCTCGGTTCTTTTTCTTTCATTTTTTGAGAAAAAAAAAAAAAAAGAAATTTTCTTTCTGCGCGGACTTCACTAGGAAAAGACTAGTTGGAACGGCCCGAGAATCTGGGTGAAGAGTGCCGGGGAGATGTCGTTTTGGGAAAGGTATCCCATATGTCAGTACTACTAGTGTGGTATACACAATATACAAGATACGATACTTGTACGTATATCAGTACATATAATAGAGATATTCGAACGAAAAGTTTCTCCCAAACGGCCAGGTAGCTCTGACATCCAAGTGCAGTAGTGTAGCATCGCCAGAAAGAATGTAAACCAGGTCAGTTGCTTGATATTCAGAGGGATTCAGAGTGATTGACAAAATGCCAAGAAAGGAAAATGCATTTCCTGTAGTGATTCCGATTGGCTGTTGTTTTAACCGCCAATGAGAAACGTTGGAAGAAGTTATGGGGATGTATCAAAACCGAAGGGGGTTTGCCGAGAGAGTTTGGTGAATGTCGTTACGGAGTACGCAATAAAGGATCCAGGGAAGTATCGAATTATAATTTGAGTCTAAAGGGGATCGGTCCTTGGTGAGATTGAAGATGTTCCCGAAGTCTTCCCTCTGGTTGAAAATCCCGATTCGATCCACAACGGAAAAGACTTTGGGACGGGACAAGCTTCCAAGATTCTACTCCGTATGGAGATCCACAGCGTGTACTGTGTACTCCGTACTCCGTAGCAGCCCTGGAGCACATCTCGTGGTCCCATCCCATCAACCGGTGTGCTGGAAATTTTGTTCCATGCGAACCCTGGCCCTTTGGATCATTTTTCCAAGCCCAGGTTGAAATCGAGATTCCCATCTTAGAAGGCTGCAGGCGTGAGCGTGGCTGGTTAGTAAAATGATATTCTCCACAAATGCTTACCAGGATACAATATTGACATGGGTGTGAGTTTTGCCCTTGTAATATGTTGTATGTCATCCCCAATTAGTTCCTGAAGAAAAGTGGCGAAAAGAAAAGGTGGAGGTTATGGAGGTATATATGATTGACATGGGGGTTTCCTATACAAGATAACAAATCTGGCTTCAGTCTCCAAGAAACCTGACAGATTTGAAGTGGCGGCATCCCCGATCCCAGTCTTTTGCCAAGAGAGAATCAGACAGGGGGAAAAGTAGAATCGAGGTCATAGTCAAAGATCATAGTCAAGGTCATTAGAGTAGAACAAGACCAAAGAAGATCACACCATTCTAAGACGGCATGTATTCCGAGAAAGACATCGAAATAGTCCAATACTCCGTACATACCATAGAAGATTGCGCACTCCCTAGATTCAAATGTTAGAAGATTTCTCTTTTTGGGTACCCCCGTATTGATACACATCCCTAGACGGTGCCTTTTTTTTTCTCAATTATTTTTCCATTTTCGATTTTCCCCATTTTCTTTCATTTTTTCATTTTTTCATTTTTTCCTGTTCATTTTTTCTATTATTTTTCTGATTCGCCATTGATTTTTTTTGGATTAGTAGTATCCCGTGCTTTGGGTCAAGCTGGCCCCGGGCTTTCCATATTCGGTCCTTGATCTCCCGGATCTCTTGACAGTATCCCTCAGGCTACTCAATGGCCCCTTCGCCATCCGCTGCATATCATCGGCTTGTATTGATAAGTTGCTGGATTTGTTAGCCCTCCAATGATTGTTGAATTCGAGCTTGGCCTACCGGGTTACCCCGGTTGTGTGACGGGCGTCGAACCTCCCCTTCTGTTTGCCAACGCGACCCTCTCGCTTTTGGGATATTGTCACCTGCAGGTGGACTTTGATCATTTCCACCGATTCCAGAATAGTTTCTTTTAGTCGTGCCCCACCCTCATGCGTAAATAACGCACCGCACCGTGACGCCCGTACCATAGCGACATGACACTTACCCCCTTCCTGACATCGGACTGGTGAGACGTTGGAGACATCGAATTCGATGGCCCATAAGAGGAAACGTTAGGACCGTGCTTCAGTGCTGTATAGAAGATCGTCTGCCCGCACCACTCGAAACATCAAGTCAGCGTTGCTTCATCAACAGACTCGCATTGCCGAAGCTTCAACCGCGGTATATTTCGGTCAGCAATCTCGAACCACAACTTTGTTTTGAAAACCATTGTCCGCAAGGCTGATCTTTTTGGGAATGAAGATGACCCCTCACGAGAACACGAAACAATTTCCGGCGCTGGCACCGGGACCGCCGCGCATGTTCGCCCCGCAGACGACGACCGCTGTCAGTAGGCCAAAGAAGAATTCTACGGCTTGCCTGGCATGCAAGGCAGCAAAGAGGAAGGTGAGTTGGTGCATCGGTTGATTTCTTTCTTTTCTCTTTCCCTTTCTCTCTCTTTTTCTGGCTTGTGCCAGATTCTGGAGAAAAAATGGCTAATTGTTGTGTTTCGCTCAATATAGTGTTCTGGACCGGATGCCCCGTGCAAGGCTTGTCGGTCCACCAACACCGAATGTCACTTCGATCCTAGTCGAGACCTCAGACGCAAGGTTGCCGTCAAACGGACGATCCAAGAGCTCACAAACCACAAAGATCTACTAGAGTCTTTGTTAAGCACCCTCGGGTCGCCTGACCAGCTCCAGTTTGACAAAGTGATGGACTTGATTCGGAAAAAGGCACCGTTCCAAGATATCGCCCATGCTGTCGGAAGCCCGGCCACGACGTTCGGTGACCCCCAAGAGTTGTCCAATGCCAGCAAATTGGCGATTTTAGAGTATGGGGAGAATCCCATAGAAACCTCGGGCAACGGGGTGAGACGGCCGTCGGACCCTGGCAATGTAGCAAGCTCACCAGAAGAGATTCCAAACACGAAACCTCCGCAATGGCCGACAGTTAGCCCTTACGCTCGTGTCACACTGGAGAGCCTCTGTGACATACCTCTCTTCGAGGTGCCAGCAAAGCCCTGGACAAAGGTCACAGATGATGATTATCTGGTTTCGCACCTAGTCTCACTCTACTTCACCTGGGACCACCCATGTACGCAGTTCCTTGATCAGCGCATCTTCCTGCAACATATGAAACTCGGTGACCGAAGGTCGGAGTTCTGCACGCCCCTTCTCGTCAATAGCCTGTTGTCAATGGCCAGCGTATGGATCTCGCAAATATACCCCCCTGCGAAACCATTAGCTAACCCCGATAGACCTATTCTGATAGCCCCGATGTTTTTTCCATCCCCGAGAACGTATTCTCGCGCGGCCAGAATTTTTTCCATGAGGCACAAAGACTGTGGGAAGTCGAAGATGATGACCACGACCTGCCTAACATCCAGGCTCTCCTCTTGATGTGCTGTGTGTATGTTATCCACTGGTTTGTAGCAGACCAGCCATGTCCACGATATTGACTTTTGGCAGATTTAAATGCCAAGGACGAGTCAAGAAAAGTTGGATGATGCTTAGCCAAGCCGTTCGGTTGGCACAGGATATAGGACTCTTTGATACCCCAGCAGTGTCGAAAATGAAGATGTTGCCAGAGATGGAACGTGTTCGTACGATTACTGCCTGGGGTGTCTTCAACATGAGCTCGTAAGTGCTGCCCATCCTTACACAAACGAGCAATGTCTAACCAATTGGTGTAGACAAATGTCGATTGAGCTGCAGAAGATTGCTCCCTTAGAATATCCCACGTCCGATGTCACACTGTGTGGCAACGAAGACTTTGACTGGACACCGTACCCTCGCTCAAACAAAATCACATATGACAAAAAGCCAGCACGTCTCCCTGAAGTCAGGGAGGGACTTGCTGAGCTCAGCAGAACCTTAGTCGATGCCCAAAAACTCATTTCTGAAAGACGCCGCGGCACCAATCTTGACGAGTTGTGGAGAAAAGCTCAGGACCCATTCGATCGTTTGACTGCTTGGCTGCAACGCTGGCCGAGCGTGCCCGAGATACAACCAAATCCGGTCCCACAAGTCCTTCTCTTGCGGTAAGCATTATTATCTTCCTGTTGCATGCACCCTAGTGGTTGTTCCTGTGCTGATACCTCGTGAAGAATAAAATGTCTGCAGGCTATCATCCATCTGTTTGAGATTTTGAATGACCCTCAACATCCACAGTCAGTTCGGCAGGCCCGGTTCTACCAGGTTAAGTCCGTCGAGGAAACGGCGCAATGTCTTCGCATCCATCGTCAGTCGTATGGCCTCAAGCATATACCCAGTCAGATAGTCGATGCCATACAGACGGGGCTTCGGATCTTGGTTCCGCAACTGGAAGAAAGTGACGAATCAAGGCAGGCGTTCGCTGAGCTGTGTCGGTTTGGGACGGCTCTTAGTCACAGATTTAAGCAAACAGCCGACATGATTCATGAGATCAGGAAGAACGCGCTGCACCTTGGCGTCCGATTGCCATCTGAGGTTATTGCAATCTTCGACGACCCGGAACAGTGGAGGAGTCTTGAGCCCTGAAAATTAACATGGCCCCTGTGTTTGTGACTGTATGAATGCACCCATGCCGCTACCATATGGACGATATTGGAAGAAATTTCATCCTGCTGCAGACTCGGATGAAACGAAGGTGGAAATCCGCGGTTGAGGTGTTGTGCCGGCTGGACTTGGAACGAGGGCGCTGAGGAAAAGCTGCTATCCTATAAAACCGTCACGGCAGAATAAAACGTGGACACTGGCCCACTCATCTCTTCGGTAATGGCCAGTGCAATCTCTGCCTTCCCGGCACTCGGGCTAGAGACATCACCGCCTGTGCCTTGGAGCGAGAGGGGGAAAAGGGGAAAAGAAGTGCCGACGTTAACTGAGGAGAAGGGCAGGTAGGGGCTGTCATCTGCAAAATAGTGTTAGCCGATGACGGGCGACCAGTTGCTGGCCTCTGATCCACCGGAAGTCTTTTCCCTAAATATTTCACACCTGGCTAGTTAATGAAATCACATACTCGAGAAACACAGAATGCCTCTAGCGCTCAACTTCCCGCATTCCTCTAGAAAGTTCAAAAATGGGTATTGAGCTGAACTGACCTGGTAAAGTGCTAAAGCCAACCGTCCTCTGTCTGCTGTGACACCGTTGGGCCCTATTACGTCTGTCTTTTATATTTGGAAATACCACACACTTTGACCAGATTTGTAGATAGTTTGAATAATTACACCTAGTGTACCCTGGCGTCAGTCTTTGAACAAGGGGCCGGAGCAGTGAGTATATTATACAAGGTCACTTTTTATATCAAGACATGGAACAGCCAGCCAGAAAAAGTACCAATTCGGTTTAGAATGTCTAGAGCCACTTCCATCGGTCTGTTGTGCACTTCAGGGATATTAAATCCTTTATTCTATTTATTAAATATCTACTTATATATGTAGGTATTTATGTACTTACCTAGCTAGGTAGTTGCAAAGCTATATCGATGTTGAGGTCTATACGAAGTGGAAGTACACAGTACAACAATTTCCCGCCAAAACAGGTGATGGTCTCAGTACCCTGTACTTCCACCGTACTGAGTGCACCGTGCACAAAACCCGCACAGCTGAGTCATTACAATACTTATGCGCAGATAAGATAAGCACAAACACCCAAGCGAAAACCCTCAAAATTCGACTTCTTTGGCAAATCGCACACGCCGACGCTATCCCACCCCCTCCCCACCGCGCCCTTCCGCTTCCTCACTGCCGTTTCATCTCGGCATCTTGCTGCATTTTTAACTCTTTTCTTCCCCCCTCATACTCAACATGTCCTACGAAGACCGCGCCAATGCGCGCCCCAACTTGAACGATGAGTCCGATAATGAGGAGGAGGCTATGGTCAACGACTACCGCGAGCAGGTCAACTTCGACGATGGAATGAGCGAGCTGGATCAGACCATGTCCCACGGTGCATCCCAGGCCCACGACCTTCAGGCCCAGCTGGCCGCCGCCGCCACCCCGCTGGAATACCAGGCTACTCTTGAGACCAAATTCGCCAGCTACGACAACTACTGCAGTCTCTTCCACTATATCCTGAACTCCGATGGCCCCGTGGATTTGGAGGTTCCTAACGTAGGTGCCCCGTTTCGCCCGCCGATTGTTGAACGCCATGAATGAAAAGGAAAAGCTTGGCATTCGTGAAATCAACAGGTCGATTCATCCCTCATGACAATTCAGAAAACTAACGATAATCTTCTCTACAATCAGTACTACTGGGCTTGGGAAGTTATTGACGAGTTCATCTACCAATTCGAATCCTTCTGCCGTTACCGCAACCGTGTTGCTTGCACTGGATCCAACGAGGAGGAGAGCCAGCTGCTCCGCGAAAACCCGAACACATGGGGTTGCTACTCAGTGCTGAACGTGCTTTACTCTCTCATCCAGCGCTCGCAGATCAGCGAGCAATTGAACGCCACTAAGCGGGGAGAAGATCCAATGGCTGTCGCCGGCGAGTACGGCTCGCGCCCGTTGTACAAGATGCTCGGCTACTTCTCGATCATCGGACTGCTGCGCGTGCACTGCCTGCTCGGTGACTTCAGTCTGGCCCTGAAGATCCTCGACGATGTTGAGATGAACAAGAAGGCCATGTTCGCCCGCGTGATGGCCGCCCACTTCACCACCTACTACTACGTGGGCTTCTCCTACATGATGATGCGCCGCTACGGCGACGCCATCCGCATGTTCAGCCACATCCTCGTGTATGTGTCTCGGACAAAGAACTTCCAGAAGGGCGGCAACAACTACGAAGCCATCGCCAAGAAGAACGACCAGATGTACGCCCTGATTGCCATCTGTGTCGCTCTCCACCCCACCCGTCTGGATGACACCATCCACTCGGCCGTCCGCGAGAAGTACGGCGAGCAATTCTACCGCATGCAGAAGGGTGGGCCCGAGGCCTTGCCCGTCTTCGAGGAGCTCTTCCGCTCTTCCTGCCCTAAGTTCATCAACCCCACTCCTCCCGACTTCGACAACCCCGCCTCCAACGTCGACCCCGTCGACCACCACACCGCCATCTTCATGGACGAGGTCAAGAACACCCTGTTCAACCCCACCATCCGCTCTTACCTCAAGCTCTACACCACCATGGACCTCAAGAAGCTTGCAGGTTTCCTCGAGGTGTCCCCCGAGCAGCTCCGCTCGTGGCTGCTCGTTAACAAGCAGCGCAGCCGCCAGATCCGCTGGGTCGACGGTGGCCTCCTGGATGGCGAGCCTGCCATCGCCAACGATCTTGACTACGCTCTTGAGGACGACCTGATCCACGTCAGCGAGACCAAGGCCGGCCGCCGTCTGGTCGACTGGTACCTGCGTAACCTCGCTCGCGTCTACTAAACGCGGCCCGTGTCTCATAAGTGTACCGAGAGTTGAAGAGAAAAAAAAAGCGAATGGTGGGAAGCCTTCTGCTTACAAGAAGAGGAACGGACATGACTTGAGATGAATTTTCTTTTTCTCTGCCTACTTTGTTTTTTATTTTCCATATTATACTCATTGCTCTCCCCTTTCCCCTTCTCACGTTTCATGTTTCTGTGTCTTGTTTTCCAATTTTTTTTATTTTTCGAGTGTTCCCCGTCCATGGATCATGGAAGCTCAAGGCTTCCTGGTCCGTTCAAAATCAAGTTCAAGTTGGATTATCGCGATATTTTTGGTGGGCGTCCGCTGTTTCATGTGTCATCCTGGTCTGCTGTCGCTGCTTCTTTGAAGGCAGATGGTTAACACAGCATGGGGAGAGTATTTGTGTCAGGTAGAAGGAAAACAGTTACTTGATGAAAGCATTAGATCAACGAGAAAGACTCTACATATTTCATATCTTCCACTGTGACTGCTTAAAACGAAATCCTGAGTTGCTCTGGGATAGGGACTTGGCGTGAATGAGAAACCCTAGAAACTCCATTCAGATGAAAATATTTCGTAATTACTAGGTGCAGGCCGCATGAGAAACGTCTTCTATCTACATGTACAAATACATCCCTCTCTAAACTAAATCATAACAATAATAGCTCTCCCGTGGCAGCTCCACCAGCCAGTTGTGGCTGATACACCTGCTGCTGATTTTGAGTCACAACGTACTGAGTCTGAGGCGCACCTCCACCACCGGTACCATCAAGGTCCATCGAAGCCATTTGCTGGGAGCCGATACCACTGAAGTAAGCGTCTGCTGCATCTGCTGCTTCATTCATGTTGCTGGGACCTGTGGTTCCGGGGTTGACGCCCGGGGCGACGGGGAGAGAAGGAGGAGGCCCATTGTAAACTGGCGTGACGGGATCACCTGTGGTGATGATTGTGGCTAGACCGCTATTACTGGTTGATGCGGAGGCCATGTTTGCGGTGGGAGGGTTGTATTCGAGCATGTTTCCTGTGCCGTCGTCGACGGGGGAACGTTGCAAGGCTGGGCTGGGCAGGAGACGTCGAGGGCGGGCAGCGCGGAAGACTTGGTGGATGGGCTTGAGGTAAACAGTGGCTAGAGTGCCGACGTTCAGACACAGTTCCTCGAGGGTGCGTGGGTCTAGCTTTTCGCTCTCGGCCGTGATTGGGGGCTTTTGGCCCATGACAATCTGCTTGGCGGTTGCTGGGTCTGTCGACAACAAGCGCCAGTACATGTAACCACGGTCACGAAGATCAGGGTCATCTGTTTCTTCGGTGCACCATTTCAGTACTTGTGGTACGAGCTGCTGGCCCTTGGTGGGGCGTTGGATGAAAAGTTTGACGGTAGCCGTGAGCAGGGCCAGCTGCACTTCGACCGTTTCGTCGTGGAATGTGGCCAAGTAATCCTGGAGGAGGCCATCCGAGTTATCGATGCGGTCTGCATACTGGCCAATGATCCAAATGACGGCTGCCTTGGCCTCAGGCTCATCCAGATCGTCGATGTTTCGGATAACATGGCTGATTATACTTTCGTACTGGTTGGGGTATTTGCGGAAGATGTTGCGAATCACAACTGTTGCCTCTTGGACAATGTATGGGATCTTGGCATCGACCAGCTCCAAGAGCGTTTCGATACACTGCTTTGCAGCCGATTCAATCTTGATTGCCAATTTTCCAATGGCCCGGACGGCCTTGCGCACAAAGTGAACATCAATTTCAGTGGCATATCTGTGGAAGATGTCAGTACACGTCTGATACAGTCAAGTCAATCTGTGAAGTTCTTACTCTCGGAGCTCTGCCAACACGACGGAGATGTTCTCTTTTGTGGTTAGCATGAACATCAATTCCAGCTTGGTGACTTTGACGTAGATTGGGTCGTTGTAATTGCAGAAGAACACTCGGATATCATTCCGCAAGACCTCCGGTCTCTTTTGAAGAATTAAGATAGCATTGCGCAGTGCCAGATACTGGACCTCGGGCGGCTTGGAAAGCAATGTGACGAGCGGCGGAGATAACTTCTTGCATAATGACGTGATATGCTTTTCGCCCGCAATGTAGTTCATGAGATAAAGAATGACACGGCATGAGGTTAGGACGACGGCGGAATTTGAGTGTGACAGTCGTGGGGCAATTCGCTCTGCCAGCAGAAGCGCCTCCGCGGAATCCTGAGGCACATATGCCATTAATGCCTCGAGGATGTAAGTTTGACACCATCTGTATGAACTGTTAACACGACGTCCCCAGATATGGAACCGAACATACTTACTCGGAGCAGTCTGCCAGGATTGAAACCAATTTCGAGGCACTGACATAGTCGATAGTGAGTGAAATCGATTCACTGCGGCCCCAGATATCCACCAACGAAGCCAAGACGCTAGAAACAACAGTCGGGTTCTCATCCTTCAACATGCGGTTGAGCCTGTCGATTAGATCTGAGTTCTCAACCATCTTTTTATCGTGCTCATAGAGCTTTGCAACACAGAAAGCAGCCGTCTTGCGGACATATGGGTCATTGTCTTGCATCAGGCGCTTGACAGGTTGGAACGTCGCTTCGACAAATTCACGAACATGCACATATGAGATGGTTCGCAGCGCAAGCGCGCGCACAAGTGGGTTGTTGTCTGCCATATCCTGTGTAGCAAAGTTAGCACAACTCGAATCTCCTTTCATAACAGCGGGGCCATACATCAACCAATATGGGTAGCGCTTTCAATGCGACCTCTGGTTTCATTCTCGAATAATTGACCAGAAACAAGAAGCACCTACACAACGTATTAGCAAGCAAGCTCTAGCCCGCATGGCACACCATAAGGAGCATTATTGAGTAGATGGTCCGGACATACATCTTCTTGATCTCCAAGCTCGGCAGGTTCATACAACCAATAACATCTGGAAACAGCGCAACCATGTCGTTGTTGCTCATGGTCATATTGGCGACAATCTTCTTAAGGGCGATCTTTTTGGCGGAATAGTTCTTGTCTTTTTTGCCGCCGCTATTGAGCTCTTGCCGTAACTCCGCAACCTTCCCCTGTATATTTCGTGAGCGTGAGCCATGGAATGGAGGATAAGGAGATATAGCGATAAACATGAGGGCAGATACGATGGAGTGATTCGGAGTGAGGTAGGAACAAAACAATAGCCTATGCCGGATGCAAGGGAACCAAGCAAGATGCAAAAGCCCGAGTACAGAGCTCACCAAAGCGAGGGGAAGCGAATACATGGAAGTAGAATGCGGGGAAGGGGGGAAATGAATATTATGCGACGTTGGATATATCATGCAATCAGAGAACAGGCTGGGCGAGCTAACGTACCCTGGCGAATAACTTCGCATCTCCTCCAGAACTCATGGCTGCGGTATGGACGAATAGCGATTAGGCACTGCTAGGCGCGATTTCTTGGAATGCGAACTTCGGGCGAGCTCCGTCGTGTCTGACAACCGTGCGATCAATCACAGTCGAGCTTGGCTGGAGGATCGTCGAGGATAGAACGAACGTAAAGCGCGTGAAATCAAGTCTAAAGGGTCCGGGTCGTCGGGGAGTTTTGAGAGAGGAAAAGGGTGAGACCGAGGACGTGTTCACCGTTCGGATGCTCGGAGACAAATTGGATCAGCGATTGGACATTGTCCTTTCTCAGACAATTGGGAAAAAGAATCAGAAGGCTAACTGAAGTGGGAAATAAAAAGAGAGAGAGAGAGAAGGAAAGGAGAATTGAAGGCGGCGTAGCCACTTGCGGAGGGAACCTCCCTACCCAACTTTCCTCCCCGTCATTTCTTCTAAGATCATCTCCCCCCACACACCACATTTACTATCTTAATTATGTCACAAGCTCGTCTACCACCTCCTCCCCCTCCGCAATGGGTTGTTTCCTTGAACTCCCCGATGCCTCGCCCCTCAAAGGCCGCATCTAGCATCCCGGACCCGCCAGGCTTCTCGAGCAGTCGCGGAGGCAAGCAGGTGAGTTCCACCCATAACTCATGATACTAGGGAAGGGAACATACTAATATGGAACTTTTCAGCGCCAGCAACAGCAACAACAAGCTACCACGAAGAGACCCGAGGAGACCGATGCGCTTAAGATGAAGAAAGCGTGGGAGATCGCCATCGCCCCGTCCAAGCAGATCCCAATGAATGCCATTATGATGTACATGTCCGGCAACAGTCTTCAGATTTTCAGCATTATGATGGTCCTTATGCTGTTCAAGGGTCCCATACAGGGCCTGATAGGTACCAATGCGGCATTCGCCAAGTACGACACCCCATCGACACATTCGCGTCTGCTTGGAGTAAAGGTGGTCTACATGTTGATGCAGCTGGTATTACTGTGTTTGGGTATCTGGAAGGTTAATGCGATGGGCCTGTTGCCGTAAGTCTTGCCCTACAGTTTTGACAACAACTATTTTGCTAACATCTGTCCAGAACTACGAGATCGGATTGGCTGGCATGGGAGTCGGAACGGCAGCCTTTGGAGCGGGCTCATTTTGCTTTCAGGTGATGCCATAGGCTTGGAGTACAGGATAAATGTTTGAAAGAGGCTTTTGGCAATGGGATCTTGATGATAATTCGATGTGGAACAGCCTATCATGCCAGTGATCATGTTGGTCCTTTGCCTTCTTGTATTGTTTATTGAAGAGTTCTATAATCATGCATTTCTTAGGCGCAGTTTCTAAAAGTGTATCGACAGGGAAGATGTAGTGCATTATGGTCACCCGGTAGCAGAGGAATAACCCCCTGGTCACTTCTGGCTTCTTGGAGCATTCCCGTTCCCAGTATTCTTAGCTTCCTCTTTTAGACGACGCTCTTCACGCCAATCCGGCCCCTTTCGAATCACGATCAAAAGCAGCGGTGTCGTGGCCATCATCACCAGCGCGATGAATGTGAAACACCAGCCCCGGCCCATGGCAGAAAGCATAGGATCGATGAGTGCCGTTGCGCCGGCTCCCAGTAAGCAACGGCCCAAATTATTGGCAGCAGTGGCTTTGGCCGCTTGGGTTGGATATAGGTCTACCAAGAGTGTACTGATGGTATTGAATGCACCAGTCAGTGTCAACCCCATGAGGAACAGAATACACGTTGGCGCAGCGAGATGAATGCCATAGTTCAAAAACCACCCAAACGCCAGGACGGAGATGCTTCCTAGTGCGAGAAGAGGGAATGCGATCTGCAGGCGAGCTTTTTCAATAGGGAAATTCCGCAAGTCAGTTTCACGGTTCTTGGTTAGTGGGAAGTCCAATTGCTTTGCGAGTCGGCGATAGTTCAAGTCCAAGAACTTGCCATTGACAATGGAAGCTATGGTTGCACCAAGGCCAAACGGAATATAGCACAGACCAACCTGGAGGTCGTCTAGCCCATAGAGATCATTGAAAATAGAAGGAATGCTTGCGCTCACGTCGTAAAATCCAGCAAAAAGAATAGCATTGCAGAAGAGAATGAGACTGGTATCCTTCTGGAAAACAATGGCAAGCGTCTGGAGAGGATTGGGAAACTTGAGCTTCTGCTTTGGTGCAGTTGCTGTAGATATGACGCCCTCCTCACGAGCCTTTCGGGACTTCAGGTAGCTGATCAGGGGCATATTCCATTTCTGAGGAGGCAATGAGCCATCACCCACAACACCACGAGCAGTTTCCGGGAAGTAAAGCAGAAAGGGAATCATGAAAGCCGCTGCGAAAATGGTCAGAAACCAGAAAATCGCCCGCCAGCCCAAATATTGAGACAATAGACCTCCAATTACTGGTCCAACTGAAGGGCCCATGAGAGAGCCCGCTGTGACGAGTCCCATGTAGGAACCTCGTTGTGATGCTGTAGCTACATCGGAGACCACTCCCGATGAGAGGGCAATGGTCGTGCTGCTCCCTGCACTTTGCAAGCACCGGAGGATGAAAAGCGCTGCGTAATTGTTTTGCAGGGCAAGTCCAATATTGGCTGCGATATAGATGGTGAAACACACGATATATGCTGGTCGTCGGCCAGCTTTGTCCGCAAAGTCACCAATAAACATGGGCGACAAGCCTTGAAAAATCTGCATTCCCATTAACCAAACTATAAAATGGAACGTCCTAAACACGTACGAAGCCTTACCATATAACTTGTCAAAGTCAAATTGATCAACGAATTTGATACGTGCAGATCTTTCGCCAACGTATTCAATGCGGGGAAGTAGATCTGAGAAGAGACAGGCGAGAAGAACCCAGCCCAAGAGGCCATAAAGACAATATACCTGCGCTGACTGACTGTGAAGACTGAGTAGTCGACATCAGCAAGGTCCCCTCTCCTCGTTCCCGCAGTCCCATCTTGACCGGATTCCGGGTGCGAAACAAATGGTTGCTTTATTTGCTTCTCCGCCATCTCTGGTCCATTTCGAAACCGAACAGGTGAGAAAAAAGGCCTAGGAAACACAGAGAAACCTGCAACTCCGAGTTTTTCTCGCTAGCACGTAAGCGGGAAGGACCCAATCCATATTGCCATTTGCGGAGATAACAACCCTGGAAGGCGTGCCGAGGAGCCGAAGCTTTTACCTATAGGGCTGATCACTACTTTTTACGGACTATACCGTTGAATTTGTAGATATGCCTGACCCGAGAGCTTGTAAATAAGCAACGATTCAAAATAAAGGTTCTTGATAGGTATAGGTAAAACTAGATATACGCAGTTGAAACATGGTAATACAACACACCACAACGGTCAACGTGCCTTCACGGCTTCTCTGCACGCCTGCAAAAATATCTGACAGAACTCCCACACTTCCGTGTAAGTGTTATACAAAGGTGCAGGGGCGACGCGAACTACATCCGGTTTCCTCTCGTCAATCACAACGCCATTCTCCTCCAGACAATGCAGAACGTGATCTAGCAACCCTGGCTGGAGACGTAGACTGAGCTGCGCACCTCGCTCAGCTGGGTTTGATGGCGTGATGAGGGTAAATGGTTTATCTTCCGGGGCAGCGTCTAGAGGATACTTCGTCAGGAGATGTTCTAGATATCCCGTGAGATTGAGGGATTTCTGTCGAATCTCCTTCATTGTTGCCCGGTTGAAGATTTCGAGAGATGCGACGACCGCATTGATATCTAGAACAGAGGGATTCGACAGCTGGAACCCAGCGGCACCGGGTTGTGGTAGGAATTCTATGGTCGTCAGTCTCGCCTATCTGTACATCCGATTAAGATACTGACTGTTTTCCATGTTGAAGCGTGTTTTGATATCTCCACCCCACCAGCCTGAGAGTCGAGGCCGGAATGTCTCGTCGGTCTCGGGCTGTTTCTCATCCACAGAGCCGTGGCGTTCATGGACAAATAGTCCTGCTATTCCGCCCGGTCCGCTGTTGAGGTACTTGTAATTGCACCAGGCTGCAAAATCCACATTCCAATCGTGAAGTCGTAAATCCACATTGCCGGCGGCGTGAGCACAGTCCCAGCCGATCAGGATGCCTTTAGAGTGGGCGTGAGCTGTGATCCGTTCTATGTCGAAGTACTGCCCTGTGTAGAACTGAATAGCCGAGAGGAGGACGAGTGCGGTGCTGGAAGCGTTGTCATCGATCGCTTTGATGATCTGTTCCGTGGTCAGGGTAGGCTGATCTAAATCTTTGGGTTCAATCAAAACCATGCCGTCTTTCGGATCGAAATTATGATGGCGGAGCTGAGACTCCACCGCATACTTAATTGCATTCGGATTAGTGCCAATGACAAAGGGCAAAGTTCGACTGCACAATTGAGCAACATACATGGTCACTGGGAAAAGCCTTGCTCTCCAGTATAATCTTATACTTCTCTTTGGTTGGGCGATAGAAGCTTGCCATTAGCAGGTGCAAATTGGCAGTCAAGGTTCCCATAACTGCCACTTCACTTTGAGAGGCACCGACAACTGAGGCCATAAGCTTGGAGGCGGCGGTGTCAACGTCGACAAAAGGAGGCAGCAATTGATCATCATGCGGTACAAAGTGCCCGGTCACACCTTTTGTTGCCCAAGTTCGCAAGTATTGCTCGATATATTTCTGGGTACTACGGGGCTGGACTCCCAGTGAGTTACCACAGAAGTAGATGCATTTTTCATCAGACGTTTCATTGCCTAACGAGAAGGAAGATGCCAAATATTAGAACGGCTGCCCGGATATACAAGAGACCTTGGTACGCACTGTCATCTACCGCCAGAGTCTTCCGCTTGAGATCCTTCTTGGATGGAATGATAAACTCATCCCGGAATCCACGGAGCGGATCTTGACCATCAAGAGCTTCGGCATACTCCTTCTTGTAGGCTCTGATATCATCTGTATATGAAAGCGGGGAGCCGCTTTTGACGTCCCGAACATGCTGCCGGGAACCCATGACGACAGACCTAGAACCGGATAGTTATGGGGGATTCGGGTGTATATTTCGCAAAGCTGAGAGCTCTAGCAGACCAAAGCTCCGGAAGAGAGTCATACAACCTTGAACATTTATCTGCAGTCCCCCACCATCCGCCGATCACTTCCTGATGGGGACATTATTCTGCCCTAAATCTCCGACTTTATCTGACCAATGGCGTCACTGCCAAACTGACTAACCCGATGTAATCGGGAATGGGATGATTTCAAATGTTGGTAGTTATCAGGTGTTCTTCATCTCTCTGTTTTCTCCTCTTGACATATTTCATTCTTTCACACATCAGCAATGTCGCGCTCTTTATTCTCATCATCAGCCGTCCGCCGGTTATCCCAACCACAGACTTGCCGGCTCTTCTCAACTTCCCGACCGGCTTTGCGCCTCTCCGCATTCCCCGGCGGCGAAATCGTTCCTCGCCGGCCAAGCACTACCGCAAGCAGTGCGCTTCCTCTCAAACGCTCAGCACCTCAATCCTCAACCCCTCGCTCTATCCGCCAGCAAAATGCCAGTTTTTCTTCCTCGTCCGCCCGTCCTGCCGCGAAGGTGACGCAAAACCCGAGAACCGGAGATGATGGGCAATCCCTCATGATTGGTATTTCACCACGAGCTGTGGAGGTGAGTTGATAAAGGATTTCTTTTGCTTATGTTTTGTCTGCGTTTGCTTCATTCTTCTATGTGGCTTGTGCTGTGACCGGCGGGAAGTTGTTTGGGCTGCATAAACATCAAGTGCCGAGTACCGGGGTTTGTCTCTTGTGTCGGCTCGCTTTCAGTCGGCATGGGACAACCATGTGTCCGCGCCTTGAGCCCTTCACATGCTCTTCCAAGTACATGCGACCATAGGGTGTGGAAAACAGGGCTTCCCGTCCGCTCAGCCGTACTTAAGCCACACGCCGGTGAGTTAGTAGTTGGGTGGGTGACCACCAGCGAATCCTCACTGTTGCATGTTTTTATTTTTATCACTTTTTATTTTTGCCTTCTCCCTCCGTTTGGGTTTCTCTATCTCTGTGAACTACCAAGCTAACCCAGCGCAGCGTCTCCGCGAAATCACAGACCCAACCACTTCTCCCTCCGCCATCAAGGAAGAGAATCCGTACCACCATCTTCGCATCACAGTAACCAGCGGCGGGTGCCATGGCTTCCAGTATATGATGTCCCTAGAGGGGGCTTCCAAGATTGACCCGGAAGAGGATACTGTGTTTGAAGGAGAAGCGGATGAAGCTGCAACAGAGTCATCTGGCGAGGCCAAGGTCGTCATGGATGAGCCTTCGCTCGAGCTGCTGCATGGCAGTACCGTGGACTATACTACCGAGCTGATCGGGAGCCAGTTCAAGATTGTGGATAACCCCCGTGCAACAAGTAACTGCGGTTGTGGGACGAGTTTCGATGTCAGTGATTAAGAATCTGCCCCTTGGAGAAATAAGAGAGATGGTATTTACTGTTTCTTCCTTTTCTCTATTATTTATGTACATCATACTGCATTCTGCTTCCTGGAAAGATAGATAATTATACCTAAAATATGAGGACCTGTGGAATTGACGCCGGCGTCGAAAATGACCGCTCTTGAGGCCGAATTGGCTGCCTTTCCTTTCCACCCGTAACTTGGACATCCAGCCGCCGCTGCCCTGCTGTTCTAGTGCTGACGTTACTTATTTTCCTATTTTACCCACCTAGGTAGCACCTGGGCATCTATCCATGGATGGATGGACCCGTGGACCTCCCGAGATCCCGTCTCGCACACGGATTAGTGACCTTCCTTAACTTGGCGTCTGTCAACTGTCCGCCAGTCGTCCCTCGATATATTCGAATGTCATATATATGAGCTGGGGGATGGTGCCCCGGGCCAGGAGGATGAGTCATCATCCCCCTTGCCCAGGTGTTATTGGAAATATCTAGATATTTACTTACGTAGATAGTTAACTATCTTCATTCTGCATTCTTCCTGTGCCACCGTCTTCTCCTTCTACACCGTCAGGATGGCTACAATCATGAAATGGGCCACAAAGGCGTTCCGGAGAGCCCCCTGGCCTCCCATGTGCTTTCCCACCAGTGGGTTCGATACCGTCCGTCCCTCCGAGGTGCTTGATGAGGAACGGTTTAAAAAGTTCAAACAAGGACAATATTATCCTGCTAATATTGGCGACGTCCTTGTTTCCAAATACCAGATTGTTGGTAAACTTGGTTTTGGGACTACTTCTACTGTATGGCTCGCTCGTGATCTTGAGTAAGCCAGAATAGGTCTACTTATTTTAACTATACACTGACTCACTGAAACAAATCAGAGGTCATCGATATGTGACTCTCAAGATCTACACTCGTGACGAAGATAACCAGGATGAGTTTGAGGTTTATAAGCAATTAAACCAAGGGCGTTCATGGCATCCTGGCCATGCTCATGTAAGGAAAGCACTGGATATCTTCACAATTCCCTCTTCGGGCGGCAACCATCCGTGTCTCGTTCAGAACCCGATGTGGGAGAGTTTCAGAGACCTTCTGTAACGCAATCCCAACCATCGATTTACCGAAGATCTCCTCAAACCAGGTCTTATGCAGATATTTCTTGCACTTGACTACCTGCACACTGAATGCAAGCTTGTCCACACCGGTAAGTCGTATCAATAAGGCTTTTTCGAAAGGCATTGCCCTAATATGCATTCTTGCAGACATTAAAAGCGATAATATTCTTCAAGAAATAGAAGACAAGTCCATCCTTGAAAGTTTTACCCAAGCTGAGCTGGAGAGCCCTTCACCCCGCAAAATCGTCAATGGCTTGCCAGTTTATGCTTCCCGATGTTTCGATTTGCCGAAGGTATTTGGCCGAGCAGTTTTAAGCGATTTTGGCTCTGCCGTACAAGGAGATGAGAAGAGGAATCACGATGCACAGCCAGATGTTTACAGGTCGCCAGAGGTGATGCTGAAGACTGATTGGAGCTACCCGGTTGACATATGGAATGTTGGTGTTATGGTATGCTTTCCCTGTTCACTCTTTTCACTCTCAATATCGTGTACTAACCATTCAGGAATAATAGGTGTGGGATTTGTTTGAGGGTAGACACCTTTTCCATGGAAATGACCCTGATGGCAAAGGGTACTCGACCCGGGCGCATCTTGCAGAAGTCATGGGTAGTCTAGGGCCACCCCCTTTAGATATGCTTCAGCGTGGAAAACGGAGCCATGAATTCTTCACCAATGATGGTAAGTATCCTTTTCTCGCTTAATGCACTTTTCAAAGACTTACGAAGACAAACCTAAAAGGAAAATGGAAGCAAGACATAGAGATCCCGACAGGGGTCAGTTTGGAGCAGTCGGAAGTGTTCCTTGAAGGGAGAAATAAGGAGATGTTCATAGCTTTCATGAGAGGGATGCTTCAGTGGCGGCCTGAAGATAGGAAGACCGCAAAGGATCTACTCCAGGATCCGTGGCTGAATGATTAGTTGGAGTAGCTGGAGTGTTTATTGCTTTAGTTATCAGCTTTAGTTATCAACTCATGGCAATCTCCAACAGGGACTGAGGATACGGGGGGCAAGGAGATGTGAGAATCCACTAGCTACATATGTATGGATCGCTCAAAAGAGTCGTAAAAAGGAAGACAGTAAAGGATTGAGAAAGATATAAACGCCATTAAGTAGGGTACGTGTGTACCAGTGAGCTCGTAGTTCAAGAGCCAAATCCAGGGACCTGGAGTGGACCATTGGTGTTGATGCTTGAGATTGAGGCTTACCTTGCTGTTTTATGGAAGGTGTGACTCTCCCATATTTAAAAAACTAAGAGATAGCCCTCCGCACCTGGTCAGGTAAACAACTCTAACCTGATAGGGTCTCGACCTTTCCTAATCGGGTTATATCAATTTGGGAAAGAGCCTCTGTGTCTTTCAACTCGAGGAAGGAGCCCTTAGAATAAAAGTAGTGACCTTGAAAGCTTCCGTGGACCCGTGGACATCTACTACTCGCGTAATTTGCCGTTTGCGCTGCGTCTGCTAGATCGTTAGCATATATACTAATGATGATAGCTGTTTTTGTTACATGTTGAAACATTCCTAGTCATACAGCACTGAACTCAACTGCCGGCATTCGAGTCAACAGCCCTGAACACAATGTGCATTGCCCCTTCAGAAAATTCATACACCTGTTCTTGAGGAAAGGTTGTATTGATTTGGGATGTGACTGCTGCAGAGGTAGGTCACCTCGTTATCCACGATACCTTTCCCAAGAAGAGACCGCTCTCGCTGTTATCTCTCTTCACTCTCACTTCCTCCCAGTTCTTTATTTCTCATGTTGCTGTCACCTACCGCTCCGTTATTTCATTGCTCTGGTACTGCATAGACGAATAGGGACGTGTATACCCCGGACAATTCTCTGTGATGAGCGAGCAAAATTCGACCTATGTTTTGTGCCCACCACCGGACATATCCTAGCCACGAATACCAGCCGCCATACCACCAGCATGGCCCAAGCTCCTCTCATAGCTGGTAAGTCATTCCTGATACAGACTGTCGAGACCTGTCTTGGCGGATGTACTAACAGTTAACAAGCGGGAAAAGGCGGGCATTTGGCCTAGCGGTTGTCATTGGCGACATTAGCGCACTGCCTCGAATTCAGGTCCATCTTCAGCCTGAATACTACGAAGGCAGAGAAATGAAGAAATGAAGATGCTTGCTGGCCCTACGTTGTGTTTTCTTCATTTCATTCTTTACCAGAGTCGCGTATCTGCAGACAAAATGGAAGGGCATGTGCTTGAAGGAGTGATAAGGAGTAAAAAGGAACAAAAAGGAAGAAGCCTGCTCGGCCCAATCATATCAGAATCCGAGACAGGAGTATAGTACGCCCTGGTGGTTGTGGATTACCCCCGATTTGCCAGTGTCTGCGCCATTACAACGCGGGGAGTGACGAGGTAGAATACTACTTCCGGTACATTTTCTCATCAGCGTTCCGGTGGCCTGTGAACGTGTACAGCGACAATAACCCACGCTTTATTGCAGATGATGTCATCGGGATGTGGTCAGAACACGGAATGCATTGTTTGAACAGCTCCTTTGCCATAGAGAGTAGCCCTGGGGATATACATGTATTAGTTTGTTCGTTGAATGCACTCCTTTGTTAAAGTAAGACCCGCCGTAGCAGGTAACATATTCCATAATATTGTCTTCGAGATGGATGATGAAGCTCTAGTCTATTTCCGTTTTAACTTTCGTCGTCCGACGGCGAGTTGGTTGTACTATAACAATTCTATATTGTCCAAGGTTGTTTAGCATACCGATTAATCAGTATTGACCTGCTTGGCCTTAGCTGATGGTAAACGCGCAATAAAGCCAAGCTCAAAATTACTCTTGAGGTTTCTGGTCCGACCTTGGAGGATTATGTACATATATGCATGAAACCTACACCGTCCCTTCTATACATTCTCAGGCTGACACGGGCTCTCCTTTTTAACCCTTTAGAAGGTCATATAGATAATGCACATGCACGGCAGCACGAGATACTCAATAGTGCCCTTTCCGTAAGTCACATCGGATCAACTATCACGAAATATATTCTGGCATGACTTGATAGAAGTCTGCTTGCCTCGCAATATAATCATAAGATATTGCTGACGATTGCCTCTTATTATCCCGAGTACGTCCGGTAGCTGAAAGGTGGAATTTCTCGAACGCTTGAATTTTGATGGATGGTCGACCAGGCCATTCCTAAATATGCAGGATTACGGAGGGACATCACGATAACCTGGCATAGTTAGCCGACATCATCCTATGAACGCGTTTGAAGTGGAACAAGATCTCGGCACATAAACTAGTGCTATTCCCCTTCAAAGGAAGATCAGAAACAGAAAGGTATGTGCCTTGGCAGCCCGCAGATATCTGCCTAGTACTAATATAGCCCAGACCTGAGTCTCGTACTCGTATCCTTCGTCTATTCCGGACATTGGCCTGGTCTCTAACCACTCCAACAGTCTTTGCCACCCAGTTTTCAAGTTCACCTGGGAAGATTGTTCAAACTGTGCGTATCCCCTGGATAGGTGGGCGTGGTAATAGCCCTTTCGGTGGGGCATCAAGGCCGCCTTGAATCTCTTGTCTGTAACCTTGGACGCTACCTAGGTAGAGAGTCCGCGTGCCAGATTTGTCAGATTCGTAAACACTCACGAGAATGGTTTATCGGCGATCACATGCCAAATCCCGCCATGGGTGTAGTAATTGCAAGCAGAGGAGAGTCAAGGTGTGTCCTACCAACTCCCTATTAACACTCCGTCCTAACTCTGAACCAGTGTGGCGAGGAACGGCCGCACTGCACAAACTGCGTTCAGCGAAAGCAAGAATGTGTCTACAGCACCGAAGGGCCCTACTTCTTCGCTGGGAAACAGCGAAAATCCAAACGGACGAGACAGTCCTCGATCGCGGAGCAGAATGCCGATCCGTTCTTGGCGAGTGTATCAGCCACTGAGGGCCACCTAGGTGCTGCGCAAACATCCTCAGTTGTTCCTACGCTGAATATGGAACAACTAGAACTAGAACTGCAGTGGATTACCGAAACCCACCAGTTACTTGCTCGCAACGAAGAGACGCGTAAAGTCTGGGAGGTGCAAGTGTTACAGGAGGCCCTTCACGCGCCATTCCTCATGCACGGGATCCTGGGTCTATCTGCGCTGCATCTGTCGCGATTACGAGACGAAAAGTCTCGAACGAAGTGGTTGAGCATTGCCATCTCCCACAAAAACGTCGCACTCTCCATCTTCTCCGAGCAACTTTCTAACATCGACCAGTCGAATGCCAAAGCAATGATGAGCTTTGCCGGTCTCGTTGTGGCATTTAGGTTCGGAAGCTCTCTGACTCCTGGCTCCCCTGACGGTCCCAGCTTAGCCTCTTTGATTGATATATTCACACTTGCCCGTGGAGTGCAGACAATTTCTAGCCAGCAGCAACAGTTTCTACTTAAAAGCAATTTTGCACCACTGTTCAATATCTCGCCCCCAGAACTGACCTGGCCGGAGGATATTGTTGATGCTTTTCGTCGTCTTGAGGAGCTGAACGTCCAATGTGGACAGCAGTTTGTCCACCACGATACTGCAATCTATGAGCGGGATATTGCCCATCTCCGCAGTCTCTCGGCTTTTACCCTAGTAGAACCTCAATCGATGACTCTCATTGGGGGGTTCGCTATTCGAGCTTCCAAGCATTTTCTCCATGATCTCAATAACGGACACCCGTTCGCTTTGATCGTGCTGGCCCACTACTGCGGGTTCCTCCATATGGCTCGGGAAAATTGGTGCGTGGGACCTTGGGGGAGTATTGTCTTGCAAGACATTCAGCGATTACTACCGCCGGATTGGCAGCATTATCTGGAATGGCCGGTTCAGCAAGTTTGGGGTACGGGAAGCCATCAATCTGAAGTTCTAATGGAGAGCTAGATATATATTCGCTGTAAAAAATGGAAAACGTCCTTATTTGTTCAATTGTCGTTATACGCTCTGCCAAAGTGGTCTAGAAAGATCTGTTGACAGCGTTAACGCCCTCGGACCCGATATACAATCAATCAAGGGGGAAAATAGTTGTATTCCTTAGGAGACCATCTCCTAGATCCATCTAGTTGACCATCTATATAAGACTACCTCCCTGACAAATCCGGCAATCATGAGATCCTTCAGCACCCATCTCAACAATATGTCAATGAGATAAATTTAGCCGTGCAAGTTGACTTGAGAAGATCCTTGATGGCGTGCCGGAGAAGACTCCGACGGGGTGATTAGCCGGCTGGCTTTCTTTATCATCTGTGTCACACTCAAGATGTCCTGTAAACTTGTAACCTTTGCAGGTCTCTTCCAGCCCAAGTCGGTAGGAAGACGCTCGTTCTCTATGGGTTGAGACGTTCGGAATTAGGCACCACCGCGTAGGATCTGAGTTGGTCAACTTACCAAAGAAATATTCAACGAGGCTCCTGTTGACGGTCCCTGCTTGTATATCGCCGAATGCAATAATTGGAGCGGCGACTTCTCCCAAGCTAAATTGTTCGGTATTTGCGGTAAAGGTATAGGTAGGATTGTGTGCTTTAGAATTGATCTGGCGCGCAACTTTGCTGTTCGCCAGCATTTCTGCGTCGAGGATAGGGCCAGTCCAGTAAGCCTTGGTCTCTTCGAATATAGTCTCGTTAAAGACGTGGTTACTTCCGAAGAATGCATCGGAGCGACTGTATACTTGTGTCAGTACTCATTCACATTTTATGGGGAACGTGTTTAATGGAAGTAAGTGTCAACTCACCTCAGGCTAGCATCGTGTTCCAAGACATTGTGACGGTTGAGGTCATCCCTGGAGCAAAAGTGATCAGCAAAGAGTCGAGTAATCTCTGGCTCGTGAGAAAGGAAAAGGTATCTCGAATCGTTGGCCGAAGGACAGTCCAGGTAAGGAAGGACTCTCACACGGATTTAGTGCTTACAGAGTGAAGACGGTAGCATTTGGCTCAGGGTTAGCTACAACCCCCATATCGAACATTAAGCTCGCCAGGGTGCCATTGAAATTGAGAGCTTGACCAAGGGCATCGACCAAATTCGGTCGTGTAATATTTCTGCCATCGTGTGGAAGGAATCCGTGATTTGCCAGGGTATTCATCATGGGACAAGGACCTCGGTCTTTCAAAATATTAGTCTCTTAACACGACAAGAACACCTTAGGGCCACGGTACAATCAGATTCTCCAGCAGGTTTCCATTGGAGGGCATGCTTCCATCCTGCACCAGGGGATGCAGTAGCCACGGACAAGGTAAACGCGATAGCAACACCATAGAACTTCATATTGCGGGTCTCAGTGGGACACTAGAGCAAGGGAATGTTCAGAGGGCTGGATCGATGTTGTCCGGAATATAGCGAAACTTATATACTACCTAGGCAACCCACGGGATACCTGGAACCAATTAAAGTCATGGTAATGCCTTTCATGTCATCATTTTTTCTCCTTGTCTTGGACATTACGAATTAGTCCTACGAGATGATTCGTACTCGTATCAATGGCTACATATGGACTACCGATCAACATTATCCAACTTGGACCATAGCCTTCTGACGTAGGTAACGGTCTGCTGTCGATCCTTCTGCCTTCTGCCTTCTGGTTTTTGCATATTTCCATTGCCGTTCTTCAATCTGTCGTTCTTCTGGTAGATATATTGAACGAGTTTTGGACCTTTCGCAACCAACCGCCTCAGATTCTGCGAGGCTCGTAATTTCTGATATACTACGGAGTAGATACAATGAAGTAATGGTAAAAGCACTCGTGCTACGGTTTATGTGAAATACTAACGAGGACTTGGAACGTTTATATGTATGAGGCTTCGTTCCTTGTCCCTGGGGTCTTTTCCTGAACATTCTGATAAACCTCTCCCCTATCCCAAGCCAGACAATTGCTATTCTATTGAGAATATTACCCCTGAAGGGCAAGCGGACACCATTATCCTCGTAATTAAAAATTCTAAGCTCACCCTGCCAATGTTTCATCGCCAAGCTGTAGCCTGATCTGGACATTCATATATGCTCGTACTCGTACCGTTTACCAAAGGAAGAAGTCAACTAACGCTCGTCCCCACTGTGATCGATACATGCGTTTAAGTCCGTGCTCATAGACGGAATCTGGAGCAGTTCGGAAACGACTTATATATTGAGGCCTAGTGCGTATTAAATCCTGTCTACTCCAACAGGACTCTCCGGTGGTAGAGATGCTGGAGTAAAGGGGTGCTTGATGGAAAATCTATTATGTGCGGCCATGGAAATCCCAAAGCATCTGCAGGGTTTGCATTTCTTTAATGCCCCAGGCGCATGATGCCCATAAAGTCTTGCCATTCCATTGTATATGACATACAGCTCAACAAGTAAAACCATGCAATCTATGCATTGCCGTATCTCACCAGAACCTCTGAAGAAGAATTTGATTCAAGACTGCAATACAGACACTTGCAGGAGACTGAAAGGTTTGAATAATGGATATCAATGACTTGGTATCAAAACTTCCCATAACGCTAAAAGAGAACAAGAAATCATGCAGATAGAACCCGAACTAACAGCAAATGCCTAGTCCCACGTAGAAACCACGACAGTCTTAATCCTCCTCCATCTTCGCAAGACCACCACGGCTACGCCGAATACGTTCATCCAGAGTATCTTCCTGTACTCGCTTATTGACATCAGACATGAACCGGCCCCGGTCTGAACGCTGCCGATCATCAGCCTCCCGCTGCTGTTCCTCCTTGGCAGAGATCTCTGCGATTCGGCGCTGTCGCTCTGATTCAATTTCTGAGGCATTAGATTGCATCTCTGCCAACTTGCGGCGGCGTTCTTCTTCCATTTCCTTGGGATCGGGCTTGTTGGTTGGGGTACGCGTGGGTGGCCCCATGGCCCGTCCCGAGTCACGCCGATTATTGTATTCGCGCCGGGGGAAGTCACGACGGCGATCTTCGTCTGCGCCAGGACGTTCTTTACGATCGCTAGATGGGCGAGGAGATCGGGATAGTGAGCGGTCCCGCACACCTCTGTCTTCGCGATCGTGGTGTCGGCTGGAATAGGAGTCTCTCTTGTCTTGGTAGTCGCGACGGTCTCGGCCCCGGTCCCTATCATCCCGGCGAGATCGGTGCTCGTCCCTCCGGCGATCACGGCTGTCTGAGCGGTGTTCGTCGTCGCGGCGTCCACGATCACGGTCACTTCGGTATCTGCGCGAAGACCGATCGGGCGAAGCGGGTGATCTAGATCGGTGTCGTCGAGGGGAAGATCTTCGGTGGTGGCGGTCACGGCGGTCATCACCAGCATCATCACTATAGCGCCTGCGCTTTGAGTCGTGGGTACGATGGCGACGGTCACGATCCTTCCCCCGATCGCGATCTCCGCGTTCCTTCTCTCTTTCCTTGCGTCTGAGCGTCTCTTTCACCATGGCCTCATAAGCCGCCTGTTCCCTCTTCTTCACTTCGAGTAGGGGGTCTGCCATAACCTTCGACATGGTGTCGCGCGCCGAGGCAATAGAAGGACCAGCCGCGGCACCATTGCCCACCACCTCCGAACCCTTCTCCAGTTTCTTAGTGTCAGGGTCGTTCTTCAGGAGAACTCCATCGATACGGCGCTTTCCCAGAAGATAGCCCTCCATCTCCTCCGAGTAGTGCCCGGTCTCGGTCGAGGGTGCCTGGTACATCCAGTCGACCCGGCGGTGTTGCTTTGTCTTTCCGGCGGCTTCTTGAAGGCGCTGGATCTCCTCCATCTGGCGCTCTTCCTCTCGTTCACGCTGTAGTTGCGCGATCTGTTTGCGCTCTTCGAGAGCGCGCTTCTCCTCCAGCCATACGCGCTCCTGGTTCTTGAGCAAGCCTGGATGCCATGACCTGGTCGGACGGTTAGTGTCATGCTACTCTTGGGGTAGATACTGAAGCTGGGGCTCAGTACTTACTTCTTCAGGTTCAAATCTCCACCCATTATGCCTGGAAATGCGAAGAACGAAACAAAAAAAGGTTGGTATGAGGAGTTGCTATGTCCGAAGGTGAATCGTCGGGACCTAAGCCTCAATCGCCACCGGTCACGTGTTATCCATTATCACGATAACACTTTTTTTCTTTTCTCCAAGATTACCCAAGTGATTTATAGACCTCATTTGTTAGGTGAGTATGTAAAATAAAATGGAATAATGCAATGGGGATTTTCTCTATTCATACAACCTCAAAATTACTACCAAGCGAGTGGAATTAACCATGAAGAAGCATTAGAGGTGCAGAAGAAGAAGTTAAAAATAAGAACAAAAAAATAGAAGATGACTGGGTTTGACTCTAAATACAAGAGGAATCGAAACAAAACGCATCATATCATATCATCGTCGCCGTAGAACTCCAAGAGCAAAGCCAGATTACCAGAAACTACACCATCCAATCCAGTGTTGACAGATATTCTCAACATTGGTTGCCTGCGCAATGAGCTTGTCCACCTGGTCGCTGACACTCAGCTCTTCGTTATTTCTGAAGTCTCGTCCAGTGAGCTTCTCCTTGACTCGGGCGAGAACCTGGAGAGCACGGGCATTCTGTGCCTCGCGGGCTTCTTGTGGAACGCCTTCCGGGGCGTCGAGGATACCACCTTCAAGCATGGATGGGCGGCGGCGACGCGAATAATCGCCGGGCGGCTGGGCGCCGGGTTCGAAATTGACACCGTCCATGATGGACTGGCGGCGATCCGCAGTGAGAGACACTCGGTCGGGAGACTCTTGTGTACCCAGACGCCAGTTGATTAGAGGGTCGTGGATGAACTAGAAAAAAAGTTAGTGAGTGTGATTATAGTATTTCAAGGAATCAGGTCACTTACAGCCTCCAAAACTGCCATCAGGGAATCCTTGTGCTCTCGTAGAACACGCATGACAGCCTCGCAAGTGATACGGTAGCTACCCTCAATGTTGCTGACTTCCATGGCGAACGTCAACATGCGAGTAAGTCGGAACGGAACTCGCTCTGGGTATTTCTCTCGGTGCATTGCGATCTCGAAACAATCACCAAAGTCGATATGAACCACACGGCCATTACCACGATCCAGCAGCAAGTTCGATGGATGCCTGTCTCCCAGACCAAGGATGTAGCCGACCATAGACATAACACCGAGCGATCGAGTGTAGTTCGTACGACGTTCAAGCCATGCCTCAGAGCTCTTGCTCTTAAGCCATAGCACGCGGTACAGATCTTTGCCGGTCGTGTTGTCCATAGCGTAACCGAATACTTCGACCTTCTGCATGAGAGTAAGGCTATCGTAGTCGGGTGCCATTTGAAGCATGATCCGATGCTCGATGTTGAGTAGGATTCTCCGGCTTTCACGGTATTCCTTGATCAAGGCATGCAATGTATCACTGTTGGACACCCATCCCAGGAGACCAGAGCTCTGAGACAATGGAATGGCAGGGAAACGCTGGACCGACAAGTGCCGCTTGAAACTCTCGCCATCGTTATCCAGCAAGGTATTACACAAGCCGAAAAGTTGCATGACTCGCTCATCTTGTCGGATATCTTCATGGCCCTTGACAAGGTACATGTAAGAGCTACCGTTGCTGCCTTTAAGCGTCATGCGACGCGGTCGTTTCTTTGTCTGCAAAACATGCAAGATCGGGTCGAAGCTCATGATTCGAATAACTGGCTTGCCACTCTGGTATGTTCCTGGAACGGCAAGGTCAAGGTCTGCGCAATCCTTGAGTCGAGGAGACACGTATTTAAGATCGAGAGTCGATAGCTGTGGTAGCTGTCGGCTGATCTTCCGGAACACAGTGTAATACAAGTCCCAAGCTTGGTTGAGATCACCGATTTCCTCCGATTCGCGATACATCATGCAGTAATGCTTGGCTTCAGCAAGGTCACGACCGAAAGCTTGCGCAAATGACACCTCACGAAGGGTCTCGGCGCCCTTGTCTAGCATATCATGGAAGGGCGCAAGTGTTGAGAACATGCCTTCAACATTGTGATCGCCGAAATAGAGACGAGACGCTTCTTCGAGACCTTCATGCCAAAGTTCATGCCACAAGACCGCAACTCGGATAAGCTCATGACTCACAAGATCTGCTTGCTCAACAAGTTTGGCGCTATGTTGCCGCATACTTTCCATGATGTTGCTAGCAGATTGAGAGCGTCGAGTCACATTCGATTTCATTGCCACCGTCAGTGGATACACAAGGGCTTGAGGATGCGCTTTGCCAACCTCGGCAAGCAACCTATGAACCGCACCGCGGACCCTGATATTGGGTTGGTTGATTCGAGCGATCAGTTGAGGAGTGACAGCGAGCCAAGTGTCGATATTGACAGCCGTAAATCCTTCCGTAACGACAGTGTTTACCTCATGATCTCCGCCATGATTAAACCACAGAGTGAGTAATCTCAAGGTATCTTGCAACGAAGATGTCAAGGACAAAGCGATGGAGCGAATGAATCCGCGAATGGCAGGAATCACATGTTCTGTCACGATATGAGCAGGAACCGGCGCAGGTATGCCCTCACGACTAGCCTGGTTGGCAATCGTTGTAACAACCTCGAAGTTTGCAAGTGCCCAGGAGTGCCACGCCTTGTATGAATCGCGGTTGTATTGGGTCGCGGCCGAGTAGGCGTTGAGAACCTCTCGAACATGTTCCGGTCTCCAGTCACCCCTCTGCAAAGCGGTCTGCCACTCTCCCTGTCTAAGATAGCTCTTGGAGAGAAGTTTTCTAAATTTGTTGACGTCGCCGATCCGTTCATTCAGGCTGATGGCATCTGGGTGGTTCTGGTCAACGACCCCGTTGACTCCATTCGCGCCATGATGTTCACCATTTGATACCATGAGTGTGTTGTATCTGGAGAAATCATCTGTCAGACCAGAGGTAAACTCCTTCATCATTTCAAGTGACTCTAGTTGGTGACCATTTGCCCAACTGAATTTCAGCCTTGCGTATGTGACTTCGGGTGGTGCGATAGTGCGCGTGCCATTGGCATCGGACACCACTGTCTCTAGAGATGCAAGGGACCGTTCCGCAAGACCCATGCGATTGGACTTGCGACAAAGATTGGCGAACTTGATGGACATATCAAGATTCTCACGCGGGGCTGTGACAAGAGCTCTGACCTTGAGCATACGCTGCCACACTTCCACGTTTTGCTGACATCCAAGCAGTCTTTGATTCCAAGTTTTACGCATGGCATCCTGCTTTTCAGGGTCGCCGATGTTTTGCTTGTATGTGATGATCTCTTCTAGCTCGGCGAGCATCTGGACCCGGACAACAACATTGTAGGCACGGTTGTATGACTCTCCCAGAAGAGCAGACAATTCAGTATCGAGACCGTTGCGAGCCTTCTCAATGTACATGTTGGCCTCATCGAATTGGTTCCGATGGATTGCCAGAATGGCACCGAAGAAAGAACGGTCCGGAGACTGCTCTTTCATGACACCAAGGTAAGAGTCCATCAACTCCCATTGGCCCCGACCCCAGGCAGCGGCAGCGGCAAGAGGTGCAATAGCGCGGCGGTGCTCCAGTGACGCTTGGTTCCACTTTTCTTGAGCGAGATCCGAGAGAACCTTCCACTCGCCAAGAGCGTGCAAACAGCGCATCTTACCCATGGTGATACCAAATGAGTCTGGGTCCGTCTTCTCACGTCGCTTGTAAGCAGCAAGGGCTTCGTCCCACCGTTGGAGCTTCTCGAACCAAGTTTCCTTGAGCTCCACATCACGATACGCCTGCGCTTTGCGAAGGATACCGATGGCGGCATCGGACTGCTGAAGCTGGTTGTTAATGGTAATCAAGGCTTCAACTGCACCCGAGTTCTGGTCTTGTTCGAACTCCAGTTCTTTGTAGTGAAGAGCTTTAGCAAAAGCATGACACTTTGCAGCATATTTTCCAAGTGTGCGGATGTCGATGGGAAGAGCCTTGTCATCATGCTCCATGAATTCGGCCAGATTGAGGAGAATTTGCAAAATCTCTGGGGAGATGTTAGGAGAAGTAAGCGCCTTTTCAATTGAGCGGACGAGCTCTTCTTGGTATTGATCATACAACTCAGTCCAGCACGAGACGAAAGCAGCATTGAAAAGATCCCTTGAGAGGGGCTGGTAGATACCAGCTAAGCTAGCACATGCACGCAATGCCGGAGATGGTGATTCCTTCAACAGCTCAATGCTGAAACGGCGTATCCATTCCTGCCAATCGTCACGAGTGGACTTTTGCGAAGCATCCCATGCGTTCTTGAGATGTTGCTGGTTCACAACAATCTTCTTTTGTCCAATTTCGGAAAAGTTGGTGTCGTCGGTGGGGAAAGAATAGACCTCTTCCGGATTGAGGTCCTGCGGGAGCGGGTCGCCCTTTTGGAGTTTGGTCACCAGGATTTGGTAGTTGGTATGCGCGATCTGGTTGGTTTTTAGGACCTTGTTTAGAAGATGAATGTAATGCGTGAAGTCTTGTCCGAGCTGGAAAATGAGGGCACAAATGCAGTCCATCGCAGCTTGACGCAACACACGATCACCGCCAGCCACGACTCGGGACAATGAATGAACCATTAGGGATGCAAAGTCAGAGACGTTAACTTGTCGCGATAGTTTTGTCAAGCTATCGATAGCGGATTTACGGATGCTCTGAGGATTCTGTGGCCGATCAAACAGACGAACAATGGAAGGAATGATGAGATGCATGTATTCCTCTCCGCTTGAGCCGAAAATCAAAAGAGCATGGAGAATCTTCTCAGAGGGCTGTCGACGAGGTGAGGTGTCTTTATCAAGTGTATCGAGCATCAAAGGAATCAGGCCAGCAAGATACTTCCTGAATTCTCCTTCCAATGACCTAGCAATGGCCTCGACCAAGGATAAAATGGTACCTTGGATCTGGTATGAAGCATCCCAGAAATCTTTAATGACCTCGATTATCTCTGGCAGGAAAGTGCGAATATGTTGTCGCACGATATTCACCAAGATTGCCATCTGATTGAAATAGGACTCAAGGCGGCTAGCAGGAGCGCTTCTGATAACCAGAATGAACCCTGGAATAATTTGTCCAAGGAACGGGACACACTTCAAGCCCAGAGTCTTGAAAATTGTGACGATGGCATCAATGACAGCTGAGTGATATTGAGCCAGGGAGTTCTCACGTAGAATGTTCTGCATCAAAGTATGGATGACCACAGTGGGATAATACTCTTCATTGGAGGGCGTGAGACCCTGCATAATGAGGGCAACATCGGAAACATTCTGTATTTCGTTGATATGGTGAACATCAGGTTCAATCTCGCTGATCTGCTGGTACTTGTAGGGATCAAGCGCACCGAGCACTCCGACAAGTTTGATGGTCTCCTTGCGTAAAGAGCCTGTCTGTTCCGTTTTGATGATATTGATGAGAACGGCGAGAAGATGAGGGTATTCCATGTATGGCTCGATGACGTAGCCTGAATTGCTGGCCAATTGTCCCAATGTCCGAAGCGCAGCTTCACGCTTGTTATGCGACGAAAGGTCCTGGAGCGAGTCCAGAATAATTGGCATGATTTGAGGCAGATATTGTCTCATCTCATGCCCGCCCACACTTGCGAGCTCACCGACAGCCTTCAAAGTAGTGGCAGCAACGCCGGGATTAATGTCTGTTGATTTGGGCAACAAGGCAGTCACCATGGGATCAACGTATGACCTGATCAATTTCGTCGCATTAGAGACAAACAAGCTGATTAGTTGAGCTGTTTCCTCCTTCTGGCGGGCGGTATTCGCGAAGCCAAGACCAGTGAGAAGATTGACCAACAGTTTTCGTAGTGGCGGGAAGACATAAGCAGGGTTAACGCTAGAAAGTCGACCGATGATGCAGATCGCGGCTTCTTTGACGTCGAAAACCTCATCATTGACGGCTAAGAACAGGCATCGAATATTCTCTGGTCGTGCCAAGTGACGATCAAATTTGCGGTCCAACGACCACAAAACGGTGCGTCGGATTTCAGGGTCAGGGTCTCCGATACCCACGGTTAAGAGCTTGTCAATAACCTCGCTGACAACCTGAATGGAGTGTCCGCTTGTTTGGTTGATGATCGGATCGTGAACGAACAGCTGGCAGCATGTAAGAGCCGATGCTTTTCGAATTTCAGGATTGTCATTTTCCACGTAGTTGATAGCAACATCACGCACGAACTCGTTCAGTATGTGCCCAGAGAAGTCAAAGCTTCCTAACGTATGAAGTGCTAATGCGATATCAGAATCGGAGTGAAGCTCGTGGGGAGCAAAGTCTTTTGCGAATGATGGCATAGGAGGTAGTCGGTTTTCAGGACACCCAAGGGGCCGGAATGGCGTTCCACAAAGGATGATACTCAGCATATCAAGAAGCTTTTCCTGGATCATGGGTTTGATGGGAGGGATGTAGTGGGCCATGTCGACCAGAGCCTGTGTCAGTGATTTGCTCAGCCCGCAGGCAAAAATGGGATCCAGAAGCGCTTCCATGTATTTGCTGAGCGCTTGTCCCACTGCGAGGGACAGCATGCTGATGCATTCAAACATTGGGGCCTCGTTAACTCCTGATCGATTCCTCGCCTTCATTGCAAGTCCCTCTCGAATGTAGATAATGATCCCATCGAGGTATTGGCCGATAGCGGTGCCCACTGCATTGGCAATCTTTCCAATAGCAATGAAAGCGGAGTTCCTCTCTTTGTCCCTCTTGAGTTGCGCTTGGAGGTAGACCATGAATTTGTGTAGATAGATCTCAGTGAAATCGGTTGGGGCATATGAGGCGAGAATGGGGATGGTGAGGACGACTTCAGTGCGAATCTTTGGGTCACGATGGTCCTTGAGACGGAGGATGATTTCGCAAGCATTCCGATAATGTTCCTTCATAAACATCGTGCCCTTCAAGATCAACTCTTTGATGATCAAAATGGAGCCGTGGATCCAATCAATGTTATGGGACTTCAAGCCCAGAAGTGCTTCATCGTGTATCCGTGCAAACCATGATTGACGGACTTGAGAATCACGAGCCACAATTATCTCAAAGCATTCCCCGACGGCCTCGGCGGCAGTCTCACGGATGAGGACTTTCGGATCTCGAAGGGCAACCCAGACAAGCTCAAATACCTGCGGAACGAAGCCGTAGAGGAGTGTTGGTGAGCCCTTGGCCAGTTCCCGGATCACAAGCACTGCTGCAAACCGCCGACTTTCCTGTCGCTCCGATTGTAGCCATTCCAATGCAGATTGTATTTCGCTTTCCACCAGTTCCGCGGTTAGAGCCCCGCCGGGCTTCGCGAGTCGGCCCAGCGATCGGGCCGCATACACCAGGACCACATTATCATTACTGCGAAGGGCGCTGCGCAAGTAACTGGCGAATCTCGTCGTTTTCTGGGCGGCATCAACTCCGTCAAAGTCAATGAGTCGGTCGAGTGCTAACAATCCACCGATTCTTTCGTTTGCATCGCTACCGTTGACCACGAGTTGGGCGATGCGTTGGCTAACGGCGTTGTAAAATTCCACGAACTTCTCCGAGGGCCAATCTGCACAAGGAGATATGTCAGCTAGTGAGAGGTCTCAGAGTTCAACCGGTAATACCTCTGGACACAGATAGGACATTATCGTAGAGCTCGTAGGCAGCTCTGGCCCTGGCCTCCTCATTCTTTGACTTGAGCTCCACGAACAATCTTTGGGTCACGTCTGTGATTGCACCTGCTTGGGCCATATTTGCGAATCACGCCCCAGGGTGGACATTGGAATGCAAGGTCTAGGCCATAAAATAGGACGCAGAGCGCATAAAGTTGGATGGTAGAGGGATGGTCATGTGTGAGGCTTGGAGAAGGTCGAGGGGTGCACGGGCCAAGTTTGGAGTTCCCGACTCCGTGTGACGCTGGCACCCTCGACCATCTTATTAACAATCACTACACACTATCTTGATATTTATTGACCTTGACAGTATACTACGGATAACCCCAAATTTTGAGGGGTTCTGGTATGTTTGGGAAATCATATTATCCCCAACATCAAATACGTCACTCAAAGGGTCCATTGACATCCACGACTCAGATAGCCTGAAGATATCAATATCGATACAGGCATAGATGCGAGCATCTGATCTAGTGTATTATTTCCCAGACCTTGAATCAAGAAATGCCAAGCAGATATCAAAGCTCTGAAGCACCGAGTCCCACCGGGTATATAACCGGGACATCAACATACTAGTTTGCATAGTTCACCGACTTATGATATCCCATTCCTTGCCAAGACTATGTAGAGCATGCTTCCACCGTCAGAATACGCATATAAGGAGCCCCCAGGGCCTGGGGCTAATCATCCCGAATTTGATGGGGTTCAATGGGTTCAATGGGTTCAATAGCTACTGTACAGTTATAGAGAACACTGTCTAGGGAGGTTGGATGAATCATGTAGGGCTCTCTTATTGTACAAGAAGATATACTGAGTACCCATAGGCTAAAGCTCTTTCCTCCGAAGGTGCGGATTTATTTAAATTGCATTGATATCTTAACTCCATTAATCACCGAGCTTGCATTTGTAATCGCTGGTCAAGCTTTCCAGGGCGTAATAGGCCATTGCGGGGGATGACGGGATCGAGGGGAACCATAAAAGCCAACCTCCTCGCCTATCTATCCTAATTCTTGAACGTCTCATACATCAATAACTTCATATATTATCTCTCATAATGGTCAAAGTTCTCTTGACTGGTATGTGATTTTAATCTGCTTTCGAGCCCAATCTAATTATCTACTTTAGGAGGCAGTGGCTTCATCGCCGCCCACATTGTCGACATTCTGCTACAGCATGGGTATGATTTCGCCAACACAAAAATAGATATCATTGATTGACAGACTCTAGTTTTGATACAGTTGTTACTGTTCGAACAGAGGAGAAGGGCAAGCGGATTATTGAGGCACACCCCAACGTACCGAAGGAGAAACTCTCTTATGTGATTGTCAAGGATGTAGCGAAGGACGGTGCATTTGATGATGTTAGCGGGATATCATTCCCCTAACAAGTACCCCGACTAATGGAAATATAACAGGCCGTCAAATCAAACCCTCCCTTTGACTATGTCCTCCACACCGCATCTCCTTTCCATTTTAATGTTCAGGATCCTGTGAAAGACTTCCTTGATCCAGCCATCAAGGGAACGACCGGTATCTTGAAGGCAATCAAAGAGTACGCCCCTACCGTGAAGCGAGTGGTAATCACGTCATCTTTTGCTGCTATTGTGAACGGCAAGCAGCACCCCAAGGTCTACAGCGAGAAAGAATGGAATCCGGTGACATGGGAGGAGGCAATGGACCACTCCCAAGTTTACCGAGGTAGTAAGGTATGTGATACTTGCCGGTCAGCCTGAGTAAGTGCAAGCACTAAGTCAGTACCATACTAGACCTTTGCGGAAAAAGCAGCATGGACGTTCATCGAAAAGGAAAAACCGAATTTCGATATTGCTACCATCAATCCACCACTGGTGTTTGGCCCAATCGTTCACTATCTCAACTCCCTTGAGAGTCTCAACACCTCGAACCAGCGCCTGAGAAACCTCATTCAGGGTCAAATGAAGGAGAAAATAGCCCCAACGGGCACTTTCTTGTGGGTGGATGTGCGTGATGTGGCCCTCGCCCATGTCAGAGCCATCGAAGTTCCTGAAGCAGGAGGAGAGAGGTTCTTTGTCGTCGCTGGCTTCTTTTCAAACAAGGAACTTGCAGATATGGCTCGTGAGACCCACCCCAAGTTAGAGTCCAAGCTGCCCCCTGCAGACTCTTCCAGCGACTTCCCGGAAAACATCTATGAGATTGACAACAATAAGTCGCAAAAGATCCTTGGAATCAAGTACCGCCCACTGAAGCAGACTGTCTCAGACACCATTGATTCTCTTCTAGCTGTTGGTGCTTAGACCCGGCATTGTCTGATAGATCTGGATTGAATTAAAGGATACCTTGTGATAGAAGAATTCCTTTTTTCTTCCACAGTAAGGCCGACCAGAGTAATTTTAAGCAATAGATTTTGCCAAGCGCCACCCTAATCTTACATTGCAGAATTGAAGACAATCTACGTGACAAAAATTGATGCCCGAGGTCTTCTATAGATACAGAACCGCGGGTTTGGTAGTTATGGCTCACCGTACCGCTTTGGCCCGTGTTCTCCGGTCAACTTTTCTCGCGCCAGCTATTCAAGATCACATAGTCAATCCACTGAGCAATATGGCCTCCGCCAGGCTATCGCCAACGGCGAACTTGCTGCGAAATTCGCGCTTGTTCGCACTCCCTAAAACTCTCAAGCGCCGCAATGACCAAACAGTGAGAGAATCCGACACCGCAACTCTGCCTCACCCTATTCGAGCCTCCATCGTTACACCGCAATCATCACTAGCCCGAGGCGATTGGGGATTGAAACGACCTTTACCGGCTAAGTCGACATCTGAGAAATCATCGCGACCTGTCGTCAGGGTGCACGCTCTCGATACCTATGAACATGTCACCGACTTCGAATCCGCCGCAGACCACACTGTGACCCTCGAGAAGTTCCAGGAGCTGCACATGCCGATGTCTCTCCCCTCCAAAGTCAATTATGCTACAAGTGTTGTGCCAAGGCATCAAAGTCCGTTCGAAACGCACCTGGATAACACCGAGACCAGCCAGGGTCTCCAGGAACCTGGCGTTAAACAATTCAGACACTCCGGTCCTTGGCTTGCTGGGCAGACAGAGGCAGAGTTCGCAGCTTACTTGAAGCAAGTGGCTCGCAATAAGCCTGAGCTCCTGCAGAAGCTTCGTGAACAGTTTGTCGCTAAGCGGTCTGCTGAAATCCGGAAACAGGCGCAGGATAATGGAGAAGACTTGGAAGCTCATCCCGCAACTGTCACCGATGCGGAGTTCAATGACTACATCAAAACCCTGCGTAATGACCCATTCGCTCTCGGCCCTGTGGTCTTTGAGCTACTTGACCTTGCTTCCTCCCCTGCCGTCCCCAGCGAGCGTATCGGGCGCAAGTACTACCAATCCCCTGCAAGCAAGTTGTCCTCATTCGAATACGCCATCTCAGGACCCCCGAAGACGCACCCGTCTGCCGGTCTATCCTACACACGATCGCACGCTCTGATTCACAACCATGCCCAGTTTGGTCCACAAGCCCACCAGCGCCCTGTGGAGGCTCGCATCTTGCGCCCTAAGGGTCGCTTTAAGGGACGCATGGCTCGGGCCCTGGCAGGTATCGGTGGTATTGCCGTCGAAGACTTGAATGCCATGACCTTTGTGGAGCAAGGCACACCCCCCGGTCTAACTTTCTTCGATGCGTCCATCCCTGGCGGAGGTAAATACTGGGTCACTCCCATCCGGGCTTCGGTTGACTCCGACGGCCGCATTGGCCTTTCATCTTATCGTGCCAGTGCAACTGCCAAAGCCCCCTACGGAATCGAAGACCACCACAAGCCGAGTACCTTGACCATCTCCGATGTTGCCACTGCGCCATCCCCGCTAGTCCCTAGATTGGACAGACAGCCATTCGGCCAGCCTCGGTTCCAGCCTTCCACTGAGAACCGGGGCCGGAGGCAACCCACAAGAGGGACGGAGGACGTCGCTCGCAGCCTTCTCAACAACCTTAACTCCAGGTCATAGGGAAAATAAGTATGGGTGGATGTGCAATGGATTGTACCATGTATGATAGATTTGGTGCTTGTGTAAAGCTACTTTCATTTTTCTTTTCTGACTATGTCATATAAATCGGATGCATCAATATCAAGTTATTTTCACAGCGATCATTGCAAAGGTTCATTCTCCATCCGAAGGGAGAATAAGAGACAAATAAGTTCAATAATCGCATACTTGAGGATGTACCTAGGTACATGTAGTTTTGGTGTGTTTGCTACCTTCCTAAAAGGGCAAGCGCGATCCATGGATTCATATCGCAGATAATTACATAATCAAATAAGACCAGTAAGGCACGTGACTTGGTGATTAGGGCCTAGGGCAAGGACCCGCACAAGACTAAGCGAACGCCGACTTCTCAAAGTCACGCAAATCGGCACGACTACTCTCGATCTTTCGAACATTCATTCCGCCAGCCAACAACCGCCAAAATGGGTCGCGTCCGTACCAAGACAGTCAAGCGCTCCGCTAAGGTCATCATCGAGCGTTACTACCCCAAGTTGACCCTCGACTTCGAGACCAACAAGCGCATCTGTGATGAGATCGCCATCATTGCCTCCAAGCGTCTTCGCAACAAGGTGAGATTCAATCAATTGGCGCCGACACTCGAGATCTCCAACTGATTCCGAGTTTCTTCTAGATCGCTGGTTACACTACCCACTTGATGAAGCGCATCCAGCGTGGTCCCGTCCGCGGTATCTCCTTCAAGCTTCAGGAGGAGGAGCGTGAGCGCAAGGATCAGTACGTTCCTGAGGTCTCCGCTCTCGACGTCTCCCAGACCGAGTCCGGCCAGCTCGACGTTGACGCCGACACCAAGGACCTCCTCAAGTCCATGGGCGTAAGTTTCACTACACTCTCCAGTACCTTTGCATCTATCTAATATCTCTCCTATAGTTCGACAACCTCAAGGTCAACGTTGTTGCTGTCAGCCAGCAGCAGCAGGCCGAGCGCCCCCGTCGTTTCGGTCCCCGCTAAATCTGCGCCCGGAATAACGAAAAAACAAAAGTTCATACCTGACCTTTGGTCGACCCTGGCGGTACCCCGACAATGTCTGTTCTGGCTGGCTTTTCGCTCGGCTAGCATGGTTTAGCTTAGTGTGGAGGGCTATTCCTGGATGAGGAATGAATAAACATGATTCTCTTTGAGAAAGGTGTCGCTGATTCTCCGAGAGGAGATGACGCTTGATTGCCAAATTTTTCCTCTCGTGTCTACCTATGAGTTTACTCTCTAGGTTTGACTGCGTAGGAGTTCTTGGACTGGGGGGGTTACCTTAGTCCGAGAGACTCGAGACCTTGGGTGGTCTGAGTCATGTCTGGGTTTGTACCTACATATTCTATGTGGGTAGAAGTCCTTTTGGCCAGACTATACCATATATATGGTCTCTGCGTAGATTGTTCATTACTCATGTGTCAATGGCAACATTGACCGGGTATTAAGAAATGTAGAACGCCGAAAACCCCTTGCAAGTCGTATAGCAACTTTGCTATATCAGATCTGATCGAGCAAATCTATGTCTCCATCTTGGTCCGCGCCTCGTCGCTCCCTGGGCACGTATCCTTCAATGGAACCACCATTTGCATCCTCCGGACGCATCTGTGGAGCGCCAGCAACCTGCTGGGAACCACCTTGATTTTCTCTGATGTTGACGTCAACACGTCCATCCGGACGAACTAAGCTGGTATCGCCGCGTTCCAACGCAAGTTCCCCGGACCGATCGCGATTCCCAAGTCCCATGCTCTGCAAATCATACACAACGGAAGAGACACTGCTAGTAGCCGCTGGTGCCTTCAAGCGCTTGGCGCGAGCTTCCTCGAGCAGTAGAATAGTCGTGCCCCGGGTATCACCCGCCCGTCGTTCCCACACAGGCTTCTCGGATAGCTGCACCCTGATCCAAAGAGCACGCTCTGCGCATGCGTCTGAGCACCACTTTTCAATGCGGTCCTGGGAAACGATATCCACGCTGCGTCCACGTCCCCCTGGCCCGCTTCCTTTGGGGCCGTATTTAAATTGGAATCCGCCTCGTGGGCCGGTGGCTTGCCTGCGATGCTTGCGAGGACATAGAGCATACCCGCACAAGTCTTCGAAGTTTCGCTCCAGGATTAGATTGTCGTAGTCGCTAGGGCGGAATGGCGCTAGCGAGTATTTGAGTTTTACAGTATCTTCTTGGGACGGTGCGGCAGGGTCCGCGCTCGGGGAGGAGGGGAGCTCAATGAGCTCAAGGATGCGGTTTAGGATGGCATCTTCGGCGTCTTTTTGGGTCTGAATCTGTTGCGCGTGTTGCAGGGCAACTTCGAGGTGCTGCTGGGTTGCGCCAGGCCTACCTGCTAGGTATCTGTCTTGCTCTTCTTGTGTAGGGTATAGGTGTGAAGGTGGGGGTTGCTGGGCATTGACGGCGGCGTATGTCTCGGGGAGAGAGGTCTTGAGAGGGTGACTTGACCCTTGCTGTGCCATGATTTAGAATCGAGGCCCTGGAAGATAGCCTAGAGGGTAATCTGAATTGAAAATGGGTTGAGTTGTGAAGCGAGACCAGATAGGCAAAAAAAAATATAAAACCAGCAGAATTCGGGTTCAAAGCGGAAGAGGCAAAACCCCGGATTGACCCCCAATGGGAGGAGAGACAGCTCACTGCTGACGTAGGCTCTGGGCATCCAGCTCCGGAGGTCATCTTTGATACTTGGATCGCATAGATCGTACATAAATCATATACTCCTACATGTGGTATAACGTATACTCGGCATGATTTACGTATGTAGAATATTCCTCTTCACCTATATAAGTTCGACGTCTGTAGCCGTCCGGGTACTTAGCTACATATACCAAGCTACCTAATCTCCCTTGAAAAGAAATTTGACTACATCTAAAACCAGTATAGAATCTCCTGATATTCAAATAGCTGGGCATTTCCCCCCATGTGCGTGTTCCCTGGTTGATGTGTTAGCCGCCGATCGCCCAGTGGAGCCCATTTCCCTCATCCCGCCAAGTGACGACCACCTCACTACATCCTCCTCCCCTACTACTTTTTGGTCTTTCCGACCGTGTGTTCATTTTTTCCCTTCTTTCTTTTCTTCTTGCATCGATTCTTTGCTGGCCCTGGATAGGGTGTTCGGTTCTCCACGCCGTGAGTGCTTCCACTGTTCCCCTCTCCCCCTCATCTCCTCGTAGGCACCCACCCATTGACGTCCGTTTCATCTAAGCTGACATGCCTTGGTACCACAAAAGAATTGATTCGTTTCGCTCTAAATATCTCTACATGCTAAAGGTATTGGAGCTGGCGATTCGCTCTGTACAGATATTCTAGCGTCATTGCGTCACAGACTCGTTCAGCATTCCTCACTCCACACCGATTGTCCTAAGGTCTGAACATCCATCTCGACTTGCCAGATGTCAAGTCCACCATTTACGGTCCGCTCGGTCTTCGAGTATTCTTCGGACCACGATGATGACCTCAACTTCCCGATCGGTCAAATCGTGACCGTCACCGCCCTCGAGGACGACGATTGGTACTACGGTGAATACTCAGACGCCCAGGGAACTAAGCGGGAGGGCATATTCCCGAAGAATTTCGTTGAACGATATGAGCCTCCTGCCCCTCCGAGACCATCTCGACCCAGGCCCAAAAAGGAACCTGAGGCGGCGCCAGTGGAGTCCCCCGTGGTCGAAAGCAAGCAAGCTGAGCCCGAGCCCGAGCCCGAAGTGCAGCCCACGGAGGAAGATTACGAGGCTACACCACCGCAGCCACCTGTGCCCCAGTCTCCTCCTTCACATGCGAGTGCTCCTATAGCAGAAGTTGCATCCTCGCCTCCGCAGCCGGCAAAGGCGCCTGCTCCTGCTCCCGCCCCCTCCGGTGGCCCCAACTGAACCCGCAGCCAAGGCCGCCCCAAAACCCGCGCCTCCCGCTGTAGCGGAGAAGCCTTCGGGTTCGTCATTCAGGGATCGTATCGCCGCCTTCAACAAACCCGCAGCAGCACCAGTTACGCCATTCAAACCGGGCGGTTCCCAGCCATCCTTCATCAAGAAGCCTTTTGTTGCGCCACCTCCTAGCCGTGACGCCTACAAGCCTCCACCAAGGGAACCTGCACCCAAGATCTACAAAAGAGAGGAGGATCCCGATGTGAAGGAGCAAATTACCCGCGAGCCTCCTGTTTCTGAAAGCCGGCCTGCTCCCGTTGAAGGCGGCGAAGAGGGAGCAGAGGATCAGCCCAAGCCAACTAGTCTGAAAGACCGAATTGCTTTGCTTCAGAAGCAGCAATTGGAGCAAGCTCAGCGTCATGCGGAAGCAGCTCAGAAGAAAGAGAAACCGTCCCGCCCTCCTAAGAAGTCAATGGATGAACCTGTGGCTCCCGCAGTCGTCGACGAGGAACAAGAATCTCCCTCTGTCGAAGAATCCTCGGCTGCTCGGGATCCTAGTGTTGATACATTGAGGGCTGCGGCCCCTCAACCACAGCCCCCTACCCCATTCTCGCCCACTCAAGAAATTGCGAGTGACGCCAATGACGCCGACTACTCCGCCGCTGCAGACTCCGAGGATGCGGGCGAAACCTCCGCCAGTAAGGATGACGAGGAAGATCAGCCTCAGCCTCGCCCAGTCTCCCAGCGTCAACCGTCAACTCGTGCAGTCGAACAAACTGCCGAGGCAGATGCTGAAGATGAGGGCGATGCAGAGGAAGAGGAAGAGGAGGAAATGGATCCTGAGACCAAGCGCAGAATGGAACTGCGTGAGCGAATGGCCAAGATGAGCGGCGGAATGGGCATGATGGGTCTATTCGGCCCGCCTGCCGGAGGTATGGCAGGCATGTCTGGTGCCGGTATTTCTCGCAAGGCCAAGACCCCCGGCGACTCAGAGAAAAAGCTTGGAGAGCTCGAGTCTGAGCCCACTTACGCTGCCAACGCGCCCCCAGTTCCTATGGTCCCCCTTCCTGGAATGAACGTGGCTAGCAAGCCGGTACCTTCTTCTACTGAAGTGGAGAAAGAAGAGGAGGAGCCCTCGGCAACTCCGATCACAGAGCAACACTCTGCACGCGAGGTGCCAGACGTGGAGGAGGTCGTCCACGAAGGTGCACCGCCTCGTTCCTCTATTGACCGTCCGGTCCCGCCTCCACCATCTCAAGGTAAGATATTCTTCAGTAGCCTAATGCATGGTTTCAATTCCTGACAATCCCAGATCGTTCGGCACCTCCTCCGCCTCCCCGAGAGTCAAGACCGGTCCCGACTGTCCCTGATGAACCACCGGCTTCCCCTCCGCCAGTTCCTGCAGGTATGTTAACAAATCCCGAAACGAAGTATTTGACGCGGGCGTTGACGATTTATGCAGGCCGACCAGTTCCTCCTCCACCACGGCCCACAACTGCCGACAAGGGTGAAGAGTCTGATGATGAATTGTCGGTGCACACATCTAATCTGTCATTGAATAACTCGGCTGCTCCACCGGCAGTGCCTGCCCCCGCGATACCTGATCAGATTGACTCTCGTCGTTCCTCAACATATGAACCCGTGTCCTCTACGGCTGCGACCCCTACGGCGGAAAAGAGAGCTAGTCGTCTACCACCCCCTATTCCAGTCAACCCGCCCATGCCACCACCGTCGCAGGGCCGCGCTCCCCCCTCCCCCGCCTCCCGACCAGCTTCGTCGCCGATCTACCGCTGATAGTCGCACGAGTGCGTTATCTGCTCCTCGACAGGCTGGAGAAGAAGCGGAAGGAGAGGTGACTGAATATGATGGAGACTACGACACTGATATCGCATCCGGTGTGAAACACAAGGATGCTTTGAAGGCTCACGAGCGTGACTCCAGCTTTGACGAGGGTATTATCACCGACGACCATTCCATTCAGTCCCCGCGCAGCCCCCAGGAATCTCGGCATCCACCGCCTCCTCCACCCACGGCTCCCAGGGCAGTTCCGCCTCCACCTCCAAGCCAGCCGCCCCGGAATGCCCGTGCTTCTATCGACACACCTAGGGGACCGCCGCCTCCTCCACCGAACAGGGAGCCAGCCAGCGATGATGATGCTGAGTATGACCCTTTCAATTACTCTGCTCCCCGGCATGGTCTCCCCACATCTCCGCCCGTCCCACTCGGTCGCCCAGAGGCTCCTCCTCCTGTCCCACCACAACAAGCGGCCGATGAATATGACGATCTCTACGATGCACCTCCCGTGCAAAGCCCGGTAAAAGAAAGACCATCTGCATTGAATGAGAAGCGTCTTTCACTGGCGCCCCAGCCTCCCCAAAGCCAGGCTTCGGGTTTGCCATCCCCGTCCGCAGCCCGAACTCAGCGGGGATCTATGGATCTTCTAAGAAATCAGCCAAGCGTTCGCCGGTCTATGGATGTTACTCGCCCATCTATTGACCAAGGCTACATCGCCACCGATGTTGATTTCGCCACGTATACGCTCTGGTGGACTAAACCGAACACCCCGCCTCCGGCTTTCCAGAACCGCACTGATCTGCTTTTCGAGATCGAGGAGACTTCATCCACGAACCGCAGTGGCAAGACAACAGTTTCGAAAGATGTCTATGTTCTGTTCATCGACTACTCTCAGACAGTCTTGAATGTCCAATTCGACCCCAAAAATCCCGCGGATGCTTCTTTCGAGCAGCGCCATGAACCCCCGCCGCTCACCCTTCGCCAGGACCAGCTGGAGCAGGCTCATATCCAGCTCGGAACCCGAATCTCGGAGGCCGTTAACTCAGTCCAAAATTCTACCGTTGGAGACGGCACTCCATTCGGCCTGGTTCAGCACCTGCTAAATCCCCTTTCCGACGCGCTGCTCCCCGTGGGCACCCGCGGATACGGCGCCGCGGTTTATTCAAACCTGGCCAATGCCTCCGTGTCCCAGAATGACGAAATCCGCGCTGGTGACATTGTCAGCTTCCGCAACGCCCGGTTCCAGGGCCACCGTGGCACCATGCACCAGAAGTACACCGCCGAGGTTGGAAAGCCCGACCACGTCGGCATCGTGGTTGATTGGGATGGCACGAAGAAGAAGATCCGAGCCTGGGAGCAAGGCCGCGAGAGCAAGAAGGTCAAGATGGAGAGCTTCAAGCTAAACGACCTCCGTAGTGGTGAATGCAAGGTCTGGCGAGTGATGCCCCGTAGCTGGGTGGGCTGGGGAACCAGTAAGTAACTGGACGAAAGGATTCTGGTTTGAGAATTCTACCTTTTTGTTGCAGTTATTGCGCTATGAGCAGACGACCCCTTTCTTTTGTGTTTTTGCTTGCCCCTTCTAGATTGGGTGGGATCATGTATGAATGAAAAGGAGCCACATTTCTCCCCTGTCTTCTATATTCTTCTCCCTTTTCTCTTCTATTTTCCTGTCCTGCTCCCCTCTCGCGAATCATCTGGACTCGGTGTGGTAATGTGAGATGGGGTATGGTGGTCCCTGTGTGATGGAGAGTTGAGCGAGCGTACAGCTTTTTCGTATTTTTTTTGTCAATGGTACATCTTGCATGTTTATATCCTGAGCAAACTATGAGATAATATCCTCGTCTTTCGGTCTATCTATAAGAGGTCTTCGCTTCGTTTGTATATACGGACGCTCGAAATCAGTTATAACACAGTGACGCCTTGCCTGTGATCCCAAAGCCAGAAAGAAGCGCAACTGTATTCGCACAGACGAGAATGATTACGAGCTTCGAGGTATCTGGAGGTTCAGGTGCAGCGTATCTGAGGCCAGTCCAATTATCTCATGGTAACGCCTTATTCTTCAAATGTTGCCTTGTATCGACCTTTATATTATAACAGCTGAATCCCAGGGCCTGTTCTTCCTTGGCTAGGTAATCGATTCCTTATTAAATGAGTTGCATCTGCAATTTTGCCGGAAAGTTTCCAGATGATTGCAACATCCCGCACACTTAGGAGCGTGTCAGGATGGACCTTCCCAGATACGATATTGTGTGTCTCCATCACCTGCATAGCAAGCTGTTCAGCCTCCTCAAGACGGCCCTGCTTTCTATACGCTCCTGCGAATTTTCCGATACTTGTCAGCGTGTTAGGATGATTCTCGCTGAATTGAGCATTCCTTGTCTCTATTGTTGACATTGAAAGCTCCTCAGCTTCCTCTAAATCATACAACTTTGCGAGTTCTTCCATGCCTATTAGCGTGTCGTTATCGTTCGCGCCGAGCTGAGCCTTGCGTATCTCCAGGGTGTGTACCAAGCTGCTCGGCCTCATCTAAGCGGCCCTGACAAGCAAATGTCATTGCAAGGTGTGCCATACTGGACAGGCGAATCTCCAGCTAGCTACATACGTAGTCTGTTTGGCTTTACAAATGAGTGGTTTTACGCAGTCAATTATTTCCGAAACAGGGTTTAACAAGGAAACGAAGAGATGGTTTCGAGTCGCACATCTAACTTTCCCAGGGAAGTATCGCAGCGATGACGACAATATATCTCTTGGCAGGTCTAATAAATCCAATTCACCAAACTGTAAACTGTTCTCCGTACTGAGTACGGAATAGTCAAGGTTCTACGGAGTAATTAGGGCCAACACGAGGATATAACAGGGAGTTCCTACAACATAGTGCGAAGCCAATAAGCCTAGTTCTGTGTTCCAGAACCCAACGCCCCGTCAGAAATAAATTAACAGAATTCTTGCGAAAGTTTTCTTTAATTAACGGATCGAATTCGACGGGCACCAAACCCAACTGCCGACTCCACCAATTCGTAGCGGGTTTACTGTTTTACCCTTTTTACCCTCCGAGTAAAACAGCGCCTCAAACTCGGTAAACCCACAATCAGGCACAAAACTTACTCCGTACATACTTTGCGGATGATGATGTGCGTGCGTTCGGAGTACTGTGGTCCCGATGTCTGAGATCAAAGAGTCACTCCTCTGTACGGAGGATTCCGTGTGTAGGCAATGAGCAGATTCTGCCTTGGTCATACGATTTATCCTGGTAAATTCTACAACATATGCACTTCATGAACATTGTTGAGGGCGAGAGACCGCGGGAAGCCCCGGTCTCAGCAACCCCTCATCCGACAGGGGAGGGGATCGGGCTCCAGTTATAATGTTCGTTCATTTTATTTTGTTGAGTTTCCACCAGTTTGGTGTTCCATGTTGGTGGAAGCCCCTGGATCTCCGGCTATTACTCCGGATATTGATATTCGCGATCGGTTCCTAGATTCCGGGCTGATCGCGAATATCAGATATCAGATTGTATTGGCTTCTATGCATTCTGGAAGTATAGATCAATGCAAGGTGACAATATACTACGGGTGGCACTCGGTGGTGCAGTATATGGAATTTTTGTTATTGGACTTTTGAGGGCAGTGACATGTCCAAAATCGGAGATTTGATTTTTTCTTTGGGAAAAATGAAACCGAACTTTTTGGGCCACGAGGATTGGCCCCGCGGATTGCTCCGTTCGTTAGGACCCGGATGCTTTCCGGTGCGTTCTCAATGCTCCGTACTCCATTCAAACTTAGCATCAATTCTCTCAGGTCTCATACTTGTTGCATATAGCTAAAAATTTGAAACATAAAACCTGTATGTCTTCAAAAGTGTAACAAAAAGGAAGAAATAAAAAAAGAAATAAAGAAATAAACCATAAAGTGCTAAAATTACTATCCTAATTAGGACTAGTCAGGGGCACTCCACCAACTAAGGCCGGACCCGTGGACGGTTTACCACCTGGGCATTTCTTTTTGGACTTTCTAGGGCTACGTACCTACAACAGTAGGTTAGGTACTAATAGTTTCCAGTCAATCTCGGAAGTTGAAAAGCTAAGCGGGGCCTTCCCAAACGGCTGTCAAGCCTACCGGCCAAATCGTCGCGCTAAAGAAATTTGCTCCTTTTTTTTTCCCGTTCTAGGCTTTTAGTTCTTTCTCCATCTCATGGGTTCCACCACACAGAAGATATCCTCTTTGGTGAACAGACTATCAGAAAAACCTTTGAATCGTTCGAGTGGAGAGAACTGGACTCTATCGGAGCATCTACCCATGGTTCAGCTACTCTCTGACCTCCCGCGTCCACAAACCATTCCGAAATAGGAAGTCGGAAGGTCCTACATAGCCTCATCAGATGCAGAGTCGAGTGCGACTACTCCGTATATTGTCCTGCACCCTGCAAGAGGTCCTGCACAGTCGGAACATTCATGGATTCAGGTCTTGGCCTAATCTGTTATTATTACACGCTTCCTTATATTGTGGCTGAGTTGTCCTACAATGTACACGCCATTGCTCATTTCTCCAAAGTCATATTTTCAATATATTGCTCTACAGCATTGGACATGCTGCAGATTATGATCGCGACGAATCTCCCATCTTCTAACTTCATTGCATATTGTAGTACAACATCACATGTCTGTTCAGCCCAAGTAGATTACAACCAATGAATTTCCCTTGCTGCCGGGTTCCTGCAAAAGCAAGGAGTCTAATGGGGTTATATTGTGTGTGACAGTGACTTGAACCTACGGAGTACTTCTGAGATGAGAGATTGGATGAACCGTGACCACCTTCCACATCAAAGTCTTGCCCCGAACTGTGGGATACTGTGGAATGAAGTAATGGGGCGACGATCTTGGTGTCTCCCGTGTCCAGGCACCCGGGACTTCTTAGCGAGAAATTGTTTCTCTTCCGTTCATTACGGAGTCCCCGTACTCCGTAGGGAAACACACATACGGACATCAAATTGCATGTTTCGAAAAGAATTGGCCACATCGACATGTCCAACCTATCCCGCAGTTAGGGTGGCGCTCAGCCCCAGGTTCCACATTCCGGAAGCGAGTGAGGGAAGAGAGGGAAGAGAGAGGGGGAAGAGAGATGTGATCCTTAACATTTCAAGTTTTATTATACGCAAGGGGGAAATGCATTACAGTAATTTTGCCAGATGGATACTTGATCTCTCGGAGAATCTGCACTGTTCCCCCGAGTAGCTGTACCATACCGTACCTGCATCGGACCATGGATGCAGCCTCGGGAAGCCCCCTTGGGGCCTCATGGACGCAGTATACAACCGACAACAGACTGAAACAGTAAATAAACAGATGGAGATGGTCCATACAATTAAACCTGAAGATAATCTATTAAAAAAAAAAAAAAACATATAGTCAGAAGAAGAACATCGAACAGTAATGTTGATCGGTGGACACCAATTTGAGACGATCATCTAGATCCCTTTTTTTACTTTTTTTTTTCTTAGTAAATATGGTATGCCGCTAAAAAAGAGAGTCTTGGACAGTTACAGTTCTGGATCCATTCCAAATCTCCCCTCTCATCGCATTCTTCGCGTCATCTTCCCCAGTCACTCGTTTTTGAATTCCCATCTCGACTCTGCATATTTCCCATTTCTCTCATGCTGTGATCTGTCAATCCCCGCTAAATACTTTGATTGGTCTTGCATCTGGACCATTCACGGTACACGGCGTGAACTCGACATTCCTTGCGCCTCTTCTCTTCAGGAGACATTTCTCTCCCTAACCTCAATCTACACTCATTGCGCTTGAAGGTCATGCCGCTCATTTCATTCTCTGGATAACGATATCCATTGAGTCACCTTCGAGGCATTGGGCCAAACAGGGACACTGATCAACTCTTAAGCTACTACACACTCGCTGGATTTAACGACATTCATCCAAACCGATCTGAAATACTACCGAATCGCATTCATTCCTTTCCTATTACGAGGTGCCCCCTAAGCGCCTCGAGCCTACCATTCACGATGATGGACCGATTCCGTAAACACAAGAAGGCCAAGGAGGCCGCGGAGGATCAAGGAGCGACATCGCCAGGATTCAGCTTGAAGCCATCGAAGAAGAAGGCGGAACCGGAACCCAAACCAGACTTCGACCTATCAGCCGCACTACCCCCGACAGATAACTTCCGCACCAGTCTGCTGATGCCTAAATTGTCCGCTCGATTTAGCATGCTGAAGGAACAAGACGACCCACTATCAATGCTGGGCAAGGCTAGTGATGATAGCGTCTTGTTTCCCAAGCGCGCTTCGCGACTCAACTTATTCGGTCACAGCCCCGCCATGCTGGCAGATATTGACGAAGTTAGCTCCAACGACGGAAGTCGACCATCCTTTGCACTCGACCGCACCGCTTCTTACGCTTCCGGTGGAGATGGATATGGTACAGACGACGACCGATCGCAGACGGGCAGTATGATGAGCAGGGCCCGTCGCACTGAGGGCAATAATCTGTTCGGTGGTCGCCAAAAGATTTACAAGATCCCGGTCAGGTCACCAGGGACATCAACCCCCGATGCGCCAGAGGCTAGTCGCCGGGGAATGGGGAAGCCGGTCTATGACCACGACATGAATCTATCTGCGTTCCAGCGGTTGCGCCTCAAGGAGAAAGAAGAGAGATCGGCGGAGGCCGCTCGGGAATCTGGATATGCCGCCTCAACAGCCTCATCTAACAGTCGAGCCACGTACTCCTCCACCGCATCTGGGCCTTCGTCAACAGTTCCTGCATCAACCGCAGGAACCTCGGCCGACGAGTCATCCTTGAACACATCCCAATCTCCAGTGACTGGGTATCCGTTCCCCGAAACCCTTCCTGAGGCCCCGCGACCCGGTCCTGGCCCCATGTCTGCCCCGCGCAATGGTTCAATCCGGAGCCGTCGTCTCTACGGACAAGGATTGACTCAGACTGCCCAGAACCAGCAGAGCTCAACCTTGAACCGCCTGGAGAGTCTGAGTCGCCAGCGTGCCGGCACCCCAGATCTCCCCTCTTTAAACCGTAACTACTCCAGAAGTGCCACCAACTTGCGGGACCGCCTGGAAAAGCTTGCAATTGCTGAACCGGCTTCTACCTCACGGCCGACTAGCCCTCCTTCATCCGCCACATCACCAAAGCTGCGTATGTCCGGAGAACCTGCGTTGAGAGACCGTCTCTCGCCCACAACAGCAACGTTCGGGGCTCCTCCCCTGAGCCCTCCCACGAGCGAGAACGACGAGGTTCCGTCCCTGTTGGCTGCATCAATTCACCCAGAAGATCATGGAAAGGCTACCGCCATGGGCTTGTTCAACCGACCCGCCACCGGTTTCGACGAGCAGGCATTCTCCCGCCGCCAACTTCAAATGCATCAGGGACGAGAGACCCCGCCTCCGCGCCGTGCATCACCCCCGCGTCGACCTCTACCTGCAGAGCCCGCGGGCCGTGCTCGGGGACTATCGAAGTCCAGCTATCGTTCCCGAGCGGAGTCCGCCTCATCTCACTATAGTAGTGATGCGCAACGCGGCGTGGATCATTATTCTGCGCCCAGCGTTGAGGCTTCTCCCTTAAGACCCGGAGTGAGGACTTTCTATGCCAACTCCAGTGCCAGCGAGTCTGGCGATGAAGGAGAGAACCGCTCTTCGCACGATCTCTCGTCTGCGACTTCGCTGGCCACCGAGTACGGTCCGCCGCTTCAGCGCTCTAGCGTAGCATCTAACAAGCCATCAACTCCCACGAAGGATCACCTCGAAACGCTCCCCGAAGTGAGATATTCCGATCTAGGTGATCTTAGACCTATCGACGAGAATGACCCTGACTGCACAACTACTTCCCCTGACATCAGCGATAACACACCCAAGAGACCTGACTCGCCAACTCTGCAACCAGATCAAGGCTTTGGCGGAATGGGGGGGAATGGTTCGATCTCACTTGCGCCAGGAAAGTGAGAAATCAGCCATCTCCCCTCCTTCACCTCGCTTCCCGGAGCACCAGAACGATAGCCATCCCCCTGGGGCCGAGACTCAGAAATCGACCCCCCAGCCATCGACTGATGTTCCCACGATAGCACAACCCTGCGAAGAGAGTCGGCCATCATCAGGAAGTCGCCCAGGAACATCAAGCTCGCACGCTCCTTCCGGACATTCTGCGGAGGGGACGCATTCTCGAAATAGCCAAGAGTCATCTGCACCTGGAACTATTCCTGACACAGCTTCCGCATCGAACGGCTCGTCCTGGAGGGAGGAGCTAGAACTTCACCATCGCCGTCATGGGAGCACTGAGACCCAAAGGGAGCGAGAGGAATTCGCCATCGAGCTGGCAGAGAGGCGCAGAAAGGTGCAGGAGAAGCTACGAAGTGTTGCTGAGAGCGACAGCCGATCCAGCAGTCCCACTCCAGGCCGGTCAACTCCAGACTTGGCCAGGGCTGGTAACGCATTTGCCATGTTGAAGCAAAAGTCTAGCAAACAGATTGGCGGCAAGCCGGATCAGAAGAAGTTGTTCGGTTATGCTGGTGGCAATTCGTCCACGCCTGCTCTCTCTTCAGATGACTCGTGGCGTGAAGAGGAGCGGCCCTCTTTCAGCTTCGGCCGGCACTCCAACTCCAGCTCTCCCCATATTGGACCAGAGCGTTCGCTCAGGTCTCGTATGCCATCTCTCAGCCGCGACAATAGCTACGAAGGTTCACGCGAGTCCAGCCGCAGCCGTGGCCACTCACCTTTCCGAACCCAGAGAGATCGTGCAGGCTCGGATGCATCAGGCCGGTCCAAGAGTCGAACCAGGCTTCGTGAAAGGGATGACCTTGAAACTGTGGATGAGGGATCAATCATTGCACATGAAAAATTCGTTGTCCCTGAGGGCTATGAGCCTCCCGTGCCTATCTCACGCCCTACATCGGGTCGCCCATCAGCAGAAATGTCTGAACCTGCGAACTTTGACCGCGCTCCCTCTGCCGCTTCGGGCAGATACCGCAGTAACAGCCGATCCGGTACGCCAAACTTCCAATACGAGCGGCCATTCCAGTTCTCGCAGTCCAACACGTCCTCGATCATCGGTGCTTCTCCCCGGGCCCCACCCGCTGCCCCGGCGTACTCTGCCAATGCCACTCCTCCGCTGAATGAAATGCCGTCAGACAGCTCGTCTACATCACTGGCTTCTTCATCCAGCGGTCCGCAGATTCCCCAGCGTGGTCTGGGACACGGCTCCCTCCTGAAGCGCCCCGTGAACAAGAAGCAGATATCCGAGCCCACGTTTGTCTCATCCACATCAAACGTCCCTCTCGTCGGCCTTCCCCCTGGATCCGCGCTGCCTTCACCCAGCGGCGCACCTCCAGTGCCACCGATGAACCCCCGCCGTCGCCGCGGAACCGCCACTCAAACCATCCTGGGTGCGTTCAAGAGCGACAAGAACGACTCTTCACGGGTCGCTTCCCCCGTCCCGAGCGCCGGGGACGAACACAGCGTCTTCCCAGATGAAGAAAAACGTCCGCAGTCCCGCAATCGTCTCCGCAAGACATCGAGTGAGGCTGGTAACCTGAACGCGCGGGCGCGACAGGGATCCATGACCGGCACTCCGCCGGCTATTCCTCAATACCCGCCTCCCGCTATCCCCGTTGAAGGAGGCATGTTCTAAACACCATTTCCCTTCCTATTCTCTATACATTCATTCACCTTGCCTTGACTTCGGCTCTCCTTATTCCTTTGTTTTCTCATTTACCTACATCTACTCTACCTACCGTTTCCTACACATCCCTTTTCCGGGCTTTTCTTTTCTTCTCTGGACTCTCTTTTATCATTTCTGCTGTTGACGACTAGATACCACTCGGTGCATTTGAGCGTCTCATGTCTACTTTCGATCTTTTCTTTTTCCTTTTTGTTAGAAACACTTGAGCTGGTTGTTCGTCTTCCACGTATGTACTCTATTCTTTTCAATTCCAATGGATACACCACTCGCTATACTAGCTGTTATTGTCGTGTAGACTACTTAAATCAGACATAGTCTTTCCTCGTCACAAGCGACTTCAGTTTGAGCTAGAGCTAAGAGGTGATATTCGTCTACTCTCAAGGTAACCCTCCAAGCTCCTATAACGGCACGAAGAATTGACTATTGACGACGTACTCATGTGCAACTGGGAGACTCGTGAGAGCCGACCTCGAAGACCGCCGTATTGAGGATTTATCCACCTTGTATGTCGCACGCGGTTGACAAGCATGTTAAATGGTATATAATTCTTTCATTTAATATAGTATCATACATTTCATTGCGATTCGTTCAAGCTCTCTCCACAGCCGTCTTAAGGTATCCCAAGACCCTCTCAACCAGGAACCTCCGCGGCTCAGCTTGGTCATCATTACTCAAAGCATGAGAAGCATTAGGGATGACCCCAGTGTGCTTTTGATCCCAAATCTGATATTTGCCATCATGATCAGTAGCCTTCTGCCACCTAGCCAGCATCTTCTCCTTATCAACATAATCCGGAACCGACTGATCCTTCCCAGAGATCAGCACCATCAACTTATGATTCAACAGTCCCTGCTGCTGAATCATACCAAACGTAGTCGCAAAGTGCTCATCACTCAGATCCGAGCTGAACAAATCATCCTCCTGCGGCGCCTGCGGACTCTCCGGACTAACAAGACTCAAGAATCTCCGACAGCTAATCGGCGTATTGGCCGGATAAATCATCGAAGTCAAAGAAAGAGGCAACATAGTATCATGCGGCTTGCCCTCCGCAACAGCCTGCTTAGCCAGCGCCTCCATCTCATCATATACAGCACGAGCCTTCTCGGGCGTCGTATCACCAATACCACCCCTCAAGACGCAGAAGATCGCCTCGCGATCAGAAACAGGCGCTTGCATGATCGCGCCGTCCAGCACAGGCCGCTTGATGTGTTCGATATCGGCGTCGAAGGCCGGCACCTTCGTGTGCGGGTTTGACTGGGATAGGTAGTGTAGCACGCACTGGCTGCCTGTGGAATGACCCATCAGGGCGATCTTGCCGCCGCCGAATTTATCGCCTTTGTAGCTTTTGATGTACTCCAGACATTGGGCGATCTCGTTTGTGTCGCGGTCCAGATGGCCGAGACCCCAGGATTGGTAGGAGGATGTGAGGTTTAGAGTGAAGAGGGACCATTCTGTTTGCTGTAGTGCGCGCGCGAGATCGGCCATGTAGGACGTTGTTGCTAGGCCGTCGCCCAGTCCGCCGATGAAGAGGAGACTGTGTGGTTGGCGGATAGTGCTGGTGGCATATTCGAATGTGACGAGGGTTTCGGTCTACGTGGGAGTAATTGTTAGTTGTGGTTTGAGTGTTATTGTTGATAGTGCAGGAACGTACGTAGTGGTGCAGAATACCGGGAAGGCCTCCCTTAGGCCAGAACTTAGACATGTTGGTAAGTGTGTGTTTGGTGGGGGTGGTGTAGGTGTGGTAGTGCGCAGGGCTTAATTGAAGGGGAAAACTTTCAAGGAGCTAGAGAAGGCTTCCGGGACGGGATCTTTTCTTTAATCGAACAATTGCCGAGATCGGGCTTTGTGTCTTTCCGCTATGAAGGAATGTGGACAATTTATGTCGGTTAGCTTGCACCGAAGTCGATCCACCAGGTGAACTGTTTCAGGCCATCTTATCAATCTGATTATACGAAGCCGAAATATTAGGTAACAAGTCTCACATCCATGGAATGTTCAGCGCTAAGGTCCAGTTTAGGAAGGAAAATGTTGGTAACATCTTTTTGAGGAAATTATATGTATGGATGTCTTGAACCAGGTACATGTATTTCAGTAGGCCCGTCCGGGAAATACCGAGTATTGATACCCCGGTATGTATTTCATCCCAATGGTAAATACAACAATAAAAGTCCTGTCTCACCAGTACCGCTAGTAATTACACGAAGCTTGGGCGGGAAATAACGATGGGCCAATTAAACCCCACCGGCAAGACCAGAGCTGTGGGGCACTTGTGGGCTAGTCGACACTAGCCGTTATCAGTAAGATCAACGGATCTGATTAGATTGATTGGCTGAGAACATGAAAATCTGATTAGATAGCCCCTCTCTGAAAACTCTACTCAACGTGCTCGACAGTCGGCACTTCGAGACAAGACTTTCTTGACATGCTTGGGAAGTCTTGGTGAACTTAATAGTCAGCCTTACCAGGCTTCATATTCGAAGATCCTTGCCTGAAGAGATGCTCATTATCACTCGTTCCATGCACTGGAATTAGAGACGAGGCATCGTGCCAAATCCAGACCAAAATATCTATATAGCCTGTCCCAGACCACAGAAGTAATATAGACGAGTGGATGGGCTTTTTTGTGGCGTTTGGAAGAATCCATTCAAATTTGTCTGCAAGCGAGCCAAGAAATCAAAGGAACGTGCACGATAGAGTGAGGCCTTTCGATGTTTTGTTTTGTTTTTTGTTTTTTTCTGTTTCGGACTTGTTGCGCTAGAGAGCAGATATTATTAATTATTATTAATGGTGTATTCGGACCACTCTATATTGGTACGTTGCGAAAAGTGTACACGACGCATCGGCGATTCTAAAGGTGGGTCTTGTCCAAAATCCCCCCTCGTTCCTCGCTTCCCTTGTCCATCGGGCTTTTCCGCTTGAGACGCACAATCATGGGTCCCCTGAGCAGTTGGCCTCCGATACTAATACCTCGGTGAACAATGCCTTTACAGTTGGGAGTTGCCCTTGATGTGTTTCAGAGTTGGTTGATCGTATTCAGGTCTCTTCCTCATAGCCTACAACATAGGTACTTTCCATTCCTGTCTTGATGATGAGCAACAGCCTAACTCAACCGGGTGTGCTCCATTGAAACAATCTTGGCGTAGCATTTCTTCTCGTCTTTTTTCCTCTTTTCTCTTATGTGGAGCCTGTGGATACGTTTTGTACCGTACCGTATTGTATGCTGTGAGATCTGGTATCGCATACCTAGTGCTATCTAAGTAGGTACACGTATGTCAGGAAAGATGAAACGGCCACATGCTTCGGGTATCATTCTGCCTTCCAGAACTGGTGTGTGTCGAATAACCCCGCAATAGCCGATCTCGGTGATGATATGCAAAATGGATCCTCCGTACTCCGTCCAGGCAGGGTACTTCGGAGCTTTGAAGCCTCGGGGTGGAGCATGACGCAGCAGAACCGTGGCTAGTTGGCTATATAGTGACACACCTCCGTCGAAACGACCCAAAGGTTGCGGATTTAACAGTCAAGCTCTAATTACTCCCTCACATTACCTCGAGGGTAACAAGACCAGCTGTGCTGGTCAGCCGTCAAAATGGGCTTCATACCTCTCGAAGATGCCCACATCCACAATGCGCCAAATGGAATTGAGAAACTGCCAGCAGACGCGAATGGCAACTTTAGCTCATTCCAGGTCGCGCATCTTGTCTCCGAACAAGCCACCACTCCGACCGGCATGAAAGAAGAGATCGTGCTGTTGTCATGGCTGATGGTCCTGTTGCGCAGCCGGGAAGACAGCCAAATATCATACGACTGGTCCTACAAAGATGTCGCGGATGACGCTCAGCCCGCATCAGTGAACAAACTAGTGATGAATGAAGTAATGAAAGGATTACAAAGTAATGTGGGAGAAGTTGCGACTGCGATCTCTCGGAATATCACCACGGGGGCGTCAAGTCCCGCATCGCTCGTTTTGAGCACCAGCTCTCTTTCGCCAACATCCGAAGAAGCCAAAGATGACGTAAGTGAACAATTGAACCCATAGCCACTCAATCATAACTAACCGTAATTGAAAAGGGCATGCTTCATCTCGAAGTTCGCTTCAATAATGCCCACCTCGAGATCCGCCCATTGTGGCACACCGAGAACATGTTGCCGTACACAGTGAATCACCATGTCGAGGCACTTGCCGACACTGTCAGAGTATGCCTAGAAAACCTCGAAGCCACCATTGAACAGTGTCTTCGCCCGACTGCAAGTGACCTGAACGATATATGGGGGTGGAACCACGAATTGCCGCCCACCTATAGCTTCTGCATGCAAGAGATGGTCGCCGAAAGAGCTCGCGAATACCCAGACAAAGTCGCCATTGATTCCTGGGATGGCAGCCTGACCTATAGCCAAATCGATCAGTGGTCCACTTCCGTGGCGTGCTCGCTCAAAGAAATGGGCGTCGAGCTGCACGATGTCCTCCCCGTGTGCTTTGAGAAATCCAGGTGGACGATCGTCGCTGTGCTCGGAGTGATGAAAGCAGGCGCAACTCTTGCGCTCATGGATCCAACTCTTCCGCTTGCCCGTCTCCAAAATATGGCCGTACAGGTCGGCGCAAAATCGATGGTTGCGTCCCGCAAGCAATATGAGCTGTCACTGACGATTCTGCCAACTGGAAACCACTTCGTTGTCGAAGAAGATGCTTTCACAAATCCATCAAACTCCCCATCAATCTGCGACTTACCTGCTGTACCATCCTCCGCCCTTATGTACATCATCTTCACCTCCGGCAGCACGGGCACTCCGAAGGGAGTGAAGATTTCTCACGAAACCTACACAAGCAGTGCCATCCCTCGAGCAAAGGCAGTTGGATACACGCCGGAGTCCAGGGTCCTTGATTTTGCATCCTACGCTTTCGATGTCAGCATTGACAGTATGCTTCTAACACTCGGAAACGGTGGCTGTCTTTGCATTCCGTCCGACGAGGATCGATTGAATGACATCAACGAAGTTATCCGCAAAATGAGAATTAACTACGCAGGTCTGACTCCCTCCGTGGGCCGAATCCTGGATGCGGATGTTATTGCATCGTTGAGTGGTCTAGGTCTTGGAGGAGAAGCGGTCTCGGCAAGAGACGCCAATCACTGGGGCAAGGAAACCAGAATCATCATTGGTTACGGTCCCTGCGAATGCACCATTGGATGCACAGTCAACGCCAGCGCTGCTACCGGCAGAGATTACCTCTCCATTGGCCCAGGCAACGGCGCAGCCATGTGGATTGCCAACCCGAATGACCACAACGAGCTTGTGCCAGTCGGCGCCGTGGGTGAGCTGCTCGTCGAGGGTCCGATTGTCGGACAAGGTTACCTGAACGACCCTGAAAAGACTGCCGCTGCTTTCATCAATGATCCGCCTTGGTTGCTCGCAGGCCACAAAAACTACCCTGGTCGTCAGGGTCGTTTGTACAAGACTGGAGATCTTGGAAGATATGATCCCGATGGTCTTGGCGGCATCGTTTTCGTTGGACGAAAGGACACTCAAGTCAAGTTGCGTGGACAGCGTGTCGAATTGGGCGAAATTGAGAGTCAGCTAAAGGCTGTTCTGCCCTCAGAAGCTAATGTCATTGCTGAAGTGATTACGCCCAAGGATTATGGAGGCCAGCCAATGCTCGTTGCGTTCGTTGCCTTCCAACCGAAGGTACATGGACAGGCCGAGCTTGCCTTGGACGAGATCTCAAGCGAGTTGAGTAGCATATTGACCAAGGCTAATGCGGACGTGGCGAAGACTTTGCCGCGATACATGGTGCCCACCACATATATCCCGGTTAATGTTATGCCAGTGTTGATCTCAGGCAAGACCGACCGCAAACAACTCCGGGCATTTGGCGCGACGGTTGATTTGCGTCAACTAGACCAAGGAGCCGCAAGCACCGCTTCTCGGGAACTGAATGAGCGTGAAAAACGCCTGCGACAGGCCTGGGCTGAAACACTCAAGCTCGACGCTGAAGCCATTCGCCCCGACGACAACTTCTTTGCTTTGGGTGGTGATTCCCTGGCCGCGATGAGACTCGTGTCTGTCTGCAGAGCGCAAGACCTCGATCTTTCTGTCATTAGCACTTTTGGAAACCCTACCCTCTCGGCCATGGCCACCGTCGCTCAGCCTTGCAGTTCCCAAGCGCAGGAAGAGATCCAGCCGTTTTCTTTAATCTCCCAATCTGTGGAGAGCGCCCGCCTCGAAGCAGCACAAGCTTGTGGGGTGGATCAAGCAGATGTGCAAGATATCTACCTTTGCACACCCACGCAGGAGTCACTGTTCACCTTCTCGCTCAAATCAACCAAGGCGTATGTTGCTCAAAGAGTCGCATGTATTCCGTCGCATGTCGCTCTGGATGCTTGGAAGAAGGCTTGGGAAGATGTTGTTGCAGCAAGCCCTATCCTGCGCTCTCGTCTGGCACCGCTCCAAGACCCAGGCCTCCAACAAATTGTTGTGAAGGAAGGCATCTCCTGGAGGTACTCCACCAACCTGGACCAATATCTCGAGAATGATCGAAGCGAGAGGATGAACCTTGGACAAAGTCTGGCTCGATACGGCCTTGTCAGCAATGAAAACGACGACAAACGGTATATGGTATGGACTGTCCACCACGTCCTCTACGACGGATGGTCGGAGCCAATCGTTCTCAAGCAAGTCAGCGACGCCTTGCATAATCAGTCTGTCGAGATCCAGACACAGATGCGGAACTTTGTGAAGTACGTACGCGACACAGACGAGACCGCCATGCATGACTTCTGGCGACGGGAGTTGAAGGGCGCTGTCGGGCCTCAGTTCCCCCGCTTGCCCTCTCGCGACTTCATGCCGACTCCTAATGGCCTGATCGAGCATCAGATGGCCCTCGAGACAGGTGCCGGATCACCTTTCACGATGGCCACATTGGTCCGCGGTGCATGGGCCCTCGTGGCTTCCCAATACACTGGAAGCGACGATGTCGTGTTTGGTGAGACACTTACTGGTCGTGACATTGCCTTGCCGGGCGTGGAGAGCATCGTCGGACCACTGATTGCAACAATCCCCATCCGCATCCAGGTTCGCCGATCCAACACAGTCGAATCGTACTTGCAGACGGTACAGCAAACCGTCTTGGCTCGTACGCCCTACCAGCACATGGGAATGCAGAATATCAGAAAGGTCAGCCAAGATGCGCAGTATGCCTGCGAGGCTGGCACCGGACTGGTTATCCAGCCCGACCCGGAGTACGTGGGTAGCGAGCTTGGATTTGAGCTTGGAGATGTTGTGCGTGAGGCGCTTCATTTCAACCCATACCCGCTCATGGTGGCGTTCGGAATCCGCAAGGGTGGTCTCAGAGTTTGCGCTAGTTTCGATACCAGCCTGATCGAGGGTTCGCAGATGCAGCGCATTCTTGCGCAGTTGGAGACCGCTTGCGTGCAGTTGTCGAAGGGTCTTAACAAACGTATTGATGAGATCTCTTGCCTTCCCGAGACGGAAGTTGACCAAATTTGGCAATGGAACAAGGCTCCTCCTCTTTCCGTGGACGAAACCACTGGCAACCTTCGCGCCCCTGCGAGCACCAAACAAGCTTCAGTCTATCCCCGTACTGCCATTCCTTGGGTGTGCGATGCTCGCAATCCTGATTTGTTGTCGCCCATCGGCAGTGTTGGTGAGCTCTGGCTTGAAGGGAATTGCCTCTCTGGGGAAACAGTGGAGTCCCCTGCGTGGCTCGGGGCTGGAAGCTCTGGATGCGCTGGCCGGACTGGAAAGGTGCAGCCTACAGGTGACATGGTCCAGCTTCAGGATGATGGAAGCCTGGTGTTTGTTGGCCGCAAGGAGAATGTCGTACCCCTTCAAGGACATGCAGTGGATATTGCAGACCTCGAGTCACATTTCGCAAAATACCTCCCATCGACAACTCGCGCTGCTGCATCTGTCTTCCAGCCATTGAGAGAAGGCACTCAGAAAGTGCCAGAGCAAGAGCTAGCTGTCTTTATCGAGAACCAGCCTTCTCAGGAGGACAGTGTAAGAGTCATGCCGGCGAAATACGAGATGGTCGGGGAAGAGACGACTGTCTGCGACACTATTCCCGTGACACTTGCAGTGTCATTAAAGAAGCTCGACAAATTCATCCGAGACTCACTCCCATCCTACATGGCCCCCTCTGTCTACGTTGTAGTTGACAAGTTGCCCACTGGGCTGGAGCAACTCGATCACACGTCACTCAACACATTGGCCTCAAAGATTCCTCAAAGTGTCCTCGAAGATCTTCGTGGAGGTTTCAAAGATGCATGGACGAAGGGCTTGGCGCAGACAAACCTATCGCCTACGGAGAAGATCCTGCAATCCGCTTGGGCAAAGATCCTCCGACTGAGCCCCGAGCAGATTGACGTCGACGACAACTTCTTCCGCCTTGGAGGTGACTCTGTCCTAGCAATGAAATTGGTGTCAAGTCTCCGCACACAGGGACACAGCTTGTCAGTAGCCGATATCTTCCAACACATGCGTCTGGGTGATGCAGCCAAGGTGCTGAAGGTGGACCAAGTGAAGGAAAGCGTTCAGCCATACAAGCCTTTCTCCTCACTAAGCAATCTGGACGTCAAGATGTTCTTGGCCTCAACTGTTCGGCCCAAGCTTGTCAACCCAGGCTGGCCTATCGAGGATGTGTCTCCGGTCACGGATTCGCAAGCACTCGACATCAGAGGAACCATTGGAGTGCCACGCACTTCCATCCAATACACCATGCTGTACTTCGACCAAAACATCGACCGTGAGCAATTGCTACGCGCCTGTAATGATCTGGTGAAGACCCACGACATTTTGCGTACTGTCTTCATCGAGCATGAATCGTCCTTCCTTCAGGTTGTCCTCCAAGACGCACATGTCCCCGTGGTCATGCACCAGGCCGACAAGGAGATTGAACAATACGTCACCGAGCTCTGCACAACGGACATTGAATCAAACTTCGAGCTTGGATCACCGTTCCTCAAGGTCTTCCATGTCCAAGGCGCAGACGGAAAACACTGCCTCATACTGGGTCTTTCGCACTCCCAGTATGACGGCGTCTCCCTCCCCAGGCTGCTCCAAGACCTGGAGACTCTATACACCGGAGACAATGTTGTGGACTTTGAGCCATTTGCCTCGTACATGGCACGAGTTTCCGATGGAAACCTCCAAACCGAGGCAGTCAACTACTGGAGTGATCTGCTGAAGGACTCGACACTGTCTGTCCTCGACGGAGCCTCCGTCCAACCCACAGACAAAGCCATCTTCCACGAGAAGGCGGTCGAAGAATTCCATCCCGTCCAAGAGATTACTACAGCAAATGTACTTACCGCAGCATGGGCACTGGTACTCGCCCGTCGTCTGGGCAAACCCGATGTGACATTTGGCACAGTGACCTCCGGCCGAACCATCGACCTAGCGAACGTAGAGAACGTCATGGGTCCATGCTACCAACTCACTCCTGTGAGAGTGAAGTTCGAGTCACAGTGGACGGCGATGGATCTGATGCGCTTTGTGCAGAAACAGAGTGCCGAGTCTGCGGCGCACGATTTCCTCGGATTCGAGAAGATCTCAAAGCAGTGCGCGCAGTGGGCACCGGAGGCACAGTCCTTTGACTCGATTGTCCACCACCAGGACTGGGATGATTTCGATGATATGCCATTCGCTGGGTCTTCTTGCAAGGTTGATATTTCAAATCCGCATGGTGATGCTGCTTATCCCTTGAAGGCTGTCTCGTTTGTGCGTGGTGGCAAGATGCATGTTGGGTTTGTTGGGAGTGAAAGGGATGGGGCGTTTGTGGATGCTACTCTCGATGAGTTGGCTGCTGCTGTTCAGGAGTTGTCGGGTTGTCCCTCTGGTCCCCTGGCTCTTGGTGTCTGAATATGATACATGACATCTGATTATTTTTGTAAAGAAGATAGATTGGAGATGGTCTGGAATTAATTTGATTGCGTCGTTTTTGGTACGTTATAGCATATTTCTTTCAATGTTGAGAGCATTTCCTTCTAGAACTACCAATAGTAAACTTCGCAGCAGCATTCCCACAAGACTCAACCGTTATATCTCCCTTGATGAATGATATAAACCGACAAACTGCTAAGTCTGCTCGCGAAACACGGCCTGAAGGGAAGTGCGCGGCTGAGAATACACATTTGGATTCGGACTAAGGCCAATTCATAACTGGCCTAGGATGTATATATGCATAAACCCGATAAACATAGGCGAGATCCCGATTCCAACATCGACGACCTGGTCTTTTATCACAAACACAAGGACTCGGTGACACAAAAGATCGAGTCGGAAATTGGATAACTGGCGGGTCATATAAGATCCTAGAGAAATCCGGTCATTCAAACTCGGTCTTCCTAAAGCTACCAAAGTGCACCTGATCTTTCACGCGGAGAAGTTGCGCAAGGTCACTCTACTACAACCCCGGCCAGATTCCCGCCCCTACAGTCGTTGGAAATTATGGCGAGTACGAGGTCTAGAGGATCCTCGTCAGTTGATTACGACGATGACCAGAGTGGTACCCGGCATTTAAATTCGCCAATTCACCCGCGAAACCTAGTTACAACGATGATCAAAAACGCCGAGCCTAAGGACCTGACCTGAGCAGGTTGAGGATCCTGCTTGCTTTCGCGCATTCGGTGGAATGATGCAGTTCTATGCTGGGTACCAGTTTGGATCCTCGTACTCCAGGTGATTTCCGATGCCCATAGAAGGGGGAAGTGGGGAGGGCACTGGTAAAAAAACGAATAAATGGGATATATATTAAACAAGTACTAAGAATTTAAATGGAACCTAGAATCTTTTTCAAGTCGCTACTGTTTGGTGCATGACATTCGCCCGGTAGCTGTCGGACCGCTCGAGCAATTCATCATGAGATCCAGAATCAGTGCATACACCGCCATCAATCAAGAAAATGACATCGGCTTTGCGGATAGTATGAAGACGGTGGGCAATGGCAATGACAGTGATTCCCCGTGCGGCCTTCTCCAGGCCATCCTGCAAGAGCTTCTCGGATTCAGCGTCCAAAGCGCTAGTCGACTCATCAAGAATCAGAAGCTTGGGTTTGCGAACGAGAGCACGAGCGATGGACAGTCTCTGCTTCTGGCCTCCAGAGAACTGGTTACCATTCGGTCCGCAGAGGGTCTGGTAGCCATCTGGCAGTGAAGTAATAACATCGTGGATGTTAGCGAGCTTGCAAGCCTCTTGGATTTCTTCAAGGGTGGCATTGTGGCCGGGTCGAGCACCGAGACCAATATTAAACTCGATGCTACCCTCGAAGAGAACGCTGTCTTGAGGCACCAGGGAAATCCAGTCACGGAAGGAGACATCCGAGGTCTTGGTGACATCGACGCCGTCGATCACTATCGAACCAGATTCGGGTGTGTACAGGCGTTCGACCAGGGAGATGATAGTCGATTTACCAGCACCGCTGGGTCCAACTAGGGCGCAGAACTTGCCGGGCCGAATATCAACATTCAAGCCCTTCAGCACTTTCATATCTGGCCGGGCAGGGTAGCAGAAGTGGACATCGCGGAGCTGCACGCTCGAGGCCGAGCTGCCGGAGTTGTACGTGGGCTTCTCGTCGATTGCCTCGACATCCTTGTCGTGTGGCGTGAGTCGGGAATTCATCTTATCCTTGCCGATCTCGATCAAGCCAAGGATTCTAGACATTGCCGATCGCGCCGCAGAGAGCTCGGGTGCGAGTGCGAACATCTGACTCCAAAGCAGAGCACTGACCAGGAGAGAGAAGACAACAATCAGGAACTGGGTCTGAGTGTAGTTGCCGTTGATGATCTGCTTGGAACCCCACCAGTATGCCAGTGCATTCACCATATTACCTAGGAAGTAGGTCATGGCTTGCCACAGACTTGCTTGCACGGTAACCTTGAATGTCTCCTTACGGGGTCCTTTTAGGGATCGTCGGTAAGTCTGTAGAGTATTCTCTTCCAGGGAAAGAGAGGCGACTGTCTTGATAGAGGTGATTGCTTCCACGCCGATGTCGACAGACTTTGTGTAGGCGTTTTCATGACGCTCCTCGAATTTGCCGAGGACCATGAGCTCCATTAGACCAGCCCCCAGCAGAAGGGGGACAAGGGCTAGGCAGACTAAGGCAATTCTCCAGGCAATAATGTGGGTCAAGATAATGGCGGCGATGAGGTTAACGGTGATAGAGAACAGAGTGCCAATGACCGATCCGCTCATACCGGCAAGGGCATTACCGTCTCTGGTAATATAGGACAGAAGCAGAGCAGGGGATCGGCCCTTAGACTGATGCCACTGCAGATCTTGTTCAAACAGTGACCGGAACGACAACACTCGCACTTTGTAGACCAACTTCTCAGAGACGAGGCCAAATCCTCCCCAGCTGACGATGTTGGCGAAGAACTCGATGATCGCAAGAACGAAAAACATCAGACCGTAGAAGTTACCCCGTTCGCTGATGCTGGCTGCACTGAAGCAAGGGTTCAAGCTTCCGACAGTGTTTCCGAAAATGACGGCTTCGCCAGAGAAAGCTCCGCCGACCATGCTGGAACCGAAAAGAGCAGCGAAGATGACGAGCAAATGGGGCTTGAGAGCTGGTGCATAGCCCTTGCAAAGAGCCCACAAAGATTTGACTGGGGTCTCAAGCTCTTCCTCTTCTTCCTCAGAGTCACCAGCTGGTGCTTCAGTGGTCGAGACACGGGCTTCCTTCGTGGGTTCAACGTCATTTGAAAGACTGCCCTTCTCGTTTTCGACGTCGGTAGTAGAGGTAACATCGGACTTACTGACGCTCTCAATGCTGGCAGTAGTATCAGTCTTGTTGGATGCGGATGTGGCTCCGAGAGTCTGCAATTTGACCAACTCGGAGTAAGGTCCATTCGCAGCCATCAATTCCGAGTGGCTTCCCTCCTCCAAAATATCTCCCTTGTGCATACAGACAATCTTATCAGCATTTGTGATTGTTGACAGACGATGGGCAATTGTGATGACAGTTCGACCAGTTGAGATGTTGTTGATAGCCCGCTGGATACGCTGTTCACTGCGCGAATCCAAAGCCGCCGTGGCTTCATCCAAAATGAGAACCGCGGGATCTTTGACAAGGGCACGGGCAAGAGACACTCGTTGCTTCTGACCACCACTGATGAGTCGACCACTAGATCCAACCATCGTGGCGTACCCATACTGCAATGCTTCGATAAAGCCATCGGCATCGGCAAGCGCCGCAGCCTGCCGGGCTAATTGAACGATTTCGACGACTTCTGGTCCCCGTCTCTCCGCTGCGGTCATAAGATCCTGACCATCCCTGACTTCAGTGGCTAGATCAGAGAGGTCGGTTCCGAGGAGTGCCGCTTTCAGGTGTGCATGGGCCGGTTTGCTTGAGTTCACCAAGCCGTGTGCGATGTTCTCCAAAAGGGATCGGTCGAGAAGGGAGGGCTCCTGCTGCACAAGACTGAGGAATCCTCTCAGGTCACGCGTATTGACGTCGCGAATATTCTGGCCATCGAAAGTGATCTCACCTTCAGTGGCATCGTACAAGCGGATAACTAGACCTGCGATGGTGGACTTTCCACTTCCGGAAAGGCCAACAATGGCTGTATGCTTTTTGGGGGCAATGGAGAGATTGATCTTGTTAAGAACAGTGATTTCGGGCCTGGAGGGGTAAATGAAAGAGACATCCTTGAATTCAAATCCGCCTTCCGCCTGGGTGAGGCGAAGACCCGCATCCGATGATCCATCAATCAAGGATTTACGCTCAATGTCATCACGTAGCTTGTGGTAACAAGCAACAGCCTGTGTGAACAAGTGGATGAAAGGTGCAACTTGACTCAGAAGCAGGGTAGCTGTCGTTATCGTTAGTAAAAGATTCCACAATAAGACATCAATCAGACTGACCTTCAACCAAGACAAAGATCACAGTGAAGACAGACCCGACAGTAGCACCCGCCGACTCTGTGCGCACTGCCGCGGCGATTTGCCTACTTCCTTGCCAGAATGCAAGACCGTTCGCACCATATGCGACGAAATACAAGACACCGGCTTGAATACCAGTCGCACTGGCCTTTTTTAATCCTTCAGTTTCGGAGTCCTTCAGTGCCTTAGAGAACTTGCTCTCTAGACGACCGTTCGCACCAAAGGCATGCACCACAACAATATTGTTAAGCGCTTCAGAGGCAATCGACGCAGCGGAAGCAGCATAATCCGACATGCGCCCGGTGTATTTCTCGATATAGTAACTTCCAACAAACGACATGATGAAGTATGCGGGGATCAAGGAAAGCAGCATCGCAGCAAGAATGGAGTCTTTGATAAAGGCAACAATGTATGCGGTGACGAAAAAGGAGAAACTCGAGATACAGATTCCGACCTTCTCAGCTGTACCGGAGCGAATGGTTTGGATATCGGTGTTGAGTCGAGAGGCAACTTCTCCGGCGGGCAGGTTATCAAAGAAAGAGGGTTCTTGCCGGAGTAGGTTCTGGAGATATCTTTCGCGGAGTCGCTGCGCCAGGCGCGCACCGGTCATCGTCCAGCATAGTAGGTGAAGGTAGATTAAAACAAATTGAGCAATTCCCAGGTACACGATCAGCAGAATTTTGCTATTGATGTCTGATTGATCGCTAGAATCCCCTCCCGAAGAGCTAGCTGTTTCCTCGCAGGTCACCGAGTTGAAATCATCGATCAGTTGGCCGAATATGATACCGATGATGGGGAAAGGGACACCCGATGCAATTGAAGACGCCAGGCCAACAAAAAGGGTTCCCAATTCAAGTCGCGAGGGATTGGCAGCCACAAGCAGCCTTGGGTAGTCTGCAAGGTTCCCGAAACCCATGATGACTCGAAAATGGCGTTCAACACTGGGATTGTCGCTTGAGTGTTGAAGAAGCTAGGTTCTCACAGGCGATCAATTTCTCGGTTTTCTAGCTTGAAAGTGGCGTCACCAGGAAAATCGCACCCACTCCTTAGCGTGAATCCATTCGGTGAAGCGACTTAACTTGGGTTGCGACGAAGACCCAAACAAGGATGTATGCCAAATGTGAAGATGGAAATTTCCAAGGGGTTTCCGGATGTTTAACCTGCCGATCTGATTTTTCAATCAGCCGACATCGGTTTTTGACAGTTTGATCCGAATATGCAACCCACTTGGGGGGCATGAAGAATTTCAATTATACGGACGGGGGTTATCAGATCAAAATGGAGTATGTATTATCATTCCCCACTTCCGTCCGTACGTGTATGGCTGGTTCGGTACAGCTGTATTGTATGTAAGAATATGTATTTTATATCTGTATAATACATCGCTAAGTATTTTAAAATGTGGAATTTCGGCTTTTGGAACTTGTGTCTCCACTCTCTCGGAACCTGCAGGAACGTCATATTTGTTTTCGCTTTGATCTTTCACAGCGCTATGCATACTGGTTGATATCTTGGCGTATTAAATGTCCGAAAAGAATATTCTACAAGAATACATGCAGTATACACAACGTCATTATCATTATGTACAAAGACAACGAATTCAGGTGGATTCTATCATAGCATGCAAATCTTAAAAAAAGAAAAGAAAACAAGAAGATTATCTGATTGATTGGGGCAAAGCGGAGGAGACAACGCGTTGCTTGGAGGAACTGCCGGAAAAAGGAAGCTCGAGGTGGAGAGACACGGGCTACCCCCACTTGTCTCAGAAAGATGGCAAATGAAAAAAAAAGAATATCTCATGAAATTTTGTACATTGTGTGTTGTAAGTTTTGCCGATCAGGAGACAAGAAATAGTCAAGAAAGATCAAGCAAATTTACAGTTTGGCATTCCACGCGGCACGGTCGGCAGATTCTAATGGCCGCTCACGCCCATCCCAAAATAGAGGACACAGTTGGAACCACTTTTCGCGACTGCAAATTGAGTGCACCGATCGCTTGTGTCCGAGATCGACATATTTGCCAATTGTGAGTCCCTGCGCGTTTTCGTAAGACAAGATGGTCGCGCCGGTGGCCTTGGGCTCGCCGACAGCATTAACGGTCCGGGGATCGTCCAAGAAGACATAGTGAATGCAGCTCGAGTACCAGGCATTCACGCGGTGTGCACCTCGGAAGCTGGCATCGCCGACGAGAGAGTGGCGGCCGCGATCGTAGTCTCCAGCGTTGTAGTGGGCGCCGTAATGGTCCTCCTGTAAACAAGATGTTAGTGTCAGCGCCAGATTAAATCGCGACTGAGCCGGGGGATTTACCTTTGACCAGTACAACTCATAGTACGAGAAGCGAGTATCATCGAAGCGTCCGAACAAGCACAGCACATGGGGATCGAAGTGCAATTTACGCAGATATTCTGTGTGTTGTTCGATAGTCCCAGTCTCATTCCAGCCTGCGGCAACACGCGGGTCATTCTGCCACTTGTTAAACAGTCGGACGTGCTCTGCATCTTGCCAGTCCACTACTTCAAGTGAGAAGTGCTCGTTGATCTCTGGGATGTATCGACTGTAGGCAATAGATCCGGGGTGCGGCTTGGGGCGGCGAGTTGGGTGGCGGGTATATACAGGCTCCTCCGGGAACTTGTTTGTCATTTGGTAGTTCTCCGGCATGAGGGGATATTGGGACAAAGGCTCCCGCATGGGGCCGTCTGTGCCATCTCCCACCACCCAGATGGGACGAGGGCCCAATGGAGAAGCAGCACCTTGCCAGAAGGCGCTTCGGAGGACCAGCAATTCATCGAACTGCAGAGCTTTGTTTTCTCTGTCCCGCAGGTTCCTTGGGTGGTCGATTGCCAACCCGGTGGTAAGAAGTTCATTGCGGATAACTTCCTGCCCCGCGCCGGACAGAGTCAGTCTGAAGTATTCGATCGTTGGATGGCCAAGGTAAATGGCATGAATCACGTTCCAAATTTGGCCCAAAGAAGGGGCGCTGTTCCCTGACCATTGGAAAACAGTCTGAGGACTGCGACGCGCACGACCCCAGGGAGTGTTATCTGAGATGGGTGGCTGCTCGGTTTTGGGAATGAATGTCAAGTCAAGCCATGAAAGCGAGTCTGAGTGTAGCTGTTCAGGCAAGGACCGACCCTTTGCGGGCTGCTCTTCAAGTGTTAAGTTGCGCTTAGCCGGTGTCGATCCAGCGACAGTGTTCACGCGGTATGCGGTCAGATAAGGGTGTGGTAGCTTGACCGACGGATACTGGTGTGCCTTCGAGGCCATTGTAGTATATTTCTCAAGGGTAGAACCAAGAATTTTGAAGGAATTGGAGTTCTGGGGTAAGAAAAAAAGAGCTCCCCGCCCTGCACGATCAGATTATATGTAGGTGAGACCGTAAAACGGCTAAGTATGTTCAAGAAAGGAGATAGTAACCGAGGCAGAAGGATTCCTCACAACATATGTAACGGCATTGTCCCAAAACAGAATTTTGGTAGAATTTTGGTTTCGGGGATACGCGAACCGCCCTATGGGGCTGTTATTTTCAAAACGGGGAGAATACCGATGGTCGCCTGCTTGTTATGGAGTTAAGTCCCGAGGTACCGTGGAAGCTTCCTTCAACCGAGCTTCCCTATGAATGACAATACATAATCCGTAGCCCGGCCCAAGAGGAAATATAAAGTCGAAGCCTGCGGTTGAATTAGTAACATTTACCGCGCATATTCCGTTTAACCAATTCATCATGTCTTTACGATCAGGACCCTTGAATCATGAGAATTTCTATATCTCTTTTCCGCATGAGCGGGTTGTCCAGGTCACAATCAATAGACCGAAAAAGCTAAATTGTATCGACAAAACTACAAGTCGAGAGATTGCCAAGATCTGGGAGCTATTTGATGAAGATGAAAGCTTATGGGTCGCCATCATCACCGGTGTCGGGCGAGCCTTCTGTACAGGGGCTGATCTAGGAGGTAGATTTCTTCTCTTCTATTAACAAAGACATCGATGGCAAACACTGACTCTGAATTGGACAGAATGGAACGCAATGAACGAAGCTGGTGTCGTCAATGACATGTCTGCGCCGGGTCTAGCCGGATTGCCTCGCCGGACCGGCAAGAAACCGATCATCGCCGCTGTAAACGGCATTTGCATGGGCGGAGGTTTCGAGATGGTGGCGAATTGCGATCTTATCTTAGCTTCATCAGCGGCCATTTTCTCCCTTCCGGAAGTGAAGCGAGGCATTATCCCAGTAGCAGGGTGTCTACCGCGATTGACCCGCACCATTGGCCTGCAACGCACCATGGATCTGGTGCTTACAGGCAGGAACGTGAGCGCCACCACACTACATGACTGGGGCCTTATCAGTCAAGTTGTGGATCCGCCAGCCGATGTTGTCCGAGCAGCAGTTGGAGTGGCTGAAATCATGTGCAAAAATAGCCCCGATTCCCTTATTGTCGGCCGTTTGGGTGTTCGAATGAGCTGGGAAGCTGGCAGTGTGGAGGACACTGTCTCGGATTTGGCGGACCAGTGGTATCCTCGGTTGGTCGGTGGTCCTAACTTTGCCGAAGGCATCCAGGCTTTTGTGGAGAAACGGTCACCAAGCTGGAAGAATTCAAAACTGTGAGAGGGAAAAGTCCACGCACATTACTCCGTACTACACCGTAATCAGATTTGGTGGCGCAAGTAGTTTCCACTGTCAGATGGGGATGTTGTAGGTCCACACCAACAGTAACATCAGTACTCCACAATGAATTCGAAAAAAGAAAATTCCTAGTTGGGACTAGCTCCACGCCCTAGAGCCGGACCCACCCCGAAAAAATTGTCATTTAGCGGTTCCATGGTTTATAGTGGGGCATGTACTTATCTGATTATTGCTATACACGGCGTAAATAATACACATGTACATGTGTATTTTGGGTTGAAATGTTTTAGATACAAGACAGAATCCATGTCGTAAGCACTTTAAAGCAAAGGGGATACATATGTATGCACCTACTAAAATATGTAGCGAAATAATCGGATACGTTTTCATACCTGCAGAAACCTGCCACTAACCTAAGAAACCTCATGTTTCATTGGAATCCGTATAATACCATATTGTTACATACCGCTAGTACTTAAAGAGTATGTACAATATAATATCATACGATGTACTGCACAGTCGGGTGAATCCACACGGATCTCGCGTTTAGCAGCTCTTATTGCTGGCCCACGACGCCCAAACACATTGACCCATTGCCATTCATTAATATGTGCTTTTTCTTATTTCTTTTTTGTCGAGTCCATTATAGTGCCAAGCTTGCCAAGCTCGCCTCACGTACTAATTACCTCAACAGGAAGCCTTCGCGAGCTATTATTTGGAGCTTGAAGCGGTCCCATCACCGGTTAACATTGCCTTCGCTACTTCTCTCCGGTACGAGATCCATCATACTCCGTACACGCAATCTGATTAGATTTTGATTTTGCCTCCGCAATGTCTCATTCTGGCCGAAGCCTCAAGTGGAGTGACCACACATGGCCTGTACAAAGAAGCCCTATGGAGAAGAGAAAAACATCGGTTACTTGATTATGAACGCTAAGAAATCGCCAAGACCTTTTCTCCTGGTTTGTTTTTTTACGGCGTGGAGTGCATTAGACTTCTAAGATTGTACCAATCTGCCGAGTTCGGTGTCTTTTTCTTTTTAAGCGCTGGATCTCGCAGATACGTTTACTATAAGGGCAGGGACTTCCCTTGGGCTCTGCGATCGTTTTGAGTTCCCCCAACCTATTTTTTATATTTCCTGATCTCCAGATCGACGATATGGGTATTTCCAGGTTCCGATCTGCCTTCCGGCGATCATCGACCCATGAGTCTGTTACTCAAGTCGCTGTCAGCACTGATGGCGAACAAAAGAGTGAAATTCCCACAGAGACTGTTGCTGTAGCCAATAGTGAAAACCCTGAAGTTCCCACCGAAGATGTACAGCAAGGTGTCAGAGATGTCGAGGGTGTGACTTTGAGCTGGACGAAGACCATGCTGATTGCGGTCTTTGCAAAGTAAGCTTCTATCTTGTTAGCTCCACGGGCGATACGATCCGTGCAAGCCGGCTTGTTTACTGACACGAATCTTCAACAGCATCTGGTTCTTGTACTTCGTCAATGCTATGCAATCCTCGATTAATTACAGTTTGCTCAGCTATGTCACCAGTGGCTTTGAGAGTCACTCCCTCCTGAATGTTATCTACATTGTCGCAGACGCAATGACTGCCGCAGTATACATCCCCACTGCCAAGGTTATGGACGTTTGGGGCCGTGCAGAAGGCTTTTTGGCAATGACCGTTTTCGCTACACTCGGTCTGGTTCTCATGGCTGTGTGCCACAACCTTCCCACGTTCTGCGCTGCCTACGTCTTCTACAGCATTGGATTTGGAGGTATGACATACTGCGTTGATGTCATCACCGCCGATATTTCCAAGCTGAAGAATCGAGGTTTGGCTTACGCTTTCACCTCCTCGCCATACATCATCACAGCTTTCGCTGGTCCCAAGGCTGCGGAGGGCTTCTACGAAGATATTAGCTGGCGATGGGCCTTTGGCGCGTTCTCCATCATCTTCCCCATTGTTGCCTCCCCTCTTTACTTCATCTTGAAGAGCAACCTTAAGAAGGCCAGACAGAACGGTCTTATAGTCAAGGAGTCTAGCGGCCGGACTTTCTTGCAAAATGTTTGGTTCTATACCAAGGAATTCGATTGTAAGTGAAGAACTTCTCAAAGCATACGACTTTGGCAGAATACTGACTTGCATAGTGTTCGGTGTTTTCGTGTTCTCCATCGGCCTTACAATCTTCCTCCTTCCATTCAGTATTTCCACTTATGCTCCTAACGGCTGGGCATCAGGCTACATCATTGCCATGATCGTGCTCGGATTTGTTATGCTTGGCGTTTTCCTTGTTTGGGAGTTCCGCTTTGCTCCTACCCCTATGTTCGACTTCAGTCTTTTGACCGACCGAACTGTCATCGGTGCATGCTTGCTCGACGCGACATACCAGCTCTCTTACTACTGCTGGAACAACTACTACACATCCTTTTTGCAAGTAGTCAATGACCTCAGTATCTCTGAGGCTGGTTACGTTAGCAACACTTTCGACGTGGTATCCGGCTTCCTTTTGCTCGGAGTCGGTTTCGTCATTCGCAGGACTGGTCGCTTCAAGTGGACTCTCTACATTGCGGTCCCGCTGTACATCTTTGCTCAGGGATTGATGATTTACTTCCGCCGTCCTAACCAATCTGTTGGTTATCTTGTGATGTGTCAGATTTTCATCTCTATTGGTGGATCTGTTTTCATCATTGTTGAGCAGCTTGCCATCCTGGCCGCCGCCGACCACCAGCACGTCGCAACTGTTCTTGCTCTGCTAAACGTCGTGGGTACTGTCGGTAATGCTGCTGGTTCCACCATTTGCGCCGCAATTTGGACCAACACATTCTACAAAGCCCTTGCCACGAGGCTTCCAGAGAATGTGATGGGAGACCTCGATCTGATTTACGAGGATCTTTCCCAGCAGCTGTTCTACCCTGTCGGATCTGCAGCGAGACTCGCTATTCAGGAAGCTTATGCCTATTCACAGACAAGAATGCTTGCTGTTGGCACCGGCCTTATGGGTCTGTGCATCTTCTGGACCCTCATGATCCGGGATATCGACCTGAAGAAGGTCGCTCAGGTCAAGGGTACTGTCTTCTAAGGTGTTTGCGTTCGTCTTTGGAGATAAATTTTCGACGACACTGTTGATGATCCTTTTCCTATTATATGCAAAACCCAACTAGCCACCATGGCTTTACTCTTTGTATCTTATATTTAATCATATTCACATACGATCTGAACGTGGAATGTTATGACCATCCGAACCCACTATTCTGTTCTCACAATCTGTAGAGCCTCCTTGGCAATGACCTCGGGAGCTTTGACACATATTAATCATACTAGCCGTGGAAGGCTATGCCAAGCGTGCAACTTCCGAAATAATCACACCTTTACGGGGTATAAGGATACTCACTCCGTACTGCTCTCGATGTCAAGAATTGCAGGGGCCCACGCCGAGTTTCCAGCGACCTACAGCTCGCTTCATGTTCGTTTCCCTTATGTATACCGGTATGGTATGTAATATATTGTAAGTTACAACGATATCCCGGGATACGAGTAATCTATGTATCCGAGTATGAGACAAATACGACCTCCATTCGCTTTGATGAATTCTAGAACACTTGAGCAATACATATCCAAAACAATCATATGCTCTGGACCTACCTAATTTGGCAGCATACAGAGCCTGCTGTCTTACAGATCCACGTATGAATAGGTAGAGCCTATCCACTCTCAGGTGGAACTGACCAAAAGGATCTGATAACTTTTCTTTTCCACGTGCGCCTTTACTATTTTTGCATGTCACCGAGAAACCCATTCCCTTTCAGCTCAAACTGCCCTGTCCACACACGGCTGAGAATTTCGATCCACATCGATTCAATTAGCAAAACAATACTCCGCAATAGTAACGTTAGCTGGGCTCAGGGTGATCTCCGGCAACATTTCCCCCTGTGGAAAAACAAGCCGAGCTTCTACCATGTTGCTTGGTGGGTATGGCCGCATGCTTACGCCCAGCCGGATGCTCCTCGGGTGAAAAGTTCCGAATGGTGTCGAATCTGATAATTTCTCTGATCATCTGATTAGATTCAGCTGCTGGTCTGGGTTCCTTTAGCGTACTGTGGCGCTTTATCTGATCCGAAGGCCTTCGGTGGATAGTGAGACACATGACCCGCCAAACGGCAGCCCATGGTCCTTCCTCTATGGACGTCCGCGTTCAGCCGACTTCATCTCAAGCCATTTCATGTCCGTGGATACGATAACTCATTACGTACTTGAAAGGTAGCAAGCAACCTCACAGATAGCATGATTTCGGGTACCCGGCATAAAGAATAAAGCTTGCTGCGTGACTGATTTGTGCCGCTAAGTCTGATTTGCGTGAATATCAGGTATGATTTGATGCTATTCCTAGCGTGTTCATCTCGACGACGACTTACGGTCGGTGAGATTCAACGCCGCATAGATGGCTTGGAAGGTGTCAGGAACAGACAAATATAGTTTCCTAGCAATCTACCAACTAGACCACCTGGGGTTGAATACCATGTGCACAGATATTTCTGCCACTATCATTAACATTGGAATTTGAACATTCAAACATTGGTGGGACTCACCCACAACTCAAGCCTTCTTTTGCACATGTAAATGTGTAATGTCTCTCAAGCGAGGCCTGTCTTGCAAGTTTTTTCAGTTTGTAGTATTGCGACTAGATCTCCAGTATCATGTTCAGACACAATTTCATCCTCTCATCCTTCCCCAGCATAGACCACAGTGCCACAGGGAGTTCAACGCTTACTGTAGTCTTACACTATGCCCAGGCGTGTCTCATTTGGTCGGACTAATCTGTCTCATTCATGATACATTGATATATTCTTCTCTTTACCTTGCCTGGAATTATCTCAATGACCAAATGATACACCTCGTGGTTGTCACACTTGACTTCGAAGCCCTCAAATGTTAATCTCATTATTCAGAGAAAAACACCAATACATATGTCCATTCAGTCATTATAGCAGGCTGTGAGACATTATCCATACCTTTCATAGAAGGCAAATACGCATGTAGCTAAGTTGCTCCCGCTTTTCCCTATCGTGACTTCCAAATTCGTGGTACCCGGTGCAAAACAGAGTATGCTCGCCATTGCGACGTTGGGCAACAGTTATAATATCAATAGCAGCAAGCATAGCACAAGCTCTGTCTCAAATTGGAGTGTCTTTATTGTTGTTGTCACTTCTGATCTCCAGCTCTTTAGTCTCTCACTTCTCACTTTACTTGTCTCTTGTCTTTCATTCTTTCATCTTCTTTTTCTCTTTCCTACTTCACACTCAGTTCCTATCCAAAGCCATTCTGCAATTGCAAAGCCACAAGTGTCCTTTTGTGTCTTTTCTTCCTCTGCTTCATTCCTTACCGCTGTGTGGCTCTTCACATTGAAGATTCACTAAGCCTCTCATCGAAGTTGCCCTCAGGCCAAATTTGGTCTGATAAGAAAGCCAAACTAGCGTGGGTCGGCAAATAGTCCCATCGTCTCTTATATTTTCTTTTCCTCTTGTTTTGAGATGTTCAAAATGGCCCCTTCCCCCTCGCGCATCGCGGCCCAAGAGCAACAATGACCAAAATGCAGCGGTTGGTCCTCGCCATGGACCTTTCCCCAGCCGAGCCAGCAGTCAAAGAATCATTTCATGACACCTTGTTCAGGACGTCCCTGCAAGATATTGCATGGATCCAGGCGCAGCTTGGTTACGCAACCCCATTCCTTCTTTCCTCGGAAGAGATCACCAAAGGTCTCATCAATCCATTTGTGGAGTATGAAAGTTTGCTTCATTACTGGGCTAGATCTAATCTACGGAGTGGCAGATGGACTTAGCTATATAGTGGGGTTAGGCAGCTTGGGGGATAAAAAGATATCCACGAGCTAGGGAACTTCAAGTAATAAGTGATATACGCATACCCGCTCCATAGTTCGAGTATCCAGTGTTATTCATGAAATCATAAATCTTCCTTTTTGGTATCTATGTCATAAAACGAAAAGGCACCGGTCCTTTCTATACATGTAGGAAAGCCTATCGATCATTCTTTCAGGTACGAAGAAAGCTTACTGCTTATCGGGGAAGCCGAAGTTGACACCGAACGGAGGGTAGACAAAGCGCTGGAGCTTGCCCTCGGCCTGGAGGTCATCGCTGTACTTGCGAAGGGTAGCGAGATCCTCAGCATCCAAGTGGATCAAGTCGGCACGGTTGGCCTCGATACGGGCAGGGGTGACGGACTTGGCCAGGACTGAAGACCCACGGGCGACTAGAAACCAATTTGTTAGCATGCTTTAATCGGGGTACGGTGCAGACCTTGAATGGTACTTACTGTGCCAGCTAAGCAGAACAGTAGCCGGAGTAACTCCGCGCTTGTTGGCGACAGCCACGATGGGCTCGGCAGTGAACAGCGGGCTACCAGTGCTGCCCAAGGGGCTGTAAGCGGTGATGTGGATGCCGGCCTTGTTGCAGAAATCGACAATCTCCTGCTGGGGGAGCAAGGGGTGGTTCTCGATCTGGTTGGCAGCGGGGATAATAGTGGCCTGGGGCAGGAGTTCCTCGAGGAACTTGACGCTATAGTTGGAAACACCGATGGCCTTGACCTTGCCGGTGCCAACGAGCTTCTCCATACTCTTCCACGTAGTAACATGGGAGTGGCTGTGGACAATGTCCCGCGATCCATCGGCGAGCTTAGGGAAGAGGTTGTGGTTGCCTGCGTTGGTAGTGGTCAGCACCTCGAATCTGCATATCTGAAGAAACCTAACTCACCCTTGGGGTTCATTGCCAAAGGCCAGTGCATCAGATATAGGTCAACATAGTCGAGTCCGAGGTCTGTCAGACTCTGCTGGAGGCCCTCCTCAACACGGGCGTGGTAGGAGCACCACAGCTTTGTGGTCACGAAGAGATCCTCGCGCTTGACAATGCCGGCGTCAATGGCCTCCTTGATACCTTGGCCGACTTCGTTCTCATTGCCGTAGCAAAGAGCGGCATCAATGTGACGGTAGCCCACCTTGATGGCGTGGGACACAGCGCGCGCAACCTCGCCAGGCTGGGATTGCCATGTTCCCAAGCCAAGTGCGGGGATCTCCGCGCCGGTGTTGAGCTTGAAACGGGTGTCGCAGGCAGCCATTGTGAATTTATAGGGTATCAAGAGACAAGGAAGATTATATACAGGAAAGAATAAGGAAAGTAAACAGATTGAAGTTGAAATGGGAAGAAAGGCGGGGGTTTACTAAGTATAAACAAATATAACAAACCCCCACGCGGCTATCGTTCCAAGGTTATTCCGTTCCAAGGGGCCAAGGAAGCATTTTTCCATCAATCACCTCATCGTCTTCTGGGATGTCGATGTTTTCTGGAATATTCCCTTGGGGAGTAAATCGTCTCCATTTCCATCTCAAAAAGGATCGAACATCACCACACAATAACCGTCAGATCAAAATCAGATCAGAAGTCCAAAAGATAAACCACCAAATCAGCGGAAACCGTCTTCCAGATCGAAGAATTTCCCCCCTCCCCCCACTTGACATCACAGCCACTCCGCTTGGTTGGCTTGGGGTCGTGGGATGTGCCAATCATCGTCCTCCTTTTGGAGAGCAAGCCAGATCTTCATCGGCGCGGAAGCCAGAATCCGTGATGTTTCAATTTTTCGTCCCACGAAGAAGTACAATCGATGTCATGGAAAACCAGGCAAATGAATATGGGGGAAATCCTCGCACAACCGCTGATATCGGAAATCTACACGCGACATTCCCTATACTAGATTTTCCAGGCCTTGACCCTATATATACGCTCGACATCCGAAGATCTATCTCTCTTTCAACCCCAGACCTTACTGATTTGTTGATTGCAATCCCATTTGGCAAATCTTAAGCATCAATCTTATATATAAAAATCAAACAATACATTCTTCCAGACAGTCAAAATGGCACCAGTCGCTGTCTCCCCACAGGCCTCCCCAGTCTTCAAGAAGCGGGACGGCCAGGCGCTCGAAGAGCTCTCCGACGCTATTGATGAGATCAACGTTCTCAAGGACATGAAGAAGCGCGAGGCCGAGAAGAAAGAGGCCGAGGAGAAGGGTCTGTACGAGCAGTCCGAGTTCGACAAGGAGAAAGACAAGACCAATTTCCGCCAGTACGAAGACGCCAGCGACCGCGTCAAGAACTTCTACAAGGAACAGCACACCAAGCAGACTGTTGCCTACAACCTGAAGGCCCGCCACGACTTCCACAGCAAGACGCGCGCCGAAATGACCGTCTGGGAAGCCATGGAGAAGCTCAACACCCTGATCGACGAGTCAGACCCCGACACCAGCCTCTCCCAGATCGAACACCTTCTCCAATCTGCCGAGGCCATTCGCCGCGACGGCAAGCCGCGCTGGATGCAGCTGACCGGTCTAATCCACGACCTGGGCAAGCTCCTCTTCTTCTTCGATGCCGAAGGCCAATGGGACGTTGTCGGCGACACGTTCCCCGTTGGCTGTGCCTTCGACGAGAAGATCGTCTACGGCCGCGACTCGTTCCGCGATAACGAAGACTACGGCCACAAGATTTACGATACTAAGTTCGGTATCTACACCCCCGGCTGCGGTCTCGATAAGGTCATGCTCTCCTGGGGCCATGATGAATATCTCTACCACCTCGCTAAGGAGCAGTCGACCCTTCCTGATGAGGCGCTCGCTATGATCCGCTACCACTCTTTCTACCCTTGGCACAGCGCCGGTGCATACCACGAGTTGATGAATGACCACGACCGTGAAATGTTGCGTGCTGTCAAGGCTTTCAATCCTTATGACTTGTACAGCAAGAGTGATGGAATTCCCAGTGTTGAGGAGTTGAAGGTATGTTTTGCTTCCGCTGATGATTTATGAACTCGAGGCTGACTTGTTTCATTTTTAGCCCTACTACCTGGAGCTCATCGATGAGTACTTCCCCACCAAGGTCCTGAAGTGGTAGATGTCTGCGATTTGGTCTTTATGCGTCTTTATTCTATACGAGTTCTTTCATGATTCCCCGTTTTCCTTCCAGCTCCATGGAAGTAGGCACGATATATGCCATCTCTTTCAATTAGCGTTATAAATCATACTTTCCACCCGTTCTAGGCAATCGAATCCAGAAATCAGATCGATATAGACGAAAGTTATTAGCCCTTCCAAGTACCTGAATGACATCTAGAGTATTTGAATTAAATGGTATAAATACTATGAATGGTATAAAGTGTCACTAACTGTTGAGGCTGCACAACAACTGACTACTGGGGAGAATCAAGAGGAGTCTTCTCTATTCGATCTATGAAGGGAAGCTTTTATAAGGCCACCAACCAGCAAAAAGAAACAAGCGAGCGCTCAGTCTGGCTAAGAAATAGGGCATATGGGCATCTATGGACGATGGGATGATCCAACACTAACACTTTACTTTGTAAAGGTAGCCCGCTTATATGCGTGCATATAGTTAATGAAGTCTCAACTAATTTCCTTTTGACGTTGCCACATTTAGTTAGATGGGCCAGGTCTACTTAAAACCAGAGTACAAGATTACATCCATATTGGAAGTCATAAACCAGTTCAATTTCAAAGCGTATCTATAAAGCAATGCATGTATATATGGTGTATATTTTTAAAACACAAGACAAATCACATATCTACAAACGAGCCAACTCGGACCGGTTCCCAGCCTCGTCAAAGAAGATCTTCTTCCCGGTAATCAACGACTCCTGCAGCGCAGCACCAATCCGAACAGCCTTAACAGCGTTCTCGAGATCAATAGGCAGCGCCGTGTTATCAAGACAAGCAGCCGAGAACTCATTAGCCTCGGTAACGAACGCATACTCAAAGCGATCGTAGTAGTTCTGGGGGATCTCCCTCCTGATTCCGGACTCGTCAAAGATGTTGACGTGGTTCAACGCAGGCTGGGTGTTAACAGCCAGCTTGCCCTTGGTGCCAATAATCTCAGTGGTGTCCTCCTGACCAGCGGCCATCATGCGGGAAGCATAGAAGTAGGCCATGCGGCCGTCGTAGAACTCGACCAGGCCGACGGCGTTGTCGCGGTCGTTGTGCTTGCGCAGATCGGGCTCGACGGCTGTGATGCCTACTGCCGAAACGGACTTCACTTTACATCCGTCGCCGAAGAACCAGAGGGTCAGGTCGATGTCGTGGATGGAGCAGTCGACGAAGATGCCGCCGGAGAACTCTGCGTACGCGACGAAGAAGCCGCTGGGGTCGAGCTTGTCGCAGGTTTGACTGCGGAGGACGGATGCAGTGCCGATTGCTCCTGATTGCATCTTCTTGTAGGCGTCTCGGTAGGAGCTGTCGAAGCGGCGGGAGAAACCGCACATCACTTTAAGGTGTGGGTTCTTCTTTGCTGCGTCGACGACTTTTTGGGACTGTATGAGAGGTGGAATGTCAGTTCATGGTTTCAATGTTTGGTTCTTCGTATTTGGCGGACTAGACTGAATTGGGGTTGTGGACTTAAAATACGACCAACTTACCACTTCGGGGCTAGTAGAGAGAGGCTTCTCGCAAAGAGTGTGCTTGCCAGCTTCAATTGCCTTGATTGCTTGCTCGGCATGCACTATAGTTGCCGATGCAACCACAACGGCAACCAGACCTTCATGCTTGAGCATGTCATCGTAGTTCTGATACAGGGTCACGCCAAAGGGTTCGAGGTGAATCTTGGCCCATTCGAGCTCGGCGGGGTCGGGCGAGCTGGCGGCCACAAGTTCAGCTCGGGGAGTACGCTGGAGGAAGTTCAGGGCATGGCGCTTGCCCATACGGCCTAGACCAGCACAACCAATCTTCAATTTTTGGGCAGACATTGTGAAAAAAATGATGTATATAAGGATAACAACGAAAATTAAAACTCAATTGCTAATTTAAAGGGGGAATTGCTGCTGGGAGCTCCAAGTTATACGAAAGGAAATGCGGAGTAAATGCGGAGGCCAGTCTCCGAAGATCATCTCCGCAAACGTGGGGCCGGAAAGTGAATTCCACACCGACAACCTTGGAAGTCTCCTAAAATATCATATCAGACTATCATCTGGTTAATTCAAATTCCGTCGGGTCTCTTCGATTCCCGTCGCAGTTTGCGTTTCGCAATATCCACTGGATCCCCAAATCCATCACCTCTCAACCAAGCAAGAGCTTTACGCAGTCCAGCACCCCGCACGGCCTCAGGATTTCCTTCAAGGATCGACCCCATAAGCGCCCAGGATAGAACAAACAGCAGCAACTCACCGCCCTTTCGGCCCTTCCATAGTCCACGCTTGACCCCGGTCTTGTACGCTGAATCAACAGCGGCCCGGAAGAACCAAAGGAATGTGCTGCGGCTGTTGCCCAGGAACAAAAATGGCAGACCGCCCAATGCTCCACTGAGGAAGAACCGCTTGGTAGGAAGCGTTGTTCGAGGCAAGTTGTTGTTCAGGAAACAGACACTACCCCAGGCTGAGCCAATAGCGGCGGAGAGAACTGCAGTCATGGTGATAATGCGCTTCGAGATGCTGTTCACTGATGACATAGGATGGAGCAGAATGCTCTTAAACTTGGGGATCGAAATCGCCAAAGTGACGGTCGTGAGGAACCGCGCAAGCGGCGGCACTGAGAGGAGTATGTGATGCAAGAATGCCGTGCTACAGTTTGGGAGGTTTGAGTGCAAGAGGGCGCATGACAGACTTGAGATTGCAGGGTGTGCTGGTCCAGTAATTGGGGAGATAGAAGCCACTGAAGACGGTAAGGTGTTGGGGTCGCCTGGATGTAGAATTGGAGAAACGAATGCCCTATGTCATATTAGCGACCGCTATACCCTCAAACACTCAGTTTCAAACATACGGCCAGCGGAGATCAGCAATGGAGGCAAGAGAGTTCACAATCTCTTCCTTCTCGGGCCAGGCGACGTTGACCGGGAGCGACTCCGGTCGGCCTTGGATATAGCTCGGCGAGAGCTTGAGAATGACATTTCCAAACCACTGTAGCATCGAATTAGCGACCGTAGTTCAGCCAAACAGATTCGCGACCACGAACATGAGGCGTAGTCTCGCGATCAAACACAAAGGCATGGAAGAGCTGCGCAAATGAGACGGGCATCAACAGCCAGCTGCCGAACCACCACGGGCGCTTATCCAACCAGCCTTTTGAGTCTAGGACATTAAACAAGAACTCCAAGCTCCTGGTGCCTGTGTAAATCGCCGCAGTCAGTCGGAGCTGGTCCTGCGGGCAGATGCCCAGGGCGAACCCCGCCAGACTTGCGCCGATCGCTGGTGCAAAGCGCGAGGTCAGCGCGCGCGAAATCTGCGGGTTGCGCTCTCTGAATGGTTTTGCATCGTCGGTGCGAAGGTTGGCTCGCAGTCGGATGAGGAAGCGGTAGAGGAGGCGATGGATGAAAAGGAGGAGGGATAGGGAAATAGAGAGACGGAATTTGGGAGACCGGAGGAGGGAAGTTTGGGTCTTTTTCCTGTTGGTAGAGCCAGCATTAGCGGATATTCCTGACGACTCTTTTCGTAGATTAAATTGATCTTACTGTGGAGCGCCTTGGAACCGAGTAATCAACAGATCCGCCAACTTCAACGCGATTCCGGAGCCAACAAAGACTCGCAGGGATGAACGAATAGCGGCTTCACTGTGTCGATTCTTCGGACGGGCGATTACATCGTAGCGAGATGGCGATGGGAGCTTGTTTTGGACGGCAGGGGCGCGTTTGATCACTGATTCGTGTAGGAATCGGTATTCTTTCGCGCTGAGACAAACGCGGAGGACATCGCGCAAGGCGGGCGGCGGAAGGTCCAGCGCATCCCCAACTGGAGGGTTGTCCGCAGACATGTTTGGGTTGTTGTTGATGCCAAATTAGAGCATGAGAGCAAGACCAGATGAAAGTCTGGGGATGGGGGAGTAGGCGCGGAGAAGCCCGACCTCGGCAATTCCAATTTCCAGCATATGGGGCCACGCTTTACTTGTTTACTGCATACCGTAACTGCATACCTACCTAGGTAGGTATGTAGATATTTTCTGGATAGATACCAATAGTTCTACCATTGCTCGAATTTAGATGATTTTGGGATTTTGGAGGCTTTAACGATCCTGTCGCATTTCGTTTCTCTCGTTTATCTACCATGAGAGGACATAGATCACATAATATTAAAATTTGGGGCCCTCATCGTCTTACCTTTATTTTCTGGGGACCATTATTGGACTTATTCAAATGAACTACCACAAATTAAAGTGATTTTCTGCAGCCATTAGTAGAAGAACAACAGAAGAAGACGGTCACGTGGTACGGGATCCCCTTATGAGATGGGAGCTTCGCTAATAACGCTCAGCAATCAAGAATACACTATTTTGTTACAGTTGCGATCAAATTGTGGTGATTTACGATGCTAACATAGGTACAACAAGGATTAATCAAGGAAGAAGGCAATACATAGGTGAGTCACGCGTGCGATGAGAAATCAAGCAACGAGACAACAACGAGCATCACTGTAGAGCTTCGTACGAAGGCCAAAGTCCCCGTAAACTTACGGCCAAGTCTGTAGCTATAGAGAACAAATCTTTTGATTCGCAATAGAAATAGCTATCTAACGATAGGTCCATGTCAGATCCAGGCCGATCAGACGGCTGGGGATCGTTGAAGGAAAGCAGCAATAGTGGCCTCGATTTTACCTATGTCGAAGGCCATGGGGTTTAAGACCTGCTCACAATAGACGGCATCGACCAACATTCCATAGGCATCGTCAAAGACGATATCGATGTAACGATCGTCATGGAACGGCGGGATCGCCATCTCTTTAATCCCGGGGATATTATGGACCCTTGATGCCAACCCCGCCCTAGCTTCGTAGTCCTTCTTGGCCAACTCACTGCAAGCCCTCTCATCAAGTGGCGGTGATATCAGCGATTCATCAACGAGTAGGGATACAAGTTCACAGACCCGTAACATTTGGGTATCCTGCCACGCAATGGTGTTGACAATACGGTGTTTCATGTCCTCTCCGACACGGCCATCGATAACAAGGTGACAAGCGGATGCTAGTGTGCAGCGATTTTGGCCTGCTGCTGCGCTGCCAAGTTCATCGAGGTAGCTATAGATAAGCCCAAGCTCCATATCGGAACCCTCTGATGCCTCGTTAGCATGCCCCTGTCCAGGTGATCGAACGGATCGGTGGCTGGCCCAGAATGTCTGCGCCCGGGAGCACGATTGGGGAAGCAATTTATGGCGGCTCTGGTCCGATGGTAGGTTCGCGATAGCGGTTGCGATATTTGGAGTCAGGACGAAGTGGGATATGTTGTGAGACCACAGACTTCTGCTGGATGGGACCAATAAAGGGGTGCAGCTGTCCTGGTTGGGTGAGACGTGTCTCATCTCTTCCCTTATCCTGGTGTAGTGCCGGTCAATGCGGCCCTCGGGATGGGTTGTCAGCTCTTCGATGAACGCTGCTGCGAACAAGGAGCAGCGGTATCTGCCGGATGCGGAGCGGTAGTTATACGATTGTTCCCCAATTGATGCGGCAGTCTCGACCACAACGTCACGGCCAGAGCCAGTATCTGCAGCGATCGTTGCCCATGACCCAGAGTAGCAAGCCTCATTAACAAGGAGAACCCGAATGCCCTGGGGCAAGGTCGCGAGTGCCGTGGTGACTTCCGCTCGAGTAAGATACTCGGTGCCGATCTGAGACTTGAGAATAATACGCGATCCGTCGAGGCCATGCGCCATGAAAATGATGATGACTCGGTCGCCAGTGGCCACGCGAGTAGAGACATTGCGGACCCAGTTGAGTATCTTGCGCTTCAAACCGCCTGGCCCGGCGATGTGGTAAAACGGATTTGCAGCCTCGGAGCTATCGTAGATCTGGGACCGCGGCCCCAGGTCATCACGGCCAAATAAGAAGGGACCTGTCGTATCGGTGATGAGGCGGAGATGTGTGCCGGATAGACAGGTAGGGTCGAGTCCATCAGCCATGAACTTTTTTGGGACCATGACAAAATCAGTGGCCAGAGAAGCGTCAAGGATACCGCCACAAAATACAACCAAAGTAAAAGAATGATGGCGACTGGCAGGCATCTTGCAGAAATTCTGAGATGGGCCGACGCTACGACCTGACAGAAAGGGTGAAGATAGATATCGGCGAGGAGAGCACAAGAGCAAGAGAAAGCGCAGTCAAGACGATCAGTATTGCCAGCTGACGAGGGAACTGAGGGGGAGAGAGAGAGAGAGCTATCTACAGCTACGCTATCAACAGGCAAACAACCTTAGCATTACTAGGCTGACCATTCAGGCAGCGACAGGATCTTGACAGCTGAACACATCATCGTGACGAGCACGATTTAGGGATGAAGAGGTACAAGATACAAGAACGCCTTCCCCTAAATTTGGACTTGGCAAGAATTAATGTCCTATTCTCTAAGCATACAGGTTTCTACCACATATGCTATTCGCATTTCATACATTGGAGGCCAACCTCGACAATCGGGTTTTTCAGGCTGTGCTAGTCAGAATATCAAAAGAGGCATCAAAAGAGGCATCAAAAAAGACTGACCAAGAACTTGACCGGCCGTCTGCATTTTGATCGATGATATACGGCCAGATATGGATGAAGATTCGAGCGGGATGAGGAGAATCAGGTAAAAAGAAAGAGAAGAGTCGAGGGAAGGAAGGAGTAAGAAGACCTCGGGAGGCTTTGAGTGCCTTATAGTTCGGGTATGCGGCTATTCCCGTCTTGGCGTGGATCGGTTGGCCCTGTTCCTAAGGCTATAATAAGGCCAGGGCTCGAATCACGAATGTCATGTCAGTCGTCAATTCGGTTGCTTTTGCCAATCGGTTGTTAATCAATGAAGTACGGAGTCTCCGCACTCGAATCACTCAGTACGAGGACCTGATTGCGGACTATCCAGAGCTGGTAGCCGAAGTCAAGGCCTAGAAACCTTTACCGGATCCCCTTCCTCTCGATGAGTTATGATCCAATGATCCCTTCCCCGTCACTATCCCAAGCCCTGATCCTAAGACAATGGTTTTCCTTCAGTTCTTTGCTATTTGTTATGTGTATGGAGACAGCCACCCTAGCCGATGAAGTTCCCTCAACCGAACCTCATAGAATTCTCGACATAGTATTGAGAGTTTGCTGTGTCCAGGATCCTGTCCCGGTCGGGATAAGATGGGGTCCTCTTTGTATTTGCAATTCATTCCAATACCATTCATCATGAAGTCTTAGTTCTCGTTGAAACTCGTACATCAGTCCTTTCCAAAACGTCCCTTCGTATCAGTTAAGGTCCTACGACTCTCGTCTGAGCATTTCTCAACCATTCTTAATTGTACATTTCTGGATCAGAGCATGTGCTCGGGAACAGGATGAGCCTATTGCGACCACTGGTCGTGAAATAACCGATACCCGATAAGCAGAAAGTGATTGGTTGTAGTTTCTATGCAGTTCCTGGCCTGATATCTCAGAGACCATGTTGGAAAGGTTTGCCGCGTGGGAATCCATTCCAGTCTTGGTCCAGGAGAGGAAATACATCGAAAGAAAATAGTACAAGTGGTAAAGAATATCCATTGACATACATCACAAACTCGAGTTAGATAAAACAGATCGAGCCACTATGGGCGTGGCCTATATTGTTTGACAACCTGGTTCTTCGAGTCTACTAAATTAGCTCGGAAGGAGTAGTTCGACCATCGCATTGCCATCTCATCGCGCTCAACAAAAAGGACGTTTCTATCTGTAACCAAGATCCGGTGTGCTTGAATAGAAGGTGCATGCTTACACGCCCAGGTCAGGGGTAACTAGGAACTAGGCAGATACATACGGAGTATATTTGTGCCTCCTAAGTTGATTTATAATGCACTTTTGGCTCATTTGTGCATATTTAAATAGGGCACCAATCAAACAAAAGACCGTATAAATGAAAGAGGGGGACTATTGTTTCAGCGCCACAATATGTTGGGACTCCATCTCCTTCAGGAGCATTGAGCCAGCCCTACGGGGCAAATCGAGAAACTCGTCAAATTAAATGCTTGGCGTGAAACACAAGCTTGACGGAGCTCCACATGGCTTCCCATGGGCGCAATATAGTCCTGAAGATATCTATTCCGTGTCCTAATTGGATCATGAGCAGTTCGCCCAGACTGTAACCAATTATTCAACCGTTCTGTCTCGTTCCGTTTACCCGGAGATATACCGAGAATTAATTATTCCAGCAATAACGGTCGTTTCAACTGGGGTCTAGATTCGGTGGAGCTAAATGTTTCGGAGAACTTGCCAAGTCGGGTGTAGTTAACCCTAATGGATTAATCTAATGGAGTAGAGCACTTCACAATTACCATGCACCCCTGGACCCCATGACTTCCCAAATGATCCGAGTGAGATTAGGGGCCAACATGGTAGATGGCGATGGACCCGTTTCATAAAGATACTAGCGCAGGGGCTAGAAGGAGGATACCGTGCAGGCCAAGCATTTAAATATCAAGGCCAAACCCGATGGAATAGCTTATTCAAACCCATCCATTCTTTCTTTCCTCATTTCCTTCTGCACTCAAATCGGCTAGCCCGGAACATACTCTCTTTCTACTCCGTACTTGTCTGTTGACCGGATATTTACTTCAATATGCGTACATCCTTCCTTTCCATGCTGGCCCTCGGCGCCGCCGCTGTGTCGGCTGCCCCAGCTCCTTCTCGTGCTTCCGAGCTGGTCGAGCGCGGATCCTCCACCTGTACTTTTACCTCGGCGGCCAGCGCCAGCGCCAGCAAGAAGGCCTGTTCCACCATTGTGCTGGACAACATCAAGGTTCCTGCCGGCGAGACTCTCGACCTTTCCAAGCTGCAGGACGGCACCAAGGTAGATATTCCCTGATAAGAACGGCAAGAACCGAAGATTTAATAGCTGCTGTATAGGTCATCTTCCGGGGTGAAACTACCTTCGGATACAAGGAGTGGAAGGGTCCCCTCATCCGCGTTGAAGGCTCAAACATTGAAGTCTCCGGCGAGAAGGGTCATCTCATCAACGGTGACGGAGCCAGATGGTGGGACACCAAGGGAACCAACGGCGGCAAGGACAAGCCCAAGTTCTTCTACGCCCACAAGCTGAAGGACTCTTCCATCACCGGCCTGAACGTCAAGAACACCCCCGTCCAGGCTTTCAGCGTGCAGGCCGACAACCTGGTCCTCGACCACATCACCATCGACAACTCCGACGGTGATACCAAGGGCGGCCACAACACCGATGCCTTCGACGTTGGCGAGAGTACCTACATCACCATCAGCAACGCCAACATCAAGAACCAGGACGACTGCCTGGCTGTCAACTCTGGCGAGGTAAGCAGTCAAAGAATACACCTATCACAACCAAACTAACCCGGCTGTCCATTAGAACATTGTGTTTACCGGCGGCTACTGCTCCGGCGGCCACGGTCTCTCTATCGGATCCGTTGGCTTGCGCGACAACAACACCGTGAAGAACGTGACCATCTCCGACTCCACCGTGACCAACTCTGACAACGGCATCCGCATTAAGACCATCTACAAGGCCACCGGTGACGTCTCTGACGTGACCTTCTCCAACATCGAGCTGTCCAAGATCGCCAAGTACGGTATCGTCATCGAGCAGGATTACGAGAACGGTAGCCCTACCGGAACTCCCACCACCGGTGTCCCCATTACCGGTCTGACTGTCGAGAAGGTTACCGGCAGTGTTGAGAGCAAGGCTACTCCCGTCTTCATTCTCTGCGGTGACGGTAGCTGCTCTGACTGGACCTGGTCTGGAAACGATATCTCTGGCGGTAAGGCTAGCAGCAAGTGCAAGAACGTGCCTTCTGTCGCTTCTTGCTAGATTGCTGGGGATCAAATAGTGATCACTAAACGGCATGGTATCGTCAGGCAGAGACTGGGCTATCTTAACGGCAAATTTGGCTGGATGAACTAGGGGATGATGAGGTTAAATATGCCGGTAGTTCATTGTTTTTCTTGGACGTCATTGTACTTATATAGCCATCTATGGATGGATTAAATTGAATGGTATTCAACTACCTAATATTAGCTTAAAATACACCTTACATTAACACAATTCGATTTATATATATCAATTTATATCTACAGCCTTGAAATATTTCTTCACAATTAGAAATCAACGCCAAGCTCACCGTTCGATGACGCAATGAATTCGCTTCCTCGATCACATTAAAACCAACCCTCCAACACCCTTCTCTCGTACAAACACAAGTCACAATCGTATCCAAAAATGCATGTCCTTCTACTCGGCGGTCACGGCAAAGTTGCCCTCCACCTTACTCCGCTGCTCCTCAACCGGGGCTGGAGCGTAACCAGCGTCATCCGCAACCCCACGCACGAAAACGAGATTCTAGCTCTCGGCAAAGGCCTTAAGGGCACTCTCAATGTGCTACTCTCGAGTTTAGAGGACGTAAAGAGTGCCTCAGACGCTCAAAAAATCATCGACACGGTTACGCCAGACTATGTCGTCTGGTCGGCTGGTATGGCACCCCTCACTCACCCCGCACCTACTTAAAATCATTGTACTATCGCAACACACAACTTGGAATGCGCACATGAGTCGAAAGAAGAAAAAAAAATAACCACATAGAGCTCTATAATCCATCCAAACCCCAATCCACAATTCCCCCAAACTAACACGCAAACACAGGCGCGGGCGGCAAAGGCGGACCAGCACGCACAATCGCAATCGACCAAGAAGCAGCGAAACACTTCATGACAGCATCCTTCGCATCACCAGGCGTAAGCAAATTCCTCATGGTGTCATACCTAGGCAGTCGACGCAAGCAGCCAAGCTGGATGCCCGACGACCAATGGGCGGGGATAGTAAAGACGAACACGGAGGTGCTGCCGACGTACGCTCAAGCCAAGCAAGAAGCCGATGAGTACATGACAGCACTTGCTGCGCAGCGGGAAGCGGGAGTCTGGACCGACGCGGTCTTTCCAGGCTATTAATCTGCGCCCTGGGCTTCTGACTGACCAGCCTGCGACGAGGAAGGTCGAGCTCGGGATCACGCCTAAGGGTCGGGGGAGTGTTACTCGGGAGGATGTGGCGATTGTGGCGGATATGTTGCTTGGTAGGGCTGATACGGAGGGGTGGATTGATCTTGTTAATGGGGAGGAGGGGGTTGAGGGGGCTGTTGAGAGGGTCGCGAGGGAGAAGGTTGACGCCGTTGTTGGGGAGGATGTTGAGGGTATGGTTAAGAGGTTCTTTCCTTAGAGGGTGATGGTGTTCGGGCTTAGACCACTAGGTTTATTTACTGAAAGAGCTTGGGGTTGGATATAGGTACAGGTTACTTTCCGGATCTTACATCTTTCAGAAATGAAAACGGAACATGAATATCAACATGAACATGAACAGGTCTTCGGTGTATATTGCGTGCATATCTAAAACTTCTCATTTACAGCTTGGCTTTAGGTGCCTCGGCCGCCCCCTTGAACTTCTGTTTCAGAATCCGACGCAGGATCTTCCCACTGGGATTCTTGGGGATCTCATCCACAAAGTGGACGCCACCACGCAGACGTTTGTGGCTTGCGACCTTGCTATCCAGCCATTTGATAATTCTTGCTGCTTCATCCTTCTCGCTTGTTCCGGAAGACTTGCTCTTCGCGCTGCGAACCACACAAGCCATAGGAACCTCGGAACCGTGTGCCTCACTCTCAATACCAATGACAGCAACATCATCAATAGCATCGTTGTCAACCAGATACCCTTCCAACTCAGCAGGAGGCACCTGGAAGCCCTTATATTTGATAAGTTCCTTGACACGATCGGTAATGTAGAAATTACCCTTGGCGTCCTGGTATCCAACGTCACCAGTCTGGAACCACCCATCCTCAGACAGGCAGCCCTTGGTAGCCTCTGGGTTCTCGTGATAGCCCAGGAAAACGTTAGGTCCTTTCAGGTACAATTCGCCAACCTCGCCCTCGCCAACCTCCTTAGGCTCGGATCCATCCTCAGGCATAGTCATGTACTTGGCTTGCATATTAGGCATCAAGCGGCCGACGGAACCCATGGCTTCGCGCCAGTCCTCCCACCGTTGGGAGTGTGTAGTTGGGCTGGTCTCGCTGAGTCCGTAGCCCTGCTTAATGCCAACCTTGATGCGGGAATAGACTGCTTCTACCAGCTCTTGAGTGAGTGGTGCAGCGCCTGAGTTCATCATGCGCAGACTTGAAAGGTCATATTTGTCGACCACCGGGTGCTTGCCTAGCAATAGCACCACAGGAGGGACGATATAACTGAACGAGCAGCGATAGTTCTGCACGTGGGCGCACCACTTTTCAATGTCGAATTTGGACATGACAATCAAGTGATAACCCTTGTATAAAGCCTGGGTAATTAAGCAAGTCAATCCTAAAAGCTCTCGTTAGAATATTGTTCATCCGAGCATCTGCGCAATTGAAAGCCATACCATAGATATGATAGAACGGCAAAAATGCCAGGACCCGATCACCCTTTCCATCAGGACCACCATTCCAGCTCAACATTTCACCCTCGGCAATGAACTGCTGCTTGATATTTGCAACGATATTCCGATGCGATATCATGACACCCTTCGGCACACCCGTGGTCCCAGAAGAATAAACCAAGAAAGCCACATCCTTCGCAGGAGTGATCTTCTGCTTGCGGTAGCGGGTAGCACCAGAGATATTGCGCACAGAGGTGAAATGCTTGACGCGCGCATCGGGATCACGCTGGTCCCCAATCAGGATAATGCGGTCTTCAGGCATGCCAACTTTCTTCGCCGCTTCCCGCGCAACGGGCAGCACCGAGGCTTGCGTTACAAGACCCTTGGCATGGGAGTTCTTGAGCTGGAAGGCCAGCTCGTCAACCGTGTAACCCGGGTTTGCAGGCGAGATGGTTCCGCCGGCCCAAAGTGTGCCCCACATCACCACGGGTGTATCGATGCTGTTTGGCGTGAAGAGGGCCAGTACATCGCCCTTGCGCCACTCATACAGGGCTTTGAGGCCCTTGCCGAAATCTAGTGAGGCATCACGTAGCGATTTGTATGTGTAATGACGTTGGGTATCGGCATCTTGGTAGATAACTGGTGGGGTGTCAGTGTTGAGAAAACTAAGAGAAATACAATGCCGTATTTAATAGCGTAGCACTAGGGGTTTCTCATTGGATATCACGCACTCTTGTCATCTGGGTAAGCTCTGTCCTTGCGCTCAAATAGAAAGGTCCAAAGATCCACTTCTGGGATGTCGACCAGGGGGTAGTTAGAGGATACGGGCATTGGGGGGAAACAAAGCTATGGAGCCGGTAATGGGAATGTGAATAGAGGCTCAAAGGGACATACGAAAGACGAAAGGAAACACACGAGCAACCGAGTACTTTAAAGAGATGGGGCTTTCTCCGCATTCTCGGCATTCTCGGCTGGCGGCTTGCCTCGGCCCAATACCGCCGAGCAATAAAGCCGATTTCAAACTGCTTGTTCTTGGGCTTTTCGGCATTAAATTGAACGATCAAAGCTTATACTGCTCACTACATAGTCCGAGTACTTATCTGCTTTGTTGGGGTTCATGCAGGATACCGAATTGACGTTGAGATCGGCACTCGAAGATCTCGGCAATTCAACGACCTCCGCATATACACGCACTGCCGGATGATAGGCAACATGTAGAAGTAGGAAATATATAGTTATAGAGTTGTTCAAATATGACCTTGATATGTGGCATATACGGTCTAATAAATGCACTTGGGTAAAACTGGGATGTGGCATCACAATGCTATGCCAACCTGAAACCTCGCAATTTAATACCGTCGACCTCCAACGCTTCCAATGTTGGAAGTCGGGTAATTGTATAGTGGCATGGAACAGATTCGACGGAGTGAGTGCAATAGACATAATGATCTGGAATAGCCGACTCATTTGGGAAGAGGCCAGTCTGGAAATATATATCTGTAGCATGAGATATATCTTGTCCATGGAAAGCGATGGGGAATAGAAGACATAAGGAAGTACGCTTTCCTGGAGATGTGAAGTCAGTCCTTGCTAGCTCATATTCAATACCACATTTAAACACAATGTAGTTCAATAAACCAAGCCAATAGATTGAATAACACGATCCCCCAGAGTAAAGGGAGCGGGGGTCCCATTTGTGGAGCAGTTCACACAGTAATACGACGTAGAACCTCGTGGCCTAGACCCAGGGACCTTGCGACGGGGCTGCCTAAGGGTCTTTCTAGTGTGCCCTTGTTTTCTAGCTTACGATGTGCACGGGAATGAAATTTCAAGTGTCGTTAAGATTTAGACTCCTTCCCCGGTGACACAGCAAGCCGAGTGAAAGAGTATCTCGTTTTACCTCGCCAGATTCGACGAGGGACTAAATCCAGATCCCAAGATGAATTCATGCCGACAAGATCTTAAATTGAGTTGGAAACAGCTGACCCAGACTGGAAATACATGCTGAAAAAAAGAGCCCAGATGAGAGTTTTGCTGGATTCCATTTTTGCTTTCCCAGCACCATTTCCTCCGCACACCACTCCGAGGGGAATCGTTTGAAATCGTTTACTTGAGGGGAATGAAACGGGAAGAGTGGGTGGCACCAATACCGGGACGACCGTGCTTGACGGGCTTGCTGGGAGGTTGTTAGTGCTCTGATGTTGATAGTAATGGGAACAAATCTCGGGAGTACGTACTAAGAGATGGAGAACTCAGCGAGGTAGTGACCAACCATCTCGGGCTTGATCTCAACCTGGTTGAACTCCTTACCGGAGTAGATACCGACGACGGAACCGATCATCTCGGGGACGACGATCATGTCACGGAGGTGGGTCTTGACGAGGTCGGGCTTCTCGTTGGGCTTGGCCTCCTGCTTGGCCTTGCGGAGCTTCTTGATGAGACCCATGGGCTTGCGCTTCAGACCGCGGTTGAAACGTCTGCGGGCACGGGCGTGAACGACATCACGGAGCTGCTCGGAAGAAAGGTCGAGGAGCCTGTAAAAGGATTCAGTCAGACCAAAGTCGTTTGCAAATTTTGTTCCTTGGTGTCCATTCGCAATGCAGCGCCAAAGAGATGTGAAACAAAACGCCACATGTGGTGCGTCCACAATAGTTGTTGCCATGGTAGATGACCACCTTCAATCCCATCTCACAAGGCGCTGGCTGCGAATGGATGCCCAAGGGTTCGATGGTTGGTAATGGAAATGGAAACGTACTGGTCGAGGTCAATGCCGCGGTAAGAAAACTTGCGGAACTGTCTTCTCTTCTTGATCTCTGTTCGGCGAAGGTTCAGTCAGCGTCTGCGATCATGTTGTGCGTGTATCCCTGCATCCCAGGTCCATGTCGTTCCCCGCCAATGTGCAACTCTTCAATAATCATCGTATATTCGATCGTAATGCGCGCCCTCCTCTCTCATTCGTTCTTCTGTCCAGGGGCGATGGGTAGGGTGGGTTTGATTCTTCATAACGTACCGGCAGCCTCCTCGGCGTTCTATATGAAAACTCCAGGTTAGTGTATCGCACGGGCTTGAAGGGCGAGGGCGAAAAAAACTCACGTATTCGGTGTCAGCCATTTTTGCAGATATTCCTGTAAGCCGCCTTTCGACCGTATCTCGAAAAGCGAAGGAAGATGGGTTGTCGGAAATTGTCGTGTCGCTGAGCGGTCGGGCTGCTAACACACAGGCTCTAGGAGGTGGGCAGCACTCGTTAAGCGACGGGTAGGTTCCAAGCCCTAGACGCTATACCCGTTTGGGGAGTCGGTAATCTATTTTGAACATTGGTTTTTGTTTCGTAATCAAATTCTTGGTAATCTTGATTTACCCGCCTTTGCTTGGGGAAGTCATCAAATGTCTTGTACCCATCAGTGAAATTTATTTGTATTATGATTACCCATCGCCGTCCCAGGGCTATGTCGTATCAGAACCTGATGGCCCTTATCTGAGTACATCCAAGTTAGCATGACGTGGATTGAATATCTAGTTCTCCAAGAGAATTTGACTACGCGCTATTACTTAAAACGCTGAGCGGGTCCCGGCGATCTTTCAAGAAGTACATATACGAAAAGTTGTAGTGAAGGCCAGACTAGTTGTATTGGCTATAAGCTTATTCCAGCTCACATGAAAAGTCGCAACTGTATCAAAACAGTCTCAACCGAACACACTTGAGAAGCCAACCGGCGCAAATCTTGCCCGGACTGACGAGCCAACCAAACATCTGTTCCCCAGAACCATGATTTTTAGGCCTTGGATTAAACCGCTTAATCGAAGAGACCGAATCCCATGTCCTCATCGGACTCCTCCTCGACCTTCTCCTCCTTCTTCTCCTCAGCGGCAGCCTCGGCACCACCGGCAGCGGCAGCGGCAGGGGCGGCGGCAGCACCACCACCGGAGGGAACGGAAGCGAGCTTGGTAGAGCCCTCAGCGATCAGCTATATAAAGAGTCAGCATGCGGTTCATGTCGGATATGTGCGCGTGCGAGTATCACTAACCTCCTGGAGGTCCTTGCCCTGGAGCTCAGCGATGACCTTCTCGAGACGGTCACCCTCAGCGTCGATGCCGACGGAGGAGAGGACATCCTTGATGTCGGCGGCGGAGGGGGACTCGTTGCCGGCAAGGGCGAGGAGCAGGTAAGCGGCGAGGTACTTCATTTTGAATGGACTGGAACAAAATTTTCATTAGTATCACGAATTCAAGATCGGATGCGATCGCACTTCTTAAGCCGCAAAATCGGCTGAGAAGCAACAAAACAATGTGCACATACCGTTGATGATTATTATCTGAACAAGAGAAACAATCGATTTAACCGCGAATTGGGCGGAGACTGCAACGTCGAGTTCTGGTGGAAGAGGTTGGTTGACGAAGGATTAACCGAGCGCTCAAAATCTTGAAAAAAGGTGGTGCGAGTGGGTGTGGCTAGTGCCGGCGGGACTTCTAAGCGAGCGCTGTGGCGCAGTGTGTTTGTTCCCACGTGACTCTTTCATATCCGGCCTTGATAATTGCATGCTGGCCTATAAACCTGTCTGCCTTCTCGTCTCGTCTACGGAGTAATACCTCTTACTTGGATACATATATATATCCCTCTATACATATATATACGTGTCCTTTGTGCTAGTTCTGTCATATTGGAATAACAGAAAATCCGGAGCGAGCCAAGCCAGAGATCTATTCTCATGCTATTGGGTTCGGAGTCATGAAGTTACTTAGTCGTACCAAATATCGACGGTGAGCGACTTCTTCTCTGTACCACTCTTCAATCTAAGACTTTACACACTTCGGGATATCTCTACAACCAAAATGAGTGTATGGCTACCTATCTTTCTTTTCACTTCGTTTTGACTGACATAATATAGTTCCTTGATTCCGTTCTCTCGTCTCTTCAGACGGGAAAGCCGTCCCAACTCCCACAGTCTCAGGCGCCTACCTCGCCTGCGCCTTCTTCGGTCCCAAAAAAGGAGGATCGAAAACCGACCGATGAGCGGCGGGCGCCTCCCACCAGTGGGAATGCCAGTGGAATCAAGCGCAAAGCTGAGGATCAGCTGCCTCGCCCACCGAAATCTGAAAGCAAGGTGACTAATAACTCAGCTTCAATGAAGTCTACGCTTGCCACGAGACCAGCGGCATCACCAGCATCACCGAAAGTTGTGCCCAAGCCAGTCCCGACCAGCTCCAGGCCGACCACGTCTAAGTCCACACCTAAATCCAGCTTGTCTGCGGCCCCCAAAGTGACAGCCTCACGCAAGGAGCCCGCTCCCAAACCCGCATCAGCAGCCGCTGCTACAACCTCGAAGCCGCCACCAAAGGGATCGTTTGCAGAGATCATGGCGCAGGCAAAGGCTAAGCAAGAGACGGCGCCTGTTGGAGTAGGCTTGCTACGACATCAGGCCGGCCCCAAGGAAAGACTTACCAAAGTGGAGCGCAAGCGGCGTATGATGGAGCTCCAGGCCAAAGAAAAAGAAGCGCGTCTGGGAAAGAAGCCTGGATCGGGTGTTTCTGCGAAGGGCAAGCCTGCTGCCCGGCAGCGAGATTCTGAGGGGCCATCGTACAAGGGCACGGCCAAACCGACTCAGACCCCCGAGCCTCCTGCTTACCGTGGAACTTTGGGCCTGCCGTCAAATCGTGGTGGAAGTGACCGTCGACAACAGCCTCGGAACCCTCGACAGAACGAATATCTCGGAACTGACGAAGAAGATGAGGGTGACTACGGTGGCTACGACGATTACTACTCCGATGCGTCTTCCGATATGGAGGCTGGAATTGACGATGTGGACCGCGAAGAAGCTGCTGCATTGGAATATGCCAAGCGGGAGGATGAGAAAGAGCTGCGACTAGAAATGGCAGCTAAGAAAGAGAAGTTGGAGCGCCAGCGGAAATTGGCCGCTCTCGCTTCTAAGGGCAAGCGTTGAAGTTTGGACGTTTAATTACTGTCGAATTTCTACTTTTCTACTTTCGACTATTTTGCATGATCTCTTTTGTTTTTGGGTAGGCCTACATGTTAACTCCGCATTATGAGCGTTCGGGGTGTCCATAGACGGGGATACCTTCATCTTTTCTTTTTGTTTTGAAGCACAATAGCGAGCGCTATTTCAATACCAACTTTCTTTTCTTTTGGACTATCGTTGTATATTGTAATTGACCTTCGGAAGAATTTCATATTGAAGTCATCGGCTTGATATGACGGGCAACTCCAAACACGCTTGGCCCCACTTAACGGGTGACATCACCCACGCTCACCTCCAGGGCTTCCCTCCAGCATAAGTTATCTTCTACAATTTCACTGTTTCACTGTTTCCACATACCCAACTATTCATCATGGAGTCCGTTCATCATGTCTCAGTCTCATCAAAGATACTCTTTAGCAAGGTGCGCAAGATTGTACCTCCAATGCTTGAAAAGTTCCACAAAGGTTTGTTCATCGGGTCGATCTCCGTAATCGACGCTATCTACCGTGGATGCAATCAACATCCCCGCTAACTATTAGTCTAGGACAGCTTGGCCGTGTAGCTGTTATTGGAGGTTCCCTAGAGTATGTTCCCTGCTTAGTGACACTGGCATCCTACTAACTGGCAAAAGCTACACCGGAGCTCCATACTTTTCAGCCATGGCCTCTGCAAGACTTGGTACGTACCCAAACACGCCCATGCTCTCCAAAATATATTAATTCTCGAACTGCAGGATGTGATATGGTATGTGCGAAGAACGACATACGTTCTGCAAACGACTAACAATCACCAGAGTCACGTACTCTGCGAACGATCCGCAGCATCAGTAAGCTATCACCCGGCCTATATTGAACCCACTCTAATCATGTCATGCACAGGTCATCAAGAGCTACTCCCCAAATTTGATGGTACATCCATTGCTTCCAAGCATCGACACTGTCAAGGACCCCAATTCAATTGATGTACCATCACTGGCGGGTCCGATTATCGCCATGCTATCTCGCCTCCACGCGCTTGTGATTGGACCTGGTCTCGGCCGCGACGAAGTGACGCTAAAGGTGGTTGCGGAAGTAATCAGAGAGGCCCGATCACGATCGATCCCATTTGTGCTAGATGCAGACGGATTGCTGATTGTGACGCAAGACCCGAGCCTAGTCAAAGGCTACAAGGAATGTATCCTTACGCCAAATGTGGTAGAGTTTGGCCGTCTAGCCAAAACGATGGGCATCAAGGTCGCCAGCCAAGTGGAGATCGCGCAAGCCGGAAACGACGACATCACCGACAAAGCATCAGATGCCTGTGAGCAGCTGTCTCAAGCCTTTGGCGGCGTGACCATCATTCAAAAGGGCCCTCAAGATGTGATCTCCAATGGAATTACCAGTATCATCTCTGATAGCGAGGGTGGCTTGAAGCGCAGTGGCGGTCAAGGAGACACACTGACTGGATCATTGGGCACATTCCTAGCTTGGCGAGCAGCTTACCATGAGAAGATGTGGGACTCCGGCGAGCAGGATAACGAGAAGGAGGCACAGAGTATTGAAGATGTCCAGGCAGAACTCAGTTCTGAGAACAAGCGCATGTCGCCGGTAACGACTCTGCTACTGGCGGCTTGGGCGTCAAGTAGCATTACACGAGAGTGCTCGCGACGAGCCTTTGCGGATAAGGGCCGGAGCATGCAGGCCAGCGATTTGACTGATGAGGTTCACGGGGCGTTCTTGAGGCTAATTGGGGAACCAGAGGGATCTAAGACGCACCTCTAGGCTACTGTGTCAAACGCTACTAGCCATGAATCTATGCGCCAGAAAGACAATGCAGCTTTTCAATACACCAGAGCATACCTCCATGTATCTAAGCCTAGCTGCACTTAGAGCCACGCCAATGAAACATGTCAACATGTCAACATGTCTCGTCCACTTTACGATGGTCCACACAAGCGGTCTACAGTTACCAAAAGGAAGATTCTCGAACCCTGCATCTCACGCACAAAAGGTTCCGCTCCGATATTGCAATCTCAACTGCACTGACTCTGGACGTGGTTATATGGTAGCATAGGGCACTTTTTGTAGCATTTTACCTGAGATAAAGAAACGGCTCATAGTATCCATGGATGTGAATTGCGGCTTATACAACTCACCGATCAGCATGGTCTAACCTCGTCTTTCGGTGCTTACGCTTGACTCAGGCCTCAGACCGGCCCCGATTGTCGATATTAGGTGAAAATATAACATTACCAGCCAATAGAGGTCGTCTGACAACGCAATATGATTATCAGACTCGGAGTATTGTTTTTGAGCGGCAATGCAAAAAAGTGTGTCCTGAATGCGCACCTTAGACCCTTACCCTTGATGGCCGGCCAAGTAAATAGAAACCAAAAGCAAAGTGCCACAGCCCCTGCCTCAGTCTCGAGTAACCAACGCCCAAACTTTCGCTGTCTCGTTTGTTTTAGCCTGCCTTTCGTCATGTTCCAAAACCATGCAGAAGTCATTTGCAGAACCCTGACCAGATCAAAGAATACCCAGCTCGTATCCATAAAGCTTCAAGCAGTGTGAGACATCTGCCTTGGCAAGTCGAAATCCCCGCATCTCTATACGGCTATTCACATCGAGATCTGAATGTGGCTAGAGGCATGGCTCTGAGACATACACCCCGCCTTCCGCTGAATCGGTATTTTAAGACCTGAACAGTCTTAGGTGTGCTGCTCAAAGGCAATGTTGAGCTAACAAGCCATCGACATCATGTTGGACAACAAGGATTGGTAGTGTTCTGAGGTATTGTTCCAGACCTCGTATTCACAGCCCAACCCCGGATGTTCTCCCACTGGTGCCGGATATGCGTATCGCCTCCTTCACCGACCACTGGGGAACCCAGACCAGACTGAAAATGACCTCGTGATGCAATGCAGGGAACCAGGCGAAGAACATCTTCCACAACGAAGGTGTACCGGGCCTAAGAATTGACATAAGCATATACGCCCTTGGAGACGGGTATATAAGATGGCGAATCTCCCAGCAGAAGATAACGCCATCAGAAACCAATCCCCAGACACAAGCCAACAGATCTACTCCAAGTCTATACTCAAGCCCAAACATCCACCAAGATGCATTTCTCCATCCTCACCTTGATCGTCGCCACCGCCTCCCTGGTGGTCGCTGACCCAACACCATGGTCCCAGTGCGGCACCTGCAATCCTATCTCAGGCAAGAACGGCTGTGATCCCTCAACCTCATGCATCAACACGGGAACATCCTTCCACTGCGCCTGCCGTGCCGGCTTCAAGGCGTCTCAGTACGACAACGACGTGTACAATCAGTTCCGCCTGCCGATGCCGAACTATGAGTTCCTTGTTTTCGTTCCTGAGCACACGACTTGCAACACCCCGTGTAATGATCCGTATGCTGCTCCTTCCGATCTTTGCAAGGAGGTCAAGCTTCAGCACCAGTGCGCGGCTTAGTATTTCAGTCCGGGGTAGGAGTGGGTTTGCTGGTAACAGGGGGAAGAGAGGGGAGACTCCAGACAAGGTACGGGGGGTAGTGCAATGCTCAAAGGACCGAGTTGGATCCATAGTGCGAGATATTCTGACGGATAGCATGTGTACACGTGTCACTCAATTGATATTGCTTTAGTGGAAAATGAGGATGTAAATGTAGATTAAACAAGTAGATTGGGAAGATCTTAATTGACCCTACGAAATCATAAGAACCGACTCCATTTCCCCCAAGAATACACCCAAACACCCATCGCCTTAATTTCAGCCAGTTTCAGATGCATCTTCAACACGTACAAAAAGCCCGATTGACATTCAAGAAGAGAAAAATATAATGGGAGACTTCCACAATTACATGTCCATGTCGCCGTCAACTTCAGTGAAGAGTAGACGCGTGCCGTTGCCAGTGACTTGCCAGAGCTATAGATAATGTTGTTAGTGAGAAACTAGTGACCTTCTGGGGTTATCAAAACTTACGTTCATCTCAGCATATTCATCGATAGTCATGGTGAGGTTATCCTCGGTGAAGCCTCGGGCCAGCACACGCTCACGAATACGTCTCATGCTCATCTCACCTTCTTCACCATCCCCAACAGCAGCGGCACCGCTCTCTTTCATGCTGCGGATCAAATTGTAGATCTTGCTGGATGGGGTGTTGTCGGCGCCCTGCTCGCCATCATTGTACAGAGAAGCCTTACTGATCTCAATGAGACGCAGAGCCTCGTCGACATCCTCGCGAATAACCTCCTCGGCGAAGCGAAGACGAGCAAGTGCCTGCGAAAGACGAACGATGCCGAGCAGAGTACGGGGAGAGACGTGAGAGAACTGTCTCTTCTTGGACTCATCTATCTTTTGTCTCTTGCGCATGGCCACATAAGCACCAACCATGTAGTCAGAAACGCTGGTTGGCACAATAGGACGGTATGTGCGTGCCTTGGCAACATACTGACGGACCTCGTGAGGAGTGAACATGACTCCGGCTTCTTCATTCTCCGGGTGTTTGTTGTGCATGTGGACGTAGGTGACGTGGTGGGCCAGCTCCTCGTCGCCCTCGCGGGACGGGGTATCTAGAAGCAAGAACATAACATCGAAACGAGAGAGCAAAGCGGCGGGGAGGTTAATGTTCTCCACGGGTGACACCCGAGGGTTGTAGCGACCATATAGCGGGTTGGCCGCTGCCAGGATGGAAGTACGGGCGTTGAGGGTAGTTGTGATACCCGCCTTGGAGATGGAAATAGTCTGCTGTTCCATCACTTCGTGAATAGCTGTTCGGTCCGCGTCCTCCATCTTGTCGAACTCATCAATACAGCAAATACCGTTGTCTGCAAGAACAAGGGCACCTCCCTCCAGCACCATCTCGTCTGTGACGGGATCTCTCATGACTGCGGCGGTGAGACCGACACCACTGCTTCCTCGTCCGGTGGTGTACACACCACGAGGAGCAACCTTGGTAATGTATCGAAGCAACTGCGACTTGGCCACACCAGGGTCACCCATCAAGCAGATGTTGATGTCTCCACGGATGTGCATGCCATCACCCATCTCTTTCGTGACACCGCCAATCAGAAGCAATAGCAATGCCTTCTTGACATCAAGGTGTCCGTAGATTTCGGGTGCAATCGACCGTGAAAGGTACTCATACATATTGCCGGAACGCTGGTGCTGCTCGATCTTGCGGAGAGTACGGCTATCCATACCCATGTCATTATAGGACTTTTTGTGCTGGGTGATGTGCTGGGCCTCCAAGTATGTGTCAGTCAGCAGGCCAGCGCGAATAGCCCGGAAACCAGTGTAGGGAGTGGGCAGGAAGATGCCTGCCACGTCAATAACGTCGCCAGGGTTCAGTTGGCGAGTGAGAGCGCCGTGGCAGTGAATAGTCAGAGTGCGAGGAATATGGCCCACGGGGACCTGGTCGGCCATTTCCTGGATCTTGACCTCCTGGAAAGGAACAAACTTTGATGCACGAGTTGACAGGAAGAGCTGACCCTTCGAGTTGTTCTTCTTGCATTCCTCTGACAAACACTCGCTCAAGGGGAGGAATTGCTTGGTGGTGATGGGCTGGAACACTTCGCAACCACAGCGATCGCAAGTGTAGGCGTTGATCTGTACGGCCGGCTTGACATCGGAGACACGGGTGGTGATACCGCGGACTGTAATCAAGGTGCCCAGGTGCTCACCTCGCACATGACGGACGGCGAGGGCTTTGGAATCGCGCTCGGCGCTAGACCCCGAAGGTGTGAGGGGCTTGAAGTTGAGGGTATATCTACGCGTGAGTTCCGGAGGGAACATGGATGGGGCAGTCGCAGCAGCTTCCATGTCGGCCTCCATTGCGGTTTCCATAGTCTCATTTCGCTTCTCGCGCTGAGACATGATCACATCAAGCACATCATCTTTGAATCTGCACAACAATTAGTTTAGCAGCCGCTGCATTCGCATAGAGATAAACTTGGCGTACGTAATATCCTTTGTCTCCCTAGGCATAACCTCATCGACCGCTTGAGAGATAACATCGATATAGCGTTTTGTGTTCTTTTCGATAGATTCGACGAGCTTCAGGTCTTCTCCCTCGGGCAGGGACTTCTCGAACTATTACCACCATTGTGAGCTAGAATTTAGCGAGAGGAGTTCATATTGGATACTTACAACTGACAGGTCATCCAACTCAATCAAGATATTAGATTTATCCCGGTTTGCGATATCCTGCAGAATTTGCATGTACTTGAGCTTTGGCTCCCGGTGCCTCCTTGCTCCTCGGGCGTTTGCCCCGTTAGTCTCATCGACATCATCCATGAAATCATATTCATCACTAGTCTGGCCATCGTCGATGTTCAGATCCTCCAAGGCCTCGGTCGCAGCGGCTTCCGAGGACGATTGGAAGGTCTTGAACCCCTTCAAGAAATCCTTGAAGCCATTCAATTGCGCGGAATAATCCACAGGCGGGGGATATTGAAGGAGAGACATAATAACGGAGTGCGCTCAATTGAAAGCGCAAAGAATCAATAGTGGGATCGGGAGAGAAATAGAGAAGAGGGTCCAGTGACTATCCGAGCCCCTACCAAATTCGTTGGTAAAACGCGAACGCGAGGTTGGGACGCGCTCAAAAATGGAACTAACCGGATTAGGAAAGGTATCAATTATGACGGAGTATTAGTTAATCCGCTATCGAGGTAGGTCGTCACATGACTTGTCATCGGGCCGAGGCGAAAGAGAGAGATAGTGTGGAGTCCGGGGTCGTGTCTCTCCGAGTTCACGTTCCCCCTCCTCTTTTGTCTTTGTGCTCACGATCGCTCTGAGCTTCAAAATGGCGCCCAAGAAGCCTGCCGCAACGGCCGAAGTTGCCCTCACCCCGCTCAAGAACTGTCTTGTTAATCTACCGGCGTCGCTGGTCGCTCTGCTGGTCAATGCAAACACGGTCAGTTTACTAGTTGTTCCGTTTCCGAGGGCTATTTCCGGCTAATGTGTAGCTATGTCAGACCGCTCAGAACGTTATCATTGAATTACAATATAAATCGACCTCCGGGAAGGCCAATGGAGCTCCGCCGCAGCAATCATGCTTCCTCGGTTGGACGGGTATGCCGAGCAAGCGCAGGCTTGCGCCTGTCGTTGGGAGAGACGGTATCAACAGTGGATATCCTAGGGAACAGGAGATATCCACCGTCGAGCTTGACACTACTTTTGGGCGGCTGCTTGGGCTCACTGAAGGCCAGAAGGTATACAACACTCCCCGTGCGTCATTACCCACGTGGGGCGCTAACACTTGCAGGTCGGATTGTTCATCCACCTCGATCCACCCGTTGCACATACGATAAATATTGAGCCATTGACACCAGAAGACTGGGAGAGTATGTTAACACCACAAGCAGGTATAATTGAAATGGCACTAACTCGACATGACTAGTCATTGAACTCCACGCCACATTCCTGGAACTTAATCTTCTGTCACAAATTCGCGCTCTACCAAATCCTACATACAATGCAGCGCAATCAGTGCATATGCACCCACTTGCATTGCATCTCTCTCCCACATCTACTGCCAATATTGTCGTCACTTCTCTTACACCGGCTCCATCAGACACCACCCCGTTCGCCAAGATCGCGCCGGATGCAGAAGTCATAGTGGCCCCCAAAGTTCGATCCAAGACAAGCAAGAGCTCTCGAGGTGACAGCCGCAGTGCTACTGGTAGCAGGAAGAGTGCTGGTGGCAGGAGTGCTTCAAGCACTGTACGCCCGAAGAGTGGTCGGTCCGACTCCAGCACACGAGGCTCCCTCTACTTGAGAGGCGTGGACCGCTCAGCGACCACCCAATATTTTGATGGGGAAGTAGAAGACGATGCAAATGAGGGTCTCCGTATTTGGGTTGATCCGGACCTGCTGGCTAGCCATGAGCTGCGCGGAGCGACTTGGGCATGCGTGTCCGTTGTCCAACCATCCGGTCTCAAACCCCCACCGGATCCCCAACAGCAACTTGCACAAGCTGAGCAGCAAAAGTCCAACGATTCCGGTGCCCCTACAACCAAGCTCGTGGCCAAATTGCTTCCATGGGAGGAGGCTCCGGACAATCGGCATGCGGCGATTTCCACCTTGTTGAGCACGGCCCTTGGCGCGGAGAACATGGTTGGAGGAATTCTCCGAGTCGAAGCAGCGGCCCCACCGCTGCATCGCTCGGCTGTCAAGACCCTCAAAATCTATCCTTTCATAAGCGATGCTTCGAAGAAGAAGGACGGACTGAAGTTTGGTGCTGACACTACGGCATCTCGGGATGCCCTAGCCGAGCGCCTCAAAGTCATCTACGGCAGCACTGGTTCCGACACCGGGCTGTTCTCAGGGCCTTTGACTGATGGAATGGTTATACCCAAATCCGAGTATCATCCTTCTGTCTCTTCGTTCGATGGTGCTATTCTTCGCTTTGATCCCCCTCTGAAGGGGTCTCCGGATGAAACAAAGTCAATGTTCGGGTGGTTACTAGGCTCGGAAGCTAAGCTAAATCTCGAAGTGCAAGCTGAAATCCCCAAGCCATTTGACCCTAGTTCGTCGGCGCTACCTATGGAGGATCCTCTTCCAGAAACTGCTCCTCAATTGGTAGGGATTGATTCCATCATTGAACAGTCATTGAACAACCTAACAAAATCCTCGTCTATCTTGGTTACCGGTGGACTTGGTGCTGGTAAAACAGCCCTTACTCATTTACTGGCTCACCGGTTAAGACGAGATCATCTTTTCAATGTCAAGTACTTCTCCTGTCGCAAGCTCGTCACGGATGAAACACGCATTTCCAACATCAAAGAGACCCTGAACCGCCTTTTCATGTCCGCATCGTGGTGTGCGCGCCTTGGTGGCCAGTCAGTGGTAATCCTTGAGGATCTAGACAAGCTTTGCCCGGCGGAGACTGAATTGCAAGTGGGTGGAGACAATGGTCGCAGTCGCCAGAACAGCGAGGTTATCTGCTCTATGGTTCGGGAATATTGCGCGCTGAATTCCTCCGTTGTGCTACTGGCCACCGCCCAGGCCAAAGAGTCCCTCAATAATGTCATCATCGGCGGCCACGTCGTCCGTGAGATCATCAATATGAGAGCCCCTGACAAGGAAGGACGCCGAAGAGTTTTGGAAAAACTGACTAGCGAAGATAAACCCACAGAAAGCTCAAACGGGCACGTGAGGGCCACAAGCTCCTCAACACAAGACTCATGGCTAGACCCTTCAAATCCAGGGAGCAGACCAAGCTCTTCTGGGGGTGATGGGTTTGTTATTGGAAGGGATGTCGAGTACCTAGAGCTAGCCGGCAAAACCGATGGGTATATGCCTGGTGATCTTGTGCTACTCGTTGCTCGTGCGCGCAATGAGGCCCTCATTCGCTCTGTCTCAGATCTCACAGCAACATCAAAGATGATCACTCTCGGGCTACAGGACTTTGAAAGTGCCTTGAAGGACTTTACTCCGGCATCTCTCCGCAACGTTACTCTTACCTCGTCAACAACCACATTTTCCTCTGTTGGTGGTCTGTTCGAAACTCGCAAGATGCTTTTGGAAACTTTGCAGTATCCTACAAAGTATGCTCCAATCTTCGCACAGTGCCCATTGCGACTGCGGTCTGGTTTACTCCTCTATGGATTCCCCGGATGCGGCAAGACAATGTTAGCCAGCGCAGTGGCTGGCGAGTGTGGTTTGAACTTCATCAGTGTAAAGGGACCCGAGATCTTGAACAAATACATCGGAGCTAGTGAAAAGAGTGTTCGCGATTTGTTCGAGAGAGCCCAGGCCGCTCGCCCTTGCGTCCTCTTCTTCGATGAGTTTGACAGTATCGCACCCAAGCGTGGCCACGACTCCACCGGTGTCACGGATCGTGTGGTGAACCAGCTGTTGACACAAATGGACGGCGCAGAAGGCCTTTCGGGCGTTTATGTGCTGGCAGCAACGTCACGTCCCGACTTGATCGACCCTGCCCTCCTTCGTCCTGGCCGTCTCGACAAGTCCTTGCTTTGTGACATGCCCAATCATGCAGACCGTGTTGATATCATCCGCTCGGTGGCTGAAAAGCTCAAGATGAGTGACGAGGTCTCGTCTCGCCTAGGTGATATTGCCACTCAGACCGAAGGATTCTCTGGTGCAGATCTGCAGGCTGTCGTGTACAACGCCCATCTCGAGGCAGTCCACGACGCGCTGGGTGACCACTCTACCGACACAGCCAAGCCCAATGCCAAGTCCAAGTCCGCCAATGCTTCTAGCAAGTCCTTCATCCAGTTCCTCTACTCCTCTTCGGAGGAAGCATCCGGGTCTGTCTCCATGCCTCCTCCAGCAGTGATCTCAGCCAAACTGGAGGCAATCAAGAACTCGCGTCGCCGCCAGCGCCAGGTTGAACAGGGAACTTCTGGCGCGAACAATGCCACGGCCCCGGTGGCTAATGGCACTCAGTCTGATACAGACGAGCTACGTGAGGATATCATCGTCCGTTGGGAGCATGTTGAGCGCTCATTGGCTACCACGCGTGGTTCTCTTCCCCCCGCAGAGCGTAGACGTCTCCAGGGAATTTACCGTGAGTTTATCGCCGGCCGAAATGGCGAGATGCCTAATGGTGAGGCTGCCAATGAGATTGGAGGTCGAACAAGTCTGATGTGATATATTCTACGACTTGGGTCTTGTACACTGTATATATGAATATCCTCCTATGCTTGATTCTTATTTGCCTTCTATTCCCTGTATTTATCGATGTTGGTAAATGGACATGATATTATACATTTTGAATGCTGTATGGGGTATTAAACGAGAAGAAGACCAAGCTCATCGAGATTAACATAACCCAGATACGGACAATAGATGTAGGTTGTACAACCCCAAGGCGGAGGATCAATAGAAGTTATAGATACCTCTGCCGCAAAGATTTTCTCACATCTTAACTTCCCTTTTCCAATTTGAACTAAAGGCGTAGTTAGTAGTAGAAACTAGACTCACCTTTCAAGTTTCTGTTATAAGGCCATAGAAAACCTGAAAAGATCCACGATACAAGCCTGAAGACCACCTCAACTTTTTGGATATATTGGATCTCGTTTACATTAATGAAAGCAATATGAAAACAAATTATACAACGACCCCCTCCGCATCGAGAGTTCTTTTCATTTTGCCTTTGCCGCCAGGTTGCCGGTTCAGAGAGGCGACACGACAAAGAAGGCGCGATGACTCTCTCACTATATAAAGAGGGAGGCAATTGAGTAATTCCACCACCTAAAAAAGCAGTCCCCGGTCGATATTCACAATGTCGGATCATATCCTCTTGATGACTTTCTCCATCTGCTCAGTCGCCGGGAGACACTGCTCAGAAGTGGCTTTGTTGTTTCGGCAGGACATGTATCTCCCTCCCCACGGAATGTGTGTGCTTGGTGTGCTTGGCACTACTAGCACCGACGAGCCACAGGGGTGTCTCTACCAGACCACGTTCGACAACTGAAACGTCTTCGCAACTATCCAGAGAAGTGTGCACTGACCGAGGCAGACGAACGCGTGGGAGCGTGAGCCCTCCTACAAAGGACCTCGCTGTCATTAGCCAATGACGCATTCGTCGACCCAAGAACATCGCGCTACGTACGCCAAGGCCATAACGTCTTAGCAGGCGGAGTAGACGCTGCCCCCGAGTCTGGTGAGGAGAGCGAATCCCCAGGTACACCAGCAGAGGGTGCACAGCCTCGCTGAAGGTAGAGGGGGTGTGAGACCGGAACTCCTCGCGGAAGACCTCCCAGATAGTCATAAAGACCACGAAGTCCAGGAGAACCTGCATGTGACGGTTGCCAGAGAGTCTCCAAAGCATGCGACGACCACCCCGAACCAAGCCAGACCTAGCCACACCCCCCAGCACGACGACCATAAGCCTGTGTAGTTTTTCCCTTCGACAGGTGCTTTGATATTGGCCATGAAGGAAGGAAACTTTGGCCCGAAGACCTGTGTTGTCGATCTGGGGTTTCATTTTGACTGGTGGACCGACTATTGGGAAGGTGACGAACAAGTGTTTGAGATGCGGCGACGAGTGCGGACATTACGGCTTTGACATCCTTCCAGTCGTCTGACAGTTCGTTGTTGGGTACTTTCCCTATAGATGGACCACACTCCCCGTAAAAAAACTCCCGCCCACCCATCCCATTTCATAATTATACTTCAATTTCAACCACTGTTGCCCCCAGTGCCCGCGCCGCGGTCCGCATTGTTATTGGCCGCGCCGGCTCATGTCTTGCTCGACCTTGATTCTTGGTTCGGAGTAGGCTACTCGAGGACAAATGTGGGTCATTTCATTGTCCGAGAGGGAGGAACGGCCAACGTCTCGAGCAACTGCTGTCTCATGGGCGTTTTGAGTGCACTCGAAAGGCCTGAGGACAGTCGTGGGTTCCGCCACGCCAACATAAGTGTGTCTGGGCAGGACGTACTCATGATCCGAGTCGTTACGGGCTAAGATGGTGGAGAATGTCCCGTCGACCAGATGTGAGTAGAACCCGCCGGCGTCGCGAAGCTTTTCCGTCGCTGCGTTGTATTCGGGGACGAAGACATACATGGTCGCTATCCTGGAGCGCCTCTTTGGTTCATACGTCAATTGGCTTGACAGTGTGCGGAGGTACGACGACTTGTTTTGTTGTGCGCACCCTCCGCCGAACCGGAGGATCTGTTGCCACGACTCTAACTGGGACTGTCATATCCTTGTGGGAGTGAAAAACGAGGATGGACAGCTTCACGTCGAAGTTGATCCTCTCCGCAGCAATGATCGCGAATGGGTGAATTACCTGCTCTGCTCTTTTTTTGGATCGTCTGCAAAATTCCTTCAGACACCACGGGGAGCCCGCCGTCTGGTCGCCGAACTTATGATGAGACTTGCTCGGAATGTTATATGTGAAGGCTGTCAATACCGGAAGATTATATAGTAAAGTATCGAGGCGACATCTGTCTTTCACAATCAGAGCCTGAAAAACAGATAGGAGGGACGAGACTTACCATCCGGCGTGCAGCTCGCACTGAAGACCAGAGCATGAAGGACAGGACTAGAGAAGCGAGGATATCCCTCCTCGTGTGGTGGCAACAGAAAGAATGGGATTATGAGGCGACTGTTGCAACAGCATTCTTTACCGAAGCGTCTTCGGGACTGGCGACCAGGGAAGAGGTGGCGTTTTTCGAGAGGTTGATGTGACCTGCAACCACTTAAGAGTATATATGACGTGACGACGAGATCGAGCCCTTCCCATGCGCATCGCACGCATCGCATCGACATCCCCGTGGAAGACTGTTGCCTCGTGTTCATCTCCAACAACCGAGATGGTCGGTGTAAAACACGACAGGCTCCTTAGCTCCTTCGACCAAATGGCGGACCTTTCGCAGCGTCCATGTAATGCAGCTGACCTCCAGCTCCGTCGCCCAGTAATTCTTCTCAGCAGGTGATAGTAGGCGACTTAAGAACATGATCGGTTCGACGACGTTCGAGGGTGGTGACTTGGAGAGGTCTTTATGTTGATATGAACGTTTGACATGATATATCACGACTCCGAAGCCCGTCTGTTGGGAGGCATCAATGTCGACGTATGCCTGTCTCTGCATGTCCCAATGGACGAGGACAGTCTGATCTTTGCGGAAAGAATCCTGTAGGATGTTACTTGGAGACAACACCTAACCAACTCAAACTATTCATTGATGAATTAGCATTTGGAACTGAGTTACAGGTGGAAGGGACGAACTCACCACTTGACGAGCTCGTACCCGGTGGTCAACTCCGGGGAGCAGAACTTATAGAAACGACACCTGTATGTCACGTTGTTAGCAAACAGAACTGAAGACGAAATCGGACCAATAAGTCTCACCGATGGGCAGCCAACTCCTCGAGAACCAACCCCCACACTACAGAAACCCCACTACCATCTTAACCAAAAGCACCAGCAGAAAGCTCCCCCAAACATAGTCCGGGTTTGCTCATTGGCTAGCTGCTGAGCTCCGGCTCCGGCAAAGGCAACAGCACAAACGGCACCCAGGGACCCTATCAGAATCAAAAGTCAGCTGAGTCTAATCCAAATGAAGTAAAACAAATTTCTCTCAGGTGGAACATGTAAAATAAGAAAGAAATGAGAAGGAAGTAAGAACAACATGGAGTCAAAACAAGAAAGGCTAGAAGAAGCAAGAATGAAATGGAATTGACTTACCAACGTCGTCGGTGCGACAGAAGACTCGGAGCATCACCACGGATCAAGATTGGGGCGGGGGTTGGCCTGCCCCGACGCTCCGCAATCGAGCCCATGAGCGCGCGAGCTTCCTGTCGCTGACGGTGGGTCTCGTACCCTGGGATCTGCTGATAACCAGGAGGAATCACCGGAATCCTAATGGCGGCAATCCGGGGGGACGCAGCCCGACGGCTGGCCCCGTAGTGGGAGGCGCTACTGGTCTCGGGGACGACACGTACCTCATCGGTGGAACGGCCGCTTGGAGGTCCATTCTCCATGGACCAACGGGCCGAAAGGGAAACCATCTCAAAGGCATTCATTTTGGTGGTTTTGGGAGTTGAATTGCCTCTGTGGGCAATGTGAAATGAATGCAAATGTGGGGGGAGAAGAGGGAAAGAGAAGAAGAGAAGAAAAATGGGGTTGGGGCCTGTTTATATAGTCCGCAGCCCAAAGAGGAAGGGTCGACCGGCATCAAAGGCGGAGTGCCATATATACAAATCGGGGCATCGACTTCGGGTCGTTCCTGCTATTTCGGGTATATAGGTAGGTACCTAGGTACTACTGTTTTGTTATATAAGGTGTGAGCAAGATAAACAAATCGGCATTATGGTATTTTCACTCTTTCTCTAGAGCCTTGTCGACAAGACGTTCAAGCTTGTTCCACTCAGCGGAGAGAACAGCCCTGGTCTTGCTAGGATCAAGGCCATTAGCCTTGAACTCATTGTGAACCTGTACAAACTGGTTTCCAACGAGTTTTCTAAAGCTTGGCACGGTGCAGCTCTCCCCTTGTGTGCTAGTAAGTTCAGCAAGGATGTACCAAATCAAGTAATGGAAATTCAGCTTGAAGTCATGAATCTGCACAGGGTCTTTAGGGTCAGGCTGGAAGCCCTCCTGGGAGATGAAGACAGTAAGCCTGACCAGGCTCCATGCATGGATGTGTCGGATGGGATGGGCTTTGTCATAGACAACCGGATCAATTCGCAGGTATCGAATGGCAGCGTGGATAAATGCCCGGGTGAAGTTACCAGCCGTCAGCAGAGATATGATCAGCTTATCGCGTAGAGAAGCATATGGTTGACGGGTAAGAGGCCATAGGGTGGTCTCATGGAGTTTGTGCATAGCAGCTTCCAGCTTCTCGATTGCGTCTGTTGGCTCGGTGTTGGATGCGGTGGCTTTCTGCATGAGTTCTAGGGCTTCACGCTCTGCTGTCTCTAGGGGAGTCATGTCTTCGGGTGTAGACAAGAACCGGTCTTCAAGGGTTTCAGTTCCCATTTTGCATTTTGTGCACTGGCAGTCGAAGAAGTAGCGTTCTTTCAGTTCGTTGCGGCGGATGTCGTAGGGTGTAGTGGTGTCGATATAGGAGATGAAGATTTGCTCGCCTTTCTTGATGGGACGCATGGCCTTGACGTACAGTTCTTCACCATCAAACCCGACGGTGGAGTTGTAGTCGCAGCTGTGGTTAATCAACCCGGCATATGGATGCATGTACAGGCCAATGCGGTCATACATGGAAGTGGTAAGGTTGAAGGAGTTGAGATCCAGCTATAAGTGATGTCAGAAAGGGTCCGCAAGTTAAGATTCAAAGGCTGAAAGTAATTACCTTGGCAGCATAGGAAGCAACAGTTCCTTCATCCATCTCCGTCCCTGAGTAATTCTTGACAGCTCTTGCCGTTAGGTTAATCCTATCAAGCTGGCCCTGGCTCTCCGAGATCTCATTGATGTGAGTTTCCAGGCCATCGAAGACCTTGGATTCTTCAGAATCGTACTTGTTGCGTGCAGTGCGCAGCACTACACGTAGGAGAGCTCGGGCATTGTTGGGAAGAACCATAGGCTTGACATTTTTGAAGATTGGGCATTCAAGAGAATGCGCAAACTTCCAGTCCTTAGATTGACACGTCTAGTTATCAAGTGTTAGAATATCATACTAGGCATAATCTTTGGTAGGACAAGAAATATGAGACAGCAAACGATCTATCTCCATAGCGACTCACCCGATCACAATACTTCACAACACGACATCCGGTGCAAGCCTTCAATTCATTTCCAGTTTCCACCTGTCTCTTTCCAAAGCAGCCAGCACAAGTGTCCTCCAAACGTGGAGAATCAAGGACTGCCAGAAATGGCGTTTTGATGTGCAAAACATCTTCACCGGGGTTGATGGGGGCTGTTGCAAACAGGCCATTGCCCATGCCATTGGGGGCAGGCTGTGGAACAGTCCTGGTTATCACTGAAGGTAGTGTAGTTCTTGATGCCATTGTATTGATCTGAATATAGAAATAAGAATTGTTTGAAGATATCACAATCAGAGTGGATCGTCGTGGGGGCGGTGAATATCCGTCATTGTATTTTGAATCTCTTGGCATTGATAGAAGATTGATCAGAGTCTTGAGAGACGATTCGGAAATTTCTCTTGTGCTCAAAATATCTGCCAGTCAAATATTACTCTTAGCCGAATGTTACTTTTAGACCATTTTATTGTTGTCACCTTCCTGACTCGCATCCTATATCATGCAAGCCAAGCCCAGAGATGAGGGCAGAGAGAGAAAGATCAACAAATTTTCCAAAGCAGAAATTGATACTTGGTTAAGACTACGGAATTCGTATCCAAGAAAGCATCGAGTTTGAGACACTATTTGGATGAATTATTAGATGTACACATGGTATAGCTCATTCACAGTGCGTAGAAGAGACTCAAGTCCCAACCAACTAAACATCAGACATGAAAAGAACCAAACTGAAAACCTAGAGCATAGCCGCAAAAGCAGCAAGAGCAGCAGCAGCACCCACCGGTGCAGCAGTGATTAAAGGCTTCATGGCAGCCACAGCACCACCAGTAGAAGCAGTAGAAGCAGTAGGGGTGATCTTCACCGGCGAAGTCGAAGCCGTCGCATTAGCCTTGAAAGCATAGATGCCATCCGTGACGGTAAGAGGGTGATAGGTGACCAAATTCGACGGGACAGACTGCGTGCCAGAGGTGGATTCGGAAACGGTGAGATCATCCTGCATGGCAGTGTAATCAAGGCTCCAAGTGCAGACAGCCGATTCAGAAAGGCGTGTGAAACTGCATGACTCGACGGCGGTTAGGTGGCCCGTTGCACCGCCAGTAGTCACAGTTACTTGCATGGAGATGCTGAAAGTGGTGTCGCCCTGGACCATGGTGGCGGGATGGTTCAACGCGCATTTGTCTGCGCCTTCCATGCAGCCGATCTCATAGGTCGTGGCGTACTTGTCGATGCCGACAACTCGCCCTGCGGTGCTGGAGTAGGCGCCGATATTGACGCCTGAGTCATCGTCTCCAAAAAAGCTGATGGTTGTTGTGTCGGGCTCGTTGGCTGCGGCCAAAGCCGCTAGGGTAGAAACGAGGAACCCAGATAAGCGCATGCTTGCAAGGTTCGAGAGGGTGGGTGGGTTTCAGGGTCGTAGAAATGGGTGTGACTGGAGTTGGGCAGAAGGAAAGAGGTAAGGAGGCAGTGGGAAAACACAGAAGACTCTTATGTTGCCTCATAACTAGCGTGCCCAATGGGGGACCCCGACAAGGGTCATGGGGTTCCGGAAGCCAAGCATCGCTTGTATGCTAGCGCTATACTATAGCATACTAAAGACTCAAGCTTAGCGCTGACATGTAATTTGATTTAGGGCCCGTGTTGAAAAATCAAAGGCACGTTCGTGAAGACCTTCTACGGTTGTGACCTGTAAGCATCAGTCAAGACCTAAGTTATGTAGGTTGAAGTTAAGAGGAGTTAAAGGGAAAAATGAGAGGTCAGAAATTCCGATGGATGGAGGGGGGGCCGCAGAGATTGCTGTCATGCAACGGGCCCTTTAAAGTGGGACATCGACGTTCGTCTGATTGGCGCCCACAGGAGGCTCAAGTCCCTCATAGCCCCAACGGACGGATATTGTGGCCGAGCCGGAAATGAATAATACGGAGTACAGAGGAGAAGGATCTTAAAGGTCAAATTCGCATAAGATCAGGGGCATATGAGCACTACTGTGTCCGATCTTAATGCGCCGTTGAGTAGAGAGTAGAGACGAGGAACAATTCAACAATTCATAAGGAAAAGACAACATTCCAATCCGAGAGTACAATAATTAAAAAGGCCGAAAAGACAATGCACGCCATCTATCAACAAGATTGCCCTACTCAGTACACCGTACAGGAACTTTGGGTCCTGTCCTATATTGGAAATCATGACGGGAAGACCTGAGGTCATAGGGGATATCGAGGGGAAGAGAGAGATGTTGACTTCGTCTCACTCTTTGTTCGACATGGTGGGGCTTTTTTTTTCTCTTCTTCTGTCACTTTGTGCAAAGAAATAGAGATCTACAGCGCCTTGCCGCCGACGAAGTTGGACCAGGTGCGGACCTCGGAGGGGATTCCCTCACCACGGGGCAGCTTCTCGTTCATGCACTGAGCGAAGAGCTGGGCAGTCTGTAGAAAGGATCAGTTAGCAACCTGAATCGTGTATGGGCATCAGCACGTTAAACATACCTTAGGCTCCATGAAGAGGGGAACGCTGAAATCGACAGCGTTGCGACGCATGACATAGTCCTCATCAAGCTGAGTCTTGCCACGGGTCTTGGCAAGGTTGAAGCAGCCACGGATGTCGTACTTCTGGAACACCTCACGGAGAGCACGCTTGTCCTTCTTGGGGAACTCAATCAGCTGCACGGAGACGTTGTCTTTGGCGGTGGACTCGATGTGGGCCTTGACAGCGGGGTTGACGGCAAAGAACTTGTAACCAAGAGGGTTCAGGTAGTCGACAATCTTGGCCAGGTAGGGCTGGGAGACATCACCGCCGAGCAAGATACCCTCACCGGGCTCAGGCATGCGGAAGTTCATGGTGGACTGGAGGGAAGCCCAGTAGGCCTCGACCAGATCCTTACCGAAGCAAGCAATCTCACCAGTGGAGGACATCTCGACGCCCAGGAAGGGGTCGGCACCAGCCAGACGGGTCCAGGAGAACTGGGGAACCTTGGTGGCGAGGTAGTCACGCTCCACCTTCATGAGATCGACGGGCTCAGGGACATCACGGCCGACGAGTGCCTTGGTGGCGACGTCGATGAAGTTGGTACCCAGGACCTTGCTGACGAAGGGGAAAGAGCGGGAGGCACGGAGGTTGCACTCAATAACCTTGAGAGCGGGCTCGGCACCCTCCTGGTCGGCCTTGATGATCTGCATGTTGAAGGGACCAGTAATGTTCCAGGCCTTGGCGACCTTCTCGGCGATCTCCTTGACGCGGGCCATGATGGGCTCCTCGAGGTTGGCGGGGGGCAGGACGAGGGTGGCATCACCGGAGTGAACACCAGCGGGCTCGACGTGCTCGGAAACGGCGTGGACAAGCAGCTTACCGTTGGAAGCGACGGCATCCACATCGATCTCCTCGGCACCCTCGATGAACTTAGTGATGACGACGGGGTGGTCGGGGGAAACGGCAGAGGCGTTCAGGAGCTTCTCCTTAAGCTCATCGACACCGTAGATGACGTTCATGGCGGCACCGGACAGGACGTAACTGGGACGAACCAAGACGGGGTAACCAACAGCGTCGGCGAAGGCTTCGGCATCAGCGACGGAGGTCAGTTCCTTCCAGGCTGGCTGGTCGACACCGATGCTATCGAGGATAGAGGAGAACTTGTGACGGTCCTCGGCCTTGTCAATGTCCAGAGGGTCGGTACCCAGAATAGTAGCACCACCGCTCTCTTGCAGACGGAGGGCAATGTTCTGAGGCAGCTGACCACCGACAGAGACAACGACACCGCTAGCGGCCTCGAGCTCGTAGATATCCATGACACGCTCGTAGCTGAGCTCCTCGAAGTACAGCTTGTCAGCGGTATCGAAGTCAGTGGAGTAGGTCTCGGGGTTGTAGTTGATCATAACGGTCTTCTTGCCCATCTCGCGGAGGGAGAGAGTGGCGTTAACAGCGCACCAATCGAACTCAACGGAGCTACCAATACGGTACACACCGCTGCCCAGAATGATAGTTCCGTGGTCATCGAAGGTAACATCGTGGGAAGAGGCGTTGTAGGTGGTGTAGAGGTAGTTGGTGTCGGCAGGGAACTCGGCAGCAAGGGTGTCGATCTTCTTAACCCAGGGAGTGATACCGAAGGACTTACGGCGGGCACGGACATCATCCTCGGTAGATCCAACGAGGAGAGAGATCTGCTTATCAGAGAAACCGAGCTTCTTAGCCTTCATCAGGATCTCCTGCTTGAGGCCGAAGAGGCTGCCGATCTCCTTAAGTTCGTTGTTGCAGTCCACAATGTTCTGGATCTTGTACAAGAACCACTTGTCGATCTTTGTCAGTTCGTGGACCTTGTCAACTGAGTAGTTCTCGTGGAGCATAGCCTGTCCAACGGCCAACCAGCGGCGATCAGTGGGGTTACGGAGAGTCTCATCGAGGTCATCGAACTTATCACCCTGGAGACCAAGGTATTTAGGGTCAACCTGACGGATGGCCTTCTGGAGGGACTCCTCCCAGGTACGACCAATAGCCATAACCTCACCAACCGACTTCATGGCGGAGCCAATGTCACGGTTGACGTGCTGGAACTTGCTCAAATCCCAGCGGGGAATCTTGGTGACAATGTAGTCCAGACTGGGCTCGAAGTTGGCGGTGGTGGTTTTGGTAACGGCGTTAGGGAGCTCGGGGAGAGTGTGTCCCAGACCAATCTTAGCCGCGGTGTAAGCAAGTGGGTAACCGGTGGCCTTGGAAGCCAGAGCGGACGAACGCGAGAGACGAGCGTTGACCTCAATGACGCGGTAGTCGAGTCCATCGGGCTGCAGAGCGTACTGGACATTGCACTCGCCAACGACGCCCAAGTGACGGACAATCTTAATGGCAGCAGTGCGGAGCATATGGTACTCCTCATCAGACAGAGTCTGACTAGGAGCAACAACGATACTGTCACCGGTATGAATTCCGAGAGGGTCGAAGTTCTCCATGTTGCAAACGGTGATACAGTTGTTGTCAGCATCACGGACAACCTCGTACTCAACCTCCTTCCAGCCCTTGAGGGACTTCTCGACCAAGATCTGCGGGGAGAGGGATAGAGAGCGCGAGGACAAGTCACGGAGCTCATCGGGGTTGGAAGCGAAGCCAGAACCCAGACCACCAAGGGCGTAAGCAGACCGGACGATGATGGGGTAGCCAACCTCCTCGGCAGCCTTAAGAGCATCTTCGACAGTCTCGACGGCGGTCGATTCGGCAATAGGAATATCAATCTCGTTCAAGGCCTGGGCGAAGAGGTCACGGTCCTCACTGGTCTCCAGGGTCTTGATAGGAGTGCCAAGAACCTTGACACCGTAACGTTCGAAGGTGCCCATGCGGTTCATCTGCACACCCAGGTTCAGGGCGGTCTGACCACCGAAGGCGAGGAGAATACCATCGGGGCGCTCGCGCTCAATGACGTGGGTGACATATTCGGGGGTGACGGGGAGGTAGTAGACTTCGTCCGCAAGCTTGTGGTCGGTCTGGATGGTCGCAATGTTGGGGTTGACCAGGATCGAGTGTATGTTGGCTTCCTTGAGGGCTTTAAGAGCTTGAGAGCCTATTTGATCACACAGTTGAGAGATTAGTTTCCAGTCATTTGAACTGATGTTTAGGGGGCCATTTCTTGAGCTCTCTGTACTCTCCGCAAAAGCTTCCTGTGCGACCAGACCCCCGTCGGGGGACTGACGGGGCAATTCGATCGACGCGAAATTCCATCCCCGGATGGTTCCAACTTACCGGAATAATCGAATTCTCCAGCCTGTCCAATGCTCAGACCACCACTACCAATGACGAGGACCTTCTTGACATCGACGAGGTTGGTACCTGTCGATACCGCACCGCTAGCAAGGTAAGACTCAGCAGCAGGGGGCTTCTGAGCAGAAAGGCGGCTCAAGGTGCTGGAGAAAGAACGGAGCTGCTGAGACCGAGTCGTGGGGATCTTTTGCAGGCGTAGAGTCGAGGCCGTCGAACGGACGGACTGAGATGAGAATGCGCGCAGAGAGAGTGCCGGGCGGGTTTCAGCAATGCAGCGCTGGCGCAGCAGGGCGGCTGCCTGCCCACATCGAGCAGCAAGAACCATTGCGCACCGAAGGTAATGTTTCAATTGCTGAGGGATGTGTTGAGGATGAGTCTACGCTTTGCTGGGATTCTTTTTTTTTCCGGCTCGGAGTCGCTAATTGGCCCGCTCCCTTCACCGTATACGGCTCCACTTTTGAAGAACGAGGGAAAGCCGGGGGAGAATTGGGGGATTGTAGGTATATATACCTAATGTTGTAGGGAGATCTGAAAGATCTAATAATGAGTGTGAATAATTCAAAGAAGAGTGTCTGTTTCTGTATTTCCTGGTTTCCTCCTTTTTTTTTGCATATTATATAATTTCTTTTTCTTTTCCCAGTTGACAGCGATGAGTCAAAATCCCGGATGTGGAGACAGGGACCACTCGGCAAATCTCTTTTATGTATAAAATCCAATGTCCGGCATGTAAATAAGGCTAGGGAATTCTCTATTGTCATATTTATATTGTCATTCATATAGGGGTTATAGAGTGTATAGCAGACAATTATTGGGAGCTTCCAGCAAGAACATCATTTGTACCGGATAATACTGGCACTCGAGACCTTTCCCTTTCCGTTTTAGTGCTCACCTCTCGCCGCTTTTTGATCACAGAGTAAAACTGAGCACGTCCCTGAGTCCCCTGACTCCCGACCTCGGGAGGTCGATCACGAGCCATTACATAATCGAGGTTATCCGCCCAGGTGCTCACTGAGCATCACCTGATCATCCCCTAAGCACCCTGATCCACTCACTGATGATCATCTGAGCTCTCTGATTTGCTCACTGAGTGTAGGGATAAGCGCCCTAAGTAAGCTACATCAATAAAATGCGACACGCTAATCCTATCACGTGCAACGATTTCCATTTAGATTGCTTATCAGAAAAGGACTAGCACAGTCAACGTGACCGTTCGTGCTAGCGGTCTCGATCCTATCTAAGTAAAAAAGAACCTTACAGTGGGGCTATTCAATTGGTCTACCGTTTTCCCGTTCCAGCCTATGCTGCTGGGAATACCGCTCGGAATAATTCGCTTACTAGCCCGGCGATCCCCCAATCCGGTTTTAGGCTACTACTAGGGCGAGGGCGATTGGATAGGTTTCCTTGAAAATCTAGAATCCTTCCTATTCAGGTAACTAGAGAATTAGTGTTTAGTTAGTAGGTGACGATACTTAACCACGTCTCTCGCGAATGCACATATAAGCCAAAGGATTTCCTAGCCGTAAAACGGTACAGCTATTGCTAAGTAATCTGTAAGCCGAACCTTGACAAACCATCAATAGTAATACACCGATAAGCTCCTAGGAGCCCCACTAAGCTGAATTACCAGAGTCCTAAGGGCCCACAGCTATTTCGTTTGAATCCTAGGAACTCTAAATATCACTCCCCCTAGCACTTGTATCTACAGTGATGCCATTTCAAAAGGGATATATATCTAGTCACTTGCTCCGAGAACAATGGACTTCATCATTCCTCTACCTCCAAACTACTAACCAAAACAGAAATACTGCTTTTGAATTTACCACCGTGAGCTTAGCCTTCATTCCACTCGTTGTTCCGTATTGACTGACCGTACTCTATATTGTTATTTTTGTTTTCAAACTAACAATAACCATATAAGAAAGAGCAAGTGGAGGATTTAAATCCATGTTTCGTAAAAATACCTTTTTATAAAAAAAGCAAAACGAAGAAAACGAAGTAAAATAAAAACGGAAGCGAAGCAACCGATCATCCGCTATGGATGAACTGGGACATGCCGGTGACGCCAAAGATTGAAACTAGCTCAGGGTTGAGGGACGTCACTCGCACTCCACCGAGGTCGTCAATCGCCTCAAAGTCCACAAGGGTCACCTTCCCACTCATGCGGTCGTAGAGGATATTGTGCCTTCCGGAATCTAATAGCCGAATGGAGATTGACCGGAGAGTCTGAATGGCACTACTGCACTCATTGAACACATGGGCCTTCTCAGCAACCGGCAGACTGTTCCAGATACCAAATAGTTGTTCTCCAGGAACCTTCTCTAGAAGAAGGATCTTGCCTTCGGGGAACTGTGCCGAACAGATTATGTCACCGGAGAACACAAGGCGGGTGAAACGTTCGAAGCCACTTGGTCGAAGCTCGTGTAGTCTTTCGTACACTTCGAATTCATTAGAAGCGCTATGTTTTTAATGGTCTTGTCAGTATTCTAGGAGTCGCAGGTCATGGACAAGGCATACCTTTCACGGCGATCGTGAGACCAGCATTTCGCGATATAGCGGACGCCACCAGACTCCACCTCAAACACTGCCTTCTGGTGTCCCAACCGAGGGGATGACAGGAGCTCAACGCAATTCACAATATGGCTTGCGACCCCGTCGGAGCCAATGAGCATGGACTCTGTTGTAATGGGAAGGATGGGCGAGTCTGTAGAGTCGCCTAGCCTACTGCGGTACGCAGATGCTCGAGGGGAAGAGACAAAGCCGGGCTGTCGCGACGAGTGGAGCTGTTTTTTCTGATCAATATCTGCATACTCGATAGAACAGGAGACTTACAAGTCTTGTATCAATTCTTGTATCTTCCTCGTAGACGGGGTCTTGCGCGGCGATGGCTGCAAACCCAACGAAGCATTCTCTCAGAGAGGGATTGGTGGCGTCTTCGCTTATGGGCATCGATAAACGGAAGCAGAAATCATCTTCTCTCTTTATGAAAACTGTGGACTTGTATGTGGAGAGAAAAGAGTAACGCAATTTGAATCTCCTCATGTAAGCGACAGCTTGGCCTATGGTATTGTTAGAAAAGCGATTTACGCAAGCAGACTTTGAATGACGCACCGATAAAAGGTTCAAGGTATCTCCGCACGTCCAAATCAGACGTCACGGTTATCTCCTCGAGGTCGACAGTCCACCATGTCTTGAGTACCCCGGCCGCAATGAGCCTAGCTGGATTAGACCCAAGGATGGCCAAGGTGACACCAGGGATAATCAAGGGGTTCTGACGAATCGCCTGCATGTCTCCGAACTGCAATGGTAGATTTGACACGGACAAAGCTTTTGAGACAGCATCACATACATGTCGCGCAAACCGAGTAGTCAGCCCCAGCTCACTACCGACAAAGTATAAATCACCCTCGGGGGAATCTGTAACGCTGACGTCCCCGGTGAAAGTTATGGAGCTGCAAGCTTCCAGTGCCTGTTGTTGGAAATCGGGCCAGACACGCATATAACTTGCACACAGTCTTTCACGCGAAACCGAGGGCTCAGTGGTTCCCCCAAGTTGTGTCAGAGTGGGAAGCCGTCTCGCCAGAAGGGTCCGGGGATTTTCCATGGTTAATGAGAATTTATCACGTTCTCTGTTGATTTGTGCGGTGAAGAAGAGATTCAAAAGGGATCACGAGCTGAGGTAGAGGATGAAAGGGATCAAAGTAGGCTGCACCATGAGATTCCCTACTAATGGTAAAGTGAGTCCTGTTGATAGGGCAGGAGGTTTGGGAACTCCATTCCCACTGGTCGATTGTGATCTCGGGCCTTTTTGTATGGAGACTAACTCCGATAGCTACATTGGCCTCCTGTCTTTCTGGATCTATCCAGTACTGAGCATCACGGCAGAGCTTGGTGTAAGTCTCCGAATTGGCGACCTCCAAAATAACCGCGGGTCTCCTAGAAGCTTTTCAGGGGGGTCTTCGTGAACCCTACCCCCCATCTGCCTGCTTAAAATCTGCAATTCCGTGTGAATCGAAAGGACAGAAGAGTGATAGATGAAACAGTGATGGATGGAACAGCGGTGGATGAAAGAAGAAAGGACCTCGGGAAGCAACCAAGAAAGTCATTTGCTACTAAGCCTATTTAGGAAATATGGATTCGCTTTGAACAAAGAAAGTCTGATAGAGATGCTACGATGAAATGTAGTATGCTCTGGAAAATGGGATAGTTGCGTGGAGAAAGGAAGAAACCATCTAGAGATGAGCTAGCTAATGTGTGTAGGAGCAAGTGAGTCACATCTCCAACACCCCCACGACAAAACACATACTAGCCTCCATAGTGAAAACAACCCTTGATAAAAACGTAAAAACAAAAGCTTCACAAGCACAGATTGAAAACCCCCCATTTTGTAAGCAGACCAGAATTAATCCTTCTGATAGACATAGAGTCCGATATGTGCAATCCACCTTCGAAATATTATTTTTGTAAGCGGTTTCGTCATCAACGGATACCATCCGCTGCCATTTCTGCTGTAGGGATTTTAACAAAACACACCGAGCCAGCAGCGACTTCTTCTCTGAGTCGTTGAAACCTAATGGCGGTATGCTTCGTCGCGGCATGGAATTCAGGATTTGAAGCCAATGCAATGGCTCCATTGTTGTCAGCATACATTGGAATAGGCTTTTTGAGAAAATCTTCGATGCCGATTTCAACAAGCAGCTATGTTAGCCAAAGAGCTTCTTGTACAGCCAGTGCTTCAGCAATGTATTCACTCTCCATTGTAGAGAGAGCAACACAGGGTTGCTTCTTGCTAGTCTATGAGATTGGCCCACCAGCCATTTTGAACACAAAGCCGGAAGTGGATAGTCCTTTCTCACTATGGGGACCAGCCCAGTCTGCGTCACAGTAACCGCAGAGAGCAGGGTCTTCCTGTGGAGAGAACGAGATTGAAAGGTTTTTAGAACCAGCAAGGTATCTGAATACTCTCTTCAATGCCTGGAAGTGCATTTCTCCCGAAGGTGACAAAACTAGCAGATCGTCCACATACACCATGACGTACAGACTGTTATCTGTATGAAGACTGTCATGTCCATGCTTATGAAGGTTCTCATCTTTCTTGATGAAGATGGAATGATCTGCCTGTGTACGATAGAATCCCATTGAGACAAGAACGTCGTGTAACAACCGATACCACTCACGCGGACTTTGCTTTAGTCCGTAGATAGACTTCTTAAGCCAATGCAGCCTCCAGGGCTGGATGTTCTTCTTCCAGTCCCTCAGGCAATCCAATCTCGATCGGTTCTTCCAATTCTGCATAGAGGAATGCTGTCATAATGTCAACATGATGCAGAAACCAGCCTTTTGCTGCAGCGATAGAGTGAAGATTTTAAAAGACATTGGCTTTGCGACAATAGCATAGACTTCATGAAAATCGAGGAGCTGATCTTGGTGTTTAAATGTCATGAATCTGTTCTTCGTCCAGGTGCCGATATCATCTATGTCGAGAGCTGACATCGAGATAAGACTTTTCAATTCAGGGGCTAGCCAGACCTTTTTCAATGTGAGCGAAGGAAGACTTTCGGTCTGATCCTGATTAAACAGTTTCAAGACCACGTCTCCGTAACCCTCGGTGTAAAACACATCTCCGGTGGCTGTAGACACTGGCAAAATGCGTTGTCTAAAGTTGACGAAGACAGAGCGGTGCGGCGTCATATATATACTAGTGCCAGAATCGATCATCCATCTGACAGTATCACCGCCGGCATCGGCCATCTAGCCTTCTTGAGATCACATGAACCCCCCTAGGAATGTCAGTTTGGGTTTTGGTCTGGAAGATCGTATTGGTAAATAGATTGTTGTACCGTAGCAGCGGATCTCCGGAGGAAGGGCCTTGCTGAGGGGGAGGGGGAGGGCAAACCGCATTAGCCTGAGGTCTCTGCTGCTGCGGGGGGGGTAGAGATCACCCGCCCCTGACTATCAATATGACCTATGATTTGTCCTGGCTGCGGGACAGCGACCTGCTGCGGCTGGAAATTGAATTGAGAAGCAGTCTGCTGTGTAGGCTGCTGCTGCTGAGGTTGCTGCTGATGGATCGCATTAGCAGATCCACGCTTTTGCAGGTGGCAATTCCGGGTATAATGATTCCCGAGAGCATTGTGTAGCTTGCACCAAATTGCGTCCTTCTCATATTCCGGCTTTTGCTTCTTGTCCTTCTTGTTGTTGGAGGACGAAGACTGCTTGTCATTGGAGGACTTTTCATTCTTCTTGCTATCCTTCTTGTTAGAATTGGTATTCGAACTGGAAGCTGCTGAGTCCTTTGTTGACGTCGTATTCGCTGAGTGGTTGAATGAGGTAGGATTGTGATTCGCGATTCGGTTCGAACCCTCAGTTATCGTGAAATCATAGTAAACACCAACCGTTGTAGCCGGGGAAGCGTAAGGTCCCGGCAATCTATAATACTGTTGTCTATAGCTATATCTACCGCAGCGCCCGGTTGGGAGCTGGGCGCGTATAACTGGGGAGGACGGTGAAGGCAGTCCTAGTAGGTAGGCGAGCGGGCGTCGGCGGAGGGTTTAGACCGTAGTCCGACTAAGGGGTGTTGGCCGAGGAAATATTAGGTCGCACCTTAGGCTGCGGCGTGTACTACAGCGTGGGGCGGACCTCGGGTTGCGGGGTATAGTGAGCAGTAGTAGCAGAATTTTAGTCTGCAGGTTTTTGTTTAGAAGGTGCGTCGGTGACGGTGTTTGGGTGGTGCGAACCTAGCTATACGTACTCGGAGGCGGGCCGGTTGTCTATAAAAGGGGAGATTCGCATGCAAGGATGCCGACGAATCTATTGAAGAGTTTCTTGAGTTAAATCCTTTTCCGTTTCAATTCCTAGGGAATTGATAAGTGAAGTTGAGTCGCGAAACGCTGACCAAACAGGTTTGCGTATAGATGCTTTGGAGATAAGAGGTCTGGGAGAGAAGAGAAGAAGAGAATTAATTCACAACGTTCAAGATATTGTAAATTGTTGAAAGCGCGTAGCTTCGAAAAAAAAGAAAGAAAGAAAGAAGAAAAGAAGGTCCCAAGATGCTTTTTTAAACCGACGAACGAATTCCTGCGGATTGCTGTTGTTCTTGTATTGGATATTATCAAGAACCTCAAAGCGCTTGAAGTTTCCCTGCCATGATGACGATCTATATTCGGCACGCAGAAGCTTGAAAGCCTCTCGGGTGTTCTCCACATTCTGGATATAGGAGGCAGGAATAGTATCGAGGGTGCTGAAGATCAAGTTACAACACAGTGTGTTCACGTAATCCCACTTGTCAAGAATAACCTGACGCTTTTCCAGAATCTCCTTGTTCTTGAGCTTCTGTTCTTTAACAAGTTCCCTGACTACGGCGTCAGAGATAGTAACATTGGGGTCACTAGATGAACTAGCGGCCCTGTGCAGAGAAAGCTCATGCACAACCTCGACAGACTTATCAAAAAGATCCGGGGAGACGGGTTTCTATGCAATTCCCTAGATTATCTCGATGTAAATCTCCTTATTTTCTTTCAGCGCCATATACAGACGATGCTGCCATTGGGCGAAATTGGATTCCCCTTCGAGTTTGGGGACGATCTTGGAGATATTAGACTCCGTTTGGTGGTCGAAATCATAAATGGACGATATTGTGACGTCCGCTATGGAAAAGTATGACGGTCGAGACGGGTCGAACAGTCAAGAAATTGTGAGGACGACGGTCGAGAAGCAACGGTCTCGAACGGTCAGAGGGAGGATCTGGATCGAACGAACGGTCTGATGGCGGTCGGCGTAAAATGATCCGAACGGCCTTTTTGACGGTCGTAATTGATGCAGGAGAATGCAAATGGATGAACTCTAGATATAGACGAATGACGAGCTCTGATTGGTCGAATCAGAAATACTCGGGAAGTGGGGTAGGATCGGAGACCCCGATCCGAAAAACTCTGTCGTGGGCCCACACAGAGGCTTGGCGCAACGCAGTACGCCGGGGAGGTAAAATGGGGATTTGAATCTTGCGACAATTAGACAGAGGCTTCGAAGACAGGCGCTCATAACCTGATAGAGATGCTACGGCGAAATGTAGTATGCTCTGGAAAATAGGATAGTTGCGTGGAGAAAGGAAAAAAACGATGGGCTAGCTAATTAATGTGTGATATCCAACAAAGTCATTTGATACTAAGCCTTTTAGGAAGTATGGATTAGGCTTGAACAAAGACTGAACAAAGAAAGGTACCTATTTGCTATCATCCCAACTATTGAACCTCTTATATTTCATCGCTCTATATTCCTCTCTTCCACTATATACTTTCTCATCAGTATACTTTTCATCGTTTCGTATTTATCTCTACAATACTATACCTTCTCAAATTCTACCACGTGATGAGCAGAAAACATGCTCCCTCTGTATGGCATTCATCCATTTCCTTAGCAGCTGGTTAAGTGGCTAACCTGGGATTTACTTAGACGTGACAATGGCCCAGCCAATTTGTCCTTTGGGGCACCCGTCGAGCTTGTCGCAGTCCCATCGGGGAGAAGAAAGGCCACCCGGAGAATGGGCCAAACACGTCAAGAAGCTCAATTACACCGTGGCGAAGCAAGGGATCGCCCTGAAGACCGAGACTCTAGTGACCCTCGACAAAATGGAGGCCAAGCGGCAGCTCCTGGTGCGGAACAACAGAGCGTACCTGCCTAGCTCTCTTGAACACAACATTGGCGAGAACGCCAAGAAGGTCGAATGTGCCCTCGGTTACATTGTTGGGGACATCTCAAGCTCACCCTGCATGTGTTGCGAGCGCGGGATGGGCCCGTTCCCGCATTGTGTTCGGGTTTTCGACTGCGAGAATTTGACGGCCTGTACGAACTGTCACTGGTAGTGCTCCAAAATTGAGGTCAGCAGCAATGCTATCCACGAACTAACCATCACAGTATAAACGACCCTGTGGGGGCTAATCCCTTCTGGGTATAGTCTGCGGTGGGCTGAGTGCATCAGTGTCGCTCACTGATTGGACACTGAGCATCACTGAATAATCAGGGAGCATCCAATGAGCACTCACTGAGCACTCACTGAGCATCAGTCATTCTGCACGTGACTGAACTGAGCATGATCACTGATCTGAGTCCGTGCTGACATCTACTCAGTGAGCCTGAGCCTGAGCACCCTCATAAAAGCGGCGGCAGATCAAATAGGAAAGCCCCACACATACATATCACACGATGATCTTCCTGTGGACAATGCCGATGCCGGACCCCAACTCTAACTCTTATCTCTTGACTTCAAGTTATGATTTTACACCACAACCCTAATTGTCGACAAATTGCCTACCGAAATCGGCTACGGCGAACCTTAGACGCCGATTTAGCTCCCTTTCTACTAGTTACCCAAAGTCTTAGTTATTCCATACGATGTATCTATGATCCCTGAGCAGTGCTCGTTGCTCAGTGAGCACATGGGCACCCACGGCTGCTTAGTGATCCGCTCACCCTTCCAAGGTTGCATGGTTCGCTCAATATTATTGTGGTAAAGTATTAGTTGACCTTTGTGGCCATGATTTTACATGGTCCGTTGTTAGCCGCTTGTGGGGTCCCAGATAGTATCTGTGGAGTACCTCTCAGGGCCAGTACTGAAGGCGTCGATATCTGAAGCTAGGTGGGCATAGAGATTCACTACATAGATTGTGATGATATCTACGTTGGCCCCACTGGCGCGCCTAAGATATTGTTTATTGTAGTAGACATGGTGGATTCCAAAGGTTGAATATGTCGTCGGCCGAGATTGAAAGATAAGGCAGACTATATATAAAGGGGGACCTTGTCAAAGCTGGTCTCTAGAACGATACGATTGAATAGTTACGAAGAGGGATGGGATGGCGCACTAGTAAATAATATATAGAGGAGACCCTATCATCTGGGCTTATAAGAGTCATCGGAAGGGAGGGACACTTGTTTCTACTAGTGGCAGGTCTTTTAGAACCTTGGGAAACAGGAGCCTCATCCATGGATCCATCCATGCATATTGGGTATGTGGCCCATCACAAGCTTCCAAACATGTATCTTCCGCTTTTTACTTCAACCTGACAAGGAATATACACATGACCCTTGGAATGGGCTATACCCCGTAACCATTCACGAATTTTTAAATTTTTGAAAATCAACACGGCAGTCAAATAGACCATCCTGTGGCCTGAAACCAGGCAGGTACCAGAAGGATCTTAGCGTTTTGCTTTCTTGCGGCTCTAACTAGCTCTACTCGGTGCCGTATCTATTATTCACCTTTGGACAGTAATACTGCATTTCTTTTATAGTAATTGACCTTCACTGTCTACATGTTGGTCCCTCGCGGGCTCTTCCATGCCAACACAGCAGCGTTTTCTTCTTCATCATCCTGATAAGTTATATATTTAGCAACCTCTACACCAAAATACCAACGCACCTGGTTGGATCAAACTGAAATGGACGGATAGAATATGTTATATATTAGAAATAACTATTATAATGCCTACAACGCAATGAATTATTCTACAACCCCCACTCTCCCATTCAGACGAGACCAAGGACCACTCGGTTGTTTCTGAATCCGAGACCCACCGCCCCTCGACATCCCCTTCGCGGAGCGAGTGTCGGAGGCCCATGAATCCGACACATCTCGGCTTTCCTGACTCTCCAGCATGACCTCATCGAGGTCCTGGTTGAGCGTTTTACAAACATCAGCCAGGGTCTGCCGGGCGTCCTGCGCAACCTCAGTACCCAATGCGATCTTTTGTTGAACAAAGTCTCGTCCATTGGCAGCTGCAGCATTAGAAGCAAATGCCCATGCTTCAGCCAGAGCAACAACCTCATCCGGGGTCTGATCGGAGGTCTGGGTCTGGATCCGCGAGTTAAGAGCAGCAGCCGCATGATTAAAGCGCGGCTGGCGGGCGGGAGTGGGGTATTCGGGGAGTAGGTGGGATTCGTCGCTTAAACGATTGAGAGCGCGGAGGGTCGTGGACTTTTCCTTTGAGAGTAAGCCGGATAAATATGATTTCTGGAGAGCCAGCGACTTTTCACTCTTAAGTAGCGGAACCAGATTTTCGTTTGTGTACGACAGAACGTCGATTGGGTTGGGTGGTGGCATTTCGGCTATGGCAAGTTCGTTTTTGTTGGTTGGTCGTGAGGGAGGCTTCTGGGCCACATTAACTGGCTGACAAGCTCTGGACGCTGCGTCGAGGAGATCTCGCCGGGCTCGCAGATATGTGGCATATTGCTCCGTAATTTGTATCTTGCGATGCTCTAGCTCCCGCTGGGCCTCTTCAATTTCATCGGGAGGAAGTTCTTGGAGAAGACTCTCATCCGGATCCTCTTGACCAACTAGCCGTTCCTCCACCCATTGTACTAGCTCATCCCGGGTTGTTTGTAATGCTTTTGCTTTAGCGCCTGAAGTCTCAGCTCGGGGATCATGCTGTGCCTTGGCTTTCTCAAACAATTGCTTTTGCCGGTCCAATTGAGTTCTCGCAGAAATAACTGCTCTCTCGAGACTATGCACTAGACCATCCAAGTCCGTTTCAGAGCTATCGCGGCCCGCCTCTGCATCTACCTCCGGCAACAGCATTTGCTCCCCATCATTGCCAACGTCCACCAAGCTGCCCGTATCGCGCGTTTTAATTTCCTCAAGATAATTCTGAAACACCTGCAGCTTGGTATGGCGGCGTCGCTCGCGTAGGAGGGCAAGGTATTCACGAAGCTCGGTGCCGGGTTCTTGCAGATCAGCGTCGTCAGAAGGGCGGTTCGGGGACGTCCTCTGGCGCCTTAACGAGGCGACGTTCTCGGACGCCAACGCGAACTCTTTGCGAGCCGCAATATTGGCCGCCAATGCCTTCAGATAATCCTTTCTCAGCCCAGAGAGGTCGGTAGGGATACGTTTGACATCAGTAACAGCATCGGTCGAGACACACAGGGAGAGGTGGGATTGAGCATGATCGCTTGACTGATCGTCGAATTCGATAAACGAGCGCAGATAAGACGTCAGTGCCTGGCGAATTTGAAGGGTTTCCTGGCGCGACTTGACGTAAGGAGCGAGCGGTTTCAGAGCGGGTGGAATGTGGGTAGCGTCAGGGGAGTTGGGTCGGGCCATGGTTTCATTGGGCGGGGGGCAGTGCTATGCAAGCTTAGATATCGGGAGAGACAAGCTGAGACCTTGACAGGTCTTGGAAGGCTTCACTGCCACTATGGACAGGGATATTGTTGAGGTCGAACTGGTTAGCTCTTCTAAGGTTTCGTGGATAGCTTATGTAACATGCAGATCATCCATCCCCCCGGGGCCAGTCCTGAAGTGGAGCTTCCCAGGTTGTTAGGGAAGTCAAGCATCTACCTAGGTATGATATCTTGAGTATGACGTTCTCTTGGGGGCTTATAGGCGGAAGACGCCGATCAACAATAAATTGAGTCTATTATTGCCCCAATTTACTAGATAGCTTCCATTGAGACATCCAATATGCCTCAAAAGGGGCCTGAGCACCATGTCTACTCCGTACCATCTCCGTTCACTTGTATACGAACTAATTGTATGTAGATTAACAGAGATATTCACGGATTATACCATTACAGCTACCAAATAGTCACTTTAGTATGTCAGCCTTTCCATAACTAGGTAAATAGTGTAGGTGTTCCTACAACATATGCCTGGAATGTCACTATTATCTCTAGAGCTACGATGTACATGTACAATAGATGCAGATTACGTGCACGGTCCAATAAAAAGCGACAAAGGACAAAACATCTCACGGCAAGAGAGAAGCCCAATTTTCTTTTTGGATTTCTCTCTTGCCTTTTCTCAATCCCCTTCCCGAAAGGAGTAAGGCCTTTGAACATCCCCCCCGACATAACTGGTATGTTTCAAGAATCTCCCTGGAATTGCATCAAGGGGTGTTTTGATTCATAATTCCGGAGATCTGACTGTTACTGATTATTTATCCCAAGGCTGAAACATTTATAGTTCCTCTCGACTCACATGCCACAGCGGAAAAGCAAATTTACTGTTTAAACAATATTATCAGAACATACCTGTCGGCCATGGCTCCCGACCTGAGCGCTGTTTCCAACTCTACTATGGCACGACCTCGTGCAGCAACAACGGCACCCGCTATGGCATCGCAGTCTCCAACACCCCGACAACCAGTACATGGCCCTCATACTTCTGCAACACTTCCCCCAGGAAGTCCACCACTTGGAACAGGGGATTATGGCATCACAAGTACTGCTCAGGGTAAGTCCGCAGTGGCAGGCGTCACTTCAATGAGCATTCCCGACTAATAGAACAAGGGCCACTGCGTCATCCTCAGCCGCTGACACCTTCGGATCTCCATCTAGTGCTTGAGAAAGAGCAAGAAGCGATGGTGAGTGGAATTCCAGAGCCCCAAAGTATACCTACCCCTCAATCGCTGACGCATCAAAACTCCCCGCAGGTGAATCGATTGACCCGAGAGCTATCTATTCTCCGCCAGCAGACCGCATCCGTGGCATCGACAGGGTCCTCGACATCAACATTTAATGAGGCAGACGGCACACGGGCATCGCCCACCCTCAGTAGCTCGACCCCGTCTCACTCCGCGCGACGGAACCGGTCCAATTCAAGTCTCAGTTCGCATACTTCAGCAAACCAGGGCCAGCAGTCTGCAAGTGTTACTGGAATTGCCCCATCACGAGAAATACCGTATCGCCCGGCAGACCATTCCCGAACAGTTCGCAGTCGCGAGCCATCCCTCACATCTCGCCGACCCTCCATCGGGTCACTATCCTCATTCTCCCACAATAACAGCAACATATACCCACACCGGAACTCGGTATCACAGTCGCAGCTAGGTCATTCGCCCGGAGGGTCGCTGTCGCGGTTCGAGGAGGCCACGCATCACAGGTTGGAAGTGGAATATATGAAGCGGGAGAACGAACAGCTCAGGAGGCGGGTGCGCGATCTGGAGCAGACTCTAAAGAGACAAAAGGAGGATTCTGTAAGCGAGGCTTCTGCCACACCGTCTGAAAGAATCATTGGTGCCTGATTCAACTTCCACTCCAACCCATACCATTCTTTCGCATTGCCTGGGGACAGTGCCCAATATTTTCATTTCGGGAGGTTTGCAGGCAAACACATTCAACGAAATCCTATTTTTGACATGTGAAAACCATTTTCTAGGCAGCTCCATTGAAAATCATGTAGTCCAATTAAAGCGCTCAGCAAAAGTAACAGGGAAAAAAAAGGAAGTTAGCTACGTGAGGCGGTGCAACTGCCCCGCCATACGTCACCACGTCACCTGTGGCGCAGCCCTAGATAAATAGTCGCATCGCACCTGGGAAGTGCTGTGACGTTTAGATTTTCTTCGCAAGTTTCTTCCTTCTCTCCTCTATCTAACACCATAATGTCTCACTCTACTGTCCACGTTTCTGGCATCTCGTCAACAACCTCTGAGAAGGAGGTTCGCGACTTCTTCAGCTTCTGGTACATTGTCGCAACTAGTACATTATCTTAACAACTTGCTAACTTGAAATAGTGGAAAGATTGTCACCCTCTCCATCACCCCAGTCTCTGGGGAAGCCGACGCTCAGAAGTCTGCCACTGTGACCTTTGAAAAGGAGGCGTAAGCTACCCCGCACCCTTTCCCGCCCGCAATCAGCCCACATGAAACCCAAACTAACCCAATCCCAAAAACAGCGCTGCCAAAACTGCCCTCCTGCTAGACCAGACCCAACTAGGCACTTCTGCTGTGCACGTCGAAGCAGCCCAAAACATCGAAGACCTAGCCGGAGCCCAAGCGACCGGCGCAGGCGAGACCAAGGAAGAGGAGCACCACATCCCCCAAGAAGATAAGCCCCGATCGCGCATTTTCGCAGAGTACCTGGCGCACGGGTATGTCGTGAGCGACAATGCGATTATGAAGGCAATTGCGCTGGATAAGAAGCACGGAGTCTCGAACCGCTTCACGTCGGCGCTATCAAACTTCGATAAGAAGTACAATGCCACTGAGCGCGCTAAGGGCATTGACGATAGCTACCAGATCTCGAACAAGGCGGCCACTGGCTGGCGCGGTCTGAGCTCGTACTTCGAGAAGGCACTGGGTCACCCCTCTGGCCAGAAGCTGCGTGACTTTTATGTTCAGACCGATAAGCAGGTGCGCGATATTCACGCTGAGGCTCGTCGTCTGGCGGATCTGAAGCAGGGTAAGGCTGGTGAGGCTGAGGCTGCTGCCCCTGCCTCTGCTGATGCCCCTACTGCTGCTGCCCCTGCTGCTGAACCCGCTGCTGTTACTCAGCCTGAGGCTGCTGCTGCGCCTGTTGAGAAGTCGTAAGGGATTCTTGGAATGAGGTCCTAACTTAATGAGGAGATGAATATTTGCGCTGGGCGTGTTCGCTTGTGTCTATTGCTTTATCTTTTCCCTTCTTATTATGTCATGCCATGTCCATAGTCTATTTTCCTTCTGCCTGTGTGATAGCCTGACAATTTGAACTCTCGCTACAAGCGAGCCGTTGATAACCATCCATGAGGTTCCCGATAAGTAAAGCAAATGGGCATAAAAGACATGATCACAGTCCCAAGTTTTATGCATTGTTTAATAAGTACATAGCTCAAAGGAAGATAGTTATTTGAGCTTATTCTTCATGATATCATTATCCAGATTTCAAAATCAGAAACTCTCCCAAGTACATGCAAGAAATACCCATCTCAATGTTGTTTTCCCTTAGCGAACTTCTCCGCCTCAATCTTCTCTAGCGGGTGCTCGGGGTTGCTCGTCAGCACATGATCCCTAAAGTACTCTGACGATTGCTGCGAGAACTCGGGCGCTGGGTGTTCGCCGACTTCGGTCTTGCCAGAGCCGGGGACATCCTGCTGCTGGGCACCAGGTTGGCGCTCCGGATCGGGGGATTGGCGGCCGGGGTTGGGAGCAGACATTGTGGATATTGTAGAATTGGATTCGATGTGCTGAATAGAGGGATAAGTGTGGGTTTCTTTGATTGAAGAGGGAAAATGAAATATAAGATATGGTGATCTTGGATATGGTGATCTTGATACTGACCTTCAATGGATGTAGATGTGGTCTTAGTGTTGGATGTAGAATACTTGTGTTTAAAGCAGTAAAATCCAAGGAACAGCGCGCTTTTTATTTTATTCTGGAAGTTGACTGACGTTACCAGCCTAAACCGGTCGTCGGAGGTCATCATCATGACGTTGTGGAGTGGCACTTGGGAACAAGGTGCTCCATTCTACCTACGTACTACCAATCGAGAATGCTATTGCGAATTTTAACTACAATAGCTGTATACGACGTGCATTGATGCCGAATTGTATGGGAATCCTGATTTGCTAGTTATACCACGAGGCTGTATAGCTATAGATGCGTACTATAGGCTACATTCTCACTTCTTTGCTTAGAACTACCACTTCTTTGAACCAGCGCCCTTATATCTTATGTCTCTAGAACTTGCCTTGCTTTATAGCGTAAAAGCATGTGAATCTTCAAGTTGACTTCAAAAGTGAAGCGCGCCGACGTCGGGATCTGATAATGCCTCTGAGGAATATGACGTCATTCTCCACGATCTTTGTTTTGACCTCACATCTTCTTCTACACCCCTGCCCGATCCTCCCCCGGTTGCTTCCAACGTGGCTTTCTCTGGTGTGCCTTGTTGGGCATCCTTAATAAATACCTACACGAGTAATCTTGAGATGTTCTTGTAACATGTGGATTCAGCCCGAGCCCACCTATGTGGCTGGTATCTACGGTACTACAGGTTCCACAACTGGAATCCAACATTCGTAGCTTGGCTGATGTACTATATCATGACGAAACGAGGGTGTCTTCAGGGGAATCTGTGCATCGAAGAGGATTAGAAGGGGAGGGGGAATACCCTCGAGCAGAATGTCCACGGGTAGGACTTTTAAGAGTACATCAGCGAGAGCATGGGAGAAAAAAGACATGACGGAAGAAACACTGGGGTACAGAGCAGATGGGACATGATCTAGAAAGCGGGAAAGACATGAAATGGGCATATGGTCTCGTGAGGAAAATGTGGAAGGGGGAAATGAATAGAGACTAGACGTCCGAGGCATTGAAAATTCGAAGCTTTTTTTTGTTTTTCTCAATCCATCTCGGTTATAGTCTCTTAGTTGCCGTTGGCCTGCATGCCCGCTGCGGCGGCGGCTTCTGCGTTGGCAGCGGCAACCATGGCCTTGGCGTCGGCTTCGTGAAAGACGCCTTGAATGACCTGCTGCTCTTCGGGACCGAGAACCTTGGTCAGACTCTCGTAGAGCTGGGGCTGTTCTTGCTGAAGGCCTGAAATTGAGGTTAGCAGGTGATACGTGAAGGAGATATTTTCGTAGAGGCTACTTACTCAGCAGGACATGCTTGAACATGCCATATGGCTCCACTTTGTCCAGAGGGGTCTCCAGAAGGCTTTCCTCGTCCATGTCATCATCGTCATCATCGGCGTAGGAGCCGAACTTTTGAGCCTCCTGGTTGAGGAAGTCGAGGTATGCGGCACTCTCGTCAAGGACATCGTCTTCCTCAAGAGCTGCTTCAACCTCATTCTCATCCCACTCAACATCTCCATCCCAGTCATTGTCCTCGTCATCCTCATCATCCTCGTCATCGAGGGTGAAGTCAGACTCTCTCGTAGCATCCTCACGTTCTGAATAAAGTCTTAGCCTTGGGGGAACATGGCGGGGGGTTGGGGGGAAACATACGTTTGAGAGCAGCAGGCAGGGTCTGGAAGAGCCTTGTCACACCCTGCAAGAGTCTTGGCCATCCCTGCTGGACACTGACTGGAACATCGGTAGCCTTCAGAGTAAGCAGTGAGCTGATTGCGGCAATTGAGAGCTTCTTGTCGTGGACACGTCTGAAGTTGTCGATATTAGCGAACCAAGTGCTGAAGAACTTGTTGGTCCAGCCCTTGGCCTCCATAACCTGAAGACTGAGAGCTGAGTTGTAGTAGATGGCGTTGATGACCATCTCCATCAAGTGGATGCGGTACGACTTAGTGCGTGCCTCGCCGGCGTCGATAACCCGCATGGCCATCTCAATGAACATGGGGATATACTGGTCAATGTGACCCCGAAGGTTGAGCATCAGGGTCTCAGCGAGCTTGCAACCGCAGATGCGGTCAACGCCACCAACCTTCTCGTCAGAAAAGATGTCTTGGACCATGCCGACCATAGCATCCAAGTAAGCTGGGTTCTGAACTAGCATATCGGTGCCATAAGCGACGTAGTTGTCAAGGGCGGGGAGCATGTCTGCAGCAGAAAAGTTAATAGGTCTTCAAAACCGCTTGAACTTATTTGAACCTCTTACCTTCGAGATACAGCTCAGCGCCAGCCTTGAACGTCTTGTGAATCAGCTCGAAGGCCTGCCACATGGATGGGGAAATGGTCTTCGATGCGAATGTGCAGCTGTCAATGATCTCGAAAATTTCGTTGTAGAGATCTAAAATACCGAATTAGAGGTGGACATAAGCTTGATAGATTGAAAAACTTACCATAAAGCTTGTTCTCCAGGGTGATGCTGATGACGGGCATCAAGATGGTCTCAAGGTGCAGAAGCACGTCAGGGGTGCTCTCGAGAGTGAGAATGAGGGTGCCGATGGTCTGCAACACGCCCAGAGCGGTGATGCTCTTGTCATCCAGGAAATCGCCGTAGCCATCTTCGTCACCACCCTTGGCGGCATTGCGCTCCAGGAGCTCACCAACAATACGCATGTAAGTATCGCGGAGCTGCTCGCTCAGCGCCACAGCGAAGGGAGTAAGCTCGGCAGAGAAAACCTCAACAAAGTCCTCCATGACGTTGGCCAGAGCATCCACGTCGACCTCATTGGCCAACTTTAGAAGCTGCTGCATAATCTGGGGGATGTTCTGCTGCATCGATGTACGGATGACATCGTGACGGATAAGGGGCTGCAGAGCAAGGGCGGCCTCAACTCGAACAGGAAGTTCGGAATCGGTCATGGACTCGAGGATGTTTCGATAGATGACCATGAGGTTGTTCGGATCCTTGAAATCAAGCTGCTCGAACTTCTCCAGTGTGTCGCAAGCACGAGCACGGAGGAAGCCGTGAGGACTGCGGAATTCGGGGAAAACGTGACGGACGAAGAAGTATTCGACCTGGTCAGCAATCGGGCTCTTCTTGCCCAGGATGACGGAAGCGAGCGAGCCAATCATTCTCAAAGCTCCCTCCTTCTCTCTTGGCTGCTTCTGATCCTCCGGCGCAGACTCATATTTGCTAACAACACTGTTCACGAATGTGAGGATGGAGAAGGTCTGCTTTTTGCGGTTCTTGGTGAGGGAAACCAAGAAGTTGGTGGCGGCAACATCAGGAGCGGACACTTCCTCATAGAAGTTCAACTTGCGGTGGAGATACTCAGATGGGTCATCTTCGAAAAGCTCAATGTCCTCATCGGACTGGCACAGGATAGGGAAAACGAAGTGGGCGATCAGGTTATCCATATGCGGCTTCAAGTGGTCCCACATAGCCTTAGGCTTGACACACTCCTCCATGAAGACCAGAGTATACGACAGTGCAGAGTTGCTGAGCCATTGCGTCTTGGAAACCCACTTGTCAATCTCCGTCAGGTATCCCTTGAGAATTTCGGGGGCGAAAGTGCTGATAAAGGTCTTCGCATACGATGTGTAGTCGGGGGTAGAGGATTTCGTAATTGTGGTGGGGTTGCCATATCTGATGAATAGGCGGTTCAGGTTGGCGTATGACCACTTCTTGCACTTCCACCAGTGGTTCATCTCCCTCTCCTCCTTTGAATCCGCCATTGAGCTCGCAGGGGGTGTCTTCGAGACAATGCGCAGGAATAGTGTACACCAGTCAACAGTCGCCTGATGGGTTTGTAGGCATGGAGAAAGCTCGAACTAAATTCGTAGCAGGTCAGTATAAATGGCATAGCCACGCCAGACTAGAATCAGGGTAACCGACGTAAATTGCGTGCTTGAAAGCTTTCACCACAATGCGAAGCATCTCGGCAGCCTCCAGACTCTCCTCGTCAACAAGCTTCGATCCAATGCTGAGCAGCTGGGGGAATGAATGCTCCACGATCTTATCGAACTCCTCTCTCTTCTCACCGGCCTTGAACCTGTAGACCCGGCAGACCGCCAGAAGGCACTGCAGACCCGCATAGACCGTACTTGCGTCATTGGTGCTGAGGAGCTGCAGAGTAAGATCCAAGAATCCGGGCCACTGCTCGGGGAAGTCGTTTTGAAGAATCTTCTGGAGGAGGGGGACCAGTTGATTGCGGACATTGGGAGGGGTCGAGGCCAGTGCAGGGATAAGTCTCTCCCTGAAACTGGGCTTTTCGGCTTCAGGAATTGGCGTACGCTGCGGGCTATCTTCGACCGGGGCCCATCCGCGTGTAATACGGTTCTTCAGGTAAACACCAGCTATAAGAGAGAGCGGGGGTCAGTAAGAGACAGAAGTCTTCGCGAACCAATATGGACATCCAAAGACACACCAGAGAGCTGGACTGCATTGTTCTGCTCGCCCTGCAAGATATCCAAGAGTCCATTGATAAATCCGGGTTGCGTCTCGGCCTAGATATATCAACCACGTGTGAGCCTGACGTTCGGTGCCCCGCCAGTCGATCTAGCACATACATATTTCAAATCAAGCTCCGCCTGCCGGCGAATATCCGCATTCGCGTCTAGAGTAGACTGAATGCGATCTCGGAGGGCTGCAACATCCATCGCGCAACAATCCCCCAACACCAGAAAGTCAAAAAATCTCCAAATAAATTGAGAGCCCCGAGGGGAGACGCGGACCGGCGCCGATGAAAGACGGGCAAGGGGAAAGAGTCAAGGATTGAAAGGACGTGAATGTCCTAAAGAGATCGTATGGATCTTGAAGAGAAGGGGAGAGAGAAGATGTTGTTCTTCAAGAGGAGGGGGATTTTTTTCGATTTTCCCGACTCTCGGGGAGGCGGTCGCCCCGCAGCTAATCAGAGGCCGCACACACGGATTTTCTTATATGAACTATGGGCTACTACCTACCTAGGTATGTTGTATATAGGTAGTAACACTTGGGGTTGATTTAATTGCTTTCTATAAAGTATTCTAAAGTATGCTGGTATTTTTGAGTAGTTCATTTCATGTTCATTTCTTCGTCTCGATTAAGTACATTGTGATGAATCCAGAAAAGAATTCATGACTACCCAATAGGGGCACAGGCATAACCCATATACGTCCCAAGGATTGGATGTCTTCACATGTAAAGCGAGGCCGCGAATATGACATCGCGCTTGATCAACTCCTGAGCTTGCTGCATCTTAGTGTAAAGGTTCGGGTCGCCGACCAATTTGGCCGCATTCTTCACTTCGCGACAAGTCTCGTCAAGTCGGGTGATCACCCGAACAATAGTACCCTCCATCACATCCGTGAGGTCTGTGATGCGATTGAAAGACATTCCCTTGGCCCACTCATAAACAACCTCGGCAAGACCAAAGCGTGGCTTGCTAGCGAAGTCGTTGGCATCTTCACTAGACTGAATGACTTGGTGCAGGATCTGGAAATCATTCACTCTCTCGGCAATACGAATGATCTCCTTCTGGCCCTTCTCCAGACGAGGAGTGAGGGTAGGGGTGCTCTCTGTCTTCTCCTGGAACACGAATGCGGAGAGGAGTGCAACAATCTCCTCCGGTTCGAACTCAGCAAGAACGTTCTCGAGAACCAATTCGGTCAATACCAGCTCGTCGGCGGAGTGGATCTCGCACGCCACCTTGCCCTTCAGTTGCACACGAGATTGTTCGTCAACAAAGCCGAGCTCCTTCAGCACGAGTATGCGCTGCTCATAATCCGGAAGTAGTTGAAGGTTTTGGTCGGACATCAGTTGCTTCAGCTCCGAGATGCTTTCTTTAACTTGCCACTCGTCGTGTTGCATCTCGAACTATCAGAAATTAGTCCATGATTTAGACCAAAAGAGGTAGGATACTCACGTGGTCCGCGAAATTAGGGCATTGTAGACAGGTGCATGACTGGGAAATCTCGGCCTGAGCTTGTCGTTTGTCGAGGATATCGCGGATTTCCATCTCTTTGATACGTTGCCAATCGATTTCCTCCCAGGCCGCATTGATCCAAGAGTTAGTGTACTGAGGCAGTTCCTTTTCAGCCCACTGAACAGCCTCTGTTCCCGAATTAGTGTTTCTTGACAACTGTATGTGCAAAAATAAGTCTCGTACCTTTCTTAATGTTCAGATACCATATCGGTTTGGTCATCTTAACCAGGGTGTTTGTCAGGCACTCGACATCAGATAGACGGATCTTGCATATGCGAAGGCTCATCTTCTCGACGCGATTGGGGAGTGGTTGGAAGTATGGTCGGAACAAAGGCAAGAATGGAAGGATGTCGGTGGGGTGCCGCTTGCTACTCAACGTTCCGATCTCAAGCACTTGAATGCAGGGTACAGCCCCAACGACCCCCGCGGAAACCCCATCGCGCGTAATAACACCAGCGGTACGTAGTCCGTCCTATCTTTCACGTCAGCATTTCACCAAACACGTAACTACGCATGGGCAACGTAACAATGGTCACTCACCTTGCGGTACACAACCAACCTCTTTACTCCGAAAAGACGTTTGCCGACAGGCGATGATAGCAGTTCAGCATAGAATTGAGACGTGAGCTTTCGATACTCCATGGCGGCGTCATGGCAGGCAACCAAATCCAGGTCACAGATTTCACATGGTGCCCGTTTGATTTTCGCAAGACTCGCCTCAGATACCTGGACTTGCTTCTCCTGTTCCGGTAAGAGAGCTTGCGTTGCGTTTTCACTGAAACTCCGTTTGATCATTTCTTCAATCTTCAGGGCTTCCACACGCAACAAATTCAGTATCATATGGTATGTAAGTCGGAATTGAGACCTGAGCTTTGTCGGTTCTCCAAGAATCATCTGCTTCAGCGACGCAGCAGATGGCGCCTCGTCTCTTCCGCTGCTTGTCACAATAACATACCCCACGTTGTCAAGACCTCTACGACCAGCACGCCCCGCCATTTGCGTATACTCACCGGGCAGCAGATCACGGAATGCTTTGCCGTCGTGCTTACGGAACCCGGAGAATACCACAGTTCGGGTGGGAAGATTCAAGCCCATCGCGAAGGTTTCCGTGGCGAACAGGACCTTGACCAGAGACTTAGCGAAGAGAATCTCAACAACTTCCTTCACTATGGGCAGGAGACCGCCATGGTGCACAGCAATGCCTCTGCTTAGTAGCTCCCGAAGGCGAAGAATTTGCGGCAGCGTGCGGTCCTCAGGCTTCAATCGGGTGAGTGCCTTCTCAATGAACATGTGCGTCAAACTCTTCTCGGTACTATTGCTGAAGTCTTGGCTTGACAGTGAATCCGCGTTCTCCTCGCATCGCTTCTTAGAGAAAACGAAGACACATCCCGGCAGCAAATCTTCTTTGCGAAGGTGCGAAACAAGATGCACCCAGGTGTTTTTGTCCTGGGCCGCACTGGTACGGCCACCGCCACGCCCTGTGCGAGCAATGTTGCCTGTGCCTCGGTTGGCATACTGTCCGCCGCTCTGTCCACGACCTCGTTGCGGACCTCCACGTTGTGGGCCTCCACGCTGTGGGGCGCCGCGACCACCTCTGACGTTCGGTGGCTGGCCACGTCCCCGACCCTGGGGGGCTGGTGCTCTAGCTTGTGCCGACTGTGCCTGAGCTTCAGCCTCCTTCATAGCTTTGAGCTTATCTCTACCAGACAAAATATCATCCGCTGCCTTCCAGCCGGTCTCGAGGAATCTTTTGTTGGAGTCGACGATCTTGTGCTTGCTCTTCCCGGCCCAAAGGTAGTGCTCCAGCGGAACAGGTCGCTTATGGGTTGAAATCACATAAATGTCCTTCTTCTTTGTACGGCCCACCCAGGATGCAAACTCGCGGGTATTGGGCACAGTGGCGGAGAGAAGGATCAACGTGACATGCTCCGGAAGCATGATGATAACTTCTTCCCATACCACACCTCGTTCCTGGTCGTTCACATAATGCACCTCGTCGAAAATGACGAATTCAACGTCCCGGATGAGATCAGCGCCTCGGTACAGCATACTTCGCAAGATCTCAGTGGTCATGATGAGGCAGCTGGCTTCCGGGTTGATTTGAACATCGCCAGTCAGAATACCGACATCGTCGAATTCGGTTCTGAAATCACGGTATTTCTGGTTGCTCAGCGCTTTGATGGGAGACGTATAGATCGCCTTCGTCATGTGTTTAGCAGCCAACGCGATTGCATATTCAGCCACAACTGTCTTGCCGGCCGAGGTATGGGCCGCAACAAACACCGAATCGCCATTCTCAAGGTGGTAAACGGCCTCTTTCTGGAAAGTGTCGAGCTCAAATGGATACTCCCTGGCCATCTCTGGGACCAACTCATTGAAATTTGGAATATCCTTGTTGACGTCCACAACGTGGGCCCATTCTTTACCCTTTTGCTTGTGGGCGCCTGCGAGCAACTGGGTACGTGGTTCCAATGCCGGAAACTCGACCGGTAACAAATCGTCAATGTCTTCTTCATCTTCCTCGTCGCTGAGGTCATCAAGCTCCGGCTGTGCTCCTGTATCGATATCGGCAGTTTCCTCAGGTTGATCCACTTTCAGGTCGCTTTCCTCTTGGAGAAGGGCAGTTTCGACTTCTTGGGCACTTTCGGTGGCGGCTTTGGATTTGACTTCATCGAAATTGATACCGTTATCGAAGCCAGGGGGTGTTGTCAGAAGACCTCCCTCGGTGCCAAAGTTGATAATGCGATCGAGACCAGATTGTTTTCCGGTGCTCGCTTGCTCTGTGAGCTGAGCCTCGGCCTCCATATCTGCCACGGACTCGATAGCGTCCAAGCCTCCGGGAGCAAATGGAAAGAAACCTGCGGCACCTCTGACAAACTCGGCACGGCCAGCAGGTCGGCGGAGAAGCGAGGTGGAATTCTTGGCTGTTGCGCTTGCAGCAGGAACTGTCACTTCATGATACCCAGTAACGCGTCCTTCCAGTCCCTCTCGTGTGAACCGAGTCACCGTCCGTGATTGTGTCGGGGCGAGTTCGAAAAGGTCTGCGTAATCTGTCGAAACGTCCCATCGTCTGCCAAAGCTGTTAAAAGCTGCCCCGCAATTGGAAATAAGATACATACCTTTGCAGGGTGTTCAACCATTTAGTGCTGAATTGGTCTGACGGGGTCAGGAACTCATTTTCAAGCTCGGTCAGCAACTCTTGGGCACTCTGAGGAGCTTGCTTCCGAGCTTGGAAGTTCTCGATCTTGCCATCCTCTTCGTCCGCGAGACGAGCATCAAAGGCCGCTGAGTCGAAGGTATTGCCTTCTAGGGTTAACTTCTCCATTGGGGGATCGACCAAGTTCGCCATGATGTGGAAAAATATGTTGAAGAGTCAACCGGCGAGTGAAATTATGTCGATGTTTGACTCGGCAGTAGCCGAACCCCACAGTATCGATTACAGCCTTTGGCTGAAACCTAAGGGAATTATTTCTGGGCGTTAAAATAAGAAGGTAAAACGAGTGGAATTGACTCTGTGGTTGAGTCTGATGAAGTGTTTCGGAGTTATTCCAGGCAGATCAAAGCCCGCAGCGACAGTTTACTTTGTGAACTTCACCGAGAGACACTGAAGGCGGTATACTCTGACAGTATACATGACGTCGATGCCCTGAAAGATCATCTGATCCCCGGATAAATGATATCCCGGACAATCTTTCTGTACGAAGACGCTCTCTACTATCTCTACTATACCTGGGTAGAATCAACGGTCGCAAAACCAAAGCTGGCCACCCTAGCGCCAACAAAGCTCTAAATGCCGAGCAAGAGGCTGCATTGATACACTAGATCAATACTTTAAACACGCTGAAAAAATCAAGAAAAAAACCTATGAAATTGGAGGTGAAATTGGAGGTGAAATTGATACTATTTCTCCCCCCTTCCGCACTCGCAGTGCCTATTTCCCTCTATTTCCACCATCAGTGAATTGCTTCATATTACACTGTCTGCAATATATCGGTGTAACCGCTTCTAAACTCTGGCATTTTGGGAGAACAAGGTAAAAGGTCACAGAGGATACATAAACTTCAGGTTTTCCCGATCAGTCTTGTCAAGATCACGATCACCGATGTGGACAATCTGGCCGCCAGCGTCAATAACTTCATCTTTCTCAGAATCCGTGTCAGTTTCAGTGAGGAGCCTCTCTCGACGTTTGTTCTCTCGCTGTAGGTAAAACCGAATGATAATGCACATCATGGGCGAGATCAGCCAGAACGCAGTCATGAAGGCCCAGGGTAAGACGTAACGAGGTTTGTATTTCGATTGCCAGAACCTACATCACATGTCAGCGCTGTATTCCTTAGTTGGCACCTTTAGATTAGACTAACTCAGGGGATATCATGTTTGCAACAGAAGCAGCCACAATACAAGAGGACATTAGACAGAGCTTCTTTGTGTATCCAGTTGTTGTCGTTCCCGCCCAACTGAGACCGAGAAGGTAAGATGGTTTGAATGTAGATATTTGGGTTCCAACTACCAGAGCCACCTTGTTTGACCATGGAGATGCCAGCTGAGCAAGAATTAACAAGACAGACCAGAAACGTGGAAAATACATCCGCTTACCTCAATGATGCCGCCAATAAAGCAAGGAACATAGGATATAGCACATGTGTATCCTGTACCGAGACGTGTACTATAAAGCAAGGTGGCGGATCCAATAATCAAAATGAATCCCCAAATTGGCTTGATAATATTGAATAAGGCACTCTCCGCTGGGGTGAAGCCAAAACCAACGACAATAAGCGGGAGCTGTTGGGATGTGTTGTTAGGGAGCTCGTTGAAGAACATGTGGAAGCTGAGAAGAACATTAGTAGTGAATATGGCAGAAAGATGAACGGGACATGTCACACATAAATAGCCAACTCTTAAGGTCAGTAAAAGACTCCCGCACCTGCGACCACTTGAATGTTGAGTTTGAGATTCCAGCGTGAGTCTCGCGAATGAGTTGGATCGTATGCACCTTCTCCTCAGTGGAAAGCCATTTAGCATCAAGTGGCGAGTTGGGTAAGAATATCAGTAGAGGAATAAAGATGGCGAAGGTCAAAAGAGCACAGATGATATGGAGCCATTTCCATGAGTGGATACCCCCAGCTAGAACTCCCGACTTGTCATCAACGATGAGTTTATAGGCAATCATTGTCAACATCACATTTGCCATGCTTCCAAATGCCCACCATAGAAGCTGCACCCACGGACTCTTCTTCGGTGGGAAAAACGCTTGATGAAGGACGGCGGTTGAGGGAACAATTTGAGACTCAGTCTGGAAAGATTAGCACATTATGAATCAAAGTTCATTAGGATATACTAACCATTCCCAGTAGAAATCGCACAGCCATCATCTGTTTACCGGTCTTGACCGCAGGATGTATTCCAAGTAACAGGGCCCAGAGGAATAACGACCCGGTAATAAAGTACTTGTGTCCAACACGTTGCGATATCCAAGCACCCGGCCAAAGAGCGACAAGATATCCTGCATAGAATAGGACAAATAGATGATTAAACTCGTTTTTCTCTTTCGACATATGAACATCTTCGAAAAGGCCCATAGTGCTAGCCTGAGACAGTGTCGACTTGTCAAGGTGAATAAGGAAGGAGATCCACCATGTTTGGCTTAGGAGACACCAGAAGTTCTTGCGGACCAGTCTTCCCTCAGCCTCTGGAGTCAAAGGCCCAACCTTGTCCTTATTCGTGTTGTAGAAATACGTTGTGTCATCCGCGTCGCGTACGTCTACCACACAAGGATCACGAGAAGGTTCACTCCCAGATGTGGCTTGCACATCGGCCTCTCTCTTTTCGCTGGGGGAGCCATACTCGAATCCGAGACAGCCACACCTTGTTCCGGCGAAATGTTGAGTCTTGATATGTGTTGGTAGAACAGAATAGAATCTATCAGGATAATCAAGAGCCTTGTCCCATCACTTTATACAAGGATATGGCGATTGTTACCTTCAATGCCGGAGAAAGCCGATGAGAGTCTTGGCTTTCCTCGAGGTTCCCAGCAGCCTTTTCCGTTTTTCGATTTTGTCTCGCCTATTGCGGCTGAGGTTAGTTAGCGTCGGGGCATTCGCCATAGCTTTCGTTTCGCCTCTGATGCTGCTAATGGTCCGATCATTAGGACCTTGAGCGCCAGCGAGTAACCTGCCGAGAGACGGGTGACTCGTAGTCCACTAGGGATGTTTTGCCAAGACGTCTTGGTTGCATCGGGGGACCTTGGGAGTCCGTGGCGTTTGAGCTTGTCAGGGCTTGTCAGGGCTTGTCAGGGCTTGTCGCGGCTTGTCGGGGCTTGTCTAGATTAGGTTCGTGCCGTATAGAACCCTTTTCGATGATGACGGAAGGCTTACAGGGTCGACGATCGCAATCTCCATATGAGTTCTCGTATTGGTGTCTCAGCCATCATGGAATTATGAAAAATCAATTAATCAAGTGAATACGAATAAACAGGGAACATTTAGCTGTGCGAAATGCCACGCGGTCCGCCGGGGCCCTCCTCGAGTCCATTCCTTCGGGCTACTTCCGGACGCCAACGTCAGAACTCGCGCATGAGAGATGAGCTTTGATCGCCGGTTCTGAAAGGTATCTGCCGCTTGCTTGTCTCAAATGTCAATATGCCTCGTAATTGATGATATCCCAGGCCTGTTCTCTGACATTGGACATTACTCACGGATAGTTAAGGCTCGGACAATCCATAACGTACATCTATCTCTGAGCCGCCAAGAATCATTCGACTCACAGGCTACTGTAGGGCTGGCCTAACTGGAAATCTAGAACGGCGGAGATTAACATCCGACCAAGGCTCATGTGGGTTGTTAGCTCTCGGAAGTGAAACTTACCGGGGTCAACTGGAGCACCTCGACGATCCTAGTGCCTTGACGGGCAACCGGAGTACCTTGATGGTCATTCGGATTACCTTGACGGTTAACCATAACGAACAGCGCAGCACGAGCTGTAGTGGTCGGAGTTTACTATATATGGTGAGCAAAACTTTTTTCCTCTGCCATCTGTCCATTCATCTACTCGTCACTCAAGTTACCTTGGGCATCATTCCACGTCATCAATCTTGACAATGCTATCCAACATTTCGAAGCTCGGTTTCATGGCACTGCTTTGCCACTCCAGTGGTCGATGCATTCAAATAATATATCAGTGAAACAAACGCAGCTGCTGATTGCTGGACCACCCAATTGATCATTGTCACCAACGATGACTACTCATGCGACGCAATCAACGATTCTGCCGATAACGATGGCAGCCCATTGAAACGTGGCGAATCTCGCGAATGGCCAGCCCAGGATGGACATCCGGCCTTCACTATAGTCATGAACAACGACGGTAACTATGACTCGAACAATGTTGGCGATCAGGTCGGCAATGTTAAATGGGATGACGGAAAGATCTACCCCCTGACTGTTAGTTTTGGAGCTAGCTGCTCAGCCAGCGAACCCCTTGTCTCGGGTGGTGTAACCCGCACCTTGGTTTTTTCTAGCTAGAATGTCCCCTCGATGTTAGGGAAAAAGAGAAGAGGGAGAAATAGTGCTTAATGTACAGGGTAAAAAGGATGGGATATGTTATCTAAATAAATCGACGTCTGATATAGAAATCTGGGTCTGCACACGATCCGACTGCTCCGCCGCATACCTGAGTCTTGTGTTCATGTAGCTGGCACCTGAGCAATAATCTAAGCAAGTATCGTCGAGAGAATAGAAGGCTCCAAGTAGGTCTATCGAGGAGGCATCCGATCCTTAGTAGGCTACATGCGTGTGTGTAGTCGATATTTGCACAGTATGTAATTCAAGCCCATCACTTTGTCTTTAAAATGGCCCCTGACGGTAGAACCTAGCGCTACAGCTTTCAAATACGAACATGTAAACCTCTATTCGTTGTAGGATACGAAGTCCCACAAACTTGTTCGCAGAATAATCATTAGGCCCTCAGGACTTGAGACGGGACTTTGACCTTATCTGACAACATGTATGCATCTGGGCCAGGGCCGGATTAACGCGATGATTGCGATGATTGCGTTCTGCCCGTGGAAGAAGGGCGACCCACGCCTCGACCCACTCGACCTTGCCGCCGGCCTGTACCTGACGATGTTGACGATGTTGATGATCCCGGATCTCCTGCCAAACGGCAACGGCCCGTGTCGGAGGATGACACCGAGACCGACCTGCGCCAAGCGATGGAGTCCGTTCGGGTCAAGGATCGGGAACGACCCACAATCTGCTTTATGTGCCCGGGGAACCCTAACCTCCCACTTAAGGACCGGATTGCGAGATACAAGACACCCGGTTCACTTAGCAGATCTTTTGAATCATGCCAAAATCTGCCACGGAACGGTGTTTGTCCATGGTCTTCTGGTACAGTACAATTTTTGTTCGTTACGATGTGCATCAATGACACATATATTCTCAAGCCATAACAATAAGTCAGAATCATAAGTGCGATGCGACTTCTCCCATCTCGACAATGAATCTGGCTGTAGACTACTGACATCTCGTGTTGTTATATATCTACTTCTGAGCGAGATAAATGCTAGCATTATATCGAATGCGGCGTCCTACGAAAACGACATATTCAAGTTATTTTTCGTTGTTTGTTTTTTAATTTACTCTTTTATGACAAGATTGTATTGGCAGAAAATAAATATGTAATGTTCACTTTTTGTACTTCAATCAGTCATACAAAATTTGTGGATGCAGCATTGAAAAGATAAATAGGATGGAGATAAAATGATGTACGCCCCTAAGCGCCAGAAGGGTATGTAGCGTGAGAACGATTCGGCATGAGCAAGGGATTGACTTGGTTAGCAGGACAATAACAAGTCTAACAAGGAAGGGCAACGAGTTCCCATTTTGGCAAAGTGAGGACAGCAGACCATCCTTGTGTAGTTGTAGATTCGCTGTCCAGAGATGTGTTGGATCTCTGTAGAATCGGAATTGTCAGAAGCAAAAAGAAAATGACGAAGAAAAGAATAGAGAAGTAAATAAGAAAGTAATCGAGGCCCGATAAGGTTAGATAAAGAATGCCCTGTAACGCCAGGCACAGGAATTTAACGGCACGAGAAGATAGGGAATGTTTTCCGATCGTGAATGTTCAGTGGGAACTCAAAGATCCCCTCCAGTGTGGCGACGTACCTGCAAAAGTCAGTTTGATTCCGCAAACTTGCCACATTATACACTCACAATGTACGGCCATCGGCGCCCCAACCAACTCCAGCAGTAGAATCTGGCTCCTCGGCGCCGCAGCCATTTATTGGATTTCGATCAGGGAGGTCATTGATTATGTTTCTGATCCAGCGGGGAGAGTGTGTCTGCTCAAACCCGAGAAGCTGTTGGCGATGCCGTTGTTCCCTTTCAAAGGAGCGGTTATGTACCTCGTTGGCAATCTGGCGCTGACGCCGAAGCCGCTCAGCAGCGACATTGGCACGAATCTCATAAGTGGTGAGGCGTGGCGTATCATGCCTCCTTTCTGTTCCGGTTTGTGGTCGTTCAATACGCCGGGGAATGGAGCTTGATCGCTGTGACCGGTGGCTCAATCCATGCATGTCTAGACTTGGATTAGAAACTCCAGTCGCTTCAGTTGGGATGCTAGTTTCGTTATTGGCCGCTTCAGGATCGGCACCGCTCCGAGATATAATTTCTGACCTGATGGGTGTAAGCTCTGAATGTGAGGTGGAATAGCTCAGGGTGATGCCAGGTTGCCGATCATGGTGTGAGGACGTCGCTTCCGAAGGCCGACTGCCTTGAGATACCACCACTGAGTTCCGGCGTCTTGGGTTGGATAAAGTGCGGCCCAGATGGCTATCTCGGGAGACATCAGAAGGATCATAGCGACGCAGGGGCGAAGTAGGACGATGAGTGCGAGTGGTACCATCTGGAGAACCGTGATTTTGTGGCCGAGCCACTGGTTGAGGTTGATGAAGGTTTGCCCTAGCCGGGCGCTCTGGTCGTTCAGTAAGCCCTTCTTCCAGTCGCGACGTCCACCGTGCCGTGTTCAAAAACTCCATAATCAACCTTTCTCTTTCGGTAAGATCTTGAATCAGAGACTCTCGCAGGGACGAACGCTCCGTTTGCTCTCCGTTCCGTTCCGTCGGAAAGTCTTCGTTGTCGAGTCTTACTCGTGGTGGCGTCTCCGGAAGATCATCTCCGAGCGGGTGTCGTTCGAGGTTCTCTATCGAAAAGTCCGTGTACACTTCCTGCAATTCTGGATCGTCGGAGTTTAAATGGAGGATTTGCCTGCGCATAAAATGTTGCCGGACGTCGGCCACGCCGGCCCTGCCGTGACCCTCCAGCCATACAAGAAGGTCCCATGGCTCGGGCGAAAAGGCCATACAACGAACGGCACCGCCCTCGGCGCATGATCTTGATGCCGGGAATTGACAAATGATAGGGGAGTCGTCTTCGGAGCCGCCCAAGTGCTCGTAGATGGACTTGACGTCGATGATCGTGATGATTCCAGATTGGGATCCGATGGCGCACAAGCGACTAGATGGCGAGAAAGCAACAGTGAAGCAACACGCATCATCCGCCCGCAGGCCAATGTCCATCTCCAGGCGATTGATAAGCTCCCATTCCCATCCTGTGAGCTTCTCTCCAGATTCAGTTGTCCCAGACGATTCCAGATCACGAGTGATTTCATAAAAGTAGGCGTGGTTCTCATCTCCTACTGCCGTGAGCAGTTTGGAGTCCGGGGAAATCGTCGCATAGTTCATACAAGTCGGATGATGAAGGACCTTCAAGACTTTCGCGCGAGCCAGTGAGTACACCGTGACTGTCCGATCATTATTGCTATTCATATGAGTTAGCACGATCAGCACAATCCCATTTTCCGACCAGCGCCCACCTCAGAACCACGACATCTTCATCCGCAAAGTCCTCGCTGCCACCATAGAAACGATGGATTGTCACTGAATTGACAATGCTCCCACCAAACCTGTGAAGCTCGACTTCCGGGGATGATCTGATGCTTCGATAGCGGGTTGATGCGGACTCGCTATTGAAGTCGCCCGAAGTCATGCTTAACGGTGGGTCGAGATCAAGAGGGAGCGCACTATCTACATCCTGGAAGGGCGCATCTCCATGGACCTGCATTCCGCGATCACCGATGCGAATGAAAGCACATTCGCCATTTTCCGGGCCCCCCACTACTATCCAACCATGCCCAGCGACCAGACAGCGCGGTTCAAACGGGATCACCGCCACACTCTCGCGCTTTTGCCCCGATATATGTATTGAATACACGATTCTCTCGACGACGACATAAATGCGATCGGGATCAGCAGTACTAATGTAGTTGCGAAGCTGTGTGTGACTAAACCAAAGCTCTCGTAAGTTAGATTGCGGATGGGAGATAAGCGGGTTGATCAACGAACAAGTTGGGGATCTTGAACGGGAAGAAGCGTCGCTTGGTCGGGAGGATAAGAGCCTCGGTTGGGCGATGTCTAAGACACGTTAGTGTTGTTCCGATAGTAGGCTGCACCTGGGCAGGCTCTCACAGCAGAGTGGAATCCGAGGTCATGGTGGATAGAGCTAAGCCAGAGATGACATTGTTCGAGCGGGGAAGTTCTGAAGACAAGAGAAACGGGGGGTCCCCGTTGGAGTATGGTCAACTTGATAGCTGTTTAGGCAGCGGGACACCTTTTGTTTTCCTTTCCGGTTTCTTCTTGAACAAATTTCCTTTTGAATCTGTGCTCTGCAGTGTTCAATGTCCAACTGCCCCAGGTGCTTTGGATGACGTAAGACTTTGGACTGGGACAAAAAGCCGGGGAACTGCAAATTCCAACGAATGCGGTTCGACTGTCACCCCCGGAACCGGCTTTGGTCATTCATGATGATGCACTACACTGTTTATATGGTTTGTATTTGGTTCTTACATTTACCCGTGAATATCCTTGAAGATCCTAGGTATATACTCGATAGTAATATTCGCCATGTTGCCACCTAAGTCCCTTCTAGTCCCAGTGATCTGGACCCGGCATTGTTTCCCCCAAAATACATGAATTGTCATTAACCATCTAGATCTAGACGGACTTTTAGCTCTAATTTCAATCTTGTCTCAGGTTCAGCCAAATCAACGAAGGGGAGGGTTTGCCGACCAGGTCACACGACACCTGGGCATGTTCAAAGTATGACTGGTTCACCCACTGGAGATACACAATTGTCGCAAGTGTTATGAGCCAGAAATGCTTATTGCGACAGCCACTTTGCATGGTGTTTGCATTGATAGAAGACCCGCTTCGCATACTATATAGACCTCGGGAGTAGTTCGGAGCTTTTCAATCTTTGCCACAGCGGAATGATATGCCATTAAACTGCCACTTGAGATACAACATAGGGATATTGGGGGTAGTCAAGCGGATTACTGACTGAGACTATGTGAACTCTACATGCTCCTTATATGCAATGCAGTCTACTCTCTGAATATATATCCCAAGATATCTGAATCTCCCATTGTATACGCGCATATCCGGCACAAGGCGGTGAGCTCGGTTACCTAGGAGGCTGTCGACGGCAACTCCCTTCCTGATTGGTCAGATCCCGTGATTCTACCAAGTTCGACGGGCCGAAGCTCTCCGTGCAATTTCTATTTCCTTTTCCCCTTCTTTTCGATTCCATCTCTCCATCTCCATCTCTTCAATCCCTTCTTCTGTCCTTTTAATACTTCACGATTGAGTCGTTGGAGTTTCTCTTTTCTCTTTTTATTAATTAATTTTATCACAATGCTTCCTCGCACAATTACTCGCGGAGTAAGCTTTCCCTTTTACCTAAGGACGAAAAACTTCCAACGCGTCACAGGTCACTGACTCATTCTTTCACAGCTCCCGCGCGCTGCCTTCGCTCGCACTCCTGCCTCCAGACTCCCTGCCTCATTCCGGAGATGGAACTCCACAGAGGGTGGTGAGGAGAAGGTCAAGGGCCAGGTCATCGGTATTGATCTTGGTAAGTCCTGGCGCGATGTGAACATCAACTTTGGATGATGACAGTATTCTAACATTGTTCGTTATAGGTACCACTAACTCTGCCGTCGCTGTTATGGAGGGCAAGACCCCTAAGATCATTGAGAACGCCGAAGGTACGTGAGAAGAAAATTTTATCTCCTGTTGGTCAGAGCTTCATAGCTCGACTGTAGGAAACTTTCACCCACCTTCTGATGGGCTCAAGTGAAATTGGAAATTAACTGAATTTTTCAATAGGTGCTCGCACTACTCCCTCCGTTGTTGGTTTCGCCCAGGATGGCGAGCGCTTGGTCGGTATTGCCGCTAAGCGTCAGGCCGTTGTCAACCCCGAGAACACTCTGTTCGCTACCAAGCGTCTGATCGGTCGCAAGTACACCGATGCTGAGGTCCAGCGTGACATTAAGGAGGTTCCCTACAAGATCGTCCAGCACACCAACGGCGACGCCTGGGTTGAGGCCCGTGGCCAGAAGTACTCCCCTTCCCAGGTTGGTGGCTTTGTCCTCAACAAGATGAAGGAGACCGCCGAGGCCTACCTCAGCAAGCCCGTTAAGAACGCTGTTGTTACTGTGCCCGCCTACTTCAACGACTCTCAGCGTCAGGCTACCAAGGATGCTGGTCAGATTGCCGGCCTGAACGTTCTCCGTGTCGTGAACGAGCCTACCGCTGCTGCTCTTGCCTACGGTATGGAGAAGGAGGCTGACCGTGTCGTCGCCGTCTACGATCTCGGTGGTGGTACCTTCGATATCTCCGTCCTTGAGATCCAGAAGGGTGTCTTCGAGGTCAAGTCCACCAACGGTGACACCCACCTTGGTGGTGAGGACTTCGACATTCACCTCGTCCGCAACATCATCAACGAGTTCAAGAAGGAGACCGGTGTCGACCTTACCGGCGACCGTATGGCCGTCCAGCGTATCCGTGAGGCCGCCGAGAAGGCCAAGATCGAGCTGTCCTCTTCCCTCCAGACTGAGATCAGTCTTCCCTTCATCACTGCCGGCGCCAGCGGAGCTTTGCACATCACCCAGAAGATGACTCGTTCTCAGCTCGAGGCTCTGGTTGAGCCCCTTATCAGCCGCACCACTGAGCCCGTCCGCAAGGCCCTGAAGGATGCCAACCTCCAGTCTCGCGACATTCAGGATATCATCCTGGTCGGTGGTATGACCCGTATGCCCAAGGTCACTGAGTCCGTCAAGTCCACCTTCGGCCGTGAGCCCTCCAAGTCCGTCAACCCCGACGAGGCTGTTGCCATCGGTGCCGCTATTCAGGGTGCCGTCCTCGCTGGTGAGGTCACTGACGTCCTCCTGCTCGATGTCACTCCTCTTTCCCTCGGTATCGAGACCCTCGGCGGTGTCTTCACCCGTCTGATCAACCGCAACACCACCATCCCCACCAAGAAGTCCCAGACCTTCTCCACCGCTGCTGACATGCAGACCGCTGTCGAGATCAAGGTCTACCAGGGTGAGCGTGAGCTCGTCCGTGACAACAAGATGCTGGGCAACTTCCAGCTTGTTGGCATTCCCCCCGCTCACCGCGGTGTCCCTCAGATCGAGGTCACCTTCGACATTGACGCTGACTCCATCGTCCACGTCAACGCCAAGGACAAGTCCACCAACAAGGACCAGTCCATCACCATTGCCTCCGGTTCCGGTCTTTCCGATGCCGAGATCCAGTCCATGGTTGAGGACTCCGAGAAGTACGCTGAGGCTGATAAGGAGCGCAAGGCCGCCATTGAGGCCGCCAACCGCGCCGACAGCGTCCTGAACGACACTGAGAAGGCCCTCAAGGACTTCGAGGACCGTCTTGACAAGGCCGAGGCTGAGACCATCAAGGAGAAGATCGCTACTCTCCGTGAGTTCGTCGTCAAGAGCCAGTCCGGCGAGAGCACCACCACTGCTGAGGAGCTCAAGGAGAAGGTCGACGACCTCCAGACTGCCAGCTTGACCCTCTTCGACAAGATGCACAAGGCCAACAGCGAGCAGCAGCAGCAACAGCAGCAGCAGGGTGGTGAGCAGCAGGGTGAGAACAAGCAGTAAACGCTTTTCGCTCTGTAACTGCCACGCCTGAACCGTAAATGGTTCCTGTATTTTTCTATGTGTTTTGATTTTTCCTTTGTATCCAGAGACTCCCTGATTTTTGCATCTCCTTTTCTCGCATTTACCTGTACACATACTTTCAAGGCCCTTTTTACCCCTTCGTGTTTTCCGGTGTATCGGTGTTCCACTACCACACCCATGTATGATTCTAAATTTTTCTTTTTTTTTTCTGCCCTCGTGTCACTGTTCAGGTTCGTCGCCTGGAAGTGGTCATTCCGGGATTGTCTACAATTGTATCTAATGACATTACGGCAGGGGGGCCACAAAAAAGGTTGTGGTAGGCTTTGGTTTTCATGGGCATGTGACAATAGAAATCGGACAATTCTCCTCTCGCTTCACAATTATTGTCTTCCAACTCCCAACTGTAGGATCTAGTATCAACGTTATCAACGTGCATGTGTACGTATGTAGCTTTCACCTATCTGCCAGTGACATGTGCAGTTGGAACAGTTGCTGCCTCATGGTTGCAGACATAGTTGTTTCCGGTCTGTCATTTCCAACTTTACATACGGAGTACATATATGTACGCACATGGAGGTACTTGATACCAGCCAATCCAGTCTTCCGAATCATAGAAAACAAAACACAGTCCGAATCGCGCTGCAATATGATACGCTTTTTCACTCTGTATATGGCATGATAACATATATATTATTAGCAACCATAGTAGCTACAATAAAAGTTGGCCGTGGCCGCTGTCCTTGAGGACATAGGACCATGATTCCGATTCATTTGTCTAAGGCTGACACAAGGGACGTTATATCTAAGGTAACACTACTCCGTACGATGCTTTTTTTAGATGTCTTTCCACCTTCTCCGTGTTACAGCTAGAAAGGCATGAAAATAGCGGTAAAAAGCCTGAAACGTATAGGCATATTTTCTGTGGAGTAATGGATGTATAACCAGTGATATATCGCCAGCGACATCGAAAACAATCAAAGCAATAGCGGCCAAGCTGACCATGATTACGATGTACATTGATATAGTGGTAGCAGTGGCTATTATCTTCCGGAATACATTTTAACGCGTTTAATAATAGCCATATTACTGGACTCTCAACATCATGTCCACCACAACAAAATCAAATATCAGGACCGATGACAACGATGATAGGCTAGAAGCTCCAATGGCGCACGGGTTTTGACCCTTAGTCCCATCAGAGCACACGTTGAGCCAGTCACCCGAAACTGTATGGCTTTCAATCGCACCAATCTATTAATTTAATTCTGGCGTCTGCATCTCCACTTTGCTACCATCGTACAAGGTTTGAACTGCAGCCCGTTTGGTTAGACCAATCGTCTCTACGGAGTATAGTCTCGTCATCCTTGCATTATCCACAGAGGATCAAGGCTAGTTTACTCTTACTAGTGAATGATGGGACTCGGTCGAGAGGAGCTAGAGTGGAGGAAGGTATGAGAGGGGTGTATGACGGAGTAGCACTAGCTAGGTACAATGATACATCGAGAGAGGTAAAAGGTAGGTTTCTGCAAGCTTCTATTGTATCCCTTGTGTTCCCCTTAACTTTAACAATGCATGCTTAACCTTAAGACAATTGCCCTTGATATACATTTCCATATGAACGAAGGAGAAACAAGATTTGGGCTACATTAAGACCACACGAGAAAAGCAATGTCCTGCCATCAGACCAATCTGGGCTCGCGTGGTGACGGAGCGAAGCAATCGTGCAGGCTTTCCTGCAGCGGTGCGGTCGAGCAGCAAATCATCGTTGTACACACCAGTCGGGCTGCCATGGTGGGTCATTTCCAACGATGTGTGTAGATAATAATTATTTCTAATGGATTCTATACGAGGCTTTGTGGGGGGTTGAATGCAGGACATTTGAAATAGACAGGGGAGTAAGATGACTGATATAATATGGTATCCGACCTACTATTGTTCTATAATTGTAAAGTTAGCTGCCACTATCAATACTGTAAGATATATTAGATCTTGTATACCAACATCTGAATGTAAGACGGCTCTTTAAATTAAATCCCGGTGCAAGTAGAAAATTTTCCAATGCCCACATAACTGCCCCCTCGACCATTCGTCGATCACTTCTTGTGTGAGACCATCTGCGTTAGCGTGCCCCTAGTACGTACGATTATTTTCATTTCCCCACTCTGTTGACAGGGCTTTTTTTTTTTTTCCTTTTCCTTGTTTGAGGACTCTTGTTTCCCTTTTTTGTCTTTGCTTTACAGGCTAAGCCCTGGCGTTTGTAGACCCATAGTCATGGAGAAAATACGTCCAAGTCATTTGAGCAGAAAACCCATACAAGACCCATATTCTGGCTTATGTATGGTTCGGGGACACTACCTAGGTAGATTTGTGGATTTATCTTTCCTTGATTTCCTTGATTTCTAGTCCCCTGAAAAATATTACATAGCTATGTTGTATAGTGTATTTGATATTGTTCATGATTGTGTACAATATAAAGGGACCAGCCGGGATAGGACTGGGGTAGGTCTAGTTCCAAGGTTACAAGGAGATACATAACAAATCAAATAGCTTGATGCCACCAGACAATAATATGTGGAGAGCAATGTACCGGACAAGAATGATACCAAGAACGGAGTACGGAGTACGGAGTACATGGACATGACTAGAAGTATCGCAAGATCCATTGTAATTCTTCCCGCTTCTACGGAGTATGGCTACCATGGAACTTCTCAGGAACAAAGTTCCTTCCCCTTTACATAATGATCTCCAAGGATGAGCACAACCCTTGGCAAGGAATGGGGGGTAGATCTGTTGCTTATTATTGGACGGTTCATCCCGGAATTAAGTGATGAGAAAAAAAATTCAATCGCGGAGGCTCTGATTCGAGGCTTTTGACTATCGAGTTTAGCTTTCTTTTAGGGCCAAGAGATACATACATGAACCTTGATTAATATACTATAATAGGGTAAGTGACTCCTACTTTCTCCGGGGAAAAGGGAAAAGGGATCTAAAACTATTGGGAAAGATTATTGAAACTGGAATTCCTCATTATTTATATTACTTATATATTACTTTGAAATTATAGTCTATCTGTTTGGACCAATGACGCTCATGGGGGTGACTGCAGTCAGAATTTTTAGACTCGTCAAGTTCAGAGCCCCTGAAGGATGTCAAGTGACTTTTTAAGTCAATTTTGTTAATTTGCAGATGCCGATCATTGGTCCGGTAGATTAAGACTCCATTCTGATCCAAAGGAAATGAACTTTAGGGCTCAGATTGTGATTTGTTTACATGCTAGCGTCGTGCCAATTCCATGGATGAGTGTGTCATTTTCAGGTTTGGGGCTCCATCGACCACACTGGGAAATTAAAAAACATTCTCTTTAGGTATTGTATTTATATTTTTACTACATTATACATTTTACATTATACGGAGTATATTCATACTAGTATATGTTATTTATTAAACACCCAATATCTTGTTCAATAATATACTACTCGATATACTCTACGATCAATCACAATCGAGATCCCCTGAGACGATCCCCTTACGCCGTTACGGGAATTTTCAAGATAACGGGGGTGCAGAAGGGTCGCGCTAGTGGAAGAGTCATTTCTTATTTTCTATTATTATAATATTTGACATTTTTATTTTTATTTTTATTTTATATGTATTATTACTCCGTATATTTTTATTTGTTATTTTATCACTCTTTTTTTTCGTTATTTTTCCAATATTTTATTATAGAATATAGTTAGCTCCAAGGTCTGAATGTCAATCCTTTCCAAACCGTCGACCCATAGATCGGAGATGGGTCTTCCCTTTCGATCCTTGTCTCATCCTGTTTTCTTTTTTCTTCTTCTTTTCCCTTTTTGACTTCTTCATCTCTTCAGCTTTCGGTGGAGGGTTCTAAACTGTATAACCTCTAGCACCTCCATCCATAACAATGACAACTGCACCACCGGTGCATCACTCTGGCCCAGACAGTGGTATACCCGGCCATCTCGTCAACCATCTTCCTCGCTATCATCCCATTGCCATGAATCCGAATCCGCCTCCACACCAAATGCCACCTCCGGAGCAGATGGTGCAGAGCCACCATTTCCGTCATTTCGCGCCGCCCATGCATGAACATCATCCCCCACCAGGAGTACCACCAGTACACAGTCCAGCTTCATTGGAGCATATCGAAGCTCGACTCCGGCATCTAGAGCACGAGGAAATGGCCCGGAACGCAACCCGTAGTCGCATTTTGGCAATGCGCAAGCATGAAGACGAGGAATTTCGAGCAATGACGGAGCGAGCCGAGGCAGAGGAAGAGGTAAGACGGATTCTGATACCCATCTAAGGATTTCGGATTCTAAACAGCAGCTTCACAGGACCTTCGAAGACAACGCAAGAAGTTAAAGAGAGAGTCTATGGGCCTAGGGCTCAATGCCGCGGGTGACTCGCCGCCTCTACGGCCCACACCACCTCGCCGATTATCAGAGACCAGTGCAGCAACAACATTGGCTTTCTTCAAGCAGCAGAGTCCTCCCGAGCCCCGTCAAGCACCCCTTCCACCTTCATCTCAGGCACCCCCCTCAATGCCTCCGCCCCATATGCACGCCCAACCTCACCATCAAGCTCCCCCGCCTCCCCCACCAACTCAGCATCAACACCCAATGCTTTCCCATGACTCAATACACAGCGGCTCCATCCGCCGCAAGCAAAAATACACCATCAAAAATGTAGAGGCATGGGGCGAACGCCACGGCCGACCAGCAGCCCATGACCCATCTGGGCGAGCATTGTGGAAACGGCCCTCAGACGGAAGCCTAGTATATCTCACCTGCCCGATCCACGGCTGCGGGAAATCGGACTTCGTCACTCTGCACGGCTTCATGTGCCATCTCACCAAGAAACACAAAGACCGCACCCTGGGCAGCCAGTCCCGCGCCCTCGAAGTCTGCGGTGTAGTCTACGACCCGAACGCTCCCCTCCCACCAGTCATGAACAACCACCGGGGCTCAGCAGAAGGAAGTCCGCCGGGCTCAATTCCACTGGACCATGATGGCGACCAGCAGTACGAGGACATGGACTCGGAGTCCGAGGGTGAGCTGGAGCGCGAGGGTTCCTACCGAGTCAAGACCGAAGTTCTAGATCGGTTCATGCCCGATGCAGAGGGCACTCCTATCGATTCCGCTGCGGCAACACCACCCAAGCACGCAGTCAACGGATCAACCAAGCAGTCCATCTCGTCTATCATCGACCGCACGCCCGAAACAGAACCCAGAGAGGCGCTGGCGACGCTCCCACCGTCAGAATCCGGTGTCCAGGGTCCATCTCCGACACCAACTGAGTCGTCTGTGCCGTCGAAGCGCAAGTATGAATTCTCTCCTGCGGCCGAAAAAGAAAATGCGGAGCCTTAGATGCTGTCCTTGCGGAGTAATGTTTATTTTCAATGTCGATTCCCGCCGGCTATACATATATACACATACATAATTTCTTGGGCATCTACGGATACCAGCGCTCTCGATATGATAATCAATTGCATCAGGTTACTCCTATATCTCTTGCTGTATGTGGCGTTTAGAATGCTGTCTTCGACGTATTATGGATACTCTTTCGTTGGGTGGTCCTGGTGTCTTCCAAGGTTTCATCCCATTTGAATTTAGGAGCGAGTTGTCATCATATAATGCTTCCACGGCTAGTTGCACACTGAGCATACCTGAATCCATCTTATGTATCTACCACAGAAGACACGTCCCTTTTATGTAACACTTATTGAGGTAGACAAAATCCACTTTTGCTGCTATTGCACGTATGAACTTGCGAGATCCACAGCTATTAGAATACGAAACCAGGAGACTGTGCCGCCAAGCGATTGTATAACCGAAAGTACCGTTTCAGGCTGTTTGCTGTCAATGCAGGAAATGGGTCAAGGTGTTTCAAGACATTGGTGACATCCTTGCCATATTAGGACTCATATTGCTCAAATAAATCAAGTATCTGCCCAAATTCCGACATCAATTGATGAAAAACAGCTATAACTAGCAGACGTTGTGTACTTGAATCATGGTTATAGGACCATGCTTGCGGCTGGAAATCGGAGGGTGGAAGCTCTGGTAGCTGTCCCGGCGAGCTCTTCGGGTAAGGATACGTGTAGTAGCTGTCATGACAATGTAGGCCTCTAAGGCGCTGCTAATAGGCAAGCTTCGTCGGTGGTCTGTATGCTTAGTAGTCGTGGTCTCCTAAAGATATCAGCATGTCGAGATATTCGTCCTTACTAGAAGAAGTCTGAAAACACTCTTAAATGTTCTTCCAAACAATCTCGCTATCCCACCGTACGTTGTTGTCAAACTTCATAGTCTGTGGCTTAGCTTCTTCAACTACTCAGCAATCTCATCTCACATTCCACCATGCACCTCAAGGTCTCCATAGATCTCTCTCCATAGATGTACCTGATGATTTAGGTAAAGGGGGAGCTTGAGCCTCTAAGTTAGCTAATTATATACAGTACCTAGACAACATACATCCCCCCGATACATATGCCCAGAGCCACCCATATCTACTTATGTTGTATCTACAGCTGTATCCTATTTATCCCTCAGCAATAACAAATGTACCAAATATCCAGATCCGCTTTTCAGTCCCTCCCCGAGCACATCGTCTCTCAACCTCCAAACCCGAAACTCCCGCATCGCCTCCCTAAGCCAAGTCTCGAATACATCCGGCGACCGCTGCTGCTGCGCGATAATGCAAACAGTCGGCCTGCGGTGCGAGCGAGGTTCCTCAGAACCAGCCACATACGCCGGCCGCAGTCGACAGATCTCGGCGCAGGTGCGCACAAATGGCGCCACGAGTGCTTCGTTGTAGATACAGTCACAAGAAAGAAGGAGGTCGAAGCCTTTATCTTCCTCTTCCTCCTCCTCTCCATCTCGGCCATGAGCCTCGTCTGGATCCATACATTCCTTCAGCGAGGCAGCCTGGTCAGTCTCCCAGTCCAGAGTTGTGAAGGAAATATTATCGACAGACTTGGCGGTCGAGCTTGGCTTTGATTTGGATGATTTGGATCCCTTGCTCCTGCCTTTTGCTTTGCCATTGCTAGAAGAGACAGAAAAGGATGCATTGGCGTCGAGATTCGTCCGAAACAACTTGCGCACGTATTCCTGGTCTGTGGCGATGTAGTGGCGCACCGAGGGCGCCAGTGCGAGCGCAACTAGTGCAGAGATCCCGGTGCCGAGTTCAACTACTGTCGAGGTCTGGCTGAGAATGGCCTTGGTCCAGAGCGGGTTTGCGGGATTGGTGATCCATTCTGCGAATAGGGGGGTAATTTTCCAAAGAACTAGTTGCAGGGTTAGTACATATTTAATTTCGGGATGGATCGTTATTGAGGGCAGTGATCGTGAAAGCGGGTGATGTTTTTGTGGATAAGTCGGGAAGTCGCCAAGGTATCCCGAGGTATGAACAAGGGAAAAGCCAAGGGATAGCAGGGCAGGTGACAATTCGACCTCGTGTTGGGGGAGAAAAAGCATAATGTGACAGCGTTAGGGTCCCAGTCAAATGAGACATTCACCCCGAGAGCCGAGGCACAGACAAAACAGCGGATAGGACGATTCAACGCCTCGACCCTCGGGCCTGGTCTGGGCACTTCGGACTCGGGTAAAAGACCTGCGGAGGTGTCCGTGCTTGGGTTTGTGTCTCTGGGGATTCCGGGGACAAATCATAAAGGAACTGGTGCAGATCATGCGAGCTCCTTTGTCGTATGTGTACCGGAGTCCGTACTCCGTACTTACCGGCGCCTGTGGTTCCCCCCGCTCGATGGGAGGAGAGTAATGATGGTGATTGATGGACTGTGTATTCATTGCCATTGATAGAGATCTCTACTGAAGGTGCACGAGGATTGAGCATCCCCAGGTTGTTGCTTGGGATGTCTTGTGCGAAGAGGAGGAATGACTCTATAGTAAGTTCAGTAAGTGGCTAGACCTGGGATATATCGCGGGGGTGGCGTACCCTCATCCACGTCGATGACCTCTTCCTGGGAAAGTAGGTCGATGATTTGGTCCATGATTTGATATCCATGGATGTTTAGGGATATTCTATGGGTTGGGATATTTTGGATACAGTTTTTAGAGGGATCACGGGACCAGGGATATAACTATAAGAATGGTAACAGAATACGGAGTACAGAATACAGAATAGAAAATAGAAAATAGAAAATATATCTACAATGACTATTTATACTATTTACTCTAATTCTGATTCTACGTACGGAGTACTCCGTATATATTGTATAGTTCCCCGTATACATATACCCCGTATAAAGCTATGACTTCTTAATTTGTTGGGTTTCCCAACAGAAAGGGAAAACGGGAACTGATCTCCAGGGTAAATAGGACGTCAAAAGGTAAATACTAGCTTCACAGGCCTACTAATATTTATTCCGTTCAAATTATGTATTAAATGCTTGCATTCAAGAAATAAATTAAACCAATTAAATAACAAAAAGAGAAAAAAGCAAAAAAGACCCGCGAGTCCAAAGTACTCGAATATCCGAAAAACCTTGGACCTTGGACCTTGGACCTCCTGCGTCATTTGCCGAGCCACCTCTCCAACCTTCCACGAACTTACTCCTCTTCTTCCCCCAGTGAATGCTCAGATCGTACTAATACTCCCGTCTATTCCCTGACTTGGTCAGTTCTCCCGTTACTAGCTTTTGCTCTAGCTTTTGCTCTAGCTTCGCTCTTGTGTCTTTCCCCTTCTTAGCTCCGCGCTATTCCCGCACTAGCTAACCACCGCCCCCCTCGAGTAGAGGATCTTTTCCTTCGAGTATCCTCCGTACCCCGGCTCCTTCCGTTTTCCCCTTGAGCAAGCCGTACAGTCAATATGTCAGTGCAAAACGTCCACATCCAACCGCGCATGGTCAAGAAGGGCCCCTTCTCGGTCGAGGCGCCCGGATATGAGCGCGTCCCCGGTGAGACAATCCCCCGTCGACACCCCAAGGCCAAGGATGGCCTCATTACGACGCTCGAAGGTGTCTCTACCACCTATGAGAATATGCGCCGATCCGCTCAAGTCTTTGGTAACTCCAAAGCTGTCGGCAGTCGCCGACTAATCAAGACCCATGTGGAGAACAAGAAGGTCAAGAAGATCGTGGATGGTGCTGAGCAGGAGGTCGACAAGAAGTGGACCTATTTTGAAATGAGTGGTTACACTTACAAGACCTTCCTCGAATATGAGAAGCTCTGTCTGGAGCTTGGTAGCGGTCTCCGCAAGCTGGGCCTCGAGAAGGGCGGCAGAATCCACCTCTACGGAGCGACGAGGTAAGAGACACACTGCGCCTCCCAAGAGCTTGGAGGTAGGATGACTGACTGAATTGTCTTATAGCGCACACTGGCTGGCTATGTCACACGGTTAGTTTACCCTTATTTTCCTTCGCGACGCCTGAACAAACTCACTAACCTACTATTACAGGCGCTGCGTCTCAGTCCGTGACTATTGTGACCGCATACGATACCCTGGGAGAGGAAGGCCTAAAGCACTCCATCGTTCAAACCGGCAGCACTGCCATCTTCCTCGACCCCAGCCTGCTAAAGTCGCTCATCGGCATCCTTCGCAGCGTGCCCTCAATCAAGCATATTATCTACAACACCGACACGGAAATCGACCAGCAGCTTCTTGATCAGTTACACAGCGAGTTTATCCACATCAATGTGCAGAGCATCGAGGATTTGCGCAAGCAGGGCGAGGAGAACCCCGTGGACCCTGTGCCCCCCCAAGCCGGAGGACCTGTGCTGCATCATGTACACCTCGGGCACAACAGGCCCACCAAAGGGTGTGCCATTGACCCACGCCAACGTGATAGCTGCTAGTAAGCTAGAGAGAACCTCGGTACCACTGTTTATTAAGCTAATGAATCGCAATAGCTGCTGGTGTTCACGCCGTCATCGGTCCTTGTATCAACCACACGGATTCCCTCCTGACCTACCTTCCTCAATCTCACATTTTGGAATTCATGTTCGAGAACCTGTGCCTGTTCTGGGGTGGTACCATGGGATACGGTAACCCCCGAACATTGTCCGACGCCTCTATGCGGAACTGCCTGGGCGACATCAAGGAGTTCAAGCCTACCGTTCTGGTCGGTGTCCCGGCCGTCTGGGAGTCAGTGAAAAAGGGTGTCTTGGCCAACCTAAACAAGGCAAGCTTCCTGGTCAAGGGTATGTTCTGGGGCGCCATGTCAGCCAAGAGTTTCCTCATGTCCACCGGCTTCCCTGGCTCGAACCTGGGTGCCTCGGTACTGGACGCCGTTGTCTTCAAAAAGCTCAAGGAGGCAACCGGAGGCCGACTCCGCGTCGTCATGAACGGTGGTGGCCCAGTCTCCAAGGACACCCAGAGATTTTTGTCAATGGCTATCGCCCCAATGATTAGCGGCTATGGTCTAACCGAGACCTCTGCCATGGGTGCCCTGAACGACCCCTTGGCTTGGAATCCCGATGCCCTGGGTGAGATTCCCGCCTCCATCGAGGTCAAGCTCGTTGACTTCCCCGATGCTGGATACCTGACCTCGAACACCCCCCTCGGGGTGAGATTTTCATCCGCGGTGGCAGTGTGACCACGGGCTACTACGATAATGAGGAAGAGACCAAGGCTGCAATCACTGAGGATGGCTGGTTCATGACCGGTGACATTGGCGAGTTCGATCGCAACGGCCACCTTAACATCATTGATCGCAAGAAGAACCTGGTCAAGACCCTGAACGGTGAGTACATCGCTCTGGAGAAGCTTGAGTCTGTCTACCGCTCGTCTCCGGTGGTTGGCAACATCTGTGTCTACGCTGCCGAGGATCAAGACAAGCCCGTCGCGGTCATCGTCCCCGTCGAGGCGGCACTGAAGAAGGTTGCCCACGAGCACGGCATCAAGGGTGACACCCTCGAGTCCCTCGTTCATGACGAGAAGCTCAACAAAATCGTCTTGCAGCAGCTGCAGGCCGCGGGCCGCGCAGGTGGCCTGCGGGGCATTGAGATTATTAACGGTGTTGTGCTATCCGACGACGAATGGACTCCGCAAAACGTAAGTGATTCTCAAGCTATCTGAAGCTCGAACTTTACTAACAAGGCATTAGGGTTTCATGACTGCTGCGCAAAAGCTCCAGCGCAAGAAGATCCTCAACCGCTACGAGTCCGAAATCGCCAAGGCCTACGGCAAGAAGTAAAAGAAGCGTGTCAAGCTGCTCCTCTTGATTTCTTAGTTTCACGTTCCATTTTCATTTTCATTTTCATTTTCTCTTGTTCTTTTTCCCTGCTGTATTTGCCTGCGCTTTGAGACCCTCTCTGTTATTTTCACTGTCCAATTTATGTTTACATCTCTTTCCGAGTCTTGCTCTTAGTGATATGTTTTTATTTCCGCCACGATGTAAACGACATAGTAATCAATGTGGACATGGACTCCTGGGCATCAGCCAGATTGATTTTCTATCATAATGTACGTATTCAGCCCTGGAGCCTCATCTTATTGTACAGAAAATCTTCTTCGATGGTCCTTAGAATGGAGTCGCTCTAAAAGACAAAAAGTATTAGGAACATGTAGTCACATCGAAGGATCGATAATGTCTCCAAGGACTGCTTAATCCAGCCATCTACTTGCAGCAGACCTGTCATATACACAAAAGTACAAGTACACATGCATGTAGCAGTGCCTCTGTCCAAAGTACCTCGGTACATCACTTGTCAGCCACAGTTACACCACCCCCGCGTAATCCACAAGTACCCGGGGATGTCCAGGTACCTGACAGGACCTAGCGGCGAACAAAAAGACACTCGTTCGAACCCGTCGCACTAGTACAAATCGAAGTAACCATATAGAGTTTGCTAGCCTCAGGTACCAATCAATCCCGTGACCGAAAGTGTAGATACCTGCACGTGACTCTCTCTCATCAAAGTAGCATGCCAAAAGCCAAGTAACACATTGCCCCATTATTATTTCCCCTAAAGACTAGAATACTTTCATTCCCAGTCCAAATGTCTCTCTGGAGGTATGTCACACAGCTGAACCGACCAATCCCCGCATACATCAACGCCCGGACCACGACCAAGGAAAGAGAAAAAAGTCACAAACTAACAAGCTTCATAGCTCCTACCGCGGCCTCACCCCCAAAACCCGGGCCCTGTTCGGTATCGGCGTCATGGCCTGGGCAGGCATCGGACTCTGGACCACACCGCAGGTAGAAAACGCATTGGGCATGCAACCCTCGAAGGAAGAGCAGGATGCGCTGGATCGGAAGTTGGCGGTGCGCGTGTCGCGTGTCGGAGGAGAAGAAGAGAAGACATCGGATAACCGGGCGAACTGAGCAATTGGGGAGTCGACGGAGACAAGACGCGAGAACGGGACTCTGGGAGCTCATGTGATCAATCCATGCGCTGGTGATGGGGATGGACGACGGGGTCTGCTGTCTGGTCGGCTGTGATTATCTACGGGAGTCATGGATGCAGTCTTACGGAACCATGGGCTTGAATGCGACTGGTCAGGAAGGGAGAGGAGAGAGAGAGCCAGTCCGTTGCAAACTACCGGGCTGGTATGGAAGGAAGTCTTTCCCTGGATTATCTTGTTGAGTCAACCTCCCCAAGAAACTCAATTGCAATATTGCGATTGCGATTGCTGCATCGCTGCATTGCTGCAATTCCCTGCGCCCGTGTCCGTGCTCGTGCCCGATGTCCAAACATCCAACTGCCTGCCTACATACCGCACCTGTCTATCAATCCTCTCAGCATATCGGGACTCCGGGATTCAAAAGAGGACCCGGTTCGTCGGGGCCGGAAGGCAACTTACTACGTACCTACACTAGAAAGAGGTCATAGCCAGCAACCTGCCACTACTTCTGTTTGTCTTGTCTTCGCGCGTCCCGCCAAGACAAAAACAACAAACAAAGCAGTGGTCAATGGCCAGTGGCTGACGCCCCCGGCTTCTATGTCTGAGTCTTGATCTGCGCACGTCCCCATCGGAAAGACCACAGGGAATGGCCTGACATTCTTGCTTTACCCTGTCTTTGCCCACGCTCATGCCCACGCCTGTCCGTGCGGCTGCAACGACCCTGGCTCCAACCGCCCTGCTCGCAGCGCAGGAAAGTACTGGCCTGCTGCAGTCAGCGGCCATCTTTCCTGCCTAGCATTACTTGCGAACGTTTTTGTTTATTTTTTTTATTTTTTTTCCTGTCTGGGGCATTGGTTGGGTATTCCTGTGGCTCGGAAGAATTGCTGCGGCCGAGAGGGTGGATCGTTGCTTAGCCTGGTCCGGATCGTGACATGTTGGTTGTTGTAGCGAGGGGCCAATAGAAGTCGATTTTAATTTCCGACCTTTCTATTTTGTCCGATTGGGAAAGTGATGCGATGGGCAGTTGGTCTGGTTGGGATTGGGCTTTGCTGTGGATTTTTTGTTTGAGATGTTGGGATGTCCTGCTTTTGCATTCTTTGATCATGGGTCATAGACTAAGGGTTATTTGGAATATGTATGTCTAGGTTAGCTTCTGTTCTGCTCGTCTCGAATATTTGAATTGATCCCTGATGCGCATTGCTTATACCACAGAATCTTGAATGGGACGTATTAGGGAAGTCATATTCTTCCAATGTAATGGGAAATCTCACCAACACACCTTATATCATAACCTTCTTGGAGCAACAAGGCCTCAAATTGGCATACAATAGTAATCCAGCTCTAAAAGGATCGTTTTGAAACTTAGCTTTATGATATCACTGAAAGTGTAGCACAAGGGACCCTTTTCCTCGAGAGATATCTTGTGCATCCCAAAGATCGACGCTCATCAATTGGGGTAAACAGTCATTTGATCTATACCTAGGTATTGACTCTTCGTCATGCCAGTCTCGATGGATAGATTCTACTATCACTCTATTCATAGATGCTATGATCTCATTCATATACCTGCCCGAAAGAGTTATTTGTTTAAAATATCACCTCGCACAGATCAATTGACCGGTCATGTGCGTTTTATCTATTCCGGGTAAGACAAACCTCGGAGACCGTTGATGTGGGACACGGATATAGACACCATCCTCCCTGGATGGCCGATAATATTGCAAGGCCCCGGGGTAGACAGTTAGGCTGATGCATATCTTAATATGGAAAAAAAACGCTAGGTGCATTAGAATAGAGCCAAATATACATAGAAGCTAGCTCACTAGCTCGTAATGCGTCTAAGACAGCGGTGACGGTTGATATTTGAGCAGCCATGTCATGGACAGGGTTATGCAGCCTAGTGCGGTGGCAAAGTAATAGATCGCGGAGATGTTCATGCAGAGATATCACCATCTCCGTTTCTTAGGCAACAGAGACAGATATCTTACTCGGGTTCATTGGGCTGAATATGAATTATTAAGAACACAGATTGTCTTCTTGGCGTCTTGGCTGAGGACGGATAGGGTTGATTATCATCGTACTGACAACCCAGGGTCCATTACTTCAGGCTTGTGCCTTGCTACTATATCACAGTCTCCTGGTCATTCATACCTGAGCTATAAACTGCATTTCCCGGGGTTTGTTAGGGCATTCTTGGTAGCCAGTAATTTCTGCCTTGAGGATTTTATGCTACTACAACTATACTGGCCCATCTCGCGTTGAGATATCTGGGACTCTAAGCCGGCCCCGGCAACGTGTAATATTTACAGAATTGCAAGAAAGGACAATTGAGAGTGGAAAGTGAGATCGAAGCCAAAGTACATTCTAGACTTTAGTACTCGGTGAAATGAAGCTTGCTAAAGGAGATATGCAAGGAAACGGTTCGTATGCACTGTAAGTTTGCGATCTATCTCACATTGATCTACGTTTTTCCAGATACTACGTTAATTCCATGGAAAGGCTAGAGACGTAGGGAGTTGTCGAGGGCGCAGCGGCAGGGGCCGCAAGGATAATCCGGGATTTGAACTCATCAAACATATCTCTTAGAACAAATTAAACTGAGTACCATATTCTGTATTTGGTATCTAAGTAGATCGTAGATTATCTGCGTAGGAGCAGGAGCCCACAGGATAATGTACCCTACTTGACCGCAACAATAGCAAATATAGCGGTCAAGCTTTAGCACGCCATTTGTTGAGCTCTAATAACATGGGTAACGAAGTAAAGTCATTTTAAGTCAATATGTTCAATCTTAGCAAAAGAGAGTTAAATCATGGGAGTGCTATGTAGACCAGGGCCACATGCAACATATACTTAGTATACAGCGGAAATACCAATGAAGTATGAGAGTGGCAATACCCCAGTAAAGTATGTCAAAGTGCCCATGGATGACCAAAGACCAAATTCGGCGTGTCGATTCAAGCTGTTGAATCAGAAATAAGAAAACCCCAAGCGCCTCCGATTGTCCTTTTGCCTGACTTCCCTTGTACGACGTGCAGAAGTACCTATCCAACCGGTTAGAAGTAAACGGCCAATGATATTGGACCTACCCCAACTGTCTGAGCGTTTTCTTGTCGAGAATACAAATTTATTTATTTCCCTTTTCGGAAGATGTATATATATATATCCATGGATCCTTGTGGCAAGCATATAGTATACCAACGGAACTCAGGACAAGCCGGACTGGAGATTGTTTCAGATTCAAGTCAAAAATAGTCTTCTAACAATAAAAACCTATGCTTTTCTGATCCTCCGTATATCTCTCAAATCTCTTACCGCATACGGATGTAAGGTTACTACCCCGGCCCTTTACAGGGGATGGTATTGACAAGGATCAGAGTGTTTAAAACATCGGAATATGCCGAGGTGCAGGGAGGCTTGGACGATACGAGGATCTCTTAAATAATTTAACTTGACACATGAGCAGATTTACCTAGGTAATTAGGGTAATTAGAAGGATTGGAGTATACATTTTACTATTTACTGTTTACCAAGCATAGAGATCAAATGGTCACACTGAAGCCTGGTTTATTTCATCTGATATACTTAGAGGAATAATATAAATTTCATATTTTATCGCATAGCTAAACAGGGCTGAGCTGACATGTACATCGATGTACATTGTAATGAAGCATCACCTGCACTACTGTCGATCAGGATCTGCATCTAACGATTTCTTACATTTCTTACATTTACATTTCTTACACTTAAGATACATATTAATATTAGAAAGTCAAATCTCAAATCATTTTATATTACTTCCCATGTCTTGTAAAGAAATCTCTGCTGCCTAGCAAGAAAGCAAAATATCGCCCAAACTCAACCTCCAAACCCTACAAACAGACGCTCAATACCTCTAATTGGCTCTAATCTGTTGCTTCATGCATGTTACCGTCTCAATCTGCGAGTACACATGGAAACAGTAACCTTGCTTCGTTTGATTTCACCGAGCCTCCCCAAGTAAAAAAAAAAAAAAGGAAATAAGTAAAACACATCATTAATAGCGCCACATTATGCCCTTTAATCTTGCATGTACTTTCAATGAACTCAACCCAATCATTCCTGCAGCCGGGCAACCCATGCTGCTTACTACGAAGGCATCTGTCTATGTAGTCATCAGACACGAAAAGAGTCCTGGAAGCAAATTACCGGTCCTTGCTTCATGTTTGATTGGATGGAGGGAAACAAAAGAAAATAAGAAAATAAGAAAGGCAAAATAAGGCAAAGGCCGCTTAAGTCCATAGCCATTGAGAACGGGACTAGTAGCCCTGCAATTGATGAAGTCCAGGACCAGGACCGCAGCAAATAACGGTTCCTGGCTATCGAACGCGGGCAAATCGGGGAGTTTGAGTGTTAGACTAGGTGCTACGTCTGGATTGGAGGGGTTTTGATTAGTTTCTGGAAGATTTTGTTCTCGATGAGGTGTCATACTATATTTGGCTTATGATATACTCAGACAATAGTGCCAAATCAACTACGGAGTATCATTATCGAGATGCTATTATCTAGTCAAGTTCAAATCTTAATTAAATCGGTCCTATTCGATCGGACATTCCGTCATTTGCTGAAGACAGTCTTTAATGGCATTCTGTATGCTTCTTTTTCAATGGCCAGACACAGATAATAGAAATGGGACAATATCTCGTGTAATTGGAGAAAGCGAATGAAGAAAGATAAATAATAGATCACAATGAAATAAACCAGAACCACATAGTCCACTAGCAACTAGATGATAAAAAAATAAAAAATAGAACAGCGAATAGAAATGGCCTCATGATCCTGCACGCCGCCCTGCACCAGTGCATAAACCCTTTCCCATTTGATCATAGCTAGATAAAAAAGATAAAACACGAAAAGAAATAATTCAAATAAAGGGACAAAACAAAAGCCACAACCTAAGTGCATAGACTATGCGGATTCTGGATGGGATCGTAACGGCTATAAGTTGAGCAAACGGGGTCATATCCACCAGTACTAGACTGACGGTGTTGGTGGCTGGGAACCCCTGTATAGGTATTATCCTGATAGGGGTCTGATTTGAGGTAAAGGTCGGACTTGATCGTATCCATGGGGTCCATAGTGTCAATCATTGAGTACTCGGGGAATCCAGAAGAAGAGGAAGAGGAGATCAGAGGACTGTCGCTGAGCGGGGAATGATCTGTGACATTCATTTTCCGGTTATCCGGTCTGCCGTAAGAAAGTCCACTTCGATGAGACGTGTCGTACATGAGCATGTGTGAACGACCCGTTTGGCCCAGTCCGTGAGGAATGACACCGCAGCTGTCTCCGCCAGCCCCATCCGGTCCCATACTGCCCGTGCTGCCCCGGCGTCCGTCCTTGTAGTGACCGGGGGAACGTCCGCGGACGACCAGGGGGTGGGAGTGGCGTCGGGCGATCTGTATCCACTCGGTTTCACCTGGGACTGAGCTACCAACCTCAGCGTACAGCTCGACGACCAGATTGTAATATTGTTGCTGGGCGCGGCGCTTGCCATTGTTGGCGGTCGCTTTCTGGAATTGGATCCGTTCGAATACGTGGGATGTTGGGGGTTGGCATGGCTGAGGTGTCCCTGCGTAGGAAGAGCTGTAGTCCATAGATTGCGAGCCAAGGGGGAACCCCGAAAGATTTCCATTAACCGTTGATGTTGCTGTGAATGAAGGCGGAGGTGCAGGCTGAAGAACGACACGACCTGGTTTGCGTTCGGATTGCTTGTCTCGCTTTGGGGTATGTTGGACCAGTTCTCGAGTTTCTCCATATTGACCATTCACAATGGCAGAAATTGCCATCGAAAATCCACGGATTGGTTCAAGGGTCTGGTCAGGATAGCGGATGTATAGAGAAGCAGTCGGAGGCCAAGGATTAAGTCCAAAGCCGCAGGTCACTGCGAAGTAGTTGCGGCGATAGCAAGTCCACTTGCCCTCAGCCGGGAAGGGGCCTCGACCCATTTTCGCTTGGACATCTGGTTTCACTGTCTGATATTGACCACCACACTCTGCAACAATTGTATGAAGAACAGTCGTGTCGTCGAAAGGCGGAGCCTCAACCTGAGGCTGTGAGCGCTGTGAGGACTCCACTATCGGTTGCTGATACATATTATTCTGAGATCGATCCATCCCGCCATCTAAAGTGCGAGGAGTGCCTGGATAGCCATGGCTACGGGAAAGATCGGTCATCCCCAAGGGCAAGCCGATATTTCCGATTCCGCGCTGTAAAGCGTATGAATTGTAGGAATTATTGCGTCCCATGAGCGCAGGAATGGAGTTCAAGCTATGCCCTGAACTCTGCATACCGGTAGGCATTCCAGTCGGCGGTTGACTAGATGAACAAAAGATCAGTCCTGAGTCTCATCCACCGTTTTTCATAGTAGAGCCAAGCTTACAGTGCTGGCACCCGTTGATAGTCTGCCATTCTATCAAAGGGATGCTGAAGCCGAGAGATATGAGGGAAGAGGGGACCAGAAGTGGGCGAAAATGAGTCTTTACACAATTCATCAGTCAAAGGAAGTTCTCTCGGGGAGTTATATAAGAGAGGAGGCTTACCGGGACAAGAGTCTGGAGGAGTCATTGCAAGAGCACTCGAACCAGAGTATCTAAAGTAAGGAACTCAGTAAAAGCTCATAAATCCACGTGCGATCGCCTGGAATTAAAACAGTCCAGAAGATATCATATGAGTCCGGGCGCAGCACGGAAACCATGATGCGTAAAAGACAATGGAAACGGGGGCGAGAGAGGCCAGGACGTCAAGGCACGGTACGAGCTCAGATAAAAAGGACAAAACATCGGAAGAAAGACATGCAGGCAGCAGATTGGTATGGAAGGTACCGAAACAGGCTGGACTGAAGTTCAAGCTGCCCGGACCCGGAGGAAGCGCAGCGACAAGGGGGTCGAGAGGCTGACCGAGTGGAGCGCAAGGGCAAGTCCGAATTGAAAGAATGGAAAATAACTTACTGTAAGTCCTGCATCACAGGCTGCTGTGCGTGGTACCTCACGCCGTTGGTGTCAGGCATGGAGACGAGACCTCCGACTCGCCGGCTGTCGTCTTCGTCCGTTACAAACCCTGTCACATGAGCGTTCATATAGTCACCCTCCGAAGTAACGGGATCGTTCAATGAGAATACCTCCGAGAGGAGTGCTGGGGGATTCATAGGTTAGAGACATGGAAGATATATGGGAGGGAAAAAAAAAAAAAAGAAAAAAGAAAAAGGGAAAAATAGATATAAGCAGGAAAGAATGTCGAATCAACCGCATGACGGAACGAACAGGGAATGGGAAAGAAAAAAAAGAGCGAGGCTTACAGGGATTCATCTTGAGCGTGCTGATGCCAGGTGCCTCGAGGACCCTGAAGCTTTTGGTTAATTGATGTAACACCGGCCAAATCTGTCTGGCGCTTGAGGTCTGGGGTGGCAAGAAGTGAATGTCTAGAATAGCAAAGGTTAGGTAAGGTTGAGAAGAAGTCTGCATAGTCAAATTCCCTCACAGTACTCGATTGATACCTCTGTGTGTTTTTGAGCCTATTGAGGATCACAGGAAAAGATCCCAATACAGCTCGTAGTCTTGGACAATTCTCACGGTAAGAAGTAGTTTGGAGACGGCAAGTAATAAAGCTTGGGGGTGAAGGGAGTAGACAAGTGATAAAGAGCGAAGTATAAATGAAGATAGGAAAGGTAGGATTATAAAGAGGAGCGTGAAGAGCAATACATATGCATGCCTCAGTAGAATTGTGCGTAAAAGGGTCTTTTGGACGTTGACAAGAGGAAGTAGATGAATGTCCGGGAGCCAAAGGAGTGCGTCACTGATTTATAGACATGACTTCCTAATTGGGAAATGTCCCATCAACTTAGGTCATAGGTACAAAAGTACAGGGAAAGAGGAAATCGATCGGGCCAGAATCTATGTTCTTTGCAAAACGAGATCTAAAATGGGAGATTGGGGGAAGGGGGGGGTAAGAAAGAAGATGGCAAAGAAAAGAATTAACCAAAGAAGAATCAACCAAAAAAACCAAAAATCCTAATAATTACAATATAATCGCAATAATAGGCACAGTTCAACGGAGGGGCAAAACAAAAAAAGAAAAGACTAAAAGAAAAACAGAAAAAAGAAAGAAAAAAACAGAACCAGAAGGGGAAAGGAAAAGACAACTGATGTAATCTGGTGTGACAGCCCTGGGAGTGTGAGCAAATAAAAAGCTCTTGTCCCGGGCAGAAGTATCTTGCAGGTATTGCAGAAAAGAAGAGTGCTTCTAATTCTGCAACTCTAACTTGGCACTTGATGATCAAGGTCAAACCAGAACCAGATCTTGGGGAATGATTTCTTTTGACAGGTTGCAGAAAGTATATCGGCCCAGATAAATGAGTAGTTGGGTAAAGTCTGAGGTATTGAGATCGGATGTACGGAGTAGTACGTATGCAATTGATGTTCTTCGGAAATAAGGGAAAGGTTACAATTGATATCTTCTAGTACCTACCTAGGTAATATTCCATGAAGTCCGGTCTATAATATCTAAAGCCGTTCTCGGGATTGTTACCTACTCATCAAGATAGTTTCATTAGCCTACCACTACCCCGGTAATGCTTCAGGGATCTCTAGTAAGGTCTAGCCGAGAGGCGACCTTACCCACGAGTTAGAATCTGCCAGGGACAGTGAAATACGTTGTATTGGGTAAGGCTCCAATGGGTGGCAGCGGGTTTGCGTAGGGGTCCAACCATAATCGGCGAAAGATATCCGGATTATCATTACCTGTTCATGATCTCTTGGGTGGTGGGGTGGGGGAGAAGAAACGAGGAAAGTCTTTTATTTTCTTTTTCTTTTTTGAATGATTTGTATTTTCAAAGTTCTGAATTTGGAATTTTGCCCCCGGTCAAGCGCAAATGGTCCAGGTGCGTATCTCCATAATCAGGAGAGTAGCATCGGATCATCACCGGCCCCAGACAGTTTGATCGTTTTAAGAAGTATGGCATTGGTCAGAACCCATGTTGCGCGCGAGAAGGACCCCGATGCCGACTGCACGGACCGTAAAGGCACGGTACTTACACGTTGTATGTGTTTTCCATTACTGATAAATCCCGGTATCAGATGTCCTAGTGCGAATACCCGGCAGACGGGTTGCTGCAGGAGAGCGAAATAAGATGAAACTAGAAAGGATAGAGGAGATGATCGACCCCCAGGATATGTACCTATGCAGACCCCATGCGGACCCATGACAGAGGTGGTTGATGTATCAGACTTGGAGACGACGGACCAATGACAGTAAAAAAAAGGGAATTAAATATCGGAAATCACCTAATCGGATAGAAAGTCTTAACCGAATTCCGTAATGTTTTTGTTGAAACGTCAGTCGGAGTACTCCGTCCTTTAAGCCGTAGGAGGCTCGAGGCACCAGCAGCGGTTCGTGCATGAAGAAAGTGGATGATCAGGCGATCGACAAGTTCCATTTAGCATGATGCATTGTCCGTAATGGCGGTGCTCACACCGACAGAACTGACTCGTGAGAGCAATAAAAATAACACGTTTAAGATGATGCATACCCAACGAGATCTACTCCACTCTGAGACAGAGAGACCTAGATAAGTCCTGGTAAGCCCGACTTTTCTTCTGCGAAACCGTGCCCTAATTGCAGATGGAGAGTTTCCAATCTCCACCACAGAGGCTAAAGCAGCTCAGTGGGGAATACAATGGTTGCGGTCCGTACCCGGGAGCCTTTTCCAGAACCGAGCGGCACTAGTTCCACCCTTCCGTCGAAGGAAATACCCAGAGGACTGGAGCCATAGCTTCAAAAGATCCCTCTCCCTGAGTGGACCCATTCTGATCGTGTCGACAGAACCGCATGAGTGGCTAAAAGATCGACCATCCCGCAGGAGGCTGGGTGAGATGGCAAGGTGCAGTGAAAAAGCACCCGCAGACTTATGATTGGCTGGGACAAGGTAGTCGATTCGATTTCTTCAGTGGTTATGGCGGGTATGTTGTGCAGCGATTCGGTCCCCACAGGTGTGGCCACAACGACCGTGCTGGTACCGAAATTGGTACTAGGTGCAGGGTTGATTAACCATATCAGGGTAAGAAAGTACCGATCAACGATACAAACTTTGAATCCCACAGTTAAAGGAGGGTGACAATGATATCTTTCCTTTTGACTCTCGGGGTTCTACCCCTTCCCGGGTGACGGTCATGGGGTTTGACACGTGCAGGGGGGGCGGTGAAATGGATACATGAAATTTTACGTATGTAGGCGTATTAGGGAGAGGTACGAGGTACCAGGTACATCCACCTAGAATATTCGATTGGTGGATATATTATGTACACCATACTTCAGTGCTTATAGGGTCTCATATCTCCACATGGATGCTTCAATCTATATTCATCTCAAAGCAAAAAGTTTGAAGGTTAGGCGGCCTTGAAATTAAATCTCAAATCATTTATCATGCATTCCGTACTAATAATGCACCCGAAAGACACCATAGACACTATCAAATCTACCTCTACTCGTGAACCACATGTCACTTTTCGATATATCAACTTTTAACTCTACTTGCTCAAGGGATACCAGTATATGAAGAGCTATATGAGATACGGAAGAGAAACGAGTCAGAAATTGTCCGATACGTGGATACATCCAGGGATCACTGCAGGTACCTCGAAGCCAATGCCAATAATAATTTGACTTTCAGGGAAATGCATGAACCCATCTATGGATTCTATCGACAAGGATTAGCCCCAGAACCCTACAAGTTGGAAAACTCTGAAATTTTGACGTTGCAACTGTCTCAGCCAATCTGCCTTAGAGGTGTCTCTGTTTCGGGCACGTGCCATCGAGTCTGTGCATTCCAAGGTCGACATCTCGAAAATATCTCCCCGTGCAACAATTCTTCCCTGCACGTCAATGGCAAATCAATGCCATGCCCTTCATTGTTGGTTACATTCGGGTGTTCGATCCTTCGACAGGGGGCGCAAAAGCTACTGCTCGGCCTACTAGGCAACGGTCAAGAGCAATATACATCCCGGAGTCGGGATTCCTGACCTAACCGTGTTATTGAAGTATTTACGATTCTTAGATCAACAGAAAATTCGATACTCGAAAAAAAAAGGTCCAGAGGTCATTGGTCGACAATGAGTGTCATTCTAGACTGTTATCCCCCTTGTCTTGCTGCCTCAGCCCCATATGCTTGTTGCTCCAGGATCTTAGGGTGCGACACGCCCAATGGACCCCATATGCCTTCAATGCGTCAATCCTGGTCGATTGGGTCTAGAGTTCAACTTCTCGCATATCGGAGCACATATTCCTAGACAATGATTACCCAGTAAGGAAAGAGTCCTCATATCCGGAGACAATAGCTTTTCTGCCTTGTCAACTGAGACAGATTAGAGTTTTACTTTACCAACGGTCGAATCCTCCAGGGCGTCCCGAGACATCCATCGGGCCATGGATCAACCTAATTCTCTACCATCTTGTACCATGTCAATATGGTACCTAGGTAATACCATATCGAGCTGGCACATTCAATGGCAATGGTACCCTTATGAAATTCTCCTTTTCGGTCAGGGAGATTAAACAGTTCAGGCCTCTATGGCTCCACAATTCCTGATCGTCTGGACACAAGGTTCTGTGATGGGTTACCTGTGTATCACTTCTTCCGAGATTGATGGTTACTTTCAGTGAGAGTAGACCAGAGTACTGGTAGCCTACTGCAATGGGGCTAGATGCCTTGTGGGAAATTAACCAGATCATTTCACCCTGTCTCGACTTCCTTGTCAGCGAAGACAAGAGTTTGCGCCGAGACTGGGATGACTATTGGCAGTTTCCCCACCCTGTCATCCCAAACTTTGATCACCCTGGATCTACAGCCCGCCAGCACAGATCGTATCACGACCACGAAGCTCCCGGCCAAAAAAAGTCCCCAGGTCTGAAGTATCCGACCCTGTCGGCATAGATGGAAAGAAAAGGCAACCAAACAAGGATTAAACTGAAAAGAAGGATGTCTCATTGGCCTGTCGCCCTCCAAAATTCTGGATATGGAGCTTGCAAGGCGACGAATATGCTTTGGACGGCATTGGATGCAGACCAGTGGAGAATCCAACTCATCCAGCGACTCATCCGGCCGTTTTTTTGCCTCCCCGTGGCAATTTCCTACCAGCCCTTGACAACCAAGGAGTAGCTCAGCCAACCCTAAGCCTTGCCGGTGTAGCACGGAGGAAACAGCCAAGAAAAAACTTGCTCATCGGCCGAAACGTTCCCAGCGAAGAACTGCCCTTCTGGTCAAACTCCTCGAGCCAATAGCAAGCGAGTCATGTTGTTTGGCCCCGATATTCCCTGCAATGTCACTAGGACTTCGGAAGGTCACGAACGTCCTTTCACATGTGTTTGGTCGTCAGACTGGAAGGCCGCCGTGGCGGAGTGGGAATGCTAGAACGCTGTGGGTTGGTGAGCGGCTCCGAGGGAGCTAGGGCCAAACCTACAGGGAACAACATCTCGGCCTCTCCGCCACTGTCCACGTAGCCCGTCTTGTCTGTAGGGGAGCATTCGGCGAAAAGCCGGAGCCGTAGGTAAGCTTTTCTCGCCGATTCAAGACTCTTTCCTAAAAGAAACACCGATGCTACGTTATGCAACCCAATCCCGTTACCGGGAAATTTAAACACGACAACTTTTGCCGGCGAGGCTGGGTCTGGCTTTGGCTTGCTGAGATCTAGTGTCGATCTGTACATTGGTACTTTGGTGATTGACCCTGGGATCTGGCATCCGGGTGCCTAGCGACTGCGCGGTAGAGTGAAGCTAGGGTACAATAGGGAAAAGCCCAGGTTGTCTGAGGTCCATTTCCTTCCGATGTCATCTCCACTGTCATGCGAAGATGCAGAAAATTTGATGTCTCAATGCAATCCCTGAAGCCTTCGAATAATCGAACAGTCGAGGCCTGCGACATTTATCTTCCAGATGACAGTCTCGCCGTCGACGGCATGTAGGATTGTTGTCAGTCGAGTCCCGCAACTGGGTACCATTCTGTTTTGGCTTGGAGGGTGGAAGATATGGAAATTTTGTCAAGCTGAAGTCAGCGAGAGAAACCTTGCAAAAAGGAGACTGGTCTTGGCGCCTATGGGCATTCACTGTTATCCGGTAGCAGCTTGAGGCAATTAGAGCTCTTTACTAGGGAAGTTACGCACTAGTATGTCTAGCAGACCCTAAACGCAATCCCAACCCAACTATGACTATCATCTCCGTTCCCATGTTGATCCGCACGAGAAATACAAGTTGATGAACAATAGCAGACTTGTCCATGGATGCTCGTTCTAGGACCTCCCGAGGTCGTCCCTTCGTACAAGCACGTGGTTAGTTTCCCATGGGTGCTTGGGATGTTCCATGGTAGCCGTGAAGCAATTATAGAACAACTACTTCGAGAAGAACCTTGGAAAGGTTATCAAAACGCAAATTGACACTCCTACCGTGGATTTCCAGAAGGTACGGCCGTGAAGCAACAAATAAAACCATCTATAAAGTTCAAAATTTCTCTAAACCATTGCTTTTGTATAGACTGACGAATGCAAGTAACTGACATGCTGGATGTCTTTTTGGGAATCATTATCAACCAGGTCCTACAGTACAAGGAAAAGAGCTTCGGCCCAAAGATAGGCCCGCCTGAGAAGAAGGAAACGTTCCATTCAAAAAGTCGTAAGAGAGAACCGATAAAGAAGTTTAAGTAGTGCGCTTGGCGAACTCGACGCGAAGAATAAGGTGGCGGTAACCGACTAGCAGAAAGACGGGTTAGTACTTGAGGAACTGGTAGAAAGAAAAGCACGAAATGGGGTATTGAAGACATACAGCCATCCACCTTCTCGCAAGCAAGTGCTGCGTCGCCACGGTCCGCATAGCTGATGAAAGCAAAGCCCTTGGCTCTCTGGGTTTCCCGATCCCGTGCAAGGAAGACTCTGGTGACACGACCGAAACGCTCGAAGAGATCCCGCAACTCGTTCTCCTCTGCCAACTCGCTGACCTGTTTGAAAAGTCAGTACCGAACCAAAATAAACGACCCTGACGCCCGTAGAGCCCGTAGAAAGCAGAAAAATGGCAGAACATACGTTTGTAACTCTGAGAGTCGCCAAATCGTCCTTCTCGAAACGACCGCCCATCTTCTCGCCGCCACCAGCACCGCCCTTCCGCATGTGAGGAGGAACGTAGCTGGACTTTCCAGCACCAAGACCACCTGCATCCTCCTCTGCCTCGACACCAGGAGCAGCAGCAGTGCCCTCCTCGACGGGAGCCATGGTGTCCTTGAAGGGACAGCGAGCCGTGAAATGCTCTCCACTGCAAATACGACACTTGACCTTCTTGTCCTTCAACTGGTCCTTCATGCTGCCCTTCTCGCCACCCTCCTTCTCGGCCTCCTTAGCATTAGCCTTCCAGTTGACGCTGGGGCGGAAGATGATGTTCTCGCCGACGGAGGTGGTGTCGAACGAGGGACCGGCGGCGTGGCCCTTCTCGAGACCGAACTTCTCCCATTTGCGGCGTTCGGCGACTTGGGGGTTGACATGTTCGCGGACAACGGTGGTCTTAATTCGGCGGGTGACCTTCACTTTCTTGTTGTCATCATTGTAGCGGTAGGAAATGACGGTCTTGGTGCCGTCCTTGTTCGTGATCACTTCTTGCGGCGGGAGCACGGAGGGGTCATCGAAATCTTCGTCGTCGGCCCAGTCGGCGCGGCTGTAAAATAGAAAGTTTTGTTAGGCGCGTGTTTCTTGTAGGACTGGAACTGCAAATACTCACTTCCCGGTTGGAGACATGGTGTAAGTGATGGCGTTATTACGGCTGCTGAATTTCTGGATTTCTTTCAAAGGCGAATCCGTTGTGGATTTAATAATTTACTGTGGCACAGTTGTGGCTGGTGGCGGGAATCACGTGGCGCGGTGTGTATAGCCCCATCTAAAGTGGTTCCAAGGTTTTTTAACCTCGTCTCTACTAGACTGATACAAGATTGACACCACTCCATTGTTTGCCCAGTGATAAACATGACATTCAACGGGGTCCCGAATACCAACACTCTCTGCAAGCGCTGCTTTCAAAAATATCTAACTTTAAAGGCCCGAACACAGTTCCTTCGGACCAAACCCAATACTTACAGCGGGCAGAGTAGTCATTCGCCCTGATCTCCGGGCTTGTACTTCACCTTGTGTCACTATTTATCATTTAAACTGATCAAGGTTGTGAAACATTCACGGTTAAATGTCTAGATTATTGGGAGATGTTACGTCGGCCTCTCAGAGGGCCGCTCAGAAGCACACCGTTTCGAAGAAGCGCCGGATGGGCGAGCTGGGGGACATCATGGGTGAACAGTCGAACGATAGTGATTGATTTGGCATTCAACCCTCTCAGGCCAACATCCCTCACGAAAACATCCAACCTACACAGCAGGAAAAGGAAAAAGAAAAGGAAGGAAAAAGTCAGCTCCTGACGACTGTCGTATCAAAACAATTTTCACAGAACCCAAATGGGCAGTCCAGGCGCCGAGCTTGATACTGCTAATTTTTTGGGCAGTCTTCTGAAGCTTCAAGGCCAGCTACAAGAATACCGTGGCGTACATAAATATCATTTAGGCCAACGAGACCTGACTGCATTAACCATCCTTGACCTGAGCGCTGAACTTCTTCCTATTCCAGCGATTGCTGAGACTGGGTCACGTCCGAGAGAGATGCAATTTGACAGGTTCTTGAAGCTCCCAAAGGTTCTTCAGCTTGACGAATCGGCATTGCTGCCTGAAACATCGATACACTCACATTCTTGGTCGACTTAGGGGCCATTCAACCCCTATGTCTTCTGGCTCTCAATGCCATGACCGGATTGTTCGACAAGAGACGCTCCCTTCTCTGCCGGTCTCGATGACAAGAGGGGGTCTGGTCAACAAGGTTGATAGCCTTCGCGCTACAGCCAGTTACGACGTTGAAGGTGGGGGCGTTTGGCTAGGAGATCTGATCCGCACACGTCTTGCATCAGAGCCATGCAAGTTGAAGTGAAGCCGGCCGAATCTCGGTTATCTATCCATCCAGTATCCCATGGCGAGATCGTGCCCGGGAGATGATTGCCGACACGATGAATCGTGGGAAACCGAGTGGTTGTGTCATCCATAATTCACTGATTGGATTCCGGTACGTATGCTCCAATCAAGGATATCGATGAGATGATGGACGAGCTGGGAATATGATTGTCTAAGACACTGGGTCTTCTCTTAGGCCAGGGGGCGAGGAGCAATAATTCGGCTGTCCTTCGTTTGCAGAATCTGACACGGGTCTTACTCTGATCCCATCCTCCCCTTCTGTTGGCATAGGACTTGCTCTGATCACATCTTCCTTTTCTGTGCTATCCCATCCAGATGAGTGCTACGATTCCCGATTCCCCGTGGGACTCGCTAGGGGCTGCATTTTGCGTCCTGGATCACCCCCTGCCTTCTTCTTACCCCTAAGTCGGTGGTACAGGCCCGATAGCGCCAGGAAAGAGGTTAACGCCACATCGTTCGACCTTTGCAGCCAAGGGAAGGGTTCAGACATCTCATGGGACTCTCGAAAACCAAATGAAGATTGCCATCGATTCCAACATGCTGATCGTGAGGAGGCTGCTATTCGGGAATTCAGCAACCATCACAATAAGATGAAGATAGTGCTGAAACATTCGACTCGCATGACGACGAATTCAAAAAAACGCAGTCGGTTTAACACCGTACAAGGCACAATCATCGCTTGAGTACCCTTCCGCATTCTCGTCGACGACAAAGGCAGAACCTCCCATATCGTAGGCGTTCCCCTAGACACATCATCCGCATTTTGCCACTCATACGCGTTTACGCAGCTTCCCAGAGGAAATGATAATACTGTGCCTATCAGGCTGCGAAGAGGGCAAAGCTGCTGTAACGATGGCCCGGTAGACGGTAACGAGATCCCACCATGCCCGGGTAGACTTCCAGCCTGCTTCTTGGGGCAGCCAGGTGAAGACTTCGCAGGCTAAGCATACGACCGACTGACTAGCACGCGCGGTGTCAGCAATCTGGTAGAAGTGCTCCTGGGCTGCGACAAGCTTACCAGGATAAGTCGCCTGTCTGTGCCGGGTTTAATGTATGGCCTGTAGGGGCCTCTAGCAGGATGGGGTGGTCGTGCACGCCGCTCCAGTAATCACCCGCCAGGCCCGTTCATAGAGCGAAAACGAATATGTATAGCAAGTGAGCAGGAACGATCTCCATGACCAGCTTTCGGCATAGTGGTTAGTTACCTTAATGAGCGACAGCAGCCTTGAATTGCCATCACTGGCTGAGAGGGGACTCTCGGACTTTTAATAAGGGTTCGATCATCTTGCCAGGGCCTCGATATACAGCTGCCTTCCGAAATAGGTATGGACCATCACAAAACACGAGCCGCTAAGCCATACGCCATCTGCTTTCGAGAAGTCACTCAACAAATTTCTGTTATAACCAGGACCTCTAAACAGAACTATTGTTTAATGCCTGGTATATCAAGCATCCCTGCTCGACGTGACCTATAACTAGATAGCGGTAGCTGTCAGCTCCTTTCTCTCGTTCTCCTCTTACGTACCTTTTGATAGCAATCCATATACATTGTTCTTTGGTACGGATCTCCGTTGTAGCGAGATTTCCAGAACTAGATCACAGATCCTTCATAAGCTCAAACAGATTCCAAGGTTATAGCGTGAGAACTAGCCGAAGTTTTAGCAAAGGGGAAAAAGCTGTATCTTATAAACACCGACTTGTCATTTCTTATTCAGATGCCCCCAATTACAGATCTGCGACAGTGAAAGAATATGCTGGATTGGGGTTGAGTGTAAACTATGTATGGATTGTAATTTTTTTTTTTTTTTTTTTTTTTTTTTTTTTTTTTTTTTTTTGCTATCTCCCTGGATCTCTCATAAAGATGGCAATAATTTCTTGTTCTTAAGCTGCTCGATGTAAGAATCCAAGGAGGTTTTGCTGTTTAATATAGAAGAATGAGGGTTTGCAAGGGGAGTCCGCCGAGAGCGGAAACCAGGGTTATCCTAAATGGACACTAGAACCAGCAACGGCCGCCCAATTAATTCCGTCCGCTTGCGTAAATACCGTCTCCTACATATCTATTCAAAACAAGTCTAAATGGCCTGTTATTTCACTCTTGAGCGCGCACCGTCCGCGGATCTCCATCACCGTTATAAACAATCCATTACCTTTCTTCAGCACTAGCCATGGTGCCGCGACCATTCGTTTTCTTGTTAACGGTGACGGCGTTACTATGCAGTCTGTTTTACTTTTCCGTGGGCTTGGGAAATTTCTCGGTCAGAAATACCTCGCAGTGCGTTGTCTTTTATTTTGCGAAAACCTCATTTTGAAAACTGACCATTTGCAGGGAATACTCGGCGCTGCCGGTCGATAATGGGTTCACCTTTATCCAAGACCTTTACAGACCCTACATACACCCAATAGACGCCCTAGAATTCGATGATCAGAATGGAAAAACTTACTCATTACCACAAATGCCGAGGTTTACGAAGCCACTGAGAGAGAAAATCCTTATTCTGGATGTTGACACCCGCCCACTTGATGGACCAGGTGAACTTTTGAATGGGACCCGACTGAATACGACAAGCGCTCACCATAACACAATTGGTAGACTAAGCCACTACATTTATGGTAGGTCTCTGCTATGTATTTTCGTTACCAATCCGATAACTGACCATTGTAGCTACAATCCATGGCTATGATTACAAACTCATTCAGGCCTCTAGCCCTAAGGGTCTTCATGGCACATGGAGCAAAGTAACGGCGATGAAGGAAGCCCTCAAATATCACGAATTTGTCATTTTCCTCGACGGGGATGCTATGGTTCGCCATCCGCACCTTCCCATGGAATGGCTTTTCAACTACTGGGATATAACGCCCGATACACTCGTCGCCATGGCACTCGACCCAGACGAACCACAAAATCGGGACGCGAAAGGAAAAACACTCCTCAACACTGGCTTCATTATTGGACAGAGAGACCCCAGGACGCAGGAGCTTTTTGAAGCGTGGGAATCATGTCCTACCGATATGCGATATCCCGACTGCTCTAAATGGAGTCAGCAATGGTCGCATGAACAAGCTGCCTTCGGAAATCATCTTCGGTATGACACTGCGCTGCAAGGAGGAATAAAAACTCTTTCATGCGCCGAGGCGAATGGATACCCTGAGATGGCTAAAACAAACTGCACCGGGGAGTTTATTCGGCACTATTGGATTTTTAAGGATTTGCTGCCGGCTGCTGTTGAAAGCTCGATTACACAGTATTTCCTACCCAGAGTGCAAGGGCTCTTTCACCAAAACTTTGCCAGCGTGGTGCTCAACATAAGCGATTCCGTTGTCTCTAGTATTAAGGAATGATGGTGGTACATTCACAGCCGCCTTGGAAATATATGTATGCAGAACTTCACAGGTCTACCGTTTACATCCTACAAAGAGTTTCCTGACTGTTGTCATTCTCTTCGGCGGTCTCACTCTTCTGAACAAGGACCCCTCGATCCCAACAAAACCAAAGAAAGCAAACATTACATGTTCTATCTTGTATCCTGGCGTGCGCACTTTCTTTCCACCCCTTCATTCTAAATTTCGAGCCTCTGCATTTGTAAGTGAGATTTCTCCAGTCCAAATAACGGCCTTGAGGCTTTAGCAAAATCAATGTTCTAGTCTAAAATATACTGAATCTGCCTCTCAATTCACAAACAGATATCCCTCTTCATTATGAAGACAAATTGAGATTGATACTCAATCACGTACCATTTGAATCAATTTAAATCGCAGCCTTGGCCAACAAAGCATGTTGGCGCTTCGACAAGTCCAGCCGGTACCAGCGGCCTGCACTGAGAATCACAGGCTTGAACGAATAATTTACGACTCTCAGAAGTCTCGAGTCAATACAGCAGAAATATTTCATGCTTACTTGCAGCTTGTGGGAAAGGGAAAGCCCAAATACAAAGCATACAATCCGTCCAAACATGATTTCGCGGCACAAAAGCGACAGAGCAAAGAGAACACAAACCTCCTATCCAATCGACGCTTGCCTCGAATCCTTCAATTGGACAATCAACCAACATTTCCAACAGTTTATAGCCAAAGCAGTCCGCCGGCACGCCTGAGGGGACTGACACGCCAAATTATTCGGATGCCCCATGACTACAAACAGCTTTTACCTCGTGTCTGCGATGTGTTTGATCCTAGGAGCGGGGTGTGATTCCATGGGCCTTTTCAATTTATACGCCCAAAGCCCAAGATTATGCAATAATTATGTGGGAATTTTGCTATAATATGTACATGCACAGTAGAAATATATTCCTAGTGGAACCAATCTCGAGGTATCAATTGACTTGGAAACCCCTACTCCCATCTTGTTCAATATCCCCAGACAGGGAATGTCGGGATAGATCCATTCTATTAGAGGTAACTTTGTTGAAAGATTGGTGATGAGGGTCCGAGAATAGATACAATAACTGGACAAATGAGAGATTCTGGCGAGTTACTGTTAGGGACAGGGAACTGTTATTTATGTTTGTTTCTCATGGCCCTAGTGGCAATAAATCCTCAGAGTATGAGCCTTGGTGCGAATCATAGATCGTTCTGATGAGATGTGAGGATCAAAAGGGAAGAACGCCAAGCCGATGTATGAGAGCAGACGAATGAGAAACGCGCGAGGGTAGATTGAGGTTGCCGAAGTGATTCAGGAAACCCTTAAAACAACCTCAAGCCTGAGCATTTCGATGAATTCAACTGAATTCATCCATTTCCTTTCCTTTCTTGAAATGATATACTCGTGACATCGCCCACCCAGATTGGATCTATTGAACACAAAATCAAACCCCCCTCAAAGCCTCCTCAGTCCAAACCCACAACCTCTCCGCAAGCGCATCATCCCTCGCCGTCAAATTAAGCTTCCCATCCTCCAACTTCCCGACAGGCTCATAATACCCCCCCATTCCGAATCTTAGCCTTATCCACAGTAGCCGCCCAAGTCTGACTAAACGCACCCTCATGCGGCTGCAGAATCATCCACCAAGTAGTCGCATAAACAAGCAATTTCTCCTTAACCCGGAGGTCATCCACTAGACCCGTTTGCACAACACCAGGATGCACAGACACCGACGTGATACCCGGAAACCTCTTCGCGAGCTCGCGCGCATACAGCAAGTTAGCAAGCTTACTCTGTCCGTACCGCTGCCACGGTCCGCCAAACGCCATATCCTGCGTTGTCTTGAGCTTGTCGAAAATGATCCCGCCACACGGATGCATCCTCCAGCCCGCCGAGGTAAGGAGCACAATGCGTGGGTTTGCGCCTGCGTTGGCGGAGGCTTCAAGGAGGGGCAGGAGTATTCTTATCAGTAGTGCGTGGCCAAGGTGGTTCGTGCCGAATTGAATTTCATAGCCGTCGGCTGTTTGGCCTGGGGGTAGGGCCATGATTCCCGCGTTGCACATCAGGATGTCTAGGGTGCTGTGTTGGTTGGCGAAGTGCTCGGCGGCAGTTTTGACGGAGGTTAGGGAGGCTAGGTCGCATTCTATAAATGTGGCTGCGAGATGGGGATTCACTTCGTGGATTTGTTTGATCACTTTTTCTGCGCTTGTGGCATTGCGGCCGCTGAGGTAGATGTGTGATGGGTTGTGCTTGGCGAGGTGGATTGCTGATGCTGCGCCTAGGCCGCCGGTTCCTAGGTTGGCTGTTAGTTATGGACTTATGTAAAGCAGAAATAATCAGGTCGTGCCTCCTGTAATAAATATTGACTTTCCTGTGAGATCGGGGATCTCTTTTTCGGGGTTATAGTCGAGAGGCATGATGGAAGTACAAAATTAGGGCTAGATGTGTCACGCGCAATATTGGATTAAAGTATGGTGGACTGGCTCGGAATGGTAAATCTCAGTTCAAGCTGAGAATAATTCTATGGAAATTGCTCTGCTTTTTATATTGGGAAGTGCACGGTTCCTGTAACCAGAGGTCAAATATCAACTTGCCCGATTGGGAAATATGCTGTAAGCCCCCACATGTGGCGTAGCCAGCCAATGAAAGCGAAGGGTTTCCGAGCTCTCCAATACAATATGCCCGATGACTGTTGACATCCATGGGCAGAACGGCTTGACATTGTACCGAACCACAAGTGGGGAGTTTTCTGGATTCCTCCGACTCCGACGGCGAGGGTTCTACCAGTGGCGTAGAGAGGACAAAGGACAGCTACGTAAGACACCTTCCTCGCAACTCATATCAATGGTCAAGGTCGGCGTGCTGAACTTACAGTTAAATATAGATTTAAACGCCAATATGCTGTATGCAACTATGCAAATGTATAATACACTAATGCAACCGAACTTATGCACAAATCCAAGAACCCATCCCGAACCAACCCAATATGTACATCGCAAAACGCAAATACTATAAGAGTCGATCCTACCGACCAATCATACGAAGCTCGATAGGTCGCAAGGCGCAATACACTGCGGAAGAGAAGGCAAAGCCCAACTCAAATCCGATGTCACCGCCACCAGACGCCGGGTCTCCAGCATGCTTGGCGATAGGACCCGTCCACCACGACTGGCTCATGCCGACAACAACACCGACAATGCCAAAGACAAACGCAATAGAAGCGGCGATTCCCATGGGGAGTTTGGCGGGGTTATCATAGTCCTCTGGACGATACCCATCGAATCCACGTCGGAAAACAAAGTGGTCAACGAGCGCAATGCCGGAGTAAATAGCCAGCCAGTAGGCGATAAGGCTCATGAAATTCTCGAGGACGGTCTCAAAGTGGTCGTAACCGGGGATACCGATGGCAAGGGAGACGCACGAGGCGAGGAAAGTCCAGATGAACCGCGGCACGCGTTGCGTAGCCCGGCTCAACACCTGCAACGTCAAGCCGACAGAGTAGATGTTGGGGCAGTTGTTGGCGATAATGGACAGGGCCAGGATGACGAGGCAGAACTTGCCGAAACCGCCGAGAGGCTCAAGCACGGCTGCGATCAGGCCGCCGTTGACGGAGGCTCGGTAGCCTTCGGCGTACTTGTTGTTAACTCCGTCGCCCATCTCCGTCGCGGACATGATGGCGATGCCAAGGAATTGAGTGAAGAGCAGGGGAATAATCAGACCAAGCCATGCAGAAAAGAAGACCAGACGACGGCTCTGGGTCTTTGGCTGGTAGACGGTGTAGTCGGCGGCGTAGCTGGTCCAGCCGGTTGCGAAACCATAGACAGTAGATCCGAAGGATAGACAGGCTCCCATTTCAGAAACGCCTGCTCCCATTGGGATGTTGATGAAATCGCCCGAGTGGGCGAATACGCCCAACACGATGATAAACACGATACAGGTGGGAATCCAGCTCCAGTACTCATACATGTGAACGAATTTGTACCCACAAAAGGTGACAAATAGTGTGCAGAATGTGATGATGAGGATACCGGCGTATCCGGGGACTTCGTCGTTCACAGCGTTGAGGAGCTGTGCACCGACGATGGCGTTGGCGGCAGACCACCCGACACATGCGATAATGTTAAGGATGGCAACTTAGAAAGCTACCAGTTAGCATGACCATTTCACACTGAATGGACATCCCGAGATGACTTACTGAATTTCACAGCCCACCATCCAAACCAGAATCGTGAGAGCACCATTTGGCGCAGCCCAAAGGGAGGACCGAAGCACGAGAAGAAGCACACGGTCATGACACCGAGGAGGTTGAAAAAGAGACAGACCAAAATGGCATCAACGAAGCCCAAATTGAATGCAGACTTTCCAAGAACGCCAATGGCGAAGGAGCTGACGACCATGTTGGCGGCCAACCACTAGGTTTGGTCAGTGGAAAAGGCCTCCAGGCCAAGGCGATCACGCCCGGTAATTGTTGCAGGAACACACCATGCTACCAATATTGAGATAGGACGTATCGGTCCGCTCATAATCCGGAACCCGCTCAACACCTCGCTGCTCGATGTTGAACTTGCCAGCTACGCGCTGGATCTTGGCATACATCGAATCGCCGTATTCGAAGCTCTCACCGGGCACGGCGCCATCGCTGGAGTTGTCGAATACCTCATTGCTATTTAGATCGGAGGAATTGTTCACCTGGGGAGCTTTTTCCAGGTCCTCATTTGAGCTGCGGAACGGTTTGGCGAACTTTGAAAGCATCTTTTTTCGGTCAAATCCTCACCAATGAAGGTGAAGAATGGAATGGAGACGGAGAGTATAAATGGGATTAATCGAAGAGCTGGGTAGGCTCAGCGAGACCCAGGAGATCAGATGAAGGAATTGAATATAGGGAAAGTGTCACATTGTCCTCTCTTCCATTTTTTTCCCCACCGAGAGGGAGGAGCTGTTCATATAGTCGCGAGAATTCTTTGCGCGTCCGGGCCCCACTGGGGATCTCGCACTGTGGCAAGGATAGGCCTGTCGCGTGTGCCCCTTGCAAGAAAAAAGAAAAAAAAGAAAATTTCCAGAGGACAAGCCGAATGACAAGCCTTGAGGGCCCCAGCAAGGGATCCATTACCCGCCATTGAACCAATCATAACTCCCCTGATAGCCCTAGCTTATCAGAATTCCCGAGGATTCTGCACTCGCTTCCCATCTCGGACTCGAAGTCGGATGGTCATTGGAGGATGTGGTGAAGCGGGTCTGAAAGTGGAGTAGTCGTCTCACGGCTCAGATAAGAAGAACTTCCGACTTCCGATATCTCTTGATAGTCTTGATAGTCTTGATAGTCTTGATAGTGACTGTAGGTATTCTTCTATCCTTCCCTTCTGGGCATTGACCTCTCCAAGTACTCTTATCTATTCGCATAATACGCCCTGATTGGCAGCAAGCCAAACCCCATGCCTTTCAATCAAGCTTTCTAGTCCTTGTCGGACGGGAGACGCCGATGTGCGTGAAGCTCGACATCTGCAATACTTCAGTACTTTTATCTCTGACGGTTGTCCCCATCCCTCTGTTTGTGCGGGGCAACATCCACGGTACCCCGAAGGTTCTCGGGTTGACCCTTGATAGTATATCCTGTATCTCTGACTTTTGACCATTCTTATCCCCACTCAAGTATATGGTTAATCCGGGAACAAGGCGGCAGTGATTGCCGTTTGGGTTTCATTGGCGATCGCGGGTCAGATCTCTCTTGGCAGATCCGATCATGTAAACTCGATCTATGCTCGACTCTGTCTAGCGTGCTCAGCGCAAACCAAAAGCTCTTCATTGGCTTCGAGGTGGGATGTTCAACCTAACATCGTATCTTACGTTGAGGCAAATCGAAGGGAGTTATGCTGGCATTCCTTTACAATGCTTGCTTTTCCTCCTTCCAATTCACCTTAACCAGACTGGATGTAAAGGGACTTTACGAAAATTGGAGAAACTGTTGACCCATATCTCTGCTTCTGGCCGATACCTCAGTCCTCTTAAGATTTATCTGTCGTCTCTGTCGACTCTCTATGTGAGCAGCCCAAATCAACTTCCATCTATAGATTTGAAAGCTAGACTTTTCGCGCTTATTTGGACAAATCTATTTTACTACTTGTGCAGTGACTTTACTAATTGTGTATACAATCATTGAACTCCCAGATTTTGAATATCACCCTATATTGCCTAAATCCATGTATGTAGGCTACGATTGCTTTTTGTTTGTACGTCTTCTCCGTTCAATAAGTAATTCGTACATTCAGACAAAATATAGTCATGCACCTTTACCCCTCGCAACTCACCTTCAATATAGAGAGAGCCTCCCTCCCCTCTGCATACCGCCGATATGACTGGATTGATAGACTAGATTGATACCCACCGTCTCGGCGCATTGAAGCGACCAAAGCAAATACGAACATCATTGCTGGTCTTCTCGTTTCACACTAATATATGGTGCCAGTTATTCCTTTTGTCTTCTCTACTGCACCCTGGTGTTTACCCATCCTATCTAACGCTCAACGAACCCGCTCAACAACTGTACCCGAGACGAGCCAGTAATTGAGCTGCACACGGATAGCTCCGAATGGCCAGTGTGACAGGAAAATGATATCCTTACGAAGAATCAAACAACGTTCCAAGCATCGTTTATTATTACGATCTATAAGTGTTCTTTTCGGAACAGAGTCTGCATTTGGAATAAAGCCCTGGTATCTTGCACGTTTATCTTTGAATTTCTTTTTGTCCCTGCCGCGTATACGGTCAGTTGCTATGGCGAACCCCTGCGGTCTAATTTGGGGGGCTGGTGTCGTTGCCTACATAGGTACTACCTAGGTTGCTGTCGCACTTGCTATCGCGGGTTTGGTCACGTTGCCATGGCGAACCCTAGATTTAGTTCTCCTTATGAATAGAACGTTATAGTTGTCTGCTCCTTTCCTTGCCTTCTTATAGCCTATCAAAGTACTCGATCGTAGAAATTGAATAAAGCCGATTGTTCCCTGGCTAAGCTCATAAAGTAACCCACAGTCCTTCAATGTATTCGTCCCATCAGTAAAGGCGGAGTATGCAGGTCGAGGGCAAGAACGATCAATCTCGACCTTCGAATCACGCGTCCCTTCGACTGCAATCTCCTGACCTTGAGTAAACATCCAAGTCTGTTGTTTTCCTTTTCACTTTCTTTCATGTCACATATTCACGCGCTGGCATAATCGTCATCTATCTTCGCTGATCATTCACATCCTTTCATAATATCTCCTTTGTGATTCGAACAGTTGGATAGGCGTCCAAAGCAATCTGAACAAGATGAGTCCCGTCAACCAGAAGACAGGCTCTCGCACCATACGTCGCCATTTATTCTCGCTATCATCAGTCTTCCGCGCGCAGGAAACGCAGGAAAGCAAGAGAGCTAGGTAATTACATACAAAGAACGACAAAAGATGAAAGAGATATCCTGCTAACCAAGACAACAGTGTAGCTGCTGCAGTGCAGGAAGAGCCAACTTGCATGGAAAGAATCCATTACCCTGTGTTCAATCCCCTGGATCCTCGTCACAATCCAGAGATATCGACTCTGTCGTGGAATGCCCGTGAGCAACGAAATTCGTCCTCGGAATCGCGCAGTCCAATGGCGTGGGTCCAATCAATCTCAAGACGCTCTCTCCATAGAGCACGGTCGGGTTTGATGGCGCTGCGATCGGGGCTTAGACACCGTTCCAGTGAAGAAAGCAATACCGAGAAGGGTTTTGTTAGCCCCGTTGCTCTCAGGCGCGAACGACAACGCCAGGGAGCCTCAACCGGAGCGTACACTTCCGAGACACAAGAAGACATGAACTTCGGCGCCGAACTATCTCGTATGGATCTCGCACCGCCTCCTCCATCAGCCCATACCGAAGTTGAGTCTCTTGTCCACGTTCCGTCTATCAATTCGATCCATGGCTCGTTCGCGACGGTCCCCGCATCTGCATCTACGTCCGCACTCTACCAATCCTCAAGTCGAGCTGTAAGTCATTCAGAGGCAGACTTGACTCATCCACAAGCCAACGACCATGATCTTGACTTCCAATTTGCTGGAAGTGGAGAGTTGGAGGCGAATATGAATTCTGAGGATCACTTAGCTCACACCACGCCATCCACAGAAAACCATTTAGTGCGGCAGACATTGGGCGTTGCAATCTCTACTGATGAAGAGATTAAAATGTCCACCCGCAACCTGGCAGATCCTCAGTCAGCTTGTGGAGAGCAACAAGCAACAAATCTTCAACAGCAAAATACCAGTTCGGATACACAAACCAGTGATGAACCATCAAGCCCAATTCCCATCTCGAGACAGTCCTCCGCCGAAGTTCGATTTGCATTCCCTGGAGCATACCATGAGGCGCTCAACCAATGGACCAGACAACATGGTAGTCCTAGCCCCAGTCAGCACACTGCCAACAGTGAAAACAGTTCCAATACCAGCCCTCACAGTTCCAGCCCTAGCCAACACAATACCAGCCTCAGCCAACACATTCCCGACCCCAGTGGACACATGATCGCGTTCCACGAACAAGAAGAAGCCTCATACGCCCCTCAAGGCACACTCGAACGCATTGTGCTTCAAGATGGTACACACAGCAACATCCCACCCTACCATGAACAAGATGAAAGTCTCGTACCTTTGATGCCCCGGCAAACTTCGATAACCCATTCCCAAGAGACACAGCCGTTCTATTATCCCAATCCCCTCAACTACATCTCCAACCGGAATTTCGGCCAAAGATGGTCGTCTATCTTCGAAAGAACAAGCGCACAACGGTCAAGTGTCGAAGATTATTCAAGCCATTACACACCCACCGATACCGCATCGCGAGATGTCACATCGACCGAAATGACTTCAATGGAATCCACGACGAACGATACATTTTCCCCATCCCCGATCGACTCTGAGCTCCTTTTCCCGAGCCCAGTTGAGGATAGAAACGAATATTTCCTTGTTGACGGCAGCAAAAGAAGCAGCCATTACCCTGACAGAGGAAATGAGCTAGTCAAATCCGCACAGCATACCACCAGCAACTGCGGTAATACTAGAAACCCTCAAGAACCAACTCAGATGACTAGTCAAGAGATCATGTCCCTACCGCTCCTTGGTGGCATCCCCAGTGCAGGATTTGATTTTGTGGAAGAGGATACGGACGATGAGTTTTACCCTGGAATTGTGCAGCCACGACAGTTTTGGTGAAATCCTTCGCCAACAGTCTTTCGCGGCCTAACCCTTGTCCCCTTGAGGACACAATGTATGTATTATTACTTACCAAGCCTTAGCAAAGCTAGTACGATGTTTTAACAAATTCATTCTCTTTTTTGACGTATTTTGCGCGCACCTCTTCTGCACCCTTTGTGCTATTGTTTTACTGTACAATGAACTCCAGATAGGAGAGTATCCCAGAACAGACGTAGTCACTGAGAAATATGGGGTTCAAATGTGAAGGGTACTCCATCTATGATTTTATCTCTCTGGTTGCCTATATATTTCCACTGCTTTAACCAATCAATATAACAAGAACACAAGTAAGAAGAGAAGAGGGTATAGGCACAATGCTGGCTGTCTGTTTATGTGTTCTTCTATCAACACAAGGTAAAATCATCTTGTTATTCATAACCTCATCTATACTTCATGGTATCACATATTTGAAGCTACATATATCACTGAGCAATTGACCTGGCCAACATGTTCAAAAAGTGACAACACCACCAACATCAACACCACTCCTAATAAAGCAAAGACCAGAACCCACTCAAGCCATACCCAGGACAACCTGCTCCTGTCTCTCCTGCCAGACATTCTTACCCGAGCACGAGCAAACCATCTTATCATTATCCCACACACCTGCACTGCGCGCAATAACACCAACAAGGGTATTCTCATCCTCACGCTTAAAAGGACCCTCCGTCCCCCTTGAGACAACCATACTCCGACCAATAAGCTCCCAGATTGCCACAGGCCTGTCCATAAACACACTGCCACGGCCCTTATTGTCAACATCCACGGTGCCAAATATGCCCCGGCACTCCTTGGCCGGGGCTGCAGCATCAGCGCCAAGCACCTTGTTCTTCAGAGATTCCCAGATACCACCGGTAGACTCGGCGCCACGGGAGATATCTCCAGCTTCTCGAATGGTTGTCCAGTATTTGCCTGGCGCTAGGCCATTGATTGTGAGGTCGACGAGGGTCATGTTCGGGGAGACCTGGACCATGCGCGCGAGCCCGCGGATATTGTTTGAGACGGTTGTTGAGTGTGTTTCGAGAATGCAGACGGCGGAACCTGTTTACGGGATATATTAGTTGATATTGCTCATCTGTGTCGCATATGACAGTACTTGGGAACCAGGGATTCCGTACTGTTTGTAGTGCCACTGCCGCGGAGGATGGCATCGCGGCCGGTGCTTTCGATCGCGGTTACGATGGAGCTAGGAGGAGCGGTGCCTTCGACGAAGACTAGTTGGTCTTTCAGGTTCGCTTCAACCTTATTGATTCCTGTCGCGGGGTCAGCTGCTGGGTGTGGAATGTTCCCGTGAGACGTTTACCTTCCAGGTTGTTTAGAAGGCTGGAGACAGACTTCACGCAGCCTTCGCAGGTCATTGGGACCGAGAAGGTCGTCTAGACAAGAAAATTGCGTTAGTATTGGGCGTTTGTGAGTCATGTTGCTCAGACAGGCTGACCTGGAATGGTTCGATCATGGCGGGGAAGAGACAGATGCGAAATCGGTGGCAAGTATAGGAGTCTGTGTACAAGTGAAGGTAAAGGTTATAGAGAGAGATAGAGATAGATAATATTTCAGAAGAGAAAGATCCGAAGACTAGAAGATGTGCAATGGGCTATACAAATTCAAGGCGGGGCGTTGGATTTCAAATCGAACTCGGCTTCTGCCGCAACGTCATTCCGGAACTTCTCTCTTTTCATTCTCCCTCACGAAAAATGTCGTCCAGATGGGCAAATGACGACCCAGAAACAGAGGCGATTATCGCGCAACAAAAACGCGAGAAAGAACTGAAAAAACGCGCCAAAGCAGAGAAACAGCGACTTGAAGATGCCAACAAAGCTCAAGCTCGGGATGCTAAAGCCACTGCCGAGCTAGGCCCCCCGACAAAGCGACGAAGACTCTCCAACGACCCAGATGCCCGTCCAGACGATGCCGAATTGGTGAAGATCCAGAAGGAGCAGCAGAAACAGTCGACCATACTACGCTTTCCGGTTGGAGAATGGGGTCCCTGCAGGCATGTGGACAACTTCGAACGATTGAACCACATTGAAGAGGGCTCGTATGGGTGGGTTTCACGCGCAAAGGACATTTCCACGGGCGAAATCGTCGCGCTGAAGAAGCTCAAGCTGGAGAACTCGCCGGACGGGTTCCCAGTCACTGGGCTCCGGGAAATCCAAACACTTTTGGAGGCGCGACATCAAAATGTCGTTTACCTGCGGGAAGTAGTAATGGGCAACAAAATGGACGAGTGAGTTATCTGTGACAGCTCTATATTACATATGCTAATCAACTGGTTCCGACAGTGTATTCCTAGTGATGGATTTCCACGAACACGACCTCAAAGCCCTACTCGACGAGATGCGTGAGCCCTTCCTTCCTTCGGAAATCAAGACCGTTCTGCTGCAAGTAGTTGGAGGACTCGAATTCCTACATTCACAGTGGATCATGCACCGCGACCTCAAAACCTCCAACCTATTAATGAACAATCGCGGCGAACTTAAGATCGCCGACTTTGGCATGGCCCGCTACTTTGGCGATCCACCTCCCAAGCTCACACAGCTCGTTGTGACACTCTGGTACCGCGCGCCGGAGCTGCTCCTCGGCGCGGACAAATATGGCACGGAGATCGACATGTGGAGCATTGGTTGTATCTTCGGCGAGCTGCTCACCAAAGAGCCTCTCTTGCAGGGCAAGAACGAAGTGGACCAGGTGTCCAAGATCTTTGCCTTGACCGGGCCACCGAACTCTGTAACATGGCCTGGATTCCGTTCATTGCCCAATGCCAAGTCGTTGCGGCTCCCGTCAACATCGGCACCTTCTTCAGCCGGCAACCCGCCTCTGCTGCCTCGCTCCCGGTTCCCTTACCTGACCAATGCGGGCTTGAGTCTCATGTCAAGCTTGCTGGCGCTGAATCCCACCTCCCGTCCTACGGCAAGACAGTGCCTCGGCCACAAATATTTCAAGGAAGATCCGCGTCCCAAACCGCGAGAGATGTTCCCTACTTTCCCATCCAAGGCCGGTATGGAGAAACGGAGACGTCATCACACACCTGAGGCTCCTAAACGGGGCCAGGAAGCACCCGAGCTGGACTTTGCGGGTGTATTTGGAGGTGCTCCGGGTGGAGATACCGGTGAAGTAGGGGCCGGATTTAGTCTTCGGTTGGGATAACTGCTTTTCTTCGATCATAAGAGTAAATAATACCATTTTTTGGCTTCATTGTCTGCATTTGGGTTGATCTACATTGTACCATATCAGTCGGAGATATGCTCCGTCCTGTTTGAGGTCTCCATCAAGTTTTTAATCAGGTAGAATTTAACGTCAGTATATTTCAGAAAACACAATTGAATAACATAGGAAATATAAACAAGCGCTAATGGCTACATGAACTCCCATGGCCATGCCGTGGCTTAACGGACATAGGCCTGGTACGGAGACTGGGAATGCCATCGGGGATGGTGTCTTTGGCGTAGTAAACCAGAGTGGCAAGCTGCCGCTTAGCTTCCCGCACCACAATGAAGATAACCCCGCGTTTTTGAACTTCAGAAGTGAACGAGGCAGCACCAAATACGGCGAAGGTGTCTATATCGGCTACCGCTTCTATGAAAAATGCAAGAAGGAAGTTGCATTTCCATTTGGCCATGGACTCAGTTACACCATATTCCAGTTAAGCTCGATTTCTCTCTAAAAGACTGACGAGGAGATTTTGGTCACTGTGAATGTCCAGAACACTGGAACGTTGATGGTGCGGACGTTGTCCAAGTCTATGTTTCCCAACAGAGTCCGAGTATCAATCGACCACTCAAGGAGCTCAAGGGCTTTGAGAAGGTGTTCCTCTGCGCACAACAGACCGAAACTGTGACTGTCAAGATCCCGACGAAATATGCTACCAGTTTCTGGGATGAACATAGAAACGCCTGGGTTCAAGAGATCGGTCGTTACCGTGTCCAAGTTGGGACATGTAGTGCTGAGAATCCACTATCAGCCGACTTTGAGGTCGAGCAAACTGCGTGGTGGAATGGCCTGTCCTGAAGAAAACGAGGAAGTGGAATTTCCCACCGACTTCGAAGTTCATAAGCTCAAATAGGACGTTAGAACTTATAGAACCTCCGGGAAGAACAGAAATACAAGTGGATTCCAGCCCGCTAGTTGGTCCATCGGAAAATTGGGGGCCAAAATGAATCGAGTCATCTTTTGCGGCTTCTGGGTGGCTTTTGGCACAGTCCTTTTCTTCTGTAGTCATAAAGTGTTTGTTAAGCCAAGTGACCGTATGGAGTGGAGTACTGGGGCCACATCCATGGATAATCTGTACGGAGCAGGTGATCTCAAGTGGGTTCTCACTTGAGCCGCAAACCTCAAACCTGCCAATCAGAGCATAGTCTCACGGGGAAGGATGCCAGCATCGCACTGCAGCCTAGCACCTGTTAGTCATGTTCACAAGCCCATCGATATAAGTATCTCGCGCCTCCCCGTTTTCATTTTCCCTTCTACAACTCTCTGTACCATGGCGCACGGCTGTTTTTACCGGGTCGCAAATGCGTCAGCGCTCAAATACCTGCCTCAGGTTGGCCTTGACGCGCATGCAACTATTCTCGCTAGCAATTCACGAACAGTAATCACACAGACCTTTGTGAACCCTTCTTCGACAGAAGCAATATCCGAAGTCTTCTACTCGTTCCCCCTATATGAAAGCTCTAGCATCGTCGGCTTCACTTGTCGCCTGGGCGATACTGTGATTGAAGGAATAGTCAAGCCAAAAGAAAAGGCAAAAGAGATATATCAAGAAGCAAAGTCTAAGGGGCAAACCGCTGCTATGCTCAATCGGTCGTCCAGTGCTGCCGATGTCTTCAGCACGCACCTCGGAAATGTTCCAGCGGGGGGTACCGTTCTCGTCGAGATTACTCTCATCCAAGAACTGGCCCAGGATGCCAAGACAAATGGCATTCGATATACGATCCCCGTCACTATTGGACCCCGATATGGAACTAGAGTTGGGATTCCGCATCTGCCCGAAGGAGTCCTCGTAAAAACAGCAATAACCGTGGACATTGTCATGGAGAAGGGGTCTAATATCCGCAATATACGGTCACCAAGCCATCCAATCCAGGTGGACTTGGGCCGGACAGCTGATATGCCGGAGTCAACTTTTGAGTCGAACTATGCCTCAATCAAACTTCGTGAGAATGTGACAATTGACGAGGATTTCGTTATCACCGTCAACGCGGACAAACAGGATCTCCCATTTACTTTCCTAGAGACACACCCCACATTGCCAAATCAGAAGGCACTAATGGTTTCCCTGGTACCAAAGTTCAGTCTGCCACCGGATTTATCTGAAATCGTGTTCGTCGTTGATCGCAGTGGAAGTATGACGGATAACATGCATACTCTACGTTCCGCCCTTGGCCTGTTTCTCAAGTCACTTCCGTTGGGCGTACCTTTCAACTTAATCTCGTTTGGCTCCTCATTTGAAGCTCTCTGGGCTCGAAGCAAAGTGAGTACCCGAGAGAACCTAGAAGAGGCTCTTCAGTATACGAAGAACATCCAGGCCGATCTAGGTGGAACTGAAATCCTGTCCGGCCTCGAAGCAGCTGTGGAGAAGCGCTACCAAGACAAGGTCCTTGAGGTATTGGTTCTCACTGATGGTGAGGTTTGGAATCAGTCTGAGGTCTTCGATCTGGTCAACCAGGCCAACCAGCAGCATTCCGCTCGGTTCTTCACCCTCGGCCTCGGGGATTCCGTTTCCCACTCCCTTATCAATGGTATCTCCAGAGCGGGCAAAGGCTTTACCCAGACGGTCCTGAATAATGAGGACCTAAACAAAACAGTGGTTCGAATGCTGAAGGGCGCTTTGATGCCTCGACTGCACAACAGCAGACTGGATGTGGACATTTCCAACGTTGAGGTTGAAGACGACTTCGTGAAGGTTGGACTTCCTGGTGATGATACAACAGACACGGAGCCCCCTCCAAAGCAAATTTCCCTATTCGACCAAGATCATAAAGAAGGGGAAGTAATTGGTGATCTGCGCGAGCCACTGCCGAAAATTGCTGTTCCTAGCATTTTGCAAGCACCACACGACCTTCCGGCTCTGTTCCCATTCATACGCTCCAATATCTACTTGCTTCTCTCACAGTCCATTGACCCGTTTCCGGAGACGATCGTCCTTCGTGCTGACAGCAAACACGGTCCCCTAGAGCTGGAAATCCCCGTTCAAGATATTGGCAAGGGCCAAACTGTCCATCAGCTCGCGGCCAAAAAGACGATCACCGAGCTTGAGGAGTCCCGCGGCTGGATATACTCCGCAAAGAATGCCGAATGCGAGCTGATTAAGACAAAATGGGAGAGTCGGTTTGATGAACTGGTCCAGGCAGAATGCGAGCGTCTGGGGGCGAGATTCCAAATTGCAGGGAAACACTGCTCATTTGTCGCGGTGAGCGAAAAGGCCTTGGCTGAGCATGATAGTAACTCAAAGGATGCCAAGGTATGCAAATTTCCCTTCCGGTCATTAGCTTGTATAAGCATACACTAACCATTTTCTAAGGCCTCTGCATTCGACCTGGACTTCAGCGCAATGGACAGCCCAGACAACCTGCAAACCGTTGACTTCGACACATTTCTCAACACCGGTAACACGACTAGATTCAAGCCGAAGAGAAAAAAGACCAGAACATCCCAGATGCCGTCGCCGGGTTACACTCCTACTTCCCCTGGTGATATACCTAGCTCCCCAAGTCTCCGCCTAGCTTGCGCCCCCATCAAGTCTACAAACGCTACAAGCCCAGGGTACTCGCCTGCGTCCCCAGCATATGGGTCTGCGGCTGGTAGTTATTCACCCAAGTCACCCAGTTACGACGATGAAGAATACGATGAAGACGCAGATGCGGCATCAACCCTCCCGTTAAATGAACTCATCCAGCTCCAGACTTTTGAAGGTTACTGGGAGATGAGCGATGCTCTGTTACAGGTCATGAGCCTTGATCCAAGCACTGCCCGCGTAACCATACAAACCGACTATAACTTCCTGGCGGGAATTGAGACGAACGAGGTATCTGCGGTTGAAAAATGGTCGCGTTTGATTGCTACATCTCTAGTGTGTCGATTTTTGGAGACAAATGAAGCTGAGTCGCACGATGTGTGGGAGTTAGTAAAGGCCAAGGCGGATGGCTGGGCACAAGCTGATATTGCTGCCATGGCCCCTGCTGATCGAGAACTCGTCACTAAGCTCATAGAGCGGCTTGGCTCTCTGTTCTGAGATTCGACAAGGCTTTTACGTCATGTTTTGGGGCGATTCATTGATTCTGCTGCTTGGTTTGTTCACGCGCTAAATATGAACTTGTGAAGGAGGGCCATAGTTGAGCACTCATATATTCATAGTCGAAAAATTTGCCAATATGTATCTGTCTCAGAAGGCACGAAAGTGAAATATACCTAATTCTCGAGCTCAAGCCTGGCCGCTTGGCGTACCGCACCATCAAGAATCAGGTCGTCCACTGCTTAGGTAGGTCAAGCTCAGTGAGTACCTCGGTAAGGTCAGCCCTGAAGGCTACTCAGTGAGCAAATCAGAGCGCTCAGGTGGTGATGCTGGGGCTATTCTCACCTGTGCACCTGGGCAGTTCGATGATTATGTAATACACCGGGCGTGCTCAGTTTTACTCAGTGAGCAAAGAGCGGCAAGGGGTGAGCACTAAAACGGAAAGGGAAAGCCATCTTGCTCGGCCTAAAATCCGGTGTGTATGTGCCCAGTTGGCTATGTAGACATCAAGGAGCTGCGGCCAGGGTTGATAGCTCCGCCCCAAAGCTGACCGGCGCCCCAAGCTTCTTCTCTTCTTCAACCTCTCCACGCATTGTCGCTTTCTGAATTCATTTCTTCTTCTTTATTCTATTAATTTGTCTAATCTAAATTTTTGCGATGGCGACCAAGCAACGCGTCTCGTTCGACGCCATCATCCAGGCTGGTAATCATTCTCCAACCCACCCAACAACACCTAGCAAAATCTGACTGTTTCCTCCCCAGACCGTCAAAAAAGAAGCATGAGGAGCTCGCAAACCAACTCCTTGGAAAGAACCGCAGATCAAGCGCGCCAGGCTCAGGCTCTGGCGCCGGCAAAAAAGCGCAGAAGAAATTACAAAAACCAAAGCCTGGAAGCTTAGCAAGCAGGATCGGAGTAACCAAGGTATGAACAATTCCGCCATGGGACCACGAATGCGATTACCATTGGAGAACACTCTTTGACAATCTCTCGCGTCGATATCTAGCGCCCTGCGCCAGCGACCGTGCAACCCACCACGGACAACAATCGGACACGCGGCAGACCTGGCAAGAAGGATCGTGTGAATGCAGATCAGGTCCGGACAGCTTTCCAGACCGAGAACGGCCAAGGGAACGTGCGATCAGGAAATTTCGGACTCAGCGGCCGTGGGAGCAACATGAGCATTAAGGGTGCATCGGGACCATTCTATGTCGTCGGAAGGAACTTTGCGCCTGGGACAACAGCTGCCGACATCCAGTCTGCTCTTGAGCCCATAACAGGCCCCATGCTCAGCTGCCAAATAGTAGCAAGCCAGCCGAGCGTTGTTGCGGAATTTGCATATGCAGAGAAGACGGCTGCAGAGCTGGTGGTTGCCAATTTCCACAACCAGAGGGTAAATGCTGTTCCCGACTAATGATATTGCCATATGAATGCTGACTCGTCCTTTCTAGGCTGACGGGAGACTGCTCACAATGACCCTTAAATCGCCGAAAGCCGCATCCCACCACGATCCCTTTACTGCACTCCGGGCACAAGCTGATCAGGAACGACTCCGAGCCCGTCGTGGCCCGGGCCATCTGAATGACCTCCTAGACGAGGACCAGGGAAACTCGCAGACTGGACTCTACAGCGATGAGATGATGGTTGATGCGCCGGCGCGGAATACCCCGAAAAACCAGAACCAGCGGGGATGGCGTCGTTGAACACCCAAGCCTGAGCGCGATAACTTGAGGTTGGCTAGCGTTGTCGGTGTAAGGAGTATCCACTGTGCGAAATGGTCGTGGAGATCATGCTTCTTCTTGCACTCATGAAATGTATGATATGGTCAGAGCAGTTTATGGACATTTTTTAGCATTCGGAGCACACTTTTGCAACAGATAGCGGCGAACTGGACAAATCGAACAAAATATTAATGTTTCTATTAAGGGCTTTTCTTCAGCATGCAGGTTGATTTGTACCCATGCTACAGTGGCCTGTCGCTCCTCGCCACTTGCTTATTTACCTCCAGGGCTGCGTCGAAAGAAATAAAAAGTGAAACTATAGGTAGAAGCAGTATGTAACTTCTGACAATCCAATCCCCAAGCCCGCACCATCACTCGTTATAGAACCGAGAAACGCCGAAAAATCGGGGAGTAAATGTCCATAGAACTAGGCATCTAGAAAGCATACCTAAGGAGACTATCTAAAATGACCACTAAAAGACATGTAAAAATACTATCGGGAATACTACCTGAGAAGACCATTAAGAAGGCTATACAGCCGTATAAGCGGCTGACTTTCATATTACGCACTGCTGTAGAAAGCCATTCATACTATATGGGATGGAACGGGGGCAGACATTGAAACAGGCCCAGCGGCTCATGTTTGTAGCCATCCATCTATAAATGCCGAGGTCACCGTTAGTGCTGTATATGGATAGGGAGCATGGCTCAGATCTTTCTTATATATGACTCACCCCTTCCACCCAAATGCCATGTGGGCCATGCTCCTGACTGAAAGCGAGGAATTCTTCCATTTCCATTTTTTGGGGACCAGTAATCATCTTACCGTGAGCCCAGTAAGTGACTGAACTAGGATCATCACTCCAGACAAGGTCTCCAGAACGGTAAGCGGCCATGATGGCTATCACGTTCGGGGTATTCCCATTGTCATTTCCAAACTCATCGAAGTGCTTTTTGATCTTCTCCAGAGATTCAAGGCGCTGAATCACTTCCCAGCGGAGACCGGCAGGCTCGGAGTTCATCATATCTCTATAAGAGAGCGTATTAGCCATTGCCATGAGAAAGCATAGTAGGATTTACTTACGTCTGGGTTTGCTTCATGCTTTGGTACATTTTCAATTTGTCCTCCCAAATGTCGGGCAGGATTCCCTCATCAATGCGCCTGTAACACCTTTCAATCATGCCATCGATATCACTGTCACGGAACAGTTAGCAAATAGTTGAGAAACAAAGAAATCCGGCATAGGTCTTACTCCTCGGCAATATCTAGATCGCATGAAGTCCAGCCTTCTGGTATCTCAGCGGGATCTTTTATAGGAACGTCACGATGGCCCCATCGTTTCGGTGGCTTGAAGGTATCGTAAACTTCTCGAGATGACTCAAGGATATGTAGAGCTTCCCCATGCTCGAGGAGGTCATTGGCAAGTCCAATATGGGGCGGAAGGGTCTCATTTGGTTTCCTGTTCTGACGAGTGGTGGGCATATTGGATCAACGTCACACTGAGTTGTTTATGATGAGAGAGGACAAACTGGTGAATGGCAAACTGAGGCGAGAGATGGGGAAGAGAGGAAACTAGTGAAGCCAAACCGAGGTGAAAGGAAAGAGAGAGGATGCTGCCTGTCAAGCCACCCATGGAAAACCAACCTTGGAAGGTCCCAAGGTTGGGGAAGGTGGGAGCTTACAGATAAACTGCGTTAGGTTATAACAGGACCATGACAGAATACTCGCTAAATCTATGCAGTTGTTAATAGATTGAATTATTCAGTATACTACATATTACTACCTACATGCTTGTTTCATGTTATAGTCTTTTAGGGCCTTCGATCGCCGAGCCATACCATCTTAGGACTAGCGGCAGATAGTAGTCCGATAAGGATATGATCACGTGTGATGGAGCTTCCGCGGAGAGATTGAGAGACACATCTCGACTTGGCGCGACGCAATAGAACGAGTGCTCGGGGCCCAGACGTTCTGTTTGCCTGCTGTGAAAAGCTCAGTTATTGCATATCTGGCAGCACAAACAAATATCACCACTCAACCCCAAGCCAAGGATGAACCAAACCACGAGGCGCGTAGCGTCGCATATCCTCCGCAGACCTCGCAACGCAGTACTTCCGAGATTCCCAGGAAGATGGAACTCCACGTTTGAACAGAGAGAATGGTCCACACCGCTAGCAAAAACATTGGCCAATGTCATGAAGGTACTTCTGCATTTCGCATTACCTGTGTGTACATTTTGCTGATCAATCACTTCCAATTAGGTCACTGGTCCTGTACCAATCGCGGCATTCATGCGCCAGGTTTTGACCTCCCCAGATGGCGGATATTATACAACTCGAGGAGAGGGTGGAGGTGTCTTTGGCAAACATGGCGACTTCGTCACGTCGCCTGAGATCTCGCAGGTCTTTGGAGAATTGATCGGTATATGGACTATCGCGGAGTGGATGGCGCAGGGGCGGGCGAGGAGTGGTGTTCAGCTGATGGAGGTTGGCCCAGGAAAAGGAACTTTGATGGATGATATGCTACGGGTGAGTGGTTGCACTTATTCCTATCTTCCTTTCCTCAAAAATGAAAAGGACAAGAAGCTCATTGGACTGACCACGGGTTCTATAACCAACAGACTTTCCGAAACTTCAAGAGCTTCTCTTCGAGTGTTGAAGCTATTTATCTTGTGGAAGCTAGCGGAACTCTCAGAGAAGTGCAGAAGCGGCTGCTGTGCGGCGAGGAGGCAGTGATGGAGGAGACGGATATCGGACACCGGAGTGTGTGCAAGTACTTTGATGTACCCATTGTCTGGGTGGAGGATATTCGCCTTCTGCCGCATGGTGAGTGGTGATCTTACATCAGTCCACTGTTTTTCTGATACTGACCAAAGACAACGGTAATACAGAAGAAGGCAAGACACCCTTCATCTTCGCACATGAATTCTTCGACGCACTTCCAATCCATGCATTTGAATCTGTTCCGCCATCTCCAGAGAATGAGCAGGCCAACGCGCCACGAACGATCATGACTCCCACCGGCCCAGCAGAACTACACAATCCGCCCAAGCCCGCCAACACCCCGCAATGGCGTGAGCTAATGGTGACCTTAAACCCCAAAGCTGTCGAAGAAAACATAAAAGGAGAGCCCGAGTTCCAATTGACCAAAGCCAAAGCTTCCACGCCGTCATCACTAGTGATTCCGGAGATCTCTCAGCGTTATCGAGCGCTCAAGTCGCGGCCAGGCTCGACTATCGAGATCAGCCCCGAGAGCCGAATTTATGCTGCGGACTTTGCACGCCGTATCGGTGGCGACTCTGCCTCTGCGCTTGCTGCGAAAAAGAGCTCTGCTTCTAGCCCGCCCCCGTCATCAGAGAAGAAGACTCCGTCTGGCGCAGCCCTAATCATGGACTACGGGACATTGTCGACCATCCCTATCAACTCTTTGCGCGGAATCAAAAGTCACGAGAAAGTGGCGCCACTTTCTGAACCAGGGCGAGTGGATGTCAGTGCGGATGTGGATTTCACTTCGCTGGCTGAAGCAGCCATCGAAGGCAGCGACGGCGTTGAGGTTCACGGTCCTGTTGAACAGGGTGACTTCCTCGGTGCCATGGGTATTGAAGAGCGCATGCGGCAGCTTCTCCGTAAGGTGCCGGATGAAGAGCACAAGAAGACACTAGAGACCGCCTGGAAGCGATTGGTTGAGAAGGATGGCGGGTCAATGGGACAGATCTACAAGGTCATGGCCATTGTACCTGAAAATGGAGGGAAGAGACGGCCAGTCGGTTTCGGAGGCGGCATCCAAATGTAGATCGGCGAGTATATTCCTCTTGTGATATACTAGACTGGAGCATAGACCATCTCATGTACAGTAATTTCATTGTCCATCAAATTAAATAACATGGACTTACCCAACATACAGAAACAACCAAACAGAGGTGCTCAGCTCCAACCTCCCACAATAATAAAAAATAAAAGATGAAAACTATCAATGCATCTAAGTGGTATCTATGTTATCAAGTTCGTTAAATCTCATGTAAAAAGGCAGATGCATAAAGCCAAGGCCCGACTCAATATTCCTCCCAGATATCCGCAGCATAAGCCTCGGTCAACTTAGTATCATTGCCATACTTCTGCTGCCATTCCACAAACCCTCCCTCGAGCACAAATACTTGCTGCTTCTGGTTCTCTTCCGCGCCAAGGGCGTTCTCACGCTCGCGCGCGTAGCGAAGAGCAGCAGAGGGACCGCGTTGCTGGCTGAGTGCACAGTGGAATACAACCGTTTTCTTGTCTTTCAGGGTGCGAATAAGCTCAGGCATGCGCACGTCCAGCGTTGAGGTGGGGACCCAAGTTGATGAGTAGATATGGCCACCAACATGGTCTGCTTCAACTGTTAGCTGGTGGTCTTTGACTATAAAATAAAACAATAATGCTTACCTGAGTCCCGGACGTCGATGATCGCCAGATTGCTTGATGCGCCGTTTGAGAGCAGGGCCGCTAGAACATCGCGGCCCATGCGGGGAAGAGTCGCGATTGTGATGGATGACATTCCTTTTCTGGGCAGAATTCTCAAGGACTTTGTATATGAAGAAGGCTATTCAAATACAGATGAGAGAGATAATCGTAGTCCACGGAGATTTGCAGGTGTGATATTCACGATCTCTAGAAAATGCCCCAAAAGCCTATGGCACGTGACCTACAATTTCCTTTCCAATCGGGGACGATGATTTTCCGTTACGGCAAGCAACTTCGAGCACCTCCGACCCTGCGCGCCCACCTCGATCAAGCTCTCACTCCAAATCCCAGGAGACAGTCCAATTCACCCGCATAGACCTGCTCCTTTAACACGAGCGAGTCCAATCAAAATGGACTTCCGCCTCCTGGCCCGCAGCCTCCGCGCCCGGCCAACATCATGGCTCCAACAGCAGACACAGCTCCACCGCGTCGCCTCCCTCGCAAACGGCGTGCGCTACAATTCCTCCACCTCATCACCAAGTACTCCATTCAAACCCACATCTCCCACCGACCAGCCAAGCACAGCCCCCGAGGCCGCAAAGCAAGCCCAAAAGCCGGTCTCCGACTTCGACGACATCCTCAACAGACTCGAACTCAACAAGCCCCGAGAAGTATCCAGCAACCAGCGCCGGATCTTCTCAGACTCGCTTTCCCGGGCTGTCGGTGAAGGTGCACAGAGCAGCTACCGGGCGCGGTCGAGGGCACCTCTACCTACACGCAAGGTCGAGCTGAAGCTTGGGCCGACGCTTGGTCGTCAGGTTCATGTTGAGCCTGAGCGTGGTACTGATCTCGGCGGTGCGCTGCGCAAGCTTCAGGCTACTCTTTCGCAGAATAGCGTTCGGCATGATGTCAACCAGCAGAAGTTCCATGTGCGGAAGGGTATGGTGCGCAAGCAGAAGAAGATGATGCGGTGGAAGAAGCTGTTCAAGTTCTCATTCCAGGGGACTGTGAAGAAGATTCAGCGTATGCAGGCGCAGGGTTGGTAGTTTCATGCTGCTTCTTTGCTTTGGGATTTTGTGCTGCGGCTTGTCCACTCGGCTTGTATGTATATACTGAAGAGACTGGTGCGGGTGATGGACTGAGTGGGCAATGTGGCATTGGCCTGAAAAATGATGTTTTCTTTTGTTACTTGTACAACTATTATCCAGGTACTTGATTTTTCTGTTGAAATTTGGCTCTTGCATTAGATATGGAATGCATCGGATTTGTTTGACTCGATCACTTGGGATATAGCATCATGATATGTAGGCAACTAGCTCTTTTTGCTAGTGCCCAAATTCGGCCTCTTCAAGTTAGGTACACTGTACACGTCGTAAGCGCCACTTTATATGTACCCAGGCTATACGCCCATTCCTCTCAGTTCCTCATATCAATCCTTCTTCCCACTCGGGAACCCATATCCACCAATCCCGTTCAAATTACCATTACCATTAGGAGGGCCAGAGTAACCACCGTACCCATTATTCTTCCCCCATTGCCAAAGGTAACACCAGAGCCCTTCACTCCACGCGCGGGAGTCCCGCCCAAAAGCCCATCTCCATGCCAGACAGTCCGTCCACGTCCACGAGCACCATTGCGCTCCCAGTACAATGCAACTAAAGCGCCAACAGAAGCTGCCATAACAAAGAACACAAGCTTAGAAAAGAAAGACCCAGAGCTCTTCCCAGACCCAGTCGCCAAAGCCAGCCACGACTCGAAAGCAGGCCGCGTCGGCCACCCGATACTAGCACCGCCCTCCAACCAGGCGACGTGGAAAGAGAAGGTAAGTGGCTCTCCGCGCACAACCTTAGTGCCGTGCCCAGCAGTCCAAGGCTCGCGTGCCGCCTGAGCAAGAGCAACAGGCTCCTCGTCCTCATCGAGCTTGGCATTCTTCCCAGTATTGTCAAACTCAGGAGTCGAGTATGCAATACCGCCAACTGCAAAACCGGGCTGTCCAGACTGGCCGCCGCGGGTCTTGGTGTTTTGTTCTGCAACCGCGTCCGAGGCCATGTTGTGCATGACGACGTTCATATCCGTCCAGATGTGCAAGTGGCTCAGCTGAAGTGTGCCCTGCAGCGCAATTGTGAGCGGCGTAAAGGGTGGCCCGTTGTCGGCGAGTGCGGAGAGGGTGTCTGCTTCTCCGGACTTCTGGTCTGAGTCTTTGTCCGCGTGCTCTGCTGCGCCGCCGGATGGTGTTAGCGGCGCTGTTGGCACGCGGCAGCTCATTGGTACGTCGGCGTGGACGTAGAACTCGAGGAGATGGTAGAGCTCATCGGAGAGGGAGTCGATGGTGCATGTTATCGTTTCGGAGACGCCGTAGTGAAGAGAGAGAGGGCGGGCGGTTTCATTGCAGGTCACGAAGGGGACGTATTGCAGTTTGCCGAGACTGTCAGTGACCTGGATGTTTTCGCGATTGTTATTAGCCTCCTGCTTTTCTGTAATCTGCGCTACTGTCTTCGTGTCAGGAGACGGTAGGCAGGCTGGTGGCGCTTACATGTTCTCCTTCCCTGTGAGTGTAGAACAAGCAATGGTTAGCCAGGCTCTAGAGGTTGATTGAAGAGTAGTGTTACATGGTTCGGTTCAGGCATGACACTGGGATATCCTCTCTCAGCTTGTATCCCTCGCTGTTGTCGTTGGTATTCCCCGCAAGTGCGCTGGTTGGCCACAATGCGCCTGTCAAAGACAGCAACGCCACTGCTGCAGAAGACAGGCTCAATTGGTGTACAGGAGACATTGTTGCTTTTTCCCCCAATAATTGTACGAGAATAGCCGCCCCGTCGGCAATTTTCCAGAGTTCGAGGATAGGAGTCAAGAACGGAGTTCTACCGCGCTGCGGAGTTGCGGACAACAAAGCGGGTTCCCCTTGCTGCTACTTCCAACCACCTCGGTTCTTCCCAGTTGCATCATTCTAAGCCCAAAGGTCTCTATTCTACAAAGTGATTCACAATCTATAAGAATACTTGCTAACGAAAATTTGAAGAATCATTCATTTCTTTTCAAACCAAGAGAAATATGTGGAAAATCATTGCTCGTTAAGACTACACATCCCACAGTGCTTCATATAAGACTAAAACACTCTAAGACAGCTTGGCCTTCTCCTTGAAAGCAAGCAAGAGACCACTGGTCGAGCTGTCGTGATCAGCACCCGCACCCTCGGTCTCCAGCTCCCTCTGGATGTTCTTCGCAAGGGCCTTGCCCAACTCGACACCCCACTGGTCGAACGAGTTGATGTTCCAAATGGCACCCTCGGTGAAGGTGACGTGCTCGTAGTAAGTGATCAGAGCACCCAGAGTGGAGGGGGTGATCTTCTGGGCCAAAATAGAGGTGGTGGGGCGGTTGCCCAAGAAGGTCTTGTGAGCAACGAGCTCCTCAGCGGCGCCCTCGGCCTTGACCTGAGCAGGGGTCTTTCCAACCATCAGAGCCTCGGATTGAGCGAGGAAGTTAGCAGCCAGCATGCGCTGGTGCTTGCCACCTTCGACGGGATTGTGCGATTCAGCCGCCATCAAGAAATCAGCAGGGATGAGCTTGGTACCCTGGTGCAGAAGCTGGAAGAAGCTGTGCTGCGCGTTGGTGGCAGGTTCACCGAACAGGATGGGTCCGGTGGTGTACTTGACGTATTCACCAGTGCGAGTGATGGCCTTTCCGTTGCTCTCCATGGACAGCTGCTGCAGGTAGGCGGGGAAGCGGTGCAGGTACTGATCGAAGGGAGCGACCAGGTGGGTTTGAGCGCCGAAGAAGTCGCTGTACCAGACACTCAGAAGACCACCAAGAGCGGGGATGTTCTTCTCAAGGGGTGTTTCCCGGAAGTGCTTGTCCATGGCCTGGGCACCAGCCAGGAACTGGTGGAAGTTGTCGTAACCAATGTACAGAGCGACAGACAGGCCAATAGCACTCCAGACGGAGTAACGTCCACCTACCCACGATTCGAATCCGAACATGTTCTTGGCATCAATGCCAAATTTGGTGACCTCGGACTCGTTGGTCGACAGGGCCACGAAGTGCTTAGCAATGTGTGAATCTTCCTTAGCAGACTTGAGGAACCAAGACTTGGCGGTGTTGGCGTTGGTAGTGGTCTCGGCGGTAGTGAAGGTCTTGGAGGCAATCAGGAAAAGAGTGGTCTCCGGGTCGGAGTCCTTGAGCGCTTCGGCGATGTGGGTGCCGTCGATGTTGGAGACGAAGTGAAGCTTCATGTCGGGGTGGCCGTAAGGCTTGAGAGCCTCGGTGACCATTACAGGGCCACTAGGTGCAGATGTCAGCTACAATTCCTGATTAAACAAGGACAGGAAAGCTTACAGATCAGAACCACCGATACCGATGTTGATAATGGTGTTGATCTTCTTGCCGGTGTAACCCTTCCACTCGCCGCTGCGGACCTGCTCGGAGAACTCCTTCATGTGCTCCAGCACGGAGTTGACGTCCTCAACAACGCTTTTGCCATCAACCTGCATGGGCTCATTGGCAACATTGCGCAGAGCAGCGTGGTAGACAGCACGGTCCTCGGTGAAGTTGATGTGCTCACCGCGGAACATGGCATCACGGAGCTCCTCAAGATTGGCCTCCTTGGCGAGCTTGACCAAAAGAGAGACAGTCTCCTGGGTCAGGAAGTTCTTGGAGAAATCGAAGAGGACCTCCGTGTTGTCCACGGTGTTGGCGAACTTGTGGCTGAAGTTCTCGAAGCGCTTGGGGTCCTTCTGGAACTGATCCTTGAGAACTAGGTTGCGTCCCAAGGTGGTGTGGTGCTCCTGGAGCTCCTTCCAGGCAGGAAGGTCGCTGGTTTGCGAAAAGCCGGGCATGATGACGATGAGGGGTTCTATGGGGCAAGAGAGTCAGCGTGGGGCAGGGATATAAAGCCAATGCTGAGGCAAAGTCAGGTTCAGGATATATAAAAGACTTATAAACGTACTTGGAAGGTAAAAGGGGTGACAGGGAAGAGTGAAGAAAACAAAAAAAAGGTAGGAAAACGAATGGCGTCAGTTGCATCCGGCGCGTTGAGGTCCGAGGGGTCGTGGGGCAACATCATCATTGCCGCATTCGGCTGTTGTTTTGCTTATTTTGCCTATTTTACTTGTTTTTCCACTTAATTTAGTTCACTGCTATTATTGTTTTCATTGGCGCTTTTTCAATTACTATTTCTCCTTTTGTTCTCCGAAGGTACTGAAATGTGTATACCCGGTATACCAATTCGGCCTATAGTCTCATACTCCGTTGGCTATTGCTTTTACTCTTTTGGGCCCGGGCGAATTCGAATCCAGAACCCTTTCTTGTATATCGGGGCATTGGAAATGGAACGGCTATAGCCATTTTTTTCCCCAGTCAAAATAGTCCTATTCTCAAAGAAACCAATGCGTTATACCTCTCATCGAGATACTGGCCACTACTGCAAGACTACATGCGTTGCAATGTACCTTTCAATCCACCCGGAGGTCCAGATACATGGGGATTCCTAATGTCCCTTTGATTATTTTCAAAATAGACGGGATATGTTCATAGAAGACCCATGGGTATGTATGTATAAAGGTACTCTGTATAAGACAAGGACATTCGCACCTTGGGAGGTACAAACGGCTAAATAGCGCACGTGCCACTTGGCGTTCTGGACAATTCACCGCCTATTTCACCGCCTATGCTTTTTTGTTGGCAACTGATATCGGTTTGAATTGAGCCTTGATCAACCTCACTTTTCTCACAAAGTGGTACGACTTACACCATGTACAACCCTTACCAAGGTGAGCACTGCCTTCTTCTTGTCTTTTGGGAAGACCTTGGTGACTTGAACAAACTAACTCTTACATAGCTCCGGGTCTTTATGGACGGGCTCCTGACTACGGTGCCTATGGTGCGCCTCCGGGCATGGGTGAGTTCGCTCCTTAATTTCATTTTCAATTTAGGCTGACTAGCTCCAGCACCCCCTCCAGGGATGGCTGCTCCAGGTACTGCTGCTCCTCCCGGCATGCAGCAAGCAAATACCCAGCCTGGTCGTCCAGGAAGCTTCCCGCCTAACTTCCAGCCGCCTGCGAATATGCCAAACATCAATTTTTCTGCCCCGGTGATTCGCTTGGGTACTTCAGGCCCGGCGAAGCCTGCAGCTCAGGAGAGCGGTCGGGAACGGGGTTCCGAAGCTCCTGGGCGCCGCGGTGGTCTGGGGTCAATGGGAATGGACACCCAGCGCCATCATGGTCGCGATTCTATGATGCAGCTTCAGCCACCTACACGCGAGGAGGTTGTCCGTACGCTTTTTATCGGCGGGATTACCGAGGGCGCAGGTGGTGATGATGGCATTGAGCGTATTCTACGATCTACTGGTCTCTTGCGTCGCTGGATTCGCGCCACAGATGCTGATGAGAAACCTTGCCGGTTTGGCTTTGCCGAATATGAGGACCCCGAGAGTCTCGAGGTCGCGGTTGAGATTTTGAAGGACGTGGAAGTGCCAGTCAAGATACAGACACCCCGCGCCGAGGGTGATGAGGAACAAGAGATTGAAAAGAGCAAGCTTCTGGTGTGTATAAATTGTCCCGCGCTTCCTCAATTCTGACTTCTAACTTGTCTAATAGGTCGTCGTCGATGAAGGTACCCTCACCTATCTAGAGCAATTTGAGTCTAGCCGAGCAGAACAAGACCCCGAGGACCGCCAGGCACGTTTCACCGCTGCCCGCAAAAATCTGGATAATGTCTTGTCGAGCCTTTTCCATCCCACAGCGCCGCTTCAAAAGGAGGAGGTGTCGGCCCTTGATCGGGAAGGCGACAGTGAAATGAAGGATGCCGAGGTTGCGAAGGATGGGGAAGTGGTCACCATTCCTATTACCATTGAAGATGAACTAGCCGATATCCCTCCGGAGATGCGCGCCAATGTGGCAAAGGAGATCTCGGCTTTCCGTGAACGAAGCAACCGCCGCGACATCGAGCGTATGAAACGCGAGGAAGAAATCGAGGCGATGGAGCGTGCACGCAATTCCGGCTCTCGAATTAATCGACTTGCTTCGCCTCCGGCATCCGCTCCCAGTGGACCTGCTGCTGGTATCAACGGTATCCCGTTGGGCCCGCGGGATCGCAATGTGTTGAACGCACCTTCTGGTCCGAAGGCGTTCGGTGTGCAGATTCCCAAGGATTATCAGAAGGGAGTTTCTTTTGTCAATGGTGGATCCCTGAACGGAGTCTCTATTGATCGCGAAGGCGAGGATTCTGATGCCAGCGACGAGGAAATTGAACGGCGCCGACAGGATCGCCTCAAGGCTGAGCAAGAGAAGCAATTCTCAGACCTAGAGCGCCGCTGGCTTTCCCGTGAGCGCAGCAGAACCGCTGCCCTAGAGCGGGAGAAGAAGCGTGAGGATGAGGAAGACGAAAAGTTGCAAGCTGCGCACGATGAGATGGAAGCACGACTTGGCGCTTGGAACGACGATATTGAGGACAGCCGGAAGGCGGTCGATTACTACGCAGACCGCAGTGCCTGGCTTCGGAACCGTGCAAGCTTCCGTTCTCGTGAGGCCAATATTGACGAAGCCGATCGCGCCGCTGAGGAACGCGAGCGTGTACAATCCGCCAAGCAGCAAGAGCAGGCTCGCGGTATGGCCGACGACTTCCTCGCTCGCCAGGCAAAGGAGCTCGAGACGCGTCCCCAGGAGGCACCACGCGAACCCCAACGCTTCAAGCTCTCTCTTGGAGCCGCCGCGCAGAAGGCCCAGGCCGCGACCAGCCGCCGCGCAATGGCCGATGTGGAAGGTCTGCTGGAGGATGAGGAAGAGCCCGCTACTACAACCCGTCGACCACTCATTCCCATCAAATTTGATTCCGCGGCCGAAGCCGCAGGTCTCACCGACGAGGAACGTGCTCAGGCGGCCCGTCAACTCGCAGCAGAGATTCCGGCCGAGAAGGAAGGCCTGTGGAACTGGGCTGTCAAGTGGGAATTTGTGGACGATGCTGTCATCAGCGACCAGCTCAAGCCTTTCGTCGAGAAGAAGATTGTCGAATATCTTGGTGTACAGGAGCAAATGCTGGTGGATGTGGTGGAGGAACATGTGCGGAAGCGTGGATCGCCTCAGGAGTTGGTGGAGCAGCTGGCGGAAGTGAGTATTTATCCCTTCTTCTTTATGAGACGAGTTACTGACCTCAGTTTCCTATCTATAGGCATTGGACGAAGAGGCCGAAGTCCTTGTTCGCAAGCTTTGGCGGATGATCATTTTCTGTTCCGAGAGCGAGAAACGAGGCCTGTCCTCGTGATAGGGCTGCATATCAAAAACAGGTCCCTGTGCCTGATGTCTTTAAGCTTCACTGAGGAAACAACTACATGTACACAAAGGAATAGCTACATGCATGATTCCAATCTTTCTGAAGTCGCTTATCCTAGACTTTTTCCAACAGAGTCTAGTCTAGTCTCCATGTAGATGTAACCTCCCACGTACCTTGGGGTAAACCACGGAGTAGCTCCGAGTATAGTACCTGCGTTGTGATTGGTGGAATGACATATTTTCCCGGCATGTCGAATTCTCCACCAATGAGAAGGGGTCTACGGCAAATGACATGGAGAGGGAGGGGCGCGGGATAAACTGGAGAGGGCGCGGGGGAATATATTTGCTGTATATACAGAGTGGAATCTCTTTTGGTTCCTGAAATCTTTTCTCACTGATATCTCTCATTTCCTACTCTTCCTTGTGCGTCTTTGAGCTGCCAAAAAAAGGGTGAAATTGACTCTCAACTCTATACCCCGGATATATACACCCCGCATTTCTAGATTAACCACCGCGTTTCTCTCGAACTCCTACGCCAGCAATATTGCTAGCCATTGACAGAAGTAAAGCATATCCCTACTATCGCAAGTAGCAAAGTTTCACAATGGTCAAAATCACTGGCTTCACTACGCGGGACGTGAGGTTCCCGGTACGTCAATCCCACCTTCGGCGCATTTCCGCATACATACTCAATGCATCCAATACTGATAAGCCCACTATAGACCTCGCTTGACAAGACCGGCTCAGATGCTATGAATGCAGCAGGTGACTACTCCTCCGCCTACTGCATCATCACCACAGACTCAGAACACTCCGGACATGGCATGGTACGTCGCACCACATCACCCACCCACGACTCTTCAATTAACCCAAGACCTTACAGACCTTCACAATCGGCCGCGGCAACGAGATTGTTTGCGCAGCAATTTCCCTGCTCGCCCCAATGGTGGTTGGCAAAGACCTGGACGAGATGACCGCAGACTGGGGCAAGACCTGGCGGTACCTTGTCTCCGACAGCCAGCTGCGCTGGATCGGCCCCGAAAAGGGTGTGATCCACCTTGCTCTCGGCGCCGTCGTCAATGCCCTCTGGGATCTGTGGGCCAAGACCCTCGGAAAACCCGTCTGGCGCATCGTTGCCGACATGACCCCGGAGGAGTTTGTGCGTTGCATTGATTTCCGCTACATCACTGATGCCATCACCCCTGAGGAGGCTATTAGTCTACTAAAGGAGGTTGAGTCTGGTAAGCAGGAGCGTATTAAGGAAGCTGAGGCTAGCAAGGCTGTCCCTGCCTATACTACCAGTGCCGGGTGGTTGGGATACAGCAAGGATAAGCTGAAGTTGTTGTTGCAGCAGAGTGTTGAGCAAGGGTACAAGCATTTCAAGCTTAAGGTTGGAGGAGATTTGGAAGATGACAAGACTCGCCTGCGTATTGCACGTGAGGCTATTGGGTATGACAAGGGTAACATTTTGATGGTCGATGCCAACCAGGTACTATATCTCCCGTGGAACTAATCCCATTACACTTTCGAGTCAGACTAACACTGGGGAAATGAGTAGGTCTGGTCCGTCCCCGAGGCAATTACCTGGATGCAAGAACTTGCAGAGTTCAAGCCCTGGTTCATTGAAGAGCCCACCTCCCCCGATGACATTCTCGGCCATGCCGCCATCCGCAAGGCTCTGGCCAACACCCCCCACGGTCCTGTGGGCGTCGCCACAGGCGAGATGTGCCAGAACCGTGTGATCTTCAAGCAGTTGCTGCAAGCCGGTGCCTTGACTGTTCTGCAGCCCGACGCCTGCCGCGTCGGTGGTGTGAACGAGGTTTTGGCTATTCTCCTTCTGGCACGCAAGTTCGGTGTACCTATCGTGCCGCACTCGGGAGGTGTCGGTCTGCCAGAGTACACGCAGCACCTGAGCACGATCGACTATGTTGTTGTCACCGGCAAGAAGAGTGTTCTCGAGTATGTGGATCACCTCCACGAGCACTTTGTCCACCCGTCCAGCGTTAAGGACGGTTACTATGCTACCCCCCTGGAGCCTGGGTACAGTGTTGAGATGAAGGCTGAGAGTATGGATGCTTTCGAGTACCCCGGCCAGGAGGGGAAGAGTTGGTGGAGATCAGAGGAGGCTAAGAGCATTATTGACGGGCCCAGAGTTGTATAGATTTGATAGGCTTGAGCGTGCGGTTTGTTCTAGACGATCATGTGTTTATGTGTATTCATGTCAATAATTTTCAAAACCTGTGTTCCATATAGTATTCACTCGGTGTAGATTGGCTGTAACTGGATGTGACTATCTTACGCTGGGCCGCAATTCTCTCAATGGACCCTAGCATTTCCCTATGACTATGAATCAGCCCCTGAAGACCTGAGACCCAACCCACGAATACGGCTCTCGGCCGTAGACGTAAGCTTCCCGTTCCTCTGGAGTTTGATACAGGAGCAATAACTCCAGTCCCGGAATTTCTAACTGGATATTATTCTCCGTTGACTCGGCGCAGAAACCGACAATCACCTTTCTCAGATTGGGAAATTGATTCTTGCAGACAACCCCAACCTTCTGCAAGTGAGCAATAATCTGCGCGTCGGCATACATAATGGTCAAGTGCTCTATTGACGCCGGAAGCACGTCCACCAACTCCGGCCTTCCTCTATCAGCCAGAGGATCCGCAGGATAGGTCTCCATCGCAGCAGACTGTGCATGCAAGAGCCCAAGCAGACTATGCATACCACTTCGCAGTACCTTCAATTTGGTGAACCGCCGCAGTTCAGCCCCCATGTACCATTCACGTGCCGTCAAATCGTACCAGGACTGCTTTAGCCTGTCATCATCATATAGCATCGTGAGCTCTTCGAGCGTGACTTTATGACGCCTGAGCTCTTCCACAGCCTCCTGCGGTTTGAAATAGTCATCGTAGTAGTCAACGTTTCCGAAGGTATAATTGAATGTGCGGAGCGTTTTGCAACTCTGCACGAATACCCTCATGGCATCGGTTCCCATACCACTCTCGAGGATGTGGAGATGCTCAACTGCAGATGACCCCTCTCGAAATCGGGATGGACTCATAGTCTCATCATTTAGCTGCACGATTTGCACTTCGCGCGCGATATTAAGAATGCCCCCGTAGTCCCGAACAGTTCCGACAGCACAGGACATATCGGTTGTCTCTATAGAGAATCGGCGTAGGTTACCAAGTATGGAAGATTTGCCCGAATTTACGTAGTCAAACAGCTCACATATCAGATCGCAGATGTCGGGTCGGTATAGGAATAGGTTCTTCAGATTGTGTAGCTTGCAGAGTAGAAGCGCCAGCATGGCGTCGCTGTATCCTTCCTTTATTCCCTTATTTAGGTGATCTTTGAATTCGTCGGGAACTGAGAGGTTCGAGACTGCTGACTGGAAGGATTGAACGTCGTCCTCTGAGCTTTCGTGAGGGTCATCTTCAGTTACATTTGATGTGTGGAGCTCTTCAACGTGTTTCGCTCGGCCTGGGTTGGTAACTATAGCCCGCAGGAATGTGTTGTAAGGTTGCTGGTTGTAGTTGCAGTAGCTTCTCCAGAGACGCGGGGTGGCTTGTTGGTGGATTTGTTTGCACGCCCGAGATAGGCGAGAAATGTCAGTTCTATCTAGGAGACTGAATATAGAGTCGAGGATCTCCAGAGGAATAAGAGGGAGTGTCATATTGTCAGGTTCAAAAGTGAGGTTGATTTCCCATCTTATCTTCGCGCTAGTTAATTGCTGCAAGGCTTAAAAAAAAGACAAGACCACGACATATCTGCCCTAAGCTAAAGCCGGTTATGATCTACTGTAAATCGAACCCTGCGATCTTCTTTTCCACTGACCCTAGTTTATATCAAGTTTAGCCACCACACGGAAATATGCCTGATGCTTCGAGAAAGCATTCGGCCCCAAGCAAGAAATGAGCGCGCATTAGCCTCATAAAACACATTTATTCCAGGACAAAGGACCGCTATAGACAAATCTCCTGCCAGAATAATATTAATATACATTGAAGGTACATGAGCCAAGATCGGAATTGCTTTCATAGCCCGCTAAGCCCTCCGAGTGGCCTTCTTCGTGGAACGTCTGGTCTCCTTCTCCTTCTCGCGATCAAGGTACTTGCGCTGCTCGTCTGCAGTCATAGCACGCAGGATGCGCTCCCGCTCTTCCTTCTTCAGCTTCTCCGCAGCGAGCTTGCGTTCCTCAGCCTTCTCTTCTTCATCGGCACGGCGGAGCTTCTTTATTTCGGCCTCGCGAACGTTCCGGACCTTGCGCATCACCTCAGCACGGAAGTGCGCAGACGCAACGAGCTTGTCTGCGAAACCGAGGAATTGCTGGAAGAGAGGCAGAGTACTAGCGTAGGCATCAGATGCGGAGGGAATGTGCATCGAAAGGCTGATACGCTTCCTAGGGGTGGCTTCCTCGATCCTAGATTCGTTAGAGTTTATACGTACACATAGCTGCGGAAAAGGGCTTACTTCAACGGCTTATCAGTCGGCTGGTCAGTAACAATCAAGTACTCAAACTCATGGCCGGCCTGCTCAATGGCCTTAATCAACTCGGGAGTGAGAAGCGCATCGGTAATCTCAGCGCTCTCCGTCATCACGGTCACCCAGGGAGGCAGCTTAGCGTGATCCTTAGTGAAAGTGATCGAGGCATCGTAGCGGTCCTGACGGACCTTCCACATACAACTTTTGTGCACAATAGCCCAGATAAATCCATCATAAGTCGAGTTATTAACCTTTAAAGCGGACGAATCCTTAGAGGAAACGGGAACCAGGTCCTTCTCCTTGCCATCGAACGCATACGAAGTAGCTTCAATTCTCTCAGTAGGCGCAGCCCAGCTCTCCCAGAGGAAGCTAAGCGCATAGTCCATCCAGTAGGTCACCGGGTTGTACCGTTTAGGCAACTTGACCGAGATATCAACAAAGGCAACATTCTGCCGACCCGTAGCGTAGGAGACGAACTCCTGAGGAGAATTTTCCTTAAGCAAGCTTTCCGGGGTCGCAGTCCCCTGAGGGCCACCAAATCCGACCACGGCGAATTCGTTCTGGAGGACAGTCGCGTGGGCCTTGGCCCATTCCTTCGCCTTACGTCGGTTCTTCCGCGTACCCCACAGATGGAAAACGACAATCAGGATAATAAATGGCAGGACCATCGCTTCCTGCATAAAATCCTTGGGTGATGTCCGCTCCCACACCCGGTACCATGCCGTGTAGGGAACGGTAGCTCCATTGCTCGGCGAAGCAGCTAGCGCGGGCGACGAACTGAAAACAGAGGCAGGAGAGGGCTGAGGAGCCTCAACAAAGTCCGCAAATTCTATACAATAACAGTGTTAGACGAGACCAGCAATTGCAGCCATCGCAAAAGAATCGGTGTCTCCGGACGGATAGCTTACCATCGTCGGGCTTGACCGCACCGGACTCGGCGCCGCCAAATATATTCTTGAGCATGCCAGACATTGTCAATGTGAAGGAAGCACAGCTAACACTAAAGACAACCTCCGAGAATTGGCGACGTGGCGGGTGCAAGAAAGAGAGGAAGCCAAGTTCGCGGAGATGAAGATGGAACGTGCACGTTGGCAGAATGGCAGAATGCTAGGCGGTGGATCCAAGCCGAAGCGGCCGAACCATAGATATACTACCCCGGGCCGGGGTAACCTACATATATACTTATATATACCGGATTTTAGGCCGCGGATGCACACACAAATCAAAATTGGACGAGGTCAAGGGCATCACCTTATGCCAATGGCCCCCATTCCACGGAAGCCGATTGCGTACATATCGGGGATGAGCATGGCCTCCAGGGCCGTTTCCAACAGGCCATTGGCCAAGCATTTGGGGCGGTCCTGGAGGCCAAGGCAGTCAACCTTTACTTCGCCGACTTCAAAAGCTCGGGGAGCAACTACGACAAAATCCCCGACGTTGTCGGTCTTCAAGACGTGGCTGGGAATACCACCATTAAGCTGGTTGGGGAGCTAAAGATGCCCTGGGTCATTCAACATGACCTCCGCTCGGCGGTTCGCCGTCTACGTGAACTGCGACAAAAGATAGCACAGCCAGTACGGGACATGCAAGCACTCGGGTGCGAGTATGGGTTTATCAGTACCTATACCCACACCATCTTCCTCCGACAATTTCAGTCCCCTAGTGGGGACTGGGAAGTATGGTATTCCCCCCCCTATCTCCTCATCATCTTACTACCTCCCAACAGTCCCTAACTCCCAAGGGGCTCATCTCGCCCTCCCCCATGTATCGATGAAGCAGTGCATGTTCTACGTGTGTACCTTGGCGAGTGCCGCTAACCCCGTCAACAATCAGACTGCACCATGGGTTATCGATACGCGCTGACAAATTTCCCTGCCTGTTTCATATATGTCTTCGGTCTGAATGACCAACAGTCCGGTCATCTTGCAACTTGCGAGTTACAGGACGACGATATTACGTTGTCAAAGAGTGTCAAAGAGTAGCTTCGGAAATTTCGTCTGATCCTTTATGCTGAATGATTCTAAGGTGTTGTAAGTCTCCCACAGTATCAAGGGCTATCAGCAGCGTAAAGGCACTACAATCGTCTTATTGAAAGCACCAGTTCAGCGATATATACATGCATACTAGGGAAGCTGGGCATCATGAACAACTCAAGAATACAATCTCATATGCGAAAGGCCATTCGACTATCAAAGGAGCGATGCACGGAGATCCACATTAGTTACCAGGTCCAGTCCGAGCTATCAGTATACCAATCCAGCCTGTCAGATGGCTTTGCCAATCCCCATAACACGTAGGTCTCGTCTGAGAACGGCTCAGTGTCCATTGGATAGGCTCCTCGGAATCCGGAAATGTGTCTAAAAATGATTAGCTCATCGCCATCGGAATTCATAGATTGGTCAGGTGAATGAAATATCGGAAATACCTACATAACCTTAGTGACATCATCGTAGATAATCTTGCTCGGAGGGGTAAGTCCAGGTTGCCAAGAACACCTACTGAGTTCTCTTCGTTGTATTAGTATAGATAGTACTCGAAGGTTTGGACGTGTAGGGGTTATGATCTTACTCATAGGCAGTACGAAAGGCGGAACGCAGTCGCTGGCGGTATTCAAAGTCGCGTTTCCAGAAAGTATAGTAGTCCACGGGCTCACCAGGCACCCGTTCCCACGCAACGTAGTTGATATAACCACCAGGCACAAATTCTTCGACACCTTGCAATCCTTCCCCATAGCCAAGCAATTTCGGTACTGCCATGCAGTTTTCGCGATCAAGAGATGCAAGCGCTTTGAGCTCCGTGTGGGTGCACTGGCTGACAGCCTGCTGGGCTCGGACTTCTGGAGCGCCAGAAAGGGTACTATCAAGAGGGATCTGCATATAGATCCGCATGAAGCCCTGCTGAGTAGGGTCTAGAAGGCTGTGGCAAGAGAACTTGATTATGGCAAACGGAGGCCCCGATTGTCGCTCATATTCCTTCTGGGTCATCGTTTGGTAATCTTCGGATATTTTCTCGTCAAGAACGAACGTACGGGGGGGGAGAGAAGGCTGGTCCAGTTTGATTTCAGTGCCGCCTAGGTGATCGAAGTTTATCGAGGGGATCGTTACGATAAAATCCCTAGAGCGAGACATTGCGACAAGGGAAAGGAGACGAAAGGTTAAGTAGCTTCAAGATTTAGAAGAAATGAAAACGCTCTAGTAAAGTTGATAAATAAGCGGGTTATAAAAGTCAAGTGCTAAATAGAGAGAAAAGAAGGGCGTGGAGGTGATAAAGAAGTATTACAGATTATTGCCTAATGCATTAGGTATTAACCATAGAACAATAACATCTATAGATAACCTTCCAAATTTCCCTAGCTCTAACCTATCAAGCCTATAACTAAACGTTTTAGAGGCAACACCCAACTTTTATCAACTAACTAGACCGGAGTCAACTTAATAATATGCCTCCATAACATTCCGGCGCTAATCTACTCCTACGGGGTCTATCGCGGTTAGTGAGGTCTTAATTCGTCCACGGGTACCTAGGTAGGCAGCCCTAGAGGGCACCGGTTATTGTTTTATCCTAAGGTGACACCTTAAATATCTACGAGGCACGCCTATCTCCGGCACAATAGTGATAACAAGTCATAACCCTAAGGTTATTCGCACTACCTAAATAGGAAAGTTCAGGGCTTCGCGGGAGGTGAAGTTACATAGTAGGTCTCGACTATTTTCTCGTATGCTTAGTATTAACCTTATATAGTATATAGATCCGACTTTGACTAATAGTGGTTTATGATCTGTTTTAGTACTAGGGACTATACTTGATGTTTCTTAATAGTAATAACCTAGCTTCTATCTGAATTTCAATATCTGCTCCTTTGAAACATTTCATCAAGCTTCATTGGTATATCCCTCCTATTACAACCTTACAAACAACTGAAATATAAAGTTTAGTAATTATTGGCTTGGATACGGGAGTGTGGTGGCTAAAAATGTTCCTAGCTTCTTATCTTCATATCCCTAATTTACACAATCAACGAAACGCTATGGATTGTGCCTAGGACAACTCTACGCCTTAACATCCCGGCGTTGCACGAATTTCGAGTTACGGGAGGGCTGAGATCCAATTTTACTACGAGGCAGACACACAGCCACGGGTAGAAATTAAAGAATATCGAAGCTGTTCGTAGCCATCTCCACACCTTTCCTTGGAAAAAAGTCGGGGGTAAAAAGATCCCGGTTAAATCGTGCAAATGCGGCAGAAGGTCAACCAACTCATCGAATTCATTAAAGACAACGCCTTCTGCTCCTTTAGTATAGGTGAGTCTACTAGAGGATAGGTCAAAGGATAAGAAGCCATAAGAGAGTATCACGTACTCATGGAAATACTACGATACAGATCAATGGAGAAAGAATCGTATGTATTGGGGTGGACCGAGAGGGAAAAGAAGAGACGGAAGGTGAGAGGCTGACGGAAGTGTGCATTTTATCTATATACAAAACGGACATTTAGTCCTTCCCAGCTCCCAGTCCTACCTTGTCCAATCCAACATCCCATCCCATAAAAGCCCAGATCTGTGGAGACACGAAAGAGAGCATTCGCTTGAAAACTAACCAAAAGAGTAAACCACCGTGCTAAACAAAAAGTGAAAACCCCCCCGTTATTGAAACCCGCTAGGACATACAAGAATCCAACAATCCAAACTGATGAATGAAAATGAAAGAGGGAGAAGAGAAACAAGATAATAATAACACAGATTCGTAACAGTCATGACAAACTCCAGGTACCACTTGCTGGGGTAAAAATAACTTTTGGGCTCTGTTTTGAGCCAGAGAGAAGGAAAATCAAATAAAGGAAATACATATGTCGAGTGCTAAGCACTCACTGGCCATAAGCCGGTGGTGGTGGTTCTTCCGGTAGGCCGTGGCCACAGAAAGTACCACAGGAATTTGGTGCCATTAGTTTCTCATCACGCATACGGCGCGCAACTTCACCCGCCAGTGTGTCGAGGAAGACTTGGTCAACAACGCTACCGGTCGAGCTATCGTGCGGAAATGGAAGGCCTGCCGCGGAAAGCTGTCGTGTAGGACCCAAAGGCGGACTGGCTTCCTGGTGAGGTGTAGGGCGGACACTCCCAACAGTAACAATCACATCGTCAGTATTGAAGGGGTTCCGAGGCTCAGAAGGCTGAGCTCGATCACGGACGATCTCACTGGAAAGGTCGCGGCGAGGCAGAGAGCGTGAGAGGCTTAGACGACGTTCCTCGAAAATAGCAGGGAGGCGCTGGTCACTCTCAGGCGATAATGGCGGGGTAACTGGGTCGTCGGGCTGTTCATGGATGGCCTGCAGCGGAGCGGAAGTGACCGAAGGAGCACTAGCACTCTCCGTATAGGTGCTTTCATCGCTCACGCTCACGCTAGCAGAGTCGCTGGGTGTTGTTGGGCGACTACGGAGATCCACCACACGCTTCTTTCGCCTTCTAGCATGTGCTCTGGAATGGCGACCGGCGCCCAAGCTTAAACCATAGCTGCTAAACGACTGGGTGGGTCCGGTGGGCGTCCTGCTCTGGGCTGAGCTTGTACTCGCGTTGTCTATGGAAGCGAATATGCCGCCGGTCTGTGACTGAGTTCTCGAAAGAGGGGGGCCTATTGGCAACATAACGCTGGCAGACGAATCGTTCTGATCAGGTGAGGACCATGCACGGTATACGACTTGTTGAATCGACGGGGTGAAGAGTGAGAGTGTGCGCTGGGAATCCGTCAGAGTTGCTAGACTGAGGAGGTTCTTCTGGGAGAACAGCGAGTGGGTTTCGGCGGCTGAGTCCAACGATAACGATGCAATATCCGACTCATCTAACACATTTCCCAACGAATCCACGGGATCCTGCGGCGGAGTCACAAGAGGATCATGCCCTGGACCGTTAGTGGGAGTGAGGGTTGTGTTCATCTGGTTCTGTATCTCCTCTGCCCGATATTCTGGATCCCATAGCTGTAGCGATAGGCGATGGATAATAGCAGGTAGCTCATCTATAAATAGTATACGGAGTTGAGCCTCAATTTCCCCTTGCAAGAAGTCACGGACGAATGGGATCGAATCGAACGTGGAGGAGACCTTAAGTGACTCGAGCGGGTCATTCCGGAAGACGAGAGTGATTCCTTTCTGCTCGGAGAAGACTAATATGACAAAACCGGAAAGTTTGAAATCGGAGAGAGTTATCTGTAAGGGAATAGTAAGGGGAGTCCTATAGTATGTCAAAGAAGACGGCTAAGTGACGTACAACTGGGGGGGATAGGAAGACAACTTACGCTGCAGCCAACGGTAGTGGCGACGCGAAGGACGGGCGCGTTATGAGATAGGTATTTAGGGGATTCGCCTGGACTCTCGTCTTTAACGTTAAAAAGGCATCTCCGGTGTATGACATTTTGAAGATCCCTCGGAACCGATCCTCCGCCAGATCGCCGATCTCGAGAATCTCCAACTCGGGAGGGATCGAGCCTAGGTTTAACTCGGTCACGGTAATATCACCGACTATAATCGGCGGCTTAGGCGACTTATTGAGAGCGGCAGTCAGAAGGTCTTGAGCACGAGTGTAGAAACTCGCGTCCGCTATAAGCGGCGACCAGTTGAATTTGAACGCCATTGTTGAGCATTGAGGGTGCGGGTGTCGCTTTGTAGAAATAACGAAGAGGAAAAGAATAGAAAAAAATAATGAAAAAAAAAGACGGGAAATGAGATTATTATAAAAGACAATAGGACAAGAACTGCAAGAAGGAGCAAAGACAATAGAAGTAAGAAGGCAAATCTTACGAAAAGCGAAGGCGAAGATTCCCGTGGCGACTCGCATGACGCCGCTGCACTCCGGAGTAGCTTGTACTATATGTACAGCATAGTGTTATTCCCACGTGCAGTTATGCTTCATTTGCATTGTTCATGGGCTGTTGTCTCTGCTGGCTCTAGTATTTAGTACTATTCTGTTGTCAAAGGGAAAAATCAGCCGGGAAGCATACGCCACAGTCGGAATATCACGCTTGTAGACCGGTTAGTTAGGGATACTACAGTTATTCTGTTATTCTTTTCGTCAACAGATATGGATCCCCAGGATCAATTCGACTTCGTTGAATAATATGCGCGACTAGCGCATTGAGGCTAAAACCCCATGAAAATATGATACATCTTACAGGTCATCATAAGAGCCTGAGTGGACGGCCATTGGCCCAGCCCTAGAAAGTACAAGGAAAGCGACTTGTCCAAACTGGTGAAGACCAGCCTGGAGCAAGCGCCAAAACAGAGGCGCAGAGGCTGCAAATGTCCAAATGCTTATCGCAGATGAACGCATAGAACCTATGCAGTGAGGTGTGGTTGTTGGAGGTAGAGGGTATAGTAAGGAGTTAGCATCATTGCCAGATCAACGCCACTGAATACCAAAGAGCTTCAAGGCGCTAGTCACATTAGCCTTCTCTGAGGCTTTTTCGAGGACGATACGAGGGTGGCCCTTCACATCCAACGCAAGAAGCTGGTACTCGAAATTGCTCTTATCCAAAGGTTTCATCATGTGCACGACGACCACGCCAGAGTTGAGAGGGCCTTCGACCTAGAAACCACTATCAGCACACGAATCCAAAATCGTCCGGAAAGGATATGTAACATACATGGAAATGCATGCGAAGGTGCTCACGACCTAATCGATCCTTTTCAGTTGACGATCTAGTCACTGTCAGTATTTCGTTTCTATATCGTTATGCAGAAGCCACAAAACTTACGCGATAGGTTTGTTTCGCGCCCACCGGCTCGAGGTCTGCTCCCCATATGCCTTGATCTCTCTTCGATCACCGAGCAATTTTATGCATTCGGGGTCATCTTTAATGCGCCCTACTGCAGTTTCAAATTGCCATGTCTTGCTGTTCGGTGACAAAACTTCAAGATAGAAAAGTGTGAAGACTCCACCCTAGTCAGATCATATAGTCAGCAACTATCTGCGGGAACGAATGCACCACATACCGTCAGTACTGCTCCAGCTAACACGATAACGAAGTTGAAGGATTGCTGTGTCGCCCGCGCAACCTTCTCTCCTCGACTCAAATCGCCCCACTGGACTCTCCCATCATCGGATAAGACCGTAATGCTCTTTTTCCTTGACGATGTAGTTTGAGGCCCGTTACCTATGTTGCTTTGCGTGGTGTACAGGCGAGTGATCTGTGTCTGTATGCGGGGAGAGGAGTAGAGGGCCGGAGGTGCCGGCGATAGTCGGGGAAGAGCACGTAGTTGGATAGACCTCATTGTGAACGATCAAAACCGAGCGTCTCGCAAAGAGTTGGAGTATCTGAGTCGAATACCGGACTCGATCATCTTCCAGCCTTGGAAGGCTGCTATCGATCTTCATTATCGGCAGCACGTGATTACAATACGGTATTACAATACGGCCGTTGGCGGAAAATGCCCCGGCCAAATGGGAGGCGCTGTATGACGATTACACCAGGCACATCAAGAGAGTCCACGTTCGCCGTTCCCGACTCGGGATGCTTTGCTCTTTGCCTAACCTGAGCACATTCTCGCCCAAACCCCCCTTTTCTTCTTCCTTTTTCCCATTGATATCTTCTCGGTACCATTATGAGTGCCACGAAGGCGCAGTCTCAAAAAATCTTTGAGAAGGCCAAGCTGAAGCCCGCGAACAAGGTGCGCACACCCCCACCCCGTATGCTGTATTATTGTGGCGCTCGATTCTAATGTTTTCGCTTTCAGGTGTGCTTCGACTGCGGCAGTAAAAACCCGACATGGTCTTCAGTTCCATTCGGTATCTACCTGTGCCTTGATTGTTCGGCTCACCACCGTAATCTCGGTGTGCACATCTCCTTTGTCCGATCAACAAACCTCGACCGTACGTACCCTACCACACAATTTCTTTACACGCCAAATGTACCGGCAGATCAACCCTAACGTTTCATGCAGAGTGGCAATGGGAGCAACTGCGCCTGATGAAGGTTGGTGGAAATGAGTCTGCGACCAAGTATTTCCAATCGCACGGAGGTTCCGCTGCGCTGGCGAGCAAGGACACAAAGGTGAAATACACGTGCAATGCAGCTGTCAAGTATAAAGAGGAACTCAAGAGGCGCGCTGCACTGGATGCGCAACAGTCAGTGGATCCAATCTCGGTGGAACTGGCACGACTATGTGCTAACAGTACTGTTGCTCCATTAGGTACCCCGGGGAAGTCATTATTACGGATCTCCCCGCTGGCACTCCCTCGGATGACTCGAGCACCCCTGCTGGCGACGGCGACGATGATTTCTTCTCCTCCTGGGACAAGCCCTCCATCAAGCGTCCGAGCAATCCCCCGTCACGCACCAGCACGCCCCCCGTCGTCAGCCGGACTAGCTCTCCTTTCCTGAACGCCGGCCCCAACGCAAATGGATCCCGCTCGAAATCTCCCCTGTCTGCTTCGGAAGAAAAGGCCGCCTCTCCCGCGCCGACTGCTATCCGGCCCACCAATGTTACTCGGAAGACATCTACAGCTAGCTCTGCAAAGAAGGGCAGTGTCCTTGGTGCCAAGAAGGCGCCCAAGCTCGGGGCTAAGAAGGTTGCCGCTGCGGATATTATTGATTTCGACGAGGCAGAGCGCAAGGCCAAGGAAGAGGCTGAGCGCATTGAAAAGCTTGGCTACGACCCCGAGGCTGAGCAGGCGGAAGCCGACGCCAAGAAGGCCGCAACTGCTGCCGCCGCCGTCCCGATCGCTTCTCCTATCCCAGTCAGTCCTGCTGGCAAGTCTAGTGAGCGAAGCTCAGGTGATGTGGAGCGACTAGGCATGGGTGTGAGCAGACTTGGTTTTGGCCAAGTGTCAAAGCCCGCTGCCCCCAAGAAGCCAACATTTGGTTCTGTTGGCCCTGCCAAACCCAGCCCTGCTGAAGGTAAATTTCCCTTGTTGATCGTGCAACATATGAAAGAGAAGCTGACACTCGACACAGAAGCTGAACTCACCCAGACCAGAACCCGATTTGGGACTCAGAAGGGTATCTCGTCCGATGAATTTTTCGGACGGGATCGGTTTGATCCCGCCGCTCAGTCAGAGGCTAAGGAACGTCTCCGCCAATTTGATAGTGCTACATCCATTTCCAGCAACAGCTACTTCGGCCGGCCCGAGGATGAGGTCAGTTCACTTGACGATGGATATGGTGATATGGAGGTTGCTGCTAAAGATTTCATCCGCCGCTTTGGTATCACGGCTGGGGATGATCTTGAGAACCTGTCGCATCTTGTCGGCGAAGGTGCAACTAAGCTACAAGGTGAGCACGTCTTTGTTTGACATGTAACCGCTTCTTGCTGATTGAATATCACCAGGTGCTATCCGCAATTATCTGAACAACTAGGCTAGTTGCCTATGTTCATCAGATATTTTGCCTTCTATCACTTTAATACCTTAGCAAGCAACATTGTTCCCTGACTACCCCCGATCCCGTCTGCGTGCGTGACGTATACTGTGTCTCGCCTGCCCATCTCGCGTCCCTGCCATTTCTTTACCTGGAAAACCAGTGCGATCAACAGTCGGCCAAAAATTTGGGTTTCATCATTCTGGTTCGCAATCTGGCGCGCGATTGTCGATTTTTGTCTTTTCCCTTGCTTCTTCGCATCCCTACGCAGCAACATGGGGCGATGGAAGGGAATGTACCTTCTATTTTATTTTGCTCATTTCGTTGATATGGTTTAGGATGATCGAGAAATTCATGATTTGATATTATTGATAGACAAGAACTTTTGACCAAAGCGCAACTCCAAGCTCTCAAGTCCCACACCGCTCAACCCAAACTCCATGATGAATGAAGAGAACACAGTAGTACATCATAGTACAAGCCACACCCAAGTGTTGAATAAAAAAAAGGCCCCATATATACATCAGCAGGGCAATGCAATGCTATGTGATAAGTGACGTACAAGTACGATCTCAATCAACGCGATAAATCGCATCCGCAACCTTCGTCACCTGCGACATCTCATGGACATCATGAACACGAACAATATCCGCCCCACCAGCCACGCTAGCAGAGACAGTAGCAGCCGTACCCCAAACGCGCTCCCGGGGCGTCTTCACCCCAGTAAGATTACCAATGAACCTCTTCCGACTGGGCCCCATCAACCAAGGGAAGTATTCAAGTCCCGGCATCGCACGCAGCCTCGGCAACTCCCGCAAGATCTCCAGATCATGCGGCTGGATCTTCGCAAAACCAAGACCCGGATCGAGGATGATGCGCCAGCGCCGGATCCCCGCGTCTTCAGCAGCCGCAATGCGCGCGCCCAGCTCAGCAGCCACTTCCGGGATAACGCCGGTAGGGTACTCGTGCAGGGTCGTCATTGTCTGCGGCGTGCCGCGCATGTGCATCAGGATCACGGACTTGCCGATCCGCGCTACTGTCGGTAACATTTCTGGGTCGAGGAGGCCGGCGGAGATGTCGTTGACGATGTCTGCGCCGGCGGCGCAGGCGGCTTCCGCTACGCTGGCGCGGTAGGTGTCGATGCTGATGGCGATGTTGGCGGCTTCTGGGATCGAGGTTCGGATGTGCTGGATTGCTGGTACTACGCGGGCGATCTCTTCGGCGGCACCGACTGGTGTTGAGCCTGGGCGGGTGCTCTCGCCGCCGATGTCGATGATTGTTGCGCCGGAGGCGATGAATTTGCGCACTGTCTCCGTTATATAGGTTAGGTCTGTTGGGGAGTGCTTTCCGCCGTCAGAGAAGGAGTCTGGCGTTAGATTGAGAATTGCCATGACGTGGGTGCTGCGCTTGGGATCTGTTGCGCGCAGGGATGCGAATAGTGGTGAGATTGGGGTTGTTGATACTGGGATTGGGTCTGGAGGTGGGAGAGCCTTCAGATGTGTGCTGTATGTTTGTTTGTCCTTTCCTGGTAGTGGAGGGCATTCATTTGGCATTAACCTAGATTTGGGTGGTCAGTACATTCGTTATATGCAGATATGGTATATATAGGGTCATCGGGCTCGTACTGGCTGAGAGGTCGCAATACAAAGTCTCGTTCAAGCATCAGGTTGTGTGGAATGTTGAGACGTTCGTGAGAGACGATCTCTCGATCATAGAGCAGGATATCCAAGTCAATAGAGCGTGGACCTTTGTCGATGAGCTTCTTTCTGCCCATCGCAATCTCAATGGATTGAAGAGTGTCCAAAAGATCCAAAGGTGCAAGAGTTGTTTCCACCTGAGAGGAATTAACAACTGGCTACCAAATCCGGGCATTAACTTTGCTAACATACCTCGCATACACCATTGATGAATGGATCTTGATCAAGCACATACATCGGTGCGGTCTCGAACAATGAACTTGTCCTTTTCACTTTGATACCAACTCGGTCCATTTCAAGACAAGCCTGCTCAATCATTTCTACTCGGTCCCCGACATTACTTCCCAGGGCAATGAAAGCCCGGTGGATGTCTGGACTGGGGTATTTCAAATTCATCTTGGAGTCAACTGCTTGCGCAGTGGAGAAATTCTTCACAGGCGGGGTCAAATGCAAGGACGTTATTGAGCGTCTAGGTAGACCATTTCCAGTGGGAAGTCCCGATGTCAATTGAGCTGTATATTCCAATTGGGACTGATCACACGACCCTATTAGATATTAGTGCTGTATTTGAAGTGCAGACACGGCAAATCAGAAGAAAAAAAATGCGGGACAGGCATATTTCCCCATTGGGACGATACGCCGATAAGCCTGGTAGGGGCTTCTAAAAAGTAGCTAGGCACTTACCCAGGTTCTGCGGTGAGGATGTTCTATAACTATAGTATGTCGTCAGATTTGCCACAGTCAATTGATTACATGGTGGCTTTACCCTGTATGCAATGGTCGATGATGACTCCTGGCCGAGGCTGCAGCCAATGGCAAACGTCCCAGCGACCTCCCAATTTGCTGTAAATAAAGAATACGAGAAGCCAGTGTATGGGCTCTCTGGATCACCCTTGCATTCATGCTGATTTGAAAAAGAAACGTAAGAATACAAAGAGTGTAAGAGCTTCGAGTCAGTCCTACTAAGTTTCACGTGGTTCGCCTTCTTCTTGGCGTTGCCGCCTTGACGTTTTCACGCCTGGATACCTTGGTGCCTTGGTGCCTTGATGCCATTTTTATGTCTGTACCGTGTCTTCAATGGAGGACTGAATAAAGTGCATCTCAAAGCTCTACAAGACCCTTTAATTCTAGCACGTCAACATCTAGTGGATTTTGAGGGTCGCCAATGGTCGGGCAATCTCATGTTCTTATGAGCTTTGATGCGCATGCGTGCTATATGGTCCCACATCCCGTGGAAGGATGAGAATCCTGAATGTCATATTGAATCTTCAGAGCAGGAAATTGGAAACCAAATTGAAAACGAGCCAATTCAAACACGCTTGTTGACCACTGGCGTGATGAACTAGGGGGCTTTCAGAGGAGGGGTGGATCCGGACTGGGCAGTACGACTATGCCACTAAACGGAACCAGTCCCTCAAAGCAAAATTCTCCGAAGGTGGCAGTGCAGATGCGCCCGAGAAAACCAAGCGAGGCTGGCCTGTTCAGGTTCATAAGGAGTTCTTTTAGTCGATGCGCATCTTGATCATCGTTGTATATTGCTTTGTCCAGGCGCTATAGGAGGGGATATATATATTGCGATGAGTTGGCTCGCTACATACACAGGACAGGGTTTTGCGATGCTAACAATACTGGATGAACATGCCCGCCTATGAAATATCGAAGATGCCTCAAGCAAAGCCATTGCTGATCACCCAGCTTGCATCACTGTTGAAAGAAGTGGCAGAGTCGAACGTGTGGACACCGCCGTTGCTGGCAATGTATAGCACGTTCTCGTAGTGGCGGAAGTAGCGGGTGGGATAGCTCCAGGACCGAACCGAGCTCGTCTCACCATTAAGGCCTGTCTGCGGACAGAAGGTGGCGTCCTCGTGGAGCAACTTCGTGCCGTCGTTGGCGGCAAGCACGAGCGCGAAATCAGCGTGCCGGATGAAGCTCCCCGGGGTATCGACGGACTCAAACGAGAAGCAATTGTTATTGGCAAGACCAGCACGAACAGTCCAACTAGCCTGTTTCTTAAGGGCGGTAGTGCTAGACGACGAGACAACCTGAGTATTGATGGTCGCGCCAGTGTGTGCGATGTAGCGCGTCGTGTAGCCGGACGTGGTAGCCCGCAGCGAGATCGAGGAACCGACGGTGAGCGCAGTCCCGCTAGTCAGCGGCGCGGTAGCGTATTTGGCCGCTACGATGTTAGCCTGCACCGAGTTCTCGGTGGCATCGGTAGGGTAGCCAGATGTCATAACGCCCTCGTAGAACGTGCCCTGGGCGCCGTTGCTGTTGTCGCCGCCAATGCCAAGGATGATGGCACCCTCTTTGCTCATGGGGTTGTATCCAGACACGCTTGGACGAGCACCGTTGTAGTATGTTGATAGGGAACCGGAGGCTGCATTTCCGCCGCGGATGGCCCACTTGTTTGGTCCTCCCTTGACAATCGCATTGACAAAACGGTGGGATATCGACGGGTCGCCGGCGTTGTTGGCTGGGCTCGAGCCAGAGAAGAGGCCGTTCTCAAGGTCAGCCATGATCCAAGGGCCGCTTCCAGCACCGGAGCCCCAGGCGGTGTTGTCACCATAGTAGATGGCCTCCATGTGGCCGTTGCCCGTATCGGTACTGCTGATCTCGGCGTTGCCGTAGTCAAAGCAGCAGGCACCGTTGTAATGGGTTCCGTCGAGCACTGCGTACATGCCCTCCGCTTCATCACCTGTAGCCGTGCCGCTGGCGGCGTTGTTGCTGTAGCCCGTGCCGGGAGACATGAACACGCCGTAGGCCTTCTTGCCGTTTAGCGTGACTGGTGCGCCAATCGCGCTGGCCAGGTTATCGTAGCCATTAGATTCAGGGCCTTTGAAGCCGCCGGGTGGGGCCTGTTTAAGATGATTACCGCGGCCAGACTGGTCATATATGATTGTGATCAAGCAGGTGGTGTTTGAACAGAATTTGTCCTGGGCAGCGGCATTTGCAACCCCTCCAGCGGAAAGCGGCGAGATATCGGTCGTGGTGCCGTCGGAGCCACGTTTGACCTGGTAGAGTGCACCGGTGTAGGCGTTGTACAGGGCACGAGTGGTGCTGTGCGCGGCGATGCAGGGCGTGTTGCCGGAGGCGTAGATGTCGCAGGGCCCAGCTTCAACAAGAGTACCAGTGGCAGCGAGGCCTAGAACCAGTACGCAGAAGCGTTCAAAGCTTCGCCGTGAGAACATATTTGATCTGTTAAACAGTAGGTCAGGCAGGTCTTATCGCGTTTGAGCCAAAACGAGATGGTTTAATAAGCTGTGAAGAGAAAAGAGTAGGGCCTTATGCCGTGCAATGTCCTTCATATTTATATTATCCAGTTCATCGGTCACGAATCCTCTCTAGAGGAGGAGTAGTAGGGGTTACTAAAGTGGCTGTGATTATCCTCCAATAACATAGTAAGGACCCGAATGGTACCCTCCAAACGCCCGATTAATATGGCAGATTTGAGCGGCACCACCTATTAGGCTACTAAGAAGTAGTTTGACGGAATCTCTGGCTTGTGTCTTACTGAGACGGAAGAAAGGTTTGTTTCGCCCCTGGTGCTAGCACAAGTCCTTCTGTATGTCTCAAAGAAGAGATAGAGAGATAATTCCGATCGACGAGGTGTCTCCAATGCACCCCACACAATAGCAGCATTAAGCTTGTGCCACCGGGATTTTCCCCCTTTGTTTTCTTCAGGGCGCAACAACCGGCGAAATCCAAACCCAATTGAACAAATGTCTCATGGTCGAACTGGAATCAGGCAGGCCTAACCAACGTAGGATTGTGGCGTTCAAGCAGTCTCAAGTTCACTTGGCGGGGCTTTGGCACCCTGAAGATGCGGGGCCCTGAGGGGTACTGATACCAATTAAGCATTTGTGCCGAGGATACTTCCAAGGTTCGCCATGGCTCAAATAAGCTTAGGCTCGGGTGAGATGAGTGGACCTGACCCGAGCGAATCGGAAGAGCAAAGTCAGCAGCTCACTTCAATAAATTGCACACGCCTCGAGCCCGAGCCCTGGAGCTAATGCAGACTTACAAGGCCACTTGCTGTCCCGCCTTATTTCACCGCTTCCGTCGAGCGGGGTAGGTCTTCGGACCCAATTGTTTTGTAGTTCTTAGGAATCAGACACCACCTTATAGTCCACCTATTTTATCCGCAAGACTTCTACTTTTATCCGTCCTTACTCCGAAAAGTACTTCCCGCGTGAAACCGGACCCGAGGAGCACTAGTGAGATCCGTCGGCCACTGCTCCAACGTTTGCCCATTAGACTAAAAAGGTCATAACAAAGTCAGTTCATGAGAACGTGGTATATATATATACAGGCGCCCCACAACATATATTATGCCAACACATGTTGTGGGATCACACTTGTGGTAGAGTCCGTTAGTTAGGAGGTGGAGACCTGCAGGGTGGCGCAGGTCGGATCCCGGTCTGACAGCTCCGACCCCTCGTAGATAGATAGTTGTAGGAGCGCGCTCCCTTTCTCCAATACAACTCTCTCCCTTCTGCTTCCCTGACCCTACATACCTACCTAGGTAGGTAGGTACCGTAGTGTCATCAATTGGAACCCCAGCATGTCCACCTGGGCACCTTTGACCGCTTTGATAGACCGCCTATTCCTAATAGCGAAGTTTTTCTACTCATCCGACGCGTGCTGAAGTACTGGGATGCAAATACGAATGATGACTGTAGATCGATACTCCGTACAGCTCTGCCTAATATCTTCCTACGACGCTAAACATCTGTCGGATCGGGATATGCACCTCCTAGGCCCTAAATAGGAACCTGGATCTTGTTATGGCGTAGTGGTAAAATTGCCGTATTTTATCCCGACAAAAACACACTATGCTAGGCGGGCTACGTGAACATAGCAATAACATTGATTGTATAAAAGCTAAAACGCACTCGAAGCACTCTCCGTCGTCCCTCGACGTTAAACAATAAAAATATAAAGAGGGTGCTGGTCTGGACTAATCACTCAATCGACGAAAACACACGTCGCTTATGCTCGTGTTCTATCGACCCTCGGTTCCTCGCCGGTAGGGTATTGAATGGGACAGTACTGTTTGGTACTTCGCCGCTGAGAATTGTCGAATCCCTGATTTCCAGTGGGAGAATGAACCCTGCTTTGACTAGAGTGTGGCGTCTGGTGTTCTTTTGCCCAATCACATCGGCAAGGAGATAGGACTGCTGGAAATTCTGAAACACTACTGCCAGGGCGGCCGTATCGGATGGGCGGCCTAAACAGAGGGGGGCACCCGAAGTTCCATCCGCTGGGGCGAGCTGACCATCTGTATGCCACAGCAAAAAAGCGTTCAAGCTCGAGAGGCCACGCCTCATTATACGCATCACATACGTGTTGTTCCTCTTCAAAAAGGACAATCAGGAAGCCAGCGATAAGCAAATGGACACCAACCGCCTCTGGAAACAATTCTCGGAGGCTGTCGAGATCCGCTGTCGTGAGGAATCGTCTTGGGTTGATATATCGGTCAAAGTGCTCATTGTATCTGTCGGGCGATCGGGGCGTGAGAATTCCACCGGGTATGCCTAAGAATTGATCTCCGGGGAAGTAGTGGATTGGTCGACCGCCGGCATACACACTTTGGGATGGGGCGATGGGAGAACCGACAAGCCAAACAGGCTCTCCGAACACAGACTCCGCGACACTCACTCCCGCCTGTGAAGATAGACTGGGATGATAATCTCTGACGAACTGCTCATTTTCTTTGTTGATGTGAGTTACTGATTCCGCGCGAAACACGTCTGCTGGTGAGCTAGCTCTAGATGAGGAGACTGATAGAAGAACCTCAGTCAGTGCTGACAAAGTCGATCCCCAACAGGCGAGCATTGATTTCCTGGACTAGGGTGTGATCTATACTGCTCGTCATCCATGTCTTGACTTGTAGGGAGAGAGTATACCATTTCTCTCCATTTGGATCGTCGACAACGGGCCAGGGAATGTTGGTATTGATTAGATTGTGGAGACGATGACTCCGTAAAATTTTCTCCACTTGGTCCACCCAGGTGTCGAAGTCGGTTCGCTCTTTCAGCGGTGGGGTGATTTTGTAGAGATTGAAACTCCCTACTTCCGGTAAACCAACAGCTTGGTCTGCAACGACGACGTCTCGCTTGGTATGCCAGTTTCGATTTGGCTGCATGGCGGCAGGTTGGTTGGAGGATTCAGCCATCTTGGCTGATGAAAGAAATGATCAATGATAAAGACTGATCAATTTGATAGTGAATGTAGTTCTTAACGTGAGATGCTACAACAAGGTCTCTTTGTCAAAAGAGATAAATGTAAATGCAGTTCTCAACGTGAGATACTATAATAAAGCTTCTTTGTCAAAAGAGATAGTACTCCGGTGAGATACTCTCTTTGTAAAAAGTGTTAAAGAAGTGAGAAATGCACCCCTCTTTGATAAAGGGTATATGCAAATCAAAGTGAGATATACTATCTAGTAGTATTCTCAAAGAAAAGTGAGAGATATACTATCGTAGTATTCTCTAAAAGTGAGAGATATAGACTTCAAATCTATTCTCAAATGAAGTAAGATATAGCCTATTGATAGTGCTATTCTTGATGGTGAGGCTCCCCCGCGGGGAGATTCTTATGTAAAGTCTTTGATAAAGCAAAGGGGTAAAACGAGGGCCTTATAACCTATTGAGGCCACGAAGGAGGACTAGTGAGATGAACTAGCATGGAGGGGAAATCGGGAAGAAGATGCATGCCATGAATCTATGGAAAAAAAGGCTGTATATGAAGCCTGTACTAACAAAGGAATGGCAAACTGACATAGCAAAGTCTTAGTCTGCACAAAGGGACAAAGGCATAAAGACATACTATACATGTCAATAGGTTGGCAGTTCGCCGTTATAATCTGTTCACGGCGAAGGCAATATCCGGTCTGGTTCTCATTCTAAGCCAAGCGACTTTCCTAACGTCCTCTCCAAAAGCTGCTTTCTCAGAGAGTGAGACGTCGTCGTCTTAGTCTTAAATATTATTATCTTCTTTAGTAGAAAAGGTGGTTAATATATCGATCTTATAGGTAGATATATTAAAGAAACCTTACCTAGACTCGCTATCTATAGTAGATCTTCTAGGTATATAGCTTAGTCGATAAAAATAGTTAATAAAACTCTCTTAGGGAGTAAAAAAGCTTTATTAATAGTTCTTATTAAGCTACTTCCTAGAAATCTAGCTAGTTCACTAATTACCTTAATCTTAAAGGTGATATTATCTTTAGACTATTAGATTTATTATTTATCTAAGGTAGCGCTTAATATATCGTTAATATAGAGTAAAAGCTAGAGATCTCTCTCTTTATATATAAAAATATATCTTTTATCTAGTAGCTCTTTAAAATCTAGTCTTAAACAAATAAACGCCAGAAGCGAGCCAACGATATGTCAAAAATATAAAATGAAAGCAAAAAAATGCTCACACTCGGAGTCGAACCGAGGATCTCATGATTACTAGTCATGCGCTTTACCACTAAGCCATGCGAGCTGATTGGATAGGATACTCTGCTCCTCTTGGCAAGATAAGCCATTGGACCAAATTGAGAGGAATATGTTACGTTGAGAATGGCATTGTATGAATTTCGATTTAATAAGTTCTATATCACGTTATATACTGAGAGAGGAATCACGTGGAAAGGAAGAAATTGCCGGACATGGACGGCCGCCTTGTATTACCGCCTTTATCGAGCGGGGTAGACTTCCAAGGTTCCTTCCTATCTTTATACTTCTTAGAGAATTAGATACCTAGGTACCTAGGTATCACCTTACCCCAGTAAGAAAGTACTTCCCATCCGATTTCATCAGTCCTCTGCCGTCAGAGTTCATACGTCGACTATGAGCCTAGTAAGACAGTACTTTTCATCAGTTCTTTACCATCTGAGTTCGTACGTCGACTGTGAACCCGGATCCGAAGGAACATCAGTAGAGTCCGTCAGGGGTGGAGACCTGTGACATATACCACCTGATGATTGCTTTATCTCCTCAATTTGTCTGAACTGTTATCTCCTGTTTGGATAGCGACCGGAGCGCGAGAGGAAAGGCGAGGTAGCGCAGAAAACGTACGGGAATGTAGCGGCAATGCAAACCACGTGTAACGTTAAATCGAGCGTAATGTTAGAGAATAAGAGTTTTAACTTCATCATCGTCTACGAGCTGTCCTGAAACTTCCACCATGCGTCCAGAACATCGTTGTAGCCCATTTTTTCCAGACGCTGTGCGACCTTGCGGCGCCACTCTTTTTAGAATCTTTATCCCTATAATCGAAATCTATCCCTGCGGAGATTCGGAATTTTGTTCTGACCCATTCGATAGGGATATAGCCAGCAAGCTCCCAGTCGATAATACCTAGCGAATCTGTCGAGATATCCATAAGAATATTCGTAGGACCAAGATCGCAATAATAGAAGATAAGTCTAGAGACATCTATAGATATCTCGGTACAATTCTTTAGGAGCTGTTATAGAGCAAGGGTATCAGCTATTTTGCTATTGCCTTTAAGGAGATAACGTTCTAACAGCTAGCGTCTATCCACACCGCTAATAGTGTCGCCCTTCTATGCTACTAAGCGATTGCAAACATCCGCGACCTTACCGATATAATACTAACGAAGATTGTCGTCTATATTAGGCCAAGCCTTATGAAGGAGCTGGCCCGGCACCCTCGAGACGACGAGGAAGTATCGCGAGTTAGTCTCGAAATGATAGAGGACATTCGGGAATCTAAAATCATACGGTTCTTGATCTTCTTAGTCTTTGAGAAATTGTAGAGTCATATGCTCTCTGGTTACATCGGGATAGTCTATATGATACGCTTGGATAAAGGCTTCGCCTGCCTTCCAGACAGCCGCTTGGTTGTCAACTGCGTGAACTCTCGAAATAAATGATGAGTCGTCTAAGAGGGGCTTAGAATTCGGAAGAGGCTCAGGTGCAGTGGAGAGAGCGAAAGGCCCCCCATTGCCGTCGCTCCAGCATGCTTGGTCGGCTGGATTATTGTCTAGGAGGGGTGATGAATAATGAGTAAGAAGAACCGCATTTGAGATTAGCCAGTAGCTTTCGTCAACTTCCTGTATCGATTCATTGAGATGCGGCTGAGGCAGGCTAATGGATGACATGTCGATTGATGCTGAGGTCGTAGAAAAAGAATAAACACAAATGTTGCCGTACTTTATAGACAAAGCTTGCCGAAGAGGTATTAACCAAGGACGTCTGGAAAGTACTGTACGAGACCAGGTAGAGAAGGAGAGAAGGAGAGTGATGACTGAAAAGGATTGGCCAAACAAACATCTTCCCCAGTTTGCAGGTCCGTGCATTTCCTAATACTCTCGTACCCCCGGGCCCCGGCACCATTGATCTCTGTTTGAAGTATGGCTTCAGATTACGCAAATTTCTTCTTTGCTGACCATGGAAAAATCATTGTATCAAAATATAGAAGCATTCGTAACTCTGACTCTGAGATCGAGGAGCGAACCCTGTCCATTGAAGCTGCCTGGATTAAAATATCACAGCAGCTGGCCTTGTTAAAACTTGTTGAGAAACTTTGGGAGAGGATTACCAAGAGTTTCAATGGCGCCACTGAGCGTTTCAGATAGGAGCGAGGCTGTCGCGGCCTCTACCACGGGATCTCTGTACCATCAATCACGTTGAAGAACTTGCCCGAGGTCGTCTCCCGAGACGCATTATCAATCTGCACGAGTCAGTCTGCATCCTTCAAGCTTCAAAACAGAGAAGGGCATCACGTACTAGGCCTAGAATGGAATCGACACTCTGGCGCTGGGAGTTTGGGGCCTGGGGAAGGCCCATCGCGCGGGCGCCCTTGTTGCCGCCCTCTGTTTGCACGAGGCTGTTAGACGGTCAGCTGCCGTCCAAAATATCCCATCCGGCTGGTCTCTCTGGTGGCTTACCCGGGATGCACGGCAAAGGCAATGAAGTCCTTGTTGACGCTGTGGATAGCACTGCACGTCCGCCGGAGTTAGCCGATTCTTTCCCACCAGGGTAAGCTAAAGCTGGCAGCATCTTACGTAGTGATCCAGTTCAAACCCGCCTTGGAGATTCCGTACGCCGGAACGATGTGAGCCTTGTGAACCTCAAGTCGGCCAATGGAACCGGCAGCACTGCTGACCGATACCCACTTGGGGGCCTGGGACTTCTCCAGTAAAGGTTTGACGGCCTGGTACAGGGCTAGGGGCCCGAGCGCATTCACGGTGAACACGTCGGTCACAGCCTCGGAGCTCACCACGTCTAAGGGAATCATGCCCTTCTCGCCGGCTCCGCCGGCATTAGCCACCACCACATCGATGTGGTCGACGTCCGTGAGATCCTTGATAGCCGCCGCAGGGTCGGCCGAGTTGCTGCTTTCAATCTTTACCAGCTGTAGACGCGAACCATCAGCCTTGGGCAAGGCCTCTAGCTCCTTGACGTAGTCTGCGGCTGTGTCGCGGACACTGGCAATGATGATGTGCTTAGGCCGGAGTAGGAAGGTCTCCACCAACGTCCGTCCGATTCCTATCCTCCGTCAGCGCGATCCTAACGCAAGTTTAGGCAGGACTTGCCTCGACTAGCACCGGTAACGAAAACGACAGTGTCGTCGGAAATAGTCATGACTGAGAATAGATGATAGGAAAATTCCGGTGGGAGTCGTATCTGGTAGCGTTGTGATTGGATTAATAGGCTTGATGAATGGAATAGAGAGAGAAAGAGTAGCTAGCTTCACGTTTGCGGCCGCCTTTAAATAGCCAGCTATAGGAGGTATTGAGAGATACCTAGGTACCCTATAGGCGATTAATAATGCTTATATGCTCCTCCACGGATGCTTTGAAATCGGGACCCCAGGATGACCGATCATTGATAGGGACATGAAATGAATCCTTGTGTAAGACTACAAGGGAGTACGGACCACGAGCGCTGAGGCCGTCCATGCTCATGCGTGTGAGATTCTCAATTTCGGCTTATTCTCACGACAAGCTCAGGTGCGGACTAGTGTGAAACCTCCACGCCGTCTAGTCTCTTGGTATTCGGAGTACTCCGGTATGGTTTGTCTAATTGGAAAACGCCGTGCTAGTCCTCTGCACCTGGTTTGGATGATGCAACTGTTAGGGACTACTGTAGGTGAGCCAAGTATCTATAGCCTCGCTGGCATAATCATAGTGAGACAATCTTCTCCCCTTCTAGCCTTGGCGCTTACAGAGGGAGTTATATTAAGAAGAGAGAGGAGCGAGCTCCCAATCAATATCTACCCACCTCAGCCTAAGGCAAGAGGGTATCCAAAACAGCAGCAATCATACCAGAATGCGCGGGCAAGTGAAAAGTGTGCTTTGTATGGAAGACACACCTAGGTAGTGCCAACAACTGAGGTATCATCCCTTCTTTACTGGGAAAACATGAGACCGAGTCTGAGGTCAAAGAATGCCAGCTTGATACGGTCTAATTTCTAGATCATGTTGAAGAATACATCAAAAAAGGGATTTAGTTGAATAGAACCCTGTCTATGACCATGATATCTGTAGATATTTAAATGACGACCCGCAATTAAGCTCTCACTTCGACCTCTTATGACTCGACCTCTTCTTCCCATCCTTTGTCTTCGAAGTAGACTTTCCTTTACGCTTTTTCTTCCTATCCACCTCCGATGATACCAAGTCCGATTCAGGCTCGGAGCTCTCATCGCTTTCAGCATGTCGACGATCTGGCTCACTGGACTCTTCCTTATCCGATGATGTACTCGAGTCCGAATCAGTGTCTGAAGGCTCCGGCTCCTTAAACACCCCCCTCTCAGGGCCTCGGCCTTTGGAAGAACGACTCGGCTGCCCAAACGCATATGCTGAGCGACCCGGATCCGTGTTGGGTACCATAGGCACCACCATAGGTTGGCTCTGAAAGTTATCGGCGCGCCAGCGATGCTCTTCGGCCAGTTGTGAATCATTCTTTCCCTGGCTGAGCGAGAGGAGGTATCTGTCGAATTCCTCGGCGGCGGCGGCAACTCGGGTGAATTGTTCCTTACCGAGGATGATATAACTTGGTCGTTTGTTTTTCCGTGCGTCGAAGGTAGCAAGGGCAATGGCTGTCTGGAATGCGTTGCGAATTTGTCTACAAATAAAGGGCTTTGATCAGCATAAAGATTTGGGTTGAGTGTGTGGAATGAATGACGGCAAGTTGTACAGTACCTTCCATTCCAGTTGAGCAGGTTCTTATCTTTGATGTCTTTGAAATGTTCTTTTGCGAACCGGATGATTTCTTTCTCCCGGATATCGAAGTCCGGATTTTGCGTCTCGAACTCCTTCCTGATCCGTCCGATGTTGTTCTTCCATATCTGGATGGATGTTCTCTTGTCCAGCCTTGGATAATACAAACTGACATGGATTCGGGACTTGAATGCCCGGTCGATTTGGCCGACGCGGTTTGTGGTGAGGAATAGGATCCCCTATCTGGGTTAGGAGACACTCAGAGAGTATCACTGTTGGATGCGTTGAACTTACACTGTAATATTCCAAGGTTCGAAGGAAAACTTCGCAATGGAATTTGCAATTAATATCATCTATATAATCAACAAACGGAGGGACGGACCTACCTGAAACAATAGCATTGCGGGGGAGATCGGTATCATTGCGTCGCTTAAGAAAAACACTATTGTGAAATTAGCAAAGCCTCGACGAAGAACTCGAGGTTGGAAGGATGCAACAAACTCGGCTTCGTCAAGAAGAAGAACGCATCCCCATTTATGAGCAAGCTGGAAGTTCCGCTCCAAGTTCTTCTCCACAAATTCAGCGTTGTCTCCTATGTCACCACATGTGACTGGGAAAAGAGGCCGTTTGGTATGGTCGGCAACGCATTCAGCTGTACTAGTCTTACCAACTCCTGGTTCGCCGTGCAGCAAAATAATCAGACCCTTACCTTTCCCCTGAATAAGGTCGACAGAGGGCAGGGAACCCTCTCGCCCTTCAGACTTGCTTGGGATACTCTCATGATTTTCAACCATAGCCAAGACTGTTTCTTTAATACTGTCGTTGATAACCAAGTTTTGCCAACCATCGGTATATTGAACATCGCTAATGCTCTCGATGTCGAACGTTGCCCATTTGCGAGAACGGAGAACGAACCCATAGACCTTAAAGGGAAGTAGGGCCTTCTGGTCTCGGGTCAAGTCTTCCGCATACCCCGTGGAGTCCATTAAGCTCCCATTCAGGCCTTTGAATTCCTGTTCTTCTTTTTCGTCGATGACGGAGTCTGGGGCAATCCACTCGTTCCCACAGCAGCCTTCTAAGTCGCATCGAGTACAATACCAATGACCCAAGTTTGTCTCTCGGATGTCATGATCAACTAGATTATCCAGTCCGATCTGTGGTTTGTTGTCTGACATCTCTAGAAACGCCAGTTGGAAATCAATGATTACCTGAGATTCCACTTGTTCCGGATGCTTATCCAGGGTTAATCCATGGTATTGCTTATGTGCTGTCTTTTGTGGGTTCGATAAAACTGCGAAGTTTTCGCCTCGAGTGACCATCGCTTCACGAATGCTTTCATGGTTCGGATCGCATTGCAATGGATATACCGGGAGAGCAGTCATATCTCGCTCTCCTTCATACTTCCGGATCTGGAATGTACGGTTTACTGGGCCATATTGGGCCCCATCGAAGTCAATGTAGAAGCACTCCACTATAAAATTCCCCGGGGAGTATCCTTGGTCCTTCAATTTGACCCCAGCATGGTTTGCCGGGGGTTCAACAAACGTGGAAGTGGAGTAAAGCGGTCTCCCTCCCGTTACCCGAATCACTCGATACCTAGAGTTCGCGTTAGCAGTCCATCATATGATTCCAATTTAGTTGAAAGGCTCACAGTTGGATCTGTTTTGTAGCGGGAGTGCGGACGGTGGTGCCTGGTCGGAACAGATGCCAAAGATCACAGAATGCTACTTTGCGAGCCGTGCCCTTCTCAAAATCCTCCCTTAACTTGAAGACATGACCTAAATGATCCGACATAAATCCGTTCAATAACCGTAGATGTTCAAGGGCCTTTGGACTCTCCGTTTCTTTTAATGGGCCAATGGCCGTTGAAGGGACTTGGCTTTCAGCTGTGCTGTCACCATGGATCTGTTCGAGTTTCTTTTGATGTTCCAAGAGTTCCTTCCAGAATAGAGTCAACAGCTTCAAGGGCCTCATGAAGGTGACTTTATGCTCGTGGGGACCGCGATGCGGGAGCTGGTCCGTGACTTCATTCAAGACCTTCAAAAGAACTGGCGAGCGAAGCCGAATCTGAAAGATAGGAAGACTGGCCTCTTTGCCATCAAGCTTTACTTTGTTCCCAGCGACACCCCCGGGGGACTGTTTCTTTGTGAACGACCGCGCCCCTCTGAACGGTTGAGGTTCTTCGATTAAAGTCTCAATGACGCTCTGTGGGCTGTTGTCGATTTCCGGGACGTGCTTCCACTCGCCTTTCGAATCGGGTATATCGTATACAACGGAGTACTCTTGCCAGCTGAGGCATTTGGTCGTAGCCTCGCTATCAGGTACCTTGCTTTTGTTGTAGTTGGTAGGGTCCAGTTTCTGCGGTCCAAGAATTGCAGCCTCGAGTGCTTCAAGACGGTCGTGAAAGAGTCGGTGGAGCATCGCTTCGTGAAAAAGTCGCGCTGGGACGTCTTGAATTCGCTCTTGTAAAGAACGCTGCTCATAGACTGTGGTGGCTCTATTCCAGTGTCGAAGGAGCCATGGATCATCTTTCGCATCCTCGAGTCGAGGTTCTGCCTCATTTGTCTTATTGAGTTGGGAATTTTGAGGCCCATCCTCTGCCTTGCTAGGTTGACAGTTCTTCACCGCATCAGAGGATAAAGAGGAAGACGGGGTGTTGGTTTCAGTCTGAGACGAGTCTGTGTTGCTGTCCGCGGCTGGTGTGAAGACACTCGGTTCGGAAGATAGACTGAAGGAGTGAGGATTTACACTGTCGACGATCGCTGTTGCCATGATGCAAAAGCTCCTGCGATGCTTCTTGGGCCTTCGAAAAGACGGAGAAATTCCGAGGCCACTGAGTTGGTCACTGATTTGTACCTGCGATACTCTGGCCAGTTTACCAGGCATATATACACGCGCTGTACTGTAACAGGTGTCAGCGTGTCAGCCTTGCTTTAAGGCAGCTGAAAAAAATCTCACCCCGCCAGAAAGACTTTTGCTTTTTATGCTCGGACATCCTTTTCGACAACTAATATTTTGCGCTCGAATTGTTTGCCTATTTCCCAGCGCCTAGTGCTGCAGCTACTAGGGATTAGCCGGACCAGAGGGAACTACTTGGACGGGGGAAGCTCTATTTTGGTCGTAGCGCCCCATCTGCACATACACGTGTCTCCACTAGGCATAAATCCTTCCTAATACGGAGTAGTTCCTTTACCATACCTCCTGGCCCTTGCTCGCCATCAGCAAATACTTGTCAGCTTTCTCCCCTCTAGCGTGGTGCGATGAACTGCGGCCGATCGAATGTCCCCGCCAAGCCGCGCTATATTTAGTTTGAGTGTCAGCAAAGGACGTGGAAATGATCTTGACAGGGAGTACTTGGGACTTCGGGCCAATGATTGATCTGATATAATCCCTCAACCCTACCCCTCACCATTCCTCCCCTTAGTGGTCGGAGTTGACCTGACTCTTGAACTGACAGGGGCATAGGAGGGTTTGGTCACTCCATAACACCACCATCTAACTAAGAACATCTTTGTGTTTTCTTCAGGCAACATAGGCCACGAACAGGATGGCAAAACAACCCGTAGCCAAGTTCCCAGTCCGCCATTCAACTAATATCCCCGCGAGCTTCATTGAGAATCACCAAACCACTGCCGAAGACGAAGAAAAAATCAAATTTGTTCATCGCATCAACTCCTTCCTCCCCGAGAAGGACGCAGCTCAGGATGAGCTAGAGTGTAAGCAACGAATGTGTGTGTATTCACCTTCCGCTCATCATATGCCGAAAATCCCGGAACCTATCACTTATTATCGAGGGCTATTTTGTTAGTGAGGAGTCTTTCAAAAGCACGACCAACAATGTTCAGGCCTTAAATGAGGCGCTAGACGCTTTCCGTCTGAAATTGTGCAAACCTGGCCAATTTCAAGTCAGCCAGCCTATGCCATCAGGCCAGAAAGTACACTGGTCGGATGTGATGAAGGAGCTGCAAAATGCCCAGAACTACTACAAGACCCGTCATGGAGGTGGACCGATTGGCAAAGCGATTTCCAAATTCGGGAGATATACGGAGTCGCTGAAGGGGTGGTTAGACCTGCTTCCAGCTGGGGATTATGGGTCTACTATATGCGGTACGTATGCATCTATCATATTCGACACGATCTATGCTAAGCGAGGATTGTACAGGAGGACTCAAGCTATTGTTATCGGTATGACAGCAGGAACATTCCAGATCGAGTTGATTCTCAACCCGCAAGCTCCGACTGACGCTATGTAGGCCCTTGATGAAACTCACAAGCTGGATAGCCTAGTTTTTGTGGCACTGTCGGACATACCCGAGATCTTGTACGAAGCCCGGTTCTACCTGGATGCGTACAGAGTTCCTAGGTTGAGTATTAATATGCTGGAAAAGATGGCTGACCTTTGTAACCACGTTCTTATTGTGCTGCGGGAAATCGTTTATTACTGTCTTGAATCAAAGTCTAGTAAGTACACATATTTGCTCTGTCTCCAGAGTGGGAAGGTCGCGTCTCTGATTTTCTTTTTTTTTCAATCTTTGCATAGGACATTTTATTTCGACGGTCTTCAAGGGGCCGAATTCGAAAGACTCTCTACGACAGACGATTTCCGACCTCAGGGAGCGCGCCACCTCTCTTTCTCGAGAGGCAGAGCTCACGAACCACCAAACTATACAGAATATCAACGAAGACATTCAAGGCATCAAGCAGAGTTCTCACAACATAGAAGGTAGCCGGACGGACATCTATGTCAATCTATACGTGCTCTACTCTGGACACCCTTCTCTCGATAGCAAAGGCGAACTTCTGTCCGACAGTATGGATGGTTAGTATCATGCAACTGTCAAACTTTTTATCAAATCTGAACCTGAAAAATGAAAATCTAGCGTCCCCTCGATTGTCTCTCGCCGGCGTTCAACTTCAAAACTCTATCAGTGCAAACCCTTCCCCGGGGATCCAGCCTTCGCGGAGTCCATCCATAACCGACCTACCAGATCTAAGAGATTTGCTCACCCTATGTGTCAATTCTCAATCTAACGATCATTTAAACGTTCCCCAACGGACTCATCGCCGACATCAATCTTTCCCCAAGCCCGAGGAGCCCCTGATCACCACCGAAGGCCTTTTGCACCTCCTCGCATTCGACGAAACCAAGGTCGCCAGTGACCGTGGCACGAACGTTCACCCCAGCAGGTTCAACAAATGCGAATCCCAAAAACTTCCCTTCATTACGAGATCAGCCCAGTTTCAAAACTGGATCAACAAGACTGAGAGGAAAAACGCCTCCCTACTCGTTCAAGGTCACTTTGACTCTGAAGATGGCACATCGGCTTTGACACACCTCTGCGCAAGGATCGCTTACGAGTCCGCTCCCGATCCCAAAGTGCTGATTCTGACTCACTTTTGCTCGCTCCATACGGCCAGTCGCGCGGAGATCGGTCGCCGGGCTGGTGCCACGGGGTTAATCGCCAGCTTGATCGGTCAGCTCCTCTCGTACGACTCCCATCGAGTCCAATTTGACCTTTCGCAGATCACGAAACATGCATTATCACGGATCGAGGAGTTTTCATTGAAGAAACTGTGCTGGCTTTTCGGGATGTTGATTACCCAGGTTAAGAAGGGAATCACGATGATCTGCATAATTGACAATATCTCATCGTACGAGACGGACGAAGCGGTGGGGGATCTGGAGCAGTTGGTCCGTTGTCTGCAAACCTGGGTCATACGGGCAAACCAGACTTCGTCCAAGCCGAGGATGAAGTTGTTAATCACCGACACGAACCAGACCACCCGGGTTTACCGGTATTTTCAACACGATGATATTCTGAACCTCGAAGGTGAATCAGGGGATGATTGGGAGGATGACTCTGAGGAGGACAGCTGGATAATATAATTGGGGAGGTGCTCACCGTTCGCAAATCGGCATCATGAGTAGATAGTAGTCTTGTTTAGCTGATGCGACTACTACCATTTGGTGGTTTTGCAAAGGTCGGCATTCGTAGACCCCTTTCAAGGTTCCACTCTGAGTGCATTCGATTAGTACGGCAGGTGGAACAGAGCCATAGTTCTGTGTTGACTTGACGGAAGGATTATGAGGGACGCTGGAATCCGGCGACAAGCGGGTGGTCAAGATGAAGTATTGATTCTAATGCCATCTCTTGGTATGTTGGACCAATTAAAAGCAGCCATCATCGGCCACTCATCATGACTCAGTCATATGGCACTATCATGCGCTTAATTGTGCCATCCGAGAAATCAGCAAATAAAGGACTTGCGGTAAGTACCCTGGTCCCGACGACATCCAGACAAAGCATAATGTGGGTAACCCACCGAATAAAGCCCACCCCCAGAATTGGAGTGTAATTTGTTGCTAAATATGCCTCGACATGTAAGAACTCGTTCTAAATTGTGCAATCTACTCCACAAAGCCACCCACACATATAAGGATTCGGCAGTAACCTCCAGATGCGCCCCAAATTCTGGTTCAATCACCGGTAGCAGGACTGACGGACTCCACTCCCCCAGCTCTGCAACGCAAAAAGTCAGGATTAGGGGATCTTTGCTCTCCATTGCCACGACGAGTGAATGTTTGAGAAGATGCGCCAAGTCAAGCCACCATATCGCGGAAGGCCGTCACATGACCTAGGGGAAAAGATACCAGTTTACACCCGAGGCATCAATTATATGCAAACATTGCAAACCTGCCAGCGACATCTTTTCAAGATCACGTGTACCCTATCTAGAATTTCTTAAGCCATCACCTTATCTCGTGTCACCGCTGGGTTTATTGCCGTTAATACATCCTCAACCTTTATCACTCTCGCGCCTTTCACGACTATTTTTCATCCGGTGATCCACTTTTTTCTTCCCAATTATCATCCTGTCCACCATATTCACACATCATGGATCACACGCGCGATCCCTGTCCCTGGGTTGCCCTGAGCGACTTTGGCGGTGCCTTCGCTATGGGTGCTATTGGAGGTGCTGTCTGGCATGGTGTTAAGGGATTCCGCAACAGCCCGTACGGCGAGCGCCGGATAGGTGCCCTCACAGCAATCAAAGCCCGCGCCCCCGTTCTCGGCGGTAACTTCGGCTGTTGGGGAGGTCTTTTCAGTATTTATGACTGTTCAATTAAGGGTATCCGCAAGAAGGAAGATCCCTATAATGCTATCATTGCTGGTTTCTTTACTGGTGGCTCCCTTGCTATCCGTGGTGGTTATAAGGCCGCCCGAAACTCCGCTATTATGTGTGCCGTCTTCCTCGCTGTCATCGAGGGTGTCGGTATTGGTTTCCAGCGCATGATGGCCGATAACACAAAGCTCGAGGTATGTTGGATTTGTGACCTTCCGGGTATACAATTGGACGTGTCTGCTAACGATGGATATTATTAGCTTCCTCCCCTCCCTGCGTCGGAGCAGAAGGCCCACGCTTGAATTCCCTCCTCGGTTCATATCTTCCTTCGGTCACCATCAACGTATCCTCCCTTCTACCTTTGTCTTCATAACAACATCTTCGCATCAATACTCCCTCTCTCCTCAGGCGTTCGGTTGATATCATTGTTCCTAAACAACATAGCACAGAGGCTCCCGTTTTGTTCCTACTTTCCCCCTCGCTTTTAATACCGCGCCCTACGGTTTTGAAGCATTGTACATTAAAGACCGAAAATTCATGCTCACGGCTGGTTCTAAGACTGGTATTTGCCTTTTCATGGCCTGGTGGCTAAACCCCAAGATTTCATTCACATTCGTTTTCTTCGTCCTTTAGATGACTGATGAAATAGACAATACAAGCCGCATGTCGCTTGGGATCCTGCTAATAACCCGTGGGTCGAATAGTGCTCACAGATAGCAATGCATAATCTATCGTCTGCGCCTCCTCAAGCAGCTCTCAACCACTACGATGTAGATCGGAATGCCAACTGTATATAGTTTATGGACCCACTTGTGGTATGTGGGATGGTACTTCAAGAGGCCGCAGGGCTCTTCCCCGGATCGCTGAAGGAGGTCACTTTAGTACTCAATATTTAAGTCGAATTTGAAATACCAAATGCTACCTAGTTATATGCTATAATCAGCGACCAAGCGGTCAATAACATAATGCATTCGCTAACTCACGGGTACCGCAAATCCAGCTGATACCGGCCGTTCTCAAAGACCCGTCTGCATTTATCTTAGAAAATGGCTCGGCTAGGCAATTCATGGACGATGTCATTATGACCTTCTAGACCTTACTCAAGTAAAGATGGGAATCGTTCAGTGTGTCGCCGACACTTCACCCCCGCTCCAGCAGTTGTCTCTTGGGTTTTGCAGGTGGTTGTGATCTCCCGAGGTCGAAAAAGTGCACCTGAGGGGCCCGTGAAGGGCTCCAGGGCTCCAGGGAGGGCTGTCAGCCTTGCTTATATAAAGAGCCGCTAGTTCGGGGCTAAGGGCGTTGATCCAAGGTTGCCCCTCAGCCCCACAGCTACCCGACCAAAACCAAGGATCATCATCTCAAACATCACAACTTTGGAAATACAAGAAACACCTGGGGGCGCCTAGGTATATACTCCATGGAGCCTGTCAGCTTTGCTATCGGGATTATAGGGCTAGCAGGTCTTTTCAGTACTTGCTTGGACGCTGTTGAAAGATTCGATTCGTGGAAAGACTACGATTTCGAGTTTCGCGCTCTTGTCGCCCAATTTAAAGCCCAAAAGATTCGACTCGCAAGATGGGGTCTGGCCGTGGGCCTGGAAGACGACGAACTCTCATATGACCATAACGTCCTTCTTGACGACCCAAAAATTGGGTCTACTATCAAAGAAGTCCTCTTCGCAATCAATGCTGTTTGCCGTGATGAAGATAAAGCGTTTTTGACACCGATGCTGGGAGCTGATGAGAAGTCCAATAATGACCAGCTGTTCCACCGCCACCCTCCCCGCGAATCCAAGCGGCAGAAAATTGGATGGGTACTCAGAACCAAAGCTAAGCGTGTCGCCCAAGTTGATCATTTCTCCAAATTGGTGGAAACTCTCCATAACTTGATACCAATCGAGGATCTAAAGGGATATAAGGGAAGGAAGCCTACTGGCGGTGAGTGGCCATGTTTTTCTGTAGCGAATTTGGAAAACTCATCAACATTCTTTTTGGCTCTACAGACACAGTGCTGGAGACAGATGCATGGCGAACTGAACTCGAAAACCTGTTAAAGCGTATGGAGACTCAGATGGAAGGTTGTCCCCACCCCAATTTCCCTTCATTTTTCCTAGCTCACGGTTCATGATTCTAGATGAGTATAGACGAGATTTACATGCATGGCTGCTCGGATCTACCTCTACGAATGATCTGTACGAGATATTTACCGAGAGGAAAATTGAAGGCACTTGCGAGTGGGTTTTGCATCAACCCTGGTTCCTCGAGTGGACCTCGCCAGACTTCCCAGATGGATGTGCTAAGGTCCTCTGGATCAATGGTCATGCCGGCTCTGGGAAGTCAGTCATATGTGCGAGAGTTATTGAGAGCGTTTCTTCCAATTCGAAGGGCCCCATTGCTTATTTTTTCTTCTCGTCCGACTTTGAAAGCAGAAGAGACCCATTTATTGCAATTAGGATATGGCCATCCCAGTTGTTATGTCACCCTGTCCTTTTTTCTTTAGCCCGCGAGAGATTGACAATGCAACAAGGGCAGAGAGCAACTCGCGGCGATACTCTAAAGCTTTTGCGTGATCTTGTCATAAAGGTCCCCCATTGCACATTTATCTTGGACGGCCTCGATGAATGTAGATGGGTTGAGCAGGACCATAACTCCAACGATGGTGCTTCAATCGTTGACTTTTTGGAAGCATTGCAACGAGCAATCTATGGTACATCTACTCGAATTTTGGTAGTGAGTCGTGATGAGCCAGAGATCCGGGCTTGTCTTGTCAACAAGTCTAGTACCAACGACACCATTATCATTCAGCACAGTATCACACCCGAGGACGTCCGGTCCGATCTCGACATGTTTTCACGGAGCATAGTGAACAAAAAGTTATCAACAATGACGGAGGCGACAAAGAGCGATATTTCTCAAAAATTGGCTGAACGTTGTAACGGACAATTTCTCTGGGTCCAGATGCAGGAAAGTCAGCTGCGCGATTGGAAAAGTCCAAAACAACTCGAAAAAGCAATCAATTCCACTCCTCCTGGTCTCAGCAAGACCTACGACCGAGAATGGATGGGAATCTCACTTCTCTCCGACGATAATAGGGAACGGACTATCTCTTTACTACGATGGGCCGCGTTTGCCCTTCGGCCGCTTTCGGTCTCTGAGATAGCTGGAGCCCTATCGATCAGCGCAAATTGTGATGAGGTCAGAATTGACGAGGTCCCGGATAGAATCAACGATAGCTACATCGAAACAGAAATAATGAGACTTGGTGGGTCATTGATTGATATTCGAAATCCCATGGCAGGATATGACCCTAGGTCTATAACGGTACATTTGGCTCATTTCACTGTCAAGGAATACTTGCTTTGCAACCTTCCAGCGTCAGGGAGATTACTACAATTGAACTCCAGCTTGAAATCTTCTACCGAAGGAATTGAGAACCTTTTGGCTGCCAAGATGTGTCTTTGTTACATTGACTGCGAAGGAGTTTGGCAAGAAACCTCTGAGGAGGGAAGAGACGAGGTCCTCGACTCTTTCCGGAATTACGCTACCAGATCATGGTATCAGCACGCCTCTCTCGGAAATATGCGTGACTCGGACCTGGTGAAATCTCTGAACCAGCTTTTTGATGTCGAAAACCCAAACTGGGCCTCGTGGAAGGAATGGCTCGACTCGAGTGATGAGTCACAAAGAATAACATGTGTCGACAGCGGAGAGGATTCAGACTCATCGACTGCTGATGACGAACAAGAGATAGGGCCTTCCAATTGTGCAGACAATTCGGACTTATCGGTATTTAAAGACGGGCAACCTACCCAGACCCTCTCCATGAGCCCTTTGTACTACGCTGCATGGCTTGGTCTGACTGACACTATGGACCTCCTCTTGCGAAGCAATAAATACTCTATAAATGAACAGGGGAAGTTTGGACGGACGCCATTAGTAGCAGCCTGCGAAAGAGGGAACCTGGAGGCTGTCGTGAAGCTCTTAGACAGTGGCGCCGATCTCGAGATCGCCGGCGATAATGAGCACACCCCTCTTCAAGCTGCCGCTTGCAATGGGCATACCGAAGTAGTAAAACTGCTTCTTGAGAAGGGCGTTAATACCCACAATGGATCCGATGGATCGAAAACGCCACTTTATTGTGCCTGCTCAAATGGCCATCACCAGGTGGCCCAAATGCTCCTTCAAAGGGAACCAGATATGATCGACAGACAAGACAGATGGATACCCCTAGTTGCTGCCTCCGATGGCGGGTTCCTAGGCATTGTTCAACTCCTTATTCAAAAAGGAGCAAATGTTAACGTCCCGACTGGGTCTGGACGGACACCTCTTTATTGCGCTTGCAATGCAGGCCATAGTGAGGTTGTGCGCCTATTGCTTGATGAAGGCGCAGAAATCGAGTATCGCTGCCAAGACGAATGGACGGCGGTGAATGTCGCCTCCTACAGAGGATTTCTAGACATTGTTCTACTTCTTATTGAGAGAGGAGCAGATATCAACGTCCAGAACGAGTATGGGAATACACCCCTCTACAACTCCTGCTGCACAGGTCATATTGAAGTTGTGCGCCAATTACTTGATAAAGGTGCAGACATCAACCGTAGCAACACATTCAAATGGGCGCCGATGAACATGGCCTCACATCAAGGACTTTTAGACATTGTTCGACTTCTTATTGAGAGAGGAGCAGATATCAACGTCCAAGATGAATTTGGAAGGACGCCTCTCTCTTGTGCTTGCTACCGAGGTCACGTTGAAGTTGTCAAGACCCTTGTTTTAAGCGGAGCAAACCTTGAGACCGCCAATCAAGATGGCTTCACACCGCTAAACGTCGCTTCTGAGAGAGGCTTTTTGGACATCGTTACTATACTGCTCAACAAGGGAGTGTCTCTTGGTAGCGGAGCACCTGATGGTTGGACGTCCCTTCATCTGGCTTCTTGGGATGGCTCTGTTGATATTGTTACTCTATTGCTTGAGAAAGGGGCAGCTATTGATAGTGCAAAATCAGATGGTAGGACGTCCCTTCATGTGGCTTCTGAGGAAGGCTATTTTGATATTGTTACTTTATTGCTTGAGAAAGGGGCTGCTATTGATAGCGCAACACCTGATGGTATGACGCCCCTTCATCTGGCTTCTTGGAATGGCTCTGTGGACGTTTCTACTCTATTGCTTGAGAAAGGGGCTGCTATTGATAGCGCAACACCTGATAGTTGGACGCCCCTTCATCTGGCTTCTTGGGATGGCTCTGTTGATATTGTTGCTCTATTGCTTGAGAAAGGGGCAGCTATTGATAGCGCAACATCAGATGGTTGGACGTCCCTTCATGTGGCTTCTGAGAAAGGCTATGTTGATATTGTTACTTTATTGCTTGAGAAAGGGGCAGGTATTGATAGCGCAACACCTGATGGTATGACGCCCCTTCATCTGGCTTCTGAGAATGGCTATGTTGATATTGTCACTTTATTGCTTGAGAAAGGGGCAGGTATTGATAGCGCAACACCTGATGGTCGGACGTCCCTTCATCTGGCTTCTTGGCATGGCTCTGTGGACGTTGCTACTCTATTGCTTGAAAGAGGGGCAGACATTGCCAGTGTGGACAAAGACGGCTTTACGTCTTTACATTTTGCTGTACTCGGTAATTCTATAGAAGCTGTCACTCTTTTGCTCGATAAGGGTGCGGTTCTCAATAGTGTGGCGAATGGTGGTGTCGTGCCTTTACACCTTGCTTCGTTGAATGACTCACCCGATATTGTCAATTTGCTGCTCGACAAAGGGGCGGACATCGACAGTGTGGAGTTCTATATGGGGACTCCGCTACGTATAGCTTCGGTGTCTGGTCATCTGGACGTTGTTAATCTGCTGCTAGAGAGGGGCGCGGCCATCGAGAGCGGGAATTTTGATGACAGGAGGCTCTTGCGCTATATACCACCACATGACCAACTAGAAGTCATCACCAATTTCCTTCGTTCCACAAAGTTCAAGATTGACATTCGCGTTGAAAGAGGATGCGCGCCACTGTTCTATGTTATTGCACGAGGCCCCAGCAGAGCGGTGCAACTTCTCCTTCCACGCCTCCCTGCAAATGCGAAGGACCGGTATAGCGCAATGCCACTGCCAGCCGCAATGAGAAAGGGGCATGAAGAGGCCATCGACAAGCTGACCACATTAGCGGGGCGGCAGTCAAACTTGGATGGACTTGGTCGGGACTTGATCTGGTGGGTGATAGGGACTGGGCGTGGTCGAGTCCTTGACATGGTGCGCCAGGAGTATACACAAAAGTTTGGGACTCGAATCACCCAAGGTAGTAACGACAAGCCATGGTCTTTCGTTGATTTGGACCAGTCGCAGAGTTGCGATGTGTGCACCCTGCCTATACCGACGGATACTCCATATCGCAGGTGTGAAGATTGCAACAATTTTAACATTTGCTCACAGTGTGTGGGAGTGAAAGTGAAATGTCTGGATACTGCTCACGAGTGGTCCTCTCGTGAGCCTGATGGTTTTGATAATGACGTGAAGGGTCAGAAGGATGGATGAGAAGAATGACAAGATGAAGGAGGGCTACGATGGGAACCGAGGTTTTCATATGGATCATATAATACATATTCAGCTTAGACCTCTTTCAACTAACATATCCCTGGAGATAAATATGCAAGACTCGCAAAGCCCTAGGAAGCAAAGTTTTTCTGGCTAGCATCCTCACTGTATCCATCACCAGTCCACCCGGGTAAACCAAGGCTGCTATGGAGACTCAGCTGTCGTTGCAGGTGTTCTTAGCAACTGACGAATCTGCAGAGATGCCCAAGGGAAAATATATCAACACCGACTAAGAATCTTAGGCTATCCGGTTCTTCTTCCGACGCCGCCAAGCCTCAACGTAATATATATCATCTCCCTCGCCTAGCGAAGATTCTGCATCACGATGCCCTTCGTAAAAGTAAAACTTTCTCCTAGGACCTCAGATGCTGGAGATGACCAGTCATGAATGAGAGTATCTCTATCTGTAAGTCCCAGTAGAGATTGCAACAAAGTGGCTGTGAAGAAAAGGGCTGCCGAGAGTGGTAGAGAGGTAGCAGGCACTTGTTCCAATTTGAACATGAAAGGGAGGCTGCTGTAGATCTCCTGTGACAGGAGCGTAATAGCGGCATATGACTGGGCATGTTGTAGCTTGAAAATATCGCTTGGAAGCATTGCGGGGACCATGATGTCGCAACTGTCGATGATTATCCGGTTGGCTAAAATGCGGGCTAGGCGGAAGTAGTTCCACATTCGAGCATACCAAACGTCCTGGTAAATGTATTGTGGGCCTTTAGGAAGCTCGTGATACGCCCACGACGCGGGAAGTGAAGTCGCCCAGTTTTGGAGGGTTTGATCACTTTTTATAGCCAGTACAACTAGCTGGTCAGGTGGGGAAAAGCTCTGGTTGGCCAGCACACGACTATTCACCAAGGTACCCAAAATAGTAAAGAGTCTCATTGCTGATAACAAGGGATCCTCGTCGTCTTCTGGGGTATTTGATGACGCTCCAAAGCGACCTGGTAATTCCAGTAAGAATTGCGGAACCGTCTTGCCACTGATAAGACACGCCAGTGTCTCGAAAGTACGAGTTGTTAGTAGATTCCTTGCTCTAATGACATTCCAACGTACCGTGGTGTAACATATCTCTATAATTTCTTTCACCGGTGAGACTGGTAGACCGTTGGTAGAACACAAATAGCCCAAGAATGCGGCAGCGCCGTGGACATGCTTTTGCCAGGCATATGAAGAGGAGTGTCTATCACATGTTATCATCTGCAACACCAACCATCCGTCAGTCTGGTGGGTAAAGTTGTATTAGTGGGATTTCAGAACACAGAACCTCGAAGATAGACAAAATGAAACTTCCAGCCACAGATTGTTCAATCCCACCGCTATGATGACCAATGGTTGCTTTAGTGAGGATCCTTATGGCAAAGTTGTATTTTCTGCGCGCCAGATCCATCATATCGGGATTTTTGTGGACAACAGCAAGTGCAGCGAGGCCAACAGAGGTGAGGCTGACAGTGACGGAAGAAGGGTGCTCCGCGCCGGAAACCATCCACTTCTTGCATTCTCCACCCAAAATCGCAAAGTTGTCAGAAAATACTTTTTGTGCAAGTTCTTCGACGTTAAAAGTGGTTCTGGTTACGACTGGGCTCCAACACGTGGTATGCTTGTTAACCGTGGTCTGCCTAGTACTTGAAGCATGCAACCTCCGAATTGTCGATGTGGTCTGATCACGAAAAAGCAGATCTGACTGAGACCTATAACCGGTACAGTCTAGACCAGCTCGAGCGCACTGGCTGCATCTTGGTCGGAGGAGGTTGCACTATCGAGAGGTTAGCCTGGAGAACAAAGCCGATAAAAGTGTTTTGGAAGTGGTGAGCAAACCTTGATTCTCCTAGATCTGCAGTTCCCACAAGCCGGGCTAGCTCTGGCAGATGCCATGGATGGTGGCAGAATGAGGTTCCAAAAATGATCCAGTAAAAGAACGTTGCAACGGTACCAGCACTGCCCCTTGGGCACCAAAAGCTGGTCTGTTGGCAGATGTAAAATGACCCACGGTGTATCTTTATGCGGCTATCGAGACATTAGAAAGACGGTCAGATATATTGCGAGTCTTGAGTTGACCTTGAGTGACCCAGACGGTGGGGTAGAACAAACGGTTCCTAATTGGTTAAGCTTAGAACGCTAATCTACGACTGACTTACCTAAATGGGGATGGCGCGAACCTTGCTGTTACCTTCCCGCTGATCTCCGACACAGCCATGGAAGTGGGATAGCTTTTGCACTATACTACGAGTGACTTGCCTGAATGAGTATAGAGCGTACAGTAGCGTCTGATTATTTGCTATTTCATGAATGAGTTGCCCAGTATAGACACCGCCGATGATCACACACAGAACTATATATTCCGTCACATTTCTAGCTAAGAAAGATGGCGAGACTGTCTTCGATATTGTTATCATCACATTGGAAATATATTTCTCTTTCTTGTCTCACTCCATATAAACTTCGCTTCAAACATCACTTTCATCTACTATGGAGCCTATCCGGAATGTCGCACTCCTAGGGGTTAGTTGAGTGGCAACGAAATATCTACGTTTGTTATACTGATACGCGGTCAACAGAAAGGATGGCTGGGATCTGCAATATTGGAGCAGCTCGTGAACACGGGCTTTCAAGTCACGGTGTTGAGTCGCACGGCTCGCTCTATGGATGTACCGCCTTCCAGCATCAAGACTGTGCAAGTCGATTATTCATCTATCGACAGTCTTGTAGCTGTTCTCCGGGGCCAGGATGCCGTTGTATCTACCGTCGGAACATCTGGTATTAGCGTACAGAAGTCGGTCATCGATGCGAGCATCAAGGCTGGCGTTAGACGCTTCATCCCTTCCGACTTTGGGGCGCTTACCACCAGACCTGGAGCCGAGACACTTCCGCTGAACGCTTTATGGATAGACATCCAGAAGTATCTCAAAGAGAAGGCGCTGAGCGGACAGATTGAGTACACACTCTTTGCTGTTGGCCCCTTCTTGGAATTTGTCATGTCGATGCCGTTTTTAACCGATCTGCAGACTCAGACTGCCCCAGTCTATGACAATGGTGTGCATACTTTCAGCTCGACTAGTCTGTCGAGCGTTGCAAAAGCCGTTGCTGGTGCTTTGAATAATGCTACTGAGACGAAAAACCGCCTGGTTAGCGTCCACGACATTGTCCTGACTCAAAACAAAGTCTTGAATTTGGCAAAGAAGTACTCGCGGCCTGATGTCAAATGGATCGAGAATCCAGTGGACGCAGCGGCTGAGCTTGAGACGATTCTCAAAAATACCAAGCAGAGTGGCCTGGACCTCTTCAAAGCACTTGCGCTGCTGAAAGCTGCGCTCTTGAGTGGCAAATTCGAAGCCGAGTTCAAGATTTTGGATAATGACCTTGTTGGAGTGCGCCTTCTCTCCGATACTGAATTTGAGAAGATATTTGCCACGGCTTTTGAGCCAGGCCAGATGATTGCACAAGAGGACCTTCAGGCAAACGTTGAAGGGATTTGAGACGAGGCTTAGCAAGAAGTTGCCAAAATGTCGCAGATGTTATTACGTAGTGTCTTCCTATTTGTTGGTTCCTGTGACCGAGTGCTACTGAAGAAAGAAGGCGAAGGAAAAAGATTCATTATGTGACATTTTCATTCGTGTTTTCCCCTTAATACAGCCAGCAAGTGTCCCTGGTTTGGGTGGACTTCGCCATAGGCACATTCTACGAGGGGAATAACCAGGAAAGGCAGGAAAGGCGAGAAGCTTAGACTTAAATGCATTGTCCGACATATCCACTTGCCCCAGGTGGCAAAGTACTCCGCAACCCCTTGCACTTTTAATGTAATTGAACGAGACTCAACGAGAAACAAGCACTGGCTAATAATTTTGGCGCCCACTGTCAAATTGATAGCCCCACAATATCGTGGCAACAAAGGTGGCTGAGTTGGTGGATTATATGAACCGACTTGGACCCTTGAATGGATAGAACATATGATGTGGGACAAAAGACCAGAGCGTTGAACTCAAAAGTGCATATCTTGCGGAGAAGGTAACCGAGCTCTTCGGTAGTAGATAGTTAGCATCCGGAGGTTGTGTCACCACATTTTAATAATCAGCTGCTTTGGTTGTAGATTTCTCTAGGCGAAAAGGACAATGCCCAGGTGAAAAGTCGCCACAGATAACTGACGTAAAATGCGTCTCTATTATATTGCCGGGCAGCTGCGGATGCATGGATAATCTTGGGAGCCATGAAGAACTGATGTCAGGGTACCCATTCTTTTTCCTATCGGGTTTGTTTCGGAGTGGAAACAAAGTGTTCTATTTGCGAACCAAACTCGTTGAATGATTGGATTGATCTGAAGTTTAAGAATCGAAATTCTAGAAAACGCCAAGTCCACTCGCAAGACGATGACGAACTGTTCAACCTTGGGAAGATGACGAAGCGTTCGAGACCGTTTGTGGAAACCTCAGCCGCATGGTCTGATTGGCTGGTTGCGTTCGGAAGACAACCTTATTGACTGAACCCGCATCTATAATTGTAGTCTATCCACACCCTGCACACCTTTTGGTCCTCTCGCAAAGTTTCATCCTCATCCGGACGACTCCACCAGGCGCAATAAAAAGATGGACATCCGCAGATATGGCTTCCTTTTTCTTTCTTTCTTCAAACACATTCATTGATCCTTCAAGTCACTCTCTTCTTGAAGTCATTCATTCATTCGAGGTTGATCCTCAATTACTGTCACTTTAGTATCTCTGTAAACCAGTGAACTACTTTGTCTTACCACATTCACTCCCTCAATTTACAATCTTCCATCATGACTTTCAACGTCTTCCTTACCGGCCTTCTCGCTGCCACCGCTGCTGCCCTCCCCCACTCCGCTCGATCCGGAGAATCCGGCGCCGTTGAGACCCGCGACTCTGGCAGTGGCGGTCTTCAGATCGTCAACAACATGGGTACCGACGTCTACCTGTGGACCACCGCGTCCGACCCTGGTAGCATGAAGACTCTCAGCACCGGAGGTGACTACAGCGAAGACTGGACCACCAACTCCAACGGTGGCGGTATCTCCATCAAGATCTCCACCAGCGAGTCCCAGGATAGCGTTCTTCAGTTCGAATACACCCAGGATGGCGAGAAACTGTTCTGGGACATGTCCTCCATCGATCTCGACGAGACTTCCGACTTTGTCAAGTCTGGCTTCACCGTTCAGCCCAGTGACTCGAGCTGCAAGTCGGTTTCTTGTGCCGCTGGAGATGCGAACTGCAAGGATGCTTACCAACTCCCGGATGACGTGAACACCTACTCTTGCTCTCTGAGCGCTGGTTTCACTCTTACTCTGGGATAGGTTATCCTTTTTCTTTTCTTCTTAAAACCGGCAGGACCGATGGAATTTTGATTTTTTGATTTTTCTTTATGATTTGCAGAACATTACTGCCTTGGGTTTGTTGACACACTCTTGGTATGTATATAAACTTCTGCGGAAGTCAATATTTACTATGCAGCAGTGAGCTTATCAAGTATCACTAGCACAATACAAGAATGTGTTTGAAAAAAGAAAACATATCTCGGCTCTTTGGGTGTAGTTGTGACTTGACGTTTGTCTTGTTCGCCCTGAGCGTCTCGATAGTGTTCCTTGCTATTGTCGTTAACCTATCGGGGGTTTCGTAGCCGTTTCTATGAATCGTGGGCAGCGAATTTGGGTTCAATAACATCACGGGACTTGTGAAGTTTTAAGATACATATGTAAGATGTTGTTGAGACTCTGCATTAAACATATACTAGGCCTTGCTTCTCTCCTCCCCATAACTGAACTATTCTCCTTCCTTCTCTCTCACCCTTCGCAATAGCAGATAGGTCAGCCATGGTTGTTCTCGCCCTTCGCTCCCTATCAGTTGTTGATGGACACAACCACTTTCGTCTTTTGTTTCCTGTCAAATAACCTTACTACGGTCGCTATAATCTCCCATTTAATATTTGGTTTGGCCAAGACAATTTCAATTATGATCGTTGATTTCCCAAGGATTGCAGAGAAGGGTGCTAAATTTGGTGCGTTAAAAGATATACAACTACTACTTTCAAGGATATCCTACACTGAAATTGCTAGGTCTTCTATCGATCTAGATCAAACAGATCAAACAGTAAGACCAGAGCGGACTGTCTTCGTGAAATAGGAAGCTATAGACGTAGTTACGACGTAAATAGTATAGATTTGGTAGGCACGAACCTACCGGGTAGAAGGTATATCGTCTTTCCACCAGGGCCCTAGATGCTTTTTTATCCAACAACATTCTCATTATGGAATACACTATTACCATGACCTTTCGCACACTCGTGCAAGTGCCCTCCGTGCTCCCCACGCCTCCTCCCTCCGCTGTCCCCTCTACCCCCTCCGCCATCAACAACCTGGCCAAACTGCCAGCACCCCTTTGGGGGGTAATCCTCGTCGTCGTGACCTTCCCGTGCGGTGGTATCTCTTCTTCTTCTTCTTCGAGAAAAGAAGAAGAAGAAGGGTAAAAAGCCCGAGGAGGGGGCCGAGGCTCCCGCAAAGACCGAAGGGACCCCGTAAGTTAAAGACTATGATCCCTATAGAAGCCCTTTTAGAAGCTCTTAAAGGTCTTTTGGAAGGTCTTTTGGAAGGTCTTTTGGAAGGTCTTTTGGAAGGTCTTTTGGAAGGTCTTTTGGAAGGTCTTTTGGAAGGTCTTTTGAAAGGTCTTTTGGGAGCTTTTTTAGGGGCTCTTTTGGAGTGTCTTTGTACATATTGGCTGACATCTCGTGGCATAGGTTGGATGACAGGACAACGGCCATCCTAAGTCCCCAAGAGGCCCTCACTAAGGACTGGCTCCGAGCGAGGGAGGCAGGTAAGTTACGGCTCAAGAGCCTTATCATTACCCCCACGCCGTAGTAGTAAACGCTGACGATTGTGGGTCATCAAGGCGACAACAGTCGCCCCCTCCGCGTCTTGGTGGAGGCGGAAGGCCCCAATATCGCCCTGCCCGCCGCCGACGAGGGTGTCAGGTTCGTCCCGGTCCCCCCGGGATACGTACTCCCTGCCTCGCGCCGCCCCGCCTCCCCCTCCCGCCAGCCCCTGGCTTATGAGGCTAGACCCCGCCAGCGCCGCAGCCCTCGCGACCTCCTTCCGGACCGCCGCGCACGGAGGCAAGGAGTTGGTCAGCTGACAAAGCTCAACATGAAGGGGTCCTCAGTCGACGGCGTTCCTCTCTTGTTTTGACCGTTTTCTTCACTCCGAGAACCTTAGCGAGGTGAGCTGAATGAAAATGGAAGTATCATATATATTGGGGACGAAGAGGTGATGTTTTGTGGCGTTCCTCTGGGCTTTTTGACCGTTTTTGCTTCTCTCCGAGGACCTCAGTGAGGTGAGATGAAGGAAGAAAACTGGGTGCAGATGTGAGGGGGAGGTGAGAGTGAAGGGAGGGGGTTTTTGGTTGATTTCTTTTTGGTTTTGGTTTTGGTTTTTGTTCTTGGTTTGATTTTATCTTTATTCTTTTTGGTCGACTGGTCCTCTTCGGAGGTGACTATGTCTGAATTTATACTGCCGGCGCCCTGGGGCACCATGACTTTTCTCCTGGACCTGCATTTCGCTGTTCACTGTAGACTCTTTGTCCACCGGGGTTAGATCTTGTAGTAAATCCTTATTGATCTACCATTTCGATAGGGTTAAAAAAGTATTTGAAGAAGTATTGAGTATTGGACTTATAGACTTCTGACTTCGATATAAAATCTATCTTATGGGAAAGTGAAGTTCAGAAAAGGATGGCATTGAAATCTCAAAAGCACACAGAAGCAACCTATGCATCTATATAGATCGTTCAAGTCGGTAGAAAGCAACATAAACACCAATATTCGGCAGTCTGGTCATAATTTGATCACTCTAGGCATCACTTTACCATTTAATGCTGAGCTGAATGCTTCAGAATTCTCTTCCAAAAGCTCTTAGGTGGCTTTGGGGGAGCATTATGAGTCTCCTTTGAAACACTGGCCGTATCAAGGGATTGAAGGCTTTGGCTAAGTTTATCATTGATCTTATCCACCTTTGCCGACAGCTCGAAGAACTGGTCACGAGAATCGCACGTGCAATCTCTAGCTGGCTCTATTTGTTTGGAATTGTACCCACCCTCTCTGGAGCAGTCGCCGTGGTCCTCGTAGTCCTGAGCCAGCTGGTGTCGCATCTGCTGGTTTGCATCGCGCCCTAAAGAAGCATAGGTCCGGTTGAACTCACTCTCAGTGAGACCTTCCATAGCGGTATAGAGTTCGATGTTTCGAACGGTGCGTTCCTTATAGACATTTGCCAGCTCTGTAGCAATCTGCGCCCCCTCGGTACAGAACTGACTCATCTCTAGACAAAAGTTCGCAGCCTGAAAGTAACCAGGTCCGATGGGAGTTATATCTGATAAGCTGAGAGCCTTTCTGTTCCATTCGTCTACTCGTTGGACTAATATCCGGCGGGTATGCTCGTTCTCAATAACGGAGGTGAGTACATCTTGGCTTGGCTGGCAGGGGTCGTATTGAGGAGGGCGGTCGTTGCAGTAGGGGACTGTCTTCGATTGTTGGCTTTCAAAAAGTTCCGACATTTTCAGGGACGGCTAAACGAGACTTGTATAGTTGGAAGACTTTGTATCAGGGAGGAAATAGAAATGAAGACAAAGATCCTTCTAAAATAGCTGAAGAAACGTATCTGTCCTGGCTTCTGCTACCCGCCGCCTAATATAGATCCTAGAGCCATGGTAGCTAATTCGGGCTCCGCTAACCTAAAAGGCTCTGTCTGTATAACCTTTTCGTATAGTCGATCCTCTTTCCGGTATAGTGTATTCTAAAGAGGGAATTCATCCAAAACTGGCAAGACCGTGATTATACTAGGAGTATAGGGACGTGTTAAGCTTTGGAATTTATCAAGAGCAGCGTCAAGAGCAGTCGCTATCATATGTTTCGATTCCACGGTTGCGTGACGACCAAACCTTGAAATGTTATCTATTCCGGCGGAAAACCAAAACTATCCGACTGTAAATACAGAGGACGATATCGGTACTCTAGAAGGGGTATATGTACCTCTCCAAAATCACTAAGTAAGACTCTAGATTCTAAAGGAGCGAAGTTCTCTAAAGCTTTTCTAAGCTAGATTAGAGCGACGACGCTAGACAGAAGTATTAAAGGCATGTTATTTATGGTTAGAAGGCTGCAACAAAGTCGAGTGGCAGTATATGTATGACAGGGACCAGAGGCCAATTTGAACAATATGACATCCTCCACTGTGTATGTTGTAGAAGTCGAGTCCTCTTAGGTAGACACGTGGGAATTTATGCCTCAGGTGTCAAATTCCAACCCCGCTTACGGCACTTCCTCCGCGGGCCCCGGGGTGGTAACATCGTGACTAATCTCTCGGTCAAGTCCTGTGGACCGAGGCTCATCGCAAGTCTGTGAACCACCGAGGTTGCTTTGCTTTATAGGTTGGTCGCACCCCATCCCTTCTCTTCCCCAGGTTTTCTTTTTACACCTTCACTCCACATATATTCATAATGGCTTCTCCTCGTAAGTGACCTATATACCCTATGTTTACTCTGCCAGTTATTTTCATGTGATCCCATTCTACTTAACTGATGGCTCCACATGGGCCCATGGCTTCAAGACCGATGTTAACCATGACCACTGTACAGAACAAATCCGCACCCCGATCACTGATCTGCTCAAGATCAACCACCCCATCCTGCTGGCAGGCATGAACGTGGCTGCGGGTCCCAAGCTCGCCGCCGCTGTCACCAACGCCGGGGGTCTGGGTGTGATCGGTGGCGTTGGCTACACCCCCGAGATGCTCCGCGAACAGGTCGCCGAACTCAAGAGCTACCTGCACGACAAGAACGCCCCCTTCGGTGTCGACCTTCTCCTCCCCCAGGTTGGCGGCAGTGCCCGCAAGACCAAGTAAGAACCCTCGATCGCTGCGGCACTTTTCCCATTGTTGACACGTGCACGTGCTAATCGCATTTTGTTTCGGCAAATAGCTACGACTACACCAAGGGCAAGCTCGGTGAGCTCGTCGATATTATCATCCAGGAAAAGGCTAGCCTTTTCGTCTCCGCCGTCGGTGTTCCCCCCAAGGCCGTTGTCGACAAGCTCCACGGTGCCGGCATCCTCTGCATGAACATGATCGGCCACCCCAAGCACGTCCAGAAGGCCCTGGATGTTGGCGTTGATATCATCTGCGCCCAGGGTGGTGAGGGGAGGTGGTCATACCGGTGATGTCCCCACCACCGTCCTCATCCCCACCGTTGCCAAGTTGGTCCAGGGCAAGAAGAGCCCTCTGACCGGCCAGCCTGTGCAGGTCATCGCCGCTGGTGGTCTTTTCAACGGTAACTCGGTTGCTGCTGCCCTGATGCTCGGCGCCTCCGCTGTCTGGATCGGTACCCGTTTCATCCTGTCTGATGAGGCCGGTGCCCCCGCCGCTCACCAGGAGGCTGTCCGCACTTCTAACTTCGAGGACAACATCCGTACCATTATATTCACTGTACGTATTCCCTGACTGTCAGTATCAAGCCGTCCTGGTTACTAACGGATGGTATAGGGTCGTCCCCTGCGTGTTCGTAAGAACCCTTACATCGTCAACTGGGAGGAGAACCGTCACGAGGAGATCAAGCAGCTCACCTCTAAGGGTATCATCCCCGTCGAGCACGATATGGAGAACTTGCCCGATGACGTCGACGATGATGCTTTGGACAACGCCCGCCCCTTCCTGATGGGCAAGGTTGCCGCCGTTGTCAACGAGAAGAAGCCTGCCAAGGCTATCGTTGATGAGCTCGTCGGAGATGCCGCTGTTCTCCTCAAGCAGGGCAATAAGATGGTTTCTAAGCTGTAAACAAAGTATTCCCTATATATATCAGTCTCTATAGTCGTCTTCAGCGTTGAATAATCGACCTCGGACGGGAATATTCCCGGCCGAACTTTGGAACCTTCCTGGATTTTGCTCGATGCACCTAGATTTTACGCGATGTCTAATGTAGTTAGCGCAATGTAATCCCCTCTCAAGACCAAAGAATTATCCCTGCTATATCCGAAAACCTTCGCTGATCCAAAAAAAGCTCTTAAGCGCCGGGGTGGGTACTCGATCACCAACCACTACTCCGTATCCCACGTGGAGATCACATCCGTAATTTCGTTACCGGCATTAGCTTGTTAATTCCTGATATAAATAGATTTTCTATCCTTGTTTTTATGCAAGCGACTTCGCTCCCCACATCTATACTGTAGATGGATGCTTCGCTGACTTTCTTTGTTCAGAACGCAAGAAAACATTCTCTTGTAGAAGCTTAGTATAGCTCATGCTGTCATGCTGGTTTGGATCTTTATCAAAATTGACCTAGGGTATTCTACCACTACGGAAGAGATATGCGTGAAGACCGTTGGAAATGGCTGAAACACATATATGGGCAGATCTCGAGTGATATCCCTGCAGGAGAGCCTGCAACTGATTCCTTCTTTCTCGCACGGACTGTGACGGGATATGCGGACCTGATGGACGATAGTACGCGATAGATGGGTCGTCCACTGACCCGACGAGGTGCCTAGAAAACCGAGGTGTCAGTACCAAATTGGACAAATAGCCAAGGTTCTGCGCGCCACCTTTACTATTATTAGACGGCCACTATCGTACCTCTGCGCAGGTTTAATCTGTTGGAGTCAAGAGCACTCAGGTAGTCCTGCAAGGTACCTACCTAGGTAGTTAAGGTACACATGTAATGCAAGTGGTTCAATATCCAACGTTCAAGTGGGCCTAGGTGGGTCTGACAGGGTGTATCTGGTTTAGCTCGAGAGATTAGGTAGGCTTGATCAACCATGGGATTCTCGAGTCAAGTAAACCTTGGAAGGACCTGTTGCTGTATGCATCTGTGTCACAATTACCTCACTGATCAGCAAGAAGTCGGCTGCATGGCTAGTGGCATTAAAGCCAATGGCAATCAAGTCTGAAGAACGAAGGCCTAACGGCCGAGAGTTCATCTACGCATAGAGACCTTCCATGGATCTAGCAATTATATGAGACACACATGGGGTGCTTGAGCAGCACGAGGCTCATTCAGAGTTGTTGAAACGTTCCTGCCAGAAGTGGCTGGTAATCATAATGCGAAGGAGCATGGGGAAGTGGATATATGTCAACCTTAAAGTCAGTGTGGTAGTAACTGCAAACCAGGCGGCCTAGCTGGTAAATTGCCAACGAAGCATACCTGTTCCAGACTACCTATTCACCTGCGCGGCTTTGAATCTTCAGACCGCAAGTCGCAGGCTGATGTTCGCCGTTCCCCTGCTGGATTTGTTCAACTTTTTCTTCTTTTGTTTAGTTCTTCGTTTCCCTCCTCAACTGAAGTAAAAATTAACAGTATGCTAGACCCTTCTACAAAACGGCGCCGCTGATGGCTAGGAACGTTCACTAGATCGTAGCACAGAACGACCATTCATGACTTCCAAGGTTGAGCCTTTTTATCTTTTTCAACTCGCGTCTTCCCTTGTAACTGACGCACGTCTAGCTATTTTTTCACTTGGTCATTGGCCCCCACACAATTTTACTTATAGGAAGTCCAAGAAAGCAAAAACGAACTCCCATTTTCTCGGCATTCTAGGTCAACCGCACCAGTGGCATATTCTGTCGCTACTCGTCCACCTAATTATAGATTAATCACACTAGAAGTCACCCAAGTCCCACTAACGACCCAATTGAGCCTAGGGATTTACACTTACCGGGCGTTCTCTGTTCTCACATGATGGGACGTTTCCTGTGCGTATTGCAGCTGTGCCGTCTTGCAGGCCCCGCGCGGCGTTGGCGGACTGCGGAGAGATTCTAGCCTATCATTCACCGCTATATCATGGTCTAGAGTGCGCTAGTCTCTTTGGCTATGGGATTGAGCTATCGAAATTGAGAGATGCTTGCTAGTATCTGCGATAGACTCCAAACACAATTGTGATACGACGTCACTATCCTTCCCCTCGAAGAATATTCTCCCGTCAACGGTTTGTATCAATGTTCGGTGAGCGGGTCGGGCCGGTTTCATAGTGGACCGTGGGTGAACACTTGGACAGCCTCCAGCTGGTATAGACTGTGACTGTAAGTAAATTGTATTGATGTTTAACTTGGAATGATATTCATAGACATCAATTGATCTAGAACAAAATTTCTTACTGTCGAAGTGTTGAGTGGACCGACTCGGTGATACGTTCATCAACCCTTCTTACCGGTGTACACCACTGGGGACTTGGCGAGAAGATAAGAAGACTAACAGACGTCAGCATCAGTCCATACCAAGCCATCCACTTCCATCCAGCGGACGAGTCACTTTGCGTGTGTAACAGCTCGAATTGAACCATGGAACGCCAGAGGTTGAATGTCGTCCACAGGTGAGCACTAAAACGGAAAAGGAATGGTCGTAAAGTGTATATATAGTCCTGTGGATCGAGCATCGGCCCTAGCACCAGCAACATGGCTCAAGGAATATGTACGGAGCAACTTACTATCTCCAAGCAATCTACTTTTGATGAACCCGTAGCGAGATGTTGGAAAATCCATACAACATACACTCGGTCCCTGTTCAACTCTAAATAAAGCACTGCAAGCGCCGTGGTGGGGAATGAATTGAGATGACAGGGGGGCCGAGGACCAATGAATGGATTCTCCCCGATAGACCGCATTCCAGTTCCAAGGGAAGCCTTGGAAATCCCCGCACTGTCCAGACGCCTTATGTGATGGGTCTTTCAATTATAGAGATGAAAGTCAAAAAGGAAAAAAGGTTAGGAGAGTCAGAATGGCATATATTGAAATATTGACCGAGTAAAGTTGTGCCATCACAATACGATGAAAATCTGCCCACTCACAGGCTCGGCAGAAGGAAAACCCTTCTGTAAGATCCTATTGACCAAGACGTGCATAATTGCTGCAGCAAAGCGGGTTATTTTTGTCCCATCACTCACCTTTTCGGTCGAAGTAGCCTTTTCAGTACTCTCCGTGCTCCGTACCTCTTCCCCCCTGCCCCTCCGTGCAGCCCCTCTGCAGGTTCTCTAAGATTTGGGCTTTTTCTTTGCTTTTTTATTTTTATTTTTTTATTTTTCATTTTCTCTACAATTCATCTTTTCTTTTTTCCCTTTCTTTTCCCCCTTATCCCGCTAATACAATCCTTCTGGGGTCCAAGTTACTGGGCCCCCCCTCATCTCCACTCTCCAAACCGTCAAGACGTTAAGCCAATTACTTTCTCAATCGCATCTGATATCGTCGGCTCCAGAGGGGGTTATATTCTATAAATACATTTCAACTGGTACCCAGCCTTTTCGCGTCAATCCCGGGATATCACATTACATGGGATTACTCGACTTCAACTTTCTGAAGTCTCCCCCTCGTTCCGCCCCATCGGTTCTTGGCCCCTTTACGAGAGGTCTTTTCGTCACACCGAGTCCTTGGCCATTGGCAATTATATTATCTGAGCTTTCCCAGCTTTGCGCTGGAAAGTGAGCCCACAAGCTGGCGGACATCTACGAAGAATATTATCGTGCCCTAGAGAGTTGGATGGAAAGTACTTCCGAAGTCTTTCCCCAATCTATATCATCTAGGCACAGGAGACTCGGACAAATAAGTTGTTAACTCCAAGACAATGTCGCTCAAACAAGTAAATATATCTGGTGTGATCTCGGAACATTAAGCATGCTGACATTGTCCAACAGGAAATCGAAACATGGGTGCAAGCCCTTGATGCCTACGATAATCAAGAATTTGAGGAGTCCCTACGGTGCTTCGATCAGATTGCCGACACGTCGAAGATCTTGTTTAACTGCGGAGTGATCTATGCAACGCTAGGCGAGCATCATAAAGCAGTAAGTGAACCCGTGAGATGTTCTTCCGGACAGTTGATTGATTTTGATGCAGGTAGAATGCTATCAACGTGCTGTCGGCCTAGACCGGTATCTCGCAATCGCTTACTTCCAGCAAGGCGTATCTAATTTCTTGCTTGGGGACTTTGAAGAAGCGTTGGCCAACTTTAATGACACTTTGCTGTATCTGCGAGGGAATACTTCCATCGACTATGAACAGTTAGGTCTGCTATTCCGCCTCTTTTCATGCGAAGTCCTGTTCAACCGGGGTCTCTGCTATATCTACCTCCGGCAAATGAACCCAGGTATACAGGACCTTGAGTATGCAGCCAAGGAAAAGGTTACCCCGGACCACGATGTGATCGACGATGCCATTCGCGAGAATGCCGATGTATGTGGAGTCTACTAATCCGCTGGGATACAAGCTAAACCAGATACAGGGCTATACTGTCTTCTCAATTCCAGTGGGAGTCCTCTATCGTCCCAACGCAGCCAAGGTCAAGAATCTCAAGACAAAAGATTACCTAGGCAAGGCTCGACTAGTTGCCGCCTCAGACCGCAATCAATCATCAGATCATCAATGGAGGCCAATGCCCATTGATAAAGAAGCCCTCCAAGGCCGCGAAGGAGTCTCCTTCGCCTCATCCAACCTAGTACGCCAAAACCTCAGCAGCCGCACCCGTCAACAATCCGAACCACCCATGAACCGCAACGTATTCCCCCCAACACCACCACCAGACGACCGCTCCGTCAGCACAGCATCCGGCTCAGGAAGCCAATCAGCATCCGGACACCACCGATCATCATCTCTCCGAACAGTCCGTCCACCACGTCTAGACCTAGACCGCGCAGGCGCCAGCCTAGACCGGCGACCCTATGCACAGGAACCAGCATCGACCGAGAAACCACGGATAGGCACAACACGCACAGCCTCAGAGCCGCGCGGCCCATCCTCACGACAAAATACCATGCGCGGATACACACCCGAAAGCACCCGAAACAGCCTGCGCGAGCAAACCAGCCATCGCAGAAACCTCAGCGACACAAACTCAAACACAACCACCTACCCACCGGAACCCGACTACGGCCACGCAGACCCGTACGATCCCTACTCAAGCCAGCGCAATCTAGCCAGCACAGGCTGGGGTCGCGGATCCCGCCACCAACCACCGCAATACATCGACGAAGAGGAAGAATATGGCAGCGATGCATGCGATGCAACAACGCTCCACGACGGCGCTTTCGAGCTCGTCGGTGCGCCGGCTGGTCCGAGCCAGTCGCCGCAACAACGCCGGACTCGCTCTCCGACGCGATACTCCCGCCATGCGAATCCGCGGAGACCTGAGATTCAGAAATTCAGGACGAAAGTACATGCTCCCGATGATACTAGGTATATCATGATTGGGCCGAAGATTGAGTTTGCGGAATTCGAGAATCGCATTCGGGAAAAGTTCGGCTTCAAATGTCCTTTGAAGATGAAGGTGCAGGACGATGGGGATATGATTACCATGGTTGATCAGGAGGATCTGGATTTACTGGTTAGTTCGGCGAAGGAGGTTGCTCGACGGGAAGGGAGTGAGATGGGGAAGATCGAGGTGAGTTTATCTGTCCATTTTTTTATCCTTTCAGAATTGCATTTGCTGACTGTTGCTTTAGATATGGGTGGAAGAGCGCTCGATGATTTGATGCATGGTGATTGGAATTCTTTGTTGATATTAGCATGATTTTTGTTTATACCCTTGCTTTTGCGTATTTAGCATGAAAATATGATCAATGCATGACAAATACTAATGTTTCTTTTTCAATCCCGGTTTAAACATAAGAGAACATTGTAAGAGGTCTGTCAGAGACTGAAGCAATCTACTAATGGCCGTTTACCCTGGTGGAAATGGAGGGAAGCATGGACGTTGATTCTTGTACTTCTAGTGCATTTTAGATAGTCGCTTAGCAGCACACGCGCCGAGTGAATGTCTTCGCTGTTTCCGCATGTCTTGTTCGTTTTCCAACAATATCCTCTGCAGGCAACGACTTCCGCTGGGATCGTGCTTCACACGGTCGTCGTTGAGAATGTTTGTGAGAGTCGCTTTGACTTGGTAGTGGTAGTCGCGGGTTTCGTCATTTGCGACATCGGTGGTATTTCCAAAGCTGGACAATAAGGGGTCACTTCGGCAAGGCATGGAGTATGAAGTGATCGACCGCCTGACGGGTGTGGAGCGTAGGGTGGGCAGCTCAGTAGATGATGCTGCTGGGTGTATGTTTTGAGGTAGACGGGCCATTTTGGATGTGCATATGGAATTGTTGAATTGGGTAGCTTAAAAGAGGAGGGTGAAGTCCTTTTAAGAAATAAATAAATAAATCTGATACAATATAGGCAAACACAGTTGTGTCACTAAGGTGACGTGTGGCCTATATCTGAAACCTGATTCCTAGGCATTTAGCGTTACAGGTATAAGAAGGTAGTCCCCGCGAATTGCAAGTTTATACTTGATTAACCTTTGTCCAGAGTATTCCAAGGCCAAAAAACGTATCTATGACCTATCAAGAATAGTAATATGTATGTGATTAATCCCTAAATGTCCACGGGTAGGGAGTCGCCACTCGGGCTTTTCCACTACAAGAATAAGCTAACTATATCAGAATTTAGTTACATAACTAGTTATATAGTCTTATAGTTATAGTCTGCTCAACCTCTACAATATATTTCGATCTCCTTAAAAGGCCTAGAATTAATCAGGCAATAGGTTGATATTGTTTTCAGTTCAGATTTCTTTCAGACGCTGGCTAGATGTCCAAAACAAATCACCCCGCGTGTCTCGCCACCTCCAGTCTCGTATTCAGAGTATCGGTCTGGTCTTCGTTCTTCCAGTGCCTTCTGGTGCCTCCAATCCAACCTTGGGGCGGCCATCAAGGGAACACCCCAATCCCATATTCTAAACCTTACGTTCATCTCATAATGACGGTCCTTTTCCCAGCACTACCTCATATTTACTGATGAGAACCACTGTCATGAGCTAATCCATTCTGCCGCCTCTTAGAAGCTAAACAGCCATAGTATCCTCCTGATACCTATCAAGTATGTACTCCTGCAGTTTATGATTGATGACGCCATACATAACAACCATTGCTTTCCATGTAGCCAAGAAGTTTCTTGATACGATGATACCACAGCTTCAACCCATTTAGTTTCAATTTTGATCGGACCAGTATCTTCACCATTTTGTTCGTGCCAGCATTCTGTATTGCTAACCCAGGTGCTATGTCGTTCTCTCAAGATCCAACCCCGAAGTTATCCACACTATCCATGACCGTACTTTCCTGGTTGCCGAATTCAACCCAGGTCTCCTCATTTATGCGGTTCGTATTGCCTATAATTTCCGCGGTCCTCGCTTTCACACGGCCGACTCAGGATGTGGAGTTTGGCAGCGGTACAATCCCTAGCTTTGACAGCAGCCACATGGTTCCGATTACACTTCTCTACCTGGGTAGTTCATAGGATGGGTTCCAGAACCGGTCTGCGGCCCGTGTGGGTCAGACGAACCCAGTCATGGTCATGTGGCCATGTCTTTGAGGCAGCCTTGGAAGTCCTCGCATTTCTGACGAAGACATTTCCTTGGCATCTGGCATGATCAAAAGAGGATCGTCACCACCTGGGCCTTCAGGAACGGCTCGTAAATGGTAGACTTGGGCTTCCTCCATTGTAGATGGGTGTGGCGATGGTTAGATGGGTTGGGTTAATTCTGTGTAGATGCGACACCTGAAACGTAATGAGTTGCATAATGAAAAGCAAGAGAGCAAATAGAGATAATTTAATATATTCGGTGGCATTCCTCATCCCATCTCTATCACAAAAGTACTCCTTACCCCAGACACAAACAAATACAGGGTGCGGGATAAACCACTCGCGCAGTGACGTTGAGTGTTGATCGACAAGTGTACAGTTGGATAGCAACAACACTACACACACATTTCAGACCATGCCACTCCCACAATGACCGACCTAACACCCACCCTCAACAATCTGCTTTCAAAGCAAGGCTCATCAATCTCCCAAGCGAGAAACCCCTACACAGAAACCACCGACGAGTTCCTAAAGGAGGCATACCGAATCGTAAGCCACGTCCTCCGCACTCACACCCATACCCATACCCATACCCCAACACCAGCAAAGCAGAAACAAACCCTAACAATCCCTCACAGAACTCACACATCAACTCCCTCCTCCGATATCTACAATCAATCCGCCACGCCTACCTCTCAACAACACAACCCCAACGCCGCAACCCAAACCCAAACACCAACCCGAAAAATGCCACCCCAGCAACCCCACAAGCAAACCTCACAGACCCCGAACGCGACGAAGTCGACACCTCAACAGCCCTCCTCCTCCGCGACCTAGCAACCTCAATCGCAAACCTCTCCTCCGCCGAATCCCTCCGCCAAGAAACCTCCTCCACCCTCCTCCACAAGAAATACGGCCACTCCGCCGCCGGCGCCCTCCTCTGGCGCTGGGCCGGTGGAGGCGGCGCACTAGATGCCAGCGCCGACGAGAGCAAATCCGCAGAGCAAGTGTGCGCAGAGGAGAGCGCACGGTCAACAGCGACAGTCCGCGAGAGCGTGCTTTGGTTCCTGAGACGTGGACTAGAGTGCGCGGTCAGCGTGCAGCGTCGGATGGTCGAGAAGCGGATCGAGAGGGTGCGGGAGAAGGAGAAGAGCGTGCTTTACAAGGTTGGCGCGGGGAAGCCTGCTGGGAGTGCGGGTCGGAAGGGGTCTGTTTCTGTGTCGGAGAGGACTGGGGGTGGAGTCGGGCCTGCGGTCGGATTCGATGCTTTCCAGGCGCCTGAGGCGGCGGTTCTGAGTGAGGCGGATACGGCGCGGATTGAAGCGCAGCTTTCGCCGGAGCAGTTGCAGCTTTTCGCTGAGGAGAATGATTCTATGCTTAGGCATTATGAGGATACGTTGGGGAAGGTCCAGTATGTTTTTTTTTTCTCTTCTCTTTTCGTTGCTGGGTTTTCCGGTTGGTTTGTTGGGGGATGATGCTAATGCCGCTCTTAGAAACGCTGAGAAGTCTCTCCTGGAGATCTCCTCTTTGCAGGAAACGCTTGTCTCCCACCTCGCTACGCAGGAGGAATATATTTCCCAGCTTGTCTCGGACGTGGATACGACGCAGACGAATGTCGGGCAGGGAAATCGGGAGCTGAAGCGTGCTACGGAGCGACGGAGTACGGCGCAGGCTGTCTTCTGGGGTACTGTCGGATTGTGTACCTGGCTTGTGGTATGGGATTTGGTCTTTTAGTCCCGATACTACTAGACATGTTTTGACTCGGAAGCCTTCATGGAAGCCTTTTTATACTACACTAGATACCATTATGTCTATTTCATTGCAATGTAGGATATTATCCCAAGGTCCTTTGCTCAATTACGCGGTAGTTATTGTGTACTTCCTCAGACCTTACTGTTGACAGGACAGACAGTCCAGCATGGCCAATTTCTAACCTCCAATGCGAATTCTACCAACGTACTGCACAGAAACCATGGAACAAAAGTGATCCACGATCCTAATGCCGCATTGCTATACCTATGATTTACATGTAATGTATGTGATATGGATCTACCTAGGTAACTTTGGAATACACCCCAGACGCACCTAGTCACAAGGTATATCTAAGGGAACGAGAAATGCGAGACCAAGGCCAAGACTAGAGTATGTGTTATTTTGATGCATAAGAAAGTCCGAACTTCCATGGAACAACTTGTATTCAGAAAGCAAATAGAACGCCAAACCAAGTCTCTTCGAGGGTTTCCACTCTATATCAAGACCGGGGTATCAGATAGGTATCACAACTTAGCAGATTCGCGAACGACACTATCAACCGCCTCAGCGAAGTAGTCAATGTTATTCGTGTTCAAGCCGGCCATGGAGATGCGGCCGTTCTTCGTCTGCAAGTAGAAAAAAAAGAGAGTTAGCAACCGCAATTCCAAACATATATCTACTCCATCTGTAAGAAGAGTCAAAACATACCATGTAGACATGCCACTTAGACCGCAGCGTCAAAACCTGCTCCTCAGAGAGACCAGTGAAACTAAACATGCCAATCTGGGAAGTGATATGATCCCACGAACCAGGGGTACCCCGCTTCTCCAGACGATCCCGGAGACCCTGCCTCATCTCCAAAATGCGGCCACTCATCGTGCGCAGATCCGCCTCCCACTCCTTAAAAAGAACAGGATCGTTCAGCACACGACTAGCAATGCGCGCACCGTAAGCAGGCGGGTTCGAGATCTCCGATCGCTGTAGGATAGCCAGCTGCGACGCGATGTTCGAGCACGCAGGCGCGGCATCCGGACCGGGAGCGGAGACGAAGTGGAAGGCGCCTGTGCGCTCGCCGTAGAGACCGAAGTTCTTGGCGAAGGACTGCGCAACGCACAGCTCGAAGCCTTGCTCGACGAAGTAGCGGATCGCCCAGGAGTCGCGGACGAGATCGCCGGATGCGAAGCCTTGGTAGGCGGTGTCGAAGAAGGGGAAGTGCGAGCGCGAGCGCATCACCTCGGCGATTTGCTTCCATTGGTCTTCGGTGGGATCGACGCCTGTTGGGTTGTGCGCGCAGGCGTGGAGGAGGATTACGGAGCCTTGGGGGGCGGCTTCGAGGGCGGCTATCATGCCGTTGAAGTCAAGGCCTTTGGTTTTGGCGGAGAAGTAGGGGTACTTGGCTAGGGTTAGGCCGACGTTTGAGAAGATTTGGTTGTGGTTTGCCCATGTTGGGTTTGAGAGGTAAATGGCGGGCTTTTGGGGGTGGAATTTCGAGAGGAAGAGGCCGCCTAGGTGGACGGCGCCGGTGCCTGAGATGGTTTGCAGGGTGCAGATCTAGTGGGAGGGTTAGTTGGTCCGGGTGGGGTTGTTGGAAGGTATGTGGGAATATGGGAGAGTAGAGAGGTACGCACTCGCTTTTCGCGAATTGCAGGGCTGTCTGCGCCGACGATCAGTTTCTGAGCTGCGGAGGTGAACTCGGCGAGACCACCGATAGAGAGGTATTCGTGGTTGAGGGTGGGATCGTTGTGGATAGCGTCATCGGCCTATAGATGTAGATGTTAGATAACTGGATAGAGATGGAAGAAATATGGATATTACCTTCTTGACGACAGGGAGAATCCAGGGCTTTGCGTTGTTGTCGCGGTAGGCGCCAATACCCAGATCAACCTTCTTATCGGAGGGGTCTTCACGATAGGCCTTCATAAGACCGAACAAAGGATCTTCGGGAGCGGCAGCGACGGTGGCCGCGGTAAATACTGAAGGACTGGAGGAACCCATGATGTGTGATGATAGAGAAGAAAGACGGTCTCTGGCGGATTGCGTGGAAGTCATGGTGAAATTATATAAATTAGATAATTCCGCAAGTTACCCAACGTAAGTTCTCCCCGGAATCTGACACCGAAACGGGATATTCCTGCTTGCGTTCACCGGATGGAGTGAGGGGGTGGGGTTGTTTTGGGGGAATCAGCGCATTCTTTTTGGTCATCGGAAGATATTCTAATGTCTTCTGTCTCTCTTATATTTACATATTTATCTCGTTTGTATATCCTCGGCGCACAAGATACCGAGGGAAGAGCTTTGCCGTATTTTTATCGTTCTCCGTTCACATGCCGGTATTGACAGATTTACAGATTTACAGATTTACAGACTACATATGTAGTAGTGATTGTTCTAACGCTGAGTTATAAAGAGTCCACCTGGGCAGATTCCACAAGAGTACGAAATCAAAATAAAACCGGGAATCTCCAACACATCCTCTCCGACAGGCTACATCCGAGAAACAGTGTGTCATACCACGGAAAAAGACGCACTGTGGGTACTTCTGGAAGGTCATGGCATGACAAGTTTAGTCTCGGGGGAATCTCAATTTATTCAATTCCACTATATTATGTTTATAAAATGGTAATTGAATTCTACCAGAGAAGTATACTGTTGTATACTGTTGTATACTGGAATTCTAGAATATGAACTCCATAACTCCATTTCCCCCACACCCGTGAGGGGACTAAGAGGAGGATCCCGGAGAAATCGAAAAGAACTTGGGGGACTTTCTCCGATTCCCCACAGCAGGATAATAGCCCGATCCGACGGGGTTGAATGTTTAATTATTACCTACATATAGTGGGTGAACGTAATAATATGAAGATCAAGAGATTCAACTACTAATATATCCCTCAAATACTCCAACATAAAAACCAGATTTGTGTCACATGCGATCAGCCAATCGGTCCGATGGTGACTGACTTGTGCCTGGCGATCTTAACACATTATGGGTACGGAGTCCTCCAAGCTTCGGTATGAGTTTTAATAAAGCCTCATATATATGTCTACATATATATATATATATATATATATATATATATATACCTGGGGATGTACCTAGGTACATATGACATATTTATGTACACAATAAGAAAAGATATTTGATAGAGATAAAAGAGATAATCGAAGATAAAGCTGCAGAACCCATGGTACTGCTCCCTGCTGACCTGGCACAGCCCCAACTTACATCTGCTGCAGAGGGTGGATTGATGACGAATCTCACCTTGAGTCTAGAATGCCCTGATGTAAATTATTTCTATATTTCTCTATCTCTATACCTCTAATAGGATACATACATTACAAAAAAAGAAAAACACTTGAATGTATGAGTTGAATATGTGACCATAAATCCATGATATACAAAACGTATATGCAGAGAAAGGAAGTAAATACAAATCACTGAGAAATCCAGTCTCTTTTCCTCCAAGCCCCATTCAAAGAACGCCATGCTCGTTCAAGATCCATAAAAATAAACAAGAAAAGAAATTCAAAACCCACAGAACGAAAACAAAAACGCCATATAGCCATATAGCCTCCGACCGAGGACCTGAGATCATATGAATCATAAATCGAAAATATATGCAGAATGTAAAGGAGTGTTATGTGAAAGAGCGGATCACACATCATGCAGTAGACGGTGTGAGATGGGCGGGCGCCGGAGCCGCCGGAGAAGGCGCAGCATTGTCGTCAGCAGTCTCAGCCTCAGCCTCGGCACCGTGGGCGCGCGTTCGGATGCGGAAGCGATCGCGTAGACGGGTGGTCAGGCCACGGTGTGATCCTTCGGGCGCGGGCTCGCTTTGGTTTGCTTCGCGGACGCGTCGGAGTGCAGCGAGTCGCTCCTCAACGGTGGCATCGCGCATCCGTCGGGCATTGAGAGGTCCGTGGAGGTAGTTGGTTAGACGGCGATGCGTATGGCGGGCTTGCTGACGGGCTTGCTGGCGAGCATCTTCCGTGGTCAGGACTTGTCCTTCTGCAGATGGTTGGTCGGGATGGTCGGGATGGTCGGGGTTTTCTTCAGTTTGCTCTGGGTTTTCGGCTTGGGGTGGGTTGAGGTCGATGCGGCTACGATATGATTAGCTTGGTTCGTGCATAGGAGTTTGATGTGTTTGATATCAATATCAACATAAATAGAACATACCAGAGGGGACAGGTCCCGGACACGTTCATCAACCATGGATCAATGCATTCCATGTGGAATTGGTGGTTACAGGGCAGTACACGTAGGTCTTGGCCCTTGATGAAATCATCTGTGCAAATCGGACACGAGAAGTTACCTGCGTCAGGCATCTCAGGCCTGGCTCCGAGGGCTGTGGGTGTGGGTGTGGGGCGCTCGTTATCGTCTGGGGTTGGCATTTCGGATTCGCGGGGCGTTGATAGCCCCGGTGTGTGGCCATCGTCCGCATGGGAGTGCTCGCGATCTTCAGGGTTCATGGTCATCTCCACGTCTCTTTTAGCGGCCTCCACGTCATCGTTTTTGTCATCAAACTTGACGACCGGTATAGTATCTAACATGGCTCGAGCTATACCTCGGGCTCGGCTTTGCCGGACTCGCCCGGCAATCCGGCGAGGGCCATATCGCTCCGGATGGCGATGAGCCCGGACAGCACCTGTGATGATAATGCCCAGGAATAGTGCGGTGATGATACCTGTGATACTGTACAGGATGATCATGGCTGGAGAAAGTCAATGGACTGGCCAAGGTAGAGGAGTCGAGATACGAACCAGTGTTTGGACTGTCACCACCACCGCTACCGGTATCACCGTCCGTTGGAACGCCTGAGAGGTACGACATTGGGACGATGCTGATAGTTGTTGGTTGATCGAAGGCACGGAGTAGTGCAGAGTAGCCGCCTTGGCTTGTAAACGTGAAGATATAGGGAGACGGTGCAGCGGTCTGGTCATCGGAAGTGAAGTTGCAGCCGATAGCTGTTTTGCTATATAGCAGAATGGCTGCTGCGGAATGAGCAGAAGTGACGTATTCAATTGTCTCGTCAACTCGGATATTTCCGGTATACTCGTCCTGGTCGCAAGATATACAAGCGATCTGGGATTCCTTTAAGTCGAGAGAATTGCTTGGGACGACTTGAGTGGCAGTGCCAGAAACATTAAAGGACTGAAGATGTCAGCAATGCCCCAATGGAACAATGGGAGCATATAGCACCTTGAGTTGGGCAGTGGTAATCGACGACTCGGCTAAGGGGATAAGCTTCTGGCCAGTCAGAGGGCTTCCCTCAATACGAAACCCAGTGGATTGGCTAGTAGTATTTGACGGTAGCGACACCACCTTTGCTTGAACTGAGAAGAACAAGAACAAGAGAAAGAAAAGAAACCCCATTATGCGGGAGACGGCGGAGTGGAATAATGTGGGGGGGTCACATTAGTCAATAAGAGCGAAAAGAGCGAAACCGGGAAAGAAAATGAGGGGAGAGGATCGGCCCTAACAGGGCTGGGGGATCAAAGCGGATGGGGGAGATTAGAGGATTTTGGACTTTGTATTTCATTTAATATTATAAATTGGTTGATTACTATCTTCTTATTCTTCCTATTCTTATTCTTTCTATTCTAATTCATGTATTAATGTATTATATTGATATTCTGATCTTGACTTTTTAACTACAATATATATCATCGGAAAAGTGTGATCGTCAATGGCCACACTATATAACCTTAGGTACGATGAGGGCAACGTCATCGCTGGACTTACCCTACCTATGTTGTATGTACTCCTAAAGGTCGATCTTCCTCTGGACAACCACACATCGGTTTCGTATTCGTTCTACTCGCCCGACTTGCCTTAACTTATTAGATCACTTATTAAAATCCCGGACCTCCGTCCACTGTCTTATGTCTTGGTCTCTTTTTTCTTTTTCCACTCGGCGCCTCCAACCCCCAGACCTGGACATTTAACCCGATCATCCCCATGTCGTGATGTGCTGATCTGACCTTACCTTACCTTACCTTAATAGACTTCTTCAGCTCTTGGATTATTGTTCCACGATCAGCGCTCCCCCGCAGATACCTAGTAAAACCGACGCACCCCATATTATTTGACCCAAGTGAAAGAGAGAGAGAGAGGGAAAAAAAAAAAAAAAAGCAAAAAGAAAGAGGGGTCGAGCTCTTGAAATGGACCAGAACCTTATTAAGTTCTCGTTTCTCTCCAGAATGAAATCTGGAGAGGCGAACACCCGGAGATGAATGTTTTAAGTATAGTTGTATAGTCCCCGCTTTATTGGTATGATCTGATATGCGATCAACTATAATATGCTTATATGTTATATATTCTATATCCTATACCTTCCTAGGAAGAATCTTATCATATTCTATTCAAGTCAGGTTCAATTCTCCTGTGGCGAGACAGTAGGGCCTCGGCTCTCATCAGGCCCGAAGTGCATTTATTAGTAACGATCAGATCACTGTGGGTAAAAAAAAGGAAAAAACAAGAAGGAAAAAAAAAAAAAAAGAAAAGAAAAAGGACAAAAAGAAAGACAATAGACAAAGTGAAATAAACTCAGATAAGACAGCTCTAGATTACCTTGAAACCAGAAGAGATAGAAGGGAAAAAACCCGAGGTATTAATAGAAACGCCTGTCTCTTCCTTCTCTCATTTTTAGCCTTCCCCCTCTCTGAGCGGCAAAACCCACCCTTCAACAAAGTCCAATTCTTCCTTCCCCATCCTTCGCTTCCACTTTTGTCCTAGACCTAGACTCAACATCTCCTTCTTGGGCTATGTCGTGAAAACTGCAACTGCTTTGTCTTCATCACCTCTGTCGGATCATGCCCGAGACTGCCATCCCGAGCCGAGCCTGGCAACACCGCTTTGACGGGAAGCCAATCTCGTCGTAAGCATCCCCATATACCTCTCGGGAACTGATGACCCATCATGATGGCCTAGTCCGAACCCTGTCAAGTGCCTCCCTCTAACCCCGTATCCTTCCCAGGACGCCCGCCATCGCCGAACTTGATATCGAACGCAATGAGTTGGCCCACACCTGGAAACGGTTCATCAGCCTCCTCCTGCCCCAGGATCAGGTCCAATGGGAGGAGCGGCCACAGACGGTACTTGACGTGCAGACCTTGCTCGGAAATATCAAGACATTCTGGATGTCCCGCCCCCGACAACGGATCTTTAGCGATTCCATGGACTTGTGCGATCGACTCCTTCCGACTATAGACACACACGCGACCCTCCTTTCCGCCCTCCCGGACCCTATGGCCTATACCCCTTTATTCTATGGAGTCCTCCAATCAGTGATCAAGGTGCGTGGATGATCTATACACAGATCTCGTCGCATCGCTAACATACAGCTCAGGCATCGTCGCATTACCCACGGGTAATGGAGGGCTTAGCTACTGCCCTGCTAAATATTCACGATGCTCTAGGTCTTCCTAGTGATACTACCCTAATCTCAAACGCCGTTCCGCATATTACGAAAACCTACGCTCTAATATTCTTCTTTTTGACCGAATTCATGGATTGGTATGTTCGGAGGTCCACGTGCCAGTTGTTGAACATGCACAGCCAGGACGTGTACTCCGAATTTCATCATCTGGTCCTCTATATACAAGTGCAAGCGCGGAATCTTCCGTGGCAACATGCGGCGATGGATGTTGACAAGGAGGAGGACCCGTATAGCCCCCGGGCACTTTGGGAGGAGTCCCGACTCAGCCAAGTAGGACGCCGGGGAAAGGACCGTCGGATAGCGGCGCAAAATACCATCACCCGCCGTCTGATTTGGGAGATCCAGCAAGACGCAGAGGAGCGCACTCGGTATAGGGAGGGCCGGGATCGGTTATTGGCAGAGACATTGAGTTCTGTGCGCCAGCAACTGCAGCCAGTCAGTGAACAGAGCAGTGGCATTGTTTGCATAACTACGCCTCCAGCTCCAAATATAGGTAAAAAGTCATATGCAATTTGCAGCTCGATTCAGCATCTGACGGAATTTGTTAGACACGTCCTCTTTTGAATGGTCGAGGGGATCCAAACGCCGCCTCGCACGACTTGAGATTCAAAGTTCATCCAAGCACCTCCAGGACTTCTTCGATAGTGACGATCAGATTTGCGACTACGAGCCCGACATCAAGGTCGTCGCCGAGGGGAATATCGTTGCATCTCTACAGCAATGGGCCACCAGTTCGCGATCCCAGGCCCTAGCCGTGGGCGGGACACAGCCTACCGCTTCCCTCGACCCGGTGGCTCTAATTTCAGCCTGCTATGCCTCATTCGCACGTCAAGCTCGACTGCCCGTCGTCTCGCATTTCTGCGCCCTCCCTAGCCAGGAGACCAAAGAGCTGAACCTACACGAGCAAGGCTTAATTGCCCTCACTTACAGTATAATCCGGCAATTAATCGACTGGCTTCCTCCCGTAGTCGACAGTGACGCTGTTCTGGATCTCAGTGCGGAACGGTTTCGCCAATTAGACGGAACTCTCACCAGCTGGAAAGCCGCTCTATCGCTAGTCGACACCCTCTTACAATCCGCCCCACCACTACTGGTCTTTATAATCGACGGGTTAGACGCCATCCACCATCCGTCTACTGACGGAGCAATCCGTGAACTCGTCCGCGTGCTACTCACCCACACCCGGCGCCAACCTCAAGGCGGTCTCAACGGGCAAGGCCCTACTCTCCTCCTGAAGGTCCTCTTCACCGTCACCGGAAGACCGAGTGCCCTGATCGAGACGATGTCTGAACACACACTCATCCTCGGCGAACCTAACAAAAACAACCAACCCACGCCGTCCGAAGCTGTCCTGACATCGGACCTCGGAGCGGTCATGATGAATGCATGAATTGCCACGGGTGCCCAGTGCCCAGTCACGCACAGTTACGAAATTCCTTTCCTCCTGCTTTTGGTTAAAAAAGACGTTTTTGAAATTCAAGCATAGATTTGCGTGGGTTGGGAATATTTGGATCTTTATGAAACAGGCACAACACGGATGCCACTTATTTTATGCATGGGCTTTTGTCTGGTTTTCTTTCTTTTACAAGGCAAGGCTCTCTTGCGCTCGGTGTTCTCCTGTTGCTTTTTGGGGAGGACCGAATTGTTTATTTGACTTCTTTTCTTTTTTTGTGCTTCAGTGGTAGCGGTAGACCTGTCCTGTACTGCTTGATAGCTGTGATACCCATCTAGGTCTAGAACTCTTTTGCTATTCTTATTTTCGATCTTATTTATTTAAAACGGAAACCCTTTCCCGAGTCGCAACTTGATGTCCACTTCTCCGTATATCCGACCTTAATGCGGGGACCCGATGGACATTGTTTTCCGCGCAAAATATATTTAAGCCGTTCACCGAATGGGTCAATTGGGATATACGCATACTTTCTCCATATGTCATATACAGAAGTACGATATATATCATGAACGGTCACCGAGTTTCATCCCGTCTCTACTCCCCCTCCACACCCCAACTCTCCGAGTTCAAGGACATCTGTTCGCAAACCACAGACCCAGCAACCTACCCACTAGCTAGCGAAGTCAAATCCAACATCCCCATCTATGACCTCGCCGCTCTCGAAGCCGCAGGCCTTACATCAGATCTAATCAACCGCCTTCAAGATGAATGGCACCACATCCTTCACACAGGCCCGGGCGTCTACGTGCTACGGTCAATGTACGCCCCCGCAAAATACGAAACAACCCTAAACACCACAAACGCCGCCTTCAACGAGATCATCGCCCGCGAAGCCGCACAATCAGACAACAAGAAAGGCGACCATTTCGCCGTAGGCGGCACAAACGACCGCATCTGGAACTCCTTCTCAAAACACGCCCTGCAAGACCCATCCTCCTTCATCGACTACTACTCAAACCCATGGCTAGCAGCAGTCTGCGAGTCTTGGCTAGGCCCCGCCTACCGCGTGACAGCCCAAGTGAACGCCGTGCACCCAGGCGGTGCTGCACAAGAGGCTCACCGCGACTACCACCTCGGCTTCCAGGAAGAAGTAGCCTGCAAGCGGTATCCGGCCACGACGCAGCTGACCTCGCAGTTCCTGACGCTGCAGGGCGCCGTCGCGCATACCGATATGCCTGTCGTTAGCGGACCAACCCGGTTCCTGCCTTTCAGTCAGACCTACAAGCCTGGGTATCTGGCGTGGCGGAAGGCTGAGTTCCGGGATTTCTTTCAGGAGAGATATGTTGCGCTTCCGTTGAGCTTTGGGGATGGGTTATTTTTTAATCCGGCGCTTTTCCATGCTGCCGGCGCGAATCTGATGGATCCTGAGGATGGGGGGTTCAGACGTGTTGCCAATTTGCTGCAGATTAGTAGTGCTTTTGGGAAGCCTATGGAGACGGTTGATTCTGTGCCGCTTGTTGAGGCGACTTGGGATTTACTGGTTCAGCGGTTCCGGGCTGCTGGGGGTGTTTTGGCTGGGCAGGAACTTGATCCTGAGACGCATTCGTTGGAACAGAGGGGGATTAGGGCTTTTGTGCAGGCTGTTGCGGAGGGTTACCCTTTCCCTACGAATTTGGATCGGAGGCCGCCGGGGGTGGGTGGTATGGCGCCGGAGAGTGAGCAGGATATTATTGTGCGGGGGTTGCAGGCTGGTTGGGATAGGAAGCAGGTTGTTGCTGCGCTGGAGAAGATGCATGTTGACTCGAGGGCGTAAAGCGGGTTTTCACCCCCTGCGCTCCAGTATAAATCAAATACAACATATGTTGTAGATTATTATGTGCGTCTGATGCGTCTAGAACCAGCGATTTTTTCTGCTTCCCCGTCGGGCTAACCGAATACTCCGTAGACTGTTTTGATCTCAAGCCACCCGATGACTTGAGCTGCTCATTGGGCCATCAGACAAGTCAAGATGTGGGGTGGTAGCGGACCTGCATGTCGGAATTCGCGTTCTCGATCCTATTCGAGGATCACGTGGATTAATATATGAGATGGAGCGTAAGGCGAAATGGAGAAGAAGAGGGTCTCCAGCACGGAGCAATCTAGAGTCGATCAGTAATATAAAGACACAGACCAAGAGATAAACAGCGAATGATGAGGTTGGAAGGATTCCACAGGGGGGAAGAGGGCGGTCTCACATTTTTGCCTTGTTCCCCCCCCAACGGGTCCTGCTGAAACACGGCATGCCCGTTGCATGTGTCCATGGCGTCGCGTTTTCTTCAAGTCTTTTGCTTTCTTTCTTTCTTCCACCTCTCTTGCAATTGACACTCTCTTGATTTTAGTCATTCTTTTGCTGTACATATGTACATTTACGGCTTTGGGTCGATCTCTCACTAGTAACACACCCAGTTCGCCGATCTACATCTCCACCTACTTCTTGACCATTGACAATTGGACGATCGACTACCAAAGTCCACGCACACTGATTTGGCAATCATAACCACCCATAGCCTGGCGGCGATCGTGAAGCAAAAAAAGTTGGCCGCGGAACTTTTTGGTTTACCCGGCGAGGGGGAGGCGAAAGAACGGCAGAGCTACCAACCGTTGGTGTGCTATAACGGGACTGTTTTTTTCGCGTCTCCACAATAGACACGAAGGCCCTCCGCAATTGAAATTACTTGTTTAGGGGCAGATCTGCATTGACACAATAAAGGCCCTGTCTGCCCTTCGAGCTCCTTGCAATGGGACGCTCGAGTCTTTCCACCAAGCGACTGACGGCTCATCGATTCGAGCAGCTGCACGACATGCCAGACCATGGCAATGGGATGTTGAATCCTAACGACGTGACCATTGATATCCCTCTGACGGAGACGACTTCCCGTGGTCAAACGGGTGCCCGTAAATGGGACACCAACACCAGCCCCCAAGAGGTCACGGAGAAGGAACCTATCGTTGGCCCCCATCGTCGTGGTCCTGGCGGCAGGCGTCGCACGGATACCGATATTAATGAATTGTCCGGAAAGCCTGCCGAGTCGCCCGAGGATGGCACTATCACCCGTATGGGCCGCGTCTACCAAGCTGTCCTGAATTACTCCCTCATCACTCGTTACCTGATTTATGTTATTCCCATTGCGATTTTGATCGCGATTCCGATCATTGTGGGCGCTACGGTTGCGCGGTACGCCACAATTGGTGGTGTGCATCTTTACTGGTTCTTCACTTGGATCGAGATCGTCTGGTTCAGTCTGTGGGCGTCCAAGATCTTCGCCCGTTACATTCCTTATGTCTTCCAGTTCTTGTGCGGTATCGTCAGCTCCGGTACCCGCAAGTATGCGCTTATTCTCCGCGCCCTCGAGACGCCCATTGCGCTTGTCATCTGGGTTGTTATCTCCCTTGTGACCTTCCTGCCGGTTATGACGTTGAATCCTGGTAAGAAGGGATCTGGCGACACGGCTCCCAAGGCGTGGGAGAAGAGTGTCAAGAATATCTTGTTTGCGCTGCTCATCTGCAGCCTCATTTACCTGGTCGAGAAAGCTCTTGTACAGCTCATCTCCATCAGCTACCACCGCAAGCAGTTCGATGCCAAGATCCAGGTCTCCAAGCGCAATGTGCACTTGGTCACCATCCTCTTCGAGGCTTCGCGCAATATGTTCCCCGTGTACTGCTCTGAGTTCAAAGAGGAGGACTCGCTCATTTTCGATTCCATCCTCGCTCAGGCCGGCACCAATGGCGGCAAACGGTCATCCGCTATGCCCCTCCGCATGATCCGTCAGGTCGGCAAGAATGTCGGCCGTGTTGGCGACAAGGTCACTGCCGCTTTTGGGCACGTGGCCTCGGAGCTTACTGGTAAACAAGTGTTTAACCCGACTGCGACACACACCATGGTTATCGATGCCCTTGAGCGCAAGCGCCATGCGGCTGCGCTGGCCCGCCGTATCTGGATGTCGTTTGTGGTCGAGGGCCGTGAATCTCTGTACATGGATGACATCGTCGAGGTCCTGGGTGCTGAACATGAGGCCGAGGCTGAGGAGTGCTTCATGGCTCTTGACAGGGATGGCAACGGAGATATCAGTCTGGACGAGATGGTCCTGACTATCACCGAGTTTGGACGCATGAGAAAGGCTCTGAACCACAGCATGCACGACGTCGACCAGGCTATCCGTGTGCTCGACAACCTGCTCATGTGTGTCGCTGCACTGGTTGCTGTTCTTGTCTTCATTTCTTTCGTCACCAGTGGATTCGGTACCGTCATTGCAGCTGGTGCCACCTCGCTGCTGTCACTCAGTTTCGTCTTCTCCGTTACCGCTCAAGAAGTCCTTGGTTCCTGCATTTTCCTCTTCGTCAAGCATCCCTTCGATATCGGCGACCGTGTCGAGGTCAGCGACAAGCCTTTCGTCGTTGAGCGTATCTCGCTTCTTTTCACTGTCTTCCGCAGTGTTACCGATTCCCGCATCACGCAGGTGCCTAACAATATTCTGAACAGTCTCTGGGTTGACAACTTCACTCGCGCCAATGCTATGCATGAACAGCTTGTCATCCCCGTAGCCTTTGACACTAGCTTCGCTGAGGTTCAATTGCTGCGCCAGGAGATGGAGAACTTCGTTCGCGACAAGGATAACTGCCGCGACTTCCAGCCGGATATTGACATTGAGCTCGACGGTGTTGGTGATATGGACAAGCTCCAGCTGCGTGTTGATATCCGTCACAAGTCTAACTGGTCGAATGAGACTATTCGCGCTGCCCGGCGATCCAAGTTCCTGTGTGCTTTGGTCCTAGCCGTCCGCAAGATCCAGGTTCGCGGTCCAGGTGTTGAACCTCCCGTGGAAGAGGGTGCCGAAGCCGCAGATGGCGATGACAAGGGTGATGATGCCGGGGCCGGTGCTGGCGCAGGTCGTCGCAAATCTACCCAGGGCGGCGGGGCCGACTCCTCCAAGCCTGACCCAGGCGTCGCCGCAGCGGCCGGAGGTATACTCAACTACGAGAACACAGCCCAGTCGACAGGATACGAACAGGGCCGCTCAGGAACAATCACCCACCGCGGCTCCACCCAGACCAACGCTGAGCGCGAAGCGGCCATCGTCGAATTGCTCAACGCTCGCTCCCCAACTGTCGATACTGGCCGCGACGACTACGATAGGAACGAGAACGCCCTCCACCGCACTGCTACCAACGCCTCCAACCAAGGCAACCAGCTAAACGTGCACAACGGAAACGAAAGCATCAAGCGCGGCCTGTCAACCGGCCACCGCAAGGTCGGTGATCGCGTCTCCTACCACGAGCAGGATGTGCACCCCGCCCTCAGAAACCCCCCTCTCTCCCCGGTCCCCGCAGGCATGACCCCATCCTCAAGCCAAGTTCCAATCCTCGAGACCCCCAAGCCAGGCTCCCGCGGCAGCGCCCGCTACGAGCCCCGTCCTCACTCAAGCCATGACCAAGACCAGAGTACCATCCAGATGGTGGGCTCCCCCGACCCCAACCCCTTTAATGGCTACTACTCCCACGAAACGGGGTACAGTCAGGTCCCGGTCGGCAGCCACAGCGCTGAGAACACACCGGGACGTGATCGCCAAGTTTCGAACCCGAACATCTCGGCCGTGACGGCGGCCAGTAACTACCGGCTCTCTGACCGGTATGACCCCGTCTCGCCGCCGACTATGTACCCCCCGCCCCAGCCGACGCCCCCACAGCAGGCTGCGCCGTACAACACTGCTCCGCTCAGGAAAAAGGATAAGTCTCCCTATGGGGAGCATGGTGCTTGATCGTTTTCTCGTTTTTCTGTACCCCTGGTCCTCCTTGATTACCCATTCCTGGCTACCTATTTCTCTTTCTTCTCCTCGGGGTGTTCATATTATGTGTGATATGTCGATAGATTCTGTTCTCTGCGTTTTTGAGCCGTCGTGAAAATTTCCCTCTGTGTTGTGCGGATATGAAGCTATGCTATTCCTGATATTTAGGGTAATAAAATCAAATCTAATTTCTTTTTTTTTTTCCTCCAACCTTTTTCATTGCAGCTTGTTACTACCTGACTATGCTACGGTATCTAATGATGCCTTTCGATCTAACATCAGACAACAGGCTACATAGTGCCTTGGGAACAGAAATGGTGTTAGATAACACCCTTGAGACTATCTGATGGGTGGTATATGCTCAGCAGAAACCACGAAACACTCCAATGAAAATATCGAGCAGAGAAACAGATAATATCCCCCAAGTCTAACACCTATCGAAACAAATTGATATAATACAAGTTTGACTGAGTCTAGGCAAAAGCCAAAACCCAGCTACCCCTATTTACTTCCACTCTCCTTCCAAGGATATCCAACGGGATCATCCTTCCGTGTCCAGATTTTAGTCTTCCTCTTCGTAACCACATGCTCAACAAACACCTCGCGCGTGTACTTGGCCTTGTACTTTCGGATCCAGCGAGGGTCCCAAAGCTCGCTCGCAATGCCTAGATCCTTGCAGCAGCGCACGAGCGCGTTCGACCGGCAGCCTTCCGTAGCGGTGGGGATGCCGTCCGGGGAGAAGTAGTCCTGTTCACCGCGGGCGACGGAGACGAGGCTAGTGAGAAGAGTGTTAGCTCAGGGTTCTTGTTTTAGCCCCCCAATACGGGCTAGGCTAAATCGATATCAAGACTGGTAGACAAAATTGCAAGATTGATGTGAAAAGGCAGGGGAAATGTAAATGTGCTTACCGTCCATTACAAACAAGAGCATACTCCCTCGTCACCGTCTTCGGCGTAACGATACTCTCACTCCGCGGCACGAGACCCCACCCACCAGGACCAAACGCGCGGTTGAGAATCCGTCGGTATTTGATCTCCGGTAGGTAGAGGATGCCATCGGGCTTGATCTCGACCTCGTCTGGATCCGTCTCCGCCAGCAGAATATCGGCTGCTTCTTTGGGGAACGGTTCGGCGGATAGGCCGTGGAAGGAGCGCGTCCAGTCGATTCTCTCTTCGGCTGGGCTCTCGAGCTCGAGGGGTTTGTCTGATAGGCCTGTTTTGGAGATGTTTTCGGTTGTTGCGCGGTTGGGGGTTGGGCCTGGGACGCGGGATGCGGGGACGCCTGTTGGAGTAGGGGGTTGCAACTGAGGGGGAGGGCTTTGAGGTGGAGCTTGCTGGTGTGGGCTTGACTGCGGATTGATTGTTCTGGTTTTTGGTGGTGTGGCTGATTGTTCTTCTGGTCATGGGGCTGGAGAACTGGCTGACTGTTAGATTGGGCGCTCTTGAGGAGCGCGAAAGCTGGGTCGCATTTTGGAGAGCCTCAACTGCCCACAAGGACCGGATACGGAGAGGAGCAGACATCGTGGCTTGTTTTGTTGATAATGGAAGGGGGAGGGAGGTCTTGCAACGAGCGAATATATATGATCACGTGATATGAACTGATAGCTTCGTTCTGTCGATATTGGAATAATCGCGTAAATATTGAGTGGGATTGATTGGAGAGTCTATCTTAACATGGTATTATAAATGGGTAGAGTACATTATGCGTCTTTGGTCTGTGTTCGCTGGTCGTTGCCCTGGCGCTTCCAGCATTCGCGGAAAGCTTCCATCTGTGTTGATCAGAGTCAGTATGATCGGATAATTGAAGTTATGTGCTATTTCTTCCATTCGTCGGGCTTTGAAGAACTGGTATGATGATTATTGTAGGAATCACCCTCCAATGGCTTCAAATGGGATGATATATGTTCAGATTGGTGGATATTATAGCTCACCTCTTTCTTGCATTCGCGCCAGTCCCTCTTTGCGTAGTAACAGTCATTCATCTTATCCTGCTCAGCTGAACAGTATTAGTATAGCTTTTATGACTCGAATTGAGTATAACTTACTATGGCAGCCTGTGCTGAAGATCCGCTTGTCCCTGCCATTGTAGTTAGCACCACACAGACCAGAAAAGCGAAAAAGGCCTCACCAATCGTCCGGCTCATCATCATCTGGGGCAACAGTTGTCTTCTCCACGTTGTTCGACATAGCTGAGGTATGGTAACAAGGAAACCTAGGAAGTTGGAGAAGGGCGGTTGGCCTCGGCGGAAGATGGAGAACTATCTCTTATCGCGCGGATTTCCCTTTGCAACGAGACAACAATGGCAACGCCAACGGGCAACAACGCCAATTTCAGTGGCAAAAGGCTTAATGTCCTGGTATACTCCGGTTCGCTCACCCTATTTAGCCTGGCAGCGCAGCCGTTTGCTGACGGACGAATTCTCGATAGGAAATGGAACGACCGTTGACTCAGTCCGTCACTGCCTCTACACCCTCCGCCGACTGCTCGCCCACCACTATGCCGTTATCCCTGTGACGAGTGACATGCTCCTTAAAGAGCCTTGGATGACCACGTGTGCTATGCTGGTCATGCCAGGCGGCGCGGATATGGGATACTGCCGCGCACTTAATGGTGCGGGGAACCGGCGCATCGCGCAGTTTGTCCGCAATGGCGGACGATACCTCGGTCTATGTGCTGGTGGCTACTACGGATGCAAGAGGTGTGAGTTCGAGGTCGGTGATAAGACAATGGAGGTAGTAGGGGATCGCGAATTGGCGTTCTACCCGGGCATCTGTCGGGGCGGGGCATTCCCGGGCTTCGTTTACCACAGCGAGGCGGGGGGCACGCGCTGCTGGACTCGAAGTGGCCAAGGAAGCCTTGAGCGTTGGCGCCGTGCAAGCCGACTTCCGGTCGTACTACAATGGCGGTGGTGTCTTCGTTGATGCACTGTCGTTCGCAGACGAAGGCGTAGAGGTCCTTGCGAGCTACACTGAAAAGCTGAATGTCGACGGAGGGGAGGGTGCGGCTGCTGTTGTCTACTGCAAAGTCGGTAGTGGAGCAGCAGTCTTGACCGGACCTCATCCTGAGTATGTTTTGGATTTAAATTGACAGGATTGAGTCACTGACTTGTGGACTAGATTTGCGGCTGTTAATCTGGACTCGAAGGCGGGCGGGCCTGAATATGCGGAAATGGTGGCGGCTCTCGCTGCCGATGACAAGGAACGGACGGACTTCTTGAAGGCTTGTTTGTCCAAACTCGGACTTGAGGTCACCCAGGACACGACAACAGTGCCTTCATTGTCGTCCTTGCACATGTCTGGAATCGAGGCTGACGGTCCTATGGATATCCTGTCGGGTCTTGGAGCTGCATTCACTCAAGAGGGTCAGACCGAGTGTCTCAAGGACGACCACGATACGTTCCGCATTGAACGCCCTGGAACATGGAACCTTGGTGAACTGGAAGAATCGCTCCCGGCAGGATCCTCAGAGTCTAGCGAAGGTATAATTGATTACCAGGCGATCATCAAGCGACTCGTGTTCCACGATGATATACCATCTTCGAAACTAACTCCATACTTCAACCACCATGCCTTCTATTCCCACCTCCGCCAATACCAGTCCGAGTCCAAGGGAGAGGCCACGACATTTGGCTCCAATCTCTTATATGGAGAGGTAGTGACTAGCACGAACACAATCCTTGAAAAGTAAGCATTTCGGTCGATAATTGTGGTATTGATCACCTCTAACGAACAGCAGGAACACGAAGTTGCTTCGTCAGTTGCCGCAAGGGTTTACGGCTACCGCTACAGCTCAAATTGCTGGACGCGGGCGTGGATCCAACGTCTGGGTCTCACCAGCAGGTTCTCTGATGTTTTCAACTGTGGTGCGACACCCAATGGACAAGATTCAGTCAGCACCGGTTGTGTTCCTTCAGTACCTATCGGCCATGGCAGTAGTCAGAGGAATCAAGAACTACGCCAAAGGCTACGAGAAGATCCCGGTCAAACTAAAATGGCCGAACGATATTTGTACGTGCCAGTTGTTTATATTACTATCGATGGTTTATTAATGACGAATATCTACAGATGCGCTAGATCCAGATGACCCCGAACAAAAGCGGTACACGAAAATCTGCGGCATTCTTATCAACTCCCATTTCATGTCAAACGAGTACATCTCCGTCGTGGGCATTGGCGTCAATGCCACCAACGCCTCTCCGACAACCGCATTGACCACCCTTGCCGAACGCTACGCATCTCCGGGCGCTGCTGCCGCTTCGCCCGTCACGCTCGAGAGGCTCCTGGCTCGGATTCTGACTACCTTTGAAGCTTTGTATACCCGTTTCTTGCGCACAGGCTTCGATCGAGGCTTCGAAGCGATGTATTATGAGGACTGGCTGCACATGCACCAGATTGTCACGCTGGAGGAGGAGGCCGGTGCTCGCGCTCGCATTCAGGGTATCACCCGTGATTTTGGCCTTTTGCTCGCCGAGGAGTTGGGGTGGAATGATCGTCCGACGGGACGTGTGTGGCAGTTGCAGAGTGATAGTAACAGCTTCGACTTCTTCCGTGGGCTGGTAAAGCGGAAGGTATAGCATACCAAAATAGGTAAATAGGTCAATAGGTCAAAATACCCATGTCTATAACTACGGTCTATCTGGATTTGCACAACGACATAGGGGTCTTATTTGGTAGACACTCCTCGTTCTGATATCAACATCTGTGCATTCAGCCAGATCGAGTGTTTCACATTGGCATCCCATGGTTAACTAATCGAGTCTGTCGTCCCACTGACCCTCAACGGCCCTCATGGGTGGCTTGCCAGAGCGATGGAAACGGAGGCACAAAGGCCTCAACAACCTAATGAAAAAGCAGTGTGGACACAAACCCCCGGAAAACAACCACAAAAAGCCGCCCAAGTCCATCCAGATCCACCCACCTCACTTCCTGCGGCTCAGGACGTCACCAGAGTCCGAGCTACCATCATCGGATTCTCCCACTTCCGTGATGTCCCCTTCTTCCAACCAACCCTAGTCAAGTCTCAGGGCTTGCATCGCGGCATAGTCATGTCGAACGCGAGCCCGCATCTCCTGGATACGCTCGTAAACATCCGCAAACCAACGTCATTCCCGGTACGATAGATCATGGGCCAATCCAACGGGGTCTGGTACACGACGGTGGATTTGACAGGGCTTAGCCAGGCAGCATTACCCTCGTCAAGCGGTAGTCGCGGATTGTGAATTTTGCCAATGCTGTTGGATGACAGTAACAATGTCAAAGATGGTTAGGTCGTCATCAAGGTCGCAACCTCAATACGCTATACGCTCCATTTGGGCATAAGCACATGGGCGGACAACTCTCCGCAAAACACACCAGTGGGAATTTGGGGTCCAAATTGGTCGTCTTGAGAGTACCCGATTCCGATCCCCCATTAAAGGTCAAGCAAAGGGCCCGCTCGTCAGTCGAATTGTTCACCCTTATACATGACTTTCGATATAACCCCCTTTCCCCAAACAACTCACTGTCGGGTCTGATATATAGAATATGTATAGAGACGTTTATATATGCACCCAAACAGAATGTACGAGGTGAGAAACAGGCTACAGTGTCAAGCCATCGACTCGGCCCAAGAGACCCATCGTCGAATACACTCATCCACCCTCCTCAGCGATTCCTTTTCCGCCTCGACCTCAAACCATTCTCGATGCTCCTTCCCACACTCGGGACATTGTCCTAGGTCTCGCACACGCTGAGCCGCCAACTCAAGATGAATAAGCCTTTCAACACGATGCACGTGCGGGACTTTCCTTCCCGGTACTGAAGATGCAGAAGGGGCCCGATTCCGGCTGTGGGATGGCGGCACCCTAGCAGGGGAAGACGCGGAGGACGATGGTGTATAAGGGTAATAACGGATCAAGGTCAAGTCGTATGAGCACTGTTTACTCCATTCAGCGAGGCGACGGTGCACATTGCTCGTGCGTCCGATTTTCAGCCTGAGCGTTCCGGGTTTGGTTGATGTTGGGTTGGAAGTGAGGGCATTGAGGTCTTGTGCTGCGCGGATTGCTTCGCTGACGCTGCGTGGCTGGGTGCGTGGGCGGAGGTGGTTGCTACTTTTTGGGGTGTTGGGTAGTAGAGAAGATGCTATGTCTCGCGGTACTGCGGATTCGGCGCTCCGGGTTGTCGTAGCTGTTGGGGGCGTCACCCAGAACATATAGATATAGCCTTCGTCGTCGGCGCTGGAGATGGGTTTGGCCAGTTCCGTGATAAGAATGGATGTTGTCTGTGGGGAAAGCGTGGATGGGATCCACGATAAGAAGGCCTGTGTTTGCGAGGTAGAAGGCTTCCCTGTGCCTGACAAAGTTGGCCGGGATGTTTGAGGAGTGTGTGGCACTTGCGCATGCTGTGGTCTTCCGGCTGAAGAAGGCAGATTGATCTTTTGGTTCGGATTTGGAGAAGGTGTAGGGCGAGGGGGTTTAGGCCGTTGAACTGGGGCCGGCCTGTCATCCTCGCCGCTGTCTTCCATGATCTGGAAGCAGCAGAAAATGGTCTTTTTCTTTGGTCGACGCTTTTCACTGGGCCTACTTTGATTTGTCCGCCGTTTGTGGGGAGGCTTTGGCTTTTGGGAGGCTGGATCGTTTATGTCGAGCACACCCAGTCGATCCATTAATGTATCGATACTTGTCCTCGTCTTGGACGGAGTGATGACAGTCGTATGTGGATTGGCCGAAGGATCTTGATCTTTGTGCTGCCAGCAGTACAGAGATGCCATATCTATAGCTTCTTGGCGAGGATCCTTCTTTCTAGGGGTAGAAGCAGGTGACGGATTTGGAGATGCCAATGAACGGCGGCAGGGCCGGCCTTGGGCGGTTATGCCTCTACATGTTGTCGCTGGATTTCGAGAATCTGAGCGAGGAAGCAAAGATTCTGGAGTGTTTGAAATTTGAGGCATATATGAATGCAAATGATCAAGCAAAAGAACAGTATAGAAGGGGAACTGAAGAAACCATCGGCAGAAAAAAAGAGACTAGGCTGCATGGACTGCGGTGAGATTCCTGCAGCCTAGAGTACTACATATTCTCCACTTGGAACTTGGACCAGTTCACTGGGCAGACCGAAGGGAGATAGATATTTTTAAAATGGTTTTGTTGACTTTTGTTGTTTTTGTTTTTGGCAATTTTGGTGATTCGCACCGCCACGGTATGGCGGTGTTGAAGTGGCTATGACAATGCTCTCATTGGCCCGGTCTCTTACTCATTTGAACGAAAAGGTATAAAACTTCAATTTGTCTCTGCTAATACTTTCCGAACCAGGCCAATGCCTGGTTTTCCGCTTCATCAGCCTGTCTGCTCGCATCTTCCAGAACAAAATCAGCCCGGACACAAAAGCCATGACCGGCGCCCTCATAAACCACCACTTCTCCTTTTCCAGTACCGGACTCGCTGGCGAACACTTGCCTGATCCGCTCAATGTGGAGAGTTTTTAGAACTATATCTTTATCCCCAAGCGCAAAGCTTACGGGGATTTGGATTTTCTCGATCTCGCTAGGAATCTCGAGAAGGCTCGGATGGCCCGTAAACCCAGCATTAAGTAGCGGTTTTCCATTCAAGGCCATGTCCGCTCCGGCGGCTAGATTGACGATATGTTTTCCACCCCAGCAGAAACCAGCCCCGTAGATAGGAAGGTCGGCACCTTCATTCTCGCGCACGGACTTGAAGAAGTCCCTGACGATCGGCCATGATACCCCGAACGTATTGTAGTACATGAAGGGCAGCATCCTTGTCAGCATTGAGGCCAGGTGGTATCTATAGCTCGAATTAGTGGCCTTTTTATACAAGTGTGATCCTGTGTGTTGGTTTGATTGGACGACTTACGGCTTCATAAGCCAGGTTGTGAGTCCGCTCGTCTTCAACAACTCTTTTGTCGCTGACATCATACTGATAGGGGCGGAGTGCCCTAATATCACGCTTAGCGAGTCATTCTTGGGGGTCTTGGGAGACACTAGAACATACCGTTCATGAAGTCGGGTAGATAAACCAGGTACTTCCCCTTTTCGGCGTAGTTATCAGCCAGAATTCGATTGTTCACGAACTCCCAGCCGAAGGCGTCGGGCACTATGATGATAATGCCCCGGTGAGGTACATCGCTGAGAGGTTTGGTCGTGTAGGCTTGCATGCCATGGAGAGAGGTGACTTCCCCACGGGGAGTCCCTTGGTGGATATGACCGCTGAAACAATTCGGGCACGACATGTTAAGCTAACAGTTTAGGGGGCTGATAATTGCAGGATTTGAAGTGCCGGAGACTAAGTACTTTCACATGCGGGGGGTTGCCGCTTACTTTTTTGGGAGCGTTCTTCGACCGAACAGACTTAGACATCGGCTAGTTATTCGTAGAGAATGTTCAATTGGATGGACATTTTGAGGAGGTAGCACATATATATTATCGAAGTAGCCAGTGGCTTCCAATGACATGTGTTGGCCTTGCAGCCTGAGGCCTGCTCCTTCCTCTGTATGTCCACAGTACTTTCACTCCATGTTGATCCATTCGATGGCACGGAACATGTTCGTGTGAAACTCCTCCGAAGCCTTCGCCAGAGCCGGAGAAGGATATGACCAGAAATAATGGGGATACCCGGGATAATCATCATACATAATGGGTACACCAGCCTCCCCCAGAGCCCCTTTCATCAGTCGAGCATCATCCCTCAGTGTATCCGTCCCACATTCCACAATATAGACCTTCTTCAGATCCTTCAAGCGCGGGTGCAGGAGAACAGAGAAATATTTATCAGCAGGTGGTGGAGCATAGGAATCCAGGAAACATTTCATCGCAGCCGATGTGTTAACAGTACGGATAGCGTTTTCCTGATGAGCAGTAAAGTACTCCTTCTTGTCTTCCGGTACTGCATCCGGGTGCACAGTGCAAGGAACCAGAGCCACGATACCTCTGACTTTATCTCCAAGCCCGGCATCGATGAGTCTTAGTGCGACACCAAAAGCAAGGTTGGCGCCTGCCGAACCTCCCATAAGCACAACGGATGAAAGCGAGAAGTTCTCGAGTGTCCACAATGCTGCCTCGACACAGTCGTCGAGACCGTGGGGGAATTTGAATTTTGGTGCGAGTCTGTATCCAATACTGACGACTTTCATGCCGGCGCTTTTGCTGATAAGTCGGCATGCGGCATCTTCGTGGTCAACGCTTCCCATGATCCATCCACCGCCGTGTATGAACAGGCCTACTGGTTCGTTGCCTGTTGCTGATGGGGATGTGAAGACTCGGACCCAGGCATCTTTAAGTTTGATGTCTTCGGTTTTGACAGAATCATCCGGTGGCGGGATTTCGTATTTGGATATGATCTTTTGTATGTTGACCTCGGAATCTCTATACAAGTCCTCGACCGTGGAGCCTGTCATGAGCAGTGGTCCGATTTCTTGGACGAACTTGTCAAGGTCAGCATTTGTTATTATTATGTGGTTAGACTTGATTTACCTCATCCCACGCAGGTGCATATTTCGGTAACATGTTCTTTTTAATTCGACTGGAAAGGATATGTGGGATGTTGGAAATGGCGATTTGCTTAGTCTTTCGATGAAGAGAGGACATGATCGTCTACCACGGTCTTAATATAGTGTCCTAGAAATAAATAAAGATGTCTATTCTCTTTTATCAGAGATTCGGTAATTTCGAGTCATGAACGATAGTTGGAGAGTGATAATGACCCATGATTATTGGTTTTGTGGATCACCGAGGCCAGTCCGCGTATACTCATAATGACTCATGCTAGCGACAGCGACCTTCGAATCCATTCTTTTTGGGGCCTATTTACAAGGGAACAGTAAAGGAAAGGAAGACAAAAAAAAGGGAAACGAGTTCATGTTGCGTTAGGCAAGTGATTCAGTGTTGTATTGGCCTTCCCCTTTCCTCTTCTATCTTGCCACAGACAAAAAGTCCATACATCTCCCCGTCTATTTCCCTGGCTCCTCTGCGAAGAATACCGGCTTGGAGGGGTGAGTGTTGACACGCAAACTCAACAGGTCGGGTCTGGAGTAGTGTCCAACAACATCAAGCCATTGCTTAGCTCGAAGTTTGTCGTTGACATCGACATTGGCGTACAGGATTCCTTCTTTATCGGATGGCATGGTAGCAATAGGCTCTCCCCCGGGCCAAAGATGGCCGAGAAACCTCCCCCAGTACCCTGGATATGTTCTACGTCTCTTACCTTGTTCTTGTCAAAGTTCTCCTCAGACATCACTTGGGTGCAGACAAGGACAAAGCATGCACCTTCGAATGCCATGACCTGAGATAGCCTGGAGCTCATATCACCTGTGATAAAATAGGGCCACCGCGAGCCGACAGATTCCGGCCTATCCCAGAGGACCGGCCACGACGCAACATGAATGTCGACATCCTGCTGATACTCATAGTATCTAAGCAGCGGTTGTGTGTGCTCCCAACAATTGAGTGCTCCAATTCTTCCGAAAGGCGAATCGACAACACATTTCAATGAGTCGCCCTCGCCGGTACCCCAGTACGCTCTCTCTACATGGGTTGGCTTGGTCTTGCGCCGATGGTGGACAATCTGTCCATCAGTGTTGATGAAGACCTATTGAATTCAACCAGTCAGCTTGGTCAGATCGAGACATCTATATACCGGGATGTTTCTGACCTGGGAAATGTAAAGTGAGCCCTGGTAACGTTCACTGAATCCAAGAACACAAAATGTCCCATTTTCTTTGACCGCAGCCTGGATACGGCGCATCTCGTCCGAGTCGACAGCCAGCGAATTATGGAAGTACTCCTCCATAAATGGGGCGTTGTCCAGCGGGGTTGCGGTGAAAATACTCCTAACACCACCTTAGGGACCATCCTCAGTCTTTTGGGAGATGGAGAGCTTACCACGGGTAGCCGGGAATAAAAACCTCAGGGAATCCAACAACATTGGCGCCTTCCTTTCCAACATCATCCAGGAGGGAGATCACCTTGTTGACACCACCTTGCAGATCATTCCAGACAGGCTCTGCCTGAATCGCTGCGACACGAACTCTTCTTTCGACAGGAGCAGTCATAGTGTACATCAAAGAGACTTGGTAACCCGTTCGACCGGATAGTTTGGTAAAGTCGCTTCAGGGAGGAAGCCGGCTTTATTCCTTCCTTGAATTACTCTACATGATGGACCTGATTTATAACGGACCCCGCGACCAATAGCCTGCTGTCTACCCTGCGCTGTGTTTCCTAGGTAGGATACCTACATATGCAGGTAAGCCCCGGGGACCTATCCCGGGGACCTATAGCTCCACCGAGTGAATTTGAAGACTTTTACTCTGCTTACCCCGCTCAGATACTGCCTTGAAGCGGAGAGCATGCGCTGTAAAGCTTCACGTACATATCGCGAGTACGATACGTATAAAGCTTCGAGCCTGTGGTCTCAGAAGAGTAATCATCATCGGCAAGCATTGCTCGGTAGAACCCACCGCTCGATGACAATCGCCAAACACGAGATGCATCAGACATTGTTAGCCGATCTGGCGCAGGTAAAGCATTTTCTGGATACGGTGAAATGGCCATACGGTGAATATATAGATGACATAGTGCAGGATGTCCATCGCTAGCCATATATGCTGAGTAGGAGTATCCAACTGGATATTAAATACATGACACGTAATGAATAGCTAATAATCTGTCTCGGGTCTTCAATAGTATACATATGAGCGCCATTCGTAGAATAATACATGACGCGCAGTTTAAGTAAAGTGTAGGTGTCTGATAAAGTTGATAAAGTGCGAATATAAGACGAGACCCCCAGACATTCATACGTACATATGTAGACCCTGTAGTACCGTTGATATATGATTTCTATTTCAGTGCTTTAGTGCTCATCTCCTGTCCCTTGATCACTGGGTAACTTCAGAATATGCCTGACTGCAACAGCATCCTCTTTCGTATAGTCCTCAAGTGCCATACTAAGAAACTCATCATCACGCAGAAGATCTACATCTGCTTTCGCCTCTTCCACAAAATATCGCACAATATCCAGATCTCCACACAAGTCAGCGGCAACAAGGCCATTGCCAACCGCACTCGGTACATTCACAACTGCTTTTGCCTCCTCCACCAGATATTTCACTATGTCAAGAGTTCCCCAGGCAGCGGCACAAAGCACACTACCAAAAACCTGGCCCTCGCCAGGCGGGAGATTCACGTCGATGTTTGCTTCCTCCACGAGGTATCTCACAATATCCAGTTTACCAGAGAAGGCAGCGGCGGCAAGCACATTGCCGTGGATTTCCACATGAACTAGAAGATTCACATCCGGGACCTCCTCTGCAAAATACTTCACGATATCCAAGCTTCCATTAAATACGGCGGCATTTAGTGCACTGCCGTAATCCCCGCTCTGGAGTGGGAGATTCACGTCTGCTTTTGCCTCCTGCACAAGGTATTTGACCGTGTCCAGTCTACCGCAGTTGGCTGCGGCTGCGAGCACGCTTCCATACTTGCCATTGGCATTGCACTGGTTGACGGGAACTCCTTTTGCAATAAGAGTTGCGCACAAAGGTATGCAATTAGTCGTGGCAGCTATCGTGAGCAAACCTTCGCCACGGTCATTTTGTTGAAATGGGTCAAAATCATTGCTGTCGCACCATTTGCGAAGAGTCGTTTCATACAATAAAAACTGAGCTATAGCAAACATTGGTGTCGTAGAGGGTGCCAGGTCTTCATGAGACATAAATGGCCCTGCCCGGGATGGCCATTGGAATGAAAGACTGTGCTTTTTAATGTGATCCAACCATCGAATATAAATGGCGCTACTTTTGTTGGGTGAGCCAATGAATTTCTTTAGCAGAATGACAGATTGATCTTCCTCAGGCTGCGGCTGCTCATGAGCGTAAAAAAGCCCACCAAGTCTGAGCATGGTAAGAGAAAGGATGTGTTTCATTGAATGGATCCTCGGAGCTTCCACGGAGTGTTTTTGGGCCAAATGTTCGCATAAGAGACAGAAGGCACACCTGGGCACAGTAAGAGTGTGCTTTTTGATATATCCCAAGGGCCTTCTCGAGGTACTCCCTCGCTGAAAGGTGGAAAAACCTCCATCGACCGTAGGTGTCAACCATGAGCAAGTTCTCACAAATTGAGAGCAAGGGATCTTGCTGCACACAACTCGCCAACTTTATGTCGTCTTTCTCAATGGCCATGCGAGCGGCGGAGAGGAGTTCTTCACTTGTGAGCGGGTAAGGAGAGCACAGCACCCACTTGAACGTGCGTTCTGCTATGGCTTGTTCCGGCGGAAAGCGGGTTTGGATTTTCCGATATATTTGGTCATACATCCCATCCAGCCCCTTCGGGAGCGTTTCCAGTGCGTAATCGATCGATTCAATGGTGTCGCATTGTACAATTTGTTTTACCTGGAGGGCGGCCCACAGGAACCTGTTTTCTTCGTTAGTGTATAGCTTGTTCGCTCGTTATAGTCATGGGGTCTTACATGTTGTCGCATTTCTCGAGAATAGCTCGGACAACAGTGTCCTTCATAGCGGCAAGTTCCGAGTTGGGATACTTCTTCTCAAATTTATCCATCTCCTTAGTCACAAATTTCTCAATGTCCTTTTCGTTGTCCTGAGCCTGGATTATGACCGTTGAACTTGAGCCATATTTCGCGCCAATGCTTTTCTCGGGTCGGCTGGCAACAAAGAGCTTGACTCTACCTCTGTCTTTAGTCTCAGCAATGGCATCCTCAAGAGCCTCGACCAAAATATCAAGTTCATCGTCCAAGACTTCATCCAAGGCATCAAGAATGATGACACTCGTTGAATATAGATTGAATGCTTCCACGAGCTGACGACAGCATTCCGAGGAGCTGAGTTGTGATGCTCTATTGGTTGCTCTTTCCCGTGCATCTTGAAGGCTTCTCCTGACCGATTCGGTACTGCCTTTTGGGGCGGCAAACTGGCGAACTAAGCTTCGAAGCACTGGTAGTGCCTCCCGCCGATCTTTCTCGTCTTGATTGCAGAAGAAATAGCCAAATCCTTCCATTTGGGGTCCCTTCGTGTCCTCGATATGCTTGACCAAAGCTGAAGTCAGAAATGATTTTCCCGTGCCAGCTAGCTTTTGTCAGAGAAATAATTGATTTCGAGGATTGAGCAGACTCACGAGATCCTTGAAGCCACAGGGTACTGGACGAGGGTGAATCCATCCAGTCACGGAATCTCTCATCTTGAATAAGCCAATCACCAGTACCAGGCTCCCTTCTTTCTTCAATCTCATCGTGATGACGGCCATACTGGATATCCGAGACCCATTCAAGAAGGTCCCTCCGTTCTTGGTTATCCACCCATTGGAAGACATGTTCCATGTGACGAGTGATTCTTTTGAGGGACTTCTGAGCTTCTTAGAGATAATCCTTGAAAATAACTTCTTGGTGAGCGTGAGCCGTCTCTTCACACTTACCAGCCGCTGTTGCAAGCTCTTGTTCCAATCTTTCCAATTCTAGCAACATTCCAGACGGCTTCGCAGTGTCAAAAACAGCCTGGCAAAATTGCACGGCGGTGTTAGATGAAAGATCAGACGATGTGACCAGTAGCTGCAACACACACCCGTACAACATCACGATTGCATTGTAAAGTCTATCCACGACATCCTTTCTCCCCGTCCGCTCGGGGTTGTATATCTCGTAGTAGACCTGACCGGAGAAGATGGCACCCGCCACTTTGTCGACAACAGAAAGTAGGGCGCTCTTTTCTTTGTCGAAAGTATCGATTCCCTGAATTCCATACTGTATAAGCAGTGCCTTGTATCTCCCGATATAGAGAACCGACCTCGAGGACTGATCTTGCCACAGCCCACACCCCTCCAGCTCCAGGAGCCAGCGCAAATTGGATGGCTACGTCCCCAATTTTCTCGGCCCAGTTAACGATCTGGAGGGTTGTTTGTCTCACAGGGATATCGTGGCCTCCTATTTGGACCCTCCAATCTTTAGTGAAGCTTCTATCCCGCTGTGTTTCGGCCTCTTTCTGAAATTTTTTAACTTGATTGACCATACTCTCAGAGCCTTGTCGGTTCATGCCTCGCCTTTCGAGTTGTTCTTGCGATTTGCGAGGCAATTTCTCAAATGCTTCAAGCCACAAGTCACGCCCATCGGTTGCTGGTTTTTGCGGTGGAAGGTTGACCTCTGTGTCTTCGGGGGCTGAAGACGAGAGAATCGCTTTGCCATTGCTTTCGGATATTGGATCTGACTGGCTGACAGTATCTTCCGCACGTGTGCGGCGTTTCAGTCTTGACACAAGGCTGTTGAGACCCATGATTTATTTCTTTGGCTAGAGGGCTTACCCCTACTTTGTGCTGGGCGCTTACTGGTAAGTCATCGACAGGAAACAGGAAAAAGGAAACAGGGACACAGGGAAACAGAGAAACAGGAAGCGCAGTAACCCAGTATTGTAAGCTAACAGAAAACTGGAGAGGAGAAAAGAGAGGGGAAGAAGGAGAAGCCTTCACCCCACAAGTAAGCAGGAGGCTGAAAAATCAGGCGCTAACCTGAAACATTAAAACATGGCCTTCCTATATACAAGAAGTAAAGAAGATGCTTAGCTTGCCAAAATCTACATTCATATTGTGCAATGTACTTCATAGGCCCATTTACAGCCTGGTGCCCATGTTCACATGAACCGCCTTAATCTGGCTATAAGCCTCCAGGCCTGCCTCACCCAACTCACGTCCAATGCCACTCTGCTTCACACCACCAAAAGGAATACGCGGGTCACAGTCTTGGCTGCTGTTAATCCAGACCATACCGGACTCTATCTCAGCAGCCACGCGGTGAGCGCGCTCCAGATCACGCGTGAAGACAGCCGCACCCAGGCCGTAAGTGGTATCGTTGGCCCGACGAATAGCTTCTTCCTCATCGTCGAAGGGGAAGATCACCACGACGGGACCAAACACTTCTTCGCGGGCAATGCGCATAGAATCCGTTGCATTGACAATAACGGTTGGTTGAATGAAGTACCCATTCTTATTCTTCTCGTCAGTCGGCGTGTAGGGAGCGCCACCAGTGAGAATAGTAGCTCCTTCGTTCTTGGCAATTTCAAAGTAGGAGAGGATACGGTCGTATTGCGCGCGTGTCACCTGCGGGCCGTGGAAGACCGACTCGTCCCACTGATCGCCGATCTTTGCACCCTCCACTGCCGTCTTGTAGCTAGCAGTGAATGATTCAAGGATATCGCGGTGGACGAAGATTCGCGAGGTCGCGGTACAGATCTCGCCTTTGTTGGACATAATACCGCCATGCGACCACTTGACCGCTTGGTCCATATCTGCATCCGGAAAAACTAGCAATGGGGACTTGCCGCCTGTTTCGAGAGTGATATTCTTGAGTGTGCCGGCGGCCATCTTCATAATCTCCCGGGCGGTCACCGTTGACCCTGTGAAAGCGACCTTATCGATTAATGGGTGCGAAGCGAGCGTGGCGCCAGCCTCGCGCCCGTAGCCATTAACGATGTTCACCACACCTGGAGGGAACCCGGCCTTCTTGATCAAGGTGCCGAGAATGAGAGCGCTGAGAGGGGTCTGCTCGGCTGGCTTCAGGACAACTGTGTTTCCACATGCAAGTGCAGGGCCAAGCTTCCAGGTGGCCATTGAAAGGGGGTAGTTCCATGGAATGATCTGTCCAACTACGCCAATGGGCTGGCGGATTGTATAGGCGAACTTTTGGGGAGTTGTATTGATGGTTTGGCCAAAGGTCTTATCAGCCCAGCCACTGTAATAGCGAATTGTTGTGATTGCCTCAGTGAGATCTTCGTCAAGGGCGACGTGGTAGGGTTTTCCTGCCTTCGATAAGTAAATTGTCTCCAGTTTGGTGGATTTCCATACATACCGTTATCCCAAGCTTCAATAGAAGCAAACAGCGCTCTGTTCTCCTCCATGAGATCGGCGAGTCGGGCCATCAACTGGCCCCGCTCTGTCGCGGGAAGCAACTTCCATGAGGGGTGGACCAGGGCCGCTTTGGCAGCCTTCACGGCGCGGTCGACATCTTCGGCGCTCGCTGCTTGGACGGTGGCAATGGGCTTGTCGGTACTAGACAATAGTTAGTGAGGTGTACAGAGATATTCCGATAATCACGCACGCGGGGTCAAGAGATGTGATGGTCTGGCCTCCTGTGGCAGGTACAATCTCGTTGTTGATGAAGAGGCCGGTGGGCTGCTTGTAGCTGTGCCCATTGGGGGTGACGATATCAATGAAGAGGTCCATTTCGATTTCGTTCTTGGGTATAATAGAAGTCTGAACAGTTCCAACTCCTTCACGGCGCGTGGGGTATGATATAGGATATCTCTCCCAGCGAGGTTAAGCCCCTTCAGGCAAGTCCTTCCGATATACTCTCCGCGATGTTAGGGATATTTTCTGCGGCAAAATATGGAGTAGATGGAATTATTCTCAATTATCCTAATATTAATACCATCGGCTTATTTCCAATTATTCGATCAATAGATATGCCGGACTCTTATGTCGGATTAAGGTGCTTTCTTGATCTTTTTCGATCAGCCATGTTCTCAGCCCTAACATGTCATCGGATATATATTTTCGAGATTCTCTCAGGTTCTAGCTAAACGTATTTATTGCAATAATGGAATATGTTATATATGCGAAGTTGACACAGCTCTGATAAAAAGACAACAAACTAGTTTCGAAGCTCAACGCCAATTGACAGTTACGGTACTACCAATGTCGGAGATGCAATATACAATGACGTTCAACGGCCTTATTCGGCCTTATTTAGACCCCACAGATAGTTCATTTCGCGATATACCCTTGGCTAGTCGGAAGCACAGTCCACATGCGAAGCCATCGGTGACATCCCGATCCACTGTGTGGCTATTGCGGAATCCCTGCATAGCACGATCTGCATGTCATGCGTGCCAGCAAGCCTTCCAAATCCTAAACAACTGCGATCTTATCGCTTTAATCTTCACGAAGCAGAACAATTGAAAGAACGTAGAGCTCGAATACACGAAACTCCCAGAAGAGAAAGAACCCTCAATCCGATGGTGGGACACATCCTAAATAGGAAGCCTGTCCCGATACGGCAAGTCACTCCTCTACAGTCCGAAGTAGATATAGAATCATGAATCTAGAATATATAGAAACGGTAAGAGATTCCATAATTAGATCAACTATATCTAGATCACCACTTCCTCCAACCCCGCCGTACTCACCATATTTCCAAACCAAAACATATTTCCTCTCACTTCCTATACTTACATCCAACCTCCAATATGGACCCCCTTTACGGAATCATGGTGGCCCTGATCACCCCCTTCACAGACGACAAGACCGCCATCGACGAAGGCCGTCTGCAAGCACACATCGAGCACCTGATCAAAGCAGGCGTACACGGTCTCGTTCCAGGCGGCAGCACAGGCGAATTCACCACAATGACCTTCGCCGAGCGCAAGCAGCTAACAGAGCTGTGCGTTAAGTTCGCCGCTGGCCGCGTCCCCGTCGTCGCTGGCACAGGCAGTCTCTCATCCGCCGAGGCCGTCGAGCTCTCCGTACACGCCGCCAAAGCCGGCGCCGCAGCCACAATGGTCGTGCCCCCTTTCTACGACCCTGTCAACCTGGAGCAGCTGCACGAGTTGCTCAACGAAATCCATACAGCCTCCGGTCTGCCCATTGTCTTCTATAATATTCCTTCTGCGTCGGGTATCACCCTGTCTCCCACTGAGATCGCCGGTCTGTCTAAGGTCGGCGTCAAGTATCTGAAGGATACCTCTGGTAATGCGCCGGCCCTGACGGAGCTTATCTTTTCTCTGTCGGATCAGATTACCTCGTTTAATGGGTGGGATACTTTGACTTTCTATGGTCTTGCTGCTGGCGCTCCCGGTGGTGTCTGGGGTGCGGCGAATATTATTCCTGAGTTGGCCGTTGAGCTTTATGAGGCGGTTTCTGTTAAGGGGGATTTGAAGCGTGGTCGTGAGATTTGGGCTAAGGCTTTCCCCATTTGCAAGTTCCTTGAGTCGCATAACTATGCTGCTGCTGTTAAGACTGGTGTTGAGTTGATTGGCCAGCCCACTGGTGGCTTGCGCAAGCCTTTCGCTCTTCTCAACCCGGAGTTGACGGCGGAACTTAAGCAATTGCTGCAGAATGCTGGTGTTAAGACTGTTTAGACCTTTGTTCATTTGTTTATTTGATGATTTGGAATGCTTGAATGTCGGAATGAGAATGCGACACGTACTATCCATGTACATAGTTTATAGAATATACAACCTTGAAACCATATTCATCGCGTCATAAAAGTGCATAGTACGAATCGTAAGATATAGTCAAGACGAGAGTAACCAGCTATGTTAACAAAACAAGGGCCATATCTGTCCTTGCTTCACAACATCGACCCACGATGGCATCGATTCACCCCGGTTCGCAGTCAAATGCTCGTCCTGCTTGCGCCACACTTCAGTGATAATATTTCTGGCTGTTCCAAAAGCGGCAAACCCGCATATTGAGCTCGCCCTGTCTAACATGCTCATAACAGCCCCTCGTCTTGCGGTTGACATTGCCTCACATCCTGCAATGAACAGCGGCCACGCCGTTCCGGGTCCGGTGGGATCATCTTGGGTCAGTGTTGCACTGCACGCCTGAAGCGCTGCAATAACACTATCAACATGACCCTGCAGAGCGGCGGGGTGGATCTTTCGGATTCGCCTATAAAAGAAAATTACTAGAGCTGCATTCAAGGCCTCCACCATATGACCGTGCGGTTTTGAGTCGGCATGGAGCTCCAGGACTCCGGCTCTTGTTCGGCCCAGGCTGAAAGAGCAGATCATATTTTCCAGACGAGTGCTACGTCGCTGTAGTGTCTCCCACGCTTCAAGGTTCATGGTCTGACCCGCCTCGCGGGCAATACGGAATGTCTCCAAGACGTTGGCTAGTCTTGTGGTCTGCGAGACAAGGCCAAGCCAGGTTTCTGGGATGCCATAAATTTGTTTGTATAATGTTTCAGGGTAACTGCGTGAGTCCTGAAGATGTATGTCGTGGAGTCCTGAAGTTTTGTCCTTGGGTTCATCGATATTGAGGTCACTATCCGAGTTTTGTGTTTCGAGGCGGAGGAAATCATCCAGCCGAGGGTTTGGCTCAGCGTTCGTCATCTGTTCTGAGTTTGGTGTGTGTTCTAATCGAAATCGAGAACCAAGTGCTTCCAGGGAGGAGGAAGAGAGGTTGTAGTCATGTAGAACAAATGTGCTCTCGCCGACGATTCTTAGCCAGGTGTAGACGTGATGCAAAAGTCGTGCCTTTTTCGATATTCGGGTTTTTGAAAGCCCTCGAAGGCGTAATAATCGCTCTGCATCAATCATGAAACATCGGGCGTGTTGTTGTTGACCGGACATGATCTGTGGGAGTCAGAGTCATTCAATCGATGTCAAATAGGAAACTCACCGTGTACTGTATGAGAATGCATGCAGCCATCAGCTGGTCTTTATATTTCGCTTTCTTTAAACCCTGTGTTTCTGACTGCAAAGACGACTGCATATGATCCTTAGCTTGCAGGTATGCCTGGTTGGCAACCTTCCACCAATACTCAGGCGGCTTTGTCGATATTGTTGAAGGGTTCAAAACAAGATGAATAGCAGAGCAGGCAAGCAAGCCGTACAGATTTGCAAGTCTGGCCTGACTGACCTTTTCTGTCCCAAGAAAAGTCGAGTCACTGTATGTAATTACCGCCGCCGGCACGTTCAAAATCTTCCAAGGCGATTTCTGGCGACAGGGAATGGCCATTATGTGTGGGATCACAGTATCCTGGAAATGCTTAAGCAGGAACGGGGCATCCTGCAATGCATCTACATCAGCCGAAATAAGCTCTGCTGGTGCATGTTGTGTTGTGAAAGTTTGCAGTAGATCATCGTTGTGATTTGAGTCGACGGGTAGCAACCCCATCTCTTGACTCATATCGAAAGATAAATCATTCGACATGCTCAAGACGCCGCTTGTTGTAAACTCCGTATTGTCTAGACCAAAGCTCAATAGATCAGACCAATGGAGGAAGTCATCGATCTGAGACAGTGAATCAAGTATTGGAGAGGGATTAGACTCTTGCAGATTCTCAGGAGCCACAGTCTCAGGCGGCTCCGCTGCAGAACTTATATCAGACGCGACAGGTTCAATTTCGGGCACCAGTTCTTGTTCTAGCTTCCGTGGCGCTGGAGAGAAATCGAGAACCGCAAAGGGTCCAATGACAATATCACCATCGAGCGAACGTTCAGGGTCCCGCAGTCTCGAGTCAACCTCTGCCAGTGATGCATCAATAGATCCAGATATAAGATCAGACCCAAGCGCAGTGCTCATAGAAAGTCTGGATTGCTCTAGCACACGGGTTAATACCAAGTCCAGTTCGTCTCGTACTGTCAGGGCCACGTACCCGAATAAAGATACCGGCGAGTCCCACGAGCACTCTCAGTCTCCTCGCCGTTATCAGTGTGCATCCACAAGACCTGATCGGAATATCCCTCGCATTTCACGTCTAGGGCCCGACAGGTGCGACACACGGGCCGTTTCTGATCGCATTTCACATGCCGGCGTCTGCAGGTGCTGCATCCTCCCAGCGCATGGGATCGGCGAGGTCTTGATCGCTTAGATGTCGCCATTTCATATAGTCTGATATATTCAATCTAAAAAGGAGCTTCTTGCTGATTCCATTTCCATATTGGAAAGGGAACGTCGAAGTCATAGCTAACCCCGCCACACTCGGAACTGCCTTCTAATCTTGGATATGGGATCTCTTATCAGCTTATCTCCTCGGAATCACCTGCTCTTCCAATCTCTTTTCCTTTCGTCTTTTAGCAGCAATTCCATTCCAAACCGACTAAGATCGCCCCTCTGTTTGCCATGGATCATAAGTGGGACAAAAAAGCAGATTTGGGCCGGCTGGAAATGAAGCCGCCAACAGCCCATTTGGCCCAGTAGTTAATGTAGATAATGTCGTGCACTTCATTACCACCATTGAGAACGAAGACCTAAGAGGCTATTGGCCGTAATCAATACTGACACGACGCTCACCCCAGATATCTAGAACATAGTATCCTGAGCCGCATGAACAACTCTGATTCTCTTTTCGTGGAAACCTTTTCTTGCGAGGCTTGGACCCAGCATGTTTGGCTAGACCACGCACAATATCCTTGCTCTTGTATGACCGGCGCTGGCGCTATATTTGTATATGTTGTAAATAGTGCTTTGGTAAGGTGACACCATCCACCCGTGGATGGAATCTCAGTCTGGCAAGGGACTCCGATGATCGTCTTCCACAATCGGAAACCAACCCCAGAAACCAATCTATAGCAGCGAGGAGCTACTTGTGCGCAACTCAATCCGGCAATGGAAAATGATCTCGGAAGAGGAGAGGTCGCCGGGGATCCTTCTTATTTGAACTGTGCCATCGTCGCCTCACTCTATCCATTTTTCCTATACAATTTCTATAATCACATCCCAACGCAAACGGCACAATGGCTCACCGCGGAGAGACCCTTCACAAAGATGTATGCTGCATTGCTGACCTGAAGAAAATGGGGAGTAGTCGGCTGGCTCCGATGGTCCGAGGTGAGTGTCATCACTTCACAGCAACGGTTCATTGCGTCAGTGCTGACCTCGATAGACTACTACAATGGAGGAGCTATGGATCTAATCACGTATGGAATATCAAAACGCAATGACTGCCCCACTTCCCTAACATCTGTCTAGCCTCAACGAGAACGAAACAGCCTACGACCGCTACAAGATCCGTCCTCGGGTCTTAATCAACGTCGACAAGATCGACACAAGCGCCGAATTCCTCGGTAGCAAGGTATTTGCTCTTTCCACTTTCCCAGCATAAACGAACTCAGTAGCCAACCCTAACACTCAAATAACAGGTCTCGCTCCCATTCGGCTTCAGTCCCGCCGCATCAATGAAACTCGCCCACCCAGACGGCGAGCTCGCGACCTCGCGGGCAGCTGCAAAATTCGGCCTTGCCATGGGTCTGTCCTCGTACTCGAATTATCCGCTCGAGGAAGTTGCCGCACAGGGGACTGGGAATCCGTATGTGATGCAGATGTGTGTACTGCGGGATCGGTCGATTACGCTTCAGTTGTTAGAGCGAGCCGAGAGTATGTCGTATCTGAATTGCTTTTTTTTTTTGTATGGCTTCATTGGCTGGGCGGGGCTAACATCCTTTTTCAGAGGCTGGGTACAAGGCGCTGTTCCTATCTGTTGATGTACCCGTGCTAGGCAAGCGCATCAACGAATACCGGAATGAGTATACCATTCCGGATGATATGTCGTGGCCGAATATCCTCAGTCACGGGGCGGATCACTCGGACCGCACTGACTACGGTATGTACGGTGGAGCTGGTTTGAAGTTGATGTGAGGTTGAGGAGAACATGCTGATGTTTTATAGACCCAAGTTTGGACTGGGAAGAAACAATTCCTTGGTTGAGACAACATACGTCTCTGAAGATCTGGCTTAAGGGTGGTATGTTTGTGTTGTTGAGTGACTCAAGTAAAGCAGGTCACAGTTCGACTAACAATGGATGATACAGTAACTACCCCCGAAGATATAGAACTCGCGATCAAATACGGCATCGACGGCATCGTCATTTCGAACCACGGAGGCCGGCAACTGGACGGCATGCCGTCGACATTGGATGCACTGCGGGTCTGTGCCCCAGTAGCCAAGGGTCGGATCCCGATCGCGGTGGATGGAGGTATTCGACGAGGCTCGGATATCTTCAAGGCTCTGGCGTTGGGGGCTAGCTTCTGCTTTATCGGAAGAATCCCGTTCTGGGGGTTGGCTGTATGTGTTTCCTTCTGTTGGTTATGCTGTTTACTGACCAAATACAGTACAACGGACAAGAAGGTGTGGAACTGGCGATTAAGATCCTCCGCCAAGAACTGCGGATCACCATGGCATTGGCTGGGTAAGTTGAGAATTCCATTGTTCTGGAATGCGAAAAAAGAAAAGAAAAAGAAAAAGAAAAAGGACGCTAATCGGAAGCAGGTGCCGAACGATCAGCGAAATTCAAAGTTGTTACCTTTCCGTTTTGCGACCGGATGGGATTCTGTCGAAGCTGTGAGGGATATTTGACTATTTCCGAGTTCCTTCGATGCACGTCTACATGTACATACATAATATCAATGATATAGACCATACAGTCGATCTTTTCAAGAGTGCAAGTGAGGTTCATCTTGAAATGTGTTACAATACCATTACCCCAATACAAGCAATACATAAGCTGTTTGCCAAGACCTGCACATCTTGGCGACTGCCCACAAGGCTGAAGGGCTGATTGCTTTTTACCTACTTGGCTTTTCGATAGAGAACAACCTTGGAAGCTCTTAAGAGGCTGTGCAATTCACATTCTATCTGCCTACAATACCCGAACATAGCCACAGTTCTACAAGTAATTATAGAGAAAACTGGAGAATATAGCCCTATACTGCAAAGCCTCAGCGTGGTTCCTGGTACCAGGCAGCATCATTCTGATTTGTCCAGCTAAACTTAGCAACACTCCGTACTCCGTACTCGTACCCCATCTGACTTGCATAAGCCCTACGGAGTACGGAGTATTGGAATGTGTAAGCGTTTAATCTCTTTTGTCGGGCGCTAGTTGTTTCATTTGACTTTGGACTTATTTTCCAGCCGATCGTCGAAACTATTGGAAAACTACATATAGCGTCCTTTTCTCCTTTCTGTTTTCTCTTTCTTCACTTTTCTTTGTTCTCTATACCTCTTATCCTACACCTTACACTGTTTCCACCCTTGTACCATATACACATACTACCACTACCACTAGGTACCACAATGTTCAACTTCAACTTCTTCAAGTCTACCCCGGCCAACGAGCCCACCGAAACCTGGAACGCCAACACCGTCACCATGCAGCCCACCAGCCCCGCTGCCCCTTCAACTAACCAGAACGTCGTCACTGAACAGCCGGTATGTGCACCATAACCCATAAAACTCATATGTCCAGAACAAAAATTAACATCTATCGGCATCAGGCCAACCAAGAACAAATGCAGCTGCGCGGTGGTGGCGGCGGTGGTATCTGCTGCGGAGTGTAAGTTCCCTCTCTCCCAATCCAACCCGAAGAAACATATTCGGTCATGCGCGCGATGAAATTCCAGAAAACTAACTTATCCCAGTTGCGCCGGTATCGCCTGCTTCGAGTGCTGTGAGATTTGCTGCTAGACGATCCGATGAGATCGGGCTGTGGCTGCCGATGCCGACACTGTTGATGGCGGACTTGCTGCGGTTAATTCTTGGAACCTTGCGCGGGATTCATTGTCTTTCCGTGTGACATTGGCGGGTTTTCATGTGATGCGATTTGACGTGATTTGATTTGATGGACTTCCCTTTCTTTTTGCTATACTGGATCTTTCTACGCTATACCCCAGAACAATGCCAGTAATGGAGTTCAATTTCAGATTCTTGTGTTTTGATCGCTTTGAATATAAGTAGATGGTCATTCTGGTCGTGGCTCGTGAAGTAGTCATTATATCCATGGAAGGACAGGTCTGTCAGTCTTTGTGGTTCGGCTAGCCAAAAGGACGGCGGGAGATCGCTGATCGCAGTGCGGCGTCTACATCCCATAGTCGGAATCCTGGCGCGCGGCCGAGGATCCTGAGGTTTGCGAGGAGTACTAGGCTCAAGTCAGTGATATTGACAAAAACATAAGGGGCAAACGTCATCGACGGTCAACTCACGATCAAAAAAACACTCAACATCCAGAGTATACGACGTCGAGGGTTCCGACTCCATCTTAGTAACAGGAGGAGTCCCATCGGAAGAAGCATAGAGACTGGAAACAGTCGATCGATCCGGCGAAAAGCCATACAAAGCCCCAACCAAGCTCTCCGGGACACCGAGCCTCAATCCAGACCCATCAAGCACAAGACCCCGATGTTCCAGATATCCCTGGACATCACGGCAATCAAACCATTCGCCATCAAGATCCAGCGACCGAATCCTCTCCTCCTCACTCATCTGCACTTGCCCATCCACCACTCCCTCCACAACAGGCTCCCGGTCCCCACTCCAATCCTCATTCCAATCCTGGATCCCGCCCCGCTGCAAAATCCGCACCATCCGCCGCAGGATCTTCCCCGGTCTCCGACTGTTCTCCGGGTACACGGGGCTCCCGTCGCTGTCCACGGGCGGGAAGTGCTTCCCCGCACCGCCGAGCGTGTAGAAAGGCATCTTGATGAATTCCAGCCCGCTGCCGATCTCGGACTGCAGCGTGCGCCGGAAATTACGTCTTATGCCTGCCATGTCGTGGATGCAGGGGACTAGTCCGAAGACGCGGCTTAGCAGGGCCGGATCGGTGCGCGGGTCTGTTAGCCAGCGGTAGGTGTGCTCGAGGCTGAATCTGTGCAGGCGGCGGGCTAGGTTGGATTCTTGGTGGCTGTATGTGTAGATTGTTGTTGTTGGGAGGATACGGTTTATTAGTGGGGATGGGGAGCGGGCCCGGGTGTATTGTGGGTATGAAGAGGAGATGTTGGATTCCCGCTTCGGAGGATAGGTGTGTGACACTTCGTAGCCGAATGTGGGCTTGTCTGTTGATGGACTGTTGTTCTGGAGTTGGAGATCATCGTCGTTCTCAGAGGTCGATCTGGCCTTGTCTATTTCTGCTAAGATGAGCTCTCGTGTGCGAGCGAGATAGTCCACGCTTGGCTGAAGAGTTGGATCGTCGTGGAGCTGATTGATGGCGTCGCGGTGGGCTCCGCCGAGGAGGTCTGATACATTCTCTAGTGTCTGCTCTAGTACATTGACGCGAGATCTGAGGGTCTGGATGGTATTCTCCTTTTTAAGACGGTAGGTGCGTTGTGCCCGTCGGATCTGCAGACGGCGTTCCTGTGGAGCTGGTCAATATGTACAACATATTTCTAGGGGCCGATCGGGATCTACCTCGATGGCAGTGGCATCTTTAGCCTCTAATTTCGGTCGGCCTCTTTTCCGTACGGGACGACCCGGGGCCGATTGCTTGTCGGTCAGTTGGTCGGGGATCTCCGGTTGGGCTCCCCTTGGGGGTCTTAGATGGGTCAGTTCGCTGGACAAGGTGTCCATCGATATTTCTGCTTCTTGTGCCAGTTCCAGGTAGGACCTTGAGGATAGCATGTCCATTGTGGGTCTGTAGTCTGAGCTGAAATAGTAATATTGTTTAGATTATCGGAGAGAACAGAGGTGAGGTTGGGATTGAGGTTGAAGTTGATTACAATTGAATTAATTGATCACTCATCTTCATAACCTCGGCCAAGCCCAACGCTAATGCAACAGGGATTCCCCACTGGCCTTGCAGATATTTGCCTAACGGGAAATTGTGAAATTATGAAATTTTATGAAATTATGAAATTATCCTTATGCACATTCTGATGTCAACCCGTTGATTTATTCTAACACACCGACCTCTGGCGATGCACGTCGGGTGGTACATTCGGAGGAACTGAAGTGAGAAAGGGGGAACATTCACAAGACGGTCAAGAATCCAACACGGTCACTCCGACGCGAACTCGGGTCTAAACACACACCAAGTAACAGCTCCGAGATCAGATGGGTGCAGAAATTGCATCGAGTGTGAAATCCGAACAGCCGATCGAATATGACATCCACTTCTTCCGCGATTGGCTCTTGACCCTTAGCTTTGTGACGATCATTCCCATGCTACGGAGGTTTTTCCCCACTTATGCTTGCAACCGAGGTCGCTCCATTCTTATAAAACCACTTGTTTTCCTGTTCGCACTCTAAAAGCCAAAACTATCTAACCAGGACCATGGCTCTGTCATTCGTCTTGGGCTTTGCGGCCGCAGCCGTCGTGCTGCAGGTCATCCGTATGGTATTCAACTCATGGCAACACTCGCGCAATGCTAAGAGTCTGGGCTGTGGCAGCGTGCCAATGTACCCTTGCAAGGATCCTTTTGGAATCGACAACCTGAAACAATCCCTGGCGGCAGACAAGGCCAAACTGGTACCTGAGTTGGCCGAGGAGCGCGTCAAGATCATCAGTAACCAGGAGAACCGCTATGTCACTACATTCTCTATCCGCAACCTCGGTCGCACCCACATCTTCACTATCGACCCCAAGAACATCCAGGCTGTCCTGGCTACACAGTTCAAGGACTTCGAACTTGGTTCTGTCCGTCAAATCAGCATGCATCCGCTGCTGGGCACTGGTATTGTGAGTCACATGCTATACCTTATTGATCATGTCTCCAATCTAGGTGTTGACTGTTTATAGTTCACCGCCGATGGAGAGGAATGGAGCCGATCCCGTGGCCTACTTCGGCCTCAGTTCACCCGCGAGCAGATCAGTCAATTGGAATTGGAAGAGGAGCACGTGCAAAAGGCCATGCAGGCTCTGCCCGTCGCAGCCAACGGATGGACCGCCGCAACAGACATCCAATCCATCTTCTTCCGCTTGACCATCGACTCCGCCACAGAATTCCTCTTCGGCGAAAGCGTCGAGAGCCAGCTGGGCGCCCTAAACGGCCTGAACAGATCCGAAGACTCCTTCGCCACCTACTTCGACAAGTCCCAATGGGTCTGCGCGCAGCGAAGCCGCTTCGAGAAACTCGCCTTCCTCGCCGAGAACAAAGAAACCAAGTTCTCCGACAAGCAAGTCCACTCCTTCGTCGACAAAGTCGTGTCAAACGCCCTCGCAGCATCCCAATCCGAAAAGAAGCCCTCCAACGAAAAATCCTCCTACGTCTTCCTGGAAGCCCTCCTCGAAGTCACCCGCGACCCAATCGAGCTCCGCTCCCAACTCCTCAACATCCTCCTCGCCGGCCGCGACACAACAGCCTCCCTCCTTAGCTGGACAACCCTCATGCTCGCCCGGCATCCAGACGTCTTCACCAAACTCCGCGAAACTATCATCTCCAACTTCGGCACCTACTCCAACCCCCAGAACATCACCTTCGCCACCCTAAAGTCCTGCCAGTACCTGCAGCACGTGATGAACGAAGTCCTCCGTCTGTACCCCGTCGTCCCCTTCAACCGCCGCAACGCAGCCCGCGACACAACCATCCCGCGCGGCGGCGGCCCAGACGGCCAGGACCCCGTCTACATCCGCAAGGGCCAGTCAGTGATCTACACGACGCATGTGATGCAGCGTCGTAAGGACCTGTGGGGTCCTGACGCTGACGAGTTCAAGCCTGAACGCTGGACGAGTCGTCGCGCTGGATGGGAGTATATTCCGTTCAACGGTGGGCCGCGGATCTGTATTGGGCAGCAGTTTGCGCTTACTGAGGCTGGATATGTTATTGTTAGGCTGTTGCAGCGCTTTGATCAGATTGAGAATGTTTATCCTGATCAGAAGATTCGTTACGGTCTTACTTTGACTAGTGCGCCTGCTGATCTTGTTACTGTGCGCTTGCACCAGGCTGAGGATGCTTGAGGTGGTTGTCTTGGTCTGGTTGTCTTTTGATCTGTTCCTGGACGGTTTCTTTCTCGCTTCGTTTCTAGGGGTGGTTGGCGATGGTTGTGTTTTCTGCGGTTCTTTGGGTTTCTGGCTAGGGTTTCCCGGCTAGGACGGTTTCCTTCCACGGCAGAGTTACTCTAAGGGGTATATGTCTATAATTACGATGAGAATGACTTGTTTACCTACCTAGTTATGAATACACTTGGTATTGTCTTGAATTATTCTGGCTAGGGGAAAATTTCGTATAAGTTTCACACTTGAGATGTGGTTTACATCCATCGAAGATATGTGGTAGGCACTGGGCATACACGGATGATTCATCAATTAGAGGCAATGCCTGGCCACAGGAAGACGAACGTCAACTTTCTCCTTTCGGTCTTAGTCTACGAACAAAGCGCGCATCAAACAGGTCCTCCATCCCTATTGGGCAGATCAGAATAAGATAATGGGGGAAGACAGCAGGAGACCGTCTCTATGACTACACAAGAATAGAAAGAAGCGTCACCCATCATGCATACATGCAGTATTTGCAACATTGAAATTGAATTTATATATAATCGAAGTGAATCGAGAAGAAAGTAATGTATAAGAATAGTGTAAGAAAACAGTCGATCAAGAAAGAAAGCGCTGACACCAAGCCACTCTGTCAATAAAATCTCCCCTTTTTGGTTTGATCCAAGATCATCCCTTAAGCAACGCACTGGTAGTAGTAAGGGTTCTGCTTGACGCAGGTGGTGCCAGTCTCACAGACAGTGGGGCCAGTCCAGTTGATACCACCGCACTGGTAGTAGTGCTTAGCGACATTTCCAGTAGAGGGGCTGTTGGTAGGTACCTGAGCATTGGGCTTGGCAGTGGAGGTGGAGGTGGCGCTGACGAGGGTAGTAGGGGCGACAGTGGTGGGAGTAGGGACAACAGGAGCGACAGGGGCGGAAGTCTCAGCGGGAGCGGAGGCCGAGCTGGACGGCTCAACCATGGAGCTGGGGACCTGGACGTTGCTGCTGGGGGTGCTGGTGACGTCGACAGCGGCGGTGGTGGTCGATGTCTGGGCAGCAGACTTGGTAGAGGTGGGGGCGGAGGAAGAAGACGAAGCCGGTGCCGAGGCAGTGCCATCAACGAAGTACTTCTCGAGGATGGGGAGGTAGGTCGAGTAAGCAGGGCCGTCACTTGGCTCCAAGCTGTACATGTAAGATCCCCACCAGGGACCGGCGGCCCACCACTCGGCGCCCATCCAGACGTCGCTGTTCTCGGTCATGTAGGAGAGCATGCCGTCGACGGCAGCCTGGCAGTCGCTGTTGACGCCGCCGGCGAACTCGCCGATGAAGCCCTTCTTGTTGTTTTCCTGCAACCAGGCGGTGGCGGACTGGAGACGCTCCTTGCCGATGGTGCTGCTGACGCAGGTCTCGGAGGTTCCGGAGCTGTCACCGTCCAGGTACTGGTGCATCTCGTAGACAACCTTGTCCTCGGAGTCCGTGAGGGCCTTCAGGTTGTCGTTGTTGTCGGTCCAGGACCAGGCGCCGCTCCAGGCGTTGCCTTCGACGAAGATGTACTGGCTGGTGGCGCCAGCGGCACGGATAGCGTCAATGGCAGCCTGGTTCAGGTCCAAGACGAGGGTCTGGTCAAGGTCGTGGTACTCGTTGTCTAGGGAGGTGTTAGTGGATGGTTTGATCGTGTGAGTTTGACAATGGGTGCTGGCTTACTGGTGTCGAAGATGACCTTCTCGTTGGTGGCGAACTCAGTAGCAACGGTCTTCCAGAAGGCCTTGAAATCGGAGGTCGAGCTGATGATGTTGCCAGCGCTGTAGATGGAGCATTAGTATCATACATCATACCAATAAAGGCGGGTAGTTGTGGTTTTTGATGCGCTTACTATCTTCCGTAGTTGTGGGGATCAAGGACGGCATAGGCACCACTGTCGGTAATGAACTTGACAGTCTATAGAATGGAACTGTTAGGCCTTGGGAGGTAATCAATAACCACGACAGGCATATTACGTACAGACTTAAGGGCGGCCATGTAAGTGGCATCCGGGGTGCCGGTCATGGTGGTTGGCACCAGGCGCTCCATCAAGAAGGGCACACGGAAGATGTTCATACCGGCATCTCTCAAGATCTGAATCTGGGAAGTCTTGGGCCAGGTGTAGTCTTTTTCCAGGGTACCGGGAATGTTACCCTCGCCGAATTCGGCACCGGACTCGCTCACACCGAGCCAGGTGAATCCATTTGCACGCTTCTTAATATCAGCGCTCTGCTTGTTAGGAACAGCGTCTCTTCCTCGGGGGTATGCGCAGGCCACGGTGGCGGCGCTAGCAGCCAGAACAATGTTTGTGAACTTCATTGTGTAATGTAAAAGAGAGTGAGTGTCGAGTTTGACGATAAAGAATGAGACGGAATAGGACAAAAGGAATGAAAATCAAGAGACCAGTCTTGAAGTTTGAATGAAAGAGAATGAATGTATTGCACAAAGCAAGAGTGAAACCTGCGGAGGCCGTCTATTATATAGCCATACCCTGCACCGAGGGGCGTCGAATAGCGCTTAGTATACGGGGACGGAGTCAACAGAGTGGATTCGATTCACCGTTTGTGATCTCCCATAGAGCCACTCGGAACATCATTCGGCTTAATTATGACCGCGATACGGAGTACCGGGAAACGCTAACCCTGAGGGCTGCAGGAGATGTCTCTTCTAAACGGTGGATCTCCCCACCGAAGTATCCGGATAAATGGTCCGATTCTGAAAAGCCACTGATTCAAGCACGAGTGACCAAGGGCGGATCAGAACTGTATACTCCGTACGGAGTAGGACCGACATTATCCATAGTCGGCCCCATCTGTCGGAGATTGGCAACGCTTAGCTCCATGGCCTGATGTCTGTGGAGATGAGATTACTAAACGGCGTAAAAGGCAGGTCAGTTTCCATTTCGCTAGTGTAGACAAGTCTCACCGTCAAGAAAGGTGCAATTTAAATTAAATTGTCCTGATACACTTGTGGAATTGGCTAACCCGTCTTGGTGTAGTGGCCGAAATGAGAAATGCTCAAGATGAAACACCATGTGGCGTTTGGGCTTGATCACCCTTGGATCCTCCGGATAAATTCGCCAAATGAACTCGGAAACTCCTTTGCAAACCTGTAAAGCCGAGGAGCTAAGCTCATATAATATCGAAATCGAGGTAGGGATTACCTAGTATCCACATTTCTGATTAGTCCCATACAACATAATTTATAGCCCGAATGAGAGTGGAGCGGAGAGTGGACGAGCAGTGTACAGGAGATTTCCTGCCCATTATAACTTCACACTCTTACGACTTGGTTCTCGGGGATCTTCGACATGTGCTATGCGCAAATCGTGATTGATGTCAATACTAAGCCAGCAGCTGCCATCTCACCTACTACTGGAAACATCCCGAGGCTCAAAGGGCAAAGCCAGCGACACAAATCCAATAACTACAAAATGCCCGCAACAGACAAAGATAGGCACACAAGAATACACATTGCCCCACGTAGCTACAAACGGGGCCGTCAGTGAACCAACCCGTCCATAGGCCATCAGCAGGACGCATCCGACAGCCCTATACTTATCGGGCATGATTTCGGTGATATATCTAGACCAAAGTCAATTTCGCAAACAAGATTGGTTGCTACGGTGACTCACCTATAGATAACCGCGTGCATGGCATTCAGGTAGAAGTGTGATCATACATGAGAGGGCCAGGCTCTGGACCTCAGTTTCGACGGCGGTGAAAGAACCCGCGCAAATGGAGCACCAGGCCATCAAAGTGATTGAGCGGCGGCGGCTGAGAAAATGGATCTCAACCAGATACGAGCTGAGGATAGCGCAGCGATGCAAAAGTCGCGATATGTTTTGTAAACGCTACCATCGCCAAGCTTGATGTCGTTCGCCTCAAGATAATATGTTAGGGAGACCGGATATACAGGATATCTGGATTCAGTTAGGATTTGCGCTTTGGAGACATGCAAATGGGGAATAAGTATGCGATGCCGACGAGTAGCCAGATGAAAATCAGACAGATCATGGAGCGGACTTCCTACTCTAAACATAATTTATATCAGAAGCAGCTCGTATCAGAACGTTTTACCCAGACTTCTTTGGCTTGACCATTAAAGGAAAGCGACTGCGAACGTGTATAGCGACACCTCTGGGTAGTTCATAATTTGCCTGTTGCTGTACTCCTTATATGCTCGATGGCTGGTGTTCAGAGAATGGTATGAGTGTTGAACCCGGCTTCGTTGACAAGTCCTAGTTTGTCTTCAGCAGCAGGGATTTGCTATATATCCGTCATAGTATGACAATGTTCCTCCACAGTGGTCGTAAGCTTCAAGGCCTCGCCAACTGTTAATTGGCTGACTGGTAGACGTGGCGCGTCCTTGCAGTGATTGTAGGCACCACAAACAGAGCAGTAAATTCTTGCTAACATAAACATTTCGTCCATGGTTCTAGCAGTGCCGGTAGAATAAGGGCGGCGTTCTGACCGAGCAAAAATCAGTGGGATGTTTGCCCAGGTGTATATGTTGAGGTTAATATAAAATGAAATCGTCGACAACGTGTTTCGTACTCCGATCTAATACCAGATAGAAATGAATTGTACCACCAAATCTCTCGCACCGTATCTCGCTCAATTTTGGCCGGGAAGGGTGGGAAAAAAAGTAAGTTAGCATAGGTCCCGTAATCTCTGAAAGTGGTCAACGTTTAGGAATGTACATACCTTAGCTCGTTCATTTACGGATGTCCCCAAGGGACAAAATAGTAATCCTTAATGCTTCATTTAACCCATCTTTCCTTTTAATTTTTGTTACAAAACGAGAAGGCATCGATGAGACTATCGAGAGTAGCACTCGCCGTTTTGGGATTTAAAAATTGAGTTCGCGTCACACGGGATTCGAACGCCGGCATGTGCTCACGTGACTTCCCAAAAGCGTAATAATAAAAAAAGAAGCAGTGTGAGTATCATTTGACGCTCACCCTATAACTTTAACAAAGGGTCTGTAAAAAAAAAAAAATAGGTAGCTTCTCTTTGATTGAGCGTGTCATCCTTAGTGCAGGGGCCATGCTAATCTTCTCTGTATATTTTCATTTGACCATATGCCCCGAAGGGCGAAAGGTGATCCTTAAAGTTCAATATAACCTCTAAATTTGGCAGAAAACTACCGCCTACCTATTCCGTCAATGGCTTTCTCGAGCTGTGATTGGATGCATCAAGGGACTTGTTGTCACGTGAAGTGGTATGTTTTGGTCTGAAGTTCTCGAAACAAGTTATGAGGTCTAAGTGTATTCACTAAGCTTATAAGAAGCTACTCTGTGATGCTGAATTCAAATGAATGATCGCCTTGCCCGATGGGAACAGCCTTCGCATCACTGTCATACAGCGTTCTTTCAAAATATCGCACCCGTCCATCCGGTTGTGCCAAGAGAATGGTTTGTCTCTGTGTTCCATACGATCCGCAGGTATAACTCTGGTCAGGGGGTCCGTTCGTGGGTGTGTCGGCCTCATCCTCTACCTGAGCTGCAGCGGTTTTCTCTGCAGCTGGATCACGATCATTTGGAGTACCGATGCGAGGGACAAAGATGGTCTTGTGCAGATGACGGATGTACTCCTCAATTGTATTGTTCTCTTCTGACAGTCGTGGCAGACTATCCGTGCTGAGAACCTGCAGCAGACGATCAATCAATGCATCCTCGTCTTCCCCATCTCCCTTTTGCACATGCTCGTCAATAGCCGCCTCCATCAACTGCTCTCCATCAATAATCTTTGGCCAGGTTCTGTCATCAAAGCTTGTGTTGCTAAGACCCCGCGTTTGGTTCTTCTCCGTTGCCACCCAAGTGATCTGATCCATGTCTGTGGAACGGTTGGAGACAATGGCCAAGGGCTCGCTGATATGTCCACATACCAGACTGAAACCCCCCACCTGCTTTGCTTCTGGGCTGGCCACGATGCCTTGTACAAACTCCTTGGTATCCTCTCGCTTATCGGTAGACCCGATCAACCAGCTGTTGACGATGACACCCCGGCTGTAGACCCCTATGGCTGCGCTGGTCGAGTCCTCGCGATAATTGGTAAGAACTGCCACCTTCCCATGCTTGGTGACCCCCATCCAAGTGCCATGTGTAGATCGGGCTAGGTCTCGTGAGCCTAGGACATGTGAGGATGGCTCTGGCCACCAGTCTGGCGATGATGTGGGACGATGGAGGAATTCCTAGATATATTAAGCTTGGGATTCCACTGGTCAGAATGGGAATACCTACATCTCTGTTGTTGATTATGATCAACGAGTATTCCGGGTGGGCAGTTGAGATCAATGCGATACACATGGTTTGAGTTTCCGAGGTCCCCCGAGTTGAACGAGCGGGGAATAACCAAGATTCACGAATTTAACGATGGGTATGTATCGGATGGAGTAGAAGCAAGTGTTCTAGAGAAAAAGGGAATATGGGAAGAGAAAAAGGAACGGGTCATAATACGTAGAGAGGAACTACCTAGGTAGTTAAGGCATCTCGGGTGATTGGGCCACTCATTAGCGAAGTGTTCCTTGTCGGGCTTGTACCTCTACCATATTGAACATAACAACATTTGAACATAAGTCCTAAAATAAAGATCTCAGATATCGAGACATACATCCAAGATATATATAGTATATGTCCTAAATCCATGAATGACTGAATCATTAACAATGCACTGAAGCAAAAAAGTGTCTCGCGTGACGTCAGCACACATCCGTTGATTCTTGGGGAAATGCGAGTGGTCATGTCTCTTAATATGGGAGTTATCGTGGAGTGATTTATGTGTAAGGAATAAGGAGAACTATTTCTACTATTTCTATTATTTGATTTCTGCTTTCAGTCGTAATATACCCCTGAACTATCTTTGTTGCCTTGTTCTCCTCTTTTTTGTTCCAACTTCGGAGTTCGTCTCAGATCAGCGGGGCTGACTGAAGAACTAAAAAATCTCCAGGGAATTTTCTTCTTTTCACATCTCCAATTCACCCAGGTTTCATCATGTTTGGAATCTTCGCGGACTTGATGTCGTAAGTTCAAGTCATATACGGACAGAATGGGCCCGCAAGCTAACGCAGATCTATCCTATAGCTCGGTCATCACGATCCTCTTCCCCGTTTTCGCTTCCTACAAGGCTCTCCGTTCCTCTGACCCCTCACAACTCGCACCATGGCTGATGTACTGGGTGGTGCTTTCAGTCATTCTGCTGGTTGAATCCTGGACTGTGTTTATCATCGGATGGTATAGTTCAACTTGCTTCGCTCGACATGATCGCAAGCTAATCATGACTCGATAACTATGCAGGTTCCCATTCTACAGCTGGATCCGCCTCGGTTTCATGGCTTATCTCGTCCTCCCCCAGACGCAAGGGGCTCGTACACTGTACCAAGACTATGTGGACCCGTTCTTGACACATCATGAGCGGGAGATCGAAGAGATGATCGGCAACACTCATGAGCGGGCCAAGGCACTGGGTCTTCAATACTTCTACCAAGCTATCGATTTGATCCGGGAGAAGGTCTTGGGTCTACCCCCGCAACGCCCCACGACACCTCCTCAGCCAGGTGCCGCTTCCTACGCGCAGTCGCTACTATCGCGGTTCAACATCCCCACCGCCGGAGCACCTGGGGCGTCTGCCAACACAAACGATTGGTATTCAGTACTGAGTACCGCTGTGGGATCGGTCACATCTGGAAAGTCTCGAGAAGCGCGGGATCAGGAACTTTCAGCCAGTGGCAATCTTCTTCAGCGCCAGATGCAGTCCATGTCTGGAGCCGAGAAGGCTCACTTTATTTCCTCGCAGCGAGAGCTGCTAGATCACCTCCGGTCAACCCTAACACAAGAGGAGCAGAGCAGCCCTCGGGGTGGGCTCGAGGCTGATGACCTTGCCTACGGCGTGCCGTTGCGCAAGAACCGCAGCGAGAACTCCTTCGAGGTTGTTGATGATGAGGATCTAGGACGTCGCCCCGAACGAAAGACTAGTGGGGGATGGGCATCTGGTTGGTTTGGCAACGAGCGAGATTCTTCAGGCTCATCTGGTACTGACTTCGCGGCACGGGCTGTCGATGAGATTGCCCGGTCGCGTGCAACCGGGTACGACCGATCTTGAGTCCCGCGGAGATGTTCCGCTTTTAACAGGGGTGGTTTAGAGTAGAACAAGAAAACCAAAATAGAACCTGAACATTTTGCTCTTGCTGGGTGAGAGAGATCGGGAATGGGAGGACTGCTATGTTCCTAGGGGAGGGGTTTTTTTTTGGCCTTGCTAAATAACAGTTTAAATCGAACTTGAAAATGTTAGTTCAAAATACTGAAAACAACCGAGGATGTCAAGCCGAATCCCTCCGGTCGGAGGAATAGCCTTGCATAAAAGAGTTCGCGCAGATGCACTGCAAGGACGGAAGATGGGGAAGTTTGGTATTAATATCATTATCTTTCCACCAGCTAACTATAGGCTTTCACGCAACAGCAATAGAGGAAATAATATCAAAAGCAAAAGCCACAACCACGCCGGGTCGACAGAGACGATCCCGCTCCTTGGATAAGAATAAGAGCCCGGATTTAGCGAGACAATTGAAAACAAGATGACATAAAGCAACGAACTTCTCTCAGCGCGAACTGTCTAGCCAAATGATCATATGCAAAGCAGATGCAAATGCATTCAAGCCTGCATAGCTGACTCCCACAACCTGGGAGTCTAGTCCGGGAACCCTCTGTTTGGACCTCAGATCTTTGACGGAGATTTGGCCTTGCAAGATATCGGATCGCTCCCAGAGTGCTGGTACACGCTCAGAAACATTTGGAATCGTCGTCCCGGTCCAGTAGTCCACCGTAGTTCGCCAGTCTTCGCCGGCCAAATCAATCTTAACCAACGGACGGAAGTCAACATCCTTGAAAATCAAAATGACCCCATCTGGGCCAGCATAGTCCAACGCATACTTGAGTGAGGAAGTAGCGTATAAACCGGGTCCGAACTCGTTCTGAGGCGTGTTTGAAGAGACGAGGGGCGCGAAGAGTGAGGCTAGGCTGACTATTGACGGGCGTGATAAGCCCTTGTAAAGAAGATTGCCGCCAAGTGAATTGATGAATGTATTCATCAAATCAACATAATTTTCATCACGGTTGTTCTTCTTTCCCTTTAGTTTTGTCTTAACGCAGGAAATAGTTGGCGGAAAAGATTGGAGGCGCGCAAAGGGGAAGATATCTTGAATCCTGTTTTGAGTAGGAGTTGTTGTGAGATTTGGGGGAATAGAGCTGGTATAAGAAAGCGCGGAAGCCTGGCGTCGGACAGGCTCTTCATAGATCTTGTCCATGAATATTGCTGGTATCTTCCCTTCTTCAAACAAGATTGAAACAATCCAAAGACGCGGAGAACCCTGTGGGATCGAACGGTACTCATCTGTAAGAACATATGCGGGATCGCGAATGAGCTCTTCGAGCTCTTCCACCCCCTCAAGCCAAAAGAGGCTTGACAACGGTCCGATGAACAAGGAGACCTGCTCGCCATCCTTATACAGATACTGTGATATCTCTTCTGGAATGACACCGGGGAATTCAATTCCTGCAGCCCAAACAGGTTGGTAGTCGGTTGCGTAAAGATCTAGTATATCTCTCTCGTCTCTCATCGTGAAGGTATTTTGGTCACTTCGAGTTTGATGTGTTCATTTGGGTTCTGGGGAAAGTATGGTCAGGACACCACCTGTTGAGTCACGTGAATAGATCTGAGCAGCTCACTGAGTCGGACTGAAATCTACTCAGTGAGCCTGGCTCTGAGCGCCGTTGTAAAAGCGGGCGGCCGCAGCTAAGATAGGAAAATCCCTACCTAGGTATGACATATGGTAGACCTTATATACCTCATAGGGTATCTGGTATAGATGTAGACATCTTGGATGTATGGGGTCACTATAGTGGCAAACGGGGAAAATGGGGCATTGGGGGAACATTCTGGGTCTATCAGGTTCCAGATGAATAAAAAGGAATAGTCGGTCATATTATACGAATAGGGTCATACCTAGGTACTTGGGTATCTATTGTTTAATATTCGAACCCATTTGATGTACATTTAGCCTGTCTCATAGACAACTTATAGACACTCTACGACGTACTGATGTAGCTTTCTTTGTAACATGTGGGTGGCGTTGTAGGCCATAGTCACTCTCGACCTCTTTTTACTATTTTATCTCTCAGTTCACTTTTTTGAATTTTCATTCATCTCATCTTTCTAGAGAGTCTCAAGAGATTCCATCCCATAAAACACATTCAAAGGTACGTTGGTCGCCCCGGGACGCAACTCTCTGTTCTGCCCTTTCGTTTTCCACAAACCCGAATATTTTTTTTTCCCTGGAATTTTTTCCCTCCCACCAACCTTCTACCATTTGAAACAACCCTTTTAAACACATAACACTGTCGACCAAAACGCTGCTCTTGCGTACCTGGTCTTCTGTGTATTTGGAAATTAGTTTTCCTCTTTTTTCCATCACGTTTCATCCCTTTAACAAGCCGCAGTTAGGTTTGGATGTGGCCTTGTCACGCCTCCGCGTACTGACATCACCTTTGTCTTTTCCCTCGAACCTTACCTTTCCCATCGCCCTCTTCGCGCGTTTAGACGTACAACCTGTCTAATGAGCTCGAACCCTCCTCAGTCGGGCAACCAAGGACAAAGCACCGCTACTCCCGCCGCTTCGACCCAGCCCGCATCCTCTACCCCCCTGGCTGCCACCCAGGCGCCAGCCAGATCTTACGCCAACGCAACTAAGAAGTCCGCGACGGACTCTACCGCCGCACCCGTCACCGTGGGCGGTTCAGCGCAACATGGGCAGTCGAGCTCCGTATCTGTGAACGGCAAACCCATGCAAAATCAATCTCAGCAGGCGGCCTCTTCTGGCGTGACTATTGTCAATGGAGCTCCCTCTGCTTCGGCCGCTTCCTCCGATCACTCTCGCAAACCATCTGTGACGATCACCTCGAGCGGTACCTCCGGCTACATGCCCAACGGCGGTGGCCCGGCCAGTCGCCCCAACAGTCTTCAGTTCGGATTCCAGCAGAGTTCTCCCAACATGGGCGCTCCTGCTGTGCCTGCCTCTAACCAGGCCCAGGCTGGACTTGGTGCCCCTTCGACCAACCCCCGCGTGACGTCTCCTCAGACTTCTCCTTCACCTATCCCCCAGCCCGCGTCCAGCGGCGGCCGTCCCCCTCCATCGACTTACCAGGCGCAGGGAAATGTGCCGAACTTCGGTAGTTTTGGGGAATCTGTTGATGCCAACGTAAGTGTCTCGAATCCTTCCTTTCTTGAGTGATCTTGGTGCGCAGATGCGTATGGAGCGTGGCACCACCTGTGCGCGACTTTTCCAGGTCCTTCGATTTTTTTGAACTTGTTTGCTCACATAGATGCGCTCGATCCAGGCTTCTCTTGCACACGGTGCCCAGCACTTGCGTCGCGAGTCCTCCCAATCCACCCACAGCGATATGAGTAACCACATGGGCAACGGCCCCGGACGCTCAGGCTACCAGGGTGGTCGCGGTCGCGGATACTCTCAGCCCGGCTACCAGGGACAGCAGATGCCCTACTCTCCCAACCCCGGTTTCCGACAGACCCCCAACCAACCGCGAGGCGGTCCTAACATGGGTCCCCAGTTCCAGAACCAGGGCCGTCCTTTGGCCCCCTACCCGAACTCGCCTCACCAAGCCAACCGCAGCCCTGCGCTGGCCAACGTGAACCCTACCACTCCTCAGATGAACCAAGTTCCGATGGCACACCCCCAGATGCCTCAGCAACCTTACGGTTACGGTCAACACATGGGCCCCCAAGCTGTGAGATCCCCCCCTTCTCGTTCTTCCCAGGATTCGTGGCGTCGTCCCCAAAGGAACCTTAGCAGCTCTTGGAGGCGCAAAGACAACCCTCCATACTCACCCGAGTACCCCGTGGATCTTGCGCCTGAAAGTGGCCATTTCGAACAGTTTCTAACAATGGTTAAATTTCAACAGTCATTCCCCAACGCATACGATCCCAACTACGCTGGTTATTACAACCCGAATGGTGGTTACTACATGGGACCACCGTCGCCCCAACCTCGTGCTGCTGGCATGCCCTACAACCCTCAGTACATGGGACAGCAATTCCCCAACCCCATGCCTCAGGCGACCCCACTTTCGCGTACCCCCTCCCAGGTATCTACTGACCGCCCAGGTTCGAGCCTCGGCCACGGACCGGCACCCACTGGTCCTGCTGCCCCCAGCCACACCCACACTGGCAGTCGCGCATCTAACAGCCCCGCTCCCAAGCCTCACTTCATCATTCCTTCGGCCAAGAAGAGCCCGATTATCATCAAGGACCCTAACAGCGGCTCAGTCAAGACCTTCGAAAAGAACCCTGCGTCCCCTGCTCGGGCCACCCCTTCTCCTGTGAAATTTACTCCTCCTCCCACATCCACTCCTCCCCCTCGCACTGCCAGCGCGTCTGAGCACACTCGCACCGAGAGCAAGGCGAATGCCACGAAGACCGACGAGGAGAAGAAGCAGGAATTGAAGGACGCTGTTCGCCTGAAAATTCAGCAGGACGAGGCCGCTCAGAAGCAGCGTCTGGCTGATGAGGCCTCCCGCAAGACCACTGAAGCCGTTTCGACCGATGCCAAGAAGGATGATACTGAGGCTGCCCGGGCTGCAATTGAAGATCTCAGCATCAAGGATAAGGCCGAGGAGCCTAAGAAGGTGGAGGCTGCTGAAGAATCCAAGGAGACTGCTACCCCTGCTGAAGAGCCCAAGAAGGCTCCGGCTCCGGCTCCCGCCCCCGTTGATGACGATGAGATCGACTTTGATGCCATCGAGCGCGAAATGGCCGAGATCGAAGCCAAGGAGCGCGCCGCTGAGGAAGACTACAACCGCGCAAAGCAGGCTAAGAAGGAAGAAGCTGAGCGCAAGGAGCGCGAGGAACTGGAGAACTACGAGGCGAACATGAAGAAGGCCGAGGCTGAGGCTGAGGCCCGCGAGATTGCCCGCGAGAAGGCTCGTGCCGGTGGGGAAGCGGTCCAGGACGATACCAAGGACGCGTTTGCCGCGCTCAAGAAGGGTGGATACGGTGCCACTGAGTCTTCCACTCCTGGCGACAGCGGTGCCGCTACTCCTGTTTCGTCTGACATGGGCCCGCCAGCCAAGCCTGCCAGTGCTATTCCCAAGAAACCTGCTGGCCTCAAGCTTGATACTCCCAAGCCCACGGAACCCCAGCAAGCCACCGCAGGCATGAAGTCTTTGCAGAATGCGAAATTCTTGGAAGACCTCGGAAAGGTCACTTACCCTGCCTCCATCACCCCTCCCGACGCCACTATGAACGCTGCTGCGCCCGAAGGCCGCAAGTTCCACTACGACCGGAACTTCCTGCTGCAATTCCAGGCCGCCTTTAAAGATAAGATCTCCGTGGACTGGGACGCCCGTCTGCGGGACACCGTTGGTGATCCCACCGACACTTCTCGTCCCCAGTCTGCCCGCACTCCTAGCGGCATGGGCAGCCGTGCTGGCTCTCGCAGCGGCCCCATGAATACTGCCTTCCCCATGGGCAACTTCACAGGCCGACCTGGTCAGCTACCCCCTATGGGCGGCGGACCGATGGGCAGCCGCAATGCATCCGCCCCCTTCGGATTCCCACGGGGCGCTGGTGGCATGGGTCCTATTGGAAACATTCGCCAACACTCCGCCGGTGTTCCCCCTCGTGGCAACTCGAGCAAGGGTCCCCGTACCGACAGCCGACCCAAGAAGCAAGGTGGCCGTCAGGACGAGGCGGCAAACAAGTCGATGCCTCTTACCGCTGGCATGGAATTGAAGGCAATTCAAACCTCCGCGTCTGGCTGGAAACCTCGCAGTGTTGGTCAGGCCGCTGGTGCTGGTGCTGGTCCCGCCCCTGGTGGTGAGGCCTACTTGGCACCGGATGTCGTGCAGCGCAAGGTCAAGGCTGCTCTTAACAAGATGACCCCAGAGAACTTCGACCGTATCTCTGGTCAGATCCTCGCGATTGTCTCCCAGTCCAAGGACGAGACCGACGGTCGTACCCTTCGCCAGGTCATCCAACTCACATTCGAAAAAGCTACTGATGAGGCTCACTGGGCCCCTATGTACGCCAAGTTCTGTAAGAGCATGCTGGAGAGCATGAGCCCAGAAATCAAGGATGAGAACATTCGTGACAGAAATGGCACCGTTGTTGCTGGTGGCAGTCTGTTCCGCAAGTACCTGCTGAACCGCTGCCAAGAAGAGTTCGAGCGTGGCTGGAAAACTAACTTGCCTGCTAAGCCCGAGGGTACTACTGAAGAGGTATGTCGACCTACACATGAACTTGATGTTCCCTCCTGTACTAATAATCGATCCCAGATTGCAATGATGTCTGATGAGTACTACATCGCTGCCGCCGCTAAGCGTCGTGGTCTTGGTCTCGTCAAGTTCATTGGTGAACTGTACAAGCTTGGCATGCTTACAGAGCGTATCATGCACGAGTGTGTCAAGAAACTTGTCGACTACGAGGGTGTCCCCGATGAAGCCGAGGTCGAGAGTTTGACCAGTCTGCTGCGCACCATCGGTGCCAGTCTCGATGCATCTGAGAAGGGACCTGCCATGATGGACGCCTACTTCGTTCGCATCCACATGATGATGGAGACACCTAACTTGCCCAGTCGTCTTCGCTTCATGCTTCTAGTAAGTTTCTCTCGAGCTCTTGGTCTTGTGAAGGGAGAACAAAGAACTGACATGACTTCTAGGATATTATTGATCTGCGTGCCGCACGCTGGAACTCGAAGGATGCCGATAAGGGTCCTCAAACCATCGTTGAGATTCGCGAGGCTGTAAGTACCCTGATCACTGTGCTTCATTATTTCTCATCTCTAACTCTCGAAACAGGCTGCCCGTGCTGCCCAAGCAGCTGAGGCTGAGCGCCAGCGCCAATCCAGCAACCGCGGAGGCGGTGGCCGCATCCCCATGGGTCGCGGTGACGCCCGCGGCTTCGGATACGGAAACCAGCCCCCTCCTCCCGATTACGCCTCTAGCAAGGTTGGCAGTGATGATCTCCGCCGTCTTCGTGCGACTCGCAACACCAACCAGCCCATGTCATTCGGTCCGTCCAGCCTTCTCGGCTCCCGCACCAACAGCGGCCGCAAGAACCTCGGCCCCGGCGGTAGCCTAGTCCGTGGTAGCGACGACAGCGCTTCCAGCAGCCGCACCGGCACTCCTACCGGCAGCAAGAAGGAAGACAACTCTTCTATGAATGCTTTCAGGTACGCAACCCCCAACGCTTTCCTCATGCGGAAAACCCAATGCTAATACCCTCCCCAGCGCGCTTGCTGCCCTTGAAGATCGGGATAACTTGGCCACCTCGCCGCCGTCAAACCCCACTTCCCCGATGCTCACCAAGTCGCAGCCCGCAGCGGCGGAGCGTCGTCCCTCAAAAACCCCGTCTGTCAAGGACGGCGAAGCCCCAGCATAGAAAGTCCTTAGGAGTTAATGATCAACGTTTTCCATTTTCTTGGTTCACAAAAAGATTTCTTCATTTTCGTCATTTCCATGTTTTCCCTTGAGGAAAGCCCACCACGCGCCTTTGTTTTTAATCGGTCACAGTCCTCTTGCATTTTCCGACTGGTCGGTTATCCCCTAGGACTTCCTTTTTTCACTTTATCACGGCTGGTTCTACTTTTTCTTTTCGAAGAAGAGACCCGATTCATAGTGTACAATCTTGACATCTTTTTCAATTCTTATTGTTTCTTTTTCTTTTTCCCGTTGAATCGAGACATGGGCTGTGGAGCCGTGTTTGAGAGTAGGACTTTGCAATTGGGCTTGCTGAATCACTTCGATTTCATATTGTCGTCCATTTTCCCAGTTGCGGATCTAGTAGGGGGTTCTACTGTGGAAGTGGGCTCTGGCATGGAGAGATTGATGGTGATGAAGGGGTTGCTGATATTCATCTTGCTCTTTGCTCTTTCTCCCTTCTCGTTCTTTGCATATCCTTCTTTCTCTCTTGCTTTTCGCTTTTCTCTGTTCTTGTCCTTTTCTCAATACCCGGAGCACCACTCAGCTTTAACGTGATTGAATGAATGCTTCGCCTTCTGGCTACTTCTAATCTCTTCTTTGTGGCAAATCCTCGCAGTGATGTACCTGCTAAATGCGAATAATGGCTACGAGTAAACAAAAGTTATAGGAGATCTGCACATCTGTAGGAGACTAAGCAATCAATGTCTATGCGTTCATTCAGCGACTTCTCACTGTAGGCACAAGAGGGAGAGATACACATGGCCAAAACATGTGCAATGTTTAACCAGGGCAGAACATATCTGAGGACAATAAGTGATGAGGGTATTGGGCTGGGGTTTAACTATCAGTCCCGTCGCGGACCGACGTGATTCCCGACGTTTATTCTGGTTGATAGAGAGAAGCTAGAACATGTGTGAAATCGGATGGTTCGTATGCATCGTGAGTAGGCTAGAAAGGGCAATGGTGTATGTGTGGAGCAACACGAGCAAAGCAAAGATGGAAGGTAAACCGCCGCTGCGGACCAGACAAGCCATATGCTTTCAGGATTCAGATCCCTTCGTGTTGTCCTTTTTATCATTGTTATCTGACACTTCAATCATCGGGATAGACACGGGATGCTTGGTTGAATCGGAAGGTTCGTTTGCCTCATCCGGGTTGTCAACTTCGGTAGAGGAATCTGACGCGGGGCAGTCGGGTTGGTCACACGGAGATGGCGAGACCACCGTGTCGTCCAGCGAAGGGGATGGCTGAGCCCCGTCGCCAGTAACGACGCTCTCCTGAGAGCTATCTGCTGGACTCGGAGTCGCCATGACGATTGCATCCAGTGAGTTCCGAATGGGGTAAGCCGAGTCGGAGTCATCGTGGCTAATGCTACTACGGTCAGAGACCGACAGAGAACTGCGCGAGGCCGCGTTCGAGTATGACGCGGGGAGTCCGAGTGCCTCCGCGACTGCAGCCTCTTCGTCTGGCAGCTTCGAGGAGCTGCTATCGTTGCTGGCGCTGGCGCCGAATATCTGACTACCGCGCTGCTCGCTCATTTCCAGGATATGGTTGTAGCTGCGCCGTGTCGGGTCTGCTCGGCGCTTTTTCTTCTTCTTTTCGCGCTTTGGTGAGGGTCGAACGACTATCACTGGGATTGGTGATTGCTGGAGGCAGTATTTGGAGACGGAGCCCGGGAGCAGACTGTGCACTCCTTTCAGGTTGCGTCCTCGTGTACCGACTACCAGCATTGCAGGCTCGTATATGCGGATCTGGTGAATGTTAGGTTGGTGGAAGATAGTGATGGGGTTCTTGGAAATGTTACCATGCGTTGGATGATGCTCTCAACCTTGCCCACAGCAAGTTCCAGAACTAAGCTGATGGCCTTCTCATCCTGGGTGTTCTTCTGGATTACCTGCTCGAATAGCTTTTCTGCTTCTTCGCGGTACTTTCGCTCTTCGATTCCGACATCGCTGGCTATGCGTGAGTCCTTCTCCACCGCTCGCAGACAGACGATCTCGTCCCCGTCATCCACCAGCTCGTCAATGAGCCATTCGAGGGCGAACTCGGAGTAGTCGTTTTGGTCGGTTCCGCACAGAAAGGTCCTGCTGCGACGTGTGCTCTGGTAGCCTTTGTGTTTGTAGTTCAATGTGAGGGAGAAATCGGTAGCATCAAAGTTGTCGAATGTGTCGAAAGAGACGCCTCGCTCGTAGGTTCTATTATATAATTAATAAACGCCGCTTCACACACAATCTTCAAGTAGAACGTACTTTGGTGGTGGTGGAGACGGCCCTCGGTTCAATGCGGTAGCTTTGTGTTCCCGTTCCTTTTCTTCCAATAATTCCCTCGTCGGGGTACCCCCGTATGACACCCGCTTTTCCTTGAAGCTCAACGAGCGACTGGGTAGCTGAGCCTCTGCCGCGCCGACGCTAAATTGGATCGATCTCCGTTTGCTTTTGGGCTTAGCCTCACCCGAAGGGCTGCGGGTGTGGCCGGACCCCGCGGGTGGGATCGTATGATCTTGATCTTTTAATTCGGGTCGCTCTGCAGACTCAGATGAGGCTCTTGGAGAAGTCGGTGCAGACATTAAGAGGTTGATCTTCGATGATGCGAATGAACAGGGGTGTAATGAGTCTGTTGGTTTTCGTGGGCCGTGTTGACATAAAGCACGAGAGGTAGTACGTATCAGCGGCCACGGGGTTGTTGAGGGTTCCACAGGACCAAGCGGGGATTTGGTATCATGTTTTGAGAGGATTGTTGCAATAGAAACTAAGAAGGTTGATGGTCACGAGGCATGTTGCTCGAGCTGGAGAGGGACGGATGCAGCGAGGGGTCAGGATGGTTCAGGGCGATCACTTATCGATAGCGGCTGAGCTTAACTATGCTTATGTAATGTCAGGGGGTGATTGACACAACCCTATATGGAAAGCTTCATTTGTGTCGAGTCCACATGAGGAAAAAGCTATTAAATGCATTATGGTTGCTATATGAAGTCTCACTTTGTGTACTGGACTCAGATGGGAATGTTAAGACCGAAGGAAGCCTACCTTCCCACTTGGGTAAGTAAGTATGTATTTACGTCTAATGAAGAAGCAAGGAATGGATTTGTTCACGAGACCTGAAGCCAAGCAATGTAGCTGCTTCGATGATCTAAACAGTCCGAACTACGACGGCATTGATATAATTTTTGCCATTGTGCAGAAACGAAGGTTGCTTGAAGAGGAAGAACCTTAACATACTATATGGGATATTAGGAATACCAAATCAATGATATAGTTATATGTATAGCATCAATTTTCGAAGGATACTAGTAATATACTCCGTAATAGTACATCTACTCCGCACCCTACCGCGACATGTACTCCGTACTAAGCCACAATAAGACCTTAAGAGGACCCACGTAACTTCATATCTCAGGGGCCTCCAGGGCTGAATACGGAGTACAACATACGCTGATTATACTCGTACGGGCACGGAGTAAACTGGTAAACTGACACTGTCAGATAACGGAAAATGAATGCCAGGGGATGATCTCTTGGAAGAAACCAAAAGCGCCGAACCAATAACATAACCGAAGTCAAGATCGCCCAACATCAAGCATACCCAAAACACCTCAGCCCCCAAGATTTTCACTAGCCCAATATGTATCCCGCCCTACCTTACATCGAACAAAGCCAAGGCATCCATTGGAAGCAAAAAGAAGCGAAAAAAAAACGCCCCTCCCCTTCCATAACCCACTCTCCGCGGAGTGTCCGAACACATGCTAAAGAAGAAACTAGTAAAACCCTTCAGCTGACTCTTAACTAGCCCTATGCCGACTTAGCCGCGATGATCTCATCTCTCTCTGATCTATCTATCTTATCCGGCGGTGAAGGCTATCGCGTGCTGGCGAACTGCACTTCCATTTGGCTGGGAACGGATTCTGCGCTCGGGGATCTACAGGGTCACATGCGCGATTCTGCCGGTTTGAATGGAACTATTTACTGGACTATGGAGTGGAGTGGGAAATATTGGAAATATTGGAAATATAGTATTGATTTTAATTTTTTATTGGATTGTTTTCTGTGGGGTGAAGATAATTGTTTCGTGTATGTACGGAGTACATTGGGAGCACAATGTCTTCCCCTATGTTTCAACACTCCAATGCAGTCTCGACCTTTGTAGGGAGAGCTGAATATTGGGCTATCACGGATAGCCAGAGATGAGAGGGGTATGTAATAAATGTCCATATGACATCAAAATAATGGAATGTCCAAAATGGATATTCGAAAAATGCGACCGATCCAAAAACGCCAGAAAATAGATGATGAGGGATGGTAAATATAAACTCGCTCCAAAGATATCGTCATAAAAGCATCAGGGTATCACGTATATATCGCTGGATGATGGCACACAAGGCAGAGAGAGAGGTAGACAGGTAGAGGATAGTCGGGATCGTAAAGTGAATATGAGTGATCGAGCTTAATCAATAAGCCTCGATGAGTGTCTGCTCTTGTGCACCAAAATACCCTTGCTCAAAGAGATGGGGTTGATCAGAGCCCGCCAAGGCAATAGCCGTAGTAGCAGGCTCCTTTTCATCAAAAGCCTCCAGCGTAGGCTGAGGCGGGGAGGGCGGCGTCGCCTCGTCCTCGGACTCCCCATCTGAATCAGAAAGGAGCTCAGGCGGCGACTGTCGCGATGGTGAGCGAGTCAAGCTCAGCTCCTCCAGATCCTCCACGTCGTCGTACTCAAAGTCTGAATCTGTGTCGTCGTCGTCCTCCTCCTCTAGCAGGTCCTCCTGCAAGGGAGCCGCGGGTGATGGGGCGCGGCGACGGGGAGGAGGGTTGATGACGAATTCTGACTCGTCGTAGTCGGAGTCGTCGCTGTCGCTGAGTTCGGAGTCCAGATCGGATGCATCCTCCGCATCCCAATCCTCCTCGGGCTCTTCGACTACGGTCGAAGCCCATTGGATGTGTTGACGAGAGGAAGAAGCAGAAGCCTTGGTGGCTCCGCTGACGGTCTGGTTGAACCAGCGTTCTTGTTCACGCTCGGCATCGGCGAGGTCGTACATCAGCGAGTCGAGGAGATTGGCATGGCCAACGAGCAGGCGCAGGTCGTGATCTGCCCGGGAAGCTTCACGAGTGAGCTTCTTCCGGGCAGTGTGGGCGAGGTAGTATGTTTGAGTAATGCTCATTTTCTTTTGTTGGCGACGACGGAGGAGAGAATCAAAGTAGGGGGAGGGTTTGGAGGTATTAGAGGTGATAGAAGAAGAGTCCATGGTGGGCCAGAAGAGCTTTTGAAGGATTATTATGACTCTTTTTGGTGGTGACTCAATTAGGCGTCATCCAGTCACAGTGGATCATCGTGGGGCGGTGTGATATAAGGGATAAGAAGTTTGGAGTAGATCAACTTTGTTATACATAAAAGTATGAAAGTATAGATGGATCAAGTTTTCTTTTCAAGGGGGACAAGATCGATAGTGTAACGAGATAGAAAGTAGAGATATAACAATTCCAGGACCAGAGGTTTATATCTAACCTTGGAATCTGACAAGGCAGCGTTTTTTTCATTTTTCATTTTTCATTTTTTTTTTTAGTCCGATCGACCCGAAACGGACTTTACGGATGATGAGAGATCCACCGGAAATAAATGGAGAAAGGGTATACGCCGAGCCCGAATTATGAATAATGCACTGTTCGCTTCCAAGGTTCCCTTCTTTCTAGATCTTCACCGCTACGTTACACGTCGTGCTTTACTAGGTATCTAAGATACGTAGGTACTTATATAGGTGCCTACAATATTAATAGTACATATGTACATATGTACTCTGTACTCTACTACTCTACTATTCTCCTATTCAATTCAAAATATCCAATTAAGATACGTGAGTCACTTAGAAACTCGGATGACCAATCCGCCGTGCTGTAATCCATCGGAGGATAAAAAACCGATCGGAGTATCGGTCGCACTTGTTGCCGTTGATTTTTTATTTTTTTATTTTTCTATTTTATTTTATTTATTTTATTTCCTTAATCCCTAATTCCATTTCCTTTAACGGTTTAGTCTGATTACTGATACAATCTTAAAGTTCCTATCGAACCCTGGAACCCAAGTTTGGATTACATAGCATTTCGATTTCCAATCACCGCATGCCAAATCACATCATCTTTTATAACAGCTATGATAGCTGACAATTGCTTTGACATGTCAACGTGTCGGCCTCCTATCTATGTTGTAAGTTGTATCCAAGTTAACCAATGAATTGGCCTGTCAGCATGGAGGCTCTTGGAACCTTGGAGAAGCCAAGCCACATAGCCTCCGTATGCGTATTCAGTATTATGCAACACTACCCCTCGCCTGTACTCTCCCTAGAACGAGTACGACAGCTGCCCAGTCTTGGCAGGATTGACCAGCATTCCCCAGGAATTAGAGATTGACCAGGAATCCATGCATGAGTAGGCAGTGCTGTGGGGAACGAATAGCATGCACAGATCCTCATGAGGCCATGAGGCAGCATAATTCCGATATCCCTAGATAAGCCTCCTCTCTTAAAGATTTGCTCATGGCGCAGTTCTACAGCGTTGCCTACAACGGACAATTGACGTTGTACGCTGTACATTCCACAGGTGACACACATTGGGCCATTGGCAGATCTCATTGGTGCCCACATGAAATGTGCTCAAAACAGTGAGAGACAGCCTGACACTGCGCCCTGCAAGGAGGGGTTGGATTAGTTGTTTCTCGCTTCATGATACAGGTACCATGTACAGTCCTTACTGCATACCTTGACTACGATAGCGTGTTTGGCATACGTCACAGTCTTTTCTCCAAGCCAAGAGGTCCTGTTTTTCAGATATCCTTGGGCCCCGGGGCCTTCTTGGCGTGTTAGGTAAGATCCCCTGCGGATATCGCCGAGATGAGCTAAGCAGTCAAAATGTGGGCAGGTGGTTCGCTCTCGCATGGCTTGCCGTTTCGAAACACCCTAGTCTCCACTTCGTAGCCCTATGGAGAATGCGAATACGGAATGTCTCAATTTTTCATCTCTGCGGCTTATTTCAATCCTTCAGTTTCTCGCACATTCGAAGACGTTCTATCGTGCAATCTTCAATGTTTCTTCCATCTTCCATCAATTCTAACACGATACGAAGATAACCCAATCAGGAAATCATGAGTCAACAGGTCGAGATCCAGCCACAGTCCAGAACAATTGAATTCAGGGTCTATGCTGTGGGGATCGGATACAATAAATACAATAATCATCGGCCAACAGCGCCATGGCTGGTTGTCAACCACTTTATTAAACGCCCAATAACCGACATTGGATCCTCGGCCTTTCGTTGCTAATTTTCCGAGATCCACTGTACTTGACAGGTATGACATCAAGGACTTGGGCTTCGGCCGTTCGCTATCTGTTACCGTTGGCCGAGAGATAGACCTGTTTGAGATCTACTAGAATGAATTATGGATTATAGATGGATTACAAATTGTCTAGCCGGTCAAGATGATGTGAACGACCACATATTGCATGACGAACTGAGATTGTGAAATACATGGATGAGAATCAATTACTTGGTAATCATATTTCATCCAAAATAGGCAACGTGGTGTAATCTGAGGCTGATAAATGTTCATGCATAGCTTATGCTATTCATTTCACATTAATAACCAGCATAAACATCTATGGATAGAACCATCCCACCTGACCATCTTGGAACGCTTCATACCTATTTAGGTAAAAGTACCTCGCAAGGCTAACATTACATTATTCCTCCGACTCTCGGCGTTAAATCCATCCGCAAATTCAGTCAAAATCCGTATCCGAGTTCCGTGTGGTGGATCGTGCACTGTGCACACTTTATGCCAATGATGTGCATCCCTAACGCCAATTCACGTTAGCCTGGAGCTCTAGCTTTATTCGCATGGTTTTATCGCTATCGCTCACGGATGATCGACACGTGCGAAAAAATAAAATAAAAAGGGGAACGTGACTCGGTCCCGGAACTTCATTGCCGGTTCTCGTAACTGATTCTCCACTACGGAGTAGATCGAGGTTAGTTGCGGTCCTGGCTATGCGGCACATGCCTACGGGGCTGGTCGGATGAAATCGTCCGCGTTGATTCACTATCACACTTTTGTGATAGCTTGTGACTCATGATGATCCTGTTTGAGGCCTTTTCCCCTAGTCTGTGTCGTGGATGTCGCGGATCCTGGCTGCGCCCACAAGAAGTCAATACCTATCCAAGATGAGTCGGCTGCTAACATGTACCTCCCAGTTAGCCAGTTATCTAATAAATAATGGATAGATTGTGGCTCTGATCATCCTCAGTCTGCAAGCAATGAGCGCTGCGTGTAGATCGTCAGAATGGAAAAAGCAAGCGGCTGTCGGATACAAGCCAAAGCCGGGAGATGGATTCCAGGGCAAGATCGGCGCTTTGATCAATCTCTGGCCTCTTTGTTCCCGTGAAGACTTGCTTCTCCATTGACAAATGATAGAAAAGCCACGTGATATAGTCATAGATCTATAGCCATGTCACATCGTCTGGCACCGTCAACATGAATACAAAACATCTACAGACCACCCTATGGCTTCAAGAAAGATAATCAATTCATGCTCCATTAATCGCATCCATGTTAACAAACAGTTCATAGTCAAATGACCCCTTGGCACCAGACTCCAGCAAAACACATCCCTTCAAGATCCAGCAGCAAGGCATATCCCATCAAGACATCTCAAGACATGTTCGTACGGAAGGACATTTCATTGCCAAGGTAGTCGACAAGATAGGCCGAATTGTCAGGGTCAGCCATACGAAGATCAGCATAAGCCAGCGCACGATCAATAGTCATCTCAATGTCATGCAGGTCAGGGGCATAGCCATGGAAGCGAAGCTTATGAAGAACAGCCCTGATCCAGTTGACGCAGTTCTGCGGCGGACAAGCACCCTTAATCGGCAGCTGAACAGACTGAAGAAGGATCTTGATCGTCTCGGGACCAATTCCATCGTGGACTTCGCCGATTGCCATTCTGATCAGGAGAGAGTCACACGAGTCCGGATGGATGTTGGTCTTGACGCGGTAGGTCCATTGGAAGTCCGGGTTGAGGTCGCGTCGAAGCACTGGGTCTGGAGAGGCTCCGTCGGTCACGTCGTATGCGTGCCAGCGGTCGTTCTTGAGATCCCAGACGAGGATGGCCCAGTGGTATGCGGAGAAGCCGAGGCGTCTTCGGTAGTCGCTGAGAGAGAGCTCGCCGCGGTGGTAGAGTGCCAGGAACAGTTGGTAGCTGTCGGTGGGGGCGGAGCCTGGGCTGATCCCGCGCTCGAGGGGAGCATCGCTGATCTATATATGTATGCTCTTGTTAATCACTCTTCTGAGCTTCAATTTTCGAGGATAAGACTCACAGGAAGGTCAATTGGATACATGGCCATGATGCTTCAGGATTTGCATGAATGTTTGTGGTTGAGATAGGTCGAGGTTTTGTTTACATGCTTTTCTCCGGTCGAGCTCCTGAGCGGGAGCCCTCAGCAGCTTTTTTATTGCCTTTTCTACGCTACCGCCTGAATGTCATTTTCGAAGGCAATTCAGTCGTCGGTGCCTGCCTAATATGGTTATATGATGTTAACAGCCTATTGATAACTAAGGCGACGAGAAACGGGCCTATTCGCAAGTTTATATCTCTAATTTACAGATATTTGAAGCTATACAGATCCCTGCGCACGGACCACCCTGGCGTTGAGTTCGAAGGCGGCCACCCTTCCCCTCGGCTTTCAACCATAAAGGACCCAAGCCAATCATAACTGGTAGTAAATTAGATCAGATTAATAGATAAGAGTAAAATGAGAGACAACCGAGAGGAATTGGATCAAACAAAACTGGCGATTGGCTCTAGCTAACTACCTGGTGGACTAAGACGCTAGTCTGATACTTGGGGCACTATGGCACAAACACACACAATAACACTTGGAGACTGTATGACTTCTAACTGACTTTGTTATTAGAAGAAAAAAAGGAATAACTTATACTGTTTCTATTGTTCTGGAATCATGCATATGGTGACATGTCTGTATTTGGTGAACGAGTGCGGCAACCCATCCAGTCCACCAAAATGCAGGCAGGAGTTGGAGGCTTTCTTCACTTCTAATGTCAGTTAGACACGAAAGAAAAACCCCTGGCTAGCTAGGATAAAAATATATTCTATTTGCTTTCTTTGTCCAAAAAATGAAACAATAACCTGATGACCCCACTGAGTGTATAATTCTAAGGGATGGGATGCGTTGGTGCGTGTACACCTGTCTTATCACGGGATGATCTCAACAGATAGAAGTGAAGAGTTGTAGGACGAAGGGAGTCAGTCTACTTTATCGAAGGAAATTAGGTCCAGTCCCTAGTTATCCCTATTTACACGTAGAGAACCTATAAAGTTTATGATTGGTACCGCCTTAGTTTACATATCTATGAGAGATAACTGGAGAAACAATCTGCTAGCACCTCATTATACACTTACTAGCCCAAGCACGCCAGAAAACCATCTCATATTAGATATAGACATAAATATCAATCAAAAATAACAAGAAGGGCAGTTTGAAAATGACAATCACGAAGAAATCCCAATATAAGGGCTTAGAGTAATTTGATGATTGATATCTAGCAAGGTGATCGACGCTCGTATGCAAATCTGTTGCAACCTCTGTCCTTATTTGTATCAAGGCAGAGACAAGAACAGCTCCTTCAACTTGGGATAGTTAGGTGTGCCCAATCCGGTAGCCGGATCCCATCTGCATGGTACGTCAGTAAAAAGCCTACAGCCAATGTAGAAGATCAGACTCACCCTGGAATAGCACTAAAGCCGTCGGAGCCACATCCAAGATTGGTTCCATTGGTGATATCATTAAGGACCTCCGGGTGAGCGTAAAGTACGGGGTTCACAAAACCAACAGGCCCCTTGCCCTGATCAAGACGTTCCTCATTGATCTGCAAAGAGAGCCATTAGCACAATAAACAAACCAATTCAAAGTTTTGCTTCGACCTACCAAATTCAGAATCGAAGCGAACAAAGGTGACGCCAGGCTAGCGCCGTAGTAGTGTGTAAGCTTTCCACCATTGTAAGCAGGGAACACGGCGCCGTTAGCCGATACATCAGGATAACCACGGCCAATACGGTTGTAGAGACCCTTTGTCTTGTTAATATTGACTTCCATCTCAGAGTAGTACGGGTAAGTCAGCTTAGCCTTCTGGAAGTACTTCTCCACGGCTTTCTTCTGGTACGAAGGCTGCGGGAAGTAGTTGGAGAAACCACCGGAGCTGGTGAAGTTTGCGGAATCACCACCCAAGTTAGCGGACATTACGCTCTCCGCATCCTTGACTGTTTGGTCGGCGTAGAGCATGGTGCCTCCGACGGAGGTCACGTAGGGGCAGTTCGAGGGGTATTGGGGGTTGAAGATCTTTCCCTCGGGTCCCAGACATCCGTTGACGGCTCCGTCGTTGTGGAAGGAGGCGACGCCGTAGTCGCCAGAGGAGAACAGGATGGAATGGCCCTGCAGGCCGAGTTTCATAAATTCATTGCATTGGCGCTTGGTGTAGGCGATTGGAAGATCGGCTTCGGCTTGTCCATAGGAGGCACTGATGACGGTGGTGGGCTTGTATACACCGCATTGAAGCTCGCCTGCTTTTTTGTAAGCGATCAGGTTAGTCTGGTTGGTGGGAATGGTATGTTACCTTTATAGCCACCAGGACGCGGGTTGGGATAGACTGGATCGATATCTGGGTTGTTGCCCGTTTCGCCGAACGCACTGTATGTGCAGTAAGACTTAAATCGTTAGCAAGATGCATTTGATTTTCGGAAGAATATAACATACACCATCGAGAGCGTCAAGGAAAGTGTTGAACAGATTGGTGGTCTTTTCCTCTTCCGGTTCATAAGTCTGGTCATCGACCTGGTAAAGAGTTATAGACTGGGGATAGATAAGCGAATAACTGGCATCATTAGCAAAGAACAGAGATCCGAGTAGAAAGAAAAGGAATTGTACTTACGCCATGTCAATGTCAATATCCGCTTCACCAGCATTCAGCGGGCTATAATCAGGCACCGAAAAGTTGGCTCCATCAATCAAGGCAGGGGTGGGATAAGTGCCCCGAGGAATCCAAGGAGCAAAGTGTTTGTAGTAGAGATCAAGATCTGACTTGGCAAAGTAGTCACCCTGCTCGTAAAGACCAAGCGAGTTGCCCTTTGCTGCCTTGGTGGCGTCTGGGATATCGTACAAAGCCTTGATGCAGGCCGGAGTCATGTCAGTTCCGCATCTCTGGAGATCCGCAGGAAGTGACTGCGCCTTTTCAGATATAACCGTGGTTTTGATAGAGTTATCGGCTTCCACTGTGCCCTTGGAATGAGCCAAGTGCGACATCCGCTTTGCCTTGGTGTTCTTCTTGACGATGGGACTGAGCTTGACTCCAGGAGTGATATAGTCAATGTGTGCTTGGATATGCTCGGGAACGTGATATCTAACGCTGTTAGTCAAAGGCCCAAAGTTGTTAGAAAGCAACAAGACTCACTCCTCGCAGCCAATCTTCATGCTAGAAGTGCTGGCATGCTCATGTTCATAGAACTCAGCCTTGAACAAGTCCTCCACTTCATGTGCATAGGCATCAAAAGCCAACCAACCCTTGTTATCGGAGTGTACAATCCGGGACTCATGGATCCCGGAGGACTGAAGCCACCGACGAACAGAGTCAACAGAATCTTTTGAAGGAGCGAAGAATTCATGGACTTCCTCCGCAGACCAGTACTGTCCATATTTGGCGGAGTCCGGGTCGGAACTATACAAGTATTAGTGATCGGACGCATACCATGAACCCACACACACAAAATCAACTTACACAGCCATGAGATACTCATCACCCCTCTCCAAATTATTCTGAGCAAGACCAATACGCACAGGCAGCACGGAATCACGCTTGATGCGCTCGCCTTTCACCCAGTCCACATGCTCACTTCGCTTCTCGTGCAAGACATGCTTCACTGGTGCTGGGACAGCTCCAGAAAGAGCAACAATAGTCAGAGCGACACAAACCTGACGTACCAGCATCTTGAGAAACGATAGAGCTGTAGTGATACCCGGCCATTCTGCTGGGACAGGGGAATTTCCCTCCAATATATACTCTGTAGTACACGCGGGGACAGCTAATCACAGTGGTATGATTGCAACCATAATTTCCCGCGTCTGCAATGGTGAAAAAGGTACCAATTGGGTTTGGCAGGTCTGATTGGATATATTCCGTGGTATCTGCATGATATTTGAGACAACAATTTGGGATTCGACGTCCGAGACTAGAGATCAACATCTGTAGCGGGGACGTTTCGCTTCCAAAGGCACAGTTGACAAGGTCTGGTTGATATGAAGACGATAATCGCAACCTATGGGGCTTATTCTGCCAATGTTTTGTGTCATTGCTTGGTTATTGCTTGGTTTTGCTTGGTGTTTTAGTCTTATCTCAGGAGACGAGTGCCTGGTGAGTACCCCTGCAGCGGAGCTCCGACGGGGAAACCCATGTGACAACGGTTCGTTTCAGGGAAACTAGGGGTTTCAATTGCGAGGAGAACATGTTAAAGTTGATCAGACTTTAAGTCCTTGCGAAAAAGAAAGGATGAACTACTATGTCGCACATGTACTCAAAATATACCTAGGTATGTATAAATTTATCTAATTCAAAAAGAAAACCTGACATCATCATCATATCGAATATCCATCACAGTGGAAACCACAGATGGCACCTGTTTTTTACGAGAAAAGGGAAAGGGGAATAGAGAGGAAAGAGACACCGAAAGACGACACCCAGTAGGACAATCTAGTGGTGGAAGAGACGGATGCCCTGCTCGACAAAGGTGATGCCCAGCTTCTCGGCAGTCTCGAAGACGGGGGTGTCGTTCTGGCTGCCAGTGGGGGCGGCGATGTACTTGACACCTGAGCGGGCGGCACGGAAGACGTTGTCGATGAAGGGGAACTAGTGGAGACAATTAGCATTTGCCACGGAAGAGTGAATGTGGGCGGATATGAAAGAGGATTACTTACGAAAGCATCGGACGAGACAGCAACCTCGCCAAGCTTCTCGAGCCAAGCCTCACGCTCTTCCTGGGTGAAAGGAGCGGGGACCTCCTCGAAGACACGCTCGTACTCGGCGGTCTCGGCGTCGGTGCGCGGGGTCTGGCCTGAGCAGAGCAGGTCGATGGCGTTGGACTTGTCAGCACGCTTGGTGCCCTGCTTCCACTTGATGCCGATGACGCGCTCGTGGAAGCGCATCCACCAGTTGTCGGCCTTATCACCGGCCAGACGGGTGCAGTGGATACGGCTCTGCTGGCCGGCGCCCAGGCCGATGATTTGGCCGTTCAGGGCGTAGCAGACGGAGTTGGACTGGGTGTACTTGAGGGCAATGGTGGCGACGGTCAAGTCACGGAGAGCAGCCTCGGGAAGGGAAGTAGTGTTCTTGGGGGTGATGACGGTGTTGAAGGTCTTGCTGGGAGAGATGACGATGTCGTTGCGGTGCTGGGTCAGCTGGACACCGTACAGAGTTCGAGTCTCCTCGGGGGCCGGGGTGTAATCCTCGTCCATCTGGAGGACCAGGTACTTGCCGCCCTTCTTCTTGGAGAGGATGTCCAGAGCCTCGGGCTCGTAGCCAGCGGCGATGACACCGTCGGACACCTCACGCGAGATGATCTTGGCGGTGGGAACATCGACGATGTCACTGAGGGCCAGAATGTCACCGAAGCTGGACATGCGGTCGGCACCACGGGCACGAGCGTAAGCCTGAGCCAGACCGGAGGTCTCGATGCCCTTGATATCGTCCACCATGTACACCTTGCGCTCCTTCTCGTTCAGGGGCACGCCAATAGCGGCACCAGCGGGGGAAACGTGCTTGAAGCTGGCAGCGGCGGGGAAGCCAAGAGCCTGCTTGAGCTCCTTGACCAGGGGCCAGGCGTTCAGGGCATCGAGCAGGTTAACGTAGCCAGGAGATCCATTGAGGACCTTGAAAGGCAGCTGGCCCTGGACCATGTAGGCAGAGGCGGGCTTCTGGTGGGGGTTGGTACCGTAGCGCAGCGACAGCTGCTGCTGACCGTTGCCAGCATACTCCTTGCGGAAAAAGCCTGAGATAGCGGAGTCGTAGTCGGCAGTCTGCTCGAAAGCCTTGAGGGCGTACTGCTTGCGGCTGGCATCGGTGATCGCGCCGGCCTCGAGCTCCTTGAGGAAATCGGAGTAATCGCGGGGGTCCGACAGGATGGTCACACGCTTGTGGTTCTTGGCCGCAGCACGGAGAAGAGTCACACCGCCAATATCGATCTCCTCCACGGCCTCATCGATGGTGACGTTGACCTTGGCGACGGTCTCCTTGAAGGGGTACAGGTTGCAGACGACGTAGTCAACCTTGGCGATCTTCTGCTCAGCGAGGTCATTCTCGTCGGACTCGATATCACGGGCAAGGATACCACCGTGCACGGCAGGGTGGAGGGTCTTGACACGGCCACCGAGCATCTCGGGGGCGTTGGTGATGGCAGAGACATCCCTGGGATTAATTGTCAGTGCCTGGACTGTGTATTGATCTTGACACTCCCTTAATTGTGCCATTGATGACAGAGGTAACTCACTCGACAGGGAATCCAGCCTCACGGATCATCTTAGCGGTACCGCCAGACGCGAGAAGACGGACTTCCTGCTTGACCAGACCCTTGGCCAGGTCAAGCAGACCAGTCTTGTCATAGACGGAGATGATAGCTATTCAATTCCAAAATAAGGATATTAGAATTGACCTTGAACTGTGACAAATAATATCATAGTCCGGGGAACTATGAAGTTCAAGAGCGACATACCGGACTTTTGAGACATGATGGATCCGACGGTCGACACTAGATCTGTTTAGAGAAGGACTTCCCAAATCCAACCGGCAATTGAAATAAGGGGTCAAAACGACATACCTAAAACCAAGCGAAGAGGGTATAGCAAATGACGAACTGAAGAAAAAGAAGAAAATATGACTCCGCGGGGTCGGACCGATTGCGGCGGCGGGGCTTCGATAGCAAAAGTTATATTACGTGATCGATCTCGAAGCTCCACTGTAGAGCCAGCCAATAGGAGGCCAGCCTTATGAAGGAGGTCTTAGCGTGGCACGTGATTGTAGGCTACATAAGAGATTTCTCAGAGGCGCCATTTCTCCTTTTTTTCTTTCTTCTTCATGAACAACGCAAAACTCACATTCTACTCAAAAAGCGTTCCTACGAAGACTTGTCTGATGAAGTACGGAAATCGTATAGAGAATGGAGACCAAGTGCCAACTGGCAAAGGTGTCGATCTTGGGTGCAGTGCCTGCTGACCTCCGGTCATGTAGTAGGGATTGCAATGATTGATTCTACATACCGATCAATTTAACAATAAATATCATTGAACTTTTTTCCCTCGAAAACTTCGCCTTGTGTAAATATTGTAGGCCTTCCGGTTCTTTAATCTCCTACGAAGTACGGTTTCTGGCGTGGCGGAAAGTCAGCGGAGCCGATTTCTATTACAATTCTTTATCAGAGCCATAAATTATTTCAGATGTACATTAAACGTTCCCTGCCCTGATGTAAGGCCATTCCCCAGCGAAACTCGAGTCTTTCATCCCGAACCAGGAAAACTCAGGCGCTTTTCGACCCTCATGGCTTCATGACATCTCTGACGCCAGCTCCGATGGCAAGCTGACGGCCAACATTTCCAAAGCACACGCACGCGCAGAAAATGACACTGGCAATCCAAGTGCCGACCGCAATGCTCTCCTGTGTGATTCCTGCGCCCAGCACATTCTCCAGTCCTGTTCCATTCAGAAGAGCGGTGCCGAATGACGGGCCAGTCGATATGGGCACAAGCTCTGGCTTGAGGCCAAGAACCACTCCCATGCCGGCCAATCCAACGGTGGTCGAGAGGACGAAGCCAGTTGTGGTGCGGTCAATCAGGTACCAGAGAACGGGGTTCGCGAGCGCGAGGGTCAACGATGCTTGCGTGGTAGATTCCCAAGGGAGTCTCCGCTGTAGAAAGAAGATCGAGATGTCAGCATCGTCCATAGAGAAAGAGAAGAACGGGAAGTGTAGAAAACAGCAGCTGTCCACTTACCATAGCAAATGCAATTCCGACAAACGCTCCGACACTGCGCGCAACAGTAACCCAAGATGGGGTGCGGTCCTCACTGTCCTCCTCATTGGTACCCGCAAGCTTCGAATCAGAGTCGCCCTCACGGCAGCTATCCAGCCAAGGAAGCAGATTACCCAGAGCAATACCAGCCAACCCCCAGAAGCCCAGGTACTGCCATGAATCGTAGTAATGAATATTCTCCAGCTTGACAGGTGTAATCCAATGGTTATCATGAAGATGAACCGTAATCACACCGTAAGCAAGACCAAAGCCAAAGAGCAGCACGCTGCTCAATGCCTGCGGCAAGATCACGCCCCGGAACAGTCCATGGCTCAAGCGAGATCGGGTCCTCCGCAGCGCCATCCGCCGCGGCTCGATGGCCGATTTCTCTGCTGCGCGCTGTAATGGCTCGGGCGGGAACTCTGCCGCCGGACTGTTGGCTTCCGTACCCCAGGGACTGGATTCGTCGCGGAACCCGTCAAATGCCGTCGGCGAGTAGATCCCGTACAGTGTCGAGGAGGTCAGGTTCATCACTGATCCTGTGCGGCTCACATTCGTTGAGTTCGCGGCGTCTGCATTCGGATTCAGGTACTCAGTGCCTGTTGACTCGGCCGGCGTGGGAGGTCCGGATGACTCCGTGGAGGCAGGCGTCAGATCGAACGGTCGTCTCGGGCGCGGACGCAGGATGCGAGGCTGTTCGGTCATGATGGGTAAACGGGTTCTGGCTTGTCTCGCGTGTTGATTTCAAGGCTCCTCGTTTCTGTTGGGTGCTCTGGAAGGGGACAGAGAGTCTTCGCGACGAAAGACAAACTGTGTGTTTTGTTTGTCCAACACGATTTGGGTGACTTCAATCCTGTAGGTAGAGCTGTAATATATCGTACAGGATGCTTTGTGCGCGTCTGGGAATGTGTCAGGCGAAATGTGCAAATATGGGGAAAGGAGAGAAACCAAGAATGGAGAATGGGGGCAGCTTAGCGGGCGGGATATGACGCTTACCGGAAATATAAACTTCCTCGGAGCAATTGGGCAACAAGGCCTATCCTGCTATCTGTCTCAGGTCAAAACCAAGTTAATTCGGGTTAGGGAGAAGAGGGAAAAGTACAGATTGTCTCAACAAATTTGTCTTAGGAATCCGCTTCGTACTGTTGGCTACACCGAACTCTACAGCATCTGTATCCACTCTGCCACCAGACTTCCGTAACTCGTATGATCAAGCTTGTGTGTTGAACGGGTGTGCGATATTTGAGATTGTCTGTGTAAAGAAACAATTCGCAGCTATGGAAGTGGGCAGATGAAGAGAGGAGAAAGAGGGGTTTATCACATGCAGTGCATATCGGAGGTCAAGGTAGTACTGGCCACTTATATCAAGGCCTTGGGTGGAATTTGACTTGGAAACACAACCATTACAGAAGGGAATAATACGCCTAGAGAACAGGAGGAAGTAAAAAAAGACAAACGAAACAGTAGATCGTGATACACAAGATTTCAAAGCAAAAAAACGCCAACCCTATTAGTCTTCCATCGCGTCGTCTCCATAACCTTCCCCGCGTGGGCCAGCTGGACCCCTCGGGGCAGGGGACGAGGCTTCATGTCGTGCGTAACCATTGGCGCCTTCATATGCTGAGGAATTTTCATCGCCGTCCACATCTTCTTCATCGTCCTGATCGTCAGAGAAGTCCCCTTCTTCATCGGCTCGGGGGCACCTCCATCATCTTCTTCACCAGAAACCTCGCCAAGGAGTTCTCGGTCGAGATCGTCCAGCTCCCCCTCTATGTAGTCCTCGGGTCCGTGCTCTGGGTCCCAGCTTGGGGTACCCACGGCTGATGGCCCAGCTCCCAACCCATCAGGATGGGCGTGTGTGCCCTTAGCCTGTGACGCCGCGGCTTTCTTGCTAGTGCCAGGAGTGCCCGTTACACCCGTAGACTTGCGCTTGGCAGCAGCACTAGGGCGAGGACGTGGACGGGATCGGTTGTTGTTGGAATTTCGCACATCAGCTTCTAGGGCTGCCTTGGCCTGGTATCGCTCTTCGCGCTCCCTCTTCCGATCCTTCTTGGGGCCGTTGGCTTCGGTGTAATCCCAGCGGTCAAGTCGGCGGGCAGCTTTTCGCACTACAGAGAGAAAGACGCTTGCACATTCTCCAAAGTCATCCTCTTCTTCCGGGTTCGGGAAGAGGCCACCCTTGCCCCACGAGATCTCTTCGTCATCTGTATCGTAGCCCTCGGGCAGGCCCTGAAGCAAGCGACCGTAGCGCGCGAAAGGAATCTCACTCTCCCGTTTAGCGCGGAGAACGCGGTATGCGTTTGATTTACGTTTGGCCAGCAGATAGTCAATCCTCTGTCGACGATTTTGCTCAACGGCTATCTGGTGCTGTGTAAGTGGCCGCATTCGACGCATAGTAGGTGCTGAAGAAAGCGAGGGCTCTGTAATAAAGCGATTAAGGACTGGATGATTGGGACCCGGAGGAGCGGGGGAAGCATCAGGTGTATGTTCCATCCTTGTTTTCAAGATGAGTCGCTGTTGGCCCACGGCTCGATTAAGTGATGACTCCCGCTTGGCCTGTTTAGGGCGCGGACGGGAGTGACCAGGTGTCATATCATCGTCCTCATCATCCAAGCTGCGTTTAGCAGAAGGATGGAGAGGGGTGGACATAGCAGAGCCACGGCCTCCCATACCAGAGTAATCTCCTGCGAATGATTCTTCGTCAAAGCCGTATTCTGCGGGGAAGGTTAGCGTTTCCGAGGACGTATATATGACAACTATTCAAAATGTCGAGCTCACCTTTTTTGGGTCGCTTGGGAATGCGCGGTAGTGGTTCCTCTTCTTCCAGGATGCCTGCGCCAAATGTCAGTCAAGTCCCATCTTCAACAGCAGTCGGAACTAAACACATACGCTTGCGCTCTAGTCTTTTAGACTCCCCGTACTCCTGTTCCTCGGGCGTATCTAAATTCTCCTCACTGGCTTGTTCCTCTGTCAGGATGTCGAAGGGAGGTACTTTCAGAGGAAGACCCTCGGACCCCTCGCCTTCCGCACCTGGACCAAATGGATTATTCAGAGCAGCCTCACGACTGAAATCACTTTCTAGATACCACCACATCAGCCAAAGGAACGCTCTAGCGCGACTTTGGCTGCTAAGTGTAGATCTCATGACCAGGTCGAAGAAGTCTCGCGGAGGAAAGAAGTGTGTTTCTGACACTTTGGGGGCATACTGCGCCAGGACAAATATCAAGTTCACTGGGTTGGTTCGAGGTATATTCTGTCGCTTAATCTTCTCCAAAGTATTCGGTTGGTCTACATCCTCCGAGGCGCCCTTGAGGATGGACTTGAGACGAGGAGCATCCTGCAGCTGCTTGTAGGCGTTGGAGTCCTGGTGCGCTTGTAGTGAGGGAATCGAGTGGTAGGTTCGGAGTTGAGCACGCATCTCGGGGAAGACTAGAAAACAACACAATAGCAATTAGCACGGAGAGGGTAAATTATGTTTGGCATATGCTGCAAGCGTACAGTTTAAGGTAGTGTTCATGCGACCGAAATTGACCAGCAGACAGACCATAGCCATATTGATAGCCGCAGGTTTGTCGTTCTGTAACTTATCCTTCAGAATCTTGCTGGTCTTGCTGCTCCGGGCCATTGCATTGATGTAGACATCGGCGAAGTCCATTCCCTTCTGTCCGTCGGGATACCGCGTAAAAACGGGCGTCTTGTCCTCAAAGACCAGCTTCAGGAATTGGTACTGGATATCTTTGCGCCATAGGGGTATGCCATCATCTTTCTTCAGGTGTCGAATCTTGTTGCCGGAGTACACAGAGCCAATTGTGCCGTTCGCTTGTCGTCTTGTACCGACCGTCGCGCTAGCGGTCATGCCGTGAGACTGGTCGTCCGCAGCTTCGGACGCCGCGAAGGACTCGTCCATCATGCTGTTTTCGAAATCGGCCATGTTGGGGGTTATTGAAACCGGTAGGTTCGCGGTCAGATTCTAGGAGAATCGCAGGTTATAAAGTAAAGTGCCCCCTAGGAGCCGATAAAACGAGGCAGAAATAGTATAAGAGAAAACAAACGAAAATAGAAATGATAAAAGAGAAAAGGAGTGCCAAGTGCAAAAAGGGAAAAGGGAAAAACGAAGTTCAAAAGCCGGAAAAAGAGGAAGAAAGCAGAGCCGAGTGGCCCATGAAGGTATAGCTGGTGTGATATCTACCCGTATCAGAGACCTCACGCGTTTAATATGCGATTATTGCCACGCATTTTGGATTATTTATAGAGCCAAGGAAATAAGCCCTAGAGGACTTTGGTACTTTTGACCTGGTTTAATGTATCTTATAAGACATTCATCTAATAACTAGGAACCTCATTTAGTTTAATATCTTTGGTGTTATACATTTTACTACGCATTAATCCTATATCTTACTCTATGTTGTACATCCTACAAGGACCTACTTCACCTAGACCATAATAATTGGAAACACTTTTTTCGAAATTGCATTGGATAAGACAACTTTCCTTCTCGTGGCCATCCTAGGGCCGTTGGTTCGCTTTGTCCCTCCCAATCCGAACCCGAGAATTCATAAGTATATCCATTCTTTCAGCGGCGACAGCGTCCTATCCCCCGAGGTCCGAGAAAAATGATCAGAACAGATAAGGAAATGAAGCGAGATGCTCCTATTCGGAGACAATCAGCCTCCACGGACCCGAAAGCAGAAGACATGCAGTTGCAGGTCAAGCCAACGCCATACAGAATGCAAAGAATACCCATTTTTGGTTTCGAAACACACCAGCCGCGCCGCGAGATGTAGCGGCGAGATAACCAGTATCCGAAAAAAAAAGAGCCCGGAGAAAGAAAGCGCACGTTTTTGTTTTCGAAATCGAAATCGACTGCAGAACGCACGAGGGCAGCAACAGAAACAAATGTCCGCCATGAGATACCGACGCTGTAAAAGTCTATGCTGCACATGATGAATGCAGCCATAACACCGAGAAGATCAATGCGAAGAGAAAAAGAGAACTTTTCGAGATGATGAAAAGTCATCAATCTCCGCTCGGCGCACGCGCGTCACTCGAACGTATCCCCAATGAGGACGCTCGAACATAAGGGGTATCTGACGAGAGCGGACATAGGAAAAAAAAAGCAAAGACAACGCATTCTATGATGTTCATGCAGTGTCGACCACGGGTTGCCCGGAGATAGTGGCGTCTCCTAGGAGCAAGAGAAGAATGATCGGACTGCGCGAATGCCTCGTATCTATACAAGGCAATATTAAAAGGCCATGGATAGAATCAGCGAAGAGAGACATGAGAGGAACAACAAAGGAAGAACCAGATTAAAGCATACGCAAACGGGGAAAGTATGAATCTAAAACAAGCATAGGAAAGTCGTGCAGTCATGACAAAGCCGTCCCTGAGAGATAGCACAGGTAGAAAAGAACTCAGGGACTCAATCTGATCGTATCCGTCAATGAGAGACAAAAGAAAATAAAGCAAGGGAGCCAATCAGACCCGAGGGCATCGTCAAAAGACCACGACTGATTTACCACCAGGAAGATGGGCCGGAGGAGCCGGAGGGGTTGCCGTAGCCACCGCCGCCGTAACCACCACCGTAGGAGGGAGCAGGAGCACCATAGCCGCCACCGTAGGAGGGGGCAGCACCTCCAGAGCCACCGTAGCCGCCGGGACCGCCAAAGCCACCGCCCATGCCGCCGGGGATACGACGCACGTCACGAGTAGCAGCAGCACCACGGCCACGGCCACCACCACCACGGCCACGACCGCTGAATCCGCTACCTTCACGGGCGATGCTCTCCAGGAAAGCGGGAACCTCCTGGTGGGCTTCCTTCAAAAGCTCGAGCAAGTCACGAACAACACCACGGTTGCCACGGTTGAAGAAAGCAGTGGCGATACCAGTGTTACCGGCACGACCAGTACGACCAATGCGGTGAACGTAGTCGTCGATGTCAGTGGGGAGATCGTAGTTGATAACGTGGGTCACGTTAGGGATATCGAGACCACGGGCAGCAACAGCAGTAGCAACCAGAATAGGGCAGCGACCGTTACGGAAGAGCTCGAGAGCACGCTCACGCTCGCGCTGGGTACGGTCACCGTGAATGGCAGTTGCAGGGAAACGCTGGTTAATGAGGAAGTCGGAGAGCGAGTCGGCCATGCGCTTGGTCTCAACGAAAATGAGGGTCAGACCAGTGCTGCCGTGGGTGTGGAGAATATCCAGCAGGACGGAGCGCTTGTCGGCATCCTCGACATACTCAACCTTCTGGGTGATGTTCTCCGAAGTACTTCCGACACGACCAACGGACAAGAAGATGTAGTCCTTGAGGAAATCACGAGCAAGCATTTGGATATCGCGGGGGAAGGTGGCCGAGAACATGAGTGTTTGGCGATTGTCAACAACGGGCATGTCCTCACCCTCGACAATGCGGCGAATCTGGGGCTCGAAACCCATGTCCAGCATGCGGTCAGCCTCGTCAAGAACGAGGTACTTGATGTTAGCCAGGGAGATACGGCCACGCTCAATCAGGTCAACCAGGCGACCGGGGGGTGGCAACGAGGAGGTCGCAACCACGCTCGATCTGACGAAGTTGGGAGCCGATGTCTGCACCACCGTACACGACGCAGGGGCGAACCCACGAGCGGTAAGCGAATTTGCGGGCCTCCTCGAAGATCTGAGATACCAGCTCACGAGTGGGAGCAAGAATGAGAGAGGTAGGGTAAGCCTTGCGCTGGCGGCCGTAGCTGAACTGACCACCACCGCCCTGGACAGGGGCAGCAGAGGGACCGTTCTGGAAAGCCTGAGAGAGGATAGGGAAAAGGAAACCACCAGTCTTTCCGGAACCGGTCTGGGCACAGGCCATAAGATCACGGCCATTCATGACGATGGGAACTGAGTACTTCTGGACGGGAGTAGGAATGACATAACTGGCAAGCTTGATGTTGGCAATCAAGTGATCGTCCAGAGGAGGGTTGGTGAACTGGGTGACAGGCTCCGGGACATCATTTCCGGAGGCCTCAACGGGAATATCATCGTAGTTGGAGAAGTTGATTCCAGTCTGCTGCTTAGAGGGGTCGTTGGGCACTCCGAACAGCTCGCGCTCCAAGCGAGCATTGGCGGGACCGGGAACGTGCTTGCCGTCGCGCCACTGGCCATCGCCTGATCCACGGGCTTGCTGACCACCACCGCTGTAGCCGCCACTGCTACCACCACCATAAGAGCCTGGGTTTCCGTAAGCATTGGGATTGAAGGGTCGGAGTTTTCCGTCGGGAGTCCAGCTGGTCATACCGTTCGCGGGGCCACGAGGGCTGAAGTTGGGAGCGTTAGCGTTGGCCCAGTTGCCACCGTCACTAGAAGGAACAAAATCAGTTGCCGCTTCACGATGTTCAGTCTTTCGTGTACTGTACCGAGGACCACCGAAGCCAGAAGGAGCACCAGCGTTAGCACTGGGGGCAGGGCCGGGACCACGCTGACGAAGGTGGGGAGGGATGTAGGCGGCACGGCCAACAGGGGCGTTACCCTGGGGGGCGTGCTGGGACTCGTTGAGGGAAAGGTTTCCCATTTGCAAACCGTCGGCCATTTTTGCGGTGGAAATGTCTATCGCAGAGCAAGAGTTAAAAGATGTCCGACGTTGATGAAAGCAGGTGAAGGTTACTGCGTACAGTCTTTTTCCTGCTTCACCGGGAAAGATTCGTTGGTAGATAAAGCACAAGTGATCTGCAAAAGATACTTGCAAAGAATAAGAAATCCACGTAAAGTGTACCTTTAAGAGAAGAGAAAGAGAAAGAGAGAGACGGTGAAAAGATCAAATCGCTTTTCTGTTTCAACTCGATAAGAAAAAAAAAGATCGAGTGGCAAACAAGAAAGCTCAGGAAAACCACAGAGTAGATGGAAAATGCAAATCTCCCGAATCTAAGAACTCTAGAGAGAAGAGAGTGAGAGTGAGAGAGAGAGTGAGTAGTGAGAAAAAGGGATGATGGAGGGGGTTGAATCAAGAGAAATAGAACGGGGCGGATGAAGTCTGTGGGAAGGAGGCAACAAAAGTTGGAGAGTTGGGGCGCTGTGTGGCTATTGGAGGTACAACAAAAGAACCTAATTTTATAGTGTGAAAACCCGCTTATCAGAAGTACCAACCAGGTACTTACCGCCACTGAAGAAATTTCTACCCGCCAGTTGCTGCTCGCGGGCGGTCTGGAGATCCATGTCTGACTAAGACAGGAGGCGAGTGATTTGACTGGACCAAGTACTTGTAAGTATATCACCACCTACGTGACCACAAGGAAACATCCATAGATGATCTATCAATTTATGATGATGAGAGTCACCGGGCATTGAAATCCAGGGTTTTAGGGGCGGGCGGGCCGAGGGTCCAAAATAACGTATAATTGATCTAACATCCTCTCTTATGCAACATATTGTTCTTTCTCTTGCTGTTGCTGTTGCTGCTGGCCTCGCCGACGGGCAATCCAGATACCCACAACGGCGACCAGAACGAAGAAAATCATGGCCGGCTGCAGGGAGTAAGATGGCACGGCGGCCTCGGGGGCATCGGGAGCTTTGTCGGTGGCACCCGGCTCTTGGTTGAGTTCTTAAGACATCCAACATCATCAGCCACTTCCGACCAGTAGCAGAGGAAACATCGCGCAGACAGTCACCTGTCTAGAGCTCATCGCGGCTACCTTTGTCCTCGGTCTCAGTCTCGGGCTCGAGCTCGAGCTCACCGCTCTTCACGATCTTAACCGCCAGCCTGGGCTTGTCGCCGGGTCCCTTGGGAACGTTCTGGATCTTGTCGACAATTTCGTAGCCCTCGAGGACCTCTCCGAAGACGACGTGGCGGCCATCAAGCCAACTGTGTGGTTTCAAGTCAGTTATTGCACCAAGGAACTCATTACAAGGGATACGAACGAGGTGATAGCGGTGGTGATGAAGAACTGAGAGCCGTTGGTATCCTTGCCAGCGTTGGCCATGCCTAAGAATGGTCAGATCCCTGTGAGTTTGAATCAAAGGAGCGGAGATGCCTACTCAGCAGGCCCTTCTTGGTGTGACGCAGCTTGAAGTTCTCATCCCTGAACTTGTTGCCGTAGATCGACTTTCCGCCGGTGCCTGTACATACTTAGTATTATAAAATCTAACCTGCTCGGAAGCTCACGAACCATCGCCCTTGGTGAAGTCACCACCCTGGATCATGAAATCCTTGATAACACGGTGGAAGGTAGAGTCCTGGTAACCAAAGCCCTTCTCGCCAGTAGCCAGAGCGCTAGAAGTGGGTTAGCATATGCAGGATAGACATTCGAGGCCTTGACATAGCAATTTCATCATACCGGAAGTTCTCAGCGGTCTATCCAGAGTAATAATGTCAGCAACGAGTCTCAATTGCTAATTCCAAATGGATATAGTTCTACGAACCTCAGGGACGGTCTTGCCGTACAAGCCCATCACAATGCGACCGAGGGACTCATCTCCATGTTGAATATCGAAGTAGACCTGTCACCAAAAATCAGAACTGCCTGCATATAGACGGGGCCAGAACATCAATGTCAATCACCTTGGAGGTAATCTTAGGGCCGCGAGGTCCCTTGGACTCTTCGGCCTGAACCAGCGCAAAGCCGACGGCGAAGACGAAGAAAAGGGACAAGAATAGATTCCTGAAATACATCTTTGCTAATTGCCACTGCTCTAGTAGGATACAGTGAAAGGGGAAGATGAAGCAATTGGGGGGAAGGAGGCCAGCTTGCAATGGCGTGCGGAGAACAGATGTGTTACTGCCGGGAAATTCAGGCATCGAATTACGGAAAAACGTTTCACGTTGACGGAGAATTTCTCCCGGGGTTCAACGAGAGCAACAAGTGACGGCCCATACAATTGTCAGGACACCAGCCAGCCAACACAGTTCAAGATGGTATGAGAGCCAATGTCGAAATGGAATATATCGTCCCAAGGAACGCCGCTAATAACTCTTTAGGTTTTCATCCTTGGTGTCAACTTCCCCGAGCGGAACCTGCTCAAGGCAAGCCGACCCTCACGATTGCGCCCGCAACCTCGATATCCAACTAACATTCATTGAGTACAACAGAAGTCCCTCCAGACCTTCTTCGGAATTGGCAACAACAGCTCCGCCCGCCTCATGTCCCGCTTCAACATCCACCCGACCTGCCGCGTCGGCGAGCTGGCCAACAAACAGGTTCTCGACCTCACGGCTGTTCTGTCTGAGATGAAAATCGAGAACGATCTGCGCAGAGAAGTTCTGAACGATATCAAGCGCATGAAAGAGACCGGAACTTACCGCGGCCGACGCCATGCGTTGGGTTTGCCTGTGAGGGGACAGCGGACACGGACACAAGTGGGTTTCCCTTTTCCCCTTTGCGATATCTCAGCTTGCGCTGTATCTCAGAGACATTAAGCGAATTTGTGGCTAACGAAATCTCAATAGATCAAAACTCCTGTCAAGTTGAACCGCATGGAGCGGAGACTATAAGCCTAGTGGTTTCGCGTTCGATTGTTACTTTTATGGGATTGTCTCACTATTTTGCGTGAGAGGCATGGATTTGGCGTTGTATTGATTCCTGGCACTCGGTCTTTGCCAGTTTGTATGTGAATGGAACCCCTCTGTGGATGTATTATAGGCTAGACATAAACCTGGGTTAAATGGAAGCTTCAAAACCAAATATGTGTACGGCAAAGTTGTAGCGACTATTAGTTTGCAGATTGGTATATATCCAATTGCGAGCTAAAGATATACGCGAAGTTGGAAAGTAAGGAGAAAAAAATATGTGTAAGTCTAAACTTTTGCCCTCAACCAAGTGTTAAACGCCAGGCCCATATGTGCACTCATGCTTTCGAAGACAGCACGCCTTCGCCGCGGTTGATTTGGATCCGCTTATCCTCACCCGCACTGACAATGCCCACCGTCTTGTCCCAGCACACGCTGAACACCTTGACACCTTCACCGCCAACCCGCTTGCTATCCGACTTACCCTCCTCCTCGAGGCTCTTCCGGGTAATCGAGTAAACACTCTCACCAACAACACCTTCCTTGTCGGTCTTGGTAGACCGGATGTCCCAAATTCTGCACGTGCCGTCGTGACTACCGCTGATGAGACCATATGTGCTGTGGGGATCACGGGCCAAGCTCACAACAGCGTTGGTGTGGCCTCGGAGAGTCATAGCAGCCACAGTCGTGGCAGATGCACGGGGGTCAATCAGAGTGATATGACGGGCGGCAGTACCGGCAGCCAAGAGGCTGAGTTCTGGGAGGTGCTCGAGCGAGAGCAGTGAGTGTGATGTGGTGCGAGTATCAACCAGAGAACCAGTGACCAAATCCCAGGTCCGCAGGGAGTGATCCCATGAAGCCGAGTAACCGACAGTAGCATCTTTCGCGTCGAAGATAGCAGCAGAGACAGGCGCCGTGTGGGCTGACAGAAGAGCCAGAGGACCACGCTGAGGTGTGCTGACGGATGTGTTCAGCTTGCGGCGCTTCGTGTTCCGAGCATTGCTGGAAGGAAGCAAGTTCTCAGGTGCTGCTGGGGCATCAGCCTTCTTGGTTGACCAGAATCCAACGTTGTTGTCTGCAGAACCAGTCAACAGACGGTTGGACTTGGCATGAACCGCTAGTGACTCAATTCCAGCCTTGTGACCATACAGCTCTAGCTGAGGAGAAATTTTTCCAGTGAAACCACCTTCGCCCTCGGTATACTTCCACAATCGGACCGTGCGATCCAGACCTGCCGATGCGATCTGGTTCGGGGAAACGAATTTGGCGGCTCTGATAGAGGCGGTGTGGCCACCATCTGCGGCGGCAGGAGAGGTCGCAATAGTCTCAGACGACATATTCCAGATGCGAAGAAGACCATCATAGCTTCCTGATAGGATTCTTTCCTGGCCCTTGGTGAAGGTCGCGCCTGAGGCCCAGGATGCAGCAGGTGAAGTTGTGGAAAGGACGTCTGTCGCGCTAACCCAGTCATCGTGCTGGAATGAGGCGATATGCAGGGGCGGGATCAAAGCTCGAACATATTCAATCTCGAGTGTCGTCTCAGAGGAGATACCATTGTCGACCAAATATTCATCAATCGAGGTCCGCAAAAAAGTTCCATTGATCAAAAACTCAAATGGAATGGGCTTTTCGCTTGAGAGAAGGTTGTTCACTAATGTCGATAGCGCGTATCGTCGAAGTCCTTTTCGAAGGAAAAGTCAGTACTTGATATCATCATTTATGATTTTTGATCGACAATGAGTCTCACCAGTAGGAACAAGAATTGGGCCGGTGCTTTCAGGCAGAGCAATATCCTCCTCCTGGCTGATGAGCTGCACTCGGACTTGTCTCTGCACAGCCTCTGCTGCACCAGCAGTAACCAAATCTTCACTCATTGTGAAATACTTCAAATTGCTGCCGTTGTTGTAGATGGAATCTTTTTTAGTGGCTGTCGCATTTTCGGCGGGTGAGGAAAAAATACGGTGACCTGTGCGGCACACTTGCGCAGAGCGCGGAGATGTCTCCACTTGGTCTACATACTTGATTGCAATACACCTGCAGCTTTAAGTTATACCTGGTGAATAACTGTATTTCTATTGTATGGATGGGTTTTATCCTCTGGGCGCCTTTCGGATCTCCGAAATAGCACGTCGCCGGTAATCAGACTCTGCAAACAAGGCCTCGATCAAGTCAATCACTTCCTCGGCAGAGAACTCCAAGCCCAACTCTCCTTCGATCCAAAGGTATTTGATATCGGCGAGGGAGCTCTCCAGAATATTGATCATATATTGGAAACGGAGCCAGCTCGGAACGTAGATGGCTGTCACTGGCAATGCCTCGGCATCGCCACCCGTCTCGGGCATGAAGAGGTCCTCCAATTTTGAGATTTGGTTACAGAAGGAGACTAGCTGCCGTGACTGATCTTCCGAGATATCACCTAGATCTTCGATGTCGATGACCACCTTGTTGATCACAGTAGACAAGAGAGATCCGACTGATTGGAGCAGGGCGGAATGAGACAGTATGGGTTGCCATTCCTTGTAAACATCGCGAAGTCGGTCGACAGTCGCGCTAACGGAATTCTCACAGTCTGCTTGGAATGGCTGTTCAGAGCATTGTCCAAATCCTTGGGCTCCGTCAAGCAGATCTGTGACGATCGTGCGCTGTGTCTGCATCTCTTTGCTATACGCAAGTTTGCCAAATTTCTCCAAAGCTTCAACATCGGCCTGAAGTCTGGAGAGTTGATGTTCCTCAACCAGTTGTCTGATTTCATCAGCAAGGTACAGACTATCATTATAAAGGTACATCTGCCCTGAAGTAAGCTTCAGCGAGTAGAATGTGGATGATGTAGCTTTGAACATGGCCAAGATCAGCGTCGGCAGTGCAAGGAGACCAGCACCAGAAGAAGCGACGCGGGAACGGGCATGGCTGAGCTCTGGTTAGTTTGATGGCAAGAAAAGACTTTAAGATCGAAAAAAGGCATGACTTACGCAGGCTGCAAGATATCCTTCGAATCGGAGATTTGCTGCTGGACGACCGCAAGGACAGACTCGGGGATATCGGTGATCGTGAAGACTTCCTTCAGAGTGACCTCTTTCGGTGATACAAATCCAGCCGTATCCTTCTTGTCGGTTGGATTTACCGCTGCTGTGTTCTGGGGCTGCGAAGGCTTATCATCGACTTTACGGTCATCTTCATCCTCATCCCCCCAGCCCCAGGCATCATCAGCGTCATCCTCGTCCGTAGAAGCAACTGTCTCTGGCTTGGCCTGATCGGGAGTCTCCTCGATGTCCTCGTCATCAAGACCCCACGCACTCACATCTTCCTCTTCTCCATCAGGCTTTGTTGCTTCTTCTTTCTTGGGCTCATCTTCATTATCGTCGTCCCAGTCCGCGTCCCAGTCCTCATTGCCGGCGTTCTCCAGTAAAGCACCCTCAGCGCGAGAAACCTTTTCCTTTTCAATTCGTTCGACCCGCTTCGTTGTTCCTTGGCTGGCAGCAAGGACTTTGCGAACGCTATCGAGCGAGTCGACTCTACGCCGAGTCAACCACAGGCGTGGAGCTTGGTTGACCCATGAGACGAGTTCTTCTTGGCCAGTCCAACCCCAAGACTCTATCTGCTTGGCAAACTGTGAAACATGGTTCAGGATGTTCTCAAACTCGGCGAGGCCAGCCAGGTCGGTGGGAATAGCAGAGGATAGCCACTCGGGGATTGCTTTCGAGGAAATAGTCACAATGAACGATTCGGAGAAGGTTGCGGACACCAATGACGGTAAATTGTGTCGCAAGTAGCCCAGAACGCTGGAAAGGCGATCCAAGGTCTCTAGTGCGGTTGTCTTTGAGGCCTCTGGCTCAATGCGGATGCTGGTCTCCGTCACCACCACACCATGGCTGGTTCCATCAGGGTGAGGTAGCAAGATCGGATTTATGATTGCAGACAAGAGATCCTTTTGTAGTTTCTCAATGGCAGATGTGAGTATATCCAGTCGGGACAGCGACGTAATAGTGCTCTGAAGTGAATCTGCATCTGCGTCTGCGCTGGAGACATGGAATTCGCCTTGTTTTCGGTCAACTTTCAATTGATCAGCCCAGCGGGAACGAAGAGCCTCAACAATCTCAGACCGCAGCAATGACACTTCGTCAGAGAGTATGCCCATCACATTTGTATTGGTAAAGAAGGCGTCTTTTCCAACAGCTGCGTCGACAGACTCCAATTGCTCAATGGCGGTGGTGATCTGGCCACTTCTGAGCGCAGCTCGCCCAGTTTCCAGCTGCTGGCACAACCGGTGCACCTCCTCTAGGGTACCCGCTACGGCCTGATTGAAGGCAATCTCCGTCTCAACCAAGGCGACTTTTGCCCTCGCATCTTCAACCTTTGCCTGTAGGGGTTCGGTATGCTCATGCTGCGCGACTATTTCTCGCGCAGTCAATCTTGAGCGTTCTATGTCGGCGTGGAGTTGTTTCGCTTGGATAATCCAGTCGTCGGCATCGAAGGTGTTCTCGCGACTCAAGGAGCTAATCTCATTCTAATCAAGTAAAGCAGAGCTAGTCAGTGACCACCGACGTATGTAGATAGACTTTGGAGATTCTGTACCTCTACCTGCTCACGTGCCTTCGATATAAGCTCAAGTTCCCTGGCGAGAGCAGCTGCCGGGAACTTACCAGCAACTACACTCTCCTCGGGATACGTGCCTTGGGTGACGAAACCTAGCACCGCCTGGCACAGCTCCTCGGTATTTCCTGTCATCCTCAACTTTTTTTTTCCGAAATGGATTGTCCAACAGGGAACAAGAGCTTCGGACCTTCGGAGATAGACACGTAAAGGAGAGTTGAGCTGTCAACAACCCGTGACTCGTAAGGTTTGGGCGTCACCGCCCCCACGTGGTGTATGTGCTGTATGCTTGAGCTGCTAGAGCTCTAAGTTTTACTAGAATTTTGATAAGACTATATATATTCTTTTGAATGTGACTGGTTGCAAAATAATTTGAGATCTAATATTTCTTTCTTTGTTCTATAGATTCTTTCACTTGCCCGCTTTGTAAGGAAAACCGGAGAGGTCTCCCCCAAACTTGGAAAACTCCGGGACCAACACACTTTCGAAGACATTTGTCATTTCAGACTCACCGTGTCTCGGATATTCCTCCTGAGTCGAAGTACGTGCTTTCGGTAAGCCCATATGAATTGCGTTCTTAGTTCTTATTGCCTAGGGGTGTATCAAGTGTATCAACCTGCTATCCCCAAATTTCTGCTCGCCACCCCACTTATGCCACTTATCCTTGGCGATATGTCGCAGGTCTGCCGGATATGTCCTGAAAGGACATGATTTGGAAAGGATTTGCTTGTTGCTGCTTTTGTTCGCATTCTATTTGACGTAAGCTCGGAGTGGATATTCTTCTCTCATCCGAGTTGTGGTTGTTGTACTTGTTATCAGACTATTCCTCATTGTGAATGTGTTGATGTGCTCACGACTGTATCAATTCTCAATTAATGGACACGAATTACTAACGAAGACAACCAGACTCTCAAACTTACGGCGAAATATCTTCACTGGGTCTGTCCCATTGATCAATATGTCGCCCTCGGTGCAGAAAAGTCACTTCAAACTGCTCCAGCAGTTCAAGCCTGATTACTCGCCGAGTGAGTTCACTCAGTATGAATCACAGCGCACCGGCATGAGAGTGGTCGTTATCGACCAGCCGGGTCCAAAAGTGAACGGTTACTTTGTGCTTGCCACCGAGATCCACGATGATTCGGGTGCTCCTCATACTCTGGAGCACTTGTGCTTCATGGGTTCCCGCAATTACCGCTACAAGGGCTTCCTGGATAAGCTGGCTACACGCGTGTACTCCAGTACCAATGCCTGGACGGCAACTGATCACACTGCCTACACGCTGGATACCGCAGGCTGGGAAGGCTTTGCTCGTATCCTGCCAGTCTACCTGGAGCATGTGATTGCTCCTACTCTGACTGACGAAGGCTGCTACACTGAGGTTCACCACGTCGATGGCTCTGGAAATGATGCCGGTGTCGTGTACTCCGAAATGCAGGGTGTGCAGAACAATGCCGCTGAGCTGATCGACCTGGCAGCCCGGCGGTTGACATACCCGCCTGGCGTGGGCTTCCGTTATGAGACAGGAGGTATGATGGAACAGCTTCGTGTCCTACCTGCGGAACGAATTCGCGAGTTCCACCGTGAGATGTATCAGCCCAAAAACCTGTGCCTGATCCTCACTGGAGAAGTCGACCAAGACAACATGCTGGAGATCTTGGATAAGTTCGAAGACACTATCTTGGATGTCATTCCTAGCCCGGATGCACCATTCAAGAGACCTTGGGTGGATTCCAAGCAGGCTCCCTACTTGGAGAAGTCCGTTATTCAGAAGGTTGAGTTCCCCGAAGAGGATGAATCATTTGGTGAAATTGAAATTCGATTCATGGGACCTGACTGCACTGACCCCGTCCTATGTAAGATCCCAAGCACGAAAACCTGAAATAAGATACTGACAGTATTATAGCCGGGGCTCTTAATGTGTCCCTTCTGTACCTGGCCGGTTCATCTGCAGCCCTGCTAGAGAACATCATTGTTGAGAAAGAACAGCTCGCCAGTGCCGTTTACTATGCAACTGAGGATCATCCTAGCATGGAGGTTCGTTTCACATTGACCAGCGTGGAAACAGAGAAGCTGGAGAGCGTTGAGAAGAGATTCTTTGAGATCCTCCAAGATGCGATGGCCAAGGAATTAGATCTGAAATACTTGAAAGAGTGCATCGCCCGGCAGCGCCGAACCTGGAAGTTCTCGACTGAGTCTTCTGCCTCTTCATTCGCAGAGTACGTTATCTCTGACTTCCTGTTCGGAAAGCGTGATGGCTCGACTTTGATGGATGTTGCAACTCTGAGGGAATATGATGTCCTTGAGACCTGGTCCGAGGACCAGTGGCGCTCTTTCATCAAGAAATGGATCTCGGATGCGGCCCATGTCACCATCTTGGGTATCCCATCCCAGAAGATGTCCGCCACACTGAAAAAGGACGAGGAGGACCGGGCCGCTGCGCAGAAGGAGCGTCTCGGCGAGAAGGGCCTGAAGGAGCTTGCCGAAAAACTCGAAAAGGCCATGGCAGAGAACGACAAGGAGATTCCACAGGAATTGCTGGAAGAGTTCACTATCCCCGGAACCGAGTCAATCCACTTCATGGAGACCACCACGGCTCGTTCAGGTGCTGCCCTGAAGGCTGGACGCCCCAACAACAAGGTCCAATCCATTGTTGATGCCGACAAGTCTGACCAGTCTCTTTTCATCCACTTCGAGCACATCCCTAGTAGCTTTGTCCAGCTTTCAGTTCTCATCTCAGCTGATACTGTGCCCGTTCAGTTGCGTCCATTGCTGTCCATCTACACCGAGGCGTTTTTCAACATTCCGGTGCAGCGTGATGGCAAGGTAATGGACTTTGAACAGGTCGTGGTGGAATTAGAGAGAGACACCGTCGGATACTCGATGGAGACCGCTCGCGGTCTCGGAAACTCGGAGATGCTCCGTATCTCCTTCCAGGTCGAGCTGGAGAAGTATGCGAACGCCGTCGCCTGGCTACAGGAGCTGTGCTGGAAGTCCGTCTTTGACGTGGAGAGACTCCGGGCTATCAACTCCCGTCTCTTGGCCGACGTGCCCGACTCCAAGCGCAGTGGTGACGACATGCTTGCTGCTGCACATGTGATGGTTCACTACGCGGAGGAGTCGATCACCCGTGCTCGTTCTACTTTGGTGAAGGCTCGCTACCTCAAGCGCGTCAAGCGTCTGCTCGCCGAGAAGCCCGAGGAAATCGTAAGCCGCATGGAGGAGATCCGCAGCTCGCTCTTCCGGCCCGACAACGTGCGCGTCATTGTTATTGCCGATCTCGAGAAACTCCAGAACCCTGTCTCGGCCTGGAAACCCTTCGCTGAGACCCTCGGCACCAGCACTGAGTTGCTTCCTATCACTGACCGGCGGTCCCGGCTGAGCGAGGCCGGCAAGAACATTGGCGGCAAGTCTTACATTGTCCCCATGCCGACTGTCGACTCGTCTTTCGCCTACGCTACCGCCCGTGGTCTGGACTCGTACGATTCCCCGGACCTGCCCGCCCTTCTGGTCGCGATTTCGTACATGAACGCCGTCGAGGGTCCCCTCTGGGTTGCTGTCCGCGGCACTGGTCTGGCATACGGCACCAATTTCAGTTACAACATCGACACTGGCTTTGTCAACTTCGATGTCTACCGGTCCCCGAACGCCCACAAGGCATTCGAGTCTAGCAAGCAGATTGTTGAGAACTATCTGTCCGGCGCTACGCCTTTCGATCCTTTAATGTTGGAGGGTGCTATCAGCAGCATTGTGGTCAACTACGCCAATGAGCAGATGACAGCCGCCAATGCTGCCCAGGGCAGTTTCATCCGCCAAGTCGTGCGCAACTTGCCCAGCGACTATAAGGAGAAGATGCTCAAGAACGTCCGCGCCATCACCACCGATCAGATCAAGGGTGCTCTGCGTAAGATTATCTTGCCGTTGTTTGATCCGAAGACTGCAAACATGGTTGTCACCTGCGCGACTGTGTTGGAAGAGGTGAGTTGTTCCCCGGTATTCAATTAACAGATAGATGTATGGATTGCTAACTTTTATTGCGAACAGACCATCAAGCAGGGCTTCGAAACTTCCGGCTTCACTCCCACAGTTCAGCCTCTTAAGGAATTCGAGGACGACTATGGTCTGAAGGTTGGCGACGAGGAAGAAGATGAGGACGATGACGATGACGATGACGATGAGGACTCCGAGACTGGATCGGAGGGTGGTGAAGACGAACGCGAGTGATATGTTTGATGAACGATCTATACACGGGTAGCTAGGTAGATCACATAGACAGAATTGTGGTGTCAAGAGACTCTACACAACCTAGACAGTGATGAATCTACTCTTTTACTTGCTGCAAAGCTGCAACCCAGTAAACGCCGGGATCTCGACTGAAACAAAGAAAGCTGAAAAATTCGCACTATATGAAATGTAGTCACACACATCCTCGGGAGAGGTAAATATGGTACACGCCAGACAAGACCCGCCAGCAACTGTCCTGTCTGAACTCGGATCCAATCTTGAAGACTTCAATAGTTCCAAGAAGTGGATGCATCAGTAATTGGCCCCCTACTGCCTTCCCACCATCGCCGTGAGCCGTTATAGATTCCACAATCCATGACACCCTAGTCCTCTGTGGTATAAATCCCGTCCTCTTCCACAACAACCCCGGAACGATTGTAAGGTCGGACACACAAACAAATAAATCACCAACTCAACTCCTTCCGGCCCTTAAGAGTCCTCCGGATAAGAGTCTTACGTCCATTTCTGTCCCTCTTGCGTGCCAGGTATCCATGGCGGCGCTTTTGGACCCGTCGTGACGGACGGAATGTCACACGGCGCACGCCTAGGGAGGCACTTGCGGAGAATGATCGAGTCTGCGAGGGTGCCTTCTGGGAGAGGAGTGATGACAGGGGTGAGAAGGCGGTTGCGGTTGCGGTTGCGGTTGTGGTTGGCGAGGAGAGGCGGCTGCCGAGTGTTCGCGAGGCTTGGAAGCGGGTTGGCGTGGAGAGGAGGGAGGAGAAGGATCGGGATGAGAGCATTGTGGAAGGTGTGCTTGGTTGTTGCGGGATTTTGGCGAATCTGTTGCAAGGTGGAGTAGAAGTGTTAGCTGTCTGGTATAGAGATTGGAAAGGTTGGTGCTTTGCGTACCTGTTCATCGGGGTTCGCATGGCCGATGTGGTGGCCCGGAAGACCGAGGGCACGGCCTTGGCGCGGAGGCAAAACATTTTCAGGACCCTGGCTTTGTTCGAGGGCGATTGACGGTGGGGTGAGATTTCGGAGTTGGAGATCAAGTGAGGCCTGGTGGACAACACGCGGCGTCGGAAGACAGAAAATTAAGCGCGGAGCCGCTGGCACGGACCCGCCTAGAGATGTATATCTACAAGGATGTACAGTTAATTACTTAGGATATATAGAATACGCAATTGGACAATGTTTAGTGCGCGATCTACTTATAATCCTATAACTACTACATAACTACGTTCGTTTATCTGTCAATAAATATCAACTATACCTGCAGCGCATCCCGTTAAGAAGACCTACCCGATCGGGACTAGCGTCACCGAACTTTTTGATCTCGAGATGCGAAATGTCCAACGTCGCCCGTGCAACTCTCCATACTGCTCGCAAAGTGACCCTGAACTCAGAGAGACTCAACTCCCGGCGTTTTCAATCCCACCACCGGGCCAAACCACTCCATAATCGGCACCACCGCCCCTTTAACCTCAAAAACCGCCCATCAAACCCGGCGAAGAATACCAATCCCACCAAAATGGCAACCCAAGGTCCCCAGGCCCTCCCCCCAGTCACAGTGCAAAACACACAGACCATCAGCCAGTCCGCCGCGCAAGAATTCCTAGCTGCCTACCTGGACCGCGCCGCGACAGACCCGTCCTTGCAACCCAACGCCAGCATCAGCGAGCATGGCCCCGTCTCACGGACGACCGCCGCAGCGCCGAACCTGATCCTCCACAACCTGAAGCGTGTGCAAGCGGGTCTGGCCGGCGAGCTCCTCGGTCGCGATCTGACCGTCGCGAAGCAGAACCCCGGAGAAGAGTATTTGGATGTTGCGGCGGGTATTCCGCAAACCAACAACCAGGAACAACTGGATGATAGCAATGATCTTGTCATGGATGACGCTGAGTTTGGCACTGAGGCTGAGGCTTTCGCGGATCAGGAGGCCGGTATTGATAAGGAGGAGCGCAAGCGGAAGAAGAAGGAGAGACGGTTGGCGGAGAAGAAGAGTAAGGCCCAGGCGAAGGCTGAGGAATCCGATTGAGTGTGTGGGTATATATTTGGTTGTGGGCGTTGCTGCATTGGGTCGGAGTCTCTTGTCTTTCATTCGTTCTATTGCTCTATTCCTGTGGGCTGGGTTAGGTCTTGGACGTACAAAAAAGTACTCGCATTTCATGTCTGGACAAAAAGTGTCATTTAGAGATTAGACAGATTGCTACAATCCAATCAATACATAATGGAACATTTCCAAGCCTCGCTTTTTGCTTCTCGAGATTGATATTCCAAGATATCACAGGCACAAAAGAAATCACGTCCATATCATATTAAAGTCACCAATAACACGCACCCCGTTTATAGCTCGCGGTCCGCGGCCTTGACAGGCTTCTCACTGTCTTCCTCCTTGTTGCTGGTGACCTTGCCACCCTTCCAGCCAAGCGCGGCGAGACGCTCGGTGAGGATGGGGTGGGAGTAGTGGTAGCTAGCATAAATCGGATCGGCGTCCATAGTGCTCAGGTTCTGGATCTGGAGCTTCAGGAGGGAGGATGCAAGCTTGTCGGAGTAACCAAGGTTCTGGGCAAATGCATCTGGGGGGGTACTGTTAGTAAAACCGAGAGTATATGTGACAGGTTGAACGGAGCATACCGGCCTCAAATTCGAACTTCCGGCTGAGGATGTTCATGAGAAGCTTCACGACAGCATCCATAGGAGCCAGGGCATCGGAGAAGAGCAAGAAACCAATCATGATAGGCTGTTCGTTGATGAATCCGAAGGACTGGTACAGTGACTTGTTGTTGACAAAGACGGAGAAGAGAGCGAAGATGTAGAACATGTGGGCCTGGATTGCATAGTTAGTGATAATTCGGCAAAACAGCAACTGAGAAAGTTCGTACCTGGGCAATGCCGAACAGCTTGGTGGTGTGGCTGAGGCTCCAGTGGCCAAGCTCATGGCCCAGCACAGCAACAACCTCCTCAGGCTCGGTCTTCTCAATCAGAGTATCGTAGATGACAATGTGCTTCTTCCATGGCAGACCGTAGAAGTAGGCATTACTGTGGGCACTGCGCTTGCTGCCGTCAATAACGTGCAGCTCGGAGAGAGGGAAGTTGAGTCTCTTGGCCAAGTTTTCGACACCGGTCTTGAGTTGACCGGGCTGAAGAGGCGAGAGCTTGTTGAACAGAGGCAGAATCGCAATCGGGTAGATAGTAATGGCGAAGACCTGGAGGAAGACACCGAAGAGCCAGAGGTAGTAGTAGAACGAGCTGTCAAACTTCTGGACAATTTTAAGAATGGCACTGATAATGGGAGTTCCCAAGACAATTCCAAGCATCTGACCCTTGAGCATATCCGTAATCCAGAGCTTAACCGTCTGCTTGTTGAAACCGAACTTCTCCTCGAGCACAAACGTGTTGTAGTAGGAGACGGGCAGCGAGAGGATGGTGCTTAAAATGTTGAAACCGAAGAAGAATACCAATGTTTGACAGATTTCGCCTTGGAACCGACCAGGAAGGTACCGAGCCAGCAGCAGACCGCTGAGGCCCCAGAGCTTAGGGAGAACATCACCGTAGATGAATGCAAGGTTTTGGACTTGACCGTAAAGACCGGAAACGAAGCTGAACTTGGCCTTTGCGCGACCGTATGCCTGTGATGATATTCCAATGAGCCTCTGTATATGGCATAATGCTCTGTGATCGGGTTCATACCTGACTCTGGTCAAAGACCTTCTGGGTAACCTCCCCTTCGAGAACCTTGGGAGGCTTCGTCCGTTGCAAAAACTTGTACTGGCGAAGTGACAGGAAACCTTCAAGGACGAACTGGCCCAGTGAAAAGCCCACAAGCACGTTCTTCCATGGGAAGAACGGGCGATCGAGCAAGCGCGCCAATTGCTGCAGGAAGACAGTCATTAGCGACATGTCCACGATAGAAAGCACATTCACCGTGGAAACATGATGATATCTCAATCAAAACAACTTACCTCGAGGATATACATGATTGAAAACGCGCAACTAGCCGAAGAAAGAGGGCGTTGTTCAAGGCAGAAGATGCTACTTTGTTATTATCGGCCGCCTTAGTCAGATCTCCTGCATGTCAGGATCATCCCATGGCCCCGGGGGGCCTAACGCAACGTCCATCTCAGGAATTGGGCCTATTAATTGACGAGAATCTTGTTCATTCTAAACCGAATATCTGGGGTGCGAGATGAGGAGTTAATATGACTATATTGAATTTTACTCTGCCAACATTAAAGGTAAATGAAGGGCTGCTACAACGGTCGATCAGCACAATAGTCGAATATTGTAGATGTCATCATTTGAATGTTAGTATAGCTTGTGATTCCCTGTATGTTACAATACCTGGTGGTCAAGCGTGCATGGTCATTACGTTGTGAGGAAATATCGAGTGGTGGTAGTCATACATGTAGTACCTAGGTAGAATATATACATCCGACATGCGGACGATCTAGTGGGAGCATCGATCTCATTTGCGAATGTTTTTGTATTCCCATCAGACGAAAAGCCCATCTGTAAACAGAATAAACATGCAGAAGCTCTTAAAGCTGTGCTGGTCCTAACTTCCCTGCATTTTAAACCCAGACCTGTACCTATAGGCCTATCTACATAAGATCCGATGATGCAGACAAAAAACCGAGCAATGAACAGGAAACCTCTTGAAAACAACTCCCTCGTACGATGGAAATAAAAAGCACATATCTTATTCGCCGACTTCACCAGCATCCCCGTTCGTCGTCCGTCCCTCAGACCAAACCGTAGCACACAGTCGCAGACCAGATAAAGTGGTCGCTGACATGCATGAAGCAGGTAAACCGATCAAGGTGGCGACAATACAGCGTTGCATGACTCCTCCATCTTCTCTATTCAGCCGGGGAATCAGTTAAATCACGTCTTTAATTCTCTGATTCGTTATGACCATAAAACTTTTTTGCAATCATAGATCGCAAGACTCGTGTTCGAGGGTCGGTGGGGTGAGGTCGTTGTCCGGGGATATAGGTAGCAAGTGTTATGTGCAAATCAAATTCCCCGACATGACAGACCTCATTCCCCAAGCTCCCCATTTCGAACTGGGAAATCGTTGAAAGGATTGCTTTACTGCTGCACGGGCTCGAGGGTGTTACCACTGAGAATCGAAACAGTCAGCATTTGTCACTAGAAGTAATACCAAACCCGTAGACTTACGCAACAATGTTGGCCCATCCAATCAGACGCCAGTGCTTCTCGATTCGGCGACTGATGGCAATCTTCTCGCCAACTTCCGTACAGGCGGGGCTGGTCAAGCTGAGCTTAGCGGCATCGGCCTTGACACCGAGGACCTTGGCACCAGTAGCAGTGGAACCGATGTTAACCATCAGGACTTCGTTCTTAGCAAGCTTGGCAACCTTGGCTTGCTTGCCATCGGCGGTCTTGACACCCAGAAGACGGCGGAGCAGGAAGTAGTTGACCTCAATCTCAGTGTAGATAGCGGGGAGACGGCCACGGTGACCGAGAACGAAACCAACGAGACGATCGGCACGGCAAAGCGTGGGGTCGACGCGGGTACCGACACCGATCAAACCACCGGGAACGGCAAACTTGAGGTCATTGTGCTCAGCGAAGAGAGACACAATGCGAGAGAAAATGGGACGGCACTGGATCTTGCCCTGCTCATCCTTGGTGACGAGACCGGGACGGATCTCGATCTCATCGTTCAGCTTTACAACACCGGTAAGGATGGAACCACCGGCAACACCACCCTTGAGCTCATCGATCTCGGCACCGGGCTTGTTGACATCGAACGAACGAATGATCATCATGTGAGGCGTAGCCTCGAAGTTGCGAAGGGGGATAGGGATGGTCTGGACAAGGGCCTCATTGACAGCGTCAATGTTGTACTTCAGCTGTGCGGAAATAGGGATGACCGGCGATCCATCAGCAACGGTACCGCGGATGAACTTGAGGATAGACTGGTAATGCTCAAGGGCATTATCACTTCGCATGAGGTCAACTGTTTTATTTTTAAACGTCAGCGCTTCGTTTCATCGGCAGTTTGACAAGAAAACCATGGTTTTACCCTTATTTTGGAGAATGACGATGTGGTTGAGTTTCATGATTTCAATGGCGGCCAAGTGCTCCGAGGTCTGGGGTTGGGGGCATGTTTCGTTTCCGGCGATCAAGAGGAGAGCAGCATCCTAGAAAAACGATGTTAGCTTATCACAAATCCCTCGAAATCCTAATTGTTGCAGTGGTGGAGAATGAAACCTACCATGACCGCGGCTCCTGAAAGCATGGTGCTCATCTGCGCAAAGCTGATTAGAATCGACACCCAAAGAGAAACCGAGTTTCCCAAGATACACAAGAGAATAAGTACTAACCAGAATATCGTGACCTATGATTGAAGATTAGCAGTGTTCTAACTCTGGACAGAGAAGATCTAGCAAACATACCAGGGCAGTCAACGAAACTTTTTGTTTTTAGATTAAAGGTTAGCTTATACCCAATGAATCAAGGATGGAACTCCAGTTTGGGGGTAGATTGGGGATTGATGGTACCTGAGGTGGCGCTGTATCAGAGGTTAGATTAGGTCCACTTGAGGAAAGGCTCTGACTTGGACTTCAGAGGGGAAGGAGCAGGAGTACTTACCAGCAACCGGTAACGGCCTGTACATCCTTCACGCTCACAGGGAGGGTCGATCTCCTTCTCACTCTTGAAACTCTTGTAACATGTGGGCCGAGGGCATTCGGGGCTGTCACACTTGTAGATTTTCGCATTGGCATAACCAAGCTTAATGGTAATGTTGCGCTCAAGCTCGTTCTTGAAGCGGACGGTTTGAACCTCGGAGATCGCCTTGACAACGGTGGATTTGCCGCTAAGATTGTATTAGTATGCATGTAGGAAGAAAAAGGCAAGGGAAGGTGTCTAACTGAGCGACATGTCCGATGGTGCCTGATAATCACGTCAGTAAATTTGTTATATAGCAAAATTGGACCTAATGAATGAAGTGTGTTTCTGAACGCAGAAGCTTTCAAAAACCAACGGTCACATACCGATGTTCTGAGTAGCTTGCCGGGCAATGATCTCAGGTGAAAGAGGCGTCAATTTTGACAGATCGAGCGTGTCCGGGTTGGGCTGCTCGGGGAGTTCTGGACGCTTCGGTTGAGGAGCAGGCTCGGACTTCTTCATAGCAGACTTGAGAGGTTTCTCTTCCTGCTCAAGGGGCTCCTGGTCCTCGACCTCTCCGCGGGCATTGTGGGCATCGAGTAAAGGTGAGCCGGGCTGGGATCCCTCGTCAGAGAAGTCGCCGTTGGATGCCATAATTGCGAAATGGAATAGGAAATCAACTCGCGATTAACAGCAGCGTTGAATAAAAACGCAAGTGGCTAAACGAAGCGTGTGGGATGGTAGAAGGTCGGGTGAAAATTGCTTCCCGCGATATGATAATGAAAGAATGTAGGTGGGGGGATTGTGTGTAGTGGAGAGCCGGGCGGTGTCTGGATGGCAACTCTACGTTTCCTACTACGTTATAACACTTTTAGTAAGTATACTAGATAATATAATTCACTTGGGCGTTTGTTTCAAGCATTATGTATACAGGTTTAGTGCTGTCTCTTCCAAGGTTGGTTTATTGTGGGTGACTCATTCATCTTTATCTAAGAAAATCCTTGACAACTACACCATGAAGTGCGCCACACCAGGTTTATAGAGCAGCGACAGGAGTAACATACGTTAAATGATTCTTAGGTGAGTTGAATACTGATATTGAAAAGAAAAATGGTAGAAAACATAGTCATAATTATTTTCTAGGGCAATAATCCCAGGTTCTTTTCATACTCATGATACATTGTTTGCCACTGGGGATCTATTTGACGGTATAAAGGGTATAACAGTTGAGAATAATGAGGTTACTCATCGTCACTATCACTCGATGACTCCCCTTCATCTTCGGAGTCGTCTTCGGAGTCTATCAGTGTAGACGGGTCCTCCGCAGGCAACATGACGAAGGCAGCCATGCATGTGATGCGGTTACCAGTTTCATTTGTCGTCAAGAGCTTCCCAATCTGAGTCGTATCCTTCTTTTCTTGCTTTGCTGCGGAAACTTCTTTTCCACCAACCTTCCAAACACGGACAACTCCGTCACTGTTGGCGGTGACGACCAAGAAGTCGTTGCGGAATTCCTTTGCTTGACCCTCAAGAGTGAGGATCTCGAAGTCCTTGATGCGGCCAGGGAACCCAGCTTGCTTTCCACCAACCTGAGCAACAGGCGTAGCATGAGGAATTGAGCATTCGGTATCATCCTCCGCATTTTTCAGTTCTTTGGTCGAATAGAAGATCACTCGGCCATCCTCCGTAGAGACAGCCAAGAAATCTTCCTTTCCACCACCCTTCAAAGGCAAAGACACATACTTCATCTGGTGAAGTTTGCTCCGCGGGCTAGGGATAAGTCTGCACCTGGGAATCGAGTCCTGTGCTAATAGTCAGAAATTTGATCAATGGTATACCATCCAGATAACTTACGATTCCGAACACAACTGCACCCCATTCGAATGCAACGGCGAATTCCTCTCCCTCAGAGTCCCATACAATGCGCCGACCTTCGCCTGTGCTCCATCTCGACTCCTTGACACCTTGTAGGACTTCCCTGGTGAAGTTCAACACACCAGCCTTTCTGCCGGTCACGAGATTCCACAATCTCATGCATCTCTCTCCTCGTCCAATACTCAGCATCAGCTTCATACTAGGGTGCACTGCAAAGTGGTTCACTCCAGATGGAGCAGCTCCGGGAGGCGCCGTATCACCGCTTGGCCGTCCTTGGATTTTTGGGTTTGGTGCTTTGATAGTGGATACGACGGTCCAGTCGCGGGTCTTGGAAACCGAGATTGTGTTGTCCTCTCCGGCTGCGAGTAACTTTGTCCGCGAAGGGAAACTCAACGAGGTAATACTGGCAGTGTGGTGCAACAATGATCCTAGCTCACGGTTTCTGGGGTTTTCGAGGATCTTGTTTCCGGCGAAGGTCGGCACGGACGGATATTCTTCATTCACGGCAGGGAGTGCGGCGGAGATCGAATACAAGTTGATGCGCTCATCTGTACTACCACTGGCCAGCATCACCTTTTGGGCATCGACAGGGTCGGTGGGTTTAGGCAGTGGTGACAATGCTAGACAACGAATTGCAGATCCATGGGCTTCGAATAGGAAAGTATCCATGCATTGGATGGCCGGAGAGTCACCTTCAGCCTTTGTTTTCAGGCTGGAGGCAGGGATACCAACGGTGAAGCCATGGAGCACCCGCTCATAAGAGCCTGTAACAACTTGGATAGTGAAAGCTGCATCGGGAGTCTCTGGAGGAGTAGGGGCGGATTTGGTAGCCTTGGGAGGAGTACCAGCCGTCTTGTCCTCCTTGGGGGTGTCAGTTCTCTTGCGTTTCACCATGATTGCTCAAATAATGATCGTAGTTTGTTCTATCGTAGATGTGAAAGCTTGATCTGGAGAGCGGACTACTTTTTTTCTTGATTTTCTGCCGGCGGTTTATCGGCCGCCTTGATAGGAAATAGATGCCTTGTGATAAATGCCTTATTGCCATAAATATTAGGTGTTTACTATATTTTATGCCTGAGGCCTCACATACGCAAGCGGAGAATTGAATGTCAGAACAATAATACAGTGCGTTACCAGTTGATGAGAGCAGCCTTCTAAAAAACACATAAGTCTTTGACAACCATATTATAGCTCATTAAAGTAGACATCATTCTTGTATCCCCAAGTTGATATCACGTTCTATTTTTCCCTCCATCATCAAAGGGAATTTTTCAGAAGTACCAGGTACCTGGCCAAGCCGTGTATTTTTTATAGAGGGAGCGAGTAACTGGTTGTACCTAAACCAACATCTTTCCCGTTCTTCCACATTTTTCATACCGCCCTGTAACCTCATTTTCACCCCCTTCGAAAAGATCCTGCTCCAGGTGCTTTTCATCGCCTCCTACCCTCCACCCATCTTTTTCATCTTTTTCGAGCGATTTTTTCCATCTGGATGACCTCGCTCGATCAGTTCCCCTTGTTCCCGCGTTAATCGGATGCTGCGTTCCGAAGCTAGACTCCATGCTCCGTGACGAGCTCCTACGATCTAAAAACGATGAGATCGCGTAAGTATTAATTTTTTCGACGGCGGGAATTCGATTGGGAAGCCTAGAAATGATGAATTTGTCGCTAATTTGGTGGTTAGAAACTGTTTGTCGCGCAGAAAGCGCAAGCTCAGCGCATTGTATCTAGCCACGGTCGGGTTTGGCGCGACCGAGGACGCTCATTACCACCAGAAAGAACAGGCCTTCCTCGACGCCAATGATCTCTCCAAGTAAGTCCAATCGCCTTGTCTCTCTGCCAGTGGAATCCATTTTGCATTTATTTATTTTTGTTTATAATTTCCCAATGCTGATTCCCTGTCTAGAGGTCGTTACTTTAATGAAGCTACTCTTCCGCCGCCAACCCATGCGCGCGCGCGCTCACCAAGTCGAAATGCAATCCCCCCCGACAACCGCTGCCACCACCAGCACCAAAGCTGTCGCTGGGATCACTTCACCCTCAACCGTTGATGGCGGAGCTCCGCATGCGACCGAGCCTCAACAGCACGGAACGCCCATTCTAGACCAACCTCAGACCGCGACATCTCATCTCCCACCTACCCCCGTGGATACAACCGGAACACGCCGGCCATCAGTGCCAGCTACCAGCCCTAGGCTGCCAAGGGATCTCGACGTGCCACCGATCGCTGTGCAGTCACTCGACTCATCGCGCGCCGAACAGAAAGCTAGTGTACCGGTAGCAGAAACGTCGCTCAGTGCCCACGACAATGACGCAACGATCTCCCCCCGCGTGTCGAAGCCAACCGCGACTGGGGTTCCATCACTGGAGATTCCCTCTGACTCTCTTCGAAAGAAACACGAAGCACGACCCTCTGTTACACTGGGACCATCTCAACACGAACAACCACCATCACCTGCCTCCTCCATTGACCCTTACAATAATAATACCCCCGTCCCAGTTGCCGCATCACCCGACACAAGCCCCGCAGAAGAAGTGACTGAGGAGGTTGGGGCAATTGATCGCCCAAAACATAAGCATGACCGATCTGCCCACCCTCGCCCGAGCTTGGTTCCCTTAACCCCAGACGAGCAATTGCGTCTCGAAGAAGCTCGGTCGAAACCGGATAAACCTGTGAATGATGTGGTCGCCGACATACCTTCGTCGAAAGAGGTGATTGTGGAGAGTGTGGACACCGGGGTCGATACAGATCGCATGGACGTTGACCAGGAACCTGAGCCCGTTCCTTCTGAAGCGAAAGCACCACAAGAACCACAGACGACTGTGCAAGACTCGTTGTCACCAACCGCACAAGCCGAAGTCGCTGTAGATTCAACTGTCGAGACTCCCACGGCCAAAAAGCTTTCTATCCCCCCCAACTCAACCTGGCTCGGCGCAACCAGAGCGCATGACTACTCGGGTATCATCAGGAGCCATCCGGCACAAATCTGTTTCCGAGATCCTTGGGGAAACCCCTAAGAGTGTCACTCATGATAGGAGCCACCCAGTTACCCCGTCTGATCAAGGCTCTCCGGATTCTGTCGCGAGGATGCGCTTCAAGGACCGCAAGGAGCGGGAGAAGGAGAGAAGCCGACTCTCGACTGTCGTGTTTCCCAAGCAGCCAGCTCAGCAGGAGAAGGCCGACTCTACGGATCTGACGCATCGAGATATGGATGCAGTTGCCAAGCTGAACGAGGAGCAAGACTATCTTTTCACATTATTCTTGAACAGAGCGTACGCTCCTCCCCGGGGAACAAACCTCAATACCCTGCTGGCATCCGCGCATAAGACCTTGAGTACTAGTAATCATCTGCTTGAATACCAAGAACAGATGGATTGCCGTACCCTCCGGCGAATCTATGCTCTTCAAAATGCAAACCGATGGCCACTGCGGCAATTAAAACGCTCTGTTGAACCTCCCCGCCAGGGCACACATTGGGACGTTGTTTTAGATCACATGAAGTGGATGCGAACTGACTTCCGGGAGGAGAGAAAGTGGAAGATCGCTGCTGCAAAGAGTTGTGCCGATTGGTGCGCAGAATATGTCAACAGCGACGTGGAACATCGGACCTTACTTCGTGTCCAAGCAAAGATTCCAACGGCAACCGTGACAGAAAAGGACTCCTCTAAGGCGGTTCTCAGTCCACCCTCCGACGACGTTGGCGATGAAGTGTTTGGTGTTTCTCATCCCACTCCAGATCTCATGCCATCCGCCGAGGAAGAATCAGTCAGTGATGGGTTCAATGATGAGCCTCGACACGACATTCATGACGCAGTCGCCCCCGCTGCTATCTTCTCCTTGGGCTCGGATGAGTTCAACTTCTCGATTGACATGACCCCTGCCGCGGAAAAGCTGTTAGACGAATTGCCGATATACGGACCACTCCAGATCGCCCCTGGCACGAACGCACCGGCATTCAAAGTCTCCCCTGACACAGTTTGGAAGACGGAACTACTGCCAGTGTCCAAATTTGCATCGGCGAAGATTACCTTCCACGATGACGATCATCCTCGTAAGCGGAGCCGATATGACTACTCCCAGTACGGCAATGATTCGGATAATCGGATCACCGAATTGGCACCCGAGCAGACAAACGTTGCGCTGTTCCGACCGGAGAACAAGCCCATCCGTGATCGGATTCACCCTGGCCATCAATTCCGGCCTCCGACTGAACACCCCATGCCATCTGTTGGTTTCTTTGAATCACGTTCGTCCTCGCAATGGACTTTCGCTGAGGATGATGAACTCCGACGCTTGGTCAAGGAGTACTCCTACAACTGGTCTCTAATTTCCAGCTGCCTTACCCCACCATCACTCTTCACCTCTGGCGCCGAGAGACGCACTCCGTGGGAATGTTTCGAGCGATGGGTAGGGCTTGAAGGTCTTCCTGCAGATATGTCCAAAACCCAATACTTCCGAGCTTACCACCAGAGGCTTGAGACTGCCCAGCGCACTGTGTTGGCTCAGCAACAGGCTGCCCAGCAACAGCAGCAACAACAGCAGCAGCAGCAAGGCGCCAACGCTCAGCCTCAGCCGCCCGTCCGCCGGAGGACTACTCAGCCTCTTCGGGTTGACCGGAGACGATCTTCGAAGCATCTTGCTTTGCTTGATGCCATGCGAAAGCTGGCCAAAAAGCGGGAAACTATGCTTCAGAAACAGCAGCATGGTATGTCTGGAATAGAAGCACGTAACATCATGGCAAGAACTCTACTGACATTTCATCTCTTAGCTTCCCACCTTGCTTCATTGCGCAAAGCCAATGAGGCTAACCAGCCCAAGCCTCCGATCTCGTCACCGGCTGAGTTCAGCCGGCTGAAGTACGACAGAGAAATGAAGCTGCAGGAAAGGCAGGAACAGTACCGCCAGCAAATGATTGCGCAGCAAAGAGTGAGTGGTTGTTAACGTTCCTACCTGAAAGCACTGTGGCTTATCCCCTATATAGGCTAGTCTCGCAGCGCAGCGTTCCGGCCAAGTACCTAACCAGCAGCAAATGATGAATGCGCCGGGGCGTAACAACACCATGCCCCCCACTTCCAACCCTAGTCTACCAGGTGGAACTCCGAACGGAATGACAAACGGCATTCCTCCTAGTGCTGGTGTCAATCAAGCCCGCCCTATCCCAATGCAGAACATGCCTAATGGTGCACAGCCCAATGGTCAGATGCCCAATGGAATGGCCATGAAGATGATGCCGCAAGCTCAACTGCAGCAAACGCCAGGGGCACGACCAGGCCTGCCAATGCAAGCCTCTCCTGATAACACGCGCGTCATCCGAGAAGCCAATCGATTGCAAGAGCAGCAGCGTCTTCTCCAGTCTCGGCAACAGCAGCAGCACCCTCAGCAGGGCCAGCAATTCCACAACCCGCAATTTGGGTCTCAGGGATCGCCGAACATGAACATGTCAAATGTTAACGGTACACCTAATAACCCTGCTATGATGGCTGCCCTCCAGAACCAAGGGGGAATGCAGAGTCCATCGTTCCACGGTGGTACACCACAAGGCGTCTCAACCCCGTCGCCTCGTATGGGTCAGCCCAACCCTCTTTCGAGCGGCGTTGTGCCCCAAATCAGCACTCTCCAAAGCCAGATTCAACGTACGAACCCTAATATGCCCCCTGAGCAAGTGACCAAGCTGGCCACGGACCGACTCAACCAGTATCAGCAGCAGCAACAGCAGCGCTTGTCCCAACAAGCAGCGATGAATGCCGCTGCAGGTAGCATCAATGCCAATGCTGTCCAGGCCAACTACCAAGTCCCCCATGAGGCTAACTTCCAGGCTCCGAACGGTGGTTCTGGAATGCAGGTGCCTCAAAACCAAGGGTTCTCCCCGATGATGCGGGTTCCCCAGCCCGGTCAACAAAACCGCGTTGGCCCGACTAGCTCACCCGCCATGAACGGTGCTGCACCTCTGCCCAGTCGCAGCGCCACTCCTCAAAACCAGCGCAGTGGCAGTGCCCAGGCTGGCGCCGTTCAAGGTTCCAGCAAGAGCCCGCACGCTCCGGCTGCCCAGACGGCAACCAGCTAGGAGATTTCTCAACTTGTTCCTCTCCTCCCCTACAATACTTTTGCGGATCTATTTTCTCTCCCCACTTTACCTTCGTCTGTAAATACTTACACCAACCCTTACGCTGATTTATTTTTCTCTACACTTTGTCCTTCACCGTTGATTCGGATTCTCGCGCTACACCGTCACCGACACCGTCACTTACACCTACCCCTACCCCTATTTGTTGACCTCTACCGCATGCGTGTTTTTTTTATCTGTTTTGGCCCGTTGAAAAGATGTTCATCATTTATTTGAACTTGATGTGCACTGGCTCTTTTTACACCAGTGCTGTTCTGAATTCTGGGTTTGGGCTTGTATCATTGGGAATAGGCGAAACTGGGGCGGTCGGATTACTCTAGGAATTGATATGAATTGTATGATTAGTTTGAAGTTTTTCTTTTCTTTTCTTTTTTTTTTTTTTCTTTTCGCCCAATGGGATTCTTGTGTAGCCGTCAAAGATGTATCAACTGTGTCGCTGGTATGGATGATCTCTATGTTTTCGATATATGAAAGAACAACACATGTCCTACGACTGTCGGTTCAGAGGAAAAGCAGCAACACCAAGGACCAAATTCGAACAAGCTACGCCATGCACACGCATGTTATGTAGTCACCAGGCCAACTGTTCTTCGGTAGCTACCATTAGGCCCATGAAATGATACACATATTATCAGCTCTGTAATGTCCCTCTTTGGTAGCTCTCCGGCCTTTCCCTTTAATTATCTTCTGTTCAAGCGATAATAGACATAAAACAAAGGTTTGTTGTATTTGTCTTTCCAGCGACTCTCAATATTGAGATTTGAAACGACCCTGCTGATTAGCTACCAAGGGAATTCCCGAACATTGCAATGCCAATATTCAAAACAAAAGCGAAATTGAAACGAAAGTAACCGAATGACCCAATTGCTTCACTTGCCTTGTCTGACCAACGACCAATCCAATACCCTAGGTGGTTTGTCAACTGGATTGTGCGTTTTGGCACACGCTCGTTTCTTCTTTTCATACATGAACCACCCCGACACTGGCTGAATCGAACCAAGCCCGGCCTCCCTAGTGGGAATGGCCTGTATGCCGATCATGCCAGCCACCATCACAGTGTCAAATACGTGCCCAAGATTGTCAACTATAACCGGCACGGAGACGTAGCCTAGAGGGACTTTCTCTGTGTCTATACAGCGTGACAAGGCCTGATCAAGGTCGAACTCCGTCTCCCGTTCCTGAAAGCCTCGCGAGCATATTGGAAGAATCCGTTCTGGGTATAGCAACTTCCCATCCTCTCCCCAGAAACAGAAAACCGATATCCAGCCAGTCAGGTAAGTTGGTCCGCTTCCGCCACCTCTTCTGTCTGCACATTTGCTCCAGAAACTCAGTACATCGGGTGCTTCGGGGTTGTCGAAGGAAGCAGCGAAGTTGTTAAACACCGGCCGAAGAAGTTGAGCAAATCGAGCAGGCTCGTCCCCTAGCTGAGCTAGTCGAGCAATCTTCGTTACCATAAGTGCCCAGTCCTCACGTTCGCCGAGCAAAGTGACAGACGGAATCCCACACCGTAAAGTGAATTGGTATGTGAAATACTTTTGCATAGAGCCCATCATCAAGATAGCTGCTACCGCTTCGTCGGATGCAGTCGTGGTGCTGAAGGCCGGCATGATCCAACTCCGCAGTTCCGGATCCACCACATGCTTTTCCATAAGCTCGGTCATTTCTAATGCCAGTTCACCAAAGTCCACAGTGTCCAAGGTCTCATTTGAGATAATACTTAGGTGTTTTCTATCTTTATGCGAGACGAATAGATGTCGCAGTTCCTCGGAATGTGCTATAACGAAGAAACTGAGCTGTGATAGAATGGTGAACCATACATCTTCGGGCCGCAGCACAAGGTTGTGGTGATGGCTATAGGCGTGGAACACGGCCCAGACAAAGCCATTTTCGGATGCGGAGACGTGAGATGTGTCGAAGAAGTCTTTAGCAAATGAGTTCCCAATCAACCTCTTACTATCACGACGCCCTTCTGGGCAGGATTGTCTGAAGAGGTCTTCGATGTCGGCTACCTTCCGGAGTCGCCATCCACGGGGTGGATGTTTGGCCGTGGTGAGGGTGACAGGCATGTTGGGAGAATGGATAGTCTTGAAAGCGATGGAGTGAGCGAGTGTGAGAGAAAGTGTGTGTATTTGTGTGGATAATTTCGAGCAGTAGGGATTATAGAGAGAAAGTAAAAAGTAGAAGTTCAAGAAAGATAGACTAGTGGAGAGTGTTGTGAAGAGAGAAGAGGGTAGAGATGCCAGGAGGAGAAGAAGAAGAAGACCTCGGGAGGAAGAAGGTTTCCCTAAACGGCTTAGTACATGAGGAAGGTACCATGGACTCTATTCTGGCTATATAACTTGTTCAACCCTCATCAATCACTTGTTCGGCATGCGCTCGCCCATCTCGCATTCACTCAACAGCCCATGCGCAGAATTTCGTTCTCCCGTAAAATCAGTCTTGGTCAAGCGACGAGCCTTCTTAATAAGCCGACCCGGATGGTAAATGGTCAATACCAACATCGTAAAGAACATTAAAAAGGCGTCAAAAACATAGATATAGACCTCCTTGGTGTTGACATCGGTTTTCTGACCGGCTCCGAACTGAATAGTCCGCACCAGATTGCGCACCATCAAAGCCAAGCAAGAAATGTAGATTGCCCACATGTATCGCTGCCAGGGCAGATCGGGATTCTGATTGAGAAGAGGTGTGGGACTTTGCTGGAGACGTCGATGAAATTTGGCCGCAATCAGAATAAACCAGGCAAAGACAACCAAGGAGAAGATCAAGCCAGCCAAAACGACCTTCTTGCCAATTTTCATCACCTTCTCGTCCCCGGTAACCTGGACACCTGCACCTCCCAATTGTGTACAGAAGCAGAGAACATCGTTCATAACGAAGACAAAGGTGAGCCATTTGGGGCGCATGCTTGAAAGATGTTCAGCGCCGAAGGAGCGGATAATGCGGCCGAGGACCATGTAGACGGTGGCTGCCACAAGAGGCGGTGCACATAGAATGAGCATCTCCTGTAAGGACCATGACTTGATGTCAAATCGAGACTGGTGTGACCATGCCCTGCCGTAGTAGCCGAACGTCTCGCCTGGTCGTTCATCGTTAGCGTTGATGTTTCCTCTTTTGTGGATGGGGACTATCTTCTTACAAATTCCTCCCAGAACCAGTGGGGTGAAGTAGGCAGCACGGAAGGGGAACATCAACACGATATGGACAAGGGTTGAAACCCCAAAGATTCCCATAAAGGCATACCCAGCCGTGGCAGATGGTGTGTAGGGGTAGAACTCTACCCAGGGATCAGTCCCGTTTTTGCCGGGGTGAAAAACAATATCCATATTATTGATGCCAACAAGAGTGTAGTCCTTTCTTCCTGAGGAAGAGGTGGGATTTATAGGGACTCATAAACATCTGATGCAGTTCTCTAGGGCTATTTCTAGATTCCGAATCGGGTAGTTTCTGAACGAATACGCCCTGTGGGGCAATCGGGGTCCACTTGGATTATGCTTCTTTTCGTCTTATTATGCTTGTCTGGTCGAATATTTTTAGAATACTACCATCTAATAATGGATAGAGATGAAAAACTAGAATTCACGTCTCTACTACTACCTAACAGATCCATGGATATCTAGAAACAGATCTAGAAACAGATCTAAAAACAGTTCCGGAACAAATGGACTATACAAGACCGGACTACGTAACCGGCTCTCAGCCATTTTGCTGGCTCGCATGTAGTTCATTACTCCATTTGAATCCGAGAAGTGATGTTAACGATGAAAAGGGAAATCCAATTACGAGTACCTTCAAAATCCCGATTAGGCCCAGATCATCTTTGTGATCTTCACTGCCTGGATTATCTGGCTGCCTAGAAGTATAGCCTACTCGCCTTTGATTACTTCGAATGAGTGGAACCCAAGGGCCTTTGTGTTGGTGCTTGTCTATTGAGGCAGGAAAGGTGATTTGTATGCAGGTATTTTATGATGATTATCCATCTTCTTACCGCCTTAACAACATACAAAATCTGCCGGTTTAGCCGCGCGCTTCAATTTTGCCACCGCCCATGAGCTCTCGAGTATCAACTGCTCCTCGCAGCTCTCTCTTCCCTGCTAAGCACTCCATTTGTTTCAAACCAAGATAACCTCGCGATGTCTTCGCGCGATCATGATGAGGGTGGGCAACCGCCGTCCAAACCGATCTCTCTATCTTTATCCAGTTCGAATGGTCCTCCGAAAAAGACTGGTTTCAACCTCCAATCCTCAAACCGCGGCCGTCCCACAAATTCCCCAGCAAATGGCCGATCACTGCCTCGGCGGCCTCACCAGCTTGGTTACGCCGATGACTCCGACGAAGATGAGGCCCCTCCGGTCCACGAGGAAATCTCTGGGTTCGACACCCACACAGGTGCCGCCATTGCTGCGGATGGACAGGCAGTGGAGGACGCAAATAAGCCACTGATCATCCCCGTAACGAGCAAGAACAACTGGCGCGACCGGGCGGGCGTCAATGTGAAGAAAAGCAAGAAGAACCTGCTACCCGCCGAAGTGCAGGCTATGCAGGAAGCGCAAAAGAACGGACAAGCACAAACCGGAGTGCCTACGGTAGAGACAGATACGCCCAGTATGGCGTACGGGTTGAGCTTTGCGCAGCAATCTGCAGAGAAGGGAGATAGCGGCGCGGCAATGGTCGAAGACCAGGCCATGTCTGATGCGAAACCTGTCGAGACCAAGCCCCTCACTGACGACCAAATTGCCATGCAAGCGCTGATTCGCGAAACCAAGGGAGACGTGGAACGGAGGTCAGACCTCGTTATCGAGTCCGCCACAAAGGAAGAAGAACCAGTCCACTACAGCGAGTTAGGGTCTTTCCGAACAGATGTGGCATCCCGGCCCGAGCCTGCTAATTTGGACGCCTACAACGCTATTCCCGTTGAGGAATTCGGCGCCGCCCTGCTACGAGGAATGGGTTGGAAGGATGGCCAAGCTATCGGACGAGGCAACTACAGCAGTGCCACAGCTGCAGAGAGGGCGAAAAACCCTCGTGTCCCAGAACGACGACCTGGCTTCCTTGGCATTGGCGCAAAGGATTCGTCCGGCGGCAAGGGAGCCGAAGCCGAGCTTGGAGCTTGGGGAAAATCGGCTATGCGCAAGGCGTCGAGGAAACAGGGGGAGGAAAACGATAAGGCTGAGGGTGTGTACATGCCTATCACGATGCGGAATAAGAAAACCGGCGAGCATCTTACCGAAGAGGAGCTCGCTGCTTTACAGAAGGAGGCCAAGTCCAAACCTCCCAAGGAAGACGACTGGCGCGAGCGACGGGATCGCAACCTTGAGAAGAGCGGTCGGGACAAGGACCGTGACCGGGAATACCGCAAACGCGACTACGACGACGAGGAGGATCGTTCTCGTCGGAAGACTGGGTCCTCGCGACGTGACCGCAGTCGGTCTAGTGGTCGACATTCTTCTAGTCGTTCCTCTAGATACGACGATGACGATAGAAGCAGACGGGACGACCGATCCTATCGGGATCGAGACTATGACCGGGATCGTCGCCGCGACCGTGGCGATAATAGAGACGATCGAAGGAGAGATGGAGATCGGGAGCGGGACAGGGACCGCAGCCATCGGTCTCGAGATGAGAGATACAGCAGCTCACGGCACTCGTCTCGGAATGACCGAGACCGTGATCGTGATCGCGACTCTCGTCGGAGTCGTCGTGATGATTAGAGGTCAAAAGTTTTGGCGAGGAAGGTTGAAGAGTATTCGGGCCTTTGTACACGACAGATTGCTGCTTCTGTCTGCATATTCCCTCACTTATTCCCTCCATCTCGTTATTTTACCATGAGACCCAAAAAAAGAGATACCCTGAACAATCAAAATACATGTAGATGGCTTTGGCCAAAGGATACTTTCCATGATACACTATTCAATTCTATAAAGAGATGGCTTTTATCCTTCCCACCCATGGTACTCCAAGAACGAAAGCCCCAAATTCAATGTACAAACAGGGCAAAAGACTAAAGCCAAACTATGCTTCCAACATAATAACGTCCTTCTCATGCTCTTCCTCGTCACTGACATCACCCACAGTCACATCACGCAGTCCACCAAGTCCAACACCACCATCCATCTCACCGAGAACCCACTCCACCAGGTAGCTGTCATCAACCAGCTCCTCAACTCGGCGGTAGTGCCTCTCAGTGTACGCAGCCAGCGCTTGCAGGATATCCTTCATACCAGCCGCGGCACGACCCTCCTTTCCGCGGACGGACTGGGTCGCAAGCTCCACGAAAGTGGACGCAGGGTAAGAGCGGAACAGAGCATACAGGATACGTTGTGACACGCGCGAGGTACGTGCGTTGGTGTTCCAATCCCGGAGACGGAGTAGGAGGGTGCGCAGATTAGCAGGGTCCAAGTTCTGCAGGACTTCGTCGATGGACGGGTTACCGGACAGACTGGTTGCAGCACGCTCGCGGTCCTCGGCAGGGAGGGTTGGGTCGTCTGCGGCGTCGATGGCGGAGGTGAAGAGTGAGAGCAGTCTACCCGGGTGGTTGAGTTGCAGGGCCAGAGTGATGGCTTCGCGGTAGGCACCGGCGCGGATGTAGTTCTGCAGCTCTTGGTCCTGTTCGACGCGAGCAGAGCTGGCGTTGACAGCGGCTGTGTAGGTGGCTGATGTGGTATCAGTCCAGAAGGTCACTGTTGCATCGGCGGAACCGGAGGCAATGGCGTAGGGGGTGGTGTTGAGCTTGGAGGAGGTTGGCTTCACGTCTGCGCGTGAGCCGGATGGGGTTGGGCTGGCAAGCGCCCAGACTCGGTCGATGTGGTTGTCCAGAGTGGTTTCTAGCTCGCCTGTGTAGGGGGACCAGATCTTGACCAGACCGTCTGCGGCGGCGGACGCGATAAGGGGACGGTCCTGGATGGCGTTTTTGCGTGCTGTTGCAGCTTCTTCGTCATCCTCATCCTCATCCGTTTGGTTGTTCGAGACTTGGGGAGGCGGGAGCCAGAGGACTTTGAGAACACTGTTGGTGTGTCCCTCAAAAGTCAGGAGACAGCTGTAGTCAGACAGACTCCACAGTTTGACGGTCTTGTCACCCGAGCCCGTGACGGCCAGGCCACGGCTCGTGCTAGTGCGTGAGTCTGAGTTGATAATCGGTGTGCCTTGCGGGGCGAATCGCACCGACCAAACACCTCGCTTGTGGCCACGGAGGACACCTACCGTCGAGCCTTCGTCAGCGGCCCAGATCTTCACAGTGCGATCTTGTGATGCTGAGGCAAACAGTTCAGATGTAGAATCGATATCAATGGCATTAATATCCTTTTCGTGAGCCTTGCGAGTATAGATTGCCTTAGGGTAGTGTGCCTTTTCTCCCGTCAGGGGGGGCTAGCTTGCTTGTATCCCACCGCTTGATTGTGCGATCTTGCGAGCCAGTAATTAAAAATGCTGGCGGGTGGTTCAAGGGGTCGTTATATGCGGCACTGCCAACAGGGGGTGGCACACGGGGAAGGGCGATTGCTCCCAAAGATTCGGCGTGGCCAGTGAAAATAGCAAAGCAAGTATAAGACGATGTTTTAGGGTCAATACGCCAAAGACGGGCTGTGTTGTCTTTAGCGCCTGTTGCTAGCCAGTGTCCTGACCAATCGGCATCAATGCAAATGATAATATCGTCATGGCCTTCCAGGTGTGTGACATCAGCACCAAAGTACTCCTCTCCCTGATTTGATGGTCGATCTTCTGAGGGAGCAACCGAAACTACACGAATACTCTCGGTGTTAGTGGCCAAAGCAAGCATAGATCGATCAGGCCCAATGTAAGCCAGGTCAATGATCTCGTCATCATTGCCGGAAATGCGGCGGATAATCGCCAAAGGCTCCAAGGTTGAGCCTGGCTTATAATCAGACAGTGACTCGAGCGAGTGGAGGCGGAGAGTCTGATCCGCATGGACTGTGAGGACAAAAGGCAAACCAGGCGAATACTGGATAGCGACGACGCTTTCGAACTCCTCTCCGGCCTCTTGTTCCTCTGTGATCTCACTTCCACGATTGCAGTCCCAAACTCGCAGTTTGCCATTTTCTCCGCCGATAACGCATAGTCCGCTATCCGCAATGAAAGCCGCAGCTTCCACGCTCTCCAAAACAGGAATGATTCTGCGAGTCTTCCAAGTACGCGCATCCCAGACGATGACAGTCTTGTCTCGGCTGGCCGAGATCAATGCGTTCTCTGATGGAGAGAAGGACAAACTCCGGACAAGTGAAACATGTGACTCAAGCGACGCAATGGACTTTCTCTTGTGCAGATCCCATACACGCATTTTGCCATCTTCACTGCCTGATGCTAGGCGGAATCCTGCAGTAGAACCCGTACGGGCAGAGCCCTCCATATCTTCATCATCGTCATCCGTAGCCTGTTGCTTAGACTTGTTCTTCTTGGATGACTTGGCATCGCTGTCGGCAGTAGGAACCTCGAAAAAGCAAAGCGCAGAAATGACACCACCATGACCATGGAAAGTGTGAGTAACAAAGCCACCTCTGATGTCCCAGACTTTGATTGAGCCATCAGCACCACCAGTGGCAAGCAGTGTGCCAGTAGGGTCAACAGCAATGGTCACAACGGGAGCTGTGTGAGGCTTAAGGGTTCGGAGAAGTTTTGCTTCAATGGTCTGAGAAGTCTCGTCGAAAGTTGAGAGGCCGTAGATTCGCATGGACATCGAGCGCGAGCAGACAATAGCGTGCGAGGCGGAAGGCGTGACTAGACGAAATCTTAGTGCTTTATCCTCATTCTCAGGACATACAATACTCACTGGCCAAACCTGTGACAATTTCTCCATCCTGCAGCGTTTATGTGGTTAGCGCTTTGCAATTGAAGAATATCATCAAGGCGACAAAACATACCCCCTCCAAGCTAGTGAGCTGGTTACCAGTCTCCAAATCGACGATCAAGGCATCCTCGCCCACGCAGCTCAGCAAGATGCGCCCACTGGCATCCAGCGCCGTGCTACCACCGGTGTAAATGGGGCGGAGCGTACGGGACGCCTCGAAAGTGGTTTTGACAATAGCTTTCGACATGACTCTATAATAACTCGGCGTAAAAAAGTAGAATTTAGCACGCCATTGGCCAGTCGAAGAGCCGTAGAGATTGAACGATCGCGAAAAACGGCAGCTCGAGCGGGCAACTTTTTTTGGGTGTTTGCACCGTTTGTTTGGTGATAAGATATGGCTTGTGCCTCAGGCCATGTCTAGCCGCATAACCACATGTTCACCTTCAACCGCTGGGCTTTCGTCTGATCGTGTTTCATACCGCTTTCTGAAAGGATTTGTACTAATGGTGTTTTAAAAGGCCACGTGGCTACGCTACTAGCCCGGTGATCACGCGCACTATGGGTCGACAGGCTTATTTGAACCGGCTCGCTTTGGTAAGCTTCACCTTTCTACTCGCGAACTTCCCCTATATTCGCAGCTGAGAAATCTTGGGTCTACGGGCTGTGACAATGGTTCATGCTTTACTTCGAGAAGCCTAAAGTCTTCTGAAACCGAACCAGTCACCACCGGGCCCTGTCCGATTGTTTCCATCCTGATATACAAGCCCCACCCCAGACGCCTCTACCCATACATGTCTAATTGAACGTAGTTATAAATTGCATAGTATACGATATTGACTGATCTCAAGGGCCGGTCCCCATATGAAGCTCCTGACAATGCGGCGGTTGACCCCTCCACTCCAGTCCGACGGATATCCAACGTCCATGCAGACAATTATATGCAGCAATATGATACTCGAGGGCACCCTGTTAATCCCGAGTCCAAAAGCCTCGGGAAAGGACTCCGGAGAGCAAAGAATGACATCCTTTCAACAATGGGGATTGTCGTCAATGGAGACCGAAATTCTAGTATGCCCAATGAACAGCAAGAAATCAACCAGATTGCGAGTGAAAATGACTTCGGACTGGTCATAACAACCCTCGATCAACTTTTCATCTTTTTCGGTACCTGGTGGACCTCTTCAGTCACCGGTCGAGTACAGGTAAATGCACTCCCGATACTACTTTGATTGGGCTGACATTCGAGACTTGATGTTTAGACTTACCGGCGTTATGCCCACTCTACATTGCTCAGTGCCATGAAATCTGAGAGAGACACCACAGGGATTTTTAGCTTCTATTTTTCGGGAATTCCTGCCTGGGCAATGTCCAGTGCCTTGGCTATAGCTCGGGAAACCCCGCTGAAACGGGTGTTTGTCTCTCTGCGTGACTATGTTCAGACTTTGACGGGCGACTCACTCGGTGTTCGTTCCTTTTTCGGGCTTCTGTATACAGCGTGAGTATATCCTTCCTCCATTCACATAGACAAGACAACTAACTATGAATAAAGGGCGAGAAATTCTGTGCTCATGTTGTCTATGGAGTTCTACATGTACTCTACACTCCAGTCCCTTTCCCTTGTGTCTCCATATGGAATCCCTGGCGTGCAATTTTTGCTTCCCTTCAGCAGAGAATCTTTGCTACAGCTGCCATCTTGGCCTACAGATTTCTCCCCTTGCTCACTGGGGATGTCACTCGTGGAGTTGTTGATCTCCCCTGGTGCTTTAGTGTTCCTCTATGGCTACTACCTGCGACCCGAGCTTGAAGAGCGTATCTATCGGTTGATCAGACGGCACCTTCCCAAACCAGCTCTTCCTGACGAACTCTCGGTCCGCGTTGCGTTTGAAGAGAACCTGATAGAGTGGGTAGTGCCCACCCTGGGCCGCAGATCGGACGAAGAATTACACCGCGGCAAGCTCACGCTGTTCGAAGACATCAAGTTCGAACTGGCCATTTTTCGAAGATGGGTATCGTCGCTTTTTGGACTGAGATCGAACCAATTGTCAGAGCAGCAAGTTCTTCGGTCCTTCAGGGACGAGAGGATTGAAAATCTACGCCATTCAATTGAGTTATTGCAAAACGAACTTGGCGGGGTTCAAGTCAACCTTGGTGCTGGAGAAGGTCCAAATGAACCCGTGCCTAGACCGCCAGGGGTTACTCCCGATGCCCAGGCTGCCGCTCTTGCATCGCGAGTACGACCACGACCACATGATACAACTCCACCCATGCGTCTGACCCAGGCAGAATCTGTTATTGGGTTGAATCAGGTGCTTACAAACGAAAACCGTATGTCTCAGTCACCCGGGGAAATGAGCAATGACTATTTCTCCGAGATAGCTACTGCTGGTCGGGAGAGTCGTCTCTCCGCCAGTTCAACACAGCAGGACCAATCAGCCCCTCTGCAAAATGGTGAGGACCTTGCTGTGGACCGACAGAGTTCGCGTTCTAATACTCTCTTTTCTCAACCGTCATCACCAGAAACATCACCCCCTACGTCGCCTCGCGTAAGAGCATCCTTGATTCACCAGAGCCCCGACGTTATCACAATGCAGCTTGAGTTAATGGGCAATCGGAACCGTCACTCGAATATCCAAACTTCAAATCCTGCCCAGTTAAATGCACTAGCGGGAAATGGTGTGCCAGGTTCAAATACAAATCCAGACGCCATGGACAGACGATCCATAGCCGAGTTCCTTGAGGCTCTGATCATAAGTCAGGCCCAGCGCCAGGCCCAGCAGCCCCTAGCGGCAGCAGATACGGATGGCCTCTCAAGTATCACTGCCAGACCATCAAACACAACCCCCCAAGACTTGGGTGCCCCTGAATTAAACCCTCAAATTCCGGCCCCAGAAACCCAAGTCACCGACGCTCCGACTTTAGAGTCAATCGAGGAAACTCTAGGGTCCATCGTACCAAACATTCTCCCAGATGGCGTGGAAGAACCAAATGAGGAAGAGCCACCCAATGAATCAAACCCTGTCGCAGACACAGACCATAACGAGGACACCCAGTCCGACACCCTCGTCCAGCCAATTCTACCCTCTTCTCTGATTCCTGGACAACTGACAAACACATTGTCGCAAGTCCACCGCGTCACCCTTCTTTCGGCATACCCAGTGGACTCCCTCGCGTCTCATCTCGCTGCTGTAATCAGCGGCATAATACTCGCGCCGCTCGAAGCACTCTACCTTCGCTCCTTGACCCGATCCTGGATTATCTCACATCCTTCCTCCGTTACCCGTCTCTCAGACGTCCACCCGTTGGGTCTTTGGTTTGGCGGGAGAACCTGGCCAGACATATGTGCCTATTCCTACCGACTTGTGCTCATGAGAGGAATGCAAGTTGCGATGAGAGCGGGGATTTGGGGGTTCCTAGTAGGCTCGACGATGAGGATAGGGAGGAACTTCTGCGGCTGGGGAACCTTGTGATGAGTAGTCGTTTCTTTTAGCCGTTTTAATACCTAGGTCACTCCACCGTACTTGCTCTATTTCCTCTGTCTCCTCTGGTAGGGTGGGTTTCCCCTTCTTACATCGCCATTTTCATCCATGCGGGGTCTCAAAGACCTAGGTTCACCGAGTAAAATTTCAGACCATGCTCCCCACTACAAATATGAGGTACTTTGTACAATATGATCCTTTTGGAGCACATATTGCTATCTTGATGAGATTTGCATTTACACATTTTCATTAGCTGATGGTACATTGGATTTGCTCTCAAAAACAAAAACGTGGAAGACAATAGCAAGTTCGAAGCCCCAGTCAACTCAGATTTAACTATCTCAGATCATGCACGTCCCTTTCCTTTGTTCCCAGGCACTCTGCGCCGCTCCCATACCATAAGATATCCCTCACGAGTGAACAGCGTCTCGCTTTCCGCGCGCTTGACGAACAAATCCTGAATCTCAAGCCACTCCGGGCCCCGCTGCTGCTTCTCCGTGGAACCGCCATTTTTGGCGCGAGTGTTCTCGGCCTCCATAGCTTTATCATGAAGTTGGACAAGCCATGACACCTTCTCGCTGCCGCCACCTGCTCCGCTGGAGGAACCGCCAGCTCCTGACGCAGCGTTGACGCCCTTGTCCACAGCGTCATCCATTGCACCGGGTGCAGCGATGGCGGGGTCGAGGATGATGTTTGCCACAAGATCGTAGAGGATTGGCTCGCTGGGTGAGCAAATATTGGGATTTGGCTCGACATAGAGAGACATGTCCAAGCCGTGCGGAGAGGGGAAGGTGACGATGGTTGGGTTTCGCTCAGAAACAAAGCGGTTCTTGCTGAAGCGCTTGATATGGAAGAAAAGGTAGGGAGGAAGAGGGTGGAGGAGACGGTGTCGGACACGGTGGGCCAGTTTCTCTGACGCCGTGTAGCCGTTATATTTGTTCAAGAGGGTAGTCAAGGGGACCTGTGGGATACTCGACTCCCGATTGGCAGATTGGAAGAGGGGTGTGGGGGGTAGATCTAGTGTGAGGATGAGGAAAGGAGTAACCTGGCTATTAATTGTGCCAGATTCAGTAAATACCAACCGGGCATTTTGGGTGTCGGAGTGAGCCGTGATAGCTTGACTCTCGATCCGTACACGGCCCTGAAACGCTGCGTGAACAACACTTGTGGGTGTTGGTGAGGGCTTCTTGGATCCTCCTAAGGCGAGGTGCAGAGAGTTTAGGAACCAAGACAGGAAGTCCACGGGATCTGCCTGGTTCGTGAGAGTGAACCGTTTCGAGGATCGTACGGCAACCTCCTGTAGTAACTCGTGCGGAGACACATGTGACCGGAACGCCTTGGGGTTCCATAGCTTGCGCACCAGCGTGCTGAAACGAAGAATTATCTCTGGTGTGCCGGGAGTAGGGAATTCGTGGAGCAGGAAGAAATTGCGAATTGGCAAAACATGTGCGAGTAGTTGAGCTACTACATTGACATAGTCGTTGGCTTTGATGTTGTTCATGCCGACAAACCCTGGAACGGAAGACTATTAGCGAAAAAGAACATTCGATCCTATCATGGTATAGGCTCTCACCTGGTCTGTACCTCGACCCAGAAAGGTCCCAGGCATCGTGCACTTCCTTATCGAGCTTGACCACTTGGTTTTTTGTATAGTGTGGGTCAACGACATACTTGATGTCCTCCAAACTCTTGTTATTGACTTCATATCCTTCAGGCAAAACATATACCTTCTTCGTGCCAATGTTGATGAAGACGTGGTGTCCAACTTCAAGGGCGTGAAAATACGCATGAGATTTCGGTCCACGACCCTGGAAGTATTTACCGCAGACAAGACATGCGTACACATTGATGTTTGACAGACTGACGGAGCACAGTTTCTCGAAATCGAAATCTAGGATTTCACGGTTGATCGTGTCGAGGTACAGGTCGCCGTAGCCTTCCATGGGAGCACTTTGCCGCTTCGGAGCGCTGAGTGCAGGTGCATCTTCGTCAATATCCGAGAGTCCAGAGGGATCTTTCTCGCCCTCCTCAAGCTCTTCTCCTTCTATTTCAGCTGCTCCTAGGATATCCACACCATTGCGATCATCCTGTCTAATCTCTTCGCCGGTCTTTTGGGATGCGGGCGCTGCGCCGTTGATAGAACCGGGATCATTGTCGTCCTCGACGCGCGCCTTTTTCGATGCGGGTGAACCGGAAAAGTCTTGCTCCAAGGGGAGCTCTGCCTGTCTTTTTGACATTGTGAGATGGTTTGGATCGAAAAGTTGGTGGTCTCGGAGTTCTTGACTTTCCGCGAGCTCGGGATGCGACTCAAAGATGCAAACAAGTCAAACGCCCATCAGGCCAATGCCAAGCGGTGTACGTTCTATACAAAATGCTGTTCATTTCGAGCGGTGAGCTTATAGGGTTGTATTTGCCTATTGTTTATCGAAGGCCATCTAGGAATCTACTCGTTACTTGATTTCCAAGCTTGCTACAGCCAAAATCATGCCGACCGTTGGACTATCTCGGAATCAAAGAAAAACGTCATAAGATGTGATACAACAAACGCCGTGGTATGTCGACCTTTCAAGCACTCCGGACCACCTTATCGTTATCCACGGGGATTTCTCGCACACCGTCCTTTGTGACAACCTTCACCAGCATCTGTGGATAATCGTGTCAGAATAATGGCATTCGAGGATGGCTCCCTAAGGAACTTACCCCTTTGTAGTCAATGGGTAGTCTGCGCTTCAGCTCGTCTGTGCACAGGGTGAGAAGGGCAAGGCCCTCCTCAAGGGAGCAGTCGGGATGATGGTGTTTGTCAAGGATTGATAGGCAGTAGTATCTAGCAGAGTCAGCATCAGGTCTCTCTCGCCTGGACTGCTGTATCGTCCATCGTCACGGGCCATGAAACATACTGGGCATAGCCATGGGCAGCATATGGTAGGGGCGCGAGAGACGCTAGATAATCAACCCAATACAGATGAGGCTTCTCAGTGACCGGATCTATACCACCTAGCAGCAGGTTTACTGTGTAGGGACTCCGTGACCGCAAGCTGCGCGCCAATTCTCCCCGGACAAAATTGGCAACGGCAGAGGGACTGAGCTCAGTGTCGTTGCGCATACTGTAGAGTGCGGCATTGGCTTGGATGTATTCGGCAAATTGGACTAGCATAGGTATCTCATTAGCGCCGTGTTTGTCTCATCGAGGAAGCTACATACCGGTATCTCCAGACTCGCCGGAGAAGGCCATCACTGTGTGCTTGTTCAACTGTCGTGTCTTATCATCTTCAGCCTTGAGAACTGTCGGGCCTCTCATTGCGGCCTTGGATGCAGCAAGAATGACGAAGTCCTTGCCGGCGATACCCAAAAGAACCTCCCTAGCAAACTATTAGTAACCATTCGTGGAGACAAGGTCAACATAGACTTACATGTTTGCGGTATGAGAGATAGAAAATAAAAAAAAGCAAGTAAGTAGATGATCAGAGAAGACGAATGGGAGTAGTGGTTAAGTGAGGACGGCCGCGCGGTGAGCTTGACGCCTGGAGCTCCCGTGAGGTCAGCTACCTGCTGAGTCAGCCGCCGCTTAGCGCTTTTTTTTCTGCCAAAAAAAGTTGAAGTTTTGATCTCCGCAGTCCGAGTCTTTCGAGAACGCCAGACATTCGATTTCTTTATACAGAGATCAAGAACTGACAGGCTTGACGAACGTCGCCATGTCGTCCTTTTTCACTGTACCCAATTCCCAGCGCAAGAGGAAGAGAGACGACCGCGCCGCCGCCCCAGGATCAAAAAAGCGAGGCGTAGATGCCAAAACCGACGGTGGTCGACGGACCAAGGACAGAGAGGAATCGATCTCAGGCAGTGACTTGGATGAAGATGTCGCAATCGACACGGCAGAGTCAGGCGACGAGAGTGGATCTGACTCCGAAGATGGCGAAACCGCAGCGGATCGGAGATTGAAACTCGCTGAACGCTACTTGGGTAACATTCAAGAAGAAGTCGACGAAGCTGGATTCGATGCTGCAGATATCGACCGAGACTTGATTGCGGAACGGTTGAAGAAGGACGTCGATGAGTTTAAAGGACGGACGTTCCGTCAAATCGCTGCGAAACTATCCATTCCCACGGCGCCCCATTCCTTTTTCCGCTCAGATACCCAGTCGAACACTGCCATTGCAGTCCACCCGCCATTCGTCTACATTGTTTCCAAGGATAAAACTTTGACCAAGTGGGAATTGGCTACACCCAGTGTACCAGGCTCTACAGAATTGAACGGCGATAATGATACTTCCAAGCGGCCTCCGCGTCCCCAGCGCAAGAAGCCTAAGCGTGTGAAGTACGCTCGTGGTATGCGCAAAGTTGGCGAATCAGACGAGGATCAAGGACATACAGGAAGTATCATATCTGTTGCTGTCTCGCCGTCTGGAAAATTCGTGGCCACCGGTGGAACGGACAATAAGCTTATCATCTGGGACGCAGAGACTTTGACGCCAAGCAAGACCTTCTTGCAGCACAGAGACTCTGTTTGCAGCTTGTCTTTTGCACGCCATATCTCAGCGATGAGTTCCGGAGAGCAGCTGTTCTCCGGCTCATACGACCGCACAATTAAGACATGGTCCATCAGCGGAGCGGGTCACGCCTATGTCGAAACACTCTTCGGACACCAGGATCACGTCACCGGAGTTGCCGCCATGACTATTGACGAATGTGTCAGTGTTGGTGCTCGGGATCGCACCGCTCGCTTGTGGAAGGTCGTCGACGAAACACAGCTCGTGTTCCGTGGCGGCGCCTCAAGAAATGCCCCTTACCACGAAAACAACATCGACTGCATTGCCCCCCTTCCACCTACCCACTTTGTCACTGGCTCCGACTCCGGCTCCCTCTGTCTTTGGTCAGTTCACAAAAAGAAGCCACTCTACACTGTCCGTCTTGCTCACGGCTTGGACCCCATCCCCCCTCTGGATGTGTTATCACCCGAGGTAGACGAGGCGACTGCCGCCCACAACGCGCGCCACATGCGCCCCATGCCTCGCTGGATCACCGCACTCGCCACTCTACCAGGTACCGACGTTGTCCTTAGTGGCAGTTGGGACGGTTTCATCCGCGCATGGCGCGTCTCAGAAGATAAAAAGACACTTATCGCTCTGGGTCCCATCGGTGCAGGCTTACCTGGCACCGTCACACCACCAGACACACCTTCGCAGCAACTCAAACAGACTCTTGCTCTTGATGCCACCCCTGCAGCTGATGAAAAAGAGCCAGAGCCTTTGATTAAGGGCGTCATCAACGATATCGCGGTGTTCGAACGACGGCCTGAATCTGATATGCCTGGTGCTGAATCCAAAAAGTCTGAGACCGAGCACGAACCTCGTGGTTTGTCCATCGTCGCTGCTGTCGGCAAGGAGCACCGATTGGCTCGCTGGAAGTGCTTCACCAACAATTTCCATGAAGGCCCCACTTCGGGAGGCCGCAATTGTGCTGTTGTCTTCGAAGTTCCATTTGCTACTAATGACACCGTGAAGGCTGATGTATAAATTTTGTTCATAATCTTCTGTCTCGATCTTGGTCATTGGCCGAGTAAAATGGGGAGCGTTGCTCGGGGTCAGGTGTATTTGGAGTCACATCTGTGTATTTTACCATTTTTGCATATGTGCCGGATGTCTTCGGTGCATTGAAATATTCAACCATATCCCTCTTTCAATCAGCATTGTGCCTGAACAGTAGAACTTCAAGATTAGGGTAAACGATCAGAAGATTCCCTCTAATCTCGCAACGCCAAACCAACAACCAATAGCCAAAGATTCCTACCTATGATTCCGGGTCTGAGTCATGTGGGCATGTTGCCTGGCTGTTCTCATCGGTTTAATTTGCTGTGAATAGGGTGTCCAGGTGAGTCAGTAGCGGATACATTCGTCAACTCTGATAGGACTTGGTAGACTGTCGCAGGCATGGAGTTACCATTCAGACATAACAAGCAATCTTAGCAATTACACTATGAAGCAAGCCAGTGCTCTCTACTAGTTTGGCGGGAGAACAGAATATGATAAACAAGGACTCAGTACGGTAGTACCCGGAGGCTTTTTTCATGGATTTGACGGAATTTGTGGCCACGCTTTATTGAGTGCCAAGAGACTAGGTTCTTCGACTTCACTAGCAAAGGGCGGCAAAAAACCAAGATCGAACCGAAGAAGGATATGTAAGTAGGGGTATTCGTAGAGTACGGCTGAGCCGGTAAAAAAAAAAAACTAAACATGAAGATAGGATCCAGCCGTTGAAGGCTGCAGGAAAAGAGAGGAAAAGAGAAAAAGGTCGTCCTTGTGATATCAAAATCAAGACAAAACGCCAACCATGTCCACAGTCCTCTTAGCATTACCCAGGCGCCGCGCTGAAGCCCAAAAAAAGAGGGAAAAAGTAGGCCATAAAATGCGAAAGCAAATACCGCGTTAGCGGTTGGAAGATGATTTTAATATGGAGAGAATCTGGCACGTCGCCTCTGTGTGGTTCTTCTCACTGGACCGACAGGCTGATCGTCGTCGGAATCATCCAGGGGAATCGCATTCAGAGCCGTGGTCCCGTGATGGACGTGACGACGCGCACTGGATCTAGCAGGCCTAATAGGCGGCGAAGATTCCTCTTCCTCGGATGAGTCAGGAATTGGTTCAGGTGGAGGCCTGGCCGCAAGCCATGGAGCAGCGCTGGGGGCTTGGAACCAGGGGGATCGGTATGGATATTGTGGATTGGCTTGACGAGGCGGCGCAGTCTGGACTGCGTCTTCATCGGATTCTTCCGAGTCTTCATTGACCATACCTCTATCGTCCGATGCCTCTGAAACTTCCTCTTCCTCCTCTTCCTCCACTTCATTATCTTCATCAGAAGCCTCATCGTCAAAGTAAGGTGTAGTGTTTCTGTAATGGAGCCCATGCGTGTTGGCAAGGCTGTCATGCGCAACATAATCCACAACGGTGCCAGTGGAACGGTCTGATTCCGATTCATACATATGGCCACTCCCGAGACGATCGGCTTGACTTTCAATGAACGAACTCGTGGGCGGGTGGTCGTTTTCAGTATCGATGAATGAGTCTGACTCGTCATACTCGTTCTCCTCTTCTTCTTCCTCTTCCTCTTCGTCGTATTCACTTCCATTGGTGTTACCTGAAGCGAGATAATTGTCATGATCCACTGGGGGCGCAGTCTCCAGTGGGATCATGGGAGGTCCACGTATCAAGTTTTCGAACCGGTCGAAAGCCTGCCGGTCACGACCTGGTGGCCAGTGAGAGCGTCCATTGAAAGTAGGCCCGTAATACTGAAGCGCGAAGTTGCCCCAAATGCCATCATTGTCTTCGATGTGGTCGAAGTGGTCAGATTCCCCTCCCTCGCCCTCGTTCTCACCCTCTTCCTCATCCATACCATCATCCAGCGAGTCTAGGTCGGTCTCACTATAATCGGCTGATTCACTGTCATCAGTCTCCTCAGACTCCGGTCGGTATCGATATCCGCATCCTGCGCAATTGTCTCCTTCAAGCTCCCACGAGCAGACCGGACACCGAACCACCCCGTCATCAATGTCAATGACAGGTTTAAGTGGGGGAGCTTTGGGCTTGAAAAGGCCCCCGAACAGACCTCCTTCAGTTGGATGATTATTGGCCTTGTCCTGGTCCAGTTTTTCTGCTTCTTCCCTTTGGTTCTTCGTATGCTCTGTGGTGGTTTCCCCTTTATCTAAAAGCTCAGCGCGACCCGTGAACATCTGCACAACGGCCCGAACCTGTAACACGAGAGACATGTCAGATGTAATGAAACGAATTGAAGATTGTTAAAACTCACCAGATAAGCTGGTGCTGGTTGATTTTTGACGGGTGCTCGGCAATCAGGACATGTTCGTTTTGATCTTCCACCAGCGAACCATGATGATAGACACTATGTGAAGAATTCTGGTCAGGTAATGGAATTAACGAGGTAGTAAAATAGAAGGGACTCACTGAGTAGCAGAAAGTGTGCCCACAGGCGATAGTAAACGGTTCGTAAAGGGGACGGATGCATATACCACACTGTATCAGAGTGCGAATATCATCGACATGGCCTTGGAGTGTGTTCACGAGCTGTAAAGTGCGCGTCAGTCAGTAGCTCTCGATCACTTCGATCAGATACGGGAATGGACTTACTCCCGACGCCTCGGCCCCAGAACCATTTCTAGCTGCCATTTCGACTTTCTGCGGCTCGTCAGATGCTCCGTTTTCCACCCTAGGAGCCTGGCCCACTCGACCGGAGTGTGTTTGAGTCGTTTCGGGGCGAGCGCGAGTGTCGACAGGATGCGGTGGGGGCGTCCCGGAAAGTAAAACTTTCGCAAGGCGGCAAGGTGTGATCAACAGCTTTTCGCAGCGACAAACACTAGGAAGCCGAAGAACGCTGCGACGATAACGTGACGGTCTGAGATTGAAAGAAAGGCACAAGGAAGAGTAATAATATGATCCAGATTCTTTAAGTGAGAGGGCAGGTGTTTTTGTGGCCTCAGGCAATCAATAACATAATCATGAGGAAGGCCCAACACCTGGGCAAGGGAGCTCTGAACTAGCAACTTTGGATGTGACTCGTCACTTTTTCTTTACGGGCTTTATATGACAATTATCTCGGATTTCTCGCGTATATTTTAGAGTTGGATTCAATCTGCATAATGCAACTGTAGACATCTCTTATAGGTGAGCGACCTTCGCATATGAACAAAGCCTGTAGAGATCTTAAAACACGAAAATGCTGCCCTGTCTTTGACTTCGCCTTTTCTTTGATTCCTAATTGGACTAGATGAGTCAAATTCTGTTCGATAATATAGCCGATCAAAGCATATTCGACCTCACTTATACATCTTGATCTTGCATCAACCGACTCACTTACCGATCATACATCCCTAACAGTCTCTAACGCATTCACAAAGTTCCTATACAGCACAATAGAAGAACTTTGAAGGCTTCGCTATTTCTCGTGTCATTGCTATTTCAGTCCCTCCGAGCGAAGGTGGCTGTCATCGAACACGCCCAGCTGAACCTCGTCATCTTCAACAATCTCCTTTCCATATACTCCAGAAAACATACCCGCTCGTGGAAGACACCTTGAGACTGGCCGTATGAAATACATGCCCTGCTCGTTTCTAGTAGTTCCAATGAACCAATTAGCCTTACGGAACCGACCCAGAAGCATCTCAGAGCGATACTCCGCGAAATTGATGACACAAGTCACCAACTATCGCAGCCGTACGGATCCATTGTGAGAAGATTATCATCCATCAAGGATGATAATTGACGCAAATATGTCACCGTTGCGATCTACTTTGGTATACCCAGTGCCCGAAGCGCTTTATGCTCGATATATCTTTCAAACCACGACCGAACCCTATCTTTGCGAGTTTGGGGAACTGGTAATATGACGGTCAGGATGCATACCATTTGTGGCCCTTTTCACATTCATCACCTCGCCATTTTCATTTCTGAGAGCAGTCTGACCACCGATCCTGTCATTACAAGTGGACAGCATAGTCACGAGAACGAAGCGATAACTATCAATGCTAGTCCACGGTAGAAGTTTCATCTTCCTGTGACTCGGCTTTGGCCTTGTGGAGTAGTCTCGCATCTATTCGCATTGTATCGGAGGAGAGATAGTACCTAGCAGTGAAAGCAGTCATAGAGAATAGCGAAACATCGCAGTAGTCAGCATCTTTCGGATCTTCCAAGCCAAGTAGTACCATTTTGTCATAATAAAGCTTTTTTGCTGGTTGAGAGAAGAATCCATGTACTTTATTTTTACTCTCATTGCCATTTATAAGGATCATAATTGTACGGAGCATGTAGATGGATATATATAGATAGACTGGAAGGCTACACTCTAAAATAGCACGCCCAGCTATTTCAGTGGGCCCACAAGCTAGACGCATTCATAATTTAAAGCTATACTCATCTAGAACTCTCTTTTAGAATTATATGAAGCCCAGAGCAGTATATTATTGTACATACTCAAAAACATGGTGGTATGCGGACCTCGGGACGCCAGTTGGGGTACATTCGCAGATCTCCGTGCCAAGACCGCTGGATCCCCAATTCTTCCGTCCAACGCTAACTTCTGCTCCAATGAACCTCCTCCAATCTGGTTTTCGAGCGACGGTTTGGCGTTATATTTTATTTGATTAGATTGCTTGCCTCAGTTATCTATTGCAAACTCGGGAGACATACCACCTCACTGCACCATGGCAGCGGAGTCGACACAAGGAGACACTCACGACAAAGCGTGGGAGAAAGCGGAGAAGAAGTTCACACAGTATGTTTCAAGCTTCTTCCCTCCACCTTTTTCTGCTTGTGTCTATTCCCGAAACATGTCATGGCATTTCTGAAGTCATTCGTGGTCGCCCTTTACATGGACTATGGGGTCTTGAGAACCACACGGGCTAGTCCGACGGTTGCATATTCACTGGGCTGAATTCGTGTGGCCTTTATCCATACTGGTAGCTAACTTGCGACTTTAGTAAACATGCTAGCGAGTACTATGATCCATGCCAAGACTTCGCAGATCGGAGTCTGAAGTGTATGAAACGGAATGCCTTTGACCGCGAAATGTGCCACGATTATTTCCAGTACGTTGAAAACCCTTACGTGATATATTCAAAATATCGACTTGCTCTCCGTTTGGCGTACCTGGCTTTCGATCCACTTCTGACCAGCTTGTACTATATTACCACGATTATCATATGTCTGAGCTTTCTTACTGACTGATTACTTTGACTAGAGCCTATCGCGATTGCAAAAAGAACTGGGTAAGTTGAATACAGAGCTCCGTATCAAGGTCATGCCTCGTGCATGTTTGGTAACCCATCCGCGAGATCTATTCCATCGACTTTGATTCGGACATGTTAAAGTATATTCGGTCACTAACCAGGCACAGCTCACTCAGAAGAAAGTTTCTTTGACGCCTCAGCCCAAATGAGACATATCTATCATCTCGGACCATAAAGGTCGACAGGTTTACTGGCCGGCAAGATCCCTGACATTCCCAAAGCAGTTGTTGCATGCCAATGTGTACGATGTGCTTTTCTACCAACCTAATAATTAGAAGTCTTCCAAAGGTCAAGCTCCGGTGTTTATCATGTGAACCGCTACATGGTAGATATCCAAACTGCTGTCGGGGTTGTGATCTTGCTCTGCTGGTAAAAATATACATTTTTTTGGCAAGTTGAACAGTCTCACGGTCCGCTGCTGACCAGCGAAGACAAGCAACTTTGTTTTTATATGGCGTATTGGACTTTATTTTGAATCATTTTAAGTCTGTATATTAAAATTCTCGTGGCCTTGGTCTTGACTATCTTGTCCAGGCGGACCTCCATGTTAATTCGAATACAATCCTTGTACAGATACGAGAGATAACCAGATCAAAGCTAAAACTACATGTAACTACATCTATGTCAGAACCTTCTTAAGGACGGAAGTAGGTAGCCTCTGAAACCCCCCAACAACCTTGGGGAACCATGTCTCAAGATTTTAAAATGGATTATCCATAGGTCTGGAGTGTGACTTCTTATCTTAATTCATACATATGTGTAATCTATACTAACTAAACAAGAAAGTTTGAAGCTATGAAAGCCCAAACTCATACTTCGGCAGTATGGTGCGGGGACCAACTGACCGCCTACCGTTTGTGTCTCATTCCCCGCCAAATAAAAAAGTGACCAGAGTCGATCACTCGACTCCAACTCAGATCATTGACTCTTTTTAGCCCATGCTGTGCTCGGCACAGTGATCGGACCACTCTGCAAAAGACGACAATTGGAAGAGTTTCCCCACAAATTGAACAACACCTTCACCATGAGCTCCAGCAATGACGCGGTGTTTCTGCGTCGCAACAACCAAATCCAAGATGCCATTGACTCCCAGAACATGAAGCAGGCCTTGCAGCTGATTGAGAAGCGCATGAAGAAAGGCGAGAATACTCAGTTTTTGAAGGCGAGTGATCCCCATAATTGTTTATTCCGAACCTAACACCCCTGCGACGCTGTCACCTGTAAGAGACCAACTAACAAGCAAACAGGCCTGGAAAGCGAATGTCCTCTTCAACCATGCGGACGAAGCTCATAAAAAGAAGGGTATTGCGGAGACCCTCGAGCTGTGCAACGTCGATCCGCCAATCTCGGACTTGGACTCTCTCGACATACTCCACCGTACGCTGCGGAATATGGATGACCATACCGAGCTTCGGAGCGCCATATGGGAACGGGCAGCTAAGGCAAAGCCACAAGATCATGCTCTTCAGATGAGATGGTTCAAGTTTGGATATGACGCTGGTGACTGGAAGTCAGCCCAGAAGGTGAGTTGGGAAGATGCCGATGCTACGCCGGCATCGTATCAAGGTCTAAATTGCTAACGAGTGTCTTTATTCCTACCAAAGGCTGCCATGAGTCTTCAAAAGAACTTTCCTAGGGAGCGAAAGTACTATTTCTGGGCCATTTTCCTTTGTTATCTCGTTTCAGATGACGCGGCTAGTTCGGACGTGGACCGCAAATTGTTTGGCACACTTGCCTATCGCTTTGCTCAAAAGGCAGTATCCGAGGTCCCCTCTAACCCGGTATGTGATTACTCACTACATGCTCACTGGATATACGATTTGGACGTAATGACTGACTGGGCCTTATTCAAATGGCTTACTACAGACCGAATTATTAAGCCCTCCGAGAGCCATACAAACCGCCGAGGAACTTCTCTTGGTTATTCGAATTCTCGAAACGCAGGGTCATTTCGCAGAGATTGTGCAGCTCCTTAATAGCGAGAATGTTGGTCTCAGCTCTCGGATTGTTAATAATGACAGGACCTTCATCCTATACAAAATCAGTGCCTTGGGGCTTGCCGAACTCTGGGAAGAAGGGCATTCATACGCCAAAAGCCTGCTTGCCGTATCTGAAGATGAAGCAGAGCGCAGCACTCTGCATGAGCGCGATGATTGGAAATACTGGAACTTGCTCATCGTAGCTGTGCGTCATCTTGACAAAATTCCGGGGTATGTATTCCAATATTCTACTTCCACAGCATTGAATTTCAGCTAACAAATGATTGCTTGCTTGGTAGGCTGCTTTCCGACACACAGCAGCATATTGAGAAGTTCATGGAATTTATCCCGAAGTCCCGCAATGCGCACATCGCCCTCATGGACACAGTCCTAACCGGGTTCAAACGGGGCGAGCGGACCGAGGATGATCTGTTTGTTGTGTGCCAAAGATACTTTGACCAACACAAGCACAAACTCTATGCTTTCAAAGACTTGCGAGGGGTCTTGGAGACCCGTGATGATGCTTTGATTCACCGAGTAGCTCAACATTGCATGGACAGTGTTGAGGGGAAACCCGTAAGTGCAAAATCTGCTAAACTCAGTCAATGCGAGCTAATCCACTTTCCAGGACGATGCTATTCCATTGATCAACGCGTACAAGTTGCATTACTGCGACCGAATTTCAGGCAACAAGAACGCATCGAAATCCAGCATCGAGACTCTTGTGCGCAACTGCCTTTACTTTTACGATGCATTCACCCTTCTAGCAAAGACCCAGGACCCAAAGAAAGAAAGCCAACCAGATACTGCTTCCACGATGGAAAGTCGGCCCACAGATGACTTCTGCATCATTGCCGCAATGGCCCTTCTTCAGCCTATCCCAGTTGGCCAGACATCCGAGAAAGTCAACAACACTGCCCTGATTCGCGCCGCCGGTATTCTGGAACGTCTTCTAATCGATTCACCCCATAACTATGAGGCAGTCCTTATGTTGATTCGCATTTACCTTCTTCTCGGTGCTGGTTCCATTGCTTTGAGGTGGTTTGGCAAGCTGTCTGTCAAGCAAATGCAGTATGAGAGTGTTGCTCATAACCTCTTCACCCGCTTTGCCACCATCCACCCTCACCCCGCGCCTCCTATTGAGGGTGCAGAGTACAAGGACTTTGACGCGCAAGTCGCATTTATCGCCGCTCTCGACTTTTATCGTAATGCAAACGTCACTATCAAAAACTCGTTGATAAAAGGACTCGATGATGGAAATTATGTCGGTCTAGACGACACAATCGAGCTTCGCAGACGTATCGGTGACAGTATCTGCCGGAGAATGTGGGCCCTGGATTTACGGCGGATACAAAGAATTCGCAAAGGAAATCACTTGGTCCTCCACGAAGACATCGGTCAGCAATTCTCAGTCTCTCATGTACTCCTGGCATACTTGAATACTAACTACCATATAGCCCAGGATACATCACCGGCTCAAGACCGCCGGAAGTATGATGGTTTCATGAACCTGGAACGTTGTGATCGATCTCCATTTGAGCACCGGTTGCGCGCAGGCCCAATTCCTGGGGTAAGTTTGGTTTGGTTGAGTGACACCACGGCACCGACTAACGTCAATATAGGAAAACTGGCTGGCATCCGCCCGGCTTACTGATCGGCTTTTCAGTGTTCTTGAGAGCATCGGCAGTCAGAAGCCAGTCGTTTTGAAGCTAGAGCTGCCCCAAATCGACAAATTGTCGCTCTCCCAGACTGGAGATGATCATACTGACGCCGAGAGGGATGCAACCAAGATCCACGTCGAATTACTGAAAGTGGCTATGTTTATGGCTGGATCCAAGGCCCATACTTCAACCGAAATTGAGACTGCTCTTGGTGAAGTAGAGAATTGGTTGAAGGCTAAGAGAGAAGACCTAGCTCTAGGAGACACCAAGAAGTCTTCTCTTATCATGAGAACGACGATCAAGGTCACCCAAGGTACACCGGGTGCGCCGACATGGGAATATTTCCATGCCATCTGGACCCTGGTGGAGACCCTCAAGGCTCTATGGAATATTTTCGACCTGGATTCTCGAAAGGCATTGAAGACTGCCAAACTCCCTGCCGAACAAATTGAGCGACTGAATACTCTTGTCCGTGAGGTTTTCGAGGATGTCCGTTCGAACACGCGAAGTTTGAAACAGAGCCTTGTCGAATCAGCGACTCTCAGTACACTCATCGACATGGTCAAGTGTGGCGATGCATCCGATGAATACGAGAAACCTCTCCAAGACGTGTTAGAAAAGGTGATGGACGAATCTGCGCTCGAATTGTTCTGCGGAGAGCTGAGGGAGAGCTGGGAGGAGGCATTTGATGGAGTACTGGCTGCCAGGCTTTAATTCCTGAGTGTCGGGAAATGCAAGGAACGAATCATGTGTCCATGAAAATACATAGTTAGAGTACATGTAAACCAATCCATCACAGAGTTGCTGTTAACGAGTCAAATGCAGTTTAGGTAGTAAGTTTAGGTAGTAAGAGGAGGATCTATAAAAAGAGGGCAAGTCTCTATCACGTGCTTATGCCAAGATATATTGATGTAAGTGCCTGAGGTGTTAGAAATATACGCTAGTCCCGATTAATACAGCCCTAGCCCTAGTCACTCGCCTACCGCACCAACGCCAAGGCTCCATTTTGCGGTTCCAGGCAAAAGACCAGGCGATTTTCACACGGCTCCCTCACCTCCTCTTCGACAACCTCCGCCAACCCCTTCAGTCAACAACCGTCGAGATGGCCGAACGCTCCGGAATTGTGGTCGGACTCAACGCGGGCCGGGTACGTTCTTACTGTCTCTTTGCACCATGTTTTTCGGTCGTTTGAAGGTCTCTCAATGTCTCTTCTTTTTCGTTCGGTCTGTTGGTCCACTCAAGACCAGTCGGGTCCAGGGCTATCGCGGAAACACTGGGAATTATCACGGCAAGGAGGATTGGGATCGAATCGCCCATTGGAAAATATCAGACTCGCTGGGAAGATTTCGATGTCACGGGAACACTTGTTTTTTTGGATTCAACTTTGGCACCGAAGCCAGTACTCGCCTTACACCCATGATCGGACAACACCATGAACTACCCCGACAACAGACACGAAACGCGAATTGAAGAGAACACTGGGACCTGCGGCCACTACAAGAGACTTGGCGAAACAGACATGCTGACTGTTTTCTGACATAGAAAACCACCGCCCTCAACACCCCCAAGACCCGCATCTCCCGCACCAAGGGCAAGTCTTCCCGCCGCACCGCTTTCGTCCGCGAAATCGCCCAGGAGGTCGTTGGTCTCGCTCCCTACGAGCGCCGCATCATTGAGTTGCTGCGCAACGCCCAGGACAAGCGTGCCCGTAAGCTCGCTAAGAAGCGCGTACGTCTACTCTCAACCTTTTCCCCGTTTTCGTCTGGTTGGCTCTGTTGCATGGATTGCGTTGGATCTGGGTCGGTTTGGTTGAGGTCTTGGTGTACCAGAATCGTACTGTATGGGCCATGTACGTCGATCCTGCAGAGGAAGATTCATTTCAATCTCTGCTTTGACAAGTCCGTGCAATTACTGTTCTGTACACCAGCGACCGAGATTTATGACCAGAATCAAACGATTTCCACAAGGATCAGAGCCCGCCCAGTCGATCCATTGAGTTTAGCCTTTTACTAACTTCATATCCAGCTCGGTACTTTCGGCCGCGGCAAGGCCAAGGTTGAGTCCATGCAGAAGGTTATTGCTGAGTCTCGCCGCACCGGTGCTGCTCACTAAATTTTCCGACCCGTTCCTGTTTTTCTTTCGTTTTAACGACTCGACGCAAAAAAAGCGTGATTCTCGGATCGGAAAGGGGGTTTCGTGGCCATTGGGCGTGCATGGAGGGGAAGGCAAATATGGGATTCCTTCTCTATCGTATGGAGTGAAACCATAATGAAAACAATTATTCAACCATTTCACGTGTGATATTTGCAATTGAGCCACTTTCTAAATGGAGGTTTACAAAGTAGATGGAAAAGCGTATGATTGCCTAAGTATAGCTGAGTGAGGTTTGACTTCAGGTATATGTGTGCAGAGTCAACAATGACCCAATGGCATTGCATATGCACCATGCATTTGGTGTCTAGTCTACCTAGGTAGGTCGTTACATTGTCATTGAGGCTATCCATGCAAATGATATTCGAAGGGCATGTGATTCAAGTCTATCTGCACATAAGATTTTGATGCGTCTTCAAAGATACGCCACATAGTCAAGTCATGATCATCAAGAGCAGCACATGTCGCTCACCTGAACCAAATACATTCCATTATCTCGATTTCATTTCTTACCCGGTAGCTTCAGCCACTTAGGCATACCGCCACTCTTTCGTGCCCCGCTGGGCTTATCACCGCCCTGAGCGCTACTTGGACCAGGCTGAGACGGGCCAGGCACATCTTCTTCCTTGAGCTCCGGCGGTTGCTCCACCTTGAGCTGTTGAGCCTGGCTCCGAAGCTCGGGGCGTAGGATCTCCGCTCGGCGTCCATGAACAAAGGAGGCAGCGTTGTCAGCCCAAGAGAAGTTGACGAGCACACGGCCAGCCAGCCCTAGATCTTTAATCAGACGCTTTTTGTCTGATGGGGGTATGGCGTTCGTATGTTTGGATCGGGATACACCGTGGACAGTGAGAAGGAAGTTCTCGCTGGCGAATGGTGGCGCAAGACACCCTCGTGCGAATTCATACAACGACAGTCCTGTGTCCGACGTCCCAAACTTGGCGACGACTTGACTCTGATCTGGGAAGCGAACCTTCACATTGACTTCGCGAATTGCTGCTCGCCTTGCCGCTTCTGCCTCTTCCTTGGCGGCGATCTCGGCGTCCGTTGGCAGGCGCTTTGGGCGAGAGGACTCGTTGAGTAACCGCTGGTGCAGTTTTGCGTGCTCGATAGTGGGTATGTAATCACTCTCATTGTAGTCTAATTTCGCCGACGAAGGAGTGTCTTCTGAGGGAGGGGAAAAGACAGTAATCGTTCGGCCAGAGTCGACTGTGGAAGTAGCCGGTTCGGAGATGGGCGGGGGAGGGGCAACATCAGATGCGGCGGTGACGCTGGAGGGCTGAGGCTGCAATGAGCTGGAGGGCTCTTGAACAGGGTCCTTGCTTGTGCTGTCAATGGGAGCTGCTGCCGGCGCTGCGGAGGGCGCTGTGTTCTTATCCTGCACTGAAGGAGCCTCATCCTCTGAAGACTTGAAGAACTCGCCAATCTTGGCCATGGCTTCTTCGATAGGCTCTTCGGTCCGTCGGAAACTGAGTCGAATAAGAACATTGCCACTGTTGAAACCTAGCTGGGCTAAAGTTTTTTGTAGATCTGTGAAACTCGATACTTCACGCTCCAAAATCTGAAGGACGGGGATCTCATAGTACAATCGTCCGGCGACATCTCCACCGCCCGCAGAGGGCACTGCCCGTGAAGTGAGATTCCGTGCCAGACCAGTCCCTGCGACTCCCGCCTCAAACTTCCGTAGTACCATCCAGAGTGTAGTTGTACTAGGGAACTTATCAAGTATGCGGCCATTCGGGGCACCGCGAGCCTCAGATTCGGGCAGTTGCAGGCCAACGGTTACGACCGATGGAGAGCGAGAGATTTGAACAAGTTCAAGCTTTGCGCCAGAGCTGAGACCAGACAAACGATAGGAAAGAGAAAGATCTAGCTGCTTGCGATTGTGTCTGTTGCATAGAATAGACCAGGTCAGTGTTGTCGTTGGAGAATAGAGAAGACTAACTTACTTTAATGAGTACTGGCTAGCATTATATCCAAGTTTTGAACATGCCTCCTGTAGGATATCGGTCAAGTGTTTGGCGGGCGTAGTCTTGATTGTTGCCCGCCTGGCTGTCGCGTCGATCACCACAACGTGGGCGCTCATTGTGTATGGAGAACAGTAGCTCTAACAATAAATAGAGAAAGTTCAGTATCTCAATAAAGAGATTTGAAATGGACAAATTGAAGTAAAGAAGTGTAAATCTTGAATGCGGGGAGAAAGAGGCGCAGAAAGTAGTCGAAGGTCGCATACGAAACAGGCAGCGGTGCGGGCGTCATCTGAGCTCTCGCGTACCTCAGAGCTTCCCCGTCATCAACTCACCTCCATCACCTCCCCCAACCCGACCCCTTCTCAACCACATTTTCTCCTCTTTTTTCTTCTTTTTAGCTCTGGAATCTCTTCGTTATATTGAATTGTATTGAATCACTGCAATAATGGTAAGAAAAATGCGCCCTTGTCCCTATCGTCCACGAATATCTGGACCTCAAAGCTGACCGACTTCTCCCATCACAGTCCAACCCCTTCGACATCAGTATGCCGGAACTTTGTCCCTCATGAATAACCAACCGAAATGCTAATCGTTCTGCAGATGGCGGTGCCTGTGTCGCCATGGTGGGCAAGGACTGCGTCGCCATCGCCTGTGACCTTCGCCTGGGCATGCAGTCCCTTACCATCTCTAACAACTTCCCCAAGATCTTCAACTACGCTCCATCCACCTACCTCGGCCTGACTGGCCTCGCCACCGATGTCAACACCGTCTCCGATCTCTTCCGTTACAAGGTCAACATGTACCGGCTGCGCGAGGAGCGCGATATCGCACCGCAGACCCTTGCCAACCTAGTGAGCTCATCGCTGTATGAGAAGCGCTTCGGTCCTTACTTTGTCAGCCCTGTGATAGCTGGTATCAACCCAACAACGGGGAAGCCGTTCATCTGCGGCTTTGACAGCATTGGCTGTATCGATTTCGCCAAGGACTTCATTGTCAGCGGAACAGCAAGTGACCAGCTCTTCGGTACTTGCGAGGGTCTGTGGGAGCCTGATCTGGTATGTATTAATGGTGCTATCTTACCTTCTACCGGATACGTTTTCTAACACACCTTGTCCTCATAGGCCCCCGAGGACCTCTTCGAGACAATCTCACAAGCACTGCTTAGCGCTGTGGACCGAGATGCTCTCTCCGGATGGGGTGCCCAGGTTTACATTATAGAGAAGGACAAGGTTACCCAGCGGTTATTGAAGGGACGACAGGATTAGATTTGGGGAAGTGGTTGTTTTGGGCTTTCCGTTGGTTTGAGGGCAAATCCCGGCGTCTACGGTCTTCACTGGATGATATATGCCGTGTACGGTCAATCAATGACGGGATAGCACAAGAGCAACGTGAGAGCGGTTGATACCTGAGCCGAAGGGCAATTTGTTCTTTGACTCCATGTTTCTCTTACTTCTATCACGATAATAAAAGGCCCCGTTGTCACGTCACGGCAGTGTTCCAATTTGCATTATCAATCCGACGCATTAACCAGTGAAACGGATGAAGTCCAGCTTTCGAGCATCAGTAACCATCCCATTCTGTTGAGCAGCTTTGACTGACCTCTGTCTTTGTTCAGGCCTCGTAACATGCTAGTTGCCTGTGTCCAGAAGGCCTTTAGGGGGAGCTAGAGGCAATACCTTTGGATTAGTCTGTCCAATAATGGTGCTCTTATGCATGTTTTCTTACCCAAGTGTCCAACTTCTCAAGAGGCCTTTTGACCAGATCTGCTTTGTTGTTCCGTGAGGTCGCTCGGATATCAGAGTGAACACAATCCTCTCAAAAGAGGGCAAGTAGGCCAGACTAGAGAGGCAAGCAAACATATGGGTAAAAGACAATATTGAATATAAAATCGGGAAAGAAGCACATGTTGCTATACAGGCCACATGCCACCTGGGTAGGTTATCCCCCAAATGACTAGATCAAGCGGCTATCCAGTGAGACCTTCAATAACCATCTCTGTCGGCTACCGCCCCGTAGGCTGGTCCATTATTGCCTACGAATCTCTTGATGTCAGATGCCAGCAATTCAGGTACTTCCCAGGCTGCAAAATGGCCACCACGATCATACTCCGTTTCCTGTACAACATTCCCAATGGACCGATACCACGCCATAGGCCACATAATAATCTCCTCCCGGAACTGCGCCACCGCAAAGCGGACATTCTGTGGTGCCCGCGCCCCGAAAACTTGTTCCATCGACATATAATTCACGTCCGTTCTTTCCAGCAGATCCTTCTGAGCTCCATCCTCCGACACAGCCGCATTTCCACTACTCTTCGGTGCCGAGGCCTCGTAGTAGATCCTCGTTGACGCCGTCGGCCCAGCTGTGGAGAAGTAGTATACACTCACCCAGGTCAAGATCTCCTCATCCGTCCAGGGGTACTTGTCGGACCACGTGTGCATTTTGTCATAGATCCAAGCTAGTAATCCGACGGGACTATCGTGAAGCCCATAGCCTAGGGTCTGTGGTCGGGTTTCTTGCTGTCTTAAGTATCCGTTGCCGCGGGTGATATATCCCATTGTCCGGGCGATGTAGCCACGGTCTTTCGCTGAGAATGGCACAGATACCAGCGATTTGAGGAATTGGTAGGGACTTCGCCAGGGGTAGGGTGGTATGACGGGCGTGAAGTTCAAGTGAATGGCTTGGGTGCTTTGAGGGTAATACTGAGACATAGTACGGGCGATCATGCTGCCCCAGTCGCCTCCTTGAAGCACTGCTCTAGAGTTAGTCGGGCTCTTTTCATGAGTTCGGATAGTGCTTGCCGTATTCCTCGTAGCCTAGTGCGATCATCACTTTATGTAGAGCTTCGGCGTATTGTGCCAGCCCGAATCCTCTCTATTTTGGTCGTTAGGATGCATTTGATCGGTGATGATACATACCAACATGCCTTCTTGACGCCTTCCGAGAATCCGAAATTGGGCAATGAAGGTGCGACAACATCGAATACTGGGCCATCCCCATTGTTCTTAGTCAGTAGCGGGATGATCCTGGTAGCTTCGAGGAAGCTGCCAGGCCCTGGTATAGGAACAATAAGTCAGCAAGAGCGATGGAGACACCGGTGAAGTTTCAAGGGCTAGATACACCCGTGAATAAAAAGCAATGGAATTGCTTTTGAATTTCCGCTCCGATGATGCACGGCATGTATATTCAATTCTCCGAAGCCTTTCACTCCTACTCGAACATTGACTTGCGGGAGTTGCTCATTCAACTTCTGCTCTTGCGCACGCCAGTCAAACTGCTCACGCCACACAGCGATAAGTCTCTTGATCTCATGGAGAGGGACCCCCATATCCCACCCCGAAGCCTCGAGCTCGTCGGGGAATGTGGTGTACTCCAGCTTCTGGCGGAGCTGCTGGAGTTTCGTGTCCGAAACAGCGATGCTGTATGGGGTGACTGAGGTCATAGTTGTGGATTGCGTCAAGATCAGAGTGTGATTAAGGATGATCGGAGAGGCAAAGTTGGCTGCCATGTACTCCGTATGATGTACCTTTTCTACGGTAGCGTCATCGTATTCATAGGTGCTTATGCACATTGCAGGATGGCTGTTCCAGTTGTGCTCTTAGTCGCGCTCGGGCCTGCGGTGGGGATAATACCTCGGTTTCACGGTACACCTGGGCAGATACATATTGTACAACGAAGGATGGAAGTCGTATGAGGTTATATAGATAAATTGACCCGATAATGCGGACAAACTCTTAGTTAACAAATTGGAAGTCTTGGGTTGTCATTCGATATCAAAGAAATACCCGAAAGGAAAAAAAAATCAATGATATCAACTTCGATTCATGTAATTGCGGCAAATATTCAATTCATTGCCGCAGCGCATTGGACCTGGGGAAAAGAACATCCATGAAGATTACCAGGCCCACTTGGTAGGGTCTTTCTCCCAACCGGACTTTCTGGGTGGCCTAGTTAAACGCCAGAGGACAAAGGTCATGTCGGAAAAGTTTTCGCCGGGATCGAAGCGGTCGGGGTCCCGGAAACCTGCAATATGCCTAAAGATAGCTGGTTATTCTGCTTTATAGTTAATAGGGTATATCGTATATCACATACATATCCCCGGTTGACTCGTCGTAGATAATCTTCTGCAAAAGAGGGAGCCCTGGCTGCCATCCATGATGCTTCAATTCTCTTAGGTTTGTTAGTTTCACTCTTAACACGCTAAAGGGGATTCTGCAAACATACTCCCAGATATGGCGGAACTTCGTGCGGACGGCCTCGCGTAACTGCGCCGATTCAGGCCTCCAGAACTGATCCGTATCAAGTGGCTTCCCGCTGACCATTTCCCATACAATATATGTTATGTAGCCGTCTGGAACTACGCCGTCCTGACCTTGCTTTTCTTCTTTATAGGCGAGGAGAGCTGGGACCACAGTACAGTGTTGTTCACTAAGATCTTTCAAAGCTTGTAACTCCAAATGCTCACGGGGTGGAGCTGCCTGTTGTTGTTGAAGCTGGGGGGACTGGGACTCTGTTCCGGGGTTGGGAATTTGGAAGTAAATTCTCATAAATGCCTTCTTGCTACTGTCTGTCGGACTGTAGCAGAGGTACTTGAACACGGCGAAGGAAGGTCCACCACCCATCTCAAGTTCACGGTTGGTCATTCTTTGAAAATCCTCGGTGAGCTTCTCCTCGAGAACCCACTTCTGAGGCGAGGGAGTGGTGAAGGTCACCTGTGTGCCTAAGCAAAGATCTGAATATCCCATAATAGACATGTTGGTGTGGAGACTTGATGACAAGAGTGCAAAAAGAAAAGAGAAAAAACTGATCAGAGATTATAGTTTATATGAGTAGAGTGAAGAAACAGAAAATGAGAAGGTGAAGGCGTAACTATGACTTTGTTGAGTTCTCAGACTCGTGGATCTGGAAGTTTGTATCAATATCATATTGTTGTTTGATCATCCCATTGATACCTGATTGTGCAGGCTTGTTTGCTTGCAGACTGAGTGAAAAACTACCAAAAAAGATATGGAAAAAAAAGCCTTAAGAGTCAGTTTTAGCATTCACTACATCCATGGAGCTGAGTGTCTGACGGCATGATATTGCCTAAATAGGAACCGGCCATGATTCCTTAGAAGGGAAGGTGCGGTGCTTCTTGCTTTGCCAAGAAGTATTTGCCATGCCGAACCTCGCTATCACCAGAGTTCTCAATTATATTCTCTTGGTCTACTTCGAGTTATACCAACATGCCTTCAGAAACAGAACACCCAGAGCCTCCAATGCCGGATCTGCCTCCGAAAACAGGGCTGAACACTTCTATATCGGACCTGCCTCTGGAACTAATGGACCAGATAATCAACCTACTCGATATACAGTCTCAGGTTTACCTTGCGCTCAGCTGCAGGTCTTTATACAGACGCTATCAACACGTTTTGGCACAAGATGAATTTGCGTTCCCAAGATATCAATTCGGCATAGGTTGGCTTCCATTCGGGGTCCTAGCTAAAAGTTCCGTTCGGGAACGGCAGCTAGATTTACGCCGTCAACTTCTCTGTCGGCTCCAAGGACCTAGAAGACTCTACTGTTCCTCATGCAGCAAGTTACACCTGACCCACGAAATTTTGTTTGCTGGGGAATATAGTACCGGGATAGATCATCGTTGCAAGTACCCCGGATTTGTGAACGTCTGTCCCTGCAGTCCGCTGAATATCAGAGCAATGGCTCAAATGCTGAAAGGATGTGAACATGGATGGCTCGAATGGCATCATTGCTCAGTCACAATACAGCCCGAAGTGGTTGCCGACCAGAAGATCTACATCTTAGAAGATGAGCAGACATATTTGCGAATCCGGAGCCAATGGGAAATTATTTACAATGAAGAAACAAACGATTGCCCGAAGATTGAGCGCTTTTTTGGCTGCCCGCATGTATGTATGCTCCCAACATTCTCAACATCTCGTCCGAAGAATGGCCGATCGAAGGAATGCTATGAGTGCAACCTCCATATGAAGACCCACTGGAATGAGGTTGATGAAAACGTGTTTCACGTTGAGATAACAAGAACACTCTATGCTCGTGAGATTTTGGAAAGTACCTAGGTAGATGCCAAGGATTCGGGGTGTCGCTTTGCTTGGTATATTGCGGTTAAGGAGTCAACGCGGCTATGTGTATATAGAGTGAGTGTTAATCATTCAGATATAAAAATAATAAAAAAAAAAAACAAGAGAGGAAGCATAGAGAGTCCCTACGATGTATACTACTAGTACTCCGCAGTATACAATGTTTTGAGTATACATGGGAGTAGATCTGTTCTATAGATGATTGGGGAAGTACCTGGTACCCCTATCCACATATATAATGCTCGGGTAAGCAAGGTACCTAGTACCTAATGGCCCTCTTCTGGTCTAGATCCCGCAGATCCCGCCGCGCAGCCTCCGTGCGCCTTCGCAGGATTCGAGAAAAACCACAACACACAAAGAGGAGAAGCATCAAAAGGAAACTACAGGATCTCAGAGAAGCCTGAAACATTTTCTGTTAGAAATATTATTAGCTACAGAGTCTATGAGCTCTTGACAACTCTTGTTTCAGGCCGTGTCTAGACCGCCCGGCCCCCCGAACGGAAAATCCCCTCTCCCCTCCTTCTAGGAATCCTTCTGGGCCTTTTCTCTTCATTATTTCATATACTGGTGGATGTACGTCGAATTCATCTCGATCCATCCACCGTATCTAATATTTATACAATTGAATGCTACGGTCGTTACCCTCGGACAACTACGAGCCCCGAAAACTGAATCCTCGAACCGACCTCACCTTCACTTGCCACATGGACTATGCCCGACACGCCCGAGCCGGATGTCTCTCATGCTGTCCAACCCTGTCCCACCATGCCGTTTCCCGCTTGCAAGTCAGAGTGCATCACCGGGGACGGGATAAACACCGTTCATGACGATGGAGATGCGCAACGCAACTTGGGGACGTGGAATGATGGTGCTCAGACCACTGCCATTGAACATTTGGTCACACTTAAACAGGGTTTGCGGGCGTCCGATACCGAGCTGTTCTGGAAACGGCTTATGGAGGACATGACATCTATAACCAAAGCCCAGTATGGGTTTGTTGCTCGGAGGGTGCACGGGAGTGAGCCGATGCCAGAACTAGGGGGCGGCGCCCGTCGCTTTTTGGCGCGGCTTTCTACTACAACGATGGTTATCAGACAGTTGGTTTGCAGCGAAACAGGTATTTCGCGGGCGGGAACCCCTTATTGCATATGGACCACGAGCGGCCTTGTTTGATCCCCGAAAATCTCAGCTCACTTGTATCGTTCGGCGATGATAATTTACCATTCGCCGCTGATGGTTACTTGGCGATTCCCCTCTTTTCGGCTGGAAAGTGCCTGGCGCATCTCGGGTTGATGTGGTCCAAAGATGGTCTTCGGCATAGAAACCTGTCCTGGTCCTTCCTGGAAATGATTCTCCACTCGCTCGAAGACCTGATTGTACAGCGACTAGACCCAGGGGAACAAGTTCTAGATGCAGTGTTAGATTCCCCAACGACAAATACCTTTGACTTTCACGATCCCCAGGCTGCCGCCTTCCATGAAGCCGCTGATTTCAACTCTCACCCCCTCAAACCCTACGCCCGAAGCTTGTCCCATGAGCTGAGAACCCCGATGCAGGGTGTGGTGGGAATGCTTGATGTCATGCACGCTACAGTGCGCGAGGCGATGGAGAGTAAAACTCCTGTCAAATCGGGCGGGATTTTCCAATCTCTCAAGGAGGGGATTGAGATGGTTCAAGATAGCGCGAGACGTGCTGTTGAAGCCGCCGACAATGTCGTTCATGCATACGAGCTCAACATGCAAGTCCCCAAAACACCACTCCGGGAGGAGCCCGATATACTGGGTGGTCTCGCAGTCCCAACTACTATACCCGAAACCCGCCCGAGCATCTTTTTTGAAGGAAAGAATATCGCTGTAAATCCATACAAACGGCGGCGGAGCCTACCACCGGACATGAATACCCGACCAGTACGCAAGCAAAGACTCCGTGCGGCTTCGTCGCGACAAGAGCTTTCGCCCCGCAGCGAAGAAGTCAAGAATGCTGTCCACGAAAGCGACCAGATCGTACATGCTATCCCAGTTCGCCAGTTTGAGGCTGTGATGGCTAATATGGTCGATCCACGCCCGTCTCTCGCAGCTCGACGATCCGCACCTCACTTACTCCTCGAGGGCATCAATGTGAACTTTAGGGGTTCTGCTTTGCGTTTTACCAAGTTGCGAGATCTTCTGCGCTTGGTAATAAACGAGTCTCTTCATGTTGGTGGCCGACCGGATTCTGCTGTTAGCAATGCAACCGAGTTTGGCGAAAGAATTGAGATTCGATCGCGGTCCTCGAATGGTGAATTGTTCACCCAGGTTGTGGACTGGTCTGTAGACCCTTCATTACCTGAGACCCTTCTTGCCGATGACCGTGATCTGGCCAAACTAATCTCGTGCGTCTTTCTCAATGCAATTAAATTTACCAACAACGGTACCATCACTGTTTGCGCAACTATTGACGCCAAGAGGAATGATGTCCTTATTCTTGTCCGCGATACCGGCCCGGGGATCCCCGCTGCATTCCTACCCAACCTTTTCAAGCCATTTGCTCGTGAGGACGCATCGACCACAAGAAGTAAAGATGGCCTGGGTCTTGGTCTCCTCGTGGCCAAGGGCCTTTCTCGCAAAATGGGCGGTGACTTGACATGTGTGCGTTCGTCGACTTCCGGTCCTACGCGTGGTACTGAGTTTCGAATTCGAATCCCCGTAAACCAACGTGAAACTGAGCTCCGCCCTGCCACTCCCAGCGAGAGTGTTTCGACGCCATCTACCTGTACCACCGACCAAACACGACAGGGCAGTGTCAGTAGCCTTCTGTCTGATCCTTCTTCCTCTAATTCCCCATTTATCCTCCCCCAAAACTGTCAGCTGCAACAGCCGACACCGTGTGCCACCGACGAAAACATGTCTCAAAGCCCAACACCTTTGCGACCATCATCACAAACCCGTTTCCATCGAACGCGTATCTCCAGCGATGCATATGACAAGAAGCTTGGAGAGAAATATCCACTGCGCTTTCTGGTCGCCGAAGACAATCGAATCAACCGGCGCGTATTGGTGAACATGCTACGCAAACTTGGCTACCGCGACGTACTTGAAGCGGCCGATGGCAAAGAAGCGGTCCAGATCGTTGAAGGCATCCTCTCTGCGTCAAAGCCTTCCAATGTCCTTGATATTGGTCTCGATCCAGAACATGCGATGCAAGGCGTCATCAACCAGCCACCTCTGGCTGCAAGAATAAAACAGATTGATGTCGTCTTGATGGACCTCTGGATGCCTGAAATGGACGGATATGAAGCCACTTCACGAATCCTCCAGATGGTTGACAACCATCGGAACCAAAATGCTGCCTTTGAGCGACCGAACCCCAACAGTCCTGACTCCATGGAAATGGATCCAATTCCCAACTCTTTTTGTACGCCACCACCTCCCACAGTTCTTGCTGTGAGTGCCGATGTTAGCGACGAGGCATTGAATCGCGCCTCCAGAGTGGGTATCAAAGGCTATATGACGAAGCCATACAAACTCTCTGACCTCGAACGGTTGATTCTCGAATTCTGCGGTGGTAATCCCAACCCCATCGTCTAAACCTGATGTTGCTTTCTTTGATTTCCATGTCCAGACCACTATATATACCCACTGGATGTGGATCTTTTCTCCATGTACAATTCCCCAAGTTGCTTTTTTTTTCCTTTGGCCCAGGGGCCTGTTAGGGCATGCATTGAGTCGGCGGCCTATTCATTTTCAACTGCCATATACCATCATTGTCATTTTATTGCCACCCTTTATGTCTATTATTCCCATTTGGATCCAATGATTGATGATACATCACAAGCGATCGCTGCACATATAGAGTCATTTAATGAGCATTTTACATTCTGAGACTCGACTCCTAGCCGTGATCTTTCCACTCTGAGCAGCCTATAACTGAACCTACACCAGTACTTCAATCCAGAAGCTTTGATCATTACATGTTATATATGGAATATCTTGCAAAGTTAACACATTTTATATCTAAAATCCGAGGACTTGCGGAGTTGACACCGAAAATGAAGAATCGTCCTGACTGTTGATGATATAATAACCATAGGTGAGGAATTATATGATTGATCTCCTGTCACAACGATAAATGTCAGGCAGAAAATAATATCCAATGGATTGAATTATACCACTTGGAACAAATAACATAGTGCACTTCCGAAGCTCTATTCAGAGAGTTGGCGGTAAAGCTCTCATCATTTGGACAGCTTGTTTGATCAGCTGAGCCTCTGAGGAGTGTACCTCGACATACTGAGTACGTTCAGCCAACGCCTTGGAGCCGAATAGAGGGAATCATTGGTGATAAGCGACATTCTCTTGTAACTTTTAGCTATGACACAGATGCTGTCTTCACCATAATACATAGCAAGGTCAGGATTCTATTTCATGCAGCAGAGAGTGTACTTGATCACAAGCCGACTAGGTGGGAGCAGCCTCTGCTCCCGGTTGAAGTGCTGGCCAAGAAGGACGGTATATAGAAGTCTTCCAATAGGGTAGATGGCTCTCCAGCGTTTTCAGAGTATCGCCCTCTGGGTTAGGTAGGCAATATACGATGTTGACCACAGTGACTGTAGTTGGCGTGGGCAAATTTCGGGTTCAATGACCTACAAGACACAAGAGAATAGAAGAAAAGATATCATTACATCCATTATCAAGATCGACATCTGACCATGCTCCAAGCACTCCGCACCCTTTTTTGTCGAAACACTGGCTAACGAGTTAAGAAAGGGACCTCCGGAAGCCGAAATGCCTCCGATCAAAATTTAAAGACCCACTGTTCCCCAGAGAAACAGTGTACCAACGCACGTAAGCACCAAATGTCAATATTCACGTAAACCGGTGTGCGTGACCACAGCAGTGGAAGGGAGATGCAAGGCATAAGAAACGAGAAATGCTATAAGACAACGCGGTATCTAAGTCAACTTCTGCTTGATGAAGAATGACCGCAGGTGGGAGAGCTGCCAGGCGCATGCGGCGGACAAAACGGCGAGCTGGATCAGAGTCCAGCGCACGACACGCGAGTTTGTGGTCTCAGACTGGTCACGGAACTCAGACTCTCGTTCCTGAAGAAAAAGAAAGACAAAACGTTAGTATGTCCGCTTCAACCATGCACAGAGACATTAGCTATAGATTGGATATTGGGTAATCCTTACCCGCTGGTACACCTGCTCACGACGAATATCCTGCAACCGGCTGTTCAGATCCTTGACCCGCTGCACAATATCCTTGATTTTGTCCTTGTCCTCAGTCTCGATTTTGCTGGTCTCACCAATGGCAAGGTCGACGGTGACCTTGACGGCGCCTGGGGAGTTGGACAACCAGCCTGACGAGGCATCCGTCTCAGGTGTGAAGCAGATTTTGTGCTGGCCAGCATCCGCGGCGGAGAAGTGAAAACGACCAGAGTGGCTGTTCCGCTTGGACACGACGCGGTGGTCATTGTCAAAGGTCTCGTCGACGGTGATGAGCATCTTCAAGTTATGGTCGATCAGGTAGCTGCCGCTCTGGGGGTTGATGACTTCCGTCTCGAAACGGCCTATTTATGGTTTAACAAAATATATTAGTTTAAATGTCCTTCGCGAAGGCTCTATAGACTGGCGCATACCGGCCACTAGAGTATCCTTAGGTAGGTCCTCGAAGAAGCACTTTGTTTGCCGGCCCTCCATGTAGAAGTACAGGGCATTCGTTGGGAGGAGGAGAGAAAAGAAGGAGAGGAGGGTCAATGCCGACGCCAGCCATGACGAGGATGTCCCAGTGAAAGCCATGATGAGGAAATGGGCAATTGGATAGTCGCACAGCCAAGTTCTACTCTTCGTGAAGGTGTCAACATCAGGGACCGTGGCACCTCACCGCCTACCATCTCTGGAATGCCTCCCTTTCCAGCGGGAAGCCTCTGTCGATGTGATCTTCAATTTCGACATTCACTAGTCTTTATTTCATCAAACAAATTCTGCTTTTATCTCTCTGTGGCCGTTTAATAAATCTTTAATCGTCGAAAACCGAAGAAATCCCCCTTCGTGGCGTGTCTAGACAGATCACTCCCCCGATCGAACCGCCAATATGGCCGCGGCCGATGTGCGCGACATGCTGGATTTGCCCGCAGAAGGGCAACCCAGACCACACAAGAAGCAGAAGGTGGCCGAGAAGCGACCAGGTAGGTGTAATGCGCTCTATTATGAATGACATAGATTACTGACAGTTTTCCGTTGCAGAGGGTATTACCCGTGAATTGTACGCGCTACTGGGCGAAAGGGCGCCACCAATCGCCATTAACGAGAACAAGTACAAGGGCCGTCCAAAATGGATGAACAAGCTGCGCGTTCGACCTTGGTATGTTCAAGATGCGGCTATTTGGAGATCCCGGATGCATACTGATATTGGACCCTATGTAGGAGCATGACACCGTTCACGAACAATGCCCGTTCGGATGGCCTGGTTTTGAACCACTGGCAGAGAAAACACGAGTCGGCGCGACCACCTGTTCCCGCACCTGCATCTGCACCCTCAGAATCCCAGATGGAAGTGGATCAGCCCAAGCAAGAAGAGAAAGTGGACGTACCGAAACTGCCAGAGCAGGAATATGCCTTCGCCAAGTACAACGTCAAACCGCGCTTGCCCCGTCGGTACACAGATGACGAGTATAATCGACATCTTCAAAGTGATGACTGGTCGCGCGAGGAAACAGATTATCTGGTGGGACTCGTCACGGAATACGACATTCGCTGGGTGCTGATCGCAGATCGTTATGACTACCAACCACGAATGGACACTCAGCCGGATGCGAATGCCCTTGTGCCTGCGAAACACCATCGGACAATGGAGCAGATGAAAGCGCGATACTATTACATTGCTGCAACAATGCTCTCACTAGAACACCCACCCTCAGAAATGTCTGAGGCCGAGTTCGATCTACACGAAAAGATGCTCAAGTTTGACCCCGACCGAGAGCGCGACCGTAAAGAACTGGCTGCTCTCCAGCTCAACCGGACAGCCGATGAGGTCCGCGAGGAGGCAATGCTACTCGAAGAATTGAAGCGCATCACAAGCAACGAGCAGAACTTCATCACCGAACGCCGAGAGCTCTACTCTCGCCTCGAGGTTCCCATCAGCGTCGGCAACACCACAATGTATCAGTCCAGCGCGGGTCTTTCCCAGCTCTTGCAGACTCTACTGCAAGCCGACAAGAGCAAGAAACGCCGCTCCATCCTCGGGGACGGTGCCATCCCAAGTCCTGCCGGTCAGACTCCAACTACCGCAGGTGGCCTAGGCCGAGCCGAGACCCCCGTGTCACAGGGCGCAAACAAGAAGGGAGCTATTGCATCAAAGGAAACCAATCAAATGGTACGCACGCTCACCCCAGCGGAGGAAGCAAAGTACGGCGTCCAGCATCACGAGCGTGTCTCCGCAGGCGTGCAATTCCGCAGCGACCGTGCGCAGCGACTTACGCAGGCCAAGTCCAACGTGCAAACCCAGAAACTGGCCAATGCTCTATCCGAGCTTGAGATTCCTGTGCGCCTGTTCATGCCTACTGAGCGTGTATGCAAGGATTTCGAGAAACTCATTCAGTCTGTCAATATGCTTCTCGACGCCCGCAAGGTGTCCGAAAAGGTTGAAAGTGAGATCCGTGTACTCGAAGCCGCGAAAATGGAGCGCGAACGCAAACTACGAGAAGCTGCTGGTATCACGGGGCCAAGTGCTGACCCCGAACATCCCCATGTGAAGAAAGAGACTGAAGACGGCGATGCCGGCGTTTTGGGTCATTCTACTGCCCCACAGAACACACAGGGGGCTGGTGCTCAGCAAGGGGATGGTAACCACAAGCGGTCCGCTAGTGTGCTCAGTGGCGCAAGCGACAAGAGCAACAAGCGGCAGAGGAGATAGATGATTTGCTTCTTTACTGGTGATGAACTGCACTGCGAAGTGTAAGATGTATTAGGGATCAATTACCCATATTCTGTACGACTAATGACACCTGACTGAGAAGCATACTCATAATTAAACCATCTCCATCCCCGCCGATAATAATAACAGCAGAATTGGCCCCAGAGACCCCGATAACAGTATTCGTGTGCTTGTTCAACCAATGTACCCTTGTTACTACTGCGATGATTGTTGCTGTGCGTCTTCATCACTCTGCTTCCACCACCAGACTTGTTCGGCTCGCCCACCGGCTTCCATAAAAGGCCCCAGGCATCCCAATGCAGTCCTGATACGCACTTGCGAGCTCTTCTGCTGCATCGCTTCTGGTAGAATCTGCTCGTCCTAGGTCACTCGACGGACGCTCTTCGTACTGTACTGGCCACTCCTGAAGTGGTTCTTCCTGAGATGCTGCTTTTGCAGGGAGGTTCGAGCGTTTCTTGCTTTCCCTGTTTCTCGAGAACTTTAGTAACCAACGTCCACTACGTGAGCGGGAAGGCACTCTATTCAATCTGTCTGCACTCCTGTCGTTCGACGGATCGAAGTACACGGAGGGCGGATAGTTTGTCTGATCCACCGAGGAGCGGCGTTCACCAAGTGGTGAATCATTCGGAGAAGAGACAGTGCGCCCATGGGCTGAATCATGGTACTTGTTTGGTTGTGGTTGTTTACGTGTGGAACGGCTGGCCTTCGCCCATCGACTTAAGAACGTTTCATCCACGTCTTCGATATAGAAGCTGGCTGCAGAAGTAGGCGTCTTTGCAGAAGTTGGTGATTTTGCGGAAGTTGGCGACTCAATGTGCTGCGGGCGAATTGAACTTCCATGGCTGGCTTCCTCTGCAGGCATTCTTTCACCAGCCAAATCCACCACCAGCGGTGCGTGACGATTACCTCGGACTGGTTGGCTCTTCATTTTGGCCCACATCGTTGTTGTCAAAATAGGCTCCCCGTTGGTATTGGTAGGGCTCGTGTTACAATCCCCGTTTGGAAATGGACTGCTGTTCCCTCCAATTGTTGGTGGGTGATCGTCAGCATGTTCCACCAAGCTATACCCGTAGCCCATTCGTCGGCCCCCGGTCATCCAGCCAGGACTGACTCTACGATGTGGAAAGGTACTGCTGGCGCCATTGGAAGTCCCTTGAACATGGGGTGTTCCCCAATTCGCCGCATCAAGTTGCTCAACAAATTTGCTTTTCACAACCTCGGCACCTGGTTCCCGTTCACTTTGGATCGAACCAGTCTCAGCTGCCATTCGTGCATGGATGTTCGGTAGACTATCCATTTCATTCGCAGCGTGGATTCTCAGTGATTGAACGGCAGACGCCCCATGTGAAGGGCTACTGCTTTGACGCGAATAGAAGGAGGACGCGTCTCGTTGATGAGACGTAGGTTGCTTCTGGGACTCCGATCCCACATTTTCTGACGTTCTAGATCTTTCATGAGATTGAAAGTTCTCTTGTGATGCCATTTGTGGCCCATATCTATTCGCACGTGGCAGTTCCAACATGGATGGGTTAGTTGATGGCGGCCCAGACCCCATGCTTGTCCCTGCGAGTCTGTGGGAAAGGTCTAGATCACCGAGATGCGGTACTCGGGTCTCAGAGTATGTCCTGGGAGAGCTTGTTGGTTGTCGTGTTTTCGAAACCATAATGCCCCGATCTTCCCTGGCTAGCGACGCTGAAGATGCTGCGCGACGATCGTTGGGATTTGATCCCACGTATTGAGTCCAGTCAGGCACAAGATTTTGAAGGTTCTCACGGCTGCTGCCTATAAAGCCTTCTCGAGATCGGAGACGATCTAGGCTTGGTGAAGCTGATTCTTCTTGACTGGGAGGGAGACTTGGGAGAGCTTTCGTGAATGTGTCTTGATCGCCCGACCGCCCATTGTTGAATGAAGACACGGATTGGCTACCTGTGCCCTCGGTTGCAGAGTTGGGATGGGCTAAGTGCCCCCTCAAACTTCCTGTTGGCGTGGGTATATAGTGCATCCCAAAGGGAGTTCCCGGGGAGTCGGGTTGATCATGGCTTGCGGAACCCGCCCACATCTCCAAGTCATTTCGCTCACGACTGTGCTCTATTAGATCATGCAACCCCATTCTGCGAACCGCCGGGCTTCCGGGTGACCCTCTCAAATGATCGGCATGCTGAGGACTCCCAATATACTGGGCATCACTGTCGTACCCTCGTTCGCTCATTAGACTGCTTCCCATGTCCCCAACCATTGATAGCCCCGTAGTTCCTTTGGGAGTATTTGGCTTTGGCTTGAGCAAGAAGGGAAAAATGGGGCGGTGTTCGCCGGACTGCCTGGATTCTCTCGAGAATCGATGCCGGAGCCGACGTGAAATACTTGTAGATCTCCGCCTCAGATCTCGAACAGGAGTTGTAGCTGGTCCTGGTGAGGGGCCTGCGGTAGCTCAAGTTAGCCAGAGGTGACCTTGACATCAAATATTGGGTTGGGCCTTACCTTGGGCTTGCTCCCTCGCACCATCCACATTCTGCATTTGACCATGTTGATAGGATTGTGTGAAACCACCTGGAGATCCAGCTCGATGTCCCCTTCGGAGACGCGGACATGCAAATAAGAACATTTGGACATGGGATGTTTACAAGATGAATTTTACGCGTTCGTAAACCTCTCCTTAAGGGCATTTTGGGGAAAGCACCTTCCATTTCGGAACACCCCGAGGTCGCTCCTGCTGTTTATTAACATTCGGATCCTGGTAATTTATGTTTATGAACTTTGAACTTTGAAAATATCCATAGAGACAGGAAGATACCATCCAGATGAATACCTGGAGTATTGATTAGAGCGAGCCATTACATACACATGTATGTTCCAAGGTTGAAATTTCATGTTCTCTTCACCCAGTATACATGCACCTACCTTCGTGGAAATCATTTCCCAATACATACTAGCGTCCGAAGTGGGTCAAACGCGGGCCGCACCTACGAACCCGCTGTAACACAAGCCTTGCGCTAGTTATAGACTGCTGTTACAACTATAAAAAGGCCCTCAAGAGCTTCATTGCTATGGATCGCTAATCATTCAATAATACTGGCTAGGGAAGATGGGAGCATATCTAAGGTATCTCAAGAAGTGGGCCAATGATAGTTTGTGCGTTTATTTATGCCCGAAAGTCATGATCAGTCCTAGACAATATAGTATAATTCTTATATCTTGTTCTAAGCATGCCCAATCACTGAGTTATAATCACAGTAAGGTCAATCCGTCAGCCTCGAGTTGTTGGCTAGATGCTCTGAGGTTTCGCACGACGGCATATGCCGCAGTGAAGCAAAAGAAGCAAAATAATTAAACGAACAAGCAACAACTTAAGACTGACAGACCGAGTCTCTATAATTTGAATTACGCTCTTAGTACCGTCCAAATGGTGCTTTATAAAGTGATTGGAGTGTAAGAATAGTCCTCCAATTGAGACTTGACATACAACTCCACCGCGGTTTGAGCATCACAAAACAGAGCAATTGCCTGCATTAGAGATTAGTCAGTCTTTATTGGGCAAAAGATACAAGCTGAAAATGTATTCTTACCTGCGCTGTCTTAAACTGCGCCTTTCCACCCTCACTGGCAGCGAAATCAACCCGGTATTGACTCTCCGAATCGATATACGAAGGATAGCTGACAGCCTCGGTGGCCTTGGCGTTTATTGCAAACAAGGACATACTATCCAACTTCTCTTGCGGTATCTCTATAGCTGCAAGTTCTTTCAGAACCGCTGGTGCTATAGTCAGTGCGTCGACCCCGGCGAGCATAATCAGCTCATCGATGCTCAGTGTCACACAGGCTTTTACCCGTGTGGGCAGAGAGTTCTGGCGATAGAACTGTTGTGCTTGCACACAAACACTAAGGATTGGGTTGCTGTCCTTGTATCTGTCAAAGAATTAGAGATACACCCAATACCCGCCGATATCTCTCACTCACCCCTTGTAAGTCTCGGTTTTGAGTTCATGCACAAACGGTGAAATCGATATACAGCCGGCTTCGCCCGCAAGGACCGCCTGTTCCATTGAGAAGAGCGTCGTGGCTAAAGTCTTTATTCCACTTTGTTTGAGCTGGCGTGCAGCTTGCATTCCCTCCCATGTCGTTGGTATCTTGGTGACCAGGCGAGATGTGTCAAAGTCGGGGTCAACGATTTGGCAGATAAGATGCGATCCTGGGGTACGTAAATTAACATCTCTCTTCTTGATGTAGACTTGTGGGGTACATTTTACGTTGGGCATTTGCAACTATCGCCTGAGTATTGTAGGCATAGCTTGGGTTGATCATAACATGGACATTCCCGTAAACATTTTGGATCACTTCGAGGGCTAGTTCAATTGCCTAGACCGGTCAACTTTCTATATCCGCATCACACCATTTTCTGAACACTTACCACCACCTCCACCGCAAGCTCCTCAATGCTGAGATTGGCAAATTGTGGATGGATCGTGGCTGCCAACGCTAGTGATCTTTTCAGCACGCCACTTCTGCTGGGCTTGACAATCTCCGCTTGCACCTCAAGCTGTCGTGCGAATTAGCACAAACGGACAGGCCTTTCAGGTATATTCTAATACTTGATTTCCTGTTGCATCTTGAAAGGGTCCAATTTCTTTGGAAGCTGATGTGAGACCTTCATTAGTTTTCAGCCTAACACAAGTCAAAAGACCCACAACCTTCAGCACTGTATGTGTCAATATCCACCTGGGTTCGCGAGTCAAGATATTCCAGTAAGTTTACAGTCGGCATATTGCAAGTCGTATTCAGCGGTAAGTGTAGCAAACTTGCGTGTGGGTTATAACAAGACTGTCAGGGATCTGGGAACAGATTTCGTATATGATAGAGTCGAAGCGATTCAAAGTCGAGTTGACGATGCGACCCCATACTTAAATACCAGTGGAAATTCTTTTTAATGCACACCAGCGTCTTTGGTTCACCAGTGACCAAATTGAATTGACCTACAGCTTGTACCTGGTGGTCCCAGTAATAGATCCCAACGGGCGATGAGGTGTGTCACGGGGACGTTGTCCTATGGATTGACTAGTAGCTGAACACGATCGACTAGGTACTATTCAACCGATTTCATTGTTGAGGTCGAGTGCCGGGGTGCCAGAGCCCCGGGGGTGACATCTCCTGGGCTACCTCAGTGAGCCCCGGGTCCCCGGGGGATACCGCCATCTAAGTTAAATCCTAAATACTTATAGATCAAACCAGGTTATCAGTCTTTGTAGTATAGAATATTTTGTGAATTGAAGAAAGGAGGGAAAACGGTAACAATATTGACCAATATTACCAAAGTCCTGCGTGGCATACTTCGTCGCCCGTAGATCTCGCACTCTCTCCACGTGTGCAAATAATTGGAATCTAGAGTAAGGGTATTTCGAGGAAAATCTATAGAATTTGTATCCAGGGTGCCTAAAACGTGTTCTCTTCTAGTATTTTGTGTTAGTATTTGTTTTCTGCCAATGAATGTATGTTAGAGCAGTTTAAGTGTGAAAGCATTGATTGGAAGGGGCTTGGTACTCTGGGATTATATACCACCATGCCAACATCGTTGATTTAGCTGTTGATCTTAACCGGACAAAGGCTTTAAGGTAGAATTTTGAATATACTCAGTACAGCAAGTAATAAGCGGCGGTTAAGTCCTGAAGCAAGAGGCCGAGATTTGGATTTTATGCCACCTGTTGTGATAGTGGTATACTGGTGGCTTAATATGGGAGCCTCGGGTTGAAAAGAGCGTGTTGATGATTAACATCTTCTGAAACAGTGCAATCCCTAGTATTTCCTAGGTCCACCATCGTCTGATGATGAATCTAGTGAAAACAGGGATAGAAAAGAAACTAAACACCAAAAAGGGGAAAGAAAACACTGTTCGATAGGGTATTTGATTTATTAGTTCAAGCTCTTGCTGGTTAAGCCCATTAAAAATGTCCCGATTGTGCAACACTAGAGAAGTCAGCGTCAACCACGATATAGTTAGGATATATATCATAAACACTAATATGACACTGGTTTTATTGGACTCTGAATGACAATTACATGAAGTGAAAGTATCCAGGCATATGTATACTTGAAACAATAAATATGGATCGCCGTAAGTATACAGCCACCCGTGGTCTTAATGATCCTGCATACAAAGCTTAGCCATGGTCACAAGCAGATCCTTCAATTGCATAACTAATATGCCCCTCTGCAAATGTCCGGTCGCACGTAAACCACCTGCAAAGGACAAGCCAAACCCCGGTTGCTAATTGGCATTCTTAAGCGTAGAGAATGTATATGATCAACAAGGGAGATTATATGATGATGGTAAGATCAACATAGCTATTACTCTTATGTGGGTTATGAGCTTACGTCCTCGCGGTGGGTCAAAGACTTCAGCACCCTTATTCTTATTACCATCCCTTGCATGTATCTATAAGATCTACCAGAATCATTCAAGTTTTCCCTGCTGTTCAGCTAATGTTTCTAGGACTTCCGAAACCTATGTGCTCATAGAGAAACTCAATTGAAGAATGCCTGGGCTCAATCCTATAAATTTCCTTTCCTGTCCCGGTCCATTTAAGCTTAACCTCAATCCTTGGCTCAGTAACCATCATGATCATCCCGGCTCCCAAACCACGGCTAGAGGTAAACCAAGCCCTCAAAATCCAAGGTTTGAAGCGCACTGGAGATGAGAAGAACCTCGTCGGTTGGGATGCCATGAACCCGCGTCATCCACGGAATTGGAGCAGTTCGAGAAAAGCGTATGATGCTAGCATTATCATCTTTTTGGAGTTTTATACGTGGGTTTTCCCGTTCAGGTATTGATAATCGATGAGTCTAACCATTATTGCGAATTAGGACTGCAGTGAGCACATCAGGGGTATATGGCATCGCATCTATATTGCATTTATCTTAAATGCTAACACATAAGCAGGCCACAGCTGCCAGAAATGCACAGCACCACTTTGGAATTGGCGAGACCCTGTCTGTGTTTATATACATCTCGACGTGAGTGTATTTCTCTGTCGGTATGAATATGGTACGGGAAATGCTTACCAGATGGGACAAAGATATCTTCTCGCTCAAGGCATTGGCAGCATAGTATTGCCTCCTTACTCGGAATGCTATGGCCGAAAGAAACTGTATGTGGGCAGCACTGCATTGTACAGTATATTCTGCGTGTTGATTTCGGCAGCGGAGTTACCTGCTGCAGGCGCCATAGGGCGCCTCATCACAGGCTTTTTGTCCGCGGTCCCGAGCGCTGTCATCAATGGCAGTATGCAAGATATGTTCGACACTAAGGAGATGATATGGCTTACGCTGCCGTACATGGCCATGGCGAATTTGGGTATTGCAGTGGGGCCGGTGATGAGTGCATATATCACTGCTGTTTGGGGATGGTAAGTACCGTTCCAACTCGAAGACAGTCTGTACACAGATAAAGACCAAAGAACTAACAGATCGTTATAGGAAATGGGTTTTCTATGTGGCCGCCATAGTCACCGGAATCTTAACCATATTGCTACTCGCGATCCGTGAATCTCGCCCAACTGTCCTCCTGACACAGGAGGTTCGACACCTGCGTCGCATTACTGGCGACCATTCTCTCCAAGCATTGAACCCAGACAAGGTTCTAGACCTCCAGTCGTTCGCGCGCCAATTCGCCTTCCGACCAGTCCAGCTCCTCTTCACAGAGCCCATCGTCGCAGCAGTCTCAATCGTGTGCGGCATCTCCACTGGACTCATCTACCTGTTCACGGATATCCTGCCCGGAGTTTATCAATCATTCGGCCTCACAGCCACTCAAGCTAGTCTCCCCTTCCTGGCCCTCGGCTTCGGGTTCCTTCCAAACTTCGGTACCCGCTTCCTGGAGTACCGCAAAACAGCACGCCGGCGCCAGCGTGGCGAACGCGTTATCCCCGAGCACAAACTAACCGGGTACATTATCGCTGCACCGGTGCTAATGATTGCATTGTGGTGGTTTGCATGGACGATCCCTCCCGCTGTGCATGTGCATTATTCTGCGTCTGTGGTGCCGCTGTTCCTGACCGGGTTTGCGATCAACGAGTTTGGTATCGTTCTGGTTGGATATATGTCGGACAGCTATCGGTCGTACTCGGCTAGTGGATTTGCGGCGCTGGGTCTTGTGCGCTGTATGTTGGCGGCTTCATTTCCGTTGTTTTCTGGGCGAATGTTTAGTGGGCTGGGTCCGAATAAAGCCATGTGTGTCCTGGCTAGTCTGGCTACTGGGTTTTGCTTCCTGTCGCCTGTATTGAGGATATATGGGGAACGTCTGAGGAAGTCGAGTAAGTTTGCTGCGCACTGTGTGGATGTTGACGCGGAGAATACATGCGAGCGGACATGATACTTGTGGTGCATTATGTATAGTGATGTTTCTAAGTCTTTATGACATGGAACAGAAAATGAGAAAAATGTATTTGCGGGCAGGAAGTGAACCAAATATGTAAGCAGCCTCCAATAAAGATGCGTGGTATTAGCTTCAAAACTCGGTCCTTGAATATGTATAAAATCGCTTCTTTCCCATGTTGGTATGTACACCAGCCACTCGACACATCGTGAGACTACATTCAAGTCATCAACATATAATGGAATCTCAAGGCCATTTCACCATCACGGTGGAGTTCGTAACCATAAGATACCTCGCCACTTCAACCATCGCAGGTCTCCTACCTGTAGCCATTCGAGCCTAGCTCATATACATGCGGAGTCCGGACACTGGGCAGTTCATGCATTTGTTTGTATGTTTCCAGTGGATATCCCGTGGACTGTTATGGTGGGTAACCAGTCGGCTGTTGTGGTGGATACTCCATGGGCTGTTGTGGGGGATAACCCATGGGCTGTTGTAGTGGATATCCCGGGGGTGGGTGTGATGGCTGCAGCGGACCGTGGCTCATAAAGAGCTATTCTTGTGATAACGGGGGCTGCTTTTGCTTTCGTCGATAGATCCACCAGACTATGAGGGCTACAATAACCGCGATGACCCGCAATCCAAGCTTGGCTGGAACTTGCTGTTAAAGCCTCAGTAGGTGTTGGTGATTGACTGGCTTGTCAATCTGCCGTAGAAAGCATTGTGGGAGCTGCTGTGGTAGGAGCTGCTGGAGAGGAGCCTGGGATTGTTATTAGCCGGGATCTTCGATCTATAGATCCTGTTCCTTGGATTGGACACAGTACTTAACCCAGTTGTTGTTGCCTGTAATTCACAATATAATGTGTTCGCTTTCCAACGAGACCCACAAAACATATTAGACGCCGAAGGTTTTGCGTAAGGACGATGTTGGGTATATTGTCATAGCGACACACGTAGCGCTGCCACTACGGAAAGGAACAGGGCCCAAGTCAATATTTGCATTCATCGGTTTGAATTTGCTGACATTGATTGGTAACTCACTAGGAACCCATAACGCCATGACCATACGTGATCTTGTTATTGTTACAGTTTGTAGCCAATCTGCACAAAGTCCCCTCACAACCGACTGCATATGTTGTAGCTCCCCGATGTAGTCCATGTAAATGCGAATATGCATCATATATACTAGTTACGCTGTTTCCCACTAAGTTGACACGAACGACGCTACTAGGCACGAAGTAGGTGTCGGTAGGGAGTGTGATATTTCACCGTTATACCTTCTCCGCTAAGTTACGTCCTCCGGACCAATAAGGGGCGTCTAAGCGACCTAATTTGGTGGGATGGCTCATGGCCGAATCAATGTATCCCGTTAGCCGACGTGATCTTCTCGACTCCTGCATTAGATTGCCTTGGCAATGGGCTACTAGGGGCACGAACCTCCAAATCCGCATGATCATGTATCCATCCCTGCGCCACTCCAATCACCTAGTGGGGCGACGTGCGAAGGGGCCTTCGCAGGCGACGGAAATTACGGAAAATCCCGTGGGTTCAGCCGTACGCTAATGTAAATTTAGGTGACTTCTGAGGGTTTTGCTGATTTCAAATGTTCTTGTTCGAGTTCCCATGTATCCACACGTTCTCCCCTCGTGTCAGCTTTGAGGCTCTTCATCGTTCCAATGTTAACCAACTTAAAGGACTCGCGCTCCTTGCGCTTAACCGTCGCCTTTATAATCTCATTTGCCCTCATTTGTTATCTTTACTCGTGGAGACAAACATCCACCCCTGTCTCTAGTCCCATGCAGTCTCCAGAGACGGGGACAACCGGTATGGGGCCCTCGGTATCAATATCAGTACCTCCGGAGAAACCTTCAGCTAGCGACAGTCATCCTACTCCTTCCGCTGCACCCATTTATACACTTCCAGACAAGGTCTGGCATAAGTCTGACAATTTGTCAGAAAATCAACGTGAATGGACCGGCAGCTGGACGAACAAGAATCCTTCCTTGCGCCAAGAACTGTTGACCGATCGGTCGACTGAAGCATTTGTCCGCGCTCATTATTTTAAGACCCGACCGGATATCGTCGAAGTATATGAAGCCTTGTCAATCGCGATCCTACGCGCTGATCTCTTCCGTTACTTGGTTGTTCTCGCCGAAGGTGGAATTTGGGGAGATCTAGACACCACGTGCGAGAAAGAAGTCTCTGAGTGGGTACCCCTGGAATACCGAAATGAGAACATCGACATGATTGTCGGATTGGAATTCGACTTTGAATGGCGAGGACCGGGTACGGAAGTTGCTTCCCAGTTCTGCAACTGGGTATTTGTCGGACGGAAGAATTCGCGCAATCTTCAAGTTATCGTTGACACTGTCATCAATCAATTGAAAGACATTGCTCGGGCGAATGCCGTGGGCATCGAAGGGATCACCTGGGAAATGCTTCCGGACGTGGTCAACGTGACGGGACCCAAGATTATGACGATCGCGATCATGCAGAGTCTCGAGCAATTGCTCGGTAGGCCCGTCGATGATCGCGATTACGCACACATCACACGACCCAAGCTGGTTGGTGATGTTTTGATCATGCCTGGAGTCTCTTTCGCCGCTCTTCAAAACAAAAACCCTACGGATCAAGGAGATCCTCTTGTGACGCATCACTACGAGGGCTTGTGGAAAAAGGAGCAAGTGCAGGCAAAGGAGCGGAAGAAGCAGAAGGAAGAACAAGAGCGACAGCAACAAGGATCATCATCATCATCATCATCACCATCACCTGCTTCGGCCTAATTGGGAACAAGGTAATGAGCGAAGGGCGACGGGTTGCCTTGCTTGTCTTGTTTTCCTTCTTTTTCACTTCCTCTGGTGGGATGTCATACTTCGCTAGAATTCCAAAGCGATATGGTCGGGACTCGGAGATCAAGGAATATACTATGTAACTACCATCAGGAGTTTCGTTTATTTTTCGGTTTATGTTGTTTAGTATAGCATGTACTTTTCTGTTTATCATTTTCAATCCACCATCAACAGAATGTCCCGGGAGACTACATTGAGGTTCCCGCCCGTATACCGTGTAATGGATAAGACCGACCATACTACTATAAGTATTGGCACCCTTGCATTGCCAAGCTTCGGATTTTTAGCCGCCCACTGCACGACAACTCACACCCCGTGGTCAAGGCAAACAGGAATAGAAGCGCCTGTGGCGTTCGAACTGACTACACAATGGGATTGGAACCTCAAGAGACCCGCGGATGATTAGTACGCTGCCCGATCACAACAGCAATAATGACACGTATTCATTGACAGATAATTATAGAAACGATGTGTCTATAAAAATCGATACATGAGTTCACTTCAGTTATAAATTAGATGTAAAATGGAGGCAAGTCTGCTCAGCTGTAGTTCGGATTTTGTCGGATTTTGCCTTTGATGACCGAAGGTGCACGTGACAAAACTCTACCCTAGATGAATCGATAAAAATAGCTGTGGGTCAGCGACAATGTCGGATCTTGCCGACCTCGGGTGCAGATCGCTTTACTGACTAGTGGAGCCGCATGTATGTATGTACGTGCGACATACATACTCCACTTGGACATTAAAAAGGCTTGACTCTGCCAAGAGGAGGATATCGATACAAACGCAAGGCATGTACCTAGGTATAAACAGACCAACTATGAAAGATTATCCACTGCAAGTACCCGAAGACACACTCTGGGCTACTAGAACGAGCAGATGCGAGCCTTATTCTGTTGTTGTAGTCGAAGGTTTGGGGACTTTCCAGCACCGATTCTAGTACTGATGAAGGGAATATACCGTGGAGAACTATGCTCGGGATAGGACGTACAAATCCTCTGTTGATTACCTACCGTTTCGATGGTGTTATTCATAATTGAAATCAATCTAATACACGCATATATACTCCCAGCCATTCAAATTACCGATATCTCTCCAAGCTACTGAAAAATGAGCAGAATATGAGGCGGTCAGATACCCCCTCGTCGCTTCCCACCTGGGCACTTTCGTATTTTTATGTAGGCAGTCGGACCTGACCAGGTGGCACGTGGTACCCGTGGATATTTGTTTCTCTCCTCCTTCTACTTTCCTTTTCCTTCTTCCATAAACAACGCGTGCAGCTGTTACACAGAAACCTCCTGGCTTTCATCTCAACAGCTTGGTATTCATCTCATATCTATCCTAGCAATCATCACGACTGACTTGAATACAGTTAAGATGCGAATTCATTCTGTTCTAGCAGGAATCTTCCTGCTATTGGCTGTTGCCATCGCCAGTGTCCCACAAATTGAGATCAAAGCAAGTAATTCTTCACTGTTCGGGGCATTCAAGCAACTAACGAGGTCACCCCACAGGGTTCCAAGTTCTTTTATGCCAACAGTGGCACGCAATTGTGAGTTTATAAACTATTTGAAACTGCTTCAGTTGCTAATTTTGCGACTAGTTACATCCGTGGCATTGCCTACCAGGGTATGGATACTAGACAATGAAACCCTTCCAACTCTTGCATGACTTGAAACTGACTATCATCCAGAGGACTACAATGCTGGAGGAGCCGGAGGTACCGGACAATCTAACAACACTCACTACACTGATCCCCTAGCGGATGTTTCTCGTTGCGAACGTGATATCCCCTACCTCCAGCAATTGCGGACCAACGTCATCCGCGTCTACGCTGTCGACCCGACCAAGAACCACGATGCTTGCATGCAGAAATTAGCCGATGCAGGAATTTATGTTATTGCCGATCTCTCATCCCCACAGCTGTCGATTGTATCCAACTCGCCCACTTGGACCGTTGAACAATACGATCGATATGTTGCTGTGATTGATGCGATGCATCAATTTGACAATGTGATTGGATTCTTCGCTGGGAACGAGGTTGTGAATGAAGTCAATGAGACCATTGGTGCAGCATTCGTGAAAGCCGCGGTGCGCGACATGAAAGCCTACGTCAAACAGAAGGGATACAGAAAGTCTTTGAGCTTTGGCTATGCAACTACCGACCAACCGGATTTCCGCAATGCGCTGTCAGACTATCTCAACTGTGGAGATCAGTCTACCTCAATTGACTTTTTCGGATACAACATGTACGAATGGTGTGGAGACAACACGTTCCAGGGCTCCGGTTACAAAAACCTCACAGAGCAGTACAAGGATTACCCCATCCCTATATTCTTCTCTGAATATGGATGCAATACTATCAGGCCTCGCAAGTTTGGCGACATATCTGCAATCTTCGGTCCCGATATGGCAAATGTCTGGAGTGGTGGCATCGTTTACATGTACTTTGAAAGTACCAACAACTATGGGCTCGTCTCTGTTGACGGCAAATCTGTCAGCACTCAGCCAGACTTCGACTATTACTCGAAGGCAATTCAGACTGCGACCCCTAGCGGCATTAACAGCGGTAGTTACACCCCCACCAATTCCCCGCACGCCTGTCCCACCGTCAATGACATGTGGCTGGCAAAGTCCAGTCCCCTACCACCTTCGCCGAACAAAGACTTGTGTTCATGCATGGTGGACAGTCTCTCGTGCGTGGTCAGTCAATCTGTGAAGGGGGATCAGTACGGCGAGTTGTTTGGTACAGTGTGCGGAAGCGACAAGACCGCCTGCGATGGAATTTCCGAGAACGCAACCACAGGAAGGTACGGGGCGTACAGCATCTGTACCAGCAAGGATCAACTCTCATATGTCTTTGACCACTACTACGAAGGCCAGAAGAAGGCTCAGTCGGCGTGCGATTTCAAGGGGGCAGCATCAGTTCAGTCTGCCAAGGATCCTTCCGGAAGTTGCAAGACACTTCTCAGCCAGGCTGGCACAGCTGGATCGGGACAGAGCACAGACGGAAAAGCGCCCCCATCCGAAGGGGCAGCTTCCAGTCAGATGGAAGAGCTCTACGCACTCTTCCTTGCACGGTTGCTAATTGGCACGGTCCTTATCACCATGATGCTTTACCGCATACCGTTCCACTATTGGTAATGATTGCCGCCCGGATCAGGTTCTCTGCCTACATGTGTAGGTATTAGTAGCGGATAGTACCAAGAGTCCAAGCTGTTTGCGACTCGAATAAATGAAATGACATTGATATTTTATACATTCCAAATAACTAGACGTATAAGTATTGTAGTACCAAATTGCTGAGCATAGAGGATAATCATGGACATTGCCACGATATCTAACGCACTCATCACAGCCATGAGGTCTGTTCTACTATGAAGTTTGAAATTTATTGGTTCCTTCGCCTGCCAACGACCGGTCCAGGCTACGGCCCCGTATAGATATGATTAGTAAGCATTTGTTCCCCACGTGGGGCCTAAGACCGGGACTTACAATTTTTTTTACAAAAAATTACAGATCTTCCTCACACCCACATCCTATCGCATTCCCCTTTTCGAACTCATTTCTCTCGTTTCAGACGTCAAGTCGAATATCGCAAACATGGGCAATGTAAGAAGGCATCCCCAAGTCATACAGATGACACCAGGCCATTCTGAGCTCTTTGTTTAGGCCCATCAACACGCAGTGAACTAACAATACTGGATAGGGAGCTAAGGCAAACATGAAGCGCGAGCGCAACGCGAAGGACACCAAGACCGCCAAGTCGCAGACTAAGAGCGTACGTAAACGTCATTCCCAACGATCATATTGTCCCCAGTCACTGACCCACATTCTTATCTAGAACGAGAAGGCCATGAACATCCAGTGCCAGGTCTGCAGACAGACTTTCCTCCAGACCACCAAGGCGCCTGCGTACGTTATTCCACATCCCTATCCCCTGCGAATACTTTTGTTTCTGTTGCTCTATCTGCATATCGAGTCCTTGCTAACATATATCCGCGGCTATAGTCTCCTCGAGCATGCCTCCAATAAGCACAACAAGGGTCTCCCCGAGTGTTTCCCCGGTATCAGCGCATAGACAACCATGCCGGCGGAACCGAAAGCAATCTTCTTTACGATATCACGGGTTAGCATGGCTTTAGGAGTTTTGATGGGAAGCGAAAATATCTAGGAACTGGATTTGGGAGAGTGGACACTTTGCGTAGGAAACTATGTAGGTGTAGGTGTAGGGGTGGGATTTTCATGGGGTGTACATGCGGCGGTGATGTGGATATCCCTTGTGAGTAAATGTATAGATGTAGTTGACTCATACATATGATCTTCCTCTCCCTCCACTGCCTCTGCCACTGATTTTGCCCTGAAACACCAACAACACCTCCAGATCAATATCTACAGTTGTGGAGATCGGATATCGGCTACCGTCGTAGGTCTGCGAGACAAAGAAATGTTCTAGGCTAATTTCCAGTTTGGTGTACTGCCCTTCATTATACAACGAGAATTATATCGATAGTCTAGAACTTACTAGAATAAATCCGCAAATATCTAAATTCAAGTTAGTCGGAACCGAGTAATATTAGAGAAGACCCGGAGAAACAGCGCTAGTAGATATGTATTGATGAACGCTCAAGTTTCAGGTTATGTTTCAAATGTCAGCGTGTGATGGAAATCCATGTGCTCAGGTGATTGTGACAACCGCAGGAAGATGGGTTTCTCGGATTCCCACCACCTCACCATTGCCATTCAAGTGAATGCGACCACTGGAACATGGAAACACTTTTAATATGACCAAATCTTCAACTGAGGTTCCTTATGAACCACGGAGTCTTCACGAGGGACACTGATATATCAAGAACGGCGAAATGATAGCACCATGTCGATGGTCTCTGGATCCACTAAGCCTGCCAGACAATCACTGTACTCAATAAACAAATAGGCAGACATGTACTTGATCTCCAAAGTGCTTTTCACCGATTTCAGTTCCAATGAAGGGCAGACGGCTGCAAAGGAGTATTTTAAGCCCAATTATCGTCCATCCGAAGGAGTTATTGGGATGGCTATCATTCCCGGAATAACTCTAGAGCAGAAATGGGATAGCCTGGTCAACGAGGCTAAGAGCCAATCTGCCTTCAACTGTGGAATCTCATCTCAAAGATTTGAACGATCGCTCGCCTACAGAGTTTGAGACACCTTACCAGTGTGCCGCGGATGGCTCTTTATCCCAGGACCCGATGCTGGAAGATCTACAAGTGCCAGCTCGACCACTTTTGAGCGACTCAGATTTGCGTGCGAGAATATACGAGCGGTATCTCTACCACGGAGGAAGTCGGTGCGAGAATCAACTACTGGATATGCCACCCCATTCAGAGAGCTCGGTATCCACGCATGCAGATATTGCGCCGCGCAATATTCTCGTAGACGAGCAGAACAATGTCACTGGTGTTATTGACTGGGAATATGCAGGATGGTATCCTGAGTACTAGGAGTATGCGCAGATTATCCACCCGGCCTTTTGAGGGACTGGTCGGTTTGGATGGACAAGATGGTGCCGTAGAGGTGGGATCTCGGGAAAATCAATGCAGCTAGGGAAGTTTTGTTCTGAGACCAGAGCAGGGTACTTCCTAGAAGGAGCAGAGGAAAGGTTACGTCGGGCGCATGGTTGCAAGGCGAGGTGGATTGGATGATCCCAAGGGTGTTCATGTACAATAAAGAACGAAATGTCGATATCTACTAATAAAAAAGCGTTTCTTGCCCCAACCATTTCGGATATATAGATTTGGATATCGACATGAAGGAGATATCCAACTATAGATGAAGTTATCTAACTGTAAAGCCACCATCAACTCTAATATCCGCACCATTGATCATGCCGCTCGAATCCTATTGCAAAAGTCAGAACAAGAGACATAGCCCACCAAGTGGAGGAAACATACCTGACAAAGGAACAACACAGAATCAGCAACCTCCTCCGGAAGCGCAAACTTTCCCGTCGGTATATTTGCCAAGAAGGCATCACGGACACTCGCCTCCCCCAAGCCTTCCTCCCAAGATCCGTCCACGCCACAGTCGGAGACACAGTATTAGCTGTGATACCCCGTCCACCCCACTCAGATGCCATACTGCGCGTCAGACCCAAGAGCCCAGCCTTCGAAGCACAATACGCGCCATGCCGATGCAGTGCGGCATGTGCCGCCTGAGATGAAATGCTGACGATTCTTCCTGGTGGTGGGGGACTCGGTGAGGACTCGGCAGCCTTGGAGGCAACAAAATAGAGTCGAGCAAATGCCTGAGAGCAGAGCATAGGGCCGTAGAGGTTAACGGTCAGGTGCCTCAGTGTTTCTTCGGGAGGTGTGATCTCCATGTCGCTGAGGGATACGTATCCAGCTGTGTTAATCAGGATACTCGGGAAAGCTCTGTCGGATGGAGAGGACGAATTTGGGTCGATCATTTGTTTCTCTAGAGAGTTGAAAGCTGCCTGCACGGAGTCTGGTGAGGTGATGTCGCATTCATAGGTGTGGATGTCGTCTAAGTTGCCGCTCGCGCCGTATCCGGATTCGAGAAGCTCATCGCGACGTGCAGATTCGAAAGGTGCATAGAGAATGGCGAGACGGGCGCCTTGTTGTCTCAACCTTTTGCCAATGCTTGATCCAAGGCCGCCTGTGGAGAAGTTAGGTCCCGTTGTGTCTGGCTTTGTGGCTCGTGTTCCTACCCAGGCCGCCAGGCATAATCGCTAACCTGCGTGCAAATGCCATTGTGTGTAGGCTTTGCTTGAATAGTGGCGGAGTGTCAACGTGAGAAGTGTTCAAACGGAAATGAACTTCAAGCTGTTCTCCGCTGAGGGGAAGTTGAACGCTTTCGGAAATGATCATCAGTATCCACCCCCACAGTTGATGTCACTTGGCAGTGAAGGGCTGGAAGACCATGTGCTTGCTCTCATGTTGAAATCTACCTAGGTACCTAGGTACACATGTGCTAAATCAACCGGGGATCCGTGGATGCCATTCCAAGGTTGGAAGGTTGGAATACAAGCTTAATACCTACCTAGGTAGGTATTTCTGGACTAGCAAACTCAATTCAACCCCTCTAGCCAATCAGGTTCATTCGGTAGTATGTATGAAAAGAGAATCACTGTCGCCCTTTTCTTCATCCTCTACTACACTAAGTCTATATATTTACCTTTATTTCTTCTTCCCTGCATGTATATCAACATCACCCAACACAGCCTGGATCTCCTTGGCTGCCGCCAGTCGAATTCTCTTCTGCTTTCTCGTATCAACAACCACCCGCCAAGTGAAATCCCAAGAAGGTTCGGTTCATAACGATAGCCATGCAACAAATCCCATCGCAATGCCAAAGGAAGTCACATATTGTGGGTGCGAACGAGAATTAAACAGTTTAGACCCCACATCCCTCCAAACGGGCCATAACTATTCGCAAATGCGATTGCAAAGGCAGATCTCGTTGCACCCTCTGTGGTTTGGACTCGCCAGGGTCACATCACGGTATACCTGGATTGTTTTAGCATGAGTTATTGACGTAATGTGAAATGCTCAATCTAGGTCACACTTACTACGCAGTCGAGAAACCTCCGGCGATAGTCGTCGCGGCATACGCACCACTATTGTTTGGGAAGGCATACAGCACGCCGTAGAATGCCAGAATCACAATCATGGATCCAAGTGGGATGGCTGGTTGCATACGGCTGGTATCGCGAAGATGCCGAATGCGACGACCGCCAATGGAATGTTTAGTAGCTGGGTTTCACCCGTACATCTTTTGCCTTTGTTAGCAAATGCACTGTTTTCAAGCTGGAATAACTCACGTAAATCTAAGATTGAAATTGTAAGTCGGTTGATAGATTGTGAGTCCCGACGTGGCAATAGTAAAGGAGGCCCAGCAAAAGAGGAAAATTCGGATTCGCTTGTTCATAAGGTCGTAATTAGGTCGAAGATTGAAGTTAGCCTCTGCCGCTCGAGGAAAGCCGCTCGGTAGGCGGGCTTGAGTGAAGGCCTTTTCTTTTCGGATAACCAGACTGCTGTCGAAATAACTGCGTCATGGTGGGTTAATTATTTCTAGCATTGAAAGTTAAGAGGACAGCTACCAGTTGGGTGCAACTGTTTGGAGCAGAAGGAGGGATCGAATTTTTGAAGGCGAAGGATGGGAGCACCTGCATTTATAGTTGAACGCTGCATGGCTGCCAATAGTAGGGTGGCTAAGACAGACTATGGATTGATTAATCAATCAACCAATCACTCCACTCGCTCCAGGAGAACCTGTGGCTGCCTCCGGGGGATTTTACCTAGAGTTCTAGGAGCAATATTGTTACCAGGCGAGGTTTTTCATGATTCTAGAGGCAGACTTTACACCCCCGGACAGCTAACCCGCTACCCACAAGAAGCAAAAGCCCATATGGTGGGTGCCTCTTACTACACAAGACAGAGCCTAGACGTGGCTGGGTCCGAAAGGCCTTCAATTTTCGTTTATTGTGGGGAAGAAGGGGTATCCAATATTTTGCTGTGTCGCTCTAGATTGTCACTCCGGAATAACGTAGATAGTGACTAGAGAATAACCTACAGCCACAGCGACTGGCAGCGCAACCAGTAGCAGCAGGCTCTTCTGATGGAAGGTAGGTATGGAAAAGTTGAGCAGCTTATCGATGATAATGACAGTCACACAGTCACACATAAGGGAATACGCGCGCGGGGGCATGGTATTTAGCGGTAGGGATGGCCAGGAAAAGAGGCTAGATAACGCATGCCATAGAGCAGCCTCGAACGTAGGCAGTTTCATATAGGAAGCTCGTCTTCGAGTTGAACACGATGATCTTCGAAATCAAGTAGTTTTGACGCCGAACGAATCACTTGCGAGGAAGGTGGTTCATGCAACCAATGGCCATGCGGGAACGAGGAACGAGATGAACCGGCCGACTTTACCGTCTCCGACGGATCGGAAAGCTTAGTACATAGTAAGCTGACCCTGCGGCGGGAAACGGAGAAGATGCATAGCAGGCGGGCGGCCTCCAGGGCGATACAGAAAAGCACAAGGGTTCCCCCAACGCAATTCAAGGCCTAGAAGGAGCAGGCCAAATTGTTGAATGAGCCCTAGCCTCGGACGAAGACAGAGCGATAGCCAAGCCTTCGGAGGTCACAATCATCTTCATTAGTCACGGAAACTCCATCGGAGTTCTGGGCCTGATGTTCGCTGTTCCGAACATTTTGCGGGGAGTTCAATGTATCAAGGGCAACAACATCGAGGAAAGATCATAATGGTCTATTTTTCTCTGTCTTTTGAAGGCTTGGCGCTTCACAATGACTTTCTGTTTTTCCCTTTACGGAAAAAAAACCCATCCATTCATGCTCAACTAATTTTTTCCTATCAGGATATCACGTGGGCCGATCAATTGCTTGAATGGAACCCGACACCGGGGTTTGTTAGGGGATGTTCTGAGTCATTATTATCTTTTTAGAAGGAAAATGGAGGGAATCATGAGGAATTGACTAGAAAATTACTTCGTACGGAAGAAATGAAGCTGTCGACTCATTGCTCGCTAGGTACATATGTAGTATCAATTCAGCTTGTCCTGCAGGTTAAGTGGCGGGGTCAATTGACAGCGTGTCACACAGCGGTTGCCCCGTACTCCCTGAGAGTTCCGCATTTTGATGTACTTCTAGTGGTCTTGACCGCTCATTAATCGAGAAAAATTATAGATTTGTGTATACGACATACGGTAGATACATAAGGCCCTCGCTGAAAAAAAAGGAAAGAAAAAGCACTAATTGGCAATAGTCGTAAACAATCTGCAGAGGCCTTATCGGTGTCTCAATGGCGTGATCATCCATTGGGGGACCGATCACGGAGATCATGGGGTATTGATACTGGCGGAGGACTGAAAATAACAGTAAATTACACAACTTTCCACATGTTCTGCCCAAAAACTGTGGATTCCAGGTACAAGAGGGGTACGTGGAGGTACTGGGCCATGTATCATACCGTATTGATGCCCCTCCAACTTGAATGTGGATCAATTCCACATTGGGATTAGTGTGTATTTCCTCCCCCTCCATATTTCTTTCGACATTTCCCAGACCTTTTCCCTTTCCTTCTCTCACTCACTCTCTCAAAGGAATCGGATTTGTGAAAATTCTATCCTTGAGGCCCCTTCCTTCTTTCCCCCTTTTCACACACATCCATCAGAATGGTTCAATCGTATGTTTTCTCGATTCTCTTATGAACAGTTGCTGGGACAGTTGCTGACTACGTGGATAGATCTATTCTGGGTTTCCCCCGCATGGGAAGACTCCGTGACCTCAAGAAGGCCACCGAGGCTTACTGGGCTGACAAGATCTCCCGCGATGAGCTCCTCGCTGAGGGTAAGCGTCTTCGTCTGGAGCACTGGAAGATCCAGAAGGATGCCGGTGTCGATGTTATTCCCAGCAACGACTTCGCCTTCTACGATCAGGTCCTCGACCACCACCAGCTTTTCGGAACCATCCCCGAGCGTTACTCCAAGTACAACCTCAACCCTCTCGATGAGTACTTCGCCATGGGCCGTGGTCTCCAGAAGGAGGGCATTGATGTTCCCAGTCTGGTATGTGCAAATGATTACAATATAAGTGTCCGGATTCAGTATGCTGACTCAATCAACAGGAAATGGTCAAGTGGTTCGACTCTAACTACCACTACGTGAAGCCCACTCTCCAGGACAACCAGGAGTTCAAGCTCGCTGCCGAGCCCAAGCCCGTTGTTGAGTTCCTTGAGGCCAAGGCCGCTGGCATCATCACCCGCCCCGTCATCCTTGGTCCCGTCTCCTTCTTGACTCTCGGTAAGGCCGACCGTGACCAGACCGTTGACCCGATCTCTCTGCTTGACAAGCTCCTTCCTCTCTACGTCGAGCTTTTGTCCAAGCTCAAGGCCGCTGGCGCCGAGGATGTCCAGATTGACGAGCCCGTCCTCGTCTTCGACCTTGCTGAGAAGTCCAAGGCCGCCTTCAAGCCTGCGTACGAGAAGATTGGTGCCCTCGGTGCCCAGGGTCCCCGCATCACTCTCGCCACCTACTTCGGTGACATCGTCCACAACATCAATGTCCTCGCCGACCTGCAGAGCCTCCACTCTATCCACATCGACCTGGTCCGCAACCCCGAGCAGCTCGACGCTGTCGTCGCCGCTCTCGGCCCTAAGCAGGTCCTCTCCGCCGGTATTGTCGACGGCCGTAACATCTGGAAGACCAACTTCAAGGCCGCCATTGAGAAGGTCGAGAATGCTATTCAGAAGCTCGGCAAGGACCGTGTCATTGTTGCCACCTCCAGCTCCCTCCTTCACGTCCCCCACACTCTCGCCAGCGAGAAGGCCCTTGATGCTGAGGTCCGCGACTGGTTCTCCTTCGCTGTTGAGAAGGCCGCCGAGGTTGTCGTGATCGCTAAGGCTGTCACCGAAGGCCCCGCCGCTGTCCGTGAGCAGCTCGAGGCCAACGCCAAGTCTGTTCAGGCCCGTGCCTCCTCCGCCCGCACCAACGACCCCGCTGTCAAGGCCCGCCAGGCCTCGGTCACTCCTGAGATGCACAACCGCAAGTCCGCCTTCCCTGAGCGTTACGCTGAGCAGACCAAGACCCTCAAGCTCCCTCTCTTCCCCACCACCACCATTGGTTCCTTCCCCCAGACCAAGGAGATCCGCATCCAGCGTAACAAGTTCACCAAGGGTGAGATCACTCCGGAAGAGTACGAGAAGTTCATCGAGAAGGAGATCCAGGATGTTGTCAAGATCCAGGAGGAGCTTGATCTCGATGTCTTCGTCCACGGTGAGCCCGAGCGTAACGACATGGTGCAGTACTTCGGTGAGCGCCTCACTGGTTACGTTTTCACCACCCACGCCTGGGTTCAGTCCTACGGCTCCCGCTGCGTGCGTCCCCCTATCATTGTCGGTGATATCTCTCGTCCCGCCCCTATGACCGTCAAGGAGTCCAAGTTCGCTGCTTCCATCTCCCCCAAGCCCATGAAGGGCATGCTCACTGGTCCTATCACTTGCCTGCGGTGGTCTTTCCCCCGTGACGATGTCCACCAGTCTGTCCAGGCTCAGCAGCTTGCTCTCGCCCTCCGCGACGAGGTTGTTGACCTCGAGGCCGCTGGCATCGCTGTGATCCAGGTCGACGAGCCCGCTCTCCGTGAGGGTCTGCCCCTCCGCGCTGGTGACGCTCGCGCCGCCTACCTCAAGTGGGCTGTTGACTCCTTCAAGCTCTCCACCGCTGGTGTCACTGATGGCACTCAGATCCACTCCCACTTCTGCTACTCTGAGTTCCAGGACTTCTTCCACGCCATTGCCGCTCTCGATGCCGATGTTCTGTCCATTGAGAACAGCAAGTCCGATGCTAAGCTCCTCAAGGTCTTCATCGACGAGGCCTACCCTCGCCACATTGGCCCCGGCGTTTACGATATTCACTCCCCTCGTGTCCCCACCGAGCAGGAGATCAAGGACCGCATCGAGGAGATGCTGGCATACTTGACTCCTCAGCAATTATGGTGCAACCCTGATGTGCGTAAATTCCCCACCCTCCTGCTATATACTTTTTTACTAACATATCATCTAGTGGTTCGTCATCCTGACTCGAAATTCGAATTTTTTTTGGTTGTTGGTGCTAATATGCTTCTTTTTACAGTGGACTCAAGACTCGTGGCTGGCCCGAGACCAAGGCGGCTCTCACCGCGGTAAGAAGTGGCAATTTCCTTGAAAATGAGGTACAAAATGCTGATCAAACACAAACAGATGGTCAACGCTGCCAAGTACTTCCGCCAGAAGTACGCGCAGTAAATTCTTTCAATTTACCACTAATTTAATGAGGAGGCGACAATCAACCTGTCGCCTCGGTAGGAGTTTTCTTTATTGATGAGTTACGACGATGATACCAAAAGTTCAACATATGGGTTTCAACGGGTTTTCTAGAGGATACCAAAAGCGGGCCTGGAGTTTCAACATGACTGACGATTTATTTCTGGCGCTGGCCGACATCATGACCTACTTCCGTTGTGATATTCGGTTGGTGCTGGCTTTACCATTTCAACATTGTGTGGTTTTCCACACACAGCAAGCTCTACAACCTTGCTTGGTCAAATTTGCATTGTCGAATTTGACCTACTGTTTCTATTGTCGTGTAGAATCAGTTGTCAATATTACAATTTACAATATTTCGTGTTTCTTGTAGCTTTTCTGTGATTTGGAGTGAGAATGCTTGCTCTTCTAATGTACGAGTAGCATGTTAAATTAGTTCTTATATTGTGGGAGAACTGCGATGAGAACCTTGGAATGTCGTATGGACAGAAACAGGGGATGTAGCCAATTATCCAACCACTCTCAGTGAGTAAAGTCAAGCTCGGCGTACTCGTCACAGACCTCGAACAGTTTGGCCCGCGTTCCAGGTTCCTAGGAAGAGGTTAGCATGGCCATGTCTCAGAAACCAGGTCAAACAAAGGCAGATAGTGTACTAACACTAGGACTGTGACCAGCATCAGGAGTCCAAAACAACCGCGAGTCCGGCAAGCCCTTGTGCAGATCCCAAGCTGTCTGCGGCGGGCAGACAATATCATAGCGGCCCTGGATAATAGTGGCTATAATTGATGAGTTAGCCCAGCTCAAGACACAATATTTTGTCCAAGAGTAGGAAGTAACTGACTCGGAATATGGCTAATCCGCCTCAAATTCTCCCCCTTGAGAATCTGATCTTCTTCTAGGAAACCTCCGTTCATAAAGTAATGAGCCTCGAGCCCTGCATGAGCAAGCACCCACGCATCATCTTCCAGTTGAGCGAAAGCCTCAGGCTCCGGTCTCAAAGTCCCAATACTTAAATCCCACCTATTCCATTCTCTCGCTGCTGCAACTCTTGTCTCGTAATCTTCCGAAACAAGGAGATCATAGTACGCTTCATTCGGTCTGTCCCGATCCTTTTCAGGGAGATAATTGACAAATGCTTCGTAGGCTTCAGGGAAGATATTTGCTGCGCCAATGGATCCACGCGAGAACTCGAGTTCAGATTTCCTGACAGTGAATATTCCCCGTAGTATCAAAGAACCAACCATCTCCGGGTAGGCTTGTGCATAAAGCAAAGACAGGGTTGAACCCCACGAACCACCGAAGACGAGATGCCATTTCGTGATTTGGAGGTGCTTGCGTAGCACTTCAATATCAGAAACCAGGTGTTGACTTGTATTCTCGCGTAGTTCGGCTGCGGGTGTCGATTTCCCGGCACCACGTTGGTCGAACAGTACCACGCGGTAGATGGCTGGGTTGAAGTATTGTGTGTTGCTGTATGAGGTATGCCCGCCGGGTCCACCGTGGAGGTAGAGGACTAGTGACGTTAGTATATTTGCCATTCAAGCTTTTGGAAAGCCTATAAGGTGTAGTCAATGATAATCGAGTACTCGGAAGCGGGGGAATTGTCTATTTTGACAAAGGTATCTTACCTGGCTTCCCATCTTGTCTGCCGTATTGCTCATAATGTAGAGTATGGATATTGCTGACCGGCAATTTCCCTATATCAAAGGCGGCTGAGTGGGTATATCCGGTCAGTGGATCGGCCATATTGAATTCCGAGTATACTCCGTACAACTAGTGAAGGGAGATTCAATGCTTGGGGATATTGTCTCTAATAACATGAACGTGGCACAAAAATGACTCATATTAGCGAGACAGGGATGTTTCGGACCGCCTTCACTCATTAGAGAACTCCGGTCACTACAAGGATCAGGTATACCCAGGTAGTGCTTTTCACACACGATTTTCACATATTTAGATAGGCTGGTCCCTCGCTTCCCACATCAGGTTCAACGCTCTGGTTGGAACTCGCACATATACCTTTATCGAATATAATTAGATTTAAAGTTACTATAATCAACAGGTGAAATGGTTCAATTGCATCAAAAGAAAGTACAGTCAACTATCTGGCAGTGGTCACGGCCTCTGAGTCAATCAGGCGACAGCGACACATCTCGTCCCAGCCGGAAACGTCAACAGTTGGGGTCTCCTGGCGCCCATTTGCGATCCACGCATCCACGGCTTTCCTCTGCTCTGCCGTGGGGGTGTGCATGATTTAGCTCTGCTTAATGGAGACCAGCCAATCGAACCTCGCTATTTCCCTTTCCCACAACCCTAACCAGGCCTCCTCAATCTCTGCCCTTGTGTGTTTATATGTGGCAGTAGGACGTTTTTCCATCTTCTTTTTCGCTTTGGAGACCTTTCTTTTTGGCCAGTACTCTAAAAGCCCTAATGCTTGTTGCAGCTAGGTAAGTGCACTTTTCGATGCTTTCAATAACTGCATGAAGTAACCAAGTAGAATCATCGGACTCTTTTCACCATTCTGTCGAAGGGGTATTGGCATATAAACCAAGTATATAGTTGAGGGCCCTCCCGAGGCCATTGTGATACATCATGACTCATGCTGGTTCATGATGACCGCCGATCAATACCCATTGACCAGTCCGACGTAAGTTCGACTAAAAATTACTCTCTATACATACATGTTCTATCATCGTAATATTATTCATGTGCTTGTCGCACTACAATGGAGATCTAGATCTAGTAACATTGTGGTCGTTCTAGACGGGAGACGGCATACTACGAGGACAACTCGATTAGAGTATTGAATGTAATACTATCGTTGCTGTTTACTGAACTGAGTATAAATACTATCAAGGTATTCCTCCTAGATGGCATGTAGAAATCAAGTACTTCGGCCGAAACACTCAAAATAATTGGTATAACGAACCAAATGTGGATGTATATCTCTTGGAAGAGAGCGTGATACTGCAGTAAGTAATTGGTTCGATATTTCTATTTTATTCGAAGAAACAAAGGCATGACGAAAAAACTCCGTTTGAACCCAGAGATCACATTGCTTTTGGTGATTTTCTTATATGATGCAACTATTTTTGTCGACATCGTCCGAAAGCTTTCCATTACCGTTATTGTTACGAGTCCGGCATGACCCATATAATCAAATACTAACTTGACCTTGAATTTCGAAAATAGGAATAAATTCTAAAAAAAAGTACATGTTCTAAACCGATCTCGATTACCAACGCCCAATATTCGCCAGCCCCAACGCCCAAAGCCGCCCTAATCAACCAGCCCTCGGAGCAACAACCACATCCCTCACATACGAAAACATCTCACGTGGTTTGTTAACAAAGACACTATGGCCAGCCTCACGGAATAGATGATACGACACACCACGCTCCTCAGTCCACGTACTCACAGCAGCAGCAGTGGGAGTGGCGGTCGACAGCGTAGTAGACGCGGGCGTATGCTCGAGCAGAAGCTGCTTGGTCGCCGACGGCGCAGCATTATCAGCAAAGAACGGCTTACTCGGCTTCTGCGCGAAGCCCTGCGCACCACGCCACGTCATATTCTGCAGCGAGAGTTCCGCGCCAAAGTGGTTGATCAACATATCCCACTCGCCTGAGTAGATATGGAGCGAGATGTTGTGGTCGGTAACCAGAGATGGGAGGATGAAGTACTCCGGTGGCACGGGGGAGGGCACTGAGAGGAGCGTATTTAAGATTGTGGAGTTGCAGGCGCTGTAAAGTCCGCTGTTATCGACATGCAGGGCGGCCTGGACATCTGCGCGGCCGAAGTACTCTGCCATCAGTGGGAGCTCTGAAACGGCGCTGCAGTCGTGGGATATGTCGTAAATGTCGAAGCAGCCACGGGTTGTGCGGTTGGCGGAGACGGCTGTTAGGTAGTCACTTGCTGTTGAGAAGACGGCGCAGGGGCCGTAGCAGGTTGAGTTGAAGATCGAGCTGCGGACTTCTTCCGGGGTTGTGGGTGAGATATCGCATGCCGCGTTGACGGCACTTGCTAGATCTCGACGTCGGAGGTTGAAGTACTCTGGGTTTCCGGGGATATGAATCCTAGCCTCGGGAGGGTACATGGACGATTCTGCTAGCACGTCGTTGAAGCCGCAGGTTTCGTCCGCCTCGTCGAAGACAGATAGAACGTCTTCGGGAATTTGAAGGAGGCCCAACTGTGACCTGAGATATTTGCCCATTGCAACAGCCGCCATGGCTGCCCCATTTCCCCAAGATCCATCACCGAGGGACATCGAACGCACATCGAGAGGCAGAGAATCTTTACCCTCGAGAAGCTCTGATGCAAAATAGGGTATGTAGATGCCTGCATATGACTCCCCCATTAAGTGGATCTGCTTTTTCTGGAGGTGCGGGAAGTATTCGAAGAAGCCACGCAGCCACTGCGTAAAGTCCGTCGTTACCCGGTCATTGTTCTTAACCGGGTAAGGGAAGCTGGCTGTGGAGTAGCCAGTGCCGACGGGCTGATCAACGTAAAGGACATTGCCCAGCTTTGTCCACGAGTGTGGGTTGCGAATGAATTGAGTTGAATTGCCATCAAACGTAATGGGTCCATTGCCGGTCGTTAGACCTATCAAGGATGAGCAACCAGGGCCGCCATTGAACCAAACTATACGACTCTGTTAGCAACCACCTTTGCATGTCCTGTCCCATTCAGCCTTACTGATCAAATTGTCATCATATGCCGGTTGCTCTGACTGGAATAGCCAAAAGAATATCTCATTTCCATCTGCCGTCCCCGGAACCGGAAGGCGACCAGCCCAGCTGGGTGGAAGGTCCGAAACGCCCGGCAAGGAATGTACTTCGAACCGTGCAGTATTGTATGAAGCAATTGCTCGTGAGAAAACAAAGCCAGGGGCTGCCCATAGGACATTAAAGAAGTATAGCAGTGCGGAGATATTCATGATTGGAACTCGCGCTTTGTCCAGCTATGATGATCCTTTCCCTTCGGCAAGTAATCGAGATGATATTGCGTAGTAAAGATGTAGGATGATCATGCAGATCAGATTCCACGTGGAAATCATGTTTCCTTTTTATCTCTTCCTTTTTAGACATGGTGGCGTTATTGAGCTATTGAGCGGGCATTTGTTGAGCCAGATTTGGGTGTCAATAAGGCCGGTGGGGTTATTGTGGCCAAAGACATGGCCAGTGGAGTTGGAAGATTCACGGAGCTGATATCCGTCTATAAGCAGTAGATGCCTCCTGAATCACGGTGATTTTATTCAGATCCGAGATGAAAGTGAGTATCAATTGGTGGGAGTTAAGTGATGAAGGTAGGCGAAGTACAGGGTTGCCAAGGAATATTAAGGCCTTGTTTATCAGGCATAAGGTAATCAGGCAATAAGGCATAAAGTCGCCAAGGCATGAACCAAAAACATTCCGATCTCGACGAGAGGGGCCCTGCTTCATCTCTCCTCGATACTTCGTACTTACTTACTCCATACTCTCTGCACTCTTCTCTGCCAAGCTGGGACTATGTACGGAGTACGGAGTAGTTGGTAATGCGCAACTCGACTGCATCCAGTGGTTCCCCGAGAAAAGGAGACTCTCACGTGGCCAGTGCTGGTTTCAAGGTTCAAAGTGAGGCGACTAATCCCCCTTTTCTTTTTTTCCTAGGACATCAAATTCAGATAACAAGATTCAATCGGAAATGGAAAGATGTGACCATGTCGAGATATACCCAGTAGTCGAGGGGGGCTGCTCGCGGGTAGCAGCATAGGGAATGTCTGGTTGCGTCCAGCCGAATCCGGTGTAGATGCGATACAACACTCACTATATCAGTTCATCCCGGTCGCTTTGCCAACTCCTTTTCTTTCTTTTCTTTCTTTTCGTTCTTTGATTTGTCTATTGTGTCTTTTTTTACTCGGGAATTTGGTCTTGTTTGCTCTCTTAAGAGTATATGCCCTTTTCTGCTTTGGGATCTCATATACACTCTTTGTTCTGAATTTATATTCTCTTTTTAATCGGATTCTTATACACTTCTTTTTTTTTTTTTATTTCGGTGTGTTTCAATATTCTAATTTCCACCCGCTATCCTTTTACCTTCCAAAGTTCCTCCCTACCCTGCAACCCCCCTGATCGGAAACCACGAGGCGATCGACGCAGATCCAAGCAATCCTCGGCTCCACAGGAATTGACAGCTCACTTGCATCACTTTTCGGTGACTGCGGATTGGCTGCCTGCCTGAGGCAAACAGGGGGTTATTAAATTTGTGAGTGGGAGTTGCATAGGGGCGTATTCGCCTTGTTCTGTGCTTAGGCGCATGGCGTGGTCTCGCCATTGCCACCCCCAAAATCTTCCTTTTATCTGACTGTCTGAGCAGGGGAGGTTCAGATATATCGTGATTAGCGATGGATCTACAAGGCACAAAAGAAGCCCGGACCCAGGAGGAGGGCGCTGAAGGCCCTCTAGAGGCATATGGTGCTGGAGGTGGTCGTTCTAAAGAGTATCACAAGAATGAGGGGCGAGATTCTCACAATCGTGACGACCGATCTTCCATTCATCCTCTCCGCCGTCGTCAACAACCCTTCGCCTATCCCCATGGAGCTCGACAATCTGCACCGCCGACACCAGCTGCTGTCACTCGGCTTCGGGAGCCCTCGCCGTCACCGGAAGCTATCAGTATACCCCAAGAGTTGGGACTAGGGTCCCGGGATCTGCGCCTATTGCGCAAGGCTCGGCGATCCCCGCCGGTTACAAAGAAGACTCTCAGCGAGCTTGATCTACCCTGTATCATGAGCAACATCAACCTCCGTATGGACGCCAATTTCGACCGCGACCTGCACTTCAAGCCTGACCTAGACGGAGAGAAGGGCCAACGCAAGCGGAAAGAAGCCGCCGATTATTGGGACTCTTTGGCTGCAGAGATCAGTATCTACTCTTACCATGCTGCGACTGCCGATGCCACCACCGAGGAAGTCGAGTCGAGTGATGGTACTCGACGCACCTTCGATCCCCGTTTGCCCGCCCTGTTCGAGACATTGCAGGACGTCATCAAGACCCTTGTTCCGGAACGGGATCACCCAACTGTCATGCAGAACTTGGAAGTCCCACTACTGATGCAGCAAATACGCAAAGGCGTTCTCGACATGCTCACGCTGGCCAAATGGCTGGCGAAACTCCTGAAAACACATTGCGCTCCGATGCGAGATGAGTGGGCAGATTCTATGGTCGAGCAAATCGAAAAGGGTTCACACTCCCAGGACCCCCAGGAGATTGTCAACGGCCTGCGAACATTATTTTCGATCCTAGAGGCGATGAAGTTGGTATGTCATATCTACCCCTTGCTGTTCTTGCAACGTTCCGAACTAATTCGTGGCTTGATAGGACGTCGCCAACCATCAGATCCGAGCATTCCGCGTTCTCCTCATCGAAGACACAGTCCCCTTCCTCCAAGAATACTTCCAAGGCAAGATGAACCGCGGCGGCTTCCAGGTCGAGACCGCCCGCCACTGGTACCTATCTGTGCGCGAACAAGCCCGTCGAGACGATGCAAATGCAGAAGCCCAAAAAACAACTCCAACCCCAGAAACAGAAGACACTCTTAAACCCCTCGAAGCCCTGTTCCGCGGCATCTCCGCCCAACTCCTCCAATTCAGTCCGCCCGTTGACTTTCCCGAAACCTTCCTCTTTGACTCCGAGCGCCTCTGGCAACTCCGCTCAACAGTTCAAAACCTAATCAACCTCGACATCGCCTGGTACATCTTCGAGTCCTACGTCAACAAACACAAGCGGTATCTCTCCACACCAGAAGAAACCTACTCCACCTTCCGCTCACGCGTCTGGTCCCTAATGGAAGACGGCATGGACCTGGAGAACCGCGTCGCGGGGAACCCAGATAACAACGACGACGATCCCGACCACCGCGGCGGAAAGCGCTGGACGCAAAATATGCGCTGTATTGCACTGGAGATTGCCCGCTTTGCATGTGCCGCGCTGCAGCTCGACCCTGTCGTCGCGGACGAGGTCATTATTCCCATTGAGGAAGCGCTCGAATGGCATCTCTCGAACGAGTCCGATCTCTTCGTCTTCTTCCAAAATAGTATGCGTAGCAAGATTCTTGCTACCACCCTGGCGGCGGCCCGCAGATTCTTGCCGTTGTCACCGTTGGCGATCTGTGAGTCTCAGCGGGCTCCTCTATCTGCCGCTTTGGGTCCTGCTGCGCCACAGACTGGAACTGCGGGTGCGTCTGGATCAGTGAGCACTTCCTCGCTGATGCTGACGCCGCAGCAGTCGGATATCGAGCGTATCGGGATGCGTCTTGCTCATATAGGCGTGCTGCATTGGCGTGTTTGGGCTCCGTTGTTGTACCTCCGAGATGAGATTGCAATGGTCGAGCTTGGACAGCCAGCATTGGTATAATCTGCTCTTGTTTTGGTCTTTACTTTTGCTCTTTGCTCTTTGGATTTTCGGTGTTTGGTTATTTTTATTATTTTTTACTTGCTGTTTTCGAATGTTTCGATTGACTTGCTTTTCAGCGCCTTGCATTTACTGCTTATTGGGGGAGTTTTATTATTCACACCGTTTTACCGACATAAGGGGCTCTCGGTGTTATATTTTGTCTGGGAAATAGAAGGCGCATATAATATTTATTTGTTATATCAACTGTTAGTAGAGGTCCTAAGAAATGACAGTCTACTCTACACTAAGTCCAACAGAACCCTGGAAATACCAAGAAGTAACGAACTCAATCCGACCCAGTGCCACGGTAGCCGCGAACGTCAATGGCCCGTGCACCGATCAGCAATCCACCTTCAAGAATCCCGAGATCCCCTTCCAAAGCCCATGCATCCAGCCTAAAATTGCCGTTACAGGTCTTCCGCACAGCCAGACACGGAAATCCGGTATTTACCGTGCTCGTGATTGTGCCTGTACCAGGAAGTCCAGACCCCGCACCCAATGCCACCCTTGGCAAGCAAACACAAACAAACCCCCCAATGCGTCTCACTGCAGTACTGTACTCCCCAACCCACCCTTGGCTTGCATGTTTGAAATCAGCACAATTGCAGCGCATCGCGCGCGCAACGGGCATCCAATCATCTGGTACGAAGGGTGTTCTTATTGAGCGCATTGCAGCGGAGTTGACGTTGCATTCACGGTCACAGGCGCAGTTGCAGTTGCAGTTGTCGGCTGCCGCGGATGGTGTTGCAGAGGGTATCACTAGTAGTCCCAATGCCAACCCCAGTACCAGTGCTAGTGCCACCACCGGGCTAAGCCAAGATCGACGGGTCGATCTGCGGCTGGTGTCGACAAAAACTCGGTCAACTAAGACCAAGACCAAGGCCGAGACCGAGTCGGCAGGCTTGTCAACATCAAATCCTGCGCAACCATGGAGCATTCTCAGTATCGATATGGGGGTTCAGAATCTCGCATTCGCGCATCTGCGAGTGCCCCGCTCTGGGACCCCAGGTGTCGGGATAGACGCAGCGAACCCCAAACTCCCAGAGTTAACGGCCTGGCACCGACTCGCTGTTTCGGATATATCAAGTTTGAACCTAATACCCGGGGAGAATACCAGTATAATCAAACCCGAACCAATATCAGGATCTGGTGATGCCATGGAATCATCCCAATCCAATCTCCCAGTAGAAACGGAAAAAGACCCGTCCGCCAAGATCGCTCAATCCTCAAAAGAAAAAGACTCCTTCTCGCCTGACCTCTATGCTGCAAATGCCTACACCCTAATCTCATCACTCATAGCTGCATACCGCCCCACGCATGTGCTCATAGAGCGTCAGCGCTTTCGCTCGGGCGGGGGCAGTGCCGTCCTTGAATGGACGCTACGCGTTGGCTTGTTGGAGGGCATGCTGTACGCTGTTCTGCATACGCTCCGACAGGAGAGGTGCGGGGAAGTTGCGGATTTGGTTGTTCGAGGCGTTGAGCCGAGACGGGTAGTGAGGTATTGGCTTGAGGGTGGTTCTGGGATATCAGATTCGGGGAAAGGAGACATGGAAAAATCCGAAATCGGGGGAAAGGTGAAGGAGAAGAGACCCAATGCTCGAGAAGTGAAGAAGGCTAAAATCGATCTTGTTGGACGGTGGCTTTCTGCTGCGATGCGGGGTACCAATTCTTGCCCGGAGACGGGAGGGGGTATGAAGAAGCACAAGCTGGGTATTTCTGCCGACAATAAGATAGTGCTTGCGGATAAATCCGAGTGTCCTGCTCTGCATGGTGTTGCGGGTGCGTATATGCGGAAATGGCAGGGTCAGACGCAGACGTCGAAGAAGGGGAAAGGGAAGGGGTCTCGTGCTTTGAAGAGCGGATCTATTCCTCCGTTGCGTGTATCCCCTCAGTCTGATATGGTGAACGAGGTGGCTGCTGTTGATCCGGGGAAACTCGATGATCTGGCGGATTGTTTGTTGCAGGGTGTGACATGGGTTGAATGGCAGATTATGCGGGAGCGGGTTGTGAGGGAAGGGGTTGAAGCGTTGGATTCGATACCATAAAGATATCAACATTCATTCTGAGTGGCACAGGCAGGATGATGATGGGAGGATGCATGCCTTCTAGGGATGAAGCTGGATATTCGAATTCTGTATATTATTCTGATGTACATTAATACTCTCGAATGTACAAATGACATGAGATATCAACTCAAAGCTCTACTATACTATATATCCACGTCCCTATGTGTTGTTCCTGACACAGCCCAAGATCGACACTGATCGACAGGTCCGTCACGGGCCAAGCCTTACTATAAGCTCTCCGGGATAGAGAGCCTCGTCCACTACATTCTTACGTATCTTACAAATGAAGTAGAGATATTTTTTGGTAAACAGGCAAATGCCTCAAGTCAATTCAGGGTTTCTAACCTTGGATACCGATATTGCTCACAGCATCGGCTTTCGACACGGAAAGAAAGACACGAAGACGAAAAAACAACGCAAAGATCATTCGCAAAATGAAGATCTGTAAAGATCACGCAAGATCGATTTTTTCCCTTCACAACAGAAAAGGGGCAAGATCCAGTCCTCAAAGCAGACGTGTCACCACCCGTCAAGACGATACGAAAGAAAAGGTTCCGAGTCCAATGGTGAATGGCTCAATCTCACATTGGAGAGTAAAAATGTAGCGCAAGGAAATGCCACGCCAGGAGTATTGAAGATCGAGGACCGCGGCTAGAATTGAGGTTCGCCTGCAAAACGTAAACAAGCAGGCAGGGAAAGCTTGGGCCCAAAACAATCCGGCATGACAAGACCATTGCAAGAATAGAAGAAGTCGAAAAGAAGAAACATGGCAAAAAATGGAGCGTAAATAAAAAGTGAAATCGAAACCGTATGTACCGAAACTTGTCAAAAATAGGTACAGTACCAGCACGCCTCTGCGCGAGTAGAAGGAAATCGGAACTTTCTCTCAGATCATTAACAAGCTCGCAACTCGCTGCCATGTGGAGGTGGAGCCTCCCCTCACCTTAGCAGTGTGTTGTTTAGATGAAGTGGCGGCGCCAGTTGGCCAAGGAAGGCTTGCCAGTGGGGGTGCTGCTGGGCGATGGCTGGCCGCTGGAGGAGGGGATAGGCTTGATGCTGGCGCTAGCGGAAGGAGTCCGGGTGGCGAAACCGCTGGAAGAAGGAGTAGGAGTGCGGGTGATGGGAATGCGGGTGGAGCTGGTGTATGGGCGGGTAGTGGACTCCGACACGGTCTCACCGTTGCCCTCACCGTTGCCCTCACCGTTGCCATTGCCATTGCCATTGCCATTGCCGTTGCCGTTGCCGTTGCCGTTGCCGGGGGTCTGGGTCTCGGTAGCACCCTAGAAAAAAAAAAAAAAGAATGTTAATTTTTGATGTGCCAGTTAAGGGAATTAGCAACACGTACAGCAGTCACAGTCTCAGTGACGGTAGCAGTAACGGTAACAGCGCCGCAAGAACCAGAACCAGAACCATTGCCGGCCTCACCGGAGGGAGTGGGAACCTCAACGATAGTGACGGTCTCGGTCTTGGTGCTGTTGATAGTAGAAGTGCGAGTGCGGGTGATGTCCCCAGCGGACTCGGTGGCCGAGGCTTCAGAGCCAGACTGGGTCTATATCAAAGTTAGCTCAAAGTTACAAAGCATAAGATATCAGAAGAGCACATACGGCAGTGACGGTGTGCTCCCGAGTGGCAGTCTTGGAGATGGTAGTGGTAATGACGCTAGTGGAAGTTCCAGAGGTCACAGTGTAGGTCACAGTAACGGAGCCATCGCCAGGGACGTCAGTGCCAGCGGGAGCGGACACACTGCTAGACACGCCGGAAGAGGACTTGGTAGGAAGACCAGTAGGGCGGGAGCTGATGGGAGTGCGGGTGACGGCAGGCTTGCTGCTAGAAGCGACAGGCGAAGAAGAGCCAGCAGGCACAGAGGAGCTCACAGCAGGGGTCGAAACAACCGAAGAGGAAGGAACGACGGAAGGAGCAACGGAAGGAATGGAGCTGGAAGCCACCGAGGGAGCAGAAGAAGACTGCACGGTGGATGATTCCTCAGGAGCAGACACGGCAGAAGAAGAAGAAGCCGTAGGAGCTGGCTCGGCAGCAGTGGGCACAACGAGGACGGTCGAGGTCGAAGCTTCGGCACCAGGGGTGACGGAGCGAGCCAGGACGCGACGAGCATGGAGACCCTCGTGAGTGGCCTGGCCCACAGCAGCCAGAGCGGCCACAACGGCAACGGAGAACTTGTTCAAGACAACCATGATGAAGTTATTGGTAACGACGGTGGATACCAAGAAAAAGTCAAGGTGGGATGAGAGAGATGTCAAGAGCAAGAATGCGCGAGCGACCTTGGGAATTTAGCGAGTTGTTTAAGTAAGTGTGTTGAGGAAAGAGCGACTGAGCAAAGTGCGAAATCAATTCGCAGGGAAGGAACGTATGGCTTCTCACAGAGAAGGAAAAGAAGTCAAGAGATAACAAGCTTGAAGAAGTAGAGAAGAGAGAAGAGAGAAGAAAAGAGAGCCCACGTAATTAACTCATTTTCCTTAATTTCCTTAATTTCCTTAAATTAAATCATCGATATCGATTTTAATTTAATATTATAGTATGAAATCCTCCGTAGTACGGGAGTATCTTAAAATCCATTCGATTAAATGTCGGTAATACCGGTGGATCGACGGTATATATGCATCTCCACTGTCTCAGGAACGGACATCTCATTGGACCATTGGCATTTATCCCGAGCCCGTGGGCACCGGGGCTGTGACCTTTAATCTCACATAAAAATCTCATATGATATTGTTCCTATGAGCCTCTTAAGCGACCTATTAAGGTGAGGTGGCGTTGGTGGCGTCACCGGCTATCGACATATCATTTTCGATAGAGTGCTTAATAGGGGGTCATTGAACTTATGTTGTATGGAATATGTTGTGTACCTTTTGTACTCCGGAGAGCATGTCCCCAAACGGCTTTTTAGGGCGCGGACATACATGCACGTGCCATATATCAGAGAAGTCTGACAATATCTGGGGGCCACTTCTATAGGCCACGTCTACAATGTAGATGCTAATGGGGAAACACAGTCCGAGAATCCAGACGATCATTGTAGAGAATAATACGGCTAGGTGTCCGGAACTTACGGGAAAAGGAATTGAAAGCTCTAATGTTCAGCCCCGACTCTACTCGGCTGTAATAATACGGGATACACAATACAATGGCCGTGGGTTTCACATAAATCAGGCTCCCGTGTCCCAGGGTCCCCCGCTTCCCGCCATTTTTCGGGATATAAATTGGTCTTAGAAATAAAGATGGCATTCTGGACTCCACGGGGTAGTCTATCTACTAATTTCCCATACTGTTAAAGATGAAGATGTACACAATTCACTCTAAATGCCGTCCATACTGGAGTTGGTGGGGCACATTGATCAAATCTGCCGTCCACGGGTGTATCGGATGAAATTGATCAAAGAGGTCTAGGCAGGGCTACCAGCACGGCCCTTGTACTTCCAAGGTTGGGTCTTTCGTTTGCAAAGTGTTTCATTTCCCGTAGCACCGAAGCGAGAATTCAGAAAGCCTTGTTTGTGGAGAGGGATCATCCCTGTCATGCACAGAATTGAGATGCCGATACGGAGAAGCTTTCCAAGATGAAACATCCTACTTGAGATTTCGCCCCTGTCTCTACTACCCCTCCTCAACTCCGCAAATTGCTAGGGACTGGTAGCAAATTGCTAGGAATTGCTCATAAGTGAGGAGATCTCAATTCTGTGAACCATGGCGCATGCTGGAGCCATCTTCTGGAAATATCTAAATCTTGGGATGTCGATCTCGATATCGAAGGCGGTGACGTCTTATCGTGACACCTGCATCCCGCATCACAACCTTTGAACCTTGGAACCTTATAGATCACCTATGACGTGGAGTTAAACAATTGACATGTCCTTCCAAGCCCTCCGATCCCAGTATGCCTCACTGCTGAAGCGGTTTCTAACCTCAACCAAAGACTTCGAGGTCTTAACAACCATCCCGCCCGATCACTCCGCAGAATCAGAAACACTCTATGTCTTAGATTCGTCCTTCAATCCCCCCACCCGCGCCCACCTCCGCATTGTCACCACGGCACTTCTAGAAAATCCCCAGCCCCGCCCTCGCGTTCTCCTCCTTCTCGCGACCCAGAATGCGGACAAGCCATCCAAGCCAGCTTCCTTCGAAGACCGGCTCGTGATGATGGAGCTGTTAGCTCGGGATCTCCGTGCCCACCTCGCATCGGCACCGGCCTTCGCTGCCTCGGGATTCACACATGCTGTCGAAACTCTCCCGTTGATTGATATTGGCGTCACAAAAAAGCCCTATTTTATCGATAAAGCTGCTGCCATAGAGACATCGGATTCTTACCCTGTGCCTCTGGAGCAGGTCCATCTTACGGGTTACGATACTTTGATCCGGATCTTCAATTCCAAGTACTATCCTCCGGAACATACCTTGAAGCCTCTGGGACCTTTCTTGTCAAAGCATAGGCTGCGTGTGACTATGCGGCCGAGCGATGAGTGGGGCGGGAGAGAGGAGCAGCTGGGGTATGTGGCGGCCCTTGCTAGAGGGGACCGAGATGACGAGGGTGCACGTAGGGAGTGGGCCGAGCGGATTCAGCTTGTCGAGGGTCGTACCTCTACTGACCAGCCCGTGAGTTCAACTAGAGCCCGCGAGGCGCTGCAATCGGCTCCCCAGGACCTCGACTGGTTGGTTCCTGAAGAGGTGCGGCGGTTTGTGCTATCGGAGCACCCGTATTCCGGAAATTCCAAAGTGTAGATAGACGGAATAACTACCGGGAGACTCCTACAGCCTATGTCCAACTTGTATAATGATAATGCATGAATAATTCATAAACCGATATTCACTGACACTGAGACCTGAGGTCACCCATGTCCCAAAACGCACAATTAAACCACTTTTGATACACATATTGTACAGGACAGCTCGCGACACCAATACAGCAACGCGATCTTCGCATAGTTATGGCACTTTAATCATGACGCATCCTCTTCCTCTTCCCTCTTACCTAGAGTGTACGCCAGCCCACCACCGACCATGTTGACCAAAGCCAAACCCATAGTCGCACCGCGCACGACGCCCCGAACACCAAACTTCTTCATGAATGGCTGTCGACGGCGGGCTGCGAGAAGCAGATACAGCCCGGAGAAAGCTGCGCTAATGCCGGCAGTGTCCGTCTTGAAGCCCTGCAGGTTGGCATAGCTGGAGAAAATCAGCACGGGTGGGAAGAGCATCGGGAAGAACTGGAAGGGGCGCATGTGCTGGGCTGTGATCATGGAGGCGAGCAACGTGGGTGGGAATGAGTTTTCTAGGTTGAGAAACGACATCAGTGAGTGACCACTTGCGACATGGCTTGCCTTGACGGTTGCGCCAGGCTATTCGTAGGCCACTTACCACCCCAGGCCCGGAAGCGCTGGATTACCGTCTGCTTGGTCTTCTCGACAGTTGAATCGTCCGCCATGTTGAGGTATTGAGCTTCGAAGCAGGACTTATTTGATGAATACGGAAGACCGTTTGGAGCTTTGGCAGCCAAGAATTGAGGTTGCTGCAGGTATATCAATGAGACTGGTGTGCTTTAATTGAACTGAATGGGTCTGAGCAGCACTCACAATTGAATATCACCGACTTGGAAAGGTTGGCAGGTTTATCAGTTCGGCAAGTGATGTTATCGCAGTGTCCAGACATTCCGGCGCTTGGCAAAGACACCTAAGACCACGCTTTTTCCCCAATTTATGTCCACCGAATCAGCCACACCTTGTCACTTTGCTTTCGCTGCATCTTGATCAGGCCAATATTTTGCTCTGGCCATCTCATCGCACGTTTGATTAATCTGCCAGACCAACCATATCTCGTGCCGGATTGTTTCTCCTTTATCCGCGGTCCCACGCCACCCTACAACATACGCCCTCCGGATTCTCTCAAACCCCCTCTTCCCTCCTACACCAGCAAATAAGTGCCGTTTAGGATTTATCGTATTTCCCTATAAACTACGGTTGCTATGCCCTCGGCTTCGGCATCTGGCTCTGACGCCAAACGCGGGGGTGCGACGTCGCGCGACCATCAGCAGGGCAACCAGGATCGCAAGTACACGGATGACCAGAAAGCCGCCGTGCTTCGGATCCGAAAATGTCAGCCTACGGCATTTTACGAAATTTTGCTAGTCGAGCGCTCGGCAACGGACAACGAGATTAAGAAGGCGTACCGGAAACAGAGTTTGTTGACGCATCCCGATAAGAATGGGTATGAAGGTGCAGATGAGGCGTTTAAGAGTGAGCAATGACCAACCCTGGCCCAGCTCTTGACATATTGATTCTTACCCGCGGTGGCAGTGGTCTCACGGGCTTTCCAGATCCTCTCCGATGAGGAGAAGAAGTCCAAGTACGACAAATTCGGCGGCGATCCTGATAGCAGGTTCCAGCCCGGACCGAGTGCTTCGAGCGGCGCATCCCCCTTCAGTGGGTTCGGCGGTGGTGGTTTCCCCCGTGGTGGTGCGAGATTCGACGAGGAGGTCTCAGCCGAGGAGATGTTCAACCGGTTCTTCAACGGTGGATTTGGCGGAATGGGCGGTGGTGGTTTCGGTACTACTACCCATCCCTCTGGTATTCGCTTGACCTGAACTAATCGTGTGCTACTATAGGTGGTCCGCAATTCGTCTTCAACATGGGAGGCGGCCCGGGTTTCCGAGTGCATCAGTTTGGAGGCCAGGCGCCCCGCCGCAGACCTCGCCCAGCAGCCGCCGAGCAGGAAGCTCAAATCGATGCCCGCAGTTTCCTTCGCCAACTATTGCCGCTTATCATTCTATTTATCCTGCCGCTCCTCTCCTCTCTCTTCTCTGGCCCCTCAGCCCCATCCGGACCCTCCTATCGCTTTGATACCCCCGTCTCCCCGCATACACTTGGCCGCTCGACCCCGAAACTTAATCTCAATTACTTTGTGAACCCCCTCGATGTGGATAACTTTAGTGCCCGAAACTTCCGAGAGCTAGACACGCGCGTGGAGGTGGAATATGTCAGGACACTGCGGAATGAATGTGACGCCGAAGCCCATGAGCGGGAAAGGAGGCTGCAAGAAGCGCAGGGGTGGCTCTTCCCTGATGTTGAGAAGATGAAGAAGGCTCGTGCAATGGAGATGCCGAGCTGTCGACGTCTGGATCAACTGAAAATGAAGGGGAGATACTAAATGCACTGTGGACTTTGGAGGCTTACGCCGCATCTTTTCATGGCATGTTGTTTCTTTGTTGGGCTCTTTTGCAAAAGAACGTGCTCTAATATCATTAGCCCATCCACAAGGTGGCATCTATGGGAGTTTCAGTTCATTAGCTGTATATTTTATTTTTCCTAGAGTTTCGAATGCATCTAAGATATCAGTGGCTTTGTCTTCTTCCGAGGTTTGGTTAAACTGCGACATTTGGTTTCATCTCTGATGTCACGTTCCGGTTGAGATGCATGGAGATATATCACATCACAGTATTGTTTGTTGAGGTTGTAGCCATAAATCTGTTATTGCTTGACTTGATATTCAATCATCTGATAGTTCAACGTATGAAAAAATACATTCATAGGAAGGACTAAGATGAGTGTACCATGCATGTAAATACAGATAGTGACTTTGGAGGTACATAGTTTTATGTGGTGAGACCTTGAAATAAGAAGTACCCATCCTGTATCTCGTCCTACCATGGACAATGAGATCTGCTTAGTCAAATTTGATCACGGCCCCGGGGCGCTGAATCTCGAATCAGAACAGAAAGGAATCTCGGCGATCATCACGGAATCACAAACATCTCGTTCACCTTCTCCAGATTCTATACTTTCCCCCGCTTTGAGGCTTAGGAGCAGCCTTATTCCGCTTTCACGCCTCCTTATGATTCCCACACGATCACGACAATATTGATATTCTGCCGACCCGATCCACCGGATTAGCGGTCTTGCCAAACTTTCAAAAACCGCTTATCGTCTGACTTGGAGTCAAGATGTCGGATACACTTTCTGACGCAGACAAGGTCAGTTACTTGTTGTGCTCAAATTACGAAGCAATCCCGCCCCCGCAGTGACACGGAGACTGACATATCTTTTCGATAAAAAAAAGATTCGCAACAAGCGACTTGCGAAGCTCTCAAACCCGGTCCAAGCCTCCGGAGACAGCAACTCTGAATCGGCACAGAGCTCAGCTAACACATCTCCATCACATTCACCACTGTCCACTCAGCCACCGAGCCGTCTTTTCAACGCGCCACCAACCCCGCAGCAGTCAGAGGGGAAGCGGATCAAGATCACACCGGCCGCGGCTACACCAGACCGACCACGATCCGCCGCTCCCTCAGCCCCGAGCACCCCTCCACCTCAGAAAATTGAAAGCATCGAGGCTTTCGAAGACCGGACACTAAGCGCCGTGTTCAGAGTGACCCTCAAGGAAGAAGGGCAGCGTGATATTCATGGCAACCGCACTTACTTACCTGGACTTCGGACTGAACTGCAGGATGAGGGCCAGGATCTGCGCATCCAGGTCGCGGTTCTAGATCAAGCCCTCCTAGAGGCCGCATCAAAGGCCGAGAGACAGCGTCCCCTTGACTATCTGCTGCCATGCTGGAAGCGCATCACAAAGCTGTACAAGGGATTGAGGCGGACGGGAGATGAGGACCCAAAGTATCAGGTTCTCTGTGAGGCGCGGCGTCTATGTATGAGCTACTGTATCTTTGCGATTACGATGCCAGAGATGTTTGGGTTCGTTTTTCTGGAATGCCACTGCATTGGCACTAGATACTGACTGTCAGGACTATAGGAGCGAATGGTCCCCGCAATCATCGTTGGCCTCGTACCTTCTCATCGACCCTGAGGATGACAGAGGAATCGATTTCGAATTTATCAATGAGGCTGTCAGAAGATTTGACGAAGACGACTCTGTCAAGCCTGCTTTCATATCTGCCGTCGAGCAGTTGAGCGCGCAGCTTTCTTCTATGAATGTTAACGATGACTACAAGTCATACGCTATTGTAAGCTAAGCGCCCCAATTTCCTTGGACCACGTCTGACCAGTTTGTTCAGGCTCTTCGAAATCTTGTTCGCCACGGTTCCATCGCTGCTGCAATCACGGAATCGTCCATTTTTAACAACACGAAGGACCCTGCTCAATTCGAGAAAACCACTCTTTTGGGTCCATGGTTCCGCCTCTCACCTCTCCAAGCTAACGTCACCATGTCTTATTTCTCTAGTCCCAAAACCCGGGACCAGGCTTACATTTCCAATGCCCAGCGATCGCTTCGAATGACACAGCAGATGCTTAGCTCTGACCTTCTTGACGTTATCAACCATCTCATTCGGGCCTCGAAAGAGGCTCGGGACCGTGTTTTGGATTGGTTCGCTACTGCTATGAACATCAACCACAAACGACGGGCGATGCAGGTCGATCCGGAGCAAGTATCGTCTGACGGCTTCATGTTCAATATCACAACTTGCCTCGATCAGCTCTGTGAGCCATTCATGGATGCAGCATTCACCAAGATCGACAGAGTCGATGCAGATTATCTCCACCGCGATTCTCGAGTTGACATGCGGGATGAGACCAAAATTAATGCCGATCAGCATGCTTCCGACGCTTTCTACTCCAAGAAGGTTGAAGGAACATCAAACTTTATCACTGAAATATTTTTCCTGACTGTCGCAGCTCATCACTACGGCAGTGAATCATTGACGTCAAAGATGGAGCAACTCGAGAAAGATGTGCGACATATGGAGAGTACAATCACTAAATTCGAACTCGAGCGAGTTCGCTGGCTTAACAATCCGCAGCAATTGCGCACCTTCGATACGGCCCTGAAGAAGTACAAGGACAAGCTCGACCTGGGTATTGCTCTCAAGTACAGTCTGCAGGGTGTGTTGTTTGACGAGCACTGGCAAGCTCGTTCCATGCTATTCATGCGATATGTTACCGTGTGGCTTCTGAGACTCGTCTCGGGAAAGAACTTCCCCAAGGAACAGGTTACCCTTCCTCTTCCAGAGCAGCAGCCTGAAGTCTTCAAATGTCTACCAGAGTACTTCTTGGAGGACGTTGTGAGCAACTTCAAGTTTATCATGTGGTGCATGCCACAGATCATTACCGCCACCCAGGGAGATGAGTTAGTAATGCTCTGCATCACATTCCTGGAGAGCTCCGCCTATATTAAAAATCCCTACCTGAAAGCCGGACTGATCTCCATTCTGTTCCGAGGCACCTGGAAACGCCCTGGTGGCGCCAGCGGTGTTTTGGTCGACCTGCTCAACTCAATGCCATTTGCCAACGAGCATCTCCTCCATGCGGTCATGAAATTCTACATCGAGGCAGAGTTCACGGGAACGCATTCGCAATTCTACGACAAGTTTAACATTCGTTACGAGATCTTCGAGATCATCAAATGCATCTGGCCCAACACTCTGTACCGGGAGAAGTTGTCCATTCAAGCCAATCAGAACCTGGATTTCTTCGTCCAATTCGTCAACCTCCTACTGAACGATGTGACTTATGTACTCGACGAATCCTTCGGTGCTTTCAAGACTATCCACAACACTCAGACAGAGCTGAATACACAGGGCAACTCAATGGATGATGCAACCCGCCAGCAGCGGGAAGAGCATCTTTCATCAGCGCAGCGCAGCGCGAAGAGCTACATGCAACTGACTAACCAAACCGTATCAATGCTCAAGCTATTCACCGATGCGCTTGCTGACTCGTTCACAATGCCTGAAATTGTGCAACGATTGGCAGACATGCTGGACTACAACCTTGACGCAATGGTGGGACCCAAGAGCTCGAACCTCCGAGTGGATAACCTGCAGGAATATGGCTTTAACCCCCGCGCTCTTCTGAGTGAGATTGTGGATGTCTATCTTAACTTGATCAACAAGGAAAACTTCATCTTGGCTGTTGCCCGTGATGGCCGATCATACAAGCCAGCCAATTTCGAAAAGGCGGCCGATATCATCCGGAAGTGGTCACTGAAATCCCCCGAGCAGCTCCGTCGCTGGAGTCAGCTGCAGAAGAAGGTCCAGGCTGCCAAGGAGGCCGATGAGCAAGCGGAGGAAGATATGGGCGAGATCCCTGAAGAGTTCCTCGGTATGTCCCCTTTATGTGAACACTGTTTTTCGACAGCTACTAATCTTCTAGATCCTCTTATGTATTCACTCATGGACGACCCAGTCATCCTTCCCAGCTCGCGGATCTCCATCGACCGCGCCACAATCCGCTCGCATCTCCTCAGCGACCCCCACGATCCGTTTAACCGTGTTCCATTGAAGATCGAAGATGTGGTGGCTGGTGAGCAATTTTCCTTTTTCCAGTTGTTGATCCACTACTAACCACCTTTCTTAGACACCGACCTTAAGGCCAAGATCGAGGCGTTCAAAACAGAGAAATTAGCTGGCAAACGGAGGGAAATGGTGCATGATCGGATGGACACATCGACTTAAGGAAGTTTTTATGATCTAATTCGCAAGCTTGCTCTTTTAGGGGCATTTCCATTAGCGTTCACGGGACAGAATGCTACACTCCGTTTATGTGGAATTATGCCCCCAGGTTATTTACATGTCTGACTTTCTGTCGAGTAGAAATCAAACGAACCCAGTCCTGTCGCTAATTCGCTCACTCTGTGCAATTTGCCTGCTGTCATACCCTTTGTAGTTATAGGAAGGGTTTCGTTTGCACGACTGTGATTCGAAGTAGTACACTCCTTAAAGCTGACAATTTTCACATTGTCTCGCCAAAAGCTGTCCCCTTGATCGGTACTCCTTAAACTATTTGCTTTTTTAAAAAAGAAAAAAAGATATAGAAGGAAAAATAAGTAAAAAAGGAGGAAGAGGAGAAAGAAGCAGGAGAAGTTGAACCCTGTGTAGCTCCTTATCCGGGACCCACCGCCTTCCGCATCACAAGCTTTTAAGCTTCTTGTTTATCCTCCGCGATCTTCTTCTTCTCTTCAACTATCAATTATGGGTGCGACTATTTCCACTTCTTGGGGAGCTCTGCCCTCCACTGCAGAGCTCTTTTCCCCAAGTCCGACTGTCTACACATCAGTTCTATGCTGCTTCCAATACTTCCCCCTGGTCAGGACCCTGAAGCCCTAGAATATGCTACAACACTAACTCGGTGAATTTAGATGACAGTAATTCAATGGATTTTGTCCTGGCATCCAGCAGGCAAGACCTCCTCGCAGTCCATCTTCAACGTCCCAGGTCGTATCGCCTGGTCTGCCATGGAGATTGTCGGCCCTATCAACTTGATATATAGCATGGTCACTCCATCGCCATATGCACCCTCATTCACTGATCTCCCTAAGTCCAACATCCTCATTGTAGCTCTGTACTGCATCCACTATTTCAACCGAGCCATCATCTCCCCTTTCTTCTCCGCCCCCAGCATGTCCCCAATCCACGCCGTCATCATGTCCTTCGCCATGGTCTTCAATTGGTTCAATTCAGCCTGTCTGGCCGGATGGTTGCGTGGATATACCGTCCCGACTATCCCAAACTTCCAAACAGCCAGCAGCGAAAGTCCATCTCCTCGCTCTGCGGTGGTCAATCTCCTCCCCACCGTGGGCGTAATCTTGTTTGCCATCGGAATGGCCGGCAACATCTACTCAGAGACAGCATTGTTCCGACTTCGGCGCGAAGAAGCCGAAAAACGCGCTGCCAAAAAGACAGATGATGGACCTCCGGCGGGAGCTGAAGCACAAGGCAGCCGAAACAAGTTCCACAAGGTCTACGTCATCCCGCCTTCCCGTGGTGTCTTCAGATACATCTTGTATCCGCACTACGTCTTCGAATGGCTGGAGTGGGTTGGTTTTGCTCTCGCTGGTACGGCGGTTGCGCCATTCTCTGCTCTCCCTGCATCTGTCTCGGCGTCTTCTGTGGGGATCGCTCCTCCGCTGCGTCTTGCGCCTTGGTTGGTGCCTGCTGCATGGGCGGCTGGTAAGCTCGCTGTGCCGCTGCCTTTGCCTGCTGTGGTGTTTGTTGTCAATGCGGTCACGAATATGTTGCCCCATGCGCGCTGGGGACGGAAGTGGTATGTTGAGAAGTTTGGGGAGAAGGCTGTCGCTGGCAGGGGGGCTGTTGTCCCTGGCTGTGCGTGGATGTGAAATTGAGGTAGCTCCTCCTGGTGGCTCTTTCCGTTCTTTTACTTTATTTCCACCTTCTTAATGACTGGCTTCTGGCCTTGATATCCAAATACGAACTATTTTTCTATGTGACCGAACTTGAGTTACTCGGACATCATGTCTGAGACAGAAGAAAAGCCCCTTCATCGGACCGTGGGCGGGAATGTAGAACGACCCTAGTCCAGTGCGAAAATGAGATATCAGCTTTTTTGAGTAGGATGTGTAACAAATGGGCAACGGGCCCTTTTATTGCCGCCCAAACACAGCCTATATGGCTATATACTTTTTGGGTATCAATATACATATAACTTCCCAAGATATAACTCCCAAAATACAAAATTAAACCCTATCCTCCGCATTGACACGCAACCCACTCAGCGATCCCATCCTACTCAACTTCGAAACAACGGGAGGACTGGGCGGCGGCTCTGGAATATTCTGCTCACGCGAAACGATGACCTCAGTCGTACGAACGATGCCATCGCCCTGAACAGGCAATATCCTCTCCTCACTGGAATTGCTTCCTCGACTTCCAGCGTACGTCGCCGAGCCTGCCGTTGAAGCAATCTGGGAGCGCTGAATGTTCGGCTCGGCGTCGTACTCGGCGATACTGAGATTACCACTTTTATGTCGGGATTGTAGCGGTGGACCCCTTGATCGAGACATTGAGTGCATCTTATATTTCTTGCTGCCGGGGTACTCGCGGCTCGTTTTTGATTGCGAGCCGTATGTGCCGAGGAATCTCTTGAAGAGTGGTTTGAGGGTTGGGAGGGTGCCGGCCATGATGCCTGTGTTGCATTCCGTGCTGTTGTTGGTTAGTATGGGGTTTGCAAGGTGGCCTTCGGATGCTTGTAGTATAGATAACTTACACGACCCATATCGTGAGGTTCGTATAATCCCAGAGGAAGTCGCCGGTTCGGCCGTAGTTGGGAAGGATTGAGAGCTTGACGAAGGCGGCTGCGCAGGCACTGCGAAGGAAGTAGAATGATTAGTATGGTTTACGATAGGGTTGGATGGGAAGTCACCCACAATATTCCCAGGCCCAAGATGCAGATTAGAGAGGCTTTCACTCGGCGATTGACTTGAAGGTGACTGTCGATTATTGTATTAGTCTCTTATCTGAAAAGCCGATGTCCATGAAGCATACCGTAGCATAAAGACCGGTAGAACCGCGAAGATCAGGTCGGTGAGAATATTCAGTGCTATTTCAGTTAGGATATGCCTAAGTATATTCATACGTATCAATCTTACCAGTGTTCGTATAGCTCAGAGTCAGAAGCTGTGTGGGAGTAAAGCACTTCGATTTCACCGAGCTATCCCAATTTGATCGGATATCCTGACACTGGAAGATAAGAGTCTGTAATGAATCAAGCTGTTAACTGCTGTCCGCGATCGTATGTGGGGATAAGTTACGCACCAAGAAGCAGATTGCAGTGTAGAGTGTCATGAGGACTGCCATAAACCGGGTTCATCAGTAGTGGGCCAGGGAAAAGAGATAAAAGCCTTTACACACCAATGACCACCCAGATGAAGACCTTATATCCTTTCCGGGGTGCGAAACGAAGCAAAAATAAGCCAATTGATATCTTCACCAGGCCAATAGCCCACATGTAAATACCCTGGGTAGCATAATTCAAATGCATTGCCGTTACGGCCGTGTCTTGGACGTAGACTGTATGTCTACCGGCACCATATTTCACCTCGGGGACGATAATGGCGAAGCCACAGACAGACAGCAACATCGTTAGGGCCATTGTATAATCATCCCATCCAACATTACGAATGAGGAATACGCGCACGTAGAACCTAGCCAAGACGGTGATTAACGCGGCGACAGTGGTGATAGCCGTGGCTATGATAATTCTAGGCCCTTGGCTAACATCTGGGAGATTAACGTCTCCGCTATGAGCACTGTCCGACATGACCGTCGTAAAAGTTATGGAGGGCTCGACATTGGAAGGAAGAATTGGAATCAGGGATTATACTAGGGAGGGCAAATCGGGCAGGGCCATCAAAGTATTAGCAGATTTAATCCATAGTGCATCGGGTCATAGCTTTTAGATTACATTCAGCTCGACCGACAACAATTGTGGCTTTCTAACCCAAGGAAGGCAAGTGGGTTGAGTTCGTATGGGGCTTTCATCTATTATACTCAAGACCGTAGACCAATTACCTGTTTCTAGCATCTCTTTCACGCCCGGGTCGACACTCCCATTTCGGCTGTTCATAAGCGATGGTGCACATGGAATAAGACACAAAGCCATTCTCGGCGTTCAAGCTTGGTCCAACGCTAGCATGAGAAGAATGCTTTAACCCAATAGAATATGTTCTAGAATACGCCTCAGACCCGAGAACTGGGATGTAGTTGGTCATTCGAAACTTGGCCAATGAGCAGACTTGGTACTTCGGTAAGAAGTGCTCCTGAAAGGAGATGAGCCTCGGGTATAGAGGAAGGTTGCATTGGTGGATTACAGTTCATCGGAGCTTACCCAGCTGGGGCAGCGGGTGTCTCTTCCGACATTGGCTTTTGACTGAATTCGATTTGAGATCTTGATGTGATTGGGTCTGTCGCTTAGCTGAATTTGCCAAGCCGCTGACCTCGGGAGGAACAAGGGGGCCACGAGGTGGCCACGAGGTGGCTGTTTTTGGTGATATCGTTGCTTCAGGTTTACTAGTACCACTTGTTTTCTCCTATATCTTCGTGTCTCTTGGTGTATCTTGGTGATCTCCGGATTATAAAGGGTCGGTCCGTGAGTGGCCCGAAGAGAAGATGGAAGTGATCGTCTGGGAAATGTCCGGTGTCTCGTAATTTGCCCGTCTGTCCCGGCGGTGGAGAAAGCGGAACCTGGCCCGGTGCCCTAAATGGCCCCAGCACAAGGGGATCTCGCGATTATGGAGACTCTTAGGCAGGGAAAAAAATTGGATAGTGGCACGACTATCTTTTAGTTCGAGTCAAAAGTCCGAGATAGGGGTGATTGGCAAATGTATTTAGCTTAAATCGACAATCATGTCCGGATTCCTTCTTGATCAACATCTCTCCTAAAACCCTTGGTGTGGAACTTGCTGGTCTTTCAGAGGTTCAAATATTCAACTCACCATGGTTGCCGTTTCCATTCTCACTCTGGGAGCCTTGTTCGCACAGGCGTGGGCTATGCCCACTGCCACTGAGAGTGCCGTTGCGAGCGCTGCCATTTCCACCGCTGCGTCCACTTCCCTGCCGGTCGCTGAGTCCCAGCTTGACGACCTGGCTGGGCTGGCATACAACAGCAGCATGAATAGTGTCTCGAGCGACTCGGACATTGAGAAGCGCGGTGGCTGTTCATTGAGCAAGCTGCGCATTCGTCGCGATTGGAGGGCTTTCTCTACCAAGCAGAAGAAGTCCTACATTAAGTCCATCCTTTGCCTCCAGGAGTTGCCCTCGCTCACTCCCTCCGATAAGGCCCCTGGTGCGCGGTCCCGTTACGACGACTTCGTCGCTACTCACATCAATCAGACCACCGGCATCCACTACACCGGAACCTTCCTGGCATGGCACCGGTACTACATCTGGAACTTCGAGGAAGCCATGCGCAACGAGTGTGGCTACACTGGTGACTTCCCGTAAGTCTAACAATCCTCCGCATAACTAAATCCCTAATCTCTAACATAACCACAGTTACTGGAACTGGGGCGCTGACGCCGCCAACCTGGAAAAATCCCAGGTCTTCGACGGCAGCGACACGTCAATGTCCGGCAACGGTGCCTACACCGAATCCACCGGCGACATCCAGCTAAGCCTGGGTAACTACCCGGTCATCCACCTGCCCACCGGCACGGGAGGCGGCTGCGTCACCAGCGGCCCGTTCAAAGACTACTCTGTCAACCTGGGCCCGGTCGCGCTAATGCTGCCAGGAGGCGAAACGGAAAGCACAGCCAACCCGCTCGCATACAACCCCCGCTGTCTGAAGCGCGATCTGAGCTCCAAGATTGTCCATGACTACGCTAATTTCACCGCGATCGTGGACCTGATCCTACGCCACGACAACATCTACGACTTCCAGATGAACATGCAGGGTGTCCCTGGCAGCGGCAACATCGGCGTCCACGGTGGTGGTCACTACTCCATGGGCGGTGATCCTTCTCGTGATGTCTTTGTTAGCCCTGGTGACCCTGCTTTCTGGCTCCACCATGGTATGATTGATCGCACTTGGTGGATCTGGCAGAACTTGAACCCCAGAAAGCGTATGAATGCTATTTCGGGCACTGGGACTTTCTTGAACGGCCCTCCTTCGCCTAACACTACCCTTGACACGCTTGTTGATATTGGTTATGCTGGTGGCGAGACTGTTGCTATGCGAGATATCATGAGTACCATCTCTGGTCCTTTCTGCTACATCTACCTGTAAACTGTGATGGTAAGTTATTGGCTGTCAATACTTATATCCCGGATATAGATGGACGGTTGGAAGATGACAAGAAAGACGGAGTGGCAGGAGTCATAACAGTATTCACAGCATAGAATTGTATATAATCCATTATTTAGATAGACCTCGAGAATAGAGTCTTAAAGTGCTGAAAAGGGAAGAACCTTGAATATCTATCTCATGCAGAATATCTCTATATAGCCCTAAGTCTAATCAAGAATAACATAACACTCCGAGGTCTATAACCAAAAGAGCCCACTACATCCTCCACCGCGAGAGCATCATAATCGGAACCCACAACCAAGACAAAGGAAGGAAAGAGCTCTGCGTCGAGGAATCGGGCTTCCCAGCACCATTAGCAACAGCAAGGTAAGGATCCTGGCCATAAGTTGTGTTTAACGTGACACGAGCTTGGGCAGACCCATCCTCCAATCGAATCCACGTCTCCGTGTCATCTCCGAGATTGCCCTCGTGGAGTAAAATCTGCCGTCCACCGCGGAGGAGATCGCCATAGCCGCCATACCCCGTATGCCGACCGTAGCACATATTGATACCATTTCCGGTTAGATCGTGGTCAACAAGAGAGCCATCCCATTTAAAGCACCTGCAATGTTCGATTAGCATTCCAGTCATTTAAGTGACGATTATTGCCTAAACGTGCATACCAATCATTCTGATGATCGTGGCCGCTGAATCCTGCGATTAGGCCTTCGGTGTGAAGGAGCGCGTCCATGAACTTGACGTCCTGGCCATCGTAGCCCCAGTCGCCGGTCCCTTGCGGGTTCACGCGCTCGCGATTCACTCCGGGCGTTAGGTGCGGATTTACGCCCCTTCTTTGTTGGTGTTCGAGCATTGCGTGAGCGGGGATGTGGTAGAATGCTAGCGAGGGGATGACTTTTCCATACTCCTCTTTCAGTTTGGAGTTGGTTTGGGTGAACCAGTCAACGACCTTCTAGCCAGTTAGTGATTTCTTCCAAAAATGTGACATGACCAGGAGGTTTCCCTACTGATTCATCGATCCAACTAGGTCTCCTAACAGCAGGTCCGCCCTCTCCTTGCTTTTTATAGTAATGTCCACCCTTCGAATCGAAGAACCACAGTAGCAGCGCCGGCGTGCTGGTATTCGCCTGTCCGTGTGAAAACACCGGCAGGTAATAATTCGTTATTCCGGCCTTGTCGCCGGAGACCTTACTCTGCGTCAAGCTGTTGGGATACTTGCGCTCGGCCTCAAACATGTCATCTTTCGGGTTGAGATTAACCTCACTATCATGATTGCCGTAGGTCGATGCCCAGCTGTAACCCCGGTCGACGAGCGGGGAAACGACTGAGTCGATATATTTGCTTGAATCGGCCTTTTGGGTTCTTTCACCGGACACTAGGTCGCCGTTTATGACTACGAAGTCGATGTCCTCCTCCGAGAGGATGTATGACATCACTTCTTTGGACTTCCTGTCTTTTTCATCGTCTGCAAGGGCTTAGCAAGAGCCCCCCTAGGGGTTATCGAGACATACCCTCGGCGAAATGTAGATCCTCAAAGACTGTAATGTGAAATGTCCCATCTTGTCTAAATCGAAGGGTTCGATCCCTGGGTGCTCTGAGGACGACCTGGTCCGACGCTCTGAGGTCCGGCCGAGGTACCATATTGACTCAATGAGTTGATGTGAAATGGAAATTTATCGAGTGCGGGGAGATTGGCTTTTGCAAGGTTTAGAGATATTCACGTGCTGTCTCAGTCCATCACGTCAGTAGTTTCGTGCCAAGACATTCTATGTTAATTTGGTCATTCAGTTCCTGGACATTCTGGAATTGATATAGAAATAATACATCCAGCCCTATAAGGACTGAACCTTTTGTTCAAAATGGTATTGTATTCGGAATCCCGGTTCATCGAGGTGTTTCCATGGTAATGCTTCTGTGTTTATACCCATGCTATTCAAGTGAAAGAACAGCATTGGTGATGGGAAGTTCAGAAGTCACTTGGCGAGCATGGATTCGAGGACTACTCGGATAAGTGGGCATCTTGGTGGTATTAGTACATATGCACACATCCACGTAGGTACTGCCTACCTAGGTAATATGTCATGATCTACTTCCCCGCATAATATGGGGTAAACCACCTGATCTCTTCCATTGTATGACAAACTATCAGCCCACTTGGGCATCCCTGACTTGTCTTTCTCTTTACTTTCCCCTCTTCCCCTTAGCATTTCCCACATATCTTCCACCATGACAAAATTCGCAACCATCGCCCCCGAATGCGAGGAGGTCTTCGACGAGGTCAAAGGCACCGACAACCTTAACTACGTCATCTATGAAGCCTCCGCACACGACAAGAAGATCACTGTCGCCGAGTCCGGCAAATACAAGGACTACCCCGACTTCCTCTCCCATTTCAAGGACAACACTGCCCGGTATGCTGTCGTAGACTTCACCTACGACTCTCCCGCCGGCGATGGCCAGCGGAGCAAGCTAGTCTTTATCACGTGGTACGTATAGGCACCTCGTATCACCTTCCCCTCTCTTCTGGGAGGTGATTTCGCGATTGATGGAGAGTAACATGGTACTGACTGTTGGATTGCATGTAGGGTGCCCGAGGGTGCAAGCATTCATGACAAGTCTTACTACACGTCGAACAAGGATCATCTCTTCTATGAGCTCCAGGATATCAGTCTCCATGTCCTGGCACATTCCCAGGCGGACCTGGCTCATGCTGCAAGTATGTATACTCTGTGCCTGTGAGCAATTGGCTTTATGGCTAGTATGGTAGTACTCGGGGCTGACCTTGTTTGTTCTTTTCACTTAGTCCTGGGGAAGTTCAAGGCTCTCTAGAGAGACTTCAATCTTCAACATCCTGCTTAAATCCGGAAATCGCTGTGTGAAGCGCAATTCACAGATCATGGGTGATCTGGCCGTGCTGTTCTAGACACCTTATTTCGTTCATAATATTCTTACATATTTTCGTTGTTTAGCTCTACCACACGTAATAGATATACGAATACTTTCCAAAGAGTCGAAAGCTCGAGTTTATCATGATAGAATGATAGAACTTACGACGTGCTTTTAGATGTTCTCTTTAGGTGTATACTCAGGCATAGCCTGTACAGAGGGCTTCTCTATATAAACAGGGATCAATGTTATTTCATTTGAGACCTATGTAACGGCCCGGTTCTCCCCCAGGAGACTAACCCGCTAATGCATGGAAAAAGAAGCAAAAAGGGCACTCATTATATGCATGTGTGTTCGATGGTAAAAAAAAGGTCTCTGGAGTCAATGACATGCACGATAGATGGCTCGGATTTCAGTTCTTAAAAGAGATCCACCCGCTAAATCATGGATAAAACCGAATACAGATTGAGGACCAGGTTGCCAAAACAGAGATTCTGTTACAAGGATTCACCGAGGTAACACTGTTGGCATGCACGATATATGCTCATAGTCATAATCATAAGATGCAGATAAAGATGAGCATGGGGTAATCATGACAGAGCGTAAACATATTTCATAGTCGCTCAGCGACGGAAGAACGGCGCCTGGTTCGACGAGAGAAGCGAGTCAGCACGCTGGAAGACATCACCCTCGAAGAATTTGTCACTGTATGCACTGGCCGGCGTGGACGGGACAGTGGCCTGCGCAGCAGGGCCAAGCGCCGCACTCAGCGGAGTCGCAGGGACGGTGACCGACTGCGGGGGCGACATCATATTGAGTTGGAAAGAGGGGTTGTTGGCGAGGGCGGACGTTGAAACGGATGTTTGATGGTGTTGCAGGTGCGAGGTCTGTAGTGGAGGGCCGTACAAGCCACCAGGCGGAGGATGGCGGTCCGGGTCTGCAAGGTAGGCCCAAGGGGATACCTCGATCAAACGGCCTGCTTCGCGGCTTGCCTTTTGGACTGGGCGAAGGAGGATGATGACGTCGGCAGGTAGAAGCTGCATACTTCTCAACTCGCGCATCTCGTTCACTAGGTCGACGAACGACTGCATGAATGATTTGCATAGTTGCCAGAACTCGCGCTGGTTGCGGAGTCCGCCGCCTGGTTCTTTGATTTTCATGGTCGAGAGACGCTGTCCCAGGGCATCTGAGACCTCCAGGCAAAACTGACATCGACGAATGAGGTTGTTCCAAAGTATTTGGATTCCCTCTGAATCGCGTGACTGTTGAGCAGCTTCTAGACACCTTATGAATTGCCGACGGGCCAATGGAAGTGCCCCGTATGCGGCATGGTATGTAGCAGTCAGCTGATGGAAGATCTTTTCGAATATTCGCTCCTCTTCGTTTTCGTCCAGTCCAGTCAGTGTGTTGACCCGGGGAGCACCAGGAGTAGGCATAGGAGGGAAGGTTTCGCCTGAGCGAGGGGTTGCCAACGAGTGTGGCATAGATGTGTTCATCATGTTTGATCTGCTACTCGAGCGACTGCGTGCGTACGTGGAGAAACCAGGAGAGCTAATGCTAGTCTGATTGGAAGTCATAGTCATAGGGTATTGAGGGTGTCGAATTGTTGTGTCGCTTCGCAACCGTCGTGTGGGCGGCGCCTGGTCCCTTGTCGGAGTGACCAGCGAGAGTTGAGATCGGTCTGGGACCGAGGAAAGTGGGTTGCTCGGGCCAACCAAGGGCTTTGTAGCAGAGCTACCTTTGTTGGGAGTCTGGAGCGGAACTTCGAGAATAGCGCAGGCATTCCGTAGCTCCACCAGGCTGCCGAAGATCGTCAGCATCAGCGACCGTACATAGCGCGGATCGCCGTTGGAAACAATCTTGGCAACGTTGTTGCGTAGCTGCGTGCCGACGTGAATGTAGGAGGCGATGCACGTCTCGCATTCACGTTTGATAGTTTCGGTGACTGACGCGATTGACCCTGGGTCATTGGACAAAGTATTTGATGCTTTCTCAAGAGCATCGTTAAGCCGGTCAACGTATGGGGAAGCATTGTAAAAGACAAGCTCGAGGCTGTGGCGCCTGGCGTCATCATGCTTGATAATGTTGATCAACGTATCGATATGGGAATGGACTTGTACGAGGGCAAACAGAATACCTTTTGCACTCTTGATTATCGGTTCATCAGATCCACGCTCGCCCTTGTGTTCAGGCAGACTAGACATCCGATTAACCCAACCGTCTCGCGGACGCCGACGCTCTCTTGGGCTGGTGGGACTTGGGGTAGTACTGTCATTCGGGGCTATTGGCGCTGCAGGCTGACGCGCTCGAAGCACAGATCCATGGCTGAGGCCCCGTAGATGGCTGTTTCGATATGGGCGCGTTTCATCCAATGTACCCAAATCGGTATTTTTGCGAGTGATTAGTCCCATCCTTTTGCTACGAGCAACAGATGATCCTTGAATTATGCCCTCGCTATTGCTTCGGTTGCGCTCGTTCACAGAATGAGGCGCTACGCCTGGTCTTTGGAGACCTGGCATGTGGTAAGTAGCGCCTTGCTGTCCAGAGGCCATGCGATAATGGGATTTTAATGGGATTGGCGGTGCCCGTGATATCGACGGGGACCGAGATGAGGCTGCTGAGCTATCGCCAGTGCTGGGAATTACTGGAAACCGACCACTCAAATTCCGCTTTGAAGGTATCGGTGTTGGGACCGGTTTAACCTCGAAAGTACCATCGCTGTGTTGACACAGACTGTTAGCTTATATCCGCCTCAAGACCATGAGGCAGACAAACCTTGCATCTGTAATTATTTCTGGCTCAGGTGTACTCGTCTGTGGTCGCGTTTTCATAAGAAATCTTTTGAGTTTGGTCGTGGCTGCAACTTCTTTCTCGTTGTCGGTCATCCCAGATGGTGTCGTCTCGTTCTCGGTTTCCTCCAGAATGTCACGCAGTGGCTTCCGCAGAGGATTACCAACACACTTGAAGATCTGAAGCTTATGCATCTCGGACAGGCCAGCTGGGAGGTCGACGAGGCGATTTTGCATCACTGACAGAACTCGCAATGATTTCAATTTACTGATCTCATTTGGTAACTCCTTGATCTTATTTCGGCTCAAATCAAGAATTTCGAGTAATGGCAGTTTGTAAACCTAGCAAGCAGGATTAGCGCAATGCAAGCACAAAGCAACTTTATCATTGTACGTACTCCTTTTGGGAATTCACGGAAGTTATTTGCTCTGATGTTGAGATAGCGTAGATGCGAACACTCTGCAAACCGATAGGGGATATGGAAAAGCTGATTGTTCGACAGAGACAACCTTTATAGTAATCAGTATAGTTCAGAGCAATGATGCTATAGCCTAGGAACTGGCAACGCAAGATTTGACTATAACAGTTCAATCCAAGGCTCCGACGTACCGTTCGACCTCATCCTTGATCAAGTCAACGACTGGTTCAGGGATCCTGGCAATTTGTGAATGGCCAAGGTCAATGGTCAGCTTAGGCTTGACCACGTCCGTAACGGCCTCACTGCCTGCTAATGAACGCTTGGTATCCTGAATACCACTTTCAACGGCATGTCGTGCTAGCTCAATGGTTTCCTCAGGGCTAAGTGTTTTCGGCCCAGTTGGTTGCTTGCTAGTACTCTCTGACGCATCTCCTAACGCAGTGCTTGGCCGACTTTCCTCATCCGGGTACGGAGAGTCATCGTTTTGTGACGCCAGGAAGCTACTCGGCTCCGGCGTTCCATTGTCCGTGTCGTCTTCATCTAACTCGCCGCGGTGCAAGCGCGGTCCACGTATTGTGTCCTCGGAACGAGCCATGGCGGATGTCATGGCGGATAAAAGCCCGAATGCTGTCGATCAGACACCCCAATGCAGCACTCTCGTTGATGAATTGATATTGGTAAAAGCCAAAAGAATGTCCAGGTTCAGCCACCAGTACCATATAAGCACACTTCAGGCACCTGCGCAAAGCATCGTTGGTTGTGATCAAGTCGGAGGGGCGGGCTATCTGGAGGTTTGACAGGGAACGGAGCTCGAGGCGGCCGTGGAGTCGGATTGGAGGAAGAAGAATCGGAATCGCCAAGTGACGAAGCAGTCGGGTATCAAATGGTCGAGTTCAGAGCAGATTTGTCTAAGACCGGGGGAATAGTGCAATGAAGCTCTCACGGATGTTGACAATCGCGGGCGCGATAAAGAGATTGGCCACGACGGAGATCTGGCAGGCCGAAGAATGTGATCGAATCAACAAGCGTCTTAAGGCTGACGCGAGTAATCAAAACGAAATCAAGTTCAGGTCCTGGAATGAAGGGAATTGGGGACATTCAAGTTGGCGAGGCTGGAAATCTTCTGATTGGGTGAAACACGCCCAAACACCGGATCTCCGCAACTCTGCGTCCCGACTCCGCCTGCGTCACTATATTGAAATTGAGATATCAAGGATCCTACTTAGTGATAGCTTAGGATCTACGATGCATAAACTAGAATGATAAGGGAATTGACCAAGAATGCATGTGCTATCGCGTAAATAGAGCTAGGGAAGTACAACATCCAGCGGAACAGATCAAATAATATACATAGGCCATCAATAGGAAAGTCTAGGGGTTCAAAAGCTTCTGGAAAAGGAAGCATAGCATAATGGCATTCGAGCCCACTCGAAGATTTCAGACTCTTACAGAGTGACCGCCTCTCCTTCTTCGGCCTCGACCCCACTTGACTCAGTAGTGTCTCCCAGGTCTGGTGCACCGCTAAGAGCTGATTTCCGCTGGTCCTGGACCAGAGATGTTTCCCGGGCCCAGGCAACCCATTTGTCGTACTGCTCGTTCTCCATCTTCATACCAATGTCCAAGTATGATGGTCCGAACTCTGCGCCATATGCCGCGGCTTCTTCCGCAGCCACCCGACGTTGAATGTCCTCCTTCAACCGAAGTCTGTAGAATTCTCGACGAGCAATATCGTATGCGGCGCTCTTGGTCATATCCGGGACGTTATTCAAAAGCCACAGCTGCCGCTGGACAACACTAGTAACAGAAAGTAAGACATTAGCATCGGGGAAGATTTACATGAAAAATCAAATGGAATAAAACAAAGCATTAGAACACGAAATATTGGGAACACACCTTTCACCATCTAACCGCTTCCCTGGCTGTTGGATGCGGCTCCAATCGTAGTGTTCAAAGTCCTTGCCAGTACTCTCAAGAAGCACACGGGGCCGGGCAAGTTCCCAGGGGTGATCGCGGAAGAATTGAGTTCGCAATTGATCTTCTTCATATTTGAGCTCGACAGGCTGGAAAAGTCGACTAGGCTTCTTGGGCTTTCTGCGCTTCTCTTGGACTTGGAAGACGACCTGCGGCTTCGATGACCCAGGAACGGTCTTCAACCGCTGCTGGACAAGCTCATGCTGAGGGGGGCGGGTACGAATGAGGGTTTCAGCAGGAGGGATCTCGCCGACCACACCGACCCATTGTGGCAGTTTGCTGGTCTTTCCACTGGCGAATTGGTTGAGTGCTGTCTGTCGCACCCGGAGGGCTGTGAGGTTTATTTTGCCCATGATAGTCGGACGCAGCCAGTAGCTGGACGAACTTGAAACGAAAGAAGAATTGAGACGCGACTGGAGACAGCAAATAAAAAAAGACAAGATATGCGCTGGCAGGGGACGAGGTGGTTGATGCGGGAGCGAAAAAGATGGGATTGGCAAAGCGTGGCTCCGATTGGTCGAGGGAGGGACTCCGCCCAGAAAGTGCAGGTCGTTCATCTTCAGAAAAACACACCTGCATCTTCCGAATCTTGACCCTCTCCCCTTTTGTCTGCTTTTTGCGCCCGGAAAGTAGACGGCTCTCTCTTGTGCGAGTTGCAAAGGGCTTTCTCTTGGATGCGGTCTACCTAATGCCACGATGTCTGTCATCTCATGCCTCATTCAAATAGGTCCCCCAGCTCGCCAAGCCTGCGAATTCACCCCAAGCAGGCCTTGGATGAGCTTCCTCTCTTTCGACAGACCTCAATGTCTCCCTCGAAACCCCCTCCTCACACCTCCTCTGTCCGAAGACTCTGTACCCGTCGTCCTCGCCCGTCCGTCGCGTCAATAGCAGATATTTTTGTCGGCTCTCTGGTTCTGGCAAGCTTCTGCCATGAACACTCGCCGAACCGTCGGGGGTTGTCGACAGTAGCCTGGAATTCCTCGGACCATAATTTACAAAAATTTCAAACCAAAGGCGCCAATGGTCGCAGACAGCTACCACCCCGACGACAGCCAGAGTATTCAAACTCAAGGTTTCATCTGTCGCAACCAAGAAGATTGATCAGCAACGGATTGGCACGTACGAATGACGATAATGCAGAGGAGTATAATATCGAGACCGAGTCGCCGGATGAGACGGAGATAGACAACGACTATATACCATTGTGGCCGGCAAAGAATGCGGACGCGGAATCGCAACCCCGTTGTGAAAGATTTGATTTTACATACGATTTCGACCGCAGAATAGAGATAACAGAATACACCAAAACCGACATCGACCCCAAATTGCCGGACAAATACCCCCGCCAATCCTTCCCGTCATGGATCCATCCGGAGAAAGAGAAACATCTTTCTATCTCGAAGCTGTACGAAAGGTCCTTGGCAGATTATGACTGGGAGGAAGCAGTGAATGCGGTGGCGCCATCTTCGCGTTACAAAAAGACGTACAAAGATGAGTCGCACGATCAAATGGAAATCCACTCGGTTGAGAAGCTTGTCAGAACGTTGTGGGAAGAGCCAAATCCATCCACCCAATACCTGTTCCGATTATACAGAGATCTTCCTGCCCCCGGGGTAGCTTTGCTTTCGCAACGCACGCGAGGTGCTCTGTTGCGTTTGTTCGCGCATCCGCGGGATCGACGGTGGGTAGATGCTCGTCGCTACTTGGCATTGGTGGACGACATGGTAACTGCTCGACTTCCTTTATCCCGCTCACTCTGGTCTTCCGCGATACATCTTTCTGGCCGAGCCAACGGCAGAGTTTTGAAACGAGATCTTATCCGAGCCGTGGGCATGTGGCAGAAGATGGAACACATCGCTGGAGTGAAGGCTGACGAAGTGGTTTTCAACATACTGTTCGACATCGCAATCAAAGCCAGTGCATTCAAAGTTGCTGATCGTCTGGAGGAGGAAATGACGAAGCGCGGTCTGAGCTTTTCACGGTGCGGAAAGACATCCAAAATCTACTATTTTGGGATGATACGGGATGTTGAAGGTATTCGAGAGACTTTCGACGACTTTGTGAAATCGGGCGAAATCGTCGACACCGTTGTCATGAACTGCCTCATTGCCTCTTTCCTTCGGGCAGGCGACACTCAAACTGCGGAGCAGTTGTATGCACGCATGCTGGAGAAAGAATCAAGCAAAAACAAATGCATCTCGCATTCGGACGATGGATCCCCCTTTCACATCGGCGGTTCAAATCTGAGCTATGACATGCCCCAATACCGGGAAAGATCCCGAAAGCTGGGCCGTGTATTGAAGAAGTCGTCAGCACTCAAGGAGAAGTTTCCGGAATACCACCGTGCTCTCCAGGATTCCCTTTCTATTGCGCCCGACACACGAACATTTTATATCTTCCTACGACACTACGCCTACAACACTGGCCAGCTCGACAGCTTCATGGCTGTTATGCGTGACATGGAGAAGACTTTTGCCGTCCCACCACGTTCTATAATCTATCTGTTCCTCTTTGAAGGGTTCGCTCTGCATGGTCGGAGGAAAAAGCAGTGGAGTGCGGAAAACCTTCGGCTGACATGGCATGCATACATCCGGGCTCTGCGCGACTCAAATGCGAGACTCCGTGGATTAAATTTGAACAACCGAAAGATGACTTGGGAGAACCCCCTGGCTAAGAGCGTGGCGATTGAGGTCGAGGAGCTACCAGTGACCGATGCCCCCAACGGGTTGTACTTGGCTCTGCCGACAGCAGATACAGCTGGGAGCCCACAGGGATCCGAGGAAACTGCCGAGGGCTCCGCCATGGATGATTCCCCAGACACCGAACAAGATGCAAAGCCTGAGCTGGATGAGAATGAAGATGAATCCACAGAAATAGAGGAACTTGATGTAGATGAGGTCTTCAGCCCTCGTTTGCAGGTTCCCAGCGAAGCAGAGCAAGAAGAAAACTGGGATCCTGATCAGCGTCTCGAAAATGGTCTTTTTGTTGGACGTCGGATGATCACCATTATCCTGCAAGCGTTTGGAACATGTTGTGGTCCCAAAGAGGTCCTCGAGGTTTGGTTGCAACTTGAGCGGCTTTGGCATCCACAGCAGCGCAAAGCGGTTGATGTCTTTGCAGTGAAGGAAGAGCTTGATAAACAGATGTCCAGGGATCCCCATCGGAACCGCTGAACAAGAAAGAGGAGCAGCTGAAATTTGGATTCAGCACTTGTACATTATTTTCTATATAGATCTGCCATATACCGCCTCGATTTCTAGCGTGTCTTTGTGCAAATGTATTATTTTACATAAATACCAGGTCCAGTTTGTAGACTCTAGTTCTTTACATCGTTATCAAGTCTTTCAAAAGTGAATCGAAGTCAAGTTTAATCAATCCCGAAAAGGAAGTAAGAGGTCACCACGTGACAGCGCGTTTTGGGACGCGATTGAAGACTCAATCTTCTTCGACTACACTTTCACCTACCACCTTAAATCATCATCTATCTCTGCCATGAGGCACAATGGATCGTAACCCGGCGGTGACGCGCCAAACTGCCAATATGCGATGGGTCTTGAAACACACCTTCAAAAAGAATGATTTCCGGTGAGTTGACGAACTACAGAAGACGGTCAATTTACTTACTACCACATAACTAGTCCACTTCAACGAGAAGTGATCTCATCCGTTATTGAAGGACACGATGTCTTTCTCCAAGCATGCACTTCGTTCGGAAAAAGCTTGTGTTATCAACTCCCCGCGGTACTGAAAGATTGGGGCTGTGGGTTTTCAGCATCTCGTATTTTCTGACATATTAGTCTGACTTCAATATCTCCAGTGACTGTCGTCGTTTGTCCACTTCTCTCATTGATGGTGAGTGTGGTTCCAGGACGTTTGCAATCAAATAGCTAATCCCTAACAGACCGACCAAGTAAATACATTGAAAGCTCTTGGTGTGGCAGTCGCTACGATCAACTCCAATACTACTCATGATGAGAGACAGCGAGTTTTTGAAGACATGCTTTGCGGCCACCCGAGCACACGCCTTCTATACGTCACACCGGAATTGTGCCAGACAGACAACTTCCGCCGCCGTCTGCTCATAGTTCACAAACAAGGTCAGCTCATCCGCGTTGCCATCGATGAGGCACATTGTATAAGTGAATGGGGTCATGACTTCCGCCCAGCTTACAAAGAGCTGGGCTGGTTCAGAAGGAATCTCGTCGATCCGACTGTCCCAATCACGGCCTTGACAGCGACAGCGACCCCGCGAGTTCGCTCGGACATGATCAACATCTTGGGGTTGGATCTTGAGAATCTCCGCCTGTTCAACACTCCATCGGACCGTCCAAATATTCACTACGAGGTACGGTATCTCGCAGATTTCGCTGGCGACAACGACAGTGCGGAAGACAGTCAACTACAAAACCTGCTCAGATGGCTTAAGGGCATCCGAACCCGACGAGAGGCCCGACTTGGCAGCAGAGTGACACTGCTCCCTCCAATGTCAGGAATCGTCTATGTAGGGACCCGGGCTATGGCTGAGCATCTTGCCAGTCGGCTATCCTCGGACGAAATGGTCACGGCCGTGGCATACCACGCCGGCGTGGAAGCCACCAAGCGCGCGCACATTCAATCAACATGGAAGTCGTCTCGGCCGGTCCAGCCAGCTGATGGGGAAAGGACACCCGTTTTCTCCATTATTGTGGCAACCAATGCCTTCGGGATGGGAATTGATAACCCCGATGTCCGCTTTGTCGTGCATTGGACGCCACCGCGAAGCTTCGAAAGTTTCGTTCAAGAGTCGGGCCGTGCAGGTCGAGATGGCCGCGCCGCTGCCTCACTTGTCTACTACGGAATCCAAGAAAGGAACTTCATAGAGACCATGATCTACCGGGATACAGAATCTCACCGTGCGAATGGCCCCGAAAATCGAGAGGCCAAGCTTGAAAGCTTCGGCAAGGTCATTCGATACTGTGAGAGTATCAGGAGGTGTAGACATGAACTGATCAAAGAGTTCTTCGGTGACTTCGAGCTGGAAGAAATGGGGTCCCAACTGCCGGCCAGGGAGGCCGTATCAGTTACGAGCTCGTCCCCTTGCGACTTTGCCTGCGATTTTTGCAAAGAGGGTCGTGCCGGGTTGGCAAAACGCCGGGAGAAAATGGCATCTGAGACTCAGATGGCTCTCCTATACGCAGATTTCGATTGAGCGATATTGTCATCTATTTAGATTATGCTGCATGATTTAGTGTTTTCTTTGCTTTTCTTGTCATCTTGTTACTTCTGTCGAGTTTCCTGCTTGCATTTCCGAGGCGCGAACAGCATGGATGGCGTAGGAAGGGGGTCTCTTTTCTTTTCTTCCCTTTTTTTTTGGTACTTCACATACACCACAAGAAACCGATAGAATCCAGCATCCGGGCCGCTTAGCAACCAGTGCTTGCCTAAAGAATTTAGTCATGGCAAGAGTTTCACTGTCAATAAGCAAGCCTTTTATTATGAACACAATTATCAAGTTTACCGAGTATGGAAATAGGTAGATCAAAGGGTTAGACACAAGGCAAACTGCTAGACTTTCTTTAGCACAAAGAGATCTGAAAGAGATTAACGAAAAGTAATCGCTGTGTCACCCTCGTTTTTGCAAACGACCAGGACATGCTTTTGTTCGCCGTGTAAATCAAATGGACTGCAAGTGGACAGTGGAAGGCACAGCATTAACCCACCAAAACAGGTTCTGGCTTAAAGCCCAGGGGGTGGAGGGACCTGCAATTCATCAGTAATCGAAACTACCAATGACACGTGAACAACGTACCGCGCTGTAGCTGCCACCCGCACCAGGTGGCGGAGGTGGCGGGGATCCCGAGCTAGGGGGTGGAGGAAGGGCCTCGGTGGCCGGAGCAGGAGAGGGAGCAGTGCCATCTGCCTGCTGCTGCTGCTGAGCGGCGGCCATTTGCTGATAGTACTGGTAGTATGCGACGTAGTTCTGGTATCCACCGTAGGCAGCATATGGGTCGGCAGTGCCATAGTACTGGGCGTACTGGGCACTGTAGTCGGCCGCAGTGGGGGTGGCAGAAGCACTTGGGGAGGAAACAGCAGCAGCCTGGCCTGCAGGGCTGGCAGAGGAAGCATTATGCTGCGGGCGATTGTTGTAGCCACCGCCATATCCACCGCCACCACCTCCACCTTGGTAGCGATCACCACGATCACCACGATCACCGCCGCGGTATCCACCGTAGTTGTGCTGGGGTGGGTTCTCCTTGAAACGCTGATATTGTTCCTTGACATTGGTTAGAAGGTCCTCGCAAAGTCCCTTTGCTTGCTGGACATCGTTGGCGTCAGGACCACTTGAAAGGCCGTTAGTAAAAGCTCATAGTAGAAACAAGCGAGGCAAAAAAAAAAAAAACAAGTGAGAAAGGAAGTCAGTAAGAAAATTGTTGACCACTCACGCCACATGGAGGAACATCGCTTCATCACTCTCACGGCCAGTGCTCGATTCGATGAAGCCAGAGCCACGGCCCTTGATCTGAACACGGCAACGGGTGGCCTGCTGGATGTGCTTCACATAAGCACCACCCTGTCCGACGACCTGGGCTCGCAAGTTGAAACCGGGGATTGGCTCAAGATCGATCGGGATACGCTCATCCGGCCATTTGCGCTTTATGAAATTAGCCAAATTACTATACTAATAAAGAGCAAAGGAACAGTCTCATACACGGCCATACTCATCCCTCTCAACCTGCTGCTCGGGTTCCCGGCGACGGAATCGTCGCTCGTCAACCAAGTTCGGAAGTTCTTTTTGCATCAGGTCATCAATCATAGCGACTGCTTTCTCCAGACCATCCTTATTGGTGCTGGTCACATGTAGGTAAAGGGGGGGCTCTGAATCAGAATAGTCAGCAATTGATACCGCCAATCTTTGGAGCGCATTCCTTACTGCAGCAGTCGCCATGTTCTTGTCGGGGTAATAATTGCCTCGGGTTGTCACATCTTGAGAGAGAAATAAGTGAGTGAGACCTTCTTTGCCTGAAGTTGAAGATATAAAAGGAAGTCGTACCGGCGCCGGTTTCATCTTGAATCTATAAGTCACGCAGCGGAGGTCAGCAGATGCAACAGAGGGTGAATTGGATGCTATGAAGGGTAAGCTTCATCCAGTCCGAAAGGAAAAAGCAGAACGGTGAGAAACCAAGATTCATGGTACCCCAATCTTCTGAGGAACATGGCTGGAGTATCAGCAAGTGACAAAGGAGATATTTACCATCTTCTGAGTAGATCCCTTTGTCAGGGTGTAGCGATTGCGTAGATCATTGATCTCAATGTCCTTAATGTAGTCTCCATCCGCGACATAGATTTCGGCATTCAACTTCGCTGCACCCTCGGCGGAGGGCGACTTGGAATCCTCTGTCGCGTTGTCGGCCTGTCCGGACGATGTTAGAAGTTGGGTAGAACCAATCGAAGTGGGTGTATATTCACAGAACGAATTGGAGGGACATCAACATGTTGAATGCCCTTCTTCGCCTGAAGCTGCGCATTAATCTTGGCTGCTGCTGCCGCTACAGAGACCACAATGGTTAGCCACATAATCTGATTCATGACAGTGTAAACCCAAGTACAACGCACCTGCGGCGGCGGCCGGATCCGCTGCGGATGACTTTGCTGGAGTATCTGCGCCAGGGCTGCGACTCAACGGACGACTCAGCGGACTACGAGTGCGGGCCGACTCCGACTGTCTGTTGGATGGAGATCGAGAGCGTCGGTCAAAACGGGATCGCCGGGGCTCAGGCTCAGTTTGGTCAAAGCGAGACCGCTTAACTCGGTGTTCATCGTCCGCCATGGTGAAAGGTGGGGTAGAATGAAAAGGGAGAGGAAAGGTCGGGGAAAAGAAGCTCAAAAAGGTCCAGATCGATTGCCGGAAGGAGTTTTAGAGGCGGAGACCAAGCAAGCAACAAGCAAAGCCACAAAAGATAAAACCGAGAGGATTTTGAGTAAATTGAGAAGCTCAAATTGATGATAATAGCTAGAAATACTATATATTTCTCATTTTCAAGAGCTGGTCGGGTTTTCTGGCAATCCCTTTAGCCATGTTGAATATTGAGTATCACGTGATATTTACCACGTGATCTTATCACTGGCGGATGCACTACACCGCTTTGGATCTAGCTTCCTATGAGTCAGCGAGCGGTCGCCGAGGTCGGCCGATTAAAAAGAATATACCCGGGGCGAATCTGGAGTGAATCATCGCACAACTCATTCACACTTCTTGAACTCCTCATGGCTTTCCGGCGCCCATTGACGCTGACCCCAGGGACAGCGTCGCTGCTGTCATCTGCTACAGCTACTGCCCGGTCTCGCGCTGCTGCCATTCCTCGATTCACCTCTATTCGTGCATCGTCGAGCTCAACTTCAGCTCTTGCCTACAAGGCGTTGCACCGTCGATCCCCTCTGCCCCTGCCGGTCTCCGATGCTTCTCCTCAATGGGATGCTCCGACCGCTGTCTCCTCCATTCTCTATGAGACTCCCGTTGTTCCCTCCAACCCACCCAAGCGGCACATCCTGAATTGCCTCGTGCAGAATGAGCCCGGTGTTCTGTCCCGTGTGTCAGGTATCTTGGCCGCCCGTGGTTTCAACATCGACAGTCTGGTGGTGTGCAACACCGAGGTTGAGGATCTCTCTCGTATGACCATCGTGTTGCAGGGCCAGGATGGCGTTGTCGAGCAGGCTCGCCGCCAGCTTGACGACCTTGTCCCTGTCTGGGCCGTGCTGGACTACACTGACTCCGCTCTTGTGCAGCGTGAGCTTCTCCTGGCCAAGGTCTCTATCCTTGGTCCTGAGTTCTTCGAGGAGCTTCTCCAGCACCACCGCGAGATCACCACCTCGCCAGACTCCCTGGACCACAAGCACCACAGCCTTGACCACACCGCCCAGCAATACCACCCCCGTCATCTTCCCCAGAGTCAGGCTCTGCGTCACAAGCACGAGCACTTGGATGCCATTACCCGCCTGACTCATCAATTCGGTGGTAAGATCCTGGATATCAGCACCAACAACTGCATTGTCGAGGTGTAAGTATTTTCTCTATTCTGCCTCATTCTTTTTGATCACAATTGACTCATTCGACCTCCTATAGCTCTGCCAAGCCTTCCCGTATCGACTCTTTCCTCAAGCTGATCGGTCCCTTCGGTATCCTTGAGTCCACCCGGACTGGTCTGATGGCCCTTCCCCGTTCTCCTCTGAGTGAGCCCAACGAGGACATCGAGAAGGATGCTGCCGACGTTGTTGATGCCAGCACCCTGCCCCCTGGCTAAGCTATATCCGAATTTCCAACCCACAACTTACATACCCGAATAGGATTGGTTTGGTCTCTTGGCTTTGTGTATCTTCTGGCTTTCCCGTGGAGTTGACCTAATATAAAATAAATAAATGGCTTAGCCATTGTATGTAAAATGACACAAATGTTGTTTCCCTCACTTTTACATACAATTCCTTACTGTCCCCATACACCTTGCTGTATGATTCAGTGATGATACAAAGTGGCGGTGTACGGTTATTCTGATATTCCGCGTCTGCTGGGGCGTTTCCTAGATCGGAGATTGTACATACTCCACCATTTACCTAGGTACTCCCGACCTTGGAATAGCCGATCAGGTATTACTCATACAAAAGCAACATTTCCAGCATGCCATTATATACTTGAAGAGAAGGAAAAAAAGAAGAATGAGAGAGAAGACGGCATCCCAATGAGAAGCAAGGGAACGGCTTGGGATCAACATTGAAGGAGACTCAGCCCTAGAGCAAGAAGGATGACACGGCGCTGGAACGAGGGAGCAAGCTAGGTAGGTAGAGCATGACTGTCCAGCCAGATTTGGGGGTTTCGGATTTTTGACCTTTATATATATATATCCTTTTTATCTTTTATCCTATCTAGATAGGACGGACCTATGAGGTATAACTAGTTATAACCCGCTCACAAGCCCTACCTGGACAGAAGGACTAGAAAATAGGCGTTAGTCCATTACTTCTGGAGCCATACAAGTCCGTCCTGGGCATATATGTATCTCTCTCTTTACTCTTACTCGTACTTCGATCTGATTTTCTTGTTATTTCATCTTTGGATGTAAACCGAGAGTATATATTCTGATAGCCGGGAATTGATTCAACCTTGTAAATTCCGAATACTACCAGTCACCCATATATCATGGGCACCTAAGCATTGCCGATCCAGCAGCAAGCAAGACATCGACCTCCATTATACAGGCCGTGGCAACTACACTCTAAATCCTCACTTTAGCCGCAATGCCCCTCCCATGGTAGATAATGATATCCATGTAGTTTCCAATCATCACGCCAACCTTAGCCACAGCATCCATCTCCAATGACTGGCCGAGTGCCTTGCGCAGAGCATCGTAGCCAACTCCGCCCATATCAAGATTGACTGGCAAGCGTGGGCTCTTGGATATGCCAGGCGGCACTTCAAAGGGTTCATGGTCATCGATTCGGCCGATTGGCTCCTTTTTCTCATAGAAAGCCGTTGCGTCAATTGAAGTGATTAGGATATTGTTTTCTGTTAGGGGTGAAGAGAGGGTGAAGTCTGCTGTGGAGGTCCAGAGGTAGAACTAGATTTGTGAGTTAGTGTTAGTAGAAAGCTTTCTCTTCTCTCTCTGTGGAGATGCGGTGTGAGTGAAAGGGACATGTACCGTTGCATCTTGGATGAAATGGGGCTTTGTGTCCTTGTCATCGCTGCCCGGAACAGATATGCGAGGGACAGGAACAGTAATGTTGAGAATTGATAATGCTTCGCCCAGGTCTGGTAGAGATGGAATCGTGTTTCGATGGCTTTTGATGGTGATTGTTGTATTAAAACCTGAGTAAAAGCTTCAGCACAGTCTACCAGTTGGGGCTCAATGCCACCCAAAAGGAACTGACCTGATACGTAAGACGAAAGCAACGCCCGTCCTGCCTCAATGCCATCTACTCCAGCTGCGTCCGACGGGCACCAGAAGAAGTCGATGGGCACGTAACTGTTGTTTCCGGGCCCAACAGAGATATTCTGAGCGGTGACATGGGCCACAGCAGTGTCATTGTAGAGTATGAGAAGGTCAACGAAGGGAACTGTAACCGAGTATTTCGTTGGATTAGTGAAGTTGACCAGCGTGGACACCAACATCGAAGATTCAGTCGTGTTTCCTAGTTGCAGTGAGACGACGCGCGGATTGACTCGGTCAAGCGAGTTGCCGACGGAAGCTATGACATGGTCAATGCCCGAAATATTCTTGATTTGTACTAAGATCTTCTAATTCATGAAAACATACTCTTCACAGGCACATTCCCTTCTGCAGGAATCCCTCGCAAGGCGAAACGGCCCAACCCAGTCGAGACCTTTGTGTCTACGGTGGCAGCAACCCGCAGTACGACTGTTTCGCTACCGAAAAGCATTGCTTGGATGACTTCTGTCAAAAGCCCATCATCTGTGACTTCTAACGGCGCATCTTTGATTGCGAACTCCACAAGGAGTGCAGAGGAGCCATCTTGATCATCCACCAATGTGGAGTTGGCGTCTTGCCAGTGGCTGATGTTTAGAACACCAAACTTCTCTTCCTTGTAGTAGACATCTGCAAGGGCACGAACTTGCGGGACTTCTACTTGGAAATTCATCTCCTCCGGTAGAGCAATAAGAACCTTTACAAAAGCAGACACCGTGGGTCGGGAGTCTGGAGAATCTGGCTCCGCGAAAGGGTTAGGAAGGGAAAAATGTGTATCGGACATCGTGAAGTTCTTCACGAGGTTGTCCAATGCATGCCCCGTAAATGGAAGAGGCACAGTCACGCTGCGCAGTAGATCGACAATCCATGCTGGGGTATTGAGTGATGGTGCATCGGACCCACGGACGTAGATGGTCGTTTCAAGACCTTGCATATAGCTCGAAACCAAAAGATCCAGAGGAGAACCCTCTTGTCCTGGGCAGGTAGAGATCAATTCATCAGGTAGCTGTTGAATGAGACCCTCAACACCCACCGCAGTTTCCTGGCCAGGGTGAACGTCTATCGCGCTTGTCTTTGCATCGGCGACCAGAATATAAGGATCTCCAGGGGAGCAGTTGGGCACCAGAACGTCAAACCCGAGGGCAGGAACAGTGAGAGCGACGGGAGAATCAATCAAAGACGACAGTAAGACATCCACTGCCATCCCACCACTGTTTGCATCGTGCATATTCAGCTTGAGGATATTGATCATTGGTAGAGCAGGGAAATCATGTTCTGGAAAGAGATTAGCTTATATGTTCCAGTACCAAAAACGAACAAATACACTATACCTCCAATGATGATGTTGTCTGTCAGGACTTGAGTTCCTAAAGCAAACAAGCCTGACTTGAGGTTCAATGTCGCCTTGCCCTTGACATTAAGGCGACCCAATCTTCCCTCAATCCAATCAATAGCTACCGCGTGGATCCCTCTAATGTCACCAGCCTCTAGATCAGTGAGGAAGTCGACATTGGTATGATGGCCGTTACGGATGTTCACTTTGATGGAAGGCAATGCTGCGTTTCCAACGAGTACGTTCCCATATTCTGGGAGATATACTTCAACTTTTGATGGGCCTGTCTCAACTTCCCTGGCAATCCATGTCGCCAATCGACCAATGCCTCGAACCGACTTATTCTTAACCCGACCAGAGTCCATCACGAAGTCGCCCTGAATCCGGGCTCGAACGCCATCGGGTGTGGTAGAATCGATTGATACTGCCGTCGGCTTGAAGACAGCGGCGTGCTGCGCATATTCTTTGACGGCCGCCGGGGCAGCAAAGGCAAGTACCAGTATCGTCAAAACACCGAGAGTTAAAATAGAGAGAGAAATGACCGTCGGCCATGGTACACGGCTCCGCTTGTCAATGGCGCCATCCTCGGGCGGATTCTGTGATGCGATTGAAGGGGATCGTAACAATCCTTGCTCAGTCCCGTAGGCCAGTTCATCATCACGGCGGTGTAAGAGAGGTGTTGATTCCGACGATAATTCATATGATGGCCTAGGCTGGTCGGAGGATGTTCTCTCCGGGGACCGTTCAATAGGGCTGGATTGCTCGTCCAACAGAGCCCGGTTCGCTGCATCCCCCATCGTAGCCCCGCCTGAATGAGACTGTGATATTCGTTGTTCGGTTGTATGGACCGTCGAGTTACTTTCAGAGTAGTATAAAACATTTGATAACTCTGTGGATAATTGATACGATGGCCTGGGCCGGTCATCGGATACACTCTCGGAGCCCGACTGCCCAGCTAGCAGAGGCCGGTTTGCCTCGTCAGCCATCGTGGCCCTAAAGATGTAGATGAATCACAATGAGTTGTGGTATCTGGAGCTGATATACCAGTTGGATAAAAAGGGATGGAAGCGACGCACGTAACACAGAGAAAGACGGACAGAGGCGAGACGTACCTAACCTTGGAAGAGGCTGGCTGGACCCTCGATGACGATAAGCCTGATAACGGAACCTTGGAACTGTGGAGAACACACCTTGGCACCTGGAATATTAGGCGACAAGGCATCAATACCCTCGCACACCCGGGGGCATCCACCTTAATTTATTGAGTCACTCTTCCAAGGTTCTTTACTTTTAGGGCTCCCCTTTCCCTTTCCCTTTTCCTTTTCCTTTGCTCTTTCCCACAACACTCCAATTCCTCATCAAGAATCCCCCCAGCTCATCATGGCTAGTGGTCTCACAGCTGCCGCCCGCTACGGTGCCCAAAGTGTAAACCAATTGGCCGGCTCTACCTCATCTTTGCGTCGAACACTCCAGGCTAATGGAATCCGACGATTTGCCCACCAGACACCGACTTTACCTCCCACCTCCCCTTTCGCCCCTCGTCACCTTCTCTCCATTGCAGACCTGACCCCTACCGAATTCGCTACCCTGGTCCGCAATGCTGCGTCACACAAGCGTGCCATCAAGTCCGGCGCTGTCCCGGAGAGCCTATTGGGATCCCTCTCTGGCAAGACCGTGGCCATGATGTTCAACAAGCGCAGTACTCGTACCCGTGTATCCACCGAAGCCGCCGCCGTCCAGATGGGTGGCCACCCCATGTTCCTCGGAAAGGATGACATCCAGCTTGGTGTCAACGAGTCCCTATACGATACCTCCGTTGTGATTTCCTCCATGGTCTCTTGCGTTGTCGCGCGTGTCGCTAAGCACGAGGACGTCGCGGGTCTGGCACAGCACTCCACCGTTCCTGTAATCAATGCGCTGTGCGACTCCTTCCACCCACTCCAGATCATCGCCGACTTTTTGACTATCTACGAGTCTTTCCCATCGCAGGCGCACAAGCTCTCCAGCCTGGGTCTGGAGGGTCTAAAGATCGCTTGGATTGGTGATGCGAACAACGTTCTGTTCGATCTCGCCATTGGTGCTACTAAGATGGGTGTGGACATGGCTGTTGCTACTCCTAAGGGCTACGAAATCCCTGCGCATATGATCGACATCATCCAGCGCGCCGGTGAGGGTGTCTCCAAGGCTGGCAAGCTCACTCAGACCAACGTTCCCGAGGAAGCTGTCAAGAACGCCGACATCCTGGTCACGGATACCTGGGTCTCCATGGGCCAGGAGGAGGAGTCCAAGAAGCGCATGAAGGCCTTTGAGGGCTTCCAGATCACTGCTGATTTGGCTAAGCGCGGTGGCGCTAAGGAGGGCTGGAAGTTTATGCACTGCCTGCCCCGCCACCCCGAGGAAGTGGATGACGAGGTCTTCTACAGTCCTCGCTCGCTTGTCTTCCCTGAAGCCGAAAATCGTTTGTGGGCCGCTATTGCCGCATTGGAGGGCTTCGTCGTGAACAAGGGAAAAATTGTGGAGTAGAAAAACCGGTTAAATACATATGGAGTCTATAGAGGTATGCCGAGTCGCTTTACCCGGCCAATGACAGTGATGATGATTTGATATAGCGGAGTCACCAATACCGAGAGTCCGAGGGTCTCCGAGAGTCGTCCGTTGCTGGTGAGCCAATCAAAAGATGGTCCGACAGCTCGGGGTTTTCGGATGTGGCTCCTCCACAATAGCGGGGACTTCCGATTCTGAGACATCTACGACTTTATTCTGTTCTGCAGATCATTCGGACTGTACAATATAATACACTATTTGCTACCTACCTAGGTAGGTAGTTGTCTGAAATTCATACCGCTATACCAAGACATACACTAGTAGGTACAATATCTGCGTTCTTCCTCGGGAGTTGCCTCGCATTACCGAATCCGAACTGCAAGTAATATAAAACAGAGTATGCAACTATAAAATCAAACGTTGAAAGCATACTCCAGTGAAATGCATAACCCCGAGTCGAATCTCGAAATTTGGAAAATCCACATATATACTATGTATTCCACATGAACGTCTGCTGGAACTCGGGAAATCCGAAGTAGAATCTCGGAATCATTGCTTACCCCACATTTAATCCATGCTCCGAAGAGCATCTCCAAGACGGTTGATCGGGTAATGCTTCACGGGGGAAGCCCGAGCGACTATACATAAGGCTTGCCCGAGAACCTGGAGTATCGATCATCATTCCTTCAAGAATATCTCTGGTCTTAGTGTCTCCGAATTCCTCTATATTTCGCTATCATGGGCTTCGAAGACAAGCGAGTCGCAATCATTGGCGGCGGCCTAGGAGGCATGTCCTTCCTCAATGCCGCACTGCACACCGGCCTGAAGAAAGTGCAATTATACGAGCAAGCAGGCCAGTTCGGCGAAGTCGGTGCCGGTGTAAACATCACCTCGAACGCAAACCGCGTCTTGGACGCCTTCGGTCTGCAAGAGAGCATGATGCGCAAGTCCTCACGCAAGCTGCCCAGCTATATGGAGTACCACAACTACAAGACCGGCGACTACGTAGGTCACATTGGCGAGTTCTCGCAGCCGCACGCCCGCCTGCTGCACCGCGCCCACCTACTAGACTCGCTCAAGGAGCGCGTACCCGACTCAAGCCTGAACTTGGACAAGCATCTGGTATCCGTCGACCGCAACGCCGCCGGTGCTGCACCGTACACACTTCATTTCCAGGATGGCAGCACCGCCGAGGCAGATATTGTGGTCGGCTGTGATGGTATCAAGTCTAATGTGCGCCGGGATATGGGCCTGGGAGACGACCCCATCTACGCTGGCCAGGTTGTGTATCGCGGATTTGTCGACTACAAGGACCTACCCGCTGAGACGGCACAGCTGCTGCGCAAGACTGTTAACTTCCGTGGGCCCAAGCGCCATGTCCTGATCTTGCCTATTGGAAACCAGGAGACGGGAACCGACCGTGCTGCCGTGGTCGCTTTTATGTCCGAGTCACTTGAGGCTTGGGACTCGGAGAGCTGGATGTCCCGCTCGGATATTGACACTCTCCGGGAGCACGTCCGTGACTGGTGCCCGGAGGTACAGCATATCATTGCTGGTCTGCGCAAGAGCTCCCAGGACGGCAAGATGCTCAAACAGGCGCTGTACGTGCGTGATCCGATCGATAAGTGGTATGAGATGAAGAGCGGGCAGAAAGATTGTGGTATTATTCTGCTTGGTGACTCGGCGCACTCGACTCTTCCTCATCAAGGTACGTTTCATTGTATCTGTGTCTAGTCCTATTGCGGGACGTGTACTAATTAATTGCATACTATAGGCCAAGGAACATGCATGGCAATTGAATCTGGCATTGCCCTTGCCACTATTCTCAGACATTGGAAAACAGATGACCTAGAGGCTGCATTCAAGTTTTACCAGGACCTGCGTAAGCCCCGGACAGACCGGGTCACAAAGACCAGTTACGAAGCTGGCAAGCTCGCTAGCTCAGATTCTCCTGACCAGATGTCCAACAACTTCAACCCGGATGCGCTGATGGAGCGGATGAAGTGGATTATGGAATACAACGTTCTAGAAGACTTGAAGATCAAGGGCCAGGGATATTTGAATTTGCAAGATTCGCGCCTATAGGCGGTTCCGATATATGTTGGTATACTTCGTAGATATTTTTGATGGTTATTTGTAGATAGAAATGAACAGCTCTAGTTTTTCATACATCCAGTTCGGTTGCACCAAACGGGCATTCATCGTGTCTCAATGTATACATATGTAGTCGTATGATTTAACTGTACAACTGCGCTTCGTCGTAATATTGGACAACTTCCATATATCGGCCATCTATCACTCATTCCAATTCTGCTTATTTACATTCTGCACCATTCACGCAGTATATCTCTATCTATTGAATGTATTTCTATCCTCGGGCATTATGACTTCAGCATAATTGCCGGTGCCGGCGTCTTTCACATGCCAACCGCACGTGCAGCAACTCCGCATTTCACCGTCTGGACCTCTTCCTCTTTCATTCTGCTTGAGGTTTCACCTGGAAACTCATGATGGAGGTAAGTACTAGATTTTGACCCGGACAAAAACATGTACTGGAGCTTTAACGTGGAATATATAGTTCAACACCATCTCGGGAGGCTTCCAGTCCCGTCGCTCATACCCATCCCTCCGCCACATATCTCTAGCACCCTTAACCCCCCGATTTCCCATTGACGACGACACAGATATAACAGATTACTTCAATCACCGCGACCATGTAGCTCCAGCTAGCGGCACCCGCACACCTCCAACATCATCCTATCTATCCAGCGTCTCAGTCCCAAGCACGCCACCGATCCTCTCGCACTCACGCAGCAACTCGCGAAGCCGCCACAAGCGCAGCAAAAGCTCTACAGGGACAGGAGCCTTAAGCGACACGAACCTGCACAACCGGGAACTAGGCCAAGCGCTCCACCACATCCCAAACACCAAAAAGCATCCCAGCATCTCCCATTCACAAGGACGACGCCCCCTCCCAGACAACACCCCGAAACCCAAATCCGACGCGGAATGGATGCTCCGCGCAGGCATAGCCCTAGCCTCCTCAACCCGCGAGGAAAAAGGCCAAAGCTGGCTCTCCAAGCGCGAGACCTCAACAACCCTCGTCCCAGACACCTCCTTCGACGAAACACCCACTAACCGCCACCACCACCGCACCAGATCAGGCGTCTCGTCACGCATTTCTCGCTCCGGCGCCTCAACACCAGGCGGAGCAGGTGCCCTCTCCCGACGCAGCTCTCGCTCCCGCACCGGCAGCAGACCCGGCAGTAGTAGAGTCCATCTAACCATGACCGCCCTCCCGGCTGTACCGGTATCAGCAGCGAACGAAGTACCTATCAGCTCGGGCACGGATACAGGCACCGTGACTCGCACGGCGAGTCCCGAAGCGCGCGGTCGTAGTCCACTAGTGCCTGACTTCGTGGATGCGCGCATCCGCGCAGAGATGGCGTCGCTGCAGCATCGCGAGCGAGGATTCCCGGATGAAGACTCTATGTACTGGGATGGGGGTGGCTCGGATGAAGATGAGACTTGGTCTGTGTACTCGGGTAGCTCTGACGAGATGCCGGATGATTTCGATGAAGCGGATCTGCAGCAGTTGACGCGTGAGCGTGGGTTCGGGCTTGGATCTTGGATTGATCGGTTGGTTGAGTGGACGCTTTTCGGGGTTGATGAGTGGCCTGCGGCTGCTCCGGCTGCTGTGCCTGCTTCGCGGATTGGTACGGCGGATACTAGTACTACTGTTACATTTGAGGAACCTGTTTTGGTGGATGGGCGGGCTGATGATACGGTCTCGCTTGGGTCGGTTGGGGACGGGGATCTGTCTGATGAGGAGAGTTCCACTGCTACTGCTGCTCCTATTGAGAAGCCTGGGACGCAGGGTGGGTGGGAAGATGCTGGGTGGTTGCTTCGTTTAATGAAGCGGACGTTGGTATGAATTATGAATTGCATTGAGCGATTTCCTTGATTGGGATGGGTTGTCTGTGACAATATTCTTTTGATCTGCTCTCGGTAACTATCTATCAGTTTTGTTCAGAATATATATGAAGCTGGCTATACATGGCCGAGCAGCCCTAAGAGAATAGGGGAATGTCGTTCGTTGTTGCATGCTTTTTACCCAATGAACAAAAGCTCTAAGAAAATTGACAGGATTCCAATGGTAATAAGCTAGCGCGAATAAAGGGCCCTATCATCTAACAACGCATCAAAAATATGTTGCGCGATATGACAAGATCAAAACGTAGGTTGTAGACCAGGTTGGATGGCGCGTGGTCCTCTCCTAACGTATAGAATAGGTTCAACCCCCCGAATTTTCCAAAGCTGGAAAGCACAAGGATTGGGTTCGATGGCCGGACAGACGTTGTCGCCTTGATACGCATAATTGGAATATGTGAGGGTTTGGATGGCACAGGCAATTGAGAGACCGAGTCCAAGTCCCCAAAGTGAAACAGGCAAAGACAACTGACAGCAACGCAGAAGACAAAGACAATGAGACATGAATGGAATGAAAGAGGGAAATGTATGCGACACCAGGGCGCCAGGAGATATAGAAAGAGAGTATCAGAGTTGGAATGAAATACACAGATGAAAGGATTCGAGATTCTGACAAGAAAGGAAAGAGAAAAGGAAGGGTTATGCGCATAAATCGGAATACGATAAATGAGCAAAGTAGGGAAGAAAGGAAAAGGTACTGAGTCTGAGTTCATTGAAAAATTTGAAAACAAAGCTATAACAGCATTCATCTTCCAGAGTTCCAGCCGAAAAAGACAAAGAAAAAAAAAAGCTGTAGTTATCCGCCTTGAGTACTATAACGCCATCTGACCATGTTGAGTCTAGGGTCATGCAGCAGGTATCGTGATCGTGACATACGTCGAAAATTGCGCGGTCAAAGGGGTATGGACCGTCGGTCAAGCTCAAAAGAGGGCCGGCACGGATGGGGGACGTGAGGCCGACACGCAAGAGCGGTGTAAATGTAATGGTAGTGTGTCGTAAGGGAATCGGAGTGGCGTGATTTATCACCAAGGTCCGACCTTGACTGGTGTTCCCAGCCCATAAGTTCCGGAGAAGAGCTGGTCCCGTATAGAGCCCATCTCGCTGTTGGCTCCGTGGGATGGTGTGTCGGGTCCGTTCATCCATCCCAAGCTGAAGCCGAGTTCGTTGACAGCCCCCTGTAGCTTTCCTCCAGAAGTCTGGTTGTGCTTGGCCAGCTTTTGATCCCAACCTCCGTACTGCAACTGGATGCCGCCGCCTCTTTTTGCCGCTTCCCGGATGACCAAAATCCATGCCTTGCACATCTCATCATAAGCTGAATCTCGTTCGATGTTGTTCTGTGGCGTGCTCCAGCGAGGCAAGGCATGGATGATGTCGGTTGCCCCGTCTAGGTAGCTCAAGGATGTGGATGCTTGGGATTCGTTCGGAGGAAGAAAGTTGGGGGTGAAGTCACTCAAGGCGTCAAGAAGGTTGGTGAGCGGCTGTCGGACTCGGTTGTAGGCATAGTCAGATTCGGTATTGCCACCCAACGGGAATGAGGGACTGGAGGGCGGCCTGATAGTTTCGAAGGACTTGAAGAGTTGAGGAGACATTGGGCCGTGGGGATGTGTGCACAACCTCGTCAGCGAGTTGAGGGTGACGCTCGCACATGGTCCGTACAACCGTCCGCAAGGCATCTGTATCGAGGGTCTCTAGCAAACGGGGGAGAGATAGAGGTCGGCCTGAAACGTTCGGTCGGGAACGTTTGATGTTGCGGTAGCTGTGAGGGAGTTGTCGAGGAGTAAAGGCGGGAGAGTTTGTGGGCGAAGCAGACATGCGTCCATCATGGTCGTTGTCGTCGTCGGCTTTCCGTTTACGGCTGGAATACGACGACGAGGGTGTAGACACTGATGGTTTGGTCAGTATCCGAATGCATCAAAGACAACCATCTTAAACAGGACAGAGAGAACAAATTATTCCAAGGGGAAAGGGATATCTTACTCATACGGGAGGGAGAGAATCGGGAGTTCTCGTAGAAGTGAGGCGGAACAGGAGGTGTGGCCACCAAGCTGTTCATGATGACAGCCGGATGGCAAAGAATAAATGTGATGGTCCAAAGGACTCGGATATCCAAAAGAGTGAAAAAGAAACAGCAATGAAAAGCAAGCTTGAAGAAGAGGATAAAAAGGGATTTGAGGTGGGGAGAGAAGGGTAGAGAAAGGTAGCGGTGGAGAAAAGTAGGCGTTGCAGGTGGCAACGCACTCCCTTTACGCAGCTTTTTGGAGATCTGTGCCCTCAAAAGAGATTTTGACCATTAGAGAGTTCTTTGGTCTTGTTTGTAATAATTCATATAGGAAAATAAATCAAATCGTCTTATATCTTCCAAGGTTTCTTTTGGTTTCATCGAGAGTGACATATTAAGTGACAGATTAAAGTATACTCCACTGCTTTCGGGCAAGGCTATACGAATACCCGCATCATCTACATTCTACATTCTACGTAATAGCGGGAAAGAAAAGGAAAAATTGTGGGTAATCATATTCTTTGGACTCCAGCGATCGTAAAATGGGATATCGTATCTACAAGTACAGGGACTGGGCAGCAACAATATCGCGGCGGACCTTGCCCAAGGCCTCCTCGAACTTGCTCTCCAGGTCTTCGCTGCCCATCACCTTGGCAGCTTGCGCCATCTGCCGCAAACACTCTTCCAACCGGCGGAAGACACGGATCAAACTACCCTCATAGACATCGGTCATTTTGCTAGGATAGTTAGTATACTGTTAACATATTGATTTGGGGGAGGGGGATGCTTACCAGATATCTGCAAAAGACTTGCCCTGACTCCACTCGTAGATCACCTCCATCAGCTCCCAGTGGAAGCTCTGAACGTACTCGTCTTCATTCACGGCCATCTTAGACTCCTGCGACACCTTGGCGATGATGCGGGCCTGTGATTGGATCTCCTTCAATGGCTTTGCCAACTCATCCTTGGTCAAAGTAGGGGCTTCCTTGACCTTTTCTTCAAACACGAAACAACTCATGACGGAAGCGACTTGCTCAGGAGTCAGGTTGTTGAAGAAACCATTAAACAGCAGCTCGCTCAGCATCAGTTCATCGCCTGTGCTAATTTCACAAGCAACACGAGCCTTCAACTGCACAACATCGGCTTCGTTGATAAATCCGAAACGACGAAGTACGCGCTTGCGGCACTTCAGCTCATCAAGCTGCAAGATCGACATAGCTTCTGTAATCTGCTTCTTTATCGCCTTGATCTTTGTAGTCAGGTCCACCTTCTCGGCGTATTGTTCGTACAATTCAGTCAACCGTGGCGAGTTGTGCAAAGGGTTACTCAGGAGGCGAGACTCAAGAACCTCGATTTTCTGTCACATGGTTAGCAGAGTGAATAATGTCTGAGAGCAAAAGAATCTCTTCTTACCCGTAGCAGCTTCTTGAAGCTTTCATCCTTAATCTGCATGTTCTCAATCGGATCAAGCAGCGGAACACCGTCTGGGAAGCGCCTCTTAACTTCATCAACCGACTTCATAACATCATTCCGAGAGCCAGGCGACGTGATGTCCTTCGGGAGCATGATGCGAATGTGAGAGATCTCCGTGATGCAGCTCAGCACAATGGGCACAACCTCACTGCGAGTCGGTTCCCCTTCCTTTGCGGGGCGAACACCGGGCGGAAGATCTTGGAAAGACTTAGTGCCAATGGACGACCCTCCCGACATCCTCATCAAGACATCAACAATATGAGATTGGTGAGGACTAAATTTCTCGGTCTCATTGTTCGCTTGCTTGCGCTTCTTCTGGTTGATCACCACGCCCCAACCGAAATCGGCATCTTTGTACTTAACATGGATCAATCGTCCAGTGTGGATGTAAGTCAAAGAGTAATTTGGGTGGGTAATAACATGCTGGACATCGTCCGCAAATGCGTCTAGTTGTTTCCGTAGGTCGTAGTATTCGCGGATGGTTCCCTCGTCCGAGATAATCATGTTCGCGCGCTTCTCCTCAAGACCTTCGAGCTCCTTCTCCAGGCCTGAAACGCTTCCAGTGTTCTGGAACTGCTTAAAGCATCGTTCGAGCATGTATTCGGGTGAGATACCCTCCACACGCATCAGGTTGAGAATCATGTTGTAGCCCAGGTGGAATGCGGAATTGAGTCGGTCCTGTTCACCGCGCACAATCTCCTTCGCGACTGCTGGATCCATCTCCTCTCCGACCATCATGATCACAATACCTCGGTCATCGAGACCTCGACGACCAGCACGACCAGACATCTGGATGAATTCAGACGGGGTAACCCAACGCTGGCTAGTTCCGTCAAATTTGCGAACACTGGTAAAAACTACAGTCTTGGCAGGCATGTTGAGACCAATGGAGAAAGTCTCAGTTGCAAACAGAACCTTGATGAGACCCTCCTGGAAAAGAATCTCAATGGTTTCCTTAAGAATTGGCAGCAATCCTGAGTGATGGACACCGATGCCTTGTTGCAAAAGCGGAAGGATGTTTTGGATCTGTGGCAATTGGCGATCCTCTGGAGACAACATCTCGATGGCACTTTCGAAAACCTTGGACACCATATTCTTCTCGGAATCGTCGTTGAAAGTCAGTTTGCTCATCTGCAAAGCACCTGCTTCACACTCTCGCTTGCTGAAGCTGAAGACAATGACGGGGTTGTAGTTCTTAAGCATGATCATTCTGACGATCTTGTAGATATCCGACGGGCCCTTGATTCCACCCTTATTGATTTGCTTATCCTTGCCCTTGCCCTTGCGCTTGGCCAAAGCATCAGCCGGGTCATCGCCTTTCTTGTCAGCGATTGCGCTCATTGCCTTCTGGAAGTTCTCCTCGCGGAAGACTCCCTTTTCATCCACCACGAGATGGATACCCTCTCCACCAGCGGGGAAGAAGTAATTCTGGAGGGGGGTCGGACGATAGTTGGTGTAGACAACGTGACAGGGTTGGTCGTGCATCTTCACGATCCATTCGGCGAATTGCATGGCGTTCGGAATAGTGGCGGACAGGAAAACATAGCGGACCTTATCGGGCAACAGAATGATAGTCTCTTCCCAAACGACACCACGATTCACGTCTCGCATGTAGTGAATTTCATCGAAAACCACCCACTGAACTTCACGCATAATCTCAGAGCCACGGTACAACATGGAACGAAGAATCTCTGTGGTCATAACAAGACATGTAGCAGTGGGATTGATGGTCACATCACCAGTCATTAGGCCGACGTCGCCAAACTCGGCAGCAAATTCACGGTACTTCTGGTTACTGAGCGCCTTGATCGGACTGGTGTAGATCACTCGCTGGTTTTGTTTCAAACTTTGCGCAATGGCGTATTCTGCCACCACAGTCTTTCCGGCACTAGTGTGAGCTGACACCAGCACACTCTCCTCACGCTGGATTGAAGAAACTGCGACCTGCTGGAAAGGATCAAGTGTGAAGGGCCATGTCTTTGCTGGGTTCGCCGGAGCCTTGTGCTGGGAGATAGGCACATAAGGGTAGTTGGGTGGGATTGCGACTTGGTGGCGCACTTGGTGAGACACCACAACTGCATCGGTGTCCGTAGCAAGTCCTCCAGCTGCAATCTCACGCTCTTGCTCGGTTTCGAAAGAATCGGCGACGACTGGCTCGGGTTCCTGATCCAATCGAGGTCGCTTCGTCTCGGGTTGCTCTGGTTCTGACGGAGTCGCGGGGGCTTCGGCATCTGCTGAGTCGACTTCTGCGGCGGGTGCATCGCTCATCGCAACATCCTCCTTCTGTTCAGGCTGGGTATCTGCAGTTTTCTTCACGGCTCCATTCACCTGTCGTTTTTTGTGCTTATCCTTCTTCAAGCGCTTGGGGGCACCCTCAGACGGCTTCACCGCCTGAGGCTGGTCCTCAAAGACGTCAAAGAGCTCATCCATCTCCAGCGGTTGGGATTGGTGAATCAACCACAGGAGGAGAATGAGCGGCGTAGGTAACCGGTCTGGACTTTTTTTGGTTGAGAAATTTAAAAGTTCTATCCGTATCGGGCAAGCGGTGGGGGAGATCCCGAGCAAAGACGCTAAACCCGATTAGAGCAACCCAAGTCACGTGATTCAAGATCATCCCATTCCGCACCTCGCGATGTTCACTTCGGCTTCGTCCGTCCCTTTCCGATCGTCCACTCTCTCCTCTCTGTCACTCAAGGTTAGTACCTCTAACCTGAAATAAAACAATTGATCTCACTGACTTCTTCATCTCAGATGTACTCCTCCGCTATCCGGGCCAGAATGGCCACCTCTTTCGCTGCCCGTCGTGGCTTCTCCACCACTCGCACCCAGCTCGGCAGCCCCTACCACTACGCCGAGGGTCCTCGCACCAACATCCCCTTCAACCCTCTCACCAAGCACTTCTTCTGGCGCTACTGGGCTTTCATGAGTTAGTGACCCCTAATGGAGATATGCGCTGTGCCAGGACTAACTCGAGTATCATCTAGTTACCGGATTCGGTACTCCCTTTGCCATTGCTGGTGAGTTATACCCCCTCTCCACGATTCTACGCCTTAATAATACTCTAACATTCCCCCTACTAGTCTGGCAAACCTACAAGACCAAATAAATTGCCCTTCCCACTGTATTTTTCTTGCGATAACAGTCTGGGCGACTAGGTGGTCGAAAACTTGGATCGGATTGAAGCAGAGGCGGATATCATGTATAAAGCTAGAGATTATTATCGAAAATTGGTTCCGCGTGTCACCGACCCCATTGTACCTGTGTAGATGTTGAAATGCGTAGCTTAAAAAAGACGTTGAAATATGGATGAAGTCATTGGCTGAGCCGCTGTGGAAAACCAAAAAATCTCTGGGCGCGATTCATATATCAATCCCCACGAACACAACCACTCCCAAGCAACGAGACAGTTACTGTCAGCAGGGAAGAAAGGCTGGTCCACGGAATTTAATTTCCCTCGATATCGTTTGAAATCCATACATTTACTCCCTTGATCGCTGCATGGCGGGGTAAAACAAGAAGCATAAAAAAAAGTTACCCGTTCCTGGAAGATGCGCAACTTAAGAAACGTCCGTCTCGTTGAGACGCAAATCGAGAGCGAACTGCCTCTCACTGCCACAGCATGGGATACTGCTTCAGACTCGGTGGTCTGCACCTTTGGTCCGGCCGAGAACAATGCAATCATTGAGGTTAGACGGAAAAGGCCCGAGATCACTTCGACAGATCCTCTGTCTCCCGAAGCATTTGAATGTATTGCTTCCTGGGATGCTCCGTGCCCTCTGCCAGACCTGGCATGTGACCGTGTGCTCTCCCTGCATTACTTTGCGGACAACCTGACAACTTGTCTGGTGCTAGAAGGAGGTGATATAGTCGTTGTTCGTGAAGAGCCCCTTCCCGGCGAAGACAAGATCGAAATTGTCGGTTCAGTTGATGTCGGAATCACTGCTGCAGTGTGGTCACCGGATGAGGAATTGCTGGCTCTCACCACCAGAGCGCAAACGTTTTTGTATATGACCAGAGACTTTGAGAATGTGGCCGATATAACTTTCGCTCACAGTGATCTGCAATCATCGCAGCATGTGTCAGTCGGGTGGGGTAAGAAAGAAACACAGTTCCAAGGAAAGAGAGCCAAGGCTCTTCGAGACCCGACGGTGCCAGAAAAGATCGATCAAGGAGTCTTGAGCAGCCGCGACGATAGCAGCACTACGATCAGCTGGCGAGGAGATGGGGCTTATGTTGCTGTGAACAGCCTTGAAGCGGGTAGTCGCCGTGTGATCAGAGTGTACTCGAGAGAGGGCACTTTGGACAGTGTAAGCGAACCCGTTGACGGGTTGGAAGGCGCTTTGAGCTGGCGGCCGTCTGGCAGCTTGATTGCTGGAATTCAACGACGCGACGATCGGATCGATGTGGTGTTCTTCGAAAGAAACGGACTCCGCCACGGCGAGTTCTCTCTTCGTCTGTCTGTGGAAGAAATGAGCTCATGGGCTTCTCGCATTCATCTCGCCTGGAACGTTGATTCTACTGTGCTTGCTGTCAAGTTTCAAGACCGTGTACAGTTCTGGACAACAGGCAACTACCATTGGTATTTGAAGCAAGAGATTCCTATCACGGCTGATACAAATTCTTCGCTTCCATACTCTTTCGAATGGCACCAAGAGAAGATATTGCGATTTGTTGCTGGCTCCAACGGTATGGTATCCTTGCACGGAGAGCAATGTCAGAACGGACGCTGATTTAAACAGGTTCGATCTTGGATGCGGACTATGTTTTTGATATCAACCATGGGTCTACCTCCATTCCGGATGATGTTGGCGCTGTTGCAGTCATCGATGGGAGTAAGTATGCCAATTGAACCTGATTGGGAACAGTACTGATCCAAGTATTAGAAACTCTCAAATTGACTCCCCTGCGAATGGCTGGGGTACCCCTCCCATGGCACACAACGAGCTGGCTTTGGAGTCCAGCGCCATTGATGTTGCATTCAGCAAATCCGGAAACCGCATTGCTGTGCTGTCGAGCAACGCCTTCTCCGTTTATCTCTGGTCTCTGAAGAGCCGACCTGTTCCTGTTCCCATCCTCGAGTCAAGCTATCCGTTATCAGATGCCCCGGCTAGTCGGCCCCGGCAGATTGCGTTCTTGAATGAGAACGAGGTATATGTGCTTAAAGACAACGGACCAAACTCGAGCCGTATCGAGAGGACGGCCCTGGACACTCGCACCACAGAATCCGTATACCAGGCTGTGGACTCCGAGCAACTGTCATCGATCTTCGCCGGTATTGGACACCAAGCTCTGTGGTTCTCACATGCCCGCCAGCCAGCTCGTCCTGTCAGCTACTCGAGCATTGAAGAGTCGTCATCTGGAAATCTAGATATCGCTCCATGGGGCGAGAGCCCTAATGTTGACACCCATTGGGCTCGTGTTGTCTCTATCTCTGATCATGAGGTAAGACTATATTTCCCAAGTATTTGGATCTTGTTGCTAACTCCGGTAGCGCATTTTGGTTGCAATGACGAGAACCGGCACCTTGTCTGCTAACAAGCGAGTCCTTGCAAGGAACTGCACATCTTTCCTCGTGACCCCATCTCATCTTTTGTTCACCACATCGGCGCATCTTCTGAAGTTTGTTCATCTGAACCATGTGGATGGTAAGATTGTTTCTTGGGCGTCTATGTCTACTTACGCTAACATGGGATTGCAGAAATGGAGGTTCCCGAGGATACACCAGAAACTGATGAACGGTGCAGGAGCATTGAACGTGGCTCTCGGTTGGTTTCGGTGATACCGTCGATTTTCGCGGTCATACTCCAAGCTCCTCGAGGAAATATTGAGACGATCTTCCCTCGTGCTCTAGTATTGGCTGGAATCCGTACCTTCATCGACCAGAAGAAATATCGGTCTGCATTCCTTGCGTGTCGCAGTCAGATGGTGGATCTCAACATTCTTCATGATTATGCCCCGGAACAGTTCATGGAAAACATCACTTTGTTTGTTGATCAAGTCAAGAAGATTGATTACATTGATGATTTCCTGTCACGCTTGTCGTACGTCAATATCGAGTCTGATAAGAAAACCTTTTACTAACTCTCATACAGGGAGGACGATGTGTCACAGACACTGTATAAAGACACGCTGAAAATATCCAAGAATGTATCAGCAGCTGTCGCCCAGCCGGACGGTGCAACCATTCCCTTGGCCCCTAAGGTTGGCAAAAAGGAAAGCAAAATCAACAAGATTTGCGATGCATTCCTGGTGGCTCTCCAGAACCGTGTCGATACCAATTTGCAGAATCTGATCACAGCGCATGTTTGCAAGTCACCGCCTGATATGGAGGCAGGACTGGGACTTGCTGCAGGCCTGAGAAGTAAGTACTTGGCTCTTTTTGTCCTTTTAAATAATTGGGTAAGGACTAACCGTATTATAGAGCAACAACCAGAACAGGCTGAAGAGGCTATTGCGCACATGTGTTTCTTGACCGATGCTCAGCGGCTTTACTCTCACGCGTTGGGTGTATATGACCTCGAGCTTACATTGTTGGTTGCTCAACAAGCTCAGATGGTAAGGCCTTGGGATGCTTTGCCTGTGTTATCACTCACCACTAACGAATTTGCAGGACCCTCGCGAGTACCTACCATTCCTTCGGAAGCTACAACAGCTCCCAGAGACTCGGCGTCAATTTGAGATCGACAATCACCTTTCTCGCTTCGAAAAGGCTCTGGGGCACTTGTATGCTCTGAATGCTCATGATGAGATTAGTGCATATGTTGCCAAGCACATCTTGTACAAGGAAGCCCTTGAGCTCTACAAGTACCAAACAGAGCACCAACGGGAGATCACCAAGCTATATGCCGACTACCTACAGGATCAATCGAGACACAAAGATGCAGCAATTGGTAAGTGATTTGGTTGTAACAAAGCAAGAGAAAATGGACATGAAGCTAACTTTCGTTATTTTTTTCAATTTCAGCGTACGAGTCACTTGAGCTTTATGAGAGTGCTTACAAGTGCTTTAAGCTGGCACACAAATGGCGCGAGTCCTTGTACTGTGCCATGATGGCATCTCTATCCGAGGAAGATCTGGCTGCCCACATCGACGCCCTGATCACAACCCTGGTTGACGAACACAAAGACTACATCTCGGCAGCAACAATTTATGCCGATCATTTACATGACGTCGTCACAGCCGCACGACTTCTCTGCCGGGGATCGAAGTTCGCCGACGCAGCGCGTCTCCTTACACTCCACGGCAAACAGAGCCAGGTTGCCGAAATCGTTGACTCTGGCCTCGCTGAAGCAATGGGCGACATGACGGACCTGCTTGCCGACTACAGATCTCAGCTCAATGCCCAGGTTCCACGACTCAGCGAACTCCGTCAACTTCGCGCTGTCGACCCTCTTGCTTTCTTTGGTGGTGATCCCACTGGTGGAGACGCGGGCGTTGATATCCCGGACAACGTCTCGCTGGCCCCGACAGATGCATCTACACTTGCTGGTCGCTCCATGTTCACCCGTTACACGGGTAACACCGGGAAAACAGGCAAAACTGGAATGTCACGTCATACTTCGAAGACTCGCAGACGCGAGGAACGCAAGCGTGCTCGTGGTAAGAAGGGCACCGTTTACGAAGAAGAATATCTCGTCAACAGTATCCGACGACTCATTGAACGGGTTAACTCGAGCGTGGCGGAAACTGAGACCCTTGTCGATGCTCTGCTGCGTCGTGGCATGCGTGAGCGTGCAGCTGCTATCGAGAAGGCATTGCAGGAAGTCCTGACTATGTGCGCAGATTGCCGGGACGAGGTATTTGAAGTTCCTCCCCCACTGCCGAGAACGAGGACAAGGAAGATGAAGAAAATGATGTCGAGCCTACCATCCCTCCTACGTACGGAGGCAGAGGTGCTGGCGTCTTGAAAGAGAGTATAGCCATTGTTGAGGGTGGTGGTGCCGCTCGCGTTAAGGAGATCCCTACCGTCAAGGAAATGAAGAAGTCTTCTTTGCTGGCGTGAAGCAGTCGATGAATATACTGCACGTACCAATTAGCATCTACATCATGAATGAAAAAGAAAAGTTGCTTCTGTTCTAATTATTCCAGCTAAAAGTACGTAGCTTAAGAAAGCGACCTAGGATATATTCAACGTCCGTCTCAATATGGATTCCAAACGGTACGAGGCCTCTCCAGACTCTCTTATGAACTGAACACAAAAAGGGATATTCAGCTTTTGGCACGGATCATCGACGCTACAGAGTTCTTATTCTTATGGAGAGTATCTACTTCAATCCACGGGTTACACTTGTATGACTTCCTAGCAGCTTTCTACGAGATAACTCAAGGGTCCCTGTCCTGTGTTCTGCGAGTCATACGTGACCTGCATAACTGAAATATAATACCCTCCGCGACAGGCTGTTCTCGACAAAGGCTGGGCCCAAACGTTGCCTTTGCACAGTGGACATCCTTTCGCAACAGACTGAATATGGTACACTTGGGGGCCGTAAGCTCATTCTTCTAACGTTGCATTTGCTTTTGTACTGGCATAGTTAGAATTATAGTAAGTGCTTAGTCTGTACGGTTGGATATCAGGACGTGAAATATATATATTTCTTTGTACTGAGGTAGTTCGATTCATGGCATCGAAGGTATATATGTATACAGGTCCTCAACACAAACCCGCAAAGAGTTAACTGCAAGTCTACATAATGTTGCACAAGTGAACTATCGTCATTCATATACAGAGAAGCGTTAGTGATGTGACTCTAAATTGCGGGGAATATCCCAGACCTGGAGCAATCAAGTCAGATACTATGGACTACATCTGTCGAGATAAAGTCGTACAACAGACACAGTTTTCTCACTAGATGACGCAAAAATGAGACATATGTTGTGCTCCCCTAAATGGCTAGTTGTCAAGTCGATTGAAACGTTGTGTACAAAGTATTCAGGATGGAGATATAAAAAAAGACCATATCCCACATCTGAATATCATGACTGCAGCCAAGAAAGGATACCAAGAAAAGCCCTAAGCAAGGCCATTCCTTTTCAAGAACCGTAAGTGAACCTGTCCGGTTATCTGTTAGCTGAGGTCAGTTCCTTAATGTCTCGATTCAGACTATGCACCTCTCTTTCTCAACATATCTCACTTCCCTCTTGGGCTTGGGAATGCTAGCGACTGCTCAAGTGCCAATCAGGTCTATCAAATGCGCTTGCGAGGGTATCGCTGAGAACTCTCAATCTGCCTGTGTCCAGACTGGTGGAAGCTTCAATGGTACCGGCTGTGGATTTGCTGGTTGCTGTGTTTATGCCAACAACGAACAACTTGCTTTCATTGAGAATTGTAGGACACTCGGATTTGGCTTCAGGCGCTGTGATGATTGTCGTTCTTGTTGAGAGGATGCAGGAGATATTCGTCGGATGGAAGTATACTAAGACAGATATTGGACTTTTAAAGTTGGAAGCGAACATTTCATTAATTTGCATGCAAGTGTTGTGTCGTATGCGTCATGTCCAAGATATATTATTATGAGGAATGGAAGCAGATATGCTGTGTAAACCGAGACCCCGCTGCCATGGTATGATTATGTTCTAGATTATGAGAGAGAAAAGAAGATACAGTGAAAGGAATATGCATCAAGCTTGCATGGCCAAGTGGAATTGTCCGCGCAAGAACGGTGGGGTATCTTTCAGGCTGTCAGACCTTCCAAGGTTGGCCAAAATGGAAATACCGGTTGTCCGGTATAGCTTATCCAAACTTCCTAAAGAGTGCTGAGGATCTCACCAGTCTCGCTGACAAGGTGCTCCTCAACCTTGACGGGGCCCTCTCCGACACCAGTCAAGATGACATGGCTCACACCATCTTTCAGAACTTCGACGGCGCGAGAGTCAACCTGATCCAAGGAAACACCAGCGGTGACATTGGCCAGTCTCTCGTAGAATACACCATCCCAACCCTCAGTATTGGGGCCCAGAATAGCCTTGACGGTACCAGCCACAATCTCAGAGTCCTTATCTTCATAGTAGATGACAGCATTTGGGCCAGCATCAAAAGTGTAAGCACAAACCGTCCGGCCAACGACACGGTTGATATCGTGCACAAGGCGGACAGCAGCACGAGAGACGTCGTTCATGTAAAAGATAGGGGGCCAGGAGTCGAGGCAAGTAGCGTGGAAAGTGTTCGAGTCCCGCATGGTAATCTCCGCGAAGTCGTGGAAGTTGCGGTTTTTAATGGCGGTCTCAATGGCGGCCATACGCTCAGGAACAACGTTCTGGGCACGCTCAGCGAAGAGGGCCGAGGTGGCTACAGTGGTCTGCATTCCCTCGGTGCTAGGCACGTCCTTCTTCTCGGCACTGACGACCAGAACAAGAGCACGCATTTCAGGCCAGTGGGATGCAGGAGCAACTTCCTCAGCCAGGCTATCGCTTCCATCAGCGAGCTCGCCTGTGCGCCATGCGACGTATCCGCCCATCAGGGAGCGGCAGGCAGACCCGGAGCCTTGGCGCGCAATGCGGCTCAGTTCCTTAGGGGACTGGGGTAGTTCATAAAGGTCAGCGACGGCGCGGACCAATGCTGCGAAGCCAGCCGCAGAGCTGGCCAGACCGGCAGCAGTGGGGAAGTTGTTCTCGGAGACGATCCGGAGAGGGTGGGCAGAGAGCTTGGGGAGCGAGGAGTCCGCTTCCTCAAGGGCCTTACGGAGGGCACGAAGGTTGGAGATACAGGCCATTGTCCGCTTGGAGGACTGGATGTCCTGCGGGCTGCCGTTCAGGTTCAGGGTGTCCGCAGGTGGGTATGCAGCAGAGCAGGAGGCAGTGGTCAAGGTACGGAGAGAGCGCTGAGAGAGTGTCACTGAGAGGGAGGAGTTTGTCGGAAGGTTGAGAGTAGTATCACGCTTGCCCCAGTATCTAGAGCACTTTCATTAGCACAAAACTATTTGGTATAAAGGGGATGAGGGGTAATCGAAGAGCGACATACTTGATGACAGCAATGTTCACCGGAGCGGTGGTGGTGGCCCGGTAAATAGATTGGTTCGATGTAGACGCCATTTTTGCTTCAGATGGATAGAAGAAAGAACGTCAATAATTATCTAAAGAACTATAAGAGACACGAGGGGAGATTTACTACTTAGGGGGATTGTTGATTTATCGGGGCGGTGAGGGGGCAAAATAATTTCTACGGCGTAGTTCTAGTTCCGTGTCGATGCGCCGAGCTCCTCCAGTCATTGACCTCCAATTATTCAACAATGGGAGCTGCAGCAAGTACGCCCTCTGCCCCCGCCGCAGAGGCACCAGCAACTTGTCCCGTGGATCACAAAACCCGTGAGATCTGGTTGCAACAAAATAGCAACTCACCTCATCCTACCTCCGATGTCCCTGCCGAACAGGGACAACATCGTCCTAAATCACAACGACCCCTATCAACAGACCGGGAAGTGAGCACTATCCCTCGAGCTGGTGATTTCAGCTCAGCAAGTGCTTGCCCGGAGGCCAGCAAAGGTTCTTCATCCCCATACGCTGTGTCCCATGGCAGCCCATCCAATGCCGAATCCGAGACTGGCCGTGATGAAACCACTGGAAATTGGATCTATCCGTCGGAGAAACAGTTTTTCGAAGCCTTGATGCGCAAGGGTAACACTCCTGGATCGACTGCCTCGGCTTCAGAGCTTGCGACTTCCGTAGCCTCCATTATCCCCATTCACAATGCTGTCAATGAACGTGCATGGGATCAAATCCTCGAATGGGAGAGAAATGGCCCCTCGTCTGACCCCGGGAGCAAGAAATGTGGAGGACCAAAATTATATTCTTTCCGGGGACTTGGAGTCGATCCAAAATACCTGAGTCCGCGTGCACGAATCAATGGATGGCTTGGCTACCAGCATCCATTTGATCGGCATGACTGGGTTGTTGAGCGTTGTGGCGGTGAAAGAATTGAATACGTTATCGATTTCTACCAGGGCAAGCCGTCTGGAGGCAATGGTGGAACACCATCAGGCCTGGCTGCCAATGCCAATGCCAACCCGGGAAAACTCAGTTTCTTCCTCGATGTTCGGCCCAAACTGAACACTTATGAAGGCTGGAGGCTGAGATTCAACCGCTTCACCGGTTTATGAAGGCATCATTGATGATCGTCTTCTGGCGGAATACGCTTTCGCACTGCACATACCAAGGCGACAACGGAGCACGGGCAGGATCTGGGACCCGATTGGGTGTATTTTGCATGTACAACACATATATTACTGTACGATATCAGGCTACAGGATCGAGAGACAGCGATGAATTAATGTTCTCCATTCCACATACACCGAAGTTCGGTCAGGAATGAGTAAGTCAGAAGTACCAGAATGAAAAGAAGCAAAAGGTGAGATGCTTGACTAAGGGAAGTGTAATCATGCAAGAGGGATATCGCGCGCGTAGACGACAACATTAAAGACGAAGACAGTGATGGTAGCCAATAACAGAACGAGAAAAAGAGAAATATCTATCCGAGGACAATTGCAAGCACAATAATAGCAAGGATAACAGCAAGAATTACAAACAGACAGCAGGCTCTGTTGCGCGCATTCTTCTGATATCTGCTGGCACTGCGCAACTCGACATTTGCGCCTCGTGTGTCCTGGGTGACATTTTGGACATTCTCGCTGATGATATCCAACTGCCCTCCTTGTTCCGTAACGATGTGCGCAACATCCCGGAAGAGCTCGTTGAGCTCTCCCACGCTTTGTTCAATGTTCCGTATCTCTGCCTCACGCTCGATGATCAAAGACTCTTGGAAGTCTACCTCGCCCTGGTTGGCCATGCGATGTTGCTCCTCCAATAACTGCTCTTGTAATTGGACATCGTTCTCAGCGGACGGCTGCTCGCCTTCCTCGAATGCTGTACGTGCAGCAACTGCAGAAGCGCGCTGTTTCTCGAGTGCACGACGCTGAATAGTTTGGAATTCATCCAAGGTGGCTTTGAATTCGGACGATAGCTTCTGCTGTGTCCATTTCTGGGATGGCTATTAAGTTGGGACGTTAATAAAATCAACCAGCAGTAAATTGAATCAGATGGATCATACATTGACGTCCTCCCATGTCTGGATCCGCTTAATCCCTTCTCCTACATCCCTAAACCCCGTACGGGTCTCTTCAAGCAGATTATGAACTCGTTCGCGCACGCGCTCTGTGTCGCGCTTGGTACCGAGAAGGGCAATTTGATTCGATAGGCGAGAAATGTTTGATGTCAATGTAAATAACTGATCTGAGAGCTGCTCGGCCAGGTGGTCGAAGTCCGGATCGTCACGGTACTGCGGGTCTTCATCCCGGCGCATAGTGGTAGGCTGAGCCTCCAACGAGTTTAGCCTATCAAAAGACATTCTATGTGTAATCAGAAAGCAATAAACGAGTGCTTAAAGTGAAGGTAGAAGAAGACTGGAGACCAAATGAGAGTTATCTGCAGGTCCCTGCTGCCTTCGATAAGCTGCGTGGGTGTCCACGGGTGCAGACCGCCCTCACATGACGTACTATGCATCCATTAGGCCCGATATGGACTAGCATCTGTGGCACAATGTACACCTGAGCCACATATCACATGACTATATGTGGCTGGTGTGTTATGATGCCTCAAAATATTCCTGGGCGGACCTCGCCGTTGATTGATTCTATCCGACCAGCTCAACACAATCAGCTGTCAGCCGTGACCATTCGTCGACACCGTCCCTGGTCCGCCAATTCTATTCTCCAGCTCCCGGAGCTCTCCATATCACTGTCATTCTGATCATGCTCTAATCTTCAACTATTTCATTCTCTTCCACGAGCGCATCCCACTCTCAAGCTTACATCATGGCCGCTGTACAAACTCGGCCCTATAGGCGAATCTTGACTTCGGCCTTGCACCGAAGATTTGTTCATGCGTCTGCACTTTCACTGCTGGTCTCTTACATTATCGCAATTGCGATCGGGGAGAAATCGTCTTGTGAGTTACATCGCAACCTTATCGGGTCGAGCCTCGAAGGCTCAGTTTCAAGTCCTGAGGTACAAAGAACTGATAAAAATATTCTATGCAGTTTTCTGGTTATGGTTTCCCTTTGGTAGTTGCGGTGTCCGAACCGCGCTGCTGTTCATATCCTCGCTCACCATTTTTGTCCTTCGGGTCAGCCAAATGCACATTGGCTCGAGAACAGCTAGCTCCTCGTTCGGCACCTTGAGATCCTTCACTCCGTTACAAATCGCGCAAACCTTTGGCTGGTACATCTTCTCGGCATGGTGGTTCACTGTGATTTATGTATGGTCATCTTCGAGTGATTCAAACCTCGAGCTTGTGAAACGGGGAAGGTGCGTTGAGTATGTTTCAAATGACTCCGATTTAGACTAATGGGATACAGGCCACACGAGCGACCGACTCTGAACGAGAGGCCGATTTACCTTCATTCCTTCCATGCGTTTCTAGCATGCGTGCAAGCAGTGTTCCACCTTTACTACGACTACGACCGCATTGCAGTGCCAATCGCGGAGCGAAGCTCCAAAACAAATGACGAGCGTACTCACCCCGTACCGCCAACCTCCAAGTATCTACAGGGTGTTCTGCTGCCAGAACTAGTGGCCGGGGCTCTCAGAAGCGTCACTGTTGCTGCAGCGTCACTCGTGATATACCCCATATTTTTCAGAGGCTTTGCGTGGAGCTGGTCTTTGTACGTCGCCAAGCTCTTTTTCAGCTTCCCGAGATCTGCAGCCGAACCTCATAGCTTCGTTCCCTCGATTTTCCCCTACTTCTTCTTCAAAACCTTGGCTCCCGGATTGATGCTTGTGCTCTCCTGGCAAACTGCCAATATCTTCTATTCTGTGTTCATCGGCAAGGAGCCTTTGAAGCGGGGCCAGCCACTCACAACGGAAGCCAAAGATCCCAATGGCAGTCTTCTTAGTGGCCTCAAGGCAAAGAAGGAAATTGTGAAGACTTTTGCGCTCTGGGAACTGAGTCTCATAAGCCAGCGCGTTCCCGACCGCCGGAAGGCAATTTTCAATGAAATTGATCGCGAAGGTGGTTCGGCTTGGTCCCAGGTTCTTGCTTGCACTACAGATGTAATCAAGGCCATTAACACTCGCATCGAGGAAAGCAAGAATCCCGCGCCTGTTACCAAGCCTTTGCCGCAGGCCGAGAAATCCGAGCCTGTTCTTCAAACTCTCCCGCGACTCTCAGAACCAATCAAAGACGGCAATATCTTTACCACTGCCCCGAAGGGTACTTCGCGCCAGGACAAATTTGGCGATGCGTTTAGCTCGGCGGCTAAATCCTTCGGTCAATCAGAAGACTGGACTCCTACTGCCCGGGCCCGGGTCCGTGATGTTTTCGATCGGGCATCCTCAGCAGTGCTTAGCCCCGAGCAGAAACAGAAATTCCTCGGCTCTCCTCAGAAGTTCAAACTACTTACCGGCAGTCCCTCCACAACTCATAAACCCGAGGACATGAACCCAGTTCTGGCGCAGATTCTTCGTTCGCCTATCGGACAACCTTTCCGTCAAACATACGCTCAACGTCTCTCTGCTATTGTTCTTGGCACACCGGAGTCCTCTCTGTCCTTGATTGTGGATGCTGTGGAGTCGCTGACTCGACTCCTCATTGCTAGCTTGGCCGAAGATCCGTATGGCAAAGTTCAGGCCGATGTGCCCTCAGCCGTGCGACTCCTGACCCAAACCACCCTCGCTCTGAATGCATTTGCCCACCAGAGTGGGTTGGACGCCCACTGGACCGATATCTACTTCCCTCCATCGACCGATCCCCAGGCGCAAGCAGTCGCCCGCCTGGTTCCAGATGTTGAAATTGTGCTTGCTGCACTCCGTGGTGGTCTTAAGGATCTACTGACAGCCTTCAGGCCTTACTTGCGCGATATCGGTATCGCAGGCAAGGATTTGAGACTAGCAACGGAGGCAGCCGGCATTGATGGGGAGGAGGTGTTATGATCTATGTCTCTTTTTTTGCCGCGATTCTTTTAATGCTCGCTATATCTCATGATTTCTCTTCATAAAACTTCATGTATTGCTATCTCTCGTCCTGTTCTCTAGTCCTACCGGGTTGTTCGGTGAACAAATGCATGGTCCGGCGTTCTGTTAAGATGGGCGTGCTGGTGTTGGCTGAAATACAATATCAGCTTCAGTGAATCAATGCCTTATTTCCGTCAGCGCGGCATCTTGGATTCCAATTATCTTGTAAAGACTTCAATAGATCCGACTTGCTCTTGGAAGTATGGGTCACATGACGGCACTTTCTCAATCAACACCAACCTCATCCAGTCCATCTACACTTGTTCAACACGGCCTCCAAACAGCAACAGAAGCTCTGAAGCACTTCCCGTAGCTTAGGACATTTCGGTTTATAATTATGTCATTGACAAACGTCTACCACGTGCGTCGGGTGGCCGATACCTCTGCAAAAGCATGTTTGATTTGTTACAAACCATCAACCAGTGTGATGATCACACCGGATAACAAGGTATGCAATCTGATTTGTGATCTAGAGCATAGTATAAGAGACTGTTTCTTTGCTTGATTTCCTATTTTTATGTATATCAAGTGGCTAATTCACTCCTCAGGACTTCTTCTACGTGTGCCCCGCACATTTGCAAGACAAGCATTTCTGCTCTCCAATCATCGACACGGAGGGCCAGGCAAAACGTCTCAAAGAAGAGGAAATGGCCAAGGAGATCGAAAAGGTAAAAAAAGAATACGAAGAAAAACAACGACGGAAGAAAGAACGTGAGAAGGCGTCTAGCAAGGACAATAAAGACGAAAAAGACAAGGGCAAAGATGAGCCCAAAGACAAAGACAAAGATACATCCGAGTCAAATGCCAACGACGAAAAAGACAGAGATGATAAGGTTCGTAACTTTCCACAGCGAAGGTCAATAAGCAAAATCCTTTGTATGAACGCGTTGACTGATTCTCCCTGCCAGATCGCTTCTATCCAGAAAGGTTCCGGGAAAGAGACAAAGTCAGATGATTCGCCTCGAATTTTCTCTTTGCACAAGTATGTGATAAGCATAATTTTCATGAAGTGACTCCTAACGGCGCAACAGGAATTTCTATCAGATGCGCATCGACCGGCTGCGCAATATTGAAATGGCGAAACGCAATCAGGAAAGATTAAGGCAGCCTTCGCTGTTTCCCTCCGTGCCGTCGGGAAATCCTTAGACTTTCGCTCAATTGTATACTTTGGGCGTCACTATATGTAGGTAGTTCGAGATAAGAACGCCAGGTTGGTTCGGCCAGCGTCATCTGCCAATCTGCCTGGCACAAAGCTTCGGGCGATGAGAAGGTGATGCAAACCAGGGAAGGCATGTTCGACAACTGATGTCCATCACTTCGCACGGCATATCATGTGCTCCGTCAATCGCTGATTATCGAATCATCCATTTTACCCTATGTTTTGACCCGGTTGGAGGTTTACGGAGAACAGCCGACGCAAGATTGAGTCACACAAGCTTCATATCCCCACATATGTCTCCTCTTTCTTAGCGGACGTCCCGCCCAATCATCACCGAGTCATACAATCTTGAGCCGACAAAAAAGGTTTAAGCCGTCGACGTGGCATTGGCGCCCCGTACCGGGCGCTCCTGACTCTGGCACATTCATTCCTAGGACCTATGTATATGTGGAATATGTTTACCTCTCGAATAAGCGAATTTCTGATCCTGCAGGATTCGACTGCAGTAGCAAAATCTACAAGCCTGTAACTTCCATGCAACCCAGTTGTTCTTAGTACACTTTGTCTAACGGGGCGTCCAACGAGAGTCCGCCTTTCGAATGAATGCTCGGCCACTCTCGCCCGGGCAACTGTATATCTCCAGACCGGAAATTGTTTGCTCTTTATTGTTTGTAATATATACCTTAGTCCGACGATGCTCTTCACATATTGCGTGACTTCGTGATGTTGGGTGGGGTATAATAAGCACTAATTAACTAGAGCCGTCCACGAGCCCATCATCAAAACTGCCTCAGCCCTAGTGGGCGGCTTACTCGGTTTCTGTGCCCTCCCGGGCTTCGGTGAAACATCTACTCGTGTACGGCGTATTTGCTGCGGCCATAGGAGATTCGATGCATGTGATACTTGAACGAACTCCCGTTGGTACAAAGACTACCATGGTACATATACCGATCTTTGTATTCTCATCCCGTGTCCGGGTCTATTTCAATGCAAGTCGCTATATATAGCCCACAATATAGACAACTACATGCCCAATTCGCTTTTAAGGCTAGGACAGACACGTGAAAATTTAACTCCAATGACCAACGCAGCTGCCTGGAAGTGACACGATCTATAATTGTTAGAGAATGATAAAGGCCTTTCTCGAACTAGTCAAGCCATGTTCATCGACTGAAGGCTGCCTGGCAGGTTTAGATGGCAGAGAGCACGCGGCCTACTAAACTAGCACAATGGGATTGGATGCGTTCGGGAAAGGCTATATATAGTGCTAAGCTAAAATGATAAGCGTAGGTAGACATTATTATACCGGGATACTCTGTGGTATATGGACAGATACTCCGTATGTTGTCCTCATGTGAGCATAGTACAAGATATGCACGTGCTGCTCAAACTTCGAAGGCAGTGTAACTCGCACAGTGCTATCTTTATTTAGCTAAAAGTATTTGGCAGCCTATTTCGTAGCTCGCTAGTTGACTACAATGTCGCCATGAGACACAAGGCTTGTTCAACGCAGAATAGTCGACAGCTGCACAGATACCACATAGTGAACGAAGTGAGACTAGTACTATTTTTAATGGCAAAATCCTTGGGAACGTACGATTACGGGGTTATCCCAGACATGAACGATAGTACTTAGGCCTCTCCTAATTAGACTCGATCATAAGCAACTGCTATACAACATCTCATCCATACCAAGAGACCAAGCCCTAATCCCAGACAAACCTGAAACAAAGTTAAAAATGCCAGCGATCGACGCAAGGCGATCACGACCGCATTGATAAACTATGTAAAGATGGTTGTGGAAAGGATGTGTACTCCGTACATTAAGTCACCAAGCCAGACTAGATGGGAACTCCACCGGGAGCTCCCCCTGCAAGGCAAAGTGCACTGCCCACCCCCACAAGGAAAGGGTTGCCAATCAAAATGTGAAAGTGACATTCATAAAGTATCCAGCTTGCGAAACAACGGAACCAATGAAGGTTTGTACACTAATTAGATCTACAACTAGTAAGAACCACATATATTATCATCAAGAAACGTCCACTGTATAGTACAGAAACTTCCAATCAGAACACCCGTGGACGATATAAGGGCTGGATTATGGAAAAATACCAGATACCCCAGTAAACAAACACATACCAAACAGATACTGGTAATACCAATACAGCTACCCGCCAATCGGGAAAGCCAGGAAACAGACCCGCTTTGCACAGCCTCCTTCTGCTTCAAACCTTGGAAGTCGGCAGAAGGGGGGAAATTTGGGTCAATCCCGTCATTGGCGTTACGCTGATCTTTGAAACATCCAACTCGAACTGACAGCGCTTCGGTGAGTGGGGCCACTTCCCTGGGAAAAAGAGAGAGTGGAGTCTACTTAGTCCACTGATTTGGGATCTACTCTTTTGGCTAGAGAAACTCAGGTCCTTGGCGCGCGATTAACTATTGCTTTCCAAGGTTGTGCCTGTTACGGAGTGCGTTAGCTGCATATGGCTCGAGGATCAGACCCTGGGAAAATAAACCCAAAAAAAAGACAAGGGCTAAGGCAAAGGCCACGAGTCGACTGATGCACGTTTGGTATGCGGTGCAGCCCTAGGGTAAGGTAAGCCCGTCTGGAGTTTAATTACTATGTACGGTTCGAAATGGGGCTTTGGCTCTGTCTCATATCGCCGACGCTGTATTACTCTATCTTTGAGTTTGTGCAAGATGGTTTTGGTGGGACATGGCATCCTTGTCGAACGCGGGCCTTGGATACGAATCACAAGATAGGTGGATAGGTAGCTTTCGGGAGGACTAATGGCTTGTGCGTTTGGAGATGGATTGATATCAGCGGCTGTACGGATCAGCAGGGGCATGGTGTCCTGCCTAATGTGTGTCTTGCTTTTGTAGATCATGGGATGGAGCATGGGGGAATCTCTTGTCAGCTTTAGCGGCTTGTCTGGAAAGGTCGGAGGCGGTGTTCTTGAGCCTCACTATGCCATTGTCGCTGCCTGTACGGAGTATGTAGAATGAAACGAGACGCAAGGCAGTCATGTTCTTATGGCCAGCGACAATCTTCACTCTCCGCGTGCGGCACGTGGTCATCACCAAAGAGTGGGTGTCTCAATAGACCCAGCTGTGCACGGAGTGTGGAGTGGCTCCCAGGTCCAAGCTTAGATGTACCACATGTCACTTAGGACAAGCCCAGTGAGCCCCCTTGGTTGACACACGATCATCTAGAACCGAACAAAAACAACCAAAATATGATAAACAAATGTAGGAGCTTTAAGCTTTCATAACTCGTAAAACTATGTATGCATGTATGTTGATCATCACTTCTCATCTCAAAGATTGCCACGCCCAGAGTCATTAGCTGCGAGGGCCCGCATTCCCCGGGGGAAGACGGATGGCAGGGTTAACTCTTGGCCCCTGAGCCATGTTGACCTGGTTTGCGATATCGACACGGGCTTTGGTAAGACCGATGGCTGGCACGACCCAACCACCGCAGCTGCAGCGTAGACCCTGCCATGCAAATTTGCCAACGTTGGACCCGCAGATAGGATTGGGGCAAGTGAGGCGCCCAGAGAGGGGGCATCGTCAGGGTGCGCACCATATGTTGTATCCGCGCTAGCCTCAGCTCCCTCAGATGGGAAGAGACTTGGGCGCATCCAGGTCAGGGGGTGGAGGAAAACATGACCGCAATCGGCGGTTACTGAGGACTTGGCGGTGTTTTGCTTTTCTTCCTCATGCGGGATGATGAATGGAGTCGTCGCCAATTTGGTTCTGCGATGGGATTAGTAAATCTGGAAGTTTCTTTTTTATTTGACTCTCAGGAGTATGGGTCTGGATCTTTAATTGTGGGACTGACCTGCATTTCCGACATTTAATTTCAACTGTTCGACCGGTGGCGCCTTGGGACTGAACGGGTTGTTCATCTTCAAACCGCACCGACTTCAGCTCTGGGGCACGGCCGCACGCCACACTGCCTTCGACATCGCGGCGATAAAGCCAGCGCTTGTACACGGGATGATCAGTGACATCATCTGGACAGCCCATCTCATGGTACAAATTCAGCTGTTCCATGAAGCCATCGTTTGGCTCACATAGGGGCCTGCTTTGCTGAAGCAGCGCAAGGGCAGATTGCGGTGTGAGTGCCCCCGGCTGCCGGTGGAGCAGGTAGGCGATGCAAATGGCCGCGGAGCGGGACTTTCCCATCGCACTGGGTCATCAAATTAGCCACTGTACATCTTTCCATGATGGGCAAGGCCAGACGCAGCTTGTTGGATCTTCAGGAAAAGGGTCCAACGTGTATAAGGATGTGCAAAATTCTCAAGCCACGTGTAGATCGCACTTGATGGATACGCGATGACGTAGGAGGCACGAAGCCACTCGAGAATATGCATTCAAGAGGAAACGTATCTTGAGAATCTGGGAGAAACCTTCCACAAGTGAGACTGGAAAATATGTATTCTGACTTACCAATGCACCAGTACACCTCCACCACCGTTTAGGCCGGACTGGATAAACTTGATAGCGGCAGGGAAATGTTCCAATAAATTTTCATCGTCGACATCGTCAACTCCTATGGAAAGATGATGGTAAGGCTTGAAAGTCTCTTGCTCCTCGGCTAGGTTGAGATTAAGACGCAGCACTGAGAGAACATGCGTGATATCTGCACGTGCCAATGCTGATTTATTTTTGGCGCCTATTATGCTACAAATGGCGCGTTAGCAATGAATGGAAACCGCTAAATCAGGATTTGATGGCCAATCTCGAGTCTCAGCTCCATTTTAGCGATACCCGGGCAAGGATTGTTTGTTAGTAGAGTGAGACCAACCCTCCGACATAGATATTGTGGCCTTTTATTTGATTCATGGCCATTTTGAGATATGGTGGATGCGACTCAACAACAGTAAGACGTTTCGTTGATGGTGACAGAGGAAATACAGAATTCGAAGCTCAGCTCCAGTGCCAGTTTGATAACTCGACTCTTTTCTTCTCTTAGATCGCAAAGGCGGAGGTTGAGCCTCGGCCAAACTCAAAAAGTCTGATAGGGCAAGGGTATGACAAAGCAGGTGACTTGAGTGCCTCAGGCCATACTTCCTTTTATAACTACAACATATTTCAGACCAGTGTTTATTTGTGTCAAGGAAAATACTGTTGTATAATTGTCTCTTGACCTGAAATCCATTTATTAACTTAAATATACATAATTAGAGCTGTAAGAGAGTGTAGAGTTTTGCATGGCGTGGCACGTAGGCCATTGCATAAGAATCTCCCCAACTCCGGGTTGGTGCATATATATCACGAGTAGTATTATCATTTTCCTTCTAAGGACTTTATTAGATTAAGTGCACACATTTCTAAGGAGGGATTTAACTAGGCCTTCCCAAAAGTGAGACACCGAATTCACAACCAAACATCAAGGTCATTTTGCCGACCACGTGCCCTTTATGTTCTACATTCAATATACATGTAGTTGTAGACGTAACGCGCAGTTATCATCGTACAGAAGTTTAGAGTGTCTATATTGTAGTCGTAACACAGTGCATACGGAGTCGATATACTGGACTTGTAAATCCCAAGTCTCGCCGAGGGTTTCTCGCAACATGGAGCGCGATTTACATCCAACGAAGGTCAAACAGCCAATCTATAATAGGGTTATGCTTTATATGTTAGCTGTTTCATCTTTAGCTACATATGGTATATTATTAGCAGGTTGATCTGATTTGCTATGGGACCTGCAAGGGGGTGCTCACGGGGCAACAAAAAAAGGAAGCTAGATTTAGGCTTAGTTAGGCTTACCGCGGGGAACTTGGATCTAGGCTGACAGGGATGGAGCAATGAACGGGACCGGAGGCAATATACCACATACGGCCTCACTATGGAGTATGGGTATAACTTACATACTATAAAGTTGGTTAGCCTGTCCGCGTTACATGACCACGCGCTTCTAGGCTGCAGCCCACTAAGGCTTAAGGCTGGCTGCGCCTCAGGAGCAGTTTCAGGGCAAAGACTGGGTTTTGCCAGCCGAAGCCAGCCGAACCACTCCGTACAAAATCCGTTAACCCCTCTCTGCTGACGCCTCTTGTTGAAAAGGTGTCTTTGCTGCCTGTAGGCTCTGGTAATCATTACCCGAAGCAAAATACGGAAACAGACGCCTCAATGGAGTTGTGTACAACACAGTCTACCAATGTAGTCAACCATCACCCACCGCAATCTAATTATTTCCTAAATAAGTTAAGGGCGCTTCCTGGAACATCAACTGGCTTGACGGCGACGATCGATGAGAAATACATACATAATGGGCCCGGGGAAAACTCTATTAGACTGTACAATATACATGTGATCTTGGTATCCGCTCTGTACTCCGTGTACGGAGCAGACGGAGGGTGAATCGATGTATAGAGGCAATACCCCCTGCCAAGAAAGACACTGCCACTCTGCAATTACAAAATCCTGATGTTGAACAACGTACTCCGTACTTGTAGAGCAACCCTCCCTTGAGAGCAGATAATCATTACTCCATGTAGACTTAGATGCTCTGATCAGAAGATCTGATCGTCATACGTGTGATAGGGCTCCAGGGGTATACATCTAACGTAGAGTTCGACCATCTCCTTGGGATGAAACCCCATTATATTACATACATAAATTGTACTAACGTAGACTACTGGGTAAGTGCTCTGTACTCCGTATAGTAACACTAGTCTAATGTGTTTGCGGATAAAATACCTAATTTAGCGATATTTCCTAAAAAGGAAACCAAAAGGAAAAAGAAAAATTGAGATTTTCATTCTCGAAGCTGATGTGGAGCATTCACCCGATTACTCAGCCCTGTTCCCTGCAGCCCTGGAGGGTTTGTTCCAACGTTCTCTTTTCTCTTCTTCACGTTCATCTCCAAAGACCACGTCATTTTCTGGGAATTTTTTTCAAAAATCCAGCTCAACACATCTCACTCTATGCTTGATCACACCACATTCAAAATTCGCACCCCTGCGCTCGAATGACAGGCGGACCGGCAGTGTGGCAGTGCATGCAATGCTAGGCGCTAAGTGGAGCGCGCTAGCAAATCAGTGGGGTCAATGTCCAACGACTCAGCATTGTCCGCTTTTTTTTTGTGGAGGCAAAAGAATGTTCTCTAATGAATGTAGGGCCGAATCCTCCGAAATGCAGCACAAGATCTTGTCGTATGTTTATTGTACCATGAGATTGCACATGTGTTGTACAATGTGCGGAGTACTTATAACCTGCCCACTGTTCATGTTTCAAAAGAAGAAAAACCATCAACAGGAGTGTTGTCGCCGCCCCTTGCCCAGGAGATATTAAGCCTAAATGCCAAGATTTCCAAGCCCCCCCCCGTGTGTATTATCACTGGTTGCGAAACTGTACAAGACCACACAAGACCAATGCCAATCTATACTTCATTCTCCCAATGACTCGGGAGGAGGGTGTACTCCGTACCCCTGTACCCCTCTCTAGCACTTTCTCAACAAGTTCCAGTTCTAGAAGACCATAAACCATGGTTCCTCGAACGTGTTTCTTCCTGGGCATTGTCAAAGCCGTTTTCGTCTCACCGAAGATGGGAGATAGCTTTTTTTTTAAAAAAAAACTTGGAGTATGTAAGTACTCTGCAGTGCCACTAAAATTCGTGTTTTCCCTTTTTTTCCTTTTTTTTTGCATGCAACTTGCTTCTTGAATGAGTGTACGGAGTAAAGATAGCCAAGAGAAGATTGAACAGAGCGTTATATCCGGATTAACAATATGTGGACAACCCCATCATCTGGGTCGCATTTGCGAGGCGTCCAATATACGAGCGACCCCCACCTGTGAGGGTTGGCCGCACGGCCATTCTGCAATGTTATGGTTGGCTTCCATGATCCCGTCAAGTAATATGAAGACTCCATATGGGGTAGGGCGCGTCACATAGATCAGCATGAACTCTGGAACTTGGACTCTGGGCCAGTCCATTCATTTCCCCGTTCTATGGAGTAGACCCAGATGTCTTCGCTAGAAGCTATAGCGTAAGGTACGGAGTACTTGGGACCCAGATGTCTAATACAATAGTGTATCGAACCAATATATCTGGAGACAAAATTACCGAGTCTTTTTTAGCGCTAAGCCTTGTGCCCTAAAAGGAACCTGTTGCCATTCAAACGTGGCTTTTCCACGCGGAGATCTGGAAAATCCAATCGAATTTTTCTTTTTTTATATAAATTTAAATTACGGGATTATTTAATGTTTAATTAGAGAATGTCAAATTATCTTTTTTTAAAAAAAGAAAAAGAAAAAGAAAAAAGTGGAAAAAAAGAAATGATGTTTGCCCTGTAATTGGTATGTAACGGACATGACCCATATACCGACGATACATACATATACGGCCTTCCACGTCAGCCAAAGGCCTTAAGCCTGGTATGTTTCAATTTCCTTTTTTTTTTGCCTCTTTGCCTCTGATTAGTTGAACTTTCACTTTCCTCCCTTCGAGGAATGAGATCACCTAAATTGCCTCTCTTTGCCTGAATTGGATCCAATTTGCACCGCCCGAATTCCTACCCGATACGATCTGGGCGCATTTCAATTTCTTCTGCCTTTTATTTGATCTTCAGCTCTCCAGCTCTCCAACTCAGCCTTCAGCCTTCTTTTTTGCCTTTAACACCCTTTTTTTTACCAGGCTTCAGCTAGTGGGGTACCCCCATTGCATAGAGAGAGTGTGTGTATTCCTTTTATACTGAAATCTCTCGGCTTAATCGCACCTTTCTAACACTACTAGTTATATTCCTTTGTTTTCTTTTCGTTTTCTCCATATTATTTTCAGCATGTGTGCATCTCCTTGAATTGCAGTGGCCAATTTCTATGGGACACAGACCCGGCTCTCCGTGTGTCACTTACGGGAAAACGTTTCATCTTATGAGGCGAATCGCCGAACAAGGGTCCCGAGGTAGGTCGTCTTCAGCCCTATTTCTCCTTACCCCGGCCTTTTATTTATCTCAAGTCCACTTTCAAATGATTCTGACTCTCAAAATTAGACTCAGACTTTATCACTGCATAAAGTCACTCTATTGAACTATTCTCTCTTGAACCAGAAGCTGGACCTTCTGACTCTTCATCGTGAGGCTGGTTAACGGTCCGCTTAACAATCGGAGCTGGTTTCACGACCGACGTTTGCATTCAACTGGATTGGGTTATTGCTGGGATATTGAGATCTTGATTCGACCTGCTTGTTCCGGTTTATATCAAGCTCGACCTTTTCTTCCGCTTTACTAGGTATCTGCCTGATCTCATCTTGAAGTTCATGTGGATGCGCACCAGTTCGTGATTTCGATTCCGGCTCTATGTTCTGGTTCTAGAATGGACCTTCGGTTTTCTCAGTCGTGCTTCCATGATTTCAGAGAACACAGGCACCGTTCTTCCGACAGACACCAATACGCTATGCCCGAGCTGGCATTCTCATCTCACGGCCCGTTACCTATAGCTTCACGAACTAGGACTACTATGGACACTGCCCCTCCACCACTTCCACCGCCACCCATAATCCCCGATTTGGAGATGGGCCATGACGCTGGCTGGCAATACGCAAACTCACAAACTCCGACTTCTCTTCCGCCTATCAACCCGAGCTCAAGCCTGTTTGGAGGCCATCGACGGCCGGTAACTGCCTCACAGGGTGATCCGATGCAGATAGACGGTTTAGAGGGGAGGCAGGGAGCCCCCGTCTCACGAAGCCCCGAAACTCAGGTCCAGATTCAGCCGCCTCTATCAGCTACAGACGGATTTCCGAATGCCATGTCGGTTATGCCCAATCCGGCGGGTCCAATGTAAGCGCACTTGATGTGCGAGGACTGCGAACAACTCCCGGTTTTGCAGTACCGCGCTTTTCTATATCTGGTTGATTCTTGCTAACACATTGACAGCTTGAGTGGTGAGCGCGAATTTTCACTGCGCAGCGTGAAAGACTCATCAAATGCCTACGACCAACACCTATTATCGAAAATTGGGAAGCCTCAAATGGCAAAACCTCCGTCGCCAGGGGGATCTATCAGTCTCGGAACCGACAGCCGAAGTTCGCTCTCGGCGCTCACCGTTCCCTCACGAAGCCCAAGCAATCTGCCATCCCCAGGGCCTTCTGAGGGGTCAACGCTGGATGTGAAATGGCACAACAGCCCTCAGTCCGGGGGTGTTTCTCCCAGGACCAAGGTCAACTGGAAAGAGTATGTTGAAGGCCGAAGCCCAAGCGTGGAGAGCAATGCACCAGCATCAGCACTGGATTACGATCAAGGATCTTTACGGGATGTGAACCGACGCCGCTATCATGGGACAACGCCACAGCGAGAAGATAGCATCAGTTTACCGAGCCGATCGAACCGTGGAAGCTATGACCAGGGCGTGTTTTCAGATATCGAGGGGGAGTTTTCGACTGACGAGCTGGCACCCCCGCGGCAATTCATTCTTCGAGAGCCCACTCCGCCGTATCCCGATTCTAGGCAGGGCATGAAACGACGGGCATCCTCACCTCCGCGTGAGCCGATAAGCGACGAGAGACATACATTGCACGTCACTACGAGTAACGGAGACTTGTCTCAGCGAAGACTCAGCGGTCATCCATTTACTAACACACTATCCGTCAACCCCAACTACCACTACCCCACGAGTCAGCGAACCCTCTCGGCCGCCTCATCCTTGAGCATCCGGACCTCGGGATCGTATTCGTCTACGCTGTCTATTGGAGGCAGCAGTATGACGAGCCTTTCTCCGTACGACCGGCCATCACCAGGTGGTTTTTCGCCGAGCTCCGATCTCGATACTTTCCATGAAAAATCAATCCTCAACCCCAGCCCTCCTGCAGCGCTATCTCAGCCTACTCTTTCAAGACTCCCAGGACCCGCATCTTTAGAACCACCTGCGACAGACGCCACTGGAAAGGTGCCTGTACCGACGACCATTATGAACGTGCCAAAGCCCGCGGCGCCGAAGATCGGCGGGCTTTTCATCTGCGATTGCTGTCCAAAGAAACCCAAGAAATTCGACAACCCAGATGGCCTGCGGTAAGTTGACGCCTAGATGTCTTCATTATCAGACCCAGACTAACTTAGCATAGAGCACACGAGATGGAGAAACAGTACGCATGCGCCTACTGCAACCACCGGTTCAAGAACAAAAACGAAGCCGAGCGCCATCAAAACTCCCTCCACCTCCGACGCCATTCATGGTCATGCGCCGCGCTCGTCAGTTTCCAAGCAGCATTCCACCCCTCAGGCGCACAGTCCTGCCAAACAAATGCCGGAGCTACCCACGACACGTGCGGGTACTGCGGGGAGGAATTCCCCAATTTCCCTCAGGCGGACTGGGATCGACGATTCGAGCACTTGACCACCGTGCACAAATTTGGCGAGTGCAACAACGCCAAGAAATTCTTCCGCGCAGACCACTTCCGACAGCATCTGAAGCATAGCCACGCTGGCACTAGTGGAAAGTGGACTAATATCTTGGAAAATGCTTGCATGAAAGAAGAGCAGCCGCCGGAGCGTCGTGAGCCTCGGGGGCCAAAGGATAAAGCTGCTTCTGGCACCCAGACTGCAGGGCCGTTGACGTCCAACGCCGTCTCGGAAGTTCTCCGCGAGCAATGACAATCAACAGGTTGTGTCTCCCTTGATCGGGGATCTGCTCTGCCTTGTGGCATCCGGCTGCAAGATGGTTCCCCGCAAGCGGATCTGCGCTGTTAATTGCATTCCTCGCTAGTTCATACTCCGGGGTTGGATGATGGTTCACCTTTGTGGTAACGATCGTGTCTTCTCTTCTAAGGGATCGAGACTAAACTCATTCGGATTTACCGATGAGTATCAAATATCTTCGAAACTTGGGTCTCCGCCACATATCTGTTATAACAAGACAGCATCACTCGACATCACTCAACAATCTCACTCTCACCACACCCGGAACATTTTCTCATCCCAAAAACAAAAAAAAAAATCTCATATTCATACTAGAAAAGGCAAAGTGAGACAGGACACTTGACAAAGCCACCAAAGGCCCAAAAAAGCCTGGAATCACGATCTGAAACGAACATTTTTGAAATTTTTCCTTTTCCACGGAAGGAGAAGGGGGCAAAGGGAGTTATAGTCGGGACTGGTATGTTTTTCAGTTTGATCAGCCTCTGTGTATTACCCCGGTTGCATTGCAATGGCCTGGAAGGATCCCTTATATCATTCTCATCTCATTTTTACATGGAGTCGGTTTCATTGGTTCTTCAAGGTGGACTGGAATACTGGAATGCTGGAATACTGGATACTGGATACTGGAATATTTGCGTTCGGTTTATGTCCCTGGTTTTTGTTCTTCTGTGCTCTTATATATATTCCCCGCCCGTTTTATACATACTTTTGTTGGATGGAACTGTGAGGCGAAGGGGCGTTGTATATAGATTCTTTTCTCTTTGCATGGTAGCCTTCACAAAGTATGGCTTTTATGCCTTTGGTCATTTTGATATTTCCAACCACTGGTAGATGTCTTAGTATTGAATGCTACTTTGATCATATAAACTCAATGAGTATGTAGCTAATGTTCCATTGGAAGACAAAAGCAGAAATATTCAAACACACGAAACACTAACCGATCTAAATCTAATGGGAAAATATCTTGCCCAACCCAGAAAACAAAAGAAACCATCCAACCCCATCTACTCAGTAACACTATCCTTGATACTCCGCAACGCACTCATCTTATGCGCAGGATCAATAGCAGCAGCATTCTGCGCCCGACGACGGGCATCAGCCCAAAGCATAAACTCCCCATACCCCTTCGGCATAACCTGCACATCCTTCTCAACAAGGAAAGTATAGTTAAACATGCCAGTGGACTTCTTGGTGCCGTGCTCAACATCCCGCACCTTGGAGTCAACACGCACCTGAACCTTGGTGTACTTAGTGCTATCGCCCTCTCGCTCCTCGGGCTCCGTGTACGAAACCGTCGCGCGCAGGTACAGCACGCTGCCTACGGGGACTGGGTTCTCGAATGTGCTAGGATCGAGAGCAACGAAGTTTGGTCGTGCGTGTGCGAAGGACGCGGCGCAGCAGAAGGCTAGCTCGAAGGTCTGTTTTAGTAGGAAGCCACCGAAGATCATGAAATTGTGGCGGTTGCGGTCTTGCGGTTGCATGATCATGGCCGATTTGAGGACTGTGTCGCTCATGAAGACCTGGTTTGCGGGACGGGTTGCTGGGTTTTGAGGGTCTGGGAAGGTTAGTATTCTTGTATTTGGACGATCCATCGGTAAAAGGGCTAGTGCTTACTCAGGTAGGACATCTCCTTTGTCCACATTGAGTGGATTAGGTTGCTCTCTTCGTCGTCTGGTGATTTCTGTAGGAGACTGCGTGTGCGGAGGGCCTTCTTGGCTTGGTAATTCGCTTCGCCTTTTTGGAAGAGGCGCTTTTCCTCCTCGGTTTCAACGATAAGAGGAGCCACTGGGACGGGCCTTGTTTGATGTTAGTTTGTGTGTATCGCTTGATAATAAAGGAACATACGCCTTGGTCGCCGGGTCCAGGGAGACCATTGTGAAAGCACAAGTGATCAGGATGTCTTCAGGCTTCGCCTCCTGTCCTTCCGGACGGGCCTTGGTGACCTGAAGAGAGATTTCCATACTTGATCGACCTGTCGCGTAGGTACATTGGCCGCTGAGCTCAAGGTCGCAGATTTCCATCAGGGGGTTCTCGATGGTGATTCGGTCACACGCCGCGGTGACAGTGGATACACCGTCACCTGTGTGACGGTAAGCAACAATGCCAGCTAGGGCATCGAGGTCCATCAGAAGAGAGCCCAATCTAGAAATGATCAGTCAAGTGCTCATTTGATAAATAGGTAAGTAGGCTATCAAAAACGTACCTGATATGCCCGGAGGCGTTGAGATAAGAATCCAGAAGCCATTTGTCTTGAGCCAAAGGCAAAATCTACCAATCAGTCAATATCAAACCGACTTCCCACCAATACAAAAGATCATGCGTACAGCACTGTAATAGCTATCTGACATCTTCTTTGGCGAGAGATCACGCTTAACGCTCTGGCCAGCATTCTCCTGTGGTCCAGCCTTCCGGGCCTCGCGAATTTGGGTCAATGCTTCAATCCATGGTGTCTTGACACGCATGGGCATCCACGTCGGCCGGGACGCTGCCTGAGATGGCGTGGAGTGGAAGCCCTGGGTGTTGATACAGGATGGCTGAGCTGCGACTGCCGCTCTGGCGGGCAGCGCAGCCAAAGATTTTGAGCGAGCAAGCGCTGATCTTCTGCTGAGGCCAAACATTGTGTTGTCAAAGGAAGGGAAACCAAGCTGAGATAGAAGTGTAGTAGACTTTACCCCTGCTCAACAAATTGACGATGCCGAGGATCCGATGTATACAGCGCGAATTAGTGACCAAAAGAGATTTAATTACCCGGTGGCTGGGCAGAAAGTGACCGCCCTGGTAACTGGCAATGTACTCGATTCAATTAGTTTATCCGAATGGCAGCTGGCTTTGAAGACAATTGGCCTAGCTAAAATACACCAAAGCTTACATATTCTCTTGGGTTGGAGTGAGAACTCATGAGTCTACGGGTTAAGTCTCTCATGGTCACTGCTGCTTACCGTATTCGTACCCGGTCCGGTTAGCCCCCGGCGATTCTCGGCCCGGATACGAAAAGCGATGTCATCGCTCCCGATCGAAGGTTTGATATTGTTCTGTAGATGCGGTTTGTAGCTGAAGGTGGCCTCTAAAGCAAAGTGTAAGTGTATGAAGGCCCTAGATATAATCACAATCGGGTAGTTCTGTTAAGCGGGCTAATGCTGACGCCGGATTTTGATATACATATATCTGTAAGGGTATGAGAAATCGTCCTTACTGGTCATACTTCATAAGGCGTTCCAGGGTTGAAATCGAATACGTTCAACTGCAAGGAGCTAGTTAAATGTGAAGGGAACATCGTAACCCATGGTTTATATCTTGAAATTCATTTAAGCTTAACCAACGGGGTCTGATGGCCAAACGTCAAAATGAGGTCATCGATGAGATATTGATCTATAACCCTCACTTCAAACATTGAACACAACTAGCTCTTTACCTCTATTTCTATTCGAATTGAAGAACCTGGGATCAAGAAGGATTCATCTATTTGCAACATGAGTGACCCAACAAACCCACATATCAAAGAGCGTACCACACCCCAATGGGCTCTTTACCAGCGAGAGAACTTCTGGAAACAGAATGAAGGAACGACACCGCTGTTCAATACAGGAAAGTCTTCACTATGATTCCTAAAACCCCCAGAAATTCTAACTTCCATAGACCCCCGAAAACTGGAAGAAAGAGCCAAAGAGAAGCTGAGCGAGGGCGGCTGGTACATACTACCTCCCCATCATAGCAGTCCAGATATCCCAAGACACATAAACTAACCTCCAAACCCGCAACAGGTACTACGCCTCCTCAAATGCAGGAATGTCAAACACACACCTCGCAAACCGACAAGCCTTCTACCGCCACCGACTAATCCCCAACCAACTAATCGACACAAACAACCGCTCAACAAAAACAACAATCTTCAACCACTCAGTATCCGCCCCAATCGGCTTCGCCCCAATCGGAATAAACAAAATCTACAGCCCAGCCGGCGAAGCCGCGGTCTCAAAAGTCGCCAGCGAGCTGAATCTCCCCTACTGCCTCTCAACAGCCGGCAGCACGTCAATCGAAAAAGTCGCCTCGGCAAACGGAACAGGCACAAGGTTCTTCCAACTGTACATGCCGCACGACGACGAGGTAACGGTCTCACTCCTAACACGGGCGTGGGAAAACGGCTTCGACGCACTGATTCTCACGACGGATACGTGGCAGCTCGGATGGCGACATGACGACGTTGCGTCGTCGAACTATGCGTTCTACCGCGGATTCGGGGCGGATGTGGGGCTTTCGGATCCTGTTTTTCGGAGGAGATGTGTTGCGGATGGTATCGATCCTGATGTTGATGTTGTTGCGGCGTCGACGAAGTGGATTGATTCTGTTTGGCATGGGCGGGCTTGGTCGTGGGAGAAGATTCCTTGGTTGATGGAGACTTGGAGGGGGATTAGTGGGGGACGGCCGTTTGTTATTAAGGGGGTTCAGTCTGTTGGTGATGCGAGGAGGTGTGTTGAGCTTGGAGTTGAGGGGATTGTTGTGAGTAACCATGCTGGGAGGCAGGTTGATGGGGCTGTTGCTAGTCTTGATGCGCTGGAGAGGATTGCGGAGGCGGTTGGGGACAAGATTTATGTTATGTTTGATTCTGGGGTGCGGGGGGGCTAGTGATGTTGTTAAGGCGTTGGCGCTCGGGGCGCGGTTTGTCTTTATTGGACGGCTTTGGATTTGGGGGTTGAGTATCCAGGGCGAGGATGGGGTTAGGCATGTTATGAAGTCGTTGCTGGCGGATTTGGATATTCTGATGGGTGTTGCTGGGTTCAACGGGGTTGAGGATTTCAATCGGGACATTCTTGGTCAGTCTTGTCTGCTGTGTGTGGTGGAAGGATGGATGCTGATTTTGAGATACAGAGTCGGATCCGAAGAATTATACGCTCATGCCACAGAAGACTTTGTGAATGGAAGACATTCCGGGGTGGGTGCTGCTTTTGATTTCACCTACAGCATTGCCTAGCTTGTAAACAGGGGCTGCTTGTTACTCTACACGTCTTCGGCTGTAAATCTATTCAGTGACTACCTAGGTGACTAGCTGTATAATGAAGAGAATGTGATTAACACCCCCCATGTATTCCGTGGGACCCGTCAAGTGGCTATGGAGCCACGACTTTGTCAAAGAACATCCACGAGAAAGCCTGGTTTGATTTGGGTGTGGACCTATATGGACCTCAACAACCTTGGTAATGTTGACGTCTTTATGTATAGGTGATGCACGGCCCTTTGCCTCGCCTACACGATCTCATGGGGCTACGGAGAGACGGTAGGCGAGAGGGCTGAGAGAAAGAAGGAAGAAGAAAGAAGAAGAGAAAAGGAAGAAAGCTGACAGGAGCCCTTTTATACCCCCAGCAACACGCACCTTCCTCAAGTTGGCAGCTGACTTGCACCTTCCCTCTCAATGTCGCACCTCACTTGCCCAATCCATAGTTAACTATAGGAAGTTCATATAGAAGCCTTATAAAGTGGCATTGATCAAACACGTCTACAAATTGGAAACTGTTTATTATGAGATTGTAGCATCTTGCCAGTGATAATGTAGACTTTTGTCTATCTAAATAGAATTAATAACAAGCCATGTCCAGTTCAAACGAAGGGTACACGTTGGTATTCAACAGAAACGATGGATATATGCAGCTGAAAAAAAGCCGAATAGACACAGTGCCGCCAATCCATGGTAGAATGGGTGGGTGGTAGTATGTGGACCTGGGTGTATTAACGAAGGTATTAACAGCAGTGAAGTGATATGCGTGAAGAATAATCGATATGCACGGAAAAGACAGGGGTGATAAGTGAGTGTACATTAAGACAAAGGGCAAAATATGATTGCCGCCAAGTCAAAAAAAGATGCAAGAAGTGAAAGACGAGCTAAAATGCAGTTCAAACAGCGAATGCGCCAATCATGACTGTGAGCATAGACCAGCTAATGCCGTGGACGAGGTGGGATGCGGAGCTGCCGGATACTGTGGCCATTGCGGAGGAGGTCGGTGATGATGACGACGTGGCATCAGCAGTAGACGCAGCAGTTCCAGTGACTAGCTGTGCAGTGAATGTCCCATTGCCTTGGGGCGGGGACGAGGATGAAGAGGATGAGGTTGAAGATGGGTCTAAGTTCGACTTCAAGGCTGAGGCCGAGGCCGAGGCTGAGGCGAGCGCGCCGAAACCGACCTGGCCATTGTCGAAATCGAAGACGGTATAGACATTTTTCAAAAAGACATCGCCAACGAGCCAGTCTGCACCATTTGAAGCGTAGCCGACAATGGTCGAAATGCAGTAGTCCGAGCCTTCCGGCTCCGGATTTCCGACATAATCCTTAGGGGAGACGTTATACTTGACACCGGAGAACTCGAATTCTATGGTGGCAGTCGAGTTACATGGGATCAAATAGTTGTTCGGGTTGTCAGGCTGTTGAGAGGAGTCAGGAACTAGAGAAAACAGGGCTTTGGCATCCGCGGGAGGGATCAGGAGATAGGTAGTGCCGGTGTCGATGGTAGCGGTTTTTCCAGAAAAGTTGCAGCTTTGGCCATTCACATAAGCATCATCCAGGGGGATGTTCCAGATTTTGTCATTGGTAGCAGTGTAGGATATGGTGCCATCGAATTTGGTTGTATCGACATCACCAAAGTTGATTTCCCCATCCTTGTGATTGTCTTCTGAGCGAGAGAGACTGAACCCAACCAAGTTTGATTTGATAAGCTTTTTCTCCGCAACGAGATCCATGAAGGATGGCAGATTCCACCCTGATGTATGCGACCGACCCAGGCCAAGAATCCCGTCGAATGGGTAACTCTCAAAGGTTTCCGAGGCATTGTTGGCTAGACCAAAAGTTTGCAAGACTTCGAGCCCTGCAATGGAGAGGGTGTCTTTCCCCATCTTGCCGTCGATCTTGCCACTCCCGTAAAAGAGGCTGAAAGCCAAATTGTCGGTGGTAAAGCTGGTTGATGCAGACCGGTCGAAAGTGTGATGATGTATGCAGACAGGCTCCGTGCATTTCGAGTCGAAGAGCCAGGTATTGGGTGCTCCAGTATCGATTGCCATCCACATTTCTTGTTTTTGGGAGCCTACATAGACCGGCGAAAAGTAGGAATAATCCGTCCCGTCCTGGTGTAACGGTGCACTGTCTGCCAATGACGGTTTGTGGGACTCGACGATCTTATAGACATGGTCGCGGCGAACCGGCACTTTTTTTAGGTCAAGGGTGAAAGGTTTTCTGTTGGCTGCGTTTGATGTGTCGGTGCTATCGGTGCTGTCGTCGGATTTGGCTCCAATCAAGGTCCACGGGACGAAGCGACGTTCAACTGTGGTTTCCGTGGAGAGTTTCATCCGCAATTCCCATGGATAGAAGGCGTGCACGCCTGAGATGCCGGCAATGAAGACCAGACATGATGACAGATGCATGATCCCTGGGGGAGTTTAGATAGAAAATGTAAAAGCCTGCATTTGACGAATTGAAGCTGGATTCAATTGTATGTCTCTCTATTCAATATAACCGCTGTTCGCTGTATGGAGCTGAGGAATTGGGGGACTCGAGAAGTTGTAGAGTTGAATTAAGTGATAGAGACTGAAATTAAAGAAGGACAGAAAGAAAAGAAAAGACAGTAATGAACAAAAGGCCAGGAGGTTGGAGAGACTCGAAATGTGCCATGAAAGATGTGAGGGGGAGGACAGGGTCTCCACCGTTGAAAACCCCCTGAACAAGAAGTTGGCAAGAACACCAGTTGGCTCTAAACCAGAATAGGATTAGCTTCCACCTTCCTCCACTTGTCTAACGCCATTTCGGGTATCGATCGGCCTATTAAATGAAGCTAGTGGAGCCAAATGTTCTATATCAAGGAACTTGGACGGGATATCATACAATATTGATATTGGATCTTGAATTTTCTCTATTTTAATACTATTGACGGTGGTTGCTTTAGAGAACCCGGGGTGCGAAGACACTCACAGTCTATAGTAACATTAGAAACTAAGGAGTGAAGTACATCCATGGATGTACCTAGGTGGTTAAATCGCTAAAAAGCTTAGTGTTGAACTTTTTCATAGGACACCTGAAGACAATCCCAGAACACGAAAAGAGGGAACAAATAGAATTCCAGCCCATACGTATGCTATAGAATGTAACCGTACTTTGTACAGACGCTATTAGGTGTATACATGAGGTCTAGACTCAGATTTCCGCCTCCACTTGGGTCGAGACCGTTTGATCCTGACAGCCTTGACAGGGACCACTTTTTCTCTGCAGATACCTGTGTCTACTTACTCCAAGCCATTCCATAAACAATTTAGATTGATTCAAAATTGAATGACTAGAGTACGCACTTTGCGCAGTTTGACCTGGTCCAATTAATTGGAAAGTATAACAGTGGGAGACCTAAAACGGATATATCATGTAGATCATGACCTAACTGTGGAGACTGACTCTAAAACTGAACATATCCAGGAGTTTCCATTGCTGCATCACAACCTGCGCGGATAGTGTATGGGGCGAGTGTTGGCTCTGTCACCTAGAAGCTGGATAGTCCCTGCTTCTCTTATGAACCAAGACAGTTACCAGGAAGTGATCCTCCGTGTACTCCGTACTACTCCGTACGTACTGCATAACTCAGTCGAGTGCACATGTCATACAAACCCTGCAAGTCTAACAATGTCTTGCACCTGTCTCATCACAGCCACCGCATTGAACGTATACACTTCTTAACGCAAAACCCGCTACGGGAGTACAATAGTCCCACACTGTGCAACAGGTGTTAGGACCTCGGTATATCCACATCTACTTTTGGACATGACGATACCTTAATTTGATTAAAGTCATGATATTTACTATTACTCCATTGCAATTAACATGTTGCGGTGAGAGAATAGTTGTATAAATTTAGTTCGGCTAAATGGGCCTATCCATATAGTGAATAGTACATAGCTACCCTAAAAGATGACAACCTAAGGAATCAAACTCTATGCCTAGGGAACTGGAGGGCTCTCTCGATGTAGATAAATCTATGCCAACAAAGGCACAGAACCATCTGGGTAGTAGATCACGATTCAAATCAAGCAATGGAGCCACAAACCCCTTACGGCCAAAACGCCTGGGCAACAAATGACCAGCCACATATAGCCCCAACACTAAAAGACAAACAATAGCCATCGTCAAAGGAGAAAAATTATCAAATGACACACTCCAGACTCCCCGAAAAGCGATTGATAAATCAATCAGATAATCACCCCAGCTCTCCCCGAAATAGCCCGAGCGGGACTCCGACCTTCCCCACGACACCCGAGCCCTATCCGATCTATTTTAACCGGCAACTGCAGATAGCAAGGAACGAGAAACAAACCTCGGAACCGCAAAAACATTACCGCAGCGCCGCTGGAGACACGGAAGAAAAGAGAATGGGCTGATTCGATTCTCGTGCTAGATTCGGTATACTAGCGCCGGTTCTTCTTAAATGAGTATCCCGACGTCATTGTCCCGAGATGGATAAGACAAGCGCTGTCGGGTCGGAGCATACAGCGAACGTCAATTTTAGAATTATCGCTTTCAGGGTTATTCGGACACATCTCGGTATGGCGCATATGCGTCGGTGGACCGTGGTGTAATTGTCGGCGAGGACCTTGGGAAGTAACAGAATGACTCACGTTGGAGATGTAGGTAGTCCGGTGACCTCGGGTCAACGGTGCACTTTGATTAACGGAGGAGTTCCCGGGAGTCTGGATCTACTCTTGTAGATCATGGTGGGTATCGATCGAGTGCCTCGGCACAACGAAAAATGGGATTTTTCGGGTTTGTTTCAGAGAGGTATTGAGTCATCTGTGACAATAGTCTGGAAGTAATTTGGCAGACTGAATGCATGGAAAGAGTCACTGCGTTTTCGATTGTTTTCCTCAGGTACTTACTGTATCCCACTAGAGTATTAGACGGAATTGAACCACAAACAGGGCGATCTTTCTAAGAGACTTCAATGGAAGAAGCCAAGGCTTTTGTTAAAGATGGTATGGATAGTAATGTTCAATTGATTGACACAACTCGACAGAGCTGTAGTGGAATAAGATAGAAGAGGAAAAAACCAACGATCGGCTGGCTGACACTGGAGGAAGATATCCACTCCAAGGGAAAGATATTACATCAAAACGCTAGTATCTCAAAACAGTCCGATGACCAAACAGGAAAGGACAAAATAAAGCCTGAACAATGTATCAAGCAACAAGAGAATTCGTTTCATCACAGACCCGTCAACAGGACTGAAAGTAACAAGGATGGACCAAAGAGACAGGAATCAAAAGACTCTACTTCCTCTGCACACTCTCCTTGGGACCCATAACATCATCAAGGAACCCAGCCCAAAGCTCACGTATGACGCCAGGCTCTGAAGAACCATTTGACCTGCGCTGGATCTCCTCGCCGACACGTGAGCGGCCGACGGCCTCGGTAAGCGAGAACGGGTCCAGGTCGATGGCGTGGTTATCGACGACCTCGCTCATGGCGCTAGCAGGGACGTCAGCGCCGGTGCCGGACACGGTGTAGATCTGGGGCTTCATGGGTGGGGCGGTGGGTGTTTGGCGGCCTTGGATGGAGGGGAGTTCGGGAAGGACCGGGACTTGGATGCCGCGTTGCAGAGGGGCGGCGTCGAGGTCTGCCATATTGGGCATGTAGACGAAATCGACGGTTGAGGTGTCATTTAGGGCTTTTGTGGCGCGGGAGGTGTTGAATTGGCGTGAGGAAGAGGAGCTGGAGTGTGTTAGTTTTGGGGGTTACTTTTTTTGATAGGTTGGAATGGAGACATGGGTAGATGTATTGGATGGAATGTGGGACATACTCTGGGAATGCACTGCCATTGATTCTGCGCATGGCGATGCTGAAGGCGCGGGATTGGAGGACATCATGGTTGGAGAGGGTCTTCTCGCCGTTGTTGGCGGGTTGAGCGGACTGAACTCCGGTGATGTGAAGGCAGCGGCGAGAAGAGGGTGCCACGGGCTGTTGAGAGAGAGCACGGAGAGCGCGGAGAGATGATGAACGGGGAGCAGTCATTGTGATTGTGAAGTGTATAGATGTATAGCTTTTTTGAAATAGAGCTATGTTGCGAAGTTAAGGGGCAGAGGTCTCCAAGTATAAGGGAAAAGAGGAAGTGAGAAATGAGGGGAGTATGCAAATATAAGAGGACAGGCAGCTTTATAGAGCTGGGAATGGTTGGGGAGAGCTATGAGTCCACGTCTTGGCGGTCTGGACCGTTATCGATAGTGTCGAGCCAAAAAAAGTAGAGCACGTCAACACTGAGAGGGTAGCAGTGGGTGATTTCACGGATTTGAAAGCTAAAACAGAATTTTCCAGTGGATGAGCTGGCAAGAGGGGAAACGAGGATCTCTATATATACATTTCTACTACCCATGTGCTATGTGCTGAGTTCAACAATTCTCCCAGACACAGATCTACGGCGTAAGTACCAGGTACCCAGTCATCGGGACTGTGGGCTACCCCGTACCCACCAGAACACGGAGTGACAAGATGTACCCGGTACATCACTTACCCCCCGAAAATGATGTATTCTCGACTTGTTCTCCGTACTTCTGAATATTCCATCTCACCCCTCTTCTCCCGACTCTCCTGAAACTGGTGATCATTACGTCTTTTTTTGGATGATCATCCAATGAAATAACCACCAGCATTATAGACATCGGCCATTATTGGGTATCTTCCTGCAGAATGGGGTAATCTGTTGAATAGTCACCGAGTACTTAATTATAACCTGCCCATACTCTAGACAACGTAGGCCCCCTCATTGAATTCTCCTAGGGAAAGTGAAAAAAACGGGGAGAGTTATCCGATTCGAAGATATATGCACAACGGTTCCGTTATGCATATCGCCTTCTAATCCCCTGATCGTGAGTGGCTCCTACAATTCGCTCTCACACCCTCCTCTCTCTCTCGACTGGTGAGTCGGTCTGCACCACAGCCTGATGGCACGTAAGCCACAAAACATATGGAATTCCATTCAATTTTGGGGGATACCGCTTGATCGCCGATCCTCAATTGTTGAGGAATCCCATGACCTGATGGACCTCGAATTAATTTTAGGAATAATATTCCAAGACCTCAGCAAGTTAGTGTCACACTAGTCCTTTAATAAGTGGAGCGGTGAGATCCGGAGTTGGGTCCGCCTTCCGAATGATCTACAAAGTACGTACGGAGTACGGAGTACACATTTTCCCTATTCTCCGTGCTACACGGTATAAGTCATTATGTGTAGATGTCCATGATCATCCACAACATACTACGTATGATGCTACGTGTCTGTTTTTAAATTCGGATTTATGCTTTTCTCACCCCGCAATCGCTTATTAAACCCGGAAGGTCCGGATCGAAATCATGTCAAGGTCAGCAGACCTGCCTTGGAAGGTTCCAAGGTTATAAGTGGCTATGCTTATTGTTTGGTTGACCAGGGGCTCGGGAGTATTCGATAGCTGTAAGGGCCCGCCCTGGGGAAGTGGCGATAGATCTTGGCGGGAATTGGTTGAATAATTCCCCCTTTACCCCTAGATTGGAGGGGGATATTGCTTTTTGTTGATTTCTAGACTTGGTAGGTAGGCAGGTAAATATTCCGTATAGTTATTGGTCGCTAATTACTACTATGTCGAGCAACTGGTCTAGCATACTGTATGGCCCTACATGGCTCGCATCCCCACGCTATGGGATTGGTCAACCGACATAGCAATCCCAGTACAAATGTACATATCTCATACCCAACCTTTTTTTTATTCAAAGTTTCGATGACCCCAGTCGCCGTCCTTTAGCTATGGCCCGAGCGTACGGATGCGAGCGGGACGCTGGAACTAGGTGGTCGACATCCCCAGTGTGCACAAGATCAGGGGACGCCTCCGCCAGGGATGTGATGCCAATGTTCCGCATAGCTGTTTCCAGCTCATCTTGCATGACTGCGACAAACATGAATCAGCAAACTATAAAAGCAGGATACCAAGCCATCACTTACTGTCAATCAAATGCTCTACTCCCTCCTGGCCATAATTGGTAGCAAAAAGCATGCTCCGACCCATTCCCACGGCCGTTGCGCCCAGACAAACCGCCTTAAGAATGTCAGTTCCACGCCGAATGCCGCTGTCCACATAAACCTCCATATGATCAAAGACCTCCGGACAGCGTCTGTGGATCTCCAGGAGCGTGATAATCGACGGCGGGCTGGTATCTAGGTTGCGACCCCCGTGATTGCTGAGCAATATACCATCAAGTCCCGCTTTCATGGCTAGTAGCGCATCGTCCGCCGACATCACGCCTTTCAGACACACCGGTTTGTGCGTGTGCTGTTTCACCCATTTCAAATCCTCCCATGTCAGCCCGGGATCGATGAACCCAGCCATCACGCGGCCGAGACCGCCGCCTTTCTTGTCGTTCTGCGCCTTTGACGGCGCCATGGGTACTGATAGGCTCTCGTCTGCCTTAACGCGCTCATCGGCTTCGCGCTTGCCGGGCCACGCGGCGTCCACAGTAACAAAAATAGCTTTGATGCTCGGATTCGCTGAACACTGGCGCAGCAGAGCGGCGGACTTCGCTCGGTCCCGGTTGACATACAATTGGAAGAAGAAGTTGGCTGAGGGTGCTGACGTACGTAGCTCCTCCATCGTGTATGATGAGTTGTTTGATATCTATCCAGAACGTAAGCATAGTGACTGACAATGAAAATACACTATATAAGCTCACTCCTTGCATGATTCCTTTGTTTGCGCAGGCTCTGGCAATGGCGCACTCTCCGTCCGGGTGGATCAGCTTTGCCATTGCTGCCGGGCTCACGAACAGTGGGAGCTTGTAACTCCCGCCGAGGATATTCGTCCCAGCATCTACCGAACGGACGTTTCTTAGGACTCGCGGGCGGAACCATATGCGGTCAAAGCATGATTTATTGGCGTTCCGTGTGATTAGATCCGTAGCTGCGCTGGAGTAGAAGGCCCAGGTCTTCTTGCTGGCGGTTTTAGAAGCCACGACCTCAAAATCGTGTGAGTTAATCAACGTATCCAACGGCGGTTTTTCGTTTTCCAGTACCACCTTGGGACTCTGTCCCGGTGGTGGTTTAGCCCATTCGGCGTCAATTGTAGACTCGTCGAGGACGCCCTTAAACTTCTCCGGGTCGAGATTGTTCTTCATTACGCTAGGTGCGTGGACTTCTGAATAGGCCTCCGTTGCATCTCTTCCTGCGTGCTTAAGGATAACTATTCGCGAGATAGATTAGATATCGCCCTGAGATGATAGATTTGTCGGACCCGTGGACGTACTTGCGGATCCTCCCGGATGCTCTTCCAAAAAGTCGGTCACATCCCACACCTGCTTGTCAACCACAACCCAGCAGTCGTTGGGTGTTTTATGCTCTGAGATCTGTCGGGCAGACAGGAGTCTTTGGTCTGCCATTGCTGTCAGGCGGTGTAAGCGTGCGGGTTCTTGGATTAGCTAGGAAGAAACCGAGATCGATACTTAATCACGCGGGGCTTGTATGTGGAATTGTGAAGGAGGCTTAATGAGGTGGAGGTAGAATCGAAACAGCCAGCCACGGCCAGCTAAATACTCAGCAAGGGCGGGGATGGCGCTCGGCAATGGCCCCGGACTTACCCCGGATTGCACCGACTAAAGTCCCCCGACCTTCCTGTTCAAGCATCCAGCTTCTGTACGGAGTGCTGTGTGTTGTATTGGAGCTTCTATTTTTGAACTCTTGGTCTTGCTTGTCTTCAGGATTATCCGGCCTTCTAGATTGCCAGTCAACCTGTTTACCATGTAGTCCCGCTTAACCCCACACACATTTATCGTACAAAAAGGCCAAAGACCAATCGAATTCATAATAAGCAGCACAGAAAACTGGATTTTAATCTGAGTTCCGAATGACTCCAATTTGAAAACATCCAGATTCCGAGGATTCCGAGGTGTCGCAAGTCGGCGAGGCACCGAGGGGACCACGGATTTCCCTCCGAGTGGGTCCCTGGTCCCTGAATAAAGCCGCCTGGACTTTCAGGCATCAACTACCACCAGCCACAGTGTAACTAAGCCTCAGCCCTAGTGTGGCTGAACATTTTCCGACCGTGAGTCAACACACATTTGTCTCGACAGAGGAACTGGGGCATTTCAACGACACAATAACAAAGATCTCTAGTCGAACCATCTGATGCGAATAAACTCTGCCGTCAGTTGTGCTTTGAGACTTTTCCGCCGCAATATCACTTCGAGTGTGCGGTCAACAGGCATATATAGACCTGTCTCGTTAGGTCTGTGCCGTGTCCAGATATAGACTTATCAACTAGTCCAGTGATGCAAAGGCTGGGTGGTCTTTGAAAAGCTTAAGCTGACTCATTTCGTAGGTTTTCATAAGAGTTGCAGCTCGGCGGGTCTGTCCCCTGTAAATTCCATATCTGCTGGGAGTCCCAAGACAGTCTCCACAACTGGAAGACAACAGACCACACCAGATATGACCGTACCTAAGCCTCTCCGATATGTTGATGTGTGTCGCCTTTTCTTAACAGCCCACCATGGAGAGGCTATGCAACTCCTGGCTAACTGCGAAATCATAGATCGGTATCAACTTGAGTGATCCCGTTTTCCGCGGTGAATATCATGGAAAGCAGGCCCACGAAGACGACCTCGATGACGTCGTCCAGCGTGCTCGCGATGTAGGCTGCTCAAAGTTTATGGTGACCGGCTCAGATCTCGTAGAATCGAAGCACGCTGTTAACATCGCCAGCAAATACCGTCAGTTTCGAACTTGCCAGGACTTTCCCTTTGTCTACTAACAGCGGATTCTGCAGCGGGCTTTTGTTATGCAACCGTTGGAGTACATCCATGCCAAGCAAAGCTCTTCGACGAATACCCAGGCGGCCCCTCAAAAATGCTGGAGGAACTCCGCGCTCTGGCAATTGAATCCACACAATCCGGTCATGCTGTCGCATTCGGCGAAATCGGCCTTGATTATGACCGACTGTTCCTGAGCCCAAAGGAACCTCAGCTCAAGTATTTCGAGGCCCAACTGGACCTGGCTGTTGAGATTCAGCTCCCCTTATTCCTCCACTCCAGAGCTGCAAGCGAGGACTTTGAGAGACTCCTTGCCCCAAGGCTTGCCAAGCTTCCCAAGCGGGGACTTGTGCACAGCTTCACGGGGACAATGGATGAAATGAACCGGATGATCGCGCTGGGTCTTGACGTCGGTGTCAACGGGTGTAGTATGAAGACCGAGGAGAACCTGGAGGTTGTCAAAGCTATTCCACTCGATCGGCTCCAAATCGAAACTGATGGGCCATGGGTATGTACTTTGCTCTGAGCTTTGGCCGGATCATGACTAACCTTTCTCCTAGTGCGAAATTCGCCCTTCTCATGCATCTGCAAAGCACCTAAACGGTGCACCGGATCTGCCCAAGGCCGTGAAGAAGGAGAAATGGCAGAAGGGGTGCATGGTGAAGGGCCGGAATGAGCCTGTTGCCATCGCTCGTGTTGCTCATGTTATTGCTAGCGTCAAGGGTATCACCGTGGAGGAAGTTTGCGAAGCGTAAGATTTCGTCAACTCGTTCCGATACTCGGCTCCATGCTAACTCCTTTTTCCTCTCCAGTGCGTGGAACAATTCTATTAGAATGTTTGGGTTGGGTGAAGAGTCGCCTTGACTTTTGCTATCGCCGCAGGCCGATGATAAGAAAAATGCATGAATGCTGTGTCATACTATCACAGCATAGGTAGCTCATATACTTCTTTCAATATCACATGCAGCCATTTTGGTTGCTGTAGAGGTATAAACATTGAATAACTGGAACGTAACTTCTGTAGTTTGTTTCGTACCTACCTCTTTCATTCCTCGCTGTCGTTAGCTCTTTCCTCACTTTTGATCCCCTGACCCATTCTTTCTTCATCCCTCATCTTCTCCAGGTACAGCCTTCCTTCCAAGGTTGCCCATTCTTTGGCGGATGTGCCATGGCCACTAGAGTGGTCTTCCACATCTTCTGGCACTATGTCTCACCTAAGCTGACGAGGCAAATCGACATTCATCAGAGATTACTCACATGATGATGAGACCCAAAGTGATCCTAGACTTTGTTTGACAGTGTCGTCAACAAACCTATTACTCCGCTCTGCTCAGACTGCTTACCCGTGGGCCACCGGTGGAGGTGAGTCACCACGCTCATCTCATCTCACGAGGTCGAGGTCCTTCCCTTCAGGATACCAGGGATGGATATATCCTGCACTTCTCTGCCCAAGAGGAACCCGCTCGGCCCTCCTCGCGACAAATGCCGTCATGAGGACACTATGGCCTAACCGAACCAAGGCTGGTTGCCTTTTTCACCAACAACGTCTCATTGAGAACGTCTCCAACCAACAACGGGAATCTCGGGATTTGGGAGCTTCGAGGCTTCCGAACGATCTCGAGGGCTTTCAGGTGTCGCCAGGTGCAGATGAATCTGCTGGTGATAAGACAAGCTCTGGTTTTGCGTTTACATGGGTATTCACGACATTCTCTGATCGGAATGACTGCTTGACCCCATTGTCCCCCATGCAGGTCCTTCCCCAGGCAGCCCTGGCGTTGTTTGTCTTGATGCCTTGTCTTTCAGGTTGGACATAGCTAATAACGTAATCGGAAAGCGAGTGGCCACTGTAAGCGAGTGGCCACCACCTCCAAAAACGCGTCCATGAACTAGCACTTAGTTAATTCAACTACCCACTATGCCACCAATTCGCTCCCAATCCTCTGCAAATTCAACAGAGCAAGAGGGTAGGATCTTATTAGCTATCCAGGCTTTTAAAAATGGAGATATTACATCTGTTGCTCTCGCTGCTCGCACTTACAAAGTCCCGCGTACAACTCTCCGCCACCGGCTTAGTGGTGTATAACACCGCGCGATTTCTCGCGCTAACTCATATAAATTGACACAAATTGAGGAGGAATCTCTTGAAAAATGGATTCTATCTATGGATGCTCGCGGATCAGCACCCCGGCCCTCTACTGTACGAGAAATGGCGAATCTTCTCCTCGAAAAGCGTGGAACCACCCCGGTTCTTTCGGTTAGCGATAAATGGGTTTATAATTTTATAAACCGGCACCCTCTCCTTTCCTCCCGGTTCTCGAGACGCTATAATTACGAACGTGCGAAGTGCGAAGACCCGAAGATTATCATAGAGTGGTTTAATCTTATTCAAAAAACGATCCTTTAATTTAGGATTGACCCCGATAACGTTTATAACTTTAACGAGACTGGTTTCGCGATAGGGTTAACCGCTACGGCAAAGGTGATAACGAGGAGTGAATACTACGGTCGGCGAGCACTTTTATAGCCTAGAAATCGAGAATGGGTGACTGTTATCGAGTGTACGAATGCTACTAGCTAGGCCCTCCCCCCGTGTGTGATTTTTTAAAGGCAAAGTCTTTATTAAATCTTGGTTCGACGGCCTCCCGGAGGACTGGCGATTTAAGGTTAGTCCTAATGGATAGACCTCTGATGAAATTAGACTTCGCTAGCTTAAAAAGCTCTTTATTCCTACCACTTCTTCACGTACGAAGGGGGGGTATCGGCTTTTAATACTTAACGGCCACGGAAGTCATTTAACCCCGAGATTCGATGAAATCTATAAAGAAAATAAAATCATACCAATCTATATGCCTCCGCACTCCTCTCATCTTTTATAGCCTCTCGATATCGGCTGTTTTGCGGTGCTAAAACGCTCGTACGGCCGGATGGTTGAAATGAAAATGCGGAACGGAATCAATTATATCGATAAACTTGATTTCCTCGAAGTATATCCTCTCGCACGAATTGAAGCTTTTAAATTAGAGACTATTAAAAACAGCTTTCGATCTGCTAGTTTAATACCTTTTACACCGGAGAGAGTGATTTCGAAGCTTAATATCCGGCTTACTACCCCTACCCCCCCTCCTAGCCGGGGTAGTGATTGGGATCCAAAAACGCCTTCAAACTATATGCAATTGGAAAAGCAAGCTTCCTCTATCAAAGCATTACTTCGTATAAGATCAAGAAGCCCCCCGAGCCCGCTTAATTCCGCTATTAACTAGGTTTTAAAAGCCTGCCAGATCACAATGCAATCCGCCGCATTACTAGAGAAAGAAGTGAGCGATTTACGCGCTGAAAACGAGAAGAAAAAGCAAAAGCGAACTCGATCTATAAGGACGATAGTCCACGAAGGGGATCTCTCAGTTCAGGAGGTTCGTGAGCTACGTTCAGAGCCATTTGAGGCCCAAGTTGCGCGTATCAACAACTATCGTAAGCAGGTTTCGGAAGGTTTAAAACCGCCTCCCCAGGCCGGACGAGCATATGGGATATGTAGAAAGCCAGGCCATAGAAGAGAGACATGCCCAGATAGATGATGATTTTAGTTTATTTAATTTAATGGCGTTTTGGTTGAGATAAATGCATTTAAAAACTATACATGGGGGGAGGGTGGCCACTCGCTTACAGTGGCCACTCGCTTTCCGATTACGTTAGTTGTGGTTATTAGCGGCCTCAGTTTCTCAGAGAATCAGAATCGTTCTTCTCTCCCGTCACTCTTCCTGTAAATTTACTACACTCAGCAACTCAATACTACCTATAAACATAGCTGGAGCGTGAAATTATATATTATACCGAGTCGCCTGAAGGACGACAACCTGACTGAGGGCTGGTAACCTCATACATCTACTTGGCGTTGGTTTGGGCTATGACCACCTTTCTTCGCCCGCATCTGCTCATCTTTCTATTGCACCGTTAGCATCGGCTTCGACTCTGTGCTGATGTTCAAGATATTAACTCTCAACTCCCACGTGGCTTCTACTATGTCACATGTACGAAGACAAGACAGAGTGAGATAACGTCCTATTACTAGTTACTATCTATTATTGGTAAAGACTACTAACTACCTAGGTACCACTCGGGGATATAACGTATAGTACCTGTTCAACACCCGACTGAAAGAGAGATTCCCCCTCGACTTCAACGGGAATGGCCTCATCCGCGCGACACGCACGCCACAGGACCCCTCACCACTGGCCAGGGCGCACGGTTTACCCTTCGTCGTTGTTGCTAGACAACTACCACCCTATAGCGTCTGACCGTTTTATGGCTCATGGTACCGCCGAAGCGTCCTACTACATACAGTACTACAGGTATAGGACACTGCGAGTATAGGATCTAATATCGGCACCATACTTGACTCCAAATCTTCCACTATATCTGCTGGCATCATGCAGACACCTATATCGGACCGTTTGAATTGAGCTCATGACCACTGAGTGTCATATAGCCTCAAGGAAGGCTACAGTTTCCGGATCAGAAATTCTATAAATTCTGTTCTATCTTCCTTTTCGATCTCCAAAGTGGAAGAGGTCAATATCATCCTGTAACATCCCCTGTTCCCTCATCCTACATACTCTCTTCGGCTGACATTGCCATGCAGCAAAATGACGGAGACCCTATATAGTAAAGCCGAAGAGTTCTATTAATCAAACTTTCCTGTATGCATCCGTCACAAAGGTCAACAAATGCCGTGAAATTAGCTCTTCAAAACAGATGTCGGCGTCGGCGCCTTGCAGAACTTCTCGGTCCTACCGGCTATGATGTGAGCATCTCCATTTGAATAGCCTTATCTATGTGGCCACGTTCGCCGTTAAGCCCAAGTGTCAAACGATGAGGATATCGATGCCACCATGGCAAGAACTATCGACGTGGCAAACCACCCTGTGCTTGTCCATTGTAATTAGGGGAAGGTAAGATTTCCTATTTCCAATGACATATGCCGTAGCCTGTCTGCTTATTACATATTCAAATAGCATCCATGGATCGCACCGCTTGTGTCATCGGCTGTTTACGCAAACTGTAGCGATGGAAACTTTCGGACATAATCGATGAATACCGGCTTTATGCCGGCCCTAAGGCGCAACCACTGGGCGAACAGTTCATTGCAGCATATGAGCCGGGAATAATTACGGAGTCGGCCAACGAGGTGAAGGTTGTTGATTGGGGCTGTTAGATAGCGGTGCGAAGCACACCACGTGCTTTTCATAGAGAGAGTTTTGGAACCTTTTGCAATAGACACATATTTGAAGGCTGAGGCTTTGCATTACAGTTGAAGCTACATACGTAGTAGACTTGGTTGACCCTTCATCCATGTATGTAGTAGAGATTTGGGTTTTGGCCTCTCGTTTACACCAATACCTCCAGATGTCGGCATCGTCAAATTAATCAAATGGACATTACTTCTCAATGCTCAATATCGTCGAAAATATCGTGATCATTAGACAAGTGTTATCATATATCACAGTGAAGGTATCATATGAAGAATCTAAAGGTAGTCAGCCATTATAATGTCCGTGTCGTATGCCTCCATATCCTCTCGGGGATCATAATCCGTCGTATAGTTTCCCGGATAATCCGCCAATTCGCCATGATCCGAGAGAAGCGCGGGATCATGATCACCGTATGAAGTCTGAGAGGACCCAATCGTTGACAGTAACGTGTCAAGGGATGTTTGGGTCGAATCCCCAATGTCTGTAAAACTTGTTTCGCTGAAATTGTCCAAAAGCTGGTCCTCGGATTCGCTATTCAACAGACATATGTCACTTTCTTCATTCTCGTTGTGATATCCTGTTTGGAAAGAACGACCCAGTCCGGGATTTCCGCTGTCGGATTGTTGCTGGTCCGTGGGCATGCGACTCACGGTTTCGTTTAATCCAGTCAATCCAGTTGATAGACACTCCGCAGAGAGCATCGAAACTCGTCTTTTCATAGGTTTTGTCTTGGGCACATTTTTCTGGGCGACACTCCAAAGTGATGAGAGGACTGCAGTTCCCCAACTTGGAAATTGAGGCTGTATCATCAACTCATCCGGGTGGCGGGAGCGAGCGAGCTCTAACAAATCTGCTAGTTTAGCTTGGGTGGAGGGATCTTTGTTTCCTGCCAGCATAGATGATATGGCTTTGGTGATTATTGGAATTGTTATTCCTCGCTGGTTCATCGCCTAGGTGAAATTAGTGCTTGGTTTTCATCACTGAGATGGAAAACTCACATCCCGATATCCAGGGTCGAACACCGCGGGAGAGATATCCGCGAGGCTCTTAAGCGTGGCCTGCTGTGAGACACTAATTGTGGGATCTTTAATTGAGTTGGAAATGACCAGTCTTTGGATTCCAAGATCGAACAGCCGGAGGAGTTCCTCGAGTGATGGGTCTGATCCATCTCCAGATATGCAAGAAAACTGAGATCCAATAGCTTCATGGAAATCCTCGTCATGCACCGCCTGTAGGATCGCGACTTCTGTCATTGTCTCTGGCCGTTGAGGGCCGTGAAAAACCGATGATCCTTGTCCAAGACCAACCTCCAACTCGGAAGGATCCTGGGATTGCGGTATATCCTTGCCTTGAAAGCGATACTCCAGCCAAACATCAATTGAAGCCAATGTAGCTATTGATACACCGGGAGGAGGACACGCGTCTGGTGGATTGGTCATCATGCTGGGTAAAGTCCGACCCGTTTTGTGATTATGTATTGGCCATCCTCTGCGCAGACCAAGTTCCAGGCAGTGGGTACCAGAAGTGCCAATGCAATATTCGCCTGCACCCGTCTTGATCTCGACTGAGAATCCCAGGTCTGACCAGATCTGGAGAAAAGAATGGTCAGTTTCCAGTTTAGGGGATATTCTCTCTCACACACCTCCATATCCCAGAGTTTGCCTCTCAATTTCGAGATGAATGCCGCTGCTTCATTCTGACCCCAATTTCCCCCGATGAAGAAGCGTAACTCCAGCTCTGGTGCCTCTGTTATCCATACACTTTCAACATTTGGCAAGTGTGAGAGGTCAATTGGTATTTGGGGGGCTCCATGCTTTAGTGGCTGGGTGAAATTAGCTGATGCGGCCAGGCGAAGCTGCAACTTTGAATCTCGGATTCGCAGAGTGGATCGACCCAAGTCGAGCTTTTGTGCCATTGTGGAGGAAGCTCATCACCGATTTTACTATTCTTTTTGGCACACAAGGCAGTCATTTGAATGAGTGATTGGGGGATTGGTGGGGTATTGAAGCGGGAAAGGAATCGCTGAAGTAGGTCTGCGCAGGTGGCTATGACCTTATAGCCATGGACGAGCACATGACTTCCAAGACCCTTGACCTAAGAATGCGTTCAACCAATCCTTAAAGGTCGGTTTACTTTCACTATTCATATCCTTTGGAGCTTTGTATTTGCACCATAATCTCAGCTGAAAAGCTGATTCTTGTTATAGAACTTGTTTGGAATGGAGACTGTTGCTGAGCTCTACCCTCGACTTGACAGCAACACATCTCAGACTGGCATACGTGATCCATTGGCTTCCACCTTCTCTTGTGGTGCCGTACCGCAGCATTCAACACATCTATTACATTGCACCGTTCGTCTCCACTCCCTCCACTGCCTTAACGCAATCTAAATGGAACTCAATATTGGCTACTACTCAAAACATCTTCACCACCACGGCAAACTGGAAGAAGCTATTACAACTCCAATCTTTCCGGATAATTGGACTATAATTCACCGTGATCATTGCCTCGATCAGCTGCGGCAAGCTATCCAATGTCATGGAAACCTATCGCCGGCCCCTGTCTATCATTATAATAATGATATAGTTAGGCTTGTAGTTGGACAGCTTCATACATGCCGCAAGTGGGCACCCATAAGGGAGTGGATGGATATTCGCAAGGCGTACTAGTGGTACAGGTAGAGCTAGTCGCCCGTCTTTTAAATGTATCTCAGTTCTCCACCCACCATTTGGTTTGTTCTACATCTGCGCGTATCATGGTAATCTCCGTATCATTAGGGACTTGTGTCTGACTGGGCTATATGACTAACAATGAATCTCCCGTGGCACCGAGTCACCAAGACATTTTTCAATCACAAGGGTTTGTGGAAGCAATGGATTAGGTAGACTCATTCTTATGCGGAAGAAGAGCGGCAAGAAGTACAAACACACACACACTAAGCTAGAAACAGAAGTACCTCTTCTACCACGCGATCGAGATCGAAGTCGTGCGGGTACATCAGCCGGTTATAGGCCAAGACGTCAACCAGCCAGATTGTAGCTTCATCGAAGTGCACCCCGACATGGCCTTCATCCGGGGGGTTTTCCAAACACCTCAGCTTATCTCCCTTCATAAACCTCTCCACCAAGGGCTTCGCGACGTGTTCTCTGTGGTCTACTAGTGCTTGCTTGGCTATTTCCACGTCGACCAAGTCCGTGACTAGTCTCTGCTGGGCTAGATGTTCCAGCAACTGGCCAACTCGTTGCATCTGGGTCGCCTGCCAAGAAATCGTCGCTATCACCTGGTCTTTGAGATCTGAAGGCCCAAAACGGCCTTCAAGAGCGATCTGGCTGGCAGCTACAAGGGCAGAATTGCCAATGGCACTCTTCAGCGGTCCGAGATCTTCCAGGTAGCTCGATATAACGGCATCCTTCATGTCGGTACCGGTACCATCTTTCACCGGGCTCTCTCCTCCCAACGCCTGCGCCGGTTCTCCTCCCAACGCCTGCGCCGGTTCTCCTTCCACGCCAACCGAGCGACGAAGACGTCTCCAGAAGGTGCGGGCGGATGCCCTTGACCGGAGAAGGGTCTCATGGCGATGCTGCGTAGAAGCTACATTGGTGATTGCAGTAGCAATCTTTGGCGTCAGTATGAAGTGTGACATGTTATGTGACAAAAGGGCGCGGGTCGAGGCAACCACTAGTGGTGTGGATGTTTCCTGGTCAGGCCCAACATATAGCATCCCATCAACTATTCGATGGCGATGCCGGAGTATTTGGCCTTCGGGGTGAGTGGTGATGTCCTCGACAAATGCCGCTCCGAAAAGAGAACACCGGTTCCGGCCGGAACCCGAGGTATATGCCCAGGACTTCTCGCCCACCGTGGCTGCTGTCTCGACAAGTACATCTCGCTGGTGGCCTATATCAGGGGCTATAGTGGCCCAGGAACCGGAGTAACAAGCCTCATTGACGACCAGGAGGCGGACATTGGGCGGCAAGACCGAGAGGGCGGCAATCATCTCGGCTTTAGAGAGGAATTCACGTTCTGCACGCTGAGGATACAGCGTGAGAGCGTGGTTTTCCGCATGACCGTGTCCGATCAACACGATTATTATGCGATCGCCAGCGCCTACCCTACCGGATATGTTTCTAATCCAGTCCATGACGTGCTGTTTGACGCCACGGGTATTCAGTTGGTAAAACGGTGTTGTAGCCTCCTGGCTATCGTAGATCGGGACTCTTTCTCTCAAGTCCTCTCGCCCAAAAAGAAACGGCCCAGACATATGCGTGATATCATAAAGATGGGTCCCCGATAGACATGTGGGATTTAGCCCGTCCGATATAAACTTCTTCGCAATCATCACAAAATCCGTTGCTAGGGCTATGTCGACCACCCGGCCCCCAAAAACAACTAACGCAAAGGTGTGAAACGTAGACTTAGACATTTTTGGCGTGGTGATGCAGGGAACGGATAGTGGCACTATCTTTTCGAGCCAAAAATGTTTTTATGAAATGGGTCAAAGATCTCTCCATTCTTTACCTAGCTCGTTGAGGGAAAGGACAGCTGGTTACGTTGGCGGTCTAGCTAGTCATAATGACATAGTGGTAACAATAGAGGTGATTGTACCTGTATGTCCTCGAGTTCTCTATGTGCCTACGTACCCAGCACAGTACTCCCTCTTCGCTATCCAAAATATCCAGCATCGCCGATCAGGATGGTAAAGACCGTATGCTCTCATCGAAAGGACTGTATTCCGGATTGAAATAACCATTGGGGTCGATAACTTTTGCTAACAGCGTTCTCGAAGTTGTGTTCCATTCTTTAAATATTTAAATAGATCAGACAGGAGTAGTCGGCTCTTATGCGGCCTTGTCATGTCTTTCTAGACTTATTTTAGATATCTTCTCATCTTCTTTCCCTTCTCAGATTTATGGCACGATCACAAGAAAAGCGAAAAAGAAGTGTAACCTGTGCAGATGGCTTTCCAATGTATAGCTAATGATTATTATTTTTTCGATTTCCCAGAATCTTTGGCCGATTTCCTCGAAGTATAACTATAAGATATATAAGCATGGTCTACCCCCGGGCCCCTTTGATGCTCTGATCTCATCCCAACCCATTCCCACCAAAACAGCAGGTATAAAAAATACACTAAAGTAAATTACACATTTTGCCTCAAGTGACTCCTGAAAGGTGTCAAAAGAAGTGAGACACGACCTGGTTGATAACCTTTGTTAGTTTGTGTGTACTGTGGTTACCTGTCCACATTCACTAGGCTCTTTTGTGCCATGGGGCTGTGCTTTTTACTTTTAAGAAACGGCCATCCATTCATTTATCTTTGTCCCTGATCATTTGTCGCTAAGTCATTATCCATTCAGAAGTAAGTACGTAGACATCCGCGTAGTGGAGTACCTGTGACGTGCAAACCGTTGTTATCTCTTATCGGATCAAATACGTCCTTATCGATAGCCTATCACGTGTGGCCCGGGCCCCATCCCAGGTGGCCTGAAAGTAACCGTTACACTTCCAACTATTCACGGTCAGCGATGCCAGGGGATGAGCTGTCAGAGAATCACCTGTATGCCCAGAATGGCCAGGATGAACATGAAGCTCAATCACTTCTGCCAGCTTCAAGTGAGGAGCATGATTTAGCTTTCCACCCGGAACCTCTTCCGTCGCCGATCCCCTCACATAACGCGACAAATGGCGAACGCCACTCCTCAATCTCTCAACCTGCGGCCGATGGAAAGCGCCGTACACCCCGTACCATGAACCGAGTGCGATTTGACCTGGAGGAAGAGCCAGAAAGCCCCAATCGCAATTCCATTGAGCGTGCTCTCAGCCCAGACGACACACTATGGCTGGAGGATGAGGACTATGAACATGGAAACCAGGGCCCAAGAACGCACCACAGTGGTCAATCAATTCCTCTTCTTACAAACATTGAAGCGCCTAGTGTGACACTCGCGACATCGGACGATTTCTTCCCCGAAGAGCATCTCGAAGATGCGCGGCCGCGGAGTGGGATGAAAATGGCGTTCATGAACATGGCCAACAGTATTATCGGTGCTGGAATCATTGGACAACCTTACGCGCTTCGTCAGGCAGGCATGGCAACTGGAATCCTGCTGCTGACTGCCTTGACCGTCACCGTGGATTGGACCATTCGATTGATTGTGATCAACTCCAAATTGAGTGGGGCGGATTCGTTCCAGGCGACAATGCAGCATTGCTTCGGGAAAGGTGGTCTCATTGCGATCTCGGTTGCCCAGTGGGCATTTGCGTTCGGAGGCATGGTCGCATTCTGTATTATTGTTGGCGATACCATCCCACACGTTCTAGGCGCTTTGTTTCCGTCTCTTAGGGATATGTCCTTTCTGTGGCTCCTCACAGACCGCCGGGCCGTTATCGTTATCTTCGTTTTAGTTGTTTCATACCCATTGTCTTTGTATCGAGACATCGCTAAGGTCAGCTCTCTCTTTCCTTAGTACTTACCAGAGACTAACAGTCAGGTAGCTGGCGAAAGCATCCGCCTTGGCCTTGGTCAGCATGATAGTTATTGTTGTCACGGTCATCACCCAGGGCTTTCGGGTCCCACCCGAATCGCGTGGAGAGATCAAAAGCCACCTTATATTCAATGCTGGCTTTTTCCAGGCTGTCGGGGTGATTTCTTTTGGTAAGTTTTAACTGCCCCTAGCAATAATTAGAAAACCCGCTAATGATTTCCAGCTTTTGTTTGTCGTATGTTCCTTTAAATCCTACTGATATCACAATCGCTAATTTCCACAGACCACAACAGTCTTCTGATCTACGGCTCATTGAAAAAGCCGACACTGGACCGCTTCACCCGTGTCACACATTACTCGACAGGAATCTCTCTGGTGATGTGCCTAGCAATGGGCATCGCAGGGTTCCTATCATTCGGTTCTAAAACCCAGGGCAACGTTTTGAACAACTTTCCATCAGACAATATCGTCGTCAACATCGCACGATTGTACAATATCCCCATTGACCTTGATATAGAGCTTCTTGACTGACTTTGACTAGTTGCTTCGGCCTGAACATGCTGACCACACTGCCGCTTGAGGCGTTCGTCTGCCGTTCCGTCATGACAACCTACTACTTTCCCGACGAACCGCACAACACTGTTCGGCACGTTATCTTCACAACGGCGCTGGTGGTGACTTCAATGGTGTTGTCCTTGATAACCTGTGATCTGGGTAGTGTGTTTGAGCTCATTGGCGCGACCAGTGCTGCTGCTCTAGCCTATATATTCCCTCCTCTCTGTTACATCAGACTCAGCAGTGCTACGCGGCGAGAGAAGATACCGGCGTACCTGTGCATTTGCTTTGGGGTGCTTGTGATGGGTGTCAGCGTAGTGCAGGCGGTCATCAAGATCATTCGAAGTAAGTCTGCCCCGCGAAACAGTTGCAATTGGACCAAATTGAATGGCCATTTGACCCTGCCCTCATCACGGATACTAACATTGAATTTTTGCCTTTACAGATGATGGCGAGGCTCATAGTTGCAGTGCACCTTAGAGAGACTTTTCAAGCAATATAGCGGCGGTTTATACTCTCAGTGTGCCGAGAAGTCTATTGATGCCATGTGCCGTGTACATATGTATTCACTTTGAACATATAGCTGTTATGTATTATATGCTACAGCATTCTCATTCGAAACATTCGCTATGTGCCGTTGTTTATATAGGAGTGGATTGCAATGTCCCAAGCTAGGTATCAGGTAATTTGGTAGATACCGTATGCCTAAGCACGTATACGTAGATGTACTCTAAAGTCAGACCGAGTACGGTGAAATAAATCCTCCTCGGACAACGACTGGACACATGCGCTTTGCGATTCCGGCATCGCAACCCCTCAGCCTCGTTTCTCATCTTCTACAACTCTGCTCGCTTTCTGCATCCAAAAATGCACGATCATTATCAATGGCTCTTCGACGTATATCTATAGGGCTTCATTATCACGTGGAAGCATCCACGTGGACATGGCAGTCCCCAAGGCCAAAACTCCTCGACGGAAGGTGCGACGGACAAGTCGCCTTGGAAGCATAGAGGTACCATTGCTTCACATTCACAAACGCGTCGCGTCTTTGATCCGAGGCTCTGATTGTTCCTTTATTTACCCTCTTCCCGTCTGCTCTCTTTTCTTCCTTCTACACCCACTCTTTTCCCTGCTTTGTTCGCTTCTTCTTCGCTTGTTTGGAACCCATCAGCGGTTCTCACAATTCTTGTTTCGGGTGCTTCGCACAACTCTGCTTATTGTCTGTCTCTTCGCTTTACAGCCAAGTCCTCGGAGTACCCCCTCTTGTCGTCTGTCCCTTGGGGGCCCTGCTTAGGCCTTTCTAAGCCTCATTTCGTCTTCATCGCCCTCGTCCCTCAGGTCACTTCGACCTGCAAATACATTCTTTTGGGAGACACCATCTCCCACGCTCTGATCTCTATTACCACTCACTCATCGCTCACTCTTCGTGCTTTGACCAACCAAACCACAGTCACACCCGTTGGGCACGTCGACAACGACGTGTCATGTAACAGCGTTTAATACCCTCTGCTTGCCGTTATTACTACCAGGAAAATGAGTGAATCATCGGAGCTGTCAGCGGAGAAGCTCCGCAGGATGCAAATCCTTCAAATGGTAACATCTAGCCTCTCACTTCTCTTCTGACCTTTCTAACTGACGGCACCAACAGGCGGACCTAGGAACCGCTCGGCGTGAAAAGATTTCCACCGCCGATTCCACTACTCAGGCTCGCGCGCATCTTGCTGACATCGAATCCAAGCGGCGTATCGATCAGAGAGATAAAGCTCAATTGAGCGAATGGGCAAGTACGTACTAAAGGGGAAACTCTCCTGCGCCCCTTTGTCTTTGTGCTAATCTCCGTCTCAGATTTGCATGCTAAAATCGGAGATACTCGTGGAATGGAAGAACTCGATGACATAAATTCCGGCCAGTCCCACCGAGCTAATTTGCACGCCATGTTGCACCCCAATGGAAGTCAGCCGCGAACCTACGCCAATCACCCTCACCCAGCTCCATCTGCAGGTCGCGGTGGTGGTGTCATGGGAAAGAGAGGACGGGGTGGTTTTGTTCCCCCTCCTCCTAGTGGACCTGCTAATCTTCCTCCTGCTCCTACACGGTAAGATTTGCTCCGACTTTTAAGATATGCCAATTAACGGAAGAGAAATCACAGACGCTTCCTTCATGCAAACTCTACTCGCTCAGGACGCCCAGGACCGCGCGCTCGCTCGACTACAATGTCGGCCAGTATTCATCTAGACCCTGCGCTAAACTGCAACAACGATGACAGCGATGCTCGTGACCGAGGAAGGGGACGTGGACGAGGCAAAGGAAAGGGTAAGGGTCGCGCCCAAGAGCATGTTCACAGTACGTTTTGGTGACGCACACAGAAAAAGAATACAGCTAACAATGTTCTTAGTCCCGCCTACCCCTAGCAGACCCCGGCGCCCACCGCCAGCGTAAGTAATCAGACTTCTGTTGTTGGAATTTCTATGCTAACTTTTTGACCAGCATCAACTTCGCCACTAGAATCTCTGACCCTGGGGACTTTATGTCCTCATTTCAGTCTCGCCGAGCTACTGAAACGTACAAGAAGCCTGTTGATGCAATCCCCTCTGCTCCAATGCAGAAGACTGCATCTGCACAGGAAGCCATTCCGCCCAACGAGCAAAAGGCCAAGGCGGTTCTGGGGGTTACACCCAAGCAGAAGACGGCGGGCATTCCTCTACCTTCGAAGCCTGCATCCTCGCCAGTGGCAACAGCGACAACGCCGTCTCGTATTGTTCCTATTGAGAAGACTGCATCATTCCATTCCTCCAAAGCCCAGGCTACTGCAGCCAAGATATCTCAGCCACATATTGGGCCTTATCTAGTGGAAACACCCTCGCCGTCACCTCGTGTTGTTCCCCTTGATAAAACAGCATCTTCCAAAAGCCGCAAGGCCCAGCCTGGTACACCCAAATCATCTCGACCACATGATAAAGCCCCTCCAGTGGAAGCACCCAGCCCACCACCGGCTCGCCCTGTTCCTGTCCAACAAAGCGCCAAGTCCAAAATGGTGAAAGAAATGGCGACTGGTTTGCAGTCTTCTTATCCAGCAGTTGTCGCAAGCGCTGCGGATGAAATTCAGTGGAAGGTTCCGCCAGGCGAACAGCCACGAAAGAAGGGCACTGCTCCATCCGAAATGCCCCTGCCATTCCCCGATGCCAAGAAGACGACAGTCCCGAAGGTCGCTCAAACCAAAGACAACAAGCAGAAGATTTCTCCTGATAGCCAGAAGGAGGAAACCAAGCAGAAAGCTCAGTCTCAAGATCTTCTCAGCGGGGATGACTCTCCGATTAATACACCAACGACAACCCCCCACCATTTGAAGACAGTGGCCATCCAGAGTCCAGGTACTGCAGAATTGGCAGGTCTCAAGTTTGCGGAGAGACCCGGGGAGTCGGTACCAGTTAAGAGCATTGACGAAGTCATTGCCCCCAAGATAACGACCAATAAGATCCCAGAAGCTCAGTCTCGCCGCAATGATCAGAGTCAAGCACTTGACGGCTTCGGTATCTATGGTCCGCAGATTGTTCAAGAACTCCGCGAACTCCGCAGACACATTCGTACAACTCAAGAATTGGCAACTACCAGTGATATTGAACGCATTCTTGAATCTAAATTGCTCCAGTTGGTCCCTACGGCATATGCACCACCTGCATCCTCGGAGGTAGAAAGTCGATTGGGTAATCTGGCTGCACTTGTGGAATATATTTCAACATCTCAGCAAGGAACTAACGCTGTTGAAGCTTCTTCGGCTGCCCGGCGTGACCTTACCCCCTTTGAGGGGCACCGATCGCCGGCCCCACCGTCCTCCAGTTCTAACTCACCCCCCTCTGCGGATAAACGCACGCACAAGGTATGTGTGCCCGAGCTCTCGCCAACCAAGAGTGAGCGCTCCGACATTATCTCCCAGTTCGAAACTCTTCAGGTTTCGGATAAACTAGCCGCACCTCTCCAACCGCAGCGCGTGGTCCCAGTTCCAGTTCCTCGTCTGCTTGATGTTCCAAAGAGGGCCACTACATCCGATGCGTCCATTCAGGCTACTCGTGTAAAGGAGGCAACGAAAAAGCCACAGACTCTCAACGATTCGATTTTTGCAGGACCTGTAGGCCCTATCACCTCCAATGCTAACGTTATTGGACCTAATGTGGTGCGATCCCAGACCACGACTCGGGGGCTGAGCGCGAGCCACCCAAACATTCCCAGGCAACAGGATGTTCAATCAGCCGGCGCTCGTACAATCGGCCCTGCGCCATACAAACCCCACGTTATTGGTCCGGCGCCCTCTGCCTATGAGCCAACCACATTGCGCGATGTGCCAACAGCCCACGTCCGTACCGTTTCTGCCCAGCACTTCAATACTGAGAATCGGCCCTCATTGAACGTTGCAAGCCGTGTTCCGAGTTCCATGGGTGGATCATATGGTCCAGCTTCCCAGCAAGCTTCGAATCCAGTGTTCTCCATGCCTGACCCTGCGACGATTCCCCCCAAAGCGAAGGCTCCTAGATCTTTCCCTCCCAACCTATCTCGTCGCTAGCTAACCCATCCAGATTCAAGAGTCTGATTTTCAGTGGATCACTTCTTCTACTGGCCTCAACCCGCTCTATCTGGTCTCTACTTTGATGTTATTTCCATCTCTTCTATGGCCTGGTTGAGCTTTGAGATCCTTTGCTTTTCCTAGCTGAATGGTGTTCCTATTTCAGTTGTTGAAATGGTCAAAAGTGAAAGGTCAATGATCGTTTAGCGGGCTTTGTTATGATTAATACCCAGTACTTTAACCTTTGATCAACGACATTTAATATTTTTCCTTTCACACCAATGTAAATGTAGGCTATTCATCCCACAGAGCAAAGGAAAACACAAGCTCTGGAGTCAGACATGAGGGCAGGGCGAACTTGTTTGAGTTTACAAGAGGACGAAATGAGAACCTTGAGACTCCGTAAGAAGGCGATATACCACCTAAAAGGTAATAGGTTATCCTTGACATAGATATCATCCTCACGGCCGTCTTTTGAGAGGCCATACGTAGCCTGGAGACGTTGCAGAAGCGCATTGTCTTCTCAAGCGAACTATGCAGGGGAAAAGGCTTGATCCCAATCTAGTCACAAATGTGATCTTATTCTTTACGATAACGATGAATAGAAAAACAAGTTCCTTTTATTATTATTTTATGGCAAGAAACAAGTAAAAGGGGTGTAAACATGATCTATCACACTCCAATCACAGCACAGCGCAAATCTACCAAACTATAAAAAGCAAATACGTTTCAGGCTATGCATATGACAATCAAGTCCAACTCGGAAGAAATAGAACCTGCTTCCGGGATGATGATGCACATGAAGTTCTCAAGAAATCGAGGAGATCGTATATCCAACCTGGATGATTCGACGGGCAGCATGACCCCCGTTCCGGCCGTTCTGGGACTTTCGCACCCGAATAGACCTGTCATAGTACTTTCTTTTCTTCTCGTTATTTTCCTGTCCGGATCACTTCCCCCGGCTGCGGGTACAGCGGTCAGGAACTGTTGTCGGCACGTTCGAGCCCGGGAGTTCGACCGGGGAGGATGAAGCTACATCCGGTGGGAAAGTACAGAACGGTCTGGCCAAAGTACGTAGCGGTCTATATCAATTACATGTGTCCACTTCACGAGGTGCATAATGTGCACGGTGGTTACAGAAGTATGAACTTTGCTGGTCTTTTCGCTTTGTGATATGTTGAACTTGCAGTGTGATAGGGTTTTCCAGTACGAGATATATCATGATTCCGGGTTACTTTGGTTACTTTGACTAGACTACGCTGCTTTAAATCATGAATCATGCATGGAATATAAATGGTTTTCTATGAAGGTCCTAGTTATACCCTGGCACCCTGTCTCCCCTCGTTTTACATGTCATCAATGTCACTATGCTGGATTATACCTGCGTATCTTGTGTTGAATCTTCTCATCTACACATCTAATTCCAGTTGAATTCAGTCAGATATAGGCCCGATAGGTTGGAATTAAGCTTAATTACCTTCGAACCAATACGGTCGACGCCTATAGGGCTGCTGTAGATCCAGGCCATAGGATCTTTTCCAAGTAGGGATGCTGACCATGTCTCCCTAGAGAGGTTAGAAAATAACGTCAAAGTACACTGGAATCTCTCACTTGTGAAACCGTCAAGTCTACTGCACGCCTGCGTCCTCGACGGGCTCTCCAGTATAGGACAACCAAGACCGAACCAAAGAGGACAAGACCAAGGCCGACAACAACTGCATTTGCTGCTGGCGTACAGCTCCAGCAAAGTCCAATCGAAGACATTTTGTCACGAATAAAGTCTATGGGCAGTGAAATTTGACAATGAAAAGCAATCCTATGTCTCGATGAACGGGGATATCCATTCTCCTTTAAATATGGCCAATTCATAACATGATATGTGGCATTCACCTTCGCCCAAGCATCAAGACCCTTGTCCACTACTCATCTCGGACACTGCAGAGCCACAATATCCTTCAAGCACTGGCAAAGCAGGAAACCGGAGAATAGACGCCGATCAGTCAACTCATGGCCTCGGCGCCTGACCAGCACTCGGTGACCAGGGTGCATAATGCAAGCCAGGAGAGAAGAAAGGTACATTAATAAACACAAATAGAAAAGCAAAAAAGCAAAGCAAAACCACCAAACTGCGCCGCATCCTTGATGTATTCCGCGGGATTTCGTGGGATTCCGTGCTCTTTTTCATTTCTCTGACTGTCCTGCAGGTCTGCAGGCACAGATCTAGGCGCCAATTCACCAGGCTTAGAACCTTTTTTCCTTGGGCTAATGCATCAACCCGTTAATTCCAGTGTACCGACAACGCGGATGGTGGAGATTGTTACCCGGTGCTGTGGGATTGCCATGCATAGGGGAACACCCGAGTGTTTTTGTGGATTTGTGGCTTTGATGCCAGGGTCTGCATATTCGCTGTATTTTTTTATTGGTCCTGGGTTCACTTAGACTCCCACGCTAGCACTGGGAGCACGGCGGAAGAAGGGGCCGAAGGGACCGGGTGGATAGAAGGTCCCGGTAGACGTTGTGCTTGCTTTTGTTGTACCGGTGTCGTGGCATCGGGCCTGGGAGGATCGACTATCCCAATCCGTGTTCATACTTCTGCTCGTACTTTTGTTCGTACTTTTGTATCGAACATGATATCAACTTTTGGTGCCGGGGGCTAGGTATGTGATTCATGTTTCATTTCTAATATGACTGATATTTCTGCAACATAAGCCCGGGGTCTAATCTTGCCATTGTGTTTCTGAAGTCCAGCATGCTCCAGGTTCCGTTTTAGGAAACAAAATAAAATATGCCAATGTGAAAGAATGTACCAATATCATGTGTTTCCCCCGCTGGTATCCTATGGATCCATTTGCTTTGAGGACTCCGGGACGCCTGCCATATTTCCCCGCCGTGATAACCATACCATGATGCCGTGGAGCAGAGCCGAAGAAGAAAAAAATTCGGTGAAATAGGAACGCTTGTAGTTGGAAATTGCGCGGTAATGCACCCTCTCCGAGGGCGCAAAACACAAATCAGATCATGTTCATCACTGGGTTGGTGGACGAGGCCCAGAAGAAGGTCCAGAGGAGTCTGCATCTGAGACTCGGGGCCGTTTTGGGTCGTTTGGACCGGGTGCCGGGACCCCTGCGCCGGGCGTGGCATCAGCATTGGTGACGTCCAGCAATGGAGGCCGCTTTCCGTTAAGATTCTGCTGGGGCGGCATAGTGCCACGGTTGGCCATGCCTGGGTTGGAAACGTTCCTTTGGTCAATGTTGGGCCGGGTCAATGGTCGATATGATGAGACAGAAGGGCCTCTGCTGACCGGACTGCTGATTCCACCGCCAGGAGCACCGACTCTGCGTTGCATATCTGTTGCGGGATTGACAAAGTCTCGTGTATTATTGTTAGGTGGCGCCGGAGATGCGCTAGACAGCATCGGCCTAGCAATGGGAATGCTTTTGCTATGGTCTACACCAGCCGTCTTGCGGATGGAGGGACTCTCCGCGTGTGGATCGAATTGAGGTGCGCCCGAAGGGACGGAGTTTGGATTTTCACGAAGGAGGTCCACTGCTCTGGCGGAGTAAAAACCTGTTGACGGTGTGCCTTGTGGTGGATTCATGTCCTGGTTCCCTTGGAAGCCCCCGGGCCCGGTTTCCTTTTTGACCGGAGCCTGGGCGATGTTGCTTTGTGCAGCATTCTGACCAACTGTTTGATGTGCTGCTGATGGTCTGGGGTTCGCAAGATTCTGCGCGGGACCTTGACCGGCCATTGGTCGACCTTGTAATGCGGGAGACGGGATAGCCGATGGGTTCTGTCGTGCATTTATGGGATTAGGTCGTCCTGCCTGGCCTGAGCCGTTCCATCGCTCTGGTTTTGATGGTGTTACAACAGCGGGGTTAAATCCTGGTCGAGCGGGCGGTCCTCGCTGAGGCGCTGGACCGTTTGTGGGCGCAGGGCGCTGCTGTTCTCGTTGGATCTCTGTGTCTATTACGATCTCATCAGGATTGCCTATATCGGTCTCAGCTACCGCAAAATCGGCCTCATCGAAGAGGTCACCTAGAGACCGTTAGCCAACGTTCAACGTTGTGTTTTCTAACACATACTGCCAAACTCTCCATCGCCCTCGAAAGAAGCGTTATTCCCAGGATTGTTGACTCTTGCTTGATGCACAGGACGAGGAAGGGGTAGATCATCCTCTTCCGGTTCACGTTTAGGTGGCGGCGGCTGTTTCTTAGGAGGGGGTGCGAAGTCAGGGTGGCGGTGAAGGTCTTCAACATCCCATCTTCCCTATTCTAATAGTCAGTATGGCATGTGGCAGATCGGAGGACGTCGGGGACCTCACAGGCGTTGCTTTGACTTTGGTCACCTTGGCCACATAATCCTTGTCATAGATACAGTTACCTAGAACGTTGCCAAAGTTCCTCAATGCGCGTTTTAAAGCGTCTGTTGTGCCTTCTTTCTTGGCCTTCTCAAACGCTGCGGCCTTGCCCTTGCAGTTCTCGATATGCCCGTAGCCAATATCCTAGAAGAGGGCTAGAGTTAATACAGCAACCAAGCAAAAATCCACACATCGAAGATATCCGTTTACCTCATGAAAGGTTCCATCCCTCAGGGTGACTCTCATAATAACTGAAAGTCCCAGGCTGATTTTGCCCGTATTTTGATTTTCCTCAACCTGATAAGTGTTAACCAACCTCGAAGTAGTCGATTGTGTAATATTAACGCACAAAATCAATCTGAATCGTCTGAATCGAACTGGACCAGCCATTGAATCCAAACACCTCATTTGCAAGATTGATGCATTTGTCCGCGGAGAGATAGTGCACTTTCTGCCCCGCAGCACCAGGTCGCGCAGAGATGTATTCGGGCCCCAATTTCTTATCAAGACGGGCTTGTAGTGTTGCAATTTCCTGTGCGGTGTATTCGCTGATGCGGCGTTGGGGTTCCTCGAATGGGTTTGCCGTGGCGGCTCCTGTATCGTTCGGCATCCTTATAGATCCCGCACCACCGCGATGTTGGTCACCAACGCTGGGATTATCACTATCAGTGCTCAGTTCCATGGGATATGGCGATTTCCAGGTCCTGGGTATTGGTCTCACGCTGGCATGTTCTGTTGTGAATGAGTGTCGAATTCAATATTAGAGATGTAATGATGGCGTGTCGGGCGCGTTGTCTTCAGGCATCGAGACGCGGCTCATCGCGACATCACATGACGATAATGCGATAAGATAAAGATAGAGCTTCATGAGTTAAGTCAAATTCAAGTAAACAAAACACATTACTATTTAAGGATAGTTGGAGATTGATAGGGATGTGATTCATATATGGAAGCTATTTTCGGAGTGTCATCTCATTTCTCATTCATTGTAAAAGCTATCTATCCTTTTGGGATGGAGAAAGGTATGGCATCAATCATTGGATAAGGAGACTGGCACTAGGCACAAGTCCTAGTTCCTTCAAAGACTCTCCGAAGAACTCATTATCAAACACCTTTTTGGGGAAGTTCTGCACGAAGCTCTGGACCTCGATCCCATCCTGTTCCTTCAATGCGGCAGCAACCTCAAACAACGTAGTGTCAACGTGCAGTGTCTTCATGATGTTACCCTTGGATGACTGGAATCGCAACCGAGTTTCCGTATAGGCAGAGGCAGGCTTAGATGTAGAGGGGCCGGAGGAGGTGGGTGCCGGGACGGCGGCGGGCTGGGGGGGAGCCACACCTGCACGCTCAGCTCGCTGCTTCTCTGCCTTCAATCGACGCTCCTCCTTGTCGGCCTCGATCTTTGCCTTGATGCGCTTCTTGGCTTCGATTTCATCCTGCTTCTCCTTCTTCTTCTTGGCCGCCTCCTTCATCTGTTGCTTCCGCTCGAGCTCCTCTTTGGCATCTTGGGTTTCCTTAGTGCTCTTCCTTCGGATTTCCTGACAATAAAAGTCAGCAAAATAACCCCAGTCGGTCATTCTCCGGGCCAAGGCCAGAAATACGCACCTCATTCCTCTTCTTGTCAATCTTGTCCTGTTCTGAGAGCCCTGCACGCTTCTCCGCAAGCTTCTCCCGCAGCTCCGCCAGTCTCTGCTTCTTCTGCTCCTCGGTCAATGGAGCAACTTCCTCCGTAGATTCAGCGAAATCAACATGTCCGGATTTAGATGCGTGGAACTCGGCCTGCGACTGGCCTCGGAACTTCTTGCCACACTCGTTGCATACTAAGCTGCGTGGTTGTTCGCCTGGTTGGAGTGCGGGGCCCTCTTCGCCTTGTGCCTCTTGAGCCTGTGCCTTTATCTCCTCCAATGACTTGTCCTGGTTGTCCTCGAGCCACTGCAGTGCACCTTGCACTATTTAGCTAGTCAGAGAATTGCTCACAGTGTATATCAGAGGAAAGGGCAGGGACTTACAGCCACCAGTCTTCGTCACAGCGAGCTGGGCGCGCTCTTTGTCAAAACCCATTTCAATGAGCTGGTCCAGGTCCGATGCCATGATGACTGTTGGGACGTGAAAGAAATATAAGCGTAGAAAACACTCAGAAAATTAGCGTAATTTGTCAAGATTGAATCAAATGGGTGGTTCAGAAGTGAGGTAGCTCGCGAGCAGAGTGGGAGAGTGGGTGACGTATCAGAAAGGCGGCGAGCGATAAGGCCCACTTAGTCTTCCCCGGGTTTCTATGGCATCAAGTTCTTCTCGGTGGCACATCTGAGGGATATTTCAATATCTGGAGGCCACTAAAAGCCTGGTAATGTCAATTGTAAATCTCTATGTTGCATTTGCGGAACGACTAGAATTGTATAGTCCTCTACAAGACATCTCTGCTAAACACGTGTGCTATGAGGTACGTACCTGCATTGTAGGTATCCCAAGTTGTACTATATTTAAGCCTCAATCTACTATATACGGTAGCAAGTTGGATGACGTCCATTTACATTCAATGTTGAAACCAGCATAACTTGAATGTGGCCGAGGGATATGGCCACATACCTCAATGCCACGGCTCAATGCAATTCACCCATGGAAATGAAGCATATACTGGCTTATTCTCAGCATAAATTGCCAGGAACCGGCTGTGCTAGCAACGATATAACATGCAATACATATGTCGTAATACAATTTAAACATGGGCAAGTGGGATGACTGACCCCACCGCGGAGATCACATGCAGGTGGAGGAAGATGTTTATCCGAGGATGCGAATGCCGGGGGAAGAGTAATGAGGCATGCGACCAAAATATCCAGCCCAGCCAAGGTCCCTAATAGAATAAACAAAAATGAAGAAGGCAAACGTTCCAGTTTACGATGTATAGCTTGTCAATAGTGACATCACCTGACTGTTTGCTGACTCATCCAATTTCCCCGAAAGTGCCCAGGTGGACAATAACGAAACTCCTGAGGCATCGGCTTAGACCTGATAACCCTCCCACACCTTTATTTCCCAATCCAAACCTAATCGCGTACAGTCATCTGTGCTCTTGTCATCTTTGTTCCCTTCTCCCACCTCCTTCACTCTGACCACGTGCACCATGGCTATCCAAATCGAGCCCTCCGAGTTGGGCTTCAAGCGTGAGTGCCAGATCCCGAACCTGTCTCAGACCTGCCTAGATCAACAGCTCATCTCTTGATGATAGGTCCCTTCAATCATGAAGTATGCCAGGTTCTCCGCCTGACCAACCCGAATGAGGACTCCGTGGTCTTCAAGGTATGTGTGACACCCCTCGGTCTTTGTCGCGGGACAAGCAGCACTAACATATGTCCTCGGCGCGCTAGGTCAAAACCACCGCTCCTAAGCAGTATGCCCCGACCATCCTATGCTGCAATGCCTACACTCGAGATTTGTTATCTGACCATATTCCAGTTACTGTGTGCGACCTAACTCCGGCCACATCGAGCCTGGCAAGACTGTCGAAGTCCAAGGTTAGTTGATAACCGAGTACGCTTGAATTACGGCGGGCTAAATCTTCTCGATAGTGTTGCTTCAGGCTATGAAGGAGGACCCTGCTCCGGATGCCAAGTGCAAGGATAAGTTCCTGGTCCAGGCCGTCCCGGTCGCCCGTGGCTTGGAGGATGCCAGCGTTAGCCAGATCGTAAGTCCAGACTGCGGGATCGCGAACAACAAGACCAATCACTAATATCTATATTCAGTTCGACCAAACCGCCAAGTCCGATGTGGTTGAGCGCAAGATCCGAGTTGTCTACCTAGCAAGTGATGCCGCTCCAGCCAACGACTCGGTATGCTACTATGCTACTCAGCAATCATTTCTCCATACACACCATCTAACTTCCACCAGGTGCATGATGAGGAACCTCCAGCGTACACTTCTCCTGGCGGCGCAAACTTCCAGACCCCGGCCCCCAAGAAAGTCGACTCCGATGAACCGTCCCCAATCCCTGCTCCCGATTTCTCTGAGAAAAAGTCCCAGTCTCCTCAGCGCGAACCGGCATCTGCCATTTCAAATGCCAAGTCCGCCGTTGCCAATTCTCTTCCCTCAACCGACGAACTCAAGTCCCAACTGTCCGAAGCCAACGCACAGATCCAGCGACTGAAGGACCGACTCGCAGACCAAGGACTGCGGCAGCGGAAGACCGGCGGAGAGGCTACCAGCAAGGCTGTGACCGCCACTATGCAGCAGTCACATGCGCCAACGGCCGGCGGAGTTTCGATCCAGGGTGTAGCATGCCTCTGCCTGCTCAGTTTCTTGATCGCGTACTTCTTCTTCTAAGCTGGTCTTCTGTTTGTCGCTTTCTCACGGTCTATCTAGCTTCATTGCGCGTACTATACGTGTGCTCAATGCCTCTGGTCTAACGTCGCTGACGCCTCTCCCAAATTCCCATCTAGTTCTGTCTCTTGAAGAGCATGCCTTTTTCTATCTGTTCTAGCATCAGCCTTTTTTCTGCGTTTGCTTTGATTTTTTTTCGCCCCAGTATCGATACTCTTTTCATGTTTTCTCTCGGATGTCCGAACTTCCATAGAGGCCAGACACCTGTCTGTCTCATCCTCTTTGTTGTTTATTTCCTTTGTTTCTTTACCCTTCCTGTCTTATCTAATATCATTTTATGATGAACGGACCTAGCCCTCTCGATTCATTTCTCTTTGTTTCATAAACCTATTCTCGAGCTCGGGATAATCCATGTGGTCGCTACTAGAGCTAAGTCCATGTCGTACATAGTTGGGGACTACGTCTCCCTCCTTCGGTAATTGGTTAGTCGCAGACATTCGATCCTCTTGCAGACACAGGGACCGGACAGCATTTTGGTTGAGAGCGACTCTACCGAGATCAATACTTCGTGCTCCCTACGCGCACACGTTTGAAGCCTCATAAAAACCGCAAAATGACAGCCTATTCTTATTGAAAACAGATATATCTAACAAGCACCAGTACTCCACCCAGTAATGTATGTAATCGAACAACTGAAAATTCCATACCAGACGTTATAGTCAAAAGGCCGAACAAGATCTAACATTGAATCTCACTCTCCTTCCACCCATCACCCTCCTCGCCCGCCGGACCCGCCGACGCAGCCGAGATGCCCTCACCACCACGTCCATTCCATTGCTTAGACGCAGCAGAATCACCACCGCGCTTCGATCCACCACCAACAATCCGTCCACCCTGTTCACGCTTCACACGACACCAAGGACCAACATCCTTATCCAAGATGAAAGTGTAAATAACCCAAACCCAGCTCCGGTGACAAGGCAGCGGCTCATAGAACTCGCGCGCAATCTCATGCAGCTTATGCAATCTGGTCCACGGGATAGCAGGGAAATCGTGGTGCTCGTTATGCAAGCCGACGTTGTAAGTGAGGATATTGAGTGGGCCGTAGTACGAGTATGTCTCCGGGGGAGGAAGGGAGTCGAGCGGGTGAGGGGTCTCGGACTTCTCGTTCTTCTTCAGCTCTGCTAGGGACTCTGTGCCGCCGCTCTTCACGTTCGAGAAGAAGTAGTGCTCGGCGATGAAGTGGCCTGCGCAGGGGTGCAGGGATCCGGCGAGGAATGAGCTCAGCAGGAAATATAGTACTGGTTGCATGGTGCCGCATAGTTGGCTGAGGGCGTAGTCGAAGCTTATTTGGACACCTAGGTTCAGGAGGTGGATGTAGGTGAAGGGTGGGCTGTAGATGAACATTGGGCGCACGGCGTAGAAGAGAATCTGGAAGGTGCAGAAGAATGTCTTGCCCAGGAGGGAGTTTAGGAAGAAGGCCTCCACTGCTGTGGGGAGGTCGGTGTCGAGGCCTGTTACGCCGAGGGATTTGTGATGTGTTAGGTGGTAGGGCTGTTGGTCTTTTGTCAATTCATGGCTTCTCCTGGGTTTCTGCTAGTTTCTGGTTTCTGGAATAGTATACGTACTCTGAATGCTGCGCTGTAGGGCAGTCCGATAGGGAGGTTTGCGAATATGGCAAGCAATCGGTTGGCGAAAGCGGACCGGAATGCCAGGTTGTGTGAGATCTCGTGAATAGCGAGGAACAGATTCTGGTTGCAAGTCGCACCGATCACGTATGCCGTGGCCAGGAACCGCCAATCGAGCATTGAGGTGTTGCGAAGGAGATAGGCACAGGTGATTTGTAGGGACACGACGCCGAGGACGACCCATTTGGTAAGAGGCTCGGGGCCACATAGCTTGGTGACCTATAGACACATAATATCATGAATCAGCATTGCAATTGCATTTGTTGAGGCTGTCCGTCGCCCAGTAAAGTGGCCAGATGTATCCGGGAACTCCGCATGGAATCTTCATCGAACCCCCGTACCACCATGAGGGCCCGCAAAACAGGGTCACGTACCTCCGGATGGGCCTTGATGATTGCCTGTCGTCTTGAGCGATGGGGTTCTTCAGTGTACGTCCAGAAGAAATGGTCGTCGACCAAAGCATCCGGTGCCTGGATTCTGGTGGACTCTGGTTGCGTTTGGTCGGATGTTTTGGCTGCCGACACCCGGAGGTGCGGTGAACTTGTTTCAACGACCGCAGACATGATGCGAAATTGGTATGTGTCGAAGTTTAGGCCATGAGGGATAGGAGAGGCCTTAAAAAGTCGGAAGACTGGTGTTCCACGTGGGGCGACACGGCATCCTTGATGGCTTGAGGCTTGGCAGGATCGGCGTTTTGATGTCAAGGGACTCTCCGACTCTCCAATCTATTTAAGACATTACTAATGGGATGGATCTTTCAAGGATGCTTTTAGTATATACGGTCTATGGAATAAATCAGTAGTCGTCGCCACGGCTAATAACCTCCTTCACATTCGGGCGCAACACAATTGTCTAAAAGAACAAAGTCAGTAAACAATCAAAGTGGAGAACACCCCAAAATAGAAACATACATGTTCATATTGGGCAGTGTATGAGCCCTTGATATCGCAAAGAGGAGGGTAATCCTGGACAATTCCAGATGAAACCAGGTTGTTCAACTACATTCGTCAGCTTCAGTGTCTCACGTGTGAGCTGCATCGTTAACTTACGCCCAGGAGGTACTTGTCCTGACCGAGGCGGTCAATATACCGGCGACAGAAGGGAAGGGTGCCGAAGTTCTTGTTGATCAAATTCAACAAGTTCTTAGCGGAGGAAAGACGCAAGGGAACGTTAGGAGCATCAGCGGCGAGGGCGTAGTGCGAGGTTTCCATCTGGGACCATGTTAGCTGTGGTTCTCCGTCCAGGTGACAGTATAAACTCACTTCCTCTCGCACGTAGCCTTTGCCAGTACTACCGAAAGTCTCAATAGCAAAAACTTCACCCTCTTCCATCTTGGTCTGATCGGTGCTCTTGACGATAGGCACACTCTTGCCGCCGTGGATGACGTGCTGGTCAATGTTATGACCGTTCAAGTTGCGGATACACTTGACGGGGTGCATTGTGCCATTGATCTCAACTTCGTAACTCTCCATAGCTTCTTGAATGGCGGCACCGATATCACTCATACGGACGTCAATTCCCGCTTCCTAGAAACCCGTCAGCTCTGCTTGAGAAAAAGGTAAAGCTAGAGGCGAACTTACCCGGATACCAGTGTTGGTGGCGTCCTTCACGGCGGCGAGAAGAGGATCGTACACGGGGTCAAAGGTCATGGTGAAAGCACTGTCCACAATGCGGCCGTTAAGGTGCGCACCGAAGTCGACCTTCATCACGTCTCCCTCGTTCAGGACCATCTTGTTACCGGCGTTCGGGGTATAATGCGCAGCGCAATGGTTGATGCTCAAACCGCAAGGGAAGCCCATGCCACCCTTGATGTTATCACCTTCCTCCAGACCCGAGTGACCTGTCAGAGCGCGCACTGAATCCTCGATACCTTCCGCGATCTCAGTCAAAGTCTGGCCGGGCTTGATGTTCTTCTGCGCATACTGGCGGACTTGACGGTGAACTTCAGCACCCTGGCGGTACTCCTGCAGGAAGTCATTGTTCATGCGATCGAGGTATCGTTTCTCTTCGTTGGTGGTACGGTAGGCATTGTCGTTTAGGTATTCGACGATCTCACCCTCGGGGTACTGGCCGTTGGGGAAGAGGTTAGACACGGGGACGCGCGGTGGCTCGCTCTGAACCTTGGCACCGCCCTTCTTCTTGCTCTTCTTCTTAGGCTTCTTCTTTTTCTTCTTTTTGTCGGCTAGAGTTGACCCCGCTGTTAGTTCAATTCGGTTGATTTCTGTGGGGTGAGGTGGGGTCCTGGAGGCGCGGTCACGAGAAAGAAACCTCAACAAAGCTTACCTCCAGCAGCTCCAGCCTCTGCGGCACCCTCGTCTTGGGCGTCGTCCGAGTCCTCCTCCGCTTCAGCGGGAACTTGGTCTGCCGTCGGGGCGGCTTGGACGTTCACTGGTATCTAATCAGTCACACCTGGGAGAGGCAATCCAAAAATCTGAGATTCTTACAGTCCAGCTGATCTAACTTCTCTGTAGTCTGAGCTGCCATATTGAATGTGGCAATTAAACAAGTGCGTTCAAAGGCAAAAGAGGGGAATGTCGGATGTCGGGGAAAGATTTTTGCTGATAAGATAAGGGCGATTCCTGGAGATTTGCTTGGCAGCGGACTGCCCAGTTACTACCTCGTAGACTAGACCTATTCTTGACACGGACTATGACAAGTTGCCCTCATCATGACAACCTTGAAGCTTATGCATGAGTCCTTTTATAGGCTTCCTGCGATAAATACTCTCATCGAATACTGAAATTATTCCTCATCTCCCGTTATCGTCGTTGTCGACTGTTAAGCCATGTCGCTACTTCAACTCCCCTTTGAACTGCTACTAGAGGTAACTTCTTATCTAGAATTTGTTTCCGATCTCGGCTCTCTCTATCAATGTCATCCTCTTCTGTTTGGTTTGTTAAAAGAAAGAGTCGACGAATTGCTCAAGACAGAGCAGTCCCTCCAACCTCTGGCGTGGGCCGCAGCGAATGGGAAGAAAGTATGTGTTCGCAAGCTGCTAGACGCAGGTGCGTTGTTTGGAGATTCAGGCTGGATCCGACAGAGGAATGATCCTATGACAATAGCTGCAAAGAACGGTCATGTAGATATTGTCCGAATGTTCCTCGACCGTGGAAGAGACCCGACTCTAGCGATCAATGACGGAGGGCTCATTTCGTTTCCGCCCTCTAATCTTGATAACCTCGTCATTTTCGGAAACCCATTGTCCGTCGCTGTACTAGAGGGGCATGCCTCAGTTGTCAGCCTTTTAATTGAGCGTGGATTTATCAAACGCTGTATGGAACCCTGGGAGAAAAGAAAGTGGTGTGACTTATCATTATGCTTGGCGGTTAGGCAGAGGCATATTCCTATCATCAAACTTCTGCTTGCAGGAGGCTGTGATCCTAATATTATGTGTGGTCGCAACCACCCTTTGCATTATGTTGCTCCAGCTCCAGCTACAAGCACGACTATGGAAATAGTCCGTCTTTTAGTCGATGCTGGGGCTGACCCCACATACACCAGTTGGTCGCAATCGCCATTCGATCTTGCCTTGGAAACCGGCAATGAGCCGTTCGTCAATTACGTCTTCGAACGCTATGTTTTTGATACCGAACTTATTCTGGATATGGTCGGTAAAATAGACGGACGGCATAAGAGATTGGCGTCACTCCTCCTAAAGAAGATTGATTTGGACCACACGATCAATTTTGGTCCAGATGCACGGTCGAAAATTCTGTGTTTTGCTGTAGCTGGCGGCCTCGAGGATTTGCTGGAGAGACTATTATCAACGAGGACGTCTGTCCTTAGCAACTGGAATTGCGACCATGGCCATAGAAATATCATGGCTCTGGCCGTTGCATCTGGCAATATCAGAATGATAGAGTTGTTGCTCTATCATGGCGAATCTCTTTATCACGCCGTGACTTATCCCGCAATCCTTGTTGAGAGTGACATATATGGGGGCTGGGATCCCAATGATTGCCCCTCTTCGATGATTCTCGCGCTTGACCGAGGCCATGATGATGTCGTAAAGTACATCATTAACAAGGGCTTTGATGTTGTATTTGCATCACAACATGGGAAGGACCTTTTCAACAGAGCACTCTATCTGGGGAAAGTGGAAATCCTCCAAATGCTGTTTGAGACTTCTGGTCCGTCGATTGAAGATATTTCGTTTTCAGATGACGGCCTATCAATCCAGCTCGCGGTATTAGGAGGAGAAGCCGTCTTCAGGTTACTCCTCCAGCGAGGAGTACAACTACAACCGGATCGCATTGGACATTCCCGCGCATTTACATATGCTGCTATGCTAGCTAATGCGCCTATCTTGAAGATGTTCTTAGATGCGGGTTTTAATGCGGATGCGCAAGCCAAACTCGGATCACGATTCGAACTCGATGAAGAAGATAGAGGTTGTACACTCCTCTGTCTCGCAGCTCAGGCTAAAGATCGCGATGCCGCGCAAGCTGCAGTTAATCTTTTGCTAGAACGCGGGGCACGGCTCGACCAGCCAGTCAGCTTTCACAATTACACGCCTTTGCTCTTCACGGTCTCGGGAGTAGCCAGAAACATTGTTAGGGATACAGAATATTCCATCGAGAAAATTGCTAAGAGCGACACGGGCGAAGAGCAATATGAGCTACTATGTAGATTCAATGTTACTGACCGCGATGTACTAGGAACGAAGCTTCTATTGGAGAAAGGGGCCGATCCTCTCTTTTGCAACGGAAGTTCAGGGTCTGCCTTGGCCGTGGCTTCGTGGAAAAATGATATCGGAACGGTTAAGATGCTGCTGAAATATGTTGGTCAAGACGTTCCGATCAGTACCATCAGGTCTCATATATTGGCAGCGATGGCTCCTTCTGGCGCTAATCATAACATCACTGGGTGGAAGGCCATGCCCTCTTTAGCCATACAAAGGACACTCTGGAATTACTATTGGCGCAAGGCTTACCCTGCGAGCGAATAGAGAATTGAGTACCTAGGTCACTATACATACTTGATTTCCTCTGCCGGGGCTTCCCTATTATAGCTGCCGCCGCTTTTATGATGGTGCTCAGAGTCAGTCACGGTGATTGGGCTGCTCACTGATTGCTCCGTATTCGGTACTCGGAGTTTGGCTAGAGGCATTTAGTGAGCACTCGGCCTAACAATACTATTCATTGCTGAACTACTTTTTGATGGCCCTAATCAGCGTCAATTTATTTAAGATGTTCATGTTCCGTACTCTTTTTCGACTCCCAATCCTGGCCCGCTCAAAACACTCGAGTCGTTGAGGTCTCAACAATGGCCGCAAGCTTTAATGACGATATGCCCGGAGAGCTATAATCGAGAACTCTAGACGCTTAAAATGTTATGTATAAATTGCTAGGGTACATTAGTCTAGCTGGGAACGTGTTATTTGGCCGGTTATAGTTCAATTCGATTCCCTGGGGCATTCTCCTCGAGCCATGTTGGAGTTATTGGACCTCTTTCACATGTTTAGGGTTGTCCCGGTGTTATTCTGGTTTATCCAACGGAATGGCGAAATGTTCAGAGTGGTTTTTTTTCCTTTTCCATGTTCTTTTTCATTTCGCCCGGCAATGGTGAAGGTGCGAATTTCTTCACTTCCATCCTATCATCTTCTACGGAGCTATTCAAATAGGGAATCAAATCGGGAATGTGGGTCAGAGTCATCTGCGGAGATGAGGATCTACAACATACCAAGTTGGGCCGAACACACAATCCAAATCCCTTTTCTACAACATAGGAGAGGACGGCTTTTTCCGACAGATTCTAGCCCAGGCGCTAGAAAGACTCACCTCCACCGGCTCGGCTAAGCAGCGACCATTGCACATTTGGGACTACCTCCGAGATACATGATTAGTCGGAGACCCATCCACAGTCTCCTGAATATCCTGATGGACTGAACTAGCTTTTACCACCGTACGCTTCAACGGCAAAGAGTTCTTCCAATCGACTCAGTGAGTCTAGTGTACTCCCATATGCGGGAAAAGATTGGATTTCTTTACCCATGTCCTATAAATTTGTTTATTTTGATTTTTTATAGTTGCCTATCTTCTTCGCCTGTACCCACTTAGTTATAGTTCGAGGAAATTTCGAATACGCCGGGAAGTGGTCCAACGATATCATAACGGATACTCGGCGACACTTTTCCACTGATGGAGGAGATTTATGGTTAATCCTACGTATCCATAAGACATAACGTGAGTTATCATTCAGATGGTTGAAGGGAAAAAGTAAGAGATGTATAACTTTTCTTTTCTAACTCCAGACTGAAAAGAAGCAACGGTTAAGAAAAAAGAAGCCTTGCGGGCCCGGCCCTAGACGGCTTGGCTCTTGGCTCGCATAAATCTGTAAATTGTGCTACTCCACATGTTTTTTTGGATCTGACTGCGTTGAACAACTCTGGCCTGGGAAAATTCTGTGCAATTAGCAGAGTTTTGGTGTCGGTATTCGGGTCTCCTAATGGATGTGTCCGTAAGATCGGCCACAGAATCCTGACGAGTTTGCAGATCTATGGTATCATCTCGTCTGGTTCTTACCGAGGCGGGATACTGCATATTATTAAATATATCGGATAATGAGAGAAAGATATCCTGTGGCAAGGGGTGCCTGAGTGAAGTAAATACAGCAATATCATATACAGAATAAGGCATGCGGCATATCCAAAAGTCTTAGCCGCTGCGACGCGCGCTCCTCTCCTCCGACTCTATGACAGAGACTGGCTCATGAGAAATCTCAATCGTGGTCTCCTGGTACACACCGTGGAGGTTCGACATCTCCATATCATTCTTCCCAACGATGTCCTCGGTGGAGCCTTCGAAGGGACTGGTGTGGTCTTTGTCGGGCACGCTGCGGCGCATTTTCGAGTTCAGACGAGATCCTATCCGGAAGGCCTTTCGAGACCGGGACCCAGCATTGGTGGTGATATTCGTTTGCCATTGGGAGTCGGTGTTGCCGTAGCTATGGTCAGTGGTGCTGTGCTCGGTATCGAGGAGCAGGTGACGACGGGTCAGAGTGTAGACGACCACATCCATAGCACCGGAAAAAGCCATCAGACAACCAGCGACACCGAAGTAGGCCTTGCTGGGAGAGTCGCCTCGCGCAGTGGCCATACGACCCGCTGCGAGGGGCAAGGACAGAATCAGGTACACCAAGGGGTAGATAACCATGTAGATGACGACACGGTTCAATCGACGCAGACTGTCCTGCTGGCCACGGCGGAGCATGGTCGCTTGTTGCATACGACGTCGGAGGTAGAAGAACATGATCGTATAGAGAACAATGGTGCCAAACTCGGAGAGGAAGATCCAGATATAGTGGCCCCAGAGGCGCTCATCTTCGTATTGTGGACTCAACCAGCACTATACTATTAAGTTAGTCAAGTTCATCATCGTCACCCTATCATCACAGGAGCAGAGACAGACCCAGTTGGCTTCGGAAATGACAAAGACGTTGGATCCATAGAGGCCGACCGGAATGAATCCCAAAAGAAGAATGAACATCCACAAACCAATCACACAGGATACGAAGATATTGAAAGGCAGCTGCCGACCACGCAAGACGACAAAGCCTGTGTGCAGAGCAATAGACAAGACAAACAGACCACTACCGGGATCTGCTGTTTGAATCCACCAGCCCTGCAAATAGCAGGCCACTTCACCAGAGTGAATACTGCCCCGGGCCACCCAATATAGACTGATCGTAAAAGCGATAGCCTGTTGTAGATCGATCAGCAATAGATTGTAAATGAGAACGACATATTGGTTCTGCGCAAGCGAGTTTTTGTAGTACCGCTGCCAGTAGATGAATCGATAAGTAAGGAACGACAGTAGACCCAGAGTGGAACATAATGAGCAGAGAGCAAGGATTCCCATAGCAATAAAGAGCGACCGGTCGACACCTCGAAGGGGACTCTCCTCGTGGAACTCCCAGCGGCGGGCGATAGAGTCCTCGCCGCCATCAGCGTATAGGGAACGCAAGACATGGGTGAGTAGAACCATGATTCAGGGCTCCAGGAACTCTGTGAGGGGATCTTGAAAATCCTCTGCAGAAGGAGGGATCATGTTTGTATGAGAATGGCTATAAGAATGGGATTCCCTAGGGTACTGCTCCTGAATTAGGTTTAAGCGGACTGCACTGCATCTGATGCTCCACCATATGGGGTGTTTTCCCTTGTAAGTACTATGTTGTAGATCCAATCTCTCTTTTTGCCCTATACGTCTATCTTTCCAAAACCGACTGGGAGCACAATGGCGGACCATGGATCGCCACCGCCATAGCGTCTATATAGTTGCCATCAGGAGATTGTGATTAGAAAGACCGTATACTGCATTGGAGAAACCAAATTTAGGCTCTAAGATATGTTTGGCCAAGATAGAACGCTAGGGTGAATGATCTCCACTCCCAAACGCAGCGGGGCATGGTGCTCGACTGCCGAAAACCGCGGCGTCGATCTCTAGCCAGAAAAAAGTGCAAATAAGATTTGGCGGCATAGACCGCGTCTCTCATTAGACTAAGTGGGTTCTGCGTACCCAAGTAGTATTGGCTCACAAATGTGAGGTCCGCCAGCAATTATGGAGAAGCTAGCAGATAATGTCTTTGTCCGCAGATGTCCGCGTCCGCGTACCGGAGCTACTCCAAAACAACAGTCTGTTATTTTTCCCTTCTGAAGTTATAAGAAAAGGAAGTAGGAGTGGTAGGGTAAAGCGTGATATTACCTACTAAGAATAGCTATATTGTCATGTATCGGGCTCTCCGCATCCAAGTCGCTTGTTAAATAGGACTTGGGCTTGAATCTAGCTAGGTCGATGTGTATCTGAGCTAACACAGCAAAATTAGCCATTAAGCCAAACTACGAGGTAGATGTACGAAGGAAAGTAAGAATTCTATAGCCTTAGGTGTGTATAAAATGTAAACAAGTAAGTTTGTGTTTCGATACAATATACAATCTCCATATCATGTAGATAACTATAGGTCTTTATTAATAGGCCACTCTCTGCACTCGAGCCATACGGAGCTTCAGTAATCGACGGTATCCGGACGACTCATGACACGTTTCCGGGTCAAATGTCGCTCCTTTGTCAAATAGTAGCTTTGCCATTGCATCCTTTCCTTGTTCAAGAGCAAATTGTACCGGTGGACAGTCAAGTTCACCACCAGGGTCAGCGCCATGCTCGAGTAAGAGCTTGACAGCGCTAGGTCGGCCATTGCAGACAGCCAGACTCAGAGGACAGAAACGGATTGCCCTCCGGCTTGGCTTATGGTTTTCATCGAGGACAGGCCACTCATTCAGTATCTTTTCTAGCAGATCATCGAGATGATTGGCAATCGCTCCCCCTCAACAGAAAGCAGCGTTGAGCGTTACCATAACTCAGTATGCGATCCACATTCATCCCGCTTAGTAGTAATTCCCCCACCTCGTAGTTTTCCGGTATCGGTCGAGAGAATTCACGCAAGACATCGAACCACTCTAGTCGCCGCCAATCGAAGTTATTCGCTAGTAAGAGCTTCATGACGGGGAGGTTGTATGATTTCGCGGCTCTGAGTAACAGCCCGTGATCTATATGCGAGTCTGCGCCAGCCTCTACCAAGAGTTTGGCGATTTCCAGATTTGTAGATGATGCTTTCGCTGCTGCAGCTAGGGCTAGAGGCGTCATGTCATACATGTCATATGCATCGAGGTTGCAGTAATTGTGTTCAAGTAAAAGCCTCACAATTGGTACATGTCGCATTCTGACTGCTCTGCATAAAGGAATTGCAGCATATCTGTCCTGGCTGTTGGTGTGGGTCTTGTGTTCGAGAAGTAGTTTGACGACCTCAACATGCTCTTTTTCAATTGCCTTAGTAAGCGCTTTTTTGTATAGATCTCCTCCTTTTTCGGTGTCGTGGTGAATGCAGTGAGGCAGGAATAATTCAACAAGATGAGTGTGTCCATTCGATGCGGCGATCACTATTGCTTCTCGTCCAAAGACAATATCGTCCAATATCTTCATACCGCACATCTGCAGCAGTTTCCGCGCACTGGTTTCCTTCTCTTTTTAGTTGCCCATGCTATCGCTTTCCCAGGAGAGTCTTTGGCGATGGTTCTATAAAGCACCCTATTTGACAAAGCATGGAAGTGGCGGCAGACCCGTGTGAATGCATTGAGGCCAGGATAGTCAAGGCGGAGGGAGATCTCCAGTAGCAGCTCGTTAGGAAATTCTGAGAGAGTCGGCATGTTTTCGATACAGGTTGATTGTTGAGGAAGGGATGCGTGGGAAAAAGAAGAATGAATCAAGTCAGTGTGTCACTTTGGGTTGAGCCGTTTAATTCTGATAGCTCGCGGCTACTTAGGGAGAGCATTTATACAGGCTCTCCGGGAATCTGCTTTGTGTTGTGTTTTATGTTGAATAAGGCCAGTGTTTCAAGTCAGCGCCGTGTTCCTCATGCGTAGCTCTTTGATCCAGAGATCTATTTAGTTTCAAAAAGTATATAACAATAACACTATACATTACAAAGGAGACTTCGGCGTTTCATTGTCTATTTATGGATACTAGCGAGTACAAAGACATACGTGCAGGCACAGAGCCCCGGTTATTTTATATCTTAAGCTGCCAAAGAAAGCTTTGGCTTCATCTTCAGTGTGTCGCGTCCACTTGAAGATAACAACAAGAGCCAGTTGAAGTTTCTCTTAAGCGCTCAAGACAATGCTTTTCGTGCAATCGGCTTTTCGAGAGTGGAATAGATAAGTAAGCATGTCCACGACTATGGAAATACGACATCATCAATATAAATGTCAATTTAGGGGCTGCTTTGTTTCGTTAGTGAAGTTCTTGACATAATGGGAGTCTCTCGCCCAGCGCCGTAAGCGCCGTTGGAAATCGATGCAAATCCGAAACATAAGAATAAGCAAGAGGCGGAGGCGCAGATAACTTAGGTACTACTTTAGACTGGAGGGTCGAACTTGCACAACAGGATTGGTTTTCACTGCTAGGCTACGCCATATTTCTTTCATTATGATTCCCTAAGCGCCCAAGGCATACTTCCCATCCCCTTGACATCAACATTCTCAGCATCTGGAGCGTAGATGAAACCAGTAAGACAAGCCTGAGCTCACTTTTATACTGTTCATATACCCACATTCCCGAGGTATGACCATCGCGAGATTTTGCCGGAAATTAGGTCTCTAGGTCTCGTCAAAACTCTCGATCTTGCCATCCCTCCATCAAGTGCCCCAAATCTTGCACTTCGGAAGAGTCAAGAATGGAAGTCTCATCGGCTCCTAGGGACTGAGTCCCCATAGCTATCCCGGAGGCTTCAAGAGCGAATGCCGCAGCCTAGCCTCTTTCACCAACAATTCCACCAGCTTCAATGAGACGTGGATCACCGAGTCCAAGCTCATGAAGAGCACTCGCAACCTCTATCACAAAAGGAACCTTAACATCACGCTATGTGGATCCTTTGGTATCCCAAGCTGGTGAAGGAGGGTTCTCATTGGATCAAAGGGTTAATAGCGTAGGTGACCTACCTAGGTTGATATCTCTTATCTAATCTGATCATCAGCTCCAGGGAGCTATGGGAATTGTAACTGCCCACGTGCCTATAGTTGTAAGTTGTATTAAATGTTGCTATTTCAATAGACGAAGGAGATGGAATAGAGTGATTTCATCCTCTAGAATCTGCCAATAGCCAGTATTGAATACGTGGTGTCCTTGTACGATCAGCTTCGAACCGCAGTGACGCCACTCCGATCTTCACCTCCGCTCTTCTTCCGTTTCTCCCTCTCTCTCCCTCTACCTCTTCCAACCCCTCCCCCCACCTCCTACCTATGCTATTATTTTTCTGTTTATTTCGATGTCACCGTCTCTAGATATACAATGCCTTCACCTCGAATAGCAGCAATTCTTCTCTTTCCACGCGCAACCCTCTCTTCCTCTTCAACCTACCGCAGCATCTCAACCCAACGCCTCCGACCACAATTGCACCCATGCAAACATCCACAGCGGTCCTCGAGGCCAAATATATCCCTTTTCTCAACCAGCAACCCCGCCCAAGCCCGCGAAGCAAACTTCTACGAAATCCTCGACGTCCCGACAACCGCATCAGCAGCGGAGATCAAGAAGTACGCCCAAACCCACACTCAACATGTCTCCCTCCCCCTCCACCCCTGCATCTCCAAACCACATGTATCTCCAATACTTACATATCCAACCCTAGACAATTCTACGCCCTCTCAATGCGCCACCACCCAGACCGCAACCGCACAGACCCAGACGCAAGCCAACGCTTCGCCCGCATTTCCGCCGCCTACAACGTCCTCGGCAATGCCTCCAAGCGCGCAGTCTACGACCGCGACCACGGCTTCCATACCGCGCAGCACGCCTCGCCCGGCCAAACCCACACCCACCAACGCCCGATGGGCAGCCACAGCAGCTACGCCGGCTCACGACCCGCCAGCGGGCTGAGCAAGCGGCGCTCGGCATTCCGTGGTCCGCCGCCTAGTTTCTACGAGCAGGGTGGATACGGCGGCACGGGGAGACAGGGGCAGGGATGGGCGGCTGGTGGTGCTGCGGGGTCGGAATTTCGAGCTGGCGCGGGCGCTGGGACGAAACATGCTGATCCGGAGGATTGGGAGGGGTTTATTCATCGGAATCCGTTGCATCATTTTAATGCTCAGGGACATTTCCGGACGCAGGCGGCGGAGGATCGGAGGAGGAGGGAGAGGAGGAGGGAGAGGAGGAGGGGGGCTAGGAGGATGGAGGAGGAGAGGGTTGAGCGTGAGCCTGGGGTTGACCAGACGATTTCAAGGTTCTTTCTTTGTTCCGGGTGTTTGATTGTGATGCTTGTTGTCGTGGATCTTTGGCGGTCGGTTCCGAAGGCTGTTGATGGGAAGAAGACGAAGAAGCAGAGGGAGGCTTTGTCTTCTTGATGGAGTTGTGCTAGACTGTTCCGCACATTCATCCTTGGATACCTGTACATGTCCAAGTATGTACATAGGTTCAAATACATTGCTGGTTGATGTACACTAACTCTTGTATGGCTACGAGCACACTCCCCGGTGCTTTGTAGATCTTATGGATCGATCAGACTGATCAACAAAGGAAAAAGTTGGATTTGATATACAAAGGGTGATCGAGCAGAAAGATCTACGACACACGCACATGGTTATTATCTTGGACGAAACCCCACCATAATCATCGTTCTGGCGAATCAGCAAGACAAGTGAACTAGTAATTGAAGTTTACAAAGATCTTCCCAAAAGATGGTAGTTCATCTGTCAGGTTTCTGAAAGGATTAAAATCCAGACGCTTAAGCCTCGAAGGTGAAGCTGGCGCCGACCTTGTGGGCAGCCTGGTTCAGGTTCTGGGTATCGAAGGAAGCACCGAGGCCGAGGGTGACACCAGGGCGGAGCAGGACGTTGTAAGCCAGAGCGGCAATACCACGGTCGTTGATCTTAGCCTATATTGCGAGAAAATTGCGCGATTAGTCGTAATCCATAACAGCGATAAGAAGCAATCCAAGGACGTAAAACTAACCTTGGCGAAGGAAGAGGGGTCCAGGCGGTACTTGCTGGCGACCTCGAGGCCGACGGCGTTGCCGGAGGTGGAGTCCCAAGAAGCCTTGGCACCGGCCTCGACCTGGGCGTTGACGCGGTGGTAGTAGCTGGCGGAGAAGAGGGACAGGTTGTTGCTGGCGGTGATGGCAGCGGAGTACTGGGCAACGCTGTAGCCGACGGCAGCGGAGTACTTGGTGATGGCGGCCTTGTTGACGTCGTAGCCACCCTCAGCACCGACGAGGAAGCCCTCGTGGCCGAGAACGGCGTCGAAGTTGGCGGTGGGGCCGTTCAGGAGATCGAAGAAGGCACGGGCGTTCAGGTTGGGCTGCTTGAAGTACAGGTTGAGCTTGGCACCCTTGGACTGCTTAGCGGGCTGGTACTGGGTGAGGATCTCAGCCTTGAGGCCCTTGGCGATGTTGTTGTCGAGCTCGAGCTTGGTGTCGAGGGCGTTGGCGGTGGTCCAAGCCTGGGTGAGGGTGAGGCCTGGTCGGAGTGAGCATATTAGCCTAATCCTTTGCACCTTGGCATCCGAAAAAATAATTAGGTTCGTCCGGCGCGCTATTGGAACACCACATCCAAACATCAATGGCATGAGACGGGCTGTGTGCGCGCCGGGGTCGGGAGGTTTTTTGTGGAGGGGGCCTTTACCAGTGGGCGCATCAACATATTTGGCCTCGAGCTATAGACAACAGTTAGTAATTTGCAATAGCGGATTCGGAAATTATATTCAACGTACCTGACCAGCAATGGGGCCCTCGTGAGCAGACTTGCCCTTAACGGTGAAGGTGACACCGTTGGGGGCCTTGGACTTGACCTCAAGGTTGGCTAAAATCTTTCAATCAGCTATTGAATCTTCAATTACTGGCGCAATGTGGTGGATAGACGAACCGGCAGCGCCGTGGTAGAAATCCTTGTTCAGGAGCTATTGGAATCGGGTGTTAGCCAAGGTTCTGAGTTTTGTTCCCAACAGTTTTGCGTACATCGTTGGTCGCCTTGGCGATATCAGAGAAAGCAGCGGGGGCAGACATATTGACGAGAGAGTGGAATTAGAGATGGAGGAAAGGAGGTTTTATGAAGAGATGAAGAGAGAGGAAGGAAAGGAAGAGTTGTGATGATGTTGGGGGGAACCTAGGGGCTTAGCACGGGTTAGTGGGAGGTCGGTGATTGGCGGTTGCCCGGCTGCCGGGAAAGCCCGCCGGCAATGTTTGGGCAGGGCAGGTCACGTGTTTACGTCAATACAAAGTAAAAATATTGAGATCATAACAATTATACCGACTATATACCAAAAGAAAAGGGTATATAAAATCTAATCCGGTGTTATATCCCCCAAAAGAAAATGCTAAATCAGAAAACAAAGTCCAGATCTTTTTGTTTATATGCTCTCAAGGCTTTTTACTCCTTGTCATACTTCTGGTTGTGGATGGCGATGGCTCTGCAAAGGATGGTTAGAGAAAATGACTCAAATAGGAGAATAGAATAAGCAATAGCTCACCTTCCACTGGGGTCGGTCTGCTTGGACCAGGTAGGGGTCCAGCGCTCGACAGTGCCGGCACAGTAAGGAGGGAAGTGCTCATCGAACATGGTACGGTACCAGTATCTATACCCCAGGTTAGTTTTCAACAGTACTATAAAATGGGAGAAACAAGCGAAAACATACGCCTCCTTGGTGTCGGGAACGTCAGTACCCCATTCGGGCTTAGGGTTCTTCATCATCTCATCGGTGACCTGGCGCTCGGCCTCATCCTTCAGGCCGTCAATCCAGCTGTAGCCAACGCCATCGCTGAACTGCTCCTTCTGGCGCCAGAGAATTTTATCGGGCAAGTAGGCAGCGGTTTCAGGCTCATCGGAGGTGTCGAAGGCCTTGCGCAGCATGTGCTTCTCGATACGCTCGGGGGTGATCATCTTGTCCTGGGGGTCAACACCCATGCAGGTCTCGAGGAACTCCTTGTCGAGGAAAGGAACACGAGCCTCAAGACCCCATGCGGAGGTGGACTTGTTGGCACGGAGGCAGTCAGCCAAGTGCAAGTTCTTAACACGGCGGACGGTCTCCTTGTGGAGCTCCTCCTTGTTGGGGGCGGCGTGGAAGTAGAGGTAGCCACCGAAGATCTCGTCGGAACCCTCACCACTCAAAACCATCTTGACACCCATGGCCTTGATCTTACGGGACAGCAGGTACATGGGAGTAGAGGCACGGATGGTCGTCACATCGTAGGTCTCGAGGTGGTAGATAACGTCAGAGAGAGCATCGAGGCCGTCCTCAACAGTGAAGGTGAACGGGTGGTGCTTGGTGCCAAGGAACTTGGCAACCTCAAGGGCAGCCTCGGTATCGGGGGCACCAGGAAGACCGATGGAGAATGAGTGCAGCTGCTGGAAGGTGGTGACAGTCGACAGGTCGTTCTCGTCATCAATGCCAACCAACTCACCGTCGGCATTCAGGTTCTGGGGAGCTTTGCGGGCTGCTTCGGCCATGCGGAGGGTCTCACGCTGGGCGATAGACGCGACCAAGCTGGAGTCCAGACCACCAGACAGCAAAACACCGTAGGGAACCTCAGCCATCAGACGCTTGCGGACGGCCTTCTCGAGACTCTGGCGGACCACCTTATAGTCAACGGGGGTCGTGGGGACGTTGGTGGGGTCCCACCACTTGGGCTCGAAGTAGCGGGTCAAGCTGTCGGTCTTGGAATCATAGACGTGGCCCGGGGGAAGGCAATGATGTTGTCACAGACGGGGTGCAGGCACTTGAGCTCAGAGGCAAAGAAGACGGCGCCGGGAGTGGAGGAAGAGCGTCCAAGGTAGAAGCTGGTGATACCAATGGGGTCACGAGCAGCAACAACACGGTCCTGCTTCTTATCCCAAAGAACCCAAGAGAACATGCCATCAAGGTGCTTAGGGGCATCAAGGCCATACTCCTCATACTAGTATATATCAGCATTTAGACTCCTTGTCCGATTCCGCTGTATCGCGTGTGACATACCAAGGGAATGATAACTTCGCAATCAGAGTGCGTCTTGAAGTTGTACTTGTGGTGGAGGTTCTTGCGAATGAGGCGGTGGTTGTAGATCTCACCGTTGACGGCGAGGGCGAGGCTGCTGTCATCGTTGACGAGGGGCTGGGCACCGGAGTCTGAGAGGATATTGTTAGCATATAGATCTTCAAGTTGTTGGTCGTTCACAGGGGGCCACATACCAACACCGACGATGCTCAGACGCTCGTGAGCCAGGACTATGAATCGCGCGTTAGCATACCACGCCGACACCAAAATCATTGCGTGTCAACTCACTAGTGCTCTCGGCGCAGAAGTTTCCACCTGTTGGAAGACTTTTGTTAACCCTATGATCCTCACATATACTGCGAGATGTTGCAACTCGGCCTGTGACTCACTCCAATCGGGACCGCGGTGGCGCACACTATGATCAGGGACAAGTCAGCGAGAATCCTGTAGATCGGGAATTGCAATTGCAGATTTCCGCAATTGAAGGGACAGTAGAGGTACTCACGCCTTGGCCATGCGCAAAGCCGTAGGCTTGAACTTTTGCACATCGGGGTGACTGTAGGACTTCTAGTTAGTATTCTGCAAATTGACATCCCACCAGGCGCGGGGAGCTAAGACTAGGACAAGACGAACTGGTGGCACGCGAAAATTCCACACATGATGGGCAATTGAAGAAGTGTGGGTAAGATTGAAGATCAAAGAGGAGAGAGAAGAAGGGTTCCGGAGTGGAATTGACTAATCGTCCGGTTATATGGGGAACCATAGAACGGCGATTTTTTTTCCAAATTTGCCCCGGTGCCGTCTCGGCGGGGGCGAGGGGCGATGTCGGCAAGTCTTTTGAGTCACCGATAAGATAACGGCCCTTTGGACTATTCTCTACTGCCTAAGTAAGGGTTTTACTACTCTTTACTGTGGCTAGGTATGCGGCTATATCCGAGGACTCTTGCAATGGGTCATCCATGGATATTTACATATGTATACTCGTCCATCTCAGTCTGATACAACATAGGCGACCCCTGGAGAATGAGCTGATTACCATCACGTGACTATTATACCCCCACCATGTGAACTATAGCCCTAGCCAAGCCTCTTCCTCGAGGAAGTGTACCTCGATGTCTGTTCAAGGAAACTGATAATAAATATCAAATGGAATGTGAAGCCAAGTCAGTCTTATCATAAAGGCGACACACCTGTCTCGATATTGAGGCCATCAAGATCTATGCGGGGCCCACAAGGGTTGCAAGATGTTTTTGAAGGTTCCCGGATTGGTGTCTTATTGATGAAAAGTGCAAGTTGGATCCAGCTTCCAAAGACACCCACCATGGGCTCATTCCATCTGCGAAGAAGGGCATGGATGGAAGTTGTGTTGGCTGCCCGAGTGGTCTTATCTATGCATAGAAGCAAATAAGTACGACATCGAATTTCTTCTGAGTCACCCTGAACTCAATACATGGCAAGTCTAAGCATCCCAGCAGGGAGCATGTATGCAGTATCATTGTTTTTCAATGACCTTAAGCCCAGAAAACGCCATCCATTGGGATATGTAGAAACGCCATGCTCGCGATAGAAAAGCAAAAGTTGCTCCCTTCGTTAAACAAGAAATGCATAATCTTGCCACAATTTCCCTGTATCCCATGCTGAAAGAGAGAAAAAGAAAAGTAAATGACCCATGCAGCGCCATCGCTGTTTACGCTTGTGTAAGTCAAAGCCTGATTAGGCTAGTTTCCTAATTGGGCTGGTTTTCCCTGACAACCATGCGAACCCTGCGTTCGTATTGAGGACGGTCCTTCTTGAAGAGGTTGTAGGCCTCAGCCTGCGCAGGTGACTCGGGGTTCGGGTCATCCAGAAGATCTTGGATGCCAAGCAAAAGCTGCTTAATAGTGATAGCAGGTCGCCAACCCTCCTCCTCATTCAGAATTGATAGACAAACCGTTCCGGAAGGGTAAACATTGGGATGGAATAGTGCTGGCGTAAATTTGCCTGAACAGTTCTTATATTAGTGTTTTGTCGTCATAAGAAATCATGGTGAAAGCTCCTAGCAGAAGCTCTCTTCTGGCGAATTGCCGCAGGATTATATCGCGAAGGGAATACATACATTTGGGAGGCTTGGTAGGATATTCTAGAAGCGTGAAAGAACCTAGATTAGTATAAGGATCTTCAATAGTCATGAATGTTGCGCCACTCACCATCGGGGAAGATCAAGTCAAGTTTGAAGAGTCCACCTTCCCAGAGAGTGTTAGCCTTGCCTGGAATAGCGCATTCCCAGTTCTTCAGGTCAAGGCCACCCTGCGGGGCACGTTTCGGCTTTGCGACAAAACCAAAGGGTGGTCGCGACGCCATTGCTTTCTAGAGAAACCATAAAGGTCAGCGCGGGGCAAGGGTATGGCGCAAGCGATGCGCAGAATCGCGGAATCCGCTGGACAAGAAATGTACGTACCGCTCTTCTTGAAGACGGTTCTGGCACAACGACATCTTGGGTAGTGCTCAGCGGGTGAGTAGCTGAAACGGGCTGCCTCGCAGAAGGTGGTAGAAGATCAAGCAGTAGAAAGATACAACTTGACTGCAAATAAGCAGAGGACGACCGGTAGTTGGTGATGGGTAAGGGGAGGGGGAGAAAGAGGTGAGGTGATGAGCGGAAGATTTTAAAGGTGGCAATCGTCAAAGCCGGGGAGGTGATAGCAATTGACCTCCCCACGCGAACAACCTTGGAATGACCTTGCTTATGTAATACCTACTAAGGACCGGCCCGGCCTTGTCCAGGAACCTCCCAAGGAGCCTCACTTCTATTGTTAGGCATAAATAACAATTACAACGGGTTCTATGAGATATTCTTTCTTTCATATATTCTATGTGGCTATATATTACAAGTGCAACCCCTAAGCATTTTGATCTAACCCTGGGAGTCCACGGGTCCGGGTGCTCACCGAGCATATATTATTCGGGGATTGATATAACCACACCCCCCCGGCCTGAAAATTAGGTATCAAACACCACTGCCTTCCTAATCGGGTGCGACTGGGGATTCTGCCATGCCTTCTGCCTGTGCAGAGTTTTCTGCCATATAATTCTGCCACCACTATAGGAATTCCGGTTTATATAGTAGAAAGACATGCACTTTGATCAGGAAAAATCGTACATTTCTGTCGAATTAAGAATTGGTGGACTCAATACTAAGCCTTGGTGTACTCAATATATTGTTATTCATCCTTTTTACCCTCGAGACGCGCTTTTTTGACCCCTTGCACGTCCGCATTCGCGTCTTAGGCCTCGGTGCTAGGTATGGTGCTGGATACGCTGCTGGGTACGGTGTACAGTGCTAGTATAGGTATGGTGCTGAGTAGAGGTGCTGACAAAAGTGACTTATTTTTACATTGTGTTTGCCTACAAATTGCAGGTATCTGGTATCATCCTATATAAATCCCCTAGTTATTATTATTAAGACCGAGTACTACCTACCTACCTAGGTATGTACTTAGGCTACGTTTAGGGAGCACACAGATATACCCAGGGCGTTGTAACTTGATCTAAAAAATGTGACCTTGTATATGAAATATACCCGTGCTGATAATCTCTTCCAAGGTTAATTAAAGGGGAGTGTTAACCGCACCCCCTTTGGATCATGGCAAGCTAGTCAGCTGTATTCACTATTTGGCTGATGATAACCCATCGAGATATTCATATCAACGGCGCTATGGATTCAGGTCAACCCTACCTGATACAACCCAAGTCCCGGATATTCCACTTGTAATTACAATTTCAAATGTGCTTCCTTCCAACCACTACGCTAGGCAAAATATAACTTATGACCTTGGCCGGCAAAATTATGAACAAAGGCATTCATATACCTCTCCAAGCCAACAAAGAGCCCAACAGGGTCTACAATGCCCTGTATCAACAATAACGGCGAAGGGCTGCAGCGAGAAAATGGTTCTTTATTCGAGCCCGGATTGATCCTCGACAAAGGCTCTTTCCAACAACAAAAGTTTGTTGGCAGATGCCAACACACTTTGATTCTGGTCTGAGGCGTATAAAGGAAAATCTTCCCGTTTCATCTGGCATACTCTCATCCTCACTCACCAACCCTCAAGCAAACTATCAGCAAAATTTACAAATCAAATCCCGACCTTGGAAAGCTACATACATACCATCATCTATCAGCATGTGTCATTCAATTATCTGGTACCATGCCCTATGCCAGCACCAATGCCCTGATGCAAGCTACTCAATCGCATGCCACGGAGCCTTCCGAAGAGGCTACGAGTGCACAGAAGACCGGAGCACATGGTATTTCTCACTCGTAGGGAATTGTGTGCAATGCAAGATTAATCAGCTACTGCTACGCCATCGTGTCTTCCGCGAATGGCGGAGAGAAGATCTTGTATCGGCGTTAAACCATGCATTTCAGTATAGCGACGAAGATGGCTGGGCCATCGATGACAACGACGCTGAAGAATTGGATATGGAAACATGGGTCTCCCAGTTTCCAAACTTGACTCAGAGGTGTTTTGCTCAGCGATCTGAGAACAGGGAGACCCGTACGTCGTTATGTAGTGGTCCGGCACACATGCCGACCCTAGTGCAACTGTCCTCGCCTCACTTGTCTTGTGTTGCTTTGGTTGAACATACTGATGATTACGCAGATGATGAAGATGAGCCTTTGCAAGAACCTCAGCCCCAAACGGGTCGGAGCTGGCGGTCTATGATTCCTCTCCCTACTAGGTTGGTGCGCAACCCGCAGAATCGTACTTATCTGGCGTTTATCACTGATGACGATATGCCAGATAGAGAGCCTTTGCTTCGCGCTTCTGAGTCGAGAAAGTGTCGCCGGACTTGGTGTTCCTGGATTCCACTTCCTGTTAAGAAGATGTCGGGGCAATAGATTGATGGATTAGTGTAATGGGATGGACGTCTTCAATCAGAATTTTGGAGGTTCCCAGGGGATTAGATGATCTACAGTCGAGATATCCCATAGCCTGCATTTTCCTTTACATTTAGAGATAGTATTTACATTGCAATGAGAGTTCACTACAGCAACATCAAACGAAATCGAACATTATCATTAACATAGCTAAGTACATGAAAGGGTATGAACAAAAGCAATTGGCCATGTAAACCCCCGGTCAAACTCCTCAGTCAAAAAAGCTGTGCTATGACTTTGCTGCCATTCAGTACCTGGCCTTTGAGACATTCACGGCCTATTGTATGTGCAATAGTCGAGAATGCACAAATGAGCAAATTATCGAGATGTCATAGCTACATGAAATGGCAGGAACACGGGCAATTAGACTGCGTAAATCCCCTGTTCGAACTTCTCGAGATCGAAAAATCGTGCGGTGATTGTGTTACCATTGAAGACCCGGCCTTCGAGCGCGTTCACGGCCTATCGTATATGCAATGGTCAGCAATGCACAACCCCAAACTTGAATCAAGCTGTAGATCCCAAAGGCTTACCCGTAGACCAGACAAGGGGTCCCTAAATTTGACAAAGACAGGGACTGGGGTTCCCACGTCGCGAGCAATGAAGACTCGCTCCACGGTTCCATACTGTGAGCACCTCAAGTTAGCAAAAGCCCCCCAAGCCAATCGATGAAAAGGAACACACCTTTTCGTTACACTCCCCCCAATCTCCTGGACCAAACCACCACCATCGCTTCGCTCTATCTCCGCATCCAGGTCCATGCCTTGCAGCATGCCCTGTAGGATGACAACTTGGCTCATAGGGCCAAACTTGCTGGTCTCATATTCACCCTTCTTATTGCTTCCGATGATCTTACCTCGTCCAGCGGGAGTGATAAACCCACCGCCCTCTGAATCTGGTCGCTTCTTTCGCTTCTCAATCTTGACTTCCAGGGGCTTTACCATACCAGAACCAGTAGCGCCGAGGCCAGAACCCTTAGTCCAGCCATACTTAGAAAGTAGTCGTTCTGCGAAGCCATGTTGCCCCGGACGAAGGGATCGCGGCGCGGACTCATCTGGCTCCCCCTCATCCGCCGGTTGCTCTTGGGCCAATACAGCTTCAAGTTCGGTTTCGGTGGCCGGGATGTCTTCTGGGGGCGGGGGAAGAGCGTACCGGACCGGTGCACGGGAGATAGTTGCGGAGCTAGGTTGGATGGCATCAAGGGGACGTGAGGGTGGAGGAGGCGGTATGACTTGTCCCGATGGTGGATTCTCGGCTTTCTGGAAGTGGCGCATATACGCATCATCGCCAGTGGGATCATCGGGAATTGGAGTATTATCTCCAGTTCGGGCTGCGGGTGACGGGAGTTCCCCTAATGCTGCGCGGCGAGCAAATGCATCCTCACCGGATGGGTCATTGGGGATAGAAGCTGGTGGTGGCACATCGTTAAGATTCGGCGGCGGCGCAAAGTTGCTCGGAGGCGCAAATTGTCCTGTGGTATCTTTTTAGTCTGGGCATCATCACTAATCGCAAAAGACAGGAACATACTCTTCCTTGGCCGGTCATCATCCTCGCCGTCGGAATATCTGCTCGGTGAACGCCTTCTGGTATGCGCATACAAGAGATCCTTCCACTCGCGGATTTCAGCAATCTGCTCATCACTATGGCGGTATTCCGCATAATTGGTCGGTCGAGAAGGGTCGTAGATATCGTCCCAGTTTTGGGCAACTTGCGTTTCAAAGTTCTTCTTGCGTTTCTTTCTTCCACCGCGCTGTCGCTTCTCGCGCGTGTACTCATACCCATCATCGTCAACGGCGGTCCAATCAGCCAAAGTGCTCTTTGTCGGCACCGAAGCTTGGTTGGCGGAGGGCTGTGGTTGAGACATTGCCTTTGGTAAAGTATGTCTCGGTTTAGGTTTCTGGGCTGAGAGCTGTGGTCTTTTGGGTGGTTGGAACCGAAGAGAAGCTATGAAGAAATGTGAAGGTCAGAACGTGCCGCTCCGGAGTATCCAACAAGCTAAGGGTAAATACCAGGATTCAGTTGTTGCTTTTTGGCGGCCGCGTCGTCGGGTTGAGATTCAGTCTCCGGCTGCTTAAAAACAACAGGTGCACGGGAGATCGTACCAGGCGCATCAGTAGACGGGTCAAGTAAATTGGCATAGAGGGACATGCCCCTTTTTGGAGGGGGATCAGAAGCCATGGTTGTTTGGTAAGAAAGAGTCTCCCAAGGTGTGTCGACGGCCTGAGAACGTCGGCATCGATTAACGCGATAAGGCTTTTATCTCTCCGCTCAACTCTCCGCCTCCCCACTTTTCAAGTTGAACCAGCACTTTTGTCATCCTTGCATATTCCTCCCGAGGTCGCTTATGCGTGTTCTTCTCTCAATAATTTTTAATTCTGCTCAAGTGTGACCTTTGTGGAGAGAAGTTTGCCTCTGTTTAGTTAGGCCGGCAAAGGTGAACCTGAGGATAGCTTCCTTTGAGGATAGCTTAAGCTTAGATCAAAGTCACCGCGATGACCCAACAGAGTCAGAATCCTAAAGCATTAGGCAAGCCAAGAGGGGTATGTACAATGCATTTCAAAGACCAATCAAAACAGATTTGATTCTTTTGACTAATTCTCCATTTGTTCCACGTACTGATGTACCGATCTTGGTCTAGTCCCTCAATGCTCCTATTGCAGCTTTTACAATGGCTGTCATCCTTTGTTCATACTGCTTTAGCTCCATCCGTACTGCACGGCGAGATGCTCAAATCCAAGGCCCCAGTTCTTATCAGCGAGCTACACCATCTGAGAGGAAAGACGAGTCCTGGGTTCAACAAGCACTTGAAGAGAGTCGAGCGCAGAACGATGGGAAGGGACGACCTTGAGGTGCAGTCTATGCTGCAAGGTGTCTTTCCTCATGTATATAATATGGATTGAATCCACTACAACAGTGTTTGACAGATAATTTGTGATACCAACATGTACTAATTCTTTGTTCATTCGAGACTCTTTGTTGCTAATATAGAAGGTGAAAGGAAAGCAGAACCAACTGGCAGTAACATCTGCGTCTTCATATTCAATCAGAATTTTCAGTGTATGAATGATCATGCCCCAGGAGTCTAAGTGTATTGACAACCCAGTTCAATCTTGAAATTGTTCATCATGCGAATAGTGAAGGAATATGTGATGAGGCCAAGGGTATCGCAGGTTGTAGGACTGTATACAAGGGATGACATAAGACTGGACAGACACATCCTGCCTTTCAATAGACCAATGAATCAAATGGCCACAAAAGCGAATGGGGGGTTATTAGTTTGATGCAGTCAGGTTGCCCAGGCACCTGGGGGGCAGTTGAAAGTGGTTAGTAAGTGAACCTGACAAAAATCAATATCTGAGACTGATCTGTGAATTGATCCTCAAAGTGCCAGCATTAAACACCTTGAGGAACAAGTACTGATTGATGAAAAAAAAGTGATGAAGAGAGAAGCGGAAAAGAAAGAGGGAAAAAATAATCGCGGGCAGTTTTAAATAGCGTGTCACGTGACTGCCCCATATGTTCAACTACATTCTATACAACCTATATCAGCATCAAGTTGAAAGCCGGCCTCTAAGGCCCAGTGTTTTGGCATATATAAGTTATCCCTCCCATTCAAGGTATCCTTTCCAATTGAGATATGTGCGTCTTTCCAGATAAGATCTGAAAGCCATTGCTTTATTCGAAATGTGTATTCACGAGAAAGGGCGAGCATGCAGAACAAGTGATGTATATACAGGAAACACATGCAGAAGCCAGGAAGACGGTAGACAAGTTTAGAAATCAATAAGGAAGGGCAAGTAATTCTTCAGATAAGATGCAGCGAGCATGTGAATACATGTGAAAGTTGTTTCACATGTCAGAGATTTGGAGGCTGGAGACACTGTCACCTATGCCGAGACCCTTGTATGCGCTCAGAATGCAGTAGCCAAAATTTACTCGCAAAAGATTCATCTGCAAATACCGAGTCACAGACCACCTCGTCCATGTCTATACAGGTTGTGACGAAAGGAAAAGAAAGATTCGGCGATCAGAAGCGGTGGGGTGCGATGTTTTAGAAGAAGCAGATATGAAGGGTGAGGTTGGAGATTGGAGATAGTCTCTTGTATGCTGATATATTGTGGGTATCAAATAGATCCATGAGCTTCTTCTTCCATCTTGATCTTATGCGCACCTTCATGCTGCAAGGTATTGATCTGCTTCCGCAGGTATTCGTAGGTGAGCATAGTCGTCATGGCAGCCGGAACGGCCCGGAACAGGTTTACGCCGATTCCGGAGTAAAATGCACGCCATCCCTCTTCCTTGAGGATTGTCTGGAAGGTGCGTACCATGCCACTATAGCGTGGGCGGCCGCGCATTCCATCTGATGAGGACATGCCACCCGACCGGCCGCGGTCATGTGGATGGTTCAATCCGCCGCGGAATGCAATCTCTTCGTGAGATTGTGCCGGAACAGTCCGTTGCTGTGTTTGGAGTCGGGTCCGCAAGACCTCGTGAGGATATGTGACTGTGCTTGCACAGACCTTGCTGAGGAAAGTGGCAACGGATATTCCCACCCAGTGTGAGCTACCGGTATCGGGGTGCTCACCGATACTATAGCCTGTGAACGCCATCTTTAAATATTCGTAGAGAGGGAATTGAATAGCCACATGGGTCAGTCCCAGCAGAGCCGGGGTGAGGCCAGAGTAGAAGGAGCGAATGCCCTCGATTTGATACATCTTGCGAGCAGCATCCCATGTCCCCGAGTATTGCCAAGGGGCTCGTACTCCTTCGCTGTTTTGTTTAAGGCTTTGTGACATGAGCCTGGTCTTGATGACCCAAATGGGGTTCGTTACAACCGTTGAGCATGCACCGGCTGTGATTGAAGCATAGCCGCGGGATAACCACCAGCTTCCTGTACTTTAGTCAGTACTGATGGATGACCGGATCCTTCGGTCTGGAGGTACCTACCTGTCTTGTCATGGAAATATTCACGACTCCGGTCATAGACTGCTAGGTAGACAGCCCAGGTGGGGAGATATCCCAGCAACATTGGACCTAGACCTTGATAGAGACCGCGAATTCCATCTTCCCGCCAAATTCTCCTTCCACTACCGAGCATGCCACGATACAGCACCCCCGAGGCAACTTCCTTTGCTCCCCGCCGAAAGCCGCCCTGGGCTTGAAGCTTCGTTTTGATGACATCAAGAGGACATGTGACAATACCAGAGGCCACGCCAGCGCTGGCTCCGCAGAAAGGTGCTATGTAGAAGTTGGGTATCTTGGTGGAAAAGATCTCGAGGCGGGTTTTTAAATCAGAGATCGGTGCGGCGGGCACGTTGGGGGAATTGTCGACATGGATTGACTGAGTTTGGTTTTGGGAGCTGCTTGGAGCGCTTCGGCCGTTTGTAGTCATCTTGGTGGCCGGCGCTCACGCAGCTTGTCGAACCGTACTGAATCAACGAGGGCTCCCGGACACGAGCATATCGGGTGCTCGATCCGGAACCCAAGAACCCTATTTCAAACCGAGCTGGGAAAGAAATGTAGATTTATCCAAATATCCAAAGCCCAAGGTCCGTAGATGGTGTAAGGAAAAAGTCCTAAGTAACGACGAAGGAGAGAGTGAGAGTTTTCTGGGGCCGATGGTTGCCGAACCCGGAGTGGTTGGTTTGAATGCGCAATGTGCTAATATCTTGCAGCACGGACGTGGGCGGGGTTCTCAGAACAATCAAGCTTCTTGCCGTGAGCAGGGATCAGTAGTTGCTTCAGCAATTAGCAAATCCAATCTCTGTCAAAGCAAGCGATAAGATCGAAAAGGGGATATGACATAGGAAACCCATCTGTTCAGTGGAGTGCGCCGATAGACATTCCCAGTTTCTCTACCGCCTGAGGCACAAAGTTGTCACGTGTTTCTGGCCTCAGGCGTAGAGCTACCGTTTCGGGCCTAGTCGCCCGAGCTCCGTTTTGCACAACCTCGCAACATCGGGTCATCTCGTGTTCCAGTCGGATAGCCTTTCAACCCTCCACCACACCCACGTCAATTGGGATACCCGGGATTCAAAATGTCTGCCCCTTCGCTCGCCAGTTACATCGTCAAGCGCCCATGGCTCAAGAGCTGGCTCACCCCCCTCTCCCACTGGTACACCGATGCCGCCGGCTACAGGAGACTCGGACTCAAGTAATTCTTGCCCTCCTATATCGATAACCTCCCGACCAAGAGCGATTGAGACAATGCTTGGGAATTGCCTGGTCGAATTCGTCGCGCACCGGTGGCACATCTTTTGAATGGGATCGCGGTTGCGTCGAATTTGCCTGGAGCCCCGGTCTTTCGGATATCGTTCGTGGCAGGGTTGGACAGAAACACTTGCTAACTTCACAATTAGGTTCGATGACTTGATCCCTGAGGAGAGCGAGAATGTCCAGAAGGCCATCAAGCGTCTTCCCGCCAAGGAGGCCTATGACCGTGTCTTCCGTATCCGCCGTGCTTTCCAGGTTCGACTGGCCCCTTCCCCCGTATTCGACTGGCGCGAAACCTAACAAATATGTCAATTGCAGTGCTCCATCTCCCACACTCTCCTTCCCGCCCACGAGCAGACCAAGCCCTCTGAGGTGAGTCCCCAACGTCCAAATTTCGCGCTCCCCGCATGGGTCTCCATCGGCCAATCCTGTTGCACCGATTTGTCATTTTCCACCCCGACTTCGTTTGGGGATATCGACTCACCACAACGAACACAATGCTAACAATGCGAATCAAACAGGACGTCGAGTACCTGAGCCCCATCATCCGCGAGGTCGAGAAGGAGGCTAAGGAGCGTGCTGACCTTGACAACCTTGTTGTTCGCAAGTAAGCCGCTACTGCTTGAATCAATAGAATATGAAGACAGGGGGGTTGGGGTAGCATTGTTGTTGTCATTGGATAAACGCCTGGTGTGCTTTCTTCGTAATTGAATGGTCGCCGTCGTCGGCGACCCATGGCTTGGTTACGCAGCCTGAGTGTACTGATACTGTACAAATCGATTTTCTTCGCGCGCTTATATCTTTGGTCAATCTTGTAACCGACAAGACAGGCGGGTCCTGCCTTATTAGTGCCTCATAACCTTTAATAGTGACTGGGGCGGTTCGGGACCCCTACCTAGGTAGCTTATGCGGGTTATGGCAGCTCAGCTGATCGCTTTGGGCGTTAGGCGCCCAACTTCTGGCTGCGCATGTATAACATCTTCGATTATAACCCCTCTTCTAGCGGCTGCGAAGACAGATCCACAATTCACTTCCAAATATTAACTATCTACTACGGCAACATATATACCACAACATTATCTCAAATGCTCAACGTCCAATAAACCACACGGTATGCAGGCAGCCTGACTCGCGGAGGTAGTACATCTACGACCTTTAACCACCAAGAACAGCCACATCAACATCCTCAATCCGCCACATATACCACATAAATAGACTCCTGGATCAACTAGGTAAGCACGTTGTCTACACCATGAACAGGGTCACACGTACCTGTACGGTGCAAACTTGGCAGCAAGTTCCAGCATATCCTTTTCGGCCATATATTTGAACTTACCACCACCCTTGCCCTTGAGTTTGCTCACATCACGACCCATAAAGGCAGCACAGCCTCGTCTACAAAGGTGTCAGTAAACACTCTTCCGCTGAGCCACGACACAAATATCTCCGGCCACAAGTCCAAGAATTTGTACGGAACAACAGCAAGAAATGAACTTACTGTACTCCCAAATCTCCAGTAGAAAACACATCAATGCGCTTGAGCGCAAACATAGCAAACATCTCAACCGACCACCTCCCCAATCCACGAACAGCAATAAGCTTCTCAAAAAGCTCTTCATCAGTGGCCCGTGCCAACATCCTTGCCCCAAGCTCTCCACTGGCAAACTTCTCCGCAAGGCCCCGGATATACTCCGCCTTGCGCTGCGACAGCCCCGCCGTGCGTAGGGTAGCGATATCACACTTGGCAACCTGATCCGGTGTCGGGAACTTTGCATGTCTATGCCCGTCCGGCGCAACGGTATCGGGTAAATCAAACAGCGCCAGGAACTTGTTCCTGATAGACTTTGCTGCTGCACCAGAGACTTGCTGGCCGATGATGCTGCTGGTCAGGCTGTTAAAGGGGTCGATTTCCTCTGCTAAGCCGGCAGGCGAGAAGAGCGGACAGGGATTCCGCTCGATTACTGTTGCGATGCGTGGGTCCATCGCTATAAGGTGCGCAGTGGCTTTCTCGAGTAGCGTCCCTGTTGTGGCCGTTGGGCGTGGAAGGCCCGTTTTCGAGGGGGAGGCATCTTCTGCGTGCGCTGGGTAGGCGTTTACTGTTGAGCCGTGAGGGGTGATTAGGGTTGCATTTGTTCGGTGCGGGTCAACAGGGCGGTCGAGGGGAGGGGGTGTCTGAGGTCTGAATATCGCGGGATTAGTGGTTGAGGGCTGGTTGTCTGTTTCTTGTTTCTCTGTGACTGCCGGCTCTGGGGACCAATAGGAGGCTCCTGTTTTTGCTTTTGTCTTTGTGGGTTCTTTAACTAATTTCTTGGACTTTGTGGGCGCCTTGCGGGGTTTTGTCACTGCGCTGTTTTGGACTCTGGTTGCTTCGTTCGGAGCTGAGCTTTGCAGTAATGGTGTCTTGATGGTTGGGATAGAACCCAGTCGGGCTGAGCGTCTGAGTGACATTCTTGGGTAGTATATGGGATAGTCCAATTTCAATGGTCAGTGTACTGAATCCGAGGAAGTCTCGAGGGTCGTATGGGAGGCTGGGGTTTGCGGAGGTGCGGAGTTGGAGCCCCACGAGTGCCAAGCAATGACGCTTATGGACAACTATATCGACGAGCGCATTCTCGATATAATGATTGATTTCATTTTTCTTATGCATACTTGTGAGGCACTTTCGATGCACGGAATATTGGAATATTTTCAGTCCCTCTCCTCTAAGCAAAAGGGCACTTATCAACCAGGGCCATTTGCATTAACCACGTTATACATGTCCAGAGCCTGGTCATGGTTATATAGTCACACTCGCAATCCAATCCAATAAGGTGGTAGACCATGAAGAATCAGTCCGGTCAGACTGGGAGCCCTTTGTGGTCGCCTCCCAATGAGAACCTTAAGCCTTAATCTTTGGTCAGGTTTGCTAATGTACGACGCGGCAGTGATAATATACAAGCGCACAGCATTTACATGGAGATGCTACATCAGATGAATGACTTGCATACCCTATTAGTGGGCTAAATGATTTCTGACATACGATTTTGCAGGTGAAGACGATGATCATCTTGATTTCCCAAAGAGACTATTTAAATGAGCGACGTTGTCACGACACGCACTATATATATCGGAGCCTGGAATATCTGAGCGTAACGCTCAGATATAGTGGTCTTTTGGCCTAGTGTGTAACTCGCCAGTCCAGGGGCAGGTTGTAACAGACGTGCTAGCTAGGCATTCGGTATCCCAAGGGTCAGGGTCGCATCTTCTCCAGCTCATATAATAAAGATAGTAGGTACTACAGAATAGTGTCCCGCTCTGGTAAACCATACAACCTAGATCTCGGAAATTACCGGAGTGCAAGGGTGTGTACTCCGTCTGTAGGTGGGTGAGTAACCCAAAGAGTGAGGTTATAAATTGATGATCTGACATTTTAAACATAACAGCTGGCGTAGTGGTCTTGTTGGGACCAGTTCGACATTAGGAACCAGGCTCTGGAAAACAGATGGTTTATCATTTTCGTCTAGAGCTACGAACGGACTAAAAGCAGGTCATCACTGATCCTGCATAGCCATGGACTGAGAGAAGGACGAGCCGATCATTAACCTTGGAAGCAGTTTAAGACGACCTCGGCCGTGAGGCGCGGGAGAGCAGGACTGCAGGTGTTTGGTGATCGAAAGTATATTATTCGCACTTGATGTTGTAATGATTAATATTGCGGAAAACTTTCCAAGGTTGAAATCTCCAGGGATCTAGAGCTGGGGGCTTCCAAAAGCCAGCGTGCAAGATAGGCTTTTTTTTTTCTCTTTTTGTCCGGCAGCCGATTTATTGTCAATTAGCGTAATGGTATAAGGCAGACTCAAAACCTCATCAATGTCTGTTTACCCGTCTCGGGTTAGCGTAGCCATCATGGACCGTCTGCAGCATACATAAGTTGTACATATGCGCTGCCGTGAAGAGCGCGCCCTAGCGCAGCTTCAGCAGTACCTCATATTGTGAGCACCTGTTGCTGAATATCTTTGTTTGATATTGCAGAAGCGAAATGTTGTGCCGAGGACACTATATAACATCTCTATGGTATCCACGTGAACTTCTCGAGAATCAAAATTCTGTTAATGAGCATGATGTGCTCATTATGACTTGGCTTGACCTGCGAGAAGATAATTGCATGTGTTTTGGCGCGTCATGTGGACTGCATGGTTTCGTGAAGGTTCATTGATACTTCTATTATTCGGTTTTATATTGTAAGAAGCTCTATGATTTACGTTGATGAAGGTTCCAGAAAAACCTCAATGTATACATATGTATACATGTATGAAGTACCTACCTAGGTAGTTACCTAGGTACAATCCATGGATGTTTAAAACTAGTTCCAAGGGCTAGTTGAACCAATAAAATCTATGGTATGTGTCAATGATAATGTAGACTGTCGCTAAAATATGTATCCATAAGGTAACCATCAACAAATCAGGTTTGGAAAAACGTAGTAATCATGCCAAGCCCACCAGTGTGTTGGTGGGCTTGGCACGATTATGAGGACGATTGTACCTTGGATCTATACTGGAAAGTCACACAATTGGATGCGATATACTCCGCTGTAATACAGTTCCAGGGAACATTGGCACTATCCGCAAGAATGCCCCGTGGACCGAAATTGAAGATCCATGGTAACTCTGTAATACAATACAGACTTCACATGGGAATTGGACAAAGACTTGAATGATCGAACATGGATGTAGTTGATTTGTCGGTGTGATTGAAGTATTGTTAGACTATACTGATATTACCTGGAGGACTCGGGTTCTCACTCCAGTATCCTACGGGTATATATTGACCCAGTCACCGACCGATTGTTATATCCGGGCGAACAAAGAAGGAAATTAAAAAAGAAAAGTGGAAACGAATCGGCGGTTCGTCTAATACAATTACAGATCGACCAGTAAAAACAGAGATTAGCATTTAGACCGAAGCGTTGGGCCGAGTCAAATCCCCGAAGACGTTCGTGCATCGGTTTGAAACAAGAGTGAATCCTTGTTTGTGCGACCACTAGCCCCAGAAATCAACAGACCACGAGAACCAGAAGAAAAGCCTCGCATTGCAGCCCCAGTCTGCACCAAGATAAAATCCGGATTAGGATATAGACACATACCCCAGAGTGGTCGGGCGAGCGAATTGTGTATGTTTACTTTTCAATCATAGTCTCGTGTGCTAGGGAATGTGGCCCTTCGCGACCCCTAGTTAGGCATACACCCGTTGCCGAGCGTTCCACGCATTCCGGCGCGTGGTTAGTCTGTCGGCCATGAAGGGCAGACAGGAGGGAATGCGAGTTGAATGCCACGACACTGAAATCACCGTACCCCGTACACATGTTCTTTCGTACTGTGACAGATGGCTATTTTAGTTCCAACACAGAGCTAGGCTAAATATGTCGCGGTATCCATATTTGTGGCGTAAGGAGCACGGGCAAGTATGTATCAAGGTTCAAGCTTAGCGGATGTTGAGTTTTTGCGATTTGGAAGAACTTGGGTCTTGCTGCAAGACAACGCGGCCATTCTCCATAGTCGAGGGTAGGATACATATAACATCTGAATGAACCGAGTCTTTGATAGGTTTCTAAGCGATCGAAAAAGAAAAAAGGCATATTAGTGGACCGATACATGAGTGGGGTGAGACGTGTCGACTAAGTTGGCTCCGTTCTGAAACATTTCCCGACTTTACAATGTAACGTCTCCGACAATAATGACTTTGTTGCCACCCCAAATGGGATGTCAGTTGTTCAGAGTAAATAGTTTTTCACTGGTTAACACTGTCAATCCCATTGGGTCTTGAAGAACGAGATGCGATGGAATCTCCATCAAACATTTGGTGGGCCGATGAAGCTCTAGACATGCTTGATCGTCGTGCCTTAATTGACCAGCTCCATCGAGATGTCTACAGATGTGCCGGCCAAACATTGAAGTTATAGGTTCTGCATTGTTACCAAAAAACGCACAGACCTTGAAATTTTCATTTGTCGGTACGTTGTAATTGAAAATTTCAGATGAACGAGTCGTTGAGATCATCTTGGAGCTGCATCATTGCGATTTAAATCTGTACTATATATATCGTAAAATATAGGCAAGGCAGGTGCATGTATACCTAGTGAAATTATGTGTCTAGTCGGGTACAAATAGGAAGTGTGGCGAAGTTCTTGTGATCGACCTTCATCTCCGATAGTTAAATTACCTCTAGTGCCAATTGCTGTGCGCATAGCCTATAAAATAGGGGCCAGTGGAGTGAATTGCATGGTTTGGTGCTGAAGAATAGCCTTTCTCTGCTATCATTTGCATATCGCCGTCGCGAGGGGGCGATTGTTTCGCCTCAGGTAGAGCTGTATTTTCGGGAAACAGCGAGGATTGACAGTGAGCCAGGGCGAGTAATTCCAATGCGCCAATCAGAAGTCGCACATGTCGGGCAATCGACGATAGCGGCAGCAGGGAGGCGGGTCCATAGAAGGCTTGGGTTCCCGCAAATTTAGATCAGCCACTATCAAAGTGAGAAGCTTGGAAAAAGTTTGAACATTGCGTGTTTAGCGCTTCGGGAGAATTGGTGATATATGTACGGAGTACTCCGGTACACCGTAGTGTTAGAAGGATTGAGCGATTGCGATGTATATTGTATAATAATAGCTATAGGGGTTGGGTGTCGTCTCATATAGATGCAGTAATATCCAATGAGAAACAAAGGTACAACTGAAGACTGAAGATCAACAGGAGTCTCGAGTCTCGAGCTTGGTTCCGTCGATGACGACAACAGCCGATAGGATGGGGCCATAAATCGGTTAGTGGACTTCTGATTGATCCGTCAAATTATACTAGTAGGATTGGACCTTCGTTACAAGCTAGTATTTATGCATTCTTATTAGGTCCTGCTGTATCAACGCTGTATGCTCTCGAAGGGCATAAATTTGCATGGGATTTTTGTTGTCGGAGACACCGAGGATAGTTGCGTACTTTTGATAGACCGAAGCGAAGCTACAAGACTGCGAATTTGTACTCCATAAAGAGTATATGTTGTAGTACTCCGTATGGTTGTACAGAATCTACTGTGGCAAATACCTACATACGTATCATTCATACGATGCCGAGGCCTGATCAGTTGCAATTTGTACAGGGTACCTTGCCGAGTGCATAGCCAAATTTGAAAGTGATGAACCTACCTAGGTATATTTCATTACTCCGTACTCCGTAAACAATACATATCAAAATGTGAACTCCAATTCCGCATCCATGGAAATAGTGAATCATGAATTACCGAGTAAACAAAATAACCAAATGGAGAAAGGGGAACTAGCGCTGAAAAGCAGGGAATTCCAAGGTTGGTCTGGAATTATTTAAGAATTGAGAGTTTTTAATTAGCTTTTTGAGATTTTTCTGTTTTTCTATTTTTCTTTTTTTGGTAATTGAGGGTAATTTTCATTGTTCTGGTAATTCTGGTAATTCTAGTTAACAGTGGTGAAATAGTATGAAACCGGTGTTAAAATACCTGGCACTGCCCTGGACACGGTGACATGCCGGATGCGGTACTGTGTGTGTTTCTCCCCCTTGGTATCGGGATATACATAAAGTGAAAAAGTGGCACCTGGTAAGATTAGAATACAAACAATCTCCACCTCCCCTTTCCTCGCCCCAAGGCTCCTTCCTCTTCATTTCGCTCTCCTCCAACCTTCGTCCATTCGTTCTTACCCCATTTTGAGAGTTCCTGCCTTTTCGCAGTATTTCCGCTTCCCTCTCTCGTTTTGAAGCGCTTCTTCTCTAATCACTCATTGCGAATTTTCCTCTAGCTTTTCCATATCTCTAATCGGTACATTCACCACCCCTGATTGAAAAATCCCATCAAAATTCGTCGCTGACATCTCGTGGTTTAGAATCTACCATGTCTCTCAAGTACATCCTCCCTGTCCTGGCTGCCAGCCAGGCTGTTTTCGCTGCCTGTGAGTATTCTGTTCCTGGCATTATCGGTACACCCACTAACAGTGTCATTCTACAGCCGACTGCGGTGATACCAAGATCAAGACCCAGAGCGATGCCGACGGCATCAACTCCTGCTCCACCATCGAGGGTGATGTCAAGATTGACGAGTCCTACAGCGGCATGCTCCAGCTCAGCGGTGTCAAGAAGATCACCGGTGGTCTGGTTTGCTCCGGTGGCGCGAACGTCAGCTCCATCAGCGCTGACTCTCTCACCACGGTCGGCAAGGCCTTCGACTTGGAGGGACTCACCACCCTGACCCTCCTCGACTTCCCCCAGCTCGACTCCGTTGGTTCCATCAACTGGGAGGCCCTTCCTAAGCTCCAGTCCCTCTCCTTCACCAAGGGTGTCACTAAGGCTGGTGATGTCAGCATCGCCAACACTGGTCTGAATGACCTCAACGGTATCACTCTCAAGACCGTCGGTACCTTCAGCATCCAGAACAACCGTGATCTGAGGACCATCAACATCAACAACCTCCAGAACGCCACCGATCTGATCAGCTTCTCGGGTAACTACGATACCCTCGAGGTCGACCTCCCCAACTTGGGCACCGGTACCAACATGACCTTCCAGAACATCTCCTCTGTCTCTCTGCCTTCCCTCGAGAAGCTCACCGGTCAGCTCGGCTTCTGGGGTACCAAGTTCGAGACCTTCTCCGCTCCCAACCTGACCCAGACCGGTGACTTGGTCTTCAAGGACAACTCCGAGCTCTCCAACATCAGCATGCCCGTCCTGAAGACCGTTGATGGTGGATTCACCATTGCCCGCGATGACAAGCTCTCCACCATCAGCCTGCCCGCGCTGCAGCGTGTCAACGGTGCCATTGACTTCAGCGGTACCTTCAACAAGTAAGTGTCCTTGGTCCCATATCTTGGTCTTCGCATAGATACTAACAGTGAATAGGCTTTCTCTTGGTGCTCTCAAGGATGTCGAGGGTAGCTTCAACATGCAGAGCACTCGCGGCAACTTCAGCTGTGACGATCTCCGCAAGCTGAAGAACGACGATGTCATCAAGGGTAGCTTCAAGTGTGATGCCACCAACGCCAACCCCACCACTTCCAAGGGCGGATCTGGCACCTCCAGCTCTGACTCCTCTTCCGAGACCAGCGAAGGTGCTGCCTTCATGACCGGCGCCAACGTCCCCGTCGTCGGCCTCGCCGCTCTCTTCGGTGCCCTTGCCCAGCTTCTGTAAGGGGTTGATTGGTGGAGGATTCAAATGACCTTGGGGATTTTTTTGTACAAAAGTCTACCAAGCAACGAGCTCAATATTCGTTCCACATTGCAGTTGTTACGATAATAATTCGGTCTTTCGTGGAGAAAATTCGCAATACGGATTCTGACCTCGGGAGACGCATCCCCGGGGGTCCTTCTCATCCTTTGTGTGTTGATTGTCTTGCTATGTTCCAGTATTCCCTCATCACATCCTAATGCATTAGGTTGCATTTTGCACCCTGCTCGTTCCCTGTTGATGTACCAAGAGGGGAGGCTGCTTTGGGCTTGTGGGTGGGTTCTTGGTTCTCGTTGTACTTCTTGTGTAAACATTCCTTGAGCTTTTTTAATGCCGTAACATTGTCTTTTATTCTAGTTGCGTGCGAGATAATGATTGTAATTGTTAATTTTTCTTTTTACCTGGGACATTCGTTCTCGAGAAATGTAGCTCCCTTGGTGCACATCTATAGTCATGGTAGTCTGGAAGAGCCAGCGACGTCCCTTTGACCCGTTGAACCTCGGCATATCCCATAGACATTCGTTTTCGCAGACTTGGCTGCCGCTCGTCAATATAGTCTAGACACATCCATGGATTAGTCGTCCGGCTTCCCATACTCCACCAAAGCCCGAAGCGTTAACCACTTTGCAGGTTTGCCTCTTCCCGACAAGAGATATATCCACGAATGCCGTCTCATAACAAAGCCACGCCATGTTCAACCCTTAAGCGTCAACTCTAACCTCCAAGATACTTAGACACAGATCAACTTCTACCAGATCCATAAAGTCAAATCTCCGCAAAGACCCATGAATCTAGCCTGCTCCATTTCCAAATCCCGCACGGGAAAGTCGAACACAGCACCCACCTTCACATCCGCAATCCACACACAACTTCCCCGTGTATCAAGTACAGCATATTACCTACATCGTCTCTAGCTACATACCTACTACCCACCCCTAAAGCCCATCAATCCGAGGACATATCTGACCAGCCACAAAGACAGTGGATCCCGGTGGGTATGCAGTAAGCGCTAGACGCTAGACACAGGATCTGGGTAGAACGAATCCATGTGGATGAAGTGTATGCGTTGTTCTTTTTCTTCCTTGGCCGGACTAGCTACTAGGTGCCTTAGTGGCATTCAATGGGTCATGGAATATCGAGACAAGGAACATGGATTGGGGGACTAGACCGCGCAGAGGGGGCTGAAGACGGGAGGGAGCTAGGAAAGTCATTCCCGGGACCCTCTCGTCCACTGAATGGGTGTTGGGTTCCATCTTCGGGGTTCGTAAGGCGGGATGTGTGCGATTGTTGGTCCCCGACTGTGACTTAGTTTGAGAGTCAACCAGAGAGAGTTAGTTATACTACATAGTGTCAAGAAGACAATGGCGATGGAGAACGTAAACCACTATTCCACGTGGCGATGTAAATATCTCCCCAAGTACGGAGTAGGTAGGTCATGTTGTACGTGTCAAAAGATAACCATCGTACATGCTAGGGATACGATGATAGTACGTGCCACAATATAGGGCTACCTCCATACTCGGTAGTAAAGCTACCATGTGCGTCTCAGGATCATCCTGCGACTTGCATCAAAATATCCGAAACAACCAAAAAAATGGAGTCAAGAGCCAATCCAGATTATCGGGAAAACTCGATAAGTCGAATCCACCGCGCCGGGCCGCGTCGCTCAATCCGATTCGAAGGCCCCTCCCGAAGGCGAAAGATCAGGATCGTAACTAGCTTGAAATGGGGAATGAATGTAAATCATAGCGTGATTGGTCGGATTAGTTGGTTCCTTTATCCGGAGAGGATATGGGGTGGCTGGAACGTTGAGCGTTGTGATAGACTGGCCAATCATAGAAGGATTTGGGTATTGTTATATATATGCTACTTACGTACGGAGTAGATATTGAATTATTATGGAATATATATTGTATATTGAGATATTCGTCTACGGCAGTGTGCCTACAAGATAATGGTTCTAGTGATTACGACATAGTTAATTGCGACTAAATATGCATGCAGAGAGCTGGATCCAGGTGGCTGGGAGAGGGGATTTGGCGATCTTTACGCTCTGAAGATCACTGTGCATTAGCCCTACGGTCGCTAGAGCCTTATCTTGAGGGACGAACTCCAAGTCCTGAAAAACAGGGAACAGACAATCCAGCCATTTAGACTAATACGAAATAGTATATCGGATAGAGTAGTGGTGACGACTGTGGAGGGGGTATTGGATGAGTGCTCGCATCTATTACCGTATGTGTCGACCTACATCGGCTCCAGACCGTGCCTGCATAGCTGGAACCCACAAGACAGAATATAGAGCCATCACTGTATAGAATCAAAGAGAAAGGCAGTGAGGGTTGGGAACAGGAAGCGGCTATAACGATCCGCCTATGGTGTCTTTCTATTTTTCTTATTTATTTATTTATTATTCTGTTCTTTTCGTTTCTGTGAGTTTCGGGTCCCTTGTATGAAAACCTTCAAGCATTAGCAGCCATTCTGATCTCTCAGTGTCAAAATCGTGGATATATAAGGGCGAAATATACTTTCGCGGGATCTTCCATGAATGTGAGCCGAGCAGCACCGATCATGACCTGATTGGATAGAAGTATCGAAGTTCATAGACGTTGTATACTGTATATTGTACGTACTCGTACTTTGGGCAGCTTTTTAGTGCCCTGATCTACATCGGCATTTGATGCGAACGGGGAACTGCCAAGATAGACCCTTCGTGGGGTCTGACGGCACCGAGAGTGGACATCGACCCTCTTTTCTTCCTTGAGAAAAGACAAAAACTGGAGCAGAATACGAGGAACCACCATCGTGGTATGTAGGTAATGTTCTCCTCTTGCCTACAGGCCCGCCCGGACACAGCACGTAAGAACTGAAAAAGTGGAGAGGAGCGCAAGAAATGAGCTGGCATTCGAGATTACGGACTAACCGTGGAGACTTTGTTATAATATGCAGGGCAATGTCAAAGTGGTAAGGAGTTATCCCACAGTGAACTCCGCTTCTGTATCTTTGCCATCTCATACTCAAATCGCACGAATATGATGCATGTCGCCGAAACGAGAAATAAAAATAATAAAAACAAGGATCCTCAGTACTCCGGACCTGAATAAACATGCAAATCTTCAGGTCTGGCCGACCAGGATATACATCCGCCTTGCATTGGAGGCAACTGGCGATCCAGGTAATGGGAAATGGCAGAGGCCCTGAGCGCACCGTAGTGCGAATCGGTGCGGCAATGCACCATGTAGGAACCAGATCCAGGCGACCTAGACGATCCCTACGAACAGAACGAGAGGGAAAAGGTACGTTGTACAGAACTCCACTCAGTATCTATGTTGCTTCGATCGCGAACTCCACGGGGGAGCATATGTCTGCTGTATGTGGATGCATGCATGCACCGCGGAGGCGTCCCTCGAGTGTGACCTCTCAGATGCAGCGAATTTGAGTTCCAGAAATAGTCTATGCAACATATGTACTATGCACCGCGAGCGTCTGCTAGATCTGTATACTAAGAAGTTGTCCTTGCAGGAGCCGGTGGCGACTGCGCCAGTCGGGGAATTTATTCCTGCCCACACTGATTAGAGCGTTTCGGCATGTTCGTTCTTGGGATTGGGGATTTGAGAACTTTGGACTTTTGTTGTTGTTTGGGACCTTTTTTCTCCCACGTACTTCTGAACGGTAGATGCTCGCTGCCTATTTGGGCAATCAGCAATGGACTTTACAAGATGATATTGTACTTTGTCCAGCGCGAAGCTAGGATTGAGATCCACATGGCTTTTGAGAAACAGTTATGATCGTCTGCCCTTGCTGCTAATGCCGTCTTCGATATTAAAAGTCCTTATGTATGAGGTGGACAATTATTGTCTATCAACGCTGTTGGGCGGGGAGGGTATTCTGTACAGTGCTCATCAATTCATGCAAATAGCTCTCTTTATCGAATAGGCTAAGATGATACACAGCCCCTTCCTTCGTGGGATCAGTCTGACACGAGTCTGCATTTCTGTGCTCGCCACTCCAGTAGAACGAGCGGGAAATTCTAGACGCTCCAATGTGGAGACAACACGCGCAGTAGTGCACTGTAGGTACGGAATTCGAGAGGGGCGATTTGAAGTGGAAACAGGGAGTATGACAATAATAATCGAAGATTAAAAAAGATCTTCTCCCCAGAAAGCGAGACAGGTCGATATTGCACTTGACGAAACTGATCGAATCACGTACCATGGACTCGAGACCCGTGTGGGTATATTATCCTACAATCCCTGATCCTGGTCATCTTTCTGCATACAGGCATACGAAGTAGTAAGTAAAAATAACGAAGATGATCTTGCATCGTGCATGAGGCGTTCCTAAGCGCGTAGCAAGGATCAGCCCCGAAAAGTATTCCAGTTAGTATCTCAAATCATCAAATAGTCAAGTTATTCACATCTACACTAATACGTAGTGTTCGAATAAGATTTCCGCAATTAGACTGTCCCCGCCCCGTCGCTGACAGTTGAAACTTGACAGGTCAGGAGGCGGCACGGGAAGGCGACTATTGAGAATTATTTAGAGGGAGGAGGCCATTGGTGACGTTTATTGGGCGCTCAGAGTACTGTAAGCTTTACAATGACAGCGTGGAGGCAAAGAAGACCCGGGAGATTGGATACTCATAAATTGTACTCCGTATACGGTTATTCCTTACAATTGAGAGCCGCACGGGACGGGGATCCTGTCCGAGCTTCCAAGGTTGTAGCGAATGCCGTGTATGGAAAGAGGGGCGAAAGTATGATCATCGGACCATTCAGGGAGTACAGCCGTAAGAACACACAGACGGCATTCATACAGGAAATGCGAGGTACGATCGACCTCGTAACCTATGGGGTAGATGCGCCCACGCGGATACCCTCAGAATCGGCCCCAGGGATCGGGACCAGAGTCTATTCTCTGATCTCTAAAACCCAAAGATTTCAATATTGCTATTCAGGGTCCAGATTGGTCCGGGGGACTCTCGGATCAATCATGTATATAGAGTTTGACCGAACTCGAATGGTTCGTGAGTGAGTTTCCCCTCGAGTTATTGCTGGTACGTGCCATCTGCAGATAGCTCAGAGGCGTGTGGAATTTAGTGTGAGCCACCGATCGCGTGCATATGCTGGAAACAGGGAAACCTGGGAATTGAGTTTCAGATTGGAGTCTGCAATGCACGAAAGAGGGGGCATTCAGGTGAGGTTATCTCTGTGTAGAGCTCGCGTACAGAGTACGGAGTAGAATGCATAGAATTGCACATAATTTATGTGGGTCTTTGTCATGGCAATAAATAATAGAATAACAGAATAACAGAATAATACGGAGTACAACATAGAATAATAGGGATTGTGAATACGAACGGCCAGAACGTGGGGACTAGTGTCTTGGATGGAGTCGCCATGAGGCACGCTGATTGACTGTTGGTTGACACGGGAAGGCACAATATGACAGCTCTATTTCCACCACCATTGGTTCTTCTAGGGACAGGGAAAGAGCCAGGGATGAGTATCTAATTAAATGCACGTATGGAGTAGGGTATTTGATATTTTGGAGATTAAGGGACATGCAAAATAAAGAAAGACTGACTCAACATAGGGCTATCTCCACTCGGGGAACGTGTGCATCTTTAGGGTTTTTAGGGCTTCACTAGTTAATATTATAGATATAGTAATATAGTATTTCTTTACCTACGTAATGTGATATGTCAACTTTCTAACGTCTGTGTGTCAACTTATTCCAAATCATTCTAATTCTAATGATTCGCTGCCTGACAGGAACCTTACCCTGGTCTTGGGGTCTCGTCCCAACTCGCTGGTTTCCTCGATCATGTCGTTTCTGACACTATTGCGATGATTCGCTTAGACGAATACCAATCTAATGATACTTGCCGTCAATCCTAACGCTGGAACCGTCAATGGCGCTTATGGCTTCCTGCTCGTGGACCAATTATTCGCACTTCATTATATGGAACTATGATCCTGATTCTTATTGATGCCTAGCTCCTCGCATGTATCAAGACACTTCAGTCCTTGCTTGATTCTATTTACTTTAGGGAAAATTTAAATTTACCAGAAGCGCCTCGAGGGGTATTAGCTCGTTGGTAATGAGTAACCCCTTGAATAGTATAGCACGATCATAGAAGTTTCTCCTGACTATCGATGCAGGATATCGAAATGCATGCTGAGCTTGTGTTACAGCGAGCGTTTCATCATCTATTGGGGAATCTAAGTGGGGATTTCATGAGTACGGACATGGCCGGCGATGTACGTAGATACTGTAAAATATGCAAGTAAACCTTAGTTGTTCAGTGCTTTTCTTTTTCTTTTTCTTTTTCTCCCTCTTTTTGGCTTCATCCCCACGAACAGTTCGCAGCCAAATGAGTTCTGCGGAGGTTTACAGAACCTTCAACGTCATTAATTGGGATAATTATTGATGCAAGGGCCCTAATGCCTCTAAAAAAGAAAACTAAAATCTTCCCCGTGTCGATCGCGACACCCAACAGTTCGGTGACAAATTAGGGGTCCTGGATCATCATGAACCTCTCTCTCGGTCTTGATCGTATCCCCCTCATTCGTCGATCTAACAGATTGGTATGTGAGGTTCGGTCTGTGCATGATGTGACAGATACCCTCTGTAATTCCGAATATAATTATTTTCTTCTCTGGCGCTTCTTCCCGGGCCCAAGCGGGCACTAGCAAGTGGTCCAGAGCACCCCCGGGATGTCCGTCTTGCTTCCCCGTCGTGATGAAGCTGTGGGGCAAGGAAATGCACACTCTGTCTGTATGACATCAGAAATTCCGCGCTTCATGTCTGTCGAGGATCGGCCCTGGTACATGGTTCCCCTCGCCTGGGTCCGGAGAGGTGGAATCTGGGAATAAGGAACAAAGTACCATCCCAATCGACATATAAACATGCACCCCAGCCCTCATGGTATCCCTTTCTATCCATTGTTTCATTGTATACACTCGCCTCGTGTAGTTTTCGATTCTGCTTCTTTTCTATTCTGTCTATAGCCCTGCCCACTTTGTCCATTACTGTGCATATACAACTTCTGTTTTATCTGCACTCTTCCCGCCATTCAATCTACGACTCATCGACCCGAATCTGCACAAGAACACGAATCACCCGTGATCTTTCAGTATATATCCTCTCGACATACTTTGAATCACTTCCGACACACTCGTCACTGCACATATCACGCATTTCTCAACGACCAACTACGATGTATGAAGAAATGGGTTCTACTACTGATGATATCTCCCGCCGGTGCTCTCTGCCGTGAGTTGCCTCACTTTCCTGGTATCGGCCTGCATGCCCTAACATATATTCAAAGTTCTCTTAGCTCCAGCACCAGTATGACTGCCTCTGATGTTGGTGAGGAGCGCCGACTGCCTCCTCTTCCTCAAATTTTGCCTCCGCCACCCCGCGGTCCTTTCAGCCCATTCAACGTGAAGGACGCCCTTGTTCCTACTACCCCAGGACCCCAGGACACTTTCCAATTCAAATCGCCCTGGGCAGCTGCGGAGCACATCGTCACACCTCCTTCGCCGGCCAACTCTGCCGAAGGCTCCTGGCAAGAGTCATTTGCCATGCAAAAATCCAACTCGGTCGATTGGCCCAATGATCTGTCTCAGAGCGAGATCATGGCTTTAGTGGCCCCACAGAACCTCAACCGCAAGGCGCCTCTCCAGCAGCTCTGCGGCCGTAAGCGCAAGGGCAGCGCACAATCTAATGAAGATGACCAGCGCGAGAAGCACCGCATCGCCGAGGGCAACCGCCGCAGCAACCTCAGCGAGCTGCACCGCCAGTTAGACAGCCGCATCCACGATTTCTTCCTTGAGCGTGCAGGCTGGAACCCTTCCAAGAGCCTTACTCAATCCAAGGAACACATCGTGCAAGGAGCCATCTACCTAATTGACTTCATGCTTGCCATTATTGTCCACCTTATCCGCCAGGAACAGGTCACACCGCAGCTCTCAGAGAAGCTGCAGCCCCAGGTGCGCTGCATGCAGCTGCAGCAGCTAGTCAGCTCCCTACAGCAACAGAACCAGACGGCCCAGCAACAGCTCAAGGCCACCAAGGCCGAGAACGAGGTCCTCGCTGACCGTAACCGCGCCCTTGAGTTCCAGCTCAAGTCCTACGAGCAGATGTTCCGCTCCCCCAAGTCTGAGAGCACCAGCCCCAGCCCCGTCCTCGAGTTCCCCGAACACAAACGCCAGAAGAAGAACGGCCTACCCGGCATGCGAGTTCTTTGCGATGAGATCGCTGCTAGCATGCCCTCCGAGTCTTCCTACGCTGCTCCCTACTATGACTCCATGCCTAGTTCCACCTCGCAGTCCTTTGGCAGTTCCTATCTCACTCCCACTCCGCCGATGACTGTTCCTTCTTCTCCTGCCTTCCCTCCTTCCCAGTCTTCGTCTTTCTCCTTCCCTGTGCCGTCTCGTCGCCACTCTACCATTGTGTCTCCATGAAGTCGCGGTACACATTGACGATGCACGCCCCAATATTGAACACTGTTTCCTGATGATATCACGAGTCTACTTTTCTGTCTTTGCTGCATCCTCCTTTTCATATGAGGCCCTTGCAGCTGTGGCTGTTCTCCCTTACTCTCGGGGGATTTGGCTTGGTCCATCTTCCCGCTCCATGTGCATTTAGCGCCTGCATTGTGTAACAATATTTGCTTTTGATCTCGGGGATGAACATGAGGTTCCCCATTTGCTTGAATCCTTTTCCTTTGTTGATTGATTTTGTTGCGAGGTTTCCTTTTATCTTTTCTTTTCTTTTCTTCTTTCTTTCTTGGACAAACACGGTGTCTTTTCTTCTTTTTCCTCCTTTTCTTTTCTTTTTCTTCTCTGTCCTTTGGCGTTTATGATATGGATATATTGTTTCCGGGTGGATATATTTTGCTTTTGACTTTTTTCTTATTTCCTTTGTCACTTTCTTCTTTTCTATGTCTATAGTTACGACTCAATGCTTGATGAAAATGATGTTCCTCTGTAGGATCACAGTAGTAATGTCGGTAGATTGTAGCACGCGTTGAGCTTTGCTGTATAAAGCTTTCCCTCCGGCCGTGGAGTGGCTAAAGTATGATGTATTCATTAATCACAATACAGCCATTTAGCAAATGATGGATTCCATGTTGATAGCCTGTACGCTGTAGATATATATAATCACTCTCTCTATGTTAGACCACGATGTACATTGTTTAGGTTGGTCAAGATATATTCCCCCCCTTTTCGGTGGATGGTATAAACATACAGTCATTTCTTCAACATTCTTCGGATACTGGGCCTACGACATCAGAATGCGAACAGTTTCCAAGCGATATTATAAGAGATTTCTTCAAGGACGAATCAGCTGTCGATCGAAGGCTTCAGGCTCGGTGGAGACCAGTCCAGACATTGTGAAACGGCCAAGTGTTTCCCGAGTTTGGATGAGATTTCGGAGGTTGGATTGATTTTTTTCTTTAGCAGTTCAAAATTATGCTAGTCGTGGTTTGAAGTGTGGAAATAGAGCTGTCTATGGTTATACAACATACTCCATCTGTACACATATACAATATGGGTTGGGTCCCGTGTCTCACTTTAACCTCGTGTTGGAGATCCCAGTAATTTTCAACTGCTTTCTTTTTGTACTTTGTGACTAATTTGGAATGGATGGGATTCAAGGGAAGGTCAAAAAAAAAAAAAAAAAAAAGGAAAGGAAAGGAAAGGAAAAGAAGGGCGAAATATAAATACAAGTTTACATACTAAAGATGGTGTGAAAGTACTGTCAACATTGAAGGGTACACGCAATCCCTGCAGAAAAGTGGCTAACGTGGCTACAGGTGTGAATAATAGGGGTTACAGAGCAAAGTACTCTCTACTTAGTACTTCGTACTCTGTACAACTAGCAGAAAATTAGGGAGAAAAGAACGGTGATATAGTCATACTAGTAATATCCAATAGCCCCTAAGTGAGGTTCTAGACGAGGCTATAAATAAAAATAAGGAAAAAGGGTCTCGGCTGTCAGACATGGTGCCCAGGTGAATCATTCGATATTATTTGATTCCAGTAGGATAGTAGAATAATGGAATAGATCTAATATTTACATATGTAGTAACAATTATACTCAGAATATAGCAAAATAGCAAAATGCCAGAGAGATGTAGTTGTCTTAACTGAATTCAGCCGTTCTTCGTTCTTCGTTCTTGGCAATCGCATTTCCCCCGATTCCCTTCTTGTTTTCTCCCTACAACATAACCCTTCGCTTCACCACTCTCGATCCTCCTCTTCTCTACATTCGTTCGGGGGTTTTTACGAGTGTTCGAGACGGGATCGCCCCTGGAATTCTACACAACTCACATTACCTCTCATCATGCTGCTGCCAAAGGGTGGTGTTAATTGGAAATCGGCCAAGGCCAGATTGCCGCCATGGAGGGCAATCCTCGTTTTATTAACACGGACTCGTTTCTTGGTATCCATAGCCTTGACGGGTCTGCTCATCCTCATGTGGCGCGGTGTCAGCAGGTCTGCATCTGAGATGCAAAGGTGAGAGAACGCGCACCCCTCCGGAGACTATTCCATACTGACGCAGCGCCCAAACAGCTTCTACTGCTATGGCTCGAACAAGTCACCCATGGAGATGTCCATTAACGAGATGGTCGAATGGAGTGCCCACGCCCAGACCCCCGTCCTCTTTAACCGCCACGAACCCTACGAAGTCAACTCCACCACTATCACCGATCTCGACCTGAACCCCATCAAGTCCACCTCCAAGGCCGCTCTCAACCGCGAACGTGTACTCATCCTGACCCCTCTTCGTGATGCCGCTCCTTACCTGGCCAAATACTTCGACCTCCTTTACAAACTTTCCTACCCACACGATTTGATCGATCTGGCCTTCCTTGTTGGTGACTGCAAGGACGACACCCTCGCCAACCTCGCCTCCGAACTCGATCGCATCCAAAACCACGCCGAGGAGAAAGTTCGCTTCCGCAGCGCAACCATTATCCAGAAGGACTTCGGTGCCGACGTTGAGATGACTGTGGCCGAGCGACACTCGTTCGCCGCACAGGGTCCACGACGCAAGGCTATCGCCCGTGCCCGGAATTACCTCCTCTACTCCGCTCTGAAGGCCGATCACTCCTGGGTGTACTGGCGCGACGTGGACATTACCGACTGTCCCGAGCGTATCCTGGAGGACTTCATGGCCCACGATAAGGATATCCTCGTTCCAAGTATGTGATTTTGCATGGAATTTGGATCGGAATTTGGACAGCTGACTGACCGTGATTTCTTTTAGACATTTGGTTCCACCGTTATAACCAGGATGGCCATGACATCGAGGGTCGCTGTATGTATACCCGTGACATCCTATGTGCTATGCAGATTGCTGACATCTTCACTCCTAGTTGACTACAATTCATGGATCGAATCCGACAAGGGCCGCCGTCTCCGCGCGAGTCTGCCTACCGACACCGTTCTGGCCGAGGGCTACAAAGAGTACGACACTGGCCGCACCTACTTGGTCGGCATGGGCGACTGGCGGAACAACAAGGACGATGAGGTGGAGCTTGACGGAATTGGTGGTGTCAACATCCTCGTCAAGGCCGACGTGCACCGCTCCGGCATTAACTTCCCCGCATACGCCTTCGAGAACCAAGCCGAGACCGAAGGTTTCGCCCGCATGGCCAAGCGAGCTGGCTACCAGGTGGTTGGACTGCCCAACTACGTGGTGTGGCACATTGATACCGACGAGAAGCCCGGCAACCTTGGAGACCGTAAAGCGTTCTAGTTTCTGCATTCCGTCCGCCGGAAATCTCGCTTGGGATCAAGTTGATCTTTGATCCCACCCCGTCCGAACATCCACCAGTCTCCATACCGCCCGTGTGTTGTCTTCTCATGATTACCATCTGGGACAGCTTCTAACCACGGCCCATTTCACTTCTTTCACTTCCGACGCATTTTCTTTTCCTTTTCCTTCTTTTTCTTGGATGAATGTTTCGCGACGGGAAGCCTAATGACTTCCCTAATACAGTATCTTCGTGCCGCGTTCTAGGGAGTGTGTGTATTTGTTACCTTGGCGCTACGGGGGAAAATGTTGTTTGGCGGGTTCGCAGGTCTATACAGTTCGCCGGTTCTCCAGGCCTTGATATACTTTGTATTGGGACACACATCCCTTATGGGGATGTGTATATCCGGGCATGTACACTCGAGTTCCATCTCGATCATCTGCGCAAAACCTACATTAGGGAGAACCGGGCCGTCTTCTATGTGTCTTTTTCTTGTTTCCTCTATTTGATTCTGATTCTGATTCTGCTACGCAGGTCATTTCCCAAATTGTCCTTTCCATTTCATCTTTTTTCATTTTGTCATATGCTGAGCTGGCGTCTTTGACTGGCTTTTTGAGATGAGAGGCAGGATATCAGACCAACTCAGTTGAAATCCAGATGCTGTGTGATGAGTCTAGATTTCTTGCAGATGAAGCAAGGCAGATACCCGTGCTGTGGCCTACCTGCTGGGGTTCATGTATATAATCAATTGCACGATTCCATTCCCTGCAAACACACAGGCCGTATGCTCTAGTATTTCATGAATGAAGCTATTCGCCTTGCTGAGCCTCAACCTCCTTCGACCTCCTACATCCTCTATCCAGCTAGATATCATGCACGTGACCCATAATCATGTCGGTGCTGACATACTCATTGAGCCTCCAGGGCTATCATACCTAGGTAAAAGCTCGAATAGGAAAGGCCCCCTAGGGAAAAAAAAGTTCGGTATACATCGCATGTACCTTGCACATACTTTATACACTTGGACAGAAACCCCAATCCAAATCAATTGGTTTTCATTCTATTTCCTTCATTCCCTTCACAATGTCACTCCATCTCACCCGCGCCCTTCAAAGCAAAGCCCCCGCTTTCCCCCACGCGCGGCAATCATTCCTCCGCGTCCCGCCATCACACTTATTCTCCTCAGCCTCGACTACAATCCCCAGAAAATCAAGAAAATCAATCCTAACCTTCCAATCCCGCAATATGTCTTCCGCCCCTGCCAAGAAAGAGTTCCTCTGCATCCTGCCCGATAAGCCCGGCGCGCAGGCCAAGCGTCTCGAGGTTCGCCCGTGAGTCTTTCCTGGCATCTAGAGTCCGGATGGGACGTGCGTAGTGGAAGTTCGTCTTGCTAATGTGTGTTCAGTAAGCACCTCGAGGGTGTTAAGCCTAACGTTGCGAGTGGTGCTATTGTTGCCGGTGGTATGTGTCTCATTTACCTTTATTGTGTTTTCCTTGTCTAGATAGTGCCGTTGCCGTGGAAAGTCCTTCAAGCGTACGTACATATACTGACATGGATCGTCTCTTCTCAGGCGCAATGCTCAATGCTCACCCCGCTGATGGCGAGGCACCCTCTTTCAAGGGAAGCATGATGCTTGCTGTTGCGGAGAATGAGGCTCAGGTGCTTGAGCTACTTAACAATGATATCTATACCACTTCTGGTGTGTGGGATATGGAGAATGCGCAGATTATCCCGGTATGTTATCCGTTTGGTCTTCTTTGCTCTTGGCTAATTTGTCGCCTGGTTTAGTTCAAGTCTGCTGTTCGTGAGGCTTTGTAATTTGCATATCGATGTAGTGTTTAGCTTTGGGTTGGGTCGAGATTTGTCGTCTGATATATTGAATGAAAGCGACTCTGCATCTAGATGCCTTGATTTTGCCAAGTAGTTCTGTTCTATCCGTAGGATGGGAGACTTTCATAGTTGTATCATACAAGGATAGTCGGCTGCTTATGCGGCCGTAGCCGTAGCCTGGTGATTTTTCAGGCAGTCCATTCCGGTGGTCTCCTCAGGTAGTCTTTTAGATGTCTGGTTACATGGATATTTCCTGCCCCTTCTCATGGGTAGACATTAAGAAAGGACCAAAAAGGCCCAATTCATGAATGGACTTTGCTATATATAACCCTTGACTAGCAAATGGCTCATGTTTGAACAATGCCGAGGATAGATATATTTAGCCTCGTACGCATGTACTTTCTTTCTCATTCGGGAATGAATATCCCGATTGGAATAAGCCGAGAAGGGGGAACTATACTCCGACTTTGTCTCCGAATGTAACTCCGCGGGAACGAGACCTCTGTATTATTTAGATACGCAAATGTAGTAATAGCTCGATAAACATATATCGTATTCGAATGGTCGAAATGCACCAAATATCGAACTGATAATTGATCGCCCGGGTTGTCTTCTATGCCTATCATTTCTCTCCACAATTTGATATCATTGCCCAACAATTGGCTTAGAGAGAGGCGGGAAACAAGACGTTCACCGGTCGAGTCCACCGCGGAGAACTTGAGTGGTGCAGAAAGGTCGCCACCCCTGAGAACTGATATCACCAGCACGCATTCTCACTGGCATAGAGAGATAAATCCCCAACTTTTCCCCCTCTCACTGAAATATCAAATTCGAGAAGACCGAAAGAAATAAAAGAACGTCATCTTTGTAATCTCCGACGACCGGCGGATCCGGCCAAAGAAACTACCCCATTAGGACTAGCGTGCTTATCTAAGACCCGATCAGATTATTTATGAATTCATCACTTTCTCCCTATCAGATCCATCTTTTTTCGCCTTCAACACATCACCTCTCAAAACAAATCCCACATCAACGATACCCCATCATAATAATCCAACAATGTTCAAGCGCCTAGTCACCGTTGCTCCCCGCGTCGGCTCCATCGCCACTCGCAGCACCCTTTCTCCCCTCGCCGGCCTGCAGTCCGCTCAACCCGCCATCCGCCGTGCTGCTCCCGCCCCAGCCCAACAGCGCAGAGGATACCACGAGAAGGTCCTGGACCACTACAACAACCCCCGCAATGTCGGCTCCATGAAGAAGGGCGACCAGGATGTCGGTACCGGTCTCGTCGGCGCGCCCGCCTGTGGCGATGTCATGAAGTTGCAGATCCGCGTGAACAAGGACTCCGGCCGTATCGACGACGTCGTCTTCAAGACCTTCGGCTGTGGTAGTGCCATCGCTTCGTCCAGTTACCTGACTGAGCTCGTGCGCGGTATGACCCTCGACGAGGCTGGAAAGATTAAGAACACCGATGTGGCGAAGGAGTTGTGTCTGCCCCCTGTCAAGCGTATGTTCCCCTGTGATGGTTTTGATCGGTTCACATGCTAATATATTCTTAGTGCACTGCTCCATGCTCGCTGAGGACGCTATCAAGTCTGCTATTGCCAACTACTACACCAAGAACCCCAACACCCGTGCCACTGATCTCTCTGGGACGGGCGGCGTCATTCCTGATGTTACGGTTGAGACTACCACCAGTCCTGCTGCTTAAATTCGTTTCTCCTTTGACGGTGTGATGCTGTCGGAATGACGCAACTCACTCGTTTCGTTTCACGAACTCTGCGATTTTAATTCCGAGGTTGTCTTAATACACAATCATTTGATCAAGGATGCTTGTTCTCGTCGGACAATTGACGAGAACTGATGTGCATTTGGGATTCGTTGTACTTGATGTCGCTGAAAATGTGCGCCAAGAGATGACGATGGACGAGATGAAAACGAACAAGTTGCCCATTTGTTTGATGTACATATTTCCCTTTTTCTTTTCACGATACGTCTTGTTTCTTCTTTTTTTCTTTTCTGCGACGGCGCCTCGGTATGTGGGATCCTTGATCGATACTCTCACCTCCATTTTCTGAAAAGCAGCGCCTTGATAGTTTCCAATGAAACAGTGATACCAGAATAGTTACCCTTTTGTAAAAGTAGAATTGGAAGTAATAGTCTTTCAACAGACAGTAGCGGCATCGAATTTCACAGTCCCTTTATTGCATCAGCAAGAAACGGATATTCAGAACCTCCACTACACAAGTTTGATAGTGCAAGTGAAGCTCCCTTCTCTGCGCTAGTTGCCTTTATGGATTACCAGCTCAATTCTAGACGTGGCTGCAATACATCGACAAACGGATCCCATACGATTATCATTCTCTCCGAAAATAGTCTCCCGGTTTCTACCATCGGTCAGTCAGCTTTCGCTGTTGGCCTCAGCTTCGCGTCCAAATGACACTAAGGCACCGCAGCGATGTGCCCGGGCTAGGATACCAGGAGCAGAGAATGAGAATAACTGAGAATACCTAGGTAGACTTTGGGATAAGACTCTGCGTAGCTGAGTCAGTGAGGAAAAGCAACGAGAGCTGAGCACTAAAACAGAATGGGAAAGCCAATGAATGGCAGAGGAAATCAAGTACATAGGTAGACTTGGAATATCACAAGAAGTCTATGATTTATAAATTATCCACAATCTATCTATTTGTACAAGATCACACTTGAATCTTTGCTTTCTGCAAAAATCATAGCAGAACAAAACCTGGAAACATAGGACAATCCACCCTCTAACAATCCACGCAAGAGACGAAGAGGCCATATGTGAAAAGAAGTATAGAACGCCATCGCTGATGCACAGACAGACCACTCAAGACAATCCGTGCCAATGAACCAAAACAAAACCAAGGGATATAATGGAAAAACAGAACAAACAAAGAAAAGATATGAAGCACAAGCCATCCGCAAAAAAAAGAAACCGTCTAAACACTCCGGAGACCGAAGCGAGTCTTCAATGACAGCACAGTCTCATAAACAGACAACTTGACCTCGACGCGAAGGTAGCTCGCGTAGGCACAAATGAAGCGGAAGAGGTTGCGGAACACACCGCCAGACTCCTTAATAATTTCTAGCTGCTCTTCAAAGACAGTGCGCGTAGCGTATCGCGCGAGGATAAGGAAAGACCGCATTGGACCCTGACGCGTGTGAAGGTTCTCGTCTAGACTGCGAGCTGGGAGGGAGTTAGTCGATGATATCCAAGAGAATTGAGAGTCAAAAAGTGAATACATACTGAGATCGTTGGTCTTCAGGATGAGAAGAATAATCCGCGGAACTTGGCCTAGCAAGACAACCAGCTGTTGCAGCATGCCTTCACCCAATGCACCCGAGATATCATCTTTCTCTTTAGCCGTTCGCGCAGAAACGACGCTTTCGTTTGTGAGAACGCTGTAATCTCTACCTGTAATAGCGCTGGCAAAGAGCGGGAACTGCTTGTCCGTGACGCCGGCGACCTTGTACGCGAACTCGCGCATCCGTGGCACGTCTGCGTCAATAACGGCTAGCCACAGCTTGGCGTAGTTGCGGCGCAGGTCGCGGTCGATGTTGCGGTAGAGTCCGTGGTCATAGAGGACGATGTCGAAGTTGGGGTGTGAGCGGGTGTGGTTGGGGCGGATGGCGATGTTGCCGCCGTGAGGATCGCAGTGGAGTGGGGCGTTGTCTCCGAAAATCATCTCATTGAAGACGTGCGCGAGAGCGGCGGAAACTTCGTCACGGTCGATGTTGTTGGCGTCCAGGTACTCCAGGTCGTCGGGGCGGTGGCCTGCGATGTACTCCATGACCAGGATACGCTTTTGGGACCACATCACTGGGGTCTAGTTAGTTTCAAATCATAACGCATAAAGTCAGCATTGGCAGAATTACGGACCTTCAGGAATGACTAGTGGAGCATCGGAGTGCTCTTTGAAGTACTCGCTGGCATGGGTAGCATTCTGGGCTTCCATTCGGAAGTCCAGCTCTTGCGGTAGCGAGAAATCCATTTCCTTGGACAACCATTCCAGGTCATATTCAGGGAAGAAGCGCTTGAGCATAGAGAAAGTGAATCGAGTCAAAGCCAAGTCTAACGGCACCCATTCGTCCAGCGCGGGGTGCTGGACTTTAACAGCGACCTTTTGCCCGGTTTCCTTCAATGTAGCAATGTGCACCTGAGCCAGTGATGCAGCACCAATGGGGCTCGATTCAAACGAGGCGAACAGCTCGGTAATATCCTGGCCTGTGTCCTTGCGGAACAACTCGGCAATTGACTCAATTGATGAAACGGGGCATTTGTCCTGGAGTGGGATGAAGGTCGATGTCCATTCGATGGGAAGCAAGTAGCCCATGCTGCTGAGGTGCTGGCCCAATTTAATGAAAATCGATCCATTCTTTTCCAGGACACGGAGTGTACGCTCGGCGCATCGCTTGTGGCATGCGCTAATCAGTGCATTCTGTTCTTCGGGGGACGAGGCCTCTTGTTTCAGGGTAACACGGTAGCTGCGAAGATTCAAGGTCGCGTTAGCGATTTCGTCAAGGCGCAACATAGAAAGGGTCTAGAGAGGCAGTGCACTTACTCGTTGATACAGACAGCTAATGTGCCAACGACGCGCCCGCTGCGTTTCGCCGCCTGCAACGCATGCTGGGCTTGATCGGAGAACGTCACTGCGCCCAAACCGAGGATACTTCCAATTATAAACCATTTGATCATACTTCGCTGCGACGCACTCATATTGGGCTCATTTTCGGACTTGTGCTGGCTCTTAGTCTTCGGGGACAAGAGAGGCGAAGCCTTCACAGAAAAAGAACGGCGTGAAGCGGCGAGGATCGAGCCCCGGGAGGACACTGAACGACCCCATGACGGAGCATTGATCACACCGGAAGAAGGCAATTGCCGTAGCGACGAGTTCGAGGCCAGAAGAAACGAGGATGCAGGTGTTGAGGGTTTGGACGTTTTCCCGACTACCGTAACGGGATCAATCTTGAATGCCCGCAACGGCACGCGAAGCGCTGCGCTCATGCCGAAGCGAAGGCCACCGGACAGAGAAAAAAAGCCAAAAGAAAAGAGGAAGGGACTGATAGGGCTTGTAGGCGTTTCCGGGCTCAATTCATCGTATGATCTTTGTCGGCTCAGAGAGATTTTTCACGGTTCTCGCCGCCAATCGGCTTCGACGCTCCACGTGATCCCGAGATCTATAGATCAGCCCATAACAGACGTCATAGTTATATTGGTGCTGAATCAATTGAAGTGTGGGATTGGCCGGTAGATATGATAGCGAAACAAGTGCAAAAGAAGCATAACTTCGTATCGAACGAGAGAATGGGGTTGGAACTATATCAAGGGCTGGCCTCAAGCCACCAACAAATACAATGCCCTTGATATGCCTATTGTACAATGTTGTACATATTAGATTACTCAAAGACACTTGTGCAAATTAGAAAGAATTATTGATTTGAACAGAAAGGGAAACCATAGACTCTATGTGCAGCAACCAGTGCTCACATAATAACAAAGAGGTTTTACAAAGTAGGAAAGCCATGCACCATCACCCCCAAAGTCCATTTAGAGTTGACAACGCCGTTGCTGTGTATGAAAGGCTACTATGACCTGGAGAAATCGGAATAACAAACATTTGATTCCGCAATAGACGTTTTCGGACGTCAAATTACGTCCACTCAGAGTCTGCGAGGGTCGGGCGGCGGCGACGAGGGATAATTGAAGGCCGCCGACTTAGCGAGCTTGGAGTCTTGTTGTCTTCCTCACGCAACAGCTCAACGTGAGTCATTCTACTAGAGAGGGGTCGGGCAGACCTGGGTCTGGCAGCGGCCGCACTGCTTCCATTGGCGGCAGATCCAAGAACCGGATTGTTGCCATCCCGACTGCCAGGTCTCATAGCAAGCGAAGAAACACTGAGAGAATTCCGTGGGTGCCGGGGAGTGTCCCGGCCTTCCAGATATCCTCTGGACTGGCCGGCGCGGTGCGAAGAAGGTGTGGATGGGGTAGATGATGCCGAGAATAAGATTGGGGGGGGGAGTGCACGTGCTTTGCCGCCGGGCTGCCGGTCTGCGTTTACTGACGCCATATGCCTCGCTAGATCGAACGAGCTTGCCTGCCATATCTCTGACAAGGACTGCGGGGTCGTTCTCCATGTTCCGAATAGCGTCGAGAAGACCATAGGTTGCGAGTAGCCCACCTTGCTCTTCGTTTGAATCGCAGATGCTGGCGATTATACGCAAAAGATTGAGTCGGACGGCGGCTTTTGTGTGGTGCAGCTTCTGCCGCAGTCTCTGCAAAATGTCGGGCCGCGCGAAGGTGGATGCGACTGGAGGACTGAGTCGGAGAAGCTTTTGCAGAGGTTCGAGAGTGTTTTCGAATGCGTTAGCTTTGGAAAGCTTCAAACATTCCGCAATGGCATCAGTGAATGAAATAGGGCCCTCAAATGTATCGCTCTCAAATATACCATCCAAGAGATGCTCTTCGACCTTGGCGGTTTCTTCTTGAAGCCTAATTATTATTCATTGTCAGCCTCGGGACCAACTACGCTATCGAAACGGGAGACAAACCATGTGAAAATAGCATCCAAAGCAGTGACTTGCCAATATGGATCCAAGAGCAAAGAGATGTAAAAGCCCAGGCCCTTGTTGCGCCACAGCTCCCTACGGCCAACTTTCCCAGATTGTGCCATGTCACAGAGAATTGGTAGGGCAAACTCTTTCAGCGGCCGCTCTGTGAGTACGATCTTTTGCAAAAGCGGTACAATACCGTTCAATGCAGCATCTTCTTGCCGAGACTTGTTCAGGCGGCACATATTGTAGATGGTGTTGAGGATCTGGTTTGAGAGCTCGCGGAAGTGGGATTTTCTCAGATTCGATCGAAGCAGATCGGTTAAGACATCGATGGCGTTGGAGTTCTGGAGGGAATCTAGAGTGGTTGAAAGCATCGACAGATTTTTGATGAATTTCAACATCGTAATCTGATGAACTGGACTCATTCGCCTCAATTCTTTCAAGACTCCTTGAATAAATTGTTAGCATAGAACTTTGCAAATGTTTATTGGAAGAAATAATCCTTACTGTGCAACACTGTTCGTTCAGAAACCATCTCCTTGACATGATTCTCGGCCTGCGAGAAGATGAAGAAGATATTGGCAATACGACCCTCGATGACTTCTGTCAACTCCCCATCTTCATCGAGAGCACGACTTAGAACAAGAGATAAGGGGTCAAGAACAGAATTGCGGGACAAGATTCTGCAGAAATCATTCTTGGGGGTGGAGCCCTATAGAAAATAATTAGATCCGAGTGCAAAGTGCAACGAAGGTGAAATACTTACTTGCAACTCGAAGACACTCCAGATTCCGTTTACGCCAATCAGGACCAGTTCGCGTTCGTCCTCGTAATCGTCCTCTAGGAACTCGACAAGGACATTCAAGCCTCCAGCACTGACAAACATCTGGAGTGTCAGGGTGGAAGTCTGGTACATCTGCTGCACGAAAGCCGCAGCTTCAAGTCGAATTTCGCGGGGGTACTTCTTGGACGCAAACTCATTGATGATAGGGATTCCACCGACGAAGCAAAGGTTCTCCTGTACCTCATAGTCATCGTAGATGATTGCGTTGACAACCCTCAACAGACAGAAGACGATATCACGCCGGCGAGTGGTGTCAAGAATCTCGAGAATTGGCAGCATACCGTGAGCACTGATGATGATGTTTTTAGTCTCTGGGAGGTCACAGAAAATTGTGAACAATTGTTCAGAAATCTCCGCAAGAACTTCTTCGTCTTGGGATGTCTTGAGAGAGTCCACAAGACCCTCAACCTGGTTGCGAAGACGTGCGTATTTATCGCGTGCGATGTTTTCTTCCAGGTCAACCTCATCAAAGCCTTCTTCCAATTGCGCAAAGGGGTCATCCTCGTCTTCTTGGTCTCCTAGCCATGAGTTAGACAGCTTCGAGTTTAGCATCAATGTGCTTTGATCTGAGCCATCCTCGCTCTCTGCCTTATCCAGAGCAGCTTGACCGGCACCAAGGATATCAGAGAAGTCCTCATCATTTTCATTCTCGGCAAACCTCTGGATCTCAATGGTAGAGCGGTCGCGCTTCACAGAAAGCTGCTTGCGCAGCTGGGGATGCGGGCCACCAAAGTCGTCATCTACTTGGTTATATCCTATGTTTTCATGAATGGGCGACGAGGGGTCATCCTCAAAATCCTAAAAAACGTTAGAATCATACATGGAACTCGAAGTCTTGCCAAGGACTGTACCTGATAACCACCCAGTTTTCGGTCTAGTTCACCCTCGTTGGCCATAATGAGATCTGAATAATCGTCGACGGTGTTCTCTTTATAGAGATTGGTCGTACGAGGAGCCGGACGAGTGCGTCTCGGCATGGGATTTTGGGTGAGAATTGGGACATTTTGCAATGCAGAAACGGGGGCATTGGGTCCGGGCTGGGAGACTGCAGAGCTTTGAGGTTTTGAAGGCTCTGCTACAGAAGGTTTGACGGGGTATGGGCGAATGGTCTGCAAATCGTCGTCTGAGAAGCCTGAGGTATCCTCAAAGGGATCAGAATTATCATCCGATTTGAGTATAGTCCCATCAAGTGACGCGAAAGCTTTAAGTCTCTCGGAAGACAGCATGCCCCCAAAATTATCATGTGGCCGTAGATGGGGCAGCTTGAGTGCGCTAGGAGAGATTGCAGTAGCAAAGTCATCGTCCCAATTGTCATCCCCTGCTAACACAGGTGAGCGGAAGCGATCCGTGGATTTGATAGAGGTCGGGGATGGCAGGCTATCGACTAATGGGTTATTCCGGGTAGATGACAGGCCTGAGGTACTGGGATGGTCTGGCCTCTGCTTTTTCTTTGAAGTTCCGGTCTCCGGTGACCGCAAAGCCTCATTCCATTCTTGGACACTCTTGACAGCTTCTTCATATTCTGTAGACTTCTTGGGGATGACAGACTCGGTTCTGCGCGCATTGACAATCCACGGATGTTTAAGCAACTTTCTTGCCGAGACTCGAAGGTTGGGGTCTTTTTGGAAACATTGCATAAGAAAGTCTTTCACGGCCTAGATAAGGTCAGTGTTGTATACATATGCCTGAGAAGCCAAAAAAGACATACCGGCGAAGCACCCTGGGAAAATGGAGGGTGATCATCGTTTACAATGCGAAATAATGCTGGCATGGGCTGCATGTTATGATAAGGAGGCTTTCCCTCGAGTAACTCGATGACAGTGCATCCTAAACTCCAGATATCGGAAGCTGTTGTTGCGCCTGAAAGCTCGATTACTTCGGGCGCCATCCAGTACGGCGTACCAACCACGCTTGATTCACTCAAGCCCGTGGTCCGACTCGCCACACCGAAATCTGCAAGCTTGACGAGCCCCTCCTTTGTGGTCAGAATGTTCGCACCCTTGATATCTCGGTGAATAACACCCTGTTCGTGCAAGTAGAGTAGACCGTGAAGAACCTGGGACATATAAAGTCCCACAAGGTTCTCAGGGAAACGACCAAAGTTCTTCGCAATCGAATGCAATGAACCATTTTCGCAATACCTATAAATTATCAATGCCATGTTCCGTTGAATTTGGGCCTGGGAACACATACTCGAGAATGATGTTCAAAGTTTCAGCGGACTTCACAAATCCATGGTACTTCACAATGTTGGGGTGCTGCAAGGATTTATATCAGTACAGGGTTTGATCGTCTTGACGGGGTGTCTCACATCGAGATTTTTGAGTAGGTCAATTTCAAGCTGTTGCGTCGCGTGTTAGCACATCAGATGAACGCCGAGATTGGTTTAATCCCATACCATAATAACGCGCAATTCACTCTTGGGAAGGTCCGTCAACTTGATTTGCTTGACGGCGACAGTCTCCCCAGTATTCCAATTCAACGCGCGGTACACGGAACCGAAAGCTCCTTTGCCTAGGCAGTCTCCCAGTTGCTAACATCAACACCCAAGGTCAGCATCTGCCTAATCCATGTTTGCGGGAAAACAGGGCGTTATATCCATACATAGTCCTTAAGCTCTGCAACATCTTTTGCCGACGACTTCAAAACTTTATCTTCCTTCGGTTTCTCTTCTCGCTTTGTCGGACTCGTCCCGACTCGTGTCAATCGCGGCTTTATCGGTGTTCCGGGGGTTCTCGAGGAGGGGGTGAGAGGGCGAGGCTGCCCTTCGCTCCCTTCGCCGGGTCGAGCAACCATGATGCAGCGGACTAGGATCGACCGTATCCTAATACGTGTTCGAGTTGGCTGTCGGTCTCACGATGCGGTTTTAGATGGAGGCGGGGGGTGGGGTGAAAGCCGAGGAAGGAGGCAACCTTAGAAGTGCTGAGAGCAACGGTCTCAGAGGTCATGTCCACAGGTTCTGGCAATCATTATTGGCAATTAGTCCGAGTCTATCAATGCACAAACAAGCATCACGAATGAGCGTTCGCGTGCGGACGTTGTGGGGAGGGTCTCACCAAGTGAACATTACAGCACTTCAGCTCTCACGCCCTAGAGAGCCGTTTCCACGACAAATCGAGGCGCATGTAAGATCTTCAGATGAATACAATCACCATGGAGAGCCCTGAAAAATATCGATCTAATAGAGACGGCAATAGGGCGTGAAAGGGGTCGTTCGCAAAGAAATCGTGGTTGTTTTGAACTTTCGTGCTCCACCCGCCGCATCATGCAGGCTGTGTTGGACAATCGCCGATCAGCCCTATAATACCCAGTTTGGTGCAATTTTTTAGCATTTGACCAAAAAACAATACAGGATACAATAGGTTAACGCATAGCGCAGTTTATTACAAGGGATGAGAGGTGGAAAAGGAAATAAAAGGCTTGTTGTTGCCGTAGAATTCTATTATTTACTGATATAGATCGGGGAATCCAATCAATTCTATAGAGGGTATCATTTTTGGGCACGGAGAAGGCGCAACACATCAGAAACAAGGTACAAGCTACCAGCAATGACAAGAGGCCCCCCTTGGGCCTCCTGGCTAGCCCACTGAATGGCGGGGGAGCAAATCCCCTTCAAAGCTCTGGACTTGGCCAATATTTTGGATAGCTTGAAGGGACGAGGCGAGCTCTTTGGCGTTAGTTGGCTGGACCCAGGGCATTCCATCCACGGGACCAAACTCGGCGGTGGCAACTCGGTCTCCGGGCCGGATAATGGAACCAAACACACCGGCCAGGTCCTTTCCACTTGATGCAGCAACAACCCAAGTCACCGGTTGGCCTTGAACACGCATTTTGCGGTCAACGTACTTTCCGAGGACTTCGGCAGACTGCACATTGTGGGCACCGTCGAGCAGGATAGGCTCTGCACGACCGATCAAAGATTGGAGGATAATGTTTTGCAAACGGCCCGGCCATGTTACATCGGCCAGGTATGGAAGCAACGAGAATGCATCCATCTCAGGTCGTAGTTGAGAAAGGGCAAGACGAAGTGCGGATACTGCGCAGCACATGTTTTCTTGTTGGTGAGGCTCTAGATCAAACTTCTGGAAGTAAGGTGCGAGTGCCGGGATTTGTTCGGAGACCGTTGCAGGAGAGACAAACAAGGAATCAATACCCAGTTCTTGTATGCGGGCCCTCACAGTTGCGACCACTTCCGGGCTGTTTGTATTGTCTACCACACAAGGGACTCCGGGTTTGAGGATGCCCGCCTTCTCACGAGCAATCTCCCCAATGGTCGATCCAAGGAAAGCCTGGTGGTCTACCCCTATCTTTGTAATGACCGAGACGAGGACATTATTCAGGATATTTGTTGCATCTAGACGGCCTCCCATGCCCACCTCGACCACACCAACTTCGACCCGTTCATGGTTGAATATCTCGAACGCTGTTGCGGTCAACAATTCGAATTCGGAGGCACCGATGCCTAGGGTTTGATCTCGTAGTTTGACTTGGTCTTCGAACTGTCGGAAAAGGGATTCCTGGACCACTTTCTCTCCAATTGTAATACAGTCCCACCGATCAATTAAATGCGGGGAAGTGAAGCGGCCGCAACGCACTCCGCCGGTGGACAGCAAATGGGAGAGGTAGGCACTGATAGATCCTTTACCGTTGGTTCCAGCAATGTGAACGGCCTTCCATGACAGCGGAGTCTGCTGAAGCAGACTCGCAACCCGACTCAATCCTAATTCAATCATTCCTCGGAGTGTAGCGTGATAGCAATTTCGCGGTCAATTGTCATTATTGACGAAAAGATAAGCTAGCAACACACAGGTTTAGGACTTCAAAGCTTCATTGTCAGTAAGAAAAGCAAAGCCAAAATGAGCGTAGCCTACGGTAGTCCACCTTCAAAAGGTCGGAGCTTACCGTGATCGGAGGAATATCCCCACGTGATCTTATATTATGCCTCAGGCATCGATCTCTTCCCTTTGCTACAATATGAGAGGTGCTTAGTTATAGAATTCAGACATTCACCAGTTAATTTGAATAAAGAGTTACGAAGCAATCCTCCATATTGGTTGCCTAAAAAGACATTGCACAAGTGTGCTATTGAAAGATTAATATGCACGTGACCTAGCCACTTTAGCCACGCCTCAGGCGAAAAAACCCAATCTCCCCCGTCTCCATCAACCATCTCCACCGTTATCGCAAGTCGTGTTCTACTAGTTCAATAATTGCCTTTCCGGTTATTTGTCCTTCTTTTCCAAATATCTTTGTTCTTTTGTCTCTTTCTTTTAGCCCCAAAGCAAAATGGGTATCCCGTAAGTCATCTCATCTTCACATTGGCGCGCGAAGCCATCGCATGCGCCACTGCTTCGCGATACAATGCTAACTTTGATCTTTAGTATGTGGCGTGAGCCCTCCAAATCTGAAGCATCTAAGTCTGCTTTGGAAAAGGACTCATCTTCTACTGCACGCTCGTCGATTCGCCGAGGACCGTCGCGACACAGTAGCTCCCGCGTGCGGCGTGCCGATGTCTTGGCTTCGTTTCATTCACAGATCATCGATGAGCTCCGACGCGGCGCCGTGGAACCTAGACGCGTGCCGCGCTTTTCTTTTATCACGCCACATGGGGCTATCGAGAATGCAGTAGCTATGGAACCGGCCGACCGGGAAATGCTCATCAACTGGGCTCAGTCGCGCGCTGCGAGGCAGGCAGAGACAGCCAACCAGCCGCCCCCACACACTGAGAGAGAGCTAGCCAACCAGATATTCAGGAACCATCGCGATCAAGTCTTGACCGATATGCTCGGTCGCATGGACGGTCAGCCTAGGAATACCCATGCCAGCCCGTCATTGACTCCCAACTTCGCTCCCGCCCTCGCATACCACACCAGCGCTTCTTCGACTCCCTCGGACAGCGGCGTGCGTCTGCCCCCTATGCGTGACAGATATAACAGTGATCGCGCCTCCAATACCTCATTCCCACCAGAAACCCGGTCCCACAATACACAAACTCGACGAACCCGAGACCCCGTCGTAGACGGGCTTGGGGATCGCCAGCGCAGTCCCAGCCCAGATGGAGAGCGGGAAACCGATGCGTGGGAGACTTTGCTCTCAACGATTACACCAGATGCGACTCTTCCATCCACTAATACTTCTTTCACCTCAACTTCTGCCGCTGTCCCAGATATTTCGCGCAATGCTCGTTCTCGAACCTCTGTCAACTTGACGCAGCCGATGAACGCGGAAGCTTCCCGTGCCCACTTCGGACTTGACCCCTATCCTGACCAACTGAACCCTTGTGACTTTTCTTCCGATGACGAGGATCATCCCTCTGCTCTCCAGGAATTCATGGGACGGGCAGGCATTATTCCCGACCACCATTCCACAATGAGCAGCCATCCTCCCGTTCCTATCCCTACAATCATTCCTGCAAGCGTTCTTGCTCTCTCCGACGGGCACGACCAAAATCCCACCCTCTCCGATCGTCGTCACCAAAATGATGATCTCCACCACATGCAGGTCATCCTGGATCGACTTGCCCGCCGTGAGGATATTCCCGACGACTGGTGGGCCGCGGCTGGCCTTGCACGCACCCTCGACCGTGGTCTCAATGCGAGCATGGACTCCACCGACACCGAGGGCGCTTCTCGAGCCAATGGCAACAATTGAACACAGCCGCCCAGGTTGTGATAGGGAATGACATGGAATTTGATATTGGCGATATTGGCAATGGCGTTTTCCGGCGAATTTTACACGGCACACTTTCTAGTTTGCTTTTGCGACGGCGTTGACAGGTTGACAGGTCCTTTTGAGGCTGTCTTGTGATCTTAACATTCTTGCCTTCATATTCCGTCCGGTTTATCTACCGATTTTAATTGAACAGACGGACAAAGACCCATCTTTCTTGTAGATATTCACATTTTTGGATACCGCACGGTCTAGAGGATGAATATAAAACAGGCATTCCAATAAATAAAGGTGTACCTGACAAGTTAAAGTGACGTATGTCTCGGAGTACAGCAGTCCCCACTCGGAAGAGCCCCGCCAATATGTTCGGGGGAAGTTATGCTTCGGTTCAACAACTCAGGCAAGTAACAAATACAAAGTAGTTAGATCCGTCAAACATTGACTGTACGCCGATCAACACTCGTATCACACCTTGCGCAACCCCAACTCTCCGGATATTTCCATACACATTTGATCCCAGACCTCACTAGTCAACCATGGATCAACAGGTAGACCGACTGGTCAACAAGACCTGGGGTAAGTAAATCTCCATCTACGCATCTAAGAATAAGCGCTTGAAACATGCGCTCTGTCACGTCCACGCCCTCCCAAACCTCATGATCACGTCCAAACGCTAACAACCCACCCCAGCAAAATTCTGCTCAACAGCAGACGACGCGCGCCTAATGATCGCCATCAGCGGCATCCCAGGCTCCGGCAAAACAGGCCTAGCAACAATGATGGCAGCGCGAATTAACAAAATCTACACCTCGGAGAACCCAAAAACACCAACACCGATAGCCATCGCCCTCCCAATGGACGGGTACCACCTCACGCGCGCACAGCTAGCCGCCATGCCAGATCCGGTCAATGCGGCCGCGCGACGAGGTGCGGCGTTTACTTTCGACGGCGACAAGTTCCTCGAGCTTGTACGAGCTCTGCGGGAACCGCTTACGGCCCGGACGGGCTGTCTCTACGCGCCAAGCTTTGACCATGCTATTAAGGATCCTGTTGATGGGGATATTGCCATCCCGGAGAGTTGTCGGGTGTTGTTTTTTGAAGGGAATTATCTTAGCTTGGATCGGGAGCCGTGGAGAACAGCTGCTGGGTTGATGGACGAGCTTTGGTTTGTGGATGTTGACTTTGAGGTTGCGAGGAAGAGGTTGGTGGTTAGGCATGTTAAGGCTGGGATTGCGAGGGATGAAGCTGAGGCGGATGAGAGGGCTAGAGAGAATGATTTGGTTAATGGGAGGGAGATCGTGGATCAAAGGCTGCCGGTGCAGGAGGTTGTTACTAGTATTTTTGATCCTGTTTGGGAGAAGTTATGACGAGCGGGCAATGTGTTCAAGTGTTGATCTTACAAAGGCATATGATGTACAGAGTTAATACTATTTTGATATGAATATCCTATCTTTGTTTTATGTGGGAATAGCTTCCGCACATCAAGGCCCAACTAGGACTCGATAAGAAGTTCCTTAGTTCAAAGGCTCGTTCATGCTTGGATTATATAGCACTTACGATTAACCAAGGTAGCCCATACACTCAAAATACGGTCCCAATCACGGCGGCAGCATATCTCACTTAGTTATACCTCCATAGGAGACGTCAAGATGCATGTGAGTGGGATTGTGGACGAAGCTTGGTTCTAGGTTATAAAATCCGACGATAAGCTTTTAGGTAAAGTTCCTATTATTATGCCCCGATCATATATTGGTCAAATTGTATCAGATTATAGACAGAGGCGGAGAGTGGTGCCTACCGTACATATGCGTCGAACGTAACTTGCCCTCTTGTATCGGTCTGTCATCCTTTTTGGTGGACTCTGATCACATCCCACACTGCCACCAAATGACCCCCGCACTTCGCTTATGTCTGGCCTTCCAGCTCGACATGTTATAGTAGTCTTTTCTTGCTTTGAGAGACCACGGGTGGAGGCAGAGAAGATCTTCAAGTCGATGGAGGAGCATGGTGATGGAAATGAATGGATCGTCGTTCTCGACCAAGATTATGGAGCTCCAATGATGGAGTCCACTGACATTTTGGTCGTTCTAGTGCGACAAAAAAATAGATTTGCGTTAGTGGAACATTGAAATGTTAGTCTGTGATTAAAGCCTATTACTACTCGAGACCTAGGTACCTACCTAGGTAGGTAGGATTGGTCACACCACATTAGTACATCTTATTGCGTTCTAACCTTCCAAGGTTGGTGCATCTAGCCCTAGAGGTAAAGTGAGGTTATTAATAGAGCTCAAACCCTCTAATCCCCATCTGGATCAGCCACTAAGACACAAATTAATGGGAAAAAGAAAATCAAAACAATTTTGCCTTACCTGGAATCCTTCCGAATACCACTCCTAGGATTAATACCTTCAAATATAACCTTGGAACCTCTCAAGTAGCACATCCATATGTTCCCTTACACCTCAAGACTGACAGTTGACGCTCTCCTGTATCTGGGGACAGGTCCCTGACGCTAAACCACTTTCGGAGCCGAAGTGTCACAGGCTATGGGGAACAAAAGATACATGTATTAAAATGACATGTACTGTAAAGTACCACTAATATGGCCCCATAATAATAGGGGTACATCTCTGTAAGGCTATTAATGTAACGTAACAGATCCTGTACCCCCATCGTGGTTTCCAGATTGTGATGAAACTGTGGTTGCCCGATTTCTCTCCCCCCCCGTTTTCCTCTGGTCGAGACCTTATCTTCCTTACCACTTCGTCACTCTTTGTCTTCCACTCTTCCACTCTTCCACACTCTCTACAGTCGCTCTTTAGCCCAACACACTCTTTTTACTCCAGACTCGCTGTGCGATCTTGAATCCAATCTTTCCATTTCCAATCCTCGATCTTTGATCCCCAATCTTTCATCATGCTCTTCAACAAGTCGATCTTTGCTATTGCCATTGTGGCTCTGGCTAATGTCGTGATTGCCGTGCAGACCCCGGCCTGTGTTCTCAAGGTTATCGGGTATGTTCGAAGGAATGGAAGGAATGCCCAGTGGAGTCTTGATACTGATGACATTTAGCCAGCAACCCAACCCAGCCGATTCGAAGGCTATCTGCGGCTCGAACGCCAGCAAGATCCAGTCCACTATCTCCAAGAACTGTGCCGATAGCGAGGCCTCCCTGAAGTTCTTCGCCAACAACTGCGCCCAGCTCGGCCACAAAGTTGGTAAGGATCAACACATACCCAACACCACGTTATATCATTGAATCGGTTACTTACTTATTATCTTCTCTTTAGAGACTAATGTTTCTACCGCTACCGGCACTTCTGAGACCTCTACCGCCACCGGCTTCGTCACTGCTACCCAGACTGGTTCCTCTGCCGTCGCTACTGGCACTGGCACCAGTGCTGCCGCCGGTACCTCGGGAGTCAGCACTGGCACCGCCTCCGAGTCTGGTGCCGCCGCGTCCCCTACTTCGACCTTCAACGCCGCTTCGTCCGACCGCCAGCTCTCCACCACCTTTGTTGCTGCGGTGTTCCTCGGCGCTGCTGCTTTGCTGTAAGAACCCGGCATTGACTGAGAGCAGCCTAACGCGAATATCCATGAGCATATATTATTAGCCTTGATGTTGCTCCTTTCGATCTGATCTGAATTATCGTTGTTCAGGGATGTGGTTCGAATTCTCTGATATGTTGCTCGTTGATGCCAATATTTGATCTTGAACCTTTATCTTCTTATTTGCCAATATCGCATTGATTTATGTGCTCTTCACCTCGTACAGCACAATTATTGAAAACAGTTATGTCTGCCTCAATTGCCAATCAGTCGATGTGGACAGATTCAAATGGATCCAATCAATGACCAAAAGACGCCAGCGTATTCTCTTAGTAGAAGAGAACGAACAGTCCATACAAGGTATTCTCGAAGTTATCCCCGCACCTCTTGCCCCCTTGATGAGATTGCGATGTAGATCCATCACATTGATGTGTAATGAATGCAGCAAGGGTCGCAATGTTCGAATCGGGGTTGCATATGATGTTGTGACTAGGACATCGGGCAAACTTAAAGCTGTAAAAACCTACCTTCAATCTACACGTAGCCTTGGAACTTGAAGATCATCTGAGCCCGGAATGCTTCAGGCCGCTCGGCGGCAGCCCTTCCGATGCCATGTTTCCATGCGCGACCATTCGCGTGTTCACGTGACCATCCACGACCTGCAAGGCACATTTTCACCGCCTGTTCTCGATCCACACCGCCTTCTATATCCTCGCTAGTAAACCCACGCTAGGATCGTTAGTACCACCGCACTAACTCCATCTGGTATAAATGGACAGTTTCTGCCTGGCGTTGAGGTCTGAAAGCAAAGGTGGATCCCTTTGTTGGTAAGCTGAAAAAACGCGGGCACGCGAAAAGACAACGCGTCCACTCGGCAACCAAAGATTCCTCTGCCCCTCTGATCTCTTCTTCTTCTCACACCCCTCTACGGGCTTACATCTTCCCCCCCTTTTTGTATACTCTAATATCATCTCAATCCTCCTACTGTGATCTTGATACCCCCCTGTTCTCTTCTTTCTCTTCTTTCCAGCCCCTATCACCTCATCAATATTTTCAAAATGTTCGTCTACAAGAGAGGTAAGTGCATATATGATCGTCTGATACTCAGAGACATTGGTGGCGAGAGATAGCTTCTGCTCCTCCATCTCGCCACAGCCACCTGAGCTTGCCTCACGTTTCAGATTGAGGGCTAACGCGAATACAAACTGCAGATGGACGCAAGGAACGCGTGCAGTTCGACAAGATTACCGCACGTGTCTCGAGGCTCTGTTATGGCCTTGACCCCGAGCACATTGATGCTGCAGCCATCACCCAGAAGGTCATCTCTGGTGTTTACCAGGGTGTTGGCACCATTGAGCTGGATAACCTGGTATGTCTGCTTACCCCCAGCTTGAGGCATTATGTTAACATCTAAATCTCAGGCTGCCGAGACCGCCGCATACATGACTGTTACACACCCTGACTACGCCATTCTGGCTGCACGTATCGCCGTTTCGAACCTCCACAAGCAAACAAAAAAGCAATTCTCTATGGTCATCTCCGATCTCTACCATTATGTGAACCCCAAGAACAATAAGCCTGCTCCTATGATCTCAAAGGAGCACTATGAGATTGTTATGAAGCATGCCGAGGAGCTCAACTCGGCAATTGTGTACGACCGTGACTTCAACTACAACTTCTTCGGATTCAAGACCCTCGAGCGTTCATACCTCCTTCGGATTAACGGCACCGTTGCTGAGCGCCCCCAGCACTTGCTGATGCGTGTTGCTGTCGGCATCCACGGCGAGGACATTGAGAAGGCCATTGAGACATACCACTTGATGTCCCAGAAGTACTTCACCCACGCTTCCCCCACTCTGTTCAATGCCGCTACTCCCCAACCCCAGCTTGCATCTTGCTTCCTGGTCGACATGAGCGCGGACAGCATTGAGGGTATCTATGATACTCTCAAGACTTGTGCCATGATCTCCAAGACCGCCGGTGGTATCGGTCTGAATGTCCACCGCATTCGCGCTACCGGTTCTTACATTGGTGGAACCAACGGCTCCTCCAACGGTATTGTTCCTATGCTGCGTGTGTTTAACAACACCGCACGCTATGTCGACCAGGGTGGTAACAAGCGCCCTGGTGCCTTTGCTATCTACCTGGAGCCGTGGCACGCCGATGTCTTCGAATTCCTCGATCTGCGGAAGAACCACGGTAAGGAGGAGGTTCGTGCCCGTGACCTTTTCTACGCTCTGTGGACCCCCGACCTCTTTATGAAGCGCGTTGAGGCCAACGGTGACTGGACCCTCTTCTGCCCCAACGAGGCTCCCGGCCTGGCTGATGTCTACGGCGAGGAGTTCGATGCCCTTTACGCCAAGTACGAGCAAGAGGGCCGTGGCCGCAAGACCATCAAGGCTCAGAAACTCTGGTATGCCATTCTCGAGGCCCAGACCGAGACTGGTAACCCCTTCATGCTCTACAAGGATGCCTGCAACAGGAAGAGTAACCAGAAGAACCTGGGTACTATTCGCAGCTCTAACCTGTGCACTGAGATCATTGAGTACAGTGCCCCTGATGAGGTGGCTGTTTGCAACCTGGCTTCCCTCGCCCTCCCCACCTTTGTCGACTCTGCCCGAGGCGAGTATGACTTTGGCAAGCTCCACGAGGTCGTGCAGGTTCTCGTTCACAACTTGAACAAGATCATTGATATCAACTACTATCCCGTTCCTGAGGCGAAGAAGAGCAACTTCCGTCACCGTCCCATCGCTCTTGGTGTCAATGGTCTTGCTGATGCTTTCCTGGCTCTGCGTCTGCCATTCGATTCCCCCGAGGCGAGACAGCTCAACATCCAGATCTTCGAGACCATCTACCACGGTGCCTTGACTGCTTCCTCCGATATTGCCAAGAAGCTGGGTCCCTATGAGACCTACCCTGGCTCTCCCGTCTCGCAGGGCATCCTGCAGTACGACATGTGGGACCGCACTCCCACCGATCTCTGGGACTGGGCCTCCCTGAAGGCCAAGATTGCCGAGACTGGTGTCCGCAACAGTCTGTTGGTCGCTCCTATGCCTACTGCCAGTACCAGTCAAATTCTTGGTTTCAACGAGTGCTTCGAGCCTTACACCTCGAACATCTACTCCCGCCGTGTCCTGGCTGGTGAGTTCCAGGTCGTTAACCCTTGGCTCCTGAAAGATCTGGTCGATCTCGGCCTGTGGTCCGACAACATGAAGAACCGCATCATTGCCGACGGTGGTTCCGTCCAGAACATCCCTAACATCCCCGCCGATATCAAGGCCCTGTACAAGACCGTCTGGGAGATCTCCCAGCGCAACATTCTGCAGATGGCCGCCGACCGCGGTGCCTACATCGATCAGTCGCAGTCCCTTAACATCCACCTTAAGGAGCCTACTATGGGCAAGCTCACCAGCATGCACTTCGCTGGCTGGAAGATGGGTCTGAAGACCGGCATGTACTACCTGCGTACCATGGCCGCCTCCGCCCCCATTCAGTTCACCGTCGATCAGGAGCAGCTCCTGGTCGAGGACACCAACGTCGCTCGCTCTAAGAAGCGTGTCGGCGGCACCGGTGCCTCCGCTTACTCGGCCATTCCCCGTGCCAACGGCGCCGAGCCCGCTACCGCTAAGGTCGCCGCCCCTGTCGAGGAGACCCCGCGCACTGTGGCTGCACCTGTTGCTGCTGCCCCCGCTGTCGAGGCCAAGACCAATGGTGCTGGCGCTGAAGCTGAGCCTGAAGATGCCGAGAGCAGGGCTGCGGAGGGCGATATCTACTCGGATGCTGCCCTGCAGTGCAGCATCGAGAACAAGGATGCTTGCATCATGTGCCAGGGCTAAGCTGTCTTCCTTATAATGCTTTTGGATGTTTCCCTTTGAGTTTCGTGCATGGTCGTGGCTTCTCACGTGTACCATATTATGATTTTGATGGACCTTTTTCTTCTTTTTCCCTTTGTTCGTGTGTTTCGGCGTGGGTTCATGATATTTCCTGGATTTGTTTATTATTACTTCAACAACGTGTTACGTTATCCATTCTTCTCTCCAGGGCTTGTAGACTTCGTAGACAAGTGTAGATATTTCCTCCCGTACAGGTCCTATGAATGAAGTAGTATAGAATTCATTCCTATTTACTCCAAGATTGCAAACAATTTAGATTCCGTACATATAGTCTAATATCCATTTCACCGCCATGTAACAACTTCTCTTTCTGTTAGCTTCAGTTCCTGTTCTTCGTCTTAGGGATGTAGATAGACCCCTTCTCCATTGTGATGTCTCCAGGAATGACATCCAACACATCTACATCGCCCCACGTTGCATGAACGGTCCGTTCCCCCTTCAGGATACGGTCGATATTGAGCATTGTGCTATACATCACTCCCCAGCTGGAAAAGCCTTCTACCTCACCGGTCTCATTGTTGATATCAGAAGACTTTGCCCTTGACCCTGCCTGATGGAAGCTGCCCGTGATCGATGGATAAGGTGCAAAACACCGCAGATAACCATTACCGCACATGCGTCCAACTGAGACGTCAAATTGGGCACCAATATCAATTTCTTCTGCAAGACCAGACGGGTTAACCGACAACGCTGCGAGAATCCGTTGCGCACCACTGTAGCTGACGGCATAAAGCATGGAGCAGACAGCGTCACTTGCTGTGCACGCAAGTCGACTGTGATCGGGTCTCTCGTACCCCTCGAATGTCGGAGGGTCGCGCCACAGTGGAAGAAAGTGATGGGGCATTGGGATAGTCGGATCATTCGGGGTAAGGTAAAATGGCATATCAGTTCTACATGACACGCCGCAGTGGCCTAGCCACAGGATGTCCCAGTCGTCGCCGTATGGTGACTGAGTCGGGACATTCCGGCTATCCTGGAGCTGGAGGGCTCGGACAGCGTGGGCGAAGCTTTGAAGCTGGGCTTTGATTGATACGTCCCAGTCGGTATCGTCTTCCATGATAATAGCACTTGCTAATCTCCCCTGGACAATTCTAGGAGATAATTAGTTGATGTCGGATATTGCAGTTCCAGACCACATACCGCTGGAATCCGTTGAGATGTGCCCGTCGGGCCGCGTACTCAGCTTGTTTATGGCCATGGTTCCAGTTCTAGAAAATGTCAGTCGTCGCGTGTATTGTGTGAGTTTGGAAACATACGTATGGATAGGATTTGGCATCTACTTCATCCGGAGTCACGCCGTCAATCCATTCGACGTGGAAATTGCTGAGGGATGAGCCTAGAATGATATTGTCGCGCTTATCAGGCCGGCTGATGAGGTTAATGGCGAAGACTTTTTGAACCTAAATAGTCGTAAGTCGAAAGAGCTCCAGGTGAAGATTGAAATGGAACCATTACCCCAAGGGTGTCATTTATGATGGGATCAAAGTCGTCCCAATCATGATGGTCGCTCCAGCCCTGCTGGATGGGGGCGGTTGCCTTGTGAATGCTCGGTCGTAGCTTGAAGAGGATAAAAATGGTCCCGAACAAGATCAGAACGAGTTGTACAAAGCGTAATTGGGATGCAGAAAACACCATGCTCAGTTGTCATCGGATAGACAATAATAGAACGCGTTGACCATCCCGGGCGCATAGGAGGTGACTGCGGTTTCATAATTTCCCCAGAGTCGAAGGCGAATGGGCCGACTGTCGACAGGGGAGAGCCTGGCCCATACAATATCTTGTTAAGCATTGGTCGATAGATTCGTTGGATCCCCACTGTGATGAACCTGTTGCGACATGTGGGATTTGCACATGAGTAGCTCATATAAATGACGCTGGCATGCACTCATTTGTTGAGTTGCCAATGATACAGAGTAAAATTCACCTGATATGTACACGCGCGCTAGCTTTGGCTCGGCCCGCGTGGGTCCAATGATCGGCCCAGAATTGCCGCCGGCCAGTCCCGGTTGATACTGCCACGCTTCTAGATATGGTATCTCTTATTCATCACGGCAGCAAACCAGATCTCCAGGGCTATTCTATGCGGGAACGACCACAAGAGCTCGGAAAGAACTAGATCTACCGCTTCCTTGCACCACTCCCATCGCAGTTCAAAGGTGCCAACCGTCGTACGATCGATACGAAATGGAATAATGCGGAGATATTGGCCTCGTTCAGCAGTTTACTGATCAACTTGAGCAGTATATCCCCACCGGGGGTGTTCGTCCGATGAATATATTATACCCTTGACGAAACTGGCTTTCGTATCTTGAACGATTACGGCAAACACCGATAGAGGAATATGGCGAGGGGACACTGGCGACATACTACCTCCATACATTTTCCTAAAGGGCAAAACGCACCCTCGACTTTGGTACCGTGAGATCAACGTGCCTAACAAATATTGAGTGGCGATCCCCGAAACCAGGTGGACAAGATGAGCTTGGTATAGATTCCATTAGACTTTTGGGGGAGAATCCTAGAAGATCGGCAGGAAGGTACAAACGGCTCCTCTTCGACGGTCATGGTTTGCATCATCTATATCTCGATTTATATATAAAACACAATGCTCTCTGCTTCTATTCTGTGCCTCATGGGACGCATTTTGCACAGCCGTTTGATCAAAAACCTCTTCTTCCTCTTAAGCAGGCATATCGGTGAAAGATACAAGAATCCGCGATTCGGGGCCTTAGCTTCGAAGGATTTCCTTTGCACTGACGAAATTGGCGAACAAGCCTTCAAATCTCGTACGACCCGACATGCCTCCGCGGATACAGGTCTCCTGCGGGTGACTCAACCGATGCTTGATCGTGCAGAAAACGAGCCAGAGTTCCAATATTCGGTGGTGAAGATCCGCAGCGAGAGCACCAGCTTTCACCAGACGTGACAAATTCTCTTCCGAGCGCGACTGTCATACGACGAATGCTGAAAAGGTCACTAAGTTAGTCCAAGAGGAAATCAGTTTCAAAGCTACATCGTGGGATTCCGAAGCTTTTCAATTTCTATCTGGCCACTGTGGAGCGGAGCACCTTGACGAGACCGCGAATTTTCTACAGCAGACCCTCGGAAAGAAGAAAGCGCCTTAGAACAATGACCTACGAAGCGCTCATTGTCCTACAAGCCCTTAGACCTTGCAGATGCGAATTGATGGACCTATAATTGTGAAGATGAGGAAGGAATGGGTGATGTCAAGCGCGCAAAACGGGCTACAAAAAATTCAACCGGGGCTCACCTTCCCTACGATCGATTCGGACGAGATTAAGCCTCTAGAACGTATAGTACTGGTAAAACTTACCAGAATCTTTGTTTTCAAGATACAAGGGGGAATAGCTTCAAAGCTTGATGTTTTCGTATAGCTATGGTATGGACAGGGTTTATTGTATGGGTAGAGAGCACTCTATCCACTCTGCGGGCTGGACACGTTCAACGGCATCGCGTAATTCCCCGTTGCCAGAGACCTAGGTATAGAGTACAACATATAATTCCAGTCCCAACCCCCTCTCCTTTCAAATTATCCAAATCTGCAGTTTGATTGCAATATGTCATCCAACCATGGTCATCCAATCCTATTCCGAGGAGATCGTCGAGTGGAGAAGAGGGGAATGGCCGAAGTGGACTACAGCATAGAGAATGGATGCCAACCAAATTGGCGAGCTCGTACCGGTGCTATTGGTGTGACAGGGTCTGGCTCCCTCTCGGGAAGAGGATGGTTGGGTCTGGAATACACACAGGCCCACCGGTACTAACTAGGGGATGCGTAGTCAGCGCTCTAGGTGCATTTCGATTGCATCTTGATTGTTTGGGGAACATAGTCAGCACCCTGATCGGGTTCTCGGTATCGATTATGTAGGTTCTGTTGGATATTTCAAGGTCGGAGTGTGTGCCCTGTGCCCTGCATTTCGTGATGGGGCTGGTTAGGGCTGCAAAGAGGGGTTGAGTACGGAGCACAGTGAGACAGATGAGATCATGAAAGTGAAGAGATCAGATTCTAAGGCTCATCAATAGGTGTAGGTGTTGACATGCTACGGAGTACTCCGATATTCACACAATGGAAATCGAAGAGATCGGCGCTATTCTCCCACTAAAAACCCAAAACCCCAAAAAACGGTTTGAAAACATAGTCCAAGTCCAGACCGTTGACAGTGGAGAGAATTAAATTACCTGTATAATAATAGTACACGGAGTGCGGAGTACAAGTAAAATATGCCCCGATCCCAGCTGGATTGGCTGGAATGTCATCTTTGTCTCATGCATTGTCCAATCGCATCGGTATTGATCCCGGGTCCCGATACAATACACACACACACACACACACACACACACACACACACACACACGTCAGACTGAAAAGGCAGACTGCAGTAATCTGACCAGTCCTCCCCTGGGGTGCATTGCGACTGTATACACCGCGACACACGTCATTTGCAAGGCGACTAACGAGCAAGGTACGCTGAGATCTCGATATGAAAAAGAGCGGATATGGTTCAAAAGAAAGAAATCGTGGAAAAGAATGAAATAATTTGCCGTCTCTGATAGGTCAACTCGTCAGGTACCCGAAGCAAAATATGTGGGTCGTCAGACCCCAGTAGGCAGTAGAGTCGTAGGATCGGCTGAAGCAGCCGTCGCTCTATCCCCAGACGAGATTAGGGCCAGGAGAAAATTGGCCTGTGTGGCGCACAAGCCCCTGGGCTTTTTTTGCTGTTCCAATGAGAATCTACCGGGGCATCCGGCTCGATGTGATTGTGATCTTCCCGTACTCCGTCCCCCCTTTATCTATTCTAATATACGGGACTTAGTACAGTATACTCCGTAGTCCGGTGTAAGGAATGAAAGGGAGTGAGTTGTCCATAGTTTGGATCGTGGCTTGATTTGGACCATGGGTTTGGTCGATAAGTGGGGCCTAGTAACCATCGAAGTGGGTCCTTTTCTTCTTTTGTGCCTTACCTTCGGTATTTTATAAAGTCGAGACCCTTTCCCCCATTCTCTTTCTTCTCTCTCAGTCCATTCCTTCCTTCCTTCTTGCTCACTCACATTCCTTTCGAGTGCTCAATCCAATCTTCCTGCTGTGCAGTTGATCAATCCTTTAAACAACATCACACACACTCTCTCTCGAGTCATCTTTCCGATTCATTCGCAATGGCTCCTATCACCAAGACTCTCGCCCTTGCTGGCGCTTTCTTCGCCATGACTGGCTACTCGGCCCCCGTTGCCAAACGCGCCGTCGTTTGGGAAACCGTGACTGACATCGTCTGGACCACCGTCGATGTCACCACCACCGTCTACCCCCAGGCCACTAACACCGCTACTGTGGTCCCTATGGTCGCCAACGCTGTCCCTACCACTACCCCTGCTCCTGCTGTTGAAGCCTCTGTCCAGGAGCAGGAGAAGGTTGCGCCCACCACCTCCTCCACCACTACCGCTGCCGCTGTTCCTATCGTTGAGGAGAAGGCTGCGCCGACCACCTCCTCCACCACTGCCGCTCCCGCTGCTCCCACCGTGGAGGCCGAGCCCTATTCCGCCCCCGCTCCCGCTCCCGTCGTAGAGGCCGAGACCTCTTCTGCCGCTGCCCCTGCTGCTCCTGCTGCCACCCCTGCTGTCAATACCGAGACTGCCAACACCGAGGCAACTACCAAGAGCGCCCGCACCGGTGTCTGCTCCGAGGGCGTCCCTTGCACCGGTGAGATCACCTTCTACGACACTGCCACTACCTCCACCAACCCCAGCTCCTGCGGCACTACCAACGATGGTACCGTTGAGAACGTTCTCGCCCTGCCCCACGGTATCATGACCGATAGTGACTGCGGCAAGACCGTCACCGTCACATACAACGGCCAGACCGCCACCGGTATTGTGGTTGACAAGTGCATGGGCTGCGACAACGGCTCCGTCGATCTGTCTCGTCACTTCTTCGGTGAGCTTGCCCCGATGGACAAGGGCCGTGCCTCTGGTGCCAAGTGGTTCATCCACTAAATGTCGCGTCGACCGCGCGTTGGTGTTGATGGCCACGATTATGAATACGAACAATGGACACATCTCTGGTAGATTGCGCAAGTGGATATGGCCTTGACGGTCCTTCCCTTTTTTTTCACCTTTTTTTCACTTTACTGTGATCTTTCGACCTTCTTTCCCGGTCTCTCCGAGAGCGCAATCATTTATCTCTCAGAGAGACCGGGCCCTTATTTTACTTTTCGTTCACTCCCTTGACCCTGGATCTTTTTACCATTTCGCGTGTCCCTAGCGGACAGCATTCACATTTTACCCATTTTTCATGTTCATAGAATCTTCTCTTCGCAGTCTTCTTGTGCAATACCACCCTATGATGGACCCCATTCGGCCATAACACATAAGCTTACGATCCCTGCGCGCATGCTGGCAAGTCATGGACGGTTTCTCTTACGAGATCTCGAACATGCAAATGCGACAGGCCAATGACGATTACGATGATCATGCTCACGAAACGAAAAACAAACAAAAAAATAAGGCATATTGCAGGAGGCGGATCATTGAATGAAACTCGATTCGTTTGACTCATGTTTGCTCCGATAGTCTCTCCTCGAGTATTCGTAGTAGTATCCAGGTATCATTTCCGGGGACTCTTTGTTTATACGAGTATTCTGTCCGGAGTAGCCTCGCCCCTTTCCACTTTTGAGACCCAAGTCGACCCCAAAAGGGGAAATGAACCACAGCAACGCAAGGCTAGTGACTGTGACTGCTCCGTACTGGTCAATGCTAAGACCGCTGCGCCTCATTTCTACTTTAGGACGCTCTATTGCGGGCCTTCCTTTCCAGCCAAGACAGGCTATGCTGTATAGCGTTCTCTTACGGTATTGTCTTGAATTTTGGATCAATTAAGAAGTGCTCTGGCGATTTCTGTCTTGCCTGTCTATGCTCGAGCCCTAAACACCATCAACGATCAACATATGATCCAGCTCAATCAAACACCACGCCGTTCCTCAGCGTCCCAATACCATCAATAACCACATCCATCTGCGTCCCAGGGACAAGGTACTTGGGCGGCGAGAGACCAGCACCGACACCTAAGACAAGTCAGCTCAAATAATCCAACCAAAGAAAACCACGAAAGAGATGAAACTCACCACCAGGCGTCCCCGTCATAATAACACTCCCCTTCTGCAACGTCGTACCCTGCGAAAGATACGACACTAGATACGCACAATCGAACAAAAGATCCGCAACATACTCCTCCTGCCTAACCTCCCCATCAATGATCGTCTTCAGCAGAAGCTTACTAGGATCAGAGATATCGCTCGCAGCAACAAGACACGGTCCCAGCGGCGCAAAGGTATCAAAGCCCTTTGAGAATCCCCATTGCGGAACACGCCCCGCGAGCGCCGGGTCGCGCTGCAGCTTGCGCGCGGAAATATCGTTGCCGACTGTGTAGGCTGCTACGTATGAAAGCGAATCCTCCGTGGAGACGTTCTTGGCGTCGCGGCCGATTACAAGACACTATGGGCGTTTGTTAGTATACTGATATTACCCCAGGACAGGGTATCCGGAAACAGGGGTCTTGTCTTACGAGCTCGCCTTCATAATCTGCCTGTGAGTCCTGTGCGATCTGTGGGATTACTACTGGTGCGCCGTGGTCGTGGATTGTGGTGTTTGGCTTGAAGAATATAAATGGGAATGGGGGTGGAGTGCGGCCGGCTTCTTTGACTGTTGACACGGTCGATATATATAAGTAACTGTCCTCGGCGAGAGTTTGTTCCACTAAGGGTGGGAAACTTTACCATGTTTCGCATAGTTCAATCCGACACAACGCAGAATAGGAACATCTGCCTGCGCCAATGGGCCTAGGATGGTCTTCACAGAGACGATTTCATCGGTGACGCGTGTTTTGCCCGTCGTGTCGTAGATGTCGTCGCCTTCGATCACTCGTGCTTGCAGGTTGTTGGACTCGGTTATAAAGCCCAGATCTGTTGTTGGGGTGGGGAGGATTGGCTCGCCGCGCAGGGTGCGGCCGTCTGTAGCGATGAAGCGGATTAGGCGTTTCCACGGGAGAGACATGGCTTCGGATTTCTTTTTGGTTCTTGATATTCGATTCCTTGAACTTGGATTGGCTAATAGAAGGGAATTCATAGCGAGGGTTGGGGCGTTATATGGCTCTTTACTGTCGTTGTGACGGGGAAAGATCGGGTATACCGGGTTTGTCGGGTGTACATCCGGGATGGGGTTCTCGTAGCTGACCAAATGAGAGATGGGGAAATTGGGGTAACTGAAATGACGAAATCTTATGATTATTATTATGGTTCTTCGGAAAACCATAAGGTATTCTTCCGGGGATCGGATGTCTATAGTGTCTAGACCGATACTGATGAACAGAAGCAAAGGGGAAGGCACTAGAGACCTGGTACCGGTGTACTTCTTTATAGATAGAAAAAATAGACAGGGGAACGAAGGATACATCAAATATGAGGTACATAGTTATAGTCCTTCAAGAGGAAGTAGGATATTCCCTTTGGAAACAGCCTTGAAAACTCTACAATTCCAACTTCGTCCAAGCTCGATCAATCTCTTGCTCGGCATCATATCCATAGCACCATATCTGAGTTGCCGGGTCACTCCACTGGTTAGGACTGTGACTGAAAGGCAAACCCATAGTTTCGGGCTTCATAGCTCCATCACGGGCTTCCTGCAGCGGCCCATCGGCGAAATGCCATAGCTTTCCATTCAGAAGACTCGCCTCCTGCATCATTCCAGCTCGTTCAATGCGGACCTGCTCGAATATACGCAACGCTTTGGGGATATCTGTGGCATCCTGGATTTTGGACAGAGATCGTGCTAGTGCTGCGCCGTCTTCAACAGCCATTGCCGCACCTTGTGCAGTTTTAGTGACTATTAACGTGAATTGTGATTCTGCACTTACCCTGCGACATGTAAGGCAGCATTGCATGTGCTGCATCTCCTAGTATTAGAACCTTGCCATTTACCCAGCGAGATAGCGGGACTCCACTGATTAGTGGCCATTTGATGGTTTTCTCGACGAGTCCAATAATCTTCTCAAGCCTGGAAACTTATTAATAAGTAGACATGCCAGGAAGATTCATAGACTTATACCGGGTATCCCATCCTTGGAACTCGCGTCTCATATCACTGAGGGTATTCTTCTGATCCCAGGTTGCAGGATCACTGTCATCTGGATGCGAGAGAACCATATTGAAAGACTTGCCGGCTCCAATGGTGTATGTCATTACGTGCCGCTGATCACCAAACCTAGCAAAATGGTCAGTCTAATCTCGAACATCCTTGCATACTTGTGCTAACCAGATATTGAGAGCCGGCTTTTCCAACAGCCAGGAAACCTCCGGGTCTTCCTTAATGCGCTCCACATCCACGGTAGCCCGGTAAGCTGCAAACCCAGTCTTCTCAAATGCAGGCTTGTCGCTCTCATCGAGAGTTCCACGAGCAACTGACTTAACACCTACAAAGTATCAGAGCCGGTCATATATATCTTGAACAGGGAGACCCATACCATCTGCGGCAACGATCAAATCAGCCGAAGCAGTTTCCCCATTCGCAAGAACAATGCTTGGTCCCTCGATATCATATCCAACAACCCTCGAAGCAACCTTGACCGTAATGCCCAGATCCAGGGCGCGTCTATGCAGCGCAGAATGAAAGTTTGCGCGGTGGATCACATAGTATGGTGCGCCGAACTGTTCTCGAAAGTTTGGGATGAGCCGTGTAAGGCCTATGACATCTCCTGATTGCCAGCGTCGGAAAGAAATGGACTCGGGCTCGGTCACATACTGTTCCAGATACGGGTCCAGACCGAGTCTGCTCAGGAGGCGAGTTGAGTTGGATGGGATTTGGATACCGGCGCCAACCTGTGGTACGCGATCAGCTTTTGTTAACACCAATAGCAGATATCCAGTACTTCTCCGAGCTTCTTTGCTTGCTCGTATACAGTCACAGTGTGGCCGGAACTTGCGAGCGCAATGGCTGTTGCCAGTCCGGCGAGTCCGGCACCCACGACGATAATTTTTAGGGGGCCCTTTGCAGGAATAATCTTCTCAACTGCTAATGGATCATTTAAAAATTCGAGGCAGTTGCTGGGGTATGTTGGGGTCTATCTATTCATCAATATTTGAGACGCTGACATTGCCGTTTCGGGATGGGAAACCCACCTTCAAGGATGCCTGAGAGACATAGCCATTGGCCTGACCATTGGACACCATCTTGCTTATTGTCACTTTCTTTGTTTCAAAGTCAAATAATTGGACCTCGTCAACAGCGCATCGGATCACCGCCTTTATGACTCCTCGACAGGGATTGCACCGGGGAAGGCTACCCGATCTTGCCCCGGACCTTAGCAAGAGAGGACGATCTTACGAAAGTGGTCAAGATATATCTTAGCGATCATTCCTCCATAAAATGAAGGCAATACAATCTAAATATATCTCTCATTACCACAAAATCCCCAACAATGACTTCAACTCAAGTGGAAAGTGTCCTCGACACAGAGGAACAGCTTCTCATCGACCTCGAAGCAAGCAAGACCCTTCCTCTGTGGAAGCAGATGGCTCGTCTGAACCCCCCAGCGCCAAACCCGACAACAGTCCCAAATGTCTGGAAGTACAGCACCATCAGGCCTAACTTAGAGCGCGCTGGAAATCTCGTCCCAGCATCTCAGGCTGAGCGCCGGGTGCTGATGCTAACCAACCCAGCTCGAGGTATGTACAAAGTTATCTTTTATTTTCACATTGCCTCATAGAGTTTTACTTTCATATACTGCGTATAACTACTTCTGACATCCTATCCAAGATGCCCCTTTCACTACGGACACCCTCTACGCTGGTCTGCAGCTCGTGATGCCCAACGAGACTGCACGCGCTCATCGACACACGGCCTTTGCCATGCGCTTCATCATCGAAGGCCAGGGCGGTTTTACTGCTGTCCACGGCAGGCGCATTACGATGCAGCGCGGAGACGTCATCCTCACCCCGACCTGGAACTACCATGACCACGGCAAAGATGGCTCTGGGCCTATGGTGTGGTTGGATGGGCTGGATTTACCCAATTTCATACACTTCCCTGTGCACTTTGTAGAGCATTTCGATAAGCCCCGCTATCCCGCGGAGAATGTTGATAGTACCACTTCGCCATTAGTTTTCCCGTGGGTTACCATGAAGGCACAGTTGGATGGGGTTGCTGGGGATTGGGCTACTAAGAGATACTTGAAGGAAGACGGGCGCGAAGGTACGCGTTCCCTCTTTTATACTTCCATTCGGTAGGTGGGAAGATGGCTAATGATTTTCATAGTGAGTCGCGTCCTTGGAGGATGTGCTGAGCGAATTTCGGCATCTAAGGCTTCGCCTTCCCGGCGCGAGACTACGTCCGCTGTCTATCATGTCATCACCGGCAAAGGACGCTCCACTATCGGTGATAAGGAATATATCTGGGAGCAGGGTGATACCTTCTGTGTTCCGGCGTGGTACAGATATCAGCACTTTGCGGATGCTGATGAACCGGTTTATCTATATCGGTTTGACGACAAGCCCATGATTGATGCATTGGGCTTCTATCGCTCGGAAGATATGGACGTTGAGTCCCTTGTGGATGAGTGAAGCCTTGAAGCCCACTTGGTTGCATGTGTGGTTAGAGTATCGTGGGAAGGTCGATCAAGTGATAGAACGTAACACAACCCCTGGAATAAGTGGAAATCCCACAATGAGAACAACACTTGTCGAAGATACTCTCCCATGGACACAGTTCTGAAAAACTGTAAAGCGGTCTTCATTGGCTTCGTAAGATCGTCTGCCCGTTCCGTGACAGAGGGCCACACGAAACAAGCATCGAGAGCATCATAATCTATAAAACATCTAAACAACAGCCTCCTGCAATCCACACATCAAGATGGCACGTAGGGCTCATCACTTCTGACAAGATACACTTCTCCAACGAGAACTGTACACCCAACCACCATAGAGATAGCAATGATGGGAAGGTTCACACGGGCAAATTCCAGGCTGCCAACACGGATGTGCTTTCTCGCCAAGATATCCCGCCACAGCATGCCAGCCAGCGAAGCACTAAACGCAGTGCTAAATGCGCCATAATTGACTCCAAGTGCCATGGTGTACACAGTGGCCCACCATGTGCGATCGCTGATGGGAGTTCCGTTGGCTTCGTGGATCTTCTGCCATGCTTGTATAACGCGCGAGAGGAGAATCGTGGTGCCTATATTCGTGCCAGCAAACTGGTTATCAGACCATGACGAGTTAGCGGTTCAAATTCAGACAGAAGAAGTGGTCAACCCATTGCTCGAATACTCACATTGCACAGAATCACAGATAGGAATCCCATTCCACCGATACTGCCTATTACCCCGGTCTTTTCCACCCAGTGGTTCCATCCGTACGCAAAAACCGGAACCCACCCCTTGGTGACAAGCGCCTGCACCAGGATAAACATCGTGAAAGCGAAGGGTACCAGTGCGAAAGGCATGTGGGATACTACGACCGTCACGGTGGGGAATGTCTCCTGTGACCAGCGATAGAGATCAGCAGCGAGCGACACTAACGTGCGTGGGCCGTTGGCCTGAAAATATGGGTATCCTGGCTTCTCCTCATCGATCGTTGTGTCGGTGGTTTGCCTCGAGTCCAGCGCCTCGGGAGTCGTTGCGCGAGCTAGTTGTTTACTGTCAATCGCAACGCCGCCTGTCTGTAGGTCTGGGAACTTTTCCTTATCGACGAGGACAGAAGCTGACCATGGAGTTCCGCACTCTGGGCCAGGGTTCTTTGAGGCGACATCACTATCGGTGCTCTTAAGCGAGGTATTGCCATCCGCATGCTCGCTGTGGTGGCGTATGCCCAAAGCATCGTATTGCCCAGGCTGGTCCGACCCCGAGGTATCCGGACCCATAATGTCTGGCCGGGGTTGCTGCTCCTCTTGTCTGCGCATTTCTCGCTCTGTCTGTGCCTCTTCAACCTCCTGTCGACCCTTCGCGGCAATCTCACGGGTGTCGTGGCGATGGAGCCAACCAAATGCGAGATCCCAGCAGAACATAACAAAAGCAGCAGGCAATGTAACCCAGAAAACAGGATTCTCTTTGCCTGATGCATTAATTGCCAAGAGGGTGATAAGCGTAGCGGCCATAATAATTCCCCCGAAAGATGCACCCTTCTTATCTAAGAACGGGTTCATGATCTCTTCTAGCGAGAGCTGCTTTCCCTCCAGATCATCCGCTTCCTCTTTCTCTTCGGAGGTTCCTCTGGCATGAGGAATGTTGGGGTTCACGGGTGGTTTATTCTTTTGGTCCTCAGAAAGCTCATGCATTGTGATGGATAGAGGGATGAGGGATTCGTCGGCGAAAATGATATATAGCAGGAACGGGAAAAGAACGATTGCCGTCACAACTACAGGAACGATCATATTGGCTGTGTAGACAATGAACTTGATCTTGAAGGCGCCTGCAAGGACCAGGTTGGTAGGGTTGGAGGAGACAAGAATCGCGGAGGCAATATTTGCTACAGCAAACTGGCTGTGGATCCAGGCTCTGGGGTGGACGATATTGCTTGATACACGGGTCATGTATGCGAGGAAAGCTGTACCGGACAAAATGATCGGGTCGTTTCCGATGAAACTACCTAACCCGAAGAAGAACACAAACAGGTAAAAGAACAGTCGGTGCCCGACCTTACCTGCCTTTTGGAGAACCCTGAAGGCCAGATATCTGATAAGGCCGGAGGCATCAATCGAGATGGCAATATAGGCGAGTGTGAGGAAGAAGACCATGATATCAATGGGATTAATGTTGTCGGCCCCGACTATTCCATCATGTACCTCTTTTCGGCCAATAGCCAAAATAGCGAGAAGGAACAGATCCGCTATTAAAGGCGCCGTGACAAAGTTCAATGGAAAGCGAAACTTCACAAAAATGGGTTGCTTGTCATCGGAACGAGAACGAGTCCGGTGGGGTATTATGCGCATGGCACTCAAGATGTCCAGAAACCCGTTGGTGAGCCATCGAGGTAGGTATAGAGGGATATGGAATGGGAAAAGGACAATGGTATCTGCACAAAGAAGCCAAAAGTAAGTCTCAATCTCACATTCTAGGCACAGCCACACTTACTAGTTATAACAAAAATGATCAAGGTGATAATTGATCGCCAACTTTTGATTTTCGATGTGTCAAGTTCGTCGTACATTTTGAATATCTGTTTCTCTGAGGTTCAAGGACATGCACTGGGTAGCTTTTGCCGTCAGGCACCAAGTCAGCCTCTCTCGTGCTTCAGCCACTGTCGGGTATGACAAAATACCGGAATGCGGAACAAGAGAAATGTGCATATGAAGATCCCACTCTTGTTTTTATTGCAAATGCATTTCTGTTGTGCAAGAGATCTCTAGCAACTATCCTAGTTGCTTCCTGTCAAAGATCCAGAGAAATTTCACTTGCGCGTTGTTCTCTGTTATGCTTGAAGTGAAATTATCAAGACGTGGGGAAATCGAGTGGACTGCCCCTCATAATCACAGCGGCAAGGTCAAATGATTTATGACGGTTGACATAGACCAGGGGAGGGCGAGAGGTGGGAACCCAAGCTGCTAATGAATGTCAAGCAAGCGTTAAGCAAGCCCTGTGAGGCTGTGGAATATCTCCGTGTCGAAGTGGGTTCTGTGGAGAGTGTGCTTTATTAAAGTTGAGCTAGAATCCAGGCGAAGTAATCAGTTCCTTCGACGCTAACGCAACGTTGCGACAGCGAGAACCAGGATGAGAGAAATTTTCGCCTAAAGTCCCGACGTCTGAGCCTCAATAGAAAGGGCAATCAAAAAGATCAGAAAGCAGAGTAAGACACGGGACACAAGTGACATTCTCGTTAGTTGTTAGCTGTTGGCAAGTACGTAGGTAACGTCCAATAAAAGGAGTCAAGACTCTTCGAGATTGGCCACATTTTGAGAACCCCGCACTCTTCCAATTTGGGAAGTTGATCGTCACCCGCGGACTTTAATGTTGGCTTTAATATGTTGGACCCATGGTTCGGCCAATATCAAGTCCCAGCCTTTTGAGATTCTTGTGACTTTGAGTTGAATCGTTACAACATAGATGTTTCTTGGAAACACCTACGGATCGCCCAACACAGCCCACTGCGCAATATGCATGACATGCTGAACTTGCCAATCGGCGGGAGCTGAGGTTGCCCCATCTCGTATTCACGCCCGGGTTGCTGCGCCCGCCCAAATCAACATCACGGGGCACTTGTCGTTCCGAGGCTTTGGCCTTAGCGATAGAGGTTTCCCGCCAGAGCTATCCAATCCTAGCTAGGCCGAGGCTCTAAAATCCGAGATGAGGCTGTTGCTGACGAAACAACTCGCACCCGGGCTGCATGCGCTCTTCGCTTTGTTGACCAAGGTCAATATGCGGAGTAGCGCTTCGTGGATAAGACGGCCCAGAAGCTCCTTGCTTTACTTCTTTCTTTGTTTCTTATGATTTCACGTCGAGCCTCACTAAGTCACTGTCAGGATTAGAGAACAACATAACAACACATTAATATATGCCTTTTTTGCTGCTTTATCCTAAAGTTACCGTCGCCGGAGACGGATAACATGCAATGCCAGCAATTCCCCTTGTCACCCCCTTCCTGGGGAATGCTCTTGTGCATCGTGCTACTGCATCGCCCCCTAACGTGACAACAGCTGCAAGCGCCCTATCTCACGAGGTTGTTTGCGCATGGCCGGTTTCCGGTCAATATGGCCCGGGGACCCGAGTCCTGTATGTTTCCTTTACAAAGAGACCGGCAGGGTTATCATGATATGCTGACACTCACGCCAGATACTATGTTTTAATTGCAGCCTGTGTAGTTGCCCGCAAAGTAGAATGGATTCGGAACGCTTGTCTAGCCGCTGTGTTACTCTTTCCCGCTATCGCGGCTCTTCATGGAATTGTTCTTGCTGCGGTCCATGTCGACGGTGAGTCGAGCGAAACTTTTGCAACGGGTCGATCTTTCTTACCTGGCGTGACCCATCGGAATGACCACCGAATCTAATATTCTATAGGCGCTGTCGACATGGATATCTACGGGGCATTCCAGCTTTGCGCAATCGGTATCTTAACCGCCCCAGCCACCGTCAGGCTGTCCCGGACTTACTTCAACAATCCCGGCCGTGATATCATCTTTTTGTGGACAGTCCTTCTCCTGGCTGGGCTAGTGAGCTTGATCGTGGAATTCATGCGTCTCAACCCCACTACTTGCCCAGTTGACGACGAGGCAAGCATCCTCTGGGACTTAACGGGTGATTTTCCATATGGCTCCAACTGTGGCATTGCCTGTACCCCAGATAATGGGCCAGTCTCACCATTGCGACTAGGAGCAGCCGACAATATCTACGTGATCCCGGTGCCTCGTGAGCTGTCGTTCAATGCCACTACGCTCGTTGCGGCCGCATGCTGCATCCCTGCCATCCTGTCGCTGGTATCCATGTGGATCAAAATCTTGGACGATAACTGGGAGAAGTTCTCCAATGGAAAGCCTAAGCAGGAGCCAGATGAACCGATTGTGGGAACCAACGGAGCTACGATCAACCATATGACCAGGATTACCGACAGGATAAGCAAATGGTTAGCTCTCATTGAGATACCGGTGTTTGCTGCAGCAGTGCTGGCAATCCTCGCGAAAGGCGAAATGAACTTTTGGAGTAGGCAAATGAGGCACCAAACAGAGCCTATGCAAAGCATTGGTAAGTAAATGGTTTACCGTGTCTGGCTTTTGCGATCGACAATGCAAATGGCGAAAGTTCACTAACAGGTAATTCCTTAGGTCAATGGGCGCCAATTGTCGGTACGGCACTCGCTGTATTGGGGTCACTATATCTGCTCCTCTCTGCAGATATGGAAGCCGCCGGAAGGGAAGATGGGCAGCAAGAAGAGACTATTGTCGGAAAATGCCCAAACTGTGACTGTTCTGCTTCGGAGACCGGCAGCAGTTCTGGACAAGGCTCTAAAACAAGTGCCGAGAGGCAGGAACCCGATATCGAAATGACAACCATACGCCGCCCTACTACCAACCAGACCACTACCACCCAACCCCAGCACGATCTAGGAAGGCGAAGGGTTGCCCAGTTCTTAAACGCACTAAGTGCCATTATGACCGCCAAAGCCCACAAACAAATCGAAAAAACGGGGTTCAAACCCGACGCGAAAACAACTTATCCCGAGACCCCAGGAGAAGAATACAAAAATGGAAACCTCAGAACTCTACAAGATAAATACAAAAGGTCATCTACACCCGATAACCGATCAAGGCCTGGAAGTTTCATAACCAGGAGGGACTCCGTTGATAATGGTGAAGGCAGCTCAAGGAGGCCCCGGAGTCCAACACGTCGTTCACTGCCTACCCCAGCTGCCTCTCGGCCAAGATCCCGTCAGAATCACTCGAATTCACTCCCGACACAAGGAATATCTGGGACATTAACCTTGCAGTGTCCTCCTGGGTCGGCGCCTGCGGAAAGGCCAACATTAGGTCCGTGGGATATAACGCCGAGCTCGCGAAGTAGAGCACCATCTATTTCCGAGGTCAGCCCCAAAACTTCATCGCCGGGTCTTCAGTCTACCCCGGAGATAGTGGTATCTACCCATGAAGGTAGTTGATTGTTTTATCTGTAGTATTTTTGGGTCCCGGTGTTTCCAATGGTGATTTTCTGGGCGCGGCAAGCCCGCTTTACGATTTAACGAGTTTATCATGTCTTGGGTAGATATCTGTTGGATTAAATGGTGTATATATACAAGGTTGCTTCATATAATAGTACATTCATGAACAAAGCATTACCTCCATGCTCGGGCGCTTTTCAAATATCTCCACTGAACCGAAGTCTGGAAACACCAAGATTCACTTATCGCAAGAAATGACCAAATAGAAGAGACATACACCTGAAAATATATCCGAAAAAGTCAAGATAATGACTGCTGTCCACCATAACTGGATGATATCCTCACCCCGGAAACACCGGGTAGCTATCCGCCCTACCCCCGGCCGACACTTCCCCAGAAACAACCACGTCCCGACAACCCCCAATCGTATGACACCACTAATATGAAATGGCATCAACTTCACCGGATAACGAAACATCTAACGGGCGGCCCTCCAAAAGGCGCCGTGTAGCTATCGCTTGTGATGCATGTCGAACCCGCAAATCCCGGTGTGACGGCAAGCGGCCCAGCTGCTCGTTATGTCAGGATTTGGGGTTTGCGTGTGTTTACACCCCGCCACCAACGGTCGCTAATGTTATCGTGCAGAAGGACTATCTGCATGGGCTTGAGGATAGGGTAAAGAGGCTCGAAGAGTCCTTTGGGGCTGTGAGGGGTGATTTAGATGGGTTGGCGAAAAGAGTTGATTGTGGTCCTCGAAGGGACAAAGAAAGGGAGTCTGCTATTTCTGGTCGGAATGTCGGGGAGAGTGAGGCTGAGACTAGAATCGCTGCACCGATGCCTGATTTGACTGGGACGGAGGATTCAGTCGATGGTATGGGTGCGGTGATTTTTGCTGATGAGGAGGATTCCGGGTTCTTTGGTAAGTGTATCTGCTTGATAAGGGGGTTCTAGACTGCTAAATTTTTATCAGGTCCTTCTTCGAATATTGCATTTCTTCGACATTTGTCGAGCGCTATTGTCCAACCGGGTTATTTCCCTTCACCTGGCGCCGCCGAGGGTGGCTTCGTGAATGCATCAAGACCATCATCACCACCCCAGAGGGGTCAAGACCGGCGCATGCAGGTGAACATGTTTGCTTTACCACCGCAGGCAAATACTTTGGAGCTCATCAAACGCTATTTCTCTAACACAGGCTTGCTATTTCCTTACATATACCCACCCGTCTTCCTGGACACATATCACCAGATGACACGGGAGAACTTCAATGGGGTACGAAGGACTTGGCTTGGTCTGTTGAACATGGTGCTGGCTATGGCTACTATCACTGCAATTCCTGGAAGTGCGAGCGCAGATGCTCGGATTAAAGAATCGGATGTCTTTTATCAGCGTGGCCTTGGTTTGTGTGGGAGTGAAATCTTGCGAGGGACAACCCTAGAAGTGGGTAGGTAACTCCCAACTCTTGCCTTCTTGAGAATATTGTCCTGACTATGTGTCCCTAGTTCAATATTTGCTTCTGATGGGCCAATATCTCCAAGGCACGCAAAAGTCAATTCAAGCATGGACTGTCCATGGATTAGCCGTCAAAGCCGCTCTTCAGCTTGGATTACATTCACGGCATGCGTCCAAAGTATTTTCTCCTCTTGAGCAGGAAATGCGAAAGCGGACTTGGTACGGTTGTGTGGTTTTAGACCGGTAAGTGGCTAAAGCTCCACACGTCAAACATATGCTGACAATATAGAACTCTGAGCATGACCTTCGGCAGACCTGCAGCCATTCCAGATGGCTACGTCAAGCTCGAGCTGCCCACGAAACGGGATTTTGAAACTCCAGCAGGGTTCGTGGACGACGAGACGGTGGCCTTGAGTGTTGTGTTCTTCAACTCGACAATGTAAGTGGTTGGGCTTTACACCCGTAGTCCCAGTTTCTGACATATACCAGTGGACTCTATAAGCAGCTCTGGAGCGTCATAGAGCTCCTCTATGGCCAAAACATCGGCTGCGATGATCCATTGCCAGTCAGCGAAACCGTGGCCCACATCTTCAGCTTGGAACAGCATTTGTTCTCCTGGGAACGGGCACTTGCCCATCCATTGCATCTTATATCGTCAGCTGGTATTGAGAATCTGCCTCGTGACCAGACGTCGACCAATTCTCAATACCACTCGTTGAAGTTTCAAGTCATCCTAACCTTGAGATATCTTAATCTTCGAGTCTTGCTCCACCGCCCGGTATTGGTCAAATTTATCACTGCAAGCAGGTCCCCTGATCGCGATCCCCAGGATATGAGATTGTTGCAACAGATTGGTATGAACAGCTTGCAGATATGCGCGGACTCCGCGATGGAGATCATTGATATCGTACACCGCATGGTATCAGAACCTGGATGGAAACACAGCCTTTTGGGAGCTTGGTGGTTCTCCTTATACTATAGTATGCTCCGAATTCCTCACTCTGGAGGTTTATATGCTGATAGCTTTTGAGCTTTCAATGCGGCACTGGTCCTCATCGGAGTGGTTTGGGTCTACCGTGATGCAAGCCTAACAGGAACTCCGATGACAGACCGAGCAAGCAAAGCCAGACAATATCCCAGTCGTGCAGTAGCAGCGCTTTCCAGGCTCGATGAAGGAAACCGGTTAGTCGATCGATGTCGGTATTACTTGGAACAATTCAGCAAGGTCTTGGACGATCCTGGTTAGTCTCTTTTCCATCTTCTTTATATTTGTGATTGTGCTAACAATACTGTTTATTAGAATCGAGCTTCGATGCTTCGACTACAACGCTTCCCGCTCTTCATGGTAGTCGAACAGGCCTTACAGGGGATGACTTTAGTCTCTCACCATTTGGTATGGAACTTGGGGAGTTCATGATGGATGGAGACCTTGTTGCGATGATAGATCGCCAGGGACTTCTTCCCGTAGATCCTGAGTCAACCTTTACTGCTTGATTTCTGGTTCTGGCAACCGTATTTGTACCAATATTATACTTCATGGCAGCTATTGTTGATATTAATATCCTCAATCTATTCTGGCCAGGCTCCTGGTGTATATATAAAGATGTATACTCAATTTCTTGCTCATGTGTGTAAGTACGAGGTTATCTGACATCAACTGCCCGGGTGTCCCGGGCTCGGGCCCATATCCTTTTGGGAGGGGGGTCCTTTTTTGATATCCGGCGTGGCTATTATGTTTGTCAATGAAAGGCCATTTGCATGGCATAAATTATCAAAATTAGCTTTGGTAGTTATTACTGTCCAGAAGTAGATATTTCAACTACCAGATGATCACGCATCATCGCCCTCAAGCTCCCTTCTCCGCTCAAGTTTAGCCCGATGCGCCATCTTCGAGACCAGCGTCGCCATTCCAGCATGATCGCAGTCAATATGAGGCTCTTTTTCCAGCAAGATATCGCCCTCCTGCCCATCACGCTTAGAAAAGTCGAAAGCCTTCGGCTTATCACAGTTATACTGTGCATTAGCGGCGCGAAGAAGGCAGATCTCATTCTTCATGCAGTCATCATCGCAACTCTCGACTTCGAATCCACGAGAACGTCTCGCCCAGTAATCTTGGAAAACGGTCGGATCACGTTCCATGGCGACAGTGACGTTGTGCCAGAAAGCCGGACTAATCTCAGCTTTGGGATCTGTGAGCGGAGGAGAGATCTTGGATCCGTAGTCTGCTTTGGCAGAGTAATAAGGTACCCATTCTGGCTTTGTCTGGAAGGATGGGTCGCTGATGTTGGCGATGTACTGGGTGTAATCCAGGACGCCGAAGGTGACTGGGTCAACCTCGTAGACACGGAAAGAGGGCGAGCCTTCTGTTGGCGTCACCGCTGGAGCGACATAACCCATTGCAGTGGCCGTGTTCCACTCACGGTTGTTGTAGTCGGAGTATGCGATCTGGAACCCATCTCTGTGCGTATGGCCATAGAATAATCCTGAAATGGTGGCGTCGTAGCGCTGCACGATCTGGTCAAAGTACTCCGAATGGTCACGGAAGTGATCAGGTACACCGGATGGGATGTGGGCGATCAGCCATGCGCGTTGACCTGCGTCCTCGGCGGCCTGCAATTCCTGGATGAGCCATTCAAATTGTCCGCGTGGGTCTTTCTCCATTGGCTCCTGGTACATATAGAAGTTGTATATGTAGTAGAAGATGCTGTTGTATGAAATAATGCGCAGATTGCTGTTGGGGTGGACGGCTGAGTACGAGGCAAATTGATCCGCAGACTTGACGGAAGGAATGCCCGTGAGTGCATACCAATCTTCCGCAAGTGTATCGTAGGCCCATTGAGGATCGGCTTCATGGGAAGCATCTGCAGGGAAGAGGTTGAGTGGTGCGGTGTCATGGTTTCCTATGGCAGCGTACACTGTGCCGATATCTTTTTCCATTGCGCTGTACGTGGCATTTAGCCCTTTCAGAGCTTCGGCCTTGTCGACCAACCAGATATCGTGAGCCACCACATCTCCAGTGTAAATGGAGAACTCTGGCTTAATGTCTGCGATAGCAGCATGCAAGCTCTCCTGAAGTATTTGTGGTGGGTCACACTTTGTGTTTCCAAATGGTCCACATGGGTGTTCTGTATTCTCAGGTGCATCTTCATCTGACCAAGATCTGCAACAGATGGGCTTGGAGCACTTGTAGTTGGATCCAGGCTCGTAGAGGAGGTCCACATGTGTATCGCTGAAATGGACGACTCTCAGCGGCGTCTTTCCGCTAGGTGGAGGTCTCACAGTCTTTGGCTTAGGTGAAGGGAATGCCAGACTGTAAGTATGAACTTCGGGGTATTTGCAGAGCCCGACCAAACTAGCGCACAGTGTCTTGGAAGTATCAGAGTTAAGTTGTAAAGCATTGAAAGCATCATGCAATGCGGGGCCTTCTTTATCGATGATTCCGGCGCAGACATCTGGGTCCTCGACCTGTATGCTTGTGATTAATGGAATTGAGCCAGTAGCTCCCGAAAACTGTCAACATACCCCGCTGATTTTGCACAATCCGGTGAACACATCGACCATGAAATCCTCACCGAGTCCTGCGGTAACCTTAATGCTACCGAGGAGAACCTGTAGAATTGCGTAGAGTCAGCTAAAGAGCTTTACAAGTGATGGAGGTGCCGAGCACAGGCATACCTGGCAAGCACCGCAGTTCACTGCATTCTTGAAGTCGTCCCAGATGGAAGCTATGGAGTTCTCGACTTCTGTCTCGGCTCGTACACCCCGGAGGGATGCCGAAAGCCCGAACGCCAGTAGCAACGTGTTGAGTCTCATCTCGATGAGGATTAACTAGACGAAGCCGCTGGTTTGACAAGGACAACCTTGGAAGCAGTCAGGGCACTCTGTACCTTCCCAGCAAACTCCAGGGCAGTCGGCATCTTATATATCACCGGCCAAGAGGAGACGGGCAGACCCTTTCGTACTTCAACAAATAGAAGGTTGTTCTACAGCTCGCTTAGAAGAATTGAACTAAAGGCATGCAACTACCTACCCACATAACGAAGATCTCGTTCGGTTCCGATATAGCCTTGGGACAACTTTTACCATGTGATAAACAGTCAAGTAGTATCCAGTATTCCCGGAATCCACGTTGTGGTGAGCACATTTATTCATTAAGCACAAAGCACAGAAGCGGAGAATAATAGCAGCCGATATACCGAGAGGGGTTCTCGCAATTACATACTAAAATGAGAATTTGAAGGCAGCCAAGGAGCTAGCAAGTAGTTCCTTGTAACGTTGCGAAGCCGCTGATCTCAGGGGCTGACGATCATAGGTAGCCGTTGGATTCCTCTTGGCGTGTTCGCATAAACTCGGGAACTTATGACATTAAGAAAAATAGTCATCGCGGCGTTCAAACGAAACTGTAGTGGCGGAATATAGGTGAACAATCAGAAGCTTGCTTAAATGTAGGTATACATAGCACCACGAAGCTCATCCAGTGACAGAGAAATCATGGATGAATCGGTCCACCCTGTCGACCGTTGTACATGCCAAGCTCGGTGCCTGGAGGAATTGCGGTGCGAAGACTGTCATGCGGGCATAAGAGAACGATCGGTTGTCCAGAATGTATATGGGGTAGAAGATCAATACCATGCTCACATATGCTGATTCGGTGTACGGAGTTTGGGGTAAGAGGGCTGCAGCTTTTGGCGTGACACATCACACTAAAAATTGGCGAGTAGATCACTTGTCGATCGCAAATATCCCAGAACCACCGGTCTGATACGGAAGTTCCTCACCCCTCAGTACAGCCTTGCAGCATCCAGGTCGATTCAATATAGTAACTGCCACGTGCATTCCAATGGATGAAACTTTAGGACTCGGGAAGATGGAAGGGCAGGGACCATGAGCGAAGTGCCTATATACAACATAGGCGCGGACCAACACGGCCCCTGACAAAGTGCTCGTACAGGTGTCGTGCACGCAAAAACAACAAAAACCATCACAGTGTTGTGTCACATTCCATAGATCTCACGGGAAGCTCGAACTTTCATTGTGGGTTAGCTCGCTTTTGTCCAGGATGTTCATTGGGTGCGACATATGCGGGCGATCTTTCATTGTGTACAATCCCTGGATAGGAATAGTATTTGTGTAGCTGTGTAGCTGTATAGCTGTATAGCTGTGTATTTGTGTATTTGTGTGGTTGTGTAGCATGATAGCCTAGACCTGTCGAGTCTTTAAAGGGGTGAAGTAGAAGAAGACAAGTCCAAGGTGATTGGCGGGCCAAAGCCGGGGTAGAAGGGTCCTGATTTTCTCTCTCCCCACATTACTTTTCTGACATCTTCAACTTCTTTTTCTTCTCTTTTTGTTTCCTCTTCTACCTCGACTCCTCCAAATATTCTAATCCCTGTCTATTCTGCCTCATTTCGCTCCCGGTCCTTCATACACGGATTCGGACTCCGTCGGGAAAGAAGACGATGACGCCTCCGCACACGCGCCATTTCAGCCCGCCTACGATCGCGACTTTACGCTAGAATCCGAAGAATACAATCGTGTGCAATATTCTGCGCCACACTGGAGATTGGGGTCGTTAGAATCGGACTGTCCGCTGGGACAGTCCATCGGTCAAATTCGTCATGGAAGGTCGTCAACAAGCTACGCTGGGTGTTTCGATCACCTTTTTCTGCATCGCCTCTATCTTCGTCGCCCTTCGCTTCATTTCGCGAATATTTGTGGTCAGAAAGATTGGGTTACACGACTGGTTGATGTTGGTCGCATGGGTAGGATCCCTCGGCTTGATCCCTGCATGTACCCGGGGATGTAACGAGAACGGACTCGCTCTATTGGCGATGACTGGAACCTCGTGCTAGAGCTCGGAGGCTAACCAAGTCTGCAGTTAATTGATTTTGGCTTTTCCTTCTCGCTATTCTATGCGGTTCAGAATGGTCTTGGCCTTCATTCCGATGATATCAAGCCTGAAGATGGACTCGCTTTTAATAAGGCTAATTATGCATTCACGGTCCTATATGTGAGTTACAACTGCCCTTTGTTACTCCCTTTGTTACTCCGCAGGGCAATAAAAACAATGACATGCTGATAACCAATTAGAATCCGGCGTTAATGGCCGTCAAGACCTCGATACTTGTCTTCTACCTGACTATGACGCGCAACCAGAAGGTTTTCCGATGGGCAAACTATGTCACTCTGTTTGTAGTGAACGCAGCGGGCTTCGCATTAACATTGGTCAATGTTTTCCAATGTCGTCCTATCGGCGCAGTATTCCTTTCCCACCTCCCGGCCGATGCGAATTGCACCGACATTGTCACCCTGTACCTCTCCTCGTCGCCGGTGAATATTATTACCGACATTGCTATCCTGTTACTTCCGATGCCGCTTTTGACAACAATGCGCCTACCTTTCAAGCAAAAGATCATATTGGTGATCACTTTCTCGTTTGGTTTCTTTGTGGCCGTGGTTGATGTGGTTCGAATTGCCTTTTTGCAACAGGCTGCCATTTCTCGCTCGCTGGAAGTCAATTCAATTCATATTCAAAACATCGGAGGGGTGGATTTTAGTTGTACGGCTCGTTCTTCTCCCAGGTTTGAAATTGATGTGTCAATTGAGCTAACAGCGGGGTTTTCGCAGGGTACGCGTCGCTATCTTTCATGTGGTCTGTCGTCGAAGTCAATCTTTCGATAATTTGCGGTTGTGTTCCAAGTCTCAAACCTCTCGTCACTCGTCTTGTTCCGAAGTTGATTAGAGACACGAATGATGATGTATCAACTCCTTCGCCTCATGGACTCTCTGCAGGCGTGCCAGGGGAAAGTCAGGTTGCAGTGCCACCTCCGGCTGCAGTCTTGGGTTCGCCGGGATCTTCATCGCCATTGCCGTTGCCATCGAGCAACGAGGGAGATAAGGGACTACCGAACCAAGTTGGTGGTGTCTCTGCTGGTCGGCCTAGCTCCCGGGAATCGGAGCCCATTGGTATCTTGGATTTCCTAGGTCACCCAGAAACAGCACCCGCCGATACAGAGGGAGGAACTCATACTAGCGCATCTTATGCACCGGATATCACGTTCTTCGATTTTGTCAACATGAAAAACCCGGAAAGTATGTTAAAGTTAAACAACAGAGAGTCGATTGCGCCAATTGCATTGACCACTCTGCTATTCTTCCTTTGGGGCTTTGCATATGGCTTGCTTGACATACTGAATTCTCAATTCAAGAGTATCGTCCACTTAGATCCATGGTATTCCTTGGGTCTTCATGGCGCGTACTTCGGCGGATACGTGGTCGGCCCTCTGCTGGTTGGCCGGCCCGTCTTGAAAATATGGGGCTTCAAGTCCACGTTCATAACTGGACTTTGCATTTATGCCTGTGGAACCCTCATATTTTGGCCTTCTGCTGTCCTAAGGTCGACGCCCGCGTTCATTTTGTCAAATTTCATTGTCGGGTTTGGTCTAGCGGTTTTGGAGACTGCGGCAAATCCGTTCATAGCGCTATGCGGACCACTCGAGAATTCCGAGATCAGACTCAATATTTCACAGGGTGTGCAAGCAGTTGGAAGTGTCTTGTCACCGCTCCTGGCGAAACGGGTCCTCTTCAAGGATGTGCAGGATGTCGCATCTCTGGTTGATGTACAATGGGCATACCTTGGCATTGCTCTCTTCGATGTGCTCTTGGCAGTGGCGTTTTATTATCTACCAATCCCCGAAGCGTCAGATGAAGATTTGGAAGAGCTCGCAAATCGACGCCGAGAAGACAACATGACCAAAGTGGTCGGTATTCCAGTCGTTTGGCTGACCCTTGGCCTCGGAATCTGGTCTCAATTCTTCTACGTGGCTGGGCAAGAAGTCTTCGCGACAGCTCTCCGGCGTTTCGTTCTTGCCGCTCGTCCAGATTCGTCACCATTTGATTTCCTAACTATCGGACACAGCGTTTTCGCCGTGGGCCGTTTCTTGGCCGCGTTTGCGCAGTGGTTCCTCAAACCACGCTGGGTTCTGATGGTCAGCTACATCGGCATGATCGTCTGCTCCATTCTTTGCATGAAAACAAACGGCTCAGCAGCAATCGTTATGGCAATGCTGCTCTACCTCTTCGAGAGCGGTGCGTTCAGCATTATCTTCGCCATCTCCCTCCGCGGCACAGCCCAGCATACGAAAACAGCCGCTGCCTTCCTGACAATGGCAGTCAGCGGCGGCACCTTTTTCCCGTTTGCCGAGTACGCGGCATACCTCGCACACGACGAATCATATTCTTTCTGCGTTATAGTCGCGCTCTTCTCCGCCGGCGCCATCTTCCCCGTCTACCTTAACACTGTAGCAGCCGTCAAAAAGCAAGTCGACCCTGTTTCAAACGAGTATCTCCGCCGATATCGCCGCCGAAGTCGTGCTCCAGTCGACACCATGCATCGCGAAAAGGATAATCCTTCTCTGGGTGGTGTGCTTTCACGTCCACGCAGTCTGGCATCGAATCCAGACCACCTACCGGATCTCCTGCTTCCGGAGGAGATTCACCAAAACTCGCTTGCTGGTGATCTTCCAAGGCCTAAATCTAATTCTAGCTCTAGCTCGCGTGTCAATTCGAATTCCTCCCGCAATTCTGGCTCGAGGCAGAAGTTCTCCAACAGAATTGATGATTCATGACCATTGCTTGGCGGCTTGACTTGTTCTATTGGCCTCTTTGTTTTTGCCTCTATACCTCACCGCACTTGCGAACCCTTAGATACCCTTTCGCTTTCTCTTTTTGGGATTTGATGACAATATTCCCCGTGACATCCCGTGTATTTCTCCGTGCATCTTTTGGGCGGCAATCGTTTTGTTTCATTCTTACTTTCCCAGCATTTCAGCGATGGCGTTTTGAGCAAAAACTCTTCGGGTTCTCTCTTGGCTTCATTTCTGCTTTCACTGCTTAATGATATCCGACAAATCTCACGACCAAAGCTGGCTGCTGGCCTGAATATATATTCTTCTAATACTGTAAATAGGAACCGATTGCCTCCCTGTTATGATAGTTCCTATATACATGCCTATCCTACCCAAATTTGCCTGCCATATTCTGAAACCTTGATTGGATTGAGTTTGCCGGAGAGTACATTTCAGACGGTTTCTTGGTCAAAATATGTACATATTTATCGAAAATCACCCGTAAATGTTACTGATAGTCTCTTCTTTTTCTTCAGACCTGGCTGGTCCCAGGATCTCCCCAGGAAAGGGGCGGAAACACAGGGATCTTACCTTCCTCGATGGACAATTGGTGGCAACCATTAGGCTCTCATCTAGAGGCTCATACTCCTCATGTGCCAATCTCGAGTCGGCTTCCTACAATTTTCCTATCAATTTTATTTTACAATGGGAAATTAAAGTCAGGCTGCAACGAGGGATAATACACTCGACTTGTAACTAAACTCAAAAGCAAAACCAGAGTCTCCGTGCCGATCGCAAGATCCGAAAAAAAGGTGATGTCGGAGAATTTTCTAAAAGAAGCCACTCATAGGCCGCGGAAGACCAGGGGATTCCGCTGGTGGCAAGGCTAGCGGAGAAAGCATCGAACTAAAAAGCCAACTAAAACGCCTATGAGAAGGTTAAAAGCCTAAGAAGGCGGCTGAAAGCCCAGTCTCAGCTACGCCACACTATTGTTAATAATTAAATCTCATCTAATAGGGCTAATATGTAAATTAAGTCTCTCGATAGGGTTTCCGGAGTAGATCCGCGATTGTTCCAAGAAGGGATTTGGCTTTGAGATTGGCTATAACGGGATCTTACATATAATGATAGTCTCGACGGAGTAATCCTTAGCCATTTACTTGTGGAAACCCTAGCATATGATCACTTCGCCAAGAGTTGTCCATTTTGAGAGATTACAGTGTCGTGTAGAACCATCTTTCCGGATTTATTCCACACTATGCCGTAGTGCAGACCATCTCACTAATGTTGTAAATTCGGAGTGATTCTTGTCCAAGAATACGATCAAAAATACATGTAAACTAAAGTGGACTCCTACCCGATTCTTCCATATTTCGATCGGAAAAGTAAGTCGCCCCCCAAACGCACATGCCCAAGGGCCAGCCACCGGCGGTAGCCCTCGGATTGGATCTGAAGAATCCACAGAAGCGCAAACCAGTGGGGGTGTGGCTCATCGACATTTTGGAAAGTCGATTCTGTCAATTTGGTACAATTACTGACTGGCCTTTACTTTACTTTTCTTTTACTTTTTTTTTTTTTTTCGGCCGAGTTGGGTTTCTACAGAGTGTACTCTGTAGACATAAGAATGATATGCATAGAATATACCCTCGTATTCCCGTATTGTTCTACTAAAACCGGAGTGGCTTTAGGGGACGAGTCTTATTGTTGGAGTATTATTATTATTATTATTATTATTATTATTTTCCTTCATCTCGATGGCGAGTTACCCCAATTTCTGGTTCCCTTTGTATCTTAGCTCCGGAGTCATTCCGTAGCCCCAAATGACTTGACTTCCGTTAAAAGACGCTCGGTGGAGAGAGTGAACTCGCGATTTTTTAATATGGATTGAGGGTGTATATAGATGCAATATGCATATATCGATAGATCCATCTGATCTAACAAACCCCGAACAGAAGAAAAACCCCCGATGATGCAGCTCGTAGCACAAGTCGTCCGTAACCAATGGGGTGTTCGGCGAAAGCCAGCACCCATATCCCAATGCATAGGATCCCCAATTAATGCTGGTAAAAGAAGACGCCGCTGGAGAAGCAAAGAAACAAACAAGATCGCTAGATGTGAAGAACCAAAACCAAAACAGGGCTCTGATGGACGCCATGTCGCCGACCCGATGTGAAAAGACAAGAGTCGAAATAATCTCTTCAGCCACGCGCACTTCGCGGCCGTGAGTTCTGCGACGATGAGTCGTGCATGATATCCGGCGCCCGGGGACCAACCATCCAGTCCTCCATAGCGAGCCATTCACTCCAGCTGCGCTCGGCGGCCTCGATCTCGGCCTCGACGGCTCCCTGCAACGGACGCAGGAACGGGATGGTCTCCAGCGGGGCGATGTCGTAGTCCTTTTTCACGGAGGCCCAGCCGCCGCTCTTGGCGGCGAAGAGGTAGTTACGGCGTTCTTGCTCGTGCATGGGTCCCACGCCGCTGCCCCAGTCGTCGCCGAAGAAGCCGTGCAGCACGCCTGGGAAGTCCATGCCTGTTGCGACTAGGCGGCGGATGTAGGGGATCAATGAGATGGAGGGTGGGGGTGGGGGTTGTGTGCCGGGTGGGGTTTGGCTGGAAGACGAGGAAGACGAGGATGGTGTTGAGTTGAAGATTGGATTCGGTTGACGCTGGAAGGGGAGTCGGATGTTTAAGAATGTGGAGAGGGCCTGGACGGGGATGCTGTGCTGGGCGTGATCTAGGAAGTAGCGTTGACAGCTTTGATAGCGGGGGTACCATTCAAAGATATCGAAGTTGTCGTCTGATCTTCCTGGGGAGGCACCGGCTAGACCGACCATGGTGGCCGGGTCGAATTGTGGATGGGAGTTCATGGATGGTTGTGGTGAGGTGGGTGAATAGGATGTGGAGGTTGAGGTTGAGGTTTGTAGTCTTGGAGGATCTACTTGTCTATTGGTTTGCCCGATGCATTCTTTAGTTTGTGTTCTCTCATTTTGCTGGTCTGTTCGGGGCTGTGCGTCTTTTTTTTTCCCGAGTTCTGGGAAACCAGTGGGGTCGAATTGCGGCCCCAAATTGAGTGAACTGGAGGGGTAGTTGGGATGAAAGGCAGACGGGGGGAGGGATTGTTACTTGGAGAAAATATCCCTACCTCGACGAACTAGGAGAGATACTCGACGTCGTGAAGGGGAGGTAGGGGAGGGCGGTGCAGATCGGAACAGATCCCTGATGGTCCCGAGTCCACCACGAGATTGGGGCTTGTTGATGGACATCTGTTAGGGGACCATCTAGGATGTCCAGACGAGAGATTTGGGGGGGGATGTTCATGGAATACCCATTGGGGATACTAGGTATGAAGTAAAAGAACCGTAGACATACATGTGAGTTCCAATTCCCCAAAAAGGCAAAGAGAAAGAGAAAGAGAAACAGAAAGAGGAATAGAAAGGGAAATAGAAAAAGGGAAGATAGAAATCGAAGTAAAATCAGAAAGGGAAAAAATATCAAAATTGTTCTGGAACATCCATAGAAGAGAAACTAATAAGAGCCCAAAGTCAACGTGTATACGGAGTACGGAGGATTTTGAATCGGATCCATCGACATCGACGGGTCTATCCGGTCAGGCCAATCAGTCTGAGATCTGCTTAACCACGGGTCGACGTGTGGATATCGATCTAGGGCTTTTCCAGGATCCAAGGTTGGGTTTGGGGGAGGTTTTATTTTATTTTACATTATTACGCTGATATTACAATTTAAATTCAGTACATAGGTACATCCTTACTATCAATCTTAATCTTGGCTTGTTGTTACAGATTCAACTTAGCATGGCTTGCACGTCTTCCACGTATTATTGGCCCGGATCAAGATGACATCTTAATGATACCCTCCTTTTGGTAAAAGGCTTTCTGGTCATGACATAGCTTCGTATAATCATACTGGATCTGGACTGGATCAGAAAGGAAGAAAAAAAAGGGGGTCCCTTCATGAATGGAACTTCCTAGTTTGTATTCAACCAATCTAAGCCCGGGCTGGCCTACTCGCTGCAAGGCGCCTAGTCATGATTGGAATATTACCGGTAGGTACTTCGTAGTCAACGAGAGCTTCTGCCTGTTCCATTGTCAGCGCTGCTTATTGAGTGGATGACTGGTCAGGGGGACAGTATTAAATATATTGGACCATGTGCCCTGCAGTGTAATCCGTAGCGTGGACACCAACATTTTACGCAATAATTGAATCAGGAATTACATTGGGATTGACGTTTTTATAGTGGATTGACATATCTAAGTCAAACACAGCAAGTTGATCTGTATATTGGCTACTATGCCCACGGGTAACCCCCTGCCAAGTTCCCACAAACCGGGTTCTTCAATATCGCGTGCAGCAAACAAGACCCGGAACCCACTTCGGCTGTTGTTGTCTCCATCTTCTATTCTAAGATTCCTTATATTTTTAATACATATATGCATTTCGAACCTATTCCGTACTGGTAGTACTCCGTACCACTTAAACAGTCCCATTCTTTCAGGGGCCATGAGACACAAACAAAGGCAGCCCCATATGGCGTCACTAGAGCACACGAGCTAGGATCTACTTAAAAAAAGGGCCAGAGCACCCGCGGACGGGAGAGCAGGGGCCACTCATCGAGCTGTGAGAGTCGAGAGCCCCCTTTAACGGAGAGGTCAAGCTCTGACCCGATCGCGCCCAGATGAGAAATGACAGAGCTGATCGTTAGGAAGAATGACCATCTCTGTACGGAGTACTCCGTATGGAGTCTGCATCATATTGAATGCCGATTACGAATTCGATCTCGGTATTTGTGTGGTGCAATTTTTTTTTTCCGACTCCTTTTCTGGAGTCGATATGGGTCCTTTCAGCTGCACAAAATCTGGTGGCGCCGAGCTAGGGGGAAGTAAAAGAACTATGCGTGTCGCATCCCCTTTATTACTTCTTTTCGTTCTTTGAGATTATACTCCGTAATGTCGGAGATTTCAATTGAGTCGAGTTTAATTCATTCATCTCACAACAATTTCAATATTTTCTATGAATCCGAACCTTCCGTCCAATATGTTTTCTGTTTCTCTGTTCTCCGTTATTCCCGTGGAATTCGCCACATGCGGAGCACCAGGTCCACTCCCTTTTCAAATTGACAGCTACTCCGTACATATGTTGTATATGACCTGTGTCTCTCTTGCAGTCCAAGTCAACCAGTCAGAATAACGAAGTGGTCAATAAATCAAGAAGGGACGGCTGGGGATGCATCGATGCAATAGACTCTCTGGCAACTACCAAGTACTGCCACTCGAAACTCGATAGGTCGTGACTGCCTCGCATGGCTCTTGCCAAATCCGATCATGCTGCATTGCCCGGGTCTCACCGATAGTCTGTGATATGCACCGAAGACCCCAAGACCCCCCCAACGCAGCACTTTAATCTGCAGTGATGACAACCCGTTGCTTTTCTTGCATCGGAGCCGACGCAACAATCCGGACCGTTATGATACATCCCCGATGCCATATGAGTCGGGTCCTACCGGATGATGCAGTATTCTGAACTTGTGTGCCACACCCGAACCCGATAACAAGTACTCAATCCAGGCTAGAATCTGCGGATACCCCTGGAAGGTTGCGGAGCGGGTAGATAAATTAAGGAGAATTCCAAGCTACTGCCCAATGACCATATCTAGGTACCCTGCGCCTGGTATAAAGCATGCATTTGAAACAAGCCGGTCGCTATGGATACCGTGTCATTCCAAGACACCATCGCATGATCAAGTGCTATACACTGCAGCTGGTGGATGTCCGGATAAAGCTCCCCAGCGAGTTGGCGACCGGGGTTCATTACCAAGATCATACGAGTATGATGTATCTGTAGCGTTGCAGCCTCGGTCCAGTTGGTCGTCGACACCAGCAGTATAACTGCCCAAACAGTATGCAGAACACAGACATGTCCCGCCGACCGCCATATTCAGGACATGTCAAGAGGGTCGAATTTTTCCTGTGATCAATAGGTCCCATAACAACGAGGAGGCGCGGTGTCGGTGTCATCGATCGCAATATCCTCAATTGACATCGCAACTCGCCGTGTACAATCGTCACATCCTTCACACGTTTGTCGCGGTGAAGAACCTATGCACAGGTACCACACCAATCCTCCGCCAAGAAGGGAAAAACGGTGAACCCTAGACCCCCTGCAGCAAGATCACCAGCATTTATATATCCGAGCAGTGTCGAACATGATCTATCGATTCACACCCCAAAGCCGACACGTGTCACCATGTAGCGGTAGGCAGGTCAATATGATAACCCAACCCCGGCACAAGTAACGAAAAGAAAATCAATAGCAAACAGCGAAGACCATCACATTATTTTAACCCTCTCCTCCATTGTCCACTCTTACATAATATGTACAATCTTATATCCCTACCCCGCGAATAGCGCGACACTGGCGATCACTATCCCACTTGGTCGGCAGGAATGCAGCGCCCTAGCCGATGATCTTGTGTAAACCTGTGTGTCATGGGCGCACGGTATCCTCGATAGGGAAATTTGGACGAATCGGAAGGTTGTTAATATTCTTTTGATGTGCGGGATCGGTTGTTGCGGAGTACGCCGTTTTCCTGAGATCCGATCGCCCGGGGAAATGGACGTTCACCATCCACTTGTGGGTAAGTGGATATAGTTGAATAGCATAGGTATGTGCATATATGTTTTTTTGAAGGTCTGGTATATTTTATAGGTAGGTGGTAGGTGCGAGATAAATGTATATAATAGTACAGATATTCTGGTGGTAATAGTTCAATATTAGGATGGGTTTTGATGGGTTCGGACATCGCGCTGGGGGCAGGTGTGGATGAGTCAAGTTGCTGCTAGGCTAGTGTGGAATTGAGGCTCGTTACTATTTCCACGTGGTTTGGTTGGAATGCCGATGGTTATCTGCACATAGTTCATTATCGAAGTCGTCAGATTGTGGTCTGATATTAGGCTGCTTTGGCAAACGCCACCATGTATATAGTCTGTTAGCAAAGCCGTGGGTTAGATCCTCCGGAGTTAGTATATTTCTAGGCTTATCGTCTTCGTCTGAATGGCGAATACGTGGTGCACCATGCTTTAAGGGTGTGGATTGACCAGGCCAAGCCTCGGAGATTATGTTCTTAGTGGAGAATAGTTCATGTTGTATATTGTACCTGTAATACGGAGTAGCTCGATGTAACTATATAAATTATTAGAATAAACAGATCTTCTATATAAGTCAAGACGATGAGTTTGTGATATACACCGATTCTCATCCGCTAGATGGCACGTCATGGCAAGTCCTGAGCAAAAGGACGTTAACGTCAATGTGCTTTACTCGGGAACCCAAGCACTATCTGCATGTACATATGATCACGGCGCAGTACGCAAAACATGAAAGAAGACGCCGAACTACTCGCAATCTAGCAGATCTACCCGATGAACTAGACGACGTGGTGTCCACGTTTGCAATTTTCATGCAAGCACGTTGTCGAACCCAAGATCCAACGTTCCGAATCTCCGAGATAAGAACGCATATGCAGACATTAGGGACTAACGGGAACCAGGAATTTAGTCCACAGCGCTGGAGGCTAGAGAGCTCTAGAAGGAATTAAGCTTCTGGATCTGCAAGGGAAACCCACTGGGTCCTGACGGGCCCTTGTCCCACATCTGTGTGTGTTGGTGGTCATGTGCCCCGACGATTCATCTGTCTGGATGTAGACTCATTGATGTGCAAGGAGTTACGTATACATATCACACATCACACCACATTAGGTGTCGGAAAAATGAAAAAGACGGAGCATGGCCCGTGTGAGAATTGGTTCTACATTTGGCTTCTCGGTGAAGATCCATGCAGCAACCCCAGGAAGCCAAGCGCGGCCTCCGCAAATCGCTATCAGTAAGGAGTGGGGAGGTGCGTCCCGAACTTTGGCGTTCTGCGGAGGGCTGCAGCGGGCAACCACTAGATTGCTGGGCGGTCGCATGATGCTGAGGATCGACCAATGTCCCAAACATCATGATATCCGTTGCAATTTGGCTTTTTCTTCTAGTGAACACCGTATGATGCACCATTATACTGGAGGACAATATGAATGCTGCAGCAATATCATGTTCATCATAAGATTAGGGATCAACTAAGAGCTACATATCCCATCTCATATCCGGAGTATCCTGTGCTTGGCAACGCCGACTATCGGGGGATGATCCAATGCAGTTAACCGGGTCTTGGCATCACACGGGATTGGTGCCTGACCCAAGCCGGGGGAAAGGACAAGCCCTGGGAAATCGGGTTGCACCCACCGGGATGACTATTAGGGGGCAATTGACTGGACATTCGGGACCTGGGTGGCACTGCGGGTACTCGGATATCCCAGATTTCTGGATTTCTATGACTATGAACATTCTGTAGTACGGATTCTTTTCTTTTTCCCCTTATCATTCTGACTAGATTTGCATCTGGGGGGATACCCCTCTACCCTTCTACCCCTCTACCCCTCAGTGCAATTCCGTGGAGCAAAGGAAGTGATTAATTGCTTAAACTAAACGCTGTAGATAAAGGAGGAATGAGTAAAACGTGTTAGAGAATGAAAAAGACGATCAGATAAGCTCGGTGGGCCAAAAGTAGCAGGATCCATTTTTTGATCGCCGTTTATGGGATAGTGGGCACGTGACAGAGCCTGCAGCCGAGTCAAATTGCCGAAGTTGGCAGTTGGTGGCGGAGAACTCGAGATTTTATTTGCGTTCATTTCGTTTATTTCGATTTTAGTTTTCCTATTTTTCCTATTTTGGTTGATTCCATCCAACTTTATAGGATACTACTTCATAATAGGTCGATCATAGTACAAGCACCAACTCGTCGCATCATGCATTTTCTGGGGTTCGAATTCTTTATTTAGAGTAAGGTTTCTCTCAGCCTCCTAATAAACTACCTAGGTAGGTTACATTTACTTTTTAACATTTTATTTATTCAGAAGATTGTCGGAGAGGACCGATCCGAAGGACACGAATTGAACACGGAAGGGATATTAGGGACAAGGAAGATTTAGGGATAAAAAAACGAGCTGTGATTGATGGGAAGGTTAAAGTGTAGTAATGAAGGTGATGGGACCAAAAGGAGTGGGAGAGATAAGCCAAATTCTGTGCAAATTCTGTGACCTTAAACCATAAGATAACATTGTTCGGGCCCCGAACTTCGGACGTTCTTCCCACGGAAAGGCAAATCATTGGGTTTCATCGATTCTCTTGGATCTTTATCCTAATTCCCCGTGCAACCTGGTCTTGGGGATTATTGTCGACTTGTAGGCGCATTAACCCATCTCCCGTCTTCCCTCCAATCCAATCCCGGATTCTCTCGTCCGACTCCGGCTTCGACTCTCTCTCTCCACATCTCTATATAATTGTACACTCCCCCATCCCATTCTTTTCTTCTCTTCTCATCTACTCTCTTGAATCTCAATTGTCTTAATACTCTCTCTCTGCTCTTGTCTTTATTTATAATTTATTAGATCACTGCTTAGCATTGATCTACTTACCTAAAAGCAGAGTTAACAATACCGGCCGAAATGATGCAAAACCTTCCCTTCGAGCCTGAGTTCGAGCAGGCCTACAAGGGTATGTCTCTCTTTAATTTTTCCCTTTCTTATTTCAATTCCATATCACAATATTTCCCCGACTCAATTCCTTTACCCATCGGCATCTTCCCGGCCTTTGGCTCCACCGGGGGCATAATTTCGGGGTGACTCAGCTAACAATCCCGAAACAGAGCTCGCCTCCACTCTCGAGAACTCCACTCTTTTCCAGAAGAAGCCCGAGTACCGCAAGGCTCTTCAGGTCGTCTCTGTCCCCGAGCGTGTTATTCAGTTCCGTGTTGTCTGGGAAGATGACAAAGGCCAGGTAAGACCTTTCTTTTTGAAAATGTCTAATTAATTGCCACATGCTAATTCCGTTCAGGTCCAAATCAACCGTGGATACCGTGTCCAGTTCAACTCCGCTCTTGGCCCCTACAAGGGTGGCCTCCGGTTCCACCCCACGGTGAACCTTTCCATCCTCAAGTTCCTCGGTTTCGAGCAGATCTTCAAGAATGCCCTCACCGGCCTGAACATGGGCGGTGGTAAGGGTGGATCCGACTTCGACCCCAAGGGCAAGACCGATAACGAGATCCGCCGCTTCTGTGTCTCCTTCATGACCGAGCTGTGCAAGCACATCGGTGCCGACACCGATGTTCCCGCCGGTGATATCGGTGTGACCGGCCGCGAGGTTGGTTTCATGTTCGGCCAGTACAAGAAGATCCGCAACCAGTGGGAGGGTGTCCTCACCGGTAAGGGTGGCAGCTGGGGTGGTTCCCTCATCCGCCCCGAGGCCACCGGCTACGGTGTCGTCTACTACGTCGAGCACATGATCCAGCACGCCTCCGGCGGCAAGGAATCCTTCGCTGGTAAGCGCGTCGCCATCTCCGGTTCCGGAAACGTCGCCCAGTACGCCGCTCTCAAGGTCATCGAGCTCGGTGGCTCCGTCATCTCCCTCTCCGACTCCCAGGGTGCTCTCGTCCTGAACGGCGAGGAGGGCTCCTTCACCGCTGAGGAGATCAACACCATCGCTGAGATCAAGGTCCAGCGCAAGCAGATCGCCGAGCTCGCCACCCAGGACGCCTTCAGCTCCAAGTTCAAGTACATCCCCGGTGCCCGCCCCTGGACCAACATCGCCGGCCGCATCGATGTCGCTCTCCCCTCCGCCACCCAGAACGAGGTCTCCGGCGATGAGGCCAAGGCTCTCATCGCCGCTGGCTGCAAGTTCATCGCTGAGGGCTCCAACATGGGTTCCACCCAGGAGGCTATCGATGTCTTCGAGGCCCACCGTGATGCCAACCCTGGTGCCGCTGCCATCTGGTACGCCCCTGGTAAGGCCGCCAACGCTGGTGGTGTTGCCGTCTCTGGTCTCGAGATGGCCCAGAACTCTGCCCGTGTCAACTGGTCCCGTGAGGAGGTTGACTCCCGCCTTAAGAAGATTATGGAGGACTGCTTCAACAACGGTCTCTCTACTGCTAAGGAGTATGTCACCCCTGCTGAGGGTGTTCTTCCTTCCCTCGTGGCTGGCTCCAACATTGCTGGTTTCACCAAGGTCGCTGAGGCCATGAAGGAGCACGGTGACTGGTGGTAAATTAGTCGCATCCCCATTTATTCTGGGTGGTGTTCTGTGATGATTTCTGTCCTCTCTTAAGGAGAGGCAGCTTTGATGCATTTTCTTTTCATTTAAATAGCTTTTTACCCTTTTTGTCAAGCGGGTTACGGATAGAGGCGCTTGGTTTTCTCCACTGTTGCATTCGATTGATATCCCCACTTGAGCACCGCTGTTTGTTTTGGTTCTGCACTTGGGATTGTCATGATGATAATGAGATACAATGAATAACTTAAAAATAATTGTGTCGTCTCGTAAAGTTGTAAACTCTAGATTCTTATCAGAGTAGCCGAGGACTGAATGTCAATGCCATAACTCTCGTTGAATCCAAATGAGTCCAATATTAGATACATAGGTCCACTCGGGTGTTGTCTCTGTCATCATGACTTTAAATAATGCTTGTACAACAAACCTTGGAACGTGACTATTAAATCGTGGCCTGAGGCATTAGGAATATTTCAAGTCACGTGGTGCGTTGAGATGCTGTCTCACGTGATAATTACGTAATTGCTTTCACGAGCCCGGAGCGCGACCTGAGAAAGAGCTATCCCTCACAGCCTCAAGACCAGCGATCTATTCCTCTAAGAAAGAATGCTTATTGCGAGTCTATAACTTGCAATCTCACATCTAGCTTCCGGGGTGCAGTGTTATGTTGTGGAGATGACAATGCTGCCGGACAGGGCAATCCCCGAACAATGGAGGACCTTCCTCCACCAATGTTTGGCCAATCGTATAGATATAGACGAGTTCACGGACTTGTCAGGGCTGATGTTTTCCCGTTCGCCGGTGAAGGAAAATGAGCTCCTCGATCTGCTCCTTGAAGCGCGCGCTTCCTCCAGTGTTACCTGGGACCCTCTTTTGCCATTGTACGTCGATGGACTGTGCAAGGTTGGGAGGGTCAAGTCTTCATCTGCGCTGGCGAGTCTTTTGAAGCATTCTTCTGTTCTGGATGGGTCGGGATCTGGCGAGGGCGAGGGCGAGGGACAGAGCTCGCCGTCTAAGTCCAAGAAGCAGAAACCATCCACTCTCATGACGGATATCAAAGTCATCCAGGATGTCATGGTGTTTATTTCCACCGGCTCAATTCCCAAGACCGTGATCGAGGCTGCAGATATTTACTCTGCTACCGTAGATTGGATTCTGGCTGTCGTGGCGTGGCACAATAACAGCATGGGCGCCTCGCAACACACAGGTGGCTTGATGGGGTCACCTGACGCGGTCTCGTTGTTTGAGTCGCTTGGGATTCTACTTGCGGCTTTGTCTGGGACTAGCAAAGGACTGGAAGTGCTGTCCAGCGATTATAATCAAGGTAAATCTACATGGTCTCCGCTTGGAGATTATACTACCATATCCGTTGAGGGTCTATTAACGGTTTCCGCTAGGGTTGAAAACAAAATTGGGACAGGCTTTGTCAAGTTATCTGCCTCTTTGTATCGATGTCTCTCTGCCGCTTCGACATCGCCTCGAAGAGTTGCAGAAAGTGTTCCATCTTTATCCTGGTCAGCCTTCTAAGACTTTGGAGGGGCCTGGTATTGACGGCGTGAATGTAAATGCCCTCCAGTTTGAGTCTTCTGTCATGGACGCCCCAGTTGTTAACACTAGAGCTGGACTCTATGTATACATAAATTCAATGGTACGCTTCTCTACACTGCGATGTTGGGTTCGTGACTGACTAGCAACAGGTTGTCGGACGTCCTCTGGTCGATGATACCATTCTGATCAACTACCTCACTAATCGATATCAGGTAAGTCTAATCAATACGATCCATTTCTTTCTTACTAGTCAGGGTGGTTCAGAGTCTTTCCATCACTAGTAAAGAGCATCTCAGAACATGTAACTAACCCCTTACCAGGGCCACAATGACGTCCTCATCGAGGAAATTATCACAGCAGCCTTCGATGTTCTTTCCAATGGAGTATATCGCAATGAGTCTAGCCGCACAATGCTTTTGTTCCGATCTTTCCTTGTTAACAAGCTTCCCGCCTTTTTCGCGGCCATCTCAGCAGCATCCATGGTGCCGATCTCAATGGAAATGTGTATCAGCCACGCCTTAAGCCGTTTGGATCCGAACGCATTCCCCTCCTTCTCTCAGATGTTCTCCATGCAGGGGAGCAGTGTTTTATCAGATGCTCGTCAGGAGTTCCTCTTTGCTTGTGCCTCGCATAAGCTCATACGAGAGTCTAGCATTGAGCAGCTTCTCGGAGAAAACCCCATGCAGACACTGTCTAGTGGGGGCCCTTATGTCAAGGACGATCTCGTTTCGCAAATCAATAACAATCATGAACGTGCCGAGCAGCTTATTGGTGAGATCGAGTCGATGGAGGGTAATGCAGGCGCGATAGTTGGCGCCGTGGTCGAGGTATGTTCCATACTATCTGATGTGTGTTTTCTGAAAGTATTAGGATGCTAATTTTTTCAAGGTCATGCATAATTTGTGTAATCAGAAGGAGACAATGACGCTCAAGAACATCTGCAACTCGCTCTCACGCCGCCCGCAGACCTTGGACGTCATGTTGCTTTTCCGAACTACAAAGCAAGTATTGCAACCTCTTTGCGCTGTCCTGGATTCCTGGAAGTGGGACGAGGATCAGGGCGAAAATCAGCCTGTCTATGATGAATTTGGCAGTATCTTGTTGCTTGTTCTCGCGTTCAAATACCGCTATGACTTGAGTCCTTCTGATATGGGTATCTCGAGCAACGACTCGTTCTTGTTGAAGCTTTTGGACCGGGGCGCTTGCAGCCAGAAGCTGAGCGACTTGAGCGAGAAGCAAAACAAAGATCTCGGCGCTTGGATAGGAGCTCTGTTCATTGCCGAGGGGATCAGCGAAGAGACCATGTCCACTTGCAGCCCACACGAATTTTACATGCTTGTAACAACACTTTTCGATCAGAGTCTTGGTGCATGTGAGTCCGGGAAGCTGGATTTCGACACTTTGAAAGGCGGATTTGAATGTAAGAACATCGTCACGCGGTCGCTTTCCATCAGATACCCAGCTAACCACAATACAGATTTGCTCGAGCCATTCCTCCTCCCTTCCCTAGTCGTCGCATTAACATGGCTGGGCAACCACATCTGGGAATCAGAGACCGACAAGACCGACCCCACAATCCCCATCAAAACCCTCCACTCCCTAGTCAAACCCAGCTCAATCTCCGGCGAGGCTCAAGCCATCCATCAAACAGTCTTGAACATAACCGGATGCCCATTAGAAGAACAACTAAAAAACGTCCGAACAAGAAACACGTCGCGCACAGATATCAAACCAATCCTTGATGCCTTGGAGCCATACATCTCCTTCCGCCGCGTCGGCAGCTGCCGCCGCTCCGAACTCGACACCTGGACCTCCCACCCGACAGGCGGGCTAATAGCCAGCATTCGCGCAACTCTCCAATCCCTCGTCCTCTGGAGCGCCAACCCAGGAATCAGCATGGCCCCACACGCATACACGCACCGGCAGGTGCTAGCAGGAATCCGCATGTTGGGGGCAACACGCGTGCTTAGCGCGATAATCGACGAAGTCAAGCAGCAGACCGAAGCAGGCAGTGGACATATCGCACTGGACATCGCGACGACGATGGTATGTGCACCGATGACGGAGTCCTTCGCCGTCGACCAAAACAACTACCACCCAGTCGACCCGAGCAAGGAACCTTTGCCGCGGTGCGCGATCCTGACGCTGCGCGATGCCTTGGCGCTGCAGCACGAGAACGTGCCTAAGATCTCTGAGAGTGACCCGCTGCGCGCGGAGGTCGTGGTTCGACTTTCGCGCCGGGTTAATATGCTCATGGCGCCGCCGTCGCAGGTCTCGAATATCGATGTCTCGAATATTATTCAGAATATGCATCTTGGTGTTGAGGGGCAGGAGGATCGGATGGATCTTGAGCCTTCTGCTGCTGATGTCGCGCGTAATACGGTCAATGAGGATGATCCGGATAATATCAACCAGATGCTGGATAAGGCGGCGGCGGATGCGGCGGCTGCTGGCATGGACGGTGGTATTGGTGTGGGTCAGGATATGGGGCTAGATTCTGGGGCTGGCATGGATGCTATTGATGATGTTCTTAATGCGGCCGATATGGCGGTTGGCAATCCTGAGTTCCTCGATTTGGATATGGAGGGCATGTTTTAGTTGGTGTGATGGTTTATCTTTGGTATCTATGGACTCAGGTGTCCAATCTATGTTTTGGTAAACGATATGTTTCATTTGGACGACACTCCTGCAGTATTATAAATGGATATATGTATCGTATGGAACCAGCGTAAACGGTTCATGGCAGACTTGCTGCACAACCCACAAGCAAAGAAAAGAAAAAAGTAGCGTCAACCCCATAGCCCCCTGGCATATTCAATCCTATACCCAAGAAAGACATCACCGCCCAGTTCTAGAAACAACAGGATATATCATTAGCATTTTGGTCAACACGATGCAAAACCATGTACGTACAAATCTCCAATATTTTCCCAATTCCCTCTGCCAGCTTTGGGATCCCCGAGTTAGGGAACAGTTTCTCCACGGCTTGCATTGGGGTCGGGAGGAAGTCTCTGTTGCTGAGTGGGATTGGGGTCGCTGCTACCAAAGCGGAGAAGCAGAGGGTGGCAATGACCGAGAGTTTCATGTTGTGCCGGCTTCTTGGATCGGCTTAGACTGGTGTCGTTGGTTCCTGAGGATATATATACATGTAACCTATAGTACATCAGTGACCGAGTCCACATAATAGCAATAACAATCTCGGTGCGTATCTGAAGGGGTCACTTACTATTATGCCTTGTCAGGTATATTGGTTAGAGGATTTTTCGGATATATTAGAAAAGAGAGAGAGCTCGCTTCCAACGCGTGCCAGACAGGCCCTTCTTATCTACATCCCCCACTGCTGTTCTTAGCCAAGAGCTAAGACCCATACCAGAGGACTTAAAAACACGGAGCTACCTCATTCCGGTGGCTTGAACCTTCTCGTGAGAAAGTTTGGCTTCAGCGTCAGGAATTTTAGGTACGCGACGACGCGCCTGGAAATTGGGATGTTGAGGTTTGTATATGTAATTTGCGACACGCAAATTATATGATTAGTGGTGGCAGTTATTGTATGGCAAACGGTAGGATCACAGATCACACCTGAGCAATCCGTGGACGTGTTCCTAGCATATGAGATACAGCGGAAAGGCCGTCAGGTAGTCAGGTATGTAGTCAGGTGAAATTTGCCTCCCAGTAGCACTATTAAGTTCGAAGGATGTTGTGGTCGGCTTTTACTTCCATAGTTGCTACTATGAGGAGGTGTAACATGAATTCCGGGGCCTAGAGTTTCCAGGCTGTTATGTATCATCCCGACTAGTACCTATATATGAGTAAGGATTCTGCAGCTTCTAGTACCGTGAAGCAAAAAGGGTCTAGTAGGTATCGTCGCGTGTCTTTTTAGTGCCACACGTGAAAAGTCCTTTCTTCGTACCTATAATAGCTATTACTACATAACGAGTCACAACACGCTGTTGCTTAATGACAAAATAATACATCTTCGCACCTTCCCGGGTTCTCACTCTCAAACACTCTAGGGCTAGATATGAAGGGCACCCGAGGCCCCTTCCTAAGAATAATTCTAGGGGTCACGCTTTCCTGCCGTAACCCCTATCATGCACGTATGACAGTTTCCTTTCTTCCATCAATCCCAAAATCTATGAGAGGGGGTATCGTAGATCCAAGGCATGACCCTGACGCACTCAATCGGTTTACTTCAGGTGGTTGGCTTTGGAACGGGCGATAGCAATTTGCCTGTCGCTATGTCAAGTTCGACCTCTCAACACTCCTGCAGCTACCTGCCTCTGCAGATAATGCACTCGAGTGTTAAAGATCTCAGAGAGCCAATAGAACAAAGTGTTCGATTACCATGAACGATGGACACGATATCGCTGCGAAACTTCAAAATTCCAATGCAGGCAGCCAACACTTCACGACAGCTAGTGAAGTTGCAACTATGGAGCTTTGTATGGCCCTTTTTTTATGCAGCACGCCAGATTCTGGCAGACCCGCAATGGATCCGGCAAGCAGTCGCAAATTTCCTAATTGGGAATCAAGGCACATATTTCCTGATTGGGAGGGCGCCAGGCCAGAGTTCAATTTGGTAAGACTCGGGTAGATCGGGATCCCCGGGAACCCGGTTATCGGGATTATCAGCCCATGGAATCTTCACGGTTTCGGTGCCTCGGCATTGCTGATTTGCTCACTGTCTTGACAGTTCAATTTTAGGGGATTTCGGTTTTGACCGGGGGTCTTAATCTAGAACACTAATCTTTATCCAGAAATATGTAAACATTAACCCGTTAATATGCTGGTCAGATTGGCCGCCTACGAACGTCGCGTAGAAGTTATACATAGATCACCAGAGATTATCAGTTGACAGTAATCAATCCACTTCAAAATAAGAAGCAGGAACAATCGGTTACTAATGAATTATCCACGGATAACATCCATCGTACTTTCCACAGTGATCTGCAACGTCACTGTCAGCCCTAAATGTCTCAAGTGTCAAAACACAATAGAAGCCGGGTGAACCGGACAATTCTCCGGCTTCCAATGCTTAGCTGTTGAACAGCCTTTGGACGACTTGGAAATTTGCAGTTCGCTCAACCCAAGATTTGCCCAAAAGTGGGTTTCGTCATGGAACTCGGCCTCTGTGCCGGGTTTTCCAGGCTCCTTTGGATCTATTCATAGGACTGAAACAACGGCCTCTGCATTAGCAGTAATAATGAACAGAATCATGGTATAAATTTGTTTAGCCAATAGGGAACGGCTATTCAATATCAGCCTTCCAATCTCCTATTTCTTCGGGTCTGGAGTCGGCACATACAATGACTTGCCCCTTTGTAGAATTTTATAGGATAAATATGCTAGTCCTCCCAGGTTAAATAACCTGTGCCTCTATAACTATATTTACTTCTTTGACCAATCTCCACTCTTTCAAAAGTCTCCTATCATGGAGCAGCATCCCGGCCTCGATGCTGCATCGCTGCACAGCGAATACCACAACGAAGACGAAAACGATAACAAAAGCCTGGACAACCAGGCCATTCATAAGCTCAACACTCATGATTTCACTAGCGCGGAGACCCTGCATCTATCCCAAGCCAACATTCACGAAGCAAAGAGTGCCGAGACTTTGAATGTCGCTCACGACGACACTTCAATAACCCCCAAGAAGACTGCGGAATGGAGCATGACACCGCAAGTAATCCGGAATGCAGAACGTGACGAAGCTGCTGGATTCAAGAAGCGCGAGCTAGGTGTTACATGGCAAAGTTTAACCGTCGATGTCCTTGCTGCCGAAGCCGCCGTCAACGAAAACATGATCTCGCAATTTAACCTTCCTCAATTGATTAAGGATTTTCGCCGAAAGCCACCACTCAAGTCAATCTTGTCAGACAGTCATGGATGTGTCAAGCCCGGAGAAATGTTGCTTGTGTTGGGCCGCCCTGGTTCGGGGTGCACCACGTTGCTCAAGATGCTATCAAATCGCCGCGAAGGTTATCACACCGTGAATGGTGACGTACGTTTTGGAAGCATGTCCCCCAAGGAAGCTGAGGACTATAATGGCCAGATTGTGATGAACACAGAAGAAGAGCTCTTCTATCCACGTTTGACAGTAGGCCAGACCATGGACTTTGCGGCCAGACTCAAGGTTCCTTTCCATCTACCGGAGGGAGTCCAAAGTGTTGACGAATACACGGCGGAGACCAAACAGTTTCTTCTGGAGTCTATGGGAATCAGCCATACGGCAGATACCAAGGTTGGAAATGAGTTTGTCCGTGGTGTATCGGGTGGTGAGCGGAAGCGAGTCTCTATTATCGAGTGTCTGGCGACTAGGGGTTCTGTTTACTCCTGGGATAACAGTACCCGTGGTTTGGATGCCAGTACCGCATTGGAATGGGCTAAGGCACTTCGCGCTATGACTGATGTTCTCGGCCTTTCCACCGTTGTGACCCTATATCAAGCGGGAAATGGAATTTATAATCTTTTCGACAAGGTCCTTGTCCTTGACGAGGGAAAGCAGATCTACTATGGCCCTGCGGCTGCAGCTAAGCCTTTCATGGAAGACCTAGGCTTCGTGTACACTGATGGAGCAAACATCGGTACGTATTTCCTACATCTGACAACCAAGCCTAGTATCAACTAACAAAACCATAGGCGACTTCCTCACCGGTGTGACAGTCCCGACAGAGCGGAAAATCAGACCCGGATACGAAAACACATTCCCCAGAAACGCCGATGCCATTTTGGCCGAATACAAAAAGTCCAGCATTTATGACCGTATGGTCTCAACATATGACTATCCCGACTCCAACCTCAGCCGCGAACGCACAGATGCCTTCAAAGAGTCTGTTGCGTGGGAAAAGTCCAGCCACCTGCCTAGGGGTAGTAGTCTGACCACCAGCTTTTGGGTTCAGCTCATTGCATGCACCAAGCGACAGTATCAGATTCTGTGGGGTGAGAAGTCAACATTCATAATCAAACAGGTTCTGTCATGTGTGATGGCGTTGATCGCTGGTTCTTGCTTCTACGACTCGCCAGACACTTCCGCAGGTCTCTTCACCAAGGGTGGCGCTGTATTCTTCTCGCTTTTGTACAACTGCATCGTTGCCATGTCTGAGGTCACTGAATCCTTTAAGGGCCGTCCGGTCTTGGTCAAACACAAGGGCTTTGCTATGTATCACCCGGCTGCGTTTTCCTTGGCTCAGATCATGGCGGATTTCCCGGTGCTGTTGTTCCAGTGCACTATCTTCTCGGTTGTCATCTATTGGATGTCTGGCTTGAAACATACTGCGGCTGCTTTCTTTACCTTCTGGATTATTTTGTTCACAACGACTCTGGTAAGTAGTCGTTTTCTTATTCGATTCTGACAGGTTGTCGACTTGGACTAACTCTTACATCTTTCAGTGCATCACTGCTCTTTTCAGATTTATCGGATCCGCTTTCAGTACATTCGAAGCCGCGTCTAAAATCTCGGGAACTGCAGTCAAGGGCATTGTCATGTACGCAGGTTACATGATTCCCAAGCCCCAGATGAAGAACTGGTTCCTCGAACTGTACTACACGAACCCCTTCGCCTATGCCTTCCAAGCTGCCATGTCGAACGAGTTCCATGGGCGCCATATCCCTTGTGTTGGTAACAACCTGATCCCAAGTGGCCCTGGCTACGAGGAAGTCGGAGCCGAGAACCAAGCTTGTGCGGGTGTTGGTGGTGCTTTGCCAGGCGCAAACTATGTGACCGGCGATCAGTACCTTGGATCACTTCACTACAAGCACTCTCAAATGTGGCGGAACTTCGGTGTCGTCTGGGGCTGGTGGGGATTCTTCGCCATCCTGACAATTGTTTTCACATCCTACTGGAAAGCGGGTGCTGGCGCTGGCTCTTCTCTTCTTATTCCCCGCGAGAAGCTCAAGCAGCATCATGCCGCCGTCTCCGACGAAGAAGCACAAAATAACGAAAAGTCTACTACGCGCGAGACTCCCGACGAGCCCATTCAGGTTGACGATGAAAATCTCAACCGAAACACATCGATATTTACCTGGAAGAACCTCACGTATACAGTCCAAACCCCCACGGGCGACCGAGTGCTGTTGGATAACATTCACGGATGGGTCAAGCCCGGCATGCTAGGCGCCCTTATGGGCTCCTCTGGTGCGGGGAAGACAACACTTCTTGATGTGCTTGCTCAGCGTAAGACAGATGGTACTATCAACGGCTCTATCATGGTTGATGGCCGTGAGCTCCCAGTGTCTTTCCAGAGGATGGCGGGATACTGCGAACAACTAGATGTTCACGAGCCATACGCAACCGTGAGAGAAGCATTAGAATTCTCTGCCCTTCTTCGCCAGTCTCGCAACACCCCTAAAGCAGATAAGCTCAAGTATGTCGACACCATCATTGATCTTCTCGAGCTCGATGACCTGGCAGACACTCTTATCGGCACTGTTGGGAATGGACTTAGCGTTGAGCAAAGAAAGCGTGTCACAATTGGCGTGGAACTGGTATCCAAACCTAGCATTCTGATCTTCTTGGACGAGCCCACCTCTGGTTTGGATGGACAATCGGCCTATAACACCGTTCGTTTCCTTCGCAAATTGGCTGATGTTGGTCAAGCTGTTTTGGTAGGTCTTCTATTTCTCCAATTCAACAACTACAAGACCATGTTGCTGACAAGTGACATTCTAGGTTACGATTCACCAGCCTTCGGCGCAGCTCTTTGCTCAATTCGACACTCTCCTTCTTCTTGCAAAGGGCGGAAAGACTGTCTACTTTGGCGACATTGGCGATAATGCGGCCTGCGTTAAGCAATACTTTGGCCAATATGGGGCCCAGTGCCCTACCGATGCTAACGCAGCTGAATTTATGATTGACGTTGTTACCGGTGGTATCGAATCTGTCAAGGACAAGGACTGGCATCAGATATGGCTCGACTCTCCTGAGCAGACTCGCATGATCGCGGAACTGGACCGAATGATTGCGGATGCTGCTAGCAAGCCCCCCCGGAACTGTCGATGATGGATTCGAATTCTCCATGCCTCTTTGGGAGCAGACCAAAATCGTCACTCATCGGATGAATGTCGCGCTTTTCCGAAACACCAACTATGTCAACAACAAGTTCTCCCTTCACATTATCTCAGCCATGCTCAATGGGTTCTCCTTCTGGCGCCCTGGTCCAAGTGTGTCAGCTTTGAACCTGAAGATGTTCACGATCTTCAACTTTGTCTTCGTCGCTCCCGGTGTCATCAACCAGCTTCAACCGCTCTTCATCCAGCGCCGTGATATCTACGATACTCGCGAGAAGAAGTCGAAGATGTACTCCTGGGTTGCCTTCGTCACCGGATTGATTGTCTCCGAGTTCCCGTATCTCTGCATCTGTGCGGTTCTCTACTTTGTCTGCTGGTACTACCCCGTCTGGAGACTGCCTCATGAGTCGAGCCGATCTGGTGCCACATTCTTCATGATGTTGATCTACGAGCTCATTTACACCGGTATTGGTCAATTCGTCGCCGCCTATTCACCTAACCCGACCTTTGCTGCGCTTGTCAACCCCTTGATCATCAGTACTCTTGTCCTGTTCTGCGGTATTTTCGTCCCATACATCCAGCTCAACGTGTTCTGGCGGTACTGGATGTACTACCTCAATCCCTTCAACTACGTTGTCTCGGGCATGTTGACCTTCGGCCTCTGGGGTGCCAAGGTCACCTGCAATGAGGATGAGTTTGCTTTGTTCGAGCCGCTCAACGGCACCACCTGCGCACAGTACCTGTCGGATTATATGTCCGGCGCTGGCTCGAGCATCAATCTGGTCAACCCCGATGCTACCTCGACCTGCAAGGTCTGCCAGTATACAGACGGAAGTGATTTCCTGAGAAATCTCAATATCATGAACTACACCACCGGATGGAGAGATATCGGTATCTCGGTCATCTTCGCCATCAGTGGATATGCCTTGGTATTTGGACTCATGAAGTTGAGAACCAAGGCTTCCAAGAAGGCCGAGTAGGTTGATCGTTTCATCATCTTTCTCCAAGCCCTTCATTTCTTCGGAATGCTCATTGATTTTTCCTCCTCCGATCTTTCTTTCGCCATTTTCTGTTTATTTCTTGTCAACCTGTTATACACTCACTTCTCAGCCCTTCACACATGAAGCCCTACACCGCGCATTTCTGCATTTTCTGTCATTGAGAACTTTTCCCTCCCCTGCATACATGTTAATGTTACTAGGTAGCATATAGATTTTAGAACACAGAGCGTAGAATATAGATTGTACATTCTCGGACCTTTATATAAGAGCCTCTACGTGATCAAGTTACAGTGTTTATACATATAACTCTATGTAATTGGGATAACCACGAGTCTAAAAGGAAGTGATCAAAGCCATACGACGTATATATATTCGCTGAGTAGTCACATCGACGTATACTACAACCAACCCGTATTCCATTTCTCCGAGTTAGCCGCCCATATTGGAATAAGTACTTCGTACTCCTTACTCCCTGAGCCCTACCTGTCTCCACAATGTGATGAAATTGCATCGACACTAGGGCCAACGAGTTGGCGCGTGGGGATGTATCCATTTGTGCGCTGGAGACATTATCCGGGGCTAGAAGTGTGACACATATTTCACCTTCCCGATCAGGTAGTGGAAAGGTAAACCCAAAATACAAAGGAATCTTACACCGATGGACTATCTCCACAAGCGAAAGGGATCTCTCGAGTGGAAATGATGGGGTCGACCCAACATCGTGGGCCAGCCTTGGAGAACGGGATCATTTGCTTTCCTAGAATATCACCGATCATTGGCTAACGCTTGCAAGCTTACACCGACAACATGGAACCTCCTGTCATAGTTGAATTCCATACGGAGTATGGAGTAGCTTACCCCCAATCTTCCCGCGGAAACCGCGAAATCGGAATAAATCCCACATTCTCCGACGAGATGCACGTGGGTGGGAACTCTCCACAGTGACAGAATCCGATTCGGCGCTGTGAAGAACTCGGGATCTGCGCACAAGCTGGTCTGCAGAAACTCTGGTGAAATTTAATGGTTTTTGGGTTTTTTGGAAAAAAAAAAAAAAAAAAAAAAAAGGGAAAATTTTGCTTCCCCTTTTCTATTCCTCGTTTCTTCGAAGATTTGGTTGGCAGAGGCTGGGGTTTCTTATCACATCTCACACAAAATACTGGTATTACCGTATTTGCCCAGGAAGGATTCCAAGGTTGCTGATCGCTCGGCAAATCTCCTTTCATAGAAACCTGGCCCTAAGCGGGGAGAGCCATTGAAAGATGGGGAGTAATCCGTAAGCCCGAGCTTGTTGAACAAGATAAGAGTCCACGGGTATGTTGTCATAGTCTCAGGGAATTGAGGGCATGTTCTTCGTTCCCGATTTCACAGAGAAACGGTCCTTGTTTCCCGCGTCTATTCCGTCACGTAATCCAGTTAAGCAAAGATCAGCGGTGATAGTGGAGTTAAAAAGGCGTGTTTCTTGGTTCTCATTAGAACCAAAAGCCAAAGCTCCGCCGTGAGCACTTCTGTGTAGTCCGTACGGAGTAGATACCGGGCTTTAAACTAGACCACTTGATTCCCGATGCAGTGGTCCACTGGAGTAAATAGTTGACTCCAGAGTATATTCCATTTCCGGCTAAATGGGACCGTTGCTAGAACAACGAACAACGAACACTGTTGAGGATTCCTTGTGTATCTGAGTTTAGGAGAAAGCGAATTAAAAAAGGGTTGCCGTCGAAACCACAAAGTAACCGGTTCGGCTTTTCGGCTTGCCTACAATGTTGTAGGGAAGCTTCAAGCCCTTCCAAGGTTATCCCCACAGAATGACGCAGTAACCATAACTGTCCATGAGTTGCGCCAGGTAAGGCTATGTATAGAGAAGACTTCGGAGTACGGAGTAGAACTCTGGGTATGTCGGAAACAGTGGAGTTGATGCGATCGCCAACAATGTGGAGGTTGTTTCACCTCATGGGGTTTTCTAAAATGAGATCGCCATTCCAAGGTGCTTAATAGATTAACTGACAAAGGAAGAGGGATCGGATTGGAAATTGTGCCTGCCTAGAAGGTGTGCTGGTCCACGTGACACAGACACACCCCAGGCACATGCTTTTCTTTTTTATTCCCGAGGCATCTCCAGGCAATAGTCTCCTGCAATCTCAACAGTAGGATTACAGGATCGATAGTCTATTATTGACTCACACTACGACGTTAGTCTGTACTTCGTATTAAACTATCCCTCGTAAATGCGACAAGACGCCTCTATCACATCACCAGCGCGGACGCGACGGTGATCCCTTTAACCGTGCCGTCCCGCACTATTCTGATAATGATACGTTCAATCCAATACCTATCATATCCCCTCTTTCATCCCGCCCCAAGGAAATGGCGTGAATGTGGGGAGTCCCGGTTCATGGTCAGCACCTTACAATAGTAATCATTTCAGTGAAACTATTGATCCCCTCAACGGCCTGAACGCACGCAACGCGACACAAAGTTATCAATAGTCTGCTCCGTACGGAGTGACGCGGTCTTTCCGATAGGGCCGCTAGTTTTCTAGCCTCCCCCACACGCTCTCAAACCCCTGCTCACTGCGCAACGGCCAGGTCTGTCCCAGTTGACAGGGGGATTGCTGTTAAGTCCCGCATTGCAATTCAATCACGTGCAGCGCCAAACAAAGAAATCGAACAGCTGGAGATCCCAACGATTCTTTGAGTTGCATTGCCCGAAGCAAGGTTGACATTCAAGTCTCCAGATACGAGTAGGTTCTGACCTCGAACTCTACTCCGTACCAGAACTCTGGAACTGCGGCACAGCCGCCCCTCTATCCACACTTTAAGGGGACGTTAAACTATTGATTTTAGAGCAAAACATGATGGACCTATCGAGCTCAGGGTTTTCAATTAATTAATACCGCCAATGAATGGTCAGTTATACTCCATAAAGTGGATTTACGACCACATGGTGCATCAAGCTCCACGCGAAGACGCATGGTAAATCCTCGAGGCAGCCCCTGACTGCGAGCCTCCACTAAGGCAACCCGAGTCTTTGTTCTTGGGACCGGAAGCTCTCCCGCACAAAAGTTTCTTCGCCATGCTAAAAAGCAAGGGGACAAAAGGCTGCGATCCAATTTCGGGCAAAGCTCATCTGCCTGATCGAATCTGGACTCTCTGGGCCCGATTATCGCCGGTCCTAATCTAGCATCTCAGATCGTGGACAAAGTGGTAACAAAGAAATGCATCGCGTGTGGTGGCCCAACCCCGGTTGAGACCCATCTCGGACAGGGGGTTATACAGCCGACGCTTCACTGTGCCGCTCATTTGGCGGCCCCGAGCCCTGGAGTGCTTGACAGGTAACATAAGCTATCATGTATAATCTGTTGGTGGCGTCGGGGATATGAAATTAGGGAAAGAGGCGCAGACTAGCCCCTAATCCCGGAAAGAAGTACCGGTCTGGACCGTTGCGCGGAATCCTGCTAGCCAATCCGCCAGCCGTGTGCATCCGGTGTCACCTTCTGGTGGCTTTCTAGACAGCTGCGGAGGCCGTCCCGGATATTTTAGGGTTGAGAGGATTTCTTTCCTTGTGGACTTCCCCTTAAGGCGAAATGAACTGTGGAGTATGGTGAGTGGAGATGTATGCGTAGCTTCTATCTTTCTTTGTTGATTGCCTCCATATCGCCCCATCGGCGACTATCCCTGGGTCGTTTCTTTCATGCGCGGGTCTAAGTGGGCTTTGGTATTGAATCGACAATATGGAAACTTACGCTGTATGTAACATTGACCATTACCATCTAGCAAATCACTATACAAGGTCCGGTATCATGTACGCATTTTTTGGGTACTTTCTCCCGCTAACTAGACCCTGTAGCTGCTAGCCTGATCTTTCGAATCCAAGATTTTGCGAACGATCTAGATTCCAGGGTTGTGCATCTGCTTTTTGGACTGCTTATGAATATCCATACAACTGTAGAGGACTTTACGGAGTAAGGAGTATACTCCGTGGACGTTGAATGGATATCCCTGTTCTGAGTCCACCGCCATTCTGCTGCTTCTATTGATGAGCTTGGATTATATGTATGGAGTATGCTGCATGCTTGTTTTTATTTGAACTGCTTGTCAATATTATCCACGATAAACTTATGTATGCATGGATAATCCCTGTGACCACCTAGGCAGGCACCAAGGTTCCGTACGCATCCATGGGATCTTGTGTTAAATTCAATGTCGAAATTCAGTGGTCGCGTTGTTACAGAGTATTTTTAAGTTGATGTAATACAGCTGATCGACATCGCCTTTAGCAAAAGCTTAAACCGGATATATATATATGAAGAAGAAGGGGTGTGGACTTAGTCGGCAATGCACAACATCTATGGATATAATACACGCTGGGGTATGATGTTAGAATGTGCTTTAAGTATGATTTGGACCAATGTTCTACCAAGGGTCACATCTAGTAGCTTGCGTAACAGCGTGATTACAGGATCGCGATCGTGGGGTAAAGGCCACGAAGAAACGGGCGCGCTCTCAGCCATCAATAGAACGTTGGAAAACTCGGTGAGAAAGCATAGTTATGAACTTTAGAGAAATGAATGCTAGCGCTCTTTGCATATCGAATCACGTAAGATGCAAAGACCGACTTTATTGAGATCATAACCAAAATCCCAAGGTTTGGAGCGCGATCTTGCAGTCGAATGCAGGTACATGCACTACCTATGCATAAAACTGCAGTGTTATTTCAGCCTCAGCCGCTCACCGCATCTCAACAATTAATGCCACGAGGTGACACAACATAAACTTGAAGACTTGTCTCAACAGCTAGAATTCGGATTGTCTGAATGCATGCCCACGTGTTGGTCATGGGACTTCCTACCAGAAGATCCTGATGATATATTGCATGGATATATGTCTTCCATGTTGCTGAGCCATACGCAACTAGGTTGTGGTCCAATATACAACCTTTTTTAAGCGGCTGTTACCGTGTGTTCATGAATATATATCGATAAGACAGGAGAGATCTTACAAGTAAGCTACTCTCCATACCGCTTACATCCAATAGAGGCTCTGTCCATACAATAGTTACATGTAGGTCCCCGCCCACCACTCTGACCGCATAGCATATACCTCGCTATTTGGCACGTTCCACTGACTCTCGGATGCCAACGTTGATATTCCAAGACATCGACTCAGGTATCTAGCACGCTTCCCTGGTCTTGCCTCGGCAATTGGCCCCACAAAGCTAACTAATATACAGTATGAGATGAGCATTAAATCCAAAGATTAGCGTCTTGCTGATTAACCCTGCCATTGAGCCGTTCATTTCCTATACGCGAGGAGCACGAGAAGACAGATCACGTCGCACTCGGAGAGATATCCTCGGCTGGAAATATGTTGTGTTGGACGGCTTGGTTTCAAGGCATCAACCCCTCGTTCGTAGTCTGAACTAGATAGTTTGTATGGGAGCTCGCTCCTTTCTCTCCCAATACAACTCTCTCCTCTCTGCTTCCTGGGTCCCTACACACCTTAGAGCCCAACAAAATATCACCCGAAGGATAATCATTCACAGCAACAAAAATACGACTGACAATAAGCAGAGACATAACATGTGTCTTATCACAGAAACCATTCCTGATCCAGACTGGCCCCAAGCTTCGACCTAGGTAGGCTCCTACCTAAAATGGTTGCCTGGATGCGGGTCGGGCTTCTTGACCTCGGTGAACATGTTAAACAGATCAGATATATGTAACGATACCACTTTCCCCGATGATCTCTTGTCAACTAGACGGGTCCTGCATCACAGCAGCACAATGGATATATACTAGTTAGTACAAAGTACTTTGGGAGAACGACCGTGCATGCCCCACTACTTGGGCACGAGTCTGCCGGGATGTGATGTGCTCGTGTGCTTTGCAGCTTGCTGACGAAAATGTACAAAGTTACCTAGGTAAACAAACAGCAAACTAACTAGCAAGTTAAGCTAATAAAGCACATACATATGTAGGGGTAATTGATCTGTGCTGTAGGTAATATCGAGATGAGACAAGCAAACAGTGTGAGACGCGGGCTGACCCGTCAATTGTATCACTCTATAAGTTGCATTGTGCGACTTTTTTTTCACTGTATTTTTACTTTAGAGAGTTCGAGAGACAATAAGTTCAAAACGAGACTATATCCAAACTGGGTGTACATTTGAGAAGCCTCAATATTCTACGCGATCTATATACGCGACCGTAAAAAGCACGTCGACATCAGAGATATGAGACTTGGTCTAAGCACCTCCGTCCCATGGTTCGAACCCGCCTCCGGCACGGACATTCCACCCATTGAAGGTATGGCCCGCAGATCGCCTTCTGCGATTGCCCTGATGTGATGATATGGAGGGGGCTTGCATTGCACTACTATGGCAGCCATCGATTGGACCCCACGAGGGGCGGGTTCGGACCTTTTTTTATTATTTTTGTTTGTGCCGACACTGCTCACTCGCTCTAGTTGGCTCGGCTTGATAGCTTTTTGCTGACTTACATTAACTAGTCAAAAATTAGTTATCAGGAACTAGCAATTCTATACTTCCCCAAGGAGGCAAAGACTCCAGAACATGTGACGTGTGACCAATGCGTGCTTAGGAGAAATAAGTATGCGTTTTGCACATTTCAATGTTGACTGGCGACTGCAGAATCACCAAGTTCACTTAGCTCTGCGAATCCGTTGGTCGAGCTGCGGGAGGACGTGCGACGCTGTGATGGGGAAAGGGGGAATAGAATAGCGTATGGATGTCATTGTCATAGTGTATTACAAGTTCCATACTTAGTATCTCCAATTACTCCAAGCCTAGACCATGGGAGGGCGAAATTCGCCTCTATATTGTCATTATTCAATTTTGCGACTTTCGACCCTGACCCATGATTGAATATCGAGTATTTCTGTCCAATTATTTTAAAAAGAATCATTGGAACGTGTTGGTCAAATAACATTAATGTGTGCCACATCAAAGTATTCACAGAAGATACCTAGTATTCCAAAGTTCATTCTGGGTCGAGGGGCAATGCACATTCTATTGTTAGTCAACAAAAGTACATCAAAAATTTTCATGCGGCAAGGTACTCCCGTATCCTCGCATCTATTATTATTCCAGGTCTTAGACAAGAGCGGGTCCGCGTCATGAATTTCCCCGTGGCTTCACATAGCTTGGAATTAGCTAGGATTAAGTATGCCTCACTACAACATAGGCAAGCATCGGGTAGCTTTGCGACAGTGTTCGACTTTTTCGCAACTCGCCACAGCTCGCGTTTGTGGATCCTGTTTGCCAATTGCGAACCTGTTCCTGTGGTTATCGCCCCACGCGGGAGGGGAAAAAGAAAAGATGGAGGGGGATCTCAGTATGGTACTCCGTACATACAGCTTGGTCCGGATGTCAATAGAGACCGGGGTCTGGACAAGGGGCAGGGATTTGAGATTTGAGATTTTCTTATGTGAGGTACGGATTACGGAGGGATATAATATTTGCAACCTGGTGAAAATAAACCATAACGGCTAGGAGAAAAAGACTTTTGGCTGCTGTCACTTTGGGGCCCGGTCGCTGCGCTGTCGATCCCATCCCGGAAAGATATTGGTGACAGGCGACCAGAAGATCCCCTTCCCTCAGTTTTAATGATTGATCGAGTCCCCCTGCAGGCTCTAGCACACGGTCAATGCATTAAGACATGGCCTGACTTAACCCCACAAGATTTATGTCGCTGTGGCAATATGATTGGTCTCAGGCGGGAGAAACTTTCAATTGTAAACAAATTAAAATGGAGGATTTATTGCGTTTGTGGAGGGGGAATAGTGGGAGGTCTGGAACAGAGTACTCTGAGTACCTAAGTTCGGCAGATGTAAGGTGGACAGTGCTAGACTAGACTTGGTACATATGAGAGATGTACCTTTTAGCCTAGTTATTGTGTAGGAGGTACATTCTGCATTTGTACATTTGTACCAGTGGAGGGTGCCGAGGGTCTACGGTATTCAGAGTACAATCATAGACAGGCCAAATCTGGGAAAGGAGGGATTCCTTCAAATTTCCGATTTCAATTTTTTTCTTTCTTTTTCTACTGCTTTCTGGAGATCTCCATCTTTAAATCTGGAATAAGAGATAGAAGAAGAGCCAGCAGTTTGGAAGAGTTAAACGTATAAAGTCTGAAATTTAAAAAAAGAAAATATAAAGTGAAAAAAACCCAAAAATAAAAAGGAAAGAATTTATAAATACGTAAATACGTACTTTTGTATGATACCCGTCACATTATATCGGAGTACATTACATCTCCATACAGGCCCAGTACCAGTGGAGCGTGGATCGTCCCGATCGAGTCCCAGAAGATGGCCCTTTCGAACTCTCCAGAGCTATTATTCCACTTAATTCCCTCTTTTTCCCTTTCTCCCCTTTTACTTCAAAGCTCTTCTTGCTCTTCTTGCTCTTCTTGCTCTTCTTCCTCACTTTTGTATTGCTGCCGGTGGCAATTGCGAGTTATACTTATACTTAGCATTCTTTTATATCCCTTCCGCCCTTGCGTTACCTTAATAGGGAATCCCTCTTTCGTCATTTACAGTCCTTGCTGCGGTCCTTCCAAGGTTCAATTGCACTTGCCTCAATTCTCCTTCATAGGCATTTGCATTATTTACCTAGGTTACCCATTGGGTCATTCATCCCTTGATATTGGCTTGACCTCATTACGACTCATCCCTCCGGGACCTTGAATATTCGGACTCCTGGAAAGGAAGTCTGCTTGGATCTGTTTATAGTTTTTGATTACCTGTTAATATTGTTTTCTGTGTTTGTATGTCCAGTTCAAAGTTCCTAAATCCTTCCCCTTTCCTGGCATTCCAAGCCCTCAACCTCCTTGGGGCATTTCCAAACATTCAATCCCTATACTCTATATCCTTGAGCGCCAATTGACCTAGATTGTGTAGGATCAACACCAGCCTCTGGCGATCCGATACCTCCCCTCCATCCTTGATTATCCAACGCCACTTGCCTTCGATACTGGTCTTTTTTTTGGTTGGATTCACTGAACCATGTCCATTGCACCTACCGAGTAAACGCCTTCGGTCAGTGACCTCAGCGGCTTGGAGAAGAAATTACTCAGTCACGGAACGGACAAGAGATGGAATCAATGAAGCCACACATCCCCCCGTTAAAGATCTCGAAATCCAATTCGAATTTATCCGAGTCGAGCAACGACACTAAATCTATACCGAGTCGATTCTATTCCGCCTGGGGCTCATCAGAGATGACCCCTCCGTTAACACCAAAAGACACCCAGGACACAAACATGGATCAACCCGAGGCCCCAAGACCTGTCTTTCACAACTATCTGCGCGCATTCTATCCTTTCCACCCGGCCGGCAATGTCTCTCCGTCGACTGTTACACTCCCTCTGGACCAGGGAGATATCATTTTGGTACACTCCGTTCACACCAATGGCTGGGCCGATGGTACATTATTAGATTCTGGGAATCGAGGCTGGTTGCCCACGAATTACTGCGAAGCATACGATCAATTACCTATGCGTCCTTTATTGAAGGCCTTGACTGATTTCTGGGATATCATTCGAGGAGGATGCGGGTCATCACTAAAAGATTTTGGAAACCAAGACTTGATGAGAGGGCCTATCGCTGGCGTCCGGTTCCTACTGGTAAGTACCAATTAGAACCGAGAAAACACCACAGGGCTTATAATTCCGCAGGAAAAATCAGAATGTCTTACCCGGGAGTCACCCCTGGTAAGGAGATTCGACGGACTACGCAGAATCCGGAAGGCTTTGCTGTCTGACCTGTCTTCGCTGGTGAAAACTGCGAAGAAATTCCAGGAAGTTGCCAACGGGGTTCCTTCGGAAGATGAGGTTGAGGCCATTTTGGATGAGATGCTTCTCAAGGCTTTCAAGATCGTGACCCGAGGAGTTCGATTCCTCGACGTGTGGAATGAGGAGGTAGGCTTGAGCAGGACTATTGCTGAGATGGATGGACCCGGCGACAGCATAGACCAATATAGCATGCCACCGACCCCTGCATCCGAAAGTTTCAACTTGGGCGAGAACGATGGGCCTGCTAGATCTGAGTCGCGAATGCTGGAATCACGAATGGAATCACGGATGGAATCGCGGCAAATGAACCACAGCCGTATGGATATGAGTCGGTCATCGATGCGCACTGAGATGGTTGATCAAAGACCGGTCTCCGTCGCTACGAAACGGGTTTCTATATCTCACCGTATGTCAGTTTCAGGTCCTTCTACTGCCATCAGTGCCCAGAACCTGGCATCAGAACGCCTCGGGACGACATATGATGCCTTCCTCGGTGTGCTTGGCTCGTTTATCGGACTCCACATGCAGTCCCGCTCCTCGACGGAGTTGGTTGTCACCACCCAGCAGGCTGTCCAGTCGTGTAGGCAGTTGTTAAATGTCGTGGAGGTGGTGTGTGAGCATGACACCCACCGCAGCGTGTTCCTCGAACAGGCACGAGAGTCAATGTGTGAGAAGCTATCTGAGCTTGTCCACGCTGCACGCGACGTGTTCCGCCCCGCACACCTACCAGACGATGATCTTGTGTTCATGCCAGACGAAGGGAAACGCCTTGTGGATGCTGCCACTGACTGTGTACGAGCAGCTGGAAACTGTTTGGCGAAGGCTCGCCTGGTGCTTGAGCAAATTGGTGACCTTGAGCTTGACCCTGAACACTTTGAAGAGAGGGGCAAGGACTTGCCTGGCATTGCCTCTCCACAAGATGAACCGGAGACTGGCGTAGAACAGGAGCGACAGGAATTGTCACTCCGCCTTCCCCCACCTCCTCTTCAGATTCCCACCACCACATACTCTCCCCCAACACCTGCTCTCACCGACTCTACAACACCTTCATCCTTCCAGTCTCGTCTCTCAAATTCTCCCGCCAACACCACCGCCATTTCTTCAACACCTAATTCTGCCATCCTCCCCACCCATCTGGATAACATCTCTTCTTTCTCCTCTGCTGACAGCAACTACCCTGAAAGTCATCCCAAGTCTGACGTGAGCGAATCATTTGGGCGTGGAGTCACGAGCAATGGTAGCAGCTTCACATATCACAGCCACACACGTGACTCCGAGATGAGTGGTGTCTCGCAAACCTCGACTCGGGCTACCTCACCTGATATTGGGGGTAGCTTCCAAGGTAGTTTCACCGTTCACTCACTGAAGGAGAGTCTGAGTTACTCGACCCTCGCCGAGGAGAACGAGGAGACTGAGGCCAACATCCTGGAAAAGACATTCGCACACGAACTTATTTACAAAGAAGGTTCGGTGATGGGCGGTAGTCTGCGTGCTCTTATTGAGAAGCTGACTGCTCACCAATCCACCCCCGATGCCATGTTTGTCTCAACCTTCTACCTTACCTTCCGTCTCTTCGCTACGCCTCTTGAGTTTGCCGAGGCCCTCGCTGAACGCTTCGAATACATTGGTGACACACCCCATGCCGCCGGACCTGTCCGTCTCCGTGTATACAACATCTTCAAGGGCTGGCTCGAGTCCCACTGGCGCCACGATCGTGACAACACAGCCCTTGACTTCATCATCAACTTCGCAAACACACGACTGATGGTAGATCTCCCCACTGCTGGTAAGCGGTTGCTTGATCTGGCCAACAAGGTGTCCGCAGTTGGTGGCCCGCTTGTGCCTCGCTTAATTTCTTCTATGGGCAAGACCAACACTTCCATTGCCCAATACATTCACCCCGATACCCCCCTACCTCCCCCCGTCCTTGGCAAGAAGGAACACAACTTGCTTAGGCAATGGAAGAACGGCGAGGCCTCAATTACCATTCTTGACTTCGACCCACTCGAGCTCGCCCGCCAGCTCACTATTAAGGAGTCGCGTATTTTCTGCTCGATCCTTCCTGAAGAACTCCTGGACACGGAATGGACCAGGAAGACAGGCTCGTTGGCTGTGAATGTCCGGGCCATGTCAACTCTGTCGACTGATCTTGCCCACCTCGTTGCCGACTCCATTCTGTACCTCGAGGAGCCCAAAAAGCGGGCCGCAACCATCAAGCACTGGGTCAAGATTGCGAACAAGTGTCTGGAGTTGAACAACTACGACTCCCTTATGGCTATCATTTGTTCATTGAACTTGTCTATGATATCTCGCCTGAAGAAGACCTGGGACATCGTATCGCAGAAGACCAAGACTGCCCTCGAGCAGCTCCGCAGCATCGTGGATGTGTCCCGCAACTACGCCGTACTCCGTCAACGCCTTCAGAATCACGTGCCCCCTTGTCTCCCATTCGTCGGCACCTACCTGACCGACCTCACCTTTGTCGACCACGGCAACCAATCTCTTCGTACGCTCTCCACCGACGACAGTGAAATGGCTGTCATCAACTTCGACAAGCACATGAAGACAGCTCGCATTATCAGCGAGCTCCAACGCTTCCAGATCCCCTACCGTCTAACCGAAGTTCCGGAGCTTCAGGCTTGGATGCAGAATGAACTCGTGCGCGTGCGTTCCAACGGTGAAACAACCGCACAAACCTTCTATCGCCGCTCTCTAGTTCTTGAGCCTAGAGAACCCTCCCGCAGCGGAAATACTCTTCAGTCCCAATCTGAGTCCATTCCTTCCATGCTCGACAATGCCAAGGACAAGTTCGACTTCCTCTCATGGACCAACCAATCCAAGGCGAAATCCGTCACGACACACGGATAAATCACTCCCTTCCACCCGCAATCACCTACACCATCCTTCGCAACCTAATGACTGATGACCTCTTCTTATTCCCGATTTACTGTTCTAACCAACATCATCTTAACTGTTCCACTATGCATACTTGCATCATCCTCCCCCCAAACCCATTTTCTTGTGATCTGTGAATATCCATCATTCTTGTCTTACCTATTTACTTTTTTTTATTCTTGGGTGGTACTTGCGTGTTTGATTTGTTTTGCAATTTCTCGTTTGAGAAATGTAGCATTGGAAAAGCGGCTATGTATGGAACGGGGCCCCGGACTACCCAAACGGAGTTTACCAAGGGGCTTGTTCTGTTTTTGTTTTAATTTCATGTCTGTTCTTATTTTCGGCTGGGGAAACAAGGACAGGTCGGGAAAAAGGATTGTTATCTGTCAACTGGGCGTTTCCTACATCGGATACCCTCTAGACAATATTTTTGCCTCACGGCTTCTGTACAGGAGCAACTCTTAAAAGCTGCCTAAAATGCAAAATACGCTTTAATTTTACCTGTTTCTGCGTCCATCGTAGCTGTAACCCTGCTTTTGCCTCGTGTAGTGAATGTCTGGGCTTTCTAAGTGAGAGAGACATAGGAACCCAAGCTATCCAAATTAAGGACTTTCGATGATTTACCCCGGATTCTGCCTTCATATTTCTGCCTGAATACTATAGAAAACCGACTGCAACCATCGCTACCAATGATGGTCAAATAAAAGCCCACAAGCCAGCTCAAAAGCTACCGTACCAGTGAGAGCCCACCATCAACAGGCACCAACTGACCCGTAATCCAGCGCGACGCATCCGAAAGATTTGAGCTCAAAGATCTTATTCGCGGTTTAAGGCTGGGCCAAACACCAAAAGTAAACCAAGCAGCGGAAATAAAATCCTTGGAATAAATACGCTTGACTAGAACCTCTTGACAGACCTATCTAATGAACGTCCGTGAGGCCTACAAAAGTACCTAGGTATAGATGTAGCTTTTAGATAAGGTTCATGGAAGTACCATCATTTGTTCCAATCTGATGTTTGCTATACCAGATACATACGTATATACGAGCTTTGTATTGCCTTTATGCTTTGATGGTATTCATATCATATCATAAAGCATCACTATTCAAGGCCGCGTAAACCGGCTGCAGTGTCATTCCGTCTATCACTATGTCCGTGGCTGGCTGATCCTTGCATGAACCCCTCCGCCAAGTCTACGGAGGGGTTTCTTGACAATACATATCCATCAAAGAGATACGCGGAGGACACCTTAGTTTTGAATGCAAGAAAACCCTCGACTGTATACCACAGCCGATAGACCGCTGCAATTGCGTTGAGGTATTTGAGTAGTGCGAGTGCCTATGGATACTCCGTAAGCGTCGGACCCCTGCAAAATATGAAATATGTACGTCAATTTCAAACTGAAATCTTCGATGTCCTGCACGATCTATCTGGCCGATGCGCGTTCATGCAAGAATATGAAATCCATCAGGCTTACGGAGTTCTCCGTACATGGTGAGTACTATGCAGAGTGCCCAGCTGCACCTCGCTATGTCACCATGTCACATCTAGACTTGACGTAAACACTCAAGGGATTGTTTGTTTCAATCGTTTGTTTTATGATGTATTGAAGACCCGAGATGTATTCTGTTTGTTAATTTGAGTTGGAGGAAATGTGACATATCACCGTAAAACCTTCAAAACAGGTTTGAGCGCTCATGGTAGAGGCTAAAGTGGACGACAGGGATTTCATGTCAGTTTATTTGAGACTTTGGGCTGTCATTGTAAGGAGGATAGGCAGATGCAAGCGAAAGATCACCGCAGTGATGCCGAGTCTGTATCTTATTCGCACGCAGTCCACAAAACCCTAAAACTAAACAGGAGAATTCACAAAATGAGCGCCAAAAGACGAGTGGTTTGGGTTCGAGTTTGAATAATTGGCAAATCTTGATTGATGTATCAGCTAATGTACATATTTTCGTCCAGTTTCGCGCATTTCCAATTACCAGAATCCCCAATTTCCCATAGAAGAGCCTTCCAAGGAACTAACCAATTATGTTACATAACGTGTTCTAAACGCCTCCACGAAATCCGAAGTCATGTCGTAATTATCATCATAAGCGGATGCACTGGTATCCAAGTCTAGCGGCAATGAAACAGCAGTCTCAGGGAGGGATCGTAAATCAAGTATAGGGACCATTGAAGGGCGGGCGTGGGCGCATTGAAATGGGAAGGCACAACGGGCCAGGCTGGAGACCAACGCCTGGCACTCTTCGATGTTCAACGGGTCATTGAACATGATCGCAGTGCGACAGGCGCGGGAGTTGAGAAGGTCCACGATGCCTTGAGGGCACCCATTCATCCGTTGAACCCATGAGCGCGAGGCGGATCTCTGGTGTACAACCTCGTCGCTGTCTGATAGTTCGATATCCTGTTCGAATGTTCTCTTCGACAGGAACGGCTTATTTCCATCTTCCTCACTTGACCAAATCTCACGCCTCATCAAGTCAATCAACACATGAGGCTCGAGCCTACAGCGTTCGGCTATTAGGACAGGAAGAGTATGGACGGTGATCAAGGCAGTAGAGTTGGTCTTGCCTTGTGTCGCATACTCAATACCCCAGTTTGAGAAGAGACTCGTATACTTTTGGAAGAGATCACCCTCCGTCAATGAAACCTCAAATGCCAAAGAACCGACTTGGACAGTTCGCACTCGAGCACCCGACTCCCAATTCTCACCAAGCCCAGCAGAGACAAACATTTCCCCGAATAACTGTTCAATTCGACATCGCTCATCGGCCGCGTGCTGATCGATTAAAAGCAGGACATCGTTTGATGGCCCCTCCAAATTGCGAGTGATGGGGGCCGTACGGACCTTAGCCAAGATGAACTTTCTGTCCACCTGGGCTATCACGTCGGCAGTCTCGAGCGCATGACGTTGGAGTTTCCCTCGATATTTGGCAACTTGCGCTGTATCAAGTGATCCAATGCCTTTGAAGCAGTCGTGTGAAGAAGTAGCTGTACTCTGCTGACCGGCGGCCTCTGCGCCTAGATTTGGTATTGGTATTTCTGTTCGGCTGAAGGAAGGGTTGTCCCATGCCCCCAACATGTTATCTATCCAAAACGTTTGCACAGGCTTCTTGGACGGGCGTTCGACACAGTCAGTGGGGGAACGCTGGGTAGCTAATGACTTGCGGGAGTTCATTGTTTGACCCGTTCGAGGATTGATCATATAGGCCAAGTTGGTGTGCGGATCGATCCAAGTGATCATCTTGTCTGATGGTGAGTCTCCAGGCAGATCCTCCTTGTCCCCACTACGGATCCTTTCATACGGGGGCTTTGGAAGGATGGTGCACTCCTGGCCATCATCTCGACGATTTGGCTTATGTTTAGGGTGAATCGGCAAGGAGCTATTGCCCTGCATTACATCAGGAGTCGCATGAGAAAGCCCAGACGTTCGTTGGGTCGGAGAACGTCTTTTGAGATCCTTGGCGGTTTTCACTCTGGACCAGTTGTTGAAGGATTGACCAGAGTTCAGAGACTGGGTTCTTGGAAATGAGGGAATTTTCAAGCGACCGCTAAACGCCTCTTCAGTGCTCGAAATCGACCGACCATGTCGTAAGGGGGCATGAGAACCGCCAGCTGGTGGGGAGGCTTTGGAACGGATACTCTGGTTTTGATCTGACGAAATGGTCTGCTTTCTGCCATTACGAGGGCGGAGATCGTGTTGCTTCAAAAACTCATGGACCATGGCCCCAAGCACATCAATTATACGTTGAACTGATTTGGCAGATTCCGGAAGGTGCTCAGATGCATCATCATCATCCAACCGTATAACAGTGTTTGTGTCAATGCGAACGTAGAACATTGGCCACTTATTGACAGGCTTTGCCCAGTTTCGAGTACTTGCGTTACTTGCGGCATCAAGCTGATTCACCGAAGGTGTAATATGTGAAACAGAGCTTCTGTTAGACATGGCTCCGACATTACTAAAATCTGACGAAGCAAATAGCCGGTTTACTTCGTTATACAGCACGTTCGAGCCATTGTGGGACAGCAGGGGTTCTTTTCCCAAAGAGATGAACTGACACTTCCGACTTGGGCTGGGCTGGAGAGATATAGCTCCCCGAACTGTGAGGTCAGAAACTGATGCTGAGATTTCATGCCAAGAATCGATGTTTTGTGGTGTGACTAGCCCAGATTGTGTGAGAACCATCCCGATACGTTTAAGATCGAACTCCCTCTGATCATGAGAGATGCGTGCTTCGGGCATGGAGGCATTTCCAAGACGAACGGACATCCTTTTATTTCGTTCCACATCGATCAAGACTAATTTTGAGAATTGATGATTGGCTAGAAGGAGAGACACCAAGGAGTTCCTGAGTTGGTCCCACTCACGTTCTAGCTCGTCTGATCGCTGAAGAGCGAGAGCTCGACTCTTGACGCGAACTGGCATATTTCCAAAAAGGTCGTTGACAGTCACAGACGTGCCATGGTCGACAGAGCGAAGCGCATGATGTGGAGGCGCAGGGGTTAGCCGAGCCACAGGCGTCGAATGATGAAGTATGATCGAGTTTGTGCATCCATGATCAATGTGACGAGAAGTTACAGTGAGTAGAGACAATGAGGCCAGGGAAGCCAAGAACAAGCCCCGATGGCCATACAAGCCACCCAGGTTGAATTTGGATGTATCTATTCCATATGTTAGCTAGCATACATTACAGCGTCAAGGTTGGGAGACATACGGTGAGGCTTGCCTAGACCTCCTGTAACTTCGAACTCGACTGGAGGAATTCCTTCGCCATCATCTTCAACAATACAGCCACCACGTTTGAAATCGACAGTGACGAAGACGGTATGTGCATTAGCATCCAAAGAATTCTTGACTAGCTCCAGAATAACACCAGTCAGATGCACAATGGACGTAGATGATTTGACCTTTGCAATCACATCAGAAGGTAGCGCTCGTATCATTGACTGAGAAGGAGGCATTGACGCAGTTGTTGTATTCACCGGGGCATTGCGCCACTAGATGCAAGAAAGATCCCAAGGTGGATTTTGGAAACACGACTAAAAGTAAGAGTTTCATTCATGATCACATGCCATTGTCGCTGCTTGAGCCCTCCCGATAAGTATCATAAATGACTCAGGAAATGTATACAACGTCCAGAATTTTGAGAATATGTCAAATAGAAGTCAAAGAGGCAACATTGAAGGCAGGCACATGACGTGCACGGATAAACAGTCTCCCCGCCCGCTGCTCCATCTGCCTCGGCGCGGCTGGATCCCCAGGGCTCTGCTCCCTTGCCTACCTTTGACCTTTCACAAGCCAGAGAGGATAGTGACTAGGCTGCCTCTTCAAGCTAGAATGACTACTGCCGATGGTCCTGCTAGGGTGCATGGTAAGTTCAGATTGTGCTTTTTGGCCACCGTGAACCGCTGCTAAGGGATTCATACAAAACAGACCGGAATGCACGTCGCCGTCCATTCTCCAACTGGGTGAAACGCCTGGCGAACCTTAAGAGTTCCTCGGATTCTACGACAAATCGATGGTCCAACAAGCGCTACACTGGTAATAAGGGCAAGAAGGGCGATCAAGAAAACAACCCATACCCGCTTTCTGGAACCATCAACCGTGACACAGGGACTCAGACACCGACCGACTCATACACGGATGACCATTATGGTGCAGGATCTCGCTCCAGGAGCGACCCATCTTTGTGTTCGGGCTATGAGAATCCGGCTCCCCTGACTAGCGCAAAATCCGCTGCGCCAACTATTTCAACCAATGGCGACGCCGCATTCTCCGAAGCGGCGTATTCCAAGGCAGGCACATTGACAACTGGGACTGAAGGATTTAGCACCCATGGGGGTGGCGAGGGTAGTACCTTCTCATCGCCTGCACCTTCGATTCGATCCATGACCACTACCCTGACCACTGTGCACTCGACGGCACCCTCAACCCAACTGTACAACACACAAAACAACCACAATGGACACCACCATGGCAGCTCGACACAGAGCTCCTCAAACCAGCAGATTCAATTTTCCCACCAATTTCCTCCAACCTCACCCGCTACTGCAGTCCCCCCACACCTCGTGCCCCAAAGCCATGCGATGACGTACAGCGCCGCAACCGCAAACAATGCCTTGACCGATAACGCTTCTCTTCTCACCTTGGCGAGCTCATCCAAGCGTCGTCGGCGCAACTCCCTCGATACCAATGCATCCGTACGCGGATTGGCTCCCTCTTCTGTTTTCGGCGGTAGTCGGGAGAGCCTGCCGCTGAGCGTTCTGAGTGGAAATACGACTGAAGCATCGAATACCTCTGTGTTCAATACCTCGGGTGTACTGAGCCGACCAAGTATTGTTGGTCTTGCTAGTGCTGAACGCATCAGTGTGTACTCGGCCTCCGGAGCAATTCCGCTAGCTAGCACGACTGCGGAGCGGGGTGGCTTGTACACCACTAAGCAGACCACCGGCGGTGATACGGCCAGCATTCGCAGCGGTGTCCAATCACACAGTCGAAATGACAGTACCGCCGCCAGTATCACTGGGGGCATTAGCAGTCCATTGGCTATGACTGGTCGCATGAGTCGAAGAAGTTCTGGCTGGGGAGAAATTACCGGCGAGGAAGGCAATGACGGAAAACCAGGTGAGAAAAACGAAGACGAAGCCATGACTAAAGATGAGCATGGCTTTCCCGTTGAGCGGCTCAAGACATGAATCGCACACACCCACGTACCATTACCGAACACAATTGGACGGCGAGGTACGCTTGAATGAAGTTACGCATGGACAGTCGGGAAGCTTGAACGAAGTAACAGCGATTCTTTACTACATAATGACTTGATGCACGGGGACTTTCCAAGGGCCTGGATATTCTTAATGGTTTAGCGGCGTTTTCTAGGCTGGGACTTTGATACCCTATGCGGTATGGACAAATTCGTTTCTACTCAATCCATATCGCATGCGATTTCAGATCTTTCGCGTATCCATTAGACCTTTGCTAGATCCCGGCTCTGGTCGCTTAGCTTCCACACGTTCATGATGTCGTATTTGTTAATGTCCATCCATTATTGGCACACGAGCACCCCATTTCATCGGCGCTGAATTACCATGGGCATATCGTACTGATACACGAACCAGGCATTTTGGTAGTTCCATTCATGTTTGGGGTCCACCAGTTGAATCTGTACCCCGAGTTAGCACCAAGAAGCTGGCATCCGAAGAATGCCAATGAACCACTTACATCGAACGAGCTGTACAGCGATGCAATCAACTTTTTGATCTCTAACATAGCGAGATACCGGCCCATGCAAACGCGGCCTCCACCACCAAAAGATAGGTCGACAGTATCCTTCATCCGACGCAGGCGATCCTCAAAGTTTCCCGGGCTTTCGCCCTTGCCCTGTAGCCAGCGGTCCGGGTTGAAGTCATCGGCGTCATCTCCGAACACTCCGAAATCACGGTTAGTGACAAAGGGGTTGATCCCGGCCTTGGTCCCTGCAGGGAGATATCGTCCATCGGGAAGCGTGAACCCACCCTCCGGAACGACACGTTCGAAGACCATGGCAATGCCGGGGTTGATGCGCAGAGCTTCACGAATGACGGCATCCAAGTACGGCAAGTCGCGGATCTCCTTCCATGGAGCGGGGGCAGAGATACCGGCGGCTTGGAGTTCGGCGGCAAGTTTGACCGTCGCAGCGGGTGACTTCGCTAGGTAGTAAACGACAGCACGCATGGTGGCCGAGCTCGTGTCGCCTCCAGCAAGAATGCTCAGCATCAGCCAGTTGACAATCTGATTATCGTCGACCATATCGGGGTACGTTTCTTTCAGCTGCACGTATTTATCTAGGGTGTGGTCGACACTACCAGCGGGTATTTCCTTTTCAGCGAGCTGGGCTTGATACTCGGCGACGACTTTGAAGGCGTACAGGACGCCTGTCAAGGTGGGCTTGGGCCCAATTCGCTTAATCGGATTCTTGTCGAGGATGTTGTCAACCCACGGGATCTGAGAGACCTAGTGGGACGTACGTGTCAGTTACCCTCAGCCACGCCGAATCGTTTCTATCGGGGTATTTACCGGTGCGAAGTATCTCAGGCCAGCAGTCGAGTCCGTGATCAAATTGTCGACATCCTTCTCCTGATCAATGAATCCATAGTGCCGACCAAAACTGAAGTTGGCGGTGACATCCCAGGCAACTATGCGTGTTAGGTTCTATCTATGCCAGGTCCCATTGGGTGTTTGGGATCTTTGAGATCTTTGAGAGTATGCTTACAGAAACCAATCCATTCATCTGCCGGACAAACCTTTCCTGCGTTATCGCCATCGACGAATCTCAGCGCTAGCTTGTCCACAAACTTGGTTATTGTCTCATCGATAAAAGGCTCGTATTCCAGAACCTTAGTCATGGACCAAAGGCTCCGAATAGGTCGGATATTCTGGTTGTGCCAATCTTCATCCTGGGTGTTGAAGAGGTTCGACAGTCGATGGCCTTCGAGCAGCACGTCATTGGGACGGTACATATCACTCTTTACATGATTACAACAGGTCAGCACAGCCTACTCTCACACGTAAAAGGACGATATTGACTAGGAGATGACATATCCGACCTTTTTCCAGGGATTGCGCGTGGAGTAAATTGTCCGAATTAGATTCGGGTCTGATATGCTCACGCAATTGGGCCCGACCTGTACCGCTGTGCCATATTTCCGGTGTAATTGGACATTCTTGAGATCAATGCGTCCACCATATGCGTGAGACGCGCGCCAAAAATCAGTGACCTTGGCCAATGCTGGGCCAGGGATGGACCTCAAGCGCGAAAAGAACACATCTGAAATCAGCTTTATCACAACAAGCAGACCCAGAGTGACCAGGGCCTGGGCCCACAGGCTGGAAGGAAGAGTGATCATTTCCGACATCGTGGCAGATGTGGATTCTGTGCACACACAAAAGTACGTGCAGTGTAGCAAGGCGATTCCAAACTCGATTCACTGCCAATAGTCAGGTTTTCGCGAGCCGGCAACGCGGTTGACAGTCGCAGCATTTAAAAGCCCCTCGGAGATCCTAGGGGCTAGTGCTGCTGAGATTATGGGGGGCGTGATTCGCCCTTTTTTAACACCAGGCGTGAGAACGTGGGCCATTGCGGGGAACAAAATGAACGGCGCGAACAAGCGTTGACAATTCTCCAATGGCATGGGAACTCCATCCAAGTGGGATTTAGCGTTCGTCTCCAGACGGGGGTGAACGGAATGTGGAGTCGGTGATTGATTGCCGATGATCGTGAATGGCTGTTCGATAAAACCAATTTCCCAATTTGGCCATAACAACCTTGGCTCTCTAGCGGCGCCGCCCTAGCGCCCGACGAGATACCATGGCTTTGTGACAGCGGCTCTCATTAGCCGATTAAGAACAAGCTCGTGCAAAATGATTATTATTGTTGACTTAACAAATCCACTACCATGGTAAGCGAATCCAAGCATAAGCCATGGATGACAGACTGGTTCAAATCGAGAAAGCGGCGTAAGCCGATCCCTTGGATGTTTTCTTGATCCACCTAGAAAACATGAGCTCCACTTTATGTGACAAATATTAACTTTTTCGGAATTCGCCCCCATATTCCATGTTCTTGGGACGGGCTAGCGTTCTAGCTTTTATGACACCCTGTTGACAATGCTCAGCTCTCCTGGAGTCCCATGCGCGTGTAATCATTCGTGGCATGCCCACGTCTGGGGAAGTCGAATCTCTAGATTTACGGTACACCCCGGACTGTGATTCTGCGCAGCGTTGGCGAACGCTCAGGATGTCGTCTAATGGGGGTGCACATCTCCCGATAGAGAGCCAGGCTCCTACGGTGAAGGGTGTGATGTGGACGATGTCGATGGTTCCTTTGGTCTTCGTTTTGATGCGCTTGTATGTGCGAGTGTACATGCGGAGAGTGTTTGGCTGGGATGACGGCATTGCAATTGCGGCAATCGTAAGGGTCTCCTCTCTTTTCGTGACTGTCGGACTTGACATGATTTTACTGACTTCAATCCCTTGATAGTGTTGTCTCGTTGCATACGCTGCTGTCTGCCATGTCGCTGCAACTCTGGGCTTAGGACAACACCTCGAAATTGTCCAGAAAGCCCCAAATAACCTGATCCAGGTGGCCCTCTTGTGCAATATTGGCGAAAGTTTGGCAATCATGGCATGCACCCTCGGCAAGACGTCCTTTGCTGTCACGTTACTTCGGATTGTGGTCCAGAGATGGATGGTTGTCGTGCTATGGTTCGTGATTGTTACAATGAACATTGTCAACATCTTGGCTGCACTATTTGTCTTCCTGCAATGCAGGGATCCTCGACATTTGTGGAATCCAATGATTCCATCGGAGTGTTGGCCGCCGGACGTCTTTACCAATTTCGCTCTCTTTGTTGGTGGTAAGTTTTCTTGCAGAAACCCTTGGGTCGTTATTGACGACTAATGCATCAATTCCCTCCTGCAGCCTATTCTGGAGCACAAGATTTTGTCTTAGCACTGCTACCGTGGACTATTGTCTGGAAACTGCAAATGAGAAAGAAGGAAAAGCTTGGTGTGGCTTTCGCAATGAGCCTTGGAATCTTGCAAGTCTTACAGACCCTACACCGTCGATCCCACATACTGACTGACTTGTCTCTTCAAGCGCAGGCGCAGCATCCATAGTCAAGACCATACATCTTGTGGCGCTCTCGGCCAAATCCGACTTCACATGTACGTCACCAATTGTTATCTTCTCCATCTTCGCCATAAAACTAATTTATTCTCTTTGCTTAGGGGAACTTGCTCCCTTATTGATCTGGGCAGCTGTAGAGGATGGTCTCGCTATCACCGCTGCATCTATTCCCGCGCTTAAGCCTCTCTTAACGATGATATTCCCCAACACATCATCGGACAATTATAACATGATCCCGTACCCACACCCGCTCCCCAACCGCAAGGTCTTCGACAACTCCAAGGGCGAAACGCAGACGGACATTGGACATACGACAGTCCACGATATGGGAAGCCAAACAGCAATCCTAGAGACTATTGCCCCGAAGGGTGAAAATATCAACATGATAACAGAGGTCTCAGTGACATATAATCATGGCTCATAAAGGACTTCGTCGAGACAAAAGAATAATTACAAGCAACAGGCAGCGGTCGACCGTACCAAGGGCTCTTAAACTGGTCATAAATAAAAAAACCCGCAACAGACGGGTTCATCTGTGTTTCATGACCATCGACCTAGTTCCTTTATCTCAGTCAAAAGCTTGGAGCCTTCTGCGTAGTTTTTGCGCATTATGTGCTGGCTCGGGTTTTGTCGCTACCTAGACACTCCTCACCAGCTTACTAGTTGTCCCCTTTTATCAGTCTAATGAATATTTGGATTACTTTTATCAAGGCACATAGGCAAATGGACAAGCATTGTGGCCAATAAGACCTGACTGCGGAGCCTTCTAGAAGAGGTTATCTACTAATTCAGTGTGAATAACACAATGGGTCTTTGTAAGAGGCACGAAATATATTCTTGAAGCCTGGTAAGGGCAGATAATACAAGTGGGAAAAAGGAAAAGAAAAGAAACAGGCATTAAATCAAAGCTTGGTCAAATATTGGATAAAGGAACTATTAATCACGGACCAAGAGCTTTGTTTAGCAATATCTCGAAAATGGCTTCCTCCATGATTGCTGCGAATCTGCAGTATATATTAATTAGCACACAAAATTAGCAATCGAGAAAAAAGCAAGCTACTCACCCCTGACACTTGATATGAGGCCTCATGGCATTCTGCAGTGTTTTCAATCTCTCACGCGTCAATCGTGGGAAGTTCTCATGGTCCCTTATCCTGTTCCACGCTTGGACGGGAGTAATGTACCCATTCAAGTCAAGCTTGTCCGCCATCTCGAACAGCTTTTGAAAAACTTCCGCCGAAACCTGCCATCGCGAGTCGCTGTCGAGGGTTGGGGGTGCAAGTTGTAGCAGCGTGCCTTGCATTGACACAGCATGGCCCGAAGGCTGTGGGCTTGAGATATGCGACAGACATGGTCGTTCCAGTCTCCAGGTTCGTGAGGACAATGTTGGGAATATCAACGGAAGATGCGGATACTTACGACAAAACAAAGTCAACTCCTGTCTGAAACCATTCTTCGTCAGAAAGCTCGTCCAGGTCTTTCTCCATGCCATCTTCGTGATATCCAGTCCCGCTGTGTTGCTTCTTGTTGTTGCCGCTATCGTTCACCGGTTGACCTGAGACGAACCGGAAGGACGAGGGGTTTGATATAGATGGCAGACCTTTTTGGCCCATGCTTGACCACGAATGGTTGGTCTTTCTCATGCTTTGCTTATGTTCAGGCTTGTTGATGCACTGGGGATGATATTGGCAGTGGGGAGCGTGAACGAGAGGGGTCTGCAACAAATTATTGCCCCCGAACATGGTTACTTTGGCTAGATAGGACTTCGGGTTTGACAGTTTCTGTGGAAGGCTGCGTAATAATGTCCCGGAGGATCCCGATGGACATTTCGGAGCTCATACGTCCCATAGGTGCCGCGAGAATATCACATCACCGGCGGACATCTTCCAGCAACCGAATAAAACTGGCAATTCTCCTGTGATGTTTCTCAGGCGAATATAAATACTATGTTAGCTAGAGGGAAAGCAGGAATGGAATACCCCTACCCACCATTTGACCCGTGTTATTGTTCATACGGTTTTCGCAGGTTGCTCTCGGGTCGTTCGCCTCATTCGACACACCTAGCAGGGGATTTTCAGTACGAAGATACAATCATGCACCCACTGCACTGTTTGCCAAGTCATGTGTAAGTGCTGTTTGTTCTCTTTTGGCCAGCTGAGCAATGTCTCGTCAGCTTTCATAGAGTTGATCCATATCCTGTGAAATCGCACAAGTGGGCATAATACTCCAAGGGTGTTGCAGTGCGACGTCTCGCAGGGTACATAAAAGAAAAACCAAATTACGGCTGAAACAACGGGCATCCTTACCTTCGGGACCGGAATTAGACCCCGTATCTGTTATATTTCAACCTGTCAATTCTAAGCCGGGCAAGAATATGGGCAAGCACCGCAACGGATAAGCCTTTTTGTTATCTACACTAGAGGTCGGAATACCAGTTCTGCCTTATATTGACCTCTCTCGTCGGAGAGCGTGAGCTGAAGCTAACTGCCGACATTCGGGCCATAGGGTAGCTGACTGCACTAGTTGGCAAGGACCTTTGTACACCCGTCGCGATCATACCTCACTAGGTGGGACTCGACATATCAGTGCGAACTCACGTTGTACTATCTAGACGTATTTTCCCAGAGCTCTCATCCTTCCACACTTATATAACGATGTACAACCGTCAAATATTGCTTAACCAGGTCCTTTTTATTCGGTCACTCAAACTGCCTCCCATATTTATATTGGCAATAGGAAGGGTAACGCCGCCCAGAATTCGTGGAACACTCGGTGAGTTTTATTAGATGCCTCATAATCTTAGGCCAGCTCGCTTCAATTGGTAACTTACTGAACTCAACAAGCTATATTTGTATGCCTGTAGTTTCCTACCTGGCTGTTTTCTTAATCTTTTATTCATTATAGTATAGTATTGTTTCTTGGTTATACTTGTTATATGTAATATACGGGAAGAAAGCAAAGAACCCTGTAGACCTAATTGCTCTCATCTGGGGTTGATATCCGACCTGCTCCAAGAATCCCATCACTATAGCTAGCTGATCCCGAAACAAGGCCGTGTAATCTATGTCTGAGGAAGATTCCATAAATCCAACAAGAATCTTAGTGCCCTTTTTAGTTTAATCTTATAGACTTCCTAAGATATTGATTGACGATGCTAGAGTGGTATAGGAGCTTGGTTTTATCTTAGATGACAGGAACCGAGTCATCAGGGCTGATTGCTATACTATGGCGGAGGCGCACGCTAACTAGGTATTAACTCAAATACCAACTGAGGAACCCAGGTTCACTGAAATATATATAAAGCTTGAAGTGTCTGTTCATTTCGACTTTCTGAGAAGGCGAATTGGTTCTTAGCTAGAGAGTATATCTTTCGGTCTTCTAGAATGTTTTTTTTGTGCTCGGAGCTGTACTAACTAAACTAGACACTTTCATATCTCAGCAGGAAAACATTCATTCCAGCTAATCTAAAGAGCTTGAGCTAACGACTTGTGCGTGTAGTAACCTGGTATTCAAATTCGCAAAACATCCATCCATGGCTACCTACGTAGTAGGTAGTCTTCTCCCTTATGTAAGAATAGCCCCGGGGGTACCGGGTAAATCGACAAGATCCTACTTCACCATCCTATGCTATTACAGCGGTTGTTACCTAGGAGGGTATACGGAGTACACCGGTACCACCCTTCCCTACATCAGTGTCCCGATGATCATAAATGAAATATACAAAAAGGGCATGGTGTTAGGCGAACTATGAAAGCATCATGTAGGACCTACAATGTGCGCTGCATGCAGAATTGCAGAGAGCATTGGATAATTGAGTATAGTTCATGTAGCCTCCTTGCAGGTAGCAACCTCACTGGCACTCAATAGCAACCCTTATTTTGCGACCTTTTGGGCGATCCTATTCGTTCGGCAGTAGATGGCTGAGACCCTCCTTTTAGGATGTCGGGGGATCTACGATCTCACAGCTCCACATCCGGCAGAAGGCTGAGCTGAACTGGTTCAGCTGAGCATTCCAGAGGTCCTAGCTACCCACTTTCAGGTCTACCAATGTAACTTGTCACTCGATCTATGATCCTGACACCTCCTCTCTCCTTAATGACAGCATTACTTTACATCATATCTGAGTATCGGGGTGGGGCTACAACGCGAGGGCGAGAAAAAGGGTTGTAGACGGCCTGATGGCCTCGTCGCTGTACTATTTATTGAAGCTTTTTGAGCACTTCCTGCTGTCCTTGTCTTTCCACGACAACCAGAGTTCGTTTCTTGCTTGACCATGGTTGCCAAATCATCCCTTCTACTGCTAGGCGCCGCTCTGGCCTTCGCCGACCAAGCACCGATCGGCGGCAGTTCAGAATGCCTGAGAACCGGTAATCCTAACGAGTGCTGCCTCAATGGGGCGCCCTCTGACAAGGTGACAATTGACGACCGCACGTTCTTAATTACTTGCGGATCGAGATATATCTCACTCGACTCCTTCGGCAAACCCTTCACGGCCAAGAATGCTCTCGACTGTGCGACACACTGTGCAGAAGACCCGTCCTGCGAAGCATCATCCTTCAACACACGCGGCAACCCAAACCGCGGGAACTGCTTCTTCACATTGGGAGACAACATGGACCATCAGGACGATGGAAACTGGATTAGCTTCACCGAAATATCAACATCCTCATCCTGCTTGGAGTCCAATGACCGCAACGCTTGCTGCAGTGATCCAACACAGCAAAAAGGCGAGGTCTCTATTGATAATGCCAAATGGAAATGGACCTGCGGGACCATGCTGCGCGTCAATCCGACCAAAATAGAGGCAGCGAACGCTTTCGAGTGTGCCTCGCGCTGCGCGTCCGAGGGCTGTGAGGCGGTTTCCTTCCGAATTCTAGACGAGAACGCAAAGGGCAACTGCTTCTTCGTCGCAGACAACAACAACAAGGATCAGCGGCCTGTGCACAAATTCATGACACTCGTTAAAGTCGAGAAGGATGAAGATGACGATGACATAACCAAACCAGAACCGGAGTGCGAAAAGTGCACTAAAGAGAGGGACCAGTGCATTGACGATAACAAAATCTGCAATGATAACCTAGAGCAAGCTCAGCATGATCTCGACATGTGCGAAAGCAACCAGGCGGACCCTGAAAAATTGAAGCAATGCGAACTCGGCAGGCTAGAATCCGAAAAAGCCGCAGAGGAGTGCCGGCTTGACTCTGCTAAAATTGAAGAGAAGAGGAAACAGTGTCGCGAGGATGAACGTGCATGTGAGAAAGAGAAGGCTGAGCTCAACAATCAGAAGCACCAGTGCGAGAACGACAGAAGCCGCTTGAATCAGGATCTCAAGGACAAAGAAGACGAGATCACCGAACTCAAGTCGCAGATCAAATCGCTCAACGAGAAGATAAACGCTTGCAATACATCAACCCCTGGTGGGAAGTGCCGTACGAACCTTGTCGAAGCCGGTAAGCGATAAAATCCCGTGACCCCTGTAATGTCACTCTCTGGCTTTTCAACTGAAACTGAACACTGGGTCACAGAGCCTGGCGACGATCAATGCATCATCAGCGCTGGAAATGAGCAATTCAAGATTCACTATGCTAAACGTTTGTCTCCCTCAATAACTTATAGCAGAGACATGCTGACTTCTAGATAGTTGATGACGCCCGCGGAGTAGCGAACTTCCGTACTCCCAGGGCGGCCTCTTTCAAAGACTGCGCCGAGCAGTGCGCGAAGGACAAGAAGTGTGTGCGATTCCTGTGGAAGACAAATGGCAAAGACAAGACCTGTTACATGCGATCTACCGGGAAGGGCATGGTCCCCACTCAGCACTCGGATTGGAGTTCTGGGCAGCTTCTTTAAGTTGAAAGCTGGACAGCTGGACAACCTTATGGCTGTCTAAAACAACAAGGTACTTTCGGAGGATAGAATGCTGGGATACGGAAGCGGCAATAATCACAGTCGACTCTTGGAGAAAATCACCTGCGAAACCAGCAGACTGATATATTTCCCTTGGTCGATTACTTGAGCCATGATATAGGCTTTCCTTCTTTTTTCCCCTTTCATGTTACTTTTTGGGGTTTTCGATACTGTAATTGGAATGCAAAGTCTGATTTCGTTTTTCTTTGTAATTGACCCCCAATCTAATAGACTGATAGCAGAGTGTTGTTCTTTTCTTTTCAAATGCTGCACAGTAGGATCGGGAAACCTGTCCTTGCAAGCTTATTGCGCAGGGAGAACTACCAGAACCAGCTTTGCATCAAAGTATCTTGGTTGCCACTGGCCATGACCTACGTAGATACCTATCTTGTGTAGGTAGGTAGAGCCAGTGGTCAATGCTAGCGGCGCCGAGCCCTCTAATTCGCGGCCCGTTCCGTAAAGAGCGGGTCTCGAGACGAACCTATCAATAATGTCATGCCACTGGCACAGCTCCTATTTGCATATTTGAGCGCCAGAGCGACGGTGGCTTTTTGAGGTTATAGAGGTCGCGCGAGTGCCAAGATCACAAGTGGTGAGAAAAACGAAAAGAAAAGAAACAAAAATGAAAAGTACATAATATATAACGAGTAAAGATCCGTCAGGTATAAGCCCCTGGTCAATCTCCTCACACAGTTCCTTCTCCTGCCTGACAAATTTAGGCGAGATCCCCCGGAGTCCCCGATCAGCAGATCATCCCCACAATACGTGAGCAGACCCATCACTTCCGCATGTTTATTCTCGAGGGCCTTCTGAAAGGCTTATAAAATGTTCCTCATTCTGCAATCCAGCAATCAACAGAAGGTGCTGGGTACATATCGCTATACGGCGTAGTTAAATCAATTATCCACAGAGTTAAGCTTAGCATCATACGACAGCGGAAGAAAACAATGAAATCCATACGCGGCAGCCCATGAGTGCAACCGACAACCTTTTGCATATGTTCACGAAGTAGTGAAAAGCGTGACGATAATCGACATAAACGAATTCATAATGCTATAGCATGACGTTACACTGCATCAGAGCCAATCAGTTGTCAATAAAAGGTAAAGATGGCTCAGCTGAAAGCGGGCCCTCTTGCGGAAACTAGCGGTCACCTTAAGATTTTCGCAGGGCAGCTGCCGTGCAACCCTGAATTCTCAGCTGGAAATATCATGCGACATTGAAGTTACATGGTCATGACCCACGATGGGCCAGGCAGGTCGCGCTTCGTGTTGACGTCACTAGCGTCACTACCCTGAGGTTTATGGCCGAGTATTGGCTCATCATGTGTCGGTAGAACGAGATGGTCTCCTGAAGAGTGAAAATTTAGGTGATGTATCGCCTGAGTGCAAAGTTACGTGTCAATGGGACAAATGAGGCTGTCTGAAAGCTGCAAGCAGGAAGTGTCTTTGTCTCCACCTAGGGGTATAAACATGGCTATGAAACCGATAGACTATAGCCTTTATTCTTGTTAAACTAATTAACCAGGCCTTAGCTCAGCATAACTCTCGAGTACATCGCGACAGGTGTTTTCATAATGGAACAAAACCTTCACACTCACGCGAAGAGCGGAACTCTCAATCTGGATAACATCGGCCAGCTCCTCATCCAGGACGAAGTCAATGATGTGGACAGCTACGGTGATACAGCCCTAGACCTGGCAATTCGAAACGGCCATGTGGGTGCCGTAAAGCTGCTTCTGCAGAACGAGGCGGATGCCAACAGAGTATCACCAGATGGCAAGACCCCCTCTATGCGGCCACTCTGGCACCAAACAGCGGCCGCATTGTTGAGCTTCTGCTCAAGCACGGTGCCAAGCCAGACAAGCCCGTCTCACGGCCAAAAGGCGACACTCCGTTGATGTCAGCGATTCGACAAGGCACTAGCCCCGAGGCTATCCGTGCCCTCGTTCAGGCTGGAGCGGCCATGGATAGGTCGAACGAGCTCGGCGAGACACCTGCGAACCTTGCCGAAAAGTCTACAAACACTGGCGTTCACAAGGCTATCCGCCCCAAGGACGACAAGCCGGAATGGAAGCCAGAACTCGAGAATCTTCTCGTTAGCTCCGGTCTGTTTGCCATGGCCTACTTCAAGAATTTCAGGGACGTCGGCAAGAACGCCATAAACCGCCTTGCTGCATTGTCAGAACCAGTGCCAGGCGTATGTACCTTGTCATCCAAAGTTCTTCGTTTCTGAATTTGCTAACCCCGGAATAGCAAATTACAAACCCCCGCAAGGCGGAGGAAATCCTGTCGAACCTTGAAAACTTCATCCATGCAAAGGGCCTTGAGGACATCTTCCCAGAGGGTAATGAGTATGTGCGTAAGGTAGCAGAGAAAGCAGCCAAGATCCTGAGCGATTCAACTTTCCCGGGTGCAACACCCAGGAATGTGACTATTATGTCCCGCCAGGCTTTGTACCAGCCTGTCTTTTACTGCGGTAAGTCAGTTGGCAAATCGCATGAGAACACCATACTTACACTAGTTGCCTATAGATGACAGTGGCTCGATGGCTGATGACGACCGCATGAACAAACAAGCAACGATGGTTGGACGGATGGCAGACCTTATCACGAGGGCTGCTCCGGAAGGGAACGCACAGGTTTATCTTCGCTTCATCAACAAGAACGAGAAATTCGACAAAATCAGCCCTGGCGAGCTTACCTCGAAGATGAAGTTTACCCCCAATGGACCGACTCCGTTGGGCGCGAACCTAAAAGCTAAAGTCTTGAGTGACTTACTCTACGATCCACTTAACAAGGGCGAAGTGCTGGACCGGCCCCTTCTTATTTTGACGGTCACCGACGGATGTCCGACCGACGATCCTAAGGATACATACGAAAAAGAAATCAGGGAGTCGCTGAAGTTTGTGAAGGACAAAGGCTACGGAGACGAAGGTAGGCTTTCGTCGTGGGTCTACATCGATGACGCCCGCTAACCCAGCGCAGCCGTCCGTTACGACCTTAGCCAAATAGGCAACGCGAGTGAGGCTACCGAGTTCTTGGGAAGCTGGCAGCTGAATGATCTTGTCCCTGATCATGTCAATGTAACTGCTGGTGAGTGATAACTGTGGAACGGAAGGAGAAATAGTACGGACCAGGCTAACGTTCAAATCCAGAGCATTTGGATAGCCAATTCGAGAACCTCAGATACAACGACGAGCATGAACTCGACCAATGGGTATGGCTTCCGGTGTTCTATTTCCTTTTTGACGCCCAACTGACGAGTTCATTTTAGATCCTGGATAGACTTGATGCGGGTAACCCGATCATTTATTAGATGTGACTTACAAACGGAAACCAAACGTCTCTCAAATGTCGTTGTGATTTTGGTATTGGTGGCAATGTGAAATGTGGAAAGCTACATATGGTTTGACGTATAAGGTCCTCGCTCTCATTACTGAGATATGTGCGACAACTATTATCAAATACATTTGTTCATATACATTGTCATCTGCAAGCCAACCCTGAGTTTTCCAATTGTTGAATAATTGTCACGCTATAATCTTTGTACTTTGTCCCTTCAGTTGTAGGTGTAACCTGGGGTTGCTCCAAGCTCAACGGGAAGTGCCGTGAGGGCGGAGAGCACGACGGGATACGGATTAAGCAAGGAATGATGCAGTTGCCCTGACAACTGGCAAGAGCAATATGCAACCTGTTATGCGTATACTGGAATCAGAATAACTGGTACCCCCAATAATAGAAAACAAGAATGGCTCAACCCAGTATTCTATGTCCTCGTGATACCCTGAAGTCCTGTCTGTCCCTTTTCTCTTGCTTCGTCTTGGGAGATCTTCAAAGCCGATCTTAAAGCATCTAGCGGTATAGACTGACAAGGACCACCTTGAACGGTAAGGCTGATTGTGCCGTATGTATGATCCCTCAATAGCCAACAGAAAGCTTCACGGATCTGCAGCCAGGAATCGGACGTCTTTGCATGACCGCTACGAGTGCAGAATAAATAGTTACTTACGTCCTAGTGGATGATCCAGATACTGAGGAGAGTACGGGAGGGATTTAGGTAGAAGATTGGGGACTGTTTAGCAGCTTGTTGAGCTCGCCGAGAGGTCGAAGACAATGCGAGAGGGGTGAACCGGACAGCGTCTCGCAGCCCTGCTAGGCTTTGCTGAAGCGTCACAATGTTGGTGGCTGGCTGAGGTGGGTCTGTATATCTGAACATTTCCTACTGCGTACCCTCTCCTTACGTCAAGAACGAAGACGGTTATTTTATGTTCACGGTTGCTTTTTGTTGAGATGAGTGGCTACCTGAGCAGCCCCCTCCCCCCTCCCCCCGGCTGGCGTTTGTTAGGACCTGTTCCCTGCTACTCGTACGGAGTAGACAGATTTTTCCCCTGCATAGTTATCTGTTAAGAATCCTCCTCCCATAGGAGTGGCCATCCCTTCTGCTTGGACCTACCTACAGTGAACCTCAGTGCGAGGTTGTAACCCGATAGCGTCTTGATGAGACGCTGTGCTTGGATGCTGTAAACATTTACAATTTATCACTTTGCTTTGGATGTGTGAGTGCTCCGCATTGCAAAGGGTTCCAGTGTAGTGGGGAAGGGAATTGTTGGCTAGGGGTCGTGTTAAAGTGGGATATGTGTGCTCCCTGGTTATGCTATCTAGATCGTTAACCTGAGAATACAACAACTGCTGCTTGCTAAGACACCTGTTTCTCTCATTTATGCACAGAATAACTTGCTCTTGGACACATGATCTTCTACTATAGACCCACCGAGCATTTATTATGCGATGGATAAAAACACAGACTTGTGACCGAAGTCCTAATCAACAGAATGGTAGTAGCCCTACTTCGAACGATGGATAATACTATTATTTTACCAGATTATGAAGGCGGAATAACTACTTTACAAAAGCCGACGCCACGGGATCATGAATTCATGGTGTCCTCCAGGTAAAAGTTCAAGTCCAGCCATTCACCTTCGCTTGTGGCAATTTTTTCATTGTTTCTTGTTGCAGCAAGTCCAGCAGGGCTATTCGACACATTAGTATCAAGCCACAGGGTAAGTAGAGTGGCCACTTACTTTGTCGCCCTCGGGAGCAATCAGTTCAGGCTCCATGCCGGGAAGGCACTTAAACTCCTCCGCTCTGCAGACACTCAGGCAGGTACGGGGTTCCTCAGAGGCGAAGTCCTGGGCCCAGACGCTCGAGGCAGCCAACAGGAGAGTGGCGAATAGGAAGGATGGGAACTGCATCTTGAGAGATTGTTGGGGCAGGTTTGTCAAAGGATAGAGAGCTTTTTTGGATAGAAGGCGTAACAAGACAAGCTAGGGATGTGATTGTAGAGCTATTTATGTGGAAGGCTTGCTTAAAACCTTTCTTCTAGCTTCAGCTATGTTGTAATTTCTGCTCATGCCCATCCATGGATGCATGATGTATAGGATTTAGAGTTATTGATAGATGTGGACCTGAACCAGCAGAATTCTCCAATAGGCTGCATACCTTGCAAGCAAGGCAGTGAGTCCTTTTTTTGTTAGGTGTAGCTGAATGAATATAACTCAGACAAATTCGGTCAATAAACCTTGAGGATGTGTTGCATCGGTCCCAATATAAGTTTCGATTGATTGGCCGCGCCAAGATGTATGCATAAGGCATAGATCCACAGCTCGAGTTGTACAGCATGTCGGTATGACGACGATCTAATGCTGCAAGGACGCCTCTGGCCCATTCCGTCCATTGTGGACCGTTCCGTGCCGTACAACCTTTTTCCTTCGTTTGAAGGCTGGGCAACACTTGAGTATTTCCGTCATCCAAAACGCTAAGCATTGTTCCGTGCAAATCCGTCCTGCTACACCCTTGGTTCACCTAATTATGGATCATTAGAACTGCAGTGTAAAGGATTCAGAAGATACCACCGCCGTAGCATATCGCAACTCGCATATCATAACTACGGTTCGACAGTAGTACTTCACATAACCGCATGCGTATATCAGCTATCCACACAGTGCTATTTGCCACGACCACAACACTATAAAGTTCTATTGTTATGGAGTAGAATGCCATAAGATACAGCATGGTCTCGCCTTAACCGAGAAAACTGGGATACTTGCGTTAGGTAAATTCCATTGGAGCAACATGGGGAATAGAGTTCTATCTGAATCAAGAACAAGGGATTTGCCCACATATTTATGCAGTACATCCATTTGTAGTATCAGCATGGTAAGATCAAGTTTAGGCAATTAGAGAGAGGAGAGACTGATGTAATCGAGCCATGTTTGCTACCGAGAAGGGCACAGAGCACCAAACTATCTACCAGCAAAAGACTAAAACTGAACGAGTCCAAACACATAGCACATCATCATCGGGTGAATGTATGTGTAATGAAGCAAGGGCCCCGCTTATTTGCAAAGAGTCTCTCTGATTCCAGAAATTGAAGGAGCAAAGAAGTACTCACCGCCGCGAGGGATCACCCAGCGTTCAATAGGAATCCAGTGTTTGCTCGGCTTCGGCACAGGCTTCTCAACATCAGGGAAGTTCGCATTAGGAGCTGGGCTGTCATATTTGGTAACGTCATTCTCCGCGCGATAGTAGGGAGGCATTTGACCGATGATAGCGTCGATACCCTGCGGGGCTTTGCCTCCCAGCTTGTCAGAGAAATCGACAGGCTTATCCGCCTTGTTTGCCCATTCTGTGGGTTGTTAATTATGAATGTATTGTAATTGTGGGGGAGTACGAACCTTTCTGGACAAACCTGAATCCGTTGGTGATGTCGCTCTGGTAGGAAACGAACAACAGACCACGATCATGCTGGGACACGCCAGCACCCTTCTCGTTGGTCTTTGTCACTGGTCCGTAGGGGATTCCTCGTCGCATCATAAGATGCCTTTCGTAATTGGGGAAGTCATCTCGAGGCCCGCACTTCCGGATATGGGCAGCGTAAGGACATCTAGTTTGGTCCTCAGGGTTGTAAGTGAAGGCATCCGTGTGATTCGTCGCTTCCAGCTTTTTGTATTCCTCGTGAGGATTTTTACCCTGTTCGCTCCATTCCTTGAACAATAACTTCTTGTTCGTTTCTGGATCAGGATCCCTCAGAGGGGTGGGATCTGCGTCTGGGTAAAGTTCAAGCGGGGCTCCTGTACATATCAAGTAAGTGAATGCTGCAAGGAAAGCACATCCAAGAGGCAATCTTACCGTTGGGCCATCTTCCAACAATACGGGAGGAGAACTTTCGAAGATCTACCATAGCTTCGGCCGTTTGCCCCTGAGTTTCCAACTTCTTGGTGTTCGCGGCACACCAGCTGAAAGGGTTAGATTATCGTAGTATCGTAGAACAAATTCGAAGAGGGTACACTTACGCAACGAACTCCGGTGTTCTCTGTTCATATGTGCGGAACACCATGAAGCTTCCCTCTTTGGCCCAAGCCGGGTGATTGCTTTGATCGCCTTCACCTCCAACAAGAATAGTACTAGCGAGGCCATCAGCGACTGGATTTTCAGGCATCTTGGTGTGGAATGTTTAGAGCTTACCCAGCCTGAATTGGCTTCAAACCCTTCTTGGCTTCTTCGACCTTTTCATCGGTGTCCAGACCAATGACAATTGGCTGGGAGATACCATCAACCCATCCAAAGCTAAACAGTGGATTAGTCTGATATAATATGTATAATGAGCGTGAAGTATCCTACTGTTCTTTGTCGTCATCAAGAACATGTCCCTGCTGCTGAAAGACAAATTGAACACTTGGCGAGTCGATGGTATGACCTCCAGTGGATGGGATGTCTCCTTTCTCAAGACCGACTCCGAAAGCCTTCTTAACCGATCTAACGGTATTATCCAAGGTCTTTTCAGTATCACCGGTGATAGTGAAAACACCGTCGAGATATCCATTTCGTGGGGTGAATTGGTGGAACCAATCATGCTGGTCATCGAGACCGTTATGCTTTGTCTTTTCATCTCCCTCAAGGGGGTAGGTCAGGTCCTCCCACTGGCCGTTGTTGAAGACATCATCGGTGAATGGCTCCGCTCCAAGCTAGCATTGTTTAGTGCGACTCATGTAATTATCGAGTATCTTATAACCCACCTTTGCTAGACCCTTGGCGGAGAAGGCAACATTGATGGCAGAGAAAAAGACGATACTTTTTAGAGTACCTTCGGCCTTCTTCTTGTAAATGTCCTTCCTAAAAGTCTCGGCATCACTGGCAGTCGTGAGACTTGGAACGAGGACAGCCAGGTGGTCTTTGAACTTCACAGGGTCAGTGATGCGGAAGAAGGCAAACAGCTCATGCTTCTTGGACAAACGGGGCCTGGGATCATTAGAATGAATTCCCAGATTGAAACAGATAGCAGGGTATCAACTTACCAGATGTCTCCCTGAATGTTCTCCTTGTTGGGAGGCGCCATTTTGAATGACAGGCTCAATTTTCTTCAATTGCAGGTGTTCCAGGGAAAGGGTTCAACGGGGGAAGGGATCCTTTATATATTTCAAGCTACACCATACAGTGGCTAATGCTTGGAAGGAAAGAGCGCCCCTCCGTTAGGCATTAATGATGTTGTCACTGCACATCCTCGTATAGTGAAAGCTGCAACCAGATTGTTCCTTGATATTCATCCACGGATCTGAATAGGCCAATCACACCCAGTGATGTAAGGTGTCTGTCCCCGGCAATCCTGTACAACTATGCAATGCAGGTCGTGAATGTCACTGCGACATTACCCCATCTACAGTGGCTGCCTGTAAAAGAGACCAAAATTACGTGTCGAGATGGAAGAAGTCGATCCATTCCTCAAGGGAGCAGTCTGAGATTCTTTAGGTCTCCACATTGTTGCAATAGTGCGGCACAAAGTACTGCATCACTATAGAGTAGAGAAATGTAACTGAGTCCCTCACAGACTTGGCGTAGTATGAATGTTATACTAGATCATGATATATGCAGCCTGGGCGCTATATCATCAGGTCTGATTGAAGTGTGACCCCAACACGTCACAGATGTGCACTTGGTTCAATAGCGCAGGCCAGTACGTACCTGGAGTGAACCAGGACTTATCTACCCTAAAACGTGCGTCTACTAGCCGTTGTAGTATATCATATGTGGGTGGTACCTATCATCTTTCAATTATTATTAATCGAGGAATTATGGATCTGGATCTGCCAAAATCATGCAGGAAATGCATAATGTGGCTTTCACTACGCCAATCGAGATCTAAGTATTCTCACCGCCACCAAGTGGGAACAAATTGATAAAAAGAAGAAGAAGAAGAGGGGCTCGGCGTAGGTATTGGGATATCAACACAATAAAATAAAGATACGAAAGAGAAAATCAAATACAATATAGAAAGTGAAGAGGAGCGCAGTAGGAGTATAGAAGAAACTTGGGAAAGGGGACAAGGAGAATGTAAATCTATGGCACGTGAATGAAAACGAGATCGAGTTGAATCAAGTCACTCTCCTGAGCCTTCTGCTTGAAAGGGTATGCAAGTATGCAAGCACGCGAAACAGAGAGCAAAGGCCCAATGACACTCAAAATTGAAAATAATATACGCCTAGAGGATATAGAAGTCTCCCAAGCGAATCCCGGTAGTCTCGCCAACCTGCAAGATACTCGATCAACAACCTGGAGCGGTATTTAGAAACAACGCAAGATACTGACCGTAAGTCGGTTGAAGCACTGGATTAGACTACCATGAAATTTGCATTAATGCCCCAAACATGATAGGCCAGAGAGAAACCGGGCTACCTGGGCAGTGCATTAGGCTGACGTGTAGTGATATTAGACCATAGGCGCAACGAGAACGTGGATGTAGCAAGCAAGCAAGGCGCCGAGAGCTGAGTTTGACACCGTCGCGATCAGCAATCAGCAACTGCACAAATGCGGAGGACAATGGCTTAGATGTCAGCTAGCAAGATATTTACTTGTATCGATTAGCTCCCGGGCAGTGACGTGTACTTACACATCGCTATGAACCTCAAGTGTGCCTAAGATATGAACTTCACACTCAACCCACGGTGAGTTCGGGTTTTGGTAGTAAGCTGAGCCCAGTCTAGTAGCTAAGAAGAGAGCTATAGTAGGTAGATCTCAATAAAGTAACACCCGTTTAGTTAGGCCGGGAAAACTGAGCTAATGATATGCTTGATATCATCATAGAACATACGGAATAAAAGACGTATCAAACAAGGACTTATAGTTCTGAAAACCTGCAATGGAGGAGCACTACTATGTATACGATCGTGCTATATTAGGGAAATGCATTTGTCTTATTTGCTTGTAGTATCCCAAAGATTACTCGGCGTACAGGTATCGTGGCTGACCTATACTAGACCGCTACTTGTGTACACTAGGACAGCTGGTCACTAAACGCATACAATCATTGACCGATAGTCTACTAGTATGATACTGGTTACTGAACCTGTAGCTTCAACTCTAGCCAACACCGACCTAAGATGTCTTGGGCATGAGATTCGAATACCGACAGCAAAACGCTTAATATCCGTTGGGCTGGTGGGTCGAGTTCTATTAAGAGCTAGGGGCTTGGGGGCAGTGGACGCAGGTGAGCTTTTATCGACACTGTACTTGCACACCCGGGTCCAAAATATCGTTGCTACCGTAGGGAAACACCCATTCGCCACTTCAGCGTCGAAGAAGTATGTGTATCAATCTCAAATGAGTGCTCATTACCGGACCGAATTGGTGATTCCTGATAAGCCAAGAGATTGACGACTTCATCTTTATTCCTTATACGCAGAGCCGCCACTGGCCAGTGCCAGTGCACCGAAATAAGAAAAGCTAATCTCATCGAGTCATCCGGCATCTGAATTTTAAGAATCCTTGTAGAAGTCTGTGCTTAAGGATTATCAAGGGCCCTCATGTACCGTCTTAATATGTTTGTTTGACGTTGAAATGATCTTCCATAATAGTCAAGATATCGGATTCGAATGAGCCCTGGAGCCCTTTGTTGATTAATAATTCGGAGCGACCTCGGAAAATCCGCAGAATAACTTGTTCCTCCATTGAGTTCGATGCTGACCAAGCTGGTCAAAGTCCGCCAATCAACGGTGGCAGACCCCGATTTCGGGGCCGTTTCGGGTTGGTTTTGTGAGAGAGCCGCGTTTGTCGCTGGGTTATTGAATGTACTCTGGCCTAGGAAAATGAGGAAATGTACGGAAGTAGTAGTAGAGCAATTTGCGATTCGCAATTTATGCACTGTTCATCCCATCTCATACAATGTTAGTACGGAGTACTAGATGTAGGATCATCGTGGGATTTTCTATCCAAAAATGGAACGTGGAACCGAGGATTTAAACTCAGTGGGCTCCGATTCTCGGCCTTCGATCGATTCGTTTCTATACCTATGCAATGTTGTATATTAGATTTACATGGAGCGTGGGAAGGAATAAAAGGGAGAGGTAAATTGGAAGAGAAAGGGAATTTATTATAAGTATAGGATATATCCCCAACAGAAACAGGATGTCCGGATTGGGAGGCAAATGAAGGCAAATTGGGGGATTAATCATCACCCCTCCGGCGCCCCGGGCCTCCCACCCCCACTGAACATTCAAAGAAAAAACCCACTTGTGGCTCCAACTTCTCTGTCCTTCGCTCCGACTTCTATCCAACTTACAACATCTCCAAAACCGCCATTCACACGAGGCGAAACATAGTCACCTCGTAGGTGCTTCGACTTCCATCGCACTCGCGACGAATCCGCACCGAGCCGCATTCGGCATCTGAGTCACGTCTCTCCAGTCTGCGCAACGCGCATTTCCACACACTCCATCAGCATCAAGAAGATCGGTTTCCGGCTTCTCCCTCAGCTGATCGTACCGGGGAAAACGGGGAACTTTCATCATGGCCAACTACAATGGGCGCCGCATGCCCAACTTCTCGCAATACCTCGATGACTTAAACGCGATTCCCTCGCCATACGACCAGGCCCAGCAGCAGCAACAACAGCAGACTACGTTCAACGATGAGGACCTAGCTCTGTTCACCAATACCGAGTTCTTCGAGTTTGACAAGTTTACCGACTTCAGCGGCCTACCTTCATTCTCGCCAGAAGAGGAAAAGACACACCAGATCGTCCCAGATCAATCCGCGCAGAATGAGGATCTGAAGTTCTTGGATTTCCTGAATGGTAAGTGTGATTATTATCGGTTCGTGTCTTTTCCATCGCTGGTTGGGTAGTCCCAAGTCCGAGCTGCACAGCTTTCCCCTGATCGCACCAGCCTTATTCACAATTGGGTTGATTGGACCGATGTCTACATCTTGCAGTCGTTTCATTGGTTGCCTTATGAATTCGTCATTCTTGCCTATTGCACGCCTCAGATCTGGGCTGGGTTTGGCATTTTTGGCGCTTCGTGCGCTTCGTGCGCTCAATATCATCCCACGCCCTTTCACAGCTTTGACCTCCTTGGCTAGCAAATTTGAGCCCTGCATGTCATCCTTCCCGTGGCCCTAGCAGGGGTTTCTTCCACTCAAACTTGACCTTGGCCGTTGACGTGAATGCTCCCCACTATTACGCCATTCCACGTGATTGGCACCTGTGCTCGGACCCCAACTACTCACTACTCTCGGGAAACCGAAACTCGCGATGTGCATGTTGTTTGGAAATTGAACCAATGCTAATGGCTTTCCAGCAGATGGTCTTAATGGCATACCCGATTATCAGCCCAACCTGACCTCCAACGTCCAGGTGCCCACGCACAATGCCCACTTTTCGTCCGTTGCGTCCGTTCCATCCGTTCCTAGTGGGCCTGTGACTGCAAACCAGGCACCTCTCCAGCCTGCGCCTATCAACAACGTGCCAAAGGTCGCTCCGGCCCCGTCATCTGCGTCGGTGTCGCCTTCCACTCCGGTTACCGGCGCTAAACGCAAGAGCTCCGCAAATGCGGCCAGCGTCGAGGAGGCTAGTCGCCAAATGGCCGAGGAGGACAAGCGCCGTCGTAACACCGCCGCCAGTGCTCGCTTCCGTGTGAAGAAGAAGCAGCGTGAGGCTGCTCTCGAGCAGACTGTGAAGGAGACCACCGAAAAGAACGATATTCTCGAGGCTCGCGTGTCTCAGCTCGAGCTGGAGAACCACTGGCTCCGTGGTCTGATCATGGAGAAGAACGGAGCCGACGAGCAGTCTGAGCAAGACATCTCGGATATGTTCAAGAAGTTCTTGGCCTCACAGAAGGCTGATGGTTCAAGTACTTCTGACCTAAAGCGCGGCGTGGGCACCACAGTATGAAGTAATTGCCCAATACTGAAGAAAAAGAAGGAAAAAAACGCCAAAAGAAAGAAAGAAAGAAACCCCACCCAGTCTTATTTGATTGCCCTGTTACTCCGCTCTGCTGCTTCAGGTGGTGACTGTCCTGGGCTTGTGTCTGTTAGCTCCGCCTCACCATCTTTGTCTTCTTGTTTATAGTGTTCTTTTCCAGCGATGTTATTCTCTCTTTTTTTTTTAGGTAGCTAGAGCTATATTGAGTATTATGTCTGCAGGTCCAGGAGGTGGTGGGCGGATGAGTGATGTCTCTTCACGCAGTACAAGTATTTTTGATGCAATTATTCATGTGTTTCGGCCCAGCTTTACGTCTGTCCAACTCGCCTAGACTATCCATCGCAAGAAATTGCCAAATATCCCTTCAATATACAGTCATGTTTCATGAGTATTTGCACCCTAGTACTTCCACCTGGTGCTCTTCCTGTACTTTCTTCTATTATAGCCCGCTAGCTGGAGCTTCTACCATATATCCATAAGCGTGTATGTGAGCTTTCTATTTACTGTTTAACTATTAGTTTAATGCGTTGAGTGAAGTGTTAATAGGCAGAAAGGTGGCCTGGTGCCTTCCGCAGTGCTGGGGTGCAAATACTCATGAAACGACCAACACGGCTTATCATTAATAGCTGATTGGCCCAGCAGACTCCACACTGGGTTTCCAAAATCCGAGGAAAGAGAACGGATTGTCTGCTTCTATTCCCCGGACTATTAAGAAATGTTTGGCTCCCTCAAATGTGCCCTGAGAAAATCACACGCAAACGTGTATGGTCTGGATCATGCCGTCCTCAACATACAGCTCCCACCGCAGAGCATGTGGATGAACATGGGGTATTGGGAGGTAAGTCAACTCAAATAAAGATCATTTAGGCAATTGTCTCATGTAAAAGTCCCTTTGAAATCCACATTGACAAACATCACAGTACACAGATGATTTCCCCGAAGCCTGCCAAGCGCTCCTAGACCAGGTTCTCACGGCTGCGCTATCAACGGAGAAGGCGTCTGCCGTGAGAATCCTAGATGTCGGGTGCGGGTGTGGTGATCAGTCGTTATACCTGACGAAGGTTTTAAATGGCCATTCTTCTACATCCACGTCCGATTCTGAAGGGACTGGGATCGGAACCACGGCAACAACCCCTGTCTCTATCTCCACTAGCGCATCTGATATTCAACCATCAGAGTGTGGCCTGCGGTCTCGTCATAGCAAGACCAAGCTGCAATCCTCCTCTCTGATACACCTGGATTCCTATATTGGAATCACGCTGGAGTCAGCGCAGGCCGCGCTCGGCTCACGCCGCATTAATCATATGCAGCGAGACAGCAAGGACCCTATCCAGGCAGATATCTTCTGCGCGGACGCTGCAGTCCCCAGCTCTTGGACCGGGGAGTTGAAGAAATCAGTCACGGCCCTTGCAGTCGCGTCAACCAAGCAAAATGAGAATGAAGACACGTCTACATGGCTCCTGGCCTTGGACACGATATATCACTTCCGCCCCTCCCGCTTACCTCTCCTAACCTATGCACACAACACCCTCAATGCCTCGTTCATGGCCTTCGATTTGATATTATCTGATAGTATATCTTGGTACGAAAGGATCCTCCTCCGACTCGTGTGCTGGGCCACGAACTCGCCATTCGGCAATTTTGTTTCCGAGAAGGAATATGTGGAGCTACTCATTTCAGCTGGGTATAATCCTGCTTTTATTGAGATCCGAGATATCTCGGGGCACGTTTTTGGTGGGTTGGCAGACTTCATTGAGCGCAGGGTTGAAGAGGCAAGGCCATTTGGGATTAAGATGGGGAAGTTTCGTGCGGCGAGGTTTGCGTTTGGGTGGTGGGCTAAGGGGAGGGTTGTTAGGGGCGTTGTTGTTGTTGCGAGGAAGGCTTAATGGTTTGGATGGTCCGGTCTCTAGCTGTCGCGTGTGGTTATATGTCAAAAGGTGGTATTTTCGGCCATTTTTAGCAGGCGTGGTGTATGGCAATCCATTTCGATAGTACTCCAATAACTCAAGAAAGAGGAAAGCGTCGGGAGCTTCTCGTTCATTGATCCTTCCATTTGAATCTTCTACCAAGTTAAAAAAATATTTCGATAGTTACCTACCTAGGTACCTAGGTAGGTATCTTCTATTTCTCCGAGATTGCATTACCAGTAAATTCAAATCAGTGCGTCATACCTTTCCGATGTAGATAGATCGAGGCACCCGTAAAGAAATCTCGTGGATAGCCTTCAGGCCTGGTGTAGAGCTTAATAGACTTACTAGGTAGGTGAAGCTTTTCTCAGCACAATCAAGCCTCATGTAATCAAGCCACATGTAGCCTTGTGGAAGCCTACCTATAGGTATCTAAGGTATAACTAGTTAGAGGTACTTTAGGTAGGTAGCTCGTGGGCTGTTTCATGATGACGTCAAGAGGCGGTGGCACCTCCAGGCAACTTGTTCATTGATATTGGCAATATAAATTAAAATCTATATACTACATACATCCATGGATGGATATAATATCCTAATTACTAATTGGTCAGGAAGTGCTGAGGCCAGCTTCCGTTTTATCCGACAATTCGGCAGTTATCCAACGCTGAAGCCGCTAAGTGGTGGGTCTAGACGATCATAGTTGCTTTCGGCGCTCCTTTTTTTTTCTGTTCAAGTTTTTATAAACAAATTGTCCGCGTTTGGATGGCAAAAAAATCCTCTACCCTTCCATATTTCAGGCACAGGCACCTCTCTGATCTTTCTGACAGTCCCAACGGGGAAAAAGAGAGACTGCAGCCAAGAAGATCTACAAGATCGGCCAGATCATAATCCCCCAATCGGTAAAGCGGTCTCCCTTGGCAATATGGCCGATCAACTGCCTGAGACCGAAGAATCGCATATACCGAGCGAGAAGCCACGGAACTCGGCTGAGATAGAGAGACGTACTACTTCAGCCTCTATCGGATCATCGACCGGGTCGAGTATCTCTGAATATGACCCCCAGGTGCATAGGCTACAATCGCGAAACACAGAACTGGACTTGGAACGCCATCGGACTGGGACTTCGCGAGCATTGAGCAGGACTGAGACGCAACGCGCTCAACATGCGCTCACCGTGGGTGAGAGTCTTCAGTCGCGACCGTCACGGGCTCCATTGCCAGCCTTTGGTGGGGGCAAACCATACCCTCCACCTCTTCCTGAACGGGAAGATTACGTTGTGGAGTTCGATGGGCCAAATGACCCATTATACCCGCTGAACTGGCCCTTGAAAAGGAAGTAAGTCATCATGAATTTTCCACACCGTACTGGGCATTTAATGTGCAGCATTGATACTCCGATACTGACTTCTCAAACTAGATGCTACATTAGTGCTATCCTCGCCTTCACCAGTATTTGCTCCACCTTCGATTCCGCCGTTTTTAGTGCTTCATCCAATAATGTCTCGAGTTACTTCAGCGTCGGCCTTGAAGTCGCCGTCCTCTCCAGCTCTCTATACATCATCGGGTACGCATCAGGTCCCTTGATATGGGCTCCCCTATCCGAACTCAAGGGTCGGCGTCTCCCTATCATCGTCGCCATGTTTGGATTTGGCGTCTTCAACATCGCAGTGGCAGTCGCGAAAGACTTGCAAACACTCATGATTTGCCGATTCTTCTGTGGTATTTTCGGCAGTTGTCCCTTGGCAGTTGTGGCTGCTGTGTTCTCTGATATCTGGGACAACCGCACCCGTGGTGTTGCTATTGCCATGTTCTCCTCGACCGTGTTCCTAGGCCCTCTCCTAGCACCTTTCATCGGAGGCTTCATTAACATGTCCTATCTCGGGTGGCGCTGGACGGCCTATATCCCAGCGTTCATGGGCTTCGCCGCTTTCCTCCTGAATGTTGTCTTTCTAAAGGAGTCGTACCCACCTGTGGTCCTTGTGGATAAGGCTTCAGAGCTACGCCGTCGCACTAAGAATTGGGGAATACATGCGAAACAGGAGGAGATTGAAGTCGACCTTCGAGACCTGATCGTAAACAACTTCTCTCGTCCGCTTCGATTGCTAATTAACGAGCCATTGATCCTAGCTGTCACTGTCTACCTAAGTTTTATCTACGGGTTGCTCTACTGCTTCTTAACCGCCTACACTCTGGTCTTCCAGGGCGTTTACGGTATGAACGCTGGTGTTGGAGGACTTCCCCTCTTCGGCATGGTGGTGGGCCTGTTCATCGCCGCGACTTATATCATCATCGCCAGCAAGGGATATAATAAGAAACTCGACATGAACGGTGGTGTCCCTATCCCCGAGTGGCGTCTCCCGCCAGTGATGGCTGGTGGTGCTCTCTTCGCTGCCGGTCTCTTCTGGTTTGGATGGACTGGCTTCAACGGTACCATCCACTGGATCGTGCCTACCCTGAGTGGCCTATTTACTGGATTTGGTCTTCTGATTATCTTCATTCAATTGTTCAATTATCTGATTGACACGTATCTTATGTTGTATGTCATACTCGCGCGCCATTCCTCCATTTGTTCATGGGATCATCTAACATACTATCTATAGCGCCGCATCAGCCATTGCAGCAAACACCTTCTGCCGCTCGATGGTGGCAGCCAGCTTCCCGCTTTTCTCACGCCAGATGTTCCAAGGCATGGGTATCCAGTGGGCTTCTACGCTTCTCGGATGCGTCGCAGCTGTCCTCGTTCCAATTCCCATTGGATTTTACTTCTTCGGTAAGCGATTGAGGATGAAGAGCAAGTTCGCGCCATTTTATGAAGCTGTCCAGGAAGGGCATGCGGCTGAGGAAGCCGAAGAACAGGCGGAGGGGACTGTTCACCGGCAATGAACAGATAACTGCTTGTTCTTATACATAATCATATTCCCATCAGGAAAATGCAAATAGATTTAGCGAGAATGATAAAACAGTAACATAATCTTTTGCTACCGCACAAAAAAAAACAAATGATCGGGCTAAAGGGGGCTCAGCTCAGCTAGGCCACTTTTCGCCGCAACGGAAAATCCCTAAATCCGCTAAATCCGTGGGCGAGTTTTATCCCTCACCTCTTGTCAGTCTCTTGACATCCCGAGATCTGTCAGCGACGGCTGGAGATGCCGCCCAAGTCGAATAATAACCACACATAGGATCATGGGGATGGATTTTGTCTTCGTCAACGTACAGAAACCAGGGGACGCCCTTCAGCTCGCCAAGGAGCCCGAGTTCCGGTCTCACGTGACGCGTTATCAATGGAAGCAAGCACGTCGAGATAGGCGACTCCGGACTAGGCTCCTGCTGGGTGCGGCGCAGCTGGATGTTGCACAAGATGTGAAAGCCACTGAAGTTCAAACCCGCCCCGGGTTCGACTCTTTCACCTCGGCACCAGCCTCGATACCGCCTCAAATTGGCGGACTTAGGGTGGACCCCTTCAAGTCTTATCCTATATCGGACCAGCCTTGGACTCCACTACTGGTCGATCACTGTAAGTCTATATACTTTTTGGATTTGGTTTAGCAAAAACTGGACTTTATTAACATCGTAAGACTTGATGAATATGGCAGTTGATATTCCCGAGCTTGACCAGCCTGGGAACCCCGGTCTCCTGAGGACCAGCTGGTTTCCATTAGTGATGACCGAGCCCGCTTTGTTCTCTGTCACTATTCTGCTTGCTGCATCGCATTATGCCTCCCTACAAAGTCATCCTAGCAGCATGAAAATGGACCTTCTCGGTCTTCGCTGTGAAGCTATCCTGTCCATCAATCGCTGTCTTGAGGCCCAGCAGCCAGGGACTGTAAATGATGCCTTGATAATGGCTATAGCAAAGATGGCAAGCTATGAAGCCATGTACGGCAGTCTTGAGAACTACAGTATCCATATGCAGGGTCTCGTACGAGTGATTGGTTTACGAGGGGGGCTCACAACACTAGGGCTGAATGGCTTGCTCTATCGGATGGTGATTTGGATTGACCGCAATTCCGCTTTCTTGCATGGATCAGCGACGACCTTTGGGGATGAACTTCTGCCAGATCCGAATCCTGGTCAATTCCTGGGTAGCTCCTGATGGACAATGTAAATCTTCTACTTGAAAACCAATCAAAAAGAATCAAACACCCGTATGACGACACGGAATCGCGTATAATGAGGTTCATAAAGCTTCTTGATGTGACTTCCTAAACGGGATATCACATCCAACCTTGGGGAAATCTGACCCACATATTAACCGCCAATGAAATAAAGTATTTACAGCTACGCCCCATATATTTCCGGTTGCGGATAACGCCTTATAATGCAGCATCTAGGTAGGGCATACTGTATACTACGCTCATATTACAACAGGCTCAATTGCGTACTTTTAAATATATAAGTGACGAACATCTCTCGACCAAAAATTGCAGTTCCATCACTCAATTATCACAAGCCTCCGTTGTTATTACCTACAATTTCGAAATGTCTCTTTCTGGTAAAGTCGCCCTTATCACCGGCGGTGTTAAGAACCTTGGTGCTCAAAGTGCCCTCGAGCTCGCTGGCGAGGGCGCCAATCTTGCTCTCCACTATCATTCATCCGGTGGCGAAAAGGAGGGAGCCTCGCTAGTAGCCTCCCTTAAGGAAAAGAACCCTTCGATCAAAGTCTCCTTCTACCAGGGCGATCTGACCTCTGCTGCTGCAGTAACTAAGCTGTTCAAGGATGTTATTCGTGATTTTGGCCATGTTGATATTGTGGTCAACACCGTCGGCAGAGTGCTGAAGAAGCCCATTACAGAGATTAGCGAGGAAGAATATGACACGATGTTCGCGTAAGTATTGTGTTGGGGAAGGGTATTGCGAACTCTCTAAGAGTGTTTGGCTAACTACGTCTCTAGCGTCAACTCCAAAACTGCATTTTTCGTTCTCAAGGAAGCTGCTGCTCATGTGACTGATGGCGGAAAGATCATCACTATTGTCACTGCGCTCCTAGGAGCCTTTACTGGCTACTATACTTCTTACGCTGGTAGCAAAGCTCCCGTAGAGCACTTTACTCGGTATGTTGCCAGTGCACTATCGGTCGAAGTCATGAGCTAACAATATCGTAGGGGTGTCTGCAAGGAGCTCCAATCTCGCAGCATCAGTGTGAACAATGTCGCCCCTGGACCGATGGATACACGTAAGTCGACATGAATAATAAAGGGATACATTGCTCGTTCTAGGGATCTAACATGATATGTTATCAACAGCTTTCTTCTATCCCCAGGAATCTCCCGAGGCCGTGGAATTCCACAAAGCAAATGGCATGGGCAACCGTCTCACCATGGTCAAGGACATTGCTCCTATCATTCGCTTCCTTTGCACCGATGGTGCTTGGATTACTGGTCAAACCATCTTCGCCAACGGTGGATACACTACTCGTTGAATGGTTTTTCGACTCGTAAGGAAAGCTTATGGTTCGTCGCAGCTACTGCAAAGTAGTACTCGCGTTCAAATGTACACGGATCTTCTTTTGTGAATCAATAAAATTAAATTCCAATTCCAATTCCAATTCAGGCTCCAAGTCAAGTAGTGTCCTACTAGAAACGAGGAAAGAGAAAACCAACGTTTCAGCCGGGAATCAAACAACGTTAGCATAACTCCCACCAAGGAAGCTGATATTGGTATTATATATTGAGTTTTAGAAAACATTGAGCTTAGTTACTTATAACTCTAGTTCCTCATCCAACGTTGGAACTTGACTTGCTCGGACTTTCTAATAGGCAACAGGTAGGATCTGACTTGATTTCAGGGGCATTTGAAACCAGGCATATCCCCAGAGGACGGGAGTCAGATATATGTAGATATTTATGAACTTGTGTATTTAAAAGGAGATTGCGTTGCGGTACTTTATTTGCCGGGACGAATTGGGTTTATATGGATAGCTCATGTTTCCAAGTTCGAGCATAGAGATTGAGGCTCGAATAAGTCACTATGTCCTTGGTAATGAAACGAGTAACACGTGCTATGAAAGACGCAATAGTCGGTCCTCCGCCTGGATGCTGTAGACCATTAAATACATGGCCGCCATAACCCAATCATCTAGGTGACCCGACATGCGTAAGTGATGCGCTAAACACACAATTTGGCGTTCTGTCAGAGGTAAAACAGTGTCCATTGCCATGTAGTAGTATTATCGCGCATTTGGTGTATATAGGCTTCTAGGCTTATCTTCTGGTGAGTTCGAGGTGGAAAGAGTCAGCGAGAAATGGGCCCTGAATAAATGGCCAGCAGACCATAGACTGTGCCAGATTAGTATATCATCGCAAAGCCCAGATGCTCATGATGCGTTTGTTCATAGTATATACTATGTACAATGTGTCCCCAGGTATTAACATTTGTAGATGCCCGAACTGAATATGTACGTGAAAGTCTCGATATGTCCTTGACAGGCCGTTATAAAGAGGAATTCTTCATCCAAGGAACCTCGACGTCAAGGGCCTTTGCCACCCTGGTCGCGGAAGAAAGACACCCTTCTAGTAGTACCATCCCGTCCCAGCACCAACCACCAACAAGCCAGACATTTCCATCTCCGTTCCGCCAAAGCTGGCTCTTATCATCTCCAGACTTCTGACTGAAAATTTCGTTGACGATCTGTCTGCTGGTGGACGATCGCAAAACACGAGTGAAGGTGGCAGTATACAGGACCTTCCCGGGGTCGATCGGAGCAATGGGATACGTCGTGATAAGAGCAGATGATGGATGTTCATGGACAGTCTCAGTTGCCGTAGCATTAGAGCACATGTGGAGTGGGTGAGGTGCTGGTTCGCCGGCGTTCAATGATACTTGTGCCCAGAGGCATTTGCTAGAATCCTGGATTCGGGAAAAGTCGCGGTGCACAACGGATTGAACTGTCGTTGTGGGAACTGCGTTCATTGCGCTTTGGAGAGGCTGGAAAATCGCGCCAACCACATTTGGCGTCACGGCCAGAACGACATGATCAAATAGCCGTGAGTTGCTCTGGCCATCATGGGTATCTGTCCAGCTCACCTGAACTTTTGTACCGATATTCTCAACCGCCGTGACCTTCGCGCCAAGATTATACGTCAAGTCTTCGGACAGCTTTTTCTCGACATATTGAACTCCACCAAGGACAGTGTAGTGATTCTTACGGAAGGTTCGTCTCCCATAACCGACCAGATCAAGAGCCGGGAAATTCATCAGCGCATCATGTGAGCAAGTCGCAACACTCGCGAAGATCGGCAGGAAGTAGTGTTTCACGTAGTAACTGGGCAACATAATCCTCTCTACATATTCACGCAGAGATTCTTCCGTACCCGACGACTCCACCGTTTTGGGAGGTACGAAGAAGCAGCAGGCTTTGAACCAATAATAGCATATTGCGAGGTAGCACACCTCGATCAGCCACCCAGTCCACGATAAGCCCTCCGGACGCAAAGGAGGTAATTGGTGGTTATTTGAGGAATGCATATAGTATGGAGACGGTTGTTTTCCGGCATTGTCCGGCAGTGACGACAGGGAGTAAATAAACCGTAGCGAGCCGTATGGGATGCCGAAATAATCGTACATTCGCTTGAGACTTTCGTAGTATCCGTCGGCAAACGTGCGCATGGGAAGATCAAGACGTTCGGGCTTCGCGCTTCCGTCTTTTTCGTTTGTGAGATCATATGACGCGGAATCGAGTGAGAGTTTGTCTTGCTGTGTGTTTTTGTTGGGATTAGTTTGAGTTCGCATGTATGATGTCGCGGGTGAATATTTTGTACTTCTATACCTTTTCGAATACTTCCACCTCAAATCTGCCCCGAGAATCATTCCTGAGAATGTATGCGACCACTAGCCCAGCCATCCCTGTGCCGATTACGGCAACGTTTTTGCGTGGTTCGTTCGCCTCCATAATGAAGGAGGGAAAGGTTCATTCACAATCGCAAGAGACGCAAAGTGTATATGATCCTTCCCGGGACTGAGAAAGAAGTTCTGACGTTGAGTCCAAGAATCCAACGTTCGCTTAAAAACGAAAGTTGGCGGCATCATACAGCTTTCAACATTTCAACGATGGCTTTGCGAGAAGGTCAATTGTGACCCACATTTTTGTCAGCAAGCCTCGGTCTGCTTAAAACCCTTGCGCATTCATACACGATCCAATAATGCATATTATACATAGGGTGTTGATATACATATACATGTCACATTTGATAGTCACTGTGTGTTCGCTGAATCGGAACCTCAAAGTGCATAAGATTAATGCCTTCCAAGATCAGGTGACCTCCCAACACTTAGTTCTTCACAAGCTGGATCCATGGGCGGGACTCCCAGATGACATAATCAGTTCGATCTCTTGGAGCTTATCAGCTTATCAGCACGTGCATGTTTGTTGATGGTCGATTTTGGAATTTGGACAGAACTTGGACAAGCTCGGGAACAGATCAAGATATGGATCCAGAGCATGCACCTGCCATTGATATAAGGTGATCTTGAATTTCCCCAGGTATTGCCACAATACCTTGTCAACTACGGCCATGGCGCGTCCCAAAACGGTGCGCGCCCCGACAACAGCCAGTCTTCCAAATAACCTCCGCATTCCCTCATCAACTCCGTCTCTTACAAAATCCTTGGGGAAGCTATCCAGACAAGCACTACTAGATCTAGCATTTACGTGGCTTGATGATCGCAACGTCGCCTCATTCCCACCATACTTGCAGACCGACGAAGATGGCCCCGACGATGACGACGCCCTCCCTTACCCTGCGGGGAAGACAATTGAAGAAGTCCGTCAGGCGTATGAAGATCTGCAGGATCGAAAGGGTGCAAAGCGCGAGGTTATCGAACGAATCCTAGAAGGCGATTGGCGGCATGGGATTACACTGCGCCAACTGGCCATGGCAGACCTCCGCTATATGGACGACCACCCCGCCAGCCTTCGATGGACCGCACTCGAGCTTAGCCGTATTGATACAAAGCGCAAGAACCTCAATGGTCTGCCATCCACTGACTGGTCCGGTTCTGTACCGCGCATGCAATCGGCAACATTTGTGCAAAGCCTCCAACGAGAAATCTCCCCATTGGTCAAGGCCCACTACCACCTCGCCCACTCGGCTACACTGCCGCTGACATTCCTGCGTATCTTTGTTGTTGACTCGCCATATCAATCCCCCAGACAGGCAGCCGAGATCTTCACTGACTCGTCCCGAGTCATCTACGTCGCTTTCCCGGACAGTTGCCCTTACGTCTACACTTCCATAGCAACATCCACCGGATCAAAATCTGCCCCTTCCACAAGCTCTGTGGCTACTGATACTCGAACCCTTCAGCGTCTGGTGCGCGATTCCATCCCCAAAGCTTTATCCCGCCCACAGGAACGATTCTCTCTGCAGGCGACATCCCTGGCAGCCAAGAATTTGCCCACGCTCCTAGCTCTCCGTGGCCCCGGACGATCAACGGCCTCGAATGGCGCCTTTAGCATCTTTGCAGATGCAGCCACTGAAGGAAGTCCATTGGACCCTCGGCCCTCTAATACAGTATCGCCTGAAGAGCATATCCGAGCGAGTCATTCCGGCCCAACAGAAGGCAAAGAAAACACAAATGACCCGGCGACCAAACGAAGATCCAGCGGTATTGATACAGCCCCCCTTTCTCCGGATTCGAAGAAACGCCGTCTGGCCATCCACTCCCGATTTGGCACATTGGGGTCATCACTCGCCCCGGCACCGCTAGACCGACTTGATATCCGGCTCCTCGACAAACCGGGCTCTAGTGATGAGCAGTATGATGATGACGTTGATGATTCTATCTTCACGCCACCTGCCTTGTCACTGACTTTCTCTGGCTCCGACGTCATCGGCGGGATTCGCAAACTTGCTGAGCTAGGCATCGTTGACCCTGAGCGTATGCCGTCGTGGATGACTGGCGAGGAAGGCGTTAGTGTCGCGACTGTTCGACTGGGCCGACGGCTCCAAAAGGATATATAGAATAATCTGTTTGGTGTTATTGGATTTTGAGTTGAGAAGCTTGCTTCTTTTTGCGTTTCTTGGCCGTTGGGGCTTGATGTGATACCCGGAGTTGGGATGAATGGACTTTCTTTTGTCATATTTGGCTTTCCTAGTAAGAGTGAATCTTGTGAGATATCTCGATTGAGTGTAGTAGCAACCAGATGTAGTCGACGTTCGACACTGAAGATTGTAAAGAACAGTATCAAATTCATTTAGTGCATTCAGCATAAAACAGTTCAACCCATACTAACACCGAATACTACATTCCTGACCCCACAACATGCATAAGATATTCTATTGATAAAAGAGCACCACAAGTTGACTCCCCTTATTCCAGACGGTGCAATGAAGTAATCCATGCTTGCTTGGGCTTGCACCGGCAAGAGGGTACGTCACTCAATGATAGATTTCTGGAACAAAAACTTCCTAACACAATTTTCCAAAGACAAAGGCGAATTGGTAAAAAGAGACCACAACAAGAGACCTTTCCGTAACAGAGCCGTTCCTTGATTTTACGTCCCCGCAGACATGATACCTCCAGTCTCGTGCCGAACACGCTCATCCTCGTCGCGTCTTGATTTCAGTATTTTGGACTTGACAGCGATAGGATTAGTAGTATATGAAGACGAGTCGCCCATGTCATCCCAAGAAGCAATCGTTAGTAGGGGAACCAGAAGTCAAGACGTGGGATAGACTCTCTAAGGGCAAAAGGATACTGATCGAGCCATGACAACCAGGGACTACTTGCCGCCCATGTTCACATATCCGCCTCGGTTATGATCACCCTTGGTCTGAATGACCTCTCTGTTGAGATGGGGCGTACCATGTTCATCAGTCTGCCACGGGGCATTGCTATATGCGGAGAGCTGTTGAGTTCGAAGTTCCTATTACGACTTGAACAAGTTGCCATCACTTACCAGTGGAGACAATTGACAACAGTGTGGAACGTGCGCATAGCAGCCTCCCACTTCTTAAAGCAAGCCCTATGAAAGTTGCTGCCGCATGACTGACACCAGGTAGTTTTCTGGTCTGTCTCAAAACCATGGAAACAGATTGGGCACTGGCCCTCGACAGGCTTCCTTTCGCCGGCGGAAGCAAGGGTAGTCCTGTCCAAGTTCCGTTTCAAGGATAACACAGCAAGCATTGCGCGTAGCTCCTTATGGATGCAAGTTTGGGTCAGGGATATATAACAAAGTGATGTTGTGTTAGGGTCTACGAGAACTCACGGATGGCAAAAATGACCGCTGGTACATCAGTTGCTCGGGGACATCCATCGCAGATAGCACTTTACAACACATTAGCAAAGAACAGAGACTGGTATTTGCACTGTGCAGAATGGGGTAGGCATGTATCTTCGGAGCCCGGGCTAGGTTGATACTTACCAAAGCAGATGTGCTTGCACTGCGTCTTCCGAAACCTGACATCCGGACAGTCACAGGTAGGGAGCTTGCCAATGACCGTTTTGTAGATATTGCCAGTAGATCCAACAACTTCAAATGAGATTTGCGGAATATCCTGCGTACCGCCAACCTTGTGTCTAATCATATACATGCTAAACGGAAGCTAGTTAGCCAGTGGAAGTATGCCATAGCCGTCAATATTAACTTGCACTTGAGTTTGAGTGCGCGAGACTCTTGCTAAGAACCCGTCGGGGGGTGAGGCTAGCCATGGTAGAGTGCGCTTTCCAGACATGAGTATTTGGAAGGCACTGGGCGGAGTGCGCTCTGCAACTTGGATTGAGTTCTCAGCTCTAGGAACAAGCTTGTTACTAGGGCTAATAGGCTCCATGGGGGGTTTGGCTTTGGGGTCAAGAATATCAGGGCTTGATAGCAAATCAGGAGAAGAGGAACGTTTCATCACTTGTAGTCTGACAGTAACTCTGGGACATGGGTACTTCCTAAGAGTACGAGAAGATACGATTCTAGGAAGGTAGAGGACGATGAAAAGAGGATGTGTTGCTCCATATATGTATTGCAGAAAGCACTATCTAGAGGGCAAACACGTGAAGTGTTAATGACTTTGCGTGGAGACTTAGAAAGATATAACAGGCCTTTGTTCTCAGCAGGTAGGTCATGTTTGTTACATGCTTCCCGCTTTCGCTTAGGCATGGCTTGTCACGATTCGATCTGTTTTGACCATAGTAGTCTATACACAGTAGGATAGTGAATACAAGAGTTTGTAGAGGGTACCTAGGTATGAAACCTATATCATGTACAAGGCTTGTCAATGGTAAATGTGTGTACTCAGCCCTATATACTCCAAGCTCCTTTCCCATCATTTAGTAGATGCTGAATTCTCTGACAATGTATCATGCGAGTCAGAAGCAGTACATACATATAGACAAAGAGACAAAGAGATTGAATGTACATCTGTATGAGTCGACTCTCTGGGAAAGAGCGGGTGTTTGCACTGTTTGTTTGGGGCAGCTTCCCTATCGCTATCAGCTCGTGGAGAAGTGGACTGTCCCTCTTCGACAAGATGACGCTATACTGCATCTCCCAGCATTGCAGCTAATTCTTTACTCCTCCATTTTCCCCTCTGGAGCTAATATTGGAACTTATTCTCCATGGCACGTCCACGGGCTCTGTCGGGGGCTGATGCCCCGAAGGAACCACATGCGGTCTCTCTCAAAGGTATGGGAATACAACTCAACCAGTAGTTGGACTAGCGAGCTAATCATGAACGGATTAGTGTTGCGGTAATTCGAATGATTCATATACGTCCCGTTTATGGCAGCTTCTGACTATCGATACACAGCCTTGCGCGGCCGTCACTCTCTTATCAACATCCTCTCCCGACGTCTAAAACCAAAATATCCACGAAAGCCTCACTAAGCTATCCGTCTAGTGATTCCGATGATCAATTCATTTTAACGCCTCTTGTGAGACAGTGACTACCCACCTCAAGGAAACTGTTCACTAATGGCAATAGCTTACTCTACCTCCCTCCTTCGGATCAGTCTACGTCGGAGAGACCTTCGGATGCACACTCAGCGCGAACAATGAAATCAATGTTGATGATGATGACAGACTTCTCACATCCGTGCGTATAGTAGCGGAAATGCAAACACCTTCCTCAGTTGCGGCACTGGAGCTGGAGCCACCCAGCGACTCCGCATCAACGGATGGCCTCAGGATCGGCGAGTCATTACAAAAGATCGTGCGGTTTGATTTGAAGGAAGAAGGAAACCATATACTAGCTGTCAGTGTCAGCTATACGGAGACAAAGATCGGCTCAGATTCGCAGGCAGCTAGTGGCCGGGTCAGGACTTTCCGCAAGTTATACCAGTTTGTGGCACAGCCCTGTCTGAGCGTGCGGACCAAGGCGTCCGAACTTCCGCCGCTCGAGGTAGACAATAAGTCGCTCGGTCCGTACGGGAAAACGAGGTTACTCCGGTTTGCCCTAGAGGCACAACTGGAAAACGTGGGCGAAGGCGCCGTGGTAGTCAAGGTATGAATTTTCTATTAATTCCTAGCGAATCGGTGGATTTTTCACAGCGAAGCGCGGCTGTGCCTGAAACCCGGCCTGAGTCGGAATGCTCAAAAATTTGGCTAACATCGGGGGATGGACAGCAAACGAAACTAAATCCTAAGCCACCGTTCCAATCAAAATCCCTAAATTGGGACATGATGAGCACAGACATGTCAACCCGGGCACTACCTACACTCAATCCACGGGATGTCCTACAGGTAGCGTTTTTGGTGGAACAAGAAGAGGGCCAGAACGAGGGACTTGAAGCTCTCCAGAAGGACCTGCGACGGGACGGTCGTGCCACGCTGGGTCAGTTGTCAATTGAATGGCGCGGTGCTATGGGGGACAAGGGGTTCCTGACCACGGGAAACCTGATGAGCCGGAAACGCACCTGAAACGCGGTGTGCAACGAACCCACCGGATCGTTTCCGCCCCTGTAGCACAATGTGGGCGCCGATTTGTATTAGTGCATCCAGCCGCCTGGTTGCATGGAGGGCGCCGCAAGGGCGGTTTGTACGCATTTCCAATGTCCCACTTACACAATATCACCATTGGCATTGGCAGCAGCGTCTTGAATTGGGGGATTGTATCGTGTAATATGGGCTTCTGAATATGTCCACACAATCTATGTAGGTCCGACAAATGACTGCCTGAGGCTCTAGAATAGAGTCCGATGCATTGGCTGGGCTGGCGCCACTAGCACGGAGCGGAAACCAGCCTTGCCATGCAGCCAACGCTTAATTTTTGTCACACGGCAGTTCTCTCTCGGCAAGGCAGCTCCGGGCTGGACATTTGCACCCTTTGACCGCGCATTTCACTACTCCTTGTCTATAGGTCTCGCACAAGATAAATATGTCAATAAATAGAAACGACAATTCGTCCTCGGGCCAAGGCCCCGTATCCTACGGGATATCACATAAAACAATATTTCGGGTATGTATACATGTAAAATCTCTTAGCCAGATTTGGAAGAGTCTAGACTCTCCAGGGCTCCAGGGCTGGCTGATCAATGGGGTTCAGCCTGTTCACATGCCCGATCTCGAAAGATCATTATCCGCAATCTATGTCTCGCACAGGCTTCTATTTTAGTTTTACTCCCGGTCTTTTATCTATTGGTTTTCTTCTTCTTTTTTGGGTTTTGGTGAATATACGAAGTTTAGGCTACTCCGTACTGTCTGCCGATCTGTTCCACCGCCTCTTCTCTTGTCAAGTCGTACACACTGTAGACTGCATTGACTGTATGTGAGTACGAATGTACATCGACGGGGAGATGGCCCGAATGACCTTGCCCAAAATCCTGGGATGCGACCAGTCGAAAAGGGCTATCGGTGCAGGGGAGCCCCTGTGCCACGTAACGCGGGTATTAGGCGTGTCTAGGGCATTAAATAGAGTTGTATTTCGATACACTATACTCCGTATGGAGTAAGTATATTGGAACTTTGGAGTTCCACGTGTATGTTTACTTGTCCAGGATGGTATCCAGATAGCTACATGTTAGAGATATACAGAGTAGTACCTCCATACATATATGTACGAGAGCCTTGGCGGTTCCAGGGGAATCCTGACACTGGAACGAACTGTGGGATTTATCTACGTAGACTATCAGATTACCAGATTACTTTTTATTTTTGCAAGGTTATTTTATGAAATCGGATACTGTGGAAATTGATACACTTAAGCGATGCTTTCACCCCTCGGTGCTCCACACTGTCCAACTGTAGTATTGATCATCTCCCCGGGACAAGCCACCCCACTTGGTGACTCCTGGCTTCAAATCCTATGTACCAAAGTACATAGACTAGTGTGTCATGCACGAAAAATCAGTCCCATGTATGTTGTATGTTGTAGGATCAGAAGAAAGGGTACGGAGGGATTGTACATTGCTGCGATGGAAAGAAAAAGGCCGTTGAAGCAGACACAATCTAAAAAGCAAGGTTCCCACGAGGAACTAAACTGAACTAAACTGTAAAGTAAAAGGGTGACAACCCGACGTCGGCAGTTCCCGATAGTCTTACCCCCTGAAAGTTGTCGATAGTTCCTAAAAGTCAGATATAAAAAAGAATGACATTGTGGCGTGCCGAAGAACCCCTAAAGTCCCGTAAATAGAAAGACGTGAACGCCATGTCTCAACTGAAAATAAACCATCAACCCCAACCCCGTTACTCGTTACTCGTTACTCCGTACTCCGTACTAGTAGTTGACGAACCTCGTTAAGAAAAGGATCAGCCAAGACCCGCTTGCATCAGAAGCTCAACCATGGATCACGGGCCTCTACGGGATAACCCCTTGATATTTCCTGGTTTCTTAACATTATTCCAAGGTTACTAGAGATCATCTATATACGGTAACATCAAGCAATAGGAGAATAGCACCCAGTTGATAGATGTATACATATGTAATGAACCTGTATTATGGGTATACCCCGGAAGTCTGGAGTCTGGATTCCCTTTAGAGTCTAGCCCACCCAATGCACATACCTGCAGGCTACGGTGTCAAGACTCTTGTGCATAGATGCTAGGGCTGTGAATGGCCCGGGCCCTTGACTGGCTTGATTTGTTAAGACGTTTGGACTTCCAAGGTTCACACGGGCAACTCTTACCATTTTTATATAGTGGAGTAGAGATGTGCACACATTTAAATGTCCTCGAGTTCTAGTAACATTATTAGCGTACGCAACCACCCGTGATTCTAGGGGGAAAAAGAAAATCTAAGGAAAGGAAAGGTTTTTCTTTTTCTTTTTCTTTTTTCTTTCTTTTTTTTATTTTCTTTCCTTTAAAAAAAGACAGAAATACTGTCAAAGGGAAAATATTTGGGTAGAAAATGATTACGTAGAATACACAAATAAAAAGATAAACCAGGAACTCCTTTTTCAATACGTTTGAGCTTCAAACCCCCCAAAATTGATCTTCGCTCTGAACTGCCCCTCCCTCCCGTTCTCCCCCATTTTTATCATCCCCCTCCCGAAAACTACATGCGCTCAATTCCACTGCGCATTCCCTTTCCTGGAAATACTGCGGTCCATGTGGTGACAACCAAGGCATTAACCCGCTACAGTCCCCCGCGACTCTCTCCACAATGCCATCGTCAAGCACCTCCGAAGGCGCCCCCTCGCCGATTACTTCTGGATAGCCGGCGTGGATGGTACTGAGATCCTGGACACCTTCCAGAGATTGGGAGAAGATTACCGTGCCAACGGTGCCGCATCACCAGGTCCTGCGCTCGCCGACACAATTCAGGAGGATGCCGATGCGGAGGAGGAACACAACCCGGATGGGGTCTCCCGGCCAAACTCCATGCTATTCGCCGGCCCTAGCCACAGGGGCTCTGCCCAACGATTATCCACGCTCTCCAAAACCTCAGAGGGAACAAATGAGGCTGGCAGTAATAGTAACCGGAGCAGCATGACCGTCAAGGGTGCCTCTTCGCCCCTGCGTGCCTCGGCTCTGTTCTCTGAGGACTTCGATTTTGACTCTGCGCTGTTCAAGTTCGCCAACGAGCGGGAATCCTTCCTAACCGACTTAAGCTTGAGCGCTGGCGCTATTACCCCGAATACCCGCCCGCGATCTAGGGTTCGTACGCAGAAGATCGTCTCCGACGATTCGCCCTCGCCTGGCGGTAACTTGCTGAGGTCGGGTATTGGGAGCGTGCGACGATCCTTTCGGGATATGAATAGTATGAAACGACAGCCGTCAATCGCTCGTCAAGGTGAGAACTGTTCTTTGACTTTACTTTCTAGCCACTCTGGAACGGGTTTGTGGCCGGAACTTCCTCTAGATGCACTGGCTGACAATGAACTGTCTTCAGCTTCGGTGCGAACTTCTCGGCGACTCAGCAACTACAACTCGGTAATCCCGGTTCCTCAACCCCTCGAAATATCCCCCACAATGCATCCGTTGAAACGGCGATTCGAGCCCGTTCTCCTCGACCGATACCCCACGCGCGGCATGCCGGACGAGATGAAGCAGCGTGGCAATTTCCCCGACTATGTCCCTATGTTTGCCTTTCCGAATGATGTCAACATCGTCTCCTCTGACCAGCGACCGCGCTCTACCTGGCACGGATTCGCCATGACAACGGACAATGGATCTAGGCTGCATGCCATCTGTGTGCTCATCTGGATACCCCTCAACCCAAATGCGGCGGAAGAGCTCGAGAAGCGCTGCGAGGAATGGCGAAAGGACAACATGACAGACGAAGAGCGTGAACTGGCTGCAAGTCTAGGCGAACGGTTGGCATCAGAGCGGGCCAAATTATCCCGGCTCCTAGCTCAGTTGCCGACTGTCCCGTCAGGATCTGAATCCCGCGAACAGCTCGAAGATGATATCAGCGCCGTGGAGGAGAAGATTGGGCTAATGACTGATCTCCTCCGTCCAGTCCGGCACGGCGCAGCCTCCAAGATCGAAGGTTTGACCGACGGGGACACTGGGTTCTGGATTCCCCGTGCGTACGGTATCTTGGGCCGAGAGAGCACGATGACGAGCTTCTGGAAGGAATGGCTCAAGGCCGTCGTGGTGCCCATGACGGAGGGCAGTGTACAGCATGTGCCTCCGCCCTCGCCGCGTATGGGTATATGGCAGCCGTTGGAGCGATATGTCATGAATCTCTGCACAGAAGCCTTCTGCCCAATATCCTCGAAGACTCAGGTTGAGATTGCGATTCGTGAGTTGCGTTTGTTCGCGCGCAAGGAGGCACCCAATGAGATCCCTGGTTCTCGGAATGTATGTGCACCGCAATCTTGATTGGGTTCTCCAGACGTTTGCTGACTGATTTCCAGACTGATCTCTATGCCTTATTCCGAACTTTGTCGGTTCCCAACATTATCATTCTCTTTGAGGTAAGCTTAATCTGCCATGTAAGTTCACTAGAGACAATGCTAACAACACGCAGTACGCTCTTACTGAATCCCGTATCATCTTCTTGTCTTCCCACACCTCCATGCTCTATCTCGCCACCAGAGCGTTGGTCGATCTTTTGTTCCCTCTGGAATGGACAGGCGTTCTCATTCCTGTCCTCCCCGCGCGCTTAATTCAGGCTCTCGAGGCCCCTTGCCCATACATCGTGGGTATCGAGCGTCGGTATGAGAAGGTGGAGCTGCCCACGGACGACTTTGTCCTGGTTGATTTAGACAACAATATGATTGAAAGCACCATTCAACCGACCTCTCTCCCGCGTCATCAGCGCAGGAAGCTCCTCTCCTTGCTGCAGCTAGCTGCCCCTCAACACAGTCGATGCCACGTCCCCACCGGGCCTCCCGCATATGCCATCGAGACGTACCCATGGGACTCATTCATGTCGGAGAGCAAGGCCAGTTTCACATCCAAAGCGCCTGCAACTAATCTCGCGAAATATGTCGGTCTGAACTCTAGCGCATTCGGTGCAACAGCCGTGATGCCAGGCTCCTATACACCCCCGATCTTCAACGTCTTCCTGCACGCCCGAAACGAGGGCGGCTCCTCTCGTGGATACTCATCTCGCGGTAATGAGCGTCCCGGGACCAGCTCCACTATGAGAGCTAGTGCCTCTCCGCCATCCCCGAGAGAGAGTTCGCCTACTTCTGGCTTCTTCCCTCCTCCACTAGCCCCCTCTCGCAATGACTCCGGTATGGCATTGCAAGCTTCCTTGCGCGAGAAGCGTTCCGGTCATTTCGATGCCGCCTCGCGCCGAAGCTCGTCCTTTGGAATGAGTCGACGTCCAAGTGCTCCGTTCCTGGGTCATGCTTCGAATCTTTCAGTGACAACTCTCAACACTGACTACGGTGGCGGATCCACATATGCACCGTCTGTGTATGCGCAGTCCACCATCGCTGCGTCCACAATTGTCCCTCAATCCACGTACCAGCCCGTCGGCAATAACGACGATACTTGCTGGGCCGAGGGTCACTATTTCCAAGTCCAACCCTGGGATGACAAGTTGACCTGTGCCATATGTGATGAACAGGCAGAGGAAAACATGTACAAGTGCTCTGCATGCAAACTGATAGTCCACAGTCGCTGCACCTCTATGGTGTGTCTGCCGTGTGATGCAGCGTTCCATCCGGATCAAATTCGTGCGGCGTTTGTCAGATGCTTTGCTAGCTTGTTCTACACGTACAAGAAGTTCCTCCTGCCAGCCAGTGGTGATAAGAAGAAGTCCGGCATGCATTACAATTTCAACGTGGAGGCTTTCATGAAGAGCCTTCCAAGTGAGCACGCCGAGTATATTGCAATTCTGCAGCAGACACAGGGTAAGTTGGCGAACTCCCTCCCGTATTGCATTGCGGAGTAAATACTGACGCAATACTAGGCTTCAATGAGTTCATCAGTGACCGTGAGCGAACAAATCCGAAGTCCAAGGACCCCCGCATGACCCTGTTCGATGAGATTGTCCTTTCAAAGCGCAACCGTGGCCGCACTTCCATTTTCTCCGGACGATCGACAACAGACTTCCTCTCAGACACCTCGAACCATCTGTGGCGCACAGCCAACGCTACCTTCTTTGCCCCTAACAGCCGCAGCCAGCAGAATCTTTCAGCTGATTACGGTAGACTTCCGACAAGAGGTACACTCGAAAGCTCTCACCCTCAATCCAATCCGCTCACTGACAATTTCACCGTAGCACCGGCACACCTAGATACCAGCCTGATGACAGAACCCCGCATGATCCATGGTGCACCACGGGTCTCCAAGACGGCAAATACTGCTCGCAGAAAGCCGCTGCCCAAAATGATGAACGGGCTCGCCATCTCTCCGCCGAGTTAATTGGTGCGATTCCACTCGCGAGTGACCCATACATCATTTCTCGATATCCCCTGCCCTTTTGCAGGTGGGTCCTGTGTGCGCGGGCAATGTGCCATGTCCACCTTTTCGAAACACTTCCTTCTGTTTCTCTGCGCGAGCCTGAAACATGAAACTCCTTTCCAACTCCGACTCGGGTCCCGATTTCCCCTGTCCGTGGCGTTGCCCATTCCATGCTTTATCCAACGACGAGCCAATGGGATTGCATATTGCCTGCTGCGTGTTTTAGTTTGGGCATGTGTGTCCATCCAAGCTGAGAATTACAGGCTGCTGGCTCGGCTCAACTCTCGCTTCCCGATATCATCCCACAAATGGAACGCTGCATGTGTGGTTGTACACCTTTGGCCTCTCTCCCGCTTGAACTTATCTCCCTTACTCGACCTACCATGCTCTGTCGTGGTAGGCACGCGACGTCTTGAAAGATGTCGGACAGCCCATGCGCCGATCATCGGTTGTATTGCTGTCCTCGTACATAGTGTTGACTCCGGCTTGATGCACGGAGCCATGAACAAAATCCCCTAAAAGCGCTATCTCGGTTTTCCAAGCGATATGATGATTATTTGTGTGCCTGATATTGATACATACATACATGTTCCTTCTCTGGACCAATGCCTCTTTGCTTTTCCTGCCCTTTCCCCCTGTCTTATCTCTCGGCCTGCGTTTCTTGTTTTCCTTCTGAGCCTTGTTACTACCCAATACCCCCTCTTGATTTGGCTGGTATTTTTCTCTCCTTATGTCTTAATTGGTTGTCTGGAATATGATGCTGGGCGGATCTAGTCGCGATTCTGTCGTTCTTTTTTCCATATCTCACATGTTTGCGGTGTCAAATGATCACCTGTACCTATGCTTCGTGATTCACGACTACATATCTCCGGTATATTTTCCTCCCAGGTCCGATTAGAGCTGTCACATGATTCCGGTTGCTTTGCCAGCGTCGAGGACAGAAATAACAATGAATAGATGGTCGTTTTACTATGTACGTTGTTAATACGGGACCATCTAATCTTCGCCTTTGCCCCTTGCGCAAGTATCCGTGTGCTCTTCCACCAATCCTAGCGTCTAAATCGTTGCTTACCTATCCCCCCCCGGGTACCTAAGGTACAACAGGCTATGTAAAATCTGTTCCAAAGCCGATCATTCGCTCCGGCCGAGTCAGAGACGCCGGCTTAGATTGGTGGGCTTTCCCTCGTATCGGATCATGGCAGAGCCTAATGCCGGTCCCTCCAGCTGGCATGGTGGTTTCATGAAGGCCGATATTACCACATGCATTTGTAGATGTCCACTGGTAATTGATAGGATTTATAAGCATATCATTACTGTAATATCACATATCACCTCTGTACTGAGTAGGATCCTTACTAACAAATCCATATGTAGTATAGTTCTGCAGCTGATTGGTGGAGAAACCCAACTCCGCGTCCACTTTTCCCCGCGTCCGCCGTCTGCGTGGGATTCCATCGGCGGGCATTGGGTGGAATCTCCGCGACGAGTTCTTCCATCCATGTCGTCTCAAATGCTGTCCATCCTGACTTTCGCGGCTGGGTTATTAAACTCTACCCGCCTAGCATTGACTTAGCGTCCCTTGTATTCAGCCTGCCCCCAATTACCCCATATCTTGGAGCTAGCCTTGTTCGGCCCGCTCCCTTTTTCCCTGATTGCGCTTTGTAAAATATCCCATGCTCTGATACTACCTACCTGGCACGCTACCCCCCGGGTCCTGAGCGTCAAGAAGCGAATTGCAAAAACTCTCCTTGGTCCTTGCGCTCATTCCCCCCCTTCCCCAACTCCCATCTTTACCCCGTCCTAACCCATACTTTGACCTGCATATACATCCTCGCGAGAACTAAGTATGAAAACACTTGGGACTGCTATGCCATGATTCCGACAGCCTTTCCGCAGCACATGGCCACGCCGCTGCTCGACGATCCCCCTGTCTCCACCGCCCTAAAAGCCCAAGATCCTCCTGGTACAAACCCCAATATCGCCGGCCCTTCCAATGCTACAACAACCCTCTCTCTCGCGCCTCCAGCTAGCGGGCCCACAGACAACACAGCCACAGGCATCGCCGCGCCGGCCGCCGCCACTGCCGCGGGGACTGTCGTGATCATCTACGGTCAGGACCAAGAGCATATTGTACGACTGGTAGCGGAGGTTCTGGGGAAGCCATGGACAACGGACGCGTCACTTGGGATGCTTGCGCGAGCCAACTATGCAGCGGTAGTGGGGATACTAGCGCACGACCTAGCGCGGAGCTTGGAAGGATGCGAGCGATCATCTCTGGTTCTGGTAAACACGTACTGTGTGGAAAACGGGTCTACGCCAGACGACTCGCTCACCGAGAGTTGTGACTATGAATTCTTATATTCGCGGAGTCCGTTCCTGCGTCGGGATCTGTCGCGGTTTTTGTCTTTGATTTTTGGTCAGACGAGGCCGCATGATGATTTGCGAACGAAGACCAGGACGAATTTTATTTCGACTACTTTTCCTGATGTACATGCTGCTTTGCCGAATTTAGATATCCTTTCTGTGGGATCTGACGCCGTTGAGATCCGTGTGGATTTGCTGGTTGAGCCTGTGTGGACAACTCCGCCTGTTCCGAGTTTGAAGTATGTTGGTCAGCAGTTGATGTTGTTGCGGCAGCATACTGAGTTGCCGATTATCTTTACTGTCCGTTGTACAAGGGAGAATGGGAAGTTCCCGATGGATGACCCAGCGCTGTTTTACAAGTACCTGCGGCGCGCGATACAGTGGGGAGTTGAGTATGTCGATGTCGAACTGTGGCTGCCCGAGGAGATCCGGCGCCAGCTGTTTGAGAAAAAGGGCCATAGTATGATTTTATCTGCGTTCCATGACTTCTCCGGGACGTGGAAGTGGACGTCCGAAGAGGCGCAGCGCATATTCACGGAAAGCGCCAAATACGCCGACATCGTGAAGATGATCGCCATGGTCCACACCATCGAGGAGAACTACGAACTAGAATACTTCCGCTCTACCATCAAAACCCGCGGCGCAGGCCCACCTCTGTCAGCTGTCAACATGGGCCAAATGGGCCAGCTATCTCGAGCTCTTAACACCGTCTTCTCTCCAATCACCCACCCCCTCCTCCCAATGATCGCCGCCCCAGGCCAGCTAACGGCGGCGGAGATCAACGAAGCCCTACACATAATGGGCCAACTCCCCAAACGCGAGCTCTACGCCATTGGCTCGTTCCGCTCAACCCCACACTCAATGTTCATGGAGAAATGCCTAAATGAACTTGGCCTCCCGCACAACTTCACCTCGGTCGACCGCGGCCCAAAAGGCTCCATGGAATCCGTCCTCGTCCAACCGCACTTCGGTGGTGCCTACCTCAACCCCCCAGTTCCAACCACAACTAGTTTCATCCCCGCAGCCAGCGACGCGGCCCGCGCAATCGGGTTAGTCGACACAATCGCCATGACACCGGGTGAAGCCGCACCAGGAACATCCCGATTCATCGGCGAAAACGCCGCCTGGAAGGGCATCCGCGCAACCCTGACGCGCGAATACGTTCCATCCGCGTATAGCAGCCGTGCAGCGATCATCCTGGCCAGCTCCCAAGCAGACGCTTCAGCGGCGATCTTCGCACTACGCAGTCTGGCCGTTGGCACGATCTACACAGTCGGGTTCAAAGCGAGTGGCCCGCTCGCTGCGGGTCTTGAGCCGTTCACATCCATCCAGTCTGTCAAACGGGTTGAGCAGCCCTTTGTTATTGTCTCTGCATTGCCGCCGGAGAAATCGCTGCTCGTGCAGCCTTTGCTGAGACACTATGGTGTTAATGGTCGTTGCTCGCCGCCTTGTACTCGTGGGAGGGTTTATCTTGATCTTACGAGTGGGCCGAGGAAGGGGGATCCTTTGGCCGTTGCCACTCGTGCTGGATGGACAGCATATGGCGTTGAGGATGTTAGTGCTTGGACTACTGTTGAGACGCTGAGGTTGCTTGTTGGGCAGAATGTGCCGTTTGACTTTGTGCGCATGGCGTCTGGGAGGCCTCTTTTCTAGTTATATAGTTAGTATATATAGTACACTTCATACCTACGTAGGTAATTTGTGGTTCGCATTCGCTTTTTATTGTCTATTGTTGATGCAATAAATTTTGATGCTGATGTTGGGTTGCAATTTTGTTTTAGGGGTTTGGGGCAGTTTAAGTATAAGGAATGGCGCTTTGATTATTATGCCTATGGATATGTTTTTTTGTAGCTGCACTTGAGTATTTCTGACGTCCTAGCAGGTGGTAGGTGGTAATTGGTCCGTTGCTGCCCTTGTGCCATCTTAATGTTTGGAGTCATAGATTGACAATCCATCCATGGAATCCATGGAATATATAACCTTGGAACCTTCGAAGGTTGGAACTTTATCACAAATCCGGGGTCAACCCCTCATCTCCAAGGTTCCTTCCAAGGTTACCCCGGCATTGTTTCTCTTCAGGGTCTACCTACCTAGGTACCTTAATACATATCCAGTCCATACAAATTGAATATGCACCTACGTCCTGATCATGCAGTCCGAGACCTCCCAACCCTCCACGCCTTCATCAAACAACACCCACTAGGCGTCTTCACCACTTCTCTCCCTTCGGAGAATCACCCGACCCTCCAATGTAGCCACATCCCCTGGGTGTTGGACAGTGAAACGGCCTTCGAACCCGAGTTCGAAAAGGAAGCAAAAGTAGCCGATGACAACGCCCCCGCACCGCCACAACCCCCCATGGGAGTCCTCCGCGGCCACATCGCGCGCCAAAACCCGCAAAGCAAAGCAATGGTAGAATCTGCTTCAGAGTACAGCACCAAAACAACCAGTATCCCGGGCGCATTTCCTGTAACAAGTTCTGAAGAAGAACCAGCGACATCAACAGGCCACACTCTCCCCGGTGAGGTCTTAATTGTCTTCACCAGCCCAGTAGACCACTACATCACCCCAAACTTCTACACAGAGTCCAAACCCGCCACGGGCAGGGTTGCTCCGACGTGGAATTACGCCGCGGTGCAGGTCTACGGTCGGGCGACTATATACCATGACACGAAAGATGAGCAAACGGAGCTGTTTCTACGACAACAGCTGGGTGATTTAGCCCGGCTTGGAGAGGAAGGAGTAATGGGCTTTCAAGATGAGTCTGGGTTGGGTCCGGGATCTGATGTCAAACACAGGGGAGATGGAAGTGGAATTGAGAATGGGGATGGGGATCCACCCCAAACTCAGAACAAGAACTGGAGCCCAGATCGAGGCCTGAGTCAGGGGGCGAAGAGGGCGACCGGAGCTAGCGGGTATGATGACGGCTCGGCACTACCTACCCCGACACCGAGACCGGCTTGGAAAATCAGCGATGCGCCACCAGAGTATATTGCTGTGCTTTTGAAGAATATTGTTGGGATGAGGGTTGAAATCACGCGGATCGAGGGCCGGTTTAAGGTTAGCCAGGAACGGCCGGTGAATGATCGGGTTGGTGTTGTTGAGGGGTTGGAGAGGATGGGTGGAACGGCGGGGGAGATGGCGGAGTTTGTGAGGAGAGGGAAGGTTTTGCCTGGGCAGTGAGGTTGGGATTAGGCCGAGGCATACGGAGGTTATACTGTGTCGAGTAATGATGCCAGGCCCACTCATCCATATGGAGTACATACCTATGTTAGCGCGCTTGGCACGACTTTTAGAATGTTGTACGGAGTAGGGACATACGGTTCTCCGTAAAACCTGACGAGATCACAAAGAACTGTTCAGAAACTTAAAAGAAGACTAGGGTGGAGGTTCCGTATCGAATACAGTAGCTGCAGTGGATGATCAGACTAGGATCGAACGGATTTCAGGGAGAAGGTGTAATAAGCGGGGGCCAATAGTAAGGCTGGAATAGGCTGGAATAGGCGTCATCCTACATGTACACTCTGTATATTGTACGGAGTACGTGCAGTTAGAGACTTGGGATAGTTCTGCAGGAGACACTTCGGGTAATTTGAGGATGCCTTAATCGGGGTCTAAGCGGCAACTAAGAACCCCATGATGACATGGGCAGAATATAGGGGATTACCGAATATATTAAGCTATTGCAATTCCGTGCAATTACTTGCAATTACTTGCAATTTATGGGGTACCCAGATCATCTCGGATGTTGGCCGTCGGAGCCCTAAAGTGGATGTATTCCCTAAACGGAAACCTATCCCGCCAACTTGTACAGATTAAAGGGGAGGAGCATTGGTTTCTGAGATGAAGATGTTAGAAGTAGAGTAAACTTTCATAAGAATAAGAATATCATTATATACACATATAATATAGGGGTTCCGATATTATAATCAAGTAATTAATAGCCTAAATCATGCGCAATTAAAACACAAGGACATAATAACCCCATGTCAGCCCAAACTGGGGAATTCCGGCGGCACATCACTTTCTCCGCATTTCTTTCTCTCCGCAACTGTGCGTGGTATAGGCTTTCCCTTTTATTTTAACGCCACAGCCATGCGCCTGACTTCTTATCCATCTTGGCCGGGGCCGTTTTCTTTCTTCTTCTCATCTCTCTCTTCCATGTAGATGTGCCATGTCTCGTCCTCAGGTCAGCATCGACCGTCTCACGCCCCGCCGTGCGACGGTCGAGCCGCGCGAAACCATGAACTGCAAGTCCTGTCGCAAGCGCAAGGTCTGTCCAGTCAGTCTAGGTGCGATTGGATGTGTCTAACTTGTCATAGATCAAATGTAATCGCATGCGACCGAGCTGCGAGGCATGTAAAGTCTTCCAATGCCCATGTGTATATGGTATGTTAATCATTTCTCTTCCGCATCACATGATTTCCCCTGTTGATCTTATGTTCAAGATGCCGTCCCTAAAAAGAGGGGGCCCAAGACCGATGTGCTAGAAGCTCTCCTCAAGCGGGTCGATGGGTTGGAGAAACGACTCCACGATGAAAAGAACCCTATTTCACCCACTTCGCCCGATACCCCGGACGATCCGCCGAGCTTTCCCACCCGTCGCAACACTATAGACAACTCCTTTAATATTTACTCTCCAAGCGATCGATCCGCTCCGCCAACTTCTCTCTCGCAACATGTGGATCCCTTCCCTAGGCCGGCAGACCACTCAGCAAGTCTTCTGCAACAGCCATCTCCAACAAACAATGGACCTCTATCCGATGCAATCCTTGACATTTACTTTGAACGATTGCATGGTAAGCCATTTTATGTACTAGACGAGGCGACAACGCGACAACACCATCAACTGAACCAATTGCCGCCGTGTTTGGCCATGGCTATCTCAGCAATGACAGTGAGGTAAAAACCGAGCTTTCAAGTCCTGTCACATGCTTATATGTTTGACTGACGAATCTCAGATACACAACCTTACCTGGTCAAGTGGAGCAGTCACTACGTACCAAGCTTGATGCAGCGCTACAAGCAAGACGCATGATTGAAATCGACAATCCTACAGTAGAAGGACTGCAGACTCTAATGTTGGTTTCGCAAGCTTTCTACGCCTATGGGTTGGGAAAGAAAGCTTACATGACATTCTGTATGCTTTCCTCGCGATCTGACATGGTTTAATGGACCCCACTAATGATGATCAGCAAATTGCGTGGCCATGATCGTCGCCCTAGATTTGTACCGGGAAGCACCCTCTAAGCCTAATATCACACCTGCTGAGCGAGAAATGAGACGTCGGCTATTCTGGTCTGTTTACTTGATGGACAGGTTTATCAATTGTGGATCTCGGCGTCCATGTCTGATCACTGATCATTCGGTTGTTCTGCGCCTACCGTCTTGGTCGCCACACGCAGCTGGCCTGGACATGGAGGGGGAGCTTTTCCATGTCGGTCCGAACATTCAATATTCTGCGGATTCCAGACGAAAATCCCCAAGTGCTGCCTCTTTGTTGATTGACATCACGCGTATTCTTGGTGTCACTAATAAGTATCTGGCAGCTGGTGGAGTCAAAGGCGACTCTCACTTCCCATGGCACGCGCTTTCTAATCTATCCAAGATACGACAGGAACTAGATATTTGGGCGGCTGGTACACAGGACGTCTTTGCGTCCATCGATGCATTGTTCGGCCACCCCGAGAGTACAACACTCTTGCTGAGCAAGCTGATCTACCATTTGGTGCATTGTTTGATCTACCGCCCATTCCTACCAATTGACCTGGTAGAGCTCCGAGGCACGGGGCAGCATCAGTCTTGGCAAATCGAGGCAACGAACTTGTGCTTTTCGCACTCCAATGCCATCGCAGAGCTAGTTGAACTGGGTCGTAATTCTCCGCTGATTGAGTGGCCTGCTTTCGTCAGCTATTGTGTGTGTACAGCGGGGACTGTGCATGTTCACGGCGTGCACTACAAGGGCCACGAAGGGGAGGTTTTCTCTTCTAGTGCTGAATTCCTGACTCGGGAGATGAACCAGCTTGCTTGGCTTCGCAATATTTGGACTGGCGTGCAGCATCAGCGTGAGCTGCTCCAAACTATCTATACGTGTCACTCTGAATTGGTGCGCAACCTTGCCAGTAGCTCAATGCGTTTCTCGCCGGTTTTCCATCTCGAAGACTTCCTCGACCGATACCCCGGACTGATGTTGGATGGATCACACGTTCGGCTTATAGATGCGGCGGATGATCTAGCGCCAAGGTGGGTCGCCTGCTGATACCACCCCTTTCTTTATACGTATGATCACTAACTCTAGAGACAGTACTGTTAACTTCATCGATCGTCAACATAACTACTACCAACGGCCAACCGGCGGACAGTCATACCAGAATCCTTTGTCTTACTTCTCAAGTACACGGCCTGGGCCCTCGAGTCCATTAGCATCCACCCAGGGCTCAGATATAGACCGTCGCAACTCCCATTCCCATTTCCGTTCTCTGTCCCAGAAGCCCTCTCATCTGGCCCCGCTCTCGCCCACCCTTCAATTCCACGCAATCCAAAGCACTCAACACCAACAATCACCATCACTACCCTCCGTCTTCTCCCTTCCAACTGGAACGGACCTATCCGGTACTGGCACATCAGAAAACACCCACCTCTCCATTCCGGGATTCTCTCCCTCGGCATTCGGCCTCTCCCCCCCCAGCCTTTCTCACCGACGCTTCCCTCAACGTAGCGCCAACACCGCCCCCGAACCCACAATATGCAACCTTCCCCTTCGACACCGCCCATGCAAATATGAACGGAATGCCACAATCGGGTCCCACTGCCATGACACCAGGTGCTCAGTCCCAAACTAGTGCCACCCACACCACAACCGGTAGTGAGGGCACATCTGAGAAAGACCCTTTTCTGAGCTTACTGGAACAGCTTGCGGAAAATGAGAACTCGCAGGGTGGGCCTAGTGAGCTCGAGTTCTTTTTGTCGGGCACCGGTGCCGTCGAGGGTGATCGCGAGATTCCTCTTGAGAAAGACGGTGCGTCGTAGGTGGAAAGTCGGTGTTGGGAATGATGATTCCCCGTATATATTTTGGTTCTGTGTATATGTTTTGCTATATAGCTTTTTTTTTTTGTAGGCCGTGGCCGAATTGATTGATACCCATTGTGCACATTGTCTCTATCTACCTACTATCTGAGGGGGGCTCGAGTGCCTCTCGTCTACCCAGAATATAGTAACATCCCGAGCTTTTGGACTTTGGACTCCCCGGTAATTGTGACCATAGGTAGACGTCACTGAGGACACGGGCCACCACGCAAAGAGGTTGATAAATTGTGAATCTCAGACAAGGACAATTGTCGACATAGTCCTGGTGTGAATGCTCCGTTTGTCCCCCGCTCTTTGGTTATTTTTGCCAGCTGCAGATTCGCCTCGAAGTGGTTAAATATGACCATTTGGTCCTGGCTCTTACCCAAGTCTTCACCTTCCGCGTCCAGCCTTGTGTTCGACACACCCCATCCGATGACAAGACAACAAGGGCTTGTTCAATCATGTCTACGTCCCTCGCGTTCGTATTTCCTGGTCAAGGGTCCCTATCAATGGGCACGCTTGCCGACTTCGGCGCTGAAAATCCGGTGATCCTCGAGACCTTCAAGGAAGCCTCCAAGGCCCTGGGCTACAATCTGTGGGCACTCGTCCAGGAAGGTCCACAAGAACAGCTCGATCAACCAGAGAAGGCCGAGCCGGCGATCCTCACTGTATCTATCGCCCTGTGGCGTCTGTGGTTGGAAAATGGCGGTCCCTGCCCGGCCTTCGTTTCTGGCCACGGCTTCGGCGAATATAGCGCCTTGGTCGCGGCCGGCAGCTTGTCGCTGGACACTGCAGTTCGCCTGATAGAGTGTCGTGCTCGGCTGATGCAGGCAACTGCAGAGCTCAATGATGGCGCCATGGTCACTATCCTCGCCCTGGAGGACGCCGACGTGGTCGCCATCTGCGATGAAGCGGCCAAGGACCAAGTAGTTAGCGTGACCTACTTCAACTCGCCAGGCCAGGTTGTCATCGCCGGCCATAAAGCCGCGGTGAATCGTGCCACTGAGCTGTGCAAGGCCAAGGGTGCCAAGCGTGTTGTGCCAACGGCAGGCAACGTGCCGTCGCATTGCGCCCTAATGAAACCCGCCGCCGGCCGTTTCTCTGCGATGGTTGATAGCGTCGAATGGATGACGCCGCATATGCCGGTGGTGCGGAACGTTACCGCCACCGTCGCTGCCGACCTCGATACGCTCAAGCAGGACCTAATGGTGGAGCTATACCAGCCGGTGCACTGGGTCGAGTGTGTGCGGACCCTAGCTAGAAATGGCGTTGTGAGTATGGTAGAATGCGGCCCGGGCAGGGCTCTGGCCGCCCTGAACAAACGTTGCGCCGACGGCGTGACCACCTACGGTATCAATTCTCCAGATCAGCTAGCCACAACCCGCGCAGCTCTAAGTTAGGAAGTAGCCATCCCCCCAGCCTAGGCAGGACCGAAACGCTCCACTTTCACTTTAAGTTGGCATGTATTCTCTATGAGAAGGACACACATCTGCTGGACACAATTCTTAACAAGCCGGTAACTATCATAATATCCCTATAGTAATTTTAGCACCTACCATATAATCTCGAGGCGATCCCTGGAGAATGACGTAGACTCTCACGGACAAGGGCACAGTTAGAGGACGAGGGCAGCACAGCTTTAATTAACACAGTAGCCATAAGCTAACTTGGTATGGCCAGTACGCCTCTAAAGCTGATTTTCTAGAGTTGGTATTTTACGAATTTTATGAACTACGTATGCACCTCAATAGCTGTAGCCCGTTCTATACATAGTTTATCGGAACTAGACAGAATTTGATAAGTTTCATTGATCACCGCAGTCTCATCTGTGCTTTCCCGGAGTTACCCCGGTCTCGGCGGGATCTCCGCCGAGACACCCCGCGTTGCCACAGGTTTGTCACTCTCCCCTCGCATAAGAACCTTGACTACCCTCTTAATGTCATCCTCACCCAAACAACGCCTTGACACTCTAACAAATCACCTCCAACCCGCCCGTAAAATGAAACTCCTCTACCCAACCTCCCTCTACCTCGACACAAAGTCACTGGAAGGCTTCTCCGTCGAATTGCACCCCTACGATGTCACACTCCCAATCCCCGAATCCCTAATCGATGCAGAGTTCCTCGTAACATGGAGCAACAAAGCTACGAATCTGCGAGACGCAGCCTCCCGCATGAAGAACCTCCGCTGGATCCAGTCGCTAGCAGCCGGTCCAAATGACGTGCTCGCTGCGGGCTTTGACGCTTCCCGCGTTGCTATCACAACTGGCTCCGGCCTGCACGACGAAACAGTCGCGGAACATACTCTCGGCATGCTACTCAACGCTGCCCGCCGCTTTTATGAAATGCGCGATTTCCAGTCCCGCGGCGAGTGGCCCGCCCATCTGGGCGGCGCCCAGCCTGATCGCGCCCCAGGCACTTTCCGTACACTCAAGGGTGCCAATGTTACTATCTGGGGTTTCGGCAATATTGCCAAGACCCTTGCGCCCGTTTTGACTGCCCTCGGGGCTAATGTTACCGGCGTTGCCCGGAGTGCGGGTGTACGTCACGGGTTTGAGGTTGTCGCGGAGGATCGCCTGCCAGAGATTCTGTCCAAGACTGATGCCCTTGTTATGATTTTGCCTGGGTCAGCGAGTACCAATGGTGCTCTTAGTGCTGAGCGCTTGGCGTTGCTGCCGAGCCACGCTTGGGTTGTTAATGTTGGACGTGGGACTTCTGTTGATGAGGATGCACTGCTTGATGCACTTGAGAAGGGCAGCATTGGTGGTGCCGCGTTGGATGTTTTCTCGGCTGAGCCGCTGCCGAAGGAGTCGAAGCTTTATGCTGCGCCTAATCTCATTCTATCGCCTCATGCTGCTGGTGGACGCCCGCGTGAGGCTGAGGCGCTTATTGCGTATAACCTTAGACGGCTTCTTGCTGGGCAGGAGCTGAAGAACATCATTTGAGCTTGGAGATAGTGACTGCTGGGCTTTCTTGTCTGATAGATTTTATGAGTACATGTACATATGCATAGATGAAGTGAAGGTTACATCCCATGACACAAATTGCAGAAAAACTCCATAGAATCACTTAGAATGCAATAATCGATCAGAACCAAAAGGGAAGGTTGATAAAAATCAATTTAATATTAACAGAAAAAGGGCAAGACTATGTACTATTTACTATGTACGACAAAGCACACTGAAAGATCCCCGTTCCCAAACACCATACCATAAATCAATGCCGTCGTTCCTTCGACCCTCACATGCGGGGTTTACTTGTGGCACAGCAAGAAGAAGGGAACGCATTTTTCGACTGGGTATCGACACAAATAGCCGAAGGCGGCACCCAGAGACCAGGGTTCTTCTCAAAGAAGTTCGATGCACGCAGCATAATGCTAACCGGTTCAGCAGGCATGATAGGGAAATCCTCAGTACGCGGGAAATGCGTCAGGCCGAACTGCATGTAGCAGACAATATCGGTGTTCTCGATGTTCTCATTGCGCTTCGCCCAGTCGGCGATGGTCGGGTTGTAAGGGTGTCCCTCAGAGCCGTCAGACTGACAGACATAGTCACCAGCTGGGAAGAGCTCGTAGTCCTTGTAAGGAGTAACCCAGAGGGGCTTGCGGGCGAAGGCTGCACGCTTCCAGACGGTGCTTCCGGGCTTGGCGAGCATGGGGGGGACAGTTGTTATTGAGGATCTTGTAGCCGACGGGCTTTTTTGGCGACGGTGTTCATGCGGTTCGGGTTGATGATGTCCCACGAGCGGTTAGTCTCGAAGCAGTAGTCTGCGGCACCCTCGAGAGATGTACGAAGGGGTGTCTTCTTGCTGTAGAAGCCATTGCCGTAGGGATTCTCTGGGGAGCCGACGGGGGCTTCAAAAGAGACGGCGTCACTCTGGACGACAGAGTTGTTTTGGCCGTCGATTTCCGGGTCGATGCGAAGGGAGAACAGGTGCTGGTGGTTGTGGGCGGTGATGGAGGGGGCAACTTCCGTGCCGAAGGGAGCAGCGGTTTCGGTTGGGTGCATGCAGTAGGTGTTCAGCATACCGGTAAGCTTCACCTCTAGCTTGTAGGTGCCATCCAGGGTGAAGGTGTGGTAGAAGCCGTATTCGTAGTTGGCAGCTGTGATGATTTGGGAGATGATAAGCTTGCGGTCACGCGCGGAGATTACTGTGCCGTCACGGAAGTCGGTGTGCTTGTAGAGGAGGCCGTTGTCTTCCTCGTGAATGCAGATAGCGTTCTTAATTACAGCGGCCTCACCCTTGGAGGTTGACATAACACCATCCATATAGTGGATGGCACCCTTGCAATCACAACCCAGCTTCAAGGAGTTGGTCATCAGACCAGAGCCGTACTCGCCGACATCGAAGGCATGCTTCTTGTGGTGGGGTTTTTCAGGGCAGCCATAGGGAACAACCATCTCAACGACGGAGATACGGTTGAAGAGAGTCCGCTCACAGTCCTCGTACATGTCGTGGGTGCGCACGTCGGAAAGGACAATACCTTCACGGTAGTTGAAGCCAACGTGCATCTTGAAGTTGGCCCAGGTGAGCTCATTGCCGCGGACCTTGAAAGAGACACCCTCGGGCTGGGTGATATCAATGGGCTTGAGGCGATCATGTTTGTACTTGTCGCCGATGAACTCGGGGAGGTAGTTGTGTTCCTTGAGAGGGGTAGCGGTCCGCTCGCCGTTTACGTAGCGAATGTCGACGCTGAGAACCTCTTCTGTGTCAGTGTCGGCGACAACACTGAAATCTAGAGGGTGGGCGTATTGGTTATCAAAATCAGAGCTACGGTAGTAAGCCAGACCCTGCTGGAGGCGATGGTCGTATCCCCAGCGCTCGTCGATGCCGATAGCCCATGCGTCAAAGAAGACCTTGTTCATGTCGGTAATTCCAAGGTCCTTGCAGGCACGGATGACACGGGTATCCTTGCGGGCAACACGCTCCATCACGTCAAGATCCTCTAGGGTGAGGGTAGGCATGACGTCGTGAACGTCCTTCCATTCCTCAACCTTGCCGGTGGCAAGATTGGCCACCACCTCTGCGATCTTGTTTGTTTCGCGCACAATGACAATGGCGAAAGCGCGACGGGCAGGAGCTGGGACTGCGCCAGCACGGAACGCACGGTACTCTGCTTTTCGGGGTTCACGGAGTGTGAGGCAGTTGAATTTGATAGACTTGGGGTTGGCATAATCCCGGATGATCTTCGCAGCCTCGGGAATTTCCTTAATAGAAAGTTGATCTAGAATTCAGACTTAGCAGTGCTCTCGGAATTTATGCAGAGACATGTCGTACCTAACGGGTGGGGTGTGCCTTGCGGCAACATGGCAGCGGCGGCGACGCTTTCATAGTCTCCCTCACGGAAGATTGTATAGCCAGGAATTGACTCGGTATCAGGTGCAGACGCCATGATGAAGGTATGGAAGGGGTATCAAGGGAAGGAAGGAGTTGTAGAGTTGGAGAAAAACCAGAAGCTTCATCGCAAACCTGCGATAGTCCTTATATAGCTAATGGACCTTGAATATCTGATCGAATTTGCCCGCATGTACCTTCCTAGTCGGGCAATCGGAATGCTATATCTACGATATAAGAAACTCGGGCAAAGTGAGCGAATGGTCCCGAGAGTGGGTACTCTAGCCGTTGTTCGATTTAGGATAAAGCGTGGAGAAGATGTGTGTTTGCATAAAGCATGCCTGAGACTTTGATTCTATGCCATAATTTATTTTGCGTAAAGCGTTTGCCATCGAAATTATTCGGCCAATCGCGGCCAATCGCATTGCAACGGCTCGGCGAGATGGGTTGGCCAGTCATTTGCTAGTGGCCAGCCTAATAAGGCAAGTCTTGTAGAAAAGACCGTGGGTCACGCTTGGCTAGACCTACCCTAATCCGAAAATATCTGATCTGATAGACAAATCAGGGGAGAAGGCGGCTGGGCAGGATTGGCGATGCCAAGACGTTAAATCAAGCTTATTTACTCCGTGCACATGGGCATGATGTAAGCCTCCACAGCAGCCCTGGAGGGGCTTGGAGAGTCCATAGAGGCAGTTCTATTGTATATGGGTCTTTTCACCATACTACATGTATATAGCAAAAAGAAAAGAGATAGATATTTGCACGAATGTGAACGGAAGAGCAATTCATTGAAGATACTATACAACAATGAAACTGAATGCGACAGCCACCTGGGCATGGGTGGACTTGCCTGTTTGGGACTAGTGGGCCTATCAACGCCAGTTAATCCACACCTCTACGGAGTACGGAGTACCCTATCCACATTCTATCCACACCAAACACTCCGCCGTTTTGAACCTCAGAAATCTGGAGGTCGATCTTTCTGTGGGGTACCTTCACCATGATGCATCCGATAAGCCTAGAATGGCATGTCCAGCCGAAAGCACTTATCGCAATTTCCTATAGCTAAGCTTGGGTTTAAGAATTAGTTACAAATTCATCTCATCTAGCTTCACCATCTTCTCTCGCCAGAAGACACTCACAGTACAAAGCACATACAATCATGGCCGACTTGTCCGTTCAACTAACAGCCCCTAACGGCCACACTTGGACCCAGCCCACCGGATTGTTCATCAACAACCAATGGGTCAAATGTTCGACTGGTGAGAAGATTGCCAGCATCAATCCCACGTACGTGAGAAATCAGAACCTCGGATGCCACCTCTTAATTCTATAACTGACGGGCGGTCAAATAGAACTGCAAAAGAAATCACATCAATCCACGCAGCTTCCGCCCAGGATGTCGATAAGGCTGTCAAGGCAGCTCGCGCTGCTCTGAATAACCCCTGTTGGCGCGATCTGCCCGGCATTGACCGCGGGAAGTTGATGAACCGCCTGGCCCAGCTCATCGAGGACAACCGTGCCACTCTCGCCACCATCGAGACAATCGACAATGGAAAGCCGTACTCCGTTTCCTTCAACGACGACCTGACCGAGACCGCTGAGACAATCCGTTACTATGGAGGATACGCCGACAAGGTCTTTGGCCAGGTCATCGATACAACCCCGGATAAGTTCGCCTACACCGTACGGGAGCCCGTTGGTGTCTGTGGCCAAATTATCCCGTAAGTTCCGATTCACCCCTAATAGTACTTAAAGCCAACTTCTAACTGTGACAATAAGATGGAACTTCCCCCTCGCCATGGCTGCTTGGAAGCTGGGCCCCGCCCTGGCCTGCGGAAACACAGTTGTTCTCAAGCCAGCGGAGCAAACCCCCCTCTCAATTCTCTTCCTTGCCAACCTGATCGTGGAAGCAGGCTTCCCTCCCGGCGTGGTGAACATCGTGAACGGGCACGGCGCCGTTGCTGGAGCTGCGCTCGCCTCGCATATGGACGTGGACAAGATCGCCTTCACAGGCAGCACGGCCACAGCCAAGCAAATTATGAAGATGGCCAGTGTAAACTTGAAGAATATCACCCTAGAGACGGGTGGTAAGAGCCCACTGATTGTGTTTAACGATGCGGATCTCGAACAGGCAGTTGAATGGGCCCATATCGGTATCATGTACAACCAGGGCCAGATCTGCACAGCCACCTCCCGTATTCTGGTACAGGACGAGATCTACGACCGTTTCCTAGAGGCATTCAAAGCTCAGGTGAAGAATGTCTCTAAGGTTGGTGATCCATTTGAGGAGTCCACCTTCCAAGGCCCACAGGTGACACAGGCTCAGTATGATCGCATCATGTCTTATGTCGATGTCGGAAAGGCTGAAAAGGCCACTCTTGTTTCTGGTGGCAAGCCTTTTAGTGGTGTTGGTGACGGCAAGGGTTTCTTCGTTGAGCCAACCATTTTCACCGATGTCACGCCCAAGATGCGTATCTACCAAGAGGAGGTCTTTGGTCCTTTCGTGGTCATTACCCGGTTCAGCGATGAGAAGGATGCTATCGAGATGGCCAATGACTCGGCTTATGGTCTTGGAAGTGCTCTGTTCACGACGAACTTGACTCGCGCACACCGCGTGGCTAAGAAGATTGAGGCTGGTATGGTCTGGATTAACTCTAGCAACGATAGCGACTGGCGCATTCCATTCGGTGGCGTGAAGCAATCTGGTATTGGGCGTGAGCTTGGAGAGGCCGGTCTTGCTGCTTACTCGAATATTAAGGCTATTCATGTGAACATGAAATCTAAGCTTTGAGGACAGGACTAGAGGGGCTTTTGAATCTAGGAAGGATATATTATATTGTACATAGGAAATAGAGGACTTCCCTCGTATGACACCGATGACCAAAAAAAAATCATCTGAATAGGTCAACTTCTTCCTTGCTAGTTATGTACGGTAATAACTCATTGTTAGAAGTATAATTTGTAGTAACAATGTAGTACATAGTCCTAGGAGGTCGCTGGTATCGATTTCTCTGAGCCCTCAAATTCTGTCACCTCTCCAGGTTGTTAATTGACCTGGAGACTGGAAAAGATGACCATAACGACACCGAAATATGAGCAGAATATAGTGAAGTCAACGCGGAATATATGCAAACGTCCTTGACTCCTCCTCCCCTGGACAACTAGTACATCTAATATCGGTTATTACTAGTAACAACCAGAAATGTTCGTTGTCAAAATTTCATTGTGAAAATCTCAAAAGTCTCGATTTTTTTCGGTCGTCAGGTTGTCAGGTGTCTGACAATAAGATATCTAGTAGTCGCTAGGCGCTACTAGAAAGACTGAAAAATATCGAGGAGTCGAAAACGAAGATCTTTGAACAAGTTTGACTCTTGGTTAGTGACGGCAGGTATGGCAAGGAGACGTCCTAGTAGTTACTAGTAAAAATTGAAAAGCTATTTAGGGCGAGTTAGCACTTCAACTATCAAAAAGGTTCGCGGTTCTTGAGCTCGCAGGGTTGTAGGGTGGCTGATAGATAATAGGAAATGAGCAAGGTTGGTTGTTTCTTCCTCGCACAGCACTCTTATTCAGATAGATACCTCTTCCTAGAACCTGGATCCTACCACTCTCGCATTCAATATGCAGTCTGACGTAGCTGTGTTTAACCATCTCTTTCTACATCTCTACGTGGCTCATCGAGTACTCAATCGATAACACATTTGTCTAACCCAAATTCAAAGCTGTTCTATATAAACGTAGCATCTATGTCTATATATACCCTATTGATATCCCCAAAAACTCAACCTGATAAATCCGAGTTCCCCAGGCAAATCACATATTCTGTATGGAGGTACTGACCAACTTCATTCACAGAAACCTATCATCGGTCTTCCTTCTTTGGCTCAGGAAGTGGATCATTCGCCAATGTATGGGCCTGAAGAACATGAGGAATCATCTCCTCGGTGTTGAGATAGGTGCGACTGCCCTGGATGAACCAGAAAGACACGGCGATGACAAGCATGACGCCAAACACACCAATGGCGTAGTTCATATCACCACCCGAGGGGTTGGGCGCGCCAGGGAAGAAAAAGAAGACGGTTGTCACACAGCAATATACAAGGGAGACCCAGTTCACCGGTGCGCCTAGTCTCCCAAGGTTGAACTGGCCACCGGGCGGGAGCTTGTCGCGGCCCATCAGCAACAGAGTCATGATGGGCAGCCCGTACGAGATGGTCAGGGCGATGGTGCTGACGCTGAGGATCGCATTCAAAACTGTCTCTGCAAACAGGAACAAAACTCCAACCAGGGCTATAATGCCTCCCTGGAACCAGAGTGCCCTGACTGGGGCTTTCCAGTAAGGACTCACGTCCGACAGGTAGGTGCTAAAGGGGAGTCCACCGTCCCGGGCAAAGCCCCAGGTGAGACGGGATGCTGTGGTGACGATGCTGATTGCCTGGCCTAGGCCGTTCGTGATGAACAAAGCAATTAGAACTGCACCGCCGCTCTGACCCACGGTTTCTTGGACGAGTTGCATGAACGGTAGGCCGCTGGGCGAGTCTACCACAGTATTCACCGTTTGAATACAGAAAAGACACACCATCATCAAGATGAACCCGCTGACCGCTCCGGAGATCACGGCAAGGTAGATCACTTTCGGGGCGTTCTTGCGGGGTGCAGGAATCTCTTCCACCAGGTGAATAACGGCGTCAAAGGCAGTCAGCCCATACGCAGCCTGGACTAGGCCAATGAACCAGACAATCCCATCCGGCCAGCCAGTTTGGTTAATCCACTTTCCAAACGTGAAAGAGGCAGGCTGGTACGAGAGACCTTCTTTCGTGCCCACTGAAATAAGCAGGGCAAGACAAAAAACAAAGAATAGTCCAAAGAACCAGACTCCGACAAAGTTGTTCAGCCAGGGCAGGAATTTCTCCCTCCGACAGCCCATCACATTGATCAGTGTGACAGCGAAGACACATCCAACATAAACGACAAATTCAAGCCACCCCGTCGACGCACCAGTCCAGGCTGGACTGAACATAACCTTCATACCGAGAAGGAAATTGGTCATGAATGCCATTTGGGAGGCGGCCAGTGTCCACCATCCGAAAACATTAATCCAAGCACACATGTACGAGAGGAATCGTCCGAAGCGTGAGTCCCAGAGACGGTAGACCCAGTATGCCTGTCCCAGGGCTGTGGGCATGCTGCTACAGATCTCGCCCAGAGAGAGCGCGACACAGGTGTTGCAGAATGCAACAAGAGCCAGTCCCCACAGGATTGAGACAGGGCCACCGTTAATCAGACCGTCGGAGAGATCCTGTGCAAAGGTCGACCATGTTCCCAGCACGCAGAATGCCAACGCTAGCATGCTCCAAATGTTGAACTTGCGGGCGAGGATTTGCTCGTGGCCGAATTGGGCGAGGTCGTTGGCATCTTGAGTGCTTTGGTCGGTTGGTTTGAGAGTTTCGTCGGTCTCCACGTCCATAGTGAGGTAAGGGGGGGGTTGGAGTGAGGATAAAGGATGTGTTTAGAGTAATCACTCTACACTCATTTCCCAACAACGTGGTTAACGCTGTCGTGAAAATGAAGCACTTGTCTCTGGGCTGTATACTGTATACTCCTTCTGAAGGCGATATATTGGATCCAAGAATGGGGTCACTGGGGCAATTAGGGAAACTGGATGTCCCGCAACCCCATTCACAAGACCTGGGCTTTTGTCATTTTTTCCTGGGGAACTCCATGGGCATCGGCCTCCGTGGCCATACAGAGGGGCACGTCTACTGGAGATTCACCGAGCGTGGCCCACATAGGAGATCCAAAACCTGGAGGCATTTTAAACGATTAGGCGAAACATATTTGACGTCTGTGTAGAGCTCCAGTTTTTTCTTTCTTTACCCCACACCCCACAAAGGCTGAAGATTCCCCCTCTGGAAGGTAGATGCGGATTGTTATGCGAAGTGCCGACGATACCAACGGTATTTGACGATATGCTGGATATCCGACTCAAGAGATTGCCGGGGAAGTTGCTTTGATGCCCGATTCCGTGACACACAGCTATCAACTCCTCCCGAGATCGGGGTTTGTCGGGTTAATGTGGCTGCTGCGCCCCCAGTGTTCAGAACACATAACGGTCGCAAAACCTCGATATTGCCTCTCAGGGTAGATTATTGCCCCATCTTCACTTTCAGGGCAGACTTCGATCCCATGTAATGTGAGAAATGTCGGAGAGGCTGAAGAAGACAAACTTCCAAGGTTGTTTTCCTGCGTGGACCTTCCAAAAACGGCAAGCCCGCATTGAAATCCGATCGACTTTTAAACTGAACTCCCCTTCACACAGATCATGAGATATCTTTTGGAAGAAGCGAGGCAATTAATTGAAACATCTCCTTGCCAATAACTCAGCACTCCCCATAGGAGGTTAGAATGCATTATTTCCCTCACTGAGATCTTTGTTCGGCCAATCACAGTGCGAGGATGCGCATAGCACAACGATCGCATGAGTATATATGAGTGAATTGTAGAACTTCCTGGGTATTTATGCCCTTGTTCTTGTTTGCCTTCCCAGCCAGTTTCTCAGTAACATGCCTCCGACCGAGAAGCAGAAGGACATCTCCCACCGCCATCGTTCCTTCAAGGGATGCTGGAGCTGCAAGAAAAGGAGGATCCAGTGCGATGAAGCGCGCCCAGCCTGCCAAAAATGCTGTTCCAGGGGCCTCATTTGCGGGGGATACGAGATCAGATTGCGCTGGGGCGCTGGTATCGCGTCCCGGGGGAAATATTCAGGCGCCGACAAGCCCGTGAGAGAATCTATACCCCCACGGTCGAAGCGAAGATGGAGTATGCGAGACAAGGGGGACGGGTCTCCTTCTGGGAATGGGGATGGGCAGCCTGCTCTTGTTTCTCAACCTTTGATAAAAGGTATTGCCAGTGCATGTCTTCTGTGGTTCCAAACTCACATATTTTTCCAGATCAAGAAACACCATTAGTTGCCGAGCGAGCAACAGTCAATATACTTAACACACAGTGGGAACCGAGTTCTCCACGGAGCTCAGCTATCAACAAGCATTTTGAGATCCCTGCATCCCTAGCCACTTTGGCTGCAAGTGCTGCGCATGGCCGGGGGCCAGATATACCAGGTCAATATGCCCAGAATGCAGGCAGACGAAGTATATTGGCTTGATTTGGGCGTGTATTCTGATTGTACTTTAGCGCTGCCAGTCACTTTGGTTATTATGAATTGTTCACCACGAGCGAACTGACCAATGTCTCTATTCTACATACGAAAATGCTATTACCACATTAAGTAACTATATGCTATTCATCCTCCCGAATCGTCTCACTACCTCCCTTCCGCCCCTTCTCTTCCGCATGATCAGTCATCTGGGAGAACTCAGAACGATGACCTGCTCGCCGGGCATCCAAACTATCGAAAGACTCATAAAAATGCGACGACCGACCGCTCATCACGTTATCAATCGACAATGGCGATGCCAATGACAGTGACGATGGGCGCCTGTTGTGGCCCGTTGAATAGGAGAACTCCGAATCCGTCTCACTAGGAGTCTGCGGCGAGACAGGAGACTGGGAGCCTCGTCTCGGTTCGGGTTTGAGCCCACCTTCGGGTTCGGGTTTGGGGGACACGCCGTGAGCGAAGACGGCGGTGTTGAATGGCGTGGGAAGTTCAACAGGTGATGAATCTGGTAAACGTCAGTATAAGTACTCCGCAGTATCTATTTTTCTGGTGGGGAACAAATAATAATGTCATCGACATACCATGCATCTCATACAGCGCATCTCCCCCAGATTCCACCGTGCCAGGGGTCGCGGGCGAGACGAGGGAATCTGGCACAGTGGAAGCCTGCATTATCGATGGCTGCGTTATCGACGGCTGCGTTGCCGAGGTCTGCGTCGTCCGTACCGTCTCCGCCGTCTCCATGCCGGTCGATGAAGATACTGGCCCGGGTCCAGGGGAGGCTGGGCCGCTGGCATACATCCATTCTGCAGGACGGTTCTTAGGCTCAGCCTCTGCAGCTTCGGCTTCAGCTTCAGCAGACTCGCGTTGATGGTGACGTCGGCGATAAAAGAAGAGTCCGGCAATGATCGCGATCACGAGCAGACCCAAGACCGCGCCGATTACTCCACCAGCCCAGTTGGGAAATCCGCTGCCCCCGCTGCGATCTTGTGCGGAGGCACTGCTGCTGTTGCTGCTATTGTACGGCCAATATGTCTCGACCTTCTTGCCATACCTTTTGCCAAAAATTCCCTCTAGAGAGCTGTTGGTCCATGACGATGGGGTGGTAGTGGTTGCACCTCCTTCGGAGCTAACAAAGCTGTCAGTCACGGTGATTTGCTTTCTGCCAGGTCTATACTCACTTGCCACCTATCCATTTCGTCACGAGGTCTGGCACTTTGTACTTACTCCATTTTGTGGGATCATATTCATCCTCGAACCTCAAGGTGTTGAGGTTGAAATTGACTATGACACCACCCTCCAAGCAATGAGTTGAGTCCACATGCTGTCCTCCAATGGCCAGCATTTGATCAGGATATACTTTGATACATTCATGACCGCTGCGACTGTGTGTGTTCGTACCAGTGTATGCCTTGACCCATCTGAAGGAAGGCAGAGACAATATATAGACATCATCCGAAGGATTAGCGTTATAGTCGAGGCCATCGTACCCTCCATAGATGTAGATATTATGGGATGACCCATCAGCCGCACTCGCAAGCACAGAGCAGAACTCCGTCAACTGCGGCGGTATATCACCCGTCGTGTTCTGGAGATACCAGGTTTTACTCTCGACATCGAAGACGGAAACCGTCTCCATAAACGTTGGGCTAATTGTTTTGCTCTCGGCGGTTCGTGATGAGTTTTCTTTGTCATTCCGGAAAAACTGAATGGGTTCAACCACTCCACCAATAGCCACCAAAACTCCAGACTCGGATACAGGTACCCAGACCAGTTCCGCGTTAGAACGAGTAGGAATGTAGCTAGGCAGTGTGTCGTTCGTCCACTTCCCGTCGCTCATCACTGACATGTCCAGAGTGATCAGCGTGTCGGCAGTTTGGTTAGATTGAAGTTGGTTTAAATTGAAGTCACCCCAGTCCGGCGCACGCATCCCACTGAAGTAAAAGCCTAGGTTTTCACTCGGAGCCGACGCGGCACCACCATTCGTGATGTATCGTGTGACATTAGCAGGTAGGTATTCTTGTTTCCAGTTGGGCGCCCACGAGCTTCTATAGGTGCCATACTGGTGCGCAGCGTAGGAGAGGACTTGATTATCAGGAGGAGGATCGGAGCTCCCGGTATTAGAAAGCATGCCTCTGCAACAAAAGACTCAGAATCAGTGACTCATTAGAAGAGGAGATGAGGGACGCCAACCCATAGAGATAGAACTCGTTGTCGTTGGCGAACATTGTGCCGTCAACATAATTCGGAGCTATGCTAGCTGAACCGCCGGCGACGGACATGTTGCTGAGGAGCTTCATGAAATCAGATTTGGTGTTGAAGGGATTCGTAAGATTCAGGTAATAAATAGTTGCTTCCAAATCTGCTTCTAGTTAGCTATGTATATATCTCAACATGTACTTGGTCGTGCCTACTGTTATCCGGCTGGGGCTGGACGCAACCATCATCATATCCTCTGCAATTGTTAGAGAAAATTTGGGATTGACCATGGGGAGCCTCATACTTCTGATACCATAGCCTCCCGCCATCGAGATAGACTGTGTCGCGCAGGATATTGGCTACCTGTGTCAGTAAAACAAAAGCCTGTCTGAAAATGATAAAAGGGCACTTACCACGCAGGCCTTGCCAACTGCACATGGAAACATTAATTTGAGTCTGAAATGTGCTACATACGGCCACTGCGCAGTCTATCACGACCAGCAGCGTCAGCGTCCCCAAAAGAAAACGCATTTTTCAACGAAATAGGCGGTTAAGCTCATCACTGAGTTGTCACAATTTGCAAATAACAGGTTCCATCGAGGGCTCTGGCTTACTGCTGACATGTCGACAAAATGCAAAAAGCGAGGGGGCGGGGGGGCGGCACTTGCGATGCGGCTTTGTTGATCTTCTTTGTTGTCAATTGCCCCCGCCCTGAATACGAAGCAGCTTGGCCAAGGAGAAATATGAATGAGTAAACGACATGTATTGCCCAGGTGCGACCGCTAAACTCGTGGTCTGACCGTTCTGATCATTACCGTGATTGTATTGCTGCATGGCTTGGATCATGCAGCTACGGGAAATACAACCGAATCAACTGAAGGAGCCACATTGTGTGCTCCAGTTAGGCCCCAATTGGATGCATAATTGCAAAAGCTCGGAATATTATGTATTTTCCCCGTAAGCTGCGTTCGCGAGATGGGCCTATGGTAATTTGTCCGAGCTGATGCCCAGCTGGGGAGGATTTTGAGCCTCGAACTATTGGGCTTTCTTTCATCGAGCAAAGGGGCCGTGCGTATGCGTTGGATGTCTTCCCATTCCCTCGAATTATTTTCTTTGTTTAGCCTGTTTACCTTCTGCCTATCCCCGGAAGAATTTCTTCTACAGACAGGCAAAGATGAAGCACGCGGTCTCTTGGTTGTCGCTGTTGGCGACTGTCTTCGGTTTGGTGACAACAAGTGACGGCAGTTTAATAAACAGAGCCCCTGCACTGCCGGCAGAAGCAGAACAAAAGGATGGATTGACTGTCACAGCAGCAGTTGGGGTCACACTTTGGCTTGGTGATGGCGAGTCTTGCACCGCTGAGACTATCACGGAGACTTCGACGCAGACGGGAAATGTCTCTCCAGGTGCCACGACAATTACTATCACTGAGGCTACCACCAAGACTATAAGTGGTTGTCTAAGCGGCCCTACTCTGAGTGTCATTGCCGATGTTGGCATTGGACCGGTGGATGTTTCTGCAAATGCCGCCGTAGCACCACCCGGACATGGACCTATAAAAACGGTCACAGATTACACGACCCTTACCAGGACATCGTGCTCGTGCACAGATGACTCAACTGCCACGCCGACCACCTCCACTGTACCTTCGACAACGACCTCCAGCGTACCTGTGACAACTACCTCTAGCGAGCCTGGGACAACCACCTCAAGCGTACCCGGGACAACCAGCTCAACTGTGCCTGGGACTACCAGCTCAAGTGTACCCCCCACAACTACCCCCAGCTCACCTGGGACAACTACCCCAACGACGTCGATGACCAGTGATGGTTCCACTACCACCCCCACAGAGACGCCGCCTCCAACAACCACTACAGTGACAACCAGAACCACTTCCAGCTCCGAAAGTGTTACCACCGTTCCAGTGTCCACAACATCCGTGACTACTACCGGTTATTCAACTGTCACTATCCCCAATACCACTGTCACGACAGTCATTACTGAGCCTGCCACCACCGTGACTATATCGGATGGTAGTAGCACTTTGCCTGGATCAACCCTTACGACAACTGTCACGGTCCCTGGAAGTACAGTGACTGTCGGTGATTCAACAACCATTACCGACACTGTCACTATCCCAGGTATGGTGTCACGCACGAACTATGAATTATTAGCGCAACAGCTAACACCATCAGACTCAAAAACAACCAGACCGGTCCCTCCACCTAGTACAGCGACTGTTACCGGGCCTGGCACCACATCAACCAAGACGTCTAGCAGCATCACGACGGTACCGGCTTCTGTATGCCCTAGCCTTATCAGCAACCCATCCTACACGCCCCCCGCCGTGTTGCCAGACGACTATACCTGGGGCTGTGCACCTGGGTACCTCTGTAAGCCACGTCACACAGGCGACCGTTCGGAATGCAATGTCGAAGCAGGTCTACCTGACCCCGGATACGTCTGCAGCCCGTCAGACTGCATTGTGGCTCCGCCTCTAGACGTTCATCCGTCTTGGCAGTACAATGTCTCCAAAATTTATTACAATCTCAACCCGGAGGACTTCGGTCTCAATTACTCTATCTTCCAGTCCTCAGAAGATCCAGTTGCAGGGGGCAGTAAGCGCGACATGTCCTTATGGGACTTCGCTGTTGCCCAAAAGATGAAAAGAGCCGACATAACGAATATCCCTACTGTTTGTTTCAATGATTGCAATGATGCTGCACATGAGCCACAAGTGCTTGGAAAGACGCCTGAGCTTTGCGAGAGTGACTCGGCGTTCATGGAAAACCTGGATGTTTGCGAGCAATGCATTACCAACAATGCTGAATCTGACTCTAACCAATATTCATCCCAAATGTTGCCGACCTTTGCACAGTGGCTGAATTTCTGCTCCGACATGGTCACTTCCACAACAGGAGAAAGTGCCACCAGCACTGAAATGGAGACTACGGCGACAAGCACCCAGATCACCGCTACTTCCAGCACGGAAGCATCGACAGCAGCTACAACGACGAGTACTATGAGTACACACGCTAGCACCACTAAAGCCAGCAGCACCGAAACCACCAGCACTGAAGCCACGAGCACTACCACCACTGCGACGGAGGAAAGATCCAGCCCAGTAGAGACAACTCAGCCAGTCACTCCCATCACAACCTCGGCTTCCGGCTCGATTGTCACAACCTCGGTGTCAGGTTCACTTGTGACCACTTCTTTCTCTGGATCTGTTGTGACAATATCAACTTCAGGCTCCCTCGTGACGAGCTCAGTGCCTGGATCGATTGTGACGACATCAGTATCTGGCGTGCTTATTACAACATCATTGCCCGGTTCAATCAAGACCGTGTCAAGTACTCAGGGCACAGAAGGTGGCGATGAGAACACATCTGACAATGCTTCCCGTATTCCATCGAGCTCGGTTCGCGTAAGTCCGACTAGTTCAGCAACTCCCTCTACATCTTCTCCAGCCTTCAATGTGGCAGGGTCTATAAGTATCCCTCATATTGGGTTAATGAGTCTTTTGTGGGCTGCTTTCGCGCCACTTCTTTAGAATGCTCCTTTTTGCTGCGTTTGCTTGCCTTGGTCAGATGTGTGTGATATATAGTTCGGTTTGGTAATGGCGGATTTATCAGTCCATATTAATAGGGATCATGTCAATGAAAACCAAGAAGTATCCAGCTTCTGTGCTTCCTCTGAATCTTTACACACTTCACTCAAGTCGAGAGATGTAGTGGTAGAATATGCAAACTGGTACACGAAATAAGTGAGCAAGACATGGCGATATTATTTCCTGTCACTGACATTTCAAGTAGTGTACAGGTGTCCTTCAAACTCATAGATATGTATCCATCTTCTATGGTGCAAGTAAGAGGCACAACGCAAGAGCCTAAAAAAAAGAAAGAAAGAAGAAAGTAACTAGTGACCGTAGCCCACTGACGGATGCCTGGTCCCTGGGGCATCAAACTTCTTAGTAGTTCGTTCCGATCCTAAACAGGCAACTGCCTTCTCGCAGTCTTGTTGAATCGGCAACTTCTCTTTCTATTCTCTCGAGATCTTGCTCTCTGTCTTCCTGGGGCAGGACACTTGCCACAATCAACATTAATAAATGAGTCATGGTGTCCACAGGTCCACAAGTGTTCCCCTAGACGTGGGGGCCAGATCCATTAGATAGAAGCCCCCGGGGCCTAACGATTGGCTGACCAATCTCCCCCGGATATCAGCGCCAACTCCCCTCGGTTCCCCTCACCACCTAGGCAGTTCCCTAACACATCGTCGCCTGTCCACAAAATGGCTCAGCAAAGCTTGTCGGGCATATTAGCCACCGCTGCTGTGGATCTGACTCCTTATGAATCTCTCTACAAGCATTTCCATGCACACCCCGAGCTCTCGCTACAAGAGAAAGCCACTTCTGAAAAGATAGCCTCCCATTTGTCCCAGCTCGGAGCCTATGAGATCCACACAAATATCGGAGGTTATGGTCTTGTAGGAATTCTCAAGAATGGAACTGGCAAGACAATCCTCCTTCGGGCCGACATGGACGCGCTTCCAGTCAAGGAACTCACTGGCCTCCCTTACGCGAGTTCAGTGACTATGTCTGATGCGGACGGCAATGAAAAACCAGTGATGCATGCTTGTGGTCATGATATGCATATTACATGTCTCCTCGCAGCGGCCGAAGTTCTGGCGCGTACACAGAATGCGTGGAGGGGGACTTTAATCGTACTGTTCCAGCCGAACGAGGAGCGGGGCGGAGGCGCTCAGGCCATGGTTGACGATGGACTCTATTCGATAATCCCCATGCCGGATTACGTCTTTGGCCAGCACGTTATGCGAATGCGAGCGGGAAGTGTTGGTTCCCGACCTGGCACGATCATGGCTGCTGCCGATAGCTTGAAAATCACTCTCTACGGCCGCGGTGGTCATGGGTCACAGCCGCATCAGACGGTAGACCCTGTGCTCCTTGCTGCGCATGTTGTTGTTAGGCTTCAGGGCATTGTGAGTAGAGAAGTGGACGCAAATGATCTTGCTGTCGTGACGGTCGGGAGCCTACAGGCAGGGCAAACGGAGAATATCATTGCAGACCGGGCGGAAATTGGAATAGACTTTAGGACTGTCAAGTTGGAGACTCGGGAGAAAATACTTTCTGCTATACGGCGCATCGTTGAGGCCGAGTGTGTTGCTAGTGGATCGCCGAAACCGCCCTTGTTCACACCAACGAGGCGGTTCCCGCCCACCGACAATAATAAACATCTGGCGTCCCAACTGGCTGCGTCTTTCGCAGACCATTTCGAGGACTTTGACGTTGATACTCCAAGGACCAATGTTAGTGAGGATTTCTCCACGCTGGGAACTTCCCAGGGGCTTCCTTGCTCCTTTTGGTTCATTGGGGGAATTGACCCAGAGCTCTGGGATAAGGGCAAGAGAAACGAAATTCCCATGGAAGAGATCCCTGGGAACCACTCGGCTCTGTTTGCCCCGGTGATCCAGCCAACGATGAAAACTGGGATGGATGCTTTGTGCATCGCGGCTTTGACATTTTTAAGAAGGTAGCCATCATAAGTCCACGATGGCTCTCCCCGCTTCCCTCGGCGGGTTGAGAAGCGTTCAGCGCTGTACATAATGAATTGCATTGCTTGCAGATTTGACGGGAATTCTCGACTCCATATTGCACAGTGCTAATTGTTGCTCAGGTATGACCATTTTGCATAATGTGTATTTTATTCCTCTGCAATTTTATTCTATTCACATTCACCCCGCAAGTGCTGGGAGCAGATATCCAGCTTATTTGGGATTTCTCATCCCCCACCTGTCATTGTTCAAAGCCAGCCAAGAATGACACCACAGCAGAGGCAAAGGCCTTAGAATCATCCTGACTCTCCTCACTATCATCGCCAACCTGCTCCAAGAATAAAGCCAACTTCGACTCCTTCCATCCCATGACCGGTGCGGATTCCAAGCACATCTTAGTCATGCCAAAGACATCCATTTCATAATGACCCTGCACAGAGAGCACTCTGCCGGGGTGGTAAAGTCCCTGAATAGGGCAGATTGGTGTACTTCCAATGTTAATCCATGGCGCGGGCAGCGAAACCGGCGGCGAGTCGGTAAGCGTAACAGCAGTTCCCTTCTCAACCGCCATCACCCGATCGCCATGGAACATTTGAATGCGCAGCCGTCCCTCGGGAAGATCACCAAGCGCACCCGGGAACGACTTTACGAACGCCTCTTCCAATTGAACAGTATAAATTCCGACCTCACGGCCGAGGGGGCATTGCTCAACCCAGACATCGCGGACCGGGTCTTCCACGTTGCGAACAAGAGCGTGCGAAATGAGCTGGTGGCCGAAGCAGGTGCCGAGGAGTCGGACTTCCGGGTATTGGTTGTAAACAGTTTTGACAAATTTCTCGAGTTCTTGCATCCATGGTGAATGGTCCATTTCGTATACGCCGGGCGAGCCGCCGGTGATCAAGACTGCATCCACAGGGGAATGCACGGGTATCTGGTTCTCGCCTGCATGGCCGCGGAGCTTGTATAGGTCTGGATAATGGCCTCCTCGGATATCATATGGGGTGACCTGGACTTCGACTTGCTCTTTCTCAGAGAACAAGGTCTCATTCAGGCGTGATGCGGTCTCGCGGAGGATGGTTCGGAAGTGGGCACTGGAGAGTCCACGAGCCTCGTATAGTTTGCGTGCTGGGATATCGACGTCTAGGACGGCGATGTGGATATGGTGAACCATTTTTTTTCCTTCTATTGTGTGTTTAATTGATGGGATATTGGGATTATGGAGGGTGAAGCTGGCGGACTGAAGATTTCGACCTTGGGTGTCCCGCTAAATAAGATAATTTCCCCATACTAACTCCGACGCAGGATTGGAAAACATTTAGGTAAGACATAGCTCTGTGGAATACAGGATTTCATCTAATAAAAAGGATCTCAGCAATAAAAGATGGTCAGTTACTCCAACAAACTCCAATCACCACAGAAATATTAGGTAAAACCCGACGATGTTACTCGATGAGCTTATTTTCGCTTGATCCACATTGTCTCACACCGAACACTGTTTACATACTTTCTCCAATAACCTATTTCTTCCGAAAATAAACCGGGTTTGTTCTGTTCAGCATAGGTATACTCTCTGCCTCGAGATTGCGTCTGTATCGGATAATGTTTGGCAAATCTTGGCTGTCCCTCGATCTTAATTAAGACAAATAGATTTGCTATGATCTGGGGCCTGCGGTTCATACCGAATGTCTTCTGAGTGTAGACGGCTGCCAGGTAGAGTCCCTCGCAAAACGGCTCCGGGGCTACCTAAGAGCTTATTAAGGCTTAGCTTTCCGACCCCGGTGTCCCGAGGTCCCCTTGCTGCGTTTTGCTTAGAGTAAAACTGAGCACGCCTACGAGTCTTACATAATGAAAATCGCCCTCGGGCCGTCTGTTCGTCACGTGACCCGGTCCCACTTACTCATGACCTGCCCAGGTGAGCGCACTGACTTGCTCCGCACAACCCTGAGCAAATCTTGGAAGAGGAAGAGCAGCTAAACCAGCAGCTCACCTTAATAAAATGGATACTGGTCAAAGTACTCCGTACGGAGTAGGTTCTCCGGATCCGGACTCATGTTCGCGACATGTTGTGGACCAGGTCCACACCGGCAACCTTGCAAGTCAGGGCTCAACGGAGTAAGGTACGGAGTTCCCCGGACGAGAAGTGCGGAGCGGTGAGGAGAGCAGGCAGAACTAGATAGGTGTTGGGGCAGGAGCGGGACCCAATTAGGAAGGCATAGGGGGCGAAGGGGGACCCCTTGGGAACTATATCAATACCCTAATAATATCAATCTGATAAGGATGGTCCAAGGCATTGCTACATATTTAGCGCCGGGATCTTGCGCACCCATGTCGATCTCTTCATGATGATCCTCAATATTCTCACAAGGTCCTCTTACTCGTCTTCTGAGAAGATCTTTCAATCCAACTTCAATCCACTTGTTGCCTAATTAATATGCATAGCAAGCGAACTTGTGAGATTTCTCTTTTTATCCTTACAAAATTTTGCAGGAAATATCCGTTCCACTGGATTATTATTTGTTCGAACTTGTAATCGCATTAGAAAATATGATACTATGCAGCGTCACGGAAGCCCGCTGCTCGCTTAGAATAATAAGTTATAATAATGTTGCCGGGAGATTGGTATATGCAGCAAGTCGAAATGTCGAAACTGTTTCTTGAATCTCTAAAGTACAGGTAGGATTTCAATTCAGGAAGCCACGGCAATCATCTTGTCCGCCACTTCGAGCAAAGTGTCGGCCATCACATCCATCTTAGTATCAAAGATATCAATACACGACTCCTTCTCGTAAATTGAGCAGTAGGCACCACGGAAGCTAATTATTTCGAGATATGTTAGCCAGGGTACTTTTCTAGTTCGTTTTGAGAAAACGGCAGAACTTACCCAGCTTTAACAGCTGCGCTCACATCCCACATATGCGCCGCCACGAACCACTTTTGATCATCGGGGGCGAATTTATTCAGCATGGGCTTGTAGGACCCCATCGAAGGTTTGACCATATCAAGCGGAGACTCCCATGCGGACTCATACTTCATGAACTGATGGCAACTGACGAGGTTCTCAGCGGGCATTTCAAACCCGGCGCGCTTAAAGTAGCCGCCAACTCTTTCCGTGTCGCCTGTGGTCAAGCACCAGATGGTGAACCCGTTATTCCTCAACTTTTCCATCATGGCGCGGCAGTCCGGGCGGAGTTCCAGCTTTGAATACGCATCATGACATATGTCTCTTTCCTCGTCGGTCGCGAACGATCTCGGGTCCTGGATCCCGGAAAGATATAAGACGCGGTAAAAGAGCGCCCTGAAGACTTTCTTGTATGGCACATTCCGCTTGGACATGTGGAGCATTAAAGACTCGAGCTCAGCAGCTTGCATCCATGCAAAACCGAATATCTTGGCTGACAGTTGATGGGCTCGCAGTCGCGGGCCGAGTACCTCTTCGATGGTGTCGAGAAAGTAGTCGAATGAGACACAGGTGCCGACGACGTCGAAAACGGCATGCTTCTGGGGGAGATCATGTTGTGTATACAATATTTTCACTGACTGAATAGAATTGAACTGGCAGGCTGAAGACTCTTGGGATGCATATTGATCCTGACGTTCTCAGGGTCATTTATTCAATGCCCTTCGCCAAGTCCATTGGCATCATTGTCTGACTCCGGCACACCGCTACCCGATAACCTCCATTCCGCGGTTGAGATAAGAATGGATTTACTCCGTACATATGAGCTCCAGCGAGAGATGATGCGCGGACAGTGGCGGTGTGGGTACTCCGGGACTAACCATATCGGGTAATCAGGTACCTTCGGACCAGACCCACTCCGGCTCGGAGCTCGCCAGGGACGTCACCTGACGATTACATTGTTTCAGTTGATCTCATACATCCCTGTGATGACTCTATGCGAGAACCGGATTTAAGGAACGCGGTAGTATCTGGGGTATCAGTTTAATGAACCCACCGCTACAGGCTTGGAAATAAAATGTGGCCGAATCGGTAGAGACGAATAGGACTTTTGGTGGGATATTCCAGATATAATATAAAGGAGCCTCGGTTGTTCGTCATGAAATCTTGAAAGACTTGAAATATATTACGCACTTGGAATTGTACAGAAGGTCGGTGTAGAATAAGCACATAGTGTTGAGAATACTACCATTCATACCCCGGGCGGTCTCACTACATGCACTTTACATATCACGATCTGTAAACTCAACACATGAATAGAACGAGTTAGAAATGTTAAGTTGAGTTAACCTGAGGATCTAAATATAATCTCGCAACTCCACTAACGACTCAGCAGATCCCATATATACAATAATCCAGGCTCAGTTCCATAGAACGTTCAGTCTGCGAAGGCCTTTCTTTCGTTTTAACTGGGGCTCTGGATTGCGGTTGGCAATATCAATAAAAGGCTGAATGGGGATATCTTCCAAGGGGACGATCTTTGTCTTTCGGACAAACTTGTATGAAAAGTATAGGATCAGGAAAAGAGGGATATTGATATAAGAGGAGACAAATCCTTCGTTATCCCAATGTCCTTTGATAAAGGTTGAGTACCCGCCCGTAATGAGCAGGATGGTTAGCATAAACAGCGAGGCCCAGCTGATATATGGCTGGAGCGGCGTCGCCCACGGTAGAGACTTCCGAGAAATTCCTTGTTTCTTGCAGCCATAGTAGAAACGAAGATACGTGACCAGGATAGTGAGCCAGTTGGTCAGAGTTGTAATAGAGACAAGGTCTTGCAGCCAATCAAACACTGTGTTGGCAGTTGAGGAGAGCGACATGTAGCCCAGACACATGAACAGACCGTAGAGCGAAATTGCGATCCAGGGGACCGAAAATCTGTTAAGTCGAGTGAAGAACTTCGGGGCTTGGCCGTTCATCGCCAGCCCGAACAATACCCTGGACCCTCCAAGCATGTTCGAGTTGCCTGAAGACCACGCCGACGTGACGATGACAGCATTGATAATTGATGGCACTACCTTGATCCCAGCCAGTGTGGCTGCAATCACAAAGGGAGACTGTGAAGCTGTTCCACTCGAGTTGCTGAGTTTAGGCTCATTGGAGGGGACCACAAGGCCGATCATGAAGATTGAGATGACTAAAAGAAAGAGGTCAGTTTTGGGGAAAACAAGAAGTAGGCTTCTTCCTCTTGCGAAATCAGCATACCGTAGAAAATCAAAATACGAAAGAAAATCCGCTTGGTCGCCTGTGGAATAGCCTGCCGCGGCGATTTTGTCTCCCCGGCGGCAACAGTAATTGTTTCAATTCCCGAATAAGCGTAAAGGGCACTGTTCAGGGATGTCCAGACACCGAGAAAGCGACCAAGAGCACCACCAACCCCAAGGTACTGAACGAAAGGTCCAGGGTTGCGCCAGTATTCAAAGCCGATGGTCTTATGGTCAGGACCCCCACCACAGGTGATCACAAGAGCCTGATTTATACCTTTTAGCATTAAATCCCGTCATGCGTGTAGGAATCAAGCTGAGCTTACCATTATATTCACACCAATGATCAGCAAGATCTTCATCATAGAGAAAGCGAACTCGAGCTCCCCATATACTCTCACAAAGACCAAAGCGGTACACAACATGAGCAATCCAAAGACAGTGATCCAAATCGCACTGTTGAGGTCAGACCAGAACTGCACTAGTACAGCAGCGGCCACAATCTCTGCAGGGATAGACACGAGGTACGAATATACCACGTTGTAGCCGTTGGCGAACGCTAATGCTGGATCAACAAAGTATTCGGCGTAGCGGACTATTCCACCGTTCAAAGGAATGAGCGTGCCCATCTCGCCCATCGCCAGGGTTACCGTACCGGCAACACAGCCCATGACCAAGTATCCTAAAAAGGCACCCAGGGGACCAGACCGCGAAATCGCTCGACCGGAACTGAGGAAGAGTCCTGTTCCGATAGTGCCGGCTAAAGCGATCATTTGAATGTGTCTTTGATGAAGGCCTTGCCTCAAAGTTGAAATTTCTTTGAAGTCTCCAACATATTCATCTTCTGGTTGGATAGGCGACTCCGGATCTTCTATTGTGAATTTGGCGTCTTTCTTGAATTCATGGACGGCGGCAGGGTCCTCGTTACCAAGGAAACCCTTGAGCGTGATCATCCTGATTGACTTGGATGTACCCTCGTATGAACGAATAGTTATTGGCAACGTTGGGCGGTCTTTCCTGGATAGAGACTGCGACATACCTCCAGAGACGATTTAGCTTCAACTTATAGCCATATTTGTTGATGGCCAAAGCGCTGTGAAGTCACCATTAGAAAACAGCTAGAGGGGAGGACATGGAGACCATTATTGGCAGATAGATAAGATACAAGATGTAAAGGACCCAATCGGCAGATTCAAGTATCTTTTGAGCTAAATGTTGACTGGGTGATGCGAGATAGCAGCACACGAGTGATAAATGCGGGTGAAGATCAACTCCGCAGAAATGAAAGGCCGCAGAAATCTACTCCGTGAGATAGTATCTCCGACAGATAAGGTACAATGAGCTCGTTTAGAACTAGCGGCTCGACGTATTAACACCGAGTAACTCATAGCTTGGTCTGAGACAACCGGAGACGCTTGTGCAGTACATTGGTCATCTTGTGGACTCGGTACAGCATATTATAATTAAGAGGTCACTAGTGGGACTTTCTGCAACCCGGGAGGTGATCGCTACACCAAGATATATCTCGAAGAAGGGAGCCTGCATTGGTGATAGAAGACTACTAGATGATCCTAAGAACATCCCGGCTACATCACTCCACCTATCATTCTTTAATGTGCAATACACATATCTCATCTCTTGATGCCGAGTATATCCCCACCTAAAGGACCGTCCTTCGCCTTCTCAAGCCTATCCTTTGTCGTTTGAAACAGCCTGGGCACACCAGCATCTTCAAACTCGATCCCATTCTGAACCATCTTGGCAACTCCAAGAGCGGACAAGAATGCCTGTGGCATTCCATGACCATTGAAGCCCGCAAGTACATACTGGCCATCCTCCCCAGGTACGGCGCCGACATGGGGCTGAGAATCCCAGCTGTATCCCATGATCCCGGTCCAGACTTTATCCACACGGGCCCCGCTGTCTTCCCAGCCATTGAAATGCCGCTGCATATAATCATCGTAATGGTCTTTGACTTGCTCAATGAGACATGAATCGTCCACGTTGTCGTACCATGAACTCAAAACATAGTGGTATCGCAAGTTGGCTCCGCCGACAACAATGCTACCGTCGGCACGAGGTATAAGGTATGAAACAACGTCGTCCTCTTCACGGACTATGTAGGAGTTATTTAGCAGAGGCGCTCTTGTGCCCTCAGGAACTGAAATATGAGTACACAGCCCTTTGCAGGGAACGATCGCTTCGCGGTACTGCGGAAGGAGACCAGAGACATAGGCATTATTCGCGTAGACGACTTTTCGAGCGACTGTCGTGCCTCGTGGAGTTGTAACAACAAAACTGCCCGAAGATTGCCGAGTCACGGACACCACTGGGGTGTGAGTCTGAAGATTGACCCGTCCAGTCTCGAGAATTGAGGCGGTCAGATGGAGAATCAATTTGTAGGGCCACAGAGTTGCTGCCGTAAAAGAAGCGCATGCTTTCGCGCCCTTGACACCCGAGACACCCTCCGCATCTTTGCCAAGCACAAAGAAGACATCCTTCATGTACTCCAGATCATAAGATGCCAGCTTGTCATACATTTCCTTGGCCTTTTGGGCAGTCTCCTCGTTGGACCATACATCGATAGACCTTGTAAGGGTAAAGTCACAGTCGATTTTCTCCTTTTCAATCAAGGACTTTATAGCGTGTACATGTGCGATTTCAAATTCGGTCACCTCCAACGCGCGTTCAACTCCTGCTCGATCGATGAGCCTGGTCATGGGGGTATACATGTCAGGCCTTAGGTGGCCACCATTGCGTCCTGTCGCGCCTGAACAGGCACCACGCGCTTCCAATATTGTGATGGACAGTTCCTTGTCACTAGCCTCTCCTTTGACCAAATGGTACGCTGTACTAACTCCTGCATAGCCGGCGCCTATTATGACGACGTCACTCGACACTGGAAGCTCCTCTGTGGTCCGATAATCGTGCAATTCGTGAATGTCTCGGTGCCAAAACGGCACAGTTGCATTTTTAACAGGCTGCCGGGGTGTATTGAAAGAGTCGTTTGGAGACATGATAATCGAAGTGGGCTTTATTGCTGCTGTTGGCCTTTCGAGAACTTTCGCAAGTTGATGAGCTAGGCTATCCGATGACCTGCTTTGTCGACATTAAATAATAGCAGGGGTTCAGTTCTTGATCACCATTTGATGGGGATACTTTTGCAAATAGGGGAATGAAGATAGCGAACTCCGATTCTTCGGTATTCAATTCCAACTGTGAAACGCCGTGGCCCTTATCAACCCCGCAAAACCCCTGTCGCGCCCGGCGTAGCCCACTCCGACGGAGTGAAAAGTACTCGAACTGACCCAGGGGCCATCTTATCGGTTCATGCAATTCATAATAAACAACCTTTGATGCGTTCAAGACTGAGCTGTTGGAAATCTCGTTCCGTTGAGATTGCTTAATAGGGGAAAGGTGGATTGATTTGTTCAAGCCAACCACCTTGAGTCCAATCAACGGTGTTCAGCCAATCCATATCGTTGAATGTGTTCATATCGGAGTCAACATCATGCTCTCTGCCTGTTGCAGTAGGTACGTTTTGTCCCAGAGACTGATCTTGCGGACCACAGTGTCCCTGGGACTGCTGCTCGCTCGGCATCTGTGTTTGCATGCCACACGACGAGCCCAAAGAATCAAATACTGCATCGATGATTCTCTGAAGAACTGTCTTGAACTTCTTGCTAAGCTGCGCATTGTTATCCGTAGGCCGTATCCAGTCAAGTAAGGCTCTGAACATAACCAGATTTTGAACGACTTCCGACCGCGAGTATTTAACACAGTCGCGAGCAGCGGCCGTCGACGAAAGTTCGCTTTGTCGCGCGGGTGGCACTAGACTACTTGCTCGGAGAAGCTCGACGCATAAAATTCCCGCACAGGGCATTCCGTATGATACTGCCTGGATGAATATAAGTTATTATTGTATTCCCAGTTCAAGTAACCAGCAAGGGTCGCCAAATACTTACAATCCAGTCAAAGGCGTGGTGAAATTCTTGCAGCTGATCGCGTTTTTGCCAGAGAGACAGGATAACAGACATTGTCTCCTGGGCGATATCGAACAAGTCTTGGCCACCACTGAATTGCTGCACTACAAGTAGGCGCTGGAGGAGAAACTGACATTGCAATACATCAAGTTGTATCCGGGTGATGATGTAGACCCCATGAGCGCTCCGCCCATGGAATCCCAAGCTTGACTGCGAGTGCCATTCAGAGTTCCCCTGATACTGAATGTACTGAATGTGCGGAGGATATGAAGCAACTATATTCCTCAACTGGACTTGTAGGTCTCTGAAAAAAGGCTCAAGTTAGCGAAATGTATGAATATTGCTTCCAAATAACGTACTCTACCTGCGATTTTGTAAACTTCGAATTGACACTAAGAGTTAGTTCCAAGATTCCCTCCCGGATGGGACTAAGCATTGCCAGTGCTCTTAGCCATGTTGTTGTGAATATCTGCCCATTTGTGTTCCAGCCATTCGAGTCAAGCTTTGCAATGGCCACGGCCAATCTTTCTCGGCCCCCATATACATCTTCTTCGCATAAATCGAGTGGGAGGGGGCATTGACAGTAGCGGTTACTGAGCATAGGTGGCCGCGCATTGAACAAACTATGACATTTGTCATGATAATACATTGACGAAGCGAGTGATGCTCGGTGTTGGAAGAATGGAGTGATTTCCTTTACAGCGGTGAGGCGGTGCAATCCTGCGCTTATAAAGGCACTCCGGACAGTCCCATAGTCGACTCGTACACGGTCACCTATGCTGAAATGAGCTCAATTCTATAACACCAGAATTTATCCGAATATTTGCGACTCACTCTCATCACTGATGATAATGCTTTGTAGTCTGGTGCTATTCTTCATGCAAATAACCATGGTATCACTGATTTCAAAGTTCCCTTCGCAAAGCCTTATGCAGGCAGCTGCACACTCTCTCATCTTTTCTGCGGCAGTGTTGCGATTCCGTCCATGCTGCTCGGGTAGGTCGAATATCGGGTCCCACTCTTGTTTGCACCTGAACGCGATTCCAGCCCAGCTGAAGAGGATCCCGATCATTTCCCAACGCAGATGAGGTCCACCAAACCAGTTCATCCACGAAGCATGGTCGGAATTACTCGAGAGATCACAGTCAGGTGTCGAGTGAGGCCTTTTGTGGTTGAGGAATAAATCATTCGCTACCCTCCATACTGATTCCCGTGTCCGGAGCTCACCTAGCTCACTGGCGTATTCTGTCCATACTTGTTTCAAGCATTGCTGAATCATGGTTGGAGACAGCCACACATCATAGATATGATGAATCCCTGTCATCAGCATGTCACATGTACGAGCAGTGGGGAAGTTGAGCAGTGTTCTGACAGCCAACTCCACGCGGGACCTGGCCATTACATCAGGTTCTCGGTCTAACTCGTGGGGGTTGGAATTCGTGGCATCGATCATCACTGCGCCAAAGCTATCCTGGTTTTCAACGAAGACAGCAGAGAAGCGAGTCGTCTCGTGTTGGCCCAGCTGCTCTTGAAATAACATGTTCCGTTTTGATGCGCCAGAACGGGCTGTTAGCCCCGAACTCGCAGCGGGGCTCGGATCCGCAGGGGAAGGAGGGATTCCTGCCCCAACGGAAGATTCAGTGGGAATCTGGAAGGAGCTGGAGACATTTTGAGTGGTCAGTAGGTCGGGCAGTGTTGTGTCGAACTCTATGGGCGTGTGGGAGATCGGAGGGCGGCGCTTGGTCATGGGAGCAGGGTGATAAATGCAGTCTAGGCTGCGCAAGACACAACGCGAGCACTTCGGGCTTGCATGGTCACAGCGAACCTTGGCCTTGCGACATGGTTCGCAGGCCTGCGGTTGACCATTATGGCGTTTCCTTGGTTCTGCGAGCATCGCGTCTCTCCTCAACAAGCGGAGTTCCCCTTGTTTACTAGCAAGGTGATCCACGCAAAATATCAAACATTTCCGAGATAATGTTATAGCACCAAGTATCTCAAGGGAATGAACCGAAGACCAAGAGAGTCAAAAGTACCAAGATTGTTATCGCAGCCGATAGGGGGAAGAAGATCAACGTTATCTCCCACGGATGGACCTCGGATGTCCTCGTTGAGTAGCCAATCATATTGCCAGTACAATCATTACCCAACCTTGGAAGTTCCGTAATATTACGGCTTTGCATCCCCAAGCGTATCAACATTGAATTATAGTACATTGGCTCTACGCACAAATCGAAAACACATACTAGACATGTAGGCAGTTCTACCTGCCTACATGTAGCTATGTAGGGTAGGAAAGGGTTAAGCGCAAAGCTAATCTGTAAAAAGTGGAGTTCGGTTTGTCCATACAAATATCTTGCATTACTTCTTCTAGCTATAGATTTATGACAGGAATGTGCACTATGCCCCCGGAGGCAGATTATGTTTGTTTGCAAATGCTAGTCGGTGGACCAGCATCCCTGCTTGGGGGCCGAAACTACCGTGCAGCCGGTCGCATCCTGGACTGGTTTCAAGGATGTACTGTACGTGTATCACAAGGATTTGATGCCCTGACTGTATTGTGAGACTATAGAATCTCGTGGCAGCTGCTCTGATATCAGCACGCTGAGTACATACTAAGCCAAATTATTTCTTTCCCCGGGATACCTAGCTAGGTACATATGTACTCCAGATCCTTTTCGGCCCGAAGCTAGGGCTGTCGGATCACAGGATATCCCGTGCGCCTAATATTTAGGAAACCGATTGGGTTGATTGAAGAACCCCCCGTGAGACCGAGACCACTTTTGAGAGAGTCTTCTGATGGATGTTATGACATATCAATTGGCCCGGTTTACCATACAAAACACAAAGACTCAGCCCTGTCCTAAGTGTAAAATAATTGGTGCCACGACCAAGGCGCCTGCAGTCAAACTACGCTTTCATTCTCACCCAGTCAGTGGATAATCGGATAGAGGATGATATTTTGCTGGCAAAAGTCTCTCTGTTTCGTATAGCCTGGACAGTACAGAGTGGATGAGTGGAATCGAGTAAAATTAGTCTCTTATTAGTCTCTTAGTCTCTTACCTAGGTACATATGTGGTCTCTATTTCTTTGTTCAGAGGGAATTCTCTTTGGCCCGAGATATCCGAATACGATGAACTAGCCGAATAAGGAAAGTTCAACATTCTATGGCTTCAGCTTCAACTAGCTAATTTAACTAATTTAACTAGCTTGACTAGCCTGTTTTTTTTTTTTTTTTTTTACATGTTATAACTATCATCTTTGTCATTGGCATATATCTTAGGTAACTATATCAACTTTTCCATCCCAACTTCACCTATTCCAAACACCCGTTCATCGCCCCTAAACGGGTCCAAACAATGAAAGAAGATACCCTTAGGCGGAGAAATATCAATGGCTTGCAACCCGAGACAATTGGAAATGGCCATACAAAGCCATCAGGCTCAATCCCGAAGCCCCAAAAGCCTCGCTCTCTTCTCCATCGCTGTAGGCATTTCGCGGGGAAGCACACGTGGACAATACCACTAGTCCTCGTGCTGGCCTTCCTCTCACTGTATGCGCTCAACCCGACCGAGTCAAACCCAGTGTCTCATTTCATATTTCTCTCTTACAAAGAGGAACCCCCGAATGACAACCCCAATGCTTCCACGCAGTATGGCAAAGGTCTGTGGGACATAGCATTCGTGTCATTCTACGTGATCGTGCTATCCTTCACGCGCGAATTCATCATGCAAGAAATTATTCGCCCTCTAGCAGTCTCGCGCATCAAGTCGCGGACGAAGCAGGCCCGCTTCATGGAGCAGATGTACACCGCGATGTACTTTGGAGTCCTCGGTCCCGCGGGGTTGTATGTCATGCGCCAGACGCCGGTGTGGTACTTCAACACGCGTGGCATGTACGAACTCTTCCCGCATCGGACCCATGCCGCTGAGTTCAAGTTTTACTATTTGTTCGAGGCGGCTTATTGGGCACAGCAGGCTATCGTTATGCTGCTGGGGATGGAGAAGCCGCGGAAGGACTTTATGGAGCTCGTTACGCATCATGTTGTGACATTAGCGCTTATTGCGCTCAGCTATCGCTTTCACTTTACGTATATCGGCATTGCTGTTTATATTACGCATGATATCAGTGATTTCTTCCTTGCCGTAAGTCGCATTCCCTTGGCCTAACCCAATTCTCGAGGTTTCGACACGACCCAAAATATTCCGCGCACTATTGACAATTTCCCCAGGTTTCAAAATCGCTCCATTACATAGCCCCAGACATAATGATGCCCTTCTACGCAACCTCGATCGGCGCCTGGATATATCTACGCCACGTACTGAACCTTCAGATCCTTTATTCCCTTCTAACCGAGTTCCGGACCGTCGGGCCCTACGAGCTCAACTGGGAGACTCAACAGTATAAGTGCTGGATCTCGAATATCATCACCTTCGGACTGCTGGGTGTCCTTCAGGCCATCAATTTGTTTTGGTTATACTGTCTGCTGCGTAGTGCTTTCAGATTCCTCGCGACAGGGGAGAAGAAGGACGATCGCTCTGAGCCGGGCGAATCTGAAATCGAAGATGAATTCAAGCTTGTTGATGGGGTTAATGGCCATGCTTCGTTGAATGGCAGTTTATCGCCCAATGGCAATCCCCAGTATGCCACTGCTGGTCTTGGTGCCTCTGTTAAGCCTAATGGGGCTTTCTGACGATGATTGTGTGGCCTCCTAGTCCTTCCTGTGGGTGTACGCACTGTGAGGAACATCAGGTTAAAATTTCGCCTTGCCACGCATTGACTTCGCTGTTTAATGACTTTGAACAGAAGAATTGCTTGGTCCATTTAATCCGTCATCCCATGCCATGTACCATGTCGATTCAGTTTTAGGCGTTGTTCCCTGTCCGATTGTTGATTGCGAACTTGCGATTTCTGGGTTCGTGCGATCAGATGTACCATACATACTACGAGATATTACGTGGATATAAAAATGCTATTTTGTACTTGAACTGGGCCTCGATCATTATCAAATACATGGGCAATCCGTTCCAATGGATTGTCTGCAATTCGCAGAAATTATATATTCGGCCAAGGCTATGATCGTACCTCATTACTCGCGCCATAGATCATGAGGAATACCGGTAAACATCTAACAAAACTCCAGAGTATGTGCGAGAGCTGGGATTCTACAAAGAAAGATTTAAACAGTATTGTATCCCAACATAATCAAGAGAAGCGCAGTCCTTTGCTAGGATCCCAGGTTCCCGGTTGAGGGGCACGAGTGGGCTGGCCCGGGGCCGATCCAGTTCCTGTACTGGGAGTAACATTCGGAGGGGCACCGGCAGATCCGAATCGAATCCCCATTTCGGGAGTCCACATACCCGGCATACCCCCTGGCATGCTCGGCGTAGAAACTGGGGGCGGGGCTACGGGAGCCCGCACTGGTTGGGGGGCCGTGAGAGGGGGTGCTGCCTCGGCTGGTCGTACGTTGTGAACAGGCGGGGGCGGCTGTGATGGCACATGGGCAGGCTGCGCAGCTGAGAAGACAGAGGAGGAGTGATTGGTTCGAGGTGATTCCTGAGGTTGTTGGCGCAGGTGTGGCGGAGAAACATGCAGTGAGGCCATCGCTGTGGCATTGGAGATATCTCTGGTTCAAGGAAATTTAACGTCAGTGCTAATCTGTTAGTTCAGCGGTGGCCAACACGTACGTTTCCAGCTGGCTTGCCTCCATCCGACGCTGATGGACAAAAGCCTTTGCGTCGTCGCGGAATCGGGCTACGATCCTTGCAAGGTCATTGTAGAACTTTCGCCCGACATCGAGGTTGGAAATGATCTCCTTATACTTCAGGTATCCATTTTCCAGATCTTGCAGTGCCGCTTCTCGTTCCTTTGTCGACGCGTCACCCTGATGAGACCCAGTAAATGCCCGGTTAGCTTCTCGGACCTGATCCGAGAGATGATCTTGCTCTCTCCGCTCCTGAGCCAGCATCTCACGGTCCGAATCATATAGCTTCAGCTGCTCCTCGAACAGATCTTCGAACTGGCTTGCCTGGATAGTCTGCATGGGGAATTCTCGCTCTAGTCGAGCTGTCTGTGTCAAAAGTGCCGGATCTAAATCCGATTCATTAGTAGAATCCAAGACCAATGAAAAAGAAAACACGTACGAATATCATCCGCGCGAGCTTTGTCCTTCAACGTTTGAATTCGCCGCCTCCGCCGATTCTCCATTCGAGTGACCTCGCTCAAACAACCGCGCAACCGGTTAGCCTCGCGCTCAACCTCCGGTGGAATCACGACCCTCCGGCTACTAGGCACAAAGGATTCCAAGTCCCGATTCGTGCCAGTGAGAACGATAAAGACAGAGTGTGAATCTCGCAGCTTGCGCTGAACGAGGTCATCACTGCCTTGGGCGGAGGTGAAATAGCCGTTGATTTCGGTCAAGCTCTTGTAAAGCTTAGGTGCAGCAGATTCTGAGGTCCCACGGGTCCAACGATCGGTGCCGTATTTATGGCGAGCTGCAAGGTCCTCGGCCTTCTCAGCCGCTAGCAGTTCAGCGCCTTCATTATAGACAGCCAGGTCGTTGCCTTTGACTCTGGCAGTGTCTTCGATAGACCTGTGCAAGCGATTCAGACCATCTTGTTGGCGCATTTCCTCCGCATGCGACACAAGCATTGGCGGAAGACCTAACGGTTTCTCGAGCGCTTGTAACGACCCTGGCAAATTGAGAGATGAAAGTAAGCTTAAACCTGATGTTAGCAGATTTCCTCTTAAGAATTTCACTATTTCGGTCGGATACGTACTCTCGCAACTTGTCGGTCATCGACTCCAGCTCTCCGATGAGAGTATCATTGACCAGTCGGTCTCGACGATCAGTGTAAATACTGGCGGCAATGTGAACTGCGTATGGGACCAACTTCGAGAACAGCGGTTGTCCCAACGGTCCGTTATCGCCAAGCATAGAGATCGCATCCGTAACCTGTGAAGGTGCTTTGGCAAGAACCATGCTAGCACGCTCAATGGGGTTGAGCTCAGACTTGGGCGGTACTGGGTTGATGTAGATCATGTCATTATCCTTCTCGGCACGCTTGAGATCTTCCGTGACACGGCTCTTCAATCCATTCAAGTCACCTAGTACAGTCCGATTAATCCACCGCTGCTCTTTCAGCCCTTCGCCGACACAGATCAAACAATCGCGTAGCCGAGCAACCTCTTCTCCATACTTGCGCTTCTCCAAGCAGTCAAGCGCCTGTCGAAATTGAGCAGCAGCAGCAAAGTGGTGATGCTTTGCGGTCATGTGGTGAATCCAGTCCGTGCTAATTGCATTAGATTTGACAGCCGAGTCGCCTGCATCACCGTAGAAGTCAGACACCTTGGCTGCGAGTTTTGCAATAGACACGTCTTTTAGTCCATCTTTAACAGCTTTCTGCCAGAAACACTCCTGGCCCTGTGCGAGCAAAAGATGTTCCAAACTTTGCAGTGTCATTTCGTCCATATCCTCTGGCGGCGACGTTCGGAGGTCCGGGATGATATCGGTTCGAAGGTGGCTCAATACTCCAGCGGCGGAGCAGAGGTAGTTACACGCCTGCTTGAGCCCATCTGCGGTAGTCCGGTTGGTCGCATATGCAAGCTGTGAGTATAATGCAGCGAGATTGAATAAGACATTCGCCAGTTCAAAGCGCAGGTTATTTTGCGATACTAAACGTCACGATTCGGTCTCATTAGTCTCATATCCACCAAATCAGAAGCATGCGGAGGGTGTGAACCCAAGAAGTCAACTCACCCGGCCGCGAAGTATTAAAGCCAAAAGCTGGATACCACGAAAAGTCCACCCCAACCTATATAGCAAGCCAAGGGTAAGTCTTCAATGCCAAATCAGAGAGCGAGAACCTAGAAATAATAGCGCACATCAATCGGGAACTTTCCACCCAGCCATTTCAGCTGAGCCGCATATGTGACTAGGCGGCTGATGCCACTAAAATGCGGTTCTTGGACATTGACGGCCTCAGATCGTAGGCGATCAATGATCATCAGATCCTCAGCAAACATGTCCGGGCGCTGATCATATTTGGACGAGATGTATTGGGTGATCGCTTCGGAAAGCAAGACAGTATGTGATCGCCGGAACGGGAGTTGGAGGATATTACTGAATAGATCAAACAGAACAATAGGTTAGTGTCATTCCTCTCTTCTCACAGCTGCTCGCATGCTGATGGGAGTACTCACGATGCCATTGTCGCTCGAGGCGGGGGTGTGGAAGACTCCGTTTGTTTTGACGGCGGGAGGTTCAACCCCACCGGGCAACGGGGATGACGTTTGATCGCCTGAGGCATCAATTGATTGCTTCGAATACATGGCTAAAAACACTCTTCATTGGACACTACCCTTCCATTTGGCGCTTGCTGGAAGTTCTGGACATTGAAATGACTCATCCTACGCCCGCGCCACTTTATTGCCCTGTATGCTTTTGTTGGGTAATAGATGAAGAGGCCTACGTCCATGAGTCCTCGCTGGGAATGGCCCACGACCAGAGCGCCCATTATTATGCCTCGTCCTTAACTATCGATCTACCTGGGTATACCTAAAGGCAGTTTCTTCCCAAGATAACTTCATATGCCATTGGAGTCAGGTCACATATGCTCCAGCTGATCAAGGACGGGCTTCAGGTTCTGCCCAGAAGCGCTAGCGTGTTCGGCAAATTCGGCTGTCTATGTATTAGCACTGGACTGCCCTAAGCAAGGATTGAAGCTGTACCATCATCAGTTCCATCTATGACAATCTCATGCATCTTTCCGCTCAAGAAAATGGTTGCAGGACTTGTATTGGACTCCGACCTGCGGGGAAATTGGGTTGGGATATGAAGACGAGGATAACTCGGTGATTCTAGAATGAAACCCACTCTTGGTCAATGTGTGTTCCGCCCAATACGGAAGGAGTCTCACGGAGGCCAAAATGCCGCGTGTCATGGAAAAATGACAGTTTACATCGGTCTTGCGTCGCCGCCGTAGAGCTGGCATCACGGAATGTTTCTCCAACCGATGGGGAAATCAATACATAGGCTTCGCCAGGGTTCCCGATAAACACGGGGACCTTCTTACAGACCAAGTTGCCTATTGTGTCTTGAGTGATGAAATCCGTAGTGATTATATGGAAATGACGAGTCCGAGAACCTTGTGCGACTAGGTGCCGCGAAAGGGGGCGAGCAGCACTGCGAAACATGAGGAATCTGTCCATCATGTTTGTGGCATTAGCCAGACAGGATGATAAGAGCAAATGGGGCAAAGGGGTCGCAGTGATAATAAAATTCTACTTGGGATGGAGAGGTGGAGGATGGTCAACCTAGCTAGGGGGCTTCTCTGGTACAATCAATCCTCTGCCATCTCCGCCCAGTCCAAGGGTGGGTTAATGTGACTACAACCCTGTCAATGTCCTAGGCTATTTCCTCATACATCTGAGGTAGTAAAAGGAAGACATTAGCGCGTTTTGAGCCGGCCAGATCACCACGCAGATTTGTTAGACAAACAGGGGGTGCCCTGTGCCAGACGATCCCGATATACGAGGTCCAGCACCATCCAGGTGCTCCAACGCGCAACAGACCTATTAATTGACAAGCTATGCCATTTTGGGATCATGCTTTTGGGTTTCTTTGTTGCATTACGGAGATCGATGTGTTTGCTCCCTGCATACTCCGTATACAAACCCGGGTTTGTTGGGAGAGCTCCCCTGGCCTATAGGTAGCGGCTTCTCCCCCAGTTCTGAGAGAGCTATCGTGTCTCCTTTCACGATTTATCCGATCTGTTCTATTCTACCATTATACTCTATTCTGACCCGCAACCTGGTTCAATCCCGGTCCTATTGTGGCAACTCACACTGCCATGTCCGCAGGTCATCGTACGTCCCTCTGCTTAATAGCTGAGAATGCATCTGACTTACTATTTGCTAGCGTACCACCGCCTTGAAGTGCCTGATGAAATACCATTCGAGCTGAAGCCCTCGCCAGGCAAAGGATGGGGTGCTTTCGCCACAAGACGCATTGACCGAGGATCCCTGATTTTGAGCGAAAACCCAACCTTCGTTATCCAGAGGTCGCATACCGAAATCACGGATTATCATGTTTCTATTGCCTTTCAACAATTGCTGCCCAGCCAAAAAGCACAGTTTTTACTCCTTCGCGACAATGGGTCAGGCTGCTTTACAAGTATGAATGAAGCTTTCGCTGAAAACTCGTTCAACATTGCAAATTCAGACCACGACGAGCCCGAAGCCTATGGCCTTTTTCCCCTGCACTCACGCTTCAATCATTCTTGTACACCCAACTCGAAAATTCCAACTGTTAGTGGAGAGGTCATTTCAAGCTTCGCTACCAGGGACATAGACGCTGGCGAGGAGATCAATTTCTGTTATAATCCAGATTTCGAAGGCAGGACTAGATATGAGCGTCATCAAGCCCTGCGATTTACCTGCGATTGCGTGGCGTGTCTACCGGGCACTCCCTTCCAACAGCTTAGCGACATGCGACGGCGATTGATTCGAGGGCTTCAATACCTTACGCATGGCGTGGACTTGGATGGGCAGAGGCAAAGTTCGCATGCTATTATTTTCGACTCTACACTGAAGTTTGTCGCAGAGACTTTCAGTATAACTCTCTCATCTAGGTTGATCTACGCCCTTCTCACGATGTTCTTTCTCGAAGAAGAGGGATTGCTAGATGATTTTATGGACGCAAGGCTAAGACCGAGCTTAACCCAAACGGTGCAATTGTTCAAGTCAAAAAGTAATAAAAGCATTGCCGGGCTAGCTATGGAACAGAAAACCTGGGTAAAGAAATTGGAAGTGGCATTCGAACTATATGGCCGAGAAGATCCTGCCGACTATGAGGTTACCCTAGCGCTGCGACAATTGCGCCCATTGTTTTAATTCTTTTCATTTCGTGCATATATCACTTCAGATTTTGATACTCCCTTCTGCTATTTGCTGAAAATGAGCCTCAAGCTCATCCATGTATGTATGTGGGTAATAAATACGAGAAGGAACCATGATGTCCAACGCACTATGGCAAGGAAAATGTTCAACAGGCGGACCGTTATTTCGTCCTAACATGATTGTCGTGGCCCTACCCACGGGGGGGCTCATTTCGGCAACGCATCGATACGCATTCTAATGTATTCGAAAATGCTGAGCAGGATCATGTTGTTGACGCCGGTCCGGATAAGAATGATGGAAAGGCCCTTGTACATGCTGGATTTGGCGACAGCCTGGGAGGCCTCGCCAATCTCGCTGGATTTCCCTAAAAGAACACTCTGTGCGCGAGTCTTGCGCGTATCGAGGGGATAAGTCTATGAGTCATATCAGTGCCTGTTCATTACGAAACGGGGTATCGATTATCGATCCGATAACATACGCAAAACCAGGGTACAGTGCTGCAAACAGCACCGGCAAGCATAGGTGCCCCGAAGGGATTCTTGTCCTGACCCAACTCCTTGGCTGCTACTTGCTTCACAGTCTCATAAACACTGAAGTACAGTCCTGAGCCGACAGTGTCGCGCAACGCATGCAGGCGGAAACCGGTGTAAAGGCCCCAAAATCCATGTCGTACGTATATCTGCTTGATTGCTTGAATCGTCCCCAATCGGGGTTTGTGACGCAGAGACTGGTCTCGGGCTGCGTCCGGGGCAGCCATCGCACGGTTCGACACTAGAACAGAGGTTTGGACGACATTCTTCGCCAGCTCAAAGGGGCCTGTTTCAATGTCAATCCTTTTCCTCCCACTCTTTCATGCAAGCAACATAAACATACAAGCAATAGGCGATGCCACTAAGCCAGCGACGAGGCCTGCAGTGGTGAAAGTAAGCACACCCGTCAAGGTGGGGGTGCTTCCAGGCTGTTTATAGTGGTCCAAAGGATTGGAACCAGTTACCCGCTCGACATTATCAGAGATTATGTCCTTGAAGGCATTGTACACGGTAAAATTGACGACACGAACTACTGTAACGCTTGCCAAGGGTGGGAGCGCACCTAGGTGACGGTCAGCTCATCCTTCAGCTACCGACCCATGGATACCGACTTACCAGCTACATATCCCCGAGGCCCTTCAGTACGCCAGAGATAGCGAACACACTGCCATATGTTCTTGAAATTGTGCCTTTCATATCAGTTAGCATACTAATCCCATCCCCAATGTCACGTATAATACTTACGTCTGCATACGAGTCTTGACGTTCTCTAAAGGAGTCTGCCCGTCGAATTATGAGGAATTAGCATGTTTTACATCCCATTAGAGTGGTAAATAAGCAATCAGGAGTCCGAGCAAAAGCCCACGGAATAAAGCACTCACCACCGCCAGCGTCGCGCAAATGGTGGACGCCCCCGAAGCCACCTGGGTTTTGTACTTTTTGAGGAGTCTGTTCCGTGTGACCTCATCCATGTTCCAAGCTCTGTGGTCTGGCATAGCGGCTGCTCTTGTGTGGTGGGCAGACGAGGATAATGGTGCATGTTCAGAGCTGTTGTCACTAGTCATCCCTGAACGACCTCCATTGGCGGCAGCGAGGAATAGCTATAACAATCTCTCTCCAGACGTCACAACACGTATTCTGCACAGTCTCTTACACCTGCAGGCTGGGGAACCCGATGGAACGCAAAGCGGTCTCTCAGAACTCGAGTAGACCGTTCAGCGTCCCACAATTGACCATTAAACGGGCTCGGCCAACCCAGTTCTATCGTCAGTCTGTTGGAAGGTATCCCAGAAGGCCCTTGTAATATAGATTGGCACGTTTCGATCCGTATTTGCAGATTATGAGATAGGTTCGATATTAGGTGGCCGAACCAATGACGGCCACGGCAACGGATGCAACCCCGCGTTCACAAATGGTATCTAGGAAGTGTGGCGCAGGATTGAGCGGTTCAAATGATGTTCTGGGAGAGTCCCCTGTTCCAGACAGCAAGGATATTCTTGCCCAGGATGTGTCGTCTATAGCAATGTGTTGCTGATAGTGGTCGGGAGCTGTGGGGGGAAGACGACCATTAGCATCAATTCGTTTTCCCCACGTTCCTCGATAGCAGGACAAACCAGAGTACGAGTTGCCCAGTCTGACGAGGAGGACTTACCGACGATATTCCCTCAATATCGCACCCAACAAAAGGTGGCTTAATGCAATGTGAAGAAGAGGAAGAGAGAAGTGCAGTAAAATGGCATGTGGACCGAGCTTAACTTGGGCGCTCAAAGCGGTTTAGGGCCAAACAGAGTGACGTCGTCGTGAACAGCAGCGGAGAACAGACAATCTTCTTGGTGCTTACCCCCCAGGATCAGTTTTAAACACCCGCGGATATCATGGAAATGGCATTGTTTGATCTGTTGTGTATATCTATACTGAGACCCTGATCTTATTCTATGAGGAAATTGATCACGCTATCTCTATGTAGTCTTGGCACTGCCGAGGCACATCCGCCGGTCGCGGTCTGATCATGTTATCTCCTATACGTTTCGTGCAGAACAGGAATATACGTATGGTATACGGAGGATGTAAAGCAGACTTTGGGAAGATCACAGAACGTTAGCCCACGGATCATAGTGAGCTGTGCAATATATGTGGAAGACAGTACTCCGTGGCCGGGCCCCACGCAGGGATTGGGCTCATTACCCACCCACTAATTAATCACATCCATCGAAATCATCGAATGACTACAACATATAAACCAGATTCCAGACTCAAATTCAACTACCTTGCCATGGTTGGGAGATTCTGCAGATCATTAAGCAACAATCCGGACTTCCGGGCTGCCAGCTTCCTTATACCCGATCCTGTATGGAGTACGGAGTAGGGAGCAGCCGTTTGAATATTGGGGCATATGCCTCATGCCACTGCAATAGACTGTCACAGCCCTCTCATGTGGAAATGCTATATTGGGCGGAGATCGTTTGGGGCACTCCATTGCTTCCCTTGTGAAGACTGCAAGTTAGGTTGGCTGGAATGTGGCTCATAGAACGATGTTCGTAGAAAATCAAGACATATCAACTTGGGCGACTGCAAAGATGCCCAAGTCCAACATGCTACTAGATCAACTGGATTAGAATGGCTGAATATATGAATAGTAGACCCTGTGATTGTCTCGTACGTCCTGGCCTTGTTTCACATAAGAAAGACCCTACATTTGGAGTTCAATCAAAGAACACATGGTTCTCTTTTCCTTTCCAAACCCCCTGGATTAGGTTATGCGCAATCGGCAATATCAACATGATAATGTCGAGATGATTATGTGAATAAAATTGCACAAGTGCCGTGGACGTGGTTCCTCGGGACCTCGGTCTATCCCCGCAATTTCATGCTGAGCTCCCCACATACCGCTGATTCGTCTTTATAAGGTCTCACTTCCCGAGTTGAACCTATACAAAGTCCACTTAGCTTTACCTCTACCAATAATCCAAGATATAAACCATGGGAAAGAAGCAAGGAACCCCCGCCTATGTCCTGGGCGTTGGCATGACCAAGTTCATCAAGCCAAGGGGCAAGGTCGATTACCATGAGCTCGGCTATGAGGCCGGCATCAAAGCCATGCTCGACGCCAAGATTAACTACGACGATGTTGACCAGGGTGTAGCATGCTACGTCTATGGAGACAGCACCTGCGGCCAGCGCGTGTTCTACCAGTTCGGCCAGACCAGCATCCCGATCTACAACGTCAACAACAACTGTTCGACCGGTTCGACTGGCCTCGCCATGGCCCGCACGATGGTTTCTCACGGTGCTGCAGACTGTGTGCTAGTCGTCGGCTTCGAGAAGATGAACCCCGGTAGCTTACAATCCATGTACAACGATCGCGAGAACCCAACTGGACTGTTTGGAATGATGATGGCCGAGACGCGGGGTGTGACCAATGCGCCCGGTGCCGCACAAATGTTCGGAAATGCGGGCGTGGAATATAAGGAGAAGTACGCAACCCCTCGAGATGATGTCAACCCATGACAAGAAGGGATATGGTGCTAATAGGTGAAAAACAGGTACGGTGCTAAGAATGAGGACTTCGCCGAGATCGCTCGCGTCAACCACGAGCACTCCAAGCGCAACCCTTACTCGCAATTCCAAACCGAATACACCCACGAGCAGATTATGAAGGCGCCCATGATCCACGAGCCTCTGACCAAGCTACAGTGCTGCCCAACCTCGGATGGTGGTGCTGCCGCCGTAATTGTCTCGCAGGACTTCCTTGATGCGCGACCCCACCTGAAAGAACATGCCATCCTCATTGCCGGCCAGTGCCTTGCCACTGATACCGATACAGTCTACAACAAAAGCTCCATTGACCTGATGGGCTTCGGCATGTCGCGCCGGGCATGCCGCACTGCCGTGGCTGAGGCCGGCGTCAATGTCAAGGATATCAAGGTCTGCGAGCTGCATGATTGCTTCTCCGCCAATGAGATGATTACTATCGATGCGCTCGAGCTGTGTGAACCCGGTCAGGCCCATGAGATGGTTCGCCGTGGCGACATCACGTATGGCGGAAAGATGGTTATCAACCCGTCCGGCGGTCTCATCTCCAAAGGTCACCCGCTCGGTGCCACAGGAATTGCCCAATGTGCTGAGCTAGTCTGGCACCTGCGTGGCTGGGCCAACAACCGTCTGATTGACGGTACTTCCGCGGCACTGCAACACAACCTCGGTCTGGGCGGTGCCGTTGTCGTGACCGTCTACAAGCGGACTGATGGCAAGGTCGCCGCTGCTGTGCCCTCGGACGTTGTCGGAAAGATCAACGGCCTGGGCTACAACCCAGCTGTGGAGGCCAAGGGCTTCACTGCCGAGCAGGCCAAGTCTGTCGTGAGCAAGAAGCACGCCTCTGAGTATGCCCTGTCAGATACCGAAGAGCGGGTCCTTGCCAGATTCTAGAGGCACAGGCAGACATCATTTAGTTGAACAACTTGTACATGATTCTATCACTTGAAATGACACGACATGCAATTTATTTCACAATGCACCCCAGTCTGCCCGATCTATATGCCCAAAATGTTCCAAGATCAATTCTATAAACAAGTTTCCGAATCGCAAAAGAAATCATGAATCATGAATGCGTCTCCTTCCAATTCTCAGGTAGCTTGTAGTTCTTCGGCACAGAATACTGCCCTTGACAGCTCCCCGGACCCCGACACTTCAAATCACACTTCCTATACAACCGACAATAGCACTCAGAGGCACTTGGACAAGCATCGCGATTCAATTGGTCGAGATCAATGGCTACTTCATCCCCGTAACTCGCAAAAAGAATGTGCCAAAGATACGAGACAATCCGGCCAGCCACAAGGTCATCAGGAGGCGCAGCCATAGACCCCTGCTGAACATTGCGTGCAACCCCATCATCAGCCCCATCAAGCAGCCACTGCCGAAGTGCAATATACTCATCCCGACTATGCTGCCAGATTCGTTCGCGGGCAACAACGAACTGCGCACAGCACTGCGCACGCACGGCATCATTCCGACCAAGATAAAGATGGAAAGCATTGCGGATCTCTTTGACCCGTGCGTCAGCATCTCCACCAAAGATATGGCCAAGTGCCTTCGGCAGCGCTATATCCGATGCCGAGCGCGCACTCCACGGGGACACGGCGCTCGACAGCCTCGTCTCAAGACTGCCCTGCGGGGGCACAGAAGAAGGACACGTGCCGGCGCTCCAGTCACAACGCAGGTTGCTGTATCCAGCTGGCTTTAGAGCGGCACGGACGTCCAGGCTGCGTAGAAGGGCAGCATTATCGTAATCTGGGACGTCGTTATGCCAAGCCCAGCGGCTGCCGTGGACGAAGACAGCGCCGGCGGATGGTATGTCCGCGTAGTTGTCAATTAAGAAGGTTAGGTAGGCCATTGCTTCATGTCCGCGGTTTGCGGGGACTTGGAGCAGTTTGGAAGTTTTGTCTGCTGGCGCGTCCACTTGGTACATGCATACATGGTACTGGGTGCGGAGTGGTTCTAGCCAGGATGGGTCGCCGTCCGTGGAGACATGTGAGACTATCAGGGCTGGTTTGGTTGTTTCTGCTAGGCCGGGGCATATTCCGCGGGCTTCCGGAATGATGGATGAGGTTGTTTTGTAGCGGATTTTGGTCCAAGCAAAGAGTTTGTCTTTCGTTGATTGCGGGCGGTTTATGTATAAGATAAAAAAGAGAATGCAGAGAAAGATGATTAGTTGGATAAATGACCTTTGTACTTTTCGGCCCATTTTGTGTATTTACTCATGCAATTATGTGTCTTCTTTCCTTTTGCCCCCATGATATTTCAGATATTTCGGGACATGTGGGAGTGTTGATGCCTTAGGTGTTGATATCACCCCTATTCGCAAGATCGGCGGGATCGGCGGGGATCTGCAGGGAGAAGTACCTATAGATTCGGATGTAGATGAACATGGTATTGATCCTGACTATAATGTGCCCTATTCCCACTATGTAAGACATTCATTTTGAAGATACCTAATGGCATTTAATGAGTATCGCTATATCTATTGTGTGCTTATATAGCATCCTGCAGTGACAACATGGGGGAGTCTACCTAGGCGTTAATACTTTTATGTATTAGGCCATGAGACCCCTTTTTGGTCTAGTCACATAAGTATTTATGTTATCCTGAGACCTATAATGCTTCACCAAGGTCTTGCCTCTATAGAGGTGATTTTCTTCGATTTGTTATTAATATATAAAGCAGCAACATAATCCGTGGATCTTGTCACGTCCACCACCATCTACTTCAATCCCAACTTGTGAGGATGGCGCAATTACTGTGGAACATAAATTGTAGTCAACTAACTACATGTGTATATGTGGCCGACCTCAAATTTCTCTCAGATAATCAGAATTAAGGTTGTCTCGTCTTCACTCACAGAAATTCCCATACTCAATATATATATTACTTCCGCCATAAGGAATATCTTGCCTCGTCAGTCGTTACCGACATTGTCAAGCACCCTTGGAGCCTTGCAGCGTTTCAATATCATCCTTCAATATCATCTCTTACATTTCATCATTCACCTTGACATCTCTGTAGGCCTCTCTCCATCCCACAGCATTGGAAGTTCGGTAAAGCACCCTTCTGATGCTCATGTGATGAATATGTCTTGCAGGTGCCTTGATTTTCACGACCCAGCCAATGCCTTTGATGGGCCTGGGAATGTGATCAATCTCAGTTCAGGGGCTAGTGCTCTGTGGAAAAAAAAAAAGGGTATTTCACTTTCAAGCCGCTTGAAGTGTCAGATATCGAGCTCACTATACGTTTCTATTGGCATCAGAGCAGTTGCCTAAACACAACGATCAAATTGTGCTGATCTCAATGTCTGTCCCTTCTGGGTGGCCTACAAATTCTGCAGACAACAGTGTTGCCCGTCTCGACTTTGCAGACTGTAGACCCTCCGCCGGTCATCCTATCAGCAGCGGTGACGATTTCAAAATAACAACGGCCGCACATTCCATCCACTTCATGCCTGGAGACATCTGCAATTGCATTGGATTTTGAGCCGCATTATGGCTCTCTCTGGTGCGGCGAATGTCAATGTTGAGATGGATTATATCACGCATGATTCTTGGTCGACAGACGAAAACTCGTCAATGGATGCTGGCTGGGCCGAATGGGAGGAGAAGCGGATAGAATCCAAGTCGGCAACACGAACAAATAATTTGGTCGTATCGTCGTTCCGATCTAATGAGTTTGCGATTATATTATCTCAGTCGTAGCTGTATGGCTAGTTTGAAGATTCCCAAATGGCTGTGGACCTGCTAATGCACGGCAAAGAGGAATTAGGAGATGTGTTTACGACATTGAAGTTTGATCCCTAAGCTGTCAAATTAAAATCGAAACCAGAGAGGTGTTGACAGCAAAGGAGACTGGAGATCCACATTGGAGGAAGCATAGCAGCCACGTGACCGCGTGACATAATCCACGCTACTGCCCGTCGAATAAAATTTTGCGATCGGTTTTCTCTTTTCCTTTCTTCTTCACTTCAAAACATATTCACGGTCCCCAACACACTCTTGTCGATGGAATAATCTCACTCTATCTACATATTTTAGCTTAGGGACCCAGACCGAAGAATGCTCGTTCTAATCCCGCCCCCTGACATTCAGCCAGAGGGGAACGGGTTCGCTTTTGAGCCAACATGCTGTATTGATATGAATCTTGCGATTTGGTCTTACAGGGTCTGATGCATTTGGAAATGTTTACTCGCAGGGGTTAGCTTTGGCTGGCACCGAACTCTAAATGCTTGAGTTTCAACCCTGCGAGCCACTTTTTCCTTGCAACTTGCATGGTCCTTTCATTTCCTCCAGACAGGGATGATTCATATTCATGTTCTTTTTTCTACCCACTAACTCCTATACAGCTATATAGATGTAAACAATCTTGGCATCTTCGAAGTCTTGTCCGTCTTATATTGATGTTTGAGGTCAAAAAGATGCCAAAACTAAGCCCTCACAGTTGGATACGTCCTTCTGGAGACTCCCTCGTATTACGTCCGCTCCCTCTATGGGGCTGTGCGTGTCAAAGTTGGGAGATACATTCCTTGTAAACAGCTATAAATTGTGAAGGGCTATTCCATATGTGACTTGTCACACAGACAGGCGCCGCCTCCTGATATCGGAGAAAACACAAAAAATGCTCCGTCGTTGTGGAATGCTGTAGATCTGCATCTCACATCAATCCTTGCTAGGGACTCGCAGCAACCCTTCGTCGAAGACCTGGGTTTCCATCCCTGTGGGAATTTAGTGCCTGCATTTTGAGTAGCTGCATCTGCATTACAGAAGTTCCCAGAAGAGAGCTGTGAAATCTGCACAGGTCCTCAGGATTTGTTTGGCTAAAACCAGCATGAAAATTGCTGAGCGCTCGGGTGCGGCTGTCAGGCATGATATGAAGTCCTTCCAACCCTAACATTTCAACATGGAATGCGGCACGATTCATAATGAGGCGTGGTTCGCGTAGCCTTGGTCCATTTCCTCACTTCGATGCACTGATTCACCATCATCGAATATCCCTTGATGATCTCATGCTAGCCATTAGCTTCGACGGATATACTTCAAAATAGGAGGCCTTAAAGCCCATACATATGTTCAACATATAGCTGAACAAATCTAATCTTTCTCCCCGAAATAGCCTTTGGTATGGCCAAAAGGCTCATAAAATAAACAAAGTAATAGTATTGTTGTTTATTCCAGACGCGGAGTCCGAATACCAGGCGAAGACGCGCGGTAGCTAGTCGCAACAAGACTCTTCACCCTCGCCCCCTGGCATCCCACTCCCTCCATAATGTGATCGAAGGGGCTGCATATAAATTCCACCTAAGGCCCGCAGAGCCTATGGCTCTGTTTCTCCCAGCGCCCTGTGTATTTGCAACAATCATTCATTTTCCTCAGCGATTCTTGCTCACACTCGTTTGAAGACAATTGCTTGAACATATATTCTTTCCCTCCATCTATATCCTGTTTAACATACACCACTCAAAATGGCCCGTTTCAGCCTTTCATTCATCTCCATCTTTCTTGTGCTCGCAGTTTTTGCTCTCTCCATGCCCACCAAGCGTGACGGACAAGCCCCCAGTCACGGACTTAGCCTCGATGGTACTATTAAAGATTTGATGGTTAGTCAACTGTGACAAAGCCACCATGAGAAGTATCATATTAATCAATGAACTCAGCATGCCACAAAGTTGATGGATGGTCTCGACAACAAGGATAGCAATGAAAAGGAGAACCATGAGGAGCAGCAGAAGGCCAACAAGCAGGAGGCCCAAGAACAGGAGGCCAATGTTTCCGCAAAGGTGGCTGGCAAGACCGGGGCTGTTAGCAAGCCTACTGCTTCTGCCACCCCCACCAAGAAGCTTTCCTCTGGCAATTTCGTGACCCCGACTGCTACCCCTACCAACAAGCCCACGTCTCAGCCTAATGCCTTGGGCAGTCTTCCCATTGTCGGTGGTCTTCTTGGTGGCGCAGGAGGCGGACTGGGCGGACTCTGATTCACCAAGAATCGAGCCCCGATATATGAGACAGGATATGAAAGTGATACAGGATCTGTGCTGAAGCCAATCCTATTTCGGTGGACGCTAGCTGGTCAATATTTAATTTCGTTGTTTACTTTTGTTTGCAAGGGGAATGTTAATGAGATCCTTTTCAGGTTTCACGATTAATTTGATATGATTAGTTCCATTGCTTGTCCGTTACGATTTGTTCCCAACCTGTATTGTATCCGCTGATGTGCTCATTCGAGCCAAAAAAAAAGTTCCCTTCGTCTCTGAGCAATAATCGCATCACGAGCTCTGGCCGCGGCTTGTCTGTTGGCCTTCATGAAGTCCTGTGTAATAGCCTGCATAGTACCATGACATCATGAGGTTCTTCAACGACTCATCTTGGACTAGGAATATATGTTAGTTACATGAATCAACATGTCCCGAGGGCGGAACATACCGTTTGCCATGATTGGGTGAGGCATTGGCATAGCAGGCGTGGAGACTACAGAACTGGCATCACCCACGGGTTGAGAAGGCTATATATCGTCAGCGAGTCCTTTGACGAGGGACAAATCATTGGAATGGAAATATACCTCGGGAGCAGACTCAGAAGCCTGCTCGTCAATGGTCATCCAGACATCCCCATTCTCAGGTTTAGTGGCACCGTCCTCTGCGGCTTTGGTGCGTTCATTGTCACCGGGACGTACAGCTGGAATGACACCAGTGTCTTCTGCTTCTTTCAAGACATCTTCGACATTTTCACCCTTGGCGTGAATGCTCCAATAATGCTGGCGTCGAGTTAGATATTCGTCACGTGAATTGGTGACTCGGTTTACTGACCTGGTATTCTTCGACAGCATCGTCCCAGGACTGAACCAGGGCAGAATCATCCCAGACCTCTGCATGTGTCAAGGACCCTTTTTTATTCTTTCCCATGATGTTGGCCCATTTGGGGTTGTAGTAAGTAGACATCTTGGCGGTAACTGTCGTAGTCGGTGGTCGAGGCGGCTCACCGCCTTCTAAGCAAATCAGAGAAGAAAAAAAAAGTTTCCCGCAGATGATCGAGCAGCATACAGTCTCCAATTCGACACAACAAAACGTCGAAATGGCCCCTGACAAGAGAGTCTCAAAGCGCAAGGGTATGTGAGATTCTTATGACCGGTGGAATTTATTTTCATGTCACTAACGCTACTGCAGCTGCGCCTGTCGCCGCCGACTCACCCGCCAAAAAAACCAAGAAGGTCGAGGCCAAGCCCGCCGAGGCAACTAAGGAGACCGCTCCCAAGTCTATCTTGAAGAAGAATGAGAAGGGTACCAAGTCCAAGACAGAGAAGGCTGCTACGCCGGCCAAGACCAATGGCGTGCCCGCACGCGAGGTCAAGCCTCGCAAGCGTGCTGCTGACTTCCTTACCGACGAAGAGGCCGATGAGCCTGTCGCGCCTGTGAAGGCTGACAAGAAGGCTGAGAAGAAGCCCGCCGCTAAAAAGTCTAAGAAGGAGGAGGCTGAGGCCGCCCCCGCCCCCAAGAAGGCTGCCGCGAAGAAGGCCGCTCCCAAGACTAAGAAGCCCGAGCCCGTCGTCGAGTCCGAAGAGGAAGATGCCGAGGAGGATGTATCCCCCGCTGATGAAAGCGAGGCTGAGAATCAGGGTGATGATGACCAGACTGAGGCTCTCATCAAGGGCTTCGAGAGCAGCGGCGACGAGGACGAGTCCGATGGCGAGGGTTACAAAGAGGGTGAACCTATCCCCAAGGCCCCAGACACCAAGAAGGCCGAGCGCAAGCTCGCCAAGCAGCTGCGCAAGAACGGCCCTCCCGAGGAGCCCGGTACTGTCTATATTGGGTGAGTCTTAACCGTGGTTTCTGACTAGTATGAACCATCTAACATCCCATTCTCAGACGCATCCCCCACGGTTTCTACGAGCACCAGATGAAGGCTTACTTCTCCCAATTCGGGGAAATTACCAAGCTCCGTCTCTCGCGCAACCGCCTCACCGGCCGCTCCAAGCACTACGCCTTCATTGAATTCTCCTCGACCACCGTCGCCAAGATCGTCGCCGACACAATGGACAACTACCTTATGTACGGTCACATCGTCAAGTGCAAGTTCGTGCCCAAAGAGCAGCTGCACCCGGAGATCTGGAAGGGCGCCAACCGCCGCTTCAAGGTTACGCCATGGAACCGCATCGAGAAGAAGCGTCTCGCGAAGGGAAAGACACGCGAGCAGTGGTCGAAGAACATTGAGTCCGAGCAGAAGAAGAGAGAGGCCAAGGTTAACAAGATGAAGGCTCTGGGCTACGAGCTTGATCTTCCCCAACTGAAGAGCGTCGATGATGTCCCCGTCCAGGAGGCCCCCAAGGCTGTCGAGGCCGCCGAGGCCACTGAGACCACCACTGAGGAGCCTACCAAGGCCATTGAGGCCCCTGCTCCTACGGAGGCTCCTGCTCCTGTTGAGGCTCCTGTTCCTACCGATGATACCCCCAAGAAGGCCAAGAAGGGCAAGAAGACAGAGGCACCCAAGGCAGCTGCTACAGAGTCACCGGCTGCTAAGTCTCCTGCCACCAAGGCGAAGGGAAAGGTCACTAAGAAGGCCACCAAGACCAAGTCCAAGGCGTAAACGGGATCATGTAAAAATTGTTTTTAATTTCATTCATCAAGCCTCTTTCTCAAATGCATTGTGTTTTCTTTTCCTTTCATCACTAAGTTCCTTTTGGTAATATTCAAAGGCTAAATTAGCATGAACAATGAATAGTAAGGAAAAATGTGAAAGGTGAAAAGAGTACCAGTTGGTTGATAGGGATGCCTTAAGCTAATAGGACTTCTTTTGAGGTATATTCTCTCTATTTCTATTTTATCAGTGAGCTATTTCATCAGTGAGCAACCCATCATTTGCACCGCGTCTTGCTCGATACTTTACTTTCCTATGTTGTATGTTGTATATAACCTGGAACATCGCAAGCCCTAACCCGATGCCATATACGCTAGTCCCAAGTAGGACTAGTGCCATCACCTGACTAGCGCAAGAAAAATAAAAGCCTCGCCCCGAATATTCCGTTTCCTCTTCTTCTTCCAACTCCTCGCTCAAAGAATCGCATTCAAAGCTCACACACAAAAGGAAGCTTGGCTCCCTTTTCCAATTTTGCTTTGGGAGAAAGTCCCCGGACACCCTGCGCTTCGGGTAAAACCGAAGTACCAAGCCAGGCACTGCGGAAACGCGCCGCCATAGAAGCAATTCGATAGCGGCTTACGCCCTATTCTCTCACGGCATCCCGTGCCTCCCGACGGTTACATCACGATGTCTCTGGAAACAATGGGGTGTGTGCTGGGTGTTGGAGAGGGGAAGAATTGGTGGTAAAACACCTTTTCTTGTATTGGGTTGCCTTTCGTCATGTTCGGATAGTCATGCGATTGCCTCCTGTCTGCTTCCTCGGAAGTCGATGGAGGTAACTCAATGGGGCTCATTCTTGAGGCGAGGAGTTCCGTTGTCTTTTCTTTTCAAGAGTCTGTAGCTTATGGCAAAGCGGTGATGAGATGCTGTCTCATTGCAGAAGCCCTGTCACAGGGGCCGGACTCTTATATCTTGCCATAGGCTTCATTTTTTTTCTTGTTCGCGTGATGATATACCAATCATAGAGTCAAGCACAGAGATCCCAAGGGATTGTTGACGATAAACGATTTAAAATTATCTGATGAACATTCTATATAGCCAATTTTCAATGCAATCAAAATGAATGATTAAAATGCAATATTCGTAGCTAAATCGTAGCATTTCACTTCGTATAGTACAACCCGTTTCCATGCAATATAGCCAGGTCCATGTTGTCGTATTCACTGTGCCTTCTTGCCCTCGGCGCTGACAGGCGCAGTCTCCCTCTGTTCCTTCTTCTGACCAACAATCTGGACCAGCAATGCTCCCATAACCTCGGCGGTGAGCGCGATGGTAGTCGCACAGACATTACTCCAAACATGTATGCTGACGGATCCAAGCGGGGCGCGAGGAAAGGACACAATCCATTCAACGTAGTAAGGGAACCAGTCCTCGGGAAGCGGGAAGACAGGCGTTTTCGAGTACCAGAACTGCAGGAAGATCTTCAACCCGTTCGTGCTCAACCAGCGGGCGATCTTGACAGTCCAGTCAAAGGAGGATTTCTGTGCGGTGAGCGTCTTGTCTGTGGAGAGAGAAGGGTGTCAGCAGTCCAGTCAACAAGATAACGGTGCCTCCTTTGTAGTCTTGTGATAGTGACACGTACTCAGCGCCTCGTATTCCTCCATGCTCTTATCGTGTCGTCTCCGAGCCTTCGCCCACTTCGCAAACTCATCCTGGGAGCTTGTGCTGTTCATTTCATGCTTCTGCTCGAGGACTTGACGTTTCAGCTGCTGCTGCTTGCGTGCAGTCCGCGAGGTTGGTGTCGGCAGCTTTAGATAAAGAAGCCATAGCTGTATGCCAGAGAGTAGGTGTTAGCGTGTTGGATCACAGTGTAGGTGCGCGGCGGAGCTGGGAAGCTTCCCAGAGCCCATTTGTGGGCGGATTGGAGACATACAAGGCTGTCAATTGTGCTTGCCCCAATCGTATTGACCAGGTAGATTGCGACGTGCACGAAAAAGACCGTGAGGACGAGGGACAACATCGTGGCGGGGGCTGGCAAGACCGAGATCAGGCGTCAAATGCGACAGCGCAGGCTAGAAGAGCCTGAATGAAAGCGACGACAGTCAGTCAACTAAGTGAGTCCCTGACAGCTCTGCTGCTTCAAACTGGGAATGTCCTGGGTAGATGTTGGTTGCTGGTTGAAGGTATGAATGACGTCCCTCGTTGTGGAAAGGTGGAAATAACAGCGGACTTAGTCTTTCCGCCTTCACTGTATCACGGTCTACACCATCTCGTCTATCACCTTGTCTGAGGCAAGGCAAAAAAAAAAAAAAATACGGAATTATTTAAACAGACAAGATACGATGAGGCCTTGACAATTATTCCTCCCGATTTCCACCAGACGATCAAGCCTTCAAATGTCCAATCCGGAAGATGCATTCCAGGAACTTGTCCGTATCTTCTCGTCTAGAGACAACCAAGTCCTCGAGATCGAGATCATCCCACCAAGCCTAGGCGCTACATTTCTCCAAGATGGATGTTCACTTGGAATAACCAAGAAAGCACTAGTGCAGGGCTTCACGGTCGCGCGCCAGCTCTTCTTCGACCAATTAATGCCCATGTCCGATGATGACCTCCAAACCACATTTTCCGAAAACGCCCAGTCAAGAAATGCAGACTCGGCTATTACAGAAATGATGCTCCTCTTTGACTGTGAGCATCTCACAGCCTGTAACTGGCGCAAGCGCCGACTGCGGGCAGCCATGGCACATTGCCCTGGTATTTCAAACCAGACCTCTGCCGCAACGGAGTTGTTAGAAGCCGAGCTCACGCTCATGTCGAGCTACCAGTGCTCGCCACTACATCGTCATACCAAGTCGCCGACACTCTGGCATCACCGGCTGTGGGTGGTTGTCCATCTGCTTCAAAGGCGGCATTGGAGTCCCGAGGATCTGCTCAAGCTGCAACGGACGGAACTGGAAGTTGTTCTCCGCGCTGGCGAGTTACATCCCAAGAACTATTATGCCTTCAGTTACATGCGACAGTTGGATGTGCTCCTCGCTGCAACAGTGGAGAAGACGACGGGGCAACCAAAGTGGGAAACCCATTCGGCGCAGTCAGTTGTCGAACGCGTGGTTGATTGGTGCTTGGTTAATCCACGCGATATATCGGGTTGGAGCTTTAGCCTCTACCTGCTGAGCAATGCCCCGGACCAACATCGAGCGAATGCTCTTGGGAAAGTGGTCAGGTTTGCGCTTAACGTTGGATGGGAAGGCGAGAGCCTTTGGACGTTTGTCGACCAAGCATCGCGGCTGTTTGTGCTTGAAAGCATGATCGAGGATATCATGCTGTCGCACTGCGATCACGAAGCCAGATCGCGTGATTCCCAAAAGGACCAGGACAGTCAACGGGAGAAGTCATGGCAGACCTGGCTGGCCCGGGCGAGAGTATGTTGGGTCATAGACGGCCAAGGGCAAGATATATAACCGGATGTGATGGATGTATATATCTTTTTTTTTTACGTGTTTACGATTACCACCAAAATTGCACCTCCATGATATTTCTCATGTATCGTTACCTCGTTTGGTTAGCGCTTTTGTATACATGCTTGGGCTAAATATGATGAACGCCAATGAGATTCAAAAAACGCCTCGCTAGACACCCAGCCCCAGGTTTTGATAATTGGACATAGGTGGATGATTCCGATCGTATCCGTAGATCCAGCGCCGTCCTTCACTCGTAGTACACTTTGCGATGCTGCTCCGTGGGTTGTCTGCTTCGGGCGATCGCTATAAAGGTGGAGGAAGATGAGATTGACTGACAGGTTGGATCGATGGATTGAGGTATATTATTTTTTGCTTTTTCCCGCTGCAGACTCGGCGGCTTTCTTTTCATCGGCTGTAGGAGAGAAGTGATCAGTAAACCAGTCTCATAGTGTAGATTGGACTTGCGCCTAGCGCCTTCGGGGACACATACCCTTCCTTTGCTTCTCGCGCATGATGGCAGCGGCATCTTCTTTGCTCCTAGCGAATTCACTACCGGACAGGGTGTTCTTGCTCTTCTGTAGAAATGGTCAGTATGAACAAAGAGGAGGAGAATAAGGACGAACCGTGTTGCCCGCCTTCTTGAGGGCCTTAGCCCGGTCGTTGTCACGTTGGTTACCCCGTGTCATGGTTATAATATTATTCCAATTATGTTCAAGAGTATTAAAGGTAGTTGCGGGCGAAACGGTTGGAGAGTGAGAGAGGGAAAAAAGAAGTTTGGAGGGGTCGGCTGGATTCCGGCGAATCACAGGAGTTCCACTCATCTAGTACTTTCTGTATACCTTCACTGTACACTTGCAAGGTTCTTCTCAACATTCTTCGTTGGATTGTCGAAGTATTTCAAGTATTTCTTTGTTATTTTATCCGATTGACTCATTTCAGCGACTAGGCGCTGCCTGTGATTGGGCTATATTCTTATCTTGTTTCAACTCTGGCTTTCTACATATGTACTTCACCCCTGGCGCTTTGCCTCAAAGCCCACTACCTAAAATGTATTTTACCCTTCAAATATCTTGCCAGATCAACGTTGATACATGTATGATTTAGAATTCTTTGTACTGTATTCATCAGTTGATAAGGTATGTTTGAGGCATACGGAAACAAAGCACCGGCAACACGGAGGAAAGAAGGGCGACTTCTAGCCGCCAACTCGTTTCAGCATGGTCGAGTATCTTTCACTAAGGGCCAGTCATTTGGCTACATCGGGCTCTAGTTGAGATCCTAATAGCGGAGATGTAGGTAATTAGGCTTGTTCTGGCGACGACCCGATCTCTGCGGTTAAAAGTCCCTATTTATTACATGGATATTGAAACACCCCGGGCCTCCTGCAGTATACCTCACTGCAGAAATGGGGCGGAGGAACCCTGCAGATGTCTTTCAGTAGGGCTCTAATTAGATACATACTGTTTGTGTGGTTCATCTAGATGTTTCAAGTCTATTCATAGAAATAGTACTATTGCCTTTGTCCGGAGCATACATTTAGGCTGCTGTACCTCAATAGCCATTCTTCCATAGATGCCTTTCTCCATTGTCGCCATTCACCCTTCTCTTGTGTCTTTGTCTTTCTTTCTTCTTTCCTTGCCCTCGAGTTGATCTCGTTCTATTGCATTGTTCTATTCTTTCTTGGAATTATCAAGCTTTCTGCTGGACAGTCGCTTTCTTCCCTCTTTTAATCCCAACGCTGCCCCTCCAAGTCTGCTAGCAGACAATTTTCTATACATCCTCGACAGCGAGTATCCACCATTCCTGACAAGTGCAGAAACAGCCCTGTACCTCAATCATGATGACTCGCTTGCGTGAGTCCCTGGCTGGTCCAGGGTACGTGATCCTGAACGTCATTCGCGTTCTCAACATTATCACCTTTATGGACCTTATAGCTGCTTGTGCAGTCTTGCTGGCCAAGATCGACATGCTGAACAGCTTCTTCTTCTTCGAGGCTGTGACCCATGCCGTGGTGGCTCTGGTCAGCCGTAAGTATACTCTTCCTTCCATGCTTGTAGTATAAAATGCTAACGTGGGCAGTCTTCATGATAATCTCGGAGCTCCCGGTCCTCCAAAGCTATTTCGACAACCACTGGCCGATGTTCGGACAAGAATCGAGTTTCTACTCTCTCGGCGGGATCATGATGATCCTGGGTGTAGCCACACTGGGCAACCTGAACACCAAGGCCATGACCCAGGAAACCATTGGCATGACTTTCTGGCGGATTATCATCTCCGCCGGTGTCCTGGCCATGATAGTTAGCGTGGTGAATGTTCTGGCAGTAAGTATCGAGATCAAACACTCCGAACCCCCCAATATATATCCTTGAATGCTAACCGTTTCCTTCAACAGAGCTACATCTTCAGTGATCCCGCGACCGGCGTCAGTGCCCGCCAGGTGCGGGTGGATGGCGCCGTCGCACCACAAAAGGCAATGAGCAGGACCAGCAGCCACCGCACCCTCCACTTGAGCGTGAAGCGCGAGGAAACCCTGCCCACCTACACTCGCCAGAACCCCGTCAAGCGCGCCACGAAGCGTCTCACTGGTCGGTTCCCACTCAAGATCTCCAAGCCGATGAACCCGACTCTCGTTGAAGAGAACGACGCCGCTTCCTCCAAATACTCTCGTGACTCTGCGGAGATCCGCCCTCCTGACCTCGCACACCACCCTGCTATGTACTCGGGCCATATGGTTTGAGCTGGCTGACTGGTCAATTAGGTCGAAAATAGCGTTATTTTGAAGGAAAGGGAAGACTCGCCTTGATTGAATGAGAAATCTTGCGTTATTGCGATGGGCGCATTCGGCGCTGTTTTATTCCCCTGGTCTTTTGCTTTTGCTTCTTGATGTTTAACAGATTTAATTGATACATATCGTTTTTATGCTAGAACATTCGTAGGGTGTGTAGCTATTATAGTCGTTCAAGGTAAATTTGAAAAGAAAACTGAAAAAGCATTGTTGATCAGAACAGTATAGAAGCGGTGGTTGAAGGTAATGTCCAGAAAGGACGGGACCCACGTTTGGCCCCGACTTCAATGAAGCTACGTTGGACATCCGAACACTCTTACACCTTTCTTTCGTCGAAACTCGATTCAACTGGTTCGAGTTTCTGATGAAGTAAGGTCCATATTCTAGCAAATATGGCTACCACAATCTCTTGGGGAACGTAAGTCTTGAAGCTCTCCACATCCTCCGCAATCTATCCTAACCGTGAATAGCGTCAAATCACTCCTAATATTTTTCGGTCCAGTCATACTCCCTCGCTTAATTACCGCCTATCGAAGTCTTCGTGTATCCATCGCGAGTCGGCCACCGCCGCGTCCTCTGCCTGCCGCGCCCGGTCGAGCGCTGAACATTTTATTCGCAGGCATCGTCTTCTTTCTACTCCTAAGCCTACCTTTCAACCCCCACGCGCCCGAACCCAACATCTTCTCTCAGACTCGCTCTCGCCTGAACACCCCTACCGATGTCATCTTCAACCGTCTCGCCCGGCTTCGGCCAGGTAACTTCCTCACCGAAGCCGACACCCTCCTCCAGTCGAAGTTCACCTCTCTGGGTGCCCGCAAGGTATACCTGACCTATGGCCCCGATGCCTTGGTCTCGTGTCAATACTGCTCCTTCGACAACCTCTACACGTACCTCATATACTACCTCCCATTCCACGTGTTGCTACCACACCTAGCGCACCTGCTACTTCTAGGCGTGGCCACATCCGCGCCCATCGCAGGACGCGAGGCCTCCCGCTGGCGCACAAAATTCACCATAGCCGGACTTGCCCTCGCAGCTATCGACATCTACATCATGGCCACTTACGACGCGATCCAGGGTGCGCCCCGCTCTGTGCGCGCAGGCCAGATACCGCCCTCCAGCATCTACAACAACATCACGCTCCTGCGACCGCTGGCCTTCGTGATCTGCGATGCGATCTGCTCGCTTGTGATATGGCTTTCCGCAACTAACCGGTTCTTTTTCAAGCCGCCCTCGACGGTTGAACAGGTTGATCAGGCGGTATCGGTGGCCGTGCAGACGCTCAAGGGCGCAAACTCAAAACTCCATGCTGCGAGTGTCACTCGCAATGCGGTAGTTCGGGATTCGGCTTTGAAGAATCGAGATGATTTGTATTGGCGGACTATGGTGGCTTCCGAGAACCCCACTCAAGGGCCTGGAGAAGGTGGGGAGCAAATCCTCAACAATATTTGGGAGGAGGAAGAAGTTGCTAGAGCTATGTCGCGCGTGATGGCCGGGCAGGGTGGAATTGATTTGGCTCAATTGGGGGTCAATGCCAATGATTTTGTGCGAAACGTTACAGAGGGTTTAGAATGAATTCTCCATATGTCTTAATATATATCGTACAGGTGTACGTACCACATCTATTATTATCCCATTTCTCATATCCCGCGCCAAGACATAGAAGACTGACCAAAGAGTGTAAATAGACCGGAAATGGTAGACTGTTGACATCCTTATACGGAAATCCAACCAGAAAAAAAGAAATATATCAAATCTCAAGCCAAGATCTTAACCTAGTGCATACAACATACACACCTCCCAGGGTCTCATTCATTAAACGAGGCGGTGAGTGGAGCGATGATCGTCGTGAAGAGATGAAACGAATGTTGAACCACGTTCCCCCTCTATTCCCTCCTTTTCCTACAAAATTATTCTTGCACTTTCACCGTTGTTGCTTTTCACGTTCCTGGTTGAACGAGTCAAGTTAGAAAGTACATAAAGCTCTGATGAGGCAGGTCCCACATCCATCTCGGCATTGAATCATTTTGGCTCGTTCTCGACTCTCCCGACTCCCCCGATTCCCCGACTCCCCGACTCCCGCTCCTATCCCACGGCCTTCCGTGGAATTTCGAATATCCTCCATACTATTGGTGCTCTCTCCACCATGGCAGACACAGTTGTGCCATCGCAGCCAGTAGAGCTGAAGGGGCGCAATGTCTACGTTTCCTCTCCCAGTGGAATACGGCCGGCCAAGGAGACCACGTTCCGTGAATGGGTGGTTGCCAACCAGATCGGTATGAAGAAAACACCTCAATCCTAGGGCTCGCATGGAGACGACGGAAAAGCAAGCTGCAGCTGACAGAGTTGCTGCGCTTCCAAATGCTCCCAAATGAATCCCTGGCATATGCGAAATCCCACATCCTGAGCATACTAGTATCACTAACATCAGTTGCTTCTTTGCAGGAATCTCCATGACCACGCTGGCTATGCTGCTGGCTCTTCATAACCTCTACCCATCGCTCCGTCCATATACCCAGCCATTCTTCCAATTGTCCTATTATAATGAATCCTCGAACTCCTACGTGCAGGGCTGGAACGATGTCTACTTCGTAATCAGTGCTGCCATTGCACTCACCGGTATCCGCGCTATCGCCATCGAATGGTTCCTGCAACCATTGGCCCGCGCATGCGGGTTAAAGCGCAAACAGTCGCTCCGCCTCGCTGAGCAGGGTTGGCAAGCTATGTACTATTCGTTCATTTGGGGAGTCGGATTGGTGCGTTTGGCCCACGTATCTTCCTGGGAATATATAACTAACCGCTGTTCCTACGTTGCAGTACCTCTGGAAGACGTCATACTACTGGGGAGATTTTGCCGCTATGTGGTCACAGTGGCCCGCCCGTCCTTTGTCGGGCTTGATGAAGTGGTATCTTCTCGTTGAGCTGGCATTCCTTGTGCAGCAGATCTTCGTGATTCACGTGGAAGAGAGACGGAAGGACCATGTTCAGATGCTTTCCCACCACATTATTACCAGTGCTCTCCTCAGCTCTGCCTACATCTACGCCATGTATAATGTGTCCAATGTAGTGCTATGTCTCATGGATGTCGTGGACTTCTTGTTACCGGTTCGTTGATTACTATTGATCAAGTGTCCCTAAACAGATACTAATACCCCTGCAGTCTGCGAAGATCCTCAAGTACTCCAAGTTCGAAACAGCCTGCAACGTTGGCTTCGGCCTCTTCATGGGCACATGGTTCATTACCCGACACATCATCTACCCCATGGTGTGCTGGTCCGTTTATTATGATCTCCCCCGTGAACTCACCTATGGCTGCTACACTGGCTCGACAAGCGAGTTCATCTCAGCGGAGGCCCCAAATGCCTTCGCATACATGCTCGGTCCATACTTCAGTTTGGACAACCCCATCTGCTTCAACCCCACTCTCAAATGGATGTTCTTATCCCTCCTGTTGATCCTCGAGGTACTGTCCATTGTATGGTTCAGCATGATTGTCCGTGTTGCTTACGGTGTGGTTTGTGGCGGTAATGCCGAAGATACCCGCAGTGACGAGGAAGACGAAGCGGAAGTGGAAGGTCAGACCCCATCTCGCGTCCCAGCGCACTTGGCTGCCAAGGACGGTGCCCCTGCCGACCCACTGGAAACTGGAAACGCTCCAGGCTTGGGTCGTCGGCGGTCCAACGGCACTGCTTCGGTGCGCGCGCGTGGGCGTGGTCGTGTTCCTTTCGATCCGAGTGATCGGAAAGCTCTCTTGGGTCGCATTGGATGTGAAAAGCCTACATAAACGCCCGCTTTTCATTTAACATTTTCTTTTGACCAAATTTGATGACTCCCATTTCGAGTTGCTCCTTAGCATGCCATGTCTCTGTCCACGTACCCCATGCCGTGATATCCATTCCTCGGGTGTCGGCGTTGAATAGTCAGCGCTGGCTATGCAATGGAGTCCCCCGAATTACGATGAACTGCGATTTCCAACGTTTGTTTGCGGCACATCCTCTTCCAGTCTGCTTGCCGGGTCTTATATCCACTTTATTTTTGTTCTCTGTTTCCTTCTTATTCATACTCATTGTTGTGTCGCCACTTGCCGGCTGGCGGCGGGGAGGTTTCCTGCTATGCTTTTTGTTGCCGTGATGATCTCTACGGACTTGGAGTTTCGTTCTAGAGATCCACACAATAATACCCAATGGAAGCACTTGGCATTGTACATGTATCATAGAGCCCTGTCCAGTATGGACTTTAAGATTTCCCCTGGGGCTAATACAGGATATAGCCTTGCCTTCAGAAACCATCCGTAGTCCATCATCCCCACCCAGTCCAGCATCCTGTATAAACCAACATCGCCTAGTAGTGAACATAGTCCCTAAGCGGTGGCTCCTCATTCCTATTATACCCATACAACAACACATCCAGCACCCCAATCACGTTCGACACAGCCTCGATGCCCAAAAAATCATCCACATCCAAACCAGGCGCAAGAGACTCCCCACAAATAGCATCAAGGTCAATCCTCTCCAACTTCCCAGGCCCATCATGAACCAAAGCGTCGACAAACAAAGCATACGCCAACGGATTAACCAACATAGCCGAATGTGAATAAGAACCCCCGGCAGCACCCCCTGCACAAGCAACCTGCACCTGTACATTTGACACCCCGACCCCATGCACATCCCCCAGGGCCGCAGAAGCCCAGTCCCCACTCTGGGGTTGAACAATAAAGTCGTCCCCAGAGTACACGCTCGTCGTCGGTACGAATGCCGAATCCCCACCCCCACCACGCAGAGCCCGAATAAACCTGGTATCATACGCCTGCTGCTGCACAGCCGGCGAGCAAAACGGCTTGGCGAACACGCACAGCGTCGCAAGAAGCGTCCCGTGGAAATCACCACTCACAGCCATGAAATCGCTTACCGCGGCTCGCGTCGACGGCCAGTATTTCAGCGCCCATTGCACGTCTATGCTGCCTTGCGACCAGGTTAGGACCCCGATCGGGCGCTGTGAGAGCGCCGAGATGTAGTTTATTGCGTATGCAACGTACTCCGCGTTGCTTTGGATGTCACCCAGCGAGTTTTCCGGGATGTTGACCCATACTGGGTCTGTGTGTGGGTTTGCGGTAAAGAGTTTCGCGTAGCTGAAGTAGTAGGTGCTGCCGGCTGGATCGGCGGTTCCTGGGACTAGGAGGACGGGGATTTTGTTGTTTTCGCCATAGGAAAAGGCTGGGGGGATGTAAATTGCGCTGCGGAGTCTTTCTTCGGGGATGTCATAGGGTGCGTCCTCAAACGATCTTGTTGGGTGGATCCGTGGGGTTGGGTTCTTTGTGTTGTTGTTGGCTATGGAGTTTATTTCGTGGTTTGTTATGCCGTTGAGAATGTCGGTGATACTTGATGGGACTAGACCTAGGGATACTATGTCGATGGCGTTTTGAAGACTTGTTCGGTTGTTGTCGTGTGGAATTGAGGAAAGGACTGAGAGACCTTTTTCGATGCTTGAAACTGGCTTGATTTTGCCTGTTGCAATATCTGATATCTTGGCTTGGAGCTGAGATAGCTCTTGATATATGTCCGTGCTGAAGGGAGCGTGACTTGTGGATGTGTTGAATAGCTTGTTAAAGATGTCTGGGACATCCTGAGCCCCTTTCGATGTATAGGAAGGCACTGGACTACCAAGCGATGTTGATACGAAGAAAACAAACCGGAGCACTTTGTGACAGCGCATTATGATTCTTGGCTCTTATATTAGGACTGACTATCCACCCATGGGGTTTGACCGGGTACATGCTGACCTCTTTATACCCAAAAAGATATTCTATCGGAGCTCAGTCAACTTCCCTTTCGTATCATAATCAATGACTTATTAGATCTGAGTTTCTAATCTAGGCCAGAGACATGTGCATACACGGACTCGTCACGTTTCGGAACACGCAAAAGCACCGTCAATATATTGGGCCCCTCCAAGGTGTCGGGACTATCTCTTGCTTCTCATTCCCGGTAGTTCCCATAAAGTCCGGGCACCGGAGTTTCTTCTGAGTCTGTGTATCCCGAGACGTATCTAAATCAGCTCGGGGAGGGTCTGCTGCAACCTCATTCTAGAGAATAGTATAGACAGTCGACACCATTCAACACACCAACGGCCCGAACCACGCTCTAACACGGAAGGAATTAAGGCCAAGAAGAGCTTATATTCACCGCAAGTGCATCTTACCGCGGGGTTCTTTTCTGATATATCATATCTGGTTATATGGAGAGTCATGGAGAGTCGCCTGGCCGCAGCTTTCGGTCCTCCGTATCATCGGGCTGAGCTTAATGAATGCACCGCGTCCTTTGATATTTGGACGTGTCAGAACATCTAGTCGTATATCGGATTGAAACTGATCATGAGAGGTATGCGGGACTTTCCCTGAGCCCATTGTCTGTCCAGTCGAATACTGTTCGCTGTCACAAAGTGCTCCGGTTTGTTTTCTTATAAGCTTACGAGAAAACGGTTTGGTTAGGACATTGGAAAGGCGTCAATGTCTCCTAATCCCAACCAAAACCTCGGAAATTATTCATCAATTCTAGCTACAGATCAAGGTACTTCCTTTGCCGTAGTGAAGCGCTCTCGCCAGCAATTCTATCTCCAAGTCGAGCCTCATGGCAAAAACACTAGAAGCCTTTATATTAGAAGCTCATAATCAAGTGGTAGGCAATGTCACATTTTCTCCTAACCCAGCGCTAGGGAACTAGAAGAATGGAAATTAGCCAAGCGCAGGTCCAGATTATCATTACGGATGGGTTGGGGGTCCGTACTCCATACCTTAGAAAGTCTAGATTCATGTCTATGAGCGCTAATAGCATTAGAGGCAGATCAGAAATAATTCGTTCGCCTAGAAATATACACGTAAACTTGTGCGTTGACCCCGTAAGAAGTAGGTTCAGCACCCCGAATTTGGACATGGCACACCAGCCATACGAGACTACTTTATGGTATGGCTCTAAAGCAGGGCGGAAACCGCGCTTCCCTGGGGGCTGTGTTGGAACCGAACTTGCATGAGCAGGGGATGGGGCTTAGCTGCCTGGATGGATCATCGCATTATTGGTAGGCTTGGCCGTGAATATGTAGTTGATCATCAGTGGGATATTGTGTTCCGTGGACCAAAAAAGACGAGGAAAGGGGCAGAATTATCCTGCTCAGAAAACGCTAGTTATATTGATTATGGTTATGGTAAACTGCCTATCTTGATCCAAATTATATTCATCTTAAAGCCCCTCTAAACCCGAAAAGGCAATTTTCTTGTTAAATACTGCAGCTTCAATACCCTATCGTCTTCACGTATTGGACGTTATACATGTGGATGATAAATATAGAAGTTGAAAGTTGTGTTTGGACACTAGAAGACTTTTGTTGAGGGCTAAGTGTGCAACATGACGACACCACCGAATTTCAGACTTTCGATCAACGTAAACATATCAATCGTCCAGGACCATGCAAGCGACTACCATAGACGCGAACATGCCTCCTGTGGGGGTATATAGGTCCCGGGGTCTATTTCCAAGGTCTCGGCCTCGAGTTTCTAACTCGCAGCTTTTGTCCCACATGTCGTGCAAGTCAACAGCCGATTGTAGTTGAGTAACAAGATATTCCTGCAACTCAGGTACGGGCCGTAAGGAGTAAGGGGCTTCTTTTAAACGCTGAATCTCATGGATGGTTGATGCTAGCATAGTATATTTGTGGAAATTGATGAGTCCTTCCGGTGTCATGGCTGGGTTCCCATCTTCGATGAATGTCAAATCTTTCAAAAACAGACCTGGTAAATGGTTAAGCACTGGCAACTTCAATAGTTAACGAGAGAACTGACCAAGAAAAGGGACGCACGGTGCTACTGCAACCTGTAACGTGTCACGGTAGGCCCGGTAATTGTGTTCACTGCATGTCAAAACTTGCAAGGGCCTTAGTGTGTTGCAACTACGTTCGGTAACCATTGCCCAGGTGCGAGCAAGCCGATAGATGGGTGCGCTTTCCAGGCCTGCCAGGATAGAGACCACCGCAGAGTAATTATGGAGTTGACGACATGTCTGTCATAGGTGAAAATTAGCATATAGGCAAAATTACGAGGGTGAGGCCAGAGACTACCACGTACGTTGGCCACATTGATCAAATGCCCTATCACTTGAGCCCGCTTTTTCACATCCGACTCTGCGAGTATTAGGGCGCCCACCCAATTAGAGAGCTGATTGGAATACCGAATCAAGGCCCTGATGTTTGGAGCTCGCTCAGGTGTACCAGGGCTCCCTTTCTTTTGCCAGTTCTTGTTTAAAAATTCATCCCGTTGTACTTTGCCAAACATATGTGCTTCCATGATAGTCAGCTGCCTAGCAATCTCCGTGGCATCGATTTTGAGGAACTGGAGCTTGTCTAATTTTCGTGGCAAAATTGGCTTTGGCGCGGTTGAGATGGATGATACCGATCTTCTGTGGCAATCAAGGCCCGCAAGTCGGCGTTGAACGATTGTGAGAAGTTGATGTGTTGCGCTTGTCCCGATGGCGTCCGTGGCGCGCTTTGCGAATGACTGCAGTATTCGCAAGGTACGATCTGTATCAATGTCTTTTGGCTCAGACCAGAAATGCTCGAACCAGTGCTTCAGAACATTTACCACGCGCAATCGAATCAGTGGCTTTGTCTGTGTCATCCATTCCGTCGTCTGTATGGCGGTTAATGTGGGAGGCGAGCAGTCAAATCGATCAATGAGGAGCTCAAGAAGTTCTGCTCCTGAGGTAAAATACTTATAAGTAGCGAAGAAGGTTCGGTTGAAGGAACCGTCAAGCTTGTCGTGGCGCGTCAGATTTTCCACCAGCGCTGCGAGAGTTCCGGCCCTAACAACCTCCACACTTCCGTGGTACTGGCTGACGAGTTTCTTCGGAGAGGTGATGTCGTGAGATCCGGAGTCCCTCCGCTCTTTGGTCTCTGTCTGATCCATCGTGATGAGGAAGCCATGGAATAGTTAAATCGGATGTCATTCGAACCGTACATCTGCTTGGACCGTCGTGGTCACATGGCATTGTATCTGAACTGATTGAGGGCGACGCCAAGCGATTGATAAGTCACTTCGGTGGTGTAGTGGGGTATTTTCCACTAGAATACTAACGCAGCAATCCACATATAGTCACGTTAATCCCTACGAAAGGCCCCGAACCATCGTCCGACCTCGGATTGGGTTCTCACAGCAACCGACCATCGGCATTTTGCTTAGCCGCCCCTGCCACGGACCCACTTTTAACCGCATTTGACCAAGATCGGAGAGTTTTGAGTTATCTGATCCGAAACTTACTGCGAACCTTGGAAGCTCCAAGTTTATTGGCAGAGAGAGGATCCACCGCGCCATTTATTTCCCTCTGAGCCACGCGGTCAGAGCCCGCATTTATAACTTTTAAGGCTGAGGCGGTTAATGGTTCACCGGCTTGATTTTTCACGGCCACAGGCAACTATCGTGGGGGCTGGGGAATAGCATTCATTCTGAGCCGCGTAAATTTCTATACCTAGGTATTATCTTATACTTGTTGTCATCCTAAAAGACTGTACCTCTGACTTGCGGCTTCCTCTTCAAATTGATATCTTTCATCATGAATGTCCAAGGAATCGCGAGAATTATAATGCCACAACCAACAGAAAGTAGTCGAAGTTCGGCATAGGCGTAGGCTTTCTGAATAGCCAGCCTGGTGGGGGTTCCGACCGGATAGCTCCGTTGTGTGACGAGATCCTCGTAGATTTTGTTCAAATTTAGCGACGCCGATTCCGGGAGGTATCGAAGAAGAGCTTTCAGGTATGTGTTTTGCCAGATGACGGTACTGATAGTAAGACCCGCACTATCGCCAATAGTGCCAACCACGTTCAACACAGCGAGCGCTGTGGCGACGTGTTGGTGGTCGACAGCCGCTAGAATAGCAAGCTGCTCGACAAGAATAAAGGTAGAACCACCGATAGCGAGGAAGATCTGGCACATCACTTGATAGCCAACATTCACATTAGGCTGACGGAAGTATATCATCAATCCCTGTGCGAAGATATAGAGTGGAATAGCAATATACAGAGTCCACTTATAACGGCCGACTCTCCGGATTAGCCAACCGGTGGCTAGCAATAGCACACCTGAGACCATATCGAAGATATTGACGATATAGTTGGAGGTGGTAATGGATAGGTCATTGTTGACTTGCAGCCAGGAGGTGAAGTAGTAACTCCAGCAATAGTTTGAGAGCTGGTAGGTTGCATCCAAAAGGACTGCACCAAGAATAGTGCGGTTCGTAAGAAGTCGCCATTCAAAAAGAGGCACTGGAGCTAGCCACCCTTCCCAAATAGCGAAGACAAAGAGCATACAGAACCCGACGACAAGCATGGCAATAATGTAGCCAGAAGCCCAATTATCAGGGGCGTAATGTGCGAGGTCGAAGGGAAGCTCAAACAACACAAGACCAACAGTGAACAAGAAGACTCCAAGAACTAGTGTTCTAAATTAGATTTTGCTTTCTCTCGTGGAGGATAGAAATCAGCAAGTAGAGTACTTACCATCAAACTCGATAGTCCAGTGACGGATGCTTTCCACTACCGTGCGACCACTTGGTCTCTTGATCCGGTAGCCTTCTTTCTCCGCCTTATACAAGTTGTACTTCAGCATTATGTATAGCGGAGCCGCCACCACAGGAACAATGATTGCCCAGCAGCCAAATCCCCATTGCCAAGAAACTTGGTCGTAAAATTCGTTTGCCACCTTTGGTCCCGCAAATGCCGTGATAATGTATGGGGAGGAAGTAAACGCATAGGCAAAAGCACGGTTCCTCAGGGTTGAGACGTCGGCTGTCATAACATCGACTGCGTATTCCATACCGTAGAAACCGGTATAGTAGAAGACCTTATATTTCCGTCAGTATACATAGTAAGCAGCATGTCTTCCTTGGAACTCACGTTGGCGGCGCAGTAGATCCCAAAGCTATCACATGTCGCCATGAGAACCAAGCCGATGGTTAAACATATGACCATCAAGAGAAACCCTTCGGCACGGCCCCATACATCCATCATCTTTGCGACAGGTAGGTAGGTGGCGGCTGCAAAGACATCACCTAGGGCTGTGGGAACCCCGGACAGCGAGTGTGCTGTGAATGAACTTGTCACATAGGGGGTTCAGAGTAACGATAACAGTAGATTGAAACGCATTCGCAAAGTAAAGGAACCAAATGCTATTGGGTCATGATGTCAGCGTCTGTCGGAAATAGATAATGGAATTGGATGCGCAACACAAAATACAGTGACTGGGAACATACTTGATGAAAAATGCGATCAACATACCCCTCGTCCACGTCATGGTCACGGCCTCGACATCTTGCACACCATGTTGGGCATTCCCATCTGGTATCTCCTCGAGCGCCACAGAGCTGACGGGACTTGGAGGGCCATCTTTACCATTCCGGGCCGTGTTCTGTGTGAGGGAGCCACTGTCATTGTCTTCAGTCGACATGCGGCGGAACACGACACGTGCTCTTCGGATCAAAGGGCGAATACCCATGATGGTTGACTGTAGAATTCAACAGCTGTCCAGCGGGCTAAATCAGGTTGGACCACACGTGGACACATAAGGAATCATTGCCCTTATAGTAAATAGGCCCCGAAATCGGATTTCGTATTTTTACCAGTGACTAACTGAAAAGTAACTAGTCAAGCACTGCAGGGGCCGTTCCTGGATATGTGGAGATCTGATTCTCAGAGCACTCTCCACTGGCGGTAAACAGAAAAAAAGAAGATCAGATCCTGTGTGCTCGTGCATTCGTGGGCCGGCCCACGCCACTTTTGCTTGTCGATCACGCACTTTGCAGAGAGGTCCACTGCTAAATTATTCGTATCCTATCAGAGAAAGCTGCATGATTAAATAAGAAGGCAGGAGAACCTAAATTGGAGGATTTCCATGCTCAAGCTAGGATTTCATCACGTATCGTTTCCCCCACACCCTCAATATGTACCCTCGCTTCTCTTGCCCGAGACATGACTAGGCATATAGACCAGGTGAAGAATTGACCAATCTATGAAGCTACTGGCCAAACTGCGTGTAAGTGAGAATGGAATCTCACCTTGTATTTTCTTTTTTCTCAGTTACATGCCGATCCTTTTGTGATCTCTCCACAAGCTTCGACTAGCCCATTGGCTGGAGTGTTTGTTGACTGTGTTCTTCGGAAAGTACAGTTTTCAAGAGGATCAGTCACGCAGACAAATGACGATCATCGGCTGAGGTAGTCAACATAGTTCTGTATTTGTTTATGCGCATTCACATTTCATATGTGATAATGTTCATCTCCTAGCCGGATTCCCTGAGCCCATGACTCTTCCCTGACAGCTTTCCATTGATTGAAAATTCCACAACGGGATTATATTCTTTAGCGAGTACTGTCCGACCTTGACAGAATCGGTGGCTATTAGGTTTAGCTCCACATCGGCTCACAAAGGCAATAATGCGTTGCGTGCGACTAACCCTGCATATTAGTCTCTCTGGCAATTCTCGGATCTATATAAGTATTCATCCCACATATATTGATATATGAGGGCTTAAAATCCAAAGGACTTTAGCGGGCGCACACGACACGTACTTGGTCCATTGCTAGGGGAGGAGGTGAGATTGTAGATATGTTGCTTAAGTGAAAGGCAAGATGGCGTCGATTCATGTGCATGTATCATTCCAGGTAGAGTTAAGCGGGATGCGCTGGGAACGATAAAAGAGAGTTAGATGAACGAGCAAATCCATTGGAAAGGCATTTCGAAGCACTACGACAGTCTAGAAGATCCGACAGGTGCAGAGCGAAATCCTTTCTACAATTTGCTAGCTACCAAAAAAGTTAAGAGCTCTACTAAGCTTATATCGCAAAGCTTGCGGTATCATACAACATTTCCATAATCTATCTTACCGTACCATACTAGGAGAAAGGCTAGAACGAGAAAGGACTTTGATAAGTAACTGAAATTGGATCGTTGACTGCCTCGGGGTAATCGGTCAATTCTGAGAGCTAGGCAGCTCACGAATGAACCCTGCGATATCTGAGCGCTGAGCACGAATGTGGTCGCAATCACTGCCCAACTGGGCGCGCTGGGTCATCAATTCCTCCAAAAGAGCCTCCAATTGTTCGATTTTCGAGTTCAAGTATCGGGGCTGTTGGTCGCTAAGAGCCAGTAAAGGTCGGAGTTTGTTTCGGGTAGCATGTATGGCATTCCTGTTAGACCGGAGAGTCGCTTGAAGACGAGCTTCACGCAAAGCCAACATTGTGTCTCGTTCGATCAACTCGAAACGCTGGTCTTTCTAGAAATTATTAGAGATGAATTAGCATTTATCTTGAAGTGATCGATATGTGAGAGTTAGCCAAGCGACTTCTGCCGGGACCTACCATAGTTGCTTCATCCATCCTGGGGGATGATTGGGAATGATAGCGAGAGGTGTATGGTTTAGATCGATGAAGGTGAAATTAAGATTGTGGGTTGAAATCGAGCGCGATGGGGTTGAAAAATAAAAAAGGAAACTAGATGGCAGGAGCAAGTCGAAAGGGAAGGCACTGTCATCCGATCAAGGCCATACGAAGAGAAGTGCTTGACTATATAGACTCATTTGCACAGGGTCCATCTCTCACATTATGTTGCGAGATGTTGCTAGAGGTGAAGCATGTAGGATTCTATCAAATAGATATACCTGGTTTTCGGCTCAACCCTGTAGAGTTTAAGACCTACCATTGTCAACTCTTCAGTTATCGGGCCACCTTTTCTAACAATCTTGCAAAGTACTTTATATAGGGTTGCCAACCAGGATATTGGTGGGCACGAAGGATTTAGAATCGATCAGGTTCTCCAAAGGTCGGAAGTCGAATATTTATATTGTTGTAAACTGCCTTGTGTACCCAATGGCGAGCGGCGACGCAATGGGCAGCTGGGCGTGTGACGTAGGTTCGAATGAGCCGTCAGTTGCAATGGCTCCATTGGACTTATTTACACTTAGCACGAGAATAACCACATTCGGTAATGTTGCAGTACTTGCCTTTGTTGCTCCTCCCGAACAGGTTTCTTTTCAACCGTGGTGCTGCTCGTGGCTGTGCAATACCTCATATCGTTCAACCAACGACAGAGATCCAAATTTCTTTAACGACTTCATCGGGCACAACCACGTTTATTTGAGCCACTTGAAGTCGGGCTTTGCGAGGAGCCAAAAGTACATGGTGATTGACCAACTCAGCGTGTATGGTGTAATAATATCTCACGTTGCTCAGACTTTGTTGAACTTGTATGAAGTCACAACGGGGCATCCTGGTTGGAGACGTCCAGGTTACAAGTCATCATGACGATGAGGGGAGGGAATGAACGACATAAAATCAAGGAATAGATGTATGCGTAAGGATCAGAAAGACAGAAACCGACGAAGCCAGATTGACTGAGAATCAGACATGTCTATGTAGCCACCTTGCCGTTCATGTATGTACCGTGCCCAAGGTGATGATAAACAACAGAGGGAAAAGGAAGAGGAAAGAGCGAAGAGAAAAGAGAAAGAGCGACTGTCACCACGGAAGTATGTACGCGTATGTATGTAGGTAGTGGTGACCGGATTTCAACAAATAGCCAGTATATGTGCTATTTAGGAGCCTGGCTTGATAAATCAGGCCAACATGCAGACAATCAAAGCTGCACACATATCTCAACAAAAATCGCACCTCAATGGAAACTTTTGGACTCTACGCAGCATATACAACCACTATCACTATCGAGAGTTGATCGTTCTAACTACTTTCATCATGAAAATCTTGAGACCAAACGGTCTGCAGGAAGAAACTACCCAACGAAGTGGTAGCTGAATTGTACTACATTTTACTTTTACTACCGCAGTTTCCTTGTTATTCCCCAAAGGATGGGACATTCAGAGCTGAGCTGAACTATCTTGCTCCATAAATGTACGCCGTATGAAAAACCCAAGGAAGATTACTTGAAGCAAATGGATATAATATTATGTGCTAGAGATTGGAGAATACTAAAGCCCAGTTGCCACACAAGTGCGAACTCTCTACATCAAATTGATCAATATCCACCCGGATTAATACTATGATCAAAAGTCAAGGGGAACACATTCATACACCATCGGACAAGCATTTCCAGTCAGACAGCGCTCCTTTCGGGAAATCCGTAGGAAGAACTGATCAGGGCCCCGGTTCCACTTCGCGATATCTGCCTCTGTGGTTCCAGGAGGAAACCCATCTATCGGCCGAAAAGCAGAAATGGGTCCGATGCGCACCTCCTCTGGGATAAACAGTGCGGTTGGTATTCTCGGTTCCATATCAGCATGAGCAGAGTATGAGCTTGCGGCAAGTTCGGAGCTGGGAATTGGTCCTTTTGTTGATTCAAGTAGACTATAATCGGGGTCGGGGGCATTATGGGCTGCATTCATTCCCATTGCGTATGATTCTTCCAGGTCCATGATCGTTTGGCCCACGGTTGCCCATATGGAGCACTGGTAAAATCCTTGCACAAAGGGCGCTTGACGGAGTAGGGCTAGGGCTGCGCGCCGGGTGCGTGGTTCACGGCATCGAAGACTGGTGAACCAAAGCGGAAGACCAATGTTGACGTCAAATGTGAATGGTGGTTGGGTGCCATCTGATCGCACTGAGGCTTTGGATGCAATGGCAGATTGTTCAACAATGTTTTGGAAGCTTGGTAGATAAGCATCAAATTGCATCAACGACAATGATGTGCAGGTCTCCAGCATGACATGTAACATTTCATGATAACTCAACAAATGGGCACAGATACCAATCTCTTGCAGCGATAAAAGGTGTCTGGCGCGAAGAGCTGTCATCGACTTATCAAACGCAGTACGCCAGTTTCTCAGTCTGGTGACCAGACACAATAGCTCAGTATTGAGCTCTTCGGGCAAATGAGGGACCTGAGCCTGAAGTAGGTGCTTGGCGTAACTGCGTTCAAAGAGCGGGATCTCTATAGATAAGAGCACAATCGCTTCCCGAGCAGACTTGAGCGAGTCGAACCGTTCCGTCAAGGCATGTTCACTGCCTCGGAGTAAAGCAGTCACAGGAGCCCCACCACTGGCGAGTGCGAATGTCCCCAAACGGATAAAGATAGGGATAATAGTATCCTCCAACAGGGAAGCTTTGCTCGCAGCCCCAGATGCTATTTGGGGACGCAAAGCGTTAATGAGCTGCACGCCTTGATAGTAAAGCTGCATTGCGCCGTCTGCATTTCCCTCGATGGCCTCAATGCAGATAAAAAGCACACAACTGATCAATCCGACAAAGACGTCTACACTACCCTGCTCGATGCGCTGGCGAATAGCAGATACCGAGCGCGAGTACCAGTGCAAGGCGTCTTGACGGTTTTTAGTGAGAGAAATAATATTATCGCGGCGTTGGAGCACAGGATCTGGGCATTGCTGAGGGCTCTCAAATAGCGTACTAATGGTGATGATGGCATCCCAAACAGCAGGTTCGTAGCGGCAGACCTGTGGGACAACAGTGCGCCAGAAATCAACATCCAATCCACCACCAATAGATGAGGCAGCACACTCAAAATAATAGGCAAATGCACGTCGCTCTCGCCACACTGCATTGGTGTTTGGCGATAATGATAAGGGGTTGGCGATGACCGAGATTGTGGAAGAGGGCCCTACTTCTTCAAAGTCACACTTGCGACCTGTACTGGTACATCGGACACAGCTAGGCTTCTCTTCTCCACACTTGACTCGTCGGATTCTACAATACGCTCGATATCAAACTCTGCCTATGGAAAAGGAAGCAACCTTGGAAGCACCTACTTGCAAGTTTTGCATCCTAGCTTTGACCTTGGGAGGACCCTTGAGCGACTGTTTGAATGGCCCGAGTGAATCGACATGTCGATGGCATTCTATATTTGGCTTGCGCCTAGATACCTCAGCGCGGAGAATGCATACTTATCAAATGGTGAGGTGAGATGAAGCCCACGACCTCGTCGACGTCCCTGATGAGTAAGCACCTGGTTAGTCAGCTATTGTATTGGCGGGTAGGGCCAAGGCTGGAATCCAACTGGCGAATTTTTGGCTACCCCGATTTCACCTAGATTCCGAGTGAACACGCAAACAGCAATGCCTAGCAAAGCTCAAGAATATCTAGGAGACGAGCGTGATCAAGCTTTTTGGAAGGAGTGGGCGAAATTTTATAACCCCGCGAAACATTTATGGATGGCATATGAAGAGCGATGTTCGGAATGTAGCAGTAGCAACAGATGGACTTGAAACCAATGATTTTATCAATATATGTAAATACAATGGGACAGAAAGAGTATTCAGATAAAGAGAAGTAAACAGGTCCCGCGAGGGAAAGGCAGCGAGGCCGCAAACAATAAGGAAACCACAAGAAAGATCCTAGCCTGACCCCCAAAAAGGATTTTCATAACAAGGGATGTGAGAGTCATGTACGGAGTATGTTGGGGTGAATTCTTGGACATTGATGAATTCTTGGGCATTGAAAAAGAATCATGCTCAGCCACGCCGGAAGGGTCGGTTCCCGGAAGCCGTAGAAATGGAGATATACCCCTAGCTGGGGTCATGTGTTGGGGTGGGTGGCTTCCGTGAGCTAGATCCATGTCCCGGCCATGGGGAATTTATCATGAACATGAGGTCTCCCAGATCATTCAAGCTTTGACAGCCGTCGACAAGAATGCCATTACGTCCCCGCGTCCTGACGACCAGCGGATGATGTTCCTTCCCAAGTAAGAAGTGCCCTACTCAGTAGTCACGTAGGTGACAATGAGGTTCATCTCTAGAAGCTGAAGGCTCAAAAGTAGATATAGTGAAGAGGAGTCAGATTCGGCTCTCAACCAGCATTGTCTCTGAGCCTGGCAATGGCCGCTGCAATACCTTCACTCATCTCTTCAGTTTGCTGACCAGCCTGAGACTCAGTAGGGGGCGCAGCTTGCACAGCTTGCGCAGCTGCTGTTTTCCTGCTTTCGGCTAGTACTTCACGAAGAATCGCCTCTTCTTCATCCTCTTCACCCATATTCTGATCGTGTATGTCCCCAACGTTCACGCCTGGCAGTTGAGCCCGGCGTTGTGTGGCAGGAGCAGCGGCTCTCTTCGTACTCTCGACTCTAAAGTCTTCCCGGACCGCATGGCACCATTGTTGGACTTTCTTTTCTCCCCATCCCGGCACAGCGCTGATCTGTTCGGGCTGTGCATTGATGGCATTTTGCAAGCTGCCGAAAGTGGAGATCAAACTCGCGGCGTCGGACTTGTTGATACTTCTGGGGACTGTGACAAACTCAACTAGTGACTCCTTATAGGATTGGGCCTGTTGCGCTCGAATGGCAGTGGGCTGTGCGTTCTCTGAGGACTTGTAGAGCTCGAGATAATGTGCAGCCTCTGGTGCGGACCAACACAATATCAAGGTCAGATTGTTGATAATGGATGTTTTCGAAAGCTCCCTAAGACTGTCTTCGTGATTTGGTATGTCAACCATCACCAGTACAAGGCGGAGGTTGTATTTGCCTGCTAGTTGTTTCACTCGGGAGTAGATGTATTCGGGGTGTAGGCGATGGTATTTCAAGGAGAGAAACATTGCGCAGGTTGTAGTGCCGACCACATAGTCCGCGGGAATGTCAGCATACTCCCATGGTAGGAGTTTTATATGGGTCAGTATTGGGTTCCCCTTTTGTCGTGTGGACACCAAGATCGCGGAAGTACCAGGGCGGTTGACGAGGGTTTGGGGTTTCGGCTGTTGGACTTTGGGTCTTGAAGATGCACCTGGAGCTGGAGAGTTCGTAGGGCGAGCAGGTATGCCACTCTCTGGGCGCGGGGGATCCATCGCGCCTATCAATGTTCTGTTGCTAAATGCAGAGCGATCAACTAAGAGTCGATAAATCGATAAAGCTACTAACTATGGCTTATCTGGATGTGAGACCCACACCGCCCGGGCCAATCTGGCTCAGTTTTCTGCCGCTAATTTTTTTGTTCTTCCTCGACCGCAGGAAAAAAATACCGCAGTCGCAACAAAACCACCATGGACGAATCACACAAGAAACGACGCCTCTCGGACGCTGAGAGCCCGGAAATCAAAGTTGAGACCACTACACCCGCCGCCGAGGCCTCGGCCGCACAGAACAAGAGAACTCTTTTCGTCCGCTCACTACCCACCTCAGCCACGACAGAAAGTCTCGCAGAATATTTCTCGCAATCATACATTATCAAGCATGCTGTTGTGGTTTGCGACAAAGAGACAAAGGCGTCCAAAGGATTCGGTTTTGTTACATTCGCCGACGTCGAGGATGCGGAGAGCGCTCTGAAAGAACTCAACGGGTCCAAGTTCGACGGGAAAGTCATTCGCGTTGACTATGCCGAGTCTCGTAAGCGTGAGATCGACGAGAAGGTTGGACGTAGTGTCCCCACTGCTGCCTCCCGGGAGTCCAAGAAACAGAAGGAAGAGGAGAGAGGGCAGGGCCTGCCGCCCAAGCTGATTGTTCGCAACCTGCCGTGGAGTATCAAGGAGCCTGAGGATCTGAACGTCCTGTTCCGCAGCTTTGGAAAAGTCAAGTTTGCTACTCTACCCAAGAGGAATGGCAAACTTTCAGGTTTCGGTTTCATTACCATGCGTGGCAGAAAGAACGCCGAAAGGGCACTCCAGATGATCAACGGAAAGGAGATCGATGGACGTCAACTCGCCGTTGATTGGGCTGTTGAAAAAGACGTCTGGGAAACAACCAAGAAGGAAGATAACGAGGAGGAAGACGAGGAGCCGAAGGAAGAGAAGGAGTCTGATGATGTTGACATGGAAGATGCCGAGGGTGCTCTGGAAGAGCCCTCAGACGACGAGACCTCTTCCGACGAAGACGACGATGAGGACGAGGACTTGGACGAGCTAGATGATTTGGACGATAACGAGGCAGAGGAGGAGGATGAGCGAAACGCCACTACAATCTTCATTCGCAACCTCCCATTCACCGCCACAGACCAGGTACTATACGACCACTTCAAAACCCACTTTGGACCGCTACGGTACGCACGTGTAGTCCTTGACTACGAAACTGAGCGCCCCCGAGGTACTGGATTCGTCTGCTTCTGGAAGCCCGACGACGCCAACACATGCATTCGTGAAGCCCCCCGAGGAGCTGAAGCTATGGCACCGAACAAAGACAAGCCCAAGTCAAACACCGCTATGAAGCACTCCGTCCTCCAAGATGAAAACTCCGACCCAAGCGGCCGCTACACCCTGGAAGGCCGCGTCCTGCAGGTCGCACGGGCCGTGAGCAAGGGTCAAGCCGCCAAGTTGGAAGAGGAGGGAGTATCACGCCGTATGGTCCGTGACACAGACAAGCGCCGTCTGTACCTCCTCAGCGAGGGTACTATTCCCTCCAACTCCCCGCTGTACAAGAAGCTCTCTCCCTCCGAAGTGAAGATGCGCGAGGACAGCTACAAGCAGCGCGAGACCTTCATCAAGAAAAACCCAGCACTCCACCTCAGTCTTACCCGTCTCGCCATTCGCAACCTTCCCCGCCACATCAACTCCAAGGACTTGAAACAACTTGCCCGAGAGTCCGTCGTCAATTTCGCCAAGGACGTCAAGGCGGGCACGCGCCAGCCGCTCTCAAAAGAGGAGCAGCAGCGATCCCGCGACACGATGAAGGAGCTAGAGCAGCTCCGCAAACAGAAGAAGATGGGTATTGTGCGCCAGGCCAAGGTCGTCTTCGAGACTCGCGAGGGTACCAAGGTCTCCGAGAAAAGCGGTGGCGGTCGCAGTCGTGGCTACGGATTCATCGAGTTCTTCACCCACCGTCACGCGCTGATGAGTTTGCGCTGGCTGAACTGCCACTCCATGACAGTTCCTCCTTCTGCCCAAGATCCCGAAGACAGGGACAAGAAGAAGAGCCTCGTTGTTGAGTTTGCCATTGAGAATGCCCAGGTTGTTAAGCGCCGTAATGAGCTGCAAGCTAAGTCCCGCGAACCCAAGCCCAAGCGCTCGGATGATGCTGAGGGTGAGGGAGACAGAGGTCAGAAGAGGAAGCGCTCCGATACTCGTGGTGGGAAAGGAAAGGATGGAAGGGACGTGAAGCGTGGCAAGACTGAAAATGGAAAGGGCCCCAAAGATGGGAAGAGTGAAGAGGAGGACAAGGCCGCCAAGCGCAACCGCATTATCGGACAGAAGCGCATGAAGCGGAAGTCCCGCAAGGGGAATTAAAGGCATAAATGTTACATGTTACTTTTTAATGTATAGACATTATTTATCCCAGCAGTCAGAGGGAAGAACTGTTCTTTGTACCTACGCGATACCACCATTTCGAAAATGAAAAGCATGGATTTGATATTCGATACTGGGTCGTTGATCCATTTCTCATTGGGTATATAATGCCGCATATTTGATCCAGGTGAAAGCTGCCGCTCGATGATAATGTAGCCCTTAGGTGTTCTTGGCGCCTTCAACCTTGCCGACAATGTTATACCGCTTGCTGAAGAAGGTGTACCACTCATCCAAGACCGTCTTTTCCTTGTCCGGCAGATCATACCACTCCGGTACACAGTCTTCGGGCTTGAGAGAGGATGAAGCAAGAGCACGGGAGGCATCCTTGCCGGCGAAGACTAAGAGAACACAACAGTCAGTATTGTTGTCATTATACTGTTCATAGAATAGATGCTGTACTCACCGCGGTATGAACCCGAGGCACCATAAGCTGAATTCCGGGTCACATCGAAGACAACACCTTTGATGGCGACTAGAGTCGGGCGGTTAGGATCGGTACCTGCAGTGCAGTAGGTATTAGTGACACTCTTTGAGCTGAGCGCATTGGAAATCAGGAATTGGTGGGGTTCTAATCTGTGAAGGGTAAACTCTCATACCGTCGCATTTGGCCAATTCCTCGACAGAAATGGGGTCGTCCTTAGGCGGGTCAAGCTGGACTGCCACTTTGGGTTCGAAGCGCTTAGATTCTCCTGTTTGTTCGACCATTGTGATTGTTGGAGGTGAAGTAGAGGGAAAAAAAACATCTTGAGGGTTGGCGGGGTATCCCGAGGTAGCCCGAGCTTCAGGGCTGCTTACTTGTCGGCTGTCTGATTGACCGGTTAATCTACATACATATATACCTAGGTATTGTATGTACTTAGCTACATTCTTACATATGCTGCTTGAACCCTATATAGATTTAGAACGATTTACATTCCTCTTCTATACACTCTAAATGGGGTTATATGGTTAACCTTGATATTTCGGTCCTAATACGAACAATATATCCTTCAATGTTTCCAGATTATTACCCCATCAAATACTGTGATCGACTGCTTATTCGGGATTGGTACCTTCCGATATTTACAAAGCTTCTCTCCTTTTGCCTCAACCTTCGAATCCGGTTAGCCCTCGTATAGAGTAAGAGTGCTGATATGATGTATCTCATGACGTCAGGATATTGACCGAGAGCTTGCACCTGACCTTGGGAGAGTTCTACAACGTCAACTGCTCAGGCGTTTGATTGCTTTCTTTAACACATCTCCAGTAACACAGTAAAATACTATTATTCGATATGTCGTTCCCCGGCACGCATCCACATCCAAGTTCTACTACCGAACATCCGCATCAAGACCCGGATCAACGCCGGAACTCCACAGACTCTGATGTGATCCATCACCTCTATTTTGAAGACAACGACGGCTTCTTCCCACCAAGTTGGATCGGGAAAGACTCACAGCAGAGACTCTCCACCGAAAACTCGGGTGGCAACAACTTCGAGGGCACTAGGGACACTAGCACTAGTGCCTACAAGGGAAGCACATGAGAATAGTGGAATGTGGCGTGTGTTAATTACAGGGATTCATGTTTAATATAACAGCTGTACTTAGTTATGTATATTGTATACATGTATCCATGTGTTCAGATATTCAGATATTCAGACTTGGGGCTTAAGTTACTCTTGCGAATGCCTTGGAGTTGGTGAAAAGTCTCCATTCCCCCAATGGACCTCGGCAATAATCTCTCCACACGGGATAGCTGCGGGGACTTATTATAATCTACCTACAACATAAACACTCAGAAGATACATGATACATTGGCCAGCACTTTCTGACATTGCCAGTTGTATCGTATGATCACTGCGAACAATACTCTCTTGATTGAGAGCCCCCTATACAGACCGAAGTATCCAATCCAATGGGCGCACAGAGTGATCAGGTCAGCCCCAATTCCCCCTCGCTTCCCCTTAGGAGGGGCCATGTGGGGATAAAATGGATGAACATCAGACACTCTTGGGCCGACTCTCTGATTTGTTCCTTGTCTGGACTTTCCTTTAGTTCGGCCGACGCCGATTGCCTTTTCAGAAGATTTTAACAAATCCCACTAACTCGAAACAGGAAAATACTACTCAGCTAGGCAAAAAAAAAAAAAAAAAAAGGAAAAGGAAAAACTCTCATTCCTGATTCCTGTCGCCTCTCTCTTGTCTGCATTCCTTATATTTCCTTTGAAAGAAATCTCGGTCTGGACTCTTTTGCGCAATTGTTTGTGCTATTCCTTTGCTCTTTCCTGGAGCTTACAAGGAGACCTTCAAGATGTCGCATCCTCCTAACTCGGGGTATGAGAGCCATACTCCGATGGCGGCAGCCATACAGAGCGCAGAGCCCATCCTCCTCTCTGACCCCGAATCGAAGCCTACCAAGATGGACAAAGAAATAGAAGTCACCGAGAAAGACTCATCCAGCGCCAATCGCGCGACCTCGGTCGATAGCGGATCGATGAAATCCACGTATGACCATACTCATCGCAAGCTTAAACCCCGCCATGTACAATTGATCGGAATTGGAGGAACAATTGGTACAGCTCTATACGTTCAGATCGGATCTGGACTGCGGACCAGTGGCCCTGCCAGTTTGTTCATTGGATTCAGTCTTTGGTTAGTCTTTCCCCTGTTATACTGTTTTGTTGACTCTATTGGGTTCTCGACCTGGGTTGTCCCGACTTCGCCACTTTCGACAGCATCAACATGGACGGTAAGTAGGCGGTAATACCAGAAACGGAAAATAAGCCCGCCATTGGATCAAGAAAAGAGAGGCAAAGAGGCAAAGAAGCAAAGAATAAGGAACCACCCAAACAAACAAAGCATCGAGAAACAAGGCTCGAAGCCTGATTCCACAATTTCAGACCAAGGATGTAGGACTCTGTTAGCCCAAGCACTTCCATGCCAACCAGATGTATGAATGTCGACCAAAGTCGCCATTAGCCCTACTTCTGCCCATGCATCTGCCGAAAGCCAGCCGGACACCCAAAGACTAAACCCAGTCCATGATGCCCTTGCCTGGTTTCTGTGTATAGCTCATTGAACGTCCACAATCTTATACTGTTCTCTAGGAGTTGTGTGATTTTGATCATCACCGTCTGTACGAACACCCCCATGCTTCCCAAGCCCTTTGCATCTTTCCCAGCAGCAGCATTCCTTCATACCTGAAACTATACCCCTTACGATCCCAAATGCGCCAACGGTTCAGCTTGCCGTAATGTCAACCGATCGCCCAATCGCTGCAATATTCCTCCGTCTTATTTTTTCCATCCGGTTGCGTAGTATGATATCCAGACTCACATTTTCGTCTCTAGGCTTGGCTGAAATGGTCACGTACCTACCTATCTCATCGCCGTTCATCCGATTCGCCGGCCGCTACGTTGATGAAGCTTTAGGCGTTGCCGCTGGATACAACTTCTTTATTTTTGAGGCGGCACTGGTGCCATTCGAGATTGTCGCCGTCAGCTTGATTATTAGATACTGGACCGATGTGATTCCCGTCGCAGCCATGAATGTGGTTATCATTATACTCTATGGGTTTGTCGTCTTATTCAATGCGCGCACGAGATACGGGCTAATTAATAGGAAACAGAGCACTCAATCTCTTTGCTGTGAAATGGTACGGTGAAGCAGAGTTCTGGCTCTCACTGGGCAAGGTCTTGCTCAGCATAGGCCTCATCTTCTACACATTCATCGTCATGTTGGGCGGCAACCCGCTCGGCGATCGGTTTGGCTTCCGTTATTGGAACGAACCAGGTGCCTTCAACGAGTACTATAAGACAGGTGATACTGGCAAGTTCCTAGGTGTCCTCGCAGGTGTCATCACAGCCAGTTTCACCATCGCCGGTCCGGACTATGTCTCCATGGCCGCTGGCGAGACCATTAACCCGCGCAAGGTGCTGCCCAAGGCCTTCAACGGTGTCTTCTACCGTCTCACAGCATTCTTCGTTCTAGGTGTTCTCTGCGTCGGCATTCTGGTCCCGTACAACGACAAGACCATGGCCGATGCTTTCGATAACGGCAAGCCCGGTGCTGCTGCCTCGCCCTATGTCATCTCCATGGATCGCTTGAAAATCCCAATCCTGCCAGACATCGTCAACGCTGTCATTTTAACTGCTTGCTTCAGCGCGGGCAACAGTTACATGTACTGTGCCAGTCGCAGTCTGTACGGTTTAGCGCTTGAGGGCAAAGCCCCGAGGTTCCTTACCAAGTGCACCAACAGTGGTGTTCCCGTCTACTGTGTCGGCATAGTGCTCATCATCGGCCTCTTGAGTTTCCTGCAGGTATCTAACGGCGCATCGGTCGTGTTAAACTGGTTTGTCAATCTGGTATGAGCCCCCACCTCCACCCCAGTCCCAGTCCCAGTCCCAATTCCTTTTCCATACATCCAACTAACCCTAAATCCAGGTCACCGCCTCCCAGCTCATCAACTTCTCCGTCGTCACTTTCACCTTCATCCGTTTCAAGAAAGCTCTCGCGGCCCAAGGCATTGCCCGGGAAACTTTGCCATACCGCAGCTGGTTCCAGCCGTACATCGCCTACTTCGCTTGCGCAAGCACTACGCTCATGGCTTTCGTCGGTGGCTACACTGTCTTCCTTCCCGGCAACTGGTCCATCCCGACATTCCTCTTCTCCTACACCATGATCGGCGTCTTCCCCGTTATCTATTTCGGGTGGAAATTGTTCCACGGGACCAAGCTCCTCAAGCCCGAGGAGGTCGATCTGGTCACTGGTGTCCCTGAGATCGAGGAGTATACTAGAGACTTTGTGGTCATACCGCCGAAGTGAGTATATCCTCTCTTCCTAGTTATGATTCGGTGCTAACAATGCCCATAGAACGGTCGTGCACAAGTGGTGCCAAATTATATTTGAATAAGATTTTCATGGGTCTCATCGTTGTTTTGGCTAATTGCGATATACTTACGATCAGAACGCACCCAGCTGACTTCCGATGCAGACCTGTGGATACGTGATTCATTGGGCGGTGGTTTGTCTCTACTTTGAACTGTAGACTGCATATGTTTATATGGTGTTAGCATCACTATGATACCCAATCAATGCTCTGTGGTTATTGGAAAATACTGTTTTGAAACAATAGCCGCGATTATTAGTCGTACTTGACATCTAACGACATCCACATCCATGGATGTAACAATGCCTGTTATAATACATATATGCAATATCAACATACATCAACAGTAAGGAGAGTCACATCCTCCATCAACACACACGAATCCAGGCCAGGTCGAGCTCTCCGCGTCGGATGTTTTTATACACAATCAAGCTTCACCCGACCCTCCCTCCGCCTTCTCCTTAGCCCTCAATGCTTCCAACCGCTTCTGATTCCGCTTCCCAAGAACGCGCAGAGTATTAGTCTTCTCAATCTCCGTCATCTGCTGCCAGTTCCCGATCTGCGACAACGTCCCGTCCACGTTAACAACCATCGGACCCAGATGATCCAGTTTCACTTCTGTCCCGCCTCCGCTCATGTCGATTTTAATGCCCCCGTCGCCTTGTTGGTTCGCGACGGGATTTGAGGGGTCGCTGGCGGGGAGGTAGAGTTTCTTTTGGGGTTGGGGTTCTTGGTCTTGGGTCTCTTGGTTTTGGGTGTCTGCATTTTGGGCTGCAGAGTCTGAGGATGCGGAGCCGGAGTTCGAACTTGAGTCACACATTGTACGTGTTTGGCGCGCGCAGTCCGATGCTTTGAAGGTTGTTGTGCACTGCGGGAAGAGGATGTTGTAGAGCCGGGTGTTCGGTGCTTGGATTGCCGGGTTGAGGGATGCCCAGGTAGCGGTAGTACCAGCGGGGACTGAGGCGCGCACGAAGGGATTGACGGATAAGTGGAGGAGAGCGGCGCGGTAGACTGTGCGCGATACTTGCATGGTTCGGGGTTTCGGAGGAGGCTAGGTGGATTTGATGGAGGAAGATAAGGATTGCAGGTTTCTAGAGTCAACACTTCGGCACTTCGATTATATCGTTACACCGCATTCTCCGCGTTGCGCTTTGTATTGTTATCGGTTATGTCTACACAATTAATGATTACTCAAATTGTTATACGCTGGGTATATCATCTTCGATTTTGTCTGTGACACCGAGCTTACACAGTTGAGAGGCCTTGGGTGTGACCACGGGTCAGTCACAATCGTGAGTCTGCTAGAACAAAATCTCCCCAGCCTGTCCAGAACCCTCTCCATATATAACGTAAAGGTATTTAGTCTGTAAACGAGTATTTGGCATCACCGATGATTTGCATATGTTCCCAGCGGTTTCAAAGCTTGGAAGACCTTGCCGGGAACATTGAAGATCTCCACGGCCGTTCCAAGCATATAGCCCAAATTCTCCGGATTTTCGCCTAACATGTCACAGAGAGCATTCGAATTGATCTAGCCTAGGTCGACCGGGCATTGGCGTTCTACGCGCGGGCATGCCGCATTGATACGGTCGTAGATGTTATACTATCGAAACCACCAATTGACCTGCAAGCATATCAGCGACAGACACGAAGCCTACGAATGAAACATACTTACCGAAGCCGTAACACCTCCACCAACTCCCTTAATACTATGCCACCATCCCCTGGGAATGAACAGCCCATCACTAGGCCCAAGGCACGCTTCAAAGCCAACCCCAGCATCCGAACCAGCAGAAACCGGAGTTCCCCAAACCATCTCATCTAACAACGCTCTCTCCCTCCCTTGCATCATCTCCTCACCCCGGAAAGCCGCTGCTTCCCGACTCCCACTCTTCCCTAGCTGCCTCCTCACAGCCCCAAACACAGCCTGTCCATCCGTCGGCGCAAGCAGCCGCACAACCTTCTCCCCAGCCAGCTGGACAAACATGTTCGGGTTCGGGTCACGGTGGAGTGGCGTATAAGTGGGCGGGTGTCCAATCCACACATTCGTACCGTATACATCGCCCTTTCCCGCGCGCACCACAAGCTCCGGCGTCGGGAAATCAGCTCGAAGGACGGGAGGGAGGTCAAGGAGCTGGCATTGGGCTAGGTATAGTCGTGTTGATTGGGGAGTGGACTCGGCCGTGCGCATCCAGTCGAGGAACAGCGTGAGCGGCGCGTGGAACTGCCGGAAGCTATGGATTTCTGTTGCCCTGTCGTCCGGTTCGGATGTAGTGTCTGTCGACGTGGATTCCGTGAGCTCGAGTGGGACGAACGCGTCGGCGCCGTGTTTGTGGAGATATTCCAGGTTCAAGCTTAAGGTGCCTAGTGTTGACTGCGGACTCGCGCTTTTGAACCATTGTTTCAGGGCCGGGAGACCTTGGAAGGTAGAGCGTGGGAGAATTGCTGGTTGTTCAGGAAGGAAGCAACGCTGTTGGAAGGTGTCCAGGGTGGCATTTTCGAGGATGCCGAGTGGTCGGTATTGAGGGTGTGAAGGAGCGGAAAGGGTTCGGATACTTGATCGGGATTTATAATGGAGGGATGAACGGGGGAGTCCTGCCCTGACTCGGATTGACCATGGCTGTAGCTTCATCCAGATCGACGTGGGGAGTTGAAAGGAGGCGACTACAAGAAGATCACGATGATAAACCGGCTTTTGCTCCGGCAGAAAAGAGTAATAGTACGTATACCGGGGCATGGGTTTTATTGTTTTCATATTCATAGATCGCCTGGTTTCAACATAAAGTCTACTCTATAAGAAAAGATCGAAGAAGACATCTAAAAGACCACAAAAAAGAGTAAAAGAGTAGTGGACAAGGTACCGAAAAGACTACCAAAACGCCATTGGGAAAGACAGAAGGCTAAGGCGGTGGGGAAGGCGGGAGCCTTAAAGACATCCGAGGTATCAAAAGCTCATTTACGATACTGATTCCCAGACTATGTATGTGGCATGAGCTACCGATTCAGGGACAGAAGCTGACCTCATTCCACCTAGGCATATATGTGGTCCTCTGCGAGCATGCAAACCCCATACGCAAGTGGAATTGGACGACGCTGTTTATGGCTTCTACAGATTGGTCCAGTTTCCCCCAGTGCAGGGTTGGCCCGTGGAGCGGGATCTGGTGAAATCCATATACTACGATGGCGTAGTTCATTGGCCTACGCAGCTTATTGATATTGAACCTGTTCCTCTGCTTGGACCAGATCCCTCAGACCCTCCATATCATAGATGGAGTCCGCACACTGGATTTTTAGCTGGTGCCCCAGGCTGCGAACCCTACTGAAGCACAAGCGTTAGTATGTCACCAAGCAATTTCCCCTGCGTATTATTTCCCCTCTAACCATTCTCTGAAAAGGATCCAATCACGAGTCATTTATGTAGGAGTATTACCCCACTTGTCGATCACAATGAAGTTACTCCGTACGTGAAGCCGAGGTCGATAGGCATCCCCCGCAGTTGTGAGAAGCTACATCATACATATGTACCTTTGCGCGTCGAAGACACCTGGCGAAAGGCCGTTTATGTAACTTGTATTTTCCTAGCAAGATACACTTACATTTCGTGCCACGTTGGGTGTCCACGTCAATATTAACATGTCCCAGGTCTCACCGTCATTGTGTTGCCTGTAATTACTGTTAACGTGCAACATGCCTTCTTCCATCGCCCGAATTCATAAGCGCCATGCTTACAGCAAGGATGCACACACTTATTACCCGGTTCTCATAGTAGGCGCTGGAGAGTCGGGGGTTGCCATGGGCTGCCGGCTCAAAGAGGTTCTGGGGACAGACCAGTTCCGAATATTCGAGCGTCAGTCCGGTATTGGAGGTACCTGGTGGATCAATAGGTATCCGGGAGCTGCTTGCGACATGTAGGTGGCCCAAGTCAAAAGCTTGTTTACTAAATAACTAACACCGAAGGTAAAGACCAGCGACATTCTATTCCTTCTCCTTTGCTCAGAAAAAGGACTGGTCCACACTCCATCCATCTGGTCCAGAACTCGCACAGTATATGGCAGATGTCTGCGAGAGATATCAAATTGTGGACAAGATTCAACTGAATACGGATGTGAAGGAACTTCGATGGATCGAGGATGACGAGGAATGGGAGGTTACGCTTTCGCACCTTGTCCCTGGAACCGGCGATCTAGCTCAGCACGAACGAGATCGAATTGCAGCCCAGGAAGGTCATCACAAAATCTATGTAAAGACAGAAACTGTGCGAGCCAAGGTGGTCGTCAGTGGTGTCGGCGGGTTGGTAGAACCTAAGACATGGCCGAAGGACATCCCAGGTATTGAGGACTTCGAAGGTAATATCATGCATACGGCTCGCTGGAACGACCAGATTGATTTGGAGGACAAGAATGTCATCATGATTGGTTCCGGCTGCAGCGCCGCGCAGGTAGTGCCCGAGCTGGCCAGGCCAGAGGCCAATGTTCGATCTATTACTCAACTCATGCGGACTCCTCCGTGGGTCCAGCCTGATATAATCCCTCCCAAATATCTCCCCTTGTACGAGAAATGGTCGCCTACACTCATGACCCATGTGCCTGGACTGGCGTCATTCATACGAAGAGTTGCTTTCTTCATGCTGGAGAAAAGTTTCTACGAGATGTTCACAGACACTGCATGGGGCCGAAGAGCTCGACCGCAACTAGAGAAGAAGTTTTTGGATCACATGCGCCAACTTGTGCCAGAGGAATACCACGAGATCTTGACGCCGAACTACAGCCTCGGCTGTAAACGACGGATCATCGACGGCACCTGGTATCGCAGTCTCAATGCCCCAAATGTGGAACTGACTACCCAACCTCTGACAAGGGTCAATGCGAAGAGCGTGACTCTTGGTCCGGGCCGCCACTATCCACCCCACAAGTCGGACGACGCCGTTGAGGCCAGGGAGATTCCCGCCGATGTGATCATCATGGCCAATGGCTTCGAAACCAACCAATGGCTGCACCCGCTAAAGGTGATTGGCAGGGAGAGCAGGGATCTTGAAGAGGTCTGGGCGGAGCGCGGAGGCGCCCAGGCATACCAGGGCATCGCAATGGATTCTTTCCCAAACTTCTTTATTCTTTTCGGTCCGAACACGGCAACAGGGCACACCAGTGTTATTTTCGCCACGGAGAATGCAGTAAACTACTCTTTGAAGTTTATCAAGCCGATCTTGAATGGACAGGTTAGCTCGTATGAAGTAAAGGAGGATGCTGAGCGTGTATGGACTCAGCAGGTGCAGGATGCGCTTCAGCAGAGTGTGTTCCGTCGTGGGGCGTGCTCTAGCTGGTACATCACTGCCGATGGTTGGAATTCAACCACATATCCGTGCGTTCCCTGCTTGCTGGTTCCTGATTGTTACTGACATAGTATTCAGATTCACTCAGATTCACTATTGGCTGCGTTGCACGTTCCCCGTGTGGCGGCATTGGACTGCGCGACTCACGAGAAAGGGGCGGGTTTTGCGAGGTATCCGGAAAACACTCCAGGGATCTGTCATTCTTGGTCTCGTTGCTGCCTTTGGCTTCCTACACCAGAATCCTGAACAAAGGGCTCGGTTGGTGCAGTCATTGCTGGCTGGGAAAGAGTGGTTGGTCTCAGCAGTTAGGTAATTGCGCTGATATATCTTTTCTTTCGGGTTTATTCGAGACTTGTATCATTGGGATTGGGGCAATATATCATGAGCGAGAAATCTGTGCCATATAACAAATTATGATCATATCCATGAGTACATATATTCTCCATTTGTAAATGTGCCCCGGGGCCAATGACCGGCCGGATGATCAGATGAGTAAGCCGAATCTGGGGAAACCCCGCGAGAGAGGAATTTCTCCGCACTTCGACGCCGGTATCTCTCTCCGGCTACTCATTGAATCGCTCCAATATTCTGCAGGTCATGGCTTCAGAGTCACCTCAGCTAGAGATGTCGCCGCCGCAACCAGACCCCCGCGATCAGTCCATCGGTGCGTCCGATTCCAACAAGAGAAAGGCGGAACAAGGCAACGGAACACAGGCGCGCACAAAGCGGAATCGCTACATCTCCATTGCATGGTACGATATGGCCTGATCCGGCACTTTTTCTGCTTTCCGTTACCTCGGTTGATTCACCCTCCAGTCTTGCGACTGGTCGGATAGCCTGTTTTGCATTCAAAGTCATATGATTATGCCTTCTCCTTCGGTACCTTTGTAGGAAGATCAGCGCTAACCATAGAGTTTTCAGTAATGAATGCAAGCGGCGCAAGATCAAATGCAATGGCCAGATGCCTTGCCAACGGTGTGGTCACCTGAATTTGGAATGTAAGTGGCTTTTAACCCTGCTGGCGGCTTGCAACTCCTGTGTCCGAGCTGTCCGATTCTCGGTTTCGAGCTGACCCAATCCCCAGGTCGCTATGCGCCTAATTGTTGTAATAACAACTTCAAAGATTCGGAGTAAGTCAAGGAATAAAACCCGTCCGGCACTTGACACTAATAGCCGAGCTAGTGAGTTCCGGTCGATGACAGATCAGATCACCACTTTACAAGAGCAAGTCAATAGCTTGTTCACCAATCTCAATGACCTTCGTACCCAAAGACCAGCTTTTGAGTCACCAGCGTTTGAGCATCTCTCGCGCGATGGGTCTCAATCGGTCTACACTCCAATGCAAGCTGGTCTAGCAAAGCCCCGAGCCCGTCACCCACGCTTCCATGGTCCAACAAGCTCGGCCTTCAATTTTGACGTGGCCAAATCCAGCTTACAGAATATGGGTATTACCCCAGCGGAAGATGGAATCCCAGACGACTTGACCACCGCACATGTTTCTCCAACTGGCTCCCCAGCTCCCAATCTGGGACAGCTTCTTCCAATCACACACCCTACCAAGGATCCAATATGGACGATTCCGCGTGAAGAGGCAATGCGTCTTTGTAAGGTTTACGAAGAAGAGATTGGGATCATGTATCCTGTGGTGGATATCGCCAAGGTTACCACCCAGGCTAATCTGCTCTACACATTCATAGAGGCTGCTACCAGGACAGGCTTTGCGCAACGGGGCTTTCCAGGCTGTGATGGTCTCCACGATGAAAGCTCGATTATTCTTAAATTGATTCTCGCAACCACGCTGGTCGTGGAAGGGGGCGGTCAAAGTGAACTTGGGCAGCGGCTCTACTTGGATGTTAAGCCATTTATAGAATCAAAGTTATGGGAGTCTCATACCATCAAAACTATCCAGCTCTTTGCTATTGTGGTAAGTCAAGGCCTCTTCAACTGTCACAGTCAATAACTCTAACTCTGTGTCCCACTCCAGGCCACATACCATTACCATACAGATGATGACGCCATGGCTTATCGGCTTATCGGATTGGCGGCACGAATGTGCTTAGAGATGGGATTGCACCGCCGTGATGCTTTGGTGAAATCATTCCCAGATGAGGTGCAGTGGGACGAGATCACTCGACTATTCTGGTCAGTCTACAGCTTGGACAGACGATGGAGTCTAGGAACGGGATTACCTTTCGTGATTCAGGACGAGGATATTGATCCGAACTTACCAGAACCTGTAAGGCTGCATATCTTTTGGCATGCAGTTACCTTTATTAACTAACATGTGGAAATTACAGGATGCATCGCTGCCTTACTTGCGCTGCATGGTCCTATACAACCGGATCAGCTCCAAGATCTGGTACTCTGGTTTGGGCTCCGAAGGCACCACTGACATCCGTCGTGATGAAATCGGCTACCTGGATTACCAAATCCTACAGTGGTACAAGCAAGTTCCAGACGAGCTCAAGTTCTATCCCGTCGGCTCCCCTAAAAACAACGAAAACGTAAGCAGAGGCATGAGGCGGCTCAGGGTTCTCTTGTACCTGCGGATGAACCAGCTACGCATCCTGATATATCGCCCTGTGCTCCATTCTCCTGCCAGCATTGCCGAAGACCGAGGCCACGCCCAGACTGTCGTGGAAATAGCCAAAGACACAGTCCGTGTCCTAACTCGGCTAAACCAGATGTCCGATATTTACCGGACACAGCAAATAACGTTTAATTATTTCCTAGTTGCTGCATTGGCGGTGCTGTTCTTAGCAGTGTCCCATGCTCCGGTCGAATTCAACCGACAAGTCCGCGATGAATTTTACATGGCGCTCGACTTGGTCAACGGGTTCAGTACCAAGTCCTACGTCTCCAAGCGGTTATGGAAGACAATCAAGGGCTTACGGAAAATAGGCGAGAAACTTGGCGTTCTCGCCCGTCCTTTTGGGCCAGACTCAAGTGATCCTCATTCAAGTGCTGCAGTGGCTATGGCCGGGCTCGCCGGACATCCAATCCAAGACCTGTCTATGTATGGACCCATGAATGGTGGGAATGAACTCGGAAATAGTCCTCTAAATGGACTCCAGATGAGCCAAGAGTTAACAAACCTGTTTGAGGCTGTTGGCGCTTTTGGTAATTTCATGCCTAACACTTCGAGTGATGGTATTAGTGGCTTCGTGGGGCCAGATGGGGAAATTCAGAACACCGGCGAAGGTTTATCGGGGGTTTTGGGTGATGAGGGAGAGTTTGCTCGCGTCATTCGGGACTTGTTTTGATATTTAGTCAATACCCTTTGATAGTTACATGTTGTAATAACACCAATGACAGCATTGGTTAGTTGAGGCTTCCAAGATATGAGTATCAATAGCCCTTCAAGTTAAGTAGCTATATCCCCAGGTCAGCTGACACGTGACTCATGCCGCTCAGGCAAATTGAAACCTGCCAGCATTGACTTCACTTTTTGCCATCGTGAGATATAGCAGACACAATAGCTGCCACAATACGTGGAACAGCCCTGGAAGACCTCTCTCTCTATCCAACTGCCCACCGCCCCCACGAACCGAACGGACCTAACCCGATTCGACCGACACACCCAACCTCCAAGCCCGAGTCGCCAATATTAATCTCCGAGTGTTTTGAGATCCGGTAAGCGATCTGATAATTTTCAGTATGAAGGCTATAAGAAACTGATAAGATTTTGGTGGGGTCCAGCCTTAGATCCAACCTCTTCCCCGTTGATCGCACAATCTCCCCCCTCCCGCACATTGCTATGAACGTCTAGCTTTTCGGCCCCTCCATCAACTTCAAGATCCCCTACTATTTATTATACTTGAAGTCTTTCGTTCTCACCTCCCAACTCCTACACCCTTCCTCGCCACGATCCAGCACCTCCGCGTGACGAAATTGCTTCGTCTGCGCCAACATCCCCGAAGACCTCACCCCCCAGCTCGGCAACGTGTCGAGAGAGACAGGTTCGGCGTTGGCCGACGGCCTCGACAGGCTGGATTTGAGTCAACTGTCTGAATCGACCCTATCGTCATCTGTGTCCGCCTCGTTCGACATGTCGTCCTCGGAAGGAGCGCCGGAGTCCTGGATTTCCTCGTTTTGTTCGTTGATGGGCCATGAGTTTTTCGCAGAGGTGTCGGAGGACTTCATTGAGGATGATTTCAATCTGACTGGTCTCCAGTCACAGGTGCCCATGTACAAGGAGGCACTAGAGATGATCCTCGATGTGGAGCCGGAGGATGACGAGGAAGAGGAGGAGGAAGAGGAGGAGGAGGAAGATGAAGACGATGCGCTCGGTGGTGACCAACCTGGATACAGAAGAGCAGGCGACCGGCGACACGCCCGAGTCGCAAGCGATTTGAGCGTGATCGAGAGCTCCGCCGAGCTCCTGTATGGGTTGATTCACCAACGGTATATCACTTCGCGGCCCGGCATTCAACAGATGCTCGAAAAATATGAGATGCAGCATTTCGGCACCTGTCCGCGAGTCAACTGTAACGGATGCAAAGTGCTCCCCGTGGGCCGGTCCGACACCCCTGGCCACGAAACGGTCAAGCTCTTCTGCCCCGGTTGCATGGATATTTATACACCCCCTAACAGCCGTTTCCACTCTGTTGACGGCGCCTTCTTCGGTACAACGTTCGGATGTCTGTTTTTCATGACATTCCCAGATTTGGATATCGGGCCCCGCCTTGACGCGACATTGTCAATGATGTCGCCACGGAGTGCATCAACGCAGTCTCGCACTGGCTCCCTGACACGAACCCCGGCTGGTCGCCAGGCACAGTCGCCCACGCCGGAAAATCAGCCGCTGGAAATCAACGGGGTCCGGACACCCAACCTCTGTCCCGGACTCGGTAAGGGCAAGATCTATGACCCCAGAATCTACGGCTTCAAGGTCTCTGAGGTCTCGCGTGTCGGCCCGCGTATGAAATGGCTGCGCATGAAACCCAAAAACGTTATGGAGCTCGACGAGGCGTGGAATCACGAGCACGGGCTGTCTCCACAGGAAATACGCGACGATAAGGATGGCGATACCGAGATGAACGCGGAACAAGCGCAAGATGCTGTCATTGCGAACCGCAAGAAAGCCCCGATGCGGCGCCGGCGACAAAACCTTGGCGCCTTAGTCTCCACAGATCCGATGGACGTGCACGGTCGATGAAGCTGGGTAAAAAAAAAGACTTGCATTCGTGGTTTTTTCCAAGATTGAGTCAACCGTGTCATGGGAAGATCTGTGCCGTACCCTTGGCTGTCGAATGATTGGTTCAGAAATTGATGACAATGATGACAGATGTTTGAGCTTGTTTTACTCGCTGCTTTGAATGGGCTATCTTTTTTTCTTCTAATCTATTGGGCTTCTATTCTGTCTGCGCGCATCTTCCCTGGCCTCCTTCCATGATCCTCTTGTTTCGAATACCAGGATCAATCCGTCTCCATTCATTGTTTTATTCTTCTTCTTTTTTTACGTCCGTAGACTCAGCACATTATTTTTTTTTTTTGAATGGAAGGTGAAGTAGTATACATTGCTTTCCATACTATTCTTTCCCCTCGAATGCTTCACACTTCCCATGTCTATAATGAGTACGGAGCAGCCCAACATTCAAGGGTCCACCTCCACCTCCACATATTAAAAAACAAATCATCATAAGAGCAACAGAGCCTCAGGTACTCCGTACTGTGGTGTACCGCAATCTGCAAGTTGAAGCTGAGCCTCCACCTTTGAGCCTCTAACTGCATATGAACGTCACCCAACGGGCTCGTATACACCGGCGTCCCCGACGTAACCCAATTTATTGGAAATACTAAAACATTCCAAATCCGATACAGCACGTTCCCGAGTCCGTTCAATCATGCGTTGGCGTTCCTTGTCCCATTCAAGACCTTAACGCATCGGCGACGCCGATGTCAAAGGTGCACCACCTATGCCCGTGCCACCTATGACAACAGTCTCGTATTAGGCCGTACCTTGCTTCCGTGCACTTCCAAGGTCCACGGAGGTTATCAATCTGATTTATAACAATCCCTCATAATTACTCATAGTTTATCATCATTGGAGAAAAAAGCACACATAATTTATAATCCAGATTGGTACAAAGAAACACTAAGTCGATCTTGTATAGTGCACCAGACTGGCGGACTGGCGGACTGGCGGAACGGCGGGTAAGCGGTCCGCCTGGGAATCCCATTGAGGATTTAGCGTATCTGCGTATAACTGTTAGCGTATATGTATATGCATGTCCAATCCTGGTCAATTATTGGGGTCGGGCGCGTACAATTTGACTTGATTTATCCTATTGGAATGCCGAGATAGTGGTGTAACGCTAGAAACTGTCACATGGGGCATATCCATGGCCAAGGGCGGTTCTTGATGCATTGTGATTCCCAAGCATTATCGTATGGAGCTGGTATAGTGGGTCTTTGAGCGCATTGTGTTGGTTTTGGTTTTGGCTGAATGAGGGGGCTTTTATATTGCCACGCTCCTGTGTTCTTTTCTCTTTTCTTGGAAACCGCTATAGTGAGTTTCAGTTGTTGAACTTGGGTTCTTTGTTGTCTCTTCCTTCTCCTGAATCTTCAGCGCTTAGATCTTGGCACCGGAGCATATCAATCTCCAACAGTGACCTACAGTTGGCAATGAACTATATATTGGTTTCCTCTCTAATGTTCTATCACTTTCCAGCTAACAATTCTGATTATCCTGGCCCCTATGAATCTATATTTGGGAGAATAAGGTGATAGACAGATCAATGAACGAACGAATGGTGAGATCTTTAACTTTAATGCCCTGCATAATCTTTCTTATGTCTTGGCACTTGATACCTTGATAGTCCTGTAAATATGTTGGACATCCTAATATGTGAGATACTATATATTGAACCGGCAATATAATCATTCCTGATTTGATTTGACTATCGCCTTATTACAGTGTACGGGAACTTATTATTACGTAGGTAAGGAGTAATGTCATTATGAAAGTCAAGAGAGGTCCACGAGGGAAGGGGAGAGAATAAGTATTTTGCTTTCCAATCCGACATCCTGTGATCTGTGGTCTAACAAAGGTGAACTACTGGGCAACGCGACTGGAGTGGCTTTCCTCCCGAGAGGTCTCTTAGCCAAGCCATATCGACAGAAAAGGGGTTTCTTTCAGCTTCTAGGATTACAGTTCAATGAGCTTTAAAATACGGAGTAATTTCACCCGGTTTAGAGCAGACTGGAGATAGTATTTGCTGCTTCCAAAGCACTATATAAAACTTCTTCGGGACCTTTGGTCCCAGAATTTGGAAATAAGTAAAATAGGAAAGGAAGAGCAAAACAAGCCTTTAATTACCATACCGAAAGCATATCAGCACTTGGAAGAACTGTAAATAAGAACACTAGTATTGTCCATCTACCACGTTTGGGAAATATTGACGAGCGCACGTTCTCCCTTCGCCCGTCGGGAAGAACCCGAGCCTAAATCCTCAATCCCCCCATTAATACTCCGTCGTTTCAAAATTCCATTATCAGAGGTTCGGGTGGCAGATGGTCCACAATCTTGTACAATGTATGCCCAATTAGTGCCACGCACTGCCAATGTGGAAATTACCCCATAACCATAATCAATTAACGATCTGGACCAATGGCCCCCAAAAAGGCCCAATCCAGAATCCAGGAAACAAAACCAGTATTTATACAATACTCTGTACTGCGCCAAAAGCACCAAACTCACCATGTACATAGGTATATGCACTCGTCGCATCGATTTCCTCATTTGTCAAGGTTAAAATTATTCGCCCATACAAAGAACTCCCGACATACAAGATAGAAACTGAAAGACCTACCGTTCCCAATACTGCGGTCTCCCGTGCTGACTGCGGCCAGCCCCGCTGCAGAATGTGGAGTTTGACGGCGCATATCCCTTAAGGCGCCCTATGGGTCTAGACGGTGACAGGCTGGGTTTAATCGTCATTCCAACGGGATTCACGTTCGGCTTCTTGGCTGGTCACATATGTAGTGGATAGCTCTAGGAACTTTGTTCCGCTGTACTTTTTCAGTTGCATATTCCTGTTTATTTTGGTTGTTTTACTTAGATGGAGCTACTCTCGGACTGGGGTTGCCTCGCAATGGTATGTATGTTGTACTATGGATATATCGTCCTCTGTATACGAAGCACGGAGCACGGTGTCCGGAGTAGGTATTCCTTGGCGAGCATATCAAAATTGTCAATTATCAAGCTAACCAAGCTAACCAAGGCTGAGAGACCCCTTTTTTTGTCCTTTCTCTCCTTAGTCTTATTCGGGATTTCCCTCATTCCAAATTCGTTCAGCAACATTGACCGAGTTGACATTTTTGGCTTGCGCCGTAGATAAGGTTGGGGGCAATGCGGGTGAATCACTGCAACATGCAACATGCAACGTGCAAAGAGGGGAATTGGGAAGAGGAGGAGGAAAATCATTTTATTATACAACACCTTCCTTTTTGGCCAATGTTAGCTCCTTCGTTTATGCATATCTCCATATTTTTGATCCACACCAGTCAGGGATGGGGGATAGGCGGGAACACTGCAGACCAGAGCCGCCAACCCTGATAAGAAGATGCTCTCCCCAAGCTAAGCTGGGATAGGAAAAAGAAGGCTATTGGCTGGCCCTCTCGCCCCTCAACCCCTGCCATGTGGGTTGAGCGGGAATAAAACTACCTAAATTATTTAGCTGTTGTTTTTCGGTTTCAGCCCCAATCCTCTAATAGTCAGTGAACGACAGAGTACGGAGTGGTACGCTAGTAGGCTATTCCCGAAATATTGGGTGGTTATTTTCGCATCATAATACTCCGTACACTCTACCTAGGTATGATCTCCCGAGGTTCTTTGTGTTATTGCATATAGCATCCGTGCCACCGGACTTGCATGGCAATCATTGGAGGCGTCAAAGGCGGGCTATTACTCCGAGACCTTTGGGACCCGGATGTAAACTGTTTATTCTAGCCGGGGCGAAACATTGCCAATCCGAAGTGGATGCGATTGTTGGGAAAAAAGCCAACATGCTAGGCGTCTTTTGCTTGGCTCCAGGGTGTTTCTTAGTTTGGAGGGGACCTTGGTTAATGTGTTGTCCTTTACCAAAGTACAGAATGCTTTGAAAGGAGGGGGGAAAGAGTTGAGGCGCAGCACAATTCACGGACCACCTCCGTACCTCTCTGCGCGTATAGTACAACTATGTAACCGGGATAGTGGATTCTGATGGGGCAGACGGAGGATATTGCAGATTGCATCATCCGATGAATTTATTGGAATTAACTGAAAGTGGATGCCAATTTACAAAAATCTTTTTCAAAGCCAATTCGAGTGCTTTAGTCGAACGGGCCCAATATACCGGGATAAAGAAGTGCTGTGTGGGGTGTGGGTATTGTCTCTTTCTGCAGGGATCGGGATTTTCCCAGTAGATTGGTCCTTAGTTGACAGTGCACTTGAGTTAGGATTCTTGAGTCATGTATAAACTTGTCCGCTTTAAGAAACTGGTGGTTTTCATATATATGTCTCATCCTTGGATATTAGGGCTACCAAACCGGGGAACTTCAGAAAAGAAATACATGGTACGTCAATCACCGTTGAGATCTCCAGAACAGGAAATCGTTTCAGCCGTGTAAAATGTTTTTGGCTAAGCTGAAATTGAAAATCCCGCATGGGTTTGGGGGCCGTGGAGTTATGCAAGTTAAGTTGGATTTGGACCAATCACTATGAGAACTTCCAAGGTTATAGGATTCTATTGTTGAGTATCCAAATCCGTCAACTGTACTCTCTGGATCTGCGTTTAATCAAAACAGAGAAAGGAATCAGACAAAGAAAGAAGAAAAGAAAACAAAATATCAAGAAGAAATAGAAAAAGAAAAAGAAAAAGAATCCATTCAACGTGGCTCCCTAGCTCACCCCTGTTCCCTTAACACCACGCTACCAATAAAAGAAGAATCAACACCAGTTATCATGCAGTTATCTCGTCACACATAATAGGGGGGAAAAAGGCTGGCACAAATAAAAGACACAGAAAACAATAAGAAAACAAAATAAATAAATAAATAAATCGAGAGTGGAGAGCCAACTCGGAAAAAGGCAACAGGAAAAAACCCGGCGGATAGACTGGGAATCCGACGTTCGGGAGATCAGGCCTGGATGGGGCGGAAATATGTACCCGCAATCCGGGCTCTCTCGCCCCCGGTCCGGTCACCTTACGGCCGTAGATCGTACTCATACAGGCCATGCATTGAACGAGGCGAGCATGGGCCTGATTCCGGTGTGAGTGGGAATGTGAAAATAGATGCCTCTGGTGACGTCGATGGTGCTCTCTGGTCCTCGTAGTATGCAAGCGATGGCATCTGGGAAAAGAAAATGCGGGCATATATTAGCTGACTGGTCGGCATGGTGAGTAGGCTCAGCGAGGAAAATGTACCGGAAGCCCAGAAGGCAGATGTTGAGAATGGGACTGCGCTTGAGCTTGCTGTTGGCATAGGTCGATTCCGGCCATTGTTGTGTAGCTCATGCTGAATGGACTGATCAGGTCTTCGTCGTAGGCGAGTTTGCGGGATTGCATCGATGGGAGCACGGGGACCAGCGAGGGGACGGGCTCGCCATATTCGGTCTGATAGGCGACTTCACTATAGTTGCTCGGTGCCGTGTGGTAGATGGGGGATTGGGGGTAGGCAGACTGCCGGTAGGTGTCATATGACGACATGGACGGGTATGAGAAGACTGGTGGGGGCGAGGCAGAGAGCTGACGAGTGCACTGCTGGGCGAACATGGTTTGACGGTCCTCGGGGGAATAGTAGTCGTACGAGGCAGCTCGGTCTGACTGCGAGTGAGGTTTGACATCTGTGACTTTTGAGGATCGCTTTGTTCGAGTCTTGGGCGATGGCTTAGGAGACACCGGCTCTGCGTGTGATTGTTCTGGCGAAGCAGAAGTTGCAGCTCGTCTCTCGAGGTCCTCCAAGCGGCGCTTCAGTTTCTTGCCTGTTGGGTTGCGCCGAGTCAGAAATGTAGCCTTAGGATGGGATTTATCTTTTTTTTTTTTTTTCCTTACGATAGTTGCGCTGGGCGATACGGTTTTGGATGCGCCGACGCTCTGCGAGGTCAGAGATCTTGGTCCAGTCCTCGTTTGGGTTGGCGTTTGGGCTGAATGCGCTGCTGTTGCTGTGACTACCACGAGAGCCTGAACGGCCATCATACGATGGAGAGCGATTCATGGTTAAAAGAGGTAAAGGCTAAGAGGAGAGAGATAAGATACAGAATAGAGAATAGAAATAGAAATAGAAATGGGAACAGGGAATAGTATAGTAGATGTAGAAGTGGAAGATGAAAGCGGAGGGATGTGATAACGTTATGAGGCTAAAGACCCGAGACCAAGTGGATGCCAGTATATTTATATATCAGAAGAGGACTTCCAAGGTTAAGGCCATTGATCAGCTGGAATTGGTTTTTCGGGCCTTGCAGCTAAGCCCCGTCGCGATAACCAACTCAGTCCGTGCTCGAATACCATTAGACTCGACCTGCCATGTGCACAAAGTCCCGGTTATTATTTTATTATTTTCATTTCTTTTTCTAATTAATTGCATTCAGGGATCCACGTTCAGCCTCTGGTAATACTGCAAATTGACACTCTTTGGGATTTATGAAACCTCGAATTACCTACCTAGGTACTCAAATACCATAAGTCCATTAAAACAGAGTCAAAACGCCTAAATACCTAACATAGTAGATACCTAAGACACTTGAAAACACCAGTGCTAAAACCAAAACCAAAGCCAAAACTACTAAAACACCGACAGACCGGTCAGTCGCGGATCGGGGGGATCTCAGATCTAACATGTAGCACCAAAGTGGTACGGCGTATGATCAAAATCCAAGACGGTAGGATGGATTATTGGATTTAGGCCGGGACACGCTAAGCAGACGTTCGCTTGGAGGGTGATCCTCATTCGACCTGACTGGCCCGAGACACGATATGTCCAGGGATGAAACGGGATGGACTTTGGGGTTACACCTTGCGTTTTACTTTTTCTTCTAGATATTTATATTCTCACGTGGGTTGCTTCAATGTGCACGGTTACCACGTTTCTTTTTTCCTTTTTTTTGCTGGTTTTTTTTTGCTGGTTTCTTTTTTGGTTTTTTTGACTTCATCTTGGCAACGGACTAAGAGGATAAAGATCTGACTCTTTGGCTGATCTTGAGGATTATTCTGGCAGTAGAGTATTGGAGAGTATTGGAGTGATATCCAAGACTATAGACAACCTTGGAATGAGAGAACTAGGAAAAAAAGACCAAAAAAAAAAAAAAAAAAAACAAAAGCAGTTTGTCTCTGGGAAGTCTAGGTGCCCTGGAAAAGTAGGGCCTGTATTGCCTACAAATACTCTCTAACCTACAATTGGTTCGTTCGTATACATTTATTCATCCCTATGCCTGTACTGGAATAGAGCCACTTTCCTTCAGTGACTCTATAATTAATATCACTTTGCTTTTTTTGGCTGTCTTTGTTTTCTTTTCTTTTTCTTTTTTTCTTTTTCTAATTATTATAACCATTATTATCTTCCTGTAATATGATCTCATTGACGCGCTACCACTGGTTGCCTGATTGGCGGCATCGAGAATACCCAATGGAGGCATATGATGCGCACTAAATCCGTACTCTCCGTACTCCGTCTCCGTACTTAGGAATTAAGGCCCACTGTTTGCCTACAGAGGTATGGAGGTATTGTATTGACTACTGTCTAGCCGGAGATACGCTCAGACACGGATGCTTGGCAGAAATACGAAGTACATCATAGTCCGGACAAGGGGGTTTAGAGGGAAATCCCCCCAAAAAAGAGGCTCTTTTCAGGTAAGACAAACGAGGCTATGAATAGGTCTCTCCACCAATCCGGGAGTTAATAACAGGAATGCAGTGCGTATTACTTGGCTAGTGCGTCGCCCGAAAGTGGTGATTGTCTCCCTATATAGGGCTGAGCTGGACACCTTCTTATTCCTGATCGAGTAATGTCGGAGAGGCATCCCATGACCTCAGTGACACGCTCAATGAGCACAACAGCTCAGGTACCCGGTACATAGTTGACTTCACCGCTAATGCTGTCCATGTCTCCAGTTGGAATTTTAAGAATTGCACAGCCATCCTAGTGGAAACTCTTGCTCCTGCAGGGATTATAGCCACTCACATATCATTCTCGTCCCCGGATGCTTGGATGGGTTGCATTTTGAGCCTTCTAATAACAATCTAGAAGAATGTTCCTGGCGGTGGACTATCATGCAGCCCCCGACCTTGCTGTGTCCGAGATGCACCTCCCATGGCACACGCATATCTGCGGAATGCCTCGTCTTTTCCCCCATTGTGCTTTACTCTCTTTTTCCTTTTTTATTCTTTTTCATTTTTTTGGGAGTCTGGTGTCACTCGAGGAATATCAATGACGGCAATCTCCGAGCCTCTTGCGTCGTGCTGGCACGTTGTTCCCGCTTTGGATTGTTACACTAAACGTGAAATGGACCGAGTGCGAAAGTCCATCGTAGTGCACCTGCTGGCCATCTTCATCCTATTTTGCTTCAAATGGATTCTTCCTAGGCACGTCGGACAAGGCGTCCAGTGCTAAAGCTGGATGCGATCAAACACAATCTCCGAATGGGAGTCGATGGCTGCAAACCGAGCATGGTTAGAATGTCCAGGTTGTTGCTTTCTTCTAAGTGCTCGAGTCACACCACAAACCATTCACTTAACTTATCCAAGCTTGCATTGTACTATGTTTGTCCTATACAGGTCAACAATAAGTCCGGGAGAGAATAAACTCTCGCCGTGGGTATCCCAAGATAAGAAGCTGGCCAGTTCCCAGGCCACACGGCCTTCCCACCAAGTCCGGTTATTTCCCGATACAATAGAATTCATAAAAGCCTTAATTGCAATATCCCTAATAAGCCGAGCACTAAATTTAGCCTATGAGATCGAACAACCCCCATTGTTATCCATGCGGAACATCCTGAAACGCCTGTTGTGTCCCGCTGCGATTACAATTTTTGCCCAATCTGTAGCCAGAGGGCGTACGGACTGAGCCTGAAACCTTCTCTAGTACAGAGGAAGCCCGTCTGTTATTTCATTTTGCTTTCCCCCTCGATTGACTCGCCGCGTCTGGGTTTCGCCTCATCCCACGTGGTCCACGTGCTGCATGTCGCCTATTTTACCTTGTTTTCGGTCAAGGCGCAGCTGAATATCTGCCGTTAGTCTAGGCTGTACTCCGTAATGATGTGATTCATCCACCCGAACTATCAATTCGAGACATTGATTGGGTCTTTTAGCCCTTGCGAGGAGATTGGCTTGTACGTCCTAACTCTAGGGTTTACCCTCAGGTAGCATATGGGGGGAAACATGGAATTTCGTAGAAACAGGCAGGGTTATGGCAACGGGTGGCTGACAATCGTCAGCACTGTGTTCATACAAGGTCAAGCCGGAGTCTAACTAACCTGTCCGAATTTTCATCCATGTGCTTAGAGGTAATGCGTTTTGTGGGTTGGCAGCACCATCTATGCTTGGTGCTAAATCTGTCGGTTGACATTGAATGAAGGTTATATCCGTCCCTGCAAGAATGATCTAGGGTAAAGATTTCTCTGAACAATGGCATAGATAGAGTTACCTGTCTCGGGGGGAAAAAAGGACTGTTTTCATGAAAAGTACCGTTCTTCACCGTTTAGATTTTGATCACCGTGGCTTTGGCTACCAGTTCTGGCAATCAGCGTCCTGTATGAAGCCAGAGGCACATGACTTTTCTTACTTCGCCACCCGAATAGTCTATCTCTTGAACGATATTTATGTAAATGAAACACTGAATATCGAAAGTATCAAAGCCTGCCAAGTAGTAACCGTAATCTGTGAGGACGTACCTAGATGTGCGAAGAATTGACGATATGTCAACCAAACAGACTACGACATTATATCTAGACTGTTGTCAATCTAATACCTCTAGCGGATCAACGGCCAAACTCTGTCGATCGAGCGGGTCATATTTGTCTTAGTATGGTATGTGGTAGATGGCATAAGGCCTCTTCTTTTGCTACAATTTGAAGATTCTTACTTTCACTGTATCTATAAACAAATGCTGTATTGGTTCTTCTTCCCCTCTCTCGGTAAATCTGATATGAGTCATCGTGTTATACGAACAACCTTGGAAGTTCCGCACTGATATATAACTACATTTCATGGCCTACGATCAAATACATAGCTTGGCATATCTTTGCCAAGGTCTGAACCCATTGAAAATCATGCAGTGGCTAGTACGCTACAATGGCACCCATATTGTGATTATGTGCCGAGTACTCCACGTCACTAAAGGCTGTTTTATATCCGCGATGATAGAACCAAACACCCCATCAAAAATACCTCTAATAAAGTTGAATCATGCCTTGGGTGATGGGAACATAGGAGTCTACCATAAAGCCGGGAAATCGCGATCAGCGAGCAATCCGTCGCCCTGGAGCCGTTTCATTTTTACTACCCTCAAAAAAGGGGCTTGTTACTGCAAGCGTTTTTCTCAATCGATATACAAGGGACATCCCAATGACGCAATGTTCGAATAGCCTCTGCAAATCCCGACTGCAAACCCCGTTGTGTGTTGCTATACTACGACTTGGGGTGAACCAGTGCAGTTATACTGACTTGACGAGGTTATATTTCCCCCCTCAGCAATTGGGGCGTGTCAATCCCACAGCATGTGTCACTCGGAGTATACACTATATCTCTACGGGATTGTGGACTCAACGAAAGACTGAAAATAGCAAAGGAAATTTTCCTATATAAAGCACCAAGCTCCAGATGAATATGTAAAAGACTCCCGCTGCTGTCTGGTAGCTTCGGTACCTCAAATATCCAAACAACATGCAAAATGCAAAACTGACCAAGAAAATATCGCCTGAGCAAGGACTTTTTAAAGCCTCTGCGGCCACACAAAGTCTGGGCACAGAAGCCCTTTATCTGACATGTCTGTCCTAGATCACAACACTGACAGGTTGTTAGTATATCGTCATCCAGGTTAAAAAAAGAGAGAAAAAAAAGAAAGAAAGAAAGAAAGATTGATGCCAACTTACCTCCAAGGGTTCTTCTCGTCACCGTATTGGATACGCTCGATCCAGTTCTTCATCTGAAGAGCAATCTCACCAGCCTCCTCATCCTCCTTCAAACCACACTCAACCATCTTACCTCTGTAACTGATGTTACGAACAGGACTGACGATGGCAGCAGTGCCAGCACCGAAAACTTCGATTAGGCGGCCCTCCTCGGACGCCTCGGCAACTTCGGACATGCGAATCTTGCGCTCGGAGATGTTCCAGCCCTGGGGGCCGAGTCTCTCACGGGCGAGAGTCAGAACGGAGTCACGAGTGACGCCCTCCAAGATGGTACCGTCAAGAGGAGCAGTGATAAGCTCCTTCTGTCCGGTCTCCTTGTTCTTTAAAGCAATGAAGAGGTTCATAGTGCCGACCTCGGTAACATATTCTTCCTCGCCGAAGAGCCACAGGTTCTGCTGGAAACCACGGGATGCGGCCTCGAGCTGAGGCAGAATACAGGGGGCATAGTTGGCTCCGAGCTTCTTGTCACCAACACCGCCGGGCCAGGCGCGGACGGCGTAGTCAGTGGCCTCCAGGGAGATGGCCTTGAAGCCAGTTGGGTAGTAAGGACCCACGGGACTGGCAATGACATACAGGAGGGCGGATCCTGGGGGGCCAACTCCCAGGGTCTTCTGAGTACCAATCATGGTAGGCCGCAGGTACAAGGAGTAACCGCGAGCACTATGGAGGTGAGCAAGGATGTCCATTTGATGTACGCAAGATATACTCACTCTGGGATGAACCGACTATCGAGCTTCACAAATTCTCCAATAATCTTTGTCAGTGCATCGCCGTCCACTGTAGGAAGAGCAATGCGCGCAGAAGACTTATTTAGACGTTCCATGTTCTTGTTGGGGCGGAACAGACGGATGCTGCCGGTGCTGTCCTTGTACGCCTTCATGCCTTCGAAACATTCGAACGCATAGTGGAACACACAGGTGGCAGGATCCAAGCTGAGGTTCTGGTAGGGGACAATGCGAGGTGCGTGCCATCCGTCGGTAGCCGTCCATTCCACGGAGAGCATATGATCTACAATCGCTTCCAGTCAGTGCCCGAAAGGCAACAAAGCGCAGAAATTCCCTTACCTGTGAAGTACTTGCCAAAGACAAGATCCTTGGAGTCCATAGGCTCCTTCGGTGTGGTGGTCTTGGTGATAGTTAATTTCGAAGCGTCAAGACCTGGGAGCTGGGAGGCAGCTGCCGTGGAGGCGCTGAAAGCTCTCCGCCATGCCCGGCTGGTGGCAGTATCCTGTGAGGAGAGGACGCGGGGCATTGCAAGCCCGGTCAGTACCTGTCGGCGAGCCAATTGGTGGAGCGACTTCATGACTGTGGTGGTGTTAGGAATAATCCAAAGGGCCAGCCAGGGGCGTAGAGTGGAGAGAGTGTCAATTGAGTCACTGGAACAAGTATAAACGTACTGAGATCGACGAGGTCAACGGGGATTTATATCACAACCAGAAAGATGACTCCGCACTAGAACTGTAATATCTCTGCGGAGCTCGACAACAACTCCGATGACTCGGAAGCCCCAGATGTGAAGTTCTGCCACCGCCCTCCTGATAAAGAATGTAGTTGCCGTTTTGGCCAATCAGCGACTGCAAATCGGAGTTGTACGCCGACTTCGGCTCCTTTCGGCTCCCTGCGGTTTGTATCGGTTGCCGGAGCTTTCAGTAGGGCTGAAGGCCTGAGGCGCCCGCCAAGAGTTCATGGCAGACCTCGATCTATATGGACTGAGAAGGGTACCTAGTTCCACAGGAGGACGTCTAGAAGCTCTCTAAGCGTAATACCGGAAGGTTGTGGCACAGGCACTAGGTATGGGGATTGATCTGCGCCATCGTAAGACTTCAGACATCTGATCCATTCGATTCAAGATTAATTATATTCAAGATGGCACGAAATATCTTTTTGAGTGTCTTTCAAATGTCCTTTTTGGATTTGACTATCACGTTCTATTGAGAGTTCAAGCCTGTTGCGTCGGCGATGAAAATCGTAATGCCTGAGGCACCAGTGTACATATTGATACAATCACGTGATGGTCCGATACGAAGAGTTGTGTTATCGAAGATCAACCTGAGGTCGTGTTGCGCGGGATTATTGACCAAGTATGCAACCCGCGGATAATAATTTTTTAAGCCTTTGAGCTAATGCTTCTGACTTTGTTAGCCACCAAACTCCAACCTCGACTCACCTCCCGTTGATACTCTCTAAATTCCACTGTGTTGTTGAAAATAAACATGTCTTGTGCTGGCTACACTGTGACGACACTGTGAAACGAACGACTCCCTTCATTCCGCCGACTATCGTGCCAACCGATTCTCGTCTGCGGCATCATTCACCATGTTCTCATCTGCGCTCAAGTCTTTCAGCTCCAATATTTCTGCCAATTACCAAATCTCACCTAACCCCACCGTGTACTCCGGCCCCTGGAAAATCCACGATGCAAAGAAAAAGTCCACGGGAACGGCGGCGTCGGTGTTTATCTTTGACCGCAAGTCTCTAGAGACACGCTCTAGTGGATTTGGGAGAAGTTCTGGGTCCTCCCCCAAGAAGCTACAAGACGACGTGATCGAGCGACTTAAGCGCGAAGCAAGCAATCTCGCGCGCCTACGGCACCCATCCATTCTTCAGGTGCTCGAGCCTGTGGAGGAAACGCGTAATGGTGGTCTCATGTTTGCCACGGAACACATCACCGCCTCGCTTTCCGGGCTGCTGCTAGAAAAAGACGACCAAGAGAATACTACACGCGCTGGTTCGCGAAGCAGCCGGTATGTGGTTGAAGAGGCTGATGGGACCCGGAGAAGAAGAGATATGGAGATTGATGAGTTGGAAATCCAAAAGGGACTTTTGCAAGTTGCTAAGGGTCTTGAATTTCTCCACGAGTCTGCGGGCTTAGTGCATGGAAATCTGAACCCGGAGGCCATCTATATCAATGCCAAATCAGATTGGAAGATCTCTGGTCTGGGATTTGCGGGGCCTCCAGATTCTTCTGAAAGTCGTTCATCGCTGCCGCCATTGGCTGTGTCTGAGGTTCTCTATCAAGAACCAAGGCTTCCCGCTTCAGTGCAATTGAGCCTTGACTACACGTCGCCAGACTTTGCGCTGGACTCCAATGTATCGTCGGCTGCCGATCTCTTTTCTTTGGGTCTCGTCATCATCGCTCTGTACAACTCTCCGCATGCCTCTCCTCTACAAACGAACGCAAGCTTGTCCACATATAAGAAACTGCTGAGCTCTCCGTCTTCCACTCCGTCGCAGAACAATAATTTCCTCTGCTCGAAGCCGATTCCCAAGGATCTAGTGTCCCATGTCCTACCAAGGCTTATTACGAGAAGGCCTGCCCAACGCATGAATGCTCGAGAGTTCCAACAATCACAGTACTTTGACAACGTGTTGGTTTCCACTATTCGGTTTCTGGAATCCTTGCCAGCAAAGAATCCCAATGAGAAGTCTCAATTCCTGCGTGGCTTACAACGGGTACTACCTGATTTCCCTGTTTCTGTCTTGGAGAGAAAGCTATTGGGGGCGTTGATGGACGAATTGAAGGATCGGGAACTGCTTGCGCTGATATTGCAAAATGTGTTTGGTATTCTTCAGCGGATTCCCAACGGACGCCGTGTACTCCCAGAGAAAATCATCCCTCGTCTGAAGGAAGTCTTTGGAACTGGTTCGGGCAAAGGGCCTGCTGAACGAGACTCAAAGAAAGATGCCGGTCTCATGGTCGTGCTTGATAACATGCGGTTGATTGCTGATAATTGTTCAGGGATGGAGTTTAAAGATGGTGGGTTTCGTCAATGGAAACCTTTAGGCCTACATCTGACATTTCTTTTTTAGATATTCTACCCCTGATTCGTCTCGGGCTGGATTCGCCCACTCACTCTTTGGTGGATGCTTCCCTCAAATGCCTCCCTGTGATGCTCCCAGTTCTTGACTTTAGTACAGTCAAGAATGAAGTATTCCCTCCCATTGCTGCTACTTTTAGCCGCACTAGCAGCCTTGCTATCAAGGTTCGTAGTCTGGAAGCTTTTAGTGTGCTTTGCGGTGCCTCTGCAGAAGTTTCAGACGGGCTTGACGATGATTTGTCTGGAATCCAGGCGACTAAGCCAAAACCAGCCAAAACCTCGATATTGGACAAGTATACTATTCAAGAAAAGCTCGTCCCGTCTCTCAAGGCGATCAAGACCAAAGAGCCGTCGGTGATGATGGCATCGTTGAAGGTGTTTCGTCAAGTTGGAACCGTCGCAGACTCCGAATTCCTGGCTTTGGAAGTTCTGCCGGTCCTCTGGAGTTTCAGTCTCGGGCCTTTGTTGAGCCTTAAACAGTTCAATGCCTTTATGGCTCTGATAAAAACTCTTTCAACGAGGATTGAACAGGAACAAAGCAAAAAGCTGCAAGAGCTATCCTCTGGCGCTGGACCATCCGGTTTCCAGAATGGCGCCGACGAATTTTCGCAGTCCGCCACAGGCCTCAGTTCGCCCGATGCGGACGGCGGTGCTGGCAGTTTCGAGCGCCTTGTTCTTGGGAAGAAGGCATCTCCTGCGAATGACCAGGGTATAGATATGTGGGGTAGTATGGAGCCAGCCAAGCCAGCCACACCAGTGGTTCCGACCATGTCACCTTCATTCTCTTGGTCTTCAATCAATGCAGGCACGGCACACCAAGCGAATGCCTTAAACCAGCAGTTCAATATTGGCTTCCGTTCCATCACTCCAGATCAGAAACTGGGCTCTTTCCCGACTCTTACTCCTGCTCGGCAAGCTTCACCAGTTACTCAAGTCTTCCCTACCATGCAACCCTCATCTTCTACCTGGGGAGCCCCAGCGAATCCTAATCTTCGATCTCACACCGGCCCACCGGGTCAGTCTTTGGGGTCCATGCCGACTATGACACCCTCGAATCATACGTCCGGGCCAACGGCGCAACCGGCACCCAACTACTCCTCATTCTCGATTCCCCCTCCTCCTGCAGGAAACATGGTGACCAATAGCACTATGAGACCACCTCCGATGAACACAGCCAACAGATTAACATCTTTCCAAGGCACAGCTGCGACACCGCAACAGGGAACCCAAAAGCAAGGGTTGGACAAGTATGAGAGTCTGATATAAGGACAATTCTTGTTATTTTCAGCTGATACCCCTTCTTATTGCCTGTTATTGCTACATATTTCTATTATTGCACATTCTCGGTATAGTAAATAGTCACTGCAACAGTTGTAATTAAGCAAAGTGACAACGAGAACAATCAATTACCTAGGTAGCAAATCAAAACGGTGCCAAGCAAATGTAGATCGGAACTCCATTGGTGATCCGACCGTGGCAAAGGAAACACGTACCTGATTGGTGCCTCTTCATGATATGTCATACTTCGTCGTGAAGCCCCTCCGTATGCACTCTATGCGTGGCATTGCGCGGAGATCCGTGTTACCTTTGTTACCCCTCCATCGAATCTCGCGCCTATCGACTCCCCGACTGGCAAACACATTCTCCTCGTATTCTCATCTAACCCGCGCCGCCATGGACGAAAGCATCAAACAGCATTACTTAGCTGACTCCCCTCCTACCGTGGTGAGACTGGAAGTCAAGTCACACTTCGATACCCTCAAAGACCAAAACTTGAGGAAATATGCGCACTTCATGAGCAGGTACGGTGTTCCTGCGATACACCCGCCAATACCACGCCTTCTAAGAGCTCTTGGCAGCTAACTTTTCTGGAATGTATACAGAGCCGCATTTGAGGGCACTCGAGTCACCCTGCGCCAGGTTTCCCCCGAGTCCGAACCCATCTACGACCTCATCCTATCACTGTACCATGCTTCCAATGGCGACTGGAACAGCCTCGCCCAGAAGACACAAGTCAGCTCCGATGATCTCCGTTTCTTCCTTGAATATGCGGGTCAATTCTTAGGCAACTGCGGAAATTACAAGGGCTTTGGAGACTCGAAGTTCATTCCTCGGCTGTCCGCATCTGCATTCGAAGCTCTGTCATCGGCTACTGCGGAGACGAAGGCGGCTTTCCAGAAGGCTAGCACCACTGGAGGAGGGATATACGAGACCAGTGAAGAGTCGATGATGCACCTCGGATATCCCAAGCACGGGCACATGACCACCTACTACCCCGATTCCCCGACAATCTCACAGGAGGAAATCACAGCAATTGGTGACTTGATGGAGAAGAAGGGACTTGCGTTAGAGAACACTAGAATCCGGAAGACATCCTCGGGTGATTTCGAGCTTTTGATCGCATCTGGTGTTTCGTCGCCTCCTGTGAAGGACCGGGACCTCGGCGATGCGGTCGCATTCGAGCTTGACGGAGACCTGAAGGGAAAGACGCTGCGTCTTGTCTTCGGTGACCATCAGGAAGAGATGGCAAAGATCGCGCACAGCATTAAGCAGGCGGGACTTGCTGCAGCAAATGAAAACCAGAAGAAGATGTTGGACTCATATGCTCTTTCATTTGGAGCTGGTTCAATCGAGGCTTTCAAGGAGAGCCAGCGCATCTGGGTTAAGGACCAAAAGCCAGTCCTGGAGACGAACCTGGGATTTGTTGAAACATACAGAGACCCCCATGGTGTGCGCGGAGAATGGGAAGGCTTCGTTGCTTTGGTATGACACGTGACGAGTTTATATCTACTGCTGTCTCTAACATTTTTAGGTCAATCTGGAGCGCACCAGAGCTTTCGGGACGCTGGTTGACAGTGCCGAGAGCATGATTCCCAAGCTGCCCTGGGGTACGGACTTTGAGAAGGACAAGTTCCTCAGCCCCGACTTCACTTCATTGGAGGTCTTGAGTTTCGCCTGCTCGGGTCTCCCAGCTGGCATAAACCTGCCTAATTATGATGACATTCGCCAGAACCTTGGCTTCAAGAATGTGTCCCTGGGCAACGTTCTCAGCGCCAAGGCTCCTAACGAGGCTATTCCTTTCGTCGCTGAGAGAGACCAGGAAGTCTTCCGCGCATTCCGCGACCCGGCCTTTGAGGTCCAGGTCGGCATCCACGAGTTGCTGGGTCATGGAACTGGTAAGCTGCTGCAGGAGACAGCGCCAGGGAAGTACAACTTCGACATTGAGAACCCACCCATCAGCCCCGTCACCAACAAGCCCGTGTCGACCTGGTACAAGCCTGGACAGACATGGAGCTCGGTATTCGGTTCAATTGCTTCGTCATATGAGGAGTGCCGTGCTGAGTGCGTGGCCATGGTTCTTGGCTGCGACTTTGGCATCCTGAAGATCTTTGGATTCGGTGATGGCAAGGAAGACTTGGCCGGCGAGGCCGGCGACGTCCTGTACGTAGCCTACCTCTCCATGGCTCGCGCAGGTTTGGTCGCCCTCGAGTTCTGGGATCCGAAGACCCAGAAATGGGGCCAGGCACACATGCAGGCTCGGTATAGTATTCTGCGCACCTTCCTCGATGCCGGTGATGACTTCGTCAAGTTGTCTTACAGCAAGGAGGATCTCTCTGATCTGGAGATTCATCTTGACCGGTCCAAGATTTTGACTCACGGGCGTCCTGCCGTGGAGAAGTACCTCCAGAAGCTGCATGTGTACAAGAGTACCGCAGATGTTGAGGCTGGTAAGGGCTTGTACGACGATATTACCTCTGTCGACAGCTGGTGGGGAACCACCGTTCGTGAGGTTGTTCTGAAGAACAAGGTCCCACGTAAGGTCTTTGTACAGGCCAATACTATTCTTGAGGGTGACCAGGTCAGCTTGAAAGAGTATGAACCGACTCTCGAGGGTCTGATTCAGAGCTTCGCAGAGCGTAACGTCTGATACGACTTAAATAAAAATATCTAAATATTGAAGTGCACAAATGAAATGCACATATAGCGCGTATCTCTCTCCCATGGAAGTCGTTACATATACACATAAATATCCTCCCTTTTTATCTCTTTTATCTCTTCTCAGGGGCGTCTGGACGATGACTTTCGTTGTCATTGCCTAGATGTGACTACCCCTATTCCACACCAAACTAGTCATACCAACAGTTAGATCATGATTTCTCTACCAAGTCACACTTGATTCTTTTTGTTTTCCTTGTGATCCTCATAGTAAGTATCCGAGACATGGTTTTAAGATTATCCATGTGGCGTACATAAGTATGTAGGTAGGTATATTCCAAGGTTATACAGACTATGAAGATGATCTTCGAGTTTGATAATGAGTATTCCAGAAAAACTAAAAAGGAAATGGTTCCTATACGTACAATACTCTTGAATTCTTCTAACGTTAGGAACAAAAACCAAAAGATGGTCACAGTCATCAATGGATGGCATGAAATGAGAGATCAATAGGAGGCGGTTTTGCGGGGGACCGGCTGGAAATAGGTCTAAGCATGGGCATACCTAAGGTTACCATGACTTCACTACGCTGTAGACACGTCTAAATTCATCCCACAATAATAATGGCCTCTAGGAAGAGGAAACCCACAGTTTAAAACTAAAACCAAAACAAACTAACACGAAATCACAGAGGACACGGCACGTGCCAATGTCTCGATGGCTAGTGAGGCGCTCGGACTTACCGCCGTCCCAAGTTGATCTACCCGTCTTCCCCAACCTCTTAAGCGCTCTCTTTCTCTAACACTCAATCACTGCGAATCTAGCAGATGAAGCGTATATCTCTTTTACTCATTTTGGAGACAAAGATTCTTTCATCCTGGTGCTGAAAGTCAGTCATTGAATTGGAAAGTTGCCAAGACTCTTGAACACAGCGACTTGGACGAGACTCGACCCAGATCAGTCGCATTGCTAGACTAAAAGTCAGCATTTTATCATTTTTGCTTGCCCAAATCAGCCTGTCTGACGTGATTCAGGCGATAATAGAAACCACGGTGTCGCGAGAAACGCCGCCGTCGGACCCTTCAACCACGGCGTGTCCGCCTCATTCAACGGACTCCCTAGAGGAGGACGACGATTATTACACTGCACCCCCACCGCACTCCCCAGCATCAGCGTCGAGTTCCTCACCCGCATATCCTCCGCCGTTTTCATCTCTTGTCTTCTCATCACTTCCGGACACCAATCGCCCATATAAAGTTACTGAACCTGGACCAGCTTGTCCTCCAGCCTTAGCGCCTCCAGCGCCTGTCGAGGAGTCGCTCGAGCCGGCCCCATCTTCGGCAGTTGCTGACACAAAAGCGTCTTTCACTGAACCAAAAAACGAAGGCTCGTCCGACGACGGTGAACCACCACCGCCATACACAGAAGGCTATAGTCCACTTGAGTCATTCACCTACGTGATGGCTGCTGCAGGAGGCGCCTCCAGTATCATAACCCAGGTTCAGCAGACTGGGGGGCCGCCAATTAACACTCTTGGTGGTGTGTTTGACAATCAAATATGCTTTGTGTGCTTTTCGCTAACATGTTATAATAGACATCGGTGGAGATGAACACGTCGGTCTTGATCTTCGGTAGGATCGCGCTTCATTCATATCTCAATTATGCATAGTCTAACAAGTTGATAGTGGTACGCGGTTCACCCTTTCACGGGATGAGCTGTTGACTTTGCCTGAATTCGTTCTGCTCTCTCTTTTCCCCAATGGCCTCCTCCCAGATGGACATGCCACAAATGGTTTCCATGACGGGGATGTATTCCCGGTTGACGTACGCAAATCTCTATCTTGAGTATCAGATTCTTTCTGACAGATATTATCTAGTATGATCCGGTCTCACTTCAGTACATGCTGGATTTCTTCCGAACTGTTGCCCAAACCATCCCCACATCTCTGCCTTCCGGCTCAAACTCACCAGACATGGAAATGTCGGATCCCATGCAGGGATCAGCCCGTGACATGCTCCAGGACCGTGCTGGCATCATTGTACTCCGAGAGGATCTCGACTTCTATGTCATTCCCCCTCGCGCCGACATTGGGCACGATGAAATGCTTGAAGTCAAGCGGGGGGGCGGGTAGGTCGTTGTTGAAACAGAACGGCATCTTTTCTGGACTCCGCAAGAGCGAGGAGATTGGATCAACCGAACAGCATCTTATTGAAATGCTGACAGCCGGGTGAGTTAAACTCGATATTACAATCGTGGGCCAATGCTAATATATAATGTAGAGGATTTGATCGTGCTGACCAGTGGGGCCACCGTGCCCCGGAGCCTAACAAGGCAGTAATCTGCAGTCTTGCACTGGCCAAACTCCGCACCGATATCCGCGGAGACCTGTCAAACAACAATTCCGTGGGCATGGCCCAGAAGCTTCTCCTGTTTTGGCGCAAACCTGCCCGCCGCTGCTGGTGGGAGGGCATTGAGCTGCACGACGTCGAGGGCGTCGAGGGGCCAGTAAAGGTCTGGATCCGGCGTGTGTGGACTTTGGAGATGGTAAGGCCCCAATCCTCACTTAAAACGCTTTATAGCTAATCCCATCGCAGAGTGTTATTGGGCTCCGCTGATTTCTAATTTTTTTGTTTTTCCTCTTTTCTTCTTTCCCTTGCATGTGCGATTATCATTCCCCCGGCCTTGTGCCTCGAAGTTTCGACTGTTATTTTTTTCCTAAAGTTGCATCTAAATATGTCTGCAACAAATATTCAACCTTCCATCTTACCGACAACAGCGCTGGCGTACTCAGCAGTTTGGGTGTTCTCCTTCCTTTCGGTGTATCCATTTTCTAGTCTGATTGGTAAATTTCTTTTCTTGTGAATCAGTTAGGTTGGCTGTGGAGATTGAATATATAGTGCAGGTCTAGTTGGAAATTGTAGCCTTCCCTCACATTCCGTTTGCTTGTTTTGGATTTGAGTCTGTTTTCATACCACAATGAGCCCTTATCCAATACGTACATATGTAGCTATGGCTTAAGAGAAATGAGAAAAGGCCAGTGGGTATTGATGACTTTTATTGTTCATTGATACGCCCATTGATGTCTGCGTTGTCTTACTATGATGGTTTCCAGTCGTGCTGGCCTGAGGCATTAATCACATGATGCCCTCCTTGGAATGGGACTAGCGTCGGATTGGGCAAAGTCGCGCAGAATATCGATCTCAGAGCCAATCTCTCCAACTGGATCATATCTGGATGCCTTTGACGCGATCTTGATTTTTGTCACACATTTACTTTATGCTGTGGCATCTTACAAGTACTCGTTGTTAAACTTTTCGCGCTTGGGCCATTCTCAATTGTGCCTCACTGCAGTGATCAGCCCTTCGAACATCGAGCTGATCAAAACAATCGCAAGCTCTCTCTTCTCCCGCCCATACCTCGAAGGGGCATGTTATTGTGCAATTGAGTCGCCAACATGTCCCCTCTCCGAGGCTATATCAGTTCCTATCCCCCGCGCATGCGCCAGTATGGAAACGCGTTGCTCACACCTGTCAATCCTCCGTCACAGACCGGCCCGACTCCGCGCACCACGAAGCGTGGTACCACAGCCATCAATTACGCAGAAGATGGCTTTGATGACGAGGATTTTGATGAGACCGATGGGCCCCGGCGGCCGACGGGACTGAGGAGTCTTCGGCGTGAAGAATCCGCTACCGACAAGTTGGTGCCCTACTCAGAGAAGCTGGGCAAAGAAGTGCATGCGCCGGTGGAGGTGCAAGGCCTCTTTCGCGAGTGGATGATCAAGAGAATGCTGCGACCAGCGTATGTTCCCTATTGTCAGGACTGATGTGGCCATTAACGAGAGCGGCCTCTGTTTTCCCTGTCTATCCTTAAATCTGGCTAACATACAGCGTGGTGATTCTAGGTGTGCCGATCAACTGCAGATTCAAGCGCAACTCCCCTTGACACTCGTTCCTATCCGAATTGACGTTGAAGTCCCCGCTCATCAACCCCTTGAGCCATTCCCTTTCCCACGCACAGTCGTGGACCCTAGCATCAATCAGACTCTTCCTGCGTATCGCAGACCTGACCCATTACCCCCGTTCCGTATTAAGGATACCTTCTTATGGAACCTCCACGAATCACTCTCCACGCCCGAAGAATTTGCTATTGGATTCGTCCGCGATCTTGATCTCCCAAATCCTCAAGCCACGACCATGACCATCAGCAACCAGATCCGGCAACAGCTGGAGGAATACGCTGGCGTTGCTCTCCATCCACTCTTCCAGAGTACAGATGCGGGTACTCTGCCCAGTGCTCCGCCACAGACTGAACCGTCAAGAGACACGTCGACGACACCAGCTGCCGCCAATGTTGGGACACCTGATAACCGGCCCGATGTGACGTCCACTGTGACGGTGACCAAGGAAGCGCTGGTAAACGACAGCCTTTTGAACCCAGATGACGCATATCGGTGCTTGATCACCCTCAACATCAACCTGCAAAACAAGCTTTACACAGACAAATTCGAGTGGTCTCTACTACACCCACCCGGAATGGCTGAAGAGTTTGCGCGTATCACTTGCGCAGATCTCAGCCTTGGTGGTGAATGGGTTAGTGCGATTGCACATGCCATATACGAGGCAGTTTTGAAGTTCAAAAGGAAGTCTGCGAAAGCGGTGCTCTTGTCAGCGGCCTCACCGGCTACGGCAACGAAATCGAGAATTTGGCAGCCAACGGCGTGGAGGCTGGCTGGCGTTACGACCCTGAAACCATTTGCGATGAGTGGCAACCTCAGGTCGAGACACTGTCAAAGGAAGAAATCGAGCGGAGAGAAGGTGACCGTGAGCGTCAGATCCGACGTCTGCGCCGAGAAACAGCTAGGTTCTCTTCTACTACGGGAATCACACCTGAGGTCTCAAGGCAGACCAGTGGCAATTACTTCGAGGTAGATAGTGAGACTCCTCTCGGACGTGGAGAAAGGAATAAGCGCAAGCGCCGATTCCGGAGCTTGAGTCCTACAGGCAGAAGTGGCACTCCTGGTGGCCGGGGAACTCCTGATACCGGATCAGGGGCTGGGTACGGTGGCGGCGGTGGGACGCTTTCCGAATGGTATGTGGCTGCTAGGCATATCTACATCTCACTGGAATATTCACTAATGAATTGTGCCTACAGGGAACGCCAAAGCTGGAGATGCAAGAACTGTGCGGTGTGGGGCACAGCAGTTTGGGCTGTGCGCGATGGTCCAGATGGCCCACGGGTAAGTGGTCACTCTAGAATGTGTGACCAACTGTTTCTAACCATCATGTCTAGACACTCTGCCATAACTGTGGCCTGCTCTATGAGCGGGATAAGGTTGCACCGGAATGGTCCAAGGATCTTCATCGCCACGACGTTCCCGTCGGCCGATATGGATAAATTTTCAACGGGATCATTCCTTGCATTAATGTACTATCTTAAGCTTCAATGACCTACTTCACGCCATTTCCTATTTCTCCGTCTCCTTCCCAGCCATTTAATCCGCTATTGTTGCACCTTTCTTTTACCGATCTCGGCGCCATGGCGCATCGCCTTCTGTTCCGTTGCAGGCATCTACTCTCGATTTCCATCTGCAAAATCTAGGGGCGTCATTGTCATTGTGAATCACCATAATTTTTTATAAATTTTTTTCCCCTCATCACTCAACGTTTTTCCTGCCTTCAATGCATGTTCCTTTCCCAGGATGCTGAGAAGACAGAGAGCTACCAGGAACTAGAGTAGACATCCATTTCAATGTGATTATACAATGATACGCTACTTATCTACCTAGGTACCTAGGTATGTCATTTGGAGCTTCACCAGTCACCCAGAGAGGAACCCTGGGAGAAGAGTTGAAGAGGAAAGATTGGGGAATTGAGGAGGGGGGGATTTATATTCCCAACAGACGCACCTTCCTAGAATGAAACATCCCGTACTTTCCTATTTGTCCTTTATCTCGTGACATGCAAAACAAATCGTCTTGTGGGATGCACCTTCCTAGCCTCACACTTCTGTTTTACCTGTATAGGTATTTGATATTCTGGAATGGCCTTTTGGGAATGACCTTTTGACGGTAACTTGGCGCCTTCCTTCCAGGTCTACATACGCATATACGTATATAGGTATAGCCATAGACGGCCCACTGGCAGCGTGTCTCGTCAAATCAACCTTCGAGGAACTTCAGAATATGGTCAAACCCCTCAGGTTCCTTAACCCAATAGCCGTCACCCTCTGCGCTAGTGAACTCCTGCCAGTCGACACGTACTATAAGCCTCCGCGAAACTTGACATGCCTGTCGTCCCAGCTCCACAGGTACCCATGGATCATCTGATCCATGACTTAGAAACATAGGCGTAGATAAAACAGAATTATGAACAGGCTGATCGGAGCGCGATATCTCAGCAATTTCATCAAAGTAGAACCCGGATATTAGACTCTGTGACTGAGCGCTGCCAGGAATAAGGGATAGACCGGATAGTAACCGCTCTAGCTGCTGCGCGAATGGCAACCAACCACAAAAGCCTAGTAGACCACCTAGTGGGACTTGGATCCGGCCCGTCGCGGTTGCAGCCAAGAATGTCCACGAAGCAGTTGCCATCCCCTGGCGTATGCCTCCAAGATAGATGTGGGGAAAATCGCCCATCTAAAGGTCGAGCGTCCCCCTCGAGAATACCGAGGATGTGTAAGACTGACTCTCTTATTCCGTCTTTCTGTAGTTCCTGTCGTTCGTGGATATTTTCTAGGGTAAAGTACATCCCAGGAGTTCCTGAGGTCCACGGGTGTCCCAAGATGACAAATCCGGTCAGCCTCGATCCAAAGTGGAGCCCTGGAGAGATAAGCATGTCATACGTCATCCCAAGTCTGGCCACTTGCTTCCCTAAGAGGTAAGACATTTATTAAACCTCGAGAGCTGCTCTTCAATCATTTACTATTTTACAATCGAAACATTTCTTTGGTCTGTTAGTGCGCGGGCTCTAAAATACATCTGTCGAAGACACATCAACTGAGACATCCAACGCCTTACAGCTCTCGAACTCAAAAATCACAAGGAAAAAGCAAAAGGCGCCAACATGCCACAGCTCTTTCCAGCCAACCCTTCCGCGACCATGGTAATTCGCCATGTGACGCCAGAAATTGTGACCATGAGTCTGCCCTTCGCACGGTTCGGACACCTGCAGTTTGGCGGGCGAGGGACGCTGGGTGAGTTGCCCACCCTTGCAGAACCCACCTACAAGGCGCATAGTCCTGTCAAGCCCATGGGGACTCTTCAGTTGATTAAGATTCAGTGCTAACCCTCCTTGCGTACGACAGTCAAGCTTGCCACCGGTTCCCTCGCAGTATTCTCGCCCGTCGGCCTAACGCCCGAAGTTCGCGAGACAGTCGAGTCGCTCGGCGGAAATGTCAAATACATCGCGGCGCCAGATCTCGAACACCACCTCAACCTCACCCCATGGAAGAACGCGTACCCGCAAGCAGAGATTCTAGCCCCGGAGGGTCTCTACGAGAAGCGGCAATCGAACCCGGAGTATCAGGACACCCCGTTCGAACACGTATTCAAGAAGGAAGATCAACTGCCGCGGTCGATCTCCAAGGAGTTCGATACCGAGTTTGAGAGTGAATATGTATATGGCCACGGATCGCGCGAGCTGGTGTTTCTCCATAAGCCCACGCGCACGGTCATCGAGGCGGATCTGCTCTTCAACCTGCCTGCTAAGGAGCAGTATTGCAAGAGCCCTGAAGCATCAGGGACTAATTTCCTCACAAAGCTTCTTCTGCCGCTGATGTCCACCAAGCCCCCGGCTACATGGCAGAGACGGTTTGCGTGGTATATTCTCTCGGCACAGGATCGGACAGCGTTTAATATGTCTATGAGAAGGATTGATCAGTGGGACTTTGATCGTTTGATTCCCTGCCATGGCGATACTATCGAGACTGGTTCCAAGGGGATATTCCGCGATGTGATGGCATGGCACTTGGATCGGAAGAATACTTAGTATTCCTGTGAAAATATTGTAATAGTTGATACTTTACTTTGTATTAGATGTTGCGGATGGGAGGTGATTGTGTATATGTCATTTTATTTTATTTTTGGGGATGTTGTATGTAGGCAGCATTATTTCGAATTTAGCCTTCCCCTCTTGGGCTTTCCAAAGTGGATGTGCCTCATTCTTCTGGCCCTTGCTACTCTGGCTATTCATAGTATCAACGGCCCACTATTAGCTCAAAATGTACACTTCACATCGCCTGCATGTTTCTAGGCTCTTCCTACATATACATTTCGATGTTTTGCTATGCTGCCTACCTAGGTAGTTCGGCTATTCTCCACTTGTCAACATGAAATACTACTACAACATATGTAGTAATTTTAGAAATAACTTTATAACCAAACCCAATGCAGAATGAATCATACATAATCCTTATAAGAGATCGTAAGGCCAAAACTACACAAATTCGAGTCCCTCCGTGGCCCCCACGTCATAGGGCTGACAGACAGGGATGGAGGAGAGCAGTCAGTTGACAGGTTAAACATGATGTCAAGTGTTGTCAGATGTGTCAAGTACTCTTCGCTTCAAACCGGATCTCCCCTGTCGGTATTTCGCATGTTGTATGCCTGGAAAACAGCATGCACCTGTCAGACAGCAACAAATGATCGCCCTGGGTGGAGACAAAGAGACAACCCAATTCTGGTTCAAATCAGAGCTATCGCCAATAGTCGACGGGATCGGCACTCGAAAAGCAAGCCACGTATATCATCCAGCACAGAGCCCGTACTCAACGCCAAGGATATTTTTAAAGCATGGGAGGCTGGGTCTGGGGAAGGCAGGGATGATACGGAGGCAGCAGTACTCCGTACTCTGTACTATTCGAATACTTCCAGGGCTATGCAGTACCTGTACGCCTCTATTCCAGGCCCACTCCTTGCTCCGATCGGGTGTTGATGAGCATTCAGCCACAGTCCACATCAGCGGTCAGTCCGCCACGAAAAGTGGAAAACGGTTGGGCACGTTTTTGTTCACGGTACGGAGTACACTTGGACCAATAGTGACCTTGGCTTGTTGGAAAGGAACTGCTCTATATGGAACTGATCTGACGACACTAGGAGGCTTAGATCGACTCTATTGGTCGTGCCTAATGCAAGCCGTGCTTTGTTTTTAGGTTCTTTTTAGTTGAATTCTTTTTTTCTTTCTTTCTGTTTATTGGATTTTCACGTTCGTCCCTTGCTTAAAATACACTGTCGCTCCCTCTCGCAGTTTGCTTGCCTGTGCGACTTCACACGTTATATAGCTTCTCGTGTTCCCCAGCCCATACCTCTCCTCCACGCTACACCTTCTCGACCTTCACATATTATCTCCTTATACATTCACATCTCTCGGTTCTATCAAACGGCTCACTGATTTGAAAATACCTTAACAATGCCCGTCATTTCGCGCCTTGCCTCTATCATCCTCCGCGTTGCGGAGATCGCCTTTGCAGCTGTAAATACCTCCCAGTCTACGCCAACTATAAACCACATCTAACTCTTGTCTAGGTTGTCGCAGGTGTCATCGGACACTACCTTGCCGAGGTCAACAACAGCGGCGCAGATGTCAACTGGTGGCCCCAGTCGCGATGGATCTATACTGAAGTAATCGCCGGCTTATCGATATTGCTGGGCCTTATATGGCTAATCCCATTCTCGTCCGGATTCTTCTCCTGGCCTAGTATGTGCTTGATATACTATCTGGTGAATATGGAGCAATGCTTACTGGAGTCTAGTGGACATCCTCATTTCGTTTGCTTGGTTCGCTGCGTTCGGTGTCCTCGTCGACACCATCCGCCACTTGCCATGTGGCAGCATCTGGTCCTGGCACTTTAGAGGAGACCAGACGTGTGGCCGGTGGAAGGCTGCTGAGGCCTTTAGCTTCCTTTCCGCTATTGTCTGGCTTGTTTCAGCTATCGTGGTATGTGATGAGAATGTCCGATACGTATGATCAAGTACTAATGAGTCTTCAGGGCATTTGGTTCACCTTCCGTGTCCGCAATAACAACTCTGATGGAACGTAAGTTGCCAATGTGCACCGTATAACATGGCTTTGATTGATTGATACTGACATACTGAACAGTCGCCGCCGCTGGGGTCGTTCCGCCGTCTAGATAATGGGGTCAGATCCGCAAGCAGACATCAATAGCTGTACTTTGTTCACAGCCAAGTCTGTGCACTACCATTGTGCGTTGTGCTCAGCACAGTACCAGTGACGTTAGTCTCTAATGACGTTGCTTTCTTGTTTGCTCGCCTTGTTTTCCTGTCGTGTTTCTCCTCATGATTTGGATGCCAAGAAATTACGACTTACGCTGATACCCTTGGAGGAATAATGTTGCTTTGTTTTGCACTTTGATTGATTTTGCTGTAAAGTCACTACCTTTGGAGTCTATTCTCGATACATATAATTTATTTGGACATCATTGTCTATGGCTAGAAAGGCTTATGTTGTAATTTTGTCCACAGCTATAGGTAGTTATATACTGCCTTGATAGTCCGACGTTTTGTTGCACTCTTGCCTAGTACTTTCCGATACTCCAAGGTTCCGATAGCCGGCTCAGTAACAAAGAACCTCAACAAGGGCATTATCCTGATCTCCTTGTTCGATGTGTTTCCTTTCTAACCTTTGTTATCTTCCTTGTTGACTTTGGTTCCCGTTTCCTTATTATTCACAATGATAGCCTCATGTTGGAAAGAGCGTCCGAGAGACAATATAAATAGGCTGTATCCGGCCATCATACATATCCCATCGCGCCTGAACCGTCCTTGACAACCCACCCTAGCTGGCTTTCGAGTTAGGAATTCATCTTCCCCGACCATTGTTACCACAACTCGTCAGAATAATCCCGCTAGCTTCGGCTTCGGGTATCGGTGACCAACCATGCCAGTGATGCTAGATAACACATCATCCCGGCTCTTCCAGACTGCACGCACTGGATTCCAAGCCCTCTGCCAGCACCTCATTGACGACCTAAACAATGGCTTATCGAACCAGGACGAACTCCGTGATAGACTAGACCAGCTTCATCTGTCATTGGAACAGCTCAAACGAGCCGGACAGATGATGGCTATTGATTGTCCGACCAATGAGCTTGTGCGAGTTGTACCTAATGGATTTTTCACGGTTGTGATCGATCGCCCCGGACAGGACCCGATGTCCGAGTTTGATTGGGCCTGCATTTACACCGCTGACACTTTGAATATGCTGATTGCTGAATTCTTGCGCTACAGGAACCCCACTGCTATTGCGCACCATCTCGAGGCCCAGTCATTCCTCTGGGATTTGGTTGTGCCATTCCCTGTGACGATTTCCTGCGCTGAGGATTCCGCGCCAGAACCATATGTCAATGCTCTCCAGATCCCGCCTGCCGCTAGTATGGCTCGTATGAACTCGCGGATTCCGGTGCGGCCTCGCCCTCCTCCTCCTGTTGACACTTATTTGGCTTATAACCGGCCGGTTCCAGGCCCTTATCCCCCTGCTTTGCCCCCACGACCTGTGCCTGAGTTTGGGCCTGAGTCTGAGCCTGTTTCTCCTGTTTCTCCTGGTTCATCTGGTTCACTTCGTTCATCCGTTTCGCCTGTTTCGTCTGTTTCACCAACAGGTCCTAACTCTACGGGTCTTTATAGGAACCCCATAATGCATCCTCGGTAAACTATTATTATTTTTTTCCACATTGATTCCGACCATTCCCCTTTTCTAGAAGAGGAAATGGAAAACAAGAAAACAAATTTATCTACTTGCACAATTTCAGTCATTCCATCGTCTCGCTTACTTTTTTATGAAAGTTGTCCTTCATTCTGTGATCACGATGTACTCAATATAACTTATCTCCCTTACACTATAGGACTCCCAGTAACAAGTTTCATTAAGCCATGTAGCAATAGCAAGAACAGTGAAATTTGGCCATTTCTATATATCAATTCTAACGGTGACGCTTCCACTTCGAGAAGTGACCGGTTCTTGTATTATTAGGTGCTTTGCCTCCAGTTTGGTTTTATCACTATATACGCACTCAGCAAGCAGTGCCCTCTATAATTTCCTTGGTTTCTAGGTTCTGACTTTGTCAACCTTCCAATCACATTTCGTATTCCAGCATGGACTTCAATTTAATTCCGCAGGCCTTTCTTGGCACCTTGACCTCATTTCATCTCAATTATCAGTCCTTAGGTGGACGGTTGATGTTAATGTCCTTGAGAATTGCTTCCGCACCAGCCTTGACCAATCTTGCCGCTATTTTCTTTCCTAGCTCCGTTGCTTCGTCGACAGTCTGCACTCTCGCCTCAAGGGAACCTTCAACGCTCTCAGAGCCGTCCAGACTAACGACAAGGGCAGTGATCTTTAAGACATCAGATCGGATCCACTCTGTCTCAACCCCAATAGGAACACTGCAACCTCCTTCGAGGGTTCTCATCAGCGACCGTTCAGCAAGGCAAGCGAGAGTCGACTTGCGATCAGCCAGCTGGTCAAGTAATTCTTGCGTTTTCGTATCACCCTTGCGTATCTCCAAGCCCAGGGCACCCTGCCCGACGGCATGGAAAATGCCCCCATCCTTAGAGCACAGGTACTGGTTGATGCGAAACTTAAGGCCAACACGCTCAAGACCTGCGGCGGACATAACCATGCACGTATACTCGCTGGCTGGGTTATCAAGCTTGGCTAGACGGGTCTCCACATTGCCGCGGATATTCGCAAAGCGAAGATAGGGGTAGAGACGGCGGAGCTGAGCCGAACGCCGGACTGAGGAAGTGCCTACGACTGCGCCTTTGGGAAGCTCTTTTATATTCGTATAAGGCAGGCTGGACTTCACGATCAGTGCGTCCCGGGGATCATCCCGGGGTGGAATTGCCGCGAGCTCGCAGGTATCAGGAAGTGTGGTTGGCATATCTGGTCCGGTTAACTCAAATGCGGAGGGGAAATAGAAGAATAATCAGTTTTATTTACCTTTTAGGCAATGCACGATGACATCTAATTCACCTGATACGAGCTTTTCCTCCAATTCGGTTGTCCAGAGACTCTTGGCGCCGAAGTCGTATAGCGCGGTCAATTGGTCTCGGTCACCAAGTGTTCGGAGGGTTTCAATCTCATAGGACCGTTCTGGGGCAATCTTTTTCAGACTATCGCGGATGCCCTCGGCCTGGACGACGGCCAGATTGGATCGCCGGGTGCCGATACGCAGCGGCGGCAGGGTAGGAGAGGTTTCGACCATATTGACAATGTGCGCTTGGATAAGAGAAAGATCAAGGAGTGGTTGTCTTGATCGAGAACTTCCTAACAGAATAAAATGCTAGAAGCTTCGACTTAAAGCTGCGAGATGAAGCCACGATTTAGCGCAGATTTAGCGCGGGGCCGTTGTCCGACAATGTTCCGGAGTAATTTATAAGAATCTGGAATAGGCTTATAGAATATACAACCCCTTTGTAGAGCTTTTGTAATTCCGTAAAATATGAATAGAACGCACTCACGGAATGTAAATGGGATGCGTTGTATCCCACCAACCAATACTGTCGAGATGTAAAACCGGCCTGACGGGCCAGTTTGCTGATATTCCAGACTTTGACAACTTCTCTCAATGTAATTATCTAATGGGATATTTAGTTTGATGCTTGTTGAGCAGTATCATAAGCGTTCACACTCCCGGATGCCCTTGGATACCCGACCAAGATATTCTGGCCCCGGCCCTCGACATGCCCAGTGCCAGTGGTGTCCTCAGCTGCCCCAGTAAAGCCCCATCCACCTCCTCCGGGAGTATAAACCACACATCGATCTCCCGCCTGCATGCGGACCATATTCTTCGATCCCATATTAACCCAGCGCCACTCAGCGGCCCCATGCTCATTCTGCACCTTCCTCACCCAGTAGTTCGCGCCACGCTCACCGTCATCCCCGCCCTCCATTCCGTATGGAGGCACACTTCGGCGTTCTGTTATAACGCTGAAACTCAGGGGAGCCCGGCATTCAATATCGCGAACCACACCATTTCCACCATGATGATACCCTTTGCCACCTGTCCCTTCACGGATAGCAAACTCGCGCAGAATGACAGGATACCGCTTCTCAAGGCTCTCCACGTCTGTGATGCGCGTGTTTGTCATATGGGTATGCACACCTGACGCGCCATCTTGCGCCGCCGTCGCACCAGAGCCGCCGCAAATTGTCTCACCAAATGCATACGCGTAGCCTTGGAGCTTCTGACCGGTGCTGGTGGTGCCACCCTCCCCGAAGAACCCAATGCAGTTCATGCACCCGTGTGAAGCGGCAGCAGCACGGAAAGTGCGTAGGATCACATCGACCACGCGCTGCGAGGTCTGCGTGTTACCAGCACAGACGGCGGGCCCAGCTGATGGGTTGAGGAAACTCCCTTTCGGGATGATTACATTGATTGGCGATAAGCAGCCTTGATTTAGTGGGATGTCGGTGCCGATAAGGAGACGAAGTGTGTAGATTATGGCTGAGTGGGTGATTGCTGGCGGTGCGTTGATGTTGCTTAGCATTTCGACCCCTGTGCCGGTGAAGTCGAAGGTTGCCGAGCCATCTTTGGATATATCCACCGTAAGTTTAACTAACGTTCCGTTGTCCATTTGGTCGACGGCTGATAGATGGGGCCCAAGTCTGGAGAGTGTACCGAGGAGATAGGAACGCACAGCCAGCTCCGCATTCGACTGGATGGCCCCCATGTACATTTGGACCACAGGGAGGGTGTATTCCTCGATGAGAGCCTGGACCAGGACCATGCCTTTATGATTTGCAGCAACCTGCGCCTTCAGATCCGAGATGTTGTCTTGGACGTGCCTACTCCCGGTACAACCTGGGTACTCGCCTGGGCTCAAGAGTATGTCGGTGATTCCTTTCTCGTCGAAAACTCCCCCATGGATCAATTTAAAGGACCGGATAGCTGCTCCCTCTTGCCAGAGCTCGGTGGAATTAGGTGGCATTGACGTACCACCCAGTCCGCCAATGTCTGTATGGTGGCCTCTTGAGGCAACGTAGAAAGCCACGGTCGAGCCTGTCTTTTCAAAGATCGGAGTAATGACGGTTATGTCTGGAAGGTGACTGCCTCCAGATTCCGGATGGTTGGCTACCAGGACGTCACCTTGTGATAGCTTGCCTTTGTGTAGTTCATGTTGGTACTTGACTGCGTAGCTCATGGATCCTAAATGAACAGGTACATGAGGAGCATTGGCAACCAGATCACCTGTCGATTATCACGTCAGTTGGTTCCAACATATAATTGTAATGTATGCATACCTTGAGGTCCAAATAGGGCGCAAGAGAAATCAAGTCGCTCTTTGATATTAAGAGAAACTGCTGTTTTCTGTAGAGCGCGACCCATCTGCTCCGCGATACTCATAAAGCGATGCCCAAAAACAGATAGCTGGATGTGATCGACCACAGTTGGTTGCTCAATAGTTGCAGTGGAAGTAGAAATAATGTCAATGATAACATGGGAGCGGAGAACCTTGGCTACAGCACCCGGTACCACAACGAGTGTTTGGGTCTGGTCAATAATCACAGCGGGTCCATTAATTGATAGACCAGGCGCCAAACTCTCGAGCACCAGCACGGGGGTTTGCTTGTATCCTGTTCTCTGGAAATAAACGGGGACCTACAACAATGAGTAATGGGTATAAATAATGGGTAGTCCAAGGAGTATTTACCATACGCTCCACCAACTTCGGAGAGGCAGGTTGGAAGTTCAAAGTACGCAGTTGTTCTCCAAGTTGTTCTCCCTCCCAGTCTTCTCTCTCACTTGCACCTATGCCCCGGACACGCACATCGTCGACATAGATTGCCTTTTCGTCGGGAAAGACGAAGGAGAACTCTCGCAGATGGATCTTCTTGAACTCGTTCTTGAAGTCACCGTCGGCAGGTTTGAGGACCATGATCGAGGTTTCTGTGCCCTGGTATCTCATGTTGAGATACATCTCACAGGTTATGCTCTTTTCTCGTATGCCTTGTCTCATCAATCGTTCCTGGACAACGGTTCCAAGCTTAGAAAGTCTTTCTTCCAGTCGACCACGAGAAATCTCGTTGTATCTCTCATTAACAGGCTCCTGTGCTTCTTGAACAACGTCTGCCAGCGCCATGCCTTTGGAATGTTAGTACACATCATGAACCATCTAAAGGTAAGCGCCTTACCGTATGCGGACAAGATGCTTGAGAGCTTGTGGATGACTATTGTGGATATCTTGAGTGTTTTGGCAATATCACAAGCATGCTGACCACCTGCACCTCCGAAGACAGCAAGGTTATGATTCGCTATTGTGCGTTAGGATAAGATCCACAAAGGGGTTTGAATTGCACATACCAATGTCATATCCTTTACCTTCAGTCAGCGCCCGGATGGGTCGGCACATGGCTTCGTTGGCAACATCAAGAAAACCACAGGCGACCTCTTCAGGAGAGAGTGATTTTCCAGTGTCACGGTTGATCTCATCCGTCAGCTCGATGAACTTCTTCTTCACTATCTCCACATCAAGTGGCTGATTTTCATTCTCGCCAAAGATCTTAGGAAAGAAATGAGGAATGAGTCTTCCTAGGAATAGATTGGCGTCCGTTACTGTCAAAGGCCCTCCTTTTCGATAACATGCAGGGCCTGGGTGTGATGAAGCACTCTCAGGGCCTACTATGAATAGGCCATTTCGCCAGAACAATATGGAGCCACCTCCAGCGGCAACGGTGTTGATATCAAGCTGCGGACTCTGGATAGTAACACCAGCGGTATTACTCTCGAAGACATGTTCGAAATTTCCGCCGTACCGAGAAACATCAGTCGAGGTTCCTCCCATGTCAAAACCAACAACTGGGGTCTTTGTGTGATCGTCGTAAGATGTGCGGGCATAACCCACAACACCGCCTGTTTGCTATCAGTCTAGTTCCCTCTAATCATGTGTAGGTTTAGCCTTACCTGCAGGTCCACTAAGGATACCCCGGAGACCACTGAAACGGTCGTGACTTACAAGTCCACCGTCTGACTGCATAAAGTCACAACGCACACCATCCAAATTTCCACCTTGGAATCCTTTTGAGAATCCGCTAAGATAATTCTTGATCTCAGGGGTAAGGTACGCATCAGCTGACGAAGAGCCTCCACGGGGCACCATCTTGATCATCTTGGCTGCCACGGAAGACGAACACGACACATGGGTGAAGCCTTCCTCTAGAGCCAGTTCTTCGATTCGGTTTTCATGGGCTGGGAAAACATAGGAATGTGCCAAGCACACTGCAACAGTATCATAGCCTTGAGATCGTAGGTCTCGCAGTGTTTGTCTCACAGCAGCTTCATCGAGAGGCTTTAAGATGCGGATCATGTCACCACTCGAGCCCCTCACGAGCACTCCTGGTATCTCGTTGTCCGACTTGAACAAACCATCCAAGTCCTCATCAAACCCCTCAATTGTCACTCTCTCGTCAATTTCCCTGGCATCGGCGTACAAGACATCGGGTTTAACGATGTTTAGGTCAAAGAGGCGCGGTCGGGATTGATAGCCGATTTTCAACAAGTCGCGAAAGCCCTTCGTTACGAGAAAGGCATGTTTGGTTCCTTTCCTTTCAAGCAAGGCATTCGTCGCTACTGTTGTTCCCATTCGAATAAATTCTAGGTCATCTTTCGGAAGAGGAACCCCACGGGGTATTTCCCGTCCTTGGTACAGCGAGAGGACGCGTCGGATACCTTTGTAATAGCTTATCAGCCGGCTTTCTCGAGTGCTCCGTTACGAGAGTCATATTTTCTTACCCTCAGTTGGCGCATCAGCGTAGTTACCAGGGTCAACAGACAACAGCTTTAGGACGACGTCAGGCTTTCCCGGCAGACTCGCCCACACATCAGTGAATGTGCCTCCTCGATCTAAGAGAGCATAATTAGCGCTATAGTTGGTAGAATTTTGGTTGTGCGAGAATTTTTAAAGTCCGTACCGATGGCAATCCTGACGCCTCCGACCGTCGGCTTCGTAACCGTCATATTGGAATATTGGAAGAAAATGAAAATTGGTTTGCACCTGCATCTTGGGTTCCTCTGGGATTTGGAACAAATTTATAATTGCAGGTGGATTGCGACGCTACATCTTGACGAAAGAGTAAGGTCGTCACGGTAGTTGAGTTGGAAAGTTCATTCGGGTCCTACGTGTTGTCGAGGAAGGTCGATACGGCCCAGTCGCCTTCCAAGGTTGGAGACCCCGGAGTATCTAAGTGGGTCTCCCCACAAACTCTATTGTGTTCCTTGGTTTTCTCTTTTCTTTTCTCCCGGGGAAGGTCGACACGGTATCAGCCAGACGGTTCACCAATGGCCTCAAGAGCCGATATCTATAACGGGGCCTCCCCACTGGCCACCTTTTATCGAAAGGTTCACGACGTTGGCGGGGAAAGTTTGCTTGGGCTTTATAAGAGCAGTCTTGAGTCTGTTTGTTGCTGGTCGCCGTTTTCTTCCTGAGTTAATTACATCGTTCGCTCTTCGAGTTCCTTCACAATGGCAGAGCAGAAAGGCAGTGTTTCTGTCGAGACACCGGAAGTAGAGAAGCACGGTGTCTCCAGAGCAATGGATGAGGCAGCAGAGTACCTTGCTCATAGCACTGGCTTTGCACCTTTGTCCCCGGAAGAAGAGAAGAAGATGGTACGCAAGATGGATTGGATTCTTCTGCCAATGGTATGTTGCCTGTCCCCTCTTATGCGCGCGAGCAAGCTAACCCGTTCTTAGCTCTTTATGACCGCTACCTTGGGTGCTGTTGATAAGGTTGCTATCAGTACTGCAGCCATATATGGCCTCAAAGATGACCTTCAGCTTGTGGGCCAACAATATTCTTGGGCTGGATCCATCTTATCTCTCGGAGTACGTAGTGTCTCTAACGGTGGTTGCGTTTTTTCTAATCTAGTGGCAGGCGATTATTGGCATGTGGCCATCCACGTACCTGGTCCACAGACTGCCCTCTGCCAAATACCTATCTGCATGCTCGTTAGGCTGGTCAATTATGGCACTTCTCATGCCGGTCTCTCGTAATTGGAGCGGACTAATGGCTTTGAGATTCTTTATGGGTACGTGAGTTGTGATGATCCGGCTTGGATAATGGCACTGATAAGGTGTTTAGGTTGTTTGGAGGCGATCATCGTTCCATCAATTTCCCTAATCGTCGCTGGGTTCTATAAAAAGTCTGAGCAGCCCCCTCGCAATGCCTTGGTATTTGCGGCAGCGAGTTCTATCGTCAACGGCTTCCTCTCGTGGGCGGTCGGTCATATTCCATCTAGTGCAGCACTTTCTATTTGGCAATACCTTTTTCTGATCATCGGTACGTCTGGCATGGATGAATTTGCATTTAACCTTTCTCACTTTGTTGATAGGCTCTATTTCGACACTGTGGTCTATTATTGCTTTGATCTTCCTCCCGGACTCTCCTATGAATGCCTTTTTCCTCAACGATAGAGAGAAGTACCATGCTGTCCAGCGCCTGGCCGAGAACAAAACCGGGATCACAAACCGGCACTGGAAGTGGGATCAGGCCCTGGAGGCGGCTATTGATCCGAAGACATGGGTCCTATTTTTCTTCAACATCGCTATCAACATTCCCAACGGAGGACTCACAACCTTCAGCGGCATCATCATCAACAACTTAGGGTTCTCGCCCGTGATTACCTCCCTGCTGAACATGCCGACCGGTGTCATGTCGACCCTGTCAGCATTCTGCTTCTCTTGGATTGCGGCTAAGTGGACCAACCGTCGATGCCTGGTCACCATGTTGGCATCTTGTGTCCCTATAATTGGTGCCATCCTAGTTTACAGCTTACCGCGAACGAATCTGGGTGGTCAGATGGTTGGTATATATCTGGTGAGTCCAGGTTCCAGCTTAGCATTGTACAACCGACTAATCATTTCTCTAAAGTTATATACATACTTCGGTCCGTACGTTGTGGGGATATCCATGGCTCAGGCTAATACAGCGGGTAATACCAAGAAGACCGTGCAGTATTCCATTCTCTATATTGGCTATGCCGTGGGGAATCTCATCGGGCCGCAGACATTTCGAGCAAATCAAGCACCAGCATATACAGGAGGGTTTGTTGCCATGCTGGCTTGCTATTGCGTCTGCGTTCTGCTGATGGCAGTCTACTGGGCCATTGCGCACAACTTGAATCGCCGAGCTACAGTTGGCGTTGACCCTGAGGAAGATCGAGCGGACGGGGACTTAATGGATGCCTTTGCTGATAAAACTGACTTCCAACAAAAGGCATTCAAGTATACTACGTAACGGGGGGAGCTCTCGTGTTTAATATGCGGAGGACTATGTTTTATGGATTAAACAACACTTCATCGTAATAGGCGGCTATGTTTGAGAGTAGTTCGACGAATCTTGAAATATGTCCTTTGGCCTGCGTTTGACAAAAGCTACTATGGTGATTCGGTGTAAAGATAACGGTCCAAAAGTACCTATATGTACCGGATTTTCCCTGGCGTGTGGGGCTTTCCTATTTGATCTGCCGCCGCTTTTATGAGGGTGGTCAGGCTGAGGCTCACTGAGCAGGTGTTAGCACGGACTCAGATCAGACAAATACCCAATACTCATCTTTGGATGTGGACCTAGCTTATGTCATTAAGTCCAATATCCAGTCACGGGTGTGTTATCAACAGAGACATAGCCCTATGCGTAGTGTCGCTTAAGGTCAGTCCATGAATCCAAAGGGGGTAAGACCGATGTTCAGCCGTGGCGGAGATGAGGTTGAAACTGCAACCCTGCTGTTCGCGTTGTCGCCGACCCAGGTGGTGATCTGCACAGTACTCCCTTGGTTACTGTCCCACTACATACATACCGATTATATTTCTGTATTGGTATGGCAGGCTTTCGTGTCTAAAACGCCCTTGGCGGGGGCCCTATATCGCAGGTTGGCTCACCATGGTTCAGCGGCCACCGACAAATTTCGTCATTCGACATATAAAGCAAGGCTGTATAGCGATATAGCGAGGCTGAGAACCCAATCTCATTTTATATTTAGCCTGTCATAAATGACCACCGAAGCCAAAAATTAACAATTTGTTCAACGCCCATGACCTCTTACAACACCCTCCAGTCCCTCCCTTAATATCGAGCTAGCACGCACAGCATTCCAACGTGTGCTAAAGAATGGACAGACATGTCCTTACAAAATGCAGGGATGGAATACTAGCTTGGTGTCAGGAAGATAATCCATACATCCATCCTGTTTTGAGAATGTTTGAGGATGATCAACAGCTGCATACTGTATCTGTCTAGACCGGTGTTGCATATTACCAACCCTTACAGTGGAAAGCAACCAATAGGCGATTGTCTAGTCAAGTAAGCAAATTTTCAAATCTTGGTATGCTTAAGTTGACCCACCTGCTACTTCATGCCTCCTTTGGAATTTGTTAGCTAGTGCCAAGCACAAGGCGCACAAGCTCACCAGCCATTACCGTTTCGGCTGGCTGGTGATCCAAATGACACCCTCGCATTAGGATACTAGTTTCGCTGAATTTTATGACCGGGGAGGTAGCGGTTTCGTTTGTACGGAACCCTTCCGGCAACCTTCGTAGCCGGTGGGTCTTAATAGTCACGAACGCGAGCTTCATTTCAGCACCTGTGCACGATGGGAGAGAAAAGCAAGTATGAGTATAATATTTGTAAATAGATCTCATCCCTGGCTGATTCCTGAAGCTGGTTAGTCGAGAAAACTGACATCTATTACTGGGTAACAAAAAGTACGGTTTTAGAGCATCATCGTCAGAAGACTAAGGATTCGCCTTGCCCAGGCATTGCACGGTCAAACTATATCTCAGTCGGCGAAACAGACAGTTCAGCATGCGCATAAACTACAGTACATACGGTGAACCTAGTGCTTTTGGAACTCTAATGGAGAAGCTCTACAAGTCGGCGAAGCGAACTATGTGACAGTTCTGTTTCTGTCGCCCCAAGCGCAGTTAAGCAGCCAACGTAGCCATGTACCCACATATCATATGTACATATGGCTTACCGCTGTCCTAAAGGATCCTCAGCGAAGCGCAGCTTTGAAACCCTTGCCATGAGAAAAGGAGAGCCAATTTACCTGGAAGGAATCGGTTAGCAATTCCAACCGTCGTATTTTGGGATAGGGGAGGATGCAACCCAAGATCAGGGAGCATCCTTTGCACCAGACTTAATCCGGACTCGGGCTGTTCGCCTATGGCTATGACAGAAAGACACGCCTTTGTAAGCTAAGCCCGATTATTTAAGGGAACCCTTTCAACCCAGGGGATTGACACGGTCTCCGATCTGGGACAACAGTTAAAACACCTGAGGATTTCTCTAACTATGGAGAGAAAAGCACAAGAGTCGACTTTTGCGACTCAGAATGAAAGAAGCGGGTTGCCAAAATATGTCCATCTCCCGGAAACGAAGCATGAGTGTAAGTAACACTCACTGCCTGCCCTTAGAAGAATAATGATTCACCAGCAGTGCAGTAGAATATGCCGACCTCGCCATGCTGGATCTGTCCGAATTTGACCGACCGGGAGGAAAGGAGAAGTTGGCGGAACAGTTAAGGGCAGCAGCACACCACTCTGGTATTACGTCGACCTACCAAATAGGGACATCAGCTAACTCGTCAGGGTTTTTCTATATTACGAATTTTGGCCTCACGCAGGCGGAAATCGATGAGCAATTTGCTATTGCAAAGGCGTTTTTTGCCCTACCCCAGGAAGAGCGCTTGAAATATCGGGCCCCTCTTGAAGAAGGAAACTACAACGGCTATCGGCCCTTGGGGACCCTGGAGATCCTACCCGGGCTATACGATAATGTGGAATTCTACAACATCTTCAAATTTATCCCGCAGACCCAGCGGGTTCAGCCCGAGATCTTTCGGGAATACTGGGGAGAAATTGAAAAGTTCCACCGCCACATGCACGAGAACGTGTCATTCAAGCTGCTTCGACTGCTGGCCATTTCCCTCGAGCTCCCTGAAGAGGAGCTCGTCAACGGGCATCTCTACGAAGCAAACTGCGACAGCTCTCTGCGTTACATGATGTATCGGGCCCGTTCCTCGGAGGAAAATAATAGCTACAAGGACCTCTATCTCCGTGGCCACACGGATATTGGAACTATGACTTTTGTCTTTCAACAGCCTGTGGCTGCCTTGCAAATAAAGCACACTGAAAGCTCCCACTGGCAGCACATCCGGATTCCTCCGGGAGTTATTGCTGTGAACCTAGCGGACATACTCCAGTTTCTAACCAATGGTTACCTGAAGAGTGGCATCCACCGTGTGATTTCACCGCCGGAAGATCAAGCATCCAATGACCGTTTGGGGCTATTGTACTTCTTGAGGCCGGCGGAACAGCTGATGCTGAGAGCTTTAGACAGCCCTTACCTACGGAAGATGGGATATGGTAATGAAGGTACCGCTGTTGATCCAGATGTCCCAGCCTCGGATTGGGTGAGAGAACGTGTGAGAAAGAATTGGACAAGATCACCAGAGGATAATACTCAAAGCGTTAAGATGGGCGGATTCAAGGCTAAGATCATATATGACTGATGTCTGTGATACATAATAAGACGGTTTCGTTAATACAGTCATATCTTGCTCGGCGCTAGTATCGCAAGTTTATGTCTCCCCTCAATAGATGAAGTGCCCAATCGCAATTGCTCCTGGTTTCCTTTACGTGGCACCGCTTTTCTGTACCAAGCCTTTCAATGTAGATTGTTCAACGGAGCCAGACTGTGCTGATCAGACCGTTCTTGATCGCCAAAGCAACTGCAGCGCAAGAAGCTACGGCCTTGGAAGTAACTCAATGCTACAATGCTCGCATCATAAATTACAGTTGCCGCTGTCAGAGTACAGCCGCACTGCGAGGCAAGAACTTATCCATTACAGCAGTAGGAACTCCAAAGCGCTCGATCCTAGGCCAGTATGACGTTAGCGATGTTGCAATACGCAGCGTGTGAGCATAATTCATCATAAGTAAGGAAGCCACTCAGTTTCGGTGGGGAGCGTGAAAGTCTCTGCCTTACTTACTGAACAGAGGAAACTGCCCCTTTGTTACATTGCATTTCCTACCCACCAAAGGAACACTGAACTCGCGTTACCATTCTCCTCGAATGCTGCGGCCTTTAGCCCCACTACGAGTTTTTCACTTAGATAGGATCGAGACCGCTAGGATAAACGGTTATATTTGACTGCGCCAGTCCTTTTTTGATAGGCGATCTAAATAGAAAGGGTCGCACGTGATGTAATTAGCGTGTCGCATTTTATTGATATAGCTTACTTAGGCCGCTTATCCCTACACTCAGTGAGCACTCAGTGAGCAAATCAGGGTGCTCAGATGATGATCAGTGCCAGGCATTATCTGGTACATATCTGGCTGACAAGGATATCTGCCCGTTCTGGGGCCAGAAACCTCTAGTGCAAATTGATATCTCCCGGCGATAACTCCCTTGAAGAACCCGTTCGACATAAGAGCGATAAGACATAAACGAAAAGGGAACAGGGGTGGATTGGAATTAAATACAGACCTTAAGTAAAGATGCACAACTTTCCCCGGAGCCTTAGGGCGGTGCCCATCTCCCCGTCTACCGGCGCTAGCCCTTATCGCCTGTCACGGCAAAAGGTCCGAGTCATGTCCCCGCTTCGCCTTCTTTCCATCTAACCTCTGTCCGCGTTCCACCTTCACGCTATGCCACGCCGAAAACAAGACACCAGAAGGCGAACTGGATGCGCCAAATGCAAAGGTACAACCCTCATCATGGCTAGGAATTAAATCGCTGACATGGGTAGAGCAACACATCAAATGCACCGAAGAGCACCCGCGATGTAGACGCTGCGAGAGACTTGATCTTGAATGCGTCCGGGAGCTCAAAATCATGTTTCGAGAGGATGCTATCCAACGGGGCATTAGCTTTGGCCGTGAAGGTACTTACTGCCGCCATCTTCTTCTGGCTATATCCTACTGACTCTCCTTGGTAAGGGGTTTGGACGAAAAGACCCGGCACAACCGCACATAACCGGAAAACGGAATCTGTATTCCAAGGACTTCCTCTAACCCAGTATACTAGCCGCTTGTTCTTTCTGAATTTGAATGAGGGTGACTTTCAAGACTCCGATGATGTGCCTCGAACACATTCTTCAGCTCAGGTTTGCCCTAACAGCATAGACATCTGTACGGACCTTTCGATCCAATCTTCCATCTACCACCCCCTTTATTCTTTTCCGGACACAGAGACCTATCTTCTCGATTATTTTATCCGCGGTATCAGCCCATCTTGCTCTCTAAGTGAATTATATAATCCTTACATTTCCCTTCTGGTTCCCCTATGCTTTGTCTCTATCACCCTTCGACACGCCGTTCTGGCAGTTTCTGCGAATCAGCTATGCCTTCTGGGAAAGGATCAATTTGCCGAGCAAGTCTGTCACCATAAGCACATGGCCCTGCAAGGGCTCCGACGGGAAATTTCCGCTGGTGTACATGCAGATGCCACGGTAGCTTCGATCTTGATGCTGTGCTTCCACGACGTATGTCTCTGTCTTCCTATATGCGTGCAGTATATCCCGTTCTGACATGGACATAGATATCAGATGGATGCTCTCCTTCGTGGATGACACATCTTCATGGTGGCTTGCAACTGATCGACCACACAACATCTCGCGGCTCATCCGATTTATGGAAGTTTTTCAGAATGTACTTTGTAGCTCATAATATTATGAGCCGTACTGCATCTGAAAATTGCCATCAAGACGACATCTCGGAGTTGTGGTCTGACAGCGAAAACCTCGAAGAGGTACGGCGCATTCATCATCACTTTACTATTTATCAATGCTGATATATCCGCCAGATAGATATGTTGATGGGGTGCTCGCGTGGCCTTTTGACTTTAATAAACAATATCTCGATCCATGCTTCCGAAAAGGCAAAAGTACTGCTTGACTGCTCCGCTCTATCCGAGTATAATGCTGACCACGAGATAACTATAGATACAAAAATACCGACGTTTAACCCCGGCCGAGACTCAATACTATGCAAAAGTGTCATTAGATATTAGCACAGCTCTTCTTGGCTTGAAACAGACGCTTCCTCAACATGCCACGGGCAGAGAAGACCTCGAGAGGATTGCACAGGTCAAACATTTAGCTGCCTTTCTTTACCTTAATGAACGCCTCGAGGATAAGCTAGACATCGACGACCGGGGGAGACGTGGGGTATCTGAAGGGTGCAAAAGCCGTCTTATATCGTCGATGATTGAACTGATCTCCACACTTCCTGATATGGCTACTTTGTTATGGCCTCTATTTGTGCTTGGGAATACCGGGCTGGAAAATGAAGAACAAAGACGTTTTGTACTAGATCGGCTGGCCAACATCCAGAAGACACGGAATCTCGGAAGTGTAAAGCGGACAATTGATGCTGTGAAGCATGCCTTTGTGACAAAGAGCTTATGTTCTTCGGGCAACAAGGCATGGGTTCATGAAACCTACCGCTACATCAGCCTTGCTTGAAGCAATACCATAGAATATTCAATGCAGAACATCTTGTGGTCTAGATCGGACTCGAAAACTTGCCATCGGCCATGACTACCTGAGATAGTTTTGAAGTCAAGTTCTAGAACATTGTCAATCTTCAGTGATTCGGTGGACTTGTTGGTTTTTAGATGACGGAACAGTGTCGCATCTTCGAAGAGTGCGGGTTATGAAGACTATCTGTAGGTTAAGGGACTAATATACATTGAATATTTTAGTATCTTTTGTGAACTTGTCCGAGATGAGATCTGAGATCTAATCTAATGACATTCATCCATCCATAGATCGGGCCAGCAATCCGGATGACTAAAAAGCCAAGAAATTCCTGACCAAGACGAGTTCGAGACTGAAAAGGAATTCCATCGCCTCCTTCCCTCTGAGAGCTCCAGAGCTCAGGCAAACAACCTTGTATATAAAAAATGCAGTCGCGACCGGAGTATTCCGGGGCAAGTGCGCAATCATCCTCACCGGATACGTCCACCGAGTATCCCTTGCAGGAGATCCGGTCGCAGTACAAGGATGAAGCCCGCGACAGCGATGAAATAAGCTTTGACTTGGAAGTAGGCGACGTGCCTCTTCTGCCCCAAGAACACATGGATACTCAATCGGAGAAATTCGAGCGCGATCCGCCGTTTTCTTGCACGCCCTCGGGATTCTGTGCATGGCTCCGCGGCCCGACGCCGCCGCATGTCTATCACATTAACCCTTGGTTCCCTCATTTACAGGCTGCGCCGGCGCGTCTAATTGATCAAAAATTTCCACACAGAAGTTCAAAGATCGCGCTCCTTTTTGGTGGTTTATTCTTTTGGATTGTTGTGTTCTTTGCATCTTTAAAAGCTTCCGTTGCGGGCCAAGAAGTTCCGGGGTATGGGCAGCCCGTCAAGCTGTCGTGTCACCACCGTTTATGGTGTGTTTCTATTGTTATCCCCAAGCAGATCCGATCTTGCGAACCTGACCATATCTATCTAGGAGCAATTCCACGAATTGCGGACTCAATGGTGACCTTTGTCGCCCATTCGAGGACCAATCCTTCGCGTTCCGCTGTCCCTCTGGCTGTGCAGCCGCGATTCTACTAGAGCCGTATGTTGTTGGCGACCAGGAGCTCAATTACCGACCGTTAGTTGTGGGAGGTAAGCCATTTAATGTGGATGGTCATGACAGCGGCACTTACCGCGGCGATTCCTCAATTTGTGCGTCGGCACTGCATGCAGGTCTAATTGATGACGCGAGGGGCGGATGTGGCATCTTGCACCGCGCCGGCGAGCAGAAAAACTTCTATTCCAGCACGCAGCACGGAATTGAAAGTATCGAGTTTCTCTCGAGCTTCCCGATGTCATTCCGACTCAGTAATGAAGCGTCAACCCCAGACTCGAACGAGACATACCCAATCAAGTGCTCCGATGCGCGCTGGTCGCTATTCGCCTTCACATTGGTCTGGACTACTATCTTGTCATTAGTCGTGACATCGGCACCGGCATTCTACTCCATGATATATTTCATTGTCTGGTTCCAAGTCGCCATGGCGTCCGATCCTCCCTCTATGGGGAGCTATTATGACCTTGTGTCAATTGCTCTCGGTCGATTTCTGCCCGGTGCGTTTGTTGGATTCGTGCTGTATTACTTCTGCGTCCGGCACACGCTTAAAAATTTGGATGCACACTGGGACAAGACTGTCCTGTGGCTGGGTGGCTGCTGGGTTGGCGCCCTGAACACAGACACATTTGATCGCATTCCAATCTCTCGCCTGACACCCCACGATATCCAGCAGCAACCGGGTGCTGTCACAGCTCTCATAATTGTAGTTGGGTCTTTGATCGCAATCGCCTTTGGCCAGGCACACTGTTTCCGTCGCGAGGGCCGCTTCTTCCCTACGATAAGCATATACGGCATCCTGGTTGCAGTTGTTCTCATCCTTGTCGCCGTTCCGAACATGAACCTACGCATCCACCACTATATTCTTTCTCTTCTCTTCCTTCCTGGAACGACTATGCAAACGCGACCCAGTCTTCTATACTCAGGCATCCTTATTGGTCTTTTTATAAACGGCATCGCCCGCTGGGGCTTCGATTCGATCCTCCAAACTCCAGGCGCTCTCCTTGATGGTGCCAAACTTGGTACCGTTCCACCTAAGATATATCCACCTTCTATGACCGATGCAAACAATCTCGTCTTCTCGTTCCCGGACCTTGAGCCCCATGCCGACGGCCTCAGTGTCCTAGTCAACGACGTGGAGCGCTTCCAGGTCTTCCGACCTAAGGATGGCCAGCATTTACCAGATTTCACTTGGTCCCGTACTTATCCTAACGAGTTGGAGTATTTCCGTTTTGGATTCGTTCACACTAATGCTTTGGGCGGTCTTTGGTACGAAGATTTTTCTCCACCCGCCGTTTGGGGCGTCGATGGTAATTTTGCTTTCCCGGATCCTGAGATCCCCGAGGATCCTGAATCCGAATCCGAATAGAGAACTGTGGTGTATTCCATCCGTACATACCCTCATTGTTTAGTTGAAATCAGACATGGATATTCTTGACAGATTTCCGACGCATGGGCTCTGCGCTCTGACATATTCGATGATAGTTATCTTCCGGTCTAGTCCTTCCTACAGTAAGTTCTCAGTCCTACTTAGGTACAGTTATTTCCTGCTTACATCCGTGGTAGTAAGGTACGGCATGGAGTAGCGGGCTCAAGACGCATGGTATGTGGCAATAGTATTGAAGATGGCATAACAGCATAACATTATTGGATATCTCGGAGAGATAAATCAAGGTGTAGCAATAGTATAGCGAAGGGCAAGAGTTGAGATTTAGAGCGAAGGACGCTATCTCTTTATTAAGAGATAGAGATTAGGATTAAGTTCTCCAACAATCGCGTATTTACCTTATTTGTAGTGGTGTCGATTGAGACACAAGCTGGTGCAGGGGTAATTCTAATCTTCTAACCCTTCTATCGCAAGGTTCTTCAGCCAAATCTAGTAAACATCACTTTCCTGAGACTTATAACCACTTGGCACTATACATATGTAATTACCCTGAACGAGACGAAATATCATGAATCGTGCATTGAATTCATCTAAAAGGCTACGATAGCATTGACTTTTACAACTTTGTAGTGCTCTCCTCGCGGCCAACAAGGTTAGGGTGACCGCTGTTCATTGGTCGGGTGACAGCATAGAAAGCAACACCCTCAGTCTTTGTTGAGAACTATAAATGGGTCAGCAAGTGTATACAGGTCGATTAGAGTACAGAGGACTAACCTGAGCTTTGGATCCAACATGGAAGAAGGCCCAGTCTCCAGCAACGAGGTGGTGGGTCTTGCCAGTGGCCTCATCCTGTATGGTATCAGTATCATTCGTAATGCAGATTTCAAAATCGAATGGGATCTTACTGTGATGTCGATTTGGCCCTTGAGAACAAACTTGGTCTCCTCGTAGTCGTACGCGCCGTATCGTGTAGGTCCGGGCACAACACGGTAGAGTCCAGTGGTCAGGTAAGGGGTAGAGTGTGAGCTCTGGGATTTGATTGAGTGGAAGTCGGCGATAATGGCGCAGTCGCCCTCGGGAATAGGGATGTGCTCATGGCCGGCACCCTTGATAATGGTAAGAGGAACGATCTTGTTGTTAGACACTAGAGATGTTAGCATAAGATTTTAGACGACGACCAATTGTATCTTACTGTTGAAGCGTATAGATAAAGACTAAAGATATAAACAAGCAGGTACTTGACAAGCTGTCAGCACCTGCTTATATACCGACTGAAACGGAGCATCCTCGGTATAGTTACTGGGATCAGACCTTGAGATACGGGGTCCGGCTCCGGGGCCGTAGCTCCGTGCTACCTCTCACGCATATTCAGCTGCCACTAAGCTACAAAGAGGGTTAGTGTCAGCGAATTAAGGTGGACCGAGACAAACGTGATCGGAGCCTCACGGCCCTTAGCCGGATTATCCTGGAAGAAACCCTATCTTCCATTACCTTGGTATTTCGTTATAAGATCTGAGTCCCGAATGTCTTGTCTGGTTGGCTCGGCCATCAAGGGACCCTGGGGCCACGGTTACTTCATCCCGCCCCCGTAAGTATGCGGGGTAGCTTCTATATCCCCGCCTTACAAGCGGTGAACAGGCTTAAGCTCGACAGCGAGGCCATTATTATTAGGTGATAACCAAAGGTTCCAAATCAGGTGTTATTAGTAATCTCTTATTTATTCCAGGAATCAGCCTTCTGATTGCAACACTAAACGAGATCATAAAATCAGACCGATGGTACAGTACTTCCGATCACCACCTTATAAGAATGCATTTCTCTACAAAGATGAGCAACAGTGAAGAACTGTCATTCTTTTAAATAGCCACGGCACGATACCTGTACAAGACTTTGCTTTCCGCCGTCCTCTATAACCAAAGCTGTGAGCTTTCCTCCCTTCACGCAACCCGAGTCAAGGCCCTTTGTGAATGTGCGAATAGAGAGGGACGTCGAAGCATCGTGGCCATAGACAACAGTCATAGTGTTTGCGAGGGGATCTTCAGTCGAAGTCGCGAGGCTTGAGTACAGTTTTGATTGATGTTTATCAAACATCTAGATTGAAAGTATATCAATATGACGGCAAGATTAAAGGAGTGAAATAGAAAGAGAAGCCATACCTTAGCCCAATTCATGCCATTCTTTTTCGGACTGGGCACATGCGTATCTAGATCAATGGTCCGCATAGTCATCACACTGGAAGGGTCTTGCTTCTCAAGCTCGATTCCCGGTATTAGCCCCGCATGAACGACAACAACCTGGCCCATGCCTGGAACTTGGCCGACATTCAGAATCACTGGGCAGTTCTCCAGCCACTGGGCTTGCTCGTCGCTCAAAGACCGCGCAAGTGCACGCTCGCCAAGTTCCTTGGCTGAGAAACCAGAGTCTATATCGTCATCGGGGTTTGCAAGAGTGTTGGTCTTCACCATCTCTTGTCGAAGAAGCAGAATCCGGTCTTCGTGGTTCCCGCGCACACTAGATGCTGAATGCTGTCGAGCCAAGTCCACAACTCCTGTACTGTCTGGTCCTTTGTTGATCATGTCACCGACAAAGATAAGGTGATCGCCACCTTCTTGGTTGACGGCGGCTTTTTCAAGAAGTTGCTCCACTGTTGCAGACTCGTCAATTTAAAAATTCCCATAGTTCGGGGGTTGTTACTTACACTCCTCTTTACAGCCATGCACGTCGCCCACAATAATTAGCCGCTTCCGACTGGATTTCCCTGCCTTCACACCCGCTAGATCCCCAGGCACCAGGTCTGGGTTCAATGTGCGGATCTGAACCAGACCGCCGGACTGAGGGGATGAATTTACCCCGAACCACCAACCTGTCTCTGTCTTAGATGTCGGGTGAAGTGAATGCAACAGGAAGTTTTGGTCTTGTAGTCGCGGAGAAAGCAGCATTCGCCAGCCGATCCATGCAAATATAAACAGTGCGATGTAGATCAGCACTAAGCGCCGGAAGCGTGGCGCGGAAGCTACCGAGAGAGCCATTTGGGACCATCCGGGGGAGTTGATGTCATCCGCGGGGGAACTGGAGCCGCGCTGGGAGCCTTCATGGGCTCCGACTTGCCATCCGTTTCTGGCGGAATCAACTGGGCGAGAATAATATGGAGACTGATTTGAGTAGGAGGGATGGTGGGTTGTGGTCGGATGGAACTCGTTTTCTGTCGGATGGGAGTCGCGAGATGTCATGCTCCTGCACCCTAGTTGGCATTTATATTCTTATTTCCAGGTGTAATGTATGCTCCATGTACTGCATTCGGTGAAACTGGTGGGAGTACAACATAGAAGAATGTGAAGAAGAGGCAGAATTTAACCCTCGCGGCTCTGACGTATACCTCAGACCCGCTTTCTTCTGTTAGGTACAACATACACATGTAGCAAACGGGTAAATGCTCGACTTCTTTATGTTGTTCGCCAAATCTGATTTTGTGCTTTTGTTTATTTGTACATTTTACACTATCCTCGGTACTGATCATACTCCTCCGCTTCCCGTCTGCGCAGGTTTACACGTTGGAGAACAGTCTCATCATACACCTCTTCCACCTTCTTGCCACCCTTAAGCACCTCGTTTTCGTGTCGGAGCGCTTCCTCCTTAGTCATGCAAACCATTTGATTGAGGTCCATCGGGATTGTCTTCTGTCCCTCTTTCTCAAGGCTCAGATCCATGTTCCACCCGTGACCAGGAGTATGCCAGGGGACGAGAGCCAGTCTGTTAGACAAGCCACTGATCGCACTCTTCCCCCGGTACACTTCCTCCACAATGAATGCGATATCATCCTTGCTGAGCGGGGCACGAAGCCCCACGGTATCTTGGCCGGTGACTTGTCTGATCATTCTTTCATGTAAACTTAGCAAAGCAGCCAAGATGGTATCGTAGAGTTTCTCGCGGCCCTTGGCGCCCATGTTGTAGTCAAGCGGGTAGCCAGTAATAGTGCAAATAACGTGGTTGGCTACTGTGTAACCAAACACCGCAGGCATGGTGCCCAGTACTGGGAGGATGCGGGCTCTGAAGTCAGGAAGAACACCAAGCTCACCAACTTGACCCTTGGTGAATTCCTCCTCGGGGAGAGGAAGTAGAGTAGCCTTGCCCGGGCCTGGTTTCTCTGTCGAGAACACGGCCGCAACACCAGACGAAACACCAAGAAGCTTGAGTCTACGGCGTGTACTGCGGGACAAAGGATCATCGGTGCTAAGCGAGATGTCGCCGACCACAACCCGGGTCGGGTCTGACTTGCATCCCGCACCCATCGACGAGATCACAGGCAAGGAGTTCGAGTGGCAGTAGTGTAGCAACTCTACCTTGGATGTAATGTTATCGATACAATCCAACACGAAGTCTGGTCGACGGCCCTCTCCATCGTGTGTCAGAGACCAGGGGCCGAGCAGATCGTCGGACGCGGCCTTTCCGTATAGCTCATTCCGGCAATCGAAGGTAACCCAGGGTGCGATTTGTTCCAATCGTCTCCGAATGCAATGGACCTTCGGTGTGCCAACATCAGCCAATGTCGCAAGGGCGTGTCGGTTCAACGATGATAGTGTGACTTGGTCGAAATCGATGAGCCGGATTTTGGACACGCCTGATCTAGCCAGTGAAGCAGCAGCATGCGAACCGACACCTCCACAGCCGACCACGACAACGAATGACGATCGAAGCTTGGCAAGGCCTTCATCGCCGAGGAACACGCGGTTGCGGGCGAGCTGTTCAAGAATCAAGTCTACCAAAGCGAGAGCCAAATGAGAAAGGTTTGCAGAACGAAGGCCTAGAAATGTCACATACCATCATCGTAGTCTCCCTGTTGTGCTCTGCGAGCTAAAGCTGCACTGCGCTCATCTTCCTTGCTCAGTTGTACTCCATTCGAGGCAGCCCCAAAATCAGTGAGCTATAGTCCGGCCAATCAGCATTTTTATCCTGTAGCTTGCTAGGCAATGGATGCGCAGCTTCACTGGTGCAGCTCACCGTTTCCGCAGTATGGACATCATCTATACCTGGGATCGAGGCCTTGAGGTCATGAACAGCTTCCTTGCGCTTGTATGACTGGTACCCAAAAATAGCACCTGCGACAGCTGCGCCAGATACGACAGCCGCTGTCGCAAGCTGTCCGTGGGACGAGCCAGCCTGACGCTGGAGCCAAGAAGACATGCTTGCAATTACACCCTTATCTTCCGTATTCCGGAGGTCTCTCGGTTTGCTTTTATTGCCGTGGGAGGTGTTTCGATCAGGTTCGTTATATCTAGTATCCAGTTCGTCAGAATCGAATCCGTAGTCGAGATCGGTATCGCTGGGCTCTTGCCACCATTTTGATGCCGGGGGAGCCATTCTGGATGTGGGGTGTACTGACCATCACAAGTAGCCGACCGGTGCAGGCACGAGCTTCTTATACCGGGGTGTATATGCAAGCCAATGCGTTCATCAGTGGAACCACGCTGTCTATCACGTGCAGCGGTCCGAGTCAATTGTGCGGGGACTAAGTAAGGCGGTATGGTAGGCGGTAAATGTGACTACGCGCCATCATCGTGCCAAACCGTGTCCTAACAACACACATGCGATCCCTTGACAGTGTCATATATGCTCTTGCATTATCTCATCCGATAGAAGGTTGTTGTTAACAGACCGATATAGCTATCAGGCTCGACATCACTGCAGAGCCTGTCTGAGAAAGACGCGTCTAGGCACGGCTTGATGTTGAATCCGATAATACTTTGCCGGTCAATGCCAGCAACTGCCTCTTATCGCTTGGGACGACGCAATGTTAACGCTTCTGTTCAGGGGTTATTGCTTCGCTGTAAATCACAAGAGGTATGTTTCTTTCCTCTCCCCTCCCTTTTTCAAACTGTTTCTCTGGTCTTTGGCTATAACACAGATTCAATCGAGTTTGCCAAGTCCTGATGAAGATAAACCTCACAAGAGCTTCTCATGACATGTCGGTTGAATAAACCCGTCGGGCTATGGACTTCATCCCCCTGATACCTCGGAGTGGAAGAAGACATCGGCCCATAAGTGTGTGATTGAGCAATGAACAGAGATCTGAAGAGACTCGGACCTTGATATTTCTTGCTATGTGCTGTCTTGGCTTCGCATCAATATTTGAACGTTTTCGACTAACATCGCTCAGAATTGCTGTACATATTCTAGATCTCCAAAATCACATCTCTCGTCCGGTTCTCTTCGCCAATCGCCCTTTTACCTTCCAAGTACTCTATTCATCGAGGGATGTTTTCAGATCCCCATCCTCATGTAATATCCCGGTGATGAGAAAATACAGTTACATACTCCGAGGCCCTGTATATGTGCTTCGTCTGTACGCCTTTCAAGGAAACGACAAGTACGCCGGTGACGAGTGACAAAACATGGTAGTTTTCAATCTGAGGGCATATTTTATTACAAATCTGTGATTGGGGATCTTGGGAGCTTCTTCCCATCTAGTTCGGACTTCGATTTAAATCAAATACAAATTGTTTCATTTATTCAACTGGCGCTTGCTTGCTCTTGTATAAACTTCACGAGACAGTGACGGTTTGGTTATAACGCCTGGCCAACGTCGAGAGAAGCATATAGCCGACCCGAGACCATCCAAAAACCACCCTCCCCAAGCCTCACAAATGCAGCCATGTTGTCCAAATCACAGGCTTAAGTTCGACTCAACCACATGTAGAGGTGTCACTTGGCGCTTCATTCTTAAGGTTCAACATGCCCCAGTCAATATCGGGCCCCTTGAACTCCTCGCCTATCAGAACCCAAAAAACAAGAATGATAAGAAACAATCCCACCAAAACGGGTGCACTCCAGTTCATCGAGCCCACAGTAACTGGAAGACTATAAGGGAAACAGATCACAACACCCACGACTGTGATCCACAGCGGTGCAAAAATATTGCAGATATATCCCCAGCGACCAAGATCCAGCGGCCGCTTTGGCAGACACTGCGCACGACCTCGCGTCACGAGAATAGCCTGAGGAATGGCGTAACTCAAGTTCAATAGCGTAACGGCAGAAGTAATGATGGAGTTGAACGCCGTGGTGCTGGCAAGGTATATGAGACCATAAATAGCAGCAAAAACCGTAGAGGCTATAGTCGTGCGAAGCGGGAATTGAAGCCGCTCGTCTATGTTGTCGAAGAAATCAGGAAACGGAGTACCTCGGTCTCTGGCGAAAGCCCATGCAAGACGCCCACAGGTAACCCACTGTGGAGAAATCCCTGCTGCGTATACGATTGTCAACAGTACGCTAAGCGCCACAGTCACCCTTGTTGATCCTGTCGCCTGGTACAATAGTTCCACGGCTGGCATTCCGGCGTTCATTACTTCGTCCATATCTTTCATGGCAACTATCAAGACTGCTAACAGCGGCACCGCTGTACAGAGGCCAATGGCTAGTGTCACGTTCCTGAGCTTGGTTAGCGGGCCTAATAACCAACTGGAATTAGAGATGGAGAATGAGGCAGGTCTTAGCTGACATGATCTGTGGGAGTCGACGACCCGGTGATCGCATTTCTTCGGCGATATGGATCGCTCCGTCGCTGGCACTGAAACAATACATCGAGTTGGTAATCCCGAGAAGCCAGGCGATGCCATTGTTCCATCCACTTGTACCCAGACCAGATCTGACGATAAAAGACCTGGTATTTGTATGCTGACGCATAACAAGAACTGTTACAAACCAAGTGGCAAATCCAGATAATGCGAGGTATAGAGACCAGGATGCGATGAGTGGTAGTTTCTTGGGGCACAAGAGAAGGGGCGTCACTATACAGGATAACCCGAGTCAGCAATGAAATGTAAAGCAACCTGACAATAACGGGGTCTGACTTGTCACAGCAATACTAGCAAGATACACGCAGTATACATGCCATTGTTTGATCTCGAAGTCCGGATGTAGAAATTGACCGAGACCCAGTGCTGCTTTGGGGACAAGAGACAGGTCGGAGCATGTCACCATCCACCATCCGAGTATAGACATCCAACCTGTCACAAAAGCAGCAAATCTCTTGTGCTTCTTGGGGGCGATTATGTAGACAAAGTGGTATTGGCCCTATAAGATAGCACCTGCAATTCAGATTATACGTCCGAGCAACAATCACGCCGTAGATAACTTACTCCAGATGAAGGAAACGCGGAAGCCAGCTCCGACAGTCCTAAGGTAATAATCCACTGCACAAAGCAAGCAACGACAACAGAAAATAGAGCCACTTGGGGTCCTCCGTATCTGAGATTCTGTCCGAAGTTGCTTAGCGCGCCAGTCCAAGCATTCGTGATACTAGACAGTTCAGTATAATAAGTGCGAAATATAATGGGTGGGAAACATACTTGAACGCAAAACCGAGGGATGAAACGATAGAGAATGATCGTTTGAATACTGCTTTATGGCCCTGGGCCCGCAGAATATCATCATCGGATATTGAGAAGCTGCCTGCTGCTTCTGGCCCAGAGCCAGCATTGCTATCATATACGACTTCGCGGTCTACGACCTCGCTATGGCTTTTTGCTTGTTCCATCTCGGTGATGAAATGCAAGCTCTCGCGTGACAATTTGACAATTTTCGTCAAGATGGGGGCATCGGCGCATTTCGACACCCAGGTAGTAGCGGGCAATTTCGCAACCTTATCCCCCTCCTTCAATAGCAATATTTATCTTCCGCGGTGTACTACCCTGTTCATGTATCTTAACTTGAGCCCCCAGTGTGAAGATGAAGATTCATTCGGCACTCAAGAGTGAACTCTGTTGCAAAAGCCTACTAAAAGATGCTCGGATTAGCCACAGTATCCATTAGCTCCCATTCACACCACCATCATTGTTGCTACTCAGGGTTCATGCTCGTTTCAATCCGGCGAATGACTCGGGCGGGATTGCCTGCGACAAAATGGAAGGGAGGAACGTCCTGCAGAAGTCAGTTTGGCTCCTCTCAACGTGGAATTAGAGATATTATATCTCAATATGCTGACCTTCGTCACCACTGAGCCAGCTCCAACTGTGCTCCCCTTTCCGATTCGGACGCCCGCCAGCACAATCACACTACCCCCAATCCATACATCGTCTTCGATATGCACTTCTTTTCCACACTCCGGTCCCTTCAGCCCTTGCCGAATAGCCGGATCCATGGGATGGGTTGCACCATACAGGCAAACATTTGGACCAAACAGCACCTGTTCCCCAATGGTGATCAGGCAGGTGTCGAGCACGAGAAGATTGCAGTTGAGAAAAGTGCCTTTGCCGACTTTGAAGTTCAAACCGTGGTCCACAGAAATCGGTCCATCGACGAAGGGATCAGTCTCTTCAAAAAGTGCCTCGTCTTCTTTCGGGTCTGGGTTCAATGGTGGCATTAGACGTGTGTCGCAGACAATGCTGGACACAAGTATGGTCAGCACAAAGGCCACTGAGCAATAATCGATGACCATCCAGGTCACATCTCTCGAACTTACTTTCTCCATAGCTCTACTTTCCGGCGCCATGTTGCAGCCCCGGCGGCATTGAAATCATCGCAGGCCTGTTTACACCTTGTTCTGTTTGCCTGAAGATCCTCGTCCCATGCCCAGTATAGGTCGCCGCGAAGCATCTTTTGCCATTCCTTTGACTGCGACATCCTCTTTGAAGGTGTAAGTCCACTGATGTGAGAAGCTACTCCCAAGAATTGTGAGAAACAGGCGTATTTCAGTGCCTTTTGTACACGGCCCCGGGTGTGGATCTTAGTACTATGACATCGAGTATGGGCAATAGTGGGGAATGGGATCCACAGCTTAGCGGCGCTGTTTATATCTGAATTGAGTAGTCCAGTCAGCAGCCACGGAGCTCCTCTGAGGTGATAGGTGAACAAGTTGCTTTGCAGCACGTGCCAGATAAGCAAAGCTGGTATTGGCAAATTGACAATGGGATTTGGAATCGTCAAGAACGGCGGCAGGTCAGTGTGCTTTGTAATGCATTGATTGATATGTAAGGCTTTGGGCGTAGATATTGTGGTTACCGAAGGATAATTTCATTGTAATAGTAGCACAACAAATTGCTCTTCATGAAACCCCGTGCCGTCTGCTCCTTTCTTGTGTGACATCGCTGTGATTGACCGGAGATCTGAAAGAACCGTTGGCGCATAAGCATTCCCAGGTCGAAGAAATGCACGTTCAAAGGACTTGGTAGAAACTGATTTGTAGAGAAGAGTTCCTGGGCTATCTTCCTAACTAAACATCTTCCGTATAGAGAACTTGCAGTAGAAAAGCCCCGGGTAACGTATTTCACTACCGAGCTGCGCACACCACCGAGCTGCGCACCCCACCCAACTTCCTGAATTCAAATGCATTTATCTCAACCAAAACGCCATTAAATTAAATAAACTAAAATCATCATCTATCTGGACATGTCTCTCTCCTATGTCCTGGCTTCCTATATATTCCACATGCTCGTCCGGCCTGGGGGGCGGCCTTAAACCTTCCGAAATCCGCTCACGATAGTTATTGATGCGCGCTACTTGGGCCTCAAATGGCTCTGAACGTAGCTCACGGACATCCTGAACTGAGAGATCCCCTTCGTGGACTATCGTCCTTGTAGATCGAGTTCGCTTTTGCTTTTTCTTCTCGTTTTTAGCGCGTAAATCGCTCACTTCTTTCTCTAGTAGTGCGGCGGATTGCATCGTGATCTGGCAGGCCTTTAAAACCTGGTTGATAGCGGAATTGAGCGGGCTAGGGGGGGCTCCTTGATCTCGTACGAAGTAGTGCTTTTATTGAGGAGGCTTGCTTTTGCAATTGCATATAGTTCGAAGGTGTTTTTGGATCCCAATCACTACCCCGGCTAGAAGGGGGGTAGGGGTTCGAAGTCGAATATTAAGCTTCGAAATCACTCTTTCTAGTGCAAAAGGGACTAAACCAGCTGCTCCGAAGCTGTTTTTAATAGTCTCTGATTTAAAAGCTTCAATTCGTGCGAGAGGGTATGCTTCGAGGAAATCAAGTTTATCAATATGATTTATCCTAACCCGCATTTTTGCTTCAACTAGCCGGCCGTACGAGCGTTTTAACACCGTAAAATAGCCTATATCTAAAGGCTGTAAAAGGTGAGAGGAATGCGGAGGCATACAGATCGGTATGATTTTGTTTTCTTCACAGATTTCATCGAACTTCGGCGTTAAATGACTTCTATAGCCGTTAAGTATCAAAAGCCGATATACCCCCTTTATACGTATAGAAGTGGTAGGAATAAAGAGCTTTTTTAGCCAGCGAAGTCCGATTTCATCAGAGGTCTATCTATTAGGACTAACCTCAAATCGCCAATCGTCCGGGAGGCCGTCAAACTAGGATTCAATAAAGACTTTGCCTTTAAAAATCACACACGGTGGAAGGGCCTAACTAGTAGCATTTATACACTCAATAGCCGTCACCTATTCACGATTTCTAGGTTATAAAAGTGCTCGCCGACCGTAGTATTCGCTTCTCGTAATAACCTTCGTAGTCGCCGTTAATCCCATCGCGAAACCGGTCTCATCAAAGTTATAAACGTCGTCCGGGTGAATCCCAAATTGTAAGATAGTTTTTTGAATAAGATCAAACCACCCCTTTATAACCTCTGGATCCTCACATTTCGCACGCTCGTAGTTATAACGTTTCGAGAATCGAGAGGAAAGAAGAGGACGTCGTTTAACAAATTTTATAACCCAATTTTCGCTAACCGAAAGAACCGGGCTAGATCCGCGCTTTTCAAGAAGAAGATTCGCCATTTCTCGTACAGTAGCAGGCCGGGGGGGCTACTCCACGTAGATCCATAGAGAGGATCCATTTTTCAAGAGATTGCTCTTCAAGCTCAGTCAGTTTATGACCGTTGGCGCGGGTTTCAGCGCGAAATATAGTCCCACTAAGACGCGACCGGAGGGTTGATTCAGGCACTGCAAAATGGCGTGCTGCTTCCCGGATAGCGCTGATTTCTTGATTTTTAATAGCATTGATAGCTAATAAGATCCTACCCTCTCTCTCTATTGAATTTCTAGAGGATTGAGAGCGAATTGGTGGCATGGTGGGTGGTTGAATTAACTAAGTGCTAATTTATCGACGCGTTTTGGGTGGGGTGCGCAGCTCGGTGGTGTGCGCAGCTCGGTAGTGAAATACGTTATTGTAATTGTTTGTGCCTCAGGCAGAGCGCAGTATAGCACCGGGACGGAAGAACGTTTAATCCCCTGGGCATAAAATCAACATCTGTGCTTTCCAGGTTCCTGTCAATTTTATATTCCCAAGGTATCCTCCAAGCTCAGATGCCCAACTTCAAATCGCCGGCTACAAGGCTATGGCTACGGCTACATGCTATACCCAAGGTGGCTCTCATGTGGAGTTCCCGGAAACAATAGCCAACAACAACACTTGTTATCCCAGAGCAGTACTAACAACACCTGCTAATCCGAAGAGTCAACCAAACAGCCTCTAGCGATTTTCAAGTGATAGGCGGTTGCCTTTCTGATAATTTTTTAAGGGTCTATGATTTTATCATCGTGGTCAAATGGTAGATGTCAGATGCAGTTGTCTTTCACCTTGTTCTACATGTTGAAGAGAGCCATTCATGATGTGATGTGCTACGCACTGTCCACGTTACCGAAGGGTAATAGGCAGCATCACCTGCAAAACAAAAACTTGTGCCTTCCCTTCGTGGACTCCGTGGCTGCAGCTCTAATCCCCAAAATATAAATACCTGCCCTCTCCCACTTCCTCCCTTTGTTTCTATCCTCCTCAGCTTTGACTACTTTCGAGCTCTGAGATCAACTGAAAATACATTAAGGTGATGCCTCAAGGTTGGCGGCTTTGGCCAACAATAACCATTCGACTGTCAACGATATTCTGGGTTTCCCAGTTTTCCTTATGAATATTGAATACCGTCCTAGGTTCTCCTAGTTCGTGAACTAAATCTCGGGGGTGTTTTGGGGTGTTTTTATCAAATATCCTAGCTTGTGCTCCCGGTGTTGGTTTTAAATCTGTTCTCTTCTGTTGTCTTGTGGATGATGACATTATGGGATTGTGGCTTTGTGGTGTGTCATTCTGTTCTTTTCTCCTTCTCGCCCTGTGATGAGTTCGTTATTGAGACGAACATAAGCCAATACTGCAGGCATCTGCTTGACGACGGCACCACTTAGCGCACCTTGTGCCTGTGGACCGTTTACACAGCTGGAAGCCGGTTATGAAAACTGAGAGCAACCTGAGGGCGAGTTTCCTTTTATTTTTGTGGACTTCATTCACCATGTTGTAACTTGATAGAATCAAATGGGATAATAAATTAACGTTTCTGTTCCTTTACCGTACGATGGCTAAATATGTACGTATATACTGTGTGATCCATTGATCCCTTAAAACTGCAAGAAAAATCAGAGAGGAGGTATCTCATTTCCATTCGTGAATGCAAACGCCGGCTGAATACTGAATGTCGCACGCTTAACGACATATTTACAAATTTATATTATTTCCATCGCCTGCCACGCAATATACCACGCGACTAGCGTAGGAACTTGCCCAATGCGCCACCAATGTTCTTTAGGTCTAACAAGAAAGTGTCATGGCCGAACAGCGACAAGTCGTCACCAAGCTCGATATGCTCAACCTTTTTGTTGCCTCCAGCACGGAGTGTCTCGGCAATCTCCCGCTGCTGCCATGCTGGGAAGAGGATGTCACTTGCAACACCCATGACAAGCACAGGATGATCCTTGAGAGGAGCAAGGCCGGCTACAAGGTCCCGGGGAGGACCATCCACTGAGTCAGCGGAAACGGACTCATCCAACGGGACTACATTAGAAGTTGATCCAGGCTGCTCCTCATAGGGCTTGTCTGGAAGGGTCAGACTGCAAGCGGGGTCGGAAACACTTGGTGCGCCACCGCCATGCGCAATGCGATCCTCAGACTCTGCGCGACGTTTCATAGTGGCAGTCTGGTGGGCATGGCCGAGATCGAACAAGTCCATGGCCTTGGAGACATAAAGAAGACTGTTGGCATCATACTCGAGGCAGAACTTCTCACCGGCATGGTCGAGGTACGTCTCGATAAGGAAATCAGGACACAGAGCTGGCTGCTTGCTGGGGTCTGCGCGCTGGCGACCAAACCGCATCTCCCACTCTGGCCCGCTGCGGTACGTCACGGTTGCAATTTCGCGCGCTAGCTTCATACCAGAGTGCGGCGGGATTCCATCGTAGTAGAACCCACGCGCCCAGTTGGGATCCATCATCAGCACCTGTCGCTGCGTGTGCCGCATTGCTATACTATAAGGGTGGCTGCGGGCACAACCGCTGATGCTAACAATCTTGTTGACCCTCTCTGGGAAGAGGACGCCTGCTGCGAGACTCTGCATACCGCCCATGCTGGATCCGACAGAGGCAGCCAGTTTCTTGATTCCCAGACCGTCGAGAAGCCGGAATTGAGCACGCACCATGTCGTCTAAAGTCAGGATCGGGAAACGGGTTGCGTATCGTTTTCCGTCGGACGGATCGAGGGAAGAGGGGCCTGTACTGCCGTAGCATCCTCCGAGCACATTGGTGCAAATGATGTGATATTTATCGGTGTCCAGTGGCAAACCGGGGCCAATGAACTTCTCCCACCACCCGGGCTTTGGGTTGGACGCTGTGCTATGGGCGTGGCTTGAGGCGGATAAGCCGGTATGCAGGAGGATGGCATTACTTTTGTCGCTGTTCAATTGCCCCCAGGTTTCGTAAGCGATATCGAATTCCGGTAGCACACCACCCCAGTCGAGTAAAAGTGGTTGTTCACAGTGGTATGATTCGTGTCGCCCGGTTGTGTATGAAGGTTCGGGGCCGGATTGCAGCGACCGAGCGGAGAGCTGCGCTGACTTTGCTTCTTGGGCATCAAGACATGGGAATGACATGGCAGGATTGGACGAGTCTCTATCAGTTGACTCCGCGGCGACCGACGCTGACTTTCGCGGCGATACAGTATGCAATGGGCGCGTGGGCTTCCATTGCGTCGATAAAGTCCGATGTGGCCCCGCGGGGTTCACGAGAGAGTTGCCTTGTCGCCATGGCTGGATTCGGATTGTGCGTGAAGCAGCTCGAGCGGCACCTCGAAATGACTGCATTATAAGAGCTTAGAATCTGTGTGAGTCAGGAAAGAAAGCTTCCCCGTTTGAAAGGTATCGGGGAGAATATATGTTGATACCTCAGGCACTAAAGAGTCGCGTCATCACCGACATCGGTGATTGGCGGAGACAAGAGCGTTGAAGTACTATTATATACAATGTACAACATACGGCAGACATTCCAAGGTTATTGCAACTTTTATCGGACAGAAAGGACTCTGTGTATAGCGGGAGAGTACGAGTGATTTGAATAATCGTTGGAAATTAGACGCATTAGTCGTCTCCAGGCTATATATACACTCCAGCTGTCCTGAGAATAAGCTTGCTTTATCAGGCATACATTCATTGAGAGACTGGCACTGTTGTCCATGGATGCGAACATCAGAGAATTTGGGGCGAATGGCTAGCCCATAGTAAACCTCTGCCTAAGAAAAACCTCCCCTAGGTCGGGACTTGCCTAATAGAACCTTTATACTTCACCCAGTACTCGGTTTTAGCTATGTTTAATACCTCTAATCAGTATAACATGGTCATGATCTAAGTGTACATATTTATGTTTTGGCCAGCCCTCATTCTCCTCGTCTGGCTCTTAGAACACAACTTTCGCTGTTGAGTAATACTCAAGATAATAGATTCAACCAGCTTCAACAGTATTCACGTTATTCCTGCTGCATTTCTCCGCCATTTGAGCACAACACTTGGCTAGCTTGGTTATTCGCGCTTATTGTGTGTTGCTTCATGTCGTATTCAAGGACACAATCTTTCCACCATGAAGTTGTCCCAATCGAAATGTACTTCGTAGGATGGTCGAATCGATTGTAGGAAGCTGAGAAATACCAGACCCATTCCGTGCCCTTTACCCCTTAACCACCATCTGAACCCCAGCCTCCAGTACGGTTAAAAATTCTATTTCCGTGGTGTGTAATGCCTATCATAGCAGTGTACCTCAGAGATCGCAAACAGGACAGTGGGATCCTGGGCGTAGGGTCACCATTCGATGGTAAGGAAGTGTGAAGCCGTCGAGGGTTTGGTGTAGTCGGGTAGCAGACGCCAGACAACCTGTCATGATCCTCGTTTGGGCATTTTCACCAAGATCCCGTCTCAGAGCGACGAACGACTCGTTTTTTTAACTTTCCTTTTGGTCTTTTTTTTAACTTCTTTTCTTCTTTGGATGTGGATTGTATCAGCGTCTTCCGAGTAATCTCTTCTGCCTCCTGGGAGTAAGATTCGATGGACTGGATCTGAAATGTCAAACGTGCCAGGTGGTTGATCCCGGGCAATCTCAGTCTGAATTCGTTCTCTGAGATCTTCGAGGGGATAATATGGGACCCTTCTGTGCCTGATGATCGGCCAGTCTATGTGCTTTGTAGCGGTAGTTGGGTTGTCGAGCATTTCAAGAAGCTCGGAGGTGATGTGAGCTTCAAAAATATGGAAAAACTCCTCTCCCGGTTCGTGTGTTAAAAACAGACGCGACTTGAATGAATAAGCTAGGCGTCCAAAAAAAGGAAAGCGGCGGTGATGAGCAGATCACTTACTACGTGAATGGGCGGGTGCCACTCTTTGCGATGGTATTCCTGGAGCTGTGCAAGGGAAAGCAGAACACACAGCAGATATGGATCCTCACTCCAATTCTTTGGCGTGATTTGGGCTACTCGTTTTAGCTGAATTTGCCCCCCGGGACGGTTACAATAACCTTCCGGAGGATCAGAAAATGGAAACATCTCTTGGCGATACTTTTCAACACCACGATAGTGCATATATCCGATGATTGGCCGCGGTGCCTTGTCAGCTGGCTGGCTGCGTTTACGAGAGCGATAGAATACGCTGTATTGAGGTCGATGAATCCTCTTATTTGCAAAAAAGAAATATGGTGTTTCACTGCAAGCAACAAGTCAGTCATGGTTGGATGGACCAATGTATTGCAAGGAATAGCCTGTATTGCGCACCATTTTCGGTTGAGCAACGGACGTACGAGACGTACGAACTGGACATGCGGGCACAACGAAAAGTGACCTTCTGCAAAACTTTCCTCATAAAACAGGTCGGGCCGTTTTTCAAGCTCATTGTCATTATAAATTGGTCGCCATGTATTTGCATCAGGATTGATGTCGTCTGTTGGAGTTGGCACATGGTCAAAGTGTTCAAACCGACATCCCAACATCTCCAGATGTCGAGAAGTCCAGCAGATCGGCTGAACTAGGAGATCACGGTGATGGTTCATGAGCTCAGCAAGTGAAATCACACCATTAGATGACATACTGAAGATAATTGTAAGTATCACTGCGTAGGCTGAGGGAAGGAATATACAAGGGATTGGTATATTGACACCCCAAATCTTAATCTGACCTGAAATTTTAGTACCGCCTTCTTAATTGGGTGCGACGCTGGATTCCAAGGTTCTGCCATGCTTTCTGCCACAACTACAGGAATTCCGGTTTACATAGTAAAAAGTATTGGTATCCCCCCTTTGAACTAGCAAGAATACAGATCTAAGGAGGCATCTCAGCTAGTTTATTATGTTCAGTCAATACAAACACGGGTAGGTTACGCCCGAAAGTAGGAACCCCGAATACTCGCGTGATTTTACCCAACGTCAATGGGCTTGCAGTTTTGGTGCTTGGGGACTTATTAATAGCAATGATACTCGAATACCCGAATACTCCACAAGTCGGACATAGATTAGATTCCTGAAAGCGTCTACTGAAGTGAGGGCGCTAAATGTTCGAGTGTGGTTGGCTACCATTATAACGGTGTGATCATCACATGGCTGGCCTGGTGTGAGGGCGGCGCTTAGGGAAAGCGCTCTCGCCCCTCAGAGCTGTTAGAAACTACTTACTACCTACAACCTAGATTGTATGGGTTTATACCGAGTTGGATATATATACCCACCTAGGTAGGTGGTGCATTAGTGCTGCCCATGCTGTGGACATAATGGCAACACCCATAATGGTACGCGAGAGATATAGCAAGAGGCTGTTTAATACTCTGTGCTTAAAGCAATTATATAAGTAAGTAAATACTCCTAGAATAAGGATCAAAGAGGTCTAAGAAATCATGTATCATATACTCTCCTGGGCCCGGATTTGCTGGCGTCTCTAAGCCGCTTGGCCTGGAGGTGCATGCAATTCATAGATATCCACGGGTATGTGGTTGGTTCATGAGTTAACCGCCCATTAATTCCCAACAGACTAGGATTGGATCTCATGCTGTACTCGAAGCCAGTGGTTTCGCAACAAGGGGCCCGACCGTTATGTTGGCACACATCACCAACAACTATGCTTTTCATGGTCACCTGGCGGCAAGGCGAATATTTGCCCAAGAGGTAGTATAAAAGGTATGACTACTCGAGTATCTGCGAGGATGTGTTCTTTTTATCACAATTCTTCCCTCCTTTTCAAATTTGATCTTCAACATGCCCGGCCATTATTTCAACCGTTTCACAACCGCCAGTCAGTTCACTGACTCGTATGTGAAACATATTTCCCAGCTATCGATGACTTCCGCAAGTGGATGGGGGTTTGATCACCTGCTTGCCTGCCGCGTTGTAGTACGAGAAGCAAGGCAACAGATTCTTCCAATTTTGTCCCCCTACTCGAAATCTTCCGACACGATGGGCCCGGTTGAGATTGTGAAATTCGTGGATGGCCCCGATCATCTGCATTTCGAGAAGAGCGAGCATAGCCTTGTGCGAGATTTTGGCTATAGCATATCGCTCGCTCAGACGTGGGCAGCCTTGGCAGCATTCAAGGGCAACCGTGACTTCCAGAGGACACAGCAATCAATTGATGCCAGCAATTCGGATGATGGCAGCCATTCTGGACTGCAAGATTCGGATTCGGATTTTCCAATGGATATCGATTCTGACGGTGATAACGACGCTAGAACCAGCGCAAGACCGGCGCGTGAAAGAAAAACCAATCAAAACCCAGCATTCGTCCACTCTGGGGAAATGCAAGTCGCTTCTAGCAGTCCACATGCTGCGAGCTCTCATAGTGCATCATCAACTGGTCACATCGACGGTGCGGAACAGAAACTCCGAGCTACGGTCGAAGATGACACTTTGCGCCTCGTATCATGCGCCATTCGGCATGTCCTGTATTTTGGGGCACCCCAAGACTGCAATGATATGTCGGATGTTGTGGAATTTCGGGATCTCAAGTTACGAGCCACCAACATAGTACAGTCTATAGGCAAGCCGATTAAGGCCACTGATGACGGAGGTCTTTGCCTACGTGTCCGAGACGAGGACAATTTTATACTCACAAACGATCGTGTAGCGATTTTGGAAGCCAAGAGATTCCATGCGCTTGAGGATGGTAAACCGACCATCTCAGACAGATCCCTAGCTCAGATGACATGCGAGGCTTTGCTGGCTAGGATTTCTGATTCCAAGAGCGGTGATGATGTTATAGTCATCCACGCTACGCAGCACTACATTTGCTTTCTCCAATTCAACATTACGGAAGAGTATCTTCGGGACTTTGGTTCACCCTCGCCAAGCTCGTGCATTACTGTGGTGGCCACCCCCTGGTACGACCTGAGCAGTGTATCCAATAGGAGACAGGTGGTTCTCAATTTGTGTGCTCTTATGCGTTGGGGAGGAGCGAATAAGTGATATTCCTTTGTTTTGGTCTTGTTTTGGTTTGCTTATTATAGGAATCACGTTGTCTTGCAATGAAAAGTCCACGCCTCTTTGAAATAGGTACTTTAAAAGTCAGATCTGAGCTCCTGGTAATGTAGCAGAGCTAGTCCTAGCCTGTTGGAAAGGAAAAGAACTGCTAATACCGCCGTTTATAGTAGCAAGAGGAAGCAAGAATGGTGTCTAATGAATATATGTACAGTCCTGTTGTATACACTCAATACCGCAATATATAACCTGAGCCAATTTCCTTGGCGATGATGTTAGTTCTATATTCATTCCCAAGCCAAGCGAAGCTTATATCACTGTCCGAGCTTCTAAGGTTGCAGCGGGTCAGCGGAAACCACCCTCAATGTTTGGCCCTAGATCAACTCATTTGAGCATATAGCTCTATCATTCTATCCGGATTAAGAGTGGTTGAGAGTGTCAGACCTAAGTTGTAACTAACTAACTATTATTTATCTCGGGATGATCATCACCCATTCTGGATACGAAAGGAGCACCTCATGTGGGGTGCTCTGATGCAACCAAGTGGTTTATATGGCAGCAATGTCAGTATACCGAAAGAATGAAAAATGAACACACAAAATACAGAACAAAGAACAAACGAAGAACAGACAATATCAAAAGAGGTCAGACCTACATATGGAGGTAGTTTCTTTTAAGTTACATTTCGCCTAAGACCACGTGAGTGGCTCCACCTAGCGTACAAGCTGCTTCCGGAATACGCAATCCTTTTATTCCAGTCGATGTCTAGCGAAACTGGCCAGCAAGGCGATAAAGTACTTGCTGCCAGACAGGGTGGTCTGCCTTTTGACTCAATCTCTCCTGTTCTGTGGTACTAGTGACCGACAATTCTCATTGGGGTTTTGACGCCTCCTATCCTGACTGATTCTGGGTTGACGTATCTTCGACCATCGAGGTCACATCCAAGATTTCCGCATATCGATATGTCACCCTCTTAATTTCTTTAGCCTAGGATCTGCAATCGCTCGACTCTCACACTCGCCGAACGAATCCCATACCGAAACTAATCAAACTCCCCGAGTTTGCGGATCACGGGACACAAAAGCACAAAGACCTTGACTCCTACCTTTCAGCCAATCTACGGCTGTCGCATGAGCAGCGAATTATTTTCCGACTGCACCGGCTCGTTCGCCTATCATGATCACTCCGCGCAAGGTGCTGCTTTCCCTGCTCTGCGTGGTCACATTTGTTCTCATCCTCCGCTCGTTCCGAGATCCCGAAGTTCCTGGGGCACCTGGGTACAGACCGGTGAAGAAGATATCACAAGAGGAGGATGAAGTGACATCAAACTTAGCACGGAAAACACCACCGCAAGGTCGAGCTCAATTACCCCTCGGCGCATCACCGACAGCACCCCTTCGCGAACGTCTCCGGTATCAATTCCCCTATGGAATCGAAAACAAATTCCCCGCATACATCTGGCAAACATGGAAATACGACCCAGGGTCGTTCTGGTTTGACGAAGACCTCCGCGGTCTGGAGGCCAGCTGGACAGAGATGCACCCGGGATTCACGCATGAAGTCATCCCCGACGAGACACAGCAACACCTGATCAAGTATCTATATGGGTCAGTTCCGGAAGTATTCGAGGCATATGATTCACTGCCGCTCGCGGTCATGAAGGCGGATTTCTTCCGGTACTTGGTACTCCTAGCGCGCGGGGGAATATACAGCGATATCGACACGTTGGCACTCAGGCCCGCGCACACGTGGCTCCCCGAGGAACTTGATCGATCAACTATCGGACTCATTGTTGGCATTGAGGCTGATCCTGATCGCGATGACTGGCATGACTGGTATTCGCGCCGTCTTCAGTTCTGCCAGTGGACCTTGGTGTCTAAACCTGGGCATCCGATTCTCCGTGATATGGTGGCTTATGTCACCGAGCATGCTCTGCGAATGAAAAAGGCCGGCATTCTCAAGGTTGGCAAGATGGATAAGACTATTATGGAGTTCACGGGGCCTGGGGCCTGGACAGATTCTGTCTTCCGCTACTTCAACAACCCGGCATACTTCAATATCCAGCCGGGTGATAAGAACATTACATACGAGGACTTCAGCCACCAGACCACACACCGCAAGGTTGGGGATGTGGTTGTTCTACCCATTACCAGCTTCAGCCCCGGCGTGGGGCAAATGGGTGCAGGGGATCCAGACGATCCCATGGCTTTTGTGAAGCACAATTTCGGAGGTATGTCTCTATCTATGCCACATTCTTTTGGTCTCATGTGGACATAGTACTAACATTTAGATTTCAGGCACATGGAAAACAGACCCATCGCTGTGAAAATGCCCCAATCTTATCTCATTCGATACCAACACTGTACACTGTACAAGACCAGAGACCTATTGCAGGCCGTTGCCTGCAGTTCAACTCAATATTTGCTCCGGTTTCATCACCCACACCTCCCCTCTAGATCGCCCGATTGTTTCTGCTCCCGTCGCAGACTTCCAAACTCTCAAAATCTCCGGCATCGAACTGTCATCATCGGTGCCTTGATTGTGACTGAACCCAGGCGCATTTTAAACCCGCTCCATGTTTCATGATACCTGTTCATATGATTCCCCACTTTGTTTCATTGTTACATACACTGTTCTTTTACCTTTTTTTTTGCTTGGTAAATGGTTTGCTACTAGCTACGTACACTCGCTGCTTATAGATTTTGATATCATTGTTTCGATAGCCAAAAGCGACGTTTTTGAAAATTTCCCAGTGCATACGCATGGAGGTTTTGCTATCGGCTTCCGGGTACATTATATGAGCCTAGAAAACGCATTACATATGACTATGTTGCGACAGTGCATGCCTAATCCGAGTAGTTCACAGTAAAACTACCTGGTCCTCTGCCATCTGCAGATATCAAAGTATGTGACATATGCAGGCTATGACAGCTACTTCTTCTTATCCTTCTAGCTACAGCACTGATTAAGGGTAAGAAGATCTATAAAAGAAATGTACCTAAAGAGATATATGCAAGCCAAAGAATAACAAAATAATAACACGAAGACTTAGCCTTCTTTCAAAGCAGCTCGATTACCGGAACAGACATGTTGGCCGCAACCCCAGCCCGCTCCCCTCATACGCCATGTCTATCATTTTCATCTGATCCCACTAATCTTTACCCTCAAACCAACATCGCGTGGAACGCCCCTTAACACAGTTAACAAACTCCTCAAGCTGGTACCGATACCGTCGTCAAAGAGTCCAGGTTCGCAGGTTAGACACTCCACAGGATTATCGTCGAAAATCATGCGGATAATGCCAAAGTTGTATGTGCTTAGCATCATTATACTTCCGCCAGCGAGTTTGTAGTTGAACCCAATGTTATCCTCATCAAGCATTAACCACGGAATCATAGAGTCTGTGTGGACGTGGACGACATCAGCGGGGGTGATAAAGGACCGGAACTTCTGCACTACAAGATGAAACCGGTTGTGGAATGCCTCGAGCAGTTTTTTTTACGAGGCATTTGGCTGTAACAGTTCAGGTAGGTTGAAGGGAATCCCGGCTTCGGTAGCGTTAGAGGTCGATGGCTTTTCTACAAGAACGTGCTTGCCAGCGCGAATGGCGCGCACAGCCCACTCGAAGTGTAGGCTATTAGGCAAAGGAATAAAGACTGCATCTATCTTGGGGTCCTCGAAGATTTCGTCGTAGGATGTGCGAACATCCGCGATGTTGTGCTTTTTGGTGGATGCTGAGGTACGAGCATTATCTCTAGCAGCGACTGCTTGCACAATAACCTCTGGGTGTGAGAGGGCGAGTGTGATCTAGGTAAGAGGTCTATTGAATAACAAGGTCAGATGGGTTCAAAGGTCAAGCATTGAATGCGGCTCACGCAATCTGGGCAGCCTCGAGGATACCAAAGCGGATAGCATCATTCTTCTTCTCAACTTTCGGGGGCCGAACGCCGCGAATACTCGCATAACCATTGCTGCCATTTTAATTTTTCTGTTTTCCTTCTTTGGAAGCTCAAAGAGGCAAACAACATGTGAATTTAATATACCGAAGTGGGAAGGGTAGTTGCACCGCTGGGGTAAAGGTTAGAGCGACTGGGGCATATAGGTAAGAGAACGACAGGGTATAAAGTCACCAATGTCCCAAGCTTTAGGCCTCTCGCTCAAAACATTCGGACCAGATTGAATTTGTCATCGTTGGTGTTATTGATGGATGGGTGCACCGACGCGACGCCGAATGTCCAACACAGAAAATGGACATCCTCACAGTGCCGAGATCATGCGGTCTCCCGCTCACTGTGTCAACTAATACTACATACCCATGTAGGTATGAGTCGGGGGAAGGTAGAGGAGTAAGGTAGTGTAGGCGGCACCCGATTAGGCCGGTTATCATGATGGTTCGTAAAAACCCTCGTACACGTGTTTGGTATCGAATATTATATGTACAACCATTTCTCATCGTTCAAAAGTCACAGTCTCCAAGGCCCGACGCCAAATCAATGGGCGACGCCAGACTTAACCGTAAATTCCGAAGTCACATATACTTTCATGTTCTCCGCTTCAGACAATATATGCTCCTCGCTATCCCCATCATTCGTCGGCGCTCCGGATCGAATATCAGTAACCGGCGGCCCCTCGGACTCATATATAGGCTCGAAATTGCTCTTTTTGCGTGCAATTGCCGATCCCGTCCCCGTGCCTTGGCGAACAGAGCTAAGCGCATAAGTACGTGAAGTGTCGCGGTTTCGGTATGAAGTGACGGTGGAAGCGAAGGACTTGAACAGAGGCCCGTAGGTAGGGATGCAGGCGATGACAACCTGCACATTTTTGTTAAGACTTGCTTAAACTTGAAGAGATGTCAAAGATTAACTCACGCCCAGGCTGGTCTCCACACAAGACCAGATCACAATATTCTTGCTATCGGTGTAGGTTTCCAGGGCTTTGACGGTGAAGATGCGGATGACCTGGATCACGGTCACGAAGAAGCCGAGAGCAAACAGACCGGCCAGGAGGACTTTTTGTTTGAGGCGGAGCTGGAGTTTCCACAAAACTGGCAGAGGTAGTGCTATGATAATCAGGTCTAACGCGATGCTTGTGCCTCCAAGTGCAAAGTAGAATGGTATGGTATGGATGCAATGTCCCTCGAGAGAACTATCCCATTGTTTTGCGACCTGTTTAATGTCAGATAACACGTTCTCTTCAATTGGTGCGCACTGTTGAGCTGACCGGTGTGCAGGAGATTGATATGATAAAGGTGAAGATCAATTGATTAATGACACACACGACGATGGCGGCAAATATGATTTTGCGATATCGCTCGATAATCCCCGCGATGCGCAGATAAGAGGTCAACAAGGCGACCTTAAAGCCGAGGACAGCGAGACAGTAGACCGGGCCGCCGGCGTATTGGATCTATAGAGCAAAGTTAAGAGTCAGGCTCGAGTTCGAACAATGTTGGTCTTGCAATGCGCACCTTGCTAAAAGGAATAACATTCTCCTTTGGGAAGTAGGCTGCACTGAGTCCTTGGCCCCACCGTGTCTCTGAAATAACCATTCCGTCAGTTAGGCAGTCAACCTTGATCAATGAATTGACTCACGAGCCACGGCGATTCCGGCGTATGCTAAGGTTAATACCGAGGCCACCAGTGCAGAATAGTCGTCAATCCATGGAGAGCGCTTGCTGCTTATTCGGACATAGAACCGCAGACATACGGCCAGAAAGGCTAGAATTGAGCACACCAAACAGACCCCGATCACTCGCGGAATGTCGCTATTTGGATCGGTCTCGTGGAGATTGTATACCCAGCCCATGATCCGATCATTATCACGAGTAAGGGAAATTGGCAGCCTCTGCAAGGGGATGTGGCATTCTTATTCATAATCATTACAGAGTCCACCGATCATCGTGCACGAGGGCATGATTTCATCAGGTGGGTGGGTCGGTGGGGGCTTATAGTGCAATTAAGTCGCAACAAACTAGATTCACAAACCATGAAAAACAATATGGATTTGGAAATTAGGATTTGCCAATAATTTGCTTTTCCTGGTTTTTGTGTCATTGCTTAGCTAGCTATGAGCAAGCCACTAGAACATGTGCATTATCCATTATATAACCTGGATGATTTAGAAAAAAATAATAAATAAAAAATAATGATGAACAATAATAATAAACAAATAAATAAATAAGCAAATATCATCTTTTAGAACATGCTTTAGAACATGTCTTAGAATATAATATCCTTCAGAACGTCCAAAGCAGAAAGCCACACTATGCGGGAAAATACCTCGACAACCTTGGAAGGTTGATCGGGCCAGCGCGGACCATGAAACCATGGAATGTCTCATTTTAAAGTTTCCTGAAAATTGTACAAAGTTCGCAGGTTCCAACCTCCAAAGGCTGAATGGTGGGGAAAACCCCCATGAGTGGTCGATTCTTCCAATAAGTCCCGGAACAATCTCCATTCCGAGGTTGGTTTCCAGGGCTAGCAAGGTGGATTAGCTGCAACTCATATTGCGGGCATACTGTGGATTCTTCTATATTGTAAGCGAATTGCCCCTGAGCTTTCATAAGGAATACACATTTAAAAGAACCTGAAATCTGATACACTTGCATGAAGCCAATCCGAGATGTTTTTCCGTGCATCCTTCCTTGCTTCGCTGTTGGCAATTCTACCTGAGCCAGCCTCATCGGCTTGCCGATGTCTGCCCGATGATGCTGAATGCTGGCCCACAAGTGCTGAATGGTCTCAATTTAACGAGACGATCGATGGCCGACTAGTGAAAACTGTCCCTCTTGGGACCCCTTGCCATGACCCAAACTACAATGCTGAGGCCTGTGCCGTCTTGAAGGACGGGTGGCTATTTCCCGAGCAACAGTATGTCGCTTTGCACGTAGAATAACACGAAAGGGTCAGTACTGACTATATTCTGACAGCTATGAATCGTCTTCCTCGATTATGGCGCCGTTCTTTGCTGAGGGCGTTTGCGATCCATTCCACCCTGTCTCAAAGCCCTGCACACTGGGCAACTATGTACGCTACAGCGTGGATGTCACCAGCCCGGCTCAGATCTCCAACACGGTGAAATTCGCAACGGAACACAACATCCGTCTTGTCATCCGTAACACCGGCCATGACTACAATGGCCGATCCACTGGCGCCGGAGCCCTTGCAATCTGGACTCACCACCTGAAGGATCTCTCCATCGACTCCTACAGTGATGAGCACTACTCCGGAAAGGCCATTACCATGGGAGCTGGAATCCAGGGCTTCGAAGCCTACGAGATCGCCGAACAGACTGGCTACCAGGTCGTTGGCGGTGAATGTCCCAGCGTCGGTCTTGCCGGTGGCTACACCCAAGGAGGTGGTCACTCCGCACTTGCCTCCCGCTATGGTCTGGCCGCCGACCAAGTCCTGAAATGGGAGGTCATTGACGGCCAAGGTAACTTCGTCACTGCTACCCGCGACAATGAATACTCCGATCTCTTCTGGGCTCTTAGCGGTGGTGGTGCGGGCACTTACGGTATCGTCTGGTCCTTGACCGCGAAGGCACACCCCGGAACTCCTGTCTCTGGTCTGAACCTGACCTACACAAATGAGGGTCTCTCCCAAGATACCTTCTACGATTCCATCGAGACCTTCCACGCCAACCTGCCCGCTATCGTCGACGCGGGTGCCATGAGCGTTTGGTACTTCACTAACACCAGCTTCTCTATTGCTCCCATCACCGGTCCTAACATCCCTGTCGCGGACTTGGTGGCGCTTCTCAAGCCCTTCACTGACAAGCTCGACACGCTCGGCATCAACTACAACATGGTTTCCAACCAGTACAACAGCTACTACAGCCAGTTCAAGGATATGCAGGGCGCCATCCAGGTTTCCACTGCCCAGTATGGAGGCTGGCTAGTCCCGAGATCGGTCGTTGAGAACAACAACCACGCCCTGCTGACCGCCTACCGTGAGATCACCGAGGCGGGCGGCACCTTCATCGGTGTCGGCTTGAACGTCTCCCACCAGGTGTCTGGTGATGTCCACAATGCAGTCCTCCCTGCTTGGCGCGACACCCTGATCGATACTACTCTGACGACCCCATGGGAGTGGGATAATGACGCTCTCATGGTGGAGCGCCAGCGCCAAATGACTGAGGATTTCATTCCTAAGCTGACTGCGCTTTCTCCCCAGTCCGGTGCTTATATGAACGAGGTATGTAAACTGATATCTAGCTCTGGTGGGCTCGAATTCCTTTCATTGTTGTGTACACATGCTTACTGTTTTGACAGGGTGACTTCCAACAGCCCAACTTCAAGCAGGTCTTCTATGGTGCCAACTATGATACCTTGCGCCAGATCAAGGCCAAGTATGATCCTAACGATATCTTCTACGCCAGAACCGCTGTCGGGTCTGACGAGTGGACCGAGAGTGAGGATGGCCGATTGTGCAAGGCGATCTAAGAAGAATCCAATTGGGTTGAATGTGTACATAATATGTCAAAGTTTCAGGTCCCATCCTTTGGGCTAGATAGACTGGTGAGGTGTGATGAGGTTGAAGCATACCTCAAGGCTCACCACATCAGGTTGCCACCGGAAGGATCTATGTATATATTTCTGCTATACTCAAGTCTCTCTGAACAGGGAGATAGATGTTCTCCATGATAATAGAAAGAGGTGATTCTTAGCTTCTATCAATAAACGCTGCGATTATCAGATTTATGTGAATGTGTCCATCCTATCTAGGCATACCTAACTAGAACTGCTCTCTTCCCGGATGCATCTTCTAATCGAGTCCTAGCTTTCTGTTGCCGATTTTCATCCGGCCTGTGAAAGGGATGAGATGGTTGTGGACAATGTATTGAATGAGTCTTGATATGACACGAAATCTGTGCTAACTATAAGACCATATGTCCAAGATGAAAATACCTACGTACTATACGTAGATCATATTGAAAATCCCGAATATGAAAAGCACCCATCTATGTAACACCGCGATCCACTACCCATGACTATGTAAGTAATGGTATCACTTTACGACGAAAGGAGAGTCAAAAGAAGATGGCATTAAAAATGGTCCCGTCCACAAGATTGCGCCTAGAAACCTTGCGAGGTTGTTGGTGCCGGGGAAGAGTATGGATATCAGGTAGTCAATGTCCATGACCATGATCAACACAAGGTGTGTGAAGGGGAGTGTATGTAAAAAAAAGGGGGTAAAAAAAAACAATACTGCCCGGGATGGTCTCCATACTGTTGTCCACGTGTGTGGATGTGTGGGAAGGTCAAATTATGGCGGCGACACCGACTGAATAGCATGGCGAAGTGTGTGATATCCTCCGATTCACCACAGACATACATGCCAAGGGCTGTCATGGGATCTCATCTGAAAACAGAAAGTTAAGGTCGGCGCGGATGACCACGAATGATCGCGAATGATCAGGCGTGCGGCCCCTGCGTGGAGGGGCATTCGCTCACCGGGGAGGCGTCCGTGGGGGTTCCCGTGGGGTTAGAGAGTGATGGCCGTCATCTGAGAATGCCGGAAAAATGAAGGTTCGGTGGGAGCTTGATGGGCTGTAATGGCGAAAGAACCTCTCAGAAGTCACTGAATAACGGCTCGTACTTCTTCTTCAGATCCTCTGTGTAGATGTTCGTGTTTCTGAGGTCGGGGGGATCCGGGTATTCTTCAAAATTACCCGTGTCCGCGGGGTGTGATAGGCGGGGAATTATAGGCCCTTTCACCCGGCGATAAAACAAATCGTCCCAAATGACATCTTGAAAGAAAGGATGGGACTTGACTCGAGTCGAGCCACCAGAGATGTGGCCCAGTCGCTCCGTCGGATTTGTTTTGCAGAGTAAGGAGACAATGTTCTGTGCTGCAGCCGGCATATTGGGCGGGAAGCGTAGACGGCCTTCGATGATCTGCTCGTAGATGCGCATAGGGTTCTGATCCCAGAAAGGAGGCTGTCCGATCAAGAATTCGTAAATCAAGATTCCAAGAGCCCACCAGTCCACTGCAAGTCCATGTCCGCTGTTTTGAATGACCTCTGGAGCTAGGTATTCCGGCGTGCCGCATAATGTGTACGTCTCGCGGTTATCGACTTGCTTCGCAAAGCCGAAGTCAACAAGCTTAAGGTGACCGTCGGCGTCCAACAGGATATTCTCCGGTTTGAGATCTCGGTAGGCGACTCCGTGGACGTCGTGTAGGAACTCGATTGTCATTGTTATTTCGGCCGCATAGAATGTCGAGACTTCTTCGCTAAAGCGTCGTTGGCGTCGTAGATACGTGAATATTTCACCTCCAGGACAATAGTCCAGCTAACAATTGGTCAGCACCCTATGATCATCCCTATTCCGAGTTGCAAAAGGAAAGTTGCCATACCAGCATGTAGAGGCACTTCTCATCCGAGAATGATGCGATCAATGTGGTGATGAAAGGGTGGTCAACCACCGCTGCGAGGGCCTTTCGCTCGTTGCGCACATGTTCCACTTGCTTGAGTTTGATCACTTTCAGTCGCAATCAGCACGAGTTATCCCTCGCCACGCGCAACGCTAAACAAAGTGGCGCTTACCGTCCGCCTTTCGAAGAATTTTCAACGCATAGACTTTGTCCTTGTCCTTTTGGTCTTTTAACCTTGCGAGCCACACCCGAGCGAAAGTGCCTATACGATGAAAAGTATAAACTGTCAGATGCGACACTTGAGAAATTATGGGTTAGGCCACGCGCTGACCGGTTCCAAGAGTCTTGACGAGCGCAAAATCGTTCACATGCAGACTCCTCGAGGAAATGCACAGTTGCTTCTCGTCCTGGCGCTCGGTGATGAGGAAAGGGTTCGAGGACCGCGGAGAATGGCGGAGGGACTCGACGAGTTGCTTTTCCCTGTGATGCAGGTTGCCATTTATCTTGGAGAAGACCATGGTTCCTGGCGCCTCATTTGGCGAATGTTGCACTGCTCCGGTTGCCATTAGAATGGTCAAAGATCATGTCGCGGTAAAAGGGTAAAAAAAAGTGTATGGAGACCCCGTTAGCGCGCCACCAATCGGCAACACAGGTGGATTCCACGTTTCAGATGATAAAGAACATTGAGGTTCGAGGTTTGAAAGAATCTGGGGTTTGAGAGAAAAAATCGCGGGGCAAAGAGTTGTAAGAATGTAAGTTCTGCCTCTGACGTATTTGCTATTGGGGGCGGGGCTAAACGGGAAGAAACTACGATGATAAACCGGACTAAGCTCGTAGCTTTGATTCGACCCGATTCTATATAAGATCTTTTAATTATACACTGGAACTTAAGAATGTATTCGATTCAGACATCAGGTCCATATCTCGATCCAGTCCCGTGGCCATTATCTGTCCTAGATACGTCTTTGGTACACATTAGATGGTGTAGTTCGAGCTCAGGATGGCCGGTAGTGGACGAGAAAGTGTTGCTCAATGAGTTGCTGCATGAAATTCACTCGCTGCTCAAGACTTTGAGTTTAGGATCAAACCGACAATCAAGCTATCCACCGTTAGTAAGAGTAATCTAAAGAACCTGGACTCAGAAACATACCCATAAAGCCCAAGAACTTCGCCAAAAATCAGGATGAGAATCATTCCAACATAGACCCGAGACTGCTGCATGTATGCTCGAACACCCTAGAGTAGCTGTTAGGGCTTCAATAGTCCTTTCACGTTGCGCATATAGGGTCCTTACTGCATCACCCACAACTCCGATTGTATAACCAGCAGCCACACCCGTAAGACCAACTGACATTCCAGCGGCAAGATGCATGAAGCCTCTGTGCAGTGTCAGCTTGTGTCAAGTTCCACACCCACCGAATTCTTGAAACGTACGTGTACAAGCTCATGTTGGTTGTTGGGCCCACCGCTTGCGCAATGAGCACGGCGATAACGAGACCGTAGACTGCAATGATACCGGACATAACAACGGGGATGAGGGACTGCAGTTATGAACTCCGTTAGCTACCGTCTTGTCCACGAAACGAGTGAACCTGGGTAAATGTTTCTTACCTTCATAATAAGGTCGGCCCTATAAGTTCCCACACCTGCAATTCCAATGCCAGATTTGGCTGTGCCATAAGCTGCTCCTGCCGCTGTGAGATTGTAAGCTGTTGTCCGAATACCTAGAACCTAGAGAGCTAGCTCCATCCACGCGAGGTATTTCACGTACACCCGAAGATCATCTATAGGGGACTGTTAGTATACCGTTACATCGGAACGAAGATATAATCAACTCACTGCAGCGGCAATGCCAGCCTAGTTATAGGAAGCCTGTTAGTTTATCAACCTCAATGTTCTCGGGGCCTTGAACTCACGAAGGAGAAGAACGGAGCGAACTTGGGCGCAAGCTCACTGTCTGCCATGGTGATGTTAGAGCAAGCCTAAACTTGCAAAGAAATACAAGAATGAAAATGAGAGCTGTTTGATACAAGATCAAGAGCAGGGATAAGTTCCTGTTGATTGGGGATTCGGGGCTTTGGGGTGTTCCACATGGTCACTTCGGCCGCCGTAGTCCTCGCCATTGTCTGGGCGGTGACGATACCGTACCTCTTGTATTCCCGATCTCGACCCTCAACGCTATATCACCGGGCAGATTAGGAGGCTTTGTATTGAAATTACTATACCGGCCTCGCCGTCACCTTCGCCATCCTCGTTCTCCTGGGTCCCTCCCCCCCAGTTTACTGCATTTTCAACAACTACCACCCCCACCTTCAACAACTATACCTTTTTCACTACTCACCTCAGATCTTGGAGGATGCTGAGGGCATGAAATTGAAAGGAGCCTTGACTTAGTTGCGCTCACGGCTCCTGGCGCTTTTCCATTAATACCGCTTTGATATTGCCTTTAAATTCCCCATAACTGAGGGGAGTTATGGAATATTGAGTCCCATCAGTGCTTTGAGGCAATCTATTATTTCTTTCGAGGCCATTGCCTGCGGGGCTTTTTTTTTATCTCACCTTACCTCTATTGTTTATCCCGTTGTCTACGATCTTGAACAGACCATTGCGACGCCCTGAACGCTCTCCACGATCGACCCGGATACCCCTTTCGCCTTGTTCGCACCCCGGCATACATATACCTCGCATATCCGATTAAACCAACCGATACTCGTCTTGGATCGCTGACAATTTGTGAAAAATGGCGGATTTGGGGGGTCAACGTAGCCGGAATTACCGGCCTCACGGACCCGCCTCGTCCACGCAACGGGATGCAGCGTATTCTGATATCTTTGGAGGCGCACCACCCGCAGGACGCTCTCATACAATGAATTCGCAGACTCCGCAGTTCTCGCAGGGTCGCGCTCATACCATGTCATCGCATGTCGTACACCCCCAATTTCAGAGACCGCCGCCGCCGCCAACACGGCAAATGCCAAATGGACATGGGCCGCCATCAGCACCACCAAATGGATATCCTCCACCCCCACCGTCTGGACAGTATCAGGCCTACAATCCAGGAGCATCGGCGACAATGTCTTCACATCAGCTTCCTCGACACAATCCAAACACCCAACAACGCTTTGCTGCCTACCCTCGACCTCAACGCCTCGAGTCAAGACCAAGCCCTGCTCCGCAATACCCAGATCCTAGGGATTTCAATCGTCCTATGCCGCCTCCTGCGCTGAATTCCGATTCGACCCGGTCAAGATCAATGGCGAAACTAAGCGGGCCACCTTACCAGACCCCGCCAAGCAACTTCAACCACACCTCTGCCACTGCCTCTCGCCGTGAACAGTATCATGCTGGGACTCAGGTCACGCAGCTCGGACGTCCTGTCCCAGAAAAGCATGCGAACGAGCGAGCTATGTCTATGACTTCTTGGTCATCGGATCGGGATCCGCATATCATGAACAGCGGAAGGTCGATCCCATACCGCAGACCTCCGTCAAGTCACGACCAGCAGATTCCAGTAAGGTACGACTCAATGATGCAGCCCGGTCCCGACGAGTTCGTCGCATCTCGTCAGCCAAGCGATGCATCGCAAAGATCTCGGACTATGTCTATGGCATCCACTGTTGCGCCCGATCGGACGATGAGCGTTCAAAGCCAAGCCACACAGGGCACACAGGGCTCCTCCGGCAAAGCTACCCTTGTTTCTAGGGATTCACAACGGAAAGTTCCGGTGGTCTATCCTGCTATGCTTTCTCTTGTGGCTGAGGTTTTCAGGGAAAAGATTTCACTCGGCGAACGACAGAAGAACGGTCTTTCTTATCAGAACGCATTCTCGGGCACTGACTCGGTTGACTTGATCGCCTCCATCATCAGAACCAACGACCGCAACCTCGCTCTTTTGCTTGGCCGTGCGCTGGATGCTCAGAAGTTCTTCCACGATGTCACATATGACCACCGTCTTCGAGATGCACCCGGAGAGGTCTATCAGTTCAAGGAAACAATGGGAGAAGACAAGTCGACAATCGAGGTTAATGGAGTGTTCACTCTCCTGACTGAATGTTATTCTCCCACTTGCAACCGGGACACTCTCTGCTATTCTATCGCTTGTCCGCGACGACTCGAGCAGCAAGCCAGGTTGAATCTGAAACCTGAGCCGGTGCTGGGAACATCGGAATCCAAGACTGCCCTGCCCCCCGATGACGATGACGACAATGATAACCAAAAGCTGTGGATTAGCACAGTGCCCAAGGAGATCTCGGACTCTGTTGATGATCACGAGAAGAAACGGCAGGAGATTATCTTCGAGGTCATGTACACGGAGCGTGATTTCGTCAAGGACTTAGAATATTTGCGGGATTTCTGGATGCGACCATTGCGCGCTGCTGGCACCACCACCCACTCCCCAATTCCGGAACACCGGCGTGAGAAGTTCATCCGAACTGTGTTTGGCAACTGCTTAGAGGTCCTCAAGGTCAACAGCGCTCTGTGTGAAGCCCTGAATGCTCGGCAAAAGGAGAGTCAAGTCGTTCACACCATTGGCGACATCTTCTGTCAACATGTCCCTAATTTCGACCCGTTCATCAAATATGGTGCCAACCAGCTTTATGGAAAGTACGAGTTTGAAAAGGAAAAAGCATCAAACCCAGCCTTCGCCAAATTCGTCGAAGACACGGAACGTCTCAAGGAATCTCGGAAGTTGGAACTGAACGGTTACTTGACGAAGCCTACAACTCGTCTTGCAAGGTACCCGCTTTTGCTTGAAGGTGTTTACAAGAACAGTGCGGATGGCAACCCCGACAAAGAAGATATTCCGAAGGCCATCAAGCTGATTAAGGACTTCCTTTCGCGCGTCAATGCCGAAAGTGGAAAAGCGGAGAACCATTTCAACTTGGTCCAGCTGAACGCTGCGCTGAAGTTCAACTCTGCGGACTATGTCGATTTGAAGCTTACAGAAGAAAATCGACAAATGCTCATGAAGATGTCATTCAAGAAGACCACAGCCGACAGCTCGGATGTTACTGCGTATCTCTTCGATCATGCCGTCCTGCTCGTTCGCGTCAAAACGGTGAATAAACGGGAGGAATCTCGAGTTTATAGGAAACCCATTCCTTTGGAACTGTTAGTTATCGCGCAGATGGAAGAGGTTATCCCACGGCTGGGTATTGCCAAAAGACCTTCATCCAGTCTCCTGTCGAATAAGGCTGTCATCAATAATCCCCCTCCTGCCAAAGATGGCGGACTGCCGATCACGTTCAGACATCTTGGCAAAGGTGGTTATGAGCAGACTCTTTATGCCACAAGCGCCGCCACACGGCGGAAGTTTATCGAAGCGGTAGAGCAACAACAACAGAAACTGTGGGAGCGAAACAGCAATTTCTACAACAAGACGATCCTGAGCGAGGGCTTCTTCGCAGCCGTCAACCGAATCAATTGCCTTGTTCCGATCGGTAAGTGGAAAATTTCTTGTTCACCTCAAGTCTCTCGCTAACTGCTACCAGATGGAGGTCGCAAATTAGTTTACGGGACTGATAATGGTATATTTGTCTCTGAACGCTGGCCCAAAGACAAAACAGCGAAACCAAGAAAGGTTCTAGAGGCTACCCAAGTCACGCAAATCGACACTCTGGAGGAGTACCAGCTGCTGTTGGTTCTAGCAAACAAAACACTTTCTTCTTATCCTATGGACGCTCTTGATTACGTTGAGGGCCAAAACAGCATGGCAAAGCGGCCCAAGAAAATTCAAGGACATGCCAACTTTTTCAAAGCAGGCATTGGTCTCGGTCGCCATCTTGTTTGTTCAGTCAAAACATCAGCACTATCAAGTACAATCAAGGTCTACGAGCCGATGGACAATCTGGCAAAGGGAAAGAAGAAGTCCGCTGTCAGCAAAATGTTCCAGGGCGGCCAGGATACCCTCAAGCCATTCAAGGTTCGTATTCTCTGTTGCATATTTGTAGTTCAATTCATGCTAACACTTTCACCCAGGAATACTATATCCCTGCCGAGTCTTCTTCCATTCACTTCCTGCGTTCTACTCTGTGCGTTGGTTGTGCACGTGGCTTTGAAGTGGTCAGTCTAGAAACAACGGAGACGCAGTCTCTCCTTGACCAGGCCGACACGTCTCTTGATTTCGTGGCACGAAAGGAGAATGTGAAACCCATTCATATTGAGCGTATGAACGGCGAGTTCCTACTCAACTATAGTGATTTCTCATTCTTCGTCAACCGCAACGGGTGGCGAGCCCGTCCGGACTGGAGGATCGCCTGGGAGGGCAACCCCAACTCATTCGCGCTGTCCTATCCTTATATCCTGGCATTCGAACCCAATTTTGTTGAAATTCGACACGTTGAAACAAGCGAATTGACGCACCTTATGACCGGCAAGAACATTCGCATGTTGCACAGTTCCACGCGCGAGGTAAGCTATTCCAGGTTGTCTCTTCTCGGAGGTTTCTCTGGGGTGATTCTATCACTGATCAAACGCTAACTGGGTTTCGTAGATTATCTATGCCTATGAAGATGACCGGGGCTATGACACTGTTGCCAGTTTAGATTTCTGGACCAATAAGCCACAGCCAGCTGCTGTATAATGTCCGACGCGGGTGCATGCCACAACGAAACCTGCTTGACGTCGCCGCTTTGGCGCTGTCACCCGCTTCTCTCTTCCCGGGGAACATTAGGGACTTCTCTTCCTAAAGTCCTCCATGAGATTAATTGTTCACTGGATGTGTCATCCCACCACGCTCGCAAAGTCGTGGATGTATGTACTATGTTGTCTCTACAACAGTTCAGCCAACCATCCACATCTACTTGGCAAACACCAATCCCTCCCTTTCCTCGACACCAATTACAACAAATCGGGGGTTCTTCCCGTCTTTTCTACGCAATGTACAATGGAGCGCAAATACCACTTCTTGCGTGTCTGCTTTCTTGCTTTTGGCTGCGTTTCTCTTTCTCTTTTTAACTTCTTGCGGACAGCATTTGCTCCCTTTTCTCTTCTTTTTTAAAAAACTTTTACCTTTGTTTACTCCTTCTATCTCCGGCTCTGTTTCCTTCCACATGACCATATTCTCGAAACGTCCTCGTTCTACCTGTATCGTTTTGAGTTCGAGGCATCTTTGTTATACTTAGCAATTTCCATTGATGTGAATGGCACCGTTGCATTTCAGATGAGATTGCAGTAGACTCAAGCTTAGTTGATCTGGATACTCGATGTTCTCTCATGGTGTTTTTACATTCCTTCATACAAGCAGAATATATAACACGGCATGGAGCAACAATATATTGTCTCAATACTATATCTCTTCATGTTCGTTCATAGCTGGATGATTGGTCCATATGCAACTAGAAATATATACCTAGCGAGTATACGTACGAATTTTAACCCAATAAACAAGGAAGTGTGAATTGAACGGCATGTAATCGTCCTTGCTGGCGAAGCCCTAGACTTGGACCTCTTCGTTCCCTAAACACAAGGTCGAGCAAGCCCAACATAACTAATATGTTCAAGCTAGGTATATTCATGAATACTTTGATCTCCGCAAATCAAGAAGGTTGGTGCAGATAGTACACGGTAACCAACTACGTTACCAGAACTAGAAAAAATGGCAGAAGCGAGCGAGCTAGTCGGGTACTTTTTCGTCCTCAATTACTATCGGGCTAGGAAGACAGGCGAGGAGAAAGGATAGATAATGAACAAGACAGGAGCCACGAACGCAAAAAGGAAAACAAGAGAAGAGGGAATATTGCTGCGCTGCGGACTTTGGACAAGAACAGGAGAGGAAGCAGAGGAGATGAGGAAATAGAAATGACACAGCAACATATGACGGTGGTAGCTGGGATGTGACGGAAAGGGAAAAAGAAGACAGGAGGACCTGGACACGGCGGAAAACATGTGCTAGAAGGGGAACGCGAGCGAGATGTATCGAGGCCGGGGATCCGGAAACCAGTAAAAACAATTCCCAACTCGACATAGTTCAGGCTCCCATTGGAAATGAGAAGCATTGCACCCACAATTCGTGACCGGAGTGCTGTAATCTATGTTGAGGTGGCCCATCCCCGCAGAGGTAAGAAGAGAAGAAAAAAAAAGCTATTAACGTGAATAAACAGTCAATATTATCCCATAAACAAAAGCCAACTTGTTAGTGCCATAAAAAGTCCATGCTGGCACAAACGGTATCACATTGCGAACTGGCGCCCCGCTGAATGAGCTGTATCGTCGACAGGGTATATCTAGGCCTCTCCGTTGGCTCCTTCCTGGGTTTGCTGCTCGCGCTGCATGCGAGCCTCGATCTCTCGGAGCTGGCTCTCGCGAGCCAACAGCTCCTGTCGCTTCTCAGCAATCTCACGCTGTACCTTGATTTCAATCTCACGGAGCTTCTCCTCCTCGCGGCGGAGCTGCTCCTCCTTGAGACGGACAGACTGGTTGGCAAGATCCTCGGGGTTCATAGCAGAATCATAGCTGGGGCTGCTCCATGCGTTAGCGGATTGATCACATAAATTTCTAGCACCAGGAGAAACGTACCCAGAGCCACCATCAACGCTCTTGCTGAGCTTCTCAGTACGGTAGTTCTCATAGAGGAAGTCGTGAGTGATCTCCTTCAGGTCAGCCAAGTGGCTGTGGAGCAAAGCGCTACGGATAGCCAAGAAGTCCGAGTGACGAGGGTTCTCAACCTCGACGACACCCCATGGGTACTGGCGCGCGCGCACTTTCCGGTTGTCAATCTCAACAAAGTCTTCCGAACCGACGATAGCGAAGGGCATCAGTCCACGGAGCTCAGCGTTCTCCTCCACAGTGTCCTCATCATCCTCCTCGATGTCGTAGGGGAAGTTGTAGACGGGAATGCGGTAGTGTTCAATGTCCTCCATGATCAGCTTCTTGGACTCGGCCAATTCGGCGGGGGTGAGTGAGTCGGCCTTTCCAATGACAGGAATGACGTTAACTCGGGGAGAGAGGCGCTTCATCAATTCGATATCGAGTTCACGTAGACCGTGGCCGGTGGGTGTGATGAAGTAGAGCAGCACATGCACTCGGTTATCCCTGAATCGAGGGTTACGCTTAATTCGCGACTCCTCTGCAAGAATATCATCGTATTGGCGCTCAAGGTAACCGACAATCTCGCCGAAGCTATCCGAAAAGTCAGTCCATGAACATCTGTCGGGTAACTGTGTGTACGTGCCTGGCCTCGTTGTCAATCTGGTCACCAAATCCGGGGGTATCGACGATGGTCAGGGAGATGCGGGTTCCTTCCTCATCCAACTCGAGCTCTGCCATCCCGGTGTCAGTATTGATAGCTTGAGATAAGCGCCGTGCGCGGGGGACGATTTCAACTGACCGACAGTCACGGGCTTGATACGGACACCCTCCTCAAGGTGAGCATTGGCAGCATCATCGGCGTCCTTGCCCTCCAGAACCTGCTTGCCGCAGAGAGTGTTGACGAATGTTGTGCGGCCTGTGGAAAGGAGACCCGATTAGTCCCCGGAAGTCCTGTAATTCGTTTCGAAACATACCTGTTCCACTGGCGCCGCACACCATCAAACAGAATTGGATTCCCTTCTTGACATTCTTCTTGCGACGAATCTTGATCTACCCGGAACGAGTACGGGCATGCAATTAGCTTGGGAAACTTTTTAGGAAGGAAGCTCCCAATAAAATATGTACATACCGCGTTGAGGGCTGACGACATTGTGAGTTAAAGAATTAAAGAAATGTAAGAAAACGAAGACCAAAGGAATTAATAAAAGAAGAAGGGTGTGAAACTTGGCTCTCCTGAGAGTCTGGAGAGAGTAGGGGGGGGAGGAAAGACAGTTCGTGTTTCCCCCTTTCCCAAATGGGCGGCCAATCACGGGACAGCTCTTCTTCTCCAGTCTGTTACTTTACTTCTACAAAGCTCTTGATCTGTCCCAATGGATTACTGGATGTAGGGGAAAAAGGGGAAATGTAGTATATTGTCAATTATACGGGTATTCCTCATATTCTCCATGTACAATATTGCCATCATTCCCATCCACCAACATCGAACATCAACTCAGGGGTTGAGCAAAGTGGGTCGTCGCTGGCAACCGTATGATTACCTAATTCACCGCCTGAGGTGTCGAAGTGGATCTCGCCCGCATTGCTCTTATCGATTAAGGAAGCTCGGGGATTCCCGGACATCCTGTGAAGGCATTTGAAGCATTATAACCTGAAAAAGATCATTAATTCAATATCTATTAAGGGCAGGGGGCTACTTATACAGAGTCTACCCACATCTATCTATTTGGCCAAGAATATCCTTTCCCATGCTTCGTTAACATACAGCAATGAATACCCGCCAATCTATCGATGAGTCCACCGGGCCATATTCACTCTCTGCAACATTTAACCATGATAACAGCTGCTTCTCAGTGGGCTTGGACACGGGATTTTGTGGTAAGGAATGCTTGAGTTAGCTGTCAGGAGAACCTTGGACGAAGCTAGCTTAAATCGTGAACTATGGAGCTCAGGCTGATGAACGACCCGAACAGTATATAATGCCAACCCTTGTGAGCTCAAGGTCTTAAGAGGTAAGCGAGTTATTGTCAAGTTGATAATGTGCAAATATATTGAAGTACTTACCCTGACTGTCTTATTCGCACTTAAGATTTCAATGCAGGCATTGGGGTGGCGGAAATGCTTGGCCAGTCGAACTACTTGGCCATTGTCGGGGGTGGTAAGAACCCCAAGTTTCCACAGAACAAGGTAAGAAATTATTACCAGCACAATTTGCGAGTATCTTAAACTCACAGACACCCTTAGTTGGTTATATGGGACGATGCCAAGCAGAAAGCGGCCATCACGCTTGAATTCCGCACCTCCGTCCTCGGTGTCCGTCTCTCCAAATCAAAAATTGTCGCTGTTTTATTGAACAGTGTCCATGTCTTTGCATTCTCCAACCCTCCCCAGAAACTCTCGGTCTTTGAGACCTCCGACAACCCTTTGGGGCTGGCCTGTCTTGATAACAAGTTGCTGGCCTTCCCAGGCCGGTCTCCGGGCCAGGTCCAAATGATAGAGCTGGAGACCGGCAACATCAGTATTATACCCGCCCATAGCACCCCCTTGCGGGCTATGGCCCTGAGTCCCGATGGAAACTTGCTGGCGACTGCGAGCGAGGCCGTGAGTACTCTTACACTGCAATCATCTAGGGGTAGATTATTGACGCCTATATAGGGGACTCTGGTTCGTATATTCGCTACGGGAAATTGCACGAAACTGGCAGAATTGCGCCGTGGTGTTGACCACGCAGTGATATTCTCAATTTCCTTTTCGCCGTCCAATACTTTACTGGCAGTAACATCTGACAAATCGACCCTCCACATCTTCGATATCCCCCACCAACAACCCGCTCGTCGCAGTCAGTCGCCATCACCGGCATCCGAGGAAACATCTAGCCACAAATGGGGGATCCTTGGCAAAATTCCCCTGCTTCCCCGTGTCTTCTCTGATGTTTATTCATTTGCCAACGCACATTTTGAGATTGGCGAGCAAGCCAACCTGGGCTCACCACATGTGCCACCGATCGGGTCACCATATGGTCGGCCCCAGAAAGGCCTCATAGGCTGGTGCGATGACCACACTCTGTTGGTAATCGGATCCGGAAAAGAAGGGCGCTGGGAGAAATTCGTGATTCGAGATGGCGAGGAAGGCAAGAGATATTGTGTGCGGGATGGCTGGAAGAGATATCTCGGTTGACAGAGATTCCCCAGTCTGTCATAACAAGGGTAGTATATCGCACAGCAAATAACGAACACCTTGTCCGCAGCACAGCTCATCACCAGCACCAAGCACGGATTGCATCATTGCTGGACTGGGAAACTTTTGATTTGCCAGGGTGACGCAGGTCACAATGAGAGAATCTCGGCAAGAAATATGGGTAGCACCGTAGATAACCTTAGAAGACTTTATCATATCTCATATATCTTTCAATGGCGGCGATCATGCCTATCCCGATCACTTCGGTGTCTTCGGGACTCGGGCGAGCGCGATTTCCTCGGTGACCGGTCCCTTCTAGATTTCTCTCCTCTTTCGGATGACCTATGGCGAGATCGTCTGTGCCTATCTGGAGAACGATCGTCTCGGTGTCTCCGCTCGCGAGGAGAACGGGAGCGGTGTCGCCGGTGGTGGCGGCTTGACCGTTCTCTGCTGTCGTCGCGGCGGCGAGACGACTTCTTGGTGCTATTCCACAACTGGATTGCAGTAGCGACTTCTTCTTTCTTCTCCTCGATGAGGAATTCTTTCATCGGGTCTTCCTCGTCATGGTTCCGAATCAATTCTTCCAGCTCCTTCTCTTCCTTCAGCATCGGCCGCCTGTCTTCTATTTCGGCTCTCCTTCTCCGGTCGTCATCCTTGTCCTTCTTGTCCTCGCTGATAACCGGATCTCCCATCAACCTGGCAACATTGTCCTGCTCTTCTTCGTCATCCTTCCGCTTGTAGCGCGCATGATCTACTCGAAGCAAACGGCCCATGACAGTCGCACCACCTAGGTTATCCACAGCAAGATCTGTGCTGCGCTGGTCCTCATATTTCAGAAAGGCAAATCCCTTGCTCTTGCCTGTTTCCTTGTCACGGACTAGATTGACATGCACCGGTTCTCCATACTGTGAGAATATCGTGATAATGTCACCTTCAGATAGATCAAATGGAAGTCCTCCGATGTAGATATAGGCTGTGTCGCGGTAGTCTGCGTGCCATGATGCCTCTGGGGGTCTATAAAAGGTAACACTGTCAGCGGGGAAAAGAGCTTTTGGGCACTTCACATGAGCTCGACTTACATCGCATGCTCAAGCTCACGCTTATTGAGCGCCTGGACCTGGCGAATAGAATTCATTGGGGGAAGTGTGTGAGAGAGAGCAGTTCCAAGATGTGGCAGAAGTTGGAGAGGAAGAAATGTGGAGCCCGCGCGGAACCGTAATAATCAATTGTTTACGGAGACGCACCTTTATAATGCAAACTAGCCCCCTGCTCGATGTGCCAGAAAAAGACCTCCCACTCTTCTTTTTTTCGTGAGTTGTAATCGAAGACCCTTTCGCAAGTAGGGTTGTTTTCAACTGGGCCTTCATTTATCCATCTTCCTCGGGATTCCCCTGACCCGCGACGCTGCTTCGCCTTTCTCCCCCTCCGCCTCCACATTTCCACGCGCACAATATTTCCGCTGTGCTACGGTAGAGACAAACATTTTGGAAGGGTGAATGCCCTTTGAGGCATGGTGGGACTAGACACGATGTCCTCCAGTCCGAATCCCGGGTCGAAAGCGGCCGGAACGAGCAGTCGGCCAACCAGCAAAGATGGCTCCAAGAAGAACATTTGGTCCTCTCTATTAGATACTGTTGCCAACGGCAAGCGCTTGCCTGAGAAGAACTTGCTAGTGCTAGGTTAGTACCTGTTTCCTCCGAGCATCTCAGTCCCGCCCATCCTTATTGCCTTTCGATTCTTGGACATGTCGCTAATAGCTCGATGATAGGTGGCACGCCGGACAGCCAAAGGGAATTTCTAGATACTTTCTCCGCGGACACGTCTGCAGACCCTAGCTTAGCAAACGATAAGCGGAAAGGTAAAGGGAAAACACCGCCAATCGCCAATCAGTTTGCGCTTGGATACACATATCGAGATGTCCTCGATGCGGATAAAGAAGGTACATGGGAACTGCACTCTTTACTAGTTTCAGCTATGCTAACGCTCTTCTCGTGCAGATACTCTGGCCCGCGTTTCGGCCTACCTCCTGTCCGAGCCGTCTCCGTCATTCGCGCCTCTCCTCAAACCACTCCTGACCCCCAAGTCCGTCCCGGAAACGCTGGTTGTCATCCTGATGGACTGGTCAGACCCATGGACGTGGGTTCGAAGGCTAAGGGAATGGACGCGTCTGCTACGTTCTGTGCTTGTTTCGCTTGACGATGAAACCAAATTCGTTATGGAAGAGACCATGACGGAGTGGCGCGATCGTAAAAGGGGAATTGATCCCAGCTCTGCAGCTGCAGGCGGCATATCAAACTCAAGCGGTCCAGTTACAATACCTTTAGGACCTGGTGAATGGGATGAAGGCCTCGGAATCCCAATGTGTGTTGTCTGCCAAGGGGTACGTAAACTATCCTCCAGAAATCAATTGCTGGTGAAGCTTTGCTGACTTGACTTTCTCAGGCGGATAAGATCGAGAAATTGGAGAAGGATCACGGATGGCACGAAGAGCAGTTTGATTTCGTTCTCCAGTTCCTCAGAACGATTCTCCTGAAGCGTAAGGACTTTATTACCCTGTGTTTGGCAATTCCGGGCTTCTTTCTAACCGCCAGACAGACGGCGCATCGCTCATCTATACTACCCCATTCCTTGCAAACTCTCTTCAGGGCCTGATCCATTCTTCTCTGGGCATACACTCTCTATTGAAAAGAGAATCATTAAAACATAATGTGATCGACCGAGACAAGATTCTGGTGCCAGCCAACTGGGACTCATGGGGTAAGATCCGGATTATTCGGGAAGGATTTGACATGGAGGGAGTGTCGACAGCGTGGTCAATTGAGATCCAGGACCCTCCCGAGTCAATCTATCAATCCACAGACGACAACCCGCAAAGCGAGAACGGTCTAGCAGAGGAAGGTACAAGTGCGGTGACGATGTTCGAACAGACGATCACCGATCCCAAACGAGGCATAGCCAACCCTCACGGCAACACGACCAAGATCGAAATCGAGACCACCGACCTCCAAGACTTCTTCGCAACCCAAGTGGAGAAACTGGAAGAACTCAAAGCCAAGGATGAGAAGGAGAATGCAAACCAGCCAACCCCCCAACTGGAGATGTCTCCCATGGCCGACGAAGGCAAAGTCAACGATCACATCGGCCCTGTACAATTCAACATGGGTGGAATTCAAGTGGACGCCGATGATATGTTGAAAAAGCTTCGGGTAAGCACCCGGCCAGCACGGCGTCATCACCCTCCCCAACCCAGGATATAGCTAAATATTACCCCAGGACCGCGAGGCTAGCCGAACCATGAAGAAAGAGAGCCCGTATGCAGGCACCGGCGGCAATGATGAGAAAGCGCACAATCAAGCCCTGGCGAACTTCTTCGCTGGCCTCGTCAAGAAGCCTGGGTCCAGTCCCCGTGGAAGCCCCTCGGCTTGATTCATTCTTTTCTCACTGTATTTTAGTTCTTTGTGCGTACATAATACAGAGGCCGGGACTCGCCCCTGGCGCTGGGCCGGGTGGTTTGATATATGGAGATGAAAGGGCTATGGGGAGGCCTTTGACTGTGATGGGGAGGCAGTCACTCTGTTATTCTAGCAGTGGATGGAGGTCCCGTGGCTTTTCGGCAGGTGTTAGATAATGATACCAATAGTTATGAAGTCTGTGATTGTTAGTCTACATGTCTTCCCAGCAACACGGAGGACGAGACAAGTACGGAGTAGATTCGCTCTTTGTTGGAGTTATAACTGTTAAAACACAGCGCCAGAATGCTTCCTAGTAGAACTAAGATTTTTTTTTTCCGTAGTCTATTTTACTATTATTTGGTAACCAATTTTCCTGTACAATCCTCTGACATAGCTAGCAAATATAAAACCCAGATCAAGAGTAATTCGATCTCAAATTTTGCTCAACTTCCTTTCAACACTTACCAGTTCTCCCATACAGCATCCGGCAAAACCTTCCGCATAATAGCCCAATGCTTGAGAGCACTGCGATCCTGGAACTTGTGCAATCTTCCAACCTCCTTCGCCCACAGAAGAGATCTGCCACCCTTGGGCCAAGTGGAAAACATGGCAGTGTCAAGTTCGTGCTTGGGAACAAGATAGCTTTCGCGAGACCTGCTGCGCAGGAAGTCCGCCGGGACAGGGTCGCGGAATTGAACCGGGGTGTTGGAGCTCTTCTTGCAGAACAGAACCATGTTGGTGAAGTCGGTATCTTCGTCCTCTCCGGATGGCGCTTCACGGAAGATGCGGCAAGATGGGAAGACGGCCGTGATGGTGCGGACGATAAGGCCGGTTGGGTAGAGGGTCAAGTCACCGGCGTAGTTCTGGCGTTTATTCGTTAGTGTGTGGTTAACTTGGATTGTTGATTGGTGCGACTCACAATGGCAATGGCACCGTCTTCCTTGAGGAGCGCGGAGAGGCCTGAGAGGAACTCGTATGTGAAGAGTTCAGCGGGCTCGGCGCCTCCGGTGAATACGTCATGGACGATGTAGTCGTACTGGGGTTTATTGGGGGAGGACTCTGCTTTCTTGACGAATTTTACGGCGTCTTCAATGACGGGGATGTGGTTTGGCGGAAGGTTGAAATACTGAGTGGCGAACTTGTGCACCACAGGATCGATCTCCACGATGGTAGTTTCAATGCCATGTTTGATGAGCGCAGAGGGTGTTGTGCCAATTCCAAGACCACTGTTTCCTGTCAGTAAACCGGGCGAGTGATGCGTTTTGAATGATTCTTACATGACCAGCGCCTTGCTGTCTGCGTCAACGCGGGGAACGCCATGATCCGGCTCAACCAGACGGACAGCCTCGAGCATGGCAAAAATTGCATAGATAGGATCTTCCACCTCAGGCCGGTAGCCTGGTGCCAGCTTGGTCCACTGTCCACCGAGCAGACTGTGATCGCAACGCATAACGCGGAACCCGTCATTCTCGTTTTCCAAAACAGAGATGTATCCAGTGTAAGCTTCCTGTCGTGCCAAAAGAGAGTAACCTTCGTGCTCAATTGCAGAATTGACACCACTGATTCCAGCGAAATGGACGTTCGAGGTCACTGAGAAAATTATAGAGGGGATGGCCAGGACCAGCCATTTTGACGGAATGAGCGCAGAGTAACAGGCGGCGAGAAGCATTTGCATACCCACTCTGGTGAAGAAAACCGAGGTTCCAACAATCCATGAAAGAACAAAATGGGCGATGTGCTCGCCAGCCGAATAGAACACATATGTACCGATCAAGGGCACATGCTCAACAATCAGGTCACCCTGTGCTTCAAGTCTCAAAGCAGTCTGGATTTGCTTTCCGGCATAGGCTACGGTCAACAGCACTAGAGGATAGTAACCGCAGAGTTCCGTGACCACCGGGCCTGTGGGGTTGCCAATCTTGGAGCTTTGCTGCTTGATGAAGTATTGGAGTGTCGGAACCCAGAATGCCAACACAGGGAGCATGAAACCACCGAGACGACCTAGACGCTTGAGAATCTTATCTTTCAGTAGCCATCCGACTCCGCCGGAGATGGCCACTCCAAAACTATGGAAGATATGCGCTGCGTAGGAACCATAAGTTGGAGACAAGACAAGCTTCGAAAGGGGCGAGTAGAAGGCAAGCAGGATCAGCAAAACCACGCCGGTAGTGAACCGCCGGGCATCAATGTGCTGCAACATGTCCTGGAGAGACATGATTCCCAGCTGACGCAGTTCTTGATATAAAAGTAATCAACCAAGATAGCGCATCTGCAAGCTTGTTAGCAACCTGAAACTGTGTCCTTTTCCCCCTTATTGCAGTTGACATCCAATGAATAATAAAGATGTGTTTGAAATCAGATCCCCGACTTACACGTTCAGAACAGACACATATCAAAATAATCTTCAACGAGAAAAAAGTTATTGCGGAGATGAAGGCAACTTTTGCCGCCGAGCTCCGCGTTCCCAACTTCCTTCTCCTCTCCACCTCCACACTCTGAAACACACCGAAGATGCCACATTTCCCCAAGGATTCCGGGTTTTCAGTCAAAGATGCATCCAGCGCGCAGAACGCTGTCAAAGTCAAAAACCGTCGCAAGCGGTATCTGGACTTACATCCAGAATACTTCTCAGCGGGGCTTGAGCTAGCCGGTCCGCCTGCTCTCTTCTCTCCCATTGCCAGTTGATTATTTTATACATTGCTCGGCCTGCTTTATCGCTGGTGCCAGCTGGATTTACATACAGAAGCGAACAAAAGAGAAACACAATGCTAATCCTGCTCGACTCTCCACAGACCCGTTACTATACGATCGCCTCATCCGCCGATTCCAGACAGCACAAGAAAGAGAGGCCGAGGGGCGAGCGAAGGGGTTCTCAGGTGTCTTAGAGACCGACCTTCTACGGTCCGAGGCCAAGATTGATGCGATCGCAAACCCAGACCCTAACGCTATGATGAGCTACACCCGCGGCCCAGATGGGGAGATCCTCGCCGAGGACCGTGATGAAATACCTCCAAATAAGGAAGAAGGCGAGCGGCTCTGGCGGTGGGAGATGGGATTGCGTTTCATGCAAGGCAATGACATTGATTTCGATTACAAGACGGTTGATGAAAATGACGACCTCGACGATCACACGGATGAGCAAGACCAGTATTTCGAGGATGAGGAGCCTGAATGGGTGGTTGACAGCACTCGCGGGGACGACGCTCGCCCAAATCTGCAGGGTGAAACAGGCATTCAAGATTTCTAGATTTAGGGAAAAAAAACTTGTTGCAGTGTCTTTGACCTGTGGGTTACAGCGAAGTCTGCTCGCTGGCTACACGTGATGCTATACAATATTGCCAGTGGTCTGTCGACTACCTCTGAAGTATCCCGCCCTCGGACGGCCAAAAAGAGGGACTTGGCCCTGCTTTCGAGTCTCCTGCCCCATCTACGGGTCTCTGTTCGTCGTTGTGATGTGGATGTGGCGGCACGATCTAATATTGTCTGCGATGGCCGCTGGTCGCAGCAGGTGCTCGCACTCGCACTCGCACTCGCACTCACACCATTGTTGAAAGCCTCGGTTCTATGGGACGTTCCGGGTTGGACAATATACGATTGGTCGAATTCCATAGCTGGTCCACGCGATCACTCTTTAGACTCGACAACAAGCGTCGGCCGCTATGGCCTCTGTGCTTGACAACAGACCTTGTGGGATTTGAGTACCTAGGTCCACGGGTGATCTGATGTATTTATCAGATGATATCAGGGACGTTCCAAGGTTATTTGTAGGAAAATACCAGAGTCTTTCCATTCTTATGTCTTTGGTACCTTTCAAGTTCTAAGTACTACATTGTGGATTTGTCTACTGTCGTAGTTCCCCTAGCCCTCTTTATAAGGCCGGGCCCCCCGGACCCCCCGGACCCTGAATCAGCGATTATCAAATCGCGTACATTCCAATCAGGGCGAATGCGTTTGTCGTTTGTCGTTGCCTACCCTTTTTTTGTCGCAGCCTTAAGCCACTGGGAAATTATAAATACCTGGTCCTGCCCCCTGAACTTCCTCTTCTTCTTTCTTTCTTTCTCCATCCTAGTGCAGGTGCTTTACACGTATCAGTGAGGAGAAATCCGAGATCGTGTTTTTGCTAGTTGAAAACTACCAACCTGACCGCTTCAAGCAAGCCTTAGCGCATGCTTGGGAATTTTTGAAACCACACTCATCAACTCCTTGACTCTTCGAGTCCTCGAGTTTGAATTTTTTTTTCTTGAGGGTGACGGATGACGGATGTCACCCTCAAGTACATGTACTTTAGGTCTTTCCACTACTTGTAACTCAGTATATACAGCACTACATAACTATGTACAAAGCACTCATCAACCTAAAATCCACGTAAAAGTCAGGCCTTGTCCTTTATGCTGGCTATTCATGCAGCGCACTCGGTCAAAAGTGCAATGGCCGTCTCTCTGAGCTTGAACTTCTGAATTTTCCCGCTTGCTGTCTTGGGGAAAGACTCCAAAGGGCCCAAAAAGAAGACATGCTTCGGAACTGTAAACAGACAAAACATCAGCTCAGCCCCCGCGACAATTGTCAGGATAGTTCAAAAACGACGTAAAGCAGTTGCCTAGGATACGACTTACTAAGATGGTTGCTGAGCTTTTCACGCACCCATTGCTGGATCTCCTCAGCAGTGACTGTATTTGAGCTGTGGTCCCGAGGAACAATGAAAGCAGCTACTGCCTCGCCATATCTCACGTCAGGGACGCCGACGACCGACACGTCTGCAACGCCATTGTTGGCTAACAAGCAATTCTCAATCTCCAGGGGGTGTATGTTCTCGCCACCACGGATTATCAGATCTTTGATCCGTCCGGTGATAGTGATATATCCATCTGGTGACATGGAAGCTTCATCTCCAGTCTAAAACCCCGGGGTCAGAGGAAACAGCTTTACTCGAGACAACAAATAGAAAATTGAACTCACATGCATCCACACTTTGCCAGAATCATCCGGAATCATCACTTCCGCTGTCTTTTCTGGATCGGCCCAGTATTCCTTCATCAGCAGGTACCCGCTGACTGCCAACTCACCCCGTCTCTCTATGGGTAGAATTACGTTCTTGTCCACCGGATTCACAATCTTTGCCTCGACATGTGGCATGAGCTTTCCGACAGAGTAGATCCGCTTATCAATGGGATCATCAGTCGTTGTCATAGCCGAGACGGGACTTGTTTCCGTCATTCCATAACAAATAGTCAATTCGGTCAAATTCAGTACCTTATGCAGCTTTTTCATTATCTCGGCAGGAATACTGCTTCCGGCAGCGATGCCCGTGCGAAGATGTTGGAATCCCTCGCTGGAGACTTCTCCTGTCTCGATCAAGCTTAACTCCTCGAGAAACATTGTCGGTACACCATATAGCGCGGTACATTTCTCTTCTTGGACAGCCTCCAACGCAGCACGAGCATTGAAGGATTCACTGGGGAAGACGATGGCTGAGCCGTGGGTCGCTGTCGCCATATAGCCTAATATACTGCCGAAGCAATGAAACAACGGCGGTGGGCAACAGATAATATCATTCGGCGTGAGAAGCATGCGGTCACCAATCTGAGAGCCATTATTCAGAATGGAGCGATGGGTGAGGCATGCAGCCTTGGGCATTGATGTGGTTCCTGAGGTGAACTGGATATTCACAGTTTCATCCGGCGAAAGGTTTCGAGGAGGAAGCGGGCTGCCGTCTACAGTAAGCTGGGACATAATAGATGCATACTGCGTCAAGCTCTTATAGGACGATATATCCACGCGGCCTTCGGAGTTGTCGACCATAATGATATTTCTCAGAGACGGGACAGGTGCGGACTCCAACTTCGACTTGTGGAGGTCTTCAACAAGGTCATTGAGTAAAGGGACATTGCTGCGTGGCTTCTTTCGTGGCAGATTGGACTCTGTGCTGATTAGGAGATGACTGGCTTCCAGGTGACCCAGGGCCGCAATCACTTGTGCAGTATTGAATGACGGGTTGAGCGGAACCTATTGGATTATTAGACCCAATGATCCCGTGGCAATGAGAGGGCTGACCTACCAAAACGGCACCAAGTTTGAATAACGCGTATGTTGCCTTGTCACGGATATTAGCCTCGCTCTTTTCTTCCTACCCATTTCCGCGGTCACCCAACATACCACAGCGTATTCCATCGAGTTCCCAAGCATGACTCCAACCCGCTCACCCTTCCCAACACCAAGTGACTCCAGCCCCCGAGCGAGAGAATTGCTTCTTGTGTCCAAGGATGCATAGGTTGCCCGATCATTCTGATGTCTTGAGACAACCCTTGACAGTATAGTTAGTATCTCAAGTCTCAATTGTCCAATCTTGCGACACGGTTCTCACGCTGTTCTATCTCCGCATTCCGCGACAATCTTGGCGAAGTGTTCGCCAACTGTGGACTCGATCAAGGGCGGCTATATTGAAAGTACTACTGTCAGAGACATACTGCACGCCATTGTTCTTGGACAGCGGATACTCACACCTGATGTCCCCCGTGCATAGCTCTCTGTCAGTAGCCCCCTCTTAACCAAGGATGGTTGCTGAAGGATTCTCTTTCCTCCGAACGCAGATCTTCGACAGGATACACGACCTCTTAGGCCAAGCCCGGTTACAATTCCGCTGTAGCTCATGTTCTTATTCCAATGCTAGCTTGACCAAGGTCTCATGACTCTGATGGCTGCAATTGGCTGTATCGACCGAAAAGGGTACTACAATATGTAGCAATTAATCATAAGGGGAGTTGGAAAGGGATTCAAGAGTGCAAAGGCGGAGTAGGTCCGCGGCATAGCTTTCCCCGCACTTTTAGACGTGCGGGGATCCCGAGGAACTAAATCTACATTGGCCTTGGGATGTACAACATATTAGAACAATGAAAAAAAAAAGGAAAAAGAAAAGAAAACACTGCTAGATCTATATTCATTCTTTGCTATCAAAATCAGTCAACTCCGAAATTCAAAATGCATAACCTATGAGAGGATTGGCCTATTCCTAGTTAGGGCCCAGAACCATCACAGTGCCCGCATAGACAGTCAAAGTCTTTATTTCCCCAGTAGTTAAAACCATAGTTAACAGTAATCTCTTCAAAGGGAAGAATGTCACGAATGACATCAACTGTGCAAATAACTCGGTTTCCAACGGTGCGAGTTTTGAACTGCGTCGAGGGCTGGCACGAGTGGCTAATGTAGCGGGTCCAGTTGCCAAACTCGTGGGGGCAAATCGTACACAAAGTGCGCTTATTGGGTCCAATTTTATCATCGTCTTGATCCAGGGGATAGACATCCTCTACGGGACTGGGAAGGAGCTCACCCATGAATATATCGAGAGTTTCACCATGCTTGAATCTCGACAGCGCTCGAACACCAGTACCCGTATCGGGGTATTCTCGCAGTTCAACCAGCTCTCCTGCGCTAGTTGGCAAGCGGCAATCACAAGAAACAGTGCTGCCACATACACAGCAAGCACTTCCGACCTTGGTGGGACTGCCATTGGGTGTATGGCGAAGCGTCGGGTCCTGTTCATTGCCGCCCCACTTCTTGGGATCATAGATACTCTCGTTAATGTGTTTCTGCAACTTGCCGTTATAGATGGGCTCCTTCAGCTTACCATCAAGCGTGATAACCGTGTGGTGGGGGTGGTCGACTTTCCACCTCATGTATGTCTTGATATCGGATTTCATATCTGGAAGCCCTGGGATGGGGTAGTCCTTGTGGGCATAGAGAATGTTACGCCACTTCAGGGCACGGCTATGCGCAAAAAGTTCAATACTCACGAAGTTCTCTTGAATCTTCTGGAGCAGGAACCCCCAGGTTCTGTCGCTGGCTCTTTTGATGCTGCATCGGAATGCTTCACTATGGGAACAGATAGCAAACATCTTCCATCCGAGCCCAGTAACAAACTCGAAGAACCTACTGTTAGGTGTGACGGGTTGGAACTCACCATGCTCCGCCTTCAAGGATTTCACATGGGACATGTAGTAGCCGATCTCCCGCTCCACAAATCCTCCTGCGAAGACAAGCATGTTGGAAAAGGTCTCTTCACTACCGGAAGCTTTCTCTTTCGCAAGTCTCTCGAGATTGCAGTGGGCGTTGATATCATAGTACACGGCTTGGGTGATATCAGTAGCTTCCTTGTTCGCCGTCTGGTTCAGAGCGTCTTCAGAGCCCCAGGGTGGGAAAAGCTTCTCCAGGTCGACAGGAGAAAAGGGAGTCTTTCCGCCGGCCTTCCTCTCGGTGGTCTTCTTGGTGATGGTCTTCTTGGCCTTCTGGACCTTGTTAGTGGTCTTGGTGATGGTCTTCCTGGCCTTCTGGACCTTGTTAGTAGTGGTCTTGGTGATGGTCTTCCTGGCCTGCTGGACCTCGTCAGTGGTCTTCTTGGTGATGGTCTTCTTGGCCTTCTGGACCTTGTCAGTGGTCTTCTTGGTGATGGTCTTCTTGGCCTTCTGGACCTTGTCAGTGGTCTTCTTGGTGATGGTCTTCTTGGCCTTCTGGACCTTGTCAGTGGTCTTCTTGGTGATGGTCTTCTTGGCCTTCTGGACCTTGTTGGCGGTCCTGCCGGTATTGACTGTGCTAGTCGTGTTGTTTGCTTTGCTGTGGGTTGCAGCCATTGTGACTATATAATAAGACAATTTATGAAGGCTTGTAAAGGTGGAATTGAAATGCTGGACGCTGGATGATGTGTTGTTTCGAATGTGTGATGGTTGATAATCTGGCGCGGAAAAGAAGGGTCTTTATACTCGCTCGCCTGGGCTCTCATTCCAACCCGAGTGCTATTGTACTATTAGACACTGCTTTGTTTCAACCATAAATAGTATTGTGGTATAAAGACCCGGAGTAGGCCATTCAAGCACCCGAAAGAGAAACAATGTGTATCCATTGTGAACGTGGACTAGTCCCACACATGAAACTAGATAAACCTGGAACTGAGAGCTGAAAGAAATGGGAGAATGGCCGTGTATTTTAGGCTCAAAGAAGTGAAGAATCGAACCAGGAGAAGCAGAAGTACAAAGAGACGCAAATAGCGGAATGACGCTTGGCGTCATGTGGTGGGGAAGCTCCGTTGCGACACTTTGTCTTTCGTCTTTTCTTCCTCTTCTCCCAACTCTTCTGCCTTCATTTGCTTTGTTCTATTTGCTTTTTGTATCTCTTGTCATGCTTGTACATTGATCCATTGATTTTCAGTTCCAGCGCAGAACCAAACATGGCCTCCGAACCGACCGAGGAAGCTATCGCCGACTTCGTCGGCTTCACAAGCACGACGCGCGAGCAAGCCATCGACTTCCTGAAGGTAGGAAGCTGCACCTGGTTGATAAATATTTTCTCCCCTAAATCATCTCCTACAGGCAAACAACCTCGACTCACAGAAAGCGATCAACGCGTACTTCGAGGATCCGACGGGGTCTCAGCTCAAGGTAAATTTGGTGACGCGCAGCAACTCCCGGCTATGATCTAACATCTCAAAGCCGATACCTACCTACTGGAATGATAACAGAAGCTCTTGTAAGATTACCTACTTATCCGAGTTCGGTTTTGCAATTAACATACCCCGCCCCAGCATGGGACTTTGCCCAACAGGACAATGCGCCACCAATTCCAGCGACAGCACCGCCCTCTCGTCCTCCTTCCCGAACGGACATACGCGGCCCAGGACAAAATACTGGATATCAAGATTCCATTGGGACCGCTCCGAAAGGTATTATGATCTTGACATTTCGACTGCAAGAGGCATACTGATTTGCGATTTGACAATGTAGAAGGTTCTGGACAAGGCCTTAGTCTGGCGGAACGGGAAGAAAAGGAATTACAGCAAGCCGTTGCTATGTCATTGAATTCGGAGATGGGACAGCAGGAAACCGGGGTGACATTGCAGAAACAGCCGCAGTTCAGCAAAGCAACTCGAGACCACTACGAAGAAGGTGCTTGGGCGATGACCTTGTTCAACACATCTTCCGAAGAAGTCATGATTAGCCCAGATCCGGAAGACCGCAAAAGAGCGGAGGGCGAGCCTGCGTTCATCCGCCCCAACCCTGAGGGCATTTACCTCGGAGGGCTTTTGACAATTCTCCATAGTATTCCCCTCGCACGAGAAGCTTTGCTCCTGCGGAACAAACCGCTATTTGACTACGGCCATGACCCGCAGTGGTGGAATGGGCAACCGATTAACCTGCCAAAGATCGTTACGGTGAATGATGGCAAGACCGGGGATGACGACTGGGATGATATCATTCACGAAACCCAGCGGCTGATGGCTTTTATGGATACAACGAAACGTGCTTTTGGCAGCAGCGGCAGCTTGGCAAAGATCAACAGCATGTCATCCTTATCAGCAGATTCGGAGGAGGTCGTCACCAGGTTTTTGGAAGCATGGCATGGTGCAGCCATTAAGGCAGATCCTGAAAATCCACTGGCAACCATATTCACATCACATGCATACAGGAAAGAACCTTTCCACGAGTTTTCTGAGCCTGATAGCAGGGAACTCTTCACTTTTGAGCCTCCTGTTGAGCAGGACAATGACCAGACACTCTATGACGTTTTGGATTCTGCTTTATGGGGTGACAGACCAGGGAAGGAGCTCGATGACGCATGGCTTGAACATTTAGCAGAGGTGCTAGTCGTTAGACTCGATGCTCTTCAAAAGCCAAAACCTGTGGGCGTGGATATTCATTCTGTGTTTTATCCAGATCGGTATCTTAGCAGCTGCCGAGATCTTGCTCGTGAATTTCGTGCAAAACGACAGCAGATACAGGGAGATGTATTGAGACTCGAACAACTCATTCATCGCTACACCATGCCACGGGACCCCGTGGGGAGCTCGACGATCACGGAACTCCTCGAACAAGCTGCCCAGTCGGTGGCAGTGGTTGCGCCGGGGCAAATGAGCGAGCCTGATCAGTCCAGCTCTGGAGCGGCAGATGCAGAGACAACGCGAGTCGCAGAAGAATTGAGAGCAATTTCGACAAACATAGAAGCCAAGCTCAAAGGTAAAGACAGCCATTACTACCATACCCATGCTGTTGGCTAATAACCCGAGCGCAGAACTCGAACTTAGGAAGCAGAGTGCCATGAAGTCTCTCCGTGAGATATCAAAGACACTTACCGAACCTCCCAAGTCACCTTTTGAGCCCCCTGTCTACAAGTATACGCTACGAGGCGTATGCACCGAACCACATGTGACTTACGTTTTATCAAATCCGAAAACAACTGCCCCAGGGCACCTGATGGATATGGACTCGGAAACTGAAAAAAGCAATGACTACCAGTGGTGGCGTATCAGCTTTTCGGCGGAAGATGGAAAAGCCCGACAAGCCGAAAAACAAAAAACCCAAGGCAACACTGCAGCCACACAGGATGGCGAGGTTGTGGGCTACACTGTTCGAAAAGTTCAAGAGAATGAAGTCCTCCAAGCCGCGCGTGAAGAGTGGAGCTCTGTCTTACTTGTCTATGCAAGCGAGAATGCTGTGAATGCACAAGTGGATCCTGCGCCGTCACAGCTTCAGGTGAGACTCACAGTCTTCCTCAGATAGTTCTAGAGTTTTCGGCTAACTGAAAGCAGGGCTTCGTGAACAGAGACAACGATGCTTTTGGGGACGAATTTGGGAATACCCCGACCATAATCTTCAGTGACCAGGAAGATTCCGGGGCGGAGGCGAACAATGCGGAAACTCAACACAAAGGACAACAGCCTGATATGTCAGAGAAGGCAACAAAGGTGAATGTCTTTGACTATGAAGTCTCCGGGTTCGATGACGAGCCAAAATCCAGCCAAGAGATGCAGGAGAAACCTGGAGCGAGTCTCCTGGGTCATCATGCCGCCGCAACTCACTCCACGGCGCCTATTGGCCCACAGACAGACTCAGGGTGGAACAGTGCTGACAATGAAGAAATGGCGCATCATCTAGGGCATGCGAAGTAGCATTGAATGAAGCATGCGGGGAAGCCTATGAATAATGAGTGAATGATGAATATGTAGATACTGTAGAGCAATGTCAAGCTTCGGCTATATGTCAATTGGTCAGACGGTATTGGACACCCAAATCCTAAGCATCGATCTTACAAGAAGAATCCCATATTATAGCAGACCGATCCTTGCATAAAAGTCTCCTGAGGTTATGTACGACGTACACTTTGTAGTATCCAGGTACAGCTAACTGATAAGCTTGTCCCCACATTTTGCTATGTTTGCACCTCACCAAGCTCCTGGCACCCTTTCTCAGTCAATCTCGCAATTACCCCAATTGGTCTCTGATCTCTACAAACCATGGCCCTCGAAAGTGACGCAGTGGCCGGGGCCACCATCGAGCTCCTCGAGGCGCGCCTACGCCGCCTCACCTACCTCCTCACCGGCGCCACGGACTGGACCGGCGTCCCTACCGCGCCCGAAAAGCCCGCATCCCTCGACGAGACAGTCACCCGCCGACTAGCGCGGCTAGAATCAGAATTAGAACGGCTTAGTCGAAGTGTACCAGCCGTACGGGATGTTCTACAACTCCGTATGTGACCAGTGATGGTGTTATTTACACGCGCATTACCACCGCCACGAACCCGCTCATTCTTACCCTCTCCCTACCTGAATTCTGATTCTTGACATCTGCATAATCGACTCTCCACTATCCTGCGAGCCATCTTATCCGATTCCACACTAACACAAATCCTACCAGACGACCGAAACCCCGACCTCTTCCAAACAACACCACCCCACGAAATCCCCGAAGGCCTCACAACCCAAACCCTAGCCTCAATAGTCCTCTCCTACGCCACTGCCTTCCCTGAAACCGCCTCGCGCCTTACATCACTAAACGACCTCCCCGTGCCGGATGCGCAGAGCTCCGCAGCACTAATCGACCTGCAGCCACAGCTAGACCGGCTCGCGCAGACGCAGAGCGAGCAGGCAGCTGAGATCTCGGAGCTGCGAGTGCGCACGGCGCGCGTGCTGCAGCGCTGGTATGACGTCGGGCTTGTTGGGAGTGGGGAGTGCTGGGCTGAGTGGGAGGGGAGACTTGAGGATGTGGAGAGAGAGATTAGGAGGGGGGAAGTTGTTAGGAAGGGGAGGGAGGAAGCTTAGAGGGGAGTCTTTCGGGATGGTACTGTTTTGGATGATATTATGGGGAGCAACTGGAGGGGTGTGATGTCTCTGGCTGTTGCTGTTGTCTGCGTTTTTGTTATGATACCTCTGATTTGGGCGCGGTTTTTTTTTATAATCTCGAATAAGCGCATGGGATATTCCTACGAAGTACATAAGTTTAACATATGTATGTATGTACATACGTATATATCTTGGTATTCGGGTTTACGTCTGAGGGGAATATGGTCTCCAGCTCAGTCAAGTCAAGCTGCGAAGTTTATACAGTCTAGCATGGCATATACAAAGCTATGTCCCAGGCTAGGCCCCTCCTGTAACAATTAGGTGTTTGTAGTACATTCCTCTCGACGTCATTTCATCCGGATGGATTCCTTGGGACGTTCAAAGTCAATTGGAATGCGCTAACCTGCCCCAGTTTCTTCCCCCGCAAACTGTGCTCGATTGTAGAAAGCGGTATATTGACTACTAACTTGTCAGGATTAGGATGGAGCTCTCTAGGAATGATATCCAATGGTAGTGCGTCAGCTAACATGAATAGGCCACTAGTGTTAGAGTACTAAGTATACTTGTGCCAAGCTCACCACCACCTACCCTATTGTCGGAGGTGGTGGTGGGCTTGGCACCATTACACGCAGAAATCGTACATGTACATATCCGGTAAACAGCAAGTTGTTCATAGAGCTATAAACAGCCCGGCAAACTGTATGACTCAGCCCTCCTAGTTTCCAACCAAGGTCGTCTCTATGTGCCCTGTACATCAGAGATGTCTAAGCGCGGCGCCGAGATAGTTAATTCTGTCCCTGCAATCTTCACATACTTGTTTTCAGTTCTTTTTAAGGAGTTCGAAGGTATCTGGCTAACGCTAGGCGAATCGTTACATAACTAGGTTGTGTACTATCGAAGCTACCTAGGTACCGGCCACTAGGGCTTCGTAACCCGCAAGACCTCCGTATCAAGGCGACGACACACTTAGGTTAGCATACCTATTATATGTCCTACAATATAGCCTTATCCAAGGCTGGGGAGTTTTTGGTGTTTTTTCCCTTTTCTTTTTTTTTTTTTTTGGCTTCAAACCCACCAAACCAAAAAAAAAAAAAAAAGAAAGGAAAGTTGAGCCCAACCCGATTTGAACGGATGACCTTGAGGTCTGGAATCTCACGCGCTACCTGGATGATTATTAGTAATTGAATTGGACACCTTTGAAGTGGTGGTAACATACCGCTGCGCCATAGGCCCGAATTGATGGTGTTTTTGCCGATTTAAGGTCTCAAGAACATCGTCTCTCATAATATGGCCTATGGAATGCTACCTCAGGTACCTATTTCAGACACAAAGCGGAGGTGACTAACCGGATATTTATAGATTTCCAGATCGAGTTCATTTTCATTGTTTATGTTTAGAGAATGAGGAAAAGTAAATAGACTAATGTAAACTGTTAGAATCATTCTCCAATTATTTATTCTATTCTCAAACCGATCAAGTCCAAGCAATTTCCATTGAAATTTCCTTAATTTCCAAAGAGAATCGAGACCGTCGATTTCCAGGGGGCCCGGACTCCACTGCGTATCTGCCACTTTTCCTCCTTTTTATCTTTCCCTCTCTCTCTCCTCCTCTCTTTCAAACTGTCAATCTTATCCACTCTTTTATTCTTTTCTTTTTATTGATTGATTCTGTCTCTTGTTTCTTTTTCCAGCCTGGTGCTGTCTTTTTCTCTCTGCAAGGAGATTCTTTTCTTTTGACTCCCAACCTCTTACCATCCCCACGGATTGTCTCTGAACCCACTTCGGTTTTAGGTACTTTAATCCTATTATCTTTCTATGTCTTTCTTTTATATCGCTCTATTTCATTGCCACATGCAGTCACACCTGTCGTTCCCACACTAACTAACCGCAGTCACTCCTTCCCGTCCGCCTCGTTCAGGACCCGGCAATCAACAACTCTTATATACAAGCGCATCGCTCATCGCCCATCGCCATTCCCTCTTTTTCTTCGATTATTTCATACCAATTCCATTCCACAGCCTAACCCAATCCGCAAATCCAACATGGCGAAATTCCGGCCTAGCAACATCCTAGGCGATCCATTCGCGCTCATGACCATCTCGATTTCGATTGTTCGTTCGACTTACTCCTCCATGACTCGACATAGACTAACATACCATTCTAGCTGGCATGGCTCATTGCTTTCATCTCATCTATCATCGCCGACGTGCAAACCCAATACCCCAACTACTCATGGTGGGCCATCTCATACATGTTTTGTGTCATTGTGGGCCTCGTCACGACCTTTGGCACTGACACGGGCCACGTTTATGGCGTCGCAGTATGATGGCTCCTCAATGCAGAAACATTACAAGACTCTAGTACTGACAATGTCTCCAGATCGTTGGTTACCTTGCCTGTGGCCTTGTCCTAACATCCACGAGCGCAAACAACCTGATCTACGGAAAACAAGCCTCCATGCAAGCCGCAGGTGCAGGCTTCATTCTCCTTTCCATGATCATCATCCTTTGGATCTTCTACTTCGGCTCCACACCCCAGGCCACCCACCGCGGCTTCATCGACTCGTTCGCCCTGAACAAGGAACAGCCGGGCGATCCCTCCTACCGCGGCAGCCGCCCCATGTCCAGCACATTCGGCGCCCGCCCAGATACCGTGGCAACCAACAACACCCCGCAGATGTACACCTCCGCCCAACTAGGCGGCTTCGAGACCTCGTCCCCCGTCTCCGGATACCCCGGTGGCGCGCCCGGCGCCGAACGAGCATCCTCTGCGCCTCGCTTCGGTACCCCCAATCCCTCGACTCCGGGTAACGGCGAGCAAGAAGTAGGCGAAGTGCCCCAGCCAACAGAATACCCTTACCGGGCCAAGGCGATCTACTCATATGACGCCAACCCGGAAGACGCCAATGAAATCAGCTTCGCCAAACACGAGATCTTGGAAGTATCCGATGTGAGCGGCCGATGGTGGCAGGCTCGGAAGCAAAATGGAGATACTGGCATTGCGCCCTCGAACTATCTGATCCTTCTGTGATCTCTGGTCCGTATGCATGATGTCTCTTCTTTTTGTCCGAGTTCCTTGTCATTTGTTCTGTCGCAAAATCTGTTTTCCCTTCCCCTTGATACCCTTCGGATCCAACCTCGATGTGTGTGTGTGTGTGCTTTTTTGGTTCCTTTTAACGTGATGTCTTGATGGCCTCCTTCTGTTCTGTGTTGCATGTCCTTTCTCTTCTTGGTACTTTTATTTTTGTGATTTGGGGTTTTGGGTTTTTGCTCTAGCGGGTGGTTATCCTGTGTCTTTCCTTTATGCTCCTTCATGGCTGAGGTGCTATTCTCCATGATCATGTTGGAATAGGGTTTATAATTGGGGTCTGTTGATCCCGATGAAACACTTGTTTTCTACTCCGTACATGAAAGAAAAATAAACATGTGAGGTGGTGTCTATATGCTAGGATAGCGATGTCTTGACTGTAGACAGTGCAATTCACCGTGTTGTGCGTTTACCCGTGGACTACGTGTGCGTCTACGTAATTTGTCGAATCCACCTGGACACTCGGGCGTGGGGCCTCCAAAGTTCTAGAACACCCAGCTGATTTCGAGCACACAATATGTTTTATTATATATGTTGTAGACTACCTAGGTACGTACCCTACTGAATCATAAGATTTACTACTAGGTAGGATACGAACCTTAATTCTACTACTAATAGTAGATAAAGATCTTCGAAGAGAAGCAAAAAGCTACTTTTATAAGTATTATAAGCGCGTACTACTTAAAACCTATAGTGAGCTTTACAAAGCAGTGCTAAGCCCTAGTAAGTGATGCCTTGGGTGGCTACTAGATATAGAAAGTAAAGAACGAAATGATAGGACGGGGAGAGAGTAATTCCGGCTGATATACCCCCCTAGGAGCTACCTTATAGGTTCTCCAGAAGTAAAACTTCTTTATACGATTTGCTTATCTACTAAGTGCTTAATATCGACTAAGCCGAGCGATATAATAAAAGCCTTATAAGCTTACGATATAAGTAGTTTGTTAAACAGGAGGACTGATATGAAACTGATACTATAAGGGACCTGTGACACCAATTGAATGGCGGTCGGTCTCGAAAATATGCAGTGCTGAGCAAGGGCCTCCCCTCTTTGAAAATTTCCCTTTATTCTCCTTTCAATCCTCAGTTAAAATCCATCTCTTGCAACAAATCGACCCTATCCGCAATGGGTGAACCACTCGACAATGGTTGTATCGCATGCGGGTGGACACTTGACAAAGAAAAACGGTGCCATTATACTAGCCACCTCAAACTCTTCTACGGCGCATCTATGCGGGGCGTCTGGTCCATCGGCTCAGATGTGATTTTGAAAGATCGGCCCGACGAGGGTCCAAAATCAAAAGTTGAAGTCAAAACATTAAACCATCTGGCGACTTATACCGACGTCCCCGTCCCAAAGGTTCTACGAGACTGGGTCGATCGCGATGGGCGATACTTTATTTTGAACGAACGTATTAGTGCCAAACGCTCGAGGAGGCATGGCCTTCTTTGTCAGAACCCCAAAAGATAGATATCGCAGATCAAGTCGTCAAAGTGCGAAAACAACTTCGATCCGTCACGTCAGCCTCTATTCAGTGTGTCGATCAAAGTCCATGCTATCCGGGCTTACTGTTTTTCGATCTTGAACCCCACGGACCGTTTCACTCTGACCAAGAGCTCTGGGATGCCCTGGCCCTTAACCTTCGCCATCTTCCTCAACAAGTTTTGGAGAACTTGAAGAAGCGCCTGCCAGAGTGCGGACCCTATGTGCTCACTCATTGTGATCTCAATTTGGGAAATATCATGGTCCGAAACGGAAAGGTTGTTGGTATACTCGACTGGGAATACGCTGCCTTTTTTCCTATTTGGTATGAGTATGTTTCGGCCTCTTTTGGATTTACAGACATGGATGTCGAATGGAAAAAGTTGCTCCGGGAGCGCTTCAGCGTATATGGCGAGGCGCACGAAAATGCTAAGGCATTTTGGACGGATATGTGTAATCTAAGACAGTACCCGAATCTGGATGAGAAAGGTCAGGAAACCTTAGAGAGACTGTCTTAGACTATGTTGAACTAGTGGAACCACTGTAGTGTGATAGTTAGAATTAGGGTAGTTATAATCGCTTAGGATTATAGGATCCATACTTTATTACCTAGAAGGTCTCTAGTCCGGATATAATTTCTAGAACCGATAGCTTAAGGGTGCTAACTAGTAATAATACAGTGGTATACACTCGCACCACAGAGATATCGGGTGAGATATTAGTTCCATGTCCGGGACCTGGTCGAGCTTATCCGGATTTCTAAATCACTGTTGGACTGTAGGTTGGTATACAGTTGTACACCACCGGGCGAGTGCGGCGAGTCGCTTTTAACCTCCTCTTGTACGATATGGAAGGGCCCCGAGAGCCGAGTCGCAGAATAAGAATCGGTGCCAACTTGCTGGGGGTCAGTAATCAGAAATCAAGCAGGGTTGCATAGGTCCTATCACGTACATATAGACCAGTATATGTATCTGGTAATCATTGGGACCCAGATTGTCACTGCGATAATTTGACCGAAAGTCCAGTCTGTCGGGGCATAATACGATCTCTGGGAGAATTGCAGTATGTCGGGGAGAACGAACGTGATATTGACGCCAAGAAGGTACATCTCCGCTAGCACCGTCCATAACCTTGAGAGAATCCGGACAGTTCTGAACTCTCGGGCTTTCTTTAGTAGTATGTTGGACACGGGAGTAAGCTGGAAAGAAACAATGGTAAGAAATAATTTTTTGGAGAGCCAGCACTCCGCAAATAGCAAGACATCCACTGGACCAAAGTGAAGGAACGAAGGGAGACATAGATATAGGGCCTGTTGCGCAGTAGACGATGGGTGGAGGGTTGTGTCCACATTTATCTAAACGATCGAGGTCGGAAATCTGATCGATCCCAGTGGTATTCGGCTGCTCCCACGTCTGGCTAAATAACGTAACTGTTGAAATGACAATACTGGCCACGGACCAAAACAGGATGTATGTCGAGTCAAGACGAGACCTGTGCAAGATCCATAGGCCAAAGGCCACTCTTACGATAAACTTTGATGACATCCCCGTGGCCTCTGCAAAAATCATTGTCTTGATGACCAAAGATCTGGAAGCAATGAGAGAGCGTGTGGACAGAACGGAACGCCTCTGATGGATCCAGACATGCTGCTGTCGTATTGGTAGCCCCTTTGTCATTGCCGGGCTTGAGATAGCATCAAGTGAGGAGAAAATGAAAGGCAAGGTTTGATCCCGAATGATGTTTGCCCTGGTTTCAGCCGCATTGTGGGGTGGTGGGTCAAAAGTGTGAATAGCTTCAAGGGATCCCGAAGTAGAAGAAGAAAAAAAATGGCCCCAAGGATCTTCACAACAGCTAGGCTAGGGACAGTTTCCTCATCGGCTAGGACGCGCCTCGCTCAGGACGTTGAGGCATCAGGGAGCCCCCTTTTCAAGGTGGGGTTGGTGTACTCCCTGTCGTCAGCCCGTGACTCACAGTTCTTCAACCCGACCTAGCTGTGATTCGAACACGCAACCTAACATTACCCTGCCCGGGGCACTTCCCATCTGAGCTATGGGGGTTGGGGGTTGCTATGTCTGGACTTAAAGTTCCCTTTATGCTCACTTTCCTTATCGTTCCTTCCTTATATAGAACTCTAGGGACGCTCTTACCTTGATATACCTAGGTAGTCCCTTCCTTCCTCATACATAACTCCAGGGAGGCTCTTACCTTGTGGCAGACCCTTCCTTCCTATTTCAGAATGAGTGGTGCCTTCCAAGAGGTCCACGGGTGTCATATCTTAGGTACCTTTCTTCGTCCTCATCTCCAACACCCTCTTCTTGCAGAGCACCACGGATGGGATTTACGTTTCAGTTAACAGTTAGTCAGTGTATTGATATTCCAAGGTTCCGTCGCTAGTCATGATACAACTAGTTTGTCTTGGCCTTGGGGAGAAGTAATCGAAGTATAAGATGAGAAGATCAAGGATTCTGAAATATCCAAGCCAGCCCTGGGTTCGTCTGTCTGCGCTTTCAAGGGAATAGCAAGGCACTCCAGGGCATAGATTAGAAAATGATGTCGAATGCGTCTTGATCAAACTCTGGATACACGGCAGTAATCTATCAAAGTATGCATATGGCAAGAGCATCGACGCCTGTCTTCTATGCAGATGGTAAACATCTCCCACCTTTGAATGGATCACCACCTAATAATATTGGTCGAATAGGTCAAGCCCAGATCGGTGATCTGTCACTGTCAAAGCGCAGCAAACAAGTTCGCAGTTTTTTGTAGGCCTTGACCTCCGAGTCCTCATGACGGATGTCCCAATTGCTCACCCCAATACCAATACCACAACCACAACCACCACTGAGTCTGACATACTATTCATGACAGCCGGCGTGGCCTCTGACACCAATTTGCTGGGATTGAGCGATACTGGCTTAATGGCTTGTCCAGCCATATTTACCATTCCGAGAGGACAGGGAAGTAACAACACAGTTGCCACGAACACAAGCGTACCGGCACCACAAACCAATGTGTGGACTTTGTATGGGAAATATGTTGTGTGCAACCAGGACAACGTCAACTTCTACGCCCAACCGACAGGACAAGATGGATGGTATATCTTGTTAGGGTGTGCAACCGCAGATGCAGCTCTTCGGAATGTTCCAGTGACCCTAAGAACCCACTGGCCCTGTCTCTGGCTAAGCACTGGTGTTCTGGGCGTGCCATCTAGGTCGTTTTGTGTGTAGTGGCTATACTGTTATCGGCATTTATGTTCAGCTATTTATGTTGAATATGAATCAGATGGTTTTCATGTTGGTTTAACTATGCTCAGTTCACGCAAGCCCTGGAGGTTCTGCGAATGAAACTGCTATATCCAAGCTTAAGGCTCCTATGCATACTGCTATGTATATATGTAGAGCTGAAATGCACCTCGCCTAACAGAAAAGAACCCCGCAATCTAGATGCCTAATGATCTTGTGATATATGTATTCTCCTGTATCGTCTTGTGTTTGTCTACCCCAAATGCCCAAATAACCCCCCAGTCCTTTGTAGGTTAGTCCAGCATTAGCCTTAAAAGGCCATAGCTTTTTTCCTTGGCCGGAAGATCAGCAACTAACCCAGCTGACTCCCAAGTCCCAGTTTCCCCTCTCAACTTCTTTGACCTTTGACCTCTTTGCCTTTTGAAGCTATATAGACGGAAAAGTACGAAAAAGTCGAAAAGTACGAAAACTCCGAAATTTTCCTTATCCGGGAGAATAACGACAACCTGTGTTTCTCCCACTTGTCAGAAATGAAGACCCAACGATGCCAGAACGGATATCACGTCTGAAGGCGAAGTTACTTGGACGATTATCTCCAAAAGCGGATGCGGATCCGAGTGCCCACTTCAACCAGAAAACCCCCTCGCGCCCTCTTGACTCCAACAGATCCGACAGCATCGCATCTTCAAATTTGGACATCGGTTCTTCTCGCGACCGCCAAGTCAAGGAACCCCTATCAGGGACAAACCAGGAACTGAATTCTTCCGTGTCTACGCCTTCGGAACAACCTCATCACACAGGGACTCGCAATTGTACGCCGTCGACCGAGCCGTATAATTCCTCCTTGCCGACTCCTATCTCGGCCGATCCTCCGTCTCCCCTCGAAACCCCTCCGTTATCGACTCCTCCGCATTCCGATACCACCTCCTTCCAGTCCACCCACTTGAAAGCTCAAACTCCAATCCTACCAGAGACTCCATTGACTCCAGCCTTGGATACTGTTGTCGAGTGGCCTACGAATGATCGCCGACCTTCTACCTCCTACTTTCCTCCATCAAGCAAGCGCCCGAGCCTTGCGATCCGTCGTCAATCTCTTCTTCCAGCGACACAGCAACACTTGATTAGCGGGCTACTGGACGCGAGTCTTTTCTCTTCAGGTGACCAGGGTAGTGGTTTCACTCCCCTTGTTCCTCACGAGATGGTCACACGTCGGGTTTGGGTCAAACGGCCCGGTGGATCGGCCACCTTGGTGCCGTGCAGAGACGATGCGGTGGTGGATGAGCTACGCGACCAAGTCATTATGAAATACGGAAACTCACTAGGGAGAAGCTTTGACTCGCCCGACATCGCTATCCGGGTTTCGCCACGAGAGGGTACGAATCGACCAGGTCACACTGAGCGCCTTTTGAGCCCGGAGGAAGCCCTGTCATCTATTCTCGATGCATACTATCCTGGGGGACAAAAAATCGAGGAAGCATTGGTGATCGATGCACCGTCACGGCGCACCCCAAAGCCATCGCCGCGCCATTCGATCTACCAGCACCATTCGGAACCCGGCGAGCATGGCGATTACTTCCCTCTCATGCCGCCAGTCAATGCGAATGCGGGCACACCCTCTGCACACTCGGGGTCTGCATCAGCAGCGGCTACTGCGCCGTCGATTTCCATTCTCAACACTGGTGTTGCTCCTCCTCTACTGCCATCTCCAGGAAGCCGTAGGGCACGGCATCAGCAACGACCTCCGTTGACACGACACAAAACAAATTCTCCCACTATTCTTCATAACCAGAACACGCAAACTCCTGGCATAACAGGTACGTTTTCAGACAACTTTGCTTTTGCTCCACATGGCCACTGACATCCATAGAAACCGGCGCTACTCCTCATTCCCAACCTATCCCGCCTCCCTCCGCTCCCGCAGTGCCTACACCCCCGCCGTCAGCACCGCCGGCAGAATCTCCGCAGGTGAAATCACACACTCCCCCGGCAACTGCATCACCACGCGTGGTCCGAAAATCAAAAGCAGCCACTTCACCTGGTGCTATGTTTGGTGGGTTGATTGACGGCACCGTTCCGCCAATCAATGTCCTCATCGTGGAGGATAACATTATCAACCAGAAGCTTTTGGAGGCCTTCATGAAAAGGTTGAAAGTGCGCTGGAAATGTGCAATGAACGGCGAAGAGGCAGTGCGGAAATGGCGACAGGGTGGATTTCATTTGGTCTTGATGGACATCCAGCTGCCCGTGATGAACGGTTTGGAAGCCACCAAGGAGATCCGGCGCCTGGAGCGCTTAAATGGTATTGGTGTCTTCCCCAAGACAGCCTCTGGACGCTTTAGCGCGTCCAGTACATCTCCTGCGGACAGAAGACCCGGCCTTCACCGTACGGTCAGTGAAGAGGACACTTTGTCCGATCTTTCACTGTTCCGGAGTCCAGTCATTATCGTCGCATTGACAGCTAGCAGTCTGCAAAGTGACAGACATGAAGCATTAGCTGCTGGATGCAACGATTTCCTGACCAAGGTAAGTCGGATCCCTACTGCGACCATTTGCATCTCAAAAAGGTATACTAACATTTCTCGAATAGCCCGTCGGATTCCCTTGGCTTGAGCAGAAAGTGACAGAATGGGGCTGCATGCAAGCCCTAATTGACTTTGAAGGCTGGCGCAAATGGCGCGGCTTCTTGGACTCTCCTCGCCCCGCCTCGCCAGTTGACACATCAGCCAGCCCGATGCAAGGTGGCTACCGCAAAGAACCACCACAGGTGGATCCCCCATCGCCCTCGACCTCCCGCCCTGCTAATAAATCTGATCACCACGAAGCCAAGCCACACCTGCCAGATGTTGCGCAAATAATGCGGGAGGATTCATGGGGTAGCGGCAGTCCCGACAGCCTAGACTCGCTCTCGAGTCCGCAGTTGCCAACACCTGGAGATACCGTGCCAAGCAGTAGTGCGACGGCCGCGCCTCCGGGTGGAAAATGAGGACGGATTTGTGTTTGGATGGGTTACCATGCCTTGGTCCCTATACGCTTCCATCAATCCTTTTCCGACTTGTTTGATTCGACTTCTGTCTCTCTCATTGAATACCCCGTATAGCAACGTGTCTTTTCCGATCTCATCCTTTCATCTTCTTGTCATGGTAGCATGCACTTTCACTTGAGGTTCTCAAACCTAATGCAGCTCGTGAATCTTATTTTGGCCGTATGGATCTGTCTTGTTATTTTCTGCTACGTACGCACGTCTTTTCCTTCTGTGGCTGGTTTCTTTTGTCTCGTCCACTATTTTCACTCTTGCATACGGCTGTCATGCAATGGGTATTCTCATATACATGACCGAGATGTCCCGTGCCTATACTCTTCAATGTATAGCTTTCTTTGTTCGTTCCGATTATCGGATGGGGGGCTTGGTGGTATTCCTTGCACTTATTTCACTAATTCCTTTGAGCGGTGATTCGTATACATACATTTAGCCATAGTATTCAAAGTATTAGCTTCGACCTTGTACACAATCCGTATCCCTTTCCAGAATCTCCGACATCCAAGGTAACACAACATCTCTTAAAGCAACGAACTCGTCCAATGGCCGTCAATCAGATACGAAGTCGATAGGAAGGTCTGCACAATGTGATCATACCACCAATCACGAGGAAGCAGCATGACCCCAAGTACGAGGAGCAACCCAGAGAAGCTTTTAGAATAGCAAATAATATCAAGTCCGGGCTTTTATGTACTTATGCAAATCTAGTTCCGGGCTTTGCTTACTGAGTATTGTCCTGCATGTGATGTTCCTATTGTCTTTGATTCCTTAAATACCTTAATCTTGCCCCCGATCCTCTACGTCCATATATTCTCCATACGCGGACCTACACCCTACGCCTTATAAACATCCTACACACAAGTCTGTCTTCTATCATTATCTCCCGCGCAATATACCATTTACCAAAGGACCTCCTCTCACACCCTACAAACTACAAATTACAAACCAGATACCCCGCATCTCACGATTCACCCCCTCACTCAGCTCGACCATGCAGTCATCAAAGACACCATCAGCTCCAGCCTCCCCTATTACTACCTCATGGATTCGGAGTGCCATCGCCTCAATCGGCTCCCTTTTCAACCCTTCCTCCAAGGAAGACGAGTCTGAATCCGACGCGATCTCCGGATGGGTTGGGGCGAGAAGGCGACGCTGTCGGTCTGTCGGGGAGGCTCGTTGAGAGTCGACTATCTGGTTGTTTGGTTAGTCCTTAAGCATGAGAAGGATTGAAACGGGGTAGGAATGGATGGAGGCTGGTGGAATGGCGGGACTGTTGGGCATATACCTCTTGCTTTTTCTTTTAAGGCGCTGTGCATTTGCTTTTGATATCTCGGGGTTTCTAGTCCTTATATTTTCGGGGTTCTTTGTTTCTAAGGGTTTGCAGGACTGGTTAGGAATGAATGATATATGATATCCATACAGTATTCAATGATTTAGAATTATGAATATGGGGGTGATTTGACGACGCCATTCTACTTGCACATTATCAAGATTGATAACTGCTGGTGTTATTTATGTCCATAGAGACTTCAGGAGCATTTAGTTCGCACACTATCTCAGCCTAAACCATGCGTACGGCAGTGTATAGCCACCAGTGCGCCATATCGTATTTCGCTAGTAGAACATTTCATAAAACTAGTATTCATTTTATTAACTATGCCAATCCTGTCCAGGGCTTTGTGGGGCCTGATACTGCTGAGTGATGCTGCGCTACACAACGGGAGATTCCGCCAGCGGAAATTGCTCATTGATACGGCGTATGCTAACTGCACTTGTGACTGTTACGACGACTGGGATGAAGGAAGTTACTTCGCGAGAAGGGCCGGGGGGGGGGGGGAGGATGTCGACGATGTCGAACACTTGGCGAGTATTGCCGACGTGTTGGACGAGATGAGGCTATTTTACCTCGAGGCAGCTTGTGCACATGTGGCGAGAGCCAGAAAAGCAAGCACTTCAATGGATGTACGCAGACATGGTGACTGGTGGAGCAGGAACAAAGACGAAATTGAAGAGGATGAATATGAGATGGAGGAGCGAGAGGCTAGGAAGGGTTTGACCACTGACCTTGAAACGCGTCTGAGGGATGTTGGGGGAGGCTTGCTTCTTGACAAGGCCATACAATTAAAGGTGCAATCTTTAGGGAAGCAGCTGAGGCGGATCAAGAGCTTTGCGGGCTTTGATGAAGCAAAGGCGAAGCCTCCGACTTGTTGGAGGAACTACAGTCAGTCACGCCCTTGGGAGCTTTTGCCTGGTCTTCCAGGTTGATTATGATCTGCTTGTAATTACCTCTACTGATCAAGTTCTAAGACTATATATATCCTATTTTGGCTACCTTCAATACATGTACACATCGCGTTGCGACAACTTCACGATCTGACAAGATCAAAATATAGCCAGCGTAATATGCTAAACAGCAATCAGTTTCGTATTTCTACAAGAAAGAGATATTCAGCTGAGAAGGGAATGCTTGGGAGTCAGACTAGTACTTAACGAGTACGAAGTACTTAAAAGGGAATGAAAGTTGAAGGACGAGCTCTTGGTATCTCATAGAATATCTATTCCGAGACAATTCATTTCTATTAAATTGTTCCTAACTCGTTCGTTGATACTAAAAAGCAACCTCATGTTTTCTTCTCTCGCAATTTGCATCCTTTAAAGGTATAGTCCTGCCGATCGTTGATGCAACTCGTATGGGCCGAGGCTAAAGTGAAGAAACGAGCCTTTTTTAGCATCTTCGGAAAATAATTGTTACATCGTGTTCGTCTCATTCATCGAAGTGGCTTGTCGATCTCGTCCTGCCAAGTAATCTCGTGTTTTCTTTCGACCTCGTGTTTGGTTAGGCCCTGCCGATCGCCCTTGCGGCTTGTATACGAGGCCGATGTGAAGAAACGGGACTATTTTTGGCAACATATCCGGACCTTTAGGGCTTCATATCGTATTCGCCCCGGACGTTTCATCTGCAATGGCATTTTAGTAGCCCTAAGGTAGGATTGATTTTCGGCATCTTCCTCGTATTATGAGAAGATGAGACTAACTTACGAGCTCTCTGCGGACGAGAGGATCCAAGTCCTGCTTCTAGCACTAATTTTAGACAAATTCTTCTCGACTACTCCGTATCGTGATAGTACTCGATCCCACCCTAATCAGCACCGGGCAAAGATCGGCACAGCAGTCAATGTATAAGTATCCAAGTCCGACCTGACGAACAACATTCTCGACACAACAATCCAGCCCTTCAAACACATTGCCTTCTCTCCTGCCAACTCGCTCTATTTGCCAACATGCAGCTCACCAACTTGGCTCTGACCCTAGCCGCGGCATTCTCTATTGCCAACGCATACCCCATCACCAGCGATCAACTCAACTGCCGCTCCGGCCCCTCAACAAGCGACTCAGTCGTCAAAACATACAAAAGCGGCGCCGACGTGAAGGTCTCCTGCCAGACCTACGGCGAATCCATCAACGGCAACACCATCTGGGACAAGACATCCGACAACTGCTACGTCGCTGACTACTACGTGAAGACCGGCTCGGACAGCATGGTCACCGAGTCCTGCGACGGCGGCAGCTCCGGCGACGGCAGCTCCTCCTACCAGGGCAAGATCAGCCGCAAGGAGATTCTCTCCCGCGGTCAGTACTGGGTCTCCCGCCACGTCCCATACTCCATGAGCGACTACTACCCGGACCCTCAGGGCCGCAAGTACCGCACCGACTGCTCCGGCTTCGTTAGCATGGCTCTGCACGCCGCTTCGCCGGGTGCTAGCACCGTCAGTCTCCCCGACATTGCTAAGTCCATCTCTTGGGACGATATCAAGCCTGGTGACTTTGTTGGAACTCTCGGTGCTGGTACTGGCGGTGCTGCTGGTCACGTCACTCTGTTCAAGTCGTGGGCCGATAGTTCTAAGAAGGAATACAATACCCTTGAGTGCCGTGGCACTTACGGCTGTGTTGCGTACAAGCGTCCTGTTGGCTGGAAGGTTGGCAGTTACACGGCCAAGCCCTACCGCTACATCCATGTTACCGACTAAATTGATGTTTGCGGGATTTCGGGGTAGAATAGGGATAGGACCGATTCTTTGTACATGTATATATAGTACTCATGATGGCCGCAGTTGAGCAGGCGGAGGGATAGGAATGAAGAATAGCTTCAGATGAATTCCTGGGGTCAGATAGGCAGAAATCGAAGGCAAGAAGAATTTTGATTACTCGTCCAAGTATATCATTTCCCTGAGAATGTAACCCGAGTCCAGAAATAGCACAAAGAAAGTGCCATGACCAAGTGTTTGAGAGGCGAGAAACAAGCATCCGAGAAGCGCGCGGTAAATGTGCTTCGACAGAACCAGCCTTTCTCGACGAGCTGACAACATTTATTCGAGAAGGTCGTTCTCAATCTCAACACGTGTTTTTCCGTCAGCATTTCCCAGTTCAGTACGTTGGCCAGTATTCGAGACTCTATTTTTCGGGAATATGGTCAACCTTGGGCAATCACTGGTATGTTAGGGCTAGATATGTATCTAGTTATATAGATATCTTCTCCCACTTATCAGTTTGCTAGGTGGATAGCAGGAGAGGGCCAAAAAAAGGCTTAACTCATAAAATGGACCTTTCTATATAACCTTTGGTCATTCACCCAGGTGGGCATACAAAGAGGCGAATTACACCCTCCAGGGCTGGGCGAAGACGTGAGTATTCAATGCGTCGTGACCAGGCAACCTGGGAGACTTCGGAGTCCAAAATGAAAGGAGAAATGTTTCGACATTATCCGGTATATAGGTACATAAGTGACAGCCTCCTTCGTACATCCATGGATGAGTATGCGTACAAGTAAAATTACAAAGGCCGTAGCCAAGAAAGTTGCTGAAAAACACAAGAAAAAGGAAGAAACAGCCTGGCACTATTCTGAGATAAATCAAGCCTCCACACGGGTAGGAATCTTGACTTCGCCGCGTGTGCGGTCACGGTGAGGAACACCGTAGCGACGACCAGTAGCCTTCGAACCACGGCCATCAACGCCAGTAGTCTCTGTAGTGTAGATAGTATCCTTGATACGGTAGTCGAAGCGCGACTCCTCAGGGGAGACAATAGTCGTCTTCTTCTCACGGCGAGCCTGGAGGCGCTCACGGCGCTCTTTCTCGAGTGCGTCCTGACGCTCGAGTCTCTTAGATTGGAGATCCGCAACAGCCCGACGCTCATTGGGGTGCGCGAGGCGGTCGCGCTCCTGGGCAACCAGGTGTGGGTGAGGAATGCGTACGTCAGCAGGTTGCAGGATCTGGCGGGCGTTGGCGCCCTTGCCGACCCAGCCGATGGAGTTGGGATCCTCCATGATCTTTTCGGCGAGGTCGGAGGGGTGGGAGATTTCCGCGGCCTCGGAGTGCTCCATCGCTGGGGCACCGGAGAAGACGCGACCCGCCTCGACACGGTCGAAGGAGCGGGATTCGGGGACGGGGTAGAAGATTTGGGTGCCTGTCAGGGGGTGGGCGGGGAGGTCGTTGATGGGTTCGTGATATGTTTGACGCTCGCCTTTCTCGGCGAGAGGTGTGGTGGGGACCATCTCGTGGACGGCCCGAGCATATGGGAGTGCTAGGGGTTTACCCTGATTTGAGATTCGTCAGTTCATGTCACGCGACCAAATAAAACTTGATAGGAATCCAAAAGGTAACGGTAACGCAGTTCAGTTCAAAAAGTAAGGTTTAACCATGTAGGTGTCTTCAAGACTAATCGATTTTTTGTGACTCATCATATGCGTGGAGGGTCGAAAGAAAGTCCAAAAGGGAAGGGAAGCAGAAAGGGACGAGGCTCATACCTGGGCGCGCTGTCTCTTCTCCAATTCTACCAATCTCACGACAGCAGCAATACGCTTCATATCGATTCCAAGCTCCACACTAACAACGCGGACACTCTTCTTCTGTTCGATGACGCGGTTATAGACTTCATTCCGTAGCTCCTCACTGAGGATAGGCTCGCTGATGAAATGTTGGTTGTTGGGGAATGGACGGGATGCTTCTGAGCCCTCGTTGCCGCCTCGCTGTTTTAAGCGAGTAAGATAATTGGTTTCGCCAGGAACGTGGTGCTTGAAAACGGATCCTTCATTGTTGAGCCATTCGAACATTTGCCGACGAAGCTTGGTCTGTGCCTGTGGTGCTGCCGTGGCAGAAAATTGACGCGAAAGGCATTGTGATGATGCAGAGGATAATGAAGGAATGGAGGAAAGTGAGGATGAGGAAGAGGAGCTAGATGTGAGGTAGGGAAGAAGGGTGTTGGACACACTCCGGCTTTGCATCCGGGGTGGCATCTTGGAGGATATGATGGGGGAATGGGAAGGAAAATTTAACGTTAAACTGGATGGAATACACTGGATATTAAGAATCAAGGAGTTCCAGCTGCCATTGACCCTTTTGCAGCAATAATTGAAGGATGGGAGTTTGTCGGGTTGGAGCGGGAAGTGTAGGTGTCGGCAGGGGAAGAAACTTCTCGGTAGTGTAGTCACGTGGTATCATCTCCACTTGTATACAACCAAAGTAAACACTTCATAGGACACACATTCGAATATAATTGCAATGCAAGGACGGCGGAACCTCCGAAATATTGGGCTAAACCTTTTGTACCTACATATTACCGCCCTATGTACCGCCTGTCCGTTATATACTGTCATGAATACCGCCTCCCTTTTGAACATACTGCCACAGGAATATATAGTCAGCCGCTTATCCGGCCGTAGTCTTCAGGTTGTCTTCTCCGGTAGTCTTTTTAGTCGGTCAGATTAATGATCTTTTCCAATACTATTTCGTATTAGTTGTAAGCCCAAATATAAAGCACAGAGCTGTCAACAATGGGCTACAGTAAGTTTGATGTCTAAAGATCTACTAGATATAGTCAGAACCACTGGGAAGCTATTATTACTACGCTATGGGTCAATATAGGAAATTGGCCAGTATAGTGGATAGGGTCTTGAGGACCACATGAGCATGTAATGAATTCTATAGTGGTAGGAGATCCAATCAAAATCGACGTACTCCGTACCTGTTGCATTTGATAAGATCTCGGCGTGTTCCAGCAGGTTCCCTGGCGTTACCGCCCACGTGATATTACCATTGATGCTTCGGCGGGGCGATCCCCCGGAACGACTAAAGGACAACAACATCCAGGGGAGCTTGATTAATCATTAATTCCGTGTTATACCCTCGAAATATTCCTTCTTCGGATTCTTCTTTCTTTACCGTTTCTTCTCTCGAAGTTTTATGTATGCCTGACTTCAAGCTCTCCGCAACTTTGGAAGGCCATGGCGATGATGTAAGGCTCCTGGTCCCGGCGTCTGTGCCGACGCCGTTGACCGTGCCCCCAAACCACACAGACTACTCACGCAGTTTTGATTTCTGATCTAGGTTCGCGCCGTGGTCTTCCCAAACCCAAATGTCGTCCTTTCCGCCTCTCGTGATGCAACAGTTCGGCTCTGGAAGCTCGTCTCCACTCCACCTCCCGCATATGACTATACCATCGCTGCACATGGCGGCGCTTTCATCAACAGCTTAGCCTACATTCCTCCCACATCCGAGTTCCCAGAGGGCCTTATCCTTTCCGCTGGACAAGACGCAATAATTGAAGCCAGACAGCCTGGCAAGGGTGCAGAAGATAATGCAGATGCTATGCTCCTGGGTCATGGCCACAATGTCTGTGCTCTAGATGTGTCTCCGGATGGCAAATGGGTCGTGAGTGGCAGCTGGGATTCCACCGCCCGGCTATGGAAGGTCGGGAAATGGGAATGTGATGTCGTACTGGAGGGACATGAGGCAAGTGTCTGGGCCGTGCTGGCCTATGACGAGAACACAATCATCACGGGTATGCTAGCTTCGTGCGGCCCTAATAAGTCTTACATACTAACTTCACCCTAGGCTGTGCTGACAAAATGATTCGGATGTTCAATACTTCGGGAACCCTACTCGGAAGCGTACAGAACTCAAACGACGTTGTCCGGGCCTTGTGCAAGCTTCCGACCTCGAACTCTACAGGAGCCCACTTTGCCTCAGCTAGCAATGACGGAATAATTCGTCTTTATACTCTGCAGGGTAAACTCGTCGCCTCTCTGCATGGCCATGAAAGCTTTATCTACTCCTTGGCGGCACTCCCATCTGGCGAGCTCGTGAGCTCCAGTGAAGATCGTACCGTGAAAATATGGAGCGGGACCCAGTGTGTGCAGACTATCACTCATCCCGCAATCTCCGTGTGGAGTGTCGCAGCTTGCAGTGAGACCGGTGATATCGTCACCGGTGCTAGTGACCGCATTGCTCGTGTTTTCAGCAGAAGCCCTGACCGTCATGCAGCCCCCGAGGCCGTACAGCAGTTTGACCAGGCTGTCAAGGAGTCAGCTATTCCAGAGCAGCAAGTTGGGAAGATTAATAAAGAGGAGCTACCTGGACCTGAATTTCTCAAGCAAAAGTCCGGAACCAAGGAAGGTCAGGTCCAAATGATCCGAGAGCCTGGTGGTACTGTGAGCGCCCACACTTGGTCTTCGGCAACACAGGAATGGGTTGCCATTGGTATGGTAGTGGACTCGGCGGGAAGCAGTGGTCGGAAGACCGAATACCATGGACAGGATTATGACTATGTCTTCGATGTTGACATAGAGGATGGCAAGCCTCCGCTGAAACTACCATACAATGTCACGCAGAATCCATATGAGGCTGCCACCAAGTTTATTGGAGACAATGAACTCCCTATGACGTATTTGGACCAGGTTGCCAACTTTATCACTCAGAATACTCAAGGTGCCACTATTGGGCAGTCTCAGGAACCCGCAGGCGCTGATCCTTGGGGCTCAGACCGACGTTACCGTCCCGGAGACGCCGCACCGACCGAAGAGCCTCAGCCACCTGCTTCCGAGCCGCGCCCTAAGGTGCTCCCGCAGAAAACCTATCTCTCCATCCGCTCAGCAAACCTCAAAGTTATCACAAAGAAGCTTCAGGAATTGAACGCGCAACTCGTGTCTGATGGATCAAAAGACGTGGCTTTGAGCCCCTCGGAGGTGGAAACGGTTGTCGCCCTGTGCGGTCAGCTCGAATCTTCCCAACAGCTCCAAGCTTCACCCGAGGTTGAAACCGGAGTGCCATTGATTTTAAAGATCGCCACAACCTGGCCTGCTGCTAAACGACTCCCTGGCCTAGATATTCTCCGTCTACTAGCGGCTGCTGCACCATTTACAGCATCCGCCGAGTACAAAGATGAAAATGTTGTGTCCGGTGTGATATCCAGTGGTGTTTTTGAATCTCCTCTTAACGTCAACAATGCAATGCTCGCAATGCGGACATTTGCTAACCTATTCGAGACCACTGCCGGCCGTGATCTGGCCATAGGCTCATTTGATCAAATCTTGGCAGGAGTGAAGTCTGCCTTGGCCAGCAGCGGAGAGTCACCAAACCGCAACCTTACCATCGCCATCACAACACTCTACATCAACTTCGCAGTTTATCTTACCTCCGAGGGTAGGAACCAATCCCCAGAATCTGCAGAGCGAGGTCTGGTCCTCCTGGAGGAACTGATTCGGATTGTCGCTGGAGAGAAGGACTCAGAGGCGGTCTACCGAGCACTAGTCGCTCTCGGCACGCTGGTGACAGCGCTCGGGGAGGAGGTTAAGAGCGCCGCCAAGGAGGTCTACGAGGTTGAAAGTGTTCTCTCGAAAGCCTCGGCCTCTGGTCCTGGGAAGGAGCCGCGCATCAAGGGCATTATTAGCGAGATCCGGAAGGCCCTCTGAGAGTACGTGCTATTTTTATTCGGTATGCATAGATCAGAGATGCATTACCTCCTAACGACGACAACGCGATTCCCATACAATGGCTATTCATTACCTTCTCTTCCAATTCACACTAGATAAGGCGTAAATGTTCATTCATTCTTAAATCAACTTCAACTAGCGTGCTCAACAACACCGTTGCCTTACAATCTCCCCTCCGCATCAACCCCAATCTCCAAAACCTGATCGATGCCCTGATACTTGGGCAAATCAAGTCCATACTTATCAGTAATGTCTTTGGTCAAGAACCTACCACCGATAAAATGCCTGCCCCGATAAAACGCCACACACGGCTTGGGCGCAGACAGGCTGATCAGCGCATGTGGCATAAACTTCGCGCCAGGTCCTTCCTTCGGCGGTCCGCCCTGGATATCCCATGAGCTGGGTGCATCAACACTCAGCACCTGGACGTTGGCGGATTCGATTTGCGTGACGATTTCGCCGAACGGATCTCGCAATGCTCCGCCGAACGAGAAGCCGAAGATGGCGTCGACCAGGAAGTCTGTCGTCTTTAGGGCTGATTGGAAGTCATCTATGAAGGGAACTGAGAGGGTTTCGAGTTGGATTCTCAGGCGCTGGGTTGGGTTAGGTTCGTTTCATGTTTCATGCTTCTAGTCTTCTTCTGGTGAGGGGCTGCGTACTTGATAGAGCTCGTTTTTGCCCTGTTTCGGATAATAAACTGACGGTGTGTAGCCATAATGGGCTAGATGGCGAGCGGCTACGAGACCATCTCCTCCTGGTGATCTGTTAGGCTGATGTTGCTCGGAATGGCAAAGTCAGCGGTGTTTCTCACCATTATTGCCTGGTCCGCAGACGACTAGGATATTCTTGCCTGCGTTCGGCGGATGAATTTTCCATACTGATTGCTCATTGTATCAGTCTATGCTGAGTGTATGTTCAAGATCGATGGAGGTTACCGGCTTGCGAGACAGAAAGGCCCGCTAGCTCCATTAACTGGTCCAGAGACCAGCCACCTATCTCCATGAGGTCTTTGTCAAGGGATGCAGCATCCGTGGCTGAAATTGCCTAGAATAATTGTCAGCTTATATGTTGTTGGGGCTAATATCAGACAACAGTACCTTCAACGACATTATCGCTGGTTTACAGTAGCGGCGAATAGGAAGAGGTAGGCGAAGATGAGTGAATGCAGAACGAATCATATAAGTTTGTTAGCGTCAGGGCTGATTTTTCCGCTAAATGGGTAAATTGACAGAAACTGTGTAAACTAAAGTGACACCAAGCTTCGAAGTAGATCTACTGAGGGTCCTCACACCATTACATCATATATGCGCTAGTCCATATTTGGAATAAACGGATCAATAATTCTTCCGGACCTGCTAGAACTTTTGCGGAGGGCAGACGGGATCATCAAGAGAACAGCCCTTGCGCTCTTTCCAATTGAGAAAGCATTACACACCCGCGAAAATGGTTGTCCGGATTCGACTAGCACGCTTTGGCAACAAGCACAACCCCTTCTTCAACATCGTTGTTGCGCAAGCCCGGTATGTGGTCATTTCCCCGTGAATGGATACCCCCGATACGCCCTCCAACGCCAAACACTGGAGTTGCCAGGCTAGGGAGTGCTTCAATCTGCTATTCACTGTATCTTTAAGAAGAATTGAAATTGACCCTACTATCTTCAGCTCCGCCCGCGGCGCTAAGCCCCTCGAAGTCATCGGCACCTACAACCCCATCCCGAAGCGTCCCACGAACTTGTACGGCGAGAATACCGATGCCCGCCCATACAAGGAGATTGCCCTCGACCGGTCACGCGCAAAGTACTGGCTCGGTGTCGGCGCACAGCCTAGTGATCCCGTCTGGAAGCTGATGGGCATGGTAAGCCTGACCCTTGGTTTCTTTATCCGCCAGAGTTCTGGGAATCGGAGCATCCGAGAGAGATGGGCGGCTATTGTCGGGTCTGCGTTCTTAGCAGATCATATGGAATGATGGGGATTACGTTGTTATTATACGGACTGCTTTTGCTAACTCTTGAACCTCACTCTAGGCTGGCCTTGTTGCGCCCAAGCCTACTACTTTTGACAAAGCTTGATTCTGCTTGTCTGACTCCTTGACCCCCTTGACTCTTTGATACTGTGTGGCTCGCAGCATGCTTGACCTTTACATAGTTTCCCAAGGTTCTGCCCTCCGGCATTCTTCGTGTACTCGGCCGGACAACATCCGAGAGCCTTGGAAAGGTCAAGACGTGGCACCCTCGATGACGGGTAGGCAGTCGTGCTGTATTTCTGTTTGTTTCTCTCCTGATTTTTCTGGCATTTTTGGCGTTATTGAGTTGCCTTGTGGGAACCCCTGTACATTATGTAGCAGCCTGACTGCTCTGACTCTACGCGGTAGATGAGCCGCAGCATGAATATCTACTGATACGATTTGAATTCGTCATTACAGTGAAGGGCACATGTTGCCTAGATCGGGCAGGCAGCCGTACCGAGGTAGGCTATGCGTTACCAGCATACTTGCCCATGCTCACACCTATATGTGTACATTGTAAAGTCATAGATGCTACTATACCACAAACGAAGTATGTTGTGAATCTTAAATGCATCGGAAGATACCTAGGTACCTAGCTACCTTTGGAACTTGGTCAAATTCAGTAAACTTGGAAGTCAAAACTTTTGACGCGCCTATGACCAGTTCAGGCACATTGAAGAAGTAGTGCTAATAAAGCCCCTAGGCAGTAGCTTCTCTCCACGGCCCAACCAGATGAACCATCGCCCCCTCGATAAGCCAAGTCATTTCCCCGTGGCAGCCAATCCCATGTGTTACCGGGGTTGGGCCCGTGGCAATTGGTCAGTGACCCTGGAGGATCGCCGGTTTTTGACTTTTGTGATTCCGTGGACGTGTGTGATGACCTTTGTATTTTAGTTTTATAGAATGGGTTACTCCGTAGATGGACTCCAATATTGACATATGGTGGAAAGTATATGATATTTAATATCAAGCCGTTGGCTCTTATGATCTGGCCCGGCTAACGGCAGTTGTAAATGTATTCAAGGTTCTTCCAATAAACCGCCTAGAGGTACTAGGATGGATTACGGGTTTGGAAATACCTGGTCTACCGAGTCCATAAGGTATGTTGTAGTAATAACATCCCTGTGATATATTGTCTTTCATTTCATAGAGCCCCAATCGCGTGCAGAGCCGTACGGCAAGCCGCATAGGCACTTGCATGGCCGGTGCTTTTCTAGAAGAGACACATTCAAGATCCACCCGTCGATCTAATATATAAGAGAACATCAAGAAAAGAAAGAAAAGAACCGGGGGCATTCCACAGTTCACCATAAGTCACCTCGGGGCACGCACTTGGCAACTCTCTGCATGCGGTCAGTTTCCAGGGCTAAGGGTGTAAGACTACGTAAAATTGTGTAATGATGTGACTATGTACTGTCATTTACTTCAGAGTACATCTCCTAATAGGAGGATCCACATACAGCCCCATGTACCTCCACTGTCACATACCTGTTCCCCATTGAGTCGCGTCGTGAAGGGCAGATCCATGGATCTGGCACTTGTGGACTGGCACTCGACCGTTCCGGACTCTTTTTCCCCCCCTCCCCTGCACTCTCCTTCATCCCCTCCTTTCAAACCTTTCTCCCTTTTGCATCCATCTTACCATTCTTGTCAATTTCCATCTTTATCTCAATCGTTTTCACAGCGCTCATAGTCCAACCTGTCGCAAATCCGATGAGACACCATCCGAGTGAACTCGACTTTCGATCGAACCGCTAATCGCCTTCGCCTTCGCCTTCGCCTTTCGCCTTCTTCATTTCTATCGTTGCATCGCGTTTGGTGTACGATCTCTTGTCGCATTATCGATTACTGCTTCGAACTTTGACTTTCCAACTCCCGCGACTCCTTTTTTTCATACCTGGACTACCTTCCCCTGTGTGATCGCGAACCCCCGAAAGGCGAAAAAAAAAAAAAAAACTTCAAAAATTTTCGAATCTCGTGGAGGGATGAGCGGCAGCTCTAGCCAGTCCACTCGTACGAGTCCCGGCTCTTTTGGAACTACGCAGCTCACAGAGTCCGTGTCATCTGGTTCACCCCCACAACAGTCACTCCCTTCTTCGCAAGCGCCTTTGACGGCTCAGCATGCGATGTCGACCGACGTGTATAGTCCGAATGCGTCGCAAGCGCCTTCATCTATGAACCCATCTTTCTCATACCCTTTCTCCCCTATCGGTACAACAGCTTCATTCGATAACAACATGCGCTTGGGCGAGAACGATCGCAACCTCCAGGGCCTGAATGGCCTGAATCGCGGAAACGGAGGCGCGATTCTCATGCGCAAACTTCCGCGAAACACGAGCCGTGAAGCCCTGCGCAGCATGCTTCTTTTCGCCAAAGACTTTGTCGACGCGGACTTTGTGACCTTGGACCTGCCGGAGGATGACGGGTTCTTGACCGCGATCGCGCGATTCATTACTTTGCAAGCCGCCGAAGAGGCCAGGTCTCTCCTTGATGGCAAACCGAACTCCAAAAACGACGCCAACATGGTCGTCGAGATGTACCCCGGCCCGATAGGAGCGAATCTGTCGAACACGCGCCGTAACACCATCGATCACACCGCGAGTCGTGCGCTGATGGGTGCCTCGAACGGTCCTCTTGCGCGTCAATCGTCGCGTTTCAACGGCACTTTCCAGAGCTTAGAGAGGCTCTCCAACGCCAACCCCAACCAGCCTATCGGCGAAGGACTTCCTCCAACCTCGGAATCAGGCTCGCGTATGCACAGCCTTTTCTCCCCACAATCTCCGATCGGAAATGGCATTGATAACCTCCCACGCATAACCGGGAAGTCTATGATTGACGAAGACCCGGACGAGGAGACAGGCGAGCTGCTCAAGGATCCGGTGGGCTATGCAGAGAATGGCCATTCTACCAATGTCTCCGCCGGACGCCGGGCCACCAACCCTCAGATCCCGACCAACCGCTTTGCCAATATGTCCCTGTCAACCAACATGTCGCCACCTTTGCAGAACTACCCCGGGGGTGGCGCGCAACGTATGGGCGGTGGTGGAACACCCGCATCTGCATACCCGAACCAAGGCCATAGTTTCCCATACAACGCCCAGCACACACCACGCCACAGCCTCCCCGCTGCGAACCCGAATGACCTAAACCCTCCTTGCAACACTCTGTACGTGGGCAACTTGCCGCCCGACACCTCAGAGGAGGAACTTAAAGCCCTTTTCTCCAAACAACGCGGGTACAAGCGACTCTGTTTCCGAAACAAGCAGAATGGACCCATGTGCTTTGTGGAATTCGACGAGGTCGCCATGGCCAGCAAAGCGCTGAATGAGTTGTACGGCTACAAGCTGTCGAACAGTGTCAAGACTGGCATCCGTCTCAGCTTCTCAAAGAATCCTTTGGGTGTGCGCTCTGGTCAACCTGGCAGCATGAACTCATCCAACTCGGCCTCTGGACAGGGCGCAGTCCCTGGGGGCAGCAGCTTGAGTGGAATTCACAACAACATGTTCTCAGCTGTCAATGGTCCCCCTCCCGGACTGGCAGCACCCCCTGGTCTTGGCATGCCCATGCCTGCGCCGCCGATGCGCAATGGCACCTCCATACACACCCCCGTCAACCCGCATGCTGGACTGATGGGAAATACCTCATACAACCCCAACTCGGGCCTGGGAATCCGAAATGGAGCCAATTCAATGATGATGTCGCCGCCGCCTCCTTCTAATTCCGGCGGTAACAACAATGCGGCGCCGAACCTGAACGGCTATAATTCCTTTTACCCTGACTACATGATGGGTCGCTAAACCCATCCAAGCGTTATATTAAGATAATGCCCGGCATGTTTGAACGAACTGGGATATCTGGCGCATTTGGGGATCTTCGTTTCGTGAGCTAGATCAGCATTCGGCGGCTGCATAACTCTCGGGAGTACTGTTTCGGATTTGCTTTCTGTTTTTTTTTCCCCTTGATTTTTCTGCCCGTCCTTTTCTTTTTTCTTGGCTTTTCGTCTTTCTGTTGCATGGGAACCTGGGCGCTCTTACATTCCTTTTTTTGTTATATTTTTTTTTTTTTTTTTCATTGGGAGGATTGCATTTCAGGTCATTGCCAAACTTGTATTCTTATCTGGTCGGTGCGAGGCGCTCGAGAGCGCATTTGTTTCTGTCGGCCATTGCGCTTTGTTCACACCTTCATACCCTTGTGATTTCTTGCTTTCTCGTTTACCTCGTTCCTTTATCCTGACTCAATAGGCAATGCACACTAATGCGTGTTTGCTGCCTGCCCTAACCAGGACCTATACGAGCTGTTATCTACTTTATTCTACGTGATTCCCCCTGTTTGTTACATCTATCCCCTGGATCTTTCTCGATGCATCGTCTGCGTGGATCGGAAAGGATTTTGCTGATTTATTTGCTTTCTCTATTGCAATGCGTCTTTATTTCTATGCAAGTACGAAAAAAAGAAGGGTCTTATGTGGCTTTCTTTAGCTTCTCTTCTAATCTCTCTCTACTCAATGGCATGAGCTACGGAAGGACATGACATCGGCTCACGTCGGCCACATATTGTCCCAGGCGTTCGCGTTGGTTTTATCTCTCTCCTGCCATATTCCTCTCATCTCGGCGGAGACGAAGGCGTCCGGCCCATGCATTTTGCTTGAAAGCTCTTCTCTCATCTTGCTTGCATTGCCATTCGTTTTTGCTTTAGGTCTGGCTTACGCTTTTCCAGGAGAAGAATGAGGAAACGAGGCGTGTCTATTATTTTTTACTCTTCCTCTTACCCCGTCTTGCTTGGGGGTATCATACCGATACATTTGCTTTGATATGTACTTGATACAATGAACCCGTGCCAGTTTCCCTGGAGAACGAACCCATTTAATCCACTTATAAATAGGGGATTGATATATGTACCCCCGTTTGGCTATTGTCCCCCTGCCCAGATGTTGAGGCATCTAGGTAATTCTGCCACTATAAAGATTTTCTGCCGCATATTCTGCCAATAGTGAGAAACGTGCATTTTGATCAAAGATCGTACATTCTACCTGATTCCCAACTTGAATAGACAAGATGTACAAGGGGACCGAAATACTGACTGCTCATACACCGTCCCCAAGTTCTGCCAGTACAAAGCTCCTACTATAGTTAGCATGTAGGCACGTGATCTAGAGCGGAGAGGTTCGCTGCCGAAGGTATGTATCTAAGGAGACTGCTAAAAAAGACCATCGGAGAAGACTCCGTCGTTTAGTTCTCTAAAATTTCCTAATGCAGCTTCCACGTGTTCTAGAAAAGCTGTATGCTCTTCTGAAATGTTCGGACCGTGACAAAGTTTGCACGAGAAGCTAGAAACGGGAAAGATGATCCATTATGACTAGCTAAGGATAGACTATACGTTGGAGTTGCCATGATGAGAAACAAGTGAAAGATGATAGCAACGATACAGAGTAAGTATACTTGAGATCGTGTGGTTGGAGGAAAGGAAGAGAAGAGTGGGGCCGAGGAAAGTGGGACCTTCTGTGGTTTGCTGCCAATTAGGTGAAGCTAATCACGTGATAAATCCCAATATACAACATGGATAGGATAGGACTAGTAGTACTCGGGGCACTCGGCTATACTACAAGCACAGTCGACCTTCTACCGGCGACATCTAGAAATTGGGACATAGCTGGTATCAAAGAGGTTGTTGTATTAGGTATCTCAAGGATAGGTTTCAATCCATGATGTCTTTTCGTATCTTTTCATGTCTCTCTTTGATGCCATTCTGAGCATGTTTTTTAATATTCTCTTTTAGAAATTCTTCTAGATGCCTTGTCAAATATATTGTTATAATCTTTTTGAGGATACCTATCAATGGTCAGTTCAGAGACCTTCGTCGTAAACTGCCCGTAGCATATGTGAGCCTCACGTGTCTCAGCCTACCCGAATCAGACTAGCCTATACCTTACCTAATCCATGATCGGCTCCAGCGTTATTGTTTGATTGTTTGAAAATGAAATTCGATATCCCATCTACAACACTGAAGGAGTCTCATATTCCCAGAGGCTTTCTCTCCTTTTCGAGGTGTCTGGTTGGAAAAGTCGTTCAGTCCACTTTTTTCGATCCTTTGTTCTCGGCTCTTCCTCGAACCCCACATTTCTGATGACTTGACGACCCTGACGAATCTCTTATGTACCTTCCTTAGACATATTGAACACTCTCTGGGTCTTCTTCCTGGATTTGTATCTTCATATCAAGTCGTGACCTCTCGGTTCGGCACATCGCGTTTCGGTGATCTGATTGGCTATCTGATACCTAACATCAAAACTACTGGGACCTCGGGAACTTCCTTCAACGCCAACAAAATGACTGCCGGTGAGTGATATGTGTAGATGGGAATTGAATCCCACTATTTAGGTATGTTTACTAATACGTCTCCAACAGATATCGCCAAGGTAGTTCCTCTGACGTGCCACGGACATTCTCGTCCGGTGACGCATCTGAGCTTCTCTTCGACCGTCGAAGACGAGCAATATTACTTCATCTCTTCATGCAAAGGTAAGAAAGACCAATGACTCCCCAATTTACCGCATATCCACTAACCAACCAAAGATAATAACCCCATGCTGCGCGATGGCATAACGGGCGACTGGTACGACAAATGAAACCAAGCCCAAAACGCACGCTAGTACTAACACAGTCCCAGGATTGGAACATTCCTCGGCCACAAAGGCGCCGTATGGCAAGCAAGGCTCTCCGCCGACGCCGCCATTTCAGCCACAGCAGCAGCCGATTTCTCAGCGTAAGCAACCCCAACCCCCATCCCACAATGACATGCTAATCTCGACACCGGAAACAGCAAGGTCTGGGACACCTACACAGGCGAATGTCTGCACACACTGCAACACGCACACATCGTGCGGGCAGTAGCATTCCCAATCCAAGCAAACCCGCAGGTACTCGCGACAGGCGGCGCAGAGAAGAAGCTACGGATCTTCGATCTAACGCGGGGCGGCAGTTCCAGCACGGGCTCAACGCCGCCTCTCCCGTCTTCGGCCACGTCTGAGAACGGGGTGGCGAGCTATGAGATCGGCGCTGGCGTGCACGGCGGCACGATCAAGTCTATCGTCTGGAACCAGGATTACAATGTCGTCACGACGGCGGCGGAGGACCGCAAGATTCGATGGTGGGATTTGCGGTCGCGCGACCCGATCGTTGAGTATGGGGTTGATGGCACGATTGGCTCTTGCGAGTTGAATAGTCTCGCGACGAGACCTAATGATGCGGGGATTTTGACTGTCGCGGCCGGGAAGAGCGTTTACCTCTTTGATGGCGTGCAGCCTGGTCGGTTGCTTAAGAAGGTTGATTATGACTATGATGTTGCTAGTGCTGCGGTTAATAGCGAGTCTGCTCGTTTGGTTACCGGTAGTGCGAATGATACCTGGGCAAGAGTTTATGACTTGAACACGGATGAGGAGTTGGGTATGTTTTGTTACCTCGGCTGTTGTCTGTTTCTTTTGACATGGAGTTAAGCTAACTTTCTTCTGCAGAGGTTCAAAAGGGTCACCATGGCCCTATCTGGTCTGTCAGCTTCTCCCCCGATGGTAAGCTCTACGGGACTGGTAGCGAGGATGGTACTATCAAGTTGTGGAAAGCGTGCCGCGAGCCCTACGGATTGTGGAGGTGAACTTGTACTCCCATAATTGTTACATTGTACAGAATAAATCACGAAAGATATCATATCTTCTTCCATCATTGCGATCCTTGTTCTATTTATAATTGGCGGCGGCTTTGATTGGGTTTATGCTCTATCAACTTGTATTTGCCCTCATTTAATGGTTGCAAGCAGCCTCTTCTTCTCTGTATACAGGCTTTATGGCATATGCGCATAGGCTTTTACCCCCGATTAGACGATAGAAAGACATGAAGGAAGACACCGAACAATGCAATAAAAAAAACCCTTTCTCATGGGCTCCCAGTTCGCCGGTGTGGACATGCAAGGACTTGCAAGGATAAGAGTCCATCAAGGGTAAAGAAGAATCGAAGCAGAAAAAATCCGAATGTGTGATATAGACCGAGTTACAATTTGGTTGTTGAGGTAAAGTACAGAGTTTCAGCTCTCGTGCCGAAAGGCTCAGCGATGGAAAAGAAGAGAAAGTGGAAAAAGGCCGAGGTCGTCTTAATTCATAGAAAATCCCAAGAAGTAATGCGATCGAAGCCCGAAAGATCTGAAATGCTCAAGACAAGCGATTTTCCCGTAGTTCGAGTGGCCGAAAAGTATTTACTCAATCATATCGATATCATCATCGGCAGCGGGTGCGCTGGGGGCCGGAGCAGTCTGCTGGGGGACATCCTGAGCGGGCGCAGTCGCTTCACCACCGTTGTTCGCACCACCCCAGTAATCTTCCATCTCCTGGTCCAACTCCTCTTGGGTCTTGCGCGGACGGGCATTGGATCGGCGGTTGGATCCATCAGTTTGTTGCGAGCGGTTGTCGCGTCCACGCCTGCCACCGCCGCGGCGGTTAGGGGAGCGCTGGTGGGAGCGTTGTCCGGGCACATAACGGTCGATGTTGTCTGGGGCGGGCTTGGTGACGTCGCTGCGATGAGGACGGCCACCGCCACGACGGCGTCGGCCATCTGCGTTGTCCTCGGGGCTCATGCTGCGGTCGTCACGGGGGCGCTGAATGCGGTCCAAGAGGCTGGACCTAGGGCGCTGTGCAGAGTCTAGGGGGTTACGGTCACGGCGGCCCCCGACGAGAGAAAGCCGGATAGGCTGGCCCTTGGCGTTGGCTCCGTCATACTCCTGAATGGAGGTGTGTGCATCCTTCAGGCGGGCGTATGTAACAAAAGCAACTCCCTCAGAGCGTCCAGCGCGGTCGTAAGAGACAGTAAGCTCAGAAACAGGTCCAATTCGGCCGAAGAGATCCTGTTCAGCGAAGCAGCTTGTTAGGGGTGTTTTTGTATGGGGGTTGATGGGGTGATTGAAAACGTACCTCGAGATCGGTTTCGGTGATGTCGTAGTGAAGATTATCGACGCGAACCTTGGTCAGTGTGCTAGAGCTAATCATTCAATTAGCGCTTTGACCAGACAAGCTATCAAGCCAAGGCTGGTTTAATGGGAGGATCCATACCGTTCGGAATCATATCCGTCGCGGCCTCTGCGGCCTCCACGGGATGGGCGGGCTGAAGAGCAATGGTGTTAGAGAGATGTGGACAAAGTACGGGTAATCCACATACATCGGTCGTCGTCAAATTTGTCGTGCACCCAGTCACTAGAACGAGAGACCGGTCAGTATCATCCACATCGCAGTAGCTAGGGAGGTGTAATCACAGGTTGAGATCGACACGGTCTGAAGTGTATGGCTGTTGTTATCGAAAAGACTTAGCGTTAGCTCCAAGTCAGATGGGATATCGTGCAAAGTTCTGTTCCCTGTCTTTGCCGTGGCGTGTTCGTTGACGAGTCCAACGATCCAGAGGACTGGCTACGATTGTCACGGAGCAAGAAGAGAATTCGCAGAGGAAAAGGAGGGCGGACCTAAATAGTGAGTAAGATATTAGTTTCACTGCCATACAAATATAACTCCAGAACAAAGCCTCGATTTCAAGTCAAGTTGTACCTTTCTGACGCCATCGCGCTCGTGGCGACGGCCGGGGTTGTTGTGACGACGAGGACCATCACCGCCTGAGGGGCGACTAGGGTTCCGCTGCAATTGACTGAGTTAATTGTGCGCTCTAGTGGTTTTCTTGCTTGCTGGAGCCTTACCGTGTCTTCGGCGATGATCTCGTCCAAGCTGCGGTCCATCTTGGAGTGTATGGTTGGGGGATGGGATTGAGGGAAGAAGTAATATATGTGAAAGAGAGAGTGCGGTCAACAAATCCGATTATGACCAGTGTTTAAATGAAAAAGATCGAAATAAGTGTGATGTGTCAAGGAACACAATGAATCGCAGGATCATCCTCATCAGCTCCGATGGATCTGGGGACCGCCTGTCACATGACACGGTATGAATGCGGTAGTGATCGGCAGTATCCACATCTATCCGACCAGGCCCAAAATAGCTTCAAAGGATTCCGTTGTAGTAACAAGGAAATTGTTATTTTATGCATATTCATATGCCGTGGCTATCCTCGTTTGCCCAAGTCCAACTCCACGTCTGTCGATAGTCTCGATAGTTGAAAATGTTCACATGGTATCCTGATCATTACAAACAGAGAAGCATACACCAACACAATAAATACATGTGGTAAGAGAGACAACCACCGAACCCCAGGATGCAAGATGGACCAGAAAAGAAAAAGAAAAGGGAGAATCCGGGTTTCGAAAAGAAAAAAAAGGTCATGAGGATTCTCCCTGAAAACACCAGAAACACAGCAACACCAAGTCAGTGCAAATCCCCCATAACCACCAGTAATGCTGCGGATATCAACCTCAATGGTACCTTTTATTGCTCACTCCCATTATTTTTGTTTACTTCTCGCATCTTCTCCATGAAACTAATGTAGTCGTACTTGGCCAAGTCCCGATCCTCGAGTAAATCGGGACCGTCGTGTGTGGGCATCGTCTTAACTAAATGCTCAATGACATCGTCTGGAATGAGCGAGTGTCGGAGGTCCAGTTCTGTAACATAGGGCTGCAGGGAAAAGTCAGTGGCTGTAGCCCGGTAAATTCCTGAGAGGTTAAAGAAACGCTTCACATACCTTGCCATCGGCAACTTCCTTGAAACTTTGGAAGACCTGTTCGGCAGTATTTTGATCCTCTGTCACGCTGACCATAAAGCGAATAAACTGTTCGAAGCTAACTCCAGCATTCTGTGACAGTCGGTTCACCCCGCAAACCTCCACGTAGACCTGGTGCATCTCGTCCTCGTCGTAGACCAGTCCCAGACTGGCCAGCGCTGCGGAAAACTCGAGCTCCTGGAGCGTGTTAGAAGAGTCGCGATCGAAATGACGGAATACCGATTCAAACTCTTCCAATTGGATAGGGGTCAGATTGGTCATGTTGCGAGCAACCATTTGGTTGTCAAGGAAAGCCAGCTTCTTTGAAATGCTGGATTTGACGAGACTCAGCTCATACGCAAGCTCGTCCAAGGTGTATGTGGTGAAGTCGTTTTCTTCAATATTGGCCTCCGCACACTGTTGGTCCAATTCTGCGATAGTGTCGAGAAAGGCGTCAAGTGGCGGCAAGTTGCCATTTAACTTTTGAACATGATCAAGCTGGTCCTCAACATCGCCATCCAGTCCGGAGATCGCCAATGACAGGGTCTTCAGGGTCAGTGCAAAGTCATTTGCCTTGTCAGCAAAGGAGCGCCGCAGTTTGTTCTTGATGTCGCGGATTGTTTCGTTTATGAGTTGACTGCGTTCATGCTCCTCCCGGGTAAGGATCTCCCACTCTTTGTCGCAGTTCTCGGGACTCAGTTCCTGCGGTGGGTCGTAAGGACGCAGTCGATATGTACCTAACTTGGTTTTGATATTGCCTAGCAAAGCAGCTAGATCAGATTTCTCGGCCACCCACTGACGTTTCTCGTTCCGCTTGTAAAGCGAGAACTGGTACAATTGTTCTTTGGCGTCTTTGTATGTTCCCTCGAATGAGGAGTTCTTCCAGTGCTCGCGCTGGCCGCGAATCAGTCGCAACAGTTCCTTTACTCGGCGCTCATATGAGTTCTGCATATCCCATGCGCCGTGCATGTTGTTGACAAATTTCTCCACTCGTCGCCCGGCATTCTCGACCCTCTCCAATTGCGAGAAAGCGTGGAACCAGTAGGCGATGTAGGTCATGAGGGAGCGTTCGTCGGGTCTAGGTACATCGCATACATCGTCCACGTCAAGCAGGTCCGGGATACCGATTTCGTTGGACGCGATCTCGAAGGCCAGCTTCATATTTCCACGATGATCACTCTTATCTAACGAGTCGTAGTCGATCAGGTCCGGTCGATGGATGTCGAGGAGGGCACAGAAGGCCAAGCCGTTGTTCCAGCTAGAGGAGAAGTCTCGGACCTCTACATCATCGTAGCATGCCGTCTTTCGTTGACACCAGAGTAGCAATCCTTCCTTTGCAGTCATGCCCTCCTCGTTGATGTCACTGATGGTAAATCGCAAAATCAGGGTCCAGATCAAACCTAGGATGATCTTTTGATTACCATCAACGATATCCTCTGCTCCAATATTCGTCATCTGGATCCTTCTCCCCTTGATAAAGTCAAGACTTTTGTTCACATTTTCGAAGCGTTGTACGCGCAATTTGGGTTTCGAGGCATATCGACCGAGGGACTCTCCTCCAAGGATTTCAAGGAGGTGAATGAGAATGACCTAATATGCGATCAGCAACTTGAAGTTATTGAGCGGGGCATAAGGTGGGACATACGCCGTCGGAGAGGTCAGTGACCAAGTCGTCGATGGACAGGCTCCGTGCCTTCAGCTTGTCATTCAGCCTAACGTTACTCGTCAGCTGAGGTTCATGAGGTCCACGAAGAGAGAAGTTGACAGGGAATATACCATTTGGTGAAGGTCTTTTGCTGCACATTAATCCACTGCTTCTCAACCGTCAACATCTTCGATCACGGCGGAGACATTCAGGGCCGATTGGCAATGTCGGGGGATGACAGCGAACAGGGGATGGGGTTTGAAAAAGAAAAGGACTAGGATGATCGGAGAAGCTTAAAGACTTTCCGATTCGGACTGGAGATCAGACAATGGAGCACAAAGGGGAGGGGGAGGGGAAATAATGTCGAGTGGGGGTATGTTTGTCCCGCAAGTCGGAGCTGAAGATCACCCGAGCAACCGGTGTTTCTTGTTCGAACTCGAAGAGAAACGAAGAGAATCAGCACTTGAATCAAAATGAAAGACGAAAAAAGGATAGTTAAGACTTTTTAAGACTGGCAGTTTAGGAAAATTACTGCAGATGCATCCCTTGTGGACCCACTTCTAAGTATAGCCATTGTTTACAAACCCCCTTTCCCTTTGTCTTTTAGGGAGTTTCTTTTATATTGATACGACTAGGACTCCTTAAATCTTCCCTGTGCAAATACATTGGTCTTCTCTTTGCGCCGAGTTTCAAATTCGCATTCTGGCGCCGTTGGGCATTAATATGTACTCAATATATCGTGTCTATCTTCTATCTCATATTCCAGGGTTCTATATTCAATATTTTTATGAGCTCAAGTCCAGATACTCCTAATCACGATGGAGCAAGGGATTAAGGGAGTACCCCCACCTTTTTACCTATGCACATAGGTAGAGACGGACTGATTATATAGATCGGTCAGGGAATACAATGAAATTGCAGCTGGAGACACCATATGAACAAACAACGGACCGCCAAAATCATGCATGTCTTTGGACCATTCACCCTTTCGTCTGTAATGGTTGTTCGACTAGCATGCCCTTCTTCGGCGGAGGGTGATACGGATGTTTCGCAACAGAACTCAGAAAAGACCAAAAAATTATATCCCTAGACACCAGATATCGACAAGGAATATCATCAGTTCGTTCTCGATGGTGGTGCGTCAAAGTTAATCGCCGAGACCGACGACAACGAAAAAGCATGTTAAGGATATCGGACACATGGAACGATTCCCAAAATGAAGCGTATTTTCATGATTACATCTCAGATCTCTACGGGACCGAAGTTGAAGTGTACGACACCCTAGAGGATACATACATATATAAGGGGATCACACACCCCAACTGTTCGCATGCCTTACAATGCCCAATTCTACCTCGCAGACAACGTCGGTTAGTGAAGAATATGTCGACATCCCTAGTACCATTTTATAGTACGTTAGAAGGTTTCCCTTGACCGAGGTTGCTATACACGCCTAAGAGAATCCTGGCAGAGTATCTGTGAAGACACCATTCGAATTATCAATCTCATTTGTGATCGAGGAATTTTATTATGAGGAATACGGAGAATGATTTCAAGGTTTTCATTTTTGCGTTGTGCATTTTTCGCGAATACTATGATGATGAAGCAGACTGGGATCAATGGAAGGCCAGACTTGATGAAGAAGGGGCGGTTGGATATATCATGCAAAAGCACTTGCGAGGGGGATTTATCTACCATCTGCTCGATATAGGAATCTGGATGCGGAATTCATGAGGGAATGCGTTCTTTAGTTTGCCTTCAAACCCAGTAAAAATAGTTCGCGTATATTGTAATAGCTCTAAGACCTTGTCCGGATATATCCTGCATGTTTTGTTAGTTACGCCTGGATGATGCACTACGTGTCCGCTCTATATAGCCATCAACTCTTTTCTGTCGGAAATCCCAATTTGATTCTCATTGACGCTAACCCTAATTAAAGGGCCCAGATGCAGATCTATAGTATGCAGAACCTGACATTTTGGCTCCTACTGCTAAAGGAAGGCTAGTGTCCTCAGCTGAATGCAGTTTGATAATACTTACTCCGTACTATCTTTAGTATATAAATGGACTACACTATATCGGCATCTCGACGTTTCAATCCAGACTATACTTAGTTGGTTTTTGCTCCTTATTATTGATTCCTACTAGTTCCTTTCTATCCTACTGTATTAAGAGGATACGAAGAAGAAGCATATAACTATATACTCCGTATAGGGATTTTATATTATCCTTCTTTATAGTATACATTTCCTATGCTTTTTATAAAGGATTCTCTCTCTTCCCCTATTAAGTCTCGAGTCATATCCGCTAGAAGCCTGATCGACCATTCTCTTCTATAAAAGTCAATTCCGCTTAGGTGATTATAGACCCTTCTCGTATTAAAGATAATATCGCTAACTCTAAGGTACTTATCCTTATATCCTATATTCCTAGCCCTTACGTTATTTAGCTTCTATAATAAACTATATTCGATAAAAGCTAACGTTAATCATTCTATAAGAAATATAAAAATAGAAAAAATTCGAATATTAAGAATATAACTAGAATAGCTTAAGCGCTTTTTAAGCTAACTTATATATTAGTAGTAATATCTCTAGTTAGGTAGAAAGAGCCTCTATCTCTACCCCTTACGCGGCTTAGCCCGACCCCTATAATTTAGCCGGGCGCTTTCTAAGTTATATAAGCGAAACTTAGAATCTAAATAGAATATTACGAAAGAAAGGAGTTAGACTATAAGAGAGAGGGTAATTATCGTCTGTAATTAGTTTCTAGTTAGATATAAGTTAGTAAGTAACCTAGGAACTAAGGCTTATCTCCTATATACTTAAATATCGAATCGCTTATATAATATATACTATAAAGTATTATTTTATTATTATCTTAGCCCTTAGCGCGCTAAGGCTTATAGTTACGCCGTTACTTAAATATTAGAGGCTTATATATCTAAGCTACTATAGATCGATATAGATCCTTAATCTTATCTAATTACCTCTATTATCTCCCTATATAGGCGTATAGTTAACCTACCCTAGATCTTAGTAGTTTCCTTTTCTAGTTATAAGTTATAACCCGCCCTAGCTCACTACTCCTTATAATAGTAATATCTCTACTAGCTCGATTTAAAGGGCGGAGATACGTCTAAGACACTCCTAAACTATAACGATATCCTATTATCTACCTGAATACGAACGTAGTTATCCGATCGTTATCGTTACGGTTTTACGGAAGTTCTAGAGATAGATGCATAGTCATGGGAGGGTAGATATGAAAACAACAGAACACAATCTGTATTCGAGTTCTTCGATAAACTAATACTGGAACATGATAGGTGTCTGGAGGTCAAAAGTTCTGGTCCAATATGGGTTTGGGCAGATGGATATGATCTGTAAAACATGCTCAACAGTGACGTTTAACCATTTGGCGTGTAATGCGACCATTAAAGGCCGTCGAGAGGCCGCCACACCTTCATCCATCGCTTGTAGAAATTAGCCAGCGTACAGTCAGATAATACTCAATCAGGGAAGGGTAACATACGTGATCATAAGGTTTCTCAGGATCAACAAATCGTAAATCGGTTGCCAGCCGAATCTTACCATTAGGATCCTTATTCTTGCAACTAGCATGCACCATCCACGGATTATGGAAGATAACGTCTCCAGCCTCGTACTCAGCAATGAGCCATTTTCGACGCACTTCCTTTCCATACGCCACTGTATAGCGGCTCAAGAAGCCACCATCACTCATGTTCTTGTTAAAAGCACTAACGCGCTCCTCATCTGACAGATTGTGTGCGTTTCTCGAAAACTCTGCTTCACACTTCTGACCGATATCAGTGGATCCCTCAAGGTACATCAGGCCACCACCCTCGAGAGACACATCCCCGATGGGTACCCACGCAGTGATACTTGTAGGAGGACCAGCACGTAGATACATCTGGTCGAAGTGAACAGGGGTCAACTCGCTATTGGGAACGAAAGCACGGAGCATGGTTCGTTGAAGCATTTGTGGATTCTTCCAGCCGTTGAACCTGCTGATGAACTTTTTAAGTTCTTCGTTCGCGCAAAAGTCCAGGTAGAAAGGTGCTGAATGGGCCGAGATCATGAGTTCGAGATACTTCTCGCTCTCTGCGTCGTCTTTCAGTCCGAAAAGACGGCGGAGATTCCCTGGCGGCAGATACTTTCGGCTGTCTTTTTCGGAAAAGATACCGTCAACAGGCAAAGTTCCTTTCTTCAGCAGACCACTTTTTGCCATATATTCGAAGTACGCTTCACGGCATTTCAGGGAGGCTTCTCTGGGTATACATCCCTTTACCTAGTTACCAAACTGGATTAGCTCATATTATACTGATACCCAGGTAGCGTGAGATAATCGACATACAAAGAGATATCCATCCCGCTCAAATCGTTCATGCATAATTTCTAGTGGTGTATCGACTGAAGTCGGCTGAAGGTATCCGACACTGCCAGGGTCCATGGGTCCGAAATTGGACTCAAGGTTGAGTGTTTCCGGGTCGGCTGGATAGTATGCCCCATACTGGTCATTGACTGCAGGTTTCAAGGTACTGGTAGACCGTGGGCTTTCTGCCGTCCGGACTGTTGGGGCATGCTGGGGTGGTTCAACACGACTGGGAGCCATGGTAATGGCCGTGGAAATGAGCTTTCTAACAAAAGCCTGAGCTCAGGCAATCCGAAATCCTAGAAATAATATGCTTTCCAAGAGATGGAAAGCGGAGCGCTATGGTATGATGATATAAACAAGGCTATATATCTGGCTCATGAAGCCACCCCACAGCTTACGCCGGAGGAAGGCCGGGCTCTGGAGACACCAATGCGACACTTGAGCCTTCAGGATACCAATGAGCGTCACCATTGATGCCGTAACCCAAGCTATAGACATCTAAGATTCGAAATGGCCCTATCTGTAGCCATCTATAACCGTCTAGACCCGGCCCCGCATTGGCATACATCCCGAATGCGGGGAAGAGTATATCTGTAGCCGTCTAAAGCCTTGGGCACCCCCAACTTCTCAAACGAATTTCGCATCAATTAGGTTGCACGAAAGGAAGTTGGCCTGCACAGTTGACACGGACCGGGGTAAGATGATGAGAAATGACCAAGGGCCAGAACCTTCGACAATATCGGGCCTGTGTGAGGTGTCGCTCCCGAAAAACGCGATGTGATCTGTACGTATCCTTAGCCCCATGAAGAAAAGAATTTCCCCTTCAACCGGCTAGCCAGTCAAAATTGCGGATTAACAGTCTGGTCCCTATAGGCAAAGCACTGGAGAACCGGGGATACCTCCGTGCGTCAAATGCTCCCGTGAGGGCGCCGTATGTGTCCTGGCGGGTTCTCGCCGTGGTGGTGACTTCTCTCGATACCGCCGGTCACGGAAGGAATCAGCTTCGCAGAAAGCAAACGAAGGACCGAGTCAGCAATGTTCGGAGAATGTCCATTCTTCCCTAACAGGCCTATCGGCTTCGCCTTCGGATAATGAGGCCTTGCAACCCACAAATGCAGAGACGCCAACACACGACAATCTACAGAACCCATCGGATGCCTTACTGATTCTGGCTCACTCAGCTGGCCAGCCGGATATACAAGAAGAACGTATTATCGACGATGACGCTCGAGTGTCTCGATATAGCCATGCTAGTGGTGCTGCCCCAGGGGGAACGGGCGGACAAGTGCAACATGATAATATTGGCAGTTGTCGTAACACCTCATCTATTACGACCACTTATCTGGCGGACCATGAAAAGGGCTCATACTATCTACTGCGGAATAAGATAATTACTTTGCCGCTGTTGCTGGACCTTCTACGTCTGTAAGTCAACGCATCGGGTAATCCGAGGGCACTTGAAACAATAACTCATCTCGGTTAGATTCAGGAGAAACTACCATCCATTCTTCCCAATAGTACCCCCAGAAGTGCTTGACCCAGCCCGCCTTGAACAGATTGCAACAAAAGAGTCTTTCCTGATCACTGCAATCTTGGTCATTGCGCTCCAGGACTGCTCTGATCTCACAGATCTCTACAAAGCCACCTGGGATTATCTCCGCCGACAGATTTTAGACATTGTTCTCGGGGTAGCTACCAGCCGCCATATTGGCTGTGTCGAAGGGCTTTTACTTCTTGGAGAATGGAATCTGATCAACTATGGCCAGACACAGACCGACGATGGTGGTGAGGCTGCATGGTCAATCCTAGGCGTGGCTGTGAGACTGGCATATCGGCTACGATTAGAAGATAGCGGGTTCGAAGAAAAGAACCAAGAGCTCGAGCCTGCGTCGCAGCGGAAGCGTCTAGCGTGGACCTGTAAGTGTTTCATTGGAATAAGAAGACAGAAATATTGACATTGGTAGTCACCTACCTCTCAGATCGCCAGATATCGATTCGAATGGGTCAAGCTTTCTGGTGCCGTGGCCCCGGTCTCTCGAGAAGATTCACAGCACAAGACTTTCCCTCTCTCCAACCGAATCATGCCAACGATGAAGATCTTGCATCGTGGATCCAAGCACAAGTTGAGCTAACGACACTATTCGGAAACGCGCACGATATTCTTTTTGCATCGAAATCGCATACGGTGAAGCTCATCACCCGTGGAGACTATGTCAAGTATATCGACGATACTGGTCGAGCAATGACTGCGTGGGAGCATGCATGGCAATCACTTGCGGTATCCAAGCATTTGAAAAGCTTTTTGACATTGATGAAGGATTATCTTAGACTCTATGTCAACGCCTTTGCATTCCAAGCCGTTATTTATCGTGCTTCCCGCGCCTCCCCAGAGAAAAGTGATGTCGGTGGACCAAGTCTGGACTTTCCCAACTCGACAATGGCTAGTGCTGATGCGCGACATATCTACGAAGCACTTAATGCCGCAGAATCGCTGTTGAAAACATTTGCCGAAGACTTCGATCCCGAGAAGCATTTACGCTACATGTCAACTCGCTTCTACCTGCAAGTTCTAACCTGATTAAACCATACTTGACTCGACGAATGAAACTAATCCAAATAGATACGAAATTCACTCCTCGGTATTCCTATTCAAAGCCCATGCATCAGGAGCCATCTCCCCAAACAGGTACTCCGAAACAAAAGCCCTAATGAAGCGCTTCATTTCGCTTCTCACAGCCATTTCCGATGACCAAAACCACATAGCCTCCCGCTATGCAAGGCTTCTTCACAAGCTATGGTTTCAGCGCCCTGATACTCCGACTGTCGAGACTTGCGCTCCCAATAACACGGCATTGGATCCACAGGTTTTATCGTTGCCTATCGATACAGACGTCACTCCTACCTCGTGGGATATGTTTAATGAGTTTGGGCTGGAAGGGTTTAGTTCTACGAATACTATGGATGGATTCTTTGCAATTCCTCCTGTATTTCCCTATGACGTTTCTATGTTCTTTAACCCGAAGAGTGATGAGGCAAATTATTACATCTGAGGGGAATTGCCCCCTCTCCTCAAAGGGCCGAAAGGTCGCATTTGAGAACGCTTCATAGTCAGATCCCTCCCCACCACCGCCCCCCAATTCAAAGTTGTCTGTATTAATCCGATCTAGCCATGACGGACCGTGAGACCAGTACGCCCGCGACCCTTTGGTGGCCGTGTTTATTCAATTTATCAGTCAACATCCATTTATTTTGCCTTCAAAACGCACTATAGAAGTTTGACATGATGAAAATGAATGAAGACTGGATATTGCAGCTATTCACTGAATCACATTAGAAGCAGAAGCAGTCGCTAAGCACACAAAACAACACATTTTCTCGGTTTGCGTTTTTGGAGGATGAACTTGTAGAGGACCAGATTAGTGCCTCATCAAACGAAAGACCTACCAGATGATGTCCGGGTTGAAATGGGCAGAGGAAAAAGAGCCAGTTCCACAGATCTTCGCCCAAACTGCGAGCAAAAGAGTCCTGAGTTCCGACCTGTGTCTTAATATCCTGTACTTCATTATAGCCCCTTTCTTGGTATGTATAAATGAATAAACTGTGTATTATTCCAGATTAAATGGGCCTATTTTGCCTATTTTTGCTTTTTTTGCCTTATCTTTCTGAACGCCCGGGCAAAAGGTCAGGAGATCAGAGATTGTCACCTCTGCCTACTTGTAAATGCTTCCTACAATTTGTGTGACGTGCCTAAGACTAAAGAGCAAACTCCATGGCATCCACCCAATACAATGAGCTATGTGAGGAGATCTATGTGCAAATCATGGAAAGGATGGAAAGGGGCTATGAAGAGGGGGGCCGATTTGCTCCTCACGGCACCGCGAGGAAAGTACTTCAGCCAGAAGTTTTGCGACGATTTTTTCGCAGTCTTCAGTTGGACATATCCAATTTTGACCTTGAAGACAGTTTGCTCAAAATGCGACAACGGAAGCTTTATGACTTTCTAGCGATTCTCATTTTCACATCCTGCACTATCGAGGCTGCTCGGACATTCACCATCAAACTATTGGCTCAGACGACTTCGCCAGATCTTTACGCTCTACCAGCAGAGCGTAAGACGCTCACGGAGATTTTCGGGGAACAGGTCACGCCGGATAAATTTATGACCCAACAAGCATGTTTTTGTCCTATTGTGATCTGCAACAAAAAGGAAGTCCGAATTCCCAGCCTGGACCGGCAATGTCTACCCTACCTGGAGCAGAAAGTTCGTGGGAAAGGAGCGTACGGCACTGTATACCAAGTGAAGATTGCCAAGGGCCACTTTTACGACTCAGACATCAGAGGAACAAATCAGCAGCCGAAGGAAATGGCACGCAAAGATTACCAATCCACCGAGGATATGGAACAAGACATCTTGAAGAAAATCCTTGCCTGCGATCGGACGTGTCCGAATATCGTGGATATTTACGGCAGCCTTTCCATCGGCACGAATTACAGCATCTTCATGCCTCTCGCCATATGCGATCTGAGCGCGCATATGAAGGAGGACAATCGAACCAGACCATATACCACGGCGGAGAAGGCGGACATAATCCATTGCGCTCGAGGTCTCGCGCGTGGGCTGGAGTTCCTTCATAATGGCATGAGGACTGCCGAAGGGGACCGGATAGTCTGTTACCATATGGACCTGAAGCCGAGCAACATTTTGGTCTTCCTCGAAAATGTGGGAGACAAGCAGGGATTCGTCTGGAAAATCAGTGACTTCGGCATGTCTCGCCTCAAATTGAAATCTCGCCGGGAGGAAACAGACTTTGACAGCTGGTTTGTCCGCTTCCAACAGCCTAGGGATGTCTCGGCCTCGGCAACCTACAACAGACGCGGAGATGGTGGCACTTATCTTGGGCCCGAGTCCCTTTCACCACATCGAGCTATGAGAACAGCGAACGATATCTGGTCTTTGGGATGTGTCCTCAGTATTGTTTTTGCGTATTTGGAGGAGGGCAGCTCTGGCGTGGAAAGGTATCGGGAAAGGAGAAGAAAGCATCGCGCCTCAGATGGTGATCGCTTCTTTGTCACAAACTCGCTATTTAGTCGACCAAGGATCCACCCAGAGGTCACAGAATGGCATGAAAAACTGATAAAGAAAGCTAGAAAGAGGAGTTCCAAAGAAGGAGAAGCTTTGAGATCGATGCTGGATTATCTCGAGCGCGAGGTTCTTCAGCCTGATCAATTGAAGAGATGCAAAGCCGACCAATTGGAGGAAAAGTTGCTCGACACACATCGAAAGTACAAGGAGCTGGAAAATGAAGGGGGCCTATCTTTGCCAGAGGAAGAGTCTGGTCTAGGCAGCAGGCTCCGGAGAAAGCGCATCGATGTGCTCATAGGTAAAAAGCCCGCGACAGACAGAAGCGTCGAGCGTTGGTATCTACGTGAACCAGAGCCATTCAAAGGCTGCGAGATCTCTCCAGACGGGACTGTTATCGCCTTTTGGACGGACACCAAAATTTCGCTTTACACTTCCCAATCTCTGGAGCAAGAGGAGGTTGATATCGTACGCCCGGCTGCAGAATATCCGATCCCCATACGAGAATGTCGCTGGAAGAGTATCAGTCTGACCAGAAAACATCTCATAGCTTCTACCTCCGGAGGAACTTTCCAAGTAAGTTTTTCGTTCTCTTTTACCACTTTTATTTTTCCCGTTCCAATCTAATGAGATTTGGAAGTGTTATATCTTCAAACTACGAAGGGGGTTAGTAGGTATGGACGTCAATCTTAGACATGGGGATCGAATCTCCCTACCAACACTGCCGGAGATTAAAAAAGTTGCTCTCGCACCTGGAGGTCAGAGACTGGCATGTGTCGTCAGCGACAAAGACGAGGACCAAAATCCCGGCTCCTTATACATTGGTTCCATCCATTCTCCATACGACTGGCAGCTTGGAAATAAACTGGACTGGCCGGCAGCAGACGTGGTTCAGTTATCATTCTCAACAGACGAAGACCTCCACATGGTTTTCCGACCACAGCGAAGTGGTCCAAATCGCAAGCACGAAATTCCCGTCATTCATGTGTCCCTTCGAACTAACCAGCTATGTCCGCTCATTATCGAACCACAAGTGAGTCTTCCGCTATGTTCAACGTCAATTGTCCGTCTAATCTCTCCTATGCAGGGCTTTGAGAGTAGTAGCACTGTTGGTCTTTTTACCACTTTCGCTCCACTTTCCCAAAAGCCCCATGTTTGTGTACTTGTCACCCGAGAAAAACAGTTGCACATCCAAAGCCTTGCACAACTGGATAAGACAGCTGCTATACAGGCCGATATCAAGAACTACCGAGTGCTGAAGCTAATGATGGGCAAAGATGATGAGAAAATATTCGCCGTGGGAAGGCGCGCGGCCCATCATAAGATGCTTTTATTAGAGGTTGACATGCCACTGCCTCAGGAAACAAAGATTTCTGTGACAGAGCTTGCTGAAATTCCGGGTCTGGCATACAGCGATGATTTTGCAGAGAGAGTCGTCCATGGTGAAAGCGAGAGTGTCGTTATTCTTGCTGCTTTGATGGGTGCGAATCAATGTGGAATATACAAAATCACTGTGCCTAGTTCCAGATCGGGTACCTCAGCTGCAGCATAGGTTGCTATTGTTGATAATCATTTATATCTTGTTTTGGTATTACAATACTGTTCCCATAACATAATGTTATTTTCTCCGTTTTTGCCTATTATCTCGAGCTCATGTCTAGCTGCGGTTTTACTACCCAAAACCCATAGAACTTTGACATAACTGACAGTATTTTTCTTATCGAAGCTTGGTTCTCAGGCTGGACAAGACTGCAGCTCAATACTGGCATTGGAGCCAGCTGTGAACCGCCTCCTTAACCCTCCGATACTCCAGGTTTGACTACTCGGAGCAATGCCGCGAAGGGTTTCACCGTCGCGGCGCAATAACCAGTAGTATAGAAGGAACGTGCCTGCTGTCAGGGCAATGGACGAGGCAAAGAATATCCATATCATAGGTGTACCGACGATACGATTGTTGGCTTGATCCAGGTCGAAGAAATTCATACCGAATATAGTCTGTCGTGAGAATGTTAGTCGCGGCCTGACAAAGGTGTATTGGAAATCAGAGGGGTACTAACGCCCACGAATGATGAAGGAAGATATAACAACGTCAAAAGGGTTATAAACACTGCCGACTTGTTCAGCTGTAGCATGTTCGTATTTTGTTCCTTTGCCATGACCTGATCCCGAAACAATAAAGTGTCGGCTAGTAGCTTTGAAATAACCTGTGCCCGCTGCTGTAAATGTGAAGCATTGTGGGAATTTGCAATGCACTCTCGACGATGATTTTGAAACGAGTGAATTCCGTAAATTTTCGAGATCACTGACTGGGAGCTAATAACGGTACACAGCTCGTCGAGAATGTCTGTCGCTGATGCCAAGATGGCCGGGACTTCGAGAAATCGAGTCTGCAAGGCTGTCAATGTTATAAGGCTATCGTGGCCTAGACCTAAAGGTCCACTAATAAAAGTGGCGATTGCACTCCGTCCCAGAGGCAGAAATCGTTGTTCTTGTACGGCGATGTATTTCCTCCATGTCGGGAAATATGTTGCGAACAAGACCCGGTGTAGCCAAAAGAGATCGGACTCCACCTCAGGGCAGAGATTGCGTAGTAAACTCTCAGCCTGCGAATGCGCTTTCGATTGTGGCGTAGGATTGAACAATACGAAAAGACTTTGGGATGAAGTTTTGTCGTATCGGTGGTAAATTCCTGTCTGGCGAATGACCCATTTGTCCTCCTGTGGCTTGTACTCGGGGTATCTCACGGTGTAAGATATTTCTGTTTCTTAAATTTAGCAACAGTGTCAATATCCACCGGGTTGAAAGTACCATTTATGGAGCCAGAGCAGGACTCTGTAAATGGAAGGCAAAACACCCCTTCGAGGTCATCACTGCGCCGATAAAAACATGATGGCACCGCCCAAAATGATGGACCTATCTCGTGTCCAGCGACGAGGAGGTCAAGCATGGGTTTAGTGATTTGCAGTGGTTGCCGGGAGGTACGTTGACATATTGACCTACCAATTATTAGCAGAAGAAAGAGTGATGTCCGATTTAAACATACACTACTCGACATTTGTAAGGCTTCTGATTGTTTTTCAGAAAGGATACCGTATCATCTACCGTGAGAAGGTCCGATCGTTGGTATGAGCCTCTTGGGAGGAACGATGTCGCATCCTCTCCGATCTCAAAGACTTGTACAGGTTCAACCAGGTGGTCTAGGCAGTAATGATCAAAGGAAGTCATTATGTGCAGTTTTTAGAGAGAATGATGAGATTAGATTCATTGAATTTAGGATCTGAATTATTATATCAGATCTACGAGCCCGGGGTACCTAGGCATGTCCATTGAGCGAATTCCGCCACACACCCTATTCCCGATGCCCCTGATATGCCTCATGTGCTTCGCCTCTACTCGAGGTTTCTCGTGTTCCTATCACACCAGCCTTAGGCTAAACATCCTGCGCCGAACTAATTCCTTGTCAGTTTACTTATTCGGAACAAAAACTGAAGAACTCTTACTCGAGATCAGCCTTGTGAAGAGGTGTCAGCATCGGACTTCATTTCGGGAGAGGCAAGATATCGTAACTTACAGTCTCCACTATCTTAGGGGCAGTGAAGATCCACTGGTCTTCTAGAAGCTAGAATCTTAGAGTCAGCCTTGCGCCCGATGCGCGAGTTTCAGGCAATTTACCTGAATACCGAAGTCTGTTTGTCCAGGGAACAGTCGTTCAAGCAGATCCTGAAGACTGTCTCTCCGCAAGTAGCGGCTACTCGTGGTTTGTATAGGAGTCTGTTGTTCTTCTGTATTCCCAGGCATGGTTATTTCAAAATAATCGCGACTTTGCTTTTACGAATTACAGTTCCTCCCAAACACGGGGGCATGATAAACCCCAAGCTGCGGCTGAAACCCGGGCAAATTTCACTGACACGTCACAAGCCGATCTTTGCCTTGCTTATCCTTTGCAATTTTGCGCGGTCTATCAGGTATCGCTGATTCGATAGTTGTCTTGAGATTATGCGCGACTATACCACATGAGGATATCGCTTCCGCTTTGTTTTGGTCACCCGGGTGCATACTGCTTGGATGTAATTCTAGGGCTTGGAGGCAACCAAAGGGGGCGAAGCTTTCAATATCTGTAGTTCGGCCAGGAGGGCTAATTGCATTATGCTCAAAATGCGGCTTAGTGTTATACCTTTATTGGAGAAATTACCCCTACCTTTTGAACATGCATCGTGTGGTAATCCTGCAATATTGATAGGAGACCTATACGCTTTGTTGCATCATGTCGCAACCGGCAGAGGCACAGTTGGTAGAGCTACCAGCATGGGCACGACCCTGGCTCTCTGGTGTTTTGCCCACAAGGATGGAACCAATCCCAAGTGGAAGTCCACATCCGCGATCCCAGAATTCTTTTCTCCGTCCGCCAAATCACTCTCCGAGCCTGATAAGCGCACCGTCATCTGTTTCAACTGACTCAGAAGACACTGGCATTCTCACCAAATGCCCAGAGGAACGGCTTGTTGTCGGACTTAGCCGGGAACGGACTGTCAGCAGAGCGTTGAAAGGTGTCCACATATTTGTATGTGCAGATTTTCCGAAATTCCGAACTTGAGAGGGGGCCTTTCTGCATTGTAGCCTTCAATAGACAACATTGGCCAATCTGTTGTACTTGGAAATAAGAAAAGCTAACAGGAATAGATGATCACAGTCAATGCAACTCTCGGTACAGGCCTCTACTGGCGTGGTGGTCAGATTCTTGAACTCGGTGGACCGTTGGCTGTGGTTCTATCTTTCCTCTTCATCGGAATCCTAACATGGGGTGTCATGCAATGTATCACTGAAATGCTGTGCATTTGGCCAATACCCGGTGCATTGTCAGTAGTATGTTAGCCAGTTCGTCGACGAAGAACTGGGGATTGCGGTCGGAGTGACGTACTGGTAAGTTGCATTCTCAGCAAATTTCATGGAAAGGGTTGGTAGACTCCAGGACTAGGGAAGAGCTGCTGACAACTATAAAAGGTTTGTTTACTCGATGTCATTTTCCACACTGGTGGCAACCTCCGCTGCAGAGTTCAATTTTTGGGATTACATCCACGAAAGACCGGCTATACAGGGCTTGATTATATACCTACTGATCCCACTGATACTCGTCTGTATCAATGCCATAAGAATCGAGGTATGCTTCATCCGTCATTGCTGATCAATGCGAATACTCGCGACTTCGGGACTAGGAAGCCGCCAGCTGACGCGCATTCAGATCTATGGTTGGTTGGAAGTGGCGACAGGCAGCGTGAAAATAATATTTCTTGTTATAATCATAGTGACGCTGATTGCAATCAATCTTGGAGGTTAGTAAAGTGGCTAACGGATGGTTTGGACTGTGTGTGTCTGTTCTTCGGGGAATATGTGCTGACGATGAGCAGCTGGCCCAAACAATACTCTCCCCATCGGTGCCAAGTGTGAGCAATTGCTACCGTCTCATACATTTTTCGCCAGATTGGAATACTGATATCATCAGATTGGACTTCGCCTACCGCATTTGATACACGGGCGGCCAATAACTGGGGCACCGCTTTACTGTGAGTCGCAGCATGCGTCTTTATCTGTGCTCAAATTGCTAATTAATATACAAGGATGAGCATTTCAATAGCAACTTTTGCATACACCGGAGTGGAAGTTGTTGCTGCCTCTGCCCTAGAGGCACGGTGGCTACATCGCGCAGACGAAATGTCGCCAATCTCAGACAAACTTTCACGGTCTAATGACGTCCAGGTCGGAAGATCATTCAAGTTTTCCGCTATATTTATCCCTGTACTTGCAATGGTTGCCTATACCATCAGCGGGCTGCTCGCGACATTGGATATAGAGCGGAAGAGTTGCGCTCTCCCTCGGCTCAGTTGGCTTTCAGTGGATGTGGAAGCCGGGTGCACAAAGCCTTCAAATAGTGCTGCATTCGTCGCAATAGCCACAATGTCCAATATTCCGCACTTGGCAGACGTGTTCAATGCTTTCCTGGTGTTCACGTGCCTCTCTTGTGCTGGTACCAATCTGTACGTCGCCTCTCGGGCTTTGTTTGGCTTAACAAGTCGTTTGGATGGAGGCGAAGGCCAGAGGTGGTATCTGCGTGTATTCGCATGGTTTGGCAAAACAGATAGACGAAAGGTTCCCCTGCGAGCTATGATATTCTCCGCGGTGGCGTTCTGGTGGGTGCCATTCCTGCAGCTGATCCGCGGGAATACTCAATCCTCTGCTACCACTGACTCCTCCTTGAAGGGAACTCGAGCGTCCGTGGATATGGTAAGGATGTGACGTGGATTTTCCCTCTAATTTCGAGTTCAGAGCTAATAAACGTGAATAGTTCGTGGAGGTATTGAGCCAAATGGCATACTCTGCGGTTTTAATCGTCTGGGCGTGTGAGTGTCTGGCATTCATTCGGTTCTACCATTGGTGTGTCTAGTCATTCAGATGCTGGATCTTCCGAATATTAACTAGAACTCTTCCTCCTAGTATTTCTCGGCATCGCGATTATCTCCGACGCGAACATGTCGCCCACGTTCAGCGCTGGAGCGATGGCCATGATGACTATCCGTACCGCAGCCACAGGCAGCCATTGACGGCATATCTAGCCTTTTTAGGCTGTGTTTTTGTCTCATTGGTCGCAAACGGTGCTGCATTGTGGAATGGGTTCCATCTTTTACCATTCCTAGCATCGTACCTGACGGTAAGGGCAATATTGTGATGAGTCTAGTTTGCATTGGCTAACTAAGATCTGTTGAACCAGATTATTGTCTTCGTGGGTCTATGGGTATTGTTGAAGATTATGCGAGGCGCAAAGTGGTCTCTAGTTGATCTCTCGCAACCCGACAAAGTCGCGAGGATATTCAGGCATCTACATGACATCCGCTTGAGTGTAACGCAGTCCTAACTACCTTATAGCTAGATAGTGATTTTACGTAGGTCCACGGGTATAATAACTATTACAAAGCAAGTGTGCCCGAATCTCGTCGCTTGCATTCACATCTGTGTTTCCTTTTACATTTAATAACTAACCAAGAGGATTTAAAGATAGAAATAAGCAGCCCGTATGTCAGGACTAGGAATTAGTAAGCTTTTTTTCTACCTGTCCCCGACAACTTTTTTCTAGACCCCTCAGCTGGGTGCCCACCAATGTGAACACAGGTCACATCACCAATTGACATCGATAGCACCATGAGAACTACGCATCTGCCGCCAAGATGATTGACATCTCCGAAGGCGCCCTTTTCGGACACAAAATCTTCAAGAAGGAAACCGATATATCAAAAGAGGCCAAACATTATTCCCATGTCCATCCTCCGTGAACGCCTTCAATTTCTTCGACCTGGCCCCTGACGAAGAGGTCGTTACTGTGCTCGGCAAACCAATGGGCAGGATTATACTTGAATATGATTTTTCGCTTGTGACTAAATCCGGGCATGGGGTACGGCCCGCTGAGGCTGAAGCTATGAGACTTATCTCTAGATATACCACCGTGCCTGTACCAAAAGTGTACCATACGAATTTCAGCTCCGAGTACAATGGGTTTATTGAGATGTCCCTTGTCCAGGGATCTCCATTAGAAGGGACATGGGATACGATGGACGGAAAAAACAAAGAATCTATTTGTCGTCAGACCTGGGATCTCATCTCCGAAATCCGGTCCGTCCCATCTCAATACGAGGGTATATTTCAATGCGCGGCAGACGGCTCCCCATCAAAAGATCCCTTACTAGAGGATCTACAATCACCACTCCGACCCCTAACCAGCGATTCGGACCTACAGGCTCGCATCTATGAGCGTTATCTCCATTGCGGGGGTAGTCGGTACGAACACGAATTACCCAACATGCTGCCCAAATCTGACCATGCTGTGTTCGCGCATGGGGATATCGCACCTCGAAACATCATGATTGATGAGAATGGTAACATCACAGGGCTTATCGACTGGGAGTATGCAGGCTGGTATCCGGATTATTGGGAGTATGCGCAGATCATGAGGCCCGCGTTCTGGGGAGATTGGTCGATATGGATGGAGCGGACTGCCCCAGAAAGATGGAATTTGAGTGGTATCAATGCTTCTCGCAAAGTTCTGTTCTAGATGACATTGTAAAGATGCTTTGGGGTTGTATGTTGGCATACCTGGACCTTGTTCTCATTGATCATATGTTTTGTACTAAATGATATATCTAATGCATCTGGATTTCTACATTCTGCTCTCAGAATGCCCCAATAATGCACAGTTCTCATCAGCAAATGGTATGAAGTATGCAGTAAAGAACAAGAACAGTTAAGGTAGATAGAGCAGCAGACAGTCGGCCGAAGAGAAAGCGGATGGCTTCGTGCAGGGCAGAGGCACGTCAAAGACGAATTCTTTCACTTTGCCCCTTAGAAAGGTATGGGGGCAGTGTAGCGTAGGACCGCTATACTATAAAATACTCAATTAAGCCTTATAAAGGCACCCCGATCGGGAAAATCGTGATGGCCTAAAATCCGGTACATACTACTGCATATACACTGGGATTTAGGCCGGGCTAGCCGGCTTTCCCTTTCCGTTTGGTCGTCGTAGTGCTCGAGAGCATACGAGCTCGACACCGAGCTAGTTCGAGATCAGGACTGCTGGTGGTTGGATCCAAGGCTTCGGGTGGCTTCCTGGTCGTTGTCGATGATGGATTGTCGATTATATCGATTTAAATCAGGTTACTAGTGACTACCAACCCGGAAAGAATATACAACGTACATGCAACATGGTAATTCCCAATCAATTCTGGTACGGGTGGTAATAATACATACATGTATCCCCGGCTATTCTTGAATGAAGCGACCCTACTCACCCAACTCATCCTCGTTGTCATCGTCGTCATCGTCATCAACCCCAGACACGTCTTCCTCCGAAGAACAAGCATTATCGAAAATCCCCGGGGCCAAAATAGATGGCCGGGCCTTGACGTTTTTCGAAAGTAAGGCTAGTAGAAGTTTATCGTCATTGGCCCGACTTCCAGCAGCCCCGTTCATGACGAATGAATATTCATGGCCCATCTCCTCTACGAGGGCCAAGAGCATATTGTGTGGGAGATATCTTCCCGCAGTCCCCCAGAATGGCCTGCCCTTTTCTGCTTGTAGAAGTGCAGCGGCTTGGCTTGACTTGCCGCGGTTGCTATGTTGCCAGCACATCCGTAGTACCTGCACACAGTAATGGAAGTACAGATATCTAGCGGCTGGTCGGAAGCCTGAACGGAACTTCAGTGGACGGCCTTCTAGCTGTCTGAATGTCAGACTCGTCTGTCTAGAGACGGACTCGTCAAGTTTCTCCCAATCCGGGTCGATCAGCCTAACACGGTACTCCCGGGGCTCACACTCGAGCCAGTACTTGACCGCGGATACCAGGGCGTTGCCCTGAAAACTCGGAATATCAGGGACGATTACGAACTTCCCAGCATCCCAATAGCGCTCCAGCCTTGTATGCAGAAGGAGCCCGTTCCGGGGGGACAAAAGTTCTTCTGGCCTCTTTTTCCCGAATATCGCATCCATCGTATCTTGGCCGTTCATATAGGGAAACAGATGAGATGCTTGGATGGACTCCTCCTCTACATAATCCCCAATGATGGGATCCCACATAGAGGAAAGCGACTAAAGAAGCGGGCGAAAAAAGATTGATCGGTAGAGTGCTAGTTCTCCGCGCTAGACTGCAGGGCTATAGCCAGCACTAGCCTAGCGAAATCCTCTACGTCCTCGCGTTTATCAATTTTCCAGGCTCCCCGTTGTCGAATTTTTAAGAAGTCGTTCTTGGTGATAGCATTTCTGTCTCGGTCCCGCACGATAGCTATGTACTTGTCGAGGGCGTAGGCCTTGGTGATGTACAGTTCATCACCATCCTGAGAAATCAGCAAACATCTATACACATTAGCACTTGATTTCTGCGGGATGCTGACCCGGAATGAAACCAAATAGACTTACCTGGCGAGCGATCTGAGAAAGCTAATCAAGCCGAGATCTAGTGCAAACGATGCAAACCCTGTCTCTTCTCGCTTAGGCGAGGCAAACAAAGCAACAAGCAAACAAATCAAGAAAGCAAACTAGGTCTTCGAAAATGTTTGCCAAAGGGTCCTCAAGATCGAAGTAGCCTGCGCTCGCTCAGGGAGTGGCCTCTCAATACGCTCGGCGACAGAACTGTCTCGTGGGGCCTGCGAGGTGTCCACCGGCAATGACTAGGGAAAGACTCTGACCCTTGTCAAGGTCAGAGTCATCCCCTCATTCTTGTACACCAGCCAGACCTTTCGTGGGATGGCATACTAATTCTCAGGTGTAACATCATCTCCGTGACGGACCCAGTCGCCGCACTGCGAGTTGCAACGTTGACTTTTTTTTTTGGACGGTGTCCCCTTGGGGTCTGGATCCACTGGATGTCTGTCGGTGACCGTCCTGGTGCTCTTGACGCTGGCTTTGTCGACGAATGCAATGGTGACTGCTTTACTGTACGACGCATTTTTCATACGGTTCCACTCGTCGGAGGGAACGGCATCCTGTTGCTTCGCTAACTTGGAACCCGTCGGGCCCAAGCCGGGGTGAAAGCCAACTATGTTGCTTGGGCGGGTTAGGGTAAGGATGCCGTGGTAGTACGTGAGGACAAGGCTGTCGGTAACGCAACGTATGGTCGGAATTTCCTTGAATTGTGCTTGGCGTAAGTCTCCGAATTGGCGACCTCCAAAATAACCGTGGGTCTCCTAGGAGTCTTTTGGGGGTGGCTTCGTGGACCATCCCCCCCCGTCTGCCTTCTCCAGTCATAGTTCTCGGCGTCAATATGCAGCGTCGTGGTCGGATTGACAGCGGTAGGCAATTTATCAGGTGGAGCGACGACCTCCCCGAAGTCATGGAAAGGAGGCTGTATATGAAGCCTTCGAGAATGACCAACGCGACTTGCTCACTCTGCACAGAGACGAACGCATACCCTGCATGTATCGCATGTATGCATGTCAACACTATCCCTTGTTTCTGTAGAGGGAGGCCTTAGGGCTGGCGTAGAAGCCCGAGGATTGCGAGTGATAGCGAGGAAGAAGATATTAAAAAGCAAAGGAGAAGGACTATATATAGTCACCTAAGAAGTAAAGTTAAGGGAAATTGAGAGATATCTGAGGTGAAAGAAATGAATCACATACTTAATGTGCACGAGTAGTATAGAAACTGTAAGTGGAAGTATGCAATTGCTTCAAATTGGCGCCTAGAACTGACCAAAAGCGTGACCACCAAAGCTTGATCTGGTTTCCTCAAAAGCACTCTAGTAGATTACACTATATATCTCCGGGCGATGTTCTTCGATGGCGCAATAGCATTATAAAAATAATTGTAAGCCCAGTCAGAAGGTCAAATGATTCACCATGTACGGATCACGCAATTCTCTGGTGACTAGGTACAATACAGGAACCAGTGTGTACAACGGTCAGCTTTCGATGATAAGTAGGCAGAGGATTAATTATCCTTGATCATAATAGTCCAACAGAATAAAATCAATTTGACTTGCCTATATTGGTAATATCGTAGGAAGCGTGATGTCGGAACCTTGGAAAGCCGCGGCCCCAGGTGTTTGAGTTTAGTCATCCAGGATGAGGTCATTTTCGCAAAGCGGGGCCAGGAGATTATTCTTCTGAACTCGGCATTCCTAGTCAGTTTCTTTTCCTTTCGCAAACAATACCCCCAGGTTTCTTCAAGATGTCCGCCTCATTCAATATTACCGATCGCCTTCCTCTCCCGAACTCGAGTGTCCGCATCCCGCGCCTCGGCTTCGGCGTTTACCGCTCCCCCACCAACCAGTGCGTGCAGTCTTGTCTGAAGGCATTGGACGCAGGCTACCGACACATCGACACGGCACAGTTCTACGCCAACGAGGCAGAAGTCGGCGAGGCACTGCGCACCACCAGCGTTCCCCGAGATGAGATTTTCGTTACGACCAAGATCCTCAGCCCCGCAGCCTCGGTCGAGGCTACGTACGATAAATTGCTGGCTTCCGTCCACAAGATTGCCGGCGCTGACGGACACGTCGACTTGTTCTTGATTCACTCTTCCAGCTCTGGCTCTTATGGGCGGAAGCTTCTGTGGCAGGCGCTTGAGAAGCTGTACGCGGAAGGCAAGACGAAGAGTATCGGTGTTAGCAACTTCGGTGTGGGGCACATTGAGGAGATGCGCTCATATGCGCAAGTGTTCCCGCCTCATGTTAATCAAATTGAGGTAGGTGTTCAACTTCTTTTTCTACTCTAGAGTATCTACATAGGTAGTTCTCTGATCTGATCGTGATCACTGACATTCCATTTTTGCAGCTCCACCCTTGGTGCCAGCAGCGCGTCATCAACGAATACTGCCAGAAGAACGGCATTATCGTCGAGGCGTATTCGCCCATCGTACGAAACTATAAATCCAATGACCCAACACTAGTGGAAGTCGCAAAGAAATACGGCAAGTCCACTCAGCAGGTCTTGATCCGCTATGCGCTGCAGAAGGGCTGGGTGCCTCTGCCCAAGACCGACAACCCCGAACGAATCGTGTCCAATGCGGACGTCTTCAACTTCGACCTCAGCGCGGAGGATATGGCCGTGCTGGATTCCCTCGACCAGGGCAGTGCCGGCGCTATCGTGGAGGCCGTGGACAACGAATGAGCGATCTCCGGGGCAGGTTATTTATGACCCTGGCGCTTCGACACGAATCAGGTCCTACCAAGCGATGAAACGTAGCCACATTGCTCGAGGTCAATAATCCGGCGGCTGCATCAGGAAAGCATTGACAGATTGAAGCGTGGCGCGAGACGGGTTCACGTCATGTTTCGACGACACAAGCCAGGCTAGACGCTGTCGAATGAACTGCTTGCTGATCGCACGCTTGCTCAGTGAGGCATCGAAGTGGCCTGTAGAAAACAATTAGTTATTTTTCTCCTCTTATCACATAGCGTCTGAATCCATCACCCAGACCGCCTGGGCCATTGCATACATACCCTCGTCATTATAAAACAGACAAACGATCGCCAGAAGCGTCCCTGCCGAAAGATCCTTCCCATTCTCGCATGTAACCAGCACCGACAGCGACGAATCCGCCGGAAGACGGGCGCCGATAAAGTCGCGCACCTTATCCAGACATTTCCGTAGATCTCGGCTTCCCAGCTTCCCAGAATCACAGCCCAAATTAAGCCGCTTCGCATTGCCTTCTGCAGCCGCAGGACTTGCATTGCAGTCAATGACAAGATCATACTGACCTCCAACATCAACCCCGGATCCCGAGCCAATGTACAAATTGCGCGTTGGAGAAATGAGCGTCGCATCCTGAGCCACATCCAGCAGCTTATGCTCAGCCACCAGCCGCGCAATAAGCTCCGGCAATTCATCTTCAGGTGTACTCTTCAAAACAGCCTGGTTGGCCCAGAACACTGGCGGCGTCAGGCCATGCGCCCATGCCTCGCTATCATCGCCCGCGCCTTGGATGTATCCACCCTCGGACATTTCGGCGCCATGCACGCGCCTCGAAGCGGAGCATAGTACGAGCAGATTGTACTCTTCGCCCTTGTGCAGATCTTGCGGGTGGAAATATGTCCTATTTGCCCAGGCGATCTCGATTGGTTTGCCGAGTTGCTGGCGCAGATTATCAAGATCGAGTTTTAGGCTCTAGTTGTTATCAGGTATCAGCCATTTTTGTCTGGATGAGGAAGGGGGATGCAGTGCAACTATTGTGCAAGTTGCATTCGTGTTATGCATGCGTACCTTTAGTGAATGCACGAATCCTTCGATTCGGTTCTCGATCTGCGCTTCTTCTGATGCGCCTAGGTAATCCGGTGGAAGGCGGACTGGGTGATATGCAGTTGCGGATGGGAACAGGGCTCTGTTGAGGACGGCGCTCCAGATTGGGACAGTTTTTGATAATGCGTCGGGCATCACTAGGGGCGGGGTTAATAAATAGTTCGAGGCTTAGCCGTGGTCATGATATGCATAGTGACCATTTGGGTAAGGGGAGCTGGATGATCCTCTAATTGGGATGCTGCAGGTAGGTGTACATACGTTTTCCTCGGCGAGTTGAGTCCACAATTACACAGCTGCAGAATCAAAGAAAATATAGTCAGCTTTTTGCGTTTCCTTTTATGGGCTCTTGTAAGGATTCTGCAGTGATGGATTTGCCATGGTTTATATCTGGCTCAATGAAGGCCAGCCAAAGGTACCCTAACACAGATTTCACTCCACAAGCAAAAGAAGACAGTAAGAAGGGGGATTATACTAACCCCCCCGTGCTCCCTAGCTAGCGGGAGCAGCTGCAAGTTCAGCCTACGAAAGCTAAAATCCCATTGACCGGTATGACCATCGGTGCTTTTGAAATAAGCACTGCCAGCCTTGGCCGTAGGCGGGATATACCAGCTACCACAGCGCTCATTAGCTACCAGAGGTAAACCATAGTGGTCAGCGACCTCCTGTGCAAAAGCGGCATCGGTCTCAATAGACTGGAGCCGGTTGGCGACGGACAGCGCTGATTGACGCAGAGACGAAAGCGTCTGGGAGATTGACAGCTGCGCCGACGGGAAATGAAGGGACTCTAGTGTCGGGAAAGTATCGGAGGACCCCATGTTTGCCTTCTTTGGCTAGAGCTGTTGCCAAGTATATTTGGAATTCAAATATTGGTATCAGGTCGTACTCCGGGGTTGTACTAGGGGCCGTTTCGGGTTCAGCTGTGCAAAATGGCGATTTGGCCCGAGACCCGTTGAGCCGTGCTGATTAAATTGGTTTTGATTTGATGAAGGGTTATGTTGCGGTGTTTTTTTTTTGGGTCTTCGGGTCAAATGTGAGGGAAGGCCGTTGTGGAATTATCTTTGGGATTTGAGTCTGGCCAATCATCGTGGTTGTATGAGGTGGACCCGTGTTCGTGCAATGTATGTATACATATACAACACGCTGTGCTACATGGTTCCTGGTTGTGTAAATCTTTCTCTATTGGGATGAAATAATAAAATAATGGGTAAGGTTCTAGCAAGCCAACGCCAGGTTCCGGAGTGTCATGCTCCGGAAAGGAGAGTAAAAAGTATACATCTAAGGTTGGGCACAACTCCCCCTGGCACGGAGATGATGATAGATTAACCCTTTGACCACGGCAATAATAGAATGAGGTATAAAGCAGTCAAATGGCTCATCTCTCACCGGAACTGGAAAAGTACTATATGTACTCGCTACCGAGGTAATGTTAATGTCGGGGTTCTCTCCTAAAGTCCCCGCCAAGCATGCTCTGAACGTCCAAGTGCATACCCCTGTGCTCGATATCATCTGAGCGCACCAGTTATTTGAGAGGAGACTGAAAAATGGACCAACGGGCGGAGCTTTGCGCCTGCATACTTGTGTATGATTCTCAATCATTCCGTACCCCGGCTGCTTTTTCCGAATTGGAGTTCCGCCTCCCCTCGGACAGTGAAAGGACAGTGAAAAGACGGGAGCATGGCCGTGCATGGGTTTGGGCCTAGTAGGCTGATGTATAGTGGTATCCAGCCCTGGAGCGATGTCCAATGAAACGGCCCATTTGCAACCTAGAATCCTGTACGATCTAGACATCAGGTGAGAAGGTTACTTGCATATTAAAAGTCACTTGATCAGAGCACTCATAGAAGAATGAAATCACGGGATTGTATATCAAGGCAAGTTTCAAACTCGGAAAACATTGAAGGGAATCGGTGAGAGAAAAGAAATGTGAGAAACTACGAGAAACTGCGAGGTGAAACCATTCGCACCTGCTCGGAGTAGAAAAGAAGACGCTAGTCTGTAAACGGACTAGTTCACTATAGGTCTGTGCTTTTTTATTGGCTGAATGTCTGGCCGTCTCCCCAGGTTTGAGGTATTAGATACCTGTTTTTGTACGATAAAATAGGGCCAATCTCAGGTATCTGATACATCTGGCCCCACGTCAGTGACCTGCCCCTCCCGCTTTGGCCCGGTTTCCCCTTGGAGATTGTGATCGCGGCGTCATTGCTTTTCGGGGTCAGCTCTTGCCTTGACTTAAATACTCCGGTTGCCTATTTCCTCAACGGCATTCCTCTCCTCTTCGTTTGACCTGCATCCAACCACTCTCCTAGACTATACTAGACAGATTCCACCTTTTCTCGCATTCCCCATCTTAATAAACAAACATCTCGGATCTACTCTCCGTACTTTCATCATGACTAAGGTGCGAGGATTGCCGGTATCTCCCACGAGACCCACAGGTGCTAACTGGTACTGCAGATCACAGAAATCTTCTTCGATTGCGACAACACTCTGGTCCTCTCAGAGGAGCTGGCCTTCGAGGCCTGTGCCGACCTGGCCAATGAGATTTTGGAGGCCAATAACCTCCCCGACCGTTACACCGGCGAGCAGCTCATCAAGGACTTTGTTGGCCAGAACTTCCGTGGCATGATGGTCTCCCTCCAGAAGAAGTACGACTTCGAGATCGATGCAGAGAAACTGGAGGAATACGTCACGAAGGAAGAGGACAAAGTCATTGCCAAGTTGAATGCTAAGGCTAAGCCCTGTATCGGTGCCACCGAGGAGCTGGAGAAGATTTTCGCGGAGAAGAAGTACGGTCTGGCAGTCGTGTCCTCTTCCGCTTTGCGCCGCGTTCTCGCTTCTATTAAGAAAGTCGGTCAGGACAAGTTCTTTGACGAGGACAAGGTCTTTAGCGCTGCTAGCTCTCTGCCGAAGCCCACCTCGAAGCCCGACCCCGCTATCTACTTGTATGCTCTTGAACAGGTCGGCAAGTCTGCTGCTGAGACTGTTGCCATCGAGGATAGCAAGTCTGGCGCTCTTTCCGCGATTCGTGCTGGTATCCCCGTCATCGCCTACGTTGGCAGCTACAATGGCGAAGACACGCAGAATGCGATGGCGAAGGCCCTGACTGACCTTGGCGCAAAGACTGTCATGTACCATTGGTCTGAGTTTGAGGATCGTCTGAAGGATATCGAGAATGATGTCTCCGTTGATGTCCAGTCGAGCCTTTAAACGCACTGTCGCTGGTGACGCTTGCACGTCCACGATGTCATGATAGCGAGCGTATGGTCGTGATGGAGCTCTTTCTTCTATTATTTTCTGCTTTTTGTGCCACTCTATGTGTCATGGACTCTTGGTTTTTCTTGAAACTTTCCGTTCTCAAGGGCTTTTAGATTTCTTTGACACAAGATTGGCAAGACTTGTTTTGGGATTGGACTGTGTCCAGTCATTGCTACATTCTTCTTTGCCTGGTGCACCTTTATTCAGTATCTTCCGTCTTCGCATAGACAGGTTTTGATGCGCAATGAGATACCATTTAACTATACCTTTTTATTAGTCAGTTCGAGTCTTTACTTCATGTCCCGTATGACGTAGCAATCTTTTCCATCCTAAGATCGAATACACTCAAAGAAACATCGAAGACATCAATATCAGACTGATAAGATAAGGGCTAACCCCGCTTCCCCCGCCATCACCCCTCCCGAGGTCACTCCGGTTGGGATTGGTCGCAGATCTAGCAGCGTCAGTCTTGTACTCCATTGGACGGATAAATCATACGCCATCGAATCTCCGCCACTTGTTCCCACTCTTTCAATCTAAACCACTGCCAACCCATTACAATGTCAGCTCGCACGCAGGCCAAGTCGAAACTCGTCTCCCGGGGACCGTTGGTATGTTTACTCCAATTTCCCCGAGAGTCCCCTCAGCAATCAAGTCCCAGTCTGCTATGTATAAAATAGATTTGGGATGATACCACCAGTAGTACAACGCTAGGCCATGACTGACAAGTTTTACCAAACAGGATCCCAACGAAGCCCGCTGGGCTCGCATGGTGAAGACAACATACACTGACCCCCTGGGTGTCGAGCGAACATGGGAATCAGCTGAGCGCACGGTAAGACCTATCCCGCTTTGTTTTCTGCTTATCCGTATTCTGCGCGTTGGTCGATGTCCCGAGTATATGCATGACACCCGGTGCAGGTATCAAAATGACACGCCCGCAGGACTGCCACGAGGGCCACCTACGTGACAGACTAAGCTCCAGCCTCGTCTGAATCAGGAAATGTGGTTAGCACTAGTGGGGCTCCCCATCCTCGGGAACCTGTGCTCCAGGTGGCATAAACCCGGGCGTTGCCCGACGCATCAACCGAATTCACATGACCATTGGTTGCCTTGCAATGTAATCTGTATTGGGTGCATTGGTCGATCCCATTTACCAGCCAGTTCAAGCAACCTTTCAGAGCCTATGCTTTTGAAATTTGCATTTCGGATTTGATGCTAACCGCGTTGTCCAGACTCGTCCTGCTGGCCTCGAGCTCGATGGCGTTGGGATCGTCGCTATTCTGAACAAAGATACCGGCTCGGAGCTGCTTCTCCAGAAGCAATACCGGCCGCCAATTGATGCAGTTGTTATTGAGGTCCCTGCGGGACTCATCGATGCGGGTGAGACGCCTGAGCAGTGTGCTGTTCGAGAACTTAAGGAGGAGACTGGTTATGTTGGTGTGGCGGAGCAAACTAGTCCAGTGATGTATAACGGTATGTGAGCGGTGGCTGCCGGCTTTGTTTTCTTTTGCCTGCGTTGTTTGACCTTTTCGGGCGCTGAAAGCTGACGAATATATGTGACTTGATCAGACCCAGGACTTTGCAATACTAACCTGCATATGGTCCATGTCCGTGTCGATATGTCTCTCCCTGAGAACAAGAACCCAAAGCCTGAGCTTGAGGATAATGAGTTTATTGAATGCTTTACTGTTCCTTTGGACACGTTGTTTGACGAGATGAAGAAGCTTGAAAAAGACGGTTATGCTATTGATGCCAGGGTTGGAACACTGGCTGAGGGAATCGAACTGGCAAAAAAATGGAAGTTGTGAGCTAGCAATTGTAGCATATCTCACTAGCTTGCAGTAGGACAATAATTGAGACAAACAAACCTCTATTGATACAAATCTACTATTCCCACTCAAAGCAACCCCTCCTGCTTCAACCCCTGATACAAAGCCCAAGCAGCCAAAGTCTTCCCATCCCTAAGCCCCTCCTTCCACAAATCCGCCAAAGGAACAACCTTAAGCGTAATCTTCTCCCCGGACTCTCGCAACCCCGTCAACTTCCCCTGTAGCTCCTCAATCTCCTTGCGAGGCATAGCCTTCTGACACAAAAACAACGGAATAAACTCATCACTCCCGCCAGGAGACGGGTAAACAGCACTCTGCAGACGCTCACCGTAACCAGGTTCCTGCGCAGCCTGCAGCGCCAGTGAGGTCATATCAATTAAATCGCCCTGCTCAACCCGCAGCCCCGTCTCTTCCTGTATCTCTTTCGCCGCACCGCCGGCAAACGTCCCGCTGTCATCGAGCATCCCAGCCGGGATCTCCGGGAACGACAGCGAGCCCGCTGGAATACGGGGCTGGATGGTCAGGATAGCGCGCTTGTCATTTTCATTTGGGGAGGGTATATCATCCGGTTGGAGGATGAGCTATTCATAGAATTAGAAAAGAACGAAATAGGCTTATGTTTTCGATGGTGGGGCTGGGGCGTAATATTTTTCTTTTGCCGATATATCTACATGTATAGAGTATAAAGGAAACCCCTTCTTATCGAGTAGAAATGGTTCAAGTTTGGTGGTTGGGGGGTGTTGTTGGCGGGGGGGGGCAAACAACTCACCAACATGCCGACACTGCCACCCCGCAGAAATACGCTACCGGGCAAAGTCTCGCCCTGGCCATTCGATACCTCTGCTTTCAATTTGACGAAGCCTAGTCGCCCGCCACCGAACCGGTCCACGGACTGGATATTGATCTTGCGCAGGACATATGGATCACTGTGGAACTCGTGTGAGGGGTGTTCTTGTCGCGCGAGGGATTGCTGGAGGGTTGTTATCCAGATTTTGAAGGCTGGGAATGAGAGTAGATCATCCTGGCTTAGGTCTGGGATGCTATTCACGTGGAGGTTTGAGTTGGGGACTGTGAACGTTGACATGGCTTTTGTCTTGGCTTTGATGGTGATGGTTGGTCTGCGTGTGGGGGTGGGCTGTGTTAGTTTTAGGTGTCGCGCGGCAAGGCGGAGGGAGTTCATTAATTCGGGTTAAGACCTCAGCCCTTGGGATGTTTTACGATGGGATTGGTTTGTGGGTGTTTTGGACACAGCGCGTACGTGTGGATATTCATTGTTGTCAATGTTGCTTCTATGACGTCGTTGAAGGCTGGTACCCCTTTTCATACATGCACATCCTGAATGGGCACATTTTACATATATAGACATTGTATAAATATAGGTAGGACTCCCTTTGATTATGTAATTAAGTCTGCTATTGTCAAACGACTCTCTCAAATGTGTGGTGGATTCATTTCTTGAGCCCATTCGCAATATAGTTCCACCTTTTATTAGAGGCAACGACTAGCGCGTAGTTGGTATTCAGGGGTCAACTCTACCCGGATGCCTTCAGCGCTGTTATTTCGATATCACATCTTCTATGTGTCTGGCACTCGTCGAGTCGCACTTGAACTTGACATTCCTACCACGGTAATCTCAAGCGTTTATCCCTTTTAAAGAACGATTCCTCAAATCAAGAATTTTATTGGTCAATACAGTAGATTGGTCATCAGAATAAACTTCCCCAAGATTGCAGCTGCAGCTGCATCTCAATGTCGATGGGGCCCGACAGTCTCACAGACTTCCTACATAACGCACAAAGATTTACGTTGTGTCTTGATGGCGACTAGATAATATTTGCAGAGCCATATTAACCCTATCTGCTATACCAATGTTTCTTTTCTGTGGGCATTCATATCCTTATATGCGCACCGATATCGCGGGTCCAGAGGACATGCATGTCACCCAAGCTCCATTGGGCTCTAAAGAGATGCAAGTGGGAAAAGACTTCAGCCAAGTACTACATTAGCGGTCAACAGTGTCTAGTGTCTCCACGAATCCGTTGGTTATATTATAGAACCATTTATGTTCTTAGCTAGTCCCTCAATCTCAAAATAGACCAGGTATTAATACGGCATCCACCTTGAATTGCTCATATTTAGGAAAACAAAGCGGCCAGATGTCAGAGCCCTTTCAATAAAACCCGTCAGTGGTTACATGCATTTGCCTCATACTCCAAAGGTCGCATCCACCATTCTCGAAACAAAGCAAAAGCAACCTCCAAGATCATATGAGGGTAAAACAAGACCAAGTAAACCCCAAACAGATGCACTAAAGACTCACCAATCGCATCATACCTTCCAAGGTAGCCGAGCACACACCCTTTTGCCATGCAACCGAGAAGGATCCTAGATCCCTGAACTCTAGAAGTCACGTAGAATTTCACCCGTATGGATTTCACCCGGGCGAAATCTGCAGCCAATCTTCCCCGCTTCAGACGCTAGATTTCAACGCATGGTTCCATGCAAGCTTATTACACTAATTACACTAAGTAAATATCGGAAAATCCAAGTTCATTGTCGCATAATCTGTACTCCATAGGGGATCTCCCCTGGAACAAACAGACCTTCACCCGGGTGATGGATAAGTAGTGCGCCCACTAGTATCTTTCCTGCTTCCTCCCGTGTGGCTTGCAATATCACATCATCGCTCCCTTGCAGCTCCATTTTAAGTTGATTCCCAGGAAGGTCGAAATTAACGGGCTAGATCCCCTTTGTTCGGGGGAAGTGGAGCGCGTAAGTTGCCTTGTAAATTGCGACCCAGGTGGTACATATTAATTGGGTGGTTGTTTTGTTATATTGGATTATATATGTGTCTAATTGGATATTCAATAGAACTGAAACTGACTACATCCTAGGAGTATGGAGTACACGCTGTTGTTTTTAGACTGGGCCCCTTAAAACGCACACTTATTACGGGCGCTTAGGTGATAGTGATAGGCTTAGGCAGCCCTGCCCAAGATTTCTGACAGGAAGTGGATTGACTAACGTCATCGTGCCAAGCCACTTGTTTTAGTTTTGATGGATTCAAAGTCCAGGCTTGGAGAGATTCTGTACGAGGTGGCTGATGTTGAGTATTCCAATTGTACCCTACAAAGTCCACGTTCGTGTTAGGCCCACCACATAGTAAGTTGTATTGGATATGAGTCTTAAAGCTATTCCTAAGTTTAGAACTATGTATTACTGTATCTTGACTCAGGCATAGATAGAGATAGGAAATATTAGGTAGCAGTATACCCGGCCATAGCTCGGATCCCGTCCAAGTCGGGTCATCACCTGGGCATTTTGACAATCTAACAAAGCCATGTGGCCCACTACTGGGTGGATAACCCGTTAGCAGCTGTACATCAGCCCATTTGCAAGTCTGTTGAATGATCGCCTGTCATCGGACATACAAGGAACCCTGTCCACTGGTGATTCAACAAGGCGGCTAGTGATGGTGTGCCTACAATGTATGTTGTATGTTGTAGCGCAGACAACCTGTTGACCAAGAGTTGCCTCATTCTGGGGTGAACCGAAGAGGAAAAACGGTAATCTTCACTTCGTACATAAGCCGTCAATGCTCAATGCGAGAGCGAAATCGCTAAGCCCACAAGGTCCATCCCAGTGCCTAGACGGGCCAACAGACATCAAAACAAAGGCTCTTTGGCCGAAAACGCCATGGCCCATGCTGAAGCTTGGTCAAAAGAACCGGTGTGGTCGAATTCGGCGTTAGGAGCCAAATAGCGGTGACGGAGCAAACAATGCCCTAGGGCTAGCGCTGCAAGGGCAACCGGGTTCGCTCCTTGACCCGGCGGCTTCCCCAAATCATGAGACGGTGACTGTCACATCTAAATGGTATTGGGATGATGATCTGGAGGCTGTTCGGCGATGACGGAGGTAGACTTGAATCCTACGACCGTTTGGCGAGGCTGTCAAATAACCGAGGGGTCAGCTGTTTCAAATAAGACCTACTTCTTCAACCTCTTGCAGATCTTGATGATAGTTCGGCGAGTCATGCATATGAAAAAAGTGAGGCAGAAGATATGGACCTGGGGAGTGCAGGGCGGCTATTACCTGTCTGCCTCTCTTAACAGGCGCGTCGAAGCTTGGCACCAGGGGCCATAGAACCATTCAAGAAGAGGATCGAATGTTCCAATGACACAGTTGCATGAGAATCGGAGAAAAGGGGCATGGAGAAGCAATAGAAATAATTTAAAAAAAATAGCTGAAGGCAACCGGTAGTTCGTATGGTAAAATATAATACCCAGCCACTCCGTACTGGCACATGTGCATGATCGGCATCCCCCGGGATCAGACAGACACCCAGGCAGTTCCCAGGTTGCCTTCAATTGTGGATTTTGATGTTCTACGCTTCTACATACATTTGGTATAAATTAACTAGGTTTTCCATATCTCTGTTCCTTCATGACAACATGTGAAATTTGAACATCTCTCTTTTTGGTGCGTTCGCCACTCCCAAGGTGCAACCGATAACCTAATTCTCCCTAGATGGTTGAAATGGCCGACAAGCCACTGTGCCGTAAGGAGGCAAGACCGACTCAGTGCAATTTTTATAGCCTCTTGGATGCCAAAACAAAACTCTCAGGCGGAATTGTCCGTAGCGTGTCACCTAGGTATGTTGCGACCACCGGGCTGTCGTTACTTATCTTTTGACTGTTCATCCAGGCGAACTTTGAAAAGACTATTGTCGGAAGAACTTATCTCTGAATCAATGAGTACCCACGGCTGCTGCTCCATCACCACGCCGATATCCAGTGCTCGGCCAAAGTCCACGGGCGTCCTAGCAGACGATTGCACTATGGAAACGCTCAGTAGTCATGGCATGCGAGCTATTAGAAGTCCCGCTTGCACCAGTGTAGGCCATGTCGGCAAATCTCGTCGCCGGGTCTCCAGAGATCCTCGGCGGCTGTCGGCTTCGGCTTCTCAACACTTGAAGTCCGGCGTGCCTCGATGTATCAATAAACACCCCACAGATCCAAAAATTGAGATCAGTGCTCCCAGGCAGGAAGAAGAACCGAACCTACCTCAAGCCCTTGCGACACGTCCCGAATTGCAAAGATCACAGTCAACACCCACTGCTGTGCACAGTCAAAATGGTGCCGGGTTTCAGAATGCTTGCCACACTACCCAAATGCAAACGCAAGCGCAAGTGCAAGAATCACGGCACACAGAAAATGATCAAATATCAAATCGAAATGTGGCGATGGTGGGTGGAGAGGCAGTCACTCAGGAACCAAAGCCTCATGAAATGTTTAGGCAACCGGAGACCCACACCATCACCGAGGAGCAACTGATCAACGAAGTGCGCGGAATTTATACCGGACTTGTCATGGTGGAAAAGAAGTGCATTGAGATCGACAGACAACAAGCGCAATCAAAGGCCGAATTATCACAGCCTCAGTGGCAAACGCTCGTCTCGCTACACCGAACATTACTTTACGAACACCATGACTTCTTCCTCGCCTCCCAACACCCGTCAGCTGGTCCTGTTCTGAAAGACTTAGCCGATAAGTACGCTATGCCGGCGCGTATGTGGCGGTATGGCGTGCACTCATTCTTAGAGCTGTTGCGCCAGAAACTCCCCGGCTCGATGGAGTATATGCTCGATTTTATCTACCTCTCGTACTCGATGATAACACTACTACTTGAAAGCGTGCCGGATTTCAGGGAGACTTGGATTGAGTGTTTAGGTGACTTGGCACGGTACCGGATGGCCGTGGAGGAATTCGACAAGAAGGACCGTGACCTCTGGGCAGGGGTATCGAGGTATTGGTATAGCCAGGACCGAAACCAAGAAAATGGCCGCATCCAGCATCACCTTGCTGTTTTAGCTCGCCCGGACGTTCTTCAGCAGTTTTTTCACTACACGAAAGCATTGATCAGTGTGCGCGCATTCCCAAATGCTTTCGACAGCATGACCCAGCTCGTCGCTCCTCTGATGAAGATTCAAGAGGGAAGTTTAAGTACTTTATTCGTGACAACTCACGGTGCGCTTTTTATGCAAGCTCCGGTTGAGGAATTTGTTTCTCGAGCGAGTGTCTTTCTTGCTACTCTCCGTAAAGAAATTAGCCGGGTAGGGCGACAGGGGCAGGAAAGTGTCCAACTCATCTCTTGCAATATCTGTGCGATATTCCAATATGGGAGGAAAGGGGCGATGGAAATAGATTTCAAATTGAAGTCGCGCAATCCCACGGCAGAGGATCGCCTAGCGGCAATGAAGTGGGCATCAAGTACAGCCGCAACAAAAACACCTATGCACGCCGTATACAACGATCTTTCGTCCCAGCTCGCATTCCGGGCGAGCTCTCTCACGTTTCACACGTTGATCGTTATGCTCGGCCAAATCGGGGATCCAAACATGTATCCGAGTGTGCACATCTCTATGGCATTTGTCTGGTGTCTGACGCTCAACCCGGCTGCTATACAACGACTGGAACCGCTGATTCCGTGGTCGTTACTTGCAAGTTATCTAAACACCTTGTTTCGTCCCGACACGATCGTTCCAAAGATCGAGGATGAAACATTCCCTCTTCTTGACGACTCAACTATACAACAGCTACCGGAGGACTTTTTGATTAGAGGACAGGCGTGGAGCCGGGTTTATTACCCAGAAGGATTCTTCAAGGAGGCTCCTACAGAAGACGACAGACCACCGATAGAAGAACATTCGACAGTGATTCCTAGAAGACATCGATGTCTTTGGCTTGGAGTGAGGATCGCAACTGTCCGTTTTCCCTGTCCTGTTGCCCTGCCCCTATTAGCATATTGAAAACTGACCATCTATCTCATACTAGTACACCCGCTGGATGACATACGATCAGACGCGACGGTTCACACCCACCCGATTAGCAGATGAATTTGCGCCAATGGCTGAATCACCCGCTTACCTCTATGGCAACCCTTACTCACTAGGCACTGAGACATCACCCCCCTCCGATCAGGAGATGCAGGAGGTTTGAGAACGCGGTTGGGTGACTGCTGGCTCTGTGGGTTCCGTTATGGCGTAGGCTGTGCGTCTTGGCGGATCAGTTTGGGCTGGTGGGATCCTAAGGGCTTCTTTTCTTCTGTTCGAACAAGTGCTCAAGCCTTCTTGAGCAAATCTTTTGGGCCCTTTCCGTACACGAAGCCAGAGAGTGGATCCTTTTCTTTCGTTATTACCAGACAGGAAATTTATGAGTCGCCCTCGACTACACGACAGATATCAGCTATCAGATTACTTCTTGGACCAACCCTGGAAGGCATGCCTCTGCCTGGACACCACTATCCAAGGACTGGACCGTTTGGAATCTCCGGATTATTGCATCGATTGCCATGGATTTATGGGAACTTAGCCTGTCCCGGGATGCTCTTGCTTCTGTCCATCCCCATCCGGTTTCACTATGATTGGGAACATAGCCTGTCCCGGGATGCCACGTTTCTGTCCGTCCAGTTCTATAATGACCGGGAGCTTTCGCAGGCCTTTTGATCAGTTTCCGGACATTGGGCGACATTCAAATGTGATTGAATCTGTCTTGTTGGGAAACAAGACTCCAGCTTCAATCGCTTCCTGGACTTGGATTGTTGCGTGCTCCTTCTATCCAGAAGGGGCACATTCAGAGCTATTACAAAGAAGCCTTGGCTTCTCAATGTGTTATTTTGAACTTGCTAGTGGACGAATGAGTGTGGAGAGAATAACCGACACGAGGCAGGGGAAGAAAAAATGTTTGACAGGAGAAATAAGACGATAAGAGAAGGGAAGTATGTGGATGAAACCTGGAAATATGGAAGCTTTTAGTGACAGTCCCCTTTCCTATTTGGGAAGTGTTCGCATATAGTATATACACCCCCTTGTCCTTCTCCCCGACTTCCGAGACTTTCTCCTTCTTTAACCCCATATCCATTACTTACTTTTCAATGGCCTTTTTAGTGGCTTATGGATTGCAGCATGCTCAGAGAGTTCAGGCACCATAGTCCTGTTCTCCCTAGGCCAATCTCTGTAAGGTTGCTATGTCTTGCTAGAGGCGCCACTCTAACTTTGTCCATTGAAGTACATCTCGAGTGCGCATATTTACGAGGAACTGCGCCATTCGATAGAGCAAGAATCAGGTCTTGTATGCTACAATGTCTTTTCCAAATGAGCTACCCGTGGACAATATACATTAATTGTAATAGAGCAGAACAATAGATTAAAATATCTTTTAATATATCTGTATATCTTCTAATACATCTTCCAATATACCTCCAGGGCTTCTAATATAGTTCCAATATAGTTTAATTAGTGTCTACGAACCGTGGCTCCCAAATGTGGATCTTTTCCATATCGGCTTGCGTGTTGCCGACAAAAGGCCAAGCTGGCGATTATCAACTAGCAGCATTCCTCCCCCTCTCTTCTGCCCTCTCTCTCTCTCTTCAAATGCTCAAATGGCGAGGATCATTCTGCCTTACCTCTATGAATGATCCCTTTCTCTCTCGGACCTAAGTGCTTGCCTCCCTCCGGCATCACTCACTCCCCATTCCGCATCTGTTCCGTCTTCCGTCTCCGCATCTGACGTTCAGCTCGTCACTCCACAATGGCGGCAGCTTGGGGCGAGGTCTGTCGCCAATGCGTCAATACTGTGGTGGAAATCCCAGTCCAGATCTTACTCATTGCTTCCGTAGCCAGTTTGCTGGGACTGTTTGTCCTGGTGAGTCCACGTTTCCCCCACTCCGCTTGTACCGGCCAGATCGCGCGGTGGTACCCCGGACACGCGCAGCCCCAATTGCAAGTTACTGACCTGTCAATTCTTCATTCTATTTCATAGTTCTCATTATTCATATTTTTCGTTGCGCCGGTTCCACGAGAACCCCTACCAGAAGAAAAGAAGTATAGAACCCTCGCCAAAGATGGATCCGTCACAGATCCCGAACCCCTACCCTGCTGGCTCGAAATCCTAGACACCAAAAAGGGCGACAAACCCACCACAACCGACACAATCGCACCAGCCGAGCTATTCATGTCCGTCGTCGTACCAGCCTACAACGAGGAAGACCGGTTAACCGGCATGCTAGAAGAAGCCGTCAACTACCTGGAGCACATGTACGGGGATACAGCCAGCGCCATCGCCAACTCCAGCGCGGGAACAAGGGAGACGCGCTCGATGCGCAAACGCAAACCGAACGGAGATACCACCAGCGACGCCGCAGGCCGGGCCTCAGACCGCGGCTGGGAGATCATCCTCGTCTCGGACGGGTCGACAGACCGCACGGAGGAAGTCGCATTCCGGTTCGCGCGCGACCACCAGCTCTCTCTGCATCCCAAGGGACACGCGGGTCCGTGGACACCACAGGCTGCGGAGGGCGTCCATATCCCGCCTGGCACGATCCGCGTCGTGAACTTGACCCATAACCGCGGCAAGGGCGGCGCGGTCACGCACGGTATGCGCCATGTCCGTGGGCAGTATGTTGTCTTTGCGGACGCGGACGGAGCGAGCAAGTTCGAGGATCTGGGGAAGCTTGTTGGGGCTTGTCGGGATGTGGAGGATGCGAAGGGGAGGGCGGTTGCTGTTGGATCGCGGGCGCATATGGTTGGCAGTGAGGCTGTGGTTAAGGTATGATATTTGATGTCTAAGTGGGATGTTTTGCGTGGATTACTGACTTGCTCGATAGCGATCCAAGCTCCGGAACTTCTTGATGCACTCGTTCCATTTGATCCTGTGGCTCATGACGCCTCCTAAAACGGCTACTGTCAAGGATACGCAGTGCGGGTTCAAGCTGTTCTCGCGTAGTGCGTTGCCTTATATTGTGCCGTACATGCATTCCGAGGGCTGGATCTTCGACGTTGAGATGCTCATGCTGGCTGAGTTCGCTCGGATCCCTGTGGCTGAGGTGCCTGTGGGTTGGAGGGAGGTTAAGGGTAGCAAGTTGAATGTCTTGCGAGACAGTATTGGCATGGCTTGGGGCCTGGCTGTTCTGCGGGCAGCTTGGTCGCTGGGTGTCTATAGACAGCGATGATCGGGTTTGGAACTTGATTGTCCCTGGTATTTTCGAACAGTTTTCTATAGCAAATATATTGCGTCTTGGTCTTTTGGGCACTCGGCTTTTTTGACTTGGCCGTAGTGGGTGATTCAATGGATTTCCGATATAGTTCTGGGTTGATAGGTGTGCATTTTTCCTACCCGAAAGAGCTTAGCCTCTACATATGTATGTACTAAGGTGTCTATCTTAGTTGATCGACTAAATGAATATAATTACTTTTAGTGTGGAATGTTAAAATGCCACGTTTGCAACACTCCTTACACTCAACAGTCGATAGATGCGCCCATGGCATGTTGTCCAAGAACAGCATACTTGGGCCAATAGATTACACGTGTACATTTGCAAGGTCCTGGACGGTACTTGGCGTTGAGATTTCTCCATTTCTCCTTGTCCAATACATAGTTCTGAAGTAAAAACTCATCGGCTCCACTAATACGTGGGTCAACAGGGTCAAGGATCATCAGCCCATTTAAGGATTTCAAGGTTATATAAAAACTTTGCAAATGTATCCATGGTTCAGAAATCCAGGAACAGCCCTGTATGTACCTACGTATATAACTAGGTAACTACATGTAGAGACCTAATAAACCACTTTGAACATTCGCCGAACTTTAACACCCGGCGAAGTATATCGGCCTGGACAATGCCGAGAGTGTCTCGGCATTTCATATAAGGGGTCATGGTCTGATGCATCTTATCATCGAAGTACGGTGTACAGATCTCTATTTTTGTTTGACTTTTTCCGATCAAAAAAAAATTTCTGACGGTGGCGACACATCTATAGCGTATACACCCGAGTGGTACCACCATTTAAACGGGATTAACAGCCGCATTTCGCAAAGCTCGAATTCATCTATTGCTCATTCTTCTAAGGTTCTAAGCAGATATGACGAACCTCACTCCATCAATACCACCACCCCGGCTTCTCCAACTTCCAGCCGAACTCCGTCTCAAGATCTACGAATATGCACTCGACGTCCCAAACGAGTATCTAGTCAGCAAACCAATGATCGTACTAGGCGACCACGGCAACACCTTCACATCCCGCGGCCAATACCGCGCCTTATCAATGAGTCCACACTGGGTCGGCGAAGACGGCACCGCACGCAAGTTACTAGCGGTGAACCGACAACTCCACGACGAAGCCGAAGACTACCTCTACTCAACACACACGCTCTTCCTCCGCAACTCCTTCAATCTCGACCGACTAGCCGACTTCCTCGACACGCTCAGCGCAACCGCCCGCGCCCGCATCCGCAGCGTCGGCTTCGAGGTCTTCTTCTTCGTGCACACGCAGACCGGCGTGCCGAAGCGCACGCTCAAACAATACGAAACCGCGGCGCGGCTTCTGTCGGAGAAACTTCCCCGCTGGAATAGTGTGTTGCTTTACCTCGATCCGCGGTACTATTATCCGTCGGCGAATGTGGGTGGGAGGGATCTTACGGCTCGGGGAGTGTTTGATCTTGCTACGCGCTTCGGCGCGTTGTGTAAGGACGTCAGTTTCTATCCGTTGCCGAATGGGGATCAGCATTTGCTTGATGAGGCGCAGCAGTTTGTTTGGCGGAGTCGGTCGCCGATGAGACAGGATAATCGGTCTATTAAGGGGTGTTCGGCTTGGTCTTTGGATTTCAAGAAGAAATTGGTTCCAAGTCGACTCCAGTCCGCCTCGTCTATTTGCTGATTTTCCCTTTCGTTTTCTGCCCTTGTTTCTTTTTTATATATCCTTTTGAATTTTTGGTTTTTGATTTGACATCTTTTAGCATTCACCTCGATTCTTGACTTGGTGTTTTCACTAGCTCTGCTAGCCCTGCGCCATGACGTCTGAGCGCGGATTATACTGGTCAACTGCATGTTAAAGGTCGAATGTGGCATATGGCGCAAATGGCGTTCTTCAATTTCTCCATTCTTCCATGTTTATTTTACTATTTCAGCACAGGGGGCGAATTCTGGGCATACATTTACGGATATACTGCGCTTGTTGATATAATACTTACATATGTACACACATAGATAGCCTCGAGTTAATACAAATCACTTTTCTCATTTCAAACAGTCTAATAAACTGACCTCAATAGAATCTGACCTTGAATTTTCTTTGTTGCTGATCTTACAAGTACATAAGTAGGATGGCCCTCATACTGCTCTTGCCCTCTGCAATATATATATATATCTGACAATTGGAGTGAAATGTTCACTTCACTCTCACTCCCCTATTTGATTCTTTAAACAATATATATAAACGACAAGGTAGACCTGGATCTCCCACCTTATTAATGACATTTCCTATTAGAGTCCATTTGACGTCATAAGCGGTGGTCGGATCCGTTGACTGTCTTCGCTGGTTGCCTTCTTTTCCATTGTAACCTCCATTTCCCCGGAATTTGTGGGGTTCATGACTCAGTCTATTCATCTTTTCTTACTTATATCTGGGAATTTCGTACCTGAAAGCCACCCAAATCCTAAATCTACCCAAACCATTTTAATCTACGGACGTGACCCAAGGCCTGACATGTGCCATATTGGGAACCTCGCATGAAATTCCGTCGGAGTGCTCTGAGCTCATTGACCGCTTCTAGGAACTCCACTGGTCAACGTGGGAAAGGCGTTGCAGGTTGGGCACGATTGTGATTATCGTGTTACTATCGTCCACGCTACTATCGTGCATGTCCACGTCTATTCCCTAATAGATCCTTATCTGCCGATTTGCGCTCATCGTGAGAAAAACACATTTCGGACACAATGAAGACTACCAAATTACTAGACGGCCACGGAAGTCTCTACAAAGAAGTACGCTTCTCTCCGACCGAAACCCCTATCCGTCGCACAAAATCCGTTTCAGCCACATTCCCTCCTGTCATATCAGGCTACGGCCGAACCGCATTCCAGGACTCGGCGCGGGTGAATTCGTTCGCCATGGATACTTCCTATATCGACCAATCGCGGGCGCTTCTACAGAGCCAACGGCTGAATTTTGAGACGGAGAGGGAATTGTTCGCGCAGGAGCGACAGTTGTGGGAGAAAGAGCGGGCGCTATTGCGATCGAAAATTGCCGAGTTGGAGGAGTTAGTGAGGGGTCAAGGGAGCAGAACAAATCAATTGGGATCTGAAGCGGCCAAGCTTGTGCTTGCAGGTGGAATATCGCAATATAACACAAATCGCTTCGCAGCTCAGGTGTGGGAGGGGACAAGTCCAGACAGTCGACCAACAAGAGTATTCTCCGATCATGAATCTCCAGACCAAAGCTATCTATCGCCGATCTCTGAAAATGGAAACCCGCCATCCCTTGATCGGGCCCTTTCCCCCCAGTCGCGACAAGTAGACCGCTCTGCAGCGCCGAGTCACCCGGTGCCGATCGAAAGACTCGACAGCACGCTGGATGGCATCACGCTCAAGTCCACGGCGCTGCCACCGGCCGTGGTAGCTCGTGTGATCACTCCGCCCTCCCCGTCGCCCCTGGTAACCCCCCTGACACTGCCCCTTCAACCGCTGCAAGGCCCATCGAACACCGAAACAGTCTCAAATTGAAGCTGTCAGAGCTCGGCCCGCCCAATGAGAACTTGCTCCGCCATGCAGGTCACACCCCGATGGCGATCATCGACGTTGATGATAGTCGACGGTCCACCCAGGAGGGGACCCCCCTCGAGGTTGCCTCCCAGGTTGAGGAGACTCCATTTGCGCCCGTGGCGACGAACGTTCGTCAACCTTCCGAAAATGAGATCTCCTACTTTCCGGATGTGCCAGACGATCCCGCTCTCCAGGGGCCTCTCGGTCTGATCAATGATGAGGAGCACGACTCCAATTTTTTGAATGAACTCGATCAGAAACTCCTTGATCAGGCGAAAAATATTCTGGGCTCGGGTGAATCGGCTGATCCTAATGAGACTGATCCTGAGTCTGAGTTCCCTCGCGAAGAGGAAGAACCTGAAATCAAATTCAAGAAATCTACTAATTTTGGCACTGCATTTGGAATATCGAACTCGAGTCATGTGTAAGGAAGCACACATTTGACATACATCTACGCTTGGATCTTTGTGATGTGTGATAGATCCCATGTCTATTTTGGATCTCTTGGTGTTTCCTCTTTTCATGGAGTATATGCTTTTGATGCTGTAACTTTTTTTTTATATCTTCTTGCTCCTTTTTGGCGATATACCTTATGAGATTATGATCTATGGTGATATGTGCAATATAACCTCATCTATTTCCAATTGTCTCGGATTTTCTTTTGCAGTCTGCGTTTCTGAGGTTTGACTTGACAACAGTCGCAAGTTGCATTTGGACTCACCTGTTCCTTGCGTGTGATGTATATGCATTCAATTTTAATCCCATACCCTGATTGGTTCCTTGGCAAGTCTCCTGCAGTTAATGTTTCTGTGCTTTATTGGCTTATCCCTTGCATCTATACCTATTAGGTACCTTTCTTCCCCATGCACGTGTTTTCGTATTCTCCAAACTCCATCTGCATAATGGAATTATCCTGTCCTACATGAGCTACTACAATTGTACAGCTCAGAAGCTCGGGGTAGAGCTCGTGCATAAGCTTTACGCTGCCCAGGGCATATCGGGTCTCTCGACAGACCTGCAGGTCCTGACTATCGAACCATGCTGCTTGCTAATTTCCAATGACCTCCAATGACTTGGTTCCAGGCCCCCTAAGACCTGATGTCTCTCATGATTTCCTTTCTCGGCGGCCGTTGACTTTGTACCTTGCAGATCACTGCCCTTGTGGCTTTTTTAGATGAGTGCCACCAAGCATTAGTTCGTGCCTTGCAGAAATATCCCCATCTGGTCCTATCTGGTCCTGGATAGAGCCCTTGGCTCTCTATCCCCATACTTTTCAAGTGTATACTCTGCTTGGAGGCCAAAAAGTACATAAGGGTCCCTGCTCACGCCTACTCTTCCGTTCTTCATCAAGCATCACGGTCTCTAAACAGTCATTCGCTTTCTCTCTCTTTCTCAACTCTCTTTCAACCACTTTATCAACTTGACATTTTCAATCTTCGGATTTATTTAATAAATATCCATCTTCCTACTTCCAAACCAACAAACCAAACCAAACTACCGCAACAATGGTCTCCACTACTATCAACTTCTCCGGCCTCATGTGCCTGGTCCTTGCTCTCGGCCCTGCCAACGTGCTCTCCGCTCCCCAGCTGCCCGCTCTCCCATTCCCGGAAATGATGAACCAGGCCCCCGAGACCACCAACCACGGCCCAGGCAACAGCGAGACCTCCGCCGGCAGCGGCGTCAACGTCGGCATCCCAGGCGGTCCCTTCGTGAACGCCGGCGCCGGATTCCACGAGTCCCACCGCGGCCCCTGCGGCCCAGGCTCAGGCTCTGACCAAGCCGCCGGCGCCGGCGTCAACGTCGGTATCCCCGGCGGGCCCAGCGTCAACGTCGGCAATGGCATGCACCACCACGAGGACGGCTATCCTTGCCCCGAGCCTCCCATTGTCGTGCCCACTACCACCACGGTCATCCCTCCCCCCGTTGAGACTGTTATCCCCCCCCGTTGAGACTGCCCACCCTCCTACCTGGACCGTCCCTACGATCGTCCCTCCTGCCACCTTCACCACCCCCATCTCCGTCCCACTCACCACCGCCCCGCCCGCCTGGGCCCCCTCCTCCACCCCTCTGATCCACCGTCCCGCGCCCACCGCATCGGCCTCGCCTTCCGCCGTGCCTTCTGCGCCTGTCCAGCCCGTCTTCAACGCCGGCTCCGCCCTGCTTCCTGGCTCCGTCCTTGTAGTGGCTCTTCCCGTTATCTTGGCTTTCTTCAACTAAAGCTGCTGTGGCATCTACCGAACACGATAAAGAATGGCGAAAATGACCCGGATAGACCATCGTCAGCGACATGGTCTATCTAATGATTGTCCGGACCTGTGTATCTCCTGCTTTTTGACATCTGTATTCTTTGCTTACTCTTCTTTTTATAATTTGTCTACGTCGGCTGGTGTACTCACCCCAGATTACATGTATCTTCTATGCTCAGTGAGAGCCGACCTTTTACTTATCATGCTTTTTGGCTCTTGTCCAGCTACTGCGGATGGTTGTCCAATTTGTTCACTTTGGGCGTCCACGCGTGCTTTGCACTATTCGGAGTTCTTATGTGGTTTATTGTTACTTGTTTTTGATGTTACTCTCAATTGGAATATATTATTTTGATATACTGTTGATTTTCAAGTTCTATTATGTTCTATTATGTTCTATTAAGTTAAATTCAATAGTTCCAGTGGGGAGAAATGCTTGTACATATTCAAGCGCCTCATGATGCGATCACTATTCGACTTCACAGACTTCCCCGCAGCCCAATTGGTGACCAAATCAAAGCACCAGAGTTCGTGAAATTCGAAGATTTACAACATCAACCTGTGTCGGCACTTGTGAACAGCAAAGAAGCTCCAGACTTCTGGGTCAATCTCATTCCTCTCCGCGACTGGTTTGCAAGACTTGTTATACGAGAGTTGAACGCACATATCCGTCTCTGGCTCCAGAAAGGAAGATACGGTCATACTCCTGAAGACAGCGATGAGGTTATTGTTGAGGCTACGGAGAGAGAGAGATAGATGAAGAAGAAGTGAGGTGCTGATGAAACTATGGAAAGAAGCTGGTATATAAGCCAGCGATATATGACAAACAGACCGAGCTAGACAAAGGCTCAAAGAGCTCAGTCTGCACACAGAGAGACAAACGCATACCCTGCATGCACTGCATGTCAACAGTTATGCAACTCCTAGAAGTTCTACGACAACTCGGAAGGCCAGTAAAGATGCCAACTGTTATATGGAGACACCCGGGACATTCAGGGAACTGAACATCCGAGGAAGGGGAACGAGGAGCAACAATCCAACGTCATCATCACAAAGAAACTTCCCCGCAATATCTATCCGAACCATAGTTACTTTCACGAGCCAATAACGGTGTCACACAACCTCAACGCTACACAGGGACCGCATATACCCATTTGCATGGGGAAATGAGGCTCTGAATAGCTTCATGTTTCGAGTACACGGTACAGACAGTCCGTGTACCTCCAACGTTTGGGCCAAGTCCAAACTCTTTACAGACCAAAGTAAGTGTTCCAACGGAATCATGAGCAAAATATCATACTCACGCAATTATTACAGTCATTCCATATGAATCTACGCTCTTCACTTCAATACGGACAAGAGTGAAGAAGTTGTTGCCGAAGTTTTGCCACATGCAAATAAGAACTCATTTGAGTTCAATAGCAGCCTTTTATATGTCCGAGACATATGCCGATTTTGGAAATCGGAGTCTTTACAACGGATGAAGGTAAAATAATAAACAATGATATCTAGATGAAATGGAAATGCTAACTCTAAAAGACACAAATCAACCAGGAAATCGAGTATACCAAACGGACTCCAGCACCACACGCTATGAAGCAAAAACCAGAGGACCTATTTCAATACTTCTCCTCTGCGTTCGATATGTCTAAATTTAACACTGTGTTCTATTGGGTATCAAAGGTTATCGATTATTTGCGGTCGACTGCACGAGGACAATAGTACCTGACACAAGCCTGGGTAAACCTTGCAGTGCAAGTGAAACTTCATTGGGATATCGAACAGGCAGGAAACCACAAGTTGATCATCGGAAACTGGACTGAGATTGTACGTTGGTGGAATGTCATGGTACAAGATCGACACTATAAGGATGTTGTCCGTTCTGACCTTGCTGAAGTCCGTTCGCCAGTTATAACTGGGACTAAACGCAAGGCTGGTGAGGAACTTTTGGCCCGACGACCATTGATGTTCAATTCATGCCCAACACCGGTATCACGTACCTTAATAGGAACACACTCGTATACCTTCCGCTTTGAGACTATATAGTCGGCCGCTTGTATGGCCGTAGTCTTGGTGGTCTATCCAGGTACTTCTCTCCGACAAGTCTTTTTATATGTCTTAGGTATGTCTTTTTGAGTAGTCTCGGTTGGTCTATTTAGATATCTGGTATGCAGAAAACGGCGGCAGGAGACTTAACTTGTGAAACGGACTTCCTATACATGTATATAACTTTTGAGATTATACTGAACCTGAATACTAAGAATGGTCATACAGAAACAAAGCCTTGCCCCCATCTCAATACAAACATCCATACATGTATCTATTTGATATATCGGCCTTTTCTATTTCCTATCGTTATTAGTTCAACTTTCCTTGGGCTTACTTCAATAATGCAAGGGGCTCTGTTATTATCTCGCTTTGCAAGATGCCTACTCTGGAATCTTCACAGATCGTAGTAAAATTGCCATGGGAAGACTCCCAAAGCCAACGAAGATAATACACAGCAAAAGCAACCCAGAAAGGGGGAAAGGAGATTATCCGTGCTCCCAAAAGCAGATTAACGCCAAACTCATATCATGTCATGCATATCACATTTCGAAAATCAAGAACAAGGGAGCAGCACGCCAGATCCTAGCCACTCCCCAGTCCAATTTCTCCAAAAAAAAAGTATAGCTGTCTGGAAAGTAAGGATCGGATAAGACGAGTCTGGACCCCATTAAAAGAAATTATACCCCCATCGTAAAGTCGTGCTCAATGCCCGGCGTCACACTGGCAATGAACTTGAGGAACACAACTAGGTACTGGTCTACCCGGATAGCAACCTGTTCTTCCTCATCGCGTTGCAGCATTTCCCACTCGTCCCCGCCAGGCTGTGCGTGGTGGGAGTCCCCGAGCGACATATTCTTCGTCTCATCCACCAGGCCTTCCAATCCGCCGCCTGCCCGAAGAACGCGGTCCGCTTCGTCGCGTGACTGCGTCTGCTTGAGCTTGTCGCGGCGGAGCTTGAGCGCGGCATCGGCACGATCCAAAAGTGTCTTCATCACAGAGGCATGGCGGCATGGGTGTACACTGGCCATCTTGACGCTGCCCTCGAACCACGGGAAGTCCTCTAACGTCACGGTCTTGTCTTTGTAGTCGCCGACGATATCCTCCATCATCAGATGTGGCGGAAGCGGTTCGGATGGCGACAAATAGCCGGACAGGTAGAGCCGGGGTGTGCGGTAGAAGTTAGAGTAGGTAATGTAGAGAGTGTAAGTGCGGAGAGATCTGGACCGATAGCAAGCCACGGGTTAGAAAAGAGGGCAAGGTGAAGTTTGAAGACAGAGAAACGGTACTCACGGTGTCCCTGACTGATCATCTGTCTCTCGGATGATGGCTTCCTCATCATCGTCTTCATCCTCCATATCGGGGATGTCATCATCCTCCTCCTGCTCGCCCAGATTTCCAGATTCATCGACGGTCCGCACGTCACGAATCCGAGCTTCTTGTTTATCATGGTCTGCCCCAGCGTCGCGACCGCCACCAGTCCGCAACCATCCATCCTCCCCATCGTCGGCCACTGTGCCTTCACCGCCGTCGCCGCCCGAGAGGAAATCCCTCACGATCTCATCCTCGAGCCCTGCATCTCCGGCAAAATTGTCATTCAGCCTCCGATGACATGGCACTCCGCGAGTGACCAAAAACTGCTTGCCGTCTGGAAGGTAGGATACACGTTTTGCCGGACTTGATGCGTCGGCCCATGACCATGTGGGGAACTTGTAGACTAGATAATCTCCGGCGAGAACAAACTCCTCTGGGGTGATTTGGCCGGTGTTGCGGAAGGTGGACGTGCGTGATACCGGGGCCAGACGGTCCCGCCAGGTTGACAGTGTAGAGTGTAGGATATTCATAGTGTTTCACAGGTGAGGGTGAAGAGAGAGATACAAAAGAAGCGGCGGGGGTAAATGATAAGCGGTGGAGCACATGATCCGCCCCGCGTCCACGGGTGAGCGTCATTTTGAACTGATATCCACGTGACGGTACCTGCTTATATAAGAACGTTATTTTCCCGAGCCCAGGTGATCTGGAGTTAACTAGTAAACTATTCTAGCTCAACATCCTTCCATTTTCTCAGAAATATTTATTTATTTTTGCCAGAAGAAAAGTCATGGCTTGGGCATATAAAAAGGTCTGTATCAGGTACGAAGGGCTAACTAATGTATCTGCCCTAATAGAAGGAGAGCAAACGCCATCTCCATCTCTACCGATTATTATACCAAGACAATGATCCTTTTTGATCAGAAAAAGTTGTTCAAAGCAACATATCTCAACTTCTTCAAGCAAGATTGTAGTTTGAGATTCATATTGCAACCTGCTATATTTGAATAAGATACGTGAGGATTCTTGTACTTCTAGTCTGTATAAATTCCTGGCTCTTCTTACAGATGAATTTCTCTATGTACTATACGTCAACTTATAGGGCTTTCATATTCTATAGCATCCTTAGCCTTTAGTTCTCGGTGCTATATCCTACCTTATATGCATACATGAAGTAGGCTGGGGATGAGTGTAATTGTCAGTCTTCACCGTCGCTCAGCAGATAATTTGAGTATTCTAGGCGCGGTGCATATTGGTGTTTGCTATTTGCAACTACGGATTGTTTGTCAGGAATTTTATTGCCTATAATTACATTGCCAGCTACTTAATTTCCTAGGAAATCAACTGCCTTCCTTTTCCCTACTCGCTCAAATCACCTACTTTGGGATCATCCGGTCAGCCAACCACTTCTCTTAGAGATATATTTTCTTCATTTGCTGGAGTTATGCTGACACAACGAAGCATATGGTAACCGGGTGCACTAGCTGGAGGTTTATTTTGCTCCTTCACAACCATGGCTGGCCGTGGAAACCGGCGATTGCGCGGCCAAGGCCATACCAGCAATCCAGACAGGCCGAACAGCTTCGGAACCCGTAACCAAAGCGACAAAATCTGCAGGCAATTTCAGCGTGGAAATTGTACCTACGGCTCGACTTGCAAGTTCTCTCATGATCCGGCAAGAGCTAGTGGATCTGAGCCTGATCCTACAACTGATGGTTCGGCCCGGAAACGATACTTGGACTGGAAGAAGATCCTGAGAAGGAATTTCATCGGTGTCAGATCTCAGAGAGGACCAGAAGAGATTCTTCAACTATGGGCAGGGGCGATTGGAATACTTGACAGTGGCAATACAGGGGACCAACAGTTCCTTGTTAGAGACCTCGTGGATGACAATCTTGATGGACACGGGTTCATACTGGCAACTATCGATACAACCGGCCACGACTCAAATCGCCATATTCCTGTCTATGTTGAGCCATTTTTCAAAGTTATTACCCACCCTTCCCTTTTGGATTGTCTCTCTGTTGATTCATTTGTTGGCACTATGTACGCAACCTTTGGTGGCCCGAATGGAGATCGAGCAATCGGGTTTTTGGAAAGCGTTTGTCACTGCATGATAAACAGCTTTGAGCAAAACAGCAACAACCAGACTCTCGTTACTCCAGACATGGTGAAGTTGTTGTTGAGTGCCCTGTATCAGCTTCTGTACAGGGTCCGACGGGCACGCTTCCATGATGACCTTACTGCACTTCTCGGCTCATTGTACGAATTAGTCCACAAGATGACCAAAATCTGCTCCAAGGCCGACGTCGAGGCGCTTGACAACAGGATCGAAATCATGCGAAATGTGGTCGCAAGCGCACTCCGCGGTCTTGTTCCACCCACAGTACCCGAAGAAAGCGTTCCAAGGACTAGCACTCGACTAGCTCAATCGACATTTCCAATGGACATGGAAATTCCTGGTGGCAGACATGACAACGACCTTGCAGAAATCTCAGAGATTCAAATTCTTCCGACACAGGGAGAGATCGTCAGTGACTATTCGGAATATCTACCATCCACCAACTTTGCTCAGCCGCACTTCATTGCAGATCCTACGCTAAGATACATTGACTCCACGTTCCGGCTTCTGCGCCATGACATCTTCGGCTCTGTTAAGGATGTACTACGAGATCTACTGCGGCAAGGTGGCCCAAATCCCAAGCTATCAAACAAGGATACCAGGGCGCATATCTACATGACATCACATATCCAGCATGTCTTCGTTAATAGGAGAAACGAGCTTGAAGCAACAGTATCCTTCTCTGTACCACCCCAACTACGCAAAAAGTCTCTTGCCGAGCAGTCCAGATGGTGGAAAGACTCTAACCGACTAGAGGTAGGGACGCTAGTGTGCTTCTTGACTTCTGAAGGGTCCCGAAAAAGACTGCTTTTTCTCGAAGTCACAGTCAAGTGTTCCTCGCAAGAGCAAGAGAAACAAGAAAGTACCCTTGTCTCCAATCGGCATCCGCCCAGCATTACAGTGAAGCTCGCGACATGTTCACAGCAAGAACTAGATCTCCTCGGCCAAATTTACAGCGAGAAAATCCCAGGAACACTGGTTGACTTCCATGGCCTCATTCCTGCAACATTTGTCCCGATTCTTAAGAACTTACAGCGTGTTCAGCGTGAAGGGGAGTTAGCATTCCAGAAATGGATTTTGCCAGGCCAGAATAGGGATAAGGGGAGTACCGATATACCTCCACCGGCATATGCCCGAAAGCTAGGATTTGCCTATCCCTTCCTTTCAATCAGTAAAGATCGAGCCCGAGATATCAAGTTAGATCCCAATTTCCCGGAGTCTCTTGACCTCAAAGAGCTAGGAGTTTTGACTGGTCTCGACCGCGGCCAGTGTCAGGGACTTGTTGCTGCTCTCACGCGGGAATATGCCATGATCCAAGGGCCACCGGGCACGGGAAAATCTCATGTTGGTGTCAAGCTTGTCCAGGTTCTCCTCGCCATCAAAGCAAGCGCGAATTTGGGGCCAATCATCGTGATGTAAGTATTTCTTGTTCTACACATCTTCAATGGCCTAAACAGTCGGCCGTTTATGCGGTCGTAGTCCGTCGGTCTTGTCAGTTTGTCGGGTAGACAGCAGAAAAGGGCCAAAAAGGCTCGCTTTTGGAAGGCGGCTTTTCTATGTATAACCGTTGATCATATGGCTAACCTCAACGACAGGTGCTACACGAACCATGCCTTGGACCAATTCTTAAAGCACCTTCTTGCCATTGATATCCAGAAGATCATACGAATTGGCGGCCGCAGTCAGGCTACTAAGCTAGAAGGAAAGAACCTTCGCGTTGTTAGCGGCGGCATCAGCAAGACAAGAGTAGAGTCTCAAACACTCGGACAAACCTACAGCGACCTTAAGGAATGCATGGAAATAGCCGGGTATTCCATAAAGCCTCTACACCAGTCTCGAAAGGGCCCGACCTGGAAAGGGATACAGCACTTTTTGCGCCGGAAGTGGCCCGCTATACACAGACAATTGGACCTAATAGATGCCGAGGGATACAAACTGGTCATTGAAGATCCCCTCTTGAACTGGCTAGGAGTCAAATCGTTGAATTACTCGAAAACTGAGGATATAGATGAGCCCGATGAGCGCTTGGCAAGCCTAACACGCTCTGCTGAGCGAAATATCTATCACCTCTCGAAGTCAGAACGCCGAACTCTTACAAAGAGCTGGCTTAAGCAGTGGTGCAAAGAGGAGAGTGCCTCACTATTTGAGGCTATCAATAGCGCTAAGCGTTCGCGTGAAAACATACACGCCGTCTATAAAGAAATAAACCGACGAGCTCTGATTCAAGCCGACGTTGTAGGCATCACGACGACATCCCTTACGCGAAATATCGAGACATTGCGCCGTATAGGAGCAAGAGTCATTATATACGAAGAGGTAGCCGAGGTGATAGAGGTATATATAATCTCATCCCTTATGCTAGGCGTGGAGCACTTCATCCAGATTGGCGATCACCGGCAGCTACGGCCGCAGATTCAAAATTACTCGCTTAGCCTTAAGTCGTTATCCGGGAAAGCCTGGCAGCTAGATCGGAGCCAATTTAAGAGACGTGCTATTAGCGAGCCGGGGCTCAATCCTACCCCTATTGTATAACTCTATATACAGCGAAGAATGAGGCCCGAGATTTCGCAACTAATTCGAAGTGTCTATCCAAAGCTTGAAGATTATAAAAGCGTTATAAACGTACCTAACGTTATCGGAATGCGAGAGAATATCTTCTGGCTAGACCATCGACGCGATAAAGACACGAGCGAAGATAACATTCGTGTGAAGTCGTATAGCAATCGGTGGGAGGTTGACATAGCGATCGCTCTTATACGGCATCTTATTAGATAGGGAGAGTACAGTAGTAATAACATTACTCTTCTAACTCCCTATACCGGTCAACTACAGAAGCTTAGGGCATCGCTGAGCAAAGATTTCGAAATATATCTTAGCGAGCGGGATATAGAGACCTTAGCAGCCGAGGGGCTCGGGTTAGATACGGAAGAGACTCCTCAAGTAGGACCTCGTAAGACTATTAAGAGGAAAACGCTCCTTTAGACGCTGCGTCTTGCTACCGTTAATAATTTCTAGGGCGAAGAGGCGAAGGTAATTATCGTCTCCCTTATTCGGAGTAACTTAAAACGAAAAGTCGGCTTTCTTCGCACCGAGAACCGTATCAATATACTCCTCAGTCGAGCACAGCACGGAATGTACCTAATCGGGAATTCGGAGACCTACCTCAATATCCTAATGTGGGCTGATGTTCACGCTCAGCTCTCATAAACGAACGCAGTGGGTATAGAACTAGCTCTATGCTACCCCCGCCACCCCGAAATATCTATCCTCTGCTCCGAGCCTTATAAGTTCGAGATAAAGAGCCCCGAAGGTGGATATAATATCCTATACACCCGTCGTCTCGAGCCATATAGCCACCGGTGCTAGGCAAAATGTTATTTATCGTTTATACACTATAGCTTTGTATATTACAAGCCTTGTCCTCGAATTCGGAAGACCTGTGACCATATATGTCCTAAGCTCTATGGTGAAGAGTGTGGTCTTTGTATGGTTGAAATCCGCGACGTGACGCTTCCTTATAGCTATGTTAAAAGGAAGCTCATATGCTATCAGATATATAACCTGGTATCGATTAAGTGCGACGTGAAAGTGGATAAGGTCATTACTAAGTGTGGCTATATTCTCCGACTTGCCTGCTTTGTTGACGTTACGTCTGAGATTTTTAGTTGCACTAAGCCATATACCGAAATTCTCGGATATAGTCATAATTGTGGAGGTGTCTGTGGGAAGTGCTTGAAGGAAGGTGAAAACGGTGTAGTGTCGTTTAAGCATCCGACATACACAAAGAAATGTGATCGTCCACTTGGTGTCTGTAACCATAGGTGCCTTAAGGTATGTTATGATAGCGAAGGCTGTAGGAATTGTGAAGCCAAATGCGAGGTGAGCTTAGATTCCTCTATTTCTCTTATTTACATCCCTAGCTATTCCTATATTGTGCTAACACTAAAAAGGTTCGATGCTCACACTTAACCTGTGCCTCCACCTACGGAAAGGTATGTGCACCTTGTATCGAGACATACACTTGGGTTTGTCCTTACCAAGGTTCCTGCTCAATGCCATATGTAGCACCGTGTGATCGACTTCCGTGCGATAAGCGATGCACGAAAGTCCTCGATTGCGGTCATTAGTGCCCGAGTCTTTGCGGAGAAGACTGTCCAAGTGGTCTGTGTCAAGAATGCGGTGACAAGCCAGACGCTCGTGTCGACTTCCTTAAATGGAAATGTTATTCTGAAATCAACCTCGACGAGAGTCCAATTGTCGTGCTCGGCTGCGGCCATTTCTTTACTAGTGGGTCGGTCGATGGTCTTGTCCGCCTAGATGAAGTGTACACAAGGGACAGATCTGGCAAGTTCGACGGCCTTCGGGATGTCTCTGCTTCTCTTGCTAGTACCATACCATCGTGCCCTGATTGCAAGCAGCCCATTCGTCAGTTTGTAACAAAACGCTACAACCGTGTCATCAATCGAGCTGTTATGGACGAAACATGCAAGCGATTCTTAACCAAAGGACGCATCGACTTGGAAGCCCTTGATTCCCGTCTGAATACCCTCGCAGATGCGCTTGTTGCCAAAGACACAACGACGAGGCCAATTAGCCTTACTAAAGCGCAGATTAGCACTAGATATAGGGCCTTCGTCCAGCTTGCGAAACAAGCTGCAGTCCTCAGTAAAATGATGGACACAGGGCATCAACCGGCCAAGCGGCTCAAGGACGCTATCGCTTTGCGTCAGAAACCATCAGATGATGAAGCTACCACCGTCTCCAGCCAGCTTAAAAGACTGACAATATCCACGCCAAGACCTGACAACCAGATAACTCTTAGGGCACGATTGATCTCTATCAGGGCCCGAGAGTTCGTTCTTCACGATAAGTTCAGACTCTTGAATTCAAACGCGAAGGTTGAGGAGACAATCCTCACTGTTCAGCTTAATCAGCTCACGATACCGTTCCTGGAGGACTGCCAAGACTTGATCATCCAAGCCAAGGGTGGGAGCCTCTCCCGTATTGTCATCACGGCAACCCTCGCATTTGCCAAAATATCCGAACTGCTCGGATGGTACAATCGCACACGTCCAGTACGCGGAAAGGATGAGACTGATATGAAAAGACGGGCGAGTACAGGGTTAGAATCGCGTGATAACCGCAGGAATATGGCGCGTGAGTTCCTTGCCGATGCCTTGCATTTATGCGATCAATTGGGCAATTGTGAGGAACTTCGAGAGAAAGTTCAGGAAATGAATCGTCTCTTTGAAGAGGATCGATATGAGGAGATTACGCCAGAGGAACTTGCGTCCATCAAGATTGCCATGGTTGGCGGGCGAGGAGGCATAGCAACTAACTCTGGGCATTGGTACAATTGTATCAACGGACATCCGGTGAGTTGAATTTGCGGAATATTGGAGATCTTCTTCCTAGAGACATACATAGCTAACCTTTTCTGTTCTTTCTTCAGTTTGCTATTGGCGAATGTGGTATGCCGATGGAGCTAGCGAAATGTCCTGAATGTGGTGCGCATATTGGAGGACAAAATCACCAGCCTGTCGAGGGTGTTTCTCGGGCGGAGCATATGGAGTAGAATGGAAGCATTTATGTCGTTCATTTATCACCAGAATTTTACCTAGCGATCTTGCACTTGAATTCTGAAATAGCATTCATACATCTACTTTGATGTTACAGCCATGAGAGAGGCTATAGTATGTAACATATAGGTTCAGCTGGACAGGCCGCGGAATTCACTGGTGATTGGCCAAATCCGTGGAACAGCCAATCTTCTGGTGGCATATTCGGTCACACTTGCAGAGACGAGGCCGTCTATTGTCGGGTGTTGCGAGAATTCCTTCTGGGTGCGGACCGGGATCTCGCGAAGTCTTCAGCCGTGAGGCCTTCTGCTGATAGGGCGTTCCTGCGATCCTGCGGTATATTATTTGGTAGATAGCTGGGTAGCTTCTACCAGAACATCCTTCCCAGTAGGCTTTTGATCTTGAAATCTGATGTTCTCAGCAAAAGTCAAAGAATGTTCATTCGCCCTCCTCCATCATTCGCCGTCGCTCAATTTCGGCATCCACCTCATCTACTACCATTGGAATAGCTCTGTTCTTCCACCGACTGACCTCCGCCCGCATAAAGCCTTCTGTGCTTTTCATGCCGACGACCAAAAAGCCGAGCTCTTCGCGATCAACATCAAAGACTTCCCACCACTCGCCATCCACAAGCTTTACCTCCTCCTCGCGTGAAGCGAGGTAAATGGCAGCCACAGCCAGGGCATTTGGTTGGTGGGTGACATAAAGGAGCTGGGGTGAGAGCAGCGCCGCATTGAGGTGCTGAATGACCCGTTGAGCCACAGCGGGCTTTGTGACACCCAAGGTTTGAAGATACGTCAAAGCAATCGTATGTGGTAGAGCGACATGTGTATCAAAGCCGAGAATACGGAGGATAACCGTTTCGGTGCGGAGGAGGACTAGCCGGGCGGACTGGTAGCCTCCCTCGGACAGGATATAGGTTTCGGGCGATGGGGGGATTCCAGGAGCCCCGCTCTGTCTCACAAACCACAAGGGCGATGCATCTTGCGATAGAAGGAATGTGTAGACATTCAGGACGGAGCGTGGGGAGGTCGGTTGGAAGGAAAGCTTAGCTGTTAGGTACAAGGCCGCGGCAGATACATCCTACTCTGGTTAGTGGATCAGAAGGCCAATTTAGAATTCCTCGAACTCTTCTTACCTTGACGGAGTAGATTCGCAAGCTACCCCCATCAGCGCCAAGCCAAAAACGCGTGAAGATCACGATCGCTTGGGCAATTACGTCCTGTGACAGGTGTAGGAGAATTCCGGCAGCCTGAGTGAGCTGTGCGCCCGCACAACGAATGGAGGTTTCGAGATCAGACGGGACATTGTCGATTGAGGATGAAGAGTTGGACAGTTGGTCTGGCGTTGCCAGGGCATTAGATAAATGCTTCAGACCGTTGGGAGCCATGACGCTGGGAGGTTGCAGAAAACGTGCAATGACGCAGATCCTCGTGCAGCTGAAACCATGCACAGCGGGAGCGGGAAAATTGACGATATCGAACTCGAAAGAAGCCTAGAGGCGCTAATTTGGGAGTCCGTGTAATTAATCAGATTGGAAAGGAAGATGTGGTGGATCTTGGAGGTGGAGAGAGCTCCTGTTCAGCCACCGCTATTTCCATCACCCCAGCCTCTTGTTTTCCTGTCAAATTATTTTTCGGTGTTTTGGTTTCGGATTCTGGAAAAACCGAAGACTCAACACTGTGAAACACGAAATACTTCACTGAAACTACCTATACCCTTTTTCATTTGACCTTGAATACCATCCAGGGGTCTGTTTCGTCCTTGATTAGCCTTCATACCTCTCCCCTTACAGATACCCCAGGTTGCACACGCCACATTGGGCCTGAATCGACGTGGCATTTCTATCCTGCCTGCTTTTGCTGTCGAAATAACCCCTCAGAACATGTCTACCGATCTCTCCCATGTACCTGTCACCCTGCATTCCGATGGCACTCAACCTCACGAGACCGTTGCCTTGACACCCCCGGGATCGTCGGTCCGTCTAACCTCAAATCACTTTAACAATCCGTCTTCACATCGTCGGGCAAACACGGAATATATTGCAAGACCCCCATTATTTGAACAGGGCATCGACGACGCGATATCAGGTCCGAAGAATACCCCCTGGACGGAAACCTTCCCGAAGAAGAAGCTTGAAGCAAGAGCCAGGATCTTGTCAGATTGGTTCCAGGGGAAATCTGATCCAGTCGAGTTGGGGCTGAAAATGGGGCCTAACAGTGCTTCAGACGTGACCGGATTAGATTCCCGTCCAGCTCCACCATCCATGTCACATACGAGGCAGAACTCAACCCCAACGAATCGGTTTTCATTCTTTGGCCTGCGGCGACAACCGAGCAGGCCCAACTTGCCAGAACCAGCAGACGATGAGTTCCTGAACCTGGACATCACTGCTGCTCTTTCACTACCAGAGTTGGACGATCCCAACGATGAGGCGCTGGATGCCCTACGAGATCACGCCGACAAGGTGCTACGACGCATGCAGGATGCCTATAAGCAGCGGACCTTCGCCATGCATCAGGCCTTGGCAGAGAAGAACGAAAAGCAGGAGGAGCTCGAAGAGACTCGCGCCAGAGTGGACCACCTCAAGATGCAGCTGGACGGCATGGCCGCCAAGGTGCTTGATCAAGAGAAAGCCATGCAGGCCATGGCCGAGGAATTGGAGCAAGAGAGACAGATGCGAAAGGCGGAAGAATCCCGCAGTCGCAGTTGTGCAATTCGTACCGTGCATCCAGATGACGACGAGCCTTCCATGGCGCTCCAAACTCCTCGGCGCGGAGGAAAACGTGCTAGCCATAGCACCTTCACTAGTGACTCGGGATTTGAGTCCGGGGACGAGAGCGTTGCCGATAGCGTCTTCTCGCAGCGTGAGGGTGTCGAGTCTCCCACGTCCACGCTGACAGCACCGTCTCCCAACATGTCGCAGATCGCCCTATCTACGCCGACGGGCCCGATGCCAACACCTACAATCCAAAAGAACCTGGTCGCCGTCACAAGTGCAACACCGCCTGCACGCTCATCGGCATATGACCGGGTGTTGAAGGGCCTTGCTTCAACTCGTTTAGGTAGCTCTTTCACTGGTGGTAACGGCAACGCGTCTAATTGCAGCAACTGCTACGGCGTGCCCGCTTCCGAGGCCTGGAGTGTCATGGGTGTCCTGCAAGACGAGAACCGGGGCCTGAAGACACGATTAGGAGAGCTTGAGGTGGTCATTGATGATTGCCTGGGTCTCGTTGGACCTTGAAAGATTTTCTTTTGGCCATATTATACTCTTTATAGAATGTTGGTATATATTTAAAGGACGAAAGTAGGGATATCTTATTTGGACATGGATACCAATATTATTCCCAATAATTACCCCATATGTTGTAGACCCCCCGATCGCGTAGTTAGTACCGTGGCCTCTGGAGTGTGGGGATAGCTTGGAGCCCTCCTTTTTGGGGTGCACACATCGGACTTGAAAGACTAGCAGAAAAAACGAGTCTGGAGAATTGAATTGGAGCTAATATTAGAGCTCATACCGTGCGATTATCTCCAAATATCGTTCTTGTGCTGGTTGAGTCACCAAGTTGGTTGTTGCGGCGAAGACCAAGTGGCCTTAATTAGCGCGGAAGCGAAAAGTGGCCAGCGAACCTCTTCTGTCTTCTTCTTCCCTCCTCCCCCATCTTCTCGACAACTTCACTTCCTTCTCCTTTTGTTTTATTTCTCTTAATATTTTCCATTCCTTTAGCTGGTTTTCGACTCCAGCTTTCTTTGATTCTTTAACGGACTGGGAGGAAGATAGCCACCATGAGCGGCCGTGAGTTCCCCGAATCCTCGTCGCGCACGCAATCGCAACAATTTGTGTCGAATCACCCTCAATTGACGGTCAAATGCTGATGGAGGACTATAGTACGCTTCCTTGACTTGATCAAGCCCTTTACGCCTCTCCTCCCGGAGGTGGCAGCTCCTGAGACCAAGGTGCCCTTCAACCAGAAGTTGATGTGGACTGGTGTATGTCGCCCTGAATCCGCTGTTTCCGCGCGAAGTCGGCTTGAATCCTAATTGAAACATATTACAGTTGACTTTGATGATCTTCCTGGTCATGAGTCAGATGCCTCTTTACGGTATTGTCTCCTCCGACACTTCGGACCCCCTGTACTGGCTCCGTATGATGCTGGCCAGTAACCGGGGTACTCTGATGGAGCTGGGTATCACCCCTATTATCTCCTCCGGCATGGTCTTCCAGGTATGCGATTCACAACTCTCTCCTATCACCATTTGCGATAATTATATTGACACAACTTGTTCTCCAGCTCCTTGCCGGTACCCACCTCATTGATGTCAACCTCGACTTGAAGACCGACCGCGAGCTCTACCAGACCGCCCAGAAGCTCTTCGCTATCATTCTCTCATTCGGCCAGGCCTGTGTTTACGTCCTGACTGGTCTCTACGGCCAGCCCAGTGACCTCGGTGCCGGTATCTGTGTTCTCCTGATTGTCCAGCTCGTTGTGGCCGGTCTCGTCGTCATTCTGCTTGACGAGCTCCTCCAGAAGGGCTACGGTCTGGGCAGCGGTATCTCCCTGTTCATTGCCACCAACATTTGCGAGTCCATTGTCTGGAAGGCTTTCTCCCCCACCACCATCAACACCGGCCGTGGCCCCGAGTTCGAGGGTGCTATCATCGCTCTGTTCCACCTTCTCCTGACCTGGCCCGATAAGCAGCGCGCCCTGTACGAGGCGTTCTACCGCCAGAACCTGCCCAACGTCATGAACCTCCTGGCTACTCTTCTGGTCTTCGCCGCTGTCATCTACCTGCAGGGCTTCCGTGTTGAGATCCCCGTCAAGTCCTCCCGCCAGCGTGGCATGCGCGGCTCGTACCCCGTCCGCCTCTTCTACACCTCCAACATGCCCATCATGCTCCAGTCCGCGCTGTGCTCCAACATCTTCCTCATCAGTCAGATGCTGTACTCTCGCTTCTCTGAGAACATCCTGGTCCAGCTCCTTGGAGTTTGGGAGCCCCGTGAGGGATCTGCTCAGCTTTACGCCGCCTCTGGTATTGCTTACTACATGTCACCTCCTCTCAACTTCAAGGAGGCTCTTCTCGACCCCATCCACACCGCTGTCTACATTACCTTCATGCTTGTTGCCTGTGCTCTCTTCTCCAAGACCTGGATTGAGGTTTCCGGCTCCGCTCCCCGTGACGTTGCTAAGCAGCTCAAGGACCAGGGTCTCGTCATGTCTGGTCACCGTGAGCAGAGCATGTACAAGGAGCTGAAGCGCGTTATCCCTACTGCCGCTGCTTTCGGTGGTGCCTGCATTGGTGGCCTGTCCGTCGCCTCCGACCTTATGGGTGCTCTCGGCAGTGGTACTGGTATTCTTCTTGCCGTTACGTAAGTTACCCCGTTGATATCTCAAATATGTTCATCTCAGCTAACAGCTTAATACAGCATCATCTACGGCTACTTTGAAATTGCCGCCCGTGAGGGTGACATTGGCGCTGGCCTCAAGGGCCTCGTCCCCGGCAGCTAAACGAGACTGTCCGTAATTTCACGAGCAGCATGACATAGGATCACACCGGTCCTTTGCAACCTCTCTGTTTACTTTTCTGTCGTTTTTTTTTTCCCTGTCCGCTCTACGTTATACTTTTTGGGTGAATGGATCAGCGCCGTCTGTTTGGCTGAATTGGAACTATACCGATTGATATCCAGTCGTGCGGGTTGATTAACTTGCCGATGAACGTCTCGAGGTCCCCTATCTAGGAGTCTCTGCACGTCGACACAAATGTGTCAACGTCTTATGTCGTCCATGTGTAGAGTCATACGGGTCTAATCTCACTCGATAGACGGTGCTCAGTTGTAACCATATGTGTCTAGAAAAAACCAAAATCCTATATTCAACTTGCCGTGATCCTCAACATCGTTCATATTTATACATGCTCATTTCAACGGCTCTTCTTCGTAACTATAGGCATTCTCACTTCCAAAGGCCTTTAATCCCGAAATCTGCCTCGATTCGATAATGTCCACTGCAAATGCTGGAATACATCTATTTTTAAGTGCGGTAATCACCGTTGATAGTCACATACTCGTGACTGAAATCACAGAACCAGTAAACAGCATCCTCACCACCGCATCCAGCAGCGCCCTGTTCACCTCCACCAAGATCAACCTCGATCTCAAGATCCTCATTCTGCAGAATAACACTGGCCCGCTGCTCATCAACAGTCTCAGGCTCACCATTAACCAACAACTTCAAAACCTCACTTCCATCAACCGGACGGAAGCTAACAGAGGTCCGCTCAGGAACAACAGTCCCCTCAGCCACACCCTGCGTATAACCCACCGCACAGAGAATCCGGCCCCAGTTAGCATCCTTTCCATAAAGAGCCGTCTTAACCAGCGGCGAGCGCGCAATCGTCGAAGCAATCATGCGTCCGGATTCATAATCCGGCGAGTTGCGCACACGCACAGTAACAAACTTAGTAGCGCCCTCTCCGTCCCGCACAACCAGCTGCGACAGCTCCTGCGCGAAATCAGTCACAACACTCTGCAGCGCGGTGTAGTCCGCGCTGGCAGACGCGCCCGGCGCACGCACGGTCTCGCCGCCTGCAGCGCCGTTCGCCAGCACCGCGATCGTGTCGTTTGTACTCGTGTCGCCGTCAATGGAGATCGAGTTGAAGGATCGCGACACGGCGTGTTTCAGGATCGATTGCAGGGCTGCGGGTTCGACCGCCGCGTCTGTGCAGAGTACGCCGAGCAGAGTCGCCATGTTCGGATGGATCATGCCGGCGCCTTTGGTCATGCCTGCGAGGCGGTAGCTGCGGTCTGGGGAGGAGGGGAGGGTGAAGGTGCGCGAGAGGAGCTTGGGGAAGGTGTCTGTGGTGCAGATTGCGCGGGCTGTGTTGAGCCAGGCTTCGTGTGTTGAGGCGAGGGTTGAGTGCGCTGTTGGGATGCGGTCGAGGATCTTGGAGATCGGGAGGCTGGGTGGGTGGGTTGTTGGTTAGTTATGGGGGGTTTCTTCGGGTAAGTTGTGAAGCAATTGAGATGGGGTGGTGCATTTACCGTTGTCCGATGACACCGGTGCTCATTACTAGAGAGCTGTCGTTCTCGACACCGCTGCACTCGTCTACTTTTCTTCCCATCTGCACTGCGTCCTCTAGGCCGCCCTTGCCAGTAACGGCATTGGCGCAGCCTGAGTTGATCACAACAGCTCGGATACCATCGCCTTTGCGGCTCTGCAGGGTCTTTCTGCTGACTTGCACTGGCGCAGCCTGGAACTTGTTGGTTGTGAACACTGCCGCGGCTGAGCATGACGTATCGGAGGCGATCAGTGCCAGATCTGGGAAGCGGGTGTTGGAGGCCTTCACGCCCACATGGGTACCAGATACCTGGAAGCCCTGGGGGTAGGTGCCGGTCGTGGGGATGTAGCGCTGTTTGGAGGCTGGAATGGCCATGTCCAGCGGTGCGGAGTAGCATCGGACCTGGCCCTTGAGCATGCGGGCGAGGGAGGTCGCCATGCTGGCGGATTGGGTAGTTGGAACCATGTGTGTCTTGTATAGGGCAATTGGTAGACACAGGCCCGGGGTTTATAAGGGAAGATGCTGCTCTTGTGAGTCAAGCCCCGTGAGTCAAGGGAAAAAAGTAGCCGATCTCGGGAGCTCCGCACTCGGCAACTGATTGCGCGGTATGAGCCCACTGCAGTTGAGGTGTCTGGGGATATGTTGAGTGATTTGATTATTTGGGGTCTGCTTGCTGAATACTATGAGTACTTTGAATATAAGAAGTTGGAATTTAGTCTGATCAGTGAATTTGCTCACATGACAACTACATGCGCGACTTTTTTAGTCCAACCCTCTGGAGTAAAATTGAATTGAACTTTTATAACAATACAAAGTAAAGAGACCGACCGCGTATGACACAGATCAGGATACACCTGGGCAAGGTGTAATCTCGCGGATTGTGTTGGATCCAAGACAGTGCAGTCGATAGTCGCCGTTCTACCTCCAACCTGGAGACGCCGAGTCGGAGAAACCCACCCGCTCCAATTCAATTCCTTCAAGCACTTCCAGACCCAATTAAGCCCTGCATTCCAGTGTCAGACCTGCAGCTCCCTGAAATAACGAGATCTCGAATTTACCTTGGAACCCCCTTGCGTCGCGACCCTGTGCACATTCTCCGGATCTGATGGTATTGTTGCTTCCTTCCCTTCGCGTCTACGTGACTATAATCTGACTAAAGCGCCATGAAGCGTAAGCTATCAGACGCCGGCGACCAGCCGCCTGTCTCGACCCCAAAAAGAAGACGAACAGCCCTAGAACAATCCAATGGCGCGTTGAACAGCCACGCGGCTAACGCTTCACTTCCAAACGGCGATGCCTCCTACGAGCTTCCCCCATCAGGACGCGGTCAATCAACACCCAAAAAGGCCAATGGTGCCTCAGCGACGCCCTTACAACAGTCTGGGCTGAAAACGCCCACCCACAAATCTAAGGCTCGTGGCTTGTTCGCTACGCCTACCAAACCCAAGTCCGCAACTGCAGCGACTCCATCTCGAGTGAAGAATGCGGACCGATCTGCGCGGAAGAAGAGCGCACGGGTGCTGTTCGAGCAGGACGAGGATACAGCTTGGGATGGGTCGGAACGACTAGCCGAGGAAATCTTACATGGAGATCAGCCTGACACGGAGAATGCAGGTCAGCCTCTGGCGGAGAGTATAGAACCCGAAGGCGAAGATGATGCCCCCGAAAAAGGAGTGAAACAACCAAAGCGACGTGCAGGACGACCGAAAGGTGCTAGAAATAAGCGCTCCCCGACGCCCGAAGGCGAGCTCCCTGCCCACGAACGATACTTCTTCCAGAACCGCGCTGGTCCTGTTAAGACATCAAATGCCACCCTCAACAAAGTACCGCTGCTAACGCATGAGGAATATTTCGAGAAGCTTGGACAATATGAGGATCCGTGCAAGGAAGAGAAGGAGTATCTGCAATCCTTGCACCACCGATCTTTCCCGCAGTGGGCTTTCGAGTTCGATGAAGGGTTCAACATCTGCCTATTTGGCTACGGCTCCAAGCGCAAGCTAACGGATGAATTCGCGGAGTGGATCTACAACCACCGCTTGTCAGACACTACGGATCCAACCATCGTAATGGTCAATGGTTACACGCCTGGTATATCCATTCGATCAATCTTCGCTACGATGGTCACGGCCGTGATGGGCGACAATGCACCATCTAAGCTTGGCGCGCAGCCAACCGAAGTCCTCGAACTCCTACAATCTGCGCTCAAATCGCGTGAAGAGCCCGTCACCGTTTTGATCAACTCCATCGATGCCCCGCCTCTCCGTCGCGCAGCTAACCAAGCGCTCCTTGCCCGTCTGGCTGCAACACCGCGCATCCGTCTCCTGGTTACAGCCGATACCCCCAACTTCCCGGTCATGTGGGATATCAGTCTGCGTGATCAACTCAATCTCGTCTTCCATGACTGTACAACCTTCCTTCCGTTCTCAGCAGAGGCCGACGTTGTCGAGGAGGTTAACGCTCTCCTTGGACGCAAGGGCCGCCGTGTCGGCGGGAAAGATGGCGTGGGCTTCGTGCTCAAGAGTCTCCCCGAGAATGCACGCAACCTGTATCGTCTCCTGCTGACAGAACTGATCACTCTACTGGACGACGGTCACCAGTCAGACGACGAAGGCGCGGCAGAGGGCGGCAAGCCTGGCGATGAAACTGGCATCGAGTTCCGCCTTCTTTACCAGAAAGCAACGGAAGAGTTTGTCGCTTCTTCGGAGATGATGTTCCGTACCCTGCTGAAGGAGTTCCACGACCACCAGATGATCACTTCGCGCATGGATGCCAGCGGCATGGAGATTCTGGGTGTGCCACTATCCCGCGATGAAATGGAGGGCGTGCTGGAGGATCTGGTGCTGGGGTAGCGTAGATTCCCCCCTCTGTATTTGGTGTGGAATAGATCAAGACTCATGATACCCCTGTACGAATGAACATTTTACCAATTCAAATATGCGCGTCCAACCGCCCAAATTGCGTCCTTGTCAGTTGGCAAAATCCAACTTGGCATTGTTCGTATGTACAAGTAGCGTTAAATCTCCGTCTAACCGAAAAGGCAAAACCTAGAAATTCGCAAACGCCGCCATCGCCATCATAAAACCGAAACTCATCTTGAACGGCCGTTTCTCACTCATAGCACGACGCAGGTCGACCCGCTTAACATATTTCTGAATTCGGTTGATCGGAAGGATATTGTACCCTTTAGACGCAGCATACTAGATCGAGAACAAGTATCAGCGCACCGTCCCGAGTATAACCATACCATACCATAACGTCTGACAACGAAACACCAAAGCCAATGGAAAGCCCAAGTCTCCGGCAGAAGCTTATACATACCTCAACAAGAACAACCCCCATACCCAAAATAACAACCAAAGCCTTTGAAAATGCCCTCAACCCAACACCAGCAACTAGGCCCAACACACTCCCCAAACTAACCTGGCGCATAGTCTCCGCGTTCAACAGGCCAGTCTGCCGCGGACGGCCCTGCTTCTGCCCCAGAGATTCGGCGGAATTAACAGCCCACTCTGAATCTCTGTTGAAGGTGGGTTGTTGGGGCACGGCGTACTGGCATTGCATTGGGGCGGCGCGGAAGGGCGACAAGGGGTGCATGGTTGCGGCGGAGAGGCCGATGCCGACGCCTAAACCCAGGCGGAGGAGGGTGGCTGGTTGGCCGGTGAATAATCTAAAAGACATTGTGTTTGTTTTGCTTGTCTATCTTGTAATTGAGGGAGTTGGAGAGTCGGATTTGGAAGGGTTTATGGTTGGATATGCGCTCCTTGGCCGATAAGGAAGCCAGGTGACGTCATATATCGCTGAGCCCATCTATGGATGGATCTTGAAGGATTGAGGCTCTGGTTTGAAGTTTGGGTTCCAGGGTTGTTTTTCGTATTTAGAGTCTAATCTAGTTCGTTAGATCCATGACTGGTAAGCTATGTATATTATGACTACTGGGAGATATATAGGCATCTGGAATGTGTAGAATGCTAGATTGATGGGAACATGGCAGTACATGTAGTATACATATATGTGCATAGTTGACACTGGATCACGTATATGACGTATAATCAATAAATATATGCATATCCAGGCATGGGTGCTTGTATCCTGATATATACCGTGCTATGCTTCAAGTAACTCTCCTGCCAAAATAGGATAAAGTTTAAAATTGTTAAGTCACAAGAATTGGGAACCCTCATCAATCCGACTCTTGACTGCCACCTGTCAAATGATAGAAAGGTCTCACTTACTGAGATAGGCATGTTAATGCCATGTTAATGCCAAGTGTCCCGAGCCTTGGAAACCTTCCAAGGTTGGAAGAGCTCATGTAACGTGACCAAGAGAAAATCTTATGTCCCCAGAGAGCAGGCGGTCTGTTGTTCACCGAGGGACATCTCCTCGGGAAAGGCAAGTTGACAGGGGAACTTTTGCGGAGGGGCACTCTGGGTCGTGATTGGCCTGAGGCAAGTAACTTTGGGGAAAACTGTATTTCTTACTGACTCACTTTCGGAACGCTCTCTTCCTTTCTCCTCTTATTATCCTTCAGTTCTCTTCTTTTCTGTTTATATTCCCTTCTTTTACACAATTCATAATGGCTGCTCCCAACGGAACCACCGGCAATGACTTCACTGTCAAGGCCGGTCTCGCCCAGATGCTGAAGGGTGGCGTTATCATGGACGTCGTGAACGCCGAGCAGGTATGACCTCTCTATGAGGAATTGGTTACTATCCGGCCAAGTATAGAGAACTAACAGACTCCTCTACCAGGCCCGCATTGCTGAAGAAGCCGGTGCCGCTGCCGTTATGGCTCTCGAGCGTGTCCCCGCCGATATCCGCGTTGAGGGTGGCGTTGCGCGCATGTCCGATCCCAGCATGATCAAGGAGATCATGGAAGCCGTGACCATTCCCGTCATGGCCAAGGCCCGTATCGGCCACTTCGTTGAATGCCAGGTATGTGAACAATTATCTCTATGCGGGGGAGGGGCAGATCGGCAGATGGAGGCGAAAGCAGAGATCTCCGGTGGCGGGGGAGGCGAACAAACAGTAACAATTTTACTAACGAACACTGATATATAGATCCTTGAAGCCATTGGCGTTGACTACATCGACGAATCCGAGGTCCTCACCCCCGCCGACGATGTCTACCACGTCACCAAGCACGGCTACAAGGTCCCCTTCGTCTGCGGTTGCCGCAACCTCGGTGAGGCCCTGCGCCGCATCTCCGAGGGTGCCGCTATGATCCGCACTAAGGGTGAGGCTGGCACCGGTGATGTCGTTGAGGCCGTTAAGCACATGCGCACTGTCAATGCGCAGATCAGCCGTGCCCGCGGTATCCTCCTCGCCAGCCAGGACGCCGAGCCTGAGCTGCGCGCGTTCGCCCGTGAGATCGAGGCTCCTTACGAGCTTGTTCGCCAGGCTGCTGAGCTCGGCCGTCTGCCTGTCGTTAACTTCGCCGCTGGTGGTGTTGCCACCCCTGCCGATGCTGCGCTGATGATGCAGCTGGGCTGCGATGGTGTCTTTGTTGGCTCTGGTATTTTCAAGTCTGGCGATGCTAAGAAGCGTGCCCGCGCTATTGTCCAGGCTGTCACTCACTACAAGGACCCTAAGGTGCTTGCTGAGGTCAGCCAGGGTCTTGGTGAGGCTATGGTTGGTATCAATGTGAAGCAAATGCCCGAGGCTGATAAATTGGCTGGCCGTGGTTGGTAGATATGCTTTTCTGTGTGTTTCAGCCTTGATCATTGTTGTATCCTAAAAATTTACTGTACATGAGCCATGAGTAGATGTCTAATGTGACATATACATTATACGATTTGATACATTTGTCCTTCTGAAGCCAATCATTGCACCTATGTTGTAGTGAACTTTCCTGAGTGTAAATGCTTCTTCGCCAAAAAGAGTAATTGTATCCGACATTATACAGGGCTTCGACTATTCGGGACTATTACTTCATGGCAGAATCTCCTGCATAATACGAATCAGACTAATCCCCGCCCTGCCACGTGATAGGCTGCCGGCACCGAGCCACCGATCACCGGGAGTCTGGGGAGCTTCATGCCGATAGCAAAAGTCACGATTGGCGTTTTTAGTCCGCGACTAAGAGAATATGGCCAATCGGGGCTTCGGTTGTCATCTCCATGTCACGCCGTAGTCTCCGTAGTCTCCGACGGCGGCCCGCTGACGGGGAATTACGGAAAGAGTCCTGGAGGCTATTCGCGGAAAACGGTATTCAACGTTCTTACGATGTGTTCTGCTACTCAATTTCGGTGTATCATGCTCAAACCTATATAATATCTATAAGAATAGTCGGTTATGTAGCTTCTGTACCTGGTGATGTAAGGCTTGGATACTTCCAATTAATATCCGGTTGGCTTAACATGATATTTTATCAATGTACTACTGCAATGTATTTTTAGGTGTCCTTTGAGATGTCTCTTGTTGCTCTGTGGGCTGTGTTGTATGTCTCTCAGATGCTTTGGGATAGAGTTAGTGCTAAGTGGGTCTATAGGCACGTGCTTCGGCATTTGTATAAAACGACAAGATACTCCCCAGGCAATAACCTAAGTTGTGCGGTACTTTAGAGCAATGAGCCCTTAATGAGGCCTCCTGGAATCCTCTTGGGACCGAAGCTAGCGGTCGGATGGTTTGTTAGGCCATGTACTGCTGGGCAGGAGCATAGGCATTGGTCTGGTACGCATTGAACCATATGATTCCTTTTTGTTTGTACGCCGGCCGAACCACTAGATGTTTTGGAAATTCCTCGATTATGGCGCTTATATGAATGCAAGTAAAAACTCCCAAGTAAGATTAAATCAAGCTGGACCACGCATGTCATGCAAATGGATATCTAAATGAACACCGAAGTTGCAGGACCCATCAACTCCAATCATCAGGTCATGTACCACGCAAGCTCCATTATTGGGCATAATCAAAATTCATCCCACGGCATTTCAACCAGAAGGAACGCACAATATCCAGAGACGGTTTCTGACCGCCTCTAGCAATGGCGAGAGACTCCAAGAACCGTGACTTGTCTTGCGCCGATAGGAGCGGCACTTGTCCGTTCGCATCTGTGACCTGGGCGTCCAAAGAGTCGAGTGCAGCCTTAATAGCTGGGCGCGCCAATGCCATTTTCTTGAAAACAGTGCGTCGTAGAGCATCGTTCAGAGACACCAAGTCTGATCGTGCGCATCGGCCTGCAATCTGCTGGATGATTGTGTAACACAAACGGGGGATAAACTCCTGATGGACCGATTCGAGTATGTTCATTTCTTCCGGTGAGCTGCCGCGGAGATCTATTAATGCAACCCAGAATGCAGAAGCAGATTTAAGAGGAAGTGGCTCAGGTCGTGTCAATGCGTGAAGTGTGAAGTGAAGAAGCACAGCAAGAGGGGACTCCGCGGTCAGATTTGACTTCGCAGGAGTGAACAATATCGGATAGTACTTTGGCAAAAGACGTGTGAGGAAATCAATCCCGGCATTAGCGGTCTCTGGGTCATACACATCCGGATTTTGGAGCATCGAAGAGAAGAGCTGGGCTACATGATCGATAAGCGCTTCAGCCTCACTGCGGATGTTCATCGCATGCCGAGCGTGAGATGCCAAAAATGACGACGCAGTTGCCATGATAACATCTGTACCGGAGATGCCAAGGGGAAAGCTCTTGATAAAGTCCACTGTCATAGAAGGCGGGAAGACGAAAAGTCCTGCCCGCTCAGTGTAACCAGCTTTCAAAATGTCACAGGCTGCTTCAATGATGCTGCTGTCCACGGGGAAGTCGGCAATCAAAAGTCTCATGGCCTCCATAATCAGGCGCTGGGCTTCGGCACCTGGTCCAGAGTTCCAGAAGGATAGGGGGTATGGGTCTCCTTCCTTGGTAAGCTCGATATCGATGACTTCGCCCTCTGAACGAAGGCCTTTTCCGATGCTCGCAATGCAGCTCAGCACAAGGTGGCCGCGTTGACGACCAAATTCATGAGCAGGACCGGTAACCTCTTCCCGCGCTGTGTTGGCTTCCTGAACAAAGAAGCCGAGAATTCTTTCTAGCGTTTGTACCTTTTCCTGGTCACTATGCAAGCACTGGATGATGGTCGCAATTCCTTCCAGGACCTTAGGCATGGTGGGCACAGTTGCCGTCGGCTTGCTTCTGAACTGATCTAGTTGATCTAAGAATGCGGGAAGGTCCGACGTCAAGACGCGAGCACACGATTTTGAAAGAGTCAATATAGACCTTGAAGCCGCGTGCGCACACAACTCGAAATTGAGGGATTCGAACAGGATATTTAGAACACCAGGAAGCAACGAACTGTGACGCTCAAAGTACGATTCATACTTTCCGAATGAATCCACCAGGGTCTGGCGAGCCTTGAGTGGTATTTCAGTCTCCCCACCTGCGCAGAGCCTGGCAAAAGCATCGCTCCCAAAGATGGCGTCGAGACACTGGTCGGCGTGCCCATTCTCATCCACTGCTTCCGAGAGCTGAGCTATGCAGAACATGGCAGTCTCGAAATTTCGCCAGTCCTGACTTTCAAGGCAGGACGTGGCGCTCCTCTGGAAGACAGTGACCAGGTCGACGCCGAGGACGGGGTATGCCGAAAGTAGGTAATCACAAGCGTCATGGCGGAAGGCGCCGAATTCACTCCGCTCTTCCTCGCCCCAGTCTTCCAGATCTTCAGACTTCGGATATAGTAGTTTGCTGGAAAGACCCAAAACAACTTCTGCTAGATGTGACTTTACCAAGTCATACCTAGAGCTGCCTTCTTCGATTTGACCGGGGAGACTTTCTGCGATATCGTTCCAGAACTCCAAGACACGTGGGGTCCCGAGGTCGTCAATTGAAGCATAGCCAGGGGTCTTGAAAATCCCATGGATAAGTGCGAGGATTGCTGCATTTTGTGGGGTCATAGGGTCGCTGAAGATATCCAAGTGCAAATGCGAGACGTATGCAATAAGCAGGTCAACAAACGACATGCTCTCCACTCCTTCATCGCCGCTCTTCACGGCAGTAATGTGAGCTGTTACGATTGAATCGGCGAGGATTTCAGAAATAAGCCACAACGAGTTGCCGTCAAACGCCCAGGAGCGGGTTTCGAAGGCTTGCGTCAAAATAGAAGCTGCACTTTCACTCAAGCTGGGTACCCTCAACGTCTCAATGACGGTATGGCCACATCGCACCGCCAAGACATTGACATCTTCAGCAGAAGAACGTTGGCGGTTTCCATGAACACCTAGCCATGTCTGCGAGATGGAAGTCAAATCAGCGACCCCACTCTTCAAAACGCAAGTACCAGAAACCGAGATTAACTCACCTTCCATGAATTCATGGCTTCAGCTGCAAGTGCCACATCAACTGCATCATCCCCAGCTGTCTTTGCATGCTGTATAATCTCCCCAAGGACAAATTGAACCAGGAGCAACCCATCCTTAATGTTATGTATGGCTCGCTGAATCGCGGATGTGTCTCCAGCCCCATCCTGGGGCTCAGAGTCCAGTCTGAGAGCCTCCTCGGCGAGTGCAATTGAGAAAAACAGGAGTGCACCCGATCCACTCTTGCTCAACGCTGGCAGTATCCGCTCCTGGAAATCCACCGCTCGTGATTCCTCTTCGGATACGTATCCACCGTGGACGAGGCTTGCAGCCAGCTGCCAGACAGCCTGTTTCCATGGTGTGACAGGGTGCCTGAAAATGGCAACCAAGCTTGAGGCAAGCTTTCTCACAACCATTGCTTGCTCACCATTGGTTACCAAAGCAACAAAACGATTGATCAAGTGCTGCATGATCTCTGTGGCCGAATTCACGTTGATTTCGCTCCTAATGATATCCGGCATCAGCAATTATCGTCACATAAGTATAAGCTTGAAGTGGCGCGGATCGGAGAGGTTGACCGTACCATGAGACATTGATCTTCACTGTGAATGTAAGGGCCCCCATGAAACGATGTTGGGCAGAGTGTTCACTCTGCAGAAGTGAATCTGCAATTGCCCATGCATTTTCTGTCTTCTGAAGTTGCTGGAGACGCGTCTGGATCTCATTAATTCTGGCGGGGTCACGCTGGTTCGCTGGGTTATAGAGCTCGGTAACCAGCTGGTTCTTTGTTAGCTGAATGTCAGGTGTAGACGAGGCACACATACAATATGGGCTTCTGACATTGATTCCCTAGCTCCAAGGCCCTCGTCAGACATCCATGTTGCCATTTTGTTTCAGCAAGCGCGTGGTTGTGAAAATGAAAAAGAGAAGTGTACATATACAAGCACGGGGGTATGACTGGCAGAATCTAGTGTTGGTATCAGTTGGCCAATCACCGCTAAGGCGGTTATTAGAGCGGTAACTGCGGGGCTCATCCTCTGAATCCCAGGCACATGACATGACCTCTTTTGAGTAGATATGTTGAAGAACGCCAATAAGGAAGAATACCCAAACAGACATCCGAAAATCCATGCAAGAGCTTACCTATATAGTACATATTAACATTGACCTTCAACAAGGTTGTTTCCCCAAGCTTTCGCTGTCGTCTGTAACCTTCTATACTTGCCTTGTCCTCACGATCCTGAATATCTTGTTTTGGCACACCCTCGAGCTTTTGGCGTCATCCTTAGCGGATGGAGCTCGATTTGGAAATAGTACGAAATCCTAGCTTTTGCTTCTTGAGGCATTTCTTACTTCTACCGACAAGTCACACTTGGGCAGGTCCTGTTAGTGCTGAGACCGTTACTTCTAGGGTATGGGTATCAAGCTTGACGCCATGTCGTACAAAGGATTAGTTTTAACACTATTATCGGTGGCACTAAAATCAGATAAGATCAATCTGGAAAAACAATTTCTCATTCGGAACGAACAATATGATTGTGTACAATGTCCCTAGAAGGTCCCTTTGAAAAGAGTGCAAACATGACAACACCAAGTGGGCCGTGTGTAGCCGCGACTCCGGAGATCGGTCTGTGGCCAAAAAGCCTACTTGGTAAAAGGCCACTTACGACGGAGTCCACACGACCTGCGGAATTAGCTTATCGCGCACTTATCTGACGCGTTCATTCCCTGCTTCGCTTAGCTTTTCGAAAGCTAACAGGTTGAGGAAGAATCCTCTTGGAGTCTACCAGTGTCCATGCTCCTCTCCCACCCAATTCGCCTTTGGACATCTTTGCGATCGCTAAGGCCCCTCCCTCGTCCAAGATATTTCTCCGTTTTCGGTCCACGCTATACCGTCGATATGGGGGCCGTGGATACCTCTGAACGGCTGTCAAAGCTGAGGCAGTTGATGCAGCAGCACAAGGTGGATGTTTACAGTATGACATCATCTCTGTTTCTCAGCCGGTTGCTTAAACCTCGAGTTGTGCTTACCAGTTTCGCATAGTTGTGCCCTCAGAAGATAGCCACCAGTCCGAGTATATTGCGCCGTGTGATGCCCGTCGAGGTCAATGATCGCCCCCCCTTATTGGCCCGCGTCGACAGCTAACATTTCCATAGAGTTCATTTCGGGATTCTCTGGCTCCGCCGGTACTGCAATTATCTCACTGAGCAAAGCTGCATTGTCCACCGACGGACGGTACTTCAACCAAGCTGCGAAACAATTGGATAACAACTGGCAGCTCTTGAAGGGTGGAGTTGAGGGTGTGCCCACATGGCAGGAATGGTACGAGAGACAGTCGTGCGGGCATGGCTTGTACGGGAACTGATATTGTTGATAGGACCACGGAAGAGGCCCAAGGAGGCAAGGCTGTGGGTGTTGATCCTTCTCTGATCACAGCATGTGAGTATAATTATGTCAGATGTGGAGGTGTATAGTGGCGCTAACCTTCAATAGCTGGTGCACGGAAGTTGGCAGAGACCCTTAAAAAGAATGGTTCATCCCTCGTAGGGGTCCGGGAGAATTTGGTCGACTTGGTTTGGGGGAAGGAACGCCCCGCGCGTCCCAGTGAGAAAGTGCGCGTCCACCCCGAGAAGTATGCCGGCAAGACGTTCCAAGAAAAGGTGGCCGAGCTGCGGAAGGAACTTGAGTCGAAGAAGAAGGCCGGATTCGTCATCTGTATGACCACCTCGAATATATCCCACCTGGGCAGTCCTGTAGAGTGACTAATCTATTGCAGCTATGCTCGATGAAATTGCTTGGCTATTCAACCTGAGAGGAACCGAGTAAGAACACTGTCTTTACCGTGATGCATCGTTGGCAATTGACTGACTTTGAGAAGTATTCCCTACAACCCCGTGTTTTTCTCTTATGCGGTTATTACGCCCACCACCGCTGAGATCTACGTCGAGGATGACAAGTTGACACCAGAGGTCAAAGCTCACTTGGGACAAGACGTTGTCGTCAAGCCATACGAATCCATCTTTGCTGACGCTCAAGCCCTCAGCACCAAAAGCCAGTCTGCGGGTGAGAACGCCGCCAAGTTCTTGTTGTCGAACAAGGCTTCTTGGGCTCTCAGCCTTAGCCTTGGTGGCGAGGGACAGGTTGAAGAGGCCCGCAGCCCAGTCGCCGATGCAAAGGCTATTAAGAATGAAACCGAACTCGAAGGAATGCGGGCGTGCCATATCCGCGATGGTGCTGCTCTGACCGAGTACTTTGCTTGGCTTGAAAACGAACTTATCAACAAGAAGACTGTCTTGGACGAAGTCGACGGAGCTGATAAGTTGGAACAGATCCGCTCTAAGCATGATCTGTTCGCTGGTCTCTCCTTCGATACTATCTCGTCCACTGGGCCCAACGGTGCCGTCATCCACTATAAGCCCGAGAAGGGAAGCTGTGCTATCATCGATCCCAGTGCCATCTATCTCTGCGACTCTGGTTGTCAATACTTCGATGGCACGACAGACACCACGAGGACATTCCACTTCGGCGTTCCCACAGAGTTCGAGAAACGTGCTTTCACGTTGGTACTGAAGGGAACTATTGGAATCGACATGGCAGTGTTCCCCAAGGGCACCAGTGGCTTTGCAATTGACGTGTTGGCGCGCCAGCACTTGTGGAGGGAAGGCTTGGACTTCCTTCACGGAACAGGCCATGGCGTTGGTTCCTATCTGGTGAGTATTACCGCCGATGAGACACCTTACACTTTGCTAATGTTTGTTTAGAACGTCCACGAGGGTCCTATTGGCATCGGGACTCGGGTTCAGTATACCGAGGTGCCCATTGCCGCCGGAAATGTCATCTCGGATGGTTTGTACCTCTTCATCTATTTATTGTAGTCCGAAACTAATTTCTGACACAGAACCCGGCTACTACGAGGACGGCAAATTTGGTATTCGAATTGAGAGTGAGTTGTACTGCCTATGACTTCAATTGGAAAAATGCTAATCGTTCTCTTTATAGACATCGTCATGGCTCGCGAAGTTAAGACTGCTCACAACTTTGGTGACAAGCAGTGGCTAGGCTTTGAGCATGTTACAATGACTCCTATTGGTCGCAACCTGATTGAGCCGTCGCTTTTGAGCGATGCCGAGCTTAAGTGGGTAAACGACTACCATGCTGAGATCTGGGCGAAGACAGAGCACTTCTTCCGGGAAGACAATCTCACTCGCTCGTGGCTCGAGCGTGAGACCCAGCCTATCTCAAAATAAGTGGATGGTCTACGGGCTTGATGGGCTGTGGTTTGATATCCACTGCTATTGATTAGACGGCACTATGTAGAATACAGCCTAGAATATGCACGATTTCGATGCTGTATCTAGAAATGAATACCAAAGAGTGAATCAAATACGAAGTTGTAACGAAAGTCTATGTATACGTTGTAAGCCCCGGCTTTCATTCTCATAGTACACTGACAACTGGCCAGTGGAACGGAATGCGGGAAGCTCTGGTGGAGCCTGACACTCCGCCCCGGTCTGTTTCAACACTATCACCACGGCATCACCGAATTGCTTCCAGCGCTCCCTGTATTTCACACCTAAGAATGCTCGCAGCCTCTCGCCAACTGTTGCGCGCAAGTTACAGGACCTAATACCGAACCCTTCTGGCTAACAGCCCCCCGCCAGCCCCTTGTCACAGCCCACCAACGCTTCCATACTGAACCAGAGCACCCCGTGATTAGCGGGCATCATTTGGAATGAGCGGCCAAAACGGTTATGGTAACGGGTATGGCTACGCCGGTTCCAGTCGGTACGATGCCAATGACGGGGGATACGGTGGAAACAGCAACCCTGCGGTAGAAGGATACGGTGGACGTGCCGCACCACCAGGCGGAGGTGGACGTTCAGATCGTCGCCCCGGCGGATACGGTGGTTTCTACCCCGACGCGCCTCCGCCTCCGGCGCTATCGCCAGGCCAATCTCCTGCGCCGGACCAGTCGCCCGAGCGGCGGCGTGATCGAACGGACCGGGGCTGGCAGCAGCCCTCTCCGCAACCGTCTTCGAACCTCTCCTCGCACCCCTCCTCGCAAGCCTCTTCGCACCCCTCTTCGCGATCACGCACAAGGAATCAAGAACCAGACAGGAAATACCAGGAAGAACGGTCTAGAGATGCAAATCGGTACGCGGACAACAGGGACCAAAGGGATCAACGGGACCCGAGAGGCCAAAGAGACCACCGAGACCACAGAGACAAGAGAGACCCAAGGGAACAAAGGGAACAAAGGGACCACAGGAGCCAGAGGAATGCGTCGCCTGTGGTTAACTCGAGTAATGACTCGGGGGAACCCCAGGCCATTGAAAGTATGTCTTTCTCTTTTGACTAGCCTGGCCCAACAGCTAATCCGGCTACCTCCTACAGCTATTCTCCAGTCTATCCAGCGCGATTGGGATTTTATGACTGATTCCGAGTGTGTGCCGGTGCACGTTGCTTTGAGTTTGATGGACACGAGTACATTGGGCAAAGCGGACCGTGAACCGGAGTTTTTGCATATGTACAATGACATCCAGAAGACATTGAAGGCAATTGTCAATGGTAGGTCCTCTCTGCAGTGGTTAGGACAGACATATGCTAAAGTTACATGTTACAGAACACCATCAGGGATTCAACAGTTCTATTGGAACATACCACAAAATCCAATCCAATATATCTTCCTCGCAAGCTCGGGTACGCAGCCTGAGACATGCCCTGGATCAGGCCAAAACCGGGTTAATATCGACCAAGCCAGAGTTAAAAGGGCTTGCAACGTCTTCTCAGAACTACGATGACATCGTACAGCTGTTCACTCAGATTGAGGAAATCCAATCCCTTCCCGAGAAATTGGAATCTCAGATCTCAGATAAGCGCTTCCTTGCAGCTGTGGATGTGCTTCACACTGGTCTCCGAGTTCTACGGCGCTCGGAACTGGAGGATATTGGTGCTCTATCCGATATTCGCGCTTATTTCACAAACCAGGAAACGTCGCTCACGGACATTCTGATCGAAGAGTTGCACGACCACTTGTACCTCAAATCACCCTATTGCTCTGACCGGTGGAAAGCACCCACATCTGATGAAAAAGAGGTGCATACATCTAACTTAGCCGGTAGTCGCTCTTGGGAACGTCCTGTGTATAGTTTCCTGGCTAAGTTCGATCCATTGACGCCTATGGTCGAAGACGCCTCCCGGAATCCGGAGGCAGACACGTTTTCCTACATCCAGTTATTGATCGAAGCGTTGAACAAGATGGGTCATCTCGACGTCGCGGTTCATAGGATTGAGCAGCGTCTTCCGGTCGAACTGTTTGCTGTGGTGGATAAGACGAACGCAGAGGTCGATACTCGCTATCCTGCGCCAACCAAGAGCTTCTCAGCCCAGGACAACTACAAACAGTCCAGTCTACCCACCGAGATTATTGAAAAACGGGGCCACGTGCTTTCTGAGTTTTTGTGGGCACTGTATGCCAAGTTTGAGGCAATCGCGGAAGGCCACCGAATTCTTCACGATGTTATTGCGGCCATTGTTGAACGAGAAGGTTTAATCAAAAGCGAGACGCTTTCTGGAGGATTCAAGGAGTTGTGGAAACTTCTACAAAGCGAGGTAAGATGCCAACGGCTTTGACAGGCATCGCGGATATTAATCTGTTTTGCCAGATACGATCTCTCATGCACGACTATCTTGCAACCGATGGGGACTCTTCTGTTCGATCTAGGTCGGAGGAGAATGATGCTCGACGTCATCTATACACAGGAAACCGCGATAAGAATAAGGTAAGAAACCGGCGTTTTCAGTACTTTCAACTAGCTGATCATTTGCATTGTAGAAAATGTTTAAGTTGTCCGATATCGAGCAAAATTCTGAGATGAAAGCCGAACAAGACGAACTCGATGAAATCCTCAAGTCGTCGGTACCAGGGCTTGTTTCTAAGTCCAGGCAAAAGGCTGCAACAAGCGATACTACGCAATCTAATAAGGGCAACTCGGGAACTGGGCATAAGATTTTGCTCGAGCCAAGTGTCTTCAATATGGGAATCCTTCTTCCTCCCTCTCTATCCTTCATCCAGCGGCTTAAGGATATTGTTCCTGTGGATTCGGATATTTCCATGGGCAGTTTGACCTCATTTTTGGACGACTTCATGGTCAATGTCTTCCTGCCGCAGTTGGATGAAACAGTGACGGACCTCTGCACGCTCAGTTTCATCGCCGCAGATGCGTTTACAGAAGACCCCCACTGGGCCAAGTTCTCTCCTCGGCCTATTTTCAGGGGAACGATCAAATTCATGTCCATTGTTCGGGAATTTAGCAAAATGCTGTCGAGTATTCCACATGACCAAGCATTCACGCAGCTTCTTATTGACCAGATTGTGACCTATTATGACAAGTGCTGTGGGTGGTACAAAGCAATGGTCACGAAAGTCTCTGCACGGAACCGTGGAGGCGAAGTCCAACTGAAAGCTGCGGCTTCCTTTGCTGATTCAGGCGACATCCATGATGTTGTGGATGAACTGTGGAAAGATGCCGGGGATAAGAAACAGACCCTGATTGATACGGAAATCGACCTTCTTCTCAAGCGAACAGGGCAAGTGCCTTTACAGCCTTACGACATCATATCTGACCCGAAAACCGTCATTTCCCTTTCGCTCTTGTACAACAGCATGCAATGGCTCGCAAGTCACCTCGCAAGAATCCGACTTGTGGTTGAACATACCGCGGATGCCGAGTCATCCAGTTTGACTGCAACTGGCCGACCCTCTCGCAGATGGACTCTGTTCGGGTCCGTGAAGCCCAATCGCGATAGCATCAATCACCCGGTGCATTTGCCACTCAACCACGAGACTGCCGTGGTCTTCGATGGGACGCTCGAATCACTACACCGGCTTGGGGATACTGCAATTATGACGATGCATGTTGACATCCGCTGTGGAATCATCCACATGTTGACCAAAACAATGTCCGGGCCGAATCCTCCTAATTTGCGGAACTCTGAGCCTGTCACCCCATCCCCAAACACAACGGACAACTGGTGGCACATTATCATGAATCAACCAACCGCTGCATCACCAACAATTCTCGCACTCAACAATGATCTCATCGCATTCGACACCAACATCTCGACGTATTTGGGATCTGTTGAGCGTTGGTTCATCACTTCGGGTCTGGCACGGTTTATCGATCGAGTCTTTGTCGCCTGTACCCAGTATATCGGGGCCATGAATGAGAATGGAGCGCTGCGACTCCAGCTTGATGTGCTTGTTCTCCAACAGAACTTGAAGAACATCATCATCGATCCAACTGGTGATTCATCAGAGTCAACTGCAGATTTGCAGGCGCAGGCTTCCCAAGAAATCGTTGCTCTACCACGCAGCGCCAAGTTCCTGGACTGGTTCCTAGAAGGCGCCGAGAAGGCCTTGGACTACGCCAAGGAAGAGAAGGAGGCTTTCGCATCACAAGGCGACAAAGCCTTGGCTGCTGGAAACGGCGAGCCATTTACCTACGAGGAGCTGCGTGTTCTCGTAGACCTATGTTTCTCTGAAATTCTCCGTGGTCCACGCGGGGCGGAGAGCCGAGAGGACTTTATGTCGGCGAAAAAGGCCAGTGCGGATGCGCTACTAAGGCTGAACGAGATTATGTGGGATGCTCGATAGTCCAGGGCTGTTTAGTTCTTTTGATTTTTCTTTTTGAGAAACCCACTAATAGGCTAGGAACAGAATATCTCATTTTACCTTGACTCACAGTCATTTCCTCTTTAATTTAAACAACCTCCACTAACCCTAACTCGGTATAGCACTATGGGTCAATCGCCCTTTTCGGCTTCTCCGGAGCATTCACACTGGCCCACGACCCACGGCGTGTTTCACCTTTTGAGCATAGTTCTTACGGATGAAATGATCAATTTACTAGTTCATCAAGCCATATGGAGTATGAGCATGGACTCTTAACGGCGCTTAGACTTATATCTCCCCCATCCCATCTTTTTCTCCCTCTTTTCATACCTTCTTTCGCTTTCTTTGCACTACTTCCTGTCTGGAACAGTATCTCTTTCGAATCTGGCATTCGTTACCCAGACGTCCATTCTTTTGAAGTGCACCTGCACGTCCTATCATTTTTAAAAGTCAATCTGTGACTGTCATTCATTCCATCTTCGGTACTTTGTCTTACCGAACCCTTCATTATTTACTTCATCAAACAATGAAGTATCTTCGTCTAGCCTCCGTGGCCGCTCTTTTCAGCGCTGCCACTGTATCCGCTGGCCCATTGGGCGCCCGCGAACATGACGGATACTGCCCGAAGGGCTACACCATGAGCGTCTACTACAAGACCATCACCGTGGAATCCTACCCATCTACGACCTCCGTGGAGTTTACAGCTACCCCGTCGTCTACTCCGGCTATTGTCGAGTCTCAACCGCCCGCTGAGCCCACATTGGCCTCATCCTCTCCTGCCATTGCCGTGGAGTCTACGACTCCCGTCGCAGTTATCCAAGTCGAGACCACAAGCTCTTCAGCTCCTGCTGCCGAGACCGAAGTCGCCGAGACCGCAGCTCCCAAGACCGATGCAGTCGTGGCTCCTCTGCCCACTGCATCAGCCGAGACTGCCGCCGTCATAGAAACCATTGCTGCCCCAGCCGTGAAGACCCCCGTCGTGCAGCCCTCCACCACCGAAGCTCCCGCGGAAGTCGCCAGCACTTCCACCAAGTCTTCCACTTCCACCTCTTCCACCAAATCCGCATCCACCGGCTCCTCCAACGGAACACCCGGAAAAGCCACCTTCTACGGTGGCAATGTCGGCGGCGGAACATGCTCGTTCTCCGGCTACACCCTCCCAAGCCACCTCTTCGGCACGGCCCTCTCCCTCCAGCGATGGGACGATGCCGCAAACTGCGGCGCCTGTGTATCCGTCACCGGACCGAAGGGTAACTCCATCAAAGCAATGGTGAGCCAAGCCCTAATTCCTTCCCATGCCATTCCGTCCCATCCCATCCCATCCCGACAGGCTCTAACCCAACCCAGATCGTCGACCAATGCCCCGAATGCGAAAACAACCACCTAGACCTCTTCCAAGACGCCTTCGCCGAGCTCTCCGATATCTCCGCCGGCATCATCCAAACCACCTGGTCGTACGTGCCATGCGACCTGGACGGACCACTAAAGCTCAAGAACAAGGAGGGCACATCTGCCTACTGGTTCTCGATGCAGGTTGTCAATGCCAATGAGGCTGTGACTGCGTTGGAGGTTAGCACTGACGGCGGTAGTTCGTGGCAGAGCACCACCCGCACTTACTATAACTACTTCGAGAACACTGCCGGGTTCGGGACTAGTACTGTTGATGTGCGGATTACTGGTGCTAGTGGCAACACTGTTGTTGTTAAGGATGTTGGTGTTTCGTCTGGGAGTGAAGTCACTGCTGGGTCGAACTTGTAGATTTGTTAAGCGGAGGGGGTTTATATTTATTTTCATCTGTTAATATTCTTATTGAGGTGGTTTGATGGTGTGATGAGGATGTCTGTGTTGGTGATTTAGTCTATTGCAACTGAACTGATCTATAGCAAGGTCGATTGTACAAGAGCACACTATATCTGAAACATATAGTTCGTTTGATCTATCGTAATTCCGTGCTTGACTAGTAAAAGCTAAGTCGTATACCCCATAACCTGGGTAGGCCATGATACAACGCTAACGAATCTATGCTCCTGCCATGCAGCTGATCCGCAACCTCACATCTGGACAATTACTGCGTCGTCACTTCCTTATCGGCCTCGACATTGTCCACATGCGGGTGTGCATCGAGGCTGTGGACCGTATCCTTAGGGAAAGTAACACTAAGGTCAAGATCAAGAATTAGCCATCTCACGCTGGAAGAAGACCGAGTGTCGAGATAACTCACGCAAAGCCCTTGATCAACGAGTACTCGTGTCCAATAGTACCGCCTTGCTTCTGAGCGTGGTCCTTGACACTAAAAGACATCCATGTATTAGTATAGTGTATTTCAAATGACTATCTACCAGCGTAAGATGCATACGCCTGGACCTCGTCGTCGGTTGCGGTTGGCTTGCAGGTGATCTAGGAGGGTCAGCAAGATGTCTATTTTCTGAATGTGTTGTTTACTCACAATATAGGAAGACATGTTTAGATGATGGAAAAGTGTAAGAAAGGAGAAAGTAGAATTTAAGTAGAAGGAAAGGTGGACGTCCACGTTGACATCATAGAGGGGTAGCCTATAAGCTGATCAGGGCTGTGTTATCTCCGCTCCGTCAGTGGCTGATCTGCTTATCACGCCTTATGGATATACATTTATGTACATACGTCGATCTTTATTAGGGCCATATTTAGGCACTAACTAATCAACTTCGTGAGGCACTATATACATAACTCGATGTGTTCGTTCTTCCTCGGGTGACTCGGGCCCTCCCGAGTCACCCGAGGTTGCTCTTGTTGCGACTGGGTAACTGAATATACAACTACAACACTGTTCCTACGAAGCAGTATAGAAAGAGATAAAATAAAACAGTTTCAAATAAGGACTTATCAACCCGCAGCTCCGTTCCAAGGCAAACCCATTCCAGCCGTTGATTCGCCAGCCCACAATCCATTAATGATGAAAGAAAGTAAAAGAAAACAGGAAACAGAAAACAAAGCCCAGGTAGCGTACAAAGACCGCAGATGTGTGTGAGCAGAGAATGATCAAAGGGGGTAAGCAACAGCAGAAGAGAAAATTGCACAAGTCGCAAGGGTAGTTAGTGGGAAATGTAAACAACTCAGAAACACTCAGAATGCCAGTGGCAGACCGTATTGCGAAGAGACGCGCGTAAGGAGAGGTTCATGGTGAGGGTACATCGATTGGAGGAAACGTCCATGGTAAGAAGAGAAAATATCTGTCAACAGCAGAATAGCAGATTTGAAAAACAGAGATGAGGGTATGTTCAAGTATTGACCTCCGGAACGCAACAAGTCGTAGCACATGCAGAAGAACAAGGATGATAAGCCTAATCCATCTCCAGTGACTCTAGCTCTTTTGACTCCTCGTAATCATCAAAGTCGAGGCCGGCATCCCGGCAACGTGTCAGCCACTTTAGAGCAATGTTGTTGCGTCGGACGACCTCGCCTTTGAGCTTGGAGTTCGAGCCGCTGATCTCGGCGATAGCATGATTAGCAGTCAGACTGTGCTTCTCAAATTGCTCATCGATGTTCTTCTTTTCTTCCTGGAGCTGGAGGATATATTCGATCGCACGTTGCAGAATCGCGCCCTTGTTCTTATCGCAGTTCGGCACAAGACGAGCAATTTGGTTGATACCCTCATTAATAGCTTCGCGGCGGCGACGTTCAACTAGAGGAAGGGGTCAGTATACAAACACGAACTCGGTCGGAAATGTGCTTCTTACCTTCTTTGTGATTGTTCTTGCGGATCTGGTGCCATTCGGGAGAACCAACGGTAGGCTTCTGGTTCATACTCTGAGCCTCGCGCGCGGCGTAGACCGCAGCAGCAGTCGAATTGTGGTTGTGACCACCACCCATGGGAGTCTGGTTCATCTCATCGCCAAAGGACAGCCCTTGGGTGAGGTTGCTGGCATCAAAGCCGGAGTCGGGAGGAGGGGGGTACTTGTGTTGAGGAGTGTGTGCAGCCAGGGCGGCCTTGGCATTTGCGGTCAACGCATTATCGTCGGACAGACCGTTCTGCGGACCAACATGTTGAAGAATTTGTTGATCAATGTTGAGCTCAGCGCCAGTGTTGGGAAGCCCGTGGTCGTAGTTTCCGAGCGCAGAGTGGCCAAAGTTGTGCTGGTTATCCATGCTGCCGTTGCTTCCGTGGGAGGAGCGGTTAAGGCGCTGCGGGTCGGGACCTAGATCCTCAGAGCCGTCTCTCTTGCGCTTATGCGAGCCGTTATCTGGGCTGTTCATGGTGGGGTCAGACATGCTGAGCTTTAAAGCTGATCGTCCTATTCGTGGTGGTGGTTAGTGGCCAATAAGTGAAGAGTAAAGTGAAAACAAGTCCCGGAGAATAGGAGAACAAGACAACGGTATGTGATTGGAGATGTCAATGCAGCCTGCGATAAGTTGGCGCCTGGCAGATCAAGTCCCTCTCGGGAAGATCAGTGGCACCCCCGCGAAATAAACAGACGCGTGAATCTGACGCGCTTGTAATGCATCCCACGGAGGCCAGCCAACGTCGGGCTCAGCCATCGCCAGTAGGTTTTCCTGGCGGGCGGCAGTGCATGGATAGTTCTACAGGGAAGGGACGTTGTCAAGCGATCGCATATAATGCGACGCCTCGAGACATCCGCGGGGTTGCAGATATCAAGAACGCGTCATGATGGCTTGCAGGCAGCTGAGGTCACACAGGGGGCAGCGTCGTGAAGGACACCACTTGCGATGGGCATCGCGACACGATTTGCAACGACATGGGGGGTTCTGGATGGAGATGGGGGTATTGATGGAGCCGTACCTTGGGATGATCTCTCTTTATCACCTGACAGGAAGTCACCTGCCCGACAACAACAAGACGCAGGTCACGTTGTCTGCGAAACCCCGAGTTCGAAATTGGGACGCGAAAAAGGGAAAGTTGAAAATTTGAGGAAGCCGATACTAAGATATGCAAAGAACTTGGCAATCTACCTCGCGGTAAATTTAGATACAAGAAAACGCGTTTCTTTAGGAAGATGTAGAGCAGCGGACAAGTTCAAGATGGATTGCTCACGTGGCAAGGAGGTGGTCAAGAGGAGGAGTCGCGCTGAATACGGCGGATCAGAACGACCAACAGTGCAAAGTCACCTGATTGCCTTATTCAAAAAAGTCCACTGACGTAAGCAAACCGCATACCGTAAATGAGCCACCGAGGAGCCCTGGAGGTCTAGACAATTTTGCAGACACGACCATAAAGAAACGGACAGCAGGAGCTGAAGATAACCAACTAAAATGCTTGAATAGCTCCGGGGATTCTACGCCTCCATCTCTCATCGCAAGTCATGTGCAGCCACCCCGTGCCCCTCTGCTGCACACCTTCTTTCTTGGCCTCTGATTGGCTGACAGCTCTCGGAGGGGGAAATCCCTAGATCACGTGTAAGGATATCTTATGGGCCAATCACAGGCTCTCTTCACCCACTACGAGGGGGGATCGGACCGTCGGATACCAAGAAATTCAAGTTATCTACACATTTATCAAGTATATGGACGTAGTCTAGACACACTAGGAGCCTACTAGCTACATGCGATATACCCGGCATTTGATCCGAAGTGACCGTCCGAGTGTCTCTCTGCATGCGCTCAGGCTAGGGCCACTAGTGTATAGGATACCCCCTTCGACTGAATCAGGAAACACAACAGGGGAATATCCCAGAACAAAGGTAGCAACGGGAAACAAAGTCGTGCATTATGTAGTGGGTGTGCTGGTCTAGATTGCGATATAACAGTTCTCTTTACAATATAGCTAGCTTACAGGGTACTTCGTTTCTAGTTCTCATCTGTTTACCTCTGATCCCTCATCGGGGTGGGGGAGAGGAGAATCACATGTTTCAGACTAAGCATCCTGAAATAGGATTCCCCAAGTCCTTCACACCACCATGTCTCCAAAGGGTTGCATCGGATATCTGAAAGGGTCTTCCCCAGTACATCGCCCGCATATTGATGAATGTGAAGTCTGAGTGATCATGAGACCTCAGAATTCCACCCCGATGCAAAATTAAGCTAAGTATCTGAGCTTTTCCTGAAGATTGCGACGATCTTGATGATCTTCTTCTATATGTCATCACGTTCAAGTCCCCTATCACATGGATTACCTGCACATGATGCGCCTGTGGCAAACGGTGGAGTTTCCATTCTTGCAGGGAAGATCACCATAACATAGAGCAATATACACCGTCTAGTGTATATATCCTGGGATTAGGAGGTATCACAGAGACTCGGGTGATCGAAATGCCATTTCTAATGTCATGTCGCAAGGGTGGACCCTCGATCTGGTCATAGACTCCGCATTATCTGTGGAATAGTCTGACGCGTCCAGTGCGCTGCCTCACTCAGACGCCTTTTTAAGTGCAAATACCATTTGTGGATCTGCCGTAGTATCCGCAAAACAAATACCTTCCTCCGTGGCGCCTAGCATGTCCCAGCAAAGTATCTTGACGTCGAATGGGATGACCGCATCCCCTGTCTCACTTTCCGCATCGGTGGTGTACGCACCTGACCTTGCATATTTCTCCGCAGGATTGGGTGTGGGCCGTTGCGTCACAGCGATGATAGCGCTTGTTCCCGCATACCGCGCCGGTGGCTTGGTATCCTCTGTAGGTGGCTCCTCGCCCGACCGATTAGAAAAGACGATGACGATCTTCTTCGGAGAATCTGCCGCCTTGCCGCCGTCCAGATCCACCTCATGTTCCATCTTCTTTTGCAACAGGGGCCAGAACCGCTGAAGCCAATAGTTGAAAGTATCCATCTCGGGCTTATCCTTCAAGGCGTCGAGCTCTTCTCGGCTCAGGATGGTCAACCAGGCCATGGTCAGAATGACAAGCTGGGATTTAGAGTCAAGGACTCGGGTTGCAAATTCCCACTCGGTGAATGGCGCCTCAAACTTGTATGGATTGATATCCATGCAGATACCAAGCGAAGTCGCGACCCGCTTTTTCTCGGATAAAGCCTGCTCACCCTGGTGCACCGGGCTTCTCAAGGAAGAAACTGTGCCTTGGCAAGTGAATTCGAGCTCATGAAAGCCTCGCTCAGCTTGACCTTCAGCCGCCCACGTTTCGTCGGTGTAATACAAGAAGCTCTTGCGGTAGTTGAGGATGAACTCCCCATCCTCATCGACAACAAGGAGTGAGTTATAGTACGTGGCGTTGTCTGGATTTTGAGAATCCTTCTCAATCTCCGGATACCCCACGCAGACCTTGCATCGCAAGCGTCTGGCAGTTTCACGCGCCCACGAGCCAGAGGGGCCGTCGCTGGCTGGCTCGAGATATGGCTTGATCGCTTCCAAGGAAGGGAAGTTATAGCCTAGTTATTCATTAGCGAAAATTCCCCACAAATTGAGCTAAACGTCAGAAACTAGGGGGAAGACGAGGTTTTTCTGCTGCGCAATACACGCTCGTGGACAAGTTGAGTAGGTACGTACCTGTCAAGGCCAACTCGGGCAGCACCAAGATATCAGGCTTCAACAGATCAACCCCGACTCCGAGCTCCTTTCCATCTACAGAAATGGTCTTGCCAGTCTTCAGTAAAGCATTTGCTTTCTCGATATTGCCTTTGAGATCGCCCAGCTTTGGCGCGAATTGAAGGCTTGCAATCCTCATTTTGTGAGACAGTGAGGTTGAGAAATTTCGAAAGTTAAGGAATGACACGCGTTGTGTAATGGCAAGTTTCTGTGTGAATCGTGATAGAAATGGGTTCGAAGTTGGCGTTCTTGACGTCGAGGTATGAAGTCCGTGTCTTCTGGTCCCGACGCGGACACAGCGGGGCAGGATTTTTGCCAGAATGATGGCGAGTTGAAATCCTCGAACTATATCCCGATATACTCAATATAATTATTTATACGCGATTTTTGAGTCCGAGTCAGGCGCGATATACTTGTAGAGTATTGGTGTTTGGACGGAAGGGCGATATTCTGGGGCGGGTCATATGAAAGTTGATGCCTCAGGGGTGAATATCAGTTGCTAGACCCGCCCAAGCATTGCAATGGTGTTTCCCATAGTGCTTGACAGATCTCGAGAGTCTTTCTCCAATGATGCATTTATGTTGTTTGATATATGCCACTGAGTATTGGCTCCTCCCGTATAGTTTTTATTCCTTTCGCCGTGACCTACCCATGTGCTTCTTAGCATCCAAACCTACGTTGACTACACCTCCAAACTTCCTATTATCAACTACTGCACCCAACACCGGTTTATTCGGAGAATTGTGCATCGATCCTTGTAATTTGGCTATTAGTACATGGATTTTGAGTATCAAACGCAAGGAAATGCCTTCAACTCCGCTCGCAATCAGGTAACGCCCATTTGACCATCCAATCTGACATTAACACCTCTTCAGCAGTTGCTCGGTTTTCCGGCCGGTAAGACAACATACGGCGCATCAAATCCAGAAACGCATCTTTCTCGTCTTCCTCAATCTTGCCTCCCATCTTCCGTCTCCATTTCTGCACACCAATCTCAAATGATTCCTCAAGCGGAGGCCACCTATTTCCCCTATATGACTCCGTTGGCTGTCCATGCTCGTCAAAAAATCGAGACCGTGCGTGCCAGCGGTGCCACCATTCCGATGGCATAGGTCCTAATACGTCAATATGCCGAGCCACTATATGATCCTCATCCACAAAATCAGTACTAAATATAGCCCCCATCCCCACAATCTCCCAGATCGCCGTGGCCAAACTCCAGATATCTGAGGGATACGAGAGCGGGCTTTGAAATTCGAACTTAGCCTCCGGAGCTCGGAACGGGATTGGCGTGTGGCAATCCTGTCCAAGACTTTCTGAAGCGGGAGGGAACGCTTCACCAAAGTCAGTCAGAAGCGGGTGTGCGTCGGATAATGAGAACATCTCCGCAGATTTCCAGATAAATAGCGGCACAACAGCTTTAGATGGAACATTAGGGGGCAATGGTCCTCCGTCACGCCGTGTGATAGGGACTGTCTCGGGTGGTCCGAATCTCTCGTAGAATTGCTTTATAGAAAGCTCATCGAAACTTGACGGCAGCTTGGATAAAATGTTATTTAAATGAATATCTGAGTCACCCAAGATTTTAGCTAATATTCAAATCTTTAGTGACTATAACCCACCTCCATGAACATAGCCGTGTGAATGTGTGTAAGCAACAGCCTGTGAGAGTCGATACGATAGTGCTCGAGCGACTTCAAGAGGGAAAAGACGGCTAAAAGAAGCCTCCCTAAGGTTGCATTGTGCAGGGGCCACCGCGTAGCATATATGTTTTCCATTAGGGCCTTGCAGTTCGAATTCATCTAGGAAAACAGGCACCAAACCACGCCCAGGATATACCGAGGACGACGGAGTCGGAGCAGACAGAGCCTTAAGGATTTTTGTCTCGCGCTGAACCATGTCGGCTATGCTAACCTTGAGAGTAACATATCTGTTCAGACGAGTATCTCGGGCAAGCCAAACCGTCGAATAGGCCCCGAAGCCAAGTTTGTCTGCAATGTGATAACGGTCGTGTAAGACATCACCAACCATAACGGGATGATATCCCCCAGGCTGATATAACTCAAGTGTCTCCACGCCCTTGATCCAGTTATACTTGACGTGATAATTCCCGGCCTTTGTAGTGTTTAGCCGCACGGAAGACCTCGAGTCGAAATTTCGACGCCAAGGGGATTGGAAAATTAGAATTGAAGGTCGAGCTAAGGTCGAAAGGTTAACAGGGTTCGCGATCATTCTGAAGGAGCCCGCCATGGTATGCTAGCGTGATTGCCCAAGAGATAGCCATTAAGCGCCCTTAGAAGCGACAGTGGTCTTAGATGCAACCCAAGGCGCAAGGTCAAACAAGTGATTGGCCGCTACTAATATGTGATCCCGAGAGCTTTACAGACTAGTGGTGCTCTCCCTAGTGATACTCTCATACAGGATAGACATTGACGTGTATCGATGTAGCTGAACAATAGGTGTTATTATTGGCCGATCATACAAACTCACCGCTTCGCTCTCCGCCTCTTCCCTAATTCTTCTCATCTTGTTCCTAGTATCCTACGTTGCAATCTGAGATAAGGGTGTAGGGGAAGTTTAGCTAGGACCTTAGAGCCTACAAGAAATTGATGGGCACCTGCTTGATAACTATCTAGCAGAATACCTATGCCATTTCGATAGTATAGGTATTGCTTGCAATATTAGACTGATCTATAGAACAAACAATGATGGAAAGATGACGACAAGTGGTATCTATCATAATGATATGATGGGTGTCTGCGCCCATAGAAAATAGCACTTAACTATATCGCTTAGAAGAAATCGTAAATCTAAGAATATAGGCTAGGTTGACTGTTGTGAGTATCGGAAATGCAGACGATAGTAACAGGATTTGTGAGTGGTTTTGCAGGGATGGGTTGACGCCAAGTGTACAGCTTCCGCGCAAGAAAGATGCAAGGCTGGGCCAGGAATTGTTCCCACGGTGTGTGTGGGTGGTTGTCGATTGAGGAGCTCACTAAGACCCGGCATGATTGTAGACTTGGGATATAGTAACTACAAGTAGTGGCCCTGGAGTGACCTCGGTTTGATTAGGTGGTATCTGCCTTAGGCAGGAAACCACGTCCGTAGAATGAGGGCAGAGGTGTAATACCTACTACGTACATCGTAGATCTATACATATTATCATTGTCTCCCCGGTGGAGATGTGATATGCCACTATATCCCGTAACTAGACGCCTCCTTTATAACTCAGGCTGTATATAAGTAGAAAAAGAAAGTAAATGAGAGATATGAATAAATTTCCGCTGCGAATGTCCATCGGGGGAAAACAGAGATATCATTAGAAACAACTCCACGAAATGCAAAACGTGAGATGAGCACAGTAAGCGGGTATGCAGATCCATGGCCCATATGAGAGGAGAATAAATCAGTGAGATACACCATGAGATAATCACAACATGGGGAATAAGCAAAGCGTAGTGCGTCTCCTTAAGCACCCTGGGAAGACACGTCTTTCCCTTCCTCATCCTTCTTGCCTTTGTCCTTATCTTCCTTCTTTCCGCTCTTGCTCTTAGCCATCTCCTCTTTCTCTCGCTTATGACGTTCGAAATCCAGAGGCACATGCGCAAGTCCTCGGGCACCAGTGCGTCGAATACGCTGTTCGGTTCGGGACATAGGTCGGTCCGGTGTATCAGGAGCGTAAGCGACCTCGTATCCTCTGGCAGTGCGATTGAGTGTCAGACGCGGGGGTACATAGGAATTTGGTTGGGGAATATTTCGGGCTTGATACTTTTCCACGATCCGGGCAATGGGATTCCAGTTTGGGTCGTGCCATGGCTCTCGGATTCTTCCGGTCCATCCGTCGAAGATTCCAGGGCCCATCCTCAACTTCTCGGCCAAGATCCGTGCTCGTGAGAGGGCAATCTCGTCCTCATCGACTTGGCGAGCCCGTTTCAGTCGAGCTTCTTCAATGTACTGGAGTTGTTCCTCGGTCAGGGGCTTCGGCTCGCACAAGGCCTTGGCTCGTGCAAGCTTTTCTTCCAACTTTTCCAAGATCGGGAGCTTCGGTATGGGCCGGTTTTCTGCTTTGTAGACGGAGAAGTTGAAAGGGACATGTTCTTCCGCTGTGGAAACCTTGGGCGCCTTAGTATTTGGGCCCTCTTCCTCCAGCTGAGGCTCAGTTTGCTCATCCGAGACTCGCTTCTTTTTGAGGACTTTAGACTTCTTGCGCGCCGAAGACACTTGCGACTCCCGTGACAGAGGCTCTTCCTCTTCGAAATGAACGGACCGTTTGAATGATCCATCGGGCGCTGCAGCGGGAGATTTTCCTTTCAGCGAGGAGCGCCTCTTGTGCTGAAGGCGTGCTTCTGCATCGGTGGCCTCATGTTGTCGTTTCAATGACGCTTGATGTCCAGGCGCCACTGAGGGTTCTGGGCCTTGGAACAAGGGCACTGACGGCTGAGTAGTTGCCGCTTCAGGCGAGTATGTACTCGATGTGGCGTCAAATATTTTAGGCTGTCGAAGTGCTTCAAAGAGAGTCCGGGGAGGTGAGGGGGCGGTCGCTTGAGTGTGCGAAACAGACCGACGCGTGCCCGAAACCGAAGCGGAGCCGTTGATGGGAGGCGGGCCAGGTATTTGAGCCTGTGCAGGTGCCGACTGACTGAGTACTGAAGTTTCACTCAGCTTGGGTGACTGTAAACTACCCAATAACGGAGACGGAGTCAATAGTGGCTTCTCGGGCGTGGGCGCTGTAGTTGCTGGAATGTCCGCTTTCTGGCTTGGCTGCTGTGGCTTGGGAGCCGCAAAGACTGAGCCAGGAACCGGAGATTGAGTTGCAGCCGAAGATCCTGCATTGTTCATTGAGAATGGCGAGGAAGGCTGCCCGGAACTCAATGCAGCTGCAGGTTCCTTGGCTTTGACAGCTGTCTCTGGGGCCTTGAGGCCTTGGAATGAAGATGGAGCAGCAGAGGTAGCAGCAGATGGGAAAGATAACGGAGCACTCGGAAGTGCAAAAGGATTGTTCGACGCAATCGATGATTGCTGTGTTTTGGTGTCGTTCTTGAACATCGTAGACTGTGTAGAAACATCTGCAGCAGGTCTGCCCACCTCAGGGCTTGCCTTTGGAAACATGGACGTCTGGCCAAAGGTAGCACCAGAGAACGCCGAAGATGCGAAGGGATTCTTGGATTCAGCCAACGATGCAGGAGATGACGGCTTGAACAGCGTAGAGGGCGCGGCGGCAACTGTTGCCGGTGTCTCCGTCTTCTGGTTAGGCTCTGATGGCTTGGAGAAGGAGAATGGAGACGGCGCAGTGAGCGCGCCTGCGCCGGAAGAGAATACAGACGAGGGTTTCTCCGCAGCCGGCGCCTCAGGAGGCGAAGTGCTGGGATTGAAGAGCGTAGACTGCGCAGGTGTGGTTACCGCAGGAGCCTCCGTCTTTTGGGTTGACTCCGATGGCTTGGGGAAGGAAAATGGAGACGGCGCAGTGAAAGGGCTCGGGCCAGTCGATACAGAACCGGGGCCGCCATTTGGGAACACGGAAGCGGGCTTGTTTGCAGTTGACGGTGCAGGAGGGAATAAATTGGGCTTAGGAAACGTGGGAGCAGGGGGAGTTGTTGTAGGTGCCTCGAGTTCGGCGTCTGCTGGCTTTGGAAAAACAGACGAAGAAGTAGAGGCAGAAGCGGATGGTGAAGGGCCGGCAGGAGTAAATGGCGGAACAGCTGCCTTGTCGGTAGTGTCAGGCTGTGAAGGAGGGGGTTTTGTCTGGAAGGCCGAGGGAGCCACATTAGTGGTCACGGCAAAGGTGTCGGTCTTTTCGGCTTTTGGGAACGAGAACGGATTTGGCGAAGTGAAAGGAGACGGCGCTGCGGGCGTAACAGTGGTGGAGGGGATCGAAGTTGCAAATGGATTTGAGGGAGGAGATGCCATTTTAGATGGCTGAAAGGCCGGCGCGAAAGGGTTTGGCGGCTTTGAAGCGGCTGGTGGTAGATTTGACTGGAACAGGGAAGGCGAAGCTGCAGGGGTAGGTTGTAAAGGTTTCTGAGACTCAGAAGCGACCCGGAATTCAGAAGCAGATGTGTCCTGAAGAAGGGCGTTCGGTGTTTCAACCACTGGTGCGGGCGTCTGATTATCAATATCACTCACGAAGAGATCCCCATCTTCTGCCTCTGCCCTAGGCAGAGTTTCACACTTTTGGGACAACTGGGAGCGATCAATCATGCCCATTCTTGCGGCTTCTCTGATGTTCATGCCGAGAATGATGGCGACAAGACTACGTCCTGCGCGCTTTGACTCCACATATGTTTCAGAGAAAGAGTGGTCAGATGAAGGCGCAAAGTCTGGGAAATTCTTAGTCACGAAACAAAGAAAGAGGAAGAAATGGGATGGAAGGTATCATAAACTTGGGCCGAGGGAGATGGGTGAAGTGGGAAATGAAACCAAACGAGACTCGGCTGAGATGAAGTTGCTTAAAATAACTTACCGACAGAGTCTACTGGTCGATCACCCCAATTGAGGTAGAGTCCACCACTTGCGTTCTCAGCGAACTGTAACCCTTGAGCAGTACAGTATTCGACTGTTTGCTCGTCGTCATCAAAGTGCAACACCTTAGTTAATTCCTCCACAGTCCAGTGATCGTTTTTGGATTGCTGTGACAGCGGAGTCCGGCAGTAGGCTTTCCAGATTGCACGGATAGCTGTCTGACGAATGTGGTTGAAGTAGACCTCAGCCACACAGGCCATCAGATATGACACACTCGGGGAATTGATGATGTTGAAGAAGCGAGCGTAGAATCCCTGAGCAATTGCATTCGGTCGACGAGAATCCAGAGCACCTTGAGGCTCCCATGTATTACAGGCAGCAGCAAATAGTTCCAATGCCACCTGCACTCGAGGCGAAGCAAGTAGGGTAGTTGGCCATTTCTGAACACGAGCTTCCAGGTCAGGCCGTTGGTCATGGATCGAGAACAAGATGTGGTAGGCACGGAACTCGTCCTCGTTAGGAAAGTGGATGCGCTCGCGGTTGTCATCGTAGTAGTACATGAGAGAGAGCATGGTGTTGTTGAGCTGCTCACGCTCCTGGTGACGGTCAAACTGCTCCGTGTTCGCGGGGTTAGAAAGAAGATGCAGGGACACGATATGGAACCGCGCAATCCTTTCTAGGCAAGTGACGGCTGTCTTCACGTCTTCTTCTTGTGTAAGTTGCTGCACCGAGAAGTCATTTCGGATTGACCGTGTCCGATTCCAGACAAACATGTGGATGACGGCTAACGGTTCACCACCGTTGATAACATAACGGATCAGGTAGTTCATGGTTTGTAAAAGTGTCTTTGGTGTCCGGATATCCGAGGGCAATTGCTCGTCATTTCCAGCTGCCGCACGCCGGAAGCGCTTCACCATTTTGGTTTCCATGATTTCCAGCTGGTCCGTTGACGGGTTGTAATACTATATGCGTGTCAGCAACGGCACCAAAATAGAAATTGGCGCACCATTACCTTTTCACATTTGTCGACTGCTTTCTGCACGATTCGCTCCACCCTCTCGAAATCAGGACACATGCTGGTGCAGGTACCCACGGGTGTGATAGCATGGTTCAAGGAAGTTGGCTGATTAGGGTCCGCCATTTGCCCATCCTTGATCGCCCTTTCGCGCTGTCTCACTTGATCAATTTTCAGCTGCAAAGTTGGTTAGCTCCGTAGTTGTATTGCCCGTTTTTGAGAAGGGCAGACTGACTTTGTCAAAGCGTTCCTGGTAATTGTTTAACGTCGATGCATGCTCCATGGCGGCCGCAACATTAGATCCCGCGCCAACAAATTTCGTCGAAGATTGTTGTTTCGCAATGTTCGTAGGTTGGGCGAATGGGTTTTTGGGGACGTTCGAGGCGGAAGCACTGTTTGAGACTCTGGAAAATGGAGACTGCTGGGCGGGCTGAGCCCCGAACGGCGACGCGGCGGCTTTTTGCTGGTTCGATTGCGTAAACGGTGATTTGACAACACCAGGCTTGGGGCCCTCCGCGGGTTGTTGGGGTTCATTCACGGTGTGGCCTGCAGCGCCTGCGCCGCGACCACGGCCACGAGCTGTCCATGTCGCTGACCCCCGCCCACGCCCTCGAGCCCTCGCTGCGCGAGGCGCACCTGACCCTCTCGGCACATATGTCGATGTATGGCCACCTCTTCCCCGTCCCGTTGAGCCTTGCACGCCCGGCGCGCCTCCCCTGTGGCCACGGCCCGCAGAAGGGTTAAACGGGCTAGCCATCCTGCCCGCAAAGAGCGGAATAAACTGGATAGGCTGCCGCCTCTTGTAATAGGCTGTCGCTCACTCTGTGGTGAAATTTATATTGGAATTTATGGGGTGGACGATTCCGATATGCGAGACGGCAGAGTCGATTGCGCAGAGATCTGAAAAGTTGTTTCCTATCTGCTAGAGTTAGTGCGCCGCGGCGACCACAAAGAAGTCAGCCCATGTTACAAAGCCGAGGGATGGCTATCCCGACCCAATGCTACACCGAAGAGGCGCGGATGGATACAAAGAAAGGCCGGAGGACAAAGCTGAGGACCGGAATGGACTCGGGGATAGGTATTCACGCTACCAGTACACTCACGGGTCTCTTTTCTTCAAAGTAATGTATAAGCGATCCCACTGGCTTGTCGCCTTCGGTATTTGCGATTCGTTGGGATTGTTCAAGCTCGTGAGGCGGCGTGCCGGCGTGCGCGTCGGGAGTTTGCAATACTGGCATAAACTGGAAGGCGGATCCGGTTTGTGAGCCGCACGAAGACGCCGACATGCAAATAGTGACCGGAAAGCAAGCACGGAGTGAGCGTAAAGCGATTGAAGAGGATGGAAATTGAAGCGCCCGCCGCGTTCACGGAGCTTCAAGCTGAGCGGAGTGCCCAGGTGCTCCGCTTACTCCGCTGACCAAGCGCTTATGTCGGCGCGCGCTTGCGTCTAATTGGCCGCGGCTGTCCCCATTCCAATACCAATTAGATAGAATCTTGTTAGGCACAATAGGTATTACTGGCAATAGTTACAGGTGACAGTTCTATATTGTATTAGGCAAATACCGATTCATCTATCGGGGCCTCTCGTGGTCTATACATACGTTACAATTCAGGGCAGATGTTGCAAACACATGGAGCGGCAGGAGATCTTGAATCTCAGAATTTAGTATAATGTAATAAATACAATATCACTAACCATATTGCGATAGAAGTGTTCAGGAACCAAAGTTCAGAAGAGAGACAGAACGACAAAGGCACATATAAGACCGAAAGAGTAGTCCAATAGTCCAGGCTTGCAGGTACAAGATGAACGCCTTATGCTCATAGAATTCTAGCTTTCCCCACTTAAACTATAAGCTATTTCAATATAGTTACAGCGCGGGGAATTTCTCGGGGTGCATCTTCAAGCTTATGTGTTATAGCAATGATAAGACAGGCTCAGAGGAACCGCACACTGCATACATATGTAGTCTTGCAGGGAGTAAGAAGAGGCGCGTCCTTGGCTATACAAGACAAGGCCATCTGTACATTGCATGCTTTCCACTGTCTTATATTTAACTATAGAACTTGAACGGGAAAATATGTCCAAAAAGAGAACGTAGTACTATAAGATATCATGGCAAGGACAGAGGCCACTTAAACGGACGACTTTTATTGTCGAATTGGTTCAATATCCATTGGTTCCTATGGTCGACAATCGATCTGCCGACTACGCACGCCATTCAAGTTTGTAACAGATGCCCTGCGTGCAAGTCTCTTGACTGAGGATTGGGTACTACATAGCTAGATAATAGCCCATCCCATAGCAAGGATCATGAGCTAAAAAGGAAACCATCGAAGGAGAACCGGTTGTATATTATTGAGAATAAAATTTTGAAGTATCTACCCAAATCTCGTTTATCAACAGCTCCAAACATCCAGGTTGGAGAAAACCCATATTCACAACGAAAACCAAAAGATCAAGCAGGTAAACAGGTCAACAGAAGACAAGAAGAAAAGCACAAGGCCAACACCAAGTAAAAATGAAAAGATGAAAAACGGTGAGACCATAAAGAAAATCAAAGAAAGATACCACAGAATAAGAACAAAGACCGGAATAAACATCACTTCAAACCAAACAAGACCCAAGTATTTTCAGAAAAAGAAGAAAAAGACCCCATTTGTTCCGTCACCTTTTAAGATGACCCCAAGTTTTATACCAATATACCCAAAAAGACAACAACTCCCCTGGCAAAGCCTTATGATAAGCGCTAAGTTTGTGGACTAGAGCCATCACTCATATATGTTCGTTAATACCCATTTCACGAGTCAGAATCATCCGTGACAAGAGCACCACACCCTATTAGTCATTTAGACGGCGTGGGAAAGAGTCATCCCGTTAGGATGTGGGTGGCTCAAGGATCCCGTGCGGAAAGGCAGGGACCTTTGGTGGATGGAGTCCATGTGGGACTGCTGAGCATGGGACATGTCTTGCATGTGTGGTACCATGGGCATCTGGTAGGGCATTGAAGGCTGGGGCATACCCTGGCTAGAGGCAGGTGTGGTGTAATCGACAGGGCTGAAGATGTTCTGGCGGAAAGATGGGGTCCAGGTATCGTACTGACCACTTACTCCCGCGCGTGAGTGATCGGGTGTGGAGTTTTGGAAGGTGTTGTGAGCGGAGTAGTCGAAAGCTGAGACTGAGACGTCGTGGGGACTGATCATCTCTGCTGTTACGGGAGTGCTGAGCATGGGCTGCGAGAATGAATCGCTGTACTGGGGAGGTGTGGTGTAGTAATGGCGGTCCTGGCGGTTTTCGAAGTTGATAGGCTCAGTCATGGAGAAGCTGCCTGGGAGGGAGCGGGCTGATGGCACGTTGTCGATAGGTGTGGTCAAGGAGGTGCATGCTTGCTCGAATGATGAGATGGGGGTCATTAATCCTTGGTTGATGTGTTCGGGCTCTTCGATGGTCACTGAGGAGGTGGTGGAGTCGTCTTCTTCATCGCCCTTAGGGCTAGGGCCGCGGTTCATAGTGTAAACGACCATGTTGCCGTCGACTTCACCTCGTTCAAAACGCTCCTCCATCTTGCGAACTCGTAGGATCTCGTAGATGATCTCGACGTGGGATGGGTGCTTCAAGCTCCGCTTGGTGTCGCCAGCAACATCCTTGAGCTTGTCGGCAGTGATACCGTAAGAACCGAGCTTGCGGATAATGTGAAGCAAGAGCTCAATGCGGTCTAGTAGAATAAGTAAGCAATCAGATCGAGAATAAATTAGACCATAGGAGCTAGATCATACACTCTTTTCTCAGGTGGTCAGGCTCCTTATGCATAACACCGGGAGGCCACCACTCAGGCTTAGTCTTTTCCGGGTCCCCGGTAGTACCGGGGGCGGATCCTGCCGGTGGCTTGCCACCATTGTAAGGGTGTCGGACCTGCTTGCGAGGCTCGATGAATTTAATGAATGCTTTAGCAACCATACGGCAGTTCAGCTGTTGGAAGTGCTTCAGTGCACCCTCATAGTATGCCATGACCTTTTGAGAGTCTCCAATGCGGAGAGGAACCATGTCGGTAGACCCGCTAGGGAGCTCCTCGCTATCGGTATCCTGCTCGTTCAGGCGGTCGTCGATAGAGATAGCAGGAGCGTTGCCCTTACGACGTCTTACCCGACGAGGAGATGCTTCCATTGTCTCTATATTGGGATTAGTATGTGTTGACCTTGGTGTTTAGAACTTTGACATACGGCGAACAGGAGCATGATAGCCAATGCGTTCACCCAGAATCTCGAGGAAGTTCTGGCGAACCTCTGGAGTGAACACAGTGGAGTTTTGTTCTTGAATAGAAGATGATTCATCAACCTTAAGCTTGCCATCACGGTCAAGGTAAATCATAGCAAAGTGAGCATAAGGAGGACGGAATGATGAGCGGGAGTTGGTCATCATTGGCTAAACCAGATGTCAGTAAGAAGGAACCCAGATTTCTCTTGGAAACATACAGGAACATCGCCCCATCCTGGGGGTCCTTCGAGAGCCGAGGCAGACCTCTTCATGGCTCCGCTTGTTGGTTTACTGTAAACCATGGTGGCGGATATAGATGCGTATAGGAACTTGGAATGAAATCGCCTCGATAAGGGTAATTCAGGCTCAGTTGAAGCAGTGTATCAAGATAACCAGGAATGAGAGTGATGTGGGATCTGGATATTGCACGTCTAGGAGAGACTGTTCTCTTTATAGATAGTGTTGCTCGAGTGGCGGGGTTGCGATTCGGAAGAAGTTGGTACTAATGCTGTGGACTTGCAGTCAGCCAACTGCCACCAAGCATCTTCGGCAGCACCAGTCCGTCCCCGGAAGAGGGTATTCTCATGAACACCCAACGGCGGAATGGCCATTCCCGCTCCGGTGCGGGAACCGGTAGGACAAACGCTGGCATTCCGACAAACCGGGATCCAATCAAGCTCTTGCAAACAGAGCCAGAATAGGCGGGATGTACTCACACAGTTGGAGTTCACAATGTGCAGGTGGCTCAATGGGGATGTGAAGCGGATAACTGCAGCACAGTAACTGTTCGTAACCGGGATGCAGGAACGAAAGGAAGCCTCCACTTTGTGTTCCCAAGTAAACGAAAGATGGCACCGGGGGTTGGGACGGTTGAGAATGAAATATCTTGAAAGAAGATGATCAAGTGGGATGATCTTTTAAATAGAGCTGAGGGAGTATAGAAAATCAAGAGGAACAAGAAGGGGATATGCAAGCCTTTTTCAGTTCTAGACTTTAATGCGTACAATGACAAAAGCACGATAAAAAAGTGGCCAGCAACAGAGCATGGATGATCCTAGAAGCCGGAATCCCTCTGTGATCGTATGCGTGCAGCGAGATTGGCGCATTCAAAGTGCAGTAGATGCAGTAGCTTTGGGGGTCCCGATCCAGCATCCCTGTCCCACTATTTGTAGATCGCATATTTTTTATTTTTTATTTTATTTTATTTTATTTTTTAATTATTTTAATTATATTAAATTTTTATTTTTATTCTATGTATTTTATTTATTAAATTCCATATTAATTCCATTAATTTCAAGTCGGGGCAAACCCCAACAGTGGCGCTCATTATCGATCGACCCCCCACAACCAGGCTCATGGCTTGCTGTCAGTTCAAAGATACAAAGGTACAAAGGCACCCTTAGGGGGATCAGATCCCTAACCTTGGAAGTCTTGGAATCACTTACTATTGGCATACGAGGCAACCACCAAGACCTAACAATATAAATGTCAATCATAAACACGAACCTATTAACCCTATAAGCACTCGTATAAGCACTCGCGTCTAGCTGCCAGGCACCCCCAAAATACTGGGAAGGCGCACAGGCCTATTTGAAGCCGTGTGCTATTCTTAATGTGCAGATCGACCTTTCGGTGGTTCCGGTTGAAAAATATAATTCGTCATCGATGCTGTGAATCTAAGAAAAGTACATAGCAAAAGTGTATAATGATGCCTATATTATCCTAATTCTTTTTTTTTTTACATTATGACACTATAACATTATCATATTATATTCCAAGTTACTTACTACTTAAATGTGAAAATTAAATATTATCTGTAACATTTTTTTCTTTCGATCTTCGGATCTCAGCAAAGTGCCCCGACACTAGCAAATGAATCCACATTTCCCCATTCTACGTGAACCTATCAAAATCCCGCTTGTGCATGGCCCAACATCCCGGATCCTGGGAGGTGACTCGCCGATAAACTGTCACTGTTCCTTTTTTATCCCCGTCTGGAGCTTGTTGCTGTTGTCGATCTCGGTTCATTGACAGATACCTAACTCCGGGGTGGCCAAAAACTGTGGGTTTCTGGAATAGACCTTGGCTTCAGCTGAGTATAGCATAGCCCAAAAAAAGCCCCCTGAGATCAGACCCTCACATCTCAATCTCGCCAAATCAATCCAAATCATTTCATTTCAGTAGAAGCGAAAGGGGAATCAAAAAGTACGTGCTAATACGACCGTAGGTCTCGCCTACGCCGGTTTACCCGCGAAAGATGGGCTATAACAAATTCAAAAACCGCTCTAAGACAGATCGAGATAATAGAGTGTTTGGCATCCCAATACGACGGCATGATCTACTCTCTACTCTCGCTTCGGGGAAGAAAATTGGTAGCAAAATGGTTCGAGGAACTATCCCACGGCGGGTTAGTGGCGGTACTTTTTGACGTTGGGCCCTTTTTGTGACAGCCCAATCAGCCGTCTTCCCTTCCCCCGCCTGCGTCTGTGCTGAGAGTCCAGGGGAAAGGAAACTCCGTACCCAGGACTCTGTCAACGCGTCCATCTCCCGTCCCGGTGGATTACACTGGCGTTTTTTGGGGGATATAAACGCCATACAAGTTACACTATCGGTCTTTAACTCTGGAACAAAGGAGATGCTTCGTAACGGCCCAATTCGGTCAATGCTACCCAAAAAGGGGGGAGGAGGATCTAAAACACTACCCACCTACTATCTCTATACTATCTTGACATGACAAAAGGGGAATACATGCGGAAATACTTCTTCGGTCCCACTATCCATCCACGCTATATCGGGGAAGATGCAAGAGGCAGATTTTTCCTTGTTTTTTTTTTAATGCACAAACAACCCCAATCTAATTGTGTACTTTGAGTATTGTATCTATCTGATTAGTCTCATCGAAGTAGACTACTGCCTACCGACATACGGAGTACATAACAATGTAACATTCCAATCGCCGAGCAGTCTATTCCATACAGCAATAGTAACTGCAGAGCCTGTTGCAAATTGGATGTAGTAGCCTCCGAGGCAATGTAGGCAAATCATATTTTTTAGGTTACCGCAAGGCACACATACAACAAAGAAGCAGTGTCGTCGAACTAAACAGTTTTAGGGCAACGGTAGGTACTCCGTACGTTATTTGTCATTCTTTGAGGCAAAATCGCAAAACTAGGCATACCCCAATACTAAGTAACTAAAACAACTACGGCTTCAGCACTGACATCCCCGGATAGTCTCTCTTTGTTTGTGCCCCCGTTACATCTTCCTACTGGGTCGGCTTGTTTGCTTTGCCCATTTAGCCGCTGTGGTTTGTTTTAGCGTGGGGATCAGGACTGCTCTACTCCGTGAACCACTCTATGAGAGAGTCAGGTGAGAGTCAGATAGTTTAAAAAATAAATAAATAAACAAACAAAAGTCCTAGTTGCATTTGGAATCACGGATTACTCCGAATGTACGGAGTACGGACTGCGGAGTACCATATTGAATACTCCGTTACTCCATATTCCAATTCAATTTGAATGGCTTGGTCTAGATTCTAGAACCCCCTTTTTTATTAAACATATCAGAGATCATCAGGGTAACATTTGACAATCGCCAACGAAAGCTTCTCATTGGTACAAAAGGCGATCCCTCCCCAAACGCTCGGACCAGCCACAACGTGGCTCAGTCGCGTGGCTCAGGCGATTTCAAGCACTGCCACAGGGACATGACAGCTGAAGCGGCAAAATTCAGCAGTTACTTAAGGCACGGCAAAGACTCGTTCATGGATGTTCCCTGCTGGTTTTTAATTCAGAAAATTTCGAAAGCCCAAGACAAACGTCAGGAAGTTTGAAAGCTTGGCGTTGCCAATCCTTATCACACTAGTTTCAGAGCAAACATTTTATCAGCGCCAACTATTAATATAGTGACCGCCACTACCGCTTACCCTACCATTAAAAAGGTGGGCTAAAGCGGACTTGTTCGGTGATGCAATCACCCTGAAACCTCAAAATGAGGCGTGGCGGACTCGGCGGATATGTGACAGCGGGTGTGCACTGACGGGAAGAAAATAACTGGGTGGGGGCCAGAGTTTTGAGATAACTGCAACAATCAGACGATCGGGGTCGGGGATGGGAATTTGGTTTACACTTCCAAACAACTTCATGTCTGTGCCCGTCGCACATTTCTGGAACGTTGGAGAAAAGGTCCTGGGCTAATTACAAGGACTGGGATGGCTCTTTAGGTTGGTTCACCGCTACGGGAGTAATCAGGAATGTACAAAAGAACCTCTGGAAGGATGTTTTTCGTCTTAGAACTACTTGATGTCTATAGTTCGTTCCAGAATCGGATGATCCAACAGTCCATCTGGAGCTTATGTCAATCGAAATAGAACTAAGCGGTTTGAAGGAGGGGTAAACATATGGAAAGGGGGGTGGTAGTGTATACAGAGTGTGAGTCAGTTCGCAGAGTATCATCGTGGATAGAGATGGTGGTTTCGAGACTGCATGATCGGTGTGCTACAAAAATACCGTTGAGAGAGGCAACCCGCTCGCATGACAGATGGAGAGCTGAGGATGTTTCCTAGTTAGGTAAGAGATATGTAGCTGCATTCGCTAGAGGATCGTATTCTCCTCGTATTATAGAAACGCCACAGCCTATCAAACCGGCACTCTATTTGGATCTTCGGGACCAAAAAAAGTGCACATGACTAGTGCAGAGTGTTGAGCAAATCCGAGCCACCGCACGCACGATCGTTCAATGATGCACATCGATCGAGCAGGATCGAACCGAAAGAGGCTAGCATTGCGTCAACCAGCGTCCACTATTTCTCGGGGTGTTTTGAGGCCGAAGCCGGGACCCGTAGAGAGTACTTTCCAGGCTCAAATTCGGTATCTTTTAGGTGTAAGATTGGCAGGAGAAGTTCATGGTCAGAAGGACAGTGACATTTACGCTAGTACTTTTGACGTTGGCCAGTAATCGACGATGACTCTTTTAGAAGTGGATCATCCCCTCCCAAGTCCAATCTCGCTTGGACCCTGGGGCCCAGACCCGACCCGACTCGACCCCACTTCCTGGCGGGTCGGGGATGGCGGGCCGGTAAAACTAAACCTGTCAAACTCCATATAGGGTCTAGCGTGTTCTCCACTATCCCAAGGGAAAGGTCAAAGTTGAGGATCATAGGGCCTTTTGACTCTACCCGACAGGTTGGAATTGATGCAGATTTGAGATTTGAATTTAATTGCCACGTTAAGTAGCTTCAAGCTAGAGGTTTCAGGAAGCAATGCCTTACCAGATGCGAAGGTATTTGACATTCCAAGACATCGGCTTACATCTGGCGTAAACAAAAGTCCGATTCTCATGTGCCCTAGTGATAGTACTGTTGATCATAGCATCACTTTTCTTCGGGCAGCCAATCGCAATGAGCGTTCATTCCAGCCTTGGAATATCATCGCCTATCCTATTGTAAGCGAAGAAAGCATTTCAAATATGCATCCTGTGGTGGCTTTCAATAATGCTTAATGCATTCCAAATGGATATGCAAACTTTCTGTTCCTGCTGCTTGCAATAGATGAATACATTAGAACCAAGCAAAAAGCAATATGAAACAGTAGGAAATTATTTCTCCATTGTGGCACGGCCCGAAGGGCCGCCCATAGTGTCCCTACAGGTCGGGGCAGCACTACTGCACTTAATCTATTGTTGGTCACCCAATGTGTTGCAGATAGAATACAATTGCAACCATGTACTTTGGTATACCTACAACTACCGAGATTCTCTACGTTAACCCCTGAGACTGTCGTCTCGACCTAGTCAATCTAGTCTATATGTGGTAGGAGCAATTTCGGTTGGTGACGGTGCAAAGCCCAAAGCTCCTACGCGCAATTCGTACTTTGTACCTAGTCAGTCTGATCGGATTGGCTGAATTTTCTTCAATGCATTGTCCTCGGTCCATTTTACGGTCCATCCTTCGCCCGGACTCGCTTTCGCTTACTCCGTTCTCCGTAGCCCTGTGATAGTCAGGAGGCAGGAGGCACCCTTGCAGCGGAAAATTACTTAGGTCGCCTCAGTGGGGGAACGTGGAAATCACCTGCATATAGTATACGATACATGTAAGGGGAGAAACCCCAAGAGAAAAATATCTATGAAGGATCAGGATGCTTTGATAGTTTGAACCGTAGCTTTGGATTGAAACTCTATAAACTTATCCAGTTCCTTGGTTCACGAAAAAGTTACCATATCCAACAGCGGGAAGTGGGGGGGGTCCTCACCTCTCGACGACCTTGGGAGATCACAGAATCCCTGATACCTGGATGGCGCGAATGGGGAAGTGGCTTATCTGTCCAATCCATCGGAATTTTCCCATAGAGGTCCTTGCATCATACTTTGTGTCCAACTTTCACCCACAGCCAATCATTGCCCTATTCTTCCGTGCACTGGCACTACCTAGTTCCTTTACGTTGATAGTGCAAACTCTGCTAAGGAACTGTAAACTCTTCCCCGGGCCACTCTTAATCCCCAAAGCTTCCTAACGAATCCACCATAGCGGAACCCATTACTCGCGATCACGTTTACAGCACAGCCTTACTCCTTTTTTCGTTCTACTCCCACTTTTCCCATCCGACAAGATATATCGCGTTCCCAGCAACCCACTAACCCGCCAGTCTAGTCTCTAGTGTCCGCTTATCCCCGATCCGCGGACCAATACAATCATCGTAACCATTGACCCAGTGGACCATTTGCATCCCCGTCACCTGCAAAGACGGACAAATTTCCCGAAGCAGCACCCGCAAGATCGCCCCTGGATATCTGTGTCTGGTCCCGATCGAGTGGTGAGGCTGGAACGGATGTCACCGTATAGACTTTGAAGGATCATCGCCTTTATTTATCTTTCGGGGATCCAATGTGGTGAAAAGAAAACTGGAGCCCGACTGACCAACGAACAAGACCGTTCAATTTCCACTGATCCCCGACCATAGGGCTTTTTGTGGCTCTCTTCAACCCCCCGGGAGCGCCCGGTTTCCACGCGAGTCAGTGGCTGGGGAAAAATTATGCGCTGCGGGGCAGACAGTGACAAATACATCCCAGCATCTCCATTCGCCCCATAATTAAGGTGCATGCCATTATTACCAACTACTGTGCTGACTGTGGGCTTTCTGCGTCTGTCGTGGATTATGTAGCTCTCCAACAGGAAACTCGATTACGGGCATGAAGGTGCCACTTCTATTCCACCGGGATTCGCTCATTTCCGAATCGTTCAATGCAAGGAATTACCCTTCCGTTCCATCCGTAGAGCTAATCAAGTGGGACATCCTGAAGAGATTTTGAGTTCTAAGTATCAAAGTTTCGAATCTAGGTCTGGTATTCCCCGTATTCCCCTCATTTCGATCACCATGGCTCTAATTCTACACTTCCTGTTGTGCGAGGCGGGTTTTAGTGTTTGGCTACGGGAGAAGCGATCCTTCAGTCCCGCCACATTGGTACTCTAGGGCAAAGATAGGTGCATTGTGCATTGCATGGGATTGTCGCGGTGTGCGGTGGTGCTTGTGGGTATGTTCCCACCGTGGCTGGCTTCGCTCTTCCCCCTCAGGGCTGAGTCGATCGAAGGCTAGCAGGCGTTCCAGATCCCGATTGAGTCTCGACAATTCAGATGTTTCTTGGAATATATATTATTATACGGTTGACTATTATGCAGATAGTTCAGGCCGCTGGTCTTTTTAGGAAGTATAAAATAATCAAAATGAAATCTGTTCGCGTCCCGAGAGGGGAAGATGGAACAGGTACTAGACAAACCAACGCCTTGTGGGTTCATGACGTTCCTGGAAAAGACTTCCAGTTTGCAGAGACCTACCATCGTATGTGTAGGACTGGAGCTGGGCTGATGCGCCGGTAGCGTGCATAGTGGATAGTGCAGAAGACAGACCGTCATTATGGAGCACTCTATACAGAGACGGGATCAAATTCCGTAGGCTGGTCGCACAACCAGCTCCCAAATCGCCAGCCACTGATGCACACTGGACTCCATACTATGTACGATCGACCTGGGAAGCGGGGATGACGTCCGGTCTTTGTTCGGTGTGAAGACAGTTACCATTTTGAGTGGAGGCGGACTTTGGACGAAAGGAGAAAGTGGATAAATTCGTAGTTTGACAGTGCATGAGCACACAAATCCAGCGAAAGTAGCAAGACAAATTGAAACGAATTCGCTTGGAAAGCACAAATTCTCCCCCGAGTCGAGTCACTATCCGGGAAACCCTGATCGTAGTCCGTGCGAGATCGATCTACCTCTGTGAACATTGCCTCTTTTGTCGACGTGCACAACCCTGGGGAGTTCGCGATCTCAAGATCAAGATTGCTGTCTCTCTGGTTGGTTCATCAAGACATGGCCCATCGAACAAGATTCCGGTGTCCACCTTCGAGATCAGTCGTGCAGCCGTGTTTTGAGGTCATCCACACCCCTTGCCTGGGATCTGGATAGCTGAAACATATCCTGAACGCAGGTCCACAGCCAATCAGATTCTATGAATGGGGAAAGGATGGAAGGTAATACCATGCGATCGTTAGATTTAGACGCGAGAAAGATGCCCTATACGTATGTTGTAGATGATATCCCTTGTGTTTCGAAATTGTTAACAGTGGAAGTGGATTAAACATCTGACGTGCAAATCAAAGTCGAAATCCACTTCTTGTCATTGCCCCTCCTTTTTGCCCCTCTCAACACCTTTGGCATCGGGAAATATATATACAACATATTTCAGGTTGAGATATTTCAGACAGCTATACCAGGTACTTCAATGAAACAGTCGTTCCTTATGTTGTATTTGAACAATTTACTCCATACATGCATGTACTATAATTCCAACCGCGTGGAGAGTCTGTTTTGCAGGCAGCAAGGAGGTTATGCAGGAGTGTCGTATACCTGTTTGAAATTGGCATATCTATTTTTTTCTTGCCGGAGATATATTCTCAGGATGTAATCGTCGAACCAGAGAGAGGGGGAAACCATGTGGAGGAGGGCCTATGTACATGGTTTTATTATGTCGAAGATGACAATCTTAGCATCATGTCCTCGCGGAATAACTGCAACATACAGATGAGTACGGAGTAGAGCTTACAATTTGTTATATTTACCCGAAGGCCTCCGAGTAGACGATGGACAGGTGGCCAACCTTTCACCGCTACAATGAATTACTCTGGGATATCAAGATGTCACCGCCACGTTTAGTACAAGACACTACTGCAGATAATCATCGTAAACGATGATTCTAGTCTGGGAATGCTGTCTGTTCGTTTAGTTTGATGTACAATTACGTTGTTCAGCTGTTCACTTGAGTCTAGACAATGATGTCGGTAGTCTTCAGGTTATCCACATATAAACATGTAGTGCACGGCCACAATTTGATCAAAATGTCCAAAAAGAAGGAAGGTAATGTACGAAAGGGAATCACTTTTATCTTTTAGTTCGCAGGGTCAAAATCCAATCGGATGTCCTCATACATCGAGGTAAACCATCTCCAACATGAAACAAGGCTCGGGGACAGCATATTAAAAAGAAAGAAAAGGAATCAAGGCAGACATTCAACCATTTAGCCACTCTCCCACCGTTTATGTCCATCCCTGTCAGGGGGGTCCCCTGAACTGTGCAATGAAAAACTTTTCTTCAGTACATGTACATGCATATATGCACAGACACTGGCGCCACATTCAGCACCGCAAAGTTACATTTGAACGGTCAGGAAGGATCTGCTGTCAACATGACCCATGCAAGCAGCAAAGAGCATCTGGGACCTCTTAGGATCGGCCCGAGGTACCAAAAAGAAAAGAAAACCCGGCCTCCCCGAGCCACTCAGAGCTGCATGGACGGGGTTCAACTCGGGTGGGCTGGCTGAGTGATCTCTTTTGCCATGAACAGGAAATGCGGGGATTCGAGGCCGCTGCAAGCGATTGAATTTTTACGGCTATTGCGAGGAAATAATGCCACCGTCGCTGTCGAGAAGGCCGGCCTCCTTGGCAAGCTCGTAGAATTTGCCGCCGCTCTTGATCAGCTCTGCAGGCGTGTCGAATTCAGCCACTCGCCCCTTGTCCAGAACGACAATCCGATCTGAATCGATGATTGTGTTGATGCGGTGCGCGATCGTGATAATTGTCCGATCGGAGAAGATGCTGCTGCGCAGGGTGCGCTGCAGCAGCGCATCTGTCTCCACGTCAACTGCAGCCTGTCGCCATGGTTAGCTGAAACTATCATCCAAAAAATAGAGACAGAACTATCTTACCGTTGCCTCGTCCAGAACAAGGATATTACTAGGAGTCAAAAGAGCGCGGGCGAGAGAGACTAGCTGGCGCTGGCCTTGACTCAAGTTGGAGCCTGCAATAATGTGTCAGGGGACAGGATGCCTTAGGCTGTATGTAGACGCAGATAGTCACTTACCCCCTTCTTGAATCTGAGCATCCAGTTGTCCGTCCATCCTCGAGACATGGTCCTTCAATCTCGCATGATCTGTTTATTGCAAACCGTTAGTCGCTGGGCGCTGCGGTAAATGGATCTAAGTGAAACCAACCTATAACGCTCCAAAGCTCGGTGTCATCGTGCACATGACGAGGATCCAAGTTGTCGCGCAAAGTGCCTTCGAACATAGCGGGATCTTGAGGGATGATAGCAAGACGTCCACGAAGATCAGTCAACCCGATTGTAGACACATCGAGCCCATCAATACTAAATGTTTGTTAGCCTGGAGAACAGAGACGAAAGGTAATAGTGGTATGTTCTTACCTGATGTTTCCTTCGACGCCCTCGATAATCCGGAAGAGGGCCAGCGTGAGCGAACTCTTTCCGGCGCCTGTTCGGCCAACAACACCGATCTTCTCCTTAGGCTTGATATTGAGACTAACATCCTTGAGCACAAGGTCAAGCCCAGGGCGATAGCGGGTGCTGTAGTTATTGAACTCCACGGCACCTTGAGCCGGCCAGCCGATGGCAGGGCGACGTTTGAAGATCACGTCGGGTGCCTCACTCGGGAGATTAGCGTACTCGAGAACTCGCTCAACTGACACGATGTTGGTCTCAACCTCGACAGTCTGGCGGACAATCCAGTTCAGAGACTGCGTAATCTGCAGAGCATATGACATGGCCAAACCAACCGTGCCCGGTGAAATCTCAGTGCCAGTCGCAACGGCCATAATTGCAAGTCCCGCGGATGCAAGAATGATGATTGAACCAATGAACTCGAGTCGAACGGCAAGCCAGCGGTTGGCGCTGATGGATGGGAAGTAAGCCCGGAGGTTAGCATCCATGCGCCATTCATTCTCAAGGGCGAATCGATTCTCCTGTCGGTAGGCACGGATGGTGGAGATACCGCCCAGAGATTCCTGGAAGTGAGCGTAGATTGGGCTTCGAGTGACACTGTCCAGACGTTTCAACTCCCGTGAGGTACTCAGGTAGTATTTCTGGTAGCTAAGGTAGATATAACCCAAAGGAACGACGAATAGCAAGAAGTACGGGGTGGCTGACGCAATGACAATCATGGTGAACACCGCACGGGCAGAGTTTGCGAACAACATATTGAAAGTGCGAGCAAGTACCTCATCGACTCGATAAATGTCACTAGAGAAACGGTTGAGGATGCGGCCAGATGGTGTGGTTTCAAAGAAGCTCATGGGGGAGCGGAAGATAGCAAATGCCATCCGCTCGTGAAGCTTTCGGGATGCTTCGATAGAGCAGAAAATCCACAGGATCAAGTTCTGCACAATGACCAAGAGGGATGATCCCAGGCCAAGCGCCAAGTAGACACCAATGAACTTTCCAACCTTAGCATTGCTTCCATGGGCTTCGTTCCAGTCAGTCCAGCGCTTCAACCAGAAGTTGCCCACCACTTGAGCGGTCTGAGAAGCCACCAAGGCAAGCAAGTAAACAATGACTGCCACGATATTGCTATCCTTTGCGTATTGACCGTAAACACCCCATTTCACCTTGCCTTGCTCTGCGACTTCTTGGGTCTGCTTGCTCTTGAGGACGTTCTCCTCATCTCCCAGCTTGCGCCGGGGACCTTGCCAGCTCACAGTGCTTGCACGGCGCAAGGTGACGGTACTTGTCCGTCTACGGGCCTCGCCAGCTCCTCCCTTGATGGGAATAAGGTCACCAAGTTGTTCCGCCTCGTCGCTGTCCGATGTACCACCGTCCTGAACGATGGTGGTTGTGACTGAGCTGTCGGGGCTAGCTAGTTCATCTGAGCCACTCCCAGTACCCTCATCATCCGAGTCAACTGTCGTAGAGCGAACGAGATTCGAGATCTCCCCCTTCATGGCCATCAGTTGTTCATAGGTTCCTTTCTCGATGATGGTCTTGTCCCGCAGCAGGCCGATAAAGTCAGCCTCCTTTAGTACAGTGATTGCGTTTGTTGCAAGAATTCTGGTCTTGCCACTGAGGAGGCCAGTTTTGCCGAGTACTCTATTGATGATGTGACGTCCAACATGCTGATCGACCGCAGAGAGAATGTCGTCCAAGAGATAGATATCGGCACGAGCATACACAGCTCTGGCGAGTGTCAACCGTGCCTTTTGTCCTCCTGAAAGGGAAATGCCACGTTCTCCGACTTCGGTCTGATCACCATCGGGCAAGTTCTTAAAGTCGTCGAGTAAAGCACAGGCCTCAACGGTGAGATCATAGAATGATGGGTCCCATCGGTGTCCAAAGACAATGTTTTCTCGGACACTGGCATTCATAACCCACGGCGCTTGGGCGACATACGCGATTCGACCACGTACAATCACCTCTCCCTGGTTCTTCCACAGGTCACCCAGCAATGACTGTAGGAGAGAAGATTTTCCAGCGCCAACCCGTCCAACAATACAGCTGAGCTCTCCTTTGCGTGCACTGAGATCGATGTTTTCCAGCACAGTCTCCCCGCTATGACGATTCCAAGTGAACGAGGCATCGCGGACACGGACAGACTCGTCACCGATTTGCGCCACGGGATCTTGGAGGATAACAGCATCAGTCTGCAGCTCCTCTGCGGTTAGATACTCTATCAATCGCGTCACCGCCACAGAAGATTCAATAACGGCTGTAATCACCATAGGCAAGATAGAAAGCGGGAATGTGAGCAAATTGAACAGCGTCAAAGCAGGGAACACAATCTCAGTAGTCAAAGGTTTATCATTCGTCAACACGAAGACAGTGAATGTGGAGCAGGACACGAGGAAAGGGGTAGACTGCCAGGTGAAGTTGGCAATGGATTGAGTGGCGCCAATTTTGCGGAGCGTGTTCAGCTCGAGATCATTTCTGATATGGCTGAGTTTGTTCATGAAAGCCGTGTTCCAGGCGTAGAGCTTGATGCTCTTGATATTGTTCAGAATCTCAGTCATCAATCGGGTCCTCGAATCCTTGTTCTTCATTTGGATGATCTGCAACTTCTTCATCATTCGAGCAATGACACCGTTCAAAGGAATCATGAAAATCATGACTCCGATACCAGCAAACATGCTCGGTCCAAGAAGTTGGTAAAGGGAGAGCATACACAGGGTGATTTGGAAAGGCGCAGAGATTAGCTGAGTGCCGAACTGGGTCAGATCTGCAACGCGCTGCTGGTCAACCGCCATGTGATTGACAATATCACCTGTCGTCTTTGCCGAGCGCCCTTCGTTTGATAGTTTCAGCGACTTAGCATAAATCATAGCAGTCAAGGCTGATTTGACTCTCATGCCAGTGTCAAAGGCACGCTGGAAATATTGATGGAGGAAACTTGTCTGGCAGACAGAAACAACAAACATTGACAAGGCGATGACGACACCCCTGATGACAGGCTGCGGGTCCGGGCTTCCATACGAGTGAATGAAGGCAATGAGAAGTCGTAGAAGTTGCGGTTGCACAAATGCAAGGATATCGCTTCCGAATTTGATTATCGCACCACGCACATAGGGTGCACCGAAAGCCTTGAAGAGCGCTGTCCACAGAGATGGCTTCGCCTTTTCGAGCTGTTCATCCCACGCCTCCTGTAGGGCATTGCCCGTGACCCGGGTGGTATCGCGTCTGCGGAGGTTCCAGAGGTCGTCCTGGGTCAAGTAGTTTTTGTATCCATATTTCATCATCGGAGTCATCCAACTGAAAGTGAGAACCGAGAAAACATCAGCATAATTGTAGGGACACTCGTCCTCGTCTCCGAGCGCATCGTAGGCGCTTTGCTTCTTGGGCACGAAATATTCTAGCACAAATTCAAAGAGTGCTAGTCCCAAGCTGATATTGAAACAGACAAAGTAAGGAAGTCGGCCGATATATTCCTTGCGCGCGACCAGGGACCGGAGTTTGACGGCGTAGGCGATGATGAAGAAAAGCCAGTAAAATAGGACAACCCCATTGGGCTGTCTACTCCGCCAATGTTCCAAATATTGCACTGAGGTTATCACCCCCAGCGAAACAATTGTCAGGATGGAAGCCCAGAAGCGAAAATCGGCCCAGAAGCTTTTGGGGTCTGATTCGACCTGGATCGCAGCTTGAAGGGCGGTAACAACGATGAGAGCGGCGAGAACAGCCTATGAACAAAATACCAGTAGTTAGTACATTATCAATGACGTCCAAGGAGGTGCGAAGGTGCGCGGGGGGTGTCCGGCATGTACTAACCAACTTGGTATAGAAGTGCCAATTCTTCGATACGGGCTGCGGAATCCGCTTCCTCAGTAACAACCACAAGGCGCCCAGTCCGCTCAGTGTACCCCAGACAGCTACTACAGCCACAATCACGTCAAGGAAGCATGGCGTCAGATCGAATCTCGATGAGCTGAGAGGGCCCCAGCCCTCGCTATCTGTGCAGAAAGGCTGTCGCCGGGAATCAAGCGCCGATCCAAGGGAATGTAAGAGGTGCCCCGGGCGGGACGCCTCCAGGACCACCTGGGATTGGCCATCCAGCATTTTTCTTAGTGACTTCGTCCCAGTATGCCTTTCTGTGCACAGGCAAGAAAAGATACAACGTTGGAGAAGTACCACGAGGAAAGAATGGGGTGTTGGTGCAAGCTAGGCTGCTGACAAAAGCAAGAACGGGCAGCTCCACTTTACGGGGAAATTCCCGAAGTCGGGGCTGCTTACCATACTCATTCGTATTCGAAGTCAGGCTAATTAATTAATTACACTGCACTTGTACACATGGAGGCAGGGTTGTCTGGAGTTCTTGCATGAGACTTGCGTAACATGAATTAACAGCCTATGTACCTAGGTAGGTATGTCTTCCTGACTCACCTCATGTCCGAATACGAATTTTCCAAGACATTTTCACGTGATCCGAAATGATGTAATCCTCGGGGATAAGCGCACTAAGACCGATGCGGCTATTTCTTATCGGCGTTGGATTTCAACTTTGGAACCTTAGAAAGGCTGATGGCTTCGAGAACCGTTTATAATGCTGGTCAACATGGATGTTTCCATCGTTTTTATTTATATATACTAGTAGTAATCTAAAAGAATTCGTATCCTTTACTTGCCACAAGTAACGAATTTCCGAATCGGGATAGCACAATATATATTTTTTGGTATGGGCTATATAAAATTTTTGGACATCAATCATTGCCCTTAGTAAATTCCTCAATGACCTTTGATATCTCTTCATTCCCCGAGGTATGTGCATACTCGGCTGCACTACCCCAGCTTCCTATTTTATATGGATCTGCCTCATGCTCTAACAACCACTTAACCCGCTCAACTGCTCCTGCCATGACTGCATACACAATCGCGTACTGTGCGACCATGTGTCGGGACTCTTCTTTCTGATTAACATCAGCCCCACGAGCAACCAGTAGCTCCATTACTGGAATCCTGCTGGTATCGAATTCCCGGCTTGGGACCACACGCCCAGCATGTGGATTCGTACCGGGAGGACAAACCCCTGCAGCATAGTGTAGTGGTACGCCGTTTTGAATCTTAGCACCTGCGTCTAAAAGCATACACACAGACTCAACCCCCCCCATGAATTGCAGCTGCCTCGAGTGCAGCACACGATGAAGTATCTGGTCCACCACACCTGTCATGTGTGGTTTTCTGCACGCCAAGGTTGGGATTGGCCCCATGGTCGAGAAACCAACGAAGAAGAGGGGGGCTCTTGACAGTCCGAGGGAGAAGAGTACTACCATAGTAACCTGGGGTGTTGGGAGTCCATCCATACTGGGTAAGAAGCTCAAAGAGGGCAATTTGTCGTTCCAAAGGTACGCAGAAGATATTGCTTGGAGTTTCGCGAACAATGGGAGAGCCACGATCGAGGAGATAATGAGCAACCTCAATATTGCCAGAGCGTAGGGCACGTGTAAGACCATGGTGAAGAAAAGCAGGCGTCAGATTATTAGATGACACGATGCACTGAATGATGGAGAGCGGGCCGTGCTGGCAGGCGGATTCAAAGGGCACGAAGAAGGCGGGAACTAGACCAACCGACCCGGGATTTTCACTGATAAAGACAGCATCAGCGGGCTCCAGTATGGGCAGATCATCATATTTAGATCCCATTGTCCGTGACTGAGGCTGCATTTGCTGCCGCGAAGGAGTGCCCTTGTTGTTGTTGTTACTGCTTCTGGCGTTTGCTTGTTGCTTAGCAGCCATAATTTGTATTTGATGGCGGCGTGCATCAAGCATTAGCTGCTGTTGACGCTGCTGTTGTGAAGACATGTTGCCCAAAGCGATGATAGATTCTGGTCTCCTATATATTGAGTTTTGCCAAAGTTGAGAGATTGATGCCAAAGAGACGCATGGGCCTTGCGATGCCAGTCATGTGATAGCCTATACAAACGGATTTGAAAATGTGTACTCACAGATCAAGTATAAGAAAAGCCAATCATGAGTTAATTGGAGTACTTACATGCCTTGAGGAACGACACATTAATCCATTAACCATTCTTCACTTTGAATAACCTGAGTCTTATTTTAATCGACCTCATCCTTTGGACCAAAATCTTACCAGGAAGACAGGACTATAAAATAGAGACCTTTCATTCCTGAATTTAACGGCATACTCTTTACCAAAAGAAAGACCGATCTGACTATAAACCAAATGAAAAAGTTTATCGGATTTTAGTGAAAGGAGGTGGTGTTTAGCAATGCCCACAATCTTATTGTATCTAAGCCCAAGCAAACAAGCTTTGTTGTCATTGTCTTCAGCAGCGCTGCGCACAGATCTTTCAATGTGATAGCCTGGTCACCATCATATAGCTACCTTTTTGGGTATCAATGACACAGAAGCACACCTTGCCCCTTTACCCGTACAAAGTCTCTCGCCCACCAATTCTTCTATCAGAACCAAAGATATTGAACGGGGAAGCTACACTGTTCGAATATCAAAAGCAATACCATTAATTCTCTACAATCTCACCGTTCCCACAACAGCCTTGTCACCCACAGCTACTGCTACCACTATTGGATACCCCGTCGCAGAATCAACAACCACAGTTTCCAGCTTCACCTCAACAAGTGATATCAAATACTATGTCCTTCTGATACTTACCAAAAGCCAAGCTGCGTGAGCATAGGCCCTCTGGGCAGCGCCAACATCGGAGTGATGGCTACAATTGAGCATTGTACATTGATCTCAGAGGGTATCACCACTATTCAATCGACTAAGAGCCATGAAATTGCAATAAGAAGTGGAGTCGCAAGTCCAACGCAGTTTGCCCCCAAGACGAGTCTCTCTAGCAGCCAAGACGAGAGAATGATCAGTTTTGCCTTCCGGGACGCTTCTCCCCTTTACAACAATTATGTCCAGAGCTTGGCGCCAATTTGGATTAACCAGCTTGGACCAGTGTCTGCCCAATGGTTTGAATATCCATCATCTATTCCCTCAGCTATAGGGGTAAAGGGTGTATACGGATGCACGGCTGTGCTCGTAGTATCCGAGAAAGGTGTGTACATTGCTCATATCTGGGAAAACCCCGTATTCGTTGATCATGGTTCCAATCCAACTGATGACAACTCGTTCACGATAAATGCGTTCAATTCCCTCCGAGATGGAACAGAATATGCACAAAGTGTAACTGGTTTGATCGGGACTGACCAGAACCCCGGTGTCTTGAATGCAATTTACGCACCCAAAGTCTTCGTCCTCACACCATTCACGACTGATTGGGATAGACAAAACTTTGGAATTTCCACCACACTCAGATATCAAAGGCGTGTCCAGGAGCTCGCGCAAAAGATAGCAAGCATTGTTCCCGGTTCCGGTGGCACTGGCATTGTTCTGGGCTATACACGTACGACTCGGCAGGCATCAAGTCAGGAGCCAGGAATTGCAGGAAGAGCCATTTTGGAGATGGACCCTTCTTACGCGAGACTCACTACACCATACGACTCGAAATCTACGGGCCTCCAGATTGGTCGTTGGCGTTTGTGGGTAGAGGACCAGCTGATTACTTACCAAGACTTCTGGCTCCCGCATATTGAAGCTTCTTGGGGCACTTACCGACGAGACATTGGCTAGCGACATGGTGGTTGCGACAACCTGCCTAGGATCCATTCTTAGGTATTGCTGATATTCACCATTGGTTTTGTGCCTATAACATAACTTCGTCAACTCTTCAACTTGGATTTGCATCCCACCATGCATCTTGAGGTCTCCGTTTAGGCTATCTCCCGAAACACTGGAAGCTGCGTACTGGAAGGCAAATAAAGTAAATAGTTGTATAACATACGATGTAGATATCATATAGATATATCCAAGCAATGCAAGTATTCATGACCTCAGATTAGTGGCCAGTCTGCATGTCTATATGAACTATCCTTCGCATATTGTACACATACTGTAGTATTACTTCTGACTTTAAAAGTAGTCAATCTAATCATTATCTTTGATTCAAACCATCGGGATGCACAACCAGCCCAAGACGCCCAATTAGCCGTTATCTTTTACTAACATCGCAAGGAAAAGAAGAATAAACAACATTGGAAGTTAGGGCAAGTGTAAAAGATACGTCATAATGTTGCCTCTTGCTCTCCAGTCACGTGATTACGACAGTTACTTGAAAGGCAAAAGGCGTAAACAACGTAGATACTTGAAAGATGGCTAGAGAAAGGAGTACTTGTTAGGATGATGCGCTAATACGTGAAATGCAATGCATACCAAGAATACAGGAGTGGATGGGTGTAATTTCCTAATCGGGAGGCCGACTCGTTGTGGCACAGCAAGCTTGGAATTACTCACAGGGAAAAGAACATTCTCGAGGACGCAAAAGGGGCTCAGTAAAGTTTCACAATATGACTCAAAAGCATTGCAAATTCAGCATCTACAACATACATAGACATAGTTAACGCGACGAAGCGCATAAAGTCCACATAACTACCCGGTGTTGCTCTTAGGCGGTAAGAGCCCACTTATCAGCGTCATTGGAGGGGCACCACGATCTCAATACACATTCTTCGCCCAGCCCATCATGGTCGACACGACTCAGATGGAGGAGCTCTTGAAAAGGCCTCTATATGGTACGCCTCCGAAACCCCATATCGTCTTTGATTCAATCCGCTGATCTTTCCAGTTTACGATCTGCCGCCAGAACTTCTTGCTAGCTTAACGGCCAAGACCACAAGCCAACCTATCGCCGAACAAGACCCCGAACCCTCTTCGAAAGACCTCGAACTAGCGGCGCAGGACTCCGCGATCGCAACGTCCAACCTATGCTCCCTCTGCAGGGTGTCTTACAACAGTGTACAGGAACAACGCAGCCATGTCCGTTCGGACCATCACCGGTATAACATCAAAGCCCAGCTGCGCGGGAATGCGCCGCTGGAGGAAATCGAGTTTGCAAAGGCAATCGGAGAGCTAGATGAGTCTATATCCGGTTCTGAGTCCTCGGAGACAGAGGAGGAGGATTCAGAGGAGGCCGCGAGCACAGCGCTGTCCACCCTGCTGAAAAAGCAGGCCAAGCTGTCTCACCCGAACGAGGATCCGGAAATGACCGAGACACCGATCACTCCGAAGCATCCCATATTCTGGCTGTCTAGCTCGGGATTGCCATCAAACAAGTCCCTAGGTGTATACAGGGCTATTTTCTCAAATGAGGAGCAGGACGAACCCGCTCACCTAGTTGATACTCTACGACGGAAGCAGCTGGCGCCTATCAAGGCGCGCACCAACAAGGCAAGCAATGTGCAAGACCTCGCTGCTTCTGGCCCGCACATTTTCATGTGCATGATCGGCGGTGGCCACTTTGCGGCTATGTTGGTTTCGCTAGCACCAGAGATCCACCGAAAGCAAGGAGGAGTTGAAGACAGACAGGCTCGAGTCATTGCGCACAAAACGTTCCACCGATACACGACGCGGCGAAAGCAGGGTGGTTCGCAGTCTGCCAGTGATGCGTCGCGCGGTGCTGCCCATTCAGCAGGTTCAAGTTTGCGTCGGTACAACGAGGCTGCACTTGAGAAGGATATCAAAGAGGTTCTGTCGGATTGGAAAGGAATGATTGATACAGCCGAGCTGTTGTTCGTCCGAGCTACGGGAAAGACAAATCGAAAGACTCTTTTCGGTCAATATGACGGACAGGTCCTCAGACAGAACGACCCCCGACTACGGGGGTTCCCCTTCAATACTCGCCGTGCGACTCAAGGGGAGCTCATGCGGTCCTTCAAAGAGTTGACCCGAATGAAGGTCAGCGAGGTGGATGAAGCCGCACTGGCTGCGGCTGAAGCCAAGCGGCGAGAGCAGGAATCAAAACCATCTACCCCTGTCCCAAAACCGCAACCACAGAAGCCGAAACTCTCAAAAGAAGAGGAAGCTGCGTTGTTGCACACATCCCAACTGCAGGCACTCATTCGCCGCTCAAAGGTTCCCGCCCTCATGTCCTATATCTCAAACAACTCCATACCTTCTTCTTTCACCTTTACGCCTGCCGACTCGCCACAAAACTTCCGCTGCCCCACCCCGCTCCACCTCGCAGCAAATCTCAATGCACCAGCCGTAGTCACGGCCCTCCTGACAAAAGCCCGGTCTGACCCAGCGGCAACCAACAACGAAGGCAGAACCCCATTCGAACTCACCGGCGACCGAGCCACGCGCGACGCCTTCCGCATTGCCCGCCACGAGCTTGGCGAGTCACAATGGGACTGGGAAGCAGCCAAGGTTCCGTCAGCGGTCTCTAAAGCCGAGGCCGAAAGCCGAGCTGAGAAAGAACGCAAAACCGCCGAGGAGGAAGAAGCCGCCCGGCGCAAGGCTAGCTTGGATTGTCTGAAACGCGAAGAGGCCGAGAAGGCAGCGCAGCCGAGAACGACTAAATCCGGTGGTCGTACTGTAGGCGCTGTTGAGAAGTCTGCGGCCGAAAGGAGAGATGAGGAGACTAGAGGCATGACGCCGGAGATGAAGATGCGACTGGAGAGAGAGCGCAGAGCGAGAGCTGCAGAGGAGCGTTTCAAGAGAATGCAGGGTCAATGAGGTTTTGTTTGTATACCCTTTAAGCATTGAAGTTTTGGCGGCGTGACTATCGCCGTGAATATTCCATTTCTAAGTAGATATTGGCTCTGGGCTTGCCACGGGCAAGGAAAATATTATTCATGTTTAGAATCTATTTCTCTTCCTCGCTATTGCTTACGCAGCAATAAACCCAGGAGTTCCCTATTTCCAAGCAAGCATCAAACAGTATCAAAGGTTTGGGAGCTAATAACACCAGCGTCACTGGGGATAATCCTCAGCAGAACGAAAAGTGACTTAATCGCCACTGAATGGCCATCCCTAGGAAGCAAGTTACGCAGGCGATAGTTCTTGATCCTTCCCGCACATACGGGCCACGACCCACAGAGGGACAGGAGGGGGCGCGTGAAGGCAACAATAGCGCTTACTAGGACCGCCAGACAAGGATAGAGGGGCTTCCACTGACCATTGGGCAGTAAGAGGCCAGGGTCCAGTGTAGTGAGCCCACTTCTATTTCGGTAGCCTCTTTATTCTTATCCCTGTGTCTCGGGTAGGGTTAGTAGCCACCGAAAAGGATAGCGGGTCCTCATCGTGTGACTGTGAGAGTAGAGCAGGGGGATAACAGAAGAGGGGGAGGAGGGGAGCTCAATACAGAGATAGGGAGTGCTGATCGGGAGCAAAACTGGAGAGATGGTCTCACTTTCAGGCCAATGAGTGGTTGAGCGATGGGGAAGTGCACATGACACGAAGTAGATGGCCTCGGTTTGCAAGTGTGGTGGACTCGAGTGTTGTGAGGCAGGCCTCTTCTTTCATCGCTATGGATATGCTAGAAAAGCTTGGTACATGAATTCTGATTCTATATGCCCTTTTTTACAAGGGTTCCGGTACCTTTCTACACAGCCCCTACACCGAGACACATCATCCGGTCTGCTGCGCAATGGTGTCTATTCGCAACCAAAAAAAGAAAGAAAAGCGATAGTGTATGGAGTAACAAGACCGGGAATCTAGAGGGATGATCGCCAGGGGAAGCACACATGTTGGGCCAGAAAGTAAGACAGGGAGAGAGTGATGGGGCAAGAGAACTACCAAGGGATCTATATTGAGCTATGTCTGAGACGATGGGGCCATCAAGGTGAACCTGTGAAACCTTGTATCTTGCCCTATAAGCTCTAAGGCGGGGGCCTGGAGGGGCAAGTAGACTCCCAGCCACATTAGGGCACGAACAGATCAGAAGAATGTGGAGATATGATCGACATTAGGGCCCGTGGGAAGGGGCTTATGTCTTGCATTACCGCCACTGCAGGAGAAGCTTAGATAGCATCCGTAGATATCTCGGTACCTAGTAGGAGAGAACCCTGGAAATTGGAAAACTTTCATCCATTCTAGGTTTTGTGTTTATTGCGTTGTACTATCGATGACTTGCCTCTCTGTGTCCTAAGTCCCTGAAGCCTAACCGTGTGATAATTAATGATTCTTGGTGGGAGCAGTTTCATCCTCGGGCTACCCCTTGCATGAGATTGGATTTTGATCTGTGGCTGGGAGCACGGGTCTTGGAATGGAGGCTCAGAGTACTCCGAAGGCTCTCCACTCGGTATTGTAGATAGGACTAGGGCCGTTTGAATAGTCATGGGCCTAGTGGCCCTGCTAGCCCTTCTAGTTAAGCTGGGTTCCAAGGAGCAGCCACCCTTTTTCAGTTGACACGAATGGAATATCATTTACCAACTGTATGTACATCGTAGTACTCTGTAATGAGTGGAGCAATGAGTCTATGTGTTATAGACCTGTAGAGGACTTGTCGGCCCGTAGTGTGCAGCCAGTCTGCACCCCACAGTGTGGTAGATGCAGAGCTCTGCAAGATAATGCAAGCCGTATCTTTGCACGAGTTGTCCTGAGTGACCCCTGTAAGGAGAAGCAAGGGTGGTCAGAGTTTCTTACAGTACAGTATAGAAAATCCCCCGGTGGGATGACCCTGGTTGATCCTATTGGGCACATGGCATTCTAAGCATTGACCCACGAGCAGCACTGCAGTACTCTTTATTCACATCCATACTGTACTCCATTGGTATAGTGTCGTCCATACAGTACGTTGTTAGGGCACATGTGCCCCAAGAGTCTTGGCGCGTCACGTCGCGCGACGCGAAACGCGAGACGCGTAAATGCGTTGAAATTTTTGTAAGCCACCATTCTACGGAGTACCATTTCACGAAGATATCTACAAGGTCTAAGAGTAGGTTCATACAAGTAGCAGTGTTTAAAGGTGCTATAGTCCTAGAGCCCTAGAGGGCTGGTATGGCAGGGAACACATCTCCTGGGCTGGTGAAGGGTAGAAGAAGGGTAGGAGAACAGTAGGAAGGGAACTTCACCCTCTTTCAAATCATTATTAAAACGCGACTTCCCCCAGTGGCGAAGATGGAGATCAGGAAATCAAAGAATATCGTAGCCAAGGTATGACCTCGCGCGTCTAACAGGGCTGCGCTTTGATACCTATGCAGCCCAACGCCATTGACGTTACAGGCTCTAATTCCATTGCAATACAATCCAATCCAGATCTACTACTCCGGATACATTGAAATTCAAAGAAACTCGAGTGCAGGGGATCTCCAGGGCTGTTGCCCGAATAGGAAATGTAATTGAAAAAAAGTGTCTCAGGGGTGCCTCGTGCCTGTTGCCCTCTCCAGGGCTCTCTTTGTATGCGCCTTGCATGTAGTCCCTCTTATCCTAGACTCCTTAGTATACTGTTTCACTGGTCTATAGTTGCAAGTTCATCAAGTACTCAGAAGTTCAAGTATAATAGAAAAGCATTCCTGTTCCCTATCTAGTATTTCCTATCATCACTCTCACTTTCGTTGACTCTTGAGATATCTCTCTCAAATCCCTTCTTTTTTTTTTTTTTTTTCCAACTGTTTCAAGTCTTTGAACTGTTTCATCAAAAAAGAACCTTGAACCTGAAATTCATTAATAGAAACACATTCTTTGTGACCGGAAATAAACTTGACGTTGCACGATCACCCGTTTGCGGCCCCAATTTTCTTTTATCGCATTTCCCCTCCAACTTCTTCTCCCCTACACACTCGCTGCCAAAACTCTTTTATATCACCACGCTGTCGCATCCCCCGGAAAAGGTGGAAATCGAAGCGCATTCCAACGACAAGTTAATTCATTCGTTTTCGCATCCCCAACTCTCTCGTCGCGCATCGAAACCGCCTCCGGCGCAACACAGCCTACCCACAAATCGCGCGCCCGCGCAACAACTGGTTGACTCTCTCTCTCTTTGATATCATTCATCTTCAAACCAACTTCAAACCACTCAAGTCGCGCATTAAATTTATATCTACAATCATGCTACTTCCATCCGCCCTCCCATGCGATGTGCGCCGGTCGTCTCGCTTCACCCCTAGTCGCCTATTTTCAGCGCCTCCCCCATCCGACACAGGATTCCCATCGGGCAACGGTCTCCTCGGCACCTGTCGCGCACTACAATCTCTCCTCAACAGATCGCCCACACCTTCATCGCGATCAGTGAAATCCCAACGCCTCCAGAGCCCCATCCCCTTCAACACACCCCGTCGCTCGCCACGATCACACAAGACCGTCCGACACGTCTCTCCCAGACAAACACCACCACCCAGAACTGCCGCTCTCACCCCCTCCCCCTCCATCCGCACCCGCCCGCGGCGCAAACAAGCGCCGCCGCGACATCCTCGACGACGATGACAGCGACGCGGAAATAGGTCGGCGCAACCGCTTCGCGACTCCCAAGCGCCGCCGTCACATTCCCTACAATATGCCTCTCGGCCTTTCCTCTACAGACTTTTACTCTCTACACTCTCCTCCTGTCACCCAATCTCCTCCATCTCCGCCTCGTCGCCGCGTGGACTATGACATCCCAGCTGGCTCACCCGACCCAGACACGCCTCTGCCCTCCATCGAGGTAACAGAGGAACATATCCCTTCGGCTCCACAAGACTGGACCGCCGAAGAAGACGAGCGTCTTCTCGAGCTGGTCCTCGAGAAATTCCGCCTCTCCCAACAAGAATGGGACGAGTGCGCGCGCCAAATGGGTCGCAGCCATGTCGGGTCCAGGTGGCAGTCCCTCGTTAGTGAGGGTCGTGTTGGCCTGCGTCCGCGTCGGTGTTGAACATTGCTATTGCAATTATTACCGTCTTTTATTAATGTATTATATGATCTCTGTACCTGTATCGTGTGACTGACCCTGTTCCTATTGGCCTGACTTGGCTTGATTTCTTTGTCAAACACCCCTGTATTATCATACCTTCTTGTCTTTGTGAGACTGTTCATTTTCGTTTCGGTTTTCTTGACCAGCACAAATTGTTTCTGCTTTTTTGGTGTTGTGAGTTCCGTTCTACTCGGGCTATGTGAATATGCTTCTTGTTTTCCTGCTCATATACTGTTCTTATTGTGTCACTTATTCTTCCACATCTGTCGTTTGTTCCAATTGTACTACTATCTACATACTACTACCAACATGACTTATTTTCCCATTGTCTATTACTCTAACTTCAAGATAGTAACTATAATTTATTCAAGGTACGGGAAATGCAGAATTGGATACTTGTGAAAAATCCATGTATATGTCCATCCAACGCCAGACACCAATTGTGCTGCGCAAAGTAAAAATGACAAGATGAAACCGGACTCAAGTCCATTGATATCAACACTGCTCGTTGGGATTCTCTCCCAACCAAAATCACCTCAGAATTTTAGGAACGATCAGAATCTGAATGAAGCCATTGAGTCAGCGAAAACATATAAAAATCCATAGCCAGAGCGAAAGATAGAACACATACCGAATCTCATAGCTCCCGGCGCGAGTCATGTAACGCACCCATTTGACAGAGCTATAGTTACTCTTCTCAAAGACCTTAAGATAACGCACCAGTAAACCAGAAGAGGTAAACATAAGCAAACTAAACGAAAGACTCAACGGCGGCCGACTCCAAGCCTTCTGATGCGTCATAGTCGTAAGCGTCGCCTCAGCATTAAGCACATACTCCGACTGCCCTGAGAAGCGCGCAATCTTCCAGACAATATTATTCTGCTCGGGTTCGTACTTGGCGCGACCCTGGCTCGTGCGCTCCGTAGTCTTGGCCGTATTAAGCGGCGTGGGGATGCGAATAACGACATTCGTAGCGAAGAGCTTGGAGCTATAATTCGCCTTGATAGCGACGCTATATTCGACCTTTGTGGTACCGATCTCGCGCACAATCGGATGCACCTTGAAGGGCAGATTGACGTTCTCGGTGGCGCGGTAGCGCATCAGCTCGAACTCGCCGTCCGGTGGCACGAAGGAGATGATGCGGTCTGCGTCGAACCGGCCCAGCTTCACGCACTGGTGGAACTGGCAGTCTTCCAGCGTGACGGAGCCTGCCGCGGCGCGCGTGGTCTTTGACGTGCTGAGTCCGTTGCCGCCACCCGGGTTGTTCATGTTGCTGGAGGACTCGCCGGTGTCGAGGAGGAGACGGTCGTTTAGGCCAAATTTGCATTCGGGTGTGCCGGATAGATAGGCGCGCATGACGATCTGGCCGTTGACGTCGGCGCGGAGGACGGTGCCTGTTGCGGACATCAGGAGGTTGACGTCTTCGATTACGTCGACGAAGGCTTCGTTTTTGCGGTATTTTATGTCGGAGCGGCGCCAGGAGATCGCGCCTGTTGCTTGTTGGGTGATTCGGGAGGAGTCGGTTGGGGAGTTGGCGATGGCGGATTTGACGCCTTCGGTGGTAATGTACATTTTCAGGGTATCTGGATCGGTGTTCTGGGGGTATCCGAAGTCGAGGATTTCTGTATCAATTGTTAGGGTCTGCTTCTAGGCCATTGGTCCTTTTCCACGTCTCACCGTCGAGTAGTTCGTAAATCAGGACGAAGTTATTCTTCACTGCCTCTTCGTCGAGCTTCCCGAAATAGCTCTTGCCCAGCATGACCAGCCGGTAGAGGAACTCGAAAACCAGCGCGGCATTTGCGTTGCTCTTGGTCACAGCTACCAAGTAAATGTTCTCATGCTTCACATGGCTAAAGGTCGTCGAGCCCAAGGTCAGGATCGGCGAGCGCACCTGGGGATTGGAGATGACTTGAATGCGGAAGATGTCGGCCAGGCGCGGACGACAATCGCTGCGGAAGGCACGAAAAATGAGGTTTTCGCCCTTTTGATTGAATATGAGGATCCCCGAGAGCATATTGTTGTGGGTGAGTCGAGTTGTTCCTGGGGATTGGAGTTGGAGAGCTGCGGAAACAGGGGTGGGGTTGGATCGACACCGCCTGAGGCATGAAAAGGGTCAACTTGAACTGCAATGGATTGTACTTTCAAATCTTGAAGTGGGCTATTTCACTCTATTGAAACTTTGGGTGAATGCCATACTCGCAGGGTAGCAGGGTAAATCTTAACAGGTTCCCGGCCTGACATTTTCAATCATTGCATCATCTATCATTCAAACTCGTCACAGTTTACAAGGGGAATCGTTTTGTTTGAGTGTTCGCACACTTGCCACTCAAGCTGTTGTCTTCGTTCTTCTTGGTGCATCATGGTTCTTTCGGGTCCTGTGGCCATCGAGCCGCATCCCCGCGTTCTTTGATTCTCTTGTGGAATGGTATCGGCAGATCGGATGGCCAGCTGTGGATTATCTCGCATTTTCCATTGGCCAGGCGATGCTTTGGTATATTACTTGGAGACGTACTAATGGCAGAACTCATTCTCTATCAGGGGAAAGGGAGCCCTTGTTGAATGAGCCTCAAGTTTCAATTATGCTATTTTACGATCCCTGGGGTTTTTTTGGCTTTCGTTTCTGCTGGAAAAAGATTCATAGCAATATTTATTTACATATGTATTCCCAGAGACATAACAATAATAGCGGTTTAATCTGCGAGAACTAGCTCTATCTCGCTGGAAGAGGGAACAAATATTTGAGGTCTGCCACCATTATTATCATCTGTAAAGTCCGACCTCGTACTTCGACCATATCCCCTGAAAGTCACGACAGTATCAGCATGGGTCCCAGCTTTAGTGCCCCAATCCCACCACTCAATCGTTGCGCCCTTGAATACAAATCGGAAGATCGCCCCAGTTCTGAGATGATCTGGGAACTCCCAGAGCTCATCATCCAAGGTGAATGACCCTTCCCAGCTTTCACCTGGATAGAGACATACGAAGCCTTCACTTTGAGCAACATGAATCTTAGAAGGTTGATCATTCACAAAACCGGGACAATAACCACTATATCTACAGGGAATCCACTGTTCGCTGCCACTCTGAACCCGTCGATCTAATTGATAATTCAATTCGTCATGGAAGACACTAGTGCAGAAAGTAAGAGGACCGGCAGTGGTAGAATTGATAGTATCGACACCGTGATATGTCACTTTGTATCGAAAATTCATGCTTATATCGCCGTTTTCTCGCTTCAGTTCTCTGGAGCCATTCTCGGTTTCAAGCGACACGCTAAGTATGGGCACGTTGTGTCCAACAGAACCCTTGTTTCTGATTGGTGTCAGTATAGAATAATATATACTCCGGACTGAGAAAGCAACGTACTCCGAAATTTGGGATTGGGATCGCATAATGATCTGTAGGTCCAGCGTGTAGTGGCGCGGCCGGGAAAATGTAAGTGTTAAGATTGGAGCACGGAAGATATGTCCAGAGTCATGGGGCTAAGTTACATCTGGGTGAACCTCGTACTCGTAAATGGTGAGACGAATGCCGTGATCCTTCTCTGGCACTACTTGGAATACACGAAAGCCCCGTTTCTTGGCACATACGCTAAGAGTGCCTAGATTTAATTCCAGGATTTTGACCGGACCTCGGGGTTCTGGTTCTCGTGTTCACACCTAACAAATCCCGTGAATTGTACTCCAGGCACCAACTTGACCAAGCCCGCTTGAGGGTTTGCTTTGAAAAGTCACAGATGAGATGCAGGTAGGATATAGGGGCTCAGAAATAGTTCACCAGAACTGGAGAAATCGCCAATAGCAATTGGAGCCGAGTTCTCAGACTATGTTGTATATACAACAAGGGTCTGTGGATCGGAAGAAAAGCCAAAGACTCTCTCCATGCCACGCTAGGTCTCTTGTCCAGTGAAGTCCGTGCAGAAGTGGGGCTCTCGAGCGCAACCTATCAACACTAGTCTTAGCATTGATCACACTATGTAGCAACTGAACAAGCGTGCGCCCCAGTCATTCGATGCACTATATTGGCATGTGCATGTGCCATAGTATCGGGTCCAATTATGACGAACTTCCACGAGGTGATATCCTCGTAAGTGGTAATATAACTGGCATGTAATCGCAGAAGGCATGCGCCTAACCCATCCTCCAGAAAGCAAACATGATATGAGCGCTGATTAGGGTAGAAAATTTAGCACAGGTTGTAGAAAAGTCCAAGTGGGCGCATACAACATAATGAATACCAATAAACCTCGACCTTTCAAGAGGCAATACTCTATAGATGCGTCCTGACCATGACATCAACAATGCGTCCCAGCCGTGTGGCTCCCACATGGCCAGCTGCGGCATGCGCGACCATCGCCAACACAGAAGGATCAGAGGCCCCACCATGTTTCTGCATTGCCGTCCCCTTGGTTCACCACGGGTGGGTCAAGCAAAGCCAACCAATAAAAACGCCAGGGGCAACCGGCTTTGGAATCCGTAAGCGTCTTTTATGGAGTCTTACCCTTCACCTGGGCAAGGGCTGTCATGACATCTCATGCATGTGGAGTATCTTGCTACTCTAGCGTCAGCTGGTCTTATAGCCGAAGGGGAAAAAAACCGATGATTGAGCATTTATTTGTTGACATCTTCGCAGATCATTGCCCCCATAAGTTTGCTTTCGCTAAGCTGTCATATTCGTCAGGGGTAAATGCGGTCTAGCGTTATTTTTTGACGGTACCAGATCCGTTCGCCTCACGGCCTTCGAAAAGGGGTCGAGGCCTTTCGGGGATGCATAGCAGATATTGGAGGCTTGTGGTTCGTTCAGCGAGCATTGAACGGCGGGGTCCTCAGCGAAAGTACAGCCTTGGGGTGCATGAGCGCCGCGTGATGCAGAAGGCTAAAAGCACCAGAGACTACGGAGTAATATGAGTAAAGCAGCCACAAGTGGGCCCGTACTCAAGTGCGATTAGGACCTTCATTTTTCTTTCTCCGATTCCCACACTTACATTTTGTGGCCTGTCAACATGTCGTTCAAGGCACTCTTGAGCGCTATACTGGGACTACTCGCTTTTCTTATCGCGAGGATATGGATGAGACGCAAAACACCTCTAGGGCCACTGCCCCCAGGCCCACAGCCTAAGCCAATCGTGGGTAACATCGCCGACCTGCCGCCTCCAGGTGTGCAAGATTGGATGCATTGGCTAAAGCACAAAGACCTATATGGTAGGCTCAAGAAGCTACGGTTGACTGTTGTCTTGCTTTTCTTGTTGCTAATATGAAAAGGCGCCTGTAGGGCCCATCAGTTCCGTTACGGTGATGGGACAGACGCTCGTAATCCTTAATGATACACGGACAGCGTCAGAGCTGTTACGCAAACGCGCCTCTCTGTACTCGTCACGACCGCATATGGTTTTCGCATCTGAAATGTAATTTCACAAATCCCTTTCCAATTTTAAGTCTAGAACAAATAGACTATTGGAGCTTACATTAACAGCTTAACAGGGTTGGTTGGGGCCATGCGTTATCTATGCAACCATACACCCAACGGTTCAAAGCATATCGGAAGCTTCTAAAACCATATTTTGGTTCAGAGCTGGCCGTCTCACAGTATGCTCCGCTGCAGGAGGTGGAAACCGATCGCCTTTTGTGGCGTGTTTTGAAAGACCAAGCAAAACTCACGCAGCACATCCAGACGTCAGTGATTCCTCCAATACTCTCAGTGCCCCAAAAAGAAAGGATATAGATAATAACATGGTTAAACAGTGAAGCCGGAGCGGTTATTCTCAGGATAGCCTATGGCTATAGGGTTGAGCCGCACAACCAAGATCTACTGGTGAACCTTGCCAATGAGGCTCTTGAGCAATTCTCAATTGCTTCAACACCAGGTACTTGGCTTGTAGATTTGATACCGGCATGTAAGTTGCGCTTTACCATTTTCCCTCTTATCTGTTTACCATAAAAGCTGATTCCAATCTAGTGAAATACGTCCCTGCCTGGTTTCCGGGCGCTGGTTTCAAGCGAACCGCGCAGGAATATAGAAAGAACCTTGAGGATGTCGCGAAAAAGCCTTACGCACTTGTTCAGCAGCGGACAGAAGATGGAAAGTACGAGCCATCATTCCTCTCCGATATATTTAGGTTAAATGGGATTCCATCTTCTGGATCAGAGGAGGAACTGGTTGCTAGGTGGACAACAGCATCGCTTTATGGCGCGGGCGCCGACACTGTATGCTACTCCCTGCGTCCTAATACTGATACAGCCGCTGACATGTGTTAGACCGTGTCTTCAGTTGGAACGTTTTTCCTCGCCATGGCATTGAACCCGGATGTGCAACATAATGCACAGGATGAAATTGACCGGGTGATCGGGCCTGGTCAACTTCCCACGATAGCAGATCGTGATCACATGCCTTATGTTAATGCAGTGGTAAAGGAGGTCTTCCGTTGGCACCCTGCACTGCCGATGGGGATCCCACATATGTCGACGACCGACGACATGTACGATGGATATTATATTCCCAAAGGTTCTATACTTATGCCGAATATTTGGTGAGTTGCCATGTGCGATGAATCGGCCTTCCATGGTCTCGTTTATAGGATCAATATGCTAACTTGCACAATAGGGGCATGATGCATGACCCCGCGCTGTATCACGATCCGATGGCCTTCAAGCCAGACCGTTTTCTGGAGATTGATGGCCGAGACCCAGAACTCGACCCGCACACCTTCGTATTCGGCTTTGGGCGTCGCGTCTGCCCAGGCCGCATTTTGGCAGACAACACAGTATGGCTCAGTGTTGCAAAGTCCCTGTCGGTGTTTAAAATCAGCAAACCCGTGGAAGACGGTGCTGAGGTGGATGTAAAACCAGAATTCCAGCCTGGGGTTATCAGCCATCCGGTGCAATTCAAGCTACAGGTTACGCCCCGGAGTGCTGCGCATGAAAAGCTGATCCTATCGGTGGAGCAGGAACATCCCTGGGAGCAGGGCGATGGGTCCGAGTTGCAAAATGTCCGATGTTAAAGATCGTACTACACTCGTGAAGTTTCAAGGATTTCACTGTGATAGCATGAGGCATCAGTTTCGCTATTCTAAAGCTAGCTGGGGTTTTGTGACCGAAGGAACACTGACTCAAGAAAGCTATTCTATAGGTTATACGGAATCCTACCCCCGATTGCCGTCGTGTGGAATACTAGTATCCATGGATAATATAGTAATACTAATATTGTATAAAAAGAGAACCGATTTGAAACGTATGATATAAGAAAAGGTACCCAATCAATCCTCAACGCCATTACGGGGAAGTAGATGAAATCAATTTCGCAAGTGCATGTATGCACAGGGGAAGTTGAGAATACGTAGAAGTGTAAATGGACGATGAGGCTCCAGAGGCTCCCTCCAGAGGCTCTAAGCCGTATGTGGTTAGCGTGATAGGCGTGTTGATTTAGCAATGTGAGTATTGAAGAGAGAAAGAAAAGCCACAATGTAATTCTTTTCCAGAATGGTAGCAAGTCTATGAGAATGCAGTGTTACAGCCAGATATGGACACGAAGGCATAGTGAAGATGACAATAAGAAATCAGGGTAAAGTAGCCCCTAGGATCAAGAGGGATATGTAGACAAAGCTGACAGAAGAAATGTAAAAGAAAGATATTAGATCACAAAAAGATTAAAAAGAACCTCCAAAGACGAAGGTATATAAGGAAAGATTGTCGAAAAAAAAAAACTGCCGCGGGATGGATATCATGCAGAGGTCCCAGGAAGGGAACAAATCAGAAAGATGTAACAATCAGAAAGCAAAAGCAAAACGGCGTACTCCAGCCCGACAAACCCCATCAAGACCCAGCCCCAATACCAGTACTCGGCCTGGTATTAGGAGCCGAAGGTGCCTCACTGGGTACGATGCCAACCTTTGGATCGGGAATCTGGATATCAAGCGACATGTACGCCGTCCGTCTCAAGCTCCAGATATGAACACCATCCTTGGCACCGACCTCACGATTCCAATTCTCCAACCAGGCCTCAACATGCTGCAGCTGGCTTTTCGTCGCGGGACCATTGAGATCATCCCATACCCAACCAGTCAACAACCCCACCGCGCCATCGAACCAATTCCGAAAACTGAACGGATCAAACGCCTTGATAATACCATCATTGACGGTAGAAATCACCCGACGGAACTCCTGCTCCGACAACAACGGATCCAGAATCTCAGGATACAGATTCGAAAACGTCGGCGCCAAATCACCCTTAATCATCCAGTCGCGCCGGATGCGAATCACCCGCGTTGTCATATGCTCCCTCGACCCGACAGGCACATGGGGATTAACATGCGGGAAGCAAGGATGAGCCGGGCCCCAAGCAAGCTCCTCCGCAACATCCGCCTGCGGCTGACCGGTATGCGAGGGAACGGAGGCAATCTGAGACTGGGAGCGGAGGGAAGTCTGCGACTGGGCGTGGCGGGGGCGATCATTCTGACGAGTGCCGTTTTGCGTGAGGTGGACAGCTTCGGGAGGACGCAGGTTCTCCGTATCGCGCGCTGCGCTGCCCGCGAACGCGGCGGCCATTTCGTTGAATTCTTCGCTGCGGCGGTGTCGTCGCGGTAAGGCAATGCTAGTCCGGCCACTTTCTGTTTCCCCCTGGCTGCGCTCGACGAGTAGGCTGCTCGGGGATGGGGTTAGGCGGCTGCGGCGTCGCTCTGGGACGCTGAGGAGGGGATGGGCGTCGCGTGAGTGGCCGAAGCCTAGTGGGAGGCTTTCGTCGGATTGGTGTGGGCGGACGGTTATTGGGGTTATTCGTGGGACGTAGTTGACTGGGTTTGCGAGCCGGACTGCTGGTGGGCGGAGAAGCGACGGCGGGCCAGAGATCGGGACGCACTGTCGCCGCTGGGCGCGAACAAACGACGGAGTTGACTCCACGGGGGGCGCGATTGGTTGGTGGCCCGCTTAGGAATTGTTGTGGGTAACAGTGTGTTTCTTCCTCCCTTAGAGGTCTGGGGAATTTTAAGGACGCCGTTTTGAGGGGAGAAAGGAGATGGGGGAGAAAGCGGAGATGGGGAGATCGGCCAAGGAAAAAGTGCCCTATGTGGAGGACATGCAATAAACGAGTGTAAGAAATATAATTAGAAAAGAATTAGGGGAAAAGAAAGACGTTGGATTTGAATTGGCGAAATTCGAGATGAAATCCTGATAAATCCTTATAGAAGCTTGCTTGGCGTATATAATCTCGACATTCTAAATATTCAACAGAAATAGGAAACTGGTGAAAAAGGACCTTACATCTTATATCAACAGAGACTCGAAAGGGATACATCCAATCCAATAATATATATGCGAGCCGTTTGCCCCCCAGTTTCACTGTGATTAATCCACCGTCCCTTGTTTCATCTCGGCTTTTATTGGGTATAGTATGCCTCTAGCAAACGCTAATAGACGTACTATTGCTTTATTGTACAATGACGAACTGCATTTCATTTCAGTCCAGGTCTCGGCTGTGCTCGGGATAGCCGTCTTACTTGCTGCATAGAGCTTGTGTAGGCACTGGGTAAAAATATAAAAATATAAAAATATAAAAATATAAAAATATACATTATCAAATAGAGGTTATAGACATGGATGCAATAGATACTTCATAAAGTCGTGGGAAAGGCACATTCGCCATGGTATGTAATAACAACAAAAACACACAAAGCAAAGGGTATCGAGTAAAATCAATGGGCCATCCTTGGGCACTAGTACAGCTTTCGATTCGCCGAAGCCTGCATACGCCGCATTGCCTGACGGTGTAGATCCGTCATGTTGCCACGCTGCATGCCGTCTGCAATGGCATCGCCCAGCTGAGTAGACGAGGCGTCGCGCATCTGCTGCACAGAGTTCCATGTACTGCGCCGCTGGTCGGGGGGACTGACCGGGCTGAGGGGCTGTGGCTGGATGGCCAAAGGATCTCTTTTTTGGGTGATATCTTCGCGGACCGATTGTCGCCACGCTGCCATTCTTGATGCAGACCGGTTCAGCTCGGCGGGAGCTGGCTGGAAGTATCCAGGGAATTGGGCAGCCTCGAGGTTGTCCAGTGTTAATGCAGATGGGGACTGCACAGTCTGGCGTTGTAGCAGGGCACGCCGCTTGGAAAGTGGAATGTCGTCGTCGTTGGGTTGGGCTTGTTCGTGTTCTGTGTCCGTTTCTTCAGGGATGGAGAGCGGTGGTGAAATTGGGGAGACGAGGTGTGTCATTTCAGGTAGGGACTGGCGGGATAGGTTCCGTGCGGCCCAGGGATCGAAGCGGTCTGATGTTGACGACATGCGGTTTCGGACCATGTTCTGGCGGACTGCGAGGAGAGGAGGTGGTCCGTTCCAGCGTGGTGATGGCCCTATTTCTTTGGGCTCCTTGGGAGTAGTGATTGTCAACAGGGGAGTCGATGTGCTGCGCATCGATGGCAACTCCGATCCCTGAGTTGGAAGAGGGCCAGAAGATGACCGAAGCATGTTGACTGAAGCTGTCGAGTTGTTCCGGCTTAAAGTTGGATTCGCTTTGGTGAGACCTTGGGTGTCTGTCCGCGTCTTGGATCGGGGAATATCCGGTGAGGGCAACGGTGAGACGTAGGCAGATTCTTGATTCCCCATATCATCAAATTCAGATCTGTTCACGATTGGTGGTGGTTGTGCGGTAAGAGGCGTCTGGAGAAGACTGCCTACATCAACAAATGCTGCAGTCTCGCGAACTTCCTCTGAGTCTTCTGCCTCCGGTTCGGGTTCGAACTCAATTGGCTCCATCTCAGGAGTGTCAGCATCTGCGAGATGCTTGGCCCATTCGTTTGTGCGGTACGAGTGAATCACTCGTGATGTTTGCTCAGGTATGCATTTCACGGTTGATGCATCCAGTTTCCTGAGCACTTTGATCTCTGGCTCAACCTTGGGCTCGGGCAAAGATACAACTTTCGATTCAGGGATAGACTCAGATTTAACGGTTTTAGTAGGAGGTAGATCTTCATTGGCCTCGTCCACCTTTCCCCCTTCAGTATCTTTCAAAGGTGACGGCTCCAAGGTAGCTGTGGACTTGACTTCCTCGGTCTTCGCTGAAGCATCTGGAATGTCTCCTTGAACATCTGTTGCGGGGGTTTCCGGTGATTGGGGCTTCTCTGACACTTCGGAAATGCCAGAATTCTCAAACGGACTGTCGGCAATAACAGTGCTGTCGACGGGAGACACCTGTTGAATAGGCTGACTGACAGTGTCGGTGATCACTTTCTCGGTCTCTGTTTGCGCTGTGGCCGTATCCACACGGAGTCCAGCATTTTGGACATCTGGTGAACCAACATTTGACTTAACCTCCGCATCCGCAGAGTCCTTCTCTGGGGCTAGCTCGGCCTTAATTTCTTTCTGTGTTTGCCCATGGTCGTGGACCTCCGCATCCGAGATAACACTCGGACAACCAACGCTCACCTCATGGAGATCATCCACAACTCCCCGTACAGAAGAACTGGCATCATCATGAGCCACCAGATTCTCCTGAGACTGTGAAACGATCACCACGCCGTTGCTGTTCCGCCAAGAGAGCCGGTTCAACATTTCTCTGCCAGAAAACCGTTTGGAGCGCGGCGTACCAACCTCCGAGCCGATTTCAGCACCGTGCTCAGAGGAGTCATCATTGCCCTCACCAAGGACATGAGTAATAACAGGTGTAATAGGTCTCGGGGTCTTTCCTTCACATTGACGCTCCTTCTCGGCACCCTTTTCCTCATCTGCATCCCGTGACTGACCCTGCTGGGATGAATCTTCCTCCGGCACAGCCTCGAGTTCCCGAGCATCGTTTTCACCCTGACGGTTCTTTTCGCTGCCAGAAGCATCTGGGCTCGGAATTTCCTTCAGCTCGATATCACCCTCCTTGCCGTTCTCAGATGACTCGAACCCATCCGACCCCCGTCGGGAGTCACCGACAGCAGTATCCGAAACCGAGACAGTCTTGCTATCAGGCTTTCCATTTCCGTTTCCGTAAATGAGTTCCCATTCAGCGCGCTCTTGGATGTTCTTCTCCTCGAGGCGGCGACCGACTTCGGCATCTTCTTCTTCGATCTTTCGGGTGCGTTCCCGGCGGGCATTTTCTTCCTTGGCTCTGCGCTCCTTGATGAGATTCCAGAGTCTGACCTGGGAGATTACCCCGAGAACAGCAATAATAATAGTCGCGGCGAGCTCAACACGAATACCGCGTGTAACGGGATAGGTGTCCGTTCGAAGGGGGAAGGCGTTTTGGTTCAATCCTAGGTTCGTCAACAACTAGGAACAGTATGGAACCCAAAAGAAAAAGTTAGACTTACCCCAGATATATAACCAGAACTCTTTCAGACCAGCTCTGCTGTAGCAATCGATCCCAAGAACCAGGGCAGTTGCACCGGCGAACGACGTGCATCCGATCAGCCCGTATGGCCGTGTATAGTGGCTGAATGATAGGGAGTACAATCCCACAGTAAAGGCAATGATCATGCCGGCCTTGGGCCCGCCCTCGGTTAGAAGACCGCCGGATTTCAAGGAAAGGAGCCACATGCTCAGACAGAAACCGCCCAGAAGGCAGCCCAGTCCCTCGCAGATTTCTCTGAAGACGAGCGATAGGCCGCCGAACACAGCGCCGGTGAAGAAGGCGGCGACGAGATAGCCACCCTGCACGGCGTTGCTGACCGGTGGGCTCATTACATAGATAATGAGGACCTGTATGGAGATTGGTTAGTTCCGTTCTTTACTACTTTCCAGGTATAGAACTCACGGTAACTCCCAGAGCGCTAAGGAATGCAGTTGAGAGGAAGATTTGGACCCTTTTCTTTTGTTAGCAAAAGATATTAGCATCCAAGAGTCGCAGATTGAATACCATTGTTTGCGGACACCAATGAAAGTCAGAACAGCCCCCAGTGCTATTAATATAAATCCCCCAACACCCCATGCCGGCGTGATTGTCGGTTTGATTGGCAGGCCGCCAGAGTAGGTTGGTCTAGAGGAATTTGCGGTTTGCTGCTGAGAAGAGGGAGTTGTTCCATCGAGCGAGGGAACAGTCGAGGTAGCAGAAGCAGCAGAAGTCGTCGTCGTAGCATTGGTTGTGGCATTGGTCGTAGCAGCGGTCGAGCTGGTAGTCGAGGCAGTAGCATCTGTCGCTGTAGCTTCGGTAGCTGTAGATGCATCGGTTGCTGTTTTTGACGCATCTGTTTGACTTGCGGTTGTAGCCTCGGTAGCATTCTCCGTTGTAGGATCCGTCTCATTTTCCTGTCTAGCTTCAAGGTTGGCGCCTCCAATATCGCGTCGTGCCGGGCCTGAAGTCGGCGCTGCCAATGTCCCCAGTAGGAACAGGGACACTATTAAGGTGAACAGCAAAGACCACCGCATCTTGACTTAAGCGAAATCCAATTGATTCTCTGTAGAGAAACGTCCTTGGTTATGGTAAGACCAGCACGTCTTTCACATATCCCTGTTAGTCATACGGTTCGCGCGCGAAATCAATATAGACGGAGGGAATACACGAATATTAATAATTAATTGAAAAAGAAAAGAATTAATTGACGTGGCGCCAGGGACACATTATAGGGTAAGGGGAGAAAAGACAGCAACGACTAGCCCTAAGCCTACATATAAACGAAAACACGTACAACAAAAGAGAGAAAAGAACCACATTTTGAGTTTATTAGCACGAAAGATGGACGCAGCGAGGAATCTAAGAGGACAATAAAATATTTAAAAACGCGATTGTACCTGAACTATCTACTTTCGTCCCCACCGATCGAGGAAATTGCCGATCGAGCCAGCAATCATCTTCGATCAACTGGGACCAGCACCGACACGGACCAAAGAGAAGAGAGAGAAGATCTCCCCATCTCCATATTGTGGCTGAATTATCTTTTTGTCATTAACCATGGCTCTGTTGGATGATTTGTTTTTCTTTTTCTTTTTTCCCTTTTTTCGTGTTCTCTTCTTTAAGCCGTTGAATAACGCATTGCATATGCAAGTGAGCTGTCATTTTATCCCTGTTAGATGGTAACTACACACCGTCCTTGATATTCATCTCCACAGATTGCGGTGAAAGAAAAGTAGCAGACTCAGTTCTCACGGGTGGCGCCGCGCTTTGACTATCATAGGCGATCTATCGATTCTTCGAATTTGGCGAAGATTTTGACGAATTTAACTTCGACCTTTTGACTTGACCAATCTCACCATTGTCATGCAGATACCTGCAGGTCCAGGCCGTCTTCGTCATGTTAGCCCATTGTTGACTCGCAAACGCCCCCTCCGCAGCGACGTGGTTGGGCCGCTAATTGACAATGCAAGGAGTACATCTGAGACAACAGTTATCTTAATTTATCTTCGGTCCGGTTCACTCAATCAGCGATATTGCGGCATCTCCACTGGGATCTGACCCCTAGCCGATCTGCCTATCGGCTGCCATTTCCAGTTTGGTGTGTCTGGCCTTGTACGCATTGTACAATTGTGCACTTGGACGGAGTACTTCGTACTCGGTAATCCGTACAATCTTTGCGGGACTGTCGGATGTGATGGATTGTGATATGATTAGGCTGAAAAGAATATACCCTGGTGTGTTCGTGTTGGCGTTCACATGGCGTACGACTTCAAAATAATAGAGTTACGCTCGTCATTTGATTTGCATTTCTTTACTTTTTCGGTCCTTGCTTTTTCTTTTGACTCGGAACGGGAGACGCTGGATTTATAATTCCGACGCCTATAGCTGTCTGCTCCCGTACGGAGTAGATATGCACCTATGGAGTACGGAGTATGGAGTATATATTGTATGGACAGGAAAGTGTCTGCGAGGGTGATCCTAGCAGGCCCCTTTTACGGGGTCAGCCCAGAATCACTCCAGGGCTGACGAGGCCGTATTATGGATCACGTGTACGATGACTAATTTATGAATGCGAGCTTGGAGATCCACCTGAACAGGGCTTCCGGACATTGCGCATCAATCAGAATAACAAAACTTCCTCTCTAGGATTACACCTACATATGTAGGCATCGGGCGTGATAATCGACAGGAAGAAAGAAGGTAATGCTGCAAGCATAAACGGAGGCCGACCTCATTTCAAGTTAAACGGGGGTACATATTTCAAGGCCTTCCAACGCCATAAGTGATTGCCTGCAGCACAAGTCGTTAGAGCAAGTCTGACAATTGAATCTTATGATTGGACACTTACAAAATCAAGGAAAGCTTGGAGTTCCAATGGAGAACCAGAGTGGAATGAATGACTGGTTTGAAGGTGGGTTTCTAATGAGGTGATGGTCAATACTATGCTTCCCAATAAGGAGCATGGGGTGAAAGAGCAAGAGGGCTGCCAACAACATATCCAGTGGGTTTATTGTATTATCTGTGGCGTGGAAACGTGAAATGCTCTTGTTATAGCTAAAGCTATAGCTATCGGGTATGAGCTTATGAGCTCGAAAATGACTACGGAGTACTCTGTACCCAACTCCATTCCCAAGGAGGTCTCAATTTCATCCAAATCCTTGACTCAACCCATAATAGAGCCACAGTCACAGTTATAGTAATAGCCAGCCTAAATAAATCCATACCCCAGGTGGATGTAGTGTCTATGTCATATCACATCCGAAAGCGGTAACCCCCTAGATCACGTGTCGTTATCGACATCAACACGCCAAAACAAATCCCGATGAACCCATCCTTGCTATACTTTAAAATCTAATAATTCAACATCCTCCATCCAACCATGTCTGCCTTCTTCTCCTCTCTGCGCCCTGCCCTGCGCATGACCAATGCCCCCCCAGGCCGCCCGCGCCTTCAGCTCCTCGCCCGCCCACTCCATCGCCCGCTTGACCCTCACCGGCCGCCTCGGCGCAGAGCCCGAGCTCCATGCCACCTCCTCCGGCCAGGAGATCGTCAAGTACAACATCGCCACATCCCACGGCCCCCGCGATAACCGCCAGACGAGCTGGTGGCGCATCACGAACTTCGTCCCCGAGGGCTCCCAGCGCGATTTCGTCCTTGGCTTGCAGAAGGGGTAAGTCGCTGCCCTTGATATATTTCTAGCTTGTATGCGACACAATACTGCATGTTTGAATGGCGTCTTGTCCGCGAGTGTGTTGTTGCTATATCGTGCCGATTGGGTCCGGCACGTCCGCGCGGTCTATGCGGATCGAGAGCGAGAGCTTGCGCTCGCGCTTGAAGTTTGCAATGGGATCGTGTGGGCATGTTTGGACTTAGGCCATGTGATTTGGCAATGAAGCGAGGCGCCTTCGGATGAGGCATGACTCTGTCATGTTCGTCCTTGAGCAGTAGGGGGTGGGGTTATGGGATTACCCTACAATTGCCTTGCTCAGTTGCCTCTGCCCATTTGCATCAATGCAGTAACTTGAACTTGAGATTAATGCAGATAAGCTAACTTTGTCCACATAGAACCCTCCTGTACGTCGAGGGCGATGCCAAAATGGCCACCTGGGAAGATTCCGAGGGCCAGACCCGGTCCTCTCTGAACGTTGTGCAGCGTATGTCGATTCCCGTTTTCTCAATTTGCTTTCACTCTGCGGAAACAAGAGGGGGAAACAAAACCAAAGTTCAATCTAACACTCCTCTAGGCACTCTCGAGGTCCTTAAGCGACCCGATAACGGCGGCCACTCTGACGAGTCTCACTAAATTGTTTGATTAAGGCTCTGTATCAACCTGAACTTGTTGCTTTCATTTTGCGGCTGTGTTGAGTGAATCCTCCTTCGTGGTGTGATAATATTGTACGATTATACCCTGAATACACTTCGTTTTGTAGTCGAGATCTTGGTAGCATGTGTACACACTAAGTATGCTAAAGCTCGATTCCTGGTTTAAATACTGGCTTTTCTGAATTCTACCTGTGGCTTTTATCTCATTTTATACGAAAGTTTACGTATCCTCGACAACAGGCATGCGCTTGTACCAGTCAGTCATCGTCAACTTCTCCCTGTTCTGCTTCTCCCTGCCCGTCAAGCAAGGGAGCAATCAGACGGAACACAAAGCTTTAAACAAGTCCAGTCTCGGCTCTGGGCAAGTCTCTCCAACGACGCAAGAATATCGTCTATCGCGCCATCGTTTAGCCTCCCTCTCACCTTCTTCCAGGCCGGCATATGCATATGCATCGTCAAGCACAACGAGCGAACATTGTAGAAGTAATGACCAAATAAGGCCGGGTAAACCGTTTTCCAAGCTGCTGCCTGCATTTAGTCTGATTTGTACCAGAAATCAAAAGAGACGTCCATAGATGTGATAAGAGAGGAGCAGACAGGCGATATGCCCGCGTGTGGGTGGATGGGACGAGTGCGTGGCAGAAGCTGGGTGTATGGAACATACAGTCCAAGCAGAAACAGATTCAAATTCATTCATTTTCCATTTTGCAGAGACTCCCTATTATGTTTTATGATACTTAGTATTACTACTTTCGTGTACAGCAGAACGCAGAACCCCACGACCCCAGACTAACGTAAAGGCAAGATTAGAAGAACCGTAATAAGCCACTGCAATCCTCGGAACAATCCAAGAACGAACAAGCCCACTAGACCTGAGCCCTAACCTCACTCTGCTGGCTAATAACCTGCCGCACATGAATGAAATCTCTATTTTGCTCCGGTGAAGTCGGCCCACTGGACAAATCCCGACTATCACGGTGACTAGCCCAAGCATTTGTGCAGACAGTCTGCGAAGTACCGCCGGGGAGATCATCCAGCAGTGTCCCATCGACATCCTGACGTGTCTGACGTCTGTTAAAGAGCGACCAGGGCAAGTTACTCCATCGAGACTTCTTGGTCGACTTTCCGTCGCTGTGACGGGATAAGGTGGAAGAGGTGCCCTTTTCAAGATCGTTGTATGTAGCACGCGCCGACACAAAAGTGGCGATGGATTCCTTCTGGCGCGAGAACAACAATTTGGCACGGGAGCTGATGCTGCCGACGAGGGTGGTTGCTGTTGAGGCGTGCGCCGGGGAATGCGCGGTGCTGTGTGTCTCTGTTGGGGGCTGGATGCTCGGGAAGCAGTAGCCCAGTCCGAGATACCAGAAGACTATGCGGTACATGCGGGTTGCATCGCGGCCGAAACCGAAGAAGATGAAGATCATGAAGCCTGATGCGACGGGGGTCCAGCGGTCGAAGAAGACGGTGCCGTCGATGGGGACTTTGGCGATGGTATTCCATTCTCCGTTGTGGATTCTGCTCCAGGAGTAGGGATGCCAGGGGAGGGAGAGCATTATGTCGGCGTAGACGACATAGCCTTGGAGTGGGAGGATACAGACGAGCATTGATAGGGCGAGGAAGAAGAGGCGGAGGAAGCGGGATTTGCTGAGATTGCTGCTAGAAGCGCGGAGGATGTTTGCGAAGTCGTTTCTGTACTTGTGTACGCGGATGAGGACCAGGCCTGGAACTTTTAGTCAGTTGGTGTGCTTTTCGTATCTTTTTTTATGGAGGAAGTTGGGAGTATACTTACAGCAATAGTATGCTGCAATGAGGCAGATGATCGGCGGCCAGATCCATGCAAAGACGAGACTGACCCAGCTCTCGTCGAAGTTGTTCACACATCCCGAGATGGCAAATAGCAAGTATCGACTCTTCTGCCAGACGATATGTGTGACCATTGCAATGACTGGAACAGCCACGCAGAACAGAATCTCCATGAACTGATTGCGCCAGCGTTGACCTTTGCTCGGGACTAATGTGGCCCGGTCTGTGTCCAGTGCAATTGCAAGACTTCGGAAGATGCATGCCAGACTTCCTGGAATGCCCACATAGCCGGCAGCCATAAACTTGACCTCGATATCACAGAGGCCAGCCCCGTCCCACCACGACGCCACGTTGTCCGTGGGCCATATAAGGGCGTTGGTGATGTTGAACAAGTTGAGGAGGATTGACCAGAAGATCAGACTGGTAGCAGGAAAGTTGCGGTTCTTTCCATGCAGAATTAATGGTGGAATGGCGAGAGCAATAGAGAAAGAAGACAGGATTGGCAGAGCCACGGCCTGTGGGTGTCTTTGGTGAATATCCATGACGGCAGATGTAAAACAGAGATTAAAACGAGTATCTCGGTAATCTGCGTCTCTAATTCTTCAGTGAACTGCTCAAGTAAACGAGGAGATAGGATGAAAGAAAGAAGGATGGGATAAAACCATCCTCCCTCGCTGAAGGATGTATACCCGGCCAGGGGATACGATTGAGGGACGATGTCTTATTGAAATCTGAATAGTGAGAATCAGGAGGTTGATTCACAGCTCAAGACATCATGCCTTGAGTGAAGTCGGGTGCTATTCACGAAGAATGTATGGGCCGCAGAGACAAAACCCGCCGGGGACATCAGGCCTTGACATGTTTTTCGGCAGACAGAGAAACCTATCCATTGGATTAGCATTGAATTAGACTCAACAACTTGCAATAAAGAAAATAAGGAAGATGAAAGAAGATGAATAAAGAAATACGAATCATATAGGTGTGGAGTGTAGGTTGAGCGAATCGTGTGAGGCAAACCAGTCCGCATTTGGGTGTCAATAGACCCGAAGAGGCGGGGACCTTATTCATTTGCATCCGACTCATATTTTCGATGGAATGAATGAGTTTATTATTGATCTAGACTTTCTAGTCTATTGAGGATCAGATTGATCAGATTGATCAGATTGACTAGTTCTCGGAGGTGTGTGAGTGGGAGAGAGTTGATGCAGTTGATAAGTTTGGAGAGGATATCCCTCAACATTCCAGTGAAAATATTATTTCCCACAGTCTACACACACTACACACTATAAATACCTTAGGTAGTCATCTAACCTACCTAGGTAATTAGGAAGAGTCACTCCTAGCAGTCAGTTTTTAATACGAGTGCCATTTTCTATAGTATTCCTCCCTAGCAAACTGCTCTGATACCCTAGTTTTTAAATAACCCTTTATTTAGTAACTATATAACATCCTCATCCGATACACCATCAATCTCTTCTCAGAGTTTGAGGAGTTTGTCCGGGTTCTTGAGTAGCAGGAACATTGAATTGTTGATTGCGATTGCCGTGGAGACGGACCTGGCGTTCACTGTCAAGGATGATTAGCCTGCTATTCTGTACCTAGGTATAGCTGGTCTACGAGAGTCGTGTGCTACTTACATATAATAGAAATTTCGGCGACAATCTCTCCGGATGGAAGATGGTTGGCCATCCTCTTTCGATTCCATTAAAGCCTGGAAGATGTCTCCAGTTTCTCACCACTCTGTTATCTTTTGAGGCGTTGGCGGGCTTGATGAACGACAATGCCGTCAGATTCATTGCCTTTATCTAATAGCTTGCCATAGCTAGTCGACAGGCGACGACTCCGCTTGCAAAATGACTAGTACCATCTGTAGGACCAAACAAGTACTGGGATAGCTCTTAATTGACCATAAAGACAGTCGCGATAACTGGCTAACATTAGAGATAGCTAGCGCCATCAATAGATTCAGAGACAGTGATATCATCCGCTTAGTCCAGAAATCCTAAAGGAGCACTCAGTCCAATATCGGCAATGGCGTCCATTGTAAAGGGATTGCTCGATGCCCGCCAATCGACCACATTGGCATCTGCTGGAGTCATGTCTAACAGTACACACGGCTTATCAAGTTGTCGAACGAGTCTGATAGTTTTGTCTGCAACCTTGGAGGTTTTTGATCGCATGGGCACTTGAACGACTTTCTAGGCAGTAAGCTTAATGTAGATCTGGAACGACGGGACCCGAAACTCAAGGCTGCAGTCTAATCCTCACTGGCCCCACTCTCTCGAGTACTTCATATCACCAAGTATTCAATCCAGCTTAGTAGACGAGGAGAGAAAGATATGAAATATGTGATAATATTATTCGAGAACTGTGAGATATAGAAATATAGAATATAGTTGAAGTGTATAGATGTGTTATATAGAGTGGACAATTACCAATTTGGGATTTGCGAACCATGGAACCGGTTCTTATTGCATCATCCTCGGCAAAGGTTCCAAGGTTACCCCATACTCTCTGCACGGAGTAGTAAGAGAGTCAGACAACACATTCCTTTCCCAACCTTCATCAACATGGATGATTCACCTTCCTTGAAACCACGTCGTGCCTATACCTTCGACAGTCAACGACGGAACTCCACTCTCTCCGACTCGATCTCAGAGGCCCGCAACTCGATCCGCTCATCGACCGACGACTTGTTTCTACCTCGCGTAGCAAAAGACCATGCCACACTCCCAACTGAAGAAGAAGAATCGCATTGGCATTCTGCCCCGCTCGGGCTGGCCCTGCTGCCTGCAATTGCCGGAATTTTCTTCCATGAAGGTAGTTCCTTCGTCACCGACGTCACATTACTAGTCTTGGCTGCTATATTCCTCAACTGGTCTGTCCGGTTGCCTTGGTATGTCCCCCTATATCCCCCGATAACCCCCAATGATATCCCAAAATAAAAGTACCAATATTAACTGCACAAAGGGACTGGTACCGCTCAGCCCAGGCCATCCAACGAGAAGAAAGTGGATTCCCAGCGTCCGACAATCCCCAATTCGACCCAGACGACCAAGAACCCCAAAACAAAGAAGCAGCAACAGCCATCTCCGAACTCCACATCCACGAACTCACCGCTCTAGCCGCCTGCTTCATATTCCCCATAATCGGCACCTGTCTCCTCCACGGCATCCGCTCCAGCCTCTCCCGACCCTCAGAGGGCCTAGTATCAAACTACAACCTAACAATCTTCCTCCTAGCCTCCGAAGTCCGCCCAATCGCCCACATCCTAAGACTAATCCAAAGACGCACCCTCCACCTCCAACGCATCGTATCATCCTCAACAGACCCAATACCCCCAACAACCCTACAAGACCTAACAAAACGCCTCGAAGAACTCGAAACCCACGTCGCAGAAACAGCAACCGCCCGTCTCGCCACCCAAACAGATAAAGACCCCCTCCTCTCCCCAAAAGAACAAGACCAGACATCCCCATCCCTAGTCGTCAGTGCAGCCCTCGAAACCCGCAAAGCTATCCAGCCCGATATCGAAGCCCTGAACCGTGCAGTCCGGCGCTACGAGAAACGATCCGCCCTCTTCTCTCTGCAGACTGATCAGCGTTTCGTGCGTCTTGAGACACAGGCAGGTGACGCCATTGCGCTCGCTGCTGCTGCGAAGCGGGCGGCTGAGTCGCGGCGTCCGAATTACGCGCTAGTCCTGCTGGACTGGGCTTGCGCGTGCATAGTTGTCCCTGCTCAGATTGCGCTGTCGCTTGTTAGTTTGCCTGGGCGTGCGGTCTCGGGTTGTTGGGATGCTGCGAGGCGTATGCTGATGGGGCGAAAGGTTGCGCCGCAGCAGAGGTCAAAGTCTAGGTCTGGGTTGAAGGGGAAGGCTGGCGCTGGCGCTGGCGCTGGCGCTGGAGCTGGAGCTGCGGGGGCTGGGTCGTCGGGTGGGTATCGGCAGGGTGGTGGGCTGGTCTCGCAACGGCGGTCTGGGGTCAGGGATGGGGATGGTATGGGATGAGGACCTATATGGACCTTTTTTTCGATTTTATTGCCGACTGAAGATATGTAGTGAGCTATAAGCTGTTTGAAATGGGCGTCGGGTGATGACCGCAGGATCGGTCCACGAGTATATTGGCGTTTATGTATGGACTTAAGTACTTCCGTACCGTGATCTATCATGTTTTAGGATGGGAATACTGAGTTTAGTTCAAATATGAGGTTGTTTAGCCTGTATCATTAATCCTCATAGGCAAGAGAAACGTGAGAATATGGCACTTGTACAGCATTATACATATCGAGACAACGCGATGCAATCGAACAACTGAAAGTCAAGTCTATAGGAGTCAAAACACGGCCGGGTTTTTGATAAATTTAAGAATTACCCGGGGCCGGACCGCGAGACAAGGGCAAGCAACCCTCTCGACTGTATCAGAAAAAAATCAAGACCGACCTCCGGATGGACCTCGATCATCCACCGCAACCATCTTCAAGAACGGTTCAATAATTGATCGCCTCCGCTCTTCAGATATACGACGCTCTTTCTCTTTAGGCGGCAGTGGAGCAGAGCCAGAAATAAGCACGAGTGCAAAGGCAGATGCTAGAGCAGTCTCGACTGCTTGTCGACGTGCTATCGACTGATTCTGACCAGTAGAGTCAGCGCTAGTGCCAGCGGATGTGCTCGAGGAGCGGTTCTTGCGGCGGAAACTGCCACTGGTTATGAAGGCAGTAGCGGAAGCTGGAGTAGGAGATTGAGCTCGATTCTGGCTTACAGTCCCAGCCTGTTCATCTCTCGGCTCGTTGGGGACAACGGGCTTTCCTTGCTTGGACATTGGGACCAAAGGTGTATTGGACGATACCGGGGCCACTTCATTGGCGATGCGGGCGAGCATAAAAGTGACAAATGTGAATGATACGCTGTGCGCTGGTGAGTAGGCTAGGTGCTCAAGCACCCAGGCCTGGGTTTCTTCCCAGTTTCGAGGAGGGGATTTGCTCTTCTCGCGCGCGGTTATCTGCTGCTCCATGTCTTGCCATACTTTCGCCGTGACAATGCCGTCTTGGAGTGCGTTGAGGAAAGTGAGGAGGGTTTCAGATAGGACCTCCAAACGATGAAGAGATGATGTCTCAGGGGCAAATACTGAAGTGAGGGACTTATTGGTGTCAAGGGCTTCACGCACGGAAATTTGCAGCGTAGCACGCTCCTGTGGGTCCTTTAGAGTCCATGTATCAGGCTGGAAGGGCCATGCTCCACCGGAAGTATCCGTTGCCCATGGGGCTTTATGCTCCTCGGATTCACCATTTGTCATACTCCACTCCGCGACGGCGCGCTCTGTCAACTCTGAGATCGCCTCAGTCAGTCGGAAAAGCTCGCGGGGTGCCGACAGACGGATTTCAGTGGAACTATCTGTGCGGGATGGATGAGGGGTGTCTGATTCGGCCAAACTTCGAGCACCCGCTTCTGGCATGCGTGTCAACTCGTCGACACTGCAACCAAAACAGGTGGGTAGCCAACGGCCGTGAACGGGGATAAAATGGTCGCGGCCGCCATCAACGTGAAGGACTAGGATGTCTTCTAGTTTGAGCTTTCCAATATTAAGCAAGCGGACGTGCCTGATGCTACGAACGTAAGCCGTGACATCTATATTTGCTACTTCCCCAGGGAGCAAAGTGTGGTTCCCAGACGAAGAAGTCATCGCTTGGCCAGTGTCATGGGCGGTGTCTGTAGACTTGGAGACGTGCAGAACAAGCCACGAAGGTGTTTGTGTAGTGCCCTCGTCGTCATCACCTTCATGCCGCTCCGCAAATGAAAAAGTGGCTGCCGTGCCACTAGTGTTGGCAACGGTTAGGGACCGATGAGCTGGCACATCAAAGGCAATGTCGCCGAAATCGACGGTGTCCGGATCTTTATCTGTGTGCTTTTGGTCACCATACTTATCCACCACAATAGTAAGATCCGGCCGAGATTCATTCTCGGCCTTGTCCAATTCACGGGCCACTTCTTGATGAACCTTCGCTTTGAGTTCGCGATTGACCGCATCAAAACTCAAGGTGAAGACAGCATCTAGGGGCTTGTGGTCCGACGAAAGAATGCCTTGGTGCGACACATAGTGGTCCAAGCGGATTGGATCATGGGAAGAGTCCAGTGATGCGACTGTCGTAGCATCCTCATCAGCGGCTTGCTCCTCGTCTGATATGTACTCCTCGCTGTTTGCACCGTCTGCATCAGGGTCATATTCAAACAAGACATTATCATCGGCAACAGCCTTGTCCAGCCCGCTTGCCTTCATTTCCTCATCCCTCTTTCGGGCCTCCTCCGCTTCCTGGTCGAGCTTCTCATGTCTCAGCTTATCCTGAAGACTGCGGAACAGAATCCGATCACACCAGCTAGGGCCCCGTTGCTTCTCACTCGTATCAAACATGGCCACACTTCCAACATCGTATTTGTACGTCGGCAAGAAAGTGATGTCACCTTCCCGCCAACCCTTGTGGAAAGCTGCTCCTTTTCTTTGTTGAACTCCTAGTTGATCGTGCGGGAGAAGTGAGGAAATTGTAGTCTGAAGAGATGCAGGGTCATTATGAGGATCAATCTCATCATCAGTGACAGGGTCGGTGCCTGGCCCCGTCTCCTTTTCTTCTGGGGGAGAAGAAGAAGGCGACTCATTCTCATCATTGGAATCGGCCGTAGAGTCCTCAGAATGGCTTGACGACTGCTTTGCTTGGCGCTCTTTGTCGTACTCATTGGCAGTATGCCGAGCGAGGACATGGCGCACATCGTCACTAGAGATATCATCGAGGCGGTAGTTGAGGTCACCAAACCAGAAAGTGAAATCTTCATCTCCTATTGATTCGCCCGATTCGCCCGATCCATCAACGTCGGACCAAACCGCGTCAAATTTAGCACGCTGGACAATCTGAGAAGAGTCCCAGTTGCGTCGCTCCAAGCTGCCTTTGTCGGACCCTGCAGCAAGATGACAGTTGATAAAGACCAAACGGGTCGTTTCGCCCAGGACAAGACGCGTTGTCACGGCACCCTTGTTTCCCATGTACCCCATCAGTCCGGTACCAACAGATGTACTACAGACAGAAGAAATACTATCTCCAATGGCAGGTGACGCATATGTCAAAAGCAACAAGCCGACCAGCTGGACTTCAGAGACCAGCTGATATCCTCCAGGTAGCGCCTTTTGGACTGCTTCCTTCCACCGCTTGGACGGTGCCAAGTCAACATATGGCCGGAGCGCTTCTGTTGGAGAAGAGATATCGACCACTTCTTGTAAACCCAAAACGTACAGGTCTATCTCCTCGGGGCTGTGGTGAAAGGTTCGTTTTTTGTCACCGTCTGATTTCTGCTCATCATGCTTGCTGGGTGATTTGGATTCTGGCTTTCGTGCGTGTGCGTAGTTTGTCCCAGAGAACTTCGGGCACACCCCGTCTCCTTGGACAAACCATTTGCCAACGTCTTTCTCGGTGCCGGAGATGCCGGCTACATTCCATGTCCCGACCTTGACTCGGATAGATTTCCGGCGCGTGTATTCATCTTTTCTTGCTCTGACAGCACGCGAAAGAGACGAAACGTCGAGTCCTGGGTTCTTAACCTCTTCCGCGTATTCGGACTCGTGGCCCTTGTGGTCTGATGCGGACGGCGATTGCGATTTAGAGCTCATGATGTACGAGTATACGGTGGTGTCAGAAGGTAAGAAAGTTTATTCGCCTCGCTTGGCTATGGTTTGCGGTTTCGGTAGGGTAGCAGCTTGTAGCGGTGGTGTATGTATGTGCGCTTGCGCGGTTTTTAATTCCGGCAGCGGAAGATAGGCTTTGGGGCTTTGTCGCAATAGAAGAACAAGAGGATAATGGTTATGATAGGATAAATTGAGAGAATTGAGAGAATCAGTTGTATAATGCGACAATGGCTCAGTCATTTCATCACAGAGGTCATCCCACCAAGGTTTAGAAGGGTCGTATCGTCATCACGTAGAATATAGGGAATAGGGAATATGTTGAAACCAATTGTGAAGGAATCAAATATATGCCAGCGCCCCAGGTACCCCACATGAGGTTCAGAAGAGAAGAGCTTCGAGGGTCGGAGAGTAGAAAGTAGAGAGTCGCCGGATAAGCGCGAAGGCGGAGCTGCAATGACGATATCAGCTCCTTCCATCCTTCCACACCTTCCAAGCGTTCCCACAGAAAACATGACTTCACGCAAACCTCGGAGACAGAACAATCACAATCCTGTCAATCTCACCGATTATGAATCCGACGCCCCATACTACTCCGACATGCAGCAACAGCCTGCACCCCCGCTCCGCTCGAACGAGGAGCTCAACCTCTCTGTTATCCGCCGCCACAAGCCCTCAGTGACCTCCATCCTTTCACTTGCCCCCTACGCAGTGGTCTACATCTTCAGCCCCACCACAAAACAATGGGAAAAGAACGGGGTTGAAGGAACCTTATTTGTCTGCCAGGAAACACAAGGTGATCTAGGCCAAGAGCGCTACACTGCCTTCGTGCTGAACCGCCGCGGGTTGAACAATTTCGATCTCCCCCTCACCGATGGCGAGAATGTTGAAATTACAGAGGAGTATGTGATCCTCAAAGCTGAGGAAAGTGAAGGTGAAGCCGGACAGAATGGCATCGCCGATCCCTTGCACCCGCAGAATGTACCCAACAACCAGACCGGCACGAACAACGTGCGCATCTATGGTCTCTGGATCTACTCGGAGCCGCCGCCAAACTCCACCGCAGAGAGTCGCTCCATAAACGCCCAGATGATTCGTGAGTGCGCCACCCATGCGGGGGAGAGCATGAAGCTAGCTCGCGGGCGCCTCGAAGCTATGCGCCAGAACAGCCTGCATGTCGCGGCAGTGGCGGCTTCCTCACAGACTGCCCCGATGGAGGAAATACAGGCTAGCGTGCCTATGGGACGTCAGATTTCGCTGAAGGATCTGTTTGGTCAGCAGCGCGCCCAGGACGACGCTTGGAGTGTGCGAGCACACCATCTGGGCCCCGAGCAGCAGCCTAACTATCAACATATGGTGCCTCATCAGATGCCGGCTCCTACTCCCCCGCCCCAGCCGCAATCCGATGTGCTAGGAGACTTATTCCGGAGGGCAGGATTAGCTCAACAGAGCAATGTACAAGGGCACTAGAGGAGTGCTGAATGTTTCCTTCGGGCCCCTCCAGCATTTGTACATGGCGTCTAGCTTTCTGATTTATTCCGGCATATTTAAATAGCTTTGGGCTCTTTGTCATTCGGATGGGAATGGGCGTGGCGTAGCGTCTCTTGAGATACCCGTTACAGTCTGCGCCAATGGCGAAATTCATTGTCTTCATATAGTTCCTGTCTATTTCGATGCATTATAAAATCCGTAGCCTCTCCCTCAGGCCACAATCTGCCTAATCATCCCCGCAACTTTTTGCGCCATCACATCACTGTGTTCTACAAAATATCAGCAAGGCTACGTATCGTAGTCAAAGTCAATAAAAATCCACTTACTCAGACAAAATGCATGTGGCAAGCCCTCTTCGCAAACAACCATAGTCGGCCCAGCCTGTCCTCCCTTCTGCCCGCGCACCGCAACAATATCATCCCTCGTCTGATCAGCCACCCAGTGATCATTACGACCAAAATAGAAAAACAGTTTAGCGATAGGCTCACGCGCCGACGCAGCACCCCAGACATCATCACTCCATTTGTCCGAAGTGATAGTCCGCATTTCATCAGCAGCCATATGTCTAGCCAGGAGAAGAAGTTAGTTAGATTAACCCAAACCACCAGCCAAAAAGAGAATATCATACAAAGCCTGCCGTACCCCACCCCGACTCTTCAAAAAACCACACGTAGTGTCCAAAGCATGAACGGGCGGGTCGTTCATAACGAGCCGGACAACAGATCGAAGAAGTGATGCCGGGAGCAGGAATGTAAGTAGTCGAGCGAAAAAACTAACCACCACAGCCAGACGGGGAATGATTGAAAGTAGAGTCTACGCAGTCGAGCTGAGATTAGCCACGAAACTGAATCAAAACACAAGCATCTGGCAAGAGGAATATGGTGTGTACCGTCAATTTCTGCCCTGAAGGCGACGCGGCGATATCCTTGACTGTAGGGAAGAGCATCGCTCCGCCGATGATATCGAAGGCGCTTTCTGGCTTTGATTCACGGTGCCGTCTTAGGATTTCCATGGCGATATATGCGCCGACGGAGTGGCCGACCAGGATGACTTTTTGTCTGGTTCTGGCATTACCATTACCGTTGCTGTTGCCTTCGTCCCCCATCAGGATAGCGAGCTTGTCCTGGACAAAGCAGATCTGATCTTCCAGGTCCAGATCGATGCTATTGTTTGATGGCGAGGGCTGGCGTTCGTCGATTTCAAAGCCACCCAGAGAGCAGCCGTATATTTGAAATGATGGTGGGCTTGGTAGGTTTTCCTCTTTCTCCTCATCTAGATAGTTTGAGAGTAAAGAGAGGAATGGGTGGTAGTAGCCGATCAGACCCGGATTGCCGGAGATGAAGAAGATTGTCGTCTTTTGGTCTGATGGAGAACCTGTGGTAGTGAGGAAGGTGTTTGGGGTAATTCCAGGTGCCATTTTTTGTTTAGCTTGTATCATTGGATCTGCTGTAGGGCTCTCCCATGTAGGTTCCATCCAGGGTATAGATGGCTACGGGTTGGTTGGGTGGCCTGGGCTGGGTTAGTTGTTGTCCAGATGCATATAAGTCAATTGAAGGGACGGAATTACACGAAATGCACCCCTTTGTTATGTATATTTTTCGCGTATATGATTACCCTGGGGTGATGAACGAATTGCGTTGGATTGATAGGGAGGTGAAGTCGGATTTGGCTGGTGGATCCAAGCACTCTACATCGAGAGCCATCCATGCTAGCCGATCGACCACCCGAAAAATACGAAATATATATAAAGAAAGTCAGAAAAAGAAAGGAACACACAGAGAGATATTGCTGGGCTGTATAGGTATTTTGATAGCTGGCAGGGCAGATACTGTGAAGGCCGTGCTTACGGCACTACAGAAAATTCCAACAGGTAAAGAACACCACGAAGATAGCAGGATATATTGCAACGACTCCATCCGCAGATGCAGGGCTCTGCCAATTGTCGGGTTCCGAGTCCGACCAGGAAAATAAAAAGAATAGACACCGCAAGGCTAGATCCAATGCATTGCCCAGACGCCATGCCATGTACATCAACATTCAACTAGACGCTAGTTCAGGCCAGAGAAGACAAAACCTCGTAAAACCAGGAGGGAAGCAGATGGGCAACTCCCTGAAGAAAAGAAGAAAAGAAACGGAAGAAGAAGAAAGGGCATCGCCCAAAGAACAGCAAGAGATGAAATATGGGAAATCCCGCAATCGAGTCTGGTATCAAGGCCACTGAAAGGGAAACTTAATTCAAGAAAAACGCCTGGCTTATGAGGTATATTCATCCACCCTCGTTACCCTGACTGTCGTCGCGATTCTCCTTCTCGTAACTCTCGCTCGTCACCTCTGTGCGGGGGGTGTCAGTTTCTGACACGGGAGGTTTTGCCGTTGATCCAATATTGATAGCGATTCTCTTGGGCGCGGCGCTGGTGACCTTGTTTAATACACCCGGTGAGGCATTCTTATCTGCCAGTGAGCCAGCAGACAGGTTCTTTTTCCGATTCATGTTAAAGGCGCCAGAATTGCCACTAGTTGAACTTCTTCGCTTAGGTCCCGCAGTAAGCTTGCTGAGCTCATCATCGTCTTCTTCCTCACGGCGACGCTTCTCCGCAATTCGCTCCGGCGGTGCAGGGGGCGTTTGGGTGGGTGATGACGCAGGAACCTCAGTGATCTCGGTGGGACTGGCCACTGGCTGTTGTTCTGCACCTTCGGGTTTGGTGTCCATGATGTCCTCATCGTCGTCATCTGGGTAGTCAACCAATGGTTTGACGACGGCAGAGGCGGATCCGCTCGAAGGTTCATCCGCAGTGGCCACACGGTCCTGTGTCCACTTTATCTTAAATGGTCAGTCGTTTGCTCAAACTGTCTCAATCCAAAAGGTACCTACCTCATCTTCGTCGTCGGACGTGTTGAAATAATCCTCTTCCGCAGGGTCCATCTCCCTAGCACCCTGCCAGCGCTGGCCATTGAGAGGAATTCTCCGCGGAGCGGTGCTTTCATCCTGACTGAACAGAGTCGCGTCCGCCTCGGCTCCGTACCCCTGCATCTGGTCATATCGAAGAATCAGGCTCTGGAAGGTATCAACATAAATGATGTTCTCAAGTTTCTCGCGATATTTTTCGACCACATGGAGAATAAAAGGCTTGATATTTTCCCGCTTGATAAACTCAAAAAGTTCAAGACAAGCCGAGTTGAGCAGGTTGTCGCGAGGCATTGTCTCGTAGACGATGTCGAGAATCAACTCAAACGTGTTATTGTGTGTCATGAGAGCTTGGTAGAAGGTATCTTGGAGGCTGATCAAGGTGCGGAAGAATTTGAGGGCGACTTGTCTGTATTAGCTATGGATTCTGCGTCAAGAAAAAAGGGCTGTACACTCACCGAGTTTGAGGTGTTTCTGCGGTGCCCGCAGAAGTTGTGCCACACGAGGCGCGAGTGATTCACTCTGGATAGAGTTACGTGTGCGGAAGAGATGCTGGCGGACGAAGAAGGTGAGGATATCAACAAGATGCGAGTAGAGGGTGACCTCTTGGAATGTCAAATCATTAACTAGACTCAGGTTAGCAAAGTCTTCATCAAAACCAAGGATCTGACCACTTACGGGCTGTGCGATTTGCAAGCTGTTTAAGCGGTTGGAAAAGCCGTTTTGACGACTCATCAAAATGTTGCTGGACAAATGCATCAGAGAGAAGGTTGTTGTTGCGAACTTTGAAGTAATCGGGTCCAGCCCGACCAAGCGGGTCCTGCATAGGAATCTGAGGATCAAGGAGAACCTTGATAGCATCAGCAAGTTGGTTTTTGACGCCAAGGTCAGTCTCCACATGAAGAAGGTCGATCAAGGTGTCTGTGAGTGGTGTCTTCTTCTCATTGACAGCCTTTAGCATATAACCTCTCATCATGACTGGATCGTGATCCAACAGAGCCGACAAGATATCAATGCCAGTCGTGCGCATAGCGGGATTCAAGTGCTTGACGGCAAACGCTATAACGGCGAACAACCCATGGCTAATAAAGTTGGCGAATAATTGGGCCCGCGACGGCGCCTGCAAGTTCTTCGCGATGCCAGCACACTGGTGAAGAAACTGCACGGCATCATCCTTGCGTCTCTGGTCCGGATTTCTCGGGTCGAAAACCTGAAATAGATCACGCAGGAAGGGCCCATTTGCTTGGATATGATTCACTATCTCCATTTGATTGAAGAATATGAGAGAATTGAGCACCGAAAATGTCGGGTCGTCCAAGATCCGAGCCAGTACCACATCTTTTAGATACTGCAGCCTCCATGTACTCCGAATCTTGCGGCGAATGAGCGGGTCCTTGATCGGGACAACTTCCTTATATCTCGATTTGTCCGCGAGGTATTGTCGATGGTTTGCCTTATGTGTGGGGAATTCAGGGTCATCTATTTTCGTTAGTATCCAATTGCATTGACTTGGACCAGGATGAATCTGGGTAGAGCATACATTCCAGAGCCCCAACCACTCCGAGGATGATATGATCGGCGACGACGGTTTCGATGATGGTGTTGTCATTGAGCAGGATTAGAGATTTCATGATGTTGCACAAACGATGCAAATCGATCAAGCTCTCCAAATCCTCAGCCATTGTCACTAGCGGTACCAATTTGGAGATGTACTCGTCGCGAATGATGTACTTGGATAGCGCATCTCGACCGTTCTGTGTCATGCTCGCTGCTCGTACAATCTGTTCAATTTCGGGGAGATTTCCGAGTTCGGGGCCGGGTAATACGATGGACTGGTAGCTATCGAGGTCGTCGGACAAGGCGTCGTCTTGGAGAACAATTAGAGCTGCCAGCTTTCAAACACGCGACAAACCTTACCAGCTGAAGTGAGACTTAAGAGATGCTGTTGGACAGCATTGACAAAGTCCCTTTGATGAGGTTAGTTCATGCGCGCAAAGATTTTTCGTCGATTCCTTACCAAATGACCGCACAACCTTCCGCCTCTTGGAAACTCAGTGCCATATCCGTGCCATTCTGCTCGGTCCAGACAATCAAAGTCTCTGAATCGCGTGATACAGTTAGTCAAAAAAGACACCAAACAGCGATGAGATGATAATGACGGGATAGGTACCCTGTTGTTTTTGATAGCCATCGTCCTTGGTGATCCGCGTTTCGAGTAGGACGCGATTGGGTAGGTCTTCAGATTCGACGAATATGCGAGGCTCCTCCTAGTTCAAAGCGATCAGTTACTGATGATGATGATGATGCGCTCGGGATTGCGCGCGATGAAACATCGTCGCAAGAGCCTCAGTGCGCGCACAACACGCGACAACTCACTCCCAAGATCTGACCCGTGCAGAAGCCGGTTCCCCGGTCAAACCAATCATTATCTTTTAGTTCATAAACCTTCACTCGTTTGCGACCGTCGGGCGGCTGTACTTCCAGCGCCATGGTCCGGCAGGAATAGGGAAAGGCGTCTCGTCACTCCGGGCCTGATAAAAGTGCACCGGCGCGAGAGGAGAGCCAAAGGGCGGTGTGGGGGAAAAGAATGAAATTAAAAGAAGGTTATCGGAGGATTGTGTAGTTTGTTTGAAAAGGGTTTGAAAGGGACGCAAAGAGGGAATGGAGGTGGAGATCCCAATGATGAAAGAGTCTGCGGAGGGGATGACGATCGGGAACAGTTCTGAAGGTCCACCTGACGGCCTCGGCAGGTACTTGGGCTATTTTGGATTTTTTTCCCCTTGAAAGAACCTCGGGAGATTAAGAAGAAGCTTCTTAGAGAGATATGAAGTGAAAGTGGGAACTTTCAATCCTTCCAGAATTCCATATGATCCCTTCTCTATCATCTCTACGGCGTACCTAAGGTATCCAAAGTACCTATAACCACCTCAGACTATATAGTTACCTGGGACTCCCTATGTATGTACATTATGCACAGACAGAAATATGCTATACCACTAGGAATGCAGCTTATGGTAAAACCTAGACATACCTTATCTTCGTCCTTCTGGTGTTCTTCCGTGATCGGCAGAAGCTGGATCTGGAATCCATTCTACAATGTTCTTTCTCAGGGGTTTCGGAATGGGGTCAGTCAATACATACATCCATGGAGGATGGCCATCAAGTACATGTATTTATAACAGCTGAGTCCTAGCCCTTGTGTACAATACAAAATGAAATCCAATATAATTTAAGATTCATCTGTCAATCTATAAATCTATAAATATTCTCTGCAAGGTCAACTCAACGCATGGATCTCCACAAGCTACGGGATGTGGTACATGGAAAGTACTTCCCCTAAAGCTGACAATTAGCCTCTCTATTCAAGTATCGGCCAAGTACCCAGGCGCTTTGCCTAAAGCTGCTGACATAAAAGACCAGGTGGACGGCAATGTCCGCAGCACAGACCCTCACCGCCCCCACTATCCTCCCATTGATTGGCTGTGTTTAACAGTGTGGATCTTATCAAAGATGGCCCGATTAGGAAAGGTTCCAGACGCTTTTTTTTCTTAGGCCTCGGGTTACATTAAGATTTCTGCTTCTTCGTCCGATTCATCGCCAAACGGTATATTGATACACGAGCGACTTCGGGAGTTTTGCGCTCGTTTTCCAATCTTATAAAGCTCCCTTTCTATTGCTCTAATACTTCGACTGCAACCGGTTTGCCATCTGCATCATTAAAACGCAACCCCGCTTTCTGAGCGCGCATCAATTCGCCATGTCTGAGTCGAAGGACCAAGTCACCGTCCAGGCATCTGGTGTAGACCGTGATACTTCTACCCGTTCACTATCCAAGGATGCTCAGGCGGGCGCACAGAGTTCGAGTTCCCAGGCGGATGCCTCTGAGCGCGTTGTGCAACCTGCGGACCTAGTCGACCAGAAGAAAGGGTTCTTTGGCTACTTCAAGACTAAAGAATTCTATATAACCTTGGCTCTAGGGTGAGTATCACTTCAGAAACTACCAGTCGCTCAAATCCTAACTCAATTTCACGCAGTCAAATCCTCGCTATTGCCAATACCTCGACGGGTACATTCACAACGCTACTCGGCCAGGAACAATGGGCAATCCCTGCGTTCCAAACCTTCCTAAACTATGTGCTACTCAACGCCATTTTTACTCCTTATACGATGTACCGTTACGGCTTCAAGGGCTGGCTCCGACTGGTATGGCGTGACGGCTGGAAATGTATGTCCCCGATCTCCCCACATATTCGATATACCACCCCGACTAACCACTGTAGACATCATCCTTGCTTTCTGCGACGTGGAAGGCAACTACTTCATCGTTTTAGCATACCAATACACAACCATGCTAAGCGCGCAACTGATCAACTTCTGGGCCATCGTCGTGGTCGTTATCATCTCATTCCTGTTCCTGCGCGTACGCTACCACATCACCCAAATTGCAGGTATCATAATATGCATCGGCGGCATGGGCATCCTCATTGCCTCGGACCACATCACCGGTACCAACGGCGGAAACGTATCCCAAGGCAACCAACTGAAGGGTGACCTGTTCGCGCTGTTAGGCGCGAGCTTCTACGGTCTCACCAACACGGGAGAGGAGTACTTCGTCAGCACTCGGCCCGTGTACGAGGTGCTGGGTCAGATGTCCTTCTTCGCAATGATCATCAACGGTGTGCAGGCCGGTATCTTCGACCGGACCTCCTTCCACAATGCGCACTGGAACGGCAAGGTCGGCGGATATCTCACCGGCTACACCCTGTGTCTGAGCTTGTTCTACTGTCTCGCTCCGCTGTTGTTCCGTCTTTCATCGGCGGCTTTCTTCAACGTCTCCATGCTCACCATGAACTTCTGGGGTGTGATCATTGGCGTCAAGGTCTTCCACTACTCTATCCATTGGATGTACCCGATTGCCTTTGTTCTGATTATTGTCGGTCAGCTCATCTACTTCCTCGCTCAGAAGGTCTTAAGTGAAGCCCGCAAGCCCTGGCTGGGGACTAACCAGGAGCGTGGTGTTGTTGGTCTTTTCACTGCGAAGAGGAAGATCGTGCATACCGTTCCTGCTGCTGCGGAATATGATCAGACCCCTGAGCATACCCCCGGGCACACTACGACGGTGAACAATAGCGCTGTCTGATTGTTAACCGCCGTGGATCTCATTGTTGCTTTCTTTTTGTATATCTTCGGGGGTTTATGATTATGGATGGGACCGCACATATAAGAAGATCTTTCAGATTTTATTTTGTGTGCTGCGATATATGCCCGTCAGGTCCGTGTTACCGCTACCCTTGCTACTGAGAAGTGCCGGGGTGGTTTCGATGCTGGACCGGGAGAAAAAAGGACGATTTTGTTCGCGTGCCCTCAACTAATGCTTAATTATGTTCAGATTATTGCTACTTCTGAGATCAATACCAATCTTTATTGAGAATAAGTCAATACACCCGTGGACGGTTCATCGCCTGTTCTAAGCATCTAGATACGTCTTCAGCATAGTCCAGAAGCAACAATGGAATCCTGGTACTAGGACTGGTAGCCCAATATAGAAGGGGTCATTACCATGTCATGAAGCCAGACACGTTATAGAGCGTGCCTATGTACATGTATCTGACCAGACAGCAACGAGAAACGGATAGGTATACAAGGACATAATATTTTCCCTTCCCTATAAAGACCATAGCGAAGCCTAGAAATCAAATCCAAACGAAACCCAGATCCGCTGAAAATAGAACAGACTCCAATAACCCTTACATCAACCAAGCTATAGTCAACCCTCACCTGGAATAAGAGAAAAAAGTGAAAAGAACAATTAAAGATCTCCAAATCCAAGAAACATCCGTTTTGAGCCTCTGTTCGCCTCCCCATCTCAATATGGAGATATATAGTAAAAACAGACATCCAAAATTAAATAAAAATCACAATGTGCAAGTTTCCCGTACCACCCCCAAATATGAAAAATATAAAAGAGACCTGTGCATCCGACATGAAGAACACCGAGAAAAATGAGACAGCCCATACATAGCCCACGAGCATCACAGATAAAGCGCCATATTTCCGACCATATTCGCACGGGCACCGGAACAGCAAAAACAAACCCACAAAGCAGAAAACAACATGCTGAACCCAAGACCTAACAGGGGAATGCGAAGAAGGCATCGTCATATCATCCGACAGATTCACAATTTGGGGGAATATTTCCAAACCCCAGTAAACCTTCGTCTTGTTCCCCCGCCTGGTATATAGTAAGCCAGCTCAACCCCGAGTCCAATATGCAACAAGCGCCCACTGGAGTAATGCCATCAAAAATCAGAAATTCGGTGTGGGTGTGGAGTTTTAACCCCAAACGGAAGCCTGCACGCCAAGCCCGCTCTTAGAGCTCCAGACGCCACTGCCGTTGCTCCAGCCGAGGCCAACACCACCAGCCTGGTCCTTCGTGCCAGGGGTACCAGCAGCAGAGGTCACAGGCGGGGTAGGGCCGGCCGAGGAGGTGCGCTCTGTCGCGGGGCCAGTAGGGTCAGCGGGGGTGAAGCCGAGCCCGAGCGGGGAGGGGAGAGGAGTGATGGAGCGCTTGTTCAAGGCCGGGTTGGCGGGGGGAGCAGATGTCTGGCCAGGGGCAGGCCGAGAACCGATGGGACCGACGGAACCGATAGGACCAGCAGCCGGCTTGGAAGTAGCCTGACGGGATGAGGGTGAGTCGGCGCCGGGCGAAGAGGCCGAAGTTACGGGCTGCTCGGTGCCGAAGCTGGCATTGATGGCGGAGCTAGGCGAGGAGGTGCTGTTGGCGCGCGAGGGTGACTGCAGGCCCGTGGTGGCTTCGGCGTTAGTGGTGCCAGCCTGTGTCAAGCCGAACGGGTCCATGCCTCGCGGGGAGGATCCACGCACGCCAGACGACGGGGTACCGCCGCCGGCTTGGCTATCTGGGCGCGGGTTATCATCGGAGAAGGCACCGGGCGGGAAGAAGGCTGGGCTTTCGTTGCCGTACAGGGCGCGGTGCTGGCGGGCGAGGAGTTCGCGACGGCTGTCCTCGCTCACGGCAGCCGGGCTGGTGGAGCGGTCGGATTTGGATGCAGACATCTCGGCGAGGAGGCCTTGAAAGGAAGAAGAAAAGTATTAAAACCCCGTGTTCAAAGAAAAACGAAGAAGCCAAACCAAATATATTACACAGGCCGACGGATACATAGATGCAAGGATGTGACAAGAAAAAGAGAAGAGGGAAGAAAAGCCGACAGGGGAATATAACAAGGCTCAAAAAGAAGAAGACAGACGCTACCACGTACTTCGGTTGTACTGTTGCTCCTGGTGATAGTTGCGGAGTTCCCTCTCACGCTGTGCTGCCATCCGACGCTTCGCCTGCATCATCTGTTCCACCTCGTTGGGACGACCCTGGTACCGCTGGGAGGCATAGAAACCCTGGGCATTGCCAGCCGGGGGGATGCGGTTGCCATCGAACTCGCTGATCGAATGGTGTCGCTGAGGGCCACCACCCATGCGAGGGTCTGTCAAGAGACAAGTCAGAAACGCGTTCTGGGTGTCATCCGTGCCCGCAACATACCGTAGTCGGGGTAGGGCCGGCCCATCATCATGGGCATCGAATCCCGCCGAGGAGCATTCCACAGCTTCCCGCTCTTGACGAGATTGTCGATCGCACGATCGACCTCTGAAGAAAAGAAAAAAAAAGATCAGCCCTCGTCCCCCAAAGGGTCCCCAAAGGGAAAAAAAACAAGTATGCCCATATCATCTCCACAACCGTCTCGCTTCAAAACCACCGAACATTTCCCCGTTATGCGATTCGGTTTTGGAGAGGCAATTGTAGGGATCCAAGCAGAAGTGTGTCCGTACCGTCAAATTGGGAGGAAAAGGCCGGGATATCCTCGCGCTGGGAGACCGAGCTCGATCCTGTCAAATGTTAGTTTTCTGCTCGGGGTGCTCGGCATTTGATCCCATACCTGACCGGGAGGGAGGCGCCGGCTGCTCCCAAGAGACCTGGCGCGCAGCGGGTGCTTGCCAGCCCTGAGGTTCGTAGTACGAAGACATTGTCGAGATCAAAAGGTGCGACGGTTCAGGGGGGAAGATGATCCGGTCAGAGGCGATCTGTCGAGAAAAAAAAATGTGAGCGTCGATCCACAACACACTTTTCGAACAGTGTTCCAGTTCTCCAGATCTTTCTTTTCAACACATCAAAAGAAAGTATCGAAATTTAAGATCGCAAAAGAAAAATAATAATCTCTCGGGAAACCCTTTTTCGAGGGTGTTTTTTTTTCTGCGCTCTTTCAAACTATTTTGGGGCATATGTATAGAATATTTTTTTTCTCCCCAATTGGAAACAGAAACAATATCACACTTACAGGAAATAGGCCTCCGAGTATTTCTTTCTACCACGAGTCAACGAGGCAGAGAAAGTCCAAAGATTGGAAGGATGAAGAAGAGAAGAAAAGGAGAGAGGGTCCTCTGGGGGGGGATGTGGGTGTGTATTACCTTATGGGGGGGAGAGGGGGGGCTTTCATAAATTGTAATGTAAAAGAGTAAAATAGTTAGTACTCCGTACATATTAGTATATATTATTAGTATGTATTATATTAGTATACGGGGAAAAAAAGGAGACTCTCTTTTGACTCTTGTATTTGTTTTTTTTTTTAAGTAGGACAACATATTAGGTATTAAACTGAGATATTAACCTTCCTTTCTGTTTTATGTTGGATATGGACTATAAGTATAACTACATACTAAGTCTCTTTCTACTATAAATCAACCTAGTTATTTGTCATTCAATGCTTTCATTTAATACCAATTCCCTTTTTTTTTTTTTTTTCTGTACATCGAAGATCCCAAGTACGCGGCAATTCCCGGCAACCCAACGGCTTCTATTCGTCACTGCTGGGGCCGGTCACCGGAGATTGGACGGGGACACGGGGGCGTGTGTCTAAGCGTCGAGCTCCCCTCGTGTCTGATAGTTACTATTACTTATTATTCATTACTGTATACTTCTATACTTGAATGTATATATTCTACCCTACATCTACAATCTAAATGTTCGAATCTTGGAAACTTGGTAATTCCCAACTTAAAACGGTGAATATTTACATTGTGCTGCCCTTATGTTGTATGCCCTAAGTCTTCTGTATACTCTATTTCAGTACAATATTCAAAAAAGTCTCCAAGTTTCTAAAATCCGGTTTCTGAGATTCTGCTCGTAATATAACCCAATATAAACAAGGCATTCCCTGGGGTCAACGTATGATGATGCCTTGGAAACTGCAAAGACTCTGCACTATGCAGTCAGCTTGCCAAGACGCTGCCTATGGACGCCATCGGAGGCTGCAAGTGAACACTCTAGTCGCATCAGGAATGTGATCTGCAGCTCCATGTATAGTGGCCAGGACAAATGCATGCAATAAGTATATATAGCCCACTGTACTCCGTAGCCTGTTCGAATGTAGAGAACCTTGTATACATCTGGTTCAAGCAAATCCCCTGAAAGCCTTATTAACAAGTAAGTCTAGAAATTATATCTACATACAGGAGTAGACGCAATGCGATAGTAACATTGCTTCCAGAATACACTTTGAACGGTGCTTTGACCAGCTCGGTCAATTCAGGAGAGGTGGGGCAACGTCCATTTTTTATATTCTTCCGCAAGGTCCGCGCCCCTCTGAACTGGATTGGCCGCTAGAATGTTCATGTACAATATATGTACTCACCCGGCTCGACCAGTCAGCAGCCCGAGTCCTCCCCCGCATGTACATGAGACTATTTCTATGTGATCGGGGTGAATCGACTCCGGGACGGGATATTGGGGGGCACTGAGGTACTCAGATATATAAAGTAGAAGAGGGATTTTGTGTTTTGTACTCCGTAGTCTACCTGAACATCAGCTCCCCTAAGCTCTGCCCAGTTGTTGTCTATGTTGTATGTCGATCTAGCAGGAAGGTACCAGTGGACAGTACCTAGGCATTAAGTTGGCTTCCCTTCAAACCCTCCGGAAATGTACCACTAGCACGATAAACGATACGCTCAATCATGCCTCCGCGTCACCTTGGGAAGCGTAATAACTCCCCACTTGTCATACATGGGACTGTGCTCGGCCGTATTTGGTCCTAGCCATACTAGCTGGATGCTTGATTCTTCGGGGTTAAGGCTGGACTATAAGTCACAAGCCAGAGCTACCTCGATAGCTCAATGTTGAAGAGGGGTAAACCGTTCAGTCTTGGAAGTCGGTTACTTGATTTACAAAGAAACACGCCAAAACAAGCCTCATGTTCCCAATGTGGCGAGCCCAAGCCCTAATAAACAAAGGCTACCATCTTACGACTGATACCTCCGTTAGCCCCAGAGACGAATGGTCCAATGAATATTATCTCACAAGGCTCTTCGTCTCGAGTGTCATCGGATTCGAAGAGCCACTGTCCGGACTCTGGAGTGAAGTATGGGTCCAATGGTGGTCCATGTTCTCCAAACAAAGAAGTATGAGTATCTTCAAGTCAGGATGCAGAGTCAACAGAATCCTTGGTTCCAACTCGATTCTTTGAAAAGAGACAGCACATTGCCATATTCATGCCTCAGGCCACTTGACATGGATTAAGTTATACTAGTGAGCAGCACGTGCAAGGACCATGCTGATCGCGGGGAGGAGTGAAGAACGACGATCAGGAGGGAAAAGGAGTGTACAACATATGGACCATGTAAGCCTTTCCTTAGGAATTGATATGTTCACTGAATAGCTAGTAGCCCAGCGCGGCCAACGAACAAGACTGTCTTATCGATAAACTTGTCGTCATGGTACCTGCATGAATGCATAGCTCGGTGATACTGCGGGCAACTCTGGCTGCATTTTAACCTTCTGGTTTCGAATTTCAGGGTTTCTGGGGGTCAGGGGGAAAAGAATAAAGAGTACTAGTGAGAAAGAGATAAGCGTGAGATCATGTTAGAGACAAAGGATAGAAGTTTAGCCCCTAATTGTTAGCATAAGAAATGAGGGTAGAGAGCTATCCCCCAATAGTCTGACTCCGTGGGCTGCTCCGTCCAACGTTATAACGGGGAATTTCTCACTCAACACGTATCTTCAAACCTGGAAATACCTACCCTGGGTATATTCATTCGATTACTCGACTTGTATATACATAGAATCGTTGACGTTGGCAAGATTGGAGTTCTTTAAGAGGGGACGGTCGGCAGTGTCTCTTTACCGCCGACAGGGGCTGACCTCCAGGGCTTCATCTTCACAACTTCTCAAATCCCCCTCTCTGGCTACGCTTCCTCTCCAAAAACAATCGGAAACCCAGGCTGGTTCCTAACAACTTGCTTTTAGGGCAAACGGACTGTATCATCCTGTACTTTGGTCCTTTTTGTTCTCATTTTCTTTGATCCAATCCTCGAAAGTCAGCTCTCTTCACTCTCACGAAGACCGTGTCTTTTTTTTTTTCCTTACTATTTTCTTTTTGTCTTATTTTCATCTCCTGGTTGAGGCATTGTCTTTTTTACATCTCTTCAATTCTTATCGGTCCCGAGTGAAAGATAAAAAAAATTCGGCTCTTCGCGACTTTGGTCGAGGGCGATTGAAAGTCTCCCACCACAAACGATCTGTTTCCCGGTTGTCTCACCATATCAACGAACCTTCGACGTGTTACACACGTGCCATAACCTGCCTCGCTCGAATCTATCGATCACAAAATTTCTCCGGTGATTTCCAACTGAGCAGAAACTGAGGGGATTATATTGTGTGGTGTGTGGGAGTGGACTCTTATCTCTTTTGCCGAGCACCCACCCTATACAGAAGGACCACAACGGTGTGGGAGTTGCAAATTGCTATATGGTCGCAAAAATCGATGGGAATGCAAAGTGTTCCCTCCACCGTGACGTCGCCTCGCTAGCGTCGGCGCAGCCCTCCACGATGGCATGGATGCCGCAATCCGATGTGCCACAATCCGACGTGCCCGAGCCCGCCGTTCGGCCTCCGTTGACTTCGCACCAGTCCAATTCTCTCCCTTCCACCCCATATCAACATGCGCGCAACTTATCGTTCCACTCCCGGTCGCCGTCCCCCGCCCGCGGAAGCACCTCCCCTCGATCCACCCACTCCGAGGCCACGCATCTACCCCCATTCTCCCGGAAACCTCTCGGAGGCTGTAAATATGAGACCGCCATGGCGTATTTTCGACGACGGATACCGTATAGCTTAGGCGCAGATATACTACCGGAGGAGAAGGGTGCATTGAAGGAGCAACTCAGCCCGGACGAGGAGAAAAAATTGTCGACCGAGATCATGGACCTGTATGACCGATTGTTGCCATCCGCCGAGAGTGATGATCGACGACGACAGCTTGTTCGGAAATTGGAGAAGCTTTTCAACGACCAATGGCCTGGTCATAATATTAAGGCGAACATTTTTGGCTCGTCAGGGAATAAGCTCTGTTCAAGTGACTCGGATGGTAGGCTTTCCCCAGCCTTTTTGGACAAAAGAGAGATAAAAGCGCAAAACAAATACTAACTTGAGCAGTGGACATTTGCATCACAACCAACTACAAGGAATTGGAGCATGTGTGCCTGTTGGCTGAGGTGTTAGCTAAACGTAAGAGATCGCTGTTGACAAACCTTAACCCTGAATGATAGACTGACCTGAACAGACGGGATGCAACGCGTGGTGTGTGTCTCGCACGCAAAGGTCCCCATCGTGAAGATTTGGGACCCGGAGCTCCGGTTGGCCTGCGACATGAATGTCAATAATACCTTGGCGCTAGAAAACACTCGAATGATTCGGACCTATGTTGAGGTGGACGAAAGAGTTCGGCCTTTGGCAATGGCTATCAAGCACTGGACGAAGCAAAGGATTCTCAATGACGCAGCCCTTGGAGGAACCCTTAGTTCTTACACCTGGATCTGTTTGATCATTAATTTCCTGCAGACAAGAAACCCTCCAATTCTTCCAAGTTTGCAGGCACGCCCGCACAAAAAGAGGATGACTCACGATGGATTGGTCTGCTCGTTCGATGACGACCTCAAGACCTTGTCTCAATTTGGCCGCAAGAACAAGCAATCAGTTGGCGAGTTGCTCTTTCAATTTTTCCGGTATTATGGCTACGAGCTTGACTATGAGAAGAATGTCATATCAGTACGGGACGGCACCCTGATCAACAAAGAAGCCAAGGGCTGGCACCTGATGTTGAACAACCGACTGTGCGTGGAGGAGCCGTTCAACACGTCAAGGAACCTAGGAAACACCGCCGATGACACCTCATTCCGGGGATTACATTTGGAATTGCGAAGGGCTTTCAAGTATATCGCAAATGGTGATCTAGAAGGGTGTTGTCAGCAGTTTGAATTCCCGGCAGAAGAGGAGCGGACCTGGGAACGACCACCACCCCAGCCGCGGCCAACTCTCACACCTTCCCTCCCATCGCGGGGTGGACGGGGAGGAAACCGAGGCGGCAGATATAATAACCAGTTCTCGCGAGGCGGGCTCTCTGGCGGGCGACGACAGTCAAACACCGGAAACAAGTCAAACTTCCGGCAGCAGAACACTGGCAATGCCCCAGATATCTCCCTGCATGCTCAACAGCAAGCCCAGTATCTTCTGCATGACCAGTTATACCAACAAATACAGCTGTTGCAGGCGCAGGAGCAAGAATTGCGGATGCAATTACATAGTCAGGCACTGATCACTGGGAGGCCACCTCCGGTATTTATCCGTCAGCCTTTCATCCAATTCCCAGTCCCTCAACAGCAAGAGTTTCCAGAGGAAACCTCACGACCGAGATCAGGAACAGGAACAGCAAGCCACGCCACTCTCAGCCCGACTCAACGACACCAAACGATTTATAACCCTACTTATGCTTCAGTTGGTGCATCTGGCTCGCAAGCGACCACCACCAACCCTCCCTCGCCATCTGCCGTTAGTGTTATGCCTGATACTCGTCGTAATTCTCGGCGATTGTCGGCTGCCAACGGATCCCCGAAGTCCCTTCGTGCGCATTCACAGCCTGCACGGCCTCAAGGCTCGCCCTCTCTTTCCAGCTATATTCCCCTTTATACCATGCCGCCACCCACGGATAACTGGTCAAAACAGAGGCGGACCACTGAGTCATCAGAAGGCGGAGAAGGCAGTGGTGACGAGAATGTAATGCGTTCAAACAGTCTGGCCAGCAATGGATCCCGCTCAAACTCTGTGGACGACAACCGACAGCAAGATGTGTTGGGTTATTATATAACTCCTCAACAACTTCAAGCCTTCCAGCAAGGTTCCATGCTGCCGCCGTTGTCCACACAGATGGGTCTGGTCTCGAATGGATATTCGTTTGTCCCCCTTCAGCCAGATTACCGACCGGGATCGTTCTCGTCAGAAACTGCTCGCTCGGAGCACACCCCAACCTCCAAGCCCCCGTCGCAACCCGCCCAATCCGCTCCACGTCCAGTTGCACCCGGTCCGTTGATCGTCGATGGGTCGGTGCGTCCGAGTGAACCCCGCTCGGCGTACGCGTCTGACTTGGTTGACCCTTACTCTGCGGTAAGCCATCATACGTCCTCGGATGACCACAACATGAACACGCCTGCAAGTTTCTCCGATTCCTTGTCTCAAGATTACCAGGATTCCGGGTCCTTTGACTTGGAGCACTCCGCCGTCTTCACTCGGCCATCTACGGAAACTCAAAAGGTCAATGGTGCGGGGGAAAAGCAGCCAGACGTGAATGGCCAATCTGAGCTTCTCGCTAGTCGGCTGCAGAACTACCACCTATCGAATTCCGAGAAGCTAGTACAGCAACCCGCAAAGACAAGTCCGGATCGACCAAGAAATGGCACAGCACAAGGACCAGGCAAGGAAACCGGCCCGGCTAAGCCCTCGGGACAGACGAGCGAGAAACTTGCTACATCCGGGCCTAATGAGAATCGGCATCAGTCGACCAACTCGAAGCGCCGGACCAATGGAGATCATCCTGACAAGGCGAACGGCATTAGTGGCAAGAGCAAGCCCAGAGGTCAAGGCCGACACGACGGTTCTCACAACGCTGTCCCGGGCACCAAGGATCGACACACAGACCCGCCCCGAAGATCTGGTGGACAGAGTAACGGCACGAACGAGAGCAACCATGGATGGCAGACCACCAAGAAGAAAAACCGCAAGAACACCAAGTCGTCAATGGAGCCTCGAAACGGCATCAACAGCGGTCATGAGCTCGTTCCAGCAGATGATTCTTTGCGAAAAGGCGGTTGACCAAATGTTTCTTACGCTTCTATCTCCAGCACGATCATGACCTCGGGAGGATCGAGCAATTACTCACGTCCAACATGATCAGCCTGATTCCATCGCCGTCCACACGGTATCCCCAAACGAACTCACGTTCCCCTGAAATACGTTGTTTTGCTCCTTTTCCTTTTCCTTTTCCTCTTTTTTTTTATTTGCCCTTTTTCCCATGAGGGATCAGGGTCCATATATGCATGCATTCGTTGCCATCGGGAAAGTTGGCCGGTTCATTTTCCAGGAAAAGCCTCCCATGCATTGAGACGATTTCTTTCCAGTTGATTGGAGTTCTTGTGTTCAAACGGTTAGACCCGGTCTGATGCTTTTCATCTTTCTTATGCCAATTTTTTTTCTTTTTTTTTTCGGCCATGGTTCTGTATAAAAGAGAAAGAGATTAACTTATTGCCAATGAGAAACAAACCAAAATTTTCGAAAAAGACCCTTCCTTTCCTGTTCAGGTCATGATATCTGACACTTCCTGAGGGCCTGGCATTGTGTTTGACTGCTATTTCCTCTTACTCTGCCGTCAACAGAGTGTTGATGCCCTGAGCGGAGTCATGCAAATAACAAAGACAGAGAACAAAGGGAGGAGAACAAAGAAGTCCCAGTCCTCAAATCCTCTCTCCCTCTCTTCATGCTCATGCTCATCCTCATCCTCTCCCATCTACCTGAACCCATCGAGAACAAATCCCATCCGAAGACAGCATCTACTTGATCCACGACAAACCACAAACTCCATAAAGGACTCGCCTACATATCGAGCGTATATACCAAAAAGGGTATATATATCCCAACCAGCAAAATCCCACAAAACCCCAAAAAGAAAAAGAAAAAGAAGAAAACATGTGGATGATATTTCTCTCATTCATGCTGTATTTGTATTATTGCTTTTTCTTCGCCTACGGCGTAATCTGCGAGACCTATTCTAGCATATCCTTCGTGCAAAATTACGCCATCCGATCAGTCAGTGCCGTCATGTCTCTTTTCTCTCTGAATTGGAATTGGAATTCGAAAATCCAGCTCGGGTTTGGTCTGCCCTGGCTTGGTCGTGCGTCAGCCCCGATGCCGATTGCGCCTAACTTCTTTGCGTTTTCGTTTTCGTTTTGCTTTGGGGTGTTGGCGTATCTGCTTTGTGTTGATGTGTTGTGATGGGGCTTGCTCGGTATATCGTGGGTGCTTGTATGGTGTATCTGCTGTATGTGTACTGGAAGCAAGTTTGGGTGGGAGGATGTGAAATGATATGAATGGATTGGGGTTGATTTTTTGGTTGGGCATTTTTATGTAGCATTGGCGGAGGGATAGCGTTGATTCTGGGAAGGCTTGGAAGATATTGACATTGTATCATTTATCATAGAGATAATAGTATGGCAGATTGGTATATAGTACAGTGCACCCATAACACAGATCTTGTGGTGTATCAGATGTGGTGAGAGAATGCGGGACAAGATTAAATCACATAAAGGCATTGAAAGGACAAAAGCAGGGCGAGGATGGGATATTAAAACGGAAAGACTTGGTGAAATCGACAAATATGTTCAATAGGGAGAGAACGGAGAATGATATGCTGGGTTTCTCCATTGTCGCTCTTTGAAGGGAAATTAGATCACCACTCGACGGGATTCGAGCCAGATCAGTACCAGATCTCGGTCCAGATGTATGGCAAAATCACGACAGAGGCTGTGTACAATATCATGACGGCGTAGTATGGGGCTAGGAATAGCTTGGACAGAGGGGTATCGCATATGTGGACCCAGATGGCGAGGAAGGCAACGGAGAAGAAGTGGCTGACAAGGACGAGGGGTTTCTTGATTAGACCGGCTAACAACCCGACAGGGCCGCCAACTGGTCCAATCTGGAAGTAGCGGAAACAACCACGCTGAAGAGCTTTGAGGTAATAGTCTGTTGAATGAACAGTTAGTTATTGCAAATTAACCTGAAGAGTGAGCGTGCGTACTGTCTGCAGCGAAGAGCGCATAGAGAGCCTGTGCGAGGATATTGATGACCGAAGATGAGTTCTTTCGTTTCCAGTGGAACTCTGCGAGCTGCTCGAGAACAAGGCCTGTATTGGAGAGGTTGGGCACGCGCTCTGGGCTGAGCAATTCGCGGATGACACAAACATCGTTGAGCGCCACAGTCATGCCTCCACCTGTGAGAGGGTGCCGCATGTTAAGCGCATCGCCCAGAATCATCAAGCCGGGTGTCTTGTTGGCCGAGGCAGGCAGGAACGAGTTCGGCATTGACCGTAGCTGGCCCTTCTCTAGGGCATCGGAGAACGACTGCTGGACACCCTCTGGGAGCTTGGGCAGGATGTTGTTTCGCATGTAACCCTTGACACCACCGTTCTTGACCGAGGCCGCAGGCAGGTTATCAGGGATATCGATAAGGATTCGGGTCTCATGGGTGCCGATCTGGTACATAAGTACGGGTGGATTATCGCTGAGAAGCACATGACCAGTGTTGGGAGCGGGCAGTTTAGCATCGATGAGCTCCAAGCCATGGAACTTTGAGCGCCGTTTGGGTGTATACTGGTGGTGTTCCTTGCGGAAAACGGAGTTATAACCGTCGGCGGCCACGGTGAGTTGACCGAAGTAGCAGTCCTTGACATCCTTGGTTATACACTCGACTCCAAGGACTTCCTGAGTATATGAGGATGTGATGAGGCCGGTAACCTTGGTTTCGACCACCGTGACATTGGGGCACGACAGAGCGGCTGCCCGTAGTTTCATCACGAATCGGCCATGGTGGAAGGCTCGTCCCAACGGTGTAGGCGAGGTTGGGCTGGACTTGGGGTATTCGAGGAGAACCGGCTCCCCAAAGTAAGTAACCCAGTATCCCTTCACATTGATGCCATCGATATCTTCCAGACAATCCCGTAGCCCTAGTTGCTCGAGCGCCTGAACACCTCCCGGTTGGAGTAGTTCACCAACAATACGGTTGGGCTCTTCCAACGACTTCTCCAGCAGGATTACACTGCGCCCTTGATTTCCCAGTGCAACTGCAAGTGCACAGCCGAGGACTCCGGCACCCACAATTACAATATCAGCTTCATGGTGTTCGATGCGGCGTTGCGCGGCCGGGGAGAGGGAGGCGTGGCCATTGAGCAAGGTCATTTTGGCTTTTAAAAGAGTAGATATTGTCAGAACGGAGTCGACGGAAGCAGGACCATTATCGGCTTGAGCAATTGATTTAAAGGAAAGTCGATTGGCTGTTCTTATGGGCTGATGTTTTTTTTTTCTCCTTTGCGGAGAGAAAGGGGTGGCGTGACATGTGAAAGGTCACGTCTCTCCGCCTTCTCAATTCTACGCCGCAGGGACCATCACGTTTATTCAGGTGGACTGATCGAAGTGATATCGACCTCGGGAGATATACAACAATGTACATGTATATATTTATGGATCTATCGATGTCTACCTAGGTATTGTACAGACTATTTACATTATTATACATATTCATTGACACGCCCGATGCCCCTGATAATCCTCATACTCCATGTACTCCTCGTATTCCCCTCTAGGTGAAAACTCAAGGTGATAGTCGGACGAGTACTTCTCGGGCACATAATGCCGTCCCCAATTCGCAGGATTGTTCCATGGGTATTCGGGATCTTCTGAAGGGACGGTGTGCGATTTTGTGACATTCGACTCAGCCCACCACTTTGCTTGATCAGGGGCGTCGAACTGCTTGCGCCTGAGTAAGAGATCCAGTTCCCACTCTTCATCAAAGCTCATGATGAGTTCCCCTAGGTCTGTGGTGGGCAGTAAATGTTGTTGCTCGGTGGGCTCGAACGGCTTGGCACGATTCGACCTTTTCAATTCCGGGTGAACGCTGACGGCTGACCAACGCGAATCACCTTCAAACTTGGCCTCCAGCGCGCCAACCATTTTCCGGAGTACCAACACTTGACCCGCGGCATCGTAGGAGCTAGAGGATCTGATGGCATTTTCCAATAAGCCCAACTGAGAGGTAGCTTCCACGACAAAGTCCTGGTTGATGGGCTCATTCCGCGAGAGGACTGTCATTATGCACCACCAGGCCCCCTTGAAGTTGTGAACCTTGGAGAACGCACGCAGCAGCATCTTTAATAGCACCTGGTCGAATCCATGAGAGAGCCGCCACCGAGACTGGTAGATTGTCGTGAGGAGATCGACGGCCAGTTCTGGCGTCCCACCCCCAATGAGGTAACGGCTGGAGGAAGTCGCGCAGAAGTGTTTCACCGAAAGACCATTGGTGTTGGCACAAACATCATAATATTCAAAAATGGCCATCTTGATCAAGCCTCCATACCCAAGGGCTTCTGGGTCCACTTCCATGACCCGTTGGAAGAAAATGGGAATCCACGAAGTGAAACGCTTGCTATAACGGAGAGAAGGAACGTTCTTCCAGTAATCCCATTCAGATGTAATCAGACGTCGCGCGTTCGCCAGGCCTGTCTTTTTGCAGCTGAGGATCGCGGCGATCACAGCCAGCTTCAAATGAAGCGGTCTGACAACGTACCCGCCGGTGGTGGCGTGGTTGTAAATTGCCAGAGCATCGGTATGCCTGCCCATGTTGATAAAGTGCTCCATCCGCTTGTGGAGCGGAACGTATAAACTGGCAGTTTTGGAGGCCACCATCTCGCTCACCGTTTGAGGGAAAGATTCCTCAGCGGGAATATGAATCGGGGCAATTTTATCTCCTCGTACCGCCCAAGTATCAGAACTAGACCCAAGGATGCGCCTTGAAGAAGTTAAATGATCTTGTCGGTTCTTGGCGGCTTGCTTCAGTCGCCAGATTCCCACAGGATTGTCGGTCATTGCGAGTTTTCGGCTCTTCAGGAGTGACTTGATAAACCGATCGTTAATACCGGTATTCCAATTCTGATCGTGGGCCATGTCCATAATGGTTGTGATCATATCTTCGTTGCCCTTTTCAATGATCGCTTCGAGGATGTGTCGGTGGAGTACTTTGTCGGGTTGTATGTCAAAATCGTTGATACAAGAGATGACGAAGTCGAGAATTTGCGGGCCTGTGTGGGTGGGATAGTATTCCAAGAAGACGCGGTCAAAAATCATAGCGAAGTCCTTCTTTGATTGGGTGTATCCGTGCTCGTGCATAGCATGCATGCCATCCATGACCCTGTCCCATTCACAATTAAGTGCTCGGTTGTAGATAATCAAGCCAATGGTCCGGCATCCAGGCTCGGCCCCATAACGTGTTGACATCTCCTTGACCATAGCTTCGGCTTCTTCGGCTCGCCCAGTTTCAACCATGGCCTTGACCATCGGATTGAAAAGTTTCTCGGTTGGTTGCCGACCGAGGGATTCGAGACGTTTAAGGATGAGGCCCAATTGGGATGACAGCAATTCCATGCTCCTAGTTTTCCTCCATAATCCATCTAGATAAGCACCACACAGACCACAGTCACGGTCATCCTCGAAGCGTTGGAAGAAGAGGAATTTGGCAGAGTCCAACCTCTTCGACTCGATCAGACATCGGAGGATGACCTCCAGCAGATGTGTTGGAACAGCAAAGCTGGTGCTGAATTTATCATATATGACGCCGACAGAGTCGATATGGCCTTCCTTTGCAAGCAGATGCATCAGTGTAGCCCACATCTCCGCTGAGACGACACTGACTTTATCCAGGCGGTTGAACAAAGTTCGAGCAACGAACAAGTTTCCCTTGATGCAGTTTGCAGTGAATATAACACATGCAAGCTCTCGTCGTTCCCAAGAAATGTTAGGTGTCTGTCGAGTGTGCGCTAAGAACAAATTCGCAGCAGTGATTTCCCGCTCTTCATTCAACAGCCTGCGGATTTCGGCGTCAAAGGGTAGCTTGCCAGATTCTTGTGCGAGCTCGCCCTGCTGTTTCTCGCGAGCCAGAATTTCAGCGTTCTGAGCCAAGCTCGGAGCATCGATCTTTCCCGTGTAGTTGGATTGTGCAATTGGATGGGTCCCAAAAAGCGAGCGTTTTGAGCGAGCATGGTGTTTTTCCAAGCTGACCAGGGGCCTAGGCTTGGGCTTTGGATCATCCTTTTCTGTCTCGAACCCTGGCTCGTCAGGCCCGTTCCGATTCCTCGCCTTGAGGGATCCAATGCCCATAAATTCGCCCGCTTCCGCCGCCTCAACCATCACCTTGAGTCGTTTGGCAGCAGATGTTGCGTCATAATTCGGGGCAGTGCTGTGTAAGGTTCGTTTGTTCTCGATGATTTTCTCGGCAATGCGGACTCGGCGATGGGCTTCGTACGTGAGGGCTGCGACGGTGCAGAATCCGCCGACTGTTGAGCCGGCCAGAGCCAATTGGCGGAGCACTCGGAGGGCATTTGGAGAAGGGATTATTGAGCCGGATTTTGCGGCGCGGGCAAGCATATTTGTGGATGCTGAGCGCGGGTTGCGCGCGAGTTCACCAGTCGTGCATGAGCGGCCTCACACCAATGTTCCGAAAATGAGCAGCTAGGTGCAGTCAATGAAACGTAGATATCTCCAATCACCAGGTACGATACAAGATTAAGTGTACAGGCAATTGAAGCTGAGAGAGTAGGGTAAGTTCGGAGCAACTTCTTTTTTCCCGATGCAAATCAACTTGCGTATTAGGACGCTGCCGCCCGCCGGAGATTGGCTCGGTCATACGACCATGGATCTAACCGGATACATCCTCCACAGCTTCCTGTCCTCAACCTTCAAAAATCAAACCTGTCTCGAAAGAAATACATGGAAAGGGGCTCAATGTCTAAGTCAAAGGAAGTCGAGCTGCCCACACCATATTCTACAGTTATTCCACGACCATCACGATGATTTGTTTGTCCAATAGCTCTATACCTAGGTAGTCTTCTGTTTTTAGCATGCATCAAGCATCTTCATCACGAGATACCCAACAGCTACATATGTACGGATAGGAGCTCTCTAGAGTAGGAAAAGAAACACAGTCTATTTCAATCATGTAGAACACGTTCCATTAGAACAGACGCCAGCAAAGCAGGCATATAACATATGCTGCAACTTATTATCTCACAGAGCTGTCTATCAAAGCAAAAGTCCATCATGCTCGTCGGCATCTTCTTCCGCTCTTAGATCGGCAGGGCGGCCACTCTCTAGGGTAACTGGCACAACAATTAGCATAGTGCCCATAGGATCCCAGGACTAAACATACCATGCGACTTGATTAGCAGACTCATGAGGAATGCTACGCCAAAAACAGCTGCAAGTGCCACAAACACTGTCTGAGGCAACGTTGCAACAGTCAGACTGTAGATCAAGTTAAAGATAGTAGGTGCAACAACTCGAGCAAGAGCATGTAAAAGACCAGTGGCACCGAGCATCTGTCCGATGCGTTCATGAGGCACATGCTTGGTCAGAGATGACTGTAGGATTGCAGACCCCATGCCACCTAGCGAGGCGACGACTCCGGACATCACCATGACTGATGGTGCTTTGGACAGAGCATAGCCAACGTAGCCCAGTATATCGAAAATTATAGACGCGCGAATTAGAACAATGTCCAGCGTGTCCGAGCCGCGAATGGTTCCGTCTTCCTCGCAAGGGGTGCGGAAGAAAAGAGAGATAAGCGGAAGCACCAGGAAGAGATTGACCACTCGCACCACATTAATGGTCGCCACAAACAGACTGGACTCTACGCTGCCCCAGTTGAACATGTATTCGGCGTAGATGATGATAACCTGGATTGTACCCAGGGCAACTCCAAAGACAGCGGTATCGATAGCAGCCAACAGAATGATGTTCCGGCGTAGAGCCTGACTGGCACCGCGGCGGTTAGGGAACAAGACGCTTGGCTTTCCAGCGGCGGGCATCAGAATTGCAAGCGGGGTGATCAGGTTCACTGGGTTCCAGACACGCCAAGAGTACCATTTAGGAGAGTCAGCATCCACAATTTTCATGCGATGCTTCTCGCGAGCCGCGAGCTGTCGATCCTTGGACAAAGATTCAGGCACGATGAAGAAGACCGATAGACAGAAAGTTGCATGGAATGCAAGCGCAATGTAGAAGACCAGTAGCGTGCCTCCACGTTTGATCAAAAAGGCTGCACCACCCGGTCCAGCTGCAATTCCAAAAAACAGAGCACCGTGGAATAAACCGAATGCCACGCTTCGCTTTTCGGTTGGCGTACAATCAGAAGCATAGGAATGGATCAAAGCCTGTGCGGTTGTAAATGACCCACCGAGTCCATCCATGACTGCTCCAACCAGAAGCATATTGACTGAGAACCGCTCTGGCCATTGAGCCACGATGACAGTAATAAGTTCATTGAATACCGCGCCCATCGCGCCTAGAGCGATCATCTTGGTTCTTCCGTAACGATCAGATAAGTGTCCGAACCGGGGACTCACTAATGCCGATATAATACCAGCAATAAGATTGAGATAGAGCTGGAACTGGGCAACCAACGACTGAACTTGTGGTATCTGGCACTGGGGGTTATTTTCGCCGAATATAACAGGGAGATAGGTGAAGCCAGGGTCTTTGGTGGTCTTTTCGGCGAGATAATCTCGACAGACGAGCGACATGATCAGGTTGATCTTGGGCACAGCAATTCCACCAAAGCCCAGGGTAAAGAGGAGACCGAACGGAAGCAGCCACCAAATCTATCATGTTTGCAGATTAGAAAGTTGTTCCTGACGCTGTTGTCGCAAGCCATAGTCACTCACGCTCGGTTTCCTCCATTTCGGCCGACTATCCGTAACATAAACAGGCTGTTGATGCAACAGGCTATCGGATTCATCAATTAGAGGCGTGTTTTCATTCACATCTCCTGTGCGAGTCTCTCGGGTGTGCAGCTGGGCAACATCGGGATCCCCCGCAAGTAGTTCTTCGTTCTCCATCATGAAATTGGAGGCATTGGAGGTGATTCCAGGATTATCCAAGGTTATCGTATAATTCAAATGTTGATATATAAGATCTGAAACCACAGACAGTTCATCCCCATATGAAAGAGGGGAGAATGTTAAGTGTTTAGGATTCCTTGAATTCTTATCGGGATTTCATCATTGGTAATCGATAGCTCCGGAATCTCCGCACGGACTTAAGTGCTTGCCCAGGAGGTGCCGCGGTTAAACTGGGGTGTCATTCTGACGACCTGCCCTGTCGTATATATCGTGGATGCCTTGCCAACTTGTATAGAATTGAAAACATATTATACCGTACACTAATCCCAAATTTTATACTCTAACGCCTCCAACACCTACAAGTGCCATATATACAACACCCAAGGATCAACCCTCTTGGTCCGAAAAGGAAAAGCTCAAGCCCACTCAGCTTATATCACCATGGAAGCTTGTTCCTGGCCTGCAAAGAATTTCTTCTGACCCAAGCACCGCTCGCTGGTGCAGCCCTGGCAGCGCAGTGTCATTTGGCGAGAACACAATTCTCCCTTCTGCAAATGATCATGAGCAATATCGGCAAGTGCCTGAATGAAGACTGGGTTTCCGTTCAAGCTCTCTGCGCGCTTGACACCTGGGTTGTTGGCTTCATGGATAACTTCCTGATCCAGCTCGTAGAGTGTCTCAATGTGGTCACTTGTAAACGCAATGGGCACTAGAATCAAGTCCGTCTGTCCTCTTTTCACATACTCTTGAACAGTATCACTGGTCTGGGCCCCGAGCCACGCACTAGGTCCCACTTGAGATTGCCAGCACAGGCGGTAAGGGTTTTTGAACCTGAGTCGTTGCATTACGGCATGAACTGTCGCTGCGACTTCCGCGGGGTAAGGGTCGCCTGTGTGGGAGAGTAATTAGTGTAATTCTAGCAAGTAATCAGGGGACATCAGCCTACCTCGGTTCACAACGCTCATAGGCAAGCTATGGGCCGAAAACAGCAACACAACCTCGTCTCGCTTCTCCTCTGGGTAGGTCTTAAGCTGAGCCTCGATATTTTGTGCGAACGCCTCCACAAGACCAGAGTGAGAGGGCCAACGGTCAATGACGCTCCATTGGATTGTGCCAGCCGGCTCGGATCCTCCATTTGCGCGCTTTCCCTCGAGACGATTACGCCACTTCCACAGTTCGTTTAGGGAACTTCCGGTCGTTGAACAAGAGTACTGCGGGTATTGTGTAAATGCGACAGCACGTCCTCCCTTGCCCTTGCCGAATCCATCGGCGAAAAGCTGCTCATACATGGTCTCGGTCAATGGGGCAGCGTAGCGGAAGGCAACGTAAGGCTTATGCGGCGCGGTCTCCGGGGACATCTTATCCAACAGCTTACACATTTCTGCGCATTGATACTCGGACCATTTCCGAATGGGCGACCCGCCGCCGATATCCGCGTACTGCTTTTGGATCTTCGAGGTTCTCCGGCGTGCGATGAGGGGCCCGAGATACGATTGGAGTCGTCCAAGGGGAATCAAATCACCGTCTGCCTGTAGTTCAATGTGTTAACATATCGATTCAAAGCCGCGATTTGAACAATTTATGATGCGTACAAATAGTCTGCTCAAAAAGTCCTCCACCTCGTCCGTTGTGGAAGGTCCACCCATGTTCATAAAAACCATAGCCGTGGGACCCTTAGAGCCCGTCGCATCTTGTGTGACTGGCGGTACTACCGTCGCGAGACCTCGTTGATTGCATCTCAATCGAGTGCTAATTGCCGACCGACCTCCAAGAGATGTGGTCCCAGTCAATAGCTGTCGGGGGATCGCGAAAGGGCTGCGGAATGTCATGGTTCGAAGAGGCCAAGATATTATATCGAGGAGTAGAGCAAAAATAATGCTGATATATTAATGAAGAGATGACAATTCCGACTTCCAACTTCCAACTTGGACCTCGGAGTTGTTGAATCCGGTCCTGCTTGCCCCATGTAGCTTCCGACCACCGGATTTGGACCAATCAACGCAGGAAGATGTCAGCAGCTTCAGGCATCAGCGTCACCTGACCTTCGTGTTGCCCGCGTCAGAGAGCGCGTCTCAATGATACTTTAGACTTGATTAATTTACACCTTTTAATATTTCCAATCTCCCGAGGATACCTACTTCGTAACAATGGTTGAAGATAGCTACACGCGCGAGGAGGAGAATTACGAGGATGAAGAGCTCGACGAGACCGTGAGTATCAAAAGTTGGAGATATAGTTACCGATTGTTGACGGTTGCCTACATAGAGCTTCAAATCAGTCAAAGATGCGGTGCTGTTTGCTATAGATATTAGCAGTTCGATGCTCACGCCTCGTCCATCGCCTGATCCTAAGAAACATGGAGACGAATCACCCGCGTCTGCAGCTTTGAAGTGTGCATACCATCTGATGCAACAACGCATCATCTCCAACCCTCATGACATGATTGGCGTTTTGCTTTACGGAACGCAATCTTCCAAGTTCTATGATGAAAATGAGGATGACCGTGGAGATCTCTCATATCCTCACTGTTATCTATACACGGATCTTGATGTTCCATCAGCCCAGGAAGTCAAGCAACTGCGGTCCCTCGCATCTCCAGCAGATGCTGATGATGACGTACGGCAAGTTTTGGAGCCATCAAAGGAGCCAGCCTCCATGGCCAACATGCTTTTCTGCGCCAACCAAATCTTTACCTCAAAAGCTCCAAACTTTGCTTCTCGACGCCTGTTTGTCGTGACCGACAACGATAATCCCCACGCAGACAACAAAGGAATGCGGTCTGCTGCAACAGTTCGTGCGAGGGACTTGTACGATCTTGGTGTCAATATCGAGTTGTTTCCCATATCTCAACCAGACCACGAATTCGACACCTCTAAATTCTACGACGTAGGTCATTAACCTTGATTGCATAGGGGTATACTCACAATTGGCAGGACATTATCTACAAAACATCGCCCAGTGATGGAGATGCCCCTGCATACCTACAGCCGGATACCAACACATCAACAGCTAAAGGCGATGGACTTTCATTGCTCAATTCTCTGTTGTCGAGCATCAACTCACGATCTGTCCCCCGCCGATCGCTGTTCTCAAATGTGCCACTTGAAATCGGACCTAATTTCAAAATATCCGTCAATGGATATTTGCTTCTCAAGAAACAAGAGCCTGCAAGGAGTTGCTTCGTCTGGCAAGGAGGCGAGACTGCTCAGATTGCCAAAGGAGTCACAACTCTAATGTCTGATGACACAGGGCAGGAGATTGAGAAGTCTGACATTCGCAAGGCATACAAGTTTGGTGGCGAGCAGGTATCATTCACCATCGAAGAACAACAGGCGCTAAGAAGCTTCGGTGACCCGGTGATCCGTATTATTGGGTTCAAGCCACTGTCAGCCCTCCCGTTCTGGGCCAATGTCAAGCACCCCTCGTTTATTTATCCCTCTGAAGAGGACTACGTCGGTTCAACAAGAGTCTTTTCTGCACTGCATCAGAAACTCCTCGAATCGGAGAAACTGGCTTTGGTCTGGTTCATCCCCCGCAGAAATGCCTCACCAGTCTTAGCTGCTATGATTGCAGGTGCTGAGAAGATCGACGAGAATGGCGTGCAGAAAATTCCACCTGGGATGTGGATTATCCCTCTTCCTTTCGCAGATGATGTGCGCCAAAATCCAGAGAGCACCGTCCACCGGGCAGGAGATGCGCTGAACGACGCCATGCGAGATGTTGTTCGCCAGTTGCAGCTCCCCAAGGCTGTGTACGATCCTTCAAAATATCCGAATCCTTGTGAGCCTTTGTCACTTCAATCTTTGGGACAATGATACTGACTGATTCGCAGCGCTTCAATGGCATTATCGTATCTTACAGGCTATCGCCTTGGATGAAGATTTCCCAGAATCACCAGATGACAAGACCGTGCCTAAGTACCGACAGGTTCACAAGGTTGGCTGCTTCCCTGATCCCAGAAACTGCCGGAACGTACTGACCAAATGGATGTTCTAGCGCGCTGGCGACTATATTCTTAAATGGGCCGACGAACTGAAATTGCAAGCCTCCGAGATGTTTGGTGGGTCAGTAGCCGCCACCTCTACGCTGGTAAAGCGAGGTGCCAAGACCGAGGCAGCTGGTGAGCACCCATCAAAGCGAGTGAAGGTTGAAGACAGTGAGCCCGGAGTGGAAGACGAAGTGAAGAAATGCTATGCGAAAGGCACTGTTTCCAAGGTGAACATTCAAATTCTCCCAGGTGATTGACTAAACTAATACTCGCCTTCAGCTTACGGTGGCCGTGCTGAAGGAATTCTTGCATGCACATGGCCGTGCTACAGCAGGAAAGAAAGCAGATCTCGTGGACCGAGTTGAGCAGTACTTTGAGCAGAAGTTTTAAACATTGATTTGAAGTTTGCTCAGGATCGTCTTGGGGTGGTCCAAGGTTGCTGTAATCTGCGGCCCGTTTAATGAGTTATGAGTGTATCCTACTTGCCTGTTTCCATAAGGTCATAGTCATTTCAAATGAATCGATATCTTTTATCCAGGATGATGTTAGGGACATTATATATAAGAATATACCGGCGTTTCTTTTTCGATGTCTTTTCAGATGTATACAAAGGCGCAAGCCGGTAAAAAGCGTGACCGATATATATCACCGGTACTTCTTTGTGCAAGATGCCAGAAAACACCTCTAGCAGCAACTACACGGGTAAAAAAGAGATCGCCCTTCCAAGGTTGGCCTGTCTTCCTAGATAGCCTTCTCCGATAGTCTCTTCATAGGTCTTTTCATAGGTCTTTTTACAGGTCTTTTTAGTGGTCTTTTCAGTGGTCTCCAGATGTCTTTATATAATCCTTTTAGATATCTATTTAAGTTTTCTCTCCCTTCTTAGTCTGTTGAGTTCCTGACACCCTGCCCCCCCGACCTTCCCCCGGCATCGCATATAGCCCTCCTGGGCATTACAGGACCTAGCTAGCCCTGGTGGGGATGGGTGGTTTGCATCAGACTTCTACCTGTTCCACTATCTCCTATCCCCGCAATTTCCACGACGTGGGTGTTTCCTCGTCCTATTGTCTTGTCCGCTCTCTGCTAATTTTACGAGTATAACTAGCGCCTAACCAAATATGGCTGACATGCGAAGACCCGTGGGCCCTCGTCACAAAATACCGTGGATACCTTCATGGTAACCTAGGTGGCCGTCGGGCAGTACTAGATGGCGAGAGACTCCCTAACATCTTAGGGGCTGGGAACGTACGTGTTGTGCCACGAAAAGATCTCCTCGAGAGGTACCTTAGCACACTACAAGAGCAAGCAGCCGAAGCGGAACCTTGTAAGGTTGATCCTCAAAACCTGAGTACAGACTCCCGTTTGAACCAAACCGCCGAAATCTGGCTCCGGCCTTGGCAGAACCTGCATCAGGATGTCGACTGGGATGAAGGGTTGGTCCCAATGCAAGCATCACTCAATGCATCCACGAGCGCTTCCACATCTGAATCGCCACACAAGCTCACAGGGCGCATTAGCGGGAGCCGGGCCTGATGGGTACGTTGACTTGACTGCTTGTCCTGGTGATGTCACAGGGTGAATGGGTATCTGAAGCAGTACATTTGGACGGTCTCTGGAAATTTAGCGCCTGTCTTGGTAACTATTGATTAAAGTCTGATAAAATACAAAGCGTGAATGATAAGATGCTTTGGCCACCTGGGGGGTATCAGAGCATGGAGTCACTATTGATAGTGGAGGTCACATGTAGAAATCTGAATGGTATGGTACATGTACGTATGCATAGTAAGAGAGAAAGACAATGGTAAGAATATACATTTCATGTACTCTGATTATCCAGAAATCCATCAACGAAAGTGATGGAGTATGTGCATGAGGAACTTCGTCCTCGGCGCTTGAACGCAATTAATCTATGAAGAAAGTAAGGCCCCTGAAAACTCCAAGTTCTATCCGACAAAAAGGGGTACCTGAATTCCAAGTGGGCCGGTGTTTGTGTTGTGTCGCAAAAATCATGGACATCATGACAAAAAGGTGGAGGCAAGGATGCAACGCCACGAGTCCCACGATATGTAGATACCAGCCTGGGAGGTGTCGCTGGATTTTGGAATGAATGCTCAAGCCGAGAGCGCATTTAACACTGCCCGTAGACTCGACAATAACATATTTGTTCATCAGGACAACTGCGAAAACGGTTAGGTCAACATTACGGCGAAACGTGATCGATCATAACTTACTATACCCCTTCCATGCCAAAAATGACATGCCACAAGAACTCCATCACCCTTCCCGACGAAGCATCGCTAAGCTCCGTATCGATAACCCATTGGCGGAACCGGATATAGTCCTCCAGCGGGCGCTTCTGAATCTGCTCTCGCGAGACAGCGAATTGCGCGCAACATGCGGCGCCAATCTCGGCAGGCTTGCGGAGATATTTCTGGCCCGGGAACTCCTGATCCGTGGTTGAGGAGGCATTCAACGGAGGCGTACTCGTGCCGTCGAAGACTTCCATCCAGACCGGCTCGGTGACATGGCCATTGAAGCGGTGGACGCCCTTGCAGCCCGGATTCCAATTGCAGCGAAGATTCACATAACCGTTCTGCTGGACGAAATCGAGTTGTAGGTTGCGCATGGCTATGACGTTGTCGTGGAGTGGCGCGTCCACGTGCCAGGCCATGAGAAAGCCTGCGCGGTGGGCGTGGAGAAAGGCGACGGTCGAGGGAAGATTGTTGTAGAACTCGATTATATACGTGAAGTAGGCCATGGCTTCGTGGCCTTTGTTGAATGGGGTCGTAAGAACATTGGGATTTAGTCGTGTCTCGTGTGAGGGGTTGACGGTGTAGATTGCCCGTTGCCAGCTGTTTGGAGAGAAAGAAAGCCAATTAGCCGTGCTTCTTCAGTGGAGGGTTGGAGATCAAAAGCACTCACTCGGGAAGCTCTTCTTCCACCCATTCGGTATTCTCTTCTTCTAGCTTGGCCATGACAATCACCTTATCACCAGGTGTTGTCTCGCCATGTGGAGTCGAGGCGGTGTCATTGCGATCTAGCCAATTAATCACGTATGCGCCAGCGCGATATTGATTGCAGATGTCTTGTAGATGCGCCTCGAGTAGATATAGTGAGAATAGGACGAGACATGAGACGCAAAACCCTGCTATACGGAGACCGCCTCTCATTATGAATGATGAATGAGAGGGATAATACCCCGGGGACTCTGCGGAGAGGAGCCCGTAGGTGTTAAGTCGAGGTTGATGATTCAACTAATAAGCCATTGATATATACGGTTTCCGATGTATGATAGCGATGCGAGATAGGACAAGTGATTTCAAAGTACCAAGACGCCTGAAGGCGAGTCAGAAGGCAAAATGATATAAAAGGAAGGCGTAGTCGAGGTAATAAAGGACAGGGAAAGTAGAAAGGGGGACAGATTAAAAGGAAGAATTGTACCCCGTACGGAGTAGAAAGTGGAAACCTGGGAATATTAAAGTAAAATAGAAAGAGGGGAGCTCTTCGAGTGGACTCCTTAACAATGTCATGGACATATCATTGGCCACTGGGGCGTTCAGGGGAGCCGCCCTTTAGTTTGATGCCAAGGGGCGTTTGGGTTTTTGGTTGTGGTTGGGGGAAAAGCAAAAGCTTGGCTATGGCGCACGCTTTACCCCTTTTTACCATAGAGTTTACGCTTGAGCCATGGATGGACCCCTCTGGACGGGATCAAGGCTTAAGAGTTTAAACCTTGTAAATGGACAATCCGTTAAAACGTTCCAAGGTTGTACCTGAGGCAACCGTATTTAACCTAACTAAACTATCGCAAAGTTACCTTGGTATTGGAATCCACTGTGGCGACACGCGTGTTTTTCCCGTACCACGGAATGCACGTGGCGTCGGGCTTGAGACTGCCAAATTAAAAAGCTTTCCAGAATTGGAAGACTGAACGCCGCAATGGGAATAGTGTGAAGTCCTCCACAAGACTATTATTCGGTAGGCTCGTATCACAGTGGGGCTGTCTCGCTTGGTTGAAATGGGTTTAAATTGTTCGGATTATTCATTGCCTTTACTGGTCGGCTCCGATGATCTCTTTTCCATGCACAGCCTACGGAGTACATACTCGGACATCGAACTGGACAGTTGGCACCCCTTGGTACGATTCTCATCGGCGAACGGACTCTTGAAAGATCAAGGGTCCTAGCATGTGGGTTTTTTTCGATTGCAGCGTGTGGCTGTAACAGACATCAGGCCCACATATTGGCCGATCAGCGGCACTGCAATATGTTGGATGTCTTGTAATGACGTCTCTGACATCAGAGGCATTCAAGCGAGCCATTTTTCATAAGGCCCAGGCGCATTTTGATTGTTGTGTCATTCAGCAACCTTAAGAAGCCTCGTTGCTCCCTGTACGTGTATGTTGTCGGAGTTGCGTCGCAATGGAATATCGACTGCACTGAGTGTTTGCATGCCGTGTGGTCGTCGATATTATTTCTTGGCTCGTCTGATCTTCACTGGATCAGTGAAGATCTCGGTGATCTCAGGGTTGCCTCTTCGCTTGTTAGACTAGCGTATTGTTGTACGTTGTATGTTGTACTCATACTCCGTGGGAAACGGAGTACTTGAACAGAACAGGATGAAGTATACATGGCTTAATGCGGTGAATGGTCCAGCGTGCCACACGTACCCCAAGTAGACTATAGAGTGCCTCGACGCCTACCCTTGTAAAATCATACTAGGCCGGAAAAAAAAAGGTATATTCTCGTTTTTACACGCGGCTGATTTGCATGTTACGCGTCCCCGTCTCATGTTCAAAGCATTGTGAAGTGATCAATTTCACGGTACGCCAATGGAGATAAATCGACATAAAATCAACAAGTTTTGATACATTGTAGAGGACAAGTGTTGCAGTCCAGCTGCCTGTTATATTATGCTACACAGAGATCTTCCCCGGCTAATCAACTATCATCACCCTCTTCTTCATCGCTGACCTCTTCCCCATTTGCAATCGCCTCCTCTCGAATTTTGCGTGCACGTTCCCGCTTCTTGTTCAGCAAAGTATTCAACTTCTTTGCGACGTTGAAGACACCCCCAGTACCCTCGCCACAGGCAGCACACGACGGGGTTTTCCGGTACCGCTGTAGGGCACAGGCCTCACAGAAATAGTGCCCGCATTTGGTGACGATAGGTTCTTTATAGGGCTTCAAGCAGATGAGACAGGCGAACGGGATGCTCTCTAGCAACTCATCCTCCTCATCATCATCGTCTTCTTCGGCGAGTTTGCCCGCGCCCTTTCGCTGTGAAACCACTCGCCCACTTAATTGCTTGCCCTTGGTGTTGATTTCCCAGTCACGATCCAGTTCCCATCCTGCCTTGTATGCCTCTCGAGAATGGAGATATTTACAACTGTCTCCAAAGCCACACTAATTATAGATAGGTTAGTCTCGATTCACAATAGACAGATGGAGGCGACAGCGTAACTCACGTAGCCAGTTTGTTTCCAATCTTTGCACACATCGGGGGCAAAATCTGTCACGGTGATAGTCCTGACGTTGGTGGCAGCTTTGACAGGACCGAATTTCCCTGGTGCATTAGGGTTCTTCTGGATGAAAGATTGATAGTTGGCGGCGCCCTTGTAGGTTCCGTCCGGCTGTGAGGCAGAGACTGTGTTTTCCCGGGTTTTGCCCAACAAATTCTTCTCGCTTAGGTTCTCATCATACCAGTCGGAGGCCTTTGTGGCATCGTTGCTCGAGGTCAATGGAGCGGGAACCGCGGTTGTAGGTTCGTCTTCTGCACGCTGTTTCCTTGTCGCATTTGATGTGGATGATGCGGTGACAGCTGCATTCTTGCGCCGTCTCTTGATCCGTCGGCCTTCTTCGTCGTCGGATGATACAAAGTCGGAGTCGGAGTCAGATGCAGGAGGTGGCGTCGCGGGCTTCTTGCGAAAGTTGGCTTTGCCTTTGGAGCGCTTCTTGAAGGCGACTTGGGGAACAGAGCCTGCAACTTCAGTTTCTTCACCCATATTGTATGTTGGATACGGTGAATATTAGTCGTAGATGTTTAAGCAGTTGTGTCAGATGGAAAGGTTGTAAAGACGCACGCATATCGTTGGATATCGAAACGGCCATCGAGAAATGACTAAGCAGATCTAATGCCCGCGGGCCGGGCAAACAGGACAAACGACCTCCTCACTTTGGGACGCGTTTGATAGCGAAAATCGCAGCAGAACACGCAGGGACCTGTCGAATCAGCATTTCATATTGTTTCTACAGTTTTATAGTAAATTTAAAGGTACCCGGAACAAAGATTATAGCCTAGTATCGTAGATTCGTCTCACCGTCTGGGGTAATTATCGATCGTGAATCTCAAACACCGGCGCCATTTGGCAATAACAACACCACGTTCGCTCACTCTCGTTATTCTCTTCCCTCTTCTCCCCCCGCCGAGTCATCCAAACTCGACCTATCCAATCACTCCCTACGCTCCCTTTCTTTCCTTTTTTTTACTTTCCTTTCTTTTTCGAGTTAGCTGTCCTTTTGTTTTCCTTTTGTCTTTTAGTCTTTCCTTTATTCAGACCAACAAGGCCGATTCCAAAGGCCCTGCAGATCCCGAGCACTTTGTTGTGGTTAGTTGCATCTCTTCGCGCGTGTCTGGCCAATCTTACCGGGAGCTCACTGATTCGTCCGAAGGTCCTCGGTGTTTGTTGTTTTTAATCGTGTGGGATTTCCCCCTCTTCCCTTCCACATCTTTGAACGGTGTGCCGTTCAACGCCCATCGCATCAATATTAGCGTGCGGTAATCTCGAAAAAAAAAAAACGTCGAACAACTCTTGTCGCTGGTCGGCTCGGCAAAGATCCCGACGGGAATCGTCTTGCGACAACAGCCTTTCACCGAGCGCGGTAATTCGGATGATGCCCGCGGCCTAGAATCACAACAAAGATCAAGCCGCGATTCCCTGATATCTCAACGGCAACTGTGTCCTCGTCACTAAGAGGGTTCAGATGCCGTTTGAGGCCCACGATTCCCAAATAATGACCGCATCCAATGCTGAGGCCACCGGGTCATTTGCATCGATGGAAGACCCCTTCGTTGCGAATTCCGGAAGGCCAGCTGTGCCTGGCGACTCCAATCGATTCTCCTCCTTCGACACACAGCTATACAGCCTAAATGCGTCTTCGCCAGCACAGGCCAAACGGGCCCTCGAGGCCCACTTGGCGGAGACAGAGCGTCGACTGGAGGAGGCATCGAAGCTGGGAACGGCCCTTATCGACCAGCAGCGGCAGCTATCAGAGCAGTTGAAGGAGGTCGAACAGGAGCAGAATGAGGGAGAGATGGGCCCGGAACTGCGACGCAAACTTGCGGATTTGGAGAAGGAGTACAACGAGATCGGTCGTGAGTCCGCACGGGCGTTTCTGGGACCCAAACGCCTTGCCGGGGGCCCGGAGGATGCTCAGCTTGGGACGCCATCTTTCGATCAAAAGGTACTGCCTGGGTCTTACATCTGACTCTGGTCCGATTTCTAGCCGAACTAACATCGAGATCTGATAGTCACCCTTAAGTCCCGCTTTGTTCGCCAGTCAAGCTACAAATTCCCCAAGCAAAGTCAGCGTTCCATCCCGAAAGCAGCGCAACCAACCATCCAACCGTGTCCACGATATCGAATTTGCGACTGAGATCTCCACTTCACTTTTGGCCCAGGTCCGGCAACTGCAAGCTCTTCTCGCAGAACGGGATGAGACACTCAAGTTTGTTAACTTGGAAAAATCGCGACTTGAGTTGGAGGCAGAGGGGTATGCACAGAGAATCCGGGCGCTTGACGACAGTGAGCAACGATACAAGGACGAGAACTGGGCGCTAGAGACTCAAGCACATGACTTAATGGCAGCTGCGAGGGAGGCCGCGGAACGTGAACAACGGCTCAACAGCACTATAACATCGACAAATTCGGAAAAGAACGCCATGGAACGAGAGCTGGAGGAGCTCAGGCAAACCAATGCCAGGTTACTTGAAGATCAGAGCCTCACTCAGAAGGCGAATGACGCGGAAATCCACCTATTGCGGCGGAATCTGACTTCTGGCGATGCTGAAAAGGCCGCTCTTCAAAAGAAGCTGATGGAAATGACCTCTCAAAATCAAGAACTCGCCAAGGCAGTTGCCATGAGGCTCCGGGAGCATGAAAATCAAGGCACTAGGGATGTTCCATATGACAGCGAGGGCCACGAGCCGGAGCATATCACACCTGAGAGCTCTCCTCCGCCATCCCCCAACAAGTTCACTCCTCGACATGGCCATCTTGAATCGGAGACTTTGAAGAGCTCGCTCGGTCATGCTCATCGCATGATCCAGAACCTTAAGAGCACAATTCACCGTGAGAAGACCGAAAAGATTGAGCTCAAGCGTATGCTACAAGATGCTCGGGATGAAGTTGAGCAACGCCGTCGCGATAGCACTGCGCCAAACGGAACTAGCAAACGCCAGAAGAACAAGACAGATTCGTCTCGAAAGCCACCCCGCCCGGATCTTCTGGGCGCAGGACGCAAAGAGAAATCATTTGTTGAACTTCACGACACCGATTGGGAAGACAATGCCGGCCAAATCAGTCCTACCCAGACCCACACCAAGGCGATATCCTCTAGGGACCGCCCTCGCTCCGAGTCTCCCGATGGACCTAGCGATGTCTACCAAACAGCTACCGAGGCGGAAGATGGATTTGAAACGGCGAATGAGCGGGCAACCGCAACTGAGAGCGAAGCATTCCAGACTGGTGTCGAAAGCATGGCGGATGACAGCAGCGATTCGGCAGATCTTACCGAGACGGAAAATAACCTACAGAGAACCCCTGTCCGCCGTGTGCCTTCTTCCCTGGTTATGGCCAAAGCTCGCGATCGCGCCTCATATAACAGCACTGCTTCCGCATCTTCCGATGACGAAGAATTCGATAGAGCGTTCGGCTCTCCTAGCCAAATGAATATCTCCCGACCCCGTGTGAAGTCCAAACGCAGCATGTCGAGACGCATTCGTCCATCTGGAGAGGCTACATTCGCGTCCACCAGTCGACCTTCGAGTTCACGCGAGTCCGCAGCACCCAGTTTTGCGCCCGCGCCAGCAGCTCAAGAGGGCCAGAGCCTCTTTGCCGAACTTGCAGAGCTCGACAGCACCGAGGATGATGAAGTCACCTCCCAGGCTTCGACACCGCGCATGGAGCCTGCATCGGGTTCACGAAGACCCTCGGATGCAATGCTGGATGTACCCTCCACGCCCACAATGGTGGATTCTGGTGTTATGACTGAACCTTGGGAGCCTACACATTCTATCGGTGCTGGCATTGTTGCTGGAGCTGCCGGTCTTGCTGCGGGAGCTGTCCTGCCGCATGCTCTCGCTGCACCCCACGCAACTCAAACAGCAGACCGTGAGATCGCCGAGGAAACGGAAAAGCGTTCGGTGGAAGACCAACAGGGCAATGTCCACGCTGAACCTGACCTACCCGAGCTGGGCATGGCTAACGTTTCCTCTCAAGAGACCACGCCCTCTGCACCTAAGCGACCCGATCTCAGTGTCTCGTACATTACTGCGGGAACCACTACGCCTGTGAAGCATCAACTACCCCCGCCGGAAGTACCGGAAATGACGATATCTTCAGTTTCATCCCAAAACACTAATCCCGTTCAACCAACGGTTCTCGTACCTGAGCCAATCATCAAGCATGTCGATGTCATCAAATACGTGGAACGCGAGCCGGAGGTGCCCGAGCTGACCTTCTCCTCCATCACCACTCAATCAACTTCCCCTGTCCATGCAACACTTGCCGTGCCAGAGCCTATCATCAAGTACGTCGATGTGATCAAGCACGTTGAACGTGAGCCTGAAGTGCCGGAGTTGAGCTTCTCGTCTGTCGCCGCTCAGTCGACAGTACCTGTCCAGGCAATCCAGGCAACTGTTCCTGAGCCAGAACCTGTCATCAAATACGTCGACGTAATCAAACACGTCGAGCGTGAGCGCGAGATCCCCGAGTTGACATTATCTTCCATCAATAACCACTCCACTGTCCCTGTCCAGGCAACTCTTGCTGTGCCGGAGCCTATTGTCAAGTACGTCGATGTGATCAAGCACGTTGAACGCGAACCCGAGGTCCCCGAATTGACCTTCTCTTCCATCACTACTCAAACCACCGAGCCGGTCAAAGCAACTGTTCCAGAACCGGAGCCACCTGTCATCCAATACGTGGATGTTATCAAGCACGTTGAACGTGAGCGTGAAGTGCCAGAGTCAAGCTTCTCTTCTATCGCTACTCAATCTACTGCGCCTGTACATGCAAGTCTTGCTAAAGCGGAGCCGGTTATCGAATACGTCGACGTTATCAAGCACGTCGAGCGCGAGCGTGAGGTGCCCGAGTTAACGTTCTCTCCCATCAACAACCAGTCCACTACCCCTGCACACCCGACTGTCACCAAACCAGTGCCTATCGTCGAGTACGTCGACGTGATTAAACACGTTGAGCGTGAGCGTGAGGTGCCCGAATTGACCTTCTCTTCGATCGCCGCCAAATCCACTAGCCCCGTCAAAGCAACCGTTCCTGAACCGGTGCCACCTGTCGTCCAATACGTGGATGTTATCAAGCACGTTGAACGTGAGCGTGAGGTACCGAATTTGACAATCTCTTCCCTCAATCCAGCATACACGGAGCCTATTATCCCAAGGCCCCGCCTTGCCCCTACACCGGCATTGTCATTCTCCTCTGTTCGCTCTGTGGAAACTCATCCAGTGAAGTCTATGCCAGTTGTTATCCCTGCGGCGGCAGATTTATCCACTCAGACTGAGTCAACAGAGCCCAAGCCCGCGGGTGCCGCTGTCGTTGTTCGCGAAGACCAGCCTACTGGCGCTACTCGTAGCCACACTAGCACTGCCAATAGTGACCGGCCCGCTGGTGCCGGACTGGCCTTGAACGATATCTCTGGGAACGCCCTTGCCCGCTCTGGTAGACAGCAATCTATTTCAGTGAGCATGGACCAAGGGTCCCAGACTATCCTATCCTCTAAACAGATAGATCAAATCCTTATGGATCGTGTGTCCTCACGCCCGCTATCATCTGACAGCCAGGTAACAGACAACTCACGGGAGATTGCTGCAGTCACTACAGCTGCCGCGTCAGCTTACGTGACACCCAAAGCTCCTACGCGACCTCGTCTTTCGCAAGTTCAGTCTGCGAAATCGACAACGCCAACACACCGCCGGCCTCACAGTGCCGCCAGTCAGACATCAGGTGTTAGTCACCCCCCACTGCCCGTCGATCACCGGGAAGCTATCATGGCAGCCGAGAAGAAGCCGATCGACATGCCTCCGCCATCTCCTACCTCTGTCATGGGGCCTCCTTTGGCACCTGCCTCCGCCTATCGCATGAATTCCCAGCGCCCACTTACTCCAGGCGAACATGCTGCGCGGGCTAGCTCTTCAAGAACCGGTTCATCTCAGGCTAGAATGAGGAGAGGAAGCCAAAGCCAGATGTCTCGACGATCCTCGGTGTCGTCTTTTGCGTCTGAGCTCGAGGAGCGCTTCAACATGGCCCCTCACGCTGGCCCCATGCCCCATGGGTATGGACCCAATACGGATCCGCGTATGATCCAGGCGATCACTCAAACCATGATCGGTGAATTCCTTTGGAAGTACACTCGGAAGACCGGCTCAGCGGATATGTCCACAACACGGCACCGACGATACTTCTGGGTTCACCCGTACACCCGTACTTTGTACTGGAGCACGCAGGACCCTCAAACTGCCGGAAAGAGCGAGCTCCGCACCAAGAGTGTGCCTATTGAGGCTGTTCGAGTGGTTGCGGATGACAACCCGTATCCTCCAGGTCTTCACTGCAGGAGCTTGGAGGTTGTCAGTCCTGGCCGACGAGTTCGCTTTACGGCTACGACGAGCCAGAGGCACGAGACATGGTTCAACGCATTGTCTTACCTCCTTTTAAGGGAGACCAATGACAACTGCGAGGACAATAACAGCGTAACCCTCGACGATATCAATGAATTCAATCCCCCTGGTTTCCGGTCTGGTTCTCGCCAGACAGCACGGATGTCGTTCTCATCTTACAATAGCCGCACCGCTCGTCAAGCAGCCAAGCAACAACGGCGAGCGGCCTCGGCGATGTCAATGCGATCTTCCGGGACTCTCGGAGGGCGTGCATCACCGGCGCTCAGTTCACCCGTTCCAAACTCGTCTCTGCAAGTTCCCGACGAGCGCCAACGTTCTTCGTCAAGACTCAGCACCATCTCCAGTTCCATTCGGGGATCCATCGCAAGCTTGAAGGGCCGGCACGGTCAGACTCCTAGTGTCCACAACGAAAGTCTGCATGGCCAAGAAAGTGCCGATGATCTGAGACAGGTGATCGAAACTCAGGAACAAGACCGGCTCGAAAATGTCCGCGCCTGTTGCGACGGAAAACATGATGTTGGCTCACTTTCTCGCACCAGTCGGTACAGTCCGAGGGTCAACCGCATCCACTCACCCCACCGTCACTGAACATCGTCCAACGAGATGGGCATTTGTTCGTAGGGTTTGTGGGCAGGTCCTCGACCCAGACTCGAGTCACTTCTAAAGATGATGACGAGTCTCCTTTTCTTCTGTCTCTTGTCCAACCAGCAAACCTTTTAATAGCGTTTCCAACTTACCTCCCTTCATACGAGTTGGAATACCTCAATCTCAGGACCGGGACTCAACTGAATTACGTACTATTTGGTGACTCTAGATTCTTGGGCTCCGAAACTCCCTGGATAGTTTCACCCCCAACTTCACACGCCTTCTCTTCACCTACGATCTTTTTCTTTCTTTACTCTCTACGGATCTCAACTCTCCTACTGTCTCTGACCTTCGTTCAATCATTGCGTCCTGCTGGAACGTTTCTCCCAATCTGAGTCTGCTCTTTTCCTATATTCTCCTTTTATGTTGATAATTTCTGTTACCACTTGATGCCATCGTCTTTGTACTGATTGGCTCCACTATTTGTTCCGGTGTGACCATCTTTTGAGTATTTGTGCAATTTGCACCAGACCAGGATGCTAGATATTAGTCTGTGTTCAATTTTGTTGGATTATGCCTGATTAATTCTGATTTCGTAATGCCAGATGAGACAATATAGTCATCCATTCGAAGAATCATCCCCTTGTCCTTCACTGGTCTTCAGATCAGCTGCAGCCCTGGAGATGTGATTTGCTTATTTCGAACGCCGAAGTCCCCGCAAAGTCTGTGTCACGTGAGAGATATCCATGCCCTCACTATATAAACCTCCTCTTGCATTTTCTCCTCCCAGTATGCATTGAGGCTTGTTAAACCCGAATTTGAACATTTTCTAACCATCATGTCGAACGAAAGCCCCCCACCTTTCACTGGGCGTATGCTCGGAATGTTAGAGCCAGCATATCTCTTGACTTGGGCCATGTCGCGTAAGTACAGACGCCGAACAAACACCGAATGGCTTGGATTTGAATATATGTAATTCGACGCGGGTGGATGTGCTTTTTCTGTGCCTGATTTTGCTCTACCATGGATGTGCTTTCGATATGCTTGTGTAGTTGCCCTATTCTGTATCCATTCTCGTATCATCTTCTGTCTTTTGGTGGGACTATCTGTATCCTGATATATCGTTGCACATTCCTCACGCACAATTTCTCGTTTTCAAGACCATGGACTAGAACATTACTAACTCCAATACTACAGATTACGTCCGAGTCTGCGCCGAAGCAGTCTTTAAGAATGGCCAGGTCTTTGCCCCAATTACCCAGACGCGAAGACTCCGCGATGAAGCATTCGGAAGATTCTGGATCGAATTCAGCAGTGAGTCCCAGCCACCATATCTATCACCAACAAACCCAGAGGGGAACTCTTGCTCTGTGCAAGCACAAGCCAAAGAACTGGGAAAGCAAAAGAACGCCCTACCAACATAAACGAAGCAATCTGTACACAAATAAACACACATATCCTAACCAAACCACCACAGCACCGCGCCAAATGACCTCCGACCCAAACAACAAAGAAATCCCCGAACCAGTCGGCTCCTCAGCTCTAATCCCCCCAATCCTCCGCACAGCCTCAGGGATAGTCCTCGACATCGGTCCAGGCACAGGCACACAGATGCCACTACTCACCTCACCAGCAATAACAGCCCTATACGGCGCCGAGCCATGCAAAGGGCTACACGCATCTCTCCGCGCAAAAGCGCAAGCAGAGAACATCTCACCCAAGTACCACATCGTGCCAACAGGCGTAGCAGCCGATGAACTGGTCCCCGCATTGCGGGCCACAGGCACGGGCGTCGTGGACGCGTACGATACCGATCCGCGCGCGGGCATCTTCGATACGATCCTGTGCGTGCGGGTGCTGTGTTCCGTGCCGGAGATGGAGCGTACGGTGGGGGAGCTGTATGGGATGCTTAGGCCTGGTGGGCGGTTGCTTGTCACGGAGCATGTTGTTAACCCGTGGCGGCGGGCTAAGGGGTCGCTTGTTGGGCGGGTTGTGCAGGGGTTGTATCATGTTCTTGGGTGGAGTTGGTTTATTGGGGATTGTTGCTTGAATAGGGATACTGAGGCAGTTTTGAGGGCTGTGGCTGATGTGGATGGTGGGTGGGAGAGGGTTGAGTTGGAGAGGAATTTCGAGTGGTCGGTTATGCCTTATATTTCTGGGGTTTTGGTTAAGAAAGGAGTTTAGGTTTCAGATTCATTTTTGAGCTGAGCTAGGTACAAGTGTTTTTTGTAGCAATGTCAAATGGTTACCTCTGTTTCTATCACGGTTTCACTCGCATCAATGAGGTCGTTAGGGATGATTCTGGGTCTTGATGTTTGGTTTCGGACAAACAGACACAGCATAAACTTCATGGAGCAAGCCCGTTAAATCCACCATAGATAGGGGTTTGACGGCTTCGGTGGAGAGAGGCGGATGGAGCTGTAGTACGAATGCGTAGGTTTCCACAGCAGGAGTACTTTCTCGCAAAGTGGGCATTCATAAGTGCATACACCTTGGAAAATAGTATTTCTCTCGCAGGCACACCGCAGAAAGCTGCTCACTGCCTTGGCTTCGAGAACAGCACGGTCGACAACGGTTTTCGGCGATTTGGTGGCTGCTTCTCACGAGACAGTGGACATCACTGGACACAAGAGCCTTGAAAGGGGCTTGTCCTTTGCGTCATCAGGTTGGTTTAAACCCTGCTCATTGTTCCTTAAAAACTCATGCACGGCTCCCAGACCGACCATTGTATTTCACTCGTTTGACTTTGGCCGTCCAGCAGGCCAGAAATCAAACAAGTCTAATGCCTCGGATGTCCAGGGGCCTTGCTCTTTGGGCTCATTTTCCTTGTTGGCTGCATCGGGTGACCCTTCTGCCGGGGCCTGGCGAGCCGTCAAGGCAGTCGGATCCGATATCGATTTACGCAGTGGCGAATCGAGAGATCTTTTCCCAGTTAACCTTTTGATTGTGGAGGGCGATTTGAACCCTGATCCATCTGTCATTTCGTCGAAGACAAATTGTGTTGAGGTCGAAGGCACAAATTCTTCATTTGCGGAATTATCTGGAGCGGCGGTCAGCCTGTGCAGAAATCAGTATCGCGACCTTGGTTAATGGGTGCGTACATACTAACTGTTGCTCCGGGGTATTTGTGACGGTTCCACGCGTTGCACTACCAGGCGGTGTATCTGAGGCCGCCGTCGATGGAGTCCGTGAAGCACCGGGCAGTAAAGCACTGTACATTAGCTTTCTGCGTGGCTTTGCGGTTCCCATGCGTAGAACTGCCGTAGGTGCACCAGAGTTAAGTGCAGAAGATGGACGCGATGGGGTTGGTATGTTCGTTGAAGGCGGTGCGTTGGCTGTAGGTGGAACATTGACTGGAGGTGGAATATTGTTTGAAGCTTCCTTGTCCGCGGGCTCGATAGGTTTTACATAATTGTTGACTGCACGCACTGGCGCCTGTGGCGCAGATCCATCAGCAGAGGACCGCTTGGGTGCAATTGGCAAAGAGCTTCTTGAAACCGTCGGAGGATCAGACTTTTGTAGTGGGATGGGACGTGAAATAGCTCCTGACTGGTTCTCACGGTTCATTGATGGCTGCTCCACGCGCAAGTTTCCTCGAGGCCTGGGTATTTCTGTTTTTGAGGTTACAGCGGGAAGAAAATCGGTCGAGGGGACGGAGGGTCTTGGTGGCTGAATATGCGGCGGTCCATCTTTGGATTTATTGGCCAGGGGCCTTGCTGACCTCTGCTCACAATTTGGTAGGAGTACATCAGCCGCAGAATCACCCCCGGCTCTGGGTGGTTCTTTCGTGACTTGATTTGACCTTTGCCTCATGGAGGGTCCCTGAGGTGAATCCGTTGAATCGGTCAAATCAACGACCTCACCCTGGGCACGCGAGTGATTCATCACCGAGGCCGTCCTTTGCCGCTTCGGCGCTCGTTCAGGCTCCTGGGGGCTGGAGATTGGCTGTGGGGGATTCCTTTGCTCATATGGAGACATCAAATGGCCAACTGGAGTCCTTTTGATGCCCAGCAAGTCGTTAAGTGAGCGAAATGACTGGGAGGAACGAAGAGGTGCTGAGGCAGAGACTGAGGTGGAGGTGCGGGGGACTTGGGACACCAGGTCTCTGGCCTGTGGCGAACCCTGGCTGGATTTCTTCTTTTCGTATATGGTTGTAATGTCCGTCTCAGTCGTGCCCATGTTCTCGGTCACCTCGATCAGGACTCCTTTGTCCAGCTCCATTTCGTCGCCATCTTGTACATCATCGGGAGATCGCCAGTGGTGGTCGCCGATAAAATTCCCTTGGTCATCGTAGACCATGACACGTTTATTGAATTTATGAAAACGTAGATGACCATCGTGCCATCGTTTGGACTTGCGGCGTAGGTCATGAGTGTATAGGCAGCGAAACTTCACCACTGACGCAGTGACCTGCGGGAAGATTGGGGGAAGACGCGCGGAAGATGACGGCGTGGACATCATTGTAGGATTGTGGGACACCTAAGTTGATCGTGGCTGCATCGCATGGAGTCGGGAAATGTAGATGTAGTCATGTTGTTCTCGTGTTGTGCGGCTTAATGATAAGGCTACCCGTTCTGACTTGAACCGGGACAGACAACAAATAGGTACCGGCTCCAGGGAGCTCCAGGGCTGCTAACTAGGCTTACGTAATGCTCCACACTTAGTGAAATAACCTTGGAACTCAATTAGTTAGTTAACACCTAACTAACTAACTAACTTAGTAGCTAGCTAATCTAGAGGGGGGGGGATGATAGAAGTATTTATGTTTCCTCCTATCTGCTATCAGATACCGCCTCAAACCGGGATAAAAAAGTGAATCCCGGTTTGGCCCCTGACAGTGTTCGTGAAAGTGGAAAATATAACTGGCGTTAAAGAGACTGTCGAAAACGAAATGTGGCGAAAAAAGGAGAGAAGAAAACGAAAGGCGGTGAAAAGAAGAAAGAAAAAGACGATCGAAGTGAGAGATTAACCTTCCATCACAGTATCAAGAGGAGAGACCTTGTCAGCACTTGAAAGTAATGGGGCGCCCGAATAAGTCAGACCGACGGGACGCTATGGTCGCCACTGAGGAATGCACCGGGGAAGTCTCGAGGCCGTGTCTGAGGAAGCTCGCGAGATAGTTCGCAACAAGGTTTAGTCCATCCTGGTACCTGGTCCAATGGCGAAGCACAATTACCTCTTTGGACCAGAGACCGTCATGCGAAAGGTGGTAAAAGGTGTACTCTTCGCCGTCTGCCAGACATCCAAAGACAGTGCAGTCACTTTGCTTTCTTTTTCTTCTTTCCGCCCAAACCATGGCCATATAGGCCAGGGTCTGTCCCTCGCCAGTGCCATGACGCCCAAGGCGCTTTGCCTCGATGACTACCAGATTGATAGCCTGGGCCACTTTGTCGCCGAAATAAAAGGAAAAGTCTGTTCTCCCCACGCAACGGACCTTGTAGCGTTTCCAACCTTTCTTCCACTTTATCGGGTAGAACGTGAATGGTGTCCCTTGCAACATTCGGATATCATCGGGCCCAGCTAAGCCATTAAGCCGAAGCTCCTTGTACACGGCCTCTAACAGTTTTGTGATTATTGTCCTCGCCTGGGCCTCGTTCGCACCGAATTGGTCCCGGGGCTTGACCATCTCAGAAGTCATCGCAAGATCGTCAACTTTAGATAATTAACTTGGATAAAGGGTTAAAGTGATCATTTCCACTTACAGAGCACTTGCGGGAGAGTCATGAATGGAGGTGGGTACATCCACGCTGGTCTGCCATCTGCTTTACGGAGCCCGAAACCGTATTCAACATCAGTGGCCCCAAGGCCCTCACAAGTCACGGTCTTTATTTTGCTAGGATTCTTACTGATGGTTGTCTCAAGTTCAGTGAACGTTGCTTCCCCACGAGAGTACTGCTTGCATCTTTCTTTGACTTGCTGGGTCCAGCGACGGTACCACTTGATGTCTTGTGTCTTCGCCATCTTGATCAAGCAACTTGGTAGAGTCTAACAGAGAACGAAATGTGGCCTGCAAGACAAAACTTGAGACGACAATGCTGGAGTAATAAAGTGAAGTCCACTGCAAGAGTAACTAGGAGAGGTGACAAGTTTTAACTGACGGAATCACGGATGAAATGTTCAGGTGACGGTAGATGGAAAGGAAAAGAAACTTGAGACCACAAGACTGGAGAAGTGAAGTCAACTACAAGAGCAATGTGGTGTGATGAGAAGTTTTAAGTGACACTGACAGGTGACTAGACTGAATCACCAAGTAAAGACGAGAAACTGAGGTGAGAGTGAGAAGAAAGGAAAAAGAAACTGAGGTGAGAGTGAGAAGAAAGGAAAAAGAAGACAAGGTAAGAACTAAGAGAGGAAAGGTATCTAGAGGAGTGGCACCTGTATATCTACTATGCCTAAACAGGATATGGAGGATCACACTACCCCGCTGTTCTTTAGCATGAATCAAGCCTAGATCGGACTGGTTCCGTTCCATAAAGCTTATTGTTTGTGGCTGGAGTGTCTGGGACCTACGTATTTATGGATATATGTAGGCAGGGACTTCTTAAGGTTTCTAGACCTGCTACCTAGGTAGGTACATTCCAAGGTTACTATGCCTAATTGGAACAGGATAATGGCTGGGTTCCAAGGTTCCAACTAGGGTTACTTCTGTTCGTGAGCATGATAAATGTGCTTGATTATATGATATGTTGTATAAAGCTTATTCTTTACCTGGGGATGGCTGGAGCGTTATGATCGAAGGGAAACGCAAAACAAATATCTACAAGTAATAGAACCTTTGCAAGCGCACGGCGAGGATTCAGATCGAGGTCCCTAGTCAAATAGAGTTCGTACATGAGCAGGTTAAGTTCGTTGGTCCATGGATACCGTGAATTTCATTATCAATTTCAATGTTTACATATTACCTATTTTAGCTCTTCTTTCATTGCAATTCTATGAAAGCTACACTTGATATGTATACCCCTGCTATAGGGCACCATGTATACCGTATTGATGCATGGGATAAGACTACTAATATTACCTCTGGTTCGTTCAATATGATGTACATATCTAGAGTGGAGAAGGGGTTAAAGCTGATTGACATATCTCCTTCCCGAAACGTCAATACCTATGGAGGGGCCGTGACGCGAGAGCCGCATGAAAGGCTGAAACACTGGGGCCGCCCGCGGGCGAGTTATGTGTCATGAGGGGATGGGACGTTTTCCTTCCAACCTTGGAAGGTTTCTCTCAATGCTCCTTCCCAATCAATTCACATTTTGAATCTGGAATTGATTAATATTTGAATTAAAGTGTTCTTGTTTCAAGTACTCTGCCGTGTGCGATACCTCTATTATCACCCCTCTCTCCCTGTTTCGTGTTTCCCTTCTGAGAGCTCCCCATCGCCCAATATGCAGAACATGTCGAGGCGCTTTGGTCGCATGACGACGAAGTCGTCTGCAGATGATAGCCAAATTGCTGTGCTTCTAAAAGATTTCGACGATGCAGATATGCTCTTGGGCAAGGTAATCTTACCCCGATGACGCGCGTCCTGTCGCATTTCCTAATACGTGTTATTTGATCAGATCGTGGAATCCACCCAAGCCTGGCGTGATGCTTGGATCTCTATCGCAACTTACCAGAGTCGCCTTGTCGAGGAGTTCGACGGCCTCTACGGTCCTATCATTGGCTCCTCAGAAACCCCCTCCAACCACAAAGCCGTGGATACAGACCCCGTCAGATTAGCGCGGACAAACCGACTGCGGAAGGAATACGATGAGCTACGTACCGATCTCTTGGAGGAACTCGGTGCCGTCGATACTCGCATGTCCCAGCCGGCTGCGCGGGCCAAGGAATCACTTGCGCCGATGAAAAAGACGATCAAAAAGCGAAATGACAAGAAGGTACACAATGAAAAATGAGAGTCTTTGGTGGATTGGTTGTCGCTAATATTCCAATTCCTAGACCGACTTTGAAATCTCCCAAGGGCGTGTTGATAGCCTCATGAAAAAGCCAAAGCGCAGTGATCGCGAAAATGTGAGCCTAGCCAAAGCGGAGGCAGAACTTGCCAATACGAAAGAGGTACAAATTCCAACGCCCAACGTTACTCATATGATTTCAAGAAAACTAATCGCCATCCAGGCCTACCAAGCTGCTGACCATGATCTACGACAGCGACTCCCAACATTGGTCGCTCTCATATTCTCCCTGACACCATACATTCTCGAAGCACAGGTCGAGATCCAAAACCGCATGCTTGCGCACTATTACACAGTGCTTCATACTTATTGTGAAGAAGAAGGATTTCCCTCCCCGCCACCAGCCATGGAACAAGTTGTCCAAGACTGGGAGTTTGCCTTCAAACCCGTGCAAGCCGAAATAGAAAGCTTCGGTTCCCTGACCCAAGGCAAGGCCATGCGTCGAGCCGCCACCGACCAAGATAACAAGAAACGTCCATCAAATGGGAGTCGCGTTCCCAGCACTGCCTCGTCGGTCTCACTCCCAGGTTCTTTCCGCCGGGGATCGCAAACTCCAGGATCGTCGAGCCAGACACCCTGCGTATCAGAATACCCTCCATCTCCACCCCTGTCAACAATTAGTCGCAAGAGCAGCGCAATTCCTGTTGGAAACGCCGCAGGATCTCAGCCCCTCTCGACGGGCGGCGACTACTTCGACCCCCTCGTCCGGCATTCATGCCGACTCCACAAGCCACTCCCATTTCATCAGGAGTGGTGAGATCACCCGCCGGTCCAAACATAGACTCTTTCCAAGCCAAGGTATCGCCCTTGACTGCCGCCATAGGGAAGAAAAAGCCCCCACCACCACCGCCGGCAGCTTCCCGTCCAGTGTTTGTCACGGCGCTGTACGATTTTGATGGTCAAGGAAACGGTGACCTGAGTTTCCGAGAAGGGGACCGCATTCGCGTCGTGCAAAAGACGAATAGCACAGACGATTGGTGGGAAGGTGAGTTGAGAGGGCAGAAGGGGCCTTTCCCTGCCAACTATGTTGAGTAATGGGCGGTATTGAAAGCTTTGGACCTCGGGAGAGGCCTCGGCTTATCTAACATGCATTAAAATGACGCATCGGGATTTCTTTGATGGATCAACCCTTACGCCGGCATCCAAGTACACGATTAATGAACTCTTTTGTCTCCCTGATTATTTTGTCGTTATGGCTGCAACTTTGGGATTTGTTCTCTCTTTCTTCCTTAGGAACGAGGAACACGATGTCAAATTGACGATTCTTCTTGCACAAAACCTCGATTGTCGTATCTTACTCCTTCTCATCTACGCATAAAATACCTAATTTTGTCGTGTCTCACGCATGTCTGCATGCTGGAGACTTCTACCCGAGCAAAATCAGATAAGGCTGGGCCGCGATGTTGTATCTGGAGTTTAGGCCTACTAGAAGCATATCACCGCAAGGATCAAGCTCGCATTTCTCGAGACGCTACCTATGTTTAGTTTGAATTGATTGACTCCATTAGAGAAATATCATTGCAAGAGCTAAACACCAGACTAACGTTCATTTACAATGCCAAATTCCTTGAAGGTATAGCGTTCATCGACAACCGTGGAGGCTTTGTTCTTTGGCTCTCTGATCCCGAACCGAAAGGAGTGAAAAGGCCTCGAGGCTTTGTCCATTATACACTATATGTAGGCATTGGGTGTCATTGAAACTAGTCAAAGGATCGATAAAGGGCATTATAATGACCTTCCTTGGGTTGTGTGAAAGGCTTTGTTGTCAACTATGTCAAAGGCAATCTCTCGATAGAACTGCCCATTGTTCCATTGCTTCGCATTTAAATAACCTCAGAATCCCTCATATAGCCTCTACCATCAGACAGAAAAGCAGTTTCTTACCAAAGGTTCATCAAAAGCAAACGAACCCCTAACACCCCCTAACAGCTGAACATATCTAGATCGAAGCTACCGCAACCCTCGAAGTCATGAATGCAGCAAGTCGGGTTGCTTTAAAGCGAACTCGTACCATCTTCCTCTCAGACGGCCAGCCTCACTACGAGAACCTTAGCAGCATGCCCGAGCTGTGGTGGGTGTCTGTGAAGCTTTCCGCTGAGGACCGCCTCTCTTCCGATGAAGAATTGATGGATCTCGTGGCTGACCGTTGCCGTGCTGGTGACTGCGCAGTCACCAACTATGATGCCTTGCACCACAAGGAGGGACTTTGTATCTCGTTCCCGGTTATGAACTGTGACAAGGACCTTGCTACGCGAGGTTGGATGGTTATCGTTGCAGGACTTGCTGAGCACTACCAGATGGAGATTGCTGCCGGACGCCTTTCGGTCGATCGGGATTATATTTTTGGGCCTAGGGTCTAAATGCGGAGTAGTAGGCTTCGAGGTAGGTCTTGGTCCTATTGATTTAGGTTTTGTTATATTACTTGGGACCCTTTTCGACTATAGCATAAATTGAAGCAATTCCCTCATCTAGTAATGCATGTCATTCTTTCCCGTGCCAGGTTCAATTATCCCATCCATTCCCCTATAAAATAAGCATAACCAGGTAAATAAAATTAAAGGAGAGAACTTATTGTGGGAAAGACAGAAATTATGCAATTTTAGGTGCCCGGGGGTAAAATGGTAGGGGTTAGGTCGAGAAGATGTGACAACCAATTTGAACCGAGATGATATACAGACTGAAAGCTAATCAAGACATGAAACAGATTCGAATCTAAATCAAGAAGCGAACAGATTGGAGACCCACCTGACTGAGAACGTTCTAGTTGAATTCTCTGGCGACCTTAACATTGATCAAATTGAGCCCCCGAACAGTCTGTCCATTGAAGCAGTCTCGAACAATGCGAACATTCTTCTCGTCAGTCTCGTGAAGCTCCAATTGGAACCTGCGTATCAAGGTGCCTATAATTGCGTACATCCACGAGTAGGTCATGCTAATATATATCAGTGTCATTGCCTGGGACTGGTAAAGAAACTAGAAACCGCTTACCTTTGACCCATGCAACTTGAATTTCCTTTCGCAAACGGAACGAGGTATCTATCCAGTACACGGACTTCCTCGGCAGGGCCCATCCAGCGTTCTGGCATGAATTTCATCGGGTTGGTATAGATATCGGGGCTCCGTAGAATGGAATGAGTGGACATGCCGACAGGCGTCTACATCGATGTATTAATAAATATTAACAGAAGAAGAAGATTGGTGGGAGGGATAGAGGAAATATAAATTAGGAAGACATACCCCAGGTGGAATGGTCCATTTTCCGTACTGTAAAGCTTCCTCTGGTGCACTACGCGGAAGTCTCGTTGTCACAACCGCGGAAAGTCGTAGACCCTCTTTCAACACAGCAGACTGGCGCACCTATTGTTAGTACAATCTGCAAGGACACGATAGGGCTGATACGCCTTACCAGATAAGGGAGATTCTTCAACTGAGTCCAGTCCGCATCGGCCACAACGGGGAAAGCTTCATCTAACTCGGCTTTGAGTTTTTGGCATGTTTCTGGATTCCAGAGAAGATGGAACAGAGTGATCGCCATTACTTGGGACGGTGCATCCGACCCGGCAATTATCAGGAACTTCAGTTCATCCGTCATGCGCTCGAGTTCTTTTTCAGTGCTAGGTACTTTCTCGTTGGAGAGAATAGTCGATATCATCGAGTCCCCGTTTGGTTTGTCGTATACAGCCTTCACTTGTTGACTAACTTCCTAACACATGGTCAGTATATCGCAGTGTAAGGAGAAAGACCACGTACATACTGTCTGGAGTTTATTAATCCAATGAAAGGGGGAAATATCCAGGCGATAGTCTTGTCAAAATTGTGCGCTAGGCTCAATAGTGACGGGACACTCCTGATAAGAAGCAGTGTCTCAAAGAGGCTGTTAACAATCTTCTTCCATTCATCTGTTACCTCTGCTCTGTCCAAGTATCCATAGCAATTCTCGCGGCCAAGCACATACGTGGACAGCACGTCTGCGGCGAAAGAAGCTAAGATAGAGTGCAAGTCGAGAAACTCCCCTGTGCCAACCCTTCTGGACAGGTGGCCACAAACCAGATCCACCTTTTCCTGGATGAGAGGCTGGATGTTTGTAACCGATTGTGTTGAGAGGAAAGGGCCCAGTAATTTCCTCCGCTCACGGTGAAGACCATGTGGCGCAGTCTCAAAGGCTGATAGGGGCAATCCCGATTGAGTAAACGAAGGCAATTTGTCTCTTTTATTTAATGGCCCACCGTAGAGGGTATCGTAATAGCTGGGGTCTTTGATATGCAGCTCGTGAGGATTGATACGGAGGATAGCGCCGTATTTGTCATGTAAACGGTTAAGCTCGAACATGAACTGGCCGTCTCTGATAACGTCGAAATAGAACTCGTAAAGACTGGTTGCTGCTGCCAATCGTGGCCCTGGAAACTTGGCAAGTGGAGAGAAGTATAGGCGGTAAATAACCTGCGTGCCTTTATACGCAAATAGTATGCCTAGTAGCAAGAGCAGGTACTCGAATATGCCAAATGTGAGAGGCACCATCTTTCGCGTCGATTATTGTAGATGTTAAGGTGCGAAGCTGGGAAACTGGAAGAAGGAAAGAAGACGCCGAATGCGTCTGAATATATATTATTCCAACTGTAGTATTGGTCCTCAAGAGGGGGGGCTGTATGGTAAATAACACGTTTATATGCCACATATGTCACAGCATAGTCAAATGGGTGTCTGCCCACGAATTGGACGATGCAATCTTCGCTGACAAGATGTTTTGGATTCTCAAAACGCCATATCGTGCGTCGAGTACAATCGGCTATGTGCCTCACCTTTCTGGGGGTAATGTGTCGAGGCAATGGATGGTGTGTAACCTTTTCATCCTGCCCACAAGCAGAAAGGTGCATACTCGCCATGAGTAGTGTGTAACCGCATAACAACTCCGATATGATGTTGTACATATGTAGCTTGTCATGACACGCTATCTAATTTAATCCCCCGTGCAACCTGTGTTGTTGATCTTCCGCTCAAAGTGCGAGCATTAAGCCCAGAGTGAATTGGGTCCTAAGGTCTCTATCAATCGTAACATTATTTTTATTAATGTCTGAGAAGATGGCAAAGTGTATAGAATGTAGATATAATATTATGGTCTGGCCTTTATATCGTACTCATTCATGTTGGTTAAGTTTTCTTCGTAGGTTACATGTTATATATCTGCTAGTTAAATTGATAAAACCGAGTCAAGTATATGAGAGCCCTGTAGTTACCGAAAAATAAGATCAGATAGAAATAGTACCGCACAGAGTCTTCGAATCCACAATAGGAAGCAACTAAGATCAAAGCAAGCATATGGACATCACTAGATCTTCGACCTCTCTTTCCGCGCTTCGGACTTTAGAGCCTCCTCCAGCATGGGCCTCCATTTTGCAGGCGCAGTTAGAACCTCCCTCGTTGAATGATTAGTCCATTTCTGGTGGACTCGCAGTTCGTCTTTCTTCCACCTCTGCACAGACTGGCCAACCCATGTCCCAATAAGAGAAGCACTCCCAGCCACATCCTCCATCGGAACCGTATGACCACATTCTAACAGAACTGTTTTCTTAACTTGGGAATGCTTCACTCCGCCGCTTCCCCCAATTCCTGCACCTGTCCTCTCGAGAATCTGAGCTTGATCCTCTGGTGTTGTTACCTGGCTCCCCCGCCAAACAAGTAAAAGACCGATGGTCGGATATGCTCTAGCATGAGGAACAAAACACGTACCTCGCTTCGATAAAAGGGCATGGATAGGTGGGGAGGGTCGACAATGTCGGGGTACATAAGAGGGTCGTGCGGAGGCGCTTCGGTGGAGTCTGCTAGTGCTGAAGTAGTGTGGCCCATGAAGTTTGGTCGAAGACAGAGCATAGCCACTTGGTAGATCGAGCTGGTCAAAGTGACGGGTCCGTCAATGGGTTTGGCTTCTCCATCTATTTGTGGGGAAACCACCGTTTGTAAATTGCGGTATCCATGCTCATTCCATCGCTTCAAGACACGAGAATCCCATCGTGCGTATGATTTGGTGGATGATTTGAGGGCTTCGGATTTGGATGGCCAGGTGTCCTGTCTGTTAAGTGTGAGGAACGCATATAACTTTAAGGGCAAGTTTGTTGGTAGAATGGCTGGTTCGATGAGGACGAGGGAAGTGAACAGGCGGGGATGCACCAGCGATAAGAGAGCTCTAGTGGGCGAAATGTCAGCATTAATTACTCTGCCCTCTCGCTTCAAGTAACGTACAGCTGCGTCGCACCCATACTATGCCCTACTCCGATAATGGGCCTCGACATCTCGTGACGAAACAGATTGATCATGTGTAGAATATCACGAGGATGGTCAAACACGGACGCTGGACTTATTAACCGTGAGATTCAAATGTAGAACGACATACACTTACGGTCATCACCAAGAATTCTCTCATTTACAACACCGCTGGCACCTAGATTCGCTATATCCGCAATCCATATCGATCCAATCCGAAACCCTTGTTGTTGACTTTGTACTAGAATTTCTTCCCATAATGGCTCGTAGAGTTCCTATAATTATGATTAGCCAATAAAATCCGTGATACAAGTAATAGATTGTTTACTTGCCTTTGGAAGCCCGAGTCCATGCGCCCCGATGATGGATACGTCGCCTGGCTGAGGAATTGGGTTGTCCACAGGAGTATACTTTTTCACCACAACTTTTAAAGCAGCATCTTGAGAAACTGTCGCAGTGGGATATTCCCGAATATATTGTGCATCAATCACATGCTCTGTTATTTTGAACTTGGCGGGTGAGCCGTCTGCCATGGCGTCCAAATTTTCGGGGCTTGTATGCTAGATCACGAATCTCCACCACTTTAAATATGTGCCACACATAAATATAAACACTTCAAGTAAAGCTTATGTAACCACCATAATCTCAGTGTTAACCCTAGGTGATGTTGAACAAACCGTGGTAGACTCTAGTGCAGTCCTGTTGTTAGCTTCGCCACATCCGCCTCGAATGCTCCATTTTATCAAACGAATCGACCATGAAGGTTGGTGATACAATATTTCCTAGAAGACGAGGTTGCTTAAGGTTAATGATATAAAATATTATTCTGTGAAACCTCGCCCATCTTTTCCTATAAGGGTCAGGTCAATAGATTAACCACAACCTTATAAAGCCACATACATTAGCCATGCATTACGAACAATTTTGCTGTATAAGTTCGCGTGGTCGGACCTACCTAATAACTATTGTTACGTCAAACCCAACGTTCTTGTGAAACGTGCAGTCTTTCCTTTCAGGAACGTTCGACTCGGCCCAGAAAGAGCAACCTCAATGGAAGTTGGGCTGTAATGGGCCGGGACTTGCTAATATTGATCACCAAGTTCAGTAGTTACGTACCATGACATACTTACGCTGTACTAGTGGGGAAAGGTCAGCTTTGTGCAACATCCATTCGATTAACGCAGCAACTACCCTAATGGACCCTGTACTCAAGTTCAGCATGAGCGTTTGTGCCTCCGAATCGGGTTATATACATTCAGTCACTATCACTATCACTCTGACTCTGAAAGCAACAGCCCCGTTTCTCACCAAATAAATTGACGCTAACTGTATTGAGATGTACAAATGCAAGAATTAGCTATTGCATGGCCTCCCTTATAATAACTGAATGTGCGTAGAATGGAGTGACTGGAGAACTGATCTCCTAGAACAACAAGTTTTTTAGGGTTCCCGTTGTGAAGACGTCGACACCCGAGATAGAAGGCATTCAATGTGAATCTTTGTAGTTAACTAGCTAACTAAGACAGGTTGTTGTGGAACCGCCGATTGAAAATAGCCGGCAAACAATGGGAGAAAATCTTGGATAGCCCAAGTCTGCTTATAGGTCAATGCCTAGGGAGCAGCGCAATGAGATCGAAGTGTCAAGTAATCGTGGCGAACCCGAATGATGATGAAAATCCGCCTAGCAGTGTTCGGTAGTACGATCGTATAGCGGCTACGTAGATAGAACTGGGATTTCGAGTGCTAATAGAAGTGTACAGAGCACCTTAACAACACCACATGTAAGCATTGTTGTATATAGAAGTTGAACCATTCTCTTGCTTTAACTTTCCATGGTTTGAGACATAGGTACATATGTAGGTACGTGCCCAGGTACTCGTGGACCTTGGAACCTTCAAGGAACCTTCGAAGCTTAGCAATTGAAAATTCATCTCACTATGTATATGTCTTAGTATACCTATATTCTCCCTAACTATTTTGGGGATACACTAATCTGAAGGTTAAGAGAATTCAGGTTATGACTGTGGTATTTATGTACATCCATGGATTTTATGTGCAATTATTAATACCTGGGATTCGCCATCTGAAAATTTGCTATTCAGTGCCAACACTTGGTTGGCTTCACTGTGAGCACAAATCCACCGACGTAAATCGGTGCCCCACTGATAGTGAAACTAGCCCCAATCGGATGATGTCGGTGGAGCCTCGTATACAATATATATCAATTATGTTGGTTGGCTTGCCCTGATTATCCTCTTTATAGGCTTCAATGTGGCATATGAGACATTTGTGTACTTCGTACAATATATGACGATATCTGGAACTAGGCTAAATCATATATGCCCTAGCGTGTTTCTAATGTGCCGTGAGTGTATCACAAGAGTGAAGCGAACTTTGATCCACTCTGATTGGGGCGTGCGAATCGAGACAAGCAATAAATATTGTGGGTCGCTTGGCCCAATCATTGCTTGGTTATCTTGGCTATATTTAGTAACCTTGGAAGACTGTGAGGCCGGTCCCTCGGTACATTTAAGCTAACCTTATCGGTACATTATTCTGTATCAGGTTATCGTGTATCATGTAGATGTAGGTAGAACCTTTCGCTCGTTTGGTATCGCCATATAGACTAACATTCAAAACAAGCTCCAGACATACCGTTCGAATACGATTGAGAATACGACTAGGACGTTGAAGCCAAGCATCTGGTGCGACTTCTAGGCCGCGCACGGCAAGCTTGTACTGCCTGGGCGCGGCAAAAAAAGAAAAAAGAAAAAGCAAAAACAAAAACACGATGATGGCCATCCAGGATCATCAGTTATTCTATACGGTTCTCCAGCCTCGCCAGTAAATTACTGGCACATAATCACTGGGAATAGGTGACTTTCCCAATTGTAACTAGAAGGGTGATAGCATCGTTAGGTACATATGTGTGGATTCGCTCGCTTCTATCTAAGACACGGGAGGTCAGATTCGTATGCATGGGAACAAGCGAAGAAACCGGTGAAGCAGGCTCGGGGCATAGTTAATTTAGGAGTCTACTCCATCAAACAGGGAATTTGAAGTTCTTATTTTCACCCTGATTCACCTCGAGACATTGTATAGTGGTCCGAAACTGATGGAGGATGTGACGTCGAAGGCGGGTGGGCCCGAAAAAAAAGTCCACCGACAGACCAACTTTGACCGAAATCGTAGAAAATATCGTAAAATAGGATGTCTAGTTCGGGTTTATTGTGTACCTTTCATCTTATTTGTATTTTTTATAGAAATAGTAGAGATAGTTGTTCCAACTAATGGCCTCCTTAATATCTACTCTCCCATATCGTTTACACGTTTTCGAGTGCAGAGTAGAACAACTGGTTACCTAGGAGTACAACTTCTCGAATAATAAAGAACATAAGCCTCGAGGATTATCGGTTGCATTGCATGATGCAGTTGGAAAGTGAAAATAAGAGAAATATGGTGCTTTGACCTAGGACATATCTCATCGCAAATGCGTGCCGCCATACAGCGTACATATGTGCCAGCCACACCGCTGTGATTTGACGATGCAGCGTATCGCTAAGGACTGCACTTTGCATACTCCGCACCTGTGTACCTACCTATGTACCTACCTAGGTATGTACCTTGGTAAAATGCCCATTTAGTAAGCCCAGGAATTTTCCAATTGGAATATGCCGTGCAACGGAAGCCAAGTTCAAGTGCTTAGGTGGATGCACTAGGATCACGACAACCCATGGCAGCTTGTTAACAATTACTCTGTAGTGAATGATTCAACCCCTTCGGAAGAACCTGAGACACGGGCCCAAAAAGCATGCAGCGGCAAAAAGCAGTGGATAGATAAAATCTGGCTGGGTGGGCTACGTGGGTCAGCCTATGTATAGACCATCCATTCGGCCCGATAAGGATTTGTTCTCCATAAAAATGTATTCTGGAAAATCTTAGAAAATCAGTAATCAAGTAAAATGCGAAAGGCCTGTTTCAGTTGAATTTTTTTCCCTTTGTTCTTTCATCTCACTCTCGCTATCTGTCAAAGACTCATTTCATTCGTTCTTTGAGTCGCGCATTTTTCCGGCAGCAGGTTCCTGCTGATAACAGCATCATCTACGGAAATGCAGCGCTCAGCTTTCCTCATACTGTCGTTTTTGAGCGTTTTTGGCTTTTCTTGGCCTTACGATGAATCACTCGCTAAATACAATCTAAATGAGAACAAATCCGCTGAAGGCCCAATCGATTATTGGGGATCATGGCCGGACCATGACTATCATCCGTCACCGGATAACTGGCGCCTCCCTACATATACCATCTTTTTGGATCGTATCGCCAACGGCGACCCCACAAATGATGATATCAATGGCACCGCATTTGAGCATGTGATCAATTCTAATCAGATGCGCCACGGCGGTGACTTGGACGGCCTGGTAGATACGCTGGACTATATTCAGGGAATGGGATTCAAGGTTAGTTGACCCAGCTTCGTAATGAGTCTACCGCTAACCTCAAAAAGGTCATCTACTTCGCCGGAACGTACTTGATGAACTTGCCCTGGGCCTACGATGGGTACTCGCCGGTCGATACCACTCTCCTCGACATGCATTATGGAACACTGGAGGACTGGAGGCGGACGATCGATGAGATTCACAAACGGGACATGTATGTGTTGATGGATAACACAATATCAACGTAAGTCGATGCCCTAGATCCTCGGATATTCATGAGCTGATCTTAAAGCACAGAATGAGCAACCTGATCGGATTCAAAGGCCATCTGAACAGTTCTGCCGACTTCAAAGCTTCAGAATATGAAGTCCAATGGGTTACCGACAGAGAATATGTGGATTTCAAATTCGGTAACGAGTATAACGAGACTTGTAACTATCCCAAGTTCTGGGATGAGACCGGATACCCATTAACGAACGAGGGGGTTGAAGATTTGAGGGGTTGTTATAACAGCGATTTTGATCAATATGGAGAGCTAGAGGCGTTCGGCAACTTCCCCGACTGGCAGCGCCAACTTACGAAGTTTGCCTCCGTGCAGGATCGCCTTCGTGAATGGCATAAGCCGGTCCGTGATGTGCTTATTCAACATTCCTGCCTTCAAATCGCGAGTCTGGATATCGACGGTTTCCGGTTTGATAAGTCTGTGCAAGCGACCCTCGAGCCCTTGAGTGAAATGATTGCCAACTACCGTGAATGCGCAAAGAAACTTGGCAAGGAAAACTTCTTCCTTCCCGGCGAGATCACGTCCGGTGACACCTTTGGCGCTCTCTACCTCGGCCGCGGCCGCCAGCCAGATCAGCGTACGGCCAATGCGGGCGCGGGCATCAAGCTTACGAACAACTCGGAGTCGGCTTTCCTAAGAGACGACGGCCTTCAAGCTTTAGATGCCTCCGCATTTCATTATACCATCTACCGTTCGATGACCCGATTCCTAGGCATGGACGGTAACTTGGTTGCCGGCTTTGACTTGCCTACCGACTTCATCGAAGCCTGGAATCAGATGCTGGTAACCAACGATTTCCTCAATGCATTCACAGGAGAAGTGGACCCCAGGCATATGTATGGTGTATCGAACCAGGATAACTTCCGCTGGCCAGCGGTCCGGAATGGCACAGATAAATACCTCCTAGGTTTATACATCATCTCGCTGGAGCTTCCTGGAATCCCTCTTGTCTTATGGGGAGAAGAGCAGGACATGTACGTGTTCGACGCTACTGCATCCAACTATATGTTCGGCCGGCAGCCCATGACCTACCAGACCGCATGGTGGACACAGGGCTGCTTCAACTTGAACACCTCAAAGTTCTATGATTTCCCTATCGAGAAGGGACGCGAGGGTTGCAATGATATCACTGTCACGTACGATCAGCGGAATCCCGCCCATCCACTGCGCAACATCATGAAGCGTATGTTCGAGATTCGAGCCCACTACCCAGTGGCCCAGGATGGTCTGTTCCTCGAAACGATCTCTCAACTCACAAAAGACCTCTACCTTCCTGGCTCTGATACCACCCCCACGGTCACTGGCCTTTGGTCTGTCTTGCGGAGCTATTTCCCTGGAGTACAGACAAACGAAATACGGGCCAACGAAACTCTGTGGCTTGTGTATCAAAATGGAAACGAAACTGAGACATACGGGGGCAACTGCAGCGATAAGAATTCGTCCTTATTGGCTCCATTTGACTCAGGGACAAAACTGAGGAACCTCTTCTATCCTTACGATGAGCTCACTTTAGAAGATGGCCCAGCCAACTCCGAGAATTCCTACGGATGCGTCCGTAAAATGGAGTTGCTTCCATGGGAATACCGTGCCTATGTCAAGACCACCCACTTCGTTGAGCCCGGCCCTACCGTCACGGATTTCTTCCCTGGACATGATGCTCGGTTGATATATACAGACGACAGCGGTGAAACCGTGTCCGTTCAGCTTGGATATTCCACCGAAATGGACTGTGACAGCATCACAAAGGCAGTGTCCTTGAATTCTAAAACTGAGAAAAACATCACTGCCGAGCTTGATACATCTAGTGTCAACTGCACCAAAGTCCCTCCCCGGACCTCGCGACATAACTACATCGGAGAAGTCCCGACTGTTTGGACATGGTCTGCAAGCCTGAAAAATGTCCACCATGGAATCCACCAACTGACGGTCAAAAATGTTTCCTCTTCTGGGGTTTACACCAATTCGACTGACAAGTTCTTGCTCCGCCTCGGTGCTCATGATAACCCCCTGATTTCTCCACTAGCCAATTACTCTACCACCCTAGTCCACAAGTCCAACGACGACTTTTACATTCAGCACAGAGCTGCCGGTGCGGACATGTTCCGATACTCGTCTGACTTTGGCCGGAGCTGGAACAACTGGACGACCTATTTAGGTGGCAACACGACTGTTACCATCCCGCCTTTCACTGGCCCGGACTCCCGAAAGTGGGAGGGGACTCATATCCGGGTCCAGTACTTTTCAAGACTCACTGGAAGCAGTGATTACATTCAGGAAGGCGATTATGCGAGCGATACAGTTCGAAGATTCCCGCACCTGTGGTTTAACGGCCCGTACAATCAATACGGCTACGATTCTGGAATAGACAGCAAGATGAGATTTGATCCCAAAACGTCTCGCTGGAACTACGACTTCGTTTACGAATGGCCAGCCGTGGGCCAGTTAAATGTTTGGGGAGCGGACAGTGAGGGCGCCCCTGATACCACCGAGGTCTACGGTGATGTCGGCAACTCGTCCTCGGTTCAAAAGCTTCCTCCGTCCTATCTCTCATCGAACGTGATCAACATCACGAGTCCACCGCCGTTCCCACATCTTGGCTGGACCATCTCCCTCAACGATGCTAATCTGAGATACCAAATGATTCCCGTCGGGTCTGGATGGGCCCAGTTGGTCCTCTTCATTCTTCTATGGGTTATTCCGATCCTTATGGGTTGTGCTGGTGTCTTCATCTTCATCTCGAACTTCTACCGTGTCAAACTCAACAAGAATGGCAATGTCACCAAGGCCGACAACTCCTCGGTACTACTTTGGCGTAGACTCAAAGGAACTTTCGCCAAAGATGATGTCGAGGAGATCGATATGGCAGAAAAGTCGGTACCTACGAACATGGCTCTGGCAGGAGCGAGCGACCAGCGACGCACTGTATTGATTGCCACTATGGAGTACGACATTCAAGACTGGAAGGTGAAGGTCAAGATCGGCGGTCTGGGAGTAATGGCCCAGCTTATGTCACAGAATCTGAAGCACCAGAATCTCATCTGGGTGGTGCCGTGTGTCGGTGATATCGATTACCCTGAGGATACGCCTGCTGAACCTTTCGTGGTGACGATCTTGGACCATCCATATTCAGTGCAGGTCCAGTATCACGTTGTGGATAACATCACCTACGTCCTCCTTGATGCTCCTGTTTTCCGGCAGCAGACTAAGGCGGAGCCTTATCCTCCACGTATGGATGATCTTGACAGTGCGATTTACTATTCGGCCTGGAATCAGTGTATCGCCGAGGTAATGAAGCGGACCCCCTCTATCGATCTCTATCATATCAACGATTTCCATGGCTGCGTGGCACCACTTTACCTACTCCCATCGCGAACTATCCCGGTTTGTCTGTCATTGCACAATGCCGAGTTCCAAGGTCTTTGGGCTTTGAGGACCTCACAGGAGAAGAAAGAAGTCTGTTCTGTCTTCAATCTTCCGGTTGATATAGCGACCAAATATTGTCAGTTCGGCAACGTTTTTAACCTCCTTCATACCGGAGCTAGTTATTTGCGATTCCATCAACGCGGCTTCGGTGCGGTTGGTGTGTCCGAGAAATATGGAAAGCGCTCATGGGCCCGTTATCCAATCTTTTGGAGTCTTGGCAAGATTGGCAGTCTCCCCAATCCCGATCCCTCCGATACAGGAGCCTTGAAGAAAGACCCCGACGTGCAAGTTTCGATTCAGTCTACTGACGAGCTGGCCAATGACAAAATTCAAGCGCAGAAATGGGCCGGTTTGAACGAGGATCCCAACGCTGACTTACTGGTGTTCGTGGGAAGATGGTCGAAGCAGAAGGGAGTCGACTTGATTGCGGATGTTATGCCGGCTGTCTTGTCTGCTAGACCTAATGTGCAGCTAATCTGTATTGGTCCTATCATCGATCTGTACGGTAGGCTGGCTGCTATCAAACTGCAGCGCATCATGGAAATGTTCCCAGGACGTGTCTTCTCTAAGCCAGAGTTTACAGTCCTTCCCCCCTTCGTGTTCTCTGGTGCCGACTTCGCCCTGATCCCATCCCGCGACGAACCCTTCGGGTTGATTGCCGTTGAGTTCGGTCGGAAGGGTGCACTTGGAATCGGCTCCCGCATCGGTGGTCTCGGCCAGATGCCTGGTTGGTGGTACACTGTGGAATCAGACTCAGCCCGCCATCTCTTGCACCAGTTGAGAACCGCCATAAAGTCTGCTTTGGAATCGACGCGAGAGACCCGAGAGGAGATGCGTGCAAACTCAGCTAAGCAACGATTCCCCGTTCTCGAGTGGGTTCAGAAGCTCGAAGTTTTGCAGCGGACATCTATCCACATTCATCACCAGAAGAATCAACTCACCGTTGCAGGCTCAGCTCGAGAGTCTCAGATCTTCTGGGAAACACCTGGTTTGCGGGACTCCGCAATGACTTCCCGCCCTTCGTCAGCGACGGGGGCTTTGGATACACCAGGAAGAACATCACAGCCCTTCCAGCCATCCCTTCTACAGCTACAGGCAGTCGAAGCCCAGGAAATGCAGGTAGCCGAAAACAACAGAGGTAGCACGTTAGGTCGCAACCTGTCGCTCGGTCGACGAGCTGGGCCAGGGCATGGCAGAAAGCGTCTCGTCAAGAAGTCACTGCGCGAAAGTCAGATGCTCGAGCCCGTCGACGGCGATACCACTGATGCCGATGATGAGGGCACTGCCACACCGCAGGAGAACCTTATTACCCAAGAAGAAGCTATGGCAGCGGTCAATTTCCCTCTCCAGGATCTTGCCTCGCACCCTAGAAACAGCAACCACTCCCGTGGTGTGTCTAGCTCGTCGGCCTCGGAGTCATCGCGTTTCATCTCAAGGGACTCCTCCCCGGTGAGGGCACCTGGTGCTCTTTCTGATCCAGCTGCACCCTTCGCTCATTCCCGGAATATCTCTGTCCTCTCATTGCCTTCTGTTGTTAATGACCATGACCAACCAGATTTCCATCTTCAAAAGGTCGACCCGACCTTTACAGACAGCATGGGCCACTTCACCCGGCACTTCGAACAGCTGCTCACCAACCTCAACAAGAAAAACTCAATTTCAGATTATTGTATTGAGCTTTATCTCATGAAGTCCGAGCGGAAGTTCTTCTACATGTACAACGATGCGCAGTTGAAGAAGCAGCCCAAAGAACGTCCCGCGACTGGAGCTGGCTTGGACAATGCTGTCGAGAACACACCATACAACCTCGTCACAGAAGGTCCCGAAGACTCGGATTCGAACAACAATGATGAAATCGATTTGTGGCTCGCTCGTCTGGGATACAAGAGACCCATTGCCGTCCAGCGCTTTATGAGATGGCGCGTCGGAAACTGGCCTGTTTATGCTCTATTCTTGGGTCTCGGACAGATCATCGCAACCAACTCTGCGCAGATCACCCTTTTGGCTGGCCAGATTGGTGAGACGGCAGTCAAGCTCTACGTTATCGCGGCAATCTACTGCGTCTCTTCCATCGCCTGGTGGTTCCTCTTCTACCGCTTCCCCTCTGTCATAGTCCTCACGCTCCCCTGGTTCATATATTCCATGGCATTCATCACCATCGGCGTTTCTCCGTTCGCACTCTCAGAACTCGGTCAAGCGTGGGCTCAGAATGTCGCCGCAGGTATCTATGCCGCAGCATCTTCCAGTGGTTCCTTATTCTTTGCCCTCAACTTTGGTGACCAAGGTGCCGTCCCTGTGAAGGATTGGATGTTCCGCGCAAGTCTTATCCAGGGTATCTCACAGCTCTACACTGTTGCCCTGTGGTACTGGAGTTCCAGGGTCACAGCCGCGGAAGTTGGAGGTGTTTCCACAGTTGCATTGAATTCCTGGAAACTGACAGCTGTGGTGATGCCCATTGCCGCAGTTTGCTTCGTTATCGGTGTTCTCCTCGCCCTCGGCTTGCCAAAGTACTATCGCCAAGCACCCGGAAAGATCCTCTTCTTCTACACTTCTCTCTTCCGTCGCCGAATCGTCCTCTGGTTTTTCTTCATGGTCATCGTCCAGAACTGGTTCCTTTCCGCGGCATTCGGCCGAAACTGGTCATTCCTCTGGTCCTCCCAACACACCAAACCATGGGAAGTTGCTCTCCTAGTCATCTTCTTCTTTATTGTCCTCTGGGTTGCCGTGATGCTACTCTTCCGCTTCTTATCCAAGGAGCACAGTTGGATCTTACCCGTCTTCGGCCTGAGTATCGGTGCACCACGATGGGCGCAAACCTGGTGGGGAACATCCAATATCGGCTACTATCTTCCATGGGCTGGAGGTATGACTTCCGGAGCTATCGCATCCCGGTGTCTCTGGCTCTGGCTCGGCGTTCTTGACGAGATTCAACAGGTCGGTTTGGGAATGATTCTCCTACAGACCCTGACAAGAGTACATGTTGTTTTCGTCCTGTTGGCTGCGCAGTCTATTGGATCTATCGCCACAATTTGTGCTCGCGGATTTGCACCAAACAAGGTCGGTCCAGGAGATATCTCCCCTGCTGTCGGATCGTCGCTGGACGCAGTTGCCAATGCGTGGTTCTGGATTGCCCTTTTCTTCCAGCTTCTCGCTAGGTCAGTTATCACCCCATCCTCTCTCATCTTATGGCGTTGTACTAACTGTGATTGTAGCTTTGGCTTCCTTCTCTTTTATCGCCGTGAACAGCTCAATCGGCCCTAGGTCAACCACCACATGTGTTTAATTCAGTAAAATTTGGGCGTTGGTATAGATGGGAAGGAGTTGGAATTGATCTTTGTCTTGTTAATAAAGCACTATTTATACTCTAATACACATATGGACTATTGGGTACAGTGAAAAATTCCGCGAATAAACCACTTTTACAATAGACACGAATACCCTGGCCCCTGATTTCCAAGGTACTCCGCCGATATCCTTTCAGCGTCTGTAGGGATTCTTCATCCACCAGGCTTCAAAATGAGCGCGAATTACCTCGAGGGCCGCTCTCCTGAATTTCGTTGGATCTTCTATGATAGTTGACGATATTTGGCCCACATTTAATTGGAATCATTGCGTTTAGGATTCTGGTTGGTGTCTTGGAAAATGATTGCTGGATGCGGCCATCAATATACCTAATAGTGCCTGGGAATACAGCATCGGATTCAGCAGAGTAGGTAGTGCGACGGACGACGTGCCCCCAGACCGGGTGACTGTAAAGTCTATCTCGGAGGTGGTCCATGTTTGTAAATGACTGAGAGGAAGGTCTTTAACAAATTACGTATCTGAGATCAGACTTGGTGGTTTGGCGAAGGTAGAATAGATGAGGGAAATTTCCAAGCTCCGACATAACAAAAGCGCTTGATGCCAAGGACAACTAGAGCTAACCAAGTTTGACAAGGCAGTCAATTCATAGAGTAGGTGACCAGTGAATCTCTCTGCATGTTTTTATTTTTGCTTTTTGTTTTTGGCTGCCAGTCGAATAATGTTTGGTGGTGGGACCAAGAGCAAAATCCCTAATGAACAGCCGCATAAATCTCCAACGCATCATGCAGCCTTCCGAAAATACCACCATGCCAATCTCGAACCAACCCCCACTCCTCAGCAGGCAAAGTCTTGCTCGCCATCCTCAACCAAGCCCCAACAATAATATCCGCGTAATTAGCCCGATTCCCAAGTAAAAACGGCCCGTTCCCACCAAAAAGCTTCGCCAGCCCACCCAACATCCCCCTGAAGGACTGGAGCAGCTTCTCACGCTGTTCCCCTGTTACAGCCAAATCCTCCCAACAGCTCACACCAGCCCGTCGAACAAATTCAGCTTTTGCCTGGTCGGCAGTCGCAGGATCAAACGGTAGCCCGTAGGCCATGAGTCCGACATGCGTGGTGAAAGCTGCATCGATATTCACATTGAAACGCGCATATTGCGGGTATTCACTCCCATCGCACTCAGACAATGGAATTAAGATTGCAGCGTCCGAACTAAAGACGTAGTCCAGGGACTGGGGCGGGAATAAATCGTTCCCAGCTGGGTATTGCTTTTGCAAGTAGACAGCTATGTCGAAGGAGTCGCCGAGTTTGCGGGATGTTGTGGGGTCCACTAGGATGGGGAGAGTGTGGAAGTCTGTGGTATCGGCAAATTTGCGGCATGCGGGGATGTTGAGGCTTTTTCGAACACTTGATACATCGGGCAGTTGGACCCAATTGGTTGAGTAGGGGAGTGATTTGAAGTTCAGGGCTAGACGGGTTTTCCAAGGGTTTACGGCGCTATTGTACTTTTCGGCTGGGGGCCCATGGCAATGTCGTAAAGGACTAGCTTGGCGTCCATGGTGAGGAATTAATTGGGCTGTTCTTTGTTGGGTCTGTGGTCTCCAGTGTAGATGTCTACCTAGGTAGGTATATTGAAAGTTGAGTAGATGTGGGATGAGGGGATGTGACACGAAGGATGTACGCACGTGACATCGTTTGTCCACATCTGCGGAGTAGATATCGTCTTTGCTTCCTTTTCTTTTGTTCATAGTGTCATTGATAGCATACTTGTACGTCTTTCGAGGTCTCTTTTCATGCTTCAGAACATTGATAGTAGTTGCGGAGAGATGACGTGATTATCACCCCTAGCGTGGCCATCAGTAAGAGAAATTAGTATCTTTTGGCTCAACTGAGGAAAACAACCTTCAAGTTAAATGACCATGTCACAGTGTAGGGTGTAGTATCTCCTCCGGAAGAAGAGCTGTAAGCTATATATCAAATGATTTATATTGAGGCTTCACGTGTACCGCGAAGGATGTAAACTCTACATTTTGTATTCGTAGAAGGCCGTATACGTGTAGTACATTTATTCATGAATGGAGCCCACCTGGGCAAGTTGATAAGCCCAATCCACGAAAATCTTTCGTGGTCTGTTCACACATTCAGGGGTTTGGAGGACTTCTATTGACTATATTCGGTGGATGAAAGTCGAAGCCACGGCTCAGTCCACAGTTCCGGTACTTCGACATCGGGCGCATAAAGTGGAGATATATCCAGAGGCATCTCAAGTAGAAAGTCGGTGTCGAATACCACAGAGGACTGTCCACCCAGAATAGAGTCATACTGAGTTGTCTAGGTAAAAGTTGTTAAGTGATATACCACTGGAAACCAGAATATTTACGTACCATCGTTCCCATTTCAAGAGTTTCTGGTGTCGACCTAGATGTCGCTTCTTGGCCTTTCTGGCTTGATAGTGAATGCAAGATCCTACAGGTCCAAAGTTAGAAACCTACAACGAAAGATCTGACTCCGCCTACCCTGATGCTTCTGACGGATCACTGCAAACAATCCTGTTCAATGCATTTCGCACTTCGGGGCTTGGATGAATATCAGCCCCGTTGCCGTCATAGAGCAGAATATTCGAGAGATCCTCGAACAACCGCAAAAAGGGTGCAGTAGCTGGCAGTACTCGGGTATATACAGCCAATGCGCTTAAACAAGCGCCTATCGCCTGGTGAGTGCGCCGAGCTGTTAACGCCGTTGGTGTTATCGCTAAGCACTGTAGTAAGGTAACACCACAATAAAAGCAATGGTACACTGTAATGCGATCCGGAGGTGTTTGGGGGTTTAAGCTCAAGGATTTTGCGTTCTGTTGAATTTTTAGAAGATAGCTTCATCGGTGTTAAGATGTAGATCACTTACCTGACATGCTTCAACTGCGAATTCAACACATAGGCCTATTAAATCGGGGTCAATTTCATTGGCCATTAATATGGGTCGTATTAAGAGGAGAACAGCTTGTGTGTACGTAGCCTGTACTCGATCAGGGGTTTGCTGAGGGAAGGGCCTCGAGTCTCGTTTTTGAGGCGCTTGCTGTTTCCATTGATCCAGTTCATAAAGAAGATTTTGGACCTCGGCTAGCGATGGGACTTGAGCATGTGGTCCAGTAAATCTCGTTCTAAAGAGGGTTAACATTTTCCATATATGTGGTAGAGGATCTCTTACAATATTTTGGATCTGAAGCGGTACACATGCAAATGGTGTAAAGCAGCGGTCATCTGTTCCAAGTGTTAGGACCTCAAAATTGAGCGAGTAGAAACAAATTAATCATACCGTAGTGATCATCCCCTCTTCTTTATCTTGGGCTCCAGTTCCTTGGAGTTGCATTTGTCGAATTCTGTGCTGGTCGATGCACGTGTCGTCAATATCAATTGGTATCTAAATTATGGTCAAAAAGAGCGACAAATAATTTTTCAAGCCGAGGCACACACCTCTGCACAGAATCACTGATTCCGAACGGGAGCTTGGACCAAATCGCCAGCGATCTAGTTCGATCGTTAGGTTGGTTCATCGTGTAAGGTTACATTTGGAGTAGACCTGATACACACCGATCAAAACAGTATGCACACCAGAAGAATCGCTTTCGAAGCTCAACGGTATATGGATCTAAACTTTGAGCCTCAGGAGATGCAACAAGTTTACGATGGTATCTGAGCTTGACACACAAGCGCAAGACAAGGCCTACAAGGTGCCTAGTCATAACATCAGCAAATTATGTTCTTGAAAAATAGCGACCAACGAACCATATTGGAGATTCGGTCTGGGCTCTGAAGTAATACTGCACAAGACAGAGCAGAGCTTGCACTGTCGCCATGTCCTGTAAGGACATTATGGCTGGGAGATATGTCCGCGCGCGAGCAAAAAACGCCTATCACACTTAGTTAAGGCTTTTTTTTCGTTCGGTCAACAGCCGCATACCTCTGTTGAATTCTCGGGGTCCGGGATCAACCGGGCTCCAATAGCATATATTATCCAGATGAAAAAGGCCCCTATTGTGATATCAGTCATTGTGCTTAAATTTAATCACGTGGCTGGTGTTTACCAGTTTGTGATTTTACCGAATCTTGAGAAGAAACATATGCAATTGCGTCTCTTTGTTGATGCCATGCGCTAATTTGATTCCAGTCAACGATGCAGTATCGAGCTTGGGTATAAAAGTACGCGGCATCAACAAGCTTCCTGGCACCGTTGCTCGAGGGTAACACAGGGAGAGACTCGGTTTCTGTCTCCGGGACAAATGTACGCCCATAGACCATCTCGAGGATGGTGACGTCTGGACCTGACACCTGCGTATCATTTCTGGTCCCAAATAGAGACCCGGGCACTTGTTCCTGAGATTTCAAAGATTGATCTTGTGCCATATCTGGTAACACCTGATGTGACTATCAGTAGTGTTCCGAATTCAAATAATTTGTTGATGAGAAAATGAGATTACATTGTATTGTGAAACGCTCCCATTCGCCGGGAGCTCGTCATTTTGAAGGACTCCTCGTCGATCCTGCGACATTGAAGTGGAGGCATCACTTCCATGAGTTCGAGGTTCAGGAATAGTCGTCTCGGGAGTAAGACAAAGGCCAGTGGTAAATGTGGATTGCTGGGATCGGCTTGCTTGTAGTTGCCTTTCAAGATTTTTGATTCGTGATTCAAGCGTTGCGACATATCTATGCAAACTTTAGCGGAAGAACGATGTGAGTAGCAGAAAAGCTTACGCATCGCGTCTCAATACACCGTCTGGGGGAACATCGAAGTGACATTCTAGAATATAGGTCAGTTGTGCTTCAAGACGAGTAAAGGGAGTGTATTTTACCTGCATCTGACTTGGAACAAGCGACGCATTTACTACCAACAGGTCAGTCAAGCCCCCACGAGCTTATTATAGTGGCGATCAAGTTACCCGTTCATGTTCTCGATGTTGTAATGGCATTTTATCTTCCTTCGTTTGCAGTAGCGACCTAAAATTGGACACTCAGTCGGAGTACCCCAGATCTTGGCGTACAGTGGATACTCACACGCATTAGTGCTTCTCCGGTGGATACTACCATTGATCTGCCGATATTGTTTTTGCTTTTGTGGGCTACACTTCCGGGATTGGATATGCTGCTCGAGGGCTTCGGATTCTTGCATTTTGTTGAGGGATTTGAAGAGTCGAGAATTTAAGCGGTGAGGTGTACCCGCACAGAAAGGAAATAAAAGCGTAGCTCAAGTGGGGTTGGGGATCGAATATGAGAACGAGGGAAGATAAACGTAGACTAGTGTTCGCTGGGGATTTGGCCCGACTGATAGCCCGAAGAGATATGAGAGATATGAGAGAGGGGAAACGTCTCCACAAAATCCCTTTGAGATAAAGGGCCGAAGCTAGGGTATTCGACACTGTCTATGATATATTTCTGATTTTGCTGGTTCGATCTTGATTGCTTGCCTACAGTGTACTCGACGTCAAGTTCATTTAGATGTCGCGTGACAGCTATTCATAGCCTACATCTGACCCTCGCTACATACATGTATATAAAGCCACGAGCCTTATTGGCTGCCGATAACAATCCCCAGCATTAACGGCTCTCCAATCAACTGGATGTTGAATGAAGTCAACCTTCCAAGTTTGGAAAGAGCGGAATTGCCGCTTCCCCGCTTTGTCGGCTTTCCACGGTAATTCCGTCGAATTCATGTCTACAGCCAATCACACTGCGGGAACGCATTAACATCTGTGGATGGGCAAAGCTACCACGTACTGTTTTGATACTGCATTGCCCCAATGTCAAGTAAAAAGACCGGAAATACGTATAATGCTCTCGAGTGAAGACTGACCAAATTAACGTGAAATAGAATTGTACTAACAAAATAACAAAATACCTAGTGAGACGACGAACGCGACTCAACGGACTTCTGCGCGGATTTAGTCACTGGAACCGCTTCGTCTTTGCTGTGCTCTCTATTGCAAGTTAGCCATTGGCCGATCGGTAAACTCGGAGAAGATCTTACGACTTATGGTTCACATCCTGGCCCTCAATAACAGAGGATGTATCTCGGAACGTAGATTGCCTACCGAAGAGTCGCCACGGTCCGCTGAAAACACGTTCAATCTCTTCGACACTGAGACCTGCAATCTCCGGCACAAGCAGATATACGTATAGAAGAGCTGCGGCGCACCAAGCCGCAAAGAATATAAAGGCGCCCCAGTTATTCGTCCGGGAAAGAAGGGACGGTAATGCGAATGTCATGGAGTAGTGGAATAGCCAATGAAAGGTCTGTGTTATTGCAGCACCAAAGGATCGAATGCGATTGGGCCATAGTTCGCCGCCAAAGACGTATGGGAGGGTTAGAAGGCCTGTGTTTTGTCCTTCAAGTTAGATTCCAGTGCGCATTTGAATCTGTTTTTTAAACTCACCGATAGTATATCCAAAAGAGTGGATGAAAATTGATGCTAGCGCCGCCTCGCCTGCAGCTTCAGAGGGGGATGCATCGTTTTGAACTTTAATATATGCCGCAAGATAGATGTCAGAAATCAGTTGAAGGGTAATGCCGAAGAAAAGCGTATTTCGACGACCTAAAGCATCGATGAAGAAAAACGATGCGGCCAAGCCGAAGAAGAATTTCGTCATGGTGTACATTCCATTCAGGAACAAATTTCGGGAGGAATCGCCGGTCAGCCCGATAATTTTTAAGATAGGGATAAAATAGTTGGTGATAGAGTTGCCACCTGAGAATTGGGGAAACGCATATAGGATAAGAGTTTGCTGAACTCGGCGGAGATTTGAAGGGACTGTGAATGTTTCCTTTGCAAGGCTGACGATGTTAGAGGGCGATTTATCATTGGGGTCATGAGCTGCAGTCTCCAATTGGATAGATTCTTCAATGCTTCGGAGTTCTTCCTGGACCCGATCATGATCGAGCGGTAAGCGCCGTAACCGGACAAGAGTATTCGCGGCTTCTTCGCTTCGGTTGGAGAGAACTAGCCAACGAGGTGACTCGCAGAGAGAGAAACTTGCCAGTATCCACAGTAACATAAACACACAGGGAGAGAACATCACGACCTGGTATTGAAGTCGACTCGCTGCAATGTGCAGCTGCACACCATACACACAAAATGTAGCGAGCATAAGGGACAATGTCATACAAACGGTGTACCATGCTGCCAACAGTCCGCGTATCTCAGGCGGAGCCAATTCAACAATAGAGACAGACCCCGTGACACTCAATGACCCAATTCCGAGTCCAGAAATTATCCGCGACGCGTACAGTGCCGATGGTCCAGGGCTGAAAGTCGCGACTAGTTGTCCAATAATCCAAATTGCGGTGTATAACCGGAAAGACCAGAGACGTCCAATTGTGTCGTTTATGAAGAATGATAGAGCAGCACCGGCTGCGTCACCGATGTAGACAAGGGAGACAAAGTTCCTGGTCGAGTGGGCACCCGCTGTAGAGCTGATACCAAACTGCTGTTGAAAGCCCTCTAGGGACGGCAATGTGGATGCTGATCCTTGATCCCATGCTGCGTACGATGGTCAGTAAGGCTAAAACATAAATCCGAGCGATGAAGTTGACTCACTCAAAGGGATGGCTGCGGTCGCGTACATCGCACACGACAGAAGCAGACTAGGACTCAGGATCACTTCGCGGGGTGCATTTTTTATTCTCCTGCTATAGTCCGCCAGCATGGTTCTTCCGAGCATGTTCGTGAAGCCCATGTTGGATGCTCAATGCGCGAACATGGATTTATTGCGTTTGTGTGTGGAAGAGATATCGGATAATTGGGAAGAAGAAATCAAAATGGGCCGAGACTTCCCATGGCTGGCAACTCGAACGGTCAAACAAGGCCTGTCTTATATACCTTTACCGCAATCCCGATGTCGACACTTCGAAAATGCGGGGAATCAAACCCGTCAACCAACATTGCGGTAAATCCGCGCATATATGAAGTCAGATGAGAAAGGAAACAGAGATAAAATTGCACTTGGTGCGATTGGCCGAGCCAGCTTATCATTTATTTGCGAGACAAAGCAAGCAGCGGGGGATGAATACCGTATATCAAGGGATCTCCACGCTTTGCTCCGAACGGAAATTCCGCATAATGGCCACGTTCCACCCTAAAACATACTATCTTGGAAGGTATTTGATTATGTCAAGTATCTTACCTGGAAAGAACGTAATCCAAACACCTGGGTGAATGAACTTTTTGTGCGTGACGGAAATACCGCTCGTGCATAGATAGCTCCTTCGTCGGCAATTCCGTTGCATATCGTCAAGTTTAAAGAGCAAATAGAATACCACTGATGCCACCTCATTTTGTATCCTGCAATACATTGAGTGAATCTCGAACTGAAAAGCCAAGTTCCTTGGAACCCTCCGACATGACTACGCCCGAATCTCGTGTCATCATCGTAGGCGGTGGTGTTTTCGGATTAAGCACCGCTCTCTGGCTCGCCCGTGGTGGCTACACAGATGTCACAATCTTCGACCGCTGCAGCTTCGACACGAACTACTATAACCCTGCCGACGGCTGCGATGGTGCATCCGCTGATATCAACAAGATCTTCCGTGCAACATACGGTTCACAAGAACAGTCAGTACACCGAATTGAAATTTAAACCGGCTGCGTCATTAACAGACCTTTAGTTCGCAAGATCTTGCTCTGGAAGCCAGAGATATTTGGCTGGAGTGGAACCGGGCTATCAAAGAAAGTCATCCATTCGATCTTCCGCGACCGTTGACTCCAGAAGATGAATTGCTCACACTATGCGGTGTGTATCATCTCGCCGATGGGCCAACCATGATCCCGCGCTATGTGGAGAATCTGCGCGTGATGGAGGACACGGCGCCTAGTTTCCGCGATCTGCAGTTTATTAAGGTGCGGCAGGATTTCCTAGTTGGATGGCATTGTTAATGACAGAAATAGGATAACGCCGATGATGAAAAGCGAGCTAAAGCACACGGTCCCGAATGGGCCAAGAAGTTTCATCTGTTTGACAAGTTCAAAGATGGTGTTACTAATGGATTTCTCGATGCGGGCTCCGGAATCACCTTGGCTGACAAAGTGAGAAATATCTCTTTACATCCCCCTGCAAAAGAGTTAATTTATTCCTTGTAGGCATGCGTGTATGCGCGGTATTTATGTCAAAAGGCCGGCGTGAAGTTTGTCCTGGGCCGTCCTCATGGTGAACTTGACCATTTGATCACTGAGGAAAATGGTTCAGACAAGAGAGTCAAAGGCATCAAAACCTGCGATGGATTAGCACACGCTGCAGACCTCGTAGTTGTTGCATGTGAGTGTTCAACAACACATGGTAATCCAATGGCCGTACTAACATGTGAACTTAGGTGGTCCTTGGACAGCAGCTGTTCTTCCAGAGGCACATCGCTCGGTCGAGGCAACAATGGGAACTGTTATGTTCATCGATGTGCCAGAAGATCGGAAAGACCTACGAGCTAAGTTCCATCCAGACAATATCCCCGTCTGGCGGTTTATTCAAGGCGTAGGAGAAAGGTAAGACCTCATTTCTCACCCAGGTTGGGCTCCAAATAGTTGACCGACATAATAGTGGTTATGAAGGGGGCGGCTTCCCTATCACTCGAGAAGGGAGATTGAAGTTTGGATTCCGCGCGCGAAAGGTGGCCCCCGACTCTTGTCGCTTTTGCCTTTGCAACGTGCGCTGACTTTGTCTGCCTCAAGTTCACAAATTTCCAAGATCACCCCACAGAAGGGAACATGTACGATTGTCCCGATACTATAATTCTCCGTCGAAGATCATGTGCTTACCACCATTTTGGTTAAAGTCGAATCTCAACACCCCGAACGAAATACAGCCCAGAGCCAATCAATACGGTGCCCCTATATGGCCTAGAGCTCATGAAGCAAGTCATCGGTGGACTGTTTCCAGAGTTGGCTGAGATTGGCTTCACCGATAGCCGGGTTTGTCAGTTCCCAGGTTCTCAAAAGCCTGTCGCTAACATATATCAAAGTTGTGTTGGTACACTGACAGCATTGATAACGAGGTGAGTGTCATGAGCCGAAAGATGCATCGTATCAACAATACTAATTCCCAGTAGTTCGTAATTGATTATGTGCCTGGCTACTCTGACTCCCTATTCATCTGCACAGGTGGCTCGTGAGTACTTGGGTCTTTGATATATAAGTATATCCTCTAATCTAATGTTATAGGGGCCATGGATTCAAATTCCTTCCAGTTCTTGGTAAAGTAAGTTTCGCCGTCTTCATACGCAGAGAGAATATCTGACTCCGTTTCGCAGTATGTCAAGAACCAGCTTGAACGAGTCCCCGATCGGTTTACGCCTATTTGGAAATGGCGAACTGTCGAGGAAGGGAAACAATGCAATGGCCTCGAAGAGGGCGAAGCTGGTCCTCGTGAGATGTCGAAGCTAAAATTGGCAAATCGTAAGTGACCTCGGTTCTCCGATTCTGAGTTGTGCTGATTGTAAACCGCAGCGCAAGACTTTCAGTTCCCGGTGAAGGGCTCTGCGTTGTCAGATCGTCTTCAACGGCTGAATGTGGCACCGAATGAAAAGTCACAGTTGTAGAGACAATCCGACTCATTTCGAGCTTGATTAAAGAATATATCACGTCTGAAAACTACAGAAACTTCTTCTTTCCCCATTGATACTGGAGGATAATTGAGCAAATCTCAAAGCACGTTTGAAGAGGGCACAAAGAACGTAAAAAAGACTGGTAGAAACACTAGAAAAAAAAAAGAAAATCGTATGTACTACCAGGCTATCTGGTCACCGATGACGGATTCTATATACAGGGTTCAAACAGAAACAGGAGTAATCTTAGCGACCTCCTTCAGGTCACGACTACTGAATCCAACACTAAGGACAAACTCGCCCTCAGGGACGAGCCACTTCTGAGAAACAATATCCCAGTAACTCAGGTCTCTGCGCATCAACTCAAATCCAACAGTGCGCGACTCACCCGGAGCCAAAGAGACCTTCTCGAAACCGCGCAGCTGCTTGGGCGGTGTGCCCTCAGGGGTGCTGTCTGGGAAGGTAACGTACAACTGGGGAACGGTAGCACCCTTGACGTCGCCAGAATTGGTAACTGCGACGGTCACGTTGTAGATAGTCTCCCACAGAGCGGGGTTTCCACCGGGCTGAATGGGCTGGTCTTCGGGGATGGAGGAGATAGAGTCGGCCACCTGTTCGGCGTTGATGTCGGAGATGCTGAAGGTTGTGTACGAGAGACCGAAGCCAAATTCGTACTGCACGGAGATGTTCTTAGCGTCGAAGTAGCGGTAGTCGATCTCGAGCTTCTCGTCGAACCAGGATTGCCAGTCGTGCGTGCCATCGGTGGACAATTCGGTGGTAGGAGGGGCGTTGTAGTCGGTGGCGTTCTTCGCGATTGTGTAGGGGAGGTGTCCGGCGGGGTTAACATCACCATAGAGGACATCGACAATGGAGTTGCCGGCTTCCTGGCCGGGGTAGTGGGCGGCGAGAATGGCAGTGACGTTAGGGTGGTTGGCCCAAGGGAGGACGTTGATACCGGAGGAATGGGTGATGACGATTGTGTTGTTGCAAGACTTAGCGACAGACTCGACAACCTCGTTGCCGTTGTAGTCCACTGTAAGGTGCTCACGATCAGCACCTTCCTCGGCCCAGGTCTTCAGGAAGACCAGACAGGCATCGGGGGTGGCGGGGACCCAAAGATCGGTGACATTCTTGGTCGCAATCTGGGTGTTGTTTAAGAAGTATTGAACAAGAGCGTCGTCCTCCTTAGCGCGGGTCTTGATAGCCTCGAGTGGGGAGACAAGATACGTAAAGCGACCGGTACCCGAGCCTCCGCCAGCAGCGAGGTTGCCGAATTCGAATGTCGCCTCATTCACAGCTCCCATTGTGTTCTCCCCGGCATCATTGCCGAAGATAGCGATGTTCTTAGGAGCCTTCAAGGGCAAGGCCTGCTTTTCGTTCTTCAGTAACACGGTAGCTTCAGCTGCAAGCTTGCGGATCAGCTCGGCGTGATCTCCGCGGACGTCGCGGCTTCGCTCGCCGGTGAGATTGAACTCGCGGATCCAAGTTGAACGGGGAGAGAAGGTGTTCAGGTCGGCAGATGAGGGGTCCACCTCTGGGTAGTCCTCGTCCTGGCCAAGCCAGTAGTAGGGTGTCATAATGCGGATGATCATATCGTCGACACGGGACTCATCAACGGTTCCGTTGTTGACGGCATATGTCACATTCTTGCCGAAGAAAGAACCAACTCCGGGGGTCTTACCATAGGCACCGAGACCACCGGGCATGTTCATGTCAAGGCCACCCTCGATCGAGGAGACACCAGAGTGAGTGCCACCCCAGTCGGACATGACGTATCCCTGGAAACCCAGTTCTTCTTTGAGCAGGCCGTTGAGTGCCTTGGAGTTCTCGCAAGCATAAGAACCATTCAGGCGCTGGTATGCGCACATGAAGCTAGCAGCCTGGGCGCGCACAGCATTGGCGAAGGGCCAAAGGTACAGCTCATGCATGGTTCGGTCATCGATGTTGGAGGAAAGAGCCTCCTGAATCACATCCGTGAGGGTTCCATTGGGGTTGTAGGTAGGGTTACGCTGAGTCTCCTGCTCATTTCCGATAAAGTGCTTTGGAGTGGCTTGCACGCCAGCATCCTGGTGGCCGCGAATGGTCTTCTCCATGGCGACACCGGTCAAGTAAGGATCAGCAGCAAAGCCTTCCCAGTTTCGGCCTGCGTAGGCAGAACGGCCGAGCGGGCCGGCCACGGGGCTGAGGGCAACGTGAGCACCCTTGGCCTTGAACTCTTGTCCCATGGCGTAGCCTCGTTCATAGAGGAGATCTCTGTCCCACGTGGATGCCACGGTGACACCAGCAGCGAAAACGCTGGCATAGTCAGCAACCCGAATTGCTAGGGGCCCATCCTGCAAGCAGAGACCTGGGAACCCAAGTCGTGGAATAGCAACAATGTTTCCCACACACGGACCTGGCTGGCCAGTGACCATGTCGGCTTTCTCATCGATAGTGAGCTTGGCGACAAACTCTTGAGCTTTGGCGTAGGCTTCCTTCCATTCACCTGTACCGGTAGCATTTGCTGTATTATAGGTCAGCAAAAGCCCAGTTATAGAGAACTATCGAAGAGAAACATACGTGAGGGAAGGACGGCGGGGGAGTGTCCGTAAGGGCCCAGAATGGTTGTGTCCTCGGGCTGGACATAACTGAAAGCATCTTCACTTCGGCTAGTCCCGTCAAATGATTGACCACTGGCCATTGTGGCAGCCAAAAGGCCTGAAACCACAAACTGAGCGACGCGAGCCATTTTTTGTAACTTCCTTAGGCAGGAGCTCGAGTCTCTGGAGGAACAGTCTCTGGAGATGCCATGGGATATTCACTCCTTTTTATAACCTTCAGTACACAACCCGCAGTCCACAACCCGCAGTCCACAACCCGCAGTCCATGTCCGGAGAGAAATTACTTGGCGTATGAGGGAAAAGATAGTTTCGCCGTTCAACCGGCAAGTGCAACTGTTCCCAAGGGAAGTCCCAACCCGGAGTTCTGCCGAGACCAAGTCTTGGCGTTCCGGGGACCCCACACACTTTCGCTTTGTGGGGAAAACTTCTTCGTCCCTGCAAGCGTACACAAGCGTGCAGAGTCAGTGCAAAGTCAGTGCGCAATACAACCTATGACGCATTTGAACTCTCTAGACTAGTCCCTCTAGACTAGTCTCTCTATCTACTACTCCGTTAACTCTCACCGATGGTTAATTTCTTCTGGATTTGCTCTCCGCATGGTCCGAGGATGGCAACTTTAAGCACGAGACATTTTCACGATCACCGCCTTGGCAACTAGACTTGGCTAGCGGGGTATTCTACTCCACGGCTTCATCGGAGACAGAATGCCGACATCTTCCCCTCTATATGTGTTCCAATCGCCGGCGATACTTCGGATGCTCGATAGAGTTTGTTGGTCGGTTTAGTGCCTCCCGACGACGTCACTGTAGAGTGCCTACCTAGGTACACTCTGGAACTAGCCCTTGGCATGCCCGCAGAGCCACGAATGATGTTCTGAGGACCTGAACGTTAGTTTTACCGATATATTTACTGAAGTTGGTGGCTTGGACTCGGTGGCTACAACCTATCCCGCGTTTTCGGGATTTAAGTGTGTCCACCGGCTCAGTATCTCGCGGCCGTGCTTCGTCCTCGGATAGCAGAACTCTTTCGGAAGAGGGGTCAGTTGGTTTATAATCATTATGAAAGCAATTTGAAGTTCCCGCGGTTTCCCGCGGCGCCCAAGAGTATGTTCATATCATGCGATCTTGTTGCCTGACTTTTAGTACAAGGTCTGCTATAGTTTATGTGCTCAAGCAACCGGAATATATTGTAGTGGCTCCAACTTTGTCATCTGTATATTCTATTGTCCAACTAACTAAACACAACGTCTCTCGGGATTCATATCGGGGCAATCCCGAATCTGGACGCGGAGCGAAGACTTGCGCCTCGGGCCACCTGCACTGGGTTAGAACGACAGTTAGGACTTGGCAGTAAGGTACATTTATGTTGTACATGGAACGGGCACATTGATTGGCTTGTTGTTCTAGTATTTGTTGTATACTACGGAATTCTAGAGAAATCTAGTACAAAACCCGTTCTTCTCTATCGGAAGTTCAATAGGACCGACTCGTCTGCACTTTTGATGTTAAATGGTAACTGATGAGGCTTAAAGCAACTTCAAAAAAGACACATAGAAAGTGCATAACAAGGCGTAAGGCATTAACTCGATTGCCAAAACTATTCTACACGACTGAATATAATATATCCGACTACTAACCCTTAAAGCTACCTTCCTGGAGGGGTAATTACCACAAATAGTAATAAGAAACAAGTGAACGTGAGCGAGACCAAAGCCAAAAATAAAATATATGTAAAAATATGTAGAAATCAAATAGAACTGTGGGAATTCGCAGGTGTGGGTGCATATTACCGCACTCACTCGTGAAATTTCATTCCTCGTGCTAGACGGTGGGTCCCCCACTATATTAATTTCAATTGGCGTCATTCAATTATCTGCCGATATTATATCCGACAAGAGATGGAATAAATAATCGTCGAGCTACGGCGTCAGTTTAAGAAAGAGAGACTGACGCGAGAAGAGGTAGAGCGGAGCTAGGGAGAGACAGAACTACCTAGGTATAAGTGTAGCCTGACACACTAGTTATTCCGCCTTCTATCGCCATCACCGCTCTTTACATCGAGCGATCAGACTTGAGACAGACAGAGGCGACCCTGACGACCTAGGGGAAACCGACAAACCTAGTCCATCGACCTTTTCCTAAGTGCATTGTCTCTTGGCTTAACTTCCCCTAAGTATACGAGGAAGACTAGAAAAGATTCGATAGCACGGGCGTTTTTACCTCGCATCCTCTATCCCCTTCTGATACCTAACAGATTATGTCGCCTGTAGACTATAGGGGTAGGTTGCGATAGAAGTCCTGATATATTTGAAACTCTCCGCTATATGCGCTCGGAAGACAGAGAATCGAGTATCCTCCCATTAAACAAAGATCTTTGCACTTTCACTGGTATGTGTCGAGTGCTGGGATAGATAATAATATCAGACAAGGCTCGAGTCTAAACCAACACGTTCTTATAGAACAAGTTGCTGCGGCGGTCACCCGCAACCCCAGACGCAAAGCCCAAGAACAGGCGCGCCTCACCATCCTTAGTCTTATAGATAGCCAGGCCCTCTGGCTCCCGGAACTCGAGTGTCGACCCAGCCTTCGTCATAACTGGCCCCTGAACCAGCTCTCCCGTATTCAAATCCATCGACAACACCTGCGAGTTAAGCTTCCCGCCACTGGCCTCGTACGACTCCCCGGTAAGTAAATAAAGATACCGGCCATACACCGCATAGCCCTGATTCACACCCGTCATCGCACCCAAGTCATCCTTAACATTCGGTATTTTCCAATCAACAAGCGGCTTCGAGAAATTACCCGAAACAGCATCATCAAGATCCCATACAGCAATATACATAGATTTGTCGTACTGATACCGCACAACGAACCGTTCATACACAGGGTCAATTGTCGCCGTGCCCCGCTCAAACTTCTCCAGCGGCTTGATACGCTCCCTGTCATCCTTCGCGGGGTCCAGCGTCTTCCCGTCCTCGAACTTGAACCGCCACAGCGCAGTCCCGTACCCGCTGGCTGCGGCGTCGGTCTCGGACCAGATGTATGTTTCGCTGCCGACGGGCTCGGCGGCAATGTTCACCCCGTGTCCGCAGGCAAGCAGGTCCATGGATCCGAGCAGGTTTCCTGAAAAGTCGACCTCGCTGATGGTGAGGTCGCCCGAAGTGGTGCTAGCGCCGTTTCGGCGGTTCACGATGAAGAGCCGGCGGTTGACGTTGTCGAAGGTCATTGATTGCTGCACGGTGTAGGCGGCGGTTTTCTTGTGCCGCCAGAGGTCGTGGGAGGGTGTTGTTAGGTCGAAGCGCTTGGAGTCGGGGATTTGGGCCACCGCAACGGCGGCGGCTGTTAGGGCTGTGAGTAGGAATGTAATTGCTCGCATTGTCGGCGAGATACCAGAGATGGGGGGCTTATTAGAAAAATGTAGTGTGTGGGCTCGTGTAGACAGGCCAATTCATGCCTTAAGTAGTCATCTTACTCTACAACCTCGGCTCGCTCGATGGTGATATATCTGGGTCTTTTTCGAGCTACTGCATGATAATACGAGGTGAAGATTTAAATATAGAAATTCCCACTCGATTCTCCTGATCATCTCGCTTAGATCCGTGTCGGACCAAGCACTTAAGGAACCAGTACAAGGATCGTCGTGCTTTCCAAGTTATTCAGCTGCAACCTTTCTACATGGGCCTTGCGGTGCGACATGGATGGTCCGGTCCTCGTACAGTTTGGGAGAGATTTCACGATGCTAGCCCGATCGGGCCGAAGATCTCCAGAATACGAGCTCGTGTTTCGCAGTAGTCTGGTCCGAGCAAGATCCGAAAATTCTGGATGCGACACGCAGTCTCACAATAATTTGCGACAAGGGAACCTACATTATCTGGGTGTAAATAATATAACGCTAAGGTATGGAGGTTGGGAAGTAAAGGCATAGCAATATTTCATCTGGGTTTAACGTCTGACGACACCCATCGGACAGAATCGGGGAAGGGACATCTAGAACATTTCAAAGTGATGGACTAAATTGCGACCTACCCTCTACTCATTTTGCGAGATATTTCTTCAAAATTGGCTCCCCAAAAGTCTCACAACTTCCGTTTGATTCAACCGTTGTGGCCACTCCACGGCGGTGCGGCCGTTCGCGTCCTTGACGCTAGTATTTGCGCCGAGGTTGACCAAATGACGAATTGCATCCGTTCTCCCGGGGACTGTTACAATATGCAAAGGAGTCCCCAGGCTCATAGGCCAGAATCGCATCAAAGCATGCCCGTCCTGGTGCATCGCGGCGTTTAAAGGTGCACTCTTATCAATGAGCATCGATATGACTTTATTGACATCCGTGTCTCGAAAAATAGCATGCTGAAGAAGTTGTCCTTTTTTTCGGAGGACCGCAGATCTTGAATAGTTGCAGTTGGAGTCCGGCGTGGGATAGGGAACTCATGATAGCTCATAGGCTTCTCTTGTGACGGTAGCCGAGTATCCATCCATTGGGAATGACGAGAGGTAAAGCAGTATAGCTAAAGTGCGCCACAAGTAAGCAAAATGCCCCCATAGTACTCTGATATATGTTGAGTTTGAATGTCGATAGGGCCGCGAAAAGAGAAAAAAGTGCGTTTGACGAAGAAAAACTGTTTAACTTCCTGCAGTTTGCCAGAGTCCCTGGCCATCTCCCATTCGATGACTTTGACGAGGACGCTTGAAGCTTAATCCTGCCAGCCACATTGCTTTTGTACAGTGCATGGCCCTATACCTCATGCAGGAAGTTGTGCCAGTGACGGTGCAAGTGGTTGGGCCCTTCCTAACCGGAGAGCGGAGACTGGGTGCCAACTTCACAGCTGGTGTAAGAGTTAAAACAGGGCAGACGAGTCATTTCTCGATCTTACATTCCAGACAGCATCAACGGGAGAGGGGTGGACAAGTGATCGGAGAAAACCAAGAATCCAAAAAGTCTCTTCCTCTGGTTGAGGTCAAGCAACAGTCTATCTCGGGCGAAGATGACCGAGTAGGGACCCCTGGAGGTTCGGAGGAATAACCAGTCCAAACTCACAGTGCATGCAACGTACCAGGGAAAACAGCTTAAGACTGCGAGGACTTTCTCAGCATAGGGAATGGGATATTGAAAGGCGATGGTAGGAGGGCAATAGGAGCCGTTTCTGGAGCCCCGCTTGCCGTCTGTCAGAATACCAAATGTTAACGAACGTCTTCACATTCATAAATTAGGTACGGAGTACGCTAAAGAAGAGCTTTTTAGGATGCTCCAGGAACATTTAGCTTAACGCATTTACACACTCTCCATAATCTGCCATTGATAGTGCTCGAAGCCTCAACATGTCTTACGATCTGAGACAACGTGGTCTGTCCATGACAACTGAGTCATCGTTCAACGCCGAGGAGACTTGAGCGGATACAAGTCACAATTAAACATACTTGGCTCACTTTTTAACCAATCACTAACGATTAAAGCAATAGCAACTCCGCAAAAGCGCGGTTGGGGGCGGATATATGAGGGGACAAGGATGCCGACATCGGGCTGGCATAGCGCCATCTATACAGTTAAGATCACTATCCAGGGCCTCTTTCATTGTACTCACCCTTTCTAAATCAGTTAAAAAATTTTAAACACAGTTCCACGATGCCGTCTACATTGACTATCGCGCAATTGAATAACAATCCCTCTCCTCGCCAGATCATTATCGTTGGGGGAGGCATTGTCGGCGCAGCGCTCGCGTTCCATCTTTCCAAAGCCCAAACTGAAAATCATATTATACTCATCGACAAAAGTCTAGAAACTCTATTGGGTTCCACCGGTCACGCTCCAGGATTCGTTGGCCAACTCAATGAGTCGCCGGTCTTGACTCGGTTGGCTAAAGACACAGTCCAGGACTACCTCACAATTCCAGGTGGCTTTGAAACAGTCGGCGGCTTGGAACTTTCCTCTACGCCTCCGGGCTTGGAGACATTAACGCGCCGGCAAAGAATCGCGCAGGAGGCTGGTCTACCTGCGGAGCTTCTCACCCCAGAAGCGGCCGCCTCTCTTGCCCCGGATTTTATTGACGCCAACTCGATTAAGCACTGTCTGCATTTCCCATCCGATGGAACCGCAAATGCGGGCGTCATTACTTCCTACTATGTCGACCAAGCTCGCACCAGAGGGGTAGATTTCTTGGAAGCCGCCGTAACAGGCTTTGCGACCACGATAGAGAACGAAACGTCGAAGATAGCGGCTATCAAGACCGCTAGCGGAGATATCAACTCGGAAGGCAGTACTGTGATTCTCGCTACTGGCATTTGGACATCTTCCTTGATTTCCAATGGCAGCACCCCTGTTACGCAACTCCCCATTCCCATCGTCCCCGTCGCACACCCTTACACCTTTACTCCGGCTCGGACTAGACGTGTCGGTGCCCCTTATCCATTCGTTCGCTGGCTGGACCATCACGTCTATGCAAGGGACCACGGTGACCGAGATGGTCTGGGCAGTTATGATCATCCCCCGATGCAGCTTGATCCCACTGAAAGCGCGATTGGAGCTTGGCCATCAAGCTTCGATCAAGTGCTGTCAGAAGCCTGTTCGAACCTGAAGAACAAAACAGAATTCCAGGTCCAGGGACAGAACATGGAGACAGAAGAGCCTTGGGTAGCAGACAAGCCATTCAATGGTATATTTTCTGTCACGCCTGACAACCTGCCTTTCGCGGGTCGGGTTCCTGATGTTGCGAATCTATGGCTTGCTGCAGCCATTTGGGTTACAACTGCTGCTGGTACTGCTAAGCTATTGGCAAGAGAGATTCTTGATGATGGTGAGAATGCGACAACTTCAGAAGATAAGGCTCTGCTGGACGCCTTGGATCCTGCACGATTCCAAGGCGTTGAAGCTGATTTGCTTCTGCGACAATCATTGTCCAAATATAATGATATCTATAACCGAGAGACCTAGACACATTTAAATAGCTCAAATCCTCTTCCATATCAGTTTTTCTCAAATAATACTCTCCTGTTCCTCCCCTTTCGAGTGTGCCGTTACATAAATACCATGGGCGTTCTGTTGGAAAAGCCCGAAGAAACTGCAGCAAAGCCTGGCCTGCCATATTTATAAGTGGTATCGTCACCTTCGGGGGGATTCTGTTTGGGTGGGTGCCATAGCTGGCGCGGGGGGTAGACATCTCCATCTCGTGGAAGCGCTCTCTGACCAGGCGCGTGTTTATCTAGCTATGATACTGGCACCATCAGTGGCATCCTCCCATGCCTCCTTGGGCTGCCGCGTTCTCCGCGGGCTACAGGGACAATCCCGGCCAGTCTGGCTGCGTCAAATGCTGTGTTTGCTCTGGGAGTAATCCTGCAGACAATCGCAACCGACATTCCGCCCTTTCTTGACGAAGGGTTCTTTGTCTGCTTGAGGGTGGGCCTGATTTCTGCTCTGGGTATGTTACTTGCCATGCAATTTCCTTTCTTCACCTATCCAAGCACTGACAGTTACGATATCACCCAAAAGTCCCTCTCTACCAGTCCGAGACCGCACCTAAATGGATCCGAGACTTTATCGTCGGCACGTACCAATTCACTATCACCATCGTCACCTAGCATCAGTAATGGACAACGCAACGCACGATCACCACGACTCCAGTTCCTACCGTATCCCCATCGCCCTCCGGTTTTTCTGGTCTATCATTCTAGTGGTAGGCATGCTCATTCTCCCTAAAACCCCACGCTACCTAGTGGAGCGAGACAACAACGAAGCCGCAGCGCGCAGCCTCTCGCGACTCCGTCGCCTCCCCGAAGATCACGAAGCCGTTCCGGGGGCTCGCCGAGATCCAGGCAAACCACCGGTATGAGGCTAGCCTTGGCGAGTCGGGATACATCGACTGCTTCCGGGGCGATCTGCTGAAATGGCTCGCTCCAGTATGTTTCCTGCAAGGGCTGTAGCAGCTAACCCGGATCAATTTCATCATCTACTACGGGACGCAGTTCTTCAAAAACTCCGGGTTCAAGAATGAGTTCATCATCACCCTGATTATCAACTGCCTCAATACCCGATCTACGAAGTCAGCATCTATGAAACTCAGTGAATGTCCAACACGTGGGCAAACTGGGTTATTTTTGATTGTAGGAAGTACATTGGAAGGGGTCTCTCATTTTGAAACCTGTCAAGGACGATGGATGCCAGCTGCCAACCGTCACCCCATAGATTAGCTGGCCTTCCATGGAATCCTCTTCTCACCCATCATCCATCCTATCTCCAGCCACGCCCATCATCTTCGACCCTTCACATAGTCCCCAAAAAAAAACCCAGTATAAGCAGGAAGCTCGTGGATTATCCAGAAGCACCCTCCATCATCAACCGAGTTGAGAGAGTAGGGTCCGCGCCATTGTGGACTGGACACGAAACATCCTTGATCAGATCATCCGATGCGCTTTGGATGGCATCCGGCACACAATTTTCGTCCTCGAAGTTCTTAAGGTCGAATGCAGCCATCCACGTCCCATCTCCCTGATCCTCCCAAATCCAGGCGGTAAGGTCGTCGGAGTTGCTCACGCAGCCTTCCACACCAGATTTGATCGCGTCCTGTGTGGCCCAATCTCCACTCACAATAACCTTGTACATCCAATCCTTTGTGGAAGACAGTTCATCCTCAAAGATCACTTCACATGTGGCCGACCCGGTCGCAGAAGGGGTAGGTGTAGGTGTGGCTGAAACCAATGGTGTTGAGGTAGGGGTCGCCGTGGCCGATACCATGGATCGTGATACTGATGGATGCGGATGATCTTCGACCCAGTCGTCATAGTCCTCATCCACATACTCGCACTTCACGTTCATGGGATCGCTCCCGACTTGCGCACAGTTTGCCTGAGGATAAACTTCATTGACATCAATCGAGTCGCCATCCAGCATGCTATCGGGATCGTGTTCAACGTCAATATCAGCGTCGTTATCAGTGGAATCAGTCTGCGTGTCGCGCTTGACTTCGTCGTGGATGATGTCCACCTCGTAATCGCCGTTACTTTGCCAGTCGAAGTAATAATTAAGCCAATTGAAGCTCAGGAGCCATGCGTAACTATCAGCTGTGATTAATGTCAGCTCCGTCTGTTTCGTGTTTAGATAAATATGGAATTTTTATAATCACCATTCTTCTTCACGTTCGTATTAATTCTGTTCCGACTTCTGCGGGAATGTACCGCGTTTTTCCGTGCGTATCTGGCGCAGTACTCTGGCCCATAGACGGCCTGGTGATATCGTAAGTTTTTTGTAAAAAAAGAAAAGCAAGAAAGAATCATACCTTTTTGGACGTAATGCCAGCGACGTTATCATAGATGTCCGTAACTGAGTACGTTCATTAGCATTCGAGTCGACGTGACACGCCGTATTCCGGGCTTACTCAAGAACTGGGTTTTAAGCGCTCGCTGGCAATGGAAGATCTCGTGTGTCATAGCATGGGCCTTTGTCCATAGCTGGGGTAGGTACGAAATGGACTTCCGGCGGCCGTTAATCAGTTCATCCATGTCCTTGTACTTCGGTCCGAAGACTGCGGGACAAAACACGATAACATCGCCGTAGCCATCAGAATCGGCGTGACTTCCTGGGAAGCGGAATGCACCCCTAAACTCATTAATGACTTGCTCTTCTTGTCAATAGTTATCGGACTTACGAGCCCTTGTCTTTACAGCGATTTGCGGCTATCTTCGGTTCTTTGCATGTAAACGTGATCCGACTTCCAGGCTTCATGGTTTTCCATTTATAGTTAGTACCCCATTCAGGGAAATGCTGGGCCTGCTGGAAATTGTCTGATCTTGTTAGCCAAATATGTTGCAGGCGAAGATAGATATTCTTACGCATGACGTTCATGAAGTCATCCTGTTGAGCTTCGCCCTACATAGGTCGCTCCAGTTAGTTTCATGCTAGTGTTAGAGGATTCCAGGCAAACTTACCGACCAGCCTTCATCGTCTGCCACATTATCATCATTGAGGAAGAACCGGTTCCAGCCAGGGGTTTTCGCAGGGTTAGGGGATGACGGGGGTCCCAAGAGAAGCTTATGGGATTGTTCAAGAGACTTGACTAATGTATCGAGTTGCTCGCTTGAGCATGTCTCCGCAGCATCGGTAAAGTAGATGCCCCTCCATTTACTATGCAACATGTCCAAGTAGCCCGGGTGGACCCATTCTCTCTCGAAAAGAGACGTAGTCCCGTCAGTCGACACAGGGGTGGAGATTGATGGATTCACCAGAAAGGAGAGACAGATGCTAACAAGTAGCAATTGAAAAGCCATTTCGCACACGAACCAGCTTCAGTCTCGAGAGGCTGCCAGAAATGAAAGAGGTACCCTTGACAGCATATTTATGTAGGAATTTGTAGTCGGGATGTGGAGATCAAGCCATAAGGCTAGCACGCTTCTTCATTGGGATCTTCACTTCCTTCGCGTGAGGGGAGGGTTGATCCATCAGGGGGGGTATTTGTAATTTTGGAAAGAGTCCCCAAGATTGATCTTTCCTTGAACGAAGATTATGACCTACACAAGGCTACCTATAATGGAAGGTCTCTATGATATATGTCCACATGTACATAGGATGAGGCTCCGCAGATCATCCACAACCTTACCTGGAACCGTAATTAGCCCCCACGCACAGTCTTGGAGCCTCCTGACAAGCGACCCACAACGGAATTGACGGGACAAATAACCGGCGTTCTCCGTCTCTTCAAACGTGTTTCCTTCCATGATGTGCGGGTGGGGGCCGAAACAGCTCTGGAGATCAGTCCCGATTAGGTAACTCCCAGTGAATTTCGGTGGGACCTGCGTTCTGGTGCAGTACTTTATTGGGAATCACGCCATTTACCTAAAGCCTACTCCGTAGAGGGAGTACCTTTTAAAAAGAAGCCTCGAGTCTACTTAGGTAGTTTCGACTGATCAGCTAACTTCTTCACGTATAATTGGCCATGAGTATGATGTGGACGCTACGCTGGCTTCTGCTCTGGGTCACGCTGGCTCTTGCTATGGACGACTATCGTATGGGTGACTCTGTTCATAAAATTGTACTTGACGCTAACATAAGGAATCCTTGTCTGCCTACAGCCCTTGGTGTTAACTTCGGATTTAAGTACATGTATGTGGCTCTGATTCTATCCCCAGGGCCGGAGACCTTGGTTACTAAACAGGCAATCTCAAACTAGCACGGCGGCTTACTACACGGCATCTAATGAATCGATCACGGTGGCGAAACTTGAGGCACCAGCGGACTATCAAAAGCACATGGAGAGTCTAGTCACTGACTCTCAAAAAAGAGTGTAATTTAATGCACCCGGAAGACCAAGTGAAGTGGAATCCAAAGCTAACATATCTCCTATTTTCCCAGAGTGCGCTTTCAAAAGGTCTTCCTACGGGAAGGAGATGGACTCATCCCAGCACCGAAGGAGTATCAAGGCTACAGCAATAATGATAGCATGATTCTCTCTGATACTCTGCGGCACATGACCGGGGCTGCGAATCATACACTAGGCCGCCCTGTTAGGATTTCAGCCGTCAGCCTACCCTCGGATTTGGACACCATCTCCAGAGATCACGTCTTGACAGCGCTAACAGGCACGGATGTGGCTCCGGAATTGACGCACCCAGGGCAGCTGCTAGGGTTCCTCAATGCTGCTCGCTTGGCCTATAGTCTTGATACACCCGAAAGTCTTGGGTATCCTCCTGACTTTGATTTGATGCACGGCCCATTAAATATCGCTGTTTACATTGATTACAACGGCTATTCCCTGGATTTGTGGACCGCGGATCTCACAGAACTCGGAGTCGACACACTTGAACATGAGCATAGCTACGCACGCTACCCAGACTTAGGACTATGGAAGGTAGACCCGGCGGATTCAGAGGTTTGTTATTCTCTCTTGTTCACGATTCATCTATAAACTCTAATCTATATGACTATCAGAGCCGGGTATCGCAGGTCATTCACAATTTCATCTCTAATCTGAAGAAAACGGATGACGCGCAGCACGTTCGAGCGGTCATCGTAAGTGGCGAAGCACCGTTGCCTGCGATGAATTCTCTCCGGTCGATCGTTTCTCAGGCCCTGCCCATGGAATGGATTCCTATGCTTCGAGACCAGCTGGACCCGGCTTATGTCGCCGCAATCGGAAGCGCGCATCGTGCTCGGAAGTTCATACAGAATCCTGAAATATGGGCAGATGATTACGATCATCCACATGATGAGCTTTGACCGATGAATTTGGATCTTTTGTAACATAATAAAAGGATTGCTTGTTCCGTTAAATTGCTTAGCGACATGCCAATATCAATTGTTCAAACAAGAAGGTACTTTACCTACATGTAGTTAGAGCTATAATACACGTTACCTTGATTTGAAGGAAGAAGCGCAAATGTATTGGAGACATGACACGTTAGTTAGCATAGCAAAGGGAGGGAGATAGGCAGTCTCCAACCCCCAGTGCACCGTATCGTACTTTTCTATGGTTTTTAGATTTGGCCGCCTTCCACACACTCATCACCTCATTCTTACAAAGTTCTAGTTATTAGTCCTTGCAGTATTAGCTTCTATAGTACTAGTTCCTACTATAGCCAATTCCTACAACAAGAATACTTGCCTGGTTATGCGGCCGCAGACTCCTTACGTGTCCTTTTAGCTAGACTTTCTAGGTAGACTTTCAAGGTATCCGATGTAATTAATGCATAATCAGGATGCTGGGCATGCAACGGCTAACTCTGACTTAATTCCAAAACACAGCTCAGCTCAGCATATGGTGTTTGTTTTGAGATTCGTGGCTCTTCTCTAGAAATTCCTTCCACGCTTGCAATCCCCCACGCCTCAGGCATATTTCCCTCTTGGTATCCCTCGTAATGTCGACGTCAGCTCCTCAGCTAATTATAGCTCCTAATTTCATTTACATCCGAAGTCTCAAACTCGGCCCGCGCCATCTGGTATCCTATCCGGGATGAAAATGAGGTAGGAATCCCGTCACAGATGTGGCGTCAACCCACTACTCATCTGGCATTCAATATTTAATCAGTTGGCAGATGTATTAGGTTCCCATGTTGAGTCTTGCTCTTTTTCCTAAGATCCGAAATGTTCTACAATATCATCGACTCGGAGCTCCGCTCCGGAGATTCTACAACAGTCACAAACCCCAGGACCGATGAACCTCTCTGGGATGTGCCAGTCGCACATGAGACGCAACTGAACTACGCAGTTGATGCTGCAAGGGCGTCATTTAAATCATGGAAGCTCTTGACTATCGAGGAAAGACAAACGTACCTACTGAAGCTAGCGGATGAGCTAGAACAGCGAAGAGATGAGATACATGCCCCTTTGGCAGGGGAGACCGGAAAATCGGTAACGAAGGACCTTCCATGTTGTGAATATTGGAAATATTGCTAATAAGCTTCCCAGAACCTCCTCGCAAACATGGAGATTAATGATACTTTGGCTTTTATCAGATTTAATGGTATCGCAAATTTACATTCAAGAACGTTGTTTGGCTGCAAAAGCTGATTGGTCCAGCATCCCAGTCATTGCCCGACAAAGTCGAACACGAAAACGATAAAACCAAGATCGTGTCAACCCATCATCCTATAGGAGTGGTGGGTGCGATTTGCCCTTGGAATTTTCCGCTCGTGTTAGCCGCCGCCAAAGTTTCTGCAGCGCTTGTCATGGGTAACTGCGTCATTGTCAAACCATCGCCATCCACCCCATGTGCCACTTTGAAGTTCGTTGAGCTTGCAACATCAGTGCTTCCGCGGGGTGTGCTTCAGGTGCTTAATGGAGACGACGATATGGGAAGGCTCATTACCATTCATCCGGGGATCGACAAGATAAGTTTCACCGGATCCATTGCGACTGGAAGAAAGGTAGCAGAAAGCGCAGCCAAGACTCTAAAGCGAGTTACACTCGAGCTTGGTGGAAATGATGGATGTATCATCTGCCCCGACGTTGATGTCAAAGCCGTTGCTGCTAAGGTTGCTGCCGGAGTTCTTATCCATTCGGGCCAGATGTGCGTTGCTACAAAAAGAGTCTATGTGCATGAGTCCATTTTCCAAGAATTCCGGGACACTTTTGTTGAGGCAGTCAAGGACATCAAAATCGACCTTGCTGGCGACCAGTCACCTATGTTCAGTCCCATTCAGAATGAGTCACAGTACAGACTGGTTAAAGATATCATCGCCGATTGCAAGAAAAACAACTATACTTTACTTTGTGGGGGGACTACCGACGAGCACCCAGGGTTTTTCATCGCACCCGTCGTTGTGGATCAACCACCACATGATTCTCGCATCGTCCAATTGGAGCAGTTCGGTCCTGTCATCCCGCTCATGAAGTGGTCTAATGAGGATGAAGTGATTTCAAGGGTCAATGCGACAGAAACTGGCTTGGGGGGCTGCGTCTGGGCGGATGATGTTGGCAAGGCGGAGCGCATTGCGCGGAGAGTCGAAGTCGGAAGCGTATGGATCAATAGCGCTGAAGACCCCAACCCATATGGCTACCTTTCTGGATGGAAGCAAAGTGGGATTGGAGGCGAGTGGGGGAACCAGGGCTTGATGTCGTACTCTCACACACAGATAATTCAGCTTCGCAAGTAGACTGTCCATCGCCCTCACAACGAAGATGACATGCTGGGAAACATGCCCCTATTTAGAGGTCAGAGCTGCTTGTCGAGCTTCATAGGCATCCAGAAAGACGCATCTGTTATTCCTTACCTATCCAAAGTCAATATACATATTTCAGGAGTGATTTTGAAGAAGAGGAAAATGCTAGCCAAGGATAATGCGGCGGTTGCGTTGAGCTTGACTTTATTGTTATAAGATGCAAGACTGTCAATAACGTCATCTGATAGCTCAGCTGGAAGAGCGCAAGACTGTAATTGACGTGTTCTCATGGAACTTGTTATCTTGAGGTCCCTGGTTCGATCCCGGGTCAGAGGATTTTTTGCCATTTTTTTGCCATTTTTTTGCCATTTTCATTCACATTCGACCCTTTTGTCCTTTTATTTTGGCAGAACGAATGAATTTGGAATTCGCTTTTTCTTTTCCTTAGAAAAAAGGTGTTTGTAAAAGTCTCCAATGTTCGATTAAGCTGGAAGCTAACGTCGGATTGATGGGCAGCACCCGTGGAACTGCTAAACTCTACAAACACCTCCCTTGGCATATACAAAGTGATGTAACCAATAAAGTCACCATATACACATGGAAAGCTTTAATAGCAAGAACAACTAGGTGAATTCATAGACGTATATCGTGGGATTATATTAACTTATGCTGATTTAAACAATGGAACAGAGAAGGAGAAAAAGAAAAGACAGACAGACTGGTATGCCCAACGCAACATGTGAATCTCAACATTGAACGATCGGAAAAGTCACCACCAGCTAGCGCCTTCGCCAGTATCTGAGCTTAAATCAAGACTTAGATCTGCATAGCAACAGCGCAGAGAGCTCCGAACACCACGGCAACACCGGACAAGGTAGCACGGCCAGCCTCGTTGAACGGAATGATGCTGGGGCTGGGGCTAGGGGTGTGACTGGGGCTGGGCTTGCTCCCGCTACCACCAGATGCAGGAGAAGTGTGAGCCACAAGGCCAGTAGAGGTCTTGGAGGCGTTGCAGGCGGCGTTGCAGACAGTGACGACACTAGTGTAGGTGGGAGTCACACGGGTGTAAGCTCCGGTGGGGGATGGGCGTGCTACAGTGCCGGAAGGGACAACACCTGGGCCGGTAGGCTTGCCTGGAACTTTGCCGGGAACGGGAGTCTCTCCAGGGCCAGCAGGCTTGCCGGGAGTCTCTCCAGGGACAACTCCGGGGCCAGTAGGCTTGCCTGGAACTTCGCCGGGAATGGGAGTCTCACCAGGGCCAGCAGGCTTGCCTGGAACCTCGCCAGGAACAACGGGGACGGGAGTGTCAGGCTTGCCTGGCTTGCCGGGAACTTCGCCGGGAACGATGGGGACGGGAGTCTCACCAGGGCCAGCAGGCTTGCCCGGAACCTCACCAGGAACAACGGGGACGGGAGTGTCAGGCTTGCCCGGCTTCCCTGGGACCTCGCCTGGGACCTCGCCAGGAACAACGGGGACAGGGGTATCAGGCTTGCCTGGCTTTCCTGGGACTTCGCCGGGAACAACGGGGACCGGGGTGTCAGGCTTGCCTGGCTTGCCTGGGACTTCGCCAGGGACAACGGGGACCGGGGTATCAGGCTTGCCCGGCTTGCCTGGAACCTCGCCGGGAACAATGGGGACGGGAGTATCAGGCTTGCCTGGCTTGCCTGGAATCTCAGTCGGGGGAGATCTATCATGGCAATCAACCTCACCCAAAACGGCTAGACATACGTTGATGGGGATGTTGACCAGACCACCATTTGAGTCAGACTTCTGCTTGCACTGGGCCTCACCAAGGACAGCCAGGCAAACGTCGATCGGCACATTGATAAGGGAACCGTCGCCGCTGTTACAGGAAGAGGCCTGGTCACACTTGGCTTTTCCGAGGGCAGCCACGCATGTGTTAACGGGTACATTGATCAAGCCACCATCAGTGGTAGTCTTTTGCTTGCATTCTACCTCTCCAAGGATGGCTCCGCAGAGTCCAACAGGGATATTGATCAGAGCACCGTCGTCATGGTCGTCGCCGCCGCCGCCGCTGCTGGGAGAAGAGATCTGGTGGCATTTGGCTTTCCCAAGAACTGCAGCACATGCGTTAACAGGCACGTCGATCAAGCCATCACTGCTGGCTGTCTTCTGCTTGCATTCGGCCTCTCCGAGGATGGCTGCGCAGAGTCCAACAGGGATATTGATCAGAGCACCGTCGTCATGGTCGTCGCCGCCGCCGCCGCTGCTGGGAGAAGAGATCTGGTGGCATTTGGCTTTCCCAAGAACTGCAGCACATGCGTTAACAGGCACGTCGATCAATCCATTTGCCACGGTCTTCTGGTTGCATTCGGCCACTCCAAGGATGGCTGCGCAGAGATTCACGGGCACGCTAACCAGACCACCCTCGCTCCTGGAAGACAAAGCGGCCTGTTCACACTGGGCCTTTCCAAGGACTGCAGCGCATGCATTAATAGGCACGCTGATTAAGCCATTCGTCACGGCCTTCTGGTTGCATTCGGCCACTCCAAGTATGGCTGCGCAGAGATTAACGGGTACGTTAATCAAGCCATCAGCCGCTTGAACTCCCTATACCATGGGGTGATGTGTTAGCTGTGGATCTATTTACAACAGCAACCCTCCGTGGAATTTTCTTACCGAGGACGAGGCTGCGAGAGCCACAAGCGAAGCGATCATGGATTGCTTCATCGTTGCAAGTTGGAAGTCTATTCAGCCCGAAGTAAAGAATGGACGCTGAATGACCTGCAAAACGAGTGATAGGTCAAAAAGCTGACAACGAAGATATGAAGAGCAGGAATAAACCAGAGAGGTAACCAGCCTTATATGTGCCAACCCACCAGGCAGTCATTATAGCAATTTTAAAATAGGGGAGCAAACCTCGACGCTTCGTACTCTGTACATCGCAAGCTATTATCTAGCCCAAAAAGGAACGCCAAGCGAGAAGTTCAGACTAGACCAGCCCATTTTACTTGGAACTAATGTTCCGATTGGTTGCCTACTCGTGATTTCCTCGTTTTTCGTTGACAAGTTGGTGAATGAACCAAACCTGATATCCCAATCTTATGCTGGACCTATCACTTCGTTCCCGGGCCGCTAATGCAATTAGCGCGTTATTTGATTGCTCCCGCTGGCAGTCTAGCCCAAACTAGTTCAGCCACACATATCCCCATATGCACAACGTATCTCGATGAGTTCTTTGTGCTCGTGATATCTCAGTTCAGGGGCTACCCCAAGCAAGGTGTAAGTTTCAATATAGGGCTATTCGATGAGACAAGCCGAATGATCCCAAATTAGACCAGCAAAATGACTGTTCCACTAAGTTGGAGTCCCGTAATCCCGACGGACCAGTCATCATGTGCCTCCTACTGGTGCAGAACCGGCTACTGGAGCGCAAGGATTCCTAGTCAGGTACGCTGCATTTCTAAATTAATTTGCAGCCAATCAAACCTGCTCGCTTTTTCTTTCCAGTCCAGCGCAAACTATTATCTACTCCTTACGAACCAAGCACTATGTTGTACATCGCATCGGACGCCGAAGCATTGCACAGGAATTGAGACTTACGGTCTAATTCGGCACTACCCCATGGTTCATTAACCCTTAGTATCCTTGACCTTGGCTGCGCTAGAGATGTGAGCCCCACCGCCATTTGGATCTTTTTGGGTCTTTTTTAATCTTGTTCTGACCCACAACGTCTGTTTCCGTATGTGGAGCCTGATCTATAGTCTGGGCATCGTTGTCTTTGATCCCCGGCTTTACCCCGGCGCCTGAATACATCCGTTGCGGACTTCCTCATAAACAAAGATCATGGATCATGGATATCTCCATGGATTTGTAATTGAAGAACTCCGTGTGCTCGAGAAAACGGGACTTCTCTCCATCGGTGGATATGATACCTTAATTTACAGAATAGGAAACCTTTTGTACAGCTCCACTAATGATCTGATCAGTTCGATGCAGGTCCCGTGCACGCCAGGGGTTCGGAAACTTCCGTAAAATTGCTCCCATGGCGTAAATAGTAAATAGATTTAAAAAAAAACCGGCTTACTTTCATGGTTGGGAAAGTAACAAGGAACCGAGAGCTGTCGCTTGAGGCAATTCTCCTCCGGGTGTCCAGCCTTCATTGATATCCCGCGGTTTTTCTAAATATCCTTGCATATGCCATAGATATAAAACATAGGAACTACAATATAGAGATGATCCCACGTTGAATTGTTGATCACAAACATAAGATCAGCAATCTTCCTCCAGTGGCCCGCAAAAAGAAGCGTCTCACTGGCAAATCATAGTATGCAGCGTTATTAGCGTGGTTTGTCACTTACCCTTGCAGACTCTACATAGCATGGCATGGTCAAGCCCTGTCCCATTTGTCCTCAGTAGTTTATTGAAGCCTTTGGGCTGTAACTCCGACTCCGTCCTCCGAAGTACTCCCGAGGTCTGGCGTACATCGCCCGAATAAATGACAAATTTTGATATAGGTCACCATTCCGTTCAGTCTCCATCCAAGAACCTCACCTAAGACAATAATAAAATAGCCTGTCCAAGTTGAAATCCAATTTTTGCGACTTCAGAAATCAATATTTGCCAATCTTGGAATTTGTGAAGGATTCGGCCACGCACGGATGGGATTCGTCCACGCGACCTTCGTGGCCGCCCCTTTCCTGGTTTTTCCTTCCGCTTTGCAATAAAGGCGGCTTTCGAAGTCATGTTTCAATGTACACTTTGTGAAAAGGCCTATCAGAGGAAGACGCATTTAATTCGTCATGAAACCACCCGTAAGGTCCTTGGAATGATCCCCGATTACAAATGTGAATACGGAGTTAGGCTGACCACCTCCCAGATACACAGCTGCCCTCTTCCAGCTGCCCTTTGTGCGGCAAAGCATTTGTAAAGTCGTATGTAAACTATCTTCACCATAAATAATGAACATGATCTAATATTTCGAAAGTGAGGTCGCACGAAGACATATCAAGACCTGCGCAAAAAAGTTCAACCAACCTGCGCCTCCTGCAGCCAAGCCAGGCAGGAAAAGGCATTCCTGCGAGCCATGCTTCTTTGCCAAAGTATCATGCGACCGAAATTCACCGTGTTCTCGCTGTCGCTCTCTTGGGCGACAATGTACTTTCGTAACCCAAGAGGTGCCTTCCGGGGATCCCAGTTGCTCTACAGTAACCTCGCTCTCGCCGTGCTCGCCGTCTATAACCGTATCGCGAGCCACCTCAAGAGACAGTGGGTTATTTTCTTTTCTCCAACACTTTGCTGATCCTTCTTTTCAGAGGGACAGGCTGGCAATTGGGGAAACAGCAAAATGCTCTGTTCGAAGAAACCTCGAAACACTCAATTCCCATATCGAAGATGCTCTCGTTCCCACTGATCCTATGTCGGCTTTTGGTGGCGATTTCCAACTTACAAGTTCGCCTTTCCAAATACCGTCAACTCTACCCTCTTTCGCGGACGATTATCTCCTTCAGTTCAGTCCTGATACACTCTTTCCTTCAAAGCTTTCCAACCAATTATCCGAGATTATGACAGAGTTGGTCGACACTTCAAAGTCAATGGGTCTGGGGACTGCAGGAACGCTAAACCCACTTGATGCTATGGAGCTTTCTACTCTGTTGGGGGTCTCCAATATCTCCGCTTCTATCTCTGCGTTTTTCCACTCTCTTCACTGGCATTTACCCGTGGTGCATTTTCCAACCTTCGACCCCGGAAACATCTCCAATCCTCTGTTACTCTCAATATTCTTATCCGGTGCTACATATACTATTCCATTGGATGGAGGTGCCCTACCATCCGGCCTCTTCGACGTCGCAGAAGAGTATATATTTCGGAAAATTGCGGATCTATCAACAGTCGCTTCCCCGAAAGACCAGTCGCATCTCTTATCAACTGTACAGCTACTACAAAGTGCTCTTGTTATTGAGATGCTTCAATTTGGACAGGACAATATGCAAACAAGACGTCGCATTCGCATTGTCCGACATCCATGTTTGGTATCCACCATACGATCCCTAGGGATTTTTCAGCTCAAGCGAGGAACTGCTCCCACCGTTTGTGATGAGAGGACTTGGAGAAATTTAGTGGCAGAGGAAACGTGTATACGGTACTATATCCCCATTCTCTCCGATCTTTCGAGGTGCACCGCTAACCAGCTCTAAGAATCGCTTGTTGGGTCTTTCTAGCGGATGGATTCCTCACAGTCTGCTTCAAAAACCACCCGTCAATATCGGTCTTCGAAATGGACTGTCATTTTCCTTGGAGTGCCGGGTTATGGGAAGCTGAAAACGCATCCTCTTTCAGCAGGATTGCCATGTCGCACTCGACGGAGCTCCCGCTTCCTCCCCTGAAAGACGTGGTCGCGCAGTTGCTCGAAACCCCTCTAAGCAATGACCGAATACCATGGGGTCTTTCGGTATCAGTTGAGCATCTCCTGATTCTGATTTACGGTATGCGACCCAAACCAGCCAAATGATTGATTTGCTAACACTGTCACAACAGCCATTAACTCCCTCGCATTCCAGGCGAGAGCGGGCTTGTTAAGATACCTATCTCTCGATAGAATACGCTGTGCATCTGGTAACTGGAAGCTCATCTGGGATTCTGTCATTGGTCTCCTGGATAAAGATCAATTCCTTCACCTTGGATATCCGAAACACGCTCAGGAGCTTTGGTGGTTGTTGAATGCCACGCTGAATGCTACCGGCAGATCTGATGTTAGCCTTCGGTATATGGATAACACTGCTACCGATGACTTGGGGAATTTGAATGAATTCATTCAATGGTGCCACCAAGCTCCGTCATGAGGTTGGATATAACATAATATAGCCGGATTCATACATGGAAAATCTGTATTTCACCCCGAGTATGCTGCAAATTGCGGCTACTTATTTTCCTCCTTTTGGCCAGGACAATTGAAATCGAAATAGACATCCAGATCTACATTGTATTATTAAGTATTACGATCCTCTCGAGTCAAATGAAGACCCCGTCAATAACAGAGGCCAAATTGGAGATCGATTATACTGGTACATTTGAATACAAAACCCGCGCTCTTCGGTAATCTCAATCGAGTTTATCTCCGATCTTCTCCTTCCCATCCAATTGCTGGCTTTCCATAAAGCCATCACCCTTGGGTTTTCGATACGTTCCTGCCAGGCGATCCCATGCCGTTGTAAACTGACCATAATTGTAGTTGAAGTACAAGTGATGCATCGTATGACAAGAAGCACCGTTAATCACCACCGATGTCGGCATATACTCTGCGTCATCTGTGGAAACAGCGTAAGCAACCATTCTATCGTTTCACGGGGACGGACAGACTCACGAATCAGCACCGTCCATACAGTGACAAAAATAAACAGCCCCAGATAAGCACCTTTCTGCAACGGAAAAACCAACGGGTAAACGTGGTAGGGCAGACTCTGCGACCACCCATCCAAAGGATGAAACGCATAACTAGCGAAAGGCGTCGGCACAGCCCATTTATGGTGTGGCTTGTGAAGCCAGCGGTAAACGCGAGGATGGTGCAGACCACGGTGTATCCAGTAAATCCCGCTATCTGTGAAGCAGATAAACAACGGATATTGCAGCAAGGTGTATCCGAAGAACGGAGAGTCGCTGGTGAAATCGTATAGTTTCGACCATCCGCGGATCTCTGCTAGGAAAAATGGAACGGTGAGGAGGGCCATTACGGGGATTGCCGAGATGCCTTGGTTGATCTCGAGCTTGATCTGGTTTGGGAGGAATCGTGGGTGTTGGAGGAGTCTTTTGTCGTATACTGTGTGGTATAGTAGCAGGCTACCGAGGAGGTACATTATCATTGCGAAAAGCCTGTTTCGTATATGGATAACTGAATCAGTCGTCGGGATACTGCAGTTTGGGTGAAAGAGCTTACCATGTGATCAAGTATAACGACAATGCTTGTCTGGCAATGTCATCTCTCTTCCAGAGGCTTGCCTCTGCCCACTTTGAGGGCTGCATGGGGTAATAAATGCCAACATGTCGATTCAAATTGGCATTGGTTGGAAGATCTCCATTGAGAATTGCCGCTGGGTCTGGTGAGAGGAATGCGTAGCACTGATCGAGGACCAATGTATCCAGAATGTCGAGGAAGATATCCATTGGATAAATGTGTTATGTCCCTTGGACAAGTCACTCTACGCAAAGACGGAACCATTTCTCTTCTCTTATGTATGGACAATACCTACAAGGGATATACCTACATGGCAATTACCTACCTGGAAAATACCTACATCCATGGAGGGTTGGCTGCGGCTTATTCGGGGAATACCAACACGGCAAATACCCACACGGGAATTCCCTACATGGAACACCTATTTACACGCAGTGACCCACTTAGTACCACGCGTGTATACCACTGGTTGGAAGGACATACCTACACGGCCATATATAATAGTTTCGAGAGGCATATGCGAAGATATCTGATCAATTAAACACCTTTTGTCTCTTGGACGCGGTGAGTTTTTCGTGTAACGTAATGGCCCCCGTAATTGAATACAGGTTCTTCGATACAATTCGTGGTTGACATGTCAGGCTATGGGACAATCGAAGAATATATATATCCTCGATAGCTTCAACTATTTTATTTTCCTCGGGGTGCCTTTTTTTCCTCTGCTCGTGAATAGAACAAAATTAATCTATAGCACGTTCGACCAGGAAGGATATTGCCGTCGATCATTATCTGGATAAATGGGTATTGAAGCTACGTTGTTGACTCCGATGTGAATAGTTAGGAGGACTCCCTCATAATATCTAAATGGCCAGGTCATTCCATCAACCAGCCAAGTGGCCGAGCAGTAACTCAGCCATCCAATCTTCCTTGGTCTAGTGGTGATGATTTCCGCTTGTCATTAACACCGATAAGCGCGGGAGACCGGGGTTCGATTCCCCGAGGGAGAGATTTCTTTTTGCACTTTCTTTTTTTTCCTATTTCATCGAACTGGCTGGATATTAAATGAATGATGTTTCGACTAATTTTTTTTTTGGTGGAAATAACGAAAGATAAAAATGGCTGCTTCCATGCTTCGATATCAGGTAAACAAACTGCCCAACTCCGACCTGGAGCTTTAGTATACATGTCCCAAAACTGATGGATGAGTGAATGAGTGAATGAGTGGTCAGGATCCCCGAAAGAATATGACAGAGCAAAAAATGAACCACCCCCAGAGGTATTCCAATAGCAAAAAGTGTACGTCTCTCACATTCAAAGAAAAGCCTCTGTGGTTGTATTGTTGTCAGTGATTTCACCCATTTGCCGACGGCGACTGTCCAAGAACATATCCACCATGCGCTTGCTAGAGATCGTGGAATGAATGTCCTGAAGTTGGTGGTAGCTCTCCATCATGTCACTGTACTCATCCCGCTGCCTCGCATTCTCATTGTTTGCACGGTTATCTCGTTGGGTGCGCATGGACCGGAAATGATTGATCCTACTATCTTGAGCGATTGGAGCACGTCTGGCTGAATAGCGTCGCTGTTGCTCTTTTGTCCAGGATCGCTTCATGCCCACTCCCTTTGGGGTTGGGGACTCTGGCGGCTGCATGTTTCCGGATCTCAGTCGTATTGGCGACGGTTCTTGATTGCAAGCAGCGGGAATTGGCTTGGGTGAAACATTTTCGCCAGACATGGTAGCGGTATCCATGGACAATGAGGTAGCGTGAGCCTGCGCCATATTTTCTGACTTAGTTGTCGGCAATGGCACGATGGTTCGCATGCCGGAAGCCTGGATCAACGGTCGGGAGAAATTGCTCTGTGACCGGACTTTGTTCTCAGTGGAGGCTTTGCGCCCAGTGATACTTTGGTCTTGAACCTTTACAACTGCTGAAGAGCGAGCCGAGATAGCGACAGGAGCTCGTCGAGCTAGGCTAGTAAAGTACTCATCATCGTCTTGGTACTGCGCATCTTCTCTGACGTGTTCCCTTGTGGGGCTTGCCTGCTCAATTCTTTCGATCTGTGAGCTCATCCATTGCTGCCAGTCTGCACTGGGGTTTCTATGAGGCATAGAAGATGAAACACGATTCGCACGCTTGGGTGAGCTGTATGTTGTCCGCTGTGGAGCGAAGATGGTCGCTGTTCCTGGTTCATCATGGACGTCCATGTCGACATTGTCAGTTCTTGTTGGGGTATTGCCACTGGTGGTTCGGGAATAGACACTTGGGGAAACAATGTCCCTTTTCGAGGCCCGAGTGCGAGAAACAATAACGCTACCATCTTCCTCATCCGATTCCTCGCTCAAAGCGTACGTTGATTGCGGCGATGTTTTGTCTGAAATAGCAGTCATATGTTGATTCTTCACCTGAGACGGCACGCCCCGAGAAAATTGCATCGACTTAGCCGAGCGCGGATACTTTCGTGGACTGGATTGATCACCATCACGCGCTGTTGCGAATGAACCAGGCGAGGTTGAGCATTCTTGGCTTGCGACATGGCGGATACTGCTTCGGCCATGTTGGGAGTAGACCGAACTCGCCCGCTCTGGAATCACACGATGCTGCGAGACTCTGCCGAAGACCATCTCCTCGTCGGGACCAGACAGGGAATTTTGGCCCATTTGCTTCATCAACGCAGTGTACAGATCCTGACTGTCGACTATGCTAATTCGGTGAGGGTTTGCCCTCACGCCCAAAGGAGATTGATTTGCCGTATCATCCATAGTAGGAGTTCGTGGTAGTTGCTGATGCAGGTTCCCGTCCTCTCGGATCAAAGAAAGAGACTGGCGATGTCCTGGCTTCCGGGTAGTAACTGTGTTCGGGGTGGTTGAATCAGCCCAACTGGTGACGCGCGACTTGGAAGTGCAGAGGCTATCGTGGCTGGGAGACTGGGGCATTGACTGGAAATAGTTAGAATCAATGCCGTCTTCAGTGGCTGCAAGTTTTTGTGGAGAGTATTCCTCCGTGCATTTCCCAACGGGAGTTTCTACGGACACCTCAGCGCCATTTGGGGTACCACGTGGCGTAGGTTGATCGGCGAGCCTGGAAAACCCAAATACACGTCTGAATTTGTTTTTGATGGAACTTGAAAAAGATCGGAATTCATGAGAAAGCCCGGTATCGACGCCACATTCACTTGTGGCCCGGAAGGACTTTCGAAATGGCCTGTGCTCCCTCTTGCGTCTGAGTAAGAAAGATGACCGGCGAGGTTGTACACCTCTACCGTCGGGAGTCTGAGCGAATTGACTACGAGCAAGCTGAACAGCTGCATCATGGCCCTTAGCAGTTGGATCAACTTGTGTGGATTGATAGCTTCCTCGAAGGAAAGACACGGATCGTCTCATTGTTCGTGGCAGCTGGAATCCAGGACTGCGCTCAGGATCAAGAGGATCACCGCAAGGAAGGGGAGGCACTCCATATGGAGTCTGTGAAGTTCGCTGCCTGGTCGAGAACATTGACTTGGCCTTGCGCAGTCGGCGGTATGACGAGGGAACTGAGCTGTCTCGTCCATCAAGTCCATCGAGCTCCGTGATGGGTGGAAGGGCGGCAGGGTCATCGAAGCAAGGCGCTCGACCTGATACACCGGACAATTCTTTGGAGTGACGAAGGTTTTGGACTTTGGACAAGTCAGCCTGGACAACCGACGAGCTATCGTCAGTGCTCCGAAGACTCGATCCGGTACGCCTTCGAGGGATGGCCACATTTCCTGGACCTCCTAGTCGTTCGTATGAGTTCTTCGACTCCTGAGACGAGCGTTGACTTGAGCGCATTGCCCGGGAAGCTGCAGCTGCAGCGGCTGCATGCTGCACAGCTGCATCGGGGATCTCCGCGGCTGGTCGTCGCGGTTTTCGTATTGAGCGGGTGGACATGGACCTTCTTAGGCTGCGTGTATTGGATGTAGAGGGAAACATGTTACAAAATGTCTGCAGAGTATATAAGTACAGCAGTATTGACTGAAGAAGGGATATAGAGCAGAACGGATTTGGGGATTTGCAGAGAGAAGATTCAAGACGAGGTCACGGAAAGAAGTACTTCATCACCACCTGGGCAGTACGGAAGGTGCGAAATAACCCCATGGCAACTTCCATGTCTACATTTCTTTCCATTTCCCAACCTTCCAAGTCTCTTGGTCAAATTTCGGTTTCCTTTCCAGCAGAAGCAAGCCTTTGCTATGCGCTAAGTGCCCCAAACGGTGACTCACGCCAAGATGACGCAGCCTCATGATCTGACTCAGGACCAACTCAAAAGTCGAAATGAATATACTACTTGTTTTTCGCACATTTATCGAGGCATTCCAAGGTATCAGTGTCAAATATAACTAAATTGTCTCAAATGGCGGCCTCGCGATCTACTTCACCCAAATCAAACCATGTCTATTTGAACGGCCGAACGCTGGAAGGAGGTGGGCAGCTGGTTCGCATCGCCATTGGGCTGTCTGCATTGACTGGTCGTCCAGTTAGTATTGACCATGTTCGCGGGAACAGAGAGGGAAAGAAGGGACTCAAGAGATCTCATGCTGCAGCAGTGAAGCTGTTGGCCGAGATTAGCGGTAGCAAAGTATCGGGAGGCGAGGTTGGCTCCCAGTTCTTGAACTTATTTCCGCAGTCCACTAGATCGAAAAGCGGACCGCTTCTGGACTTGTCGCATGTCACCGTAAAGTCTGAATACGACATCAAGCTCACGACTGCCGGTGCCATCTTTCTCGTCTTCCAGGCCCTCTACCCGTATCTGCTTCATGTTGGAACGCAGGTGACTGCTCACTTTGTGAAAGTAACCATAACCGGTGGAACCAACGCTTCTTATTCTCCTTCATATGACTATGCAGCACAAGTCATCGTGCCCAATTTTGCCAAGCTTGGACTTCCTCCCCTGTCCATTATCCTTCATAAGCGCGGCTGGACAACGGGGCCGGTTGACCTTGGATCAGTCACTTTCCTCATACATACGCTGGGATCTCGATATAATCTAGATGGCAAAAACCAGCCCGAGGAGTCAGTACAACGAGACAGGGCAGCCGAGCCTGTATGCAGCTTCCCGCGGATTAACTTGATGGATTACAAACGTGGGAAAGTTACGCAAATTGATATCACAGTGCTAGCACCTGATCAACCTACATTGAACGCCAATGCAGAAGAGGGCGGGGGGAGTACCGTTCGCCAGTTTATCGAACAATTCACTCAGCACACTCTCCGTCGTGAAGCGATGAAGCTGAATCCGTCTATATTTGCCAAACGCTCTACATCGCGTCCAGCTGAAGAGGATGCTCCCGAGACATCGTCCAAAGATACACCAGTTCCTATCAAAATCCACACATCGGAAGCTACAAATCACCGTAGCCATGTGTATATCCTTCTTGTGGCTCATACCTCCTCAGGGTTCAAAATAGGCCACGATATTCTCGGCGGCACAGGAGGTGATCGTCTGCCTAAGCCAAAGAACAAAGGGAAGCAAAAACACCAGCAAGCCCAGGACCGTCGGCATGATTCTCAAAATGAGATACCATTTTCTGCGGCTGCACATCTAGTCCGCCGATGCGTGGAAGGATTCATCGGGGAAATCTCAGATGAGAGTCCAAATGCCCAGCCAGACCGGGAACCTGCTTCCACCGCCAAGAGAGCTTGTCTAGATAGTTACATGAGAGACCAGGTTGTTGTCTTCGAAGCACTTGGAAAGGCCTGCCACGCAAGTGGGAATGATACCGACGCAACAGATACCGAAACTCTGGAAGATGAGAGAGATTGGACACTCCACACAAAGACCGCACAATGGGTGTGCCGGCAGATGTTAGATGTATAGACCGTTGCATCTGGAGAAACATCTACAATGCAGTATTGAAGGCGCCAATTGAATTTTGAGCCTCTATAGGCTGCAACCTCCACCCGAACAATGATCCACCAAGAAAGCCTAATATATAAAACGTCAATATTAAACTGAGCCCCAGCACGCTCCGTACTCCGTACTGGCTGTAACTCTCGGCAAAAGCAATCTATCCATCGCAAATTTCTTCCGCCAAGTGCCGGTGTCCACGTAACGTGCCCGACTACCTTAGAGCCCGAGATTAAAGGATCTACGCCCCAAAGCGGCTCTTCCAGGGGGCCAAACACTTGTTGGGTCATCCCAGCCGTTCCGTGCTTATCATCCAAAGCCGAAGGTTCCAGACCGGAACTAACAACCAATTGGTAACTATTAGCCGAGAGGCGTATACCGTGTAGATCCGATCGGGTACATCTCCACGACGGCAACGTTTGACGGGTTGACACATGTATCGGATCAGAGGGTCAAACGGGTGCCTTCGAACGCTTATAGGGCGCAGTGGATATCGAGTGTTCGTGTTCGGGCGACATGCAACAACGCATATCCACTCTGGCTTGTTGGATATAGACAAGCTCACAGGTGTCTGAGTTGGATTCCATGTGATCCCTGTTTTCTTTTCCCTTCTAGACTTTTCGAAATCTAATCTATTTTCTAATGGAGGATTGGCTATGTTGTTGCAGCTGCATAACATATTGCCATTATGTCGGGATATTAGGGAGACAAGTTAATATAGTATTAATCTATGTAATTAAGAAAGTAATCTAGGATTTCCACTCTCTTCTAGGTAGGTACTTGCTTCCTCAAGTTCAGGGATGTGACCCAATATGCCAAATGTGGAAATATAGAGCGATGATCCATTTACCAAACTGTCAACGGGAAAAGCAACGCCACAACGATCATCCCTCCCACACAGCGATCAACAGATCGTAGGAATTCCAAACTAGCGAGAAAATCTCAAGAGCAGACCACCCCTGATGGAACGTGCCAAATTCCCCACAGTTCCTGAAACAGCGATCGATCCGCTACAGTGGAATGTGGCTGAGCGTGGAAAAAAATACGCGATACCGAGCAAAACAGGGGGAAAAAAAGGGGCTTGAGATTTCCACGCTAGAGAACCAAAACAGAAACCGCGTAGAAGGCCAATAGAAGAGGCTAGAAGCGGATATTCCACACTAGACTCGTTAGACTCGTTAGTTGGCTTATTCCACTCTTTGTTTTACATTCAAAGCCCGAATCTGACACAATCCGACTATGGAATGTGGATTCACTCTTTTTCCCGTTCTTCTTTTTGAGTGTTTCCTGGAATGTCTAGCTTACAATAATATAGACAATAGTTTCAGATATGGAACACAACATAGAGTGGAACTATCTATCTCTGAGACAAGCGATCGACATAGTTCTCTTCCTTCGGTATTCTCCTATATACGGAGAACGGAGAACACAGTACGGAGAACTTTGCACGGAGTAGACGGCCCCCTTTTCCCCCGTTCCTATAGTCTTGTCTGCAAGGTATGACACGCCCTATCCACGTAAAGAAGGTAGTAACGTAGCACACGATAGCAAATCGCACATCGTTATCGTCATCGTCATCGTCATCGTAAATCGTAGAAACCAACCCCCTCGGAACCAATAATTCTCCGGGATGTATCCGCAAGCCATAACGGCGTCAATGCAATACCACCGAGAGCTTGTGCATTTCTATGTATGTGTGCGCCCACCAAGACAGGGATACCCCCTGCATGACATGAGCTCTCGACAAAACCCGATCGACGACGGTCGTACTACGCCTAAGCCTAAGCCTCGCACAAATGCCTTTATTGCCTAACCCGTACGCGTGCAACGTCGCGCGGCCACTTACTAGAAAAAGCATGCCACCCGTGCATCGACAAGGCGCGGATCTACAGATTCGGGCTGAGTCTAGATCGTGACGGGGATTTAGTTACAAGGGTTGGAGTCGGCATTGCGCAGCGGAGTCGGGGGCGGGGTTGATGCGACGATGGAAATGGATGGGCTGCGTGAAGGGTGAAGGGTACCCGAGGGTACCTAGGTACCGTGCGAGTTTGAGGTGTTGTTGAGTCAGCGGTGATGGGTGAGGTGTGTGCACGGGCAGATTTCTAAACTTTGGGGTATATGCGAATTCTTTTTCTTTTTTTGGTATGTTGGCGCTCGGATGTCTGTTTCAATGTGAGACGCGGGAGTTATTGCGGCTGAAAAATGTTAGCGAAGAGGATTAGCCGGGTGCCGGATCCCCACGTCGGGTCTGGGAGAGGGGTGTTTGGGGGCTGAAACTTCACAGCCCCAGTGTAGTGCCACTGGGGCTGAGGGGATGTCCATCGAGGCCCGAACACGCTACTGCAAGGATAGGCAAGTGGGTGTCGGGGTTGGGAATACAGGGGCTTTGCTGACAGGGCTGAGTATTCTGATCTAGTTCTAGATTATACAAGGATAAGATGAGATGGCATAGAAGGTCAAGACATAACAGTATGAATGCTGTAAATAGGGATATAGCACTAGGGGGAATGGTCATATGATAGCGCAAGTAAAACAGAGGGGTATGGCATCACCGTTCACAAAGGAAAGAGTCAACATCAGTTAAAAGAACATAAAAATAGGGCATAAAAACCAAAAAACAAAAGAATATCAAAGCACACGTATGCGCAAGGAAAAGAAGGGGTCGATCAACGATCAACCGGAGAGTTGAAAGAACCCAATCCATCAGCGCCACTGCCCTCCAGTGGCAGATCCATGTCCGTAGGTATCCATGCAAAAAAAGAAAATGCGATCTATCCTCCATGCAAAACAGAATAGCGGGCCGTTCTTTGTCCTAGAAACAAACCCAAGCGAGTGAAAAAGGAAATGTTCGCGAAGTCCATGCCAAGTTTCCCAGTTCCCAAAAGGAGATTCGTGGAAGCTCACTCATTAGCCCGGCCAATGTAGGGAGTTCAGACGAGATCGAAGAGGTGAGGTAATATGAGAAAGCCAGGAAATTAGGCGATCAGAGCAAATGGCAGGTCGCCAAATATAACAAAGAAACTCCCGGCGATGCAGATGAGAGATGTGGAGAGAGAGAGAGAGTAAGAGAGGCAAATAAGAAAGAACAAAGGAAGCGGCCGTAGATCATGCGAGGTGAATCCCAGCCGGCAGGATGCAACCTAGCAAGGAGCTGGGTTATTCTCCGGACCGTCCCGGGATGTGCGAGCTTTGCATTCATTACAGCTCTGGCTCAGAGGCTTTAGAGGAAAGCTCGCCAAAGAGCTCTGAGGGCAGCGCGCGCTTGTACTCGCGTGGTTGAGCGAAGGGCGAAGCAAAAGCAGGGCGGCGCAAGTTTAGAGACTGTCAAGGGAGTTAGTTCTATTCTTTGAATAACCTTTTGTCTCCAAAGATATTATTTTTTAGGGATAACATACAACGCAGTCGGAGCACTTCGCTCCTTGCCGGTTGACACGGCCTCGGCAACCACGGGGATAGTTTGCGCAGGAATACATGGTAGATATTGACCGGGGTTTAGATCAAATGTCGACAAAGGGGAGTTGGCGAATTCTTCTCAAAGAGTCTTGAGAGAAGAAAAGGGAAAGAAAAAAGTCGACTAGATACTTTTTTTTTCAAGATTAAATGTAACGGAGAATAAGGATCAAGGCCCAGAATGTGTAGTACAACACGATGACGTCGGAGGTTGAAGGTTGCGGTAGAAATTCCACTTAAGTAGAGAAGTTGAAGAAAAGAAAGGGAGAAGATGATGGGTTTATATCAGAGGCTCAAAAAGATGGCTTAGACATGTAAAAGCCAACAAATACAATTCTTTAGGCAGTTAAATAGGAGTTTTTGAATTTTTAGTGTTTTTATTCCCATTTCCATTTATTACCGTTTGCTGGGGGTTGGTTTTTTATTATTTTTTATCATTTTTTTATTAAATTCTTTTGTTTTATATTATTCCTAGTATTATTAGTACTGTTTTTTTTACCCATTTCACCCATTTTTTTCACTTGTTTTATCTTATTTTACAATTTATTTTATTTAATTTCTTTAATCTCTTTCTAACCCAACCATCTGAATCACTATGTCTTCTTGCTAGGTAGCATTGAGTACATTGAGTACCCTTGGTACTTCCCGGTTTTTTTCCCCTTTTAATACTGGTAATCTTTATAAGACTATAAACTCCCTAGGTGTCCATGGATAAATAACACTAACTCCATACGTACTGTTATACTGTTATATGTCGTACTGTTGCACACATCTATTTAGTAGATTCTACTACTGCAGAGATCGGTCGATCATGATCCTAGACCCGAACATGCGGGTTGATCGGCCCAAATGCTGGTCTTCGGTGCATGAAAGGGGCCAATGAAGGATCCGCCATCAAAAAGAAAATTCAGGCGGTAGGATGCATCGTCAAGATCGCGGGATGACTCGCAGTCTCATCTGTATATTGCAGGGACAGGTGGAGCAGCTGACAAGAGCAGATTTCGAAACAGCAGCCTAATGCAAACCAAACCGTTAAGCTTCAGATTTATTCCGTGACTTCCGTGAACATGGAAGTACAACATACAACCTACAATTTTAGTTGGTAGATACATAAAACATAGAAAAATAATGTGGACCTGCTCACCTCGTTTACTTATTTTAGTATTCGAGAGAGAGTGCCGGGTTTCAGAATGAAGCCTCGATTCCCAATGGGTCTTGGGCTCTTGGGCCTCTGCTATGGAGTCTGGGTTTTTGTTCTGGAAAAATCTCCACCGAACTCAGGGGATTCCTCGATTTTCCACTTCAGGCTCGTTTGTGAGTTTGCATGGAACATTCCGATCCTTCTGTGCTGTCCACTTTCTCCTGATCAGCCCTGTCAATGACATCGTTTGGCCCATTTTGTGTTTTGATTATGTATTGGCACTGTATATCCAACCCCCTATTCTTTCTACTCTATATATTAGATGATCGTTATCTTATATATCAGTATAGACCAATGACAATCCGATATTCTAGTCCTTGAAACTTCACTAGAAACAATCGAATTCAATAGCCCTTTTGACTTGGCCCTACATTTGTATGGTTTCTCCCTTTCATCCCTGTGGAGGCTGTGGAGCCCGGGCGTTTTTTTTTTTTTTTTTTTTTTTTTTTTTTTCTCTCTCTCTCTCGCTTTTTATTTTCCTCAGTCCAGCCAGAAACATTCCAAAGGAAATGAGATATCTGTACGGAGTACTCCGTAATGCCCAAATGCAGGGCTTACTTGTCAGATCCAATCCATCCATTGGATTCCTAACAGTCCAAGATCTATACACGTTTAGACCACACACCGCCTCTCATGAAACCTCTTCACATTTTTCTTGGCAATCAAGGTCGTACGGAAGGCTAGACGTGTCTCTTTAAAATTGTCTGGAGAGGAAATTAAGCTCCTTGCTAGTCACTTGACCGGTTCATGTGGTTCCATGCATTACACGTTTGTTAAAGGTGACACATCTAATTTACCTTGTAAAGAGCAGTATTTTCGGATGTCGCGGCGTAAGTGGACCGCAGTTCAGGAACAGAAACATTTGGGAGTCTAGAAGACAATCGAAGTTTTACCTCGGCATCTGGACTGTCACAGCCAAAAATAAAAAAAATAAAAAAATAAAATAAGAAAACCCGGTGTGACAAAGTGGAGGAGACTGCCCAGGTGAAGTGTGGAAACCTTACTATGACAGCAACAGCAACGAACAATGAGAGACCTGTACCTAGGTACCTACCTAGGTATGCAGAGCTACCTAGGTACCTACAGGTACAGTCTCAGCCCAGTCATCACAGTCATGGGAACCTTGGACCTCTCGGAGAAGCCAGAAACAGGCGATAATCGGAGGGAGAAAAACCAAGAAATATATGACCTCATCCGAGAAATCCAACCCCTCTCACCTGCAGAATGCATGACCGTTTCGGATCGGCTCGGTTCATGTGACTATGTGACATTGGTCCGTACTGCCTAGTTTAGGCTGTTGCTAAATCATCGACATTGTCTGATTGTACATAATTGGGACTGCAGCCGGTAAGACTTATTAGCTGGACTTTCTCATCCTGTGCCGGTTCTGGCGACTGGCAGCATTGCATGACATTCTTCCGAAAATACCTAAGAGACAGCAGGACAGGGCAAGATATCTGACAAAAAAAAAAGAAAGGAAAAAAAGAAAACTCTCCGAGCGCCATTCACCACACCGCCATTCAAACCTCCAGCATAGATCGAAGAATGAACCACGCCCCGAAAATACCGAGCAGCGATGCGAGCAACAGTCCATTTCCTTCCCTGGTCAGGCCCAGGTACGCAAGAGCACCCACAACAATCTCCTTTCGTCGCGCCGTATCTCGCTTGGATTTCCAATTCGGATCGATAGAGAATGGAGCTACAGCCCGGACGTTTTCAGTGTTTGAAGATGCACCAGAGGGCCACAGTGGCACCGATGCAACGAGCGCAACGGGACGATGATCTGACTGTGCGAAGAGAGGGAGTGCATCGTAAGCGATCGGTTTGACCTTTCCAGCTTCACCAACCCAAGAGGGCTTATCGAGGAAGAGGACTCGATCGCACCAACTGGGCCAGCGGTGATTCGACCATTCCCATTCACGATCACCAGTGTCCAAGCCCCGGCGGACAGCTTCACGCGCGGCATCCGAGTATTTGTACGTGGGAGGGAAATCGATCGGCGCCTCAGAAAGACTGTGGAAGGTCCTGCCATAGCCCATCTCGCGCACGAGCTGGTCGTTCTTTAGGAGGTGGGAGTAGTGCGACGGGTTATCGATATCGACATTGCGGCGTGGGAAGTGTTCAATCTCCCGAATGGAGGGTCCGATATTCGACGTGCGGTAGTTCAGATCTCCGGCAAGAAATAGGTAGGCGTTTGGTGCGAAGAGATCTCTGCGACTGCCCTCGGCGTGCGCCGATGCAGCATCGTCGAGAAGACTGGTGGTTTCGTCCACGCTTGACATCTCCGCTAGTCTCTTGCTGCCATTGCTGTTATGCGAGAAGACGAGACGCTCAACAATGCTCTTCCAGTCCAGGTTCCTTTGCTCGTAGGAATCCTCCATGGGAGCGAGATGGGCCGCAACGAAAGTGAGGTCCACGGTCTTGGATGGGTGTCCTTCGACAACGTATCCCAGGCGTGCCCCGACAGCGCCCTTGTTTCCCATTTCCTGGACCCCGAGGCCGACGTGGGCTGTGTCTCTCCAGGCGATTTTGCCAAGGGTGTCATCGCGCGCGAACAGCATCAGGCCTGTCATTCCCGTATTGTCGGTGAGGAAGTTCACATAGTGGTGGTCCCATTTTTGTGCTGCGGCCTTCTGGACGGCACGGCGGAATGCATCGAAGTAAGGTAGAAGGAAGGATCCTCCGAGGAACGAGTAGGCGATGGGTGCGATCTCTTGTAGCGAGAGGAAAATCAGGTCGGGTGCGGAGCTCCCCGCACCAGACGCGGGGAGTGCGTCGAAGAAGTGGTTCGCGAACACGTCGACATCGGCAACGTTTCTTGCACAGTTAAAGGTCAGCACATAGACACCGAGGGCATCCATCCTGAGAATTTACTCTGGTTCAAGCCAGAGGAGACAGAAGAGTAGAGGATGGGGAAGCTGAGGCGGTGACGTCACATGGAGAAGTGACCGCTTTTTCTTGACCGCCTGCCTTGGCCTGCCAAAGGTAAACACACACAACTCGAATTCGGATTTTGTTCTGAGGAAGAGAGAGACATGCAAAAACAATACTTGCGACGAATTATCTTAAATAAACATCGGTGAATATCTAAAGGGTAGAAAAAGATATCTAGCAAGACATCTATAGAATATAGAAAACCACGTTCAAAAAGATGGATATATTTTTTCTTTTGAGAGGACAGACCAATGTCACGTCGTTATATCGTCCCAAACCAACTGTATTCGGACTATCCAGGGCATGCTCCGTACATCTTCAAAGACTACAACATAATTTCTTAAATGATTCCTTAGCCAAAAAGCAAAAAGAAATTCTTGTGCATCATCCGTGAATCGAACACGGGCCTCGTCGATGGCAACGACGAATTCTACCACTAGACCAATGATGCTGGAGGACCAGGCGAATCTGAGAGCTGATTCGTTGGTGATGTATGGGACTCATGAATTTGATTTGTAGAGGGGACCGATGCCATATCCTCTATAGTCTACACAACGCAGAATCATAACTTACCCCGAACTTCCACATTGCCATTATTTGGCTCCAATTCGACCAAAAGCATACCCTCAGCGACATCCTCCTCTTCATCCTCCATCTCATAAACCCATTTGACCCGACCACTTCGGGGGCTTCGTACTTCGAGCTCCATCTTCATCTGCTTGATGAAAGCCAGGACCTGATTTTCAGCAACATCCTCTCCATCAGCCACCAGTATCTCAATCAATTTGCCAGAAAGGGGTAGGATGATATGGTGAGGATTCTTTGGATTACCTCGTCGATGCGACGAGGATACCAATGCTGATGCAGCAGTCGTGGTTGTTTCGAGCTGCATCCGATACGGAGTTGCGCCCTGCGAGGTCGGAGTCGTATATTCGATTTCGGCAGTGAGGGAACTTGGGAACTCATTGCGCAGCACCCGAGACAGGCGCAGATGGTGGGCCACTTTGTCTGATTGTTGAGAATCCTTCGATAGAGGTTCCAGTGTGATTGACCATGCATCTCCTTTTCGGAACAGGAGATTAGACGCTGGCAGTCCAGTTTGGGAGACCGTTTGCTGTGAAGGTCTGGCGGGACCATCTACTTCCCGCAGAGTCTCCGATATATTCTCCCCTTGCTGGAGTACGGCGTCGAGGTTGAGCCCAAGCCATTGCGTGTCGACCCTGCCGGCCATGAAATCTGGATGGCCCACGATCCCCCGTAGAAGATTGATATTGGTTTTCACACCGTCAATCCTAGAATCAGCCAAGACGCGCTGGGCCTTTCTAACAGATGCTTCCCAGGTGGGCGCAGTCACGACTATCTTGGCTAATAGATTGTCGAAGTTGGATCCCACAACCAGTGCGGGGCCAGAGACGTTGACATGAGTATCGACCCGGATTCCGTGGCCACTAGGAACACTAAAACCGGTAACTTTGCCAATACTTAGAGCAAACCCGTTGCTCGGGTCTTCAGCACACAGTCTAAGTTGGATTGAAAAGGCATTTGGTGGAGGCTGACTTGCGTTGACCTCAGCACCGAGGCCCAGCTGATGCAAAGTGTATCCCTGGACGAGAAGAAGCTGCGTCTGCACCAGATCTATCCCGCTGATAGCTTCCGTAATGGTGTGCTCGACTTGCAGACGGGGGTTCACTTCCAAGAAGTAGAATTCCCCACGCTGTTCACTGACAAGGAACTCAAACGTTCCCAATGACCGATAACAGATTTCACTTGCCATCCTGAGCGCAGACTCGATCACTCGACCGACCAAAGCTCTATCCCGCACCAAAGCCGGGGCGCATTCGACCACCTTCTGAAACCGCCGCTGAGCACTGCAATCTCTTTCCCACAGATGTCGCACCCGACCCGTCCCATCACCAATAATCTGAATCTCAACATGATGGAACCCGTCCACAGCAGCTTTCTCAACAAAGACAGTCCGAGACGGCGACTCGCCAATCGCTCTCTGAATACTATTATCCAGCTCATGCTCCTCGCGAACAAGGCGAATCCCGCGACCGCCTCCACCATCAACAGCCTTAATCATAACGGGGAAACCAACCTGAGTCGCAAACGCACGTGCCTCGTCCACGCTGGTGGTAGGTTGGCTCATGGCTTCCAGTACAGGGACGCCGCATTGTTGCGCTAGATGCTTTGCCTGCAGCTTATCACCTGTTCGGGCGAGGTTTTCCCATCCAGGTCCTATGACGAGAGAGCCAGCTTCATGCCACATGCGATGCGCCAAGTCGGCGCTCTCGCTGAGGAATCCATACCCGGGATGCACGGCGTCAATATAATGTTTTTGGGCTAGCTCTACCAGGAGGGAAATGTCGAGATATGATGATGCTGATGGGATTTGGATCGCATGCTGTGGACGCCCTAGATCGCAGTGCGATCGGTCGTCTGATGTGTAGAGAGCGATTGTCTCGACTGGCTCGGGTAGCTCTCGTGCTGCATGGAGAATACGGACGGCAATCTCTCCTCTAGAAAATATAAAGTAAGCACCTTCTAATATTATTGTGTTATAGAGGGTCATACCTGTTGGCCACCAACAATCGTTTGATGGGGCGTGTGTGCGGGGATGACATTTGGGGTGGAAGGGGAAAATCCGGGGTAATTGTATGCCAAGGCACGAGCAAAGCAGATAAACGAAATAATATACGGTATATTTCAGATAGAGATTAGTTAAACACTTTAATATTTCATTGCAAGATACTTCCACCATTGAACAAGATATTATAGCTCGACGCGGGCGACCTCGGCCCTCGGTCTGCCATACCCCCTCAGTAGACCAAACCCTTAAACATCTCCAATTCTACGTATGTACATTGTAGTCGAAGAAAACAAAAGAAATAAACCAACATATATCAATTGACACACCATGGCCAACGACAACGACAACCCACCGACCAGAACAGGCAGAGACCAAGCCACCGACCGTCTACACCAAGTCTCATCCCATATATCCCCACCAAAAGACCAACCAAGAAAGCCGAAGCCAAAGTCAAAGTCTACAGAAAACCGCCTCCCAGCAGACCACTCAGATGTAATAGGCCAACTCTCAGCCCTCCGCGCCATAGCCGCAAAACCAGACCCCAACAACCGAGGCTACGTACGCCAAAAGCAAGCAGGCAAGCTATGGGTACGCGAGCGCATCGAGCAGCTCCTAGACCCTAACAGCTTTCAAGAGATTGGCTCCGTCTCCGGCACAGTGACATGGCAAAAGACCGCGCCGATGCGCGAGAAGCCCGTCTCTTTCGTGCCGAGCAATAACATCCAAGGCGCCGGACTCCTCCGCGGCAGGAAGGTCCTTCTCACGGCAGATGATTTCAGTATCCGGTCTGGACATGCAGACGGCGCGAGCCACGGAAAGACGGTTTACGTGGAGAAGCTTGCTATTGCGCTGCGTGTGCCGGTTGTTAAGCTTGTTGATGGGAGTTCGGGGGGTGGGAGTGTCACGACAATTCGGAAGGAGGGGTGGAGTTATCTTCCACATGTTGCGTCCTTTCCGTATGTTATTCAGCAGTTGAATATGGGGATTCCGAATTTGGGGGCTGTTGTTGGGCCTGCGGTAAGTTTGTATCTGATATTTTCTTTTCGTCTTTGTTTCTATCTGATAATCCCTTTGGTATTGGATGAGACAAGCTCAGCTGACCGACGCGTAGATTGGACTTGGAGCCGCGAGAGTGGTGTCTTGTCACTTCTCTGTGATGGCAGCTGATATCGGAGCACTGTTCAATGCAGGCCCGAAGGTTGTCGAGGGCGCGACATTCGAAGAAGGTCTCGACTTCCAAGACTTGGGCGGGCCTATGGTTCATTGTATGAATGGTACGATTGATAACCTCGCTGCCAATGAGGCAGAATGCTTCGAGCAGTTGCGGGTAGTTCTGAGCTATCTTCCCAACAGTGGGAGCGACGCGCCGCCAACAATACCCTGTACTGACTCGGAGGAGCGCGAGGATATTGCACTGCGGAGTATCATCCCTCGACGACAAGCACGCATGTACAATGCCCGCTCAATCATCACGTCTGTAGTTGATAGAGACTCGTGGTTCGAGATCGGAGCATTATGGGGACGGACTGCAATCGGTGGACTTGCACGCCTGGGTGGCCGTCCTGTTGGGATTGTCTCTCTGAACTGCGAAGTGAACGGAGGGGCACTCGATGCGGCTGGCAGCCAGAAATTAACGCGGCTGCTGAAGTTGTGTGATGTAATGAATCTGCCTGTTCTGCAGTTTTTGGACGTCCGTAAGTGATACCGTTTCATCCTAGATCACTTGAAACGAGCTGACATGTTTGAAGCGGGTTACGCCATTGGAACTGTTGCAGAGCGCACGGCAACAATGCGTTGGGGTGTTGAGCTCGCCAAGGCTTACTTCAGCACTACTGTTCCGGTCTTCAGTGTGGTCACACGGCGTGTCTTCGGTGTGGCTGGCGGTGTTATGTTGGGTTGTCGTGATCCGTCTATGCAGGTTGCTTGGCCGTCTGGCCAGTGGGGTTCGTTGCCTCTGGATGGTGGAATTGAGGTTGGGCATCGGCATGAGCTGCGTGAAGCTGAGAAGGTTGGAAAGAAGGAGGAACGGTATCAAGAATTGGAAGAGGAGTACCTGCGGCTGATGAATCCGGTTCGTACAGCGAATGCGTTTGGGATTGAGGAAATTATCGACCCGAAGGATACGCGGAAGGTGTGCTGTGGATGGGCATCGCATGTATATGAGGTGCTCATGAAAGAGAGATTAGCAGACCGAGCCTGTGGGAAGCTCCAGCCTTCTTTTGCCTGATAGAATTGAACTTGTTATGAGACATTATTCAATATAGCAATACAACGAACCGTATGCATTCATAAGAAAAGAAACTGACGTCGCACTGGAAGGATACCGTGACTTTCGAGATATTTTCAACGATAAAATATACTGTCCGCCGACTCGGGCTCATTAGCTCTGGCAATTTCGTGCGGATGAGAAGGGGTAGGGCCTTACACGTCACAACCTTGGAAGTACTATAGCATTATCTGTGTGACTCCGGTTTATGTAGGCCTTACTGTAGCTGTACAATCATCTATATGTGGATTTAGTGATCCAATGCCCATCTACATTCTTGTCCGGGTCAACATCCACAATGGCCAACTCAATTGCATCCCGCTAAGCCAGGATATCTTGAGCATGGGTATTGATTCGAGCGAACAGATGTCTTCTATTGTTATTTTATATGGCGAGGAAACCGTGAAGAAGTGCCAGAGTAGAATTCGGGGAAGGGCAAAGACTACATCTACGCCCACGTTCTCCTTTGATATCAACATAATACGTTCAACGCTATATGTCTAAGTGTTAATCGTCAAATGTGTAGTAATAATTGTAGGTGAATGTCTCCAAAGGTAGGGTATCGTATACAGTTGATCTCTAACCCAATTCGTTTATGATTGGTTGAGCGTCGACAACAGTTTGTCGTGATGGATCCCTCCTTATAGTTGTGACAACACTATGACACTAAGTCTATGCCTCATGTTTGTAGAGCTAATGAATTGAAGGTCCGGCTCCAAATAAGGGCCTCGTATCCCGAACCGAAAGGTTTCGATCCTTTTGCTGATGGCTTTTATAGATTCCCTGTGACATTTCGACTATACTTTCTTTGTTCCTAGACGCGTCTCCGGAGCAAACAAATTCGTTTGCTTGCTTGATTGCTCACTTACTTGTTTGCTTCGAGCCTTTGGTCCTAGGTCCTGTGTCTCCAGGGCTCATGAGACAGATTTTATAACCAAAATAGTCCGCTTATACGGTCCGTTTCCTTGACGAAATAAGATTTTAATAATCCGACCTATTTCGTCCCACATCGAAGATGAAATGAGGAATTTTATACAAATGTAAGAACATGCCAACATGCTTTTCAGTGTTCATTTTTAAAATCTTCTTGACGTATACGATGGCCGTAAAGAGCATAAATCACACAGAGGAGCTTTCTATCTATAACCATGGGTTCCAATTGCAATTGTGGTACTGATAATACCAAGATACTTGGTCTTTTCTTGATATTATAGAGGTAAAGAATATAAGGGTTGGCTTCAAATAAAGTACTCATGTCCTAAATTTTAAGGCTGTTCCTTTAACTGATAGTTCCTATAGATCCATTATATCATTTAGCCCATTGACCTTTTATACGTAGACCTATATACAAGTGCATGTCTCCAAAAGATAGGATTTCATAGACAACTGGGGGTCTCTAAGCCAATGTCTCCCCAATTCCTACGTGATAAGTTAAACGTCAAGGACAGTTTGCTATGATTGAGCTCCACTTACGAGTTTGATAGCTCTAAGACACCAAGTCTATGCTTAATGTTTGTCGAGGTAAAGAATGGAAGGTCTCGCTTTAAACCACTAACTCGTGTCCCGAAGCCAAACGCTTGAATTCTTTCACTGATCACCCTCCTTGCATTCATTGTTTCCCCTACACTATTCCCCATATACCTAGGAGATCCTGATCTGTTTGCCATGGACGCGTACAACTGCGCAAGTCGCGCGTTGACGCGCGTAATGCTCGAGTATAAAAAGCCTGTCCCTTCCCAATTGAACTCTCCTTCCTTCTTCATCCTTCACCTCTATCCTCTTGTGAGATTATCATCCTCAGCTTCTTGAGTCAGCAAGTATGATCGTCATCTCGATTTCATCAAAGCCTTCATCTAATATCATCATCCACAGATGTCCCACTATGTCCTGAGGTCCCAAAGGGTATGTCTTATTACACTACTAAAAGCTTTACCTTACTAACCTAACTGGTGGAAAGCGGATCTCCCGGAACTCCTAAGTGGACCCAACCCATCCTCTTGTTTATCGTGCAGCAGGTCCCTATCGGGACCTCCACCGACTTGGAGACGTATGTTTACTACCTATCTAACGATATTTGTGGTGCATTATGCTAACTTGAAATCACGAGTAGCTACTATCGGCAAAAGCCGAAACAAAAGCTCTCTATTAGCTCAGACCCTCCGAATCTTCATCATACACAACCACAAGTATGTTTACTACCTATCTGACGATATTTGTGGTGCATTATGCTAACTTGAAATCACGAGTAGTGCTATCGGCAAAAGCCGAAACAAGGCGAAAACAGTCGATGGACATTAATGGTGGCCTCGAAGCAATTCGTGGCTACTACTCAAGTGGAACTTAGCATCAAAAATATGTTTATTGCCACTTCCTCTAGATATTTGTAGGGCGTTCCACTACTTAGATATGTAGGAACGATAAGGCGGAGATAAAGCGAAAGCAGTCCATAGACATTAAAGGCGGCCTTAAGGAGATTCATGGTTACTACTGAAGCGGGACTTAGCATTCAGAAGCATGTTGATCTATCTTCATACAGTGATGGGCGTTTTATGTTTGACTTGCTAAATGGAGATCTCCGAGTCAGGGAGGATCATTCAAGACATGATGAAGATCAATGGAGCTGGCAGTGGGTTAGGTATGCTCATTACGGTACTATAACACAATAGAGGCCTTCAATGGGATAACTTAACAACGAATATCACTTTCAGTAAGACATTATTGCGTAGACGGTGTTAGATATGAGGCTAGGAGAGATGAAGTAAGGAAACGTGAACTGGTTTGCGGTTTACGATGAAGATGGAACCCGGACCGCCAAAACTTGCAACTTGTTCGTTATGAAACTGCTCGGCATGCTGGCTATGCAAGTTGAAGCCTCACTCTTCATGGTGTCGCGGGCGAGGACACTGAAGCTGCGGAGAATGCCCAGATGGTTGAGATGCAGCAACATCGGTGGGCGATGGAGTTTGTGTAGAACGATATGAAAGATGGGCAATTCTCGATGGTTCTTGTGTCGCTTCTATTCCAAGGGGATGGCTATGGCTGCATTTCAGACAGTGCTTGGGATATTTGCAATATTGCAAGCCTACCCCTTTGGGTTCCCTTCCCCATTCCGATGAGAGCGACAGCGATTGGTTTGCTATTTCGTTCGAGGAGCAAGCGTGAGAGCGTTTCTCCATGGTTCTCCTTTATCTCGTGGTGTCACTTTCCCGGGTATTTCACTGTTTCTATGATGCTGAAATTTCGAGGATTTTCTCGGTTTCTGTCAGTCTTGTGATACCAAGATGTCTGCTTATTCTTTTGCATTTACGATGCCTTTTGTTCTCTGTTTAGCGGTGCACACATTTTTCGGTTGACTGAAATGAAATTGTGACTTGGTCTTTGGATATCCAAATTGTAGAAGAATAGTCAAGCAACTTGGAAGTCAGATGAAAACAGTGGGGAGGAAAGTGAAAAACGTGCCCTAAAAAGTTACCTTAGTTTGAATAAACGAGCACAAACATAGTGCACGGAGAGACGAAACAGATATCCACCAACACGATCAGACCGAACGGGAGTCGTAAACCGGATGAAGAGCCCTAAGTAGGAGGCTGTATAAAACTTGTGGGGAACATATCGTAGCGTCAAGTCTATATACGATGCCTATTAGCTTTCCATTTCCCCCAGCCTTTACTATACGATCATACGACCCTGCACCAAGCTCACTTCCCACACCATATCTCTAGAGGTACTTGGCAGCGTGAAATTAGAGGACTAGCATATCGCTACTAAGAAGCAACTGCTTCTAAGGATTACGATGTGAAGCATTACGACTGAGAATATTACAAATACATATGTTAGACGTGAAAAAATAGTAATTAATATATTTCCCTTATAGAGATCTCGAGTATTAGTAGTGCAACCGAGTTTATATATACATCATGCACCATCTCACACCAAACGGATAGCGGCATATACCGTGTAACAACACCCAAAGTGTAATGCAAGGTCATTCGGAACGAACACCTCTTACCGCAACGTCCCAAATCAAACAGGACTCTTCACAGCCTTCTCCCCTTCCAAGGAAACATCAACAGACACCGGGACCGGCGCAGGAGGCGCAACAGGCTTGGGCGGAGCAGGCGCGATCCAAAACGCAGGATACCGACGATGCAAATTATTAAACAGCAGCGCGCAAACCATGAGCATAACAGAAGACAACAGGACAACAGGCAAGAAGTACCAAGAAAGTCTCCAGATCTCCTGGCTGGTAGCTGGGAGCAAGGCTGTCGCGCCAGCAGGTGGGTGCGTAGTGCCGGTCAACTGCATAACGACAATAGCAATAGCGGTTGAGAGCGAAGCGGCCAGCCAGCGCAGGGACTCGAAGCGCGTCTGGTCGGGCATCAGACTAAACAATTTCGTGATGCAGATGCCGATTAAGGCGCTGAAGAAGTGGCCGAAGATTAGAGCGCGCGGTTGTGCGAGTGGGCTTTCAATTGCGCCGAAGACCAGGACTGCGGATGCACCCTGTTTTTTGTGAGTCAATGTTGATATTTCGGGGGAAATTCATTTGACGTGGCGTGGGACTTACGTAGGAGGCGACTATCCCTGGTACATTGCGCTCGGTGAAGTAGTCGGAGTAGTTGAAAATTGCTTGTACGACTGAGAGACCGCAGAATGAAGTTATGAAGGACCAGAGAGCGACTTGGTATGTAGAGAGTGGCTTCACGGGCTCTGGGCGATAGCCAAGCCAGTGGCTGATCCACCGGGGAAGACGGGCGAGACGCGGAGTGGCCATGGGATAAGACCCGCAGTCGTTTTTGGAAGATTAGAGTTATTAATGATTTATAGAGGAGACCAAGAGGAAGAAAACAAAATATTGCATGACATTTAAAGGCGCTAGGATGGTTTTGGGGAGTTGGGGGGAAGAAAAAAATTGGAGAAAATCGGGCGTGCGGAGGAATGAGGAGAACCAATTTTTATGACACATCGCTATATGGCGCAATTATATACACGGATGCTCCCAGCACAACACACCTATCATTACAGAAATTTACACTCTTTATACATACTGCTCGTCCAACAGGTCGCGGCTGACGATGTGCGACTCGCCTAATGTGCCCTTCATCACGAGCACCAGGTCATCCACGGCGGCCAGGAATTTGAGGTATGCGCTGATGGCGACGCAGAACCGGCGGTACTCTTCGTCGCGAATCAAATCCTTGCTTAGAATAATTTCCACATGGTGCGACATCCAGTAATCGTGGCAACGGTTGAGTAGTGGCGTTGGCAGCACCTCGGGTAGAGGGTCACCCGTCTTCAGTGACTGTTCAACCACGCCTAAAACAGCCATGACATCGCCGATATTATGGTGGTCAAGAAGACCAGCCTGACGAGCTAGTCGGCTCTGCAGGTGTTCTGGCAGCGAAGCAGATAGGTATAGTAGGCGCGCGATGTTCTGGTTGAGTTCTTGGCACAGCGCTTTCACCTGGCCGAGACGCTCGCTGTCAAATGGTGAGCTGGAAAATTCAAAGCGCAGCAATGCGATGGGCCCGTCCAGTGCGGCGAGAGTCTCGGCGACGTCTAGAGCCAGCTTCTCTGCGGCCAGGCCTTCTTCGCGCCCTTGTCCCCAGCAGGATAAGAGGAGCGCGTAGTGGTCCGACAGTAAGCGGATGGAATTCGAAAGGGACTTGCAGACGTGGCCCGATGCGGATGGGGGACGAGGGAAGAGCTGCACAATCAGTGCTGCTGCCGAGCCGATCAGAACAAGGACAAGTCGTCGCCAGAAAACATCATATCCCCAACCGGGATTGCCGTAAGCTGGGATGTGCCTGGGAAGTGTCAGTCATGTTGCTACCCGCGAGGTAGTACAATTTACTTACGTATCCTCGTAACTATAACCAACAACCAAAATGCAGGTTGCACCAGCCATCATCATAGCTTGAAGCATAGCAGGGGGCGCGAAGATACGTCCCCACATGAGAATCGTGAGCACAACAGCCATGATGGCAGCAAGACCATACGGGTTACCCTCGCCGTGGCCTGAGCCAATATACCACGCAACTAAACCAAGGACGCCGCCAACAATGGTACCAACGGCTCGACAGAGAAGGGAGAAGGTGAAGTCGGCCATGTATATGACCAGTGTGGTCTGCCCCATGATGAGGGCCCATAGACCTTTCTCGCGGTAATAGAAACCCGCAGTGTGAGGAATTGCAGCAGGGATAGCGAGCGCAATCGTGACAGCCACCATGCGCATTGCGTAAAGACCTTCCGGGTTGATAAACCAATGATAGGTGCCAATGATGGCGCGTCCTAAGCGGCTGCCACGGTTGACACGATACCCTCTACTGATGCGAAGATGCTGCTGTGCCGCTTTGGACTGCGTCTCTTCCACTTCAGGGTCGATAACTGGGTTATGAGCGGCGATTACAGGCGCCACGGCATTCTTTCGACGAATCCAGTTGACTGCATATCGCAAGCCCTTGGGTAACCACAGACGGATCTTCTGGCGTTCCCCCAGGAGAGCAACAAGCTGTCCAAGGACCCGCTCCCACCCATCGACGACACCGAGCACCTGCTCTTCGAATATCATCCCCATTGTGATACCTCTAACTCTGGGCAATGATGATTCGTCCAAAGTCCTGAGCATGCCTTTTTCGTCGAAGATCTCTGCATGTGTTTGAATCAGACGTTCAGTGGTCTCCGTCGCAAACGACGTGCGCAGGGCTTGAAGATTCTGCAGCGCGGTCTGACTACGCTCGTGCAATTGACTGAGATGTTCCTTGGAAGGGCGACCGAACCAACGCTTGTTAACAGTGTGAATGGACTCCGCAACGATCTCGACAGCTTCCTGGCATACCGGGAGGATATCCTTGCTGGACTTGCGCAATACGTCGATAGTTTCTGACCGCATGGATTCATGTTCTGGGCTTCGTAGTGCTTGTACCAAATTAACACTCTCCATCAGCTGGCGCATGCCGACCTCCCGTGAACGCTTTTTCTCATTTCCATCAACTTGTGAATCGGAATCAGAATCACGATCCGCAGTGAGCTGGTGCAACTTTTCCAGCTTCGCGTATCCCCCCAGGCGGGCGAGGTGAACTTCCAGAAGGGACAGACTACTCATCAAAGCCTGGCGTATTGGTTTCTTCATGCTCTTGATGTCTTCAGCACCCCACCAACCGACTGAGAAGTCCAATGGTAAAAAGCCCATGGCCGGCTTGAGAGCCTTGTAAGCAGCAATGGACTTCATTTTGATCTTTTGCAGATCCGCCATATCCAAGTCCTCACCTTTCAGAAGACTGTTCTCCGTGGCATCCAGAGGCCCTTTGAGTAACCGCACCAGCCCCTCCATGCCATCAAGCACGACATGGGAGGTAGATCGAGGGAAGAAGATAAAATGGGAGACCAGGCCCAAGCCAATTCCAATAGCGGCAGGCTCGATCAGAACCTTAGGGATGGTACCGCTGAAAGATGGAAGCAGCGGGCCAATAGTCAGAGTAACGTCGATGATGATGATTGAGAAAATCTGCAACAGAATGAATTTGGGGTTCGTCGCCCGAAGGCGGGACTGTACAAAAGGGTTAGTGTCACGATGATTACGCTGGGGCTAAGAACTCTCACAATTAAATATATGAACAGACAGATCAGGCAATAATAGACAGCTGTTACACGAGCATCAAGCATCCAGCCGGTGTAGACAAGTTGCTGCTGGACAGCTGCCACAGGCTGTCCAGTGGAATTGGCCTGGCTGTATGCGGCCTGTCCCAGGGCTTGAAGCTTGGCCTGGGTCTCAGCCGCCGGTCTCGCTGCCATAGCAGCCTTCATGGCGACGACACCCCAGGCCCAGCCCAAGGCCATGCCAAGGACGAGGGTCAAAGTTCCTAAAAGGAAAATGAAAACAATGCCGGTCGGAGGTACCATGAAAAGTACCAGACTGATAAGAGTGGGATTAGCGAACCAATACCGAAAGGAGATATATGGATACACTCACGTTGCAAAGAATGTAGCGGTACCAATGACGGTTAGGGACGGCGTGATAAAGATCAACAGCGACGCGACCCACGCAGCTAGTGAGCAACGGAATAGCACCTTAAGATCGCGGGCATTGAAATGATCAAGCCATCCTGGTAGCTTCCTTCCGGCCTTGGGAGCCGGCACTGCCTTTGCGGGCGAGGGAGACCCCTCCCCGTTAGAGCCGAGCGGGGAGGCCTCCGGCCGGGCGTCTCGCTGAGAAGGTTCCGTTTCAGTCATTCCAACATGAACCAAAAAAATGGGATTATCGGGAGGATAAATTAACTAAAGACTGAAAGGGTTGGATATAATTGGGCATTCCTCGCGATGAAAGGGGAGGGAATGAGGAGACGAGATTTTATCCGTCTTCGACCAACACAACGGGCGAAAACAACCTCTCAGGGACGATCGGCACTATTGACAGGATTATTTCAATAATCACATGTAAATATCAATTTTATTTATTTTTAACGATTCTACATTTTGTAACTAGCTAGGACGAATAAGGGGCAAATCATCAGAGAAAAAAGGACATGGAAATACCACCAAAAACACTACCAAATGACAAGGCCGTATACTTAAGCGGTCATTATTTAGTTAGTCGGATCTTACTATCTCCCGTACATGATCGACATCTAGCCTACTGGCTACTGTCTTGGATTGGTGTTAAATCCTGCATACGCTCTTATGCCATGCATTATCATGATGAGACTTGGCGCTTGGCCGCGTGGGTGCGGAAGCGGAAATTGCGAGAAAATCCAAGCCTTGGCGTTGACAGCTTGTCTCAGTCCATAGGGCCAATAACACTGCACCCGTTAGGTAATTGTGAGATAATTCTACGATGTATATCAGTTTCAGCTCCGACTATTGAACGCCTCTCCCAGATTGGGCTTGTTTGAGCCGAGAGAAGATAAGGAAAGGAGATTGATGGGAGTGTATACGGAGTAGCCCTATTATTGAGGAGGCTACGGAGAAATAAACCGAAAGCCCTCGGATGTATAAATTAATAACCTTAATCTATGGCTGCATTGTTCGTGTCGAATAAAAATCCGCTAATAGTGCTAATAGTGTGTTTCCTCGATGAGACCTCGGGAGCTGAATTTGTATTATGGCCTGATCATTCAGGTGTCAGTTGCTTGTTGCAGCATCTTCTGAACGTGAACCACATGCTCTTTGATTTTCAAATACCCCTCGTCCAGCGATGATTCGAACTTGATCATTCTATTATGATCAGATTGAACAAAAACATGTGATGAATTATCCTGTGGTGAGAACGACGCAGTCTTGTTCAAAGAAAACCAACATAGTATAAGCAAATAGTCCACGGCTGGCTGGTTATAACGCCCTTACCTGGTCCAATGTGTTCCTTACTGATAGAGAGTCGGAGCTTTCATGCACAAATAAAGTCCAAAACTGTTGACTGATTGACGGGTAACTCTGTAATGTAGTCACCAACCAGTGTGCTTCCTTATAAATATCGCTAGACTCCTGCTCAGATCCTTTAGCATTAGCTAAGTAGCTTTGCAGTCCAATGAGCCTTGAATCTAGCTCTGGTGTGCCCATGAGAATTGCCCCCCGAGTTGAGAGTCTGACGCTGCGAAGGTCCGTGGTAGGGGTTGAGTCGGCATAAAGCAGGGCCTGCACCTGATCAAAGACAATTCTCTTTTTGCATAAAATTCATAACCTTACACTTTTGACTATAGTTCCCCCGAGACTATGTGCAACAAATATAATCGGACGATCGACTGTTTGTGCTGTCTCTGTCAGTGCTAATTCTTGTTGTCGTGTTGGGTCAGTTGAGTACGGGCGTTGGTTGATGACCTTATTTCCCACAAGTCGCGGACTAACTGCTCAGATACTTTCTGTTGGGATAATGTCTCATGGATGTTTTCCGCGGTGGGTAAACTATAGCCCCAGGACAGGACTCGAGTGTCGGGTATATCACATGGAAGCAGATCATGGAGCCAGTTTACCCCATTGGCTGCCGTCCACGAAGTTTCGCGGTGGCCATTCAGACCATGGACAGAGATAATGCTGTCTTGATTATTAATTATTGGAATGTCTGATAGAAATGGCTTGTACAAACTCGACTGTTGGGCTGAGCCCGTCATGCAGCACCTTCAAGCCAGTCTCCTCGTCCAGTGGAAGTGAAGGCTGTAGATACTATTGGTACATCGACAAAACAAGATGCAGCAATCTCATTATATAGGGTTCTTACTGTCCTCGCGATATTCGATGCGCCCTGTTTGAATGGAAAGCACCTGGGCAGCATGGCCACGGCGTAGTTCACGGAAAATCTGCGGTGTTGAAGGTGGGGGGTAAAATATGGCTGGGAAACGAACATTGACCAGTGGTATCAGCCTGAGTGTTTTGTTGGAAATTACAGGGCCACAAAGCCGCAAGGTTAATGTTGTAGGGTACGTGGGAAAATTGAAGGTAGATTGGTCTATTTTATACTACTACAACGATGACACGGTGAATGGGATGCACCACACGCTCAACTGAGACCTTTTACTATTATCACGACCTTTCACTATTATCACCTATGTGCGTTGCTTGCCTACGACGCCACGTCATGGACTTTTAAATCTCACTAGTGTCAGATGACCTTTCGCCATGTGCATAGTTCACTCCTACTCTTCTTTCTTTCCCACACCTCTTTACAGAGCTCTGTAACATAGTACAATGCCACTCTGTACAGCGTTTCATTATCTCGTTTACATTGTAGATCCTATCTGGACGAACGAAAGCGGCACAGGAGCTGTATCGCAGCTCCACTCGTGCATAAGCGCCGGCCAGCGGGTGAAGTCGGCCTTGAGGTAGCGCCATTTCCCCTTTGGGGTTTCAGCCGCACGGTTCGGGAACAAAGAAAGTGACGCAAGAAACGTGGCAGACGTGCAGCCAGTAGATTGCGGCGGTGCTGCAAGAGCCTTGTTTTACGCAGCGCTGGCTCATTTAAGCGCTGTCTACTCCATCTGGGAAATTCACCCTCACTGCAGCGATTGCCTAAATCAACCCTACGGCGCCAAATTCCAACAACTTGAAATGAATGGTTACCTGAGGGGATTGCGAGTGCCTTGTCTCATCTGGCGCTGCAAGCCGTCCAAGTAGACGGATCATCCTTTGCCAATCAACCCAGACAGGAGTATGAGCCTGGTGAATCTGTGTGCGAGGTATGGTTGTCTATGATTAGCAACAAGAAGATGGCGCTGGGTTATAAAAGAGGTGTACCTGCTGTGTCTGACATTTTCCATGTGTCTCTAGACTCGTAACAACTGATATTGTACTCTTGCCTCTATTGTACCTAGCCTCTGTCGACTACACGCAGTCCACCATCTATTAGTACCAGCCTACACCCCATTACGGCAAAGACAACATGTCCAGCGCACAGAGTGATTGGTGTGCGGTCTTCAACCCCTCCTTCGACACCGCAGCATTCGACCCTCTCGACCCGCCGAAGCGCTATCACGAAGGCATCTTTGTCGAAGACAATCCCATAAGCAAGGATGGAATAATGTTCCACGTCACGGGCGACATCATCGCCCCAAGCGGCATGCGTTTTGAAATGAAGGAAGGGTATGCAGCGGAGGTCTCCGCCCATCTACACAGCTACCCGCAGATTGGGTGGGTTCGACGGGCGGATTTCAAATCAGGAAGAATCGAGGCTATGTTGAGGGCTCTGCCGACGCCGTCTAAGCAGCAGGGATTGAACTTTTGGGGGAAGGGCCCGGCATCTGGTTACCATGAGTATATCTGGACCAAAGAAAATGGTGAACCATATGGGCCTGGGGAGCAGCGGCGACCGATCTTTAAGTGTAATGAATGGACGCATCAGCTGGCCATCCCCGCGTTGACTAATGCTGGCATTCTGCGCACTACGCGCTCCTAGAGACGTGTACTAGGTTCTGGTTTGCTTCAGGTCTATGGATGTCTGGATGTAAGGCGGGAGAAGATGTTTCGGATATTTATTACTCAATTTTTGTCATCAAATTGATTGGCTAGCGGACTTGTTTTGTCAACACAAGACGCCTATTTGTATTATCTATAAGCTCTTGAAATGTCACAGGCCAGTATCCTTTTCCAGCATCCGCATTATGGCCTGTTCCGCTGGCCAAACCTCAAGGAATTGCTGGATTCTTAAACACCAGTCAGTATCCCAGTACATGAATGCAATCGGGGAGGATGCAACAAAGAACTCCCAGTATTGAGGATACCACCCAGCGTCCGCCCAGTCTAACATCACAACATCAAACGACCGTCCCCCCTGCGCATTGCGACCGCTACTATTTTCTGCGACCATAATGTTTTTCTGCTGGACGTCTCCGTGCGTCAGCGTCGGCCGATGCCCCTTGAGGAGACTCGGCAGATATTCTTCGTAGTAGCGGACCTTATAGTCCGGCCTCTGATTCCGTTCAATGTACACGCGGTAATTCCCAACAATGCCCGCGACGAAGTTTGCTTCCCCAATATAGGGTCCTAAGGATCTCGGCAAGCCGCCCCTCTGGTTATGAAACATGTAGTGGTGGAGACAGCCGCCATCCAGGCCGCCATAGAAATCGGGCTTGGGACACGGAACCTGTCGGAGATTATCGAATATCTGCCGGAGTTTATCGGTAATATCGTCTTTCTCGTCCTCGGTCAATGATGGCCAAATTGCGTCCAGCGGCTCGCCGGGGATGCGCTGCATGACCAGGAACGTTTCAAACGTCTCAGGGTCCTTATACATAGCGTACAGTCGGGGCGCTGGAATTGTGGGGAGATGGCGCTCGAGAAATAGCAGGACCTGGCCCTCGTATTCTTTGACGCCGCCGCCGAATTTCACCACAATCTCGTCATTTATTGCGACTACCTTGTATATGCGATCCAAGAGAATATTTGTGCAAGCACGGATTTCATCATTGCTCGGTAAGGGGGATTTAGGAAGCGAGTTGCTGGTAAAAGGCAGCGGCTCTGGTTGCCAGACCATTGCGAGGGGCTTGAGTATGTGTGCGCTGGTGAGGGGTAAGGAGTTGGAAGAAGGTCGTGGGCGGCTACAACAATCTGTTTACAACCCACGTGGTGGCCCGTGAACAGGCCTGTGGCTGTTATCACATGACCAGTACCTGCGGCCATGCTGCTGTGGCGGTGCATTGAACATTCCCCCCCTCATGGAGACTCCCGCTCGCTACTCTGCCTAGGAGACAGGGGCCACAACCCAGGTCTGACTTTAGGATTCGGAGTATATTCCATTCGGACTGCTTCTATTCCACCTCCTCGCTATCGTAGGCGACCCCACATAGACAATCTAATGAGCCTTCTGGGCTGGCCAGGACAGGCGCGGTGGGATTATTGATCGGGGCGCGATAATTAGGGGCCTCATCAGAGTACCTGGCACGGTATGGCCTTCTGGGACGAGCCAAAGGCATCGTGATGTGGGAGACGGAATGTCGAGTCAATGTATCACTGCAACGGGTCGGCGAGAATATGTGGCTAGAGAAAGTTAGTAGACGGTAGATATTCTGAGTCGCTACTGACAATCTCTTATAACTAGGTAGGCAGAATTAGAACTCGAGAGATTTCAGCGAAGTCGTTGTCGTGTCTTCCACCGGGTATTTGCATATATATTGGAAAAGACGACAGGGCCGACTCGGCCGTGTGAGATGCTTCTTCAGGGCCCCTAGTTTTAACCAGTGTGCGGCTTGCGCTAGTGATTATACTTCGCGTTACTTCTAATCTGCCTTCGAGTCTGTTAAGGTCGGCGCTCGAGCATGTTTCGGTCATTCCGAAGACTAGTTTGCCAGTTTGATCGAGCAGTCCGGGCAGTTCATCATAGAATCGAGCATGTGTAACCCTTGACAAAAGCTAATAAAGGGCATTTAGCAGCAGCTTCACCATCTCTAATAAGATCACCGGCGCACTTTCACTAACGCTTCTTAGATATCTTACTGCTTAGTCTCTATTCGTGCCACCGAAGGTTATCTATAGAGTCCTAATAAACACATCTACACAAAGACAATTCAGGAGAGAAGTATAGGTAATGCTATACCCGCTATTGCCAGGGTAAAGTCTAGTCTATAAAGATCATCCATGAGGTCTTTAACGAGGAATTGACGATTTCCGCTGTTATCACTATTAAGAATTTTAAGAGCCCCGTTCCAGAACTAAAAGATCTTGTCATGCTCCGTTTAAGAATATCTAGATCCTTAGATACCATTTTTAAGAAGTCTCCTGCAGTTCAAGTAAGGATTTAGAGCATTTACACAATCGGCTATAGGTTGATATGCGATTCGATGTGACTTGAAGTCCACTAACCCAGTTGATTTATATGAAATCTGCATCTCTCTCTGTAGTGGCACTTGCCACGCTGAAAGTACAGATAGGGTGCGTCTTGCTAATTGCGCTTCCTAAGGCCGTTAGAACCTCGGTTGACCGCATTGTCCCTATGTCGCCAATATCCGCGGTAAGCCTTCATGGCAAAGTGGTAACACAAGATCGATTATAGAAGGGCCAGCCCTTGTGGTCATTATAGCAACACAAATATCTCTAGGTACTAGTTGCTTATATGGCTGGTTTCAGTTTGATGAAAAGCTTTACCCTGCGGTTCTCCGGCCCCCTACGACTAACTATAGGGTAACTAATTAGGATAACTAATAACCCGCGGATAAAGGTTCCGCGCTATATGAAGGCCTGAGGCAAAGAAACTAAATGCCTAGGATCTCAGGCCCAAAACTTGAATTCTTGGAACCCTATCCGGCGCATCACGTGGCGTCCTTCCATACGCATACAGCTTTCATTGCGTCTCAAATTATTGGTACCTGGGAGAAAATACAATTGAGTGGGCATCACGCTTATTGGCGCAATATGCCAACAAGCCTTGAGATGACATGAAGTCAACCAATCAATGTCGCATAATTCGCCTTCTCTTGCGATTATGGCAAAGAAGAAAAAGTTAGTCAATCGCCTCCCATAAAAGTGGAGAGAGGCCGAACTCCGGGCAATGAAGCCCAATGAGGCTCCCCACTGTGGAGAGCAAATCGGCGTTACAGGGCCGATGTCGTGCTTGGACGCGACTGAATAATTTTGGAAGAAAAAGGGAGCTGTTTCCCACCTAACCCGCTTTGATCATTTCCCAAGTCTCCGGGGTATAATCTACGGGGAAGACTTGGCCCGGATGACCGCCACCACACACGACAACATGGACAAGTCCGGCTTCCACAATAACAATGTCCAGCCGGCTCCAGGCGCAGATTTTGAAGAATACGATGTGAATCCCAAGGCGGAGTTTGAGCTCAATGTCGGCGGTCGTGCGGCCTTGCAGCGTCGCCTGCGCAATTATCAGGTCACCATGATTGGCTTCTGCAGTGGTATCGGCACTGGTTTGTTCGTGGGAACTGGCGCTGCCTACGCCAAAGCTGGCCCCGCTGGTTTGCTGCTCGCGTATATTGTTGTGGGAGGAGTTTTGTGGTGTGTCATGCAAAGTATCGCCGAACTCGCAACGCTTTTCCCGACTGCTGGATCCTTCCCTCACTGGGCGACTCGATTCATTGACCCAGCTGTTGGTTTCTCACTCGCTATTTCATACGGATACTGTTACACAATCGCCATCGCGTCGGAAGTCTCGGCCGCCGCGGTTATTGTTTCATATTGGACGGATATAACGCCTGCCGTGGTGATCACTGTTGGATTGGTGCTTATTTTGGCTATCAATTTGATGAGTGTGCGATTTTATGGTGAAACCGAAGTCTTTGGAGGTGCTGTCAAGGTTCTTTGCTTCCTTGGCTTGGTTGTCGTCTCCATTGTCATTACTGCAGGCGGCGGTCCTCAGGGCGACGCCATTGGATTCCGCTACTGGAATAACCCCGGGCCGTGGACAAACTTCAACGGTATCACCGGTCCAACAGGCCACTTCCTCGGTTTCCTGTCGTCGTTCGTCAACGCCTCGTTCAGCTTCATTGGTGTCGAGACTGTCGTTATTACTGCATCCGAATCGGTTGATCCTCATCGTGCTATTCCCAAGGCCGCCCGCCGTGTGACCTACCGCATTGCATTCTTCTATATTCTCGGAGCCCTTCTCATCGGCATGATCGTGGACCCAAGAGCCGCAGGCCTTGTCTCCGGCTCTGAGAATGCGAACAGCTCGCCCTTCGTCATTGCCATCACTAACGCCGGCATCAATGCTCTCCCCTCTATCGTGAACGCATGCATTCTCATCGCCGCGTGGTCCGCCGGTAACTCATACTGCTGGGTCGGGTCGCGCATGATTGTCGCCATGACTACAGACCACCAGTTGCCCCAGATCTTCGGGCGCGTGAACAAGAATGGTGTGCCATACGTGGCAGTTATTACCGCCTGGCTCTTTGGGCCCCTGGCGTACCTGAGTCTCGGCAGCGGTGGTGCAGCGCAGGCATTCAGCTGGCTTCTGAACCTGAGCACTGTTGCTGGTTTGATTGCATGGGCAACTCTTTGCTTCTGCTATATTCGTTTCTTTGCTGCAATGAAGAGGCAAAATGTGAGCCGAGACACCCTCCCATGGAAGGCACCTTTTCAACCTTATGCCGCTTGGGTGGGCTTTATCGGTTCCACTATAATTACTCTGGTTGCTGGTTTCCCCGTGTTCTTGAAGGGCAACTGGAATACGTCGGACTTTGTTGCGTCGTACATCGGTATCCCCATTTTCATCGTTCCGATCATTTGCTGGAAGCTCTGGCATCGCACCAAGGTTAGTTCAGTCCCCTTCCATTCTTTTTGCTTTTCCACGAATATTTGCTAACATGTTGAATGTACAGTTTGAGCGTGCTGCCAACATCGACTTATGGTCGGGCCGTCTCTTAGATGGGGAGATCATGCCGGTTGAAAACCCGCATAACAATGCTTGGACGAAGTTCACCGATTGGCTCTTTTGAACGACTTTTATGATGTATAAATATTTGCATGCCTAGCTGGCTATTCAACATTAGCGACAACATTAGCGATGTACAATATCTCATTTCATTCAATCTGCATTTACAACACCGTTTGGGTTCCGCTTAAAATTTCTATTGAGTCTTGAATTGCTGTCCAAGTTTCTTGATATCGTGGTGGGAAGCTTTGCAGCACCCGCCCACAAGGAACGAAGTGAAATGGCCCTTTTCGTATGCTTCATTGACCACTTGGGCCAACTGCTCCTCCCAAGGTCGCTAAATTTTCAAGTCAGCATAATTGTACCTGGGTACTCTAACATTCCCACCAGAGAGTAATACTCACATTAGCACTCACATTATCACCCAGCCCATCCCGTTTCTCCCAAACCTGCGTCGTAGTATTGTACACCTCCCCATTCGTCCCATCAGGATACAACACCAAACTCGGCGGAGCAGATATCTGCCCCTCCGCAACAACCTCCGCAACAGCGCGACCAAACAAATCAACAAGCCCAGCAAGCTTATGCATCTTAGTACAATTGATCCCAAACCCCCAGGGAACATCCCCACCCTCCATTGACGCAACAGCAGCCCGCACAACCTCCTCCACCGAGCTCCCATCAGGCAAGAGATCGTCATCGCGCGGGAAAACACAAGCAATCCAAAATGGCACACGGAAAGCAGAATCGCGAATCGCCCTCCTCACAGCCCGAACCTCATCAAGCCGCGGCAAAGTCTCAAACGCAACATACCGCACCCGCGACACAAGCTCCCCATCCGCCTCAGCAAACATCCGCAGGCGATCCAAGTGCCACAAATACAACGACTCCTCGGAGTCATGCTCAGCATCGTATGCACCGCTATACTCCTGTCCTGGGATCATGCATGCGCCGTAAGGACCAAGGCTGAGCGCGACGCTTGCGCTCTCGCGCACTTTCGCTTGCTCGGCGATGTCCACGGCTTTCTGTAGGAAAGGTCCCACTGCGCTGCGCGGGATCCCGTCTGGGAATTGGGCGGTTTTGGTGCGTGCAAAGCCCTCAGCGGAAACTTGGTAGGTTGCTGTTAGGAGGATGTCTACTCCTGCGACGCCGAAGTCGCGTTGGCATTCTTGCAGTGTTGCTGGGTCGCTCACTAGCAGGTGTGAGGCCCAGAGTGGGGTTGTTTTGGAATCGAATTTGATGTTGTATAGATCGCCCAGGGAGGTGCCCAGACCTCCGTCTAGGATTTGGATTGTTGCCATTATGTGTATTTTGGGGATTTAGGTGGTTTATGGAGGTAAGTGGGGGGTTTTGGTGTTTGATACAGTCCTAAACGGGGCGATTTGCCGGGGTTACATAATCGCTTTGGGCCGGCCTCGGGGGTATAAAAAGTCAATCTGGGAGGAGTTGAGAAGTGGGTATTAGACTAAATGTGGACCATGTTCCCAGATACTGGGGGTTTGCGTCTCTCTGATAGAGTAAAAGAGGTTGAATATCATTTTTGTGTAATGGCAGCATTGTCTCACCGTGGAGCTCTACCTAGGTACTATGCAGACAAAATACAGTTGACTGCCTGAGTAGCCCTATGTACCTATTTATGGCAAGAGATTTCAATTTTGGGAAGGTACGACTGTTGTCGTGTTTAGGAAGGCACGCGTGTTCTTGGGGGTATAAAAAGACTTCCACCTTTCTCCCTCTTCTCTTCTTCTTCCTTTTTCCTCTCCCCAACCCTCTCGACCACAATGTCTCTCCGTAGCCCCCAGAGACAGCGTAGGCGGAGGGTTCCCGGCACTTGGTGCTTATATCTACGGAGATGTCAACATTACCATTGTCGAGATCTGCCGTATGCCGGTGCGCACCCTGATCAAACTCCAGTTCTCGTGCGAGCCCTTGCATAAAGTCATGGCTGAGTATTTGTGCGCACGAATACTCCATAGCCATTGGCGGTCCCACGGAACACACCCCTATTCTTTTGTGATGTCTCCTCTGTACTATGTTAGGCAGCTCAAAGTATATTATTAGCCGATCCATCTACACATCCATTGTACCTAGGTCAGCCTCTTGCAGAACTTGATCTTCACACTAGGCGCTACTCCATCCCTCAAATACATACTTTGTCTGAAGTGAATACAATCCATCAACATGAGATGATTTATCAAACAATGTCACTTACTCTTCTTACACATGGGCCCATCCATATCGATGCAGAATTTGCATCTCATTAATAATGCAAAGTTCCCCACGCTCTTCATTCCCAGCACCCGACACTCTCCAGCTGTCTATCCGCCTTTGAACTACTACTTCTTTCAACCACGTAGTGATACCCAACCGGCGTAGTCGATTAACCCACAGCCCTTGTAAAATCCGTTTCGCAGACAGCCAGTTCATCATCGGATGCGTAGCTGTATATGCGGCGCCACTATACCCAACCCTCACCAAAGGGTTCAAATAAACACCCTTTTCCACTGACAGTGGGTTGTCTGTGTGGATAAGACAGCACTCGGAGCCTTCAAGATGGTACTCCGCTAGGGAGTCGGGGATACCTCGGAAGTGAAGCGGGGAGCTGGCGATGAATGGACTTGCAGGCATCGCCACTAGAGATATGTTAGTTTATCCACTTTATAGAATGGAGGCCAGCGTACCCATGCCGTTCCAACAACTCGCCACAGGAACAGGAGACATATTTTTCATTGCATGTCGCGATTCCGCAGAGCTGAAATAGGGCCACGTCTGCATAATAGATTCATGACCCTTACTATCCCGGAGAGCAAATGTGTCATAGTAGTCCGGAGGACTGGAGAAATCCAACGAGCAAGCAGCAGCGTATTCGCCGCCATTAGTATCGAGAAGTTTGAGGACGTCGCTCGGCTGGTTAACGAAAGAGAGTCTTTGGTTAGAATACACCTTCGCAGAAGACAAGCTGACTCGTACTCACCGTGAACACAACGTCATTCAGAAACAGAATCTTATCGAAAGTGATACCCTGCCGTGCGAGATCCTGCAGAGGCAACAAGCTCAAGTTCCGTATCCGCGCTAGATACGGCACTCGCCGTAGTTGTTTCTGCCCATCGGGAGTGCGAATCCAGCCCTCGCCATCCGCAGGTGCGGCTAATTCATCTTCATGTGTTACAGGCGACAAAGTGATATTCCGGGGTACCCGCATTCGTTCGAGTTCCCAGTCCAGTTCTCTCAATGCGCCTTTCGTGTTATCGTAGCTCCCGCTTTCGTATATGCTGATGAACACATTTTCACGACCAAGCTTCAAGACCAGCTGGGTGAGTGCCTTGCTCCAATGACTGCGTAGAATGAGCTCATTGTTCCAATTGATGCTTGCAATATATATTCGTTCTTGTTTCTGTGGCCGGCGTCGGAGGGCAGTATACTCGGCTTCGTAAATTCGGTGCTGAATCAGATGTATTTCGGCTAGATTCCATATTGCGAAGATTATAATCAGAGCCCGGGCGATGCGATACCGGAGGACTCGTCGGGAGGTGGACAAAATCGTCATGGAAAGCGAGGGTATTGGGGAGATTGGTGCTTTGGTGTCAACGTCGGGGTCGGTTGCGATGTGCGCGATATGGTCTTTTTGACATACATGACTGGAGATGTTCGAGAGACCCTGGATAGAGGATATTCAATATTGCTAGAAGGGAGAACTTGGCAATCAAGGGATGTTCCAAGATCAATGTGAGAATGTATACTTCCCAAAGCAGAAATATCAACGATGATCATCGACGAAAGGAGTAAAACAGTTATTCGCCGATCGTCGTAAAGGAATTGTGACAGCCTGACTTTGAATCTTAATATGGTTGAACGCACGTGGAAGTATAGAAATGGTTCCTATGTTAATCTGAACAAGACAAAAACAATGATGAAAAGTGGTATACAAGGGATGAAACCCAGGAAGAAGTCTCAACCCAGGAAATGCAAAATAGCCGTCATAACAACCGCAATGCCAGCTACTCTCTTGAATCCCAAATGGCACCGGTTGCCCGCCCCTGTCTGACTTGCCTCAGGAGCTAACGCCGTCGTACTAACTCCACCCTCAACCCACGGCTGCCCAGGCAGTGAATCCGAGCTCACGCCGATCTCCGCCGCGCTAAGGAGCTGGTTTTCGAGCATCTCGCAGTCGAGCCGGTTATCGTTCTCGGGTATGCTGTTGGTGACAGAGATTGGCAGGTCAAAGACAGTATAATAGTCAATCCCATTCCAGCGGAAAGATTGGTGCATGGAAATGTTGTATGTCCCGCGTGCCGAGTCCTTTGAGCCAGAGTCGTCTCCCACGAGACACTCGGGCCAAATCCAGTTCACATGTTTGACGGTGGATGAGGGCTCCAGGTCCAAGATGGGACCGACGTAACTTGTGTTAGACGCGGGCTTTGTGCCGTTGGAGATGGTCAAGTTGTGCGACTCGGAGGTTAAGAAGAGTGTGATGTCGTGGAAGCGGGTGGACGAGTCGGGTTGAGTTGATGCCGGCCACGGTAGTTGGCCATTGCCGGACACGTCGATTGCAATTTGAAGGTTGTCTAGGAAATTAGCAAAGGGTCGATATATTCTGGTGTATTGACTTGCCTCCTCCGAGGGGCGTGTTAGGTTGTGGCGCATCGACAATTGCCAGTCCTGGCGTGTAGATTTGGCCGTTGACGATGGTGATGTTGACCATGCTTTCCAAGTCTAAGATTTTAATCCAGGTCTGTAGTATTTTTTTCTTCTTTTTCGCAGAAACACAACCTACGCTGTCGTGTTCTTATTCTCTTTGCGCTAAGGGGCTCATTTCCGACAGCTCCGCCGTTGTCCTTAGCGTATTGGGATTAATTTTATTTCTTCGGATCATTGGTCTGGCTATGTCTCGAAGTTGCTAATTATCCTTCCTCGATATTAATCCTAGTCAATAGGGGTACATGGCACATTTGACCACTGCTCATTTCAAACCTATATTTGGGAGGATATAGTCGTCTTCTCCGCGGTGCATCATACCAGTCGATAGTGACCGAGTTATCATTGAGGTGTTTCTGTAGATCATGCTATATATTTTATATTTTATATACATCTTCTGACAGGAACCCCCCAACGTTGTCCATGCCTTTCTTCCCCGTTTCTATCCACCTTACCTGAATCCCCCTTCGATATCGGCATTTTTCAACCTCATGTGTAATCAACGCCTATTGCTATTGTGTTTATCTTTGTACGTAGAATCAGGAATTACTCGAGTTGCTCCTCATTACTCTAGATATTTCTTGTTTTTATTTTGGCGGAAATCATTGAAAGGAATATGAATTTTTGGATTGGTCAGTAGTACACTAGATCACCTAGTTGTTGAGCAAGTGTTGTCCACTTGCTGCGGCTTGATGATAGTGGTGGTAATAGGTGGTGCTTCTGGCATCACGGCATTATCCTCGACGGTAGACGATGGAGGGGGGAGGCGTGTTCAGCAGATGCCTGGCTCGGAGCCGCCAGGGCATCTTGGTTAGGTGTGATCACGGGCTCCTCATCCCAGTTCATGTCAATGTCTTCGTCGGTGACCAGTTCCATAGTATCCTGCGACCCATCTTCCTGCAGCGGGGCGGCGGCAAGTTCTTGGCCCTTGGGTGAACTAGCCCGCGACTGAGTATCGGTCCACTCGCTCGGAACGGCACGGTCGGACCCACTCAGAGTCGGCTCAGGGACAACATGCACCCTCCGAACTCTCTCAGTCCACAATGGCGTAGCGTGGGCTGACTTGATTTGGGCTGGCTCACTAGGAGCAGGCACACCCAAAACGTCGTCGGACACATTCACTCTAAGCGAGGTGGGCTCCGGGGCAGCTTGAGTCGGCTCGGGAACAGCGGGCTCACTCAAAGCTGCCTCAGTCCGCACCTGCTCGGTCTTGAAAGTGTCGATTTCATCCGAATCAGCTTGAGCCGGCTTGGGAACAGCGGGCTCACTCAAAGCTGAAGCGGGAAGAACCTGTTCAGTGGCCTCTAGGGCAACTCGAGTCGGCTGGGGAACAGCTAGCGCACTCATAGCTGCCTCAGTGGGCGCCTGCTCGGTATGCCGGGGCGACTAGAGGGATAGCGTAGGAGGAATGGGCTATGTCGGTGCCGTGATCCCGTGCGGGGGACCCTGGTTGTTGGTGTGGGGAATGGCGGGGGTGGGGGCACCCGCCATTTGAAACCCAATGACGCCGTTACGGCGGGCTGGTGCGTGTGGGTTTGCCATCACGAACTGCGAGATAGGTTAGATATGATGCTCGAAAGCTTTTGCAAAGTGACTGAACTCACTGTCTCGAAATGGCAAACAGAGACGCGAGAGAGGTTTGTAAGGGCCCAGAGACTGGGCACGAATCTATGCGACGATGCGTTAGAAAAGGTAGACAGCTTACTCGGAAGGGTAGTTGGCACTAACCAGCAGATCTTTTGTGCACTTCGCAGATGAACCACGAAGGGAAAGGATGGGATCTGATGAAATCTCTGATGATAGAAAAAAGAAGAGAGGAGAAGAAGAAGAAAAGAGAAGTTGAGAGCAAAGGGGGTGGGCGCGAATCTGTGCGAAATGCGTCGGGAAAAGGTAGCCGGGTTACTTGGAAGGTTAGTTGGGACTAACCATCAATGGCAATGGTATTGTCTCTTAGTAGATGCTTCTCAGGCTGAAAAGCAGATAGATCGAAAGAGACGATGATAAAATGGTTTCCTAGCGTCGAGGCCTAGGGCATAGGACGAGGTTTTGCCCTTCGGATTTAGGCGACGGGAGAGAACGGAGGACGGAGGAAGGAAGAGGAAGGAGAAGCGAGTATTTATAGTCCTAGAAACCATGTTAGTAGAACACAAGGGGTAAGTAAGAATGAGACGAACTCACGAACGCAAGGCATGGGTATATATAGTGCCATTCGGTGAAGATGTGGAGATGTGGAGGGGTTGTAAGAAGAGAGAAGATGAAGAAGGAAGAAGATGGTATTTATAGCTCACAGTTCTAAGGACCACGAAATTACTCTGCTACCTGATACTTAGGGTATCTTCTTCGTTTATTATTTATCTATCCATCACGTCTTCACCTTGGTATGATCCATTTGGTAATCTCAGAGTATATATACAAACCTTCTATAAAGTGCGCATACAATACCTAGGTATATTCTAACCCGAAGATACATGTGTCTTTGTATATCACTCTACTCTCACTCTCATCTCAGTCTATTCTCACTCTCCTCTCTAGTCACTTACTGTACATTCTGCTATTATTCCTTACTTTTGTTCCTAATGATCTTTACTCATTATGTGAGTTAGCTAGGCTAGAAGACTGCCCACTTTTATCGTTCATTTTCGACTCGCAAGGTGTCTAGGGGAAATCATGGCAAGCCTACCAACAATTACCCTTGTTATTCAAGGTCTGAGGGCTGTTAAGCAAAGATGAGGATGATTTGCAGGCGAGTCTGGTCGGTTCAAGGCATCTACTTCAGATGCTAGTTGTATGTTGTTTGTCTGTACGTATGGAGCTATTACCTTGGTACATATTATGTTATGCTGATGTGCGTGTTATAGGTAAGATGTATCGTGTACATGTGAACCATAGCAAATGAAACGCTGGATTCCCGTATCAATTTCTCTTTCCTCTGCCTCCCCATTCACGTTAGTCAAGGCTAGGTGTCTATGGTAGATGATGCGCTTCATGGCTGGTCGGGGTACGATTTTGTAAATATGGCTCGGATATACCGGATACGAAGTTAGAAGTTACTCCATTCTAGGTTATTCCATTGCAATGTTCACGAAAAGATGTCCTAAAGAGAAAGAGAACGGAACAAAAAGGTATCAAGCACGAAACATATTAGACGCGATCAACAAACAGTAGCGAAAAGGCTTTTCCAGAAAATAGATATGGGGCAACAACCAGTGTCTTCACCATAAAGAAAAACTCTTGGACACAGAATGAGGAGAAAAGGATCACCGTTTGTCACCCCAGAGACCAACAATGCCAATAGAAAGCGCAATACCAGACAACCAAGTGCGCGCGCGGTGGAGCCGGCGCTCCCGGTCCATCTCGCGCTGAACGGTCTCGCCATTCAGGTCTTCCTCAGCCTCAACCACGACAAGGTCTTCATCCTTCTTTGTGGTCGAGTCCCGGACAAGGGAGAAGTGGGAAACGTCGCGGATGACAGCCGAGGCCCAGTTCTTGAAGCCGAGGTGACGGTTGAACCAGTAATCAACACCGTGGGCACCGATTGTAGAAAATGCCCACAGCCAGACCATGTATGGGTGTCGGCGGCGCGGAGAGGACAGGCACCATGCGAAACAGAAGCAGCTGTTGGTCAGGAAGGAGAGGCGCAGTGCATATCGGCGGGTTAGACGCTTCACTTCGTTTAGGGAGCGGGCGGCGGTTGTCGCTGTTGGAAGGAGCTGTAGAGCCGGGATTGTAATGTTTGATGTGGAGTAGGAGAGGCCCTATAAGTTTGAGAGGGGTTGTTAGTCTTGTTGGCCATATTTTATGATGCGATAGATGCGGTTGACGTACGGTAAGAAGACCGAGGGAGACAGTGCCAACAAACTTGCTGACGCTGATGGGACAGGCCATGTTGCAGAATAAAAAGCTAATCACTTGTCTCGGATTTTGTATTCAATGAAAACAACGAAGTCCGAAATTGGTCGAGTCGAATATTCGCGTCAACAATGCAAAGAAGAGAGACGGTTCTTTTTCGGTGACGTCGCGGTCCGCCCACACGCCAGCCAATCAGCGGGTGGCCTTTCTTCATCGCAATGAGAGGAATCTATATGTTCTTTCTATGATAGATTAGTGGCACTATATATGTGTGGATATAAGCGTGGTCTAACTTATGCTTGATTTAGTGTTGAATTCTATGTATGCGGCTGTATATAGGACGCAGATCGACGTCTATGTGAATATATATGAGAACGTCTTATCGCTGGCCAATTTTCACGGTGTATATGGAACGACAGGAAAACAAACCTTCTCCTCCTGGAACTCTTGCGAACTTATATTTTACATTGGTCCCCGCGTAAGCAACAAAGGTTCCAGTTTCGGAACTAACTTCTGGTGATTCCATATGTGCAGCTGGCGAATTACTGGAACAGAGAAAATGTCCCCAAGTATGGGGTGCCCCAACACGTACTTCGCATTAGTGCTGGGCCCGAGAACAGTGACCAACTGTTAGCAACTGTCGCCAAGGCACTTAAGGAAGTGGAGCTGTTTGAGTCGCAAAACACTGCCTAGCTTGTTGATTTTTGAGAGCGCAGTCTAGTAGATAACCAATTCGCTTTAGAAAAATAGATGTACGTATACACGTTTGCGAATAACAGCAAGCATAGTTCCCTTGACTCTGAAATAGTCGGATACATGTATGCCTGGACACCTAGATACGGGCTGATACAGTCTATGAAGAATGAATGAATCCCTAGAGGGTGATGAAGGCGCGATACACAGATAATGAGGACTGAGTACCACTATCATTCTCTACATACAGCGTATCAAAGAAAGTGTTGGCTGTAACAGCTTTGGGATAATTCCTCAAAAGCTTCCAAGGTGGCATATTCGCATAATATCTTATGCATTACAAACTTGGGCGCATAAAGTTCATAAATGCATAAATCCGTGAAGCCGAGGTCCGACTGTGGGGAAACGGGTGTCATTAAATCACCTGGGGCCGACCTCCTGAACGTCCCCCAAGTCCCCCACAATCTTTAGACTGAGTTATCCAGGGGTGTACATAGTAACCAGAATGCCGCTGCCCAAGACAGAATACTTGAGTGACTCTTGGAAGGATGGGATCTTCGGTAAGCTCTCTTTTAGCCCGTCGCCACCGCACCCACGCTAATTCCTGATCCAGCAAACAAGGTCGTCTTCTGCACAGGTGGCGCGGGCACTATCTGTAGTGCCCAGGTCCGGGCCTTAGTACACCTGGGTGCCAAGGCCTGCATCATTGGCCGTAATGTAGAGAAGACCGAGCGCGTTGCCCAGGACATCGCGACAGCGCGACCCGGTGCCAAGGTGATTGGCATTGGTTCCGTGGACGTGCGCAAGCTCGAGAATTTGCAGCAAGCAGTTGAGCGCTGTGTCAAGGAGCTAGGAGGAATTGATTTCGTCATGTACGTTGATATAGTAACTTGACGGCAGTCTTCCATTCTCAATACTGATAGTATCCGACAGTGCTGGAGCGGCGGGTAACTTCCTCGCCTCCATCGAGCAACTCTCGGTCAACGCTTTCAAATCAGTAATGGATATCGACGTCTTGGGCTCTTATAATACCCTCAAGGCGACCCTTCCGTACCTAAGGGAGTCAGCAAGCAAGCACAGAATGGACTCAACGACTCGTGAGTGCACCATTGGGTGAATCCCGAACCTCTGTCTATCGTTGCAACTGACAATCCTTCAGTTCAACCATCACCGGTTGGAACCGGTGGAAGAATCGTCTTCGTCAGTGCCACCATTCACTATCGGGGTATGCCTTTCCAGAGCCATGTATCGGTTGCCAAAGCTGGTATCGATGCCTTGTCGCACAGTGTCGCAATCGAGTATGGTCCTCGCGGTTTGACTTCCAATATTATTGCGCCCGGTCCTATTGCGCAAACTGAGGTTAGTATAACCCTCAACAGTGTTATGCGTATGGTAAAAATTGGTCCACTTACCATTCTGCAGGGTTTGGAACGCCTGCTACCAGCAGATGCCCTGGAGGCTTACACCAAGGCCCAGCCGCTGGGCCGCTTCGGCCATGTCCGCGACATCGCCGATGCCACGGTGTATCTTTTCTCAGACACTGGCAGCTATGTCAGTGGTCAAACGCTTGTTGGTGAGTTGTCAGATAACAACAACGTGATGGACGCTCCATACTGACACTAAACAGTTGATGGTGCAAACTGGCGCATGTCAGCAGGCGGTGCTTCCGGTGGGAGCCTTTCTTACCCAGACTTTTTACTTTCGGGAGATGAAGTACCCAACGTGACCGGCAAGAAATCTAAGCTTTGAGCTACTGAAATCATGCACAAGATATTGATAATACATCGGATCATTTTGGATAGATAACACTACGTATAACTACATGGATTTGACAGATAGACATTATATCCATTCATGACATTTCTGATGTTGTCGCCTTGACTAGATCAACCCAAGTTGCTGTTATCGCATGCCCAAAGTGCTGTGCCCTGTCTTCACTCTGCAAAGCACTCCTCCCGACACTTGTATGTGTGACAATACTATATAGCAAACCCAAAGCGACCCGTGCTCCATAGACGCTAAGATGGTGCAATGGCTTTCTTCACCGTTGCTAGCTGAGGAGCGGGGAAGGCATGGATACACTCTGTTATTTAGGCTTGGGAACAAGATTTCCCCGTTTGAATGGATGTCTTTCTTCATGTTGTGGAAACGTCATCTTCACAGATGCCCCTTGCCTGTATAATTGGGTGTTGGGTGGTTTTCGAAATTATGAAACCAATAGGGGTGAATCGTCACATTGAACATCCTTCGCTGGCGGATCAGACCACTTCCCGGATGTTTGCTGCGAGGGCTGCTGGTAGTTTGAAGCTTCCTGGGCGTCTGGACAGGGGATTTGAAGCGGAAACAGTGTCAGTCTCCTTTGCACGACAGATATTTTGAGTAATTCGGCAAAATGAGACGCTTACCTCCACCCCGTACCGATGAGAAAATCAAGTGGAATGGGATCCCTGCCATGGGAAGGTCAACGGGTATGACTACAAAGGTCTCGTATCGCGGTTGAGGGTCTGTTAGAGACAGTTCGGTTGTTAGATCATCAATTGCGTCAACTGGGACACGAGATCTTGGGAAAATGGTCCAAGGTCGATCTTGACATTTGGGTCGTTTCGCTTGATGGAGTATCTCCATGATGCGAAGGCCGTCGTGTGATTGTTCGCAATGTAGGCTAACCCAGGTGGGCGCGTCTGCTTTGACTCAAGCGTAGATCCCCACGGACAGCTTGCTGGTTGGTGGCCGGTGCTTGGTTCGCTTGACGGATCCGGCCCGTACCATGCTCGTATGTATTTGTGCTGTTGTGGGACCGAGGGACCGCCCATCCCCCCAAAACGGCTCTAGGGATATGATTTTCCTGTTAGCAATGACTCCCAGTGTAGGAGGGCTTGAAACGCAGTATATTCATATGCCAGAACAGTAGAACCCACAAAAGCGTGCAGATCGTCCCGTGAATGCGTGACGACGAGAGTCGGGGCAGGACAACTTTTTTGACCAAGAATCATGGTGACAGTAGCCCCCGCCATGACTATATTTTAGAACGTAAGTAGACCTGGCGGTACGCAATCGCCAAGACTTCCAAGCTTTCGTTAGACCATGGAAGGAAAATCTACTCGGTAAACCGAGTGCACTGGCCTTCGGCAAGCCGAGAACAATTTAGCCGCAACCACATGGCGCAGATCTCGAGGGCATGTATGTCAGCGAGCTACTGCTGGGAATCTCTACGTAGAGCTAACTCTAGAAAAGGTACAATTGAATAGACACATATTCAGAAAAGATGTAGACTGTATTGCTGGATGAGACATCCTATTCCTAGAAAAAGAGCATTCAAGGGACCAATGAGACATCCCATTGTTCTCTTTATTGGAGATCTCATAATAGCCATTGTTGGAGAAAGACCCTGCCATCAATAAACAATGGGGAGCCTATTGATTGGTCTCAGGAGGTGAGACCAAGCCATTGAGCAGGTCATTGACCCAGAAGGTGCCAGAGCCTCACCAACACGTCGCGTGTCGAGGCCTACCTATATCTTCTCCCCTTTCCTCTCAACTTCTCTTTCTTCTTCTCCTCCTCTCTTCTTTTTTTCCATCATCAGAGATTTCATCAGATCCCATCCTTTCCCTTCGTGGTTCATCTGCGAAGTGCCCAAAAAAACTGCTGGTTAGTGCCAACTCCCCGTCCGAGTAAGCTGTCTACCTTTTCTAACGCGTCATCTTATAGATTCGCATAAGAAATCTCCCCCCGCGTGCCTGTTTGCGTTGCCATTTTCGAAATTGTGAGTTCAGTTACTTTGTAAGCAATTTTTTGAGCATCATATCTAACCTGTCTCGCAGTCGTAATGGCAAACCAACAGCGATCAGCCCGCCGTAACGGCGTCATCGGGTTCCAAATGGCGGGTGCCCCCACCCCCGCCATCCCGTCCCTCAACAACCAGGGTCCCCCGCACGGGATCACCCCCCTGGTGGGCCCCGACACAGCCCATTCTTCCCCCCTTGGTGTCCGACCACGACAGACATCGCGCGGAGTCACCGCGTTGAGCGCAAGTCTGGCGGATGCCGAGGCGACTATTTCTCGCCAGGAGAGCGAGCAGAACAACGCCGGGTCCCAGGTGTCTGCTCTGCGATCCCAAGTGGCGACCCATCGCACCACTCGGTTTGTTGATCAAGCGCATATAGATGCCTTGATCAACCGGTCTTACAACGACCGGGCTCGCGACATCGACCGCCAATTCCGGATCCTGGAGGACCGATTGGACCAGGTGTCTGAAGAACTCGAGCGCGCTGAAGGAAACAAAGCTGCCCTCCAAGGTCTTCAGTACGCCCTCCAAAAGGACCGGCACGATGTCCAGGATCTGCGACAGATAGTCGCAGCCGCTGAATTCAACCTGCAGCGCCAACAACGCCTTGCGGGTGCCGAGGACCGAATGAAAGGCCTCGCCAGGAACCTCAACCACATGCTTGCCGCGGCCATGCAAGCCACAAGGGACAGTCAGGTGCGGGCTCGCAGTGCTCCGACTGTTGAGTCCACCACCAACCCTGTGGGTATTGCGCGTCGTCACGTCGTGGGAAGCCAGGAACCAGGCTCCCATGGGCATGCATCTGATTTCCACCCGCAAGAGCTCGGCAAAGGGAAGGCTCGTGACCCGGGACCGCTCCTCTCTGAGGGTCCCGGTGCTGGTAGTGACGCCGAGTCCGTCGTCGACGATGGCGACTGCTCGATGAGGTCGCGGTCTGAAAGCCCTAGCGTGCTTTCCGACGTGATGTCATTGGACAGCCGCAGATCGTCGCGGGCTAGCTCACCCAAGGGCCAAGAACTTGCCGCCGCCCCGCTACAGGAAGATGGGTCGCAGGATACCATGGAACTGGTTACGGACGAAGACGTTGACATGGACTGGGATGAGGAGCCCGTGATCACAATCAATCAAGATGCCCTGGCGGCTCCGAGCCAGGCATCTGGTGAACACGCCTCCCCCCTCCATCGTCTACCGTCGAGGAGAATGCCGTGATAGTTCCTGGTCTGGCCTCTAACGCCGCCCCCTCCCTCTCTGATATTGCCCGCCCGGATCCCTCTGATATTGCCCGCCCGGATCCCTCTGATATTGTCATACCGGATGCCCCTGTTGAACCCTTGAAGCCAGCCAAAAGCCGAGGCCGCCCACACGTGCGCAAGCAATACGCACGAAATGCACGATACCAGCCATACCAACGGCGCTCTGTGCGTCGTGTCCGTCGTGCCCGTCGTACCCGTCGTGTCCGTCGTGTCAGTCGTGTCCGTCGTGTCAGTCGTGTCCGTCGTGTCAGTCGTGTCCGTCGTGTCAGTCCTACCCGTCCTGTCAGTCCTGCCCGTCCTGTCAGTCCTACCCGTCGTGCCCGTCGTGTGCCCCAGATGGCCATCGAGTCCGTCAACATGCCAGTGCGCAAACGGACAGCTGGCGTGGACAATTCGAGCGGGGATGAGCCTACCCGCAAGAAGAGGGCCACGGACAATATTATCGCAAGCAACGGATCCCGGTTGCTTGCGATATCAGACAGCTACACATGTCACACTGCAGTGAAAGTGGAAGTGCCAGTCATGAGTGTGCCAGCTGTTACGCAGCCAGCTCAGACCGATTTCAAGTACACTGAGGGTGTCTCAACCGAGCAGGTGCCGACTGAGGCAGCTATGAGTGAGCCAGCTGTCTCTAAGCCAACTCAAGCTGCCTCGGAGACCACCGAGCAGGTTCATCCCGCTTCAGCTTTGAGCGAGCCCGCTGTTCCCAAGCCGGCTCAAGCTGATTCGGACGAAATTGACACTCTCAAGACCGAGCAGGTGCCGGCTGAGGCAGCTTTGAGTGAGCCCGCTGTTCCCAAGCCGACTCAAGCCGCCTCAGAGGCCACCGAGCAGGTTCTTCCCGCTTCAGCTTTGAGCGAGCCCGCTGTTCCCAAGCCGGCTCAAGCTGATTCGGACGAAATCGACACTTCTAAGACCGAGCAGGTGCGGACTGAGGCAGCTTTGAGTGAGCCCGCTGTTCCCAAGCCGACTCAAGCTGCCCCGGAGCCCACCTCGCTTAGTGTGAATGTGTCCGACGACGTTTTGGGTGTGCCTGCTCCTAGTGAGCCAGCCCAAATCAAGTCAGCCCACGCTACGCCATTGTGGACTGAGAGAGTTCGGAGGGTGCGTGCTGTTCCTAAGCCGACTCCGAACAGATCAGACCGTATCGTCCCGGTCCAGCGAACTGAGTACATTCAGAGTGTGCGTGCTGTCCCTGAGCCGACTCTGAATGCGTCCGACCGTGCCGTTCTGAGCGAGCGGACCGATACTCAGTCGCGGACACAGGCGATGCCCACAATGCGCTTTCGCAGGGTTGAACGTCGGCCAAACTTTTACAAAGCCCTGAAGGGGTTGCAGGTCACAGCAACCTCTCGGAGGCGCTCCACCTCTTCCCTGGTGGCCAGCCCCGAAGACGCTTCGGCAGAAAATGCCGTTGCAACAGGGGCAGATTCCCGTGCGGGGGTTTCGGAAGGCGCCAAGAGGGTCGAGGATGCCGAAGACCCAAATTGCAGCGCTCAAAAGACTGCAGGAGACGTACAGGAGGAAATGGGCGGAGAAGACGCAGCGACTTCTGGTCTTCAAATGCCAGGAGCTTGGCCTTCCGACCCACCTGTCATCACTGCGTCTGGCGAGTCAGACATGCATGAGGGCTCGGATCTATTGCGGGTACTATGGACAGGAACTCGATGGGCCTCCTTTGGTGTATTCGCTATGGTGATTGTGACTCTGCTGTCGTCCCCATTGTGGCTAGGTCACCTCGAACACCTTGCGTACGCCTTTGAGGGCCCAGAGCAGTTCCTGGAGGGACTGCGCGAGGAGTATGGCTATGTTCCACTCTTGGAGTGGATTATCCATGTCATCTTGCGTAGTTTTGCCGGAGACCGGACATTGTTCGGTTGATGGCAACTGACAACCCAAAAACGATGCTTCTATTGCAAGGCAGGAAGCTGGCAAGTCCGACGATTGCCGCTTCACCTGCACAAGTGCAATTACACACACCTGTTGCGGACCCTTCGGGGTCATGTATGATGTCTTCGATAAGATATATAACCATATTTATATCGCACCCACTGCCTACCCAGGAAACTGGGTAGATCATCTATGGTGGGGTCAGAGTGATATATTAGATGGCCATGAAGCAACAGAGTCCGATACGGGACACCGCGAGCGTGTCCAGCAGGCTGACCATGCCACCATCAGCAACCGTCAGCTCCTGGGAGTGGAGAACATTACATGATCTCCTAGGAGCTGGCACGGTGGCACAAACCATGCCATCTATATGGTCAGCCTGCTGGACACGCAGCAGGAACAACGCGCCAGCCCCTGGGAGACGGGATATCACCTCCCGGGGGGCTGGCAATACAGCACAACAGCTACCACCTGCGTGTCCAGCAGGCTGACCATGCCACCACCAGCAACCGCCAGCTCCTAGGAGTGGAGAGCATTACATGATCTCCTAGGAGCTGGCACGGTGGCACAAACCATGCCATCTACATGGTCAGCCTGCTAGACACGCAGCAGGAACAACAACGCGCCAGCCCCTGGGAGACGGGGATATCATATCACCTCCCGGGGGCTGGCAATACAGCACAACAGCTACCACCTGCGTGTCCAGCAGGCTGACCATGCCACCACCAGCAACCGCCAGCTCCTGGGAGTGGAGAACATTATATGATCTCCCGGGAGCTGGCACGGTGGTCCAAATGCCACCTGCATTGTCAGCCTGCTGGACACGTAGGAGAAACAACAACGTGCCAGCCCCTGGGAGACGGGGATATCATATCATCTCCCGGGGGCTGGCAATACAGCACAACAGCTGCCACCTACGTGTCTAGCAGGCTGACCATGCCACCTTGCAACCGCCAGCTCCTGGGAGCGGAGAGCATTACATGATCTCCCGGGAGCTGGCACGATGGTCCAAATACCACCTGCATGGTCAACCTGCTGGACACGCAGTAGGAACAACTCGCCAGCCCCTGGGAGACGGAGATATCATATCATCTCCCGGGGGCTGACAACACCAACAGCGCGCGCCAGCCCATGGGAGATAGGACCATTATATGATCTCCCAGGGGCTGGCAATGGCACGACACCTGCCACTGCACGTTCAGCAGGCTGACTATGCCACTTTACAATGGCACAAACACGCTTCGATGCCATCTGCATAGTCAGCCTGCTGAACAGCCAGCCCCTAGGAGATGGGACCATTATATGATCTCCTAGGGGCTGGCAACACCAACAGCGCGCCAGCCTCTGGGAGCGGGGACCATTATATGATCTCCCAGGGGCTGGCAATGGCACAACAGCTGCCACCTGCGTGTTTAGCAGGCTGACCATCCTACCTTCAGAAACCTCCAACATGGCCAGCCTGTTAAACACGCCAGCCCCTAGGAAATGGGACCATTATGATCTCCTAGGGGCTAGCAACACCAACATCGCGCCAGTCTCTGGGAGCGGGGACCATTATATGATCTCCCAGGGGCTGGCAATGGCACAACAGCTGCCCCCTGCGTGTTTAGCAGGCTGACCATCCTACCTTCAGAAACCTCCAGCATGGCCAGCCTGTTAAACACGCCAGCCCCTAGGAAATGGGACCATTATGATCTCCTAGGGGCTAGCAACACCAACATCGCGCCAGTCTCTGGGAGCGGGGACCATTACATGATCTCCCAGGGGCTGGAAATACGGCATAAAAGCTGCCGCCTGTGTGTTTAGCGGGCTGACCATGCCACCTTCTGCAGCCGCCAGCTCCAGGAGCGGAGAGCATTACATGATCTCCTACGAGCTGGCACGATGGTCAGCCTGCTAGTCACGTAGCAGGAACAATGCGCCAGCCTCTGGGAGCGGGGACCATTATTTGATCTCCCAGGGGCTGGCGTGTTCAGCAGGCTGACCATGCCACCTTCTAGAGCGACTGCGCCAGCTCCTGACAGTGGAGAGATTACATGATCTCCTAGGAGTTGGCCTTATGGTCAGCCTTCTGAACCCGCCGATTCAACAGCAACCCGCCAGCCCCTAGGAGATGGGGACATCAAATGTTCTCCTAGGGGCTGGCACCATGACATGATCAATAGGCCAGCTCCTGGGCGTGGGGAACATTATTTGATCTCCCAGGGGCTTGCAATAGCACAAGAGCTGCCACCTGCGTGTTCAGCAGGCTGACTATGCCACTTACAATGGGGCAAACACCCTTCGATGCCACCCGTATAGTCAGCCTGCTGAACAGCCAGCCCCTGGGAGATGGGACCATTATATGATCTCCCAGGGGCTGGCAATGGCACAAACACGATTTGATGCCACCTGCATAGTGAGCCTGCTGAATTCGCCAGTTCGTCCATGTTGTCAGCCCCTAGGACTTGGGGACATCAAATGATATCCTGGGAGCTGACACGAGCAACAGGCGAGCTCTCGGTAGTGGGGGACATTATACAATCTCCCGGGGGCTGGCAACATGGCATGAACACAATCCAATGCGGTCTACATATGTTCAGCAGGCTGACCGTGCCAATGCGCAACAGTCACCAGCTCCTAGGAACGGGAATATCAGTTGATTTCCTAGGAGCTGGCATCATGGCACCTGCGCAATGAGCAGGCTGATGGTAGGAACTTGCAACAACCGTCAGCTCCTGGAAACTGGGAGCATTTTATGGTCTCCCGGAAGCTTGAAAACCTGATACTGCAGTATGCGCCTTGGTCCTACTATTCACCAGGCCGTGCACATTTCGCACTCGGCGAAAGCCCACGCCACCATCAACATTGTGACTCGTCACCTTGAAATGTATGATGCAGTATCACATATAACCCAGAGCTCTCAGGAGATGCCATGCCAACTCCTGGTAGCTGAAAGCGACGTGCAAACCGGATTATGCTGTGATATACGGAGTACGGCCATCAGCAATATTTCGAGCGCATACCCTATACGCTTGCAACTGGAGTCGTCGCCATCTTCCATTTTACAAAAGATTATGGCAACAATACCACATTGTATGCCACTCTGTATGCCACTCGGTGTTCCTCTGAGAGGGTCTTTGAGCCTACGCATCCAAACACGAATCTCCAAGCTCGGGAGATGCCGCCAACACAGTCAGCAGGCTGACTATCAGCCATCCACCAATCACAGCACGAGCCACGCAGGAGCTGGCGTCACCCACTCCACTTCCCGCTGAAAGAAGATCACTTATCTCCATACCCCCTCGAGATATTGTTCATCACGCTGTTGAGTCTACCTGTCTCATCAAATTTAAGGAGGGAAGCATCGCCTTGCTTCTGACTTACATTTTGCCTCCACCTTGGTTTCCTTCCATCGCCATGTTCGTGCGCTCCGTCTTGCTGGGTGGCGCCGCTGCCCTTGGCGCCAGTGCGATGCTCGTCGTCCCCGAGATGGAACCTAAAGTCGATATGATTGAAGATGGGTTTGTGAATGTTCACCCTATGCTTTTGGAGGACGTTCATCATGCGATTGTTGACCTGCCCTGCTCTGAATGTCCTCTGCGTGAAACCAACGACGAAGGTGTTGTTACCTGGGCGGAGGGCAAACCATCCTCTCTGGTAAGCATGATAGAATCCGTTTATTCATTTGAACTAGCTAACAGACCCCGGTAGACTCTGGATTTCTCGATCGAAGACAACTGCCTGCTGGCCAACGGCCGCCAAATATTCCCACCGGCCCCGCCTATTCCAATTCTTGCTGTACAACAAAATGAAGAGGGAGAGGACTCCAACCCAATGCCTGTTGGCTATGCCCTTGAGATCATGCCGATGGCCGCACCATCTGACGAGCCGGGCTATGAACTCCTGGATATCCGATTCACTGTCCTCGACCTCGAGACCCACCCAGTCCCTGTCGATACCGTTGCGATCACCGTTCTACAGGATCCCAACGGCGAGCTCTTCATCGCCCGGACTGAAATTGAAAACACCACTCCTGCCTCCGACCGCTTGTCCTGGAAGGAGTGCAACGGAAAGGCCAAATGCCTGCAGGAACTTCTGGTCTCTCGTATTCGAGGCCTGTTGGCTGGCGCCAAAGCTCGTGTTATGGGCATGACCAAAACCGGCCGCAAGAGCTGCCATGGCAAACACAAGGGCAAGACAACGGGCCACTATGAACAAGGCCATGACGGTATGCCTTTCCCTTTCCCGCCTCCTTTCGGGGAAGACGGTCGCCACCATGCCCACGCCCACGGCTCCGCTCGTCCCCATCATCACCACCCATACCACGGCGCTTTCGCCCGCACTTTCTCTCGCATTGTGCACTTTATCGTTGTCCCGGCTGTTTTGGGTGTCCTGGCTGGATTGACCGCCAGTGCCATTGGCATGCTGGTCGGCCAGGCTGTGGTTTTCCTCTGGCAACGCTACCGCGGCACCACTTCTTCGGAGCACAAGGCCGCCTGGGAGGACGGCGAGGCCTGTGAAAAGCAGGGCCTCGTGACCATTCCTCGTCCGTCCGAGGAGGTCCTTCCTGAATACACTGGGCCTTCTCGGAACCGAGCCTCACTCGATAAGATTTAAAAAAGAAAAAGAAAAAGAAAAAAAGAAAAAAAAAAAAAAAAAAAAAAAAAAAACAAAAAAAAGAAGAACACATTGATCTTGTCAAGCCCGCTGTCTTATTCGAGGGCCATTATCAGCCTGTCTGGACAGTGCTCAATTTCTCAGCTGGGGTTTCCTTCCTACGAAAAGTGCTCACGCAAATACACTGATTTCCCGAAACCCGACGACCGCTTAACAAATACAATACAAAATACACCTGGGCAACATACACTCCTTCAAGTCCTCTTTCAAGGGTCATCACCGGCCACCTCCAGACTGGCCTTTCAATATCTTTCCTTTGAATGATCCACCGCAAAACACACGCTTCTCTCACACCAGCGGTGAACTTGACAAGATCACTATCAATGACAAGCAAAAAAACAAAAAAACAAAATAAAAAAGAAAAAAGAAAAATCTACTGTCTCCGACCAAGAACGGTCACTAGGGTTGGCTCTCCACCGTCAATCCTCATAAATACACCAGACCTTGTGGTGCCAAAGGACCACTCGAAGGAACAAGACAAAACCTTGGAACAGCAAGACAGAACAAGACGAAACATGGGGCACAACCCGACACAAGACACAACAACACAAGCCATGGATCATCAAGCACAAGACATGACCAACCACACAAGCAAAAATAAAACAAGTGCAAGGACCAAAAGAAGGGCCCTGCTATCCTTGGGCACCAGCAATTGGCAGCCGGACTGGTCTTTCCACTCATTCGCCGGGCCAATCGGCCGGGAAACACCGAGCCATCATACTCAAGGGTCATCGACAGGAACAAAGCAGTCCACAAAAAAATAAAAAGAAAAAGAAAAATCCACGAAGTTCTGTTGTTGTTGATACCCTTGGCCACACAACCTGTCCGGCGGCACTTTCCACTTTACCCACGGCCAAACCCACGCATGCCATGCTGAACCTTCAGGTCACTCGACAAGAACACCAACAAGACAAAACAAAAAGAGTTCCGCTGTCGTCTCACCCAGACATGCCCATCATCAGCTACACTAGGCTCTCCACCTCTTTTCCGCCGTCAATCCACATGGTTGCAGTTAGCCCTATGAAGCTCGAGGTCAATCGACAAGAACAAAAGACAAAAAGAAAACAATGACAATAGTTTCCGCTGTCGCTTGGTCCACTTTCCCAGGGCCAAAAAGATCCACGTTCACGCCTTGTTGAAGCTCCGGTCACTCGACAAGAACGAAATCAACAAACAAAGAAGCAAAGGAAGACCAAGTTCCTCTGTCGTGTTCCTCTGTCGTTTGGCCTATGCCGATCACTTGCCAAGCCAGCTCTATCTTCTCTTTCCTCAACAGTCGATGCTTTTTGGTGCTTCTTACAGGGCCCTCTGTCACCCGAAAATCATGGGCGGTTCTGCCGTCTCTTGATTGAGGTCCAATTCCACTTGCACAGTCTGCATAGTGCTGAGTCAATGTCATATGCTTGTTCGCTCATAGTGAGCTATCCCACACCCAATTTTCAATGGCCAATGATTGCCTTGAGCTTGATTTTGTTCAAATCTTGTTTCGTGCCAAATTATCCTTTTGCCCTTGCCTTTTTGTCAATGTCTTGTTCTATTCCTGGATCTTGTCTTGTTCCAGTCTGTTCTTGCTCTCATTCTACCTACATCCTGTTTCATTTCAATGTGTTCTTCGATTTTTATGTTAAGCTCGCTCGAATCATGTTCTACAAATCCTGTCCTTTTCTGGACTTCTGTTTGGTTTCAATAAGTTTTTTTCTCATGTCAAGCTTGGACAGTGTGTTAAAATCCTCATGTCGTCTGATTATACTATGTTAGTGTCCTTGCATCTCAGGCTTGTGCAGTATTTCTTGTGTAATGTCTATATCCATGTCAATCAAGCCTCACAAGTGAATTATCTCTACATCTTAGGCTCTTCTCTGTAGTCGGTCATAGCCACTGTACTCAATGGTACTCCATCCAGATAGCGGAGCATATTGTAGAACTTCGCGGTATGTAACCTCTACCCTAGCTCTATATGGCAAACAAATGTCGACCCTTATATCTTTAGATGGCTCTTGTAAAAGTCTTGCCCCCTTGTAATTATTATTCACCTACATGTCGTATAAAGGCCGAGGCATATCCATCGTCTGCCGAATCTGATACGGCATCCCTTGCCCTAATCACTAGTGAGCTATTCGTATCTGTTCCATGCGCCAAGGGCATTTGAAGAACCCTCCAGATAGGAAACGAGCCATCCTGCACCGATTCAACGCGAGTTATGGCGTATCCGCGTACTTTAGAAGTCTGCTTTGATATATCGACCACCCGACGAGCCCTTACCACTGTAGCCAACGCCTTGGCAACCAACCGCAAGGGCGTCACTTCTCTCCACCTAGCTACCACAGACACAGAAGATCTAAGCATGGTTCAATCCCTACACAATGCTGGAGGAGCGGTTGCGAAAACTATAAGGGAATTGACAATTGGCTGTCGACGACGTCCTGATTGATACCAAACTTCAAGCTACACCACTCGGCGAGGTTGAAAGACGCGTGGGATTTGACAAGAGCAACGGCTTGGTTGCAGTAACTCGGTAGAAAAGGACAACAGCCTTATATACTTGCAATTGTGAGGATCGCAGACAACTATTTGGTTTCTTAGGTCAAAGCCTTGCCAGACAATTAGTGTAAAATGAACTTTTCAGAGTATAGCACGCGATAGCACACACACTAGAAGGTGTGAAAGAAGAGCATCTATTAGATATTAGACCTGACCACACGAATGCCACATATTAGGGAGCTCGTACAGTTGATGGCCGCATAACCTTGGAATCCCTCCCCGCTTATCAATTGACCTAGGTGGAACAAATGGCGGTAGGTACCAGAGCGTATCTCGTCTATAGGATATATCCCCGCCAATACGTTGGTCGTGCCCAATCTCCTATTTCAAGTCTCTCGATACTCATTACATATATGTAACGGAGGGTCAAGGTCGACAAAGATCGAACGAAGGAAGTACTTGCCATTTTCAGTCTCGGTGGAAAATGTCTCAAAAGAGTCGTCTGACAAATTTCCTTGGTAAGATCGGGATCGATATTCCCACCGGGCGTCATGCCATGCTCTAGCAGAACTATATCATCATCGAGGGGTTTAAACATTGCCGACTGGATTAGTTTCTTTCTACTAGATAGTGCTAGATAGGCCATCCATGGATATACTAGGTAGGAATATAATTATATAATCTAGTAAGTCTCTCGCTTCCTAACTAGTTAATAGAAACCCCTTCTTCTTTTATACGCGGCCCTAGGCTAGTTAACTAACTAGTTAACTAACGTAATCGGTAAGCGAACCGCCACTGTAAGCGAGCCGCCATCCTACAACCATAGATGGTTTTATAATGCATTTATCTCAACCAAAACGCCATTAAATTAAATTAACTAAAATCATCATCTATCTGGACATGTCTCTCTCCTATGTCCTGGCTTCCTACATACTCCACATGCTCGTCCGGCCTGGGGGGCGGCCTTAAACCTTCCGAAACCCGCTCACGATAGTTATTGATACGCGCAACTTAGGCCTCAAATGGCTCTGAACGTAGCTCACGAACCTCCTGAACTGAGAGATCCCCTTCGTGGACTATCGTCCTTGTAGATCGAGTTCGCTTTTGCTTCTTCTTCTCGTTTTCAGCGCGTAAATCGCTCACTTCTTTCTCTAGTAGTGCGGCGGATTGCATCGTCATTTGACAGGCTTTCAAAACCTGGTTTATAGCAGAATTAAGCGGGCTCGGGGGGCTTCTTGATCTTATACGAAGCAAGGCTTTGATTGACGAAGCTTGTTTTTACAATTGTATATAGTTCGAAGGCGTTTTTGGATCCCAATCACTACCCCGGCTGGGAGGGGGGGTAGGGGTTCGAAGACGAATATCAAGCTTCGAAATCACTCTTTCCGGTGCAAAAGGGACTAAACCAGCTGCTCCGAAGCTTGTTTTAATAGTCTCTGATTTAAAAGCTTCAATTCGTGCGAGAGGGTATGCTTCGAGGAAATCAAGTTTATCGATATGATTGATTCCGTTCCGCATTTTCATTTCAACCATCCGGCCGTACGAGCGTTTTAGCACCGCAAAACAGCCTATATCCAAAGGCTATAAAAGGTGAGAGGAATGCGGAGGCATACAGATTGGTATGATTTTGTTTTCTTCACAGATTTCATCGAACTTCGGGGTTAAATGACTTCCGTGGCCGTCAAGTATTAAAAGCCGATATATCCCCTTCGTACGCACAGAAGTGGTAGGAATAAAGAGCTTTTTTAGCCAGCGAAGTCCGATTTCATCAGAGGTCCATCTATTAGGACTAACTTCAAAGCGCCAGTCCTCCGGGAGGCTATCAAACCAAGATTCAATAAAGACTTTGCCTTTAAAAATCACACACGGCGGGAGGGCCCAGCCAGTAGCATTCGTACACTCGATACTAGTCACCCATTCTCGATTTCCAGGTTGTAAAAGTGCTCGCCGACCGTAGTATTCGCTTCTCGTAATCACCCTCGCAGTCGCCGTTAATCCCATCGCGAAACCGGTCTGATCAAAGTTATAAACGTCGTCCGGGTGAATCCCAAATTGTAAGATAGTTTTTTGAACAAGATTAAACCACCCCTTTATAACCTCCGGATCCTCACATTTCGCACGCTCGTAGTTATACCGTTTCGAAAACCGAGAGGATAGGAGAGGGCGCCGTTTCACAAAGTTATACACCCATTTTTCGCCGACCGAAGATACCGGGGTGATTCCGCGCTTCTCGAGGAGAACATTCGCCATTTCTCGCACCATAGAAGGCCGGGGAGCAGATCCTCGGGAATCCATAGAGAGAATCCATTTTTCAAGAGTTTCTTCTTCAATTTCGGATAGTTTACACGAATTTGCGCGTGTAATCCCTCGTTGAGTATGGCCATTAACGCGATCGCGTAATGTTGAACGTGGTATCTTGAAAATGCGGGCAGCAGCAGTAATATTACTGATATCTCCATTTTTCAAAGCCTGGATAGCTAATAAGATACTACCCTCTTGCTCTGCTAAATTTACAGAGGATTGAGAGCGAATTGGTGGCATAATGGGTGGTTGAATTAACTAAGTGCTAATTCATGGACGCGTTTTGGATAGGGTGGCGGCTCGCTTACAGTGGCGGTTCGCTTACCGATTACGTTATAGATCTGTAGAGTGCCTGAGGCCACTATATAATACAAACCCTGCAAACCCCTCGGGACGACAGATAAGGCTGATGATGGTCACGTGAACCCGGCATCATCACGCCCCCTCTTATCAATCCGACAACAACACCAGACGCAATCCTTTTGTTCTGCAGGCGTAGTCCTCGGCCAACGATGATTTAGCTTGTACGATGACCTTGAAGCTCCAATCTCAACTACGCACGGGCTTTTTTTCCTATTCCTAGCCCGGATCTGCTGGACTCGGAGTAACTGTAGCTTGATCCCGACATCATCGGTTATCGGCTTCAGGACATTCACATAAATTCCCACGTCACCTCTCCAACATGATACCGTGGTCGTCCTTCGTTCAAAAGGCCCAGAGCCTGATTGACCCCGCCAACTTCAACATTCCCGCCCTATCCTCGCCCGATCATAATCCCTCAAAGGCATCGTTATTCCGGCAACAATTCCGCCTCCCTGATTCTCAGAACCCGCTTCAAGAGATCACCGCTGATCTCGTTCTACCGCTACCAAATTCCTCGGCCAATCAAGGAGATGGCTCCCGCAAGGTTGACCGGGCGGGAAACACATATACTGGACGTTTGCATCTGAGTGAACGTTTCATATGCTTTTCAACCCAACCGACAAGCTTCATCCCCTCTGCCACTGCAAGTGCTTCGACCGCCTGGACTGGCCAGACACACGGCACTGGGCCATCAGGCAATGGATTCGTTCTCCCGCTATCCTGCATAAGACGTGTCGAACGCCTTCATAGCGCCAGTCATGTCTTCTCCCTTGCGCTCACAACGTGGAATGGTTTGCTCAATAAGCAGCAAGAACCCAACCTCGTCCCTCAACGCCTCATATTGCAGCTTGTCGGTAGCAGACAGGCCTGCGAGCGATTCTGTGACACACTGAAAAAAGGCCTGCGGGAAGGAATGAAGGAGGTTGACAACCTGCGGACTGTCGTCACGGATTGCTATTCGGAATATCTGCTCTCAGGTGCAAAAGGAAAGGGGCAAGATGGGAATGAGTCAGATACTCGTCAACCACCGGATGCCGGGCTGGGTCTGATTTTCCGCTACCCTGGCGATGCGCGCAAGCTGCGCGATCGCAGTAAGATGAGACTTTGGGGCGAATATTTCAGAGGTAAAAAGTCATCTATCTTTTGATCGTATATTCCAACATCTGACCGATCTCACTAGAAAATGGTCGCAATGCCACGTTGATTCGCCAACCAACATTCCACAAGCTGATCAGAGTTGGTTTGCCAAATCGGTTACGCGGAGAAATTTGGGAACTTACATCCGGTTCTCTGTTCCTTCGTCTACAATCCCCGATGCTGTATCAACAGACATTGTCCAAATTTGATGGACAAGAATCCCTTGCTATCGATGAGATTGAGAAAGATTTGAATCGCAGTCTGCCAGAGTATCCTGGATTCCAGAGCGAAGAAGGCATTGGACGCTTGCGGCGAGTACTCACTGCGTACAGTTGGATTGACCCGGAGATTGGGTATTGCCAAGCCATGAACATTGTGGTTGCCGCCTTGTTGATGTGTGTTTAGAACCCCCAGTTATTGAGGGTGTCTGCTAACTTGACCAGATATATGTCAGAGGCACAAGCCTTTTTCCTTCTCTCTGCGCTGTGTGACCGTCTCCTTCCCGGTTACTATTCAACAACGATGTACGGCACACTACTCGACCAGAAGGTGTTTGAGTCTCTAGTCGAGAAAACAATGCCAGTTCTCTGGGATCACCTCACCAAATCAGATGTACAACTTTCTGTGGTATCGTTGCCATGGTTTCTCTCGCTATATATTAACTCCATGCCGCTCGTCTTTGCTTTCCGTGTCTTGGATGTGTTCTTCTTAGAAGGGCCGAAAGTCCTCTTCCAGGTCGGTCTTGCCATTCTCCGAGTTAATGGCGAGGAGCTTCTCGAGACACAAGATGACGGGTCATTTATCTCTGTCTTGAAGTCGTATTTCTCACGACTGGATGAATCTGCCCACCCGAGATCAGAGAATCCCAAGCTTCGAGCCATCACTAGATTCCAAGAATTGATGGTGGTTGCTTTCAAGGAGTTTTCTGGTATCACTCACAGCACGATCACCGAGACACGCGAGAAGCACAAGGGCGCTGTGTTAGAAAACATCGAGACTTTTGCTAAGCGTACTTCTATTCGCAACCTTGGGCCCGAAAGCAAACGCCTGAGTGTGGATGATCTTGGAACGATATACGACCGCTTCTATGAAACACTGTACCAGTGGGAGCAACGCCAGAGAGTTATCGAGGAAGAGACGAGGCGGCAAGAGCGGAAGAGATCCCAGCGCCTTTCTATGCTTGCTCCTCCTGCGGATACCCAGGTTGGTCGTGTCGGTCTCGGGCCTAGCCCCACACATATGGACTATGAAGCCTTCCGGGAGTTTTTAGCGGCCACGTCCAAATGGGCAGTCGCTGACTCCCCTGGGCCATCAGGGAAAGAATCATCATCAGGGAAATCGGCATTGTGGGCGAACCGCAGACAGCCAGCAGACCATGAGTTCATGCAACGCCTCTACCGCAAGTGGGCCACAAACCCCGAGGAGGGATTGAATCTCCAAAATGTGGTGAATGGTCTCGCCCGGCTGAAGGGATCCCCTGACATCATGAACAACATCAACTATTTCTTCGACCTGTACGATGACAGTGGAAATGGCCAAGTTGATCGTGAGGGAATCCTCAAAATCTCCGAGGCGCTGTTGTTCCTCTCCCGGCGTGGGTTTGAGGGCACAATCACGGCCACCCCATCTGTGGAAAACCTGAACTCGACAGCAGACCGCGACCATGCTGAGAACTCGCTCACTACCGACGAGAAATTCCTTGGTAGTGTCAGCGCATTCATCCGTCGCTGTTTCGAATATGCGGACCCCAGCCACCCAGAAAACCGAAAAGCAGACCAGCAAGATGCAACGGCAGAGGCAACTGAGAAGCTAGACTCTTTTGCCATTGGCGATGATGACGAAGAAGAAGACCTGATTGATGTTGATGATACCAAGCCCGCCAGCTCTCCAGCACCAGACGCAACCGCCCAGACAGCCAAGTCAGCGACCCCCGAATCAAACAGCGACGACCATAACCGCTCAACGTCTGAGTCTGCCAACCCGGCTCTCGATCCTAATAATCCCCTACACATCACTCTCCCCACCTTCCGAATGGTTGTCCTGGCCGACGAACTTCTAGAGCAGTTCTTTGAATCCTACTTCCCTCAATCCTTCCACCTATCCGACCATCCCCACCCGGCTGCTCTAGCCGCATCATCCTCAATGTCGTCCAACCTCACAACCTTCTCCAACCTAGGCAGCATCCGTTCCTCCGGACTCGCTGCAGGCTCAGCACCCGTCGCCGGCGCCTCAGGAGGCATCGTGCCACCAGGCAAGGGCCTGCGCGGTGTCCTGGACAACATCGTCTCGGACGGAATCCGCATGGCCGCCGAAGTCAAGAAGCGAATGGACGAGGCGCAGCGCGATCTCGAGCGTAACGCTCTCAGCCGCGAGGAAGATGAAGACGAAGAGGACGACGAAGACTATCCCCGTCGTGAGAACACTGCCGCCGCCATCCCCGGTGGTATCCCCAGTTGGGGCGCTGGCGCATACGGCGCTGATACAGAGCGCCGTAGTATTGTCCGTGACGCTGACCGTGACCTCCTTGAAGGAGCTGAGGTTCTTGGCGGTGGGAAGGAAGAGAGAACTTCTCTCTTGGACGGAAAGGATGATGCGAACCACGCTCCTCGCAAGGTGTCCGGCTCTGCGGCTTCTGCTAAGGACGATGGCTCCCCCACGGCCCGTGATGGCGAAGTTATCAGCAAGCTCGTCGAGTTTGAGTCATGATATTCTTGCATACTGTCTGATGTCATATACGGTTGACTGCCATCTCATGCGTTTCTTTTTTTTTTTTTTCCATTGCCGACCTATTGCTTAGATCGTCATACAATTTTGTACTACAACCCTTGGTTTGGATGTTTCAATTCCTCTTTCGCGTGGTCCCTGTCGGATTGGGACCTTGATTCTAGATTCCCTTAGAAAGAACTTCGCGCCGGATCATCCCTTGTTCATGTATACATGCGCATTCGTTGTAGCACTCTTCGTACATGTACAGAATTCTACAGGGTATTTGCGATGTAAAAATGTGGAGATCGAAAGATAGATTCGAGACCCGTAAGTTTCCAACTAAATCAAAAATTCATAAAGGGCAAAGTCGCCCATAAATCAAAACTGTTCTGAATTTAGAGAATCGTCAAGTCATGAGATGTAATGACGTTTTCTATGTACAGCATCATCATCAAGCAGGTGGAATAACCCCAGGGGGGCGGAGGCGATCAGTCACCACCAAGCCTTCGAAGAGGAAGTAGAATGGCATTGTATGATGACGACGCAAATGAAGAAAAAGGGTATAAAACAAGCATAGGCATGGACAAACGAGCCACCGTCCATAGAGAAGAAGGATAACCACGGGGGAGAGTAAAGGCCCAAAAGAGAAAGGGATGAAAAGCGGTTGGGTGGATGAAAGGAACACGAAGAAGGCGAAGAAAAAGGGTAAGTTTTGTGGTAGATGCAAGCTCCAAGTGCGAAACCAAAGATGTGAAATGTGAACGATGACAGACCCAAGACGGCCGACTGGCACTGCCTTAGTCTTTTTGTCCCTCATTCTCGACAAGCTCCAAGACAATCTGGCTCCGCTCATACTCTGGATGTTGCATGCAGATTTTGACCGTGTTGCCTAAACCCGTGGAACCTGGAGAGCCATTGGTAGAGCCCGAGAAGCCGCTAGCAAGACTCATTGAGCCACCGGTGTTGGCCTGCGCATTGCCATTGAGAGAGCCAGGCACCTTACTGCCGTCATCGATGCAGACGACATTGTGGCCGGGGATAACCTGGCGTAAGCGGCCGTTCATTGCGTTGCGAACTTCGACGAAGTCGTCGTTGAAGAGAATGAGGAACTTGCCATAGAGACAGGCTGTGTGTGCGCTGCCCACGAACTCCATTACTACACTGCGAGAGACGTCGCCGTGTTTGTTGACGTACACGGCGCACTGCTGGTAAGCTACTAGGAACTCGCTCTCGCTGAGACGGAACATGCCTAGTGGCTTGAGCCCATTGATGCGGTTGGCGATGCTGTTTAGGGTGTCGTGTGCATCTTGGGTATCGTTGGAGTTAAAGTCTGGGACAGACCATGAAAGTTTCTTGTCGAGGGTGAGGACTTCGATGCCCTTTTGGGTCGAGATGGCAAGCGAGGAGTGGAACATGTTGATTCGGTAGGTCTCGGCAGGGATGTAGAACTCGTCGTAATCGCGGAAGAACTCGGTTTGTGAACGACGCGAGAACAGGCGGCTCTTATTTGTGGATGATTTCTGCAGGACAGGCTCGAGAACCTAGATTTTCGTGTGAGTTTGCTGTTGTCTTCAGTTTGCTGGGACTGTACATACCTTGAATGTAGACGACAACCCCTCACGCTTTTTGTACAGAACCAAGTATCGGTCCTTCAGACGACCAGCAGCAAAGAAGCCCACTTCGCGGTTGCCAGACAACTTCTGCGGGGCTCGTCGGGCTGAATCCTGAGATGACTGGGAGCTTTTCCCATTGGGGGGACAGACCACATCGAGATGGTATGCAATCAAAGACCGGTCTGCAATCAACAACAGCAGATTGAAATCCTCAAAGACAGCGACTTGTGTGACCCGCGTGATGGGAATCGCCCTATACCAGCCCCGCGGATTATTGAGCTCAGACATGTACACTCCATAGTCTGTGCCGATTGCACACATGATGCGACCAGGTGGCTGTTGGAAGACCGTGGCACAGTTGACTGCAGTCCTGCATACTGCTGGAGGACGAGTTTTCTCGCCTTCATATTGCTTCTCAACTTCTGTGATCGCACGATGGAGAGGGGTACCCTTGATGGTGACACTTTTGGAGCCAGGTGCATGATCAGAGTATGCGAACGCAGTGTCCGCAAGCACGCGTAGCCGGAATGGCTCGGCATTCTGAGAGAAGAGAGCAGCGGCATGCTTTGTCTTCGCTTCGATGATCTTTTGGCACCATTCCTGGCGGCTTTGTGCCGAGAAAGCGTACAGAGTATATGTTCCAGTCTTACCTAGATGCTTGATTTTGAAAGGGTACAGGATCTTGTCATCCCTCGAGCTGTCAACAACCCCGTTTGCTCCAGATGCACCAGACCCTGTATGTGCAAGAGGACTGGCAGCACCCGCTTGGGAGGGCGTGACAGTCGCCACTCCCCTAACGGATGATTTGACCACAGGATCATCGTCGGTGCTTTCCAGGCCCAATAAGTCCATTGGGATGGGCAGTTTTGAAATATCGTATCGCTCGTACTTCACTGCCCGGTCACGCATTGTGAATATCTTCGCAAGAACGAGATAATGATCGAACAGGATGGCATGTGTATCGACGAGGAATCTTGTGCGGGTTCCAGGACGTTGTAGCTCGCCTCGATGGATGATCTGTCGACCCAAGTGTTCGAGATTGAGTTCAACCTCCTTCTTCATGTCCGGTCGTAATTGCAGCTTGGATGCCAATTCCATCAGGTCGGCCTTCTTGTTCATCTCTCCAACTTTGTTGTCACACTCCAGCGCCACGACCTTGATCTCTTCAATAGCCTGTGCCAGATTTGCCTTTTCTTCGCTATCCTTGACCATATTCTTGTGAACAGTCGCCAAGAGAAGAGTATACCGCTGGATCCTGGTAATCGGAGCTTTGAGGAAAGTATCCCAGCTAAGGCGATTTGACAGTTTGTGTTCCCGGGCTTGGTTTAGGAACTGCTTGAAGTGCGGGTTGCGCTCAGCCTCCTTGCGCATAAGATAGTTTGCCGTTGGGAAGGTTGCAGCATAGTCGATGTATACATTCTTAGCTTTGCGAATCCATTCCCGGAAGATGTCACTGAATCCAGAGATGAAAGGCCCTTGTTCTTTTTGACGGTATTTAAGCTGCGCCAACAGGAAATCCTCGTTGACTCTCTTCACAGAATCCACCTTGCCAAACACGTCGGCCAAGAATTTGGGCAATCGCTTCGGCGGGATGATTGGAGGATTCATCTTAGCCAATTGATCACGATAAAGTTCTCGTAGGACATCCAGTTGCCCCATGTAGGAGTCTTCTGTAGTGACAATTTCGTGCAAATTGTTCTGTCGATCGACTTCTTTCCTCGGATGGGCTTCCCAGACTTCCTTGGGCACCTTGTAGAAAGTGACCCAGTCCTCGATTTTCTTCTGTGGTGCCATCATTTGCGCCTTGAGGTTGACCTTCTTCAATGTTCGCATACAGTGATGCGAGTAGCATCGACCGAAACTATCAGTACCCTCAATGTGCACCTCGTGTAAGTGGAGCATGGGCGAGTAACATCCTGTGCCGGTGATCTGGAACAAGATACCCGAAAGAGTGCCTGAGCCAAACTTGACCCATTCTTCTTCTTTCACCAATGCACCTTCTTCGAGCATACCCCTCACAACTCGAGCAGCCAGTGTCTCAGCATCAGCAATGTTCATGGTGGGGACTTTGTGAGTGAACAACGCGACCATGGCATCGGCAATTGCTTGCTCCCTAAGATCTGTCTCGTCCTCACTCAGATCTTTAATCCAGGCCAAGAGGGAACTCAAAGCCCACGGCTCGCTACACTTCTTGAATTGTTCCGATGACAGCTTCGCGGGATGGAACTTCTTGCGCCGGCCAGCCGGGATGCTTGGCAGATCCAGTGTCATAGCCGCTGCTGCCGCTGCTGGGTCGATATGAGGTAGGTCCTTTTGCTGAAGCTGCGAGAGAAGCTCTTGCTGCTGCTGCCTGTACCTCAGCCGGTCGGCATCGGTCTTCGACCTGATAGGCGCATCAGTACGAGGCCCAATAGGGGTCGACAAGGATGACGACCGCGGAACTTGGGACGAGCTCAGCAAAGCATCGCCATAAGACTCCGCTGAGGTTGGCAAGGAGGGGTGGTTATACTGTGAATAACTATCCAAGTCATCCTGCTGCTCCGAGTGGCTGTTATATGTGCCCGCAGGCATCAAATACGACACAAGGTCAACATTGCCGGCAGGCTCAACGGGTGCTGGTGGCAATGGACGCATCCCAGGGTGGAAGAAGAGATCTTCGGGCGCGGATCGGTGGGGGCTCTCGTCGTCGGATTGATCTCCAGAATGCGTCTGATCATATGGCGATTCTCCTTCATCGCCAGAGTCGAAGCTCATCCGCCGCCCATAGGCATCGGGTGCCGATAATCCTCCTGTACCACTGGCATCTACCCTGGCATCGGCCGGCGTATGATGGAGGCGTCTGGCATATTCATATGCCAGACGCGGATGATGTCCATATCCATTATAATACTCACCACGCTCTTCGTGCGGCCGAGAGCTTTTGAATGAACCAGATGTGCCTGGAAATCTGTTGTCCGCGGCAGGGTCTGAGTGATCTTCTGGACTGTAAACACCGTAGTGCACGTTTGCTTGGTAGCCACCTTCGACCTGGGATAGGTCAGGGACGAATTCGGCATCGTCATGGAAATCAGAGAGTGGTGAATGCTCCCTTGGCGAAATGTTGGATCCACGTGAGCTGCGAACTGAGGTATTGGTATCGCGTTGCATCCGCTCTTTCTCGCGCTCTTCACGTGCTATGTCTTCTTGCAGCATGATCAAACCAGCGGCAGCTTCGGGATCGCTTTCGTCACTGTAGGCATCATAATTCATATGGCCTGTGTCTGTCTCCATGTTACCATTGGTGTGGGTGTGCTCCTCATCAGGCGAGAAGTGCATTCGTGAAGCAGAGCTAGCATGGGAAGCTCTAGAACTGTGACGCCGGGCAAAGTTTTGAGAGTCCAACGCTGCCGCTTCATCCTCTCTTATCACATCTTCATATGCCATCAGGGCTTCCGCCGGCCAGTGATTGCCATTTGCTCCGGCTTCATCGACTGGGGGTCCAGGAAGAGGCCGTGATTGAGGGTGTCGAGTCAAAGTGTCAGTTCGTCTCGGTGGATGTTGAGGCAAGTCTATCTGCATAGGGGGCGTCGGCAGGGTTCGCCCTGACACGGAATGAGATACACTTGGCCTGCCGTACAGGCCATTTGCATGAGTCTGGTGAACTGGAGGCATGGGAGGCTGTTCTTCGAAGGAACCGCTTGGGATCGCTGGGGTGTACTGGGGAGATGGCATGTCATACGCAGCAGCCCCCCTGGGAGTTGCTATAATAAGGACGTGATGTAGGCGGAGGCATGTGCATTATGCCCGGGGAGCTTGACGGCACGTAATTAGGTGAAGTGATGGGTGACATGGGTTGGTATGAACGTCCTCCGTACGGGTGATCAGGGCCCCTCGGCGGTGGAAGTGGTGGTTGTTGGGGGAGAAGCCGTACGATTGCGGAGTTGGCGGTGTCTGCCCGTAGTGTGAAGCTGCGCTCTGCCTTCTAGGTAGAACCGGAGAGCTTAGTCCAGACACAGCGGTGGACTGGTAGGCCGCAGGATTATATGGTTGATGGCCCGAGGCTGGGGGTGCGTAAGAAGCATTGCTGGAGCCAGTGTACGTCTGAGGGTTATAAGCGAGGACCGGTTGCGACTGCGTGTGGGGAAGGCCATATTGCTGTGGGTTGTAGGCCGGCTGGGATGAAGGAGCGCCAGAATATTGATATTGATAAGACATAGTGGAGGTTTGCGAAGAGGCGCGAGTCGGAGACATGCGCGACATGGCGTCTGAGGAAGTCCGTGAATATCTCGAGTCTCCGTCATCTTCAAAGCCCCCCCTGCACAGCGTTGTAGCCACCCTGTCCCGCGCTGCCACTATAACCACTGCCTTGTGCTGAATATTGTCTGTTTTCTTCGGTCGCTCTCAGATTCTGGGCCCGAGCAGGGTTGAAGAATCCAGAATCATCCCCGGCATTGTAACTCGGCATCCTTCGAGGCAGATGCTGGTCCGGCACGGGGTTTGGGGACGAATAAACCTCATAGTGGCCGGTGGATGGTGGGACAGAGGCTTGAGGGTTTGCGGATTGGCCGTAGTATGCCTGTTGACCGTTTGGATATTGCGACATGTTTTCGGAGGTGTGAGGGTCCGACCAGATATCGACTCGACTTGGCTCGACTCGACGCGTCCAGTTTTGCGCGAGAGGTTGTTTAGCAGGACTGTGAATTCCGATCTCGGGCACTCAAGTGAATAGCAAAACGAGTGACTAGTCCAGAGCAACTCAGAATGTTTGGAATGAGGGGAACGACCACGCGGGTCGGTAACACGCTGTCGAAGAGCTGGCTCTGGGCATTCCCAATGAGACTGAGTGCGATATAGTAATAGAGACCAAGTCCAAAGATGCGAAAGGAGTTGTTTTGGGTAAGATGGGGGTGTGTTGGGACATCAGCTGCGCCCACGCTAGTCGAGGTACCGTCCCCACCGCCAACGGGGTTCACCACCTGCCACGACACTTTATTTTACGAGGCTGATATCAATCTGGGCACGATCTACTGCAAGTCCAATATTATCTGAGTTTACGACGTGTAATTGCACATATATATGATGTCTTTACCTTCAGCTTGTTACAAATTGTGTTTCTATTGCTTAGGATCCGGTAGGGGTCCAGTGCCGTCATACTGTACTCCATACCTCAGTAGGTGTTTCTTTTTGGCTACCAAATCATACCAATATCAAACATCATATATCTAATTTGAAGATATCATGAACCCCAATAGGTACATATGTAATATGGGGCCACCTGGGCATGAATCCTACAACGTGAAGAATCGCCCCCAATTCTTCTCGTATTTTTTCGGGGCAAGGCTGTGAGGCTGAGTCGGAGTCGGCCCCCACAATGTATATATTGCATCCACAACCACATATGCAGTGACTGGGCTTGGGAAACAGTATGTTTTTGCCTAAAACGACTGCATATAATTGGGCCTGGCCTCTAGAATAGTCCAGGACACAGCAACAGTCGGTGGTTGGTATCGTCGCTATGAAATTCACCCAATATATACATCGAAACAAACAAACGGTTAACAGTCCTCGACCTAAAAGGCAAAGAAACCAAAAGATTATAGAAATGAGATGAATTGCTGAGACAGGTATGTCAACAAACACAACGCGCATTCTCAATAAGAAAAAGGGCATGACTCGAACCACTCCAGCGAGACCTGGCTATTAAACAATTGCCACATCAACGCATCATCAGGTGCATAACTTCCATCACTGGGCGTCTGCCATTGCTGAGGGTTTCCTCCAGTGACAGGATCAGTGCATGAAGAACCATCTATCAAGACATGCGCATGCTCATCAGTACTAGCCGGATGGTCGTGCCAAGTCCCAGTCATTGAAGGGTACAGAGTAGGGACTTTGACCTGCGGGCCCATGCGCTGCTTGGCTTGAATCAATGGTACGCAGAGATCCTGCAAGTAGTGCAGCAGTTTCAGCAGTTTCGAGATGTATGGACTTGCGGCAAACTGAGATAGACTTGTCGTGATGTCTTGCATTAGATTGTAGTCATCCATGTCTAGTTCTCCAATGATGTTACAGAAGAGGACGAAGAATGGACTTAAGGGATATAGAAGAACAGTCCTGCAGACGATGAAGAGATATGAGTGGAAAAACTGGTGACGCTGGGAATAGATCAACTAACCATGTTAGGAATGATGGATAAGGATCCACGAAGCCAGGGGTATCCGCGAGATTCTTCTGAAGATGATGCAGTGCCCTGAGAGATTTGCGGGAATATGACAAACACTCCCTGTGTGTCAAAGGAGAAAAGGTACATTTTAAGCGTGACCGAAGAATATCAACCAGAATCGCGTAATAACAAAATTCACCTGCGATCCAATCCGCAGCGATACAGTCGGGTGCTGAGGCTCGACTCTGGGAGAATAGGTTAGCTTGGAGAAAGACAGGCATTCAGTCAAACTCACCGATTGTAATGTCGAATGTATGGCTTCCATTCGTTCTTGGAGTCTTGAGTGGTTGGCAATTATTTGGCGAGTATTATCCGCATTGCCGCAATCCAGCAGCTCTCCTTGGACCTGAGCTAAATCGAACAATATGCGTATTAATGGGATATGTGCCGTAGATTGGTCGGCACTGATCAAGTTCGCGGGAGAGATGCGAGGCTCTGGCAACGACAGTGGTCGATACAGAAGGGTGCTTAGAGTTCGGTCAAGGTAAAAGCACCAACATACAGCGCTATGGATTTCTTCATCGAGGCTTGAAATCCCAAGCGGATTGCGAATTTCATGGTAGCCCAGAGCAGTAATCAGACGAGCTGCGTATGAGTTGAGAATCCACGATTGGCTCATGTTGCCAAGATACCGCATGAAGGATGCCTGTTCAATACTTGTCAATAAAAGAGTTTCCGAAGAAGGAAGCTTGATGACATACAGCAGATATCAACGACTGAATGAAGGGAAGAGTTGGGGCATTCAGGAAATTGAGCCTCTTGAGAGCGCGGAAGGCATATGTTTCATATAATTTCTTGGACTTCAGAAATTGTGCGTTGATGCGAGGATCCTTATATGCCTTCGGTTTCCGGAAGAGATGGAATATGGCCTTCACATAAACGCATATACAATACTGGTAGAATACCTGCCCATGCTCAAGGCCGTCGTCGCTGAGAATGGTCGAAGCCATCTTCTCTAGTGTTTTATCCGAGATGTGGTCCGGCCATTGTACGGAACTAGATTGTCCGACAGCAGCTGTTGGGTCTGTATATCTATTAGTGTATGTATTGACAATGAAAATGAATGCTACTACCTGGAAGAAGCATATAAAGCAGCTCCGGCGACGGGGCAATAAATGGACCATCATGTTGAAAATCTTCATGGTCCACTTCTGGCGGCGAAGATTTATCGGTAACTGAGGTTCTCCTCTGACCCGTAATATCCACAAATTGGAGGGCAGACCTGAGGATTGCCTTTCGTTCACAGTCCATTCGTTCATTTCCATCAAGCTCTCCTTGTATGACGACTCTGGCCTTCTCTGCATGGTGTGTCGTCGGGCCAACGGCACACTCATTCTGGGCAGATTGAGAAGCCCCTTCTATGCACCAGGCATCATCTAGTCTCCTTTTTCTCGATGGCGTATCTCTATCGTTGGGATCTGCAACATTTGATGAAATGAGACTTTCACTATGGGTCAATCAACTGGAGTCCCGAGGTAAAGAAGAAGAATGGCAATCATACTCTGAAACTGTCCTTTCCAAGGTTAACAATTTTTCCCCGAGGGCAGATATACTATTAAACCCCGTAAGCGTAAAGCAAAAGTAAGATGGATTCATATGGAAACATACACCGATGGTTGCCGGTGAGGTCGTTGAGCTCTTGTACGACTACACTTCACGCCTGCATCCGTACAATTGGCACAATCTAGCTGCCTATCACAGCGAACCTATTAGAAGATATCAGTCGCAGAGCAGTAAATGGATCCGATAAAACCCTTTCACCTTTCTTGAGTGGCAAAGGTCACACTAATATCATCATCAGTATACGAATCCCAAAAGCCATGTGACGGCACTCACAGCTCGCAGCACATTGTCACTCGTCTGATCATTCATTAGGTAATTCGCAATCACTTCGAATTAATATCCCCTAGTAGGAGGGTAAATGACTTTTCAGCATTTCCAACATCGCTCGGGGCTTGCGGAGGCTGCGGTGCCGCTTAGTGAGAGTATTCAGATCTGTTTTCCTGTTTCGGTCGGCACTCCGACCGAACCGGGAAATTATGTGGAGACTGCCTATTAATAGGCAGTTCGGTAGGTGAGTTGACTCGTATTCGTTTCATTTCAACATGTTTTTGATATTTATTACCGACAACTGCGTCTTTTTGTAAAGTCGAGGTATGTCGCATTGATGGGTCGATCGAATTGAGCGTCCAGGTGAAGCCGGAAGAACTAAATTCGCTCTTTCTTAAGTGGCATCAAACGTATCTACCTTACACAGAAATTGAGATCACCATTCTAAGAAAGCCTCCTGGGCTCGAAAAGCAGAAATAAACTATAATATTTGATAGCACGGCAGTAGCCGTCGAGTGATCTTCTGCGCGAGTATATCTCATAAAACCACGCAACAAGGAATATAGGCAGTAGGGTATATAGCAAGAAAAAAAAAAGAAGAAGCAAACCATGACCTGGGAATATCATAGAGATATTCGTAACAGATGTGGAAAGTTAAGCCCGACTATAAGTAGCATGATAGATATAAATAAGGTCCTGGTACTCAAAGTCATACAAATCAGCAATCAGAGTTGGCAAGATGGGAAGGCAGAACTGGGAAAGATGTTCGAAATCGTGTCACTCGGCAAATAGTAATATCACTTTCCATCGTAGATTTGGTCGGGTGTGAGTGAGAACTGGCCTTTCTGGATCTCTTTCGCGTCAATATGGTCGGGCTTGACGTATCTCGCGGTCAAAGCAAAGCGCAACTTGTTCTCGGGCACCACCGAATGCTATAGTGGTCAGATTTGATGCTCAAATTTGGTAAAAAGGGGAACAATCCCAAACCTCATAGTATTTCTGGAGATACTCTCCGTGCATGACAACCAGATCACCATGATGAAGTTCCATCTTGATGGTAACCGGTGCCTCTTTTCCCTTGCGGCCCATCCACAGAGCACGACGCGAGTCGTCATACTCATCTTGCGAGATCTCGCCGGCATCGAACTCTTCTTTCAGTGTCCGCCGTTCGTTCTCAAACATGCAGTCTTTTAGAACAGGGTCATCTTGCAGAAGGGTCCCAATCTGCTTGGGCTCAGCCCTTCGGGTAGAGCCATTGAAATACTTGTACTTCATACGGACGAACATGGTTGCTTTCGCTCCAAGGGACAGTGTGGCGATACTGGGGCCAAGCGAAGACTCGCCGTCATCATGGAACTGATGGAAGATATTTTAGCTTAGGCCGTTGTCAATGTCATAGATCTGACTTACTCCGATCTTCATTTCTTCGAAATAACCGAGTGTTAGCAACTCGTTTGGAGGCAAGTATTTGTCTCCAGAAGAGACGACTGCTTTTTCAGTTGCCCACGACAAGCGACCCAGAGCTTGGAGCATGTCGTTGGGTGCTTCATCGAAGCCCTTGGAATCGACAGACACCACATATTTGTAGGGCATACCCTGTATCCTTTGGTCAGTGGACACGGAAATGTCAAGGTAGTATCTCTTCACTTACGTAGTTGACGGCGAAATGTGAGGTCAGTGTACCCGCAACTGTTCCATTGTGAGAAACTATATCTGAAGTTGTATCCGGCTCACTTACCTAGGCTGGACTGGAGTCGGAATCGTTTGAGACCAAGATCACCACGTTGGAGATTGATGAAAAGGTCATCTGGTCCATTCGCACGGCTATTGATTGCTTTGTTGGACACAAAGTGGGTAATCGAGCCAACTCCATCGAGTTTGTAAGTCAGCTTCCGGTACGGGAAGAAGGTATTGTCGTCAATCTCTGGAATGCTGAACTTCCGGTCAAAAACAATTGCTCGCTTGATCGGGGCCAGTTCGAAATGATCGAGGACAACCCGGAGCGAAACAGGGTTCATGTTCATGAACTTCTGAAACGGGCAGCTGTTTGAGGACTCCTCGCCGATAGAGTCATCGTCGCATTTCCAGCCTTGCCAGAAAGTTCGACGGATACATTTGGAACACATAGGGCAGACGATTCCCTTCCATGCGATACGAGATGTGCTAACATCCGCGGCGTTCTCATCCAACGTGGACAGAAGATTGGGCACTAGACTGTAGTGCGGCTGAATTGCCGGGTCTGGACGACTGCGAAAGCTCAGGAAATCAAGATTGAAAGTGAGCTCAGCGGGAGGGGAAGCGTTCCCGATCTTCCAGAAGTCGACGCAACCAGGGTCAAGGCACATCCACCCCTCCTCGTACAAGCGAACACTTTCCGTGGAGCAGCTCTCACACTTGAGAGTCTCAGGCTTTGTTTCAAAGTCCCGTTCATCGAGGGGCACTGGAGGGAGAGAGTCCTTGGCCGCCCACCAGCTCTTCTCGGCCAGATTCAGTTTCTCAAAGCGGACCTTCACTCCGTGTTTCTGGCCAATCTTTTCAAACCAGACATTGGTAACACGGAACCAGTCCATAATGTTGTACCGATGCGGAAGCTCTCGGTTGAGAACCTTGTTCTTGCTCCCTATAACTGTGGTCAGCAGGTTTCCTTTTATAGCACTCTTGATGAATTACCAATAACAAGGCCAACAGCAAGCTTTGAGTTTTGACTGGCAATGATACTTTGGACAAGTGCATTGTCCGGGTCTTGGTTCCTTTCGAGGGTCAGGTTTCCCCCGAGTCTTTGGTGCAGCATCCGCCGCTGACAAAGGTTAGTAGAGACAGGTTACAACTCCGGACACACGATACTTACATTCTGGTAATTATGACTTCCTCGTCAATATAAGTGCGGGTACCACCATCAGCATCAATGAGGAAGCCATAGCAGAAACCTTCATTGTGATACATTGCACCTTGAGTGCAGCGAAACCACGGAATCGCATCACAAAGTTGCTGACGACCCTGGCAGATTCTTCAGTACATATACATATAAATTACCATGGATTATTAGTAAAATACCTCGGACCAGGCCCGGGGTGTCCCATAAACCGGCTCAAGAACTTGGTCATTGACAGCAGCTTCAAGCTGGTCCGATGGGACTGTATGGTATCAGCATGTTATATCCCGTGATAAAGATGTAACAAAGTGATTGTCACCTTTGATGGCTTGTTCCTTCTTTGTCTTGGCGATGCGGCTTGCTCGCACTGGTCTTTCAACCGCCTGGCGACGATTGGCAGTAGGGCGTGGTGCCATTTTCCACAATTTGCTGTGCAATCAAGCTATTCTCCCGTAGATTGAGTAAGTATTATATCCAGACATAGCCCAGAACATATTTAAACAGCCAACAAAATTAAATCTGCTGGTGGAGATTGATAGTCAGACTCACAGTATAGAGGGCCCAATGGCACCACACAAGGTGAATTGGTATTTTAGCTGTTCTCAGTATAATATTTCAGACAGTACTTAGCTTCGAATAATCATTCAATGCTTGAAAGGGATGAAAAGCGTTTGAGGACGGGATGAAGTGTGAGGTGGGAGGATTATGGAGCTGGGGGGAGGACCCAAGATATATTTTGCCAGAGCGGCATCGAGGTCGGGGTCAAGCCGGCAGTAAACTTGGACATCACATGAGCTAATCTCGAGGGAGTCCATGAATTGCCCATTATGAACTTCGAATTACAAGCAATGGAATTATGTTAGTGTGGCATGAGATGGACACCACCGAGAAACCCCGAGATTGATAACACCATGAGAGCACCTAACCCACGAGGCCCAGCCACCTCGCTACCTAGGTACCTAGGCACGTCTACGTAGTGTTTTTTCTATGCCGGGTGGGACTTTCCTATCTTGGCTGCCGCTTTTATGAGGGCGCTCAGAGTCAGCTTACGGGGTATCGCTCTTAAACCACTCATTCTCTCATGACTATTCACCAGTCAACCTTGGAAGCAACTTGAATAAAGAACGAGAGGTAATAAGCCATCTTAGTGATAAAGCACGAATTGTCTAAAAGTCTACTTCTTTCATCCCCAAGAATCAATGATACAACAAGGATACAACGCCAAGCATAGTTTTTCAGATATGATCCAATATAAAGATACATCACTGATATATCACTCAAAAGATGATCTAGATATAGTAAATAGATAGCATTAGAGAAACAGTTACAATAACTATTTGCTTGACATGCGATCAATAGCAATCATCCACCATTAGACCTGCGTGTCTAAAATGGCCCTTAGCACTCTGCTCCGTCTCACCAACAACATCAATGCACCGATCAAGAAAATCGTCGAAACCTTGGCTAGGATCCTCTTCATAGACTTGCCAGTTACCCTTAATAAAGGCCTTGAGTTCGGCAAAGAATTCTTCGATTGGATTCAGGTCGGGAGAATGGGGTAGAAGTTATACTAGCTTAACCCCTGCGCTCACACACATATCATCTATGCGATCTAAATGATAAATCGTGGCACGCACGCTCGCTGAAGAAAAGAATGATGTCGTCGAGTTCAGTGTAGATTCCCGCCTACTTCGCACGGGAATTAACTGCACGATTCTTGATGATACCTGTGAGGAATATAATCACTTGGCCACACTGCTTAAGAAACCGGGCTCTCATCACCTCGGACCTTCTTTCACTCTCGCCGGAACATGGCAATCATTCCCCCATGAAAAGCTCCATGATATATTACGCGAAGCAGGCGATCTGGAAGAACTCAGCCTAGCCACCACAGGAATTGACGCCGAAAACGAACACAAGAATCTGCACGACGTCACGCCTGTGCCCCTGAAGGACATATTCCCCATTGAGAACTGGCCTAAACTCCAACACTTTGAGCTATCACGATTGATAGTCAGCGAATCCGACGTGATATCGTTCCTTTCAGAGCTCCCTGCAACTGTGCGATCTGTGAAATTAAGTTTCTTAACATTCTTGGACAACGGAAATTACTGGCATTCTTTCCTTGCGAAGATGCGCGAGGAAATCCGGGAAAGCCGTCTCTGGTCAGATCGACAGCGAAATGTGACTGTCGGCTGCAACCAAGATATCTCTCTTCCAGGGCGTGCGAGATGGATTGGAAAGGAGGTTGATGACTTCTTGTACGGGGACGGACAAAACCCGTTCCTTGATCCTCCAATTAAAATGCCCAGGGTAGGGTATGGAAGTGAGTAAGATCAATTGGACCCCAGCAACTAGTCTTGTCTGTTTAGTTCAATTGGACAGTTCATGGATACCAGGAAATGAGTGTTGTAAGGGCAAATCTGGCCCAAGGCTTATGATTTCTCTTGAATACTGCGATATCAACTCATATGAGACCCATCTATAGCACACCCGAGGACAATGGGGATAGTTATCTCCATGGGACGATGGGACTATGGCCCTGGGGGCAGTGGATACTGTATGTTACCTGGGAGGCCACGACAAGGAGAGTCTGATCCTGAAAGAGTGTAATTGCTAGATTTATCTACTGCCAACGGGGGATACCTGCCAGGCTCAGCGCAGACCAATCGATGTCGCCTGCTGTCTGTCAATATCAATGACTTCCCTCCCCCTTTCGAACTTTGGAAGCAAGATAAATCGCAAAATTAAATCAACAGCACAAGTTTACATTCTTGTCAGATGAAGTGAACGAGAGTCCTCACTTGCTAGAATCCGTGACACGCAGATACATCCCAGCCGGATGTTCCCAGTTTATCTACCCGACAGCTCACACCACGTTGGAAAATTCTGCTTCGACGCCAGCCAAGATGACATTGACAATCAGGGAAGGTGCAAGGGAACTGGGCACTTTGGGAAGGTACGTGTTCTTGGGGGTATAAAAGGCCTCCTCCTACTTTTCTTCCTCTTCTCTTCTTCTTCTCTTCTTTCTCTCAGCCCTCTCGCCCACTATCTCCCCGTAGCCCCCGGAGATAGTGCAGGCGAGGCACAGGGCCGTGCATCACCTATACATAGAGACGTCAACATTACCAAGGTTGTTGAGTGTCCATATAGGTCTACACCAAAAACAAACCGGTCTTTCTCGTGGAAGTTCTTTGACAAAGTCGTGGCTGAGCCTTCGGGCTCGATAGTCGCTTGACGAGTCCCACGGAATACATGGGGGGTGTTAATCACATCCTCTTCCATTATACAGCTAGTCACCTAGGTAGAGGTAGTCACTCAATACATTTACAGTCCATTCGTCCTGTTTTTCCTATACATACAGATGTTGAAATATTATTAAGTAGGCGTAGTGACCTTGAGCACACTCATTACCCAAATGTACCAAGCTGTCATGTCATTCTATACGTATATGGCTTCAGACAACGAGGTGTTGGTGTAGTCGAAGATATTCGGCACAGTCTAAAAAGGGTAAGCCGAGCGAATGGGGACGAATGGAGATTGAGTGATCTGCATGCCAAGGCCACTTTAAATGCTGCGAGCATTCTGCTTTTTCATTGGAGTTTAGGAGACAGTGATCCCTCGATTTCTCGGGATAAATCCGTTCAATTTATCGCAAGTCTGATCAAATTCCCAGTGCGAGGCAAATTGAACTTGACATTAGATGCAGCATGTCGTCGATCATACCCTCGGATATGTCTAGACCGAGGCATCTCTGGTCTTGGCAGCATAATCGCCGCCAACAATGAGCTGCTCAGCACGCAGTGCACGCAGGATATCCACCGAGACCAAGGTCGCAAATTTAGGCCGGCTACCCAATTTCGGTTAAACGCAAGAAGCTACTCGGTACCTACCTAGGTACTAGCGGTATGATCGTTGGGGGTCCTCGCCTTGTTTGCCGATTTCCCCGCACCCGTCACTTGTCATAAATCTCCCCTCAGCTGGTTATTGCCCGCGTGTCTCCAACCCCTTGCTTACTGCCGCTCTAACCCGTGAGTAAAAATCCATTGTGTTCACCTGGCTGCAGCTAACCACGTTCAAAAAAAAGCCGAGATCACCTCAGTTTCCTGCACTTTGGAGACCTGCCCCTATATTACCCCGAGGATTTGGGAAAATGGTTTTTTTACCTCCAAAGGAGTCCGGTCAATTGGACCCAATTCCCGACAATATTCCAATCAGCGAGTTTATGCTCAATGAGAGATATGGACGAGTGCGACACGCCAGCTCCCGGGACCCATACACCTGTGGTATTACCGGGAAGTCATACTCGTCGAAAGAGGTAGCCAATCGCGTCGACTCGCTGGCTCGTAGTCTATCAAAGGAATTTGGTTGGGCGCCGAATGAAGGGTCAGAATGGGATAAGACATTGGCCGTGTTTGCCCTCAACACTGTAGGTGGAGTATACTGTATCAAGAAGAATGGCAGGGCGCTTATTCTTTCGTTTTCCCGATTAGATCGATTCCTTACCCCTATTCTGGGCCGTTCACAGACTGGGCGGTGTTCTCACTCCCGCCAACGCATCATACTCCGCCGCCGAGCTGACGCATCAGCTGCTTGATTCCAAGGCCAAGGCCCTTGTGACTTGTGTTCCTCTCCTCTCCATCTCACTGGAAGCTGCAGCCAAAGCTGGTCTCCCGAAGAACAGAATCTACTTACTCGATGTACCTGAGCAGCTTCTTGGCGGAGTCAAGCCTCCAGCAGGATACAAGTCCGTTTCGGAACTGACCGAGGCTGGGAAGTCTCTCCCGCCAGTGGATGAATTGCGATGGAGCGCGGGTGAAGGTGCCCGGCGAACAGCATTTGTGTGCTACTCAAGTGGAACGTCTGGATTGCCGGTAAGCAGTGTCCTGACAATTTGAATGTCACTTTCGCTAACAATGTGCTGCAAAACAGAAAGGAGTCATGATCTCACACCGCAACGTGATCGCCAATACCCTTCAGATCAAGGCGTTTGAGCAGAACTACCGGGATGGTGGGGGCACAAAGCCTGCGAGTACTGAGGTTGCTCTTGGTCTCCTTCCGCAGAGCCATATCTATGCTCTTGTGGTCATTGGCCATGCTGGGGCATACCGAGGCGACCAAACAATCGTTCTCCCCAAATTCGAATTGAAATACTACCTGAACGCCATCCAACAGTACAAGATCAGTGCGCTGTTCCTGGTGAGCATGTCTTTCCCGATGAGAAGGGGCCGTCGAATACTAACCGCAAGGACTTAGGTACCTCCGATCATCATTCACATGCTGGGCACTCAAGACGTGTGCTCCAAGTATGACCTGAGTTCCGTGACGTCTCTGTTCACGGGAGCGGCACCCCTGGGTATGGAGACAGCTGCCGATTTCCTCAAACTCTACCCGAACATTTTGATCCGCCAAGGATACGGTACGTGGTAATCGATGCTTCTAACCTGCGCAGCACTGACAGATTTGCGCACAGGTCTGACAGAGACATGCACGGTCGTAAGCTCGACCCACCCGCACGATATCTGGCTAGGTTCATCCGGCGCTTTGCTCCCTGGAGTCGAGGCACGCATTGTGACGCCCGAAAACAAGGAAATCACAACGTACGACTCACCGGGCGAATTGGTGGTCCGAAGCCCAAGCGTCGTCCTGGGCTATTTGAACAACGAAAAAGCCACCGCAGAGACATTTGTGGACGGATGGATGCGAACGGGAGACGAGGCTGTTCTCCGTAAAAGCCCGAAGGGCATCGAGCACGTGTTTATTGTCGATCGAATTAAGGAGTTGATCAAGGTCAAGGTTCGTGATCGCATCGGCTGATGGGAATATTCGCAATCTAATACGTCATTCCTAGGGTCTGCAAGTCGCGCCTGCCGAACTCGAAGCCCATATCCTCGCCCACCCCGATGTCTCGGACTGTGCTGTCATCGCTATTCCGGATGATCGTGCAGGAGAAGTACCCAAGGCCATTGTTGTGAAGTCCGCCAGCGCAGGATCGGACGAATCTGTCTCCCAGGCTCTCGTGAAGTATGTTGAGGACCACAAGGCTCGTCACAAGTGGTTGAAGGGAGGTATCAGATTTGTGGATGCCATTCCCAAGAGCCCGAGTGGTAAGATTCTTCGTCGGTTGATCCGTGACCAAGAGAAGGAGGCACGGAGAAAGGCTGGTAGCAAGATCTAAAAATGTCGGGGGTAGCTTTGATTAGAACTTGGTCTGGGAAACTTGGAAACCGATAACCATTGTTGGCTTGAACTAGAAGTATATATGTAGATACGTGATAAACAAGGCATCTCATCTGCTGTTATCAGAAGAGTATGTAGGTCCATCGGTAGCTAGTTCATTCTTTTTTAAATATTATAGCTTGTTTGATAGTATTATTTACTACCAATCTTAGTCTCATTGACATGTAAGTCTGGGACGAAGATGTATGGGCATGCCGAAATCATCGATTGTCTGGTCAGATAGGCATGAATAGGAAAGTGACCCCAACGTAGAGACTATGATATACCTTCGACTATAGGACTTTGGACAAAAGCGGCATTAAACCTTTTTCGAAAAGGAGTGTCCCCGGTCATAGCATTGCTGCGTGAGAGCTGTGCCACACCGGTCACAAGTAATATTGAATTGCGGGCGACTATGAGTTGGGAGGATATGGCGCTTCCGATGGTGTTTATGCCCGAATACCTTGTCACATTGCTCGCATGGGAAAGGCTCCTGCAAGGGGTCCATGGCTTCTTCACGCTTTGAAACACCAGGATAAATCAAAAGAATCAATACAATTTGCAATTAAACAATCTACAACCAGGACTGTGGCCATATATTCACAGAAAACGCCATGCTATTTCGCGTTTCACGCTGACACAAAAGCGGTCACTAAGGCGGTAAGGGACAGAGCATAATCTGCCGCGGGGTGGTGGATTTCTAAGCGGGGAGGTAAGAAAAAGATCGAGGGCATTTTAACCAACCTGCTTCTTTGCTTCAATATTGTTTAGGAACAGATCATATAAAGAGTGACTGTTCATAAACCACTCTTGTCAGCATCATATCGTTCAGCCCCCATCTCCGACCCGTTGAAAAATAAAAATGTCTTCAACCGACCCGCATCGTGAGAATGCAGAGGAGTATATCCAGGCCGATGATGCCGAAGAGATCTTTGATCGTGATGAGGATCACCATATGTCGGATGGAGAGGGAGAATATGACGACGAAAATATGACCATCGAAGATGAGATCACCTTCCAAAACGACTCATCGGCACACTTCGACTCCCACTCAGACTCTGTCTTCTGTGTTGCGCAGCACCCGGTTCACAACAACATTGTCATGACGGGTTCCGGCGATGACACAGGCTACATCTTTGACTCGACCCCCGCACCGCGTCCTGTGCTCCCATCGAGCTATGAGTCAAACCCTCAGCCCAAAGAGCGCGAGTCTCTCATGCCTCTGGCCAAACTCGACGGACACACTGACACCGTGAATGCCGTGGCTTTCACTGAGCCGGCAGGAGAATATGCCATTACGGCCGGTCTGGATGGCAAGCTGCGAGCTTATCGGGATACCACACCTCAGAAGACAGGACTTGCATGGGAGTTCGTTGGCGAGGTCCAGGAAGTGGAAGAGATCAATTGGATGGCCGTGTGCCCCTACCAGCAAGGAAATGAAGCGACGCAAAATGTTATAGCCATCGGTGCCAATGACGGCAGTGCGTGGGTCTTCCGTATCGATCACACCGACCCCGGGCAACCTATCTCTATCATCCAGACCTTCTTCTCCCACACCGAATCATGCACTGCAGGCGCATGGACGCCTGATGGCAATCTGCTGGCGACCGTTTCTGAGGACGCCAGCTTCTTTGTTTACGACGTCTTTGGAGCTGCTGCCGCCGCTGGCATCGAGTACTCCCCAGGTACCAACGCCATCCTTGGATTGAATGCGGACGATCAGCGCTTCGCCGTTGAGGGTGGTCTTTACACCATTGCCATCTCCCCCAGCGGCGGTATTGCTGCAGTTGGTGGTGCTGAGGGCAACATTAGAGTTGTCGGCCTTCCTCGGGTCACAGCAAGTGCCCCGGCAGCCAAGGGTAAGGGCAAAGGCGCACCCGCCCAGGCAGCCGGCTCCACCGCTGCAGGCACTATCATGGCAGCATTACAGACTCAAACAGACAACATTGAGTCACTCTCATTCTCCCAGGCTCCGTTCACCCTTCTTGCTGCTGGGTCTGTGGATGGTTCGGTCGTTATGTACGATGCGGCTCATCGTTTTGCGGTCCGTCGGCATATCAGGGATGCCCACGAAGGAAGCGCTGTTGTCAAGGTTGAATTCTTGCCTAGCAGCAAGAAACTCGGCGCAAGTGTCTCAGGCCCCCTTGCCAATGCTTCCGCAGCCCACCAGAACCGCTCTTGGATGCTCACGTCTGTCGGTCTAGACGGTGTGGTCCGACGTTGGGACGCACGTGGTGGCACGGCCGCTGCTTCTCAAGGATTGATGCGGGAGTGGAAGGGACACATGGGTGCCACGGAAAATGACGAGGGCGAGCAAGCAGGTGGCATCATGGGCTTTGTGCAGGGCTTGAATGGAAAACGTATTGTCACTGCCGGTGATGATGGTATCTCACTGGTATTTGAGGAGTAATCCGCATAAAACAAAAAGTTGAACGTCCCGAACATGTATAGTGGGGGTTCATGTCGATAATGATATTACGTGTTTATAGAAGCTTAAAGCCAACCCTACCTTGACAACCAGCTCATAACATAGCACGGCAAGCCAGTGGAGTCGTCGATCGAACAATAAAGAAATATCTGGTTGTAGTAGTGGAACAAAAGCTATGTACATTCGACAAATCAAACCCAAAGCGCCATCTGGAAGCTACGCTCCCTATGAGCCATGAGAAGCTGCATATCCGCCCTGACACGACAAAAGCTCCCGGACCCGGCAAAGCTGTAGGCTCTATAATCCAAAGGCTGTGGTTATCGTGGAGGCGAGACGACTCTTTTTTGTCGCCTGGGGTATACGTCCTCCGCTCGATGATCCATCGGTCGGCGGCATTCTCAATTGGTCTCCAGAGACAACCTTTTAGTGGTGACCGTCACCGTGGTGAGCATCGCCGTGGTGGTGATCATCCTTCATGAAGAAGTGCTCGTATGTGCAGTAGGCAGCGAAAGCGACAGTCGCGATACCGAAGCCGGGGAAGAGACCCTTGAAGCGGGCGGCTCTGCTGAAGGGGCCGGTGTAGCGCCACGCCTCACTGTAAAAACATTAGTGCCTAGCACAATTGGCATGATATCGGCATCACTTGACGTACTTGCGAGCCCATGGATCCCGCTTGGCCCAGACGGAGGATGGGGAGGCCGCGGCCTTGAACTGGGCGATGTCGAAACCGGTGGGGTTGCGGGCGGACATTGTGGGAATCGTCCGGTAGTAAGTTATGACTGAGAGACGGAAATAAAATGAAACAAGATGTGAAGGGCTGTAACTTGGTCCCTTAGTCCGCAATCAACCGCAAAGTGACACAGTGAGGAGCCGAAGTTGAGGAAAAGAGGTGTGCTTGGCAATTACCCGCGCTAGCCGAATACGGTAGACCAAGTAGCTCTCCCGCCTTCGAGGGACGAAACTGTCACTTCATCCATGCGCATCCTCGAGACAACAAAATGCCACCTCCCGTCGGCAGATATGCGCCATCTGGCTTAAACGCTCCATACAACATACAACAAGCTCACCTTCAATCTCAACATCCCGCACACGCACAGTCCGGAAACACACTCCCTCCCCCTTCGCTTGGTCATCCTGGTTTCGCGGGCAATCCGAATACCAACATCAACCCTTTTACACTATCCGGCGGAATTGCAAATGGTATGGCGGTAGCCGGCTTCCCGGGAGCTGGTGCAGGTGATGGCGGCGGCACCGGTCTGGCTAGTCATGCGGCACAGATGGGATTCGCGCGCGGTGCGCAAATGCAACAACAGCAACTACACCAGGCTCACGACGGTCGGTTAGCGCTCGAAGCAAAGGGCGGTGCAGTGAAGTCAAGAATTAGAGATGTCTGGAAGCACAACCTGGCCCATGAGATGGCGGTGCTGAGGCAGTTGGTCGACAAGTACCCTTACATCAGCATGGTAAGCACCAACTATGTGGTGTCTCCGTGCGAAACGGAAATCTTCTATGAGTAACGTTTACTGATTAGGGCCTAGGACACCGAGTTCCCTGGTATTGTTGCTCGGCCGATAGGGTCTTTTTCGAACAAAGCCGATTACCATTATCAGACCCTCAGATGCAATGTTGATCTTCTGAAGATGATACAACTAGGCATCACGTTATTCAATGACGAAGGAGAGGTCCCCCCAGCCTCAGGCACTGATGCCAATGGACAAGCGTATGGTGTGCCCGCTCCCTGCACATGGCAGTTCAACTTCCGATTTTCACTTGAAGGCGACATGTACGCCCAGGAGTCAACAGCCATGCTTGCCAAATCTGGAATTGACTTCGCCATGCATGAAAAGAACGGCATTGATCCTTTCGAATTCGGTGCTCTTTTGATTAGCTCTGGATTGGTGCTACTGGATGACGTTCACTGGGTGTCTTTCCACTCCGGGTACGACTTTGGCTACTTGATGAAGATCATGCTCTGCTCCCAGCTTCCAGAAAACGAAGAGGAGTTCCACAAGCTTCTTACCATCTTCTTCCCGTCACTTTACGACATCAAATACCTCATGAAGCACGCCGGTCGCAACCAAGCCGTCAACGGTTCCCCTCTCAGTCAGGCTGCAGCCCAGATTCTCACCAATCTAGGCCAGAAATCTGGTTTGCAAGACATTGCCGATGAACTTGGCGTGAAGCGCGTCGGAATCGCTCACCAGGCTGGCTCAGACTCCCTAGTCACCGGCGAGATCTACTGGAAGACGCGCCAACTCATTTTCGGAGGGGCAATTGACGACAGCAAATATTCTGGCCAAATCTGGGGTCTCAACGGACAAATGCCTGCAGTGGCCTACAACATGGCTCAGCAAACGCCCAACCTTAATGGCGCGACCATTTACTCGGGCGGCACCCCCAGCACTCCCAATACTGGGTCTCACGGGGCTGGCGCCCACACACCTCAGCACTACGGAGCTGGCTACAATGCCCCGACTCCCGGAGCCTATCAAATGGGCCGGGTATGAGGCACAGTCCCCGAAGCACCTGGGGTTGATATGATATGATGTATGTACATAGACACGAGAATCGTGTTCTTTTCCTTCGATATTCGGCATTGTCTTCACGCTTATGGCTTTGCGTAGGCTTCGTTGCCTGTGCCGAGTTCTTGCGTCTGGACGACGGTGTTGGGCAGGAGGGTGCCTGGCGTTTGATATGGTTGGTTTTGAATCCATTTACGAGGCGTTTACAGGCTCTAGTATGGCCTCGTGCCTTTCGTTCTTGTGATCTAGACGCTTTTTCTTTCTTCCTTTCTTGTTGTAGCTAGATCGGACCTGTCTGTGTCCTATGTATAGGAATTCTGGTTTCTGTTCGGTCAATTTGGCCTGGCTTTGTAAATCCAAGAGCTCCTAGGTTGTTCCGGTCTACTCCGTATCATCTTATGGGATCTGCTCGACGTATCTACATATCCTCTCGGATGACAAGGCAAGGCCCGCAGCTCCAGACCGCCATTGAGCTTAAGCACACGTTCTCAATTGAGCATTGTCATGCGACATCTCTGATTCTACCCCGCGATGTGACAAACGACATGAATAACACAGATTATACCAACATCAAGCTGCAGACAAGCATCTCTTTGCCGTTTTGGGGTTGGAGATACCACGCTAACCCCAATCAGGTCATTGGATCCGGCCTCCGCAAATAGGCTTTATCTAATCGGATCGAGGTATACCTGCAGGGCTAGGGACATATCGAGATACCTCTTGCTTGTTAAATAGTCCGCAGGCCCGGGCATGAGGGAGAATCAAGTGAGTCTATTGCATTTGACTCTCTAGCGACTACTTACCTGACTTGGCGCTTTAACCTCATCATATTGAAGTCATCTCCTTCTATATACTTCTAGCACAGTATGGTGCTCGACCGACTACAACAATTGACTCACCAAGTCAGCGCTACTGCGCCGCCACCTCATCCACTTGATCCTCTTTCTACAGTGGAAATTGATGCTGCTGTTAGTATTATCCGCAAAGAACATGGCTCGCTCAACTTCAATGCGGTCACTCTATATGAGCCCCGCAAGGCTCAGATGATGGCCTGGGTGGCTGATCCGGAGAATGCGCCTCGTCCTGCCCGAGCCGCTGATATTGTTGCCATTGCGCCTGGCGGCAAGATCTACGATGGTGTGGTTGACCTGGACCAGAGGAAGATCATCAAGTGGCAGCACACACCGAATGTTCAGCCTCTCATCACCATGGAGGATTTGCAGGAGGTTGAACATATTGTCCGCAAGGATGCTAAGGTTACTGAGCAATGTGGTATTATTGGAATTCCCAAGGAGGATATGCACAAAGTATACTGTGACCGTAAGTGGACGAACTTTCCTCGTTTATCGAAGATTAATACTGATCAAATGGCATCCTAGCATGGACAATTGGATATGATGAGCGTTTCGGGACCGGCGTTCGTCTTCAGCAAGCCCTCATGTACTACCGCCCTCACCCGGACGACTCTCAGTACACCTATCCCTTGGACTTCTGTCCCATCTACAACTCCGAAACCAAGCAGATCATCCACATTGATGTGCCGCCTGTGCGGAGACCAGTTAGCAAGGCCGCTCCAAACAACTACCACCCGGCCGCAGTCGAGCAAGAAGGTGGATACCGGACCGATCTCAAGCCAATCCACATCACCCAGCCAGAGGGTGTGTCCTTCGAGGTCAAGGGACGAACAATCGAATGGCAGAATTGGAACATCCACGTCGGCTTCAACTACCGTGAAGGCATTGTCCTGAACAACATCACCTTCAACGACAAGGGCAATGTGCGCCCTGTTTTCTGGCGTCTTTCTCTGGCCGAGATGGTCGTGCCATACGGCAACCCGGAACATCCCCACCAGCGCAAGCACGCATTCGACCTAGGCGAGTACGGCGGCGGATACATGACCAACAGCTTGACACTCGGATGCGACTGCAAGGGCGCAATCCACTACATGGACGCAGCATTCGTGAACCGAGCTGGCGCTAGCACAATCATCAAGAACGCAATCTGCATCCACGAAGAAGACGCCGGCATCCTATTCAAGCACACCGATTTCCGCGACGAGTCGATGGTCGTAACCCGCGGCCGAAAGCTCATCATTTCGCAGATCTTCACCGCGGCAAACTACGAGTACTGCGTGTACTGGATCTTCCACCAGGACGGCACAGTCCAGCTCGAGATCAAGCTGACCGGCATCCTCAACACCTACGCCATGAACCCAGGCGAGGATACCAAGGGCTGGGGAACCGAGGTGTACCCCGGCGTCAACGCCCACAACCACCAGCACCTGTTCTGTCTTCGTGTAGACCCGAACATCGACGGGCCGAGCAATACAGTCTTCCAGGTAGATGCAGTTCAAGGACCCGGTGAAGTTGGCAGCCCCGAGAACAAGTACGGCAACGCCTTCTATGCCAAAAAGACAAAGTTCTCCACGCCGCTCGAGGCCATGTCCGACTATGACGGATCTACCAGCCGTACCTGGGACATGGCGAATACCAACAAGCTCAACCCATACAGCAAGAAGCCCGTCAGCTACAAGCTAGTCAGCCGTGATGTTCCTCCCCTGCTCCCCAAGGCCGGCGGACTGGTCTGGAAGCGAGCAGGATTCGCGCGCCACGCCGTTCATGTTACTAAATGTGAGTTTTATCATTTCTCTTTTCTATGTCGTGTTCATTAACTGACCCGGTTCTTCAGATGACGACGATCAAGTCCATCCAGCTGGCCGCCACGTCCCACAGACATCCGGCGAGCCCTCGGAGGGTCTGCCCGCGTGGATCGAAGCTGCTGGTCCCAGTTGCTCTATTGATAACACCGATGTCGTTCTCTGGCACACTTTCGGTCTGACGCACTTCCCGTCGCCAGAGGACTACCCTATCATGCCTGCGGAGCCGATGACACTTCTTCTGCGCCCGCGCAACTTCTTTGACCGCAGCCCAGTTCTTGATGTGCCTCCGAGCTTTGCGCGCACACCGACACAGGTTGCTGCTAACGCGGGCGCTTGTGCCTGCAAGGAGAGTGATGGGTCAAGCGTGTTGGTTTGATTTGATGAGATCTAACGTTTGGGTTGTTTATGTTCTCCGCTCCACTTCTTGTATATAAATTACAGCTGTTTAGCAAACGAGATGGATTATTAATTCTTGGTCTACTTTACGACTTGTACGGCTTTAGTCTACCAAGTAATTGCGGGCAATTATGGTATCTGGCTACAGAGCGTAGATGTTAGCCATTGGGGCCACTTTTTCGCTTTCTCGTCGATATTTCGCGCCTGTTTGAACTACGCTCACTCTAAAGAAGAAAGAGAAAATGAGAAGGAGGAAAGCCGTATGTTGCAATGTCTTTTGATAGGAAAGCACGTAAATCCAGAGATATACAATATCAATGTAAACCTCGTCAACAACGCATAAACGCCTCGAAACATCCCAACAGGGAGGGAATCATGCAGTGAGAACCAAATAAACCATAAAAGCCTCGACAAAACGTCTAGTCAACATGCAGAAACAAAGAAAAGCGCAGCTGCGCAGAAACAAAACACAGGAAGAGAGCAACTCTAGGCCGACAATCCCCGCAACAAAGCCCTATCAACCTCCCCCAGCAAGGCGAACAACTCCTTCCCACCCTCCGACTCCTTCCCTTCAATATCAAGCGCCTTATGCAAGAACTTGCGCGCCTCCTCATAGCGACTCATCTCCGCAAGACACTTAGCAATCCGCCACCAAGCCTTAACATTCCCAATGGGCTTCGAGTCAACACTAGACTTGGCATCAACCAGCGCCTCGGGCCAGGCCTGCAGAGCCATGTGCGCCTGCGCGCGGTTCGCATAAAGACCCGCCAACTCCTCCCGCGCAACGCCCACAGGTTCCCAGCCCGGCCGGCTGAGGGCCATATCGATGGCGTAGGAGTACAGCTTGATTGCCTCGTCGTAGTTGGATTTGCGGTGGGCGGCGTTGGCGCTGTCGCGGAGTTTGCTGATTTGCGCGCTGCGCTTGGGGTTTAAGGGGAGGGGCGCGGGTGGGATGTTGGGTGGGTCGAGGCTGATTAGGGCGCGGTGTAGTTGGTTCAGTTCTTCCAGTTCGGTGTTGATTGCGGCTGCTTGGGAGGGTGTTTGGGCGGATGAGGGTGGGAGTGAGAGCGCTTTGGTGCTGGGGTCCATGTACAATGGGTATTGGTTGTAGATGTCGATTTCACTGGCCATTTTTGGGGCTGGGGAGACTGTAGGTCTCGTGGTTTGGCTTGTATGGTCGGTGTTGCTTCTTGAGGTTGTTAGTATGTGTGCTAGTATATGCGCTGCGGTGTGACTAGGCAGGTGTTTGGGGATGGAATGGCAAGGTTTGATGGGAGGATGGGTTAATTCATACAAGGTACAGTTCCAGACGTACTGTTAGCTGTCCCACAAGACAAAATTGACTTTGAGGTCAAAATCCAGAGTTGTTCTTAGCAAGAGATGATGATGGCAAGAGGGCAAGCTGTCCATAAACTCACTGATATGGAAAGCGGTGGCAGAATACTAGTACCTTTTGCTATCTATATCTTTTCCTTCTATGAGCAACATTTAAGGTGAGAACATTGAAGGCAATTAACATGATACGATGGTAAAGAGGTGAGTGTAGCCTGGCTCTAAGCTCCCCAAAAGAGACTGACAAGATCTCAGCCTTCGGAATGTCATCTATATATGTTGGTAGTCAACCAAGGCATTCTAACCTACAAAGCACAAGTCGGGCACTTCATTTTTCAATGCAATACATCTATATTTTGCTAGATCCAATGAAACAGAAACAGGACATACAATCATCATCCCAGGGTTAAAAGACCCTCGAAAAACATGGTAAAGACAAGGGCATCAGCCCCGAGTAAACAGCGATGCGCCCAACACCGCTTCCATGGTCAATATCCAAGGCGCAAAAAAGTAAGACGACTCATCCATCCTCCGGGTATTTCACTAAGCTATGTCTCCATGTACACCGGTAACATCATTTACTCAACTGGGGCGTCTTCCGTAGCCACTCACCGATGAGCCGCCAAACCCAGTGGGAGCAGTGTACTCAGACGGGGTGTAATCCGACGGATTGTACTGAGTAGACGGCTCCGTGTAGTGTTGGCCATGCGCACCACCGTAGGAGGTGTTGTTATAATCGTGGAGGATGCCTCCGGGAGCGGGAGCGGTGGGGTCGTAGGAGCCTTGCATCGCGGTCCGGCCGTGTGCGTTGCTCAGGTCATCCACCTCACTCTGGTGCAGAAGGGCATAGTCCTCGTCCCGATCGCCGCGGGAGGAGGCGCCCATGCCGCCGCCTCGGCCGGAGCGCATGTCGTCGTCATCCTCCTCGAAGTCGTGGGCTGGATTCGACGAGAAGGCGGCTTTGCTCTGCGCGGCGAAAGTGGGATCGGAGACGGCGTCGGGGAGGGTGCCGGTGCGGCGGAAGTGCATCACGTTGCGGAAGGACATCCAGGCGGTGATGGCGAAGAGGACGCTTTTTGTCTGTTAGTTTCATTCGAGGATTCGCTGGATCTCGCAGTTAGAGGGGATTTCACGTACAAGATGAAAACGCCGATAATTGTAGTCGCCTCGCTGAGCTTACACTTGGAAGCGCTTCCGTAGGCCCAATTATCGCATCCGGTCTTGGTGCTCTTGTCACTGTCACTGTCGGCGTTGGCTCTCCTGGCGGTGGACTTGGAATCGGAGTTGGACTTGTCGTTGTCACTGCTCGAACCCTTGGACTTTCCTTGGGCGACATAGGAAGCAAGACAGATCCAAGCACTGAGCCAGAGAATCGAATAGAGGATGTCGACACTGGCGAAGGCATAGACGTTACCGAATCGTCGGGCTCGTGGCCACATCGGCACTGCCACCAGGTAGACCAGGCCGGGAATGCTCAACCAGCACTACCATTCGGTCGTACGTCAGAATAAAAGAGAGCTTTTTCATATCAGAAACTCAGGAACAGAAAACTCACCAGACCCCAGTACCAGCCTGTGCGTCCATCGATGCCGTCTCCTTTGGTCCAGATAGCGATGGTTAAGGCCCATGCGAGGAAGATGGTGAACCCTTGTATGAAATGTAGTATATTTTTCGTCCGTCCGAGGCTTCCGCCTGACGGCATTTGAAACTTCATCTTGTGTGTAGGGGCGCTGCAAGGGTGTTGCGCTTTTTGTATTGGCCCGGAGGGAAGGGAGGGGTTGGTCTCGGAGTGCGTAGTTTATCGTGAAGTCATACGGCAGACGAAAGGTGAGAGATGAGACAAGAACAGAGTCGAGACCTGAAGAATGAGACCTGGGAGGGTCTTGGCCACGCTGAGGCTCCGTGGAGAAAAGTTGTCGGTTTGTTTTGTTTTGATTAATTCTCCGTCGCAATGTCGCGCCTCTGCGATTATTTGAATCACGACAGCAGAGATATGTAAATTGAAGAGTTCAATATTAATATTAAATCCGACGATCGATTTGTTTCTCTGCCTTATCCTGCCTCTTGTTTCCACCGGGCATACGTATGTCCTCCACAATCCGCTGCCCAGGCGACAGCCCGTTACTATTCCGGGAACTCCGCCACACTCTTCTTGGCGTATGCCTGTCAATTTACATCGTCTCATTTCTCATATACTCATACTAACATAAAGGGAAATCAACCCAATCCCGCCTCTCGTGTTTGTTTCATCAACACCCAGATCTCTCGCAATGGCTGATAGACATGTACTTCCCACCACCAGGGAAACGGATCAAGAAAAGAGAACAGGGGGTCTTTCCAGAACAGCAGCCTCACTAGTTCTGCCTCTGCAACTTCAAGAGCTGTGAGTGCAAAGTGAAATAACGAAAACTGCATGAAAGCAGCTGGAAGTATGGCGGCTCGGGCAAATGTTGGCACTGGACGGGTTGATGATAGTGCTGCTGCGACTTTGGCTGCGTCGGCTGGATTGGAAGGGAACATAGATAGATAACCTGCAATGGGGCAAGGTACATTATACAGCAGATTATCCACAGCTCTGGCACCAGGTGTACAGCCGGCGATGTAGATAGTGTGCCGGACAGAATGCGCATCAAACTCTTCATCGACCATAAGTCGGACAGAGAGATGGCCCGTCAAGCGAACACCACCTGCAGCTGCCAATTTCTGCATGAGTTTATGGACCGAAGCGGCCAAAGACTCATCTAGACGCGAGGCACCCCATGTAGACGAACCAGAATCCGAAAGCCGAACGTTCGTGGCTTGAACCTGGCCACGCACAATCAGTAAGTCTGCAAATAGCTCACCAAGGCGAGATTGTTGCTGCAGAATCCAGGGTCGATCTTTGGAGATCTGGATCTCGCTGATCACCGTGTATGTCTTGCTCAGTGTGCGCCTCGGCAAGAGCATAACCTTCTCATTCGCAGATGGGGTCGCTCGGGAGATCTGGTAGGTTTTGGAGGGCGACCGGTGCAAGATCTTATGCACAGAGTCACGCGATTGAACCCTGTGGTACTCAAGCACAGGAAGACCTCTGTCGACCACATACTGCCTGAAGGAATCAGGATGGACGAAACAAGCCGCCACCTCGGTGTCAAAGGTGATACACTTGCAACTAGTGCGACTCTCAACGACCTGCCGGGCCGTCGCATCTTCAATGGAGGATGCCTTGGGCGAGCATGGAATCCACAGGTCGACCTTTTCGCGGTGGATAACGTCGAGTAGCCGGGGGATGTAATGGTCCTTGGGAATCCGGTAGAATGCGACTAGAGCCTTGGACATGCTCCCACCGGAGCGCACGGGCAAGTCTAGGTCAGTAACATCGGCCCCAACCACGCGGTGACCTTCTACAGCCCATGACCTTGCCAGAGTCAGGCCGTGGACCGTGCCTATGCCCGTGATAAGGACTGTCTTGGGGTAAAAGTGCACATTCCGTTGTGTTTCTCGGCGTCGATTAGCTTGCCGGAGATAAGCTAGGAAACCCGCGACCACGAGAATAGCATTATCGACAAACAACAACGAGAATGAAAGGCATATTCGAAGGATATGCCAGAACACTCGTGATAAAGTCCCCGATGAGACGGACGCATTGCCGGATTTGACCGACATGCTGAGTCTAGGTTTCATCGCAACAAGCAGATAGATCCGCTCATTCGAATTTAAATATTGGGAACAACACACTCACAAGGCTAACCTAGAGTATAGCCCTGGAGGGCATCGTCGCTGACAGGGAATGGAAATGTGAGTTGGAGGGGGCTGGAGACTAATGAGGGGCTTGGCCTGCAGATCTAGTTCGGTGTGACGATACACTTTCAAGATTAAACACTTATACGGAGTACATAGTCGACGTCTCGATCTATCTGGAGAAGATGAAGATCTCCATGGCTCAGTGTAAATTTCTCCGCATTTAACGGTGTTCTCGGATCTAACCTCCAGGGCTGGGAAGAACGTCCGGCGATTACCACATGGGATCAGGTTTCCGGGTATCAGTGCTCTCGGTACTAATTACTTAGAGCGATATCTCCGAGATCTATGTGTTTTGAGGCTCGGGATAGTGATCAACGCCATAATTGGTGAATGGTGCATGGTTGGACTCGGATTTTATTTACCCCAGGGCTGTCCACGGGTATCTACTCGGGCTTACTCCATGAGGTATCCCCGAGGCGAGATGACGTTTATAACTTCGCACGTCAGCATAGAATCCCTTGAATCATTTATCAGCTTCTCTTGCTCTATTAGAAACTAACGTCATGTCTCTACAAGAACCCTCGGTAGGAATTGGTTGCATTCTGACCATTTGACTGTGAGGAATCACGCTAAATCATACTCTAGAACGATACTAGCAAGGAGCTGAAGCTCCTACATTACATCTATGGGCAACCAAATCTGGATGACATCCGGGGACATCCCCAAAAAGTGATCGATCTGATTCACGAGTTTGAGAAAGACTACCATTTTATGAATGTTGGCGCTGAAAAGGGCAAAGTCGTCACCAAACTTATCGATGAACTCAAGCCAAAGACCATGATCGAGCTCGGCTGCTACGTGGGCTACTCGGCAATCCTGTTCGGTGAGGCGGTCCGTCGAAACGGTGGTGAACGCTACTTGAGTCTGGAGCTGAACCCAGAGTTCGCCGCAATTGCCAATATGCTCATCGAACTAGCTGGTTTGCGAGACTTTGTGCGTATCATCGTCGGTCGAAGCGACTTGTCGCTACACAAACTAGTCACCTCGGGCGAGATGAAGAAAGTGGAACTTCTTTTCATCGATCATTACAAACCAGCGTACACCACTGACCTCAAGCTGTGTGAGCACCTCGGGGCTATTGTGCCGGGTTCAGTGCTCGCTGCTGACAATGTCATTTACCCGGGCAACCCGCCATATCTGGAATACGTCCGCAGCACGGTAGAACAGAAACGTGAAGCAGCCAAGAGTGGACCTTCCAAGTCATACAACACTACCGGGATGGCCGAGCGCACGGTAGAGTCCTTTGTGGGTAAAGATGACGTGCCCACTTTCGATTTTGTCGGGAACCCGAACTTGGTGTATCAGAGTCAGCTATGCCAACCCGAGGGATTGGAGGTAGGTTTGGACCATCCGAAAAAAAGAGTCTTCCAGTGTCGTTAACTGCAATTTGACAGGATGCTATCGAGGTTACGAGGTGTGTGGGAGTGAAGGGATAGATGGCGAATGGCCAATGACGCAAGTGGAAGTGTAGAGCGGCAGAAGCCAAGATGTCAAATATAAGAAGAACCTTCCAAGGTTGGAACATTCCTATATTATCAATCAGGCCCAGAGTACTCCGGGAAATATAGCAAAAGTCGAACATTGCCACTTCGGGAACCCGACTCGGCCTTTGGGGTTTGGAACCCCACCTGAGCCAAAGTTGCCGTCGCCAGGACCTTCCCACGTTCCCCCCGCCAAATGATTTCCGGGGACATATAAAAATAGTTTCTCTCTCCTGATTCTTTACCTTCAAATTAATTCTCACGTATTCTCATCATGGCTACCAAGACTTACAATGTCGGTATTGTCGGCTACGGCTTCAGCGCAAAGATCTTCCACATTCCCTTCGTGAAGGAGGTTCCCGAGCTCAAGCTCTATGCGATTGTCCAGCGCACGCCGAAGCAGGATGATGATGCCGAGAAGGACCACCCCGGTGTGAAATCTTTCCGCACTGCTGAGGAGATGGTCCAGGACCCCGCAATTGACGTGGTGATCATCACTACTGCCCCCGATTCTCACTTCGCGCTGGTCAAGCTGGCGCTGGAGGCTGGAAAGCACGGTAAGTGCTAAGTGTTTAGAAGTCCGAGATAATTGGCATAGATAAACTAACGTGGAATTTGTCAGTCGTCTGCGAGAAGCCCTTCACCCCCACTACCCAGGAAGCCGATGACCTCATCGCCATTGCGAAGAAGAACAACAAACAGCTTGCCGTGTTCCAGAGTATGTCCCGCCGCCTAGCTTACTAAAAGTCATATACTAATCTCTGCCCTAGATCGCCGCTGGGACGCCGACTTCGTGACCCTCTCCAAGCTCGTCAAGAACGGCTCTCTCGGCCGCATCTCCGAGTATGAGACCCACTTCGACCGCCACCGTCCTGAGGAACCCGCCTCCGACTCTCACAAGTGGAAGAACAAGGTCATCCCCGGTGGCTCAGCAGTCTATGACCTTGGAACCCACCTCCTCGATCAGGCCGTGCATCTGCTTGGCCTACCCGCACGGGTGACCGGTTTCATTGGCTCCGCTCGGGCGTCCAACACCTCTTCATACGAGGACTCCTTCACCGTTCTGCTGCACTATGCCAACGGCACTATGGTTACCGCCAAGGCGACCGTGGTCAGCCCCGAGGACGAGCAGCTGCGCTTCTGGGTGCGCGGTGACAAGGGTAGCTTCAAGAAGGTAAGAGCATCATCTACTTGCGCTGATTACTGCGATATAATGAAAATCAAAAACTGACCAATTGTATAGTACCACCTCGATATCCAAGAAGATCAGCTCAAGGCCGGCATCATGCCCCAGGATAAGGGCTACGGACGTGAGCCCAGCGAGCGTTACGGTGCTTTGACTACTATCCAGAACGGCAAGCCCGTCAAGGAGGTGGTTCCCACCGTGGAGCCCCCCACCTACACCGAGTACTACCGCAAGCTTGTCCGCGCTCTTAATGGCGAGGGTGAACTCCCTGCTAGTGGAGTAGAGGCTCGCGAGGTCATTCGTCTGATCGAGTTGGCTCGTGAGAGTTCTCGCTCTGGACGTACCTTGGACGTCTAAGCTGGGTTTGTAAGATCCGTCGATGCAAATAATGATTATGATATACTTGATAAAAGGCAATATAAATTGAAGTCTTAGATGAAGTCCTTTGCTAGACCAATAATTGGCGTTGTCACATAAAGGCAACCATTCCAGCAGCTGAAAGTCTAGATGTTTTAGTTCGCTGTAAATATATATCCACACCGTATTCTGTCTACGGGCCCCAAACTGCCGCCGCTTTTACGATGCTTAGGCTTAGCTGAGCTCACTGGGTAGGTATCAGCACGGGATTTGGCCAGACAAATATTTATTGAGCATGAAGGAAGGAGGAAGAAAAAGAAGATGGACTGAACCGAACCGAACTGCTATTATTCCATAAACCAAGCCTTTCAAAGGCTACTGGGGAGTTCTGAATGTACTAGTCGGATGCTCCAATCGCCACTGCTCCAATTGGGGCGCCTCTCGACGCCTCGCCCGTCGGATCGCGAAACAACACCAAACGGCACATGCAATGATTGCGACGCCAATAAGCGGAAGGCCCACCATGAGAAGATATCCCAAAGTCGTAAGTGCCGGGTCATTCGAAGACTTAGGTTCTGGAGCTGTGACGCTCTGTCCCGGCACCCAGGTCGAAATGTATTGCTCCGAATCAAGCAATGGTAATGCTGGGGACATGCTCGCCGTGTCCGATGCCGCCCAATAGATCCCCCATGCTGCGTGAGCTATATATCCTTCTGTAAAGATCTTTGTTGTCTCCGCGCCGGATGACGACATTGATACTGCGATTGTGGTCGAGCCGGCATGAACGTATTGGTAACAGGGTGTCGCGAGGCTGGTGACATAGAAAGGCGTGAGGAAAGACGTGAGTGTATTCCATAGTTGATAACCGCTAAAAGGAGTGAATGATCAGTGATAGGTATGTTTACAATATATCACTAATCGTGGACGTTTATGTACAAACCTAGCACAGCAGTAGGCCGTGGAATAGGGATCTAAGTTTCCTTTCCCAGCTTTGGAGGATGTGCGTCTGATTTCATAGTATGTCCAGTCGCTGGGACATACGGCTGGACTGAAATGGAATTGGCTCGTGGCGTCACCGTCATTCCAGCCGTTGGGCTGGCAAGCGGGAAATTGAGGATTGGCAGCATCCGAGATCAAGAAAGCGACAGGGGAGATCGTGGAGGAACCACCAGCTGGCCTGAGTATAGGTAGGGTGGTCAGGTCATATATAGATAAGCAGCTGCTTGCTTGTATGAAGGGAGTTGTCACTGTCTGAAAGACAGTTTGTGTGACAGTTGACGGTGCTGAAAAGGTGGAAGACATTAGGTAGTAGTGTGACTCGAGCAGGCAGTCTCAATAAGACCGATCGCTTGTATCTGATCGTAGAGAAACCCCGAGGACATGTTTATGAGCAATAAATATCGATTTAAGCCCTAAAAGGGTGTATAAAATGCAACAAAATTGCGGGGGGATCAATAACGTCAAGTGACATAGGACATTATAACCGAGCATAAATTGGGATATCCATGAATGGTTGAAAAACTGGTCAAACCTCAACGCTAGCAAGTCGCTTAGACTAAGCGCAGTGCATGTGCCCAGTTCTAGAGATACATCTGTATGAACGTACGGCCAACCCCTGCAGTAGGTTACAACGCCCAGCCTTACTAGGATTCGCATACAACTATTGTCTACTTCACTACCAAATATGTTTGGAATACAGAACAGTCATGTTCGCATTGACAACGCTCAGGCTCTTACAAGGCTAAAGTGGCTAGCGGATCAGTCCAATCTGACGCAGGTTAGTATTCACTAAGCGCTAGAGGAAATTGGATAAATCGAAAGGCTGAGTACTAGAATGGATTCCGTGACAATTTCAGACAATTGCAGCAGGACTGACCCTTGTTCACTTTCCATGTGAAAACTAGAAACCCATCTCTAGCCTCGGAAGCTTCTATTACTGAATAAAGCCCGCTGGAAAGAACCCTCGAACTGCAGATGATATAGAACGCCATTTTCTTATAGATCAGTGGACGATCACTGCCGATCTTTTGAGCTTGAAAAGATACGACGTGCAAAACCTGGGCATCAAGTCAACCAACCCGACAGTATACTGGGTAGGTATCAATGGGATGAGCCTGGAAAATTGGGCGAAGGTCATTCAAATCGACTATGTCGGATCAAAAATAAATTGTACTGGGGCTCAGCGAACTGTATATCCACGGGTAGTGGTTTGGATCTATATATGGCGAAAACGAAGTCTTAGCGTGCTCAGTTTTACTCAATGACCGAAAAGCGGCAAGAGGTGAGGACTAAAATAGAAATGGAAAGCTGCCTGCAGGTGTAAGGGGGGACCTCTTGTCATGGGGCATCCTGTACACATTAATCCCAGGAGCTTTTCAAATGTTCCATAGCCCCCAAAGGAATAGATTCTTGACCTTAAGAAGCACCTGCGATGGACGTCAAATCGCTACCAGAGTTTCAGTTCTTCCCATATCCAGCCAAATATTCAATCGAGTCTAAAGAACCAACAGATGATCCAATTACCCTCAACACTTCATCCTCATGGACCTACTGCGGACCCCTCTTGACCCTCGAATCATGTAACCTGCCATCCTCCTTTAACACCTGGGCAGATGCCACAATCAACGGCTCAATATTGCCCTCCTTATCCTCCTTCCTGGCCTATGTCCACGACTTCCTGACTAAAAACAACCAATCCCACTACTGGCTCACAATCAGAGCAAGCAAAGGCTCGGACGAATTCGACACCCCACGTTGGCATACGGACGATTTATTCTTCTCTCCCCTCCAACCACCAATAACCCAGACAAGACGTGAATCGCTCTTCTCGCCAATCACTAATCTACTCAAATCCACCTGGACAGGACCAACAACAAATCAAAATCTCTCAGGCCAAATCTCACCCTCCAAACCACAAACCAAGCATCATGATCACCCACCTACACCACCAACGGCCCAAATCCCGTCTACAAGCCCCACCCCAACAAACTGGAAACTCACAACAACCCTCCTAGGCCCCGGAACCCTGTTCATCCCATACGCTACAAACCGTCTAGCACGCGCCACGCAACAAGCCGCCAAATCCGCTGCCCGTGCCGCAGACCCAGACCATGTATGTGTCTCCGTGCGCTGTGTGGGGTGTGCTATGGCGGCAGAGTCGGTGCGAGCCCAGCTAGCCGTTGAGCTGGGCGGACATGGGATGGTGCAGGCGTCTCCGGGGGAGTGTGTTTTCTTCCGGGTCGGAGAGGACGAGGGTGCTGTGCATTCTGAGCCGCGATCGCATGGTGATCGGGTGTTTGTCAATGTTGTTCCTGGCCATGAGGCGGACCTTAGAGCGCTGATGGCGAAATGGGGGATGGAGTATCCGCGGGCTTGGTGTGTGGGGCTGCCGTTGGTGATTGGGGAGGAAGAGTGTTTGAGGGATGTTGGGGGTGAGATTTGATTCTTCTCTTTATGAGTATGTTGTAGATTGATATTGCTGAAGACAAATTACTGCTTCTTTAGTATAGATGGATGCTCTGTTATTTACCGGGTATATCATAATAGCAGAGAGAGCTGGTTTGTGTGGCAGTCTAGTCTACTATTTCACTTCATAGTCCAGAACAACGAATACATGTCAGTCGCATTAAGACTGAAGTTGTGGAGTACATCTATGTTGTATTGATGCCAATCCGAAATAGGAAATATCGTCAGAGTTTCCCCGACAATGACGGTATGCCAAGCCGCTAGTCCCAAATAGTAGTTTATGTTACCAAATGCAAATCCGCTGAGTGGACAAGAAATTGGACCTGACATCAACCCTGGAAGACATCGGCGAGTTGACATCCGCGGAGAAAGAGTGAAGGGTTGCGTCTTAAGCCGCACACATGAGCCATTTCTCACCTAAGAGGTACCGGTACATACGGATGGGGTTGCTTTCTTTATATCCCCAGCAGGGCTGAACTCCACAGTGAGATATGTTCTTGGGATTAGGTGCTGCTGCGAAATCATCAGTAAACCTACCGGAGCCCAGAGCATATTCTCCTCTTCCACCAGTCCAGCATGGCACCATCCCCGCATGGACCCGTGACGCTATCTCACCCGACGACTTGGAATTTCGATATCGATCGGTATCTGAATCCCTTCGTGCCAGCGCCAAGATGGCATCTCGTACCAAGACCCATCGCTCATATGCTGGGATATCGGGATAGACCACCCAAGCCAATAGGCAACATCGTGGTGGCCTTGTGGTCGTTGCTTGGAGCGTTTTGCGGGGTGGCTTTGATCGCATCTGTTACAAAACGGGTACCTTCTTTTGAAGCGCGTGATGCGACGGCGATTATCGGCAGTTTTGTGAGTCGTGTCAGGCCTGAATGTGTGAGAGCAGAGTGAAATAAGAACAACCCAAGGCTGACTCGATGATTCTTTGACAATAGGGTGCGGCGGCAGTTATTGAATTCGGCGCGATCGAGTCGCCCTTCGCGCAACCACGCAATGCCATCCTGAGCCAGGTCATCGCCTGTTTCTTCGGTGTCGGGATATCGAAGTTGTTCGCCTTGGACCCTCGTGCTGAAGCGTATACTGAACTTGGGGGCGCTCTTGCTTGCGCTCTTACCACGGCGGTCATGCTTCTTACCAATACTACACATCCGCCGGCTGGTGCGACTGCTCTCCTGGCGGTGACGCACTCTGAGACTGTTGCTATAGGCTGGTTTCTGTTCCCGGTCATGTTGCTTGGAGTCACGCTGATGCAGGCTGCGGCTGTGGTTCTCAACAATATCCAGCGTCGATATCCGCTGTACTGGTGGACGTCACATCCCCTAGCGCTACCTGTAGGGGATGCTGAAAAGGCCAGCCAAAAGGAAACACCTAGTGTTGGTAGTCATTATGAGGATAGTCTGACTGATGTTCCTCGGCGGTTGATAGTAGAACGCGGTGATGTTTCGGTGCCTGATGGGGTATTGCTTTCTGCCGAGGAACGAGAGGTTTTGGAGAGGATCAGTGACAGAATCTAAGGGGGATACACAAATTTAAATACTAGCTGCATGTTATCTCTCAGATAGGCCCATGTTATCGTCCAGTCGCATCACACAAATTCAAGTGGCGAAATAGACACCTCAGGCATTCTATGCGGTGACGTCTCTCCCAATCAAAAGCCACTTAAGTCCACGGCCCACTGATGGATTTTTTTTTTGTTTGAGATTTAAATCCTTGAACTTGCCAACTCACTCGACTTTCTTTGGCAAAAAGAAATAATCTTATAAAAAAGGTACGGTCTTCTTTCCATCTCTCTTTCTCTTTTTTTCCTCTCTAACGATCCGATAGCATTCTATCGATAAGGGCAAACCACCCAACTCCACTGCTCTACGCCCCTCCATTTCTGTCCGCCCCGCCAGGCGATCCACTCAGCCTTTTCGCATTTCTCTTCAATCTCTTTTTGCATTGTCATCCTTTCTCCTCTCCCTACCTTTGCCTTCCGTCTTCCCTTACTTCTCCTTTTAACACCCCTTTTTTTCATACCGTCCCACCCGCAACCATGGTTTCCGCCTCGAAGGCTGCCCGCATGGCCAAGCGTGCCGACGAGAAGAAGCCCAAGAAGGCCGCCAAGGTCGAACTCGATGCCCACGGAAACCCAATCGTCGAGGATGCGCCTGCCACTAAGGATCAGTCCGCCGTTGATAAGCTCACAGCCCAGATGGATAAGCACGGTCTGTCCGATCGTGTCACCACCGGTGTGCTGTCATCTCTGCCCGCCTCTCGCGACGTTAAGATCACCTCTTGCTCCCTTGTGTTCCACGGAAAGGTCCTGGTCACCGATTCCACCCTCGAGTTGACCTTCGGCCGTCGCTACGGTCTCCTCGGTGAGAACGGTTGCGGAAAGTCCACTATTCTCAAGTCCATTGCTGCCCGCGAGTTCCCCGTTCCCGAGCACGTCGATATTTACCTCCTGAACGAGGGCGCACCCCCGACCGACCTGGGTGCTCTCGATTGGGTCGTTCGCGAGGCTGAACGCCAGTTGGAAGATATGGAGAAGAAGGCCGAGGAGGTTCTTGAGGAATCTGGCCCTGATAGCCCTATTCTTGAAGACCTGTACGATGTACGTATCTCCCCAGTTTTGCTCTGCTTGATTTTCCAGAACAGGAACTAACTTTTTTATACAGCGCATGGACAAGATGGATCCTTCCACTTTCCACGTTCGTGCTTCCCTCATTCTGACCGGTCTCGGCTTTAACAAGAACACCATCAACAAGATGACCAAGGACATGTCAGGTGGTTGGCGTATGCGTGTTGCCCTCGCCAAGGCCCTGTTCGTCAAGCCCTCTCTGCTCTTGCTTGATGACCCCACTGCCCACTTGGACTTGGAAGCTTGTGTGTGGCTGGAGGAGTACCTGAAGAAGTGGGATCGTACCTTGATCCTGGTTTCTCACTCCATGGATTTCCTGAACGGTGTCTGTACCAACATGCTCGACATGCGTGGCCAGAAGCTCCTCTACTACGGTGGTAACTACGATTCGTACCACAAGACCCGTAGCGAGCAGGAGACCAACCAGATGAAGGCCTACACCAAGCAGCAGGAAGAAATCCAGCACATCAAGAAGTTCATTGCTTCCGCTGGTACCTACGCTAACTTGGTGCGTCAAGCCAAGTCTCGCCAGAAGATTCTCGACAAGATGGAGGCCGATGGCTTCATCCAGCCCGTCATCCCCGACCGTGTCTTCACCTTCCGCTTCGCCGATGTTGAGAAGCTTCCTCCCCCAGTTCTTTCCTTCGACGATGTCAGCTTCTCTTACTCTGGTAAGTGGGAGGACACTCTGTACGAGCACCTCGACCTCGGTGTCGACATGGACTCCCGTACCGCTTTGGTCGGCCCCAACGGTGTCGGCAAGTCTACCCTGCTCCGTCTCATGACCGGCAAGCTCAGCCCCATCGGTGGCCGTGTCTCCCGTCACACCCACTTGAAGCTCGGTGTTTACAGCCAGCACTCCTCTGAGCAGCTTGATCTCACCAAGTCTTCCCTGGAGTTCGTCCGTGACCGCTTCCCCGAGAAGTCCCAGGACTACCAGTACTGGCGCCAGCAGCTCGGCCGCTACGGTCTGAGCGGTGAGGGCCAGACTGCTCTCATGGGTACCCTGTCTGAGGGTCAGAAGTCTCGTATTGTCTTCGCTCTGCTTGCCATCGAGTCCCCCAACATGATTCTGCTGGACGAGCCTACCAACGGTCTCGATATCCCTACCATTGACTCATTGGCCGACGCCATCAACGCCTATAGCGGTGGTGTCGTCGTCGTGTCTCACGATTTCCGTCTCCTCGACAAGATCGCCAAGGACATCATGGTCTGTGAGGACAAGACCATCCGCCGCTGGGATGGCTCCATCGGTGACTACAAGAACTACCTCCGTAACAAGATGGTGTCTGCCGGTGCCGTTTAAGGGCTCTATTTATTCTCTTTGTTCAACTTGTTTTTTCCCCCTATTGCCCCTATTGATGACGACGAAATGCTAGACGAGAACTGAAGGAATACAAATGCCCGCATCGTGGCACTAAAAGTTTGGGTCCCGCAAATAGGGACATTCCGACAAAAAGTTCCTTGGATTGGGAAGGTTTTCATTTATTTTCTTTTTGTCCGTTAGATCGTTTGTCCTTCCCTCCTTTCCGAATAGATTTTGGGTTGAGGATAGGACTTTTGCGTTTATTGCTATCATGAACTCACTACCCCTGATTCGATCCGTCTGTTCTTCGCTTTGTCTGCATCCTTGATAGAGTATCTAGTCCTCTCTTCCGAGGTGAATATAAAGGATGCCAGTTACGCTGAAATATATGAAATATATCCGTATGACTTGTGATTCCGTTTGAAGTATAGGCTGTATTCTCTCAGGCTTTGCATGGTCCTACTTATATACATGATTTGAGCTTTCTGGATTGATCCTTCCGATGTTTATCCATGTCCTGCCTAGACAGTCCTGCCTATAAACGGTGTTATCATGGCTCTGAGGATCAGCCAGAGACGAATTGCCAAAGCCTTTCTTCTCTTTCTGAGTACCTAGGTATTCTTATCCAAACAGTAATAGAACGCACCATGGCGATGCACCAAGCAACAAAGAACATCAACAATGGCTATACTATCCCTCATTGTCTTCTCTCCTTGAACAAAGAACCAAATCCAAGTCATCACCAAAAAGACATACATAAATAGAACCGGATCTCACCACAATCCCATCCCGCCCATCCCACCCATCCCATTCTCCCAGCTACAACTAGATCTAAGTAAGCCCTCACAAATTAACCAACTCACATACCAGAAAGTCTACATAAACCTCGTCAGCATGGAAGGAGCTCGCATACATCCCCACAACTTCCTAGAAATCTACACACAAGCCTGCGAAGCCTTCACGCACAAGCTGCAATGCCAGGTCTTCGTTCTCCTAAGCCTATCCCCAAGCCCTGATATAGAGGAGATCCCGACACGGCTGGAGGAGCTCTGTGAGCGGGTCATTCAGATTGGTTTCTTGGGTGAGGTTGGCGAGTTCGGGGTCCGGGATGATAATCGCGTGCGTGTTCGTTGGGGTTCGCTCCCTATTAAGGAGATTTGCTTTGAGATTAAGTGGGAACTGGCGGTTCTCAAGGAGGAGCTCGACAGTGGGGATTCGGCGCCTTTGGTTGTTGCGGATCTTTTGGTTGGGATTTTAGATTCTCTGCCTTTTTAATAACTATGCAATGTTGTATTTTTGCTTTTTATTGTGTTTGGTTCTGGTTTATGGTTTGTAGAGGGCCTGTGGGCTTCGTCTTTGAGGCGATTGTTTGGTTTTGGACTGTAGAAGGAAGAGTATCGGTCAATGATGATACTAATTGTACCAGTACAGGACTAATGGCTTGGTTGTATACATTCTACAGGATTTACTTGTTACTGGACGGTCTACGAAAGGTTGATTTCAACCATTGATATCGCACCGAACGGATATCGAGAGGGTAGATTCATATGATTCCTTATGCAGTGTTTCTGTCCGATGATGACGGGAATTCGTCAGTCCCCCCTGCTAGACTTGAGACATTCAAGCTTTCATGTCTGTACACAGAGAGAGAGAGGTCTTCAGGTGGATCTAGGACTGTGTCCATTCTGGTGTTTACGATTAAAATGCGTATTTAGATTCAACGGCTTTCATTATCATTACTGCTTGGTCCGCTGAGTGACCAACTCCGGACCAAAAACGTCGTCTTCTTGGCGGACTTTCTGTTCTTGTTCCAATTTCCGCTTCTTCGCTAGGCGTTCTGTTTCGCTCTCCGAAGTGACAATCCCAGCGTCACTTTGAACAGCTGTGGATGGTTGGGTTGATTCCCGTTTCTGAGCAGCAGCCAGATTCACCTTCTCGGGGTTCTGACAATGATACAGTTTCTTTGCGATGCGTTTGAGGCTCTTCATTTGCGCCGGGTCGGAGGAGAGGGGTGTGTAGGATTGGAGAAGCGCAGAGCATTCAGTCAAGACGTGATGCAGCTTGGAGCGGATTTCGTATAGAGGGTTCACCAGGCCATTTTCGTCTGTTTCGGGGGCTGGAATTGTGGCTGTGACAGGGCCACCAAGTTTCACATCCAGCAAAAACTCGGCTAGGGGACGATCCGCCAGTAAGAAGGCGGAAAACCAGATTTGGGATGGTGTGTACAAGAAGTAGGCGTCCGTCATCTGCGCAGCGGATTTCAGCAGCTCACGAGTCGTGCCGTGGGCACGAGCGATTCGATCGGACATTGAGGACGATGGGACGGGAGGAGGTGCGATGGACAGCAATCCTTGTTGGAGATCTTCTGCGGTCTCGTATGGTAGATGGGGGGCTGGTTGGCCTTGGCCTTGCGCGATGGCCTGTAGTTCCAGGACGCCGCCTTCAAGTCCTCGGAATGGATGCCGTACATCAAAAGTGAAACGGAGTCCCTGCATGAGCAGGAATTCTGGTGCGATGACGTCCTCTGTGGTTGTGTCGCCGGGGATCCCATCTGCAAATTGCCGAAGGGAAATATAGTAGTTATCGGTTTTAGTGGCGACGAAGAGCGCACACGCCATGATCGACTTTGGATGGTATGTCATGGGCGAATTGGTTAGGTAGAAGCGGCGGAGGTATTGGATCGCGGTGGCCTGTATGCGCAAAACGAGAAAAGTCAGTTTCTCAGTTTCATTGGTACTGACTTTCAAGGAAAGACTGAAGTCCCGTCGAGCTTAACGTACCCGGACCATTGTCGGAATTGGTGGCTTGTATGTCTCTCCCAGCTCCAGCGTCTTCTCGCAGTAATAGCGCACGAGAACGAGCTCCTCCTCTGGCGTCAAGCATTCAACGTCCTTCTCATCTTTATTATTGACTTCCATATTGCTTTCCGGTAGTGGTGTTCCCGCCGCGGAGGTTGCAGTCGACTGATGAGCTTCGCGCGATCTGCGCAAAGCGGCGCGCACGCGCTCGCTGGCAACGGCATTTGTCGTGGCTCTGAGAGATTGCAGAGAGGGTTCGGTGTATGACCACAGCCGGTACTGGGATGAGGCACGGTAAATGTCGTCTTCAATCATGGTGTTGGTGCTCTTGACTTGTTGGAAGAATGAAGGGCTGGAAACCTTTATTCCTGGGTGAGATAACGGTGATAACGGCCGGCGGCTTCGAGTATCACCAAAGAGATATTCTAAGTAGGAAAAGGTGGGAAAGTGAGAGCTGTTTTAGAAATGAGAGTAAGCATTCGACAATTATTCAATGAACCTAGCAAATAATCCACTTGGTTTGTTCCGCAGGAGGTTGCTCGGAGCTGATGCTTATCGATAACACCAATCTTCACTTCACCTCACAACATCAACTCAATATATTGGGAGTTTATTTTGTTCTTATTTTACTGATTTGAATATCGATTGAAAGCAATGTAGCAAATACTTGACATGCATAAACCACCCAATGCAATCCATTCATCCATATGTGCTTTTGCCGCATTCTACCCCAAGCCCCTCCCAGACATAAGAATATACATGTACATCACTCACCGAGAAGTCGGGCAGCAATCTCACCCATAGAACCTTCTTCCAACTCGTAGTCTTGACCTCCTCGTCGTTCGACCCCGACATGTCGGAAAGCAGCCACAACACGATCAACATCGAAGCCCATGCTGGAGAAACGGTCGATCAAATTCTTGTTGTATCCGTCATATCTACAGATCATAGTCAGCAACTATATGCGGTGAATGGTAGAAGTCTGGCTCACTTTGCAAGACTGTCTTCGCCAGCTCCTTGCCGGGTGTCATCTAGGCTTGATCCGCTTCCATTGTCAGCACTAGCGGGAGCTCCAGCGTAGACAACTGCCCAGTCGCGTGCAACACGCTCAAATTCCTTGGGTGACTTGAGAAGCATATTAGCCACTTCGGCATCTTGGGGATCTTTGGGCTCGGGTGTGCTGAGCAAAGATTGCAGCGAAAGCAGAGCGGACTTGATGGTCAGAACTGGCGACCAAGCAGTGGAAAGCGTGTCGAGGCAGATTGCACCCTACATTGGCCATCAGAATCCAAATATGCTCAAGTGTATATTGTGGAAGGGTACTGACCGTTTGGCTGCTGACATTTGGATGCCACACTTTGGTCTCAAACTTCATGGTAGGTGGTCGGAAAGGGTAGTCGGTGGGGATTTTGATATCGATATTGTACGTGCCACCTTCATACGGGGTGCCAGGTGGCCCTGGAAATGACCCCCTTAGGTGTGTGACATCGTCCTGGTTGCCAAATGGCTCTGCCTTGATTTGAGAGTGGGCGTCGGCGTGAATGTCCGCAATCTCTTTTCCAATGCGACGCATACGATTGCTAGCCATGGTGGTTGGAGAATTTGTTTTAGAAAGACGTCAAACAAAAGATTTTGGAATATGAGACCGCTGTACGTGCAAACTGTGCAGACAAGTAGAACTATTCCGTCTTGTTAAAGACTGTACAAGAGCGTAGAAACTGTCGTGGAGAGGAAGGCGGAGTGGGGCTAATTGTAGGAGGATGGTGTTAGGAAGGTTTCAGATCATATCACTCCCAGAGTACGAGACCCTCTAGGGAATTGAAAGCAAGTCAAGACGAGAATCTCACCAAAGGAGGGGGAACTATACGGGAATCCAGTATGAATGATGAGCTCAAAACACCTGTCACCTTGTTACCAGTTATACGCGTCTGAGATATAGACCTCGAGAAAAGAACGCAACTGTTAAGTCTCGATTGCGTAAAATACTCTCGGTTTAGAGCCTTGCTGGAATATAAATTTCTTTGACTGTCTTCGAGAATGTCGGAGTTCAAAGGAAGGTGCCGAGGCGTTCAGGCAATAAGGCGCGAATGACGCAGTGGAAGCCTGAGGCCTAAATAGTCACGTGTGGACCTAACAGCTTCCAGCTCGCCCAGCGCCTGACCTCCGGCGATACCACCACATCTGCATTGACAATCATCCCTTTCAACTCGCCTTTCCCATCATTCAAATACTATTTGAGGCTCGGGATACACCCTACTCTGATTCATTTGCAAATTCATACAAGGGATTCTGATTGCCTCCATCTCGGTGGCTGACAAACATGGTGAGCGCCTCAATCTTGCCAGCCTTTGGGAGGCCATCTCGATTTGTTTTCTGACATTCAAACTAGGGTCAACAGCAGTCTAATCTAGGCGGCGGCCCTGGAGGCCCTGGAGGCGATGACAAGGATAAGAAGGTATGTTCCTAATTCGTTTCTGCTACACAACTAGCGCTGAGACCGTCTTTCATTCATCAGAAGGACAAGCCTAAGTACGAGCCTCCCCCACCACCTACCACCCGTCTTGGAAAGAAGAAGCGCAAGGCTGCCGGCCCAAGCACTGCCTCCAAGCTCCCCGATATCTATCCTACATCGCGATGCAAGCTACGATACCTTCGCATGCAGCGTGTTCACGACCACCTGCTGTTAGAAGAAGAGTACGTCGAGAATATGGAACGAATGCGCAAGGCCAAGGCCCGGGCAACCCAGGATCCCGCCAAGGGAGGTGGCGACTTGGATGTGATGGATCGGAACGCCGACGAGCGGAGTCGAGTTGATGACATGCGAGGCAGCCCGATGGGTGTCGGCAACTTGGAAGAGTTGATTGATGATGACCATGCTATTGTCTCAAGTGCTACCGGCCCTGAGTACTACGTCTCGATCATGTCTTTCGTTGATAAAGATCTCCTCGAGCCGGGTGCCAGTATTCTTCTACACCACAAATCAGTGTCCGTCGTCGGCGTACTGACGGAGGAGTCTGACCCCCTTGTCTCGGTGATGAAGTTGGACAAGGCACCGACTGAATCATACGCCGATATTGGTGGTCTCGAGCAGCAAATCCAGGAAGTTCGAGAATCCGTGGAGCTGCCCTTGCTACACCCCGAGCTGTATGAAGAGATGGGTATCAAGCCCCCTAAGGGTGTGATTCTTTACGGTGCCCCAGGTACCGGAAAGACGCTGCTTGCTAAGGCCGTCGCCAACCAGACCAGCGCAACCTTCCTCCGCATTGTTGGTAGTGAGCTGATCCAGAAGTATCTGGGTGATGGCCCTCGCCTGGTTCGCCAGATCTTCTCAGTTGCTGCTGACCACGCTCCATCAATCGTGTTCATCGACGAGATTGATGCCATCGGTACTAAGCGATATGAGTCACAATCTGGCGGTGAGAGGGAAATCCAGCGAACCATGCTGGAGCTTCTGAACCAGCTGGATGGATTCGATGATCGTGGTGATGTGAAGGTCATCATGGCTACCAACAAGATCGAAACCCTGGATCCAGCTTTGATCCGACCTGGTCGTATTGACCGTAAGATTCTCTTCGAGAATCCAGACCGTAAGTGATACCCTGATGTCTGCTGTTTCGTCGAAGTTAACTAACAATTCTATTTAGAAAACACCAAGAAGAAGATTTTCACTCTGCACACATCGAAGATGTCTCTCGGCGACGACGTTGACCTCGAGGAGTTCATCAACCAGAAGGATGATCTCTCTGGTGCCGACATCCGGGCTATCTGTACTGAAGCTGGCTTGATGGCCTTGAGAGAGCGCCGCATGAGGGTGCAGATGGACGATTTCCGAGCTGCTCGTGAGCGCATCATGAAGACTAAGCAGGACGGCGGTCCTGTGGAGGGTCTATACTTGTAAGCGCTGGCAATTATCCGAGGGTACAGTGCCCGAGTGCTTGCACTGGAGACCTGTACTCAGCTAGGTCCATTCTGTATTGTAATAATCGAGTGACGAACGAATCTAAAGGGCGCATCGCCCAACTATTTCCCTAAATTTATCCATAAATATACATCCAAAGTACAAAATTCGCCGCTACTGCGCGAGATTGCCTGCGCCACTTGGGCAAGCACTTCGGCTTATCAGTCATGAGTTGCAAACACTGCAAACAAGCTCATATCAAGTCGAAGCCTCTCTCTTCATCTGTCGCAAAGTCTCTCACACACTCAATCATGGATGAATTCGACGAGGAAGCATTCAACAAGTTTTTTCCCTCCAGCTTTGGGAAGCAGGCTAAATCTGTTGATGTTGAGACCCAGATCGACCGATCCAAGCGTGCCAATATTTCGGCTCCAAAACCCGAGACCACTGAACTAAGCACTGGCACGACAGCCCCTAGCGCAGAAGAAAGAGGAAGCCATGATGAGCGAAAAGACAGCGAAGATAATAGCGATGAAGACTCCGACGATTCAGATGATGAGGATGAATTTCCCGTATCGCATGAGCTCGTTCTGAAGTCTCATGAACGTGCCGTGACCACCATGACCGTGGACCCCTCGGGGGCCCGACTAATCACAGGTTCTACCGATTGCACACTGAAACTACATGACTTTGCGTCAATGACTCCATCCACGCTCCGCGCTTTCAAGTCCGTCGATCCTTCAGCCAAGAAAGCGACGGCGGCCCAGGACACCCACGCCTTGCACTACGCCGCGTTCAATCCGCTCTCCCCAAGTTATGTTCTAGCTGTGACTGCCACTCCGCAGCCACGAATTCTCAGCCGCGATGGTGAGATACTCACAGAATTTGCGAAGGGTGATATGTATCTACGAGATTTACATCATACCAAAGGACATGTGTCTGAGGTTACTTGTGGTGCATGGAACCCATCTGACCCTAACCTATGCGCCACTGCTGGAACCGACAGCACGATTCGCATCTGGGATGCCAGCGTCGGCCGCTCACAGAGGGAGGTGATCGTGCACAAGTCACGGGCGGCTGGCTCCGCTGGTCGGACTAAGATGACCGCCATCGCATGGGGCTCACCGAAACAAGGAGGCACCGACATTCTGGTAGGTGCGGCTCTCGATGGGAGTCTATGTATGTGGAGTGGAAAGGGCCCATACACAAGACCCAGTGCAGAGATCCGGGACGCTCATGTCAAAGATACATGGACAAGTGGTCTTGATATCAGTTCCGATGGAAGGCTTGTTATCACGAGAGGTGGTGATGATACGATCAAGCTTTGGGATACCAGAAAATTCAAGACTCCAGTCACAACCGTCGCACATACCTCGACATCTTCCCGCTATCCGACATCCAACATCCAGTTCTCTCCTTCCTCTGCCAATGTCATCACAGGCTCTCAAACCGGCCACCTGCATATCTTGAACCCTGCTACTCTCAAGCCAGAACTCGTCACACCAGTAACACCGGGGTCGCCATTGATTACTGTTCTATGGCATGAAAAGCTCAACCAAATTATGACGGGCTCCGCCAATGCTGAAACCCACGTCCTCTACAACCCGACCATGTCCACGAAGGGCGCAGCGACGGTTATGTCCAAGGCGCCAAAGCGCCGCCACGTCGATGAAATTGCCATCACCACGGATTTGAACCAGGGATTGGCAGGTGATTCAGTGGTCGTCGGCTCCAACGGAGTTCCGCATTACAGCTCGGCAACCAGGTCTGCTCGTCATCCTACAGTTGGCTTTACAGCCTCTGGTCGCTCGAGGGATCCTCGCCGGCCGCATTTGCCGATGCAGACACCGTTTGCAAAGAATACCCCGGATGAAAAACACATCCTCGAGCATATTCCACTTAGTTCTATGCGAGATGAGGATCCACGTGAAGCGCTCTTGAAATATGCCGACAAGGCGGAGAAGGAGCCTGTATTCACCAAGGCATACAAGGAAACACAACCAAAGGCCATATACGCAGAACTGAGTGATGGCGAAGAACAAGGCCCGGAAAAGAAGAAAACAAAGCGATGATCTGCTTGGAGATGTACCGTATTGACCAGACTTTTGGTATCAGAAGTGTTGCGTTGGGTTGCAACGACTCAAATATAACTGCCTGGGCCATATACAGTATGTAGTACAGTTTGTAGTTTCATAAGTATCCAGAATCTTACCAGACCCAGCTCCTTACATTCGCTCTGAGTTGTCCCCTCTTTTGCTGCTCCATGACGTCCCCCAAGAGCCCGACGATCCCCAACTGCCCACCCGAACCGCCAATGATATATAGCTATGAAGAGAATCGCACGAGCTTTGACCTCGCGCAAACGTCGCATTTGGCGCTGTTTGATTTCGTAACTGCACTGTGGAACGTTCCAAGGTTAAATTACCGCGTAGTCTCCAATGACCGCAAGGGACCTTGGAAGCGGCTCCCCCGGAGGGTTGTTTGGTGCTGACATATCAATTATCTCCGCGGCGCACCTCCGCTCTGTAAGGCTGCCGCTTCCCCAAACCTCTCATACTCATTACTCCCCTTATCTGACGTGGTAAATTTCGCGCGAGATATTCGGAATACTCGGAACACAATGCTGTCGTTTGCGACTTGAGATCAAATGCTCACCATCGAATCTGGGGGTTCGTTTTGATCGGCCGTACCCGCCGGACAACTGGGGTGTGTAAGGGGTGCTTGACAACCAAAAGAGCTTCCCCGCCAAAGCGTACGATAAACAGTACTCGAATACTTGGATCGCATCATTTCAGACGAACGGATGGCATCTTCCCAGTCATCGCTGGTAGCAAGCCTGCTGCCCGGTCTTCTTTCTTCGGCCCTCTCCCCGTCGAGATCATCCATATCCGCGGCTTCTTCTATCCACCAAATTTTTGTCGCGCCATCAAACTCCACCTCAGGGACTCCTCATAACCATGATGGAAACGACGGGGGAAACATGCATGAATGGTCATCGCTGATTGGAATTATCACGGCTTTATGCGGCAATGTTTTGATCTCATTGGCTCTCAATATCCAACGCTACGCGCATATTCGGATAGCAAGAGAATGGGAGCAGGACAAGAATCGCGGCAGGGGATTTGCAAACGGAACGCACGTCGGATTAAGAGGAAGATCCCCGGTCCAATACCGAGACTCTGAGCAGGATGACTTCGAACCTTATCGCGATGACGATGGCGACGACACCGAAAGGAGGAACACTGGTTCAAGCTCGCGGGCCACTAGCACTGGAAGTAAGGATGGCGCAAACGGCAACCGCAAATCCTACCTCAAGTCTCCGTACTGGTGGGTCGGAATCGTGCTCATGGTTGTGGGCGAAATGGGCAACTTCATGGCCTACGGCTTTGCACCGGCGTCGATTGTTTCTCCGTTGGGCGTTGTGGCTTTAATATCAAATTGTATTATTGCGCCATGCTTGCTCAAGGAAAAATTCCGCAAGCGCGATCTCTGGGGCGTGATCGTCTCTGTTGCTGGTGCCGTCGTTGTTGTTCTCAGTGCTAAATCGTCCGAAGAACAAATTGGGCCTGGTGAAATCTGGGCGAGCATCACGCGATGGGAGTTCGAGCTCTATCTCGGGCTGACCACGTCCTTGATCATCGGCCTGATGTGGGCAAGCCATCAGTATGGATCGCGATCGATTCTGATAGATGTTGGGCTCGTTGCATTATTTGGTAAGTTTCTAGCAATTCCTAGTGTTTGGGCTCAGTTCTTCTTGGTCTTGTTTCTAACCATATAAAACAGGCGGATACACGGCTCTTTCTACGAAAGGTGTCTCTTCGCTTCTGTCTGGCACGTTATGGCATGTTATTACATTCCCTATTACCTATCTGCTGGTCTTCGTTCTTGTCTCCAGTGCATTGATGCAAATCCGTTACATCAATCGTGCTCTGCAGCGCTTCGATTCCACCCAGGTGATTCCGACGCAGTTTGTTCTCTTCACTCTCGCTGTCATCATTGGAAGTGCGGTCCTTTACCGTGATTTTGAATCGATAACGGCCCAGCGCGCGGCAAAGTTTGTTGGCGGATGTCTGTTGACTTTCCTGGGAGTTTACTTCATCACGAGCGGCAGAGTCGCCGCCGACAATGAGTCGTCATTTTCATCCGAAGACGAGGAGGGGTCTATTGGTTTACTCAATGGTGAAAGGTATTATGACGGAATTGATTCGCCCCCGCCTGGCCCTCAACTGCCGAAGACGTCAAGCGTTTCTATAGAAGCACAATATGACGTTCCACAGTCCCCGAGGGGCTCCATATTGAGCACTGATGGAGTTGATGATGATCAGTCTACTCCTAGAGGTGTAATTTCCGCTGCACCCTCTTCGCCTCGTGGATCTTTAACCGATGAGTCTCCTCTGTCTGCTCCGTCGTTTGATTACACTTCACCATTGCGGCCCCCATCTCGCATGTCCAATCCATGGGCAGACATCGAAGATCAGGCTGTCGTGACCCCGCAGTCTGATATCCGCCCTGTTACTCCTCCTGGGCAGGAAGACGAAGCGGCGCAAGCCTCAACAGTCCTTCTGCGGTTCCCTCCTGCGCCCGGTCTTGAAGAAGCAGCGGGGGCCCATGATAACGTCAGTACTGTACGACGTGCTTCAACCCCCACGCTCTTAGATCAAGCCAGCCACGCTATTCGCAATAACACTCTCCTTGAGACACCATCGCGCCACGGTTTGCGCAGCTCTCTCTCCCATCGTTTCTCCCCCGGGCCTTTGCTCCCCACACTTTCCGGTGGCTTCACTGCGGTGGTCGCTGATTCTATCCGGCGTGGCGACGGTAGCCCTATCAAGGATCGGACAAGGCGCAGATTAGGGCGTCGGCGTCAACTAGACGGCGCTTTTGCAGATCCATCCCTAGAAGGAAATAGCGACGCAGCGCTTTCACTTGCAACTGCTCGACTTCAGTCGGCCACTAACCTAGCGGATAGACCCGCGGAGGCTGGCCGCTCGACCCAAGCTCTTGCGACAGAAATAGATACTACACCAAAACAACCGATCAACGCAGATGTGACTCGTCTTCGCAGCTTGAGTGACTCGTGGAGTGGCGGGCTTGCGTGGCTAGGTGGTGCCCTTCGTAAAGCCCAAAACACTAAAACCGTCGACAGTGTTGCTGCTACGGGGACGCCAACACCAGAGAATGAGACACAGCCCGAGCCAAGTCGCAACACCGGTGATTTTGACGCCGAGACGGAAGCTCGGTGATAATCAACCCAAAGCTCCCTAGCTCTGATGCATTATACACCTCCCCCTTTCCTTCATTATTCCCCTTCGTGTTCTTCTTCCGGGTAGATTCCTTTCGGCATATTCTTGTAATTGGCATTGCATTCTGCGGATATATGTTTAATATTTTGTCAATGTATCATTTCTTTTCACCCTGTATACTTCACCCACAAAGGAGGGTTCAGCGTTACTAGCCACCTATCTTACCTTTAGCCTCTTATTCTTTTAATTTATCTACGTTGTATATTGCTCACCTACCACACATAATTCTTCAAACCAGAGTTCCGGGTGTATCTCACTCCCCCCGGAGGAAGAGGGGCAGCCCTAATAGGTGGAAAAAGCTGAGAGCACGCACCATCGCCCAGGAGAGATACCCCAGATGTCTTGATTACCCTCCACTTCTTAAGTCATTTCAGCCGGAAAGCAGGCCTTTCCCCTCAATCCGAGAACACCATTCCAGTGTGCCGGCGGGGTATTGCTCCGTCTCCTGATAGTGCTAGCTTGGTTGAAACAACGCCATGCAGGACACTACTGCAGCCGTGGAGACTAGCTGATCCCTTTGCTGAAGACGGTTTCATTTCCGATGCCCAATGGTAAAACTTACCTCAATTAGTGATCATTAAATCATGCAATGCGACCAGTCTCTAGTTGAATTACCTGTCTCCGCAGTGCAAGGGTGTTATATGCAAGAGCTTCCCCAACAATTTTCTTTTCTTCCTTCCAATCTCACGATAGCCAGTTGACAACAGCCCTTGGCCATTGAATTTGGAAAACAAGTGGTTATCTTCTCATCGACATGGTGGCCAATCTGCTTTCCAGTGGGCTGTTGCTCATGCAGCTCTTTGCTGCCATAGCTTTAGGGAAACCGAACCACAGCCCTCTTTATAAGGATGCCAATGCTCCAGTGGAAAAGAGGGTGAAGGACTTGCTGAGCCGGATGACCATCGAGGACAAGAGGGCCCAGTTGATTCAAGGTATGGCTTATCTCAAACCGCCATAGGAAAGTTCTGATTGCTGATGAATTCTTGTACAGGCGATGTTACGAATTGGATGAACCAAACCTCGGGAGAATTCAACTACACCGGCCTGGTCACCAACATGGAGCTGAAGGCAGGCTCGTTCTATGGTATGAAATCCCTTATTGAGCTGTTAGATCCTTTGTATCAGTTCGCAGAAACACAAATACTAATGCTTTGCAGTCGGGTACCCTGTTTCTTGGGATTGGATCTCCGACAACATTAAGAAAGCCCAGGACTACCTCATCCACAACACGACTCTAGGAATTCCTGCGCTAGTTCAGACGGAGGGTATGTGCTTCAAGAATATAGTCTCGAGGTATATTGTATCCCAAGCTCATGACATGTCATGCACCAGGTATCCACGGGTTTTTGATTGGTAATGCCACCATCTTCAATTCGCCCATTGCGTACGGATGCTCTTGGAACACAGAGGTAAGTGGATATTATACTTGCACTGTCATACATACTGCGTTTGAGGTCTGACACGGTAGTGCGCAGCTTGTCGAAAAAATGGCAGAAATAATCGCACAAGAAGCCAAAGCCCTGGGTGTTAATCAGCTCTTCGCTCCTGTTGTTGACCTTGCTCGTGAACTTCGATTTGGTCGGGTGGGTTTCATCTTCTTGTTACTATATTCAGCGCAATGAAGCTAACAACAGAGGGAAAAGGTCGAAGAAGGCTTCTCCGAGGACCCTTTCCTCTCCGGCGAATACGGGTATAGCTACGTTAAGGGAGTGCAGGGCAAGAATGTGTCAGCTATGGTCAAGCACTTTGCAGGCTTTAGCGCCCCCGAGCAAGGCCTGAATACTGGCCCAGTTCACGGTGGTGAGAGAGAATTGCGCACAACGTATGCCAGCCCTAGACCCGAGGACTGAATAGTTGTCTAATCATTGCATAGGTGGCTGCCTCCTTTCAAGCGAGCTATTGTCGATGCCGGTGCTTGGTCGATCATGGCTGCGTATCACTCGTAAGTCCAGCCTAGTCAGCTTTGTCTTATACCATCATCCTAACATCCGTTCTAGATGGGATGGTATTCCAGCCGTCTCTGACTACCACACTCTCACTGAGATCCTGAGAGAAGAATGGGGATATGAGTACTTCGTCATGACCGACGCCGGTGGAAGTGACAGAGTGTGCGCGTACTTCAAACTTTGTGAGAGCGATCCTATTGACATGGAAGCGGTTACCACGCAGCTGCTGAATGCTGGAACCGATGTTGAGATGGGAGGCGGTTCATTGTAAGCTCCGTTGAAATCAAACGATACAGCTATAGACACTAACTGGCGAACAGCAACTTTCAAAAAATCCCCGAGCTTGTCGAGTCCGGCAAGCTCGATATTGCGGTCGTTGACACTGCTGTCGCTAGGTTGCTTCGGGTCAAGTTTGAAATGGGTCTCTTTGAGAACCCGTACCCCGCTGCACCTAAGGACGAGTGGCGTACGCTCATCAACAGCCCCGAAGCTGTGGAACTTGCAAGAGACTTGGATAAAGAGTCTATCGTTCTGCTTGAGAACCACGAAGACATCTTGCCTCTGAAGAAGTCGAGTAACATTGCGGTCATTGGGCCTATGGCTGGCGGTCTCATGAACGTAAGTCAACAATCTTATTTCGCTTGTTAGACTGGATATTAATGAGGTATATAGTATGGTGACTATGTCGTCTACAGGAGTCAGTACCGGGGCGTCACTCCGCTCGAAGGTATCAAGGCTGCAGTTGACGACGATGCCCAGGTCCATTATGCCCAGGGATGCGACCGAGCAAGCAACGACCAGTCAGGCTTCGAGGAGGCAATCGAGGCGGCAAAGAAATCCGACGTTGCTGTCGTGGTTGTAGGAACCTGGTCGCGCGACCAGAAAGAACTCTGGGCAGGACTGAACGCAACGTGAGTGAACCGACATTGCCTCAAGATATATCTAAGTCCCAATACTAACACATGCAAAGGACTGGCGAGCACGTTGATGCAAACGATTTGTCCCTTGTGGGCGCCCAAGGACCTCTGATCAAGGCCATCGCTGACACGGGCGTGCCAACAATCGTCGTCCTGTCAAGCGGCAAGCCCATCACAGACACCTGGATCTCGAACTCAACCGCTGCCCTCGTGCAACAGTTCTATCCATCCGAACAGGGCGGAAACGCCCTTGCTGACGTCCTCTTCGGAGACTACAACCCATCCGGCAAGCTGTCTGTCAGCTTCCCCCGCTACGTGGGCAATCTCCCAATCTTCTACGACTACCTCAACTCCGGACGCTCTATGGGTGACGTAGGCCACGAATATGAAAACGGGACTCTGGTATTCGGCCACTCGTACGTACTCGGTGACGCCTCGCCGTGGTACCCCTTCGGCTATGGCAAGAGTTATTCCACCTTCAAGTATGGAGATGTCAAGATCGACAAGAGCAAGATCTCTGCATCTGAGAAGACTGTCACTGTCAGCGTTGATGTGACTAATACCCATGCTACTCGTGACGGTACGGAAGTTGTGCAGGCCTACTTCCAGGATGATATTGCCACTGTTGTTGTTCCTAATCGTCAGCTCAAGGGCTTCAAGAAGGTGGTTATTCCTTCTGGGGAGACTAAGACTGTCGAGATTCCTATCAAGGTTGAGGATATTGGTCTCTGGAATACTCGGATGAAGTATGTTGTTGAGCCCGGTCAGTTCACTGTCCTTGTGGGCAGCAGCTCCGAGGATATTCGTGGTAACGCTACGTTTATTGTTCAGTGACCGTTGTGATGTTTACGTTGAAGGGAAGTTAGTTCTTAGTATATAGTCCGGTGTGTGAGTTGCTTCGTGCGTGTCGCATCACTCGTTGTATATATCTCGCGTCATATTTGGAAATGAAAGCTTGAGATTTCTCAGATATTCATTCGCATTGTCCTGGATGTTCTCTACATTGTCCTGCTCAACGTAACTCGAGCGTATCTCGATGTGATAACCTTGGATACTATTCTACACTGATCATCATTTCACCTAGGTATCAAACATACTCTATCCCCTCCGGCTAATTCCACTAGGCTGAGATTAGACGAGAAATCGAATGGCCACTGAACTATCAGTCGGATCAAAAGGAAATGGATTCAAAGCTTCATAAATTGTGTTATGGGGATATCATATCTTATAAAGAGGATAGCATTAGAGGACCAAACGCCGTTTCCAACCACCGATAATGGATATTGGCAGACTATGCCGGATTATCACCTGCAGCACGAGAGCCTGCTTGACCGGTAGAGGGACCTCGACTGGGATCTGGAGAGACTGAGGGGGCGGACGGCTTGCTAGCACCACTTGCAGGTGGATTGCTCTGACTGTCACCAGAGCGACCCTCCGCTCTTCGAGTTTTAGCACCCTCTTTCAATTTCTCCCAGCGGTCCCGGTAACGCCCAAGGACATTTTTAAGCTTGTCATTCTCGTGAGTGGCAGTTTCAAGTTTCTTCTCACTGCGCTGGATCTGCTCCTCCAGTTCTTTGATCCGCGCATCAGTATCAGCCGCAGCCGGCGGCGCAGTCAGCGTAGCAACAGGAGAGGTAGTGGCCGTTGAAGGCTGGGCATAATCGGGTGTTCCGCCGCTCTGGCGGTGCATCATTCGGATTGATTGCTGAAGCGCCATCGACGAAGATTGCGCGCTCACCTCCCACATATGCAATCGTGTCGCCAGTGAATCGGTCAAATTTCTCAAGGTCTCATTCTCCATTTGCATCTCTTCCATTGTCTTATGTGTCTGTGGAGCAGTGAGCTTATCGGATGCGCCGCGGCGTCCCGCCCATACGCGTGAACCACTGGCACTGTGACGCATTTCAGGAGATGAAGGGGTCTCTCGAGCATCCACAAAGTCATCATCACCATCCTCAATGCTATTTCTGCGTGCCTGCTTGTCAGCTCGAGTGAGGATCCCAGCGTATGACATGGTCCCACCCGTAGTTGGCACTACATAGAATGACTCTGCTGGGTTCCCAGGACCTGCACCAGAGCCGTCCCGAATCGAGCGCAATGCAGCTCGAGAGAAGAGCTTGTTCACGTCCGGCTCACCTGCAGTCATGGACCGATCTAGAACAGCATGATCGCGGTCCACTTTCACCTCGGCTGAGGACTTGCGGCTCTGTTCAGCGCGGACTGGATCCGTAGACCCCATTTGAATCCCTGCAAATGCCAAAGGTCCAGACACCTTGGAAACCAGTCCCCCGAAGGCCGAGTAGAAGCGATTGAATGCTTCATCGGTAATTGCAGGCTTATCTTTCGATCCGCCGGGTTCAGCTGCACTAGGAGGTACACTTTGCTGGGAAACCACCTCAGTACTGGGTGTCGGGGGAGACCATGGTTGTCTGGGTGTAGAAATACGACTTTGTCGACTTTTGGCTGCTCCGTCACGTAACCTTGTTTCACCGGCTTTAGCCCTCTGTGGCGCCTCGGTCATCTTTGCTGCGACATGTTGCGATGTAAGTGTAGGCGACACGGGCGATCCACGTCGGGGGTGCGATGGGATTCCTCGGGCGGATGCTAAGTTACTAGCAATAGAGGATTTATCCCGACTTGGCAGACGAGCGTTGCCTACCAATCTTGGTGGTAGATGTGCATCCTGGCTCACTACGCTCTTTGTGCCCCCGGTCTCGGCTGTGGTTTGCTGAGTCGCTAATGTTGGGGTGGCAGTAGCAGATGCCGGTTCAGTAGGGGTGTTGGATGGATGTTCATGCTGGAATCGGAGGATTTCGGCGAGCTTCTTATGGTGAGTTTCGAGCAAGCGTAGGGTCCGTAGGGCCTTATGACGCGTTAGCTCATCGCCGAGCCGGGGGCGGGGGCAGATCTTCTCCTCAATCAAGACTCACCTCATGGTCGGAGCTGCTCTGTGCAGCGGTTGCAAATTCACCAGCAGCTAGATCATGTTCCTCGCTGGCAGCGACTGGGTTGGCCTTGCGAGTCTCAAGTACTGCATTCCGGGCATGAGTGTGGGCCTGGCCGGTCAGATTATCCTGAAAATGAGGGGTTGAGGTCTTACCAGGGCCAAAGGAGCTACTTCCATGGCGAAAATAAGTTCACCCGCAGGACTTAAGAGAGAAAAATCAGGTGCATTCCTTTGATGGGATTTATCCGGGGAATGTTGGAGAAGTGACGTTATGCACTGTGAATGGAGTTAACAGTAACACGAGGGGACCAGATACAGTGAGGTAAATTGAAGTACACAAGGTAAGAGGTAACCCTTGAAAGTAATACTCCTAGATCGATATTATAGAACAAATACTGTCTATTCAATTAAACCGAAAGCAGCAAATGTGTCCAGTTACATCCACATTCTACACAGTGGAGAAGCGGAGAGGACTAGATGCTTATAGCTATACTGTCAGGCCACTCATACTACCTTGATGGGGGGGAAATAGGGAGAATATATATGCAGTAGGAAATGTAGAGCAATAGCGACAAATTATTGCAAGTAAGATCAATGCGAATATCGAAATAAAACCAATTGAACAGAAACAGTTTCAGTCTGAGGCCCCCATCTTCACTTGGCGGGTGACTAAGTTGCGGAGCTCCAGGGGATGTTCGGACAATTCACCACTTTGTCTCTCTTTCGTTACTTTCGTTTCCCCGTCTATGTACGGAAGTTCTCTCGCAAAACAAGAGAGAGAGAGAGAGAGAGAGAAACTCTTCATTACATACACCTCATGACAACTTCCCCCTGATCCTCCCGGTCTGCCCGCACCCTCTCGATACACCTTCCTCTACATTCCAATTATGGCCGACTCTTCGTCTTCAAGCTTGAAAGGTGAAAATAGATCGCGTCGCTCCTGGACAATATCTGCAGAATCAAGTGCAATCGAGAGCAATGGTCGGTCATCCCAGGATTCCGCTATCGAGAGACCGAAAACCCAGGGCGGAGAAGTAGCAGATCCTAAGGCTGGTCCTAGTGGATTCTCAAAGCTACTCGATGCGCGTCGGAGGCGGAAAGAGAATAAAAAGAAGACACAAAAACACAACGACGAGCCGGCGGTGCCGCCTGTGGTTTTCGAACACGACCTACACGAAAGTCGGTCCAATGGGTCTCGGGATGGGACCTCCGCAGCCCCGTCGTTGAAGGCAGAGAGCTCTGCGCATGAGGGCGAAGGCAATAGTCTGTTGACCGATGATTCAGAGCCGGACGGGTAAGTTGAGAAACTGGCTCTCTTATTGTCTTGGACTACTTCTAACCCGCCGATCTTGTTGGTTTTGTTTAGGCCCCCGCCGCTCACCTCACATAACTCCCATACCGGATTCTACACCTCGTCCTCCCCATTGTTCAAGACCAAATCGGTAGATGCTGGAAACACGGAAGGCTCCAATGCTGATGCCGAGTCAGCTGTTAGTGGTCCCAGTGCCACTGGGTCAGATTCAAACCCGAGTGAAAGAATATCCCGACGCGCAACATCGGGTATGGCATTGGATGTACCCACGGACCCAAATGGCAAGAAACGCAGTACATCACCTGGACGACGGTTCAAAGGCGCTTTTGGCTCGGACAAGAAAGGTACCAATGACGACGTTGAGACTTCATCAACTAAGTCTGGAAGCAACAAGAGCGGCCGAGGTCTGTTCGGATCTAGCCGGCGGAGCAGTCTTTCATCGAAACGAGCACAGGCAGCCCCTGATGATGTCCCGCCTCTGCCTGCGCCAATTCGGACTGATCTAACGGACAACAAACCTCGTTCACTTGAAGCGAGCCCCATGCCGAACACCCCACCCAAGACTGCTATTCCTGCGCCAGCGACAACTCTAACTCCTCCAACACCAACTGAGCACCGCCCTCTCAGTGCGCAAATCCTGTCCAACGATGTCACCGATTCGCCCGAGTCTCTACAGTCTGAAAATCCTCCGTCTGCTGGAGTCACCACCGTGAGCCCTTCTGGAAACATGATCTCTCACCGCCGGGTGCGGTCCGCTTCTGCAGCTCATGGCCCAAGCAAGTTGTCCAACTCAATATCTGCACTAACACCCCTTGAAGAAAAGACCTCCGGGCCGAAGAATGCGGCTTCAAACCAGCAAAGCGGCTTCTTCTCTTCGGTGTTTTCAGTTGCGCAAAACGCCGCCACTTCCTTCAGCAACAGCCTCAACGCTCAACAGAGGAATCGCCCACCTTCTCAGCCTGCTCCTGCTGATGCTGATAAATCCCTCACTGAATCAACCGCGGAGGCCGAAAACCCATCAGATAATGGTAGCAAGGTGGTGGAAGGGAGACCATCTGCTGTAGAGACTCTTGGGGCAGGAGATCTGAACTTCAGCCATCTGGACATTGACGCACGACCCGGTGAGTCAATTACGACTGCCGACGGCGTGGTGATAACAAAGCCAGCGAGCTCCGCTGACAAGCGCAAAAACACAGCTGTTGCCCGGAGAGATGAGGAAGCTGCTAAAATTGAAGACAAACGCGCAGCGCGCGCTGTTCAAGTAGCATACGAAAGGCCATCGGAGGTTTCATTGCCGAACTCTACGGAAGACGCCCTGGAGTTTCAGTCTACCACCTCACTTCCGAAAGATGGCTTGATTATGGGCGATCAAACTCCCCCAGTGGTAGTGTCATTGACGGCGACCTGAGCGGGGGCCTCAGACGCACCGGCAGTGTGCGCAGCAGACTCGCCCGGCGTCATCGGGGCTCGTCTGGGGCCACAGCCTCTACAATTGGAGCTATTGGCGTCAATGCCGTTGCACTTGGTGTTCCTGGTGCCAATTCCAGTGTGCCTCGGTTGACTGGCTTCGCGGTTGCAAGTAAAAAGCGCAATCGGGACTTTCACCAGTTATTCCGGAGTGTACCTGAAGATGATTACCTTATCGAAGATTACAGCTGTGCTTTGCAGCGTGAGATTATTCTTGCCGGCCGCATCTATATCTCAGAAGGACACATCTGTTTCTCCAGTAACATCCTGGGATGGGTCACGACTCTAGTGATCAGCTTCGACGAGGTTGTTGCCATCGAAAAAGAGAGCACGGCTATGGTGTTCCCAAATGCTATTGCCATTCAAACACTCCACGCCCGTCACACTTTCCGCAGTTTACTCAGTCGCGAGTCCACATACGACCTAATGGTCAATATCTGGAAGATTAACCACCCCACCATCAAGAGCTCTGTAAACGGAACCCGTGTGACCCATGGCACCGGTGATAAGACAGAGAAGGTTGGGGAGGAGGAGAGCGAGTCAGAAAGCGATGTCACTGATGAAGATGAAATATACGATGAGGACGAGGAAGGGGACAATGCTGATAGCTTCTTCGAGGCCGGCGACAGTGCCAACGCCAGTGCAAACTCATTGCCAGTGCGAAAAGGGTTAAGCCGCAAGGCTTCGAGCCTATCCGCGAATGCAGCCCTACCAGCGGCCGGTGCAAATGTTAATGGCGATAAAAAGAACGGCGACAAAGGGACTTCCAAGGAAGCGCCTGCTGATTTCCCAGGTCCGACTACACATGCACCCACCGAATACGTCGATGCCAATGGACAATACGAGAAAGTCATCAAAGATGAAATCATTCCGGCCCCGCTCGGCAAGGTCTTCTCTTTGGTTTTCGGCCCAGCGTCCGGCGAGTTCATGACCAAGTTCCTTGCTGAAAACCAGAAATGTGGCGAGCTACAGTTCGAGGGCACAGCCAAGGGCTTGACAATGGAAAGCCCAACCAGGAAGTACTCATACATCAAACCTCTCAACGGCTCCATTGGTCCGAAGCAGACAAAATGTATCAGTACCGAGAACATGGACTTCTTGGACCTTGAAAAGGCCGTTCTTGTCACTTTGAGCACCCAAACACCTGACGTGCCCAGTGGCAACGTTTTTGCTACCATGACCAAGTACCTCTTTACGTGGGCTCCTGGCAACCAAACTCGCTTCCTCATGACCTGTACTATTGAGTGGTCGGGCAAGAGTTGGCTTAAAGGTCCTATTGAGAAAGGTGCGATTGATGGGCAAACGACCTTTGGTAATGAGCTTGTCAAAGCGCTGCAGGTTGGAGTTGTTCCCCGTGGGCGTGCCAATGGAGCTGGGCGGGGCAAAGGAAAGCGCAAGAAGGGCGATAGCGGCCGGCGGGAGTCGACTGCAGTTGCTTCGTTGAAGGTTGCTGTGGACTCCAACGCCTCAAAGCAAGAATCATGGGGACTATTCGAACCGGTCCGCCCCCTCCTGGAGCCCTTCACTAGCATTCTCAGTCCGCTATGGAATAGCAACTTCGCTATTTTAATTATCGGGATCTTGTTCTATATGGCCTTCTTGCGATCCCCGTCGCCATCGTCTATGGTTTCACATGAAGTCGGATGTCCCGGTCACAGCTTGCCCCAGAGACTGGCTGCATACGAGGAGATGTGGCGACGTGAAGAAACTGAGCTCTGGAACTGGCTGGAAGACCGTGTTGGTATGGACGGAATGGTCTTCCCCAACGTTTACCGATCGCCCGAGCCACACCCAAGTCGCAGGTCGTCTGGAGCCAGTACGAGTGATGAGCGTGAGCTTGCTGAACGGCTTCGGGAAGAGAAGATCTCTGACCGTGAGATGGACCATGCCCTCCGTACCACACGCCAGCGTCTCGACGTCCTCGAGGAGATGATGGGCAAACGCAGAGCCCAATGGGAAGTCGAAGACCTAGTCAAGTCCGAATTGTAATGGACATCAATGGTCGTCCCTCCTTGCACATAAGACTCACCACACTTTCTCCCTACTCTCTTTTCTAACCCTGTCTCTTCCTAGAGAAGAGCCCAACTTTCCTTTCGACACCACACAAAATGTATTTCCTTGTCTTTACAGCCTGTTTTATTCTTACCCATTTGTCAAGGTGTTATCCCGGAGTTATGGGAACAAGCAGAGCTGTTCCCTTGCTGTTGATATCCGCCCTTCTCACATTCATTCTGAAAAGTCTACAGTCGTTATCCCAACACTCCCTCCTCTGTCCTTCGACACATGGACGGGTTTTCCTTGCATGTATATGAGCGCCAACTATCTTGTCTCTACACCGGTGGTCTACTAGCCACTGTCTTTACTTTTTCTTACCTTTCTTGCTTATTGTTCATCTGAGCGTGCTGGCTACTTCTCTTCTTTGCCCCATTTGCTTCTGTGTGAATATCCCGAGCTATTGCTATGTGATTTACATATTGAATTTAGGCTATTTCTGGCAGCCTCTTTTTAGCATTCGTAATTCCTGAGGAGTAAAAGACTATTTTGGTGCTTGAGGGGGAAGACGTCGTCTGGAGTATGAGCCTATAAGACCCATTCTGCCTTCTACAACAAGAAGACATATAGAAAAGCTCATCGTATAACGTTTCTAGTAATAGGCCAGACGACAAGTAGGGAATAGGCCATTCCAAGTTGCAAATACGAAATTCAGGACAAAGCCAGGTCAGAACCACTCAAAGGCCAACTGTAAATAAGTCCAGTGCTTGCCTACCCACGTACCTGCGTTGATTCTGTCAAAATCAAGATCGTCATCCCTTCTCTTCATCTTTACTTTCCATGTAAGTCCCAGATGTATCACCCACCCCAGGCTCAGAAGACTCACTGAAAAAAACTCCATTTCAGTCTTCCAGGCTCATCTCTTAACCCTATATACAAGAACGGAGCCGCCAGAAAACCATGCAGCAGAAACCTGGCCGTCCTGGCGAACCTTATCCAGGAATGAGTATTTCCCGGAGAGTCGATGATCTTCAAGGCCGTTTCCAGCAGGCCATAGGCATGCTTTTGGAACGGCAGCTCGATCGACATCTACTTTGGGGATTTCAAGTGCTCAGGAAGTACATAGTTCATGGAACGCCTGGGTCCTACAGTTACCCGGAAAATCGAGTCCAGAACCGGGCAATACCAGCCTGATGCTCACCACTTTCACGTCCCTCCTTGGCAAAATGCGACGAACGGACTAGGATTGGGTGAAACAAGGTGTCTACTGCTCTTTCCCATTCTATTTGCGTCCTCCGAGAAGCGTTCTCATTCGATCATTGCGCGGGTCAAAACAGAGTACGACAGAGCCGAAGAGAGCGAGCGAACGGAACCCAGCATTGGTCAAGATCATCCACATAGTCACCACACAAATCTGTATCTTGCTTCCCCAGCCACTCAAGATATCTGTTTCTAATTCACTGTTTACCTGTGTCCTGAGCGTTTGCGGGTGCCTCACGTATACTTGAGAGGTAAATGGCATCTTGCGATTAACAATTAATATTAGAAACACCTATAGTAGATTCTATATACAAGAATTAGCTCGAGGAAGCAACCGAAAAAGTCCACCTCGCGTTCAAGATAATATAGATGCACTATATATTGACCCTCATAGACGGTGTTCTTCCACTACACATTGTCGATCCCATCAAATACTACACACAGAATGTCGACCTACGTCGTCTTAGGGACCAACCTGAACACCCTGCGGATTGTGAAAGGTGTCCTTCGGATCTAAGTCTCCCTTGAGGTCTTCCAACCTTGGAAGGTTGCTACGCCAGTACGCACGCTGGGCATCGGGCATTTTAGGATCCGGACATCCGAGATATGCATGTCCCGCACTCTCTGGCACTGCCTGAGCCAAAACGTTGTAAAGGCCATTGGTGAAATCATACGTAGTCTGTGAGATCGGACCAAGTGGGTTGACTACGAACACTTGGAACCAGAAAAGCACATCGCGGTGGCCATATGCTGTGGCATCTTCAGACACGGAGTTGATAGCACCACCCTCCAAGCTGAGCGTAACAAACCAGGCCAAAGTGCCGGCATTAGTCTTGTGGATGTAATCGAAGAAGTCGTCGATGGCTGAATCAGGAATCAGCGTGTCGGGGGTGAATCCAAGGGACTTGGCGTAAAACCAGGTCGGGGTATCTCCGACCAGCTTAAGGATGGTATCTTCCAGAGCATGGCCGATCATCCCCAGCCAATCCGCCAGAACTAGCACAGTACCCGGCTCGCTGGTGGGGAATCTCTTCTCCAGATCGAGCTCATCGTACTCCTCTTTTGAGCCGAAGAAAATGCCCTCGAGAATGATCTGGCCGTCGAAGATGACCAAATTCGAGTAAAACTTCCAGGAGAGATTCTCCTGGGCTATAAATGCCTGCCAGTCCTTGACAAGATTCGCCTTCTGTGCAGGAGACCCCAGATTGAACGTGAATGAATATTGAACGGCCAGACCAGGCGCCTCCTGCGTGCGCACCTTGAACTCCGTGACGATTCCAAAGCTGGCAGCGGCACCTTTGACGGCGAATAGAATATCCTGGTTCTGTGTATTCGATGCCCGCACAATACTCGAGTTCGCCAAAACCACCTCGACTTCCTCAATGTGGTCAAGCGCTAGACCCCACTGGCGCGCTGTCGGGCCCAATCCGCCCACAGTCAGGTGGCCACCTGTCCGGATGGTCGGGCAAATACCGTGTGCCATTGCTCTGCCGCCTGCATTATAAAGCTCGGTGTCGAGATCGCCTAGGGTTGTTCCGGGGCCGATGGTCGCGACGAAGGTCGACTCGTCCATGGAGAATTGCGAGAAGTGCTTCATATCGACCACGATGGCGCCATTTTGTCCTCCGAGGCCTAGAGCCAAGTACGAGTTAGTCGACTGCTTATGCGGGCAGCTGAAGTACTATTATCACTAAAGCCGTACCGTAGTTGCCAAAGCTATGTCCTCCACTGCGCGCCTGCACCTTGTAATCATAGTCAGAGGCGCATTTAACTACAGCAGCGATTTCCTCCGCTGACTGAGGGTAGGTGACTGCCGCCGGGGTGACGGGGATATTCAAGTTGTACGGGTCGACTGCGGTAGTCTGGTAAAGAAGCGCATCTTGGAATGTGACATGAGCAGGGCCGACGGCCGATACTAGACAGTCACGTCCAGCGGCAATGCTGGTGGTATTGCCCATAGCGAAAAGGCCGAACCAAGGATGTGGTTTACGAAAAAAAGGGACAGGCTCACACGAACACCTGGGCGATCCCCCTTCTATGTATACTGTGGGGGGAAATACGGGCTATCGGTCACTAGTCCATCACAGAACCCACCAAGGGTTCCTGTTTAGGGCTTAGGGGGCCTGGGCACATTCCAGTCTGGCATTTGCAGCATGCGTACGGAGTAGGCTTTAACACAGTTGTTATATAGTAGTTAATATACCTACCCTACATACATATGTCGGTAGCAAATTTACGCCAAAGATAAAAAGATTCTGACTAGGAAACTGAAAGACCAAAGCAGATTGTGAACAGATCGAGATAATTAGGGCTTAATAAAAATGTGATGGATCCATGGAATAGGGGCGTAAACTTTATCCACGTGTGAGTTGGAACGCGTCGCGCGCGTTCGCCGAATCCCCAACACTCCAGCAATTCTCAACACCCCAGCAATTCGCACTAGTCGGAGTACACGGAGTAGATACAGTGACAGCACAATGTGCTCACGTACTCCGTAGACGAACCTGCATGGCTCTCAAGCCGTCCTACAGGCGAATGCAGAACTATTGGTTCTGTTCCAAGTGCGTCCTCCAAACTAGTTGTAAGCTTTTTTTTTTGCTCTAGCTTCTATTGATACGCACGCGTGACTCCTATAGTTGTTGATAGCCTGTGGAGGATTCTATCATTACCTAGTTAGTAGGCAGCTAATATTCCTTGGCTCAGCATCACTTATGTCAATATAGCCCTTACTCGTCGTTCTAGGTTATCCAAAATGATATCGTGGTCATTACAAATAGTAGTGAAAACAAAAGTATAGATTTCAATAGACACCAAATCAAGATGCACATGTGCCCTTCAACAAATTATACCAAGCCGAGCACATAAGTAATAGGAGACGAGAAGACTATAAAATGTGTCCTCTCTACCCCTACCAAGTTGCTCCATGATTTAATCATTTAACACCACCTTCCTTTGTAGGGGCAGTCAGTCTTGTTGGCTTCAGCGAACCGTTCTCGTGGTCTGTGTTCTCTGGCAGATATCCTTGATCCTCGTCTCATCGGGCACGTCGTTGAGGTCTGTTAGCTTCATGTGGGCGTTGGTTGTAGTTGAAAATGTGAAGGCGAGCAGCTTCTCCAGTACTTCGCAAATAAAGGGGTCAAGTCAAAGGTATAGACAGGGACCGGCTCATCTTCCTCCGCTCTGTTGCAGTTATTCGTGTCTGGGCTTTTTAGGCTCCCAGCTAGATCTTCGTTATCGTCTCCAGATTGATTGTCATTCTTTTCTTTGGATTGGTCTTCGGCTCGATTTTTGTCTTCGTTTCTGGCTTTGGCTTTGTCTTTGTCTCCGGTTTGGTTTTTGGATCTGGCTTGCTCTTCGTCTTTGTATCTGACTTGTCTTTTGTCTCTGGCTTTGGCTTAGTCTTCACTTCTTGCTTTGCATTGGTCTTCGCCACCCGTCTAGTTGTGATCTTTGGCGGTTGTGGCCTTGGCTTTGCGTCCGGTTTTGCTTTGCTCTTCGTCTCTGATTTGGTCTTCGCTTCTTGAGTTGGCTTGGGCTTTGCGTCTGATCTTAGCTTGGGCTTTGAGTCCAGTTTTGCTTGACTTTTCGTCTCTGGCTTGCTCTTCGTCTTCGCGTCCGACTTGCTTTTTGCCTCCGGCTTTGGCTTGGTATTTGTCTCCAATTTTGGCTTGGTCGTCACGAAAGTTATTGTAGGCCCGACCGATTTCGCTTTGTGTTCTTTTTCAACCATCTTGATATTTGGGGTCTCGTTATCGTCAGATTGATCGAGGTCAAAAATATTTGGGTACAAGCGTCCTCCTAGAATCTCATTCGCGTCTTTGTCAGCGTAGTTGGGCACCTGGGCACCTGAGCATTAGCGTGATTATCAGCCTCAGCCTCGTATTCGTCTGCATTGGACTTAGCGTCAGCAGCACACCACCCCCAGCACCTTCCATGTACCCGGCTTCCTCAGCGTCACCTTCCCTGCCAGTATTTGCTGATTGTTTGCCGTTGCTGGGGCGTTAAAAACAGACGTGGTCCACATCGGATTCCCTGCCATGCAAGCCACCATGACCGATTCAATAATTGGGCCGCAGTGCATACTCGAGGATAACGGGGTTATTATTTTCTCTCATTCTGACTGTTTTCTTTTGGCCTTAGTGCCTTGATATGTCTCCCCCGTATTGTGGCAGACGGAATACCACTAGTTGGACGAAACAAAAAGGGAGAGATATATAATCAGAAAGGATACAAACTTCACCGTCTCCTACGATAGCTTAAGGCAAATATCCCATAGCGCAAATGAAGTAGTATGTGTATGTACTTCAGAGATATTTGACTAAATCCTAACCTGCAAGTCATCGAAATTGAATTAGGCAAACTTTCAAAAGCGCGTTACCTAGATTGGAGTTTCTGCTTTTCTACTCTTGCAGTCTTAACTAGTCAAATCCCCTAATAGGGAACGTGAAATACTAATTATTGCTACCTTACGGAGTGGGAATCATGAGGGAGACAATGGATCTCATTGCTATGTCCTGTCTGAATGTCACCAGGACTGTAGCCAGGACCCTTTTTTTTGGGTTTTTGGGTTTTCTTTCGTAGTATCACAAAATTCTCCAATCCGTTCAGTGCAGGTGTGGTGCCCATCTTTCACGACCTCATTAGTTGCAAGGTCGGGCTAGTCCACAACATCACAAAATTCTCCAATCCATTCAGTGCAGGTGTGGTGCCCATCTTTCGCGACCTCATTAGTTGCGAGGTCGGGCTAGTCCACAACAAAGCACCTACTCCCATGCCGGGCCGCGTCCTTTGGTGCTTTGTCTCCAGCTGCGGTAAGAGATATCCCGTCCACGGCTTCGGCCTCGCCCTTCTCCGTCACCTCCCATAGTGGAAGCCTCAGCAGCCGGGATGCTGGGGTTGCGGGATTCATTGACCATGACCTTGCAGTAGTAGACGAACATCTGATAGTTGACGGGGCGTCCCAGATCCTTCAACTCCTCTTGAATGTAGGGAGCCTTCAAGACCTCTCCGTGCAGCTCGTTCAAGAGTCGGTCAAGCGCAAAGTCGCAAGAGGGCTCATGGTTCTCTGTCTTCAGACGGTTGAACTGGTTCTGGTAGGCCATGATAAAGTCTGCAGCCGTGGCGAAGCTACCACGTTTGATTTCCTCCCACTTCCTCAGCTCGCGCGCAAGGAACTTCGACTGGTTGGGCAGACTCAGCCGCCTGATGGTGCTGAACATTTCGTCGGCGTAGGTGACCTCGTTTGGGTGCTCCTTCACTTTGAGTTGGAGCGAGGCATCCACCTGATTGTACAGCCAGCGCGAAACAGCGAGTGTCCAGAACTTCCATTTTTGGTAGTCGTCGTCCCTTGGGTGGGGCTTCGGAAGATCACTGTCCACAAGTGCATCGAGCTTGAAAGGTCGCAAGGCATGAAGGACCTCATTGCCCCAGACTGTAAGACTAGAGTCTGGCCTCAGCTTCTGGATGTTCAGAAGGGTTACCTGAGTCGGCTTGGGCAAATCAGCGACCTGAGTGCGTGGAACTCGAGGTTGTTCAGGCTCGGCATCATGCCGGCCGGCACGAGGGTGGTCGGTGAAGAACGACATGGTAGAGGAATGATTGCAAAGATGAGCGTGGTGACTGAGCTTTGTAGACTTGAAGAAGATATTGTTATCAGATCATTGTGTTTTGCCTGGTGAATGAATTCAGCTCACTGTGGTTGGTGCTTTCAGATAGAACTGTATGTTTATCTGACTGAAGAAGTGTCCGCGGTGGATGTGAGAGGAAAGAGAGAAAGGAAGAAGAGGAAGAAGAGAAATCAATTTAAAGCCTTCGTTTGCTTCCGAAGATGGGACAAATGAGATAGCAATCGCGCAGAGTCAACATAACATAACGCTTATGTCGGGGTAGGTGAAGCCAGGTACTCTCATTCTACAAAGTTCAACTGTCATGAATAAGCGCTCTTTCCATTCTTGAACGCCAAGAAAATATCGTTTTAGAAGGCTCGGCTAACGAGGTATCTTCGATTGATATAACTTCAACTGAAAATGTACTGGCGCGCATGTCCAGTCACTTTCTCCATGCCCCGAACGCCGTGAACTACCACGCATTTTGGGTTTGGTTTGCAGACCTGTAAGCCATATTATAGTCACTTATACATCTTCTTAAATCTGATCAGATATTGTTTATCTTGCCGTTTCTTCGAAGTAGGCAAAATGTCCTGGGAAAGAACGAAAAGCGTGCGTCCCTTAGGGCCAGAATGTCACGTGCCTGGTGCTCTTGCGATCAATGAAGCTGCAAAAAGACCAGAAATCTGAACGTATTGTAAAGATCTTTCCTACGGATTTTGTACACGTCATCCCATAACTGCGGTTCAGGGGACATGTTCGATAGTTGGCTTCCCTGCACTCCATGTAGATTGTTCCATATCATCTATGCATTTGAGGAGTTCCGTTGCAAGTTTGAAACTAGGTAGCCTCACTGATAGTACCTAGTAGTGCTTAGCTATATACCATAGTCTGCACATTTATCTATATGATATCCCGGCTATTTGAGCATGGCTCGGCGCATTCCTTAAGCTCCGACGTTTCCACCTGCCATGTTCCGCTTCTGGGAAGCGATGGCCTTATTCTTGGGTAGTGATGTTTTCCATGCCTTTATTCCCGAATTGAAGCCCTCATCAATCTGCTCCAGTGTAACCCCAGCTGTTTCTGGTACGAACAAGAAAGTCAAAATCCCAATGACCGCGGTGACCCCAGCATAGAAATATCCCACATTGGGACCCATGTCCCCGTAGGCCGCGCCTAACATGTAGGGCGTCCAAAACGTTGCACCAAAGGCAAAAATACCATAGAATACTGTTGTGTTGGCTTGGCCAAAGGTGCGAAGTGAGACGCTATGCATCTCCACAGAAGACAGGTTAGCACTAGCAGCAATAGTCCCACCAAACACAAAAGCCCACAAGCACAGAAGAACAACCGTCACTATCTCAGCAGTTTCATCCATTCCAAGAGCAGTGCACACAGATGAAAGAGTTAGCATACAGACAGCCATGACAATGTAGCCCGAAAGCATGGCAACTCTCCTCCCGCCGTATTCCACAATGAACGGGCCAAAAAACGATCCTCCTAGGATGCACAAGCCAATGATGACATTGATTAGGTACGGGTCGCTGATGCCAACTCCTTTGAGAAATAGTGTAGCGTACGGTTGCACAAACTGAATACCAGTAATGGCGATTCCAACCATGATCATGGCGGATGTCAAGGTGCGACCGACATGCTTCCTACTATAAATATCAAAGAACGAAACAGATTTTAGGCTTTCACGCTCGTTTGCAAGGTTTGTCCTGATATCATCAATCTGCGCGGTGATCTCCGGCGAATATGGACTCTGATTGTACAGCACGCTGAACGAGATCCGCGCCTCTTCCTCTCGGCCATGTCCCATGAGCCAGCGTGGGGACTCAGGGAGCATCAGGATCCCAGCACCAAGAATTACTCCCAGGGGTATTTGGCATAGAATGGGTGTCTTCCACTGCCAGTCGTTGGTCGGCTCCAGATGAGCAGAACCCGCGCACACCGCAAAAGCAGCAACATTCCCCCCAGCAAGCCCGACATTATACAATCCTAAAGACAGCCCACGCTTGTTGGCCACGATGCACTCGGAGCCATACGTGACACTGGCTGCCATTAGCTGTCCAAGACCCACAGCACTGATCGATCTGCACACCATGTAGCGCAAGAAGCTTCCACTGGTGCCAAGCATTCCAGCAGCACCGATAATAGCCAATGTGCATCCAGCCTGGATTGAACCCCTGCGTCCAATGTATTGACCTGTCACGCCCGCAATCCCGCCTCCGATGGCAATGAACAGGAAGTTGAGGCTGATGAGTGATTGTTGCAGTGGCGTCAGTGAGCAATACTGGATGCTGGCATAGGTGTTCGGGTCTAGGACTTGCTCGCAGCTTCCAAATGCGTGTTTGTAAGAAGGCATGATAAGGACCGTACCGGCGTAGCCATTGTCAAAATTCGAGATCCATGCGGAAAACGAGACCCATAAGGAGAGGCGTAACATCGATCCGGTCGTGCTCGGAGCATTACTTGTGGTAATGGGCTGGACGGTGAAACTGGCGCATATGTCGTTAGAGTTGGACTCGGGCTCTATTTTCGGTCTTTGATTCTGCAAATTCATTTCCAACGGGTCTTGAGTATGAAAAATTAGGGAGTTGTTAGCTGCGTTCAGGTCATGACCATTGACGATGAAGGTATGGAGTTCTTAGCGAGAGCTCCTGGATGCTGCATTCCAGAGCCAAAGTATACACAAATTATGAGAAGGAATGTGAAATATGAAGTCCACCAATCGGGAGGCTTGCTCGTTCCCAGCCTTAAGATACCTATGGAGGAAGCAGAAATCGCATGAACTAGAGCAATCGTACAAGATGATATCATACCTGTAACTAGGATGTATACAATATTTCATTGTTTCCGATGTGTTAATTCAAGTTAGCTTGTCAAGGGACTAAGTACCCTCGGACCTTATTGAGCTTAATGCCACTGAGGTTTAATCCTCGTTGTGTGTCCCCTGTTATATATTAAGAGCTTATCAGCATCTCCTAATATTTTTCAAATTTTTCTCCCGTCTACTATAAAACTGAGCCGCGAGAAAAGCTGTCCTAAAATAAGATCATCTAAAAAGATATAACAAGGCCTCTCATGCGGCGGATTACTCTTGTCCGGCCGGGGTAGACGCTTTTGGTGGCTGCAGTCGCATTAAACTCACTAGATCCCCGAGACCCAGATTTAGCTTGATCACAGTAAGACATTTTCAAATGAAACCTACTTGAGACCAATCATTCCCCCTCAAATGTCGGGATCGCGTGCCTCTCATTAGGGCATAGTGCCATGTCACGTGCCACGCCAAATAACACGACGCTCCACCAAATAACTTGGGAACGACAACTGAAGATGGAGCTCAAGACCGTCCTAATTCTCACTGCGATATACATTGGTGAGTACTTCCCCGCACCACTTTCCATCTCAACCTTCGAAAACACCCTTGAAAGACCTCCAGCAGAAACAAACAACCAAACACTAACCCCTCATAAGCTATCCGCCTCTTCTTTAAGTCACGCAACTCGAGCTCAGCAGCAACCATGTCTCACGGAAAGGTCACCGAGATCGACAAGTAAGTCGTACTTGCTCCAGCGCTCAATAAGTTAAATTCTAATATCCGCCCAACAGCCAAGTCATCTTCAAAGCCCTCACCTCCTCCGGCCCCGTCGTCGTTGACTTCTTCGCAACCTGGTGTGGACCCTGCAAGGCCGTCGCCCCCCGTTGTCGGCAAGCTGAGCGAGCAGTACCAAAACGTTCGTTTCATCCAGGTGGACGTGGACAAGCTGCAAAGTGTCGCACGGGAACTGGGCGTGAATGCTATGCCCACCTTTGTGGTGTTCAAGGATGGCAAGGAAGTCAACCGCGTTGTTGGCGGCGACATGAAGAAACTCGAGGCGCAGATTAAGGAAATATCCGCATAGACGCTTTGCGCTTTGTCTTGGCTTATCGGTAGCCTTTGAGAATCTCGGAGTGGAGGCATCGATCCCCGTATACTTGGGGAACTGTATGGTTATTTGTCGGTATAATCAGTGTAACTCACGAATCACGAATTGAAACGGTGACTTAATCCTACGCAAGTAAATGCATTAATTGAAGCTACACCATGCGCACATCGAGATACGGGTCACTGTGAGCGTCCCGGATCGACACCGACTTAGCCATTAATACATATGCAGCGGACCTCAGGCCGCGTGGGATGGTTTCTACTTTAGTGCCCTACCACTTGCCGCCTTCTGATCACAGAGTGAAACAGAGCATGGGCCGGAGGCCTAGAGGCCGGGACGGTCAGATACAGGCACCTAGCGAGTATCTAGGATGTATGAACGGGACGTCTCAAAACTGGTGTCAACGACATTCTTCGAGTATAGCTCTAAATCTACCAGGGCCAATATCATTCTAATTCCCTTCAAAAATAATATGAAGTTATGGAAAGTACAATTGGCAATCACAAAGCATACCTAGTGCAAGAGCATATCCAGTGCAAGATTACCTTCAAAATATCCAAGGCAACGTCTCTCAACTATCTGCAGCCTGGAATTCCACTTGCACTTGATTCGTATAGCGAATCAACTGCGGACTCAAATCAAGTGCCATGGGAGCGCCTGAATCCGAGCTCATGTTGGAAGCAGAGGGAAAGACAGCCGCCTGTTGTTGCTGTTGTGCCTGTATTTGCTGCATCATCAGATGATGCTGGGCATATGCACTATACCGTCCAGTGTTCATTCCAAACTGTACTCCACCCGCCGACTCCCTTATTTCCACCGCAACGACTTCTCGTCCAATGACCCTAGCATAGTCGCTTGCTTTCCTGACGGCGTCGCGCATTGCCTCCTCACGGGATTCGGAACTCAGAGCCTTTTGCGTCACCTCGGTGAGACACCACTCGAGGGACTGGATCTCGATGTTGGGGTAAGAAAACAACCCCCCAACGACTTCGTTAAGCTTGGTGAAGTCCTGGAAGAGTGCATTGAGCGACAGAGTCGCATGGTATACAGTAGGGAGAGGCTTGCCCGACTTATCGCTCGGTACTTGAGACCATGTTTGTAGCGAGGTGGAAGAGAAAGAGGTCACTGGTGAGCCTTTGATTGTTTCGCCGGTCTCCGTTTTGGGCGACAGGTCTTTAAAAAGCCGGTTGATCTCGTTAGATGTCTCGGTGACCTCCTTGGACACGCTTTCTCGGTTTTTCCCAGTTGCCTTGACGACGAAGCTGAGGGCAGCTCGTTCCGGCTGGCGTGTGGTGGACGAACTGCCGTCTAGCACGATCTTGAGTGGGGCCATTTTTGTCTTGAAGGTTGGGAAAGAGAAGTTGTCTTGTTTACGAATACCTAGGTAGAGGCAGAGCTGTGCCCACTAATACCTGAGAGTGGAACCCCCAAAAACGCCTTGGAGGCTATTATTGGCAGTTGACGGGGCCGCATTGCGGGGTACTGACCTTGCAAGTTCGCCTTACAAGCACTTGTGTACATCTACTGTTTGCATCCGTGGATTTTCTGCTCTCTAATAATAAATAACCCTCAGAATATCGCTTGGACAAGTCTGTGTGATAGACAAGTGCCATATCCCAACTTTAACGATCTCTTGGTGTGTTTGACATGTTTGCATTGGGAATATCGATAGTGTACAGGGGTGCATTCTCCGACGACGCGAAAATCGCGCAGACATATATCTATGGGCCAGTGGACCTAGACCCATAGTACTGCTTCAAAACTCCATTTCATTTTCTCTCGGGCCATTTTCCACATATATTCAAAATGTCATGCAGCGACTGCACCTCAGACAAACCCTCAGACAAACTCTCGTCCAAGTCTAACCCAGACCATGATGACGGGTCCGTTCTACAAAAACTCGTGCAATTAGTCGTCAAATATCTACCGGAAGGATCTGCCTTGCTTTCATCCTCGTGTTGTTGGCTGCCAGTATGTTATTTTCCAGGTTACTAGGCTGTTGAACGCGTGTGCTAAATTTCTAGACTGTCCTGGACTTTCTCTTTGCGGGTTCGGTGGCCACGGCTGGCATTGAGAAACTGCGAAACGCTTTTCTGGCGATTTCCATTCTGACTCTTGTATGGGGCGTGTGGCGCGAGGGGCTCAGTCGTAGAATGCTGTGGCGCATTGCGATCTGTGTCGGTTTGTCGGCTTGGGAGCAAGTGAATCGGGCGGGAAAGGTCGATGGCGAGGGGCATCACAGCTGTCATCATTAAGAGCCGACGACGGGGTTTCTGGATGAAGGATGTGAAATCCCTTTCTTTCTTTTTTCTTTTTGTTTTTCCATGGCACTAGTATGCATCGACTCCATGTTGGAAGGATTATCAACATGGCACAATTTTGCCCGGCAGATGAAAAATTACAGTGCACGCTCTTCTTCATAAATAGCCTAATTTTCATAAGCAGGCTAACGTAGATGATGTTGTCGCTTCTCAGAAGCACGCCCAGACTTTCCCCGACAGGGTCTAAACGGACGTGTTTTTCATCGCTCGTGATTCCGATGAAGTTGGAACTGATGAAGTACTATATCATCCAGCAATGACTGACATCCTCTAACGGCCTTAAACAGTCTGAGCAACTCCATCAGCCTCCCCGCTGCGCACGTTCTTGCCCTTCGCCTTAATAGCCCCCAAAACGGTTTCGTAGGAGAGAGAAGGTTCAGCCACCACGAATACAGTCTGCTCTTCAAAGCAAATAGAAGAATCCTTCACCCCTACACCGTACAAAAGTGAAGATGTCAGTGTCCTGAAAATTATAACCGGATATAAAAGCAGCACTAGGACTCACCGGTCAAGGCTTCCACAGCTTCCTTGATGGCCGTGGAGCAGCCGCTGCATCCCATTTGGACGTTGAACTTGTACTGATGGTCCGGCATTGGTTCGAAGGTGAGATTTCGGAGATTGAGGGAGGGAAAGAGGGAGAGCGGGATAGACACATAGAGGAGTTTGGTAGTATATATATCTTAGCAGAGCTGAACTCAAATTGCTGAAACCAACGTTTATGCCGGAAACATGTCTGTTATTCTTTTCTATTCCATCCAGTTGCTTCTTCTGTGCGGCATTTGTGCGTAAAGTGCCTCGATTGATATTACCTGTCTCGGTGCGGCCCACTGCGCGAATTGTGCGATTTGCGGCTTGCAACTGGCAACCCCCGTCCATTCATCATCATGTCTCGTATATGACCAAGCTACTTTATCGCGGGCTTATACTGTGGGCTGCTCGCTGCGCTTCTGTATTACGACGTTAATCATCAAGAGACAATTCTTTTCTTTGGCGTGGAGTGGACCAGCTGCCGTGGCCTATAATGGCACGCACTCCGGTAAGCATGAGTATGGTCTCTATAATGGTGATGCAGATGGCCAAGAACATAGTGGATAACCACTTGACCGGAGGTTAGGTCAGTCTGGAGGACAGGCAGTTTTGGATGACGGCTTTATCGGTCGGCGCTGGATTCGTCGCCCCGTTGCCATACCATACCATCGTCTACATTGGCCCCAATTATAGAAAGGTGCATGTTAGGAGTTTGGGGGTTTTGGTATCGAAATGAATGGTTTGTCAACATTAAATAAATTTGTAGTTTTTAGTCACCCGTTCCAATAGTGGACGGAGTACCAAGGTAGATATCCATCAAGGAATAAATGGATAGATTGATAAAAAGTGACCCACCTATCACGTGGTTGCACTAATCCTTTTTGGGCCTTTATTTCAAGCCATCCGGTGGAAGTCATCCTACCTAGGGATGCTGTGAAATACTCAGCGGGACCCCTATAAATCGGCGCCACTGGGGAAATTGCGACCGCTTAAAATATAGTAGAATATATGGAGCGACATATTTACGGATAATTTTGTGGAAATATTGAGAGCATTGATTGGTCTAGAAACTCCGAATACGCACGGTGGCGCACGTCCTGCACGCGGGCTTTCCCAATAATGACATGGTGTTCCGTCCACGAATGTATCAGTTGGTTTATTACTCCGTGGACTGATGCTTCCAAGGATATGTATGTTACCTTTCTCGAAATGTTAGCCTTTTACGGCACTACATGGCAGACCAAGATATGCCGGCCGAAGATATCCCGGGGCTAACCAGATGAGTGCTGATACAGAATAAAGGGCCCAGTAATTCCTCAATTTGATATTTCTGAATCAAGGTTACTAAGTTGCCTAAATGCAAATGCGCACTAGGCATCTACAACATAGATACCTTAACGAAAATATTGTTCTGATGCCAAACTGCAATGTACATACTCTGTACAAGCCTATGCGTAGGGAGAGCATGCAGTTGATTCGTATTCTCTATAAATGGATCATAACCACGATATTGAAAGCCAGTTTTCCCAACCTCGATGAACGGTTCAGGGTCTATCCATGTTCAGTTATATTGTCCTTGCCTCTACTCCGTAAAGTGGAGGACACTAATTGGCTCTCCACAACCCTAGATCGATAAACGCTCCGAACCCTTTGCTCTAGAACAAGATCTTCTGCAAAATGCGATTGAATTTATAATCATAGCTGCAGAGTGATCACGAGTAACGAGTCATCGCGAGTCATGTTGACTGGGTTTTTACGCTTTAACCCCGTTTAGGTGCCCGTCTGCTTGGCATCTTCAAATCTGGTCACTCCACCGCGGAATATGCCGTCCCTGGAGGTTTGCCCCCACATTTGTTTGGGCTTTGGAAGATTCTGCTTGGACACAATTTTCTTCTGAAAGCTACCTAAGTAAAATATCTAAGACCGCTATTTTCACCATCCCTGAAAAATTTAGAGGGCTGGCCATTGAGATACTACCCGACTTATACCAAGGACCGTTCGGGCTTAGCTTCTTTGTTTTCTTCTAGCTTCTTTTCCCCCCTCCTTCTTTAAACGCTCTGTTTCAGGGGCTTCAAACGTTGATAGGATCTTACCTCTCTTATTTTGTTTTGGACCTCCCCGGGATATAATCCAATAATTCAACACACTCTTGGGGGAGCGTGGACGTGCCGGAGAGTTTATATGGGATCGGCCCTCGGCACAACTTAACTCTCCCGCACCTTAAGATCTCCAATGGCAAACATCGAGTCGGACCACAAGCTGGCCATGGCGGAAACCAGCAGCAAATCAGATGTGGACACCCTGGATTCAAACAGCTATGGACGCCAGCTGGAAGAAATTCGCATCGCCAACACACCGGCGGATACGTTCCAGACGGGTGTCGATGTTACGACCGCCGAGAAGGACTTCTCGGAGCTGAGCAAACAATTCTCCAGCATCTCGCACCAAGCCCAGAGATTATCCAGACAAGAGTCACGGGTATCTAAGGGAGTCACCAGTAAAGATATCGAGAAGGCCGAGGGTTCTACTGCATCCGATGACACATGGGATCTGGAGACAACTCTCCGCGGCGATCGTGCCGCCTCCGAAGAAGCTGGTATCAAAGACAAGCATATTGGTTGGTAGACCCTCACATTGAGAGAGAGAAAAAAAAAAAAAAAAAAAAAAAAGAAAACAAGTACTGACTGTCCTAGGTGTGATTTGGGACAACCTGACAGTCCGTGGAATGGGCGGCGTCAAGACATATATCAAAACCTTCCCAGATGCAATCGTCGATTTCCTCAATCTACCAGGAACACTCATTGACCTCTTCGGTTGGAGAAAGCAAGGCCAAGAGTACAACATCCTAGAGGGTTTCCGGGGTCTCACACGTCCCGGTGAGATGGTCTTGGTCCTTGGCCGGCCCGGATCAGGTTGTACGACATTCCTCAAAGTGATCGCGAACCAGCGGTTTGGATACACCGGGGTGGATGGTGAGGTCCTTTATGGTCGTTTTGACTCGGATTCGTTCGCCAAAAGATTCCGTGGAGAAGCCGTATACAATCAAGAGGATGATGTTCACCAGCCTACTTTGACTGTGAAACAAACCCTTGGATTCGCGCTCGACACCAAAACCCCCGGAAAGCGCCCACTTGGTGTGTCGAAAGCCGAGTTCAAAGAGAAAGTGACCAACTTGCTTCTGAAGATGTTCAACATTGAGCACACTGCCAACACTGTGATTGGCAACCAGTTTATTCGTGGTGTCTCTGGAGGTAAGCGGAATGTTTTATATGTGGAGCAGCTCCATGGGAACAGAGTCTAATTAGCATAGGTGAGCGGCGTCGTGTGTCGATTGCAGAGATGATGATCACCTCTGCGACTGTATTAGCTTGGGATAACAGCACTCGCGGTCTGGATGCCTCAACTGCCCTCGACTTCGCCAAGTCCCTGCGGATTCTGACCAATATATACAAGACAACAACCTTCGTCTCACTATATCAGGCGTCCGAAAATATCTATAAGCAGTTCGACAAGGTCCTCGTGATTGACAACGGCCGCCAAGTATTCTTTGGTCCTACTTCCGAAGCACGGTCATATTTCGAAGACCTCGGGTTCCGCGAAAAGCCTCGTCAAACCACTCCCGACTACTTGACAGGATGCACTGACCCCTTCGAGAGGGAGTTTAAGGATGGAAGAAGTGCCGACGATGTGCCCTCCACGCCACAAGCACTAGTCGAAGCCTTTGACAAATCGGTCTTCAGTGAAACGCTAGACCAGGAAATGAAATCTTACCGCGAGCAGATTCGGAAGGAACAGAAAATCTACGATGACTTTGAGATCGCCAACAAAGAGGCAAAGCGCAAGTTTACTTCCAAATCATCTGTATACTCAATCCCTTTCCACCTGCAAACCTGGGCTTTGATGCAACGACAGTTCCTCCTCAAATGGCAAGACAAGTTTGCATTGACCGTCTCATGGGTTACCTCTGTTGGTATTGCCATCATCTTGGGTACTGTATGGCTTGATCAACCCAAGACGAGTGCCGGTGCCTTTACTCGAGGAGGTCTTTTGTTCATCAGTCTGCTGTTCAACGGCTTCCAAGCATTCTCCGAACTTGCAGCCACAATGATGGGCCGCGCAGTTGTTAACAAGCACCGCTCGTTCACGTTCTACAGACCTAGCGCACTATTTATTGCGCAGATTATTGTGGATACTGCGTTTGCCGTCGCAAGAATCCTCGTATTCAGTATCATCGTGTACTTCATGTGCGGGCTGGTTCTGGATGCTGGCGCGTTCTTTATATTTGTGTTGATTATCCTCGAGGGATATGTTACCATGACAGTGTTCTTCCGAACTGTTGGATGTCTATGTCCTGATTTCGACTATGCCATCAAGTTCGCATCCGTCATTATCACCTTCTTCGTTTTGACGTCCGGATATCTTATCCAGTGGTCTGGCGCTCAGGTGTGGCTGCGATGGATTTACTTCATCAACCCCTTTGGCCTCGGATTCGCTTCGTTGATGGTCAACGAGTTTAGGCACCTTACTTTGACATGTACGAAAGACTCACTCGTGCCAACTGGACCTGGTTATACCGACATTGCGCACCAGGCTTGTACTCTAGCGGGAGGTGACCCTGGGTCCGCCATCATATCAGGCTCCAAGTACCTTGCACAAACCTTCAGCTACCTTAATGGCGATCTTTGGCGAAACTTCGGCATTATGATTGCGCTGATCGTTGGTTTCCTGGGTTCGAATTTATATTTTGGAGAGACACGTCAATTCGGTGCAGGCGGTAAAACCATCACTTTCTACCAGAAAGAAAACGCCGAGCGGAAAGAGCTAAATGAGTCTCTGATGAAGAAGAAAGCAAGCAGACAGGCAAAAACCTTGGAGACTGATGCAGGATCAAACCTCAATATTACCTCCAAGTCTGTGTTCACCTGGGAGAATGTCTCTTACGAAGTACCTGTGCCATCCGGCACCCGACGTCTTCTGAACTCTGTTTACGGCTATGTTCAGCCTGGAAAGTTGACCGCACTAATGGGAGCATCCGGCGCAGGAAAGACAACATTGCTGGACGTTTTGGCAGCCAGAAAGAACATTGGTGTGGTTACCGGCGACATCCTGGTCGATGGCAAGCCCCCAGGCACCTCGTTCCAAAGAGGTACATCTTACGCGGAGCAACTTGATGTCCACGAGGACATGCAGACTGTGCGAGAAGCGTTGCGTTTCTCTGCGGATCTGCGCCAGCCATTCGAGACACCCCAATCGGAAAAGTACGCTTACGTGGAAGAGATCCTGACCCTCTTGGAACTGGAGAACCTGGCAGATGCAATTATTGGTACACCTGAAACCGGTCTCTCGGTCGAGGAAAGAAAGCGGGTCACAATCGGCGTCGAACTGGCGGCGAAGCCTGAGCTGCTTCTGTTTTTGGACGAGCCTACCTCTGGTCTGGACGGTCAATCTGCCTGGAACATTGTTCGTTTCCTTCGGAAGCTAGCAGCAGCAGGCCAGGCTATTCTCTGCACAATTCATCAGCCGAATGCCGCCCTCTTCGAAAGCTTCGATCGTCTGCTCCTACTCCAAAGAGGAGGTGAATGCATTTACCACGGTGACATTGGCCATGATTCCCAGATCCTGCTGGATTACTTCAGTCGTAATGAAGCCCACTGTCCCGAGGATGCTAATGTGGCTGAGTGGATGCTTGATGCCATCGGCGCTGGCCAAACACGTCGGATTGGAGACCGTGACTGGGGTGACATTTGGCGCACTTCTCCTGAGCTGGAACAAGTCAAACAGGAGATCATCCAGATCAAGCAAAGTCGTGCCCAGGCCGTTCGCGACAATCATGATGAGAACAAGGTGGATAGGGAGTACGCTTCACCTCTCTGGCACCAAATCAAGGTAGTCGGTCGGCGAACACATCTATCATTCTGGCGCTCAAGGAACTACGGTTTCACCAGGCTTTACACTCATGTTGTGATCTCCATTATCACGGGTCTCGTATTCTTAAACCTCGATGACTCTCGATCCTCGCTGCAATACCGCATTTTCGTCATTTTCAACGTCACCGTCCTCCCAGCCATCATTCTCCAGATGGTTCAACCGCGGTACGATATGGCACGTCTAATCTTCTACCGCGAATCCGCATCAAAAACCTACAGCCAGTTTGCCTTCGCACTGTCAATGGTTGTCGCCGAAATCCCCTACAGTGTCCTGTGCGCCGTCTGCTTCTTCCTCCCCTTGTACTACATCCCAGGCTTCCAGACCGAATCCAACCGCGCCGGCTACCAATTTCTCATAATCCTCATTACAGAGATGTTCTCCGTGACTCTGGGCCAGATGATCTCAGCTCTGACCCCGAACAGCTTCATCGCTTCTCAGCTCAACCCACCGATCGTGATTATCTTCTCTCTATTCTGTGGCGTTGCAATCCCCAAGCCTCAGATGCCAGGCTTCTGGCGCGCATGGCTGTACGATCTCGACCCCTTCACTCGTCTGATCGGCGGAATGGTCGTGACAGAACTGCAGGGTCGGGATGTGGTTTGCGCAGAGTCGGAGCTGAATCTTTTCAATGCCCCGGACAATCTCACCTGTGGCGAGTACATGAAGCCGTTCTTTGACCGCGGTGGTAATGGATATATTGTCGATGATGCAGCGCAAGCTTGCAAGTACTGTGCGTTCAAGGTCGGAGAGCAGTTCTACGCGGCCTTCAATATGTCCTTTGATAACAGATGGCGGGATCTGGGTATCTTTGCTGCGTTTATTGTGTCCAACCTAATTATTTTGTTCCTGGCGGTAAGTGCAGATATTCTCCACCTTGATTCTATCTTTGTGATTGCGATGCTGATTGATTTTGGTACAGTCTCGCTTCTTGAACTTCAACCGGCGATAAACATGTGCAGCGGCATATGGTCTTGCTAACCCCCGTCGAGAAATTGACTAACTATAAAGTATCTTTGCGTAGAATATTTTTCCCATCTAAATCGCGATATGTGTTTAAAATTTAATTCAAAATGTACTGGCTTTTTTTTTCATAATATCGATAATTCCTCACTCGAGTGGTCCACACAGTAGCTTCATATTCCCTCAATGATATTAAGATATTAAATACATGATCTAATTGTATGCGAGGGGTTGAGAAAAGTGTGATATGGTATCTCATGATGGATCCCCAGTTAATGAACTCCAGGACAGTAACCATATCAGGAGCGAACAACGACAAGTTACATTATTCGCAGTGGTAACTCAGAGAGTGTGAGGTGTAAGACACGCCATGGTCTTGATAGTCGGGTCAGGGGTGCTGGGAATATACGGGGAGAGAAGAACCTATGCGAAGGGCCCAATACACAGCTCTTAGAAGGGGTGTCTTGACGGCGGTCTGTAAGCAGGCACCGATGTAGAATATTGGTGCGACTTCTCAAGAAATAGGAGTGTCATATTGATAATCCGGTCTGCGGTCCCTAGGCTTCCTTATAATCTTTATTTTAGCCTGTAGGCATGGTCTGAAGCGTTGACTGTCTGCCCTGGATTCGGACCCCTTTTGGCCACCTGCGCAAACCCGTTTCATTTCATTCCCGACAGAGCTGCGTTCCAATCTAGAACACACCGCAGTTAGCCAGGATAGCAAGGGAAAAGGGGGCTCGGCACAATGAAAGTGCGTTGGCGAGGGTTATCTCGTGTTCTGGCTGTGGCTAGGTACTCGTATAATAAGACGCCGTATATCCGCTGTCAGCGCCCGACAAGTATTATTTCGCTTTTTCTTTTCTTGTGGAAGAGATCGAACCAGTGTTTACACCGTCTGCTTCCGCACATTTAATAGTCCAGACTTGGCCGCAATGCCGGCGTCACTGCGCAAGCTCTTGTGACGAAGGCATTTTAGGAGGAACAACGGGGGACGGACTTAAGTAAGGTTCATGTGGCCTTGGAGGACTACCTGGGGGACACCTACGGCGGCGAGGGAGGTGATGAACCGAATTGGGTGGCTATACCTTCCCAAAGCTAGCTAGATAGAGCAATGATGACAGGTATATATATCTTTTCTCCATTCTCTCTTAGTACCACTATATCCCTGGATACCTCGTCCTTTAGTATAACAGCGACACAAAAATCGGAACAGTAGCAGCAAATCTGACTTTCTGAAGCAGTTGACCGGCTCTTACTCTTAGAAAAAGTTAGCGTGAAGATCCCCGCAAATAGTTTTCCCACTTGCTCCCTTGCGATTCCTCAGAGGGAGCTGTGTATCTTGGCGGCACGTCAACGATGAGATTTAAAGGGTTTTCATAACTACCGGCCATCAACCCCAGCAGAGAAGCGGTCCTCATTCGATCGTAATACCATGCACGTGGACGGTTGCAATCAAGTTTGAAGGTCTCGCGGAGTTGGGATTTCTGTTCAGGGTCGAGTGCAAACCCCCGGGCTCTCTCGCAACAAGAACATTCCACGGTGCAATGACCAACTGCAAATTTCCGTTCTGACTGGCGATGAGAACAGCATCCACAGTCTCTGCCACAACAGCCTCCTCTCCCAACGCAATCTTCCACAAGTACTCGATGCATATACCACTTTGGCTGTGAACGCCAGAATTCGATACCTCTGGTCAGTGGACCGTCGCAATACGAAGACCTTATCTCCCACCAACGTCGTTCTAAGGTCCAATATTCCTTCGATAGTGTCAACAGTTCCTCCTGTAAGTCTTGAACGACAGTCGCGTAGGTGTCTTCCTTGGCGAGTTCCTCTATTTTCTCCTTCAAGGCTATCTAGCGTTGAGTATTCTCTCGAAGTGCAACTTCTGTCTGCAATAGCCCCTTTAGGTCGGTGGGGTACGGGGGTGGAGTGTCTCTGTTGGCGAATGTAGAGTATCGGTATCTTTGAAGAAGACAGATATCATCAGAGCTTTCTAGCTCAAGCTCTTCATCGGATTCGTCACCCCACACGTAGTAGCCCATCTTCAGATATCGTTTACTCAAGAATGTTGGAATGGTGGGTCCACGGATGGAAAAGACTAGGGTTACGGACAAATAATAAACGGAGCCCGCAGGCCTAAAGACTGTTCATTGGATAGGGATGCTTGCTAGGAGATAATGTCGAATGAAGTGGGTGCTCTTGATGAGGACCCCACTATACCGCCTTTCCCAGACCGCCTTCCAACTCCGTCACACTAGTTAATTTCGTCCGATACATGATAGCCGCCCGGCGAAGCATATAAACGAGCATTCCGAGAGGCAGCTCCAATTTCGGTGAGCGCTCACATCCTAGGTCTAAATGATTCGAAAAAAAAAAAAAATAAATAAAATAAAAAAATCATAAAAAAATCTCACCTTGGAATCGTGAGAGATCTTAAGGAATGAGAACCAAATCCCGTTCGAGGCCATGCCATAGATAGTACAATCTCTTTTGGGGAGCTTCTTGCGCTCTCGGTGGATACAGCCTTCGGAACAGGTTAGCTTTCTGATATATAATATATTAGGCATCGTTAGATACTCACCCATATATCCTAGGGCCTGGGCTACGCCGGACTCGAGGTCAGTCTTTTTTGCCTCTACAATCAGCACGTTAAGGCATACAGCCTCGTTGTCACCATACCAAATTGATCTGACAAAGCCAGAAGGGGAAGGGGAGAAAAGAAGGAAGAGATAGATAGCTAGCTAATATAGCTAGCAAACAGTGAGGCCTGACACCTAGGAAACCAGACATCAGCCTGGATGGGTAGGTACCTGTGGGAGTCGGCTAGATAATATCATCAGAGCAATCGTCAGGATGACGGGTATATTAAATCGAGGCCAGTGACGACATAGGCTTCTGCAATTTTCCTAAACCTATCTATCAGAAGTGACGAGAAACAGACACACGGGAAGCGTGATGGGAATACGATGTCTTTTCTTTCCGCTTCATGAAAGGAGGGAGGACACTACCATGCTACAGGAACTAAGCAGAATGTGACATTATCCAACATCGTCAAAGACGAACCCTACCTAGGTAGTGAGCTGACTACGGCTACACCACGGTTTTACTTCCTCGACTGTTGTATACTTTACTAGACCGAATATTACTTTATAACATAAACGGATGTCCCATCACGGTTGACAGTGGTTTATGCGTGAAATTGAAAGGTTGCATATATAGGGTGACTCCTGCGCCCCACGTCACAGTTGGTTTCACCATGGTACAAAGGTAACCTGAACTAGTGGATTTCCCGCTATGTATATTCAAGTAAAGAAAAAGTGAATGGAAAGACTGTAGAAGTTAAAAAAAAGTGAAGAAAAGTGAAGGCTTTCGGCATTGACGGCTCATCGAAATCTAGATACAATGTTAGTCCTTTCCATTGCCAGGCATGTTAATGCTTAAGTGTACTTCTTACTTACAATTCAGACTTCGCCTCGCTCCATCGGATTCATCAGGTTATCCCGGTGATCGGAGCAAACTTCACAGGTGCAGTTTTCAGAGTGGCCAATAGTTATGGCTGACAGCGGATTACTGCGCTGGAGGCGATGTCGGAGGCTGCTGGAGGTGGAATCAGAGATGGACTTAAGGACGGCCTAGGAGCTGGGAGGGCGGATGGGTGGTACTGGCGGTACGTCAGCCACGACAACGCCCCTGTGGGAGATGACGGCCAGCCCTCTCGCGGTGCCCCGGTTTAACGCGCCATTGATAAAAGAAGCTCTAGGTGTCGAGCACCGTGATCAACTGTGCTCCCCGGCACATTTGAATAATCTCATCTTGAGTCCTCATGGGGTAGACGTCCAGCTGCGACGCTTTGTTGAGGTCTCTGATATCAACGACGGGTCGTGTCTTGTGGTGTACCGTACAATCCGGTGCGACGACGTTGTGGTGGACCACAAAGACGGGGAACGATGTCGGAACACTCTGGTGCTGGGCTTGGAGGGCTTCGCGGGCCAAGCCACCTATGGGGTGTATCAGACACGACTCGGAGCACTTTGGGACTGTTCGGGCTGCGTCAACCGAAACGTAGGCGAGTCATACATGGAGAACTCGCTCATTTGCACAACTGGGCCGTTGATTATGGCCCACTATGCCCCTTTGATGTGGTTGAAGGGGGTGGGAGGAGGTTGGAGGGTTGGGTGGGCGGAAGAGCCTATGGGTAATCAAAATCAGTAAACATGCATATATATACTTGAAACAACAATCCCCAGAGTAATAGGGATAAGCTTTCCGGGTACTTTACCTTCGAGCCCTAACCCGGACCAGTTCTGCAAACGTGATGGTCATAGTCCAGCAGAACAAGAATGACAAACAAAAAGCGGCTTACCAGATTCTGTCATTTTAATCGGCCAAAGGATTTCATGCAGCAACTCGACGACAGCCTTGGGGGACTTCTGTGGTTGGCACTTTGAAGAAAATTGAGGATTTAGGAGGTGTTGTACAGGCATTACTATTCTACGCATCTACGATCTGGTTTTGCTTTCCCTGATGGCGATTGTAGGAAAGAGCCATGGGGAACATTGAAGACCTTCCGGATAAATAGAGTCGCGAGATTTGCCGTTGTGACAGGCGTGTAGTGTACCTAGGTACTCCGTACCTACGGTAATTAACAATGACTCATTTAACCTTGGAATACATTAAATTACATTAAATACTGAGCTAACTAAGCTGGGGTTAGTTCTGAATCAGCTAACTATATATGGATTAGCGTTCGGGTACGAGCCGAGAAACAAAGCGTATGTGTGGGCAAGCTGCGAAGGGGCATACATGTAGTGACTATGTACACATAAAATCCCTTGAATGAGGCAGGCACTCTCACGTCCACGCGGCATGAATTTCTTAATCCCTCGTCGTGTTTCATTCTTAAACAGACAAAACAAATGCACTCGTGCCTTAACTACGTTACACATGGCCCAATTATCGACGTCTCTTTGGAGAGCGCTTGAAGATGGTTTCCCCATTTTGGCAGCCCGCATTAGCGTGACCAGGGGCTCCGCAGGAGAAGTATTTATATCCTACCAATAACGCCACCAAAATCTCATCACTATTGGCCAACCTCGAACTGCAGTAAGGGTGAATAGAGAAGGGCTGCAGCTGGAAGATATGGCATATAGGCTCCGGAAGTATCCAGGGACAGGGGGAGAATATTGTGAATCATATTCCATGGTTCGTATTCTTAGGGCTGAGAGATGTAATTATCGTGATAGGGGCTGCCGTTTATATCTATACACGATCAAGGCCTGGAGGTCTGTTAGTATGAGCACCGGCTTTGCCAACAAGCCCAATGACGAATGAGAGTTGCGATAGTGAACGAGTGCTATGGGGAGCATCAACGAGAACCAACTTAGCCTACCAAGTTAGTACCCTACGGAGTCTTCGATATTTATGTTGATGTAGACGATAATAGCTCTAGAGAAAAAGGAAGAAGCGAGTGGGCATGGATCAGGCCATGTCGCCAGATTGCCATTGTGCGACTGTCTTCTACAGAACATTCTATGGGCGTGTACGGTAATTAACAATGGCTCATTTGACGCGGAATCCATCCCAATACATTAAATTACATTAAATACCGCCATGAATTAGCCATATAGGGATTAGCGCGGTTTCGCCGAGAAACAAAGCGTGTGTGTCATGAGGTTATCTTGAGGGCAAGCCCATATTTTCGCCATATTCTCGCCATATTTCCCCAGCCCCAATTCAAAGTAGTTACCATGTTTGGCTTATTACATTTCCCTCACTACATATTATATTAAACACCCCATCAAGCCTTACACCTGTCCACAGGAATCACCTTCCTCAGCGCATCATCATGCCGCTTAAACACATCCCCAAACTTGCTCACATCCTCCGCGCCCATCTCCCGTCTCTTCGACGCCGCATTTGAGTAACTTTTCCCCGTCCTACGCCCCGCAGCACCCAAAAGAATATCCACCGCCGCCATAGCCGGGCTCGCCTTGTTCTTGACAACATCATACACGCCCACCGCCGCGTTGCCAACAATATCAACCACAACCGCGGCCTCAACCACCCAAGCCAGCCCCGCAATCTCGCCCACAATCTCCCCGGCAAAGGGCACAACGATCAGAACAGCGGTGAGAATCTTCATGATTAGCTCTTTCTCCTCTAACTCCTTTTCTTCCTTGCCGAGTTGTTTGACCTGCTCCATGGACTCGACTGCCTGCGCGAGCATAAAAACAGGGAGTGAGACAGCCTCGGCTGCGTCGTCGTAGTCCCCGTCCCAAAAGCCAAACATCATTTCCGTCCAGGTCGTTACGATGTCCAGCTCCAACCGGTCGAATTTGTCGCCGCTTTTGCTGATGATATCCTTGGGGTTCGCGAAAGTCATATTATCCGCCGGATGCGGGTAATCTTTCAACACAATCATCCCATTGTGACACGTATCCGGGTGCAAAGGGATCGGGGGCGGACAAGGTTTCGTAATATCCCAGTCCTCGAAACTAATCCAGTCTTTCTGGATCCCGCGCTTGGACACGGCATCCCAAAATCCCTTCTCGTCATTAAAGTCGTAGTCGACGTGGTAAGACATAGCGATGGATGAAGCAGGGCAGGTCTGCGGGTCATGGTGATCGCCGTCTCGTAGCGTGCAGTCGAAGTATTTATTGCCCGGCCCTTTGTTGCCCCAGGAGACAAAGTCCCAGATTTGTTGCGGGACGACCCGGTGCATGTACTTGACATAGTAATCGAACCAGTAGTCGTAGTCGTTGTCGACGGCTGTATAGTTTGCTTTGGTGCCCTTCAGGAGTTTCAGGAGGATTTGCATCGCGTAGATGCCGGTGCAGCTGCTGGGGATTGTGGAGAGGGAGCTCTCAAGATCGGTCATTGTATTGAATGTTAGTGACAGGTCGCATGCTTCGGAGTCTGCGAGGGCGTCTGTTTGGCATTGGGGGTCTTCAGAGTCATCGTTGCACATGACGACCTCATTGGTGCGGTATTCTTTGCAGGCGGTCTCGGGGCAGTAGCCGCGTGAACAGGCAAAGCTACAGAGGCCCGAGTCGTCACCGTCTAATGTCCATTCGCCATCGTAGTCTGCGTCCTGAGAAGGCGGAGGGATCAATGTCCCCGTCGAAGTACAGGTGCAGTGCTTGATCGGACAGAATCCAAAGTCGCATGCGTACTGGCAAAGGCCGATAAAGTTATCCTGCCCCGTGCCAGAAGTGCAGGCAGATGGGAGGAAAGGCGAGACCGTGGGCTCGGTTAGGTCAACCTCAGTTGCCCCGCATGCGTCGGCCGGGCAGTAACCATAATTACAGGCAAAGTCACAGAGACCAATAAAGCTGGATCCCTCGCCGGCAATCGGGTACCCTTTGACCCCCGTTGGCTCTGGGAGCTTCTTGGGCGGTCCGAGCTCCAGACAGACACAGGCGCCAATAGGACAGTACCCGTAGCTGCAGGTGAACTCGCAAAGGCCCTTGAAGTTGCCCTTTGCCGTGCCCCTGACACACTGTTGCTTGTCGACAGCGAGCTTAGGCGACACAGCTTCAGCCAGTTTCGGGCCTGTGGCACTTCCCACCCATGCGTTCCAGTTTGTGTACCCGTCCGGACAGCTTGTGGTGATATCCGTCCCAGTAAACGACGCAATTGACCTTCCGGAGCGCGAGATGGTGATCTTAACAGCCCCGCGATTACCGCCGTAAGCCACGCTTCCATGATAAACACCCACGCCGCCGCTGGGTTTGTTTTCCCATGACGCGGCCAGTGCCACTCCACCCACCGTCACGGATATACTAGCGTCGGAGACTAGAACCGCAGAGAAGACAATGATATCCTGCGCGACTTCCACAGGGTCAAACTCAATCTGAAGCTGCTGGGCTGTGTTTCCGGATGTCCCGCCACTATTGCAAGCCGCGGCCGGGTTCGGACGGTACCAGCCAACGACCAGCTCTTCCGAGACTGATGCCTTGCCCTTTTTATACGTGTCAATCCAGTACGGAAGGAGCTTGCGCCAGGCATCGTGCGGCATCCCGGTGATGTAGTCGTAGGGGGCTTTTCCGATCTCAAAGGCCTTATAGTCGCCCTTTGGCAGCGGACCGATGTAGTGTGACTCTCCGAAGTCGTTCCAGCTGATGATCTGGACCAGGTCCGGCTGCACGACCATAACCTCCTCCCAGCGATCTCTCCACAGGTCGTCTCCTGGTTCGTCGGTTATCTGTCAGCAAGTGAATCCCATCCCACAATGAATCAAAACAAGCAAGAGTTAAGAGATATTACTTACCGCGCCAGAGCCAATTCTTATTGTACCCCGGTAAATTAGTATAAAACCACGGCGAAACAGGCATCATATAGGGCTTCTTGTCATCCCTCCCCAAGTAATCCAAATACGACGCGTCAACGTAAGTGTCCATATCCGTATTTCCCCACGGCCAAGCCGCCCAGTTGAACAACCCATCCGCTGTTTCAAGTGCCAGTGCATCCTTAGCCCCCAACGACGACCAATCCGGCATAAAGAAACAGTCGACTGCCGCCTTGATCTCCGCCCAATCCGCCGCATTTGCTGGACCCTCAAATGTTGAAACCAGCGGCTTGCCACGGAATTGGTAGAACATGTCATATGACATCCAGTAACGGAGTGTTTCAATCACGGTATCCTTGGTAAAGGGGCCGTTGCCGGCGTAGTCGAAGGAGAAAACGAATTTGAAGCCGAGTTTGTTGGCGGCGATGAAGGCTTTGAGAATTGCTACGTCGTAGCTCACGCCAGATCCGAAGTTGAGTGCGAAGCCATCGATGTGGGCTGTGCGAGCAAGGCTGATTTCATCTTCCCAGGCTCCTAGGTTCCAGTCTTTGGCATTTTCGAGCTGTGAAGGGATTAGCTTGATCGATCAGATACAATGGTAGTTCAGGGATAGTGGATGACTCTGAGAAAACGAGGAGAGCCCCAGCGGAGTTTCGTCAGGCAGAGGTAAAGCTAATACCGACAACATCACATACGTAGGCAGGCTTACCATAAAGTGCGCAAAAACAGCCTTGGGTTCCTTCTCTCTGGTGACGAGTACACTACTTGTCGAGTGAGAAGATCGGTGGTCAAGGGACGAGCCATGGTGGTGATGGCGTCTAAGGGCCGGATTGTGATGGTGATGGCTTCGACGACTCGTGTAGTTTGAATATTCTGTAGTATTGCCGAGAAAAGCCGACTGTCCTGGAAGAATACTTGCCAAATCCTCCAACGTTGTATATGAACGGATCTCCGGGGACCAAGTACCATTTAGATGTGCGAATGCCTGAATAACATTGTGGTTAAAGGTCCGGTTCTCGTAGGTGGACGAGTAGGTGCCTGGAACTGCCACTCGGGAAAGGCCCAGGGCGTTTGTTATAGAGAATGCTAATATCAGAAGAGAGTGTGGAGGTTTCATTGTGGCGAGCCCCAGAACCGTGAGCTTTGTGGTTAGGGAACGGACCGTCTGCTAAGCAGATATAGGTAGAAGCTAGACAAAACAGAGATGAAAGAGAGCGAGGGAATGGTGACTGGATACTTGGTATAGATAAATGCGGTACTTATAGAAAGCTTCGCAAAAGCCCCTGATACTGTCTAGGAGACTCCGACGAACTAAAAAATCCCTCATATCCACTACTACTCTAAGGCTTCTTCGATATCAGTCGTCGCTATGTGATAATGGGTTCACACGTAGCAGACCGATCAATATTTTGACATGAGCCTAGGGCGAGCGAGAGAGCGCTAGCCCGATCGGGTCTACGCTAGCGCTAGTAGCTACCACACATAGAGAGGTAGCGTCATGTATCTGAAAGCGACGGTATTTTTCTTATAAGCGAAGCTCTATCATACTGTATTTCATGAGAACCCTTGGCATTGAAAGTCTCACTCCTTGGGCCCTTAGTGCGAGTGGGTATCAAATTTCCAGCCGAGAAGTTCCGACAACTGTTCATAAATCTCTATAGATCTCTAGGCTTGACCTAAGCTTAGCTGTCTTGGCATCATCTTGGCATTGGTCATCGCGCCCTCTAGCTCTACAATAGTTCGAATTTGTTTATTTACTATTCGCCACTTTTCTAGTTTAGATAAAATCTCAGCTAGACACCGTTCGGTAGGCTACTGGTTAGTAGTTACACGGAATGTCACGTCCAACGGAGGAAGACCTTAAGAGGGAATGACCCTACTAGTCCAGGAATCTTACAATTACCGGGGTCGATATCAAATTTGCAGCCGGGAAGTTCCGGCTATACCTTGCCGAGTCCCACATTTACTCCCGCAAGAGTGCCAAGCAGAGGGACTAGGGACAGAATGCATTGTCTAAAGTGTGCCTGGACTATATTTACAAAATTAACAGCGATCAGAGGCCCTGGACTATAGGAGGCAACCCCGCGATGCTAGGTGGTGGCCATGTGACGAACCCTTGTCGGTTCGTTTCCGCTGTCAGGCCAATATGTTTGGAGTCCGCTAACTACTGCCGCCATAGTATAAGGGTCTCTATCCGTTACAGCCTAGTAATAGCAAGTACGCCTGCACCCTTCTAATCTATAATCTAGCCCACTTTCTAGGCCCTTGGTGCGAGACTACGTCGATATCAAACTCCAGCGGAGAAGTTCCGACACCTGTCCATAAGTCTCTATAGTTAGTTAGATCTCTAGACTTGACCTAAGCTTAGCTGTCTTGGCATCACCTTGGCATTGGTCATCGCGCCCTCTAGCTCCACAATAGTTCGAGTTGGCTTGTTTACTAACTTACTAACTATTCGTCACTTTCCTGGTTTAGATAAAATCCCTGCTAGGCACCGTTTGGTAGGCTACTGGTTAGTAGTTACACAGAATGTCACGTCTAACGGAGGAAGACCTTATGAGGGAATGTGGAGACGCTGCTAGTCCAGGAACCCTCTCCTAGTTAGTTGATACGAGGTCCAGGAACGACTAGCAAGCGAGCTCAAGTGCGAGGCCCTACCTAGCCGGAGTTTGAGCGGGTTTTAACCGGGAGTTATTCGGAGCCGCGTTGGTAGATTCATACTGTACATGGCTTCATCGGTGGCTGTAACGTTGGTCTCTCGTAGGAGGATGACAAATGAGCGATATCTAGAAGTAGTAATTAAAGACGCTGAACCAAAGCGGGTCACTAGAGGAAGGTCTCGAGGAGAAGGGGAGGAAACCTAGGAGGTAGGAGGTAGTTTAGTTTCAGTTTCGTAAAGCAGTATATAATTTGGTCGTCGCCCGAGGCAGGCAGCCAAGTGAGCACTAAGCATACTCATCTCATACTTCCTCATTCCCTATCATCCATTGACAGCCCTGGCGTCTGTCTTCGATTGTTTGTTACCATGAAACGACTGCCATTTCTTATACTCTACATACTCTTCCAGTTACTAGCCGGAACCGTCGAGGCGCTCGACGGGGCTGCCGGAGCAGAAACCACCTTTTTCTACCAAGCCTATCTGCTGGAACGCGCGCATGTCACAAATGAAAAGCGTCATTTGATTGCCCCTAAGTGCCCTGTACAAGAGGGAAAGACGGCGTGTAGCTTTGCCGACTTTGTGAAGCACATTAGCACCGCATCAGCTTGGGAGCGAAACCAACCGAAGTGGTCCCTGTTCGAGACAATCTTCGACATTGCCGGAGACAAGCCCCTAATTGAAACATCCAAAGATCTTCGGGAAGCGGGCTTCCACGCCGAATACGACCAAACAAGACTCTATCCGAAGGAAAAGGACTCTCGATCCGTGTCTGTCGCCATTAGGGGAATGAGGGGAATCGCGACGGCTACAAAGAAGAATCAATATCCGGACCAAAAGCAAAAAATGATCGAGGCATTGGAGTTGGAGGGTGAATTGCGGCGGGCGGACAACATGAAATTTTTCATCCCGAAGCTGGAGTCAAAAATAGGAATGACGTTGGAAACGAAGTCAGCAACGACGTCCGATGGGGTGCAATATACTACGTACGATGTGGACGCAACAGCGGAAAAGAACCATGGCGTCGAGGACCTGGCGCAAAAAATCAACACGGCGGCGGAGGAACTGCGCAAGTCGAATCGAAAGGACAAGGCGGACCTGCAATTCGCGATCCATCAGGGGATCATTCGAGAGGCAAACGCGTCGCTCACCGAATTGAGGAAAAAGTGCCCTTAGCTGCTAGAATTTCCAGCGGTTTAGCTGATACCTTTTCAAGCTAGATCAGCAGCAACAGATAGTGGAAACGGAAATTGGCGTATATGTATACATATGTATGTTGTATACTACCTACATATGTAGGTACACCTAGGTATTTTTATAGATTGGTTCGTCTGTTCGGGTAATTTATGACAAATATAATTGGTGGGCTTGCCTAGGGTGGGGTCCTGCGGTTCCACCCCAAGGAGTCACATATTCTGTATGCCGGGACTGCTGAAGGCTACCATCTTATTCTTTCTTTTATTTTTGCCATTAGTTCTCTTCCGTCTTCTTCATTCCAGTATCTCACCGCTTCACTGAAGCAATGACCGGGATCATCGAAACTCCCTTGGATAATAAAACAACCCTCAAAGTCCCCGGTCTCCATGATCTTCCCATCAATGTGTTACTCTCCCACGATCAATTCGCCACAGGGGTAAATGACTGGTATGGTCACATCCTCACGGCCAAAGAACTGGCGATCCTGGATCTAATCAATACCATCACCGACCGACCGGATTGGCACCGCGCCATATTTGACCAGCAAGTTACCGCTCAATGGCGCGAAGACGCCGTTGCATCGTCGTCGCTGATCAATGACAAAACGTGGGACTGGTGCTTGCAAGAGTTGCAAGACAAGGCTCGACAGTTTGACCGAGACGGCCGCTTGGTCGTCTTCAACACGAACAGCGGTGTTTGTAAATCCGATGCGGCATTATCTTCCGATTTGACATCACAGCTGTCGAATTCTGTCGACCTGCTATCTCATCAAGCCATTCGGGAGAAGCCAGCGTCAGCTGTGGTGAACCTCGTCGACCCATCTTTGTTTCCTCTCGTTTATGGGAGAACGAACGTCCTGGTCGGAGGACAATCGTGTGGAATGGACGAGAATTCCTGGTCATCACGTAGTAAAGAGTGCCTGCTCGTTTCGGAACGCCCGCAACTGGCAAAAGAGCGCTCAACCTGGACATGGGACAGCGGTCGGTACATTTGGTCCTCGAAATTTCAGTGGCTGCCGTGTGAAGTGGAATTCACTGGTCCTCCTGGGTCTACGGATGTTCGAATTTCGTCTTACATCAATAATCTCCATCCGACAAACCACGAGATGTACTCCGCAATCGAGACCGTCATCTCCGGTAGCATCAAGCAATGGAACGAGATTTTGGTTCGTAACAAGTGGAGGAAAGCCATTCCCTCCTTCTACGGGAATTGCGTATCCTGGCCTCGTGGGCCCATACGAATCCGCACTTACGGAGTCGAGTGGAAAGCCCAGTTCCCTGAATGGGCGAAAAAATTGCCCGACAAGGAAGACGAGGATAAACTCTCTGCGGAGGAATACGAAGCCATGTGTGCTCAAGTGGAGGCCTACCTTCAGGAACCTGAATCCAGGGATAAGGTATACTGGGATCAGGTCAGAACGCAAAGGATCCCGGAGGATTGGAAGGCCCGCTGGGGGTTGCTTCGTACAGCTTTGACCAAGTATGGATGCACATTTGTCTTTGAGCACTCGGACCCAGGAACTGCATACTCGTACGAGGACTGGAAAGCAGGGAGGACCGGAAAGTCAATCGTTGGCCCAGCGCACTTCAATTATGTTTGCAGTCCGGATTATGAACTGTCCAGATTCTTTGAAGCAAATCCTTGGTTGACACCCTACGAATGGATGTATAAACCAAAAGAAGAGGACCCTGACGATCACCAGTTCTACACGCTTGCATTGCAGGATGAGTTTCGAGACCGGGGTCTCCAGACTGTCGTCCGGATTCACAGCATCGAGCTAGACCCTGAGACGCCATCCTTCCCCGGCGAGGAGTGGCACACCGAAGGAAACGCAAACGAACGTATAGTCGCCAACGCCATCTACGCGCTTGATTCGGAAAACATGCCCGAGCCGCAAATCAGCTTCCGGCAGAGGTGTAGACTAGGGCCCCGTACCTGGGTCTACGACCGAATTGGTGCCGACGATTCGGACAACGAGGACCGTCCTGCAGATGAAATCGATGACCTAATCCTGAAGTATGCCCTATGGGATGTCAAGTATATAGGGAGGCTTTGCGGATTTGAGGACATTCAGGATAGTCCAGCCTGGCAACAGCTCGGCGAGGTGAGGATGCCCCCGGGCCGGCTGATCTCCTTTCCCAACGCCTTCCAGCGCCGAATGGGCCCATTACAGCTTCAGGACAAGACCAAGCCCGGCCACTGCCGTTTTCTCACTGTGTCTCTTGTCGATCCGACCTACCGGCTTTGCTCTACGCGGAACGTCCCACCCCAGCAGACTGGTTGGACAGGAGGCGATGGCGCTGAGTCTGTGACACAAATGGATCTGGGCGAGGCCCTCGAGCTGAGAGAGGAATTGGTCAAGGAACACGCCAGGAAGGATGAAGGTGTCTTTGAGCTTGCTTCAACTCTCTCGTTTTCTGGGTTTTCGTGAACGTACGGCGTAGCCAGCTAGAATATACACACTTTCTATACTCTGATATGTGGACTGATGCCTGCTCGCGCTACCCAGAAGCCAACGATACAGATCTGGATGTCTTTGTACCAATAGAGAAGCTTCTTGTCACAATATCTATATTTAACTAAGTTCGATATAGATAAAATACGATGTGTAGGACATAGGGCCTAAGATTTGCCTAATATACAAGGAGTAGAAACGCGATGTGGTGTATTTGGCTATCCGAGACCTTAAAGCAAAAAGTAGAAACCAGAATGTTGTATATTTTTATCCATATGCAGCTTCATCTAAAATCCATAAGTCATAGTCTGAGCCACAATTGCCAGATGTACCTGGTCCAGACTTTATGTCGAAAGGTAAACCAGAAGCTTGATAAACCACGTTCAGTCCATGGGACTATTTCAATCATAGGTTTGAAGATACAAGCCTCCCCCAGCACCAGTGTAAATCGACTCGTCTATCATGTATGAGATAATCCTGGCCAGGGTGTTAGCATGTCTGAAAGGTGCTATTCCAGTTCGCGAGTTACATACGATTCTGCTCGACGAGAGCCATGGTATGGCTCATGCGACTTGGGCCCTCGGAACACATTCAAAGTAGGATATGCACTAATAGCAAAGTCCGAACATAGTCTTTCCTCCCGTGTGTAGTCGATCTTGACCAGAGGGATGTTGTCATTTTTCAGCTCCGTAGCCGCTTGATCAAACTTAGGGGCCAAGTTTCTGGAGTGACGACACCACGGCGCGTAGAAATTAGCCAAGACCAAGTCATGCTCCTCCATGAAACCATAGAATGTCTCCTGGGTCAAAGACACGACATCGGAGTTCTTTGTACGAATATTGGCAGTAAAAGCAGTCGTCGTGGCTCCGAGGAGGCTCAGAAGATAGAGGGACGGTCGCATACTGGCAGTGCGGAAACTACATATGTAGGTAACACTGGAGAATTTCGTCAAAAGAGTGGATTCGGAAGGAAACTTTGACGTTGAAACAGATTATGGGATGAAAAGAGAACCGAAGGACTCTTTTAGCGCGGGCTGTGCTGACTCTGTTCTCTTTGTGGCCCCCTCGCCCCAAGCGCGCTAGCCGCAATTCCAATCGAGGTGTTAATTCAAAGCTGACTGTATTTTCCGCAAGTCTCCTTAAACATCAATAGAGCCCCAATACTTACCTAGGTAGTACCATGTGCGTACCTAGGTAACACCCGTGGACGATAAACTACACGGGACGGACCGCCAGTGTGGGTAATGCTCCACATAGTTGGCCCTAAGAAACAACTGCCAACCTCCTACTGTAAGGTATCTTTGTTTGCCTTTTCGTTTGCCTAGTTAAACTGGGAGAGAGTGCGTCCAATATACTGACTCTAATTACCCCTGCTTGGACTATTCGCTTCCTTCCAGAATTTCTTCCCCTTTGAGAATTTGATGATGATGACACCGAAACGTACGGTCAGCGTCATGGCGAGTGCTCTATGAACAAAGTCTCTCATCTGCTTGAGTGGCAATGACAGTAATTCTTGACATACCTGGAATGAATCTATATGTCTCAGTATAGTCAGTAGACCGATACTATGTAGACGCAACCTGTATAGTCTCAAGATAGTCCTCTCGTTCTACTCGCCTAACTAATGGAAAATAACAGGGACTAGCCTGACAACTAGTATTCGTGTATATACTCACACTAGGCTAGTTAGCTAGATCCTGTTCGACCCCGACCAAAACCATGATAGCTAACATAAACCACATCTCTGGCTTTGTATAAATCGTCCCAAGCCAGCCACACCATCCTAGAGACCTAGGAAAGACCTCAAAGGGCAATTCATAAAGCTAATATGTTTTTATTTAAACTAGCAAAGGAATAGCTTTTCCAACCAAGCAGCATGTTAGCTCAGCAGGTGGAGCGTCGGGCTCATGACCCGGAGGTAAGTCAAGGTTCCCACACCATTTATCCATACAAACATCAAACTAACAATACCTAGACCCTGGAGCGAAACCAGGACATGCTATATCTTTTTTTCTTCACATTTTATCGACCCTTAGTTGTGTCCTTGCCTACAGTTTTGCTCACGCAACTAGGTAGGCCTTACAGCTTCCGAGATCAAAGCGGAATTAGCTACTTTCATTAGCTGTATGAGTCCGCTTAGAAGTTTATGATCCAAAAGTTTCCAACTATTATTTTGATCCCCTTATGGGTAGCAATAATCTAGAGGCGATGCCTGGGTTACCACTTTTCTTTTCTTGCCCTTTCCCAATTAGGATACGGAGGGCTCTACCAAGGTACACCACCGAGTTACCAATAGAAGAACAGGTCAGTCATCATGGAATTACCTAGGTAGGTAGTCTCTCTATGCTCACGGAATAGTGGTCCCTGATCGATCAACAAATTTCGTATACAGCCCTGAATATGATCAGAGCTTTGTTGCATCATCAACTCGCGGATACTACTAATATCTTCTTACACATACGCCAACTGCAGTACTTTACAAAACTCAGGATGCATTCCAGGTTATTGAAGACTATCGGAAATATCAAATCGCATCTGCAGGTCTCCATCATACTGCCAAGTATGAATTTGGAGAATGCGACGCGTACCCCTAGGAAAAGCACCCAAGACAAGAGCACCGACAGCTTTCCCCAACGGTGTCCCCATAATCTCCTGATAGTCATCAGTATCGTACAGCCAAGTCCTCAGTTGGCTATCTCCCGCAAGCTCAAGCCCATATCTCGGATATAGCACCTTGACCACAAAGGCATGTGTCTCCTCGTTGACGACGGTCATGCGAAAGACGTACTTCAGAGACTCGATATCAAAGAAAGACTCGTAGTGAGCCTGAGCAATTTGCGACCATTGAGGACCATCAAGTCTGACATTGTTGTCAGCGAAGATAGCAGTGTGTGCCACACGACCGTGGTATTTATTCCAACCCACAGACCCATCTTTCTCGAATCCAAGCCTGCGAAGATGTAGCTTGTGGTAATTCAGTCCAACGGGGAGATTGAGTGGACGAGGATCGCCGATTTCCTCTGGTGCACCAACCCATTCATTGCAGTACTCGTCCCATCGATACCTCTCGTCGGAGGGGTGGATCAGCTGTTCCATCTTTATTGTAGATGGTGAAACGATACATGGACTTTGGCAGTTGGAGTCGTCGGAGTAATTGATCCAGGTTTGGTAGTACTTTCCCTTCTGTCGGAATATGTTGATCATCTCCTCGGTCATTGCGGGGTGTAGATCCAGTACATCGGCCGGGGTTGTTTTGGCTTCAGGTGGTTGATCTTGACAACTGACACGCTTCTCGGGGCCTTGCTTTCCTGAGTCTTCGGGGTGTCCCTCCCCAAGGACCGAGGCAGTTCCATCTAGACCAAGGCCTCTGCGAGTAGACGTCATGTTGAGAATGTCAATATAAAAGAGGAGGCATGGATATGGTCAACGTATTATAGAGAGAAGAGAGTTGTGAGAAACTGGGGGCTACGCGAGAGGTAAATATGGAAGGTGAGACGGAACGTGACTTCGAATATCTCTCAAGTAAGATGCTATTAAGGCTTTTGGATGCATCATACCATAACCAGACGCGTATCCTTCAGACTCTTGCTCTTTTGGATAGATAGAGTACTCGATTATACCCGGAACGCGTCACGATTTAAGTATAGTAGCTGCAATACCATCTGATCTCGAATTTCAACCCATATATGCTGGCATGATCTTTGAAGATCCGATCTTTATGCTAATACGTGCCTACTGGACTTTATCAATGTATGTAGGTGCATATTTCGGTGTTTTTGTTGGATGATCAGTGGACAATTAGACCATAGATAGGCTGCACGCGTGGGCGATTTCCCCTAGAGCTATGATACGATACTGGGTTGATACAGTTGGAGGGAGACTCAATTTATGACTTGCACTTTATTTTTATTAGGGAAGCTACAGCGGGATTCTCTTGCTGGGTCCTACCAGGTAATAGTCGTGAAAGTCTTGACCAGACGTATTCATCGGCGATCACGGCGACTCTTTTCATCAATGTGTACTCAGCCATTGTTCTTTCGAAGGGATCCTGGAGATAGACGTTGTTCTTTACCCTGAGAAGGAGCAAAGTCTGCACTTCTGCTCTCAAAGAACTCGTGAGCTTTCATGATCAATCTCAGGGCCTTCTCAACACCAGGAGAAACGGAGGATCCATGGACCGTCATCCATCGTTGTAAAAGCTGCTCCAGATGAGGCCCTAGTTCTAGTAAGGCAATATGGCGAAGGTGCATTGTGAGCTGTGGATGACAGAAGCCGCCCATGAGAGTCAACATTGCCGTTCCGAGCCTAATAAGAATATTTCTTATATCAGTAATAATATACCACAGCCGAGGGGCCTGGATGAGACATACGAAAGTGAGCATGGCCATGTATCTACCATGACGGTATACGGCACCTGCTTCAGATACCTTAATTTGAATAGGCAAGTGTCGAGAGCAACCCGGCAACCATCGAGTACACGCAGGTTGTTGTTGAGGTCCCACAGTGGATTAGAGAGAGCCCATTCTAGATAAGGTCGATAGATGACACTTCGACAACTGAGATACCACTGTCTCAAATACTCGCTATGCGGATCATCTGCGGGTTTTCCATCTTCGGGAAACTGGAGACTCGGGGGTAGTGTTTGATACCAATCTTGTAGTTGGCGCGCCAGCTCTTGGTTCACAGATGGAAAATTATTGGAATCAATTTGAAGACCAATGTCGCGGTCATACAGCATGTAGTGGGCTCGGTTGAGGAGCCTTCGGAGTGCTATCGATGCGAGGAAGTAGAATGTCGACTTTTCTTCCTCTTCAATAGCTTCATGCGAGTGGAATTTGCCCGGGAGTGAAAATATTGATTCGATCTCAGCATTGCAGTTTTGCGGAAGGGATGGCAATTCTGAAATATAATTGCTAGGGCCAGTCAGACTGCAATAATTGTAACGTTTCATTGCCCGTCCTTACCTTTCTAGTACAAAGCAAGACCAGAATATTCTGGTGATGCGTTCTCGATCGTCGCGCTCAGGATTGTCAAAGGGGCAAGAGAGCAGGAAACGACAACGAGTCGCCGCGCTGTTCACATAAGACCATGTTTGCAGCGGCCTTTGTAAAAATGAGAAGTAGAGTCTAAATATTCGTCAGCTTTGTCTTGGCTCGCCGTTTCAGCCGGCAGCAATGTTGGCATACCCAGTCAGCAAGAGACATTGACATGCTTCGACATTCATCTCAATGTGGGCCAAGTGAAGCATCTTCATTGCGGCAGTGAACCATGACGCTCCTTGCAGCTTCAGCTGCTCAGACCTGCTTTCAGAACTGTCTTCTTGGTCTGTCACGGAAGCGCCGACGCAGCCCAACGCCATGACTAATAACGCGAGACATGACTGGCAGCTAGGCTCCAGGTTCTCCTGCCATATCCTCAATTGCAAGGACTTCAGATCGTCCAAGCTAATTGTCGGGAACCAAAAGTTATATGTCCGTTGGAATATACCTACCATATCTTTGACCTCTGACAAGCCCACGCTGGGAAATATGCCATATAGTTTGCTTTGAAAGGACGGCCGTCCATATTCGAGCGACAAAAATGATGACTCTGCCTCATTTAATATTGAAGGATGATCACGGAAAACTGACCACCTCAAAAGAGACTCTGCCGAAGAAAGATGCCCTGACGAAAGCACTGCGCTTTCCGTGGGGTCCCTAGTTGCCCACCGGCCTGAATGATGGCGTGAATCCTGAGGTACCGGTGTAATTGTTGAACCAGGGGACGTTGAGTTGGCCTGGATACCATTCATCGCCCTTACATTGGAGTCCATAGCCTGAATTTTATCATCAGCAAGTAAGACATGACCTTTGGCGACTCCATACGTACGACCATCCCCTTAAGTTCTTCAATAGAAGCTTCCATTCGCAAGACCGTATCCAAGATCATTTCACTTTTCCCTCTCCTGATCTACGTCAATCGCTGATCTTCGAAATGGCGTCAACCCACTTACGAAATAGCTTCTGTTCCGTATAGACATGTTTGGTTCAGGCTCACACAGGGTCCACATGGATCCCGAGCATCACACCTGTCGAGTCTGTCAATCGCCAAGCACTACAAAACAAGGTGTGGCATCACTAGCCTCGTCTTGCGATGGCGGCATGAGTCGCACTGTGAGGTGGTTTAGTTTGGATGTTCGAACCAACTTGCTAGCCGAGGGAGAATGAGACGGACCGCTCGAGCCGCCCTGAATCTCTTCATTTCGAGCCAGGATACTGATATTGGGGAGATTTCCCCTAGCAAAGAAGTTCCTTGATCAACTTCGATAATGAGCTTGTATGGGCAGCAAATGGACGAATTAATGACGCCAGCAGCAAGGACACGGTTGGGAAGGTCGACATGAACTTCGGACGACGTTAACGCGGGCGTGCACGTGATTCACCCATTTCGGCAGATAATTTCGGTTTCGCATATCTAACTAACCATATTTAGATGGAAGTGATGAATCAAAGTGTTTATTTGGGGTATTTGAATGATACTAGTCATGGGTAGTATGTAAACCAGCCCGAGTGTTGCGAAACCGGGCGCGTGCACTAAAATGGTTCTATAGATGTGGACTACATAAGATGTAGATTTGACCAGCTGGTCGGGTCGAAAGGTTATCAGGGAATGAGATTGGCAGTATATATGAGATTGCAGCTTATTTAGCAAACTAAAATCCGATCATTAAGTCTTCACAAAGAAACAGGCTCTAACAGCATACCAAAGGTGATATCCTGCACCTTAACCAGATGCTCATCCATAGGCCCTGGGCCACAGGCTGCAGTTCCCACGCCTGCAACTTGGTCATCCAATCTCAGAAACACCGCGTCATCTTTGACCAGATCACAAGGGTGTTGTGCCGCCTCAATAGTCTTATCAGAGTATTGACTAGCTGTCCAGTTCAAGCTTGCCGTTCCTCCGTTGACCACTGTACTTTGTTGCGGGCTTGTGCGGAAGCCTATGCCGCTCTTAGTGAGAAGCTCCACCCAAGCAGTGTCCGTGCGGTTTCCATTCTCCTGTGGAATGTCATAAATCGTCTGTAGTGACGCGATGTCATCAACATTCCACAAACCAAACTTCTGGGCAGCCTTCTTGTCCGGATAAGATTCTCCAGGACCAAGTCCGAGCCAGCGTGCTGACTGCAAATTAGAGTTTGCGCGAAGATTCATACCGACACGAGGAACAGTTGCTGGTGCAGCTCCAGTCGGTTGCAAGCTTATGGTAATGGACAACGACCCGTTCGGAGTGATGGTGTAACGCGCGAGACATTTCCATCCCCAGGAAAGAACTGGAGGCGAGAGGAACGTCTCAGTTTCGATACAAACACCTTCATTCTCCATCGACGACATGTTGAATGAACGGAACTGGTTTGTGAGATTGTTCACTCCGAATCGCTTCGAATAGGGCGCCGCAGAAGGTACGTCGTTGTCTGTCGGAGGACGCCAGAAACCAGGTATCATGGCAAGCCCTGTGTCGGGATGCGGCTCAAGAATAGACGTCGAGTTGTATGTCCACTTCCTGAGATGTCCCCGAATGCGGTCAAACTCAAAGGACCAGTTGGCTCCGCTGACAGCCACAGTTGTCTTGGTGGAGTTGGTCGAGATAGCATCCTGAGCAGAGTTCAAGCTGACTGGGACTTTCTCGGTTGGCTTTGATACCAGCTGTTGGGTCCAAGCAACGACAAAGGCCCCCTGATCCCATTCAACCTGTCCTCGTTGCTCAACTGTAATAGTCAGATAGGCCGGGTGGACTTTGTGTTGGAAGAGGTCTGTCGGGAGAGGAATCTCAGCAGATTGACCGGCGTGTAGAATGGGCAGCTCCAGCGGTCCGGTTTCCAAGGTTTTTGCTCTAGGTAGGAAGGTTAGCTTGCCTTGGATCGATTGAGATGATAGTTAGACTCACTCTTTGTCAAACGACTCCAGCTTGTATGAAGCTTGAAGATGGCTTAGGTCCGAGAAGTTGTACCGGTTCTTTAGAGCCAAAAATTGTCCACGGACTTCCAACTTGACTGGTTCAAAGGCTCTCTTCAGCTCCAACAGACCTGGCAGAGGCTGGTGGGCGCTGTTCAAGAGACCATCCATCACAAACGTTCCATCATTCGGATAGTCGTCGAAGTCACCACCATAGGCATAAAAGCCGTCTTTCTGGTTGTTTCCTTCAACGTACAACCCGTGATTGGCCCATTCCCAGATGAAACCACCCTGCAAACGCGGGATCCCATCAAAGCATTTCTCGTACTCCGTAAGCAGGCCGGGTCCGTTACCCATGGCATGAGCGTACTCACATAGAATGATAGGTTTGTCGAACTCGCCATTGTTTGAGACACCCTCAGTGGCTGCCAAGGACCGCAGCCGGCTGATCTCCGGGTACATGTAGCTGAACATGTCTGTAGTTTCCGCATGAATGTCGCCCTCGTAGTGGACCAAGCGTGTACTGTCGAAGGCCCGGGCATACTCTACCATAGAGCGTTGACATGTACCGAAGAAAGCCTCATTCCCCATAGACCAGATAATAATACTAGCATGGTTCTTGTCTCGCTGTATCAGAGAATGAACTCGGTCAACGTAGGCTGCCCGCCACATAGGATTGTCTGATGTATGTGTACCACACTTGGGGAAAGTCATTGCCTTGCGCTCCTCGTAGCCAAGGGTTTCGTCCATGTCCATTGGGCGTGAGACGGCGTCATAGAAGCCATGGCATTCAAGATCGGCTTCATCGATAACCCAGAAGCCCAGCTCATCAGCCATATCAAGAAGCCGAGGGTCGGGGGGATAGTGGCTGCAGCGAAGGGCATTGACGTTGTGGGCTTTCATGAGAAGCAGATCTTTCCTCATAAAGTCCACCGGCACGGCGCGACCCAAAAGGGGGTGGTGGTCGTGTCGGTTGACTCCACGAAGCTGAATAGCATTTCCGTTGACGGTAATGAGACCACCCTTCCGCTCAACTTTGCGGAAACCAGTGCGCTGAGTAGTTTTGAACGTCTCGTCGGATCTAGGAGTTTTCAGGAGCATCTCCACTTCGTACAGATACGGCTGCTCGGCAGTCCATTTCTTGGGGTTGGCAACAGGCAAGCTGAGTTCAACTGCGGATTTTGTTGGCTCCACGGTGCACTCTGTAGAAGCAATGACATGGCTGTTGCTCTCTACCGCCTCAATTAAATTGAGTGTAATAGAGCTTTTCTCCGAGACTTGATAGTCGATCGTTGCGAGAAGCGTCGCATTTTCGTATTTTGCATCGAGATCTGTGCGAATGAACCAGTCATTCAAACGATCGCTGGTTGGGAGCGCAATCAAAGTGACGTCCCGGAAAATTCCTATTACCATGATATATATTAGCAGATGATCCTTTCACACTGTCGCATATCGAAAATTAAATTTACCAGATAGCCACCACTGATCCTGGTCTTCGATATACGTAGAGTCTGACCACTGGTACACCCGCACAAAGACTTCATTTTCACCTTCCTGCAAAAATGGTGTGACGTCAAATTCAGAGGGGTTTCTGCTACCCTGCGCGTACCCGACCAGGGACTTATTCACCCAAACGTGGTACGCGCTATCGACGCCGTCGAACCGCAAACGAACCTCTGGTTTGTTGGCTTGCCATTCGGCCGGCACTTGGAACTTCCGACGGTATGTGCCAGTTGGGTTGTCGGTGGGTACGAAAGGAGGACATACTGGGATGGGGAATTGTGTGTTGGTATAATTTGGCTTTCCCCAACCCTGCAACTGCCAGTGACCTGGAACGTTGATGCTAGACCAGTCCCCATCAGAAGTTTTTTCGTTAGGCTCGGGAGCCTCCGGTGGTGACTGGGACATATTGAATTCCCAGACTCCATTGAGAAGTAGAGATGTAGAGGGAATATGATAAGAACGCGCGGGGAGGGTATTTCTGCGAAAAACCGCGGGGTTCATGAAGTCGGGCCATTCGGGATCGGCCTGCATGGTCAGCTCTTTGGTCTGCGGAGAGCCCATAATGGTAAAATGCGAAATTGAAGGGAATGAATTCGGACTCTTGGATCGACTAGGGAGTTTGGGCCAGCTCTGGTCCTCCGCGTCCTTTATACCAGAATGTTGGACTAGATGACGTCGGAGCTTGAGAAGCCCCACAAGTGGGATTATTCTGCATATTTTATGGACCTAGCGGGGGTTGGATGACTTGTCGGCGTGTAGTGCAGGACTCGGCATGCAATTATCACCTGTTGTCGCGGGTCTATCGGAGCCGATGAGGTGTGGAGTTGATTTCGCGGAGAGAGTGGATATTCACTAACCAATAGAAGCCTCTGGGGGTAACGGCGCCGGGGAAATCGGAGCCGTAGGAGATTTTGGGAATTTCGGAGGTTTCAGTTTCCCACAAAAAGTGAAGATGTCCAATCCCCATCCTATCACGTGTACATGTGGATCTCGACGGGTGTATCGGGGAACACGTTAGTGTCTAAACTCGTCCTTCGGCAAAGCGAACTTGGCAGCCAACTTCCCCAGATCTTAATATGACCCGGGGCCGAGAATCTGTACCCCGAGGCTGGCCCAGAAGAATGCGGAGGTAGTAGGCACATGGTATGAGAAGCTTAAAGTATTAAATCTACGAAATTCCCCACCTAACAGCAGCAGGATTTTCTTAATTTTCTTGATCAAATCTCTTTTGAAATCCCTTGGACACTCTTGTCCTTTTCCCCCCTTTTCCAGTATGGGTGTTGATCAAGACAAATCTGGTGAAATTGTCCACCTGGAGGCTACTCCAGTGACGATGGATCCCACCTATATGAAGCAGCCTGAGCACCCTGATGGAGTCTCGGGATCTGTTATGAGCTTGAAGGTGGCCCTTACCAATTACCGGAATTCTCTACTGTTCAGTCTGTTCTTCTGCTTCTCTGCCGTTCTTTGGGGTTACGACATGCAGGTCAGCGGAGGCCTTCTTGCCGCTCCCGAGTTCCGCGCGGTGTTTGGATACACCCAGGCTGATGGCACGACTATCCTCCCGGCGGAATGGCAAGCTGCTTTCAATATGATCGCCACAGTTGGTGGAATGATTGGAAGTCTGCTCTGCGGCCCTATCTCGCCTTACGCAGGTCGAAAGATGACTTTGACCATCGCATGTGTCATCTCCAGTGGCTCTGTCTTCTTGCAGTTCTTTGCGTTCACTCGGGGTGTTCTGCTTGCTGGGAAATTGATCAACGGCATCGCACTCGGCATGTTCCTTGTCACCGCGTGTGCCTACTGTTCCGAGGCCTGTCCTGTCGTGCTTCGCGGCATCACCATTGCCATGGTCAATCTCTTTGTTGTTGTCGGCCAGCTCCTCGGGAACTGCCTCATCAAGGCTTTCGGTGGGCGATCAGACAGTTTTGCCTACAGAATCCCCTTTTCTTTTCAGTGGATTTTCCCGGCGATCCTTCTTGCTGGCGTGTGGTTCTGCCCTGAATCCCCGTATTGGTATGTCCAAAGGGGCAAGCATACAGAGGCAAAAAAGTCCCTCGAACGATTCCAGACTGGCGGGAGCATTGATAGCTGGCTTATCGAGATCCAAGAGACAGTCCGTATAGAAGAGGAATCAGCATCATCTGCTAGCTACTTGGATTGTTTCCGAGGGACTGATCTCCGTCGAACCCTGATTGTCATGTCGGTTTGGACTATCAACTCTTTCAGTGGTGTCAACTTTGTGCTTAGCTACTCCACGTACTTCTTCCAAAGTAAGTCTCCTCAAGTCCACATTCATTTTTGTTAACTAATAAATCTTTTCCAATTATAGTCGCCGGCATCCCTACCTCTTCATCGTTCGACATGGGCGTCGGCGTGACTGCAGTTGGTGTCCTAGGAAACATCTGCTCGTGGTGGGTCATCAACATGATCGGTCGCAGAGCTCTCGTCCCTGGTATGCTCATTCTCACTGTGATTCTCTTCATCATTGGCATTCTAGACGTGGTACCGGGTTACAATTCCTCCACTGCCATGGGCCAGTGCGTATTGATTATCGTCTGGAACTTCTTCTACGACCTCACTCTTGGACCTCTTGGATACGTGATCTGCGGAGAAATGTCTTCCACTCGGTTGCGGTCATACGGCGTCAGCATTGGTTTCTTTACGCAAAATTTCTGGACGTTGATTATGACGCTCACGACGCCTTACATGATAAACCCTGATGAAGGAAACCTTCGGGGCAAGACAGGCTTCATCTTTGGTGGATTCTCAGTCATTGCCTGTATCTGGACTTACTTCTGCTTGCCAGAGACCAAAGGCAGGACCTTTGAGCAGCTGGATCATATGTTTGAGCAGAAGATCTCGGCACGCAAATTTGCCGAGTATGACCAAAGACCACATGAAGGATAAGCTGGGGTAACCGTTTATATCCCGTCCGGGCATAGGTTCCACTCCTAGATAGCTGTATAAATACACAGTACCTTGGTACCTGATTCTATAATATTCTATGAACTCTCTCAGTAGGCTCGTAATCGATGTATCCCAAGGCTGGCAAGTCCCTACAGTCAAAGCCAAGCGTAATGTATCCTCGCTGGGCAGTGTATCTTAATGGTACTTCCACAATAGTATAGCAAAATGTCCATATGCCCTACTCTCTAATCGCCATATATAGTGCTGTAAGACTACTAAGATCTACAGTCAATATGGATAACCTCTAGGGTAATACTGTATATACCTTTGGACTAATCACACCACCTCGGCAACCCTTAACTTTCTTGGAGGCTTAAGTGATCCTTGGCATTATAAATGCCGAAGGGGACTTTTGACACGATTGTAGAAGAGCGTTTCACCTTTGTTGGAGAATTATTACAGGAGCATTTTACTGGGAAAGTATTGCTGTCGTTCATTCACTACACTACCTAATAAAAAGGCATTTCCTCTTCTTCCTCGGGTTTTGCCTGTTTTATTTATTCCTGTTTATCTTTCTCCAAATATTTCGGCATGTGGCTTGTCCGGTTACAAACTTGCCCGCGGCGAAGCTAGGTTAGGCGAAACCTACGGTGGCCGCTTTCGCATGAGAGAACTTCGTAGTAGCCTGTATTTATCGCCCAGTGATGGGTCGGGGTAAACAGGAAGGTTTAGTCCACCTGGGCAGCGGCACAATCCCCGACCTCTCGGACTTCCACCGACCACAGCAGCTGCCTTTGTGCTAGACAAACTTTAGCATTCAGCCATACTTGTTGAGAGCCACTAGCGCAACGAACCGGGTTAAGCTGTGCTTTATATTCCAGTCTGCTCTACTCGTCAGCCAAGGCCAACCTTCCCCACGTTTTGACCAGATCGTCTTCGCGTGGGGGCCCCGTACTGGGTCTTCCCCGCAGATGATCCTTTACTATTCCCCTTGCGGCAGGCAAGCTTTGAAATTCGCGGGGGATACGAGATGGCTGCTCTTTGTGGGCTTTTCGACATTGTCTCGAATCATGGAGGGAGACTCGGGGTCGTCCCGAGGTTGTCATTATCACTTTGTACATTTCTTACCGTCCCATCCCGCGGCACTGGTCTTGTATTACATATATATTCTCCATCTAGTCGAATTTCGTGGATTTTTCTTGTCCACTTCCTGTCATACAAAAGTAACTCCACTATGGCGAACCATGCTTCACAGGATGTTGGCTCAAAGGCCAATATCGCCGAGGTTCCCACTATCAGCCATGCAGAAAGCAACCAAGAACACTCCAAATTCAAGTCTGCCAAAAATGTCGACGGCGATACGGCCATGGCGCTATTTGATGACCCGGACGAGCTCCACGAAGATGTCGATCCCGTGGAAGCGAGAAAGCTATTGTGGAAGATTGACTTCATGATATTGCCCTACTTGGCTGTTTGCTATGCGTTCTTCTACATTGATAAGGTAAGTTTCTTTTATTGAATATTACTTGCCTATTTTATGCCTTTTAGCCAAAAGTTTGTGCTAATAGCACGCATTTTGAGGACAGACAACGTTGAGCTACGCTGCTATTTTTGGGATTCGGGAAGATCTCGATCTTCATGGAACGCGGTATAACTGGCTGAGCAGTATCTTCTACTTTGGTTTCTTAGCATGGGCATTCCCTACCAATTTTCTGATGCAGCGTCTTCCAATCGGTATGATTCTCCCATTGCACGCCGGACAATTTGACTGGATATACATCTGATAATTGGTTTAGGGAAATACCTGGGTGCGAATATTTTTATGTGGTTTGTTGGACTGACCCCGTAGACAGTACAACTCAATACTAACATTTGTTTTCAAAGGGGTGCCTTCCTCATGATCCAAGCTGCCTGTAACAGCTTCGAGACCCTCGCTGTTCTTCGAGCCCTTGGCGGTGCCGCCGAGGCCTGCGCCGACCCAGCTTTCATGCTCATCACGAGCATGTGGTATACCCGCCGTGAACAGCCAGTGCGTCTCGGACTGTGGTATACAGCGAACGGTCTCGGGATTGCACTGGGTGGACTATTAGGCTATGGAATTGGTCACCTCAAAGGCGCACTACCGTCTTGGAAATACGAGTTCCTTGTGATGTATGTCAATTTCCTCCTGTCCTTGGAACCGCCATTTTACTAAGCTTCCTTAGTGGTGCACTATGCTCTGCGTGGGGCATAGTCATGTTTATATTCCTCCCAGATTCACCTGTTACAGCAAAAGGACTTAGCAAGAGAGAGCGCCGCATCGCCGTTGAGCGTCTACGAGAAAACCAGACTGGTGTCGAGAATAAACATCTCAAGCCATATCAGATCCTGGAGGCTTTCATGGATTATAAGCTCTACATGTTTTTTATTCTTGGCACGGTTTGTATGTAACTTCCAAGATTTTGCCAGATCCGAACCGGTGCATTAACTAACATCTACACAGGCAATATTCCCAACGGTGGTATCTCAAACTTCGGAACTATCATCATCAAAGGGTTTGGGTTCTCGACATTGGTGACCACTCTTATGCAGGTAAGATTAATTTGATAACCACGTGGTCTTCAGCTAACATGAAACGCAATAGATTCCATACGGCTTTATCATTGCTATCTCGATTTTGATATGCGTCTACCTTAACGACCGCTTCGAAAATCGACGATGCCTTTTCATCCTTATCTTCCTGATTCCTAATATTGCCGGCGCCTTTGGTCTTCGCTTTGTTCCCATCCAACACAGTGTAGGTCGCTTAATTTGTTATTACCTGACAGGCCCGTATAATGCTGCATTTGTACTCGTTTTGAGTATGCAAATGGCCAACACCGCTGGTATGTGAATCTTTCTTCTAACTCCCAATAAAATAAATCACGGAAGCTAATTATATTATGTATTTAGGCCATACTAAGAAAGTCGTCACCAACGCTGTGCTCTTCCTAGGGTACTGTACTGGAAACATTGCTGGGCCATTCTTCTATAAAACTGATCAATCGTGCGTCTTTCCTCAGGATAGTCCTTTTATTACTAAACTAAGAGCTAACACGAACTACAGACCGACTTATGAGCTCGGCATCTGGTCCATGATTGTGTCACACTTGATTGAGGCCGTTTTAATCAGCATCCTTGGTCTACTGTTGCGCTGGGAAAATCAGAAGCGCGATCGCATCCAGTCCCAGATGGAGGGTGGTCTCGAAGGGAGAGATCTGGATGCGACTGCGTTCTTGGATTTGACGGACCGAGAAAATCTGAAGTATGTCTCTTTATGTTGTCCTGCTTCTACGACGCTGCCCTTTCTCAAATCTGGTACGAAAGTGACTAACGGTTTCCAACAGTTTCCGATACATCTATTGAGCCAGATAAACTGGACTCGGGGTGATCAAATCACCTCGTGGAAGAACTTCTTGCGAACTAGACCATCGGTGGTGAATACTTCCGGATTCATCAACACCAGTTGAAGACGACTATATAGCATTTAGACGCTCCGAAGCTGGTGCTGATATATTGGAGCTGTTGTTATGGCCATAGACAGACCACTTGAAACGCATATGTGTCTTCTCTGCTAGGTAAATAATGAATGGACTCGATACAGAGCATCTAATGAACCCCACAACGACCACGGCCAGCCTCGTCGAAAAGGCATATCCCGCGAACCCAGTATGAATAGTTTAGCATCACCTGATTTGAGGCGCTACTCCAAGCTTAAACCCATTCCTTCAATGATGGCCAGTTTGCTTTGATGAGCTTTGGTTCAGAGTGCAATGTAGACCATGTCTATGAAACCTCGTCAGACGAAGTCCGAAGTCCTGCGTATTTGTCCACTCACTGGATGATTATTTATCTCCCCTCAATCCAGATATTCAAACGAGATTGCTCGGGGCATGCTCGAAGACCTTCCACTTTGAAATTTTTTTAAAAAAAAGGAAGAAAGAAAGAAAAAAGAAAAAAGGGTGGGGGGGGGAATTCATTACAAGTCATTGGTACACACGCTGCGACTCGGGCATCTCAACCTCATCAGCCGAAAACGTACAATGCCCCATCAGGCCCTCAAGAGGCACAGCTCCCCACTTGAGTGGCATAAACTCAACCCCCTCAGGGGGATCCATCTGCTGATCCTTCTCATCCAGATTAGGGTCATACTTGGGATGACAAGCAGCCGCGATCGCCAAACTACAACTACCAGCAATCTGCATACCAGACGCGAGCTTCATCCGGCTCATCCCGACAAGGCACGCAAACATAAACACCCAGACAGCCATCGCGCTAACAATCGCAACGGGGGGTATATCCGCAAGTGACGAGGTCGCGACCCGGCGCACGGACGAATCGCTCGTCATACGCCTCAATACCGACCAGGAACAGGCTCTGCGAAATAAGCCAGTGCAGGATCGCAGAGGTTCCCATGAGAGGTATCGCGTAGCGGTACGGCAGCGAGAGGAAGTAGCTACTCCGCTGCGCATACTGCGGGTTCCAGGAGACGCGGACGCCGCGACGGGAGATGGCGTATGTGCTCCACTCCGCGGCGAGGGTCATGGTCGTTATAACTCCATTAAAGACGAAATATAGAGCCGAGAAGATGAGTTGTGGGGTGTTGGCGATGATCGTGTTGCCGACCATGGACTCGGGCCAGCTGTTGCCTTTGATGAGGGCTTGTGCGTTTATGGACCCGAACTCGGCGTTCCAGACTTCGTGGCCGTCTTCGCTCAGCGCGAGACCTAGGAGCCCTGCACATATGATAAAGGCTATTGCCCAGCTGATGTACACGACATGGTCAGTTATCGCTCCACGTTCACGCCAGGGGTGTGGTCTGCTCACAGGAACCCAACGAGCGCCCACTTCCCCGGGGTCACTGCAGAGTACCACCTCTTCCGGGTATTTTCATATGCCATCGGGTAATAGCGCTTCTTAGGTACAATGGATCTCCTGGGTATCTCTTGTATCTCCATTCCAGGCATCAAACACCTGCCCAGGGCCTTTTTGTCGGGCTGTTGCAGGAACGAAGCCACCGCGTCTCCAGTTGTAAGCATCGGCAATTCAGTCGTCACGATGGCCATATAGCACAGGATAATTGCCTTTACTGCATTAACCACGATGACCACAATCGTCAGCGACAAGGAATACTGCAACTTGCAGTGCTCCGGCAGCGGCGCGCTGAGGCACGAGTTCACGGTATAGTTACCGTTAGTGCCATACACGAACCAGTTACCCTGCTCTGCGCTGGCGTAAATATCCGATATGTAGGTGCTGCAGTAAGCGTCGGCATCTGGCGGGCATAACCATTCGTATGGATCGCCGGTGGGCGGGCCCTGGATGTGAGTATCCCATGGTTTATACACGTCCTGGAACCCGACCCATTCGTAGGTGAGAGTCGTGTTGACGTCCTCGGTGACGAGGAGCAGACCGCCGTGCTTTGTTTGGTAAGTTGTTGCGTAGGCGTCGATGCACGCGTGCGTGTCGAGGTGAATCAGGGTGCCATTCTGGGCGCTGGAATATAACCAGTCGAATGAAGCGGTGTCTTCTACAGTCAGGTCGCCTGCTTCAAGATCCTCTCGTGGCTGCGTTCCAAGCGAAGAGTGGCCGGCAAATATCGTGTACGAGTATGCGGCTGTAGTAGAGAAGATGGTCGAGTTGTACCTGAAGAGCGACAGCCTGTCAGCCAACCCAATAAAGAAGTTATCCGGTACTCACACGAGGTGGAGAGGAAGAGACGAAAGTACCAGGCATATCCACATGGTACGCCGCTTCTTGGGGATGTAAAAGAGGTTTCGTAGACTGGGAATGCCAATATCCAGCCAGGTATCCCTTCCATGCGCATCATCAACGTCCTGCCTCGTCGGCGCACAGAGGCATTGCTGCAGCACTGTTAGTCCCGCCCAGTCATACACAAGGGTCCCATGTACCATGCCATAGTTGCTCGCACCCAGGAGTGTGGTACTGAGGATGTTAATGAGTAAGTGCAGTCCTGTACTCAGATGACGCACGTTGCCACAGTCGCCCTCGTAGAGTATCCCGCGGTCATCTTTCAGGCGATTTCGATCTACAACCCAGAGCAGGAAGCCAAGGTTGAAGCAGAGCACAATGATGCAGGCAGCTGATGCGAGGGCTAGAGCGAACCTCGAGCCTGAGAGCCACTTGTACAGCCAACCGTGTTTCGGTCCACCTTGTTTCAGACGGTTCGTATCGCACATGGGGTTTTCGGAATCGATGAGGGGCAGTTCATGCTCTTCTTGCGGAGCCTGGAGGGTCATCGCGCTGTCAGGGCGTGGCGTCAGGTGCACTGAAGCCCTGTTGACAAAAGATCAGGTCGCTGCGACCGAGGCACTGGGCGGGGGCATCCTCTTCAAGTTTTATGGGGATCACTTGAGCCGCATCTTGGGGCCATGGATTCGGATCCTGGGGTTTGGCCCCAGGTTGTTGGACTTGGGAGAGGCTGTGCTTCGTATCGAGAGGGTCAAACACGCACTGGATTGGCTCAAACTCACCCTAGCCGAGGCTGGCTCTCGGATCATCTCGATATCCCGTCGCAGCCGTGGCTTCGGGGAAGGTAGTCTGCCTTTCTAGGCTAACCAAGGTCCCCGACCGCGAATGAGGATTGACAACCATAGATTTAAAACGTAAAAGGAGAGGTAAAACCGTGCCCCGGAATTTGTTGGCAACTCTACACCGGCCGATTGACCCAGGTTGGTGAGGTTGGTGAGAATAACGAATTTAATGCAGCAGTGCCTGCACAGCCTGAATACGGTTTCCCCTTAAAACACCCACTTCTCGGCCCGTACCCGAAACCACCCATCCACGGGTCCACGGGTGGACCCTAAGCCGTATTAGGTTAAACCAAAGGAACCAACCTTGGAAGGTTCAATGTTCCCCTGTTTTGCCGTATTGTGGTATTGCACGTACTACCACAACCTAGATTGTTACATTCAGACCAAACTTACTAGTACACTCGCCATACACTTAATTTCTGTCTAATATCTTATCGATGCTTTTAAGTTTTGTAGATACCTGACAACATGTATGCCCATTTCGAAGAAATTGCTTTCATCTGCCTTCAAGCTTATGTGGTATCTATGTCTTCTTTTGAGTGTACATTGAAGGTCTCCGCATCAATCGCGAGTTCCTTGCGGTCATTCTCTTACATAGGCGTAGAATAACTAGCACCTGGCACTAAGCATCTTCTTCAGAGTGGGGCGATTTATTCGCTTCCTTGGATTCCAGAAAGTACATTGCAAACACAGCGAGCATGAGATACAGAAAACCTATAACTATAAGCGACGAATACCGTAAATGTCGGATGACTTACTCCACGTGAAGCTCATACACTCATAACCGAAGAGTGTCTTAAGAGAACCGCCCAGGATTGGGCCAATCATCGTACCGAGGGAGGCAGCAACGTCCATCATAGCGATTACGCGTGATACGCCATATTCGGCCCCCAAATGACCCGCGTTCTTCTCATGCATCGTTTTCGAAGCAGCTGTTAATAGGCTGTTAATATCCATTCATTATCGTCGCATACAAATCCTTGGGGCAAGGGCCACTTACCGGTCAACTCGGCAGGCGCGATACCAGACACAAATGGCCGCAATATGCCGATAGCAATGACAGAAGTTGAGTAAATACTTTTGCCGCTAGTCTGGGCACTGAACCAGGAGAAGCTATCGCTCCCTGCAATTCCCGAAAGGGTTAAAAATAACGCCTGGAGAATAGAACCGATTACCGCTGGATATCGTGCCCCAACCCTGTCACGGACCCAACCAGCAAGGGGACCGATCAGAATACCTGGAATAGCAAGACCAGCAAACAGGAGCCCGGCTGAATCTGGGCCCCATTCAAACCTCTCTTGGATGTGCGAAGGAAGCGTCGAATAAAGGCTCGTACTCACAGTCATGCTCGAACATGTAATAACCAAACAGATCAGGATACGGCCGTTGCAGAGCAGCGAGATCCAGAAGCCCCCGGTGCTGGATTGGACTTCTTGATTTAGCAGCGGGCTACTGGGCTCAGAGGAAGAGACTTCAGACGGACGCTCAATCATAAGTACACGTGCGACAAGGTCTATAAGTAGAACCAGTAGCGGAATTGTCCATAACACACGATAACTGACAATCTCGTACAGCAGGCCAGAGATTGCGGGCCCGCTAATCGTCCCTGAATTGGCGCATGAAATCACTAATCCCATTGCCGAACCCATATTATTCGCACTTACGGTGTCCGCGACGGTTGCAAAGCCGATGATCCATACTGCTGATCCCGCGATACTTTGCAAGACACGGCCTAGTAATAGTGTAGGGACTGAACGAGCACCCGCAACCGTACAAGTGCCAGCAATGCAGACGCCAAGCGATAACAGCAGTGGAACCTTCCGATTAGGAGTCTGATCGTTAAAGTGCCCAATAATAGGGCCAGCGATCATGGCGAATGCACCGTGGATAGCAAGAACGGATGATGTCAACTCTTGGGTTTTAGAGGGCGGGACGTTGAGACGATGTTGAAGCATGTCGCCGAGGAAAGGCACCAGAAATCCATAAAGAAATGTCTCTGATTGGTATTAGGATGTGGTTAACCAAGCTAGGGAGAGGGAACAGACCAGCATACAGCGCGACTGCAATGGTTGCGAGTACAAACCATTTGGAGGAGCGCCATTTATAGCCCATCGGCGTAACATGGCCCTCGCAATTGCCGCTCATTGAGGAGATGGATAGTTGGATTTTCAGCTTTGAGTCAAGACGTCGACGTCGCAGATAATCCTAGGTAGCTGAGTATGGTACTAGGTGAGTATTTGCCATAGAAGGTGCTGAATCTAGGGGGACAGGCCCTTGCATGAAAGTAAACACTCACTCATCTAGGTATATGAACTTTCCAATGTGGAACATGCAGCAGCATCTACACGTTAGGGTGCCGAGATCCGGGACCGAAGACATCGTCACGACTGACTTGGTTTTTTTCTCAAATAATTAGTAAGAAAACACGAGCGTAGTACATGGAGATCACCGGAGATCCCCGTATGAGTTCGCTTATGCACATGGGTGGGTAGTCATCACCATGCATCGGTCAATAAAAGTAAATTATGTTGCTGATCACTTCACATGAACATGAGCTGCTAAAACACCTATTCCCGGTGGAGCCATTAATTACGCTGTTGCAGAACAACTTATGTGACTTGTAGGTTCTTTCGTTTTTGCTAGGGAGTCCACCGATGGCCGGGGACAGCAACCTGATCAGTCTTCCGCCCATAAGAAAAGGAAATGAGGAAAAAAAAAAAAAATCCCGCAAGTCTACTACAGTAATATGCACAATTCCTACAGGTACATAGTACCGCAAAATGGCGTGTTTAAGGATATGGATCTGATATTATAAGGAATTTTTGATGCATAAAAAGACTGCGCCAAGCCCTTGCCTTGTTAAAAAGCAGACTCCCATTTCAGTCACGGCTTCATTGAAACGTAACTTCTTTTTAGACTGCGATCTTTATATGCCGAAAATGTACCGCCATCTCCGTGCTGTTTGTACGATTGGCGTGAAAGCTGCTAGATATTCTACGCAGCCTATCAGTACGTAACCATTGTTTTAGGGCTTCCTTGGACACTGCTAATTACGAAAAGGAGATATACGAACTTCCAATCTTGTTCCCCTGATTGAAGTTACCAAACCTAAGTTGTCCTCAGAGGCCACTCACCTGAGAGCTGTACACGAGACTCTGGAGGTTAAAGGAGTGGTTCAATTGGCCTTGGGGTTCAGCGATGAAAAAAGCGTCTATCTGCAGAGTCTCATTACCAACTTCCACAAAGGCCATGGTCATGGTCTTCCGATAACCCATAGTGCCGAATGCGGCTGGTTTTGGGATGTTCGGCCCTCTCCTTCGGCCTTCCAAAGCCATGGGCACCAAGCCCGCTCAGAGACAATGTCCCGATTTGATTGGCATACGGACTGCAGCTATGAAGAGTGTCCGCCGCGATACTTTGCTCTTCAAGTCATTCAACCGGATCGCTGTGGGGGTGGAACGTTATCGATACTAAACGTCGACCGACTGCTCGCCTTACTCTCCCCTTTCGCACAGAAATGGCTGTCTAGCAATAACTACAAGATCACTGTCCCTCCTGAATTTCTTAAGAAAGTCGGAGAGCAGTATATTGTTAGCAACTTGCTAGCAGTCAAGCCGGAGGGAAAAGGTGGTAGTCAATTACGATTCCGGGATGATATCACTATACCGTTAACTCCTAACGCTGCTAAGGCGCTAGACGAACTCAAGGGGATTCTGTATGGAGATAGAGCCGAGGAATGGACTATCCATCTAGAGCCCAAGAGCCTTCCTCAGGGGTCAATAATCTTGATGGATAATCGACGATGGCTGCATTCTCGGAATGAAGTCAAGGACCCCAACCGACATCTCCGACGAGTCCGATGGGACGCGAGACCATTTGGATCACACAGCGCATGAAAGTCCTTGGGTATTTTTTATTGGGCTTGGATATGTGGTTCCAATTGGAGCTTGTAATTGGTACTAAATGTGTAACGCGCCACCTACGCGCCACCATGTACGACCGACTCGCATGTTAATCGAATCAAAAAGTCGTCCACAATTTGTGGGGCCAATACTCAGCTGAATGATGGGCCATCAGAAGAACGCATCAGGGTTACATTGCATTTGAATTTTACACTAGTTTGTAGACTTCGGTCCGTAAAAGACCAAAAGTTGCATGCATACAAGTTAGCACAGAGTGATCGATAGTTAACTTAGGATTGCTAGTTATCATTAGCTAATTAGAACTCAATTAACGATTCCTTTCGTCTCATAAATCCTTTGTCTTTGTGTTCAATTTACATTCAAAATCGCTACCATTGAAAAGCATCCCAAATGAGAAACAGATTGTTCGACCGTCTCCAGCAAGTCTGCCTTCCAGATGCTGTGGACTTCGCATTTATATCATCCGAAAAGCCAGATGCCAACCTCTTGGATAAGGCCCGCGACACTTATACCTCAAGACTGAAAAGATGCTCTTCCGCTTGGCCTGCTGGATCGTTAGATGCATCATCCCCTCATCCCGTATTGATCACTCAACGGCATCATGATGAGTTAGATGAATTACATCGGGCCTTGAATCTAGCAATTGAAGATATCATCGAGCGATGGTGGACGGATGATCAAGCCCAGTTTCCCCAGCGGATGCCCTTGGAACCAGGAGAGGAAGATTTATTACGCGTAAGTCCCACGCATCCTTCACTGTCGGTAATAGGTTATTATAGTATACTGACGATTTGTCGCTACGAAAGTGGATCCACTCAAACACAACCCTGTTCCGACCGTGGAATGAGAGACAGGGATCCTGGAGACCGGACTTCTTGGTTGAGATTGACGAATCCGGTGTGGAGGTATTCCGTATCTGCGAAATCAATGCGAGATTTTGCTGGAATGGCTTCATGCATGGAGGATTTGGTCAAGACTCGCTTTCGGCGTTCAATATTGAATCTCGGGGTCTGATGCACTGCGTCGACGGTGAATCAGTAAGTAAGGAATGGTCTACGAAAGAAGAAGCTGGTGTTGACTTGTTAAGATCCTCGGGGGGTTATTCAAACTATTCGATAACAAGCTCCCCTTGCACCTGGTCAAGGGTGAGGAACACGGAATTGATATCTTCATGTTTATCGAATTTGCGAAGAAACGACTTGGTATTAAACCACGACTTATAACCCCGGAAGCACTCCGAATCATCCCAGATCCCTCGAAGGACACTGGATTCAAATTGTGCTGCCTCGCCCAAGCAGGTGCCGTTGACACTATTACTACCGAATCCGGTGAACTTGTGGAAGAGGTCCATCAAATTGGCCTCGAACTTCATCAACGGGAAATAAACGCCCTTGATCCGGAGATTAAACGCCAGATTAGTGTTCGGTGTTTTAACGATATGCGGACAATCCTGCTTGCTCACGACAAGAGAATGCTTGGCACTGTACGAGAAGAACTAGAGACTCTGGTCTCTAGAGGTATCATCACCGGCAGACAAGCTGAATGCCTTGATCGGGGCATAACGCCTACTATCCTACCGGGCTCCGCGGCCCTTGATCAGTTCATCACTGCTTGTGTATCGTCAGAAAACCTCCGGAAAGAATATATCCTGAAGCCAATTAGAGGGGGAAAGGGTGCCGGTATTCTTTTTGGCGATGAAGTCCCCTATTCCACCTGGCTGGCGCTACTGGAGCAGATGCGGTGTCCGAGATTGGAAGCAGGGAAGACCCTGTTCGTTGTGCAGCGCAAGATAGATCAGCCCAAATATGACGTGCTGTTGTCTGAAGGTAATTCCCAGCGCTGCCATATGGTCGGGACTTACCATGCAATCAACGGAGAATATGTTGGATTAGGGACTTGGCGATGCAGTCCCGGGAGACTCTGTGCTGTGTCTGATGGTGCTACATGGATTTGTTCAGTCAAGCAGGGTACGCAGTAGTGGAATACGCGATAGAACTTAGGCAATGCACCTCATCTTTCGGCTCTATGACATGTCCCATTAATTTCGACTGAACAGGTAAACTTATGCCCGTAGGCAAGCGGTCATACTATGCGAACTGGACCCATTCAAGCTATCAATTGTAAACAAAGAGGAATGTTGATCGAACAATTACGCGGTATTGGCCACAGCCTGTGCAGCTAGAGATATTCTTCCCCTTCTGGCAAGGTTTGGCGAAGATTCAGGTTGCATCGCATGCAGGTATAGCTGTGTAGGAACTATCAGATCCGCCTGCAGTACGGAGTACGCAGTAATGTGTACGGAGTAGTCAATCTCTGACTACACACCATATTCGTTTTGCTTTTTTTTTTTTCCTTTGCTTTTATTTGCCACTTCAAACGAATAAGCCCCGGCTTCGAATCCTGCGAGTCGAGAATTAAGACGATGGTCTCGAGGGTTGATGGAGGCATTAAGGGCAGCCACAACACTGATATCGGGATCATTGGGTGAGATGAAATTGTTAAATTGTTATTGACGGCGACTTACCTCGACCTCTCAATATTTCTTTTCTTTTTCCTAAACAGTTTAAGGGCGTGCAAGGCACGATCTCTTGTGTTATGTGCATGGCCCTGTCCTCCAGCCCGGTATTACTATTGGTACCGCTAGTCAATTCCCTAATGCTCCACCATCACCGCAGCAAAATTCGCCACAGTGCCTACTCCGCCAATAGACCACACCATGATGGGTACGCAATGCTTCGGTGAGTATACGTGAAGATCTCGCATTACCTCTGCTGGGGTCTGGTCCTATTCTGCTAGTCCCTTGTCGGGCTTTCCGTGTCTCACCCTAGGTTCCCGAGGCTCCACACAACGCGTTGAGAATGCTAGAGAAAAGACACATGAATTATACATACTGTGTATGATCAGACGACTAATAATGATGTAGAAGCGAAATATAATATTGTGACACGTCACAGTTGCTGACTTATCCTACATGTCGCTATCCCTACAGGTGCCACAAATTCATATCGTTAGGGGAGTACAAGGTCTTGAGATCTGCCATTCCTCCGCTTGCCCTGTAATTTATTGCATGGGGTTACCGAACTGAAATAAAATAGATTGAATCGAAGCAAGAAAGTGTCGGTACGATCGTACTTATAGCTGCAATTTTTTGCTAGTTTCCAGCGCCCCATAACGATCATGCAAGGCTGTCTGACCCGTGGGACAACAACTGGATGAAAGTGGGCAGAATATCGATCTAGGATGTTGATGATCTTTTGCACTCACTCGTTAGCGGATCAATATAACTTGCTATTTTGGCCGAAAAAGACTGTGTCTGTGGCCTGAAATCTGCATGGTCAACTTATCCAAAAAAATTTGCGCGAGTATGTTGTAAACGATTTTCAAATGTTTACGTTCGCTGCATATGGCTACACTAGTGAGTTTGCTAAAATAGAAAAAATACAAATTACATCTGAATAACTATATAAAACTTCAGGTCTAAACGACCGGGGAAGATATCGCATGGGGTCGTTGACAAGAAGAATAAATAAACTGGGAAGCTACGGAGCATTCATTGAGGAAGGAGCGATTGATGATGCATTCCTTCAGCAAAACCCCATGTGATCTCGAGAATGACGTACTGTTCTTTGTAGCTGGTACAAAGAAGATCGTCCAACAGCATCAAAGACAGAGAAATGCATTGCCTAATATCCACCCGTTTTATGGTCAGTAATACTCCATCTATATCACCGAGCTGCAAGACTGACAAAATCCCAGCGGTAAAATGCCCCCGGACCCCAAACTGCTGCAACTGCTAGCCGATATGGATGTCAGCTTTTATTGCGCCTCTCTCGCAAAGATTGAACAGTTAGAAAATCCGTCCTGGGCTGGAGTTGCTCCTGCGGATCTATGTGTAAGATCATACCGCCATATCGCACGCCGAACCCAGAAAGACACTACAACCAAGCGACCAGACATGCTGTATCTGAATGATGGTCTCTACGGACGCTTTAGCATGAAATGGAGCGAGGACAAAATATTTGTGTCCACCTTGATAGAGCTGCGAGGGACATCCACACTTGCCCCGCGCGAGTGGAAGCCTCATCGATATTCTATCTGGGTCCCGACATGTGATAGTAATGATTGCATTTCCAAGGAGGTGGTCATGGATCAAGAGATGATGATAGCCGATTGACTGGGATTTCAAGATATGGGAGGCAAGTAATTCGATAGTTGACTTTTGGCTTTTGGCTTCTGTTGAAGTTGAAGTGGAAGTGATGTTATAGTGTATGTTTTCGAGCCGTGACAATACACTAGGGCGAATCCTGAGGGGCTTCTTTGAGGCACCGTATTGAATCAATCTGTGTGGTAATTGCAGTACGATTGGAATATTTATGCATTCGATAGATCAGATCTCTACTTTTTCATTTCTTTTTCTCCCACCTCGGCTTATTTATACACTTGGTCTATCCCCTTTCCGTTTTCTCCCAGTCTACTTCCGCTGAAACCCCATTATACTCAATTATCCTGGTACCCCCTCGGATCCGAAATTATTCCTGCGGAACTTTCTACAAAGGATTTATGCAAAATGGCCACAGAACGTTACCAATTGGCAGACGTACTAGCCGTGGCCAAAATCCACCCGTTCTACAATCCAGATGTTGATTATCCTCCCGATGCCGACACGGTCCGGAGACTTCGTGGGTTAATTGACCAAAAGGCGAACCCCGCTCTCCAGGAACAGCCATTGCTAAACAAGAAAACACTGTAAGATAATGTCAGCATACCGAGTAATTCATACTGCGGGTGTGCTAACTTGCTTCAGGTACAAGGTCATTGAGCGGCTTACCCATGATATGGACCCCCTAAACACATATCGGCAAAGTTCTTATATGTCCATCACTGGCGGCGGCTCTGGAGGGATTCCTATGTTGTTTGCTGTGGATGCATATGAGAACCGTCGGCAGAGGGCCCAGATGGGAAACTTTATCAAACTTTGTGGTATGATTGAGCCGGGAGATTGGGTGGTATCCACCCATTTAGCCGGGGGGTTCTACAGGTAATCGAATCTAGACCGCCAATATAAAATGACACAGTTCACCTAATCAAGGAATGATCAGGTCCCTCGATCTCACGACGGAGATCATGGAAAATGCTGGAGCGACCGTTTTGAGCGCCGGGAGCTATATGCCACCTACGGAAGTTGCTAGATCTCTCGCGGACTACCATGTCAATGTCTTAGCCGGCGAGAGCAGTCAAATCGTTCAAGTTGTTCACCATATCTCGATGTTGCCTCAGGATTATCGCGATCGTATCAACTTGGCGAAGATAATATATACTTCAGAACCCCTTACCAGCCCCCAGCGGGTGTTCATCCAGACGATTCTGAGCGGCGTTAAGATCCTTTCCTTTCTGGGTAGTTCGGAAGCGGGTCCCTGGGCAATCAGCAGCCCCGATCTAACGGGAGAGCACAGCCTCACTATCATCAGCACCGATTTTGTCTTTGACACGCGCAGTATGCTGATCGAGATCGTTTCACCTTCCGATCTAAGCCCAATCCCACTTGGTGAACCGGGCCTCGTCGTGCAGACATCTCTTCAAAGACTACGCAATCCCCTAATACGCTATAACACCGGTGATATTGGTTCCGTTCATCCCCTACCGGATACGGCCTCTGCTGTGATTCCTAAGGCGGACCGCGAACACCTCCGAGTATTGCGTATGCGCGGGCGTGACCATCGCTTCAGCTTTAAGTGGTATGGCTCGTACTTCGAGTTCGACAATGTCGACGCCTTGATGCACACGAAGGAATTGGGCATTCTCCAGTGGCAAATTATTTTGGACAAACTGGAGACCACGCCCCAATCAACTTTGGAGATTCGCTTGCTCAAACGCTCACAGGATGGCGTTATATCTGATGACAATCTCAGACGTCGAATCGAGGACTTCTTTCTTATACTTCCCGAGAATGAGCATCTTGCACGGATTGTGTTTGTGAATGACCTTGAAGAATTTGAGCGGAGCATTACTGCGAGGAAAGTCATTAAGTTTATAGATCGTTGGAATCATTGAACGGGTCTAGTGCTAAATGAATTTTGGTTCTCTCAATTTCGTGAATTGAAGACATAGAAATATACCATCGCAAGCACGTATTGTGCACTTTTTAGGACATACAAAGTCAAGGACGTCTTATAGTCAGAATTTGGGTCACCTATAGTGCTAGCGAGTGAACTGGAGTGTGGCGCAACTCGCCATATACTTAACAACGCTATGAGGCACAGTATCAGACAGATGCTTAAAGATCTCAATATTCACTAGAATATGTTTAGTGTAAAAACAGATCCTAGAAGTTTAAATGCAGTACATATTTGCCAAAGCTATGGCTGCCGATGCTAAGAGTTAATATATATAAAAGAAACACCAATCACTCCTCCTTGGTGGAAAGTAGGTAAGGTCCAAACAATTTGTTTATCCGCCAGTGCTATCCTCTTAAGACGATAGCACAAGTTAAGTCCCGCATTTGTCTCTGAAATTCCATTTTTTATTATAGAAGCAACTTGCTACTTCGCCCTCCTACCGCGCGCCATAATTATCAGAATCCTTTTTTATATGATGCTTACATGCAGTTCTAAGTTTATCTAGCTACACAGAATTTGTACCCCGCTACTTTTATTTATGGGTACCCGGCGACAGCATGTCGGCTACCTCTTCATAGACGGAGAACACAATACCACCACTCAAAAGTAGACGGCCAAGTCGCATACTGCTGCCTTTCCAAAATCCGCGAATACCGTGATCACGAATCACGCTCCGCGAAGCTTCAGTGATACTAGCTCCTTGAACACCTTGGGCCCGTGTCTTGATTGTGTCGAAGGGCTGTGTAGCGTAAACAGTAACCACGCCAGCTATGGCGCCGGTTCCAAATGTCGTGAATACGTTCGTTTTAATACCCTTGGATCTAGTGGCTTCTTTCAGCATGTTGTACGTCCCCATGCGGACTGCTGATGTGGCTGATTGTTTCATCGCGGTGGACAAAAGACCTCTGTAAAGCTCAGTGATACCGTGCCGCTGTATCAATACCCTTATCGCATTGAGGCTAGATTTAAATTCACGAGCCCCTTTTGCATCATCGATTCTACGCAGATTAGTTAGCTGTGATAGATGTAGTTATCAATGACGGAGAACACAAACAATGCAGTTTTGACCCTTTCCGTTGGTGTCACAGCGAGGACACTTTCTACAGCTCCTGCAACCATTCCAGCCAGGATTCCTTTACCAGGTGATAGAACTCCATGATTATCCGTAAGGGAATTGCGGATAGTATCGTAGGAAACAAATCTCACAGCAGCTTTCGCCGTTGTTCCCTGTACATTGAATCAATATAGATTGAGATCAAATATGTGGATTGATGACTGACGATAACAAGGGTTGAGCAGCCTGTGTAAAGCGCACTAACACCTTCCTGCTTTGCCACTTGAAAAATGAGACGTAGTGGATTGAGGGTCTTCACGGCGGAGTTGTCCAACAGCTGAACGCGAGTTTTCGAGTACTCAAATGGATACTGCCAAATATTAATCGCTATACAAACATGGAGTATCGTTGGGCTGACTGTTATGGCTGCTTCAACTCCACCTGCAATTCCTCCAGCCACGAGGGAGACCCACGGTGGGGTATGGATCTGGCAGGTTAGCTAACAGAAGATGGTTTGGTAATATGAAACCACTCACCCGTTGCAGCTTGTGTGGTACGGACCTTTCTGATTGAGCAATGTGGGCCATAATGTGAGCAAGCAGCAAATATGACCCTTGTTGAGCGCGACGAATAGAGGTTGAATGTTGACAACCCCAACTTTATACTTTTTGATATGTGGGGGGGGAGAAGGCGGACGAACAACGGAAAGAGACTTGCCGCGGCAATTGAAAAGACGTATAATCATCCCCTCTTCCCGTCCTCTCGCGGAAGAACCCCCCCCCACCCAGGGAAAAAAAGAAGTTCATGGAGAAAAACTCCCCGTCTAAGCCGCGGAGGGCCGCAAAGGCCTGCTCCTTCTGTCGACGCAGGAAGGTAGGTAACTCTCAAGTTCTTAGCGCCGCGATCTAATGCAGATAGTTCCGTTGCGATAACGGAAGACCATGTTCCAACTGCAAGACATATTCACAGGGATGTGCCTACGTACCCGGACCTGAGAGACCGAGGTACGTCATCTGCCTTTTCACTTATTCATCACTGACCAGCCGTAGACCAACAAATGCTCGGCTATCACGCCTGGAAGCGGAAAATGAACAACTCCGGCGACATCTAGGGCGTGTCAATACACCGTCGGAGGGACAAATAAATTCCCCAAGCCCATCCCATCAGCGCCAGCAAAGCCCACCTCGTCCAGACATTCCGAATTCATCAAGTGCCAACCGATCTCAGTCCGCTGTATCACGAATCTTCATCTCGCCAAATGGTGACTCAAGCTACCATGGGCTTACAAGCACATTGTTTGACGATGCACCGACTGATAGACACAGTCACCCTCGGTCACGGGATCCGCAGGTGCCGGTAGAGCATATTCGCAAACAGTTGATGGGGGAGTCAGCTTATCAGCGTGAGTTCCCGTTTGTCACAAGTTATTATCACTGCCTAACATCAAGCAGGTCAATTAGAAAGATTGAATTTGCGGCAAGGTAAACTGGACTTCGATGGGGTTGATCCTGAACTTGGAATGCATCTTCTATCCCTCCACTGGAACCGCCAGCATCATTCCTTCTTGATTACCTATCGTCCGGCTTTTATGCGAGATATGGCCACCGGTGGTCCTTACTTTTCTAAGCTCCTCCTGAATGCGATTTACTTTGGTGCGTCAAAATTCAGTAATCGCCCGGAGGTTCGCCGAGATCCCGACGATGTCCGCACTGCGGGATGGACATTTCGCCAGAGAGTCAAGGAATTGCTGGGCGGTGCCTTGGATCGAAGTGAAATCACCACTATTCAAGCATTGTTAGTAATGACTAGTTCCCTGTTTGCATTGGGAGATGAACGCAGTGCCGCCTGGCTCTATGCCGGTACAGCATTTAGGATGATCATCGACCTTGGTATGCACGTAGATGCTACCATGCTCAGGAACATGCGACGTCTCTCGGATGAAGATATAGAGATACGACGTCGAGTGTTCTGGGGTGCTTTTGTTGTCGACAAAATCCAATCGCTCTACCAGGGACGTCCAGCAAGTTTACAGGACTTTGACACGCAGGTCTCGTTGGCGTTTTTGGATCATTATGAAGAACTAGAGCATTGGCAACCGTTCGCATATACAGATATGCAGTCATACCCAGGATCGCCCGCATACAGTGTCTCAACCTTTACTGAACTTTGCAAACTGTCGTTGATCTTGAACGGTATTCTGAACAAGGTTTACTCAGAGAGGAGCTCAAATCGCTCGCCCCAGGACCTGCTCACTACTTTGAAAGCTCTGGATATTGAGTTGAATGGGTGGTATGAGGCTCTGCCGGATTATTTACGCTTTGCAAATGCTGCAAAAGAAGTCACACCGCCACCCCATGTCCTCTCTCTCTTGGCACTCTATAACGTCCTGCTCATTCTTCTCCACCGACCCTTCGTTGCTGAAGGTCATCTCCATACAACTGATCCGTCAGTTGCGATCAGCTCTTTTGCCATATGCACAGCGGCTGCATCTCGCATAATAAATATCCTACAAGCCTACGATAAAGCATTCTCCATCAGACGTGCGCCCTATCTGATCTCATATGCGACATACGTTGCCGCAACTATCCATGTTCGAGTCGCTGCCCAGCGAGGAGGTGGCAGTAGAGCCCACTCAAATCTCTGGACGTGCCTTGATGTCTTCCAAGAGAACCAGGAAACCAACTGGGCTGTCCGGCGTGCCAAAAATGTGATAATGCACTTGATGGACCGGATGGGAGTAGATATCGGTAGCCAAGATCGCCCACCCAGCGATCCCCAACCGCAAGATGATGCAAACGAACAAATAGCAGATCTTCGAAACCAGTCTCATCTTGACCCTGAATCCCTTGGAACATCCGCTTTGCCTGCTCAAATGACACCTCCGGAGACGGAAACTTCTGAATTGGACATAGATATGGTTATTCAAAGCTTTATTCGACAAGATACAAGGCGAAATGAAGGGCATATCTCTCTTGAGCGGGCTTACAATGCCCCCTCCGATATCCCCGCAGATCATCTAGGTGTGGTCAGTGGTATTGCCCCAAGCATTGTCCCCGGTTACGGTTCATATGTAGATGAACAGATCGATGATGATATGCTGTTTGGCTTCAATGGATCTATACAGGACAGTCTGCTATATCACTAGGGCATGGTAATTGCCAGGTTTTTGATTCGTTCTAGTGCTCGGAATTGAATTGGTTTTTATTACTTGCTATAGAAAGCAACTCTTCACTTTATATGTAATCGGCCTAGACATGGATACTTGAATTTCAAAACCCCTATCAGAAGAAGAGAGGGAAAACTTTGCAACTTGCTATCCATATTCAAAATCTTGTCACCCTCAACTTGCTCAACCATTTCCTTTTAATCAGTACCGTCATTAGCCATGGGAATGCTCTGTCGTCTTCTTGGAACCAATCCCCGTCCTTCGAAGAGAGCGTCCACTTCTTCCAACTTCATTTCCTTTTTTAACATCAATTCGTAAATTTCAACCAGTCGACCTCGGATATTTTATTGTGCACATTCCTTTGTATGCAACGACACCAACATGCTAGCAAATCCAATTCCCTGTTATACGTTTACATATTAAATGAGCAGTCTCGGAAGGGATTGGGATGATGTAGCTATCATGCCGCTAATAGCCCTTCCCACGTACATGAGAGACGTGTTCCCAGCTGAGGTTGTTTGACAGACCCCAATAAAAGCAACGACACCAAGGTTCAAAGCTAGCCAACGGCCTAGCTTATCTCCGCAGGTGCTTCCGCGAGAGAACTGAAGAAACACCCAGCTTGGGGAAGTGACACGGTGTTAGCTGAAATTTCACTTTGGACCGGGATGAACTTGTCTTGCTAGACCAGTATGGGAAAGAACCCTATGATCACATGCAGTTTTTCCGAGCTTCGATAACAGACTGTAAGAGTTTCTTGCCTCGCCTTTACTGTCTTAAGCTAGGAATTGTGGTTCGTCCTTAAAGTATGGACAGAAGGTGAGTGCGCGGCATGGGAGCGGCCTACTGAGTCACTGCTCTGCCTTGGGGCTAAACGATTGGTTATAATTTATAAGCTCATATCTTGTAGAACACATTTCCCTCAAACAAACGACGTGCGGTCCTTAACACTCCCACCTGCCTCACATGAATATCCCCTTTACCATTTACACCCAAGGTTGTTTCAGTCTGCATAACACCAGCTGGGTGTCGAATTCGTACTGGGGAAGGACTCGCAATCCTTTGCCCATCAATTTCCAACCCGTGCTTGGGGAAATTATTGGTTGTCTCTCCGTGGGCCAACTGCCACGCAACAGTTCCATGAATTGCCGCCGCTGCCCCGATGCATACGGCACCCGTAATCTGGATACTCGGATGCGGCTTTCCCATTGTAAAGGCAAGCACATCTATGTCTGAACTTATATCTGCAGGCGGGGATAAAAATGCAATCTTCGGTGTGCCTCGAACCACGCTCGCACTTTCCACGTCCGAGGCCAATCCAAATCGCACCGCACCTTCTCGCCGAATGTCTTCAGCAAGCAACATGAAATCAGGGTCCGCTGCAGCTGGCCACGTTGGGTAGCCCTTGACCCTCAACGACCTAGAATCGACTAGTACAAATGGGTTGCCAGCATCCACGAGACTGACTCGCAGTTGGATGGCTCCCAGTGTCTTTGTATGAACAGTGAAAGTCTCCTGTGTTGCACCGCTTGGAAACATCTTCCCGGTCATACTACCCTCAGGATCGAGAAATGCGACCTTGATGGGACTTGATGTGCCCTCAACACCGGGAATGCTGCAATCTCCATGATCTCTATGCCTGCCCTCCGGCGATAGCTGGATGGTTTCCGAGATCGTTTGCTGAGTGTTTGTGTTGAAAATCCTGACGTCGATCTGATGTCCAGTCAACTCTGAGATAAATATGAATATCTAGCACCTTCCTCACCTCGCTTTGACCTGCCTCCACCCTCAAAAGACCTTCGTCCAATGAAAAAGGACCCACTCCAGATGCCATATTCCCACAGTTTCCAGTCATATCGACTTTTGCTTGATCAGGGGCAACCTGGACAAACGTATAGTCCACATCGATGCCCGGTCGAGTTGACTTCGCAACGACTGCTACTTTCGAAGTAGTTGAAGTGGCGCCTCCAATTCCATCGAGCTGTCGGCCACCAGCATTAGATGATCCCATTGCTGATAATAGAATAGGCCCCCACTGTTCGATGCGCTCGGGCAAATCTCTTCGATGGATGAAAAGCCCCTTTGATGTTCCTGAGCGCATCCAGACTGCGGGAAATGACCTTCTTGTGGGATATGGAGCATATTGCCTCAAGGGAAAGTGATTGGAAACCGCGCAAGTTTCCGCGATCGATACTGTTGCTGCTGTAGACATGATAATTCTTGAGCACAAGGTGGCTCGCATTGATGATTCATGACGCAAAGCTCAAGGCCTCGACCATGATTATATATAATATTTCAAGTCAGTTTCAAACTACAAGTTTCCACTGTCGGCATTTGCTCACAAACTGCGAGTTGGGTGGATCTCCGCTCCGCGGGAGGTGATATCCCGTGGGACGAAGACTCCATGGCGGCAAATATCCGAAGCGTTATCAGTGCCGTGGCAGCTTTTTCTGAGGAAACATTTCCCCGGATATTTGGATATGTTGGAATAAAATACGGCATTATTCCACTCGACCAACACAAAAACCACGGTTAATGTGTATAGCCTAATGGAGGCCATACCCCAGTTTGACAGGATATTAAGCGGGACACGGAGACATTTTGATGTAAATTGACCGTAGTACGATTTCACAAAAAAAAAAGGAAAAGTATGGATGTCCCCCAGGCCGAATTTGACTTATTCGCTCAGTGTGGTTACCTATAACCTCAATCAGACCAGTTGATACGCCTTAACAATTCTCGTGTCTATGTACGATCATGTTTCGTTAAGGTCTCTCAACCTTCGATATGGCCCCCAAAGGCCCTAAATAGGAACCGAGGTTTTTGTTATGGTCTAGTGGTAAAGTTGGCTGTAGTTTTTCCCACAATATTCAAGCCCTAGTACATCGAAAGGCCTAGGGCCGCCTAGTTGCTGTCGGTAGAAAACTTCACATCTAAAACCCTAACGGTATACTAACTAACTAGTTAACTAACTAACTAACTAGTAACTAACCAGTATGCCACCCTTCGTACTTGATCGCCTCTTCTCCACGGTGTGGCGTACTCACTGCTAAATTGACAAAGTGATGCACTTTTAGGTCTCCTATATATAACCAATTAGATTTCTCCCTCTTCCTCTAGAGGTGGACTGGTGGTATGTTGAATGATTGAAGAAGGAAGGTCTTATTAATTGACATGTTTCGCGTTGGGGTGGCGGCTCGGTAGTAAACTAAGTATCTAAGGCGTATTTCACTGTTGCTAAATATAATCCCCGAAACAGGATCAAGATGGGATATTTCAATATGAATGTAAATGTTTCACCCTTGGTACGCAAGGTTGCAGCTTGTGTTTCTTCTAGCACGCCCATCTAATACATGTACCGCCAGCCCCGTTCGACTCCGCAATCTCTGGACCATCCCTCTGTGGCATCTAATCTTCGATTCAGGACCTTAGCCCGATATTTGATTGCCCAACACAACACCACAGTGCATATACACCCGAATAGAATCAAACCACCTCCCATGCGATAGAACGGCTCCTGTGATGTGGGAAAGAAATACGGGCTGAACCAATGACTGGTTTGGCTGAGACAATTAGCAATGGCAATCAACGCCGCTTTTTTGCTCCGTGGAGAGGGCACAAGCGTTGTCTCCCACGAAAGCTGAAGATTGAGGCCCGAATAAGTCCCACTAATTAAGATGATCATGCCGAAATAGCGCGCGCCCTCATTGAGGGTCGATATAAGCATCGCCGCTCCCCCTGCACCCAGGACAATGGGCACAATAATGTGATAGCACGATTCTTGGTACTTGCCAGACGAGTACGCAATTGCGAGAGCTGATAGGTACGCGATGATATATGGAGGGGCCTGGACCAGGTATGTGGTCAGCTCAGAGAATCCGAACGTTGCAAGAATCTGTTTCACATTGGATTAGCGCTTAGCAATCCACTGCATCTTAAAGTGGAAGAGTCATACTGAGGGGAAAAAGTCCTTGAAGCTTTGGGCATTCACGAGAGAGAAGTGAAGACCGCAAAATAACCACGTGAAGGGCTCTTTAACGGCGGCTTTGACTCCATCCCACGTGCCTCCCTGAGTCTCTTCGTGCCCACCATTGGAAACCATGATTCGATACTGCGCCATCTCCCTCTCTTGCTCGGTGATCCACTTGGTATTATGGGGCCAATTAGGGAGAAGAAAGAAGGCAGCAATAGCAACCAGAATGGAGGCCGCTCCCTCGATAAGGAAGAACCATTGCCAGGCGTGCAGCTGAAGGAGTCCGTCCATATTGTAGAGAATTCCTGCGGCGAGGAAGCCTGAGATGACATTGGAGATGGTGTTGCCTGCATGCCAGATGGCCATTCGCGTGGGGCTTTCTTTCTTATTGTACCAAGAGGAGGTCACTGCCAATAGTAAGTAGGGGTACATTAGAGAATGAGAATATCTTACGGAGAGCGATTCCAGGGAAAAAGGGGGCCTCGGTCAACCCTACAAAGAACCGGCAGACGCAGAATCCCACCCCACTGAAGACCGTCAGCTCAAGTTTCCGGTGAGTTTAACCTAAGCAGTTTTACCTTTTCATGGCGGGCATACATATCGTGCAGATGCTCCATGCCAACATCATGAAGGAAAGCCCAGTCCGAGGGTTAGATTTGGCCAGCCACAGGTTCCCAGGAAGCTGGCCGATGAGATAACCAACATAAAACATCGATATGCCTGTATTCCACACGGTGTCCGACATCTCAAGGTCCTCCTGCAGGCCGGCCAGCCGTGCATTGGATACGTTGATGCGGTCGAGGTAGCTGAATTAAGTCAGTGCGAAATTTGCTTCCTTCCAACAAGCATAAACCTACCTCATGAGAAACATGACGGTGATGGTGGGCATCATACGCCAATCAATCTTGCGCAACAAGCCTTTCTCTAATGCATCTAAGTCCTCTCTGTTCAGACCTCGTAAGGTGTCAAAAGAAGCCTGGATAATCGAGGGGTCCACCTCGTTGACATAGTCAATATGATCAGATATGGCCTTGGGTGCCGAGAGTTCAGTCATTATGCTAGTATTGTTGAGGTAGATGTTGTAGAGCTGCCTTGAACCTTCTTAACTTCCACAGAAAGTTGAGCGGACAGACAGTATTGTATGCCAACCCCTCCGCATCCCTCAGACAATTGCCAAGAGCTCATCAAAAAGTTAGTGCTGTAGTCAAATATGGTTTTATGGAAAGAAGAGAGACTTACGCTCACGGCGACGGCTTCCATCTTGCCGCGGACCAAACCTACCATTTACCGTGGGATTGAGATGTAAAAGATATCCGCACTTCAACAGAATTAGTTCTCTTAAGTAATGATTGGATAGTACAAGTGGGCATAGGACCATGTCTGTGCGGCAATTGAGTCGAGATGGCCATATAGATGGCCCTATACTTGACGCATGCACCCCACAACAGGGGTACCCCGCAAAGTCACCCCAGCCTCAACGCGGGGAAACTCTCCTCGCAGTCGCTTCCCCAAGCTAGGTCAAACACTACCTAGGTACCATGCAGGCCATTCCTTGACACAGTGGACTTTGAAATGTATTGCTCATTAGTTCAACCAAAACGCCACTAATCAATTCAACTAAATCGACTCATCTATCTGGTCTTTGTAAATACTGTTGACGGGTCGATGGGATGAGGTTGTGGTTGACGTCCCGGCTCGGAACTTGCCGCTGTTTGTCACCCCAGAAACAAACAGAAGACATGAGAGTATCAGTACATGTACCGGTTTGTTTGACTTGATAGTTAGTGGTTCCAGCAAATGTTAAGCTGGGGGGTGCAAGTCGGGGGCCATAAGGTGGCTGGACTGGCAAGGGGAGTGAGTACCTAGGTAGGCTCAGGTTCGGTCAGCTCGGGCCGATAATCTAGCCGACATTTCACTATATAACTAGTCAAAGTCGGTGCCTTATCTTTCTGAACAGATATAGCGGTCGTAGGAGCATTATATCGTTAGGAATAGACTTGCTTTGGTACTGAGACTGTTCCTATTTATAGAGCGCTTGCCTTCCGTTAAAAATGTCTATATGCTTGCGGGCGTTATCCGATACGTACCTAGGTATATACTTGATTCCCTCTACCAGGTGAGACCTTCCTACCTTGGCTACAGAAACATGGTACGAGATGGCATGGGCGCTAGAATAGAACAGCTCAAAATTGTATTTGATATCGCAGTTTATAAACACAGATGAAGTACAAAATGATAGGTAGTAATACAGCCACACGTATGCAAATGAGGGTCACTCCAGACGCCCTCTAACTCAATCACCGCCGACGGTTGCCGCCACCCAAGAAAGCCTTCTTCTGGCGAACATAGCTGGCAACAATGTTCTCCACGCTGCGGCGGTCGTGCTTCTTGTCTCTCAAGAAGTACAATCTCGCCCTTCTGCGCTTCTTCTCCGATCGCTGGACAATCTCCACGCTGTTCACGTTGGGACTGAAGACCTTGACCGACATTTCAACAGCAACACGAGTGAGTTCGTTCCGCATGAGGAACGACGTTTCAATTCCGCGTAACTTGATGCTCATCACAATTCCGTTGAATGGGTCGCCGTTCTTGAATGTGACTCGTACGATGTCGCCGGTCTTGACACTGCGCGGGTTTCGTCGGTAGTCGAACATGGCCTTGCGTTCACCCGTGGGGTCAAGGACTGCCAATTGCGATTCGGTAACCGCTCCGACGGGATCTTTGCATGCTTTGCGAGCGGATGGCGGAGCAGGGTAGATCTTGAGGGGCTCGCGGTCTACATGAGATAGCGGCAATTAGTAAACTTCGCGTCAGATTTCCTCAACTGAAAAGACATACCAGGATCCGGGCGAAAGCGAAGAGGTATTTGGGATAGGAATTGCTCAGGCATGTTCGGGGGAAGAGGTACCCGTTCGGGTCTCTTTGAATAGGCCGTCGAAATGAATCGACGGTTGACAAAGGGTTGGATAGGCTCTGAAGCCCTCACCAAGGACCTTAAGCAGCCCAGCGGGCGCATTGCTGGTAGAGCCGCCATGGTTGTGATGAGGATGTCAAGTCAAGAAAGTCGGAGTCGAGTTTTGGCCGGATCGGCAGAATTTCCGCCAAGCCTCCAGTTACCCGTTCGGGTTACAGATAACAGCGATTCTTTTTTCTCGTCCAACCCCAGGATACCAATCAGTCTCGTTTTCTCGTTTTTGCTTTGGGGAGAGTCTATCGGCCACTACTCCCATACCTCGCATCGCTTCATACATAGCCTCTGATCACACATGATGGCGCAATTCGCCATGAGCAGGCTCTTCCGCCAGAGCACCACCAGCTCGGTGCGCCAGTCTATTCTGAGACCGGTGCAGGCCCGCAGCTATGGTTCAAACGCAGGTATGCATTAATCTATCCATAATGGGTATCAAATTCTCATCGGAGGCGACCGGAACAGCAATCCCAACCTTCACCTCAACATCCTCCCCCGAGTTAGACGAAGCTCTGGAGCGGTTCCGTAATGAGTTGTTCATACCCCTTGCTCTCCCCAAGCGACAGAGAAAAAGTGTGTTCAGGGAGAAATACGCCACACAATTGCAAAATGAGCCGATTACCGTGAAGATCAGCGAGACCGAAGAGTTCACCCTAACGCCCAAGACTCGCCATGATCTGCCATCGAAGAAAGACGCTCTCGAGGTTCTGAAGATGATGGTCGCGGCCAAGAACTTCAGCAACCTTTTCCCGTACCTCAGTGCACTCCGGATGTCAAACTACGCCATCAACAGCGACCGGTGGGAGTACATCATTCGCAAAACCAGCGACGCCGGCAAGCTTTCAACCATTATCGAGTGCGCCAGACAGTCCCAGCGCACCGGCTTGAGCCTCGGCAACAAGAACATCGCTCGCCGTCTGTTCTTCGAGCTTCACAGGACAGCCGCGAAACCCAATTCCGCGGGGAAGCCCGCTGTCAAGGCTCTGAGATTGGCCAGGGAGGCAGCTAGCCTGATGGATGCTCCCGAGCACTCCGTTGAGGACATCCAGGATGACCCCAAACACCAGCCTTTTGTTATCGGCACGCTTTTGGAACTCAGTGCCGTCTGTGCGCAAATGAATGAGGCCGACATTGACTTGGTCCGTGGCTATGCTCAGAAGCTTGACGCAGCCTGGTCACGAGGAAATTTCAAGGACGATGCGGCTACTGGCTTTGAGACTATTGAGAGACTCGAGGAGAACCTTGCCATCTACAACGGCATGCGTTTGGCCGTTGGGTTGCCCAAGGCAGCACAAGACACTGGGAGTTTCAAGACTCGCTGTAACGAGCTTAGAGGTCTCTTGATTTCGCAGTTGCAGAAGGTCAAGAACGCCAATGTGCTTGGAGACAAGGTGGCTAAGAAATTGCTCAGGCCAAAGCCCGAACAAAAGGCTGAGGAAAACGCTTGAGCTTTATTATGATTCCTTTTGGTGTTGATTGAGCCACATCGGCATGTATATTACTGTACTTCCCAGATATTCTTGAGCTGGCCATGTATTTCAGAGAATAGATCTTTTATTTCATGCCACATCTGACCCCGCTAGGTGCTATTCATATACACGCAATAGTTCGGTCAGTTACATACCAAACGTCCGGGCAGTTCAAGTTTCAAGTACGCTCTTAAAGAAAAGAAATGCTATTTCAAATGGTCACTTCGTGATCGACACGCTCAGGGACACAACTCCAAGGTATTGTCCTTGCTGATGCGGACTCGGCCGGTAAGAGTGGTGGTGCCGCCGACAACAGCAGGGCCAGAGACGGTGAGCTAAGAAAGTTAATGTTAGTTATTTATGAGAGCGGTGGAATTGAGCCTGACATACCTGTCCCTCTTCCGTTCCATCAGGAGAATCTTCGGGGACATTGATCAGAGTGATCTCAGTGCTACTCAGCGGAGCGCCAAAGTGGCTAGGGCCGGTGAGGCATCTGTAGTCAAAGGCATTTGTTTGGGCAATTGCACCAGCAACACCAGGACCAGTCAGGGCATACACAACCCGAGCCCCAGTGAAGATTCTAAGCTCGGTCAATTGCTCAGAGGTAAGATGGGCGGCAGGGTTGCCATCAATTCGGTGGGAAATGCAAAGCAGGCGCAATTCATCTAGCGAAAGCTCAGAAGTCGGACTGAAACGAGCCAATTGGCTGAAAAAATTGCGCGTCGGCATGTTTCCTGCATCCAAAGTCCGTGCCTGAAGCCAGCGTCCAAGAGAGGAAATGATACCAGTGTGCGGGCGCATGATATTGTCGTGGTATTCGGCCATGGTCTGCGACGAAGCAACAATGACTGTGGGAGACACACCAGCCGTGGCCAGGGCAAAATCAACATTCTCTCCAGCGACAGAGTTAAGGGCGATAGACGAGTTAGCAAACAGTGCAGCCATAGTTGTGCAGAGCGGGTAGGACCGAGAAAGAGAGTCAATAGAAAGAACAATATCGGTTGGGTTGAAGCGCTGGGTGCGAGGGATAGTGGAGGTTATGGCTCCAATGGCAGACACCAAGTTCTAGTTGGATGTTAGTCAAAGTAATATCACAAGAGTTGGGTCATCCTTACCTCTGGCTGGAAATCAATAAATTGGCCGGATTGTGAGGAAGACGGCCAAACGGTGTTGACAGCAGGGGTTTCTGTCTTTGGGTCGTACTCGGGCACATCATAGCTGGCGAGTTCCTTGAACTCCTCGACCAGTTCGTGCCAAACTGCAACCTTCAAACTATCCTTGACATTCTCGGGAAGTGCGTTCCAATCCATGTGTCTATTGCCATACTTGGCGACCCAAAGGACGAGCGACAATTGAGCGTTACCCTTTACGATGAGAGGCAGGTCGAGAGATCCGGCTTCAGCAATAAGAACATCCGCTTTTGCCTTTTGAAGATGGGCTGATAATGTCTCTGCTGGAAGGTTGTGTGGCACAATGACTGTTTTATACCCATAAAAAGCGCCAGCTAAATTGCGCAAGGTTAGACATCGAGACTCACACATGGAATGATAAGGAACTTACCAAAGATTGTAGCTAAAAGCTCGATTGAGTCTGTAAGGCAAACAGCCACCGTCTTCGCGCCAGCGTTTTGGAGATGATGGCCAATGACATTGATTTCCTGTGTCACCTGGCCGAAAGAGTGCTCGATGGCCTTTCGACCCAGGACAGTGTAGATTTTGCCTTGCTTGCCCGAAAGAGTACCATCCTCATTCAGAGCTCCGCGCACAGCGGTCTTCCAAATATCGCGCAGGTCTCCTCTTCGACCGCCAGTCCATTTCGGGGCGCCCGGGTCCTTGACGTTCAGTCCGAAGCGAAGAGGCAAGCCATGTGGGGTTTCCAAGCATCTGTAAGTAGCAGACTCACCCTGCTGGCGGATTGGGGCTGCTGTCGATTGGCGAGCGAGCAGGAACGGATGGATATCTGGATCCCGAGACGAAATGACAGAGTAAACCGCAAAAGCGAGGACAACCCCGGCGACAACGGTAGTGTAGATATTCCAGTCGGCAAGAACATCAGCCACCAAAGCATCAAGCTTCTCCACAAGTGAAGTATCGGCAGCCATTTTAGTTGGTCAATCTGGGGATGAAGAAGTGTCAACAATCAGCGACTATGACGTTGAGGGAGCACGGCGATAAGGGGTGTGTCAGCTTGGCCGGGTCAACTTATGCCCGCGCAGCCCCTTCCTCGAGCGCAGCCACTTGAGGATCGTCAACGTATAGCCAACAACAATACTAACGAATTCCAGAAAGAACAGTTGTTCATACCTAGGTAGCTATGTGCATTTACTAACTTACAGCTCCTTGTGTTTGTTTCCTCCAGGTAAGTACTGAACAAGTCATAAGACCAGTAAGTCCATTCCCTGTTGTCAAAAAGATCTCGGGGAAAAAAAAGCAGCCTGAGCATATACAAATCGGTGGCTGACTTCACGATTGCAGTCTCGAGTCAATCCCATCTCAACATCCATTCTCGACAACATCTTCACCGCTTTAGCAATGGCGACTCAATCTCTCCCTTCCACCCCGAAAGCGACTCCTCCGCTGGCTCCTCCCACCCCAGAGGGTACCCTGACCCCTGGGAAATGGCGACACCCTCAGCTGGATGAGATCGTCCGGCGCCAAAATGCAGCTACATTTGATCAGAAAAATGTGAAGAAGCTGGTTTGGAACGGTGCAGCTTTGATACTGAGCTGGTCGTTTGGATCTACTCTGAAAACCTAGTGAGTGCGATAAGAACTCGGGTGCGTCGCGTCGCGTGCTAACAGCCCCATTTAAGCTCACGCCAAATTTTTGATACCAACCATATGTATCAAGAAGTTCCGTTATTCATTCTCCAGCTGTTCCTTGTTTTCAACATTCTATTGGCGCTCTATCCCCTCTTCCGGCCAAAGGACGACCTCTCCGACATTCCCCTTACCCCCCACCCAACGCTCACTCCTTGGCTTGGATCCTGCTGTCACACCACCAGCAACTCCTGGGACAACATTCGTTACCCCACCCAGATATCGGCTTTCCACATCACGCAAGGCCAGTCCTGCAAGCAGACAGCCCTCCCCCATGTCCGCAAATGCAAGCTTTTCTGAGCGACGCTCTTCTATCAGCACACCCTTCTCGCCTGCCTCCAGTCCTTTGCTTTACAAAGCAATGTCAAACGGGGGCAGGGAGTCTGTTCAGCGCCAGAGCTTTGGATCCGCATCCCCTCTGGCTCGAAGTAACTCCTTTGGGGAGTCAACCATGAGCATGGCCCCAAGTACGCCTTCCCCGCTTGTGGGAAAACGTGGAAGCCTAGGAGTCAAGAACAAGTGGCTATATGAGAGGAGCCGGCGGCTTTCTGCCAGTGGAGGAGCTCCCTGAACTCTTTTGCAGCATTCTGCAGTCTTGCGAGCAGGCGCTTGGGTCATTCATGGTTTTGGTGTTTAATGTCATAGCGGTTCATTCATTCACAATGTATTACAGGGATACCAATTCAAGGTTTATTATTAGACGCTGGTCTCATTAGACATATTTGTGTTTATAAAAATTGGAGCGCTCCTGGATATCTTTTCCGACCTACGTAGTACGTATGGATGCTAAAAGTGTCTTTTGATGCATGCGACTAAATGGTAAAAAGTTAGACAAGGGATATATACGAGACTAGCTACCATTCGATCTCATCTCACATGTATACGGAGTAGTCCCTGTAAGTCGTACTGGTGGCAATCGGCCGATCTGCCATACCCCGTGTTCAAGCCAAGATCCCGCGCCCGGACAATTAGGACCACCAACCACTTCTAGCACTCAGCAAATAATCAGGCAGAAAGCGCCCTCACCTCACCAACACATTGACGTTTGCTGTGAAAATCTGCATGAAGCCCACAACGGCGTGATTACCAGCTTCCTTCCGCTATGGGAGCTTCGGAGTCCAAGCTTGTCTTCAAACAGGGCATCTTCCGCCTCTCGGAGGAACAGGAGATCCCCGCAGACGACCCGTACTGGACCAGAGTACGTTCTGATACAAAATGACTATTTGTCCAATAGACTCGGAATCTAACCATGCTGGCAGTTCTGGGAGCTTCCTGAATCAACCGAAGATGTCTTTAGCCTTTTCACACCGGCCGACATACGACGCACGCGAGATCATGCCTTGCACAACTTCCAAACACTCCTACTCGCAGTCACGTCGCGACTAACGGTATTGAAAAATCATCCCTCGTTTCCCGACCCCGATCTGGCCCCCGAGCGTGATGTCCTCAATTGCATTCGGATCCTCACCCGCCTCCTTCCATATGTTTACGAGGCGGAACATCTGGAGCAATGGGAGGATAATTTCTTCTGGGCCCGTCGAAAGAGAAGAACCAGGCAGTCCCAAATTGCTGGGGAGGTCCTCTTTGATGAAGCACAGCCGGAGGATAACCAAGAGGCGACGTCACCGCGCGCAGAGGATTACGAAGATGTGAAGCCTCTTGCCGAGGAGTTGATAGATACACTGGTGGACCTGCTCTTCTTTGCCGACTTCACAATCCCTCGACTTCCAACAGTGAAGAGCAAGGTCTCTTTTTCAATTTGGCAGAGTGGTGTTGGCTGCAACACAGCTATGGGGTCCAACAAAACATTCGAGAGCAACCGATGCGAGATTCTACGTCTTATGCTTACTCTGACTGGAAAGGCCATGTATTTGCCGTCTAGTGAGTCTCGAGTCCTATGAAGGTATTCCAACAATTACTGACTGGTATAGATACATTGCCCGTCCAAGGCGTCAAGGCAATTACTTACATTACGACGTGTCAAGATAAGCAGGCTGTCTTGACTCTCCTTTGCTCTCTTCTCAATACAGTACGTTATACTTACTAGGCGGTGGGAGCCATGCTAATTCAAAGCAGGCAATGAAGTATAACCCTGCGTCTTGGAGAGTCCCATACGACCATGTTGTTTGGAAAGATCCCAAGCAGATATTGGTGATCTATTGCGTGCAACTTCTCCTTGTCCTCTTGATGTATCCCATTCCAGAAGACGGTCGTGGATCTCCACCGAAGAATTATTATCGCCACTACTTTGGCAGGCTACACAGACCTCAAGACTTCCAATTCCTGGTGGATGGGATGACGAGAATCCTGAATCAGCCGGTAATTATTGTCTGCTAAATGATATATTAAGATATTCGGCTAATTGACTAAACCAGATGCAAGCTACTGCTTCTTATCTCCCTGGGAGTCAAAGATCGGTGAAATGGGCCCCTGAGATGTTGGTCCTTTTCTGGGAGACCTTGCAATGCAACAAAAGGTTCCGGTCATTTATCATCGACTCTAATCGCTCTCACGACTTCCTTGTGCTATGTATCTTCTATGCAATGGAGTATAGAATGGATGCTTCCAAACAAGGAGTCGTCCGGATGTGCGTTTTCATCCTTCAGACAATGAGTGCGGAGCCAACATTTGCCAAGAGCCTAAACAACAGCTTCGAAGCTCAAGAGACCTTACCACAATCGATTCGGCTACCCAAGTTCCGTGGGTCTTATGGCGACTATTTGATCACGGTTTGTCTTTTGCCCCCATCTGAGGGCATAATTCCATACTAACCACCGCAGTCAATTCACACGTTGATGACAACTAGCAAGGGGAATCTCGATACTGTGTATCCTGCGCTTTTGATCATCCTCAACAACATTGCTCCCTATATCGAACGCATTTCTCCAAGTGCCTGCTCGAAGGTGATCCAACTTTTTACTTCTATGTCTTCGCCCAGTTTCTTGTTGGCGAACGAATCCAACCATACTCTTCTTGCATCATTGCTTGACTTCATCAACATTATGCTCGAGCACAAGTTCACTGGTAAACTCCCTACCCGGATCTTAACTTTCCGCCCAGCCGTTTCTGACTTGATATAGACAACCCATATCTCGTCTACTCGATACTGAAATATAGGCAACGCTTTGAAGCTGTGCGGGCCTTCACTCTCGAGAGTGGTCAGCAAGAGATCGAACGGCAGAATGAGAGGAGGAAAGCTGGCAGTTCTTCAGATGTCGCCACCAGCCCTACACTTTCACAGTCAGAGGATGATCTGCACACTCCTTCGGGTGCCCGGTCACCATTGACTAGAATCCCCGAAGAGAACAGTCCATTTGCAATTGGCGATGACGACTCCGATGATGAACGTGAGGAAGAGGGAGCACAGACGCCATCTCAGTCATCATTCTCAGCTCAAACCTCACGGAGGCCCTCCACGACATCCACCATGGACGAGAACGGAGTGCAGCAGGTGCGAGCAATGTCCGAAAAGGCGCGGGGAAAGAAACCCGCTGGACATCCACCTTTCTCCCGACAAAACAGCATGACCAGTCAGACGAGCATGTCTGCTTTATTCACCCCCTCTGCTAGTGGCTTCACTCCAACCGTCCCATGGGTAAGTTTCGTTGCAGACCAAACCACCTTTCCATTAAATGTTCGCTACTAACAATATTTCCCAGCTCGAGTCATGGTTGCCCGAGCTTCCTTTACACACAACTCTCACCATCATCTCAGCAATTGCACCTCATATACCTGGTGCAGCGCTTGCAAGCGCTGCCAGCCCGGAGGCCCGAACACTAGTCCACAATCTCCCATCATTTGCTGACGAGCCCGAGGTTAAAAGTATAATCTCCGAGCCCACCCCGGTTCGCGTGCAATCCTTCGAGTGGTCTGCACTTTCCATGGGCTGGTACGAATCGCTGCTGTGGGGTTTCATCTTCTCCAGCGAGATGGTAGTCGGTTCCGCTTCTGGTGCAACTCCAGGAACTGTTGGTGTCTGGAACGGTACAGCTATCAAACTCTTCAGAGTCCAAGAAGCTGCTGCTCAAGGCCCGACCTTGCTTGCGCCCAAGGGTGCGGTTGATGCTGTGGGCAGCAACTTAGTCCAGCGCATCGGAAACCTCAGTCTTCGGGGTCGGAACTCACAAGACTCCGGTGCTGCCTCTTCGCCAAGCGTGCGGGAGGTTTAAGGTCATATTATCGTGACGTACATAGATTTCATTTCACAACTGGCCTCTTCTTGGACAATCTTGCCGTCGTCGGTCCTCGAGCTCCCTTGATGACTATGTTAGTCTGGCGATTTTCATGTTCTTTTAGCATCTTCTGGCATTGATGCCAAATACCATACATTATTATCCTCTGTTTCTTGTAGTCTGTCTAATAAACAATAAGTACGATCAGCTCTTAATTGGTCTTGCACCTTGCTTGAGTGCTGTTTTGTTTCTAGTAGGCAAGATTAAATGATCAACTTTGTTTCTTATATATTGCACTCGTATATTTTTCCCCCTGGCGTTATGGTGATTACTGACCCCTTAGAACGCCTTGGGGAAACACGTGCGTGAATCTGCCGATCGTCAGTGCAATTTCCCTCTTCAATTCAATTGAATTCCACCTTCTTTCAATTCCCCGATATATAAACGAGGGCCAATTCTTTGAGTAACTTCATCAGGTAATGCTCTCTGCCTTCATGTTGTTCCTCTCTGCCATTGTTGTGGCTCTCGTCGCGGGTCCGGATCCAGCCGTTGCGGCGATCCCCTCTACCCTACAGAGCATCTTGAAAAACACCCACGGCAGCAAAGAATATGGTTATCCCACTGATCTGACAAGAGATCTCTTACCTGTGAGTTCTATGCATGATATTATATACATCGATGGACACTGTGAAGCTCCTCGCCATCTGGACAATGTTGTTAATTCTAAGGGCCACGAATGTTTAGATTCCTGTTCATTCTCACAAGTACGGATAATTCCCATCTCACTCCTATTGATTATATACTGATCTTCCCAGTGACTATTGGCGTGACAAGCCTTTCTATACCGGTATGTCGGAGCTCTAGTGTCTAGTATCTACTTCCCCTAACATGACCATGCACAGGTCTCTCGCATGGCTGCATGTCTACCGAAGCTGATGTCTGGCTATACAACGGCACCCTTTATGTATGTTTGATTAACCTGTCATATCTTGCACATTCTTGTGGGTAGCATACTAACTATACAAGGTTGGTCACGATGAATCCGCCCTGACGGAGTCACGAACTCTCGAATCCTTGTATATCAATCCCATTCTGGATGTCCTAGAGCGTCAGAATCCCGATAGTGCATTTATTTCATCGCCCACTAAAAAGTCAGTATCTGGTCGAGGCCCAACACGGTCTCACTGCTAATGCTTTGTCGAAATAGTGGCGTGTGGGATACTGTTCCGGACCAAACGCTTTACTTCTTCATTGATGTGAAGACATCCGGCCCGGAGACGTTCGAGGCTGTGATTGATGCTCTAGAACCTCTACGAGAGAAGGGATATCTTACTACCGTCAAGGATGGCAACAACGTTACCAATGGACCCGTCACTGTCATCGGCACGGGCGAGACACCGTTCGACATGGTTGCGCCTGTCAAAGACCGAGACTACTTTTTCGATGCGCCTCTCGCGGATCTCAGTGATCCCAAATACGCTGGTGTGACTAGCACTGTCTCGCCTATTGCTTCAACGGATTTCCAGGAAGCCGTCGGCAAGATAACTGTCGATACGGACCCGATCCTCTCAGACGACCAAGTAAAAGCTCTCCGAGCCCAGATTGCCACTGCAAATGAGCGCGGGATTGGTGCTAGATATTGGAACACGCCGTACTTCCCAGTTCGTACACGAAACCTTGTCTGGAGGGCTCTTTTGAGGGAAGGGGTCATTCTGCTCAATGTCGATGATCTGGATGCTGTGGCGTCTTACTTTTAAGCAACATCAAGCCCGGGAAATGATATCAATATCATACAGTCACTTATGCATTTGATTACATTTATTCTCCCGTGGCTTTTTACTGGGATGTAAGTTAATAACCCTGGTTGAATTCCTTCCAGGAACTTCCTTGATTCAAAGATAGAACAAATATAGAAAGCACCGGCTTCTCTGTCGCGATAATCGTATGTGTCTTAATGCGCCGTCTTCGCCCTTCCCCAGACTCCCAAGGTAAATCCTTCTGTCAGCTCCTGCCGAATAGATACCATACCGTGTCTCATTCGCTTCGCAGACATACGCGACACTTGTGTGGCGAGTTCTTGACATCGATGTGCTTGATTTGGCGACCAATGCAGCGTTCATCCTCCTTTTTCATGTGTCGTTGACACTTGATGAACTCGCCTCCTGCCGAGTGACCACAGGTGTAACGGATCTGCAACTGGATGCAGACCTCCTGGTTGTTGAGGTCGGGCACTGAGGTGCAGGGTCAGTGGCGTTTCTGCACAGAGTTAACACAAATTCAGTCTTACCTATGAGGTCTCCGGAGGTTCTGTGAGACATCTTGATCGGCGTGACCAGGATGCGGCTCTATTACACTTGAAGCTGTGCTTTCCATGTTTGATGAAATGTTAGTACAATTAGTCTGCTCAATGAAATATCAATCTGATTAGCCTACTTACCTTGGTGGTATCTTTTGTTCTGCTATCCACTAGTAGCAGAGTCTGGGTTGAGTGATGGGTTGGTGTTTGAGAGTGGGAAAACCGGAGAATCTGAGGGAAGTGGTGGGATGACAGAGGTCCAACACTTCGAAATATCACATATCAGGTGGCTAACATTAGTATTGAGCAAACATCCTACCTAGGTAGGCAGCGCGGTCTCTATGAATAAGCCTTTCCCATCTTCTTTCATTCAGGTAGTTCTACATGTCCTTTGAAGTATCTGGTCTAATCCCGTTACTAAAACCTTTCACTACCTCACTACCACCTACTTAATTAACCCCCCCCCAAAAGACTTTCTGAATGTCTACAGATCGACCTTCCTGAAACGGCAGTATATGTTCCTGGCACGTGATCTCCAAGGGCGCGACATCGAGCACCGCGATCTCCAGCTCCTCTCTTCACCTTTTCCACGACTCTCATTGGACGAACGAGAATGGAGGCAGATCTGGCAGATCTCTTGGCCAAGGTCCTCCCCACCGGGATTGAGATCACCGTTCGCCATGTCTCCTCAACACCCACTCCGTGCGAGGCTCTCTTTGCAGCTGCGCCGGGCCAGGTCTCCGAACCGACATTCTGCGAAAATCATTTCCTCTCCGTGTCAATTGCCCGCAACGATGATGGTGAGACAATTATCTTCGGAATGGAGGTACTAGTCTACAACGCGGCCCACTTGACAACCATCTTCGTCTCCAAGGCCGACTCAACTGGACTCCTGCATCTCCTAAAACTGCCACGCAGGGTATCTGTCCTGAGGCTGGTATCCAATACATTTCTCTCATTTCTGGCTCGAACTCGCCAACGGCCCGGTGTACGTCTGGTCGTGTCGCTGTTCGCCCGCGCCCAGAATCAGTACCTGTTCCCGGGTAGCATTGAGAACGCCGAAAAACACGTTCTGGACGACCGAGGTCTAATAAAATGGTGGTGCCGTGTTCTAGACCCGATTTTGCGCGAGCACGAGCCAGAGTCTGCTCTTCAGGAGACGAAAGCGCTGGATCAAACAGTCGAAGCTGCCAAGGCCTCTGCCACCGCATACTTGATTGTTCCAAGCTGCGACCGCTTTGAAACACGCAATTTCTTCCCGCCTACGGCCAAGAACGACGCGCAGGATCGCCCACGGTGGCTCAACAGCTACCCACTGAAGCAATTGTACCACGATCCCTCGGCTCCTCCCCGCTGTTTAGTGCCTCGTTTCCCCGATGATCCCAAGACTCGTTTTCTCATCGACCTAGACGGTGAACTTCCCGAGGAGAATGAAGCCCAGCCTGACGCTCCTAATGCCGGACGCTGGCGCAGCGTACGGTCCTTGGACCAATTCTGGGAGATGATGTCCTTCCGCCAGGAATGCTCTGCTGGTCGGTTAGTCGGCTTTCTGTGGTTGGTCATCAATCCTCCTGGTCTGATGAACTCAACGTCAATGGAAAGCCAAACACGCGGTTCCTCTGACAACGGCCTGGCCTCGAAGGGAGTAGAGGTTTCTGCGGCCATTCCGAACGAGCAGAAAGTGGAGAATGGCTCTAGCCAGTCCGAAGAAAATGCCACCTTGACGAAGGCAACAACAATTTCCACGACCGCCGATACCTCTCTTAACCTTCCCCTGGACGGTAGATCTGGTACAGTCAACCCTTTCGATTGGCCAGAGGCCGGACGCGGACAGGTCGTTCTCAGTGAAGCAGACTACAAAAAGATGATGGATTCAGTTTTAGACCATTTCTATGACGAGAAAGAAGTCGTTGCCAGTACCAAGCTCTACGTTGACCTAGTTTCTTCCCTCGCGGATGAGCTTACATGGGGCAAGAAGGTTGTCGGCAGCAATACCACAAGCAGCACTGCTTCCCAGCCTGCCGATACCAACACCAACAATGTCCTTGACCTCGGACTGATCCGCAAGCGGAAGAAGTCATTGGGCGAGGGCACGCCTGTTGCGAATGAAACCCAAGCACCGAGTGGATCGGGAGACGCGCAACCAGCTCCGTCAGAGCCGGCAGGAGTCAATGTGCTCAATTCGAGCTTGGTCCGGAAGAAGAAGAAAACTTGATTAACGGTGGTTTGCGTTTGCTTTTGGTATATGGGAGAGGTGGAGTTTGGGGGCCATATTGATCACTTTCCTTCATGTTGACATTCGACAATAAACAAATAGCCATAATTACTACAATTTAACTACATAAGTACTTTCCTTTACATCCGGAGGTTCCGAGTAGGCAGCTACTTTGGTACGTCGCATTATTTATAGTGTCGGAAAAGAGATGCCCTCTGGTTGGTCCAATGCAAGTCTTGCAGCTTGTGAGGGCGGAGACAGCCAACTGCCGAAATGAAATCCACCCACATCCAATTGCTGCTTCTCCTTCTCCCTCAGAATGTCATTCTCATCTGCTTCTATGTTGCTTTTCCTTTGTGTCCCATGCTAAAGCCTACCTTTTCGTTCCTCCTTCGCAGGTCTGACGATGGCTCGCTATACGTGTCCGTCGCGATCGGTTGGATTGCCTTGATCTGGTATACATTCATACTGGGAGTTTGCGGCCTGGGATATTTTCAGATGTATGATTCGGCCTACTTTCTCAAAATGGCATACCGCTAATTCAATTCCTTCTGCTCAGATGGAAATACTTCCTCAGCAAGCCACATCGGTCACGGCTAACGAAAGCCTCCGTCTCCGACGTACCGCACGTCACCGCCATCCGGCCTGTCAAGGGCCTCGAGCCGCACCTCTATGACTGCCTCGCTGCCACCTTTCGACAGGACTACCCGCGCGAAAAGCTCAGCATTCGGCTCTGTGTAGCGACGCGCGCCGATCCGGCCTACTCTACCCTTTGCAAACTAATCACCGATTTCCCCCATGTCGACGCGTGCATTTTCGTCGAACAGGAAGATCCGCTCTTGCAGCAAGATGGCAACAATACGTACACGCTCGGACCGAATCCCAAGATCCGGAATATGAGCCGCGCATACCGTGAAGCGAAAGGAGATATTGTCTGGATCATTGACTGCAATGTCTGGGTCGGAAAGGGAGTCTGTGCCCGGATGGTGGACAGGCTGTGCGGGACTGGACCCTCATCGAGCAAGAAATACAAGTTCGTGCACCATCTGCCTGTGGCAGTGGATGTGACCGGAGATAGCAACCTTCGTGAAGAGCGGCAGGCGCTCCTAGATGCCAACCCGGAAGGCACGGGTGCTAATGCAGCGGCTGCAGCGATGCCATCCGTCCGTCCGGAGGATGGGCCTGCAGCCATGATCGCGACTGGAGGCGGTCGCTTGGAAGAGCTGTTCCTGTCCTCCGCGCACGCCAAAATGTACACCGCGATCAACACGGTTCTCGTTGCGCCGTGCATCGTGGGAAAATCCAACATGTTCCGCCGCTCCCATCTTGACTATCTCACCCGTCCGTCGGCCTCCGAACCGCAGACTCGCAATCCCGGCATCGATTTCTTCTCCGACAACATCTGCGAGGACCATCTGATCGGTGATCTGCTGTGGAAGAAGCAGGTGCGGGAAGAGAAAGAGCTCCGCGAGCGTTGGGGCAAGCACGCTATGGTCTTTGGTGACATGGCTATCCAACCTGTCGCCAACATGAGCGTGCCGGCCTACATTGCCCGTCGTATCCGATGGCTGCGAGTCCGCAAATTTACCGTTCTACTCGCTACACTTGTCGAACCAGGCACCGAGTCATTCCTATGCACACTCTATGGTGCCTGGGGCATTACCACTGCTCTGGCGCCGTATCTCGAGCGGAATGGCATGCAATTTGCCTGCCACCTTGGAACGTGGGGTGCATTCTTTGGCTTGTTCGCACTTGGCATGGTCTTCTGGATCCTGGTCGATTGGACACTGTATATCAAGCTGCATTCCGGAAAATGCGTCGAATTGGACGAGGATACTCCGGCTTTTGCTCGGCCCCAACGCTACCGATCATCCCAGGCTACCCGTCGCCCGTTCATGCAGTGGTTTGCCGCCTGGCTGGGCCGCGAACTGCTGGCCCTGCCCATCTGGATCATGGCGGTGTATGGCGGTGTGACTGTCGTCTGGCGGGACCGGCGCTTTAAGGTCGGCTTCGATGCGAAAGTTCGGGAGATCGGCCCTTCTACTCCACCACCTGTGGAGGTTTCGTCTTCTACCGGAGCGGTAGCGGGCAAGGTCCGCAGTGATTGAATTGATGTGTAGACGAGAACATACGAACATTATGTATATGTACTAGAGCAACATTCCGAGGCCTGCGGGGTCTTCCAATGTAATCTTAGGATGAATAGAATCAAATGCATTAATATAGACATTAACAAACAACATATGCAAGAAAAGAAAGTACCCGTATCTCCAATTCTATGCGTGAAATCTTAAACTTTTCTTCAATCCTTTCTGCAAAAAAGCGCTGTCATCCCACCTCGGTATATATCAAGCAGATCCACTAGCCTCACCCTCAGTAGCCCCCTTCTCCAAACTAGCGGCGTTATCCGAAGCCAGGAGCCACTCAACAACCTGTCTGCCCACAGACATCTCACCAGCACTCTCAGCAGGCTTATCCTCACCCTCATTCTCACCAATAGTCATCTCAATCTCCTGGGTCTGAGCATCATCGCCCTGAGCACCCTCAGCATCGTCACCCTGGCCAGCAGTCCACGCCGTCCGCTCAGCCAGGAAGACGGCATCGTGGCCAGCATCGTTCTTAACCTCAAGGTCTGCACCAGCTTCGACAAGCGCCTTGACGCATTCCAGGTGCGCGTTAAGCGCAGCCCAGTGCAAGGGCGTGTTGCCAGAGTTGTTGCGGTGGTTGACGAACGCGACGCGCTGGGCAGCGTCTGCGGATGACAGCTTTTGGAGGAGAGTTTTAAGGATTTCTGGGCGGTGTTAGTAATGCACACAATAAAGAGGTGGGGATAAAGATAAATAAAGAGGAAAAACAGAAATATTTGACATGACATGAAATGTAGAAAACAACCAAGTCATGTCAAATCTTTCTTGACATACCGGAGTTTCCATTCGCGGCGGGGAAGTGCAGAACACAGGATCCCGAGCCGCCTTCGCTTTCATCTGCCATGTCGATGGCAGATGCCACGATCTGGGACTCGTTGCAGCTGTGTTGGCTGGCCAGGTTGGCGATGTCCTCGTTTAGGGCCTCGAGGTCGCCTGCTCGGGCGTCATAGATCAGATCGTCGACTGCATCAGCAGAGAGTGCGATTGGCACTGAAGGCTTTGCCTGTGATGTCGTGGAAGCGGACATGATGTATGATGAACCAGGGTTTGATATTATCTTTGTCTTCTTTTGGTGGGGTTGGTTTTGATATCCCACTTTATTTGATTAAGCTGGAGTGGGGTGTCAGTAATAGGTCTCAGGATAGGTCGGTATTCAGGATTGCAAGATGACAAGACGAGTAATAAGAAAAGAAAGGATATGATAGGTGTAAAATCACAAAGGACTGGAGAAATTGGGGTTTTTGCATAGTTCGACAGCATCTCCCGCGATATATTCATGCAATTCGTTGATAAGCGTTTCAACGTCAAGGAACAAGGTCCAGCCACAAAATGGGAATCGGTGTTCAAGGTGTTTTTCCAAAATTTGGAGCCAGTTAACAGGAAGTAAGCTTATTCATACCTTTACTTTCAGTTCTTTGCTTCCTAGCGTAGAGTATCCCGGCAGCAAATGAAGCGATCGCAGCAAAAAATAATTTGATATCGCGGGTCATGTGACTGATAGTGGGCTATCAGTCTTGGAACAGTACAAATACAAGTCGTCAAGTGAACGTCGGTGCTAATCACTACGGGCAGATGTATGGATTCAAATTACTAAGATGGTCTCATTTTGAGACAATACCTGTGATGATACATTGCTACATTGTACAATAATTTTGCTCAATCGTGGATAGAGAAGACAGGGAGTCTGCCTCTATCCACATGCAAGGCAGAACGCCGAGAAAAACAATCAAATAAGCTCAAACGCCGAGTCCCACATCCAGTGAGATGGTATCAAAAAGCTCCGAAATGGCAATGCGACCCGTGGGAACGAGAGAATACATCAAACAACCCCCCTCCCTCCAGAACTCAAACAAATAGCCACAGACCCCTAATCCCTGAGCCAAGCCCGCCGTTTCTCCTCTTTCTTCTCGCGACGCTTCTCCTTGAACTGCTTCAACTCTTGCTTTGTCAACTTCCTAGCACTGCGCTCTGCGCGCAAGCTCCGGCCGTCATGGCTGTTTGCCGCGGCATCAACGTCGAAGAAAGCATTCATCTGTCGTCGAGACTTGTTCTCATCGTTGTGGTTTTCCGGAGTAATTGTTGCAGCTTGCCATCGTCCAGTGAAACGATTAAATGTGCCGGTAGCTGCATATGCTGCGGAGGGGTCGAAAACGGCTGCGTTCGCGGGCTGTTCTGGCTCTTCGTGGTATTGCGCATACGGTGCGGTGGGGTCATAATCTCCATGAATCGCCGGATTGTAGCCACCAAGTACTGGCGCTTTTTTGGGAACTGCGCTTTGGGTGCTGTCTTCTGTGCCCGGTGCTGCTGGGACTGCTGGGGCCTGCGGCACGCGGGGGTTTTCCCACTGTGAAACTCCAGTGAAGCGGTTGTAAAAGTAATATGCCCCTGCGGTGGCGTCCCATGCAGGTTCCCATCCATCGTCCTCGACCTTTGCAGGCGGAGCCTCGGCGGGAAGTGGCGGTGGGACTTCATCGGGGAGTGGTGGTGCAGATGTCTCTTCATCTTGCTCAGGTTCATCGGCTTGCGACTTGGATGAATGGGTCTCCGGTTCTTCAGTCGGTTGGGGCTCTTCGTTATTTTCCACCTGGTCTTTCTGGCTGTCGATGTCACGCTTGGCTTCCGTATCAAGGCCCGACGAAGCAGGGATTGGTGAGGCGCTGGCGCGCTCTGCTGGAGCAGATGCCAATGCTTCGGGTGAGGCAGACATACTGGGCAATGAAAGCAATGATTCCTGTAGAAGGTGATATAACAAAAGAGAAAGAGATCGGAGGATGCGATCTACCCAGTCGAAACAGAGGGTCCGTGCGGGGCATTTTAACTTCACCGCCTACCTAAATAAAGCAAGTATTGCGTTAACCCATTTAGAGTTAGCGCAAAAGTATACATCCATTTTACACCTGAGCATTTGCTTAGTTTGTCTCGTTTGTCTCGTTTGTCATTCCCAGAGGCTCAGCCTCCTTTCCATAGATTCATTATCACACTTCTCTTCCTCCTTCATCTCCCTGGTAGCATGTAGCCTCAAGACCACCTAGCCTCAAGATCACCTCGACATTTTCAGTCTTCAACACCTTCCTATCTAGCACTTCGTGGAAGACCTTTTTTAGCATTGGTTACGTTGACCTGTTCACCATTATGATCCTGTTGTATCTTTAGACTAAGTTCCAGTTATGCGCCCAGATCAGTATCTCAGCAGCTTATTCTCATGAAGATGAACATGCTACGGTGCGTCCCCTTCTCTCCCCTCCTCATAAGTTCTCTATGGAGCTTCCTGCGTAGTCAACAACGAGCTTCTGTGTTGAACTTTGGTCTCGGTTTATTTGACGTGGTACAATTAACATGGGAATTGGATCAATGGTAACTTGTTAGGCAACTGTCTGGTGGAATGCGCGAGCAGGAATGTATGTAGTCGGCTCTTCCGATTCTAGATCTCTTCCACATGTTTTAACGCCTCGTGAAGACCAATGCAACAAACGAGAGATACAGGCTTTGGTAGTACGATAGACCAACGATTGGAAGCTAAGAAATTCTTCATACATAGGAACTCCGAAGCAAAGGTGGAAACTTTCAGCTTAACCCTCGCGTGCGATCTATATATCCACATACTATGGGTAGGTTTAGTATCCAAGCATAGATACTGATACATCATGGGTTATTATGAAATCTTTCGTAGTGCCATTTAGCCCATTTGAAAACCAGGGAAGTCTCCCGAGCGATACACTATAGGGCACTATTGTTCTAACCTGAGTATATCTTTCTAAGCAGCCAGATGTAGCTCCTTGCTTGATTTGCCAACCCTTTGAACCTTTGGGGTATTCCGAGCGAGCCCTATAGCTCGGGTACAGTTACCGACTGTTCTAATTGGTCTTTCGGGGTCGATACCTCTGGAATGTTCCCCCTGCGCCGATCCCTTGAACTACAACGATGTGAATTGCCTGACTTCAGTTAAATCGACTGCTTCACGATGGTTTTGGGCTCCCACCATTGGATTAATCGCGAATTCCTGTATCCAAGTGGCTGACATTCTTTTCTACTTTCAGGTCTGTTGATATCACAACTTGAGTAGGGAATATTTCTTCTGTATATGTTCGAAGTTAAAAGGGACCATGTCCTGGCTCTGTTTGATGCTCGCCATCCAACACCCAGTCGACAAACTTCGCCAATATCGTCTCTCATTTTCGTTCTTTTTTAGACCCACGCTTAGCACAAGCGTCATTCGCTCATTTAATATCATATTTAATTGCTGGCTTCAACTAATACAGCTTTGCCCATTATGAAGGCAATTGCTCTTCTTGCGCTGTTTGGTGCTGCGCTAGCTCATCCAGCAGGCCTTGTGAGTACATCCCTTCTGCAACCCGAACCACACTGGCCTGACTTGGGGATTTCTTAGTGGTGGGGTACCGACGTCTGCTACACCAGTCCAGACAATACCGACAATCAGTGCTCGGACGTTCAGCGGAAAGGCTTTGACTTGTCTGAGCTCGGAAATGGTGACAATTGGAGCTTTGAGGGCTTCCACTTCGTTGGGCTCGAGCCCAAGAATGGCTGTCAGGGATCTAGTTACGGGGTATGTCATTGACAGTTGCACTTCTAAAAGGCTCTTGATTCTAACTCGTTGAAGGGCACTTGTCTTGGGGGAAAGCTCTCTCGTGACAATAACTGGACAATCAAGATTTCCGCCGCTGATGCTCCATTCTCGATCCGAAACTTCCATCTTTCAACTTCCCGGGACACTGATGTCTTCATCATCTACAAGATGCCCGATGGTTCTTCCTGTCACCATGTCACTTCGAGCTGGTACAGGGGAACTGATGTCGCCAACGACCAGTGTGGCGGTGCTGTCTCAGTTGAGTTCACGCTCCCCGAAAAGAGCAAGTTCGGCGATTGTGATCTAGAGATCCATCAGATCGACTTTGACTGTTCCACTGGAACCAAGCCGCCAGGTCACACTGTCCTTGTCCCTTCCCACTCTCACACTGAGCCCAGTCCGACCTCGACTACCTCCCTGCCTCCTTTCCATTGGACATCACAGGAGGTTTCTACGACTAGCCACTCTACCCAGCACATGACGACGTCCACGGTCTGGACTACCGAGGAGATCACTGTCACCAAATGTGCACCGACAGTCACTAACTGCCCTGGTCATTCGACTGTTTTGGTTACCTCTACATATCCATTGTCAACCACAGTCTGCCCGTCTACTCACGTGGAAACTAAACCTAGCACAACATCTCCTCACGGTCATTCGGATCCCCCGACTACTAGCCACTCTTCCCAGCGGATGACGACTTCCACAGTCTGGACTACTGAGGAGATCACCATCACCAAATGTGCACCGACAGTCACTAACTGCCCTGGTCATTCGACTGTATTCGTTACCTCAACATATCCGTTGTCAACCACAATCTGTCCTTCTAAGCCTGTGGAAACGGAACCTAGCACAACATCATCTCGTATTGAGCATTCGCATCCCCCGATCACGAGCTCCATCAGCACCACGACCGCCACCGTGCCCAGTCCACCTGCTATTACTGCGCCCTGCCCCAACGTGGTGCCCAAGTGTCTCAACACATGGCTCTCCATTCCAAAGTGCAACTCCAACAGCGACGCCTCATGCTTCTGTCCATCCACTGAGTTCACGGACAAAGTTAGGGGATGCATTCGGGCCTGGAGCACCTCCAAGAAGGAGGAAGATTCCGCCCTTGCTTTCTTCGCTGGTATCTGCGCCCCCTTCGTGCCGGAGAACCCTGCTATTGTAGATATCGCTACAACCTGCACTACTTCGGACCCCGCTCCTAAGACCACTGCTGTTCCTCAAATCACCAGCAATACGCGTACATTCGTTGAGACTGTTGGTGTAGCCACGTCCGTCCCCCAGGCTCCTTGTACCACCATCAGCTGGGCCTCCCATACGGCAACAGTTCCGCTCGTTGGGTTCAGCACGGTCACTTGTTCCTCTACAACCTCTGTGGATCTGGTAGTCGTTACTACTGCCAGTCCTCCTTCTAAGACCGGCCACCATGCGCACGCGTCGTCCTCCAAGATGACAACTAGCTGCAAAACCCACACCACATCTAATATTACACCGACTGCTCCCAAGACGACTATCTCCAAGCCCACAGCATCCAAGCCAACTGAAACTGTCATTTACGGCAACGTTGGGTCGAAACTACCTCTGTGTAATTTCTGGGCTTTTGGTATTGTCCTTTTGGCGCTTTTATTCTAGTAATCTTCTTGTCCAAATCCTGAGAAGACGAACTTCCCTTCACTACGATCACTATTTGTTCCGTTGCATGTATTGATTGCAAGTCAATGCGCACCATAGCTCGATCTGATTAATGTTTACTTTCTGGGGATAATTAGAGTAACTATATACATGATCTGTTTATTCTCGAAGACTGACTTTGACGTGACATTGGAAGCAAATCGGGCTATTTAATTTCACATATTTAAATTAACTCCCTTTGCATAGTTGTATACCATCCCTGCAGATTTGCATCTTACCGGACAGCAAATAACTTCTAATGTTCCTATGACTGACTACATCCTGCCCATAGTCTTTCTCATCCAAAAGATCAGTCTCGCACATATCTTTTATTTCGACTTTCGCCGTCTCTTCTCTACGCTTTCTGAGTTTTCCTTGTAATTAATTCTTCAAACCCGAGTTTAGACAGGCTTCCGCACTCTAGACTCAGAGTGTGAAAGGGTGAAACGAAAAGAGTTATGCAAGGGAGCTCACCGAAGCGAGCGAGTCAATCGAGATATCCTTCCGCTTGCTTCTCTATTAGTCTAGGAAGTTGGTCACATAATAGCGCATAGAGCTGCTATAGATTCCAATGTCGACCAGAACTTGCTCAGCCTTTACAGAACCGGGGTTGTGAAGGAAGACTCCACGTGGTACGTTGAACAAGGGGGACCCGACAAAGGAGTTCAACACGAATGAAAACTTAGGCGGTCGATATTTCAATTTCCCAGATGAGAAATCTCTTGCTGGCTTCTCGTGTCCGGTCATATAGGAATGTCCCTATGCCCTCGAAGACGTTGTGAGACGATTCCTTTCGGGATTGGAGAATTTCTCGAGAGATGCGCCTTCAGATCTGTTCCCTTGGTATCTCACGAGGACTATTTATTGCTTGAATCAAGATAGCCGCACAGATTTGTCGGATAAGTAGATGTTTTACAAAGATATAGCTTGCGGGCACCCTAGCTCTTGTGTCTAGTACTCCGTACATCCCTAGAATAGAGTAGCCGCGTTCGAAGACGTGCTTCTTGGGGTACCTTGGCGATTTGGAGACCGCGGCTCCTCATCAAAACTGAAAGGATCGATTGGATCAATCCCGACCTTGGAAAGTAAGGTTAATGGCACCGGTGGAAATACTTTCCAGATTAATTAAACGTGGAAGGCGTCAGGAGAGCAATGTTTTGACGGGTTGGTTTGCACGAACATGGACTATCAGGTATACGGGTTTACCAAGTGGTGTGTACTAAATATTCAAATTTCGTGAATAGTAAGATTGGACTTGTTAAAGAATTGCAACATATCTTTATTGTTATGCGTTGAACTAAATGTACCTGTTGTGTTATGGATATATATCTGGAACTGTCATACTCTCCTTAACCCCTCAGGATATATATTTAAAACCTCTACGTCCAAATAGAGAATCCATACCACTTTAATTGGGTAAATTAAAAGAAACGAAGCATTTATTGGAAAGTAGAAATATATTCAGCATCGAAATATGAGGATTTGGTATATTGATTTCATGAAGACTACTAGAACTGCCGGTCCACCATCAACCAGCGTTGTGGTGGACAGTAAGCCCACTACTTCTGGAGTTTCACTACTCTGGGAATTATCTTCTAGATTCAACTGCTAGACTACTGTTTAACAGACATTCAACTAGAATGAGGTACTATATCATGCTTATTGGGCACCGCAAAGGACATCAAAGCGTCATTTTCTACATTCTCATATCATCCTCAAGTGTGTCTATAGTCGATAAAACTCCTAGCGATAAAATTGCGATATACATTAGAATGAGTCTAGCAGGATCTCGATCATTCTCAATATTGCCAAAAGCTTGACCCAAAAATGCGATACGAGACGACATTTGAAAGCCAAAGTACACTAGTAATGCGGACTACGTATAGACCAAGGGGAAACATTGCTATAGATTGATTGAAGGGGACAATATTGATAACCCCAGACCATAAAAACGGGACTGATTCAGGTCCTGTGAGAAGCCGCCAGGGGGAAGCTTGGTAGTAATCGACGAGATTATGATCGGAAGGCAATACACCCAATCGGAGACTTCACGGGGATACTACCCTGTGCTCACCATCCCGGCGCCCTAATTCCTCGCAGGTTAAGATTAAACAAATTAAACAATGAAGGGAGTGTCTTAGATCTCCCTACGTAGCTTTAGTGTCCGAGGTGCAGTAGACGCCCTTGCAGGTGACCCTCATATGGGAGATTGGGAGATTCGACCACTCAGAGGGAGAATCCCAGCCTCCTCAGCAGAGTCAGACGATTGCCATGAGTGTATGCGTGGCATGCCTTAGCTCCCGAAGTGTAGAGACAAAGTCTAAAGGGAGAAAAGCCCCTGTGGGAAGTTGAAGTAGAGAGGTATGCCCTTACAACGTAGACCCACTTGGAAGAGCTTAAGCTTACTTTGATTTGGTTTGATGGGTTAATATGGTCTGTTCAAAAAAGATCAACATTGAGTATATCATAGCTGAATTACACCTGTTTTCATCTAACGTTACAGACAAACTGTGGACACTCGGACTGAGGGCTGATGAGCCAGGGCAAGGGAATGCCAGGGCTCTCCCTAGTCACATGAAGTGAGAGCCTGGGAAGTAGATCCATACCAGGAACCTCCACAGGTGCACCCTCGTTGGTCTACAGGCCCTGCATAGTGGAGCGATCTTCATCTCCCTTTCCTTCCCAGTTACATTCCGAAAACATACTGGAGATGATCTTGGTAGGTAGCAAAAACAACTTGGCCCTGGAATATGCAGTCAGGGAGACTCACAGACCGCCAGTCAAATCTATAAAGACGAGGTCATTCATCGCCCTCTGTTAGTTTTCTCTTCATCCGCATCACTCTCTTTCAAGCTTTCCTTCTCTATTCTTCAATCTTCTCTACTCTCCGAGTCTTCTCTCGTTCAATTCCAAACCCACCGTCACAATGCAGTTCTCTCTCTCCGCTATTGTCCTCGGCCTCGCTGCCACCGCTTACGCTCTTCCCCCTGGTGGCCCCAACGCCGGTGGCGCTGGCAACGGCAACGGTGTCGGCAACAAGGGTAACACCGACGTTCGCTTCGCTGTCCCCGACAACATGACCGTCAAGCAGGCTCAGGCCAAGTGCGGTGACCAGGCCCAGCTTTCTTGCTGCAACAAGGCCACCTACGCCGGTGACACCACCGACATCAACTCCGGCATGCTCGGCGGTGCCCTCAGCAACCTGATCGGCTCTGGCTCCGGTGCCAACGGCCTTGGTCTCTTCGACCAGTGCTCCAAGCTCGACCTCCAGATCCCCATCATTGGTATCCCTCTCCAGGACCTCGTCAACCAGAAGTGCAAGCAGAACATTGCCTGCTGCCAGAACTCTCCTTCCAGCGCCGTGAGTACTCCCACTAGCACTCTTTCTCGATCATCACTAACATATCTCGCAGAACTCCGACCTCATCGGTGTCGGTCTCCCTTGCATTGCCCTTGGCTCCATCCTCTAAGCGCTTCGCTTTGTTTTCTCGCATCATGCAAGAAGCACCGGTCACCATGCCGGGTCTTCGGACCTTGGTGCCGAGTTCGACATGGCTGGCGATGTGGACTGTTAACGATTTCGGGAATGGGAAGCAGGCTTTTGGCTTTCGTTTGATTAGTTAGATTGTCCTGTTCATTTCGCATCTCGTGTATCATTTAACTTGTGTCGTGTGGCACCCTCGGAGAAAGAAGAATGTTTTGCTTTCTGCTTATCACCTTGTGGTGTGTGTGCTTGTTGCTTTGTGCATTGGAATCCCCCAGCTGCTGTCTTGGTTAGGGTTTCTTTCGCATATATTACTTTAATTCATTAGATTTGCTTGCATTATCATCATTGGTCTGAATCAGTAGAAGTTCTTCGAGTGCAATCCTACTTCATTATTTTGACCATTGTGTCTCTTGTAGTCCGACATCCCTTGCAGTGAATTTCTGCCCCTTTAGTGACCCATTCTCAACCTTCACCCTTCCCTCGTCCCACTCCACGACTTTTTTTCTTTTCTGTCTGCCTTCGCTCTTATCAACTTCCCCCGTGGGCACAAGCTTCTACCAGTCATTGTTTAGCAAAGAAACGTAAATCTTCAACTTTGCCTTCATTCCAACTACAACGCGAACTATTTACATACAAACTGACACCCCAACCAACTTCTACCACAATCTCCCAAGCCCAACACCACCCCATACACTATTCCTCTTCTTCTCATTCAAACTCACATCCACCCACTTCTCATCCCTCTTATCCACCAACCCCTCCTCCTCCGTAAACCCAGCAGAGTCCAACCCCCTCGGCGACTGCACACTGCGCGACGTCTTAATCGAAATCGACGAACGTGGGATATTCAGCCCACAATGCCTCTTTAACAAAGCCGACATAGACCTCTTATCCCTTTTCTCAGACACACCTTTCTCACGTTCAAAGCCATTCTGGGCCGTTGTCGCAGACGAACAACCCGAAGTATCCTTTCCCGTATAACCACCAGCACCCTCTGTAGGTCTGTCCCATGCAGCCTTGTTCTCAGTAGCTTTATTCAGACTTCCATTCCTCCCCACTTCCAGAGGCCCCTGAAGTACCTTCCTCGGCGCATCAACAGGCGACCGACAATCCAATTTCAAAATCGGACGATCCATCTGGTTGGCAGTACTATCGTCATCGAACAACGTCCGCATATTCCCATTATCTGTCCCGATCTGCATACGGTTCGCCGGCGACTCGCACGGCAGAACTGGTTCGTGGACCGAATGGTGCACCATTGTTGAGGTGGAGTCCATGCTTGTGCGGGTCAGAGAGGCTGTTTCGGAGGTTGTTTTGATTAGATCGTTTGAGTCTTCGTCGTGGAGTTTGGTGCTTGTTGTTGAGAGTCTTTTGGACAGGCGGGCTTTTCGCATGCAGCGTGTCAGGGTGGATATGATGCCCATTTTGGATTTTGTGTTTTGCTAGTTGCTTTCTGAGGGGTTGTGTTTGAGGTGGTGGGTGCAGATAGATATTGGGTTGGGGTTTTGTTGTTGATGGAGCTTGGAATAGCTGGTAGAGAGGCGATTCGGGGTATATAAATTGAGTAGCTAATTTGCGGGAGGGATAGATAGAAACCAAATTCGAGTTCAGTTCTGGGCTGGAGACACGTTGGACGAGGTATGTCGTTATCTAGATCTTCACGGGGTAATGCTGGGCTGTATTACTGTGCAACACAATGGGATATCGTCTATTTGCTCGAGAAGTTGGATTGCGTATGTTAACCTGGGTCAAATCTACCTTTTACCTCGAGAACTTCTACCCCTCACCATCTAAATAGTATAAGTGGAAGTGGAAGTGAAAGCATACCAAGCATGATGGTATATGTGAGTGGTAAGGGTTGCCCGGGGAGAGACCAATCATGGTGAATGATATCATACACAAAGGCCGCGACAGCAGGAAGCACAATCAAGAAACCGAAGCTACAACTGAGACAGAGCCAATCATCCGGGCTGGAAATGTAGCTTCTCCAAGAATTCCCCAGAGTATCGATTTCATGCAAGGATGTCTCCACTCTTCTTGTCCTTGTATGAGGGGACCCAGCCCTGGAGGGTTCGGAGAGCAAATGTCATTCATTCTTTTTTTATTGCAGTTACCGGGGTGAGTCTAGCTTGGAAAAAGACTCCGTCATTGCGTTCTAGTCATTGTTGTTGGAGGTTGGAGTCGAAGGAATGCCCGAGTATCCGAGGATCTGCATGTTCCGTGTTGATCCTTGATACAATATCACGGACCCTCGCTCGGGAATGCTTATTATTGACCGTTGACCAGCCCCTTGTGTGGTGGCTCTTATTTTAGCACCGGAAATGACGTGAACGATTCACGTGAAGAGAAGATAATATTATTCAACATGCAAATGTACAAAGTCAGGTCAAAAAATATCACCAACTAGGTGATTCTATTGGATCTTTCCAAACAATAAGAAGCTAAATACACGGACTGAAATCACATCTGTAACATAAAACCCCCTTCAAAGCTTACTAGAGGGAGCATCGCTAAACAAAGACCTGGTCCGGCTCATCGCCTCCAGGGCCTCCTTCTCGATCCGGGTGAGCAGGACCTCACAAGTCGGGATGTCGTGAATCAAGCCAATAACCTGACCGGCAGTCCACACCTGTATGACAAAAAGAGTCAGCAAACACAAGACATACATAATCATGCAAGTAACTTACGCCGAAATCAACATCACCGTTAATGAAGACCTGACGACCCCGCTTGCCGCTAACATAAGGCCCAACCTCGCTAAATTCGCCAGTCTTACTCTCCTGCTCAACCTTCAATGCATCCTTAGCCACCTTATTAGCGAACAGGCGGGAGGTATTCTTCCACCGACGCAGCACAAGCGCGGTATCAGTCTCCTGTGCCGCGACGATAGCCTCTTTAACCTTCTGGTGAATGGGGGCTTCAACAGTGCTCATAAAGCGAGTACCCATGTTGATACCCTCCGCACCGAGCGCCAGGGCAGCAGCAAGACCCTGGCCATCGGCGAATCCACCCGAAGCGATGAACGGCACGCCGAGTTCCTGGCGCGCACGGCTCAAAAGGATGAAGTTGGTGATATCGTGCTCACCGACGTGGCCGGCACACTCGAAGCCGTCAATGGAAAGGAAGTCCACGCCGAGCTTGACGGCGGCCTTGGCGTGGCGGATGGTCGTGCACTTGTGCAGGATGATGGTGCCGGCCTTCTTCAGCTGGGTGATGACGGGGCCTGGGTTGTTACCGGCGGTCTCGACGATCTTGATTCCTTCGTCGATGATTACTTGGGCGTAGGCGCCGTAGTCGGGGGGAACCATGGAGGGGAGGAGGGTCAGGTTTACTCCGAAGGGGTATTTGGTCATGGTGCGGCATCTGCGGATTTCTTTGCGGAGGTCTTCGGGGGTTGGTTGGGTGAGGGCTGTGAGCTGGATTGTAGTGTTAGATATTTTATGCAGTTAGGGCTTTCATTCAAAGGTATACGACGTACAAGTCCAAGTCCGCCTGCGTTGCTAACAGCCGAGGCCAGCTCAGCGTATCCAACCCATTGCATACCACCCTGCACGACGGGCACTATATCCATGATCAGCAGCTGGAAATATTTGCAGAATACTGTACCCGTGGCGCACCTCGAATACCGAGCTTTCGCGTTAAGGCTGTGTTGAAAGGCATCTTGTTTAGTCGGGGTATCTAATCTGATGATTGCGGAGTCAATAACTTGAAGAGCATGGAACTTGAACAAGGGACCAGATATACTAACATGAGTATGATTGCTTTCTTCGCTTCTGAAGGTATAGAGTCAAGAGATAGTTTTGAATCACGAAAGACCAGATAATAAACCGATCTTACAGCCGCGGACCTGTCTGCTGTGGGGAAGGTCCGAGGTGCCGAGGTTGCATCTGGGCTCCTACACTGGGGCACAATTTCTGGATTACTGAGCAGGCCGACCTTAAGATATGCCACATGTCCAAGAGCCCTTTATTCTGCTTGTGAATGATCAAAACATTGGCCTGTGGACCAAATACCAAGCCCAGATGTGAAGGAAAGAATATACATACATGTCGTGGTCCCTTGACATGTGATAGGAACTGATGACCTTATAATGGAATGGCTCTATCTCCAACCTGGGACTTTTACAGCTGACAAGCGTTTTACGGGCAGATACAAGTAGGGAAAAAAAGACCATTGCTTTGATTTATCCATTGTGAATTATATATTGCGGGCTGTAGACTTGAGCGAACATTGCACCTTCGCAAAAGCATAAGTGTCTCAGCTAGATTTTGCTTCATCATACCCAATGCAGGCATTTCAGCAGTTGCCGTAAACTTGAATCACTGTAGTATGTCCAAAGAACCTGGCAAAACCACAAGCATCAAGTAATGTGATACATGCAGTATGTATCCCTGATATGAAACCCCTTCCCCTCATTGGTAGAGTGGAACGGGCGATTAACGACGGGACTCTCCTTCTGAGAGCCTTGAGATCCCTCGGCGTCCACGACAGAAAGCCGCAGTCAGTGAGGGAAAGCAAACGACGACATCATCCCAGCCAAAACCAGTAGACGACGTGAGCGGAGACTCTTGAGGAAGAGAAAGAAAGGGGAGCTGCGGACCGAAGAAAGTGGGAAAACAGGCGAGGTGATCACATGACTGCAGTAGCGTGTCGGGAAGAACGATACTCCGGCTGGTAATAGATCCGATCTGATTGGCGGACACCGACTACCGGGTGCCAGTCCCGTGACTAAACACTCCCGTACCCGAGGTCGTCCGTTGATTCCGATCGTTCGCGAGCCACTTGGGATTTCTTATCCTGATCAAACAGAACAATCTCAACTCCGCAATCACAATGTTCTCTCAGAAGGTTGCCCAGCAGTCGCTGCGACGGCGTATGTTACCCCCCAATGCCTACCCTGTCCGAATTTGCGATCTAACTTATCCCCGAACAGTTGCCGTCCAGCAACCGCTCGCTATGCGGTCGTCCATGATGGGCGCTTCCCCTGTCGCCGTTGCCCTCGGCAAGAATATTCAGACGAGGTCAGTTACCCAGCGTTAAGACAACGAGTTTCAATTGTTTCGCCCACCCTCGAATCCAGCGCCCCTCACGAAATCCTACGTCATCCACAATCGCCAGAAGAACATACTAACCATACACTGGTCTATAGACAAGTTACTTCGACTCCGAAGACCGAGGACCCCAGCCAGATCCTCGTTAAGCAGCGTCTTAACCGCCCTATCGCTCCTCACCTTACCATCTACAAGCCCCAGATCGGCTGGATCGGCAGTTCCCTGCACCGTATCACCGGTGTTGCTCTCTCCGGCACCCTGTACATTTGGGCTACCGCTTACCTCGCCTCCCCCGCTCTTGGTTGGCACCTCGAATCGGCCTCCATGGTCGCTGCCATGGGCGCTCTTCCTCTCGCGGCCAAGGTCCTCCTCAAGACCACACTGGCCCTTCCTTTCACCTACCACGCCATGAACGGTATCCGCCATTTGATGTGGGATCTTGGCCGTGGTCTCACCAACCCTGTGATTATCAAGACTGGCTGGACTGTGGTTGGCCTCAGCATTGCTAGTGCTGTTGGTCTTGCTTTGATTTAAAATGTTTCCGTACCTCATACCTCCGAATTTCCTTATGTGTTATTAAAGTGACTTTTTCTCAAATATACACGAATCTGGTCAATTGGCGCAAGCTTAAAAGGCGCTGATTCTTTTTCTTCTGTTCAGCTGTTTATTTTTTATTTCCATTTGAATTGCGTTCGGATTGGGCTAGCTAGACTACTTGCACGATTTGAATCTACAGTATGTTAATGTTGGAGTTTGAAACCCTACATGCTCACCCTCGTTGTGTCTAGACTTTATTGGTCTACCTCTGGATGTTTGTACTTGTGTCGATGTACAAATGAGCCGGTCTGACTTGGTATAGTTCATTAAGCTATTTTGCCCGGTGGATATGCGAATGAGAAAAGCACCTCAAGTATATAACCCCCTCGAAATCCATATTCACTCTCACAGTTCAGTCTCACACATTGTACCTTCATTTTCTCTCCTCAGGCTCCAATGTTCCTCATGGCCTTGCCATTTTTCCTGCAACTGATATTGCATTGACAATGATACACATCGCATTATGATATCCTAGTCGCCCTTCATTGCACATCCCCGCTGTAAAGACCGTGGTTGAAATGCCTTAAGAGTATGATCTGTAAAGTAAGTTAGTAGATGCTCATGTGGTCCAGTACCTATGCCGATATATATCTACCTAGTAGATCTATATATTTGACATGGCTGCATAGAGAACACTCACCTATTGCCCTATATCGCCTCAACGCCAAACAAAGAAAACCCCAATCAACTGCCATTTAAGCAGGACTAGGAGGAGGATTGGGTGGGAAAGGTCGTGGTGAGGGAGGATCTTGCACCGAGTGATCACAAGCCAGGATGTTTCCCACAGAGGTATAGCATGCCTGGACCGGCGATGAAGGGGTGGGCTGGAAGCCATAGGCAAAAGTAGCGTTGAAAGCCATTTGGATATCCGAATGACACGAAACGAAGGCGGATATAGTAGAATGGAGCACACAAATCAGGACTGACAGAGAAAGGAAGTATAGATATTCAACGAAAGACAGGCAAAGGACACAGGGCAGAGTACTCTGATGTTCTCAAGGATGAAGACTAGGAATCTGGACAGGTCCATCTCGTCTATTTAAGTGATTCTAGAACTCAGGTTTACCTGGGGCAATAGGTCGCGTCATCCATAGTCGTACACCGCTATCCCGTCGAACATCCCAATCAAGGATCAAGACAAGAAGCCGTTTGGCGATAGCCATATTCCCGTTGCTATCCGTGGACCTTGGAGATGGCTCCTATCCGTGAAGATCAAATATCTCGGTAGAGTCTGCAAGGGCCCGCCTGAAGACTTGATGTATAAACCGTTAGACAGTACGGTGACACCCGCTGTTGTGAATATTATATTATATTTTGGTTTCGTTTCTTTTCATTTCCCCGGAAGCAAGCATCGACCGGGAATTAGATGAAGATCCACTCGAATAGACATATTAGCATTCATGAAAAAGCAAATAGTATAATATCCGCAATGGGCGGCTATAGATCCTTTTCCCCCGGACCAACTGCAGACAGCGGAGTTTCACCAGCGGTCTGAGCTTTCGGTTTCTTGCAGCGTCTTGATGAATTCTGTTTCACTAGGTTTGTTCTAGATTATTTGCCGTTGGCTGATTATCCGATGTTATTTACTAAATAATGTTTGGGTTGAACAGCCGTGTGTTGTTTTCAAAGGTATTCATATGAATTCGAGGCCGTCAAACATCTAGTTTGTGTTCTTGTGTCATTCAACCTTACGATCTTTCGAATATCAAATGTCTGTCATTCGCATACCCCAGTTCTTTTATCTAGGTCTCCACAATGCCCATTGTGGGTTGCGAATTTGCTTAGTCGTGAGACGAATGTATATGCAAGCCGTAGAAGCTTCCAACGACCATAAGAGGCAACAAGAGAAAAAGGAAGCCTACCTATGGAGCACGGCCGAACAAGACTCAATACCAATACACGTGGGTCACGTTTTATCCCCCAGTACATGACAGTCTCTTGCCTAATCTAGGGGGAGAGCTCAGGGTACGCTGATACAGCAGGGCCGTTATTCTGCAGTCCAGAGAGGCATGGATTGTTCGAGCCAACCACTTGTGCCTCAGCCGAGCTTTCCAGCTGCGTATATCCGTAACCAAGCAGTCTCAACAACACTGCCTGTCCCGTGCTCCCGATAGCTATGAGCTATGGCCTCTGCATACCCGGCAGCTTCTGCGGAACGACTGTGTTCAGAGAAGGCTACCGAAGCTTCTGCTGAATGGGTCTTGGTTGCCTAGGACCCTTCTTCGCGGTTCTGTTCTCTTCTTTTCAACTTCCCACCGTTCCTCTGCAGCGGCTAGAGACCTGTGTCCCTGATAGTTGGGCCGCGCTCAGGGTCTGTTGCGCCGCTGCTCGCATCGCACGTTAGCCAGTCATATAACTGGACGATGTTACCTGACAGGACTATTGGACCTATAGCCTATAAGTTAAGAGAGCACAAGTTTCCTGTTGGGTCATATAATGGCCATGTTATCCAGAGAAGGATGTTGCTGGATAAAGTGGTGGGGAGATCTGCGAGACCACCCGCACCAAGTCGAAGCCCGAGTTTCAACGATGGGAGCCCGCAGAAGACAGGAGTCAAAGCTGTTAGTAATCCACAATTGGGGCAAATACACATCATGCATCATAACGGAGCCTGCCCAAATTGAGCAGACACTTATATGTTCTGGATCTGGGCCCGCAAACAGCGGTATGGTGTATATCGAAGCATATCCCATAGATACTATAACCTGATCGCTAAGATATAACCCACATCGCAGGGCTTCCAAGGTTCTTGCATGTTTAATGTGAGTCATATGCCGTTTTGATCGTACATGCATCGAGGCATGGCAGAGTCGGAAGTTTGTGTACATTCCAGCTCCAACGGCCATAGCCTGCTAGCTTGTGTAGACTCCCACGGTAGGCTCCCACGGCCGAAACCAGCGTCAGTACGGATTAGTTTCGGATCCGATGCACAAGTCAAGCATATTCGAGCAAAAGATACCACGCAGCAGCGGTGAAGGTCCGGTTGCCTCCGGCTTCCAAGGTTGTTTAACTGCATGTCAAACAGCCGAGATGACAATTGAAGAGACCTGAGTCTACATAGCAAGGACTTGTGAGAATTACAGTCATGAAAAACAAAACAAGGTGTGGTCGACAGTTAACAGAGACCTCATGGGTCTCGTGTACATGTACCTGGACATGACCGGCAGTATCACACCGCCCAGTCCGAATTCTTTGCTTTCCGTTCGACCAACTCCGAGTCGACTCGCAGACCACCGACCCCATGTCTTTGAATCTTTCTTCTCGAGCGGCCAGGACCGCCTGCGCTGCGTCCAAATTCGTCGCTCGCCCAATTGCCGGAGTCATCCCATCCCGCACCTTCGCGACCTCTACCCCGGAGGAGTCCAGTCAACAAGAAAAGCCCCGATGGTCCTACACTCCCGCAGCAGCAAAGGCTCCGTTTAGTCTACACCTTGACTCCAAGCGCCCGACCTTCCATGTCAATGCAGACCCGCTACTGCTAGACCGATTCTACATCCGATTGTTCGGCAATGGCGGCGACAAACTCCTCTCCGATGAGACCAAGTGGTTGGCAGTGACGCATAAAAGTTTCGACCAAGGGCGCCGCGGATTCAACGATCGATTGGCCTTCTTGGGAAAACGCATTGTGCAACTGCAAGCGTCGCTGGCTTTGGCGCAGGACGCTCCATACGCAGGCGCCGCACCGGTAGAGAACAAGGACGAGTTTGGTCGCGTGCCCTTCACGCACCCGGCTCTGGATGGATTGAACAACCTCTCTGGTGAGACTAAGAAGATTCTCACCGAGCGGTCGAAGCTCGCTGAGCTTGCAAACAAGTACGAGTTGCAGAAGGTTCTCAGATGGAGTCCCAGAAAGGTATGCCTCGACTCTGGTCTATTTCTGTGTTCTCAGCTAACAAGTGTCTTTACTGCAGCCCAATGACCTTCGCGCCTCCGGTGTTGAGCTCGTTCTCGCGCATACCATGTACGCTATCGTCGGCGCTGTTTCGTTAGAGAAGGGAGGAGTCGTTGCCACTAAAGTGGCTCGTGAGCGGATACTTGAACCCCTGGGACTCAAGTCGGTCTCGTAAGGGTCTGATCTGAGACTTGGGGTATTGGTCTCCTTTGGAGCATTTTCAGGGCGTTAACACTTGTTTGATATTTCCATCTGTGGTAGGTTGACTGGGGAGCGAACTCCTCAATCGGGGAACCTCTGCGATTTGTACATGTACTTTTAACAAACTTGTCTTTTTATATCATCTTATTTCTCAGCTATTAAATACCACTTGAGAGTTCAACTTGCAAGTTCAAAAATTTTAATGGACTTTCACTACGATTTACAAGGGATCTTTGATTTTATAATAAAAATAATTCAATTGAAGTTCTATAAGAAATGTACGGTTCCTCTGACGCCGCCCGAGTAACAGAGAAAGTACTCGGCCAGCTCTTATGGAACCCTCCTAAGATCGTAGTCTTCGCGCCTCTGTATCGCAAGGTAGTAATTAAAATACCACAGCACTCCGACAGAATGCCGGAGTAGCTGTAGAAAATCACAAGGACTTTGTACTGCCTTGAACTGTCTATTGGGAGCGTTGAAGAAAGAAGAAAATTAAAAAGTGCGCGACCAGCTTTTATGTGTGATTTTATACGCTAGTCCGCTTTGAGGTTGGCGTATATCTCCGGCCTGGGACATGCGGGCATCGCCAACAATCATCCGCTGATCTGCTCCTTTCATTTCTCACCTCATCAACTGCTATTCTATTCGTTCTTACTACTTGATTGACAATGCTGCAGTAGGCGCATGAGGTGTCTTTGTTATTCTTTGCTTTTGCCCCACCTTAAGAGACCAGATCACCAACTCTCCCGTCACCTATTTACCCCCATTGACAAGTCATGGCGTCAGCACTCTTCTTCCTCGACCTCAAGGGCAAGGTAGGCTACTTGATATTGTGCAAAATACGTCGATGCGACTCCCTGTTGGGAAATTTGCCAGTGCGTCCAGGGACAAGCCCCCGCTGACCATCTATAGACCCTTCTGGCCCGCAATTATCGCGGAGATATTCCCATGTCCGCAGTCGAGAAATTCCCTATCCTCCTCAGTGACGCCGAAGAAGAAAGCTCAGCAGTGCCTCCCTGCTTCTCTCACGAGGGAATCAACGTGCGTTCCACCGAGTCTGGGCATTTGCTGCCCCGACCATACGACACCCGCTCCTGAGTATCTCCTTTTGTGTGCTCCCACCTACTAACACTGGGGTGTTTCTGTCTAGTACCTTTATATCCGCCACAGCAACCTCTATATCCTTGCATTGACCAAACGAAACACAAATGCCACCGAAATTCTACTCTTCCTCCACAAGCTGGTGGAGGTCTTCACCGAATATTTCAAGGTACTGGAGGAGGAGAGTATCCGGGATAACTTCGTCGTCATTTACGAATTGCTGGATGAGATGATGGATTTTGGATACCCGCAGACAACAGAGAGCAAGATTCTACAAGAGTAAGCAGCTGAATCTGAATGGTACGGCCGGGTGGTGGTGAAACAGCATAACTGACCGTTCTACGCTATGGGCAGATACATTACCCAAGAGTCACACAAGCTGGATGTCCAAGCACGGCCACCGATTGCTGTCACAAATGCTGTCTCCTGGCGTAGCGAGGGGATACGTTACCGCAAAAACGAAGTCTTCCTCGACGTGGTCGAGTCCCTCAATCTTCTCGTCTCAGCAAATGGAAACGTCCTGCGGTCCGAGATTCTGGGCGCTGTCAAGATGAAGTGCTACCTGAGTGGTATGCCAGAGTTGCGATTGGGCTTGAACGACAAAGCCATGTTCGAGACCACGGGTCGTGCTACACGAGGCAAGTCGGTCGAGATGGAGGACGTGAAGTTCCACCAGTGTGTCCGACTCTCACGTTTCGAGAACGACCGCACAATCAGTTTCATTCCTCCGGACGGTGAATTCGAACTCATGAGCTACCGACTGAACACACAAGTGAAGCCGTTGATCTGGGTGGAGTGCGTGGTTGAATCGCACTCGGGATCCCGAATTGAATATATGCTCAAGGTAATATCCCCACCCAGTACAACACACGCCATCCCCTAACCTCGATTCTACAATAGGCCAAAGCCCAATTCAAACGCCGCAGCACCGCCAACAACGTCGAGATTCTCGTCCCCGTCCCCGAAGACGCAGACTCCCCACGCTTCCGCACAAATATCGGAACCGTGCACTACGCCCCCGAGAAGTCCGCCATCATCTGGAAGATCAAGCAATTCGGCGGCGGCAAGGAATTCCTCATGCGCGCAGAGCTAGGCCTACCCTCCGTCAAGGGCGACGACGAGCGCGGCGGCGGTATGACCGGCGGCTTCGGAGGCAGCATGGGCGGAGCCGGAGGCGTAGGCAAAGCCAAACGTCCCATCAACGTCAAGTTCGAGATCCCCTATTTCACGACCAGTGGCATCCAAGTGCGGTACCTCAAGATCACCGAACCGAAGGTACGTCTTTTCCAGCAGGGAATTTCCCTCGACTCTTTTTATCTCTCGGATTCATGGCTAATAACATCCCACAGCTGCAATACCCCTCTCTTCCCTGGGTGCGATACATCACACAGTCGGGCGACATTGCCATGCGCATGCCGGAAGTCCAATGAAAATGTTCCAGCTCTCTGCATGATTGATTTTGTACAGCCCCCCTCCGTCTCCTCTATCCCCTTCTTGTTCTCGTTATCCTTTTGCTCCTCCCTTTTCCCCCATCCTTCTCCGTTGAGGCCGGCCGGTCCGATAGATAATCAAATCCCTCCCTTGTTCTTACTCTTCTCTCTTCTGCCTTTGGCTGCTTTCTGCATCGGATGCGAGGAATATAGATGGTTCGGATGGGATCTTATGTCCAGTATTGTATTTGAAGTAAATGCGATGAATGTTCAGTGTCTTGTTGTCGGGTCATTGTAGCAACTCAGCCTCTGTGCGCTATGCGGCAAGGTAATCCAGATAAAGTGCAGAAGCATCAGTGTGGATTCCTGTCACAGAATGGTTTAGTTGGAAATCAGACTTGATGGCTGCGATTAAAAACAGGTCTAACACCATGTCGCTAAGAATGTCGCTTGAAGAAACATGTATTTTGCATAAAACCCAAGAGCTTTGGTAATAGCCTGAAGAATAGTACCTACCTAGGTAGTTTTTCATGAATTTTTAGAAGAAAAACAGTACAAAGAAATCCCACAGGGTATCTCAATTCTCAAGAGGGGTGGAAAAGGAAGAAAAGAATGCAAAAGAAGTACATTAATCCCCATAACGCCATCGTTCAGCACCTGCTGTATTTTGTCATAAAACTGTCGGAAATCACGGGGGGAAAGACACCATCCCCTAGCTACCTAATGTCACATCCATCCATTTCACGCGGGATTCCCATTCCCGTTCGTCGCATGATCCTCCGTTGTTTCTGGCGGAGGAAGAGGGAATCCATCACCACCACCGCTGCCGGCAGCTGCCTTTGAGAATCCCTCGCGGGCAAGCATGGTGTTCAGCACGGCGCAGTTGTACGAAGCCTCGCCGGGAGGCACAACGAGGAAGATATAGGTATTATCCGTGAAGCGGCCGAGGAAGATATTGAACTGGGGGGTTTTAGTGTGCATGACGACGAAGCCCGCAGAAGCCGGGGTGGTGAGTGTGTTTCGAGCAGCGCAGTGCTTGAACGCCTTCATGATATTCGAGAGACGCTCGTGGCGGTCGTAGATGGGATTGAGGTCGCCGACCTCAGATGTCACGGAGGTAACAGTGAGGAAAGTAGAGCGCTCGAAGAGGATGACTTCTTCGGCGTTTATTTTCTTCGCGAAGGCGGTTAGGAAGCGCTCGATCACGACTAGGTTCGGGATGAGCTTGTGCACGATTCCGGCCCAGGCTTTGTACAGCGATTGGTCCCAGATGCTGCTGGCGAAGGTGTCGACGCGGAAGTCGCTGGATCGGCTGCGGATTACCGCGGAGCGCTCTTCGTAGATGCGCTGGCGGTGCTCGGCTTGGATTAGATCCATTTTGTGCACGAGACAGAAGACGTAGGCGTTTGGGCTGAATTCGCGCAGGGCTTCGATTATCGCGTGGTAGGTGTCCAGGTCGCGCTCGACTTCTCGTGACTCGATGTCGAATACGTAGATGAGGACTGCGACATCTGAGAAGATGTTGCCGCGCTGCGAGGCTAGATAGGTTTCCATGAAGGCATCTTGTCTGAGATGGGAAAGTTCCGTGTTAGTGGAATGACTCCCGGATTGGAAGTCCAGTATGCATTACTCACCCTCCACAATCCCACAGATTCAATGTGAGGTTACCCATGAACTTGACATGGCTGTGCTCCACATCAATTGTAGCACCAAGGCGCCGGACATCCTTTGCGACGTAGTTGCTGAAGATAATTGAGCGCATGGACGACTTCCCGGACCCACTCTTGCCCATCAAGAGCACCTTTCTCTTCTTCTTCCGAGCATCCATCCTGTCTGATGTTCTTGGGTTTGCCGTTGAGCTCAATGCCCCGCTCTTGCGGGGATAACTCGGGTCGACCTGGAGGGCAACTCAGTGCCTTCACAGGGTCACTCAGATGCAATGGTATTAGATTCCAGTTAGGAGTCTAATATTAGCATCTTCAGTCTTGACAATGGGATTGAGGGCGAGAGTGCATAAGATAAGAAGGAAAGGTGACAGGCCCCGGGGTGAGCTCCGACCTTCTGATGTGGGGACGGAATAATGTTGTTCCAGACCACGTGATTGTTTGTTACCTTGTTGGAGAAGGTTGGGATTGGGCGGATGAGATAGGTGGAAATGATGAGTCTAGCAATCTGCCCATAGGTATTTTGATATTTTCCATTTAGTTACTGATCCCGGTCATGAGACTTTACAATTGTGCACTTGATGGCACATTTAGTCATTGTTTGTGGAGTTTTGTTATTTGAGCTTGGGGCCGAGGTTACGGGATGACGACATCCCATGGGTCTCCCGAAAAATCACAGATCTTCTATGGTCAAATGGCTTTTATATCGTCAGGGCAAAGTGAAACAATAGACAGAGAAAAAGAAAAGGTGAAATGTGAATGAGGTGAAATGTGAATGTGCAGAATGCAATATGAAATAAGCCGCCCAAAACCAATGGTAAATCAGTGAATAGCCTCAAATGCAGAGGGGAAAAGAGGAAAAAGCCCAAGGTGGCAGGGGAAAAAAAGGCAAAAGGTAGAAAAAAAGGAGAAAAGCCAAACGTGAGATATAGGTATGAAGGTATTCGGTCATGAAGAGTTCATTTCATCAAAAAAGCTCGTCCCAAATAGCAAAACCAGATGACGGGACGAAGGTATGCAGGTATCCAAGCAATTAAAATGGGGATAGAGGGTATTAGAAGACAGTGCCGTCAGATCGTATCATGATAGGGGGTTCCTTGGTGTTTGGTCTGGAAACTTCCGCAATCTCGCGACCACCCTGTAGGTTCATTAGCATTTACTTAGCTGGGGATCCTCGATGAGTGCTTCGTGCTTACCTTCCAGGTGCCAGCCTCAAGCATTTGTGCTAGTGAAAGTGGCTCCTCAGAGCCCTTAAGCCCCAGCTGAGCGTTGACCTCCTCTAGGAGCTCGTCCAGGAACCCGACAGTAGCGGCTCGCCATTCGACAATTACATCGTCGTCGGCGCAGAAGAGCGGTGCCACTTCGACACTTGGCTGACCCTTGATCTGGGCATTCTCTTTATATGCCTCGATTCCACGCTGCATATCTTCCGGCTTCAGAGTCAAGAGTCCCAGGTCGATAAGAAGGCCTCCGTTTCGATATTCAGGAAGCCCTGTTAGAAGGTCGCTGCCGGCGAAGTGGATGGACATCAATTTCGACATCGGAACCATGATCGAGTAGCATAGCCACTGTGTCAGCTTGTGGAATGGAACGATGCTCTCCCACTGCTTTGCAGGAGGAGATTCGGGGAGACCCGAGCACTTCCAAGCATCTCCAATGGATACTCCATCAATCTGCGTTCGTGATGGGGGCCAGATGGGAGAGAAGCCATCCATAAGCACGGACCACAACGTGGTAATCGGAACAATCGGTACGGAAGAAGCAAGGGTGGATGGATGGCCGAGAAGATAATCTGAGTAAAGATTAGTAGCTGATCAAGCACACACCCAAACCAGATCGCCTTACCTAGCATATTTCCCGGTCGAGCATCCACACCGAAGAAGTCTTGATTGTTGAGTGCCTCGGAGAGCCGGATCAACAACCCTGCGCGGCCTTCAATACCGGCCAGTGGGTTTTGTTCGGAATGTTGCATTCCCTTGGCGAGCACCTCGGCTGTAACTTTTTTGAGTCCCGCGCCGTCCACCTGGCATGGCTCCGTAGGATCGCTACTGAAAAGTCCCGACTTGAACATCTCCAGACTCGCCACGGCCAAGCCTTCACTGCGCGAGAAGACTTTACCAGACTCCTTCGACCGGTACGACCACTTGTTCCCAGAACCCGCATCGAGCAGAACAGACACGACAAACAAATCAATCAAACGGCGTGTGCGTTCCTGCGCATCAATGCGACTGGGCCAGGACTGGAGGAGCTGGTTGATGCGCGGTCTGCCGCCAACGTCGAAATGCTGCCAGCGACCATGCGGGGGAATGTTCTCATAGTCTGGCGCATAATCTCGCTGGTTGGGAAGACGTGTTAACGCAACTTCAGATGATCGTAGAAGTTCACTGGATTTACCTTGATTATGGAGACGACGTAGGAGGCGGTAGCTTCGAATTTGCTCATGTCGACATCGAAATGGTTTAGTTGGTTCTGTTTGGCCTTGTTCAGGATGATGTTGGAGCGTTCGCGCACTGCATGGATGCTCCGTAGGTATGCAGCCGGGTCCAATGCTGGGTCTGGGGGTCTGGCGATAGGGAGTTCTGGGATTGAAGCTGGTGGACCACTTCCCTTGTATCCTGGCGACCTTAGGGATGTGTTTGATGTGCGAGCGCTGTTGACGGATACGAAGGAATCGTTCTCATTCTCGCTTTGAATGGAATTCTTCGAATCTTTGCGCTTGAATAGCCCCATTGTTGCGTGTGTTGGGAGTTTCACCCCAGACCTTGGGACTCAGAGGTTGAAAGGGGGCGCCAGTGGAGTAATCGAAAGGAGGGGCGAAGAGAATGTAGGTAGTTCGGATAAGGAGTTCACAAAGAGGGGGGAAGTGACATCTGGAGGTTCTGATGTTTTTTTTTTTTTCTGGTTTTTATTTTTTCCCTTCCCTTTACTAAAATAACATAATAAAGGCTCTAAGGGTATAAACTAAGTAAAAATAGGTAGAATAATAATGGTGATTTTTTTTTATGGGGCTTGATGACTGGAGCTCTTTACCTAGACAAGGGCCATTTAGTACGGGCTAGACGTCCGAGGGTTAATAATTTGCATAATTATGGAGTCGATTTAGGGGGAATTGACTCTGGTAAAGTCTGTCGGAATCCGGCGAAGTCTGGATCGAAGAGAAGAAGAGCGAGATTGGGTGGTTTAATCCACAACTCGTACTTTATGCAGAACCGGTACAGAGTACCGGGTACGCAACTACATACATAGTTAGCTCAATGGGCCAATTTGCATCTAAGACTACAGGTGTATATTGTACATTGGAGTACATGCCTAGTATATTTTACTTCCTACTACAATAATAGCTGTAGTACGTGTGCACACAAAGGCGTTGTGTGCGGAGTACCATTCCCGCAGCTTAGGACCGATTGCCGTATGAGGTATGGGGATGGGTCCCGGAGGGAGTGGGCCAGTCGGAAAGCAAGAGAAGGGACTATCATTTCACTGTGGCAATGGACGAATCATGTCCTCGGAGAATCCCAGAGAATGGAGAAATGGGAATGGAAATATCAGGTAAATTTTGGTCCAAGGTGCCACCAGGTGGTACGTGTATAGATCGCTCAGATGCAGATTATTTCGATCAGACCAAGCCCTATTCGAGAGAGAAACATGCGGAAATGCACGGACTAGCGTACCGTTCAACGACAAAAAAAAAGCAACAAAGAAAAAGAAAAATTGATAAAATGATAAAATGATGAAAGGCACGGCTTGCCCTATACGGAATCTCGAACCCACTTCGGGTACTTCAATGGTGTGAATGGTCAGCTATCGCGCATCGCGTTAATTTCCTTGTAAATATCTGGTTAAACAAGCGCATGTTCGAGATTTTATGGATTTAGATCAATTATTATGGGTAATAATTAATAATAGACTGCGTTTTAGGGGAATAATTCTGGGACTTCAGATGTAAATATGTAAAACCCCCAAGGTGCGCCTGTACGGAGTATGGGAAAGTACAACGCACAGCGTACAGCGTACACCGTACACCGGAAACCGGAGAACTGACTCGGATATCTAAGTGTGTCCTGGCCAGCATTACCCCTATCAGCTAGAAAAGGAAGGTGTCGCTTCTCCCATGTATAAATATGAACTACGTCTCTCAAGGCCAGACTTCAAGGTTTCACATCGCAATCTGCCCCTCTTTCCGGAAATGTGTCTAGACGTTATAAAGTAATTGCAGGTTCGATCCTTATTTGTCACGAATAGATACAATGCATGATACATGTAGTATAGTGGAGAGTGCAGGGGTGTGAAGGATGATACTTCTATGACGTTGAAATCCTTCGACCTTTAAATGTAACATTCCAACTCTTAGCTCATCTCCCGACTTAAGCCCAAATTTATACGGAGCACGATTTATACGATAATGCAAGGACCCAGCTAACGGGAAGCACGGGCCTGGCCACTCTGCTGGGTCGTTTCAGTTTAACTCTGTTTTTTTTTTTCCTTTTTCCCTTTTCCTTTCTTCCTTTCTTTTCTTTTCCCTGAGAATGGCAGCTAGGAACGGATCATGACTTGCACGGAGTACGGAGTACATTGTATCCATATTGACTTGGCGACAATAATTGAGTATTGTGTGAAGTGACTATTAATTGTCCGAGCCCTGGAAGTCAGGGGCGAAAGATCCACTGATTTGATTTCCATTCGCTCCCGTGCTCGTCCTCCCGAGAGGTTCCGCTGTTTTTTTCTGAGAAAAAGCGGAGTTCTGACTTGCCTTTCTACCGTAAAACACTTCTCGGTCTTAAATACTCACGGAGAACTCCGTTGCATAGCATTGTCAAGACATTGTACGGAGTACATAGAAGACACTTGGAATACTATAGGACTCTTTATAGTTACCCCGCTCTAAGGACTAGATAGTATATCAATAGTAGGAAACTCATTTTTAGGATCTCGACAACGCGGGGATTTTCCCTGAAATTGGGGTATCATAATCAATAATGATACAATATATATGCAGGCCTAAACTTTGGTCTAGATTATCGATTTGGATACATACATTCGGTTCGGAGCTGTAAATCAATTTACCTGGGTACGGAGTATAGAAGTATAACAAGGTGTAGCCTGATTGGCCTTGTCACTGGCATCTCTAATACATATTCTTTCCATATCCTTTTTAACGTCTTTTTTGGTCCTCTTGAAGCCATACTAAAGAGTCGCCAAGACCTTGTAATCCCCGAACCTTGGTAGGGACGGAATTCCCGCAATCTACTTAGATTATTTATCACTTTTACTTACCTAGGTACGGAATCTAACCCTACTAGGTACTGCTTATATGGATAATATTAACTGAAGGCTTCTCTTCCTAAAAAAGGGGAGTTAGGTCTACGAATAGACGATCAACTCTACGACAGTTCTTTACTAAAGATACGGCTATTAGAGGCTGTGCTACTGATATTTGGCACATAGTCAATACCAAGGAAAGTGCTCCGTATAGCAAGATACCTTCGGTAGGTCGCTTGTTTAGCTTGCTTATAAAATATCAATTAAGGACTTCGTTAACCTACTAGGTATGGGATAAACCAATAAGAAAAGCTATACACGCACGCTCTTTCTCCGTAAAGGCCTCCCACCGTGTTGCAGCTCTTAATAATGTAATCATAAAGTGCAATCAATCTCGAATAATCAGTTGTTGTCAAAATTTCAATGGGCGCGAACCCAATTACCAGATAAAGCAGCGGAAATATGTTGGAACAAATGGCTGATGGTTTGGTATGTACGCAAAGGTCGCGGAGCCAGACAGAACATCCCGACCAAGGCTGTGATATTGGACCGCGATATTCTTAGTTCGCGCATGGTAGCCAGGGGGTGGAAAAGCTCAAATAAAATATTCTCCAAGAATCCATGAAGGATGACTTGGAATGTTTGAAAATTTCCCAGGCGTGTCTCTCACAGTTGCACGTTCCGGAGGCTTCAGACAGGCGATGAGTGGGTAAAATTATAAAGAGTATCCAAAGCATGCAGAAGCGAGTCGACCGTGAAGAGTGTCTCGAGATGCGGATAAGTGTGAATGTGTTCATAGAGGATGGGCGGTGTCGATGTGAGGAAGTCAAGTGGAACATAGCAATGCTCAGTAGTAGACTAGAACCGCTTACCGGCATCTAGATCATCAAAAGTCTACGGAGGACACCTACTGGAGTCTTGTTGGAAAAAAGGTAATAGCTGCACCCATTATAACCGAGAAAGCGGCAGTGTGGGAGACAATCTGGAAGGGTCTCAGATGGATTTTGGATTATGCTTTGTGACGGTGAAGCCAGCCCACGGAAGACAAAGATTTCTGATGGGTGTTGTACTCAGAAATGAGACGGGAGACTCACAGGATTGATGGATGTTTGTATGACATGCATAATAGAGAGGTCCACGAAGACGTAACTAGTATAGGCGCCAGCTGCCTTTTCTGGGAAATACTGATGCCTTGATGCTCGATTTTGGCCTGGTCCTTGACCGCTTGGCACCTACACACAGCTCTGTACAACGTAATGTAAATCATGAGCTTGTAAAAATAAGGATTTTTGGCACTATACAAATCCATGCGTCTCCAATTTCTATGGCGGGTTATGCCTCCATATATCAAAATGAGTATATGGAAACATAAACAGCCTTGAAAATTGAAATGTATGCACAGATTTGTATAGTGCAAAAACCTCATTTCCATACATCCATGGATGGTGACAAAAACTACCTAGGTAGGTAACTAGTTAACCCTTCTGTCGGTTTTAACTCAGGCCCACAGGCCAAAACCAGGCACTAAGGCATCAGTACTTCCCGGAAAGGGTTTTGGCAGCTGGTGCCTACATATACTACAACATAGTTACGTCTTCGTACTCACAAGTCTCCAGGTCGCTCCTGCCAGTAGATAAAGATTACATACACGTAGCTCCCCATTTTAGAACAGTCATAATGTTTGCACATGTGATTACCATAGAGGATAGAACACAACAATATCATATAGTAACTGTGTGCACCCATCTCGCAAATTATTGAAGTTGGTCAAAGTGGTATCTAATCTCCGAAACCCAAAGCGGAAGCGGACAGGATCGCCTCTATCCCTGCTGATGTTGAAGCTGATGTTGAAGCTGATGTTGAAGCTGAGCTTAAAGACGGACGAGCCATTAACCCCTATTGATAACGCAAGCACCACTCAGCCGCAGTTCCTCGAGTTAGCTGAAGACAAACTGTCGCTCGCCAGCATGGCTGGTAGAGAAAGGCCGACACATGAAGGCCACGGCCATGAGGAAGAGGAAACTTTTGATTCTGATTATGATGAGGGTGACGCTGTCCTAGCTCGTGGTTACCCACGAAACCATCATAACCTCGTTAAGCATGGATTCAGACCTATATGGACATGCCAGGAGGGATATCCTGAAGATGAGATCCCGGCGGACATCCAAGAATGGCTGGACGAGAATGGGCAACGAAGTATGTTTATCCCCCCCTTCTCTTTTTTTTTGTCCTTCCTTATCTAGGAACTCAGTAGCTAATCCCATGTACGACAATAGAATCTACTGAAATCATCGGCCCCTTGCGCAGCCTGGCATGGCTGGCGGGATTGGACGAACTCGTCCAAGCCATCGACCACCCCGCACACGTCATCGAAGACGACATCGAAGTCGTTCCCTTCGGGGCTGGCCTGTTGTGGCCAGTAGACAAACGGGCAGAGGAAGGGACAGTGCCGCCCATGATATGGGCAAAGGCCTCGGGCAACAACCCTCCAATCATGTCTTCGCCCCTCGTAACGACAGTCACCAGTACCGTACCGACCGCCATCAAAGGGGAGCTTGAAACCCACAGTCTCCGCGATCTCTACCCGGCCTCTCGGGTCAAAGCACAGGACCCTGTTAAATGTGTCAAGATACGATTTGACAAGAACCTGAATCGGCTAGAAGCCAATATCAGGAAGCTCATCGGTGCCCCGCTTGAATCAGAAAACCTTTGGTTTCGGGGACTAAATTTAAGCGCATTGGAATCAACATTGGCCTGCTTTTTCCCTGAGAGAAGTAGCCAGAATGCTGAAAATGAATTTGGTCCAGGCTTTTACACTGCGAACACCCTACATTTCGCATTGGGGTATATTCGGACTGGAGGCGCTATTATGGTCTTTAAAGACCCAGACATGCACAGTACCAATGTCTGGGAGCCAGATCTAGAATCTTGGAATGCATGGGTTGCCAGATGGAAGCATCTCCCATTGGAGATTGCGCAGCAGCAAATCCCAGTTGAGTATGCCAGCGCGGACTTCATCAAGGGGGCAATTTCTAGCTCGGCCCAGACAGGCCGTCGGGTTCCTACCCAGTCTGGGGATATTCAGTTGGTCGCCTGCAGCTATAAAGGCTGCAAGGCCTTATCCGAATCCCTTGAGTTGATAATCTTTGTAGAGCGGGCCTAGGGAGTCTTGTTGGTCCTTTTGTGTGGTCTTCTTTGCTTTTTGCTCTTCATTTTTAGGGAGTCTTGTTGGTCCTTCTGTTCCCCGTCGTTGCTTACCGTGAGACCGTCGCTGGCGAGTCCAGCATGACTGCCCAGCCCATTGAGGAGGAGGTCTCCCTCGCCATCGAGTCTAGCAAGATCAGCCCCCGTGACGACTGGTCTTCTTTGCTTTTTGCTCTTTATTTTTAGCCGGACATTACGGAGTACTTCTTGCTACAATGCGATACCATTTTTATTTGCACCTTTCGGTCCACTTTAGCATTTTAATACGTACAAAGGTAACTTAGGATCGTGGGGACGGAAGGGAACTGTGTATGGTATAGCCGTGGATTATGTGCATACAGGGTTAACGCTGTACGCACGTGGTACATGTCTATATAGATCTGCACTGCTGCCCTTGATACTACATACATGCATCCTGGGTAGTCCATTCGGATTCCCGGATTCCTGGACAAGCGGCTTTGAAAGACGGCGGGTTCTGTGGCCCTTGGATCTTTTAGCATTTACTCCGAACTATACGGGGTACTGAAGAGGGGGTACGTATGGGGACTGGACTGCCGCGAGAGTTGCGCCATTCCTCTTGATTCTCGTATCTTCCTGCCAAACTTCATTAGCCTGCGCGCTAATGCATGAAGCTTTTCTCAATTAGTGCTTTTCACTAAACCTTAAACGATCGAACATGGATTTAGCGAATGATGCAATGGCCCCTTTCTGTCGCTTCCAAAGAAGATTCTAATATGGGGTACTGAGTACGGACTATGTTGTACATTTGTAGCTTGAGAGAACATAAGTACATATGTAGATATGCCCAAGTGGATTGCAACTTACGGTGAATAATGTAGATCTTGCATCTCCAACTACCCCTCTACCCCTCTACCCCTTTTTGATGCTTCCAGAAAAGACAAAATAGTTCTAGACTGGACCGAGTATTGTATTTTCCGCCCATGACGTCCCTAATTGGGGTATGATACGCGTTCGTCAAAAGTAGAAATGGAACCGACTTAGCGAAATCTGCAACTAATTTAGGGCCAGGAAGTCCCTTTCCATTACGATTGAATGGTAGTTTAAGTTCCGCTGGCTTGCCATGTCTAGATCTTCGAGGGCAAGTTTCTTCCGCGGTCTCCAGATTTTGGCTTTTTGCCGCTTAGATTGCCAACGTGTTTGGAGGACGGAGTATCTGTACGGAGTAAGTATTCCGTACGTTGTTTGGCTGTGGTTAGGGATACCCCATCTGGTCATTATACAGGCATTGGGGAAATACGCAAAAGCTTATACCGTGGGAACACCAAGTGCCAGCTGACTTTATTGACGAAACACTCCTGTCTGTTATAGACCGTTCCTTGCCTTTTTACAGGAATAGCTTTAACGGCCCAGGCACATTCCCTTTGCCGATAAAACTGAGATCCATGGTCACTCCAGCGTAAGATGTTTAGAGCCTTTCTCACTTGGCCTACTCAAATCCATCACCAGGGATCTGGGTGAGGGGTGACATATATATCCACCATGCGTTGTCGGTGTATTGTTAGGTAGTCTCTTTTCCATTTAACCATCGGATTTGCCGAGTTCGTGGGGTCAGTTGGGCGGAGCAACTATGGTGATCTCTGCGAATACTTCCCATGTTCTTTTAGGAATCGACGGCGAGGACGAGGGCAATTTGAGTGATTATTTAGTTGGTTATAAGTCAAAATATAGTGTAAAAATGAAGAAGTTGAAGGTCTCTAGATTGAGATATCTCTCACATCGGCGTCATTGCGTATACCTTGAACTAGCTTTTCATGTTAGAGGCAATCGATTTCCGAGAGGCTTTCAGCCTCAATGTCAGAAATTGGATATAATAAACTGATAATCCCCAGACAGCATTTAAAGGAAATGAAGCTATCCCAAAATGCGCGAGATGAAACCACAGCATCACGTGCCGGCCTCAATGCGGTCTGGATCCCCCACATGCAGGGGGCAAGTGTCTCTGCATCTGCTTGCTAGCAAACGGTCGTTGAAATTACTTCGGGCTTCTTTCATATTGTGAGCTGGTGAGATCATGGAAAACCTTCATCCCTCTCCTGGGACCTAATCCTCATTCGAACCCACCAGACGTCACCTCTATCCTTTGCGACAAGCTCACCATGGAGGACCTAAACGGCTTGAGTTGGTCCTCCGATTCCAAAAACCCAAGCAAACCACCGCCACTGAGCTCTGGGTACTTGTACCCAAGTATATCATCAAATGGTGGCTCTGGCAGGTCTACCCCGTTATCCGCGACCTCGAACCGCTCAAGCTCGCCATCCAAGCCCGCCACCTCTACCGGAGATAGCTTTGCGAACCTGGTCTCATTCAATTCTTCCGCCGGAAACAAGAACCTTTCTCTCATGGAACAGCAGAAGCGTTTGCAGGAGGAAAAGGCTAAAAAAGAAGCCGAGAATCGCAGCCGATTTGAATCGCAGTACGGAGGCCAGAACAATCAATTCTGGGACAACTTTGAAGGACGTACGCAGAGCCCCGCGTCTGTACCTGCTTCTCGATCTGCGCCACTGCTCGCGGACGATGAGGATATTCTGGCCGCGTTCGATGCTGCAGCGCCGGTGGATGCGTCGACCCATTTCCCAGTCCCCACCTCTTCGAGAGCGTCGCCTCAAATCGACATGAACAGTCGGCCAGAACCTTCCAATGGTGGAATTATCATGCAGGACAACACGGGGATGGGCGCCTTTGATGACGATGACCCATTCGGCCTCAATCAATTGAAGCCAAAACCTGCTCCCGCTCCTCAGCCTCAACAAGGCGACGATGATGATTTCCTTGGTTTGCTCGGGAAGCCGGTATCGGATATCCCCCGCCAGGAACCGCCTCCCACATCTGCCACACCCTCAGATCGAGGACGAGACCAAGATGTATCTCCTATGCCTTCCAGCGAGGTCGATCGGGCTCTTGCGGAGTTGGTGGATATGGGATTCCCCGCAGATAAATCTCGCCGGGCCTTGAATACCACAGAGTCTGGGACCGACGTACAGGCTGCTGTTGGTTGGCTTCTTACCCAGGCTCATGCCGAGTCTCGACAGAAGACCGAAGGACATCCCAGTGCAACTCGTCCTGCCGATCGCGCTGAAAGGAGCGATAGTCGTAACCGTGACCGGCCTTCGTGGATGAGAGAAGAAATGCCGGAATCTCGGTCACGTCAGGATAGACGGAGTCCAGCATCGGGGGACAAAGACCCTGCGCAGGTTGCCTCTCAATTTGGTAATAACTTACTGAAATCAGCTGGCTCGCTTTGGAAGACTGGCAGTAAGAAATTTCAACAAGCTGTAAACGAATTCAACGCCGAGCATGACCCCAGCCAGCCACGTTGGATGAGAGATGCATCCTCTCCACAAGATGAACCTCCTCTCCAGCCGCAGCGTCCAGGTCGTCTTGATCAACCGGCTCAATCACAACGAGAACAGCAGGAATTCACTAATGAAGCGCTTCTCCTCGAGTCTGGAGATGGCCGGCCTCAGAAACCCCCTCGTCCTCGTGAAAGCCACCCCGACCCAAGGAGCCAGCCTCGTAATCAATCGCCCCCTGGTGCTGTGCAATCAAGACAGCAAGCCAACTTCCTCCAGCGACCATCCCGACCAAGTTCTCAAGATCCTAAATCTCGACTTTCACGGTTCGCGGCTGAAGAGCAGACAGCGCAAGCATATGTTAGTCCTGCGAGACGCAAGCGACCGCAGGCACCACCACCGCCTTCTGAACCTACCGTCGATCTCTTTGATTCTCCCGCCCCTTCGGCTAGTCGTCCAAAGCTTCCTACCCCAGCCCAGACTGCCACGCCTCCGACTCGCCCAGCTTCTATCCCCGTACGCCCTAAAGCCCCAACACGGTCTATCCCGCCTGTATCTCAAGAGGCACTTCAATCAACACACCGGCACCGCGGAAAGGCCGCAGACTCATACAAAAGAGGTGACTACGCGGAAGCCCACCAGAGCTTCTCTACGGCTCTCGGTATGCTCCCTGACAAGCATCCTATCACCATTATCATCCGCAGCAATCGTGCCATGACAGCCCTAAAGATCGGAGAACCCAAGTCCGCCATTGATGATGCCGACATCATCCTAACGTTCATCGGCCCGTCTAAGGGTGAATCGGAGGCGATCGATCTATGCACCGGGGAAGCGCCTAAGCCCATGAAAGACTTCTTTGGCAAGGCTTTGATGCGCAAAGCCGAAGCCCTAGAGCAACTCGAGCGCTGGGGTGATGCCGCACAGACATGGAAGCTGGCTGTAGAGTCTGGCCACGGTGGTAGCACGAGTATCCAAGGCCGGAACCGTTGCGAGAAAGCGGCTGGTATCAGCAAGCCTCAATCTAAGCCCGCAGCCCCCGCTAGGAAAAGGCCCTCACCCCCGCCTAAGAAGCCTTCGGCTACGTCCGATCTCGCAGCCACGTCAGCATCTGGGGCTGACTTTGAAGCAGTCAGTCGTCTGCGGCAAGCCAATCAGGCGGCTGAGCGCGCCGACGAAGAGAAATTTGCTCTTTCTGAGAGCGTCGACGCGAAAATTGCCGCCTGGAGAAATGGCAAGCAAGACAATTTGCGCGCGCTGCTGGGTAGCCTGGATTCTGTGCTATGGCCCGAGGCTGGGTGGAAGAAGATTGGCTTGTCGGAGCTGGTTCTGCCGAATAAGGTTAAGATTCAGTATATGAAGGGCATTTCCAAGGTGCACCCTGATAAGGTATGTTTACTCCCTTGTTGGGTGGCATTAGCTGCATTTTATCTGATTACCCAACTAACGTTCCCGGTTAGATCCCTACCACTGCCACTACTGAGCAGCGTATGATTGCTGGATCTGTGTTCGGAACCCTAAATGAAGCCTGGGATAAGTTCAGAGCTGAAAATAACCTCTGAACACTTCTATTTCCCTGTCGATACCATCTACCCGACGACGTCGTCATTACTTAGCTTATTGCATTTCATGATTCTATTATCTAGAAGGCGGCTTTGATAGCATCTTGTCCTATAGAGAATTCCCACATGAGCGGTTGCCTTCTTTACGGTTCTGATCACCTGTAGTGTCATTGATCCACGCTCGCTTGTTTTGCTCAGGTAGCCTGCACGACGACTGCTTCTTAGGCCAAGCATTTAACGCCAGTTTCCCGTGTATAAACAAACGGCTTCGAGTTAACGTTCAAGCGGATTATCGATCAATTCACGACCGCTAAAGAACTTCTGCCTCTGAGAGGATTGCAAATGCTGGTTTGATACCGAGAGGTTGATGACCACCAGCTTGGCTCCAGGATTGCGTACAATGCGAGTGATGAAAGAGCCTTTGAGTAAATGATATCTGCGACGTAGACTGTATTCAAAGCCACCAACGCCATTCTAGTTGTGCAACTTTTATGCTAATGAAACAAATCACTGGTATAGGTTCACCCTCATGCCTCGGTGCTTTCTTGCTTGGTCTCTTCTTGCTTGGTCTCTTCTTGCTTGATCTCTTCTTCCTTGATCCCTTCTTCCTCAGCCTTATCTCCCGAATCTGGCTGTGGCCTTTCCGCCAACTGCTTCTGTTCTTCGCGGAGCTTTGCCCGTTCCATGGCAGCCTGTCTCTTCATTTGCTTCTTGCTTGTCTTCGGCTCATTGTCGGCCCTAACGACCTTGGCAGATGGCCATTGATCCCGGCACTTTTGCTCATCTTCTTCAGACCAAGCCCGAGGCAAGATCGCAAAGACCAAGTATGAGGTGTGAGTTCGGAGGTCGGGCTCTGATCGATGTGTCAAGCGACCCTGAGCATATATGGGGACATCTGTCTTCTCTTTATAGAACGGCGTCTCCTTCGCAATCGGCTGATAATCTGGCTGGTCTTTGGTCAATCGATTATCCCGGATGAGCTTGGCACGTTGTTCATCACTGCGAAGCTTTGCCACTGCCTCCTCGACGGTCTTAGGAAACAGTGTAGCTCCACGGACGCCCTCGGTATCTAGACCGATACGCTCCCGCTTGACATCTAGCCGACGCTGGGCGACTTCCACCATTGAAATATTGAGCCATGATAGCTTGCGCATTGTGCGAATTGTACGCTCTGCTTGCTCGAGACAGGGCGAGAATGTGCACAGATAAGCCGGGGACTCAGGGTCCAGGGCGGATTCCTGTCCGGGTGGCGGATTGCGCGTGAGATGTTTCAGTGCGAGCCAGGGAGCAGGAAGATCCAGGAAGATGGCGTTGGCCTTGGGTGATTTGCCGGTTTTGGGGTCGCCCAACAGGAATCCGTCTTCGTAGACATCGCGATGCGTAGCCTCAACTATGCCGTCGAGACCGTGGTCTCTCAGTTCCTTCTGCACTTTGGCCGCGCGCTGTTCGTGGAATTCGAAACTGCAGACCTTGCCTAGACGTCGCCGTTTCGTCGCTTCTTCTGTCCCGGGATATCCGTTGAAAACGGCGCGTGCGGAGGCGTGCGTGAACGAGCCGCTGCCGGCTCCGGCTTCGATGACTGTACTCCCCGGTCGTGCGCGGAGTCGGTGGAGGATGTAGCTGTAGTCTGGGGTGTAGACGACCTGCGTGCGGTGTGGAAGAGATATGGTCCATGCTTCGGGAGTCGGGGCAAGGATGTGTAGGAACCCACTCTCTGCAGAGACGGGGGCTCTTAATGATGGCTTCTTCTTCTCCTCTTCTGCGCCAGTTGTTGTTGCCTCGGCATCGAGCTCCTCTGCCTTGCGTTTGGCGCTTTGGGTGCGACCGCGCGAACCTGTGTCGACTTTCGAAGCGACAATCTGCGAGCCCCAGGGCTGTCCGATCAGAGTGCTGTGTGGGAACGAGCCGAAGCGGGTGTTGGTGACCTTTCCTTCCCAATAGCCTTGGTTCTCATCGTCATGGTCGCGGAGGATGGTCGGAACGATCTGGTCGCGACGGAGTTGCAAGAGGGCAAGGCTATCTTTGTCGGCTATAGTGTTCCGTGTGAGGAATGGGGAAGTCATGGTGAGCGGTATCAGTGAGGGTAATGGGTGTGGACAATCCCTAACTTGCTAGATCTCATTGCCTCTCCGCAAAGAAAAAAAGTATGTCATGCTCATTGCCTGATCGGGCCATAAGTTAGGGCTCAGGGCTCGGTCCTCCCATCCCCAGTTGCCGCCAATCACAGCGAGTCCGCAGTTGATGGATGAGTCGATCTGGTCCTGACAAGAGCCCCTCCCCCTCCATTGCCTTTGTTTCTCTCTTTATGCTCTCCCCCGACCCTCCCTTCTTTCCTTTTCTTTCTTTTCACCGTCCAAACAGCGGTTTTTATTGTCAGTCACTTCTTTCAGGTCTATGTCTTCTCGCCAGCAGCCGCCATGGCGGCAACCGCCCTCTAGTCCGGACGCGCAACTGCCTCCATTGAAGGTGTGGAACTCGTTGACCAAGTCCAAGACGCCCTTCGTCCCGATCGACCCTGCGGGCAAGAAAGTTGTGTGGTACGCGTGCGGACCGACTGTTTACGACGATGCGCACCTAGGACATGCCCGAAACTATGTTAGCACCGATATTATTCGCCGAATTATGCGCGACTACTTCAAGTTCGATGTCAACTTCGTTATGAACATTACAGACGTGGACGACAAGGTATGAATCAGGGTTGTGTATATGGATACAGCCTCAAGCGCGGTGACTCACCGATCCTATAGATCATCCTCCGCGCTAGACAACAACATTTGTTTAACGAATTCATCACCGCCAACCCTACGATCACCTCGGAGGTCTTAGATACCGTCAAAAGCGCTTTCGTCGCCTACTTAAAGAAGAACCTTCCCTTGCTCGACCCCGAAACCCCTCCGGCGCGGTACCAAAATGAGGTTGAAAAAACCTACGCAACTATCTTGAACGGTGGAGCTTTGCCAGGAAACGAGAAGGCAGGTGATGACGAGGCCAAGGTTAAGATGCACATCAAGACGGCTGCGTCTGCCGCAAAGGTCTTCGCACAGGCGGAAACCCGCCATGGCTCGAGCGCCGACCCTGCTCTCTTTGCTGAGTCGTTCTATTCAAACGCGCAGGATCTCATTCTGCCTTATCTCGATGCTCTGAAAGGTGCATCGGTTGACGCGGACGATCACAGCATCTTCACCAAGTTGACTAAGAGATACGAGGAACGATTTACTAAGGATATGCGCGACCTGAACGTTCTTGATCCCACCGAGTTGACTCGCGTGACTGAATATGGCGATGAGATTGCGGCCTTCGTGGATCGTATTGTTAAGAATAACTTCGGATATGCTACAAAGGATGGATCGGTGTACTTTGATATCAATGCCTTCGAAGCGGCCGGCCACCCGTACGCTCGGCTTGAGCCATGGAGTCGATCAGACAACAAATTGGCTGCAGAGGGTGAAGGTTCGTTGGCTAGCAAAACGACAGAGAAGCGCGGTGCTTCCGATTTCGCTCTCTGGAAGTCGTCCAAGCCAGGGGAGCCAAGCTGGTCTAGTGCCTGGGGCAAGGGCCGCCCTGGTTGGCACATCGAATGCTCAGCCATGGCATCAGCCCGGCTGGGCAATCAGATGGATATTCACTCTGGTGGTATTGATCTTGCCTTCCCGCATCACGACAATGAGCTGGCCCAGAGTGAGGCATACTGGCACGGTGATCACAAGCATGAACAATGGGTTAACTACTTCCTTCACATGGGCCATCTGTCCATTCAAGGATCCAAGATGTCCAAGTCGTTGAAGAACTTCACTACCATCCGAGAAGCGCTTGATCGCAAAGACTGGTCTCCGAGAAGTCTGCGCATTGTTTTCCTGCTGGGTGGCTGGAAGGATGGCGTTGAGATCACAGACGACCTGGTAAACACGGGCAGCTCATGGGAGGAGAAGGTGAACAACTTTTTCCTCAAGGTTAAGGATCCTGCCGCTCTCCAGTCATCAGGCACCGACACCACCTTTGCTGCTGATCTGGAAGCGGCCAAGAAGGCCGTTCACGACCAGCTCTGTGATTCTTTCAACACTCCCGCTGTCATGGCATCGATCTCGGAACTCATCTCCAAGTTCAATATTGCCGACAAGGCCGCCGTGCCCTCCCAGGATGTTCAAGCTGCAGCCCAATGGGTAACCTCCATGGTGAACATGTTCGGTCTTAACGGGACCGCCTCGGCTGATAGCACCGAAATCGGCTGGTCTGGTATTGATATCCCCGAGGAGGCCAAGCCCTACCTGTACCCTCTATCGGCCATGCGTGACACACTCCGTGAAGCCGCACGATCCAAGGCTGGAATCTCCGCCAAGGATATCGAGGCGGCAGTTGCCCAAGCGTCGGCACCCCAAGAGGCTTCCGAATCCGCTAAGCCATACGCTGAGCTTTTCTCTAACTTCCGTAACAAGGTAGTCTCTTTGGAGTCCTCTGATTCTATAGGCAAGGATATTCTGTCCCTGTGCGACCGTGTGCGAGACATCGACCTCTTCGATGTTGGTATCGCCCTCGAAGATCGGGAGAACCAACCTGCCCTGGTCCGGCCAGTCACCCAGGAGATGCTCAAGGCGCGGGAAGAGAAGGAAACTCGGGCTCGCCAAAAGCAGGCTGAAAAGCTGAAGAATCAGCAGGAAGCTCTCAAGAAGGCGGAGAAGGGCAAGCTGAGCCACCTGGAGATGTTCCGTACCAGCGAATACACTGCCTGGGACGATGAAGGCATGCCTACCCGCGACGCTGCCGGTGAGGAGATCACCAAGAGCCGGGCGAAGAAGCTCCGCAAAGACTGGGAGCGTCAGAAGAAGGCACATGAGGCTTGGTTGGCTACCCAGGCCAAATAGGAGCCAACAACAAAAGAGAGCATTTGATTTTTAAATATCTAGTTTGATAGGTATTGGGTATTTTGGGGGTGGGTTTCCACTTTGCATCGCGAGGCGTCTCGGAATATATCCTTCTTGTCCTATACAAGCATATTTCCTGATTGGGATACTTTAAGCACCATCTTGATTTGCTGAATAGTCTCACTAATTGTTATCACCGTAGATTTGTCCGACCTAGCTATATCCTATCCGGCATCCCCCATGTACCACAATACACATGCAGTGTAGGGCCTGATGTGAAGTCCATAATCAGAAAGATGTTACTCGGCCCGACAAATCCGTGCCTGCGGAGTGTGGAGGCCCGGAAACCCACCACCTTATTAAATACTGGAGTTGGAGAATGTGGGATGACCATTTCCATTTTCTTTTTCCTCGTCTCTCCATCATCTCGGATTTACTCTACACTCAAGATGGCTGTACAGACAGGCCTCGATTATATGCGTTCGCGCACGCTGGTCGATTGTGATACCATGGATGATGAAGGTGAGTCAACTGGCCTTTCTCCAGGGGTGTATCGTAGAGATATTATGATACCATTCCCAGATCGCTGACTGCTTTCTAGTCGCCAAAACCCTGGGCCCATTCCAGGACTGCACTTCTAACCAGGTAAGCACATGGACGTGCTACCCGTGGACTTAATTAGGCCATGAAATTGACCGTCCAGGCCATTGGACTCGGCGAGCTTTCTAAGCCGGAGCGATCTGCAATCATTGTCTCAGCGCAGTCAGATGCGGCAGCGCTGCATGCGAAGTACTCCATGGATATGAACGAACTGGCTGTCGAGATTTCCGTGAGTTGTGTTTTGATTATAGCATTGGTGGACTTGATGAAGAAGTCGACTAAACGGATTAATAGATGGTTAAATTGTCCTTGGAAATGGCAAAACACATCCGTGGACGTGTCCATGTACAGGTCAATCCTTACTATTCGTACTCGACGGAGAAGATTATCGTCAATGCATTCCGTATGCTGGACTCTTTCCACTGACAGTGTTCTGTCTCGGTTAAATCTGATGCTGATGATATCAATCATAGGAATCGTGCAATTGTTCCAGCATTACCAGCCCGATTTCGACGTGTCTCGCATTTGTATCAAGATTCCAAGTACATGGGAAGGAATGATGGCCTGCCGCACACTTGAATTAGCTGGTGTGCGTACTCTAGCGACGACTCTGTTCAGCATGGCTCAAGCTGTGCTCGCAGCTGAGGTCAACTGCACTTACATCGCACCGTATGTGAACGAACTGAAGGTGCATGTGCAACCAGGGTAAGTTTCAAACTGTTTTTTTAAAATCCTACCTAATAATCCTGCCTCTTTAGTTACGTGGACAATGCCAAATTGCTCCCGCTTTGCGCAGCTATTCAGAAATACTACGAGTCCATCAGTTCGCGCACCATAGTCCTCCCCGCTAGCTTGACTTCTGTCGAGGAGATCTTCTTCCTTGCTGGGGTGGATCACATTACTATTTCACCTGGGCTGTTGACGCAATTGAAACAACCTTACGCAGGAAATGTCAAGTCATTGTTTGATATTGCGCCGACACTTCCCATCCCGGCACGGGGTGTCTCTTTCATGAACGATCGTGGAAGCTACCAGATCACGTTTGCCCGAGACCAGGGTGGTGCTAGCCAGATTAAGCTGACTGAGGTAAGCACATACACTGATCGACCTTTAAGCTTCGCTGACAGAGCCCAAGGCCATAAATATCTTCTGTGATGCCCAGGATAAGTTGGAGCAGCTTATGAGGGGACATTACCCATAGGTCTTAGAATTTTGATACCTCATGATTAAGTCAATGTCATTTTATTCGAGCTGTAACTTCATATATTGCAGGAAATAGAAGGAATTGAAAGAAATTAGCTCCTGAAATGCCGTCTACTTTCTGAACTTTTTATACTTCTAGTGCACGTGATCACACGTCATCCATGGCTCCAATTCTCGTCGCACCTCCAATTGCCTTATTTCCTTTTTCCCTTATTGTCAACTTGCACAGAGCTGGATCTTCCAGCAATTACATCTGTTTATATTGGCATTCTATTTTTACATTGTTTCGCTTCCTAACCCTCTATTGAGAGTACTTGAAAGTACTTGGCTCTGAGTCGCACGGTTCGCCTGTAAGATGTTCCCTTCGCAGGCGGCTAATTTTAACATTGAGGCCCTTAGCGGCATCTGCGGGTAAGTTCACCAAGCTGTACTTGTCTTCTTTTCATTTTTGGTGGCCTTCCATTCGCTGTTATATTCATTTAATGCATGCATGCGTGACAGCGGATCTAGATCTACTTGGCCCGATGATCTTTGCATGTTTATGTTTTGTTTTTCTTAATCCAATACTAACCAATCCAGATCTATTTCTATTGCCTGCTGGGTCGTCGTATTCTCCCCTCAGATCATCGAGAACTTCCGACGTGGCTCTGCAGATGGCCTCTCTCTCATCTTCCTCATCATCTGGTTGGCTGGCGATGTGTTCAACATATTAGGTGCCGTCCTACAAGGCGTTCTTCCTACCATGATCATCCTTGCAGTGTATTACACTCTAGCAGATATCGTTCTGCTGGGCCAGTGCTTTTACTACCGGGGGTTCAACCTCAGGGAGGAGCTATCCCCCTCGGCCACACCGGACCTTTTCGCAGCCAACGGTACTACCGATGCGGAGCTGAACGGCGCCGATCAAGCAGCACCAACAGAGAGATCAGCCCTCATCCCAAAGCCCAACGGCCAGGCCCAAACCCAAGACCCAGCTACAAACGTAACTGGACAGCAACCCCAAGCCGGGCCACATCCACCCTCCGCCGGAAGACGGCACTCAGCAGCGTCGTACCATGATATCTTCCACTCGTCGGTAGACGCTACCCATCTATCACCCGCGACGCCCTTCGTGGAACCCAGCTCCGATTCCGCGGAACTGCGTGCTCAACGCGCCCGCCGTCGCCGCATCTCCGCCCTCCAATCCGTCCTGTTCAACTCCACGGCTGTCGCTCTAGTCTGTGCTGCAGGTGTGATGGGCTGGTTCGTCAGCCCGGCAGCAAAGTCATCATCGCCAGACTCGGAACCTCTCACCATGGACGTTCTGGGTCAAGTATTTGGCTATTTCTGTGCAGTTTTGTATCTTGGCTCGCGCCTGCCCCAGCTTCTCTTGAACTACCGCCGCAAATCGACGGATGGTGTTTCCCTGCTGTTCTTCCTCTTTGCTTGCATTGGGAACTTGACCTATGTGCTCTCTATTCTGGCATACTCGCCTATTTGCCATGGGTCTTCCGAAGAGGTTCTGGGGCACCGCCGTCACCGTGCGCATTGTCGTCCTGGTGAGGCGGCTGCGCTGTATGGCCGGTATATCTTGGTGAACTTGTCCTGGCTGGTTGGTAGTGCTGGCACGCTGCTGCTGGATATGGCGATATTTACACAATTCTTCCTGTATCGCGATGGCAAAATTGATGAGGAGGAAGAGTAGTTATCCAAGAATTGGATGTAAGTTACGGTACATACATGGATGGTTTGAAAAAATATTGTAGAACTTCAGCTGCCAGCTACCTTATTAACAGTACCTGTGCCTAGCAATACTCCTATTCTACGGCGGTAAATAATAGTAAGGGCTTAAAGCAATATGGTATATTCCCATCCCCCCTACATCGTTTGTACCTACAATGTAACAACCTTCTATAGCGGAAAGCAAGTTGAAACTACAAACTGCGTATTATAGTACAAGTATGAAGCTACAACTAAATGAACTAAACGCTGGAAGTGAGCACGAGGCCATCCATTCCCGAGAGAACAGCCCAAAGCCATAACCAAAGGAGAAAATAGGCGAGACACATGCTTTGAAACAACTGCCAACACATCCCATGCTTGTCTTTTAGTTAGAAAAGGGAGGATAATGCGTTGTTGCTGACCTGGCTATTAACCATGAGGTTCTGATATGATATCCAACCGACGTATGGATGTCCATCGTAGCAAAACATCTCTCCTCCTGAACACCTCAAGAGAGACAGAGCGAAAGAGCTGCAGGGCCAGTCAGATCGACTTACGATGCTGCGCAGGACACGCCTCCACTTATACATGGATATAGAAGCAACTGGGCTTCGGTGGTGCCAGCAAGTTCTGATAATCATAATCGCACTCAATAACACCACGTCACTGCGGTCTTCATCAAAGTAAACGTCGGCCCATTGGCCTCGACGAAACCATATTACAGTTCTCTGAGATGTTCACTAAATGTGCACCAACCGAACCACGCATTCGCCTTCAGTAATGAAGAGAGAGTAAACTGGCGGTCAGTATAAATTTGCAAGTTGAGTTCTCGAAACGGGAGGATACATCCACGAAGCAGGGGATGGACATACACGATTGGCCCGTTTCGGCCATGAACCATCAACGACAGGGGCAAAATGCCAGACCCTTAGACCTGAAACATATCCGATAGTTTTGTGTCATCCCATACTCGTAGCGCCATTCTGCGCTTGATGAGGGTATACCAGCTCCTGGGGGAGATGCAACTTTACCGCTGAGCCAACCATCCCCATCGAGACGCAGGCGTCTCGATACTGACAGACTAACAAAACCATACCAGTGCAGATTATGACTTGCAGGACAGGGATGAGTGAAAGACAGAAGTCCTAGCGAGGTGTAGGGGGGCCGGCGCCAATATAAGTTTCACGGAGAACGAATAGAAGTCAGACAAAGTCCGAGCCCTAAGCGCCCACAGCCTATCATTTTGCCTTCGAGTATACTTACATACTTACTTGCAGGACTAAGTCGACTTGTAAACCCAAGACCTTTCGTCTCAGTTCTCTCGACGATCCCATATTCACGATATCCGGTCTATAAGATCCGTGGAAGCCTCCCAGCCAACAATATATCTATATGGAAAGCTGCTGTTGAGTTGGGTTTCACTCTTTGCAGCGTTGTTCCCAGCCCAACTTTTAGATGGCTTTATCAGTAAGACAGGAAATGGGTATATATACTCCAGTTCGATCGCAGGATGGGGAGAAGTATTCAGAGATCAACTCGAGATACAAAGCACATTAGCAAAGACCACCTACAAGCACCTCATCCGATCAAGACAAGCTATCTACTATTTACCCAAACAACCAACGCGATGCCCGGGCTTTTGAACGAACCGCGGATAGTGGTCGGTGAAAGAACCGAATCGGACAAATGGTCCGCTTGCGATGGTGTCGAGGCACATAAAATGGGCACATCCTCTGTCATAGCAATCGCCAACGAGGAAGGCTTTTTGCTCTCTAACATTTCGTCAGATGAGGGTAGGGAGGGCCGTGTTGCACGAGAGTTGTGTGCACGCTACAGTGCAGACAAAAGGCACTTCGGCAACAAGCCGGTGGATGTGTGGATTGTGTATAAGCGTGGAAACAGCAGTGGACCGAGGATCCGGGGGATCATGCGGAGAATCCAACCTGCTCGGATTGTCGAGCAGACGTATCGTTCGGAATCCTTCATGAATTGGCCTACTGACGAAGGTGCTCTGTTTCGCCTGGAATTGGTGGATGGTGCTCCCATGGCTACTATGCGCCGGCAGGATGGATATGGATCTCCTGTTGTGGTCACTGGCAATGGACCGATTCTGGAGCCTGGCCTATAGAGGGCCCTCGAGTTTTAGCAGACTTGGGCTAGGGTTGGGTTGTGTCCTAAATTGAATATCTATTGGTGTTTGGAAGGGGGATCTCATATCTAAGAGGTCGGAGTTTACAAATTGAACTACTTTGCTTTTCGGAACTCAGATTAATAAGATAATTTAGGAGAAGACAGTAAAATCAGTAAATTGAGACAAATCTTACAACGAAAAGTTGCGATACCTGGTAACACCTCGCTACATGCGGCTTATGAGAAGAGAGAAAATAACAAGTGGAAAATCATTCAGGGCGAGCTTCCACCTTCCCCTTCGCAACCTCAGACCAGTTCGTGCTCAGCGTGGTCCCCTGGCTTTCGGTGTAGCTTTTGATCATAGCCCGGCGCGTCTCTGGGTCAGCGTTGGCATACAGCTTCTTGAAGAACCCATCGACAGCATCACCACCTTCGTCATCCGATACATTTTCATTATCCCCCGACTTGTCCTTTGATTTCTTCTCAGTGAGCGAGGATGCGACCTTGTCCCAATCCTTGGTGCCGTGGCGTGAAGAGGTGGGATACGAAGGGCCCGCGGTAGTTGGCGCCTTTTGCTCGGCTGGACGGTCGGTGAGTGAACCTTCGAGAGCACTCCAGTTCTGGCCGGATGTCATCTTTCGCAGAATGAGTTCAATCTTGGTGCTCTTGACTGAGACTTTGGACTCGGCGGGCTTGATAGATGCATAGAGCGGGTCGAGGGTAAAGTCGTATTCAGAACCAGATGGGAGGGGGAATTGCAGCGAAACCTTTTGCAGAATTAGTTATGAGTCCAATAATGGCCGGGAACAATATCACCAACCCATTCTTCTTTCATATCAACTGCAACATTGTCCTTTGAGATTCCCTTGACGTAAAGAGTCACAACCACAGAATCCCGTGACTGATACCATTCATGGCGAACCCTGTCCGGAGTGGTCGAGGTAGACGTAGCACTGGTGTTTGAGCTTTGAAGTCGAGAAGCTAAAATAGCCTCCACTGGGGATAAGGTCGATCCCTCTGAAGGCTGAGGCTCAGTCTGCTGCGAGGCTGGGGCCACTCCCACGTTGTTGCTAGCGCCGAGGCCCGTCAACTGAGCCTTAATTTCATCTGCCGTCGGAACATGTATGGAAGACGGAAATTCAGCAATAGACACAGCGCGCTTCGGATCGTCCTTAGGTAACTCTGCCAGCTTCCGTTGAAGTTTGGCGGTCCAAATTGGCATTTGGGCGCTGTAATTGTTTCTGGGGCCACCCCACCCGGATCCAGGTCCACCCATAGCAGCCTGCACCTGCTCCGACTTATTCTCTGGCGCTTTCTGGCTCTTTGTTTTCTCCGCGATAATTCCAAACGCAAATTCTGCATCTCCATACCGCTCAAGCTGGTACAGCGAGACGGCGCGGCGCATCTGAGCGGAGATGATCAGCTCGCGGTTTCCCCGCTCTTTGGCGAGTTGGAGCGCAATTTCGGCATCGTTCAGCGCAGCCTGGTAGTTGGGTCCGCCATTTTCGGGCTTGAGGCGCGAATAGGCAGTCGAGCGTGAGATGTAGTAGGCCGGAGCGCGGGGTAGCTCGCTCAAGGCGCGGGTGTAGTGTTCGATAGCGTTAGGGTAGTTGGATTCGGCCGAGGCCGTGTCACCCTGAGCTGCAGCATTCATGGTGATACGATGAGGGAACAAAAGTTGCTTAAGTGAAGAACAGCATGTGCAATCCAGAGAAGAGGGTTGAATGAGCCTCGGTGGCCCAAGCTCCTGTCGATCGCTCATGTTGGATCACGTGGTGTGTTTGTGAGGGGAACGTGAGGGGAAGGACACTATGACTCCAGTGCATTAGTTGGATGTCTGTATTAATTGAACACCCTGCTCAATAGACCCTTGATTATTGATTAAGTACATAGTGTAATGTTATTATTTTCCCTTCAGATAGTTTACACGAGCTCTGCATTTCCGAACTTCTTACTATACAAGCCCAAGGCTCGGATCGGCCAGTAGAACTTGTAGTTGGGGTACGAGATCATGCTATAAAGATGGTTAGTAAGTAAATAAAAAAAAAAGGTAAGCATCAGGACGGTCTCACCAAGACTGATTGAATACACCCTCAATGGCCTCCTGTAGCCACTCGCCATTCCGCTGCTGGCGAGACATCAACAGCTTAATGCCCCTCTCCAACGGTTCTTTGTGCGGGTAGCCCGCCTCCATAAGCGCAAGAAGAGACCAAGCAGTGTGACACACCTGGGACTTTTCGTGCTGAACATACTGATGGGTCGAGCTACTAAGATATGACTCGCCCCAGCCACCATCGGCCTGCTGTTTCTCAATCAGGAAGTCACAACCGCGACGAGAGTCGGCGCTCGTTTCGTATGTCTCGCCAACGCTGGCCAAACTTTCGAGCGCGAACATCGCTGCGTAGGTGAAGCAGATACCCCACGAGCCGTACCAGCTACCGTCCGCGCGCTGTACGCGCTTGATGTAGCCGACGGCCTTCTGCTTCGCGGCGCGGATTTCGTCGGCGCGGTATTTGGGGTAAAATCTGCTAAAGAGTGACAAAGCCGTAACAGACGCAGTCGTGCACTCTGGGTGGTCGTAGCTGATCATGATTCCGCCGAAGACCTCTGCGGCATTGAGCCACTCGACCTTGGGTGAAGCGCGGGTAATTTCGTACTCAGAGAAGCCGCCGCTTGGGTTTTGCATAAGCAAAAGACAGTCAACAGCGTCCTTCAAGCGTTGTTCGGGGATCAGCTTAGGGAAGCCGTGCATTTCCTGTAGCTGAAGTGTAGACCGGAGACCCTCGGCAGTGCAATCGCTAACTGTGTACCCTTGATCCTTGGTGCTGAACGGCCAAGCGCCCTTACGGTGCTGGCGGTAGCATTTCTCTTGATCTGGCACATTCTCTCGTAATTGATGATCGTCAAGGAATTCGAGAGCTTTTGTCAACATCGGCCGCCATTTGGGCTCGTCAGCGAAACCAGCGACGACGATCGCCTGGGTGACGAATGCCGTGTCCCACACTTGCACGCCATTGGTTCCATTCGCAAGCATGCCCTCGCCCTTTACCCACATATAGTCATTCAACCGCTCCCTGTGTTGGCGGACAGAGTAACTGTCAGGGCCGTCGTGGATAAAGCAAGCCACCATATTCATTGGGTTGTTGACAGGTCCCAGCCCCGCATATTTGGTATTCTCATCTTCCATGCGAATCAATTCCCAGGTCCATTCCTCAGCTCGCTTGACAATACTAGGGAGTCGAAGATAAGGGTTCCAGACCCGAACCAGCAGTTCATTAGCTGTATTCAACAGCCATGTCTTGGGGTAATAATTGTCTGCCTCGTGGATCGAATTGCGATGCGCAGCAAAATCGACAGAGCTGTATGGCTGGGTGTATAATTCCTCGCGTAGCTGTCTTGTCAAGTCGTCTAGAGGATGGGACCATTGCTTAGACCACAGCCAAGACATTGGGAGGAACACCTGGCGCATATGAATCCACCACCGCCAAGGGGCAAAGGGAACCCAGTCAGGAAGAAGCCTATGTCGTCAGTTAGTGAAAGAGAGGTTGTACATGTTGCAGTGCGTGACTAACCAAATCTCAGGGGGAACTGGGTTGACACCCTCCCACTCCATCACCCCAAGAATGCTGAGCCAGAACTTAGCCCAGTGAGGGCCGTAGATGGCGCCTCCAAACTTATGCAGAAGGCCCCTGGCTTTGATCATGCGCGGATCCTCTTCGCTGACACCGATCAAGCGCAGTGCCACATAGTTCATACAAGTACCGAAGACGGAGCTGTGGCCTTCGATGTGTAGACCCCAGCCACCGTCCTCCGGATGCTGACGAGCAAACAGATAACGCTTGATCTCTGTTGCATATTCCGGAGGAATAGGGGTATTAGTCACGTAGTAAGTGATCAAAATACCCGGCAGCAAGAACATAGGGCCACCGTACTCGCAGGCCCAGTTTCCGGGCTCCAGCTGCAGATGCGAGAAGAATGAAAGTCCATTCTCGGCAGCTTTCAATGGCGTCTTGGCCTCTGGTAGCTCTGGAAGACCCTATATGCGCCGTCAGTATTGGAATTCCGGTCAAGTGTGTGGGGGTTGAATACCGTTGGCAGTCCTAAGTGATATTTATCAGCCACGGATTGCGGCCATTCGTTGTTTTCCGCATCAGATTCGAGATACCGCCATGTTTGACGGCCTTCCTCGTCGACCAATCGCCAGCGCGTATAGTCGGTTTTAAGGTCTCCATTGGCATCTGGGGTGAGGTGGCCCTCAGTTGGGGTTCTCCATGGCCCGATATGTGGAGTAGAAGACATGATATGAGGAATTGTGCCTTTCTCGCCAATCTACATACATGTATGTAACCAAGACGATAAACACCTGGAGGCGGGCAGGGGAAGCTTAGTCATCAGTATCACGACTGCGGTGTAGAATGAATCATGTGATTCCAGGCAAACAAATTAATCAAATTAATTGAAAGACGATGAAGACGATGAGGAAGACGATGAAGAGATGAAAGGTCGGAACGAGGGAGGTCTTTAGCTTTGGGATGAGAATCTTGATGGGATGAAGATTCCCCGGAAAAGGCTTGATCCGGTAGAAGTGAAGCTATCCCCAGATTGTGGAGATGCCGAGGATGATGAGGTCGATGGAGATTAATGAATTGATCGAGAGATTGAAGATGCAGAGAAGCAATATCTGTAGGATATATGCGGGTTGTAGAACATTTGAAACAAGCTCTGTTGGCAAGACTCATTACTGTATTTGGTCCCAAGGTGCAGAATCTCAAATCTCTGCGTAGAGAGATATTGTCACGCTGAAGTTATCCAAATTTCCTGAATAGGCAATTCCCAGGTCTTGGCTGAGGTGTGGATAATATTGGAATGTGCTGATATCGAGCTTAGCTCGACTTGTATGTCATGTTGTACGGTTGTGTACAAAGCTCCGAGGATATGACTGCGAGATCAGGTTGAGTCCCCGGGGTCATGTGTATACAAGAGGAAGAGAATCTTGGACATGTAGTATGGCATAGTAACCAATTCTTGATGTGTATAGATCAAGTCCTAGCAAAGGTCAAGTGATTCTATCTTTTACCAGTATTAATCCAATTGTTACCTACTGTAGGTATTGATATTTACATAGTTATGGAGGTAATAGTAGTTATGTACCTACTAACTACCTAGGTAGGTAGGTAGGTATGTAGGTATGTATGTAGGTAGCCTTGTACCGTTGTGTCATGTAAGCTCAATTACACCCGGACAGGTCCACTGGCATGCTGTCCTCCCCAGAACCATCTCGTCTTGCTCAAATCCACGGCAATGGCTGAGCCAACCATCCACAATTTGGAAATAGACGGTGGTCCAGATCCTTCAGTCCAAGAATTCATCGACAACACCCTCGCAGCCCTCGTCAATGAACTCTCACGCTCCCCGGCAGAGGCAAACATTTCCATCACCCTCAAGCGCAGAGCCAGCCCAATTGCTTGCATTATCAACCCAACCACCGGAGCTTTGGAAGCGAGTCCGAGAATTGATACATACAGAAAATACTCTTGGCCTGGGAAAACGGCATATGAGGCATGGAAATTTAGTAAGATCTTGCCTCCTCCCACAGTCCGAACACCAACTGGACATCCTTCCTGGATAACAACTGACCGAGTCTGGGTGTTCTGATAGCTGTCATCCTCCGAATTCTAGCTATATTGGACCAAGTTATTCGAACGGGCCAGCTGATCTCCAAGAGGTGAGCTAGCAATGTCCACGGACCCGTCTGGAAGGTATACTGAACACATCAATACAATCACCAGAGATATATACTATATCGACCCGGAATTCTTCCGCATGCAGTATATCGTGGACGGCATCATTGATGACCTGGCGTACACCATCGGAGTGAATAGGACAGCATTGAATGTGGTTTGTCCTGCCGAATGCTCTAGTACCACAGCACTGCGAAGACGGGCTGCTGACATCGTGCACGACTTTCTAGGAAGCAGCAGCAAAAGGGCTGGTGACCGGAGACTTTCGGCTGATCCGTGGCTCCCACATTTTGATCGATGCGCAGTCTGCCACCGAGGACAGTCTGATTCCTCGCATAGAGGACGGAGACGAGATCGACATTTCACGGGTCCGCTGGGTACTCGTCATTGAAAAAGAGGTATGGAGTATGGAATGACAGCATATGCAGCAACAGTACGCTGAGCCCCTGTCCACAGGCAGTCTTCCACCGGCTCGCGCGAGTAAGTTACCACACCAGAGCACTAGCCGGGGAAGGAATTATGGTCACGGTAAGCTGCGTCTCTGATTTAGCATATCCTGTCCCCCAGACGGGTAACTGAACTCAACGTTACTCCAACAGGGTAAAGGATACCCCGATTTCATGACACGAACGTTCCTGCGTGCAATGTCCGACTCCGCGTCCAAGCAGAGCAGACGTCCGCCCCGTTTCTATGCGCTCACCGATGGTGATCCCCATGGTATGGCCATCATGTCGACGTACAAGTACGGCTCGGTGACACAATTACACCAAAATGCTCGTCTCAGTATACCGAGGCTGCAATGGCTTGGTCTTCGCGTGTCGGATATCATAGCAGTGCCGGAGGTACTCGGTGACACGGCTCTTCTTTCGTTGACAATGCGAGACCGCAAGAAAATTATGGCTATGCTTCGGAACAGTCCTGTCTGGGCGAGCGATGGACCGGAGCCAGAATGGCGTGCTGAATTGCAGCGGATGCTGGTTTTGAATCTGAAGGCGGAGATTGAGATCTTGTATGGATGCCAAGGGGGTTTGGAAGGGTGGATTAATCGGAGGATGTTTCGGCAGGAGTAAAATGCTGTAGGATATGTATATCTAGGAAGGCATAGATGCATAGACCACATAAAATAAAGACAGGAGCATAATACTCGCCAAGGATCTCCAATACTCCAGTAGGAAAATGAGCCAACATTGAAGAGAGTACTAAACCAGATGCAATTTTAGCAAGTCGCAAAAAGAGAACATAACAGTGTATCGAAATTCTGCATGTATTTAATGCGCTATCATAATGCGAGGATAAGAATGCACTGTACAGACCGAGAAGCCATCTCATATCCAAACCATGCAAAGAGAAAAAAGAAACCCTCGAACGCCAGTCATGAAACCTTGAATCCCGCGCAGCACAAGCAGACCATATTGACAGACATCCGTATGTGCAGCAGCGAGATAACCGAGGCATTCAACCACAGTCCAACCCGACTCACAGCCCCAGGCCCTTCTTCACCTCGTCCCTAACCTTCTGCTCGTACTCGGCTCTCCGCTCGCGCCACATCTTAGCAGCCTCGACATTGGCGGGGCTCTCGTCATTCGGCTCGGCAAGCATGCTCATAACGGAGATGAGGATCTTCTCCACGCTCTGGATGGGCGACCAGCGCTCCGAGGCGTGTTCGTAGTGGTTTGGGTCGTCGCCGGGGGGATGAAGGATGGAAATGCAGACGGTTCCGTTGGGGTATACTGTATTCCGATTGCATAAGTAATGTGTTTGCCATTGTGCGTTGAGTAATGCGAGCAAGTAGCCAGTCGCAAGTCTCTGTCTCTGTCACGTACCGTTCGGGTGCCATACGCCACCTCCGATAAACTTCATCGTCGGCGGGCTCAAGGGGTAGTCCCTTGGGAACTTTAGTTCCGCTGCGAAGACGCCGCCCTCGAAGGGGGTTTCTTCCGGGCCTTGGATCAGGGCTTCCCAATAAAACATGTCATCTTCGGAGACGGGCCCTGCGGTGATACCCTCTGGTGGGTTGGTGGAGAGGTTCTTGTATTCGTGGAAAAGGCGCTTCTGAGCGACGGTGGACGCCATCTTCGCTGTTTAATTGATTCAAAAGCGAAATGCGTTCTGGAAATACTTAGGTGGCAGGGTTGTCTGCGGGGGCTTGGGTGGGATAAATGGTGGGGATGGAATAATTCCGGGGCGGTGGACGAGGCGTGGCGATACCGTTGGGGAACCTGTATTTAGGGAAGAGGAGGTCCAAAAAAAAAAAAAAAAGTGCGATTGAACAAGGACAAAGGGAATGACAATATTCTTGGTTTAAGAGCAAATATTACATCTAAATCGTGAATTTATAGTACAGAAACTGACCCTCATCACCAGTCAAAATAATCACCGTCACCCCCATCACCAATGTCACCTCCGTCACCCCAAGGATCGTCTGCACCCCAAGGGTCTTGAGGTTGATCCTGGAAGCCTTGTGATCCCGGGTCTACTGGCTCGGATGGTGGTGCATTGGGGTCGGTTGTGCTGGCTCCCCTCTGCATTGCTTCATACCCAGCCATTGCACCTGCGGTGGTAGCACCGGAGACCATACCATTTGGCGCACCACCGGCTGTCCCAACTCGCTCAAGTGTCCCAGCAGCGGCTCCACCAACAGCCCCGGCTTCACCGGCGGCAGCGCCTTCTGCAGCTGCACCGCCAGCGGGAGCCTGGCCGCCCATAGGGAACCCGGGCGGAAATATACCAAGGCCACCTCGTTGGCGGCTGAAGTAATCGAAATCAATACTTACAGCTGTAGCCAACATAACAGCACGTTGGTCGAGGGTCATGCCTAAATTTCTGTCGCGTGATGTCTTTGTGCCGAGAGCTGCAGAATCCATTCGCATTGCATAGACACCGGTGTCTGTGAAGATTTCGCGAGCAAAGCCTGCGAAATCGCGATTGACAGATCCAATCAATTGATCGTCTGCTGATTTCAGGGAGAAATCCCATGATAGAAACGGCTCATCAACGTAGGCAAATTGGTTGAATATACCCTGGTTTTGGTCGGGCGTCCGCGCCAGTTGCATCTGCTGTGCTTGTGATAAACCAGAGTCAGATAGCGAGAAACCACGAGTTCCCATGTCTGTCTCCGGGTTTGGGGACTGGTGATGCGTGAAGAGATTGTACTTTCGCCGCAAAGGCGCCCACTGCTGCTGGGCTTCGCCGATAACTCGCATCTGACCGAGACCAAGAGGGGATATTCTTGCGCTAGAACTCGTGCCAGGTTCAATGAGAGAACCAGATGTTGAGCTTTGACTAGAGGTGGATGCCGAGGAAGCATTTGGCGTTTGATCGAGAGGATCATAGACGTGAATTTGGGAGTTGATCCAAGAGAACGGGCGATTGAACTGTGATGGTCAGCCAAGCCAAAATCACAGCAAAGATGGCTATTTCATGCGCTTACTCTAAGAACCTCATTTTCCTGTCGGTCAAATACATGTGTCACGAAACTTCGATGGGTGTGGAACCATTGCCGTGCCATTGTATTTGCCAATCCCTTGTCCTGTTCTGCCATATATCCAATGTGATTTCCCTGCGCATCCATGATGACATACTTATTCGCTTGTTCAAATCCACTGAGGGAGTCAGTACGCATGTTTCTCTTAAATGGGCTTGCGCAGCACTCACATCATAACATTCATCATCTCTAGTTCTCGCTGTACGACTATACCTGAGTTCGCCAGTATTGAAATTGCCGGGTGGTTTTCTTTAAGCACACCTCTGGGATCTTCAGGCACGTAAACGGGAGAAAGCAGAGTGTTTTGCGAAGGGTCATAATTGGGACTTGTGGTATCTTGGGACTCGGAGGCAGCAGGTTCAGGTTGAGCCGAGGTTTCGACTTTCTTCGAAGACTGTATGGGATTTGGTCTTTTTATGCTATTACGAGGACCACGCCGCAATTCATGACTTCTGAAGCTTGAAAGAGCTCGAGTTCGCGCTGGTGTCCACTGCTTTTGCAGGAGTCGGAGCCTTAGACCCCACATGGTAGTTGAGAGGGACCAGTTTAGCTTAAACGTAAGGGTTGAGGCAAAAGACTGATGGAATGCGAAGTTGGTAAGTAACCCGTGGACTCCACCGCCGAGAGGCTGAGGAACCGATGACGGAAGGCCACTGCGGAGATAATCGGAGATAGCGACGACAATTGCTTTGTAGATCGTCTACTCTTACTTGAGGCATGGGGTTATATTTCTGTGACATCCAGATTATTTCAGGTCAATCCAATACTAGTTATTCAATTAGTTACGAGTATCACTGATGGGTGCTTTTCCAGGCGTGAGAAATCGCATCTCAAGTCAACTCGAATGCATATACGTAGTAGACCAATGAGCACATTGGCATGTCTTAGATAGAATCACTAGATTCGATATGAGCATGCAGGAGTCCGTTTCCATGTACGGAAGTAAGCTTGCCAAGTTTAAAGCACATCTCGGCATGTCCAAAAGAGATTCATAGTAATTTTATCGGATCAATCCGTCCAGCGGCACCAAGCTCCATGACTTGATCACAACCCATCGGGAGCTGTATGCGTTTCTTATATAAAGCAAAGAGCATATGCCCAAAGTCTTCACAAAAGACCCTTGCGAGCCAATTCAATTTTCCGCGCAGCTTCGCCTGCCTTGAACCCTCCCTTCGAAACACAAACAGCACTTCCTTCTCCAAGTTCGACCTTCTCCTCGACATCAGGGTGGGGGCATGGGCAGTGGTGTGGGAAGTGTACACAAGCAAGAGTTCCAGGGCAGAGGTAGTGGTCGCATTGTGCTATAAAGAGATCATGATAGTCAGTTATGTGGTCCCGAGGGCGATGTGGACTTGCGACAGCATGTTCTCGGTAGAGAATTATTTTGAGTCTTACCTCCATTCCACATCTGTTGGTACCGGTCACTGTCACTGGGACTGTTCTGCGACCGCTGCTGTTGGCGTTGTTGCTCGCCGCCTCCGAACATCTGGTCGAAGAAGTTGAATTGGGCCTGGGCGACAGACACGAGAAGGAGAAGAGCCCAGAGGGCTTGGCGCCAGCTTTGCAACATAATTTGAATAATCACACGATATTTGCAGAGTCAAGTATTTGTATAGAAAGTAGAACGAGTTCGAGTTGGTGTATAGATGAAGCCAGCTTACGGGTACACACGTGACGCCAAGCCCGATCTCCGAACGAAAAACTTCCCCTTTGGAGCTTCACGATCTACACCTCCAAACACTCCAATTACAACCTACCATGTTCAAGCCCCGAGTGCTAACGCCCCTGCGGGCGCTGGAGCGAGCCTTTACCCCGACAATCCGGTCGACACCCGCGCTCTCGCAATCGCAATCCCTCCTGCGCACCCTCTCCGCAACACCCACATTCCCGAAAACCACACCAACACCCTCCCTCTCCAGCGCACTTCTCCCATTCATACAAGTGCGTCACGCCTCACACGCCTCGCAAGGAACGGCCAATCGACACTCACGTGATCCGGCCGGTAAGCGTCTCGGAGCGAAGCGCACGGGCGGCGAGTACGTGGTACCGGGATGCATCATTTTCCGGCAGAGAGGCTCGCTATGGTTCCCCGGTGAGAACTGCGGGATGGGACGGGACCACACAATCTATGCAACACAGGCTGGCTACGTGCGCTACTACCTCGACCCGCCGAAGCACTCGAAGCGCCGGTATATCGGAGTTGTTTTCGACAAGGATGAGCAGCTTCCGCACCCTCGCAATGCGCCCAGCCGGCGTAAGCTGAACATGGCCCCTGTGCCGATGGCCGAACGCGTCGAGGCTCAGTCTGATCTCGTTGCTTCTGTTGATGAGAACGGTGTTCGTGTGGCGGATGTCGAGGCTGTCGAGGCTGCGTCTGGCCCCCAGCTGCGCCCTGGCTACATGTACCGTGAGGCTAACTGGGAGATTGGTCGGGCTGCCGAGAGGGCTGGTATCACTGCTATGCCACATGACCGTGGTAACCGTTGGTTGGCGTGGAGGAAGCGCCAGCAGAGAGCCGAGCGGGCTGCTCAGCTGAAGAGTTTGAAGGGCAAGAAGAAGACGGCCAAGAAATGAGGACATTTGCCGTGTGTATGATGTCTTGTTCCAATAACTTCTGGGTTTCTGTAGCGATATGAGGATTTGTATCTGGTGTTCACTGTATTATAGAAAGAGCATTTACCCATCAACTTTCCCACGTTTATTACCTTTCCCCTTCTTTCTTTACGGATATATTGGCGTGCAATCGCCATTTTCAAGCCCATTCCATGGCATGCTGATGTATAAAGTGTGCCTCCCATAGTTGGCATTAGCACAGCCCAGCAAAGCCAATCGACAAGGTAATTTATTATCTAAATGTCAATTTAGAAACATGTATCTAAAGCCATTGGATCCTTCTCCACTCGCCTCTGAATCGAAATTAAGGCACTTGGGAATCCCGGATAATATCCGCCGCGATCTTCTCGGCAAGCATATCTATGATGCAGTTAGCACTTGGTAAACCAGAGCAGTAACCGAGAGAAACATACAAACCGTCGACTGGGGATGACCAGGAGGAAGGAAAGGAAATGCGCTAGCATCAACTACTCGCAGTCCATTCACCCCATAAACCCGGGCCTGAGAGTCAACCACAGCCATATCATCACGGGAAGTTCCCATCTTGCAAGTACAACTCGGGTGCCAAATGGTCATCACATTATCCTTGATAAACTCGAGGATCTGTTCATCGGACTGGACCTGTGGCCCGGGGTTATACTCCTCGCCGATGACCACGGGCCTCATAGCTTCACTCTGGAAAGCCTGGCGTATTCGCCTGAACATGGCAATGACAACTTCCTGATCAGCCTTGTCATCGAGCCAATTGGGATTGATCACTGGCAGATCTGAGGTATCTGCGGACTTCAAAGTGACATTTCCTCGGGACATAGGTGTAATCAGAATACCGAGTATCGAGGCATACTGGTATCCATCCCTTGGCTGGTTTGCCAGGAGATTTGACACATTGCCGATATACCCTGCGCCGGATATGTACTATAACCTCACGTGTTATACATCTTTCTCTCTATGTGAGGGAATATTTCTCTCACCTCTGCTTCAGGCCAGTCGGATGGAAATCCGGCTAATTTACGGTGCGTTCGCTCAGAGAAAGCCGAGCGGAAGAAGAGCGGAATCTTCTCGAAGGCCAAAAAGTCCGCGATTGGATTGGTGACGAATCCATTTTTGGCGACTAGAGCATCGACAATTTGGCCAGCCGCGTATAGCAGATTCGTAGCAAATTTAGTGAATGTCGTCACCCGCACACGGTACGAAGGAGCAAAGAACGGGTGATCCCACATGTTCTGGCCGACCCCTGGTCGATTGGCTATGATGTTGATTCCATGCTCTTGTAATTGGTCGGGCGGTCCAATGCCAGACACCATGAGGAGTTGCGGGGACTGAAAGGCACCGGCCGAGAGGATAACCTCTTCTGATGCTGAAAGAGTGATGGTATTGCCCAGCAAGCCTTTCACTTGAACTCCTGTTGCTCTTTTGTTTTGGTCAAAGACAACCTTCTTGGCAAGGGTATTTGTATAGGTTGTCAGTGAGTCGGGCGTGATCTTGTTTAGGAAAGCTGACTCGGAGCTGCTTCGGAGCTGGGTGGATGCGTTGATGGTCGATGCACAATACTGGGTTCCCATTATATTACCCAGGTTAAAGTCATCTACTTGATCAATGCCGATAGCCTCCATACCGAGGCTCATCCATGACGAGAAAGGCTGAGCGAAGTTAGCATACGACACCTGTAATGGGCCACCATCCGAATCGTATGCATTGATATCATAGTCCGCGGAGGCATTTGGAGCTCTGTAGTCAGTGTTCGGGGGCGTGAACTGGACGCTCTTTTGGTAGAATGGGAGCACTTCATCGAATGTGTAACTGCTGTCATTGACTGTAGCTGCCCATAGCTCCATAGACTCCCGTGTCGGACTGGATGATCCTAGTTAGTTAAGCCACAAACAAATATTCAGAGTCCATGGTCCTTTACCGTTGGTAGACCATAAAATTCAACGCCGACCTGGAGAGCAGTCAGCTTCGATCTGATATGTCAGGTTTGGAAAAACACCTACGACCCCCCGAGACATTTTCCCCGGGTGACATGAATTGCCCGCATATTAGCACCCGGTTGATCTCTTGTCACAAAGCCCCAATCCACCGGTGAGCTGAAATCAGGATCTGATCCCATCGTCAATGCAGCAGCTGCAGGAAACTCAGCCACAGACCCAAGCTCATAGTATCCCCCTGCTTCAATCAGCGCAACGTCGAAGTCATTCTGTGCTAGTCGCGTCGCGATCACGCTTCCGGCGGTACCGCCACCAACGACTACATAGTCAAAGGTTTGGTCCGCGATGGGAATTGCGCGTCGTTCCGCAGGCACGGATGCTACAGTACTCGCCTGGAGTACGAGGAGGACTAGAGTGGCCTGGAACAGCATCGGTGATAATGGGTGCAACCGCTGGAAACTTGAGGCAAGATGCGGCCGTATTACAGCGAAACAGAACCGATATGTACAATTCTCGACCGGAACATTGCAACTGTTGCACTGAAGTAGGCTCATCTCCGAAGAGCTTGCGGTCTTGAGGCATGCAGTAAATTCTGGTTTCATTGTATTGAATTATCCCAATGCACGGCAATCTCCGTTACCCGGGTACCCGACTACCTAGATAAGTGCACCCACCTGGTGGCTCAATGTTAAGCATAACCGCGGCCCGCCAGCCCTATCCATGGATGTGATAGACGAACTTTACCTGGGTACTTCTGATTCTCAACCTCAACGTTACATTACATGTGTACTCCGTATCTTAATTATAGAGAATGAATAATCCCTCCGAGAATGTTTATATTTTCGTCCCAGCTATGAAGTACTCCATACCTGCTTTCGACCCGCAATGTTAATCTGTACCTTGCATAAACCATCCTAGATGACCTACTAGCGTGGCTGGTTTGTTTTAATCTGCGCGAATCAATTCGTCAAGCTGCGCACGAACATTGAGTCTTATTTTAGAGCAATTACTACTCTCTAGGGGTCATTGATCGTCGGTCAAGTAACATGATATATATCACTGCATATTCCATCTTCCGAAGCCCTAGATACTTGGCAGTTTCGTCTAAATCAACCCAGTGCATACATAACATTCACCAGACATAGGAGAGTTTCAAAATGGAACTTATGCATAAGATTATTCAGAATCCGATGAACCTTCACGTCCATTTCTGTTCCAACCGCAAAGTATACTAACCCCGTGAAACGTCCGTGCGCAAAGTAAGCGCCAAAACCCCTGATTACACGACATTGCAAGAACAACCATCACTTGGATTTGCGTAGGCTCCCGGAGGCGGCTGAGTATCATTGCTTTCTTCCATTCGAGTCTGCTCAGCCTGCTCCGAATATAGGAGACCATACCTGACACTGCTAGACGTAGACATCTTCATACACACCGCATCAGCGGGACAAAAGATATCTTCCATGAAGAACCCGTTGCACAACCCGTTGCCTGCCTCGCTATCAAGTATTATTCCCCGTGCTACTGCTACCCCACATGGCCGACTCCAGGCTGACCGTGTTCCACAGGTGAGTGCAAAAAGGCCGCTGCGATTCTCGAATCCTTCATCAACCCGAAGCTCAAAATCGATGGAGAAATCCCACGAAAGATATTCGCGGGAGCCAAGGTAAGAGATAATACTACTAGGAAACAACCTGAGCGATCGTGACTTACTTTATGCCAGGGGATCGCCATATTCACAGCGTTCAGATTCGGATTCCTGGGCTCTATCCGCTTTGGGTCGGGACTGATTGTCGCTCGTCTCCCAGATGGCAGCTGGTCCGCCCCGTCAGCCATGGCAATGGGCGGCCTCGGCGCTGGTGGTCAATTTGGTGCAGAATTAACCGATTTCGTGTTCGTTCTGACTACTGATGCCGCAGTGAAGACATTCATGCAGTCGGGAAACTTGACCCTTGGTGGGAATATATCCATGGCTGTCGGGCCTATTGGTCGGAGCGCTGAGGCTGGGGGAGTAGTCGGTACCAAGGGTGCGACTGGAGTCTTCGCCTACTCCAAGACTCGGGGATTGTACGGCGGCCTTACAGTCGAGGGTGGTGTACTTGCCGAGCGTGCGGATGCAAACAAAAAGCTGTATGGGCGGAAGATTCGAGCGAAGGAGCTACTGAGCGGATCAATTCCACCACCACCTGAGGCGGGAGCCCTCATCGAGGTCTTGAACGGGGAGTTCTTCCGTATCGACGCACCTGCGGCACCAGCCACGGAGGGCACTGAACAGCCGTGCGAACATAATACCGAGGCTTCTACGCAACCCCCTGACGGGCAACCACGGGGGGTTTTGGTACCCGCTGCTGATCAGCCAGCAGCTGCTGAGTCAAGAGCAGAGCAGACGCCTGGAACTGCAGAATTACCCATCAGAGATCCTCACGGTGTACCTCATGAGCGAGATGCCCAGGAAGCGACGCCAGCTGCTGAAAGTAAACCAGCTATTGAGCTAGATACGGACGGAGCGTCCAACCAAACTACCCACGATACGCATACGTCAAACATACCCCAGCCTAGATTTACTGCTGATCATGTTTCGGATTTGGAGCCAAGTACACAACTGGAACTTAAAGGCAAAGAACCGGCAACTGGAGACACGCACGATACCACTCATGAGCCAGATATCACCGGGCCTATGCCCGCTACCGAGGGCCTGTCTGGCAGCAAAGAGACTACCCCTAGTACGAATCGCTGATTACTCAAGGCTTTGTTATAATACTGTTTGTCATATTGGTTTCCTGTGAGAATAAATAGATATTCAAAATGAGAAGGAGCAGTTCAGAGAACGGGAGCATGCCCCAAGCAGAGGAGTTTTGTTCGCCTCATCAGCAACGAAAGGCTTCTCAGGTGTGCGGTTCAACGCCGAGGTCGAACTGAATGATCGCTCAGCTCCAGTTCTGCCGATTGTGTGTAGCTTCGACGTGTATTGTGCGGCTTGATCTGATCTGAAGAAGCTCTGAGGCTTTTGGCCCTCAGACCAGGGGTTGACGCAATGCACAGAGACATCTTCTTATCAGGTGGTGCTCCTACAACTTCATCCATGGTTCTTTTTGCTTTTGGACAAGTTTTGCGTGCTTTGCCCGAGGGAATTCCGCCTCACAAACTTGATACCGGAACAAGGGCCGTTGACTCTAGAAACAAGTCGCCTTGCTTCTGAGAAGCCGACTAGGGCGTAATAATCGGCGAATACCGGAATGAATGGGAGCTCATGCGCCCACACAATAACTGGCTCGCCCACCGGCCATTTACCGTGGCGGTTTCTAGCGACGACGATGTTGGGTCCAACGATCAAGGAAACCAGGGCGTCCGATAATCGGTAGTCACCTGGCGGGGTGATCAACCATCCATGCTCGTCGAACTCGATTTTGTCGTAGTAGTGGAGTTTGTGTGTGTCTGTGTACCACGCCAGTTCCATCTGTGCCCCCTTAATTCATGATCGAAAAATGACGTGTCGTCGGTAGGATTTCGTCGTCAGCGCAGAAGCTATATCCGCTCTGGATGGGCGTATCGACGTACAAGAGCCCATGAACCCGGGCCAGTAGTAGGTGGATCGAATATGGTATTGAACGCCGCGAACCGGAACCGTGGATGCCGCGCAAATCGGCCAGACTCGTGCTTTATCAAATGTCGGATATAGTCACGATATGGCACATGTCTTAGGCGAGGCGTCACAAGGCGCCTCCGCGCGGGAATAGGGTGGGGAAAGCTACGGACAATAGCGGTTCTGAGACGTTGAAGTCAACGAGAGGGGTGCTCCGACAGGGAGACATTTTCAGGTGTGATGGGGCGGTGCCATCCGCCGGATGCTATCGATCTCGGAGTGGTCAGGGAGGAAGTTTGGCACGGCCGAGACCACCGGCGTATCGATATCTGACTCCGTACCGCCATCGTTAGTAGCGGACTCCTGGGAAACGACGCTAATGTCCTGGGTAAGTACGTGATCTAGTACTCTACCATCTTCCGGGAGCTCCTGGACCCGATCACACGAGACGGCGATGCCCCGATACCATACTTATTCTCCTGGAGGGACCGAAGCCATTGGGAAACGGCCTGTCGTCGTACGCGAAAGTCTTGAATGAATTGGCGACGCATGCCTGGGTGCTTATTGGTATCTGCGGGCCGGAGCAAGACGATATCCAACTCTGTTGGGAGGAGTGGAAGCTTGGCAGTTCAGGGTCCGGCTATCACTTGCTTGAAAGGGAGGGGATTCCTAAAGCCGATCTTGAACCTGTTTGCAGTATTGGCCCAATTTGAACCTTTGCGGCATCTCGCCGGCGTCCATCTTATTGCGGTCCCATAAGCAACGTAGAAGTCGATACTCCTCTTTTGACGCTGAATCCCACTGTTGCTGTGCGTGCGGGTCATTGTTCAGGGCTGATTTTCTGACTGCCCGTCCATTATATATCCCCATAGATGATCTCTTTCCTTGGTAGAAACGTCACTAGAGAATTCGTCTTTCGTGATCTGCTTTCCTTGACTGTTCGTCATCACGCTTTTCAACGCGTTCGTGCTGTAAGGGAAACCAGAGACTTAGGTTTGTGATTCCCTCCAATATATATGTAAATATATAATGTATTGACAACTTGCCGGATGCCGGGATCGAAGACGAGCGTGGGCGAAGGTGGGAATTACTAGAATGGGCTAGCTTTCCCTAGGAACAGCTCATGGGTGCGCCGGACCTCAAGTGTGCGAGTTGAGTTCCTAGTAGGGAGATCTCCGAAATCCTTTCCACAGCTCGTCATCTTCCATCTCCGCCTCTTCAAGTCGAGTAAGTCGTTGCGCGATACCTAGTACACGTCTTTCCAAGGCTTGTCTCCGGAGATCACAGGCTCTCCACTGTGAGGCATTTCTTCCCGCCGTCAGTCACTTTGTACTTCTGAGGTAGCTAGCGATCGTGTGTTGAGATCTTACCGAGAACAATACAATTTCATTTGCACCTTGGTCAGTCAGATGAGTCGGAATGGAATCGGAGAACGAGTTGCAAGGAACGAGTTGTGACAGCAAGAGTAGAAGATGACGGTGTGACTGATAAGAAGTTGTGAGTGAGAAAGAAGATGATGCCTTGTGTATTTTGCTGCAAGTCGAAAGAGAGGCAAGTGGGGGCAAGCAAAAGAAGCAATCCATCGTCTGATTAAAACATCAAGTCCAGCCAAGTAACTTGGGGCTTGAATCCCAGGTGTATAGAGAGGTAGGTTGGAGTAAACTTCTGCGGGAATATGACGCCATGGGGTAGCGATATGAAGAAGGGAAACTATTGATCTACATGGTAGAACAAGTAGAACATGTAGATATATGCTAGATCTTAAGTGGAAGAAGCCAGACAAAGAATCATTCAAGAAAGGGGCAAACAGTCCGTACGGTTCTAGTATCCCATTGAATTGCATGAGATCCGATATTTGTGCATCAACATGACTTTAGGACATAAGGGTGGATGTAGAATCCATGTATAACGTGGTGAACACTCCTTCAGATACGTCACAATGAATCCAAAGGCAATATTCTATTTAGAGACATTACACCCCAATTATCTTCGGTGGTGAGTGGTTAATCTACCTAACGTCTAGAGCGAGTAGTAATCTCATAGGAAGTGGAAGTCTGAATAGATCAATTAAAGAATAAATATGATAGATGACATTGGTATCAAGAACGAGCACAAGAAATCACTCCTCAAACAAGCGCCCTAAAATCAAACTCTGACAAACAAACTCATTACCAACAACCCTCGCAGTACATTTCAGCTCATTAGATGGCGTAGGAGTGGACGATGCAATCGACTTCCTACGCTTCTTCCCATGGAACAAGTGAATTCTCTGCGTCTTCGGTTTAGGCATCAACATCGACTTTGCAGCAGCTTGATCTGCATCATCAACATAAATCCAGTCCCAGCTAGTCGACAAACCGGCATCGGACTGCGAGTCTATCAAGGCCCTGGCCGTGCCGAGATCAGGGACACGCTCAACCCGGGAAGCCCCTAGGGCGTAAGTCAGGAAGATATAGGCTTTCCTCTTTTCCTCTGCCTTTCCACGGCCCATGACGAGGAGCACTGATTGCTCTGCTAGCAACTTCGTCCGTGCGGAGATAGTTTCGGAGAGACGGGCTGTGGATGGAGGGTTGGGAGCCATGACTCTGGATTTTGTCGCTCCATTGAGGTACATTGAGTCGCCGGCTGGGAGGAGGTAGATATCCCAGTCGAGGACGCGACCCTGCGTGATGCAGTCCTCTACCCACCGCCCGGCCAGGCATGGGAGGTTCAATGCCAGTGCTTGCATGTATTTTTCTCGCCGAGAATGGGTATCGGCAATTAAACAGGCAAAGCCAACGTCTTCAGCAAGAGCTGTAAGACGGAGCCCCTTGTTATTGAGGTCTGCATTCTTGGCCCCACCTTTTGTGGGAGTATCAACGGGAACAATTGACGAAGCCTCGAACAATTCAGTAAATCCATCATGTAATACAGTGCCCCCATTCTCTATAATCAGCCTAGTCACACGATTCTTAGATGCTTCGTCCTCCTTGTAAGAGACAGCAAATACCATCCCAGCGAAGATGCCGCTGCCTTGGTGAATGCTGCGGGACAAGCGAGAGCTGGGAGAAGCAGGCGCGGATGACATTTCGGATGGGGTGTGCACCGTGCTCTCTTGTTGAACAGGCGCCGGGCGATATGTGAACATCCGGTCTTTGAGTTGATTCCACAGGATAGTATCAAGATAGACACGAGCAATAGGCACTTTGATCACGTTCTCGCTGTTGCCAATCCCACCATTTGGTAGGCTTTTGCGTTGCTTGGGACCGACTATCACAGTGGTGTGACCGTAAATGTCGGTTATAGGATAAAGGCCATCGTCCGCGGCTTTAGCCAGCTGTTCTCTAGTGAGCTTGTCATCGAACCCGCGGACGATATGAGTGACTTTTGGAACATTATCCATCTCAATCTTGACACCGTCTCCGACACGAAGCTCAAATCTCTTAACGGCACCCTTGGGCACCTCGACAGGAAGACTGTCCTCAAATTTCACAGAGTATTTAACTTGTGATACACCCAGTGGTGTCCCGAAGCATGTTGCTGGGTAGTATGCTCGTTTCTGGCCCATCCAGACAGAGAGGACCTGACTTGGGGCAACCACGGTATTTTCCAATGAAGTGTGGGATGGGCGAGGCGTGGTAGGGAAGTCATCAACACTGTTCGCCTCTGACTCAATTATATCTTCCGAAGCAATTGTTGATGAGACCTCCGTGAGTTCCGATGATGGAGGTGGTGGCTGTTTATAAACTACAACCTTTGGTTGGGGGGCTGATCTCCCAGTAAGTCCGGAGCTCTTTATTGGGACATGATTCTCTTGGGTAGACATCAATGTAGAGGTCTTTCTAATTCTTGATTTCCGGCGGACGGGCTGCTCAGGCGATCCCTCGATTTCCCAAACATTCTCCGGGGCTCGTCGCGGGGGCTTTGATTGTCTTCGCACGGCTTTTTCGGGGAGTTGCACCAAAGGCATATCATCCGAATCCGCAGGAATAGGAGCTGGTACTTCTTGTGTTGCTCGAATGGGTGCAACGGATTTTGGGGGCTGTGCGCGAGGGGTGAGAGGTATGATAGGGTCAGAGGCAATGTAACTTGAGCCATTATTGCCACGCCGCTTCTTCTTCGGTCGGGTCGGCGATCCATCGATCAAGGCTCTGAACTCTTGATCCTCAGTGGTAAAGATCCCAATTCCCATATCAAACCCTCCTGCCCCAACCTGTGGCGAGAGGTCTGCTGCAATTTCAGTCAAAGCCCTGCGTTGGCCTCCTCCTGGACTGGACAGCAGTTTCTTGAGAGGCGAAGAGAGTGCCCTTGTCCCAGCTGGGGGACATGATTCTTTCGAACACTGGGGATTTCACTGAACATGGGTGGAAGATCGTCGTCTTCGTTGTTCAGCCCATCGCCATTGGACCCAACCTCGGAATTACATTGGGAGTGACTAGGACTTGTTTCTGGGATACTCGTTAATCGGGCCATATCACTGAGATGCTTGAGACGTTGATTCATAGGTGTCTCAGCCACACGGGATGGCATCGATGATGAGTTTGCCGCAGTTCCCGCTTCAACTTTGGAATGAGATGAGTTTACAACTTGCTGCTCCGAGGGATTGCTAGAGTGTGTGGGCATATTCACGTTAAGGGACGCACCCTGAACGGGTTGAATGGCAGGTTCATCTGAGACGGAGCCATTTCTCTGGGTATTGCTGTTCGAATGTCTTGATTGTGGTCGCGAGCAGGGAGAGGACGTCTGAAGACGGTCTCGTGCGGGAGAATCCACATGAGAACGGGAAGGCGAGCGATGGGCAATTTCCCTAGTATTGTCGGTTTCTGTGCATTTTGGTGATGATTGAGGTGATGGTTGAGAGTCTTTCACCATGGCCTGGGAAGAACGCATAGCACCGTTCGGCTGTCCACCATTGTGGGAGCCAAAGGAGCCTCCGTGACCCATTCCATTCTCCATTTCCTCGTCTACTCCCATCCGGGAAGGGGAGGGAATCGGCTCAAACCCAAGTACCTGAGATAGTCGGTCGTGGGCACTGGCGGCGGCGGCGGCATCCAGAGGAGGTCCGTCGTAGTTCTCTTTGTCTTCTTCGGCGGAAGATTGAGGAAGCTCTTGTGACCGGGGCACTTGCATATCTTCTTCTTGTTCGGTTTCTTCCTCGCTGGCAACAGCTTCTATCGTTTCCTGGTCTTGCCGTCCACCTGGCTGCTTGGGAGAAGTCCGTAGTCTGGCGGAGAGATTGGATGTAGATCTGGCAGGAGCACTCAGTCCGGCGAACTGAGCCGCAGCTTCCTCATCGATCTGTCGCTGTCGCCGTGCACGTTCTACAAAGCTCGACTCTTTATAGAATTCCTTGTCACTCTGGTCCGACTGGATATTGCCGGCCGATCGTGTCAACCTCTCCCCCAAAGTCCTGTCGCGCTTTGTCTGCGATTCCTTCATCGATATATAGTTCATGTTGGGTTCCGATGATTCTCTCATGAACTGGACCGGCATGCCCATCAACGGCGACGAAATACCATTGACAACACGAGCGGGTTGAATCGGGATATTGGGCGACGGACGATCCGATACAAGTTCCGCCTGCAGGCCGTGGACAATGGGAGAGGATGGGACCTGGGTAGCCCCGAAAACCTGGCTCAGACCGAGAAGACCGCCACTTGACTCGATGCCACTAGCCAGGGGATTCCGCGAGATGCTCGGGGTCTCTGTTGTCCCACCTTTTGCCTCATTCTTTTTCATCACGGTTCCGGGTGTTTCTGCTAGGAAGCGTTGCGATTCGGGGAAGAGATCCGGTGCGTAGGCCATCGGGGAAGACTCGTTTTGATCGAAGGTGCTCTCGTCGTCGTTATCATCTTCGCCTTGGGATAGGTTCGCTCCATGGTGCGTGGCGTCCAATTCGGAGAGGAGGTCGATATGGCCGCTGTCACCCTCATGCAATGTTCTCAATGTCGCTCCGTCGGCCCCTGTTTGTGAATAATCCTGCTGCATGGACTCCCCATTCTGTCTGATAATGCTGTCGTACACTGACTGCGAGACGACTTGAGTGTCCCCAGGAGCAGCCTCTGCGGAGCTCATGTTGCCGAATTGCGAACCCGGTACAATACCCAGTTCATTGTCACGCTTATCAGACATTATTGGGCGTCGTTCATGCTGCCGAGGTCGAGACCGAGGTGGTTGGTGTTGGTGCACAAGGCTCGTGGGGTTCGATGGTGTTTTCGGAGGTAGGTGTTGGCCGGTGCACACCCCGTCACCATTGGAAGCGCCGTTGACTGTGTGGTATGTGTAACAAAGTGTGTGATTCGGCTTGTTACCTGTTTTTGCAGATCTCGAAAAGTACGGCTGAGATGGATCGTGCTCCTGGGGATGTCGGAGTTAGTCCAATGAGGGCGAGGGACGCTGCAGGGTCATTACATACTAGCCCCAACGCGTCGCGTTGCAACTTTGCAAGGTCGATGCTATCGTCCTGGGTCCCCATTTTTCGACGACATAAAGTCCCTGAAGCCTAGCACGTCTTGATAGCAACAGCAGCCTTTGTAAAGTTCGCCCCAACACAGTCCGACGCTTCAAATGCCTTGCATCGAGAAGTAAATGTAGATGGAGGCGTTAAAACGCGAAACGCGTGTCACGTGCCTTGAAGTAATATTACCTCTTACGGACTAGCGCCATAAAGGCAGTGATTTCGCAGTGCCCAGGTGTGGACATTTGATTATTCACACATCTACAAGGTACCTAGGTACCTAGGTAGTTTACTACTTCGATTGGAACCAAGTAAGAAGTAAGACATGGATTTCATGGGTCATTATGCAACGGTAATGCATTTATACAGTACTGCGAGCAACATAATTACAGAGAGGGTATCAGAAGCCCTTAATATTCCCCGCCTTGAGGGGATCCAAAAGAAAGCGAGGCAATCAATCACGAGTGCGGTTCGGAATCCATCTCTTGATGAGGAACTCGCGCACCTTGTATTGACCAAACAGCGCCCCAATATCATCGAGCGAAGCAGCTGGTGGAGGCACATCCACATAGCAGACGACCAAGCTCTTCAACACCTGAGCCTGCACACGGCTGACACTGTGCATCCACCACCAACTCCTCGCCTGCTTCTCTGCTGTGTAGTTCTTCCGTTCTTCTGTTTCGGACCAGTAAGGGTGGGTGTAGGAAGGAATGATGACAACTGCGAATTCGGCGTGGGAGAAGACCGGTCCGCGGTTGTAGAGCAGGTAATCTGTTCCGAACTTGACTCCGGAGCGGATAACCCACCCGAGAGACCGGAAGTGATGGTAGACGGTGTATGAGATCATGAAGGGATCATCTGGTAGGAGGGACGCGGAGGCGTCACGGGCAGGTTGGAAGGAGTGGTGGCAGAACTGTTGGAGAAGGGCAGAGGTGGTGATTGACGAGGTCGATTGGACCTCCCCGGGTTTCGAGGGTGAATCGTAGATTTGCAATGCACCAAGCGAGTAGGCAAGGAAGAATGCCTCTTCGTTGGAGAGTTGAAGATGCTCTTCATTTGGGAAGTCATCTGAATCGAGGTTGTCGACGACTGAATCAGGCAATTGTAATGATGAGGGCGAGGTGGATAGAAATTCTTTCTTTTGCACAACGGGTGAAAAGCGCACGGATTTGTTATTAGACGAGGTCTCGGGTTGGTTTTGTTCAGCAAGAGCCGCATTTTGTGCAGCCAATTCCCGTGCCTTCCTCTCCTCCAGCATCCGAGCTTCTTTTGCTTTCTTCAAGGAGAACTTCTCCGTTGTAGCCGCTGTGACGTTAGTCGTATCGTCTGTGGGTGTCGATTGTGCAGCTTGGTCAAGAGGCTCAGAAACGCCAGCTTCTCTAGCAGCCGCCTCGGCTTTGAGTCTTTCCTCAATGGCCAGCTTCTCCATGCGGGCACGCTCTAGCTTCAGTTCACGACGTTCAGTCCGCCGCAGTCTTGTAATCTCCTCGCTGGTCTTCCCATTATGTAACCCTCTTCGTTTTTCTCTCGCGCCAGCCAGCTGGGTTCACTTCGACTGAGACTACCCTTGCCGAAGAACCCCATCTGCCATAAGGCATTAATGGACCTCTCGTCCGTGACATGGATCGATGAGGTAGCTTTGTCAAAGTAGGCCGAGTAGACTTCTTGACGGGGTGGCGAGATAAGGAATGTGAGGTACGAGAGAGCAACGCTTATAAGAGAAAGAGGGTTATGAGGAATTACAGGAGGAACGTGATGTACATTGACCGGAAGAGGAAACTGGTGAATCTGTCTGTAGTTTGGCCTAGGAGGTCGAGGGGCACGAGGCGGACGCGCATCTGATGCAGGCCCTGACTTGGCAGCCACAGGTTTGTCCATGGTGGTTACTGGAGTGGTCACCCTGGGAACCGCTACTGGATAAGAAAATATTCAAAGTCCTAAACACAAAATTCGAGGTTAGCGACTTGTGCTATAACATGCGAGCGAATCAATCGTCATGGTAATATCTTCTCAGATACCGTTGTAGTCAATTCAGCAAATCATTGACAGGCAACTAGAAATCAAAGTGTCGCCTGCCTGAGCTAAATAAATGGTGTCATCACCGAAGGTGAAGGATGGGCTGGAGAGTGTAAAAGAGCTAAGGAGCATCTTACCTAAAAGTCTCTGTATGTATGAACAACCTGAATCAAGTGTCAATTAGTGAATGATACTTCATGGCTCTGCACATTAACAGAGCTCAAAAGTCATTTAAGAGATATTATTCTCTTCTCTGCTCAAGTGCGAGAGAAAAAGGAAATTTTGTGGTCGAAAGCTCCGTTTAAAAAGCACGCCGTGACTAAGCAACCTGGTCCGAGCTCTTCCTCGTTCAGAAAAAAATTCCTCCACTTATCGCCGACGCAAGTACTAACACAGGACAATTTATCAATACCGCCAAGTAAGTTTCTAATTCGTATTGAAAGTCATATTTATTGCTCATATGCTAACCTTGCTATTTCCAGAATGCATCTTATGGTATGTTTCGTTGCGACATCGAAGCGAGCGAATCTTCAGCTCCGCTCGGAGATCAGTCGCTAATTTTTTGACGAACAGTACACCCTCGACAACCAAGGCAAGCGTGTCTACACCTTGAAGAAGGTACGGAAATCTTTGCGCCGGGGAGCCTGCCGCTTTTCAGCGAAGATGTGGCTCCTCAGATCACAGTTTCAACTTTGGACGATTATACTAATCTTTGGCAATTATAGGTCCTGAACGGCGAAGTCACCAAGTCTGCCCACCCCGCTCGCTTCTCCCCCGATGACAAGTACTCTCGGTGAGTAGCGGTGTTATTGTACATGGCGCATAATGAAGCATTGGAAACTGACCTCTTTCCCAGTCACCGTGTCACTCTGAAGAAGCGTTACGGTCTTCTCCTCACCCAGCAATCCAGTACGTCGCATCTCTCCTTCCAGAACTCCGCTCACTCAGAAGTACATGAAGCTAACTTTACGTCTTTTAGAGGCCCCTGCTAAGGCTTAAATGGATCAACACTGGGAAAAATGAATTACCGGGTGGCATAGCCCATGTTTTGGCGAATGGTGTTTTTCTTGCGGTCAACGGATGGCTCAGATGTCCATACTTGTTTTGCTATCCTTGGATGATCTATTCAGGGCTTCACCTAGACATTCTAGAGAATATGATACCTGATCTAGGTACTCAACGAGGATTTTGTTAAAATGTTCATAAAGAGCCTTATGGATTGGCTATATTGTATGTTCAACCGTAAATCACAAGCAAAGACATGGTCATTCCTCATAAAAAGGCCGTCAACCACCATAACAGTGGTATTGACCAAATGAACTTTTTTCTTTCCATGCCCCAAAACTCCAACCCATGTAACCAAGATGCAAAGTCATCCACGCAGCACATTTAGCGCTTCCTCGAGTTGACGTTGCGGCCAGCACCAACCTTGGTACGGCCACCAGTCCTGTTGCGCTCGCCAGTCAAGATACCAGGCAGGTAGTCTTCGTCCATGAGATCACGCTCGCGACGCTGTCGTCGCTCTTCTTCCTGGTTGGCGCGGACATACTCCTTCTGGTCTTCGGCAAGAACGAGTTCGGTACCCCATCCGCGCTGGCCACCGCCGCCCTTCCACTTGCCGTTCGCGCTGCCTGCGATGGGCTTGGGAACGCTGTATACGTTGCCGCGCTTGTTCCACTGCATGTTCTTCTTCAGGTGCATTGTGAATGCGCCGTTGGCAGTGGTCGTGCATGAGACACGGGTGAGGGTATCCTTGCCACAGCGAGGGCAGAACTGCTTGCTCATCTCCTTTGTGGTCAAGAAGCAGGCGTGGCAGCGCTTGATGAAGGTTCTAAGATGCTGGATCTTCTGGAGGGTGGTGGTAGACAGAAGATTCAGGTTCATTTGTAGGAGAACGTTTTGACACTATACAGGATAAGTAATTGGGCGATAGACAGATGTTGTGTGGGTGTACTTACCGCGAAATCAGTGGTCATAGTCGCAACCTGCATTGTCTTGGGCGCAGCGGTAAGAGTCGCTGTCCCGGACTCATCCTTAGCAAGACGCTTTTTATAGTTAGATGGTGTGATCCATTCTCCGTCGTCAGAATCACCGGCAGCATCATCCTCCACATCCTGCTCTTCGTCCTTCTCTTCTTCTTCGGCAACCGCAACAGCAACCTCGGCGACTTCATCAGCCTCGTTCGTTGTGGGGTCTTCCTCCTTTGGAGTCTCTTCCTGGGCGTCTGCGACTGTGGTCTCCTTCACTCCCTCCGTAATGGCTGCAACCTCCGCATCCTCGGGCTTGACTTCTTCGGATTCCTCCTTCACAGGCGGCTTTCCATTGATTTGCTTCTGTCCAGGGACGCTTCTTAACCGCCAGTCTCCATCGTTCTTTTCGCACTCGATTTCATATGCAAGGGCGAGGACCTCAATATCGGTCCTACTCAGGACAGAACGGTCACCGGTCTTGCGAGCGAATTCGCTGACGATATTGAAGCTCTTAGGTGTGGGGGATCGCTGCTTCAAGAAAGGTAGGTATAGGGTCTCGACACGCGCGCGGGCATCGGGATCACGGATCTCACCCACCACGGAGGGGGTGGTGATAATTTCGTCGCACTGAGCAAGGAGGGTTGAAAGCGGCGGGGTATTCTTGAGAATTGGGCCAGCGTCCAGCACAATTGTGGACACGGGCTTGGTGGATGGGGCAGTAGTGTCTGCCATCTTGTCCTATATACTAGGACTATTTCCACTGATCGACAATGAGAAAAGATGAGGTCGTTGTCGACTTTAAAGAATTGGCCGAGTTGTGAAAAGGAAATTTCTCTGTGAATAGTGGCCTGTGCGTCCTTATCGGTCTATCTTATCGCCTATCCAAATCTACTGCCCAGGTACACCACTTTTGTCTTTGTACATGCAGTTGGACACCAGAAAGCTTTGTTTGTACATCTATTTTCTTGTCATTTGATATTTGGATTTGTCGCATTGAGGGCTGTATATTGAATTCAACACTTTTGGGCAAAATGTAGACCAAGACACCGTTGTTGTCAGGATATTTTCCACAACACTGAAATTCCCCCATACAATTTCGATTGAATGGGGATTTCATGCCCATAGTGGAGGCAAATCTCTAGTTAGTAACAGATCCTTCTAGGCCTCAGCAGAAATAAGATCCCTTATTTTTTTCAGGCAGGACATAACACCCAGTCACCGCCATGTTCAGATCAGCTCATATTGGAAACCAGGCCAATAGGTTACCGATGCCTCCCCAGGCTGAGTAAAGAGTCTCTTCAAATACTTTCGAAGGCCAAACAAATATGCTCGTCTCTTGCGGCGATTAGTTTAATAGAAGATATAATCTCAGTAGAGAACCTATGTCCGACGCAAACAGCTTCCAACTAATGTAAGTTCCAAGATTAGTACCATAAATCTCGCGTGTCATATGTACCTCTCTGTGGATATTTGATCTTCCTAGGATAGGGACATTGCATGTTTCAACCTGCAGCCTCAACCAAAATCCTCAAGGTCCTTGTGTAAGAAAAACAAAAAAATAAAAAATAAAAGACAATGGCAAAGAGAGTTGCTGCAGGCTGTACCTAGGCAAGGAACCATGATGACTTCTCGCGTTGTAACCAGCAGCAGCTTGATTTAGAACACGGAGTTCGCATCTTGGTCCAAGTAGCTTGCACAGCCCAGTAATTTCAGAGGATCTTTCGCCTAGTAGGTAAGAAGTTGTCTAAACATGGAGCTAGTACATTCCTAAAAAGCTTCGCGAGAAAAAGTATCAGATGGGAGACTTGTAGACTCAAAGCCACGATAGAGAGAGAAAGAAAGTAGTCAATACACGTGGAATCCACTCCAATCAAGCTGTCCCGATCCCAATTTGAATCCGGCTAGCTGCAGTAAGTTGGGTGACCAGAGATAAAGGGGTGGTAAGGAGATGCATCCTACCCATGGCATCGTTGACTAGAGTAGGTATAGAACCGTCTTGGCTTATCCATTGCCCAAATTTGCAACTAACCGTTTTTTTAACCCCCATTGGTTCCTCCCTGGCTGATCACTAACAATTTAAGCATCGAGTGTAAGTTTTCGGTCTCCAATCAAAAGTAGTTGATGTACGGAGTAAGCACCTAAGCATTGAGGAGTAGTCTGATCCTAATAGAGACTACGGAGTAGATTTTACTCCGTACATTCTAGGTTAAGGCAGGATTCGAAGTCCCAAGCTGCCATGACAACTCGGTAAGCAAGGCAGCCTGCATACAGCGCGAGTCTAGCACCTAGCGCCCTGCATATTGACAAGATGTATTGCATATATGAGTGTTCCACTACAGAATTGAAAATGTGGTAGTTAGAAACGCAAAGCCATGTTTCTTTGATCCTGCGATAGAGGACCAACTTTCGATACGTTTGTGTCCAGACGAATAGCCCTAAGGATCGTATGTGATATGTCAACTAGCCAACGCCACTTGGCAGGGGTCCATTTTGGCCACACTCCATTAAGGAACAGTTCAAATAGCGTAACGTTTTAATTGCTTTTTCTTGAACTCTTCCAAAAATTTCGACGCATTGCCACGAGCTGAGTTACGTGGTTAGCAGCTTTGGATGTTGTGAGACGCGACTAATCGAGGCCACATTCCAAGGTTGTCATACTGAGACTGACGTTCTTTGTATGAGAGACGCTCATAAAAGTTCAACAGGTTTAATAGATTAAACAAGTTCTCAAATTAAAGCAAACGAAGCTTTTCGGGAACGGATATCCGGGGCAATACAAAATGGTTATCCCTGACGAGGCCTCTAACATTATCGAGGGAAGTGGCTGGGTGTTCCAACAAATAGGAGATTTAGTCTCTCTCCCATATTTTCCTTTGATGTTCAATTGGACACTGTGTTATTTTAGATGTGGGTATATATGTTGCATAGAAAGTAGTTCAGTGGCAATAAGTAGAGAACCCCTTACACATCAGATGCGGCAGATGAGCTTAATAGAGCCCTAACATGCAAAATGAGACAATGTCTACAGGAAATTGTTCGTCTCTCAGTCAACTGTTTAAGACTGTTTAAGACAGACGCAATCTTGTAATAACCATTCCTCAAATGTCCAAGGTAACAAAATGAGGGGAGAGCCGTAAGTCGAAGGAAAGTCGATCAACTCATGTATAGGGTAGAGTATTCAGACAAGGGTCGTGTCCTGATCAACCAAGGCTGTCTCGATATTGCGGCTCCAGGCTTTTACCAACCACTCCCCTCCGCCCCCGTCATTACTGTTTGCACTGCGCCTTTATTGCCTGGCAGTCTTTACCGCACCTGGACTAACCCGTATAGAATAGGATATGAGGGGTTGACTTCTAACCTAAGATGACTCGCATGACCACCATCATAAAAACCCAGCAATTAATAAGGCCAACACATTTAAGCCGGAATTGATCCCTATGGCTGAGCATCTTTCCACATATAGACCACCTGCAGTGAGAGATTCCATGAGCAGATTGATACATAGGGTTGGCTAACTCCACGAGTATAGTATCAGGCCACACGCGTCATCATCAATTTCTATAAATTTTGTTGTTCAGTGTCACCGTCGGAGATGATCGGATAGCGAATAAGATGACCTCCGAGCTGTCTGCAGGTACAAACTGTATGCAAGACTTGCGTCATGGCATATTCAAAGTGATTTGGAATCACTTCAACTAAGTTGTATTGCATGTATATGGAGTATAACATCATAAAATATTGAAATCGAATGATAATCCGTGGAAGTATAGTTTACCGTGCGTCAATCGAAAGAATAACCCAGTGGAGACCCGATCTGATCGGTAATCGAGCAGATCGTCCACAGGCGATCGACATGAATAGATTCAAATTATTGATCAAGGCCAGTGGGACGAAGGGGTAAATGTTTCTGGGGTCTCGAAATAAGGTGGAAATTGATATACCAAGGACCCTGCAAACTATAATTTGTCCTGTAAATTGCAGCCACAACCAGGTTCAAAGAGAAAACCTTTTTAGAAATGAGGGCAAAAGCAAAAAACAACAAAGAAACATCATAGAATTGTTAGTACGCAGCACAGATGTACATATCGAGTCCATCGGGGCCAACGCTGGACCCGATTCGTTGTATGGGGCCCCTTGCGCTGCACGCTGCTGCAAACACGCTTCCCAGACGGGGATCCTGTCTCGCGTCAGAGCACTCGCCCGCTCATCCGAGGAGTGAGGGGAGAGGAAATGACTGTCCTTTTAGGGAATTGGTACTGTCTCTCTCTGAAAAAGGGATAGTGGATTCGTTCCTAGGCCGTTTGGTTTCTGGGGCTGCATTGTTGATGGCGACGCTGCGCATCGGTTTTATGCACTTGCGATTATAATACTGCGATATCCTCTCGTAATTTTCGCTTACTGGAGAGGTTGTTCTCTTATCACTCCTTTGGTGCCCTATCTCAATCGTGAATCAGATCAACATCCTATACTGATCTGATCATTGGATTATCCCCAGGCAATCTTCTCTTTGAGGAGTAGCCATCCCTTCTTTTGTTTAAAGCCGCAAGATCGATTGACAATGAATTTGTTGTACATTCGAGATGCGATCTTCAGGCGAGATAATGACGGCATATTGTTGTCCTCCGGAGGCCAGGAGGGCTTGATCATAAGCGTTGTGTTCACAGCCTTGGCAACCTGTTTCGTTGCGATGAGGATGTATACTCGTATGAAACTTATGAATCGGGTGGAAGCAAATGACTGGATGGTCATTATTGCACTGGTAAGTTGGGTGATCGATATCGAAGAAATACCAGATACTAATGCAGATGTATAGGTCAATTCATATGTCTTCATGGCCCTCGACATTATCGAAGCCGTCAGTGGCATGGGAATGCATTTGAAAGATATCCCACCAAACATTCTCGAGAGACAGATGAAGGTGAGCTTGCCCTAAGCCGTGTCCTCAGCTATCAACTACATCTAACAACCGATCCGAACAGGCCTTCTGGCTCACCATTCCTTTCTACAACGCCGCCGTCCTCTGCGCCAAAGCCTCAATTCTGATGCAGTACTTCCGAGTCTTCCCAACGCACCGCATGCGAGTCGTCTGCTGGGTCATGATTACTGTGCTCGCCATCTATGGCACCTGGGCGGTCATCAGTGCATTCCTAAACTGCATTCCCGTCGCCAAATTCTGGGACGATTCAATTCAGGGTTACTGTTTGAACAAAACCAAGCTATGGTTCTCCAATGCTAGTATGCACATCGCGACCGATATTGCCATCCTCGTCATTCCCATCCCGGCTTTAATGGCAGTCGACCTGCCCCGAAAACAAAAGATCGCTTTAATGATCATGTTCGCTATGGGCGGCTTGTAAGTTATCAAATTCCAGATATCAGATTGAACCGTCCAGAACTAACATAGCACAAAGTGTCTGCGTCACCAGTGTCATCCGTCTAGTCAGTCTGAAAAAGATCGCCGAATCGTCCGATCCCACCTGTACGTATCGTTTCGCCTAGCTCTATCACAACCCAAAACAAAGCTAACCCCACACAAAAGACGACAATGTCGGCGCTGCCTCCTGGTCCGCCATCGAATGCAACACAGGCATAATCTGCGCCTGTCTACCAACCCTCAAACCCCTCGTCGCCCGCATCTTCCCAGGAATGGTATCGACCTTCAACGCCAGTCGTCCCACGCGCGGCGACACAACCCAGCGCAACTCCGACTGGAACGGCGATGCATCAACTCTCGGTGCTCACGGCGAAGAACACGAGTATGGTGCCGGTGACCCCGAACGGGTTCTCGCTCTTGTTCCTGGTACCGGATTCAGGTCTAGTATTAAGCGCTGGACGAGAGAGGAAGAGAAGAAACTAGCTCGGATTGCGTTTGTTCCTGAGCCTCGCGATCGGCCTAATCTGACGTATCCTCGTCCTTTACCTGCGGGTTCAGCGGTGCCGTTTTGAAGGTCTGTTGATGTATAGACACGCATTTGGTTTTTGGATGGCTCTTGCAGTCAGCTTGGTGCCTTGGAGTATAACGTCATATACCCGTCGGATTTTTCCTTTTTCGTTTCTCGTCAGGGTTTCACCACGCTCTTTGGGCCTGGCGGTTGCTGGGTCATAATTACCCCCGTGCGGTATACCTCTAGGGCTGTGGACACTCGCTATTTTTGTTCTTATGTCATTTTAAAGATATAGTAATATGGAATCTAGGTTTGGAAATTCTTGGATATATAGATAGTCGAAGTACAGCAATCGAATCAAACGAATAACTTAATACCGAGAGATGGAAGAGCAACAGTCACAGAATGAAGCCACTTGGTCGTAATCCAATACACGCCCCAAGAGAATGAATAGCGAGACAACACGCCTATAGCAAGCATGCACAAATGAGAACGGGCTCTATACTGTCTAAAGCAAAGTGTGGAATTATCGATCTAAAAGTCGGTGAACTCCTTATCAACTTCTTCGTAGTGGTCGAAGAATCCCTTGAACAACTTGACACCCAGACCGGGGTCCAAGCTGCCAGTAGTCGCCCGGATACTATGCATGCTCAGCTGCGGGATACCGCAGTCAATGGCCCTCATGCCGATCTGGGCACTGGTCATGGGCCCAATAGTGCCACCGCTGCGAGAGTCATTGCGAATCTGGAAGACCTGCAGGGTTGACCCACAGCGCTCTGCAATTCGCCTCATGACACCCTCGCTGACGCTGTCGGTAGTCATGTGTCCGTTTGAGTCGGCAGACACTGCCACGCCAACGTTAAGGCGGGGCGCGTGGTTCTCCAGGTAGACATTAAGGAAGTTCGGGTTCACTGCGTGGATGACATCTGATGATACCAAGAAGCTGTTCGCCACTGTCTGGGAAAGGAGGTTGGGGCCGTAGTTGTCCTTCGCGAAGGCCTCGGTAATCCGCTCAATGACGCTGCTCATAAAGTTCGACCGAGCACCCTGTCGGAGCAAACTGCCAATCTCTTCATCATCGAACATACCAACCATCTTCACGGTTCCGGTCGATGTGCTGTCCGAAGAAGCAATGAGCGCTTCCTGTGCCGCATAGCAGCAGAGCTTGTCGTCAATGCGGCCAGCAAAGATCATGTCCTTCTCCAGGCCGCCTAGTTGAGCAGGCTGGGTGTCAAAGAGTTCCAATTCCCAGTTGACAATAGTGCTATAATCTGTGATGCCAAGCTCCTCGGAGATGATCTTCACAAGCTTCTCAGGCTGGGTCGAGGTAAATGTGCCAAACTTTGTGTTGCTAGACTCAACCTTGGAGTTTTCAAACAGATCGGAGTTATCTATTCCGATGACAGGCACCATCTGGGTTTCCTGGTTGAATGGACCATTCGCAGGAGAACCGAAATGGGGAGCGAGGGTAGGCACACGAGCAATAGGCCAGTCAAGTTTGACCAGCTTAGTCTCCACCTTGCCGGTTTCCGGGTCGCGAACAAGCACGCGACCACCGATACCAAGATCGCGATCCCACCAAGTGTTGCCGAGACCACCGGCGTACGGGGCAACGCCGAGCTGCTGGAAGCCTGCCTTGTTCGGAAGCTTGGACACGGGCTTCAGCTTGGCAGTCAAGGCGTCGACGTGGCCAGCAACGATAGCCACGCCGTTGCCGCTCTCGTATTTGGAGCCAATGTTGAAAGCGATCAAAGAGCTGCCGTTGCGGGTCGTGTAGAACTTGCCGCCTCGTTTCAGCTCCGATGTCCACACCGCTCTCTCGGAGAGAGGCTTGTAGCCGTGCTCTTCGAGCTGCTTGGAGAAGGATTTGACGGCGTGGAAAATTGTGGGATTGGATGTCATGAACTCGCAGTATGGCTTGGAGTAATCCTCTGGTCGGACGGGTTCATCGGCGATCGGTGCCTGAGCTCGGACTGGCTGTGCTGCAGGTACAGGCATGAATGAACTGGGCAGCTGGGCGGATATATGCGAAGTCCATGGCGTTTCGAGGCCTTGGGCCGAGTTGTATTTTCTGGTCATATTGTAAATGTGCTAGTATGAGTGTAGGGAAGAGAGTTGGAGAGAACTGAGGGGAAAAGGCGGAGTTCCGACGGGGCTGGTACCTGACCCATCCCTTGCTTATCGCTGAGTCCGGTGATAAGTGATAACGGATTCAGCTGTCCAGAGGTATTGGCGCGTGACAACGACGTATTCATTTATTATAGGTTAGATGATACATATTGACATGTAGGCATATTCTACTAGCCCAAGTATCAACAATCTAGCTCGCTTGGTAGATGTTTAATTTAGACCTATGAGTCGCTCGCATACATCGAAACTAAGCCCTATGACGCCATTTGCTACAAGATCCTACCAGATCGGTTCTAGTATCTGGTAAATCTGCCACGAAGATAATATTCGAGTATGAGAATATTCATATTCCATTGCAAATCACTACTTAAGTGATGTAACAGTCGGGTAATTTTGAAACGCTGATAGAATATACTATTACTCTGCAAGTATATACAGATATATATCTGAAAAACTATTGAGCATCGTCAGCTCCCACGGTCTAGAACGCTTTCCTGTATGCTTGGCTGCAACTATTAGCCTCCTCCAAACTCTTCTTTGAAGTATTACAGTCCGAAAATCCGTGTTTTTACTGCGGCCACACAAATCCAAGCGACTTCTATGGGAAGTCAATGACGTCGTGGGGCCCGGAGCAAGGTGCAAAGACGGGCTCAATTTGTTCCACGAATGCCAGAGATAATACTGATCAGTATATAGCAGCATCTATACATAGTAGAGTAGACTATTCTTCTCGTCCTGGAAACTGGGGATAGCTCTGCTTGACGTACGCCCGGCATCATGGTGATGTCAGACAAAAATTCCCCCAACCCCAGATATATTACAAAGAAAGCATCACAAATGAAGATCGAATGTGGATCTGCTCAATGAGTACAAAATCATCCTGAGATTTTTATTATCCCCGATGGACACAGTGAACGAGTAAATTCACTGTATCCCAATCGTACATACCAATTCACTGAAACATATTGAAAATGGCGATGACCCAGGCAGCAAACCTGGTAGAGAAGGCTCTCGGCCATGGCGATAATGCAACAGTCACCACTGATGTGTCTAGCTACGACAATGAATATGGGGTGGAGACCGGAGAGATGATCCAGGCTACTACCTGGCAAGGGAAGAATCAAGTCAAAGTTGGTAAGCGAGAGAAGCAAACTTGGAAGCGACAATTTGATCCCATGCATTGCTGACCACTGCGATCAGTGGAAATGCCGAAGCCACGGGTGATCGACCCTGGAGACGTGATTGTCAAGGTGACAGGAAGCACTATTTGCGGTAGCGACCTGCACCTGTATCATGGTATGAAGATAATTCCGTGAATGCGAGCAAGCTAAAAACTGACACAACTGTGCTGGGCAAAGGGGTCATTCCTCAATTGGAGAAGGGCGACGTGCTCGGCCATGAATGCTGCGGGGTTGTGGACGGTGTAGGGCCCGAGGCAAAGAATATCAAAGTTGGAGAACGAGTTGTTGTTTCCTTTCCAATTGCTTGTGGGGATTGCAAGAATTGTCGGAGAGAGTACTATTCTCAATGTGATAGGACCAACGAGAACACTTTGACCAATGCCTTGTATGGGAAGCGAACTGCAGGTAAGTTATATGCACTTCGCCTGAACCTGAGTGTCCTAAGGTTCATACTAAATGGATAACAGGCATATTTGGATATTCCCATTTTACAGGTGGGTTTGCAGGTGGCCAGGCCGAGTACATTCGAGTTCCATACGGCGACGTCAACCTAATTTCCATTCCAACCGATGTGCCAGATGAGAAGGCACTTTATGTCTCGGATGTTGTGGCAACATCATGGCACTGCGTGGTCGACACCGGTGTTAAGAAAGGAGACGTGGTTGCGATCTGGGGGGCTGGACCGATCGGGCAGATGTGTGCACAGTTCAGCTTCTTCCATGGCGCTAGTCGAGTTATCCTTATCGACGGAGGTGATGGTGCATGGCGATTGGACTTTGTGAAGACTAAAGCGCCAAAGGTTGAGACAATCAACTTCGCCGATCTACCCAAAGGCGAGTCGGTGACATCACAGCTGCAAAAAATGGTTGATGGCGGACCAGATGTTGCTTTGGAATGTGCAGCGGGCGAATACGCTAAAGGATGGGCGCATTACTTTGAACAGATGCTTGGAATGGAGACAGATACCTCGGAGTTGTTGAATGAGATGATTACTGCCGTTCGCCCGTTTGGTCATGTTGGGGTGACGGGTGTCTATGCCGGATTTGTGAGTTCACCAGTTTTCGGAAGAGTGAAGTATCTAACCATCATTCTCAGACCAATCACTTTAACATTGGGGCTCTGATGCAGACAGGCGTACACCTTATGGGTAATGGACAGGCTCCTGTGCAGAAGTATTGGAAACACCTCATGCATCTCATTCAAGCAAACGATATCAATCCACTGGATATGGTAACCCACCGGGTCCGTTTGGAAGACATGGAGAAATTGTATGCAATTTTCAACAAGCGAGAGATGGGCATGCAGAAGGTCTTCGTACAGACCAAGCACTCTGCTCCCCCAACAGACGGAACTCCTCAATTAACGGAGTTGTGAATGTTTTGTAACGTTGATGTTATGCATGTCTTGTTATAATGACTCCCAATTTGCCATCAGTCCTGTACTAATAACACTTCGGACGTTATCATTAGACCCGCCTCTTGAAAACATTCATTCCCAAGGGAAGGGGGTCATGCTGATATCGTCAATGGAAGGAAATGCATATTCTTGACCCGAAAACTTCATTGACTCCCAATGGAGCTGGAAAGTATTAGTATTTTGTAAACCAAATACCCGAGAATTGGAGATATTCTAGGTATCTGCGTAGCGTCTATGTCTCTTGCAAATTGAGAGCTCCGGAGGCAAACGCCGAATCCCGGCAATGATCGGCTGTAGCTGGAATCTAATTCGCTCATAGATTATGTTCTATAGTAATTCATCCCAGAAGATCAAGTGCAAATTGGGGTTCCTTCATATGTTGTATTGTTCTATTATATTTGCGATAATCTCACGAGGACAACCCGTCCTCAAGTTTAGACAACAGGTTTCATGATGATCATGATAATCGCACTGAAAGGATATAACTGAGAACAGTGGATCAGCTTTTCGGATCGCCGAGAATAGTGGCCTTTGAACGCTATGGTGTGTCCAATGGCGGCGAATTGTTTCGAGGAATTCCATATTTTCCGTCAAACTCTGCATATCCATGTCACAGCCATCTCTGGTTGTGACTAAGTAGCCGCGATATTCTCCAGATCGGGCCATGTACACGAAAGTTCCGCTGTTCGGCCTTCACAATGAGGTTGGCATCATTTACTCCGTACTGATTGATAAGATTCTGGTGTGGGGGGTCACTTCCAAGGCCAAGACCAACCATTTCCAAGGCTTTCACCCAATCACCAAGAAAGGGAAAATAGGACAATAAAAGAAAGACAGGTTCTGCCGATTATCAGTTTAGCCCTTGGATTGCGGTCCTAGCAACCGGCATTAGTGCAATCAGATAAGATCAGAGAGACCGAGAACGGCACGGGATCCAATTCCCATGTCGATCCATACTCTCACCGCTGGTGGATGACTTCTGGGAAAGTTATTTTGCGCACTGGCATGTTCTAATTGGCTTATCGCCGTTTCTGCTAGGTAATGGCTACAGGGCTGGGAGACCGGGACGTAGGGGGGTTTTGCCCATCCATGGTCAATGGATTGACGAGACGCCCCACCCGAGCAAATTTTTCCATCTGGAGGGTTTCTGATCCGTGTCGCCTGTCGTTGAGTCATCGACGATCGGGTGAACGGTGTACTGTGTAGGGAGTTATAGCCATGTTACGGAGTATGCAATTGGGAATTGGAACACGATTATTTGGTATTGCAATGTTCTTTGTTCAGGCAATTGACGCTCGAGGTGTATCTACAAGAAACAATACACGCAGTTAGCGAAGAAATATGAGAATATATTACTTCGTATATTGTACTCCGTACAATAAAGAATGTTGCGTCAGCCCACCGACGCTCTCTCGGAACCATCTCCACTCAGATTCGGATCAGATAAAAATTTCGAAGGAAATCGCGGCATTGGGTTTAGCGAAATAGCAAATGGACCAATGGTAAATTAGTATAAAAAAGAAAAAGAAGATCCCACATCCCACCTTGGAAGCAAAAAAACCACCAAAACTCCAAAATACAGAAAGCTCTTCCGAAACCGGCATCATGTGAGCACATAATCTAATCTGATCATCGGCCACTTTTTCTTCCCCCTCCCTTCACATCTCTTCTCTTGCTTTTAACCTTCCTATACCTATACCTTCCTATACCCTTTCTGTCCTCTCCGTCTGGTTATTGGTTATTTTCCACGAGCTTGAAAGCGAACTGGTTCTTTTCTCTACTGGTATTTCTCGCTTATCGGCTCTTATGAGCGCACTTCCGCTCTTCCGACCGAGAAACGGCTCGTGCGTCTGCCCCCGACCACGCCCGATTACCATGTTTCCAACTGACCTCAAACATAGTATTTGAACATCAATTTGGTGTCAAAATGGCCAGTGGTGTGTCTATGGCACCTGCTCCAGCTGGAGTTCCTGCACTGGCCCTCGCACCGGCGCCCACACTGGCCGCCAGGCCCTCCGTAGCCCCTTCGCCAGGACCGGGTACACCCGGCTCCATCACCTCGAAAGAATGGGTCATCCCACCACGCCCCAAGCCAGGTCGCAAGCCAGCTACAGACACACCGCCAACCAAACGCAAAGCGCAGAACCGAGCAGCTCAACGGGCCTTCCGTGAGCGTCGGGCGGCTCGTGTTAGTGAACTGGAAGAGCAAATGAAGGAAATGGAAGATAACCACGATGTCCAAGTTGCCTCGCTCCAACAGCAAATTGGAAACCTCTCCGGTGAGGTTGATCAGTGCCGCGAGGAGATGGGCTGGTGGCGCGACCGATGCCACGCCTTGGAGAAGGAAGTATCGATCGAGCGCAGCGCAAAGGAGGCCCTTGTCAAGGAATTCAGGTCATCTCTTACCGGCCCTAGCGCCAGCAAGCCCACGCCCATTCCAGACTCTGTGCCCTTGCCACCTCGCAAGACCAGAAGCTCCCGAATGGAGGACGTGCAGCCTACCAGTACTGAACGCAACAAGGAAGATGGACAGGTGAATGTACCTCTGGGGTGCAACAACTGCTCCAACGCCCACTGCCAGTGTATCGAAGATGCATTCGGCATGCCAATGGACACCCACGAGTCATCTCGTTCGAGACACGAGCCTCATGGCGTGGGCAGCCCGGAACGAGACCATAGGGATCCCCACATCAAGCCCGATCCGGAAGAGATGGAAATCGACTTCACCGCTCAGTTCTCTAGTGTTCCGACTCAGTCTCAGGACAACGACGTCTCCTCGCCCCCCCGTTGATCCCTGCGGGTTCTGCCAGGACGGTACTCCCTGTATCTGCGCCGAGATGGCCGCACAGGAGCAGCAGCGTGTACGCAACATCAACACATTCGAGACCAACCGTCTCGCGCCAATCCAATCCATCTCCCAATTTACCCCACCCCCATCCGAGGGAGACGTCCGCTCAGAAGTGACTCTCCCACCCATTAGCCAAGCGACCAATCCCTGTGCCAACGGGCCAGGCACCTGCGCCCAGTGTCAAGCCGACCCCCGAAGCACTCTTTTTTGCAAGACGTTGGCAGCCTCCCGGTCAGCGAGCGGAACTCCATCGGGAGGAGGCTGCTGCGGAGGCGGAGGAAAGGACGGCGGATGCTGCATGTCAAGAAATGCCCCCTCCACCGCGCCCAACTCGCGTAAAAACGCCGCCATGCCTTCGCAACCTCCCGCACCCAAGCCCGCTCCGCCCTCAGAGTTAACGCTCAGCTGTGCCGATACCTTCACCACCCTGTCTCGTCACCCGAACTTCTCTCGTGCCACTGACGAGATCTCAACCTGGTTGCCGAAGCTCCACACCCTCCCCGACCCCCGCGAGATCGCTCCACCAGACAGCCGCGGTGCCATGGAAGTCGAGGCTGCAAGCGTCATGGGTGTGCTGCGATACTTTGACCGTCGCTTCGCTGAAAAATAAACAATCCTCATTGTGGATCTCATGCGTCCGGGTTACCTGCGTTTTTTCCGGTCCTCCATAAGGACACTTTTTGATACCCATACCCCCCTCCTCACCCGGGCGCTCAATGTACCATCATACGGACTTGTCTTATATCCTTCCTGTCTTTTCCCCCTGCCTTGCATGGGAATCGATCTGGTTCCGTGTATATCTATATGGCCCGATCTATTCTCTGTCTACCCAAAAAGCATGACATATTGATTCTCATTCGATCTCACTGGGCTCGCCTGGTGTAGAGTCTCCTGGTTGCTATGAACATGGTCAGTGGTTGATCTGGTGGTTCCTTTGCTTTCGATCTCAATTCTCTCATTTCATTAGACGGATGGAATTTAGCGGCGTTTCTCTTTTAATGATTATGTGTACAACGTGGTTTTATTATGAATGAGACGATAGTACCGCACTGCAATTTGTCTTTCTTTTCAAAATCGTAATTCGAGATGTAGAACAAGGAGGGAATATGATTCCTCTATCAGGATGGTATATGTGAAATTGTTCTCGTATACAAGGGTTGCACATAATGTGAAGGAGCAAGAAAACGCCAAACACCAGCCCAGATGCTAAGTTGATGAGCCAGCGGTTTGATATGGAAAAGAGAGGGAAAGGAAACGAAGGGACGCGACAAGATCATCAAAGACTGAGCTTAACGTCCTCTTCCACGTCCACCACCACCGCCTCCCATTCCACCCATCAACCCACCCATTTGACTCATTAGGCTCTGCATATCCGGCATGCCACCACCACCACCACCTCCCATCATCTGCATCATCTTGGCCATGTCAGGCATACCGGGCATACCACCGCCGCCGGCACCACCCATAGAAGCCATCCGCTTCTGCATGGCAGCCATCTGCTGATTTTTGTTCCCACCCTTCATCATGTTCTGAGCTTGCTGCATTTGCTTCTTCTGGCCACCAACACGCTTGGCCATGCCGGCCATCATGCGGTGCTGGGAGAGCAAATCCTCGACCTCACGGACGGTGGTTCCACTACCGTGTGCGATACGAACCATGCGGCTAGGCTGCTCCACGAAGTTCTTGCCGTCGCCGTCCAGCTCGGCTACAGTCATACTATCGAAGATGTAAACCATGCGGCGTAGCTTCAGTGAACCGTCCTCGTCATCCAGGCCTTGGGTCATGTTTGACAGACCGGGGATCATGCCGGATAACTTGGACAGCGGGCCCATCTTCATGATGGATGTGATGTTCTCGCGGAAGTCGCGCAGAGTGTAGATACCTTCCGCAATGTGCTTGTATGTCTCCTTGGCACCGGCGGAATCCTTCGTCATGGCCTGGACGTGCTCGACCAGCCCAGCGACATCACCCATGCCTAGTAGCTTCTGAACGAACGCGCGGGGCTCGAATCGTTCCAGATCCATCATGTGCTCACCAGTACCGAGGAAGATAATGGGAGTGTGCGTGGCGGCGACAGCAGAAATGGCACCACCACCGGCGGCATGGCCGTCGGTCTTGGTAATGATAATAGCTCCAAAGTCTGCGGTTGCCTTGAACGCTGCGGACTGAGCCTCGGCTGCTTGACCAATTGTGCTGTCGAGCACGAGAATGGTCTGGTCTGGCGTCACGGCAGTCTGAATTTGTGTCATTTCCGTAAAGAGCTCCTCCTCTTGCCGGTGGCGACCACTGGTATCGACGATGATGATATCGAAACGCTCCTTCTTAAACTTGGCCACACCCTCTGCGGCCACGACAGCAGGATCCGTCTGCGTCAGACTACCATAGTATGGGATCTTGGCCTTGGTGGCATTCTGCTTCAGCTGATCAAAAGCACCAGCACGGAAGGTATCCGCGCAGACCAGCGCTGTCTTGAATCCTCGCGTCTGGTAGTGCCGAGCCAGCTTCGTACACGTTGTTGTCTTACCCGCACCCTGCAGACCGACGAACATGATCACATTGGAGCGACCCTTCTTCGGCCGGAATGAGTCTGCATGGGGGTCCACCAATTTTACGAGCTCGTCGAAGACGGTCTTCTGGATCAGTCGCTTCTTGTTCACTGCTGCTGGGAGGGAGGCGAAGTTCACGCTGGCCTTGATCGATTTGCGTAGAGTTCCTACTAGGCGGACGTTGACATCGGCGGAGAGAAGAGCGGCGCAAATTTCCTTGAGCATGTCATCGAATGCCTGTTATTGTATTAGCGGGCTGGCTTATGGGCCGCACTGGACAACACATAGCATACCTTCTCGTCGAGGTTATTGGACCTCGTCAGGTCATTGACGGCGGAGTTGATTCGCCGCCCAAGGTCTTGAAGAACCATGGTGAGTATGTGTATAGATGTAAACAATTAAAAAGAAAAACCAGACTAAGACCGTAGTTGTCTATGATTTCGCGATGGAGGAGGGGTGAGGATGAAGCCCGTCGAGAGACCAGAGAGGCAATGTGGAGGGGCCAATCGGAGAGCCCACGCTTTCTCACCGCCCCAAAAAAAAGTTGTGATACGGCAAAGTTGGATCAGCGTCTTGACTTTCTTCTTGTCTTGTATTTATTACATTATTTTTCTGTGACAATGCCTCCTACTTTTTCCAAAAAGCGCAAGGTTCTCGATGGCTTAAAGGGCGAGACTGGCCGCAAGAAGAAGTTCGTCAAGCAGCGCTTCTATCACAGCAGCTCAGAGGACGAAGAAGAAGATGGGAATTTCAATCCTGTCAGTCTTGAAGACTCGGACGCCGAAGAAGGAGGAGTCACAGTGACCAAGCCCTCAGCTCTCGATCTACGCATGAAGAAGGCAAAGACACAAAAAGAAGCACCCGCACCGGAACCGAAAAATTCAGACGATAGCGACGCAGACTCCAATGTCGGCGAGGAGATCGAGCTGGACGATGAAGATCTCGAGAACGATGACGATGAAAGCGATGCCTCTGGATCCGACGAAGATGACCTTTCCGACTCGTCCCCAGCCGGCAAATCTACAGGCGCCAATCGCGGCCGAGCCGTCCCCAAGCGCAACGACCCTACCGCATTCTCAACCTCTATTTCCAAAATTCTGTCTACAAAACTTCCTACCTCTGCACGGGCTGATCCCGTTCTCTCGCGAAGCTCATATGCTGCCAAGCTGGTCAACGAGGCTGCGGATGAGAAGCTCGACAATGCCGCGCGGGCCAAGTTGCGCGCCGAGAAGAAAGAGGAATTGGATCGTGGCCGTATTCGTGATGTGATGGGTATCCAGCGAGGAATTGCTGGTGCCGTCGCCGAGGAGGAGAAGCGGGTGCGCAAGATGGCGCAGCGTGGTGTCGTGAAGCTGTTCAATGCTGTGCGCGCGGCCCAAGTCCGAGGAGAGGAGGCGGCCAAGGATGAGCGCAAGAAGGGCACAATTGGTATGGGAGAGCGGGAGAAGGCTGCCAATGAGGTCAGCAAGCAAGGATTCCTTGAATTGATCAATGGAAAGAAGGGAAAGCCTTTGAACATCGAAGAGGCGTGAGCTGGATCTACGATTACCCATGGCATGTTTCTGGCGTTGGGAGAGTCTTTTTTTTTTGTTATATATTCTTTTCTACATTGTAATAAAATTGCTTATGTGGAAAATCATGTTCGATCAAAATAGTACAGGAGATTTTCATTTTGTGATACAGTGCAAGTCTACTAGACGCATCAGATGAATATTACAGTACAAAGCCCTATATTTGGTGTCCAAATAGGACCGTAAACCCCCTCTGTGACCAGCTGTCTCGGTCCAGATAAGATGTGAGGGTATGTAAGATCCAAACAGTCCCTCCTGGGGTTTCTGTTGGGGTCTTTATTTCGACTCAAAGTCGCTTGCTTGGAGATTCCGTGTCATGGACGGCAATCGCACGACCAGTCCGTCGAGATCCTTGGTCATGATCACCTGGCAGCCCAACCGAGAGGTCTCGGTAAGCCCGAAAGCCAGATCCAACATGTCATTCTCGTCATCCGATGGCTCTTCCATTTTATCAAAGGTATCCGGGTCCTCCACAATCACATGGCACGTTGAGCAGGCGCAGGATCCTCCGCACGCACCTATTCCCGGCGTGATGTTAGATACTTGTGCTTAAAGATGCATCATATCGGCTCAACTCACCTTCCATTTCAAGGTCATTTGCCTGTGCGATGTCGAGTAGGTTATCACCCTCAGCAACCTGGAGGTCTACCTTGGTGCCATCCTTGTCAATGAAAGTCACGTTGATCCTAAAGAATCTGTCAGCATGCAGCGCAGACGGCACAAGAGCGCAGCATGAGTGCAAATCTGGCTTACTCTTCTCCGGGCTTTGGCGGCGTGATATGACCATGCGCAGCTTGTGCAGTCACCGAGAAAGCACGCCGGGCTTTATTATATCCTTGCCAAGGTGATTGAAGGCTTCTCCGTGCATTGATATCCGACCGAGGATGTGTCTTGATTCCGGTGTTGGTCCATGACCTTGAATAACTTAGGCATCTCCGCGATTGAGTCAAACAGATATCCCCGGTCTTAGGTACACGGCGCAATTGCCGACCGACTTCTCGCCAGAAAGCCATGTTGCAGAAAAGGGGAATAATAAATTAAAAGGGGAATTCGGAAGTCAAAAAGAGAGAAAAAGAGGATCCGGGGGAAGATGGGAAGAGTGAGCAATGATCGTCCAATGGCCGCGGAGGAAAAAAATGACTGACAAAGCTTGGGCGTTCGGCCATTCCACTCCTCCCGTTCTTCGTTCCCCGACTCTCTAACTCCGACCAACATCACATTATGGCGACTCGTGAAGGGATCAATCCCTTACGGCCTTACTATATCCCTCCGTCTGGCTTATCGCCCGCTTCAAATGCGCCCGCCGAGGTGGCATCGTCGTCATCGGCCCAGGTGTTTGGCAGCACAGCTCGCGATCTCATGCCGGACTTGGACTATGCTGATTATCTGGAAGCCTCGCCCTCTGTGACTGACTGGGTTCGGGATACATTGAACCGGGCTCTTGTGCGCTACACCAAGGTTCTTACCGCACAGCCGTTCGACGTCGCCAAAACCATCTTGCAGGTGTATGTCGTACCAGACGCCACAGAGGAGCAGCGGGATCGGAACTCGACACCGGGTGCTGAAGGAAGCTCTTATGATTCGGTAAGAAGGCTGTTCTCTATAGCTGATATACAGCTGTGTTGAACTCCACGACAAATGACTGACGGATTTGCGTATAGGACTCAGAATCATCCGATGATGAAACTAGTTACTTCACCTCAACCGCCCCTCCAACGCCCACGCCGAGTACACCTAGATCTCGCAAGCCACGCCACCATATCACCGACCGCAGTGGCTATATTCGACCAGAGTCTGCCGCACAGCCCAAGCATGCTCTGACTATCAAGAACTCGAACTCCCTGACCGAAGTTCTATCCCAGCTCTGGTCCTCCAGTGGCCCAACCTCCCTCTGGAAGTCCTCTAACACCACATTCATTTACTCACTTCTCCTGCCGACTTTGAACACTTTCATCCGCAGTCTGCTGACGGCAATTGTCGGCTTGCCAGAAGAAGATATTTCAATGTCGATGACGGCGGACATTCTGACGGCATCCTCCCCTCTGGCAACGCTGGTCTTGTCATTCATTTCATCCTCGCTATCCGCCCTGATCCTAGCTCCTATCGACACCGCTCGTACATTCCTGATGCTCACACCAGCAACCCATGGGCCGGGGTCCCTCGTCCGAGCTATCCGCCAGCTCCCCACACCCAACTGCACGATCCCCTCGCATCTCGTCCCAATCACTGTGCTCCACTCAAGTCTCCCGAATCTCATTATGACCTCGACGCCACTCTTCCTCAAATCATATCTGTCCATTGACCCCCTCCTAAACCCAAACGCATGGAACCTCTGTGCGTTCCTCGGCTCCGGTCTTGAGCTCGCCGTGCGATTCCCGCTTGAGACCGTGCTCCGCCGCGCCCAGATCGCCACATACACGTCCTTGAGCCTGCGCCAGAAGTCATCGGGCGGTAGCATCAGTGCCACATCTATTGATGCTTCCGATGTGGAAACCATCGTCCCTACCCCGCGTACATACCGCGGTATCATTGGCACCATGTGGCACGTTGTTTACGAGGAGGGTGTCAGCTCGAAACCGTCCGACACGGAACGTGCTAAACAACTCCTCGGCCAGCGTACCTCACAGCAGAAGCGACAGCAAGGCCAGGGTATTCAGGGCCTGTACCGCGGCTGGCGTATTGGCATGTGGGGTATCGCCGGCATCTGGGGAGCCAGCTTGTTGGGCGGAGTCGCTGGTGGCAGCGAAGACGAGGTGACAACAAGAGGTGGCCATGGCCGTTCCAGCGGTGGACGCTTCTAAGGGATGCCGTCAAGCTATGAGGCCTTCGTCTTCATCTTTGTCTTCATCTTGGAATCCGCCAAATCGCCACTCAACTGATTCACTTAATCATTCGCGAAGAGACATTCCTTAATCAAGTCTCTGCGATGTTCTTTCGTTTCTTAGTCCATCCCTCTTCCTTAGTGGTCGAGACAGTTGGACATCTGAATCTTCCATATTGGCAACATCGGAAGCATTTCTCCCGTCGCGTGCGTCATTGATACTCGGTCTCCACTCTCCTCTCCATCTTCCACCTGTCTACATCTTATACCCCAGTGAATGGATCCCGGGGAAAGTCGATCGGCGTCATGTTTTTGGTTTAGCAGTGCAGCGCAAACCGTGTATAAAATCTTCCCTTCCCCACCATATAGCTATGTAACGAGATAAAACTACAGTCCGATCTCGCTCCGGCTTGCTAGGCATTTAATTTATTTGATGATTGATTATAGAAACTGAACTGTAATTCGATTCAAGGTTGCGCTATCTAAATACTGTGTTATCTAATTTATCACACCTGAGAGGCCACCTGTTTGGAAACATCTATCAATATGGTCATGCAATCTGCCTTGAACAGATTCAAAATGAGCAAACGAGGTGATCCCTGGAGAAGCGACAAAACCAGCTAATCGAGTCTCTCGATCCTCCACAGTCGATCTGCGAGTTGAAAGAAGAGATCATTAACTGTCTCAACAGACCGCTTTGTCAACTCCGGCAACCGTCCCACAACAGTCCCAAGCACCACACTCCAACTAAGATCTGGAATCTCATCCTGAACCACACGGCCCGGGGGCAGAGACGGGCCATGCACACTCATATCGCGGTCCAATGGCACACTGAGACGATACTTCCAAACAACCTCCCCATCCACATATAACGAGTAAGTAAGAACGGAGCTACGAGCCCGAACAGGCGCAGCAGCAGTCGAACCAACATCTTCAACCTCATCCGCAATATCAATAAGCCCGAACTTACTATTCCCATTCGGCGCATACTTCACCATAACATCCTCAGAGTCTGTCTGGTGGTACGTACGGACGGGGAGGTAGAACATACTCAACGGCCCAACACTGAACTCGTGCAATCCCAGCCCAGCCGTATTAGGCAAAAGTTGATCGGGACCGAGGTTAAGTTCCGGGTCCGGGAACCTAGTGGCACCGAATTCGTGTCTGTCACCGCTAAGCATGACGATGCGGATACCTAGCTCGCGCTCTGCGCGCCACATTGCTTCGAAGACGGTGCGGCGCTCGTCGAGGAACCCGCCCCAGGTATCTGTGGTGCCGACATGCCAGTTCTTGGTGAAGGGCACGCTGGAGGAGATTATTTTCCAGTGTACGCCTGCTGGCTCTGGGGTTGAGATGTACGTGAGGAGGGATTGGAGCTGGGGGTGGCCGAGGATGGTTGAGTTCTGGTGTGCAGGCTCGGTGCGGTAGGTGCGTGTGTCTAGCATGAAGAATGAGGCTGGGCCTTGGGTGAAGGCGAAGTAGGTTACGTTGTCTGGATGGGCGAAAGGCGCTTGCGGGATGGGTGGGTTTGCCCGCACGTGGTAGTGGATGAAGGGGTCTGCTGCTGCGGGATACGGAGCGGTTTTGTTGCCCTGCGACCAGTCGTTTTGGATCTCGTGGTCGTCCAGAGTGTGCAGCCAGGGGAGGTCAATGGCGCGGATTTCTTCTGGCCCGTGGTTCCAGGAGGGGGATGAGTAGATGCGTCTATACTCGCTGCGGTAGTGTTCCATTGATGAGCCGAAGCGCCAGGGGACGTCTATGTAGATGAAGTCGCCTAGGAAGAGCATAAATGCTGGGCGAAGTAGCTTGGGCAGTTTGGCGAGGGCGTCGGTCATTTGCTCGAGGCCTGGGACCCGTAGTGGATGCGATAGAATGTTGTAAGGGAAGTTTGGCTTTAGGCAACTTGACGTTACAAAAGATAGTCGCTTTGCTTCACGGGTTTCGGGCGATGGCGCCGTGGTAAACGTGCCAGACTTGTTGTTAGACAGCGAATAGCGATAGTGTGTCGCCGGCTTCAGGTCGGTTAGAGTCACAGTCGTAGTAAAGTCTGTGGTCTTATCCAGTTTGTAAACGATGCCTTCTTCGTGCCAGTCCGGGCTCATTTCAGAGACCTCCTGGAACATGACCGTCACTGGTAGGCGAGCCGTGTCAGGCTCGCGAAAGACCAAGTTGGCAGTAGTCGGGGAGACATATCCAACGCGTGAGAACGCAACATCGGTGGTTGGATAAAGTAGAACACCACGGGTCAGGAAATCAAGTGTAAGCATTGCCAGGACGACATTGATTAATATCGTGATTCTGGTCCACAGGGGCCACCTTGCCGAGGGAAGCCCTGTCAACAGAGTGTTAAGAACAGAATCGCCGGTTTTGGCACGGCTAGATCCTGACTTATGTCCTGTAAATTACGTAGTTAGAATCGCATATTGCAATTATTTGAAAGGGCAGCCTGACTGTTCGAGCCTCTGACTGTAGTTGTTTGGCTTTGGTGAGGCTGGGTGTCCTTGAGCAAGGAGAATATTGACGACAGGTACACCAATAGAGAGGTAATCACGAGAGGCACAAAGTGATGGCCAGGGATCTGTAACTATGTGAGTCTTCTGAAGCGCGATATTAACTGTTTATGGGAGGGTCTTATACCCATCGCAGAAACACGAAGCTCGTCAAGCGGATGATCGCCGAGCTCGTGGCTACAACAATTCGCCGTAGGGAGGCCATTATGCGAAGCAATATGGCCAATTTTAAAATGTGGAAATCACCGCATGCTAAATAGAAGAAATGGAGATGGTGAAGAGTGGAAGATGGAGTTTCCTGTTGATTCGTGATATGATGACGTATCCATTTAGGGGAAAGATCGACAACACAAGAGGCTCCAATGTTTCAATGTTTCAAGATTGATCGTATTTGATCGTATTGATTATTGAAAATTGCATAAATCGTGTAAATTATACAACTGGCGTCTACTATTTAACTATAAGTTGGATTTATACGCTTAAACCACAATGGCAGTACCTACCTAGGTACAGCCCAGGCACTAAAGCTGGCCTAGTAACTTCATGTTGGGTTTGAAGTGCAACTATATTAGCCATAGTTTGTCTGAAATGATACATATCCATTGTGTTTCATTGATGCCCCTGATTCAGCATATCTTGAAACAAATTATTGAGGGTGCTCGCCATCGGCCCTGCCGACATTAACTGACGAGCTACCGCAACAACATCTCTCATGCCCATACTCAATGACATCCCAGCTGCCCACTGCCACGGTTTCGCCGTGCCTCCAGGTAGAGCATTGAAATACTCCCAACCCATAACGCCACCGAAGTTGGGAAACTGCTCAACCAACATGGCCAGGACAGGTCCAATTTTTTCCTGGGACACATAACCCTGTGATCCATTACCCGGGTTTGTCAACAGGCCATACACAATCCGTCGCGGAGACCACCCCTGGGAAACCATAGCAGCGTACATCCGTGGATCCTCAGCAAGACCCCAGCCATTGTAGAACTGGGCATTGTACCAGTCAATCTTAGAAGCCCGAGCCTGCTCGAGTTCACGGTAGTCAAAGCCGGATAGGTTCCCAATACCAAGTAGTGCAGCTGCCACAGGAGCCAAGGTGATGATAAATGCGTCGCCCATGTCAGCCTTGAGTCGGTCGATGAGTCGAATGATGCCTTGCAAGGACATGGCCTCTTCTACATCGAGATCGATTCCATCAAGGCCATGGCGGCGGATCATGGTCAGGAAAGGATAATAGAATTGTTCGAATTCCGCCCGGCTGCCGTCAAGGCGCGTGAATGAGCCCGGGGCCGCCCCGCCTAGCATGCCCATCACTTTCACGCCTTGCTGCTGCATGACGGGTACTTCGGCCCATAGGGGGTCGAACTTGGCGCTGTCTGGCGGGTCATCGTTGAGAGTGATATCCCCTGGTGCACCGTTTAGGTGAAAAGCCGCGAGAATAAGATGTGTTATCCCGGTGTTGTTTTCCAGGAGCGGGAGCATGGAGACATACTGGCCCCCACCTGGGATGAGCGTTTGGTGGTACAGGATCACCCGCGGGCGCTCGCCGAGTCCACCTCGGATAGGGGGCATTTTAAAAAGGGGGATGACTTGAATGCCCAGATAAACGTAGACTATAGCAAGTTTATCCCACGAGCTTCGCTTTGTGAGAGCTGGATGACTCGCTCAAGCTTTGGCGATTGGCAGATGTGGGGGTTCGAAATTCTTCGAGCTCCTAGCGCTTGAAGGGAATGAGCACAGAGTAGTAAATAAAACCCCCGGTGTTATCCAATGACAAATTTCCAGACCAAAAATGGAAATAGCCAGAGAATATTACTGCAACACAGAGTAGTAGATCGGATTGAACACCTACACACGATAAACACAAATCCTGACTAAGCCGAATGGTTGATCCATTTTTTGGGCAAGGCTACCAGCTATCTACAAGAAACTATGATTGTTGCTGGGATCAAGTAGGGCCATATACCTACCTTCGTGGTTTAAATTCGATATTAATTGCTAGTAGGGCATCTTCTTTTCATCCCCATGTCGGGCTCATAGCTTCAATACTAGAACCATGGGAAACAGTCCCTATACCCATGGTGTTGGACTTGGGCTCGTTTAGGAAGACCTGGGGATGACATCAAACTTGAATACCGGATTCGTGCTCCAGCAAATTGAAACGAACAACCAGGAACACAGTGTATCTCAATGTGGACTTCTTCCAGTCATACAAGAATGGTATGTAGCTAGCCGACTAGCGGGTTTCGTAAAGGCAATGTCATAGAGACAAGCCACCATCGCCTCCGATGAGATGATGGAGGCAAAATAGCTGTTTCTGAAGACTACATAAGTTGCGGGCCATGTCCATCAAAGCAGCCTTGTGGCGAAGCAACATCTTCTTGCGCAGCAGCGTATACTTCTAACATCAACTTGCACATTCGACAGCATGATGGCTTTGATTAGTACTCGGTTCATGTCACGTCCACTTTTCAGACTGCTTCCATCCGGACAGTCAGTGAACGTCGGATTGTGGCATCGGTGTAGTGTCGCCACAGTACCACCGCCTGAACACCCACATCATCCCAACCCTGGGAATTTTGCGAATCGTCCACGCGAACAGCTTTCAGAAATAGGCCACAAGGGTGGAAAGAAGGGTGGAAAAGCTACCGGCGTGGGCGGATTCCATAATATGGATCCAGAGAAACAGGTGAGAATGCCCCAACATACAGTAAAAAGGACCTGCAGTTAAATGTATAAACGTAAATAGCATGCTATCGCTTCGAAAGGCGGTCGTGCTGCAGGTCGGAGAAAAGCACCAGGAAACGGGGAAACCGAGTTAGAAGCCGAACGGCGTGGCCGGTCGCATGAGCCCTCTGTGGTTCCACCTGGATTCGAAGAATGGAAGACAATGGCTTGATTTAAGGATCAATTTCATGCAAATGGCAAATAATTAATGTGAAACAAGAGCGGAATCAGAAGTCAAGAAGTAAGAAGTAAGAAGCATAGTAGACACACATGCCCGCTAGACCTAAAAAGGCAGTGGATAAACATTTCCGCCTCAGGCGGCCAAATACAACCCGTCGCGAGATTCTTCAATCTTTCTCTTCTCCCCCGCAATTTGGTTATTGTTATTTCTCTATTTACTCGGTTAATATTTTTCATTTGGTAGCTCTCCAGTGCAACCTTAAGAATTGCACTTGAACTCTGCTTTGGCTGTTTAGCCTTATCGTGTTGCCCTCATCTTTGCGCATCCGCATCCGCACGCGTGCGCAACCATGGCCAACACAGGCTATACCTCGCCGTTTCACACCTCACATGACACCATCGGGCAGTCAACGTTGGTGACGCCTCTTTTCATGCCATCCTCTCCTCCTCAGCATCCTTCTAGCCCATTGGGCTCTCCGGCAACCGCACAAACCCCTGCAACTGCCCAGACTCCTGCAACCGAGCGCGTCGCAGCGCAAAGTAGCAACCAAGGTCGCAACGAGGCTGCGGATGATGAATACCATTCTGACAATGAAATCCAACCAATATCTCGACCCCGCTCTCCTAGAAGCCCAACAGGTTCAGATCTCGATGCGCGTCTTGCCGATTATACCTTGGATTTTAGCAACTTCCCAAGCGGCCATTTTGCCTTGGATGGGCCTGACGAAACTCTGCCTCCATTCCACCAAGATGTAGATAAGTTATCCGATGTTGGGGGTCCGGAAGACTTTACTGCCAATATGGAGAGATACTTGATGGGGGATCCGGAAAATGGAGCGAACCATGAAGACGAGGATGAAGCGGAAGTACACTACGGATCGGTACGACGATCTTTCCGGAAATCAAAGCAACCGGCCATCGAAGAAGAAGCCGATTCCGGGGAATACAGTGAATTCGGACCACCAGTGGATATGTCGACCCCTTCACACCTGTTACACCGGACTGGCGCTCTTCCCAAAGATTCGACTCACCTGGAAGGTATCGAAGAAATCCCCGACGATGACGAGGCCCCGGATCCCGCATCGCCTTCCGTCCGAAAATTGTCGGACGCCTCCAGCCATGTACCAGAGAAGCAGAATGAGGATCTTCACCAGCAGATTGCACAACTGCAACAAGCCTTGAAGGAACGCGATGACCAATTGCAGAAGAATCACAATCGTGTGCTTGAAGCTGTTTCCGCTGGTGAACAGATCCGTCATCTCCAGGCAGAATTGCAGCGCAAGGATTCTCTCTTGGATGAGGTGAACGCCAAAGGTAGCGACGAGGCAATGCTGCGCGAGCAAGTTCAGTCGCTTCAAAAGAAAAATGAAGAGCGTGAGCAGCTATTACGGCAGTTGAGCATGAATGCAACGGATCTCAGTCCTCTCTTGAACCAGATTCGTGAGATGCAACAGCAGCTCCAAGACAGAGATACACAGGACTCTTTAGGCAAGGAGCGGCTGGAGACGATTGCTCACTTGCGCCAGCAACTCAATCTTTCCCAAGAGCAGGTGCGAAAGCGCGATGAAACTCTGGATGAGACATTCACCAAGCTTAAGGAAGTCACACGGGCCAGGGATACACAAATACAGGAGAAAAACTCGGAGATCGATCGACTCCAATCACAGATCGACGATTACGGTCTGGAAAATGAGAAGCTTGAGTCGGAATTAGAGCGTGCGCACAATGATTATCAGGTCCTCGAGGAACGCTTTATCGACCTGGAAATTAGAAACCGTCCTCTGGAGGAGAAGAACACTACGCTGGAAGCAAACCTCACCCGTGTTCAATCCCATATGGAAGCCCAGGAGAGTGCCCTCAAAGCCGCAGCAGCTGATCTGCCTATCAGCGGCCATAGCACCTACAGCGAGATTCTCGATCTGATTAAAGATCTGGGCCCAGGGAATCCCGCATCCCCACTCAACTCGCCGTCGAAGGACAAGTTCGTGGAAAGCCAAGGTGTGCAGCAACCGCAACAGCCAGACACGCCAAGTATCGCCGGCCTTCAGCAAGAAATCCAGGAGTTATCCGCCGCACACAAAGCCGCAGATACCGAAGCAGCACGCCTGCGTGGTCAGGCAACTGAAGTCCAGACCCTAATCAAAACCATTGAAACCGAGAACTCGCGACTCTCAACCCGAGTGGGCGAGCTCACAACAGCCTTAAACAAGTGTCAGCACGATCTAATCCAATCACAAGAACGGAACGCCGAGTCCCTGGAGACCGTCGCCCGCTTGCAAGAAGACAAGATCGCCGAACCTCCAAGCCCACCACCCTCGCCCCCAACAGCGCGTGGAGCTCTCAACCCAGAGCCAAGAGGACCAGACACAGCAGCCCTGGAGGCAAACCATCAAAGCCAACTCCGCAGCCTGCAAACCGCACACTCAACGGCAGTCTCAACGCTGCGCGCCTCACACGCCGAATCAATGCGCAAAATCCGCAACCTCCTCACTGCCGCCGAGCAACGCGAGACTGATCTACGCTCGGAACTTGCAAGCCTTCGTGCTTCATCCGCCACCTCCGAAACCCACCTACGCAAGAGCTTCAAATCAGAACTCAGACGTCTGGAAGACATCATCGCCGCAAAGGACGAAACCGCCGCTGCGGTCGACCAGCGCATTGCTTTGTCGGTGGACAAGCGTGAGCGCGAGTGGGAGCGGCGCATCGACCTGCTCCTTAAGGAGCGTGACCGCATGGCCAAGGCTTTGATGATGAGCTGGGGCGAGAAGGAGCTGGGTCGGGGATCGGGGTCTTTGACCGAGAGTCATGGCAAGGAGAACCGTCGTCGTGATCGAGACCGTGATGTGGATGCCAAAAGTGGGCAGGCTTATCGCTACAAGTATGCTCAGAAGCAGAAGCCTAAGACTACGGAGGCTAGGGCTTAATGGGCTGGTTTGTTTGATCTTGTCTTTCTCTGGGGTTGATGTACCATATCGGGTTGCGGATTGCATTGTGTTTCCTTTGATTCGTCTTTTAGCGGCCTGGAGTACTTCCTGGAATGGAATTTGGGATCTGAAATTGCATGTCTTCGCGGTCTGTTGTGTTCTCGTCTTGAGACGAAATTTGCATCTTGTTGCTTCCGAGTGCTACGAAATGAACTTTGTACTGATCTTTCAACCTTCTCTCTTCAATGTTTAATTATGTATTGTCTACCTACTTCAATGTCGTCTTCGCATTGAACGAATTAAATGTGGTATCAAAAGCTAACTGCAACAACACTAAGAGTAACCAAATCACCCTGGCATACTGGGCACACTATCCAATAATACAGATCATGTAACATTAAGAAATAAACCAAGTTGAACCAAAAGAATGTCCGACCAGCAGACAAACATCTATTAATACTCCTTCCAAACTTCCATCCATTCAAACACCGTCTCAATAAAAGCTTAAACTCGTACGATTCGCCCCACGATATTTCGTTTCATCAATAGAATTCGACGGCAACTCCGAGTAAGCGACAGATACAGGCCTCGGATCATCCACCGCACGTGGGTCCGTCATCTCCAAGATACAGCTTAGCGGGCCATTCGCGCCGGCAGGGGTACTACTGCGCGGACGACGCGTGCTGGGGTAGATTACCTCGACGTCGTGTCGAGGCGGGATCGGCGCTGGCATGGATCGGACTGAGCCGTAGCGGCGCTGTTTTGCCCGGCGGGATGAGTAGTGTCCGTATCGGCTGCTGCCGTTGGTGTTTGGGGGGGGGTTGTACTGGCTCTGCGAGTGTCGGGGGACGTGGTTTGGGTCGAAGTGGTAGGAGGAGCTGCGGATGGGGTTGTGGATGATGGGTTGTTGAGGTTGCATTGCGTTTCGGATTGAATCTGGATGCATTTTTGGGCCTCGGGCGTGTCGCCCGGACTGGGAATATGCTCGTGTTTGGGGTTGGGGAGGGGGACGTGGGATGAAGTTTGGGTGGTGTGGGTGGTGGATTGAGCGGGCTGCAGGCATGGAGTTGGCTGTTTGCGAGCGGCGCACTTTTGGTGGTGGGGATGGGGTTGATGGGACTACCTCTGGGGCATCGGCGGAGTTCATTGTCATTGTTCGGGTGTGGCCTTCTTGCTGTACTGGGTTGGGGTTGGGTTGGGTGTTGGCAGGGCTTTGGGGGAGGGATGCTGAAGAAGCGTTCGGGGTGTTGCCGTTTGGGACTAGTTGGTAGGTGTTGGATTGAGGGATACCCTTGGGCATAGTGTTTGGTGTCACGACTTGCTTTTCGACATCTGATGCGGTGTTGGGGTCTGCCAGGGCCTGGATTTGAGGATCCGCTGATAATGGAAGCGACAATGGGAATGATTTTGGAAGGAGGCGCCTGAGAGAAGAGAGTGACGACTTTCCTCTTTTATGGCTTGTGTATTCCTGGGGAATGGCCGGGACTTTGGGAGCAGGCGCATCAGAGAGAAGAGCGCGTAACTCGTTGGTCAAAGTAGATGTGCTCGAGAGAGGATAAAACTCGCTAGCCAGGCTTTGTGATCCCGGGGAGATACGGTGCGAAGCGTCCTCCGGTGAAATTGTGGTTCCAGGCATAATTTCTCCATATGTCGAACCAGGATCAGTGTTGACTCGAAGTTGAGGCCGCAGACGGGCTGGGGCAGGGTGTCGGACGCTGGGGTGGCAGTTGACTCTGTTGGCAATTGGGTCCACAGACCAGAACTCCCCGGCTCCAGTTCCGTCGTGTTGGCGGCAAAGATAGAGAATTTCGTTTTTGAGCGTTTCCTCGCTATCCCAGCTATTACCAGAGCCGATACTGCCATCTCTGCTAACTTTCTGGCGCTTGTAGATACCAAGAAGCGATACATCATATGGTCTATCGCAAAGCTCCTTTGCACAGTACATAGTGCACACAGTGACCCTGTAGAAGAATTGTCAGTTCAAATGAAGAATCCATGGAACAAAAGTCGAGCATACATCGAAACCACCGACACGATCACCGACGCTCGGTGGAAGGCACAGCTTTTACCGACTCTCCAGAAGGTTGCGTCTGTCCCTTCTGGGAGACAGTACACCTGCTGTGCAGCGACCACGAGACCAGCCACACTTGTAGCTAACCAAAGCATAAGATCCAAGCGCAGCACATATGTGCATATATTATGCAGAATGGTCTTCTGGGTTCCAAATCCACCAATATTGTTGTATTGCCAAGCGACCAGGCTTTGGAGGCTGACAAGCGGCACTGAGAGAAAAGACTGGATAAGAGTTAGCGAACTGTATAATAACCAAAGGGCTAAATCAAACGTACAGCGACAAGTGCAAGTACAACACTGAGAGTCATCTTTGAGTCAACCTGGCCATTACCGTAAAGGTATAGTACGAGCACCCATTCCAACATGGACTCGAGGAGCAGCAAGTATAGCGCAACAAATATCACAAGCTTCGTCCATGTACCCTCCTTTCGAGGCGTAGGTGAAAATCCAGATGCCATGATTGCGAAAGCTCAAGGACCAAGAGACGAACGACTCTTTTATGGTCCTCTCCAAACTGCCTGAGACTTGGGAAACAGGTAGGGAAGAATGCGAGTGTGTTGTATGTAAAGGACAGGCGTATTGAATGCGCCGGGTCCAAATCGAGCCCAGTTGTGGTCTCACTCGAAATTCATCAATTGGTCGCAAATAATAGCATACATAAGGTCGATACCAAGAGGAGTGGTGATGGACTAAAGAGGACTTTAATGAAGGGTTATTAGCCCTGGAGCGCGTCGACGCGAATATAGCGTGGAGGGGTGGAATGTAGCAGCCGAGGGGGATGCATGGAAAGAATCCAACGCCTTGAGAAAGGCCCTCTCTGTAGAGAGCCCACGGGCACGGAAGTACCTGGGTAGTCCATCTTAGCTTAATAACTTGGAATGCTAAGCACTTGCTAGTGCCAGGGATGTATTGAGGGTTTGGTTGTTGTCAGCCTTATCCCTGTGGATTTGCCTGTACAGACGTCAGTTCGTTTCAGTTGAGAATGGAAGATTTGGAAGATTTGAAGCGCAATGAAACTTCTAAGAATTCAGTGTAATTAATTGCCCGTGCATCGAAGGGTTGTCCTTGGTCAAGATAGGATGGAGGCGATGCCCTATCCAGGAGTAGATCCCTCGATGACGTGACGTGGTCAACCACAACCACTCCGACCATCAACACAAATCCTTTCGATCTTTCAATTAAACCTATACACTTCTTTAAACGACTCAAACGACTCTTTTTTTCATTTCACTTTCGTGTTAATAGCCTCCAAGTTTATGGCTTTGGGTAGTTCCTACCAATTCTGTACACACGTGATCCGAGGGGGGTGCACCTTGTCAGTAAGGACGAGAAATGAGCCTTGAACCTGGATTCACAAGCATTCTGACGCATTTGACACATGAATGAAGTGTTTCTGATGGTTTCACATCGTGGAATGCTTTGGTCTAACTGTGAACTGAGTATAGCAGTATGATCTCTGGCGTTTGCCTTGTTGCATTTGGAAGGTGGAAAATCAAGCGAAGAGCGTAAAATCCCTATCTTGTTTCTTCAAAATTTCCTCTGACAATAGTTGCAGGTGGAATAGAAATGTATCATCTCCAGATACTCTGTTGCGAGTTTCTACAAACGCGAATTCCTCTATACTAGTCAAAAGACTGGGACTACTTCCACCCTCCGAAATGAAAGGCTTTGCTATACATGGTGATGGGATACTATGCTAATGAGCTTGAGAAACTAAATGCCCCTCCTTAGCCTCTACGCCGGAAGGCAACAATCCCAACATTGGGGAAATATGCTGCTACCTGATCGTGCAAGAGACACCACCGGCGACGGCTAATGGATACTAGCATCTCGATACCGCGCTTCAACCAATGAGGAAAAATGGTTATTTACATCTCCGGACATGTCAGGCCGTTGTGGTGGGGGAAGGACGTAACCATGGTGATAGTAATAGGGTGAAGAGCCGAAGACACCAACGAACGAGGAGCAGGAAGTTCAGGGTAAGGAAGGCATTTGCCTTGAATCTACGACCCCTTTACTTCCAGCAGCTCTAATTCCTCATTTTCATATTCCCGTGCTTATAATACGAAGTTGGAGGTGACAGCGTGGAATGGCTGGTCCTTCTGGGACTCATAGGTAGGCTTACCAAACTCCGCATTCGAGGTCTCGGGTTTCGGTCACACCACTGTCACCGACCCCTAGTACGTCTCATCCCTTGTAGAGTTCGACTGTGATACCTTTCAGTGGTCTCTGGAGTAGTAGCTAGGCTAAATCCGGTACTTATTATGTAAATAGTGAGCGGCGTACTATCTTCCACTGCGCTGTTAAGAAACATAGAACCCCCTACGACCCCAACATATCTGTGAAGCCTCCTTAACTGCAGCCTCCGCCAGGGAGCGATACTCGGCGCAGTCCTTTAAAAGTCCCTCAATCCCTTCATTGGGTTTACCAAGGGCCAAGGATGACACAAATGTTTCCACTTGCATGATAAGCCCGATGTGATATGTGCGCGAGGCGTCTCGCGGATTCCGGACGATGGTCGAGGACAGTGTTTTGGATGCAAAAATAGGGTAGTAGATCATGACCCTTTTGCAGATTAGCCACAGAACAAGGAAGCAAAAGGACAAACGTATTTGAGTCCAAGTCATCACGTACCCAACGAGGGTGATGTTAAATTTCGGCATATATTTGATCAAGTTAATCGACGCTGTTGCAGCTTTCGTGCACAGTGATTCCGACATAAATATCACTTGATTTGGCAGAGTGTAGACACTGCTCTTTTTGACCAGATCTATACCTAGCCTTGACTCTTGGGCTGCGGTGATCCGATGGATGGCGATCAGACAGTTGAAGTATGATAAATGGAGATAAAGAAGGACCACGGCTACCGGGGACTGTGGAAAAGTGGAAAGCCTTCTTGGTTCAGGTCGGAACTCGGTGGGAATACTATCCTTCCACAGTTGGAGCTTTTCGTCCAACATGGCAACCGAGCCAGCCACTTCAACAAGCGGGCGATCTCGCGCTGCGACCGAGTAGAGGTGTTTGTGTACCTGGCTCTTGATTAAGGCCAGTTCACAGGTTGATCTGAGTACGTTGAAGGTCTCTTGTCGGTCTGTTGTTGGCATGATCCCTATGTTATCCAGTGGAATTTCCGTTGGTAATAAGACGTCCATGTCATCGTCGCGTTGCGCGATTGGAATACCAGCACGAAGGGATATCCTAGGCCAGATCAGTATAAAGTCGATCTGACAATACTAGCGTGTCCCCTACTCTTTGTCAAGACAGTACGCAATCCAAAAAATTCGCCTCCGTTGTTCTACTTCTTCAGGACACAAGCCAGACTCGTTTTCACTGCGTTCAAGTCGAATCTGATGACATATCCGCACAACCGAGGAAATCAAGTAACCGCAAGGCTGGCTGCTCAATGTCCCCATTAGAAAGACAACCTATACAGAAAGCACTGTTAGTCAGATCTTCTGTCAAGGCCGCTGTTCATCTTACCATCCCTAACAGTGCCTGGACGGCCCATAGATCAGGCAACCCGAAGCAGAGGCCATTCAAAACCCCCAAGGCGTTCTTCATGAACAACCAGCCCTTCTGACGGTCACTATGTACAGAAGAGTTATTCTCTATGCGCAGCATATACCCCATCGCTAAAGCAACATTGAGGCTCGCCCAACGACTGGGCGAATCGAATATGCTCTGTAAGTTGTCGTCTTCACAAAGTGACAGTAGCGATGACGGTTGGAATATGGGAATCAACGAGTTGAACTGCTGCAGATAGTCATTGACCAACGATATAATCTCATCTTTCGGGGGCAATGGACAGAAATGTTTGTCAGGGAATAAGCCCTCAAGCAGCCTTTGACTCGTTCCCTGGTGGAGACCTAATGGAAGGAGGGATTCTAAGTTGCCAACGGAGCCCCCTTGCGTTTTATTAGTTATCCATTTCTTCCCTTCGGGGGATAGGGCTGAGAAGCCTATACGTATCAATCAGCTTTTGGCAGTAATGGAATCAGCTATGGCATCTTACCGGGGTTCGGTGCATCCGTAAAACACCTTGGAACGTAGAAGCAGGGCAGATCCTCCGGTATTACTGTGTGGATGTCATCCGGGGCTTTGTTGCGCATGGTGTGATATACATTCTGTGGAGCAGCAGAGGGGTCTTGTTGAGCGTCCATGTGTATCGGTTCTGAATCCCAAGCGCCCGTGCCATTTATTGAATCTGCATTTTCAGCTGCACTCGAGGGTGAGGATTCATCTGGCTGCTCAGATCCCTCGATAAAGGATGGCTCGTTCTCATCTTCACCCAGGTGAAACCCGATCTTCTGAAAATGAGATTCCAAGCGCTGGATATTTGTCTCCAGGCGATCGATCATGCTCAGGCTGTTCGATTGTTATTCATTACTGGCAAATTATAATATTGGCTGGGATGTGGTACTTCTTCAAGTGCCTATGACGCCTTGGATCAACTAGAGAACAAGGTACGTTGGCTTTGCTGCAGAACGAGCATTTGGACTGGTTGATAATCTCGCATTTTATTTTCCTGCGTCGACAAGTCTCGCATGCCTAATGATATTATTAGTACATGACTTTATTTGTGTCTGTGGAGTCCACACTTTTCTCTTCCGCTTCCGTTTTACCAGGCGCCCATGTTCTGGCCTTGAGAGTTGAGGTAGATGTTGGATCAATGAAGAGCCGCCGTGAGCTTGGTTGTCGAACACTCTATTCATTCTGGATGTTCACGAGTTGTAAAACCTGGTATAGGAGTTGTTTCTGAAATTAGGGCTACAGAGTCGGAGTCATTGGCGTATATCAGAAAGATGCTCCATCCGAAGCAGAATGAAAAAGACAGCGAAGGGTCCAGGAGGTGCCCGGGTTGCATATAATTATGCTGGTGAACCGTGCAAATTGTGCAAATTGTGCAAATTGCGAACCTATATCAGATGAGTCACTCACAGTCTTTCCAAGGTTTTATATGTCTTTTTAGTGGGCTTTTCAGATGCCTGGTTATGTAGAGATTTTCTTCCCCCTTCTCTTTTTTTTTAGACAGCAGAAACGGACGGAAGGAGGCTTAGTTTGTGAAAGCGATTTTTCTATGTATAACCTTTGAACATCTCAAGGTTGAGTGAGCTAATGATGGAAAAAGATCGCCCAAGAAACGCTGTCTTGTAATGAATACCACATTAGTGAACACTGTGTGCCTAAATCGGATGCCGGATGTTCTTTAATCGGTAATACGGCGTATTGAGACATCCGGCCCTAACCCGACACTCAATTTCGACTTCTCGACTCTTTTCACGGAGTAGAGCCCTGACGGTTATAGTTCGGAAAAAAAACCGGGGTATCATAAGCCCCGTTTCGGGATCCGGAAGTAGAAGACCAAAATCCGATAGCTAGCATTCCTACGTATGTACATAGCTACGGATTTAATGATTGAAAACGCCAATATATCTCGGCATCCCGGAGGTTCTTATATCACGGCTACATATGTATTCACAAAAGATGATGGCCCTTAACCTGGCCGGATCTGCCGGAAATCTAATTGAGATTTTCTGTTTGGATTTAGAGACAAACTTATATATGCCGAGCTCCCAGGCTTGCGGTTTGTTGTCGTCGACTAGGATATATATCGTTCGTCGCCAGATATCTCAGCCTCCTATCACTCTAATTTTCGTCTTGTCTTCCTCTTCTCTCTCAAGCAAGCACGCAGCAATACAACAGTCCTGCCCAAGCCTATGTCACCAGGGACTCGAAAGGCAGATCTCGAAACCAACTCATCACTCTAAGGGGTACCCAACTGAATTCTCACTCGATCCCAGTCCATGGTCAGCCACAATTCAATGCAACTCTCGGGTGGACACGAGCTCGACATGATCCATGATCTAGAAAAGAGCGAGGATGAAGACACTGTGCAGGAGGAAGAAGAACACAGGGAAGCACTGGTTGGTCAGCTAGCACGACAACTCACCCGTCAATCTACCCGATTCTCTGTGAACGGTACATTGAACAATCCGTTCACCAATGGAGACTCCAAATCCACTCTTAATCCCAATAGCCCCAACTTCAAGGTGCGGGACTGGATGAAGATGTTGCTGGCTATCCGGTCTCGCAACCCCGACAAATACCCAGATCGGACCGCTGGTATTTCGTTCAAAAATTTGAACGTCCATGGATTTGGCTCTCCCACCGACTATCAAAAAGACGTCATGAACTCGGTTCTGGAGCTTGGGACTATGGTCCGCCGTCTCGCCGGCCTGAAGCTTCAGAAGATCCAGATCCTCCGTGATTTCGATGGTCTCGTCAAAAGTGGGGAAACATTGGTGGTCTTGGGAAAGCCAGGTAGTGGGTGTTCGACGTTACTCAAAACCATTGCTGGCGAAATGAATGGCATTGAGATGTCAGAGGATTCGGTTCTCAATTATCAGGGTAAGTGTCTTCCTACATGATTCCGTATAACTTCATTTTTTGAAAAGGTTTTGACAAATACGCAATACATTTAGGTATCTCTGCAAAGGACATGCAGAATTCCTTCAAGGGAGAGGCAATATACGCAGCAGAAACGGATGTCCACTTCCCCCAACTATCCGTTGGCGATACTCTCATATTTGCGGCGTTAGCTAGAGCTCCCCGAAACCGCCTTGAGGGTGTGGGAAACAAGCAATACGCTGAACATATGAGAGATGTGGTGATGGCCATGCTTGGCCTTTCTCATACGATCAACACCCGGGTTGGCAATGACTTCATTCGCGGAGTTAGTGGAGGCGAGAGGAAACGCGTCAGTATTGCAGAGGCCACTCTCAGTCAGAGTCCGTTGCAGTGCTGGGACAACAGCACAAGAGGCCTGGATAGTGCTAATGCACTTGAGTTTTGCCGAAACCTGGCTCTTATGAGCAAATACTCCGGAACAACAGCCTGCGTTGCGATCTACCAAGCGTCACAGAACGCTTACGATGTCTTCGACAAGGTGACCTTGCTTTATGAAGGAAGGCAGATCTACTTTGGGCCAACGACGGAGGCTAGGAAGTACTTTGAAGACATGGGCTATGAATGCCCGGAGCGTCAAACCACGGCAGACTTCTTGACGTCGATCACCAGCCCTTCGGAACGCGTGGTGCGAAGTGGGTTTGAAACCCGTTTTGTTCCTCGCACTCCTGATGAATTTGCGACAGTATGGAAGAACAGCGACGCACGTGCCAAGCTCATTCTTGAAATTGAGGAGTATGAGCGAAATTACCCTATCAAAGGTAGTTCCTACGATGCATTTATCGATGCCCGTAAGGCTATCCAGGACAAGCACCAAAGGGTCAAATCGCCATACACCATTTCTATACGGAAACAGATTTCACTCTGTGTGACCCGTGGTTTTCAGCGCCTTCGTGGAGACTACAGCCTAACTGCAACAGCTTTGATTGGGAATTTCATAATGTCTTTGATCATTGGCTCGGTGTTTGTGAATCTCCCCAAAGATACCTCCAGCTTCTACTCTCGTGGAGCTCTTTTGTTTTTTGCGGTCCTCCTGAATGCTTTTTCTAGCGCACTGGAAATCCTCACCCTATACGCCCAACGTCCAATTGTTGAGAAGCAAGCCCGATACGCCTTCTACCACCCTTTCGCAGAGGCACTTGCATCGATGCTCTGCGATACACCTTACAAACTGATCAACTCATTGACCTTCAACATACCATTGTACTTCATGACCGATCTACGTCGCGAGGCTGGGGCGTTCTTTACATTTTGGCTGTTCTCGGTCATCACCACGTTCACAATGTCAATGATATTCAGAACAATTGCGGCATCTTCTAGATCACTGTCACAAGCCTTAGTGCCAGCTGCCATTTTGATCTTGGGTATGGTTATCTACACTGGGTTCGTTATTCCCACTCGCAATATGCTCGGGTGGTCGCGCTGGATGAACTATATCAATCCCGTTGCCTACGCCTTTGAAAGTTTCATGGTCAACGAATTCCACGATCGTTATTTTGAATGTGCAGCTGTCGTTCCATCAGGTGGTCAATACGACAGTGTCTCAATGGACCATCGCATCTGTTCAACTGTCGGTGCTCAGTCAGGGTCCACCAATGTGTCTGGATCGTTGTATCTCAGCCAGAGCTTCGGGTATGTTAAGGGACATTTGTGGAGAAATCTTGGAATTCTCTTTGGCTTCCTTATATTCTTCATGCTCACCTATCTTCTTGCCACTGAGTACATATCTGAGAAAAGGTCTAAAGGCGAGGTCCTTCTATTCCGCCGTGGCTATCAGCCCAAACATGCCTCTAGTGATGTAGAGGCACCTTCTCAATCTTCTACAGACGTCAAAACGGACGAGTCTCCTCCCAAGGCGGCGGCCATTCAGCGACAAACTGCGATCTTCCACTGGCAGGATGTCTGTTACGACATCAAAATTAAAGGAGAGCCTAGAAGGATTCTGGACAATGTTGACGGCTGGGTCAAGCCCGGGACCTGTACGGCCTTGATGGGTGTTTCCGGGGCTGGAAAAACAACACTGCTTGACGTGCTAGCAACGCGAGTTACAATGGGGGTTGTCAGTGGCGAAATGCTCGTTGACGGAAACCCCACAGATCAGTCCTTCCAGCGAAAGACCGGATATGTCCAACAGCAGGACTTGCACTTGTCTACGTCGACGGTTCGGGAAGCACTAGAGTTTAGTGCTTTGCTACGTCAACCCGCCTCTGTTAGCCGGAAGGAAAAGATAGACTATGCTGACGAGGTTATCAAGCTCCTTGGTATGGAGGCGTACGCTGACGCTGTTGTCGGTGTTCCGGGCGAGGGATTGAACGTTGAGCAGCGGAAGAGATTGACGATTGGTGTGGAGCTTGCCGCGAAACCCCAGCTCCTACTCTTCCTGGATGAACCTACGAGTGGCCTGGATAGTCAGACTTCTTGGTCTATTCTTGACCTTATCGACACCCTCACCAAGCACGGACAGGCGATTCTCTGCACTATCCATCAACCTTCAGCGATGTTGTTCCAACGATTTGACCGTCTTCTCTTCTTGGCAAAAGGGGGAAAAACAATCTACTTTGGTGAGATTGGCGAAAACTCGTCCACTTTGTCAAACTATTTCCAACGTAACGGCGCCCACCACCTGACCCCCGGAGAGAACCCCGCTGAATGGATGTTGGACGTTATTGGGGCAGCACCGGGTACACATAGCGAGATTGAGTGGCCAAAGGTATGGCGGGCCAGTCCCGAGTACGCGAAGGTCAAGGAGCATCTGTCTGAGCTGAAGTCCACCTTGTCTTTAAACTCACGAGGTGATTCTTCGCCTAGTCAATTCCGTGAATTTGCCGCGCCCTTTTACGTCCAGCTATGGGAGTGTCTCCTACGTGTCTTTGCGCAATACTTTCGAACCCCGACTTATATCTGGTCGAAAGCTGCCCTTTGCATCCTCACGTCGCTCTATATTGGATTTTCGTTTTTCCACGCCCAGAATTCTATCCAAGGCCTCCAGAACCAGATGTTCAGTGTCTTCATGTTGATGACAATTTTTGGAAATCTGGTGCAGCAGATCATGCCAAACTTCGTTACCCAACGCTCTCTTTACGAGGTGCGAGAGCGTCCATCCAAGACATACAGTTGGAGGGCGTTCATGATCTCGAACATTCTAGTGGAATTGCCTTGGAACACACTTATGGCTGTGTTTATCTTTTTGTGTTGGTATTATCCGATCGGATTGTACAGAAATGCAGAGCCCAGCGACGCAGTGAGCGAACGAGGGGCCCTCATGTTCTTGTTGATCTGGACATTCCTGTTGTTTACTTCAACCTTCGCACATATGGTAATTGCAGGGATTGAACTGGCTGAGACTGGTGGCAACATCGCGACCTTGTTGTTCTCCCTCTGTTTGATCTTCTGCGGTGTTCTCTCAACTAAGGAGGCCTTGCCTGGATTTTGGATCTTCATGTACCGCGTTTCACCGTTTACCTACTTGGTCTCAGCGATGCTTTCGACGGGTGTTTCGGGCGCCGATGCAATCTGCGAGCCAGTCGAATTCCTGAAGTTTAACCCCCCAGCCAACCAAACTTGCCAGGACTATATGGATCCTTATATCAAAATTGCCGGGACTGGATATCTGGAAGATCCCCTAGCTACCACAGACTGCTTGTTTTGCACGGTGAGCAAGACCGATGCCTACCTCCTGCAAATCTCCAGCGACTTCGCTGACGCTTGGCGGAACTTCGGTCTGATGTGGGTGTACATCGTCGTCAACATTTTCGGCGCGGTGTTTATCTACTGGCTTGCCCGTGTGCCAAAAGGGAAGAAGACTAAGTAATGCCTTGGAGGAATGTGGATACACGTTCGGGCCCTTGGGCCAGAGTATATACACTCTACAACTTTGTTGAAAGTGGTTTTTATTTCCGTTTCTGTTCCCTTGTACAGGATCGTCTTGATCCGTTCTTTCTTTCTCGTCTTCTTCATTTGTCTCCTTCATTCTTTCTCGTCTTCTTCATTTGTTTCTTCATTGTTTCCTTTCTTCGCCAACCCCATCTTTTTGTTGTGGCCCCAAGCCTTTATTAATGGGATCAGGTGATTCACAGTTTGCTGCTGTCTCTCACCTATCGCCACTCTTTCCTTTCTGCTCACTCTATTAAGTAAACATGAATATAGACAGTTTTGCCATTCCATAGTCGCCATTTTAAAGTAAAGAAAGGGACAAGAGAACGCAGAAGTAAGTTGACGAATGGAGACAGTCGGAATAAACTACAAACTAGGCAAACAGAATTAGAACCAGTTCAAACTATCTGGCCACCACAGGTCCCGAGGCATACAGGCGCTGATGAATATCAGATAGATACATGAGTCGCGCCCTCTTGCGTTCCCTTTTGTTCGACATGCTCGAATAAGTGGACCCCCAACTGGAATGTATTTAGGAGGACATTTATATTAGAACATTCAATCAGGTCCAGAAGGCCTTTTGAAGAGCATCACACATTAAGGTGATACACCTCTTTCCCTCAGTCAAGGCCCCATCCATAGCCAAAAACGGATGCGGCATGCCCTTCATGACCTGCAAATCAACCGGCACACCCGCCTTCTGCAACTTCTCCGCATACTGCTCACCCTCCGTACGCAGTACATCCAGCTCGCCAACCATAACCAGTGCAGGCGGCAATTGCGAGTAATCGCCCTGCCAGAACAGCGGGCTCGACTCTGGGTTCGTGCGGTCCGCGTAGTCGGGGACATAGTGATCGCGGTACCAGTACATCTTAAGTGCCGGAAGTGCGGGTGTCCGTTCGTACCGACGATATGACTCGTTGTTTTCCACTGTGGCAGTGTTGTCTGTCACGGGAACAGACAGTAGCTGGGCTCGGAAGTGAACGGGCGGTGACAGAGTCAGCGCCTTGTGTGTCATAATCGCGGCAAGGTTCCCGCCGGCGGAGGAGCCTCCGGTTGCGATTTTGGATACGTCCACTGAGAGTGCGGCGGGGCCGTCGGAAATCAGCCAGAGGAGAGCTTCCCAGCAGTCATGGACTGCAGCCGGCCAGCGGTTCTCGGGTGCAAGGCTAGAAGAAAATAAGAGACATTAGATTCAAATTTCTCAAGGTCATATATGCATGGTGTGATCAGATAGTCCACGGATAATTCTTCACTTACCGGTAGTCGACTGTGATCACGACGCAGTTGCCTCGTACACACAGATTTGAGCACACCACATTCTCCGTGTCAATGTTGCCCAGCACCCAGCCACCACCGTGGAAATACAGCATCACTGGCCATCCACCAGGAGGCGCCTGGCCCTTGGGAGTAAAGCAGCGGATGGGCACTGCTGGGCCCTCGGTTGCTCGTCGCTGAACGGTAATGTCTTCCGTCTTGCCCACCTCCAGCATTGGACCTGCACCAGGAATTAAGACACCACTTGTCCGTGATGCTTCCACGGGCTGGAGGTGCACCTGTTGGTTATTGATGACATGCTTGTTATAGAATGCGACATACTCGGGGTCCAACAAGTCTTTAACGGACTCGTGCAGCGGATAAGGTGGTTGAGTAACGCCTGCATTCATTTTGAAGTTACAGATAATAAGGAAAAGATATGTTGTACAAGGGTCCTAAACTTTCGGGGTCCCAGGGTCCCATTCAAATAAAAGTTCACCCCCACGCGGAAAGTGGGGAGAACCATCCAAGCAATGCGGGGGAAATACCGCTGATAAGCTGATAAGCCAACTATATGCCGGTTTTGGGAAATGATCGACAGGACTGTTGCAGTGAGACCCCCCGTCGGCTCCATTATGGAGTTCAATGGACCCATGGGGCCTCTTGTGAAGCCACTCGTGTGTCACTTCATGTTCCTCGGCTATATGCCATCGGCCAATATAGAGCCACTTGTTACGTTTTAGTATTGACCGATGTGGGATGCAGCCATAGCCCCTGATGCTGCCCGGTTGATAAAGAGCGCCTCCCCCACGCAAGGGGGGCAATTCCTGCGTTTTTTTTTCATCACTTCACCTCAATTGACTCATCCCTAGCCTATACTCCATCCTTTCAGAAACTCTCACAATGTCCTCCAAGACCCCCGTCCTTACAGACAAGGCTCCCAAGCCCCTCCCCGGGATCTACTCTCAGGCTATCGTCGCCAATGGCGTCGTCTACTGCTCCGGTGCTGTCCCGATGGACGCTGCCACTGGAAAGTTGATTGATGGTGATGTCAAGGCCCACACTGTAAGAGACAGGTCAACCCCAATTGAACCAATTCAACCTGCTAATACCTCTGCCCTCGAACAGCACCAATGCATCAAGAACCTAACCCACATCCTCGAGGAGGCTGGTACCAACATCGACAAGGTCGTCAAGGTCAATGTGTTCCTGTCCAACATGGATGATTTCGCGGAGATGAACTCTGTCTACATGCAGTACTGGGGTGATGTGAAGCCCTGCCGCACGTGAGTTCTTACCCCCGCTCATTTATTTCTTATCGTTGGGGTCATTTGGGGTCATATACTTCCCTCGATTCTTTTCGTACTATGCAATGTACTGATTGCGCTTACGCATGCATCTGCGCGGGTCTGCATAAGTGGTTTGATTTGTTGCTAACGGTTATACTCGGCAGGTGTGTTGCGGTCAAAACGCTCCCTCTTAATACTGATGTCGAGATTGAGTGCATTGCTGTTCTCTGAACTGCCTTTCGCTTCCCTCGGTTCCATAGAGAAAATTCAAGGAATGATGATATGACTTCTACTACAAACACACCTTTCTACCATTGATAATAACAGGTAAGACAACAATACTGTTATGTGAATCGTGTTATCTACGTCCTTAGTTCCACTCCAATAAAACAACACAGTGGAAGATAGTATGCCCGCTCGTTATTTACGCAGCGAATCTTGACTCTCAATCTGGAATTCAACACGATTTGACATGAATTTGTCCAATACGTTTGCTGTTGTGGTTCATACGCCCCGCCAGTTTAATATAAACAAACCAACAATCTACGCAACCTCAACGTGTTCAATCTGTCGACATTTCGAACGGGCCTCATCCTCCTCATTCTCCAGTTGCCTAATCTGAGCACCCAGGCCAGTACAAACATAATCCTTAAACTTCCTTGTCCCCACCTTGTGCTGGAACATCTCATCAAGTTCCTCAAGCGACCGATCCTTGGTCTCCGGCAAAAAGAAATAAACAAAGACCATAGCAGCAACAGAGAAACTTCCATAGATAATCGCCGTCCGGCCCCCAATTGCAGCCTGCACGTACGGATTGACAAAGTTGATAGGCACCGAGGTAACGAAACTGCCAAGGGACGACAAGAGAAGTGTCCGCTCGCGCAGCTGTCCGGTTCCAATCTCGCCGCCGAGAATCCACACACCAGGACCCCAGGACAGCGCATAGAAAACATACCACAGAACAAGCATGGCAACACACCCGTTCTGCGTCACTGGAGATAGAACCTCGTAGCCATTCGCCGTAGTTCCGCCAACCCCAATCATCATGGCAGCCATGAAGAACGCGCCGACAAACATGCTGCTCCGTCTACCAAGCTTATCAAATGTGAATAAAGAGACTAAATTTGCAACGATCCCGCATGCTAGCACGATGACATTGTATTGCAGCGGGTCCGCGAACCCCAGCTGCTTCATGAATGTCACGATAAAATTATTGATAAATGAGACACCTTGCGCCTGTTGCAGGATCTGGACGCCCATGGCGATGATAGTTCGGCGCCGGTTAGTCCCGCGGAAGCAGTCCATGATGCTCGTTGCGTGGTGGAGCTCGCGCTGTTCCTCGACTTGGAGTCGGAGGAGCTGGACCTCCTCGCTCGCATTGTAATTGGGTCCGTATAAATCCTTGACTGCAGCCTGTGCTTCTTCGTAGCGCCCTTTGTAGACGAGGAAGCGGGGTGTTTCGGGGAGAAAGGGGTATGAGATGATTATTCCAACGGGGACCAGGAGCTGGCATAGGATTACTGTTCTTCAAATGGGTTAGCCAGATACTGGACAGTTGGAGTGGGCTTCCGATGCATACAAATACGCCCATTCGCCTTTCATGTTCTGACATAAGAAAACGACTAGGGTGGCGAGGAAGCCGCCGAATGTATTCCAGAATGAGTATGCCGCCAAGAAAGCGCCTGGGAAGTATAGTCAAAATAACCATTTCCCATTCCTTGTAATTATATTGAACACCACATACCTCGGATCCTAGCAGGAGCACATTCCGACTGGTACATCGGCACGACGTTAGATGCCACGCCAATGCCCGAGTACACAATAATGCGACCCACGACCAACTGCCAGAACGACGTCACAGCAGAGGCCTCGAGGACAATTCCGATGGAAAGCAGAGCAGCCATCACCAGCAGCGTGGGTTTCCGGCCCAGATGCGAGCACAGCCATGGCGAAGCTAGACAGCCGAAGATAATCCCAGCCGAGCCAGTGCCCGTACCGGCAGACTGCTTCTCAGGGGGAATACTCCAATCACCGGAGGCATTGCGAGACCCATACTTCCGGGCAAATGGCGTCAACCCCAGAGCTCCTCCCCACCAGGAATTATCGAAGCCGAAGCCAATCGCTCCCAGGGAGACGAAACATCCAACGAATAGAAGGCGAAGGCTAAGCTCCTGGTAGAGCGCGGAATGTTTTATGGCGCCAAACATAATGACGAATTGATAAGAACCAGCAACGACCTTACTGCACACACTCCGTCGACAAAGAGGACTCGCAGCCCCCCGGCATGTGTCACCCACTCTTTTATATACATACCTAGGTTTTGACCAACGCCATCAAGTCCTTTCCGGGGAACATTATCCCAGATGCAGCCCCGCAAGAGATGGCCTGATGTCGGGCACTGCAAATGCCCCGCTTGTCTTTTCCCCGTCAATGAGACGAAGCTAAAGACCAAACTTGGTGCAGAGCTCATCGGAGGATAGTCTGTGCTGGCGGCTAGAACTGCTGGTTTGGAGGTGTTGTTGACTGAACCCGGGCAATCCCCCGGCTTCTCCGCAATAGCACGCAGCTAAGCCAGGTACGAGTGGCTATAATTGCGATTCTCGGTTGTTCTTGTGAGGGGAACTGCAAATGCTGCGCTTGCATTTCCCTGTCAGAGCGAAGAAGCAAACGACTAACCAAACTTGGGAGAGAGTTCATCGGGGGCTAGTCCGTTGTGGTGGTTACGACTGGGTTTGGAAAGTGTTGCCGGCTAAACTTCGGCAGTTTCCCCCGGGTTCTCCGCACTCGGACGCCAGCCGAACTATGTACCTAGGTATATGCGAGTGGCTATAATTGGATTCTGGGTTGTCCTTGTGAGTGGTGTTCAAATATGGTGTCTTCTGTTCGTGAGTTGTAATTCTGTTGTTCCTTTTGTTAACATATTCGTACATTTATTCCCATAGCCATCATCATCACCATTGACAATGGCATCGCAGCACCAACTCCAGTCTTTCCCGTCCAAACCGCGCGTCTTCATCCTGAGCGATATCTCCAATGAGCCCGACGATGCTGAGTCACTGGTTCGCTACCTATTGTATGCCAACCAGTTCCGTACTGAAGGCCTGGTAGCTTGCACTTCAACCTGGATGAAGAACAAGGTCTGTCCGCAGGACATGCACAAGATAATAGACGGCTACGAGAAAGTCGTAGACAATCTCAATGCCCACGTCCACCCAAACGACCCATATCCAGCAGCCCAATACATGCGATCGCTCATCAGAAAGGGCGCAGAGGTACCGTCCAGCATCATACCCTCCCCGCCAAACCACATCCTAACAATCAAATAGAGCTACGGCATGACCGCCGTGGGCCCAGACATCCCCCTAAGCGAAGGCGCACAGCATCTGCTAGACTGCATCCTCACTCCAACCAACGATCCCCTCTGGATCCTCTGCTGGGGCGGCACGAACGTGCTCGCATCCGCACTTCTCAAACTACAAACCACACATTCCCCCACCACAGCCGCCACCCACCGCGCGAACCTCCGCATCTACGCAATCTCCGACCAAGACGACACAGGAACCTGGCTGCGCGCTACCTACCCAGATCTATTCTACATCTGCTCCATACACGGGTGGTGCCAGTACGGACTGGCTGCATGGACCGGGATCTCCGGTGACGCATGGTACGGCTTCGACCAGGGCGGACCAGACGGATCGAAGATCAGCGCGGAATGGATCCGAGAACATATCCAGATTGGGCCCCTGGGCTCAAAATACCCGGATTTTATGTTCATCCCAGAAGGCGACACGCCGACGTTCCTGTACCTGATCCAAAACGGGCTCGGTGTCGCCGAGAACCCGGAGTACGGGTCCTGGGGTGGTCGGTATATCCACACGGACATGAGCGGGGCAGGCGTTGCGAATGGACATTTCAGCGATACGCCAGATGAGGTCGTTGGGCATGATGGGCGCCGGCACAAGTCGAACCAGGCGACAGTGTGGCGCTGGCGGGACGCGTTCCAGAATGATTTCGCGGCGCGCATGCAGTGGAGTCTTTCTCGGGATGTGGCGCGCGCGAATCATCACCCTGTTGCTGTTGTTAATGGGAGTGTTGGGCCTGCGCCGCTGGTTCTCGAAGTGCCGGCTGGGGGTATGGTGCGGCTTGATGCGCGGGCATCGTATGACCCGGACCCGGAGGATTCTATTACGTTTAAGTGGTATCAGTACAAGGATCCTAGTGCGACACAGTGGTCTGTTCAGCATGAGGTTGGGGAGTTGGGGATTCGGCTTTTGGATGAGGCTGGAAGTGTGGTTGAGGTTACAGTCCCGCCGGCTGAGAAGTGCTGTGTGGAGCTTATTAGTCGTAAGCCTGTTGCGAGGGGGCAGTTGTTGCATCTTATTTTGGAAGTGAAGGATAACGGGTCGCCGGCGCTAATTACTTATCGGCGTGTTTTTATTCAGGCGACGAACGAGGGGTTGCTGGGTGGTGGCGGAGGTGCTGAGGCTATTGGTGATACTATGAAAGATGTGATCCGATGATGTTGAACCATGAGTATGTAGACATTGTGTTTGTATACAGTACATAGATAGAACAATGGAACAATTTACTCTTCTTTTCATTTTTCCCATAAGGGCTACGTTGGTGTAGAATAGACAGGCCATTGAGTATGAGTTAAAAGACAGAAGTAATGCGTGGATACCTTCTGAGGTCGTCTATGTCGCAGAGGCCCAATTGGTAAGATCGCCCTGCGATGATTGGCCTATTTGAAATCTATCGGACTTGATATTCCATGGACTGATAAAATTATAGATAGGATGACTGCGGCTGTGCACTGATAAGCTAGTGGTCTGCTATGATCCAATCCGCCATGCAAGTCAGAAGCTGAGTTCATTGTGCACTCAAGGCCGGTAGTTCTTCGTCCTCGTATCTGGTGCCAATGAGTATTATCCCCCAGTAGCCCTCATACCCCACTTCATGCCCTGTGTTGAGGCTATGTATAGAAGTTCCATCTCGCCTTGATACTGTCCATCGGTATTCAACAATGCTTTATTTCACAGACAGCAGATCCAGCTACATCACCTCCTACCAAAGAGGACACATCCACTTATTATGGCCAAAGTTAAGAGGAGAGCTACACACTTGACAATGGCATAATAACAGCCCTGGTCTCTCGCACTGGCTTGGAATTTCGATCTTATCCCTGCGCAATCTCAGACTTTAGAAGTCCCTAGTAAATATTTTCTGTTATTAGCCAATTGGTAAAAGAGAATACAATCAACGCAGGCTATAGGAGATTAGAAGTTTTGTCCTCTATCACGTCCTTTGTTGTTGGGATGAGTCTGAGCGGCGCCTGTAAGAGATCGTTAGACTTTTGAGTCCAGGGTGTTTCACTCGGACGGATGGCCAGGTGTGAAGTTGAACGAGATACCCCAAAAGGAGGGCTAGCACTGATGTAGAACCGATTCTGGGTCTCTGGATCTGGGTGTCCTAAGATAACAATATAGGCCAGGGCCCTTCGGATTTGACGAGTAGTAATCAGGTTCCAAGGTTGGCGGACGACGGGAATCGGCCCGGGAATCGGCCCCACATGGCCCATTTAGAGTTTATTGCCTGAGGCATCTATATGCCTAAGGCGAATAACCTTGCTCATTCTTGTCTCCTTACTTCACATCCCCCTTTGTCGAACCGTTGCTATTTAAAAAAAATGACCGTGTCCTAACGCAAATAATTTGGGGCTCATGTGTGCCTTGGCGTCTTTGCAATGGCAATTATGATCGTCTTGTATTGATCGATCCTATTTCTAAAGCCGAGAACGAGGGATACGTTTTTATCTAAATTATGGCGTGATGAAATTCTAGAGTACCCCAAATCTATGGCAGATAACTCAAGACCTATTTATTTCTCTTTTCTAATTTTCCTACCCATTCAAAGTCTTGAGTCGACGGCGCAGGCCTCTTTTTATTGCCGGCTCGAAACGAGTTGCTCGCACGTATGGATTTGACATTTCAGGCTGAGCCTATGGCTATAGAGAGTCAATCACCTAAGAACGAGAGAGCTATTGACACCAAATATGCTGATGAAACTCTTCGCATTCTTCAGCTTCATGGAGACTCTGTTGGTTCATTGACGACCGAGAAGGAGAAAACGCTGAGACGCAAATTGTACTGGCGTATTTTCGGGCTACTCTCCGCTATCAACCTGCTGCTCTTTGTGAGTTTGTCATTAACACCTCTTACTCGCAGGCTCTAACTTTCCTAGATAGACAAGTCCACTCTCGGCTATGCCGCTATCCTCGGCCTGTTCGAAGAAACTGGCATCACCAAGGCTCAATACAACAATCTTGGAACTTTCTTCTATGTCGGTACGTGACAGTATTTTTCTCCTATTTCATATTCCCTAACACTCTCGTAGGCTACATTGTGGCGCAATGGCCGGGACACTATGCTATGCAAAAACTACCATTTGGAAAATTTGTTGCCGCTCTAGTCTTCATGTGGGGTGTCATCCTACTACTTCATTGTGTCGCCACGACCTACGCCGCTCTCGTGGTTTTGCGACTGGCGCTCGGTGCTGCTGAGTCCGTGGTTGTACCTGCAATGGAAGTCACAATAGGAATGTTCTTTAATCGTTACGAGCAATCCTTCCTCCAACCCTTCCTTTGGTTGACATCCGCCGCCGCCCCTATATGCGCCGCGTTTATCTCCTACGGTTTGCTTTGGAGCCATAGCACCATCCTGCCCTGGAAGCTGTTCATGATTATTACGGGGGTGTCTCGATCCTTCTTTCTGTTCTTGTCTGGTTTCAGTATCCGAGCAACCCAGCGGAGGCTACGTTCCTGTCACTGGAAGAGAGAATCCACACAATCAAACGAGTACACGAGTCAAGTCAAAGTTCTATTGAACAGAAGCAGTTCAAGAAGAGCCAGTTTAGAGAGACGCTCCGTGACCCCATTTCATGGCTTTTTACTCTGCAGTCATTCACCTTGATGATGTCTAACAATCTCACCTACGGACAGCAGAACCTTATTACTAAAGCTCTTGGGGTAGACAGCTTGGGCTCGACTCTCGTGGCTGCAGCTGGCGGCGGATTTGGTGTCCTGGTTTGTCTTGCGGGAGCCTACGCCCTGCGGTGGTGGCCATCAAATCTTGCCTTCCACGGACTTTTCTGGTGTATCCCTGCAATTGCAGGTGGAATTGGGATGGTTGCTATTGATTGGGACCAGAAGCTAGGAATGCTTGCGTGTCTGCTGCTGGCTGGTCACACCTATGGTAATACCTACATTATCGCGCTGGGTTGGACTACATCATCTGCAGCCGGCTACACGAAAAAGCTGACCCGAAATGTCATGTTCATGGTCGGCTATTCCATCGCAAATATTTGCTCACCGCAGATATGGGTTCCTAGGGACGCACCTCGCTATTACGGTGCCTGGATTTCCATGATAGTGGTCAGCTGGGTGGGGACACCGTTGATTCTTTTGATTATACGGTTCCTGTTGAAACGTAGGAACGCCCAGCGGAAGGCTTGGGCTGAATCCTTGACCAGCGAAGAGAGAAAGACTCATGAATTAGGAGTCGTTGAGGAGCTTGATGAAACTGGGAGCATGATACGCAGGGAGGTTGAAATTGCCATGTTGGATTTGACGGACATGGAGAACCCGTTCTTCGTCTATCCTATCTAGATGACATGAGTATGAGGAGATTGGAGACATCCAGCACCAGGAATTTAGAGAAAACCTTTGACCAGAGAAATATGTATATATATACTAGCATTTCGCTATGGGATGTCGAAGTCCCGCTTTCCCGATAACACTTTAAATTGAGCACATGGTTCCCGAATAAATCAGGGCTAGTTATAACACATTTATTTGGCCTTAACAATACTAAGGTAGTTTGTACCTCCCACATTTGTAGGTATAGGTCCGCAGCTTCGAATGGTGTTATAGTATGTTCCAAGTCTTGTGATGGGGGGTTGAGAATGCGATGGGAATGGTATGATAAGAACTGCGGCTAGAGTTGGACATGCATAAAGTAGTTACAAGGGCCAACAGCAAGTATGAGAGTGTGCCCGTAGTCGCCTACGGGTTTCCATAGTGGCAGTTAGTCACCTTCTAGTAGCCCTGGAGGTGACCTCGGGAAAACCTTAAACTTACAAGCATTTCACTGCCGTCCTTCTCCATGAATATATATACCTTCCACACGAAGCATCACAGCCACGATTTTATGCTTTGGACAGTCGCTTAGGTGTCATACTAGTAATATCCCCGGGGCCCTTCCCCTCCCTCCTGTTTTGTTTTGTTACGTTGGGTTAGGGTCCTCGTCACCCTACATCCATGGAAGCAAGGGATCTACATCAGCCTATATTTACTTAGCGCGCTTCAAGGTAGGGGTCGGAGAAGTGCGCGCGCTAGCTCATTTCCCTTTGCGGCAACTAAAATTATCCTTTCATGACTAGGTACAGCGGGCCACTTTCTGAAACTTAACGTAGGGCTCTATCGGGGCTTGTCCTTGGTTGTTGGCGCCAACAGATATTCCTGACAGAACGGTCCACCGGCAGCCCTTCGTGAGTTTGGGAAATCAGGTCTGAAGGAATTGAAGGATCTGGTCGAAGCCTTCAGGCTCCTTGATCCAGTGACCTTCGCCTTCTGCTCCAGTGAACTCATGCCATTCAACGCGGACCATGATTGTCCGTATAATTCGGGATGCCTGTCGTCCAAGTTCCACGGATACCCACTCATCGTCTGCTCCATGGCTTAGAAACACAGGAGTAGATAAGACAGAGCTGTCCACAGGTTGATTAGCCTGCGGCATCTCACGACCGGCAATTTCATCAAAGAAGAATGTAGATACCAGGCGCTGTGCCTGATGGATCCTAGGTCCATTAAGAGTGGATTGGTCTAGCAAACCCTCCAGCTGCTGCGCAAATGGTAACCAGCCACAAAAGCCTAGAAGACCACCTAGTGGTCCTTGAACCTGCCCCGTTCCTATTCCGGCAAAGAACGCCCATACGGCGGTTGCCATCCCCTGGCTAATACCCCCAAGATAGATATGACCAAGCTGCCCATCTAGCAGCCTAGCTTCGTCCTCGAGAATATCAAGAATATACAGAATTGACTCTCTCAATCCGTCCTTCTGCAATTCCTGTCTTTTCTGGATATCGTTTAGGGAGTAGGCATCAAACCAGGAGCACATATCTTCTTGGAACGTAGTGCTCCATCGGTCACGTGAGGTTGGGAAGACCCAACGGTAGGTGGGTAAGCAGGAGGCTAGGTTCTTGCCCTTAGAAGTTGTGGATGAGAAAAGCTCCTCGGCAAACTCAAGGCCATTGCTGCCACGACCATGGAGCAGAATAATCGTATGGGTGTGAAAGGTTTGGGCACGGTGAATGTGGGGCGCAGGGAATTCCATGATATTCGTCTGGATTTATTTCATCTGGGGAGTGCGAATTGTTTTCAGGATTATATAAAAGTTTCGTCGGTCAGCGCCCCGCCTAGTAGAAGATATATCTCACCGCCTTCTTTGGGTAGTCACATATTCTAGTTAGCGCGCACGAAGTACAGGAGAGTTCGTGGCCGAGCGATCCATGTCCGGGATTATCTTGAAAATTCAATGTTTATTCAAACGAAATACCATCTCAGCCGTGCCATCTGCTTAGCATCAAGTCAACCGCATGCTCTCTGGGCCATATACCAATTTTCTGTGGAAGATAAGCCCACCAGTCACCCAAATCGCTCCCGGGAGTAATAGTATTTAGGGCCTTCACATATTCCCAGTACTCCGGGTACCAGCCACACATTTCCCAGTCAAGAATCCCAGTGATGGTAACTCGAGTGGTCGATTGATTGACGGTGCCGTTTGTGGTGCAGAGTGACTCTTTGGGCAGGGCACCATCCGCAACCGGGTCATTTAGGCGAGTAAGTACCATGATATTTCGTGGATGAAAATCACCATGGGCCAGAAAAACTTTGTGATCATCCGTGAGATAGGATTTAATCATAGAGATGCTACCAGCTTGAGCTCGATGAGGGTGGGAAGTGAGAAATTCGTTAAACTGGCGCTCGTTGCTAATGCATCCTTGAGCGACATGGACTTCTCGTCGTGCATCTTTGCACCGGCGAGGACTACCGCCACCAAGGACAGCCTGGGTCTCGTCGGAGACTGGAGCAGGCAGAAACCGAAAGTAACCGACAATCGTATCCAATTGTTCTCTAATTGAAGATTTCTCGTTTTCGCCTAGAAACTCCCATTTTGAATCCAGGGGCTCGCCAGGCGCTCGTGACATGAGGAAGAAAATGCGGTTGCTGTTAGGCTGTTGAAGGATACCATGTATATCTGGTATTGGAACGCGCGGTGCATGGTGCTTGATGTATTCTAGAGTGTGGATATGACCTATGTCGATATCATTGCCGATTTTCATCACGATCTCCGAATTGAGACCCAGCACTGCAGTTGACCCAAGGTGCCAAATGACCTCACTAGTTGCCACCAATCTGTTAAGACCTCCGATAATGGCAGGTACATCAGTACAAGGCCCATCTTCATCAGAATCCTTCAGTGCTGCCCGTGACGCAGTTGCACTTAGTGGTCGTATGATCGTCGGATTGGTTGGAAGTTGGAATTCAGTTCTTTCATCGACCACACTCTTGTCATCGGAGCAGTCCAGTCTTTCGGTTGCTGACTGCACAGAAGAATCACGAAACAATTTCCGCAGTGCAGGATATGTTTTAGCCTTATGCTCTAGCAAGTCGGTCATATCCCCAGGGGGGCATGATTTGACTTGCGTGTTCAGATGATCAAGAAGCAGAGTGTTCACTTGAATGAAAGCCTCTTCCTCCACATCCTTAAGATGACGCGCGACGTTTGATGCCATGGCTCGCTGGTACTTGTCGCATCAGGGACATGTCGGACTCGTGCTGTGGCTCGAGCTCTGAAGCAGGTTGCAGCAAGGTCATGTGACTACCTAGGTTAGGCTCTATGGCCACACCTCAAGGTTGATTCCTAGCCTGGCCCAACACTCTTCGACGCAAAATCCGGCCTTTCTCGCTTGAAGATGCCACCCGTCCTGGTCATCAAAGATGCATTACCCTTATCTAGTTGGCCCGCATTATCGGATCTGTTCCACTCGAAATGTCCCTCCACAACAGCATGCATGGTGCGAGAGTCTGTCCTGGCGATCATGGAACCTTTGCTTTAATTTGCCTCAAGAGCTGGTGGATCTGATCATGGATGAGACTGGGACTGGCCAATCGGAATAACCGAGGCAGAAACATGGAAAATTGAATCGGAAGCAGAGCGCGAACGCGTGAAGGAGGCTTAAACTCGAGAAGTCCGATATTATGGTTTTGAGGGTCCGTTGTTTTTCGGCGAGGAAGACGTAGTAATTAGACCGTCGCACCTTTGACCCATTCTTATTGTCCTCATTGAGTATGTTATGTGAGTAAAAAAAAAAAGGAAAAAGAAATCCCCCTTAACTGGCCCATTATGGGGACCCTCGCATAATACGACACTCAGAATAATGGAACCCCTTACGGTCTGTAAGTTAAGTCTCCCTAAGCGAACTCCACTTGAGGCTGCATGTTGATGGTTAGTTCATGGCTTAGCTCAGGGCGTTCGTATAGCCGCAAAGCAAGTACCCTGTCTATCCCATGGCAAGGGTCTAGTACCCCAATAAATGTCCGGAAGATCTCCGCCGAAATATATCCCCAGACAGTACTGCACACAGCACAAGAGCCCCCCCTATGCCACGGCATGGTTTTATGACTATTGCTGATGATGTTCGATAGGAGGCGCCACGGCACGTAGGAGCAAATATCATTTGCCGATGCGACGAAAGCACAGAGCCGCATCCTAATTACAATGAGTGGTATAGGAATATATGTTCGAGACTTGGAGTTAGCAGAATTGTAGGGACGATGTTCATGTATTCTTGTTCTCTCCAATTGGAGCATATGTAATATTGAACTCAGGGGAGGGACCTTGGGGATATATAAATGCGTGAGGCCGCGCAACTTGGATATCTATCCAGTATTTTGATAAAATGCTGCTTATTCATGACTTCGACCTGAATATTTCTGATTCCCGAGCAACCTGTATTTCGTTGAACTCGTGAATTATCAGCCCCGGAAGTATATAGCCATATCAAGTGCTTAAACGTAATAACCAACACTATCTATTTCCAGAATTCAGTGGGACGTGTGGTAGAATATCCATATCATTATCATCCGGAAGAACCTTCCAAGATTCCGCAGAAGACCATGCCGAGTAGCTCCGTAATTTCGTTCCCACTCGACTGCTTATACTGGATCGGTCTTGTGGCTTATGGGTGGCGTTTGTTTGCTTTTTCCTATTATGGATATTTTTAATTAGTATCCATTTCAACTTCGTATAAAAAAGGGATGATAGTCTTATCTTTGTTGTTGCTGTTGCTAGAAGCTTGGTAGCGTGGAAGCGAGATTTATCATATCGGAAGACCGGCCTACCGCCGTAGGCCTACCGGCCCTTACAGCCGGAAGTAGAATATTTCGCTTGCCAACAACAAAAATTGTTTCTAACACAGCGTAAACAAATTTCTGCATTAGGTTTCGAAATCGGGGGTTCTTCGGCTTTATGTTATGTTCGTGTAAATAGGGCTGGAACGGCTATAGAGAGGATCTTTTAATTACGGTCCACAGGGATCGTCCACGGTCCCCGCCTACGCAACATCATTAATATACAACAACGCTGATGAAATCCATGATACGGAGTATATACATGGTAGGCTGGATCTGTACCTGCATCTAGGCTGGAATTGACTTTCTTTCATCCCAAGGTCTTATAATTGTCTCGGTTAATCTTGGTCACGGAGCCCTGGGGGCGGGGGCTGCTTATGGGGAATGTAAAGTGCGCAGTTCCAAGATTAAAGGGGAGCAATCAGGCATCGCGATGAGTGGCGTCATTGTCGGCTAAATATCATCTTAGAGTGGGCATATCTCCGAAGCAAATTTGTACCTTGCATAAACCGGAAAATAAAAGGAAATTGTAACGTGGGAGTTTTGGGGGCCAAGGGCTAGAACGTGTACAAAATACGGAGTACTCCGTACCCTGCACAGAGTTACATCTCAACTTGAGTTCGTTAAGGCAACGAATTAGAGGAACTAATTATGAACTACAGATGAACTAAAGACGATCAAATGGAAATCAAGTGAGACAACAATCTCAAAGTGCCGTAAATGCTGTTCCTGCTGTTCCTGCTGTAACCGAATAAAAACGGTGATCCGGCTTCTTTCCGGATCGGCGCCTATGATTGGCGTACCTGGAATGGACCTGCTCCGCACTTACCCCCGAAGGGCTTAGCGCAGGCTTATTAGCTTTTGGCTCCGTCGGTTCCCATCTCCTCGATTTGGAAGTCTCTAAGACTCTTCGACCTCAATATCACCTGGTATTGTTGTATCCCGTTACACTCACTTCCAAGGTTGTTTATTTTTGTTCTAATTGATGCTTGTCAAACAGATCTTCTTTACTACCACTTTTTTAACCTTACGTTTATCTGTGGTCCGACACTCGGACTTAATGCTCTGCATCCGACTACATAACATGGCTGGTGGACCCCGAGGTGTCCGTGCCCTGGTGCCTATATCACGAGTTATGATTGGAGTTTGTATATCAAGCTAACAGCCTCTGCTCCAGTCATGACCCTGACACTAATGCCGCTAGAGTCCGTTAGGGTCTTTTAGCCTCTTCCATGCGGCTCTTGCAATTTTACTGCGCCGAGATAGGCCGGAATAGGCACGGGGCCAGCACATACCCCTCCCCAAAGAAAAGCCTGTCATGGCTGATGGCTGATCCAGCTTTTGCTCGAACGGGACTCTTTTACGCCACTGGCTGTATGGCCATGTTAAACCACGCGTTTGGTCTCTGGCAATGCTACAGTAAAAAATCCGGTCCATGTCGCTTCTACATTGAGTTTCCATATCAAGTTCGCGTCATCGCTTGTGTGAACGGATCCTGATGGTCTCCGAGTCTAGCGTTCGAACTATCAAGCTTGAATCCACTCCGCGACTTTGTGTTGGGTCGCCCTGCACAGGTGGAGTGCAGTCGGAGTGGCACTGACCTATGAATCGTGGAATCATCCGGATCTCACGCACTGGTTCATTTCCACGTTTTGATAGCTCTGTTCTCTTTTCTGATTAGTGCGCTCTATGTCGGAGGTCGGAATCTTCCCCAGGGGGGCGGAGGGGGACAGTCCCAGCTGGCGCTCGATGTATTTCAGTCTGCTTTTCCCCCAGGGAGTTGCATTTCCTTTCGACCATCAACACACTCATTTTGAGCTCTTTGGGAAAATTCCCAAGCAGATACTTGTCTGCGTCCTCTCGTTGTTCGCGAGTTAACCTGTCATTCCTTCTATCAGGTTAATAAGCGATTCTTGTTGCGTATAATTATTGCATTTAATTACTACATTCATTTTAGCCATGATGTTCAAGTCCCTTGCCGCCGTGTCAGCCCTGTCACTCTTTGCATCATCTGCTGTGGCCGTTGATGCGAGTCTGAAGAATAATGTTGCTGTCTACTATGGACAAGGTGCCAATCAACCCCGGCTCAAGCATTTCTGTGAACAGACCACGTCGGACATTATCAACATCGGGTTTATCAACCAGTTCCCCAAACATGTGGGCGACTTCCCTGGTTCCAACTTTGCCAATCAGTGTGATGGATCCTTCTTCCCTGGTACGGAGCTGCTAAGTGGCTGCCACCAGATATGGCAAGATATCCCTAGTTGCAAGGCTGCTGGCAAGACAATCCTGCTGTCCATCGGTGGTGGTACTGCCACAGCCCAGTCTATCCCGGACGAGGAAACCGCAGTCTGGTTCGCGGATTTCCTCTGGTACTCCTTCGGTCCTTACAACTCAGCGATCTCTTCATTGGGGTGGACTGAGAAACTCGCTGGCCTGGCCTTCCCTCGCCCATTCCTCACTTCCTCTGTTGATGGATTCGACTTTGATATTGAGTACAATGGCGGAGTTGGTATGTTGCCCTGATCCTCTAAATTCCTGACTATGCTCTCTCTAACATCCATTCCAGGTTACGCTGCCATGATCAATCGTCTGCGCTGGCACTTCACCAAGAGCCCCGAGCAAGCCTACTACATCTCCGGTGCTCCCCAGTGCCCTATTCCCGATGCGCAGCTCGGCAACGCTATTGCTAACTCGCACTTCGATTTCATCTGGGTTCAGTGGTACAACACCGGGGGTTGCTCTGCTGCGGACTGGGTCCACGGCACCGGCAAGTTCAACTTCGATGACTGGGTCGGTGTCATCGAGAAGAGCGCCAATCCCAACGCCAAGCTCTTCATCGGTCTTCCCGCATCCAAGGATGCCGCTAATGCTGGATTCTACTTGACCCCTAAGGAGGTGAAGCCCCTTGTCAAAACTTACATGGACAAGCACCCCAAGCACTTTGGTGGTGTCATGCTCTGGGAGGCTACCGCTGGTGACAACAATGTCATCGACGGATCAACATACACCGAGCACATTAAGGATATCCTGTACGATTGCGCTCCTCCTCCCCCTCCCCCGTCTTCGTCTGTCACCCCGATCCACTCCTCGACTGCGACTCCCGTTTCGTCTTCCACTGTTCCCCCGTCTAGCTCGGCTACAACTTCGGTCACCTCGGTTTCTTCCAGCTCGGTTGCTTCTTCCAGCTCCGTGGCCTCTTCCAGCTCCGTGGCCTCTTCCAGCTCCGTGGCCTCTTCCAGCACCCCTACCACCTCTGGCCAGTCTTCCACTTCAAGCGTTCCTAGCAGCACTGTGACCCCTGGTGCTTCGTCTCCTTCGGGGTATCCCACTCCACACCCCTCCGCCACTGGAAAGCCCACCCACAGCTCGCGCCCTGGCCATGGCCATGGACATGGCTCCCACACACACACCCATACCCGTACCCACACTGTTCCAAGCTCTACTCCGCTGGTCTCCGGCCACACCTCTAGCACTGCTCCCGTCTCTTCCGCGACCGAGTCTGGCGCCTCTTCCACTACCGAAGGTGTCATCCCGACCGGTGTCCCGTCTACCAGCGATGAGAGCACTGGGGGTTCCAAGCCTACAGGGGACAACACTACCGGAGGCTCCAAGCCCACCGGCAGCGACTCCACCACCGCCCCGGCGGGTATCACTGCCGCTCCCTCCGTGACTGCCTCGCCTTCCTCTTTGGCTCCGGGTACCACCACAACTATTATTGTGACCTCCTACATTGATATTTGCCCAACTGGTTTCACCACCATCACCACCACTATTACCAAGACCTACTGCCCTGGTGACTCCTCTGCTACTGCCACCCCAACTGGCACCGCTGAGATCACTGCTCCTACTTCTGGCCCTGCCACTTCCACTGCTTCCATTCCTGAAGGCTGGACTACTACCGTGACTGTCTGCACTCAGTGCGCCGCTACCCCGACTACCGTGACCCTAACCAAGCCCGCTGCCACTACTACCTCTGAGGTTGTGTCGCAGCCCACCGCCCCTTCGGTGCCTGAGGGATACACCACCACTGTGACTGTCTGCAACCACTGTGGTCCTACTGGTAGCACCATCACCCTGACCATCCCAGTTCCCACTGCTACTGCCGCTATCCCCGGTGCTGGCTCTGGCTCTGGCTCTGGCTCTGACTCTTCTGGAAACGGTGAGGACTCTGATTCCGGTTCCAATCCTGGCTCTGGCTCCACCGGCGAAGTTACAGTGCCTGGCGTCGGCCCCGAGGTGCCATCTCCTTCTTCCAAGTCCATTCCCAGCAATGGAGCCGGAGGTTTCCACGTCGGCAGACCGTCATCCAGCATAGTTTTCCACCCCTCGCCCTCGCGCACTGCTGTTCCCACCTCCACCGGGACGAACACACCCGCAGCGCCCAGCAGCAACCCAGAGGGCGTCTCCCCGGTCTACACTGGTGTAGCATCGCGTTCCAACGTGACCGGCTTCTTCGGTGGCGTTCTCGCCGTCGCTCTTTCCATGTTCATGATGCTGTGAAACTGTCCACTTGTTTGGACAACATGATCTCATCATCTATGCGATATGATTGATCTCACGATGTTGACTTCAAGGAAGAACTGGTGATTGCTGGCGACTGGTTGCTTTTTCTTTTCATTACGATACTGTGTTTATTATATTATATTCTCTTTCACCCGATCTCCGATCCCTGGAGTGATTCTATACCTCTTGGCCTCTTTTGTGATTTACTCTGGCCAGTAGTGATTCATCGCGTCTTCAAATTGAAGTTTTGCGGTCGCCTCTGTTTGTTCTCAATCTCCTAATGATATCCATTCCAAGGTGTCGCCGACGAGTCTGACTCGTTTTCTTTTATTTTTGCTTGCTGTTTCACTATATACGATAGACAGAGATGCTCTTTGTGCGAAAATACGATAATCCGTTATATTTATCTATAGTCCTATGATGTCATTGTTGCTTTCCCTTGTGAATGATATCCATATATCGTAGATGTGACGATTTTTTATTATTCTGCTGCCATGTAAAATCATACTATGACGGCTTTCTAGCTGGATAATAGTGCCTGATGAAGTGTGTGGTGATCAATACCTACCTACCTATATTTGTGCACAATCCCCCCCCGCATTCTGTGATATCCACGGACCTCGGCTGCGGAGAACTATTAAATGCCAACCTCAGTTCGAACCTGACCTTCAACAATTGTTCAACCCGACAAAATGTCATCATTGAAAGGAATCAAAGTCATTGAGCTAGCAGGCCTAGCCCCAGGTACGCGATCAATCTAAGAAACGTCATTACCACAACTAACAACCACTCCAGGCCCATTCGCAGGTCTCCTGCTAGCCGACAACGGCGCCTCAGTCCTCCGCATCGACCGACCCAAATCCATAAGTGGCGACCAACTAACCCGCAATAAAACCTCCATAACACTCGATTTACGCGATAAAACCTCCCTAAACATCCTCCTCCGCCTCCTCACAACAGCGGACATCCTAATCGACCCCTTCCGCCCAGGCGTGCTCGAACGCCTCGGCCTCTCCCCAACAGAAGTCCTCCTAAAGCACAATCCCCGCCTAATCGTCGCGCGTATGACTGGCTTCCGCCGCGACGGGAAATACAAAGATATGGCCGGCCACGACATAAACTACATCGCTGTCTCAGGCGTGCTGTCCATGCTCGGCCGCACAGGGGAAAAGCCCCACGCCCCGGGAAACATCCTCGGCGACTTCGCCGGCGGCGGCGCAGTCTGTTTCCAGGGAATTCTACTCGCGCTCATCTCCCGCTCTCATACTGGTCGCGGCCAAGTCGTCGAGGCAAATATGGTGGATGGCTCGGCGTACCTTGCTACGTTCCCGCGGTTAGGGAGGAATACTCCCGCGTGGTCGGAGCCGCGTGGCGAGAACCTGCTTGACGGTGGGTGTCCGTACTATGATACGTACGAAACTAAGGATGCCGGGCGGTATTTCGCCGTCGGGGCTTTGGAGCCGCAGTTTTATGCGGCGTTGGTGCGCGGGCTAGGGTTTGATATGGGGCAGCTTCCGAAAAGGGAGGATCGAGAGCAGTGGCCGGTGCTGAGGGAGATCTTTACGAAGAGGTTTAAGGAGAAGACGCGAGCGGAGTGGGAGGCTGTTTTTGATGGCACCGATGCTTGTGCTACGCCTGTTTTGGAGCAGGCGGAGCTTGAGGACGATGGGTATGAGCAGAGGCCTATGGTGCATCTGGTTAATACGCCTGCGGCACCGATTCCCGCGGATCAGGGTGGTTGGTCGGGTGGGGGACTTTTACCTGGGGATGGGGGTGTTGATACGCTTAGGGAGTGGGTGGGATGGGAGCAGGGTAAGGACTTTGAGGTAAGGAAGGATGGGGCTTTCGTGGCGATAGATGGGAAGTCAAAGATTTGAGGTAGTTATCGTTAATTTCCTTGACACGGCAATAGATGGATGTCTTTATATTCTACCTGTACTAGTCAGGTATCTATGTGGGAGATGTTTTCGGACTATGTACCAGAAAGATATCTATCATCACAATGAAAAGCTCCCGGGTCCCTTTCTCGCGCTATTTCAAACAAATCGCAGACATTGAACTTCATAAATGCTAAAGCCGGTTCCAACCAGCATGGATTATAATCACCATACGCCGAATATAAACACCAACCTAGATATACAGGCCGAAGCCAACAACAGCATGCACAAAAACAAGAATAAGAGAAGTCCACATGAGCGACATAGCGCCGCCATTTCTAGCGGGACTAGCATTGCTCTTGGGAGTACCACTCTTCTTCGCAGCAGCGGCGCTGCTAGAAGGTGCGGAAGTCGACCCGCTAAATGCTGGCTCAGGCTCCGCTGGCAAGTTGTAGTATCGGCGAATGATATCGCTCGCTTGCTCAGCCACGCCGTATGTCGAGGACATCAAGTGTGTCGACAAGGAAATGGGGACGATGCTGGCATCCGCAACGCGCACATTGGTAAGGCCGTATACGCGCAGATTGGCGTCGACCACGCCGCCCTGCTCTTCGGGCAGCATCGCGCACGATGAGGACGGGTGGAACTCCGTGCTGGCTTCCTTGCGTAGCCATGCTATCCAGTCCTCATCGCTCTGGACGGTTGGGCCTGGAGATGTTTCGCTTGTGAGGCTTTTGCTCATGGGGCTGGTTTCGCCTAGCTGGCGGGCGAGCTTGATACCTGCGAGGAGGATCTCGGAGTCTGCGTTATTGTCAGTATTGAAAAGCTTCCTTGGATATTCCTGAGGGGTATATACCAGCTGGGTTGTCGAAGTAGTTCGGGTCGATGACAGGGAAGTCCATTGGGTTCGAGGAGTTGATGTAGATTCGGCCGTGGCTCAAAGGGTGTTGTAGAGCAGCAGTGATGCCGATGTCACCGTTTGCATCGCTGTTCATAAATAGGATCTCGATTTGACCTGTCGGGCTATTGAAGATCTTCGATGCTGTCGTGTTGCAGATTGCTTTGTAGCCGGCGAGGACGCCATCATCGTAAGTTGTTTTCGGTGCATATTTATCAATTGAGGCGAGGAATTCCGTCTGGTGCTCATCGACTTTACTACCGTAGATAGTGCTAGCATCCACGTAGGCAACGGCGTCATCGATGTATGTCAGGAATTTGGGATCATTCTGTAGGAATTAGCACATGGGGTTGTTTGAAGGAAGATACACAGGACGCACCTTGTCTTTGCCGCCACTGTAGTAGATGGAACCTGCGGTGTCCACATTCGTACTCCATTTAACTGTGGCACTCTGTGTGACTAGGTCAGTTGCATGTCCATCTTTGAAAATGAGGCAGTCTTACGAAATGGTCTTGGAGATGTTGACCGACACCAGGGAGTTCAGATACAAGGTCAACACCAGCCTCAAGGAGGACGTCCTTGGGACCGACACCACTGTAAAGCAATACAGCCGGGCTGCCAATAGTGCCACCCGCTAGGATGACTTCCTTGTTTACCTTAACCTGCAGTTTCGTCGACCCACTATCAGTCGTGTATTCAACAGCACTCGCTGTCTTCTTTTCGGAAGATGTGGAATTGTCGAAAACGAGCCGAGTCACATGCGCATTCGCCAATACATCGTAGTTGCCCCGGTCTGGAAGCGGATCGAGATAACCGGACCGACTGTAGGACCGCGTCCAATTTGAAGGGTTGATGCAGGAGGTTGAGACGTCAGCGCCCAAATTTTCACCTCCGTACATACTGGCAGAGGTGTCAATGCCCATACTCTGCAGTGACGCTAACCAGTCGCCCACTTCGGGGAATGTGCTAGAAATTCGTTAGCCTTATCGGCGAATTTTAGAGGACAGGATTCGGCATACTAGTCCGGGTATGTTGTATGGATCGGCCCGTCGGTACCATGATGTGATGCATTCCAGACGATTCCAGCCTCGTCAATCACATCGTCAGTGGGAGGAGTGAAAGCCTCACTTTTCTTCAGAGCTGCATAAAACGATTCCCACGACCAGTTATCGGCACCGTCCATATCTCCGAGCATATCTTTCCAGGCATTGACTTCATCTTCACCTGGACGGGTCATGTACAACCCATTGATAGCGGAACTGCCTATATCTCCGTGTCAGCTTTCTGCTGCTTGTTCTCTTTGGAATATCATGAAGCTTGTACAAACCTCCAAGGACCTTTCCACGAGGCCAATTAATCTCCCGATCGTCCGCATTAGGCTGAGCAACGGTGTAAAAATCCCAATTCAAAGGCGTTGTCCATAACGAATCAAAGTAAGAATATGCCGGTGTATCTTTACCAGCGTTAGAAACGCCAAAAATTCCACAGGGTCGAATAATTGAACGCACCTATGCGCGTGCGATACTCGTCTCCATTCCCGCCCGACTCAAGAACCAGCACAGTATGATTTTTATCCTCCGAAAGACGAGCGCCCAACACGAGTCCAGCTTGACCTCCTCCCACAATCACAAAGTCGTAAGAATCGCCGATTTCCGTGCGTGGCGATAATGCGCTCGCGAAGTGGCCTGCGATTAGGCTTGCGCCTGCGATCTGGGTAACGGACAGACCAAATCGCATTGTAGGAGTGTGCGACGCAGATGGTCGAGAGTTAGTGGAATGTTGGATCTCATATGTAACAAACCCATTAGAGTGGACATGCTTAAGGCTGTGGAGCTCAAAATCTTTGAAAACCTTGCAATGAACTTTTGGATTTCTCAATTCCCAAGTCTACGCACGATGATCCCCCGATAAGCACATCCTGAAGCCCCAATCGCGTTAGGCGAGTGGGTCATTTCTGGGCTTCTGCAAATGAGATCTTGGTTCCGCGTGCTCCACATGGTCTATTCCAATAAATCAACTGTGTTTCTTTGGAACTGGTCTTTCTACCCGTCCCCGTTCCATGTTTCCTATCGCGTGTTCCTGAATTATTCCAAGACAATCAGAATTTTCTTGGAATCCAGCAACGTATAGTTCCCATTCTGTACATACTCTTTACTCTGCGCCCAGAATTGGTCAATATCCACGATTGCGCTACCAGAGACAACACATCGATTTTGTGATGCGATGACTGATGACAGCATGGTTGCTATGCATCAACCGAGGATTCAGAGCCAATGATGGGCTAGGATTATCCCCACTCACAAATTGACTCTCGTGGGCGGGTCTCAAAGATGGTCCTGATAGGCTGCTAGCTAGATGATCGCAATTAGAACGCAGCCAGTAGCCAGCCACGATAAAGGTATGAATCCAAAAGTCTAGAACAAAGCCCTGGAACAGTGTCTGGATTTCCATGGACGTGACGTGAAACATTAATATGGCGAAACAGGGATCGATCAATTCTGATCGTAAATTGCATGTCATCCACTGACTGTGATCATGTAATATTTATTTATTTAGTTGGAATGATCTCAGAGGGTAGTGTTAGGGTTAACCTTGTCAGCTGCACCTGGGCGGGCAATCTTATGGCCCCGAGCAGAGTCTAGTGCCTAGTATATATACCGCTGCAGTGACAATCGGGGGTTCCGATTGTCCCTGTGATCTTTTGGCCGAGTGCCCAGGTGGTTAAATGCTCTTATGTAATCAACAAGGCCTGCCCAATTTCTACGTGTGATTATAATCTATTTAATTTCCACTAATCTGATTTCACAAAGGCTGGTCCTCTGATTAGCCACGTCGGCAAAATTGTACGTTTTGCGAGAAGCTTGTTTGGTTCTTTGCGTTTTGAAGATACCATCGATTTCTATAGGGAATGTATGACTTCAATAGTTCAACCGCAATGGTCGTACGCAATTCGATCTCCTCTGTTCTTGAATAATAATATACTGGTTAACTGATAGGACTACACAGCGATTCGATGGAGCAAAACTTCCAAGCTCAGTGACGGGCAGCAAACACCTGCTCGTCCAGGACGGCGGCGATGTTAAGGGAAGGAATCCTTGGGGCCCTGGAAGAGGTAGAGGAGAGACTTGAACGAAGAGGAGACGCAGCAGTCACATGCCCTCGCACTATCATATAAGCAATGATGTTGGCGATGGCTCCCCAGCGGACCAGGTGGGGGACTTTCAGTCCGGCTGTCCTCCTCTCTCGGCCGCTTGCCACCCTGGGTTGCGTATACAAGTTGCAGAGTCTCCGTCATAGGCCGGGTTAAATCAACTGGGTAAATTGATTCGATTCCATCTGGAAGGTTGATCATGTTGGTGTACTGATCTTGACTCTGGACTTCGTACATCAGGTCTTGCTCATCCCAGTTTGATAGTCTGTCGTCGTCGGCATCCAGGATGTCCACAGCCTGTCCAGAGGCCTGAGCCATGGCAACTTGAGGAGTCTGGTTTTCAACGGGATACGAGTCCATGGGTGCACCTTGCGATCCGGGTAAGGTCAGCTGTTTTGGCTTGCGAAGGGTTTCCGACAATGGTGGATCCCGCTGGTTCAGTTCTTTTTGCTCTGCGAATAATTTTGTCGAAGGCTGCTGCGAACACTGGAGATGAGATAATTGAAAGTGCGGTAGTGGGCGCCAGGATTGGGGGTCTGGTATCAGGACTTGTATGTTTCGAGGAAAATGCGTTTCGAGGTAATGGCTGAGTTGGAGAAGATCCAGATGATGTGGAAAAAGAAGAAAGAGATGGAGGAGATGGTGAAATCGAAGATTCCTGAACGTGAGATGGGGGAGATAGTCCCAATTCTTTAGCCTCTCTTAACAAATCCAACAACTCCTGATTAGACGAAGTGGGATAGGTGTTGTCTGTAAGACAGGGAGGGGATCTAGATTCCCTACGAGGCCAAGGGGTTCGTTCTTGGGAGCCTCGGTATTCCAAGATCTGGTCTCGTTTTCTGTTCACCACTTGCGCAGTGAGCTTCTTGACCTCCTTTATAGTCAACAACTCCCCCAACGGTTCTCCCTTCTGAAGCTCTAGGTCTGGCGGTAGAAGGCTCGACTCAAGATCCTGCTGATTTGGCATGGTGTTGTCAAGCGTAGAGGTTGGCAAGGATTGAGGTGGGTTCCCCGGTGCATCGAGTTGATGTAGCCTGACGAAGTCCAGGTCTTGTTCGTATGACCGGCATATCGTGGTTGGAAGCCAAACATGATCTGTGCCGGACTATAACCGTGCGCATCCATAACCCGGGTATTGATGGCCTGAATCACCATTGGTAAATATTGGTCCCAATTTAGATAGACTTCGGTGGATCTAGCTGAGATTACTCTCAGGCAATTAAGGACCTGCTTGACCGTCCGTTCGGTCAGCCCCACTGACCAAGGTGATCTCCGCGGTGCCGTGCGATGTTTGGTACTAACCGATTTGAACCTTGATTGGAGTTCTTTAGCGATGAAATGGGATCCATTATCCGAATAGTCGGGTTGGCCAGTAAAACCGGCCGACAAGGCGACCCACATCGCGGTGTACTTGGTATGAGACACAAGACCATTGGCCCGCATTATTCAGCCGGAAGAAGTAAAATCATTCCCCATCCGTTAGGGCACCCCAGCACGCCTTCGTCCGTCAGACGAACGTAAGACAAAGCCAGGCGAGCCTCGTGCTTGAGGTTATCCCAATAATTGTGGATGGAAAAGTGGAAGACCAGCCATGTGGCAACGGTGGGCATATCGATCTTGCCGCCAGATGAAGGTCCGGGTCTCTTGCCGTTGCGTTGGCCATCAATCGGGTGCGACATGTTGGCCTTATCCCAGCGTAGTGCGTACAAGGCTGCTTCACCTCAAATACGACCAAGTGACAGGCCATATGATTTCGCTCGCCGAAAAACTTAGTCGGCTTTGCCGACACACTTGTGTAGCTTGTTCTGATATGTAACCGGCCCCCATTCAAGTGAGGTTGTATTGCATACCTGGCTGGGCGACGCGAAGTCTGTCGGATTTTACGATAGGCAGATCTGGGGGTAATGCGTCCGGGTCGGTACTCGGTGGGTGCGCTGCGTAATACGCAACCGAGGCGTCATCAACCGCGGCGGCTGTCTGTCTCGAGGCACACTCCTTCAAATGAGCATGGAGCTTATTGTTCGATTGGAAAGGTGTGTAACAGTGCAAACAGGTGGGCGCCAGCAGGGGGTGACGTCTTCCACGAGAGAGTAACAAGGCTGATCGTCGTGGTCCTCCTGGAGGTCTCAAATTGGAGACCAACATCCGGACCATCTTCCAGGAATCCACGAGCCTTTAGATTCTCAGGTCATCAACAGCAGTCCATGTATTTTGCAACGCGACCGAGCTTCGGTACACCCTGGGGAGCTAGTTGGCCCTTTAAACGTGTCCAGCGGAGTTTCTATATATACTTGTTAGCTTGATAAGTGTAACGGAGGATGTTTTTGGTACCAAAATCTGGCCGGAGGAGAATGAGTGGACGTGGAAACTGCCATGCCTCGGCCCGTGAACTTCAGTAAGACAAAAGGACTCGCTCACATCAGTGGGAGTCATGTCTTCTGCCGCGACTTTGGTGAGTTCAGAATTGAGGGGAGGGTCATCAATGAGTTGTTTCAGTTCAGTTGTACTGACATCGTCCGATTTGGATAGCTTATGGAGTTGGTCGTACCAGCTTCTCCAGGCCTTAGGACTATTGGCTAGTGCTGGCATTTTATTACAACTGGAAAGATAAGATGGGAAATGTAAAAGGAGGACGAGATGCGAAGGGGAGATGAGACGTGAAAGGGAAAGGTTGTTGGTTCAGGTACAAGAGGGAAAGTGCATTGGCCGAAGCCCAAATAGGAAATATAACATTATATATGTAGATAAGCATGAGGTCATGTTGTATTTCTATGAATGTTATGTGCCCATTCCATGTCTTTTTGTCTTTTTGGGGGTCTTTTTGGTGGTCTTTTTGGTGATGCTTTTGTTTGCTCTTCTCAGATAGTTCTTCTAGCTAGCTGCTCTTTGGGTCCTTCTGATTTTTGTTTTTAGTAGTCTTCGCATGATCTATTTTGCATGCTACTCCCGTTATATTAGGATTCTAGCTAGATGGGCAAGACACGGCGGCAGAGCATAGTGTTGTAGGTTATTGCTACTAGGGGTAGAGAGACAAGGGAGAAACTATGATCATCAATCTAGCAAAAGCAGCCCTTTCGTAGGCTGCACCTAGCAAACAAGTGCCTCATTCTGCCTTCAAAGGCAGGCATCCATGGGAGATCGGACCATGTAAGCTCGTAGAATATAAGCCGTGAGAAAAGTGCGATGATTGAAAGAAAAATAAACTCAGTACAATAATGAAGAGAAGTACCCTCCATCATACAGGCATAGTTCCGGGGGTCGTTGCAAAAGCTTCTTCCAGTATTTCCAAGCCACTAATGAGCTCGTCCTCGGTAATAGTGATTGGCGGGGCGATACGAAAGGCACCCCCAAAGCTAGGATGGCTACTGAGATTGGCCCACAAGCCTAAATCGTAAGCCCGGTCCCCGATCGCCTTACCTAAAGCCAGCGCAGGGGTCTTGCTCTCACGATCCTCAACAATCTCAACTCCTGCCATAAGTCCGCGTCCACGGACATCTCCGATACAGCCATATTTTCCCTTCAGTGCATTCAGCCGGTCATGAAGTACCTTACCCATAGCACGAGAGTGCTCAACCAGCCCATCACGCACCACAATCTCAAGCACTTTATCACCCACAGCAGCAGGCAGTGGATCATTGACATGAGTAGTGTAGAAGCAGTAGTCCCGCTCGATGCACACGCGCTCAATTTCAGCACTCGTAACAACAGCGCTCAGCGGTAGGCCATTCCCTAGCGTCTTGCTGAGGGTGAGGATATCAGGAACGACACCTTCGTGGTTGATAGCCATTAGATTCCCGCACCGGCCGACGCCCGTCTGCGCTTCGTCGACAATCAAGAGCATTCCGCGCTTTTCGCATTCCCGCTTTAGAGCGGCGAGGTACCCCGGTGGTAGGACGTGCATGCCAGCCGACGACTGAATACACTCCACGATGCAAGCTGCCAGCGATCCGCACGACTGCATGTCGATCATGCGCCAGCCGTATTCCATCTCGGCTTCCCAGTCATAGGATCCGTCAGCGCGGCGGAAGATGGAACGGTATGCGTTCGGTGGTGGAAGCATCAGCATGCCCGGCATCAGGGGGCCTTGGCCTTTGCGACCGAAGTGGTATTGTGCGCCTAGTGCTTGGGCTGTCACGCCGTGCCAGCTACCACCTAGTCCGACGATTTCAAACTTTCCGGTGTATATCTTGGCCATTTTTATGGCTGCTTCGTTGCTCTCCCCGCCGGTGGAGAGGAAGAAGGCTTTGTCGAGGCCGGTTGGCAGAAGATTGCATAAACGCTCGCCTAGGCTGATCACTGGGGGTGATACCATGCCTGAGAAGAGGTGGTCTAGGGAGGCTGCGTGGTCGGCGAGTGTCTGCACGATCTCAGGGTTCCCGTGGCCGAGCAGGCAGGACATTTGTCCGGATGTAAAATCTAGCACTTTGTGTCCGGAGGCTGTGTACACGTAGAGCCCTCTGCTGCCACAGATAACGTCTTTATTGAACTTGGTGCCATAGTTGAGGAGGTACTTGGATGTTTTGGCCTGAAGCTCTTCTTGGTCAACGTTGATATATAAAACAGGATCGTTGTCATTCTTCGAGGACATAATTGCGACACTGGATTCTTCTGTGGTGATTCCGTGGGCCATGTTGAGATCTGCGGATGATGCGTAGGACTTATAGCTCTTTTCCCCAGCAGAAGTGGGATCACGGCATTATTCTGTGGGGTCGCTCTGTTTGTTCCCCTCATTAATGGGTTGCAGGGGTTCGATCCTGTACCTTCTACTCTTCGATGTTGGCTTGGCCGCGGCTCCGGGGCTCCGCGGCCAACAGATATCCTCACCCCACAACTGAAGTCTCGACTGTGATAGAATCTACTGGCTGGCAGAGATCATGAAGGCTAAACAATATGATGATATTGTGTATGACAGAGCTATGTAAAAGACAGAGATGGAGAAGGAAGTAGATCTAACTACATGCATAGAGGGACGTCACGTGCCATAGGGAGATATCAACACCCCCCACGATCTATGGCATATAGACGGGAAAAACCACCCCCCAGATTCCTTTCCATACAGATAAACTGACTAGGTGCAAGGTGCAAGACCTAGTTGATTGACGAATCTCTTAAATATGATAGATGCAAGAGGCTTGGTGAAACCATTAGCAGCTTGCTCCTTTGTAGGAATATACTCGAAGCAGATAGATCCTGCTTTAACTTCCTATCGTAGGAAATGATAGCGTACTACGATGTGTTTTGTTCGAGCGTGATACTCGGGGTTCTTTGCTAGAGCAATAGCACCGGTGTTGTCTGCATGGATAACAATAGGCTTATCTAGTAGAGCATACTCTGGTTCGTGCATACGAAGCTCGGTAAGAAGTAAGATCAGCCATTTAGCTTCCTATGTAGCCAAAGCTTGTGCAATGTATTTAGACTCGGTGGATGATAATGCAATATAGGCTTGCTTCTTCGAAGACCATAAAATTGGGCCCCCGGCGAGATGAAACACGAAGCCAGAAGTAGAGATAGCATTTATTAAATGCGGACTAACATGATTAGTATCACAGAAACCGTAAAGAGACTGATTACCTTCACGGTGATACCAGATATATAGATTAACTATACTAGTAAGGTAGCGAAACAGACGTTTTATAGCCTGTTAGTGTTACGGACCCGGGTTTCGAGTATGCTTTGCTAGCTAGATAGTAGTATAGGAGATGTTAGGTCTAGTTCCGACTATAAGCTAGATAGCCTTTCCTACCTACTCTTAATAGAGCTTGTATGCTTCGGGTGATATAGGTTTAATATTAGGATTCGGAAGTAAGGGTTCTTTCTTATTAAACGGGGTTGAAACCGGTTTGCAATTCTGCGTACCGTACTAAGAGAGAAGAGTGTTGATAAACTTCCTTTGTGAGAGAGTAATTGAAAAGCTTCCTCTTTTGCTAGCGCTTCCCTATTAGCTAGAGCTTTCCTAGCGTATGATTTCAATTGCTAGATACTCTTTAATAGGACCTTTGTCTATAAGAACAAAGTGCTTTATAAGCTGGTTTTCGAAAGCTTTGATAACCTTATTGGAAGGTGAGAGAGTAAGGATATCGTCGATATAGACGATAATAAAGATAGGGATAGTGTTTTTATCAACCTATTTCGTGAAGATAGAGTGGTTAGTATAGGTCTTTATAAACCCTATAGCTAATAAGGCGTTATATAAAAGTATATACCACTCTCTAGATACTTATTTTAAACCATAGACAGACTTTATAAGTAGTCTAATCTTATCTTTGAAAGACGAAGCTTTAGCCTATTAAGAGGAAGCATTAATTTTTACTATCTCTTCGGCTATCTTCTCTACACCGCTAGTAACCTAGTTCTCTAGGAGCTCGATAAATATCGATTCCTTGATATCTGTATTTAAGAAAGTAGTCTTAATATTAAAGTGGTTTAGCTCCTAGCCTAGTATAGCGGCAATTATATAGAAGACTTTAAAAGATATAGGCTTAGCGACGATAGCGTACACCTTGTGAAAATCAACGTTTTTAATCTAGTTGAAGCCTCTCGTAATAAGGCGAGCTTTATATCGACCGTCATCCTTTTTGATATTAAAAACCTAGCGAAGTGTAAGGGGTTTCTTCCCTATTTTTATCATACTTCTATCGACGACTTTCTATATACCGTTTTGAAGGTGAGATTCTAGCTCTTTCTATATAGCAACTAGCTATTTAGCTTTCTCTTTATAATTCATAGCATTAACCTATCTATTAGGTATATAACTAATGTTATCCGAAGTGAGTTTCGTGGATTAGGATAAAGAAGGATCCAATAAATCAGTATCTTCACCAGCCTAGGTTACCGAAAAGATAGAGAGAATTGCTTTATTACTAGATGCAAAGAGAGCTATTACAGTAGGATCTAACGTAGTCCTATATAAAGTAAGGTGTTCAAGTATAGTAAGACTCGGTTTTTTAATCCTAGTAGATCTGCGAAGGGTTTAAATAGGTTTAATAGCTTGCTAAGGAGAAATAGGCTCCTATACTAGCTGGATAGCCTTATATAGTATGTTTGGTAGTGAAGATAGATTTTATATATCTAGATCCTGATCTAGGAGATCTAGGTCTTGTTGAACTTCTATAGGGTCCTAGGAATCCATAATAGGCTCACCCCTATCCTCCGGCCCCACCTATTGTCCTACTATACCGTTATCGAGACCATTCGTATTCGTTCGGTTCGGAGGAGAGGGTATAGCGGCGGGCTACTCGGTAGGAAGCTGCTAAGAAAGCTACTCGGTAGGAGGAAGAAATTCAATTAGAACGTAGCGAGAGTCAGCTTGTAAAAGCTGCTTTAAAAACTGCTTTCTAGTATCTAGATTATCTATATGCTTTAGGATAGAGACGGTAGGCATCTTATTAAAGATAATATCTCGAGAAATGAGAATTCGCTTAGTGGAAACGTTATAAATCTGGTAATAACCGCGCTAGTTGTAACTAAGAAGACGTCCTTTAGCGGAATGCGGATGTAGCTTTGTCTTACGCTTATCCTTTAGGATTATAAACTAGCATTAATAACCTAGCGCACGAAGGTATAAAACGTTAGGTTAGTAACCGAAGAGCTTTTTAAAAGGTGTGCACTCGATTTTTAAATAGTAGATACGGTTCTAGGTGTAGTTAACACCCTAGATGATTGGACCCTATAAATACTTAGGTATCTTATATTTAGATATAATCGAGATAAGGGGTTCGATAAGATACTTATTTTTCACTTTAGGGATACCATTTAAACGTGGATAGTAAGGTGGAACTAGGTCCTATACCTTACCTTTAAAGACTAGATAGTCTCGGAGAGCTTTATACTCACTAGCATTGTTACTAGCAACCCTTTTTATAGTAAGGTTTAATTGGGTTTGCAACCACTACTCGACTTAGATGAATTTATTAAGCAATTCCGACTTCTATTTCAGTAAGAACACCTAGTAAAAACGGGATATATCGTTGGTGAACGTGACGTAGTAGTGATAACCTCTATAGGAAGTAATGCTACACGGTCCCTAGATGTCTATATAAAGTAGATCACCTAGTTTGGTTCGGATAGCCTTATTTTTGCTAAATGGTAAAGTATGGCCTTTGCCTTACACGTATAGTGTGTAGGGTCTAGTAAGAATAGTACCCTTCTTGATGTGAAGACCTTCGATATAGTCTTAGGTCTTCTTAACACGAGCTTCGCCTATATAGTAAGCACGGCGGTGAGCTAGATCTATAGGAATAGTATGCTAGGAAGCAGATTTAGTAGCTGTTATATATAGATCTCTGTCTTCGGAAGACAGCTAGTTAGGCAAATTACCCCCCGGAGATAGAGAGCGGGATGTAGAGATAGTATAAGCTTATATAAAGCGGCAAAGCTGAGTAATGCTACTATTATAGATATGAAGCTAGTACTAGTTATTTTTAATAGTGGCATAAGCCTTGATTTCCCTAGTTGACATGCTTTTTATCTTAGTATAGTCTTTGTAAAACGTGGTAACTACACTAGTAGTAGCAAGCTACTTTATCGAGATAAGACTATAAGTCAGACTCGGCGTATACCAGACTTTCTGAAGAACCATACCCCCTATGCGAGATGGGTTAACACTATCTATTGTTATAAGATCAATGACAACTTCGCTATAACCTTCGGCGTAAAAAGTCTCGCTAGTTGTAGAGTGAATTGGCATCTGCTACGGCGTAAATTTATGAAACACGCTACGGTAAGGTATTATGTGTGTTAAATAGCCGGAATTAAGCATCTATTTAGTAGGGTCTGGAGTATAGTGTTAGCGGGAAGCATTGGAAGTAGTATAGTGTTGTTAGGAAGCATTAGAAGTAGCAATATTAGAAGCAGCGATAACGATAGTGGAGTTAGTAGAGAGAGATAGGTCATTAATATCAATAGTAACGCTAGTATTATTAACCACTATAAAGGTAGCAGAACACTAAAGGTTCTCTATAGAAGTCGAAGTAGTAATAGCTGGTTTATCGGTAGCTACTATATCTGCTTTGTTAGCAGACTCTGATTTATCCTTCTTTTTAGGGTTTAAGAAGTAGTCCTTAGCTTTGTGCACCGTCTCTCTCTTATAAAAGGGATAATACTACTTTTTAGCTAACTTCTTGTTATCCCCGTCCTTCTTGCTGTCTTTGGATTTGTCCTTTTTCTTCTTCTTGCTTTCCTTACTATCCTTTTTAGCGGAAGCTGCATTAGAAGAAGCTTGTTGTTAGGGGAACTAACGATCATTAAGGAGTCGTTGTCCTTCCGATGTAATAAAGGCACTAATAAAATATTAGAGATTCTTATTATATAACCACTTATTATAAATAGTGACTGAATTCAACCAATTTTGATAGGTAGTGTTATTGCCGATAGCGTAAAGAAAGGTGTATAATGCAAAGAGAGGAGGGATCCTCTACTTAATAGGGAAAGCTCCCTATATCTTATTATAGAGGAGACGCTATTTGTTAACGAAGTCATCAGGTTTTATGCCAGGTTTGTATTTCTAGGATAACCATTTGTTAGCTTTTATACTAACGTTGAAAAAGGTCTTAGCTTTATAGATATAACGAAGCTCCTAGAAGACTATTGATGTAGTATAACCACGACGAACGTAAACTATAAGAGAGACATCTAGGTAGGAAGTGATATAAGTCAGGATAACTACGTTTTTCCGGTCCTAAATTAGCTATTCTTTCACGCGCTTTGAAATAGCAGTTTTGGCAGCGGGAGCCGGAGTAGGATCCGAAGCTGGAGCCGGACCTAATGCTAATGCCGGAGCAGAGAAGCTAGAAGCTTATATAAAGTCCGAAGCAGGAGTGTCGTTATCAATCTCCGTCACCGTGTCCTCGAAGACTTCTTCTTCCATACCGGGAAGGTTAGGAGGGCGCTTATTGTCACTAATAAAGATCGGCCAGAAAGTCGGATCAATACTATTAAGGCCAATCTCAATATACTATTTCCAAATTTCCTAGTTAGCCTCTCCTTTAAGAGTAGGAACGAAGTCAGAGAACTTTGTTATTAACGAAGTTGTTATAAACGGAGTCTCTATCGTAATATAACTAGATTAACGACAGAGAAGGAAGGTATAAAGGTGGAGATAAGCTAGTCTCCGGGTTAGACTTAGGGTCTAGGTAGATATAGGATCCGAAAGTAGATATAGGGTCCGGGGTAGACGCGGGGTCTAGGGGGTTAGATATAGGATCCAGAAGGTGAATATAGGGTTTAAAGACGGACTTAGGGTCCAGATATAATAAGATACTAGTTCTTAGTATAGATGAAAGATGCTAGTTATAATAAAAACTAGCAATAAAGGAAGTAAAGAGATATAAAGAGATCTCTATATTAAAGGATGGATAGATGAGAGTTATAAGGAAGAAAACTCTATAGGGTTGATAGAGGATGAAAACTCTGTCTAGGCAGCAAACAACCTTAGAAGGAAGGTGCTAGATGAGATGATAACTAGTGGTAGAAATCTCTGTTAAGACACCGCCCACCTCACCGATGGAATTGAAGCTATTCACACTACCGAAAACGGCAATTCTCCCGCTCTGATAGAGGTAACAAGGAGGTGTGTTATAAGCTTCGATTTTTAATATAGGAGGGGTGTAAGACTACCTCCTATGTAAAAATTACACACTTATGTAGTAGAATACACACTACGCCTTCTTTGAAGAAGACGCAGACGCCGAGGATATTGACCGATTGTGAGATCAGATCAATAACGAGCTCCCCGGGCTTATAACCTGATAGAATCTACTGGCTGGCAGAGATCATGAAGGCTAAACAATATGATGATATTGTGTATGACAGAGCTATGTAAAAGACAGAGATGGAGAAGGAAGTAGATCTAACTACATGCATAGAGGGACGTCACGTGCCATAGGGAGATATCAACAGACTGCAACCAAATGATTGAGGCACTGCTCTGCATGCGACTACAGAAAACTGTTTTAAAAATGATTGAGACAGGGGAGAAGATTCGTTAAACCAGTATTGGTAATATCCTTAGGTCGACAATGACTTTCCCTTTCCGTTTTAGTGCTCACTGTAGACGCGGATATACGGAATAAGCCTCTTAATCGTTTTTCCGCAGTGTCGTCATCTCTAGGCATATTAAATAAATGTCGTTCCTTGTCTTTAATTATTTGCAGTTTTACAAATTAACTTACCCGGCTCTGTCATATTTTCGTATGCATTGAGCGTTGTCAAGAATGTCTTCAGCACAGGAAGATGTCAAAGTGATCACAGTACTTGGAGCGACCGGAAATCAGGGCGGTGGCGTGGTTCAAGCACTTCTCAAGAACTCTGCTCCATGCTGGCACGTCCGTGCTATAACTCGAGATACCTGTTCTGCTGGTGCTTCGAAACTCAGAGCGAAGTTCGAAAATGACGACAGGTTGGAGATAGTGGCAGCCAATGTATACGACAAGGAATCACTGTTCAAAGCATTCAAACAGGTCTTTGGAGTCTTCGCAGTAACGAACAATCGACTACCTGGACATAAGATTGACAAAGAAGAGGATATGGATCATGAGCTTGAAGCCGGAAGAAATATCATTGATGCAGCCAAGGTATGGAGACACCTAGGGGCCTATAGATAAGAATGGACTGACACCGAAACGAAAATCTATCCAGGCCTGTGAAGTTCAACATGTTGTGTTGAGTAGCCTGCCGAATTTGACAGAGGCCAGCAACCGGCAGTTTACGAAAGTCTTTCACTTTGACAATAAATCGAAGATTGAGCAATGGGCCAAAGATGAGCTCTTGGCTGTCACTGCCCTACATCCTGGTATGTAATACAAGTCTGGAAATGGGATATCTACTTATTCATTTATAGGACTGTTTTACACAAATATGCAATGGTCCCAATATTGCCAACTCCAAGGTGAGCTTCACATTTACTGCGAAGCAAACTAGTGACTGACGAATGAACCCAGATGATGGCACTGTCCGCTTTTGTGCTCCAATTGAGGCGGATAGACTAGCGGATTGGGTTGACCCAAGTTACGATATTGGAGTATACGCTGCAGGTGAGGCATCCCTTGCTCTCCAGATGACCTGTGTACTTACTGACGGCCAAGAAATATTCCGCTTGGGTCCCCAAAAAACGGCATCAAAGACGTACCCAGTGGTTGGGCCCAAACTCTCTTTTGCCGAGTTCGCGAAGATTTTCAGTGATACCACCTCCCGCAAGGCCGTCTTTGATCCGATCACACTAGACCAATGGGGTGCTACTGTGGCTGCCACTGTGGGCAAGGGGTATGAGGAAGATATCAGACAGATGATGCAGTGGATATCTGTTGCTCCAGATGAGAAGATATGCTATGGCACGATGGATCCTAGGGATGACACGTCGTGGGAAGATCTCGGAGTCAGGGCCAGCACATTTGCAGAGTGGATGGAAAGGGCTTCTTGGAGAGGACCCTGAGGTCAGACACAAGCAGTCACTACGCGTGGAAACCAGATATTTGAGTTATTTTAGTAAGGTTCTTATTATTATGAATACAAGAACAGGGATTTATATCAGTTGGGTATCCAATGCAACCACCAAGAAGTAGACGCAGCAAAGTCCCAAGGCGGCTCGAACCAGAACGCCATCCAGGATTAAATCTGGTGTAATTTCCGCGAGAGGATTATCTCATGGTCACAAGCTGCGTAACCAATAACAGCTCATTGCCTTTAGAGCGGCGCACATGTGGAAAAGATCGATGGCACCAAATATCTCCACGGCACCCTAGTTTGGCTCGCTGTACAAAGAATTCACCTTGTGAAACGTATATCCTCCTAGGAGAGATAATACTCATCGTCGCATTCGTTCCATAGGAGTCTCGGCAATCATTTGTAAGAGCGAAATGTCACATTCGACACTACGTAGTCTAGAGACTGACTGTATGATACACACTTTTTGGGAAAGACGACTTGGGAACATATCTGTGAAGATGAAAGTGTTGAAAACGTGTTGCTATCGCAGATGAGATTGTGCGCTCGTAGGAGCATTCAATTAGAGTACTTCCAGTTAAGATGACGAGAAACAGCTTCAAGAGACGGGGCCTTTTAAGCAATATGCAAGTTTATAGGAGCGACACAGCGTCTCCTAGGAGGTTAAATTTCTGTCAATTGTATACAAAGTATCTTAAGCAATCGCGCGGCTTTAGTGGCTCCCTTAGTCGGTCTTGAAGTGTTGAACGTTGTATATCATAAAACGGCGAGCCACTTTCCGAATTGAAGAAATTCCTTGATTTTTAGACGCCTGAGTCTAGATAGCTAATATGTCCGGACTGAATTGGTGGCATGGTTGAATTAAACAAGTGGTAACATTGAATTTCTAGACACGATATGTGGCTTGTTACTAGATTGTTCTGGGCCTGAAATAAGGCTGGGCGATACTATACGATCCATGGGTCTAACATCCGTGGATCCTCTCTTCTAACTAATCCCTGCTCTCTACCTGATGGCCTTGTTTTTCCATTCCTTTCTTTGTTATACTTCTCGTATTCAAATTGACTCGAACGGCATCCACAGGCGATATAGAATGATCAGGTGAGCGTCACTAGCACAACTTGCCACGGGCATTCAGTGTACAATGACGTGAGGATTACGGTTTATAATTAATTCGTACATATTAGAAAGCCTTGAACAACATTCAAGGATATGCGATCCTATTCAATCTATATCAAAATCAGTGGGTCGACATTCAAACTCCCCCGTTGTAAAACTATTCATAGCCACGATGCCTACAGGATCATGTCTATGTCACGACTTCAAGTATGATTATGCATCTGGACCTACAACCAAGGTAAGCAGCTTGACTATATTTCGTAAGTCCTATAACTAAGCTATTCCTATATCTAGGCAACATGCTACTGTCTTTCCTGTCAAAAGATCAGCGGTGGAACAAACACGTTGAACTTGTTGGTTCCAGAAGACAGGTTTCGTGTCACCGATGGATCTCCCATAAAATATACTGAGATGCACGAAAGTGGCATGAAACTGACAGTCCACTTCTGCAGCAAATGTGGTTGTTCTATTTATAAGACCCACGAAAAGTTCCCAGGGATGGTTGTTATCCTGGCAGGAACACTCGATGGACCCGATGCACTTGAACAATCCAAGCCGGAGGCAGAGCTATATTCTCAACATCGTGTTGGATGGCTACCAAATTTTGATTGGGCGGAGCAGAGGGAGGAGTTTTAATCTGAAGAAAGGTTATGTTTCGCTCGCCCTGCTTATATGATGAACCTGGCCTCTATTTGATCTGTCACTTTCTTTCATGCATATTTATCGTCTGCCATATAATCTGCTATGCTTGAATTTGATGGAAATATCGTAATCTCTCTTTGACAGAAAAGTTGACCATAAACTAATCACAAAACCAACGCTCGATTTTCCAGACACAGCGAGAGACTTTGATTAGCCCAAATCCCTGTCTTAGGCACAATCGGTAGCCTCACCGAAGTCGTTAAGAGAACGATTCCTCGTACCTCTTGTCTCGGAGCTTCGACACTCTCAATTCGACATCGGAAGCCTAAAAGTCCGAGATGACCGGCGAAAAGCCGGACTAGATGCCGCTGCGTACGGACTAGGTTTATACAGCGTTCACTCAACACTATCCAGTCATGACTACCTAGGTAAGAATCGCCACGTACCCACTAAGTAATCACGCTGCCGTGAGATGCTCAGTGAGCAGGACTCTGAGCGCCCTCATAAAGAGGCGGTATCCCGATCGGGTAATTATTTCCGTTGCCTAAAATTCGGTCCATAGACCTAGTATACCTAGGTACACCGCATTTTAGGCCGCGCAAGCTGGATTTCCGTTTCCGCTTTAGTGCTCACCCCTTGCCGCTATCTTCTAACTGAGTACTCCGTAAAGGATAAAACAACTCCAACAAATAGATCATCCATACACGTCAAGTTTCCAGACATTCAAAGCGACCCCGTGGAAAAACTAAGACTGGTTGCATTGGTTGCCCTACGGGGCTCGGACCTGTTCAACCTTGGGAATACGACGGTAACCTTAAACCTTATAGGTCTGACGAACCATTATGACATCACCGAACTCAACTCCTAGGAGCCCCTGCATGGATGTGGATTGCTATCACATCCGAAGATTTCTTCCTTCATTCTTCCTGACAGTCCTCCGTTCAATAATATTCCATCACTTCGTTAGTTACCCATAATCGAAACCATGAAGCCGTGGACAATCTTGTTCAGCATCTTCCTGAAAGCTCCCTTCGTCTACGCAGAAGAAAAGATCAGCCTCCAATGGGCAATTTGCGACCCAACACCACAAGATACGCTTGCAAAGCTTGGACTCCATGAAGCACTCCCATACAAAGAAAATCCAATCACCTACTACGACGAATATCCCCCTATACATATCAGCTCCGGATTAATGTTCCGCACCAAAACGAACAAAGGCCAGCCACTCTCCACGGTCAAAGTCCGCTTTCCGGAGGTAGTTCCTGGTGTTCCAGACTTTGTCGACTGCTCCTGGGACTACTATGGCGGTAACCGGCCATCCTTCACCTGCGAAAAACGCTGTCCTTTGGATAGTAAAATCTGGCATGAGGAGCAGGTGCAGTTCGCCGAACGGTATGGGACTGTCGACTGGGATAAGCTGCGTGCGTACGGGCCCTATCAGAATGCGAAGTGGAAGGTGCAGGTCGGTGGGCACAAAGCCAAGTTTGATGATGTAGTAGCTGGAGAACTGCATCTGATGGAGATTGAGGCGAAGGTACTTAGGGAGGAGGCTGATGATGCGCTGCAGGCGATCACAAATTATCTAAACGAGAGGAGCGTTGTGCTTTGTGAGCCGCAGGAAGGGAAAACCATGCGACTGTTTCGTGCTATGGGGCACTTCGGGAATGGAAGAGAGGAGCTATGATCAAATGCGAGAGATGTGGACCTTGTGCCGCAGATGTTAGCAAGTCTTACGTTCCCTGAACTATCGTGCTTTGCCAGACGGCATCCCCTTTCTTCCCCCAGAAATCGAAAGATACCAGTGTCTCCTGGCGGCTAGCAACATCCAAGGGGCAGTCTGGTACATACTGCTACAAATATATACGAACAAGGAGTCTCGCCGGGATATCGTATGGGCATAGAAAAGTTGTAAAATGAGTTCATGAATATTTTCGTTCACTCCATAATTTGCAGTATGTCCCAAGTGCTCGGAAACATATCGTCAACAAAAGACATATCCGGCATGAAAGGCTGACGAAGTTCAGCATTCATCTCCCCGGAGTTCCCGACTGGTGGCTCTGACTTCAATAGCTTATCGATGACATCGGAATGCTGCGCGAGGCAAATATCACCCAGGTCCCACCCAAAGTTCTTGCGATGCGACCGCAACGAATCCAAAAAGGTCACTCGCCATTCTCAGGGAGCCACTTCGTGCAAGACCCGCGGCCTGATCTGTCTCTAGTGCGCAGCGAATCAAAAATGTCACCGTTGCTGAAAATGTGAACGCGACAACAGGTAGCCAAAAGTCCCCCAATTGTGTTTCTCCAAGTTCCTGGACCAGAACCACAATGTCCTCCGCCGTCCTTCGGGCCTCCATAACACGGTTGGCCATTTGCTCTGCATTGGATTCTGGTGCTTGTCGCTCGTGGTCTAGGTCTATGCGCCGGAGGAGGAGTCTTGTTGCCAGATATGCCAGACGGAGATTGGAGGCACCAGGAATGCTTAGGTTTGAGCCGCGGATGATGATCTTGCGGATGTCTCCTGTGAGTGAGTCCACCCATTTGTTCAACTCTAATTCTAGATTTCTGCTTGGTCCTTGGGTTTCGATTCGGATGCTGTACACTTGCTCCAGACAGTGGTCTAGCACGTCGGTCAAGTTCATGAGCTCGATAAAAACTGCGTTTGCTTCGTGATCTCGTTCCCAATCTGACAGGTACTCGGATATTGGTAATGGTACATCGTATTGTGATCTTCTTATATGGGGAGGTGTCCCATATGCAAGACTCGACCTATTAGAGGGTGAGTTCCTTGGATCTCCCATTGTCTGGGGATGTGCTCGGAACATACCAGCGATCGTGGAGTAAGATAGACCACCAGATCTTCATTCTTAAGTACTTCTCCTCCCGTGGGATATCCCACGGGAGTGGGTTTCGATTTAAACCCAGGGAATGGCACAACGCGATAGCCGAGCCAAGTCTTACCCCGTTTCCTGTCATAGACGTGGTTGGACGGCCCCCAACATCGAGGAGAATAGCCTTTATCGTCGATATCCCAGCTGACGCATGCAACTCGGAATACGAGGCTTCAATGGCAAGATTCCATACAAAACGAACGTCTGGGCATCTTTCTCGTGATAGAAGGGGGTCATGTTGCCACTGGGTGAGCACGTGGGCATATAGGCATGCCAAAAGCGCAGGAGAAATGCGGTGTCTGGCATTTGTGTATTGCGCCCGAAAGGAGCTTTCTTCAAGTAGTGGGAGGCAAGGATTGATCTTTCTCAGATATCTGGTACAACGATCAGTTTCCAAAGCTTCTGCCGAATACTAATGTCAGATGTAACTCACATGTCTATCAAATGCGGTCCCCACGGCTCTACAAGCTTTTCAATAGTCTGTAACTTATGCAATGCTGGACTAGAGTTCACCATGAGCCCCAGCGGCCGCTTCTGCACCTTCGTGAATATAACAGGGGACGAGGAACTACCTGGCTCGACGGGGCGAATTTCACGGATTCCCTGGCCACCCGAAATATTAGATAGGTAATCAGCCAATACATGATTATCCCCGGTCACCGCTGGACCAAGGATATGCGGATTATCATCTTCGGCTTCAAGAGACAGTGGTGTGTCCTGGTCGTTCTGGGCCTGTGTAACAATCGAGAACTTCGGCGAAGTGGCGACCAGAGGGGGCCGGCTCAGTGACTGTGCAGCTGCTATCGGCGTTCGTAATGTTGGATGTGGTAGTGGTGGGTCTGCCTCCGTAGAATATCTCTTCTGCGGTGTTGACTTCGCTCTTCCGTTGGGAAACGTACACTCTGTGCCGTGCGCACGACACATCAGACAGGCCGCGGTGTGGGGCTCCAATTTGCATCGCGATTTTCTCCGCCGGCACGGTACGCATGCTGGCTTCGTATGGGAGCGGTATGGTCGCTCGTCGCCACTCTCCATCTTGTTTGTCAGTGCTTCCCAGGCAGAGGGGAATCCCGCGGGAGGTTTCCCTCGGCGAAGCCTAGGAGGTGTGGAGCACACTCGATTTGTGTCCTGTCCTTAAGATTGCACGAAAACAACGACTGGAAGCTGGGCTCTTGTTAGATGTGTATCTTGTCTATTGCGATCCGGCAACCTCAGCCAGCCGTTAACTCAGAAGATCAGTCGTTGCAATAGGGAAATTCCGCGGGGAAGAGTGGGTCCGGCTGCTGTTGGTCCATGGACCTCCCGAGGTCGGACCCTTGAACTTCGAGATGTTGTTTGGATGAGATGTAGACCTGTATTTCTCTGTTTATAGGTCTATTTGACCGAAAATATCACTTACAGACTGGAGACAGAAAGTAAGTTCTGATCGGGCAATATGTAACGGGATCAAGTCGAAGAGAGTTCGGCGCTAGGACAAGCCCCCCTAGGGTCAGGGGTGGATGCAGCTCACGCTGAGATTCGTTCACATTGAAGATGATGTGCATACTCAACATTGTTGTGGTACAATATGTCCGTTGCACAGACGCCTATGTACGTGGACAATAAGTTAGTAAGGTCCGTAACTCTGGCCAGGGCCCCATAAATAGTGACATAACTGGGAGATGACCGCAATCACCCAAACATAACCCCATCCGAGGCCATTTGTGGCTAAACGTCTTGGGAAACTTGGTTCAGAGTCAACATCGTGATCACTGCTTAATAGGGGTCTGTATACAGAGTAGGCATAATTGCTATTTTATCGCGACCAAATTCAAGAGTGGGGAATAAATTTGCCAATCGCCGTTGGTCGGTTTCGAACCTGCGACGTGGGGCTGTGGGTCAATCACGTGATACATCATTTACGCAGGGCCAATCATAGGTTACAAAAATGCCGCCACCCTATAACCTCAATATAGGGTCTGTAAAGGAAAAAAAATAGGTAGCTTCTCTTTGATTATGCGTGTCATCCTTAGTGCAGGGGCCATGCTAATCTTCTCTGTATATTTTCAGTTGACCATATGCCCCGAAGGGCGAAATATGTGGACGTTTAGTTCGTTATAACCCCACTTTCTGGCAGAAACTGACCGCCTTCTGTATCAGTCGGGTTTGCTGTTTACCTAGGTACGTCATTGTCCTCTGAATTTAGTCCCCTTTAGAACTGGGAAACTACAAAGCTTTGGCCATTTTGAGCTTGCTTGTTGCAATGAACAAGGATTACCAAACTGCTCATGTGCATACCTCAAATCGCTCGTTCACTCAGCGAACGCGACTCATGTCTTGGCGTGATCCACTATTCTGCCCTTACAGATATAAGGATCCTTGGAAGCTTCAATACAAGTCTAATATCCTGGTCATATGCAGCCCAGTATGCCAGGCTGGGTTTGACCGGCAAAACTTCCCATTCCTCACCCTTTATAGCACTTGCGCCTTCTCTCCAACCATAGAGATCCCCTTGTTTGCATAACCAACAAACCGGGGACCAGGAGATACCCCAATACACTTCAACCCTATTAAGAGAGCTCTACGGAGAACGACTGTATGGCGATATGGCGAAAGTGTAAGTCGATGACCAAACGGGGGGTCTGACTTACGGAAGTGCCTAATGCATACAGAGTCAATATTCTGAGCGAATCCCTCGAGGCTATTTGTTCATTTGATCCCATTACTTATCGCCGTGCGGAGCGGAAATTGCACGAGGAAAGCCAGAATGATGAGGGCATTCTCATGTTTTGAAAGATGGGTAAGGGTTCGTGCGGTATTACTTGTAGAATATAGGCATTTCTCATTCGTGAATTAAATACTGTTTCGAATAATCATGGAGCTTTTTGTACGCTTCGGGCCCTGATCGTAAATATAATTCTTCTTTGGCAGGGAGGACCGTTGATCAATCCATATTATTTCGAAGCAACTGCCTCGGCAACAATAAAGTTTTCCTTGTCAGAAACACTAACTTTGTTATGCTCCTCGTCTTGGGCTTGAGGCAACTGAGCGGTCTCCTTGGAATGCTCGATGGGAACGTGGGCCCTGACAACGAGCCAAGTAGGCCACACTGAAAGGACTGGAAGAAAAGGTTAGCACTGCTTCTTTATAATCATTTAGTAGGTATCGCTTACCTAGAAGAATCGTGTTGACGATAAGTGGCACTCTTCCGCCATGCCATTTCTTCGAGTTGAGGCCGTAAGAGACAGCCTGCGAAAAGCTCTCTTGGCCACGAAGGATACCGGATAACCGGGCTATATCTTGTCAGTAATCTGTAGATAGTATAATCAGGTCGGGTTCAACCTACATAGTTCTGAGATGTTGTCGGTCATTGTGGAGAGAAGGTAGTAGAGGAAGTTTTGTAGTGATTGCTGAGCGAATTCTAATGAAGGAAGGGTTAGCAATGTCGCGGTATTAAATCATTCACGAATCTCACCCCAGAGGAGGATAACGAAGAATCCCTCAACGAAGCCTTTGTCGGCCCAGTCAAGCGTTGGTGGGTTCTTAGTGTACTTTTCTTGGATAACCCAGCAGTAGACCCAGGCAACGATGTGGACGACGATCACGTAGAAAAAGCTGTGGACTTCGTCAGCCTGTATTCTCGCTTTAATTGTAAGTTTCAATGTTCTGTACCTGTACTTGATTCTGTTTCTGATTGAAAGGCCGCGGTAGTCCAGGAACCTACTAATGAGTGTGGAGGCCAGAAGAGTGGAGAAGTAGGCTTTAGTCCATGTTAGCACTCATGCAAATGCGTATGCAAACAATTCGAGGGTGTAAACATACTGACGAATCCAATAAGAGCGCGAGCGCGCACACCAAAGTAGTATGTTTTGAAGTCTAGACCAATTAATCAGCAATTGAAAACAGTGAAGAAGAAACAGCTGGGTTCGTACTTCCAGTGTACATATTGAAGTACGCGGCCCAGAAGACAGGCAATAGCAAGAGAATCTAGGAAGGTTAGTCACGTATACCACACAAGCACGAAGAAATCATATTAAGCCTACCTCCCTTCGCCGGCAGACCTTCCAGAGCTCTTTCATTTCATCACGCCACGAGTCCTGCAGGATAATCCTGACTTTACTTCCATCCGTGCGTTGAACCTTGTCAGGTGACGTGAGGAAGAAGGCTATAGGCACGGCAGTGCATTGGAGAGCGATGAAGATGAGATATGTGTCTGTCGTGTGTTAGCAATCGTCCATGATATTTAATCTGCCTGCACGAACGTACCAGATCCAACTTTTCCTTTGGCATGGGCGTCGGCAGCACTTTTTGATCATCAGTAAACTCCGTCTGTAAATGTATTGGAGTTAGACATACTTGTTGAGGCCAAGGACAATAGCCCCTCCAACCAACGGGCCACCTGTACGGAACCAAAGCCAGATGCTTCTTAAGTCAGTCACTTGGCCACTGTATAAAATTGTAGAATATCTCACTTCATATATCGTCCCCGCTTTGCGGGCTCAGGATATCCCAGTGTCACAGCACCCTCAGAGGCCCAGAACAGACCAGCACTATAAAGTTAGTCGATGCTCTTGGTTCATTTTGTACATATAGGATACTCACGATAAACCACAAAATACCGATCCAACCAGTACAAACCACACATTTCCCTATACAAGATTAGCCTTCATCCTTGGACTGTACAGATGGTTCTAATCAACGTCGAACTCACAAAACGATTATTTGTGTACAAGGCAGCACTATATATAAAAGTCAGTTCCAAGATAACAATATTTCACATTCTCTCTTGTGATACATACGAATACAACGGATACCCCACAGCGCCTAGCATCAGGGTCCATCTTAAGCCAATCCGGTTGGCGATAGGGCCACCGAACAGACACAAAATCCCCACTAACAAGCAAGTTAGCGCAAAGCCCGATTGAAATTTTCAATATGATGGCCGCAAGACACCGCATACTCAGACCAAAAACAAGGGCGTTGGCTGCATTAATCAAGAAAGGCTCCTGCGCGCCACCAGCACCCAAAGCATTCATGGCATTCCATAACCCTGGGGCTGTGAATCCGACACCACCGATAATACATGCATTGAAGAGTGTTCCGCGATACCATACTCGCTTTTCAATTGGCGTATCGGACAATGCCGAGATAGAAGTTCGTTCGGCCATTATGGCGTGTCCCGGGTGGCTTAAGGTTAAAGATAGTAAGCACCTTGAATCAAACCACGAGGATAAAATTGTCAACGTTAAGTCAAAGGCTAAACGGGAAACACGCTATATATAGTTTTTCCCCTGAAGAAACCAACTAGCTACCTGAAAGTGTTAGTTAATGGTGGATTAGGCCTATTCTCATCCTTTTGAGAGATTGCGTGCTTTCAAGCTCTTGTGCTCTAGTGCCCTTTGGGGACTAGCCTCATCTGCCAAGACAGACTTTGTGGAGTTCAGCCAATCAACGGCGTGACTAGCAGAAGATTATGGGGAATTTAGTGGAGAGCCCCGGTTGAGTCAATGTCGCTTCGATTGCCACGACATCGAATTGGGAAGGCGGGATGAATGTGGGGGTCCTGAGACCTTGGCCTTGATAAGGAGAGGAAATTGAGTCACGTATACAAAGATGGAGTAGACAAAGAGAAGAGAAAATTTTGATTATTACGTGTAAAGTCGTTACATTTGCAAATCTAGTTTCCAGACACCTCCTTGACTGCAGCGATGATATCGCTCGGTCCAAGGCCCTGAGCATTGACTTGCTCGTACAGGCCACCGCATCCCTCCTTGATAGCACCAATGGACTTGAACTTGGGTGTGAACTCGCGCTCAAGGAGCTGTGTGCCCAGGCGACATCCGAGACCAGTCTTCTGCGCAATCGACTCAACAACCAGTACGAATGGTGAGGATCCATACAACTTGATGGTCTCCTCGTCGACGACGTTGAGAGTGGGCTTGTTAATCAGACCGACATCGAGGCCCTCCGCACGCAGGTTCTCGACAGCATCAAGCGAGCGGTAGAGCATATCACCGTACGAGACGATGTAACCAGCGGAGCCCTTGCGGATGACTTCTTCCTTGCCGGGAACGAACTTGTAGCCCTCACCAAAGAGCTTCTGGTCGGTGCCCTCCTTCAAGATGTAAGGGACCTTGGAACGGGTGGAGAAAATGAAGCGCATGCCCTTGTTCCAAAACACCTCGTTGACTACGGCCTTCATCTGCTCGCCATCGGCAGGGAAGTACAGCGTAGTGATCGAGGCATCCATCAGACCATTGTCGGCAAAGAAGTGGTTCAGACCGAAGTGGCAGGTGTTATCGGCCATCTCGTCAACACCGCTGTGAGAGAAGTGCGACAGAACGGTGCAGTCGTTCAGACGGGCCATGGTGATCTCGGAGATACACATCTCTAGGAAGGCAGAGAAGGTAGAGAAAACACCTTGGCGCTCTCCATTGCTGCCAAATCCGAATCCAGCGGCAGCAGAGAAATTGCCGCGCTCCATGACACCAGATGGGATGAAGGACTCGGGGTGCTTGGCGCCGATGGACTTCAGGCCAGTGGAGCCTGCCAAGTCGGAGTCGATGACCATAACTCGACGCTTAGCCTCCTCCTTGCTCAGTTTGTCAAGGATTTCATTCACGGCTTCACCGAAAATGGACCTGTTCGCACCCTTGTCCTTGGTCGAGCCCTTGTACTTGTGAGGATTTGAGCCAGGCTTGATATCGTCGTAGAAAGCAAGCTGTTGCTGGCTGTACCCGCGCTTGGTGAGGTATTTGCGAGCGATTTCGACCGGGACTACGTCGTGGGCGTGACATTCTCCCTCGATTCCCTCGATGCCAGCGGCCATTTTGCGGTCGACAACAACAGCGGCGGGACCGTCGTGGTTGATGACTTCGCACATAGCGCCGTATAAGGAGTCGAGATCCTCGCCCTGGGCACGGATAACCTTCAAGCCATGTCCATCAAGGGTCCGAGCAATCTCATAGCCCTTCAGGTATTCCGAGGGATGTCCGGCAATTGTGACATCGTTGTTATCGATGAAGAGCTTAACGTTCAGGTTTCTGGCCACGGCAATTCGCGCGGCCTCGGCATCGTTTCCTTCTTGCTGGGACCCGTCAGATCCCAACAGGATGACGTTCTTATCCTTATTGGCCATAGCAATGCCGTTGACCATACCCCACATGTGACCCAGACGACCAGAGCTGAACTTGATACCTGGGGTGAGACCGAGCTCAGGGTGGCCGGGGAGGTGAGAGTCGGCGGCACGATAGTTCAGCAGGTCATCGGGCGCGATCTTACCGTCCAATGCAGCCAGCAGGTATTGTGTGGCGACACGGTGGCCGGCCTCGTCGTACAGGGCATCGACCCATTTGTTGGGGTTGGCATTTATGAAAGCAAGCAAGATACAGACTTCGGGGGCTGTATCGAAGGGACCTCCAGTGTGGCCCGCCACGCCACGGGCGGCACCCGTTGCTGTGAAGGCAATGATGGCATCTCTGAAAATGTTGATATTGTGTAGCAAATCGTTTTTCTGTTGCGCTGACAGCTGGGGGGTCTTCGGGTCAAGCTTAAGCTGCTTGAACTGCTTGAGATCGACAGGAAACTTGTAGCCGCTCATAGTGTAGACTGGCTTTCAGAATTCTTTTCAAGTGGACGAAGTTTGAAGGAGCAAAATCATAAGTCCAGTGGGGGTATTACCGCTATAAACTTGTGAGACGCCTGATCCCAGTATTGACGTCATAAGTGCAGGGTTGAGGTGACCTGTTTTCGGCACCGAACAACCTGAATTCTTTGCTCTCTTTATATTCGTTGACATTCTCTCGTAAGTTCCACTTATATTCCCTCTCTTTTTTTTGAGATTGTTCTGACAATTTTCAGATTCCCTCGCAAAATGTTTACAAGCTCCTCACCCATGGAAACCCTGCACGTGGCTACCTTCTACCCTAACTCTTCCATAACCTACATAGGTAACTCACGAGTTCGAATACAACGAGTATAATAGTTACCAATGATGGAAACATGAATAACTGGTTTCAGTTTGAACAATATTGATCTTTTGTTATATACATACTTCTCTTTGACCCCATTCCCTCTCCTCTGTTACGTATTGACAGCAAGGGATTATTGATTATTTTCAGAAATCTACACACTAATTCTTGCCTCTGCTCTTATCTAAAGTTCCAGGTCGGATTGGTGGCTGTCGCTTCATCTCTTGTTCCGGTAAATCAACGCTTCCACAACAGCCTGGCGTTTCACGCCGTTTCCGGGCAACCCCGCGCCGAACAAGCAACTAAAGCACCCAGGCAAAACCCTCACCTATTTCAGTAGCATAATAGCATTATAAAACCCATCAAGAATGCGGGGAATACCGTTCTAAGTAACTGTATTATCCTCGAAAGGGTCATTTCTCCGAGAATGCCGATTCACCAAGACAACACAAGCTATCGAGCTTCCGTCGGGAAATTGTGGCGTGCAGTAGTCAGTGGTACTGTAGTATCCCTCGTCGGCTGATGGCTGAAGAGGGAGGAGGGGATGACTGATTTTTTGCCGTCTCAGGTTATTTTCCCTCAATGTTACTTGCTTCCATCTTTTAGAAAAATGGCCGGGTATAGTCTATACAAGGTCGTCCCCAGTGGGACATATAAGGACAGTGCATCCCCATCACTGATAATCTTGAATTTCTAGAATGCTATATTGGGAAACATTACACAACATGCTTCCATCTATTCTTCCTCTGCTCTTGCTTTCGGTGCTAGTAGAGGCAGCACCAGGAAAGCGAGCAACTGCTGCGTCAGCCTACTGCTCAAACTCAGATGGCGACTACAAGCTCTCATCAATTGCACCACCAGTCCAGGGCAGTGGCAGTCCTGGTTCTGGATCCACCTGGAAGCTGGGCATTGATGATACATCCGGCGGGCACAAACAAACCATTGTGGGCTTCGGAGCCGCTGTCACCGATGCCACAGTCACCTCTTTCAACACGCTGTCCAGCTCAACGCTGCAACAACTGCTCAACGAGCTGATGACCGGTGCTGGTGCTGGTTTCGCTTTGATGCGCCATACGATTGGCGCTTCCGACCTGTCTGGGGATCCGTCGTATACGTATGATGATAACGGGAATAGTGCGGATCCATCTCTGTCTAGTTTTAACCTGGGTGACCGTGGGAATGCCATGGCTACGATGCTGGCTAAGATGAAGTCCCTTCAGTCAAGTTTGAAAATTTTGGGTTCTCCTTGGAGTGCCCCCGGGTGGATGAAGCTAAACGGTGTGATTGATCGCACTACGAAAGATAATAACCTGAACGACGGCTACTTGACTAGGGGAGGCACTGGGAGTACTGGGTATGCCAGTGCCTTTGCGCAGTATTTCGTCAAGTACATCCAGGCTTACGAAGATCTCGGCGCCCACATCGATGCAATTACCATCCAAAATGAGCCTTTGCATAGCCAAGCTGGATATCCTACGATGTATATGTTTGACTACGAGTCTGCACAGTTGATCCAGAATTATGTTGGTCCAGCTCTCGCTCAAGCCGGCATGAACACCGATATCTGGGCATATGATCACAACACCGGTATGCTCTCCAGAACCAATAATTTTGAGTCAATATTCCGTCTACTAACGGACAGGTATCAGACATGCCATCCTACCCTCAGAACGTCATCAACGTGGCTGGCCAGTACGTCGACTCGGTAGCATGGCACTGTTATGCCGCCAATGTAGATTGGACAGTTCTCACCCAATTCCACGAGACAAACCCCAACATCAAACAATACATGACAGAATGCTGGACCCCCGCATCCGCATCGTGGAACCAAGCAGCCGATTTCACCATGGGGCCTTTGCAAAATTGGGCATCGGGCGTTATGGCCTGGACACTAGGTACAAATGATCAAGACGGTCCGCATCTGTCAAGTGGCGGCTGTGCAAACTGTCGGGGTCTGGTGACTATCGCCAACGGTGGATATACCCTCAACCCAGCATACTATATGATGGCTCAGTTCAGCAAGTTTATGCCACCGGGTGCCATTGTGCTAAGTGGCACCGGGAGCTACACGTATTCCAATGGTGGAGGAGTGCAGTCTGTTGCTTCGCTGAATCCAGATGGGACTCGCACAGTTGTTGTTGAGAACACGTTCAGTAATGATATTTACATTACTTTATCCACTAATAGTGGCCAGGAATGGAGTGGCAATATTCCGAGTCAGTCTGTGACAACCTGGGTACTTCCTGCAGCATGAGTGAGACGGGTTCTGTTGACTGAGAAGTGAGAATCACCTGTTACCTGTATGATTAGAATTCTCGAATATGGAAGGTTGATACTCCTGGCATTGATCAAATATGCTATCCAGCTTTTCGTGTCTGTGCCTAGTCGTGCATGTTGTGGGGGAGGTGAATAAGACAAACCCTCCCCATCCCCATGCCCTGTCGTGTCGCTATACGAGACTGTGATAGGCCCAGCCCCTCACATCACTCCGCGCCATGCCCAAACGCGATGCCCTTCCTTCCTATAAGCGGCGAAATATGCAGACTGTTTACGACCACACAACCTATCCCACTTTGCTTTTTGTCTCAAAATGGCCACGCAGTCAACATCAGAACAAGCCGATAATCTGCCGGGTTATGGTAGCATCCAGCCCCGCAGGGCGTCATAAAATGTGTAGAGACCTCATGTGAATTTCCGTGGCTTTTCCTGTCACTAATACGACTCTCTTCGGTACCAAGCGGCTCCGTATGAGGAACTGTTAGTCGGTATTTCACTAATCTAACCACTCCTGGCAGTCCCGGGCATCCAAAGTGAACGGGACAATCTACGTTGTAGCCCGGACAGCGACTACGCCCGTGGGTGTGTATGATTCGAAATCAATCGCAAGTGTGGAACGGATGATCCGTCATATAGAGGTGATTCATAGAGCGCCGCGCTCTGGTTTGCACAGGATTGTTAAAACTGCGGTAGGATCTGACCATTCGCGGCTTTATCCTTTAAATCCTCGAATCTAAATGTAAGTGTTTCGTAGGTTTGTTTTACGTAAAACATGGGGTTCATTTAACAGAGGACTCCGAGGCGCTCTATAAGCCGATGCTTCCATTTGCACCGCCGCGAACTACTGTTGTTGTTCTGAGGGTCGGTAATAAAAGTAATAAACGGGAGATACAAATGGAGGTCATAGAAGTGGAGTAGCATATTTTTGCTCTTTATTAGCAGGTTATCACATTATTTGAGCTCTGTCTCTCTCTCTCTGAGTTCACGGGTTTTCGATTTACTTGGGTGACAGTACCGGTAGGTACCCGTGGACATCTTTTTCCTTAATAGCGTGTCAGTGATGTAAGACCAGACACTATCAAAATTCCTGACCGAAAACAACGATGGAAGTTGCATCCAACACACTTACTAGGTCGGATGCAGATCAGACTGGTTTGGCACTCTACAAAAGCGGGGCACTCTACTTGGGGCTCTCCTCCAACTTTATGGGGATAAATGGCAGTTCTCTGCATAATTCCCTTACTATGCCGTATATGCAGGCATTCGTTTTGTGTGTTATTGTCTCCACATGGTCAGTATTGGGCCTGCTTTCGTGTCAATCCGTGTTCCAGAGCTACTGTCGGATGCACTCAGAGACTGGCGGTCATATCCTCAGCCCTAGAGCTCGGTCCGTTGCTTTGTCCCCGCAGATCACTCGGATAAGACGGCTATGGCTTTTCCTTATAACTTGGCACCGGAATCATCGGAACAGCTGTAGATAGCTTGCTCGATTCCACACAGGAAGAAAGCAGGGCTCTTCTTTCGAGTCCTTTTAAATTATCATCGTTAAGGAATACTGAACTCTTGAATTATCCGTTCCGTATAAGGAGTTTGTATTCCCGATAGTTCCAAATATCCGGCTACGGGCCAGGTGTCAGTCATCCACAGGGGGTTTGAAGAGAACTCGCATCGCAAGGCCCAGCCCAATTTCAATTCGGACGGGCCTCAGGAGACTCAAAATAAAGCAAATCCTGCAGTCAGACATAACGGAAAACAGTAAGCGTGACATGTGAAGATGGCCAATGAAACACAACGTGTGCTGTCAGAAAAAGCAAAAGGCCAATCCATTACTGAGTTGGGGTTGGTGGTTGACGATCTTAAGATACCCATCCGTCTATTTCAGAATCCGAGGCTCTGTGTCTACTAGTGTTTACCAATGCCAATTCTACCCCCAGTATCGCCAAGGCAGGCACACACCAAATAAGTCGAAGGATTGCATTGCTGGTCGCCTAAACTGAAGGATTGCATATTGACATTGCCAACAGAGGGGTGGAAAACATATCTTGAATCACTAATTTCTGATATAAGAACCCCCGCGGTGGTCATCAACCTCAGCTGTACAAGTCTAATCCCAATCCCATACCTCAAACCAATACATCCCTCCAGCTTCAATTCCAACCAGCAACTTCCTTCCAAAATGAAACTATTCCTCCAAGGCACTACAATCCTCGGCCTTCTTATTGCCAATGCATCGGCCGCAAAGAGTGGTCTTTTTGCTGCAAATGGTGTCGAGCTAGAAATGTACCAGTCTGGCGAGGAAATCATCTACGGAGAGCCAGTAAGTCCTTAGTCTTCGAGATTTCCTACACACAATAACTGACTCCGTACAGCAAAGCATGGTGCAGGTATAATACCGATTACCCCGATTATAAGGAATGATCATTTTTTAACAATATTATTTTAGGAAAGAGGCCTTGAGGGCCGAGCCTGCACCAAATGTGTGGGTCACCATGGAAGTTGTGTCGTAGGTGAGGGTAACTGTTATCCTCCTGATATGTGTGGATTCTGTGGAGGTTGTTCCGTCAACCAGGCCCGTTGCCAGAACCCCCAAAAGGAAGGGTGCCAGTGTTACAAATGATTTTGGGCGAAATCAGAGAGGATTTTCGCTTTTGCTGAGGTTAACGCTGTTTTGATTCTTTGTGGTAGTAAAGGATTCCTATAGTCCTTTCCTTTCTTTCCTTCTCAATAGCTTTCGCTTCCCAATACATTCATTATCAATACCTACATGTCTAGGTATGCATCCTTCATAATCTGATCTACTACCATCTCGTAGTACATTCGAACAAATGCAAAAAGGTTCATTGTAAGAGAAAGGATTCCATCCATTTTAGGTCACAGATCTATATTCCGCTATCAAAGGCAGATCAAATAAGAGACCTTCATCCAAATATATACTCCCACCACCCCTTTTTCCACGTCCGCCCAAACCGGTGATTCACACACGCCTTGGGGTGATTAAACCCACCAGCCTGACTATGTCTCTGTCCGTTCCCCCAGACACTGATTGGCAACACGCACAACCCACCCATGGATTTATTTGGCACAGCCTCACCCGCCTGTATGCAGACAGGGTCACGGAGTTTATGAAACGGCGCCCACGTTACCCTTTTCTCCGCCTCCTGAGTTGTAGGAGAGATGAGATCCCCTATATCCACATCTGTATCAACTGACTGTTGAATGAACGGATGTGTCAAAGGAAGCGAAGAGGAAAGTGTGTCGAGAATAGCATCCGTGAAGACATCAGGCCCCGTAACCCCCAGTATAGTCTTCTCGTCATATGCCGGACTTGAAAAGAGGCTGGTATGTTCACTATTGTATTTCCTGGTATGTGCTAAAACCCGCACAATAGTCTCGCGGAGGAGCGGACTGAAACGTCGTGGTGCATACATTGTATACTGGATGAGTCCGTAGCTCCTTGTCCAGTGCCAGTCGCGCATGAATTGTGCTGAAGCATAAGGCTCGTCGACTTCGATTCCAACAACGAGTGATACATCGGGGTGGATATTCTGTGTGTAATCCTCGGGTGTGGGTGTGAAGAAGGGCTCTAGTGCTGGGCAGGTCTTGATCGTCCGAGCGGGGAAGACATCGATGTCTGCGTAGAAGCCTCCATAGTACCAGAGAAGGAGGTATCTGAGGAGGTCTGCTCGGAGGACATTGTGGGGGTAGGACTTGTATATGGTTTCGATTTCGGGGATGGCAGATAGTTCGTTGGTTACGAACGTAATGGCCTTTTCATCGGTGACTAACTTTGTAGTTTCAGTTGGAGTCAAGCAAGATACTTGTGGTCGCAGGTGAAAGTACTTACATTGTATTCCCACTCCTTATTTTTCCCTTGGAATACTATTGAGTCGTCGCCCCTGTGCTTTTGATTTTTCGCTATCTGCCAGATTTTATCTTTGGATATATTGCTTTCCTGACTTCGGGCCAATACGGCCTTTTCAATGTTCTCCAGGGCATCCGATAGCTGCTTTTCATATCGAACATCCGGATTGTTTCGAAAGGGGGAGCGGTAGATGAATCGTGGCGTGTCCTCTACTTGATGTTCTGGTGGTGGTCGATCTGCGCGGGTATTGTTCTGGGTGGAAGGAGGAGCTGGAAGATGATAAAAGAGGAACCATATGAAGGCAATAAATATTACGCAGGATCCACGACGAGTAGATAAGAATATGGATGCCTGCACTTTAATTCTTCTAAGGCTCATTGTGGTAGTGGTGAAAATCGAAACCACAAAGAGACGGTGACTCGAAGGCTGATTCAACCAAGATTGGAATAAATCACTGCCTCATGTGAATAATTACATATACCAGAAGATTAAAGAGTGCACGCTTGGAGTGACAGGAATGGAATATGGCAAAGATGAAGGGGAACAGACAGAGAAAATCGAATAGCAAACGAAAGGTCGTATCAAGCCAAGGATTGGATATACGACCAGGCCCCCTAAGTTTCATGCAGCCTTTGACACAATTTATGATCAAAGCCTCGCGGTTGCCTCCAATTTCCTTCTAAACGTCTACAAACCCACTTGGCGGCCTAATTCTTTGTTTGACAGCCAACTTCGGGTCGATCCCACGCTAGACAAGGATATCCCTGTCGAGATTCAATAGTTCACATTTCGCATTGATAATATTACAGGGGGCTACCTCTTTCTTTTGGTTGGGTAGAGCTATTGTGGACGTGGAAGATACCAATATAAGAACAATGAAGTCAATGGTAGTGGCGGATGGGACCGCAATCAGCAAAGTCGATTCCCATGGCTTCTCGGGTTGTCTCAAAATCTCCACCTTCTTGGTCTTTGTAGCAATCATTTGGTTACACCTGTCTTACAAGTGCCGAGTGGCCGAAGTGGAAAGGGGCTGCTAGTGGTCCAGCTAGCGAGTCTCATAAATGCAACTTAGGATGGTCAGAGTTGCTAAGATAAAGACGGACGTGGAAGGAAGAGACACTTTGGCCGGCTTTCTCTCCGAGCCTTGTAGGTGTCGTGTAGTGTAATCGATAGGTGGCACGTAGAGTATGCCCATCCCGCATAGAAGGCAGTTTGTGCGTCGGCATATGAAGTAGGCTAAACCCAGAAACCCGCATCAAGGCGCGGCCGGACAGTGTTCTCTCTGGTGTCGCGGGCAAGCATATAGAGAAGAGACCACATCAAAGGGAGCTACAAGTCAGAACTGGAGTGATGCCGTAGCACAAAACAAACAATGCGAGATAGCTTAACCACGTAGTGTCCTACATACTGGGGGACAGCATTCCCTATAGGGGTAGAAAGATTTCTCAACAATATTTGGATGCCTTTGGTTTCAGCTCATTTTGGGAAGACAAAAGAATCCTGCCTACATAGAGAAATGTTGAGTCTAACAGACGGAAAGCCACAGAGAGAGGGAAGTGGATTGTGTGAAGAAAGAAGAGCTCCCGGATCCTGCTATCAGTTGTTAACTACATAGTAGTTACCCTGGCCTGTTAGCCTGCTAGCCTGGCCTTCAAGAGATCCACCATCCATTAATGTACCCCATGATACCAACGTTCCTCTTTCTGCCAGTGATCTCTAAATTGAAGGAATCTAAAATTGATTCAGTTAACGTTATTTTTCATCATTCGTTTTTATCTGATCACAAATTGTCTGGGCACCTGAGCAGGCACCATGCATAAGCATAGTAAGTAAACCGGTGATAGGAAGGGTAAGTTGAACCAATCAAAGATGATATGGTGTTATGACAGGCAGACAGATGCCTGGGTTGTCAGGCTTCACATGTTTGTTAGCGAGTACATTAGCCAGTCTCTCACAGATAGAGAATACAACCTTCTCTCTCTCTCTCTCTCTCTCTCTCTCTCTCCCCCCCCCCCACCCCTCTCTGGCCTCTGCCAGATCATATGGAGCGCCTCTAGATTACATACCAAAAGCACCGAATAGGCTGCCATAGAAAGGGAGTGAGATTCCTGGAGCCCGGAGGGAGTGAGATTCGGATTATTAACGATCTCGAGTTAGAAGCTATCTTCCAAACCATAAGCAAGCCCAGAGAAGGAGTGGTTAAAAAGGATTGTGTACTGTATGAGCGAAGGTGGAACTGAGACAAGATTCCCAATGAATCGTAGCTCCGGTCGTAAATGGGAAGGTTTAGAAAGTCGCAATTGCAGCGACTTAACAGAACCTCCAGCTCTAACGTGACATCCTTCTCTGATTTTCCGACGGCTGAATCCATTTATCCCACCAGGGTCAAGTACTAAACTGCCTCTTTCCTGGCAGCCCTTACAAACGTACTGATCGCTGGAAGAATAATTTTCCAGACCGACGCATTCCAAGTGTTGCCAAGCATGGCATTTAGAACAACAAATACCGTCTGTCTCCAGCCTAGTGCGCTTGCCGCAGCAAGGTATAGAGGACTTAAAACTTTGCACGTCAATATCCTTGAACTGGGATTCTGAAGCGTAGTAGCATTGCTCAGTCGTGAAGGATGCCTGAGAAAATGCTACGGCATCTCGCGGTTCTAGTTCATGAAGAATCATTTGAACAACCTCAGGCGGCATGTTGACCGGCCACTTCTCCTTATAGACGCAAGGCTTCTTCCAACAGTTTGAAGTTAGAACCCGGGCTAGAGCACGGAACCCAGATGAACATCGGGTCGCTGAATGGTTGGAAAGCAATGTCAGGCTCCTAGAGGCCAGAACGACCTCGTGAGAAAGCTCCACGAAAGCGACATGGCGTGGTGAAATTACAATCAAGCGAACATCGTTATGCCTAATCAGTGAGTCTCCAATATATGACTCGGCTTTTGAGACGGCTCCGTTTATCATGGCATTAGATTCAACGTCATCTTGTAAAACAACAAGGTACCCATGGAACCAATAGACGTCCGCGTCGGGGTAGCTCCAAAGAGGAATCGACGCGAATGAGATTGGAAGCTCGACGTTGTAATCGAAAGACACCTCAAAATCCCAGGCCGCAAGACGCAAGGAAGCAATACATAGTACCCTGAATACAGGAGAATCGTATCTCCATGTGGAAGGGTCATCGACATAGAAGCGCCAAATAAAAACGAGGTCGGTAAAGAACCGCCCCTGTAGCTCGTTCATGGGTGTAGGGATGCCAAAGTCGATTTCAAACGTCTCGAATTGCTTTGCTTGCGCCTTATTGTTGCTTCCACAAACATATTCACTAGACATATGCTGAGCATTCTGCACCATATGATGATTTATGCTAGATGCCTCTTGAATCTTGGCGAGATCCATCCGTGTTGCCGAAGGTGCCAATGATGTGGATCCTTCAAGCTCACTCCATCGTGAGATTGTGAAAGTACCAGCATCTAGATCGACAGTGTACACATAATCTAGATTCGAGTGAATTGGGCTAGGAAACGGGACTGGTTCCCATCCTTCAAGATTGTCGGGCTTATCGCATAAATTTTTGATTGTTCGGAATGTCGACTCATTGTCAGGGGGACTTATCCGCCCTCGAGGGTGATAGAGGCGGTACCATTTTCCTAAAAGAGTATGTTAGCGTTTACAAGCCCCGTATAATACGGGCGATCACCAACCATCGATGCGTAGGTTCCAGAGCCCTCTACACCCCATCTCTTTGATAAGGTCCTGGAGGGGAAAGTGATTGAGGTTTATGGATATGCTGGGTGGCGGAGTTGTTATACGCAATGGACTGCTGGAATCAACACATGGACAGCAGGGTGAAGTTCCTCTGCCAAGGTTTAGACAAAAAGTTGGAAAGGTTCTTGTTTCGAAAAGCCCTTGTGTATTCTGACGCGGTTCTTTGCGCCAGAACGTCAGATGTTGCCCAAGTGGAGCCGGCATGCTTGTTTTAAGGGGGGATATTTAGCCCAGCCTTTTCACGGTCAGCTGACTCGATCAACTGCTATACGTAGCAAACAACCAACATCATGCGCATTTCCTAATACCTAGGCACCCGCAAGTCTGCTGAATTGCTAGTGAGGCAAGCTCTCGCACTTGGCACGCCCTAAACCAATAGGGAAAGACGCGGAAATGGATGCTGGTTGGCTCTGTAATGCTACATTGGACTCCCGTTATCTGGATATGAGGAAGTGGTAAGTCTGACAGGACTCCCTTGAGTGCATGTTTTGCTGAACCAGTGTGAGCCAGAATTAGATGTGTCGCGTCCCATCAAAGGTTCATATAACGTATTTTACAAGCGAGTGGCCACCCTAAAACAATAGTGAATGCGATATATTCCACATTTATATCTCAACAACCATATGTTCATCCTCTCTCCCAATTTGTTAATAGTTTGATAAAACTTCTTTGCACTATATATCAAGTTCAAAGAGAGTAGAATACTATCTTACTATTATTTTAAAAATTACCGAAAATGACGTTCCTAAAAGCTAGAGATATATACATCGCAGTTATAAAGCCATGAATTTTCCTGAAGCTCCCTAGATATGCTAGATATCAAGAAGGAAGTGCCGTTCGGCCCGATCATGTGTTCGAGGACACTCGTGGAGCTAAAGCTTGTGCGAATTGGGAAGAGTACAACAAAGGGTGTGGGCGCCGGCATGGGTTTTCAGCTGTCCAGTTTCATGGTGTGGATGATCAAAGGCTGGGACTATTGGCTATATGGACCACTGGAAGCTTGTGGAGTGGGAACCAGTGGGCCAAGGAGACATGAAGATCCCTTCTTTATTTTTATTTTTTGGTTAATAACTATTACATATCTGCTAATACTCTACACCGTACTCCGTAATGAGTATATAGAGTCAAAGACAGTAGTCATAAACAGATTGAATGAATTCAGCTTATCATAGTACTAATACTAATACTAATAGTAATAGTAAATACCAAAATGCACCCCCGCACTATGTGGATATCTGCTTATTCAACACGTGACTTCCAAGCTATTTTGCGGGGAAACAGGGATATGGACGAGAGGGAATTCTCAGCACAGAATAGTAAAGTAGTAAAAGGGTAAAATAAGGTGTAAAGATGGATATCTAATTGCATATATTGCACTAGCAGAGTATGTGTATGTTATACATATTCCGAGAAATAAGCAAAAATGAGAAATAATAAATAAATAATAAAAATGGGGCTTGCTCTAGTGGCCGAGATCGGGCTCGACCGATATTCAAGGGATGATTCATCCTTTGCAATTCGAATCCTTCAACTCGCCAAGGTCAATTTACTCTTTCAGCCTCGCTTCTTTCGCTCTCCGTAACTCCGGAAGTTACCCCACGTTCGAGACCCGTCACCCGTCAAGCGTAGCACCTCGGTAACGTCCCTGCGGTGAGCTGCGCTTGAGAGAATTCGGTCAAAAAGCTAAACTTTCCCCTTCGTTTTTTCCTTCCCCGTTATTATTATTCCAAATCCCCGGGTGCAATTCGCTTTTCATCATGGGTGTCTCAGGTATGTCCGATCCTATACATGTAGGACTTTTTGTTTTGTTATTAGGGTTTAGCAAGTCTGCGCGCGCCAGCGCATCGTTGTCAACTCCTGCTGACAATTAGCTACTCCTCCGCGCAGAACAACCCGCCTATACCCAAGAGCCTGTCGAGAAGGGCGAAAGTCAGACCAGTTCCACGGACTTCGCTCTGCCTCCTCTCACAACTACCACCAAGCGCAGGTTGCAAGCCAAGGTCGATTGGCACATTCTACCTTGTCTGTGTATTTTGTACTTGCTTGCCTTTTTGGATAGGTAAGCTTACCATTGCGTCGTGTGACCAGGCATTGCTTGTATCTGACATCGTCGGCCTGCAGAGTTAATATTAGCAATGCCGCTATTCTTGGACTTAAAGAGGATTTGAACATCGTCGATGGGACGAAATACAACACCGCGCTCACGATTTTCTTCGTGCCGTATATTATCTTCGAGATTCCGTCAAACATTTTGCTCAAGAAGTTGAAGCCCCATGTCTGGTGTAAGTGTTTGCGCCCCGTGCGATTAAGCGCAATTTTGTTGAGGGCAGATTGTTAATTCGGAATCAGTGACGGGATGCATGTTCATGTTTGGCTTGGTCTTGCTCTTCCAGGGTCTGGTACAGAACTGGGGTGGACTGATGGCTACCCGCTTCTTTTTGGGTGTTTTTGAGACAGGCATGTTCCCTGGATGTAAGTGCAAAAACCAACAAAATCTCCTACGACAGGTGTTAATTGCGATCGCCAGGTTTCTATCTGTTGGGCATGTGGTACACACGCTCTGAGGCTCAGAAGCGTTTCAGTTTCTTCTTTAGCTCCACTTCCCTGGCCGGCGCCTTCGGTGGTCTGCTTGCCAGCGGAATCGCAAAGATGGATGGCATGTGCGGCTACAGTGGCTGGCGCTGGGTGTTTATAATCGAGGGCGTTTTGACCAGCGTGGTCGCGATCATCCTGTTCTTTTTCATTGCTGATTTCCCCGAGGATGTTAAGTGGCTGAACGAGGAAGAGCGCACATACATGCGTGCTAAGTTGGCCAAGGATGTCGGTAAGGCTGCGCACAATGTTCACTTGGGGAAGCGCGAGGTTCTGGGTGTGTTCAAGGACTGTAAGTACAGCGCGATACCCCTCCTTTTGCAATTGATTGCAGCGCGCTGACTTCCCTCAGACAAGGTCTTTATCGGAGGTTTTATGTACTTCGGCTTGATTGTCCCGGCTTATGGTACGTATATCATTTTTCCTTACATGCTCTTCCGAGTCGTCGCTCACTCTCATGCAGGATATGCATACTTCGCACCATCGATTATCCAGACCTACGGCTACAGTGCGATCAAAACCCAGCTGTACTCCATTCCTCCCTGGGCTGCAGCATTCGGCTTCTCAATGGTAATCGCCTTCTGTTCTGACCGGCTGCGACACCGGTTCATTTTCACCTTGATTCCAATGGCGATCGCCATTGCCGGTTTCGCCATGCTCATGACAATCCACAACAGTACCAGCGCGCAATTTGGCGCACTCTTTCTGGTCACCAGCGGCTGTTACAGCGCCATGCCTGTCATTGTATGCTGGTTCGCCATGAACTTGGGTGGCCATCATCGACGCAGCGTGGGAACCGCATGGCAGGTTGGCTTCGGTAATATTGGTGGAATCATCGCTACTTATTCTTTCGTTGTAAAGAATGGCGTGACAGATTTCCGAACCGGGTATATCATCTGCCTCTCGTTCATTTGCCTCGCCGGTCTATCATGCACACTCTACATGGTGGCCCTGTGGTTTGAGAACAAGAAACGTGACCGCGCCCCTGTTGACCCTGCTGCGATTCCCGAGGATGAAGAGGAATATCTCGGCGATTTGGCGCCCACCTACCGGTACACATACTGAGAAAATATCCAGGATGGATACTTCCGTATGATGCACCTTCTATTTTTACTTTTGTGGACCTCGTCTTGCGGTTCCGCGAATCTTAATGAGTGATGAAGCTTGTGGTATATATGTCTAATATACGGCTGGGTATACCCAAGAGAAAACACTGGCATCAAAACTCTCACGGGTTCTAATTTAGAGCTATAGCTAGTCAATAATACATAGTAATGGCATTGCTCTTATCTTGGATGTTGAATTGAACTAACGTCATTGCCCTACAATCTCCACTCGTGCTTTGTACGTTACATAAATTATTTTCAAATGGTTTGCCCAATTACCTCGATGGAGTGAAACCCTATCAAATTTCCTAATTTGGCATAGTCATGTGCCGCCGTCACAGATGGATGCTTGAAGTGTCACGTGTGGGGCCTAAGCGAGGGCGGCTGACTCAGCCGCACTGTACGTAAAGTCATCTCGGGCCGCCCTCACTTCATCTTTCTTTCTACTATCTCTGTTTCATCATCGAAATCGTGAGTATCCTTCCCAAAGCTTAAGGTCTCCTCGAGAGCAATGCACTAACCAGTCAACAGAGTGAAGATGAGAGACAAGTGGAGAAAGAAGCGCACTCGCCGTCTCAAGCGCAAGCGCAGAAAGATGCGTGCCAGATCGTAAGTCACTCTATTGCGCGCCGATAGTCTCGCGCAAGCCTATCGAGCTTCCGATCGGGGAACCGTGATACTGACTTCCTAATCAGCAAATAATCTACTCGCCCCCTCCATCTCAGCTCTCCTGCCGAGCTCATGGTTAAACGCTGAACACGACAATTGACGACGCGACTTTGCGACTTTCGTTTCTTCGTGACACGCCCCTCATTCCAACGAGTTACTTGCACAGATAAGATTTCCGACCATCATTCAGAAGAAATCGCAGATCGCATTGGCGGAATCCGCTGTTACAACAACAGTCTACCCACATTCCAACACCTCGGATTCATTCACGTCTACGATCTGATGTCATGCATGGTTATTACTCGGAGAGGCTCCTGTGTTTAGGTGGATGTTGGAGGGCCGGTGCAAACCATCGGTCTTTGAGCACGGCACTGGGGTGACTGGTCAATTCTCATTATCTTTACGGCCTTCCTTCGGGCTGGTCAAAAGTTGTGGAGAGGTTTCTTCCGGGAGTTTATCAAAAATCCATGGAATAACTCGGAGGTCTTCGTTTAGCTACTGCAGATGAATCGATGACTTGATGAGTGCAACCTTTGTTTTACTCCTTGTAAATGTAATCCTGTAACCTAGAGCGTAGCTACCGTCTTGAGTATCTATCCTCAAATATTCGTAGTCTGGATATCGCCACCAGATCAGCTTGACGCTCCATGTACGTCAATATTTCTTTGTGTGGAAAGCCGTAATACTCACCGCCTGCCTGGTCTCCGCTCGTAAAATTTTCTGCCAGACAAGTCCAGACATTTTATTTCACCGCGCTAAAGCCGATCTCGAGAGCTACGATCTTTTGTCTCTCGTCTTTAACGCCATAATGCCGTCCAGTAAAACAGATCAAAAGCGCAAGCGCTCATCGGACAATGAACGTCCAAGCAAAAAGCCTGCGCTGCACCAGCTGCCCCCGCTGGCCGCCAGCGTTGTTGAAGATAAGAGCGAGCTGGCACCGGTAATTGGTGAGTTGAAGGCTTTTTATGCAGACTGGGAACTTTCTCTAATTGAAATTCTGCGCTATAGCCGACACACCCGGTCTCCAGAGCTCAAAATCCCTCCGCTGGAACCCATATATCAAAAGCCGCGCCAATGTCTCCAAATCTGCGGCAGCGACTCGGAACCCGGGCATTGTCTCTTCAGAGATGCTGCTCCAGTCCTCGGACCACGCCAAGATGGATTTTGTCGGCCGTGAAGGCACAGGAGACGATACCGACTCGCACGTGAAGCACTACGTCGCAGTTATAGACCCAGAGCACAAGACATGGAAGGTCGTGGAGGTGCGGCGAGCTACACTACGAGGAGCAGTGAGAAGCCGCAAGTCCGAGGAAGAAGACTCAGACGAAGAGATGGTATGTCCTCCCCTCCGCAATTCCATATATCAGCAGCACCAAACTAACAAGCATTACCAGAACACCATGCGCGCCCAACGCACAGCCCTCACCAACACCTTCGGAACCAAACAATCCCGCAAGGCCGTGCAATCCATGGCCGAGAACGCCCAACTCTCCAACGCCCCCGCCGGCGCCGTCCCGCAAGCCGGCGCAGCCCCTCATCTCCTCGCTGCCCGCAGACACAGCCTCCGGCCACGCCAAGGCGCTCGCCATGCAGGCCGAAGTGCAAGCGGCCAAGCCCCTCCCAACGCCGAACCTCGCCGTCTCGCACCCCTCCGACGTCTACACAATCGAGACCCTCGTTCCAGGCAGCCACTCAACCCTCAGCCAACTGAACGGCGTGGACGAGTGGAAATCGCAAGTGGAAGCCGGTCTCGGCGTAACAACTGTCTCACGCTACGTCTCGAACCGCGTCGGCGCAGTCGTCAACTCCGACAACAAAACCCACCTCCAAGTCCTCCGCTTCATCCAGCTGCTCATCGAATTCGGCCGCTCACTGAAAAACGCCGGCGCAAGCGCCAAGGGCGGCGGCCCAGGCAGCAAGCGTCTCCCACCCCGCGAAGACCTCCGCCGCATCCTCTCAAACACCACCGGCGCCGTCACGAAGCCCAAGCCCGGTGCTGCGGCCGACTCCGCTTCCGCCGACTTGCTCCCGGAGTCTGTGATCGATGCTGTGCGTCGTCGCTTCGCGCCGAGCGGCGGCTACGTCTCGAAGAACGACTTTACCCTCCTGCACACTACTATCTGTGCCCTCTCGCTGCATATCCCGCCCCAGCCGGCGCGTGATGGAGGCTCCAGCTCGCTGGGTGGTAATGCGCCTAACGAGCTTGCCACGGATCCTTCTGATCTCCGGGATGATCTGCGTCTCGATCCGAATACTATTCACCAGTACTTCCGCGAGCTTGGTTGTCGCATTGATAAGCCGCGTGAGACGGAGTTCGCCAAGTGGAATATTAAGGGTGGACGTGCGGAGGCACATGCGCGTCGTGTTGCTCGTTTGCGTGTGCCTGTTGAGTTCCCTAAGGTTAGCCGTGGTGGTCGGAAGTAGGGTTGATTTGTGGTTTGGTGGTCTTGAGTTGTTAGACGTCCTTGGAATATATGGCGCTCTGTGTTTCAAAATTGTTACTTTTACCTGTTTCTATATCAATGAGACATTGTTACATAGCCAAAGGGACTTTGGACCTTACTTGGTCGTTTCTTTATCTGGGTTTGCCTTTTTTTTTTTTTTCTATGACTTGGGCCGAGCCTCTTTGCCTAATGGCACATGTGTAGGATCTATAGAAGTAAACCTCTATTGGCGTTATATATCGTATAGCAGCTGCTTTGCAAATAGAGTGGAGGCATTTCAGACCCACGGGTGTATATATCAATGCCCTATATATACACAAGCGAATGCCGTTACTTACATACTAATGAGCACTTGCATGCTACAAAGATCGAAACATATTTGAAATGCAAAGAGAGCAAACGGCCACTTCAACACTGTTCATTCTAACCTGATCCACTTGAGCCCAATAAATGACACTCGATCGATATAGATACAAAATCAGTATATCCGACGTTAGTCTTTGTCTTGCCAACCAAATCAATGGCATACATCAACAAAAGCGTTATCCACGGCCAATGCAAGCTGGAAGATGACTACATCATTTAGACAAAAGCAGACAGGAGATATGACACAAATATGTGCGGTGGTATGATTGACGGATGCATATGTTATGTCCGCACAGAATATTATAGAAAATGAGTGGACGGGAATAATGCAACTAGAATTACCCCTAAAGACCGAGAGGCGTAAAGACGGGGTTCGTCTGCCCTACGCAACCACACCAACAGGGGTGGAGTTCATTCCCGAGTAAGCCTTCTCGGTCAAAGGGGTAGCAGCCTTCAGGAGCGGCACGGCGGCCTGGGCAGCTGCGTCGTTAAATTCACGAGCAACAGCGCCCTCGAGGGTCTCGCCAGCCTGCAGACCCAGCTGGGCGTCCTCCCAGATGGGCCGGTTGGCGGCCTCGGCGCCTTCGACACCAACGCCGACGAAACCACCCTGGCTCTTCCAATCGCTGGTGCGCTTGAGGCCTAGGTCGTTCCAAACGGCTTGCACGGCTTGTACGAGGTGCTCGCGCAGCGGTTTCACGTGGCCTGGGGTGGGGGTGATGCGCAGACGCTCCTCGCCGCGGGGAACGGTGGGGTAGTTGATGGCCTGCACGTAGATGCCGTGTTCCTCGAGAAGTTTGTCAGAGGCCTGCTTGGCCAGCTCGGCATCACCGACCAGGAGGGGGACGATGTGTGAGGGGTTGGGGATGACGGGGATGTCCAAATCACTGAGGGCGGTCTTGACTGCCCGGGTGTGGAGTTGTTGGAGGATGCGGTCCCGGGGTTGCTGGGACTGGTACTGGATGGCGGTATCCGCACCAGCCATGGTGGCTGGTGGGAGCGAAGTGGTGAAGATGAAACCAGGAGCAAGGGAGCGGATGGTATCCACCATGGCTGCCGAGCCTGCGATATATCCACCGACACAGCCGTAGGCTTTGCCCAAGGTACCGGTGATGATGTCAATTCGGTCCTGGACTGTGCCCTTGGTGCTTTGAGGGGAAGCTGTATCCTGCGATGCGTAGACGTCGTAATCGAGGTGCTCAGCAACGCCAGCTCCGTGCGGGCCGTACATTCCTACGGCATGGACCTCATCCAAGAAGGTGATGGCACCGTACTTGTCGGAGAGATCACAAATCTTTTCAATGGGCGCAATTGATCCGCACATACTGTATACGGATTCAAAGGCAATAATCTTGGGGGTACTAAGTGGCAATGAGGCCAATTTGGCTTCAAGGTCTTCCAAATCGTTGTGCTTGAAGACCATTTTCTTTGCGCCGGAGTGTCGGATACCCTGGATCATCGAGGCATGGTTGAGACTGTCCGAGAGGATGACACAATCGGGCATTTTGCTGCCCAGTGTTGCCAGGGTCGCATCGTTAGCCACGAAGCAGGAGCTGAATACCAATGCGGCCTCTTTACCATGCAACTTGGCAAGTGTATCCTCGAGGGCGACAGCATGCTGGTTATGACCCGAGATGTTGCGAGTACCACCTGCACCGGCTCCGTAGGTGTCCAAAGTCTTGTGCATGGAGTCCAAGACCTGCGGGTTACGACCCATGCCCAGGTAGTCATTTGAGCACCAGACGGTCACGCGCTCCTCGGCCGAGGCAGTGTGAGCCCGAGGGAACTCGTTGGCGAGACGGTTGATGTTGTTGAAGTAGCGGTAGGACTTGTCCTTGTGCTTCTTCTCCAATTCCGCGTTATAGAAGTTACCATAGTTGAACTTTTCGTTGGCTGGGGCTTCCGGGCGGGGACCGCGGACTGCAGTGCCGACGCCGGCGGCGGTAGGGGACGAGCGGAGCGGATTGGCCAAGTTAGGGTTTCCTGTAGTCAGATTAGAAACAGCTCAAAGCCCAAGCTTCACAAACTCAATTTACCTCGCTCATTCTTCTCGTACCCTCCAGAGGCAAGACTAGCGGGGTGACCACCGGTGGTGTGAAGCGCCCGCTTGCCAGTGGGAACACGCAGAGACTGGCATCCAGCGACTCCGGCGGCGCGCGAGGTGAAGCGCTTGGTGCCACTAAGACGGGCACTCTGCACAGCCAGAGCCTTGCTCATGACTGGGCATCGGCGACCCAGGACTTGCAGGTTGGACATGGTTCCACCTCCCGGGCTAGGACGAGTAGCGGTCGACAGAGTGCGGAGGGTAGTGGGGGATGTGCGCTTGAGGAAAGGGCACATCGTGCGAGACTGTTGCAAGAGAGCCTCCATGGTTAAATTGAGCCAAATTGAGCCAAATTGAGAAAACGAGAAACAAAATAGAAGAAATCCCCGTGAATTCGAGGAGATATGTAGTTCACAATACCAAAAAGCCGGACCCGAAGGGAAAATTGGGGGCTGACTGATCTGGCGGGATCTGGAACGGCTTACATATGGAAGGCTCTGATTGGTCCCAACGTTCAAACGGATGTTCCTTTCCGAGGTGTCTCACTACCGAGGGCTCTTTGCCACTTCACTTTCGCGTATATTGTATATTAATCTCATACCTCGGCAGCTGAAATATTGAAATATTGAACTTCATTGCCAGGCATAAACAAGGTATAAATACATGAGATGAGTATACCCTGCAGTGCACATTCTGGGACCATTCGGGCACACCTTCATGTTACTCTTGTTACATGTCAGCCAATCCATCTTTGGTTGTTCCAACATATCATTCAGACGTGCTATGCACTATTACTATTTCCAATGAACGAAAAAGGAATCTTGCCACAGCAGGTTACATTCGGGGATCTTATAGCACTACCATTTATGGTAGATCCTTTCCTAGAGCAGAATCAACACTCCACATGTCAATGCGCACCTACACATCTTATAGTTGAAGGCAATTCTTCTGCAATTCTACTAGGCCAGTTAGGGCTTTTAAGTTGTTAACTGGCAAGGTGATAGAAGAGGTTGGACAGATTATAACAGCCAATACTACTGTGAGTACTACAAGCCAATTCCATGGGATACCAGCCATGATTTTAGTTTGTAACGCTGAGGCTTTTATCTCAGTGTCAACCTATGTAGTCTGTTAGAACCTGAGAATACTATATGATATTATGACCAACCCAAGAAACCATTATCCGTCGAAATATCAAAATTTCTCCAATGGGTGACTTCTCCAGATGTCTTTATTTAAGGCGTGATTCTTGTTCAGAATTACCTACAAACGTCGATAAGTCTCGTTGGATAATGGTGGCAGACAGGGCAGGCAGTGCAAGGCATCAATTGGTATTGCAAGCACACACTAGTTATCAAGTTCTTTGCAACCAACTGAAAACATTGAAGGGGTCTAGAATATGAATCTTATCAATGGGCTATATGGAGATGTAAGAAGTGATTTCAATGTGAAATGGTAAAGCAGGATACATTAGAAAGAAAGAGAGAAGAAAAGAGAGGAACATCTAATAATCTGCTTTTCAGGTCTGTGTTTGCTCTCTCTCCTTTACTTCTCATTTCCTTGTTTGCCTGACTACATAAACCCCCATTGTCTCCTTCACTACACCTCTTCTCCATCTGGCTACTTAACCTGATACTTCTCTTCATACATCCCCCTTATATGGCAGGTGGGAAGGGTTCTTGCCACACTAACTTCTACTAGTGACCTTGGGGGCCTTATGCCTCTAGATAGTCATACGGAGCGAAGTAGGTGCAAGCCCTCTACCACCCGCTATACATTCAATTCTTCTTCCCTTCTTCTTCTTCTTCTCTTCTTTATACGCCCACTGCCTATCTCTACTACTACGCCTACTTGTCTGCTCGCCTCGAGGTAATCCCCACGCCTTAAAACGTATGATACTAAGTCTAACACAGCGTCCTAGTTATTACTAAGGCCCACTTGCCCTACCCCTTACGTCCGGTGGCCGCGTTTACGCCCGTGATAGTAAGTAAGCCCCCGATACTAACTATACCTAGATACCTACGAAATTTCCGCACTATGTGGTGTCCTACACGTCGTTCTCTACCTCGCTAGGGTCGCCCTCCTGCTTCTCCTCCCTCTTTTCGCCGCGAAGTTCACGTCTACTTCCTCCGAGGACACGGTTACGCTCTTTACCGCCGCTAAGAATGTCACTCTAGCCGCCGGAGAATACTAGTCGCCTCTAAAAAGACGCTAGAAGATCTAGATGAAGGTTTTAGTAGCGATATTACTATCCTACTCTATATATATATATATCGGGGATCTATGGTCTAATATTGCTTCGCTTCGCTCCGCAATCAGCCTTATTAGGCCCATCCTCCGCGCGCGAATCACTCGCCGACTTTATCGAGAGGGCCGTTTCGAAACCAATACTGCCGCTAGCCCCCCCTACTTACGCCCGAGAGGGCCTTTCTAGCGTATTCCTTGTTCCAGGGTTGCAGTTCGGCGATTGGGATGAGGTCGAAGGAAAATAGCAGTTCGGGGTGAACTGCACCCGACCCGGGATATGCTGCAATGACGCAGGGACTTTGCCAAAAGGCGTTCTAGGGCTAGTGACAGATGTGAAATGGTGAATATTCCGCAGAATCTTCATATACGGGTATGTGTTATGCTCGTATCAGATATCCTCCACCGGGAACCATTTACCTGAACCGCGACAAAGGCAAGTATTAGGTCCCGCTGCCGCCGTAGCTAACCACAACCCCATCCAGAAGAAAAAGAAGGAGGACTCCGCAGCCCGCGATACGCCTGCATCCATACGGATTTTCATCCTACAATCAAGATGGACGCTGTGATGCGGCAGCAGGGGTTGGACGATGTCAGCGTCTGTGTCTACACTTAACCAACTCCACAAGGAGCGCCTACCATGCTGTCGACGTCCAAATTGGTACCAATATATCGATCCTTTCATGCTCCCCAGGCCGAGCAGGAATTGAAGAAATTAGCCACAGCCATTCCTTTCTTGCCCAATGCCGTCGTCGGGCGTGGACGGGCCAATTTTAAGATGGCTGTTCGGCTAGTTCCTTCAATAGGTCTCTGGTATCTCACTGTCGAGAACCCAACCCATAGCCATCAGCTATCACTTGCATTTTATCCGGAATATGGCATCCTCCGCTGGCCCCGGTACCGAACTGACTGACACCGTGTATTATGTCTGGGCTAAGACCCGGTAAAACCGTCTTCACTCACTTTGAATGCCGAGACCGGATCGTGACTGAGACTGGGGTGATGTATATGACAAGAAATACAATGACGAGTGTTCTTGTGTAATTTGTTAGTGGTATTGTTTCTATCGTAAGCGTCGTGTATGATATTGTTGTAGGAAGTAGATTGCCCCGAGCGTAAAATTTATATTACATGTAGCCACTGTGGCTGGAGTAAGAAGCCTCAACTTAGGCTCCTTCCCCAAATCTACATAGGTCTTTGGTTTTTCCTTGGTGTTCTTTTTCCCTTAATCATACCAAGAACAACTTACGCTGCGCAAAACAAATGGGCAACACTTGGTCTGAAGCCTTTTCAGTCGTTACAGTAGCTGCCCTCGCTGCTTGGCTAGCTGGTCGTGTATTCAAACGTTGAGCTCTTTCAGAGAGTCATCTCAGATTGCTGCTTTGCGTATCACTTACCGGAGCCCATTGGTCATTTAGCTCGCACGCAAGCTACAGTCAACTCGTTGAAGGCTACGCTACTACGCACAACCACATCAAAGCGCTGTATCAATTCCGCAGCAACCGAAAGATTACTCTGAGGAAAGCGCTGAATCCGAAACAGTGGAGGGCCCCAATAGAGGTAAGACTGCGTTCTCACGCGTCCGACAACGACTTCGGGACGACCTTGGCAGACTCGTTCACGTGTTCGCCCCACCACTCCGCTCACGGCGACTCTCAAGTTCCCCACAACCCGGAGGCGGTGTCGTCATGTCGTACCACACTGGTCGAACTTCTCCCACTGAACTGAAAAGCTTGGATGGTCGGTCTACAATATCAATAACTGACAAACCGAGTCTAAGCCGTGCACTGCAGAACCTGCAGATTGGTCAGCAATCTAAGAGTGCGAGCGGGACAACCTATTCGCCCAGAGCAGGCGGAATCCGCAGTCCAGAGCCACTCGTATCATCGCCTTTGCGCATTAGTTCGTCAGATATGGCATCTGCCCCAAGTTCGCCAGAGAGACACACCGCCGACCGCGAGGCTTTCCCTCGTAGATCATCCGACCAGGTCGTTGACACTGTCAGCTCAGCCGCAGGTCGCCTTACCGTTGACAATGATGCAGTCGCTTCTACTTCTCTAGAGCAGCCGCACGCCAAAAAGCGATTTTTGCAGGCTCGAGACCGGTCCCAGAGCCGCAAGGGTGTGGCTGCCATAATGTCTGGCCGCCTCTTCCCGAGAAGCTTTTCGCGTGGCAGAGACAGAGACTCATCACGGGGATCTTCCCAGCGTGGATCGTCTCTCGACTCCCGTTCTGCGTCTTCACCGGAGCGTGGTCGCCCCAGTTCCTCCGACAGTCATTCCGTTCACGTTGAAACCTTGACGCCTGCCCCTATTACTTCAGGGAAGGGGAAGTCGCTCAACATGCACGATGCATTCAACAAGTCAGATGAGGCGTTGGCTAAACCCCATGGAAGCCTGCCTGATTATATCAAACCGACAGCTGTGGAAGAGGGAGGGGAGCGACTAGCCAAGGACGTGTTCGATCGCGACAAGAACATGATTGAAAGCAGTGAAGATGAAGCCAACGATACTTCGAGCGACGAAGACAGCACCCTGGAGGGTGTACGAGGCCGCAAGAAAAGAAGGACTCGGATATCACATCTATAACGCCAAGCGACTTTGAGAAATCCAAGGATGACAATTTCAAGCAGGCCGAAGAACGTACGTTGCCTTCCTTCTCGGGACTTCTATTAAATGGGGAATCCAGCATACTAATACCACATTATATAGAAAAATCCCCCAATGTTCCAAGTGGACGACAGGAGAAGAAACCGCGGAAATCTGCTTTGAAAGCTGTGGTTCATCCACAGACCAGTTTCGACATCCCCACCCCGCGTGTTCAGTCAGTGGCTGGCACACCTTACGGCTCAGAGGATGAAGCCGAGATCGGTGACATTCATCGTGCCCAGAAGCTTAGCATTTCCATGTCAGCTATTGATAATGGTGTTCACAACCGTTCCATCCGAACAATTGTCCGCGGGAACTTTTCAAGCCCGCAGGATCAAGGCGATGGGATCCGCCGTCGCCGTCGGAAATATTTGATCGCAACTGACTTGAGTGAAGAGTCCGTCTATGCCCTTGAATGGACCATCGGGACGGTTCTGAGAGATGGAGACACGATTTTCGCCATCTACGCCATGCACGAGGACTCCACTACTGCGTCAGGGGTGCAGGTCGGCGAGGGAGCCAAGGTGATGAAAGATGCAACGGCTGTCGTTGGCACCCAGACGAAAGAAGCCAACCAGAATTATGGGTCCCGTACAATACTCGGTCGACTTGGCCCTGGTACTGCCAGCAAGACGCATTCTGCTGATTCCCGGGCATCGTCGATAGCTGAGGCGGAACGAGTGAGGGCAGTTGAGACTGTGTCTCAGACCTGTGTGAAGCTGCTGCGGAAAACGGTCTTGCAGGTCCGTATTGCCGTGGAGGTGATACACTGCAAGAACCCGAAGTCTATGATCACTGAAGCTGTAAGTGTTTCGTCTGCTCTCGACCTCCTTATAATCTCTGATCCATACTTATAATGACTTTTAGATTGATGAACTTGAGCCCACACTCGTTATTGTGGGCGCCCGGGGTCAGAGTGCACTGAAGGGGTGAGTAACACTTGAATTTATTTATCGTGCTGCAGGAGACAATACTGACCTTACCTTCAGTGTCCTTCTCGGATCGTTCTCCAACTATCTTCTTTCTAGTTCCTCTGTGCCGGTAATGGTTGCACGCCGAAAGTTGAAGAGGCATACGTGGAAAGACAAACTCAAGGGCACTGCAAATGTCCGCCTATCCAATAATCTAGTTACCCCAAAGAGCCTTGCTCAAGCTAAAGTGGACTGATCCACTCTCTTTCTTTGTGTTTATTTCTGTTTTGCATTTTCATGGATCGGATCATGGTGAGGCGCCTATCTTGCACTGCGTTTGAATGGTTCGTTAGAAGGATTATCGCTGTCTCTATTTCACGCGTATGGATACCCTGCTTTTGATGGGCTTAGCATCTCACATTATTACTATGAGTTTCTTCTCTCCTGGTTCAACTGTCTTTTTTGATCGGGTCTTCCGTGTTATTATTGCTCGTCGTCAGCAATCTTACTTACCTACCTTAATTGCTTAGTATTGGCCTCTAATATGCATGACACCTTGAACAAAACATGTCCGCCCTCCGCTGGGCTTCATACAATACATATATGCATAGAAAATGGATAAATTCATAGATCATTGTTTCATTTATAATGTAACTACTCCGAATATTTTATGGTAATCAAAAATATGCCTCGGGTCTATATGCTTCAACCCGGGAGGGGTTATCATTAATGGTGTCCATTATGAAAGTGAAGCGCAGACCACTGCGCTTCGGTAGTACCCGGGCTGCTCCTGATGCTGCGCTGCTTGGCGATGTGGGTGTTCCGGGTACAGAATCTGTGGATATGACTCCCAGTAGCAGATCTAGTGAACTGCCTGCTGTTGGGGTCTTCACTGCGACCACGCCGCGGACGAAAGAGCAGCGCTTCTGCTTAGCGTTCGATCTGCTGATATCCCTGTCAGATTTAGTCTGGCTGCCGCCATTGCATTATTTGTGTTCTTAGTAGGAATAATGTGAATCATCGAAAATAATCCAAATACACCAAGAACTGTAGTATAACGTGCAATATAAAAGCCCGGAGGAGCAAACGCCAAGAAATGAAGACCCGGTCTACGCAATCTTGGACCTCATCACGTGCAACGTCACCGCCCAAGCTCCCCATCGAGACAGCTGGACCAACCCCCCCAGTCCCACCTTTGCTCTCTTCCCCCATCCTTGCCTTTTCTACTCTGAATTTCGCCCGTGGAGGATCAGATTCGCCATGGCCGACTTTATTGACCCCCGGATGTCCTCCATCAAGCCCCGATTCCGCTACAATACCATCGGAGGCATCAACGGACCGCTGGTTATCCTCGATAATGTGAGTTGGCATATGATGCTCTGACAATATAGTGGGAATTATATGCTAATGATAACATTCTCAAACAGATCAAGTTCCCCCGTTATAACGAGATCGTTTCCTTGACGCTCCCCGATGGCTCAGAGCGCAGTGGTCAAGTACTGGAAGCCAGAGGTCCGTTCCCCACATTCTGCCGTTTATTTAGGAGTATGAAAGCTGACTTGCTATGTATACAAATAGGAAACCGCGCTGTTGTGCAGGTGCGGAATATAACCTCGCCCCTAATATGCAAGACATTAATGTAGCTCGTTAGGTGTTCGAAGGCACTTCCGGCATCGATGTGAAGAAGGTACAATTACTCGCGGTAATGATTTGAATATCGGATGTGCTGACAGATCGCTCAGACTAAAGTCGAGTTCAGCGGCCACAGCTTGAAGCTTGGCGTCTCCGAGGACATGTTGGGTCGAACATTCGACGGTTCAGGACGAGCTATCGATAAGGGTCCCAAGGTGTTGGCGGAGGATTACTTGGATATCAACGGCCAGCCCATCAACCCCTACTCCCGAGTATGCGCACTGCCACCGATATGAGATGGGACTACGGGAAGCTAACGAATGGACAAGGTGTACCCCGAGGAAATGATTTCCACCGGTATCTCCGCTATCGATACGATGAACTCCATTGCCCGTGGACAGAAGATCCCCATCTTCTCCGCTGCCGGTCTGCCACATAACGAGATTGCCGCGCAGATCTGTCGCCAAGCAAGTTTGGCTAAGCCCACCAAGGATGTTCACGACGGCCACGAGGAGAACTTCTCGATCGTCTTCGCCGCCATGGGTGTCAACATGGAGACTGCCCGTTTCTTCAAGCGCGACTTCGAGGAGAACGGTAGTATGGAGCGTGTCACTTTGTTCCTGAACTTGGCCAACGACCCTACTATTGAGCGTATCATTACTCCTCGTCTTGCCCTGACCACCGCCGAATACTACGCCTACCAGCTCGAGAAGCACGTCCTGACCATCATGACTGACTTGTCAGCCTACTGTGATGCTCTGCGCGAAGTTTCCGCTGCCAGAGAAGAAGTCCCCGGTCGTCGTGGCTACCCCGGTTACATGTACACAGATTTGTCCACCCTTTACGAGCGTGCTGGACGAGTCGAGGGCCGTAATGGTTCTATTACGCAGATTCCCATTCTGACCATGCCTAACGACGGTGCGTTGCCCAATCCACCCCTCAAGCTGAACTCCACTAAACCATACCCACGCAGATATCACCCACCCCATTCCCGACTTGACTGGTTACATTACCGAGGGTCAGATCTTCATTGACCGTCAGCTCGACAACCGCGGTATCTACCCACCAATCAACGTCCTGCCCTCTCTATCACGTCTGATGAAGTCCGCCATCGGCGAGGGCCGCACCCGCAAGGACCACGGAGATGTGTCCAACCAGCTGTACGCCAAGTACGCCATTGGTCGTGATGCCGGTAAGCAACCCACCCCAAAGGACACTGCGTTACATTGTTCCATCCTCCCAAATCACATGAACACCTCTAACCACCCCAAACAGCCGCCATGAAAGCCGTCGTCGGAGAGGAAGCCCTCTCCTCGGAAGACAAGCTCTCCCTCGAATTCCTCGAGAAGTTCGAGCGCACCTTCATCAGCCAGTCTCCCTATGAGTCGCGCACCATCCAAGAATCCCTCGACATCGCCTGGAACCTTCTCCGCATCTACCCCAAGGAACTCCTCAACCGTGTCCCCAAGCGCACTCTCGACGAGTTCTACGCCCGCCATGCCCGCAAGATCCCTAACAAGGATACCCGCGATAACTCGGGTGAGAACCTGATCGACGCATGATGTGGTGCTGTATTGAGGTGAATCCCGAGTCTTGTGCTATGTTCAAGTAAACTATCGCCGGGGATTCTATCTTTTGGTGCGAGGTAGAAGTGGAACGCCAGCGTCCTGGCGAGGGATTAGTAGGTCCCGTTTTGTTCGATGTCAATTGCATATACTCCTATCTTTTGTTCTTGTTGTGCGGCCGTTCGTATGTTTCTTGGTTGTCTTTTTCTTTTGGTCTCTTCTTGCTCAAGCATGATACATTATCGAATCTATTTCACGGGCTATTTGTGCTCTCTATAAAATTATGGGATGGCCGGTTTGTACGTTGATCTTGTGCGGATAGTGAGTGGTCTTGTAGATGGTAGATGATAGGCTGTCATTGTTCTCCTAGCCTAAAGCTATCTATGTTTATGAAGACAGTCCAGAAAGATGAAAAACAAAAAGACTGTAAAGGGGATATCAATATCTCTTTTTTTCCGTTTTCTAGTTTTATCCAAAAAAAAATAAATCCCAAATGAAGGGAAAGGAAAGACTGCAATAATAACGCTTTTTCATGACCATCCCGCAATGCATCAAGGGGTCATGAAGCCTCTGTCTCGCCCGAGGACCGAAAAAAAAAAAAGAAAACAAAAAAGGGAAGAAAAAAAACCCCAGGAAGAAAAAGACGTGGGAAATCCATCCGGATGAAAAAGCATAGAAATGATGTTCGAAGCGCTTAGAAGCGCAGATCCCAGTCGATCTTGGGCCCCAGACGGGGCAGCTCGTCGGCAACCTGCTGGACGTCCTTGTCGCCGCGACCACTCAGGTTCAGGACAATGTTCTGGTCCTTCTCCATGGTCTTAGCAATTTGCATAACGCCCCAGACAGCGTGCGAGGACTCCAGGGCGGGGATGATACCCTCGTGTTGGGCGAGGGCACGGAATCCAGCGAGAGCCTGGCTATCATCGGCCGCAATGAAAGTGGCGCGGTTGGAATCCTTCCAGTTGCTCAGCTCGGGGCCGACACCGGGGTAATCCAGACCAGCAGAGATCGAGTGGGTGTCGGAGATCTGACCGTGCTCGTTCTGCAAGACGTAGGTACGGACACCGTGGAGGACACCGTGGGAACCACCAGAGAGGGTGGCAGAGTGGCGGTTGGTATCAACGCCGTCTCCCGCAGCCTCAACACCGATGAGCTTCACACTGGGATCGTTGGAGAAGGGGTGGAACATTCCGACTGCGTTGCTACCGCCGCCAACACAGGCGATGACAGCATCGGGGAGCTTGCCAATCTGTGCCTGCATTTGCTCCTTGGTCTCGTTTCCAATGACAGACTGGAAAGTACGGACGATGGTCGGGAACGGGTGGGGGCCAATAGCAGAGCCAATGATGTAGTGGGTGGTATCGAGTTCGACGACCCAGGCGCGGAGAGCCTCGTTGACTGCATCACGGAGGGTGCGGCTTCCAGCCTCGACAGCAACAACAGAAGCACCAAGGAGCTTCATGCGGAAGACATTGAGACCCTGACGGCGCACATCCTCGGCACCCATGAAGACGGTACACTTCATGCCAAACTTGGCGCAAACTGTGGCAGTAGCAACACCGTGCTGGCCAGCACCGGTCTCGGCAATGATGCGGGTCTTGCCCAGGCGACGGGCAATCAAAATCTGTCCAAGAGCATTGTTGATTTTGTGGCTACCAGTATGGTTCAGGTCCTCACGCTTCAACCAGATGTTGGCGCCGCCAACGTGCTCGGTCAAACGCTGGGCCAAGTGAAGGCTGCTAGGGCGGCCCATGTAGGGGTAGTATGAGCGGAATTCTTCCCAGAACTTGGGGTCGTTGTTGGCGACATCAAAGCCGCGCTCGAGCTCACTCAAGCAATCCATAAGGGACTCGGGGACATACTGTCCACCGAACTCACCGAAGCGCGAGGGCTGGGAAGATGCATCCTTTGTGACGTTGAGGGCCTCAATCTGGTCAGCAAGACCAGGTCCGGCGGGGGTATCGGCATCGGTGATGACCTTAGTCGGCTGGACCTGACTAGAAGGCAGGGCCTTCTCAACGGCCTCAAGGACGTTGATCTCGCGGGTAAAGGCACCGGTGGCATCACGCTCACGTTTACGTCCGGTAATGCTGGAGAGGTACTCTTCGGCAGCCTTGGCAGCCTGGCCAGCAGGGGCCTTGCCAACGCAAGTGATAATCTGGCTGCCAATGACCACACCCTCGGCCTGCTCCTGGACGGACAGGAAGTGCTCACGGGTGCTGACACCGAATCCCAATGCAGCAGGGACATTGCCTGAATATTCGTGGACGCGGTTCAAAAGCTCGGGAATGTTTGCGCTCAATGAGCCGGTGGCACCGGTCACGCCCATGCGGGAAACAACGTAGATAAAGCTGTCTGCGATCTTGCAGAGGAGACGCATGCGGGCATCGGAGGTAGCAGGGGCGATAAGCGGGATGTATGAGAGACTGAAATGGGAATAAGTATGCTGGATAACCATAGACAAGCGATAAAGATGTGAAAATAAGTAAAAATAGACAAACTCACCCAGCGCTCGAGCAGAGGTCGCGGAAACGGACAGCCTCCTCCGGGGGCAAGTCGACCATGATGAAGCCATTGACGCCAGCCTCCTTGCAGTCACGGAGCATACGCTCCTCACCATACTTAAGGACGGGGTTGAAGTAACCCATGAGCATCAAAGGGGTCTGCAGACCGCGGCTGCGGGCAGTGCGGACAAGCTCAAGCACAGTAGTGAGGGTGACACCATTCTGAAGCGCCTTTGTGTTAGCGGTCTGAATAGTGGGACCATCAGCGATGGGGTCTGTAAAGGGGATTCCAAGCTCGATGATATCTGTGAAGTGAGATCGAATGTCAGTAAAGATCATCTCTGTGAGCAACTTTCACTTGGGGTTGAATTACCGGCTCCGCCGTTCTCGAGACCAAGGAGGATATCAACTGCCTCCTCAACAGTGGGGTATCCTGCAGTAATGTATGCCACAAGGGCCGCGCGCTTCTGAGCCTTGCACTTGGCGAAAGTCTGCTTGATAGCTTCCATTATGAATGAAAGGCGATGTGACAGTGGCGGGGCAAGAGAGGGTGGTGATAAGAAGAAAGAGAAGAGGTCAATGGAAGGCAAACAGTCCCTATATATATGTGCAAAATTGGGATGAATCAAATGTGGATTGTTATGTCAGGACTGGGACAAGATGATGTTATAAAAGAGCAAACGATCTGTATGACTCAAATGCAATTGCTCTCCAGGGCTTTTTCGAGGCCGGCTTCGCTGGGCCCCGCAGGTCACGTGCTGATAAGATAGTAAGTCACTTGACCTTATCGTATCTACGAGACATGGGTGTAGGGTTGGTGTTCTCACGTGATATTATTTACATCACTCATCGAGTCATTTTCATCGCTACATAATACACAAGACAAGGGTGATTAAGAATGATTCAAGAGAAAGTAATCTGTCGATTTGCAGTGCAACAACTATGACTCAGAATAAGTAATATTAAGGCAGAAACTAGGGTAATAAACGGTCCAACCGTTCAAGTCCCAAACGCCGGAACAATGCAGTAGGTAGTAAGTGACAACAACCCTCAGCTGAAATAACAAGAAGTGGTAAGTACCGAATGAACTCCGAGCCAAACTTTCAAACAGAGAAGTGAAAAGTAGACAGGGACCAGAGCAGGAAGACCCGGAACACGAAGACAAGTTCATTGTGCCAGAAATCCTTGCCCAAGAACCCCGTCCAAAATGCACCAAGGAATTGGATAAAATGGACAAGACCGCCAAGATTCCAATAAAACAAACCCCAAGTCTATCCCATTTCCAATCCGAAAATAACCCGCAAATGCAAAAGGAATGACAAGCAAGCGCCCGCTATGCTGAATGGTAGTACAAAAGCCCAGAATGTATGTTTTGTGCTCAAAAAAGGAGTGGAAGCCGCAATGCCCGGCATGTAAGATATGCACCCAAGGAAGGAATGAACAAGACACCGTCTAAATGCGAGGAACAGGTCTCAAAGTGAAACAAAGTTCCAAAAGTCAAAAAAAGTCAAAAAGCAGATATGCAAATGGTCGCAAGTTTGGGTGTATGGTGAGGGCATCAGGCATTATGATGTTGTAGTGTAAGGAGGGACATAAGTCATGATCAATGTGCGGGATGCGAGTTTCCAGCGGATACAAGGGCTCTCGCTACCTTTCCAGGTGAGAAGAGACCGTGTGTCCGCTGGGCTGGCAAGCCGCTGTCTGGGCTTGGTAAGGAGTGACGAGAAAAGGAAAATCGTATCTTCAAAAAAGGCGGAGGGGAAAGTATGAAAAATAGAATGGAAAGAAAACGCAGCAAGAGATCAGATAGAAGGTCCAGCCAGGTAAGGGGATCAGTGGCCGCCGTGGGCCGAATCGTGCATCGAGTACACGGGATCCAAGTATGTGTAGCATGTGCCATTTCCGGGTGCGCCAGTGTGAGGAGCGTTGGGGCCGAGAGGCTGCATGTCCCAAGAAGCTCGCGGGGCTGTAGCTGGCAGACCGTTGGCACTCTGGGGGTGGCACATGGCCGGGTACGAGTATGCTCCAACAGATGTATAGGGCTGGGACGCTGCGGTCATGGATCGGAGCTCAGGAGCCGAAGACATGTGGGAGGCGGAGTGATCTGCCTGCGAGTAGGTCTGGACGGGCATACCAGTGTAGGTGTTGCTAGCACCAGCGTCGGAGATAGACTGGGGGAGTTGGCAGTGTGAGGCTCGGTACCGGAATCAGAACCAGTGCCAAGGCTGGGATGGCTGGCATGGCTGGTGTAGGTGGTGGTCATTGGTGTGGGGAGAGCACCGGCGGTTGAGGAATAGCTGGCAGACTAGAGCAAAGACAAATAGTTATTAGTAACTCGTCACGATGAGCTGCGGAATTCAAGAACATACGTATTTCCCAATGATCTTCTTGAGTGCGTGGCTCAGGACCTTCCAGGGGAAGACCTTGACATCCTTCTCGATGTTGCGTGGCTTGGGGGCAGGGAAGCCCATGATCACCTTGAAGAACTCTTCGCTGTCGACCTTGGCCTTGGAGACGGTCAGGGGGCGGAAGCCCTCCAAGTTGCGACGAATACGGTTCTTCTCCTCGACAGTGAAGCGCACGGCCACGAGGGACTCAAGCAAATAAATGGTGTCCACGCTGGTCACGTAGCACTCATTCTTCTCCTCCCACAAAATGCAGCTGATGCAAATACTACTTGGAGCGCGATCCTCGGGGGTAACAGCCTTGAACTCGCCAAGGATGGTGCTACCAGTTTGAGAACGGGTGAATTGGACCAGGCGGCGTTGGGACGTGCGTTCTTCCTTCGACCAGCCTTGTGTCATGCTGTCGAGATCACCGTTGAGCTTGAGGACAGCCTTGGTGGGATACATGGCATAAGGGTTGAAGGCTGGGTTGTGGGGCATGCTGTGCGTTTGTATGGTGGAGGTGCGGATCAAAGTGGGATTTGAAGAACCACGCTGGGTGGGACCTTTGTGCTGAGCGACACCATGCGTCAAGGCGAGACCAGAGTTGCGACCATCATTGCTCACAGAGACGAAAGAGGGGCTCCAAGCCGGGGTGATAGGGGAAGGAACACGGAGGGCGGGCTGAGGGGTGGCAGAAGAGGAGTATTGGCCAGAGCCTGTCTGGGGAGAGGATGCAGCGTGGTATGGTTCGACGAACCCAGCCATGGCGGGAAGTGGCTGCAAGTACGGCGAGTAAGACGCAGACACAGAGCGACTGTGGTAGCCCTCGTGGTGCTCAACCTTGGGGATCACGGATCCGTTGTGTCGCTTAGCAGGTGCCGCAGGAACATCGGAATATGAGGAGAACTTTCTCTTGCGGGAATCCGCTGATGGCGAAGGGTGGGCAGCTTGCTCATAAGTGTACACACCAACCTGAAGCGAGGTGGCGGGAGAGTCATCCTGGGTCTCCATCAAGACGGACAGAGGCACAGCAAAAGATGGGGATCCAGTAGACAAGAATGCAGGTACATCAGCCGAAAGACCGTACTGGAACGCGGAGCCCTGGAATCCAAGGAAATGCGGGAGGGATTCACACTTCTTTGAGCCGAAAACAACATACAAAGCTGCGTATGAAGAAGCGTGGAGGTCATAGGGGCACTGGATTTGGACCATCACCCTAGTTCCTTCACTTCCGCGCTGGGGGCTGTATGTCACAATTTCGGGTAGCTGACGGTGGCGTGCGCCCAACATGGGCGACTGAGACTCCTCGTACGAGCTAGCATACTCGTTGGGCAGATACGGAACACAATCCGAGATCTGACTCGCCTGATCGGCGGCCATGGGCGAGGGAACCATCGGGGTCGTCACATAAGGTGATTGACCGTAGTTCGAGTAAGAAGCAGCATCATGCAAAGACCGAGTGGAACCGTAATCTGTGTTTGGTCTCAGCACACGGGATGTTCCCAAATCATAGCAAACCAAAGTTCTTCAAATGCAACGTACCTAGTATGGCGCCGGCAACGGGCTTCTGGAAAGCAGACATGGACAGGATGGGCTCAGACTTGGCCCACAGGCCGTCTGAAAATGCACCGACAAACTGTGATTCTTCTGAGTCCGACAGATCCAACGACTCGCCGAGTATTAGAGGCGTTTGAAAATCTGGGTCGAACTGTGACGGAACAAGGAGAGACAGGTCAGCGGGAAGGTTTCTTGTGCACACAGAAAAAAAAAGGCAATAGAGCAAGGGTTGAGAAGATTCAAACAAGATGCTGGGCTGGGATTGGAACACCTATGCAAAACATGCGGGCATCCACAAGGGAAGAGAGAGACAAATCCAAATCTGGGTGGGAATCTTACCAAAACACCGTGTGTCTTCGAGTAAGCCAGCTTGAAGATGTTGCAACAAGTGCAACAAGACAGAACCTTCTGAAGCGAATGACTGGGAATTTATTCCAAACGATTGTAGGGTCGAAAAGCACGAGCAAGAATGGAGTGCTCTCCGAGACAGAACGAGCGACAAGACGAACCTGCTGTTGGTCTCACAAAAATGGCGGCAACAAAAGGCCTCGAATCACCATCCAGGAATAAACCACTAAGGCTGAAACTAGGAACGGTTGGCTGCAGGAATAGACTCAAATCTCGACCGTAGTGCCCAAAGGTTCATAAAGAGACGCAGAAGAACTAGTCGCTTAGTAGATGTCCAATGTCCACCGCCAATTGTGACGGGAAGGGCCGAGATTGGTTGGGATGGCGAGCAACGATCGTGGACTGGAGAGGTTTCGCTTTTCTTTATCTCCTTGATCCGCGAGGTGTTTCGGGAAAACGTCAAGCAGATTGGGCCACAATGAACAAGATTCCAGATGATAGGCTACTCAAATAATGAGTATACGAGAACGTTTTCAGACTATGGGAACCGGATCGGTGCATAGGGGGGAATGAACTCACCGAGATGGAAAGTGAAAATGGAAAAGGTTCTGGTCTGAGACCAAGTTCTGGCTGTTGACCTTCCAAGATAATATGCAAGATCCGAGGCTCGTTAAACCTGAAGAAGAGACTAATGTCAACAAACACTGGACAATAGCGGGACGGGGAAGCTATCCGACGGCTTTGACAACTATCGTCATTTCCAGTCGTTGGTATAGTCCAGAGAATACAAATTCCCTGCAAGGAGCATAACACGAAAGATCAAGAACCGAAAGAGGAAGTATGCAAGGCACGAGGGGAACAAGTGAGACCGTGGGCAAAGGGAGGGGTGCACATTGATACTAACCTTAAGCTGATGAACCGATCTGCCTGAATAGTTCCTTTCCTGTATCCAATATTCCCTAATGACTCTGAGACCTTTCCAAACGGAGGCGATTCCACTAGAATTCTGGAGTGTCTTCCGAGACAAGAAAGCGAATGGTTGAATTTCTGTAATCCAGTTGTGTCCAATATCCAGTATCCAGTACCCGGGTAGTATAGCCTGTCGCAAGTACAAAAGCCCGAAGAGAATCCTTTTTTTTCCCTTTCCCTTTTTTTCCCTTTTGCGCAAAAGGTTGGAGGTTCAACTGAGACCGCGGAGCAAACGGGATCTACAGAGATATCGCGCAAACGCAGTGTCGGGGCAAATGACACTTTATCGACCCTTCCACCAAATCGTTTCGAATATAAAATAGAATTGGCGAATATTCCAGGGTTTCAGCAAGGAAAAGAAAAAAAAGAATTAAAGATTAAAGGGCGAGTTATAATTCCAATAAACGTAGCGAACGTGGTTCTCGTAGCAGCAGGTAAGCGAGCGTAAGAGCGAACGTGGTGAGCGAATGTGTGACTTAGAAAGTCATAATCAATTTCCAAGGGGGATGGAAAGTGGGATGCAAGGAAGATGGGACCAGCAGGGTTAAAAGCATTGAGGATTCTATGGAATATTATTATTAGCAGTCAGAAGAGAGCAGGTCAAGAGTACAATTTACGACCTAAACTGTATAAGGCCTTGTGGGGGGAGAACTTTTTTGGGTTTGTATATTATATTATATTATATTATTTTTTTTATCATATTTTATGATATTTTTTAATTATGAATAATAATAATAAATTCAATTAAATTGATCTCTCAAAGTAGTCGGACTAAAAGACTAGTGGGAAATCCTGGCGGGGGATGCACAGAGGGGGTCAACTTGGCATCAATTGGGTATTTTGGGTATTATTACCTATGACATAGATACAATAAGATACCCTTGGTTATATCGTATCAAGTACTTATGTAGGTACTCCTTGATTCTTTACCATGGTCACACAATCTATATAATTATCTTCGAGTCTCGAGTCTCGATATCATAAAGGGAGACATTTACAAACGAGTTAACCAGTGTGTCGGAAGCCACTAGAGGCCGACTTGTTATGCTTTCCGAGGTGTCCGACCAGTCAGGTCCACCCATCCTATATCCTTTTTTTTCCTTAGATAGTATGATGTTAATAAGATGTTAACAAAAATATCTTCTTGACTACATTTCTAACCTTCTATTTCAAGAACCTTGGAACAGGTAACCAAAAATGAGAATATCTGCGCATAACATCGGGGACAGAAAAAGGAACGTGGTGAGGTTCTCGGGATAAACACCAATCTGGCGACCTGCGCCGCTAGCAAAAGAAAGAAAAGTGGGGAATCATCCAGCATGTGGAAGGCAGAAAAAAAAAAAGAAAAAGATATTTTATGTCTGCAGAACAAGAATCGCCTTATTTCCATATAGAATTCAGCCCGATGGTTACCTTTGTGCGCTGTTTGTGTATGTGCTGGTTCTTCCCCAGGTGACTTGACAAGCATAGCCTCTTTCATTGTTTTCTTTTTCTTTTTTTTCCCCCAAAAGGGGCGTAGAGTACTGTAACCCTGAACGAGATCCATGTTGACAAGGTCAAGGTCCATCCAATCAGGGATTGTGTCTATAACGAGGACTCTCTCCGAAGGGCTCCTCTCTTACTATTATCCCTGCCAATCAGAAAGCTTCACCGACAACCCTGTTATGTTTTTTTTCTTTTTTTTTCCTTTTTCTTTTTCTTTGGTATATTTAGCTCCCCTACATCAGCTTCGGGTACTTTTCCATTCAAGTTCGGAACCCTTTCTGATCCTTTTTTAACCCAATGACACTTTTTCCTTATATTGTACAACATACAGTGATACGATCTGAAGTTGATCCCTTTGTCAGCGGCTCCTTACGCCGACCCTTGGGTCATCCGTGCCGAACCAAACTGGCAAAACAAGACCCTTCGCTCTTTTTCTCCAGATGCTCGCTCCACTTACGATCTTCCCTACTCCGTACTCCGTACATAGGGTCATGATCGTACGGAGTACATACACATCGTGTCGTCATGCCGGTCAATTTGATAATTCACATTTTCCTTTCCCCGACCCGACACGAGGCTGATGTACATATACGGAGCATGATGTGTACTCCATAAGACTCCCGGTACCACAGCTGATTGAAAGTAAATCCCCAGATATTTCCTGATCGGCAAAGCCAAAACTATTTCCGAATGTATTGGCCAATCTTGGAAACTCTGTTAAGCTTGCCGTCATCGGACCCGAACAGAATCGAATCGAAAGTAAATAAACGAGTACGAAGGGCCAACCTTGGAAACCGAAGCTCAGATTTCCAGAAAAAAAAAAAAAGAAAAGAAAAACCAAACACGAAGGGTCTAAGTTTAGCACACCTTGCATTTTCAGGTGACTCGGTGGCCTGACTATGCAAGGGTCCTGTCCTGTGATTGGTTCTTCTGGCCCTCCTGTCCACTCCTCTAGACCCGATCGGGTATCACTTTGAGCCCGAGCATCCGTGCTCCCTCGAGGTAACAGGACCGTTCCATCAGCTGGGGCACTCTGCACTGTCACCTTATCCATCTTAACTTCCGTATATATTTAGATCATATCCATATTCGCTTTCAGCATACGGAATATGACTACATATCTATGTAGATGCAGGTTGATGATTATAATCCATTAGGCGGACATGCACTACACCTGGTCATGTACTACATGTACGCAATTCATATTCCAACGGCTCCGGGGCCATGGGCTCCCCAGGCCCTGTTGATCGTGCAAATCCCCAATGCGCAGGAGATCATTATTGTTCTACAGGAAAATTACCCGACGCAGCGCGTCAAGGTCTGCAGTTCCGTAAGAACGTCAACCATGTTATTGTTACAGACGCAGATGCAGATGCAGGCGCAGACGCAGACGCACATGTCGAAAATAGAATCCAAAATGTCCGTAAGGGTTTCTTTCAGCAATTCTTGTATACGTCTTTTTCAAAGGTCCGCTATGAGATCATAGCTACTCCGTACGGAGTACAAGGGTTCAAGATATTCGGGAAGCATTATTGGAAAGAAGTTTATTTCTTAATGTAGATATCCTTGACTCCTTCATAAAAAAGAATTATGAAAATAAAAATGAGAAAAACACGCTAAACCAAACAGGAAACATTAACGGTTCGGATGCACAATTCCCGAGTATTATTTCGTGCAGCTCCAGCCACCCACGATGTAGGAAAGGGATAAAAGGGGGAATTAAAAAGTATTTATCAAAGCGCTCTGCTATCGATAAGGGACTTTGACTCCGCGATTTTGCCACGTTGAAGACGTTCCGAGGTACGGAGGACGATGTACGATATATGTACTCCGTACAGGTGTGGACACTATGAGCAGTTTTTAGGGTATACTATTTGTGAACCGAACCAAAATAGTCAAGTCAGCTCTCGAAATTGAGTAATAGGGCGTCGGAACCGTACAATACACAGTGGAGCGCAATGATCAGCAATCTCCCCAAGAAGCTTCAATCCGATCCGCGATCGAGTCCAAAACGGTCCAAAACGGCTTCTTCAGACAAATTTGGTTTGATAGATTATTGTTTGATGCCTTCCTTCTTCCCTTGCCATTCGTTAGGAGATAGTTAATAATTTTCCCTACATGCAGGTCAATCTAAATGTGTCAATGCCAATGTTCATGTTCCTTAACTCCCAACCACCCACCCAACCACCCTGAAAATTAAACTATACTATCAAACAGAGTACGGAGTAAGGAGCATCTAATCCAAGGGTCCAATCTATATGAAATCCCATTTATCCCTTTAGAATATTTGGAAACCCAGATAATCTTATTAGTTTGCAACGGGAAACATTTCCCCAAGGAAATCCCAATTGGCGTTTGCATATAATCGGCCAATCTTCGGGAGTAATGCCCGTCCCCACATCAAAAACCCAACCCCCCGAACTCCCGAAAAGGAAAAACCCCGATGAAAAAGCTACGAAAATTAAATAATATTCCCAAAAAAACGCAGCTGTTAACCCCCATTGATCAACTCCATCTCCTAACTAGTGTTTCAAGCTGCGAATAATTTTCAATTTTGTCAAGGGACCTTCCACATCCTTCGAAGCTTCCAAAGAAAAAGGTGGATCATCATATTCCCCAGGACTTCGGACTTGCAACCTTGTTTGAAGCCGTCAATACAGTACTCGACAATACTATTGGCAGGGGGTCCAATCCATCTCCCATCATGGTACACTATTGAACGGGGTCAGTACCCCACCAAGGGCTTCGGGCTCTCCGGTTCCTGGTTTTATGTACGGAGTACGGAGTATCTTTTACCGTTTATCCTTCTGCCTATTGGCAAAACCCCCGCGCCTACTAAACGTTAATTAAATGTTTTTTTAGATTATTTCGTGCGAACGACATGTTACCCATGCTTTGGATCGACGTTCAACCCTAGTCCCTTGTCTACCTACTCCGTACCAGTTACGGAGTAAAGGGTTGCAGGTTAGCTCTACGATCTTACCCTTTCTAGGGATCTAACATTTGCAATATGCAGGTACAATTGCACTATTGCCTGTGTGTCTACTCCCTATCCGTCAATATTATGTACGTGATGGCGCCACTCGTGCCTGTATGTGTCTGTTCTGTCTTGCGTGTGTGGGGGGGCAACAGTGCATCCCGAGCACGGGTTAAGGAGGATTATTGGATTATTGGGTAAGGATCTTCGTCTTTATCGTCAATCCCTTCGAGGGCGAAGTCCAAGGGAGAACAAGAAGATGTCAACCTTGCTGCATAGTGGGATGGGGATTGGTGCGCGGACCTTAGGGAAGGAAACAAACCCTCGGAGTGAAACATCGTCAGAGACATTGACGGCTCTCTGTTTTCGCCTTGGTTCACCACCCTTACGTTTTATTTCAGCTCCTCCTGGTCCTGTTCACGAACGGGGAGACAAACGGCAACGATCCTCGAATTTTTTTTTAACCGATGTCGTTGTTGGGTGGAAGATCACTGGCTTACCCTTGTTCACATCAAGGTTTAGTCTGCACGACAGCTCGGAGGAATGTGACGTGGACCCGCTTTGGGTCTTGGGTGGTTCGACTTGCTCACCTACGGAGTACATCTCTGTCTGTTTTGAAGAGAAAATACTATCAGAGTTGGGTATCTTTAATCTAAGTGAAGAGATTTGAAGGACCCGTCTTGCAGTGTTGGGATCGTGTATCGTACCCTGGTGCGGCTGGACGACAGAGTGCAATCGGGTGTCTATCTCGCCATGACGAATGGTTGACCAAAGATCGCGAATCACGACTCAGAATCAGCTGCATGTCTTCAAGGACCCTTTCTTTTCTTTTTCGCCCCCTGCAACGAAGATCTTCTCCCACAGGGTAGCCCCATTCGTCGACGATCCTTTAATCCCAGAGGGAGGCGTCCAGAGGGAGGCATGAATCCTCGCCATTAGCTCCATCCTCGATGGCCACTCACAGGCAGAGAATTATATCACGGTGGGAACCGTCATTGCTAGCTTTAACTGTTCTTGGCACTTACTCAAGAGAAACGTGGTTATGAGAAGAACACACACTCCATACGGAGTACAAATGGAATACGGAGTCTACAATGTATCCATACCGCCCACGCTTCTACGAACTGAACGATAATGGGGTTCCGCGCTTTCCCCTAATATACCTAGCGTCTCACGACTATCCTAAAGAGCCCGCGGAAGTTGATAACTAAGACACGCTTGGCAGTCCTTCCAATTCTTCCCTCCACACTGAGACATACGAGCTCAAGATGAGTGGGCTCGATTCAGATGCTACGGGAAGAAGCATTGGTGATCCATATGGAGAGGTATGTTAGCCGACTCTCTGTCTCTTTGTCTACCTGGGTGCAAAAATCTACCGTGACAAATCCCGATCTCAAAGGTGAGCCTGATCCCTGTTGTCAGTCTTGACCGCAAGTCCATGCGAGCTCATATTGTTTCTCCACTGGTGTTTCATTGTCACCATAATAATATCAAGCCTGCTACGGATTAGAGATTAGAGGATAGCGTGGACAAATCCCGCTGACATATTAGCCGTACTGACGGTGCCGGAACCAACTTTTAGTTCCGTACCTGAAACCGTTAACCTCGTTTTTCATTTATAGTCGCATCACTAGGGAAGAGACTGCGCCACGCTAACACTGTTGATCTCGTACCCACTTGGCTTATTCTCGTTGCTCGTGTTCATTGCGTACCGATTGTAGGGAATATGGGAGGTACCTTTATCTGGGGGCGCTTTAAGTGTAGATCTTAGCTGATGTGGATTTGATGCGAGATCCCGTGTCCTTTGAGTTTTGCTTTTCTTCTTTTTTTCGTGGTTGTGGCTCCGTGTCGAGCTTCTTTAGGTAAAAATATTGTAATATTAACATTCATTTAGCTTCTAAAGGAAGTGGCCGATCTTCTAACGTGGAACTTTTCAGGTGATATAGACGAGTCAGGGGCTGCAACCAAGATCCCCGTGGCGATCCAATTGGTAGAAGCTTAGGCGGGGTCGGGTAGATATGGGAGGCGAGATTATAGCTTTTTAATATTCGCGATACTATATTTCTCTTTTGAATTGGAATAATAGTACTTCTTACGGAGTACGGAGTACGTACAATCTCTCTTAGCATTGTTTTAGGTTTTTCCAAATGAAGAGGCTGGCACAAATTGGTTGGCGCAGAGGTAAAATATATGTTGGTTGTATTATCGAGCAATGTATATATCACCACCGCACTACTCCGTACACCACACCACATGGGAAAAAAACACTGGATCAATCCACCGCGCTAAACGCTATTGTAACAATTCCCACCAAAAAGGATCGACGCGAACACCCCCGTCAATTCATGGATCGTCACCATCAAAGTCGAAGTACAGTTTCAGGTTGATGGAACCGACGAACGATCATGCCCCTATGAGGAACACTTTATTTATACTTCGATATACGTATGCGCTTATGTTAATGTCTTAACCTAAATCTAAGCCAAGAATCGTAAAGGAACCAAATCGTATATAACGTAGACGCTATCGGAGTCATATGTAGACTACTATACTGCGTATCTAGTATCGCATATCATATACATTATAGAAATATCTCCGTGAAAGTGGAGAATTTCCTAGTTCAACCAACCAGAGCATGTAAAGGTGCATAGAATTTTAACCCGGCCGGGATCTCGGGTCCATTCCAAGGTTCCCCCGAGGTTTCGACCTTTCGACCTTTTAGCAATTTTAGCAGTACTACCTGGGATCAATTTTGGCAGGACCCTCAGTCCAAAACAATATCGAATTGAGTTTGCTGCTTCACATCTTGATAGCTCGGGCCAATCACTCACTCACTCCCTTTGGTAATCCCAAGATGCTACATATTTGGTTATGTCAGATCCGGCGCTACTCAAATAGCTCAGTTACAACTTAACCTTGGAAGTAAAGTGCACGGTCTATGGGTTTATCCATTGCTTTCCACTTTTCTTTCCATGTTGCGCTGTCTCCACTTGATCAGAAAACGTGGATTGACGTTCTGTACGTACAGATTAAGTAAATGCCAAGCTAGGCAGCAATTTTATCTGACGATAGTATGCCAGTGTAGGTATAACGTCTGCGCTTAAGAGCCATTAACCTTTGCTAAGGCTAATCTACCTATCTTGGTAGCCACATTCCAAGGTTCTCTGGGGCTCCATGTGGCTGCCCAGGTGCCCACGGTACATTATGTAATATACTACATTCCACCGACCTTGGAAGGTTGGTACATTTTTATATTGGACGTAGACGTGGACAAGTCTCTATCTTATTACTTCATCGCTCCACTGACGTGTATCCACTGGATTGGATAAAAAAGGGCACAAAATAAAAAATAGACCAGCATAGTGATCTGTCCAAAATTATCCATACGTAGTCAAAATGAACATATCTCCTCCGTACTTTGTACGGAGTATGTTGTGTGAGATCATAGCAAGCTAAAGGGCACAGTAGCAATGCGACCGGAAGAACGTCGGAATAACCTTGGAACGTACAGGTCAAAGCCTATATACCCATGTCGAAAAACGCTCTCAACCCATAAAAAAGAAGACTAGTAATCCTAACCCATCAAAACTTTAACAGGACCCTTCGGAACATATCCGAATCGGGGGGAGCTGATAGACCCTGAAAAGCGGTCCAAGAGGTTGATCAATCTGTTACTGCGAGCGTTGCGCTAGCCTCGCTAAGGAAGCATGGCGGAATATACATACCGCTTTAGGGCTGTCTCACTTTTTAGTTCGCACTTAGCATTTTAGCATCGAGCTTAGTATAGTACTCCGTAAAAAGGAGCTATTATTAGCGAGCGGAAAACATTATCGTGTTATTGCTACTGGTGACGGAATTCGGCATGGATTGCCTCATGCTCCATGCGGCACGATTGCTGGAATAGGGTTTTCGAGGTCGCGCACGTGGGAGTTCGTTTCATATTGCATATTGAATATCGCTTAATGCTGATTGTTTGACGGTTGGATCGTCCAGCTGTTTGATCAGAATGAGGGGAGGAGGAGGTGCCAGACGCACCGGAGTGGTTAGCGCGGTTGACGTTTAGATTGTTTGGTTTGTGGACTTTCTTGTAGAGTGACCGGTGTACTAGCTACACAGTTGTGGTGGTTATGTGGTCTAGGATTGGATGCAACGGTGGTAGTTTGTTCTCTGAAAGGTCGTGTGTACGCCGTCGATCGTCGAAGGAGGCTAAGACATCATCTACTAGCTCGTGGAACAATTAGGGCTATTTCTTAAAATCATACCATGCATCGGAAGCATATGACCAAAAAGGCAGGCGTTGCATTCCGACAAGCCATCGATAAGAATAGACTTGGTATCTATGTGGAAAGTGTGGAAAGCTGAGATGAGACACGATGATCACAACCGCACGGGGCAGAACGAGGTCGGCACACCAAAGCAATGACCCACAAACTTCTAGAAATAGAACATCTCTAAACAACGAAGCAATATTGTACCCACTGAACAACCTCTCTTTGGATGCTTTGACCGCAGAACAGCCAAAGATAGAAGACGTGACGGGACAGGACAGTGAAGTGATTCTCGGAATCCTCTAGAAGATGGAGGCGCTTTCTTGGACGGTGCGGTCGTAGCAGACGGGGAAAAGCTTGGACCAAAATGCATACAGTTCTGGTCTGTCTTCCCGCACCTCGACCAGCCATTTGGCGAATGCGAACTCGGTCTGGAAGGGATTCGGACTTCGATAAGGAGCGACCTGATTCATATTAGACCGGGGCTAGGCCAAGCTATGTTACATCAAGACCACAGCGAGTACTCACCTCTGAATATCGCTGTAGAGCCTGATGATACTTCTCCGACAGACCAAGCTTACGAAGAGTCGGCATGCGGATTCCCTTCGCCGCGATGCTGTATCCATGGTTGAGATTTTCTCGTTCGGCAAACGAGGACTCTCCGATCACAACGCCGCCTGGTAGCTTCTTATGCTGATGCGCGTGAGCAACCTCGATAAGCCGGGTGAGCAAGTCGGCTTCCCAGTTCTCGAAAAGAGGATGGCGGAATTCTTTGATGTGTCGCTGGAGCAGCCACAGCTCACGCTTCAGGCGGACTGTATTGGCTTGCAGCTTTGCGAGTCTTCGTTCGATGTGCTTGTTGAGGGTTTGCAGGGCATAGTGAGTGGCGTCGAAGGACTGTACTGACTGTTAGTACCAACTGGGTATTCCACAGGTCGATGTTTCCCCGATATGACAATACCTGAAAACTACCTTCATCCCACGAATCTTCTAGGACACGACGAGAGTCCGACACAAGAGGCACATGGCCATTTCGAGAAACGGAGTGAGAGACTCGTCGGGAGATACGGTCCCTCTTGGAGTTCATGGTAGAATCGGAAATGAATGGAATAATTCGTTGTATAATGAGCGGATCTGAGATTTTGTTACTCGATTGCGCTTCTAATAAGAGAGTATGAGTGATAAAAGTAGCGATGGTATGCTGGATATGCAAATACGTCGTGATGTGGTGATGCGTCAAATGAAGCGACACAGGGGGAAGGAACGAAGAACACCCGTAGTTGCTGCAAAATATCTCAATTGATATGTATCATATGTTTATAGACAGCCATACAGGCATCATAACTTCATGGGAATCGTAGCAAGAATATGTTCACAGCTTGCTGCCCGCAGACTTGCCGAACTCAATCACCAGTTTACCGAACTGCGTGCCCTTTTTCATGTCCTCGAACAGCCCATCGATTGCGGACAAGTCATCTAACTCGGTCTGCAGAACTCGTGACACGACAGGGTGGATTTTCTTAGCGTTGACGAACTCAATCATCTCCTTGAACTCCTTTCGGGAGCCCATCGTGGAACCGCGGACGTCGATGTTCTTGAGGACAGCAGGCATCGTAAATGGCATCTTAGGAGACACAGTCATTCCATAGACAGAGAGGACACCGCCAGCCTGGAAATGTGAGTACTTTCATCAAGTAATTGAATATATATCCCGTTGTGGCACTCACCTTGAGCAACTTGACGGATTTCTCAACAGAATCACCACCGGCACCATCAATGATGGCATCGAAGTTTCTCTTTCCAGCTGGGAGCATACCCAACAGCTTCTTTTCCCAGCCCTCTTCCTTATAACTGATACCACCGGTCGCACCTAGCTCGACGGCCTTCTGTATTTTCTCCTGGCTCGAGCTCGTCACAAAGACATGCGCACCCCTGGCAACAGCAAACCGCAGTACCATCAGAGCCACACCACCACCGATGCCAGTAATCAAGACAGCAGCACCATCCCCAGAGTTCTTCTCACCAGCCTTGCTAATCAGAGCTCTCCATCCCGTCAAGCCCGTCAGGGGTAGAGCCGCAGCCTCGGCGTCAGAGAGATGCTCAGGGGCCTCCTCGACCTCCGAGTACTCAATAGTGATATATTCCTGCAATGTCCCCTTATCATAAACTTTGGTGCCTCCCATAATCCGGTATCCAGCAGGGTCTTCCGGTCCATCAGGCGAATCCTTCCAACCAACACCGGGGTTCAAGATTACCCGCTTGCCTTGCCATTGTTCTGGGCCGGGGACATTCGGGCCAGTACCGACAACAGTACCGACTCCGTCTGCGAGCAAAGGTACATCGAAAGTCACGCCGGGGTAGAGGTGTTGGCGGAGGAAGAGATCGCGATGGTTGAGCGCCGCGGCGGTCAGTTTCACCAGTAGCTCACCCCCTTGCGGGGAAGGCTTGGGCACGGTGCGCAGGGAGAGCGGGTAGTAGACTTGGCCTGGCTTGCCGGGCTTGCCGTCAATTGGGGATATGTAAATCGCCTTGGACATTATGTTGGATGAATATTGGCAGATATCAAAAAAATAAATTGCCTTTGATGAAAGTCGGGGCGTGCGGGGATGCTTAAAATGCTTATCGATAGCCGAGGTTTCAAGGTTCCAAGGTCGATCCAGGTGTCCGAGACTACATGCTGACAAATTAATGGACATTGGAACCCTGTGACTATATATCCTGATATATTTCAGCCTGCGAAGCTCGAATTGAAACAAGTCGTAACCAAAAATAACCAGGTTCGTACATATTATGTTCGCCTAACACCAGAACGCATAGGGTGTCTTTGGGTAGCTGCTGGTGCTGTTCTATAGTGATATTTCATAGTTATATAATGCCCTTGTGTTGCATCAGCGGAGACCTTGTGTAGGATAGTTGAAATCTGCTATCAGTTGCTAGTTTCGTGTTTTACGTGAATATATATCATAGCCTTACTATACGTCGTATGTGAGATTAGCATGTGAGTAATGGCGACTGATAGCTAGCACCAAATCAAGCACATCGACTCAGAAATGCCTCTAAAAGCAGAAGCCCTTATTTCGGTCCTTTTCCTCTTTCTACCTTCGTCCCGTTGACATCCTGACTCTGACATAACCAGAATATTCTAGGTATCAGATTCCTCTATCAACTTCCAATCTCTCTTATCAGCCATGGCCCCAGGGTAAGCTGTAAAGCCTCGCTCTGCTACTCGCACGCGGCTAGCTGCCAAGAAAGGGATGAAGAGGCTGTCGAAAGAGAATGGAAAATGGAGGGCCCAAAGAAATCATCACATAGGGATATCCAGTGGCTAGCGCTTCCTAGGGTTTTGCGGAGCCGGGGGATTCTAATGCGTGGGTGTATACCGACAGAGGCGATGTCTTCGCGATGTTGCTTAGCGATGACAACGAGAAGGACACAATGAGTATAAATGAGTATACCCTGCATATTTGATATTTTCGACACCCTATAAGTGTGCTTGTATTTAGGGGCTTATATAGAAGTCAAGATACAGAAAAGCATAGGTCAAGCAGAAGCAGTCTATTCATGTCATGCTTTGATAAAGTTATTGGCCACATACCTAGGTACCTATGTGTGCTTCCATATAGGCCATACCTAAAATACTACGATAATGTGGAAGGAAAGTCAAATTTGAACCATATGATATGAAATTGTCAAGCTAGAATAAACGAGCATCCCGAACACCGAACACCCAAGACCGTAAGTTGGACATAGGAACAAGAAGAGCAGACAGATTTTCTGGACCTCTGACACGGAGACGACAGCATTCCAGCGAAGCTCTCCATATCTGGGATTGATACTCAAACAGACCACATACCAGAAAAAGAGAAAGTAGTAAGAGAAAACAGCATGGATCGTCCTTCTATTGAAATCAAACACAACCACCCACTGAATAAAGCCCTGTTCACTTCCTCCCGCAGACCCAGCCAACCCCACACTCGAACTTTGGACGGCAGCGGTGATGAAAAGTACAACGTGTCTCGTCCACCCTGTCATGGTCAGGCATGGCCTGGATGGAGGTCTCGGAAACAGTATCATCGTCATAAGGAGCATAATAGCTGGAGTCATCAGCACGGTACCCATCCATGTAGACACAGCCACAATTCTGGGCACCATGCCTGGGACATATAGGCTTGGGGGAAGGCACTGGCTTTGCGGAAGGCGTCCGCTTGGGAGGCGAAACAGCCTGAGTGTAGGTGCGTTTCGGCTCTGGCTTGGCCCGCGGCTTGTGCTGGGGCTTTTCAATCGACCGGGGAGAGCGCGTTGGGGTTGGCGTTGGTCTCGGCACCGGCGAAGGCACAGGAATCGTAGCTCGGCACAGCTCCGGGTGCCTCTCGCAGTAAGACGCCTTGCGGCAGTGGCGTTGGATTACTGGGCCGGCGCGTGGTGCTGTCACGAGCGACGCACGCGGGGAGTGGTATCTCTGGCCTGGCGTCGCAGTTGTGCTGGGAGGGGGTGTGTGGCCCTCGCCGTGGAATTTCTCCAACTGGAGATGGCGCTCTGGTTCGCGTGTTGAGATGCGGTGACCGCGGCGTCTTTTGGGCAGTTCATAGTCGGAAAAATCACTGCTGTTCGGTGTGGTGGGACGTGTGTCGTTGGAACGACGCTCGTGTCTTGTTGAGTGACGGCTACCGTAGCGTTTTGTGGCTGATTCTGAGCTGGAATATCCACTGCTGCTTGGTATGATCGGGAGTGTCTCTCGCGAGTGACATTCACACAAGCATATCACTTTCTCCACCTGAGGAGAGGGCCCGGGCTCGCGTCTGATAGCGTGACATCCTCCGCAGCATACTATGACTGACTCGGAAACAGAGGAGTAAGAGTCGCTTTGGGATTGGGAGCGTGTCCCGTGGGAGCGAAGCTCGCATGTGTTGGTGCAGGTGCAAGGTGTATTTTCTGTAATGGGAGATGGTGATGGACACCGACTGTGGGCACAAGGTTCAATCTCAGGTCCGTAGCGAACTAGCCTGATTCCCCTGCTTCGAGAGTGTCTCTTGTCCATTGGCTCACCAGCGAAGTACCAGCCGAATTGTGGATCGACGGGCTTGGATCGACCGCTGAACATGGACCGCCCCATATTCTTTGATCAAAGGCGATGAGGGCTTGGGGACCGGAAGACACAAGAGAGAAACGACCTTTGTTGTGCAAGAAAGCTTATAGTTCATAGGATGACGTGGATTGTCTTGGAGAGAAAGAACTGTGAAAAGGGAATTGCCGGAGACGGGGATGCCCATTTTATAGGGTCTTGACAACATCTGTGAAGCTCTAAGAATGAGCCCATCGTATCAATTTGGGCTAAAGCATTCATTGTGTCGTCTTGCGTTGTCTCTGTGTGACTCTTGAAGTGAGCAAATCTCAGAAAGCATTGTCTGGTATAGAATGAAGCATCAAAGGACAAACAGGGACAGTAGAGGTCTACAAAGGGCGACACAATGATCCAGCCCTATTGGCAGGTACAACTGGATAATGGGATTCTTAACCCAACCGGATTCCAGCCTGAATGTAAAGATATAAGACCGTTGAACCTTTTTAAGACAGGGCATGTTTGCCCAGTATTGCAAGAGGTTGGCTAGAAAGGGATGGTATTGGATGCATTTCAACCCCCTCTATTGCATTTGTGGAACGTCTAGACACTCTCCTTTGTGTGCTTAGACAAAATCAAGTCAAAAGAAGCCAAAGGAAGCCAACACAAGCCAAAATAAGCCAATCCCTCACTGTCAAACTGTCTGAAAAGCAGTTGAACTTCCAATCAAAAGAGGAGCGTGGCTTTTGTGGGGAATACACGTCTAGCCTGTTGTTGCCACATCTCTCTGTTTGCGTCAAGCCACCTAACTGCATACGTCCTTGCTAGTTGTCTATAGTATTTTTGAGTTGGAGGAAAGTAGTATTCTGGTTCAAATCTCACCCTGGTTATTTGTAGTCACCATTATCATCTTTTCGTACAGCGTCTCTTTTCTTTGCTATAAAGGTGTCTAAAGCAAGGTAGAAGATACACCTGGCAGAGTATGAAGACACAGTGTTGTGCGTGTATCGGATACTTGCTCTTGGCGGTATGTAATTGGTTGTTCCACCAATACACTGAACTCCCCACTCTTTGACGGCAAATCACGCGACCACCGGCAATACAATACCGTGTATTTACAACAAGGCACGCGTATTGCCACGCCCACCGCTTAATCATTTTTGCTCCAGGAAACTTCCCAAGCGAAATCGAAACTCGATCTCTCTCTTTTCTCGACCTTGTTAGTCTGGCGCTCGCATATCTGCATTACTTTTCTCACAGCTCCCCGCTTCTTCGATTGACTAGCTCCTAGCTGTCATCCTTCAACTCTACACCAATTTTCCAATCTCGTGTCTTGCAACTTATCCGTTCGCATCACACATTCTCTTGCAAGCCCGCCACAGGTCTCGCGATAACTATCTCAGAATCGGTTTTTACGTGGGGGATCAACATCCGACCATAAAAGCCTCTTTACCACAATGCCTACACCACTTCCATCGAGTTTCGCTTCGGCCGCTGCTGGTAACACCCAGGACCCCAACCGGAGGGGGATGGTTCGACTAGCGGAGAATGGTATGCAGACACTGTTTCACCTTCCCCAAACCCCTCCATTAGCTGTGTTTTGGCAGACCTGGTCCAATATCGTTCCGTGCTGTTGTGGCCGTCAATGTTTTGAGCTCGAGATATCCGATGCTAACCTTTAATGCCTATTAGGTCCCGAAACCGCATGAACGGAGCTACGCAGACCTTCCGCCGTCCTTCTGTTGCTACCACCCCATCTCACCACCGGGATAGTAGCCAGCCTGCATCTGCCTCGACATCCACGGCCGGCGGCGCGTACATCCCTCCACACCTGAGCTCAAATACTTCTAACATTGCACGGAATGGGGACGCCCGGTACTCCAAGGATCAACTTCTAGAGCTGTATAAAACACAGCGGGAGGAGGGTACCTTGAGCAAGAACGTGGAGGAATACTTCGTGGCCGACTGGGACCCTCACACTGTGTCAGCTCCTGTGAATGGAGCATGGGGGAAGCGGGATGACCACAAGAACAACTCTGCGGGGCCCGAGGTTTGCTGGGATCACGGTGGCCAGGTGGAACCCCTCGGAATCACGGGTATGACGGAGGATGAGAAAGAGGTTTGTGTTCTGTGCTTTCAGGTCTGAGTGAGTGCTCTTACTAAAAAGCTTAATAGATGTTCTCTGCTTCTGTCAACTCCCCTCTGAAGCCACCTCCCACAAACGCCGCGAAGGAAAACATCATCCCGGGAACTGGAGGTCGCAAATCTTCGATCTCTTATCCTCAGGGCCATATGAATAACTATACCACCTCCTCCCCAACCGCCGGTCGCCCGGGTCCCCGACGCCGGGAAACGGGAGAATCGATTGGCAACCCCATGTCTCCTACCGGTCCCAACTCCCGATTTTTCCGCGATGAGGCCAATACCTCTACTCCTCCACCTGCCCTGTTGCGTCGCAAAACTGATTTCCGAGAACCCAACCCGAAGGTGGATGAGAAGGCCAAGGAGGGCAAGGAGGACCCTGCCTCTCCCTTTGGCTCTCTGAAGCGCAGCTCCACCAATCCTATCAATACGGGCGTTAGTGGACCAAACTCCCCCTGGGGTTCGGCCTCCCATAATGCCAATTTCTCTCCGATGGGTGCCTTTGGAGCTTTCTCTCTTGGTTCTGGCTCTGGCTCTGGCACTCCCACGGCTGAAAAGAAACCAGGATACGGAAGTCTCCGCGGAGAGAGCAGATTCAAGGGTTTGCTGTCCAAGGATAGCTCTGAAGATATTGCTAGCTCCGCCAAGGAAAAGCCCACAGGTAACCTTGAACGTCTTGCTGAAAACGACAGTGACGGGCGTTCGCAGTCGCCCTGGGGAGATGCCGTCAAGACTCGTGTCAACCGAAGCGAAACTAATCCGTTCGACGAGCCTCGCAGTGGCAGCGCCGCTCTTGGCGGTTCTCAGGATGTTGAAGGTCCCGCTCAATCTGATCTTGGATTTGGCGCATTCGGCATGACCTCGAGCATTCCTGGATTCCGAGAGTTGATGCAAAGCCAGGAGAACTCGCGGAACCCCACTCCCAGCCTCCTCCAGGGCCACGAGCCAAATAGTCCAACCAACACTAATCCCTACCAGAGCCCGCATGGTGACCGTCATGGCGAACGTGCAGAACCCGAAGATGTCGACACCGACGGATCGGATATCCAGCCCGCCCAGCATCCCGGAATCAGCGGACTTCGGGATCCTTCCAACCCCTTCGGCTCGATGAGACGGGTTGGCTCAGGAATCGATCTTCCCACTGTGGACCGCAGCCAGAACTCCAGTGTCAATGCCAACCGCACTTTCTCTGGTCTCGGTGGTCTGGGTGGTCTGTCTTCCCTGGGTGGAGCCTCAGCTTGGTCATCTGGTGCTGCCGTCGGCACGCCCACTCGTGAGCGTTCCGCATTTGTTGGCGGTTTCGGTGACCCGATCTTTGGCTCTATGGGCGATCTTCAGTCTCCTAGCTTGTCAACTCTCGGTGGAGGTGGTCTATTTAGCCCCCATGCCGGTATGACTGGTTCTGGAAGCATCGGCCGATCAAGCAAACTCGGTGCCCTGTTCTCTTCCATGCATGACGAGCAAGGCAGACCCGATTCTGTGGGCCTAGATGGACTCGACCCCTCGCAAGGCGACAAGGCGGGTCAGGCAAGCCATCCTGGCTCAACGCCTGCTTCGCAAACACCCGTCTCGGCCGTTGGCTCTATTCCAAACCTGGCTGGTCATGATATTCCTTCTAGTCAAACCCCTGGCGCAGGCATCCCTGCTTCTCAGCAGCGTACCATGGTCATGCCGGATAGGATGCGTTGGATCTACCGGGATCCGCAAGGCAATATCCAAGGCCCGTGGACTGGACTCGAAATGCACGATTGGTTCAAGGCAGGCTTCTTCAGCCCAGACTTGCAAATCAAGAAGCTTGAGGACACCGAGTTTGAGCCGCTAGCTCAGCTAGTGAGACGCATTGGGAACTCACGCGAGCCATTCCTTGTGCCCCAGATTGGCCTTCCACATGGCCCAGAACCGACTGTCGCCCAGTGGACTAACACGACCGCTGGATCTGCTCAGCCTCCCTTCCCGGGTAGTTTCCCAAGCTTTGGCACTACCTTGACAGCCGAGCAGCAGAATGCGCTCGAGCGACGCAAGCAGGAAGAACAGTACCTGATGGCTCGACAGAAGGAGCACCTGGCCCAGCAGCAGGCCATTATGAAGCAAATGGCTCCCCCTGGTGCTCCCTCATCCTCCATGAACCCACCGCTGCAGCATCAGTCTAGCGCGCATAGCCTTCAAAGCCAGCCTAGCTTCTCAAGCATTACTTCACCCGTTGGCTACCAGCCATCTCCGATCCAGGCTCCCATGCAGCAGCAGTCCCAAGGCGTCCCTGGATTCTTCGATGGTGTTGCACCGAGACAGGGCGGTTTGAACGTAGGACCTGGAATGCTGGGAACGGATTTCGGCAGCCAGGATCAACTCCCCGCTCTACTTGATCGCCTGAACGTCGGCCGCCAGGATCCGTTTGCCTTTGGTAGTGCTGGTTCATTCTCCGGCCGTCAGCCTGATAACTTCTTGCAGTCCCAGCAGGTTAGTCAAATGCTTCAGGATCGTGCTCAGCTTCAGCAAGAGCAGGAAGACTTCGACAAGGCCCATGAAGATGATCCATTTGATCAGCACGCTCGCGAGGAGCGTCTTCGCCAATTCCATGCTCTTCGTGCCCAGGAAGGGGAGATGGGCATGCGCACCGCCGAAGGTCTGCCTACCCACCCTGCCGCTGCATCTCAGCAACTCGAAGCCGAGGTTGCAGCCGAGATGGAGGAGGCAGCTCAACAGTTGACCGACTCTGTTACTGGTTCTGAGCCTCTTACTCTGTCCCAGCAAGTTCACAAGGCTGCTTCTGCTCAACGCCAGCAGCAGGAACAGGAACAGAGCCATGGCCCTTCTGAATCGGTCTGGGGAAACAAGGTTGACCACGCCATGCCCCAGCCTTTCCCTCCCCCACCCTCCGCGTCGCCTCTCCCTGCACCCACCGCCCAGCGTAACCGCCAAAACGTCGCCGAGTCTCTGGCCACTGGCTCCCGCTCCCAGACTCAGACTCCCGTCGACGCTGCGCCTACCTCTGTCGCACCATGGGCCAAGGAGGCAAATGACTTGCCCAAGGGCCCCTCTCTCAAGGAGATCCAGGAAGCCGAGGCTCGTACGGCCGCCCAACGTGAGGAAGTCGCCGCTGCGGCACGCCGTGCTCAATTCCTCGCCGAGCAAGAGCGTCTCAGCCAAGCACAGGCACAGGCAGCCCCTGGCCTTCCCTCGTCAGCGAACTGGGCTAGCGCTGGATCTCCGGCCACCCCTGCCTCGACCGGCTCCCCTTGGGCCACCAAGACCCAGCCCACACCGGCCGCTACTGGCGCCAAGAAGACTCTTGCTCAGATCCAGAAGGAAGAGGAAGCCCGCAAGAACCGCGCGGCTGCTGCTGCCGCCGCCGCCATGGCTGCGACCCCAAGCCCTCCCGTGCCCTCCTCTGCCGGAAAGCGCTATGCCGATCTTGCTAGCAAGGGCCCTGCTCCCTCCGCCCCCGCTAGCCAGGGATCCAGCGCCTGGACCACCGTCGGTGCCAGTGGCAAGGTCAAGGGCGCACCAACTGCGCCGCCCCTGGGACCCCGCACAGCCAGCGGAACCGTCCCAGTTTCGCCTCTTATCTCCAAGCCCCGCCCTGTCGCCACTACCCGTACCGTGACCAGCGGCAGCACCCCGCAGTCCAACCCCAACCAGGCTGTTGAGGAGTTCACCAAGTGGGCTACTCTGGCTCTGAGCAAAGGGTTGAACAGCAGCATCAATGGTGAGTTTCGTTGTCTTCAATTTAATTCACATAGTTTCCGTACTAACATCCCGCCTCTAGTCGACGATTTCGTTCAGCAATTGCTCTTCCTGCCCGCCGAGGCCGAGATCATCTCAGACTCCGTCTACGCCAACTCCCAGACTCTGGACGGCCGCCGCTTCGCGGAGGAATTCATCCGCCGCCGCAAGCTTGCCGATAAGGGCATTGTGGACCCTGTCTCGCCCAGTGCTTTCGGAGAGCAGAAGAACGGCGGTGGCTGGAGCGAGGTTGCCAAGAAGGGCTCCGCTGCTACCGTTGCAGCTGCTGCTCAACGCGAGGAAGAGGCTGCCAGCTCTGCGTTCAAGGTTGTCGCTCCCCGTAAGAAGGGCAAGCGGTAAAGGTGTGCATTGCATTTTCTATCCTAGCCTTGCGGATTAGTCGAATCGGATCTGTTGTTTCCATTTATGTGAGATAGATGTCCATGTTCGTTGCGTGCCTTCGCTGTGTGTATCTGCATCATACTCCTAGCAGCATTGATATCGGTTCTGAATTGTGCATGTTTTTCTGTAGAGAGTTACCTGCCTTGTAGCACTATCCCTAGATCCTGCAAGCATGTATATGGACTTGGTCACTACTTCTGATTGTGAGAGCTGGTACATGTATGTCCTATGGACTTTACAAGGTGAGATTACCTTCCAAAATCCACATCATCTTCCACCGTTTGAAGTACATAGTACCAGTTCTGAGTCGATAACACCACTACAGTGTTGTGTTGTTTTAGCCATGTACACAGCATCTAAGCTTTTCATTTCACACTGTACAACAGGAGCTTTTGGAAGGACTAGATTTCAATATCTAATGCGCCTTAGCTCCGTTTAATCTCAAACTCCCACTACATATTATTTCATGAATCTGCTAAATACCAAGATATAATTTAGCGATTCATTTGTCCCCTTTCGCTAGGTCTAGTTGGACGCAACACCTCCATTTCAATTCGGCTTCTTTCACTTCTCATACAGGCGATGACATGTTTCCCAGTTAATGGTTAAGGAATAATAAATAGTTATGCATACATTTCCTTACTCAACTATCAACTGGGGTAAATAGCAATCTTCTGCCTGTCATAACAATGTATAGGACCACAGCCCACGGCGGCAATCCTCGTCGCCCGTCTTCTCGCCTATCCCGAGACCAGGTTAAGTATTTAATGCGGAGAAGGTAAAGAAATAGCAGGATGTCTGTACAGCGTGACGCGGTATTGCGGTAAAAGCGGCAATCCTCTCTATCACAGTATTGACGGCATACGAGGTATTCAAATAGATACGGACATAGGCCAACGCATAACATATACCTAGCCAGTATGAAATTAGCGGCCGGTAATGCAAAATAAGAGTTATATAGGGCTCGTACATGATATTGTACTTGTGATTAAAGAACCCAATCCTTTCCAGAAAGCGCTCCAGCCATGGGACTTGACGGGGGCGAGGGTCATCCTTCGCCCGTATTTGTTGATTCAATATCTGCGAGTAGTCGGGGTGTTTTTCCAAGTCCATTGTGGATCCTGAAAGGCTCTGTAGGCTGGGCAAGGCTTGGGATAGATGTTGCTGGAATCGAGGCTGTGTTTTGAGTGTTGGGAAGAAGAACAGAGCCTAGTATTACTCCTATCACGATCTGCAGCAAAATATCTTCTGTTTCTGGTTTTAGAGGACATGGGTACGGACTAGACTCGGTATATCGGGGTTTGAATTGATCCGGTTCAATACTACCTACATATTTAGTACTAGTTACATAGAAGGTTAGCTTCATAGTATCATATCTAGATGAATTGAAATGTATTCGACAAATAGTGGTGCAGAAAGAGAAGATCAAGCGTGGCATCGTGGTAGTACAAATATGAGGGTCAATATCATCCGGCAGCCTGGTTGAAAGCATATACAATCTTCCTAGACTTGCTGACCTGGACTTGCGGGCCATAGTCTGATTCGATGGACTATCACTGGTTTATGTTATTCGTTCCGTCTTGTATGTCTTATTGCTTTCTGGCTCGGACGGTCGTTTCGTGCCGCATCTAACGACACCATTCAGTTCATCGGACAGAGTCGAGATCCCAGGCGAGCACAGGAGACTAGGAGCCACTAGCTCAGCCGTGATGCGGTCCGCAAAGGTGTTGTAAGGCTTGTATGGGAGTTTCCTTCGTCGAATAGTAGGCCATTTTGTATATTTGGTGGCAGTTGTCGGGCTTCTGAGCGCTCCAAGAAGTTCAGCGGAGATTTCAGCCTCGTAAAGATGGATGTATTCCTTGTCGCACAGGTTGGTTACAAGAAGACGCGACTAGATGCCGAAAAGTTAGAGTTCCCGAGGCAAGAAGAACAAGCCTGATTGAAGATAGACATACCGTGTAAATTGCTGGCTTCGGCAACTCAACCTTGCGCTCTTGGAGTTGTGCAAGAGCTAGCAAGATACACACGAAATATGGATCCTCTGTCCATTCCTTCGGTTGGATTTGAGCCAGTCGTTTTTCGAGGATACGTTGACCGATCCAATTGAGAGTTCCCCTGGGGCCTGGACAAGGCTCGAATTTGTCTGTACGGCCTCCGTTGACACTTGTATAGTGCAGGTAGCTTACCAACGGAAACAAGCCTTTGCCAAAATGTGCGTCCGACTGTCCTTGGCGATAGAACACAGTATGTCTTGGCCGATGGACAGGTTTGTCTGTGAAGTAGAATTGAGGTCCTTTGCTGCTCAGCGAAATTGTCAGTCACTTTTTGTGTACTTGTTAGACATTGTATTTCACGCGATATCTTACCGAAGTGTTTTAAATGGGCGTCCCTTCCCGACAAGAATGTTGACAAGGCAGCGATACTTTACGGCAGCAATGGGGTATGTTGCAAGCTGCTCTGCATTGCTGGGTAACTTTGGGCAAGGCCTTTCGTCATCGTCGGTCTTGCAGTCGTCCTGGGTTGATTCTGTGCTGGCTGTGTCGGCGTCCTCAAATCGACAACCCACTAGTTTAAGGTGGCGATAAGTCCATAAGAGTGGATCTACAAAAAGATCACGATGATGGTCGAGCAGTTCACGAAGAGGCTTCGGGTTAGTGTCCATTTGTGAGAACGAGAACATTGACAATGGCCCAGGTTGTATAGTGGACCTTCAAGGCTCGGAACTGCCAGGGGCTTGCTACCTCTTCACATGTACAGGTCCAATAAAAGCCCAGAGAAAGCGTCACCGCGTCTGGAAGAGATAAATCACGTAATGAGATTCGGGGGAAAACTCTGGAGGGGAGAAATGGCAAAGATATTTGATGTTCATGGATTGAGGGGGTGTCTGCATCTCCCGTAAAAAGGGTTTCTCCAAGTCGGGTGCATTGATGCTCCAATCCATGCTGACCCTGTCCTTCTTTTCACCCGACAATCATTCGTTCTCTTTTTCGTTTCATTCTAGTAGATTTCTTTCCTTGCATGACATTGCTCAACTTGGAGAGCAAATCACCCCGCCTTTCTTCCCACTCCTACCTCTCGTCGCCTCATGACAAAACAGGGGCCTTCACACCTACATATGTACCTAGATATAATTACATGAAAATTCCTTCGAACTACACGTTTTCCACGCTCTGTGTTCCCCCGCTTCTACAGCCCTTTCCAGCCGCCCGAGTATTGTCCGCTCTTCTGCTCCCATTAGCCGCTTTTTCGCGTCTGGCGAAGCCCGCGTTTATACCACCACATTTCGGGAATACCATTACCACACTTTCAACAATGGTATCCTCGAAACGTGATCCCACAATTGATGCCGGTCAGTATGCGGCAGACCGGCTTGAGAAGCTCCTTGACGAGGACGGATTCAAAAAATGGGGCTTTGTGATCTATCTGATCTATCGATGCACATACCAAAACAATACTGACCGGCAGAATTTTATGGATCACTTCGTGAGCGCCGTCCCAAGATACCTTGAGTTTTATAATGGCCTTGATCTCCTCGACACATCCACCACAACCGTCTTGGAAGACCCCCTCCTTTGAGGGTGCGACAGTCGATGACTGGGAAGCGTACTATGTTCGGCCCCCGGAGATTGTGCATACCGTAAGCTATAAGGGCGAGTAACTTATCGAAAAAATCTAGTAGTTAATGACTCTAATTTTTTTAACCTATAGGAGTAGCGTAGAGTATAGGAGAGGCTTATCGGGGGAGATACTTATTCCTTATAAACCGTTCTATTTATCGGAATACTAGAATATCGTCTAAAGCCGGATCGAGTAGTAATAGAAGTTTATTATAATTTCCGGAATAGTTAAGGTGTTATAGACATGCCAGTCACCAATCAATACCCCGTAGTTGCACCAATAGGCCATCGAGAGCTAACCAAGTTCAGGAGATGGTTTTAACCATACTCCCTTTAGGGCTCTATCTATGTTGGATGCGTGCGATGATTGAGTTACTAGAACAGCCAGTTGAAAAGTAAGTTAGCTGCAGATGCTGTGTTCCCTTCTGGAATCATGCAGTCGAGATAGAGAGGGATGACACCCTGCATGCCCTTCATGCATTGGATGCATTTTTTTTTTCGTGTAGAGAAATGTACACAATGCAGTGGTTGTGCCTATGACTGGCTGTTGGGTATCTCTTATAGACCCCATGACTTATAGGCGTGGCCGACGAATCCTTGACCCGGACAAAACATCTGGCTTGAACAGAAGAGAAAATACTAAAGGCCATGGACCGTGTTGAAGAACTTAAAGTAGATTCCATGATGCTAAAAGAACGCTGCAGAAACTGGCTAAATAGTGCAAAATACAGATCATAACAGTCGTCGCTAAGTTCCACCCCTTTTTACACACGTCGCTGTCATAGACAGATCATAAATAAGATAAAGCAACACAAATCAAGTACAGTACTCACCACTCCACGCCTAATTGCGGATATAATGAGCAAGGATAGGATTGTTTCAGACTGGACTCTGCAATGCGACTCGCCTTCGACCGAAGGGCCCACACAGCGTCTTGATTCCCATCCAGGGCGTGTTGATTGGGCTATCCATCCCAGTATACAGGAATAGATCGTATAGCAACCCCCCGAATGTGCAACCTAATATTGGTGCAACCATGGGAATCTAATAGGAAAACATCCGTAAGCCGGGCAAGTCCCCAAAGTTTGGTCCATGTGATGTTCACACAAAACATACCCAGAAGTAGTAGTCCCCCGCAGCCCATACTTCATGCCCATATCCAATCATGTAGGAGGTCAGCCGAGGCCCAAAGTCCCGTGCCAAGTTAATAGCATATCCAGTCTCCCATCCAAAGCACGCGCCAATTCCAAAGACAACGAAGAATAGCGCCAGAGGTGTCAGCGCCCCGGCGCCTAGATTGCCGTCATCTTTCAGAGCAAATATCATGAACATCAAGACCGCACTGGCAAGGAACTCCGAGAAGAATTGTCCTGCTTTTGTCATGAATTCTGCTGGGTAGGTGCAGAAGATGCCGCCTGTTGCCGTCGTCGAGTAGCCGGGGACTGTGCGGATATTTGGCCCGCCCTCGTAGACGTTGATGGCTGACTTATAGTTGCCGTACACAATGGCCGCACCGCACATTGCACCGAGGACCTGGGCTAGTGCGTACACCGGGAATTTGCGCCAGGGAAAGCCGCGGAGGACGCAGTTTGCAAATGTCACGGCGGGGTTGATGTGGCCTCCTGATGCCCCGCTGGCGTATACTCCGAGCATGACGCCCAGTCTGTTAAATGAGATTGGTTAGAGCAGAGTATGGAATTGTGATCGATAAAGGAGAAGAGCCTTACCCCCATCCCCAAGAAATAGATTGGTAGTCACCCTTCTGACCATGACTGAGTAGGACCTGAGCAACGACCCCGTCCCCAAATAAAATCAGGATCATCGTCCCAAAGAACTCTGAGAACGCTTCATGGCAGTACTCCCGCACTTTAAACCACACTAGGGGGCGAGTATAAGGGCTTTCGACTTCAGGGTTGATATGGTGGATAGCCGTTTCGTTCTTGTCCGTCAGACACAGCGAGCCACAGCCGCTGTCATGAGTAGCGGAGGAGAGAGTTTCACGGTGTACTTTTGACATTGAATCAAGCTCAAGCTCTTTCCAGGTGGCCATCGAAGGGAGAACCTAAGCCCCGGAAGCCAGGGTTGGGGCTTCGAGTTGATATAGTACGACCAACCGGGGGGAATCTCGCCAACACAAGAATGATATGGTAGTTCTTCCGGTATAGCAACAACGAAGAACCAGGAACGACCGTGTAACCAACCCTTTGCTCTCAATCTGTGCTGTCCTTCGTACAAGACGGTGGTTCCATTGGCTGATGCAGGGTCTTGTCCTGGAAGAGAGTGTGTCTGTGTGTCTCTTGTCCTCCTGGTTCCAAGCCCAGAGCTCCAGAGGGCGTTCAAGCTTGCAGGAAAGATATCAGCTGAAGTCAAATCCGGATAGACTCGGAATCATCAAGTGCACATATCCCTTTTATTGAACTGGCTGGGCCGGCCATTGTGCCTTTTGTTGCCGTGTTTTCTTTTCTTTTCTTTTCTTTTCTTTTTTTTGTTTCCCTTTCACGCAGAGTAGAATTTTATGACAGCGCACCTCTGCTCATAGTTTATTTCAGGGGTCGTTTGTAGGAAGGGCCGTTTGGCCTGGGCAGCCGGAAGTCACTGTCCGATCCCGGTTGGGTGTTGTTGGGTGTTCTTTAGGGTACTTCTTGGACACCGCAATGTTGTGTATAGTTCCCGCTTACCGGTATTTGCCTCTGTCATGACTGTAGTAGAAGCTTGTCTGTCTTCTGTTACTCATCAACTCGTCGGGTGCCAGACCTCACGCAGGCCCAATTGTAATTTTCTAGAAAGTCCAAACTGTGTCACCTGGAAGTGGTAGGCTTCTCCAAAGGGAGGCGAGAGCGGAAAGAGATTGGTCTTTCCCGATAATGATGATACTGAGGGTAGTATTTTCTTGCTTTTTTTCATTTCTCGTCCGTAGTGACACAATTGACCGTTAACTGTGTGACCATATGCTTAGAGGTAGTATCACCGAGACCGGGGTTGTCCGGATTTGACTCTGCGAGTGTCGTAGATAGAGATGTCCCCTAGTTATCGCTTGTTAGCACCGCAGTATTCACTGTGGAAAAAAAAAAGCCAATATAGTCTTGCAGATAAAATTTCAATGCCGGCCTAACCGTTGCAATTTGGGCCATCTATAGATGTTCGTGTGGTTTAATATGACAATGGAATAAAGACCGAGTCAGTGCGCAATTCCCCACCAAGTTGAATCTGACACTTCGCCAAATCAACCGAGTCGTCAATCGTCTGCTGATCTCTCTCCACAATATGCACGGAGGTCATGCTGGGGTTTGGGGGAAGTCGGAACGAGGGAACCGTTTTCCTGGGGATGGGGATATCGTTTCCCCAATGAGTCCAAAGTGCACTGACACTTGGCTAATTCCACTTCAAGTTCCAAGAACCCCAAGAAGAGTCTATACGAAGGGCCAATACATGTCGCCGCACAGCCCGTTCTCACTTCTCATCTCACGTCTGGCCAAGGGATAATCCCACCAATCCCTTCTCTCGGTGTCTTCCCCTCATTCCATGAGCACCCCGCTGTGTGACCGTGAAGTTATTATCTACGAAAGTCTTTTATTTATGTGTTTGGGGTCTGCTGTATCTCGAGTTCTTCCTTTGTATCGCAAGGTTTGACATCTCATGTCATGCGCAAATAGCCAAACTCGATTTGTTTTCCTCCGTAGATTCCTCTATCCATAACCATGCAGCCCTCAGATACCTTTGTGGGATCGATCGATCAAGGCACAACGAGCACCAGGTTTTTGATCTTCAACCGCGACGGCGACCCAGTAGCATCACATCAAGTCGAGTTCAGCCAAATCTACCCGAACTCGGGGTAAGTCCCAGTCCAATCCAATAGCCAGAAAGCCCACCTAGGATGCAGAATTGACCCAAATTAATCACTTCTAGTTGGCACGAACATGACCCTCTCGAGATCGTAACCTCAGTAGAGACCTGCATCGAGGAAGCCGTCCGGAACTTCGAAACACAAGGCCACACCCGAAGCAGCATCCAGAGCATCGGAATAACCAACCAGCGCGAAACAACCATAGTCTGGGACCACGAGACCGGCGAGCCCCTGTACAATGCCATTGTATGGACAGACACACGCTCCCAGGCGATCGTTGCAGAACTGAAACAGAAACCAGGGGCTGCGCAGCTCCAGACTCTCTGCGGTCTGCCGCTGTCAACCTACTCGTCGGCTACAAAGCTGCTCTGGATGTTGGCGCATGTCCCCAGAGTGAAGGATGCATTTGACCGCGGCACGCTGGCGTTTGGTACCGTCGATGCTTGGCTGGTCTACCGTTTGAACGGTGGCGTGGCTGCCAACGTCTTTGTCTCGGATTCGACAAACGCTTCGCGGACCATGTTTGTGAACCTGGAGACGTTGCAGTACGATCAGACGCTTCTGGACTTTTTTGGGATTAGGGGGAAGGTTCATTTGCCTAGGATTGTGCCCTCGTCTGATGCGACGGCGTATGGGGTTGTTGCTTCTGGGGCGTTGGCACGGGTTCCGATTATGGGATGTCTGGGTGATCAGTCTGCGGCGTTGGTTGGGCAGAAAGGGTTCTCGCCTGGAATGGCGAAAAACACTTATGGCACTGGTTGCTTTCTTCTGTACAATGTTGGTGACAAGCCCGTGTTCTCGACACATGGATTACTGGCTACGGTGGCTTACCACTTTGGTGGGAAGCCTATCTATGCACTGGAGGGAAGCATTGCTGTAGCTGGGTCTGGGATCAAATTCTTGCAGAACAACTTGAATTTCTTCCAGGAGTCTAAGGAGGTCAATGAACTTGCCTACTCGGTGGAAGACAGTGGTGGATGTGTATTTGTCACTGCCTTCAGTGGACTTTTCGCACCTTATTGGATTGATGACGCAAAAGGTACAATCTGTGAGTTTCTCTTCTCATCACCTGACTGTTGTATTCTATCTGACAGTGTGCAGTTGGGATCACCCAATACACCCAAAAGGGCCATATCGCACGTGCTACTCTAGAGGCAACCTGCTTCCAGACTAAAGCCATCCTAGACGCAATGGAGAAAGACAGCGGCCATGCACTCTCCGAACTGGCTGTAGATGGGGGTATGAGCAACTCAGACTTGGCAATGCAGGTAAGAACCTATCGACGCCGTCTTACCTTATACCTCGATGAACTTTGGACAAGGATTAATCTCATCTAAAATATAGACTCAAGCAGACCTGATATCTATCCCGGTCTACCGCCCCAAGATGCGTGAAACTACAGCTCTCGGCGCAGCAATTGCAGCTGGCCTTGCTGCTGGACTGTGGCACAACTTTGCCGAGCTACGCGACATCAATCGTTCTGGCGGTGTGGTCTTCGAGCCCCAAGTCCCGCGACAAGAGAGTGTTGCTAAATTCGGACAATGGGAAAAGGCTGTACGGATGAGTAGAGGCTGGGTGGGATCTAAGAGCACAGAGCAAAAAGAGGTCGCTAGTCCCAGAAACGGCACATATGCACCCGCGAAGGATCCTGGTCTACCTCCGTCTAAAGGATTACAGATCTCGGATACTTCATTGATCTCAGATGTGGTTAAGAGCTCAACATACATTGCCGCTGTCAAAGAGAGAGCTCATGTCTCAGTAAAGGAGATCGAAGCCACATACCCAACTGTACGGACGGGTCTGGGGAGTGTGCTATGTGATTTGGATGATGCAGATGAAGAGGATTTGTTCATGGAACTGCGGAAAGTGGAGATTTTGCAAAGACTGAGGAAGCTACGGAAGCGACAGTCAAACTCCTACTAATTGTATTCTTATTTCTCAAGAAGATGACTTGTACAGAAGGGTATTACACTAGAGTTTCTACTTCGTAAGCTTCCCAGAACTAGGCCTGCTTTAGGCAAAAAGCCTGCAACGACGGCTACGTGATTCGAGTGCGCCCGCGAGCGGAATTGGTTTGCGCCTTAGGCCACTCGGGGAAACTGCCATCTAGCCCTAATTTTCCAGATAATAGGCTTATGAGGGGAAAAGGAGCAAATTCGTATAGGAGGACTGGCTTCCAATTGGATGTCTGTCAGTCGCGACTAGCGACTAATGGCAATGAGTCCAGATGTAGATAGGTTTCAAATTCTAGCTGTTTCAGTTGAATACATAGGGTCTGGGGTTATGAAAGATCCAGATTCAGTATTTGCGAGACCCTATATACTCACCTAAGATTCCACCGGGAGGTATGCCGTAATAAGGGAATAGAGTTAAAGGGAGTGCGTTTAAACTGATCTTGGTCAACACCGACAAGTAATAAAGACTGGAATCTTTCTACTTCAATACTTATGTGAGTAGCTGATGGAGATCTGTATTTGTTCCTTTGCTCTAGAGTAAACCAACCCACTACTGAGAAGGAGAAGGCAAGAATTTGGAAACTAGGAGAATGACTACCCCAATGTATGATACCTTTGGTGTTCTTCGCAATGCAAAATCTAGAAAACCTTTTCTCATTACGGCGGTTTGGCCGAGTGGTCTAAGGCGATTGACTAGAACGTTCTTGAGATCAAGTTAAATCTTGAAATCAAGTATCCTTAATCAATTCCGTTCGCGGGCGCATGTTCGAATCATGCAGCCGTCGTAAACTTTTTGCTTCACTAGCCTAGTGTGGCGAGACATCTATAGAACTAAGAAGATTGGAATAGGAAGAAGGCGGATCTGCTTTTTACCATACCTAATAACTACCTTCCTACCTATGTATCCATGTATAATTATGTTTGATTTAGATATTTGATATAGCACAACATAGTTATAAGTTATTACCTAACTAGATAGTTAAATTCTATGCCCTAACAAAAGGGAAAATTTGCGTTTGGGCGTTAACCGATTCGGGGTTAGTGTGTTTACTTAGTAGCACTTGGCAAAACCACATCGGGAAATCCACACTATGCCTTTGTCACATATATTAAGGGTGTGTCTAGCAAGCAAAAATTTGACGACGGCTGCATGATTCGAACATGCGCCCGCGAACGGAATTGATTAAGGATACTTGATTTCAAGATTTAACTTGATCTCAAGAACGTTCTAGTCAATCGCCTTAGACCACTCGGCCAAACCGCCGTATATATTGTCGTTGGCCAAAAAGTGCTACAGTAAGAGAAATCAATTCTGTACATACATCTTCGTTCGTTTGGGTGTTCTGAATGAAGTTATAGGACGAGTAAAACCGTGTCTACTGTTGCCGGGACTAGTACTGACAACGACTTGTTATTGAAGGCATTCTTCCTATACACGTAGTTATGTCAGGATTTGGAATTGATGGAGTCTGTCTGTGTCCACAGATACGAAGAGAAGAAAGAAGTGATCAACAGAAGACTCAATAGCATATATGCTGATGATGATCTCTATGGTGCCATGGAGCCTATCTAAATAGCTTCATGGGACAAAGGAAACAAAAGCACAAAGCCTGGGAAGATCTAGCAAAAAGCAAATTAAAATCTACTACAAACTGCATGGATGCGTCAGAAATTTATAATGGTGCCTTATTGTAGGGCTTTTAGGGATTGTTCACGGGTATAGATCTACCTACGGGATACTAAGAATGCAAGAATATGAATTCCACCTTGTTCGAAAAGTTAAAAGTAGGGCATAAACTCAAGTCTCAAAAGATATCATATCATACTGTAGTTCGAAGAATCAACCATACCTCAAGCAACTCTTGCCTTAGCGCCACTACGCACAGCCTCTTCGCCCTCCTTGAGGAAAACGCAATTCAACTCGGAGCCAGGACTGAGAGTAACTTCAAACCGAAGCACCGGATCTTCAACTTTGTCTTTCCCACCAACCGGCAGCGCAATAATGCGCTCATAAGCCTGCAAAATCCGAATAACTGTGTACCCCATCTCAATAATAGCAAATTGCTGTCCAATACAGATCCGCGGTCCACCATTGAACGGAATGAAATGCCACGGTCGGGGCTGCCAGCCGGAAACCCACCTCTCAGGAATCCACTTCCCAGGATCGAAGTAGTTCTTCGATCCAGGGCCGTCATACAGATCAGGATCCCGCTGCATCAACATCGTCGAGTAGACAACCCGCGAGTTTGCACGCACACCCACAGGTGCTAGCCCATCCGGCCCACCGCCACGTGGAAGCGTCGTATCGTGCAAAGAATAGCGTACGTTGAAGGGCACGACTGGATACAAACGCATCGTCTCGTGCAACACTGCGTTGAGATACTTCATCTCCTTGAGATCCGCGTAGCTGGGTTTCTGGGCGTTGGCGCCGACGCTAAGTCTATTGCGGATCTCGTCGCGCAACTTGGCGACAACTTCTGGGTTCCGCGACAGCTCGAAGAGGCAGAATGATAGTGTGGCGGCTGTTGTGTCGCGGCCTGCGAGGAGGACGGCGACAAGTTGGTCACGGAGGACGCGGGGATCACGGGTAAAGCTGGCTAGGGCATCGAGGAAGGTCTCGTGCTTTGAGAGCTTCTCATTGAGTTCGTCGGGTGAGTGGGCGAGGACGGTCTGGATGTATGGCTGAATAAACTCGTCCATGATCTTGAGGTTCTTGCGGAATTCCGTGCGTGACATGAAGTAGCTAAAGACTCTGTTTAGGGTTTGTTAGATTAGGTTCTGCGAGCTCCAATGAAAGGTTGTGCTTGCGTCGCACAGGATCGAGTCTCATCACTCACCCGAAACGGAAGTACTCCGCTTGGCGCTGTTGCACATATCTAAACGCTTCAGCGAAGCGTGTTGCCGGGTTATCAAGACTGTCTGTGCCCTGGCCGAGCAGGTAGTCCGTTGCTGCATCGAGGGTATACCGGAAGAAGAGTGATCCGACGTCCACTACCTTGCTGCTGCTGGGTGAGTGGCTGCCGCCAAGAAGCGGGATGAGTTTCTGAACATGCTTCTCGAAAATTTCCGTGTCGACAATGCGATCACGCACGAACATGGGACGGATGAGCTGACGGGAGCGAGACCATAGTTCGCCGTCTGTGGTAAAGATGCTGTCGCCAAGGAACTCCTTCCACTCCTGGTGAAAGGTTTCACCCTTACCGTAGTCGGCGAACTGACCGGTGAGGACTGCCTTGATATTTTCTGGGTCCTTGGTGATGACCATACGGGTGGAAATGCCAGCGTCCAATTCGGCTGTCTTCACATTGTTTAGGCCCCCTGCTTGGCCGACTTTTGTATCCCAGAACTCTATATCGCGGTTCACTTGATTGGCTTGGTAACCTTGGAAAATAAAATCGAGAGCGTATGGGAGCCGGAACCCAATTTTGGGAGCTCTGACACCGAGACGGGCGATTTGTGCTGAAGCTTGGAACTTCCGGAACACGCAGAATGCAACGAATAGTCCTAGAAGCCATACTGAGGCCCGACTGAATGTCGTCCCGGTCAGGAGGTCTTCAATCATAGCGCCGTTAGACTATACCAAGTTAGGTTTAGTCTGGCTTCTGTCTTGGAGGGCGCGTTCAAAATAAGAGAAAAAGGACTGGTATGTTGCATAACATACGGCAGGGAAGGCTAGTTATGAAGACGAACTTGTCAAACAGTATGAACCATACGGGTTGCAGCGTTTATCAATCTGGGGACACAACCACACTAGTTTTCAGAGAATACCTCTGAACATTTAGTATCCAATGATGTGTGTTCCTCATGCCCCAAATAGGTGTAGAGGATGGCCTAAAGGAGCCGTGCTTGCGAACCCCGCATTATGTGACTTCATCCTTTGTTCATTGATCCCTCGTTGATCTGATATTGCAATATGGGGCTGGCCTAGGCATAGATCCCCACAGCGTTCAGTTGTGGTCTCGGTTTCACACCGTATAATTATTGTGGGGGCACCGACGATCTGGGGAAGATGTCCCATGGTGAAGACATGACACCTCGGCAGACAGGGGTTGATGGCATATGATTCCGAGCGGGGAGATCGACAGCGCTTTGTGGATAGGTGGCCTGCAGCCACATAAACGTCCCTACGCCGCTAAACTAGTTAGTTTTGCGTACATGCTTTTCATTAAGGCCTGAGGCAGTGTTGTATGCCTGATATTTCAGATATAATATATTCATGCCTCAGGCTACGGACCTAGAAGCCTTGGGACAATTGCTATTCCTTTCTCAGACGTCACTTGACCGTGAGTCCTTTGTCTGGATACTCTCTTTGTATATAGAACCCATTTAGCCCCGTTCACAACAACCAACTCAATAGCTTGGTGGCGGAACAATAGCCATTGTGAACATATAAACCCAAACTTCAGTAGTTGCAAGGTCCATTCCTTATGACTTTCAACAAGTCAGATTTCTTCTCTCTTTCATCTGACTATTGCAACACAGTTCGATCAAAGCAAGACCTTCTCTTCATTAATAGCAAAATCAACCTTGTGGTTGTTTGCATTGTATGTTCTGCCCCACCTCACCGCCGGCCAGCCACAGCCACGTGATCAAACATCCGTTTTGGTCGTCGGGTCTTTAGCTTCACTTCAATCTGCTTGCTAAAGTTCTGCTTTCTCTACCAGAACCTGTTACTGGTCTATTAAAACTCACCCTCTAACCTCAACTGCCATCGCCTACCGTTTTAATCGCATCTTCATTGTTAGTCGCGCCGATAAGATCCGAAACGCCTTTATCGGGTGGCGCAAGTTCTTTTATCAGCACTGCTCCCTCTTTGTGAATTTCTCACCAACCTTTCACTTTTCCCTGACTCTACAATCGCCTTCGCCATGCTGCCTCAAATCACCTTGGAAACGCCTCTTGCGCGAGCAGTCGCAAATGTCATCCAGCCGAAATTGGTGGAGATGGGTTGGAGTGATGGCCAAGAGTCACCACTGATCGAATACATCGTTCTCATGCTGGTCAACGGCAAGACTGAAGAGCAAATAGCCACCGAGCTTTCAAATGATTTTCTTGGCCTCCAGGAAGGTGACACTGCGGCCCTCGAGTTTTCACAATGGCTTTTCACTCAAGTCGAGTTGCTCAACCAACAAATCAACGGGGCTGCTCCAGCCTCGAACGACACCACCATGGGCCAGCTGAACCCTTCGGCCATGGAATTCGACAACTCAGCTCAAACGACGCCCAATCCGTTCGGAGAGGCCAACGGCCAGGATGCCGAGATGGCGGAGGCCGGAAACGAGATGTAGGTTTTACCATGCCTTTCTGCTAATGCCTATAACATGCTGACAGTGCTCCTCAATAGCCCCACAGGACCGAAAGCGATGCGCAACGGCAGAGGCGGCAAGGGAAGGATGTTGAACCAAATCAATCGAAACCTAGACCGTGGCTCGGATGCAGCTCTGCACCGTGTGCGGGGACAAGGAAACGGGCGCATCGGTCACAACGGCCGGGGTCAAATGAGAGGCGGACAACAAAATGGTCGCGGTGGCCGTGCCATGGGAATGCAAGGCAACCCCATGATGCAGATGACCCCCGAAAACCAGATGCAGCTTATGTCGATGTTGGAGGAACAAGCTCGCATGATGTCGCAATTCATGCCTGGCTTCATGCCACCCGCTGTCAACCCCGCTTTCCAGACTGGTTCCCAGAATGGCCCTCAGGGTCGTTCGCTCTTCAATCGGGTGGAGCGAGGTGGCCAGCGTGGAGGAAAGCGCGGATACAACAAACCGAGAGCGGCAGAAGGAGCAGATGTGGACATGGACAGCACAACGGGTGGTGAACAAGATGAAAGCAACCCCGACACTGTGTGTCGCTTCAACCAACGATGCTCGCGACAGGATTGCCCGTTTGCCCATCAATCACCTGCCGCCCCCGAAGGTACTTCAATCGATCCTTCCGACACTTGCTCATTCGGTGCTGCTTGCAAGAACAAGAAATGCACCGGGCGCCACCCTTCACCAGCAGTGCGATCCGCTCACCAGGCAGAGGCCATGTGTCGGTTCTTTCCTCACTGTACCAACCCCACCTGTCCCTTCAAGCACCCGAGTATGCCAGTCTGCCGCAATGGAGCCGACTGCAAGACTGAAGGATGCAAGTTTACACATGTCGAGACCGCCTGCAAGTTTAATCCCTGCCTGAACCCCAAGTGCCCCTATAAGCACACCGAGGGCCAGCGCGGTGCTTACACCGACAAGGTGTGGACTCCGCACTCTGGGGAGCATGTCAGCGAGCGCAAGTTTGTCACGGATGTGGATGGACCGCAAGAGTTAATCAAACCGGAGACCGAGGAGAACACTCAGAGCCAAAGCCAGGAGCTGACTGCGTGACTCCGCCTGACATGACTGACAATGAAGAAAAGTCGAAAAAAAACACACGTCCCACAACAGTCTGTTTCTGAAGCGAAGAATACTATGTACAATCCGATCTTGATCAATGAACGAGGAATGGCTGGAGGGAATGGCGTTGATACTCTTTATGCATTTGCTTTTGTTTCAGATACTATTATCTGGTCTGTTCATAGATTCCCCCGTTGACCTTCAAAAGAATAATACCGAAGCGAAGATGAATTCGCGAATGTCTCACGAACCACTGTGCAAGCGTAGGATTGCTGTAGGCAGACCAGCCCTGGAGGCTGCCCGCGTAGCTTAAGTAAGGACGGAAGCTCCCGAGGACCTTCGGGTTTAGCTTTAATTATCCCACCACCAACGTTGCTCAGATCAGCAGAGATGTTGCTACCATGTGTCTCTAGAGCAGTAAGACCAGGACGAACGCAATTGATTCATCTCAATGATCAGAAACGCGCATACACTGCCGCCGTTCTTGGTGGTGGCATCACTGGACTCACAGCCGCCTGGCAACTCACGCAAGACCCTACATGCAAACAGGTCATCTTGTTCGAGAAAACGGACCGGCTCGGTGGTTGGATAAATTCTGAAACAGTTCCTGTTGATGGTGGCAATGTCGTGTTTGAGTATGGGCCGCGGACCTTAAAGAGCTCGCTGCCAGGATCACTCCCTCTGCTTTACCTGGTGAGTATTGCTCGTGTGCGCATACTCAGAATCGAAAAGCTTTCATATGCTGACCCTATTAAAAGGCTACAAATCTAGGCTTGTACGACGACCTCATTGTTACCCCCAACACGAGCCCCGCGGCCCGAAATCGTTACATTTACTACCCGGACCGTCTCGTTCGTATGCCGGCGCCAAAGCCTGAACTCTCTTTTGGGGAAAACTTGCAAATCTTTATGGATACTATGCAAGAGCCGCTATTTAACAAATTTCTCTCGGGGATAGCGAAGGATGTCTTCACTCCGCCCCGGCACCCAACCGAATGGGCGAAGGATGAATCTGTTGCCGACTTCATCAGACGTCGTTTTGGCCCCAATGTTGCAGATAATCTAGTCTCTGCTGTGTACCATGGAATCTATGCTGGTGATATCGATCGATTGAGTGCCCAAGCACTATTGGGTAGCATTCGCAACCTTGAGGGAGGCATTGGGGGCATCGGTGGGTTGGTTTCTGGTGGAGTTACGGCATCCCTTATCTCCAGGTCAATCTCTAAAACGAGAACTCGGAATATGGATGATTTCATGGCCATAGACGCCATGCCCGCAGGCCCCGAATTAGTGCGCCGTCAGCATGATTTAGAAGTCCTTGCGGCCGGAGCTAGTACTTTCACCTTTAAGAGGGGAGTCGGCCAGCTTATTCAAGCACTGATTGCTTCATTGAAAGCATCCGGCAAAGTCGACCTCCGATTGAACACAGAGATCAAAGCTTTGAGTAAAGAGTCTACTGCTGCCATTGCTGTATGTGAATTATTCTGCATTGCCATGCTATGTCCCTGAACTCCCTGGACCCTGAGATTGATGCTGACTGTCAATAGATGGAATATTGGTCACACAGGCACAATCAAATCAAGACATTTGACTATCGATATGTCATCTCTACTATCCCTCCAGTTTCACTTGCGAACATCATGCGCAAACCCGAACAGTCACATGCCGAGATGATCCCCGTCGGCTTAACCCCATCTCTACTACGCAAACAGAACTACGCCGTGACGGTAATGGTCGTTAATCTCTATTACCCAAATCCCAACCTTCTACCCGTGGAGGATGGCTTTGGATACCTCATACCGCGTTCGATCCCCTACAAGCAGAACCCAGAATGTGGACTTGGTGTCATCTTCGCCTCGTCCTCTAGTGTAGGGAACGGAGCGGACCCTTCATCATCTGAAGTCAGCCAAGATTCTGCACCTGGAACGAAACTCACCGTCATGCTAGGTGGACATTACTGGGATGGTTTCGAAGAGTATCCAGACCACGACACTGCTGTGAAAATGGCCCGCGACATGCTCAAGAGACACATGAATATCACCGATACTCCGACTGTCGCGCGGAGTCGTCTCCAGAAGGATGCTATTCCTCAGTACACAGTCGGCCATCTGGACCGTATGTATAAGCTCTCGCACACAGTTCGCAAAGAGTACAGCAAGCGGCTCATTCTTGCGGGAAACTGGTATAATGGCGTAAGTGTGGGCGACTGTGTCAAACAGGGTATCCTATCTGCCACCTACGGCATTGGAAGAATCCCGCTCAATGATGAGCCTAGTCCGTGGCGTCCATGGACTTCCTTTGATTATGAACGTTGGAACCTCCGGGGTGGCATTGTGACGTCTCCTGTTCGTCTTGTTGACTCCGAAATCTGATACCATGTGACTGGATCATGTGGTTTTTCTACTTGTGTCTGGGAATGTACACGAAGGTCTAAGCCATGTATATTAAATGTATTATTGTAATATATATTTTTCTTGTTGAAAGTTGGAGATCGACGGCATTAGCAGGATACCAAACGTTTAAGGTGTTCACTTCCTAATGTCTAATCCAATTCCAGCCCATGTTCGGTCAACAGAATGTTGGATTTAATCCATTTATGAAGTCTGTTACTCTCCTCAGTTCTTAGATCCCAATTCAGGATCAAGGGCGGGGGAGCACCAGGACTCCCGATTGAGGGAACCGGATAGATGTGGCAGCAGCCTGAATCCCTCGCAGTCGAAGCGATGGGTGACTGGAAGGCTAGAACCGATTGGCGGCAATGTATCCTGCCATGAAGGTATACCACATCACACTTCCCATCACGTGTCACAATGATGTAGGATAGCCTGATAGCCCCCGACGGACTCCCAGGGTGGTTGCAGGTAGCCCTGGTGATGATTATATGCATATGGGCACATACTCAGCACATGGGCATGGGGTATTGAATCTGATCTTACCCCGCGTTTAAGGTTCAAAAAGGCACTCAAGGAATCTCATTGCTTTCACCATTCTTCTTATCACCATTGGAATCAAAGCCCAACACATCCAGCTGCCGCACAAGTTCCTGAATCTTGATGACCTTCTCCAACTGCTCAGGCAACAGGGCCTCTCCCTGCTGCTTCTTGTCGCGAAGATCCCGCGCCTGGCGGAGTTTCTTCTTCAGACCGCGGGCTTTCTTCTCCTTCTCAGCTTCGAGATCAATCGGCTCTTCAGTAGGCTTTTCTTCCTTAGGTGCGGGTGCCGGGGCACGCCAATTGTTTGACTCTGCGCCCTTGCCCTCAGCGGTGGGGCCGGCTTCGTCAGTTTCCTTCGCATTTCGTTTGGCTTCGCGGCGTTTGGCGTTCTTGTTGCTGGCGGCAGTGGTGGCGGTGATTGTAGGTTTTGCTGCGATCTTGGTTTTATCGTCTTCACTACTCAAGGTTTCCGCACCCGGCACCCCGCCTTTTCCGCGGTTCTTCCATGCAGCCGCAGCCCGGTTTTTGTATAGTTCGACGTCTTCGGGAGGCTTGTAGCCAGGGCGCACGCGGATCTCTTTGCGCTTAGATCCGTCGGCACGGACTGAGGAGGGAATGTATCGTTCGCCGGTTTGGGCATTGGTGGTGATGCCGGACCTGGCGACGTTGGAGGCCATGGTGTGGTGTGGAGGGTCAAATTTGAGTAATGAAATTGTCAAATGAGAAATATCTGATAGTAACTTGACAGAGTCAAGCCCCAAGGCAGAGAGCAATAGCTTTAAAGATCGAAAGAGAAAAACAACGCGAACATCGAAAGTTGAGTGCGGAAGGCCGGAGGCTCGGCCAATCAGCGGACCGGCAATTCCCGCAGATTCAGCCTTCGCAACTTCAACCTCACAACTTCACCTCTCGTTGCCCCATCCTTCAGTCCAATCCTTTGATTTAGGTCGTGTGAAAACACCCCAATCCCTCACAATGGCTGGCGTATGTCTATACTCCCTCTCCCAGATCCTCTATTTCCACTGCTATGTCCAGTACTGACTGACCTCTCGCATGACAGCTCGCAAACGTTATCTACTCGCATGTCTCCCCTTCCTAGGTCCTACGATCGCGATCGAAATTGTCCAATTGAAATCTAACCGAGGCATTATTCTCTGTGTTTAGGACCTTCATCCGCAAGAACACTGTTCTCCTGACCACTGCTTTTGCCGGTGCCTTTGCTTTTGAGCTGTGGGTTATATCGAATCTCCGAGCATGCTAGGCATGTCGCGCCCTTAATGCGGAAGACTGACCATGAAATGTCAAAACAGTGCCTTTGACATCACCTCCAACAAGGTCTGGGACAGCTGGAACCAGGGCGTATGTGAACCTCTTTCCCGATTGACCGTCTACAATACCCGAGGCTAGGACCCACGCTGACTATTTCTCTCTCACCCTACAGCGCCAATGGAAGGACATCAAGCACCGTTATATGGTTAAGGAGGAGGAGGAGGACGAGTAAATAGACTTGCCGAAAGTGATGTTGGGTATACCCTACAGCGGGTAAGGGGGCATGGAAAAGCCAGCGAAGCTCATGCCTGTTGTTTCTCATCCCATATGTGGGCTTGTACGTGATAGATGGAAATCTGTATTTTGACTTGCAATCCTTCTGGTCCTCTGCATGGTTTATGCGTTTTACCGCCTTCGTATACATCAAAAACACACGGAGTGTTCTTGCATATAAAGCTAAGATCATGCTTGAGGCAAATAGATCAGATTATTAAAGTGTCTCATCATCAAATACATCTGGGAAGAGGCCCCATAAGCGGCTGTATTGGTCTTTATAACTTCAAATGTTCAAAATGTGGCGTGTTTCCTGTGGGTAGTCAGGCCATGGATGTGGCGTTTACTGAGAGACCGGTCCCATCGATGTCATAGCGAAATATGTTACCTTCCGGTCTCTACAAACGATCCCTAATTTGATTTCTTGTATCCCTTTTTTTTGTCCTTTTGGACCTTGAGCTCCACATTCAAATTTTAACCGCGTATGACTTCACCGTCTCTGTGCTGATCTGTTCGCCTGCATTGGTCCACCTTCACCCGTTGCTCTCACCTTCCCCCACTACAAAGTATTAGTGTGTGAGCAACGTGAACTACATCTGAGAACCTTATCGACGAGATCCGGACCGATCGCCTGAACTCTCCCTTGAAAATTTCTTTTCCGCCTGCATACCCGCGAAGAAACCACCTGCGTCGGACCATTACTACCTTGAGCGCATTGTCGCGACAACGGCGCTCCATTCCATCACCCACTTGTGATAGCCCGAGCGGCCGCTACGATAGCTCGGCCACAACGACAAATCATGCTCATGCTCGGGGAATGTGAGAAGCTGCTCGGTGATGGTCTTCTCCGTTTGCCCAAGAAACACAATTTCCGCTATGGGCCCGCTGCCGAGAAGGACCTGCTAGAGCTTCTTTTCCGATCGCTTGTCGGACACAACACAGATCTGCTACAACAGCTGTTCCCAGAAGGAACTCCGGCCGGGCCATGGAAACTGGCGGAGGCTCAAGGTGCCCGGGAAGGAGCTGAATACAGCGAGGCAGCGAGGGGCAAGCGCTGCGGTCATATCTTCCGTGCTGGGGAAGCCACATACCGATGCGTGACCTGTGCCGCGGATGATACGTGCGTGTTGTGCAGTCGATGTTTCGACTCATCAGATCACACCGGACATCAATATCAGATTTCGCTTTCCTCCGGAAACTGTGGCTGCTGTGATTGTGGTGATGACGAAGCATGGCGCCTTCCGTTGTTTTGCGCAATCCATACCGATAGTGGTAATGCCAAGGGTAAACGGGCGCAGCGGCCATTGCCTTCTGAACTTGTGGATTCAATCCGCTTGACTATATCCCGTGCACTCGACTACTTCTGCGATGTTATCTCTTGCTCCCCGGAGCAATTGCGGCTGCCGAAGACTGTCGAGGGCATCAGGCAAGATGAGGAGGCCTCTCGGTTGCGTCCGGACTGGTATGGCGCTGGCGACGAAGAGGAAGAAGAACCGGAATTCGCGGTCATGCTGTGGAATGATGAGAAGCATACAATTCGCGATGTTTCTCACCAGGTCACCCGTGCTTGTCGCGAACGAGATAGCTTTGGCCTTGCGCGGGCTCATGAAACAAACGATATGGGCCGCAGTGTGATAAAGTATTCGAAGGACCTGAACAGGCTCTTAGGTGTTTCTAAAATCATTGAGGAGATCAAGGTTACTGTCACGGTGCGCTCTGCGCGCGACACTTTCCGCGAGCAAATGTGCACAACGATAGTGGAGTGGTTGGCTGATATTGCCGGCTGTGAAATCCTCGAGGACAATGAGATTTTCAGACAAATCATCTGTGAGGAGATGCTTACGCCCTGGAAGAAGGGCAGTGGGGGATATAACGAAGATATTGGCATGAAGGGCATTGACGACCACCAGCGGACTGAAAGTCTTCCAGGTCGTACGCTCATGATCAATTTGCCTAACCATGGTCAGGTGATCTTGACCGCCAACGAAGACGAAGACGATATGCTTGATGAAGATGGTATAGACGAAGATGAAGACGAAGACTATGTCGAGGCACACGATGCGGATGATGAAGATGACGATGAAATGGACATCGAACTCTCTCGTGACCAGGATGAAGATGATGATATGGTCTTGGCAGGTGCAGATGACGAACTTGCTCTAGCAGAACGCATCCTCGCCGGACTGACGGGCACTCAGCCGCCACCTCCTCGACCGGCACCGGCTCAAACCGCAGAACGGCCCTCTGCAGAACGAGGCCCGTCTGCATCTCAGAGTCCAGGTCCTGAATCCGCCCCTACTGGCTATATCCCCATCCCTAAGACTCCTGGTTCGCACCGGCAAAGGCCTTCCAACACAGACAGCCACTGGCAAGTTCGGCCGCCCATTCCCGGTCCAGGTGAAAAAGTACCTCCGTATGAAGACTTGTGGCAGCGTACTCGCCTAGACTGGATGGTGCTCTATGACTTGAGGTTGTGGAAGAAGACACGAACCGACTTGCGTGATCTCTACATTAGCACTGTTGTCAATGTTCCTCAGTTCAAGCGCATTATGGGTCTTCGTTTGTCGGCATTGTACACGGCTCTGGCTCAACTGTACCTCATCGCGGACCGAGAGCCGGACCACTCGATTGTCAACCTTTCATTGCAGCTTCTCACCACTCCCTCCATCACGGAAGAGATTGTCGTGCGAGGCAACTTCCTCACTAAAGTGATGTCTATCCTATACACCTTCTTGACCACGAGACAAGTCGGTGAACCACAATCCGTCAACCCCAACGCCACTCTGGCATTTGATGCTGGCTCGGTTACAAACAGACGTCTCTACCACTTCTTCCTTGATCTGCGATATCTTCTCCAATCTGAGTATGTACAGCACCGTGTGCGGACCGAGGAACAATATCTTCCCCAATTCCTTGACCTCGTCAAGCTGTCACAGGGTATTTGCCCTAATGTCCGCGCTGTTGGTGAACACGTTGAATACGAGACGGATGCTTGGATCAGTGCGTCGATTCTCATGCGAGAGATCAACCGACTTTGCCGCCAATTCTGCGAGTCTTTCCGCAACCCTGAAATTGACAACGGTGGCAACCTGCTGAGGGCAATCGAGACCACCACTACTACTGCGATTATCCATTCAGCTGGAGTAGAACGCAAGCGGTTTGACCAGGCAGAAATAAAGGATGAAGTAAGATTCAAGCTGCTGCCACCTTTCGATTTCGAGGTAGGCGCTTCTGGCCAAGTCCCGTGTCATCGCGTAGTTGAATTCGTGGTGGAACGTGGATCTATCAGTTTCCACCACGCCCTTCACTACACGTTGTCATGGCTTGTTGAATGCGGAAGAGACATGAGCAGCGAGACTATGCGCGAGGTTCTCTTTGCCGCTGCCAATGACGCGAGGAGTGAGATCCATGCCGCTAAGAATGCAAACCCTAGTAGTATTGATGATGTTTTGCTTGCCCTTGGGCCGGAGGACTTGCTCCTGGCCATGTTTGACTATCCACTTCGAGTTTGCGCTTGGCTGGCGCAAATGAAGGCTGGCATGTGGGTTCGCAATGGTCTCAGCCTTCGGCATCAAATGTCCCAGTACCGTGGAGTCTCTTCTCGTGACTTTGCCTACTACAGAGATATCTTCCTTCTCCAGACTGCCCTAGTTACTTGTGATCCCAGCAGAGTTCTTGCTTCCATTGCGCACCGCTTTGGCATGGTTGACTGGATGGCCCGGAACTACATGCCCCGTCCTGGATACGAAGATGCCCAGATCGTGGATGTGGCAGAGGAATTTGTTCATCTACTGGTGATCCTCCTGACGGACCGAACATCTCTGACTGCCATCGATGACAGCACTCATCTCACCCGCGAAAACATCAAACGTGACATCGCTCATGTCTTGTGCTTCAAGCCGCTGTCTTTCTCTGACCTTTCGACCCGCCTCAGCGACAAGCTTCTGGACTCGGACATGTTCCAAGATGTGTTGGAAGATGTCGCCAACTTCCGCCCACCCGAGGGCTTGAGTGATTCTGGTACTTTCGAATTGAAGCCCGAACATCTTGATCTTATTGATCCATACAGCGCACACTATACAAAGAACCAAAGAGACGAAGCAGAAAACATCTACAGGGAATGGATGGCGAAAAAGACAGGCAAGAATGCCTCTGACATTGTTTTTGAGCCGAAACTTCGACCCGTTAGCTCCGGCGTGTTCTCCGATCTCCCCCGATTCGCCGGAACGATGCTGTTTGCACAGATTGTTCACCAATGTTTGGAATACGTTATTTCATCAAAAGAGTGTACACCGACTATTCCACCGACCCGTGTTGAGACTTTCCTTCAAGTGATTCTGCATCTTATCCTTGCAGCAGTGTTAGAAGATGATTCCGAGGAAACTGATATGGTAGAAGAGCATTCCAATTCTTTCAACTGGAATGCTTTGTCAAAGGCTCGAGAGATCAAGGCTGGCCATTTGACTATTGTTGGTTTATTGGAGAGAATTTCCGTCACGACTGAATTCGCTGCATCTGGCCCTAAAATCCGACACATACTCAAACGTCTGTGGCAAAAGCGCCCTCGCACGTATTCATCGGCAACTGCGTCTCTCAAATTCCCCTTTGACCGAATTGACACCAACTCTCCTGCAATTGATGCGGATAATGACAAGGAGATCAGGAAGAAGCAAGCATTGGAGAGGCAAGCCAAGGTGATGGCGCAGTTCCAGCAACAGCAGCAACAATTCCTGGACAGACAGGGTAACATCGATTGGGGCGAAGAAGATTTCAGCGATCTCGAGTCCGATACAGACGCCACCCCAGAGAAGAAGCTATGGAAGTACCCTAGCGGAACATGTATCTTGTGCCAGGAAGAGACCAGCGATTCGAGGCTCTACGGTACCTTTGCCTTGGTTCATGAAAGCACAATCCTGCGACAGACGGATATTAGGGACTCCGATAGAATTCGTGAGGTGCTCAGAACACCCACAAGTCTGGACAGGTCCGCCGAAGAATTGCGACCATTTGGTGTATCCGGAGAGAACCATACTACCATCAAGCGTCTTGACTCCTCTGGTGGTGAAGTTATTAGCGAAAAGATTGGACTGAGTAAAGGGTTCAACGCAAAGAGTACTCTTCCTGGGCCTGTGACTACTGGCTGTGGACACATAATGCATTACTCCTGTTTTGAGCAGTACTTTGCGGCGACACAGCGGCGACACTCTCAGCAGGTTGCACGTCACCATCCCGAGAACACTGATCTCAAAGAGTTTGTCTGTCCTCTCTGCAAGGCTCTTGGGAATGCGTTCCTTCCCATCACCTGGAAGGGCAAGGAAGAGTCTCCACTTGTCCCGCTCAGCCCCTCCGAATCATTCGACCAGTGGATTCAATCAGGCCTCAAGCACACCTTGAATCAACAGCGAAACTTCCCAGTCCTTATGGAGAAGGAGAAGGCCTATCCCCAACCGTATACCGACGTCTTCATCGACTACTTGTCTAAGACCCTGGTCCCTTCGCTTTCCAGTAATATTGACCAACTGAGAGCCCCCTTTTTCCCAGCAACTGCCCCTGCACAATACATCACGCCAGCGCGCATGCCTATGCCCGGTGTTTTCCCTCCCACCGAAGACCTCGCGCCTTCCAGCCCACTTCAGCAGGTGTCGAGTCCCTTGGACAGCCCTGTGTCCGAACTGCTTCAGAGCTACAGGCGGCTCAAGAGCACACTCACGGCGAACCATATCAATTCGATGTTCAACAACACCTCTGAGGCGAATGGCAATGAAGACCTTGTACATACCGATTCTCTAATTCGCAGCTTCGGTTTCAGCATTGCTGCAGTCGAGATCGCGCAGCGTGGTGTCCAGTCAGAGCCTGGCTCGACTTTGCTCGACACAATTCCTTCGCTGACACTTACCCATCTGCGCGTTCTATCAGAGACGGTCTTGACATATGCTGCTGTTGGGTGTCTTCACACCACGAGGCCGTCAAAAAGCAGTCCGACCAATGAGTTCCAGGAGATGCATCGTCAAAAGATCTGCCAGCTACTTGTCGGGCACCCTTGTTTGAGTGGCACAGCCTTGCTCAATGATGTCCGTAACATTGAGCCTCTGCTCGCCGTGGATACCTTTGTGTTCTTCGCAGAGTCATCATTGTCCCTGCTTCCAGTCCTTAATATTGATATCAGACATCTTGTCCGGATATGCTTCGTGGCTGAGATTGTTAAGGTCGCTGTCACTTTCATCCTTTGGCCGCTGGGTTTGAAAGAGGAACTCGCCACCCACTCCGAGGACCATACTATGGCCGCCGATGTATCTGAAGAGCAATTCGGAGTGACCAAACAGTTCTTCGACTCGATCGTTGCTGAACTGAAGGCGAACTCGCTTGGCCGTGCTGAAGGTTCCTCCTTCCCCGCTGAGAGTGGTTATGTCAAAGATGGAGAGGAAACTGCCACCCCAGGTATCATTACTGCCGTGCGGCGACTTGTTACGAGCTATGGATTGGCATTCTTGCGCAAGGCAGTTATCCTTCTTCATGTTCAGCACGGCGTCGAGTTCCCTAACACAGGATTCGCCGATGTGGAGTCCTCTGAGCTTGAGCGCCTAACCAAAGCACTTCAACTACCTTCTCTTGACGAGATTCTCATGTCTGTCAAGCCCGCACGGAAGACGAACAGCCCCTTCGACGCAGTCATTTCAGGATGGATCTTCCACTGGAATGCCTCGCGCTCAGGCATCCGCTTCGAAGACCACCGTCTCTGGCCCAGTCTGTCGCACCCTGCTATCTTTGAGCTGGTTGGCCTGCCCAAGTACTTTGATAGCCTTATTGAAGAGGCAAACCGTCGCCGTTGCCCCAGTTCGAAGAAGGAGCTCACTGACCCCAGTATCTGTTTATTCTGCGGAGAAATATTCTGCTCACAGGCAGTCTGCTGCATGACAAACAAGCTTGGCGGCTGCAACCAACATCGTCAAAAGTAATTATACCCTCCCACTCCTTGCATGTACTCTTCAACTAACCAGTCTTCCATAATAGATGCGGCAAAAACATTGGTCTTTTCATCAATATTCGCAAATGCACGGTTCTCTATCTGCACAACACGAACGGATCATGGCATTACGCGCCCTACCTCGACCGTCACGGTGAAGTCGACCCCGGTCTCCGCCGCAACCGCCAGCTTATCCTCAATCAGAAGCGGTACGACCGGCTACTGCGCGATGTTTGGTTGTCACACTCGATCCCTGCAACCATCAGCCGCAAGCTGGAGTCCGAGATGAACAACGGAGGCTGGGAGACGATCTAAAGAATAACGAAAATTGGGTTTCTTTTGCGCTTGTTGGCGTGCGTGCGCTTAGATTTCTTACTTTCGAATCTTTAGCGGCGAATTGGAAACGATCCTCATCGCGTCTTTTAATCGCCTTTCTCGTTTCCTTTCGTCACTATGCATCACTACTCTGTTTTCATCTGTTTCACTGTATATCGAACATGGTTTTCATCAATAGGTTCACTTGGTAGTTATGATTCAAAAATACCAGGCTACATTCAACTCGAATTTGGATTAGATGTGAATCATCATTGCTGATTCCCCCGAGGTAGTCGACATGACTTTATTATGCTGCATATATTCCAAGGTTGGTCCTTTATAGTTCCCAAATAGGCTTAGTGCTAACCCCAGTTAACACGATGTCTACCCGCTGCGTGGGTGTACCTACCCTACTCGTCTCTCACTTTCATTGGAACACTCTGATCTTTTATTTTCCCAACTTCATCTACCGGTTCTGCTTTCTCCACATTGATCCTTCACTCTCAACGTTGATATACCTATTCCAATTCTCTAACTCTGCACTGTTCAACACCCGACGCACGTTGTTTTCTCAACACTGATTCCTCTGTTTGTTCGCCGTGTTGCTTGTTGATTTTTTCTTTTACTGTTTGACCTACTCTTGTATCTGGCAATTCAGTTTCATCTCAGTTTGACCTCTCTTCACTTTGAGACGACGTATCTGGCAACTCAATGGACACTCTTTACCTCCTCCTACACCGGGAATGGGGAAGAAGGACCGCAATTCCTCGGCCACCGCTGCGACAAGCAACACCTAAATGAGGGAAGAGAGACGATATAGGTTCGACACTGAAGCTGCTGTGTATGATCGCCTCCACAAGAACCGTCCGGCCGGCCATCATCTTTTTCCCAAGTGCATCGCAAGGGGAAATATCTTGTACTCAAGTTTGTTTCCAGCAGGTTATGCGAGTATACTGGAACGTCGTGAGGGAGAACTACTTTTGATATATGGCATAGCCTGAACGCAAACGAGCGGGCTTATGTTGAAGGTGAATGCTTGAAGGCAATCCACGCATTTCGGTCAATCTCCATTCGTCTGGACGACCCAGGGATGCACAATGTTCTGTATGCAAGGGAAAGTCGGACTTTGACGCTTCTTGATTTTGAGGTCGCTGTGGAGCTTCTGCCCGATTCATACATCCCCACGAATTACGAGATGAAGCGAATCTTCAGATCAGCCTCGACCCTGGAAGGAGAACAAGGCGGTTAAGTCCGACTTCGTCATGTTCTCGGTGTTTTGGTTTTTTTCTTTCTTTTTTTAACTGTATTATTAAAATTTGCGAGTGACCTGACTCCTGTATCTATTAGCATATGTCTTCCCGCCCTTCACTCGATGGCAAGAGACATTTGAGTCACCTAGTAGCGATGAATATATATTGATACCCAACATGCTTTCTATATCCTGCACATTTACGGTCCATATACCTAGTTCACTCGTAGTACATATCGGACAAGAATCATAAAAAAATACAAAAGCCATCGCCCGGAGTCCGGCAGCTTGAGATCAAACGGCACTCGAGCTGAGGATGGACGGGGATCCAAGAGGCATGCGCCAATGTCGCCAACAACCGCTAGGCCAAGTTCCCACCCATCCAGTTCTACACCGAGCAGTGCCATCTGTCAAGTAGATTCAAATTAGAGAATAGCGATGCAAGTACTAGGTTGCCTTCATATTGAAATGCCGATCTTGCTTAGGGAAAATGTGACCAAGCTTGTTCGGAGACAGTCTTATCAGTGCCAAGCCGGATCTTCACTTCTTAAACATGAGCCTTTTTTAACTTCAATCCCAAGCAACTTGAGCTCGCGAATCATGAATAACGAGCAGTTTCGCCGGCTACTAGCCGACCAGTCATCATCAAAACCAAAGGACCAGAGCCCAGCGCCTGGTCGCGATACGTCGCGTGGTGGCGCAACTCCGGGCGGGTCACTGGGGTCGCGAATGCGGTCCAGTATTCCCATGACACCGTACGTCGCTAGATTTGCGGATTGCTATGATTTCGGAGGAAGCTAACAACCATGGCCTTGCTCTAGACGTTCAGTTACTGGTGTGGACTTTGCTCGTCAGCTATTTGACCAACGTCGCGAGGGCGATCGACCTTCGAAGCGATTCAAGTCCTCCGCCGCGCCCAAGGGTACCTCGCTACCCACCGGTTATCAGGATCGTGCGAAATTGCGCAATGCGGAGGACGAAAATGAGAACAGCACGGGTCTGGAGGCACGTATCAAGGCACTCGAGGATATGGTTAAGTTGGGACAAATCGACCAAGCTACCTTCGACAAACTCCGCCGAGACCTCGGAGTCGGAGGTGACCTCGCAAGCACACACATGGTCAAAGGGCTGGATATGGATCTACTGAGAAGGGTCAGAGCTGGTGAGGACGTGTCGCGAACGGCCGAAAAACCTGCTCCACCCCCGAAAAAGAAGACGCAGATGAGGAATTCGAGCGTATGATGGAAGAGAAGGGGCTCGAGGAGATTTCCGCTGTACCTAAGCAACAGAAAGAAAAGAAGAAGGGGACCATGGCACCGCCGCCTGCTAGGCCTAAGACCCGCGATGAAATCCTGCGGGAATTGAGGGCAAGCCGGGCTGCTGCCGCACCTGCTCCGCCGCCGGAGTCCATACTCGGCTCAAAATTCAAGAAGCTGAGCGATGGAAAGCCCGAGAAGAAGAGATTTGTGGAGCGTGATGAGACCGGTCGTCGACGCGAAGTGCTCCTCATCACCGATGCGCAAGGAAACACGAAGAGGAAGACCAGGTGGCTTGATAAGCCAGTTGAAGTGCCTGAGCCTGCCGCGGGAGACCTTATGATGCCCGATGCAAGTGTCAAACCCCTCGGTATGGACATTCCAGCTGATATTGCTGCCCGTGCCGCTGCACAAGAGGCACCCGAGGATGACGACGACAACATATTTGCCGGTGTCGGTGATGATTACAATCCTCTCGCTGGACTCGAAGACGAGTCATCGTCTGATGAAGATGGCGAAGTGGCAGGTGCGGCTACTAGAAAACCTGAGAAGGCTTTTGTCAGTGAAGAAGAGAAGGAGCCTGCTGCGTCTGAAACAGCACCTGTGAAACCCAAGAACTACTTTGCGACTGGGACCTCGACTACATTAGAAGAGGAGTCTGTCGATCGATCCAATCCCCTCACAAGAGATCCAACCATTCTTGCCGCCCTCAAACGAGCTGCAGCCCTCCGACAGCGCTCTCCCTCGGCAGATGGTGAAGAAGATCAGTCTTCTGATACAGCCCTTCGTAACAAGCGCTTCATTGAAGAAGCACGCCGGCAAGACGCCATGGATGCTGCAGATATGGATATGGGATTCGGAGGAAGCCGCAACGAAGACGGAGAGGAGGAAGACGATGGTCCCCTGCTCGACTTTGACGACAACGAGCGAGGCGGGAAAAAGAGAAAGCGTGGCCCCAAGAAGAAGAAGGGTGACAAAGATAGTGTCACGGATGTTATGCGCGTTGTCGAGGGTCGCAAGAAGGAGACTTCATGAGTGTCATTGGCAGGAGGTCTTGGGCCTTCCGTTGTCTCCTACATGTACTTTCTAGTATAGAATGGAATACCCTACGTACTATGCTATGTTCTTCTCTACCTGTCTGCCGAATTTCCATCATGGCGCGGGGGCCATTCGATCACCGGCGTTTACAACCTGTTGGATTCCTTTTCCTGACTTGGTGAATATCATTATAATGAGATTACATCTACGGCACATCGTTCCATATACTCCACGTATTATATATACAGGTACTCGGCTGCGTATCCAGACTTCACTAAAGACAACATAGGACTTTGGTAATCTGAATACCTAGTTCGCTTGATAGAGATCACCTTGGGTAGACGCATTACAGCATTAAGAATATTCCCATGTCTTTCCTAGCATCTCGTTTGAAGGTTATTCTCTGCCGTGTAGTCCGGTGGACACCTGCGTCACCATCTAGTAAGCCTTGCTTGTACGGTTCAATGTATTTAGTCCGTCGATATCTTCGGCGTCGGACGTGTATGAGATGAGTTTACGTGGCTAACGTGTCCATGTGATCTCAGGCTTATGCTTTGTCTAAAGGGGACGTGTGTCTTGCCTCTACAGATGGATATAGATGGCTGCATATCTTTATAATACCGTACAGGATATCAATATACCGACGTAGATACCAATATATCCAAATGGGAGACAATGGACTTCCCAGACTGACTCTTGGACTTCGCTGTCGCATCTTCTTAGACAGGGCGTATAGCCAGTGGAGACATGGGACATGTTAACTTAGTGAGGGTGGTACTTTCCCTATTTGAGACAGCCCTACTAGTAATTAGCTACTTTTCCCAAAACAGAAGGAACCCCCAGCTTCACTCCCAGCTTCAACCTATAAATACCCTCCTCCCCCCTCTTCTCTTCCAATTTTTTTCTTCCTCCTACATCCATCTTGCTTCCATCTGTCCATCCACTTCCCATCCACTTCCCATCAATCTTTCATCAATCTTTCATCCCCCCATGGCGACTTGGGCTTTTGTTCATCATTCATGGCTTCATGGCCATCTTCTCTCTACAACCCTCTCTTCTTCTGCGTCTATGTGACGCGTCTACACCATGGTCACGTCTACACCATGGTCACGTCGCCTTGGTGATGTTCACTGGTATGTTCCTTCCATCATTTGCTCCTTCCATTATTTGTTCCTTCCTTCCGTTGCTTCCTTCCTTCCCTTTCCTTCCCTTTCCTTCCTATGTCTCGCCTTGTTGTCTCTGTTTCCCATTGTGCCCCTTCCCAACCACTCCATGTGTTCGTCTCATGTTGTAATATTGCTTTCGTCCCATGGTACCATTGTATCATGCCATCATGCCTGCCTCTCAATACCCCATCGTGTGTCTATGCTTATCGTTCCTTCATGTCCCACATCGATGAGCAATGTTGGAACCTGTTCGGCTACCCAGCTAATGAATTACAGAGACCAAAACACAAGTCTATGCTTGTGATTCATGCCGACTCCGCTTGATGTCTTCCCTCTGCTCATGGGATGAAAGGCCTCATGATGACCGGTCGTGGTTCAGGTGAGAACTCTAGCGTTATCAACCCCACGGTTCTTTTGGCTCGCATCAACGAGTGGAAGACCTCACCAGTCCATTGGCTGACGCAGGGAAACTTTTTCTCCTCTGCTTCTTAGGGATCTCACTTCTGCATTGTCCATCATACACACTTCTTGTCTTGCCAAGTGGCGTTTGATCTCCATACCAGGTGAGAACTCTAGCGTGATCAACCCCACGGTTCTTTTGGCTCGCATCAACGAGTGGAAGACCTCACCAGTCCATTGACTGACGCAGGGAAACTTTTTCTCCTCTGCTTCTTAGGGATCTCACTTCTGCATTGTCCATCATACACACTTCTTGTCTTGCCAAGTGGCGTTTGATCTCCATACCAGGTGAGAACTCTAGCGTGATCAACCCCACGGTTCTTTTGGCTCGCATCAACGAGTGGAAGACCTCACCAGTCCATTGACTGACGCAGGGAAACTTTTTCTCCTCTGCTTCTTAGGGATCTCACTTCTGCATTGTCCATCATACACACTTCTTGTCTTGCCAAGTGGCGTTTGATCTCCATACCAGGTGAGAACTCTAGCGTGATCAACCCCACGGTTCTTTTGGCTCGCATCAACGAGTGGAAGACCTCACCAGTCCATTGACTGACGCAGGGAAACTTTTTTCTCCTCTGCCTTTAGGGATCTATCCAATCAACCGCCCAATCAGTCCATTCACCCATCCAGTCCACCATCCACCAAGTCATCCATCCAGTCAACCATTGAGCCAACCCCCAGCCAATCCTCCAGTCAATCCAGTCAATCCAGTCAATCCAGTCAATCCAGTCAATCCAGTCAATCCAGTCAATCCAGTCAATCCAGTCAATCCAGTCAATCCAGTCAATCCAGTCAATCCAGTCAATCCAGTCAATCCAGCCAACCCAGTCAATCATCCAGTCAATCCTTTCAGTCAACAATCTCCACTTCCAGCCAATTCTCCAGCCAATTCTCCAGTCAATCCAGTCAATCCAGCCAACCCCGTCAATCATCCAGTCAATCCTTTCAGTCAACAATCTCCACTTCCAGCCAATTCTCGAGTCAATTCTCCAGTCAATCCAGTCAATCCAGTCAATCCAGTCAATCCAGTCAATTCAGGCAATCCAGCCAACCCCGTCAATCATCCAGTCAATCCTTTCATCAACAATCTCCACTTCCAGCCAATCCTCCAGTCAATCCAGTCAATCCAGCCAACCCAGTCAATCATCCAGTCAATCCTTTCAGTCAGCAATCTCCACTTCCAGCCAATTCTCCAGTCAATCCAGTCAATCTTCCAGTCAACCATCCAGCCAATCAAACACTTGCAGTCTTACCGTGGCGGGCTTCGGCTTCAGGACAATCGGCAGGCTGGTCAAACAATTCACTTCACCTAACTGTTTCAATCAAGCCAATTCAACCAACTACTTCAGTCAACCACCTTAATCAACCACCTCGATGAAGCACTTCCAGCCTGACCGTGGCGGGCCTTCCGGCTTCAGGACAATCGGCAGGCTGGGCAGTCAATGCACTTCGATATCACCCACTTCTAGTCTGACCGTGGCGGGCTTCGGCTTCAGGACAATCGGCAGGCTGGTCAATCACCCACCTCGATCACCCACCCTATCACCACCCCCAATCAACCACCTCGATAAACCACTTCCAGTCTGACCGTGGCGGGCCTTTCGGCTTCAGGACAATCGGCAGATTGGTCAATCACCCACCTCGATATCACCCACCCTGATCACCCACTTCCAGTCTGACCGTGGCGGGCTTCGGCTTCAGGACAATCGGCAGGCTGGTCAGACAACTATCCACTACAACTATCCACCTCGACGAATCACCTCGACCAATCCACTTCACCCATCCAGTTCAATCCACTTAGATCAAAACCACCCTCGAGCAACCACTTCCAGCCTGACCGTGGCGGGCTTCGGCTTCAGGACAATCGGCAGGCTGGTCAATCACCCACCTCGATAACCCACCCTATCACCACCCCCAATCAACCACCTCGATAAACCCCTTCCAGTCTGACCGTGGCGGGCTTCGGCTTCAGGACAATCGGCAGCTGGTTTGGTCAGCCAACCACCTCGATAAACCACTTCCAGTCTGACCGTGGCGGGCTTCGGCTTCAGGACAATCGGCAGGCTGGTCAATCACCCACCTCGATAAACCCCTTCCAGTCTGACCGTGGCGGGCTTCGGCTTCAGGACAATCGGCAGGCTGGTCAATCACCCACCTCGATAACCCACCCTATCACCACCCCCAATCAACCACCTCGATAAACCCCTTCCAGTCTGACCGTGGCGGGCTTCGGCTTCAGGGCAATCGGCAGCTGTTTTGGTCAGCCAACCACCTCAATTAAGCACTTCCAGCCTGACCGTGGCGGGCCTTCCGGCTTCAGGACAATCGGCAGGCTGGTCAGTCACCCACCTCGATATCACCCACCCCGATCACCCACTTCCAGTCTGACCGTGGCGGGCTTCGGCTTCAGGACAATCGGCAGCTGGTTTGGTCAACCGACCACCTCAATTAAGCACTTCCAGCCTGACCGTGGCGGGCCTTCCGGCTTCAGGACAATCGGCAGGCTGGTCAGTCACCCACCTCGATATCACCCACCCCGATCACGCACTTCCAGTCTGACCGTGGCGGGCTTCGGCTTCAGGACAATCGGCAGGCCAGTCTGATCAGCTAACCATTTCAATCAACCACCTCGATGAACTACCTTGACTATAGCCACCGTTCTTCTTGCCCTGTGGCAGTCGATTCATACCAGGTGAGAACTCCAGCGTTATTTCAACCCCACGGTTCTTTTGGCTCGCAACGAGTGGGAGACCTCACCAGTCCATTGGCTGACGCAGGGAAACTTTTCTCTCCTCTGCCTTTAGTGATCTTGACATTCTTTGCCACTTTGCCATATCGAACAGGGCCTTGCCTGCGATAAGTGTTGACCACGCCCGCACTACAGGCTATGGCATCACTGCCAACGTCACCGTCAAAGGCAGAGACAAATACCTCCATCCGCACACCTACACCTTCAGGTAAGGTCTCTGAGCGGACAACACATGGAAAGGAGGTAGAATACAAAACGGACAACTTCCACCCCCCAGCCTCCTTAGGTAGTCAGATAGAGTTCCGCGATGATGGACCTTACCAGCTTTTGCTGACACTTGTTGGTTCTTACCAGGCACCTCCATACCCACAGCGGAGTCAGCAAATTTCCCAACTTGGTCACTCCAAGTCGACGCCGAGAGCTACTTGCCCTTCCGGCCGCCTTTCAAGGCTGATTCCCATAGCTGATCCAGCAGCCTCTGCCGACTCGAATCCACTCCAATTGATTTTCCAATGCATGGTACCGAGGAAATCGTCACTGGCAATCCAAACATTGCACATTCAGGTGAGGTTCCTGAGCGAACAATACATGGGAAGGAGGTTGAGTGCACCAGCGTCACCCTCCATAGGTAGTTAGATAGGTTCTGCGATGGGATCTCACCAGCTTTTGCTGACGCTTGTTGGATTTTACCAGGCATATCCACACTACCAGCTGACTCACCGTGACCTGCCAACTTGTTGCCCACTTGAACGCACTCGCAAGTGGATTTCCAATGCAGCATACATCAGTATGCATGCACCCACACCAACAAACTGAATATTTAGGTGAGGTTCCTGAGCGGACAATACATGGGGAGGAGGTTGAGTGCACCAGCGTCACCCTCCATAGATAGTTAGATAGGTTCTGCGATGGGATCTCACCAGCTTTTGCTGACGCTTGTTGGTTTTTACCAGACATCAACACATCCGTGCCGTCTAGTCGGGCCTGCTTGCCACTCTGTGCTCCGCACCTGTCTCTCCAACATACAAGACAAAGCGATTGCCACTCCTGCATCTTTAGGTAAGGTCCCTGAGCGGACAACACATGGAAAGGAGGTTGAATATAACCCAAACGGACAACCTCCCCCCCAGCCTCCTTAGATAGTTAGATAGAGTTCCGCGATGATGGACCTTACCAGCTTTTGCTGACGCTTGTTGGGTTTCCAGGTCCATACCAACTGCCACTCTCACTAAATCTGCCATCGGCTCAAATTTCCTTGGCACTCGCCCTGCCTACAGCTCAACTCAACTTCTGACCCAATCTTGATCAGGCTTGATGGCGGCAACATGTGGAATTCATCATCGGGTCATTGAGGCTTGGGCATCTAACAAGTCTGTTACGGGAAGAACCTATCTGCCTTCAAATGCAGAACCGAAATGCTTAGTCAGTCCCACAACACCCCGGGGCCGTCTCAAAAACAAAGACAAGACGAAGAGCAACAACACGGCCATTACCAGAAGAGCCTCCAACACTCCGCAGAGCGACAAGGCACTGAGTGAACGCTTGCTCACCGAACGAATCGTCGAATATGATGGAGGATGGATGGACTGGGATGATGATGGATGGACTGGTGGCCACAGTCAAATTACAGAAGCGGAATTGTATCAGCAGTCAATGTGAAGAATCAAAACTGAACATCATACAACACATTGACCTTCAAAGAATTGAGCCTATACAGGTAGAGCTACGCCTAATAATTGCTTTTCGGGATAAAATTGGGGAAGAATCAAGAGAGAATAGCTAAATTAGCTTCTATTTTGCTAAGGATTTCTCGCTTCCACAATCAAGAAGCAACATAGAACCCCTTCGGTTGAGAATTCCACCTTCGGAAGATGTTGACTGCCTCCTATTCGATCAACTGCAATAAGGCAGTGGATTCTCTGTTCACATGCCCGATTTCCATTCTCCCCTCTGCTCAAACAACATCAGATCGATGCTAATTGCAGCCATTTGCCAGAGACACTTGGATACGCTTATTCCCACCCATGGACGTTCTGGGCAAGACAGCATGGTATCGCGGAGCAAAGAACACCGCGATAATTAGATGGGATGTAGTCGGGCAGGGTTTTCCATTAGGCATGAAGGATACATTTAGCCGACTAGGTCACAAACAGAACAGCGCTTTCCCCTGTATCCACATATCCATAGAAATGCGCGTCCGCAAGATGGGTGGGGTTTGTAACGCCAGCAGAATTGCCCCCAACAGCCATGCTGAAGTTGATGAACTAAGCACAATTCCACAACTGTTTCGCGGTATAGAAGCTCAGGAACTCCCGTTTTACGCACATGAAGGAATAACTTGTAGCAAGCGAACAGATATGTGCAGGTTAGCGCGAGGCAAACTTGGTCGGCGAATTGAAGGAATGTAAAGAGTATATCCACTATCTCTGGTGGAATCTTTCGAAAATTGTCTGGTTTCTTGTTCGGATGCCGATGGAATATGGATTTTATCTTGAGAATATATTGAGCCATGTTGGGTGGAATGAGAAGTGAGGGAAATGCGTCTATTTCTCTTTTACGTGGATCGGCGTCATCGACCAACGTGGGTTTATACCACCTTGGGCTTTCCTATTTGGCTCTCGTCCTCCCATACTGACAATCGAATCTTTAGATGTTGCCGTCATCAGCATCACATTCCCGCTAGCAGAGATTATGAATCATATCACTGTGTGCCCAGGTGATTAGACTGCAACTTCCATCACATATCGCCCTCACCTTTCGCCCTCGACCATCAACCTAGGACCAGCCCCAGAAAGACCCCAGCAACTGATCAGGTGCACTAAGAGGCACCGTCAACATGCATATCATGCTGGAAGCATTGAATAATCTCTTCGGTGTTGAAGGCCAAGAGAGATATAAATTCTCACGTTGACACAAGGTTGTGGGCCATGGTCCGTGCGTCTCTCGACCTTGGAAAGCTTACTTCTGACATCTGACATCTGACATCTGACATCTGACTTCTTCCTAACAGCAACTCTCTAGACGATTTCGGCGACCGGATCGCGCGAAAATTGATTTACTTCCATGCTGCTTTTACGTTCATGGGGATACAGGTGCATCATGACGGAGACCGTAAACGTATCAAGGCAGCAGAACCGCAAACCACGCCCGGAAAAGCGGCAAAAGCGGCCGCAATTGACACATTTCCTCTGTCTCCCTCTGGTAAACACCAAATCTCTGCCGCAGCTGGATGAATCGCTCGCAGCCTTCAAAACAACCCATCTCGCGGAACCCGGGCCAGCTACTCAATCGTCCTCCAAGGAGGGGGACAACTTCCGCCTGGGTCTTCCCAGCGCAGCCTTTCGTCCACTGGGCACAATTCACCTTACGCTTGGAGTAATGAGTCTCACCAGCAAAGAACGTCTCGATCAAGCTCTTGCTTTTTTCCAATCCCTTGATCTGGCGGACGTGATGAACGAGGCGGAGCCAATCACCGCTCACACACAACAGAACAGCACCCTGTCGCCGCCCTTGACTGTGTCTCTCGAGTCATTACATGCCCTACCCCAAGACAAATCAGCAACCATACTACATGCTTCTCCGGTCGATCCTACAGGCCGCTTACTTCCATTTTGCGTAAAGCTACGTGACAAATTTATTGAGGCTGGCTTTATCCAGAATGAGCTCGAGAGAAGGCCAGCAGGAAGACAAAAGAATCCCCGCTTTGTCCAAGACAGCCTTCAGGCCTCCGGATCTACTACCGTTTCTAGTGATGCATCTTTAAACCAACAAGAAAGCCAAAATCCCTCTGAGTCCCCAGACGTGTCGAAAATCCCGGACCCATCCATACCTGTAATAACTCGAGAACCAAAACCGCGACCACTGCTCCTGCATGCTACTCTTGTCAACACAATTTACGTCAACGGACGACGGGGCCAGAACAAAGATGCAAATGGCAAATATCCTCCCAAACGCCTAACATTCGACGCCCGCAACCTCATCTCACAATATCGTAATTACTACTCTGATGACAATCGAACTATCCCACACCCAGCACATGCTGGATCTTCCGAGGACACCGAAAGTGACCACCGCCATACGGGATCGTCACCAATCCCTGACGCCGACATTCTTTCCTCCGAGCACAGAAGCCATTCGGCCGCTTCTCTTCCGCGGGGCTACCCTTTCATTTGGGCGAAGGAAATCCCTCTGGATACTATCTGCATCTGCGAGATGGGCGCCAAAGAATTATATCCAGGTGTCAACGACGATCATGGTTTGAATGAACGCCTTGGCGGGGAATATACGGTCGTTGCAGAACGGAGTCTAAATCCATGACTTGACTCTCGGCCCTTGTTGAACAGCATTTGACGGTAAATGATCAATTGGCAATAATACACGTAAATAGGATCATTTTTTGGACATATTTATGAGAATACTAGATTGTTTAGGATATTTGCTTCCATTTCTGTATTGCTAGTGATATTAATGAGTAGACTAGATCCCAAGCCTGCTTGGGTTGTGGATGGTACGTATGCTGGGGATTGCTCATCGTGAGGTGAGTTGTGTCGAAGTGTAGCCCTGCGTCGGCAGCGCAGCGAAGAGAGGCTCTATGACCTCTTCTTAGGGCATATCTGCGATATTCTGACGGGACATTGAAAGCCAGAGGGCGATTACCCCAGCCCGGGTCCCGTGACAATGGGATGAAATGAGGCCGGTGAACTGCTGAGGAGCTGAGATGAAATGGCATCTTGGGTGTGGTTGAAAGAATGTCCCCCAATCAAGTACCACTGGATCATCTCAACCGACTCATGATGGTCTCCTGTCCCCGTTCAACAGACAACTCCGCAGCCTTAGCCTTGATGGCGGTAAGCATGCTGCGCTCGAAATCATCACGGGTGCGCAGCACAGCCTCAACCCACGAAAGCTGCAGATCCCAGTACTCAAGCTTGAATGCTTCGTAAACCTCCACAAGCGCGGGGCCCTTTTCAGTAGCAAGGAGACGAACAAGCCAATCAACCAGTCGCCACTTCTGCTTGATAGTACCCTGGAATGAGTCGGGGTAATTCTCGAAGAACGCAAAGACAGTAAGGACGTCGTCCTTGAATTTGTCTGTGAAGGGGTCGACGTTACGGCGGAATTTAACACCCTTGTTGCGCACTGCAGACAGGTACCGGACCAGCAGCTCGTCCGATAGTTCCTCGACCAGGATCTCGGCCAGGGATGGGTGCAGCACGGAGGAGTAGTCTGCCATGTAGTCTTCAAAGGTGGAGGTAATACGCTTCATGGCGAATTCGCCGTACCAGCGGGACGTGTAGAAGTCCGGTAGCACGGTGTCCAGATCGACCCAGAAGACAAGGCTCACGAACTGCGCCAGGCAGTGCGTGCTCAGATCCACGTAGCCATCGCGCAGGGAATCCAGCTCGATGGTTGCCGTGGTGCCCATGTACTTTGGTGTGACCATAGGCTCGAAATCGGACTTGAACCGCGTCAGGTAGCCGAACTGGTTGCCCTCCTCGTTGTCGTCGATGCAGGAGATCTGGTCGTTGGCTATGCCGATCAGCCAGTCTTGTAACAGCTGTACGCCTTCTTGGTCCGCGCCTTCTACTTGGTGCTTTGCGCATTCTTCGTCCACAAGTGCCTGCCATGCAGTCTGCCGGTTCTTCAAGGCACGGAACATAGCGTCGATGACGCCCTCTACCAGGTCTGCACGGTCTGATGCCCCTGATGCCATGACTTGTTCGTGGAGCATGCGCCACATGTCAGCCAGTGTCTTGGTGCGGAAGTGGCCTTCTGCATTGTTGTCCAGGGCATCTGCGGCACGTTCCACGAGGGACTTTTTGTCCGCGTTGAAAATGCGGTCCATCCATTCTTCGACGGCGTTGATGATGACGGCCTGCCACTTTCGGACTAGTTCTGGCTCGCGGTCGTCAAGAATGTTGGGTTGGAGTTCTGTTGATGCCCAGCCCAGCTTCTTCATTTTCTTATAGTACTTGTCGCTCCAGTGGATGATACTGAGCAGGTTATCGGCTGGAAGCTCGGTATCGTCGATCAAGCTGAGCAGGAAGTCATGCATCATCTGATGATATATATCGGTATATGTTTTGAATATCTTCCATTTCTTCGGGACAAGGCTCTGCATGCCTTGCTTGACCGTGAATAGATCATTGAAGTACCATCGGAATTTCTTTTCCAGGTTTTCCGGATCTGCAAGGAATTGTTCGAGGGTCTCTTCGAATTGGCCCTGGGCGTAAAGCTCAATAGCTTGGATGAATTTGTCTTTGTAACCCCGCACAGTCTTGGGACCAATATTCATGGACTTGAAACGGCTTGCGAGGTCCTTGTGGTCTTTCTGAGCCTCTTGCAAGGCTCGGACGGTATCGTCATTTTTCTCCTCGTTCAATACAACAACAGCAAGACGCACAACCATGCTCTTGTTATCTGCCTGCACCAAGGGGATGAGGTTCATGCAAGCCGTGCCAAGGTGGTCATCAAACCACTCAATAACGGAATCCAACCTGTTAAAGTACTCTCCCAGAGTCTCTTCAGAGCTCGGATCCTTCGCCTTTCGAATCTGATCCATAGCCTCATCGCGGAAATCCCTTAACCGCGAGATCTGCATATGAGCACGCAGAATATTAGGCTGGTTCTCCATATCGTCATCATCGTCTTTGAGCAAATCCTCGACCTCCTGGATATCCGCGTCGAAATTCTCCAGTCCCCGTTTCATCATAAGCGTAGCGTCGAAATGTCGTTGGATCCGCGCAAGTTGGTCAATCTGCGCAAAGTCCTCCACGCTATCCTGCGACTCGGCGCACAGCTTGTCGATCCCTTGAAGCTCGTCTTTCGTTTTCGAGACTTGTCGCTGGCCCTCAGTTAGAGCACCAATGCTGCGTTGCACGGCCTCCAGCTGGTCTCGCAGACCTTCACGCAATCGTGAATCAACTGCCGCCTTCTTCCGCAGGTATTCCGCTTTAAGCCCGCTGATCTTGTCTAGATCCTCCGGGTGCCGCAGGAGGTCTTCAAGTCGCGGCAGCGCGACCGTAGTCTCAATGTTACTGGCTTGTGCCATGGTCATGGTAAGGTAATCAGGGATCTCGTGGTGTCGTTGTTCCGGCTCAATCGCTCGAAGCTAGGTCGAGGGGTGAGTTGTCAATGCTTGCGGGAAGTAACAGCAGCGAACTAAGAAATGAATCCAGGTACTGTCACACTGGGAAGAGCGCAGCCCATAGTCTCCGCTTTTGAAATGCGAAATACTATATCAACTATCACAGGCCGATAGATTGTCGTCGCTGCTGTCATCGGATCGGGGCAGAATACACACGTGACTTACCGCCTTCTAATTGAATTTGCGGGTTCGCGATAATCTCCAAGTCAGCGACGTTTCTCCGCCAGATCACAGGATCAATTACGCTGCAGATATCGGCTGCGGATTCTCATTTACCGATATTCGGATATCCCTGCGTCCACCGCGCTCCAGCCCACCTATTCCGAGTCCGATTCCGCGACTCCGGACAACCTCCAAACCATACCATCCAAAGAACAACATCCGAATATCAGATCCTCTCGATCTCCACAAATCCAACATGTCCTACTTCCGCATCACCCTCATTCGCTCCGCAATTGGACTCCCGCGCCGCTCAACAGACGTTCTCAAGGCGCTTGGCTTGAAGAAGCGTATGGCAACAGTCTTCCACAGCGTCTCGCCCTCCGTCGCGGGTCAAATCATGAAAGTCAAGGAACTTGTCCACGTTGAGGAGTGCCAGTACCGCCTCACGAAACAGGAGGTGCATCTCGAGCGCAAGCCTGATTCTGGATACTATATCGAAAAGAGCTGCGCTGAGCAGCGGGGGGAGCTCGGTGGTCAGTGATTGTTTTCATTGAGCTTCGCGTGGAATGACATGCTTTTCAGACTGGGTTTCCTTTTCACCGGTCTCGAAGACTGAGATGAGGTTTGGGTCTTTTGAAATGCCTTCTACTCGGACGGATGATTGATCGATTGGTCGATCGCGTCCTCTTCTTTCTGTTTTGGCTTTGCTTGCATGGAGCGGGTTGCTTTGTTTTCTCTTTTGGTCATGTACTCTACGTCCACATCTATCGGGCGAATGTCTTTCTGGCAAACTATTGTATTATATGCATTATTACCGTCTAGTGGAATCCAACACTTGAAACAATTATGTGCAATTCGAAAGAACTTGGATAATGATAACGCCACTGCACCAGCAGTTTGGGTAAGGACAGCTAGAACGCACCAGGACTATGTCTTGGGAGCAGTCCGGACAGGCTGAAAAAATAAGATACAAACAAGAAACCGACATCTTCATGCCAAGACTCATGCTTTGTACAAAGTGTCCAGGAAGCCTTCTGCCAGACGGCTGACGACACTCTTATCGGGAATGCTGCCAGCCACACCGTACAGAGCAGAGGTATCACCACGCTTGAGGATGTAGGATTTGCCTTCACGCTTGCGCTGCTCAGCCTTTTCAAGCTCTTTGCCGATGACTTCACTCAGATCAGCAATGAGCTGGTCGACAGCCTTAGCAGTGGGGATAGTGAAGGCACAGTGGATGGCCGCCGGCGATTGCAGGGCGTTCAGGTGCCAGCCTTTAGCAGACAGGTCATCGGCGATATCATAAATGTCAATGGCACCGTTCTTGCTGCGGAAGGCGACCACACTAACAATGGGGTTACCGATGACCTCCATGTGCAGTGAGATGGTCGTGTCAGTCCGAACGGCTGTCTCGAACTTCCGCGCCGCGTTAATTATATCGGTGCAGCTGTTGACGTATCCAGCCTCGCCGACGCTCATGAGACTGGCCCAACAACCGGCGATCAGAGCGCCGGGGCGGGAGCCCGCCACGGAAGGAGAGGCATACACTCCACCGGACCAATCGGGGTAGATGAAATACTGGTTGTTTCGGTATGATTTGTTGCGGTAGATCAAGACCGAGTTACCCTTCGGCGCGAACCCGTATTTGTGGGTGTCGACACTGATGCTGGTCACACCGGGTTGGCGGAAGTCAAAGCCACCCTCTTCCTCGTAGGGCGAGGGGAAGCCGGCCTTCTTGAGGTGGGCAATGACGAAAGATCCCAAGCAGCAGTCAACGTGGAGAGGGATCTTGTACTTGGTGGCAAGATGCGATAGACCAGGGATATCGTCAACAATGCCGTGGGGGAAGTTAGGTGCTGATCCGACAAGAAGGACGGTATTGGGATTGATTAAACGGCGAACAGCGTGCACGTCAACCTTGAACTCGGGCTCCGGGCAAGGCACTCGGTGCAGCTTGATCTTAAAGTAGTTGCAGGCTTTGATAAATGCCGCGTGTGCCGTATCGGGAATAATCCTGCGATGACTGATCAGTCCTACTAGTCAATACCATATAGTATTCCTACGTCAACTTACATCTCGGGCTCAGTAACACCGCGCTCCAGGAAAGCCTTTTGCCGGGCAGCCAAGCAAGCCATAAGAATAGACTCGGTGCCACCGCTGGTGGTTACACCGGCACCATCCGAGGGGGCATTGAACAGAGCGAGAACCTAGATCAGACATCAGCTAGAATGCTCCTTCAAATACCGTACTCTAGACATAGGAATAATATGCATACCATAGCAACCACCTCAGCCTCCATCTTCCGAACACCAGGGAAAACGTCCGGATGAATCGGGTTCGCGACACCAAACTGCCCAAAGGCCTCAGCCTGTAGCTTCAACAGCTCCGCACCTCCATGGTAAACGGCGCCGCTAACGCGACCATCTTCCCAGCGGGTATGTTCAAGTCCAGCCAATTTGTCAAGTTCAGCGCGGACCTGCTCCGGCGACCAGCCCTCCTTGGGCAGTGTAAGATACCGTGTAACATCCGGCCCAGAGTTAACCAGCTTCGACTCGAGATTCGTGATCGCAGTGCTCACTTGCTTATCAACCTGGCCGCGGACACCAGGGACGCGAAGGAAGATACTGTAGCAGAACAGGCGGAGGGAGATATAGATGTTGCGGATGCTGCCGAAGATGCCGTAGCCACGGATGGAGTAGAAGGTCTTGCGCGTATACCGAAGGATGAATAGGATAAATACGATATTGCGGATACTGTGTTGAGGAAAGGTGTCAGTGGTGATCGCCTTTTGCCTTTTGTTCTGGGCCCGATTCCGCGGGGAACGGGGGAATTACTCAACTTACAGGTCAAGGTTCGAGGCAGAAAGGTGGGCGCTGGACACCCGGCCGTAGCCGACCAGCTTATTCTGCAGGGCAACTGGCAGCATTGAAGAGCTCATTGTTCCCCTAGAAATATTCCTGCAATAATGATGGGCGGGAGTGGCGATGGGGAGGTTTCATTTCGTCAAGTAGTACGCTAGTACGTTCTGACTGGTTGAGTCTTAGCGGGCCTCGGCTCCCACATGAAGCAGGCGCTCAACGTTTTGCATATAATGACAGGACAAGAGGTCTGGAGATCCATACATAATATATGTATAAAATTTATGTATTTATGTATTCATAGACTTGAAATAGTATCCATCCCATATGATAATAATCCCTTACGAGTTACTAGATGGACTCTTCGTAGACGATGTTCTGGTCTTTCTCCACTGACGTAATTGCTCCAGACTACCTAGGTACATCTACAACTACTATATAGAAGCACAACAGTCTTCAGAATAAGTCATTGCCCCTTCTGCGCTAAATGTACAAATTAAGGAGAACTCTTGTCTCCTAGCACAAATGTCTTTGCTCTCCCAAAAGACCAAGATGGTAAAAAAAAAAAAAAAAGAAGACTTTTCAACCCCTTATATGGAAAAAAATGTCAAAACAAATGAAAAAGCATCAAATCATCAGGTATCTGCCACGTCTTTGCACAAGCCACTGTGAGATAGCATGACACAATATATGTATTGGTGAAAGGAAATCGCCTATACGGGAAGACCGGCAGCCTGGGCCTCAAGGAGTTCCTTCTCCTTGGCGGCAAATGCGGCCTGCTCCTCAGCAGTCAGGTCAAGGAGGGGCTTGTTCTCGCCGGACTTCAGGTTACGGTGGTAGGCACGGATAATGCTGTCAGCATCATCGACGGCAATGGGACGAATATCAGCCATGGCCTTGATCTTGGCAGTGCACTCCTTGTATTGAGTGTCAGTCATCTCAAGCTTGAGCTGCTGAGCACGCGACTTGATGGCGTTCCAGCCGGTCAAACGGGAGGCGAAGTGGACGTAACGGGACATGCCGAAGTCGGCGGGGTTGATAATCTCGTAAGTGCTGGGGTTGTTGAGGATAGCCTTGGCGTGGATACCAGCCTTGTGGGTGAAGGCGCAGAATCCGGTGATGTAGTTGTTGAAAGGAATGTTGACCTCAACGGCCTCGGCGACGAGGTCCTCAATCTCCTTGAGCTTCTCGAGCTTGTACTTGCTCTTGACGTACTCGCGGTCGGCGACCATCATGCGGGCCATCAGACCACCGAGAGGGGTGATACCGTTACGCTCACCGATACCGAGAACGGAGGTATCGATGTGAGTGGCACCGGCCTCGAGGGCACAGAAGGCGTTGGCAATGGCACAGCCAGTGTCGTTGTGGAAGTGAGTCTCGATGTCACAGCCAACAACACCGCGCAGGACACGGACGAGCTCGTAGACCTGACGGGGGAAGCACAGCCAACGGTGTCGGCAATACCGACACGGTTCACACCAACCTTGTCCACAGCGGAGTAGATGGACAGAAGGTCAACCAGGTCGGAACGGAAAGAGTCCTCGCTGGAGAAACGGATCTCAATGCCCTTAGACTTGACGAACTCAATAACTTCAATGGCGGCGTTCTTGATGTAGGTCATGTCCTTGCCGTGAGAGTGCTCACGGAGGTAAGAAGAAGTACCGATAACAACATCGCTAGACAAAGTCAGTTCTGAGTCAACAAAATCAAGGACAAGATGCACAACTCACACTCCATCAACACCGGTCTCGACAGCAATACGGGCATCATCCATATGGCAGCGAATGTGAGTGAGAATCTAAACAGGTTATTAGATACCAATAGTCACGAGACCCGATCAAAACCCTAACGTACCTTAGCCTTCAGGCCGAGCTTGCAAATGGCCTCGCAATCCGCACGTGACTGCTCAGAAGCACAGGGACTAGTGAGCTCGATCTAAGTGATTACTATCGTTAATGTCTGTTTATGGATATGAACTATTCGTTTGGCCGATGACTCACGTAGTCCACACCGAAGTCATCGAGAGCCTTGGCAATCTCGATCTTCTTGGCGGTATCGAAGAAAGCGTTGGCGAACTGCTCTCCCTCACGCAAAGTAGACTCAATAATCTGGAAGCGTGAGACATTGCTAAGGAAATCGGTGACGCCAGCGTCGTGGCCGTAGGGGTTGCGGGATGCGGAGGGGTGGGGGTTCTGGCGAGTTTCAATGCCAACGAAACCAGAGTGGTCGCCGTCTAAATAAAAGTTAGAGGGAAATTCTGGCGCAGTGACTTTCAATTGACATACTGGCAGCGACGGTGGCAGGAGCACCATTGGGCTCGGAGTCGGCACCGGTACACATGGTGCAGATGGTGGGGGAGGGTTTGAGTGTGTAGAGTCGAGATGAGGAGGACGAAGTGCAAAAGTTAAGGATAATCCGAGGTCAAGATCGAAAAGGAAAATCAAGGTATTTAAGATCTTTGTAAGAAATGAAAAGAGAAGAGTCATAAATTCACAGCGAAGTAGTGGGCGGTGAATCCGAGTAAATGGGCCCCTCCCTTTGGACGGCAAAAAAGAAATTTTTGATTGTGGAGAGGTGGGGGAAGTATATTTTGGAGATAGGATCAAATCTCCTGCCGGATTTCTACTAATATACGAGGTAAAATTTTGGTATGTCTATTATTTCCTACTCAATTTGTCCATTTCCAATTGCTTTCTTCCCCAAAATTTGAAATTTCTGATTGAAACAGCATGTGTTATGCAATTTACTTCAATGGCTAAGAACCGACATCGGACCTCACCTGGGCACTTGTGGGGTTCTGACTCATAAGTCCACCTCAACTTCCAACTGATAATGATGTTTTTCTACTGATATATGCAGTTGTTATATAACAGCTATACTATTCTTTGTTTTCAAAATGAGAGACTCAAAACATTCTATTCTTACTATCCACAAAGTCCTATGCAAACGGAAAAGTGATGTCATCATCATTTCCGGTCTTCTAGTTGGCTCGAGGCCTCAAGCGCTGGGATATGATCTGCGTAGATCTCAAATTATAATGTCGACACACAAGTTGACATGCTATGAAACGGGTGCATTACAAGGATCATTCAAATTTTACACGTATTAATAGTATATAACAGGTTATTATTACTCAGGGGCCAGCCTTTTCCTATTATTAAGCTTGCCACTCAGGTGCAAAGGACACGCTCACTAAGCATTGCGTGGAGCAGGTCCAAGACTCCCGAGGTCCTATAGGTAGATATGCGTTTATAAAATACTTGTCTATCAGTGGACAGGTAGTGATGCACCATTACTTATCCTAACTACTCCAACTTCTGGAAGCACTTGAATGTTAGTGTCTTATGTTTCAAATGAATTCAACTCATGCCCAGGTGCAGGCCCCAGGATGGGTAGTACAGTTTACACACTTGCATTTTACCATTGTATCCCAAAATCCTCAATAACCATATTGAATCACTAGTACGAGAGCAATTCCGGGTACTAAAATTCCAAATGCAATTGTGTGTCTTCCAATTTTGTGTAGATCAATGAAGATCGCCAAGTGTGATAGTGATGTTTATTTCTCTTCAACCATTCGATATCACCACCGGTCCTGCAGGGCCTGTATTGACGTTGTAGCTCTACATAATCTATTCAGAACTGGTTCAACGATAACCCTAAATCGTTCTTCAGTCTCGACAAGAATCTCAATACATATGTACAGATGCAAGATCAGCGCTGCCGTTCAGTTGGGCATCACTTCCGATCTATATTGTACATATATTTCATTCCGAACGCATCCAATCATCTCCCGCCGACGAAATCCGATATCATTCTAATTCTAAATTATTCATAGAGAAAGATGGGTTATATATATAGGTAGGGAATGGGCCCATAACGATGGATTCATATTCTAGGAATGAAGAGATGAGACGCTTTTCCATATCAATTTCATAGAAAGTATCCCATCGAATCCGATACATGCATTAGTTAGATCTTCTATCCATACCCGTGGACATATGTACTATTCAACAAGGTTGGAAAGTATATAACGGCCAGCACCAGCGCATTCTGGCCATAAGTAATATCTAGTCTTCAAGACATGCAATGGCAGCAAAACTCGGCCTTCAGTGTACATGATACCAATTGTTGACATAACGGCACCTAAAGTTGTGGGGTCGGGAGCTTTCATGCAAGTCAGAATCCACATGGACCAGGATGATTTGCACTCAAAAAAATCTAGTCGATTGCAATATAGATAAAAAGACATTATGATATGCATCTGGAACTAATCTGGAACATTTCCTGAACTAAGTAGCATAGGGAGTGCTGCCATCGGTGCAAAGAGGGAGATGTTGTGGGAGTAAATTAAAGTGTTGTGGTTGGCCCGCGCTCAGGCCAGCTGTCTTCCCAACTCCTTCTGGACACCATTCTTCCTCTTGTCTCTGACTGTGCCAATTCTTATCCGCCTTTCGGTCATTGGTAAGTGCCTCGATTAAGTTCCATCGTATTAGACTTGATTCATCATTCCCGAAACCTGTCTCACTAACTTGTTCCGCGCCTCAGCCCTCAAGATGCGTTTCACTTCGCTCGTCACCGTCCTCCCTGCTCTGGCCATGGCCCAGGAGCAGATTCCCCTCGCCGACCGCGTGCAGGGATGGTTCAACCAGGTCAAGTCCTACGTGCCGACAGCTGCCCCCGTTGCTGCCCCGATGGAGAAGCTGGCCGAGAAGGTTACCGAGAAGAGCGTCACCAACGTGTCCATGGACAACTGGAAGTCCATCCTTACCCCAGGACCCCAGGCGGAGGACTGGTTGATCTACACCACTGGTGGTAACAAGACCTGCTTCGGTCGCTGCGGAACTGCCGATAAGGCCTTCAAGGTGGGTTGATGCTTGGTCCTGGGCGCGTCTTTTTACCAAGTATGAAGACCCTAACATGTTCGCAATTACCAGGAATCCGTTCTGTTGTTCTCCGCCGACCCCACCTCACCTAACCTCGGATACTTGGACTGTGAGGCCAATCAGGTTCTATGCGCCGCCTGGTCCGCCAGCGCTCCCTCTGTCCAGTACTACCAGGTCCCCAAGGAGCCGTCTGTTGGCGAGGAGCGTGCCCCTACTCCTCTCCACAACATCTACCTGAACTCCACCACCGTCACCCCCGAGAAAATCTACGAGATCCACGCCAAGAAGGGCTACGAGAAGGTCCCCGCCTATGAGGGCGCTCTCCACCCCGTTGACGGCTGGGTTGCCAAGTACCAGCTCAACATCCCCATGGGATACGTCATCTGGGGTCTTGGTGCTGTCCCCAGTTGGCTGTTCATGATCGGTATCAGTTTCTTCAGCCGTACCATGATGTAAGTTGGAATTGATTTATGCTTGTTGTTTGTTATCAGTCTAACGCCGGAATTAGGAGCCGTCGCGTGGGTCCCACTGGAAACGCCCCTCGTGCTGCCGCCCCCGCTGGTAGCGCAAACTAAACAGCCTCTTTTGGTCCATGTTGGTGTTTTGGGTTGTATATAATCAGTGGTAGTTATTGTGACGCGTCCAATATACTACTTGGGTTGGTTTGTGTTCTTGTTGGGCAGACATCTGTCGGGGATGGGGCCTCTTCAATCTTGGCTTTTTTCCAGCTACTTTTTTAATCAATGTATCCCAGAAATCTAGCGGGTTTTTGTAACAGATTCACCGAATGCATTAGTAACTCATAACATCCAGAGGTCAACCTTGCCTCTGTGCCCAGAATATAATTGATTTGTATACCTTTCCAAGATCCCAAGGCTGTGGCCCCTTTGCTACCCAATCTATGCTGCTATCTTCATAACGCGCCTGCTGCCTCACCCTGAACCAGCGTACTCGAGGTTATAGTCATCGCCCGATTCAGAGTCACCCGGGGAAGACCATGTGGATGCTCCCCATATTATCCCCCATGTTCAAAATGAAAGCATTGAACTGCTCCATTTGTCAAAATTGATATCCAAGGTGCAAAGGTGATTATTCTAACGCTTTTTAACTGCCGTCAGCACCGTGGGTCTACCCCAGAATTGTCCGCATAGCAGAATCGGCTTGGGACACCATGGCTGGGTTCTGGCACTCATCTCTAGAGGTTAGATCTAGCCATGCTGCACGTCAATAGAACAGTTTGTATGCGAACACTGTGACACTTTGCATGACTTGAATACCAAATGGCATGAGAGAAGTCGATTGCACCAACTTACGTACCCCAGACTCACACTCACAGTTTGTTCTTTTCTTGCAGCTCGCTTGTTCTACGACTTTATCGTTTTCTTGGCCTGTTCAACCAATACTACACGACTAATACTACTTATATAAAGGGCTGGACGCTTAGCCATTTGAGAGTGTCGTGATTCCTCATATACAGTTTCCATTTGCCTTCTCTCGCCAACCAAATGTCAAACATACCAACCGTCCTTACAAAGGCACTAAGTGACAGAGACTACCCCAAGCTCGGCGACGACTCCAATCTCAGCATCCCGGCGAAGGCCTCGGGTATCCTCGTCCTCTACTAGTATTGATTGGTTTAACAACTTGATTTAACATCATTGTCTTTGACAAGGACCACTAGGAAGTAGTACCTAGATATAAACCGGCTATAACAAGCTCGCAAGCCCATCAAACCCAACCTAGTCATGGTTCTGGCTTTCTCAGTATGACCACTTACATCTATTAATCCCTGGTTACTAACTACCACTACATGTTTATGATGATACACGTTGATGATTTTATCATTGCTGCTCCGCACGACGAAGATATCCAGCAGGTTGTTGATGAGCTTCGTCAGTTTTACGATATGAAGGATCTCGGAGAACCAAAGCAGTATCTGAACTGCGCTCTGGATCGGGATTGCGCCAAGAAGACTATCACGATGTCACAGAAGGCATACGTGCAAGATGTGGAAAACTACACACATCTATCGTCGATAAGCTGCCTAGCTACCCCAGCTCAATGTGTTGTTTCCTTGGCGTCGAAATTGCAAGAAAGGGAAGACAACTGTTGCACAGTACGCTTGAGTTGGAGTTCACACGGCATGAAAACAACAAGGAAAGATTGCTTAAATTAATGCATTCTGAGATTGGAAGCTACCGTCCGCATATTCCGTCATGAAGTGTTTTCCATGCTTGAGCTTCGCTCCCAAGTCCCGTTCTCCTTCCAGTTCCCCAATCTCGTTTAATGTCTATCCTCTTGGCGATTTCCATAGCGTCAGTGCCAGTGTGTGGTAATGTCTTCGCATGCAGTATGGCTTCACAGATTGAGGTATATTCTCTGAATTGGGCGAAGGAATGAAATACGGTCCTGGGTTAATCCGAGGATGATGCAGATGTATTGTACATCATAACACTCAATAAAAGAGGATAGAGAGTTCGTTGAACCAGGGGATAAAAGCAATTTCATAGATGTGGATAGATCTCCAGACGCGCTTGCATATTGCATCCAATTCAACTATAACATGTCATAAGCTCGAGATAGTTCCGATACTTCCTCTTAGAGATCGCTCTCTCAGTGGAGCTGGCCCCGAAACGCGAGCTTGATTCTGTGACTTCTTTCCCAAGACATCCTGAGCTAATATAACCTCAACACCTTCAGACTGAAGCTGCAAAATCGACTCAATCGATTCTTCAGCTTGATCCTTGTTTGTATCAATGCAACCAATGTGCAACCATTGTGGCCACATTTATCTGCCAGTGTCCAATCTCCCCCTCTTTGCTCATAACACGTCGATTATGGCACGCACCCCTAGGTAGTAAGTATGCTGACCTGGCCGCGCGAGCGAGGAAATTGATATATTCAGGGAGATTGACTGGTGCATCAACTATCAAGATACTGCTGTCTTGAAGGATATCCACCAGGACACAGCGCAAGGCGACCGGCCTGAAGAGCGTGAACTTGGACATGGAGTTCGGTATTAGTAGACGTAAATGACAACTTGGGCGTCAATTGCTGACAAAAAAAAAAAAAAAAAAAAAAAAAAAAAAAGAGCAAGACGTAGTCCGAAGTTAGGTCGTTTCATTTGAGACGATTCTTGTTGCCTCTTGTGGGGGAATTAACAAGTTGAGGTTAAAGAGGTCGAACCTACCCCAACATTGGACGAAGAACAATTCAATTGTAGGATCAATTGACAATTTCAGGGTCAACTGCAACCGCTGTTGCCTGTGCGTGGAAATTGAGGCGTCTATGGAATACGCTCTTTCGTCTTTCGTCTTTCGTCTTTCGTCTTGATTCTTGATTCTTTGTATCTCTCTTTCCTCTCCTCCCCTAAAGAACTCAGACATTGGTTATTCCTACATTCTTTTCATCTTCCATCGAACTTATGAGTCCAGTCCGTCTGGCTTGAGATCTACCTGCCTCTTGTCGTCCAATCTTGCACTTGCAGGAATCTCAAGATGATGCAGGCAAAGGCCATTGGTTTCATTGGCCTTGGAAACATGGGTTTCTCGATGGCAACCAACTTGGCCGAGAAGCTTCCAGTCAATTCCAGTGTCCACGTGTTTGATATCATCCCGGCTCTAGTGGATGATATCTGCGCGAAATATCCGGATAGAGTCGTGGCATGCTCTGGTCCGAAGGATGTTGCCGACAGATCAGTATGTATCTCGAATCACATTAATCTTCTTGCTTTTCGAAGAGAAAATACTAACGCGATGTAATATCCACTAGGACATCATCATCACCATGTTACCCGAAGGAAAGCACGTCAAGGCAGTTTATATGGGAACGGATGGAATCTGCTCCAGCGACGTCGGACAGAAGCTTCTAGTCGACTGCTCGACCATCGACACCGCGAGCTTCCTAGAGATCAAAGACCACATTAGCAAGAACTTTCCCCGCGCCTCATTCTACGACGCCCCGGTCAGTGGCGGTGTGATCGGAGCGGAGCGAGGAATGATTGCGTTCTTCCTCGGCTGTGCCGAAGACAACACCAAGGACATCGAGGAGCTCAGACAATTGTTTAGTCTGATGGGGAACAAACTCATTCCATGCGGTGGTCCGTCTCTCGGAATCGCAGCCAAGCTTTCCAACAACTACCTCTCCGGTATCATCGCGATTGCATGCTCGGAGGCCATGGACATGGGAATGAAGTCCGGACTAGACCCGCGAGTCCTGGCCCAGGTTTACGCTGCCGGCAATGCTCAAAACACCATCTGTGATCGCTTCAACCCGGTGCCTGGGGTTGATCCCGATGCGCCGTCCTCGAACGGTTATAAGAAGGGGTTCAAGGTCCATCTTATGAAGAAGGATATTTCATTGGCTTTGGACATGGCTCGTCGCGTGGGATCGACTAATGTGCTTGGGAGCGTGGGATTGCAGATCTACAAGGAAGCCAGTGAGGATGAGCGATGCAAGGACTTGGACTCACGGATCGTGTTCCGGTACTTGGGTGGAAACGAGAACTGGAAGGCTGATCATGAGAACAAGGATTAGGCTTCTATGTACATAACCCCGATTTAGGGGGTTATCCCAGTTCCTGATACGGAACAGACGAACCGCAGAGGGACCAAGCGAACATTCTACCTGAATCAAAGGCAAGTTTTTTTACTGGAGCGAATGATTGTTAAGCCCCGAGACAAAAGCATACGATAATGACATTCTCAGACGATTTCCAGCGTATGTCGGCAACGGATAAATAGGTTCGAATTGGAAGGTTGTTGACATGTTGAAGACCAAGTGTAGGTACAAGTAGCAAAGCCAGAACGGGCCCAACGAGGTCACACACCCGGCAATACTCAAATAAATAACATACAAAGAGATATTTTGGACCTCTAAGAATGCGGTTCATTTGGAATTTATCAAGCTAATGAAAAAGAAAGTGAGCCCAAGGTGAGCGCAGTGGAACAAAACGTGAAGATATCCAGGGCGGTCGAGTTTCCCTCAAAGTTTTATCCGCAAGGCTGAGATCTTCAACCACCAACCAACCCAACTCAAAATGGCCGCCCCAGCACCATTAGACCGGGTGCCTCCCACAACGGCCGCCTACGTGATCGCAACAGCCATCATTGCAGGCGTGACCGGATATTTCATTGGCCAAGGCTCGTCGCTCAACCTCTTCAAAGAGAAGGAAGGGTGGCCAAACAGCTACGATGTGAAGGTCCACAGCCACTCCTCCGATGAGGAGGACGAATCAGACTCTAAAGATGAAGAGACCGAGGATGAGGGCAACGGGGAAGAGCTGTCGAGCTTCAAGGACAACAACGAGGAGGTCAAGCTGGTGCTCGTCGTTCGCATGGACCTGGGCATGACCAAAGGTATGTACTCTACGAACGTTTCGGTTATTCGCATTTTGTGTTGCAAGCGCTTACGATCTCTTTTTCTTAGGCAAAATCGCCGCCCAATGCGGTCACGCTACCCTTGCCTGCTACAAATACTTCCTTGAATACGCGCCCAACTCGCCTATCCTCAAGAAATGGGAGCGCGGTGGCCAGGCCAAGATCGCGTTGCAGGTCAAGTCTGAGGAGGAGTTGCTGGTCATGCAGGCTCAGGCTATTAGCCTTGGGCTTTGCACGCGCGTTATCCAGGATGCTGGGCGCACTCAAATCGCAAGTGGCAGCAAGACCGTGCTGGGAGTCTTGGGCCCCAAGAGTGTGGTTGACGGCGTGACGGGACACTTGAAGCTGCTGTAAATTACACACCTTATACATGTGCTTTACTTGCGTTTAGATAGGCAATGATGATCATGACCTCGACGAACATATTCAAACATTACTGAATCCATCGCGTTCGACATGCGACATGCGACATGCGACAAGCTAGTACTGGATATGCGCACATACCAGAATACGTGTTTCACGTTTCCTAGACAACGTAGTCCCGCAAAACGAAGACTTTCTTCAATCCAAATGTTTACAATATACGAGGTCTATTTGTAGGATATGTTGGCAAGTCATGGTTATTCCCTAACCTCAGCGGCCAACGGCCAATCGGCAAAGAGATATGAAATATGACGCCGTCCGACACCAAGCTGTCAAGCCGAGCTCACCAGTGGGAGCTCAAGACCCGCATCACAAGGCGCAGACACTTATTCTGAGATCTGTCGACCGGAAACCGTAAAGGCCATCCACGAAAATGATGGCTCCAAGCTCGTCGAAATGCCCAGCTCTCAACCGTCACACAGAAACCAGTCAGACTGGAGTCCGTGGACAGGAAATCTGGACACAGATCCGGTGTTTGGTGAAGAAGAAAAGAGGAAAGAAAAAGAGGGAAGGCTCTTATTTATGTCACAAGTGGGGCCGCTAAGATTTTATGGCACTAGGCCTGGATAGGTATAGTGCTATGTGGCTAAGTCACGTGACCAGATTGCGGTTATCAGGAAACCAGACGGCGTCGCGCTGAAGGCCAATACCTTTCCATCTCTTTCCCTCCTCCTCCATACACCGTCAAAATGGCGGACGCTCTATCCATCGAGCAAAATAACAAGATCCGAGTGGCTCTCGGCCTTAAGCCACTCCCAGTCCCCGGCGCCGGCCCAGAATTCAGAGAAGAGGACGACAGCGAGTCCGGCGAGGAAGAAGACCCAGCAAGCACCCTCGAGTCACGACAGGCGGAGAGCTACGAAAACTGGAAGAAGGTTCAGGACGCCGCCGAAGCGAAACGGAAACGAGATGAAAAGAATGCTGCCATCAAGCGGGCGCGTGATATCGCCCAAAGGAATGTGCAACTTCAAGGATCTACACTAGGCGAAGCGAATGACGACCAACTTGATACTAAGGCCTGGCTGGCTCAATCCAAAAAACGTCAAAAGAAGATCGAGAAGGAACGCGCGCAGAGACTGGCCGAGGAACTCGCAGAGCGGGAGCGCCTTGCCGAAACTGAGTACACTGCAGCGGATCTGGCTGGTATCAAGGTCGGACACTCTGCGGGTGCTTTTGGGGGTGGCGAAGATCACATCCTGACGCTGAAGGACACGGCGGTGGACGATGAGGAAGAGGACGACGAGCTCCAAAACCTCGATTTAGTCGAGAAGGAAAGAACCGAAGAGAAGCTGGAGCTCAAGAAGAAAAAGCCCGTCTATGATCCTACGGCGGAGAACCAGGGTATTCTTTCACAGTATGATGAGGAGATCGAAGGCAAAAAACGGAAGAGATTTACACTCGACGCCCAAGGCTCGACCGAAGAACGCGAAGCAAAGCGACAGGAAGTTTCCAACCAGTTGCGGAAGAACATTATCAGCCTCGACTTTGAGCCCGAAGTGCCATCCTCCGATTACATGGACATCAGCGAGGTTAAAATTAAGAAACCTAAGAAAAAGAAGGCCAAAGCTACAAAACAGAGGACTTTCATGGATGACGAGGAGGCTCCTCCGGTTGCGGATTCGACCGATGCGCAAGGATCCTCGGCCATGGATATCGACTCAAATGGCGGTGTCCCAGTCCCTGCTCCCCGCAGACCCATCAATGAAGATGTTTCTTTCGTGGACGACGATGATCTTCAAGCCTCTCTTGCGTTGCAGCGGCGCGCAGCCTTCAAGAAGCGCAAGAAGATCAGCCCCGAGGAGCTCGCCAAGCAGCTTCGAGAGGAGGAGACTCAGACTCCAATGGAGATTGAAACCCCTGATAATGAAGGCGAAGAGCCTGGCCTTGTTATCGACGAAACATCAGAGTTTGTGTCAAATCTACACAAGCCTACACTCCTTGAGCAGGAAGCGAAACGCGTCACAACGGCGGCCAGGGAGCCTGAAAGTCCCAGCGCAGAGCCCGAAGGCGAGGGTGTTGAGGTTGATATGGACCGTTATGGCGATATCGAAGACGAAGAGGAGCTCGCTGCGCGCATCAAGCGCGATGAAGTATCTGCGGCCGAGCCACAACAACTCAGCGGCACAGGCCTGGAAGAGGAATCAACTTTGGACCAAGGTCTTGCTGCTACTCTATCGATGTTGAAATCGCGCGGTCTGGTCAAAGAGACCGACAGCACCAGCCAAAACGCACTGATGCGCGATCGCCAGCGTTTCTTGGCCGACAAGCTGAACCGCGAGACCGAAATCGAGCGACGCGCGCGGCAGCAGCGTGAGCGGGACCGCGCCTCGGGCAAGCTTGAGCGCATGTCGGCCCGTGAACGTGAAGAATACGCGCGCTGGGAGAACAAGCAGCGTGACCAGCAGGAAGCTCGTCATATGGCCGATGTGTTCAACCGCGAATACAAGCCCGACGTCCAACTGCGGTATGTGGATGAGTTCGGTCGCAACATGAACCAGAAGGAAGCCTTTAAGCAACTCAGTCACCAGTTCCATGGCAAGGGCAGTGGAAAGATGAAGACTGAGAAGCGTTTGAAGAAGATCGATGAAGAAAAGAAGCGCGAGTCTATGAGCACGCTGGACAGCAGCCAGAACACCGGCATGAACACTGCTGTGGGCACTGCTGCGCGCAAGAATCGCCAGGCTGGTGTTCGCTTGGGCTGATACTTTTCTTTTTTTCACTATTTCACTAGCCAAATACCAAATTTACGATATCCGAAGTCTACATATGTATGTTGTATCCCCAAGTCGGAACCCTCGCAGTGTGTATTAAGCCTTGATCAACGGATCCATAACTAGTGTAGTTATCTTGTGTGAGGAGAAGGTACCGATTTCAATATTCCGTATTAGAATACATACACAAGATTAAGGGATTAACATCATTGTATTTAACCGAGTTCCTGTGGGGTGTACGGAGTAAGAATAGTGTCAGCTCTGACACGGGGAAAAATAGGAGAAATCCCTTTCTCCAACTATGTGAGGGGAAACGGTGTGGAGTTAAGACAGCCTCGATCAGTTCACCGGGAGATTCGACTTGCCGGGAAATCCCATTTGGAGATGGGCTGATGTATGTTGATGTTAATATGTTAATATGTTATCAATGGATACATAAGTGTAGTTATAATGTTTTCAATGTTGTCTCACTCTACATTCCAGAATGAATTCAATAAAAAGCTATACACAAAATATCAACAATTCACCACATCCAGTAACCAAATCCAGCAATTATACCCAGCAGCTAAATCCAGCAACTAAATCCCTGTAGACACAGCTGATCCCCTGCAATTTACCCGGAGCATGCAGCCAATCCCATTCGTACATCTCGCCGGGGTCAGTTGTACCTGGTACCTAAACCGAGGCGGACCTGCATACCAATTGGCAGGTATCCGGTACCGCTATCACATGAGTCAGGGCGAAAAACATCGGGACTACGTCTCCGATCCTTTATATTCTTTCTCACCTCCGATTCTTCCCTTTCCCCTTCCAATCCCAAATCTAGGAGATCTAGGTCTTGTTCCTTCAATTTTTCTTCATCTCTGCCATTATGCTTTCCACTCTCAGAGTCGCCAGCCGGTCGGCTGCCTCCCGCGAGGCCAACATGCGCACCGTCGTGACCGGAGCTAGACACGCCTCGGCCTGGTCCAACGTTCCCCAGGGTCCTCCTGTAAGCTTTGAGCTTGCAATTGCCACAATGGCAGCTTGAAAGGCCAATTCTAACGTAGCTCGGTCAATAGGACGCCATTCTCGGCATCACCGAAGCTTTCAAGGCCGACTCCTTCAAGGAGAAGATCAACCTCGGCGTGGGTGCCTACCGTAAGCATTGCCCCAAACAATCGCCGTGTTGTGCAATGGATTGGATACTGGATTGCTGACGCGCCATCCCCGCTGTTTCAGGTGATGACAAGGGCAAGCCTTACGTCCTGCCCTCCGTCCGCGCCGCTGAGGACAAGGTCGTCGCATCGCGCTTGGACAAGGAGTACGCTGGCATCACCGGTGTGCCCACCTTCACCACCGCCGCCGCCGAGCTCGCCTACGGCGCCGACTCCTCCGCCATCAAGGACAACCGCCTCGTCATCACCCAGACCATCTCCGGTACCGGTGCCCTACGCATTGGCGGTGCTTTCCTCAAGCAGTTCTACCCCGGCGCGAAGAAGATCTACCTCCCCAACCCCAGCTGGGCTAACCACAAGGCTGTCTTCTCCGACTCCGGTCTCGAGGTCGCCCAGTACCGCTACTACAACAAGGACACCATCGGCCTCGACTTCGAGGGTCTGATTGCCGACATCAAGGCCGCCCCCGAGGGCAGTATCATCCTGCTCCACGCTTGCGCCCACAACCCCACCGGTGTCGACCCTACCCAGGCCCAGTGGCGCCAGATCAGCGATGTCATGAAGCAGAAGGGCCACTTCGCCTTCTTCGACATGGCCTACCAGGGCTTTGCCAGTGGTAATGCCGACCAGGACGCCTTCGCTCCCCGTCACTTCGTCAAGGAGGGCCACAACATCGCTCTTTGCCAGAGTTTCGCCAAGAACATGGGTCTGTACGGTGAGCGTGTCGGTGCTTTCTCCCTCGTTTGCGAGAACGCCGAGGAGAAGAAGCGTGTCGATTCCCAGATCAAGATCCTCATCCGTCCCTTCTACTCTAACCCTCCCATCCACGGTGCCCGCATCGCCTCCACCATCATGAACGACCCTGCTCTTAACAAGCAGTGGCTCTCTGAGGTCGAGGGCATGGCTAGCCGCATCATCGAGATGCGCTCTCTCCTCCGCACCAACCTCGAGAAGCTCGGCAGCAAGCACGACTGGTCCCACATCACCAGCCAGGTAAGATCTCAAACTCAACTCTCTGGGTATGTGGTATGTTCTAAATCACTGACGTAATATCCAGATCGGCATGTTCGCCTACACTGGCCTGAAGCCCGAGCAGATGGACGCCCTTGCCAAGGAGGTAAGATTTACATCCGCACAGTTTCGCCAGTCTGATTCCTAACATTCTTCTCTAGCACTCCGTCTACGCTACCAAGGATGGCCGTATCTCCGTCGCTGGTATCACCTCCGCCAACGTTCAGAGACTCGCCGAGTCCATCTTCAAGGTTACCGGTTAAATTTAAAATCAGCTAGAAAGGAAATTTTGAAGGATATACGATAAAACGAATGTTGGGCAGCGAGAGAAACCGGGCCTGGGTTTCTCTTTGGAATCCCGGCCCTTTTGTACTGATATCTGGTGTCTCTGTTTCATATTTAGCATGGTTCGGCTCTGTCCGTCTTAACGGGGATTTTGGATTCATCTTCTACTTCTTTTCTTATTCCAGTATCAAAGTACTCTATAAACTTGGGTATGCTGTGCTCTCATCCACTCCCAAATCTGTCCCAACGGGCGTGAAACGGCGAGCGACCTGGAAGCGTCGAGCACCGTCCCTATCTCGACATTGGCTAGAAGGGACGCATTCTCGTTGCCTTGACTGCGGCCAAAGCCAGGGACATCACTCGCGCACCCATTCCTTAACATGCAATAGGTTGGTACTTGACTTGCTAGGTGCTGATGAATAAGTTTGGAGACACCGCAGAGCTCGTCTAATACCGAACTTGAGACTTCAGCAAGCCATTCTCGGCTGTCCTTCTGGTGCCCACGCAGTAAAAGCGCTCAAGGAATTGGTATTCTGCGATCCTTTTCTGTGCCTGTTGCTGAAGTAACTAGAGCAACTGTCCGAAGACCCAGTCAATAGAGATGACAAGCCCATCTCCCGGGCAGTACCAGCGATGAGGTTATACTAGGCTTCTGTCGTGTTGACTATCGAAGCCCAGTTGGAGATGAGTAAAGCCAGGACTTGGAAGAAAAGACATGGTTGAGTATCGAGTTTTTCGCACGTCCAGAAATGTTCTGTAAGCGAATGGGGAAAGATGAGGGAAGATATTGCGATAGTGGCCATATAAAATTCCTATTGCTGCATAGACAGACGACACGCCTTGCTCAATCCAAAGCGTAGTATGCGAAGTGGCAGGTAGAGAATCAATTCAAAGTCAATGTATTAAGAATCTGTCATTTTCGAGGCGATATGCAACCTGAAAGTAACTTGTCCAGCGACCGCTCCCTAACACCAATTACGCCATAATATCCAGCTTTTAATAGTAAAATGAATTAGTATCTCACCACTCGCTTCCGCCCATATCCAAACCAGCACCCGCAGGGCCGAGTGAGGGACAGATGCAGCCTGGCGGCGCATTAGCGGCAGAGTACCACTCCGACGGAGAAGGGGTAATGGATCGGCCCATGACACGGGCTAAGATACTAGCAGGTGTACCAGCGGGACCCTGGCTTGCATGGAGAAGGGCGAAGCGGAGGAAGACTTCGGAGATTGTAACGATGATTGAAATGATGATGAGGACAATGATGATCCAGGTTTGGTCTAGAATGGGGTTAGCTGGGAGGCTAGGGAGCGAGAAGGCCAAACATACGGGAAGTGCGGTTGTCGGCGATCGAGTCGGACAATATCTCTGCAAGATCGAGGAATACGCGACATCTCTCGTTGAGAACCTGAATTCGTGGTTTGATCTCCAAATACTCGCGCACGGCGATGTAGAGTGGGTAAAGGGTTGGTTCGCTCTCCCAGAAGAAGTTGGGGACATCGAGCATATTAGATGCTGGTGGGAAATGTTAGTATGGAACAACGTCTCTCCTCGGTAGTATAGCATGCAAGATGGCCTGTAGGGTGGGTTGGGAACTCACAAAGGTTGACCTCAACACGACTCTTAAACAACCGACCCAATATCCGGAAGACCTCTTCGCGCTTCATTCCCAATTGGCCTGTAACCGCAAGACGTCTGGGGACGTCCTTAGCGTCCGCCATCTGCCGGGCCATGACTTCCTCAAAGAAGCACAGTTTAGTGCTCTGTGAGATAGCATGGCTAATAGCGAGCTTGATCATGTGGTCGCCACTGCGAAGAGTGATCATATCGTTGTAGACTCGGGGACGCGAGATCTCGGTCGAATACTCGAAGTGGAACTCCTCTGTCTCAAAGTCTTCCTCGTCAAGAGGCATCGTTGCCAGCGGAATAGGGATACCGGTTGCAGACGACGTCGCAAAGGCCAGATCTGCCAGCAGGTCTTTCTCCTGTCGCTCGGTGAAGTTCCAGAAGACAACGACACCGTAACTGAAAACGAACATCTCAGCAACATTGTATAACGTCCGAGCCGGGGCTTGCGGTGTTGAAGACGAAGGCGCAGGGGCCGGTAGAGGGGAACGGTCTCGAATCAAAGCGTGGCTGTCGTCTGTGCTGTGCCTTCGGCGACGGAGTGCAGGTTCAGGCGAAGATTGCCGAGTTCCTGCATTGCTGTCTGGTTGCGGGAGTGGTGGGATACGCTGCAGCCCATCGACACTTTCACCAGAGCTGGCAGCATGCTCATGGTCGTGGTCATTGGGGAGGTGGCCATGAACTTCCTCAGCGATGCGACTAAGGAATTCCTCGCGATTTTCTTCCCGGTGATCATGGCCCTCATGCTGTCGCGGCGATGCTTCATAATGGTGCTCGTCCTCTGGACGATTGTGTCCACCAACTGAATGCTCCTCTGTCTCCAGCATGTATTCATCATGATAGTCACGAAGTTCATTTCGTTCAATCTCCTCGTCCAACAGCGACTTCCCACCGGGATATTTCAACACAGGGCTACTCCGCAGACGATACCCCTCATGGCCCGGCAAAAGAGGAAGATGATATGCCGTGTAAAGACAATCATCATAAAGCTTCGTCCGCCCACCATGCTGCTCCTTAACAAAAGCAGCAAGCGATCCCATCTTATACGCCTGAGCCGTACAGTACGCCGTAACACGCGCAAGCTTCTCCGTCCGCCGCGCCTTCGGCAACCGCTCAGCATAACTCTTCGCGCGCTCAGGCGCAACACGACGTTTCTTCAAGACTTCTTCCTCGGCCAGCATAGGGGCAAGATCATTATCGATGCCGAAATCACCCCCAAGTCGCTTCGACACAAGCAATTGGTGTCTGATTCTTTCCGGGTCGACATTCTTCTCCTCGGCCAGACGCGCGACAAGCTCCTCGTCCACGAGGTCCGCACCCTCGGATTCGTCTTCTTCGTCTTCTACGGGTGAGCCCTCCTCCAGCTCTCCCGTGTCAGGCAGAAGAACCAGCTTCTCACTGACTTTTGTCGTTCGAGGCGGGAGCCGCGGTTGCGCGGCGAGTCGGCCCATCGTTCCGCTGGACCCTGCCACTGCGCTTGAACTGCTGCTGCCCGAGCTGGTTATTAAGCCTCCAGCTGCAGAGGCAAGGCGGCGTGACCGTGAGGTTGCTGGTGGCCCGCGCTGCTGCATTGAAGGAACGTCGGAGGCATATTGGAGGACATTGTCGACGGTGATGAACCGGGTTGCGGGCGAGCGGCGGCGTCGGGGCGTTTGGGGTTGTTGCTGGTCTCGGGAATCTGTAACCTGTGTTGAAGATGTGCGTTAGTTGATATTGATCCGCATGGTGATTTGATAGTCGATCCCACCAAGACAGTTGGGCTGCGCTGGTTAGTCCCCCGTCCTCGGGCCGGGGGAGTCATTGTCAAAGGAGCCTAAAATTGGCGCTTGAGTATCTCCCTTTTGGTGTTTATTTGCTGGCACTTTGCAACATGGAAGAAATAGCTGGCCGTGGGTGTAACGATCGCTATATATGATGCTCCGAACCAGCAAGTTCGAATGGCCTCGACGCTAAGCCTAACTCGGAATAGTTTATTGAGCGACCAAATGACGTCTACTGTTACAGTCACGTGTATATTGAATCGCCAATCCCGTGACATTGCCACGTGTTACACCGCCCTACAAGACAGGGCCACCATACCTTATTGGGACTAGCAGCTGTCCGATGGCGTTTTAGTCGATCTGGGGTAAAAGTGAAGATCGACCGGAAACCGGTTCCAGTGTTTACTGACTATGAAATGAAATGAGACTGAGTTTTTATTGATATTTCATTGACTTGTGAGATTCATTTCATTGATTCCAGAAGTCAATTGGATTCTCGACTTATTTGCTTGTGTTGATTGGTGGCCTGACTATCCGAAAGCAAGTGCTACTCTACGAACCAAGAAAATTGAATCATAAGGATATGAATTGCTAAGGATAATATGACCGATGAACATGCAAACGCCGCGCTGTTGGTTGATTCGGCACTCTTTCGAGTGCAACACGGTCACCATGCAGATGTGATAAAAGAGAATAACGAGATTAAATTAAGAATGAAGGCCATCGCGAAGCTGCCGATCTTCCTCCCAGATTTCCTTCTTCATGCGTTGCAGATGAATGTGCTGCTTTTGCAGCTTGTCAAGGTCCACCTGGGGCGGGTTGGGAAGTGCTGCAAGGGAGTCATGCAAGTTGCGGTATTTGGTGTAAAAGTTCTTGAATTTCTGAGACTTCTCCCGCAGCTGCTGTCTCAGAATCTCGTAGCTCATTGGTGGAGACGCGCTGCCGGTGCTGCCACCGCTAGAGGAGCTGACCGCTCGACGCCGCTTGGCTTCCAAGTTTGCACTAGGACGTCCTGCCTGGGGAACGGATAATGAATCGGGCTCGGCCTTGCGCTTCAATGAGTTGGTGGTAGCCGGGGTGGCCTTCGTAATACCGTTGGGCTGGGGAGTACTTTTGCCAGATTTGGTAGCAGCAGGGGCTGCACGCCGCACCTTGGCGGGTTTGGCTAGCTGGGAGATGAGAGGCGAAGACGAGGATGAACCAGAGGATTGGTTCTGGCTGTCAGCCCGGCTGCGGTTGCTACTGGTAGCATCGGAAACATTGGCAGGAGGTGAGGAGCCGAGTGGAGACGGCTTCTGCGGTGAAGTAGAGGGTCGAGAGGGAGGACGCTTGGAAGACGTGACCTTGCTGACCGGTTTGGATGGTTCAAGCTTAGGCTTCGGTGCCTCAGGTTTGGCCTTGGGAGCAGGAGCAGGAACTGTCTCAGTGGTGCGAGGCTTGGCCGGTGCCTTGATTTTCGGTGCTGGGGGATTCGAATTGGATGGAGTCCGCTTGTGTTCCTTCGGTTGCGGCTTGGCTGCAGGCGCGGGAGTAGGAGTGGGGGCAGCAGGGGGGGATATCAGGCATGTCGGTATCGTCATCATCGTCCGAACTGTGGACGAATTCCGCGGACTTGATCTTGCTGTCCACTTTGACCGGTGCCTTCCCACCAGTCTTCTTCGTAACCCGTCCGGTGAGGGTGCTGTTGGTATTCTTGGTTTTGGTGGGTCGCTTGGTCGGGTCCTTGTCGCGAGCCTTTTGCGCGGTCGAAGTAGTCTTGGAACCCTTTGTGGCGCGGTCGGTCTCATTGTCCTTGCCCGAGTCCTCTCCGTTGGATTTGGCGAGTGGGGCAGGTTTCTGGGGCGGGCCAGTGCGAAGGTTCAAACGCGACAGGCACTTTCCCTTGCCCCGTTCAGACTTGGGAAGAAGTGTTTGCCAAAGTTTGTCGGATCGAGAGATGCGCATGCGATCAAAGGCAGAGATAGAATTCTCAATGGCTTCCTTTCGGTCCTCCTCCGTGTAATTGAAGCCAAACAAATCAAGATCCTTGTAGACTTTGTCCTTGAGATCATATTTCTCGGGGTTGATTCGGTTCAAAACGCCGAATTTCTCGCCGAGGGCGGTGCAGTCTTCGATGGTGGAGCGGGTTTGGCGGGCAAGGAACTTGGCCGATACGGCGCGAACGGCGAGAAGGTGAATGAAGGGAACCTTGAGGGCTTCGAGCCTCGCACGGTCTTTGTTCTCCATCATTGGAGCAGAGGTTGGAGTCATTGCGAGAGAGGGAGACTTGGGGGCACCCAAGATCGGACTTGCAGTGAGAGAACGATTGGCAGCAGTTTTGAGGAAACGATCTTTCTCAAGTTCGACTTTGGTTGTGGGACCTTTGTAGCCTGACTTGCTGCCTCGGAGAGCCTTCAGCTCATCTGGATGGGAGATTAGGTGAGTCTTCTTCGACTCCTTCCCTCTCTCGTGAGCATTTAATTTCTCCTCCAACTCTGCCAGCGCCTGATCGGTGGCGGCGGTAGCATTTTTAGCCTTTTCAACCTCGAGACTATGACTTAACACCCCTGTGAAATACAGTGACTCTTTATCGGATGAGCTATGGTAGATCTCAGATCGGTGGGTTTCGGGATAGGCATGGAACGTTTGAGACTTTCCCCCATAGTGAAGTGAAGGGTGTTTTCCCAGCCGGACTCGAGCCGGTTGATCCTTCCGTAGGCTCTGAATCAGATCATCAAGGGTGCTCTGCACCAGATTCAACCGCATGATCTGATTTGGCTTGACGGAAGGATCACCGGACTGATCTCCGAGGTGGAGAGACAGCCCGGTCTGAGGAATATTCAGTCCGGTCGACATTATGGGAGTTGAGGAGAGGTCAAGGTCGGGAGGAAGAGCGAGGGATTCGAGGATGTGAGCAGGGTCGGATGGCAGCGTGAGGGCTGCAGGTCAGGCGGCCAACTGCACGAGGGAGTGAGGTAAAACCATACGCCATAAGATCGTTAGAAATAAGGGATACAGAGGAAGCAATGCAGAATGTAAGATGCAAATGGTACAGAGAAGAGAGAAGAGAAGCAGAAAGAGAAGCAGAAAGAGAGCAAGGCGAAGCCGTAGAGTGGGGAGAGCTGACGGCGATTCCTTGTAAAATTACAGGGGATTCCCGATGGGGGTTTTTCCTTTTTTATTAATTAATTAATTATAGTAATTTCATTGTATTGTTATAATGTACATAGAACATAGATACATCCAATGTTCTTTATAATTCTGGTATTTCTTATAATAAAATATTGAACAGATAATTGAATAGAAATTCTACAAATATATATTGGTAAATGATCTATAGTTCTATAGTTCTATTGTCTCCTATTCATCTCTCTCCATATATGTATAGACTTTCTCTCGTCCCTGAAGTGGACTTGGGAGTATCGTCCCCGTATCGGAAAGTCATTCTGGTCTCAGGGCCTTTGTCCTATCCCAAGTGCTATTTGTAAAGTTACTTCCCTTCAAGTCACTTTTCTTTTTCTTTCTTTTTTTTTCCCCTTCCTTGTTTTCTTTTCTTTCACTTCCCCGAAAGATAATTAAGATATTGTAATGCCGTACACCCCCCATGCACACACAACATTGGAACCTTAGAACCGCAGAATCTAGGCTCAGATTATAAATACAATACCAATACCAATACCAAATTACCGTGAGGAGAAAAGAAAAAAGAGTCTCCATCAGCAACGGGGCTTCCCGAGTGTCCAGTTTACCGAAGCGGGTGCGGTCGGGTTTTTGTTTGACTTTGATCTATATTAAATGTATATTAAATTGTATTTGAAGTGGAAGAACTCCGTACGGATAGGGAGTACAAGACGTACATAGTACCTATGTCCTATGTCCTATGTCCTATGTCCTGGTCTAATAAAGGTTTTATAAAGGGTTTATAAAAAGAACATCTGAAACGAAATAAACCCAACATTCCAGTCTCTCTCTCTCCCTCTCTCCCCCAATGACAATCACCCGGGTACTCATGAGGAATGCCACAGCTTTGCCCCTCGTTCATATGCACCCAGGCACGGATATCCAACCCGAAAGGTCCCAGGTGTGTTACCGTTCAATGTTTCGCCCTACATCGGACTAGTGGACTTACTACGGACTCTTACTCCTTTCGATAGGCTAGGGAACGGGGCCAATTCCTCGTACCACATGTCATCGGGCTCCTATTTTGATTACATATGTAGCCTTTATTGTTTTGGACCATTTGGGAGGAGTGGTAGTTCGATTGTATGTAGTAAAAGAGGTTCAGATATGATGTCTCTGTGCATTGTCCCTATGATATCTCCAGGGTAAAGGATAAATTCCACCTGAAGCACCTGGGCAGTTCCTTTGGCTTATTGGATCTTCGGTTTCACAGCTGCATGGAAGGTCCATTTATGCATCCCAATGGAGCAATGGAGAGCAAGCCATCAGGCTCCGGGGTGTGTATTGTATTACACCCTTCTTTTTTTTGTATTTCTTTTTTTATTATTTTACTCTTTCTGTTCCTTTGCAGTTTCGCCCCATAGTTATTGGGTGTTGGACCGGTCAATTCACGTCGATCCCCATCCAAAATCGAATACATATACACACAGTGGCAAACCTGAATGAGATCGAGTTACATGGAGAATCCATAAGCAGCTGTAGAGCAGCGTAATGACCTGCATGGTCTCCTCAACTTGAGCAAGTGGAGGGAATTCATCCGGAGAGGGGAACTAACTCCCTTGCGCCATTCAGCTTATTCTCCAGCTGTCTAGTCTGAGACAAGGGGAAATAGTCCCCATTGTCTGCCTTGCTCCTCCGATCTGCGTAGATCCGTGCAGAACCGTCGGTTCCGAAAATCCTCATTCTCTACGGAGTACCTCGTATTCAATGACTCAAACAGTCCCAATGTTCAAAGTAGATAACACCAAGTACTCCGTCTATGTATCTAGAATAAAATCCCCAAATCTCTAATATCCAATATCCCAATCATCCAAAATAATCCAAAATGCCATCCCAAAACGACATCGCCAAACACTTCCGCGCCCTCCACCAACCCGGCAACCCCCTAATCCTAACAAATGTCTACGACGCCGCAACAGCCTCGATAATCGCCGCATTACCAACAGCACCGGCCATCGCAACAGCGTCCTACGCGATCGCCGCAACGATCGGCGTCGACGATAACGCGCTGACAAAAGCCCAGAACCTCACCGCGATAGCCGCAATCGCCGCCTCCGTCCGCGCCACGAACCCGACCAAACCATTAACCGTCGATGTGCAAGATGGTCACGGCGATGTCTCGGAACTAGCAGATACCATTAGACAGGTCATCGCGCTAGGCGCTGTGGGGTGTAATCTCGAAGATATGGACGCGACTGGTGTGCTGTGGTCGGTGGATGAGGCAGCGGCGCGGGTAGAGGTTGCTGTTCAGGCGGCTAGGGAGGCGGGGGTTCCTGATTTTGTGGTTAATGCTAGGACTGATGTATTGCTGACGGAGAATGGGACTGTTGAGCAGGCTATCGAGCGTGGGAGGGCGTTTTTGAATGCTGGTGCTACTACGGTTTTTGTTTGGGGTGGGCCTAGTGGGAGGGGTGTTTCCAGTGCGGAGGTGAGGAAGTTGGTTGATGCCTTAGGTGGCATGGTTAACGTGAAAATGACTTTGAGAGAGGGCTTTCTGGGGGTGAAGGAGATTCGGGAGTTGGGCGTTGCGAGGATTAGTGTTGGGCCGGAGTTGTGGCGGGCTGCTATGAAGGCATTTACTGAGAGGGCTGAGCAAGTGTTGGCGATGTGAGGACGTACGTGGCTATGCTTGTCTAGGCAAATCTATGTCTACATTACGTTTTCATGGCAAATGTCCTGCAGCCCAAAATAAATTGTCCGGCCTTTAGTGTAAAAAGTAAAGTCACGGATTGATTGATTAATTCCGAGTACACTCGCCTAGGCATTCTGATATATAACGACCCCGTATCAAGTCCGGCTACAAATCCCATTTACGCAGGTATTTCCATAACAGCAGTGTTCATCGACAACGCAGGGACCATTATCCTCGCTACAAAGTGGCCAATCATCATCCGTCGATCGACACTTGTTCGCAGCGCAGTAGCCCGAGCAGCATCGGCTGTTCGGGTTGCCGAATTCACAGGATGCTACCATTAGTTAGAGAGCGGTACTTTCAATGTTGTGCTTAGATGTGATCTCCCGGTTCTTACAGTAGACCCCCGCGCAGGTGGGTGTTGGGACACAGGTTGTGATAGTCGTTGTCGAGGGCGAGACAAAGGTTGCTGTTGTGCATGTTTCGGTGAGGACACAGGCATCAGCACTGCCACATCCTCCTGCTGGACAAGCTGCTGCTTCTGTTTGGGAGGGAGATGTAGTTAATACGACTGGGTTTGATGTAGGTGTTGGTTAAATACTTACGGCTCAGGGTGAGGTGGGCGAGGACAAGAGCAAGAGCCTTATAGAGAAGCATCTTCGTGATATCGATATCTAGCTCTTGGTTACGTGAGGATAAATCGTGATCGATTGATCCAAATATCTCAGAGATATGGAATGAAGCACCTCCATCGGTGTCTATATATACACCGCACTAAGACATGCGAATGCCTAAAGCATCAACTTTCGAACAACCCTTGGAACTCCCGGACCAGATGACCTGATACGAATCCATTGACAGCGTTTGATAATGATGTCTCAAGCTCAGGTTATTCGCCACTACCCCAGACTTTCCATCTTCACCGCGGTCGATGTTCTCCCGACGTCATATGAATACGAGGGCGAACACGAGCGACTGGATCAACTCGAATTCCATTGGCTTTTACGTGAGACATAATTCACCACTCGAAACTCTGCTTTATTGGCGTCTGTCAGTGTGTATAGCGATGTGATAAACTACGATATTGCTGGTTCCAATTGCCGGCCGGTAGAGTCACAGCTTGGAATTGGTCATTCTATTTCTTGTCTCAGACCATGAATAGACAAGAAATCTCAAGTCACAAGCCAGCATGTGGTAGATGATACGAAGCCTAAAAATAGTTCACATGGAGAATAAGTAAATGGTACGAACGACGAATCCTTCACTGTATGCCATACACCTGCCGATCTCAATCAAACGCAGACTCATGTTAGCCACTCATAACCTAACGGGGAATTTTGATAAAGGTAAACCATTCCCAGCATTCCGTTTTATGTTCAAAACAGCAATTGAAACAAAAAAAAATTAAGATAAAGATCCAATAGAGCTGGTGGCCAATGTGCATTGGACTTGTATATGTTACGGCGCCAAAGACCTCTTACATTCCCGGCTACCCAAGCCTGCAGCGGCAATGTTCCTCAAAGAAAAGGTTCACAACGGTGCTGCAGCGATGGGGTCCATCCAGGCCGATAGTTCTATTCTGGTGCCCTTCATTCTACATTAGGGCACCAAATACGAGAGTCCGCTTGGTTTGGGCCCTTCGTTATCATGGAGTATATCAACCATGCAATGAACTTTACCAAAGCCTTAGAATTACCACCTCCTGATCCTTAAATATTAGTCCGTATCCACGTGCTAATATAAGTATTATCGCGGAGACTATGTACCTTTTGTATGGGAATGGCATACAAAAGATACCTAAATAATGCATGGGTGCTTAACTCCTCCAGGGCTGCGCCCCAAACCCTTTAGAGATTGGCGCGAAGGAGAGTTGGGCTTTGCGATCCTGATCCAACCCCAGCCCACACCTCCATCCCTCATATCACTCCCACTGCCACCAATCGGGACCAAAGTTTGTCATGGCTCGGTGCTCATGGCTCCCCCTAAAACAGAGTGAGTCCCCCAACATAGACATATACGTAAATGCAACATCTAGCGAAAGCATTGTCGAATGTCAACATACGACTTCTGTAAAACCCAAAGCTAACAAACACCAGCTTCCCCGCAGTGCGTGCCTGCATTTTCGACATGGACGGCCTTCTCATCAACTCCGAAGACATAATCAGTCTATCCACGAATCAACTGTTACAGAAGTACGGAAGGCCTCCTTTGACTAGGTCGATCCAAGCCCAGCTAATGGGTGTCGCGGACTCAACAAACGGCGACATATTCCACAATTGGGCCAAGTTGCCCATCTCTCGCGAGCAATTCGCCCGCGAATCAAGCGAAGGCATGCGACTGCTCTTTCCAGATTGCAGGCCCCTACCTGGGGCGGAGAAGATTCTGACAAATCTGAGCTGTGCACGGAACGCTTCGTCTGGGGATAAGATCCAGCTAGCTTTGGCTTCTAGCACCAAGTCCCGTAGTTATGAGTTGAAGACTTCGGGACTAGAATCGAAACAACTGTTGAGCTTCTTCCGGTCGGATAGAAGGGTCCTGGGTGATGACCCACGAGTGAAAAAAGGTCGAGGGAAGCCAGCGCCCGATATTTATTTGCTCGCGTTGGAGTCGTTGAACTTAGGGATTGAGCCTGGGGAAACCCCTATCCTACCTAGTGAATGTCTGGTCTTCGAAGATAGCGTCGCTGGTGTAGAGGCTGGAAGACGCGCTGGGATGAGAGTCGTTTGGGTTCCACATCCAGACGTGGCGTATGAGTACCAACCGATGCACAAGGATATCCTGGCTGGGAGGTCGGGAAGATTCAAGGTCGGAGACGACTGGCAGCTTGGAGAGATTGATGAAGGCTGGGCTGAGAGTATACCTAGTCTAGAACACTTTGATTACGGGAAGTACGGTCTCGATGTGGCATTTCGAATACATTAATGGAACAGTTCCAGTTCAATTTGGTACTTATAGAACGCCAGGAATCTGTTCCCACGTATAAAAACAAGAAGAAGAAGAAGAAGAAAAAGAAGAGGAGGAGGAGGATCCATTAGCGGACCCAAAGAGCAACGATGTCGTCGAAGTATTTCGTAGTCAAGCTCTTCAAATCTCGATCCTCCTTGGTGATATCCTTCCTCAAGCGACAAGAAACTTTAAAGGCCATGTCGCCGAAGCCCCGTTGACTTGATGAGCGATTGACCGAGAGCATGGGATGGGTCGGCGTGGAGACCAGGATAAGACCTCCAGCACGAGGTCATGCGGACTGGAAATGAATATGGAGGCAGTCCCGCTGTCTTAGCGCTTCACCCTGCGGCTCCAAAGAGAGGCACATGCCTTTCCCCATCTAGGTTACTCGCAGAACAGTCCTAAACGGTATGGAATCCCCGCTTTAGCGACACGCCCGTGGGATTCCAATATTAGTTTCCCGATGCGTAATGAAGCGGAAATGATATGATTGGCTACATAGCACCTCGTTGAATGCATACTTCGACTGGACATGGCGGTCCTGGGTTTCAAGTAGCCGCGCAGCATTCGTCAAGGCGAAACGCCTATCAGGACAGAATGCGTCGAGCCTTTATGCCAAACTTGAGAGATGAATGCCAGATCAAGCAAAGATGAAAGTCGGTGGTAAGTAATCTAATTTAATACATATACATATGCGTTTTCAGGCATATGGCGTTTCGCTCTTGCGCGGGCCTGCCCTCTGTCGTGCTTGCCTATGGCTGGGATGCGACCTTCTTCGCCTTGACAATATTGATTATGTGCACGCCGAGCTCTTGTCCGCCGTCAATCTTGCCGAGCTTTGATTCGAGAAGCTCCGCATCTCGCAGAAGCCTACACATTGGTTAGCCAGAAACGACATGTTCTCGAGAAAAATACTCACCTCGCTTTTCCGGCCTCGGTCTGTATCGCCGCACCTTCGAAAGCTTTGCTCCATTGCTCCTTATAGTTCGTTAAGACCTGTCCGACAATCATGCTCACGTTCAACGCGGATAGGTACTTGCTCAGCACTCGTTGTAGCGTGAGCGCCTCTTTCGTGAGCGTCTCCATATATAGACTAACGTTCCTCCGCACCTCATCTTCGTCGTCCCACTTGATCTTATTCATCTCTCTGATGCAAACGGTCGCGCGAGAACTCATTATGTCGACGAGCTTGTCGTGGATAGTGGACTGGTGGTCTTGGAACAGGCGTTTCAACCGGTCATATTGTGCTATGCCGGACCCTGTCATGGACGGTCGACGACGAACACATTCGCGCACGTAGGGTATTAGAGCAATGAAGAAGGACAGCGACTGCGAGGCAAGGGCAAGGTGCTTGGTATTGATATTGGTCAGCCCAGCTGTTATCTTAGCGCCTGCACCGAGAATAAGCTGTTGTGCGCGAGAGTTGTACAGTTTGAGGTAGTCGATTAGGAGCGTTGAGATGTCGTTGACCATGCCGGGGACCGATGCCAAGAGGATTGTGTATTGTTCTATACCGTGAAGCGCTAGTACTGCCGAATCGACAAGCGTGAATTTCTCACCCTCGATGACCGCCAGTGTCGGTTCTTTCTTATTTTGCTTAGGAGCAGTCGTCGGTTCTGCAGGGGTGTGGGTTTTCTGCAAATTTAGTTCGCCTGTTTCCAGGACTGCGGCACTAACATCCGTGTAACTGAGCCATGCCGGTGGATCAGTGGTCATGGACTGGACGACGTGCGCAAGGGTCAATGCGTCCTGCGGCTTGAAGTCGATACGTTCCCACTTCTCAGACTCTATCTTTTGCACTAGCTTTTGCTTTTCCACTTCGTGCAGAATCGGGATAAAGGTGTGGATTTGGTTGTTCACGACACCTTTAAGGCCTCGCCAGAGTGACCAGAGACTGCCTCGCATTCATTGACAAACAAGCGATTCAGCGTGAAGTAGCTTAGGAAATCTGTCAATCCAAGGTGAACAGTTTGCTCGGCTCTGACTCGCAGCACCTTTGTGATCTCTGATTGTGCCTTGTCCACTGCCTGTTCGAGGAGGCTCGATATATCAAGGGCATGAGTTATCTCTTCCTGCAAATTATATCCCATCGAAAGGCTGGGCGAGCGGGAAGTCGGGTTGCCCTTGCTTCCTGGGCTTTGGACGGAAGTAAGTACGTTGTTTGAAGTCTTTATGCCGCTTGTGATATCGAGGAGAACCTTGACCTGCACAGTAAGCCTCCGTAATGCTTCGCCTATCCCGCAGTAGACCTTGACGAAGAACGCCTCGGCGTCATCGGGACTGAGAGCACGCAAGTTGCGAGACAGAATGCTCGACATTTCCTGCCTGGTCGGCCGTCGACCGCCTGTCCGCGTGGATGCAGACGATTCACTTTCGTCGTCAGTAGAGCTCGGCAAGTGCTGGCGGATAAGAGACTTTATTTCTCGTATAAGAGCTTCACGAAACGTGGTACTTGCTGCAGCTAGATAGTGCGAGTGGCCAAGGCCCTGTAGGATAGGAGTGAGTTCTTCGCGCAGCTTTTCTGCCATCATCGGGCAAGTCGATGAAGATGCATCTGTCGCGCCCTGTGCGCGTTTTGTCCAGCGCGCCAGAGTGTTTCTGGGTGGTGCGTCGGATACATGTCGGCGCAGGTCGCCCAGAAGGACGTCCAGCAATCGGGCTTCATAGCCTTTTCCAATCCGCAGGTGAAGCTGGTCAATATCTCGTAGCAGTCCTCCGAGAGCGTGCAGCCGACGTAGATCAGTAAGGCCGATGAATTGCAGGTGGTTCGGCAGCAACCAATGCAATTCGCCGCCAATTTTCGGATCCAGCGTTCCGGATACAAGCTGTTCGACGTACTAGACGTGTTGCATGGCCGTCTCCAGCTGCACAGAGTTTACGAGTTCCTCGCAATGACTCACGCCGCTGAGAACACATTGAAGTTGTTTAGTAGCCTCACCCAGCTTTGTCAGATTGACCCGTCTTCGCTTCAACCTGATGATTTCCAAACCGCGCACTACCATCTCTCTGTCCAAATGCGCGAGGTCATTCCTCAGATTCTGGATCTTTGCGACAGAGTCGGTTGCCTCGGCCTGGAGTTCACGAAGGGAGCCGAGCGCGGCGAAAAAAGAGGGCGACGCTTGCAAAATTGAAAATACCAAATGAATCTCTACAGTGTCCATGTACCACGATAGCTTCTCTTGCAAGATGGTATAGGTAGCAAGCGTCTTCCTAGTAGGCTGCGGGTCGCTATTTGCAGCAATGTTATCACCTCCGATGGTGGACATTGGCTGCCTTACAACCTCCGTATGCTCACTGACAACATCGAAAATGCGCGGATTCTCGAGGCGAAAGTTTTCATCGAAATACACAGAAGGAATTGTTGACAGCGGTGTAGGTGCAAGCTGGCCGCGCTTCGAAACGCTCGTCTTCCGCCTTCCCCACAGTGCAGCTTCGTCGCCTTTGGTACTGGAGCTGTCTTGACGAAATGTCTCTTTGGACTCTGGATTCGTGCGTTGGAAAGTATCAAATATGCTTCCAACCTCACTGAGGCAGTCTTTAAAGGCCGAGGGTTCCATATGGGGGACAGTGGAGAGAATGACAGGAGATATGTCTCGGGTGGTGGGCGGTTTCTGTGAAGTCGAACGGATTGCGGTCTGAGGGAGAAGCGGCATAGATGGACTTGAGGGATGCGGGGTACCTACATGTATATACGTACATGTATGTACCGATGCAGATAGTCTGCGATGGATGCACTCATTCTATCTCCTGGCATTTCATAGGAAGACACTAGCTACCTATCATTCAACTAAGAAATGCAAGTTCAACACTGTCTATTATCATCATTCTATCATACAAATATAAACACTAGTGAACATCATTTAAAAGATGGTATTCGTCGAGAGCAAGTAAAAAGGTCAAACGCCATAGGACAGACAAGAGAGTAATGGAAAAGGAAAAAGAAACAAGCAATACAATAATTAGATGTATGAGACAATGAGAAGAGAAAACAAAATGGACAAAGCACGCATAACTAAATCCCAACCAGACACCGGCATCAGGAGTCACCCTAAAACAAACCCAGACCCTTTCCCGAACCCATCCATACCCAAGATCCTAGTCCAACCCTCTATCTATTCCATGGATGCAGTTCCTCATCTGATCGTGTCTCGGTAATGTCATCCGCAAGCATTTAACAAAAGAAAATGGGGGTTGCAAAGGCGAGATGACATCTTGGAACAAAACAATAAATCGATCAGACCATCCGACTCCTTCCAGTGCGCTGGTTTCCCATCAATATAAGTACAAACGGATAAGGAAATGCATGAAGAAAAACAAAGGAAATGAAAAAAAAAATCAATCGAGAGGCGCAGACATAGTCTCTCGTGGGAATCAAGGGGCTTATGCAATGAGTTTATTCAACAAAGGAAATAATGGAAAATTCAAGCTGTTGCGAGACCACTGGCGTGGATTGTGAATCGCATCATACAGCAGTGGACCATGAGTGGTCACCTCGAGGCTTCATTTCGTAGTTCTCCGGCTCGGTGCTGGTAGGCCGACGAATAGTAGAATTGGGGAAGTACATGTGTGGCGGCATCGATGTCGGGTACGCAGGGCCAGTGGGCTCGGGGTAAGTGAAGTCGTTGGCCGATCCGGGCGACGGCATGCTACCGTGAGACGGCGAGGCCCATCCGAGACTAGTCATGTGTGGACTGCCGTTCACACTATTGGGACGGTGATCACTGTTGGCCGGGGGTTCAAGAGGCTGAGGCGGAGCGTAGGGATGCGAGGTCATGGATGGCCGGGTGTGGGGCGCACTGCCATAGCTGGACAGCGAAGGAGAGGTCGCAGTCGGGGAAGCCCGAGGGCTGCCTTGGGGGAAATCCCCACGCACATGAGGCGGGATAGGACCGGTGCCCATGTAGTAGTCGCCAGCTGAGCGATGCATATTCAGCGGGGGAAGCTCGCCACCAGGTGACATGGATGGATGCTGCGCGGGTGACGGTGTAGAGTGGATGGAAGCGTGCTCGGAGAACATTCCTTCACCAGGACGTCCACGATCCTTATTTTGCCGCAATTGGGCCTCGGTTTCAGCAGCGGCTTCTTCGATGGTCCCAGTGTGGTGGTTTTGGTGGCGTGTCAACGTCGTACGGCGCGTGAAGGTCTTCTGACAGTTGGCGTACGGGCATTTGTAGGGTCGCTTGCCGGAGTGAATGCGACGATGTCTGGCCAGCGAGGACGAGTCGCTAAAGGGCTGAATAGCTGTTAGATCTAGCCAGAACCAAAAAAAGAGGAATATACACACTTTGCCACATCTCTCACACATATGAGGCTTCTCTCCAGTGTGTACACGGGAGTGCACTGTTAAAGCCGAGCGTTGAATGAACTGCTTTCCACACCCCGGCCACTCGCATGCATGGGGTCTAACTCCGGTGTGAATACGCTCTAAGACGTTGTCAGTGGCTGCCTCTCGGAAATATCCAAAATATCTGGTAGGGTACATACCATGTCGAGCAAGGTCACTGCGCCGTGCGAAGCCCTTGTTGCAGGTTGAGCAGTGGAAAGTCTTTGGCGGTGGTTCAACCCCTGCTCTTCCCTGCGGGACAGGTTCCTGCTGCATCTGGGGATCGCCAGCGTATCCCGCAGGGGCATAGGCCATGTTTCGAGGGGTTGAACCCGTGGGCTGTGCATAATAGAAGGAATCGGCAAGTCCAGCATCCATCTGCATGGGCGGAGGACCATGAGGAGGGTATGCATTGACAGGGTTGTCCGAGCCACCTGATTCGCTCTTCATGGTGGGAGAAGCTCCGGTGTGTAACTGTGCACTCTGTTGAAAGTACTGTTGTTGTAACTGCGCTTCGGCTGCTGCGGCGGCTGCAGCGGAGTTTTTCCTGTTCAGGATTGTCGTGAAGTCCATGACCCGACCCAGCAAGTAGCCAAGTGACCGCGGTCAAGGACTGCTTTCGAAGGCGTCCTTCGGCAGACCTTCCGTGACCAATATTCCGACGAAGTCCGATAGCTTATTGGATTCGGAGTCCTTTACGCGTAAGGACTGGTCGATAGGAAGGATGGAGGTCGTCGGGTGGGAGATTCGGGTCACAACTAGCAAGCTCTGCAAGTCACGATATAGTCAGAACCGATTTTCGGTACAGTAGATCGAGCTCGATTGGCAAAGGCTCCGCGAATGCGCAGCCGGGAGAATCTTAGACCAGAAACTCACCCTGCGTGAACCTGTATTACACGTTCTGTCTTGGACAGTCCCTCAGCGAAGAATGGGACGGGGTAAATTCTCCACTTTTCTGCAGTGGAATGCAAGGTTGCGTAAGAGGTGTCGAACGATGGGCTTTCTGCCGAAAATCCAAGCTCGCCTCAAAGAATAATGTTGTGGTCGGCTAATTGCGGAACGCGTGATTGTTTGTCGGTGAAGGTGGAGATAGGTCTACTATCCCTGTCAAGATCCCTATGCGAAAAAAAATTGTCGATGGTCAGCATGGAACGAAGATCAAAATGATTGCGATTCCGAGTTCTTTCCACCACAGTGCTGTAAGCTCGTAGACTTCTCGCCTGTGCACCGCGGTTCTCAGTGGGAGACCAGTCGCAACGTTGAGTTTCCAGGGAAACGAAAAAGACGAGGCCAGCACAGATGGGGAAATTGTCCGTGGTCGCGAAACCCAAGATAACAGCGCCAGAGAGGGTTGGGCAGCCAAAGCGAAGGCGAGATGCGTCATCACTGACAAATCGCGGTGAAGGTAAGAGCGAAAACATACCTTTTTGGAAGGAAGCTTCAAGATTAAAATATGGTAGAGAAGGGTCGAGGAAATAAAGAAGTTCGGAATAGGAATTCGGAGCAAGTGGGGTTGGGAAAAGGTATAACAAAGAGATCGAAGAAATCGAGAAGAAAAGAAAGGAAAGCGAAGGGTTAAAAAGTAGAAGATGAGAAAGGGGGGAGAGGAGAGAGGAGAGAGAGAGAGGAGAGAGAGAGAGAAATAGGAAATATGATTATTACATGATTTAGGTGATTTAGGTGTGGTAGGTGCCACTGTCTCTTGCATCTTTTTGTACATATTATTTTTTTATTTACTTCTTTTGTTTCTTTGTCTTTTTTGGTTTTGATCTTGTTTTCGGGTTTATTTACTCGTATTTATTAGTATTTATTAGTATTATTATCATTTCAAGTATCACTTTTGATACTATATTGCTCTTCTATATCCTACATAGGTAGCATACCCCCATTCCCGTATACTCCAAATAATCCCATCCTCCTAAACTCAACTCCCTTTCTAGAAAGGCTAGTTCTCCTAGTCGGACCCAGCGAAGCCCGCTAGAAGGAAACCTGGCCGCACCAGAAGGATCCACCTTCTCCCCCGTGCGAAAATGGATACGAAAGGCCGATCCGAAGAATTTCCTTATTATTTTCGATATACAACAGTGGTCCCCTGAAATTTCTCTCTGGATATTATAGTGACGTTTATTCCCCAGACATTAACCAGATTTAGGGATAAGTTAGGATTGGATTAATAGAGAATCAAAGTAGGAAGGCGTTAATAAAGTCACCCACAGTATGGAAAAAGGGGCCTAAACTACAACATACGGCCCCTGAAGCTAAAAAAGAAAATACGTGCATTTCCCATCTGCCGGATCTCGCGATTTAAAATAATAATAATAATAATAATTAGGAAAAATATAAAGGAAAAGAATGAGAAAAATGAAAGCCAAAAAGACAGAAAAAAAAAAAAGTAATTGGAGGCCTCGGTGATCAACGATGACATGCAGGTTTCTCATGGTGCGACACATTGAGTGATATACTTATTTTTGTACAATTGGAAGGAGATTACCGTACGGAGTACCTCGATAGTCTATCCCGACTATTGTTAGCGCAAAATCGAGATTTATACCCTTCTAGAAGGTTTCCACTATTACGATGGTAACCTTTCCTGTCCGTACCTCACGCAGCATACAACATATATGGGTTACACTGTCGGTAGGACGAACTACACTTCGACTTTCTATTCTCACTCTGTTTCCCCTCTTCTTTTCTTAGGTACCTGGACTCCGATGCAGTGGAGCTAATCCAGTCTGCATCGGTAATTACACAACCCATCTTATTCGCCCCTTTTCCCTTCCGGGGGACACTAGAAGGCACCGGCTGGCTTCAGCCTCTGGGAACCCACTTTACTGCCACAAAAGACGGCACGGATGGCTCCGCCAAGCCTTCTCCTTGCCTTCCAGAAGGCCGCCAGAAGGATTTTGGAACATCCGTAGAAGCCGTAGAAGAAAAAAAAAAAGAAAAAAGAAAGACATGCGCGGCCCCCATCTTGCGCACGGTTCGGAGCCTTACCAGGAGATCCTCCCTGACTATGCACTATACCTTTCACCTCGAGGGATTAATGTAGGAAAAAAGAAATAAAAATAAAAGAAAGTAAACAGACCCCGACAGGTATCTGCCTAGAGGCAAAATAGAATAAAACTCGAGAAAAAGGGGGGAGTTGGGCACCATCTGGGCAGGATGACTGGTCCAGTCATATTCTGCCTAGGTGACTGTTCAAGGCTATTCCTCTTCATTGGCGTGATTATCCTCTCACGCTCTTTCTCACACACCTACCGTTCTCAGCCCCTCACGAAGCTAACGCATACCCTGGCAACTGTGACGAAAATGACGACACCCATCATCATACTGCACTTGCCGGGGTTTGGTGTCAACATTGAACCCGGGTCCTGCCTGCGGGGAGTTGCGGAGATTATCTCCCCTCTACAATGTTTTGTAAATACCATCCGTGTAAAGCCGAATAAACAAAATGCTGGCATCTTAGGGGACTTGGTCAACCAATGGCTGACAAGACGATCTATTATAGTTCGCCATTGACTATATTGTACGGAGTAGTTTCCTTGATTTTGCGCAATCGCCAACGGAAAATCGAACTAGGGCGGGTCAGGCCGACGCATATTGGATGGCTGGCACATGGTTGTGGCTGAGACACGCTAGTCTCCATATTTCTATTAGTAGAACATTTTCAGCCTGTACCTCCGTAGCCCCTGGGATGGAGCATGTCCTGTACAGGTCAGTTTTGGGTATGTTTTATGACTGCAAGGTTGGTTTCTGACAAATTAGGAGGAATTTTCCCTCCCGGAGGCTAGGTAACTCTATGTATTGGAAGATCAGACACACATTTTGGGCAACCTCCGGAGTACCCGTGGACATAACCAGATGTGTACACATATATGTACTCCGTACCAAGAAAAAAAGAAAACAAATATCCGCAAAATCCAGGAACAGCCGCGTACGCTATGACCAAATGGCCCGATTTTCTGTCTCTGTCGCAGATTCCACTCTGATGTCACCCTTTCTCCTGGGGAAATTGAGCACTGGCCCACTGATGTGCCTAACTCATCACACCAAGGTAAATAGTCACAGATAATTCAACACTAGCTCGTCTCAGCCTGCTGCGCGAGACCAATTGCAGAAAATATGCTATCCCTGGCACCAAAATATACTCCGTACCAAACACGTGGCGTAGAAGCATGCAGACGACCCTGAAGCATTGCGTTGCACTATGATCCATGTTCCACCGGGAGGGGACCCGGTATGAGGAAAATATCTCATCGATGGATACGGGCGATGCAGACTGAAACAGCACGTCTTTAACTTCCCATCTCTTATTCTAGTCTTGACTGCCTTCCGACGACTCAAAATTGCGCATCTGGCTCTCTTCGATGGGACGATGGAACTTGATGCAGGTTGTCACTGGTAATAAGTGGAATATCAAATAGCTCCGGATCGTATACCTTGGTCTTAACTGCTTAGGTACTCCGTACTGTCTATGGATACCAAGTAGTACTGGGTAATTAGTAATTACTGCTCACTGCTTACTGATTACTCCACTTGGTCTCACATCCGTTACATTGGAGTATGGACTCCGTACTCCGTACCGAGTATCTCGATCGACAGTCAACGCCGATCGATCTTCAGGGGTTCCATAGGATCTTCGCTGGGTCACGGCATTCCCCTATGCCGTATTCCGTACTAAATGTTACTACAAGCCGTTATTGTCTCCGATAGACGGTGGTCAAATGATACCCCGTGTGTTCGCCAATTGAGGTGTACATCTACGAAAGGGGGTTTGTTTCTTGTTCTCGTGACTCTCGGCTCGCATATATAATATATCTATGGTATGTTGTGTAGCTGGTTCAGTCTAACATTGTAGTTATGGTGTTAAAGCAGGTTTACAATAATAAAGGTTGTGAAGCTGGTTCTTGTAAATATGTATTTCGGATATATCTGCAGAGAAGGAACAAAATAAAACGCTCGGTCTATATAGAACTACAAACCACATGTTTGACACCTATCTATATGCCAGTCACAAAAGACTATAGCTGTGTGGCTAGGCATATGCAAGGGACTGGCATATTCATTGGTTCCATGGTACGGCATAATTTCTATCGGTGAGCTATGGCCTCCAGGGGCTTTGACAGCCTTGCTTACCATGGTAGACAGGCGGGTCCTTCCACTTGCTCTTTGCTTTATCTACCATCTACCGTCACTGACCTCTATAGATGTGTAAAGTCATACCTGGTAGACACCTGCATTTAGTCATATATCGAAAAGGCTCGAATGAGCCGATCGAGGCCTTGAATGATGAAGCTGTTACCCCAATACCCGAACTAAGAACTGCCTGCGTCGGTGCTAGAACAGCCAAACTTGGAGTCGAGCCACGCCAAGATTAAGCAGCCTAGGTACGGAGTACTCGAGAGAGGGCCGTTCCTCAGGTACATCTTCAAGGGCTACAATCTTGCACCAGAAGAGGTAATCCAAACATCCATATCACATTATTCAACTCATTAGGGTAGCCAAAAAGGTGTCTATCATCTATAAACAACGAAACGAAACTCCATGCAAAGTGGCATTCCTTTGCCCATGCGCCCATGCGCCTGAAGTTGGGCTTATTGATCCAGCAGACCGCCGGGGCCAGAAGACCATACAAAGGAGCCCGTACACGTACTGTACATGCACAAGGCAAAACAAAACTATTTATCTCTTGCGCCATGACAGCTCCAAGATTTGATCACCATTTTTCTCATCGCGCATGACATACCACTGAGTGACACGGTCGTTCTCCTCGTGAACGGCATCCTGCAGTTGGAATGACCTTTTATGCTCGTCCTTGCGGCGGAGGGGACCCAATTCGTGCAGGTAAGATTCGTCATTGGCGCCATTGTGGGCGTCCCAGGTCTGCTCCATGGCGAAGTCGTCCTGGTCTGGGTCGGCGTGATACTTGATGACCGAGAACCCGTTCGTCAAGATCCAACCGTCCCCAAAGTGCCATTTGCGGAGGAGGCAGCTGTCGCCGCATAGCTCGGCGACCACCGCTAGCTTCGGCATGTCGGCGTGGAACCAGGACTTCCAGTGGTGCACTGTGAGCGGTGGCTCGCGGCCGGACTCGAAGAATCCAGAGGCGTCGTGCATCAGGTCCAACTGTCTTAGACGGTGGTCCACCGTCAGCCGGGTCTGGGTGTAGCGGTACACGCAGATGGCGATGCGACGATCGCCTGTGAAATCCATCGCAGAACACTTGTCGTACACGTTGGTCATTTCCACCAAGAGAGGTTTCGATAAGAAGACGCCTGCACCTCCAAATCCAATCATTCCGAATGCCGCAATTTGCGGGATAGACTCTGACAATCCGCCAATATACATAGAGGTGGTGTGGTCGTATTTGGCTAGCGCATCCACCAGTCTGGGCATTGACAGGAAGAATGTGTCGTCGTCAATAATACAGCCCCATCGGGTTGTTTCCCGCGCATTCTCCTTCAAAAGAGGGATGAGTGCGAAGTATCGGTTGAGGTAGTCATCCTCCACCTCAGTGATGTGGAGGTTGATCCCCAGCGAGTCGGCCTTAGTCAAGACATCCCGTTTTCCGTTCTCCGAGTGATCCGGTTCAATCAGCGCGAAAATGCGACAGCGCGAGTATCCAGCCCAGTGAGCGAATGCATCCAGAGACTCATTCAATCTCTCGACACTGGTCGCGACGCCAAAATCGATGTGTGATGCGTCCGCCAATTTCGGTGGCTGTGGGACCCGCAATGACACTGGAGCGGGAATTGAGCACCCGTCCGCTGCTCCCTCAGTGCCCTTTGGCACTTCCAAGAACGGCTGCTCAAGCCACTGTGTGTAGGGCACTGGTTCGTCCGTCATATCGAGTACGATTTCTCGGCGGGTGTATTGGGCGACATTGACAACGTCTAGGCTTTCCAATTTGTCGTAGTCGAGATCGCATAAGACATCGGGCCCGACGGTAATGTTGTTGGAAACTGTCTGCAGAGGCAGCTTCACCGGCTCGACCGAGGGCCATAGTACAGCGGCAAATCCTACCACAAACAGGAAGACAGCTCCAAATCGCAGCACCTTTTTCCAGGCCCATGACGCCCCAGGAACAGACCCATCTCGGGCACTGAATAGCATTTTTTGTGTTGTGAGATTTTGTCGGCTTCTACCGCATTGCGGAGATAAGAATCTGGTCTAGAACACAATCAAGGGCCCACGGTCGCAGGCGGATGAAAGTGCGGTATAAATATGCCCAAGTGGTATGGAGAGGGATGGAGGAGAGGAAGAGGAAGAAGAAGAGGAAGAAAATGAAAAGAACGGGAAGATAAGGGTCAAATGGGCGATCATGGTTCCATGGGATGAAAATGGACAGGGCCAATTCTCTAAGGGGCCTGAAAGACGATCGATGACGTTGCAGGGTCCATTTGGCGAAAGTCACGTGCATTCACATATACCTGTAGGGGTCTGGTCCCACTGTAACCTCAAGGGGTTGGAAATTATATCCAGGTACGAAGCTATATAGGGCCAACATGCCTCCGTGGCAATCTATCCCTTCCAATACCAATTTAGCATGGTGATTCCTACAACGTTGTACTCCCAATCCAGTGTACAGAGAGCTGGAGTACAACCGTGCCAGTGCCAAGACTTCCGAAGCAGTGATCCCTGCCTCTCACTCGTCTGTGATCCCTCCATTCCCCACATCCGCGCGTCCTCTACCCGTGTGCTACTCCGTCCAAAATGGCCTAGATAGCCTAGATAGCCAAGACACTATTTCGCCCTAAATACGCACTACAATGGAGTATAACGGAGTAATGTCCGGACAGCCATTGTTGTATGTTGTATATAACAATTGACATTTGTGACATGGCTATTTGCAACTCCCCAGGGACAGCTTGGTTCATCTACGCACTGTTCCCACCACGCTATCACTCAGCCCCACTGTATTGATTGAAGATCTTTGGGTGATATTCAAGCCTATTACTCTTTTCTCACGAGAACTTTTGGGGCATTGCCAACATGTACTCCGTACTGTACGGTGTACGGAGTCGAGCCGACCCAGCCCCCGATGCCAATGCCAATGGGGCTTACTGGAGTTCCACTCGCATAAGGAAGCCTAGTCTGCCTTACGCATGGTTTGTATGGATATTTCTTGCTCCTCTGCGGATTTCATCATCCTCCGCACTGTGGCCCCTAAGATGCGTAGCTGGTAGCTAGGGCAAGGGCTTACGAGTCGGTCAGACAATCCCCAGGGCTCCTTCCGACGTTGCCATTCCTAAGTCTTTCCTTTCCGTGAAGTAAGACTTAGTTTCGCAAGTAGTATGGATTCAAATAAAAAGTACAACAAAAGGAGATCATCAAGAATAACATATGCATGCATCGAGAAGAAATGGTAAATAGGGACTACCACGGCTTCTCCCTTCCTTCTCTCTGTGTTCTTGATGGTATGAAGTAATAAAGTGGAAAGCAGATGGTTCATACAAGTCCTCCAGCTAGGAAAGAGATGGCTGTCGGTTTAAATGACCTCCTTTTCTCGTGAACTTTCCAAGTTGCCGGTTTCAAACCAATTTCGACCCGTGCCGTCTTGTGCTAAATGTATGACAGTAGGTTAGAACATGAATAAGACTCAATCAGCGATTATAAATTCACATAGCTGCCATCGGTATATGGATTAGGGTCGTTCGGGTAGTCTAGCCATCTCCGATATAGATCCTCCGTATCTTGCGTTGTAAATATGTACGTTAACCGATAGAGGATGTGATCCCACGGTGACCCCAGTTCCAGAAGCTACTAGGGCCACCATTGATTTTAGCAGGTTTACCTGGATTCATGATTCATCCAAGCTCCTTCGATGTCCTTTCTCAAAGCATAGTGACTGAATAATCAACAGTTAGTATCGTTCCAATTAACTCTAGAGGCGGAGGAACCAGTCGACGAAAGCGATCGGAATAGGCATATCCGTTGAAACCGATTGCCAAATGCGGCCCGATGGGGAAAGGCTTATGTCCTAGGTTCCGGGTAGCTGAAGGTCACCTTTTCGGATATCTGAATAAACAGAGACCATCCATGGATGTTCTGGGCACTTCGGGGCCGGCTCGGAGTTTTCCCTCGAGGGCCCTCACACGCGTGAAAGCTCCCTATAAACTCTTTTCGGCACTGATCAGAGTTGTATTTTGGGGTGGGTCATAGATGGCAGGAATCGACGGGGGGTCCTCCTTAGTTCTATCTGCCACCGTCAAGGTTCCGCCACGATATGGTTTCTCCTCTCTATGGATCACGAGCTAACAAAGAGTATCTAACAAAGAGTATAAAGGATAGATACCAACACACGATATATAGAATAGACCCAGTGGACGACATACCGAACATCACGTAAAGTTCCAATCCTAGTCTGCTCAGAGGCAAGTGGCACTTGATCATCTTATCGCTTCGAGCTCCTATTGACGATATTTTAATGGACTTAGCGGGACAGAGTTTTGCCCCACTTTAATTCGCTTTAAGCACCTCGGAGCCCCACTGGATGTGCCGATCCAGAAAATGAGACAGAGAGATATATCCGACACCGTTGGGAGTACTTGTCAATCCAAACACTGTCCAGAAGACTACACTGTGAGTTAGAGTCGCTTCATAGTTGAGGGTGGTTTCATAACTCCCGATGTAGAATTCATCCTAATTAGGCAGGAATCTAACGCTACATCTCCACTATTGGCCAGAGTCATTTGTAACAGGTAATATGCCGGAACTTAGTGCTGAGGCTGTTGATGTATGAAGTATAAGGCACTCCGTACTGGTAAGAAGTACAGGGCACGAGCACCCTATAAGTGGATGCAGGGAAAACATGGCATTGTCATGTTGCCTTGGTGGCTAGGCAAGAATATACGCTAACTACATATTTTTCAAGGTTACCAGAACACGCAAGCAGCTCAATGAGATACTGAACAACATGTGAAATGACGAGGGAGGGGCCAGTGGGAATCATCCTTGGACACGATGATGGATCGACATGAAGAAAACTTCCTTTCTCCTTCGTATCTTAACTAAGGTGACTGCGTCTCCAGGTCTGCAGGGCTGGCTATCCATCGTTCAACACGCTAGGTACATAGTACATATCACCACGAAAGAAAGCGCGTTGGCGGCAACGTTCGTTTTCTAGTATGTTTCGCATAGTCCAGCTGCGGAGACCCCCCCCGGTCTCAGCACTCGTGAAAAGTACCAGGATAACCGCTAAAATTTCGTTTATACCGAGTTTGCAATGCAAGAATTTATTTTGACGCAGATTCAGCTCAGGACACGCTCTACAAAGCCGAGCAATTCGAGATCTGTCACCGTTATTCGTGAACTTGCTGATGCTCAAATATGACACGTGAGCTACGGCGGGGCATATTAGCGTTAAGCGCAGAAACCCCCCAATGGGGAAAAGACCAGTTCCGCACATTGGAGTTTGATATCAGTTGATCTGGGGAAATCGGCCACTGTGTTCTTTGTATAAATCCCACAATTTCATCTTTCATCGGATACTGAAGTTACCATCTTCTTCGCCCCCTATTACCACCCCGAAATTCTCGAGCGACCCCCGCCATGGTTGCGCAATCGCTGGCCTCGCTATTGCAGCGGGCGTCGATTGACGACCACGAGGAAGTCCTCCAGTCATGCAATGCAGCCCTCGCCAAATCCAAATCCGATTTGCAAGCGCAGCACATGAAAGTCGTCGCTCTGTTGAAACTCGACCGTTACGAAGAAGCTCTCAAGACATTCCAGGCCGGAGGCGATGCGCTGAAACAGAGTGCAGGCCTGGAATACGCGTATGCATCATATAAGTGCGGGAAGCTTGATGAAGCCACAGAAGCCTTGACTCGCACAGCTGCCGGGCGTGGTGCTAGTCACCTCGAGGCACAAGTGGTATGGTGCCCCATCTGTCCTTCTGCTTGAGGACCAATGTTGATTGTCTTGTCGTAACAGCGCTATCGTGCCGAGAACTTCCGACGGGCAGCTGAGCTTTATGAACAACTCTCCAAAGATGCGACGTCTTCCGCCCACGAGGTTAATGACCTGAACATCAATTCGTGGGCTACCGATGCCCAGCTTCAATGGAAAGGGGAGACGGAATTCGTGCGCCACGATCGATTGTCGAGGGAGGATTTGGAATCATTTGAAACAACCTACAACGCAGCTTGCTTGAACATTGCAAAGGGAGAATTCAAGCAGAGCGAGGTCTTGCTCAATCGAGCTCAAAGTCAGTATGCCACCTTGTTGCCCAAGACTAGGACCCATACTGACGTTCTGCATAGATATCTGCCGCACATCAGAGGACCTTTCACCTGAAGACAAGGCCGCAGAGCTGCTGCCAATCGCAGTTCAACAACTCTATGTCTTGATTCAACTTGGAAAGTTGGAAGAGGCCGAGGCTGTTCTCAAAGATATTTCCGTGGAAAAGTATGTTGAATCATGCCAGTTCGAAACTCGTTACTTACATCCTTTCCTAGCATCACCGAGTTATCTACCAAAAAGATTGCCCGCAACAACATTGTCCTCGCTCGTCCGACTGACGTCAACCCCTACATCCTCTACAAGGCCCTCCACGACACCCCAGATGCCATCAATAATGATCGACTATTCGAATTTCAGGACCGTGATATGGTTGGCAACTCCCACGCCGCAGACCTCCTTGTGCAAAAGTACGATGGTATAATCCGGTCCACAGCTAAGGCACAGTCAAAACGCCCAAGCCCATCTACCGACGCCATCACCAACCTTCTCTCTGTATTCAACGCCGCAGCACGCGCTCAAGGCGAAACCGGCCCTAAAGCCCTCAAACAGATCGTTCCCTTGCTAGAGCGACGGCCCACGGACATCGGCCTTATTCTGACAGTGGTACAGCTCTATGTCAGCGGCGGCAACACCACCTCTGCTATCACAGCCATGGAGCAAACCCTCCGCAGTCTTGAAGGGTCAAACGAGTCCATCCGCTTCAACCCAGGCCTCCTCAGCATCCTCGTCTCCCTGTACCAGCGCGAAGGTCGCATGGTTCAGATCCGCACCACCCTCGCACAAGCCGCCTCCTACTGGCGCGCGAAGCCCGAGCCCCCCGTGTCCCTCCTCCGCGCAGCAGCCGCTTCCCTCCTGCACTCTGAAGACCGCTCCGACCTAGCCACGGCAGGTGATCTATTCCGTGGTCTGCACCAGCAAGACCCCAACGATCGCACCGCCATCGCTGGCTATGTTGCCTCACAAGCAACTCTGGACTATGCGCAGATTGAGTCCGAACTCGACCGCCTGCCGGCGGTCGGCGACCTGATTGCCGACGTCGACGTCTCAGCTCTGGAATCCGCTGGCATCTCTCCCTCCGCCTCCTCGGTTGCAGCGGCTGCTGCTGCCTTCGCTGGTGCCCGCAAGCGTACCGCAGCTAGCGCCAATGACCGCGCCAACAAGCGTGTCCGCAAGTCCCGTCTGCCCAAGGACTTCGATCCCGCCAAGAAGCCCGACCCTGAGCGCTGGCTGCCTGTGCGCGACCGCTCTTCTTACAGACCCAAGGGCAAGAAGGGTAAGCAGCGTGCTGCTGCACTCACGCAGGGCGGTCCTGTGAACGAGAAGACTGAAGAGTCTCCCGTTCAGCAGCAAAAGTCCGGCGGTGGCTCTAATGCTAAGAAGAATAAGAAGAAGGGCAAGCGATAGTGTAATATCAGACAGATAGATATCATAGCCTGAATGCTACCTACGATACATGGAACCAAGTATGTATCCCGTATTTCATATTAAAGGGCACCTAAAACCCGAGACTGCGAGTAAAATATATTCCCACCAGCCTTTTTAGCTCCGGAGACTCCGATCCGCGCCCCTCCCCCAATAACCAGATGTAAACAGCCCCCGTAAAACCAGCTCGGGTACTAGCGACTTCTTTGAGAAAATACCCGACGAATGTCCCCTCCACCGCTTCAAACCGCCTGTTAGGAATCGACTCTCAACCCAACGGAGTCCGAATGGTGCCGCATTGGCGGTTGTAATGGTCAAAGATCATAAGCAGCAGTCGCAGATCCATGACAGCGTCGTCAGCAGTTGTCTTCGCCGCCGACGCGCCACCAACCAGATAAGAATGCAGAGCCATGAATTCACGCTCATACGCCTCGTCACAGGTACTAACAGTCTCCGTCCGCCTCACACGAGGCCGAGGAACAGCATTCTCCACCACGTTGATCTGATTTCCATTGACATTATCCGACTCCGTCGTCCCATCCGCTTCCTCAACAACAACCCGCACATAAGTCCCAGTACTGATCTTCTCCCCAGGACGCGGAAAGTCATACTCCACGCTGAGAGTCTTGTGCGCGCCGTAGACAGTCAAATGAGCATCGCAGCGGGGTATGGCATCAACCCCAGCCTCATAGACAAGTATGAACGGGTGACCGTCATTCTCAGCGGAATTCGTGTAGTGGAAAATGGCCGAGTAGAACGGGTCCGTGATGGCGACGTTAGAAACGGCATCTGGGAATCCCAACGACTCGCGCATCACCGATAGATCATGACACCCCAGCATGCCGAGGTAGCGACAGAAAGCGACTCTGTCAGGTGTGAGATCCTCTTCCGACCCGAAGACGTCATTCAGCAGTGCGCGGAACTGCTCCGGGTTATTGTTCCTCTTCATTGACGGCGCGATGTCTCTCGAGGTTGGTGTGCCGATGTGGTTCATTGGGCCCGCGATGTGTCGGCAGCGCGCGTAGTACACGCGGCCTAGGGCTGCGAGTTCCTTTTTAAAGACTTCTGTGAAGCAGGGGGCGTAGCGGCGCGCGCATCCGACGAATACCTTGGGCCCGTCTGTTTCGCTGGTGCCGTCCAGGGATCGGGAGACTTTGCCTTTCTTGACTGCTTCCCGGATCCGGCGTAGGCTTGAGATACTCATTGTGAGGGGCACTTCGACCATGACGTCTTTGCCGGCTTCGAGGGCTATCGCGGTGTATTGCTCGTGGTACTCCATTGGGAGGAGGTTGAGGATGACGTCCACTTCTTTATGGCGCAGGACATCTTCGACGGCTGTGGTGCTGTAGGTTATGTCGAAGCGGGATTGGCATTGGTTTGCGATCTCGGCGTTGGGGTCGTAGATGACTGTGAGGGTGTAATGTGTTTTTAAGGAACGGAGGACCGGGAGGTAGGTTGCTTGGACGGCGTTCGTGGCGCCTAGGATGCCTAGGCGGAGGACAGGGGTTGACATGTTAGAGGAGAGGTAGGGAGCTGTAGATTAGATGATTACAGGTCGAAGAAAGCCGAGAGATGACCGGGCCTTTTGTAGATCGCCTGAGCTGAATGACTGAGAATATGAATGATATTCCAGGTAGCTCTTTAGGGATTAAGGGAGTTGAGAATGTGAAAGTGAGGAAAGCGCAAAAGATTAGATAGAGTACGAGTGATGTTTCATGATGCGATCTTTAGGATGATCAAACAAAGAAAAGAGCCCTGTGAGCTGTGAGCTGTGCAGTGTCGTTTTCAAGGGCATCCCTGAAGCATGCCAACTTTGTGACATCATCGTCCAGTGATCACATTTCATCCTTCGGTCAGAGTTTTACCCCGGATTTTATCCATGGTCAGTAAGATTTGATTCTGATGCACTTCATATACTTAGGGAGACAGTCGCAGATCTTCTGCCGATCCTATCTTGTTAAATATGGTTCAGGCGATGTGTACAACCGACATTGGTTGGGAATGAAAGGCATCATCGCGTGTAGTGACGAAGGGTCATGCTTCTGGCGTAGACTCATCTGCTTAGACAGAGCTTTAATCAAAATGCTTTGCTGTATGCCTTGTTGATGGACTTTTGTAAAAGTATCCTATCTATAGATGTAAGAACCAAAATAAGAATTATCCTCCGTTCTATAAAAGTGGAGATGTGGGTCGCAGTAAACAACCAGAACTACGTACTTCAAGCGAAGTAGCAGGTGAAGTAATAGTACAATAGTATGCTTTACCTGAATTGCGACAAGAAAATCTAAAATAGTATCGCATTACCTCCTTTGATTGAGACTCATGATCAGATGCCGACATGTTCGGGCCTGGCCTACTAGATCCCTCCCTTGAATTAACCCTTTCCCATAGCCACACAGTACGGACACACAGCCTATAGCAATATCGTACTATGGATTTGTTACCACACAACTTGTTATTCTCGTTTAGGTATTTTTAAATCGCCCTGAATTTGGTGTATTTTCTCAACTCTCTCTATATTCCTTTTTGTCTACCAGGGTGGTTAAGTTGAAGCGCGGGCATTGACAACCAATGCTTCGCCATACGAACTTATGTCATAGCCATTCTCTTCCAAGTATGCTTTAAACTTGGCATCCTCTGTCTCTAGCTCTCGAGACATATCTGGGATGAGGAACCAGGAAAGAATACCACCCACCATTGTAAAGGCCGCACCAATTAGGAAAACCGCTTGCTGGCCTTTAGCGGTAGTATCGAAGGAGTTCTGAATTGGGGTGAAGACTTCCGTCCCAATAGATGCCCCAGCTTTGCCAACTGCAGCTGCAAATCCGAGGAAATGACCGCGCAGGGGTGTTGGGAACGACTCCGAAGCACAGAGGAACGTCGACACTCCAGGGCCCATCTCCCCGAGCGCTTGAAAAATGCCGTACATGACTATGAAAAGCGGGAAAACACTCTGAATAGGATGGAGGGCAGCTCCCAGGATAAATCCCCATATACCCCAGAGCATGAAACCTAGGGTCATGTTCTGTTTACGGCCGATTCGGTCCATTAGGATACCACCAATCAAACATCCTGGAAGGTAGAAACAGTTGATAACAGTCTGGAAATTATGTTGTCAGTCTACGAAGCTAGAACATGGTGATATGATGACCTACCCCGTATCCAATATTCTGGACTGTGGTGTTGTTGGGATTCAGCTGCTCAATGATGGTGGATGAGAAGAGACCAAATGGATATGTGACGAAGTCGTAGCAGAACCAAGCCATGGCTACAAATATCAACGTTAGCTAAGGCCACCGTACAATTTAACCAAGCTGAACGGACTCACATGTTCCAAGCATGGGCTTCCAGTAGCGACGTAGTACTAATCCATAGGGATACTGCGACTTGATAGCGTGCTTTTGGTATTGAGTAGAGTTGACCATCCGGACGCGGAAGAAACAAATTGATATTGGTAGCTGATACCAATGTCAGAATCATTACATCTTACTAGCTCTTTATCAGACAAGAGACCTACCACAATACCCAGACCGAACGTAACGCGCCAGACTCCTTCAGAATCTTGTTGGCTGTAACACGCGAGAACAATAAGAGCGATCAAGCCAGCTGCAACAAATCCCTAACGTAAAGTTAGCAAGGAGGTCATCGACGTCGTACTGGTACTGACAAGATCTATGGCAAAATCGGTGGTGAGTGCAACCAAGAAGCCACGTCGCTTTCGGAGGTCGATTGTCTCATCGGCAGCTTCAGTGGCACTAGTGGCACAAACAGGATATTCTCCTCCGGCACCAAATCCTGCAATGCCTCGTGCAACGATCATCATCCAAAACATTCTTAATGTGGTGTTAGTAATGTGTCTCGATCAAAATGGCTGGAGTGTATTGGACAAGATACCCTAGTTGCGATTTCCCATGAGAGGCAGTTGCCAGCACCACTCCAAGAATAAGAAACGCCGTTGCGGCAATGATACCAGTCCGACGACCAATACGGTCAATTAGAACACCAAAGAAAAGCATGCCGAATATCTCGCCGATGAGATAAGAATTTGAAAGGCGGGACTTTATAGTTGAGGACATTCCATCCATGTAACTGGACTCATCAGTCAATTTAGCCAAAATTGTTCCGGAAATAGGGCTACTCACAGGACTGAGAATAAAGGCTCCATGTAACCAACTACCATGCGGTTAGTACAGGGAGTAAAAAGAAGACCTTTGGAGATATAGGTCAACACGTACTGATTTGAGCGTTGTATCCATCACTGAACAAGGCCAACCCGGATACCACTACATTGAGCACACCCGAGCGCTTCTTCTCGGGTTTCCGTTGCTCAGTATCCCAGTCGGTTTGCGAGATTTGCTCCTTGGAATCTTCCATCTTCATGAGAGAGTCATTGCGAGATGTAGCCATGTTGACCAGGATACTGAATGAAATACCAATTGCTATATTTTACCAATATCAACGGGGACATATTTATATCTATAGAAACTATCTAGGTATATTTTATGGCTAGTGTATTACTTCCTAAAAGAGACCAATGACGGCGTGGAATAGAGGCACGATAACGTCGGTGGGAAGTGCGAGATGTGCGGGTGGATCTGTACTAAGTTGGAGTCTAAGCTCCCCCTGCCTTATATCCCCGGGGATACCAGAACTCCACAGTCTCGGTAGTTTCATGGTGACCTTTGACTGCCTGATCGTCAGCCCTATCAGAACTCATCTTTCAGCCATGTGCCTGAGTATCCAGTCTCTCCAGATCCTCAGCCTCCTCAGATAGGGTAGTACCCGTTTGTCAGGCCTATCGGAGCTTATCTTTCTTTCATGTGCTTGAACATCTCACATGGCGGATCTATATTTTGTCGCGTTTAAGAAATACTCATCTCGGTGCGAAGGGCGATACCTCCGGACTTTCGATTGATCTACAAAATGCGAGCTTCTGAGCCCGCAATGTTTCACCAGCACGTCGTCTTCAGTGTTTTTACTCGAATATACCGGTAACAGAAATGAACAATTCCCATTACTCGCTCTCCACTGAGCAGCTGGAGAGCTTCCAGAAGCGTGGATACCTACTGATCCGTGGGTTTTTCACTTCTAAGGAATCGGAGCTGTTGCGAGAATGGGCGCAGGAAGTCCACGATCTTCCATGCACCCCTGACGTGCCCTGGATGCCTTATGAGGAGGTAAATTCGGAAGGCAAACACGTGCTGTGTCGCACTGAAAACTTTGCCAACTCGCATGCCGGATTCGATAGCTTCCTCCGAGGGCAGCGTGCAACAAGTGTTCTACAACAGCTCGCAGGAGAGGAGATGCTTCTTTTCAAAGAGAAGATTAACTACAAGTTGGCAGGAAGTGGTAAGCAGTTCCCGCTTTACAGCCCTGTTTTGATAACTCACCTGTTTGATAGGCGGTTTTGATCCTCATATCGATGCCAATGCCTACACCCATGTTAAAAACATCAAGCATTTGACAATCCTTGCGGCGGTCGATGGAATGAATGCTACCAATGGAGGTCTGGAAGTGGTGGACGGCAGCCACCGCATGGATATTCCTCTCGGCAGTGATCGCTGCATTGCGTCCGATTGGGTCGAAAGCAATGTCTGGACACCAGCTGAGCTCGAGTCAGGTATGCAGATTGAAAAGCTCACCAATACTCTCATCGCAGTTTCGTTAATGAAAGTAGGAGATATCTTGATTTTTGGCTCGTATCTGGCCCATCGCAGTGGCGCCAATGCTAGCTCTAAGGACCGGCGTGCGATCTATGCAACGTATAACTGTGCCGCTGAAGGTAATCTACACGACCAGTACTATTCCGACCGTCAGAAACTCTGGCCTGCGACACACATGCGGCAAAGCGGACAGTCATACGAGGAAGGTCGTGTGCGATATGCCTTTGGGTCCCCTATGTTGACTGTGGACTCAAAGGTGATGTCGGCCTGATGGGTATAGTCAAGCCGCATGGCATACTTTGTAAAGCAAAAGTGATCCAAAGATGTTGTAACAACTTCATCGATTAGTCAAAACAGAATACCTCTAACTAGGTAAAATGTATGTCTTACTGAAATATACTAGTCAGGTCCAGACTTCAAATCTGACGGGTGTGGGCCACCGGCATGATGACCGAACACTTTAGTCAAGGTACTTGCAACTGGACCGAAGATATAGTAAAAGGGCCATGGCGTATATAAACACTTCCTTCCAAGGTTCCACCTCGCTTCTTCCTCATCTCTCCTTTGTCCAGCCGGATATTGTTTCTCACAACGCCCCTCCTATCCGATTAATTAGGACTATGAATCAGCAATCACCCAAAGAAAAAGCAGAGGCTTTGATCGGCGCTCTAGAAAAGTATGGCCAAGGCGACTACATCGGGGAGTCGATTAGCCAGTTAGAACACTGTCTGCAGGCGGCTCACCAGGCCAGTAAAGCGAGTGCGTATTAATCCTAATATCTCTGACGGTCACTAATATCTTCGAGATGCTCGTGACGAGTTGGTAATTGCGGCTTTATTGCATGATATTGGTCAAATCATTCCGCTAGAATCTACCAAGGAGGCACGCATGAATATTCGCGAAAGCACGGAAAACGTCGGCCGTGTCGGCCATGAAGCCATCGGGGCATCATACCTGCGATCTCTTGGATTCAGCGAAGTAGTGTGTCGCTTGGTAAACAGTCATGTCGCTGCAAAGCGGTAGGTGATCTTGTCCGTCTTTTTGCGAGCCCAGACTCATCTTTTAGGTACCTCACTGCTACGGACCAGAGATACCACGGATCTCTATCATCTGCCTCGCAGAAGTCGCTGGCATTTCAAGGGGGGCCCTTCCGAGATGCAGACCTCAGGAACTTTGAGGAAGATCCACTTCGAGACGAAATGGTCTCACTTCGACTGTGGGATGATGCTGCCAAATTGGAGGGTGTTGAGGCCACCACACCCCGTGCTGGGGTCTATCTGGATATGATCATCGCGCATTTGCTCCGTGAAACCTGAGGGAGCTAGGGTGTATTGGTTAAATTCCAGCTTGGATGCCTATTGACATGTTCGGTTTCAGCTATAAAGAGAAGCACGTGTTTTTTTCCCAGGTCCACAGGTTCACCCATGCACAGGTCGGCATATTGTTTACTCAGTAAGCATCCTGTTCAGGCTCGGAGGTGTAAAAATAAGTAGTGGGGAGGCCAAGCGCCCTCATAAACCGGCACCGTGGAAATGACTCTGGCCAAGAATTCGTTGTCATATGTGTTATTATATGTATAGGGCCGCATTTATATCAACCTGCTGACTTCATTTAAGATACTTGGAGGTACCTTCTTTGCTGGGAAGGAGAAGTGGGGGCGCCAAGTATCCCGAGGTACCTTTCGTACTCCGTACTCCGTATACAGCTCAGCCTCACTTAGGCGACTAAGAGGGGCTATCCACATCAGGCAACGTCATCGAACTTTGGATTCCTCTCGTGATACTTCTCTGTGTCTTACTTTTTCTCCTCTTTTCCCCATCCAGTTCTATCATGGGTGTAAGTCTTCCAGATTTCTCCCACTACAACTCCTAGAGAACCCCTCAATCTGACTATCTTTAGTTTGCTCAGAAAATCGCCGCAGCTCAGAATAGCCAGAACATGGCTAACAGTGGTTCATATGGAGGTGCACCTCCGTCAGGATACACTGGGGGTCCTCCTGCCGCTCTGCAGCCTGGTGGATCGGTAAGTCATGTCCATCTCTGCGCCTGCTTCTGCTATGACTCGTTCGACGTCATACAGAAGGAAAAAGAAAAAAGTGCTAATGTTTAGCAGAGCCAACAGCCCCAATACCAGGCTTATTCAGGATCCCCAGCCCCCCAGGGATCGGTAAGCTATATTTTTCTTAAGTCTTTTTGCTTTCCGTGATTTTCCCCCGCTTCCACGATTTACCCCTCCACGGTCATCATATTTCTGGAACCATGTCGGGACCTTACCAAGGCTATCCTCCATACGGCGGCTCATCTCAACCTCAGAACAATCCATCATCTCCGTACTCCAGGCCCCCGCCATCCACACCATACCCCGCCTCGCAGCAATCGCAGCAATCTCAGCAATCTCAGGGCTATGGCCGCCCGCCTCCACCCCCACCACAAGGCCAGCCTTATCCCTCCGCTAGCTCGCCATACCCAGGTCAGCAACCGGGACAGCCCTATGCTTCTCCTAGTTCGCCCTATCCTGGTCAACAGCAAGCTCCTCCACAAGGATACCCCGGACAACAACAATATCCCGGACAGCAGCAATACCCCGGACAGCAGCAATATCCTGGACAACAACCATACCCCGGACAGCAGCCGCCATATGTACAAAATACCCCCTGCCCTGCATCACTGCCTATTTCTGTGTATCCTGTCTGAGTATTCGGATTGTCGTTGAATGGGTAATAGTTGGAAAGTGATGCTAACGGAAAATTGAACCAGGCACCACCCTACCCTACCCAGGGTTCCCCGTACCCCGGTGGCCAGGGCCGTCCTGGTCCCTCACCAGGACCACCAAGCGGACCGCCGCCAGGCCAATATGGCGCACCCGGTGGCGCCCCTCCCTCCGCATCTCCCCGGCCACTCAGCAACAGGTCGCAGCCTACCGATCGCTTTTGATTTCCGCGATTCAGGAGAAGAACCTCCAAAGCTTCTACCCTCCCGAGCGACTGGACCGACTCGTTCAGTCGCTTGCCGCTGAAGCACCAGGCAAGCTCAATAGGCTGATTCATGAATGGGCCGTGCCTATGGAGGTTGCGACCGATGTCATGAAGCTTTCGCTGTTTGACGTGGTTCTCTATGTTGATGACAGTGGATCTATCGAATTCGAAGAGAAGGGACTCCGAAAGGACCAGCTCAAACAAATTCTCGGCATCGTAGCTACTGCCGCATCTACCTTTGACCAGGATGGTATTTCTGTCCGATTCATGAACTCCAGCGAGAAGGGCGATGGCATCCGCAATGCAGAGGATGTCGAGCGCCTAGTGTCCCGAGTCCGTTTTTCAGGCCTGACCCCTCTGGGCACCAGTCTGAGGAGCAAAGTCATCGACCCCATGGTTGTTCAACCCGCCCAGGCCAACCGTCTCGACAAGCCCGTTCTGGTGATCACCATCACCGACGGACAGCCTGCTGGCGAGCCTCATGGTACCGTGGGTGATGTCATTCGCTACGCAGTGGAGGAGACGTCACGGACCCGTTATGGCCCCGGCACCGTAGCCTTCCAGTTCTCGCAGGTGGGAACTGATCAGCGGGCTCGCGACTTCTTGGGCTCTCTGGATGAGGACCCTCATATCGGCCATCTGATCGACTGTACTTCCAGTAAGTTTCACGTGGGGTTCTATACTGGATCTAACTAACGTGGTGTTCTAGACTTTGAGGTTGAGCAGGATGAGATGTCGCGTGCTAACCCACCCGTGCATCTCACTCGCGAGCTTTGGGTAAGTCGTTTCAACATATTTGATGATTGCATTAGTTTTTAACTGGCTGTCCGTTTAGTGCGCCAAACTGATGCTCGGCGCTATCGATTCTTCTTACGACACCAAGGATGAGCGAGAGAATCAACGTCGTGGTGCACCCCCACCAACAGGCCAGTACGGAGGAGGGTACGGCCAACCTCCGCCACCCCAGGGCCAAGCTCAGCCTCCGTATGGTCCGCCCCCTGGTGCCCCACCGGCTTCGTACGGTTCTCAGCCAGGCTACCCACCGCAGGGCCAATACCAACAGCCTCCCCAGCAGCCTCCCTACCAGGGATCGCGGGGTGGGTATGGCCAACAGCAGCCACATGGGTATGGATCCCCTGGACCTGGCTACCAGTATGGTGGACAGCCGCCACGCTATTGATGGAATGTGACATCATAGGGCTTCTGAGTTTACGGTTTTTTCGCCATGCGTTTGAGGGAAGGTAGTTGGGTTCTTTTACTCCACGTAGTTTCCATGAATTACGAACTCGAACCTAACTTTAAGTTGAATATTATTTTTTTATCTTTTAGATTTGGGGCCTTCCAAGGTTGACAGGTCTATGGCGTACGGGGTACCTAAGGTACATATGTAGTCGGTCCTTTGTGAAGGGGCCTGCCAAGGCTACACTAAAACGAATCAGCCCACGAGTTCGCTAGGGCGCTCAAGAGTGGTTGTACATATGCAGCATATTATACATGTATTGGCTAAAAGAGGAAAAGAGAGAAGAACCTTAGAAGTCACCATATACCTACCATGTACTCCGTACCTACCATGTACCTACTTAGGCCTGTAGTTCCCCCCCAATTTTCCATCTGCAATAGGGCTGCAGGGTCCTGGGAATGTGAGGGTGGCCAATTAAAACTCTGGTAGGTCTGGATCCAGCGGGCCTTTCGCCCCAATGCAGCGAGGGACAATCCCATCTGATTGGACGATTCTTAATTTAAACCTGGCTGGGGCTGTGCCGGGGGCGTCAGCGTGGGCATTCGATGGTTGCATCTTACGCGTTGCCCAGAACTTCCAAGGTTGGAACGGTTTTGGCTATTGGGAAGGTCTTAGACGTTTTAGACGGGGGTTTCCAATGCCCACTTTAACTCCAATTTTCTCATTCTATGCCTATCATATCCTTGTATGGAGTACTCGTACTCTTCGTAGATATCGTCAGTTGGAACACTAGGCCGTTTTGGGTTTACCACTTCCCTCAAGACTGGGTCTTGGCTGCTCCTCTCTCTCTCTGGTTTTTTTTAAGTCTTAGTCTCTTAGTCTCTTAGTCTTCTTGGCCTCTGTTCTTTTTCTCTTCTATACAACAGTACGAAATCACTGCGCCCTTCGTTTCTATCCTTGCGTCCGACGGGAGTACTTTCGTTTGCTCAACCCTCGCAACACCTTCATTTAGGGGAAAACATCTCCACTGAAAGAACAGCACAAGGATGACTGTCTAATCGGTGCGCTCAATCGAATACTTTACTTTGATCTTGAGGGGGATACTAGCAGAGGAAGGATCCAATAATTTCGGAGGGGAGAAAAAAAAGATACCGAGATCGTCGGGATCTGTCCCGCGCATTCGTGCCAGGAATTCGACTGTCGCCATGTCCAACGACAGATCTACAGAGCCTACAGAGGGCAGCCAACCCGAACAGAACGATGCCCCCCGACGCCCATCTCTTGTACCCTCACGAACCCTCTCCGATTCCGGGCGGCGGATCTCCTCCCAACATGTGCGCTTCTCAACCGATCTCGATCGCGAGTCGGCCGAGGAACAACGACAGACAAACTGGGATGGACGCCCCAATTCTCGCGGCCTAACCATCAACACGGCGCTGGCGCCTCCATCTGTTCGAGCCGCTCCCTCACCCACCTCACCACTCTCGCCCCGAAATGCGACCCTCTCCCCGATTCCCCCGCCGAGTCCTGAGTCCGCCGGTCGGTCTCGGTCGCGAAACCGTGGATACTCGCTCCGTCGCACCATATTTAATAAGACCATCAACTCGACGGAGAAGGATGACCTCGCCCTGGCTGAGCTGGGTGAGGTCAAGGAACCTTCGTCTAATGTGACTCCGGCCCAGGCCCCGACTGCTGAGACACTCAATGCCACCGATGAGAAGCATGCTTTGAGCGTCGCGCCGACGGCCACGCTCGACTCGACGCATAAGGAGGATGCTTCCCCTTATGTCTCCTCTGAACCTTCAGAAAAGGGTCTCAAGGAACAGTTCTCCGTGTCTGTGGCTCATGAGAAGTGGCTCCAGAAAAAGGCGACGACTGCAGTGGCTGTCGCGCGTTTCCAGGCTGTTATGACCTCTATCCAGAAATTTATTCTGCGTATCAAGGATATCCCACCTACTAAGGATGGACGCCACATTGACTTAAATCCGTCTATGGTGGGTTCCATGATCGATGAGCGCACCCAGAAGCCTTATATCGGTAACTACATTCGTTCGAGTCGTTACAGTCTCTGGAGTTTCTTTCCCCGCCAATTCTTCGCCCAGTTCACCAAAGTCGCCAACTTCTACTTCTTAGTTGTAGCCATCCTGCAGATGATCCCTGGCCTGAGTACAACTGGAACATACACAACCATCGTTCCGCTTTTAATCTTCGTTGGTATCTCAATGGGCAAGGAAGGATTTGATGACTGGCGCCGGTATCGTTTGGACAAGGAAGAGAACAATCGGGATGCTTGGGTGCTCCGCCAAGGCCACGGAACGATCCAGGACGGCGCCTCCATGATAAGCAACGCTCAAGATTGGGAGCGAATCAAGTGTGAGGACATTCGCGTCGGCGACGTTATCAAACTTGAGCGCGACCAGCCGATTCCCGCTGATATTGCTCTCCTCCACGCCAGCGGACCCAACGGTGTCGCTTACATTGAGACTATGGCTCTCGACGGTGAGACAAATTTGAAAAACAAGCAGCCTTGTCAACCTGTATCCAAGGTGTGCTCGACTGTGGAGGACATCAATAGCAACTCCTTGCACTTCGTCGTTGAGGACCCCAACTTGGATCTCTATAAGTTCGACGGTCACGTTAGCGTCAATGGCCAGGAGAAACTGCCCTTGACTAACAACGAGATCGTTTACCGTGGCAGCATCCTTCGCAACACCGACCGCGCTCTGGGTATGGTAATTTATACTGGCGAGGAGTGCAAGATCCGCATGAACGCCAACAAGAACCCGCGAATTAAAAGGCCCGCTCTCCAAGACAAGGTCAATCGCGTGGTCATGTTGATTGTGGTGTTGGTCGTTATTCTGGCCGTTATCTGCACCGTGTCCTACAAGTACTGGTCTCAGGACGTGGAGCAACATTCCTGGTACCTTGAAGATGCTAGTGTTTCCTATGGGCCAATCTTCACTTCATTCCTGATCATGTTCAACACCATGATTCCCATCTCCCTGTACGTGAGTATGGAAATCGTCAAAGTTGCCCAGATGCTGCTTCTCAATGATATCGATATGTACGATCCTGAAACCGACACCCCGCTCGAGGCGCGCACATCCACCATCAACGAGGAGCTCGGTCAAGTCAGCTACATCTTCTCCGACAAGACCGGTACCCTGACAAATAACTCCATGCGATTCCGCAAGATGAGTGTGGCTGGAACCGCGTGGTTGCACGACGCCGACCTTCAGGAAGAAGCTGCTCTGGCAGGCGACCACACCAAGTTGATCCACAAGAAGCGGAGTACAAAGGGGAAAAAGGCTATGGGCCGCAAGTCTAATGTTTCCGAGGCTCAGATGCCCCGTCCGTCGAATGTTTCTGGGCCTCTTGATGCTCTCCGCCAGTCTGGCCGGTCGGCTACTACGTACCGCACCGAAGAGATGCTCGAATATATCCAGCGCAAGCCTTACACCATCTTTGCCCGAAAGGCGAAATTATTCATTCTGTCTATGGCTCTGTGTCACACATGCATTCCCGAAGAAGACGCGAACGGAAACACCACTTTCCAGGCTTCCTCCCCGGATGAGTTAGCTCTTGTTCTTGCAGCGCAGGAACTCGGATATCTCGTCGTGGATCGCCAATCAAACACATTGACTATCCGCACACAACCAAACGGACCGCACGAAGCCACCAGTGACGAAGTCTACGAGGTCCTGGACGTGATCGAATTCTCAAGTGCGCGAAAGCGCATGTCGGTTGTCGTGCGCATGCCCGACCAGCGCATTTGCCTATTCTGCAAAGGTGCCGACACCACACTGATGCGTCTCCTGAAGCAAGCCGACCTGGCGCATGAGAAAGCGACCGAGATCGAGCGTCGTGCAAGCAGACGCAAGAATGCAGAGATGAACCAAGTCATCCGACGTAACAGCGAGCACCACAGCCGGAAGAACAGTGGTGCTCGGAGCAGTATGACCCGGCCGAGCTTCAACCGTCGGCGTTCGTCAATCACTGGCCAACAGGGCTCGGCTCTTCGAGCTAGTATCGATGTTTGGCTGCGCGACAGGGAAACGGATGGTGGTATGCGATACAGAGAGGCTGATAGTGAGTATTACAGCCATCGGCCTTCGGCGCAGATGGGTAGAGCCTCAGCTGCGATCTCGGACTCTGGAAGCTCCACGAATGGCGAAGACGATGAGGATCTTGTGGAGGAGGCACTAGTTGTCAACGAGGCGGCTATTTTCGAGCGCTGCTTCCAGCATCTGAATGACTTTGCCACTGACGGCCTGCGGACTTTGTTGTATGGTCACCGGTTTTTGGATGAAGCGACCTACACGAACTGGAAGACTGCCTACAACGAGGCATGCACTAGCATCGTTGACCGACAGCAGAAAATTGAGGACGCCGGCGAGCAGATTGAGCAGCAGCTGGAGCTTACTGGTGCCACTGCTATTGAGGATAAGCTGCAAAAGGGGGTGCCGGAGGCTATTGACAAATTGCGACGAGCCAATATCAAGATGTGGATGTTGACTGGTGATAAGCGGGAGACTGCTATCAATGTTGGCCACTCGTGTCGCCTTGTCAAGGAGTACTCGACATTGACTATTCTGGATCATGAGAATGGCGATGTTGAGCAATCGATCGCGCATCTTATCGGGGAGATTACCCGTGGCCGTGTGGCACATTCAGTGGTCGTGGTAGATGGCCAGACGCTGTCGTTGATCGAAGCGAATGAGGTGGTCCGTGAACAGTTCTTCCAGCTGGCTGTCAAGGTAGACTCGGTTATCTGTTGCCGCGCGAGCCCGAAGCAAAAAGCGTTCTTGGTGAGGTCAATCCGCAAACAGCTCACCGACGCAATCACGCTTGCGATTGGAGATGGCGCCAACGATATCGCCATGATCCAGGAGGCCCATGTGGGTATTGGAATCACTGGAAAGGAGGGGTTGCAGGCAGCACGTATTTCGGATTACTCGATTGCGCAGTTCCGCTTCCTACTCAAGCTACTTCTGGTGCACGGCCGGTGGAACTACCTACGTGCCTGCAAGTATACACTCGGCACGTTCTGGAAGGAAATGCTGTTCTATCTGACTCAAGCGCTGTATCAGCGCTGGAACGGCTACACTGGAACCAGTTTGTACGAACCGTGGAGTCTGAGTATGTTCAACACGCTGTTCACCTCGCTCGCTGTCATCTTCCTGGGTATCTTCACCAAAGACCTCTCCGCATCGACACTGTTGGCCGTGCCTGAGCTCTACACCAAGGGTCAAAGACATGGCGGCTTCAATATCCGGCTCTACTTGGGCTGGTCATTCATGGGGACATGCGGAGCGGTGATAATTTTCTTCACCATGTGGAGTCTCTATGGCCTGGCAAGAGTGAACCCCAGCGACAACGACATCTTCTCCCTGGGTTTACTAACCTACTCTGCGTGCATCATCGTCATCAACATGAAGCTCCAAGTCCTGGAAGTCCACAACAAAACCTACCTGTCGCTAATCGTAGTGATAATCTCCGTTGGCGGCTGGTTCATGTGGGATCTGATCCTCGACCGCGAATACACAATGTCCTCCGGCAAAGGCATCTACTTCCTCCCCTCAAACTTCATCCACCACTCCGGCCACAACCTCCTCTTTTGGACCGTCCTCTTCCTCTCTGTCTCAGCAGTCCTCCTCTTCGAGTTCACAGTCTCAACTCTCCGCGCGTTGTTCTTCCCAACAGACGTCGACATCTTCCAAGAATACGAACAAGACCTCGACATCCGCAAGCGCTTCGAAGAAGCAGCAGCCTCGGAACTTCAGCAGGGCTGGGACCATGGCACCAAGAGATCAAGCTTCGAGATCGCCCGGGAAAACGCGGAGAAGGCTGAAATGGATGCCCGCGAACGACAGGTTCGCGAACTGCTCGCCCGTCCCCGTGTCATGGATACGAAGGAACTCGAGGTCGATACCGCCAGCGCGACGGTTAGCCATAACAGCAGCGTCCCGAGTCACAATGCTGAGAAGGACCGTGGTCGCCAGTCTGGACTTCTCTGTCCCGAAGACGCTAATGGGCGTCGGCGTTCTGTTGAGATCCAGGAGCTCTTCAGTAAGGGCTATGGTGCTGTGCGCAAGGGTCAGCTCAAATGATTCAAGATTGAAGATTCGATTCGTATATGTATAACGGGATTTCCCCTCGTCTTTTTTTGTTATTTCCACCGTCTTTTTTTCATAGCGATTGCATCTGCGATTCCTGTCCATTCACTTATCATACGATCCCTTCGGGCATCGAAAGGCGTTGGTCTGATTTTTGAATTGGGATTGTCCAATTCCGTGGTCTCTCTTTTCTTATTACTCGCTGTTCGGTCTGTTGCACAGTCGGCCGTCAGTTCCAAGATACCAAGATACCCCGACTCACATTGTTGGCAGTCTGGCTTTTTTCTTTTTCTTTTCGCGTTACATATCGGGTTCTATTGCATACGTGTGATTCCCCTTTTCTTTTTGCGGTTGAGGTGAAGTACATATTTCTTGCCTCGCGTTATTTTTAATTCAGAAATTTGACAGATGTTCTTCGATACATGTCTAATGCACTATAGCGACGCTATGCATCATAAATTATCATCAACAGTTATACGCCATTGAGGTCTCATATCCAAGCGACCGAATTCCTATCCGATGCAATACGCTCAATATCATCTTCGGAGTCATGTAGCAAGGGTTGAAAGACAATTTCCCCTTGATCCCATGCTTCCTGACCCTTACCCTTCCTCCAAATCACCGGGATCCTACCAAGATCCTTACAGTCCATCTGCTCAACGTACTCCGCGAAACCCCTCCCACCCCTAGAAGCACCCACAACCAATGCTCGATTATCCTGATAATCAAAAGTCGGGAGATCCTTCCACCATCGCATTCGAATGCCCTCCCCAATAACCAGAAGCGCGATCAACCCCGTGATCACCGCACTGGCAATAATATAAGCCCGCGAGCCGATGCGTAAAGTAGAGATCTCAACCCGTACAGGGGCGGACTTCTTGAATCCACCGACCACCAATTGAGCCGACGCGTACCCGCCAAGGATATCGTCAACGAGGGACGTAATTGCATTCTCCATTCCCTTCATCACGATCTGCATCTCCGATAGGCTATCGTCCCCGCCAGCAACGGAAGTGCGATAATCACTAATGCTAGCATTGAACGCATCCCCAAGGGTCGAGCGATAATAACTAGTCAGATCGTTGGAGATGAGTTCGAGTTGGCGCATAACGATGTGGGTTATACTGTGATGGGGGTCGATATCATGGACCGCATCCACGGATCTCACTCTGCTCACGCTGATATTCCGTCCCGGAATATCAACCGAGACATTGAATATTGCCGGCTTGAATGCGACGGCACACTGGATCTTATCCAAATTCTTGTAGTAACTCCCTGCCGCGATGGCCATGTATCGCTTTGCGCTGTATTCAATGGGATCCGCCGCCACCCCTAACGCAACTATTGCATCGTCGCCTCGACCAACGTAGACCGAGTACTCCGGTGCGCTGGGTTTGCTATCGGGGAGTAAACCTCGGGCTGTGTGGAGGGTTGGCTGTGGAAGGTCTTGAAGTACAAACATCGAGCTTGTATTGTATATGCAGTCGACCGAGGCGTCGAGGCCGACTTCGTTGAAGGTATAGTTTCTGACGTGGGGTATGGCGACGAGATTATCGTCAGAGAGACCGGCACTTGCTCCAATTCCGTGAGATCGGCCGTGATAGTTGTAGCGGGTGTTGTCCATTTTGGGGTGATTGCGTACGCCGCCGTCGGTTGGCGAGGCGGAGTTCATGGAGGATAGTAGTGGACCTAGTAGGCCCATGCCTACTGAGTAGGTGAAGTAACCCTTTGCCTCGCGAATGGATAGGCCATTCTTGTCGATCTCGGAGGGGTATTCCTTGATTAGACTGATATTGGACCAATCTGGAATAGATACGGTAGAGTGTTGGATGCCGATGGCGTTTGCGGGTGTCAAAGCACCGGTCCATAGTGCTGATATGATAGCAGATAGGTTTGTGAGAAGTACCATGATGACAATCATCCAGAAAGGTAGACAGAAGTTGTTTGTTGGAGTGGATAGTGCTGACCAGAAGCCAAGCATGTCTAGGGAGACTGGGGCTTGTGTAAATCGAATGCGAGTTGTTAAGTTGATTAGGCGACAGAGTGCGAAGACTTCGATGGCTGCTAGGATTGCGCCGACGATCTGGACAGCTGTCTGGACAGATGTTCGATTTGTATTCACAAAAGCATATAGGTTATCTGGAAGGTACCAGGTGGAAACATCGGTATATAATACAAGAGCACTCAGTGTTAACGGGATGATGAGGAGGACGAATAGAAAATGCTCGATCCAGGAAGTTGATGGGGTGCTTTTCGATGAGACTATTAAGTGTTTGGGCTCGTCGAGGTGTCCTTTTTGTTGCATGATAGAGATATAATAAAGAATGTATAATAGTAAAGGAAGAAAGAGTCACGCTTAGATTCCGTCGAGACAGAGATGCATTGGGTATTTAGGCTCAGTTCAACTTGGAATCGAACATCCTTAAGACAATATTCGTTGTCATTGGTGCACATATGAAACAACACTAACATTTCTACATGTTAGCACTGTTCAAAACATGGCGGTTAATGACAGGCATCTCTAGATCACTCGTCTCCCATTGGTGACGCACTCTCCCTAGACCCCAGTGGCTTGCCGCCACGCTAGTCAATCCCAGCGCGTAGGGAAAATGTAGTCACATTGAAGGGAATTTCAAGAAAGGCTTCATGATATATTTCTATGAAGCAACGGAGCAAGGAAAGGTTGTATTTGGCCAAGTTAGCTGACATTGGGTGACCTAGTTAACTACCTAGGTAGTTATTCCAGAATTATGTGAGACGCCATCAGGCTACCTAGGTACAATCTCCATTGTGCTTCATGACATAGGAGGATTAGGGTCGAAGAAAGATGCCACTCCATTAAATGTCATCTCGAATAATATAAAGAAAAGGAACTTGACAATCACCAAGTGACCATGTAAACCGTCACGTGGCGTTATCACCGGCCTTCTTTTTGCCGTTGACCCCATTCTCTTTCTCTTCATCCTAATAGGTCGACTTCCTAGGAAAATATATCTCTCCAACATTCTTATCACCACGCGAGAGAGGATATGCCCTCGGGAGGTTTGTGAAATATACACCGAGCATACCGAGAAGATGCGGCTCTGACGACCCTAGGCCCGGCTTGTATAACATGCCGTGAAAAGTGTCGCAAATGCGACCGCACAAAACCCGTTTGTCAGAGATGCATCACCAAAGGCCTTGAGTGCAAAGGATATCCGGACAAGTTCCGTTTTGCCGGGCTAGCAACCCGGGGTAAGTGGAAGAACAGGGCGGTCCCTACTGTGAGCCGTGACCATGCTGTCCGGACTCAGCCGGGCACCGGAATTGATCATCCAGATACCAGCCATGAAGAATCTGAATCCGATCAACGGCATCCAAGTGCTTTGTCCTCGTGCGAGGATCTGAATATTGAACGGCTGCCTATTCTCGACCATCCATGGCCACAGTCGGAAGGGCGAGCCGTCGAGTTGGACGATTTATTAATGCTAGAACGGACGGAGCTGTTGCTGGCACATTGTGTGTTTGTTTATCCTGGGTGTCGAGTTACTTGACTGACTGCAAAATATTTATTTAGATGACCAGGTTATATGTCCACATCAAATCGCTCTTCCAGCTGGCGCGTACAACCCATATCAAGTTTATATTCTGCCGCTAGCATACGAACAAATTGGCGTGCTTTATGCCGTTCTAGGTCTTACCGCATGCCATATGGGAATAGGAAAAGAAGATACATATCTGCGAGAGACTCTGGCCGTTGAATATCGAGTCAGAGCTATACGCTGTCTTGGGGAAACTCTCCGAAATGGGATATCTGGCGAGCTGGATGAAAATGAACGTGATGGGATCTTCGTTATTATTCAGATACTGTTACTCCAGGATGTGAGTTGACAATCTTGCGTTTTTGATGTCTGATGTTAACATAGGACTAATGAATCTGAAGATTTTCGAATCGGGCATATCCACCCACGGAGCCCATATTACGGGAGCCCTGTCGATTTGCAACCAGTTGCGCTTGTCTGATACTCTCTGCAGAGAGAATGAAAGAACGATATTTTTCTTAGGAAACCTAGCATGGCAAGTTCTCTCATCTTATTTCCAGTTTCTCCTAGTCCTGACGCATATCCTACCAGGCTGGACATCATCCGCTCACTCGCAGACGCCCGACGACTATGCTTTTCCCCCGAGCTTCGCGCAGCCGTAGCCACTTTAAGCGACTTGAAATTCGAGCGGGTCAATGGCTGCCCACGCGAGATATTCTTGATAATGGGCAACGTCATGGAGCATGCCAAGGCGCATGCGACGGGCAAGATGGAAACAGCAGAATACGAGCGGCTTCTCAATGCCTGCCGCTATGAGTTGTACTCGTGGAGCTTGAGGCCTGACAGATATCCAAACGACAATCCCCGCTGGCCTGCAGTTGCCGAGGCTTTCCGTCACGCATGCATACTGCACACATCTCGCTTGCTGGATATGGCTCAACCGGCCGAAGCGCCAATAATACAAAAATCGGTCACTGCAATCTTAGACTCCCTAGCGGAAATCCCTGCAGACTGTCGTCTCGTCGAGTTGGTGGTTATGCCAATTTTTATGGCTGGGGCTGATGCTTTGTCCCCGTACGCTCGGCATTATCTCCTTCTGCGATTCGACCATATCCGGTCCCATGGTGGGGTTTCTAGCGAAATGTCGGTTTCTCTACTCAAATCTGTTTGGAATGCTCGAGGTAGACAGGCCAAACATGATAGTAGAAATATTCCGTGGGTGTGGTTTGTGAGTTACCTTCTCTATAACCAGGATCTTGACATTTTGCTGACTTCTGCAGACTCGCGACTCCGGATCGGAGAGGCAACATGACTATCTTATTATATAAATCATAAAATTTTGTATTTCTGTTCTCATCAACAGATCTCGCATATTTGTTTCCAGACGTAAAAGGACTTCCGAGCATTAGATGCTCTTTCTACCCCTTAAGAACTGGAATAGGAAAGACATCGCCTTTAATGGTTGCATATATTATCCGAGTCGATGTTTGTAGTAGCACGTAACCTTGACAAGCCCAACTCTGCCAGCAGAATAAATTCGAGACTTTCCATGTTTTCTTAGCCTTGAAGATAGGCTGAGCACAAGCAAGGCTGGTGCATCCTTTCCAATCCAAGTAAGCTTGCACGAATCAAAGCAAATTGCGTGAGTATTGGACTGTGGGATACGTTATTGGCCAAATCCCGTCCAACTTGTTGTTAACCAGGGTCTCGCCTCGCGACAATCTGTACATCAAGCGTCAAATCGTATCAAGCTCTTTCTTGAGGTCTATTTGCTGCCCTTGGGACGGGGTGTATCTCCCAAAGTCTGGTACATCATTATGAGGTAGCTAATCTTGCATTTAAGAAACATTTATCCTCAAACTTCATCCATGCATCTCACATGTGATCGTACTAGGATACAGTGCTAGTAATATTGATAATAAAACAACCTTGAAAACCATATCCTGCCTTAAAATGGTTGGATACGACACCCGTGTTGCCAGATATGGCGATTATACGGAGCTCTTTTTGGAGACTCTACCTCCACCTGTTCCTAGATACATCTACAGAGAAAGCCAACAGTTTCATAAGATTTTAGATTATGAGACCGCACGTTTTCGGAACTTGAACCACGCACTGGCGGCTCCTTCCCACGAAGTTGGTTTTCAGAGCCTTGCTCACCGTGATACCCTCCTACCCGGAACCGACGACAACACAAACTATGTCATTTTTCTCATGGAGCCCTCCTCGTTTCAAGAAGAAATTGTTGATCGCAAAAATTACGGATCTCTGGGTTTCTTCTATGAGTACAATCGATTTGCGAATATCCTCATTATCAAAATGATGACAAGGGAACACCGCTGCGCCACCCGCGCAATGAATACTATTATCGAAGGGGCCCTTAAAGATATGGGGCATGTCTACGATTCCGAGTCTTTTGCTGGTGTGGAGGTCAACGTGGGTGCAAACTGCAAAGTTCCAGATGAAGGTTGGGGGCCCATGATAAGCCCACGTGAAGGATCTAGTAGGCCCGCGGTGGTTTTGGAAGTCGGGGTGTATGAATCTGAGACGAAACTTCGCGCCGACGCGAAGATGTGGGTAGACCCATCAAGAGGCCAAGCCAATATCGCGATCACTATCAAGATCAAGCGAGATCAACCACTCTTGAAAATCGATAAGTGGGAATGGGATGCGGATATAGGAAGACCACGGGTCAACCACCATATTGAAATCATAGGAGCTCGCGGGACAGCTTCGGTTTCGGGAGAACCTCTATTGATTCCTTTTCATCAAATTTGGCGGAGGGCAGCTCAATACCCTCGGGAGAGGGACATCGTTCTCAATGTGGAAGATTTGGTTACTCTGGCGACCTATGTTTGGAAGGCGATGGGGATGGATTATTGATGATAAAGTTCCCTTCTGTATGCTTTGCGCTCCTCGTCGGATTCTTTGAGTATGTCCCTATCCCAGGATTTCATCTACTACTAGTTGCCAGTTACTAACGCCGTTATAGATCAGGATTTTACCCCGGCATCCATTACCTGCTGGGATCATGGTACACACCACGAGAAATTGGAAAGCGGGCTATGATCTTCTGGCTCGCTGGCTCAGTTGGCACTTTGTTCAGTGGTCTCCTCCAGGCCGCTGCTTATACAAACTTGCATGGGACAAATGTTTACGCTGGATGTATGTGACCGCAACTCCTGGATTCTCCCTTCCTCACCTTTTGGGCTCGATCATCCAAGTTATCTCAGCCCAAACGAAAAGCAAGGGAACAGCTGCTGACAGATGAGAATAGGGCGCTGGCTATTCATTATCGACGGTATTATCACCCTATCGCTTGCGCTTGCTGAATACATATTCTTCCCCAACCTACCGCAAAGCGGCAAAGAGACATGGTGGACGACAGAAGAAGAACATCTTCTGTCAATCAAGATAATCTCTACAAGCGAGGAGTATATCAATGCTTTGAAGCATGCAGGGTATGCGGCTGTCTCTCTGTGTGCAGACTGAGCTCTTTGAGCATTTGCCTAGCTCGGTCTGTTTGTCATATCGCTCGCTTATATACCAGCTTCTTTCCATAGTTTCATCATCACCTCGCTTCTTCTTCATCTATCTCTCCTCCTTCGTAGTCTCAACAGGTTATGAGGCCCTCTTTTTCCACTTTTCTTACAAAATCTCAATCCAGTTGAGCTTCTCCCGGCAGCGGAGACTCTTTGGACTTCTTGGAGAATAGCAAAAAGCTATATCTCTCACTTCTTCATCGCCGCTGAGCGAGAAGCGATCGGAAGACGCCGCTGTGCGTATGGAGAATATTGGATTTGCTGGCAAGGAGCCCTGGACTAAGGCAAAGGTGAGAGGTATTCTGCTGAGCTGGCATACTTATCTTCTTCGTGAGTCGTTCTCCACACCTTTCACACCTTTCCTGTCTTAGAAATATACTGACAATGTCCCACAGTATTGCTATACATCCTTTAGAATAATAGCATCCCTCAACCCGCCATAGGCTATTAGCTAAAAAGTTCTAGTACCGACCCTGCTCCTCTTCCCGGGACAACTTACACTATTGCTCAGATTAATAACTATGAGTTTAACTTTAGGTTCTACATCCTAATAGACTTAGCTAATTTTATATACCAGTACCTCTCCCTACTACCGGTGTTCTCATCGTCATAGCATTGGCCTAGGGTTAGCTGTCTGGTGGGCCATATCGTGGCGCTCGCTGGCTATTTATTTACATCGGCGCCTTTACGACTATAAGTCAAGAGAGGCTATATCAGTTAAATGATTTTTATACTACGGTAACTAATAACTACCTCAATTCTACAGATCATTTTTGCCTCCCTCATAATAAAGATGCCCTTTTATATAAATATCAAGGGCCGTATGGTCATTTATTGGCTAAGTAATATTGGCGTAAGTTTGTTATCCTGTGAAGTATTCTATTATTATATCTTGACAGTGCTTTTAGGGTGGTGCCGGTCTTTTAATCTTAAGTTGGATCAACGAGATCTGCTCCAATGACATAGAGAAGCGAGCGTTGCTTGTTGCAATGGATAATGACCTTGCCTATGTTGTGCAGGCTGTTGTGAGTCTCGTTTATTTCCCTGCCTCGGGTACATACTAACAGTTTGGGCTAAAGGCTCCCAATTTTATGTGGAAAACAACAGTATTCCCCCGCGCTCCCAAGGGATATACGTGGTCAATCGTACTTCAAATACTACTCAGTAAGAACCATTTATCTATGATTATGGGTTTTATTTTCCGCTAATGATGTCTTACTAGTAGTGGGCACCGCAACTGTTCAATTTCTTTTGTGGCGCGATAAGAGAAAAGCAGCCAAGGCAGAGGAGAGTCTCCCAGCTATTGAACCCGTCGAGTCATCGTCTATAGAGGGAGATACATCAGTGGGTTCTAGAGAGGATGATGGCAAAATGGCTAGCCCTTTCTGGGTCCAAAATGTTGATCTGAGTTAGGGGATATGGTTCACTGAAGGCACTGTTGCTATATAGTTCTATGATAGTTGGCGTCGACAAGGCATCAGATTCATGTTTCCGCCTTACAAATCAGGCCACGACATTATTTTGTCCAATGTCTTTCCCTACAGAAACTAACAAGTTCAAGTATGTAGTTACTATCACGGCCAAGAAATGATTATCCAGATATCCCCCGAATTCCATCGCATCTCAGCTGGTAAAACCCGTGCGAATCGGGAATAGCGTCCTTTCCCCCTCTCTGCGAGTTATGATCGCGGATGAGGGCTCGTGCGCCAAGTCTCTGCAGCACTGCCTTTAAAAGGGTTGGAATCAGACTGATATCAAAAGTTCAGGGATTGCCTACCTAGGTAGATGGTCACCTGCAAGGTTACACCCTTAGTGGAGGGGTTTACCGACTTAAGAAGTACTTAAGTACTTAGGTATCTCCCACAGCAGCTTCATGGCAGCAAATCTCGTGACGATCTTGGACGAGCATATGCAAGCCGATCAAGAAAATGTATATTAGCCGAATCAGCGCTTGCCGCTAATTCCACTTATAAGAGGGCACCTGCCCCTCGTGGCGTCAAAGCTTCCCTGCTCCCCTTTCTCTCTTGACTAACTGCGCCAGCATCTTCTCCCTTCCCCGGAATTTAGAGGAATTCAGAGAAATATTATCCCTCGCTGCCGATGGATTCTCAATATCCCCCCGGGTCAATTGTCCCTACGGGTACAGCGGGCAAGGACAAACACTCGACGAACTCGTTGCTGGCGGAGGAGAGATCGATTCGAAATGGAGACCAAGATATTCTGCAGGGAGAGAAGGTGGACGAGGTTCTTGCTGCCAAGATGACGCTTATCAATGATGTGGGAAATCAATATCTCCGCGCACCGTGATTGAGACATGCAATTAACTCGAGGCCCTTTGTCCTCTACAGACTATTGATGAGATTGGTTTCACGCCTCACCACTGGAAACTATTTTGCCTAAACGGATTCGGATATGCTGTTGACTCGCTCATTCTCTTGATCCAGTCCATCATCTCAACCCAGGCCAGGTTGGAGTTCAACCCATCATATTCCACAGGGCTCACCATCGCGGTTTATGTCGGCATGTTGGTGGGTGCAATTTTCTGGGGCTTTTCGGCAGATATTATCGGCCGCCGGTTCGCGTTCAACTTCTCCCTGCTTTTTTCATCGGTATTCACTATCGTCGCGGGGGCTGCTCCCTCTTGGGTCACCCTGGGTTTGTTTATCTGCTTAAGTGCATTCGGTGCTGGGGGAAACCTGGTTCTGGATACCACAGTTTTCCTTGAATACCTTCCCGGCAAGGAACAGTGGTTTTTGACCCTCATGGCGGCGTGGTGGGGTGAGATTACACCCCCAAGTAAATATCCTGTCGAAAGTCTGAACTGACCCACAGTATCTAGGTCTGGGTCAGCTTATCGCAGGTCTCTTTGCTTGGGCCTTTCTTCCCAACTTCTCCTGTAGCGATGCAGCTACATGTACTCGTGAAAATAACCAGGGATGGCGTTATGTCTGGTACACAAGCGGCGCCTTTGTGTTCGTTCTCTCCATCCTCCGCTTGACAATCATCCGCCTTGAAGAAACCCCCAAGTTCCTGATTTCCGAGGGCAAAGACGAACAGGCAGTACACGTCCTACGCAGTATTGCCGATCGACACGACCGCCCATGCAGTCTCACTATCGAGCGGCTTCAGGCATGTGGACAAATCGCTCGTCGAGCAACCCCAGGATCTGGTTGGTTGGCGCGGCTAATCTCCCCAAGCGAAGTACTCTTCCATCTCCGTGGACTCTTCGCAACTCGCAAAATGGCACTATCGACGACCCTGGTGTGGCTCTCATGGCTTCTCATCGGCCTCGCGTATCCCCTATACAACGTGTTCCTCCCCACCTATCTCGCATCGCGGGGCGCAATGTTTGGCGAGAGTAGCCCGTATATCACTTGGCGGAACTATGCCATCAACAATACCTGTGGCATCTTCGGTCCTGTGTTAGCGGGATTCATGTGTCGCTCGCCCTGGTTTTGGGGCCGCCGAGGAACCATGATCATCGGAGCTGTGATCACAATGGTTTTCTTTTTCTGCTATACGCAAGTGCGCACTGCAAGCCAGAATCTGGGCTTTACATGTGCTATTTCCTTCTGTTTGAACATTTACTATGGTACACTCTATGCTTACACCCCCGAGGTATGTGCTCGCTCACTCTGATTAGATCTGTCATTCTGTATCTCATTGCTCGATAGGTCTTCCCCTCCGCCCACCGGGGCACAGGTAACGGTGTTGCTATTGGGCTCAATCGGATCATGGGAATCATCAGTGCCGTTGTTGGCCAGGCTGCAAATGTAAGGATTCATTCTTTGCTCTCGTGGGGAAATGCTTATATCGAGAACAGACCAGCACGCCTGTGCCAATCTACATATGCGCAGCCCTTTACATTGTGATGGCGATCATTGCCGGAGCCTTGCCATTTGAACCGTATGGCCGACGAAGCAGCTAAAGGCTCAGCTAGCGGTCCCCATCTCATTGATATCTAAAACATCTCATGATTATTGACCCTCACCCTACTACATATTATTCATAGGCAATCCGATAACCCGGATAGAGCAAAGTGTTAATGCTAATTGAACTGGGGGTCAAGTTCGAATTTCTTGCGTGGGATATTTTATTCTATATGTTCTTCTCTGAGAAGGCCACGAGATGACATCTGAATAATGGCTCCGTTTCATTGACTTCTCATGTCTTCTTTCCTCGGCTGACTACTGGAATATTTTCCTTGTACGAACCGTGATTTGGCCTCTTAGTTTCCACATCAGTCGTTAGGTACCAGTAACAGTTCCCCGTCCAGTCCCCGACAAAATCTGCTCATCTCTCCATAGCCTTCGCCGCCATTTCTCTCGCTCCATTCTCCCATCGATCCCACGCCAGCGTAAGACTCAACGTGTCTCTCCACAAATCCTCAGTATCACTCCCAGGCGGCAACTCCCTACCATTTCCAACCTTCCCATTAATCTTCCCTTTCACAAACCGCATATGCCAAGGTATGACCCCAACCTTCTCAAACCCCATCCTCTGCGCAAGCCGAGAACTAGCAAGATTCATCGTACTAGCCGACCAATGCACTCTGCGTAATCCAAGACCTCCATTCTCCGTGCACGCAAAGGCAAGCCGTAGAGCGAGTCCAACGGCATTAGTCGCCACATGGGTTCGCTGGTACGGAGGCAGGATGACGATGAATCCAATCTCCGTACACAGGTTCGTTAGCGATGTGCGGATAAAGCTCACAGTGCCGGCTAGTTCACCTTCGGGATCTTCTGGGGACGGCGGCCGTGTTTTGTCTATGATTGCAAAGGCGAAGGACTCTGGGTTGGAGAAGGATAGAATATGGGTTGTGGAATTACTGTAGAAGAGGGATTTGAGCTCGGTTGCTGAGGTCGGGGGTAGTAGGGGCAAATGTGTGTATATCTCCGGATGGAACGATGATATGCGGAAGAACGTTTCACAGTGTTGCTCTGGGTTGAAGGGGGTGAGCTTGACTCGTTCGTTTGATGTCTCTCCCAGGTGGAATGGGAAGACGGAGGATGAAGCCATTCTACTCGATGGGGAAATTCTGGGTTTGGGAAAACCCTTAGGCAGCTTGTTGAGTAGGCAAACCAGTGAGCAGACGCCTTTAACCTGCTCTGCGTGATGGGTAAAGTTGCACACACGACTTGGCCTGGAGAGGTTGCGTTGTCCGGGGTGAAGTTGTGAGTGAGTCACCCCGGTTCTTGGCAAAGGATCTATGGAGGACACTGGCCTTTTCTCGTATAGGACACCCTAGTCATTAGTGGTGTCCAGTGGTAAATACATGAATTACAATAATGATTTCAACAAAGGACCAGTTGGCTATGGCTTGGATACTAGCCTTCGCCCAAGAGATGCAAGACTGAATACTCTCCAAGCACACACTAGTAGTATGCAGGTGTTCTCCCTATTGTTTTAACTAGCTGTGGTGGTAGGTAAGGAAAAGGATCTTGAGAGGTAAATTAAAATCGGCCAGAAAGATACGATAGGAGTTACAGCAGAATCTCCGGAGAGAAACAGACGAAGAGATGCATCATCAAGTAAAGATTTCCCGAGTTGTGATAGAGAAATAAGTGTATCATATCTATAGAAGTATAATCCACGGACGACAATCACCAAATTCTTCGGCAATTGAACCCTATAGGATCAGCATTTACGCCCTGGGGTCCCATGTCGCATCAATATCGGCCAAAAGAGTCTCTCCCTCTTGTCCAAACACATCTGCGATACTGGCCAGCTTGAATGATGCCAGTTCAGCAGTCCCTCCAGTAGCCAATTGGTTCGCATCGTCATGCACGACCAGCAGACCGTGCGGGAAATCGGCATTCAGAGCAGTTCCAACTGCGGTTACACCATCTGTGTTGGTCACCCCGTCGATGCTTCCATCTGCCGAAGTTTGGATAGTGAAAGTCATGACATGCTCATGGGGAGCAGCACGACGATACACTGAGTATGCACTGACACCCTGGCAGGAGACAATGACAAATCCTTGCTCTGGTGTTTTGCCTGGCAGAAGCGTGACACCCTCAACATCGGCGAAAAGGGTACCATCGCCGGCACGCGCAACCAAGGTTCCGGTAGATGAGCCATCGGGCTCGGCATCGTATCTCCACAGACCGTAGGGCTCTTCGCCGAGGAAAATGAAGGAGTTTTCCTCATCAGCGACGCAGCCTTCGGGTTGACCACCGGAACCACCAGTGAATGTGCGGACGAGAGTGGTGGCTAGTGTGCCATTGGTCAAGGCAGTCAGTTCGTATTGAAGGTACTCGCCGGACTTCTCATTGACAAAGAGATACTGCTTGCCGCTGACGGGCGAGCGGTAGGTGCAGGAGCCGTAGACGGTGTAGTCGGTTTTCACAGGCTGCGAGCCACCGGGAATGGTTTTCAGCGTTCCGTTGGAAGCGATTTCGAAGAGACTTGAAAGTGATGTTAGCACAAGAAGAAACAAACAGAAAGGAAAGCGAAAAAGAAAGGTTTTTGAATAACATACCACAGTGTGTCATCCTCCCGGCATGCCGCGTAGGCGAGATCGACCTTGCGATCACCGATCTCGAAGCCATAAATAACATCAACGTTGTTTGGCTCTCCAGCGGAAACTGTTTGAAGCAGTTTGCCGGCAAGATCGAAAACAGCAAACCCAGCACCCAGTTCCGATTTGGTTGTGGTGATGATGGTGGACTGGTCGGCACTCACGGGAGAAATCCAGATGGCAGGGTCATCACCGTCACCACCGTTGGCATCAGTCTCGTATTTGGGTTCAACCCCAACCCAGGAGCATTCAGGACCTGCCCAGGAATCCTCACATTTGCATTCGTTGGGTCCGACACACTTTCCATTGCCGGAGCAGGAGTTCGGGCACGTAAACTGTGTACAGTCTGTGCCTGTAAATCCGGTAAAGCACTCGAGCGAGCCATCTCCGTCCACAAAGCCATTCTCTTGAGGGCCCTGGAGGGAGGGATCAACATTCCGTGGGGAGTATGTAGTGTTGGGTTCGAGACCGAGCTCAGTGAAAACCGGCTCCAAGGAGCTAATGCCATAGCCCTTGCTAGCATCCGTCTCAAGAGAGTAACCCAGAATTCCATCAGGATACTGAGTAGAAGCACTCTGGTAAAGAGACAGACCAGCAACCTCAATATCTTCAGCGCCGGTAAGGGTCAAGCTACCTTTGAGCCGCAATTTCTGTGAATAAATATTGACAACACTGGACTGACCCACGAACAAGTAATCGGTCTCAGGCGCAACGTAAACGGCTAGTCCTGTCACCTCATCATCAACCTGTCCCAGGACCTGGATTTTGGGGGCCTTCGTTGATTCTGTGGCCTTGAAAGTGTAAACGCTGCTGTCCTCACCTGCCAGATAGACAGTACCATTGGTGGGAGAAACAGCACAAGAAGCTGACACAGGGACGTTGAATCTTTGGACCTAAATATCTTTCAGCATCCGCAGTACGGCAGAAGACGTGTGTCGCTTAAGATACTGACCTCAAGGATCTCAATGTCAGAGTCCTTCTGACGGACAAGGAATTGTCTCGCCTCTTTCTTTCCAAGCAGATAAAAGTAGTGTCCGCCACTGCTGGGGCTGCGCCACGTGCACAGAGAAGACCAATCCCCGAGGGCTTTGATCTGCGCCGAGGGAATCTCAGTGGTGCCATCGATGTCAAAGACCCGAATGATTGAGTCAGGAGCAGCGATAGACACAATTAGATCTTTCTTCCCCACATCATACATCACACCAGCAACCTTGGTACGACCAGGCGTGCGGCTGGCGACTTCTTCCATATCAGTCAGACTGAAAGATCGAACGCCACCAGTAGCAGCGCCTCCATCGTTACCCACAAGCAGGGAGTTTTGGAAGGAAGAACCATAGTAAATAGCCGCCAGGTCGGAATCGACCTCGGCGGATTGTTCAGCGATGGGAAGTTTGGCGGTAGCAGCGGACGCAATATCAATGCCACTGAGGCAGAAGACAAGCCCCACTATAAGGGAGCGTGGCAACAGCATTTTGAAGGGACTAAGATGGTGAAGATGGGAGCGAAAATACTGAGTAACCAGAGCAAAGACGATTATTTATACCTCAGTATCCGGGCAGAGTAGATATCACTGATCCAATTGGTTATCGTAGCATTTCCTCGAATCAACCAAGAAGAGTCTTGGCTACTTGGCATGCTTAACTCGTGCTTGTCCCCACTGCTACCATTGGTCTTTGTTGATTTGACAGGCACATGCGAACTCGGCCAGACACTAAGACACTAGAATGTAAGATATTCCGGCACAACTTATTCCAATGTGCTTTTAATCAATGTTATATGCAGGTACTTGAGCCCGTGCTAACACCGCAGTCATACGTTTGTGAATTAGCGGCTCAGAGAAGATCAACAGATAAACAGTTGTGTGTAATAGCCGCATTACGCTCTATATATTATACCTAACTTATAATATTTTAGATGGAAAACCTGGAGTGCATTATAGAGGCCAAAACAAGACTACTTGCACAACATTAATATCTTCTTCCTGCATGTGATGACTTACGGAGTACGGAGTACTCCATATTAAATTTACACGCTGTGGGTCCTTTTGGATTGTCGTTCGGGTCCCCCGATCGAATAATTCGAAAATTCCATGTTGGAAGTATGCGATTAAACGACCTTATTGTGGCTCATTGTCTGCATATGCACGATTGATAGGGGCGCAAACTTACAACATACCAATTGTAATCCGCAGAGAGAAACGTGTCGAACACGAGGTAACTTCCTAAAAAAACGCCACAGCCCTTAAAGTTCTCGCGGTAAGCGTTCGGGGACTGGCCTGACTTATCAGATCCCAAAGTGGCTGCTTGAACAGTGATGATCGGCAGGGCGCGGAAATTAAGGGCTTCCGGAAATACTTCATGAAGAAGGGCCAAAGCCTCAAATTAATTTATTTTTGCTAGTAGCATCTGCAAAAGAATACGTCTAGAAGCAGGACTATTACAAATTGTTTCTGTGTGAGAGCGACAAGTAATGGGCCAACTTCAAGAGGAAGCAGAATGCATGCACTATTGCATTTAAAAAAAGAAATAAATAACTTCTGTTAAGAGCAACCACTAGCATAGCAAAAGTAACGATTGCATCTCAACTCATTGTCCCGCGTCAGAAGAGGACACCATAATGTAAATGGTTGATTTCAAGTGGCAAGGATAGTATAGGGATTACTTTCTAGTCAGTGCCTGATGCCAAAAGTGTTGTCACTAGCGTAACATGACTATGAGTGGAATGATAACATACCAAGTCTAAATATTTGTGACGAATTCGAGCGAGAGGCGGGTTTCCATATGGTAGATGAGAGTATCGCTATATGCAGTTACTAGATATCCACACGATTAATTAGCTCTAATCTTCTGTCTGCATTTCATATACTACAGGCTAGCTACCTAATACATGGGGTCACTCAAGATTGCCAATCGCTTTGCCCGACGGCCCCTTGGATGCGCACATCGGCCGCTCGTACAACTTAAGAGCGGAGATTGAAACGATGATAGGGACGGCGGTGGTCTGTCATTCCTCTTTCGTCGCTAAGCCAAAAAGACATGTAGAAAGGCCTTGGCGTCACTTATCACCATCGATGAAAGAAATAAAGTAGCTCCTGCCGCGAGTGGCTGGTTATTTATAGAATCCGGGGACCTTTCCATTCTAAAACCGACGCAGAAAAAAAAAAAAAATCGGCAAAAGATATGAAACGCCCTACAAAGCACTATAGGACTTACCAATAATAAGTCACCGGGCTCATAGGCCGCTTTTTGAAGATGGTATTGGTTAGTAGACAAGATCATGAGGGCATGGAGTACCAAGTGCAAAACTGTTGTATCGCAAAGTACAAACAACTATTTGTGATAGAGGAAAGGAATACTGTAGAAGTTCCCTTACAGAAAGTAGTCATATGGCTTTAGTTTAGTCTTGAAATTGAAGGAGCAACACTTGCATAATAGCGCCAAGGTAGTTTTGAAGTTGGTGATGGACACACAGACAAAGAAGACAAAGACTTCTTGCGTCGAAATACGCCCTTAGGAACCCTTCCTTTCCACCGCTGATCAGTAGTGACAACGAAACAATGAAAGATGAACGTCTATCACATCATGCCCAACACTTACTTTGAAAGAAGCCCGTGGGAACTAGCTGGGCGGAATCCTTAGCATGGGCCGCTTTAACAATGCTTTCCAAGATGGGCTTATTAGAGAGCACCCTTAAATAGACCCGCTCCGCAAAAGAGTGTGAAATACCGAATATTCTGTTTGGAGCTACCAACCGTGATCATGTTGAGCAGGACCACAGTATCCCAGAAACTATTTCGCGCCATCTTTGTGGGTGTAGCTACCTGTTTAGGAGTTGTTACGTTACTAGAACTTCGAACAATGGACTGTTTCAGCGATTCTGGTCAGGGCCTCGCTGTTGCCAGGAAGCAAGTCAACTGGTCGCGATTTGCGTACATCCAATATGCCACCGACCGGTCTTATTTATGCAACTCGGTCATGCTGTTCGAGACCCTCCACAGGCTTGGAAGCAAAGCTGATCGTATGTTGATGTATCCCTCCGAGTGGCCTGTATCTGAGGACGGTGATTCGAGTGAAAGCCGCATGCTTCACTATGCACGAGACCACTACGGAGTCAAGCTCAAGCCAATCGAGATACAGATGAGGCCTGGGAGTGATGGTGAGTAACCTCTGCTCACGCGGTGCCGCTGTTGAAATCCAATTTGAAGCTGACTTTGCAATGTCTCCGTTAGTGGGATGGTCAAAGAGCTACACAAAACTACTTGCGTTTAACCTAACAGATTATGACCGGGTCCTTCACTTGGATTCAGATGCAACCGTTCTGCAGGTGTGTACAGTTACCATACACTTGCTTGTTACAAACGCGAACTGACCTGTATTCAGACCATGGACGAGTTATTCCTGGCGCCGTCCAGCCCCGTTGCCATGCCCTCAGCCTACTGGAAAAATCCGAGAAAGGGTCTTTTCACCCCTGCTATCATGCTTGTTGAACCATCTACAGCTGCCTTCAATCGCACGATGGATTCAATTTCTAGTGCCAACTCTAGCACCTTTGATATGGAGATCATGAACAACATGTACAAGGATACTGCACTTACTATACCGCATCGGCCGTATATTCTTCTAGCTGGGGAATTCCGCTCCAAGAAACACCGGGCATATCTAGGGAATTCAAGAGAAAAATGGGATGCAGAGAAGATCTTCAAAGAGGCTAAATATTTGCATTTCTCCGACTGGCCTGTGCCTAAGGTAGGTCAGACTTCTAAATGGGCATCGGCCCGTCAATAACGCCTAGAGAAGCTAACTCCTTTCGGTAGCCATGGATTAGAGCTCTCCCAGATTTGATCGAAGAATCACAGCCTCCCTGCGAGTTGAACCCGACAACTGGTTATGAAGATGACTGCCGCGTCAAAAACCTTTGGTTGGGAATTTACGAGGACTTCAGGATCAGACGAGAGGTATGTAATCTTTCTTGCCTTATCTATTCATTCGTCGAGTTTACTAACTTTGGGTAGAATATATGTGACACCGCTGCAAGATATGGTAGCTACCATAGAGGACTCTTGTAGATCTGTTCAAGGCCATCGCACATCCCTGATCACGATATAGAATATACGTCGATTACCGAACGCTGGACGTTCGACATTGTATATATGTTTGCCTGTACATTACCTCCATCAAATGTAATCGTATATCAAGGAAACTTCTAGACAAGGACATTCTGAGAAATCATGACTTCTACCGAACGTGAGCCTTTCACCAAACCAACTATAATGTCCGAGACGATGATTAATTTCACTGTTGTTAGATGACCCTGCTGTGCGTGGCCGTATATTCCACTGACGAGGGAGGTGCTGCACTGGGCTCCGGTTATTCGGCTGAGATGACGAAGAACAATTGAGGGGCATATCAATGAGGGGCAGTCTTACTGACTGACGGGTTGTTGGTCTGTAGCTGCATCATAGTGTTCGCGTGTGACCTCCAGGGTTACCTGTCGTGTTCTTCAACGTCTGATTGCTCAATAATGTCTGTTTGTGCTGTGGTCGGTCCTCGGACTCGAATGTCGTTCCGATCCCCCTCTGTCCTATCTCCAATGCATCTGTGTACCCGGTACGAGCTGAAGTCAAAGCAGAACCCCGGGGTCATATTCTTCTTATCAATAAGCTCAGTCTCATGAATTGTTCGACCTATCACATGCATGCTGTAGTCAACGAACGTGGGTCCGACAAAGATTTCCTCTTTGGGATTAGCTTATCGCAGCCAAGTATGAACTTCACGATGTGCGACAAGGCGGGACTTGCCAATCACGGCGTTATGTATGGGCTATTTTTTCCAGAATTAGTGTCCTGATTCTGCAATTCAATTCTTGGCTATGGCGGGGTCAGTCTATATATGACTCTTATCGGCCCAGCACAATACAGTCCCAGTCCAGATCAAACATCTTCAGTGATCACTTGATTCATCCTTTTTCATCCTTTTCCTTCCCATACACCAACCATTGAGCGCAATCCATACAATGGGTGACTATACACCAGAAGTGGCACCAGCTTCAGTGCCTACCCCATCCGAGAAGCAGGTCGACTCCACTGGCCTCAAAGCATCTAGTGGAGTCCTCTACCACCAGTTGCGAAATGAACCCTTGAACATCGTCGGTGGTCGAGGGAGCTACCTGCTAACCGAGGATGGCCTGGAGATCCTGGATGCGACATGCGGTGCAGCTGTCTCCTGTCTTGGTCATAGCGACGAGCGGGTCCACGAAGCCATCTTGGACCAGCTAAAAAAAGTCCCCTACTGCTATTCCATGTTTTTCACCAACAGTGCTGCGGAGAGTTTGGCAAAACTTCTGGTAGACTCTACTGGAGGCAGGATGTCTCGTGCTTACATTGTGAGCTCGGGTAAGAAACCTGTCTGTCCATGCTGAGCCAAGATTGGTTACTAAAACCACAATAGGTACCGAGGCTGTCGAGGCTGCTGTGAAGATGGCCATTCAGTATTTCACGGAGCTGCCCGTCCCTGAGCCCCAGCGGGTAAACATCATTTCTCGGAAGTCGTCCTACCACGGAAACACCCTCGGATCACTTGCTGTTGGGCACCACGCCTCCCGGCGGAGGATCTATGAAAGTCTTCTTTCGAAGAACATTCACCACGTGCCGCAATGCTACCCCTACCGCAGAATGAACACCAACGAAAGCACCGAAGACTATGTCGCAAGACTAGCCCAGGAACTGGAGGATGAATTCCAGAGACTTGGCCCCAACACTGTCTGTGCATTCGTCGCCGAGACAATGCCAGGTGCTGTGAGTACAACCCAATCCCGCTATGCTAAACGTGCTAACTATTTCAATAGACACTTGGCTGCGTCCCACCATTGCCCGGCTACCTCAAGGCACTAAAGGCCGTCTGCGAGCGACACGGGGCACTCTTCATCCTAGACGAAGTCATGTCTGGCATGGGCCGCACCGGAACTCTCCACGCCTGGGAGCAAGAAGACGTCGTCCCTGACCTCCAAACAATTGCCAAGGGACTCGGTGCCGGCTATGCCCCGATCGCCGGGTTACTCATCAACAAACACGTCGTCGATACTCTAAACAAGGGCACCGGCGCGTTCGTCCACAGTCAGACATACCAAGGGCACCCGGTTGCCTGTGCGGCTGCATATAGGGTGCAGCAGATTATACAGGAGGACGATCTACTACCGAATGTGCGGGCGATGGGAGCATATCTGGGTCAGCGTCTTCATGAGCGTCTGGATAGTCACCCTCATGTTGGTGATATTCGTGGCAGGGGATTATTCTGGGCTGTTAGTTTTCTTCTTGGTTGGCTTTTATTCCTTGCTAATATGATTATAGATGGAATTTGTCCAGGATAAAGAGACGAAAGAGCCATATCCGCCTTCAAAGGCGCTTTCTCGGACTCTGCATGCGACAGGCCTCAAGCCTGCACATGCGATTTCGTTGCTGCCGGGCAACGGCGGTATCGACGGTGCTAATGGTGACCATATTATTTTGGCGCCGCCTTACAATACTACCCGTGAGGAGATTGATTTGATAGTCGAGCGAACTGTTCGGGTTATCCAGGAGGTTCTAGGATAGAGGGTTCTCTACGAATTATGTAGTCTCTATTGTATCTCCTCGCAATTAGCTTAGTTAAACCTGCCACATCTACTTTTAACTACTGATGATGAATGACTTCTTGTGTATGCTCAAGTTTTTTCAGCTGCTCTATGATAAACCAATGCCGCAATATGTCGGTCTACTGATAGGTGGGAGGCGGTATTCGTAGCGATTTCAAAAGTGTTCGTTCTAGCGACTATTAACTCCCACATTCTCCCTTCTCATGGGCCGTGATACGCAAAACTTAGCATATCTTATAGATTTAGTCTGGTCTAGTAGTGCCATTGCAATATATATTGTTTCGCTTGTGAAAATAATCTAATTGGTCGGTCATCAGGTGACTGCCATATAGATAAGGCTGCGGGGAACTTGCCTGATACCCGGGGATATATAACACCACTACCCTGATTATTTGTCGATCTCCCACTAGCCAGTAGTGCATCATTTGTCTGATCATCCAAATGCCTCGAGGCAACAGGTTCACACGATCACGGACTGGTATGGCGGCTCATCCCCAGGCGAAGTGCAGGTGCTAATATAAATGCGGAAAAGGATGTCTGCAATGTCGAAAGAAGCACAATAAATGTGACGAGCAACAGCCAATCTGCTCGTTCTGTGCTTCGCGGAATTTGGAGTGCAGATATCCATTGGGTCTGAAATGGGTTCAACCAAAAGAGACAATTCAGACAAGACATAAGCCTCGCTGCAAAGATCCTCGTCCAGCAATTGAACAAAACATGCTTGGTCAACCTTCGGCACTTTTCGTAGAGACATATTTTGAATCGGCAGAAGAAAAGTCTGCCTGGGAGTATTGTATGTGGCCTCATTCTATGCCATGGAATTGGAATAGCTAATCACGAATACTTGCCAGACATAAGCCTTGTCTCATCCAATGTCCCCGCTGTAGATGGACCTGACAACCCTTACCGGCAGGTCTCCATCCCAGCCCTATCATCACCAATTCTGCTCGAGACTATTGTATGCATATCAACGGAGCATATGCTCAATTTCGGATTAACCAGCATTGATCTCGCAGCCAAGCGCCAGCAGCGAATGCTCAGAACGCTTGGACAAAACCTACTCAGTATCGACGACAGGGCCGCCTGCGACGTAGGTACAATGGCGACTAGTAATAAGCACGAGCAAGAGGCGCTCCTCACAGCCGTCGTTCTTCAGGGGATCGTCGTGGCACAAACGGCAGATGGAGTACTCGAGCCCCACGTCAAATGCGCTTCTTGGCTCATGCAAGCACTTGGCTACTTCGACGAAATACCACAAAACCCCATCGCACGCATGACAGTGCAGCGATTTGCTATGGTCGACGTAATGCTAGCCATCTCACGACAGCGAAGGCCATACGCACCGCAAAAGTTCATACTCAACCAGCCCGACCAGAATCGCTGGGACACCACCGAGCCCTCATTCCACAAGATGACAGGATGCCCACAGCCACTAATGTGCTTCCTAGTACGAATAGCGCATCTAGCCTGCGACGTAAGCGAAGCGTTCGAGACACATACAGACGATGGCGCCATTCTCAATAAAGCATTCCAACTCGACACCGAGCTTCGCGCGTGGGGATCCGGTTACAAAGGAATCCCGCCAGCGAAAGGTGAGCGCGCACCTCTGGATATCCTCACCGAGTGCTTTTACTGGACTGCGCATTTACTTCTTGCCCGTCGGGTTTTTCGAGATCAGACGTGCTCACCGCGCGTGCAGCATTTGGTACATGTATGCTTTGGGCTAATGGATCATCTATCGACGGGGTGTGGGCCTGATTCGTCGCTGCCGCAGCCATTTTACATTGCTGCGAGGGAGGCCTTATCGCCCGAGGATCGTGTGTGGGTTCGGCAAAAGCATGAGTCTATGACGGCTTATTATAGGGAACAACAGCGGAACTCGGCAATGGAGCTTATTGAGCAGATCTGGCAAACTACGGATAAACTACGAGAGTTTGGTAGTGGCTGCGGTTGGCCGAGGGGAACTGAATTGTCAATTGTGGATAGTTATGTCCAAGCGCTTGATAGAGGGGCTTGTTTCTTCATCTTCTAACGAAGTTAATATTTTTGGATCTTTAGGGGGCGGTGTTCTCTTTTCCCTCGGTAATTAGGGATGAACCGGTTCGCGGATCAAAATTGAAACAATGAACTGTCCCAGGGGTATTTACCTAGATGGGAATGCCCGGGTTCTCGCATGTCAACAATGGAAGATAGGACACTACCTGTGTTGGGGTTATTAAACTAGAAGGTCACTGCATGCAGTAGCGGAAGCAAAATAATGTAAAGGAACAAACCCCGCGGACCGGAGTAGACCGAGATCATTTGGGGAATAGGCTGAATGCCCCGGTTTTGAGAAGGATTCATAAATTCGGGGTTCTCGATGCACAACTTCTTACATCCATTATTGCTGTTGTATACATTCCAGGTTGAATTTATACTCCCTATTATATCATATGATCCGTGGATGCATACGGAGTCTGTACTTCATACTCTCCTCCCTAAATGGAATATCAGAAAACCGGATGTGACGGAGAGTCTCAAGGAGAGTTGCACGCTAAATTCAATACCGGTCGGGGTTCGGGGTCTAGAATGACATGTCATGTCTCTAGAACCAATCATAACCAATGCCGGGGCGGGTACCTGAATGTTTCTCCTTTGGCGGTCCACGGAACTGCACGTGTAACTGCATGCTTATTGGCCGAGTCCACTGGATTAGCCCCTGGAACCATGGTTCAATAGTCCTGTGGCTCGAATCAGGGGAAACAGTCTCCAGGGGAAAAACTTTCTATCACATCGCCCATCCACTCCGTCCACCTCGTTAATTCGTCAAACACATTGTCAAACGCATTGACATCCTGACAGTTGTCTCAGAAGGCTGATGGTGTCTCAGATTCCTCGATCTCACGTGGATGCCGTTCGGCATTCTACTAGTAGCGATGAGGCTTGTGTAGTTCATTCGTTTCTACTGAACTACTCCGTACACTTGCCCCTGAGGGAGAGTCACACCAATGTAGTTGGACAAGGAAGACATAGACGCCGAGTAAGGGGAGTGGCACGCGTACCCCTCTCCAAAACAATGGAGGTTCAGTCTGCGCCCTTATTGCTCCAAGCCTCCGTGATGCTGGTTGGGCTTATGCAGGCAAACGCAGGGGCCCAAACCAGTTTTCCCTCCACTCGACACATACACACCATACACTGGACCCGGATGGAAAAGGAAAAAAGAAACATCCATGGATTTTTCGGTCTAACCGCATAGAAGAGGAAGAAAAAGAAAATGCAAAAACCGTAAGAAAACTAAAAAAAGGACAAATCGAGGCCCTGACCCAAGAATACAATGGGGCCCCCACGAGGTGCCAATAGTCCAGAAAGGTCCGGTGCGTTGTCCATCGATGTGTAGTCAGCATCTCCCATCTCCTGATCCGCTTTCTGTCCTGCGCTTTTTGTGTTTCCCATTCCCTCCATTCTTTTCTTTTCTTTTTGGCGTCCGTTTCATTCTTTCACGGCGACATTCTATCACTCATTTCTGCCCAATTCATTCGTTTCCTCGAGAACGGTTTGCACCCCTCCGTTCCCGCCCCGTTGATCGATTCAACCCGGGCATTTGAGCATTTGCCGAAACATCTTCATTGATTCTTCAGTGATTCTTGTCGATATAGGGAGAAATTATTCCCCTGCCATTCGTTTCCAGCTGCTTAGGCCAGCCTTTCTATTTATCCACTCCTTTTTGGACGCCTCTGCGACGCGCCCTTTCAACCCAACCTCCCAGTCTCTGACGTGGACGCCCTCGAACGCCATTCGATCCCTACGCTAGACTTCCATTCATTTACATCCTGAACTTGACCCTCTCGCGCCTGCGGCTGCTTTGAGAGAATCAACATTTCCAACACTCCGTCTCCGCACCACAATCACATCCGTCTCATTTTTTTGTCGGCCGGATCGTCACATCATACCTTCTATTTCCGAACAAAACCTATATACACCACCGAAAAAAAAAGAAGCATATTGAACACCTTGAACACAATTCCGATTACGTGATATATTTCCACCGTACCACGTTACATTATGTCTTCGTTGACAGAAATGCGTTACCCGCCAACCGGTGCAATTGCGCCCAAGGCATCGTCCTCCTCGCCTCCAGCTTCCACGCCCTCTCCGTCGACCTCGAGTGCTACCACCGCCAATTCTTCGGCTACGCGCCGGCCTCCTCGCAAAAGCACTCTGACTCAACAGCAGAAAAATAACAAACGTCAACGCGCAACCCAGGATCAGCTTGTCCTTCTGGAGATCGAATTTAACAAGAACCCGACACCCACTGCGGCTACCAGAGAACGTATTGCCTCGGACATTAATATGACGGAGCGATCTGTTCAAATCTGGTTCCAGAATCGGTAGGTCCTAGTCGGGATCGTCTCTATCTTTATGTGTACTGACTCAAGACAGTCGTGCTAAAATCAAGATGCTTGCAAAAAAGAGCATTGAGACTGGCGAAGGATGCGATTCTATCCCGGAATCCATGCGACACTATCTCGCAATGCAGTTTGACCCGAACAAGCCTGGCGCAAGAGACCCCTTTGGACGTGCTGGAGCATATGGCCCGCCTAGCATGTACGCAAACGAGACCAGCCCCTCTGGCAAAGTTGGTATGTTTAACAACTTCATCCGCTCCATCGTCTCCTAGACTAATTGGTGTATCTAGTGATTTCTCACTTCACTTGTCGTTCCTTGACTGTCGGCAGCTGGCGGCGCATTGGACAAAACGCCATGGACTTGGTCGTATTCTACTCCCCTGATAAGGCATGCATGACTTACTATATCAACAACGATGCTGCCGGCTATAAAATCGAGTATCCTTTCGCCTATATCAAGAACATCACCTTGGAAACCGGTGATCCAAGCCCTGGGCCGAATGGGGAACCACCTCGACCAGGTGGTCTTGTCGTGGAACTGAACCGCCCGCCGCACTTTTACATGGACTCGTCCAACTCTGGAGGTTTCTACCAGTGCGGCGATTTCACCGAGGAACAGCAAGCTAGTCAGATCATGGTTCATCACCTGGGAGGCCATCCCAAGGTCTTGAGCGTTCAGCTTGCCAAGCTCGTGTCCTTGGAGTCCTTCCAGAACCGCCTGGCTTATAACAACAACAGCAGCTTTGCTGTGCCAGCTGCGATGTCTCCCCCATTCATCCAGCGTCCTGCATCTCAGCCCAACCAGTTCGCCGCTCCCGCTTACATGAATCTGTACCAAGACAGCAACCACTTGGGCTTCAACATGCCAGCTGCTCGTGGCCACAAGCGCCAACGAAGCCGTTCGGTACCTGTTGCAGTTGACTTCTCATCATTCCAGAGTCCTATGTCTTCTTTCCACGCGCCAGCGCCTCCCCCATTCAACCACACCGAGGCAGGTATCTACGCACCCGTTCCACAGTCAGTGCACCATCTCCCGACAGACCTTCGCATCGACACCCAGGGATATGGCCTGGATTTCCGCACCAACTCTATGTCCGCGACGACCACCGGATCGCCTCCCGACTTCGCCAGTCCCATGTACAGCAATGCCGGCCAAGGCGAATCGACCCCAGTCGCCAACATGGCGCCTCAGTTCAACGTGCCCTTCGTCTCGGGAGGATCGACCGATGCCTCGACAATGGGCTCTCATGCGCCATCTCCTTACTCTAGCATGAGCCCTGCAGACCCACTGATTGCAAGCCACTCACCGCCATTGTCCAACATGTCCCACGCCTCGTCCGATATGTACGGTTTCTCGCACGACCAGCAGACCGGCTTCGATGACGGTCTCTCCATGAATGATATGTACTCGAAGCAACACGTCAACTTTGGCGTTTCGCATGAAAGCCCTAGCTTCGAACTGCCCATGCACAGCCTCCCTGCCCACCCTTCTCCTGGCATGGGCGATTACTCCCATGGTATGGCTAACCTAGACGAGATCAACTCGCAGGGTATGCCAACCGGGTCATGAGTAGGCGTCTGGGGGGTTTTTGAGCTTGTGTCTCTCCTTTGTCTCTTGATGTTTCACGGCCTTCTCTACGCATGCGGCGCTTATGCTTGCGATGGGTTCTTGGGGTTTTTTCTACTTTGGGGGAATTTCTTGATTGTCCAATATCAAGAGGCGTGGCTAGGTGCTGGATTTCGGTGTTTTGCCCATCCCTTTATCACGGCTCTTTTTGGATGATTCTCGTCTCGCTGGCGATGCCTAGGGAAGCGATTTTACCTTTTGATGTGTTTCTTGCGTGACATACCCTTGTGTCTTGTTCTATTGATTATACCCTTTCCATTCTGGGGCCGGTCCTGAAGCGATTTTTGATCTTTTTGCTCCTGTTTTTCCCGGCTGTCCCGGTTGAATACAGGACTTCTTTTTTCCCTTTATCTTCTTCTTCTCCCGGTCAATTTATCATTCTTCAATCTTCTTTTTCTGATTCATGACCGGATTTTTTCTCGTTTCTTTCTCGTTTTTTTTCTCATCTTCCCATTTCTCCATTTTTCAATTTCCATTTCTCTTTTACGTGGTTATGCCAAACAGACCGACTTGGACTGCGACTCCATTCCCCTCCATTTTCTTTTTTTTGTTCTCTTTTCTGTGAGTCTTCGAGGCTGGTGCTAGACTTTGTGTCTGCCCTGCACTCTCAATGTGGGTACAATGGTCCATTTCCCTATCATGGGTCTGGAGTCGAATTTTTGCACATGAGCTTGTTCTGTCGGCACCTGTTTGGGTCTGACATCCAACCAACGCTGATCCTCTGGGCTGCGCAGAGTTGTGATATCTTCTGCTCAAGACCACAAAGGTAGGACAGCGCTGAGCTGGCGGTATACGAGTGTGGAGGATTGACGCTAAGCTCTGAATAAATTCATTTTGTATCGTACAAAACTCCGTATAGACTGTAGCCATAGTTCAGTCTCGCTATATTGTACAATGCTAACCACATACTATAACAAGGGTATCTCAAATGTTTATATAAACCCAGCATCCCACATCTCATGACTGCTTGTGCTTCTCCCACCCCATCGGCAAAGGTGCCCGGTACCCTCCCTTCTCCCGAAGGAACCACTCAATCCAAACCTCCATCTTCTCCAAAATATTCCGCTCCGGCTTCCCCTCCATCCCAACATCAAACACCCCCTCCTTACACCAAACACTCCACGACCCCATCATCCCCGCCATAAGCACATCGGTCCCAAGCCGATCTCCAACTACAGCGATCTCATGCGGAGAATCAACAACGCCCCTCTCCCGAAACCACTGCACAACCTCCTCGCCGCAAAACGGCTTCTTTTCCGTGCCGGCCGGCAGCCGGAAAACAGGAATGCGCAGGTGCGCAAGCTGCGCTTCCAGCGCGGAGATTTCGCCGTCGAAGCGCGGGTGACTGCCGGCGCGGTTTGAGACAATCAGGATTGAGTGCGGGTTCGTAGTCTGGTTGAAGGGGGAGGTTGGTGAGGCGCGGAGCGAGGAGAGTTTTGCGAGGATCTGCGGTGGGAAAGATGTTGTTTTCGCTGCGCAGAGTGTATTGTCTTTGTCGAGGACCAGAGCGCGGATTGTGGGTGTGTGCGGGGGTTTTTCGGGAGTTGGTATTTGCGCTTGGGATCCCTTCTTTGCGTTGATCAGGTGTGGCCCTAGGTTCTCGGGGAGATGGGTGAAGGTAGGGATTGTGAGGTGTGGGAGGAATTGGGTTGGTTGTTTGAGGAGGGTTTGGACGGCGTGGTTGAAGCCGCGTAGGTTGGAATTGGGTGAGCCGGCCATTACGGTTGGTTTCGGATTATGTAGAATTATGACAGATGTAGACAGGGCTATTCGGCGCGCATTATGTGGGAGTTTTTGTGCCTTTTTGAGGTTGGAGTTGTTGTTTGGTCGGGATAGAGAACCCAAAGCGGATGTGCCAGTGTCGTCCCGAGTGGTTTGCAGGCTTTGCACTGCCTTAGGCAATGAGGCACTCTTCGCCTTTCTCTTAACCTCCACTTACTCCGACCTCATCACTGTCCCACCATCTCCCCGCGACCACCCATTGCCTTGATTTGTCTCTTCTTTGGTGCAAGGGAAGCTGTCAGTGGTTCTGTTCGACTTCTTTAACCGTTTTCCATCCTCGTTCGCCGTCACACAGTCAAAATGGGCAAGCTCACCTCCACGATCGGCATCCCGATCAAGCTCCTCAACGAAGCGCAGGTGCGTTACGTTCCCTGATATTGCTATTCCAGTTATTGGACGGAAGGGCAGGATGTGTGCATGATATCGCAAAAATGGATATCGCCGTGGATAGCGCGAGGCAGATGGGCTAATATTGTTTTCCAATAGGGCCATGTCGTGACAATTGAGATCACATCAGGAGTCGTCTACCGGGGGAAGCTTTTGGAAGGTACGTCGCTCATCTCTTCTCGAGCTTTTGAGCGTCTGTTCTCTATTTAGAGAGGCGGTCTGTACAGAAGCTTCTGGGGTGTTTCTTTTGCGCGGTTCCATACTGACTGGTTTTCTTTACAGCCGAGGACAACATGAATGTTCAGCTCAAGGACATCACCGTCACTGCCCGCGATGGCCGTGTCTCCCATCTCGACCAGGTTTACATTCGCGGCAGCCACGTGCGATTCTTCATCGTGCCTGACATGCTCCGGTACGTCAAACCCTGATATCCAGTCTTCGAATCGCAATTTGGCGGACTGCGCATCTCTGTTTTCACCTTTACTGATTAGCTTCTCACTTCCAGGAATGCTCCCATGTTCCGTACACGAGGCCAGCGCGGGCGCGGTGTCGGTTTGGCGCGTGGTAAGGCTACAGTGCAACGTGCGCGTGGCCAGCGCGGCCGGGGTTAAATGATTTGTGGAAGAGATGGAAATCGCAGTTTCAAGGCCTCACAAATTCAAGAGTGGTTGGCGTTTTTCTTTGTTTTCTTGGTTCTCAGGGAATTTCTTTTTCGGGCTTTGATCTTGCGAAGTCCTAAAATACCGGATGTCATTTCTTCTTGTAGATGCTCCGTCACATCACCATTCAAATTATGAATCAATACCCACATGAATCTCCTGGTTCCGTCTAAAGGTGTCTGTATGTTCAACCCACGGACCCCCATCAGACCCCCATCCGAGATTGATATTGGTTCGAGGCTCATGTCCAAGGACCATATTATGCGTAGCAAGAGTTTTCAGGTATATTGTACACTAATATAATCTAGCTGCTCAATGTCTATAAGCAAAAGATAAGAGCACACATCGGCTATGAGCTTAGAAATTCAAATTTGGAAGTACTACATCCATATAAGCTGCCGCTTTTATGAGGACGCTCAGGTTCGGGCTAAAGTTTGGATATCACGTGATTATCCGTCTCCCACAAGCCGCGAAGAGTAGAGCAACAGAAGTCCCAAATAGCAATAGCAGCCACTCCGACGATCTGGTCTTCCTAGACGAGAGCTCTAGCCTGCCTAGTCAAAGATTAGTGGCCTGCTCTAGCACTACTACATAGCATTCAAATCTATATCTATGTATGCATACCTTCATATGTCTAATCCGAAGTAAGCGTAATGTGTAACCGAAACACTTAAGTAGGTTACACTTAGCTATTGCGAGCATAGTAGCGCTTATATACTTCGTGCTGACCTCGGGAAGACATAGCGCTTAGACAGACTCCGATAAACCACCTGGGTAAATCCGAAGAACTCCGAAGCCTCAAAAGGTTAGTAAGCAGTGTCGTCGGAGATGTTAGGTTTTCTCCGAACCCCTCTAACTCCGATATTCGTCACGTCACTGTTCTCACTGTTCCTTTCTCCGAAAACCTTGTCGATTTATCTTTATGCGTGCCGGACTTCCAACTCCGTGTACGAGGTAAATATTGCAATACGATGAGTCAAAGCCCCTCAACCCACGACGGGCGGGGCCGGGGTCGGAGTCGAGCGCAAAGTCCGAGATCTCATCGCCGAAAGCGAAAAGTTCTTAGCTGTGAGCAGTGCCGATGCTCCAAATTAAAGTGTGATCGTAAACAGCCTTGTGCTGCATGTACGCGGCGAGGATGCGCGCTGTCTTGCTCGTTCTTGACCACCCCCAGTGTTGTGGCCGGGTCCATTAACGATCACCCCACAACGTCTAATCCTTCATCGTCAAATGTGCCAACCAGGAACACGTTCGCCGCTCCCTTGGCCCCATTGAGACAACCTCTTGCTTGTTTTGATGATCGACCCGAGCGGCCGGGACCCGATGGAATTCAAGATTCCCAGGATAGCCGCTGGGAAGCGGTTCTTCAACGCCCGTTTCCGGAGCATGATGCTGTAGCAGCAACTGATACTTTGTCTCCCTTTTCAATTGGCCCGAGTATCTCGCTTCAAGATATCATCGGTATTTTACCCTCTAGAACCATCTGCGACTGCTTGGTTTCTCATTTTTTCAATCACATCTCGGCTCTGTTCCCCATTCTACATGGCCCAACATTCCAGAAGCAGTATGTTGCCTTCATGCAACATCCCTATGAAGTTGATCTCTCTTGGCTGGCTTTACTATTTTCCATGTGCTCTTTGACACTGAATACTATGGAGCCCAGTGATCCCAGACTGGTTGATTTATGGCCAAAAGGGTCTGACTCCAAGGAGCAAGAGGCTGTGACTTTGTCCCGTCGGCTTCAGCAAACTGCGATGGTCTGCCTTTCACAAGATCAATTTTTTATCCGACATAAACTCAGCACATTCGAGGCCTTGCTGATGGTGATATATAATCTTTCCCATAACGAGTCTGTCGATCAAGGATGGGCATTGTTGGGTATGGCGTTAAACATCGGCATAGCCCTACGGTGCAATGTTGATTCCCAGGGACTTAACCATCTCGAGACTGAGAGACGTCGACGCTGCTGGGTTGGTATCTTGACGCTACATACCTACCAAGCCATTCTCTTTCGGGATATCGACATGTCATTCCTACTTGATATAAAGACCACAATGCCCGCGGATGTCAACGATGCTGATATTACGCAAGAGGGGATCTCGCGACCATCTAGTGCACCCACACAGATGTCCGTGATGATGTTCAAAGTCCAGCTTTTCCGGATCTCCACGCAGATCTGTCACCACATATCTGGTCCCTCGCGACTTGAGGTAGAGCCATTGAACGAATTTGATGCAACAATCGCCGAGGAACAACAGAGATGGGACTCGGCATATTTAGTGGATGGTGCTCCAAACATATTAGACTCCAGTTACGCATATTGGTGCATTCTACAAACCTACGCACATCAACTTTACCTTCTTCTACATCGTCCTTTTCGTCATTCCCGGTCACCACACTTCCTTGCCACATCCAGGGAGAGGTGTATAGCTTCCAGTGCCGCCTTAATAGGCATCCATCGTCAGATCTACGAAGTTCCACTTCTTCGACCCTATCTCTGGTTACTTAGAGGTGTTACAAGCCTAAAGGCACTTCATGCTGCAGTGGCTCTTAACTCGTGCCTTTTAGATATGTCACCGTCTTTTGAGTCAGGCTTGTATCGGGAAGAGTTGAACAAGCTCGTACTTCGAATGGAGAACCTTTCTCGTCGAAGCGCCATATGTTTGAAGGCACATCGCATACTTCTTCAATTACAGTAAGTTATACCTCATCGTGATGACAAGTTCGGCTCAATGACCTTTTCTAGAACTCAGTTCGGCGTTGAAAACCAGCAACTACCGAATTCGGGACCTCGGTGCGAGAGCACAATCGAAGACTGGACTGATATGCGGGAATGGTTTGGGGCGGATCTTTTCAACTGGGTAAGATATGCAATCTGTGATTTCTTGACTTGAGACTAACTTGTTCAGAACTTGGATAACGTTGGCAATATTCCTGCAGTTTGACGTTACATTTCCATTAGACGTGGGTAGTCCTTAAAATAACAAAGTTATGGACAGAGAGAATATTAAATAGCAACATGCAACTAATCGTTCCTTTGCTGCGTCCGACCAATGAATTCCAGAATATTTGCTGAGTGCCGTAGCCTGTATCGAGAGCACCAAGCATTGGCCTTATAAACTGACTGTGAATTGCCGTCCAAGGTTAGTTTTGCCTCTTTGTTGTTTTGTCTTGTACTTGTTTAACAAGACAAATAACGTCTTGAGATTTTCTACCCAGCTCGGTCATACCAAAATGTTGAATAGCGTCTGCCAGCCATTAATGGACATGGCATAGAGGTTCCTCCCAACACCACTATAATTGGCTTACTTTACTGCTTTCTCCCACCTGGGCACTTTGGAGTACTATGCTGCAAGTAGGACTATGCACTGGAAATCTCTACAAAGGTTGTTTTACAAGTCAATCTAATACTTTCACGTATTTCACCTGACACATGTTCTTGACTCTAAATTACTAGAGGACATGATCCAGCGGGGGAGTAAGTTGTTTGCTGGACAGGAGTTTCTTTATGTGTAAACCAGAATACTATTGAGACCTTGTCTCTTATTATTCTTGAGGGCTACATGCTACCAGGGAGATGAAGGAGAAAGTAAAGTGAGATGATGAATCTATGGACAGGAGGCTGTATATGAAGCCTCCGAGAATGGCAAACGAGACAAACTAGGCAAATGCTCAGTCTGCACAGAGACAAACGCATCCCATGTATGTCAACAATTATGCTATTATGCCTTCTAGATATCTAGTTTGCCTTCCAGTAATTTGGTTTCAGTGTCAGAGCCAATCCAAATATCACGTTTACCGCGGGCCAGGTTCCAAGTCCTATAACTTGACGCCAGAAGCTGAGCTGTTTTTATTGACCTCGAACGTAGCTGTTCTAGTAGCCCCTGGCGTAATTTCCACGTCATTAAATCCGACAAGGGTCGAAACAGCAAACTGCACCCCGGGGTATTCGGAGCTTGCATCTTGAGGAAGTCCGAAGTGGACTTGGGGAACGTCCACCCCAGTGCGGGAGCCGGTATTGGTGATATCAACAGAAACTTTGAAGCTGGATCCCGGATCTCTTTCGATTCTGAGATTTTTGTACTCGAAACGAGTGTATGATTTTCCAAACCCGAATGGGAAGAGGATACTTGTATTGGTGCTGAGATACCACCGATAAGCTGAGTTCATCCCCTCGGAAAACAAAGCGGTCCCGGTTTCCGCGCTCCGGATACGCCGGGTTTCTGGTGACGGTGGCATCAACTGAGCTCGGATACGTGAGAGGTAGTCTGCCCTCAGGGTTGTGGTCCCCAAAGAGCAGCGCTGCTGTAGCACGGCCGCCTTCTTGGCCAGGATTGCCCATCCACAGAACAGAGGAGACCTGGTCTAACCATGGCATCAGAACTGGATCGGCGTTGTTGAGGACGACCACCGTTCTAGGGTTCACTGCGGCAACACAGGAGATGAGCTCGTCGAATCCCTGTATCAGCTTAGAGCACAGACCAGACCATTTCGGCGATATAATCGAGGTCCGAGGCGGTGACGACCCAGTCAGTCTCCCCGTCTTTCTTTGGTCGAAGATAGACATCTTCGAATGGTACCCGGAGGCTTCCGGTGACCTGCTCCGTTTTTGGAGCAGGCTGTCGCACGAACTCCATCTGTTGACAAGGGAACGGACGTTTAGTGGTCTCTCCCATCTTCCACTGTTTCATGGAGACAATTCCAGCAGGCTCGAATATTTCGACAGAAATAACAACGTTGACATTCTGCGCAGCTTGGATCAACCAGAATTTAACATCGTTTTCAAGGTCGCTCCGAGTCTCGGCATATCTGACTTCGAGGACGACTGTCGGCCAGTGTCTGTTCAGGATTGAGCGGATCGGAGTGAATGCTGAATCTGGCTTTTTGTTCTTACCCCCAGGCCCTCTATAATTCATCGGGCTGCCATCGGCCCTAATCTCGCTGGAGACGACTCCTATCCAAAGGTCGAATATTCTTTCAAACGCTCGGCGCGCTGCTGCATGGGCAGGGGACTCCATCTCGAGAAGCAAGTGGTTGGTAGAAGGTTCGTAGGCTTTGACTGATGTTGCGAGTAGTTTTTCTCTTTGTTTGGGGTTCTCAAAACAATCGAAGAAGGTACGCTCATCCACAATAAAAATAATATAAGGGTTAGATGAATACCTATTCCCTTCATATTTCTCTACTTCCTGATCTAAAATCTGAAGACAATCCTGCACTCCCTTAAACTCGTATTTTGGGGTAGGAGGGAGCGCGTCTTCGTAGAACATGATGGCGATAAAAGGCAAATTTTAGGGTAATGGCATGATATAATGCAGGCTTTCCTTAGGAGATATATAACTATATAGCTAATAATACGTTTCTACCTGACTAGGTCAGTATGATATAACTAGTAAGCCGTCTTACCACCCGGTGGTCATTTTTGCATCACCTTCCTACCCATTTTTATACCACAATACGATGCCTAAAAAAACCTGAAATTCAGAAGATGGAATTCAAAAGGCCGTGCACGAGAATTCTCAGTTTCGTACTCGACATTGTACGCATTCACGGTCGCAAAACTCATTCCGATCTTACTGATCTTACCAAAACGCTCAGTCCAATTCCAGAAAAGGCACTTGTTAGCTGGATTAAATTGTTAGATAGCAGTTTAATTCAACCTACCCCTAAGGAGATTGGGAGCTCTGCAAACTACCGTCGGTCATAACCAGGTATATCGCTTTGTTAAAATATTCCCCCCCGACATTAGCTACTATACCAAAAACCTAAGGAAAAGGTCTCGAGTGGAAATTGGGGGAACAACTGTTGAAGTCAGAAGTGGAGGATGTGTCATTTTGGTCCATTCCACAGGTCATCAGATTCTATATATAATATCATCAAGAACTTGATCAGACGGAGAAGTAGTGGGTGATGGAAGTCCGATGCAATTCGGACGAAACTATTTAGGGCCGGGATTGAAGTACAATCCATCGGAGAAAAGTGTGGCGGTTCCCACCTATGTCCGATGCGAAGATCAAATCCATTCGGACTTTGCTGGTGCAAGTGGACAAAATTGATTTATCGGTGGAGCTAGGCCACGATCCACAGCCATTATCATTGAGAGAAGCAAAATGGAAAAAATGAAAAAAAAGACGCGTAAAGCCTTGAAGCCGGTATCTTTACAGCTCGAATATAGTTAAAAATCCTTATGGCTGTATAATCGCAAACTACCCGGGCCTTTTCCTTCCACAATCTTCATTGCCGGTCTTCTGGTATTTCCCTGCAATGGAATCTCTCTTTCAATATCAACGTATCCGACGAGCTGTTCGTGGGCAACTAGCGGAAATCAAACAAAAATGCAGCTGTGAGACCTATACACCCGGGTCACCACATAGCTCGAGGTAAGTGATAGCTCAACGAAGCCTTGCAGATATATATCTTTCAATCCATGCTCATGGTCAATTATACAGCTGCCAGTCAAGCAATGTTTGGCTTTCTATTTCGCCGAAGCAGTTCTCGCTCCAGGAAAAATCTCCCATCGATTCCCCCATCATTGTGGACTGGGATGGTCAAGATGATCCTTTGAATCCTGCAAGTCAGAGCGTGTCGCAGAAATTGTTTATGACCTTTCTGGTCTCTTTGCTTGCTTTTTCCGTAACCGCAACGTCGGCGATTGATGCTTGCGGTATCCTACAATACAGTGAAGACTTCAACGTATCCGAAGTAGTCGGATCTCTTGCGACAGGTAAGTACAGGCCTCTTAAGATGATTATCACCTTTCCACAAGCTAACTGTGCCGATAGCTCTATTTCTGGTCGGTTTTGGGAGCGGCTCCCTCCTTTCAGGCCCATTCTCCGAGACATTTGGCCGGAACGCCGTCTACCTGATAACTATGGTCCTTTTTCTGATTTTTATCATGGCCGCGGGACTCGCCCCAAACATCCACAGCCACCTGATCTTTCGTTTTCTCGCTGGTTTCTTTGGCTCTACTCCACTCAGCTGCGCCGGAGGTACAGTAGCTGATTTGTGGAATCCAGTACAAAAGACATACGCTTTTCCAGCCTATGCTATTCCATCATTTCTGGGACCAATGGCCGGGCAGATAATAGGCAGTTATATTCCTGTTAATCTAGGATGGCGTTGGCTTGAGTGGATAATGCTTATTATGGGAGGTGCGATTCTTGTCATCGTTCTTCTCTTCCAGCCAGAAACATACGGACCTCTCCTTCTGTATTGGAAAGCAAAGATCCTCCGTGAAGAAACTGGGGACAAGAGATACAAAGCTCCGATGGAGATGAAAAACGAGGCTCTGGGCCCGCGACTGCTGGCCTCGGTGTATCGGCCATTTGCGCTGGTTTACTCTGAGTTGATTATCATCTTGATGTCGCTCTACCTTACGGTTGTCTATATTGTCCTCTTCACCTTCCTGGAGGGATATACATACGTTTTTGGTCATACATATGGGCTTTCACAGCAGATGACTAGCATACTCTGGGTTGGGATGCTATGTGGAATTCTTCTTGTTAGCTTCTTGGTTCCGGTAGTATACTCTTGGACTGCCAAAGAGTACAAGAAGACTTCTAGTATTGCTCCTGAAATGCGACTGTGGTATGCAATGCTGGGTGGTGCTCCAGCAGTGCCAATAAGTTTGTTCTGGATGGGTTGGACCAGCTATGTAAGTACCATTGCCCACCACTGGTTCATTATTGTTTCATTCGCTGACTTTCACTCTCGATGTTCAGCCGTCCATCTCAATTTGGTCTCCTCTCATTGCATCTGCCGTATTCGGATACGGAATTACTGCTATTTTCGTCTCCGCATACATGTATATCATAGATTCCTATGGTGTATACTCAGCATCTGCATTGGGGTTCCTTGTTTTTACCAGATATGTGGTTGCAGGCGGCATGACGGTTGCTGGTGGACCTATTTACCGTTCTATCGGTGTTCATTACACGCTGACCATCTTGGGGGCCATCAGTACTGCCATGGCCGCAATCCCGTACTTGCTTTATGTGTATGGGCCGAGAATTCGGAAATACAGCAAATTTGCTGTTAACGTCGGTGCAGATTAATGCTTGGAACTCGGTAGATCTCATGTGAAGAGCGTTGCTGGGAAGCATAAATTTATGAGTCGAGCAGAAGAATGTTAATTAGATATCGAATTTGGAGTCATTTGAGCAATAGAATGGACATTTCATACACACGAAACACTCCCTAATCTTATGTAATAATTGTATGGATCCTGCGGGCCTACTGTTCATCTTAGAACAGTCTTTTCATAGCATTATATCATCCTCCAGAATAGAATACCGAAGCCAGGGTGACTGGCCTTGAAACGGTGATGTAGATTTATACATCAAAGCGGAGCACAACCTTGATTACCCAATGTCCCGTGACCAAGTCGGGTGTGCTCATTTTTACGCAGGGATCAAAAAGCGGCAAGATTTGAGCCCAAAATGGGAAAGTCTCGAGTCAGGCATTATCCGGTCATATTATCTATCCACTTGTTTTTTGTCCATGCGGGGGAGAGTTAGCCTCCTCAATACACTGCCTTCTCCAACTAAACACTACCAATGGACTGAACCGGGCACCACCTGAATTAAGTCTCCTAAGAATCATCTCAAACTCCCAATTGTCCCCAGAAAGACCGCCATCATGACCCATTCAGCGCCCGCATCCAACCCCGCAAGCTCCGCGAAGTCCAAAGTGAAGAATATCTCCAGTCCGCGCCGTCTCCTAATTCTCACACCAACCTCCCAATCCCTCGCAATAATTCCGCCGCTCCTACACTCCCTAACCGGCGTGCCCGTCCTCGACCCGCCACAGCAGCCAGCCCCTTCGCCAACCTCAAGCTCAATACCCCCACCACCAACAAGCACCTTCGCCGGCTACACAACCCACAGCCCTCTTCGGCTCGAAACAAAATACTACACAACGGACGTTCCCGTCTGGGTTGACGAGATCCCACTTGCCATCCACGGCACAGATCCCCAGCCTAGCTCGACACCAACCCCAACAGCCGAGCAATGGAAAACCGACTTCCTAAGCTCAGAAGCCGAGATTGTTCGCGAAGCTGTTGGAGCTCTCGTTGTTTGCGCGCATACTCCTAGCGATGTGACACCTCCGCCGGGTTCCAATACAGACACAGACCCCGCGGAGCGGCCCGACGTGCGCGCACTGCGCGACCTGATGCGCGGTATTGGCGCTGTCAAAGAGCGCATTGACGAGGAGCGCGGCGGACTCGGTGATGTTCCTGGTGTGTTTGTGTTGATTGGGGGGAGGAAGAGTGCTGCGGGTGTGGGTGCGCGTCAGCAAGGATCCAAGGATCCCGATGCAGATCTGGGGCTTGGTGTTGACGATGGGGATTTAGGTGGGGGGTGAGACTGTGCCGTTTTCGGTTGGGTGGTGGGAGGATCAGTTCTTTGATATGGGGCTGTTGGGGTGGGAGGTTGTTGAGTGGGATCCTAAGGAGAATTCGGAGGTTGAGACGAGGAATCAATATGGGGGTGAGTCTACCAAGCAAGGTTTTCTGATTGGTTGGGTGGCAAGGTTTTGGACTTTAGCTGACTTTATGCCATTACTAGAACGTGAAGGTATGCCTCGTATAAAAGAGGTTCTTGAGACTCATGACTGGTCTATGGCTGGAGATAACTCTGGCTTTGACGGAGATGATCCTGATATGGATTCTGAGGATGATCTTCAAGACCAACTATTAGGTCTTGGTAGCTCTCGTGGGTTTGGTGATGAGGTCCATGAATTAGAGCGCGAAATGTTCGGTTTGCGAATGGCAATTGAGCGTGGAGGAGGCGATGGCGATGAGAGAGATGACTCTGATCATGATGATGGCGAGGATGAGATTGATGTCGAGAGCATGGAGGCATTAATGATGCGCATGCAGGCAATAAAAGGTATGATTCTTGATTCCTTGGCTCGCTATAGTTGACTTTGGTACTAACTTTGACTATTAGATATGAGCTCTGAGCTTCCGGAGGGCGAACGGAAACGATTTGCTGCGAAGGCCGTGCAAGATATCATGCGTGAGCTCTGAGATTGCTGGTTACTCTACATAGATTCTAATTTAGACATTGAAGAATATTGAATAATCATACTGTACTCCACTCGTAGACTTGGGCAGCATACTCTAAAAGAAACATTCAAAAAGACATGACAAGGCACCTAAATGAGATATAGATCCAGCACTGCCACAAACCGAGCCACACCCAAAGTGCCGATCCGATCCGTGCACATCTCTGACGTCAGGATATTCCACGCCAACTTGACAAGCTTGGAAAATGAGCTGTGTTTTTGTACGTGCATTACCTGGCTTCTTGCTTGGACTCTTAGACCCCTACATCATATTCCCCATTCTCCACACGTGTTCTCAAAAACGCCGCTTCGTCATGCCTTAGTCTCCTACGCGAATACAACCTTATTCAATTCCTACAGTCTACATATTCCCTCCCATTTTACATGCGACGTGAACATACACAATAACCAATTGGGAGGACAAAAAGACCTTTCCTTTTTAAAATGCATCTTCCGGCACGGAATTGCGCCCCTGTGTTGTCGGCGGCGACAGGGAGGATATCACTATCACAATGCAGTGCCCCGTACTCCTCGTTAGGAAGGATTGGTTCGGCGGGGCTCAATTGCTGGGCTGGGAATCACTCTGTCGGCTCATCTCGACATATCCGTTCATTCTCGGGGAGGCACCTCGGCAGGGGTATTGGTCTCGGAGCTTCTGGTGCATCACCGGCAACGAAGCTGTATGCTGGGCTGACTGCAGTTCCACGAGACCATCAGGCCTGGATCCAGGCAAGTAAATTTAGCAGTGCAGACCATACACAACTCCGAGGCGACAAGCAGAAGACTGAAGAGCTTCTGGAGAAGTTTGAAGTTCAGGAGGGCAGTCAAGCAGCTCGGCCTCAGCGGGCAGCTCCTGGGGAGAATGGCGAAGGGGGAAGTCTCCGATGGAAGGGGAAAAGTGGCCTGAAAGGATGACCAAGGGTAAGAAAGTGTTGGTATCATTGGTTAAGTATCAATGCTGACTTTTGGAAATAGGTAAAATGTTGACGACGCCATCGCGGCTTTTCAAACTGATCATTCCTTTAACGACCATCATAAACGAAGACCATGATAAAGGTATGTCGACCTACAACATAATTCTTTGGACGATTATGCTAACTGCCAGATTAGAAATCGAACCCATAGCTATCCTTGTCCATCCCCAACAACCACTATCATACCTAGAGCGTCTAATCCAGTCAGAGCTACCCCCAATCAAAGGCAACACTGGCAATCTTCGCCCACCCGCCATCTCCTTCATCGCACTCCAGCGCGACGACAACGCCATCAAGCCCAAAAAACGAATCGAAGACGAGATCGACCTACAAGGAAAGCAAAACCAAAACAAAGAGACAGACTTCGTCCCCGGCAACGACGGCGTTGGCGGCAGCAGACCCCTCAACGGCCGCTCACCGACTCAGCACCGCCGATCCCGAGAAGAAGACGCCGAAACCTACAGTTACCCCCGCAAAACGAACGGCGGTCCGCCCCGAGATGGCGAACCCGAGCGCTTCGTGCGCTGGTCACAAGCCACAGAGATAGGCGACTTCATCCGGGATGCAGCGCGCGCAGGCGAGTTCATCGTGTCGATCGAAGGTGCGCCGTCCGGTCTAAGCCAGCTCCGCGTCACGGTGCCGTCGTTCAACGAGCGCACGTATTACCTGCGCATGCGATTGCGCAAGCTCTCACGACGCATCCAGGCCATGGCGAATGTGAAAGAGGAGTGTGATGCGCTGGCGCATCGGGGTGCGCAGCGGGTTGCGATTGGCGGGTTTGGGATTCTTACCATTTGGTGGTTTACGGTTTATAAGTTGACGTTTGGGACTTCTCTCGGGTGGGATACTATGGAGCCAGTGACTTACTTGGTCAGTTTGTCTACCTTGATGGGGGGTTACTTGTGGTTTTTGTATCACAATCGGGAGATTTCTTACAAGTCTGCGCTGGATTTTACGATCAGTGCGAGGCAGAAGAAGCTTTATCAGTTGCATCAGGTTGATTTGCAGCTCTGGGAGTCCTTGATTGATGAGGGGAACTCGCTTCGTAGGGAGATTAAGAACATCGCGGCTGAGTATGATGCTGAGTGGAATGAGCGGGCTGACGAGCACGACAAGCGTGTGACGGAGGTCTTGAAGTCAGAACGTGGAAAGCATGAGAAGAAGAAGGATTCAGGCGATAAGAAAGACGAGGATGACGATTGATTGTTTCGATCTACTTGCCATTCTACCTTGATGCATGTATTTTGCATTGCATCGATAGTCTTAGAGTTTCATACTTCAATTATACAATAAGATATTAAACAGCATGGATATGAAGCAAAAAGCAGAGCACAAAAAGCAAAACCCAAGAAAACACCTTCAATTCCAAAAAAATCACAGCGTGCCATTCCGCACAGGATCGTAGTACTTCTTCGGCTGTGTCGTCTCCTCCGGCCTCGTACGTTTATCTATACCCATATATCAGCACCACCTTCACCAATAAACCTTGGAAGCAGCCAAAAAGAAGGTATAATACATACCAGACTCCGAACCAGCACCCCCAACCTCCCCCTTCCTCCTATTCCGATTATTCCTCACATCCCGAGACCGAAAAACACTATACAACAACCACCCAGCGACCCAATTCGGGCCGTATTCGCCATTCGTCGCCCCGCGCTCGAACAAGCCGCGCACGAGTGGCGGCGCATTGTGACAGATCTCGAGGATCCCCCAGCGCTGGCAGTCCGGGCGGATATGGTGCCAGAAGAAGGGGGGCCGTGTTGCTGGGTCGGCGCGCACGTTGTCCAGCAGGTTGGAGGTATCGGCGTTCATGCGGTTGTAGACAATAATTGCTTCATCCTGGGGTGGGGTTAGAGAGTTCTTGGAATATCTGTGGTGTATTTGTATATGGGAGATGGGGGAGGGAGAGGAATATAAGGGAAGAAGGTAAGTGTTAAAGATTCGGCTGGCACACTTACTCGCATGGCGCGGTAGTATTGTTCATGATGCGGGTCCTGTGGGTTTAGACCCAATGCATGCATGAATTCTTCTTTGGATACTCGAGGTCCGACAGGCATTTTGTTGGATTCAATATTCTTCGATTGAATGGAGGGATGTATTTAATGTGATCGAAGAGTAGAATCAAGCTTGTATATCAGCCGTGAAATCAAGACAAAGAAAACGATCTGCGAATATGAATATGAGTTTCAAAGTTGAAGAACTAAACTCACAGCCCGTGCCATCGCCAGGCTTTATATCCCTTTCCCCTCCCATTCAAACAGATCTCAAAGGCGCGGAAACCCATCTAACGGCCGTTGGCTGCGAATTGCATGGCGCCGAAGCCGCGGTGCCGATACAATCAGAGACGTCTATGCCGGAATGAGGCAGAGCGAACGGACAGCGAGACAAGAGACAGAAACAGGCGCAATCAGACCAAGCGGGGAATTGGGGAAATGGGGCAAAGGACGAACCTGCAATCAAATCGATATAGCACAAGCCCAAGGATCCGGAGCAGAGCAGGGGTCTAAGGGAGGTACTTCGAGGCTAAGACAATACCTCTAACGCCCCATCTGCAAATAAAGATTATTATTGTTTCTTTTGTGCATGCATGACCAACAAAGAAGATAAAAAGGGAGGGCACGAGGCCAGTGTTGCGGCCGAGGTATTCCTTTTGGTTATTCCGTGATTTTTTTGTCTCTCCGCGCTTACGATTCTCTCGCCTGGATTAGACGCTACTGTACTTCTTGCAGGATTTGTGGAGTCGGGTGGTACATGTACAATGTGCGTGTGGGTGATCACTGCACACCCGTTGATATACAACCCCGGACTACGTCAAATGCGGTCCGGGCTGGAGTACTTCATTTTTAGTGGATTAGCGTGTGCAGGGTGAGTAAACCGTTGGGGGCCGGAGTCTAACGAATAGGGCTACGGCGTTGTACTACGGTCTTTCTCTGTGGGAAGTAGGCTGGGAGCATGAAGCTTCGATATGGCAAACGAGAGCGCGTTTACTATTATAGAAGAGAGGGAGGGGAAAGAAGAAAAGGAGAGGGAAGTAGTACAGAGCCTCCTATTCCTACCCTCTACCTATCACTCACCCTTTCGAAAAGAAAGGAAAAACGTATTGCGAGCCAAGGTGACAAGTCGAATAAACCGAGACAATCGCAAACAGAGTCATCGTGGACCCAGAACTCGGGATCGAGGACTGAGCGCAAAGATGGCAGGCTAAGTGGTTTTGGTATATCGAGGGCGACTTACTGAGCTCAGGTTCGCTATCCGAGACAGACGGGTAGAGATATGTATGCTTGCATGCATGAGAAAGGGGTGTGTTTTCGAGGCCAGTTTGTATAATGTACACTGCCCGGAGTACACACTACCGGATCCACGTCGAGGTCCCCGTCCGACCTAGTAATAGGCAGGTAATCGACAGAGAAGGCTAGTATCTCTGGATGTTAATCTCGTTTCCACTCACCTGTACGCATCCGCCGTTAAGGAAGTCGACAGCTTTAGCTCAACAGAACCAGATCCGGAAAGACCCATTCTCGACTGAAGACATCCACTGTGTGGAGCGAGCTAGGAGAATCAGACAGTGCATCTCGAACTCGCCCTCGAGGCCCACTGAAACCCAACCCAATAACAAGCGAAATATTCAAGCCACCCTTGCTAACCGGGAATAAAGCCAAATAAGGCACATGTGCCTACCCGTCGGCTTGCGGGCATCCTGCAGAAAAGCAACGCTCGTTGGTTATGTCGTGTGACCTGCCAGGCCGGAGTCCGGGCCAGGATGCAATTAAGCACAATTTCGACAGACCGGAACCCGAATCGGTGCTGTTGCTTGCATCTGCATCGGCTCTTGGAGTTGAGCGCGTACTTGCGTCCCGTTGCGGGGAAAGGGGTTCCGGTTGGCAGATGGCCTGACTCGATTCAATCTCTCGTTTGCGATGGGTGCATATGCAATGGGAGGATGGTTGAAGACGAGCAACGTGGCAACGAGTACGGCAGATTGTTTGGATTGGCATCTATCATTTTGAGCGGACTCCGAGCGACAAAGTGCCTTTGTAACTCGATATGGTTGAAGATACACCTGCAGCTGGTATATGTACCGAAGGCTAGTTTGGCGACTAGCAAGTGGCGACTAGAGCAACTAGATATATCATAAGGAGGAAAGCGACGCGTAAATACTGACAGGAAGCCCTACCGTGCAATATTCGGCTCCACGGAGCTTTCCCTCGTTGGCGCACCGATTAAAGAACGGATGTCACATTGTGCACAAGATGAGGGCCAACCAAGGCGGATTATCTCTCCATCGCGATTTGAATCTCACTGCATAATCCCGCCGCATTGCATACTGGCACAGACTGTTGAGAGATCGAGCTTTGGCTGGGATAACCAGATCAAGGAGATATGAGGAGTATCTGCATCTGCCGTATTAGACCGTGACTTGGAAAAGAATAGCGCTCTCTGGGGCGCTTTGTGGAACTTAGAATTTACAGAGCGTGCAATAACTCAAGCTAGTCAAACCAGCAAAATCTCAGCTTCAGCAATATGTGAGCGCGCCGTTGAAAGTCGCCGGCGTCGCACCATCTCCATACTGCAGGCCCCCGGTGCCCGTTTACCATTCGCCATTAGCCATGCAAGAGCGGATGCGGATGCAGATGCAAATGTGCAGGATTTGCTGTCAGTTGGGGTGAATAGTGGAAGAATGGATATGTTGCCTTGATCACGCGCACACACACACACACACACATCAGAACTTTCGATTAGATCGGATTTCACCAGTTAATGAATTCCACCTATTTGGAGCGATGCTGTCCGATCTTTGGATGATAGATACACAGCCGAGTGAACCGGGCATGGGAAGGAGAGTAAGAGTGAACAGACTTACCCTCTGCTGAATGTCACGGCAGGTCTAGCAGATTAACACAACCTATCGAGGAACGATGGAAGACAAGATATCCGAGACTAAGTCGACTATCCCGCATCGGGCAAAGTATAAAGTTCCAAGGTTGAGTCAAGCTTCCAAGGTTATCCGGGGGGACCCCAGAGGCCCACGCAAGTGGCTGAAGGTAAAAAGCTTTTTAGAGCGCCACTTCTCGGCTTGGAGTTAGCTGATTCTCAGGAAATATTTAACCTTGCTCAAACTATTCAGGTACATTGGTTGATTACTTTGGGTACATATGTATACTTCTTACTTCTGACGTCCCTGTGCCTACTACTCGCGTTACACGTACTCAATACTGACTGACGCAATGCTTACTATACGACCCACGAAACAACCTTGGAAAAGGCATAGGTTAAGAGAAAACAGGGCCTGACAGAGGCACTCGGATTTCCGTATGTCGCTATTGTTCAAGACTCCTCGGAATCGTCACGATTCTCGCGCCTGCACCTACGTGACAGACCAGGAATATCCGTTTCCACACCAGTGTCCGGGCGGGAGGGGGAGATATGGTGGAGGTTGTTATGTACGTGTCAAGAAAGCCAGAAGAGCCAGGGTCGGAAGGGATGATAAGAGAGAGTAAGTGAAAAAGGGCAAAGGGGGAAATGAAAAAGAAAAAGCCATTTGCCATGCTCCATCCGTCGCTAAAAAAAAAAAAGGGGAGGGAGGGATATCAACCAGTCCGCATGACCGCTTATTTCGAGGCTTCCTTGGGCTCCTTAGTCTCCTTGGACTCGGTAGCCTTCTTGGACTCGGTAGCCTCCTTCTTGGGCTCTTCCTTGGGCTTTTCTTCCTTCTTCTCCTCCTCCTTGACTTCCTTCTCTTCTGGCTTCTCTTCTTCGTCCTTCACCTCCTCGCCGTAGTATCGGCGGAGGAGCTTCTCGACCTTGCGATATTCGACCTTGACTTCATCCAGAGTCTTTTTGATGGCCTTGAGGCAGGTCTCCGTATCCGGTTCGTCAATAAGACCTGTCTCATCCTTGTGGGCGCCGAAGTTTTGGATCTTCTCGCAGCCCTCCTTGACCTTGACAAGGCCCAGTGTGGCTGATGAGCCCTTCAGGAAGTGACCGAGGGCAGAGAGTTCAGCAAGGTTCTTGTCATCTCTGTTGTGCAATGATTAGTAAAAGGACTATGACCGCGAATTCCTGCAAGTAAGACATCACTCACATTTCCTTCTGTATCTTCTTGAAGGTGTTCTCGGCCTGGTCAAAGAAACCGTACACGATGCTCTTGCTGAAGTCGCGGTCCTCCTCATCATCATCCATCTCAAGGATCTGTTCGAATGTGCTCTCGTCGAGGATTTCCTTGTGATCAGAGAGCTTGGGCGGGCCCTAGACTCGGATGTCAGGCCGAGGAACCTTCGAGCACGGGCCAAGAAGTACTTACCGACTCGGCCTTTTTAGTATCGGCTGGTGCCATGGTTGTGTATGTGTATGTGTGTGTGTGTGTGAAGGAGATGCTTAAAGGAGTAGGCGGGAGCAACCTAGTGCAATGCGCAGATCGTCACAATCGTAGGATGGAAATGGGTTCGATTTCTCCGGTCTGATGCCCAGCCAATCCAGATGGAATATGAGGGGATCTGCTTGCAAATCCCAGTCAGCTCAGATTCATGCAACAGATCCAGATCTTGGACGGATGGAGTGTGGCAAAACAATGAATGTGAGGTCTTGAATGTAAAGATCAACGATGATACAACAAGGACGTCAGAATAGCAAGATCTGCACACAACGCATATGTCGTCTTACAAAGCCAGCAGGTGTTACGGATCCAGGAACCAAGGTAGCAAGGGAGCTGTCAACGACAATATGAGCGGCTCCGGGTCTATGGCCAAGGGGAAGAGGCTGGAACCGAGGCGAAATTCAGCCACCAGATTGAGTGATCAAGATAGCGACCAGGGCTGGGTAAAGGGAAAGTCAAGAAAAGATTCGAGGGGAATAGAGGGGTAGTACACAGCAGGGCTTGGAGGGGGAAAGAATTAGAGGAACCAGATGTGGAGGTGGTATATGGGCTAGAGGGAACAAACAGGGCCATTCAGCGCATATACTCGGACGGTAATCCAGTCACAGCCTTGTAAACAAGGACTAGCGCATCGCAAGAGCTGCAGCCCCAAAAGCCAGGGTCTCCACTTGACAGGGAATTGAAGACAGCGAAAATAGGAAGATATTCGAAGAGAGAGGGGCAGATAGGAAAGTCCATCCCACCTATAATATTTTTCTTTCCCTCTCAGTTTTGGAGATGACCACGTACCGAAAAAGGAGACAATAGATCCCAAATAGGAAAAGGAAAAGGAAGGGAAAAAAACCTTGAAAAAAGAAAAAGATACGAAAGCAGAGGAAGTCAAAGAAGACGAGGGGGGTGGGAAGAGAGGAAATCGGAGGGGCGGAGAAAGCGAAGAGAAGGTGGGTAGGTCAATTCCAATCCGAAGGGAACCAAACTAACAGATGGGAATTGGAGGTCTTGGGGGAAAAGATATCAGAGAAAATTGTGAAAAATTGCCAAAAAAAGATAAAAAATAAAACAATTAACGGTTGTTCATTTCATACTCACTTGAATATTGTATGTCGGATATATAAAATCAGTAATATTTGGTATTAATCCCACGTCCCTCTCATTTTGGCGTTGAACAACTCGGGGGAAACATTGCACTGGAACTATAGTATGTTATATTATTAGCTACAGTATATACGATGGTTTCTAATTGCACTCGTTCTTCCTGAAAACGCGATTATCTTCTTTTTCCGTCAAGGTCTCTCAAAAAGCAATTCTATAGACGTCCGACACCATTAGTGCAATCTTGTACTCTGTACGGAGTACACTTTGCTTTTTCGACTTACTTTTTCTCGGTTAAATCGTACGTTATCATCTTAAATTTCCAGCCACACAGTCCCAACTGTTATCTCTGGATCAAATTCCACCGTGCTCCGTTCATGAGTCTAGTGGAGTACGACCGTGGCATCAGTTCTTCAACTGATGGGTCCGGGAAGAAAATGCACGGAATGAACGGGACAACCCCTCGGTGACCTGCTGTAAGTGTACTGGATAGTACGGGTTTAGTGGAGACTGATAGGGTATAAAAAACAAAAAACAAAATGATAATAAAAACGACACGTTTTCTGACCGCAAAAAAGAGGGCTCCTATACCCATCTGGCAGCGGGAAGGAGGGCCCAGCAGGACGACATCATCGGACCGCCGATCCTAGCACGGAACGTCATTTGGTCTTCTCCCAAGCGAAATTTGGAAGTTTGGACGGTCACACGTGGAAACATTTGGGAACCCATTTGGGGGAACAAATGGCAATGGCCTTTTTCCTTTTGTCCCTGGGGCCATTCTTTGGAGAATCACCTTTTTTTTCATGGCTGTACTGCTTGAAAACAGAAAAAAACAGAAAAAAAAACACCCTGTCCTAGCAAAGTTTTAGCCGCAAAGGGAAAAAAAGGAAAAAAGACAAGAAAAGAAGGTAAGACGTAATAATCCCGGCTCTTACAGCAGGGAAACACGATCGACTTGGGCCAAGTGCGCAGATAGGACTTGATTCAGTCGGTCTGGGCCCTCAAAGGACCGTGTCCAGTAACTCGGAAATTGTTCGTTCTGCTTGTTGCATAGATTCCACCATCTGAGTCGGTAACAGTGAGTTGAACCAATGTGTGAGCTCACGGCTCCACGGCTCTTTTTTCCCCTTCTCGAGAGGGGAAGAAAGGGGGGTAATATTGTTGGGCTAAGACACGAGGGAATATGCTGTCACCGGTGACGATTGGGTGTTTTGGTGTTCCTTTTATTGCTTTTTTTCTGGTCGAGCTTCACGGTTCGGGTTCTCCTATGAAAGGACTGGTGTATACAACATAGGTTAGATATATACTCCGTATATCAATTGAGGTCGAATATGTCCATCGCGAGCCGCAGCCATCTTTGTTTATATAGAGAAATGGGGGCGTGCATCTCCTTTCCCCTGGTATTTTTTCGCGCGAAGTGGTTGGCACTAGCACATTCTCTATCATTACCCACCAATGAGATGATGGCATAGTCGCCATGACATCATACGATGGGGTCGTAGTTCCACCCACACCAGCCGCTGATGTCATTTTAGCGTCACAGCAAAATACGGCTACGTCAATTACAGCAAATTACAAAATAACATACTCCGGGATGTTTACTTTCTACTTGGTGTACCCTAATAATTCTCTCCAAGGTTTAGCAGATTGTATACTTCTCACTCCAAGTGCTGACAGATCCTCCTATCTCCTCAAAAGGCTTAAGGCATATACAGGGCGACATAGTGGCCCCGCCCATGATGTCAGTTCGCATACGTGAAACCCACGGTTCCATACAACATGAGAATGGCTGCTGTAGCACCAAATACAAATGATGCAAATTATATGGATTTCCTCGCCTTTGGTAATTAACATGCATCACTCTCTTCCATTCATACCGGAGAATCCACCGGACAATAAATTGAAGTACTTCTGCTGAACGTGGGGTCCTCGCTAAGCTCACCGAGTAACTCCTTAAATTAAGCGCTATCATCTCGAATCTGAGCAATCACATCCAACAACAATCCCTCCGATATCTGCCCGTCTGTCCATCTAGCCTTTCGGACATACCACCCAAACCAGTCAAGCCCAGAATAGGCCAGACTACGCATGTGTGCTGCCGGCAATACGAGATGGCAGCCAGCCTCTTGCAGTAGTCTGGACTAGATCGTGCAGTTTCACACCGCGGAGTCAGCTAGTCTTTGTATCCCTGGCAGCCAAGAGCTCCTCCATAGGAAGCCATCCGCTTCGCTGCCGGCCCATGCACTCGATTGCCTGGAGCGAATCATATCAAGCCTGTTCCTCGGCAGAGAGCTTCTAAAAATTGTTCGCATAATCCAGGCTTGCAGAGAGCATTTATCCGGATGCGACATTTCGACTACGGATTATATTCGGAGTGAACAACAAAGCGACTGCATGGGTGCTTTCTTAAAAGGGTGATTGGCTAAGTAGCATGTAGCGCCCGACTACTCCGTACTGATAACATAAAATCTACAGCGATACTCATATACCCTCAATAAAATAGTGCATTACCAAGAAGCCTAATGAACAACAAAATAAAGATGTGCCATACCCCAGATCCCAAACACGCTTTGTCTCCACAGCTTCTTCGCGGGCTCTAGGGCTCTTCCAGAATGCTTACGTAAGGAACCGCGACCTCGGTCCCTTTTTTTTTGTTGATCGCGAGCTTCCCAACCAAATCAACATTTCTAGTTCCTCCATCCAAGGCAACATCACCACCAATTCTCCTACGAGACCGACGAGAAACGACCCCGGTCAAAAATGGCCTCAACCAAAGCATCAAGCGCCCCGCGCTCCGGCTCTTCAGGCCTAACAAAATCCTACCTCTTCACCTACAACACCCTCAACCTCCTCGCCTGGGGCACCTGTGTCGTCTACACGGCCTCTCTCCTCCCAGCCAATGTATCGAACCAAACTCTCCCAAAGGTCTTCGGCCAGACCTTCTCCCCGCTACTGCTGGCCACGCAGTCCCTCGCCCTGTTAGAAGTTGTGCACAGTATTGTGGGCCTCGTGCGCGCGCCCTTCATGACGACTGCCATGCAGGTTTCTAGCCGGCTGCTGTTGGTGTGGGGGATTATGGCGCAGTTTGGTGGGGAGATTGTTGGTGCTGGGCAGGATACCCAGCTGGGTGATTATGCGTACCTGGGGTGTGTTTTTGCTTGGGGAATTACGGAGGTTATCCGTTATGGATTCTTTGCTATTACCTTGTCTGGGAACTCGGTTCCTAGCTGGTGGACCTGGCTGCGGTAAGTTTTGGTCTTTTTTTCTTTCTGACGAGGCTACGGTGTTCAACGGGCTGATGGGCTTCGCATTGAACAGATACAACACTTTCTACGTTTTCTACCCCATCGGTATCTCTAGCGAGTGTGCACTCATCTTCCAGGCCCTTGGTCCTGCTGGCGAGCTGAGTCCGCTTTTCCGTTACCTTTTGATTGCCATTCTGGTGATCTATGTACCTGGTATGTTGTTCTTTCTTATGGGGTGTTTGTATTATCAGTTACTGACTACCTACTAGGTTCTTATATCCTGTACACCCACATGATTGCCCAAAGACGCAAGATCATGCGCGGCAAGAAGAGAGCTGATTAGACAGATTAGCTGCCCGCAGCTCAACATAAACTTGAATAAACCGAGTGGGTAACGAAAAGATGACCTGGATCTATAGCCATCTAATGCTCAAAGACAATTCAAGGGTCCATCATATTTAGGACCCGGAGATCCGATTCTCTACGTCCAAGAGTAGGACTAGGATGTATTCTTCTGAATCTGCATTCGTAGAAACTGGACTTGGCGTCCCGCGAAGCTGTCTTTAACAACCTGTATGCGCTGTAAATATCCATGGGCCGGGCTTACAATCAGAAAACTAAGCATCACTCGGATTGCTAGCTCACTAGAAAGATCGTAAATAGAAATTCCGCGTGCTATTCGCTGTTGAAGGACATGATAACATCTCGACTTTTGAAGTGTCCTCCACGCTTGACGAATTCCGAGATATCGGTGATGTCAACCCCTTCACTCCGCAACTTCCATAGATTTCGAGCTCCTCGACATTCCCGTAAATGTTCTATGAATTCGTCGTAGGAGTACACTTTGTCCCGTAGAACACAAGCATTAGACTGAACCCTAGATGACCCCAGATCCTTTTCCAAAGCAATTTGACACCCACTACAGCAGACCCCAATCTGAGTGCCGCCGCTTTCAATGTCGAGATAGGGCAAAGAGGTAGTCACCATATAACGAAGTAGCGCTCCTCCCTTTGGCTGTGTCACTCGTGTCATCTCGTCTTCTTCATATAAGGATGACCTGCTTGACAAGAGTAGTTTCTTCCTGATTTTCCTATGCTAGTAGTATCTAGTATTTCAGTATCGCAGCCCTCAACAACTATTGCAATAGGCATAGATCTTCCTCCGCCGGGGACTCGTAAAGTCATAGTGTATCTGTAATTCGATTCTTCCCTAATTCGACTTCTTGGTCGTAACCTGCACTGGGCGACCTTCACGGCGTAGATATACCAGGTAGCCATAGCTACCAAGGGCGATAAGAGCAATAACGACGATGTTACCTTTTTACAAGAACCATTAGCTTGGGACTTTTGTTGTCGGAATCATTACACACGGGAAACTTACTGGCAATGAATGCCCCGACCCCGCCTGTGGCTTCCAAGCTTCCCTTTACCAGATGCTGTAGCATCTTAGGAATACCGGCGAAGAAGTCGGCAAAAGCTAGGAGTAGCTGATACCCCGTATCCAGCGTACTCTTCACCACAGAGAATATCACCTCGAATATGGAGGTAAGGAGGTCCTTGATGGAAGTAATAATCGATGTCATTGTTGCTGAGACTAGCACTGAGAGGTCTTGTGCGACAATCGCGAGCGTAGTATTGTTTCTGTTTTAGTTTCTGATTTCTTAACAGTAGTATTCTGCAGGTGGCTTCAAAATAAAAGACCACGTTTCGAATCCAGAGTGGCAAGTTTAGCCTAAGACCAGTCTTTGTACAAAAGTGCCTCCTTCCACCCGATGACGAAATGTGTGTATACCTAGGTAGAATTAGGGTTTTAGTGAGCATAACGGTACACAGTAGGATTGGGCGAAATTGTTTCGCCTCCTTGTTTTCGGGTCTGTCACCTGGTTAGTTACTGATCACCGATGACGTGAATTATAACAACTTAAACCCCAGGTTTGGAAGTGACAAGTGGGTTTATCTGAGATCCAGCCGAATTATATCCTGTTCTACAATGATATGACGTCACATATGGATCCGATCAGATAAAGTCAACCCCCAGGTTTCCAAGCTTCAAAAGGTTGAAAGGTTGCTTTCTAGGTTCAATAGTTGTACACCTTACTGCTAATAGTTTCTGGGGATGTTGATTAAAATTAGGTGTGATCGATATCAGTCAACATAGATGTTCGATTACAGATATATAATAGTGATTTAAGGCAAAGGCAAGAGCAGGTCATACGCACATTGCGCGCAAGTTTCAGGATATGTCAAGTTACATCCATTGGCATAAAGTCATTCGCAAATATTATACACATAAAGAGCTGTGTCTGCCCAGCACCTAGGTGCTAGCATATTGGTCAGGGGCCAATCCATACGGACAGTCCTGGGCATCCGGGGTCAACCCGTACCCAGCCCGAAAGTATCTCATATTCCACAGCGGTTCAATTTCCATCAGCACCCGTTTAGTGCTTAGCGGCCTCTGCATATCATTAGCATTGATTCCATGCCACAGCTTTGTTTGGGTTAGACGATCTTACCCTTGTTAACGTCGGCCTTGGTGTTGTGGGACGCCTCGTCCTTCTTGTCGAAAACAGCATCCTTTGCGGCTTCAGCTCGGCTGCCCAAGCCAGCATCAGAGTCCTTGGCGACATTCTTGTTGGCCTCCTTTGATGCCTGGGCACCACCGCCCTGGAGGGTCTCCGAGACGTAGTTAACGGCGTTCTAAAATTAAGGTATTAGTACTTCAGACAAGACAGCATTCACCCAGATATATGATGCGAACCTTGGCGGTTTCCATGATGTTGTTGTTAAAGAGGTTGTTGAAATGAGCTTGAAAGTCTCAGATGTTTGTTGATTTGAAGGTTTGTAGATTGTATGAAAGATGAAGTCAATGGCAGAAGCAGAAGGGGGCTACTTGTACTAAATGGCACAGTGTCTGGTACCAGGGTTTAAGCTCTGACGTCATCAGACAAACAACTTTCCATGGAAGAGTCGACCAACTTCCCAGGTCGGTGATGTAACGAAAGGGAGGATTACTTGTTCTTGCATGTACGATGATGGAAGAGCCCACTTATTGGTTTGACTTTTATTGTACAATTACAACATAATTTAGGTCGGGGTACGGAGTATATTGTACGCGTTTCCTTGAAATTGTGGAGCAACAGCCACAAAGTCAGGTCTTCTTCAACGGTGTGGTCAGGGCAGATATCTCACTATATTGTAATTAGTCAGTCTCTGTATTGTAGATGGTCATGGATCTTGAGCTGGCTCATAGGTTTGGGGCCTTCCTTCCATCGCAATTGAAAACACAATCATTGTTGCACTGGTTCAGTCGGGAGACAAGCTAATGAATACATCCTATCCCGCAGAGTGGGTGGATTACTTATACCAGCGGTGATATCTTTGATCCATGCATTAATATCCACGGCAGAGAATTCAATGTCGCATTCATCCACGGCACAGTCAAAGTCTCTTTTGACCTGGCTCTTATCAAAAACTTCCACCCATCCTGCGTCTAGTCTTCGCATCTCATCAATGAATGCATCGCGTAAGAGAGTGGCCTCATACAGCCATAGCTGTTCAAGGTACAGTTCATTGGAACCTCCATTATCTTGGGATGGAGGGATAGGCTCTGAGCGTCGTGGTTGCCCGTCCAAAAACAAAGGATAGGAGCAGGCCTTCCATAAAGGCACCGCTGAAACACACTCCCAGTCTAGGAGGCCAGTCAGTTCTCCATTGTCATCAACGAGGATATTGTGTTTTGAGACGTCATGATGGAATATCATTGACGGCTCTGGGTCATGGTTGTGCATTGGAAAGACCAGAGGAAGAAGGGATTTGAGGTTGTCGATGATTTGCAGCGTTCTTGTAGCGTCTTCCACTTCAGCTTCACCGTCCCTATCAAGATCTCCAGCCGAATGTTTATTGAGAGCCGAATGACAGTCATTTTCGTTGAATAAGAGGCGAGACGTGATCCAGTCCTCACTTGAGCGAAATGGGCCTCGATGGACATCTTGGTGGATATGTGAATCCCATAAAAATTGCATAGAAACAATGCGGCCCACATGAGGTAAAGCCCATTCTGAAGAATGTTTGTCGGGGATACTCAGTAAGCCAACTCCCGAGTTCGCGCTCGTGGGTGCGCTATCACTATCTAAGGCGGGTTCCTTTGCCGGATCTGATATTTTGGTATTGATCAGCTGTCTAGTAGACGATGTTTCTTCACTCGATGTTGAATTTTCAACAACAGACGATTCGCCATAGATGTTTCCAATTCCACGCAATTGATTTCGAAAAAGGCAGGCTGAGCCTGCGGCAAGCTTCCTAACTAGGCGTGCCTTCGCATCGAAAGAAAGAGACTGGTAAACTTCACCAAAGGGCTTTCCGGGCATTTTGGTCATGAGCATCCATTCAAATCCAATCAGATTGTCTCGAGACGGTTGGTGAGCGATAACTCTAGGAATTGGGAGGCTTGTGATACGGCGCACCCAATCCATTGTTACCACTTCACTCATGACTTTGTAACGCGGATCGACGGGCAATGACACTCGCATGATAAATGGTTCATCATCTATGCTGACGTTGTAGATCTTGTTGAATCCACCCTGAACGAGGAAAGTCACTTCAACTGTGCTTGATGGCCGGAGCGACTGTACTGTCTGCTTTATAGCCCCAATGTCAGGTTCAACGGTCCATTTAGGGTTAGAACAAATAAAGTCTCCCTCCCATGCGAGACCGTAGAACTGTTGTTCCTGTGGCTCTAGTGGCTTCCATTTTGGTAGGGTGACTGGAAGTGGAGGAACCCCGCTTTTGGCGTGTTGCAATATGTTATTCAACCGGCATGGAAATAGTATTTTCCATTCTGGGTGTGAGTAGTGTGTATATCGATCGATCTGTGAGCTGTAGCCTTCACTACCTACCTAGGTAGGTACCTAGGGTACATATTATGTAAGAACCCCATGTCCACTATCTAGAAGGTCGGGGGGTTGTTTATACGGAGAGAAGGCACTTGGGCAACGTGATGGATCCAGGAGGAGGTCAGGGGTCATCTATAAAAACCCCCTTCCACCCACCTAGTCAATCAATATTCTTTAGGCCTGTGGCCCCTCAATCTTTCTTGTCCCATATCAGCAATATTCTTCAGACAACAACCTATCATCACAATTCAAATATTTTTGACTTGCAAGCTAACAATGGGTTTGTACCATACACATGACTGACATAATTCTATTTCTATCCTGGGTAATCCTGGGTAGTTGTCATTAATGGATCATCTCTTCGTGTTAGGCTAGAGCAGGCTTTTGTTATTTCTTCCAGGTCCCTTCCTATTAGCCGTGCTTGTATCAATAACAAAGAGCTTCCCGGGCTTTGGTCGTTGAAGCATTACTTTGTTCTAAACAATGGCTTTTTACTTTCTCGAATCTCCTTGAGTCTTCAGTTCCCTTTGTTCCTCTGGGATATCCTCTTTAGAGAATTGACAGGAGACGCAAACAATGCAACAAAAGATTCAGGGTTGAAAGCCCATTGTATTATTCTATTCGAGTTCAAAGAGCTAACTAAGTACCAATCGGTTAAATAGTCGTCAAGTTCCACGTCAATTTCCGATATTCAGAATCAAGCAGCGTTCCGACTAACCATCTGACAATTCAATACTTCAGCATACCATATCCATTTACCTTCTTCGATCTTACCATCTTCCAATATGGCCTCAGCTGGGCGGAAAGCTTTCGAGAATGAGATAGAGGCATGGGAAGCACTTGGTATCGTCGACCTAATTGGCCACCAAACTTCCATTCTAGATATTCTCGAGGCAATCTACGCTCCTATCCACAACAAGTATGTTTTTGATGGATACCTCCCTGATGGATTCTTTGAATCTGCCGAGGACGAAATTCTAATAGCGCTCCGCTGCTATCTTTCCAACGTCCCAGAGACTGTAAGGGACCATGTACCAGATGATGATGAGCTTTGCTTACGTTTGTACGATTTTATCCGATTTAAGCGAGCTGATGATCCTGCGTGGATGCATATCTTGCCAGAATGGGACTTTGAGCTGGAATAGCCAGAGAGGGGAGAGATAGAAAGAAGGAAGAGATTGATTCTCTGACATGTAGAGTTGATTATCTCTGCTTGAGTTATAGGTATGGTTTCCTAGATGTATTGATTTTTGTTTTTTTCTAGAAAAACCCAAACTATTCGCTTCCCTTCTCCTGTAGTGTCTCAAATCTAAAAATGTAACCTCTGCAACCTCTAGATATCACACTTTCTCTGCTAGGCGCTTTCCTAAGCTGTCTATTTTTGAAGTAGTCCAGAATGTAAGCTAACAGAAGTACAGTTAGAGACAGACAATAGTTTCAACTCAATAAGAAGAGTAACACTAAAATAGTGAGTGCTCTAAGTTGCGGTCATTGTTTCTGACACCTTAAAGGGAAGCGTACGCCAGTTGTCCACCAGTTGGCAAGTCCCATAGGCTAAATTCAACAGCTATCAAAATCAAACAACCTCACAACAGAATTCATCGCTAACCACCACTCGCAAACGACAAATAAATCCACCATCTAGATACATGCAAGATCATCATTAGTCCAGCCATACCATAATCAACGAGAACACAGGGGACATTGAAAATCCCACAGATTTTCCCTCTAAAAGAACCCACAATCATACCAAAAAGGCGTAGTCGTAAGCGTCATGTCATGAAATCGTAACCCTCCTCCCCCAAGACCTAATTAAACCCTCCGCGAAACCACCGCCCCCCGACCCCCCAACCCCAGTCCCAACCCTAACAGGCCTACTCCCCTCCACTCCAACTCCCACCCCGCGACCGATCACTCCCACTCCCACTCCCACTCGCAGACCCCAAAGAAAGCACATCGTCCTCACGAGCAGGTTTCCGTCCCACGCCAATGGCAACGCGCATCCCCTGCACAGCGCCGCCGTGCTCATGTCCCACGGGGTACATGCCGTCGTTGACGGAGAAATTGCGGCAGATGAGGTAGGCGCGCATGGCGGCGCTCTCGCGTGCCAGCGTCTCATTGCTGCAGATACCGTCTGTTCGGTACTCGCGGTTGTTGACGCGCACGGTACATGTGTATCCGCTGTTGCTTGTGTAGGCGTTGTAGATTGGTTCGGGCCAGTTGCGGCGGCGGCAGAGGCCTGGGTTTGGACTTGGTTAGTTTTGGTTTTTGAATGGTGGGATTGGTTGGAGTGGAGTGGGGTGGAGGGGTAAGGTAAGGTCTTGGGTGTTTGTTTTTCTGCATTGGGTGTTTGGGATACGGTGGCAAGGGAACGGGTTTGGGGGCATTGGTTCGCGTTGGCAATGATATGACATGCATGGTTTGGGGAGGAGGTGGTGATGGGGAGAATGATGACAACGATGACATACTGGTCAGGTATAGGATATAGTACATCTTGGGATTTGGACTAGACGCAAGCTGGAAGCGAGAAAGACGGGAAAACTAGAGACAGGCGACGGACGACGGCGTTGCCACTTGTCCAACTGCAACGAATTGCGACAATTACTTGGAACACATTGGATAGATCTGGCTTGCAGGGAGACGGGTTTAGGGCTGAGGCTGAGCTGCTAGGTGTGCAGTCAGAAGATATGCGGATCGTGATGCCCAACGGCGTTTGCTTTGCTAGTAGCGGGGAGGGTGTGCTGGCGTTCCAAACAAAAGCACGATTATAATACTAGTGAAGTCCAAGAGTGTCTAATTCAAAGAAGAGTGAATGAAAAGCGCGAGGGTGAAAACAGTAGAGAGAAATTGAGAACTAAATCAAGATTGCGAAGGGAATATTGGAAAGATGCCACACCCATATACAGATATACAATTTTCTAGAACCGACTCTCCCCTCCTCCGTACAACAGGAAAAAAAAGAAAAAGAAAAAGAAAAAGAAAACAAATTAATGAGGGGAACAGAGCTGCTGCTTGCCATATACTTGATTACTTCTAAAAAACAGGTGGGGCTTTTGCATTGATACCTTTCCCAAGTCATACCGTGAGCTGGCCGGTGTACACAGTACCAACAGAGAAGGGAAACGGTTGCAATTGCGACAGCGCACAAAGATCCAGGAAAAAAGAAGACATTTGGTGTCAATGCAGATGACCTGAAGAAGAAAAAGCTATTAAACAAAAAAGTCAAACTACTAAGATTCTAATACCCACCGTTGAAAGATGGAAGGTTAAAAAAGCAAAGTCAAGTATACAATAAACAATAATAAGCAGTACTAGTAAACAAATAATCAGAGTATAGTAAACAATCAAACTCAAAAGAGACCCTAGGGCATGGATCTGGAATCCGGGTATAGACTACTTCCACCAGGTAAACAGAGTACAAGAAGAGAACAGAAGACGATAGATGCACGCAAGCGCATTGGACCTCAGAAAGGCCCCAAAAAACCAAAGGTAACAGTAACTCAAACGGATGTTCGATGTATTTCGTGTGCCGTTTTCTCGGCGGGTTTACTGATGCGTTGGCATGTCTCTTTGCCAGTAGAATTGAACCGAGTCTGAGGCACCGGGAGTCACCGTGAGCTGTCTGCTTGTACCCCTGCAATTCGCCGATCGAAACATAAACATTCTCGGAGACTAAGGGAGACCTTGTAACCTGCTTGCAGAAGGTAATACCTGAAGATTATGTATCCCAGTATTCCGGAGTGATTGGAATGAAATAGCGCTATAGTGGTGCTATACTATACTATACTGTGTACACGGGTTGTTTTTTACTTTTTTTTCGCTGGCATCGGTTGCTCAGAATGATCTCTTTCATTTTTGACCCCGCAGACGCATTAGAGAAAGCGCAATAAATCTGCCGCCCTTATGAATATCGAGACGCGCAGGTCTGCAAATGGTGATTGGAGCCAAGGAGGGGCCGTTCATGTTGTGCAGAACGCGTCTGAAGAGGGGCCAATTGCTTGTGAAAGGGCTATGAGTCAATGAAATAGTCAATAAACTACCTAGTAGGTAAGCAAAGTAGAGAGGGGGCAATTGGAATCCAATATCGGAGAATGGGAAAATGCAGGCGCCGAGGAACTTGAGTTACTCGACAGGCATCGGACGCAGTGATGAGCTGGCATTGCAGTGGAGAAAGGCGTTGGATTTATCCGCATATTCTGGTATTGACGATTACTTTTGCCCTCTTGGGCCTCGTGCAGCTTGTTCATTTTGGTGGCAAACACGTTATGATGTACATGGTAGGAACAAATTCATATTGATCGTCGAGAATGGCGGGACAAGTAAAACCTTCGCGCTAAAGAACTTTCTGTGAACTTCGGAAAATCGGTGAAACTGCCAGCACAAAAACTAAGGAATTGGTGCTATGTGCTATGACCTATGCTGTAGAGTCATACTCGGGCCCCGAATCCAACCCCTTGCGTCTCGGTCTCGTTCACAGCATCCTCCTTGGCTCGGTCGAAAAGATCATCCTCGTGGCTCCCATGCCATGACCGCCGATATGACCGCGGGGCTTGCAGTCTCAAGCATCCAAGACTAATCATGCATAATGCACTTGCTCGGAGTCCCTGGTTACCAATGACACCCTGCTTCAATCTACTACATTGTCGCGAGACTTTCCGAAGGAAACCTCATCCGTCGTGGCGCATTATCCGTGTCTCCTTTCTGATATGGTGTTGGGTCGCGCCCCTCCAGACTAGACAAAGAGAGGCTGGGCCTCGGACCAGAGCCGCATTTGCTCCGCGGCTCTGTGCGGGATCACATACAAAGGGTGCATTGGCTCTAGCCGATCACCCCTTGAAAACACATTGGCCGGATCGCGGCTTGGTGAAGACTTCCAGGAAAATGAGGACGAAAAGTTGTTGCTTGCGATACTCGAGTCTGTCCGGTAATGATGGTTTTGAGCCGCACTCAAACCTGCCATAACGTAGCAGGTGTGATATGAATCGACATGCCTTGGGTCATGGTCAGCTGCACGTGTAAAAAGAACCGTCACGGATAGGAGTTAACATACTTGCCCGGTTTGTCACGGAGACCACCATCGTTCCCTTGACAACATCCAAGGATGTATCGGGTTAAACCTTCGCGGCTGAAAAGACTGTTGGCTGGTGGCTCGGTGCTATCCGGCTTTCCCTCTAGGGAGGATTCAAGCAATGGCCAACACCCACCAACCCAATGGCTATAACATCCATCCACGAGTTTATTTGTTCGTCCGGAAAGACCACCTTCTGGGGCGGACTGGCGTGCAGACAACCACGATACTAACATCGGAATGTCCATGTGTCTGTCAGGAACTATTAGCATACGAGAATCAGAGAGAGCATTCCGGGCTAGAATAGCCTCGCACCTGTTGAAGATCTCCTCGGGGGGTCCCAAGATAGACAGACATGCCAGAGCACAAAAGGCGTATGCACCATGGGCCTCCGACCCAGGGCTACCGGAGATACCTCCTTCGAATGTTTGGCCTGAAGGCGAGTGTCAGCACATCTCAAGGCTACTATAAGCCAAGCCACCAGTAACTCATACATCGTGAGAGATATTCAGGAAGACCACTCGTCAGACTCTCCAATCCAGCCTCCCGCGCTTGAGAGCCCGGAGCAAGCGTCAGCGGCAGGTCAAGTAGCGAGATAAGAGTCATAGCGCAGTATGCGCCACTGTATTAATGACATGTCAGATCTTGCGTTGGGGAAGGGGAACGGGATTACGAGCAAGCGCCTGCTCCAGTCCTGGGGTTTCACTTACCGCACATCTTCCTCCCCGCCCTCGCAAACACGGAATCCTCCGTCTGGCTGCTTCAACCGGCCAATCCATTGCCACCTGGGAAAGCCAGAAACTGGGTCAGACGCACAGGATCACACAAGACGCACATGCAGCAGAAAGCTGCCGGTGACAACTCACATCGCGTGTCGGTCCACCAATCCAAAGGCTTCCTCGCCCCCAACCATAGCTAGCGACAGAACGGCTGCATAACTGCCCGCCAGGTGGGATGTCTGGCCATGGCCGCCGCCAAAGCCACCGGTGGGGTTCTGCATGGGCCGAAGCGTAGTGATCACACTAGAGAAGAAGAGGAATGTTCAGAATGGTATTCTTTCTTTTTTTTTCCATGTTTCACGTTGTACGGAAGACATGATCCTTTCCAATCAAGGTACATCTCCTCCAGACCTCGGGAGGCTCTGTCTCCATCCTGTGGATATATGACAGATAGTAAAAAAACAATTTGGGGGAAGAACGAGGCGGGGAAATGAAATAACTTCAAAAAATAAAAATAAAAATAAAAATAAAAAGCAAGGATGTAAACACTTGAAGCATGCACGCACCGTTCGCGAAATCGAGTCGTCTCTTCTCCCATCATGGCCAGTCCCGCCAGCGCCCAGTACACAATCCACGGGCGGCTGGCGTCCATGGCGACGAACCCCTCGGGATAATCCTCGAGGGCATCGTAAAGGTAGCTGATGTGGAGATCACGTTGCAGGGCGGGTACGCCATGGTCGTTGAAATCCTTCTGGGTGCTGTGGATGCCTTTCAGGAATGGTAGGCATTTTTCCAGGGTCGCATTCTGCAGATCGATGGTCTCTGTGATGAGCGGGTCGCGAATGGGCGGCGGCTGCGTGAACAAGGCCGGGATCCCCGGGCGCGCTTTGGAGTCAGACGGGTTCATGGCTGAAGTCATTGGAATTGATGAGGTTGGACGGTTGGGTTTTTGTGCGTGCGGAAATCGAACTTTTCGTTTCCCGAGCGGCATCGGGGATTTGAGGATTTTGTAGATTTTGTAGATTTTGAAGCTCAAAGAAAGGTAAATTGAACGTTCTTACTATTGTTCTGTAGATATGAATGTGAATGTAAAATAGAAGTCTTTGTTTTCCCCACTCTCGGGCATCTTTGACCATCTTTGACGACATCACCACATGTCCTTCACTGTATTTCCCTTTTCCACCTTTTCGAGTCCTGGAGTATCCTGATTCAGTTAGAAACAGACTTTCTCGTGGGAGATGCATATCTCGAGTATTACTCCGTGCTCACTGAAGAGCTCCTGCATGTCACAAGGACCCAACATATATATATATGTGATGGATCTCACGCCATGCACGCAGTATATTGGCTTACATGACACCCTTGCTGCATGTGCCCAGGTATTCGAAATATATATTTTTTTTTTTTAAAGAAAAACTTCGACCTGTCCGATTCCTTGTTTTGCCATACTAAGGCTCAACAAGATTTCCAGTCCGTGCAATATAGCCGAGCACTATTTTACTATTTCCCTATCTTACTAGTGCTTAGTTTATTATTTATTATTTAGTTACTTATTTTCCAACGGGGAACTCCCAACTGCATCAGCATCCTGAACTGGCCCGCTAAATACCTTTGAGGTATGGCGCATTCAATGAGATACGAATCACGGGTGGTGGACGGGGAGCTGATTGGATCTGATTAGGAAGGACTCAACTAATTTTGGTATTCGGGATATTTAGGATATTTTGGGATATTTTGGTATACGGGAACATAACAGGATGTCAGATCTCGCCAATTCTTATTGCCACGCAGTGATACCCACTGATCTTCCGGGTTCGGGCTCACGGGTGATTTGCTAATAGTAAGGATCTCAGTCAGAACCTAGGTAGAAAATAATAGAATAGATACGGAATAGAGATACATTATAGAATAGATATATGAAATATTATATGAAATAGTATATGAAATAAGAGAAAAGAAGAGAGAGAGAAAAAAAAAAAAAAAAGGCAACCTTTCCCATTTAGGAAAGAATTCAATAAATAGGGAGATCATGGGACTTCCCGGCTTAAGAGGACCTCCAGGGTTGAGTCTATCTCCTCTCCTCCCCTCTCCGAATCCCTCCTACTCCCCAAATCCTAGCGAAATCAACGCTACTGCACGCTAATACCCGTGGCATTAATTCATCGCTCAACACTGGATCAACGTTCCCTCCACGCCATCAGCCAGCCTCTCCACTCTCCACAATCAACTCCCCTAGCGCATTTCTTCGCTCACCGCTGCTTTGTCCCCCCCCACCGCCTCACTTTCCCTCTTCTTCATGGTTGTGTCACCCTTCTGAAGAAGGTCCTCTCATCCAGGCTGGTCCTTTCTTCCCCTTCTCTTTTACTTCCCCGTGGTCGTTTTTGACTCCAAAAAAGTCATGTCCAATGTCGATATATCAAATGATGGCCTTATTGGCGTCGATTACGACTCCAGAGGCTATCTTCAGCATCAATCATGGCCTGTCGCGGTAGATCAGGCGCCCCCACGGTCAGAAGAGGGCCATGGTCTCTCCCCGTTGCAAACTGGCGGTCACCCTCTGGAACAGTCGGTGACCCAGGATCCAAATCTCATGGTCGACTGGCACTTTCAACCACTACACACCCCTCACCACCACCACCACCTCTCATATTCCTCCGAAGACCCGTCCTCAGCGCCCCAGTTTACCACCAGTTATGGCATGCCCATGCAGTCATCCCCCGTCGATCTCATGTCCGGCCAGGGCCAGATGAGCGCCGGCTTGCTCGATGGTCCCTATCTGCCGATGTCGGCTCCGGTCGATATGGTGCCATTCACGTATCAGGACTTCCAAGCGGATCTGATGGCGTTCCCCAACGGACTTCCGGATGTTTCTTATGCCCCGCACCCCGTCCTTGAAAGCAGCTCGCCCACCGACACTTATCTGGAGGTCCGTTCCCTGTCCAGCAGTGACAACGGCTGGAGTACTATCGACCATCGCCGCTCTCTCGACTTTGGTTATCCTGAACAAGGTGTTTTCGTCAACCCCACCCAGACACTGCACGACCGCAGCCTTTCCGAGTCTTCATATTCCACCTCATACGGCAGCTTTGTGGACATCACGAATCCGATCGGCTCTCCCGGTTCCGAGAACAATATGGATTTGCCTTGCTATAGTCACCATGGCCACGGACACAGTCATAGTCATAGCCATACTCACAGCCACAACCACAGCCATAGTTACAGCCACAGCAGCTCCATTGGAATCCACGGTACCTCCCCGACAAGCAGCGCAGTTGTCCTTCGTGACCAGTCTTCGCCAGGGTCTCGTTCGCCTTCCGCCGTCAGCCCCGTCGGAATGGTACGGCCGATCCCGGTTCCGATCAAGAAGTCAACATCCCCTGCTCGATCGGCTGGGTCTTCTCAAGCATCTGCCTCACCGCCGAGCCGGAAACCGTCCCGCAAGAGCCCCATTGCCGCCAAGACCGCCGAGACCAAGGTTCGCAAGCAGTCCCAGACCGGCAAGCCCGAGACCGAGAAGCGTGTTGGCAAGAGAAAGGGCCCCCTGAAGCCCGACCAACGAAAACAGGCCAGTGAGATCCGGAAGTTGCGCGCTTGCCTGCGCTGCAAGTTCCTCAAGAAGACGTGTGACAAGGGCGAGCCTTGTGCAGGATGCCAACCGTCGCATGCACGGTTATGGCAGGTGCCATGTACTCGCATTGATATCAAGGAGATTGGCTATTTCATGAAGGACTGGAAGGCGGATTATGAGCGCCACATTACCATGGGCTTCTCTGTCGGCAACATTACCGGATTCTCGGACCAGGAACGCACTTTGTTCATCACCCACGGATATGGACAAATCCTGCCCATCAACGCCCGCGAGGTCTATGTCCGTGACGAGCAGTGCTTCACCGTTGACTGGATCGAGACAATGCAGCGTGATCCGACACAGTACGAGGTCGAGACTGCCAAACTCTCCGCTGGTATGGAGGGAATCTCGCACGCGATGCTGTCGGATTACCTTGACCGCCACATCGACGGCAATGGCACCTTTGAGAAGTTCGTCGACGATTACTTCGAGGGCACTCCTTTCCTGACGCAAATGCTGAAGACCGCCTTCCGCTTTTACTTCCGCACGAAGCTGCCCGTTATCCGGAAGGCACTCAAGCTGGTGGTTGCTTACAACCTCACCATGCATGTCACCATGGTCGAAGGTATTGGCGAGGAGGAAGGCTTCCTCGGCAAGATCGAGAACATGGGCTCCAAGTTCTCCGGCAAGACCATGGCCCCTGTCATGATCAACTTCCAGATTAAGTGTGCCATGGCTAGCATGTGGCGTGAGCTGCAGAAGGATGTGCTGGAGGAGCTGTCGTCACTTTACTCGAGTGTATACAGCGGCGACAAGCTGAAGAACTGGCCGACCATCTTCATCCTGGCCTCCATTCTGCTGGCCGTGTGGGAGGAGATGCAGTTCGACAGCCACTACCGGACACCAGACGCGGCTGCCGTCGACAAGTTCTGCACGGACATGGAGACCACCCCGGTGGGCGTCATCGTCGGACTGTTCCAGGCCATCTCACAGAAGCTGCCCCCGTTCACCGAGTGGGACTCGCAAAAGCACCACCAGCTGTTGTACTCCAACCAGGATGTCTGCAACACCATGACTGAAGTCCGCCAACATGTCGAGCAACATGGTAAGAGACAAAAGAGACAAGCTCTTCCCAATGTTCCACTTTAATATCCGAAACTAACTCCACCCTTCAGAAACCTACCTCCGCAGCCGCAGTTGTACGAAATTCAATCGTGGCGACTTCGATTGCCTTTCAAATAAGTTTGTGTCGCGACTGGTCATTCGCGCCAACTAGACAACGACCCCGATGCGCAAACGCATTATGATGATGATATTACCACGACTATCGTTTCCAGCGAGTACAGTTCCGCGATTTCGTTTTGAATGCTAAATGATAACGAGAATATGCGAATCATTGTCGTGACGATGTGCGAGCGCATCTATTTCCGCTCTTTTGACGAAGAATCCGACGGGTCCCCCTCCCAGCGAGGTTCTACCCTTTTTTTGTATTGTTGTTCCGAGCGAACCGACTTTCTTTTGATCTAGCCTTTTATGAGCCGTGTTGCTTTTTTTTTTTTTCTTTTTTTTTGGTCTTGTCTTTTGTCATATTTACCTTTTCATTTTTTACCCTTTATTATTGGTATTTTTTGGTATTTTTTTGCTCTTGTCTTTGGTGTATACCTTTCTTCGCATAGCTTTGTCTCCAGCGATGAACGAGGATCACGAATGTCATGACCGTGTACGGCCGAAGGTGTTTCTATTGTTTTGTTTTCATTTTGTTGGCACCTGGCACCCGCCACGAAACAGGCCAACAATTCAAGTTAGAACAGGGTCCTGAGAAAGGGTGTGCAGGCTGTCTTATCCCTGAACCCTCACATTCTTTGTGGTGGTTGACGCATATCTTCTTGCCGGGGAAAACGGCGTCGGGAGGGATATTTGCGAAAGCGTTTTGTTCATACCGGGCTTTAAGCTCTATATCTCGATAGTTTTTAACTCTAAAACTTGAATTCTTATTTTGTCATATCTCATTATCGATTATTGAACTATTAAAAAGAAAGAAAAGACAGCGGTGAACCCGGATCCGACTTTGATACTAAGTTTGGAAGCGGGTACTGGGTACCCGGGAGACCGCAGCAGTTGCCGCGTACAGCCCCGTACCCTGTACTTTCTCGTCACTAGCGTCTCCATTTTAAGGTCCCCCCCCTCTTTTGGCGATAAGCAACATAACGTCATCACTTGGACAAAGGGGACTTGATGGATATAGGAAGATGTAGGAAAATATAGGAAAAGATATAGAACAGTGGAAGATCATGGAATCTTAATAATGTTAATAATAGTCTATTTGTAGGCCATATCCAATGATATATAAGTTTCGGAGTTTTCCAGGTGGCGTCAAGTGAAGTGATGGGCTGTTCCCAGGCACCCCCATTTGACTCATCCGGCATCTTCTGGCATTTTCACGGCGTCACCTGGGCCTGACTAAGACACCTCGCCCCCTCATCCTTCCAAGGTTTCCTACATAAGGACGCTGTTTCCCCTCTTCCACTTTCTCCCTTCTTTCAATCCACCATTCTCCACAGCTCGCTTCACACTTGAGCATCCTTCCTTTCAAATCAATCTCAAATAATAAAGCCCATCATGCAGATCTTTGTCAAGACTCGTACGTTTATCCCCTTATCTGGCTCCAGCGCCGAGAGACGACCTCCTCTTGCCGCTTAGCCCATGGACATCCTTGCTAACATTCCTCTTGTCTCTAGTCACTGGCAAGACCATCACCCTTGAGGTTGAGTCCAGCGATACCATCGACAACGTCAAGTCGAAGATCCAGGACAAGGAGGGTATCCCTCCTGACCAACAGCGTTTGATCTTCGCCGGCAAGCAGCTGGAGGACGGTCGCACGCTTTCCGACTATAACATCCAGAAGGAGTCTACTCTCCACTTGGTTCTTCGCCTCCGTGGCGGTATGCAGATTTGTAAGTGCTTTCTCTCACGGCCTCATTTTCTTGTCACTAACATTTGCCACAGTCGTCAAGACCCTGACCGGAAAGACCATCACTCTCGAGGTTGAGTCATCTGACACCATCGACAACGTTAAGTCCAAGATTCAGGACAAGGAGGGCATTCCCCCCGACCAGCAGCGTCTTATTTTCGCCGGCAAGCAGTTGGAGGACGGTCGTACTCTGTCCGACTACAACATCCAGAAAGAGTCCACTCTACACTTGGTTCTCCGTCTACGTGGTGGTATGCAGATTTTCGTCAAGACGCTCACTGGCAAAACTATTACACTTGAGGTCGAGTCATCCGACACTATCGATAATGTGAAGTCCAAGATCCAAGATAAGGAGGGCATTCCTCCCGATCAACAGCGTCTCATCTTCGCAGGCAAGCAGCTTGAAGATGGCCGTACACTCTCCGACTACAACATCCAGAAGGAATCCACCCTCCACCTTGTCCTCCGTCTTCGTGGTGGTATGCAGATCTTTGTCAAGACTCTGACTGGAAAGACTATCACGCTAGAGGTCGAGAGCTCAGACACTATCGACAACGTTAAGAGCAAGATCCAGGACAAGGAGGGTATTCCCCCTGACCAGCAGCGTCTTATCTTCGCTGGAAAGCAGCTGGAGGACGGACGTACTCTTTCGGACTACAACATCCAGAAGGAGAGCACCCTGCACCTGGTGTTGCGTCTGCGTGGCGGCCAGTAATTGATTTACGATTCTGTTTTCTCAACTTCGATAGGTTCTACATGACCTGCATGGCGTTTGGTCGGTTTTCGAGGCTGAGGCTTCTTTTCTTGCAATGTTTCCCGAGGACGGCTTCTCTCTTTTACTTGCCCACATTATCATCACGGCTATGTGATAGATAGTTCTCTACAATTCACTCTAGCAATATTTGCTAGTCTTTACCTAGCATATCATTTCATTTCATTATAATGTAGTTGTATGTGGATAGTGTTAAGTGACAGAAATTGACATAGTATGGTAAAAGTCACCAACACGAACATCTTTAAGTCTCGGGCACCCGACATATGCAAGTCCCCTGGGCCCATGTAAGTGGCTCATCTGGCAATTTCGTTTAACACACCGGTTCTCGCCACCTCACCTTCCCAACCAGAACGCCTCAGAATCTCAATATTTTTGCCTCTTTGCCACACTCGCGTGCCAGGAACCAATTGTGGCGGAAGGCGTCGAAGCGGGCGACAATAAAATATTAAGTAATCATGCATCCTTATCGTGATAACACGACTTCCTCTTTTGATAGTTCCAACCACCAGTCGCAAGCTCCAGAGGATGCGAGCTATCACCCGGAATGCCCGCTTACTTCTACCACCTTAGCTTGCAACTCCTCTCCCACAGCCTATCTGACGCGCCGAGCTCGCAGGGATCCTCTCTGGCGCTACAATCCGCATGGGAAGCTCTCCTACCATTCCAACAACGGAGCCGGCCTTCACCCTCCAACCGCCCATCACCCGCAGGGGATAATCAAACCCCACAAAACCCAGGCCATACTTTGGCGCATCGAAATAAACCCATATCCACCTTCCCCACCAACACCGCAAGCACCCCACCGCGAACCATTTCCTCCGCCAGCACTTCTCACGACTCTAACGGCCCCTCCACTGGCTTCTCAACTAGCACCACCCAACTTGAAGACGACAAGCGCTTTGGCGCCATCTGCATCGAGTGCATTGACATGGTCACCCCAAAGAATCCGCCCAAACGCACCTCGAAGCGCGGCTCCGCACCCACCACGGAACCAGAGAACCTCGTCGCTGCAGGCATCGGCACTGACATTCTAGGGGGTCTCCATACAAAAGGCCAGTATATCCCACTCGATTACGAGCTTGCCGACAGCGTCTGGGGAATTGTACACCTGTACCGCGACTCTCAAGAGACGTCCTACCTCGGAAATGACGATGAGTACCCCGCCTATCTGAAGGGCTCCTCAGCTGCCGCCCGCCAGCCCGGTGAGCAGCAAGCTACGTTGAGGCAGGGTCTGACCGGTGCGGCGGATATTAAACAATCCGGGACGAAGGGTCTTGCGGAATATCCGTTTCCTGAGACAAGTTCTTCCACTGCACACAGCCCTGATGAGGATTGTACGACACTATGTATTCTCGCTGTGCCGTCTTATCTGTCGCCGCCGGACTTTTTGGGGTTTATTGGACAGAAGACTATGGACGATGTTAGTCACTTTCGGATGATCAGGACGGCGCGTGCGAATCGGTATATGGTTCTGATGAAGTTCCGGAATGGGCGGAAGGCGAAGGAATGGCAGAAGGAATGGAATGGGCGTGTTTTTAATAGCATCGAGCCCGAGACCTGCCATGTTGTTTTTGTGAAGACGGTCGAAATCCAAGTTGTGGATGCCGGAACACCATCCGCTGAGAATGGCGCTGTCTCTAACCTCTCAACCCCCTCTCGGCCCCCGGTATCCTCTACTGGACAAGCAACTCTCACCGGGAAACCTCTTGCACCACCTACACCTGCTCTAATCGAACTACCAACTTGTCCCGTCTGCCTAGAGCGGATGGACGAAACCACAGGGCTCCTGACGATAAACTGCCAACATGTCTTCCACTGCACCTGTCTCCAAAAGTGGAAAGGCACCGGCTGCCCCGTATGCCGATACACGCCAGACGACTACCGCAAAAGCAACGCCTCGCTCAAACCAGACGAAGAACCTCTAGAATGCAGCGTCTGCCACTCAGAAGAAAACCTCTGGGCCTGTCTAATCTGCGGCACGATCGGCTGCGGCCGCTATGACAATGCCCACGCCTTCGCCCACTGGAAAGAAACAGCCCACGCCTTCTCTATGGACCTCACCTCCCAGCGCGTATGGGACTATGTAGGAGACGCCTATGTCCACCGCATCATCCAAAACAAAACAGATGGCAAGCTTCTCGAGCTACCCGCAGCAGACTACAGCGCCCTCGATCCACCAGACTGGGGCGACGCCGTCCCCCGCGAGAAACTAGAAAACATGAGCATCGAATACACACATCTCCTAACCAGCCAGCTTGAAAGCCAGCGCGCATACTTTGAAGAGGTCGTCGAGCGCGCCGTCGACAAAGCATCGCAGGCTAGTGCCGCCGCTGCCGTGGCGGAAGTCAACGCTTCCAGCGCCACATCGCGTCTCGAGGAATTACAAGACAAGTATGATGCTATGACGATTGAGACGTTGCCGTCACTTGAACATGACCGCGCCCGCGCGGAGAAAAAAGCAGAGAAATTCGAGGCCCTGGCGCGCTCGTTTGAGAAGGGGTTCCAGGAAGAGAAGGCTATGAATCGGAATATGATGTTAAGGCTCGAAGGTCTTTCTAAAGAGGTTGACGGGCTTAAGGCTGCGAATGCGGATCTTGCGGAGCAGAATCGCGATTTGACGTTCTTTATCAGTGGCACGCAGAGGTTGCAGGGGCAGGGTGAGGATGTTGAGCAAGGAACTGTTTCTGTGCCTGAGCCGTCGTCTGCTTCGAAGAAGAAGAGGAAGGGGAAGGGGAAGGGGAAGAAGTAGTTTGGGGTTAGGGAAATCTTGTGTTTACTTTTGCTTGGATTGGAGTGAATGGTCTAGGGTTATCCGCCGGTATTCTTCTACTGCGTGCCTAATAGGTTGGGTGGTTATGTGCATTTAGCGAGGTGTACTGCGTACACTAGAAACGAGTTAATGAATATGAAGTTATGAAATATTGATATGCAATGGAGTACAATAAGTCGAATAATATACAAATAGCTCAAAGCAATGCAAGTATAGATACATACAGATCCCCAAAATCATCTAAATCTCCTTCCTAACAGCCCAGAAGTAATTCCCCCAATCCTCACTCCCAGGCACCATCTTCCACCCAATCCCAGGAATATAAATAGCACCCACACACTTCCACCTCATCCCCTCCGCAATCGCACTCCCACCCCTCGAAACACCTGTATCAGCAGCCCTCATCAACCCCTCCTGCAACCACCCTTTAACCTCACCAGGGTTGACAAACTTGCTCCACTCATGCGTCCCACGGGGCACAACACCAATCGGCCACGGCGCTTCGGCAATAACCTGGTTCAGGATGAACGACGGCAGCGTCCGCGAAATAGTAGATCCAATTAGCCACCCGCCGGGCTTGAGCGCGCGCAGACAGTTCGTCAGGAAGCTTAGAGGTGTTGAGGTCTTCGGGTCGATGTGCTCAAGGACTTCGAAGAGGGTTACGACGTCGTATTGTGGGGCGGGTTGGGTTGAGGGAGAGCTTGGGTTTGGGGTCGAAGCCGCAGTCGAACTTGAAGCGGGCGTTAGAGTGACAGCGTTGCCGGCAAGTACATCCTCCAGCGTTGTGTTAAGGTACTTGAAGCGACCGGTGCGCAAGTGTTCGTGGACGGTTGGATCCATGCGCGCGTGCTCGCGCGCCATTTGGATTAGGTCCGTTGAGGGGTCGATTGCGGTCATTGAGGCGGCGAGGGTTGGGGTTGGGGCTGGGCCGGTTGGGTCGAGTGGGATTGTGCGTGCGAGGGACTCGGCGAAGATGCCGCCCCCGCAGCCTACGTCGAGGTAGTTGAGGGTTGCGGTGGAGGGGGTTGAGGTTGAGCTTGGGTTTTGGCTTGGTGAGGAGGTTCCTTCTGCTAGGCAGGAGGCGATGAATTCGTGTCGGAGGGGGTTCATTAGGTGCAGGATTCGGGAATGGCCCATTGGGTCCCACCAGGAGCTGGCGAGAGCGGAGAAGTGGGAGAGTTCATCGGCGGAGACGGAGGATGTTGAGTGCGCGCGGGTTTGGGTTGATGCGGGTGCGGAGAGGAAGTGGTTTGGTGAAGGTCTTGTTGAGCTGAGGGCTGAGCGGAGGGTTCGGACTGAGAGAGGGAGGGCACGGGGCCGGAGGGAGGCCATTGTGTAGGTAATGGTGTTGGTTATAGGTGAGATTCGAGGTCCAATGGAGAATTGGCTCCGGGTTTTGGTGCTCTAATGAGCTTTGGTCGATGCGGAGACCCGAGAATTATCTGTGAGGAAGTGTTAATTGGAGACATACGAGGGATGTAGAAAGCAATAGAGAGCATACCAGTGAAGAATAGCCTGAGCAATTGAGAAGAGAAACCTTGGAAGTCGCATGAAGCTGATCACCAAATTGGAGATTCCATGAGAGACAAACATGCCAAGACAATTTGACTGCCATTCACGAGTATGAGCTTCCTTCTCGACCTACGAGGTACATCAACTACAATAGCCATGGATTTGATGCATTGAGTCATTGATCGTGTTCTACAATTCTGTTGTTCCTCCATATCATAAACAACCATCTATAAAACTCCACTTGGTATCACAAAAACAAGAAGAAAAACCGCATCACAAATTCAATACAGTCGTGCCCATCATCACAAGAGACAATTTTCGAAGCCCAGTTCCTGCGGCACATGCGGATGAGGAGCTGACTCGGCTTGTCCATCAACGTCATGGATATCAATATCCTCCGCACTGGCAGCGTAATCCCAGTCATGCTGGCCAGACCATGAAGCCAACTGATCCGGCACAGCAGCGCCGAGTATAGGAAGGAAATTTCCCGTTGTGATGTTGCAGTCGAGTCCAAGCACGTTTCTGCAACGATCCAGTAATGTAGGGAAGAGGTATGAGGGCGAGCCACGAATCTGAGACAGAGTGTGAAGTATACCCCACAGCAACTCGTTCGGATCAATAATCGACTCAGCCAATCTATGGACGGCTTTTGGTCCAAGAGATCTCGTCACATCGGCAACAGAGGAGCCTAGGTCGAAGAGCTTTTGTTCCTATAACATCCAAATCAGTATACAAACAAGCAACTTCATCTCTGGGGGACCTACCATTCCAATCCCGTGCGCATCAACAGCCCCCTGTGATGCAGCACCAATCACGCTCATCACGGATTTACCCACCATCACTGGGAGGTGAAATGGCAAAACTGCGTCATCGCACGAACCAGGTTGCGTGGCATGGCTCATAGATAGTTTCCACATCATCGTCTGCAGCCACTGTTGCGTGATCAAGATATCAACCTGCTGGATCTCAAGAACTCCCTCTAGGGAAATAGCCTTGCATAGGCTGGATTGGATGGCGGAGGTTGGCGGTCTCTCCAAGATCCCATCTCCACCGCCGGCGGACATCCAGTCATATAGGTTCGGTGTGAGGTTCTCAAAAATGTTGATCAGGTTGATGAATCCATAAGCCAGAATAGGATCTTCCGAGCAAAGGACCTGGGGCTTGTGAATAGAGCTGCGCAACATAACCGGCTTCGCTTGCTGGAGAGCGTAACCTCTGCCAATTCACTAATCAGCTCCAGTCCAAACCATGGTCCTTCATAAATCGGTCCACTCACCTCTCCGTGATAAACAAAAGCCAGAACACACGCCGTCTTTCCTCCGCCTCTTCAGCCTCATACTCTGCATACGTCGACTCGCGATGCAACCCAAGTGTGAATGCAAACGAGGTCGCCTGGCACAAGAAGAACCAAGCTTGATCCTGGCGATCAAGATTTCCATACGAGGCAAACAAAAAGAACGAAGTCAAAAGCGATTCCGTGTTAAGGTCTTCCAAAACATCGCAATCCCGCCGTGCCCGCACGGCCTCCGAAAGGAGCTCTTCCCCAGACATGAACGAGTGCTCATCCCCGAAACTCTGCAAACGCGCAGGATCCGGCACAGGCGTCGCCCCATCCAGCTTCAACTGGATATGCGTAGCAGCACACAGCGCCGCCAGAAGCGCATACCGCTGCGCAGACAGCTGCCCGGGCTGATGGCAATCCAACCGGAGCTGGTCCGCGCGGACCACCGGCATAATCGGGAACAAGTACTTGAGGTAGATATTGACATGGACGAGCAGTATCTGGGGCGAGAGACGGCGGGCGACCGGCCTCGCATAGCCATGACCATAACCATAACCAATGGCGGATTCGACGGTTGAGTCCGTGGAGCCGGGAGAGGAGACGAGGTCCGGGGGCGGCAGGTGGGAAAAAGTATCCGAGAAGTCCTGGCCTGCGAATTGCGAGTCTGCGATTATAAACCCTGGCGAAATGGGCGAGTTGAATTGGTAGTCCGGAATCTCGCCGGTACCGGCGTCCTCGGGATACTTAGTCTCGGGAGGGTCTTGTCGGGATGAGAGCGGGTGGATCGGGGCCAGGGGATACAGAGTGCGAAATTTGGGGCCCTTGCGACGGAGGACGTCGCTGTACGAGCAGGAGAGAAGTAGCCGTTGACATTTGTCGCATGGTAGTTCACGGGAACATTTTATTTTGCGACGGCGACAGTTGTCGCATGCTTGTTTTGGCTTGGATTGTTTGGTGGACATTGTTGGATTATTGCTAGGTCTTTACTAGACTCAGCAGAGTTGAGTTCATGTTAAGGTCGAAAGGTATAAAAAAGAAGTGCGATGGTTTCATCCGGGGAGTTTGGCATGGCCCATTTTAATAAAAGAAAAAACACAAACCTGGGGAAGCGGGGGATGAAAAGGAAAAAAACCCCGCCAGAGCCCCTGCGTTAGAATTGCCCAGGTGTGCTTCATATTTTGATCTTAATTCGCATTGGCTTCCTTATGGATATTGCTATTCTAACGACGCTTCTGGGTTAGGGCCATTTCTCTCGGGCCGACTTCTCTGGCTGTGTACGTACCCCTCAGCCTTCGGACTATAAAGGATACAAGCCATCACCAAGATCACCAAGATCACCAAGATCACCATGAAAGTTGACTCATTGAGTCACTACTCCGTATCCCCCAAATATCCTTATGATCTTCTGCTGATATTGCATGGATCTCAATCTCGGGCCGGAAGCAAAGTACCTCTTGGCCAAGTACGGAGTACTCCGTACCCACGGGGCCATTACGGCACCAAGTCGGCTATGCTTGGCATCTCCATATTGATTGACAGGGACACTAGATCGAATATGCGGGATTTTCCTGCCGGTCAACCATTTTAGTATTTAGTGGGCACTGCCAGACTGCCCTGAGCATTCATCTCCGCTTCGCATTTCGCAAGTTGATTTCCGATCCAATCGATTTCTTCAAGCTTAGTCTACATATAGCCATACGACTATAGATTTGGATCGACAGGGTAGTGCATCCTACCAGTGCCGACATGGGTCTATTCTCGTATCCTTCTCGGCTTCCCGAAAGTGCGAAATTGGGGGCTCCTGTGTTGTATATCGTGAGGTTGAAGCGCATACAACTTTTCCCACTATAGTTTGATGGTTTGTACAGTTTAGTCGAGGTGGGACTGTTGAGCAGTTGAATGCCCAATTCGAATAAACTTCTTCAACCAGTTGAATACTATTCCTGCGAGAGTCCCGAGGTCCTAGAATTACTCCAAAATCCTTTGAACGTCCGGGCATCTCGTAGTTATAAGGTTCTCCACCGGAGAGAAAGGGCTCACTGCAGCTTGCCATATAGAGGATTACAATATCATCCGCCACTATAATTTCTATGTAAGCAGGATTTCATGTATATTGATTCCAGGATCAGGTACCCTGTAGCCTACTATTATCGTAGACGGGCATTTATCGGACAACTGGCCAATCATCAGCAATGGCATGATCTATTGTGATCGGCATTATAGAACAGACCGGAGTAATTATTATCCGCATTGTACTCTACTTGTTCCTGTTCTCATCACAGTCTCGATTTCATACTCTAACACTTGTTCTTCGGTATGTATATTGTTGTATAGGATTCTGGAGTGGAACTTGCCTCTTCTAATAGCTCCGGGACCTCTTTTATTATATCTGGATCTTAAAGAACGTAGTCTAAAACGAACCTATACCCCTCTTTGGTGTACGTCGTACATGTAGGTTATACAGTCCTATTAGTGGACGTCGGGTCGACGTAAGGGACCTCTCTTCTCTCCGCATTCTACACAGTCCAGCTCTCGTCAGGTTGAGGCTGGCGAACCTCGCAAAGACAGCCACGAAGCAGAGTATGTGCAGAGAATCACCAGAAACTGTCCCGGGTACGGCATACCATCAGGTTCCTGGTCCCTGTCCGCAAGTCCCTAGAACGGACCGGTTACGCCCAGCAACCGTATAAGAACGAGCCAGAACTATCTGAGACAAAATCTCCCCTGGTCGCCAAGCTAATCTGTGAGTAGGGAAGTGGTCACTATGGTTGGTGTGAAGAACCTTCTTAGTGGTGCTTGGCTCTTGGCCTATGGTGCTTTCTCCAGATCCGCCTCTACAGCCTCGGGCTCCCATTCTGCCGCTTCTCCGACTTCTTCGGGAAAATACACTCAATTTACCATTCCCGCTAGCGCTGAGGCTGGCGCACAGCTGATCGCCAATATAGATGACCCTGAAGCTGTCGATGCGCAGTCGGTTTGTCCCGGGTACAAGGCATCCAACGTCAAGGAGTCTGCTCGTGGGGTGACTGCTACCTTGACGCTGGCCGGAAAGCCGTGCAATGTCTATGGAACTGACGTAGACTCCTTGGACTTTTCCATTGAGTACCTCGCCAATGACCGCCTCAGCGTTCAAATCGTCCCCACATATCTGGATTCTTCGAACTATTCTTGGTTCATGTTGGATGAGCATGTCGTTCCTCGATCCATTTCCGATCGTCAGGCTTCAAAGCAAGATAGTGATCTTGAGTTCACCTGATCGAACGAGCCCTCTTTCTATTTCAAGGTGACCCGCAAGGCTACCGGTGATGCCATTTTCGATACGACTGATTCCGTCTTGGTGTTTGAAAACCAGTTTGTTGAGTTTGTTACCTCTCTGCCCAAGGATTACAACTTGTATGGCATCGGAGAGCACATCCAGCAGCTGCGCCTTTTGAACAATCTCACTTTGACGCTTTATGCCTCCGATATTAGTGATCCTATCGATGAGTAAGTTTCATTCCCAAATACACGCCCCCCGCCCCCCCTGCCTTGTATTGCTTGTTTAATCCTGACTACTTTCATCAGCAATGTTTACGGCTCCCATCCTTTCTATCTGGACACCCGCTACTATGACGTGGACGACAACGGTCACCACACCCTCGTTGCAAGTGACAAGGCCGATCAGCCTAAGGACTATGTTTCCTTCTCTCATGGTGTCTTCTCTAGAAACGCGCACGGTCAGGAGGTCGTCATGAATCCTGAGGGCCTGAAGTGGCGCTCCCTGGGAGGTAGCATTGATCTCACTTTCTACTCGGGTCCTAGCCAAGCGGATGTAACCAAGAACTACCAGCTGAGCACCATTGGCTTACCGGCATTGCAGCAGTATTTTACTTTCGGCTTCCACCAGTGCCGCTGGGGTTACAATAACTGGACTGAACTTGAAGAAGTTGTATCCAACTTTGAGAAGTTTGAGATCCCACTCGAGACTATCTGGTAAATTGGCTCGCCGCGATGGTTGAAATCAATCTAACCTGACTAGGAGTGACATTGATTACATGCATGGCTACCGTGACTTCGATAATGATCAACACCGTTATCCCTACAGTGAGGGTGAAAAATTCCTAGATAAGCTGCACAGCAGTGGCCGTCATTATATTCCAATTATAGACGCGGCCATCTACATTCCCAACCCCAAGAATGCCTCTGATACGTAAGTTCCCCTGGGCCTGCCCCGCAGAAAACCTTGCTGATTCATATCCAGCTATGATACCTACACCCGCGGACACCAAGAGGACGTCTTCCTGAAGAATCCGGACGGAAGCGAATACATTGGCGCCGTCTGGCCCGGCTACACTGTCTTCCCCGACTGGCACAACCCTAAGACAGGTGATTTCTGGGCGAACGAAATCGTGATCTGGCACAAGAAAGTCGCCATTGATGGCATCTGGATTGATATGAACGAGGTTTCTTCCTTCTGCACTGGCAGCTGCGGATCTGGAAACCTTAGAACGAACCCGACCCATCCTGCGTTTGCCCTGCCTGGAGAGCCTGGTAACGTTATTTATGATTATCCCGAAGGGTTTGAGCTCAGCAACAAGACTGAGGCTGCGTCTGCATCTGCGGCGTCGTTCAGCCAAGCTGCTACCGCCACAACTGGCGGTTCTACCTCTTCGTCCACCTCTTACCTGCGGACTACACCCACTCCGGGAGTACGCAACATCAACTATCCGCCATATGTGATCAACCATGATCAGGACGGCCACGACCTCAGCTCACACGCCGTGTCCCCTAATGCCACTCACTCCGATGGCGTCCAAGAGTACGATGTGCACAACCTCTTCGGACACCAAATCCTTAACGCCACCTACCATGCCCTGCTTAAGGTCGATGAAAAGAAGCGTCCCTTCGTCATCGGTCGCTCAACATTCGCAGGCTCCGGTAAATGGGCTGGCCACTGGGGTAGTGATAATGCCTCTAGGTGGGCATATATGTTCTTCTCCATCCCCCAAGCCCTCTCATTCTCCCTCTTCGGAACCCCTATGTTCGGCGTCGATGCCTGCGGCTTTAACGGCAACACCGACGAAGAACTCTGCAACCGCTGGATGCAATTATCGGCCTTCTTCCCCTTCTATCGTAACCACAACACCCTCTCCGCGATTTCCCAAGAGCCCTACATCTGGGAATCCGTTACAGCTGCCACCAAATCCGCTATGAAGATCCGTTACGCAATCCTCCCCTACTTCTACACCCTCTTCCACGAAGCCCACACAACCGGCTCCACCGTCATGCGCGCCTTGGCCTGGGAATTCCCTACAGACCCCTCCCTGGCCGCAGTCGACACGCAGTTCCTCCTCGGTCCCTCAATTATGGTCGTCCCGGTGCTTGCTCCCCATGCCACCTCTGTCAGGGGTGTCTTCCCGGGCCTTAAGCACGGCGAGGTATGGTATGACTGGTACACCCAGACAGCCGTGGACGCGAAGCCTGGTGTCAACACTACCATTCCTGCCCCGCTGGGCCATATCCCCGTTTTCGTGCGTGGAGGCAGCGTCGTACCGATGCAGGAGCCGGCTCTGACTACGAAGGAGGCGCGTGGTACGCCTTGGTCTTTGCTTGTCGCGCTCGGTGGCAGCGGAACTGCCACTGGACAGTTGTATCTCGATGATGGAGAGAGTAATGCCCCGGATGATACGCTTGATGTTACTTTCAGTGTCAAGGAGTCCAGCTTGAGTGCTAGGGCAAAGGGTAGCTGGGAAGCGTTGAATCCTCTCGCTACTGTTACTGTTCTTGGTGTGTCTACGCAGCCTGATGCTGTTAAGCTTAATGGTATACCTGTGCCGGCTTCTGGGGTGCAGTATAATGCTACGTCGCGTGTGTTGTCCGTCGGCGGTTTGCAGAAGTTGACCAGAAAGGGTGCTTTTAGTGCTGACTGGGCTTTGAAGTGGTAAATTGTGAAATGCATTGAGGGATAGTTGGAAAATGAGTCTTTCGGAATGCAAATCTGCTGTTTTCTCTATAATTTATCCCAATAGCAGTCAGATTCATCTATATTCATAGCGTCACGCTGGATTTCTTATTGGTATATACATATTTCCTTCGTAATATCTCCCAATTGTCTTATTTCAGGTTACTCTCTAAAGACCACCCACTGCTAAAGTGACGACTCCGTATAACCTCACCTCAGCCGAGTAAGAAAGGAATCATACGACTACCTCTTGTCCATGGATCCTCGGTCGTATTCCCAAATCGGCTATTCAAAGATCCACGAATTTTAATCTCCTATGTCGGCCCGAGTTATGAAGCCCAAATATAAATTGTCTTTGCGTTTCGTCCGTCATAATACCCCTACTAGTAGCCCTAGAGTCCCCCTAACATCGGAGTATATACCCTAAATCATCTAGTCGCATCTACCAAGACCAAGACCGTTAGCATCGACTGATCCCCGACTAGAACCCGGAATATCCAAAAGATCCACATCGTCTCAAACGAGCTAATAGCCATTGCAACTTTGTAATCAATTTGAGGTAGGCCCCGCACACGCTGATTCGACCAAAGCCCATGTCAGGGGCTGCGACAGGGTTAATATTGCACATGCCGTAGCCTTGTGATCTGGGCTAATCACCTGGGAATTTCCAGGTTATGCATGCATCTATACCCTTGTGACTCTGTATTTTACCGGGCTGGGGGAAATCGAGATGTGACGAATCAGGTGTGAAGGATGATAGTGGGATTTTCCTTTCGGGAGATTATCTGTGAATTAATTATGGATTTCTTGGCCATACAGAGACCTCCCTCTGTTTTCGACTTCTGTATATATTTCTGTGACCGGGGTCGGGGATTTAGAGGGATTACTGTCCATTTGCGATCGTCTGTGACAATCTTCATATGGGCTTTTGACGTCTATTAGCTTAAGCCATAATCCTGCACCGAGTCCGATTTCAACGGCTATTCGTCCCCAATATTTTTTTCATATGCCGTTGTATGTATGGTTTTTCGCAGGGTATATATACCAAGGCCCCGCAGCGCTTTTTGTTGGAATGTTCTGTTGAGCGACTTTCCTCTCCTCTGTTACTGAGCTATCGGTGGTGAAACATCTACAAGATGGTTCTAGCTCGGCTTGCCTGGCTTGCCGGCCTGGTTAGCACTGCCATTGCTGCGACCCCAGCGGAATGGCGCTCGCAGTCCATCTACTTCATGCTCACGGATCGTTTTGCCCGGACCGATGGTTCAACTACTGCTGCCTGTGATACCGCTGACAGAGTAAGCTTTTATCTATTCGTAGGCTCTATGTCATTGAGATAGAGCTAACTATAGTGGATAGAAATACTGTGGCGGAACCTGGCAGGGTATCATTGACAAGGTCAGTAACAGTCTGATCCTTCCTACATCACCCAATTAACCAATATCTTAGCTGGACTATATCCAAGGAATGGGCTTTACGGCCATTTGGATCACTCCGGTGACCGGTCAATTGAGCGGGGAAACCGCGTACGGAGATCCCTATCACGGATACTGGCAGCAGGATATGTGAGTATCGCAAAGCAGGGAAGAAATTCGTCAAAACCTGCATCCCTACTGACAAATTCTAAGCTATTCTCTCGATTCCAACTATGGAACCGCAGACGATCTCAAGGCCCTTGCTGCGGCTTTGCACAAACGCGACATGTATCTCATGGTCGATGTCGTAGCAAATCACATGGTGAGTCAAATCACCCAGGCCACCAACCACCTGGACTGAGACTGACATATATTGGATAAAAAGGGCTACAATGGCGCAGGTGCTGACGTGGACTACACCAAATTCAACCCCTTCAACGATGCAAAGTATTTCCACTCCTACTGCCCAATCACCGATCACAACGACGACACCATGTCGCAAAACTGCTGGCTTGGCGATAACAAGGTCTCGCTACCGGATCTGAATACACAGAGCAAGGAGGTGCAGGATCTATGGTATGACTGGGTTGGATCTTTGGTCTCCAACTACTCCAGTAAGCTTCTTTCTTTCTTTTTTCTAAAAAAAAGAACTCCCCTGCTTCAGCAGATATCGCCGTATTCAGAAACTCACCGATATATAGTCGATGGACTTCGCGTCGACACAGTCAAACATGTCCAGAAAGATTTCTGGCCCGGCTACAACAAAGCCGCGGGCGTCTACTGCGTAGGCGAAATCCTTGATGGTGACCCAGATTACACCTGTCCATACCAGGAGGTAATGGACGGAGTGCTCAACTATCCGATGTGAGACCTTGTCATGGAATCTACTAGAGAAACCAAACCTAACTCGTGCAAATAGTTACTACCCACTCCTCAAGGCCTTCCAGTCGACCTCGGGAAGCATGACCGATCTATACAACATGATCAACACGGTGAAATCGACCTGCAAGGACTCAACCCTTCTTGGAAATTTCTTGGAGAACCACGATAACCCACGTTTTGCCCAGTACGTGGAAATTCCATGCAAAGAAACAGAGTATGATTCCGTTCTGTATGTCTAGAAGCTGACCTCGGGAATCCAGTGCCACCGATGACATTGCCCTCGCCAAGAACGCAGCCACATTTACCATTATGGCAGATGGCATTCCTATTGTCTATGCAGGCCAGGAGCAGCACTACAGTGGTGGCGAGGACCCGGCTAATCGCGAGGCTCTGTGGTTATCCGGATACAACACCGACAGCGAGCTGTACAAGCTCATTGCCAAGGCCAATGGCGCTAGAAACCAGGCCATTGCTAAGAGTACCAATTATACTATTTACCAGGTATGTGCTCATCTCTCTCTGTGTCTCAAAATAAGAAGGAGAAGAAGGAAAAGAAACTAACTCGGTCTGCACAGAACCACCCAATCTACAAAGACGAGAGCGCCATCGCCATGCGGAAGGGCTTCGACGGTGGACAGACAATCACTGTCCTGACGAATCTCGGTGCAGGGGGTAAAGAGTATTCAGTTTCAATTCCTGATACTGGATTCAAGGCTGGTGCGAAGTTGACTGAGGTTGTGTCCTGCACTAGTGTTACTGTTGGTGATAGTGGGGAGGTGTCTGTTCCTATGGCGAGTGGAGCGCCGAGGATCTTGCTCCCCACGTCTTTGCTCGAGGGCTCGGCTCTGTGCTCATCATAGACTTCGTGTTCGAGATATTGGTAATTTGGCTGATCGAGGCCGAACTGCCTGTACCCTCTTTCGAGGGCTCCTGATAGATAGATATTCCTTCCAATTGCTTTATTGGGAAGGAGAAAGTGTATATATTATTACATCTGAGTTGGTGTTTTTATCCATACCCGTGGACACCTCCTTTCGAATGGTTTATCAGCTTTATACATAATACTATCATATTTTGTTGGCCTGGTGTCTAGGAGATGAGAGACCATGCTGGATGCTGAATTGAGGAAGTATTGGAGTATCTAAGCCATGTGAGACGACAATGCATATTGGAAGCCAGATAACTACCAAGGTAATACAATTTGAATCCAGCTATAGGTAATATATATTACTTTGATGAATAGCAACACGAAACAGAGAAGCCAGTTGAAGAAGTCAGGACAAATTTCCATTTGTACTTTTGTTATTACGATCCTCAAGTAAAAAGAAACATAACACAACACCCAAATCCCAAATCCAACCTCGGTATTAGTTCAACATGCACCAACTCCAATAATCTAGAACCAAAAGACCAACCCATAACCTCATCACCAATCATGCAAAGCCCTGGGCACGAGACCAATAGGCATAGCCCCACCAGTAACACCAGTCGTAGGAGAATGATGAAACAAATCCGGCGCCTCAAATGCAGGCTGCGAAGCCGCATACCCAGGCATCATCTGCTCAAGACAATTATATCCCTCAACAAGGGAATCCAAGCCCTCGGGGCTAGACATCAGCTGCGAGAGCTCCATACCGGTACGATGATGGTGCGATGAACCGAACATCTGCGCGCCCTTGACCTCGGCAACCGGCGACGACGAATGCGACCCCGCCGCCACAACAGCAGTCGCCTCTGAGTAGCGCCGCTGCACTTCGCCGACAATACACGCGATCCGGTAGGAGAGGTTGTCGCCGCCTGGCGCGAGGTGCAGTAGGAAGCCGCGCACTTGGTTGATTAATGGGTCGGTGAGCGTGTAGTCGCAGAGTGTGAGCGCGGCGTAGCCGACGATGAAGTAGACGTGGTCGATTAGAGCGGGTGCGGACGTGAAGCGCGTTTGAAGGAATTGGGTTATTATTAGGCGGGCGGTGCCGCATATTTCTGGGAGGAGGCGCTCGCTGTCTGGTTGGAGGCGCGCGGCGGTTCGGTGTAGGAGGAGTTGGCAGAACCAGAGGTTTAGGTTGAGAGTTGAGTCTCCGTTGGTGGCTGTGGGTGTCGCTGTTAGATTTGGATTGGGATTGCAGTGGCTGGGCATATAGGGGAGGGTTGATGTACTTAGGAGATGTGCCCACTCCATTCTCCAGCGCTCCAGTTCTTCGTATTCAGATTCTGCAAATTGGAGGCGGCTCTGGCTGTGTTGGAGTCGGAGGGCGATGCGGTATAGTTGAATCTCTGCGACGATTCTTCCGTCTTCTGGTGTGGCACCTGCATGCTCTAGGATGCGGGGACATTGGTTGATGTATTGTTGTTGGATGTTGACAGTGCGGCCGTTTGCGAGGGCGGAGCTGTTGGATTGGTGTTAGATTGTATACCTGACGAATTGTTGGGCAGGACATACTGTAGTTGGGTTGCACAGAGTGTATTCCACAAACGCAACTGAGCAAGGAGTTCGTCTGGACTTAAATTGTCTCCTGGCAAAGTATTGAGAAAGTTAAAAGAGATGAGGGCATGGTTGATCGAGATCCCGCTCAGCAACCAGTCGTCCATCAGGCCTTCTTTGTGAATAGAAGTGGAATAGAGACAAAGCAAGGTCAAGGCCTGCAGCATATCGCTTGTCATGGGCGGGGGCTTCCACAACACCTTCGCGACGGCATGTTGTACATAGAGTGAGATATCGCGGACAGTGTGTTGTGGTAGGCCAGGCATATAGCGCGAAGCCAGGAGACATGCAGTATTGAAAAGGAGTGTATTCGACCGTTGAAGGCTGGACGAGTGATTTATTGAGACCCAGTGGCCGAAATGTTCGACAAAACTGGCGAGATCATTAGCAGGGCGATCCAGTGACAGACACACAATCAGACACACAGTTCAATCAGCTTCACGGAAAGCTTGGAATCTACGATGCCCTGGGTGACGATATCCCCGAGGATGTCAGCATCGGAGAAGTGAGCTCTCTCGCCGAAGCATTCGGCTTGCAGGTCCCGAATGAGCTGCGCTGGCTTGAGCGGATAGAAAGATGAGGACATGCTATCACTTGAAGATGTTCCATCTATGCTGTGGTTTCTAGTTTGGAAGGTTGGGCTGCAGGGCATGCTGGGGGAGCTTTTCACTATCTGCCGCATCAGATGTATCATCTCCCCCATTCCTCGTTCGAGAGAGACGAGCCGTTCCTCAATCGAGGGTACAGCGGTGGCGTCAGACCAGGTTGATGCATTGTCCTGGAACCGCTCTGTTGTCTCGGGGAGCTCGCAGTCAAGCCTTTTATGACAATAGTCAGCATATAGAGAAACGGGAGACTTCAAAAAGAGTAAAAATCGGGGATATGTCAAACACATGAATAAAAAGGCGAAACCAACCTAAGTGACAAACAGCGACGGCAAGAATGACCACGGGGATCAACATCACAGCGAGTCTTGAGCTTGCGACAGGTATGACAAGCAGTCATTGATCGTCGGATGCGCCCTTTTGGCCTCGCATCCTGGCAAGCGACCGAATCGATTCTGCTGCCATCATCTGGAACAATAGTCTTGGTGTCCCACGAGATAGGATTAATTGGAGGGCCAGTTCTCGTCATTGTATCGGAGGTTGAATGGTTACTGTAAGTGTACTGGAGGTATGTACTGTTTAGGGGATCGTCTATGCCTGATCGACCGGGAAGGTTGAGAAGTTGGAAAATAGGAAGGAAAGGCTGATCAACAATTAGACCCTTAAGCAAAGACCAAATCAAACAACCTGAAGATCATCTCATGTCTATCAGGGAGATCCAAGCCTTATAATAGCGGGTCATTAGGGCCACTAGGCTGGGTGAGGAGATTGAGCCAATTGCGACAAGAAACCGATTACTGACGATATCGAAGCGTCCGCGCAGGTACAACATACATATCCTGTTCATGGCGGATTATAGCGGACCATGGCGGACCTGGGGTAATCGAATATGCATCCACCAATCCGACAACTTCCCGTTGGCTTCTAGAAAGGTAGCGATTGTCGGTGCATACTTTCAAGAGGGGTTGATAATGTCGTATTAACTACCCCCCTGAGCCGATTTCCCCGACGAAAACCGTAGGAGAGGGGGTTTGAGGGGGCTGAGTGGCGCGATCTATACTAGGTACATCCTTTTTCGTTTGATTCTTGACTAGTTTGTCTTATTTCACCGAATTCCGAAGATATCGCGGAGTCCTTTCACTTTTTTCCTATCTAATACAACCACTTTTTTGCGTCTTCGACATGCTCGGAGAATTCCGACCTAAAAAGGATCTAGGCAAGGGTCCAGAGTCAAGAGCCACAGACCCTGTAGTATGATTTGGCAATCCCCTTAGTTAAATTGATCTTAAGTGGGGAGGATCAGGATCCAAGTGGAGAGGGACAACAGACAAACAGCAGTCTCTCGGACAATCATTGGTTAACATGTGCAAATGTCTCAAAGGGAAAGGAAATAAATGGCTATCAGGATTGGAGATGGCAGCAATGTGACCTTGTAACTTTCTAGGCCCGCTTAACAACGGGTATCATGCCGTTTAATGCCCTAGTGGCCCCCCTTCTATCAGTTAGTCGTTCTTATTTAGCCTTATTTGCTCTTATACTTGAGGGGGCCCTTCGAGATATGGTGTTTTCTAGTCTTCGCCTCCTTTTTATTGGATCTCAGAGGTGCTTACGCCTCATCCTCCATATTAATTATGTCTTATCCTTAAAGCGAAAGGGGAGCGGGTAGTGACAATTATTCATATGATATTCACATTGATGTTATTCGCCGATCGCACGGAAATTAAGCATCACCCTCAAGTTGTCTAATATATTCTAATAGTGTTGAGCTTCGGCCTCACTAATCACAATATTAACCCGGGATACAACCCTGGCAAGTTGTTCCAATTTATCCTAAACTCGCTAATCGCGCAACGCTAAGGGGCAATGCGGAAGAATATACAGCAGTCGCCCGCGGAAATCCCCCCAAATCAGCCGAGGTATCTCTTTTCGCTGCCTCTGAAGGGTCCACTCTATCGTGCAATATAATTTTCATGCAGAGAGGGTTTAGCACCTACCCATCCGGGTATTAGTGCCCTTTTTAGCTGAACCCGGGAACATCGGATAAAGAAGCGGTCTGTTCGAATCGCTTAATATACGGAGTACAAAGATACGTACGGAGTATAACATACTATAATCCTGAATACTGGATTGGGCTTGGCTTGTTGAACTCTGGGGTAATCGACCGTTGGCTAGCTCCCTGGCCCACATCCTTTGGCAACGAACTAGCCGATGCCCTCGGCCTGACTCGTTATCAGGACCCTTGATTAAGCTGCAATATGCGAGCTGTATCACTAAAGATTATTATTGCGTAACTTTTTTACCTTCGGCGTGGCGGAATAGCCCAAGCAAGCTATGCCCAGAGATTTGGCGATGCGCCCCCAACGGCTGGGATGTGAACATGGTTGGGATCACCGGTCCGGGCGTGGTTATAAGTTACTACCATGATCAGGGAAGTGCTGGACCCACTGTTGAATAGACACTATTTTCATGCAAATCATTGTTATCTTTCCAGGTTCGGGAGAAGCAATCCTGTAGAGTATAGAGGAAGATCTTTCTAGAGCACGCCGATCACATCAACATGTCTCGGATAATGATACTGAGAGAGCATATTGCCCGGTTTTCAGAGGCGCAGTAATGCATTGGCAAACCTTCAGTCACAGCACGCAAGTGTCGCCAGACAGCCATACCCCCTCTCACGATGGGCGTGATGCATCAACGAGGGGTCAACAACCCAATGCAGTCAGATCAAGCAGCACGTCTAAACTATGTCTGATTGGCTAGCTGAGGGTTTCCCCTCCCCCTTTTCTTTATTGCTTCTCTGCATCTTCCCTGCAGGGCCGACTGACCATGGATCCTCCAATGAACACATGCCATGAAGCCACAAGACGTGAATCTAAACTCAAACGCCCAAGTCTACATCCGAGCGGCTCGCATGGTGATTTGCGACTTGATGTCCGTCAACGCGACCGGCATGCTTCCCGATATAGGTTACTCCGTACGAAGTACTTGCAGGGAAGATGTACATGCATGTCTCAGAGATAAGGGCCGTTTTGACAGTTAGATATCCCTATCTTGTTTGGTCGATGGGTGTGAACACATGTTTAGTGATGTAAATCTCTCGACCCGTGTCTAGACCAACATGCATTATAGCGTCTTTAGTTGGTTTACTACCAGAACCCGATAACATGTGAAATTGACGAAAATGACCGCTTCTGGGGCTAGAAACGGCCGCCTTTCCACCTGTAACTAGTGAAGTTGGATGTCAAGCTCCTCACCACTATTCTACACCTGCGAAAGGCTGTTGGTTATATATAAGGCCCTCATGTAGGACGTAAGTCGATACTTGGGATTAAAGGTGGATTCGGGAAATAGCAAAAGGTGTACAAAGTGGATTGTGCCCATATGTGGAGGAATTATTTCCGATTATGCGGCTTGGTTCCTGATCTGCACCAGCCTTATATATGGGGAAGTGCTAACTATACCCCGCCTCTGAAATTCAGACCTTCCTAATTAGGCAGTCAACTACTCAACATGTTACCTTCTTAAATAGTTCTTAGATGGCTTAACAAACCATGTCAATTGGTTCCTTTGGTAGTGCAAACCTTGTTCATACTTTGCATATGGGATCTCCTGTAGTCCTAGTGTCTCCTAATGATCAAGAAAAAATAACTCATGATTCCGATTACTGCGGTATTTTAACATTCAGCACGGATGGCACAGTTGGAGATCACTGGAAGAACCTTTAAAATATGGAATAAAGCCGTCTCCTTATTGGCATCACTATATAAAATATCACATGGCTTAACACAGCACGGCTACAGGTGAAAGTCTGGCTACTGCTGAAATAATTCTAAAAGAGGCGAAGACAGTCTCCGTCCCTCAGATCCTGGTTTGTCAGGCCTCATTTGCTCCTTGCTAGAACAATGCAGCTCACCCCACTAAACCCACTCCCGTGACGTGCAGCTTTCGGGCTCGGGGAGCTAATGCCATTCATGGTAAAACACACCAATCAACTGCTTCAAGTACAGTACTAACCTACGGTTGCGGCAGACCCCCCTCTCGGGTCTTATTGACATACCCTTTGACAAAAACAACGGCATAGTGTTTGCCTTCTTTGTGCATGCCGCTGTTCGCGACGGCCAGGAACCGCAGGTGATGGACCACAAGCCCAGTCTCTTCGACCACTTCTCGCGCTGCACAGGCCTCGAAAGCCTCGCCAAATTCAAAATGTCCGCCCGGTAGGCCCCAGGTTTCTTTAATTGTAAAGACGCTAGAAAAACCTTGGATCTGGAAATAAAAGATTGGCAGTCTTTGTGGCAATTCCCTATTGACGCCTGATGGACGAACCTGCTCCAATGCTTCCTCTTCGTTTGCCAAGAATGAACGTCCCAATATTATTCCGTACGAATACACTGACGCCGAGTTGCAGTTTCATTTTATAGGACGAGGTGACAATGGTGGTGTGTATGAAGGGGATATGCGAGTATAAGTTAGGTTACAGAACTGACCCAGGGCACTCGCATTCATACATGGTCTGTCGACTTCCGAAAGAAATTAATAAAGGACTAGGAGAATCAGCATTGTTACATGAGAATGCAAACGCGAGCTCATGCCCCCCAGTCAACGTGTAGAACCTTTGGGCGACGAACCTTATAGTTGGCAGGTCGCCAATCGGCGAGCAATTTCTAAAAGTCGTTCTCTAGGAAATTTGCCACACTATATAACAAGATCTTGCGGGAGTATTTCTTGGTAACTTATAAATGATGATCATTCGATGGGGACTTGCGGGCTCTTGTCTCTACCGAAGGTGATATCCAGCAGCCAAATCCTCAGACGGGAAAAGTTACAGCGAGCCAACGTCTCCCAATACTAACCTAGGATCCGTGCTTCTACAGCATCCGCATTGTGTCCCCTACAATTCACCTTATATGTGAGGCTTTCCATCATTCAAGTAACCTGCTGCCCATGACTCCCGTCTCCGTGGGACTACGGGCATTTCGTCTCTCTTTTCATACTCTCGTTCGCCTGGTGGTACTTGGTTTTCTTCTCTGGTATGGACGACAGAATCAAGAAAAAGAGAAGATTGTGAGATATCTCTTCCCCCCAATCGCTTCGCACAATTCCGCATCTTCCAGCAGCATGTTTCTGAGCTAAAGAAACAATTGCAAAAAAAATTGACCGACGCAGGGATCGAACCTGCAATCTCTTGATTCGTAGTCAAGCGCCTTGCCATTGGGCCAGCCGGCCTGCTGGATATGTATTTTTTGGCCCAAATGTGCGTGATAAGCGAAAACCACGTCGGACCCGCTTAGACCCGCTTGTAGTCGCTTATGACCGCTTATTATGCACGTGACTATGGGTATCAGCGGCCAGAGGCTTGATATTTTGCGTTTGGCTGCGTAATTCTACCAGAAGCCAGATTTTACTTCCTATTTCGGGGGCTTTTTCTTTTCGTTTTTTTGTGAGGAATTAGATTGGCTGGTTCATGACCTAGTTATGTATTGCCAGTGATCTAGAGATGATAAAATAGAAACAAAGTTAGTGACTGCACAAAATTGAAATGCTGCTGGTTTTGTAGGATTTTAATCTTGACTCGGATGAGGCATGGATATGATTATGTACAGGGTAGAGAGTGTTGTTGTTAATATGAACTATATAAGGCTATATAAGAGCTATATATAAAAGACATGTATTGCGTGTTTCAACAGTTGGAAATCAATGCTATAGTAGAACGTTGGCACAACTAGCCAAAGTTGCAATCGTTCTGTCCTGGCGCAGACCTAAACAAGCGTGGCAACAAAAAAGCGAAGTTTGAAATAGTCATACCTCTGTGTCCGGCGAAACATAAAATTGTCTAGAAAACACGACTGAAAATTTATTAGACATTACGCGAGACGTATTGAAGCGCATATACATTTCTTTCCTCATGGTACACAGCGGCTATGCGACGTAGTTCTTCTGTCCAATATGCATTGTAGAAGAAGACATCTCGCTGTAGAAAGCAGTATGATTACTCCCCGACATAACTGTAGAAACTGGGAGTGACAGCAGAATGACAGCAAGGCATGCTGAGCCATACGCCGAGTAGAAATCATACAGCTGGAGGAATCCCCTTTGGAACACCCTAGTAAAAAATAAAAATCAATAAGTTGAGTCTGTAGGTATAATCCGTTTCCTCCAGACCATATAATCTCCTCATGACCAGGGTCTCTTTCTGGGATTGCCTTTACTAATACAATTCAATATCCAATACCGAAAACCATTAAAAGCTCTACAGTCATCTAATTGGCGTATCTATCTTCGTTATCTCCCCAATTCGAGTCTCAGTCCCAAGTCGAAACATAGAAGATACCACGCACGAAGCGCAAAAAGAAGTACAACTCATATCTATGTCAAGATAATATATACTTACAACCGTTTACAAGCAGATATTCCAGCCGTAGGACATAATTTCGATTAATGCCCACGGACCGAGTTACCTAGATATGCAACCCACTAGAGTAAATTCATCTATGCTGTACTAGAAGGTAGTTCAAATACCATGCTTACATACGACGGTAGTATGACATCAAGTACATCGAGTGTGCATTAGCGTCCTAAATGAGATGCCCGAGCTTCTAGATACCCGAGAAGTGATATGCATTGACAAATCTATCTAGTTGCATGCCCGATATCTCATATATTCTCCTTTGTTTTCTTCGTGGCATTACATGTGCAGCATGCATAACTTGGTTGTGTCGGTCATACATATTTCGTGCACATGACAGCTGGTGCATTTATGTGCTGCTTGCTTCTCCCCTTACAGAACTGTGATGGGAGAGTGAGGAGTGTGGCACACAGATGGACAGTTATGACTTGGTATTATAGATACACAACATATATCATTTCGAAGAGCACATAATGTACATAACTGCATGCCGCTGGTAGTTGGGATTGGTCGATCAAAAGATAAGCGCCTGGTTGATACTTTGCTGGTACAATATAGTGGTATGCGCCATAGAACATGATCGTGAAGCTGATCTACGTATGTACCTAGACATGTTAATTAATAAAATCCCATTTTAGAACGTGGGCAGCCATGTCATCATACCACAAACGAATAAACAGCATCGAACCTGTTTCCGGTACGGAGTAGGCACACAATATCCTACCTGAATATGACTCTCCATGAACCCACAATCACACCCGTGGCTCGCAAACCCATACTTACGTACATTATTGGAAAGACGGGCTATTATATCGTGGCGGATAGTACGGAGTACAGAAGAGTATGGGGAACAAGCGGCTATCTCGTCTACGGAGGATAACGCTAATCCACAATAATACAAACCCCCGAGCAAAGACCCCCAAAAGTGAGAAAGCAAATGTCAAAAAAGCCACTGCGGCCAGGCTAAACGACGCTATTGAACCTAGTGCATAATAGACGTCGAACGGTGGGTCTGTCGATCGTCTGAAATTAAATGACAAGATTCAATAGTTCGTGTGAAGCTTGGATGGGATCAAATCCCGATCATGGCAGTCGGCTTGCAGCGAGGAACATCTAAAAATAAATTGTCAATAAATTGTATGACGTTACATTCAAGCAGGTAGGTCAAGGGTTTCAATTTTCAATTCCCCCTTCAAAGTGAGGATTGAAATCCAATATGTGATCGGATTGAATTATATGACTTATATTATACTGCCCCGCGTACTCCGTACTCCGATCCAATTATTCAAATATGAATGTATGGAGTACACCTACATACGCTGTACCCCCTCCGTACAGTACAGGTGTGCTCGGATATCGTCCTAGTAGTACTATGTAGTTCTCCGGAGTATACGGTGAGAGTCACGATCGCACGAACCAATCTATCGATCCACACGCGATCTCACAACCCAAATCCTGACATGAGACAGCTCACAAATCCCGCAGTTGACACCTCCGATGGAAAAAGAAAGCGCACGCCTCCTACCTCACCTAGCAGAAACGTCGTTGTGATCGACACGCACGTCCATAATCGAGGCCTAAGCGCCCGTGACAGCGCAGAGGGGAAGACGTACACATACATAGCACCCAACATATATGTGCGACGTACGGAGCATATGCGCGATAGTTGCCTAATACAGCTCCAAATGTGTATACGTGCGCATGTGCACAACGAAGTGTCAGACGCCAATTTCACCGCTATGTGACGGGTCGGATGCAAGTATCTGGATACCGAATGGCTGAAGTGGGGGTGGCTAAGACACCGATCGGGGTTCCACCGTAGTGGCGAGAAATCTAAGGGCGGAAACAGATTCGGAAAGTGTAAGGCGCAGAACCCGCAGAACCCGCAGAACCGGGATTTGGTTGGGCATTTTGTCTTGGGTTGGTTGACAAGTGACAGAGGCAAGGTTGTAAGGGTACAACGGTAAGGGGGGTGGATAAATGTTCCCATAGACTGTGATTCGGCCGAGCTCGACGAAAACTGGAAGTTGTATGCACGCTGCACGCTGCACGACTTTCGTTGGGTGCGTTTTTTACTTTTGAGATCGGCCAGTCGTGGACGCCAGAGATAGTGCATACCGGGGCTTGAGTGGCTTGCATATCCGCTGCCCTCCTATCTGGGACTAAGTTACGGGGTTCAACCCCTAGTCGTTTATATCTTTATGTTGTATCCCGAGGGTACAACATATGTACTTTGTACTCCGTATACATGGGATGCTTGCTTTTTTTATTTTGCTTTTTATGATGTCGAGGTACATTACTCCGTAGATGCTATTTACATCTTTGCAGCACGGGGCAGATATGTGTAACTGCAACCCTAATCCTGGTTTTGCCCCTTTCCTTTCCTTTCCCTGTTTGTTGTTTTTTTTTTTTTTTTTTTTTTCCTTTCGGTTCATGGGATGCGAATTTGATATCACTTTTTTTTTTCCCTTTCAAAATATGAGTTCAACCAAGTGGGTTGCAGTCCCCTCACTGGAGTCTCAAATTTGGAGATCTGTACATACCTGAGCGGTGGTAGATCCTACATCGTATAATCCGTATTATTGTATCCGCCTCTCCAAATGATTCAATTCTACTCGGTAGGGTGGCCGAAGCCCAAGATCGGCAGTCAAGTAAGTTTTTCGGGGTCTGTCAGGACCCCATAATTGTGTCTTCCGGGGTCAGCTCGGAAAAACTAGAAAGAACACAAAAAATAGAAACGGCCAGGTACAATCCGTTAGTAATGTGGTGCGACCGAAGAGAATTTCACCTGTCTCAGCTCCCAAGCGCGCTCAATTCAGGTATGTTTCGGAATCGGAATAGCATCCGAGCAAGCTTAGTTAATATTCCAGAATAAGCCATGTATGGTTGAGCGAACCATCCGTTATTGTAAATGTTTAATTAGCATGTTCAATTCCACATCAAAATTAAGTCTGGTCGAACACGTCGATATACCTCGCTTTGGGGCTGTCAAAGGTAAAAAAGCCCCGAATATACCCCGTGTAGAAGGAGATCTGGATCGAATCCGGGCTCACGTGGCTGACACAAAGTCAAAATAAGTTCCATGGTCTGGAGTGGTTCCTCTGTGGATTTGTGGATGTCTAAGTTTGTAGATTTGTAGATTTGTGGACCGACGGAGGGACCGAAAAGCTGAAGTTTAAGTTGGGTTCCATGCAGCTGTCAGTTCACGCCTGGAATCCATTCGGAATCTTGAAAGTTAATACTTTCGATAACTTTATTATAAGCCTAATGTTGAATGCAATTCAAGGCGTATAACAGAATCAGATCATACTGAGGTCCCTCGCGAACCAAACTTTAAGCGGTATCTGAAAGTTAAAAGGAACATAGACCGTGGTAGGGATGAGGTTGATATTTTGGTAACTCCCGAGGTCGACGTCATGAACAAAATAAAAAGTCAAAAATGGGGTCGATCTTGACACATGCCCTGGTGGAGTCGAATATCCACTAGTTTACGGGTCTATCAATTTGGAATTTAGTGGTTTAGTGACAGTCCAAACCATGGTTCTGGCCCTTTGCCCCCGGCCCGCAAGCCACTCTTTCAATGGCATTTCCCTGGAACCTTGAAAATGGCTCAAGAAAATTATGTGTTCAGATAGCTTTGGTCACGTATATTGTATCGACATGCGGTAAATTATATCCAGGCCAGTCCGCAAGCTCGCAAGACCATGGGGATCGAAAGGGTGTTTGCTAAGAGCCTGGGTAAGGTAAGATCCACGTTTCGGGATGCGAGCAAGAACATGGATAGGCTAGTCGCGATGGGGACAAAGTGGAGACGGGTTGCGCGGTGGGCAGCTGAGATCTGCTTAGTACTCCATATCTCGGTATTGCTTCACATCTCGGATCCGCGTTGGCGCTTGTAGGGATGGAGAAATGACAATTATCAGAATCGGAAAATGAGATTTGGAAAAGAAAGAAAAATAGTGTCAGGCAGATTTGAAAGAACACCTAGTAATGCAATTTTCGCGGGTCTTGTCCAGGGACACACAATGCAATGGAAATGCGGCGCAACATGGAGAGAAAAGAAAACCACAAAGTAGAGTAGATCATACAAAGGATTCAATGGGATTCCCAATGCCATAATTTGTCGTGTACCCCTTTTGCCTGTCGATTTCCCACGAAATGAGTTCCCGCTTGGTAAACGCGACCATAGAGAAAGGGTATCAAAATATAATGTCCGACCAGAGTCTTCGTACCGGACGGCAATGTGACATGTAGAGTGAACTCCAGAGACATGGAAGGTGAGAAAGGGGGAGAAAAAAACATTAAACACATAGGAAAAAGGAAGAAAGATGCCAGTCTATCAAGCCCGCCGTCCTCAACCCCGTGAATCGTAAATGGTAGAGAGAAACAAGATAAAAGCGTCCCAGTCGTAAAGTGAATAAAACGCTGACGTTTCGAATGCCGTGTAACGTTGAAGAGTGAATAGAAACGAAAAGAAGGGTGCCGTGATCAAACCCGAACCTCGAGGTCCAGGTTTATCGCCACTAGTGACGAGGAGAGGGCATATGCTCCGATCCATCCACATCACTAAAAGGCGACTGCCGTTGAGACTCCGTATCCGCACCACTGCGCATCTGGTTCCGCAGCGCAGGAAGCTGTCGTCTCCGAGCATTGATAAACCAGTTACTAATCTGTATAGAAAAGACAAAAGTTAGCAACTCAGTCGCCAGTCTCCAGTTTCAAACATGCTCACCTGACTAATCGAAAGCCCCGTCCTCGTCATAAACATCTGCTTATCCTCCTCACTGGGATAAGGGTGATCAAGATGCTCATGGAACCAAGCCCGCAAGATATCTGTAACAGGCTTGGGTAGATTCCCCCGTCTCCGCTTCGTCTTAGGATCAATTGGGTCACCCATAATGCCGAAATTTCCCTGCCCGTGTCCCATTATCTGCGGCGACATCTGCTCATCCGCATACGCCATACCAGGGTGTCCATATGGCGACTGGGGATGCATGATGGGCTGGGCAAAGTGCTCGCCACGCGGATCAGCGGACATTGCTGCAGTCGGCGCAGGCTGGCGGTATTCCTGTGCAACAAAGGGGTCGGAGCGTGGGGGGCGCTCGGAATACCCGCTGCTGGAGGCCGGGTTCATTGCTCGACCAGGAATGGAGTCCAGGTCACGGATCGGGGGGAGAATTGGGCTGGGCCCGCGGGATGAGTTTTCGGCTAGATGCATGTGGTGGCCTGGGTCTGGCATGCGGGGTTGGTGGTCTGCGCCGCGGGAGACTGTGTATTCACGGTGGGATTCATAGGGAATTTGGTTGGTTTGGTTGGCGTATGTGATTGAGCGGGGGTTGGCCATTTCGTGGCCTGAGGGTGGGCGGTCTTGTGAGTGGCGGGGGGTGGTGTAGAATGGGGATGTTGATTCGATTTCATCGTGGAGGTGAGCGGGGAGCAGCTGAGGGATGTTAGATATTGACTTCAGGTCGTATTTCTGAAAGGATTGAAGGGTATAATCTTACCTCGCGGAATGAGGGGAGGGTTTGGTGAGGGTGTCCGGTTGGCGACTGGGTTGTATACGAAATAGCCATATTGGTATCTTCGTCTACCTCATGGGACTGTGACATAGACAAGGTATTCGGGGGAGGGACAAGAGTAGAAATGTCCGGAAAATAGTTTCACAGTGTATTACAAAATAAGAACTATACTCGACACAGTCAGAATCGAATATCAGACGAGTCTGTAGTTCAAAAGGTCGAGACTCTCCAGGAAAAGGTATAAGAGGGAGGAGATGAGGGGTGAAAGTATCCGAAAGAAGCACTCACCAGGGAAAGCAGGCTGATTTTACGTTGACATGGTAAAATAAAAAGAGAAAGGCCAAGATTATATGCAAGGTTGGGGAATGAGGGCAAAGATGGAAATGCGGTTTCCCAAATAATGCAGGGCCCCGTACATTATTTCTACCATAAAAAAAAGTGGCCCCAAAATCTACATTAAAGTAAATTAAAAATAAAATAAAATAAAAAAGATCCAGCTGGTACAGGTCCATGGGAAAGCAAGAACAGGGGGGGGCCGAAAAATGACGATCGTGGGCTTAGTGGGTACATTGAGTCGGAGCACCAAGGGCTCCGCGTCAAGGGCATACATAGCGGAGAAGAGAAAATGGTTAAGGTTGACAGATATAGTCTTTGGTTCCTATGGAAATAGTCTTAGCGGATCTATCTTACGAACTACTCCGTTGTATTTTAGGAGGGGGGTTTGATTGGATGCTTCGGGGTAAAGGACGTCGGGGTTCTTTGGTAATTGAAAATATAATAACTCTTTGGGAAACCTGGTGTGATTCACTAGTGTACGTCAAATTAGGGGATCCTATGCCAGTGCTTATAAGCCAATAAGTATTTCCAATTATCCTAAAAGATAGATCTCCCAAGATCCTTTGAAATCACACTGAATCCAGACAGTATAGTATACTTGAAAAGTAAATGTTTATAAAAGAACAATCATAGGGAATATACAGAGAGTACATAGGAAATGTTGGGGAAGAGGGGATGTCCGACAGACAGGGGAGTAAGGAGGGGGGGGGAATTCTGTCATGATGTGCCTGAGTCAGGCTAAAGTTAATTAGTTGTTAAATACATATTAAATCAAATCACACCCATATTGCTTTTTTCCTGTGGGGGATCTATGATTCAGTACTCGGGATTTAGTACTCGGTACGGAGTAGTTCGTGACAAAATAGTGACAAAAGGGAAGAAACACCCACTCCGGTGGAAGAGGAAAAGACAACCAGAGTGTCAACTCTAAAAGATGTAGAACCTCGTATGGTAAAAAACCAAAAAAAAGAGACTATCCAAAGTGGATCTTCCAGACGCCGAATCACAAAAGATCGCCACTTCCAAGGAGAGTTGTCACGAAGAGAGCTTAACCCGGATGGTGGATACAAAAGACAGAAAAGTTCTGGATTTAATTTGGGCGAATCAGAATCCGCAGAGGTGACGTCTCGGATCGATCGTAGATTGCCTAGAGCCTCTCATCGGTGGGCACGGTGATTGATCGACCAAATGGAAAGGGAGAGGGGCTGGTATTGGTCTACAGGGATAGATCACCAAGGGATTCTTCAATTTGTATCTCTCCACTTCCTTCGAGAGCTTGTGGCGCCCAAGGCTTTTTTTTTTTCTGGTTTCTTTTTTAGAAATTTATTTTCTGTCTCCGTATGTTGTATGTTGTATGTCAGATCAAGGATCACCCGGAGAACCCGCTTTCGTTTTTTCCTTTTTCTTTTCCCGCCTGCTGTCACGACGTAATGCACTCGTGAACTGGTAACATCGCGGCTATTGATATGATTGGATTGAAGATACGCTCGCATATGATATCTCTTAGTTGTGTTGCATTTTGGGTACTTAGCTCAGAACCTCGCCGACCGTAAATTGAGTGATTTGCGCTAATTAGCATCTTTACCTCGCGTATCGCGTCCAGACGATGGAATCTGGACCACTAGTTATATTCTGGAGCAGTTTCTCAGCTTGACACGACACAAATTGCACTAACAGACCCGCTCTAGAAACTAGTCACATTCTGACAATTCAATAGTGGCACAAGCCTGTCATGTCTGGAGATCACTGGACTACTCTTCGTACGGAGTACATAAATGCGAGCTGAGTCTTATTCAGCCTAGCGCTAGTCAGCCAATCAAGTCGGAACAATGGAGTCCCTTTTTCTGAATTTTTTTGTGATTGGACAGGTTCCTAGTGAATCCTGGAGCACAATGGTACGATGAGACAAGTATCCGTCTATGTACTATCATCATATTGGAATTGTTGACTTTCCCCTGTACAGCCCTATAGTATAGCCCCTATAATAACCCGCCTTCATCTGACACCCGAGTCTATGTACTTCAAAGTTTAATAACTGAACTTTACTCCGTACAGCGCAGTCACCTCGGGCCCTAAAGTATGTCTTTTAGGCCCATATTGTCGACCCACCCATCGAATGGAAGATCCCCTTCAAAATAAATCCGAAAATTATTTCCGATCGAATGGAGCCAGCCTCGGAGCTTTGGATCTACCGAGACTGTCTTTGATTCGTCGTTCCAAGGAGATCTGGTTCGAAAAATCGGAATTTGAAAGATTTATTTCATGAAACTCTCAAACGGAGGATCTTCGTACACTTCAACAAAGAAACTGCGTAGAGAAAAGTGAAAAAGAAATTGGAATTTTCATCCGATCGTCATACCTGCCATGCCCTTAGATCCTCATTCACGAGATCAGAGATCGTGCATGAAGGAATGCAGATCATCGGATCTCGCAGGCAACCAGGATCGTCTCTTGGAGAATGGACTGGTCCAAAATGCGAATGATTGGTCCTCTCAAAGAAGCCAGAGTCATGAGAGGGGAAATAGAGAGGGGTCATATAGTTTTGGCCTGTAAACCCTAGCGTCGGAGGAATTACTCCAGATCGGTGGGAGCACATACTGATCCATGGATACTTGCAGTATTTGTCATTTTCATTTCCCGGTTCTTGGGTCTGCCGGGGGTTTATTTAATATTTATTATTATTATTTTATTTTATTTTTAATTTAATTTACTTTTTATTCCAAATTTTATATTTTACATTTTACATTTTATTTTATATACTATTATTTTATTTTATTTTTCGATCCAATTTTTGGGTGTTTAACCTTATTTTCATTTTCCTGACATTTGAGCTTCTATTTGGTCTATTATAATATTGAATTGCCAAGAATTCCTTCTAGAATCAATACAAGTCTCCTTTTTGTGAACCGTCAAAAGCAGGCCCGGTTCTTCTTCTTCTTCTTCTTTTTCCCCCAACTGTCGATGTGGGTATCAGAAAGGAATTGTCATTAGGAAAACATATAATTAAAAATAATAAGTTGATCTGCAGCTTATGGCTCATAGCACAAGTAACCACTCCATAGCATAGTGACACAATGATGCAACAATGGGCATCCCAAAAGGGCCCTCTGCATAAACCACCCTGAATTAAACGTCTAGGTCGTTGATAGGTGCACGTTTTAAGTATGTACCTGGCTAGAATTTGGACAATAATCCGGATTGTTTGCTTATTTGGCTGCCCAAAACAACATAGACTCGTGTCACCGGAGGACCACTCATGCATGATTCGGGTGTGCCAAGGGTATAGTTCGTGATAAGGCCACCAATCCCTCGTCGCCATGCAAAGTGATATTACAGGGTCTTTCCTCTATTGGTCAGATCAAATATTATATTATTTTTAGATGGGGCCTTGTCTTTTAAATGACGCGGGTGGGTGTCAGATGTCTCTTTCTTGAACGGGTTAGGCAGTTAGGCAAGGCCCGGAAATGGAATTCCTGCCCCTATGGAGTGATCTGAGTTGCTGGATGATGAAAGGTGTAGCGACGGGAGCTCGGGTGATGGTTCGGTGGGCTATGCATTAGTGCCTGACTCGGCGCTAAAGACCGTGTCGATAGTATAGTACTTTGTTTCTTTGTCTGATTTCTGCTCGGTTGGAGCTTTGCTACCTCGACGGCTAAATTTAGAGCCGACATCTAACGTTTTCTCGCTCGATTAGGAAAGACTTTGATCCTATGTGAGACGTCAGAAGTATCACTTCCTGCTACTTCCTAATGCAATAAAATTGGGGATATAAATAAGCATATATCCCCCTAAATGTCACTCGCTCCATTTTCGAACCGGAAGGCCATGTACGAGTACGGAGTGGCGAGGACGGCATAGCCCACTTATCACATATGCTGAACAAGTCACACCTGAGGGGAGTTTTGGTATCTCCTTGAAATATATCCACATTTCAGCGCTGGAGATTCACTAAGAGTAATATAGTGGAAATAAAGACGCGGTTTAACGGGTTAGATGCCAAACTAAGCGAGAGAAACATGAATTGAATTCAACTGCTCACACTGTTTCCTATTCATAAGAAGCATGAATTTGCACAAACGTGGCATTACATCCATATTTGTTAGCGTAATCGTCCCATCTAGGCAACCCTCGTTGTGTTAATTGTATCACCGAGGGTGGTGTCAAGCTCAACGTTTTGATGTTGTGTGGTCTCTTTAACCTTTTCCACACCGAAGGGTTATGGCTCAAGGAAGCGAATCGCCTTCTCAACTTATTCCGCTTGCATCAGGCGCCGAATAAGAATGCAATCAGATTGCAGCAGGAATTCCCGAGTATTGTGACAGTTCCGAACTTTGTGTCTGTCTTGTATTATCTATAAGGGCGCTGCTTCCACGTCGGTTTAGCGTCTTTGTGTCACATCAGAGGGAAATAACAATCAGCGAAATATTACCTAGTTTTGCTTCTTTGCCGTTAGTTGCTCACACAAAACAAAGGGAGATCATTGCCGTCGACGTCTCCTAGGCTTCTAATAAGGAGGCGGGAGACGAGGAGTTAGAGGATAAGAAAGAAGCAACTGAATTCCTATTCGGGAATCCTATTGTCGGCCTAGGAACAGCAAATAACTAACGTGGCCTTTTCTCTAACCTGGAGCAAGCACCGCATGATCTTGCAACTTAAAATAGGGACCTTCAGTCTTTCATTCTGTAGCAATAAACGCCTCGTTGAAAAGCGATATATATGTTTCCATTTTCCCTGCCATAGACTCACAGCTTGATTTTCAAGGTTCTGTTACGCGTATCGAGGGTCTTTCGGATCCCTCTCGACTCGAAATTTTCTTCAAGTATGTCCCAGAGGTGTTCACCCTCTTGTGTTGTAATATCGGTAATCACAATTAAGTCCGGACGGTCAATCTCAGATCGGGCTTGCACATCTTGGATGGTGGCTTCGATGGTGGAGTAAAGGAGATCGAAACGTGAAGCATTAGGACTTGGAGTTAGAGTGTTTGCGGAAATGGTGATGGGAAGGAGTTCGGGGTTTATTTCTTCTTCTGACATTTTGATAGTAAGGGGTGTCACCTAGGTAGGGAAGAAATGCGGATGATATTCAGGATGGTTACTTGGACAATATCTCGAGGCTAGGCAGCCATGAATAGCTCACATACCGCCGTTCCAGGTCTGCCTGATATATCCGGAAGAAACCTTGGAAACCTTGGAAGGGAAGTCATGGAAGCCATAGAACTTCGGAAGTGCAACGGGGTTCATACCATGGTTCACCTGCGGAGGAACATTGGATGCTTAACTCTATTTCTCGAGTCTAACACTACCTAAGTATACCACAGACACTGCACCTTTGATATGCTATGCATCACTTATATATTACACGAAGGGAAAGCTTTCTAAATCAATGGGATATTCAAACAACCCGACAATGTCGTATTTTCTTATAGGGATACCTCTGTCAGATATGTGACTTCCACACTACGCGACAGTCATACTGAATACAAGTACAACAGCGAGGCTGGCAAATAATGTGTTGGCAAAGTATGCGGCTGCTCATAGTTAGTAGAGAAAGAAGACGAGCTCCTATTTAGTTAGTTAACTAGTTAGTATACCGGCCTGAACTATCAGGTATATATACCAATCCCCACTGCCTGACTAGGCACCTGTTTTAACAGTTTCCGCTCGCTCAAACAGCTCTGGTCGGTTTCTCGGCGGAGTAGCGGTCTAGAGATTGCAAAAGTATCTAGAAATTGCCGAGGAAACATACTGTATAAGGTGGATAGCACATTACTCCTTACCTAGATCGTTCTTCCTCTCTTTCTCTCTCCTAGTCTCACTCAATTCAGTCTACGGGTTTTCTCCCAACTTACCTTCTCCACAGAAATTCATCCACCCATGCCGTAGATCATAATTGCCGCTATTTCTGTCTTCTCCGATAGAAATCGAAGAACAGCACATACATTATCAGTGCATAAAGTTCCTGTTCCGTCGTCGAGATGCATTATGCTTCCACTGCTCGATTGGGGCGGCCCCAACCTGATACAGGAGTGAGAACTTGTGAAACGGCCCCCAAGGGGCTCGATCCTCTAATCACGCCCCCAAGATGGAAACCTATCGAGGGACTTCATGGGTTTTGCAGTCAGTTTCCCCAATATCTTTGTTCAAAGGGCGCGTATCAAATGGTGGCTTGTCTAGTGCATCTGCACCACCACCATCAATTAGGCTACAGCGGTTGATCCGGCTCTGATCGGGTGCCCTACGCACGTCCCTTTACAGCCAAACCAATGAGACTCTCTCGCTTTGCTTAGTTGCATAGTTAGCCTGCAATGTTTCAGCTCATTTGCTGGGCTGAATTCATACGGGCCGGCCCCTGATAGTTTGAGGAATGCCACTTAAAAGAGGAACCGTTTCCACTTGGTTCCTTTCTCTTTCTTGATCCCATAATCTCTCATTAGTTGCTCTAGCAGTTCAACCTTCAAAGACAAAACGAAATACATAATGCGTACCAGTTGGTTTCTCTCAACGGCACTAGCTGCCCTCGTCACTGCGGACGAATCAACCAGAATCAACTACTTCGGCGGTGGAATGCAATGGGCTCATTCACTCAGCCTCCACCCATGGACCAGCACGGCTGCCAGCGTCGCTGGGATCAATGCCGTCGCCACCACCTACGAAATCAGATGTCTGAGCGATGCGCCCAAGTCTGATTGCGAAATCGCTACTCCCTGGACCATGATCCAGGGCCCGAGCACCTACAGTCTCACTGGTGTATATACCGCATCGGGCTCGGGATCAGTCAATGCTGTGACTGGAACCCAGAACTTTGATTGCACTTTCGCGAAGGCCACCCAGTCTCCTTCCTGTTCGTTTAGCGTGAAAGTCACTGGCACCACCGCTGGCGTTTCGTACTCTACCTCTACCTCCACCTCCACCACGAACCTGCCAACGAAGTCCTACACCTCCTACGGGATCGATGTCACTGCAGGAACGGCTTCGTTCACTGCCAGCCAGGCAACCCAGACTCCCAATGCGGGAGCTGCTATGGCTACTGCTGCGCCAATGGGGGCAGCTGCCGTTGTGGTGGTTGTTGCCATGCTCTAGTGCTTTGCTTGTTAACCCTTTGCGTCCGCCGTTCTTGTTTTACCTGAAAGTCGACTGAAGAATGCCCTGATGAATTACCTCGAGCACACAATTGACTGCAGCATGTGTATCTTCAAGTTATGTTTGGTTTATGTCCTAGCACTTTGGGGTAAATCTGATTCGATCGCTCCAACAACAGTGTTTCTTGTTCTTATTTGGTGGACGATGGATGATGCATAGATAGATGGATGGGTGATTTATTACCCTGATCTTTTGCTGAGTGATACCTAGGTCACCACTGTTGCGCGAATATAAGGCTGTACGTTGCACTTCAAGTTTCCGACGGTGACGATTGCCTTGAGTAGTTTCTGTTTGGGTTATGACGTGAGGCTGTTCCTTCTCTAGCACAAACTGGTCGAATATAAAGTTGGAAAGACGGGAAATAACAGGCAATCAGATTGGCAGCCCAAGATAGTGGCCCGATGCTTAGTCGACATGGCACTGCCTGATGGAATAATAGGGTAGGGTGGTTAGGACTCCATGATATAGATAGGATTAGAGAGAATAGGATGAAAAGGGGGAACAAGTTCAGACTGGGATGAATAAATAGGTTCCCAGAACAGAACAGATCAACGGTGACATCGTCTCGGCGATCTCATCGCAACGCCTCTGGGTCTAATACCGCGCGGTTTGTGGACCTTGTCTGTGTCTTTTCCCTATTTAGTGCTTAGCCAGGTTGATTGAAAGTCAGCTGATCCTTCGCGAGGCTATGGAGCTGCAAATGGTATGGCCGGTCTTGATTTGTACCAACCAAATTGCCGAGCTCTGTTGTCTAGTGCTGACAAAGGCAACCATGGCCATCCATGGATGGTTCCGTAATGAGATCAGTTCCGTAGTATCAAAATCAAATTAATATACAGAGACCAACACTGAATATCGAGGGCGACTTAGGTAACCAAGTGAGAACCCCGGGGCCGATGACAGCTTCATAGATATAGGCGGTAGGTTGATGGAAGTAGGAGAGGGATCAATGGTTCAGAGGGCCAGGGATAACCGTAACAGTGAAAATAAAGCAAGATCAAAAAATGGTATGCGTAGTCGATTCCCTTTCCACATAGGATAATTTTCTATTTCGGAGTGCATCATGTCGTTTTATGATTGGGTTCGGCATCTGAGACTGCTGTGAAGTAGACGGACAAGACCAAGCAGCGAATCCGCCGTGATAATTCCGGGATATGGTGCGAAGAATTCGTCAAGAAGAACAATCAGATAGAAACAAAGATTGATTTATGCATATCCAACTAAAATGAAAGAGATAACAACCATAAGCCCGAGAAATAAAGAATGCAAAAGGAGAAAAAAGACAAGAGAGAACAAATAACCGCCCCGCTAAAAGAACATGAATCAGACAAAGAGCAAAACGAGAGAAGGCCAGTCGACAACCTGGTCGAGTGTATCTAGCCATAAGCTGAAGCAAAAGAAAGAACAACCGCAGAGCTTTTGCAGAGCTTTTGCAGAGCTTTTGCAGATGCAGGCAGGATGGGACAAATATGTACAGACGAAGGACCAATGATGTCTTTTTGCACATGAATGAGCATTTAACCATCAAGGCGCAATGCGTCAAGGCACTTAGAATTTAAGTGATCACCAAGTTTCCTTGAAAATAGTCAGTATAGACCCCCAAGACATCAAAACATATCAAAACTTACAGCAATATACTGTCCGGCCTCCTTCTTCCGCTGCCAGAACATATCGGCCTCTTGAGCATTGAGATTACCCTTTGCCATAGCAACATCAATGAGAGCAGCCTCAACACCTTCACCCATACCCTTACCCGAACCACAAACGAAGACACGACCATCAAGCGAGTTGATAACGAACCAAACGAGGTCAGCCTGGTGTCTAACCTCTTCCTGCACATAGCGACTCTCGCCCCTACGGCTCTGCACAACAGTGCGCACCTTATCCTCATGCACGCCCCACTCGCCGGAGTAAAGCTCGTCGAGCAGCGAGTCGCGCACGCCTTGCAGCACCCAGACCTTATTGGCGCAGTTCGCCGACTGCAGACGGCGCTGCACGAAGCCACGGAAAGGTGCGATGCCAACGCCAGCGCCGATGAGGAGCATCGGACCATCTGAGGCAAAGCGCGTTGCGAGAGGGTTCGCCATCAGTCCTCGGAACATGGGCACGTGGAGGTCCAGTTTTTCGCCGGAGGCTTCTGCGGCAATCGCTCGCCGCGCGAGGGACTCCAGGTATCCAGATCCTACGCCTGTGCGGGTCCCACCGCGCCAGTCAGCGGATTCTGCAACTGTGACGGCGACTTCAATTAAGCGTCGGCATTCGGTGCCTTTGTATTGGCAGGAGATCTGGGGGTCTTGGGACAGGGAGTAGAAGCGGGGCATCAGGGTGTTGAGGACGGAGAGGAGGTGATCGAGGGGTGGTTGAGAGCTTGAGAAGGCGGTTAGGAGTTGGGTGAGGGAGACGAAAGAGCTTGTGCGTAGGTCGCAGAAGGCGCCTTGGCCTTGGGCTGAGGAGAGGTATTCGAGGATTTTCTTCTCGTTTGGCTCGCTTGTGTACTCGGCGAGGAGGCGGAAGAGTGGTTTTGTTGGGGCGTAACTCTGGATGTCGGAGCACCAGCTTAGAACTTCGCGACGGGTAGTGATGAGTTCGCGCGGCTTGTCATCACCCCAGATTGTCGGCCAGCGGCCCTTGGTTGTGCGCATGAGGACTTTCTTGTCGCGCATAGACTTCGGAACACCTAGGAGGTTGAGGACCTCTTCAACTTCGGAGTCTTTGTTTTTGGGGCACACGCCAATTGCACCGCCGACTACGAAGTCGACCATCCCGCTTTCGGCGGGGTAGTCGGTGACATCGATATCAAAGTGGTAGGTACGCTTCTCGGCTCCGGGTCCTGTCAACTCACGGGTGTGGAACAGAGGCGCACGGTAAACCTGGTAAGGGGGTGCGGCTGCACGAATTCTGGCGGATGGTCTGCAGGGCCAAAGGTCAAGTCGGCTGCTGATGCGGGAGGCGGCTTGAACGAAACGGTCTTCTCTGGGAGCGGGGCAATGTTGGAAAGCTCACTATCCATGGTGAGGAGGTCAAGGTTCAGCTTGAGGCTATCGAATGCCTTGTTGCCGATAGGTGCAACGATGGAATTGAAGCCTGAGATCGGTCCATCTACAGGGCGCAATGCCTGTCCCCGGCAACAACCCCCACCACAGCAGAGAGACTGAAGCTTCTGAGTGCCTGCTGTGCCCACATTCTCCAATACCCTTCGCATATCAACCGCGTTCTGCGAGATGAGGACAGTGGATGCTCGTCGTCGTTGCCGACCACCGTCGACCTTTTCCTCTGCATTTTCTTCCTCGGATTGGGACTCGGTGGGTGGTGTTAGAGGGGTATCGGGGGAATTTGAGCCGCTCGATACAGTGCCCTGGGAGGAGCCTGAGGAAATGACGTTGAAATTGGTATCGGTTACTGAGAGCGAACGCACACCTCGAGGCTCTTCCGGAATTGGGTTATCTGGGTGGGAGGTCGAGGACACTGGGATTTCTTGGTAAGTGCCTCTGCGGGGACGGGACCCCGTAGAGTAAGTCGCCGATGGCATGATAGGTTGAACGGCGTGAACTAATTCGATAGATCAGAATCTAAGTCTCAAAAGGTTAAATAATTGGGATTGAGTGCTCTCCGCATACCCATGAGGAAATTTAGAGGAGTGTTGGGAGTCGCCGAAAAGTTGCACAAGAATCGGCGCAACGAGGGAAGACCGGGGTATATGAGTCGAGACGTGATACTGGTTAAGGGACGTAATAAAGCCCCTTTTTTTTTTGCTTTCTATGAATAGAGCATGGGAATAGAAGAGTGGGATGAGGGAGGAGAACGCGGACCCGAAGAATGGTCGGGGCGATAGTTCCGTACAGGGAACCGGGAAAGTGAAAATGACGGTATGGGAATGAGAAATACGGGATCTCACAGGAAGGTCGGAAACAGTACAGGGATTTATCAGATTTGCCACATTCTTCGTCACGGGGTACGTTACGCGGTTGGTTCCGGCATTGATATTTTACACAAATATAAGAGCTGGAATATGGGATATGGGATATGGGATATGGACTTATGTAGATCTTGAAAGTCAGTAGTAATAAGGACTCGACTACTGGATATGGCAAAGGCTCCATTTGGGGTCATCATATCCATCCGGATCGACGGTGCATATGAAGATGACCTTGTACCTTACCCGTATTCGGTGCTGGGAACAGCCGAGGAGAGTCCCGGCTGTTGATCTGGACTGACCACAGTAATAATATCGTATGATTGCAATTGAGACTATCCTAATTTACGTTGTGACAGGGGTTTTACAGGGATATTTTTAAATTGCAATTGGAAAGAAAATGGATGTTCCGAGGTGGGCCGGCAGAAAATGTTGGTAAGTTTGGTAACATGACAATACCATACATATTACCTCGGTTATCAGATCAATCAGATAGGCCGGATTTGTCCTCATCGAGTAATCAATCCCATCTGATAACTCCACATCCATCTAGTCGGGCAATCCCAGTTAAGGGGGTACTTACGGAGTACATATATGGTACTTATACTTATAAAATAAATTCCCCTGATTTCAACCCCCCATTCTTATAAAATACCAAATGGAACTCTACGGACTCCCCCACTTTCCGCCTAGCCGGAGTGTGTATCGCGTTGACCCATCACGGTTCTCCTAGCTTCCACGTCCTTAACTCTCGGTAAAAATCGATTTCCCAGCCATTCGGTCCAAAGTGGGGATGTCAGGAATCAATCAGTCAGATTGAATGAACTAGGGGTGTTCTAGAAAAAAACAGTAAACAAAACAGATCACCCCTGGAACTTTCAGCTCGAAAGTTTCATTGGTGGCTGGTTAACGATTTAATAATAACGCTCATAACCTGAAACCACTCCCTATATCATGAGGCTGGCTCCTCCACTTATAGCTCATCTCCGGGCTTTTCTTGTGCACTAGATCTCTATTTATCAATGGCGCTGCGTTTTATGTGTTGCTGATCCACCATCTTCGTTAGACCGAACAAGAAGCTTAGGTTTTGGCGCACGGAGTAGCAGAGGTCATGAAACGCTTGTGTCATAGGAGGAAGAAACAGTTTTATCTGATAACTTAAATTTCAGTGCCGATGGCCGGCTGAATGGTCGAGCCTTTGCGCTTAGAAGTCTCCAAATAGAGTAACTATCACCACTAATAGGGGTGAGGCCACGTCATTATTATACAATGTACGGAGTAACTGTTTTGTCCTTTTCAAACAGGACTCCCTGATACTCAAATAAATAATAACAGCAGAATCGCAACATTATACCTATACACCGAGTATGTCACATCATCACGTCATCAAAATACACAATGCAGTCAAACATAGACAGGAAAATAATAACAGAAAAAAAAAAAAAAAAAAGATAGAGAGAGAGAGAGAGAGAGAAGAAAAGACAAACCCTTCGAGCCAGAGGCGATCCTCAACTATTTTCATCCCGCTGAACCAAAGCTACAGGCGGAATAAAATGATGTCTCCCCCAAACCAAATAGTAAATCGTCGCGGATCCAACGATGCCAACATACATCGCCACGCTCCAGTTCATCGTTTCAACCGTAACATCCGTCGACAGGGGAAAGAACGCGAAGACAAAAATCGGACAGAGGAACGCCAATGCCCCGATATTCACTGCCATGCCAAATTTTCCAAGCGACCACCGGTGGTGCGGGAGCGGCTCGCCACGAATGCGTTTTAGAAATACGCACCCGATCGAGATGATGTACGCGGACAATAAAGATGTGATCGTGAGCGAGATAACGGCGTTCAGGGCGACCTCCGACCCGATATTAATCATGGATAGTAGCACGGTGATGACTAGAGACACCATCACGGAGTTGAGGGGGATGTTCCAGCCGGGTGTGACCTAGTGGTTACGGATTAATATGGCTGACTCTACACATCTTGTTTCAGATGCCACACAGGGATTAAATCGGGGACTTACATATGCAAAAAAGGACGAAAAGGGCAGCCCCTCGTCCCGTGCAAACGACCAGAGCTGGCGTGATGCCGTCGCCACCTCGGTGATTGTGCTAGCTGTCAGCGTCACCACTAGCACAGCGGTCATGGCGTTCGTCGCGGCGATGCTACCCGTGGTGTTGTAGAATATCTGGATGAATGGGAATCCCGTCGGTGTATCGAGGATTTTGTCGACCTCGCCTAGTGTGAAGCACAATGTGACTAGCATGATGAATCCTAGCACACCATTGACGGCGACAGAGGACATCATTGCCTTTGGGAGTGTCTCTGATGCATCTTTGATTTCTTCGGCTTTTGAATATCAGCACAATATACCAGGTCTGATGTCGTTCATAGGGCTCTTTCTTACACATATGAACCGAGCAATCGTAACCAAGCATGGAGGTTATGGTAGTAGACAAACCGACTAATGTTGCCGTCCCAGCATTGTTCCAGCCACCCCCGTTGTTGAACGTGGTGAACACTGCGTGGGCATTATTCCGCGGTGCGAGTACCCATAACGGGATGATGATGGCGAACAGGCCAATAACATGGATAATCAAGATCAATCCTTCCACGAAGGGAAGATTCTTGGCTAGGAAGGTGTTGAACAAGATCGAGAATGTCGAGATGGCAATTACTAGCATGGTGCCATGCCATCGCTGGAAGTCATAATCTGGCCGGTTCAAGACGATCAGGCCTTGAATGATTGTGCCAGCAAGGTAGGCGATGGACACAATAGCGCATTGCCAACCCATTGCAGAAAGCCATCCTAAGATAATACATTAGCTAGCTAGACTTACACAAGGACTAGCTATGTCAACTGTATTACCTGTGATATAGCTGAGGTACTTTTGTCCTCTCCTTGGTGCGAACTCCGACACCCAATGATACTGTCCACCGGCAGTGGGGGCCCTATTTGTCGACTGATTAGCGGGGATCCAGCCAGGGGCAGCATGCCGTCAGTCACATACATCGAGGCCATCTCAGCAATGCTGGCATAGACAAGGGTAAATCCGCATGAGACGCCGATGAACCCCCATATCAAGCCCGCTGTACCGCCGTCGGTCAAGCCAGCCGCCAGCAATCTATTAATGGAGTCAGAGGTCTGCATGATCACCATATGCAGGGACTGGCACGTACGTCAAGATAACTTCCCATGTGCAGATCAAAGTGCATCCAAATCCAACAATAGAGATAAACCGAAAGTTTCTCTTCCTAATGTTAGCAAGACCGCCACAACCGCCATGACAAGAGCAGAGCAACTTACTCGCAGAACCTGGACTCGACCAAGAGCATTCATATCACGACGATCCGCCAACGTGCCCATATAACGCGGCTCAACAAGGCCTTTTTGAGCATACTCCTCGTCGTCAAGACCAGTCATCGTCTGCTGCGAGTCAGGTCTGGACCTGCTGAAGACCGTCATGATCGCGTGTGTGTCTGAATGACTAGATTGGAAAAATCTATTCAGGATGAGACAACAAAATTCTCCGCGAAAAAAAGGGGATTGCGAGAATAGAAAAGAAAGTCTATATCCCCTGGCAACTCGACACCCTGAAGGATGTAGGATGCGAAGTATAAAAGCGCCGAACGATCAAAGCAACCTCTAATAAAGCTAACAGAAATGGCTGTAGCCAGAAAAGGCAGTTATCAGGAGAAGACCCAAAGGACTGGAATCATGATGGCCACTGAATTGCCGGGACCGAAGCGTGGTATTGACGTGGGCGCAAGGCATGGCCTGTGAATAATTCTCACACGCCATGTGGGAGAGAAGGCCTCCTCGGAACACCCAAGCAACGATCCGAATGATACATCGTTCTTTACTCAAGGGTGCTGCATCGAATCCAATTGGGAATGTGACTCTCGGGACTCATTTTTGCAGTTTGCTATCCCTAGTCCCTTGCCCGGAATGGGGCGTGATGGCACCTTGCATGCCACAGGGGGTTTGTCCATTTAATGTCGTTAAACTTGGGAGATATTGGAATTCAGACTGACTATTGGGGTTGTAATGCTACTCTAAATCCTTCTAGTCCGTCGTAGTTGTATAAACCATGACTTGTTTCTTTAAAGAGCGCACCCAACAAAATAATAAAACAACACACCAAGTACGAAATATAAACAAAACCTGACCCCTTGAATAGACTCGGCGCCACTACCCGTTACATTTCTGATGCATCAATTGCGCTAACTTTCTAACTCTCTATCAATCCCTGTCCCACATCCCCTCGTTGCTTATCCCCCAGACAATTCCGCCACACTCCATGCTTGCCTCCATCCAAATAACGGGTGAATGCATAAGCCCCTCGCTTTATTCGTCCAAGAACAAATCCCACAGCCTATAGGATGCGAACCCCCCCCAAAGACCCACAGCATAATTTTCAAGGGCGCACGCTGATCGACGACCCTACAGCGGGCCCGCCTTGCCCTAAAGTAGCATGTCCACAGTACGGAGTACTCCGTACTACGTCGAAGTTCGACGTGAGGGAGAGAGGTCAATCACCATTCCAACCAGACAACCTGAACTTACACCGAAAATAATGACCGCTTATACCCTTCAAGAAGAAAGGGATAAACCGGCCATGCAAATTCGAATCCCCCTTCCAACATATCTGCCCATATCGGGCGAACCCCACCAGCCCTACTCCGTACTTACGTACATGTCTGGACTCGATAATCCATGTTTCGTATCGGATATCAGCATATGGTCTCCCAAGACAGAAATAATCGCAATCGCAAGCGAATCGTAGGAGAAACGGAACCTAGCTCGGTCGTTATCGCCTCTCCTTGACCCGCATATCTCCTACTCCTGTTTTTCTATCGTATACAAGCGTCTCAAATAAACCCTTTCTTTAACTTATTCTCACCACGCCATCCAGCCACATGGCTCCCGGATCTGACAGCCTTTCACAGTCGTTTCTGTGTCTGTGTTGATCACCGCGGCCCATATATACATTCCACATAGCACCACATTATACCCATCCTTCCACATGATATACACCATAACAACGAGAAGGGTACTTGTTTAGACTCCGTCGTTTGCGGTGGCTTTTGCTCCCTTCCCCTGTCATGGGCCCGTATGTGCCGCCAGGCCAGTCGCCGCCCTTTGAGGTTGTCGATGACTTGCACCATGGCGCGTGGGTAATTATCACTGCTGCACTGGGACTGGTTGTGTCCTTGGTGTGTTTCTTAATTCGGTTATATGTGCGGCTCATGCTGATACCGCCGTTTGCGCGCGATGATTGGGTTTTGTTGGGTGCTACGGTGAGTTGCCTCGAAAATTCGAGTCAAATTTGGGCCGGATGAGTTACCTTAGTACACTGCTAACATGTATTATTGATTGCTGTACAGGCTGTCGCCGTGGTGCAATCAAGTCTCGTCTTCTATGCCTGCTCGCGCGGGTTCGGGACTTCTATATCGTTATTGAAGGATGGTCGACTCGATCAGATCCAAGCTGTAAGTCGCTATTTGATATTCTATTATCTTGTTTGCATGGACCCAAACTGAGCAGCTACCTAAGTTAATTGCAACAAGCGATATCATCGCTCTCATAATCATCTACCTCTCCAAATGCTGCGTCGTGGCTATCTACCTCCGCCTCACACCGCAGAAACCACATAACCGTGCATCCTGGGCGACACTAGCTCTGTGCACTGCCTGGGTAATCCCGGCTATATTCATCGTCTTAGTCAACTGTGAGCTAAACACACCTTGGCGGAGTGACGGCGGCGAATGCAGCGACTTGGTATGTGAAACCACCAATGATATACTATATGCATCGACTTCCCTGAGGCCGTCTCTAATCTCGCAAGTGTAGTACATACGATGGCAATTCATCGCCGCAGTCGACGTTATAACCGAGCTCCTCCTCTTCCTTCTCGCCGTGATCCTCCTAAAAGGTCTGTTTATGTCCGTTCGCCGCAAATTAGCCGTCGGATTTGCATTTATATTTCGCTTTCCGTGAGTAAAACACGCATCCCCAATCTCAACCCCAAGGCTAACCGCAAAATGCCAGTCTCATAATTTTCTCCCTAATCCACATCTCGTCCCTCCACGCAGCCCTAAACAACAAAGACACAACCCTCGCCGCCGTCAAACCAACAATCTGGATGCAAGTCGAGCTTCACTACGCCCTAGTCGCATGCAGCGTATTCTGTCTCCGACCTTTCATGGCAGCCGTCAGCACAAACTACGGTACAGCGGGCGACTCGACGCTAGAGAATAGCGCGTCGAGATCAAACGGTACGAAAGAAAGCTCGAAGACCGGGTCTGGGTCCGGGTCCGGCTCGAATTCGAATACCGCTTCGAGGTCCATGTCGCAGTCCCGCATACAGAGGAAAAGAGCCGGGACAGGTTCAAAGCCACCGCTAGTTACTCCGGCCGTTAGTGGCCCTGGTTCTAGCTCTGGGCTGCAACAGTCGGAGAATCAGCGCCCCCCGCCTGGACCCTTCGTTGTGTGTTGATACCAGTCCCCGTGCGCACGGAGCGCTTGGGAAAAACCGAAAGGATGCGAAGAGTGGCAGATCGGATACGGTGCGTGAGCCTGTACGTCGGTCGATGTTCCCGCTCAGCGCACCGCGCAAGAATCTGGGCTTTCAGGTACAGGAGAAGGGGAAGAATGGCGCGAGGGCTGGGTCTGTGGGTTCATTTGCGACAGAATCTGATTTGATCGAGCTTGTACCGAGGCCGCATAACCGGCATGCGAGTGGTGCGACTGAGCGAGTGGATGATGGGGAGGGGCCTGATAAGATGGTTATTCATAAGGAGATTCGGTACTCGATTCAATATGAAGATGAGGCGGAGGTGAGGAGGCGGGAGGATTTGAAGATTAATTCTGTTGATGTCTGTGCTTATGTATAATTTTTGTTTTATATTAAGGCTTCTGGTGTCATGTGTGGATGTAGGATATGGGATAGGGCTCCAGGGATGCATCATTTGCTCTGGTAGATGGGGAAGAAATAGATGCTGTATATGATATTGAAAACCCTAATGCCTGTAACGCCGGTCCTGTCGAGTCAAACCAATATTATGCTGGTGATGAAAGCTGTATCCCAATATTATAACGCTTCAGTTGCTTGGTCGCTTGAAAGGATGGGCTTCCGTGCTCCTGAAAAGAGAATTATTAGCTCGTTCATATAGGATAAACACAGCTGGGGAGCAAACATACAGCACATAGTCGTCCAGACTGATATGATCTGGCTCAGAAAAGATAAGGTAGAGGTATTTCAAAGTCTCGGCAAGCCAAAAGCTCTCCATTTTGTCCTGATGTTTTGGTTTCGAATGACGCACATCGTTGATAGACGAATGGCCAAACTTAGTCCGGGTTGCCTTATCAATGTTCTTAAACATGCGCCACGCGGAGTCCTGAAGAGTCTTATCTCCAGTAATCCGGTACATGACGAACAGAGATTCAAGAGCTTCAGGTCTAGAAGGGTAGTATGTTAGTAAAGTGCAGCAGAAGGAATGAGATGAAACCGTACCTGAGCTTATACGATGCGTCTCGAACACTAGTAACGCCAGGCGGCAAATGCTCAGCCTCAATATGGTCCTCCGCTTTCTCGCGGTCCTCCTCGGTACTGATAGAGCGCGATATGACATCTGACATCCACTGCTCTTCATCCCACGGACACTCGTCAATGTGCTTACAAGGACTGACCTTGAACACTTCCGGCATAATCCCTGTAGGCATAACATCATATGCCCAGACACAGCCGTCGGTAAGTCCCCGGGCAACATACATATCCTCCGGTCGATTGAAGACCTTGGCCCCAATAGCCACAGTGCCGCCCATGAAGCACTTGAGGTGATCAGGCGCATACTGGAAGGTCTTCGAGTCACCCCGCATTGCAACAACGTTAGCTGTGAAGAGAACGTGTTGGTCCTCGTCCTGGGTCATTCCCCTGAACAGTAGATTCTCGTTGAATGTTTCAATGGCCTTTTCGTACATGCGGTGATATTTGTCTGTCTGTGCGCCCAGGAGAATGTGTTCTTTGGGCAAGTACTCGTATGCCGAATCGGCACATCCGCCAATAGTGAACTCGGAGTCGTCGAACGTCATTCGGTCGGTGTCAATCCATGTCGGCCACATGCCCGGCATCCGGGTCTTGTCTTGTCCGATCTCGAGCTCGTTCATAATTCGCTGCACGGCGTCGTAGTACTTGGGATCACCGGTCAATTGGGTCAAGCGAGTGAACTCCATTGTCAAGGAGCCCATTTCTGCTAAGCTCGTGCGTGAGGATGGTGTGATTTCTTTGCCTTGGGCGGATCTGGGTATTGTCAGTCCCGAATATCGTTGCATATTCTTTAATATTGTGGCGTACCTAGTCCACTCCCAGCGTACCTGGGGCATGCGATTATGCGTATCAAACGCATTGAAGATCATCTCGCCCAGTTCGACAGCCTTTCTCAGCAGGATAGGATGTTTGCCCTCGGTCAGGTCATGAGCAGCAATAAAACCACCCATATAGCGAATGATGATCTCAAAGACAGGCACATGTCTGCTCTTAGTCGTCGTGAAATCGATTTCCTCCAGAGCCTCCAGGGCCAGTTGCAACTCATCGTCTAGCCCCATGATCACAAGCGCATCTAGCGAATCGACAAGAGTGGCACCCCAGCCATTGAAGGTATCCTGGTATCCTCCAGTGCGGGGTTTCACCTCGTCCCGCATCCACGCATGGTCCTTATATCCATTCCATGAATGAAGAAAAGCCTCCTTCACAGCATCCCGCTTCTTGAGTCTGGCATTGCGCTCGCCGCGCGTTTCTTCGGGGAAGTTATGCTGGATGCGGGGAATATTAGCTGGGCTTGTTGGCAATGGGATGTACTCTGTAACGGGAAATCGCTCGGTGACTTTATCTAGACGAATAGCATCTTGCCGAACGGTGCTGTCTTTTCTGGAGACTGGCTTTGCTAGGCGACCTCGATATGTTTTTGTACTAGGGAGCCAGAAGAAGAAAATGTATGTCGCGATAATCACAAACAATGCTGTTGATAAAGGTCGGTTTTTGCGCTTGTTATACATAATAAATGAATGCAGTAGGGGCGTGCCAAAATAACCAAAAAGGAAAAAAAAAAAAAAAAAAAGGAAATAGTCGTAGGAAGCCCAGAGAAGGAGTTGAATGGTGTACAAGTCAATTGTCAAGTGTAGGGACTAGTAGCAAAGGCCGACATTGGCGTCTCCAGGAGAATAAGATTCGCGACAGTTAGAACAAGCAAAAGAGGAAATGGACACAGTTTTACACAATGTGGCACGTCATGGATTGTGAGAGGTCTCAAGGAGTCAGACACGGCCGAGTTCTTTGGAGCTCCATTGATCGTCCTTGTGGCTGTCGATTTGGTGCAAGGCATGATGTTGCAGAGCATCGGACGATGATTGGCGCAAATTTGAGAATGTGCCCCCTTCAACACCGGGCCACGCAATCAGGGAAATCCGCAGGGTCCAAACAACATAATGTTATTATTAGTGTATCAATGGTCAAGTCTAGACTTGTGATAAAAGCGCCAAGAGGCTCTTCTGTGCCTCTAAGCTGTACTCTGTCTGAGGACGCCACCAACCCCACTGCGGCCCCTGACTCTCTCTGATGGAGTAGGTGTTGATCTTGTCGATATTTAGATGAAGATCGGGAAGCAGTAACAAGTTGCAAGTCTGAAAGCCTGCTTGTGTCTTCATGTCACATCGATAGGAAGCCGTTCATATGCACCATTTTGTGCTTTGGGAGTGGAGTCAAAGGGACTAGTATCAAGAAGTCGAGAAGCTGAGCTGAATGTGACCGCAAGGCTGACCTCGGGCACTTTCGAGCCATATCAATCTCTTTGCGGGCTAAAGAGGGGGGAAAGGAAGCAGCATTCTGAATATCTGAATTCTCTAATTGCAATACCATGTAATAGAAAGGGAAATGAATATAACAAAAGGGCAATTATCGTTGCAAGAAAAAGATTTGGTTTCCAGACAGTTGAAGTGTTAAGATGTTTGCTCTGTTTGCACTCCAGTGTTATATCGTGGGCTTTCATCTGGTGACCACTTGATCCTCCAGAACAATCTCATATACATAGAAATTGTCCAAAGGTAACGGATTCTTCTCACAATCAGTGTTTATACTAATCAAGCTATATAGATTGCAAAGCTCCCTTCCTGTTTAGGAATCGTCCTTTGTCATTCCTTCTGGCACTGGACTTGATCATCATTCTTATTGATCAATCTCTATATCTATATTGCATGGTCGCTACCTGCTACAGATCTCTTGAATCAATCCTCTAGTAGGACTGAAGACTGTCTAGGGGCTGATCACCGCCATCTTCTCAACACATCAGTTCCCCAATCGATATCTCTCAGCTCAACACTGCTGTGATCATCAGTTCCATCTCTTCTGCACCTGCCCAGAATATAAGAAGAAAACAAACATCAAAATGCCTATCACTGGGTAAATCCCCTCTTCAAATCTAACGCAAACCCCCAAACTAACCCAACTAAGTGTCTACTTCATCCCTTCAAACCCAAACGCCTCAACAGCCCTCCAAGTAATAACAGAGCGCCTCCGCGCCGCTTTCCCAAATGAAGAACTAACTCCAATCGGCCGCTGGGGCCTCGAGCAAAAGCTCCTCCGCGACACCCAAGGCCTACTCCCCTCTTCAAACTCAAACAAGAAACCCTCAAACCCACGCTACATGCAATTTCTCTCATTAACCCACTACCCAGCCCACGGTTTCATCTACACCTCGGAGCCAGAGAAGCCCATCCCAGCACCAAACCAAAATCAAAACCAAGGCGCGCGCGGCCCTGTAAATGCCATCGCGCCAGATCACTCCTCCCCGCCAATGGTTATGACGACTATCCCCCCTTCGTCATATGGGACCCTCTTCCAGCACTTCACCTACGCTTGCCAGCCCTTCTGGAACCACCGGTTCACGCTAGCTGTCCCGAACGGGATCGTCTATGAGGTTGGTGACTTCCGCGTGCGTCTTGGTGACGTGCGACAGACGTTCCCGACGGCGCGTGTGCGTGGCACAGTTGTTGAGATTGAGTGGCGTGGTCCGTCGGTTGTGGAGGCCATTCCTGTGGATCGGGAGGATGGATCGTTTGATGTTGGTGTTGGTGCTGGCGGTGGTTGTGATGTGGACGTTGAAGTCGCAGGTATTGACCTCGCTAGCTCTGCGATTGAAGAGTCGGATATCGATGCTGAGTATGCGGCGACTGCATCGCTGATTCGGGAGTTTTGGGGGAGGTTGGGCGTTGAGGCTCGGGAGGCGATTCTTATCCCGAATGTTGGGAGGGAGGTCAAGGATCGGTTGAGGAGGTGGAAGAAGGCTGGGTCTGGGGCTGATACTAAGGTTGATAGGACTGGCTCTGTGGTTGGTGAGCGTGCTGAGGAAGACCCTGATCCGTGGTCTGGGGCAGATGTTGCGAGGCAGTTTATGGAGGTTTTGAGGTTTAATCGATAGCTGTATGCTTAAATGGTGGGCTTTGGTATGGATGAATGGTTAGGTTACTTCTTAAACGCTTGCTACGGTATTTCGTGGACATGGACATGGACATGGCTGGTTGGCACAGGGTGATGTTGAAAGCCCAGTACCATCAGAATTATAGGGAGAGGGAGAGAGCCATCATTCCTATATTATGAACACTTGACCCAAAGTACCGCCCAGTCCACTCCGTCTGCATTTCAAAGCACACGCTTGATCGTAAATCATCCAAAATGTATAGCCTAGTGAGTATAGACTACAGGAAATCGGTATTGGAAAATTGAAATGGAAGAGAAACATCCTCGTTAAAAAACCGCGACGTCAGCTAACATTGAAAAAGGCGCACGGTGGGAACGCGGCGTTTATTTTTGCATCATGAGCTGAACGAACTCGTTGTCTATATGGAGACGGAGAGGTTAGCATTTGGGGAGGCAAGTGCCCGTAGGCTCCAAGATTGTTTCCAAAACATACAGTCGATCCGGCCATCACCATCCTGGTCCGCCTCGCGGATCATCTCGTCCACCTCGTCGTCGGTCAGCTTCTCGCCGATGGAAGTCATGACGTGGCGAAGCTCGGCGGCGGAAATGAACCCGTTGTTATCGCGATCGAAGACCTTGAATGCCTCGCGGATCTCCTCCTCGGAATCGGTATCCTTCATCTTACGAGCCATCATTGTAAGGAATTCTACCGCACGTCAGTAGCCGTCTCTCGTTTATACCAGTAGATTATGGTGAAGTACCGGGGAAGTCAATAGTGCCGTTGTTGTCGGCATCAACCTCGTTGATCATATCCTGCAATTCGGACTCGGAGGGGTTCTGACCCAGCGAGCGCATGACTGTGCCAAGTTCCTTGGTGGTGATTTGCCCTATTCGTAGGATTGCATGTTAGAATGTTTTCTTTTCTCTCGAGATTCCATCGCCGAGGACCCTGCTGTGGGCTCGACTAAGCTGTGTCGGGCGCGACCACACGTACCATCGCCATCCTTGTCCTATTTCGCAACAAAACAAACCCCGGTCAGCATGTATTCGATGATCACATCTTCAATGTGTGTGTGGTGTCACTCACAAACAGGGAGAAGGCCTCCTTGTACTCAGAAACTTGCTCTTCGGTGAGGGAATCGGCCTAGAGAATACGATGGTCAGGGAGGTTCAGCAGGGACGATGCCCCGCAATGTGGGGGGTTTTGTTGTCGATTATTCTCGACAACACAACTGATAAGTCAGGGGGATCATGGACATACCATGATGAATGTAGGTGGAAAATACAACAAAGTAAGGAGGGGTCAAATGAAGAAGAGGGTTAAGGGGAGCAGCCTTACGAGAGTAACCAAAATAGCGTGTCTGAGGTGCCCAGTCAGCGTCGTTTCGTCTCAGGGCGGTGGGACTCTCCTGGGGCTGAATGTTGCCACTGGCTGGGCATATGCATTGGTATTTCTTTTTTCTTCTGTTATCTCTTGATATCTAATGAGATCTACTCTGTACATGTGGATATACCTTTTCAATCTTTTGAAAAGTACTATCTTATATATTTCCTTCCTCATCTTGTATGATGTGGATGTAACGCTGGACAAGAAAGCTTGATCCCGTGGCCCAGGGCTATTACGATCGAGCTAACAGTGATACTATACCAGAGTAGACAATGGGATTTGATTGCTTTAATTGCATTAGGAAGGTCTTGGCTTTTGTTTTATCTTGGATCTCGTTTCCAAGGTTATATCTAGTACTTTGTAGGGTGTAGACCTGCGGGTGTATTTATAGACCTGGAACCAAGCTGACTATAAGACATATTATAATACCCTATATCAATGAAACATAGTTGTTCGGTTATTCTCCAGTCTATTAGTCTTCGAATTTGCATTACCTTGAGAACATACATATAGTTACCTATTTGGGCCACATTGTGCTCGAAAATCCGGGGGTCCACTGTCAATGCCACTTTTAGTTAAAGCACACGAGCCATATAGTAAGCCATTTGAAGCTACCTAGGGGCTGGCATGAGAGAGACATCGGTATATTTCTAGTAGAGAATATGTGCAAATCAAGCTGTCTTTATATCTTACCCAGCCATACCAAAATTACCACATTCCACGTGGACAAAACCACATATTACATGATGAATACCATACGTGACCCCTTCCGACATGTGGAGAGCTCCTATCAACTTCTGGCTACATCGAGACTCTAAACCATTCAATCCCAGCCTAACACTCCCACCTGATCATGATTCCTATAACCTCAACAAACTAATAAATCAGCCACACAACTCGATCCTCCGGACGCCCTCACGATGTGGCGGGATCGAACCAACCTGTATGCAACCCCATATACCCTACCCTACCCCAAGCGCAACCCGTCAGCGCCGGGAAAGAGCCAGAAAAGAAAAGAAACACCACCCACAAGACCAACCTACAAATCATAACAGCAACTAACACTCCACCTCCAAACATAGCTACTTCTCCTACCGCCAATCCCTCATCCACCACCCAGCCAAAAAGCCACACTTCACACCAACAAATGGCTTCTCCGACACACCCTCGCACCCGGAGGAAAACAGGCGCCTAATACCCGAAACGGACGAAGATGGCGACATGGTCATCGAGATGGACCTCCTCCCGCCGCGCTGGGTCGACGTGCAGGAAGAGGTCTCCGAGCTGTTGTCCGAGATCGCCCAGAACTCCGCCCAACTCGACAAGCTACACCAGAAACACCTTCTTCCCGGCTTCGGCGACGAGGAGCTGCGCAGGCAGGACGAGGGCGTTATCGAGAGCTTGACGCAGGATGTCACGCGCTCCTTTCATGATTGCCAGCGCTCTATCATGCGCATCGAGACTATGGTCGGCGAGTCTAAGGCGCATGGTGGTGTTACGAGTGGGGAGGAGACTATGGCGAAAAATATTCAGATTTCGCTTGCTGCGAGGGTGCAGGAGGCCAGTGCTAGGTTTAGGAAGAAGCAAAGTACTTATTTACGGAGTATGGGACCACTTCTTTCTTTTTGTTTCGTTCTTGTTGTTCTCTTTCCGTGGCACAGGCGGAATCGGTTGGTTCAAATATGCTAATGCGATTATTTGTTTCTACGCAGAATTACGAGATCTCGAGGGTATCGCGACGCCGTTCGATGGCGCGCCTACGCAGGCCCAGAACCCATACACGGATCCGTCGATGATGGAGTCAGATGCCGACAGGTCCTTTTCGCAGACGATGTTGCAGGAGACCTCACAACGACAGACCGGTCAGAATGATGCTGCTATTGCGCAGCGGGAGCGCGAGATCAACGATATCGCAAAGGGCATTATTGAACTCTCGGATATTTTCCGTGAACTGCAGACCATGATTATCGACCAAGGAACCATGTTAGACCGTATAGATTACAACGTCGAGCGAATGGGCACCGAGGTGAAGGCTGCGGACAAGGAGCTGAAAGTGGTATGTTACCTTTCTTTTCTTTTCTTTTCATTCAATGTCGCTAGAATGAGAAACTGACTCATATAGGCTACGGGTTATCAACAACGAACCACTAAGCGTAAGATCATGCTATTACTTCTCCTTGTCGTGGTGGGTATGATCATTTTACTGGTCGTGAAACCGAAGGGGGGCAGTTCAAAGCCGCCACCACCTCCAGAAGATGAATCTTCAAACAATATCCGCTCTGTGTTGTCTTACCGGGGGCGAAGGCATCAGTTGTCGAACCGCTTCGCGCGAGATCGGTGGATGGATCCGGATATATTCCGATGACATTTCTTTTGCAAATAGAATGGGTTCATAGTTAATGTGACGAGAAGAGCAGACATCCCCGTTGCATATCGATAGTTGCTGTATTGCTTAGTTCTAGTCGCAAGCAAATAGGCACGTAAACACAAGTATATGGAGACACTAGACACCATGCAAGACACTGGCACGGAGAAAATGCGGAGAGAATCGGACTACGAGTCTGATCAATGCCATATATTACATGGTCCAACTCATACATTTAGTTACTTCATACACAAAAGTATGATATCTAGCATAAACCGAAATAATGCCAAGAGGAAATCGATAGAATAAGAAAGAAATGAATAAATCACACCAAAACAAGAGAAGCCGACGCACATAAACCACCAAGGTAAAATCTGGCCTCGACCATTATGCTTCAAGCTCACTTACTGTTTGCCTGAGTGGCAAGCAGATCGGCAACATCAGCATCTAGCTCGCCGGCCGCAAAAGCCGCATAGTCCTCCTCGCCATGCGAGATCTTGCGCCTCTTTGCATGACCATCGGCAGCGACATTAAAGTCATTGCCATGACTCGAAGAAGTGGTAGTGGGCTTATCAATGATGGTAGACCCGTTGCCTGACTGCTGCATATCGGGGATGTTCATGGGGTTCCATTCTGAAGTGTCCTCGTCCGCCTCTTCCGTAAACGGGCCGCGGCGAAGCTGCTGCTTTTCTGGCTGTGGGGACCCCACCGGCGTAATAGCTTCCACCGGGGGAGGTGTCAGAGCTTCGACTTCTGGGCGGACGGATGCATCACCGTGTCCGCTGTGTTCGCCGGGGTTTGTAGAGGACTCTTCGCTGGGTAGACCGCGCATAATCGCATCTTCGACTTCGCGTTTCTCGGTATCGACTGAGGCTTTCTTCTGCGCGATCTCGGTGCTAAGGCCTTCCTCCTTCGATAGCTCTGCACGGTTGGTCTGGAGAATCTTCTCAAGCCCATCGATCAAGGCGCGGCGCGACTTGATTACCTCAGAGACGGAGTTTTCTGCGTTGGCAAGCGTCTTCAAGAGTGAACTTAGACGCGCGGCGTGTACAGGCAGCGTAGGCTTCGGTGTCTTGGAGTCGTGAAGCTTATTGAACTCCGAAGTAGCGCTTGTGGCGGAGTTGGTGGAGTTGATGACAGCCTTGTTGAGAGTAACCTGCAATGGGTTGAGAGGCTGTAGTTCGGACGGGGTGGATCCCGAAGAAGTGTCCTTGAAGAAAGATCCTCCGAGGGTTTGTTTCTTGTTTGTGGGACGAGCTTTGTCGAGTTCTGTAACATGATCAGTTTGGCTAGTCACTCGTGCGTATTGATCCGACCTACCGTCTATACGAGCTTCCACTGCATCCAAAATAGGACCATCGAATACACTGCGTTGTCTCCAGACCTCCACGACCCGGCGGATCCTTTGTTGATATTCACCCGGCGAACCCTTGTAAGCCGCTGACGTAGCGTCGACAATTATCTATTGTTCTGTTAGTTTGAGTTGCAATGCCGGACCGGTAGGGAGACGGACTGGGGATAACGCAATAAGGAAATCATGTTTTCCGCGTACTTTCGATTGCTGGGCAACCTCTGTGTATATGATCAGCAAGCAGAGCGGAGCTCGGGTGTGGGAGGATATGTATACCATTAGCTAGGTAGATCAAGTTGAGTCGCTTGGGAGGCGGCGATTCGCGAATCTTTTGAAGCCAAATTTGTCCAGTCCGTTCAGCATGGCGTCTAAATTTACAGTCAAAAATTAGCAAGTCTCTTTGAGATTGGAGTAAGCGTCTGTACCTGTGGAACATGACCCATTGCGCAACAGTAACGATGCTCTCCTGCGTGTCGTTCAGAGCTGATAGCTTTGCTTTGACAGCGTCATCAGTAAAAGCCATAATGATAGAAATAGTAAGCACTTGAATTAAGCAGCAAGCTCTTGAGAAGTGAAATTATCGGATCTGAAGTGCAAGTCGCAATCACTGTGAAAGCAAATAGGAAACGAGGAGCGATTGAAGATCACTGGTGGGATTTAAAACTGCAGCTAAGTTGCAATCAAGAAAAGCCACCAGAACAAAGCAAAAGGGATATCAAACAAAGATCTCAACTCTCAATCTTCTTCACCACAAGTGAAGTTGAAGTGGTCTGTACCCCAAAGCTTGAAACATGGATAAGCTTACCGCCCCGGAACCGGCAGAACAACGGGCCTCCGAGCCCGCCCCGGCCACACCTGTCAACACTGCTTCCTATAACAATCAACTTCCTGACCCTTTGATTACTTCTTCTCAAGACCATCTCCTTGATTCAAACGTCTTTATTGAATCATACAACAGTCAAGTACAATCCATTCCCAGCATGGCTGACCGTTTCCCTTCCCTAGAGGACTTCTCTGAGGGTATGCTCAACCCACCTTACTTGCTCTCCTTACACCGGAGCTAACATGACCCGCATTTAGGCCAAACCGAAGTAGCTGACGTCCAAGCCACCACCGATGATGATTTCCTTGCCCGTGAGCGTGCCGCGCTCGGTGAAGATGCCGAGCAATTCGCTACTTCTCAAGACCACGTTGCCGGCGCCAATGTAGGCACGATGGATGACGACCTTCTCGGCGGAGGTGATGAGCCCATTGAGGAAATTGGCCAATTTGAATCATCCTTCCCCTCCGTTGCGACACAGAACCAGAATGAGGTATGAATTGGCTATTGGATACATTGTGGTGAACATACAGTATGCTGACCAGGGGTTACATCTATGCAGCGCGTTGCTCCCGGTGGCACAATCACTGGCTCCGGCTCACCTTTCCCCCGCACCGGATACCAGAGCGCGCAGGAACCTGAGGATGAGGGAGATGCTGTTCGGTGAGTTGGATCTCAGGCTCTGAATGACGGGGCGCATTGCCTTTGCGATTTGCATTCATCTTGTTTCGGCTCTGGTTCCCAAGCTAACGTCTGTTTTTCCATCCTCAGTGAATGGCGCGAGAAGCGTGATTCTGAGATCGCCCGCCGTGCAGAGGTCTCCGCCGAGAAGAAGGCCAGTACCGTCAAGAAGGCACAAGAGGATATTGACGACTTCTACGTTTCCTACAACAACAAGGCCGATAAGAACCGCTCCCACGCCCGCGCCGAGGCCGAACAGTTCCTCGCGAACCGGGAGGATACATCTGCGGGTGGCACTAGCTGGGAGCGCATTGCTAAGCTGGTTGATGTATCGGGCAAGGGCTCCGCGGGCGGTGCCAGCGGCTCCGGCAAGGAGCGTTTCCGTGAATTGTTGATCGACCTCCGAAAAGACCAGGAGGCTCCCGGCTCCAGCGGAATATAGGTGGTTTGCTTTGGCGCGTGGGGGATAGAAGATTCGGGAGTCCGGGGTTAAGACGTGGTATTCACAAGTTTCCCACATTTACTCATATGATATGGCTTTTTCTACATCCCCCTCCCCGCATTATTTGGTAGCCTGGCCGTGATCTGGCCGCTACGTCAATTGTTCTCTTTATTTTATTTTACTCAACGCAGCGAAGTCTCTTAGGGGGGTTTGTAAATTAGTATCTCACTCAAATTGATAGCATCGTTAATACCACGGATTTCCTTCGCCGGCCGATTAGCTCTGATGAATGGAATGTTACAAATGTACGATAATATTGGGAGTAGTTGCTAACCTGTTCTCGGATTAAGAGAAATAAATAAATGCATACTCAATTCATATCATCATCGCTTTTTGCATATCCTTAGTCAAGCTCGGTAACGTCGCCACCGGGCTCACCCACTTCCTGCTTCCCCTCGTCTTCCAACTCCTTCAATTTCTTCTGGCCCTCTGCTGTCGTAGCATCCACAATCCCTTCCTCCAAGCTGAGCATACCACCATTGCCCAATTGCTCCACAACGACCTCTGCCTCATCAACGGACATCTTGCCGAGAACCTTGTTGACTTCGTCCAAGGACTCGGTTGCCAGTGCCTTTTGCAGGTCTTCAGGGAAAGCGTCGAAGATCTTGCGTGCCTCAATCTCAACGGGGTCTTCGCTGTTGGCGCCGGGAAGGTTGATGGTTATCTTGGTGTTGGGGTCAACGGCGTGCAGCTGGATTTGCTCTACGCCCGCAGGATCGTTGGACGCTGAGCCGTCCTTGCTAAGTTCAGCGGAGCGGGATTTGATACGAGCGTAAGTTTCATTGACATCATTAAGGAACAGGGTTGATGCGCAGTGATCTTTAGTGGTGATGCTAGAAGTTTATATGTTAGCCATTGACTGAAGAAGAGAAAATGAAATACGGGCAGAAGATTGGCATACCGAGTGAAGAACAGCTGGATACCGTCACGACCAAGCGAACGGCAGTATTGCAGAAGAAGACCTTGGTGCACGCACTGGCGAGCATAGTCATCTTGACCCTTGAGCTGACTGTTGAACGCCTCAACGAGTAGACCGTCAGTCTCTTTCTCGGCGACAATTTCCGGGTTCGCTGAGATGAACTGTAGATAGGCCTTGTAGTCTCCAGGCTTGAGCTGAGCAAACTTCTTCGCTAGCGGGCTAATCTCGACATCGGCAGGATCTTCATCATCGCCCTCATCATCGGCCTTGGCGGCGGAGCTTCCTGCACCAGGGTTCAGGAGTTCAACAGAGCTCTCCTTTGCTTTGGCAGCCGCCTTCTCCTTCTCAGCAATCCTGGCCACATGCGATTGATTGAAACCTTCATGTAGCTTATCGCTGGTGATCTTGGAGCCTTCCTCCTTCTCAAGTTGCGCAAGCTTTGCGAACAATTCCTTTTGAAGTGCTTGAATCTTTTCCAAGTGTCCATTCACACCCTGGATGTATGCCTTGAAGAGGTTCTCAGGCTTAGAATCGCCAATTTCCTTTTTCACCTGGTCCACCAGTGAGCTCATCATCTGGGAAAACTTGGGTTGTTCCGGCTCGTGTGTGTATACTCCTTCCGGCGGGGTGGGGGCTTGATCTTCGGCGGGATTGCTGGCGAACTCCATGATTGTAGTGAAAATGAACTCGTCGGGGGATGCAGACGAGTCTTCGTGCTTCTTCAGAGACCCAAGAAGCTTGTCGATGCGTGACAACAATCCATCATTAATTATGCGCTCGTACTTCAAGGTTTTGATTTCATGACGACGCTGCTCTCGTTGCTGGTGAATCTGGGCTTGCTTTGCTCGGATAAAAGAGCGTTTGTCGACATTGGGATGAACTTCGATATCCGAGTCATCTGACAGCTCCAAGGCGTCCCATTTGCTGTAGTCAAGCACCATCTTGTCTGACAGTGAGTGTGCAGGAGTAGAGGTGGGGTGGTGTATCAGCGGCAGAGGAAACAGGGGAGGAACAAAAGTTTTTGACGATCCTGATGCAAATGACAATTCAGCAAATTTACCGATATATTTTTGAAGCGTTTCAACCTAGTGAAACTCGAAAGAAATGAAGCTTCTGGCCCAGGACAGATGAAGTATCTAGAGCTCTCGACCGGCTTCCATGGGCGGTAAGCACGGGCAAAATCACGAGCGGTCGACTAAGGCAAAACCGGCCCCGAAAACCGCTTTGCCGATGACCGTGGGCGTCGGACGAAGCTCCAGACACATCCGCTCCTAGTCCATTGCACGTTCCAAGGAGCTGAATGTGTGCCATGTGATGTGCTCAACTTGAACTTTTTCCCTTTAGATATGGCATGTCGACGTCTTATTCGGTGACATCATTGTAACTCCAATTCCGTTTCGATCCTTGTCCGATCCGACTCCGAGATGCGCAGTGCCAGGCTGCCTGTGTCTCTGGCCTTGGGTGTCAGCCCACGGCAGGCTTTGAGACCATATAGCTCCTTTACTCGCGACCTACTTCCTAAAGCGAGACCGCCTATTATCTCTTCCGCCGACCACAATGGGTTGAACCGTCTCTATTCAACCGCCTCGGGTACACTCCGGGATGGTGCGAACCCACTCTTGCTTCAAAACAACAGCTTCAAATATACCCCTTCTACGTCTCGCATTGTCTCCCAAGCACGCCTTTTATGTTCAACTTCCCAACTTTTCCAAGCGAAACCATCCGCATCCTCCACAGTGCCAACTACCCGGTCAGCTCCAGAACTAAAAGAAGAAGTGGAGGAGGACAAGGGCTTCGAATTGTCTGAGCGAGCAGCGCAGGCAGCGCAGGTCAACATGAGCGCCAGATTGGCCAAGGACGGCGCATCGGGAAAGAAATCCGGATTCTCCGAAATCTGGCGGCTTTTGAAGATCGCGCGCCCTGAATCCAAGGCCCTTGGTTTCGCCTTCTTTTTCCTCCTAATCTCCTCTTCAATCACAATGGCAGTTCCCTTCTCCATTGGTAAAATCATGGACTCTGCCACCAAGAGCGTAACCGAAGGAGGGGGCGAACTGTTCGGCTTGAGCATGCCCATGTTTTACACTGCTCTCGGTGGAATTCTACTTCTGGGTGCTGGTGCAAACTATGGGCGCATCATCATTCTTCGAATTGTTGGTGAGCGAATTGTTGCTAGGCTGCGTTCCAAGCTTTTCCGTCAAACCTTCGTGCAGGATGCCGAGTTCTTTGATGCCAACCGGGTTGGTGATCTGATCTCGCGCCTTAGCTCCGACACTATCATTGTTGGCAAGAGTATCACGCAGAACCTGTCCGATGGTCTACGAGCTGCTGTTAGCGGTGCAGCTGGTTTCAGTCTGATGGCCTATACTAGTGCAAAGCTGTCTACTATCTTGCTTGTGTTGCTTCCTCCAATTGGTCTCGGCGCTCTCTTTTACGGTCGAGCCATTAGGAACATCAGTCGCAAAATGCAAAAGAACCTGGGATCGTTGACTAAGATTGCGGAAGAGCGCCTGGGCAACGTCAAGACTAGTCAGTCGTTTGCCGGTGAAGTTATCGAAGTCAACCGGTACAACAAACAAGTTCGCAAAATATTCGAGCTTGGCAAAAAAGAGTCTCTGATTAGCGCAACCTTCTTCAGCTCGGTGAGTCGAAAGTCTTGATTCTTTCTGGCTTCTTATTGATTTTGACTGACTTCTTCCTAGACTGGCTTGATGGGCAACATGACGATCTTGACCCTGCTTTATGTCGGCGGTGGGATGGTTCAATCGGGTGCTATCAGCATTGGAGAATTGACTTCGTTTTTAATGTACACTGCTTATGCAGGCTCCAGCATGTTCGGTCTCTCCAGCTTCTATTCAGAGCTGATGAAAGGTGTGGGTGCGGCGAGTCGACTCTTTGAGCTGCAAGATCGTGAGCCCACGATTCACCCAACCAAGGGTCTCAAGGTCGAGACCGCGCGTGGACCCATTCGATTTGAGAACGTCACGTTCTGCTACCCTACCCGCCCCGCTGTGAAGATCTTCCAGGAATTGAACTTCGAGATTCCTCAAGGAACTAACGTTGCGATCGTTGGACCATCTGGTGGAGGCAAATCTACCATTGCATCCATTTTGCTCCGGTTCTATAACCCCACCGAGGGCCGGGTCTTGATCAACGGGAAAGATATCAAGGGCATGAACGCCAAGTCCCTTCGCAGAAAGATTGGCGTTGTTTCCCAAGAGCCTGTGCTCTTCTCTGGAACAATCGCCGAGAACATCGCTTACGGCATTCCTCAAGCAACACGATCGGAGATCATTGCTGCTGCGCGCAAGGCCAATTGCCAATTCATCAGTGACTTCGTAAGTCCGCCAACCAGCTATTATTTTGGCGAACCTAGCTAACCTAGTACAGCCTGATGGACTCGATACTCACGTTGGAGCCCGTGGAGCCCAGTTGTCTGGCGGTCAGAAGCAGCGCATTGCCATTGCGCGTGCCCTTATCAAGGAACCTGACATTCTGATTCTGGATGAAGCCACTTCGGCCCTCGACGCCGAATCCGAGACTCTCGTCAACAGTGCGTTGGCCGCTCTGCTTCGCGGCAACAACACGACAATCAGCATTGCCCACCGTCTTTCCACCATCAAGCGCTCCGACACCATCATTGTCCTTGGCCCTGACGGCAAGGTCGCCGAGCAAGGCTCCTACGAGGAGCTCAGCTCTCACCCGGATGGCGCCTTTACGAAGCTCATGGAATGGCAAATGAGTGGTGGCGAAACAACGCCACCTCCGGTCAAGTCTATGGAGACAGATCAGCTCTGGGAGTTCCAGAAGGAGGAGTTAGAGCCTGAGCTGGAGGAAGATGACGTAGAAGAGGTAGAGGAGACAGCCTCTTCGAAGAAGGAGTGATCGTATTCCACACCTTGTTTACTCCTGACCCTACCGTTACACGGCCATCTCCTTACGATGTCTTTTCATTCTTGTTGATTTTTCTCCTTGGAATACATGTTCCCTCATCTACACTCACCTCTCACTCTTCCTCTCTTCTCATACTCCCGCACATTTTGCATGTTAGATTTTGCGATAGATACTAAGTCAGCAATTACTGTGTACAAATCTCGATATCAATATTATTGTTTCATTGTTTGTTCGGGGCACCGCTCTACAACCTTGTCCAGACCCCAAATGTACAACACAAGCTATGGCAGTCGCAGATGAGCTCTCACAGGAGAACTCATAGATCGCCTGTCCCGGAGTCCCGTGCGGGTGGTCCCGCGGCCGCCCGCCTGGGCGACGTATCTTGCTTAGTAACCAGTCATATGCCAACGTCAAACGGCGCATTACAGCTCTTTGATATGAGATAATCCCCTTATTTTTACAGAATATTTTACTTTTACATAGGAAGTGGGGTTGAAAAGACAGACATGAACCGCATACGTAGTCTCATCGCCCGTCCGGCGGCGTACGAACGACTGCAGGACTCCGCTGCAGACGACACCGATGAGACAACATATACGCAGCGACAGCTGCAGTCTCACTTTTCAAGATTACAGTATGGCATATTCTTCCTCCTCGGAGTGTCTATGTTGTGGGCCTGGTAGGTGGAACTCAACAATCTCCGAACCCGGAGGAACAAGCTACATACATGTGTGAGTTGAGCCAACCGAAACTAATGCGGAGCACGATCTAGGAACATGTTCCTCGCCGCAGCACCATATTTCTACAGCCGGTTCCAGTCCGATGACTGGACAAGACTACACTACCAACCGTCGATCCAGTCCATGTCAACCGTCACCAACCTCGGAGCCGCCTATGCCCTAGCAAAGCTACAGAAGAACGCCTCCTATCCACGGCGAATAACGTTTTCGCTGTTGCTGAACTCTGTTGTTTTCACTATTTTGGCCTTCTCAGCAGTAGTCATGACCGATTCCTCGCCGCGAGCGTACTTTGGTTTCTTGATGGTGATGGTGTGCGCCGCGAGTCTGGCCACTGGTATCAACCAGAATGGCGTCTTTGCATACGTCTCCGGGTTCGGTAGAGAGGAATATACCCAGGCTATTATGGGTGGACAGGGTGTTGCCGGTGTGTTGCCTTGCATTGTTCAGATCTTCTCTGTGCTGGCTGTGCCGCCGAAGGAGGATAGCGTCGGTCGAGACCAAGGTCAAGACCAAGACCCCAGCATGCCCCAGACGACTTCGTCGACGTCTGCGTTTATATATTTTCTTACGTCTACGGGTGTCTCGGTCATTGCCCTGTTGGCTTTCCTCTACCTTCTGAGACAGCAACCCTCTTCGAGGCAAAAGTTGGCAAGGGATGACGATGAGTCTATTGCGGACGTCCGCGAACATTCCAAGACTGTCAGCCTCTGGACTCTGTTCGTTAAGCTGCGGTTTCTGGCATTTTCTGTGTTCGTCTGCTTTTTGGTTTCTATGGTGTTCCCAGTCTATACGGCCGAGATCAAGTCCGTCAACGACCCTGCCAGTTCACGGATGTACGATCCTAGTGTCTTCGTTCCTTTCGCATTTTTGCTTTGGAATCTGGGCGATTTGGCGGGGAGAATGTGTGTGGCTATCCCAGGAGTGTCATTGGGACAGCATCCTCAGGTGGCTGCCATTGTGGCTATTGCCCGTGTTATTTTCATTCCGATGTACCAGCTCTGCAACATCAACGGCGAAGGTGCTGCTGTCAAGAGTGACGTTTTCTATTTCCTTGTACAGTTCTTCTTTGGTGCCACCAATGGGTACCTGGGGACAAGCTGTATGATGGGCGCTAGTCACTGGGTTGTTGCCGATGAAAGACCGGCTGCTGGCGGATTCATGAGCCTGGTTCTTGTCGGTGGACTGGCTGCTGGGAGCTTGTTAAGTTTCTCTGTTGCCAGTGGTTGATTTTGGTGGCATATTTCGCTCATCCAGTAGACTCAGATGTAACGAATGATGAGCCATGAAAATTCTTCCGTTACTTGATCTCCGCGTGAGTACTCCTTTGTTAGCTGACCCATTGAGTCCTTTAATGTAGCCCCTGTTTTCCGTTTGAGGAGCCCTAAGTTGAGACTCCAAGTCGAAGTTTGCCGGCTGTCGCCTTCGCATTTTCAATCGCTCTTAAACACACCCAAGTCAATTGGGACCCTAAACGACCTCCTTAAACAGTTTCCCGCCATTTGATGTCTCCAATCAACTTCTATTGTAAATCTCTTATCATCTCATCTGGCGTTTGCCCACTCCGGTTCCCCTTCGTCCTTCGCCTCTCTCTTCTTCTTTTCTCTTCTCTTCTTTTCCCACACACCGTTCCCTCGTTTAATATTTGTTTTTTACATTTGTCTTTCAGTAAGGAGAACCTCTCTGGATGTCTTCGGTCGTATGTCTTACGGTAACTAGTTATTGTTCATGACGATTTTCGATTCCTTGGCTATGGGCGTCCGATGCCATGCCCTAGCTGTCCCCTCGTTCTGGGGTCTACTGAGTGGACTCCTTGCCTTGGTGAGTACTGATGTATAAGATTAAGTATTGAACGAGTATGTGTCTCATTCCAATCAATTCCTTTTTCACAGCTGTGCGTTTACTATGTGGGCTGGATCATCCACACTCTCTGCTTCCACCCTCTGAGTGGCTACCCTGGACCCAAGCTGGCTGCCATCACTCCTTTGGTTCACCTCATGTGGGACATCCAGGGTAAGCAGCACTCGACCATGAAGCGCCTCCATGATCAGTACGGAGACGTGGTCCGTATTGCTCCTAATGCTCTCGTTTACCGCGCCGCACCCGCCTGGAAGGATATCTACGGTCACCGCAAGAAGGGCCAAAAAGTCTTCGTCAAGGACCCGGCCTTGTATGCACCCACTCCCAACGGTGTTAATGCAATAATCACAGCCAATGAGGATAACCACTCCCGGATGCGCCGTTTGCTGACCCACGCCTTTTCCAACAAAGCCTTGCGCGAGCAGGAAGAAATCCTCCAGATGTACGCCAACATGTTCATGGAAAAACTTAAGGGCCTCATGGGGAGCGCCGCGTCCCAAACCATTGATATCACCTGCTGGTTCAACTTCACCACATTCGACCTCATTGGCGATCTCGCTTTTGGAGAACCCTTCGGCTGCTTGTCAAACAGCACATACCACTGGTGGGTCCGAATTATTCTGGATGCTGTCAAGGCAAGCGCCTACCTCAAGGTCTTTTGGTACTACCCTTTCCTCGTCCCCTTGGTGCGTGTCCTGGTCCCCAAGCACCTTCTCCAGAAACGTCAAGCCAGCTTCAACCTGAGCGTTGAGAAGGTCCGTCGTCGTCTCGCCCTGGGTGCTACCCGTCCCGACTTCACTTCATATATCCTTAAGCATTCCAAGGATGGGAAGGGCATGTCGCCTGAGGAGATGGATGCGAACTCGGCGGTCTTCGTCCTGGCCGGCAGCGAGACTACCGCTGCCCTTCTCTCTGGTGTGACATACTACCTTCTGCGCTACCGTGACAAGTACACACGCTTGGTCCGGGAAATTCGTGGTGCTTTTGACAAGGACACTGACATCAAGTTGTCCACCCTCGGGGACCTCCCGTACCTGAATGCTGTCCTGACTGAGGCAATGCGCATCTACCCGCCCATTCCTTCCATGCTTCCACGCATCGTTCCCGAAGGAGGAGCGATGATTAACGAGCAATACGTCCCTGGAAAGGTAATTACAACATGCCGGTGTGTGTTGCTTGCGGAAAAATATTCGAGCATGAACTTGTTCTAGAGAAGACAGGTCCCCCTCGGCTATTCCCATCTCAGCACAAAACACAATTTCAATTCCACGCCTCGATACTGACAGCAGTTGAATACAAACAGGTCTCCGTCTCCGTCTCGCTGTACTCTGCCTTCCGCGCCGCCTCGCACTTCAAGAACCCCGAGGCATTCGTCCCAGAGCGCTGGCTGAACGAGTCTGATGAGTACATCAATGACAAGAAGGAGGCCTTCCAGCCCTACTCCTACGGTCCACGCAACTGTCTTGGTCAACAGTAAGCACACATTCCATCACTGCCTGCTCACTCCATCCGTGTTTTCGCCTGAGCCATATCTGGAAGTGTTTGCTAATATTCCATCTACAGCCTCGCGAACGCCGAAATGCGTCTCCTGCTCGCCAAGCTCTTGTGGAACTTTGACCTAGAGCTTCTTCCTCAGTCTCTGAACTGGACTGATCAGAAGTCCTTCTCACTCTGGAGCCGTCCTGAACTGATGGTTAAGCTCTTCCGTGTCGGTGCTGGAACTGTTCTCTAAGTGTACGAATTTATGAAACGAACTGACAATATCTCCTTTTTTACTGCACATCCAGTTGGGATAGATCGTTGTCTCGACTGTGGAAAAGCATGGGTCCGAAAAGCGTTTGTTGAAAGCTTTGAAATGGCGTTTTCTTTCTTCTTGTCTCGGGGTTACGGCTAGGCTGTTTGTTTCGTCCTCCCTGGGGTTTTCAGTACATACATGCATCTAGTCATCCGCGGGTTACTACCCCGGTACAAAAGGTTGGGGATTTGGAAGTGGGCGTTTCTGCTAGAATAGAAAAAAATAGTCCTAATACATAACTACTCTTCTGTCAGAGGGCATAGCAACTTGGCGGGAAGCCGATAGGCGGTTTGTGATGGCTGTGGGATGTTCCTTGAAAAAGAAAAACACGAAGTTGTGTTTATTCTCATAAGTTAAGGTGCAAGTAGACAGAGTCATGTATTCGCATGGAAAAATGTATGTAGAATATGTATGAAGGTAGTGTATATTCAAGGTCCGGTATACTGGTGATCTATCCAAGGTATTGCATGTTATATTCCAACGCCAATCCCCAAGCCCACAATAGGTAAACAAATGATAACTCCTAACCTTGAAAATGACAAACACCATGTGACTCCCCCGTCTGCTAATGCTTTTTGTATACCAAGGAACCATCAGAAAAAGTCTTGTTCACCCAGCCATTGCGAGTCCATCGCGTAGGCCACCAAATCCGCTGCGCAACACATATCTTCATGTCCATGCTCCAAGTCGAGAAGTTCGAGGACAGCCTTTAGCCTGTGATCTAATGTTTGCTTGAGCTGCGAGATACCAGTTGGCACGTCCTTCGTCTGCCTCTCCTTGACGAGGGACTCGGCGATGTTCTGATCTTTTCCTTTGGCCATCTCCGGTTTCCGTGTCATCTTGTTGGGCGAGCAAGATGCAAGAGCTTTTCGCTGTGGCTGTGTAGGTGATGGTTCAGGTTTGCGGTTCTTGAAAAGGCTCTGAAGCAGAAATAGTAGCCAGACCAAGTTGGTGCGTGGGGAGTATTCTGCCCAGATGCCAGGGATATCCGCCACTTTTTCTGTTTCTGTGGGGCAACCAGTATAGAGTGTAGCGCGCATACTGATTTTCACTGTTAGCAAGCTGTCTAAGAAAGTAAATAACTAGGCATTGGAAAACATACTATCGGTAGGTGTTTCTTTGCATAATCTCGTCTTCGTCTTGGCCAATAGCATCGAACAATTGCTTCTTGTCCAGATCTGATGACGCAACCTCGGTGAGACCGGCGGGATCATCGGTCAGGAGCAGGTCCGCGCGAGAGAGTGAGTAGTCGATAATGGTAGTCTCGAGGGAGCTGATTCCAAATCCACTGGAGGATGGCTGTCGTGCAACGTCGAGCTCTGTGGGGGGATCCATGCAACCATCTTCCCGCGTCGATCGTATACAAACATTTCCCAAGTGAAGGTCTCGATGCTCAAACATAGCATACTCCTCTGCCCGGGCCAGAGCCATGGCAACTCCCCAGAAAATATCATAGATCTGGAAAATCGATGACCAAGCAAACTTCTCCAGTTCACATCCCGCATCATCCATCTCCACAATCGCCCATAGCTGCGTATCGGGATATGCTCTTTTGTTGGACGGATTAGGATTCATGCAGTCATCTTTGGTCTTCTTGTAGTGGTCCCATGCAATTTGGAAGGACTCTGGGAAACGACCTTGGACAACATGGATCTCTCGGAAGCGAGCAAAGCCAGGGATTGGATCTAGATACTTGAGCATCTTGACCTCGGAAACAATCTCGTCAATGGCGGTGAATTTTTTGGACCCGGGACCGCTCTTTGCTCGCAGAGGCACGACTTTGAAGACTCCATCGCCATATGATTTCAGTTTAGCTAGCTTTGATTTTGAGACCACTGGCCTACAAGCTTCTTCCCGCAGGTGAAGCTTGTAGACTTCACCGTAGGACCCCTCTGCGAGTTTTGCGACGTCGAACATGCTCGCTGATCGCGAAGCCCATGAGCTGAACTTCTGAATGCCTTGCGCAGCAATTGGAGACAAAGCCTCATTCAGAATTGGGCGAACATAATCGCTAGCTTTGCTGTCATGAATGACTCCGGACGATCGCCTGGGTGCAGGAATCTTCCTTTTTTCCGCTCTCCTTCTGTCGGAAGATGTACTTGGCTTTTCTCGATCCTCGCCTGTGGACTCTGACGTCGGAGCTGGGGAATCTGGTGTAATCGGAGGGAGACTGTCTGAATCCTTTGGGCATTCTCTGACCTCCACCGTCGTTTCGCATTGCGTTGATTTTGGCTTCGTCTCCTCCGGGGTGCATTCACCAGAGGATTGCGGCGTTGTCGGGGTGTCCGAGGTGTCCTCTGTCGCGGACGAATTTGATTCATCAGAGACGACTTTCGTCAGCTCTTGGTGCTGCTCGCTCTCAGTCTTTGTAGGCTCTGCACGATTGTCTGACTGAGGGGTTGAGTCGTCATGGATTGTCACTTGGGCTAGTTTCGCTTGGAGGTTTTCCACGGGGTCGACGCGTTGGGTCTTGGATCTGGTGTCCTTGACAGGGCTTCCTTGGTCGAATACCGCTCGGGGGGCATTGGCTCTTCGTTTCCCGTATACTCTGCGTTGAACCACTGACTTGGATTTGGATTGTTTGGGCTCCATTGGTGTCGCGTGACTTGAGACTGGCGAGTGTGACCGGGTCGACATCATTGGGGGAGTTTTATACACCCAGTATATTAATCTGGGGCTTGGAATACCTGTGGTAGTGGAATTAGGATGGTTCTGTTCGACCGAATGAGGTCAGGACAGTCAATCTGGGGCCGGAGTGCTGGATCGTCGACGGGTGTTGACGTTTAGCCTAATCAGGTTTAGCGCGGTGTTGCTGCGGTAAAAAATATTCGGCCGTTGGTCTTTGGAATTATATTGGACTGTTGGACTGTTGGACTGTTGTATATTTTAATCGATGTTTGATTTGTTGACTATTAAAAGGATAAAAAATCAGAATGCAATTGCACATTGGAGATAAATATTTGGGGATATGTCTATGTCCAGTAACAAAGGCACAAGTCCGGGGAAAGACTGCTATCCCACAAGCCTGGGGTATGTATATCTAGGGTAGATGTCGGGTTTTATACTCCCTACACGAGATACAACTTTTATTTTTCTTCCATTGCTCTGACATTGGACCTTCGGAGTCTTTCCCTTACATCGTACATGAAACGAACGTGGGACTCAGACCGTTGAAGATCTGCACCCCCGTGTTTCTGTACATTATTAGTATGACTTTCAGAAGCATCTGTATCCACATATCCCGTGTTTTTCCCCCTTTCTCTCGAGGGCTAGATTCGCGAAATAGTCAGAGATAATAAAGGAGAGTCTAGATATAAGCCGGATAACGCTGAACGGTGAATGGTCCAATATCATCTATAGTGGGCATCAAGCCGGGGCTGACCGGAATTGGTTCCTGCAAAGTCACATTGTGACGTACTAAGAAAGAATGGACGATACAATAAAAGAAAGAGAACAAGGAAGAATTAATTGATACAGGTAGAAGAGTAGATAGTTAGTAGTAAAATAATATACTATATATTATATATTATATATTATATATATAAAACAAAGAGAAGAGAAGTAAAATTAAAAAAAGTCCCAAGTCCCGGGGCACGCGCCTCGGATGTGCGCTTTTGCCTTTTTTTTCCCTTTTGCCCTCCCGCCTCTTCTCTACCTCTCCTACAACATAGAGAGTCTCATCCTAATGTCCTTTTAATACCTTTTTAATACCTTTTAATACTTTCTCAATGCGAGGGCATGGCGTTCAACTTCAACTGGTCGCCTTTGATGGCGGACGCGAGTTTTTACACTCGCGCCCAAGATCTGCTCACTGCCGCCCTTAATAAATCGCCAAAACCCCCAATAATCGTCGACGATATTCACGTCACCGAGTTGAACTTGGGATCTATTCCCCCGAACTCGAAATCTTGGAAATCGGTGACCTGGCCGAGGATCGCTTTCGCGGCATCTTTAAGATGTCATACACTGGCGACGCTTTTCTCACCTTGAAGACCCGGGTTCAGGCAAATCCGCTCAATACCTTCCTCCTCACACGACCAACTTTCGGCTCGCCAGTACCTCTTGCTGCCGCGTACGTCTTCAGTCTCACTTCTCCCCTTTAGATATATTTGCTGATATGCGATTCTAGTACTCCGCTCACTATACCTCTGCAAATCACCCTCTCCGATTTTAAACTCTCTGGGTTCGTTATACTAGTTTTCTCAAAACAAAAAGGAATCACAGTCGTGTTCCGTAATGATCCGCTTGAGTCGCTTAAGGTTTCGTCGACCTTCGATTCGATCCCGTTCGTGCGCGACTTCCTACAAAAAGAGATCGAAGCTCAACTCCGGATATTGTTTATGGACGAACTCCCAGCCATCATTCATCGACTGTCGCTCCGCTTGTGGGTTCCAGAATATCGCACGGGGGAGGAAATGAACGACGAGACCGATAACACGGCCAAGTCAAGCGAAGGCCCCGGTCAAGATCCTCTAGCTAGCCCGCCACAGGATCCCGTCGACTCCCTCGGAAATGCGTTAAATGAGTCCGAAATCGCGTCGCTCTCTCTAGATTCATCGGTCGAGACCCACTCCCTCTTCTCGCAAAAGAACCTCCTTCGCCTGGCCGCTCTGACAGATTCGCAACGTACTCTGTCCTTGTTCACTCCGTCGATCCAGGAAGTAGTGTACCGAGCATGGACCTCTCCAACCGATACCAGCGAATTCCCTTCGAGCGTGATCTCACCACTAAGCCCGACTCTTTCGCGAGAGCAGTCCCAAATGGGAAGCATGTCTTCCCTTCACGAAACCGCCAGCAATGCCTCCATGCAAAGTCGACCCTCCATGTCTAGCCATTCATTTAGCACCAGCACCTATGGTCTGAGTCTAGGCGCTGGACGTCATTCCAAAGCCCACGCTCGGAAACGTAAGAAGCGTGTTGTGGATCTGCGGCGCCCTAAGACAACCGATGACGCTATGAGCGTTAGCGATGAGAGTGTTATGACCGAGTCGTCCAGACCCCCCTCTATCGCCTCTGCACCTCTGCCTATTGTAAATGAGCCATCAGATGACCCAGTCACACCACCTCTGTCACCCGAGGTCGACTGCCACCTACCTATTATCCCCGAAAGGCATTTGCCCAGCTTCTCCCGCCCCACTCGTCGGGATGCGGACTTATCATACTCCCATGAGACTATCCGTGGACCCAAGGCAGAGGATGTGGACGCCACCCCTCGTGCTACTATGCGCGGTTATCCCCAGGAGAGGGCTGAGGCGGGACCGTCTAGCAACCAGCGGACCCCGTTGCCTGCGGCTGTTCTTCCCTTCTCCAAGGATGAGAACGCCAACGTCGATCCTGTCCTGGTCGACAGACTCGCCGGTGAAATCGCTCGTCGTATGCGTGAGGACAAACTTATGACAAACGCATGCAGCGGCTTCTGGAGCCGCCAGCACGAAGACAGTCCTCCTCCGGCGTATGGCCACTGAGCTCTTACCTCCATACATCCCTTTCGACTTGAGCAATCCTCGAGCATGACCGTTACGATTTCCTTTTCCGTTCTTTTCTTTTCTTTTCTGCATTTTTCTTACGGTTTCTTGGTTCTTTTTCTGTTCTTCCTCGTTTTTGGGCTAAACTGGTATTTCTTTGGAGCGGGATTGTACAAAACTGGGTTCTGTCATGGTACAGCTGGCGTTGAGTTTTGTTCGGGGGTTTCATTTTTATATGATACCACACTCATTAGCCATTGGGTTTTTTGTATTTTTTATTTATTTTGGGGCAGGTTATGGGGTCCCTAGAGAAAGGTTGGATATTTGGTGTCTAAATTATGATGTCTCCTTTGTTCTTGGAATCGAATAAATCGCCTAAATCGCCTAAATACCTCCGATGCGGGTAAAAAAGCTGGAGATAGCGCTAAACCCGGGAGGAACTTAGCTCCGCACCGGGCACCACCTCTTGGTTCCCACTCCTTTCTTTTCCATCATGTCATATCAATTCCAATATGGCGGGCATGTTCAAGAATGTGTTTGGCTCTCAGGAGGCTAAATCCGATGATGGTATGTTGATTGATACATTTCAATTGCTGAGCTGACTCTGGTAGACTTCGCCGACTTCGTGGAAGCTCCCAACCCGTCGCCTGCCTCCCTCGTCGCTGACTCGACTGTCGCCCCAGCAGCCAACACCCTAGCCGCGAAGCAGGTCCCCTACACTGCCTGGTACCGAGTATGGGAGAGGACATCCCCGAGCGATTTCAAGCAGGAGGCAATGATCATGCCGGTCATCCTCTTGATTGTCCTCTTCCACCTCTGGGGAACGCGCAAGAACCGAAAGAGGGCGAGGGACTGGGCGCAGGCCCACGGACCTTCTCTTCAGAAGGAGTTTGCCGTCGTCGGATTTGATGGAATCGCCCGACCGGCTGCCGTGGACGGTGAGGCGATCACCTTGGAGCTCGCCAATCCCGAGTCCCTGCTAAAAGAGAGGTCTGCCTGTGAGTTCGCCTCGTATGCGACCGGCCGCCAGAACGTTGCCTTCCTCGATGTCAACCTTAAGATGCCTAAGCGATACAACCCCATCACCTTCATTATGGAGTATGTCTTCAGCTTTTTCTTCGAGAGTTGGGAGACCCCCGTTGAGAAATACGAGGCTCTAGCGTATGCTTTCGATGGTAAGGAGAAGGACCTGGTTCCCGTTCTCGCCAAGGATTCTGCTCCCGTCAAGGTCCCTAGCTCGACTTACGACGGCTTTATCTGGGCTGTTGTCCACAAGAGCCACATGCGCAAGTTCCGCAACGACCGCTACGATGCCTCTCTCACCTTCTCTAAGGATAGCCCCAAGCTCCCCTCGTGGGTCACTGTGATGACCGAGAGCGCTGAGATTAGCGATACCCTCCTCACCCCGGAGTTGATCCAGGCCATTGAACAGGCTGGTAATGACTTTGAGTACTTGATCGTGACGGACCAGCCTATCGACAGACCCACTAAGTGAGTAGCCTCTGTGCGAGCCTTTAGTTAGATCCGTTGCTTAGATCCGTCGCTAACGATTTTTGTTTTAAGGATTGACGAGACCATTCCTAAGAAGCGCATCCAGCTATCCGCTAACCTCGCCTCCTCCCCGTCCGGCTATACCTCCACCCTCCCTTTGTTCAACCAGTTCCTATGCCTATCCGACAAGCTGGTCGCCTCCGCCCATTTCCGTGGCGAAGTCATGCGCAAAGTCCGTAACGTCCGCGAAGAGGAGATCAAGAGGCTGCGCCGTGTCGACGAGGAAGAGAAGGCCGAGGAGCGCCGCATTGCTGCCGAAAAGATCAAGAAGGATGAGCGTGAGCGAATCCTACGTGGATTAAGCGCCGACGAGCAGCGCAAGTTCCTTGAGCGTGAGGCTCAGAAGGGACAGAGACGCCAGGCGAAGAAGAGCACGCGGAAGGGTTAGACGGGTGTCTTTTGTTCTGGAGGTTCTTATGCTATCTTCTCGCTCCTTTCTGTGGGAAAGATGCGGGTTGAATGTCTTACCCTGCCATTTTGGTACCTTTCTAATTTGATGTATTCATATTTATTTGTGGAAGATATAATATCTACCATGAGAACTGGGAGTGGAATCTTCAAACGTTCAGCCATATTCAATGCTGATTATGTTCAAATCATCGAGTCCTGTCTGATTCGAATATTAGGAAGCAGCGTAGATGGCATTGCAGCCGAACACCTTGCCAACCTCTCTCCCTCACCCCATCACTCCAATCAACATCACTGGTCGTTCCAATTATCCTTATATACTCCGACCTACTTCATTCATTCATTCACAATGCATTTCCTCATCCCCCTAATTCCATTCCTTTCGGCTATAACCCTATCCCAGGCCACTCCCACAGGAACGAGGATCAACACCAATACAACCACCAATACCATCAGCACCACCAGCCTACCAGTCGGAGCCATAATCACTCATTGTACTATCCCAGGCACAATCGCCCTCACGTTCGACGATGGCCCGTACATCTACACCCCCCAGATACTAGACACTCTCGCCGAACACGGCGCAAGAGCAACCTTCTTCCTCAACGGCCATAACAGAGGAAACATCCATACATCACCCGACGTAGTGCAGCGCACATTGGCAGAAGGACACCAGCTGGGGTCTCAGGATGCCCACCCACTGGCCTATCCACTCTCCTCCCTTCTCTACCCCAGTCCAGTCCAAGCACCAACATACACTAACCAAATATCCAGATGGAACCATCCCTCCCTCGATGTACTCCCATACGAAGAGATCGTACAGCAAATGACACTTCTTGAAGAAACCTTCATGCACATCCTTGGCTTCTTCCCGACCTACATGCGTCCCCCATTCCTCAGACATACGCCCGTCGTCCTCGGCGCTATGGCCGATCTGGGATACCACGTTATCGGGGCTAGTGTTGACACTAAGGACTATGAGAATGATAATCCCGATACAAATTGGGTTAGTTTTGAAAAGTTCTCGAGGGAGGTTGATGCTGGTGGGACGATTGTGTTGGCACATGATTCGCATCAGCATACGGTTGAGATTTTGGTGGATAATATGCTTGCGGATGTTGAGAGGAGGGGGCTGAGTCGTAGGTTTCTCTTTTCTTTGTGTTTTTGTACGTCTATGGCTTGAGGCTAACGTTTGCTTATAGCTGTTACTGTTGGCGAGTGTCTTGGTGATCCGTCTGAGTATTGGTATCGTACTGGGAGATAGATGGTTTGTGTGGCTTTGGAGGTATGTTCTATTTTCTGTCGTCCTGGGTGATTGTTCTTTCTGATATTCATACTTGAGCCAAGGGACACCTGTGTATAGAAGTCCTAGGCTCTATTGAACTTATAGGTTATTCTTCACGACGTTCTGTAGACATATGTGCCTGGCCAAGGTAATTCTAGGCTAACAATGTCTGATTTAGAACTGGAATTAAAACAGCTGAACTAGACTACTATGGATATAGAATGACTGCTTATTCTCATTTCAGTAGGTGTGAACTACCCGGTCTCTGGGACATGCATAGATCTGAGGCTCATGGAAATGGTAAATATGATGCATTGACATAGACCTGGGGTAAGCCACTTACATGCAGATTGTCAAACCTCTCTTTTGCCAATTTGAGGCTCTCTCTGTCTTCGTGTCTTTGTGCCTTTGTTCCTTTGTCTCCATGAATCTATTTAGAGAGCTTCATGCCAGTGGTTAGGTCGTGAGTATAGAGACCGTTCTCTCGCTCTTCTCTTGGCCTCCCACTAGTAAGTATTATCTTTTCTAATGCAGGGTATAAAGCAATGGTAAGATTCAAACAAGGTATGTATCAGTAAAATATGAGAGTGAGCTGACGTGACCATCGTTTAGTACCTATATAAACAACAGCCCCCCAACTTCCTTTTTGCTTTGGCAAATAGTCACTTTCCACTTCCCACGTATCACGTCCGAGAACATCATCTTCTTTTCTTTTTCACACAATATCCTATACTACTTGGCACTTGGTATATACCATAGCCATTGATTATAGCGTTTCAGACACTCGTAAGTGGCTTCTGCTAGCCTTGCTTTGGAGACTTGCAGCGTAATCTAACTTGCTCGAAGGTCGTGTACATCGAAGACGCAAAGATTTTGAGGCAAAAACCTTGCAGAAATGGCAAGATCACCAATACGACTTTGGCATATGGTCATCTGCCTTCTCTGAGTCTGAGGAAGAACCTCCCACAGAATGAGACCTTGACGAATGCCCTCAGTCCACTGTAGTGAAGAGAGACGACAAGGCACGTACCGTTGTCTAACGGTTATGTGCCAGTTGCTAACCGGTTATAGATCTCCTTACGAAGATTCGTCGAGCCCGCTACGACCCAATTAAGACACCTATATATTGTAGACGGTCAAGACAAATCCAACCGTCTATGACATTGCAGATGGACGGTATTCCATCTTTCTCAGGATCAAAACCCAGCAGCAAGGGTTTCACGATTTGCTATCGATGGTGCTGTCATTGTTGCTGGGATACTCTCTTTCGTTGCGATCAAGGCTGGCTTGGGGGCCGGAGTCTTTCAAGTACCGGCGGTCGAGCAGGCCAGGATTATCTTGGCGCTACTCAAGGAAGAGGTAACAAAACAAGAACGGCTGATTGATGAGGACCCCGTTAATATGAACCTGGTAGCCTTCCTTATGCCTCGCGGCCGAACATCCCTACATACATAGCGGTTGGGCCGCCATCGGAAGCCAATCAAGGCCAAACTGGGCAATGGCGCAGAAATGGAGGCGCAAGTCGACGGATACTTTGGGAGGAAGATGGGCCAATGAAGATGATCCTTGAGGCCAAGCAGGATCAATAAATTGTCATGAGCCCCAAGTCTCCATCCAAGAGACGACGGAAGTGGTTTCGTTGCTCATGACACAAGAGGTCGATGCCAAGCGGTGAGACTTGCCTTTCTGTACCTCAGCCTCAGCTATGCTATACAGTGCTAATACTAAGTCGTACATAGGCCCGTTTTCGTCATCTCCCAAGATGGCAGTGACCTATATATCACAGCCGAGGTGCGGATAACTAAGACTATCGACGGCAGGGTGACGGTCACCACCTCTCTTGACGATATGGAAAACAGAGGAAGAAGATTTGCCATTCGGCTAACTCAGAGTTAAAAGAGCAAAGAACGGTGAGTGCCCTAGAACTTCCAGGTGGTACATTATCTGACTCCGCAGTCAGAACCTCAGCTTTGCCTCCTCCCACATCTTCTAGGTTCGAGGGATGCCGTTCTCCTTTCCCGGTCCCAAGGGCATAAATGCTGGAGATTCGCTTTACTCATCTCAAATTGTCCAGGACTGGCTACGCCAAGACACCGGTCATTGTGGTGTCGTGCGGTGTCTAAAAAGACGTTGGGGAGCTCAAAGTCCCTTAGACTGGCGCCGGCTGCCTGAAGATACTAGTTATATCAGAATTGGCTAGATTTGTGTTAGACAACTGGTCAAGTTGTCGAGTATATGATCGACCAAGGAGGTTTCCAGTGCGGCAATGCTTTTGGTATTTGTGTCGGGTTGGCGGGCTTCTACAGCTTTGTACGGTAGAACCCAAAAGTCAAATGGGACTTGTTGAGTTATCAGCATATATAACACGTCAAAAGCAGTACCCTTCGATGAAGACATCGTACATCACCCCAAAGGGTGGAGAAACAACACATCTCGCTGTAACTGTGTAGGTGAAGGGGCAATCAAGCTGGAAAGAATAAAGGGACAAGGCACGACCGTGATGGTTTTGTCTATCCCTTTTACGATGTTTTAATCTATACCAGAGTGTCTATCCACACTAATTCCTCCTTACTCCTGCTTTATCTGTATCTATACCCTACAACTTCCCAAAGACCCTAACTCTCTCCTCAACAGGCTTCTGTACCTTCTCCCCGGCAGCAGCCTCAGGACTCCCAAAGACTAACTGGGCAACATTCCGCCACTCACGGGGCAGATCCCATTGCTCTGAAACACCAGCGTCAATGAGGGGGCTATAGTGCTGCAAGTTCGCTCCAAAGCCGAGCGCTTCAAGGCCCGTCCAGACTGGTAAACGTTAGAACGAAGAAAGAACACACGAAGGGAAACGAAAAGGAATGGACATACGGAAATACTGATGCATAGCATTCGAATGGTCTGCCCATGGTAGGAAATTATCCTTGTATGTAGCGAACTTCTCCTGCATGGGTTTGATGTGGGCTGGGTCTTCATAGAAAAGGATCTGGGTATTGATTAGCTACGGACAGGACTGGATACCTCGAGTTCCAAGGAAATGAAACCGAATCCGAAAGGGAAAGGGAAAACGAAACTACGTACCGTCCCATACGCCCCCTTAAAACCGAGCAACTTAGGCAATGTCTGTTTCTCCCAGATCTCCTGCGAAATCTTACCCGCCTTAACAAGACCCTCGAAAGCCTCAATGGCGATATCCCACAGTCTGTCGTGCTGACCGTGCAGGAGCACGACTAGCCGTGTAGACTGGGTATTGAATGAACTGGGAACATGTAGGATGGCGGCATTGACAAGCTCTTCGATCTTGGAGTCTGGGACTGGACTTTCCTTGCCGAGCTTGTAGATCGTGCGCCTATTCTTAGCGAGATTGATTAAAGCGCTAGGCATGTCTGCTGCTGGTGCTGGAGCCAGTTTGCGGGTTGAAGAGGAGAATGAGCGGAGTGGTTGTGTTTGGGTTCGATATAGATGGGTCTGACGGGATACCAGGCGTGCTGGGCTGGTTCTGGATGCTGCGCGGGTTATGGCGTGTAGGGGAGATTGAGTGAGGCGGGTTCTCATTTTGATTGCGAGTGAAATGTACAGTTTTCTTTCTGTGGACCTGTGGTTTATATAGACCTGCAGGCTCTTGCTTATCACTCGCTAATCCGGGGTGTTACCCGGTCTACGGCGATTTCGTGATATTGCGGAATTACGGATTTAACTATTTATCAGCAAGTAGTCAGACCTCGGGAGGCATCTAACTATTGAGCACTCAGTCTACGCTCAGACTATGCCCGAATAAGCACCTTGGCACAATACTATCTATCTACTTTGCGACTTTTTGATGGGCCTCGATTTTGTTGTGATATCTCATTATCGGAGAGAATTGTCAAGTGATAGAGTGTACTGTAGTATTCTCAGCCAGATTTCTTCCGTTGAAATGCTTGACAACTTCAATCCAATCAAACCTTGGAAGGATTCCTGGTATATGTAATAACTGCCAAAGAAAGACAACGATATGAATGAGTACCAAATCTGATCAGTCAAACTTCTATGAACCACACGTGATCTGAGCATCAACTTAACTACCACCCCTTCCCCCTTTCCAGTCAGTTTATTTCAGGGATTTTTCGTTTATTCCTCTCTCTTATTTTGTCAACTAAAGTGCCCACCTTCTGCAATTGATCGCAATGCCCGAAGAGCCGCTACCCTTATACAGATTAGAATTCAAGTCATTTCGAGACTAGAACGGTGACCGTCCATCACAGACCGTGATATTTCACAACAATGGCTCTTTATGGTGGATCAAAGTTACCGTGGATTGGTCACTGCCAACACAGGTATTAGCTCTGGGCTATTTGAAACGCCGGTCCATCTTTCAAGAATTCCTTGAAGCGATTGATTTCGGCCAATTGCAGCTTTTAGACGATACTATGACAAACATTACTTTAAGCTTGACCGAGCAAAGTCAGACCTCGACCGGGCAAAGTCAAAACTCGATCATGTTACGGGAGGGGCATGGCCATCAAGACCCAGCGAACTTCTTTATTGCCATTGCCTATCAAATCTGCTACAAGATCGCAGAAGATCCAAAGAGGGTCATGTACCCAACGTACCCAACTCTAGAGCGGGATCGATGTTTACCAATATTTGAGGCTCGTTGTTTGCAGACTATTGAGGTTATCGCTCCAACAGTCTCCAAAGTTATGTTTGAGCAACATATATTTGCTTACAAAACGATTGACCGCCCTATCTATGAGCCTGAAGACACGGAACATATGTTGAACGAGATTGATGTCCTTACACAATTCCGCGGACTTCCGAGCATCGCGCAGCTAGTTGGCCTAGTTGTATCAGAGAACCCGTATAAGACCTACCCGTCAACCGATATGCCAATAGTGATCACAGGATTTCTTCTTGAATACTATTCCGGAGGGTCACTTGAGCAAATATTCGAGGACGAGTCTCAATTTGAGTCTCAATCTGATACTTTGCTAATACAATGGGCCTTACAAATTGGGATAGCATTGAGATCATTACATAAGAGAGGGCGTACTCATCTTGATATCAAGCCGTCAAATATCGTTTTGGATGCCAATGAACATGCCGTCCTTATCGATGTTAGCGGGACCGGTGGTTACGTGTGGGAATGGCTTTCACCTGAGATGCAGATCCTCATTCAAAACATTGAAACAAGTCCTGCCAACACGCCGTTTGAGGCAAGGGTTGCCACGGATTGTTGGGCTTATGGAAGATTGCTTTCGGCTCTCGCCGAAAAAAGTGGGACACCTTGGATTGGTAAAAAACTGCAGTTTGTCGCTGATGGTCTGACCGAGGTGGCGCCCGAATCTCGCATCTCGCTATGCGACGCTCTCTCGCAACTGGATGAGAAGGCGTAGTAGTCGTCCACAAGAAGCTGAACCCTGTGGAGGGCAGAACCGTGTACATCAACTGCACTTTTTTTCCATTCAGCAATACACTTTCCTCCATATTCCTCCATCAACTCAACCATGACACCTGATGACCGAGATCTGTTCGGTTTCTGTTTCTATTTCTGTCTCTGTCTCTGTTCTCTTCGCTATGATCTTCCTTCGACGGCTAGTCGACACCGCTTCAACAATGGGTTTCTGCTGCCAGCGCTTGATTTTTGATGATCCATATGCTCGCCCAGCTCGCTAGAGTCTCGGGAGAATTCTTACGTGCTTCATTGGCAGCCGCATATGCCTCATAAAATGGTTGTCCTTCAGATTCAGCAGATAAATGTCTCGGCCGTTTGGAAACCTCAGGGTGATCAAGACAGGAAGCCTGTGCCTTTTCTGTAAGACCGTATGTTCGACGCTTTAAAATGGTGAGTAACGGCTTACGGACTTCCAAATCGGAGTTACTACCACTCTCAACATGGTGGATACAGCGCATGAATGAGTCGCACTTTAATAGAGTAATGTAATCCACGGAACTTGTCGCCCCGAGTAGGTACCTATCAATGAACGGAGATGGACGGCAGCAACAAGCTCCAGGGGGTATACCGGTGACTGTGTACTGTGTATCGGCGACTCATCCCCCAGAATGCAGGATGTTAGGTCATGCATCAGCCACACATTAACAGGTTCACGAGAATGGGGAGAGGGTGTATTCATTTACTTGGTGGCGGGGCACTTTGGTTTGGTGCTAAAAACCGAAGATCGATTTCTTTAAATGTCATTTTAATTTCAAATTCTAAGTAATAGGTGATATAATGGGATATAATGGGATCAGTTCTACCTAATGAGCAAAAAGCGGCAAGGACTAGAAATCAAGTACATGGGTACCTAGGTATGGGTTTAAACAATTACTTTAAAGTGAACATAGTAGGGAGAAATGTAATTAAGTGGGTAATTGAAGCTATTCAACTATCTATCTAGCAAAGACGGGGGCTACCATATGCCCGAGAGAGTTAGAAGACAGGTACCCCTACACTATATTACTCTTTGAATGTCGCCAAAATGACTATGATAAAAGTATCAAGTTCTATTTCCAACAAGATCCCTAGAGACTTCACTTGAGTTAGCATGGATCCATAACTAAGACACAGATTGCAAAACACAAGGTAAAATCGGCACTCAGAAACCCGTCTTGAAACATATAAGGTATCAAATTTCACCATGAATGGTAAGCCACGGATAGAATATCGTCATTGCGTGCTATAAGAAAAAGAAAAGAAAAGAAATGGAATGGAATGTAGAATCGACAGAATGGAAGTGCATCGCGTACCTGAGCTAGCCGGCCCCGCCCGGGAACGGGGGGGGACCATCACGGAACAGTTATCCTGAACCTGTCATGTAGATGGTGATCCTTGACTTTGATAGTGGGAAGATTGAATTCCAAAAGCTTTTATGTTGTGTGCGAACAACATTTATGTTATAAACCCTTTCCACACATATCATCAAGACTTCATATTTCGAAAAAAAACCGTCCCATATCAAAACAGGATACCCCGAAGACGGATTGGGCAAATCCAAAACATTTTCGGGGATTCGGCGAGATTTGTGCTATTGGAAGTTGTAGGGATCATGATTCACCCTTTCAGATACTTTATACGGGTGATCTGTTTACGCGAGCAGGGTGCGGCCCTATCCTGCTCAGGGCTGATCCACGATGTCGTCATTGATATTGAGATTGACATTCCGCATGAACTGTGACCCTGTAAGGAGTAACAACCGCCGGATTTTTATGGAGAATGCTGGGCATTAGCCAATTGGTCAGGCAAAAAGGGTGGGTTCTTTAGTTCCGTAGTTTTGTGATTCTACCACCTAGTTAGTATCTTCTTATAGTACAACATAGGTCTAAATGATGTCTACATTACACTACATACAAAGTCCTAGAAGAGAACATTATTCTAAGAGTAGGCGTGAAAACGCAGTCAATACACTGCCATATAGCAAAATGCTGAGTTGATGGAGACTGTTGATGTGGGTATGGGTTCACAATGCATCAATAGATACGGCACCTAATACCAACAATCGCAACTCAGATACTTGAGTATTGTCCTCCAGCCACTGCTTCATTTGGCTACGAGGTATCCCGGTGGGAGCATAGTCTTACTATAAGGGGATTCCCCCTACTGAGTTCAAATGGCCAATAATGCTCTCAGCTTCATCTGCAATGTCACGAACCCAATCTATACAAACATTTCAATGTCATTGTATTCTGTAAAGCCCCAATTGCCCACTCAGGGAAAGATGCCCACATGCAAGGTTGGATCGAAAAGTTAGAACAAAAGTACCATAGACAGCCCCAGACAGCCGGATTGGGCAAATAATGGAGCCGGTCGATCAGCCGGCGCTTGGTATATAAGACGGATCTCCGCAGTGGCCCGGATGTGTCGACTAATGAACCCTCCATATATCCTGAAGTATTATATATATCACGCCCAACAATAGTGCGCTCTTCAAAAAGCCCCCCGTGGGTATCGCGGGTATCGCGGGTAGGACGGGTTGCAATTGCTTCTTGAATCCGACACTTTTGAGTCGTTCATCGATTAATGTCAATTCAAGACGCCGGAATTGGGACACGATGAGTTCCAATCATCCTACTTGAACTCTTCTCCCACATTGGGGGTTTCATACTGCACTGCACCCACCATGACAGAGAATAATGAAGACCCCGAGTCTTCACACGACAGACAATCTTCCCGAATCGAAGCCCCGCCCGATGGAGGGCTGAAGGCATGGACACAAGCCTTGATGGGCCATTTAGTGGTGTTTAACACCTGGGGGTACATCGTCACCTTCGGCGTATTCCAGGCCTACTACGAATCAACGCTTGGCGTTTCAGCATCGGCTATTTCATGGGTTGGATCCGTACAGGTGTTCCTCATTTTCTTTGTCGGGGCATTCTCCGGTCGGGCCCTAGACGCAGGCTTCTTTCACTCGGTCTTTTGTGTCGGGGTGCTTCTGCAGCTCGTCGGGGTCTTCATGACATCGCTTTCCAAGCGCTATTGGCAGCTATTTCTCGCTCAGGGTATCTGCACAGGCCTTGGTAGTGGTCTGCAGTTCTGCCCTGTGATGAGTCTGGTCGCGACCTACTTCTCGGGGAGGAGGGTGTTTGCCTTGGCATTTTGTCTGGTTGGGAGTGGAACTGGAGGTATGCTTCTTCCCGGCTTGGTGAAGGCTCTCCTGCCGTCGATCGGATTTGGTTGGACGGTTAGGGTGTTGGGGTTTGTCATGCTCGGGACAAGCATCCCTGCTATTCTCCTGTTCCAAACTCGACTACCCCCGCGTAAGGCTGGCGCCCTCATTGAATGGTCGGCGTTCAAGGAACCTACCTATGTGCTTTTCTGTCTGGGCATGTTTCTGAATTTCTGGGCGTTATACTTCGCCTTCTATTACATTGGTGCATTTGCCCGTGACACTTTGGGCCTGACGTTCTCGGACTCGGACAATTTGATCATCGTAACCAATGGAGCAGGAATAGTCGGCCGCCTTATCCCTGCTTATTTGGCCGATCTCAAGTATGGACCTCTCAACACCATCATTCCCCTGACTCTGGCTGCTAGCGTGATGATGTTTTGCTGGGCTGCCGTCCATTCCACGGCAGGCCTGTACGTCTTTGCCGTTCTCTACGGCATATTCTCCAATGGTGTGCAGGGTCTCTGGCCATCAACACTCTCGAGTCTTACGCCCGACCTAAGCAAAACCGGAGTCCGCATGGGTATGGGCTTTACGATTGTGAGCTTTGCCTGTCTGACTGGCCCACCCCTCGGTGGAGCACTCATTGCTAGAGCCGACAGCTACATTGGAGCGCAGATCTGGGGCGGGTTGGCCTTCCTTCTGGGGGCGTTGATTCTGGTCGCTGCTCGTGTAATAAAGACCGGATCAAAGATGTGGGCTAAGGTCTAATCCAGTTGCCTGCATCAATCCTAAGAAGATCTGAGACTTTGTTCGTGAAGACTGTGGTATAATCGGAATTTGTCCCAATATCCTTATAGGAGGAACATGAAAAAATCATGGTATCAAAGGGGAAAGAAAAGGTCTGTGACTATAGGTCCCAGGCGGGTTCATCAAACATAGTTCGACACTCTGCAATGGTTAATCAACTTGTTTCTCCAAGAGAGAAGGGAACAGGCTCACTCAATTAGATTCCCATCAGGATCTCTCACGTATACACTGCGAATCTTCCCAACGGCCCCGGTTCTTTCTACAACCTTGGCGCCTTCCAGAATCTGTAGAGATCAGTCTCTTATCTGCACCATTTGCACCATTTGCGAGAGGGAAAAAAAGGAGAGTCCATACTTCGACTCTGGCTTCTTGGAAGACTTCCAGGACCTTTTCGACATTCTCGTCTGTCAAAAAGCACAAATCGGCACTTCCTGGCATAACGTCCTGGGCCTTGGGTTCGAATTCCTTGCCTGATTGGTGAAGGTTTATTTTCTGAGAGCCAAAAATGAGGGCATGTCTGTTATCGTCAATGTCTTTTGAACATCCACTAAGATGGCGAAGAAAAAAAAGAAAAGGAAAGGAAAGAGGGGTTACCTCTGGATGGATTGGTTAGCTGGTGAGGTAAAGATCTCGTGCCGCATGCCGAGGTAGGTTGTATAGAATGCCACGGTCTTGGGAATGTTGCGGACTGTTAGGACCAAGTGGTCTAGAGATCTGACGGCGAACTTCCCAGCCATGTTGGAGTAATCAGTACGAGTAATCAGTACGGAGTAGATGTGATGATATTCAAGGAAGCCTAACAGACCTCGGAGGTCAGCACTGGCCCCAGGGCCCTGGAGCATGACTCAGCAGATATGGGGGCCCCGGGGTGTTGCTTCAATACATCCAACCTTGGAAGGTTGACTTCTATGTTTGTATGTACTTTACTGAATTGGTAGTTCTACAACATACAAGAGCAATTGACATTTGATAAATGAGAAGTGGCTGAATCCATGCTATTAATTAAAATGCATTCGAGACCGGATGTAGCCACAAGTCAATTCCACTTACCCCGCTGAAGCCCTGAGGGGATAGCTTCACGTATATTTCTTGGCATGTGGCTCAGCCATCAGTGAGATCATCGGGCATTGGACAGGACAAATGCCGCAACAGGGATAAGTAGCGCTAAGTAGCGCAAGATATACCCATACAATCCAACCCTGGAGGTATAAGAGGCACCCCGCATAATCCCAGCACGTATTGTGAATAAACACGGCATAGCAACAACCATGTCCTATGCCACCTACTCCAACGCCCGACTATCGCAGTCATATTCCTCCAAGCCCCGCAAAACCCTCCGCTCACCAGACCGCGACATCGCCTTCCGCAACCAATACATAGCGCGCTCAAAAACAACCCTCGTACTCAGACCATTCGGCAGTCCCCACTCCGCCTTCGCATATAAGATCACCGAAGAAGATGGAACGCCACAGTTCACAGTGACCGGTCGCAAATACACGGATCGGTCGTGTCGGGAGTTCCGCGATGACTCGGGTCTGCCGCTTTTCGAGTTACATCGGAAATGGTCGTGGACAAATAGTTGGTCGGTTAGCTTGCCCGGGTGTGATACTGCGACGATAGCTACTGGCGCTCCGCGATGGACGCTGGGGAATACTTCGTTTGGGAATTTTGATCTTTCGTTTGAGAACGCGGCTGCTTTTCAGGGGAAGCGTGGAGATGAGAAAATGCTCACTTTGCATATTGAACGGCATGGGAATGCGCTGGCGCTTTTTGATGTTGTTGACGGAGATAGGAAGGTTGCTGAAGTCCGGGAGAGTATTCACCATAATGAGAAATTGGCTTTGATGAGAGGCTCTAGGCAAGGGTATCGACCTGCTATGGATGTCATTGTAATGCCTGGAGTGGATATTTCATTGGTGAGTATTCGAGTCTTTGGGGTCTTTGGGTTCTTGGTATATATATTGATAGATTGACTGACAGTTGTACAGGTTTCGACTATCGCTGTTATTGTATATGACTGGGTTTTTGGTTCTAGTTGATCAAGTTCCTCTATTAATTTTCTATAAATCAAGCAAATCAAGCAAATGCCAAGGTGTTTACGATTCTTGTCTCGGGCTTGGCGGGTATCTGCGAAGTCTTTTCTATCAACTTCACTTTAACCCAGCATTCTAGCACATTCTATTGCTTTGTGCAAACAAATCCATATGTGCCACATGCTATAAAAGAGGGGATCTCTTATGAATCTTCCTTCTACTATACTACTCTGTATTATACATATATACTCACTATCCATGTTGGCTGTTGACTAGCTATCAGAATCCTTACGCCTATCTAGCCTTGAAGTTTCTCATCTATCACCATGTTCATCCTGATAGCTTGGCACTGCACATCGAAAAGTTACTTACATTAACAAATTCGCGAGGCCTATCTTATAGGGTTAGTTTGGAAGCACCCGATCCTTTATTCTGGTTATCTTAACTATATTGATACCCAGTCTTGGGCTGATTGGAGTGAAGGTCGTCGGCCTCGTGGAAAGACTATAGAAACCTCGCTTCTCGGGTCCTGTGGTTCCTGATGGTGTACCCATTACAGGCCCTCCTGATTGCCCGCAGACCTTTACATTCCCGATCCCCCGCTCAATTAGCAATACCGTATATATGAGGAAGGGAGAGAGGCATGAATACCTTTGCGCAGCCCTATGGCTATGCAGTCACAAGCATACTCAAAATTCACTAAGAAAGGGGTGAAGAAGACTGTCCCGCTGGTTTGCGACCGAGGCCGTAAACCCGATATTAGGGATACCTTCAATATAAAGCACAGTTATCCTTGGTTTAAATACGCCTGTTAGACGAGCCGAATCCGGGGAGATAGTCAGATAGTCCCGAGGCCCTTGCTGCTCTTCGAGTTCTTCCCTCTTTGTCTATATCTTGGAATGCATGGGAAAGACCTTTGGCTCTATCGTCGGGTCTTAATTATCAAAGTTCTGGACCCTGTTTGACTCCCATGCCCCGAAGAATCAACAGTAATCTCAGAGTCCTTGTCTCTAGTTTCTTGCTCGAAGCTAAAAATGCCCTTGGGCCCCTGTGTGGGGACAAAGGCCGTTACTACTTGAGTACTTAGGTAGGTTGAATAACCTTCCGTGCTACCATTTATATTGGCTACCTAGGTAGTTATTCAGTTATTCACATGATAAAATAACACGTTGCCCCTCATTTGTATCAGTTGCTTGACAATCTCATCTCTTTTCCCAATTCCATGCTAGCGTAACACTCCGACTACAACTGTGCCAGCACATCAGCTACAGAATTCGACCAAGTTCGCCTTCTATTTGTGCCCCTTCGTGGTCTATCTTTGAGGACTACTCATACTAGACTCTGTGATTATCGGAACTCCCTATTAACACCATGTTCGACTTTTTGAGCGCGCCAATCATCACATCCTCGCTGAGTGTTCTGATGGGCTCTATAGTCCTCTACTACCTCCACACAAAGATCTCAGAACGAGTTCTAAACAACTTCCAAGTCAGCGATACATGGATCCCAGAGAATGAGCTAGTCCTCTTGACCGGCGGCAGTGGTGGCATCGGCAGGCAAATAATGGAAGATCTTTCTCGCCAGAAAGTACGCGTTGTGGTCCTCGATATCAACCGGCCTACCTTTGAGCTTCCAGAGAACGCCACATTCTATCAAACAGATATAACATCGGCCAGCTCCCTTTCCGAAACGGGCACTGCTATTCGGAAGTCGCACGGAGAGCCGACCGTCATTGTGAACAATGCAGGCGTTTACCACCACGGCACCATTCTCGGAATGCCAGAGGAGAAATTGCGCCAGACATTCGATGTCAACATCATCGCCCATTTTCTCATCATGAAAGAATTCCTTCCATCTATGGTCCGTATGAACCGTGGCCATGTCATTACAGTAGCCAGTATGGCGAGTTTTGTCACTTCAGGCGAGATGGTGGACTATGCTTGTGCTAAATCTGGCGCTCTTGCTTTTCAAGAAGGCCTTCGGCAAGAGTTGAAATATTGGTACAAGGCTCCAAATGTGCGGACGAGGTTAGTTTGGGAAAGTCTTTCTTCGAAGAGAGATCGTGCTAACAATAGCTAGTATCATTCACCCTTTTTGGGTTCAGACGCCCATGATCAAAGGCTTCACTAAATATCAAGCTGACTTCGGTCAACCACTCCTGGATCCGAAGGACGTCTCCCAGGCAGTGGTGGAACATATTGTTACTCGGAAAAGCGGGCAAACTATCATTCCTCGACATTTCACAGTGGCTGGATCACTTAGGGCCTTGCCACTATGGTTACAAGAGGCAATTCGGTCATACATCTCGAGTATTATCCTGCGAGTAGGGATCAAACGGGCTGCTGATGAAAATTCTGGCTCGCTTGTTCCTTAATTCGGGTTGGATATTAAATCGACATTACAGTCAAGGGGATTTTGAAACAGAGTATCAACGTTGTCTCCATATGAAATGATCAGGGGGTGAAAGAAGGAATTAAGAGGCCTATGTCATCTCTTGAATCGTATACAGAGTAGTTGTTTCCGAACATCCAATTTCATATGTTATAGCTCCAGTATGGATTCTGAACCGAAAAAAAAAAAAAAAAAATTTAATTCAAACCCGAAAATCCGGACGCTGTCTAAACAATTCCAAAAGAGGCAAAAACAACCTCCTCCCCTCGAACCCAGCACCAGCCTTCATCTCCTCCTCTCCATACGCCCGCAGCTCATCCCACGAGATCCATTCCCATACATCGCACTTTTCCGGCTCAAGTACCTACCGACAAGTAAGCCACATATTTTGTTCTGTTCCAGTACACGGCCATATGGGGATACGGGGGTACGCAATAAAACAAGGAAAAAATCCAGTTCGCATAAAAATCGCAAAACCACAAGAAGCAAACATCAACTTACCCGAGGATCAACACCTTCGTCACAGACACCACCCATAAAAATGGTAATGTAGTGCTTATTCTCCGCTTTCATAATCGAATTCGTGGCATTCAGGAACCGCACATCCTGGATCTTCAGACCTGTTTCTTCGAGGGTCTCACGGGTCGCGCAGGTCTCGAAGGATTCGCCGAATTCGAGGTGTCCACCTGGTAATCCCCATGTGCCTTTAATCACAAATGGTAAGGATTGATTCCAATAGCTTATATTTGCTTGTTTGTTGCATGTGTAGGGGGTTTATAGGGTATTGTATGCACGTACCGGCGCCCAGACTTCCCTTTCGCTTGCCGATGACGAATTTGCCTGCACCGTTGAAGACGAAGACACCGATTCCGACTTTTGGATCCATTCTATTCCGTATGCTGTACGGGTGTTTTGGAGAGAAGAAGTTGAAGTGTGACTCTTATCAGGAAGTGGGGGGGATGATCTCTTGGCTCTAAGGGGGAGATCCTGTGCTCGGTATATTGCAGATATTTTTACTCTGTAGATTAGACTGTCGCATATTTTACAATGTACGATGTACTCCCGTATTCTGATTATATATATCGAATGCCTCACGGGCACAGTAGTCTCTTACCTTGAACGATATAAATCACTATTGTGTGATCAAAACAATCACATCCTGAACCGAACCTGATCTGCATCACATACAGGCAATATGCCTGTTTCCCATGGAATATTCATGCAGTGGTTTAAGAGCCAAAAGAGAAGTACATACTTAATCCAGTAATGTAGCCAGCGATCTCCAATTTATGCACCCAATATTGAACTATAAGAATCCCATCACACAAAAGCAAATGCTACAGACTATCACGGCCTCTCCAGGACATGATCTGTCAAGGCTGAGATCAATCTTCAATGATCTTCATAAAGGGGATCACGATCTTCATCTAGTTCCCGCTTCCATCATATAGCGATGTGATCTATACAAATCCATTCACCTCCTTACTCTCTTCCGGTATATTTATACCCTTTCCCATACACTCCCAGCATATCAATTCTTTTGAATAAACTCCAAACCCTCGATTGAGAACATTCTCCTCAGAATTCAAATCCAACCAGGCAACAATCCATATAATTTCCAATCTCCTAAGAAGCCAAAATGCACATCAACATCCTCCTCACACTGTCCACCCTGACAGCTCTGAGCAGCAATGCCGCTGCTCAACTCCCCCTCAGCGGCCTCAATGGACTTGGTGGGCTAGGCAATCAGGGGGTCCCATCCAGCACGCCCATCCCCACCCTGACGAAGAGACCAGCCAAGCCAACCCCATTCCTCTCTAAGGCGCCTACCTTGCCCCTCCCGGCGCTGAACGCTAGAGACAGCTCTGATACAGAGCGTGGTTACGAGCCGGGTGGTCTGTTGGGTGGTCTTCTCGGTGGACGCTCTACACCTGAGGAAGCGCTGGAATCCCCGGAGAGTGGCTTGTCGGGCGATGGCGTCTGATGGTGCATTCTCAGATGCATCCTCACCTGCGCTAGAGAGTCTTCTACTGCATACAGATCGTTAATTGAGCAACTTGAGGCACCAGGGTCTTGTGTTAGTGTCTCTTGTGAAGGTTGAAGGAGGAACAGGACTTTAACTATGTCATTGTATCTTAATTCCGTGGTATTTTTTTTGGCTCCGCTGTAATATTGTTGAGTAATAAATGTTAGTTGCAATGTCTTACGTCAGATACATGGTCAGCCCTAGAGATCACCCTCGTTTCACCCAATGGCTATCAGGACTATTTGATATTCCAACCTCACGGCTCAAACCGAACACAACGCGAGCTACAGACGCCTTTACAGGCACAAACGAGGGTAAACCGCTAGTAATAGACCCGCTCAAGCTGCGGACGGAATCGTCCCCTCGAGTAATCTATCTGCATTGGGCAAGTGAAATTGCTGATTGATTTCACGAGCTGATCCCGCCAAAGATCATCATACACTCCTGTGTTCATGAATATCACCTCCCCCAAGGCTTTGAGGGGATTGCTTTCTTGGGCAAGGAAGTATTCACTGGGCACTGATGTTGTGACCTTGTAGAAAGGGCCAATAAAGGTGATAGCTCGAAGATCACCACCGCCTCGAAACACAGCCAAGATTCGGTCTTCATCCACACCAGCGTCAACGAGGTATTCATCTTCATGATTTCGAAGCTTTCGTCGATTATCAGAGCCCGTATCTGAGTATCCCAAGCCCAAAGCGACCGTCATCGCGTTATACACGTGGCCCATGTCTCTTGCCCAGAGGGCAACCACTTTGATGTCCGTATGATGATTTCTCTCTAACCATTCACGCCATCGCATTGCTCTTGTCCAGGTGCCGAAGAAGCTGACGAATGGCGTTGGGACCTTTTCCATGAGAGGTGGCTATCGAATGCCGAAGAATCTGGCGAATTAGACGAGTCGATAAGACTTCTGGGTTCTTCCTCGCAGCATTTGTCGCACTCCTTGCCATCGCAAGATGCGCGAAATAAAATCCAGGGGACTTCATGATTCCTCAATGGTTCAAACGGGGGGTTGACCATAGTGACTATGTTGGTGTTTTGAACGTCAGTAGATCAAGACGAGCTGACCGAATGGAATGTGTTGGGAAAATCGCGAAGAAGAAAGGTGATGATGCATCTATGGAAAGGAGGCGGTGTATAAGGCGACGACATGACAAACGAGACAAATTAGGCAAATGCTCAGAGAGAGCTCAGTCACATTGCATGTACGCAGGTATGTCAACAGAATGGGATATGTGATCACTCAGCACGCACTGGGGATAAAATGGACTGCTGAGTTTTATCAAAAGAAGAGGTGAGCACTAAAACGGGGGAATGCGAATAGATTGAAGGCAGGGAAATAAATAGTATATTGGTGAAAGGAGAGATGCGAATAGGCATGTTAACAGAAATGTGATCTCTCTCCCCGCAGATCCTCCTTGTTGGTTGTGTCATAGTTCAACCTCCCGAGGTCGACCCATTTAAGACTTTTTCTACTCCACATGTCTACTCGGAACCTCGAGTCCAAGCCTTTGCAGAACATTCTCTTTACTTTCAGCTCATTCATTTCAAACCATTATATCCAACATGGCCTAGCGTCCAGATTACCCAGTGACACTTCCTGATGGTCGCCTAGTCTGCGGACCACACGGACTCGTAATCTGCGGCTACTGCACCGTTGACTACAGCTTTATGGATGAGATATTAGCGGAGGATGACGATGATGACTCAGAAGCCTCAGACCTTGGCAGTCACACAGACGACATTGATCGGCCTCGCGTTGACTACAGCTATATGGATGAGGTGTTAATGGAGGAGGACGATGATGACTCAGAAGCCTCAGACCTTGACGACCACACAGACGAAATTGATGGGCCTCCTCTTGTTGTTATCGGTGCGCCCTCGTCTCGCGGAGAGCCCAGAGTCGGCACGGGACGCGTCTTCCCTACAAAGTTCAAACCCTCAAACCCAAGCAACACACCACAGACGCTTTTCCCACTCCGCAAAACTCACAACGCCACGCCACCTGTGTATCGGTTCATTCGTCGCAACAATGAAAACCAATTCCTGATCTACACGGATGGTGCGTGCTTAGACAACGGCGGTGCCAATCCAAGAGCCGGCTGTTGCTTTGTCTACAGAAACCCCACCCAGAACTCTGAAATCTGTGGCCACACAAGCTTTCCTCTCGAGAAGCAAGGCCCCACGGGCATAGAGCACCCGCAAACAAGCAATCGGGCTGAACTGCGCGCTGTCATTGCCGCTATGCGGTTTCGAGCATGGACTGGGGAAGGATGTCGCTGTCTAGTCATTGCTACTGATTCCGAGTACGTCGTTGAGGGTATGACGAAGTGGGTGAAGGGATGGGTGCGGAACAACTGGAAGACGAGTGCGGGAGAGCCTGTCAAAAACAAGGACCTTTGGGAGTGTTTACTCGGGGAGATGGAGCGATGGGATGAAAGAGGAATGCGCATTCAGTTCTGGCGTATTCCAAGAGAATGGAATACAGAGGCCGACCAGCATGCTAAAGTAGCTGCTACTGAGAGTGCGTCTCGAGAATTCCAGGATGTTCTCGGCGTCCTTGTTTGAGGCGATCCGAGCACAGACCTGCCAGACCTGCCGGCCAGCATTTCACACTATCCATACGTGAGGAGTTATGGAGTTGTGCATAGCTTTAGACGACTCTTTCCCACCGATATCAGTTGAGGACGTTTTTTTTTTACAAATCATATTCGAAATGTGCAGTCATTAAAGAATAATATCAGAAAACCACCCTTGCCCAAAAACAACCCAAAACAATAAGAAGTCCCAAAAAGCCCCCGAAAATAAGTCATAAAGGAATTACTATACAACCCAAACGAGCCATGACTATCACACTCAAGGCATCTGTTGTCTCTGTCCAAATCACCAAAAAATGCCATTCCACACGAGTTGATACAGTCTCATGCTAGATAGGACTGAGAGGGTCTCCGCGGGCTATGCAAAGCGCACTCGCCCGAGTTTTGACTGATATTACTTCCCCGATACCAGCCTTGATCAATCAGGCGTGTTTCCAGATCTCGCCAGTAGCCCGCTTTCCCGCCGGCGCCTGTCTTCAGATCGAGGTCACCGAGGCGGATCTCAATAGATGACCTTTCGTCATGGGGGATCTGTGGAGAGGTCAGTATTCGACTCTGGATGATGTTTCCCGACATGATCTTGACCTTGACCATGACAGACCCTGACTCGCAGCATGAACTTACCTTAACGAACATTGTACAATCCCGCAACGTCATCGCAAGGGACATCTCCCGAGACTGCGCGGCCGGACCGTGCAGCCCAACATCCCTCTCAGTCTTCTGCAGAGACTGCAGTCTCTGCAGCGTCGGGTTCCGATACAAAATGCGAGCCAGTCGCGATCGATCCTTGCAGCCCTTGATCGACCCCGTCGCCTGTAGCACATTCTCATACTGCTCCGACACCAGGTCCAGCGGACAGAAGGACCGTTGCTCTTTGCGACCTAGGAGCTGCGACTCGCGGTTTTTCATATCCCTCAGCGCACAGGTCCGACACCTATGCGCTGTCGCGGGCGCTGATGGCGACTGGTTGAGCCATTTGGGTTTTAGCTCGGCCAGGGTGGTGCCGGGGTCTCCGGCCGTCGTCATATCAGTGATTAGTAGGCCGAATGGCTCATGTAGACAGAGATAGCTGCCATGGCGTTTTTCTGGGCGTGCGCCATTTAGTTCGGCAGTCCGGAGTTGCTCGTTGCAGCTGGCGATGAGACCCTCTGGGAGTCTGACGAGGGTTTGGTCGACTAGTTCTTCGGGGTTGAATAGCGGTCGGATGATAGTGTCGAAGTTTCGGACAATCTCTGTGTAAGAGATGTCGGCTGCGGTTTCTTTGCGGAGTCGGAGCAATTTCCCCTTAAGTTGGGTTGGTAGGTTGCAATGATCCGTGTCGTGTGTAGGTGGAGGTAGTGGCCTCTTTGGGTCTTTCCTGGCGAGAACTGGTTTTCTGACGAACCGATAAATCACATTTGCTCCTCCCTCGGCGAGGTAAACGAGCTGAACTCCCGAGGGGAGCTCAAGGAGATTGGGTTTGGTCATCCGTTAGAAGGATGGTGGAGATCCAAACTATCTCTATGACCATGACGTGATAGTAGGCAATGATAGCAGGCAATTCGGTTATCACCGCCACCCAGAGGGGAATAGATTGAATAGATCAGAAGGTGGAGAGGTGGAGAGGTGGAGGGATGTATTTGAAACAATCCACTTCAGATTATATGCATATGCATCCCAGTGCGAGGCTTAAACCCGAATCCCAAGGGGGCTAAACCGAGTTTAACCGGATCAATCTTCCAAGGCTGGGATATCCAATCAGCTTCGAAAGTGCGAAATCAAGAGAACACACAGCTCACAGCCCGAAAGAAGACTTCGAGACAGAACGGAGAAGCCGGACAAAGAAGCCCGACATTCGAAAATCCCAAAAGGTTTAGTTGTGGGGAATCGATAAGAACCCAGTGGCGTATTCCGTACCCCCGTCGATCATATCAACCTTGGGAAGTCATAAGAGTCGAGGGAACAAGGAACAACCATGGAATCATGGGGTCATGGAATGGAAGAACTCCATGAAGTTATAGGGGGAATCCCAAAGGTTAGAGGGAAGAAGGCCAATGAAGCCGTATTTATGGGCAATGGCGGTCAGCAAGATATCTCAGAGATGCAGACTGTGCAGATGTGATATGTAAAGAGGCTTGAGGGTAAGATATTTAGTAAATATGTAAATGGAATAAAAACAGAAATAGAAATAGAAATAGAATAGAAATAGAAATACCTACCTAGATATGGAAATGAGTAAAGATGTCGTAAATGTCCCTGCGGATAAACTATTGTCACACTGACCACATCCTCATCTCGTCTCTTTATATCTTCTCCTCCATCTCCTCTTTACGCCATTTCACCATCTCACCCTCTCCCCATTTAATCAACATGTCTAATATTGCAACCCCCGACCACTGTGTCGCCGATTTCTGTCTGGTCCCCGTAAGCCTCTCTAAATATGGAGTCACATTCTCCCTAACTAACATAATCCCAGATGGGCACCTCTTCGCCCTCGGTCTCAGACCAAGTCGCTGACGTCCATCGGATGATTGAAACATGCGGCTTGAAGTATGTCATGCATTCCGCAGGCACAACCCTTGGTACGTATGGAGTGTCTCGATGCTATAATACATACTACATATGTACACTATGTAGTAGTATAGTATTATAGTGTTACCTTGGCCACCTCCGCAGTTCCAATTCCAGTTCCAGCTCCTATGTGGACATTGTACTTTTTCATCTCATCTCCACCAATTGTGGCCCGTATCTGTCTGCAGCTGGAACTGAAATCACAGGAGAGAAAGAGAGGAGAGCGCTGAAAGCCGAGCGCCGAGAGCTGACAGGCCTGTGTACGCTATTTATATATTTACTGACTCTTTTCTGCTTTTGTAGAAGGATCTTGGGACCGGGTTCATCAGGTTATCGGACAGGCGCATACCATTCTCCATCAGAAGGGAGTTGTTCGTATTCATACTGATGTTCGGATTGGAACGAGGTGAGTTTGCTTTTTACTGTGCTATGCTCCTTGCTCATCTTATCTTGCATAATCCATCTCTCTTGCTAATTGTCTTTATTAGGACTGACAAAGTGCAATCGTTCGAGGATAAGGTGGCCAAGGTGCAGCAGATATTGGGAAAGTAGAGTTGAACTCCGCAAGTCGAAAACACAGGCAATTGACTTAAAATCGTTCCATTCGTAGAGACTATAACTATATGACCTTGGGGAAATGCTGAAACCCGCTATCCCATCCCAACTTTCTAATCCAAAACGCCTTGCCCTTGCATGCAAACACCTTATACCCATGTGCTATGCACTGTCCAGCCAGTGCACAGCCCATATCACAGGTATCACAGGACTCGAAAGGATATCCAAGAAACGACGTTAAAACGCTCCAAATAGGAAAAAAAAAAAAGCAAAACAACAGAAACCGAGGTCAAACCACTCAGCTCAGAAGGAAATCCCTCCACCGAGAAGATTCCCCCAGTTCCCACCAGTCCAAATCCAATTCCCCATAGACACCGACGTGCCCGACCTAGCCGATTCCGCGAGCTCAACCAGCGCCTTGAACACATTACTCGTCGACGAGGCATCGCTAGTCGCATCCGAAGTCGAGACAGACTTGCGGCCAACCGGATTGGTAACATTATTCAAGTTATCGACGGTATCAATCGCTGGCCCGCGGTTGAAGAAGTCCACCATGATATACGTCGGCTGTCGTCCATTCCACGCCTTCTTGCAGTTTGTCGCTGCAGTGCCCAGGTTACCCGTTCCGCCAGACGCGGCGTTCGTCGTCCCCACGTAGCTGGAGTTCGGGTACTGGACGTCCAGGATGGCCAGGTTGCTCGAGTACAGGAAGTGGTTCATCAGCGGGAGGAGGTTGGCTGCTAGTGCGGATGCGCTGTTGCCTTTGTATGTTGACGGTCGGTCTGGCTCGCATGTGAAGTTCGACGCGGAGGTTACGTCGTAGGGGTTCTCCCAGACGTAGCTCCATTCGTCCAGTAGGTAGGGGTAGCTGGTGCTGGTCTCTAGGGAGGCCACAAAGACAACGAGTCGCTTGCCGTCGTCGATCATGCTTTGGAGGGTTGGCCAGGTTGTTGGGGCGGTGCCTGGGGAACTGGGCTCGTAGGCATAGTCGGTGATCTTGGCTGTGGTGAATTCGGTGTTGAGTTCGGAGGCCGTGGCGCCGTCGGAGTTGACTAGGAGGATAGTGACGACTATTTTGGTCGGAGTGTTAATTTCCTTTCTAATCTGTCCTCGCGGAACTAACTCACCCTCGTTTGGATTATCATCCAGCCATGTCTTGATATCTTTCAGCCAATCGCTCAGCAACCCTGCATCGAGAAGGTCGCAGCTAGAATGACATAGGCGCCATTGTGAGTTGCTCTTGTGAACTTGGGCTGTTACTAATCGGACGCCGGCTGATAGTTGCGTTGGAGTGTCGTAGTACTGGTTGGCAGCTATCGAGTTGCCACTATCACCGTCACGCACAAAAGGACTGTCATGGGCGCCGAGATGAGTAATTTCTCCATAGGACTTGGAGCAAAGATCAGGAGAGTTGTTGCACGCTGTCGTACGCTTTGTTTGGGTCAAAGGGTTCGCAAGGACAACAGGCAACAGTGCCAGGAAGTTGAATACCCGCATAACTGTACACAAATGATGTATGAGATGTAACAGTATAAACGGTATAATTTGAATCGAATATAAAAGGAAAAGAAGAAGAAAAGGAGTCAAATAAACAGAATGTTGACAAGGCCGCGTTGCCCTCTCAACTATTCTTAGATCGGTGGATCGACAATTGCACTGCCATTGGGCCGTTTACACCAATCGACCTCTTCTATTTTGTGACAAAGCCCGGTGATCTTAGGCATAACTATTATGGTCCAATTTTATTGTTCCTATACGCGTACGATTCTCGAATAATATGGGTATTATAATCAATTATTTACACATCTGCTAATATACATGTGGACGCAGGTATCATAGTCCTTTAAGCGACAAACGTATACCTGGAGCACGTCGCTTCGTTCTGCTCGCTCGTGGCGGGTTCACCAGTTGTTCCAAGTTCTGTTCCATCCCATCAAAGAGAGATGGATCGCCCCAGGCCTGGAACACATCGTTCAACACTTGCTGTAGGGAATACGGGTTCCGCCGCCGCAACATGCGGTTCATGCGCCGCGCTGACAAAACATGGTGGCTGTAAAGCATGGCCAGCCGGTGGCGGACTGCCTGTGAGATCAATCGCTTGTCAAGACGAAGACCGGATTGTTCCAGCTCTCGAAGTAGAATCAGCCCCCGCACCCATGGAATGAGTCTTTCATCCGTTTGGGGGTTAGGTGGGGCGACGGTAAATTTAGATGCGGTGGTGTCCAATACTCGGAACATGAAGCCCCAGGAGACGATGGCCGCTTGCATTTGTGGGGTAAAGACCAGATCGAGCATCCGCCGATCGCGACCGTTGGCCTGCTTGGCGGGATCAAGGGACGGTTTCGCGGGTGGAAAATTCAGCCCAGGCTTTTGGTGACGGCTTTCAGCGTATTGTCGAACGAGCCACTGGCAGCAATCTCGGAGTTTATCCCAGTCTGCCCACGCCTCTGCCATGCCGAGACGCTTGAGCATCTCAACCCAGAATGCAGCACTAACATACCCTCCGGCGGGAACCACACGCTTTAGAATCTTGAAGATGAACATCACTTCGTCCACGGCGGACAGGCGTTGGCCCGGCGGCGGGCGGTGATTCATTCGCCGAGGGGTGAGAATCTGCTCGGCCAAGAAATCCACGCTGTCTTCGCCCAACGTCCGCCCACGGAGGGCTAGCTCATCGGCGACCTTAGACGCCGCGTTCAATTCCCAGGCCGCAATATGCTTTCGAAAGTGGATGTCGTAGAGATCTGGTGCGCCCGAATATAGTTCCGTCAACACCGCTAGAGTCATATTATACAGTCGCCAATCCCGGGCCATGTAGTAAGATACCAACATGGACTCCTGCATACGCTTGTCTTCGAGAATATCAGGATGCTGATCGCTGCGGAGGAAGTCGGAGAGAAGGATGTCGCGGTTTTGGGAGGCAAGTTTTTGGATCAAGCGCGAGAATACAGTGCTTCCTGTAGAAATGCCGGACTGCTTAAGTATTTTAAGCTTGTCCAGGAGATCTTGGTTGCCGTGAGCTCTCGTGGCTAGTTCGCGCAACGTCCGGTGACCGATCTCTGATACACCGAGCATCTTCAGGCCACCAACGATCATATCGAAATTGAGAGCGCGAGTAGCAAACAACTTAGCACCAATGTCGTCCTTGAAGGGTTTTCCGTCTTGCGACCCCTTCTCCTCGGATTTCGGGGCTGTATCTATTGGACCAGGTTGATCAATCAAAGCTTCGGTATCAAACCTTTTTTTGACATAGCCACGGAGCTGATTGAACTCTTTCCGCAGCCCGAATTTCTCAACATATTCCAGCAATGGTTGTATCTCGTCGGGGCTCTGTGGGTGATCCTGACGTCGAGCAAGGAAACGATGCATTGAGATCGCCGCCTCGCCGTGGCCCTGCTGCACGAGCATCGCAATGACAGGGCCGTAAAAGTTATGGTCGGGTGTCGTGGAGCATATGGCTTGGAATGCCTGCAATCCCAGCGACAAGGACGACCGCTGGAGATCAGCTGAAGTCGCAAATTCCGTGCCAGCCGGAAGAGACGAAGAACGGATCGCCGAGGGAAGAATTTTCAGCACATCGTTTGCGCTGGCTAAATGAGAACTTTGAAGCTTCTTGTGCCATTCGACCGCACGTTTCGTCAAGCCTTGGTCAAGAAATCCACCAACCACACGCTCATACAGCTGTGGCCAACCGTTGCCTTGTTGCTCCCGTAGAATGACAGCATAGTCAATAACCTCCTTGAGAAAAATTTCTCTTCTCAGTCCCATGTCCACAAAGTTCTGCCAAAAGAAGTCCGCTTGCTCTCCTGCAACTGGAAGCCGTACACCATCCACTCGGACCCTCAACCCTTCCCATATCTCTAGTGTGCCATTGTCGCCGTAATGGCGCTGACGGTGTCGAAGAAGCTCCTCCCACAGATCGAGATTATTTCGATGCTCCGGATTGTCCACTAATCGCGTTCCAATGTTGTTGAGGTGTCCGACGTCCGATTCGAATTCAAGCTTGTCCGGTTGGAGAGATAGAAGTTTGATAGGGCATCGTGTCGTGTTATTATGCGTTCGGCTCCCCACGGGAGGCGTGGGCGCAAAAGTATTTGGTTCGTTCGAGGCCTCAATGTCGTAGATGGGAAAGCTGAATGGCCGTTTCGCTCGGCATGAATTCTCAAGCTGATGCCGGGTCGGCCTATTGTCGGGTTCCTCGAGTGGTTCTTGTTTGGCGCTGCCCGAATGACACCGTAGACACCTGTACCTGGACTCCAATTGCTCAATTCCGATCGGTGTGGCTGTAAGGGTGTCAAGAATCGAGACGGCGGACGGCCTCTTCAACAGTCGCAGAAGCGCCGGGCGCATGAGTGGTTAAGGAAGGAAGGTCGGGAAAGCAAATTCTCGACGCCAAACATCCTTCTTCAAGCTCCCGACGTCAATCCAAAAGATTCGTTGCCGAGTATTCCAAAGTTGATACGCGTCTGGGCACTTTTCTGGCGCTTTTCCCTTTTGGGATGATGACCAGATACAACGTCTGATTCGATCAGGTGATGCTCAACACGTGACACGATATCCAGCTCATTCCGGGATCAACTTCACATCCCCATCTTGCCCACGTCGTACCTCACATCCCCGCTCTTTCTTCGCTTCCAACCGCGAAAATGTTCCGTGCTACTAGCTCCCGCATGGCTGGGTATGTCCTCCCTTCGAATTGCTGCATAACCCCCCCGCGCGCAAACCCGATCTTGAGAGTGCGACCATCGAATTTCCTCCCGCGATCTTCGGAGTCCAATTGCGATTGACGCGGCTGCGGGCCCTGCTATCCCGCCATCTAATTGCAAATTATACTGACTGATTGACTCTGTTTAGCTTCGTGTTCCGTGAGAACCGTGTGCCCTACTACCAGCGTCTCTTCCAGAACCACGATGGCAAGCGCCAATGGTGGAAGGTCAGTACCTCCGGAAGGGGCACATATACCCTCAATTGAGCTTCGCAAAGAACACGGAGACTGACGTTGGGATTGTCTCGCAGACCTCCCGCTCCAGCTACCTCATGTACCCCTACCTCATCTCGGTCTACGGCCTCGGTGCTGGTGAGTAAACCCGTCTTCCGATATGAGATCCGGTTGAGGATAGAAAACTAATCGACAATAGCTACCACCTATGCCATGTGCCGCATGGTTCTCGTGAGTTTTACCCAACCCCCCACCTCTCATCTTCCGACAAGAAGCACGAGTAACCGATTTGATACGTTCACATGCTGATTTCCTTACAGGGCCACAAAACTTGGATCTAAATTGTAGGTCTCAAGGCTTAGTCTGGCAATGATAAACGATGCCATTTCCAGTTCCGTTGGTTATTCAGCTGCGGCATCAGTTGTTTTTTGTATGGTGTACTTCTACTCCAGGGAGGGGTTAGATGGGTTGGCAGCCACGCAGATTTGGAGCTGTACATATGATCAATTAAAGCGCCAATCCAAGAGATGCTGCCATATATCGTTTCCCTGATGTCACGGAACGGGAGTCGTTCAGACCCCTCGCCCCAAGTTGGGTGGTACTGTTTTTGATAGAATGGAGATGGTTGTGCTATGACCCGCAACAAGCGGAAGCCGAGCTATCTAGGCCTTTATCAGTCCTGCTAGACATCCAAGTGGCGGTAACAACTGTCCACACATTAAGCACAGTATTCCCCGCCTGTAACTGTACACGGCGGTGGGGAGATAGGTATATGGCGAAGGTCGACATGGGTGACTCATGACTTGCCTGGGCTATTCCAAGGAGGCATATACAGGAGACGGACGATCCTCTTCTAAAGAACCTTGTACTATACCGTATGTCGTAGCCATATACGTAGTGCGTACGTCCAATTGTTTGATACTCTTATGACAAGCTTGAGGAACTACGAAAGACTCAGATATAGCAGTCACGACACTCAGCACAGCCTTGGGAAGGTTCGTGGTTTCAGTTTCAAATGAGTGCCTTCATTTGCACATCTAGAGCTCGTACAATTGTATCGGTCTTGGGAATTGAGGTCATGGAATTTCAAGATGAGACTAAAAGATACATATATGTATGTATCTCTCATGGTAGGAACGCGAGGGTATTCAATAAAATCCGTTCAGGGCATATATGGAACCAACTGAGGGCAAGGAGAGCCAATGATGGACGAGGCTGGACGTGAACGTGCCCAAGAGGTCTATGGGCATCGCGGAACAGAATCCTAAGGCTCGCGGTCCAGGCGCCCCGCGGGCTGCGTTCATGAGTCCAACGGTGGTCTTCACAAGTGATTACTCAGCCATTTCATATCGGGCCCGGTCCACTGGCCAATTTCACGGCTTTACTTCCGTCTCTACGCCAAAATGTACAACGGCTTTGCTCGTTCCAATCTGTGTATCCCTTGAAGCAAGGGCATGCACTAAGTATACCCCTATCTCAATATAATCTGTCAATTGGGGTCCAAAAATACCAGATTCATACTCCTATGATGACTGTGTTCATTGAGAGCATTGAATATTACGAATATAACAATGGAAGACGAGAGCTTCAACTATTCGGAAAGACCCGCCAAGCGGGTTCGTCAGGCTTGTGAGCCTTGCAGGTATTATGCCGATCGGATTGTACAAAGAGATAGCCATTAACCAACTCCTCAGGCGTAAAAAAGCTAAATGCCCGGGAGAGCAGCCGGTCTGTTCTCTGTGTGCCAGGCTACGGCAACAATGTCTATACGCTGATGAAAGGCGTCGGCCACTTCCCGAGTTGAATCCAAGGCTCAGCGATTCAGACCCTGGGACATCCCATGTTCTGGTAAGTATCTTTCACTCTCAATGCAAGCTCGAAGAGTCCTTCTTCGGAAACTAATCCCACCACAGGAAGATAGGTTGCGAAGCCTTGAAAGCAAAGTGGGAAAGGTTCTGGATGTACTTGGGTAAGAACCCGTACATGGCCCCTATTTGAGCAATCACTTACTCTTAGAAACATGCTGCAGCGCGAGGAGTGAGCCGCAAATACCCACCGAGGCTCTTGTTCCATCTGTGGCATTGTCAATGCCGAGTTCATCTACTCCCCTGCCACCGTGGGAGGAGATTATTCCCGTTGCAGAGCTATATCTGCTATACTGTGACTCTCAGCCTTTGCCTCTTTTCTACAGGGATAGCTTTCTCTCCAGTCTACAAACACGTGAAACAGAGCTCCTTTTTGCTATATTGGCACTCGCATTTCGTTTCTCATACGGTTACCATAGCAGGGCCGATTCCACTAGCCTGATAAATGGCTATGCTGAGGTTGCTCGGGGCCTCGTTATGAAAAGAGTCTCAGAAGGGCCAGTGGAGCTTTCGACCCTTCAAAGTCTCTGTATTTTGAGCTTGGTTGATTTCACCAGTACGGACCCAGCGTTTCCAACATCTTTCCAACATCTAGACTCGAGCTAACAATATCTACCAGACGGTAATACACATAGGTCCAGCATCCACAGCAGCTTGGCAATGAACCTTGCACAATGTGCCAATCTCGGACAAGAGCCCCGCTCATCAACCAGCACTATAGTCCGCGAAGAGCGCAGACGCTGCTTCTGGAGTATATGTCTTCTCAAACGACTACATGGCGGCGACTTTCCAATCCTGGACATACCCCAAGCCGGAGGCCCTCCATATCCCCAAAGCCCAGCACGACCAGCACGCTTTCTCTCTCCGGGGCCATCAACCGTCGAAATCCGGCGAAGTGACATGCAAGACGAAGGAATCATTGCTTATGTGGTAATGCTGAGCGAAGTGTTCGCAAGGACGGCGCGATACGTGCGCCTTCACGGACGCCCAAGCAATGTCCCACCATGGTCTCCTCATTCCGAATACTCGAAAATTCTTGCTTTACAAATGGACCTCGAGACTCGCATGCCGTATCTTCATCGGTTCAAGCCAGCCAACCTCGGTGAACGCTCTCTCGAGGAATTGCAGGCACATCGTGAATACTGGGGCCCGTGGTTTCTGAATCAATTCATGTATCATACCAGCCTGTGTCTACTCAATCATCCGCTGCTTCTCTCGCTCAGTCTTCGGAATTTCCGCAGTACTATCCCAGAGATCTTTTTACAGCACACCTCGGACCTGATCTCCTCGCATACAACCTGGATCATCCACTTTATCAACTGCTTTGAGGAAAAGGCTTTTCTAGTATCAGATCCGCTACTAGGTTACAGCGCCGCCGTTGTCGCTACAATCGAGCTGCAACTCAGCTTCACGGATGATTTGACTATCAGAGAACATAAGCGCGAAAGATTCGCCAAGTGTGTCAAGTTTGTGCAAGGCATAGGAGAAAGGTGGCCGCACATGGCTCGACTGGTATGGACCTCCATCTCCTTGGATTGCCTGTGGGGTTAAATCAACAATCTAACACTTCATTCGGTATCAACAGGCTCATAGATTGCAGAGACTAGAAGACGCAGTCTCCGCAACCTACCAGTCAGACCCAGGCGCGCAAAACCAAAGCCTCCTAATCGACCTGTCCCGATTCTGGGAAATCCTCGAATACTCCTCCAACAGCGATACAGACTCTGCTCGGCGACTATTCGGAGAGTCGATATATGCCGGTTCGTCTTCTGCAGGCGCAGAGGTATCTCAGACGTCTCCTTTGCCTCCGCCGTTCCGGTTGACTGTCCAGGAACAAGATACACCAAATCTTCGGTCTCAATCGTACAGTGCCAATACCGCCTTTCCTAGCCAGGACTACCCAGCAAGCTCTTTGCTCTCGCCGCAACATTTGACGATGTCTAATGATGAGTTCTCTATTCTTGCTACCAATTTCTTTTCTCAGGGCCAAGAGTTCTTGCGCAGTGGTGATAACTGGGAAAGTGTTGGGAATTTCTAAGGGCTTGCACCAGCAGGCTTCAACTGTTATGTAGATCTATCTTGTCTTCAATTCTGAGGTGGAATAGTTACGGAAGGTCCACGGCGTATTATTTATAGTGTGCATTGCATTATCATACTCGATATTTATCCACATTCGTCATAAAATCATTTACCCAACTACTCAGAGGCCAAAGCGGCCTTGAATTCACTGACAAAGTTGAACACTTCAGAGAATGTGTTGTACAACGGCACTGGCGCCACACGGACAACGCCCGGCTCCCGCTTGTCACAGATGATACCCGCATTCTGTAGGCGTTCGGATACCTTGTGCAGCAAGCCAGGCTTGAGCAAAACACTCAGTTGAGCACCGCGAGCATTGGGATCTGATGGAGTGATAATATCATACAGACGAGTCTTCTCGTCGGTATCCTTCAGAAGCAGGAACTCCAGGTACGCCGTCAACTTCAGTGACTTTTGGCGCAAGTCGGCCATGGAGGTCTGATCGAAGACGGACAAAGCCGCACAAAGACAGGTCAGATCAATGACTGAGGGGTTGGAGACCTGGAAGCCTCCAGCTCCAGGAATAGGCTTGAACTCTGTTGATTTGGTCAGCATATGCTAGAAGACGCATTGCGAGATACAAATAGGAAAAAACTAACTGTTGTCCATCTTAAACCTCACCGACCGATCACCACCATACCATCCTGTCAACCGGTGACGGAACTGGGGGGCATCTGGTCCGGCGCTATAGTCAACATGACCATGTCTCTCGTGCACGAAAAGACCACCCATTGCGCCGGGCCCGGCATTGCCGTACTTGTACGTGCACCAAGCTGCAAAGTCGACGTTCCAGTCGTGCATCTTCAGCTCCACATTTCCATATGCGTGTGCCAAATCCCATCCAACAACGAGATTCTTTGATTGGGCATACTTGGTGATTGTGGGGATGTCAAATAGCTGTCCGGTGTAGTATTGGATACCGGGCAGAAGAAGCAGCGCTGCAGTTTCAGCATGCTCGTCGATATAGGACAGGATTTTCTCTGTTGAGATTTGGTATTGTCCCTCGTCTGGGCCAATGAGGATCATATTCTCCTTTGAATCTAGGTCGTGCCAGGCAATGTGTGATTCGATTGCATACTATGAGCATGTTAGTGATGGGTAATTTGGACAGCGGGTTATCACAATATTAGCCCTGAGAGGACCATTCTCATTGTAGTTTGTCACTCACATGATCACTGGGGAATGCCTTCCAATCCATGAGAATCTTCCGCTTGGTCTCCGTCGGCTTATAGAAGCTTGCAAGCAACAGGTGGAGATTCATAGTCAACGTTCCCATGGCTGCGACCTCCTCAGGCGCGGCCCCAACAATGCGGGACATTGAAGCAGCGGCCTGTTCAGACAGTAGCTGCCATTGTTTCAATGGTGAATCTTCAAGATCGGTGAAGTGTCCACAGACACCGATGGACGACCAAGTATCCAACTGAGCCTCCATGTACTTTGACACGGCCTTGGGCTGGATGCCCAATGAGTTACCGCAAAAGTACGTGCTTGGCTCTGACGAGAGACCTACATAACGTTGTTAGCAATAATCAAACTATACTTGGTGTTCCCCGCTGGGATATAGTTTCTCACCTGGCTTTGCCAACTTCTTTGTGGCGAGGTTAGCCTTGGAGGGGATAATAAATTGGTCGCGGAATTCACGCAGAGGATCCGCTGCATCCAGAGAGGCGGCATAATCTTGTGATGCTGCCTCTGCAGGGAAGACTGGCTTAGAAGCTTTGGTACCCGTCATATCTATAAATGCTGTGGAAATGGAATATAGATGGAATATAGAGTGTAGCAGGTCACAGGAGAATTTGAGTTATAACCATGAATGAGGGGAACGAGAAAAAACGGAAATGCAATTGATTTTTATAATTCCCCCATTGCCGAATCGGAGACGAGGGAGACACAGCTGCAACTTGTAACCCGTCGTCAACCCGGATGTTGTTCCGCTTCCGTCTTCCCCGATCCGTCTTCTCACCACATAACTACATATGTAGACATCCGTATACCTAGGTAAGCCTATCGTTACATCATATTAGACTTAATTTACTGACCATCCATGGATTCTACTAAGCCGATGTTATAACAGAGTAGGTATAATAGGTAGGCTATTGACTATGGACTATGCATTACATGCATCATAATGCATCAATATTTGCAGGTGGTTTGCCTCCTATGCAGGTCAGCTAAGCAAAGAACCCAACATTCTTTGTTGGATTGGCTACCATCCCCGAGTCTTCGAGGCCTTGATCACATCCTCAAACTCAAAAAGGAGTTATTTCCTGTTTTGGGTATACTTATTTGACAGGAGACTTGATCTATGTCTCAAACCCTTTTCTATATCCTTCGCTGAACAAAGTGGGTAGAACGAAGCCGATCCAGTAAAGACGGTTGATGTATCGCATCAAGAGGCGGAAGACGGATATAGATCCGGATAGCTTCCGGACTGTATAGGTATTTTGAGTAAATGACCCCGAGGCAAGCCGATGCAGGAAGATATTTCAATATTGAGACCATCCTAGTACTAATACTATACCTCGCACTATAAACCTAAAAGGCAGTCGTTCCCCTTTGTCTTTGTTTATACCACGTCTGCCGTGTTCTCCCTCTCGACCGGGAACCTCCTACACCAATTAATCCACAATGTTGCAATCAACAGATGCTGTTCTCAATGATCTCTTCGAAGGTTATGCTGAGCAGGGCTTCCTCCCAGATGGCCTTCCGCTGGCCAGAATCTCAAACCCCTATTACGAGATTTGGGAGGATATAGCCAGCCAACTCCCGAACCTCATCCAAACAAACCAAATCCGCGAGAGAATCGACAATATGCCCGTATGTACGACTGAGAATCTTCAAACAGAACCAGAATGGCGACGAGCATGTGTTATTATGGGATATTTCACTCATGCCTATATCTGGGGAGGAGAGACCCCAAAAGACGTAAGCGCCCATCACCCGGGGCCCCAGGGCCCTTTCCTCAAACAAAGAAATCCCATTAACATCCAGACAACAGAGGCTTCCCCCTCAATCTCAAAACCCTTCCTTGAAATATCAGCACACCTCGAACTTCCCGCCTGCGCCACTTACGCCGGCCTCACATTATGGAACTTCATACCTTCCCACCCAGAAGCAGACATCACAGACCCGGACAATCTCCATGTTCAGACCTCGTTCACCGGCACGAAGGACGAGGAATGGTTCATGGTAATCTCCGTCGCCGTTGAAGCCAAGGGCATCAAACTCATCTCGCTGATGAGGGACGCTTCTAAGGCAGTTGCTGCCAATGATATAGACCTTCTCACTGCCCTCTTGTACAGGTTTGCCGATGGTTTATGCGACCTGACATTGACTCTAAAAAGAATGTACGAGCACAACAATCCGGCTGTCTTCTTCCACCAGCTTCGGCCGTTCCTGGCTGGCAGCAAGAATATGGGTCATGCTGGTCTGCCCAGGGGTGTGTACTATGACACTGGTGATAGTGATAGGGTGGAAAGACCAGAGAATTGGCTCCAGTTAAATGGTGGAAGTAATGCACAGAGCTCGCTGATCCAAGCACTTGATATTTTCTTTGGTATTAAGCACTCTGCGACGGATGGGAAGCAGACTGGTGGTCCGAGTTTTATTCAGGTAAGAACATCACGGGATACCAGTTTCCAGTGCCTCTGTCTCAGACATGTTTCACCAAGTATTAACACCAACGACAGCAAATGCGAGACTATATGCCTGGTCCGCATAGGCGCTTCCTTGAGGAACTATCCGCTCGAGCTAGTGTTCGTCCGTTTATACTGGAGTCGCCGGTTCAACAGCCTAAGGATGCGTACAACGCAGCTGTGAACGAGCTCAAGGCTTTTCGCGATACACACATCCAGATGGTCACTCGATACATTGTCATGGCATCGAGACAGCCCAATCCAACTGAACAAGGAAAAGGTAGAATGAATCTAGCCACGGCTAGCTCTCAAGCGAAGGAAGCAGGCACGAAGACTAAGCTTGCTGGGACTGGTGGCACGGATTTAATACCCTTCCTGAAAAAGACCAGAGACACAGTTCAAGATGCTAAGTGCTAGGTGTTCAGATGGACGTGTGATGATTGAACGAACATATTGTGATATAGATTTGTCTTTCCGTATTGTAAATTGACATTGGTTGCCACCAGTACTATGGTTCAATATGGCCTTCCTAAACAAAGAATCGCATCACGATCTAGAGTAGGATACATCCCGAGATCCGGAGGTACATCCACGGCGATAGGACCGTATCCTCGTAGGGTTTCCCCTTCCCCATGTAAGTGGCAGATTCCGGAGTCAATCTTGTTGCAAACTTGGTATGAATATCGTTGGTTTGGATAGAATCCCTGGTGCTTCCCAAGATCGCCGCCCTAAAGCATGCTCCGCAACATCCCATCTGGCAGATAACGAGGAAAGGGCCCCATGCGAGTCCCAGGGACAAACCTGCGATGACGCAGATATTCGAGCCTGTTGGTCGTATCTGGCATAATGCAATCATCGTGGTGAACTCGGTGGAAACAGAGAGGCTGGATCTTGTGGCAAGGCGATTCACAGAGGCGTAAAGACATAAACTTCGACTGCCGGGGGGCAGTAGAGCCTCTCAGGAGGGTCCCAGCACTGAGGAACGTTTGGACAAGGGTGATGATGGTTGTTGGTCAGGCACATCCTGACGGGGTGCTCAAAAGCCTATCACACTGCAGCAATGGCCTAGGTTCTCGGCTTAGAAGAGCGTCTGGAACGATCACCGCTTCTTCGTGTTGGCGGGCACACCCTCACTCTCTCGCAGCTCGGCCAGATACTTCTCCCTCTCGATCAAACGCTCCTTCTCTTCCTTGATCATCTGCTCAACTGTTTGAGTGGCTTCGGCCATGCGATCAAGCTCTTTCCTCTCGGTCGTCCGACTGTATGGGTTCCCGGGCGTATCGCTCATCGGAATATCCGCCGTCCTCTGCCCAATCTGCTTGGTATTCTTTCCCTTGCTCTTGCCAGCCTGACCACCAGCGAAGCCTCCAGTGAGGATCTCGTAGAACGGCTCAACGGGCTCATTGAAGATGATCTCTTCGTAGTTCTGGCTGATCACATCCTCCCGACGCTCTTTCATTCCCTCCGCATCAGGGCCGTAAGGGTGTAGCTTCAGGCTGTGCCACAGGGTCTGCGGCTTCTCATTCGACTCAGGCACAAAATACAGCTTGATCTGGATTTCGAATTCACCCCAGCCAGTTTCCGTGACTTCGAAGGGCTGCTGCTCGACCACGCGGACATTTTGGGCGTACGTCTCATGCAGCTTGAATTGGACTTTCTTTAGCCAGTAGGAAATGTCCTCGCCGTTGACTCCCCTGACGAATATCTTCCAACTGTGGGTGTGGTCTGGAGGACAGTCTGAGGGCTTATTATTGGGATCGAAGGGGGTCGCTACACTGCCAAATACTGTGTTTATTAGCTTGCGACGGTTGGCGATAATGCGCTCTTTGCGGAACATACCAAATGGTCGGAAGGCTGAGACGCCCTGCGAGCGTGTTAGTTCGATTTTAGTATTTCCCGGGGCATGAACCTTACCCTGACACGCTTGTTTCCTGTTGCAGATACCATCTTGCACGTTGATGTTAGATTGTAGAACCGATGAACACGGATTGTCCAGAGCAAGGGCGAAACGGAAGAAGGATAATCCGCCGGGGCTCAAGTGGCCCGACAAGAAGGCGAATGATGCCGAACGCTAACTTCAAAAGTCCTGGTGAAGAGACAATTACCTTGAACAATTGAACTATTTCGCTTATTGAAGAGCATGATATTCACTTTCCTCAACTCAGCTCTAGAATCTCAATTGTGAACCTAAATAGCCTGGACTATTGTTCCGATTCCTTAGTGATATCATTCTCCGGAGCTATCCCAAAGCTACAGCATGCCGACCAAAAGACTAGTTGTCGCAGGAGGAAGCGGTTTTTTGGGTTTGTGATTTGCATTCAGTGCAGAAATACCAATATCATTTACTGACTAGCTATTCCAGGATCCAGAATCTGTAAAGCTGCAACAGCAAGGGGATGGACAGTCACATCATTAAGGTCGGGTGGCTTTCTCGCCTATGTATGAATCTATGGAAGAGCACAAACTGATCTTTGTCTAGTCGATCTGGTGAGCCCCGGTGGGAGGCAGTCACTGATTCTCGTGAACGGCCTAGCTGGGCAGGCTCCGTGGAATGGGCCAAGGCCGATATTCTCAAACCAGAGAGCTACAAGCCACATTTACATGGCGCCTCTGCTGTTGTCCACTCAATGGGCATTCTATTAGAAGCCGACTACAAGGGCGTTGTGCAAGGGAGAGAACCAATTCTCAGTGGCCTTCAACGAGCTTTTAGTACATCTAAGCTTGGAAGCCAAAACCCTCTAACAAGACAAGAGGGCGAGGCTTTGGAGCCAAAAGAGAAAGATGGGCAGCTGACCTATGAGCTGATGAACCGAGATTCAGGTGCGGACAAGAGTTCTAAAGTCTGTTTTGAAAGCTGACACATGTGTGATTTAGCGATTGCACTAGCCCAGGAGTCCACCAATGAGCATGTCCCGACCTTCGTTTACATATCTGCAGCGGCCGGGGCACCGATTCTGCCGGCCAGGTACATCAGTACTAAAAGAGAAGCGGAGGCAACTATCACATCCACCCTCCCGGACCTACGGAGCATCTTCATACGCCCGGGCTTCATGTACGACTCGAGTCGGAAGTTCACGCTGCCAATTGCAATGGGTGGTTTTGTTGCCTCAGAGTTCAATACCTTCCTCGGGAATAAGCTTGGGTTCCTCGGAACTATGGCCGAAAAGCCCCTCAAAGCCGATGTTGTGGGCGAAGCGGTTGTCGAGGCATTGGAGGATGAGTCCACCAAGGGTGCAGTCGGAACAAAACAGATTGAGGCACTTGCAACAAAAGCCTGGCGAAAGACGATGCTTTAGGTCTGTTGGCTGATCAAGTGACTTGTATGTTTGTAAAACAAATTTTTTTGGGCAGAGGGGAAAGCGCGTGGAATCTCTGCTGGTTGATTGGTGCCTATTCAGGCACAGCTGTATAGCTCGGAACGTCCACTAATGTAAAATATTGCAATGAATTTCACATTCAGCTTAAATCATGGTGCCACGTTCGAAGCTGTCCCGAATTTCGGTGGTGTACTAATAAAAAGTGTTAGTAAAAGGATCACATAAAGACAGCAGCGGAAAACTGACCTTGTTGTAGAAACGAGCGAGTTTCTGGTTGAACTGCCTGTTCTTCTCGTTGATGTATGTCACATCCGCGTCATCATCACCACCACGGCGCTCCTTGCGTTTCTTCAGGCGCACCTCCTCTGCCTTCTGGATATCGTTGACCAGTCTGTCAACAGCAGCCCGATCTGGTTTGCTCTCCGTAAAGCCAGTCGAGTCCGCAGTGGAATAGAAGCTACCGTTCTTATCAATTGCAATCATTTCACCGTCCTCGGTCTCCACAATCTCTAGATCGCCGTTGGCTGCGGCTCTCTCGATCGCAGCAAGCTTTTCTTTCTCGTAGGACTCCAGATTCGGCGCCATCTCTCTCAACTGTCTCTTGTAAATCTTCCGGGCATCTTGAGTGTAGTCCTGGAAAGCCACGTTATCTCGGTGACGCTGCTTCTTCTCCATGCGTCTATCCCACTTCTCCGATTCATCCACTGTCCAGTCCCATGCCCGCTTGCGTTCAAAATCTTCTCCTGCGGCTTCCGTATCCGCTTTGAGGAGGTTGTGGGAGGCGAATGCATGCTTGCGGGACAACGTATTTAGCAGGGCTGGGTCGGTAGTCAGACGTTGGGACTCGGCTGCAGTCTCTTTTAAGTTGCGCTCCGTTGCAGATTTCTATATGTTGTGTCAGTTATTCAGTTATGTGGAGGGGTTGGGCTGGCCAAGCCTATTGATCCGCGCAAGCCATTTTTGAGGACGACATACAGCTCGAGCCTGCAAGGCTTTGAACCTATTCATTCTCTCACGCGCTTTTGATGCACCGTCATCCTTTATGTCATCTGGTTGAGTTTCGACTTTCTTTTCGGAAGATGCGACAGGCGATTCGCTCGTGTTCTCAGTCGGTTGGTCAATGGGCTGTTCTTGGCTCGCCTCGTCCTTCGCGGATTTATCCGCATTCCTGGTTCGAACCATAATTCCCTTGGGTTGATCAATAGATCAACAGCAGCTATGGATAGAAATCGGTAAGTGTTTCGTTCGTAGCTAGGTTGATAAGGAATGGCAGTTAGCTGGTTGACGAAATAAAAGCGCGAATGCGGCCCCCACACCGCCTTCCACGCCGCCCTTGATCTGCTGGGCAAGACCCCAGACTTGGGTACAGTCCTTATCGGACCTTTATCTTCTCCACATCTTCTCCTGGAGATCAGCTTCAATCCAGTCGACATGGGAGGACCGCCTACTCGGTTGCTGCTGCTGCAACCAAGACTACAGCTTAGCACTGGGAATACTCTCTCGCGGCAATTGGTGCGCAGCCTCCATCCCGCAACCATTAAACGACCCCGTGACCCATCACCATCTGAACTGCTTCGGTTCGCCCTGACGGATTCAACTGAGCCAATTCATGACTCGAACACTAACGAGGTCTTATCTGGATACCTCCATGGACAATTTGCTACCGAGTGGAAGTTCAACACTCCACCTCCGCCGTTGTGGACCTCCCTCAAAGGGCTTACATCGCGGAACCGAGAGTTGTTGTGGGATCCCAGTAGCGAAATGGCCGATGTCGCTTCCTTACGGAGTCTAATTGAGAGACACGTCAACGACAGACATGGAGCAGAGATATTGCAGTCTCGTAATTGCTCCCAATTACGTGACGTTTTGCGACGCTGTCAACGGAACGACACATTAGCAGAGATCCTGACGGTGATGCATGACCTGTTTGCAAGGCTGAAACGTCTCCAGCTTCCTATTCATCCCAGGATGTACGCTATAGCGCTGTACTTTGCATTTTATGCTCTTTCGCCTTCAGATTTGAGGCACTTCTTGTATAACCATCACCACATGGGCATTCGAGCCCTAAATCTCCGAACAAGTCTGCAGATAATCCGAATTTGTTCAGAAGCACTCGACTGCAAGGCTTTTGAGGACCCCTCCTATGATCCCAATCCCATCCTTGCTGAGATCACAGGTGAAGGAGGACTCGTGGCACAAAAACACAGGTTGCATGATACCTTGTTCTGGACGCAACCTACTGATCAAATTGGCGACCGATTCAATTATGAAAACGAAGCCCAGTATTATATCTGTCTACTTGCTAAGCTTGGGAGTGATGAGGTACTTCACACATGTTGGTCTCATTTCTTGAAGAACATTCAGCCTAAAAACTCTCAAAGCTGCATTGCTGCCTATGAGGTAGTGCTGGCTCTAGTCCGAAATGTTCAGTCCGAAATAGGAGTGAAATGGTTGGAAGATATCTCTCAACATTGTGGTGATAACCTGCCATTCATTGCGAAGTTTTCCAATGTTGGATTCCTCCTTAGTGACCCTATTGTGGGCGAGGCACTGCCTGACCTAGTGAGGGGAGAAGACTATCTTGACCTACTTGAGGTTTGCCTTGAGGACATGGATCGAAGGACGGATGTTCAATGGAGCCCTGAAAGCCAAAGGCATTTCAGTACGGCCTTGGACCCCTCAGAATCAATCTGGGAAGCATTTGATGATCAACTTTTACCGAAAATAGATAACAAATCCGTTGACTCCAACCATGGAGGACAGTTGTATGCAGAACTTATGGCTCATGGCTGCTCCAAGTCTCCGGCTGCACTGGGCAGGGTCGCAGATCTGTTGAATGACCACGGCGGACAGCCCCAAACGATCATCACTCGTCTTGATTGCAATGTAGCACAGCTTGATGAAGTTCGTTCCAAGCTTGGATCCCTCGAGCTCCGATGGGTACCAGAACAATCACCGATTGAATTTTCTAACTCCCAAATTCCGGCGCTGCGTGATTTGTCTGAGCCTATGACCCCATCTACCCTAGGCCTTATTCGGGCTCGTTTCATCATTCACGGAGTTCCTCAGATGGGGATCGACAACTTACATTTGATGCAACTTGGCTGCATGGATATGCGGTATGGTCCAGATGAACCATGGCAACCGTCAGGCTACATCGTGGTTTGGGACCGTCATTACGGGGAACTCCTCGGGCTTTATGTTGGGCAGAGCAACGGGGTCATTGACTGTGGACCAGCACCCTCAGATGGCCCTTTTGGTGCCTTGATGCATCTCGAACTCCCAGGCAATCGTAGCGAGCGAATACTTGGTCGCCTTCACGCTCGGAATTGCTCGGGTCCTTACTATCTGGATGTAGATCCAAGTGCAGATTTAGAGTATTGAGTTTTCTCCCGTGCGAAATATCCATAAAATCATTAAGTTGCTGGAATGAGATGAATCATGGACTATTGATATGACTGAGCGGTGATATGCTTTGGCAGAATCTAGATGTGTTGCTTTGTAGGCATATCCTTTTCGGCTACTCTTCCATCTCCAATATGACTCCCATATAACGAAAGCTTTATATTTTGCTCTTTCATCTAAAATCCAGTGAACCCAGCTCATCAACCTACTGCCAATCAACAGTTTTGATCGGCAGCTGACTAGGATTCCGAATCCCAACTTGGCCTGTCTTGGGTGTCCGCGGAAATGTTATCAGTCTACCAGTGACACGCACTGAGATGCGTCTTCCACACAAATATGGAGCCAAGCCTCCCACGCCATGTGCAATATCAAGACCGTCGGTAAGGATGGGGGGACGCCACCCATTTGGTATTGGTATCGAAGCCCCTCGTAGTCTTGGATATTCCCGGCTATGAGTGGTATGTTTTTCCGAATATCTCTTCCTATTCCGGCCAGTTGTGTGGTGATGGACATATGGAGACCCCGATTCTTGCACTCCTGCAGCACGCAGCGGGCGTCTTCTAGGGAACTACAACGAAGAGGCAACGCAGCCACACTGCTACGTGGGGTTGCATACCCAAAAACTTTGACTTGCATGGGTTTTCAGTCCTACGGAGTACGGAGTACTCCGTACATCATAAGACATTCGATTCTCATGCACCAAGAACTGGAGTGAGGTCTAGTCCAAAGTCGACGCGAGTCCCTAGAACTGCCGACAAGGTTAGAACTCAAATACCCTTGACGAAACTCGACCTGCATCTGCAACTCAAGGACTTCCAATCCACGTTGGCCTTCCAGCATTGGGCTGCAAAATCTTCAAAAATGGCTTCAAAAATGGCCCCCAGCATTAGCAACGTGCCACATATGACAAGAGGCACACTTCTCGGATCCGACAATAAAATTGTCTCAAGCGCTTGGACCCATCTGAACCCGTCTAATCTTAGTACTAGTTCGTTCGTCTTCGCTAAAATTGCACGCCGATCGATCGAACGGCAAGATACCATTGGCCATTTCTAATTGGAATTGCTGTCAAAGTCCACTCAGAGACCCACGAGCAGGGGTTGCAATGGTAAGAGCGTCCTGGAATGTCAATTGACTCTGAATCCCAGGAAAGCTGATGAACTTGCCAGGTTATACGGTTTCCCTCCGAAAGGCTTACTCCTTGCCACCCTCGAAACTATATTGCCCTGGGACTACCTCGTGTCCCTACCAAGATCATCCCACCATGACGGTGAGGTCCAGTGAACACTTCCAAATTCCCCATTGTTGGGGGGAAGGCAGATCCTTTTCTGAAGGATTGCCAAGCAACGGTTTGAACGCCAATCACCACGCCTCACGGCAGCTTCCAGATCCAGTCACTTGGGATTTGAAGAGTCGGTTCCCAGCTCGCCGGAGGCTTGTCGGTCAGCAATCGGCAAATTTGCTGTTCTGTACTCTACAAAGCGGACATCTGAGTTTTTCGCTAAAACGCCAGTTACACCGTACAATCCGCACTTCGTACGGAGTGCTGTTCACACATTCTGAAAGCCAAAACACATAACCCCTCTGGTCGTGTGCGGCCCACAACCCCGTAGACCGGTCCGCAAAAAGCCACAATTCGACAAGGTCTTTGTCCATTTTTTCTTGCCCCGTTCGCACTATGCCGATAGGTCGAGACCAGGCCTGCACTCCGTACGCCAACACGAGATACTTCAAGAGCACCCTTCCCAAGAAAAGCTTCCCGGTTGTACATGCGAGTTCCACAATACAAAACAGCTTCCACTTATATTCGATTGCCTGACCGTCTTTCGAGAGATCGGAGACCATTTTCTGCCTTCATTCAGCTCACGCACCATTTCCATGGAGGCACAGCCCACACACCCATGTCCACGCCCACTTGTGTAGTTCTGGTCTCCCCTTCTCGTGGCAAAACCCACTCGGCCCGTTCCCCGTTCCCCCGGCTCTTCCCTTTCTCATTACCGGTGGATACGCCAATCGTAGGGTATCGAAGTGTTTCGACTAAGACAAGGACATTATTCAATACTGTGACCTTCACCATTCCCACTCCCCTGTCATATTCCAGCCATCACATGGTTGGATAGCTCGGGGAAACTGGACAGGGGTGATTAAATTTTACTGTGGACGTTTCTTTTTTTTTTCCGATCCCTAAGGAAAATCGGCCAACGAATCCCCCCGAGGGAAGTATAGAGCCAATTCGACAGGGCGAAAAAAAAAAAAAAAGAAGAAGAAGAAGAAAAGATCATACCGAGCTAGTGTCATGAGGCGTCGCTGTTAACCGCCTGCGTTTACATGTGGAGCATCAGATGCCTTCATTGACCGGATATGTTTTTCTCTTTCCCATCAAGACATATAATTCTATCTGGGACATTGACTCTGTTCTGATCGTGATTATCTGACCGCTTTGTGCGTTTCATTCAATGCCTCGTCTGCAACCTACCTCGTCTGAAACCAACCCCAATACGGCAATATCTAAATTATAACACAAGGACCACCTATTGGGACTTGCGCAAGTCCCCCAAACAATATATGGCGAGGCCACCGCCACAGCAATGTGGGAATTCCACACCTGAACGGCCATACATCGACTCAGGTCCCCGCACACAACACCGCGGCCCGACACCCATGCCATATCCTTACCCACATGAGCCTCGACAGATCATACCCCAGAGCACGAGCTATGGGCGCCCTATGCACGGGGCACCTCTTGGTCCAAGGCTACCTGCCTTGGTTGTTCCTGAAAGAAGCACAGATCCCCGATATATGCTTTCGTCCGACAATGCCTACATGAACACACAATCTACGCCCCAAACGCTCCCTCTCCGACCCTATCACCAATATCCGGGAAGCTCTGATGCCCGCGGTTACTACAACCCGTACGATGAGAGAACGTACCCAACTTCGGGCCATGCTCGTGACTATGAGAGTCACCGGAGCTGGACATACGACGTGGAGTCCCAGTAAAGTCCCTCTCTTTTCGTTTCTGTCGATTGAACCGCCTCTATCTGTCAGTGCTCCGTCCTGATGCGATGTCTTCGGCTTGGAGAATTCGAACACAATCCTCCGTCTCATGTCACATCTGTGACAGGTTACACAATGCAGAGGAGACATTCTAACACATTCTGACAACGGACTTTTATATAGACACAGCAGCAGTTCTACGGCCATGCCCAGCCCCGTCTGGTCAGATAAAAGCGCAGCCACCCACGCATTCAATCCTATCCTACCCAACATTCACCAAGACCCGAAACCACAGTCCCGAAACGCGAACTACAGAATGCCACACGGCTTCGACAAGCTCCTCCACCCTGAACCGGAGCCACAATCACCATCACCCCCTCCACCACCCAGACGACCATCCACCCAATCCCGATACCATCTCCACATCCGACAGCAACCCATCGCCGCACGAGCCTGCGGCGCAGGCGACAGAGACCGCCGCCCAGTTGACCCACCCCCAATCGTGCAGATCCTCCTGACCGACTTCGACTCCAACTCACAAGAAGACCGGGATCTCCTCCAAGACCCCCGCTTCACAGTAGGCTGTCTACTATTCCCCGTCTCACCTTCTTTGCCATATGCCGAACCAACAGAAGCACATTCACGCGAGCGCGATCAGGAGCGAGATCAAGACCGGGACCGAAACCGCGATAGAGAACGAGAACGAGAACACGAAAGAGAACGAGAACGAGAAAGAGAAAGAGAAACAGATGGCGTCGCCCGCACAGACGACAACTTCTCAACCCCATTACTATCGGGCAAAGCCTTTATGTCCCCCTTCTACGTCGACGCCGACCCAGACCCCAACTCCGCTCCCGCACACCCATCCTCCATATCCGATCCTCATATCTCCAACCCCCCTCACCACGTTTACAACCACGCCGCTTCGCGCCTCCACCAACCAGCCACCTTTTTCATCTTCGCGGATCTCTCGATCCGCTCGGCGGGCCTATACAGGCTGCAGTTTCGATTGATGAATTGGGGCTCTGTGGAGGATACGGGACAGTCGATGCCGATTCTTGCGCAGGCGTGGTCTGATCCGTTCCGGGTGTATCCTGCGAAGGATTTCCCCGGGATGAGGGATTCGTCGATTCTTGCGGAGGGTTTGAAGGAACTTGGGTTTGTGGAGTTGAAGACGAGGGGTCATGGGAAGGGGAAGGGGAAGAAGAGGCGGTGATTTTGATTTGTGAGTGGTGGCTCTTGTCAATTTTGGGGGGGTCTTCCTTTTGTCTTCTTCTGCTGTGTTGATATTATCATCCTTCGAATATCTGGGTTGTCAATCTGGAGTCTGTGAATGGCTTTGTCTCGGGTTTGGCACGAGGAAAAGGAAAATTGGACTCGGGGATGAAACACGGCGTTTGATTCTTTTCTTCAATCATAACGACAGTTCTGAACTTTTTCTTTTCTCTTCTGTCGGTTTGACATGGGATAGGTGAGATGAGACATGCATGCTTGGGAGCGGGGGATAGATAGAAGAAAAAGGTATCAAGGCCGAAAAAAGGCCCCAAAAAGAAACATTGCAATGATACCATATTGGGATACAAGGACAAAAATGTACAGCATACATATTAAAGGTATAAACACAACGGCTCTAAAGCACCTACGCAAGCCTCAAGAGCTGAGGAGGCAGACCAGGGTTGCAGGTCTGGTCTTCCCACTTATCCTCCATCTCTTTCAGCCCTTTCTCCGGTAACGAGGTAGGGAGACCCCTTCGAGCAGTAAGGTTGTACACCTCACGGCTTTTCTCCATCTCACCATCCTCGCGAAGGAGCAAGGCTAGAATATACCCAGCCTCATTGTTTCCCATATCAAAGGCAAGCTCGTACCAATCCATCGCCATCATGCGGTATGACTTGCGGTCGAGGGGTTGGTTGAACAAATCATTAACCCACTTTTCTATGGGTTCGAAACGTCTCAACCAGGCGTGGCGCGCGGCATAGGCCTCCTCCCTCTTCTTGGCGTCTCTCTCTGCTTCGGTTGTAAATTCGCCTTGGGAGATGCGGTAATAGAAATTGGCAAGGTAAAAGCAGGCTAGAGGCTGTTGCCCCAATGCAGCGGCGGCCATGTACGATTCGTACACCTCGTATCTGTGAGGTTCATCCGTTTCCAACACGGAGATGGCATAGTCAGTCATGGCAAGCGGGTCGTAGAACTCCAAGGCGGCGCGTCGCGTGGCATTCAGGATGCCCTGTAGACCCTGTTCCTTCTCAATAGCAATAGCGTACATCCGCCAGGGCGATTCGAAGTCGTCCACTAACCGTATATCCTCCCAAAGGGGAGGGCGTTTGCTAACGGGTTGCAGGTATGGCAGAATCTTCTGCTCTAGGAGCCGGGCGGCTTGTCCGTTCTCGCCACGCCAGATGAGCAGTTTGGCATATAGCATGATCGCTTGAGGGAATTCATCTTTGAGAGCCAAGTCTTTGATCTGCACCATGGGCTCGGTGTTTCGGTAAATATCCACGCCTTCGATGCTGATGTACTGGTTCACCAAATCCACAAGGGCTCGGCGCGAATGTGCTTTTGCGCAGCCGGTCAACGCCCATTCGTAGATGTAGCGGCCTTTGGAAAGGGGTCTCAGAGCGAACGCGATTCGATAAACAGCGTCGACATCTATAACGAAGTGCAGAGTTAGTCTAAATCACCCAATCCATAGCCTTCCGCTATATACTCAATTGAAATTGAAACTCACCTATTGAGATACTCCGTATAAGACTTGCGGAAGGGTACCGCGAGTGCGACAGCCTGATTAACTGTTCACCTACAGACCCAAACGTCGCGATGTTAACATCCGGCGGTAAGACGAAGCCGTAAGTCTCATAAAGGTGACGCGTGGATTTCTTAAACTCAGCCAATGTTGGTTCAACATGCGCAACACAATAATGGTTCCAAAACCCGTCACGGTCTAGCGTCAATCCATTTGGGCCTTCTAACACATCCTCGGGTACCGCTCCCGCCCCCCTCTCTTGTTTTCGAACAGATGGTGATCGGCGAGAAGGCCTAATAGCTGACCGTGATTGAGTAGTGTGGAAGGGTCGTTTCGATGGGGTTGTGTTGCTATTGGTGACAGCTCGAGCGGTGCAAGCTTGCACGCCGTTGTGGCGCAACGCGTGGGCTTTTGGACAGAGAGCTTGATGTAATTGACGCCATCGTAATGGGAAAATCAATGGTCTGGCCATTGAAAAGAGCGCAGAGGCAGATCGTGGGGGTTGGTTGGGTGAGGGGGAAGTTTTTTTTTCTCCGAAGCTCTGGGGATCGGGAACTTCACCGCGAAGCTACTCCGAACAGTTGACATTTAGATCTACCAACTTTACTATACGGCAATGTAGTATTTAAAGAAGATATTTACTTATTTTAAAAGCGATAGAATAGCATCGATATGCTAAATGCATCAATTAACCAAATGAGCCCTCTGTACCAGACGGTCCCAGAACACAATGCGTATAATGTACATTTTGCCTTGATCTGCCAGGCCAAACACAATAAATGCTCAACAAGATCTCTCAAAAGCAAGAATCAAAGAGAAGAAGAACAGAGGAAAAGACCAAATGGACAACATCTTCCCCCGACTCTCTTCTCAATCTACCCCCTCCCCGTACCTAAATAATAACACAGCTTTTACTCCATAGTCGCCTTGGCACCGAGCGCCTTGAACGTCTCAATGAGCTTCTCCGCCTCTTCCTTAGGCACAGACTCCTTCAGGACCTTGGGCACGGCCTCGACGAACTTCTTGCTGTCCACCAGCGACAGGCCGAGCATGGTCTTGATCTCCTTGATGACCTTGGGCTTGGAGGTAGGCTCGAACGACTCGAGCTTCAGGTTGAACAGTGTCTTCTCGGCAGCGGCGGGAGCAGCCTCCTCCTCCTCGGCAGCAGGAGCGGCCGCACCGGGGCCACCACCAGCAGCCATGGCGAAGCCGCCAACGGGAAGGTCGGGGATGTTCAGGCGGGTCTGTGCAGGCGTTTTGATTAGCAATGGTTCGGATAAATACTTCAATTGAGTAGAGTGACGATGTAGATAGACGCATATATGGAATGTCCGCATGTTCTGTTTGGAAATCCATTGAATATGTGTAGATTGTCAAACCCACCTTCAAGCTAGACACCAGGTCGGCAGTCTCCAGCAGCGTCAATGTGCTGATCTGGTCGACAATTTGGGAAATCTTGGGGTTGGTGGTAGCAGCAGGGGCTGCCTCGGTGGATTCGCATCGCCGGCTGCTAGGTGTGCGACGGGCTGTGAGGTATGTAGCGGAGGTCGCGATGCGCAGGGAGGACGGGCGGACGGAGCCGGAGAGCTGTCTGGCGCAGCGGGCTGCGGCCTGGGTGGAGAAGGACATGGCGGAGGTGATAATGAGAGAAGCCCGAGAGAAAGGAAAATCAGAGGAAAGTGGTGGGGATTGGAATCGCGGCTCGTTGATATCAAGACCGAAAGGAAACACTCGAGGAAAATCTGGGAGTGGCACGTGATCATTTATTGTGCCTCAGGCAAATATGTTTATCTATCAGGCAAACACCGCCGTAGCACTAACTAACTATAGTTAGTTAAAGGTATGATCAACTCAATTCTGATATCCTTTTCATTGTATAAGATATCTGTAGAGAGTATCTATGAAGAAAGCAAAGAAAAAGTACTGGAAGAGAAAGGTAGTCCAATTTACAATGGTTCTCAAAAAGCGTATCATCGTACGAAGATCTATAGGCCTCATATTATCAAACAGCATCCAGACCCTCATCGCTCCTTTTTTTAAAGAAAATTTAGTCCTGGTCCCAATCACCTCCACCCTGCGGAGGCTTGGGTCCTCCTGCCTGTCTCGAGACAATGATTTGGTCGACGCTCAGCACCGTCCGGGCAGCCTCACTGGCCAGACGGATCGCAGACATCTTCGTAGCCATAAGATCTAGAATACCCTCCTCGACAGTGTCCAGAGTGCCATCGGAGTCGCCAATCTCAAGGTCCACACCCGTAGTCCAGTAGGGTTCCTCCTCTTCAGACGAGCCCTCCTCCTCATCCTCCTCGGAAGATGACTCGCCAGGAGCACTGGCGCGGTGGTGTGCGGTGTACAGACGCGAGAGAACCTCGGTGGCATCAAGACCGGCAGACTCGGCGAGTGTGCGGGGAACGACCTCGAAGGCCTCGGCGAACTTGCGGATGGCGTACTGGGGCAGACCGGGGGTTCGGTCGGCGAAGTTGGAGATGCGCTCGACGAGCTCGATCTCCGTTGCACCGGCACCGGGCACGAGACGGGGGTCCTTGGTGATGGCCTTGACGACGTTGACGCCGTCGTCGATGGCACGCTCGACGTCCTCCAAGTGGTTCTGGGTGGCACCGCGCAAGACAATGGTTGCTGTGCGGGTGATGGCGTTAACATCCTCCTGGCGGAAGACGGTCACTCGGTCACCGCCAATCTCGGTCGTCTCGACAACATCGATCTGGCCCATCTCATCGGGCATGGGGGCGCCCAGACGAGCCAGAGGTGTGGCGCCGACAACGCGGCACAGGCGGCGGAGCTCGAACTTGGACAGAATCTTAATGACCAGGATATTGAAACGGTTGAGGTAGTGCATGGCCAAGTCGCCAACAGTGGACCCGGCAACGACCACGCGGAGGCCGGAATCGTAAAGCTCCTTAATAGCAATCTCCAGACGATCCTCCTCACCCGAGGTGAAGTCCATCATCTCCTGAGCATTCTTCAGGAGAACTGTGCCCTTGGTCTCGGTCTGGCTGATATCGATGGGGCAGCTGAAAACGCCGACCTTGGCCTTGGTGGCCTTCTTGATAGTTCCATCGGGCTCCCGGGGGAAGACCATACCCTTCACCACCTTTGACTGTTCCAAGCTACCACCCATGATCTTAACAACTCGCACGTTGTCGACGTTGAAGTTAGCGGGGTTCCTGGGCAACACAGCCAGAACAGCCTCCGCAACCAACGCAGCCAAAGCATCTTCCGTACCGGACTGCTTAGAAGCCACCACTGTGCGGAGAGCCTTGCTCAAATCTGTTGCCGATCGTATTTCCTGGAGTCTGTCGACCTCAAGGTCTAGATAAAGTCAGAAATATTCCCCCACTTGTATACTTGTATATCCACAAAGCATAATGGAAGGAGAGAGAGGGGGGGAGGGCGGGGTTGGGAAACATACCCTCTAGAACCTTCAAGGCATAGTTCTGAGCCTTCTCGTATCCAGAAACAATATCACTCGTCTTGAGGCCCATACGGATCAACTCCTCTGCCTTTTTCAACAACTCCCCGGCCAACACAATAACCAAGTTGGTACCATCGCCCATCTCCGCATCCTGCTGCTGACTCGCCATAACAAGTAGCTTAGCAGCGGGGTGAACAACATCCAACTCACGAAGAATAGTGGCCGCATCGGAGGTCAGAATCATCTTTTGCAGGTGGTTGATGACGATCTTGTTGCGGCCATAGGGGCCCAGGGAGGTCTGGACGGTTCCTGAGATAGCCTGGCAGGCTTCGATGTTACGGATAACGGCTCCATCTTCAGCATCGTGACTATATGGTAGGAAACACAGATCAGCCAATTGCTTTGCTTCTTTTTGAGGGGCGCCAGATAGGGAGGTCCCTATTGCGGTGGGTTTTCGGGCTCCCCGACTTTTCGAACTCACCTCTGGTACCCGGGCTTGAAGAGCCCCGCCTGGGAGGGACCTGGAATTGATAGCGACATGATATTAGGTCGCGTCCGAAGGAGATGCGACTGGATATCAAATGGGTTGAATGTGAGGGAGTGGATGGAGCTGTTGTGCCGGGCAATTTTTGGAGCTGCGGTGGTGGGTTTGCTCGGTTTGCACGAGGGGGAAGCCCGCCAGTTGCCCAGTTGCTTGGCGTCTTGCTATAGATCAGCAACTTTACAATCTTATAATCCTTCATACTTTGTATGTTTGATATGATTTTACTTCATGTCTCAGGAGGTCTGTAATGGGAGATTCTCTCATGTTTATTAATACATCGACTAATGCTATTATACACATGTGCAGTTACCATCAATTGCACTATTGACTTGGATGCTTGATCATCTCAAATATGAGATTTGTGAATTATAAGCAGTTCGGAAACCAGGCACTAGGATTATTAGCAACTTAGTATATCGAACAAAGGAAGAAACTCTTACTGTATCCTTTAACAGAGCTGCACCCATTCTCCTCGTAGGTTGCTTCGGCCTTGTGGAGCCTATGTGGTCGAATTAGTAACAGTCAATAAGTCAACGCAGGGGAAATGGTCATACCATCCTTGAATGGCTTCCATTCGGTTGTAACTCTGCTATGAGTTAGCTATCATCCACGTATGGAACTTTTCTACGCCTACCGTTGGGTGAGTGGACATGAACTGTGGAGGGGCCTGTTTCTCCTGTTCATGCATGCGAGCCCATCTAGAAATTATCAGCAAAGTCCAAGACGCTAACACATGTCATGTCGACTCACAGTTTGACGGCGGCCTCAGGGTTGAAACAGGCTTTGGACATCATCACTGGGGACAATCGTTAGCGACACAATCGCAAGTTGATCTTAACTTCAAGGGTTCATACTTAGTCCGATATTGTCTGCTTCAGCCTGTAAACAGAAATTAGCCAAGTGGCCGTAGAATGAAAGCGAAGAACCAACTATACCTCTTGCGTCCGCGAGTTTGGCAAGCTATACATAAGGTTTAAAAGGAAAGAAGAAAACTGTCCGGAGACATCGAACAAGAAAGAGATAGCGAACACAGCTCCTAGGGTAATGAAACTGTTGCTCATACGCTCTGCGGGATGGTGGGCCACGACGTGAGCAATCTCATGTCCCAGCACAGCAGCCAAGCCATCCTCGTCTTTGCAAATGGGCAAGATACCCGTGTAGACGAATACCTTTCCCCTAAGCGAAGCAAGACAATGTTAGCCACATCCACAACTATAGAACCCAAACATCCAGTAAAACGTACCCAGGAAGTACAAAAGCATTGACCATTCCATCGTCCTTGATAACATGAACCTTCCAATCAGCGCCCTCGATATCCACTTGCGGGATCAACCGCTGCAGGACACCATCAACCATGCGAGTAAGAGGATGGTTATGGGGCAGGATTTTTCCACGCTCGGCATTGAGAACCTCGCGATAACTCTCTTCGCCCATGTTGAGCTCTTGGTGACGAGAGACGCAGTTGAACCGTCGTCGACCGGTCATCTCCACTATCTCCGTGTTGTATAGATAGAGTCCCGATATCCCCACGCCAATAATAACAAAGTGGTGCGGTTTTGCATTCTGCACTAAGCGGAAGACGAGAGGTTGTCGGGAGCTCCCTCGGAATCGGTTGTATTGGTTCTGCCTTTGTTGGTAAGGAGATTTATGGCTTGAGAAGAAAGTGCGCCGGTCGCTCGGGGAAGGTGTGTGGAATGAGAGTTGTGATTGGAGTCGGCGTTGTCGTAGGGGTGCGATTTGAGAGTGCAGAGAGGTAGCCCAACGGGTAAAGAGTCGAGGGCCCAGGGTATTGGATAAGCGTGATGTTTGAGCTGCTGGTGAGGCGGCCTTGAAGTGGGTGGAGGGCTTCGGCGATAAGAACTGGTATGCGCATGCGCTGCGGAATGCGCGCGCCATAGATTGACGGAGCATGGTCGAGAGCCTGTTTAGCTCTATATTAGATGTTGTCAGGAAGAGGATTCAAGGATTTTGCAATGGTCTAGCTCAACCAAACCTCCCCGGGGAAGTTGCAAGTTGAAGGTCCGAACTGAGCCACACGACGATAAGCAGCCACATTCCGTAGCCTGGGATCAACGTCATCCATAAGATGTCTCCAACCTTCGATCCTCTATTGTGAGGATATCCTACGTCCTTATTCGAATCGACCCAGAAAGGCAACAAAGACACAACTCACTACCTAAAGATCTCTTGCTCTCGCAACACATACATTTAGGCCCATGAGTTGATCCACCTGAGATATTGAGGCTGGAACCAAAGAATCGTTTCGATGAGGTTATATACTAATCCAAGGCAACTAGGTAATAGGTTCAGATAAACTAGCAAGGCTGGATGTATAGAAAAAGAAAGAGAAGTCCGGTAAATCGTCATATGTTCAAACAGTTAAAGGAGAAAACCGACAGAACCCCATCCCACCCGCGCACCATAGCCGAGACCGTCAGAGCAATTACATAGAAACAGAGATGTTATGTCCAATACAACGGAAACACATCAAGAATAGAGCCCCTGGTATCATGTTGCATAGTCATGGGAACAAAGTGGTATCATAGGGATGGCAAAAGAAATCGCAAAGAGAAATCGCAAAGGGGGGTAAGAAACACAGGGGAAATAATGTCGACTCGACATGTATGTAGAAAGTCGGGAATATGACACAAGGGGAACGTTTCAGAAGTCAAAAATAAGAGGGAGGAGAAATATGTGCTGAGTTGCGGAGAGTCGACACCCTACTCCTCAGTCAAAGCATCGTCACCAGTCTCTCGCCAGTCTTGGGATCGCTCCGTCAACCGACGCACACCAGAAACACGCTGGGCCCAGTGAGCTTCGGATGGAGTGCGGAAGGTGTAGGCGCGCTGTGAGGAGATCACACCAATGCTCTGGAGCACTGCCTTGCGTGAATCACGCCCGAAGACTGCCGGGTGGTTGATCCACTCCAGGGACGATTCCAGATCAGCGTTCAGGGCAATCATCGTCTGAGCATCGACTGCGGAGGCTGGCGTGATGGTGTTGGTGTCGGATGCGGATGAATGGGTTCCGCCAAAGGTAGACGATTTAGGGGAGGAGGCCGAGACGGGAGTGTCGCCGCGGCTATCGGCATCGTCAGACTTGGAAGCACCCGGGGGCAGAGGTGGTAGGCCACCCTTGCCCAGGCCTTTGAGGATGCTGCGGGTTTCGTTGAGGAGGTGCATTGCGCGGTCATGCTGGCCCCGAGAAACCAGCGTGAGAGCACGGGTCAGCATGTCGGAAGTGAGTAGCTCCATCCGGCGCTGCACGATCGAGGGATGAGGAGGAATTGGAGGGGTCGAGGATCGCTGGCCGTTGGCCCGAGGATTAGGAGGCAACATGGTAATGGCCAGGAGTGAAGGGCGGGGGGAGTGGGTGAGATGGCCATCGCGGAGCAGGTCGCCGTAGGTTAGATCAGCCTGGATCAATGGGACCTCTTCAACACTTAAGACTCGGCCCTCGTCACCATCGGAACAGCCGCCGAGAGCCTCCAATCCGGAGACTAGGCTCTCCCACGGATCCTGCGGCATGTTGTCCTGCGTAGCGTTGTCGGGCTGGATGACAAGTTGAACCAAGACGTCGCGCTTGTCGCCGAACCGAAGATCTCCCAGTGCGGCTTCCGCATCTTTGCCAGTTGCACGCTTTGTGGTGTGAAGAGCGCCGCTAATCTTGACAAACTTGGCGGGTGACCCTTCAGGTAGACGGAGCTTCAACTTGACGTTTTGGTGGGAGGTTGTCTGCAACGCACCCAGGCATCCAGCAACACATTCTCGCAACATCATCCAATCCTTCACATACGAATAAGATCCCTTGGTACGAGTAGACAACTCGATCATGGTATCGGGTTTGTGGGTCAACCCAAGTCCAAAGGAGTGGATGGTGACCTTGGCAGCTTCCGCACGGGAGACCACGAAATCAACGCTTTCAGGGTCGGAGATAGAAGAGTCGCTGATCAGAAGAATGGTCGAGACGGGGTTGTTGAATTTGCGCTGCATCAGAAGATCCATGGCGACATTTGCACCTTCAACCACGTCCGCGCGGAGACTCTTTTGGCCAACCGGCCGGATCGATTCCAAGATCTTGGGCCATCCAGCCCAGGACTTGGTGGTCATACCAACCAGGGGCACCCCTCCACCACTCGAGCCAAAAGTCACGAGGCCCATCCGGTCCCGAGGGCCGAGATTCTGCACGAGGAATTTGAGGGCATCGCGCAGGAGAGTAATCTTCAAGCCTTGCATAGACGAGGACACCGGAATGACCACGACAAGATCGAGGGGGATATGAACAGTGTTGATGGCAGGGAATTCTGCATCGGGGCTGGCGTAGTCGGGGTTGGTGTAGTCTGTAATGGCGGTATTGATGGATTTTCCTGCCCCGTAAGACGAATTGATAGAAGCTTGTCGTTGGATTCCACGGCTACCGCGGTAGTCATCCTCCTCCGCCCCCGAGTTGTCGTAGTCATAGTCATTGTGGCGTGAAATGGCCTCTGGGTGCAAATCGATCAAAGACCGACGCCATATTTCAAGCTGGTTGCGATTCTGGAAGCGAAGGTAGAAACAGGGCAGCTCAGTGACAGAAAGGTTTAAGGAGAGAATAGGTTCATCTGGCGACACCTCGATGGACTTTAAATGCTTCTTAATCAATATCGAGCCCTTCAGACTGCAACGAACAGGCTTGCGTCGCCCGGTTGCATCAAATTGGGAGTCACCCGATTTCTTCTCCTTGACACAAATAAGCATCTCGCCGAAGAGATAGCATTCCAACTCCTGCCAGGAATCCCGATCCTTGCCCACGCGCATGTGTCCGTGGAGGCGCAGCTTGCCGAACCGTTGGAACTCAAGACCGTGCCAATTGTCCACTCGGTTGCGCAATTCCTCGGCCACCTCTTCCATATTCTCCGTTGGCTCATACTGGATCGATCGAGCATCCTGTCCGCCACCAAATCGTCCTGCATATGCCTCATCCGGCTGCGACTGTCCGGAAGGCGTGTGCCGTAGGTCATCCAAGTCAGGACGCCAATTGGCGTCGGGCACCTCGACCGTAATCAGACACGTGAGGGTCTGCTGTTGGCGAGATCGATTCATAGTTGGAAACTCGCTTCGGACAGTGACTATCGGCGCAGGAATGGGATTCTTGGCGACCTTGGGGCGAGGACTGAGGTCTGACTCCATAGCTTGCACATCGTAATCATGACGCCGCCCACTGGCGTGGTGTCCTTCATTGTATTCGCCCGATGAGCCGGCCGCGCTGCCGTTCCGGGAGTGGGGTTGACGAGGGTTAGAGCCCACGGTCAATCGCTCTACGCGCTCACGCTGGCTGCTGGTATCACGGCTATCTCGTCGATTATAGGATGAATCTCTCGAGGGGTTGTAGGGTGGTTCCTTTGCCGAGGGGTGGTAAGATGCGTCCCTCGTGTAAGGTGGCTCCCGGGTACCCGAGGTGTAGCGACTGCCGGATTCACTCGGTGCTCGTCGACTGGACGGCTCCCATGGAGTAGGTGTCGTCAAGCCACTGCGTACCGTTGCGGTATCATTCGACGTCACTGAACGAACAATATTACTAATTTTCTCTGGTGAATCATATTAGCCTTCTGGTCCTCCCCTCTGAACCCCGCACGAGAGACATACCGATATCCAAGACATTTCCGCCGCGACTCGTGTCCAAGGCCAATGGCGCATTGCAAGTTGGGCAGTATTGTCCATCGCATTCCCGTAGAAATTCATAGAAACAGGCCTCGTGGGAGACATGGGCACACGAGAGCTGCAGAACACGCTCGCCGCGTAGGGTATGTTCCAATGGTTCCTCACAGACAGCGCATTCGCTCCCGACAAAGGTCCTCTCCCTCCGCGTGTGGGTGCGATCTACCTCCATTAGGCCGGTGGTCCGTCCCGATCTTGAATGAAATGATGTGCGTGAGCGATTTGAATGCGCAAGTTGACCGGGTTCTGGGTAGGCAGAATTAATCGATCCAGCGACAGTCGAAGGTGCTCTCCGGGTAATATCGGTCTGGTTGGAAAGACTGCTGCTAGGTCGGTCTATCACGCCTCGACTGAGTGAACGAAATGAACGGAGAGGTGAACGAGAGGATGATTCTGGCTGCAATTGAAATTCTGTACGTCACAGGTAACCTGGTTAGCAAGGTGGGGACTCTTCAAGACTAATAGCGGATTGAGGCTATTTTGCAGAAGCACAAAAGGATTGAGGATGTGGATAAGAGGGAGAGTAAAAAAGAAAAACACCCCAAACAATACTAGTACTCAGGGGAGGGTGGTTTTAGTCCGATTTATCCCATAGGCATCTAGAACAGGCCACAATAGTCTCAGATCTAGGACATTTCCAAGACTGGAAATCCCAACTCTGATAGAAGAATAGAAGAGAGACATAGAGACAGAACACACTTACTTTTGGACTTTCTGGATCGACCTAGGAAACCCAGCTCAGATAGATGATGTTGAGTTGAGTCGTTCCCAGAGTAGTCCTCCGATCTAGGTGAACGTTTCCACATCGACTCAAAGGAAACAAAGAGGTGGGGGGAAAAGAAAGAAAAAAAAAAACAAGGCGAACCTTCAGGAGCAAAAAGTAATCAAAAAAATAATAAACCAGAAAATAATTAAACAGAAAATAGAATAATAATTAAAATCCAAACAATTCAAGTGTAATAGTGTATACAAGATGAGGAAGAGCTGAACAGGGGGGCACACGGAGTACGGAGTATACACCACACGTTTAGAGTGGACCACATGGGAAAATAAATTGCAAAAAGGAAATTCAAAAAAAAAAAAGACCAAAAGACCAAAAAACCAAAAAGACCAGGAAAAAAACCAAAAGAAAAACCAAAAAAAGAAAAAAACCATGGAATTGGTCAAGATCTTACTAGTACAATAAGTCCCACTCTGAACCATGGATATGGTGGTGGAGATCCCCTGAATTGATATTTTTACGGTTCCAAACATCTGAAGGTTCCAAGGTTAGCCTTATTGCACCCCTTATTATCAGAAGTTATCTTATTAATCTTTATTCTTGTATGTTGTATGTTGTATGTTGTATGTTGTACGGAGCATGTAGTATACGGTTAGATGCATATGTACATGTGCAAATAGCCATACTCAACCCTCGGTACTCTACTTCCCTCTTCGGACACGACACGGATATCCGATCGGCTTTACAATCCATTTAAGGGATCTGATCCTGAAATCGGGTTAATTAATTTACTATGGAGAACAAATGGAGTAGCGGGAGTACGGAGACATTTGTATTATTCATTCACCTCTTCTGCAATTCATAACTCTCTTAAATCTTTCCAAAAGTTGCTTCTTTCGGGGCTATCCACATCCTTTCCATATCTTTTCCATGGACTCTCAATACTCAAATATTCGGCGAATCCACCGGGGCCCTAACCTTGGGAATTACTCCAGTCCAAGAACGGGAAACCTAAATCCGTGAGTGGTGATAACAAGGTTGACGAGTGGATTTACTTCGGACCGGATTAATTTAATATCCGCTAATATACTAATTACCGACTCACGTGGTTGTAGGCGGCTCATTTATCCACTAGTCGTATACCCACCCTATATTGGCTAAGGACCACGCTCCTGGAACAGTGGCAAATTCCCAAGGTTCTCTGTCGATCCTCCGGGCTTTCCCTGTCAAAAGTTGTCCTGGGGATTCTGGAAAACGGAGACTTTATTCCTTTGGTCGAAATCATTTCTGCAATGACGCAATTTCTCTTCGACTATTCCAGGGTTTACCCTTTACCCCGGCTTCAAGCCCAAGTCCGTGTGACACCTGGAACAACAAAATTGGTCCTCGGCTTTGGATATCCTAAATGGGCGTATAGACACTCCTCCGGAGTTTTGACGATCACTCCTCCAGCAGCGGACTCCAACGGATATTTTCTGCTATAAGCCACATGGTAGGCCACTTCCCGAGCTCCCAGAAAATGGGTCAAGGGTCAACAGAAAACCCCCTTGGCCTAATTGGTGTGGCTCGTCTTCGCTTTAAGTCCTGATCTCCCTCGTCGCGCCTGCAATTCGACACCGGCGGGTCTATCGTATTTTGTCCCACTCGTTAGCGCTTAAATCATCTGTCCTAGTAATAGGAGACGCGAAACTAGGAGAAATTGATTTGCACATCATTGACTGCAGCTCCCCGTTTATGGGTCGTTCCGTTGCCCGGGTGGGTGCGAATGTCGTTTACGCGGTGATCGACATACTCCTATGTTTTCTATGTTTCTGGTTTTTTGGTTGCTGCACAGTGTCTGTGCTCAGTTTAGCTACTTCTCCATTGTCTCGGAATCCTGGCTTGCCGAAGGCATCGTCAATGAGTGCTCTGCATAAATTGTCAAATCCTCGTGGTAGATGAGGATTGGCAACGCCTCCCCCTTTTGAGGTGGGGTTTTGATATTGGATCTATCACAAACTATGTCGGTACACCCCCTATGCTGGCCTGCGCGTCATCTGCGTCGGAGAATTACTATGCAGGCTAATTGCAACTACAAAGAACGGACAAGAGCGGAGTTGACTGGTAACAAATCCTTGCTGCTCGGCCCTGGAGCTGTCAAGTCTAGGCATATAGAGTTGTGGCAAACCCTATCTGGCAGCTCAGTTGGCTGTGTTGGCTCTAGACCGTCAAAATTAACACGGCTATTCTTCTTACAACAATACGGAGTACTCTGTACAACGATCCACATATATGTATAGATGTACTTTGGATATTGAAGCGCATAGATCAATGATCATCACCGTTGAAAGTTTCCATAGCGGAGATAGTAATGTAAACACAGTCTAACTCCTTTTAGCCGGTTGATCCTTTCCCTCTTTCTCAATTCTGTATGTTGTAGTGGTCCAGTGTTTCAGAGTACGAACTAGTCGCTTGTAAAAGAATTGACCAACTTGGAAGTGACATAATCACCATGATACCTCCGGGGCTATCATCTAGCATTCTCTTACTTTGTACTCCGCACTCCGTACATACATAAGTTTAGAAATGCAACCCTGTAATCCCTTAATAGTAAATACGGTTGATTGGTTCCTACCTGCAGGTAACTGCATATCCATGCAGGTCTCATTGGCCAGGCTGATCCCGAACCGATAATCGTTAGCATAAAAGACTCGAGGACTTGAAATTGTGACCAAAGTTCAGTAGATGCAGTAGACTGCAGCTACTTCATGACGAGGATATAGATCCTTCGGGGTTGGGCTAATCCAGAACTGATTTCTGTCACAAGTCAATGTGTCTTTTTAAGACAACGGTGCGTCCGATGACGCTGATAGCTCTACAATCGACCGGGTTGGTTTCAGAAAAGGGTAGTCCAGTGTACACCTGCAACGCAGATCGTCCATGCAAGCGGATGGTTCAGATCCTTTAGGGTGCCCCTTCACCACTCGTTCTCTCACACACAGACCCTCACACAAGGTACGGAGTAGGTAAGGGTCCTACGGCGGGATGGCTTGAATCCCATCAGCTTGGGCCACTATGAGTCTTATTCGATCGCAATCTGTCTTGCCTGAACTTACCTGAATCAACACGGTGTTTCAGGTCTATCATTTGTAAAGGTTAACGTGGCCGTTGGAATAAATTAATATAAGTTAATATAACTAAGTTATGGATAAACTTGAGCCAATGCACGAACCGATGGAGACGTGGCGTTATTCGCCAATTCAGATATCGGGCTTTGGTATACTGCCTTTTCCCCCGATAGTGCCAATGGAGTGCCAATGGCGTCTATGTTGTAGTGTGTTTAAGATCCATCACTTTTACACTCGCGGGGTAATTTCGGATACATCTGTTCTTGACTCCGTACTTTGTGCATTGATACTTTTTGACACGTATTTCGTTTGAGCGTTAGGTCAATACGACATGTCTTTCCTGATCTTTGTTCAACGGCTTTGATTGTGCCGGTATGACGTGTCGAGTTCGTACTTTAGATGTGTATGTTTCAATTGGCTCGGCTATCAACGCCCTACACAATGCAAGCTGTTGAGATCGTATGGTTGGTATAACAGCGTTCTAACGCTTGTGGTGTATGGGTGTCGTCCGATTGGTGTGTAGGCAGAGTTGTGTTAGCCTAAAGCTCTTGATGAGGTTTGACTTGTATTTTCATGGTCAGTATGAATGGATTCTAATAGGTACATAACTAGGTAAACAATTGCTTGGCCGTCGACAGCTCCACGGGTTCTCATATACAACCCATGGTGGAACCGATTTCGGCTTTGGCTAAAAATGAAGACGTTCAGGGCGGATAGGATCCATGTTCTACACTGTACGATACTTCAAATAATCATTTACCGAAAGTAAAGAGATATCAATGTATTAACGGTTTCATTTGATCCCAAAGACAAGCAGAGCTCAAGGCTTGCTCGGGCGTTGTAAGTGAGCTTTCTCAAAGCTGGCGCTAAGGTACAATCGGGGCTTTAACCCTCGGATAAAGGAACTTTGGCATAGAATCACATGTCTCAACCCATGGAGGGAAAACGTCCGTCGTCAGAGTTCCTCACTTCTCCATGAATATCCAAGAGCCCATTTCCTCAGTTCATTTTCCCTGTATCAAAGCAACCACTGCACTCTCTCCAGCAGCTGTTCCTCGGGTTCGCCAGTCAAGTCCCTCATCAGGGTAACCGACTCCTCCACTCCGATCCTGACTCCACGGACTTCTTCGACTCTGACCACGTAACGCAGTGCATCATCAATAAGAAACTGTTCTTCCAGTCGGATCAAGCCCTGGTAGTGAGCGCTGACTTTGTGGGCGTCGAGGTCGTGGAATTCGCAATTGTGGTCCGCTGAAATCGTGCCGTGGACGCGAATGGTCACTTTGACGTCGGTGAAACCTTTGAAGATATTGGCAAAGCTCGGTCCGTCGGAGGTGATGGCGTCCCAGTGGTTCAAGACAAACATGATGTCGCAGCTATGGATCCGGCCATACATGAGGATATCGGTCAGAGACTTGAACGAGTCGGAATCTGGCTCAAGGTGGGTGATTGATTTATGAATCAATGGGCAGTAGCAGTAGGAACGTCCTTCCAGATCCCCATACTTGCGCTGGAACTTTCCCTGGAGCTCAATCAGGGCGGGACGAAGGTAGTACTTCATCTGGCCGATGTCGACGTGTGTGGGGCCCGGAGCGCCACGAGCAACGAACACAACCAGAGGTTCCATAGCAGTGCCGATGGGAGGGCCAGCGGGAGGACCCAACGGAAGGGGTGCGCTGGCAGTGGATTCCGCCATATCGAGATTGGTGCTGCTTGATGTTTGTTAGCTTCCTGTCCTTAGATAGAGGCATGGTGCAAAGATACCTTGGTCACACCGGTTCAGAAGCTGATGCAAAGAAAAAAGAGGACAATGAAGGGAGAAGCCAGCATCTTAAATAATGAGGCTCGGCCTTCGACACGCAGTGCCTGAACAAACTGCACTTCCATTTGGAAAGTCAATAGAGTCAATAAAGTCAATAAAGCATCATCTTGGGATCTTATTCATATGAGTAAGAATCTTGGAGTTGTTGAAGAGGACATGTGAGAAGGACGGTTTTGCCTTTTGAGACTCTCAATAGCTATTCGTCTCAATAGACCTTGGGGTTGGTGTCAACTGCCTTTTGATATCCATTTGGGGGTGGCCTTTTTCTGCCTCACACTCGAAAACAGACATACTTGGAACTTTGGCATATTCAAGTCTGATTGTCTGAGACTCTGTTCTCATGACTGCTAATGTAATTTTGACCGTTTACCAAATTAGGTTGTTAGTATGGTGCCCTCTTGATCACTGATATATCCCAGCCTTGTATGCAACATATATTTTGTTCTAGAAGATTATTGCTTGTTAAGCTCGCTACAAGCAGATCCAATGACCTACAGGTATCGAAGAGGTGATTAGTTCCCTAGAGGATCCTGAATTCCATCTTCATGTCGCCAAAGGGTTGAAGTTGCTATGGTATACAACAATAGAGGTGAACCGAACCGTTGGGGTTGGATCGGAGATCGAAACCAGAACAAAATCTCAGGCAAGCACAACAGAGATGCCATTTGTTAACTGCGATGGCCCATTTTGATAATTCCAAGGGAATTAATCACCAGATACAAGAAATATCCGAGCAAATATAGGAGAATCAATGTTCAGCGAAGTCAAGTAGTTTAACATCGGAGCCGGCCTGACGTTCCTCACCGGGCGGCCCCGATCTGGAAGCTGACTAAGACGGCAAAATTGAAGAGAGTTGTTGGGACGGAAAAAGGTGCTTATCATCTACAACGTACCATCTCCAATTCCCTCACAAAATGCTCTTCCGTGCTGCGGTCCGTCAGGCTGCGCCCTTGAGGCGTCGTGCCTTCACTCCTCTTGCCCGTCGCACTGTTACCACCGACGCCGCTTCCGCCAACGTCGAGAGCCCGGTGCCGCAGGTTTGTTGAGCCCTATCCGGAAGATCTGAAAAACCTCGCCCCAAAGGTTCCGGAGTTTCAATTGCTGATGCTTGTGCTTGCGCTTTAACAGGAGGATGATAAGCCGTTCACTGTCCGTCTCTCCGATGAGAGCTTCGAGACTTACGAGCTCGACCCACCCTCGTACACTCTCGAGACCTCCAAGAAGGAGCTCAAGCAGATGTACTACGACATGGTCGCGATGAGGTACGATAAGCAGAATAGCGGATGTTTTGGACTGGCCGTTGACTGACTGCTCGTTCTTTTTGCAGACGTATGGAGATGGCCGCCGATCGTCTGTACAAGGAGAAGAAGATCCGGGGTTTCTGCCATCTGTCGACCGGACAGGAAGCCGTCGCTGTCGGAATTGAGCACGCCATCACCCGCATGGACAAGGTTATTACCGCTTACCGTTGCCACGGTTTCGCTATGATGCGTGGTGGTACCGTCAAGTCCATCATTGGTGAGCTTCTCGGCCGCCGCGAGGGTATCGCGTACGGAAAGGGTGGTTCCATGCACATGTTCGCCGAGAACTTCTACGGTGGTAACGGTATCGTCGGTGCCCAGGTGCCCGTCGGTGCTGGTCTGGCCTTCGCCCAGCAGTACAACGAGCAGCCCAACACCTCCATCGTTCTCTACGGTGACGGTGCCTCCAACCAGGGTCAGGTCTTCGAGGCCTTCAACATGGCCAAGCTGTGGAACCTGCCCGTTCTCTTCGGTTGTGAGAGTAAGTGGTCTATTCCAAGACTTTACAGCCTCAGAAAAGTCACAGATGTATTAACGTTTATGTTTCTCTAGACAACAAGTACGGCATGGGTACCTCCGCCTCTCGCTCCTCCGCTCTGACCGAGTACTACAAGCGCGGCCAGTACATCCCCGGTCTGAAGGTCAACGGCATGGACGTCCTTGCCACCAAGGCCGCCGTCCAGTACAGCAAGAACTACGCCATCACCGGCAACGGACCCCTCGTTCTAGAGTACGTCACCTACCGTTACGGTGGCCACTCCATGTCCGACCCCGGTACCACCTACCGCAGCCGAGAGGAGATCCAGCGCATGCGCAGCACCCACGACCCCATCGCTGGTCTCAAGCAGAAGATGCTCGAGTGGGGCGTCACCTCCGAGGAGGAGCTCAAGGGTCTCGACAAGACCGCCCGTGCCAACGTCGACGCCGAGGTCGCCGAGGCTGAGAAGATGCCCGTCCCCGATAACACTTCCCGCATTCTCTTCGAGGACATCTACGTCCGTGGCTCTGAGCCCAAGTGGATGCGTGGTCGTACCGTCGATGAGACCTTCTACTACTAGATTGTTTCGCGCTATAGGCACTTCTGTGCATCGTGGAAGAGCTTTTAATCGTTGTGTGAAGGCTCGGGAAGGAATTCTTGGGTCGTTCTATCATTTATCTGTAATTTAGCCCGATGACTATTTTCTCTTATGTTTGTTTACTTGTTTTCTGTTCTAGAGTAGAGAGCAATTGCCATCGGCTGGGTCCTTTTCAAGCTCGTCAAATTTTAGGAAGTAGTCTTGCAATGTCTTCATCGAGAATATCAAGTAAAGACTTGGGTAGCAATATCAGCCCTCTCGAAGATATTGCAGGCCCGCCGTCCTTCGCAGTCGATAATGGGTATCATATCAGAAAGAAAAGAGAAAGTAGAAGTACAAGTAAGAATAGAAGCCAGACAACACAAGCCACGCCTAGAGAAAAAGTACAAGACTTAAGACTCCATCTGCATCAAGCAGGCTCTTGTCTCAACATCTCAAGAATCAGGTCCTGGGTCCGCTGCACAGAATCCAGCTTTTCCTCCATAGCAACACGTTCGCGCTCCAGTTCGCTTCGAAACTGGGCCTGCATCTCCTGACGTAGCTCTTCCTTCATTTGCTCAAGCTGGGTGTGAGTAGGACCTTGCTGTGGCTGTGGTTGTAACGTAGGCTGTACTTGCGGGTGCTGTGATTGCCGTGGAGAAGCTAGAACCGGTGGTTCCGAGGCGGCCTGCACCAAGGCCGAGATCACAGGTGAGGTGACACTCGGGTCTATACCACCCCCCCGATGTGGAGTCTAGGTGTTTGTTGAGTTTTCCCAGGGTTTCGATGACGGCTGAGACCATACGGCCGTCGGGTTGTGGAACTGGTGGTGTGGATATGGAGGGAAGGGGCGCCACTTTTGATGTGCTTTGTGGGGTTGAGAACATATTCTCGAAACCCGGTGGTAGTCTCAGTGACGTGCTCGCAGAGACAGGGGTGGAGGGTGATTCGAGGAAATGCGCGGGTGGTGCAGGGCCAGTAATTGAGGGCGAAGGCGTGGGGCTGGTAGCCGGGAGGGTAGCGTCACCGACGTTATTCGCAATAGGTTGGTGTAGCATACCCATCATTGCGCCGTTGACATCAGTCGGGCTAGTGGCAGATGATCCAGCCAGGTTCCGCCATGGTTCCTGGTCTCCATTATTCGAATTCTGGCGCCAGGGCTGCGGCTGTCTGCGCTTCTTGAGCTCATCCCGCTTTGCAATACGCCGGTTCTCGGATTCTTCCCACCGCTGCCAGGTCGGAAGCCAGGCATCGACGGCAGCTAACCATTGCGGGTTCATCAATTCCTCGGCCGTCGAACCGGGTGCGTTTGAGCCCCGCTGTCTCTGGTCCTCCAGGAACTTGATGCGCTGCCTCGTAACCATTTCAACTTTGCGCCGCACCGAATGCCACGAGTATGAACGGCCCTCATGGGTACGTTTGAACTCGGCGGCAATGGATATCCACCACTTGCACAGATTACTGCGGCTGCCGAAGGTGTCTGCGTTTCGGTTGCAGATCTCGAAGAGCGCTACTTCTTCTTTGGTGGTGAGACGTCTATGCTGTCGTGAAGTGTCGCCATCGAGCTCATCGTCGCCGTTGTGACTGCGCTTCGTCCCTCTGTTGGTGGTCGATCCCGACATCAGTCTTGATCCATCTCCTTCGCTGGCTTGAGCTACGCCCACCGGCATCGGCGCATAGTATAGATCGGTTTGGAGGATGTCTCCTTCACGTGAATCACTTCCGGTCAGATTTGCCCCTCCAGGTGTCTCTTCGCTGCTCGCCGATGCGTTATCAGACGTAGGTGGATTCCTCACTACCACAGACACGGACTGAGAGGCTGGGCTGAACCCTGAGCGCAGGCCAGATGGTACTGTTCCAAAGGAATTTTGTGGAGGGTGGTACGAAGGATGGCCGTATTCGTGTGGTTGAATGCGCGTCATGAGGATAGCAGCTTTCGCAGTAGCAATAGCAGTCGAACAGGCGCTATGGGAGACCAACAGTGCAAGTTGGCTGGCCTATGGGGTCCAGGAGATGGCCTCCTTAGTTCAAAGTAGCCATCAATAGGGTGACAATAGTGTAGCAGACCAATGTAGAATGTTCTTGTCGATCTGTGGGGATAAAGATAAAGCTGCGATGGATTTCACTTGAGGGTTTTCTAGGGGGGGTCCGTGCGCCAAGCATCTATTGCAGCTCTGGCTAACTATACAATCTTGTAGAGCTTCAATTGGACAATCTTACACATTGGCGATGTTTAGATTGTACTTAATTATATGTACCGTTTGAGTTTTATAGTTCCTGTGGGATTCTACCTAGGTAGTATCCATTGGCTGCATATTTATATAAGTGCGGTGTACGGAGGAGTATATATTGGACACTCGACCAACTTTATGTTGGAGGTAGGTAATTGCCTACGAGTTTTATCGTGTTCATACAACTTTGCGTAAGGTTCTTAATATCTTCTATGGATTTAGAATCCAGCAGTACATCAAGAACAGGCTGTTTGAGACAATATCCACCCACAACAAGGGAGGAAAGTCGCCAGGTCTACTCAAGGACCATACAAATGACCGGCCAATATACAGCATGAAACAATAGCTTCAATAATATATCCATTTATAACACATCATGGCTATGGTGGTACAGGGGGTAGAGCTGACACAAAGAGCCCCAAAGACAAGCAAAACAGGAACCAACACCATGGTCAACATGATCCAGAAATATGCAGAAAGGGAGGGAGATTTAAGCGCCCACTAATACACAGACGGGAAGTTTAGGGGAGAGAAAAATAGCAGAACAGTAGAACAGTAGAGAGAAACGAGATAGGGACAGGCTAGGCAGAGAAAGACAAGCCAATCGCATCCTCTACCACCGTCTCCTCAGGTACCAGCCATAAGCCGGAGTGGCAATGGACTCGCCGAAGGGAGTGGGCACCTCGGCGGAACCGGGGCGGGCCACGGGGTGGCGCAGGTACACGGCTGCACAAATGTTCTGGTTGACCTCGAGGTAGCGCGGGATGAAGGCAAAGGCAGACATGTATTGGCGTGGCTGCCAGGGGGTGGAGTAGGTTTTGCTGTTGTCGAGAGGGTTGTCGCGCATTTGAGTAAGGGCGCGCTTGAGCGTGTCGAACTCTTCGTCGCTGAGTTCCGAGGCATCCACCTCATTACCCAGCGTTGCCTGCGCGAAGGCTTCGGAGAGCTTGTCGCTGGCTGTGGCTTCTGTATCTTTCTTGGCGGAAGCCACCTCTGCATCTCCCCTGTCGGTGGCGAAAGCATCTTCGGGACGGGGCTTCACATCCTTCTTCTCTGGCTTCTCGCTCCGTTTGGCCTTGAGAAGCAGGGTTAGCTGGGAGAACTGGGCCTCCAGGCTGTCAGCGAGGACGGTACTGGACTCGGAGCGGGACAATACGCGGCGGACGGCTTGTTGGAAACCGCGTAGCTCCTGCTTGCGCTGGGGCGCGAGTGTGTTCTTGCCTGCAGACATGACAGACTTAGCCTGTGCCAGAAGCGCCTTGAGAGTCTCCTTAGTATCTTCCTTCTCAGTCTCCTTAGTATCTTCCTTTTCAGTCTCCTTGGTCTCTTCCTTGGCGGTCTCCGGTGCGGCCTCGGCTTCCTCGGCTCCCTTTGAGCTCTCGGCCTTAGCTTTTCTCCGAGTCAATCGGCCCTGGCGTCGCTCGTACGGAGTTTTCGTGTGACCAGTAGCGTACAACACACGGTCTGGGTCGACCTGGAAGAGGTCACCGGGGTTGAGGAGGTAGCTGGGGTGTTTCATCTAGTAACACAAAAGCGAGTCAGTAATCAAGGAATCGGTAGCTTCCCATATCGCATCATACCTTTTGCCCATTAACAGTGACCGCTCCGTGGATGACGAACTGTCTCGCCTGTCTGGCACTGCTAGCAAACAGAGCTCGGAAGATGGCTACATCCAACCGGCGCTCCAGGGGTGCAAAGGTCATGTGGGTGTAAGGTGTAGGACGTGTCTGGTAAGCGGGCTTTCCACCCTTATCAAGTCCTGAGCCTCGACCGGACGAGACTAGGGAACCGTCATCAGCGGCCAAGTCGGATGCATTCATCGGGATAACACTGCGAATGCGATGGTTGAACATGCGTTTCCACTGTCCCTCACGGACCTGCTCGCCGTGATAGGCACGGGAGGCAGCCTTAGCAGACCATTTCTGCTGGAAGAATGTGCGATTGGTGGTGGGTGGGCTGCGGAATCGTTGCATGTTATACAGGTTGTATTTGCTCCATGATTGACGGATTTTCTGACCAGTGTCTTGTTAGCCTTTTTGGAATTGGGACAACCCAGTATAGTAGGGAGACATACGCCTTTCGACAATGTGTTGCTGGCTCTGTTTCTCATTGTGGCGACTCGTTAGACACAATGCTGTAGCAAATAATATGTTACCCAGGGCCAATTTGGCAGAGTCTCAAAACTTCAATGCACGTGACTGCTAGGAAATTGATGCCTGAAAAATAGGGCGGCAGATAACTTAACTAACTATTGGATGTTTGTCTAGTTTGCATATCATGTAAGGGGAACTCGATGTTTGCCTGGGCAGATTCTGCCACCGCCCTGTAGAAAGGGGTATATATAGGCGCCTGGCCCCCGGCTCTTCCTCTTCTTTTTCTTTCTTCTTCATACTTACCTTGTTTGGGTGACCGTGATCAACAAGACGTTCTCACCACAGACTGGTCCCTGCATTGCACAGCGTGGCGGAACAGTCTGTTCAATGGTTCTTTATGGGTCATTGACAGGCGTATTCTTTGGCATCTCCATTCGTGGAGTCTTTTCTTTTCATCAATCCTTGGGCCAGTGGCTCGAGCTTGGAGAAGAGGATATTCGTAGTTGGCATATGAAGCACTGTACATGTAGTCATGATAGGCCTTTGAAGTGAGACCAGGAAGCCTTGTTGTGTTCTATCGATGCTCTCCCCTCCCCTGAAGGATCTCCCCATTCTCGTGGCCCCTTAATGTTGTTGACTCTGTCGATGAAGCTCTGACAGATCGTCCCTCCTAGAAATCCCACCAGGACGTGTCTGACGCGTCGTGTGGTGCCTATGTTGTACAATGTCTCCAAGCCCCTATCCTCTAGACATGACCCACTTGATTCCCTTTCCTGGTCCCTTACTGCACAGTTTTAACCACTGAGAGGTGGGAACCTGCTGGAGTAATGGGACTCGGATAGTGAAAACCCTGCAACTGTTGCAGCTCACGTCTGTTGGATGTCTCAAACCTCTTATGGAGCTACGTCTCTGTAGCTTTTCCCTCATATCTTGAATGCTTGTAAAAGAAAATGAAATTGTTCTGGTATATGGTAAAGGAACATGCTAGTAACTCCAGAGAACTCATTACGCCATGTCAAATGCATACAAAACTCCCAGTCGTTCAACATTAAACGTCTTGTTCTCACTGTGTCAGTCTCTCCTAGAACTTGGGAAGGCCTCCGCTAATGACTCTGCTTCTTGGGGATTAGTCCATTCCTCCAGTAGCTCGTGCGCCATATCAACGGTTTCATCATCGATGCCCGCCTCCAGCACAGTCCCATCGCAAAACGCCAAGCGAGTTAACACAACGAGATGTTTCTGTTTGCTGCCAGGTACACACGCCAGCTTCTCCTGCATATTGATCAAGGTGCCATGTTGCCGCATGACCCCGAAAATCAGCCGCATAAGGCCATTGACCAGTGCAACACGCAGGTCTGACTCTGGCGGGGAGGAGTAAAGTGCATCCAGCTCATCGTGCATTGACCGGAATAAACGAGCGAGTGCATTCGGGTGTAATGCGAGGATCATACTGGCATGCTTTTGGGATGGGGCCATAGGGTTGAATGTCAGCGATTCCAGCAGCAGCAGGACCTCGAGGCGCATCGCACAAATGTCGTATGCAGTGTACGGCTCCATCCCTTCGTCCGGTATTGCGGGCTCACTCAGCATGTGTGTGAGGCGGTCCACAATCCACTTTTGCACGTCCAATTGGTCCTGGTCAGAAGTTCTAATCGGACCGAAGGAGTCTGCTCGAATACTTGTTGACAGGAGATTCATCAAAAGCACAATGTCACCCAGTGGATGTGACGGGTGCAGCATCACGAGAATGAACGAGATCCGGATATTTTGCCAGAATGTCTCCATTGCACTCTTTATGTGCAATACTCCGCAGGCGATTTGGTAAAGTAAACGCATGGCCCCAGTCGAGTCAACCAGGGGCTGCAGATCTGATTGTGGTGTCTGTCGAGTAATTCGCTTATCTCGCGATGCCGGGGCGTACTTGAAGCGAGGAACTGCATTCACTTCCACGGTGTCTTGCAAGACTCCGACTAAAGGTGTGATCAGCTCAGAGAGCGGGACATCATCCGACATCAAACTGTATCTTGTGATAGCTTCAAATCGGGGGATCGGCTCGTAGAACTTCTCGCTGATGGCGCGCTGCCATAGCGAGACAATCGTTTGCGTGTATTCTAATACGTAGCTGCTCGGGTCGGCACGAGCCATGACCTCCATAATGATGCTGGACATGGGTCGATGCGGTTCCGAGGGAAATGCAAGCTTGGCCATGGCTTCGAAATCGGTTTCTTGGTTGGGATGCGTACGGTGGCTCAAAAGTCGCATCATAAGTCGCTGGTTGCGACCCGCCTCTGCAGACTTGCGCTTCGCCACGTCGACTTCGGCCGGAGCATCAGTCGCATCGGCCATAATAAGCTCCACGCCAGCAGGATTCAACTGCAGTGGCGCAGGGGCATCTTGGCTTGATTGCCGTTTACGTTTTCCTGGGACTGTCGGCGTGGCTCGCTTGGAACGTGCTGCAGACTTGCTGGGCGATATCATGGCAATTTCATCATCATCAAATCCATCGCGGAAGGGAAGAACCCGGGACTTTCGGGGCGTCACTGGGGCTTCCACCTCGCGATGCTTGGACTTGTAGTTTCGAAGCTGGTAGGCTTCATCCACGAGATCCTGTTGAAGAAATACATTCTCCGTCGCCAATATCTTGCCTTCGGACATGGCTGCCTCAACTTCTTGCTTGTGTTTCGCCATTTCATCGGCCATGGATTTCCGTAAAGACGCTATTTGCAGGTCATAGTCTTGGGTCATCGTCGCCTGTTTCCTTCGAATGATCGAGATTTCACCGGCCTTCGTTTCCACTTGCATCCTCGCTTCAGCTAACTCCTGTAACATTCGTTCTCTTTCTTGCTCCATCTATGAAGGTTGTTAGAGTTTATACAAAGAAATTTTCATCTAACTCACCTGTACTAGGCGTGCATTGAGCTCAGCGGCGGCGTTCCCTTGCCCATAGTACTCGTCCACATCCATGGCATCGCCCAACTGCTCGTTGACCGCAAATCGAGGATTCGTTGCAAGTACATGTTGACCATGAGGAATAGCATGGGGTTTGTCGACATTATCGTACACCTCGGCTTCCAACTCCCCCACCTCCAGTGTATTGTAGTCGTTCGTCAACCCGGTATGTAGGCGAGGCGGCGGTCTCAGCGATCCAGCATTGTTGTTTAATGGCACTGCTTGAGTGCGTAGCACGGGATTGCTACTTAGGGGTTTTGAGTGATACTGTGAGGCCGATGCCTGAGTTGCCTGGAACGCATTCTGTTCCAGCTCATACAACGTCCCCGGTGGCAGGGAGTCGAACTCATCGGAGCCGTAGTCGTCGTCGTCGTCTTCCATGCCCCCGCCATGAATGGACTACCAGAGGGAATCGAGGGGTTCTAAGTTCACGGAGGGCTTTTGATCATTCTCGACTTGGAGTGGTTCCGAGGGTTGAATAAGGAGGGAGAGAGAAAACACGGCAGTTCAAGGCAGCTGGATGACAACCCTTGCACATCCAATTTCAATTTCTAGTCACGAATGTAATACTTGAAGGCCAAGTAATGATTGACTCAATAAACCCGCATCATACACCGAGGTATAATAACTACAAGCCAAGAAAAAAAAAAAAAAAAAAAGAGTAAAGTAAACACGGGGCTGAAGCTGAAGCTGACCGCTTTCGGCACTTCACATGAGCTCATGAACTTCTAATCCGATGATCCTCTCTCGCTCTCTGCACTCTCCACTTCTATTGTCCAGAATTCTGTTTCTGGCCCCCTTTTCTACATCATGTCGAAATCTCGCCGTAATGTTAGATTTCAACACCGGTCAAATGATGAGCGACGTCTCAGTGTGTCCTCCGACGTCAGCGATGCACCCTCAGAGCCCACTAGCCCCGGCAAAAATGGCAACGTCTCCAAACCACCAACAATAACTGAAGAGGTTAGATTTCAGTATAGCACAAGTATGGCCTCGGAATTTCGGTCTGACATGATCTTCACTTCTAGAAACCCCCCCAATCCGAATATGAGAAGAAGAAGCAGACCTTCATCACCCGGACGATATGGACATTTGTGATGATCGCCGGTTTCTTCGTTGCCTTGTTTTCCGGTCACATTTATATTATTGCCCTAATTACTGGCATCCAAATTATCTCGTTCAAGGAAGTCATCGCTATCGCCAGTATCCCTAATAAGGAGAAGAACTTGCGGTTCACCAAATCGTTGAATTGGTACTTCTTGGCGACCACTATGTATTTCCTGTACGGAGAGAGCGTGATTTACTACTTCAAGCACATCTTGCTTGTTGACAAGGTGCTACTTCCGTTGGCGAACCACCACCGCTTCATCAGCTTCACCCTTTACGTCATGGGTAAGTGCTTCGACCCTTCCCCTTTTACTCCGCTAACCCCGGTCGATAGGATTCGTGTTCTTTGTCGGATCTCTGCAGAAGGGCCACTATCGATTCCAATTCACCCAGTTTGCTTGGACCCATATGGCTTTGTACTTGATTGTTGTCCAAGCTCACTTCGTCATGAACAACATTTTCGAGGGCATGATCTGGTTCTTCCTCCCCGCCGCGCTGGTCATCACCAATGATATCTTCGCATACGTCTGCGGTATTAGCTTTGGAAAGACACAACTTATTCAGCTCTCCCCGAAGAAGACTGTTGAGGGATTCCTTGGCGCATGGGCCTGCACTGTTGCCTTTGGTTATTTCATGACCAACTTGCTGATCCGCTACAAGTACTTCATCTGTCCAGTCAATGATCTGGGCTCGAATGTTCTGACCGGTCTGGAATGTGTTCCGAACCCGGTCTTCACGTTGCAACCGTACTCTCTTGAAGTCTTTGGCCTGGACAAGACCTTCTGGGTGGAACCTATCCAGTTCCACATCTTGGCCTTCGCCACATTCGCTTCGCTGATCGCTCCGTTTGGTGGATTCTTTGCTTCTGGTTTGAAGCGCACTTTCAAGATCAAGGACTTTGGCGAGTCGATTCCTGGCCACGGCGGTATCACTGACCGTATGGACTGCCAATTCATCATGGGCTTCTTCTCTTTCATGTACTACCACAGCTTCATTGCTGTCTACAAGGCCAGCGTGGGCGATATCATTGAGACCGCCATCAACGGTCTTACAGTTGACGAGCAGCTCGAGGTCGTTCGTGGCTTGGGCAAGTACTTGTACAATCAGGGTGCCGTCTCAGAATCGGTATGCTTCCTTCAACCAATTACCATGATCATCTTGCTAACCTTTCCTAGATTCTGGATTGCCTGGTCACTGAGCTCAAGCGTCGGTGAACTTAAAATTATCCGGCATTCAGATTGAACACACCCAAATTTATGACACTCATATTTCACTTTGACTTCTACCATTCGAGGACGACCTTTCAACCCCGCGCTTTCCCCCTGCAACTATCCTCCGATTGTTTCCGCTGTGCCGACGACCCCTCTTGCTTCTTGCTTCTTGCTTCATTCGGGACTTTATTTGGGTTCACCGAATATGTATGCAAGCGCCAATGTGTGCATGCATGATATGTACATACATGGGCCCCGCTCGCGTTACCGCCTTTCAACACGGCATCAACACCCGGCAAAAACTACCCGTGGCAAGGGCTCTAATGAACCGGCCCGAAGAGCGAACATCTTCCACGCCGGAGGCACGGGGACGATCTTTTCTTTCTTTCTTCACTTACGACTGTTTCCCTGTACTTTTGTTTAGTACTCTTTTTTTATTCTCTTCTCTTCTCTTTCTAACTGTTGCCGGGCCATGGACTGGACCTAAATTTGATGACTGTGCTGCTCGGTCCATCTTGACCTTGAGCTCTGCTATACTCCCGATGCGTGGAACGGACGGGTCTCTCTACAGAAGTAGTAGAAGAAGAGGGGATGATGGGGACACGTTTGTCTGTTTCGCGTCGGCAGTCTTGTCTCTAGCTTCGCTGTTTTTTGACGCGCGAAGGGAATGGACCGTAGATTTGTACATAGCTTTCAATTCAAATTTTGAAGCTTTTCACTCTAGATAGGTCCGGGTACAGGGAAAGTCAACCATGGTGCCGTCCTTCAATGAGAAACCAATTATCGATAGTTAATGGATTTTTTCATTGTGTCTATCGAGAATTCGTTGCTGGTCATAGATGTCTGGGGTATCGGGAAATCGTGGGAAATATGGATCAAGAAGGGGAAATTTCTGGAATACCAGCCTCGTGTTGGAGATAACTCAGTTCCGAAACTGCAGAGCAAGAAACTGGGGTGTTTCGCCCATCTGTCCAGAAAAGTGCGGTCGAAGGCCCCATCGGAGCTTAGCAAGGATATCGGCGTATCCCAATAAGAATCAGGACGAACAGCCGACAGCGAGTCACCGTGACCAGAGCATTGCTTGGCTGAAACCAAGATGGGATGTAGTATGTATAGGGCCCTTATCCAAGCTCATCACCAAGCCCGCTATATGATTGGTCCTATGGACCAATACCTTTTTTGGCTGCGCTCGCTGCATGAGGCACGCCAGGTGCCAGGAACCATCTCTTAGCCATCTACTTCATATTCTTCCATTTCAACCTTGAAGTACGCTGCGACCTGTCGCCTCTCCTCATCCGCACATGCGGGATCGAGCATGAATCGCACCGCAGCGTCACGGCCTCGCTCGCCTGTCCTCTGGCGGTCCCCGTTCGCGGCAATTGGTGTTAAGGGATGAGCAGGTCGTGAAGTATCTGGCTCATTGGGCCCAGTGCCGTTGGATGGTCTGCGTGGCTGGCCAATCCACGGGTGGTAGCGCGGGATGTTGTGTTCGCTGGCTTCTTGGTTGAGTGGAATGCGGACTGTCAGGAACCGGTCTGCTGGGAATTCCGAGCCGACGGCGGTTAATGAGCGGTGGTGGGTGTAGAGTTCCAGGAGGTCGAAGAGGGTTTCTGGGTGATTGTTAATACTGTGGTATTCACTAGATGTATGCAAAGGCAGTAACAATACTAACCCATGATTTCAGCTCGGCTGGTGCTCCATTGCCCATAGTCTAGCCCAGACTCTACTTGTTCGACACGCTGGTCCAAGAGTCGTCCTGCAAGCTCAAGGCAGCTAAAAGCCATCGTCGATGAGTTTTGTTTGATGGGTGCGAATGTGCGGTAAAGATCCGTTGATATGCGGTAGGCAAGATTGGAGATTTCGGAGTTTTGTAGTAGTCCATAATGCCGACCCAGCTTCATGAGGGTCTTATGGGGATGCCGGGTTCGAAAGTCAAACCCAGAGGCCTCTAACATGAGTCTTTCGAGACCGATGATGCCACGCGCATTGGATTCAAACATCTAGCGACATGCGTTAATTCTCGGGTCTGGTCTCGTCTTGTACCACGACTTACGGGATCATCAGCCGATAAATGCTCCGAGGGGGCCACTTTCAAGTTGTACGCTGCGCAGACAATGTCTCGCGACTTTTTAAGCGTATCTTCGATCTTGCATGCTGTGAACAGAGCCGCAGCCGCAGCATCCTGTATCCCGGGTTAGGTTGATCTCCTTGACGGATTTCCGAGAGAACTCACTGTGAAATTATACTCATTGTCTGGATGCACCAGTCTAAAACGGTGGTAATATCCCACTGCTGTGTCGAAAGTGCGAATGGGACTGGACTTCCAGTCAGTTCTGATGAATCTTGCCTGGCTTGGAAACGACTTACAGGTTGAGGGCTCTCCGCACGCTGTCGATCCATGCCACGCCCTGAAGACGCAATGAAGTTTCGCGAAGGGGATTGACGTTCATTGCCTCAATGCAGTTTTCAATTGTCTGTTCGAATATGTATGGATTGGCCACCTGTATAAAAGACGGGTGGATGGCTGGGGCTGATAGGCTGGGTTCCAGCGTCGAGCTCCCGCGGGGAGACTCGTCCCTCATATTGCGTGCCATGGCAATTTTTTCGGATTTCCCTAAAATATGGCAATATCAAGCAATATCTTTAGAAGTTGCAAGATGAAGACGCGCAACAAGTGACTGGATTGATATCTCGATCACGTGTCCGTCCAAGAGCTCTTAATCACGTGTGGACAAATCGGAAGTACATTCCCCCGTATTCCGAAGTGTATGTTGTAGTTATACCTGTGTCTACCGTCATTCTCTATTCCCTGGAGAGGATGTGCAATTATACATATTGATCATGCTGGATATACATGAATGACAGGATACTGTCTCATAAATCCCTCAAGGAACCCCCCTGCCAGCCCGTGTCGCCTTAGCTAACTCACTTTGAGCTGTATTATCCGCATATCTCTTGTAGATGGGAAGGTAATGGGCAAGATCACTAGTGGTCTCCTTGATACTCCTTCTGCTCTCAATGGCTGTCAGCCAAGTCCTCCACCGGCTCCAAATCTCCTCTTCCGGACCCCCTTTTCCCTTGCTCGGAATTCCCAATCCACCATTTTTAAACTCATCAAACGCCCACAGTCGTACCGCCCACGGAGCCAGCACCAGATCCGGGAAACCAATATCCCCACCAAGGAAGAAGGGCCCTTCGGCGTGCATCTCCTTAGTCCAGGTTTTCAGGTGATTCAAAAACTCTTGCCGAGCCTGGTCCAACCCCGCATCTGCGTTCTGGGCACTGCCATCTGCAGGCTGATACTGCAAGAAACGGTGGAATGATGGGATTATCCGAGATGACACATAGTCAATCCAGATACGTGCGCGGGCACGCTCGTAGGCATCCTCTGGCAGGAAGCGGGGTTTATGGTCTGGGTATGCTTCTTCCAGATACTCTAGAATCACAGTGGATTCATACAGTGGCCGTGGGTGTGGACCTGCTGGCGTTGAAAGTGTAGGGACTAGGCCTCTGGGATTCAATTTGAGTAGGGAGTCTGGCTTGTTGTATGGGTTAACCTCGATATATTCATATGGAATCTTTTTCTCTTCGAGGGCGAGCCACACTCGTTGCACTTTGTTTTGTTAATATTATTGCCTATGGATGAGTGGTTGGACACACACCGAAGCTTTGTACCTTGTTAGCAGTCATTTTTGTACAAGATTAGAGGGGACTGGACATACGGACAGAACCACCCCGCATACAGCTTCAATGGCCGTTCAGCGCGATGCTGATCGACCAGCGTCTTGGCCGGGCCGCTGGCCTCAGGGTAGAGGTTGGAATCAGGATGAGCTGGCATTGCGAAATGAAATTTGACGTCTTTAATAGAGAAGTGAAAGGTGAAAGTGAGAAAGGGATCAGTTGGACAAGCCTCGGATATTAGTGTGACATCATATTCTAAGCGTCCGATCTAGTTACTTTTCTTTCTGCTGCTTCGTGTCCGTTATTTTAACCCTACTGGCTTGATAATGAAAATAATAGAGAAAAAGGAAAAGGAAAAAGGAAATAAGGAAAAAGAAAAGTAGAAACCCTTGCATGAACTATCAGACTCTAGTCTTTTCCATACTTCCTGATCAACTTCTGCATAATCGACATAGCACCAGATCGATACCCTCCCCCAAAAATAGCATGATGATTTAGATGATGATACCTTTTTTTCCGATTAAATCAGTAATTGTCCAACAGCAAGAGAAGAAAGAAACTCACAATTCATACAATTCCACTCGATCAACATACTCCGCTACAGGTTCAGTCTTCGGCACAATCCGATGATATTGATCAAAGAACCGAGACCCAAACCCACCAAACATATGCATGATCCCCAGGTCAAACTCACTATGTCCATAGCAAGCCGACGGGTCATACACCACATCCCCTGGAGTCTCATCGCGACCTGAGCCAACAATCCGACCCCAATCAGCATTCCCACTCCACAAATCCCCATGAACAACAACAGGCACGATACCCTCCCCCTCACCACTGGAAGTATACCCTAAATGACCATCCCCAAGCAACCGAGGCACAACCTTATGCGCTGTCTTCTCAACCGTCTCGCGCAGCCCAGCATCGGGTCCATTGCGCTCTTCGGATGTCGCCAGGATTGTAAGCAACCTTTCATTCGCATAGAATTCAGCCCAGCTATCACAAAACCGATTGGGCTGCTTGGTATCTCCGCAGAAGGTCGGTACGGGAAATCCGAATCTGCGCCGGCCGGTGTTCGGATCTGGGGGTGCGGGAGTGGTATGTAGTCTCCCGAGGCGGTGCGCGAGCGTGGTTTCGTCACTCGTGCTGCGGCCCATCTTGCCGCCAAGCTGGAGGAACTCTGTCACAAGGAAGTGCGTTTTGCCCTTTGTCCCTGGTTCGTCGAGTGGCCCCCAAGCTAGGGCTTGCGGACAGAATCCTGGTACTGAAGCTGCGATTGCGTTGAGGGATTCGGATTCGCCTTGGAACATTTCTTCTGCAGCTTTGCCATTTGATGAGGTTTTTACGAAGTAGCGTCGCTCTTCTGCGCCATTTTTGCCGGGGATCTGGGCGTGGATGATACCTGTGCTTGTGAAGCCTGAGCCTAGGCCGGATGTCGAGAGGCTGGCTTTTGATTCGGATGGGAGTGAGAGGGCTTGAAGGATGGGTTCTGGTACTGGAGACATCACTAGATTTTTGTTAGAAAGAACTAGACTGGTGGTGAACAGATATTTAAGATGGACAAATGTGAATAGACCGGATTTGCAAAGGGCTATGACGTTTTCCCCCACATCGAGAATGGAGTGCTTATTCTGAAAATTACAGCTTTCAGGCACATATTCATTAAATTGAGGGGACCTTATATTCAGTTAGGATATCAGACGGGATCGTCACAGTAAGAGAAGGCAATAATAATAATAATGATAATTATCCACATTTTCCTACAGTACTCCAATCCATCCAGAACGTCCACGGGTAACTCTAAGCATAAAAAAGCCATGAAACTATGAAACTATGCGGGAGACAGTTTGTTCAACAAATGCAGCGCAGTCTTCGTACGCTCCCTAGTGTCCAGCTCAGTATCATCCTCGAGGCTAGCCAACCGTTCCGCAAAACCAAGGGAACGAAGTCTCACTGCCCGCTCCCTACAACCTTCATGATCGCTCTGGTCTTCTTCGTAGATGAGATTGATTACTACCCAGACACAGTTCGACCGAATGTCTTTGTGGGAATGGTTGAAATAATTGCCTAGAGACCGTAGCAACTCACGGTGGAATGTGACGATGCGTCGGTGGCGTGGATGTCCGGCCGCCAAGTGGATGATGAGAGCGGCGGCTGCGTTGATGATCTCATTAGGGACATGGAGGGACCGACTGCTGGAGTCTCGGCGGTGAGGCAGTTGGATGGTACGTGGTCGCAGCGTATCTGCGATTGTATCGAGGAACTCATTTTGACCAAGCTCTCTGAAGAGATATTCAATCATCTCAGGTGCATCCCGACCACAGATCATGTTGCGCAGCAAGTCGAATGTCTGCTCCTGGACGGCGATATCGTCCTGTCGAGACTGTGTGGTTTGAGCCAGAGTTCCGTGCAGAACGAGTTTGCGCCTACGTCTTGTATCAGGAAGGAACATGTCCAGACTCATTTTGGAGGGAGGCATGGTATCGGTCATCTTGAGGTCCTCGTCCCACTCCGCTGCATCCTCCATGGGGTTCAGAATATCGACCTGCTCGCCAGCTGAGTTGGATCGACCCATGGCGAACCCGGGACTTTGATCCGCCTCCTCTTCTACCCCCCGTCCAGCCACTGCGCGGACCGGGTCCTGGGAGATGACCTCCATAATCCATTTGGGACCCAAAGTCTCGATGATGTTCATTCTGATGTCGTTTGCGGTGTCATAAACCATGTGCTTGAGAGCCCAGAGCGATTCAATCTGTAATTTGGTGTTGGATGAATGAGCGTGTTCGCAAAGGACGGGAATGATGTTGTGGGAAATGATTGCCTGAAAAGAAGAGCATGTTAGCTGCAAAGTCTATGAACGAAATAGATACACAAACCTCTTTCATGGGACTGAAGTCCAATGCCAAGTTACAGATCGCAGCCGTTGCTGCAATTTGCACCTCGAGGTCGGAATGGCGAAGAAGGGCAAATAGTGGCTTAGCCACGCCAGCATCAATAAGACTAGTTCTTAACACGCTCACGGATCTGGTCAGCATCCGAGCTGTGCCACAAGCAGCCAGAATAGTGGGGATCGGATTTCCGTCCTCTGCGGTATTTCTGGGCATCGCAGCATCAGCCAGTGCATCACTAGGTCTTGGCTTGAGGGCGTCAATGATGTAAGGGACTACGCCATGTTCGCAAATCGCCTTGCGGTACTCGTCTTTGAATGGAACGAGTGCTGCCAAAGCTTTGAGAATGTTCTCTCGGTAACGCATTACATGGCAAAGGGTCGGCGAGTAACCAGAAGGCCCGAGTCGGCACTCTGGTGAAAGAGACTCAAGGTCCCGGGCTGGGCCATCCTCTGCGTGCCACATCGGCCGGGAGGTCTCTGTGATTGGGTTGTAAGTCTCCTTGAGAAGTTGTGAAAGCCGCTTGAGCGCATTGCCTTCTACTGCGTGTCTCTGCAGCTCCTGGTCATCCACGACGAGTTTGGCTAATACGGCAGGCGCCTCTTCTTTTAAGCGTAAGCTCGAAGAGAGCAGCCCATTGTGAATAGCGCCTTCTTCATCCGGCAATCGGACATTCTTGTCAAGCATACGAATCAAGATGGGAATCAACAGATAACTGAACATTGGGATGCGATGTTTCTTCGCCAGTCCTAACCGGAAAAGAGCCGTGACAAGACGGGCGGACATCAACCGTGTCATGCCATTCTCTGAGCGGAGAATGCACAGCAGCCATGGAACAATGGCATTCTCGTCGTCTTCTGGGACAGGTGTCTCAGCTAGTGAAAATGGTGTGGGGTAAGAATGGCTGTGTCGGCGCTGCGAGCCTCCGTGCCCCAGAGGTGGGAAATTCGCAGAACTAGATGATGATTTTGTATGTGCCAGAGGAACCGACGGCAAAAGCTGTTCTATGGGGTTGGAGCCAAGATGACGGGGTACTGCGGAGCCCGACAGATATGTGGATCCCCACGGACCTTTCTTAATGTCTGTTGGAGCGAATCCAGCGATTTGTTTTGGAAACACCGTCACAATGCCAGGCGATGACAGGAAGTGCTCCGCCCTCCATTTTGACTGTTCAATGATCACAGCAACTGCGCGCAGAATCGGTGCTAGCTGGGCGGATTCGGGGGCCGGAAGTGGCAGATCCTCCAATACGCCGGGTTCTTGAAAGCGATCCTCCGCACCCGGCAAGACAAAGCCCTTGGCCACGACAAAGGAGGCAATCTTGAGGGCTAAGGCATCCAATACCCCGGATTCTGCTAGTGCCGTCTTATGGGTTTCCTCCGTGCAAAGCTTGCCGATCAGGGCGGCTGCTAGCTCGATCGTGGTCTGGCTGTGCAGGTTCTTGTACTCCTGGGAGATTATACGTCTAAGACAGGTAATATTTGCAGAAGCAAAAACAAGATCCGCAAGCTGCGTGTCCCGAGGCCATTGTTCCTGGCTTTGCAGCGGTATCCGGTCTGCGATTGTGTTCAAGAGTCGTAGAATGGGAAGACAGAATGAATCGGGGCAGTCTGGGGAGGAAAATATTGAAAGTAAGGTTTGGGGAATGTTGCTGGCGAATAGTGGGGTGAGGAACGTCGGACCACCTGCTCAGTACAGTCAATGTCTGTCTTGGCGACAAGGATCTAGTCTTCACACACCTTGTGCCAAACTTCCAACCACTAAAGTTGCTTGAAGGCATGCTTCGTAATCTTCTGGGGCTTTTGGCATGGACCGGCCGTGGTGCAATATCGATTCATTAAACTCGGCCGTTCCCGGCCATCTCGAGGTCAGCACCTGTGCCAAAGTAGGTATGATTCCCTCGACGACGTAGGTTTCCTTGCGTTGGTCATGACCAATCAGCTCATTCTTCAGAGTGCGCAAAGCTGTAATCTGAGAGGAAGCCGATTCGGCGCTCTGTAGCTGCAGCAGAATCGGCGGTGCGGCAGCTCGCGTCATCATCTGGCGATCACCCCCTCCCAGCGGGAGGTTCTCGGCGTTTCACTGTGTTGAATCAAGGAATTGGCAGGGATATTAGAATGATATTGAGGGAATTATCTCCGTCAATGTGAAGATCGTGTAGACCTGGATGCACGACATAAAGATGATGGCAGACCGGAACTGGGCCTAGAGGTACTCCGCACTTTGGTTCTGCCAGGACACACCGGTCCCAAAAAAAGTAGCCCCGGATTAATGAAAGACCGGCCTTCAGCCTTACCGGTCACATGGCTAGATGACCCCAACTGCTTATATAATAAGAGCTGTCATGGATGAAAATCCTGACCATTCCTTGGTTGTTGAGTGTCACGAGGACAGCATCTGGACTAACGCCACACATTCGGAGACGTTTTGCCTGTTCATAAAAAAGAGGGCATATTGAAGTCCATAAAGCCTTGGTTTAATTGCATAATGGGGCAAAGGAAAGCTTCTAGGGTATCAAAAGTGGATGCATCTTGGTCAAATATTCGCTTACGGGGCAACTCCGTACTATGATCTATATTAAGTAGCCCAATATTGTAAGGCACTGGTCGTCGGTTTCAGTTCTCATGTTATATGCAACACTACAGTAAGTTCAGTATACTATTGACCTGAGCCTATAGAAACAAATATAGGGAGATCATGTGAATCCCAGTTATTAGCTGTCTGTCATATAAAAAGATGCATATAGAACTCCAACTCCGACATGCGTACAACCAATTGTATACTTGAATTTTTCTTGGCATTTTAACTTAATCCAGCTAGGGTACATGTAGTCTACCCCCGCTTTCCCGTGGCTCGATACAATGGTGTACTCCGTAAAAGTACAGACTTATTGATATTATGTGAAATATCAAGAGCGCTAAATGGTATCTAGGATTTCCCCTTCCTTTTTACCTAGTATCAACTACATACCCTTAGTTATGTACGTATGTATACATAGGTGTTGAGATATAATACATACCTAAAGGGTACATAGTATGTAATAGTTAATAGTATGTAATAATCAAGCCAAGAATCAGAAAAATTACAAATACTGTAACAATACAGTCACCGGAAGCAACTAGCCACTGAAAAGCATGGATCTATATTACCTCACTGAAGGAACTTTGCCCAGCTGAACAAGATTTTCAAACCGGCTTTCGCCCCCTTCCTGTTCTCTTGTCCAAGGTCATTCGGAGTATTATTCCCAGACCCCCCTCTTTCCTCTTTCAATATTTGCCTCTTATAACCTCTTGTGTCCCTTTTACTTTCCTTGGGAGAGCCTTTTCAGCCTCTGAGGATGAGGCCGGCTGTGCACCCACGCCATCCACAGCGCGCCCTGACTGTGCGCCCACGTGGTCTCACCTTGCACTGTGAATGCTCAGATTCCCAGCATTCCTTAATAACTTAGTTACACTCCCCCAACCATGTTGGCGTCTTCGCCCTCGCCTTCAACGGCTGCATTACGCTCCCCGCTTCCTTCAACTTCGGGGTCGCATTCTCATTCCCACTATGAGCCGACTGGCGCTCCACAATTCAATAGTCCTCGATCTTCGCGTCTGGCCATTGACGAACTTCGCTCGGCCTTGAATCGACATACTGTCGATCCCTCCTCTCCTGAGACTTCAGGGGATCTTCAATGCAGGCGCGCATCCACATCCGACACTTTGAAGACCCTGGTCAATAATTCGGCCTTGGCTTCGACCCCCCAATCAGCCACTTCTTCCGCTCTGACTGCCACCACCCCGGCGACTGCCACCTCTACAAATCCACCCCCGATCTCCTCCCCCGCCCCCTCGATGCCCGCCCCTACCTCGGGTTCCAACAAGCGCAATAGCCATCAATCAGATGCGACGCCGGCCGAATATGATGGCGCAGATTTGGAGAGGTCGCAGTCCAAGCGTCTGCGACCTTCCAAACCAGATGTCAAGATGTTGCCCACGCAATATGAACTGGCCGACCCGCGTGACATGGTCGTGCTGATCTCCAGCATGCTCATGGAGCTGATCCGATTCAACGACAAGATTCCACTACACCAGGGTCGTCTAACTCGCTTCCACTCGCGCTCACCGCCCCGAATCTCCGTGCAAGATTATCTACAGCGGTTGACGACCCATGCTACTCTCTCCCCCTATCCTCCTCAGCATGGTCTACTACATCGATCGACTCTGCGCGCTGTACCCCGCCTTCACCGTTTCCAGTCTGACCATCCATCGGTTCCTGATCACCAGTGCCACAGTCGCCAGCAAGGGACTCAGTGACAGTTTCTGGACCAATAAAACGTATGCTCGAGTCGGTGGAATCGGCATGACGGAATTGGCCATGCTCGAACTAGATTTCTTGTTCCGAGTTGAATGGCGCATTGTTCCACAACCGGAAGTGTTGGTGGATTATTATCAGAGCCTTGTCGATCGATGCGACGGGTTTGAAATTGAAGGCATCTGCCAGAATGGCAGTGCTAAAGCCGGGGTAACGGGTATTGCTCCAGCAGCCGGTCCTGTTTCAACATAAAGCTGGAACCATGCCCCAATTACGTCGCCGATGCGAAATCTGCACAAATTACGTTCTGCCCTGGATCACTCGGGCCGGTCTCGAGTCAGCCATGGATGAGTGGATTCTTCTGTCACCCGCCGAGTCACTGGCGGTGTGATTTAATACATACCACTTGCATTAGGGGAGTGATGGTGTCAGATCTCGATGCACCATTACTTTTGATCTAATATCGAGGAGCACTGGCATCAGACATGGCGCTTTAGAACATGGGATCTGTCTCAGCACATACCAAGAGGCCAAATGGGCAATACCCTGTTCCTGCTTTTCAGCGATTCTTTTCACTGGGCGGCGTTTGATGTCTTACGGGATGATGAGGTGATATCTACGATCAAATCACCTATTATCTTAAACTGTTTTTTTTTTTTTTTTAAAGAAAAAGACCATACAAATCTCAAATATCCACTCATAATCTTTTGAAATTGTAAACCTTCCGCGTTTTACGTCGGTACTACATATCTATCGGTTCTTACATTGTAAACCCCTTCGTCGGTACTAGATATCTATCGGTTCTTACATTGTAAACCCCTCGAACGACGTGAAAATCTCCAGATCAAAAAGACCCAAAGCGGCCTAGCGGCAAACCCGTGGGACAACCCTTAGAAGTTTGCATTGTTTGCTTCTTACCTTTTGTATAGCTGCTTCTTTTCTTCAAGTCCTCATATGAATACATGTACTTCCTCTGTCGCTGAATTATTGCGCCGTTAGCAATTGATGATCAAGTGCGCAATTCTAAGCCACTGCCTTTTACAACCACTTCAAGGCAATGACATTGGTCGTATATTGTTAACCTATCTTGATATATTCTGTTTCACCCCGCGCCTGGCCGGCCATTTGAGATAGTAAGAATGGACGTGGAAAAGACTATCAGAGGCCTCAAACCCCTCGAAGGGCAAGTCGCCCCCATTCGAACAGTTCAAGAAACAAGACCCCAGGAGGAATTCGGTATGACCTACAATGTTGCCTTCTTTTGGCGACATCATGATTAACCGACAAGTAGGTGATGCCTTTGTCGCAGAAGTCAAAGTGAAGTCTGCATCCAAAGTGATCAAGTAAGCTACAGACCCGGCATGCTTTACAGGTTAGAAAAGCTAAATTAATCAATCCTTATTCAGGGCTATCGACACGGCTTTCCCCAAAGACCCTTCCCTTCCACTATCCCACCTCCGTCGCTTCGCCAAAAGAGAAATGCTCCCACCGCGGCTGAGGGCAGCCATTGAAAGCCAGAGTGTCCGTCTAGCGGCCCCAGCACAAACCATCTTCGTCCTCATATCACCACCATTGCCTGATATCACCACACTCAAGGCTCTGCTCGCTCCGTTTGCGCCTGACCCAGCGCCGGCCGCTACGAATGATCCCCCAACTACGAATGAAACGCCAGACGAAGCTTCACATTCCGATACTTCAACCTCTAATATTCAGCTTCACCCCATCAAAATCCCCCTTGCCCCGCCCTTCAATACAACTCAAGCCGAAACATGGACCAACACCCTCTGGCCGGTCGTATTCAACCCAGCCGCACCCCGCTCAACTGTCGCGCCGCCCCCTCAAACATTAAAACGCGCACAGGAATCCATTGAACCACGGGCAGGATACTATTTATCCCTCGCGCGCAAAGTGGCAGAGGAAGCAGAACAATCCGGGCTAGGCCGCGGCGTCGGCGCAGTGATAGTCGACCCTGCCATCGAAGAAGAGATAACTGAGGCAGCCTATGAGGCCGGATACGACACTACAACAGAATGGGATGAAGCAGTCCTCGCAGTTGCCGGTGATGCGCGGTACTCCCGCTCTGAGGCAGGCGCGTCATCCCAGGCCCAGCTGCACCCCGGGGTAGCGCCGAACCCAGCGAGCAAGACATACAACGCGGATATTGAGGGCGGGCCCGAACTGCACGCACTCATGCGTGCTGTCGAGCTTGTTGCTCGCTGGCGCCGAGAACACGATCGTCTCGACGGCGTGCCTGCATTAACGCCTACTGCAGATCCATCGAAGCCAAAACTAGAACAGCCAGACCTGAGCGCCTTGGAATCATACTTCTTATACCGCCACCGTCCTGGTACATCCACCAACATCTCAAACCCACCTCAGTCTCCGTCCTCCCCATTGAAGAGGAAGCACGACGACGCTAATCCTGAGTCCGCCTTGACGATCGACCCCTCTGCAGACCCTTCTCAAACCCAGCTCCACCACCCACCTCCCCCCGCTCCTCCCCCATCTACCGTGTTACTTGCGGATTATTCTACCCCGGCTACCACTCCCGCAGCCTCGCGCATTCGCACCCGCTCGCAGGGCGGCTACCTTTGCACAGACTTGGACGTCTACCTTTCCCATGAGCCCTGTCTGTGCTGCTCTATGGGCATGCTTCTCTCCCGGTTCCGGTCTGTTATCTTCCCCAGACGTGGAAGGTTAGGGACTGGTGGCCTGTCTTCCGAGCCGGTTGTTGGCCCTGTGGCCGATGAGCTTGAACCGGCTGGAGAGGCCGATGCTTCTGCGGTGGATAGACAGGACGAAAGAGGGTACTATGGGCTTCATTGGAGGAAGGAGTTGAACTGGAGGGCTCTTGGATTTGAGTTTGTGGAGGATGGGGATGGGGATGTGGAGAGCCAGGCTAAAGTGCCTGTTTTCCATGCTTGATTGCATATATTCATCTGTTCGCTGTATGTTATATCAGGTATGACCTACATTCTATATACATAAATAAGACTACGTCCAGGACGATAAGATACAAGCGTGTATGTGTACTTGGGCTTTCGTGTTAGATTGGGCTCGCGATACTTGCACCAAAGCCGAATGCCCTGCTTCAACGCTTGTAAACTGTGAACTCCATGACTAGAAAAGTCACATAGGCAGCGAGAAGTACAAGGCCAGCGATTCGCTGGGGTCCCAGAAAGACAGCCGCTACAAGGGACAGCGAGGACACCCAAACCGTGACCAGATCAAACAGAACAAATGTATCTGACTGATCGAGAGAGTTCCCCGCCACCGCCACAACGCCAACACATAGTGTTAGCAGGAAGATATTACTCCCTGCCGTGGTCGCAACAACTATGCCTCCCTGCCCACGAAAGCCGCTGAACATAGCAACCAGCTTCTCTGGTAAGGTTGTGACGAAAGCGATCACAGTTAACCCAAACACAGTGCCCGACAGATTGAGAGAGTCGGCGATGGTGCCTGCACTGTGGGCAAGGATATATCCCGACAAGGAGAGTGCTAGCAGCCCAAAAATCAGTTGGAGGACATGATGATAAAGCGGCCGAGGTCTTTTGTCCTTGTGGACGGATGCATCTATTAGTTCCTGGGGCACGTTCGTATCTCCTAATAGAGGAGAAGTCTCCGAGGCTGGCTGTCCTGCGCTCTGCGCTGGCATTTGTTCATCACAAACATTGATTGATTCGTCGTCACTTGCACTGTCCGACAGCTGAGGTGGTTCACTGATACCTCTATAGATGGCAATGCCAATAGAGACGATATAAAGTACGAAGAGAGCGATGAGAAGCCCACCGGTAACTCTATTCAGCTGTTGAAAATATGCCAAGATGATGAAAATGGTGGTGACGAAGAATTGGAGTGCAGAGTATATCTTCGCACTATTATCAAAAGGACCCCCGTCTGGATAACACAAGAGCCCCAGCGAAAAGGCACCCAGGATGTTGGAGATTGTAGATCCCATAACATTGCCCAGGGCTAAAGGGGTGCGACCTTGTAGGATTGCAGCGACAACAACAGCGAGCTAAGGGGAGCTTGTTAGCATAGACTAGTTAAATGATGGAGCTCGAACCAATTTACCTCTTCATATTCAGCTCCAGCAGTCAAAAGGGCAATAAGAGTTGGAGAGATGCCCAATCGCTGTCCTACAATCACAGTGTGATCAATGAATTTGTCTGCACCATAGTCAAGGACAAAGACCCCAGCAACCAACGTTGCTGTGTTAAAGAAGAGGCTATCCCGATTCATGGCATATATGTATATGTATGTAGGCACCAGTTGACATAGATGTACATCCAACGTATGTAGTTCTACAAACATGAAGCCCTCCAGGGGTCTCCCGAGGTCAGGTGTATCGAAGTTACATACGGATTACAGGGCTCTCTAGGTGAAAATGTGTATTGATTTCGTAAGAAAGGTAAGTAAATGTAAAAAAAATTACCTTTTGATCATACAGAGCCCTTAATACAGAACTAAGTAAAGTTGTCATAACTATAACTACATATATAACTATTAAGGCATATATAACTATAGTCATATATAGTCATCACGTATCCACAAGCCACTATGCCACCAATTCGCTCTTAATCCTCGAAAGATTCAACCAAGTAAAAGGGTAGGCTTTTATTAGCTACTAGGCGTTTAAAAATGGAGGTATCATATCTATTACTCTCGCTACTCGCACCTATAGAGTCCCGCGTATAACTCTCCGCTTAGTGGTATATAAGTTAAGGAGGAATCTCTTGAAAAATAGATTCTCTCTATAGATCGATATAGAGGCCTAGCCTTCTATCGCATAAGAAATAGCGAATCTTTTACTCGAAAAGCGCGGAACTACCCTAGTTATTTCTATCGGCGAGAACTAGATAACGAACCATAGTTATAAAAAGATATCCTCTTCTATCCTCTTAGTATATGGATGTATATAGTATCCATGAGTATACATAATATCAGTTACGGGACCTACTTACATATGTACTGTACTACACACTGGAGATAACTTGAAACTTCCTTTGAAATTTTTTTTTGGGTAAAAACAGGCTTTTTGACATACCACACCTGGTATTCTGCGTTCTCACATTCACCACACTTCTCCAAACCTCCACACTTCTGGCATTAACCTCCCTTCTCCCCCAACAGCAACGCCCCCGACGCCCCGGAACAACCCCGGCCCTCTTCAACACCCTTCTATGCAGACAGAGCAATCAATATCAAGACAAGGAAATTCGTGACTTCGTCACAGGATCTCCTGTATCCACGCCAGATGTCGAATGACATGGCAAAAGTACATAAAGAATTTGGTAGGAACAGTTCACGGAGGCTCATTCTTTTTTTGGCCTGATAGTGTGCGATAGGGCCAAGATGGCTTTGAAGAATGTATCCATGTGAAAACGGAGAGGGGTATAAACCGAGGTCAATATCCCATAAGATACAGCCCAGAGGTAGACGGGGAAAAAAAGCAATTGGCTCAAAAGACAATGGGTTGTGTAGCAAATGATTCGGGTTCATCACACTGAAAGAAATGAGCAAGAGAAAAAGGGGTCAAGACAGAGTCTTGAGTAAATGCTTTTGTGGAGCAAAAGTGAGATATGATGAAGGAGCATTTAGGTGAGAGGTAGTAGGCATCAAGGGACCGCCGTGCCCTAGATTGTTTTCCTCTCTCCAGATGGCTCCGTTGTGAACGGTGTTTCATGTGCAAAGGCGAGAGCTGTAAACAAAAAAATGGAACGAGCTCGCCAAGATTGATTGATGTTATGTATGGCCTGTTGATACAGGCGGCAGGTCGTCCTCCGAAGCGAGGATCAAACTGCATGACTTTGTGGAGGACACAGAACTTGATGTATCGCAGGATGTAGTGGGTATGATGCTTTTTTTTTCAATACGTCGTTGAAGAATGGATGCCCAGCCTAATGGCCTAGCTTTTGGGCGAGAAACCTCAATCCATTCGTTGGTAGAACAATAGATAGGCAACTTTGTTGTCACGAGAGCCATAGCGACCCAGGGGAGTTCGGGCCCCAGAGGCAGCCGCGGGAGGTGGGGTGACTCCATTCACGGATTTCTTGCTCGCATGTCCGTTGGTACCATTGCCATTGACCTGGCTCCAGCCCTTGTCGCTGTCAGCCAAGTCCATATCATCCTGATCGATGTGGTCGAAAATATTGCCGTTCGGGACTTTGCCGTGCTTGTGCTGCTCAAGAGCGGCAGCGAGAACCTTAGGGTCTTCCTCGCCACCAGCTTCTGCCACCTCCTCGCTGCGAACGCGACGGATAACAGTATCGTCCATGCGGATCCATTCCAACCCTTCCTGCCGGCGAACATCGACAGTGTAGTGACCACCGCTAGCGTTCTTTCCGTGGTGGTAGATGACACCCATAAGACGATACTTCGGGGGCCCTCCCTGGGATGCCATGGCGTTACGCCGATGAGCTGGGAAGACCTCCCGCGGAAGCTCCAGGTCTAGGGGATATCCAACCTTCTTCCAAATCTTCTGAGTGGCACCTGTAACACTGTCGTATTGGAAGCGCTTGAGATGAAGAATGAGAACAGGGGGCAAGGTCTCAATGAAAATTTGTTTAGTCGCGGTAATGTTGGGTCCGCGCGACGAGTTGAAATCACCTTGGATGCTTTCCGGCTTCGTCATTCCTTTAAGCGCATCAAGAATGTTGTGAACGTCATGCGACCCAATGTCGAGTTGCAAAGGTTGATAGGGTTCCAATGTAACAGAAGTCTTGTTACCAGGCACCTTGAATTCTGACCGAAGCTTCCCCCAAAGATTCTGGTGACCGGCGACTCGGCAGCAAGAGAGCCAGACAGTTGGGTGACCGCTGCTTTTTGCTTGTGGCCAACTTCCAACCAGCCATCGGCAGAAGAATCGCCGCCTTCTTTTGTTGCAGTGTGCGTTTCGGCACGAGCGCACTCCTCGTGCATTTCCTCGAGAAGGAAGCCTAAGAACTCTTGAGCATCCTGCTGATGTCCGCGCCGCATGTCCCTGAATCGTGGCAGCTGTCGAACCATCTCATAGACAAACTCAGGAACGAAAGAGTCACCATATTGCTCAAGCTCATTGGGTTTCAACCTGAGACGAAGTTGCTCTTCGGAAGTGGCCGCATCAATAACACGGAATTCTTTCATAAACATGATCATCGCGTCGATCAAAGGAAGGTCACTGTGGAAGGTATGCGCAGCACGTCGGCCAAGATGATCAAGGAACTGGTAGAACGGGGTACAAGAAACAAGAATTTGCAACACAGAGTTCATGTAGCACATGTTTCCTGTATTGACCAGTCCCCGAGGTTCAAGAAACGCGATCTTGTCGCTGTATTGTGTGACATCTTCTCCCAATTTGCTCAGAACATCTGCGAGAGATTTGTTTTTCTGGGCAGGTAGCCCGTGTGGCTCAGACAAAGCGGCGGCGGCGGCGGCGCTTACTGCTCTTGCTGACTCCTTCGAACGGACCAAATCAGCCCAGGACTTGGGTGCAGCTGGGGCAGGCGAGATTGTCTTGGTTTCAGTGGAAGGGGCTTTATCCGATTCTACCACTGGGGCAGGGGTAGCAGGTTCAGTCGACTTAGGAGTCCCAGATGCGACGCTGCCATCTTTGGCTTGGCGATGTGGGGTAGATGGTACGTTGGGCACCACTGGAATAACAGGAGCAGGCTTTGAGCCTTTCGACTGTGCCTGTGATCTCGCAATTGACGAAGGAGTGGTGGGCTGTGTAGAGTCTGCATCTGACTGTTGGAAGGTGGTGGTCGTTGGGGTGTGAGGTTCCGAAGATTCTCGGGCGGATGAAGAAGATGGCTGAGTCGCTTCATTTTCACCTCGCTCGGTGGCCATAGGCGTGTCTTTAGTGGGAAGCTCAACTGATGATTGCATGACACGGCCCTTGCGACGTCTGCGCGGGACCCTGGCCGGGAACGGCTGCTCAGGAACAGAGAGCCAAGGAATCTAGACTAAGAGTTAGAAAAGTGCTCAAGTCTAATTTGATATTGAGAGTAAACACTTACTGGTGGGGCAAAAGTGGGCTTCGGCGGCAAGTTTGACTGTGGTCCCCATCGCGGTGGCGGTGAAGCGATGGGATATCCCTGGGCTGAGTGCGGTAGAACAGCAGGGTATTCCTGGATTTCGGGCTGAATGGGTTGAATCGATGGATGCAGGACAGATGGAGACATTATGGGTTGCAGTGGAGTCGGGGTTCTTTGATGCATGGGCATCGAATGAGGAATATGCGTGGGCGCCATGACAGGCTGCGAGTGAGGGTAAGAGGATACAATCATCGGTCCGTAGGGCGCCTGGTAGGGACGTGGAGGGCCTTGGACATGTCCATATGGGGGATACCAGTAAGGGTATTGCTGCGATGAGTATTGTTGATGAGGCATGTGGCCATTCATGTGAGGGTAACCCATGTACTGAGGTGATCGCATGTGGGGAGGCGCGGCGTTGTAAGAGAAGTCTTGCTGGCGCCTTGTAGGAGGCATGGGCAGCTGCCCATGGGGCATGGCAGGAAGATGGTGGTTCATCTTGAGCTAGTTAGAGAAAGAAGCTGTCTTGACGTTCGGTCACGCGTTGCCTCAAATGAGTGCCATGCGCGATAGCAGTCAAGAGGAAGGAAAAATCTGGAGCTGCTGGCGCATTTAGGCAGCCATCGTGGCCTCGGGCAAGAGGTGCTGGATGTGTTGGAGAGTGGGAGTGGAGGATGAACTGGGTCGAAAGAGCTGTTGGGGTTGGCTGCTGGGATTGGTTGAAGGAGACTGGCAAACCAGATCGGAGTGAGGAAACAAGAGAAAGAAGTAAATCGCTGTACAAGTAACTCCCTAGGCGGAGAGAGTTGACAAGTTCGGGGATAAAGCGAGTGAGAAGAATGAAAGAAACGGAAAAAAAAAGAATATGAGACGAGGGTTAGGAGGCCTCGATTCACCGTCGAACGAAATGAAGCTGAAGGGGACCGAGACCGAATTGGGTGTCGGGACTTGTTGGTTCACGTGACTTTACGATTTGTAACCGGAGAGGGGCGAAATTGCATCTTCACGACATCAACTGGTACCCTGAGGGCCGTCCCTCGATCCTCGTTACTATTCTTACATGGCCTTAAGGGTCGTTCATTCTTCTTCACCTCTTCTGGTCCAAGCCGAGGCACCTGGTGGATCACTCGATCTACTGCCCGCTAGCTGATTGACATCTTATCAGTTAGTGGTTTTATCCAGTCCCTTATAGAACCCCTCCTCCTCCTTTCAGCCAACTGGCTTGTTCTGTCTCTCTGCCTTGTTTGGTTTATTCTTGTTTGGTTTATTGGGGTCTCGCGGTCGCAGGCAAATACCGCAGGGAGATGTCATCCAATGCAGGACAGAACCCGCCCCCTTCTAAAGCGGTAAACATTCCGAATACAGCCTCGTCTACTCCATTCCACTCAGCAGCTCCAGCAGAAAACAGCTCTCAAAGGCGCGCAGGAGGCTCTGCAAGCTTCCGGCCAGTGGTGTCATCGAAAACTTCGGCCACCCCAAGGAATAATCAAGCTCGGAAGAGTCAACATAACCGTCAAAGAAAACCTCGGTTATTGGATGATGACGAGTATAACGAATCGGTGGGTTCACAGGTCTATCTTCCTGAAGAGCTGCCTGCTGACCCTAGAGCCGTTATCTAGGCCGCCATGAAATCCACTACCAGCCGGAAAGGGCAGACGTCCATCACTCACTTAATGAACTTTTCACTTCCACCTCGCCCACAATACCATCCACCTCCCCGCAGCATTCGACGGTATACATCCTGGGGAGCGGGTGCAGTCGACAAATCACGTTATGTTCATGCGAATTACCGGTTTATTGTGATGCCTAATCAGAGTTTCCATGCTCAGGCAGCCAATGCCGATGTTCATCTGGATTGGGCCTCGGTCCTTCAAGTGCTGGTATCTGCTCAAACGCAGGCTGCCAGTTGTCCCATTTGTCTTTCTACTCCGGTAGCACCGCGAATGGCTCGGTGTGGTCACATATTTTGTCTCCCATGTCTTATCCGATACATGCACTCATCCGACGACGATAACACGGTCCCTGAAAAACGGCAGCGCTGGAAGAAATGTCCTATCTGCTGGGATTCTGTGTATATCTCCGAGACTCGACCTGTCAGATGGTTCCGCGGCCAAGAGGGCGATCTTCCCGTCGAAGGCGGTGATGTTGTATTGAGACTCGTAAAGCGAGAGCCAGGCAGCACCCTTGCTCTGCCTCGTGATGGATCTGAGACACTTGGTCCAGACGAGGATGTTCCGTGGTATGATGTGGCGGAAGTTGCCGACTATGCACGTATCATGAAAGGTGGCGAAGAATATATGACCGCTCAGCATGATGCCGAGATTGAAGACCTCCGCAAACAGGAAGTTGAAGACGAGCTTCTCTTTGGCGATGAGAATACGTGGACCCGAAAAGCAATTGGTTCTATCATGGATGCCAAAGAGAAGCTGAAAGGCATTGGCAATCCACCTGAGGTACGGCCAGTTAAGGAACGCACTATAGCTCCTACACCATCCAGTAGCTCTTCTGAGCACACTACCGTGACGCCGGCTACATCAGATGAAGCGGATCATCTCTCTAACTCCCTAGACGGAGTCCACCTTGAACCTGGATCCAGTGTCAAAGCTAAAGAGAAAGGCCGCAGCAAGCAAACGCCAGTGTCTTCCGGGCCAGATCAACCATACCATTTCTATCAGGCGTTGCCTCAATTCTACCTCTCTTCCTTGGACATTCGCATCCTCAAGGCTGCGTTTGGAGAGTATTCTCTGTTCCCTGCAACCATCCTACCGCGAGTGGAGCATATATCAACAGGCCACATTGTGGATGATGAACTTCGCAAGCGAGTGAAGTACCTCGGGCATCTTCCGCAGGGGTGTGAGGTTAGCTTCCTGGAGTGCGATTGGAGAGACGTGGTTGTCCCCGAAGTTCTAGCGCGTTTCCGCGCAGAGACTGATAGACGCCGAAAGCGTAACCGGGAAAAAGAAGCCCGGGAAGAAAAGATCGCATTCGCGCGGAGAAGGAGGAGGACGACAAACGGTGGGCTGCTGCTCGGCGCAAGCGGCCAAGCATCGGAAGTGCCAGCGTCAGTGAAGCTCCATTCTCTGCTCATGACTTCCAACCACTGCCTCACAACGCGGATCCCACATTATACGACGCCACCGCCTCCTCGGCCTCTCCTCCACGCTCATCGGCTGGATTTGGAGCGTTGGCTTCTCCTTCCACCAGTCCCCCGGGTAGCCGCACTGTTTGGGGCACAGCGGCAGTGGGTTCACTGTCACCAAGCCTTGAGGCTCAAGGAGCTATACACAGTGACGGGTGGCGGCAGGGCTGGGAAGATGAGCTCTTCGCCCAGCAGGAATCTGATCTACTTGCTCAGACGGCATCTGGAGACCAAAATGCAAATCCTGGACCATCTTCCAGTGCAGGTAAGAAAAAGAAGAAGAATAAAACTAAGATCACCTTGATGGCCACTAGCAGTCAGAGAGGGGCATAGGTATTGACGAAGCCTTTGTTTCACTTCTCTCAATTTTATGTTGAACCGCACTGCATTGTCATATATGAAACCATTTCCCTGATTCTTCGGGCTGTTGTCTTATTATTTGTGGTTCTCGGCTGTGCCCGTGTGCTATCCTACCGGTACTGTTGGATTTTGTGAAATATTTAAATAAAACAAATAAACATTTACATTTACATTTACAATTCAGATGCATTTGACTCAAGATGATATATGGAACGTTATATTTAAGATTCTTTTACAATGTCTTCTACGGAGTATAGGGGGGAAAAGGCTGTTAAAAAGGTTCTCCCTCAATGGTAGTTAAGAGTAAGGAGTCAAAAGGGAGAAGAATTAGAAGAAATAAAACCAGTCCAGACATACAGTATACCCTCTACGGAGTACATTGGCATACAATAAGGGGTAATTGCATAGATCTAGGGCTTGAAGAACCAAATAGTCAAAATAGGCAGTTGACAGCGAGCCCCCCACAATGACACTCTCAACCACTAATTTTCCCTAAATGGTAAATTGCCTTTAACTACAACAGTTGTACGGAATACGGAGTAGTGGGGGGTAAAATATTACAGTCCTATCTGCTAGTCCACGGGGTGCTATGTAATTATGTTATAACTAACTAGTGAAAAAGAAAGAAAGAAAGATTTACCCCATCGAATGGAGGGAAATCTATATACCTCAATTTCAATGTTCTTCTAGTTTTGAATATACCACCAATGGGTTTCACTACTCTAGTACTATCGAACGACATAAATACATAAATACCCCCATTATGAACTTCAACATAACCGATAGTTAGTTATTTTGCCTGACTTGGAAGTCTTTAAGGTTATATGCTGATTTCAAAATTGTTCATTATGTAATCCATTAGTACGGGGCCCGCGGACAAAGTAAACATTCAGGGCATTCCTGTTTTTTTCCACCCTCGCTCCTTTTTACCCTCAGTCACTCCTCTCCTTACCCTCAATTGCAGTCGGAACCTTGGTCTTCCGATTGAGCGACCATGACTTTAACCCGTTCTCAAACGGGGAAGACCCCCTAAGTGAGTAGTTCCCACCGGATCTTAGTTGCGACGTATCCACACCCTGAATCCTCCAGGGTTATATCTTGCCAATACCCGGAACTTCTGGCTTGCATATACTAGGCTTTTTCTTTTTTTTTTCAAGCTAATTTGGAATCCTTTCTTCCTCCAGAAAAATGGATCGCCCGGGCTTCATTGAGACTCCCGGCGGCCGTCGTGCCACTCGCAACAGTTCTGTCTTCGAGGGTAGCGAGAGTGAGGTCTCCAACTCCCCCTCCCTAGAGAGATCAAAGTCCGCCTCCCGTCGTCGTACTTCAGCCAAAGTCAAGATTGAAGAGGATGATACACCTGCGAAGGTCACGACCAATGGCAATACTACCACCCCCAAGCCCAAGTCCGCATCGCGCGTGGTGGACGGTTGGGAGGAAGGCCTCGATCCCAAGGTGGACTATAGCGGACACTTTGAATTCGGTGGCTCCTTGGGTGTGCTATCCATGATGATCGGATTCCCCATGCTCATGTACTACATGTGGATTGGTGCCACCTACTACGATGGCAAGTTCCCTCGCCCCGCGGAGAACGAGAGTTACGGCGACTTTTTCGCACACTTGGTCGATCTGGTCTACACCGGTGCTTTCCCGTCAGTTAAGGCATGGACTATCTACTGGGTTTTCTTCGTCTTCGAGGGTGCATGTTACGTGCTTCTTCCCGGTGTGAGCGTTTCGGGTCGCCCCCTGCCACACATGGGTGGTAAGCAGCTGCCATATTACTGCTCTGGTGTGTGGTCTTTCTATACCAGCATTGCATTGGCACTCATTGCGCATGTCACTGGGGTCTTCAAGCTGTACACCATCATTGATGAGTTTGGCCCCTTGCTCAGCGTTGCCATCCTTTCTGGATATATCGTCTCTTTCATTGCCTACTTCTCGGCTTTGGCGCGTGGCGCAGAGCACCGTATGACTGGCTACCCGATCTATGACTTCTTCATGGGTGCCGAGCTTAACCCCCCGCATGTTCAAGATCCTCGACTTCAAGATGTTCTTCGAGGTCCGCCTGCCCTGGTACATTCTGCTCGGCCTGTCTATGGGCGCTGCTGCCCGCCAATGGGAGTTGTATGGTTACGTGTCTGGCGAGGTTATGTTCCTTGTCATGGCTCATTACCTTTATGCCAATGCCTGCTCCAAGGGTGAGGAGTGCATTGTGTCTACCTGGTAAGGGTGTTTCCTGCTCCAGAATCAAGATTATTTCCTAACGTTTTGCAGGGATATGTACTATGAGAAGTGGGGCTTCATGCTGATCTTCTGGAACTTGGCAGGTGTGCCTCTGAGCTACTGCCACTGCACCATTTACCTCGCCAACCACGACCCTGCTGAATATCGCTGGAACCGCTACTTCCTTGCCTTCCTCTTTGTCGCCTACCTGTTCGTCTACTGGGTTTGGGATACCACCAACAGCCAGAAAAACCGTTTCCGCCAGCAGGAGCGTGGTACCATGGTGTCCCGCAACACCTTCCCCCAACTTCCTTGGCAGACATTGGAGAACCCTAAGACCCTTACTGCGGCTGATGGTTCAAAGATTCTTGTAGATGGGTGGTGTAAGTCTATGCCAAATATCAAAATCTACAAATTCCAATACTAACGACCTCATAGACGGCAAGGCCCGCAAAATCCACTACACGTGCGATCTTTACTTCGCTCTGAATTGGGGTTTGATTACCGGCTTCTCAAGCCCGTTCCCTTGGTTCTATCCCGTTTTCTTCGCTTGCATGATCAGCCACCGTGCTCTTCGTGATATTCAGCGGTGTCGCACTAAGTACGGCGAGACCTGGCTCGAGTACGAACGCCAGGTGCCTTACCTGTTCATTCCTGTGAGTAACTTGACCTTATTAAAGACTTTCCCAGCGCCTGTGGCTGACCTCGTAAATCATAGTATGTCTTCTAATCGCAGCCTGCTGCTTTCCCTTGGACTCATTGGGGGCTCGGTAGGTGGGAGCCCAGGGGATCTTTCTTCTTTAGGTCTAACTCGACCATCATTCTGCCAAACAACCTTGATGTAACATATGTATAAAAACAAACCCTTATAACGTCGAATTGGTTATTAATACCTGCACCGATCATGAAGCAAGATCTCACCCTCTGGTGTGGCCTCTGACTTATTTGGAAACCACTTTATGACTTTTTTATGACTTTTGTACGGTTGCGCCGAGTCACCGAGATTCTGAAGTTCATCTATATTTGAGACATTATTTTCTATTCAGTTTTAACCTACAATGTATCGAAGGTAGATGGATCTAAGTAGTTGAAATGTTGGCCAGTATCAGCACATGACTGCCCCGCGTGTGTGTTATCGATAATGCTTTCGTGCCTCAATCATCTGTATTCTTCAAGGTCGTTCCAATCCGTTCCTCGATCTTATTTCCAGTATATTACTATCTTTGAAAAGAAAATAAAGACACCATGCTGATCCAAGAATCCTATCATGATGTCCCCACCAAAGCGGATGGACAGGGAACGATGCGTATGTACACTACGGTCCCTCTACAGCACATTTCTCTGCTCTATAGAGCCATTGCTCCTTGATAGTGTCAATCCTGACAATTTACCAGGCATCTATGTCTTCCACCCGACAATCCCGGGCTACCCCAAAGCCCGCTTCCCCGGAGTCGTAGTTTTCAGCGAGATCTATCAAGGTTCGTGTCCCCCCATTGCGATCATGCCCGAACACCTCCACTAAAGACCCGCAGTAACGGGACCCGTGGCACGCTTTGCACGCCAGATCGCAGGCCAGGGCTACATCTGTGCTGCTCCTTCGAGCTATCATGAATTCACTGGCCCGGAACCTCTGAAGTATGACGCCGAGGACACCGACAAGGGGAACGCGTGGAAGATTGGCAAGGTAAGCAAAATAACACAGCTTCCATGAGTAACATGCTTTACTTGCGTTTTCCATTCTTGTTCTTCATTAGGGATCTTTTTATTTTTATTTATTTTTATTTTTGGGCTTGAATTTCAGTGCTGACTGTATATCAGAAACTTGCCGCTTATGATGAAGACGCTAGTCTCAGTGTGGATTATCTGCTCTCACTGCCCACTTGTAATGGCCAAGTCGGTGCCACGGGCATGTGTCTTGGTGGCCACTTAGCCTATCGTTGCGCGCTGGATAGCCGGGTCAAGGCGAGCGTGTGTTACTTTGCCACGGATATCCACAGCAAGACCCTTGCCCTGGGAAAGAACGATGATAGTTTGGAGAGAGCTGGGGATATCAAGGGTGAGATGCTAATGGTATGTTAAGATCTTTCTTTTCTGTTGTTTTTCGTTTGGGTTCAATTGCTAAATACAATCTCTAGATCTTCGGAAAAAACGATAACCACGTCCCGCCCGAGGGACGCGATCTCATCCGTAAGACCTTGCATGATAAGGGCGTTTTATTTGGTTTCTATGAAGTCGCTTGGGCACAACGTGAGTTGAACACCACTCTCAACACTGTCAAACACAAGTGTGCTGACAGAAATACGTATTCAGATGCCTTTATCCGTGATGAGCTCAGCAAGGGTCGGTATGATCCGGCTATTAGCAAGGTCTGCTTTGAGATGCTGCTTGAGCTGTTTGGGCGCACCTTGAAGCTGGATCTGGGCGATCATGATGGGCAAAAATTGGTGATCGAAGATGTGTGCTAAGAGGAGCGTTCGAATACTTGTGAGACTACATGAGGTCCCCTACAGAAGAACGGCCTGATTCGTTAAAATTGGACGTGGATCAATCAATTTCCAATAGGACTAGATCGAGTTCTTAAGGGGTATACTTCTACATATACATATGTAAGTACCATGCGAAATACTCCGTAGAGGTACAGAGTAACGGTACAACGCAGGCACATAACATGATCGCATAAATATATCCCAATGGCCCAGTACTCTATCAAAGCAAAATTCCGAAAATTGTATGTGTTTGCTAAATTGTGGCCTGAGTCCATCTGGTCGACCTGGCGACCATATGTTCTTCGGCAAGGGTTGAGGTAAACCACTTTATCAAAAAGAAGAAAAAGGAAAAAGAAAACAAATATAACAAATGTAACAAATATAACAAATATCCCAGATCTATTGAGACCTGCAAGTGTCTATAATATCACAAGAGCCTGCGTTCTCTACACACAGCAATTTTATACTTGATACCTAATCGGAAGAGAGTACTATTATTAGTGACTGGACCCAAGGAACCACCATTGCCACTCTTTTCAATCTGTTTTGATCGGATTTCAGATTTTGGTCGATTTTGGTCGATTTGAATCGATTTGAATTGATTTGGATCGAAGTTCGACCTGAAAACTTGGAAGTTCAGGTCTTTTTGTTTTCTAAGCCACACTAGCGCCAGCCCTGTGAGTCCCCCGAGTAACCCGTGGGAATCAGCTTTCTTATTTCCCCTCGCAGTACGCTCTACTCTGCACAGCTACACAGCTACACAGTTACATAGTTTCACTCTACTACTTCTACCTCTACTTCTGCTTCTGCTTCAACTTCAACCTGAACCTGGTTTCACTAGAGATCCACCGATCTGGATCGATCCTGCGCGCGGGTCAAGACGCCCCCCATCTTGAACTCTCAAGTCTCAACAGTCTCTTCTCAACATTGCCTCACGTACTTATCCATCTCTCGTTTGAAGATTCCAATTCGCAATGGGGTCCACTCAATTCGGGAACTTTCACGTAAGTGCAGATCGTACCTGGAGACTGAACCTCCAATGGGCAGATACTGACCGCAAACCCGTATGGGTACCACAGGACTTCTGTCGCGACTCAACCCTACCAGTCTGCAATGTGAGTGAGATCTTCTCCCCTTATAATGGCTTGGAATTCTCAACTGACTGTATCATTTGTGGGTTACAGCTTTTCACCAATCAAACCGCGACTGATGCCTTCGGCGCGTGCGATCTGACCGGCATTCCTCTCAGTGGGGATAGACACCTTCGGAACTTAGGTACGATATACGAGGCACGAGGCTGATGCCATTGGGACCAAATAATGCGAGGATGGTTGCTAATTTCTGATAGGCTCGATTCTGCTGGCCTTCATCGCCATTGTCTTGACCGTGGGTATGATATGGAGATCGGACAAGAAACACGCTGCGGTCGGCCGGAGGTATGGGATATATTTGTTCTCTATAGGAATATCAGCTGACATGGCGGTGTGCGCAGGGAAATGCAATTGTTTTTGCTCGGTTTCATCATTGTTGAGATCTGCGAGATCTTCACAGTAGGCGGCTTCCCGCTCAGCGATGCAGTCCGAAAGGTAGGATTTCTACAGGATAGATAGACTCAAGGCCTCGGCTGACAAAACCATCTAGGGGTTTTCTGCAGTACACATTGCCGCGATCACGGCTACTTGCTGGGTCCTTCTCATGAACGCACTCGTCGGCTTCCAGTTGCTTGATGACGGCACTGCAGCTTCCATCGGTCTCATCAGCGCATCTGCTGTGGCCCTCTTCATCGGGACAGGCTATATTGCATTGGACACTGGATTCGATTGGACTGGCCGCTTCCAGTCAAGCTATGACGCACCAAATCGCAACATCGCCCTCTATGTTCTGTACCAACTCTTCCCACTCATCTGCGTTGTCTTGTTCTACCTCCTGGAAGCCGTACTAGTGCTCCGGGTCCTAGGCGAGTTCCGGCCAATGCGTAAGTACATCACACTGGGCTCAAAACAGACATGTGCTAACGGTGCAACAGTGTATCTCACCGGTGCTGGCTTGTTGTTCGCAATTGGCCAGGTCTTCAACTATGTGATCAGCACCCACTTGTGCCAGGCCTCGGACGGCAAGATCAATGGAGCTTTATTCGAAACTCTCTTCACCCTCCTTTCTGTCTCCGGGGTCTGGGCCTTCTGGAGTAGTATCACTGAAGACGACTGGCCTCTGCCCGTGGGTGGTGGTGGCTACAACTGATTTGATAATCATGCCATTTGCAACATCTATGACTTTGCTTCGTCGGTTTCTTGCGTGCGAATTTCAACGTCTCTAATTATTCTCCAGCGATACATAACTTTCTTCACGCTTGTTTACGAATCTTGATCTTGAACTGGGATTGTCGACATTGTGATACCCCATTTCCTTAAGTCATGTTTCACGATTCATCTGCCATCTCTTACCTTTACGGTGGTTATCATGCCTTGCTTTGTGAATCGTTCCAGCCCATCTACGTTTTATGAATTTCTTGGAGTTTTCCAGCTCCCAGTCCTCCGGTCGACCACCTTCTCGTCGGCCTTTATCCGTTATTTTATTTAATGACAGATGCCTCTCACCATGTACTTAGTTGTAACCATGTCAAATAATCGACTTTAGCTACCTCGCCCTTTCCCGATTTCATTAACCATGACTAAAACTGCCGATTCCCAATCACGAGACCAAATCATTCATGGGAAGGCTTTTGTGGAAACGCACCTCTAGTCTCTTAGGGTAGGCAGTCTCTGATGCTACCTATCTACCCCGACACGGACATTGGGGAAAGACAAGCCTTCTAATGCGACTCAGTGTGACCCCTGGGCATTCTGGTTTACACATCGCTCTATATGCCCATCTATCACTTGGCCACCAATGTGACATTCAAGCCGAGAGATGACTGTCGTTGTCTTTTGCTGCGAATGACTCCTAAACTTCGGTGTATATAATATTATAAGCAGCTATTTAATTCAACAGCGTAAGCTCGTCCATTTATAACACAATAGGTACCAAATTCAAACTTATCCCTCTCGGTTACTTGTTTCCAATCCTCTGCAAAGGTTCTTGAATATGCGTTTCAATATGACCACTCTTGTCCTCGCCTCGGGGTTGGCCTCAGCTGCAGGCACAGCTGCGGTGGCTAATAATACCCATGTCCAGACCACCTGTACAGACCTCTTTCCATAAGCTCAACTCCTCGCATGTAATTGGGGCAAGCTAGCATGCTAATACAAAGTATACGTACAGTGCGGCAACATAATCTAGATATCGTTCGGCACCTCCCAGAGGCGTGTAGTCTCGCTGCTTGTCTCAACTTGTCGGCCGAACTTAGGTGCATTGCTAATGCTATAAACAATGGCGATCCCGCTGCTCTGCAGAAATGTTTGACGACTTCCGTGACTCAGGTATATCCTTCTGCCTTCGTCGAGTTTGCTTTGGGGACAGAAACTAAGACCCGAGTCTAGATCTGCTCATGTGTTGCTTGTGTTCCAGCAATTGAAGATATGCTGGTTGAACTCGGTTTCTGTCCGGGTTCAAATGATGGCGACGATAAGCCTCCTTCTCGGTGAACGCCATGTGGCCCCCAGCTGCTTGCTAGTTGGGGATCTTGTCATTGCATGTCATAGTTAGTGCATACATAGCAGTCAGTCCCGTTCCCGTAGGAATTCTAGCTATATCTCTGCTCTTTTCGTCTTTGTCGGCAGCAATACTTATATTAGTATGAGGGACGTATAGGTGAGGGCTAGACCAAGGCTAGACAACGTCTTCCCTAGAATGATGTCGTATGTAGTCATCACAATGGTTGAGTTACAACAGCAGAAGAATCTATATCTTTAACGCTAGGTCATTCAATGATCGATAGATTAGTATAGAATGGGTTATGTACAATGGTTATTCATGAGCTTTCAAGGGAGGGTATCGAGACCTGCACATGAACTGAAAACACAAGAATCGTCAATAAAGTATGTGAAATCAAAGGTTCGTTTGAATATATCAACAAGAAAACCATGTTCAATCAAAACTTTTTGCAACTTCATAGTCGAACTTTGACATCGACACATGGAAGAGTCCACTCCCGTCTCCCCAAGAGGCTGCGCATCCACTCCAACCCAACTCCTGTCCACTCGTTGGGCCTTGACTCCATTCCACTGGGAGAAAGTCGTTGCTGGACGCCCTCCAACGCAGCACCAGCCAAGGCTTTGGCGGTGGAGTTCATAGCATCGAAAACAAATCCCGTCAGGCCATCGCCAGGCACTGTCGCTTCGGATGTTGCGTTGCCCGAGAGAGCATAATCGCCAGGTTCTGAGGTATAGCGTGGTGCAAACCAATTACTCCGTAGGTCGAAGATGCATCGGTCTGACCAATGACATGACGAGACGAAGAGAATCAGGAGCAATGCGGAGCAGTAAATACATGGCCGGTGGATTATGTATGTCAAGGCAACAAACGAAATGATGAAGAGCGGGGAGGCGTTGGTCGGAATGAAAAGGAGAGGTAGCCAGCTGCAGTATAGTTTATTTGGGTTAGTCTAATCATCTGCTTTGCTGCTTGTTGCTGTTGGTTGCTTCTCTTACCTTCGTAGACAGAACATGATGAGGTTTTGCGGGCGCTGGCCTGATGGCGGAAAGGTGCAGATAGGTGGACAAAAGCGTCGTTTGACGTAATTGATATATTGGAATTTCCTGATGAACTATCCCAGTGAGCTCACCACCTTCAAACTCAGTAAAGTGAAAGTGGGCTAGAAGAAGTAAAGTAATCCGATACATTAATGACGCGAATCGGGCAAGAAATAACACTAGCCACAGTCCGCCACAACTCGGCAGGCTCAGCCACACCCACGGCTTGAACAGAGAGTTCTTCTCTCCTTCACCCTTCCTCTCTACTTCACCACGTTCTTCAATTTCATCTCTCTTTTCTCGTACTTACCTTTCATTTATTCTTTTGTTGCCTTTCTAGCCTTTCTGGTTCCCAGTTTCATACTCTGGCCCTCTCGAAAGAGAGCTTCTGAGAGCTCTGCAAAGCTTGGATCCTATCGGCGGAGGTCGCCTGTAACCACGGCGTAACGGCAGAAATGTCCACCCCCACCGATCTCCAGGCTCTCTTAGCCAGTATCCGGCCCCGTCCTTCTCCTTCAAACACTCCTGGCCAGGATAATCCTCAGGCCCAGCGCCAATCGTACTACCAGCCCGGTCTGTTCCCGCCGCACCCTCAGCAGCAACCTTACGATGGCCAGAGCTACCCCCACCCCCAGTCGCATGGCTACCAACATCCATCGGTGACCTCGACCACCCAAAGTCCTGCCCCAGTGAATGTTCCCCCTCATCAGGGCTCTGATGTCTTGAGTCCTAACGTGCCGTCTCCTCGGGGCGAATGGCCCCAGCAGCCGCAACCACAGCACGCCAACCCAGGCTCTGTGGACCTTTTGAATCTTCTCAGATTCAGCCAGCGTCCTGGTGCTTCCCCCCAGCCGCAGGCCCCAGCTGCACCTTCCGAGCACCTGCAGTCCCCGCCGGTTCAGGGAGCTCCTGCGTCACACGGACGAAATATTTCCGCGTCTGACCTAGTTGCTACTTTGTTCGGTCAGCAGGCCCCTACGGCTGCGCCCGCTGCCCCTCCCCCGGCATTCCAGTCTGGTCAGCCTGAGGGCCCTAATGAGAACACACAGGATATGTTACTTCGCCTGCTCAACCGTTCTCAGCCAGAACCTGCTGTCGCCGAATCACCGGCGCTGACTTCAACCCAGCAGGCACCATATATGCAGGCTGCCATTGATGAACATCAGAACCAGGCAGCCAAGAATGTCTTTATGGAAGTTGTGGATGAGAATCCCAAGGCGCCTGCGAACCCGGAAACGGTCGTATCGCCCAACTCGAAGGACTCAATGTTCACCTATGTCAATCCGTTTGACCAATTGGCCGCTATTTCTCCTATTAACAAGTCTCCCCAGTCTACCTCTGGCATCCAGAGTCCAGCTGTTGAAGTCATGCAGAAGCAAAAGATCAATGTTTCTGCTAAGCTGGAGCCTTCCCAGGCACCTGAACTTGCGGCCCCCAAGGAGAGAACCCAGTCGCCAATTTTGAGTGAAGGTCAGAGAGAAGCTGTGCATGAGGTCGTTGGTCGTCTCGTAGATGAGATTGGCCGCTCTCTCAGTGGCGATGAGCCTCAAGCTGAAGCAGCAACAGAAGCCAAGGCTGCTGTTTCTACTGCCCAGGAGGAACCCTCTGAAGCAGTCATTTCATCGACCGCTAGTCATCTGCGCGAGACTGCTGCTGAATCTAAAGAAGCGGCAGGCTTGACCCAGGTTGACGAGCTCGCAAAGACAGAACCTGCCGCGGTTCCGGTTGCCCCCAAGGCGACTGAGAACACCGAGGCTCTAGCTGACAGCTGGGAGAGTGCGGAAGACAGTGCTGAAAAGGAAGAAGAACGAGTTGTCTCTGTTCACAACTTCCCAATGAGACCCTTTATCTCCATTGCTGTTAAAGCTACGTCTGGAAAACTCACGACCTTCCGGGATGACGATGTCATGGATATTGCTCGTCTGAAGAAGGAGTTCGATCAGCTTGACCGCTCGTTGACTGCGGCTACATCCGAATACATTGTGTACGCGCTCGCCAAAACTGGTGGCATCAGAATTATTCGACAGGATGACGGTAGTGACCGACAGGTGTTCCGTTCCACCCGTGATCGAGTGTTCAACGTTGCCTTGTGCACAGCTCCTACTGCGGCTGGTGACTCAGAGGTCCAGGCGATCCTCGGCATTGGAGTCAGCGGCTCTGTATACTGGGCCTTGATCTCGCGTTCTGGAAAGGATTTCTTTGATATGGATGCCTTGGAAAGTGAAAGCTTGATCTTCCCACCTTTCCCGGCCTCAGACGAGAACACCTCTGGTGGCCAGCTGAAAACGCGGGCCAAGCGGAGCACTCGTCACACCAACTTGTTTGCCATTGGTCGGGGCAAGAACATCTACGTTGTTTCGCCGAAGGCAGCAATGAGCCCTACCTACGGCGTTTCTGGTGCTCAGCGTACAGTTAACACTGAGAAATTCTTCAAGGAGCGTGCGTTGAAGATCTCCACTGGTAAAGCCGGCAAAGACTTCGCTTTCAGTGATGATGACTCTGTCATCGCCTCTTTGGACAAGACTGGCCGACTGCGCTTCTGGGATATACATGATATGCTTAACGACGCGAGCTTTGTGGAAGGCCCTGCTCCTGCGGAGATCCGGGTGCCCTTGACTACATTTGTCACGGGCTCCCCCACCGAAAAGTCTTGGCCCACTTCGGTGCTGTTCCTCGATAAGCTTCGCGCTTATTCGCGATCTATGGCGCTCCGTTATGTTTTGGTTGGTCTCAAGCAAAACCACACCTTGCAGCTCTGGGATATTGGGCTGGGCAAGGCCGTGCAGGAGTTGAAGTTCCCGCACGAGAACGAGTCCGATGCCATCTGCAGCGTGGCTTATCACCCATCATCAGGGGTCATTGTCGTTGGACATCCCACACGTAACTCTATCTACTTTGCTCACCTTTCGGCTCCTCGGTACAACCTGCCTCAGATGTCACAGGCAGCCTACATCAGAGACCTCAACGATAAGGACAACACCCTACCCAAGCCCGAGTCTACTGCTTGCTTGAGTGGAATTCGGGAGATCTCTCTCGGTTCCAAGGGTCAGTTGAGAAGCTTGGAGCTTCTCCCTATCACCAAGTCCGCTACTGACAAGCGCGGCACTGAGGAAAGTCCCCTGTTTGAGCTCTACGTTATGCACTCGCGCGGTGTGACCTGCTTGAACATCAAGAAGGAGGATTTGGGCTGGACTGCGGATAACAAGGTTATTCGCCCTATCGATGCATTGGAGCACGGCTTGATTGAAATCAGCGATCTCCAAACTTTCCCCACATACGCCACCGACGATCCGTCTGTGAACGGTGACACCGCCTCTATCCAGTCTCGCGTTGGTCCCAAGGAATCGGTGAAAAAGCCAGAGATTGGAGAATTGGCTTCTGGTGTTGCTCCTTCGCGTAACGCTTCGCCTACCAAGTTGGCCAAGAAGAAGGAAGAGCCCACTGAACCAGCAGCGGCACCTGTCGTGGTTGAGAAGTCTGAAAAGAAGAAGAAGAAGAAGGCTGCCGCTGCCGCCGAAGCTGCCAAGACAAAGGAGCCATCCGTTACTACCGGTGTCGAATCTCTGCCGGTCCCCTCCGCCCCTGCCAAAGAGTTCGAGACTCTTGCCTCTTCTACTACGGCGATGGGTGCGACTCAGGCCGCCGAACAAGCCGTGCCTGGTTTCGGTTTCTCGAACGAAGCTTTCAGCAAACATATTCAGACCCTGCAGGGTAGTGTTTCAAGCGAATTCAACAAGAGTCTTGGCCATGAGTTCGAGAACCTCCATCGTCGCTTCGACGATGAACGTCGCAGCTGGGATGCTGCCTCGTCAGCCAAGCAAGACCAAGTGTTGCGCCTTGTCTCTAGCACGCTCTCCGACAACGTCGAGAAGAACTTAGCGCGTATTGTTTCTGCCAGTATCCAGGCCGATGTTATTCCTGTCATCGCCGATGCCACCTCTGCAGCAGTCAACAAGCAGCTTAATGGCGCCGTCTCTCAACAGCTTGGAGGCGCGTTCAATGAGGAGTTGCGGCAGGTTCTTCCCAAGGCTGTCATCAATGCTATGCAGCAGCCCCCTGTGGTGAAGGCTGTCTCCGATTCGGTTGCACAGAAGCTTGCACCTCGCATCGAGACAGAAGTTACCCGGGTCATGCAGTCTTCGATTGCCCCCATGCTTGAGTGCTTGGCACGTACCACAAAGAAAGTGGAGTCGGATATGGAACGCCATTTCAAGGCCCAGATCAACCACTACGAAACCCAGCGCCAGAGTGATACCGCAAAGATCGAGGAGATGTCGGCCGCCCTGCGTGGCTTGTCCAAAACCGTTTCTTTGTTGGCCGCGAACCAGGGCCACCAAATTCAGCAGAGCCAAAGCCCGCAGCACGAGATCCCCCACCGTGAGATCTTGAACGTCAACAAGCGCTCTTCGACTAGACAGCCAAGTGAGAATCAGGTGCGCATGTCGCAGCCGTTATCTCAGCCTCGGCTTCAGCCTCAGGCTATCCCGGTTCAGGCCCCGGCCCCGGTTCCTGTCGCTTCCCCTATCGCGCGATCCCCTGAGGAAATCGAAATGGGGGATATCGTCCAGCTTATCAATACTGGTCACTACGAGCAGGGCACTATCAAGGTTTGTCTAAAATCACTCCCATATATTCGAATGTTCCTATTAACTTTATATTTCCTAGTGGCTCCAATCGAACCAGCAAGCTGACCTGTTCGACAACTTCTTTGTCCACATTTCTCCGGCCTACTTGTCCCGACTTTCTGCGATCGTCATGCTCTCCGTGGCCGTTGCTGTCACCACTACCATGCAGACCAACATTGGCCAGCGCCTCCACTGGCTCGAGGTGGTTCTTCAAAACGTGAACCCCAGGGTATGTCATTATTCTATCTCAAATATTCGTATCATCTTGACTAACTCTGGCTTTTTAGGACACCGATCTCCATGAAGTCGCACCTCGCATTCTGGACATCATGAGCCAGCGCCTCAATACCCTGTATATGTCAGTCGTTGAGCGCAACCCGCACGACCCAATCCTGCGACTTATTTCACCCCTCGCTCGCCGTGCCCGCGATCTGCACACCAGCCTGTCTTAAATCGCGTTTTATCTCTCGCCTTTTGCAATCATGAATTCAGAATCAAGATGAGTTCACGATCTCTCAGACCCATCAACGGCGTTATCATTTTGCTTTTCGGTATGACGTGTAATGATATCGAAGGAATGACAAGGAAAGTAACAAATCCAAAAAAAGAACACATGAATTCGATCAGAGAGCATGGTCTGGTACCCTTCGGGATGGGTGGAATGGTTATCTTTGGCTATCAGGTCAAACACCTTGACGAGGTTATGAAGTTTCCTTTAGTTAGGGCATGGAAAACGGGATGTCCTGGGCACATTTGATACCAATGCACACCACTTGTATTTGCTACTCTTCTGAGATCTTCTATGAGGGTCTGGGCATCCATGCATGGCGCTGTGGGTGATCTAAGGCCTGTGTAAAGCTTCGTTGCGTCTCCCTTGTATCTATCTAGTTCCTGTACTCTCGGGTTTCCATATTTATGGCATGGCGTTATTATCACTTCAAGTGCAGTTACTTTATTCATACTGTCCAATCTGAGTTCTTGTGACGATATCACTTGGTATTAGGCCTTACCAAACTTGATGAAACCACTTATGTACTACTTATACACTATGAATTTGATGACGTTCTACCAATGGGATTATGTATTGACTATGTACACATTTGGATAAATCATCATATACACAAAGCTGTACATATTGAGACGGTTAAATATGCAACCCCACAGGAAAACCCCCGATAATGCTGTTGAAATGGACCACGAAAAACAATATGCTTATGCATGCTGTCTAAAATTCTGGGCAAAAGCAGGAGGTATAATGATACGCAACACTTCGCTTCCCCTACCGGATGATCAAGCAATTGGATATATCCAACCAAAGTAAAAGTATAGCCGCCTGGATCAATCGAATTTCCAGATGCAAAACTAGGGCTGAGGCTTGCTATCCCCGCTCGTGGTCTGATGAATAACCAGCTGAACATGTCTCTCCGGCTCATCGGGCTGACCCACGCCGGGCTGGTGGGACGGCGAACGAGGAGGGATCACCGAGCCACCAATGCCAAAGAAGGGCGGGCGCGGGATTGCGCTCCGGAAACCACGCTTGCGGCTGCGGTAACTCGCATCCTCCCCCGTTGTAAGAGGTGCCGTTGTGGGAGGTGTTGCCGTGCTGTGTGTGTGACTGGTGTTTGAGATGGGGACGGGTTCGCGTTCCTCGTATGTGCTGGTGCTGATGCTGATGACGTTGGAGATGGTTGCTGGGAGGTTATAGCCGGCTTTCCCAACGGGGACTGAGAGGCCATGCACAACCTGGATTTGGTTAGAAGATGAGTAAAATAGGAGGATGTGGGATTTGGTCGGGGAGAACTCACAATACTGCAGATTACTAGGAACCAGACCACAACCTGAATGGCCTCCATGACTTGCTTTACATCCTCTGGGACTTCGCCCTCGACTTGGATCTTGCGCAGGAATTCAAGGCTGACTGACAGGTAGAAGATAGCGCCCACCCCGATGGGACCAAAGAAGCCGACGAATGCAGCCTGAGCGACGTGGTCAATTTGCGGGATCCACTTGTGCATGGCGAAGACGATCGGGAGGCGGCGGACTAGGAGGATCAATACTCCCAGGAAGATGAGCCGATAGATTGGAATCACGCTGTTGTTCAGGAAGGATGACCAGGGACAGACCGCTCCAAACCACATGAAAACGGACAGGTTAAGAAGCATATCGATTGTCGGTTGGAGGGAATCGTCCATGGTTTCAAGGCGGAACCAGTCACTGTCTCTGTTAGCATTCGAGATATTATAACCCATGTCGAGGTGACCTACTCTTGCGTGAATACGTTTCCAGCAATGAAACAGGCAAGAAGATCATCTGTCCCAACCAAGCCACAGGTTCCCACAATGAACAGCTATTTGAGAGATCAGCAAATCACTTTTTTTTTTTTTTGGGGGGGTGGGGGTTGAGGTAAACTCACTGCAAGAGCAATGGCAAACACCAAAAAGCTCTCCCGGTCAACATAGCGCTTCTCCTCTGCCCAGTGCAACAACTTCCTCGCAATCCAACCAACCAGAGCTCCGTAGATCATACTTAACAGAATCGTGTATACCCAGGTCTCGTAGACCCACAATGCCATCGCCTTCCCAGCGCCACCGCTATAGCTCTGGCTTGCCATCCCAGTGTACTGGAGGAGATAGATCCCAAAGAAAAGGAATGGATAGCCAAGGCCATCATTAGCGCCAGATTCAGCGATAATAATTCTCTGCAACTCACGGGGAACATGTTTATCAGCAAACTTTCCCTTGACAATGGAGTTGGACAAAACGGGGTCGGTTGGGGTCACGCATGCGCCGATAATCAGGGCATGGAGGAACTTGAAATTCGGAACCATAGCCCAGATCACTAGGCTACTGCACATCCACATAGCAGCCATGCCTGGCCCAAGGAGTAGCCCTAGGCTCCGCCATTCGATCTGCAGATATCGCTTTGGGAGCTGGACTCCGGCTAGGACTAGCTGCACACCTAGCACTAGGCGGGTAAAATGCAAAGTGATTGCCTCCAGGTTTTCTTCTGAATGGAGTGCATAGTCATCTGGTCTGATGAAATTGGCTGCATGAGGAGAGAATAATACTCCGGCTAGCAGGGAGATCACTATTTCCTGTTAGCAAATGTGGTGATACCACTCGGATAACTTAACGCTTACATGCTTCGGATAGGTAGAACTGCTCCTTGCAAAGGTACGAGACTAACCCGAAGAGGGAAATAAAGCCCCCGAGCGTCGCGCAGACAATGTTGAAGTCGATCAAAGCGAGTGTCGGCATTTTGGTCTGCACTATATCCCGCTTGAAAATGTTCTGAGTTGTATTTGAGGGCGATGAGAGCCCAAGTGTGTTAACTAAGATGAATATGTCGGATTCAACAGAGTCAGATCAGTTGGGACCTAGAGTCTTAGACAAGTGTCTGTATGTCAAGGCTGAACGAGTACGAGCAAATGTTATTGAATCATAGTTTGAATTTCCTGTTTGATTGTAGACAAGTTCATCTGGATACCTGGATGTACTGAAATGGGGTTCAGAGCAAATGTTAGCATCCGTATTGCTATGAAGGTGAAGACGAGAAGAGAAGAGGAGAAAAAGGAGAGAACTCTGGCGTTGTGGGAAAACATCCCAAGTCTTGGCATCTGACTTGCGATGTTTACATAGGAACAATAGGAACAATAACATATCAATTGACTTCTCGAGGTATATTATTCTACACATCGCTATATCACTATTCGAACAGATGCAGGATGCTCTCTCTTTTGTTTCGCAATGACATGCCTAAAAATCTTCATCAAACAATTCATCCGGCACCTCTTGGGCCACATGTAGTGCCCCTACCTTAGCAGATACTCCCCTTTGGGCTCCATCAACGGCTAATTTATCGGCCTCTTCATTGCCCGGGTCTTTATTATGACCTTTAACCCATTCAAACAAGGTCTTCACCTTAAGGTCATTTCGTTCCTCGATTTTGACCAAAATCGATTCCACCAGGTCCTTGTTCTCAACCGGCTTCTTGTCCCGGGTCATCCAATTGTTGCGACGCCAGTTGATAAACCATACAGTAACACAGTCAATCGAATATCGACTGTCAGTGATTATGGTTACATCTCGGTGCCGAGGTGCAATATCAATCGCCCGAAGGATCGCGGTCAATTCAGCACGCTGGTTCGTTTGACGACTGCCTTTTAGTGGCTCCGATACATTTCTGCTGGGATAAGTGACGGGAGTTAGAAGGAATGGTGGAAGATATAGATATGGGGGCATATACGAACCTTGAATCGCCAGGCCCAAAGTATACCCCTACCCCGGCCGATGCTAGTGGAGTACCATTCCTTAATGAACTCCCGTCGGTGTATATCCGGAGCATCCCTGGGATACCTGTTGATTGTGTCTTTGTCGCTGCCATCTGGGGGGCAGTCTTGTACACCACCTTGCCAGTGGCTGGGTCTAAAATGACGTTCGGGTCAAACCCATCTTCTGCTCCTTTCGGCAGTGGGCCTTCGCCTGGCGCAAATTCGACCCCTTCTGCGTCTTTCGGTTTCTCGGTCGTTAACCCATGAGGCCCAGTTGCCACGCCGAACCCCACTGGTGGCTGCGTCTGTCCTTCCCGTACAAACTCCTCTGCCTCTTCGCGGGTGGAGAACTTGCGATATCGAGGTCGCGGAAACCCACGAATCTGCTCCTGTGCTGTTGTCCAGTCTGTGTATACCCCAGTAACCCGGCCCCTTTGGATTCCATAGAATCGTGTGTTCTCCGAGCTCTGCGATTCGACCGGGGGCTTCGTACCATTCAAAAACGCGTTGGCTGCTTCTTGTGAGGGGAAAGATTGGACTGAAGAGGTTATGTGTCAGTCTCTGGCCTAATTTGCACGCCTATTGGAAGAACCACTGCGAAGAGCGCACTCACAAATTGCTCCCTTGAATCCCGTTATTTGAGCCAGGCAGTCATTCCATCCATAGTAGATACCCGGTTTGTGACCCGCCTTGACGGCATAGTATTTTGCCGCGGCATTCCTCTTGCGTTTTGTGCCTGCGGTCGGCGAGGGAGAGGGTTTCGAGCCTGGGGAGGCTTTGGGGACGGGGCTCGGCGAGGGTGTAGTCTTATTCATCGCGAATTGGCCGTCCCTGGGTGTCAAGTCGAGTATTGTGAGGGTCGTAGAAGTAGGGAATATCCTCTTGCACGTCCCACTTAAAAATCCACGATCCGACGTTGTATTCGTGACTGGGCGGGCGGGAATAAATCGAGGGATAAATCGCGGGCAGCTCAGAAGGGAACACCAAGGTCCCAACTTCAAGGCTGACCAAACACGGCCGTGAATCTTGATTTGCTCGAAGGGTGTGTGATTGTGGGAGAGAAAACTAAGAGGTAGAGACAGTCACTTCAAATGCCGAGTGATTTGAGAATTGAGATTGAGGATAAAGAGGGGGAAGGGGAGGGGGAGATAGTCAGTCCGGCCTACGTCCGGCGTTTGTCGATCTCGATCTGACCCAATTTCTACTTTTGACGGTATATATATTATTGCCTGTGTTTGGGTTGGTGATTGATTGCTGGGTTGACCTTGTTCTCATGGTGTAGTTTGTGCTGCTTCTGATGTTCAAGTATATATACTTAGGTCGGTATATATTGCAAATATAAGACCGACCTCTTGCTTTCATACTAAAACAAGAGGAGACGTACAAATAGATACTAGGCATATAGAGCTAAAATCTTGCCCTCAACCGCTCCAATATCACCTTCACCTCCTGTTGAGTAGACTGCACGACATGCTCAACAGAGACTACCGCATTGATACCTCCAATACCCGCACCACTATCAAAGCCATTAACACGAAAACCCCATGAGACTAATAGAGTCGGCATACTCACGCCCATACTGTCCTCCGCTGATGCCCGCCAGCTTGTCTAGCTTCATTGTACCGTCGGATGATTTCCTCATCACTGACCCCTTCCCGAGAATCCTGGTAACTAGCACCGATGACAGCCCTACCATCGTACTGCCTCGGAAAGAGATCGGTTGACTGGAATACATCATGTCGGATGGACTTGATGGTTGAGACTCCACCATCACCCCCCGATACAATGGTCTGCTTAATCTCAGTCGGCGCAGGGCATTCCGAGGTTGCGACGAACTAGACCCGATTAGCAAGGCCCCATGCCTGAGAAAAAGCAAGACGTACCCTTGTGCCCATAACGATCCCATCGGCACCTATTCCTGTCAACTAGTTACGACAATAAAGTACGGAACAACCAACCTAGGCCGAGAGCAGCAACACAGCCCCTCGCATCCACAATGCCACCGGCTGCCAGGATAGCAGTGTCTGTACTCCGAGTCCTTGACAGAAGGTCTCGCACCTCAGGCAAGAGGGATATCAAACTAGCACCCTGGGCCCACTGATGCCCCCCTGCATCGGTCCCTTGGACCACTAGAACATCCACCCCCTGCCGAAGTGCCTCTTCTGCAGCTTTGACAGTTCCTACCTGGACAAAAACCTTGATATCCCACTCAGAACTCTCCCGGGCCCTTCGAATGGCCTGTATGATAGGAAGATGATCGGCGTCAGCCTGAGGGAAGGACAGCCAGACTGCCGCTACTCGATGCCTCTGGAGTATGGGAATGGCATTGTCAATAAACCCGTCTGGCTGGAAGGTAATGAAACCGACACCAAGCGGCAATGGTTGGCCATCGGTCAAACCAAGGATAGAGCGGGCACTTGTCAAAAGAGTATCCAGGCCTAGGAGCTGGGTGGACTCAGATCGGAAATCAAAGCCTCCGCCAATAAACCCTATAGATGGTCAGTCTGATATCTGCAACCAGGTCGGTTTGTTATACCGAATCCTCCGGCTTTTGTGACAGCAGTTGCTAGGCCGGCATCGGCAAATCCAAACATTGGTGCATTAGCAATGAACGGAGCGGTTGTACGTGGAAACCATTGTAGGATGTTCGCAGCCATTGTGAGATTGAGAAAGGGAACAGTGAGATGCGGGGAATAGATGGCTCGGGATGTACCTTTGTAATGTTAAGTAGATATGTACATTACTAACAGTCCAATTCTACCTAGGTAAATACATATTTGATTTATAATAGGAAGACAATCTGAGGATTTTATAGGATATTTCGATGAATAATGTTTTTGACCATCCATGGATTGCCCAGGAGGATATTATGGCTTTAGAAAATGGCGAGAAGTCTCTTCAACTCATAATCGCATAACGGGCACTGTCTCACATCAATCAGTTTCCTGGTCTAGCGGTTATGATTTTCCGTTAACAATTGCTTCAAGCAAGTGTTCCGGAAAGGTTCTGGGTTCGATTCCCAGGGAAACTATTTTTTTCTTCTTCTTTTTTTTGGTTCCCCTTCTCAGGAGAGAAGGGGTTTTTGGTTGTGCGGGTTGGGGGTGGAGATGGGCTAAGGTGGCGTGGATAGTGGGCCAACGGCCAACGGGGCGAAACCAAGAGAAAGATTCTTGGATATTGAAAGTGTCGAATTATATGAAGATAAACACATTTACATTTGGAGTATATAACATTGGTTGCTCCTCTTACAGTCTCGCACGGAATGCGCGCCGTAAGGGTTCGAGAGCAGTAGGACCATCGTAGATCTGCTGCTCGGTAACGCGCGTGTTGATCTAAGAGAAGAGTTAGTAGAAGAAAAGACGAAGTGATGAGAGGACACTTACATGTTGAAGCCCTAATTGATCAACCCGCTCGACTCCAAGCAACCGCATACATGTCTTGATCTCATCGTTCAGAACTATCACAGAGTTAGAAATAGAAGCGGACCGAATACCCAGTCAACTTACTCTGCAATGTTCGACGAACGCCGTCAACTCCACCCGCCGCTAAGCCCCATAGAGCCGGGCGTCCAAGGCCAACTGCCTTCGCGCCTAGGCAGAGAGCCTTGACGGCATCTGTGCCGCGACGAATACCCCCATCCACATACACCTCGATCTTGTCGAAGACCTCGGGGCAGTATTTCCGAATCTCCAAGAGAGTATGAACCGCCGGAGGGGCAGTGTCCATGGCGCGTCCTCCGTGATTGGAGAGAATGATACCTTTAACTTGGGGAGTGTGGAGGGATGCAAGGTATGCATCTTCGTGAGTCTGTAGGCCCTTCAATACGATAGGCAGATCCGTCTGAGTAGCAAGCCAGGCCAAAGTATCCGTCCATGTCAAGGAAGGATCGGTGCCTGCGAACAATTGCTGGCCGACACCTCCAGATCCTTCGGTTGGATTGGGGGTATCGTCTGACGCGCGCTCGGCGGCTTTCACGCCACTGGGCACGGCAGCGGTCCGTCCGGTCATCCCCGTCCGCTCATCATCCTCGCGTTTTCCTGGCACCGGGGCGTCGAGAGTAAGGACGATGAATTTGAATGCCTTGAGCTTCTGAATGCGGGCAAGCATCGTCTCACTCTTTTTGCGGTCAATCTGAACATAAAGCTGCCAGCCAAATATTTGATCCGGAGCAGCGTCTTTGACGATCTGCTCTGGCGTCATGGAAGCATTATTGGAGATGATTTGCATGGCTCCAAAGCTACGGCATGCTTCTGCGATACCGGCCTCACCGGACGGGTGACCTAGACGGGCCATCGCCGCGGGAGCCACATAAATAGGCGTTTTCAGTTTATGGCCGATGACGGTCGTGTCCAGCTCACACTTTGTACAATCCACAAAGACTCTAGGTCGCAAGAGGATGGACCGATAAACCTGATTATTAAAGCGCTTGCTGATCTGGTCGTCGGACGCGGAGTAATAGTACGCCCAGGCCTTCTTGCTCACTTGCTTAGTAGCCACCTCCTCAATCTCGTCCAAATTGAGAAGATTCTCCATAGGTGGTGGACCCTCGATCTCTTCTTGAGGTTCAGAGATCTGCTGCTTTGGTAATGTGCTAGCATCGATTGTCCCCAAGCATGCCTCGGGCTTAAGCTCCTCCTCCAAAATACCCGGCGGGTGAATAGGATCATACTCCTCGGTGGCATCCTGTCCCGCGAGTTTCAAAATGATCTTTGCACCGCCGGGGTGGCTGCCCAAGAAATCGGTGACCTAGATTGGAATCAGACATGACCGGGGAATGTGCAATGCGCAACGAGGATCGTATAGCATGAAAGCGTACATCATAGACCTTGCCGTACAGAACCACCCAACAACTCTCAGAAGTGTTATGCTTTGCGACTATTTTCAGTCAGTCGAAACATCCCGCGTGGGGGTTCACAGCGGTGCGGAGTACTCATACCTTCTGCTGCATCGAATACTTTCGTCATTCTCAATCACGCCGCAAGGGTGATTTGGGTGATAGTGGATGGTTTCTATAGAGGTTGAGACGGAGTAATTCGAGAGGAAATGGGAAGAGGAGGGAAAGGTAAAAGAAGTAAGTTGGAGAAAGATACATCGACTCTGGAGAGTGTGGGGAACATGGCCGCCTTTTTCCTTTGGGGAATTTTCAATTGCCGAGGAATTGGAATTGGTATCACGTTATTGGTGGAAAATATTCGATGTATTATATGTAAAGAATAAGAGAAAATAGGATAGATTGTATTTATTGTATTATTGTTTAGCATATAGTGTTTTGTAATATATATAGTGTACCTACATAGGCACCTATACATAGGCACCTAGGTACCTAGGTACCTCCAATCCACGTGAGGTGTCCGCTATCTCCTCAATCTCCTGCGGAACCCAACTTCCTTGAAATTATCAAGTCCGGATATCATTCCCCAATATCTTGACTCTTAACCTTCATTTGATCTTAAGAGATTCAACCATGTTTGAGGTGTGTTTACTGTAATATCTCCTCTACCCCATATTCTTCATCTCTCTACCTTAACTCGTAGTATTGACCGTCTCAGCGTCGTGCAGCGGATCGTTATCGCCTTCGAATGCACCGAGCCCGCTCGGCTGTGCTGACCTCGGATGAAATGGTTGAGATGCGCGCGGCTCAACGCACCTTTGAGGGGGCCTATGTCCGAACCGCCCTTTCTCAGTTCTCCTTCGCCCTCGTCGTACTCAAGATCTTCACCGCCGAGTTCTACAGTATTGGGGCTCTGTTCGCGATATACGGCACGGGTGTTCTCATCATCGGACTTTTCCGCCGCTCGCAGGGAAACAGACAGTTCTTCTCTGAAATAGGGGAGGATGGGATCCATCGGCACAAATTCCGTACCAGTGGAAATGCGGTCTTGGTCTTGACAGCATTGAGTATTGCGGCATACGCATGCTTGATTGGCTTGACCTTGAACTTGAGCAAGTGATAAGGGACTTTCTGTGTGGTGGCACGCGATCCAGCCACCATGTCTAATATCCCTGGAGCCTATCTTCTAGGCATGCTATCTGTGATACCCCCTGCGTTACCGCCAAGCGCCAAGGATTCCGCACCTGACCACGGAATATGGGTTACCATTTTCGGGGCTTACGGCAGCGGACATCGGTGTGCAGCAACGGACGCCTACAGTTGGTCGGAGATCAATCTGCTGTGTTGATGACCGAAAGTCGCCAAGGAAGCCGAGTATGGATCAACCCGAGCGGTGAGACTCAGGTCACACAAGGTGTCTCAATGGTTAGTGTTGTTTGATTCACTGGAGGCTGAGTTCGATTCCAAATGCGGAGTATTATGTGTGCTTTTGTTGAGCCGGCCATAATTGGAATCAACTGAAGGTGTACGGAGTACTGATACCCCCTACCAAGACTCTACCAAGACGGGAAAACAAGCGGCTATGAGCATGTCGGTGGGTTATGAGGATATTGCAGGGCAAAGTACACAGGAGTCAGATTGAGTATGGTTTTCTTCGAATCTGTATACTCTTAGCCAAGCATTCTCTATTACAGATAGGACCGATACATCTTGCATGTTTTTGTGAGACCCCCAATTGTCCACGGGTGTCTATGATGTATATATAAGATCTGTTTAATCCCGTATTAGACTTGAATATCTTGCTATCTTCCCAAAGCTTGTATACACTTTGACATCATATATGGCCGATCTTTAAGCCATCGATCCACCCTATGAACTAAATCTAACCTGCATCCTGATTTCATCATTTCGAAGTATTTCTTTAAAGGTCTCTTTGACGTCCTTGGCACTGTCCTTGAGAGTGATATTGTATTCCCCACACGTTGAAGAAGAAGAAGAAGAAGAAGAAGAAGAAGAAGAAGAAGAAGAAAAAAAAAAATTACCAAAAAATATCTTTACACCAAAAAGAAACTCCAGATCCAAAAAAAAAAAAAGCCAACCTCTTTGATTCTTTCAACCCCTTGAATATTCCAAATCCCCTTGACTATCCCAGGTGGTCAATATCAGACCCGGTGGTCCCTGGTCCCGTTGGTTGACTCATCCAAACCTCCGTGGACACACTTTCTTTTCTCTCCCCTCTCTCACCAACTTTTTTTTGGTCCAGTTGCCCAGGTGTGACTCAAGTCCTTATCAACTTTGAGACAACTCGTGAACAAGCTCTGAAAAGAGCGAGACGATACCCTTCTTAATAAACAAACAGAACATCCCCCAGTGGGATGGCGCAACATTCTAGCATTGCCCGGTCGGCCATGACGTCGGCCACTTCACCTGAGACGGGGGACCAGAGGATTAATATTAAACCCAACGGCACATCTAATGGCTCGGGATCGGGAAAAGAAGGAGCTCTTCTGCCTACGAAAACTGTGGTCAACCGAGCGCTAGGTAACGACCTGCATTCCGATTCCCATAAATCTTCACTGCCGCCCAAGGGCGGAGTCGGAACGGCTTTGACGGACACTCCGGTTTCTACCGCACCACCGTCTCCACAGATGTGAGTCTTGTTGATTTTCGTCTAGAACCTTTCCACTTTACTATGTCTGAGCCTATCAGAACGAGCCTTGATCGGCTCGCTTCGGGATGTGTCCAGTTCTGGGGCTCTTTGCACCTTATTCTGAGCTAATCTACCTTACCCCGGACTATTCAACCCCTTGTTTTACGTTTTCTGTCTCGGGACTTGCTTAGATGTGCTTGGCAAACGGTGACTAATATGGTCCTTGCAGATCGGGCCTTTATCAACCTCCTGGTACTCCCGGTCGAGTGCGAGCAACTACTCTCGATATCCCCGGATTGACCAAGTCCAAGGTATCTCCAGATGGCCGCATTGCCCAGCGGGATGTCGGCGCCAAGCTGGTCATTGTCATGGTCGGCCTCCCGGCCCGAGGCAAAAGTTACATTACCAAGAAGCTGGCCCGCTATTTGAACTGGCTCCAACATGACACCGAAATCTTCAATGTTGGACAGCGTCGCCGTGTGGCCGCTGGAAAGTCCCCCTCACCTGCCCCGATTGATCGTGGCCAGGATCGGAAACCAAGTGCTTTCCACAAGGATCTCGTTGACTCAGTGCGTCGGTTGAGTGTCAGCGTTGGCACCACTTTGAACTCATCAGACGTCTCCCCGCCAGAGAACGGGGCACCGCTTCCCCCTCCAGTGGTCCCAACCAAGATTCTCGTGAATGGAGAAGAGCCCGAACAAGATTCTCAAAATGAAAGTACTGTTGTGCCCTCGATCGACGCAGGCCCGGCACAATCTCGTGAGAATGAAGAAGCTATCAATGAAGCTTCCCCGAACCTATGGATCAAACCGCCGACTTCTTTGACCCTCAGAATCAGCGTGCCGTCAAGATGAGAGAGCAGGTCGCCCTGGACACTCTTGATGAATTGTTGGATTATATTTTGGAGGAAGGTGGCAGTATTGGTATCCTCGATGCGACCAACAGCACTATGGAACGTCGCAAAGCGATTGTTGACCATATTCGCAACCGCGCTGGTCCCGAGCTAAATATCCTGTTCCTTGAGAGCAGTTGCGTGGATCAGGATTTGCTTGAGGCTAACATGCGACTGAAACTTTCTGGTCCCGACTACAAAGGCCAGGACCCAACCGAGGCACTTGAAGATTTCAAGAAGCGTGTTGCTCTCTACGAAAAGTCCTACGTGCCTCTCGGCGAATACGAGGAGAAGCATCGTATGGCTTTCATTCAGATGATCGATGTCGGTCGTAAAGTCGTCGCTCACCAAACCCATGGCTTCCTTGCTTCTCAAGTCGTCTACTACTTGCTCAATTTCAATCTCTCTCCACGCCAAATTTGGATCACACGACACGGCGAAAGTTTGGATGATGCCGCAGGCCGTATTGGCGGTGACTCTGATCTCAGCGAGAACGGCAGAAGGTATGCCAAGGCGTTGGCTCGCTTCGTGGATCACCAGCGGAAGCAGTGGGAAGCATATCAGCGACAGAAAGACCTTCTCAAGCACTTCCCGCCTCGAGCCGGTGACATCACACCTCCCAACCCATCTTATCTTCCTCAAGAAGGGCCACGCAACTTCTGTGTCTGGTCCTCAATGATGCAACGCTCCGTTCAAACAGCTGAATACTTCAACGAGGATGAGTACGATGTCAAACAGATGAGGATGCTGGACGAAATTCATTCTGGCAGGATGGAAGGCATGACATACAAGGAAATCCAAGAGCAGTACCCCGAGGAGTACGCCCACCGCAAGAAAGATAAACTCTTCTACCGATACCCCGGACCAGGTGGAGAAAGCTACCTCGACATCATCAATCGATCGCGTACGGTTATTGTCGAGGTAGAGCGCACTACAGACCATGTGCTCCTGGTCGGGCATAGATCCGTTGCTCGCGTGCTCCTGGCCTATTTCCGCGGCTTGAAGCGTGACGAGGTCGCTGACCTCGATGTCCCGATGGGCGTTTTGTACATGCTTGAGCCCAAGCCATATGGTGTAGAGTTCAAGGCATACCGCTACAATCCCGAGACCGACTGGTTCGATTACCTTCCCAATTATGAACTGCATCAGGTCAAAGCACAGACGACCCACTAAATGCCCCTAGAATTTGAACATGGAGTTCAAAATTCCATGACTTGCTACGATCTATCATGACCTCATTTGTGGAATGACTTGGCCAAGGTTTTAGGCTCTGGTCGTTTTACGTTCTTCACTTCTCTGCTTTTTCCTGGGCTGTATCCTTGGCTTTTATTTCCTATTTGCGTCTTGAATATGTATTATCTATGCCTTCCCCCCTCCACTGTTCTTTCAGGGGTGTTTTTTTTTTTTTTTACTTCATTTTTTTTTGACAGATGACCCAGACATTCGTTGCATGACAGGCGTTAATCTGTGTACTTTCATGACTTGGGATGCTCACCCTAGCTTTATGGGCTGGAAGTGACAGGTCACTGAGAGCGTGTCTACCTCGACATTCCATTTTCGTGCAGATATCTTTGACACAAAAATGTACCGAGATAAAACCAGCGCCTTTGCTTGATAGTCTTGAGTAGCTTTACTTGCTACGGCATGTCGATAGAACTATACACACGACCATAGCAATGAGATTAGTGTAGGAATCAATAGAACATTCTGATTGGGCTCCTGATGATGTTCTTTATTCCTTCTGCTCGGCCTTCACCTTCTCAAAGATCTCCATGAAGACCTCGGGTTCATCAGCCCCTTCAACGTGATATTTCCCTTGCACCGAGATGTACGGCACCCCAGAAACCAACCTCCTGGCCGCCGTTTTGGCCTCCAAATCAACCTCCTGAGCACCAACATCCTCATTTAACATCTTCTTCACAGTCTCTCGATCCAACCCCGCCCCAACACCCGCCTCCAAAAGAACCTTCAAATCGGTAATATTCTTCTCTTCCTCGAAATAAGCCCGAAACAGTTGCTCCGCAACCCTCGTCTGCAACCCACCAACAACACCGCCATTCATACCCTCCTTCTTAGCCTCTTCAGCCTCCCGCTGCCCAGCGAACCAAAGCAAGCGATGCGAGTCCCGCGTGAGACCAGAATTCCCGCCGAAACTAAACTGGATCCCCTCATCCTTGCCCACAGCAGATAGGCGCGCAAAGATCGCCTCCATGCGCTCAGCCCCGAATTTCCGGGCGTACATCTCGGCTTTGTTCACGCCGGGATACTCGGCCCCTGCCGGGTTGAGGTAGAATGCTTTCCAGGTTAGGCTGAATGTGTCTGCTGGGTACGTGGCTTGGTGCCTGGTTATTGCTCGTGAGAGGCGGCGGTAGCCGACATAGCACCACTTGTTTTTTATATTGTTAGTATGTGGATTATGTGGAATTGGAGGATATGGATGAATGGGTGTAGATCCGTATATGGTTGTAATACTTACGGGACAGATGGTGTCTGAGATGATCTGGACCTGGAAGTTCGTCATTGTGTCAAGGATGTCGATGCCGAGGAATAGAGAGAGAAGTGTTTAAATTTGGGATATCTCGAACCCTTTTTTTTTTTTTTTTTTTCTGGAGCTTTGTCCTTGGGATGTCGGGGATGACAGTCGATTTGTAAGCGTTGCTATTCCGTACTCCCGAGGTCCCGCGTTTGGATTCTATATGTCTTGGGGATCGCCAATCTTCTAAGAGCTCTCATGTATTTGGCATAAATGAATACATGAATACATGTTGGACAAGAGAAGTAATTGATATAAACCACAAGTGCCCCAGAAAGATGTTAATTTGAAGTACACGCTATTGCTCAACAACTACGCTAAAGCACAGATGCTCACAGTTGGGGCCTGATAGCCCAAAGGCCAGCCATGGGGTTCATTGGCCACATGTCCAAATAAAAAAGCCCCGGAAAGACTATTACAGAACCTGCTGCGCCTGATTCAGGTTGCCCCACGAACCTCCTGAGCTGCTGTCGAAAACAACTGACGAGTTAGAGTGAACAGACACACTAGGAAGCGGGTGCTTGCGGCCTTGACTTAGTGCGGATGAATACTGTTGAACGAGTTAGCGAGAAGGCCGGGTTGAAACAAAACGACTGGGAAATCTAACCTTAAAGACAAAGTTCAGGACCAAGGCAACTGCCAAGCCAATGCAGACTACGATAGGACCGAACATGTTGTCTAGATCCTTTCCACTCCGCTGGCGGATGAGACGGGCCCGTTTCTCGTAAATGAACCATCCCCAGACCGCGGCGAAGATGGCAAAGAATGTGTAGACGACAGCCAGTGCCTGGGCTACTTGGTTGTGCTTGCCGGCAGCATTGTACAGGCCCAATGACAAACTCGACAGGAGGATACTGATGTGAAGCCATTTGATAAACGTTCGCTGGTTGGCAAGGTAAACCTTGCTCTCCACGCGAACGGGCCCGGAATCTTTGATCCAGACGCCGGGGTGTCGAACACCAGGCGGCAGAGAGACAGACTCTGTTCCAAGCCAACGCTGAGGAGATAGGCCCAAGGATTGAAAGATGGACTCGAGGCGAGTGGGCGGCTCGGGCTCTTCTGGTTCGGGAGCGGGTTCGGTATCACGGCGCTGGGGCTCTGCGACAGAGGGACGTGGGTGCCGCGCTGCAGGTTCGGTGACTGCTGAGGATCTCCGCATGACCGAGGGAGAGCCTGCACTAGAGTATCGGTAAGGTGACCCGAGTGGGTGAACACTGGGGCTACGCGCGTCTCCCATGAAGCTGCCCACTGCAATGTTCTCCTCCGCTCGTCGAGCCAGTCGCTCTTGTTCCTCATGGAATGCAGTTTCGGGATCACGACGAATATCACTTTCAAGCTCACCAAGCCAGAAGGGGAAGCTGTTGACATAATCTTCAAATAGGGAGGCAACACCGTGGACGAACTTGGAGAAGCGGGGAGCATCCTTGACAAGGTGGGAGACCATCAGGTCCTTGACCCACTCGGTATTATGGGCCTTGCCTCGAAGCTGGATCTCGAGCAAAGCGTGAGGGAAGCGAGTGATCTCTCCAGTCCTGACAGCGTTGAAGGGATAAGTCATATCAGCATCGTCCAAGTCGGTACGGTGCCACTCAGCTGGATCGCGACATGGACGTTCACTGTCGAGGGCATCTTCCCGAATGAGTGCAAGGTTGGTATCGAGGGAGATACGAATTCGATCATCGCCAGGAATCTGGAAGGCGGTGCGCGTGTAGTTGGCCCGGAGCATGGGTTGCAGGTCATTGTCCTTGATGAATGACTGCAGCTCATCCACATCCTTTTTCAAGGCTTCGGCGGCCGCCGAATCTCCATTGTTCGAATCCTCCATGCGGTGGAGCTTCTTATCAAAGCGATACTCGCCGTCCAAAAATTCCTTAATGTGTTTGTCTTTGAGCTGTACCTTGACTTGTCGACTTTCGTCGTCGTCGGTGACAATCTTCTTTTCCAACTGGATAGCAGGTTTGTCTTTTAGTGATCCCGTCCACCGCAGTCGCAACGATCCAGCTTCGGGTGCTCGTGCGACCTTTTGGTTGTAGAGATCAAACCGAGGGGAATCGAAATAGAGGGAAGTAATGGTGGGGTCTTCTGTCATGGTATCGAGGTCCTTGGAAGTTCCCGGCCTGTAGATGAGAACCGGCAATCGACGAAGAATGTGAGTTTTGACCTCCAAAACGTTGTCGGAGTGAACCCAGAATTTGTAAGACGAATAGGTCTCGCGGCCAAATCCATGCTCTGTCTCCCTTGGTTGCACGATGTCATGGCTAAGGGTCTCTCGAACAAAGGAGTACATCACCGAGAGCCGATGGACCAACGGCGAATAGTCTTCTGAGTTGAATGGCAGTTGCGACAGTCGCACTTGGAGCAAAGGTTTCACCCGGTACCGGGCTCCTCGTTTGCGGTCATGCTTCTTTGCAGCCTTAAGGAAACCAGTGAAATTGATTCGGCTGTACTTTTCCAAGGCACTGACTTCCTTGGTGATGTTATCGAGTTCTTGCAGAACTTCTGAGGCAATGGCCCTTTTCTTCTGTTCATTGAGAGGGGGCGTTTCTTGCTCCGGGGTAGATGCCAAGGGTCGTAGCTTAACTTCACATGCTGTTGTCCGTTCTCGGAGTTGCTGCGATGTCTCTGCTTGGAAAGAATTTACCTTGTCCAGTTCTACATTAAGCAGTTCCTGCACAAAAGCTTCTTCATCTTGCTCAGTCCATTGATCGTCGTCCGAGTCACTGGCGTCTTCTCCGTTCCGGGTGACATCATTCTCTCTCAGCAAGGTCTTAAGCTTGGTGTAGTCAATGTACTTCCCTTTCCAGGGAGGGTACACCGCAGCACGGAGGGTTTTTCCAAACCGCATTTTGAGCCAGTCAGGTTGTCAATGTGTTACGCAGAGCTGGCCGGTGTGCACCTCTGATTGGGGGGAAGTTGGAAGGGGGAAGAGATGAGAGAGGATTTGAGATCGAACTTTAGAAAATGAAAAGCAAAGTAAGAGTTGATATTCAACTGCAGATCGAAAGATATGCGCAGACGCCAAAAAAATTGGCTTATTAGCTTGAAGCTAAGCGATGGACATGCAGCAGCTTTAGACTGAGAGCATTCGTAGCCAGCGATATACGCACGTGCTCGTTGGATGAGGCCAATCAGAGCCCATCAGTGGACCGGGGGATGACTAGCTATCTGGATAATTGATGTTCCGAGCGTATTATGTAAGGATGTATTTTACCTACAGTACGGGGAGTAAACGGGCCAGACCGATATCGCCCCCGCCAGGACCGGAAGGAGGCACGTGCACATGGGCTTGTCCGATACCGATACCCTCCACAATCCAGCCCTTTTGACATCTAAATATTGCATACCGAGAGTACTCCGTACCAACTATACAACTTGATGGAGCCCAAGTCTGCAGCTCCGGGCCTGTCGCATCATCTGCATGGCGTATTAACCGAGCTACATCGCCAACCTTATCCTTACGTCCCAAATCCCCCAACCTGCAAGAAACGCGCCTCGGTTGCCTTGATTATTCGGGTACGACCAACCTACGACCATTGGCCCAGCACGAACCTCGCAAACAATGCTTCGCAGTCAGTCCAACAACGTTTAGATGGGTTCTTTGCACAGCCCTGGGTCCAGTATGGCGAACCGGAGGTTCTGTTCATCAAGCGTGCTTCGCGCGTGGGGGACCGATGGACTGGCCATGTTGCCCTACCAGGTGGAAAGCGAGATCCGGAGGATGTAGATGACAAGGCTGCAGCTATCAGGGAAGCTTCAGAGGAAATTGGGTTAGATCTGACAACGGAAGATACAATTAGTGTGGGGAATCTCCCTGAGCGGGTGGTCACTACCAGCTGGGGGTCCGAACCGTACGAATGTCATTCACCTTCGCCGCTGAGAATTGGGTTACTGACTTGAATGGCAGGTTGATGGTTCTTTGTCCCTTCGTCTTCCTCACGACTCGCAGCGACTCCCCGACCCTTCGATTGCAGCCCACGGAAGTAGCGTCGACACATTGGATTCCCCTGCGCGCTCTCCTATCACCATCGCTGCGGACTGTGGAATATGTGGATATGTCCCAGCGCTTCGCTCGACAAGGCGGGTTTCTGACCCGTCTCGCAATCAGGTCTCTGATGGGCTGGATGCAGTTCTCGGCCGTGAGGCTCCTCCCGTCGGAAACTCATCAATGCACTACAATTCCAGGATTTGTTCCTGAAGAGAATATACTCAAACCTTCCCTGATGGAGCGCTTCAAGGGGTGGTGCCTAAGTGGGCAAGCGGATTCGAGTGACACTGCCCGCCCGCTGCTCCTCTGGGGTCTCACACTCGGCATCCTGGCTGACTTCTTGGATATGCTCCCTCCCCATCAGGCTGTGCAGTTGTGGAAATATCCAACATTTACCGTTCCTGATCTGCGGCTGATTGTGAGCATCGTTACTTATAATCTGCGGAAGCGTAATGCACTCAATGTAAGGTCGGGTGCTCGTCCTAGTAACACGGCCGCTGATTGCGAAACGGCCGCACTCTCAGTCACACAGGAGACGAATGTTGAACATGACCACAATGAAGTGGGCATCGGTGGCCTCGGGGTAGGAAGATATTACGGACCGACAGACCAAGCAAGAGATGGGACTTCTTATGCTGTTGGGATCATGCTTCGCGGGTATTATGACCGCTTGCGCATGGCAATCTGGGTTTTCCTGGCCTGGCGTGTCGTCATTGGATCAATTGCTGGTATTTCAGCTTGGCGCATTCTTCGACGACTGCGTTGAAGTGTACGTTATATAACAGTTGTAATGAAGATTGTATATAATATGAAATGAAGATTTACTTACATCCTGCCATATACATTAGGTAGGTAGGTACCTAGGTACCTACTTAGGTATAAATACCAGATTACATAAGAAACAGATCATTGCGGTATTCGGTCGAGAGCTCCCCACATCCTTCTTTGGGGGGAAACATTGAACATGAACACCTCGTCTTCCATTTCACCATCTTCTCTATTCTAATCGTTATGGCAGTTCAGAAACTTTATCCACGAGGAACAGTCAAGCGAATTGTCAAAGCCCACTCCAATCGGAGCGTGAGCAAGAATGCCGACATCCTGGTACGCGGTCGTCCCTATATGACGCCTCTCTATTATCCAGTTGCTAATACTATCTTTAAAGATCTTCTTGGACTACATACTATTCATGCAAGAGTGCGTCTTCATCTATCCTTCTGGCTTGGTCCACCGGTCGCAACCCTCCGATTCGCATTCTCAACATGATTGATCTGACGATGGGGCTGACACATTGTAGGTTAATGCGCGAGGCATCGATTCGGTCGCGCAAGTCTGGCGAGAAGAATATCTCAGCGAATACCGTGCGCAAAGTCACCGAGGTGCGTTGTTTGAGGTCTATCTAAGAGCTTTTTCTAGGAGACACGTGAGAACACACAGCTGACAAAGTATGGGTTTAGAAAACACTGCGCAAGTTCCAGGGATAGAAGAGCCCATGATACGAACCTATATGAACCTCGATCTGTCATTATGGCGAAGACCTGCCTAGCATGGATATGAAAGGCGAGGGGGGATAGATACTGTACTAAGGTTGGCCTGCATTTTGTGATATTATGGCGTTGTGGGCGAATGTGAATATGATACCCTGGAGCAATACAATGGAAGAAAATCAAATAACAAATCTGTTAACTGGTAAATTGCGCAGTTATAGACGTAGTCCAGTTCTATGATTGCTTAATTGCTTTGTGCTAACGCATAGAGAGAGAGAGAGAGAGAGTCTGCCCCAAGCCAGTGGGCCACACCGACCAAGAAAGGGTTCCCCGACCCGCATGTTGATTCTTCCTTCATAACAACCCATCTTTTCTTCAACGTTATCACGTTTAATTCCTCAAGACCTGTACAAGCTTTTCAGAAATACTTTAATATCTGTGTTACATTCCCAGCATGCCTCCCGCTTCCGCTACCCAGAAGCTCAAGGACGAGGAGAAGGGCTCCCGGTCTTCAAGCGTCTCCAAGGACCCGGAGAGTCCTAACTGTGATGTTCAGGAGAATACCTACTTGAAGGAGCTGCAGAAGTATGTTTAAAATCTAATGAACCTGGTGGCATGGTTATTGCCAATGCGCAAGTGGAAGTGAGCTAACTGTATGCCCCGTTTAGGACACTTCGCAATGCCATGAAGAAGTTGGTGAGTCATTATTGAATGCTCTTTGGTTTCAATCTGTTTCTTTCGATACATTTCTAACGTTGCTGTCGTCTTTGCTAGAACTCTCTCGGCAAAGTGGATGCTATCATCGCCGAAAACCCCGACAAGTCGCTTGATGACCTGATTGAAGAGAAGAAGATCAACAACGACCAGAAGGCCCAGGTCCTTAAGAAGCCTTCCCTTCAGGCCACCGTCGCGCAGACTGAGGAGCAGATTGGCCACTACAAGCAATTTGCTGCCCAATACGAGGACCGTCTGGCTGCTCAAAAGGCTGCGCTTGTCAAGGCGCATGAGGAGGAGCTCGAAGCTGTCCGTAATAACGCCATTGCTGATGCGACTGAGGCCTCCAAGAAGACACTGCGCCAGCAGTTCTATACCGTGACTAAGTTCTTGTGCGCCGCGGCCATCCTTCGACGCGACGGCGATGCCGTCAGCACTGAGAGCCGTGCTTTTGAGGGTGTTCTGTTCGAGGTGTACGCTGGCAATCAATCTGCAGTCAATTCGCTACTGAATATTGCTGAGGGTGCCGATGAGAAGGTCAATACTGTTGAGGGCACCACTCTTGATTTTACCTGTCAGTAACGAAGGCCTCCCCCACCCCCCGCCCCAATCAAATATCCTTGGATGTGCTCGCTGACATTATATCTATTTAGATGGCGATGTGAAGCAAGCATCTGACAAGTTCGCCCCGCCCGACGAGACTCCCGAAGTTGCCCCAGACGCAACCCACGCCACCGACCCTGCGACCGACCCCACCATGGCTAATGCCGGTCTGACGGAGCTCCAGGATACCTCCCTCGGCATTCAGGCTGAGTCTGCAGCTTCCCAAGCTGAACAGGTGGCCCCTCCTACCCAGACTCTGGTTTCTGACGGTGGAAACCCTATTGCGGAACAAACTTGGGCTCCTACTTCCGATGAGAGCAGTGAATGGGTCAAGCTTCCTCGCAACCCTGAGGAGACAGACACTGGCCTCCAGGCTACCCCGGCTAGCGCTGATGCGGGTTTGAACAATGGCTCCGTTGGCGCTGATGTTACTACTCAGGGTGAGAACGGTGCCAGGTCTGGTGGACGCCGCCGTCACGGACAGCGTGGTGGCCGAGGCCGGAATGACGCTAAGCGTACTGGTGAGGGTCGCAGTGGTGAGGGTCGAGGTGCTGAGGGTCGTGGTGGTGAGGCTCGTGCCGGTGAGGGTCGTGGACGTGGAGGACGACGAGGCGGTCGTAGCGGACGTGGTCGAGGCGGTGCAAGTGGCCCTGCCTCTGGCTCGGTGGAAGCTCCTGCTTCCAGCGAGTAAGAGTGGCAATCCTAGGGTGTTAGTTGGAACATGCTAGTTTGGGGAGTAAGTCTCCAAATTGATGTTCCAATGAGGGATTTCTGGGTCTGTCTTCTCGGGACTGGCCTCGACAATTTCTGGTCCGATGTGATGGCTCACGAATGCAACGAATTTTCTTCACGGAGAGTCGCTTTGATCTCTTCGTCTGGCTTTGCCAAAGTCTTCTTGACCATGTCCTGCAATTTTCTTTTCAGCGTGCATATTCCCGATCCCCAGAGAGCTTCTCTCATGACATACATATGTATTCTATGGCTATTGTTTTTATTGGCGCTTGCGAATGGACCGGTGGACAGGCTTAGGCTGGGCATAGATCGAAATTGATCATAATGAGTGCACCATTACTTTCCAGGATTTGCTCTAGATAACAACAATGCCTTTCAATATGGGACTCTTTCATTGGATGAAGTCATATTTACTAGGTCTATTGCTTGAATAGTTGGACAATAGTCAATACATATGTAGCTGATGATAGTTATGTACATACGTAACTGTTGTATGTATATAGATTAGTAGTAGTAGTCGTAGTAACTACCTAGGTAGTAGTTAACTGTTGTATCACGTGATTCCATCTCTCCACTATGTATCCTGATTGCATTAGCGTAATTGTAATGCTATTACACAAGACCGAATCAAGTTCGGTGCAATTATACATGGACTAATGAAAATAACCAAATACGCCTTTCGAGCGTATTTGGTTTTTACTAGCACATTTTTGGATACCCGTTTTCAGAGAAAGGCGCTAACCCACGATAGGAAATGTCAGTGGAGCTGGCGTATTCGATCTGATTAAAATGATCCGTACTCTTGTACAACTGTCAACTTCTCGAGATCTTGTCATTCTGCACATTTTTGCTTCTTTTCTCCCTCCTTACATCCTCCATTGTATATACGGCGCCAGCAACCATGGCCGTCGCTGGCGCCCAACGTAAGGAGGTGCTGAAGGTGTTGATACTGTCACTGTTGTTAGATTTGGTAACACCAAGAAATCCCCTCTAAGCCAACAATCACATTTACTCAACTAACAACGCCTTTAGATCTCATTTACATTTATTCTGCCCCTCTTCCCTTCGCTGCTATCGTTCTATCGCATGCAAGATCCGTCCCCGGATTCCCTCCTCAACCGCATCTTCCACTACCTAAATGCCTACAAAAACTCCTTCGCGCGCCCCATTGACTCGCGCTATGACATTGTACTCCTCGGTGGTGCCCTCGGCTCTTTGTTCTCCCTCCTCCAAGCCTTCGCTGCACCCGTCATAGGCCGCCTATCTGACCGTCATGGCCGCCGTCGCGCCCTGCTCATCTCCATGCTAGGCAACCTCTTGAGCGTCGCGCTGTGGGTATCGGCGACGGATTTCCGCACATTCCTCGCCAGTCGTATCGTTGGCGGCTTGAGCGAAGCAAATGTGCAAATGGCCAATGCCATTGTGGCGGATATCACAGACGAGGAGCGCCGCGGCTCCTCTATGGCGTTAATTGGGGCCTGTTTCAGCGTTGCGTTCACTTTTGGGCCGGCGCTAGGTGCAGCGCTCAGTAATGTCAATATGGTTGCCGAGAACCCGTACATTGTCGCTGCAATTGTTTCTTTTGCTCTGATCTTTATGGAGACTGTGTATCTTTGGACCTGCTTGCCCGAGACGCATCCCCGCTTGACGACTCTTCAGATGGAGGGCGAGAGTACGTCCACCGAGAAGAATGATGAGTCAAGTAAAAAGACAGAAGAGAAGAGCAGTCCCCCCGCTAAGCGCATCCATACAAATAGCCCGGCCCTTCTCAATGCCCTACACTTTTTCTTCCTGCTCCCTTTCTCCGGTCTGGAGTTTTCCCTCCCCTTCCTCACTACCACTCTATACGGGGAATCAGCCGCTACGGCTAGCCCTGCTGCATTGAACGGACGTCTTTTGTCCCTAATGGGCTTGGTCGCCTCCCTCCTCCAGGGTACGCTGGTGCGCCGTCTCCCGCCGCTGGTCACCCTACGTGCTGGTATTGTGGCCTGTACTATCTCATTCTTCTGCCTGGCTCACGTTTCTTCGCCCTCTGGTCTCTATGCTGCGGGTGCTCTGTTGGCGGTAACGACCGCTACGGTTGTCACCTCACTCAACAGCCTGGGCAGCTTCGAGGCGCAGGACGCGGATCGCGGCGCTGTTATGGGTCGTTTGCGGGGATGGGGGCAGGCTGGTAGAGCGACTGGCCCTATTGTGTTCTGCTCCCTGTTTTGGTGGGCTGGCCGTGAGGCTGCTTATACTACTGGCGGGTTCGCCATGTGTGTCGTCACAGTTGCGGCTTTCGGCTTGTTGAAGGCTCCTGCTGCGCACAAAAAGACCGAGTAATGTACATAGATACACAGAGGGACATTGTACCAAGCATGCTTAAAGTAAAGATGGTCCCAGCGTCTCACTATTCTTTTGTTTATATCAACTGAGAGAACAGTATCAGCCCCGAAACGCCTCCCCATCTCCCTCATTTTCTTTCGTAGAAAGCCAATGATTATTATGCTCAAGTTGCCTTGTCTTCACGCTTGCTACTCTTCACTCAGTTTGGAAATTCTTTTTCTCGTATAGTTGAACGATAACGACTAGCAGGCTGTAGAACCTGGTGAAAGGCACAATTCCTAGAAAAAGTCTTCTCCATATGTAACAAGTGGTTTCACCATTGCTTTGGGTCTTTTCTTAGTCCGTAATAGGGTATAGTACACAGAAGAGTGGCGATAGTATGTCTCAAGGATGCCAGCAGACAAGGCCAAGTGAAAGAGAGGAGTTCAATGCCAAAACGCCCCATCATTCAATACCCATGACCAGACATCGTTGCGCCTTGAATCCAGAAAAGATATCGAAGCAGGAAAAAAAAAAAAAAGCCCCCACAATACACCAAGAAGTTGGGAGAGAGTACACGGACACAGCGGTAATCGCAAGTCCTTTCATTGCCTTGGGGATTTTTCATTTAATGAGAAATTCGCTCGAGGTATGATCGGCTGAAGGTGTGCAGTCATGGTCTCCGGCCACCGTCAGAAGCAAACCCATGATTTTGACCAGTCGCCATGGCAAGTCCGGTATTGGCAGCTGGGTCCAACGAGCCACGCGCTTTGCCAATGAGCCAGTCAGTGAGAGTCACGAATTTAGCAGTCCGGTCCCAGCCGTCCGCTTCATCGGCATGCTCGATGGTATGAGTCAGGATTCGACCCTCCTCATCGAAGGAGAAGATAAAGATACCCGTGAATTGCTCTTCCTTTGACAGCTTGAAAATAGGCTCTTCGCCACCGAGAAGGACACTCAAGCCTTTGTTAGTGCCGTTTGTAGAAGCCGAGAGATGGCTATTTTGTGATGGGGCAGTTTGCGAGTTGGTAGAGTTGGTATTCGGAGAGGCCGGGCCGTGGAAGGGGCGGCTGTCTGTTCGTGGTTCGGTTTTCCATCGTACCAGTAGGCGCTCATCGCCGCAGTCGTGGTGGGCACCGTGATGCGTGGGGTCGAGCAGCGTCCCGGCGCGTACGATCCTTTCGCTGAGAATTTGCAATTTCACGTTGCCGACCAGTGGTACGCTACTCCATGCTACGGGGACAGTCCATAGTGCCGCGCGATAGAGTGTGCGTCCTTTGACGGTGGGGAGGTGTGGATGTGTGGATGGGAATAGGTGAAGGTTGACACTCGGAGCGAGGATTTCGGTGGGTAAGGTGTTGTACAAGATGGTTGGCAAGAGGGGTGAGAGGGTTCGTAAAGCTTTAATAGTTAATAGTTAGTTGAACGACTGCCTTTCCTTTTTTCTTTAAGATGAATGAGATAGTGAGTACATACTCTTTCCGAGTTTCAAGGTCCTTTCATCTGGGGGTTTGTGATCGGTTCTCCGAGGACCTTCCCCATGCTCCCTGCGTACCCAAGCCGGGGAGAAGTATGTAATTGGCAGAGGTGTAGCTGAAGCTGGAGGTAGCCAGGGCTCAGTGAGAAGGCCATGACGAAGTTGCGCCAGTCGTTGTCGTGAAACCGAAGCAAAAAGCCGGCCAGAGACAGAACTCCTCGGCTGATTGGGAAGAGACGTTCGCAGAGAAACCAGCTTCGGCATTCTGCATTTCAAAAGCAGACTGAACTTAGTACGTTATCAAGCCATGTAGATAATTTGAAGGTTGAAGTCGGAGTCCGGGAGTCGTGGAGTCGGGGAAAATGACGTTGCGAGAGCCAATCAGGATGCTCTGGTATACAATTTTATACTGACATCCACTACTACATTCACTACATTCACTACATAGTTAGTACAATTCATACAATTCATGAGAATGTTATAAATCTGCGGATCTACTCTGATTCCGACTAATTTGAAAAAGTATTATTCGTAAGAATCCCCGTCCTCAAGCCAGTTCATCATCGTCTCCCATTCCCATGACACGTCGTTCAGCCAGATCGCGGATCTTGTCCTCTAGAACACCACGTCCATAACGCTGTGCAATCTTAGCGGCTGCCTCGAGCATTTTACCGTTGCGGTCCGTCATCAGGGCCACCAGCTCCAGCGCCTTCATACCACGCTCCTCGCCCTCTCTGCATTCAATGGCCAGCATCTGCAGCAAGGTCTTATCCAAGTCGAGCTCCCTCCGCGCCAAGTCTGAGCGTTGGCTTGCCGTTGCATTGGTCGACGAGATAAGGTCGCGGAAGAGCGACAAAAGTACATTTCCACGTACGAATGATTCTTCGAAACGGGCACCATCGGCTGCTGTGTCTTCAGATTCGCTGGAATCCTTCGGAAGAGCGCTGGCAACCGGGATCTGGAAGTCGAATTCACTGAGCAACGGCCGCGGGAAGTAAGGATTCTTGTCGCCACCCTTGAGAATGATACAGTGGAACTTGTCTTGTGCGACAGCCACTGGCCAGTATGTTTCTTCTTTCCGTCCTCCCGCGAGACGTGCCAGTTGCTTCGTGTCCAGGAGTGGAACCCATCGCGCTTGGCCGGGTGCGCGCCAGTGTTGCAGAACCAGTAGGACGCCAGTCGAATCATAGATACAAGGATCCTAAGAAGGCGGTCAATTCCATATCCAACTCCTCTGTGTGGATGTCACTTACCCCATTATCGGAGAAGAACACACTCTGTAGCGAAGCCCCTTCCGGAAGGGCGACAGTGTCTTCATTTTGGCAAATTTCGTCGCGCTTGACATTCTCCACCGTGTATCGTAAGGTCGTGTGGCCATCAATCCCTGTAGGACCGTTTCCGATACTCATAATGTAGTCCCGCCACGCCGCGCAAGTTACGGCTTGGCTCTTCTGTCGATACACCTTGAAAGGAGTTCCAAAGAGAGTGTACACTCGAACATAGTCCTTCGACGTCACAGCGACAATGTATGAATCGCTAAGTGCCAGAGCTGATAATGAGCATCAGTAAGATGATTAGGTTGACTATATACCTTTGAAGTCTTACCTCGAATTTGTTCTCCCTCGGGCAGTTCAGTCCGCCAGTCTGCTCGCGCAGTCCACGTCTCATGTGGCCGGTAGAAGATAGTGGCCGGACTACCATCCGAAGGGTTATTGGCAAAAAGTGTCCCGTTGTCATCTATACGTGATCAGCCAAAGATCCAACACAAAAAGGCGAGAAATGCGGAAAAGACTCACTCAGACAAGCCTTGTCATACATATATGGATCAGTGAAGTGGAAGTCCCGATGAGCTTCCCGGTCATAAAATTCCACAGTAACGGTGTGATGCGTCTCCTGGTCCACCGTCCAGACAGCTCCCGTCAAGTTCAGGCCTGGCCATGTTAGCAAATCCATTTCAATGAAACTGGAACGAGAACGTACAGAGATATCTCCTACTCCCAGCCCAAGGGGTGCTACCGGGTTGGAGAGGTGGATGGGACTTGGGCTTCTCAAAGCCAGAGTGCAGGCGCTTGTTACTATAGCCGAGATCATCGAGACCATCGTGTGGCCGCTTGCCATACAGATTTAGCTCTTCATCGGCATAGCCAGCCCCATCATCATCCTCGACAAAATCCATCATCTGGTCATCTTCACCAAGGATATCATCTAGCGAGTCAGGAGTCCCTCTTCTCGCCGCTCGCTGGATGGCCTCTTTGGACCGTTCCGCCAGTGTGGTTCGCCCAACGTTGTTGGAGATCTCGCCCAGAGGCCCGGGCAAGATAGGAGCAGCCTGCAGCGGTTTCTGCAGAAGAGGCTCATGATCCTTCGGCACAAAGTTATCGTAGATGAAAAGCTCTCCGTCTGAGGTTGTGAATGAAAGGGAGTTCTTGGTAGGGTGCCAGGATAGGTTCATGACATTTCCAAAGTCGTATCGCTGCAAGATATTTTGCGTCTTCGCTTCCCATAGCACAATATATCCATCTGACGCTGCAGATGCCAGAAGAGATCCATTCGGGGCCCAGCTCAAGGCCGTAATGTCGCCGGTATGTCCACCAGCAAATGTTTTCTCCTTCTTCCATTCCGAGGTTGAGTAGATAGAAATATCCCTAGTCGCTTCCGCAGAAGCAAATGCAGTACCGTCGGGATGCCACACTGCTCTCGATGTCGCCTCGGCGTCTGGCTCCAATCGTCTAATCACCCCATCGAGTTTGCGGACTAGCTCCGGCTCCTCTTCGTGCATGGAGTATATATAGAGAATTCCATCTGTTCCGGATACTGTCGCATACCGGCCACTGGGATCGAACGTGACATGTTTCGTTCCCTTGGACTGTTCCCGAAGATACTTGACTTGCGTCATGTCGTCGACTTTCACGATCTTGACTGTGAGCTCACTAGCCCACCACAGTTAGCATAAAATGCTCTGTCTAACACAATGCTTGTGATACTTACTCGCTTGCTACCGCGACCCATTCTCCGTCTCTGGTCACTGCAATGTCCCTGACCGGCAAAGCGCATCGTACAAGCAAGTTTTGCATCTTGCCCGACATAATGTCGTACTTCCAGACTGTCCCATCCTCGGCACCCATGATGAAAGATCGATTCTGGCAATCCAGTCAGCTCCTTCGGCTAATCCTGAGTCCTCGGTTCTGACATACCGTAGCACCAATGCCGAAATGCGCGTCAACACCTTCGTCGATAGTCTTAGGCTCCCCATCTTCGCCGACCGTGTAGATACGAATTGCTGAATTGGAGCCACCAGTAATGATCCATCGTCCGTCAGGTGTGTAGGTCAGTATCGTTGTGCCGGGTGTGTCTATGTGAAAGCCGCGTTGTCAGTAATTATTGTAGTCTCCCCAGGTAATCAGCATGACTTACGGGCTGGGCGCCCCCGCGGGCGAAGAGGGTCGAAACTCATTGCAAATGAGGCCTGACGCAAATAATTCGATCAGGTTGCAATTAGAAAGTCTGGAGCATCGTTCAATCTTAATCTGGTGGATCACAAATGGCCAGGGATCTACAAGGTCAGACGCGTCCGCGTTACGCGCCTTGATTGATTTAACCCGATCGGGCAAGAAAGTAGGGCTCAGGGCTCAGGGTAAGGGCCTCCAGACAATCAATCCAAGGTTCGATGGGACCAAAGGGCATACAGTCTTATATCGAATTTGTATCTGAAATTGGTTCTATGTGCTGGCACCTCCAGCTGTCAAGAAATCAAAATCTGCTCCCTCTTGCGCTTGATTCACCGATCGCTCATACAACCCGCGGTAGCCTCTCATCTGCTTTCTTGCCCGGGTCTCTTCTACAAGGCTCTGTCGCCGTTTCTCGATTCGAGTCTGCAATACTGCCTCTGTAACCTCCAAGTGCAACTTCCTAGTCTCAATATCGCAAACGATCAAATCCCCCGTCTCCACCACACCAAATGGTGACTCTGGCAGTGCAGCTTCAGGCGAGATATGGAGGATGATGGTTCCGCCTGCGGTGCCTGACATTCTACCATCTGAAAGTCGTATCATATCCTTAACTCCTTCTTCTGCTAGCTTCTTTGGAATCGGTATAAGGCCAGCCTCTGGCATACCCGGGTTGCCAACCGGACCAATGTTTTTCAGGACCAGTACACTATCCTTCGTCACAAGAAGGTTTGGATCATCGATCCGGTGAGCAAGGTCTGCCGAATTCTCGAATACTACAGCCGGTCCAGTGTGTGTGAGTAAGTGCCGATACTTCGACGCTGAGGCTTTGAGGACCGCTCCGTCCGGGGCAAGATTGCCACGCAGAACAGCCAAGGATGACGCGGGAAACAAAGGGTCTGAAATTGGCCGAATAATCTGTTGTGCAAAAACAAGTCGCTTGGATTGGGACGCATCGAGGACCTCACCCAAAGTTTGCCCAGTAACTGTCAAAGCAGATAAATGGAGCAGGGGTCGAAGCACTTGCAACAGCGCCATCATGCCTCCTGCATTGTGGAAATCATTCATATAGTTATCTCCACTCGGCTTGAGATCGATCAACAGCGGAGTTCTGCGGCCAATCTCCTCAACAGTGTCCAAAGTGATGACTCCCTGCAGTTCTGGATGCCTATTTGCAATAGCGAGCAGATGAACAACGGCATTGGTCGAACCCCCGATAGCCTGGAGCACTGTGATGGCATTCCAGAATGATTCCTTTGTCAAGATTTCTTGTGGCTTTCTCTTAGATTTTGCAATTGCGACTGCACTTGCGCCAGTCTCCTCGGCAATTCGCAGTCTCGCGGATGATACTGCTGGGGCAGTTGCACCTCGGAGCGGCATCATTCCCAACGCAGCAGTCACACAAGCCATTGTACTAGCAGTTCCCATAACACCGCATGTCCCTATCTAAACGAGTAACCATTGTGATTAGCGAACTAAGTGGCCCTGGGTCTGCAGAAAGCCCGTCTGCACATACGGTTGGAGCAAGCTCTTCGTTAATGGCGGATATTTCCTCGACGTCGATTTCACCCGCTCGGAAGGCCGCCCAGTTGTTTCGGCAATCGGTGCAGGCTCCAATGCGCTGACCGCGGTGGCTTCCTGGCAGCATTGGACCGGTGATCAGTGGCAGGATTGGCTTGTTGGCAGAGATGCCACCCATCAACTGAGCAGGAACGGTTTTATCACAGCCTAAGTTCTCTCAGTGGCTATTCTCACATGACAGGAAAGCAACTGTAGAGTAGAGCGATTGGAACTCACCGCCGATCATTATACAAGCATCCAACGGCTGCGCCCGTATCATCTCCTCCGTATCCATGCTCATAAGATTGCGCAGGAACATGCTGGTCGGATGTGAGAATGATTCGGCCAGACTAATGGTGGGGAATTCTATTGCCAGTCCTCCATTGAGTTGCACGCCGCGCTTGGCAGCTTCAATGAGCTGGGGCACATTGGCATGGCAGGGATTGAACCCTGAGAAAGTGTTGATGATGCCCACGATTGGACGTGAAAGCGCATCCTCTGAATATCCGAGTGCCTTGATAAACACTTTTCGGAGAAAGAGGGAGAAATGAGCATCTCCATAGGATGTTAGACCCTGGCGAAGTCCAGATGTGGAAGTGATTGGGTTTGTGAGATCGTAGTCCTTTTTAGGATTCTGTTCCATTTTTCGTTTCCGAAGAAGAATAATTCACTATCGAGATCGAGGAACTACCTACCTAGGTAACTAGGTACAGCTTAGATTAGGTGACTTATATATTTTCCCCTCTTCGTGGATGGTGTCATCGGCGCAAGGCCGATTCGGACACTTATCCGAGCCTGTCGTGTAATAAAAATTAAATTGATCAGTGCTCTCTATAACAAAATGATAAAATGATATCTATCTATACCCTCAACTTCATCTTCACCCGCAGCTCCTTGGTCGGTCGGAAAGCCCCCCCAGCTAGTCTTGTGCCCTGGAACCGAGAGGAATTCACCCCTTGTAGGCTCAATATCCCACAAGGCCACAATGCCAGCAGTGAAAGTCAAGATGGCTCGCTCGGTAAATCCATTGTTTGTCGACCCATACAACCCGTCCGCAAAGGGAGCGAGGATACTTGGATCAGCCCGTTGTTTTCCCGTTACAGGGTCAGTCACGAGAAATCGTAGGGGATCATACTGCTCCGGGTTTGAGAAGTATCGATCATCGTGGTGATAAGCACCATGGGGTACAATGATATCCTCGCCCTTTGCAATCTTGTATGTACGGGGCTCCGTCAGACCATAGGCGGCTTCTTCTGCCGACTCGGAAAGTATCAGATCCGACGCCAGCTTCTTGAATGAAATTCCTGCTGAATGAAGACGTACAGTCTCGTAGTAACACGCTTTGAACAGCGGGCAAGATGTGAGCACCTTTTCAATATCCAGGGAGAGACGAGGAGGCTCATCGAAGGGGAAACCCGTCTCCTCGCGACTTGGTCTAGAAGCCACCACGTAAGAGGTGATCTCCTTGCGGACTTGATCGAGAAGGGAAGGTTCGGCAAAGAGATGAGTAATTGTCCAAAAAGTGATCTTAGTCGTGTGCTCAATCAGATCATAATACAGGGACAAGTGCCCTGCGGCACTAGCACCTGACGATAGTTCCAATTTTCGGAAAGTCCGCATCCTATCTTTGACCAGTTCAGACACATCGTCAAGATCACGTAGCTCGATGCCGGCGTCAATCCCGTCGTCCCAAGCAGTAAAAGCCCGGTGAAAGATCGAAAAGATATGGCGAAGCCGATCACTAGCCGCATGTCCTGCTGAAGCCGCTGGATGCGGGACCCGGCGAGGAGTCCCGGCGAAGAGTGTCACAAAGCAATCGTCGATTTTTCCAAGATCTTCCGAGAGATTAGGGAAATTTTCCACAAAGGCCTCACCCATCAGAAAAGTAGAAATGATGTGACCAATGAAATTGCTCATGAGTGCAAACAAATTGGCCTCGCAGACTGTCTGGTCCTCTTCGGGAACTTCAACTCCACTCATTCCACGCTCCCAGGGGCATTGGTCAACAATGCTCCGGCAGAAGCTCACCAGGTTCGACATGTCACGCTGCACCAAACGGGTAATAGTAGCCGAAGCTTCAGTGACGAAATCCTCTTCGTTGAGAATGGTGGAAGCCTTGTCGCTAACTCCTTGGTTACGATCCAAATCCATTTTTTGGATTAGGCTGCGGTCGCCAAAGACGTTTTGCAGAGCTTGACCGAGCACCTGGTTGTGTGGCGTGGCAGCTTTGGCAGAGAAAACAGTCTTCATCATAGATGGAGATGTCACAGCATTGTATTTCACACCACGCATGTAAATGCCAAAGACAGGCTCATTCATAGATTCTCTATAACCTTGTTAGCAGGCACCGTAGAAGGGCAATATAGTAGAAGACCAACCGAGCTCTTGCAAAGAAGGTAACATGATTCCATAAGAAGGCAGGGCCATGTCCAATCCAGGGAAACCAATACGGTGCTACTCGAACCGTCTGTGATTTTGAATCCCGATCAGGTCGACTCTGAAGCCCCGAGATAATCCGGGTTGTGATGCATACGAACACCACAACAGCAAAAACAGTTGACCAACTTATACCGAAATATCTCTCACGGACGGCCTGTATAAGACTCAAGGCTCCGTACCTCTCCATTTGTGATCAATTCAATGCTGCTCAAAACAAACCCTGCCACGTAAGATAACACAGCGTCAACACCCACTCAAGGGCTCGAGGAGAGATGACTGGATATGGCGATTGAAATTGATCTCCAAAGATCTTTTTCAGATTAATATATCCAAGTGAAAGGGTAAAGGGACAGGATGGCAAACGGAGGCCGGTGTCTTTTTCTAGCTTACTAAGCTCAATCTTCTGGGGTGTTATTTTTCCAAGTTGGTCATTTTCATTGATTTTCACTGATTTTCATTGATTTTCATTGATTTTCAATATTCCCAAAATAAACTACGATTCCTTTCTATATACTTATGGGAGGTTTTCAAAATATTAACATCAATAGTGGGATCAAAGTTGATATCAACTGGTTCGCGTTTATACTTCCCTCTGACAACAAATCTATACCTCTGGTAAATTTTGAGGTGTTTTTAATAATAATGTGGCATTGAGATGAGATCGATACGCAGTGGTTAAACTCTCAATTCTCTTTCTGCAAATACTTTGACAAGGCAGCACTTTCACTCTCGTACTTGAGGATCTTCGATTGCGATCCGTGGACTTTGCGCAGAAGCCACTCAATCCGTGAAGCTAGCTCCCAGGGGTGTTTTGGCAGCGAGCCAAGGACCTGCAGCTCCTCCTCATACTTCTTGATACTTGAATTCTCGTTGCCAATGAGCTGTGAGAGAATCAGCAGATCAAGGCGGCCCTGCAGGGTCTTGTTCGCAACTAAACGCTGGAAAGCAGCGCGATACACGGGTTTACCCGGCCTGACGTATCGTGGGAATCCTTTGTCAGTTCCAATGGAGATGAGCTCTGCTTGCTCTAGTGCCCGGAGAGTGGCCTCGCCGTTGTCCTTGAATACATCGCCGAGGAGGACTTTGCTATATAACAGGCTTCCATCCTTGGAATTGGCGATAGACTTGATGAGGTACCATGCCTGCTCACGGGTCCATTGAGATGCAGTCGACTCTGTCCCAAGGATGAAGATCTTCAAAATCTCAGACGCCGATTGTTCAATGATACGGTCCACGGCAGCTATACAACGGTTAACAGAATTCTCAAGGTGCAACAAAAGGTTAGAATTACCTTCAGGGGTCTCTCCAGCCTCAATCCGATGAGCCATGAACTCCAAGTCAGTAACTCGACCACCCAGCACCTTGATACAATAATCCAAACCACGAAGCGTCTCTTTGCGCCTTGCATTCTGTTCATCGTCATCGCCTGCCTCTGCATCTAGATGACTCAATACGAAACGACGACCAACTTCGAGCGAGCAGTCACCCAAGGCAATTGTGCGGAACACTTGATTAGGCATGGCTTTGCTCAATGGCTTTGCGAAAGAGGCATCAGTCGTCAAAAAGATGACATGGGCGATGTTTGCCGATGTCAAACCAGCCGCCCATTCAGTAAGTTTGTCGAGCACGACACTGTCGTCCGCATCATAGAGATAATTTTCAATTACTACGACAGGTCTCGTCTCGGGATGAGCCTCCAGGTATTCGTCTTCGGACAGGTTGAAATCTTTGTCCTCCTTTCGTCTACCTTCCAAGGCGACTCGCTTCATGGCGACACCAGTATTCTGCCAAATCTTGCTTAACTGTGCATCTAGCGTCTCGGAGAAGCCAGCTTTAGTGCCAATCATTCCCTGTGCAGCAAGGTCAATGAAGCTGCTGATGCTGTTCATCCAAGAGAAGATCGGTCGGTAGCCGACCTGAGCGGCGGCTCGTGAAATCTTGGCTGTATCACCCCGAGCATCTTGAATTTGCTTACAATCAATGATGACTTTATACTTGTGCTCTTTCAGAGCTTGCTCTAGAACCAACTCGCGTTTCCCTGAGCCCCGGGGACCGTGGATAACAATGAAGGTCTCCGCAGTCTCCGTTAACCAGGCTCGCAGTTGCGCAATCTCTGTTTGTCGGTCTTCCCAGATAGCTGCTAGACCTCGCGGGTCCGACTTTCGCTTCCCGAATGGGAACATGCTCGCTTTGCTGGCTTGTTTGCGAACCCACTGCAGCACGGGGTTCTCTTCACTTTGGAACGATGACTTGATTTTGAGCGTGACGAAGAACGTGCGAATTGGATCGAAGATGATTACCGTGATAGTGGCTATCAGAGCAGCTATAGCGGGAATCACTAGTCTCGGATGGTTCAAAATCCAGTCCTTGATCATAAACAGTTTGATCTTGCGCTCGTAGTTGATCTTGAACCTTGTACCGGAGTTGCCACCCCCTGCTTCTTCCGAAACAATAAATCCATGCATGCAGTTTCTTGCCATCACGGCGAACCGAGGGCGCTCAAATCGCAGAATTGCATAGCGTGGTTCGACCTTCGAATCTGAGGGCTGTGTTTGGATGTCCAGAAGCTTGCCGTAAGGCCGGAACAGTGAGTATAGGGACTCTTGAGTTAATTCCGCCGCTGAGTTATCTGGGGACGTTGGCAAGAATTCCACCTTTAGGGTTTGGCTTGGGATTCGATAGAGGTCTTCGATCCACGGCGTTCCGCGAACAAGGTCCGCATCGACTTTCAGGGTCGGGTTAAACCAGGGCTTAATGGGGTTGGTTTTCAAATGCTCCTTGATTGCATTTTGGATAGTTTCGTTGCTGATGTCCGACTTAAGCCCATACTTCACGAATGCACCTCCCTCTTTGTATCTCGTCACGACCTCCTTGATCTCCAGACCTAGGTCTCTTGGAAAAGCTTGTTGAACAATACGAGTCGGGTCAGCTGCCGCTAGTTCTGGGTTGTTTACTCGTGCCAAAAACCCCTCGAGAGGCTGAATATGGCTGAGAGGACCCCGCAGTAGCCATTGTAACCGGTGCGGAAATATATCTAGAGCTAGTTAGTAGGCATGATAGCTTATAATCAATTGGCGCTCACTATTGACATAGATAATCCCTTCATTTTCTCCTACTGAAATATGTCCCGATCTGATAGAAGATGTGCATCGTATCGAGCGTCCCCAAAGCGGAGGTCTCCACCCCCGGGACCCATTGGCGCTGATATGAGAACCTGCTGGAGACCAAAGGGCCAACGGACCTTTTGATACGGGTATCGATCTCATTCTGCTCACGTACACATATCCAATGGAAAAAGAATATAAAAAGAAAGTAAAGAAACCAGCCTGGAAGAGCGAAACAAGTCAAGTTGTGTAAATCGACTTGCCAAATTAATGACGTCGGTTCGTGACTTGGGTATATGAGTCACATGACATCTTGATTACCAAAAAAGATAACCTCGTGATTTCAAGGTGTTGCGGTAGATCCACCAATTCTTTCCTCTCGCAAAAACAAAATGGGCTGGCTGTGGGGATCAGGTCCCAAGGAAGCTCCTAAGGAGATGCCCAAGGATACTCCATCCACAATTCCTACGGAACCAGCAAAGCAGAATGCACCATCAAAGACCTTGACCCCCGACGAACAAGCCGACTTGGAATTCAATCAAATCCTGACAGATCTCAGATCTGAGGATGCGTCGCTCTCGAAACGAACAGGGCTGACCCCTGATGGCAACCTGTCTCCGGAATCCCAAACACCTTCATCACCCATCTCTCCCGAGTCCCTCTACCAAGATACCATGTCCTGCCGGAATGCCTTCGATTACGCCTTCTTTTGCCAGTCTTTTGGAGGCCAATTTGTGAATGTTTATCGATATGGGGAACTACGGTCATGCAGCGATCACTGGGATAATCTATGGCTGTGCATGAAGACACGAACTTGGCCAGAAGATTTGCGCAGGAGAGAGATCCGAGACCACAACCGAAAGAAGGCGATTAAGTACAAGACAGGCCCCAGCAGTGAGGATGTCTGGGACGTGCGGCTAGATCCAGCCAAAGACTCGTTCAAGGGAGATTTTGCCGCAATGTGGGAGGAGATGAAGGCTGAAGATGAAGCAGCGAAACAACAGGCGGAAAAGGCGGTTTCATGATGTCCCTTGTTTCTCCTTTTCTTGTTACGATATGTAGATATACACCCTCTTGTTTCATTTACTCTTGTATAATACGATACTCTCCATTTCCTCTGTGTATCGGCGTTTGTTAAATGGTCGTATGGAGGACCCCGCGAATTCGCATATAGCACTTTAGAGGCTATTTCTTTTTACACATTATGGTCTTATATGCCCAGTATTTCTCAAATCTGACTTCACACGGGTTTTACAACTATGTCCCACGATCTATGAAATTCTACTGGAGGGAGAGAATGATGCTGAAATAGATTGATTGACTCAGAACTCCACAAGAGATGCTTGAAGAACGCATAAATGAATGACCTAATAACCAGAAGAGTTAGCAAAGATCCCCAAGCCCATAGACACAAGAGACATGTTTCGGGATATCAAAGAGGAAACTCAAAACGTGCCTACCTCATATCCATTCATGGCATTGGGCATAGACTGGGAAGCTGTAAGTAGCCGTGCATATATAAAAGCTCAACTGCGAAGCAAGCCTGTAAGACCTATTGTTAGGAATGATTTAAGAAGTTAGCATCCAGCAATTCAATGGAAGGCAGGTAAATGATGTTCTCCGATTCTCTAGCCCATTCCGAACTTCATTCTTTATTACTCTTCATCTTCCTCCTTGATAGTCTGGAGTCGTGACTTGATGTGCTTCCTTACTCGATCTTCAATTTCCGCTATCCTAGCATTGACAGAACTCTTGCTGCCCGCGCTGCACGTAGAGGAAGCCACACTAGGCGTAGGTGAAGGAGTGACCTTTTGCAGGGTCACAGTCTCAATCCCCGGATCGGCATCGAGGTTCAACTTCTTGCTGAGTTTCTTTACCTTAGGGCTAGTGGGATGGTCAACAGTGAGCTTGGCCATGGCAGCAGTGATATCAGCGACATCGGATGGACCGGACGCAGCAGGAGTAGATCGACAGTCCAGATCCCTAGGGTGAGAGGTGGGAGGCCTGGCGCGACCGCTGATCCCTGTGGAGTTCTTTCGGGAGCCCTGGCGGGTACCCTCGATACTCCCACCGCGCCCAGATACTCGACCATCATTATACCGGCGGACAGAACGCCGCTCGCCGTCGACCTCGCGCTCAGTGATGAAGCCGTTGGGATTGAGATCGTTCGCAGCCGCGGCTGTCTTATTGGCTTCGTTGCCCATGTTTGAGATGGATAGGACCTGTAAATCTGTGAAATAGGTAAGCTGGATTAGTTGAAATGAATGAATGGAATGGAACGGTCCGAAAAAGCAAGGGATATTTGGGCGGTTATATAGGTTAGCCATCAAAGCCGGCCATGCACAGTCTAACAACGGGAAGTTGCCAAAGAAAGAAGCATAAAGACATTGTTGACTCTTTAGGTCTTTGTCCTTCGTTCTTTCACACAAAGACATAAAAGATACTCAAAGAAAACGAGGCATTCCACTTTATAGACGAATTTGAAACAATGATGGAACATAGTCAGATTTGCAGAAAAGCTATGTACAGCAGAAATAGAGAGATCACCGAATGGCAGACGCTCTAAACACCTTGCAGACCCTGAAAAGGCAAAGAAAAATGACGCTGAAGCAAAACATAAGATGAAAATCAAAGAAATAAAAATGGAAAGTAGAAAGTAGAAAGCAAAACTCAAGAAAGCGCAGTATTGTAGGCTTTTTCATTCGCGCGGAGAACCAACCCCATGGAATCCTGTATATGCCACAAGTTTATCCCATTTGATTAACTTTCCCGCGTCGAAATGAAAATTTTATCATGATAATGGCCGTCAGCGTCGTAAAACATGTCCTGCATCGCCGCTAGATTAAGCAGCAACCTCAGTGGGTTGGGGAACGGAGTCGATGGCAGGGCGACGGACGATACCACCCGTGACTGGGAGCTGGGAGCTGGTTCCGCTGAGGAAAGTGTCCACTTCGCGAGCACACTGGCGACCTTCATTAATACCCCTGGAATTATATTAGTGAGTTGCTAATTATAAGGATTGGACGAAAACTCACCAGACAATCAAAGACTGTCCACGGCGGCAGTCACCTGCGGCATAGACGCCGGGAATGTTGGTCGAGTAGTGGCCGGGAGGGGTCTTGATGTTCTTGCGAGGATCAAGCTCAATCTCATCGCCAAATACACGATCCTCGGGACCCAAGAATCCCATAGAGAGGAGCACAAGGTCAGCGGGGAAGAATTGCTCGCTGCCCTCGAGGGTCTTCATGTCCCAGCCGCCGGTAGCGCTCTTGGTCCACTCAACCCGGACAGTGTTGATACCCTTGACGCGGTTGTTTCCATCGTCGACGAACTCGGTCGACATGACACAGTACTCGCGTGGGTCCTTGCCCATATGCGTCTTGACCTCAGTGTGACCATAATCGACACGGTAGATACGGGGCCACTGAGGCCAGGGATTGTCACGGGCACGCTCTGGGGGAGGCTGGGGCAACAACTCGAAGTTGGTCACCGATTTGGCACCATGGCGGACAGAGGTACCAATACAATCATTGCCGGTATCGCCACCACCAATGACGACCACGTGCTTGTCCTTGGCAGAGATGTATTCGCCATCCGAAAGACCAGAGTCGAGAAGGGACTTGGTGTTCTTATGCAAGAACTGCATTGCAAAGTGCACGCCATCCAATTCACGACCAGTGACCTTGAGATCACGCGCAACAGTGGCACCAGTGGCAACAATAACAGCATCATTGGTGGCACGAAGAGACTGCAGAGAAACCTCACAGTCAGGGCCCACAGCAGTGCCCGCAACGAACTTGATACCTTCAGCGGCCATGAGGTCGATACGGCGCTGGACAACCTTCTTGTCAAGCTTCATGTTGGGGATACCATACATGAGAAGACCACCCATTCGGTCGGCACGCTCATAAACGGTGACGCTGTGACCAGCGCGGTTAAGCTGATCAGCAGCAGCCAAGCCCGCAGGCCCAGAGCCGATGATAGCAACGATCTTGCCAGAGCGGGTCTTAGGGGGGGCAGGGAACCATCCAGCCCATCTCGAATCCACGGTCAATGATCGCGCACTCGATGGATTTGATACCAACGGGGTCTTCGTTAATGCCTAGAACACAGGATCCTTCGCAGGGTGCAGGGCAGACACGCCCGGTGAACTCGGGGAAGTTGTTGGTCATGAGCAGACGGTTCAAAGCATCCTGCCATGAGTTGGAAAATACCAACTCGTTCCACTTGGGAATGATGTTGGAAATAGGGCAGCCAGTGTCCGACTGGCAGAATGGAACACCACAGTCCATACAACGGGCAGACTGGTACTTGAGCTCGTCCTCGCTGAGGCGGTGGGAGATTTCGCCCCAGTCACGAGTACGGGTTGTTGCGTTGCGATACTTCTCACTGCGGCGGCTGTACTTCATGAACCCTCTTGTTTTGTCCAAGATCAATGCGGATCGCTTTTTCTCAGCCTTCGAATCGCTAATGCTGTCTTCAATGTCCAGCAAGTCAGTCTTCTTGGAATGATCGGCCTCGGCCCTCTCGGCTTTAACAGGGATGCTGGGAAGCTGAGGAAGAGTGAATTCAGCTTTCTTGGCAGCCTCCGCCTTGGCAGCCTCTTCTTCCATGACGCGCTTGTAGTCGGTCGGCAGAACCTTGACGAAGTGGGGGAGAGCACGAGTAAAGTCGAGCAGGATGCGAGCAGCCAACTCAGAGCCAGTGTAGTGATGGTGGTCTTCAACCAAACCGCGAACAAAGGCAATCTCCGACGGGTCCTCGATACTAGAGATTTCAACCATCTCCAAGTTGACTTTAGAATGGAAGTCCTGGTTCTTATCCAGGACGTAGGCAATACCACCAGACATACCAGCAGCGAAGTTGCGGCCAGTGGGTCCGAGGTTTAGTACACGACCACCAGTCATGTACTCACATCCGTGGTCACCAACACCCTCAACGACGACAGTGGCACCAGAGTTACGGACAGCAAAACGCTCAGCAGCCATGCCACGGAAGTAGCAAGTTCCGCGGGTGGCACCGTAAAGACAAGTGTTACCGACGATGACGTTTTCTTCGGCCTTGAAAGCGGCTCCGCGCGAGGGGTAGACGATGAGGCGGCCACCAGAGAGACCCTTGCCAACATAGTCGTTGGCATCACCTTCCAGCTCAAGGGTGACACCGGGGGCAAGGAAGGCACCAAAGGACTGACCAGCAGAGCCCTTAATGTTCGCGTGGATGGTATCCTGAGGAAGACCAGCTTCGCCATAACGTCTGCTGATCTGATAGGAGAGAGTAGCACCCAGAGCACGGTCAGTATTAACGATATCGCATTCAATCCGGCAGGGTAGACCCTTCTCAAGAGCGAGCTCCGATTCAGCAATCAACTTGTTGTCCAAGCGGGTGTGAAGGCGGTGATCTTGCTTGCGAACATTGTAGGTAGCTACTCCAGGGCGAAGTGAGTGAGCCGGGGTCAGGATGAGTGATAGGTCAATCCGTTCCTGCTTAACATTACGGATATCGTCCCGGACCTTAAGCAGCTCAGCACGACCGACCATCTCGTTGACCGAACGAATGCCCAGCCTGGCCATGATAGCACGCATCTCGTTGGCAACATAGTAGAAGAAGTTAATAACATGCTCCGGTGTACCCTTGAATTTCTGCCTCAGTTCGGGATCCTGAGTCGCGATACCAACAGGGCAGGTATTCAGGTGACATTTCTAGGGAAAATATATTTGTCAATAGGCCGGTCTCATCAGGAAATCAGAGACTGAAGGTACTCACTCTCATCATAATGCATCCCAATGCAATCAGAGGGGTTGTGGCAAACCCATATTCTTCCGCTCCGAGCAGGCAGGCGATGGCAAGGTCACGGCCGGTACGAATTTGGCCATCAGTCTGGACCACAACACGACCACGAAGATCGTTCAAAACCAGAGTTTGATGAGTCTCTGCAAGACCCAGTTCCCAAGGAAGACCGGCATACTTGATACCGGTCCAGCGTGAGGCACCGGTGCCACCATCATGACCAGAGATCAAGATGTGATCAGCCTTGGCCTTGGCCACACCAGAAGCGACAATACCAACACCAACCTCGGATACCAGCTTGACGGAAACACGAGATCGGGGGTTAGAGCACTTGAGATCGTAGATAAGCTGCTTTAGATCTTCAATGGAGTAGATGTCGTGGTGCGGAGGCGGGGAGATAAGACCGACTCCTGGGGTGGAGAATCGAGTGCGAGCAATGGGGCCGACAACCTTGTGGCCGGGTAATTCACCACCCTCACCGGGCTTGGCACCCTGGGCCATCTTGATCTGCAGTTCGTCAGCGTCGGCGAGGTAGTTCGATGTCACACCGAAACGACCAGAAGCAATCTGCTTGATGGCGGACCGCATCGTGTCGCCGTTCTCCATCCTCTTGCTACGCTCGGCATCTTCACCACCCTCGCCAGTGTTCGACTTGCCGCCCAGGCGATTCATGGCAATGGCAAGTGTAGAGTGGGATTCCATAGAGATGGATCCGTAGGACATGGCACCTGTCACGAAGCGGCGGACAATTTCGGTCCAAGGCTCAACCTGGTCAATGGGAATAGGCGTACGCTGATCAAAATCGAAGTCCAACATTCCACGCAAAGTACAGTTCTTGATCTGCTCATGTGCGGACTTGGCGTACGCCTCGTAGGACTTGTCGTTCTTGGTGCGAACGGCATCCTGCACGTTTGCAATACTGGTGGGATCGTTGATATGGGCCTCTCCTCCATCACGCCAGTGGTACTCGCCGGATTCGGGTAGACCGGGGACTTCGACGATCGGACGGGAAGGATAACCGCGCTCATGGAAGGCGAAGGCATCCTGGGCAATCAGATCAAAGGTGATACCACGGATGCGACTGGCAGTACCGGAGAAGCAACGATCGATAACGCTGTCGTCAATGCCAAGGGCTTCGAAAATCTGGGCACCCTTGTAGGACTGGAGAGTAGAGATACCCATCTTACTCATGACCTTGAGGATACCACCATCACAGGATGACTTGTAGTTCTGAACAACCTTCTCATCGGGGATGTCCTTGCGGATCAAGTTTTCCCGATTCATCTTGAGAATACATTCCAGAGCCAGATAAGGGTTGATGGCATCGGCACCATATCCCAGCAGGACACAGTGGTGGTGGACCTCGCGAGCCTCAGCGGTTTCAACTGCCAGGGCCGCAAGCGACCTCCACTTGTTTCGGACGAGATGGTGATGCACCAGACCGGTAGCCAACAAGGCAGAGACTGGAACACGGTCGGCGGATGTAGCACGGTCGGAGAGAATGATGACCTTATCGCCATTCTGGATAGCTTCAGTGGCACCATCGCAGATGGAATCGAGCGCTTCAATATAACCAGCCGTGCCCTTGCTCTTTTCAAATGTGATATCGATAGTTCGCACGGTCCAATCGTTGTGGGCTATGTTGATATTCTTCAAAGCATTGAACTCGGGAATGCTCAGGATGGGAGAGGGAAGACGCAGGCGGTGACATTGCGAAGGGTCCATTTCCAGCAGGTTTCCCTGAGGACCGACGTAACATTCGAGAGACATAACCACAGCCTCCCTGATAGGGTCAATGGGAGGGTTGGTGACCTGAGCAAAGAGCTGACGGAAGTATTCGTAGAGTAGGCGAGGCTGAAGGGCAATACAGGCGAGAGGTGCATCATTACCCATAGAGCCCAAAGCTTCCTTGGAGTCTGCAGCCATAGGGCCAAGAATCAAGCTGACTTGTTCAAACGAGTACCCGAACACTCGGAGGCGGGGGTCGTTCTGAATAGTGTTGTTGTCCAAGGCGAAAGAAAGATCGACGTTCGAGTCAAGTAGCAACTTATTGATAGCAGGGAGCTGTAGAAGCCCCTTGTCCAGCCAGCCGGCAAAGTCCTGGCGGCGGGCAACAGTCTGCTTGAGCTCAGCGTCATCAATGATCCGCCCAGCCACGGTATCAACCAGCAGCATCTTTCCAGGCTGCAAGCGGCCCTTCTGAACGACCCTCTCGGGATCAATATCAATAGCGCCGACCTCGGAAGCACAGACGATGCGGTCATCGTCCATTACGTAGAAACGGCAGGGACGGAGACCGTTACGGTCAAGATTGGCACCGCAATAACGTCCATCGGAGAAAGTGAAAAGAGCTGGGCCATCCCAAGGTTCCATCTGACAGGCAGCCCACTCGTAGAAAGCGGACTTGGCTGGATCCATGGCGGGGTTGTCTTGCCAGGCCTCGGGAATCATAATCATCACAGCCTCCGGCAGAGACAGAACGCCGTTTATCATGAGTAGTTCAAGCACGTTATCGAACGCAGCTGAGTCGGAACCGCCATCCTCAACAATGGGGTAAAGCTTGTCAAGCTCGTCACCAAAGACCTCTGACCGCAGGACACCTTCTCGTGCGCGCATCCAGTTTTTATTTCCTCGCAGGGTGTTGATTTCACCGTTATGGGCAGCCCATCGCAGAGGTTGGGCACGATCCCAGGATGGGAACGTATTTGTAGAGAACCGGGAGTGCACTAGGGCAAAGTGGCCCTCGTAGTCTACGTTCACCAAATCGTGGTAGTACGTGTACACTTGGACGGGAGAGAGTTGACCCTTGTAGACGATGTTCCGGTTGCTGAGAGAGCAGAGGTAGAACCAGTTTCCGAGGCCGATGACATGAGTAGCACGCTTCCGTAGAACGTACAGCTGAAGCTCAAAGGTTCTCTCGTCGAACTTTTCAGTGTCAGTGATCTCTGGCTTGTTGCCTTCACCGTATGCCGATTTCAAGACCACAAATGGCTGCATAACAATGGGCTCTCGAGATAGTGCTGCAGGACCGAGAATAGTTGAGTCCCGTGGCACTTCACGCCATCCAAGAACACGCAAGCCAAGCGTCGTGGCCAGTTCCTCAAAATCCACTATGGACTGCTTGAGAGCTTCCTCGTCGGGCTTGAAGAACAAGTTGCCAACAGCATATTGTCCCAATGGAGGGAGATCCACACCCACCTCACGGGCGAAGTTTTTAATAAAGAATTTGTGTGGAATACTGGTCATCACACCAGCACCGTCACCATCCCGTGCATCAGAGCCAACGGCTCCTCGGTGGGTCATGTTGCACAGCAGATTGCGGGCTGTTCAATTGCCATCAGCTTCACTTGTTCTGGTGTCGTTCCTCAAAGGGCAGAAAACTGGCACTCACCATCGCTAACAATCTTGTGGCTTGGCTTTCCCTTGATGTGACTGGGTTGTCTCGTCAGAATTGAGTTCGTCTTCATGCCTCCAATTGGGGGAGAAAGGAGGGGGAGAGGGGGCACAGTCTTAGAAAATTTCACTCACGCTGCGAAGCCTACACCACAGGCATCCTTCTCATATTCAGGATCGTACAGACCTTGCCGCTCTGGCAGAGCATTGGCCCAGCCATAACCCTTTTCGGGTTGGTACTGAGAATACTCATGAGGAGCCTGTTCTTCACTTATATCTTTGCCATAGAGCTCCTCCAAGTTAAGACCCATTCTTCCGCCGGGAGCCGACAGAGAATGGAATGGTAACTGAAGGGGATTGTTGCTAAGAAGACCCACCCGATTTGGGGATTGACAGCTGGTGATGTCGTCACAGGAAGTCGTGGCGCGAAGGAGGAAGAAATGTGTCAATGATCACCCAGCTTCTGCGAAAGAGTTGAAGATCGAAGAGGGAAAAGGTGAAAGGAGAAACAGAGAAACAGAGAAAAAAGGAGGGGAGAGGGAGAGGGAGAGGAGGGGAAAAAAGGATGGGCGATTACGGCGGGACAGCAGGTCCGGGGATTGCAAGCTCCCGATGTAGCCCAAAAGGGAAAATTACAATGGTGGGGGAGTCTACCGTGGCAAATTGTTAGAAAGCAGCCAAGAGAACGGTAAGGGGAGGTCAAGTGAAAGAAATAAGAGTGAAATATGTGCTACACGATACATTATACACTATACACTATACACTATACATTACATACACATGCTCATACAGCATACCATTTAGTTCTGAACGCACGTTTTAACGATATGAAAAGACAAAATCGACGGAAACAGCCCAAAGAGCCAAAGTAATGATAATCGATAATCATTATGATTACGGAGTGCAAATCATCCCAAGATAAGCATCGCTCGACCAATCAGAGTGAAGATTTTACGACCCTTAGCTCTTTACTACGTCAACTAACTTTCGTGGGGACTCTATACATATACTAACTATATATACTACCTAGGGATATTAGTATATATCAATATAACCTCGTATATTAGTATATCAATATATTCATATATTGAAAACTACCACTACTCCATACTACTTTATATATTCATATTCATTATACTTATCATTTCCTCTTCTCTCTAAAAGCTCAAAGACAAGGTCTAGTGGGTCCCATAGGCCCCATAGGCCCATAGGCCCATAGAGACCCATAAAAGGATCAGAGCTGCTCATTGGACATATTCAAAGTGCATCCAATGTACTCCGTCCTCCGTACTCCCCAAGAATAAGGACAATCCTCACATGTTAACCCGGGTGAATGGGCGCACTCCCTAGTGGGGCAAAGATGTGCTTAATCCATTTGATTTCGAGCCGCTGGTTTGCGTTTTCTGCAGGAGAACCGAAAGCAAAAAGTACTAAAAAATTTACTCCAAAAGTACCAATCTAAATAAAAAAGGATTCAAGTTTATACAAAAAAAAGAGGAATACGGAAAGAAAATAACAAGTAGGAAATTGTTCCAAGGGGTAAAGACGAATGGTAAAGACATCAATTGATCCATTGAAATGCATAAATACCTGTAACGGTAACGACACATTCCGACAACGGCCAAGTCCATCCCGGGTTTTCCCTCTCACCTTACTTTGGAGATGCCAATGGACGTAGCTAGCCCGATTTCGGGCCCTGAGCCGTTTGCGGATGACCATTTCAGCTCATTCTTTTAAGGTCACCCCAACTGCCTTATTGTTCCATAATGGCCTGTTGACTAGGCATTCATAGTGCCCCCGAGAATATGGGAATTCATCTGCTAATTGATCATGTTTCCCTATATTTTACATTCCAGAAATATGCTTTACTTGTAGGGATAAATTGAAAGAGTTAAGAGTCCGGAGGAAAGTGATCCGTCCAGACATGCGAAGATCTAGAGATAAGGTAGTTAGAAGATGATAATTAGAATACATAACTCTGATCTCTCTAAGGATCTCTTCTCCTCTTTTCGCCTGGCTGTCTACATCGTATACGAGTCCACGGGTGTGTCAGCCCATTACAATATACATTGATATCACGATCGGGTGAAACAGGACCAGTATTCTCCGCATCATGTTCCTCTTTTTTCAATGGTTCATATACACTATCTTCTAAGCTGCATTGTATACATCTGTTACCTACAACATACAACATACCACATACCACATAGTAGTATGTCCAATGTACTCCGTACCCGTGTTCATAACCCCAGAGTGGATATCACATGATCCCCACCTTTTCTGCGTCCAGTGAAAGTGCACATGAAAGTCAGACGCCATTCATTTTCTTTTTCAAATTTCGAAACACCCGGCTTTTTCCGACTGTCCTCCTGTCCTTAAGTTCACCGAGTTGCTGGTATCGGGTAGTTTCGGAAATATCCACAACTTTATGTTGTAGACATTGGCTGGAATGTTGAGTGCTCTATTAACTACTTACTCTGTACTCCGTATGCTCCATACCTCCTTATTTTGAAACTCAGGATTCTACTTTAACTAATACTCAATTTTAGATTCACGGTAATATCTTAGAACTACATTGAAATTTCTCTAGGACATCGCAGTGGGAATAACGATGAAGCAGCATCTCACTTCCTGTATTCAGGTCTTGTCTTGTACGAAGTAGGTCTCAGGCAGTAATCATTTAGCTGAGACCTAAACTCACATCTCCACTGGTCCTAGACTTATGCATTGTAGGACGGCGTACATATGCAGTGTCTGTAGCTATGTAAGGGCCTGGATTAATGAAAGCCTGGCACCATCATTCACTGGGATCTGCTCTCGAAGTACGGAGTACAACGGTGAGAGCATTGCTAATTTGCCTTGAAGCTAAAACTAGACACTTCATTGTTCAAAGATGAAATTCAACCTGATCCCTTCGACCCATATAATATAGAATGCTGTTTAAAGCTATAGACATTTCCAATGTTAATAGAAGATACTATGCGGAATATAATTAACCTCCAAACTACTTGAAAGAGCCTTTTTATACATGATGCTTAGCTACCTAGGTAGGTACCTACAACATAGGTAGGTATGGAAGTAGTTAGGATTCCCCGCATAGATGAAAATTGATTGGCTGTGGAGCTCCAGCCTTTTCTGCGCGCTTTCCCCGTTGGATCTTTCCAAGGTTGGATTATAACGCCCTTGACATCTCCAATTGCTTCTCTATATCTTCTTCCTTTCATCAAAGCTCACACGGGTGAAGTCCTAGTACCCGGTAGCCACTCCTCGCCCCACACCATAAACAAACTGCTACTTTGTACCGCTACAACCCGCCGTATCTCCAAATCGCAGGGACATCCCCACAAAGCTCCATAAACAGAAACCCTGGCATACAATATAGGCAGGGTATTCCCAAATGTGATATTGAAACAATCATTGCAGTGATGCTCACCCTTTCATCCATCACCCCGCGCGACGTAGGTGCTGGCGCATCTCAAACCAGCCCTCGAGGAAATTAACAACTTGATAGTCCCACGAACTCTGGTTCGGATCCTCTCAACCATATCGCTCTACCTCCGATCAACAAGCTGGCGACAATTCCGCTGCAAACCACCTCGCCCGACGCAATGCCGGCACGTCGTCCAGCAGTAATCGCTCATTCATGCCATCCCGCTCTTCTGCCAACACAATTGCCACATTGGCCGCAGAAGAACGCTCACTACGCGCTCGAAAATTGAACATCGCGTCGTTTGGATACTCATGGATCAAACCGGCGGGGTGTGCGAAGACAATGCTCGGTATGAAAGAGGAGGAAGCGGAGCGCGAAGAGGCGCTACAGGCTGCCGCGGCTGAGATGGAGGCTGCAGAGGGAGAAGGAATTATGGATGATGACATAGGGATGCAGAGAGAGGAAGTAGAAGAGGATGAAGGCATGGAACGTGATTTGGATGACGATATCCCCAACGCGGAGGAGGAGGCCTCGGGTCTTATCGAGGAAGGCGAAGAAGGGCTTGAGGAAGATGACATTGGAGATGAAGGGTCATATATGGAGCGCGACTTGGATGATGACATCCCTGAAGGTTTCCCCGATGATGACTATGGGGGCTCAGGCCTGTATGACGAAGAAGAGGACGATTTCGACAACCAGCCTGATCTGGATGCGGAGATACCTGCCGCCGACGGTGACAGTGTGAGTGAAGACATGACGCGCGACCTCGACCATGATATCCCAGATGCTGCAGAGCAAGGTTCGGAGCAAGAAGGGGAATGGCAGCACACGGACAGCGAAGAGGAGCTGAGTGATGAGGACGATGAAAACGAACCCAGTATTATCCAAACCAGGTTTGCGGAGAACTTCCGCACCAGCACGCCAAACAGTCGTGGCTTGCCTCCACCTCCAACTTTGCGCCGCGAGCCCGAGACTGAAGCCCAACGCCGTTTCCTCAATCGCTGGAGCGGTGGTGGCGATGCGTTGGATTCCAGCAGCATGCTTTACAGCGACGAAGACCTGCGCGCGTCCATAACGAGTCAGGGCAGTCGACGAAGCGGGTTTGCCAGAAGGTTCCCGCGCCACATCGGAGGGCCTAGGGATAGTCTGAACTAGCGAAGCTATCCAAAATGATGTTAGACTTGTTCGGTATCATCTACGGCGTTTTCGTGTCAGGTTAAAAAGATAGACCTAGGGGGTCTGCCTCGGAGTTTTGATAGCAGCTTACGATACCTCCTTATAAGAAGATTCAATGAACATGACTTCAAACACGTTTTGAGGTAAACACAGCCAGGGGAATCAAAGCTTGACCTATAAATGGTTTCTTTTGTCAGGATAGTCCCTGTATGTTGTTTTAAATGCACTATGTACAGTTTTCTTAAAACATCTTCCAATACCAACCCAGAAATAACCTAACCATCACCGGATCACATCGGACATCCTTCCTGGATTATCTCCGGAGATGGATGCCAGGAAGATCTCCAACGTGCCAACCCAGAAAGCGGTACGTGGCCGACATCTGAGCCAATGGAAGAGGTTTTCATATACATGGCTCAAAGAATCCATACTCCCAGAACACCTCATAGCACCAAAGCCAAGATCCCCATGCTGAAGATACTGATAAGTCATGCGCGTGGTTCGATCCATACGAGAAAAAGCAAAAGAGAAAGTCGCTGGGTTTTGCGTGAAGTAAGACGAGAGATTAAAGATGATAAAGACGAAAAAGGCGGGCGTGGACGACATAGTATAGAACGCAAGTGCACGTCTTCGAGAGACAGCAAGGGTATACGTTCAAAATACCCATACATAGAAGAACAGGAGGAAGACGGCGAAAAAGAAGCCGAGCCAAACTCGCCAGCCGATGCCGGTGCTGTCGGCCATGCGAAGCATGCGGTTCATATTCCCGCGGAGTCGGACTCGGGTGTTGTCGAATGAATCGTTGAGGTCGGTGATGTGGGAGGTGTCTCGGATTTCATCGCCAATTGCGAGTGTGATCTAGATGGTTTTCCTGTCAGCGGTTGCCATTAAACGACCACCTGCTTTTGCTGGGTCTGGAGATTTGGGGTGCAGGCTTCTTACATTCTTCAACATTTTGACCTTGGCACTGATACCCTCAACTTCAGCGTCATTCTGTGACTCGAGAGATGAGAGAACTGCATCGGAGTAGTGCCCCCTATAACAAAGACTTGGTTAGCAACTACACATCCTTCCTCGGAAGAACGACGGAAGACCTCAAAAGATCATGAGCCACTCAACGCACTTTTTGTCAGGCGATGCACTTTGATATCCCGCTCCAGCTGCACCGCTACTCGCGTAACCATTAGGTGCTGGACTGGAGTAGCCCCCATACCCGTATCCACCAGGTTGTTGGGCAGGCGATCTGCTAGCTTGGCGAGAGTCGCCACCGTATTGATCGAAGAGAGACGAAGAGGCGCGGGGATCACGTTGACGCGGAAATCTATTTCGATTACTGCTGCTTTAGCTAGCTGAAGGCGACCTTATAATGAACCGAGATATTGATGGTGGAACTATACCGTGAAGCCATGGCGGTCGTGGAATGTAGCTAGAGTTCGCGACGGGAGGGAGAGGAGGAACATAAACTGCAGGTGGATAAGTTGTTCAGCAGCAATGGGGCATTTGGTAAAAGGTCAAAATCCAAGGCGATCACTGTTCAAGTCCTCGATGCTTGCGGAGCTAAAAACATCAAGGTGGCCATAGCGTTGTTATTCGCCGAACAGCAGAACAGCACGTGATAGACCAAGTTCTAGAATCGACATGCGGGATACACAGCAGTTGTGGTTCATGTGGGATTCTGTTTATTCTCGATTAGGTCAGGTAGGATTGATTATGGTGGAATACAATGGGCAATGATGCGTTGCCCATTCCAAGCTGTGGATATCCATTAGCTCTACAAATTACATCATCATAGGCTGAACCCATAGGCATCGGCCGATCCATAATGGACTAGGTGTATATTAACGGGTTTAGGAACAGAGAACCGAAGAGATATTCATTGATTCATTGCCATCACACAATCGTGAGACATGTTATGGACACACGCGAAAGAAAAACATCGTGGAGACCGATCCGTGGCGCCTATCGTTCAAAGCAATTCCATGCCACCCGGAAGTTTTGTATTCATCGAGCTTAGTCGCGCATCTGATCATCATCGTTGGTCTCGTTGTCCTCACGGCTCTGGTATTCCTCATCATCCTCCTCGTCATCCTCCATCTCATCGGTGGAGATCTTGGAGTAGTCAATGACCTTGCCGCGTGTGCGTCGGCCACCCTGGATGATGTTGCTCTGGTCGATGGGGTCGTTGAGGTTGTCTTGTGTGTCTTCATCCTCATCTAGGAACAGAAAGGGTCAGTATGAAGTCAATCGACGGTCATTCTGAAGCATGTGGCCATTCAGACATGGTTGCTTGGGTGATCGTTGGGGGGGAGGGGGTACACACCATTGTCAGCCTAGTAACGCGCGAGGAAGTCAGCATAAAAGGAATTGGTTGGGCGTGGAAACTGAAGACTCACGATCTCGTTCTCGCTCTCAGACTCGCTCTCCTCATCCATGCTCATATCTTGCGTGGGGTCAGCCTTGCCCTTGCCCTTGGCGAAGGCTTCCTCGTTGGGGTTGGAAATAGTCGTCTGGTCAGCCATGATGAGGTTTAGTTAGAGTGGATGGAGAATTGTAGGAAGGATGGTTGGTGGAAAGGGGGCAAGGGAAATTTAAAAGACGGTCTGCAAAGTAAGGTCCTCCCCCTCGAACCAAAACAACCTGCAAGGGCGATCTCACCGTCTGATTGGCTATCGCGGGTGATCAAACCCCGTGACAGATCTTGCCCTGAGGCACCAAGTACAAGTGCCAACCGGAAACGAACTGAAAATGAATTGAAAGAAGTAAAGTAAGCAAATATATAAAAGCTATCTAACTTGGTTCTATAGGCAAGTGATAACCCCAGGCATCAGCAATATTACAACATACTAGTACGCTACCTTTGTCTGCATTTGTGAAGTGTGAAGAGGCAACTTTCATAAATTTCATATTATAACGCATAATATCAGCTATTCCTTTACTGAATCATGAAAGTAAATCAGCTTTCAAGAGCAAAACATCTTTCCACAGACGTTGCATCATTGCCCCACCATTTTGGCATCGAAATTTGCTTGCCTGCTCCGAAAAAGAAGAAGACCAGCAACATGTTGAGATTAAATCCAGCATCAAACGCAGCAGCAAGTAAGTAATTGTACCGCTTCCAAACCTCGAAATGGCGACGATAAGCCCAATACATTACAACATACCCACCAATAATGGCAGATGTGTAACCAGTACTGATGTTACCATAGAACATCGCCAGTCCCCCAAAGAAGATACTGACATTCCACAGGTCAATTCGAAGCTGAGGGAAGAATCGGTGGAAACAGAAGAGAATGGGAGGAATGGCTGCCCCTATAAGGAATGACCAGGGAAGCACGGCCATTTCTGTCTCAGCAAAAAGCCTCTTTGGACCAAGCACAGCGTACTGAACTCCCATTGTGTTTGAAGTCCGCAAGGACTGCCCTGTCCATTGATTTAATGGGTCCATTTTTTTACCAGTCAAATAATCTCCTTTGGTGTCCATGATCCAACGAATGACAGCATAGTTGATTGGAACACCCATACAAGTGCCGAAAACTTGAGAGAAGAAAACCGTGCGGGGCGGAATGTGCATGTAGTGACCGATCTTTTGGTCCTGGAGCATATACTGCGCACGATACCAGGCGTCACCCGCAATAGACCCATAGACAGAAGGGCCACAGGGGTGTTGGTGGGCCTCTCCGGCTTTTGTATGGACCATGTAGCCGTACATGAGTTCGTTGAAAGAGCCCGTCTCAAGCTGGTAGTTGGAAATGGCGTAAAGCCAAGCAAAAGGGATGACCAGGATGGCAGCACTCGCAAGTGCCACAAACAACGTCCAGATCGGGATGAAGAGATGTCCGAGTGCAAGGAATACAATCAGAATGATAAAGGCTACGGAGAATAGAATAGCATACCACCACCATGGAATCTCTTTGTACTGTCTCTGGATAACGTTGAGACGGTCGTGATACTGGTGATGAATGCTTTCACTCTTCGTGGATTTCTCTGCCTTGCGAGACGACCAGATCCTTCGGACATTCCCGGAAACCTGTGCGTATCCAAATGTCAAGATCCAAGTGACCGCTGCTGGAAGTTTGGCGTAGTCGAAAAATGTCGCCCATACATTTTGCAACCCCATATACATCGGCCCATACTCCTCATAAGCGGTCATGTTCAGATGATAGTCCGGGGTGAGTACATCGAGGGTCGGGTAGGTTGTACCATTTCCCAGGAAAAGGCTATTTGACATGAGTCCATGCTTGAAAGAACCTAGATTCCCCCACTTTGCTGCAGGAAGTAGGACCCAACAATTGAAAGCAAAGGCCAAGAACAAGATGACCTGAGTCCAGTATGGGGTCGTCATGATAGAGGATCCATTCCAATTCACGTTTGACCAGTCCAACGAGAGATTGAGGAAGCCCATTCCACCAATGCCTGAGCCAATGAAGTTGGCCACCGGATTGCGAGGTGCTACCCAACATAGGAAGGCCAAAGATGAGGCGAACGGGAAAACATACTCTGGAAGGAATTGCCACATGGTCATCCCTAGAAGCGCAAAGAAGAACACCTTCATCTGGCGCCGAGCGAGAGCCGACGAGGTGTCTGTTTTGCGGAAAGTCTCGAACAATGTTGTCTGCATCAAAGCCTGGGGCCAGATGTACTCCGGGTCAGGCAAAAGGATCTGACGGGCAAGAGCAGCAAAGGAGTAGCCAATCCATACGATCGAAAGCATGAAGAAGATTGCAACCGCCGGATTGACTCGTGTACCGTACCAAAGCTCTGCTAGGACGATAGGAGCATATCCCAGATTGTACGTAGCTCCAGAAGCTGCAGTCAGTGTGACCAAGACATGCTCCTTGATGCTCCATGGGGCGGGTTCAGGCTAAAAGAAAAGCGAGTGCCAGGTAGTCCAATCTTCCAGTCCGGAAAGACTCTGGCCATAAAGTGACCGGCATAGTGACAGGCTATTTGAACAAAGAAGATGGAGTATGGTGCCTTCGTTGTGCGGAAGTAACTCATTTGCGACAAAAAGGCTCCAGGGATAACAAAGATGATCGAGAGCACAAAGTAACGAAAGGTGATCGTCGGTAAGTTGGGGTCATCGGTCAGGTTGATCAGTTGTCTCACGGACAAGGGCAATGCAGCAATCTCGGGGTTATCGTGTGTCTCTTGTTCAATGGCGGCTGTTTCCCCCTTGAAATGGAGGCTTTCTTCGTCCACTGCGGTGTCCGCCACATTTGGGCTTTTAGAAGGGAACTCTAGACCCTCTGAGCCCATAGTCCCTTGATCTATTTTGACCTCGAATTGGTCCTCGGGCCTCTTACTCTTCAATGCAGTGAACATGTCGAAGAGGATTCAGAAGAATCCAGAGGAATCCTAATGAGATACGATAGCCCATGAAATATATTCTCTCAAAACTAAATCTACTTTAAAAATGTCTCATGATGTGCGACTGGGGTAAATATTCGCAATCCTAAAGAGATAAAGAAGGAATTCCCGATTGGATAGGAAATGCCACCTGTGCATGTTACATCTACAAGGGTAAGGAGAAATGCTTAGCGCGGATGGCGCAAGGCTTCTTGGCCCAGCCTTTCTAAGGCTTAGGAAGAATAAGAAATATGAGGCAACTGTAGTTTCTCCGGAGTAACTCCGATTTGTTTAGAACGGGATAGATTACAGATGTTCCTACTCCATAACTCTCTCTCTGTACTGTGTACTCCGCACTCCGTAGGTAGGATACACATCAGGCTCTTGGAAGGGGAATTAGAGGGTTCCCATGTTTACTATTCTACATGATATGGCTAGATGAGACACAGGTTCTTAAGTTCTTTATTAAGTTCTTTATGTTGTATAAGCATGTAGCTAGATCATTCAAGTTAATACCTTGGTGAGACTGAAAGATAGTCTGAATTGACTTTTTAAGAAAGTGTGAGAATTTAGCCATCTATAAATGTTACCTGCATGCCTAGGTAGATACCTAGATAGATAGGTGATGGATATGATGGATGTGGAAAGAAAAGCCGTGGAAGGTTCCATGGGAACCTTAGGCAGCTATGATTATATAATATACTGTGTATTTCCGGAAAAACACACATCCGAAGTTAGTCAGCAGATTTCAAATGGTCATGAACTCACTATGACGCATACATAACTGACCATACCATTACCAATAATACCTTCACCCCAAGACAACCCAAAACATATAATCATACGGTCTCCCATGGTGACCAGTATTCATCCTGTATTAATACCATATTTGACACCGCCTTAAGGGTCATCCCACTATTACATCATACAGCCCCGCCATAAAAAAAGCTGAGAACGTCGAAGAAGAACATGAATCGGAGTGAAAAAAGGAGGAATTGACATCGTCGATAAGGAGTTTATAGACAATCAAGTAATTTGTAGACTTGACGACTCCACTAGGCTCATCTGGAACCTACTAAAGTCTTGATGAAGGACGTAATGAAGTGGTTGCTGGGCCATCGAAGCTCATGGAATCTCATGGATCCCTATGGAAGCCTCCCTCTAGAAGCTTCTGGAGTAATACACCGCTCACTATATAGGAGCTTTTCTCAGCCCTCGTCCTTTTCCTCTTCTTCTTTCCTTCTCTCATCAAAATACCCTTTGACTCTTTGTACACTACCTACCCTCTTGCCTCACGAATCTCTTTCTTACCTTTTCTTTTCTTTTTTTTTAACGATTACACACATTCACCATGGCTCCCGCCGTCGGTATTGATCTGGGAACCACCTACTCCTGTGTGGGTGTCTTCCGTGACGACCGCATTGAAATCATTGCCAACGACCAGGGTAACCGCACCACCCCTCGTTCGTCGGTTTCACCGACACCGAGCGTCTCATCGGTGATGCCGCCAAGAACCAAGTCGCCATGAACCCCCACAACACTGTCTTCGATGCCAAGCGTCTCATTGGTCGCCGTTTTAACGACGCTGAGGTTCAGGCCGATATGAAGCACTGGCCTTTCAAGATCATCGAGAAGGCGACCAAGCCCGTCATCGAGGTTGAGTTCAAGGGTGAGGCCAAGCAGTTCACCCCTGAGGAGATCTCTGCTATGATCCTCGTCAAGATGCGTGAGACCGCTGAGGCTTACCTCGGTGGCACCGTCAACAATGCTGTCATTACTGTCCCTGCCTACTTCAACGACTCTCAGCGTCAGGCTACCAAGGACGCCGGTCTCATTGCCGGTCTCAACGTCCTCCGTATCATTAACGAGCCCACCGCCGCTGCCATTGCATACGGTCTTGACAAGAAGGTCGAGGGTGAGCGCAACGTTCTGATCTTCGATCTCGGTGGTGGTACTTTCGATGTTTCTCTTCTGACCATCGAGGAGGGTATCTTCGAGGTTAAGGCCACTGCTGGTGACACCCACTTGGGTGGTGAGGACTTCGACAACCGTCTGGTCAACCACTTCGTCAACGAGTTCAAGCGCAAGCACAAGAAGGATCTGACCACCAACGCCCGTGCTCTCCGTCGTCTCCGCACCGCTTGCGAGCGTGCCAAGCGCACCCTCTCTTCCGCTGCCCAGACCTCTATCGAGATCGACTCTCTCTTCGAGGGTGTTGACTTCTACACCTCCATCACCCGTGCCCGTTTCGAAGAGCTCTGCCAGGACCTCTTCCGCGGCACTATGGAGCCCGTTGAGCGTGTCCTCCGTGACGCCAAGATTGACAAGTCCTCCGTCCACGAGATCGTCCTTGTCGGTGGTTCCACCCGTATCCCCAAGATCCAGAAGCTCGTCTCCGACTTCTTCAACAAGGACGCTAACAAGTCCATCAACCCCGATGAGGCCGTTGCCTACGGTGCCGCCGTCCAGGCGGCTATCCTGTCCGGTGACCAGTCTTCCAAGTCCACCAACGAGATCCTGCTTCTCGATGTCGCTCCTCTTTCCCTCGGTATTGAGACCGCTGGTGGTGTCATGACTCCTTTGATTAAGCGCAACACCACTATCCCCACCAAGAAGTCCGAGACCTTCTCCACCTACTCCGACAACCAGCCCGGTGTCCTGATCCAGGTCTTCGAGGGTGAGCGTGCTCGCACCAAGGACAACAACCTCCTCGGAAAGTTCGAGCTTACTGGCATTCCCCCCGCTCCCCGTGGTGTTCCCCAGGTTGAGGTCACCTTCGATGTTGATGCCAACGGTATCATGAACGTCTCCGCTCTCGAGAAGGGTACCGGAAAGTCTAACAAGATTACCATCACCAACGACAAGGGCCGTCTCTCCAAGGAGGAGATCGAGCGCATGCTTTCCGAGGCTGAGAAGTACAAGGAGGAGGATGAGGCTGAGGCTGCCCGTATTCAGGCCAAGAACGGTCTTGAGTCCTACGCCTACTCCCTCAAGAACACTCTTTCTGAGGGCAAGCTCCAGATCTCCGACGATGACAAGAAGAAGGTCGAGGACAAGATCAGCGAGGTCATCGGCTGGCTCGACAGCAACCAGACTGCTGAGAAGGACGAGTACGAGTCTCAGCAGAAGGAGCTTGAGGCTGTTGCCAACCCCATCATCTCCGCTGCCTACGGCGGCCAGGCTCCCCCTGGCGCTGGTGCCCCCGAGGGTGCCCGCTCCGCTGACGAGGTCGAGGAGAAGCCCGAGGAGCTTGACTAAATGTTTCGCTCTGAATGATTCTTGATTATTTGCCATTTGGCACTCGTTTCCTTTCACGTCTTGTTTTACGAACTTATGGGGTATCAAGGTTTCCTTTTGCGCATGATTGCATAGATACAAGGTTATCTCTTTTTCTAGGGAAAAAAAAGCCTAGTGAATCAAAATTCTTTCTAATTCAAAAAAAAAAAAAAAAAAAAAAAAACCCTCTTTCTGTACATCGTAGATCATAAGAGAATCCAAACAGCCCTCGTTCGGACCTTCGGGCCATCCACACTTAGGACTGAAACTATACGAAAATTGCATCCTCCCGGTGCCTATAGAGTGACCATTCCATCATTCCATGCTATTACCAACTTTTGTAGATATGTACAAATAGAACACGGAGTACAAGACTCAACAACCAATATTAGTTCTCGGCGAGAACCTCCCAAACCAAAACTCCAAATCGATGATATAGCGCAAGGTTCTGTTTAAACATCCTGGAAGTCTCCGTTCCACCACCGCTGTAACCGATGGCCGCTCGTTTGTACGATGCTTCCGTATGTGATTTCTGATGCGCGGTCGGGGTGCTGTTCGCGCTGGTCACGGCGAATGCGGGTGAGGGCAGCAGAGACACCCATAGCCAGGGCGAAGAGGGGATCCGCGATCCTATTCAAATTGACGTTAGAACGGTGTGTCTCTTGTCGGAAACGAACTTTTAGAAAGTCTTTCTTTGTACCTGGAGATAAGGTAGACAGGCATGATGCTCTGTGTCTTGGAAAACAAAGACGGGTGGTTTTGGCGATTCAAGATGCTCGTACATCCAAGAGCTGGAGAGAAGAGACACATCACGTGATGCGGAACTGCTTGCTGATCAGTTCATGCCCCCATGTCTTCCTCAACAACACATCTCCGCCATGCATTTCTCGCTCTCCTCTCTTGTCCTGCTAGGGATTAGCAGTCTGGTATCTGCCAGCTCTTTGACAATCACCATTCCTGCCTCTAGTCCCCTCCCAAACCCACATGTCCTCCCCGCAACCAGCCATGCCACTCTCACTAGTCTCCCCTCTGGTGGGAAAGATCACATCCTGTCCGCATCACTGACCCGCTCGGCAACATTTGTGTTCCATGATCTTCCATACTCCGGTCCAGATGCTCAGCCCGAGTCCTACTTGCTCGATATCCGCTCTGCTGGCGACTACGTCTTCGCCCCTTACCGTGTCGATGTTGCGGCTGATGGATCAATTCTCGGTATCTGGGAGACTTTTCGCGGGAACCCGTGGGATAACCGTGGGGCAGAGAAATACATCGTGGATATTGCTGGAAAGAAGCAGATTGATGTGGTTGTGGAGGCCAAGGTCCTGGGACGGAAGGTCTTTTATGAGCAGCGCGCGCAATGTAAGCTTCCCTTCTCCCGCAGATGCAACCTGCAGTAAATGTCTTCAGTTGTGTTAATGATGGATTGAATCGCAGTCTCTCCATTGAGTCTTGTCAAGAACCCGATGGTGTTACTTGCGGTTGTCGCGCTGGGTCTCATGTTTGTCATGCCCAAGCTCATGGAGAACAGTATGTCTCTTCCCCTTCATCCTAACCGATCTTTGTGCCTAACCCTGTTGCCTAGTGGATCCCGAGATGCGCGCCGAATTTGAGCAACATTCTCGCTCCTCACCCATCACCGGCGCCACTTCCAATGCCATGGCTGGTGGCGGGTTTGATCTGGCCAGCTGGATGGCGGGCACTGGTGGTCCTAATCCCACGACCAACAATGCGGCCCAGGCTGGTTCAACCGGTCGAGATACCAGTGGTCCTGCCCGGAGGCGCGGATAGAAGATCATCACTTCCTTATATTGACCGTTCTTGACATGGTATCTTGTCATTGTTTCGTGGCTGATTGTATGATACAAAATTAACTGAAGCTGCTCATGGCTCATAAAGCTGGAGCCAAATGCCGATAAATGGCTAGAGCTGTTTAGGCGAAACAAAAGCAATGCCCCCAGATCCCTCCCGATACCAGAGCGCCTATAAGTCCCTCGAGCTGTACACGGGCCTGTCCCATATCCCGAAGTCCATCCTAGTAACAAACCAATGGAGAAAAAGAGCAGAACAATCAAATAAATCGAAACGCAACCGAGCTCAGAAGTCCCCTCCTCCGAAGTCACCTCCTCCGAAGTCATCACCACCACCATAATCATCACCGCCGCCGCCGTAATCACCGCTGTCATGATGGTCATCAATAGCATCAGCAATCAGCATACCGCCAAGCAAACCACCACCAACACCCAGAGCAGCAGCACCGGCAGTTCCCATACCCCCACCTTGTCTGCGGGGCGGTTGCTGTGGGTAATATCCACCACCTCCGTATCCCGGTCCGGGGGGTCCATATCCAAACTGGGGGTTATGTTGCGGAGGATAGCCTCCACCACCGTAGTATGCACCAGGGGGAGGACCTTGCTGGGCATACGAGGCGTACTGTTGCTGTGGCCGAGACGGCCTGCTGCTTGAGCTCGAACTCTTGCCCAGCAGCTTGCTGAAAAATCCACCCTTGCTGCGCTTCTTTTCGTTCTCAGGCATCGGGCTATGCGACGCTGGGCCGGCCGCATATCCGCCTGGCCCGGTGGATTGCGGCCGCGAGGCATCGTTGTAGTAGTCTGATGATGCGCCACGATCTTCCAGTCCGGCTCCGGTTCCTCGTATGCCAGCCCGAGCGTCTTCCTCAGCTTGGAGCTTGGCGGCAAGTCGTGCGTCTTCGTCGATTGTGTGAGGGCTGGCGTTGCCTGGGCTAGTGTTTGTTGAAGGGTTATAGGGGTTGTTCGATCCCATGGGTTGCTTCTTGTCTCCCACACCGGCTATTGCTGCTGGGTTGCCAGGCCCTGAATTGCTGTACGATGGCGGGAGAGAATCGGTTGGAAGACTGGCGTCACCGCGCGATGGGGGAGCTTCAGGGCGGTCCCATTGCGATTTGCCCGTTGCAAGGTCCACATAATACCTGGCTGATTGTCAGTATTTTGGACTTCGTTAAGATGGATAAATACATACCAAGTCTGGTATCGATCGTCATACTGCGCTTTCCATCCCTCAGGTACCGAGGGCGGGGGAGGCCCGGAGGGCGGGGCGAACGACATGATGTGACAGGTACGATTAGATTGAATATGTTGCAAGACTGAAAACTTGAATTGTGGCAATATTCAATTAGTTTAGGTTCAGAGGAGAGAAGATAAGAGTGTGTGTAAGCGGGAGAGTGAGGATGAGAGTGAGGATGAGAGTGAGGATGAGAGGTCATGCTTCTTCTATGGATACCTATGATATGTACTCGGGACGTAAGCGGAGAGTTGTGGCCTCAGGCACCTGAACTGCGCCTCCCGAGGCGGTGATGTCATGGTATATATAAAGGCCATTTATAGTAACATCATATATTAACATGACATATTTACGGAGTACGGAGTGCAGGCTACCACGTTCAAGATCTTAGCCTATCGGTCATATTACTCCCATGTACACAAACATTATTGATGGCTCTGTAACTGAATTTACTATTCAAGTAAAAAGGAAACCCCAAATCAGAACTCCACGCTTCAATGCTATGATGCTAAACACATCAATATCAAGAAATGTGTCATATTAGACTATCTCTTTTTGGATGTTGGGGTCAATTTCTCCACTGGCCGGGAACCAATTATCATCCTCAAGAGCCTCTAGGAGCTCCTCAAGGTCAAACCGATGTCGGTTTGACGTCTCCGTGTCTGAGTCCAGGAGAGTCAGGTCAACATCTTCTGTGTTGCTGATTATCTGACGCGCCACCTTGCGAGCCTTCTTTTTGCTCCGAGATTTCTTTTTCGCTTTGTCTTCTCTCCGGCCTTCTCCGTTGTCTCTTTTTCCCCCGCGGTCCTCTTTCTCATCTCGATTCTCGTCTTGGTTTTCTTCCCTCTTCACTTCCATTTCCTCGGCCTTTTTTTTCCTCTTCTTCGCCGGCCGGGATGAGCCAAGGGAAGACAAAGATATAGGGCCCTGGTAGAGGAACGTAGAAGGATCATTCTGCTCCTGGCGCTTTCTCTTGTGGAATCCTCGATTTCGTATTTCAGCGAGTTGTATCTGTCTTTCCACTTCTCGTCGCTGGTTCAGATCAAGGTCGGCACGATCTCTGGGTGGCGGTCCATCCAACTGTTGGCTCTGGTATTTCTTGAGCAAAGGAACATCTCTAATTCGATCAGAAGAAACGTCTCGCTTGACGTCCCTAGCCCACAAGGCAAAAGGCCCCGTGTAAGAGGGCCCTTGACCCATACCAAATGTTTCGTGCTTAACAACCTGGCCGGAGGAGACAAGCTGGTTTCCTGCAAGGACGCCACTATCACTAGGCTTTTCGGGCTCTGGGGCGTGTTCGAACTCGAAAGTGGTTATATTAGGGTCCGAACAAGGCCCCGATGATAGCACGTGCACGCCTCCTCCAGAACCCCCGACAAGGAGATGAGACTGATCTTCGGTGAAGGATGCGCACATGATCTCCTCATCAAAAGATGCGACATCCTCAAGAAGGACATCTTCAGGTGACCGGCGAATATCCCACCGTTTGAGAACACCATCGGACGCGCCGGTGTAGAACTGGTCCATGGACGAACCCCACAGAGCTACCCTGACGCCCACGTCTGCCGTTTCCCGGGTTCTTTGGTGATCAATTGGGTTAAGCGGGGCCTTATGGCGAAGTTCGTGAAGAATTGCATCACCCTTGCGACTATCCCAAACATAGGTTTTGCCATCCGTGCAACTAGCGGTGACATATGTGCCGTTCGAATCCATTGGACAAAAACTGACCTCATTGACATCTAACGCCGGACAGGAGAATTCCATCACGGACGGCACGCGTTTTTGGAGGTCGCAATTAAGGCTAAACACTCTCACAATTGATTTCGTGGTAACGCCGATACCTTTAATCCGTGCATTGTGAGGGTCTTCAGGACTGGCCGTTGCAAAAATGGGCAGTGAAGAGTGCCACTTAATGTCAAAGACATTATGTGAAGTAGAAGCCATCCTGATGGTTTCAAATGCAGATTCACGGGCTCGCCACAGGCCTAGGTGACCTTTGTATATTGGATCCTCCCCTGGCTCGGCCAGACCTCCAGCTAAGAATTCCAGAGTCGATGGAGTATGACCCCAGGCCAGGGCCGTTGACGAGAACTCAAAATTGGACTTATACCGTGCATCGCGGTCGAGGGGAAGGAGAGTCGATGTCAAGTTTTCCGGATCCCGTGTGTCCCAGACCAAAATTGATTCTGTCCCTGTGGCCAATATATCTGGATTGAATTTCGAGACTGACATCACTGCCACTCGGGACTCATGCTGCAAAGTATGAGTGCAGGATACGTTGCGGATTGATTCCACGTCCCAAATCTTGACGGTTTTGTCAAAACTGGCGGTGTAAAGTCGGTTACCAATCCACTGCATATTATTGACGCTCATGAAAAGCCGTGGGTCATCAACCGGTGACGTTGTTGGACGTGGAATCCAATGGTCCGGGATTTCCTTTAGACGATTGCTCTGAAGATCACCTAAAAGAAGATTGTTGGCCTTGTTATACTGCATATTATGTTCGTCTGACTTAGCTGCGGCGCCTGCCGCAAACTGAGTGCCATCAGGCGACCAAGCCAGAACAAGCAGATCGCCCGAAGCACCTTGCCATGATTTCCATGGTCTTAGGTCCGAGACCACATCAGTGACGATGGGGCGATGATTTCCGCCTCCAAGCTCACGGCTGTACAGCAGCTTTTGGACATTTGCACGACGTGGTGGGACACGACGCGGCTCCTGTGGAGAAGATGACCCGACTGTGTCCGGAATAGCTTTGACAATTGTGTCCGGCTCTTCCAATTCCAGGGGAACATTCACCCAAGGATTGGCGTAATAGTTGGTTGGCTGGACTCTATTTCGACTAGAACGACGGATGAAACTTTGCTCGGCGGTCGGTGATATCGACCGCGAATGAGGGGATTTGGATGCAGATGGCATGACGTCCGGTGGGTAAGAGAAGTGCTGTTTTGACTTAGGAGCAACTACCTCATCGTTCCTACTGGCATTCGAGATTGCCACGCTCTCCCTAAGAGTCCGTTGGCGCTCGCGATGGCTCGGAGAGATGCTATGTGAGGAAGAAGTGGAGACAGAAACTGATTGGGGAGACGGAAGTCGGGAAGGAGCGCGGGAGGAAGCGCGCGAAGAAGCGCGACGGGAAACCCGGATTGGACTGCCAGGGGAAGGAGCGGCAGAGTGGGCAGGAGAAGGTCGAGTGACATGGCTGCCACTTGATGAACGAGTGAGTCGAGGTGATATTTGGCGAGGTGAGGCTTCACTGGGCTGGACTTCAGGCTGTGGAGTCTGCCAGGAATCTCGGACCTCGTCTCTTGTACGGTTAGAGGTTGCCGGAGTTGATGAATTCTCTGATAGAGAAGAGACCCTAGAATACTGCAGTAGCAAACGCAGAGTCTCACGTTGAATATCTGGGTTTTCCGGAATGCTTCGGGCTGACAGACCAGGGAATGCAGGGACTATACCCCGGCCGTTAATACTGGAAAAGCCGTGAGACATTTTAGTGCCACAGCTGATGTTCTGAGCTAGGCAAAAAGGAAAAGAAAGGTCAGGCAGGTATGAAGAGCATAAGGAAGAAGGGCTCTCTCACCTGTGTAACTTGGTTGATATTGATTTGGGCTCGCTCACGTCTGGTGTCGGACGATGGCAAAGTGAGGAAGACATAACATCGGCCCCCTCAGCTCCCACTTTGTTCACACTGAACCTGAGGTTTCCGTTATTGCCTTTCTAACTCGCCGCTTTAAGTCTGTTTCTGTTCCTTTCTGTAACAGAAGCAAGCCTATGTCTTTGGACGGTCTTGCTAGGAAAGAAATTATCCCGGTATAACCTTGGCAGCCCTAATAGAGCTGACCTAGGCAATACAGCCGTTCAGGATATTGTCTCTAGAGGGGTATAAAAGACAATATCTGTAATGAGCGCGAATCTTCCAAGTCAGGGGTATGAGAGTCACAAAGGCGATAGGACAATTCGACGGTGGAGGCACGCTTGGATCTGTCAGGCATTAGGAGTTATCCCACCTAAAGGGACCGAGAGAAGCATACCTGGCAGAAATACGTGTAGATGCTCAAAGAGGTATTGAGTAACAGAGGAGCAGGGGAATAGAAAACTGAACCCAGATTTGCAGAAGACACAGGAAGTGTGGAGAAATGGAGCAGAATCGCGTCAAGAACATTAAGAACGCGATAACGCGGGTATGAGCGGCGATGGGCGGTGAACCCAACGTAAAGGCGGTCAGGTCTGAAGTATGGGACCTTTTTTTATGATTAAAAGGAGTATAAGAATGAATTCCAAATAACTAAACTACATATGTACATATTTGCAGAACACCTGGGTATCGCTTTAAAAGAGTTCCCAAGAGCCCCCCAAGAACTTCGGAGAACAGAACTTTCACCCAAAGTCAATTCTCTATAGTGGGCAAGTGAAAGTCAGCCCGTACTCTCTCATTCCGAGCACTTGAACAAGCATGGTGGAATTGAGCGTCCGAGCCTTGTCTCTCCAAGGAATGTGACCATTGGAGTTATCACATAGGTCTAGCAGACTGGGGATCATTTCCTGTCTATTTAGCGATGCGGCCCTTTCTACGGGCAGACACCATCATATCATACAGCACATCTTTAAACGCAAAAAGGAATGCAGCAGTGATGGCGCTCTGGGTGACCTTGGGCCCAATACCTTATTGAAGATATGTCAGTGAATAGCAACCCGGTGTAACTTCGCAAGATTCGCTTACCCTTGTAGAGTCCCTTCCAGCCTTCTTCCTGGATGATCCTCTTCAGGCTTCCGTTCAAGCTCTCCTTGGGGCCATCCTTGCTGGCTACATGCGCTCGGCTCTTGATGGTGATATATGGATAGGTGAGGCTGGTGGCCATAATCTTTCCCAGTGCGCCCAAGTAGAACGCATCCTTCGGCGTCATACGCCGGCGGCGCTCTACCACGTTTTTCAATTGCTCGAAAATGGTGTATTGCAGAATTGGGTTAATCACCAGGACCAATGCTGGGAGGACGCCGGCAAATAGGGCCTTGGGGCCCTCCTGCCGGAGCAGGTCCATTAGGGTGCTGAGGGTGGATGCCTTTGGTTTCTTGGCACCAGGCAGTGTTTCCTCCGCCTCAGATTTGCGAGCAGTCATGCGAGTGTTGATGACCCAGATCGGGTTGGTAATCAGCACCGTGGCGCTCCCTGCAATGGCACCCGCAATCATAGACTCCACCGTCGTAAGCTTTTTCGAGGCTCGGCCTCCCTGGATGGCGGCCTTCTCAAAGACCGCACGCGTGAATTCATACCAATAATAATACACAAAATTGGTGACGCTGATTCCAAACAGCGCTGATTCCAAGCCGGAGTATAGTCCCGAGATGCCTTCTCTCTGTACAATGCGGCGTACAGCATCAAGGGTGGTTGAGTGTGCACGCTTCGACTCGACTTGGGCTCTTGTCGACAAAGTGATCAGAGGGTATCTGGAGTGGGTATGGGGTTAGCGGCAGCGATGGGGAAAACGCGGGGAAGCATACGTCAAAACCATCGACAGAACCCCCCTCCTGCACCCGCCAGCGCGTGCGCGATGTTATCGCTCTGCTGAACAGCAGTAGATGCTGCCTTGCTTGGCTCGGCTCCTGGTTGAGACATGATGGGAAGAGCTGGATTATTGAACTGTGTTCAGGTGTAAGGTATAACCTGTAGAGGGCGGAAGAAGATGAAATATGTCAGGAGGTAAAGAACGTTTAAAACATTAAGACCATCGAGATGATTTGTCGGCTTGAAGGGGGGATGGGATGTTCATGACGTTTTGCCGAAGTGCTGTGTGCCTCGGCAACTCCACTGCATTCCGAAACGCCCATAGCGTAGATTCACCTTGTACAAGATTATTTGATGGATTTGGTTGGGTTTATGGAGGTCCTCGGTACCTGCATCCTAATAAAGTGACCTTAAAATGTGTCACATTCGAGTAAACTGAAATTGGTAATATCTCCGAACTACCTAGGTATCCTCATTATATGTGTTAACGATCTATAATATAGGAGTTGGCGCCTGTGACTTGCATGTGATTATATATCGTCCTAGACGTCCTGATAGGGGATCCGAATATGTATGCGTTTATATTTGACTCGGGAAATCTACATAGTACAACGAACTGGTTTACCGAAAAAGAAGATACAAAGTAGCCTCGTGAGGCAGTATGCCTCGAGTCGCAAGGTTCTCGCTATTAGTCCATTCACAAGTGAGAAATCCAACCTACAAAAAAAAAAAAAGCGAAAATAGGAAATAGAAAATAGAAAATAGAAAGGTGAAAGGGGGAAAGAAAGACACAGAGAGAATGATGGGCCAAGGTAATAGAGCAGAGACGTGGCCAGGAAATCATGAGAACGCAGAAACCGGCGGTAATCGCATAAGCAAACGCAGTAACGAGGATAGAACGCAGGCCGTCTAAAGCAAATCCAAGGCAGGAAAGAACCCCCAACGGCATCATCATAACGATTGCCAGCTCCGTACAGAAGCTCCTCCTTGCCCGTCAGGAACATGTCGAGTTTCCAAAGGCCTGACAAGCCTGACAAGCCTGACTTCTGCCGATTAGATACCACGCCGCTTGAAACCCCTCAATTCATGATGTAACATTGCGCCAAAGTGAAGCACCGTACCACACAAAGAGAACATCGTGTCGTTTAGCAGCAGCCACCTGCCGATCCAGACTGGACACCTTGGCCCTGGCCAACCTGCACAGTCGGCTTGTTGTTGACAGTGGCCGTTCCCATGCGTTCCTTGATCTGTCGTGCCATTGTCAAGAATGCCTGCTCGACATTGGACGCGTTCTTGGCCGAAGTTTCGAGGAAAGGAATTCCGAGGCTGTCGGCGAACTCCTGTAAAAGTGCAATCAAGACATGTTAATAATCTGCCCCAACGGTGCTTTCTGGGTTTGCCTTTAGACATACCTTGGCAACGGTGTATTCCACGACCTTCTTGTCCTCCATATCGCTCTTGTTTCCAACGAGCAGCTTGTTAACACCCTCGGTAGCATATCGGTCAATCTCCTGGAGCCACTGCTTCACGTTGTTGAAGGAATCCATGTCAGTGACATCGTAAACCACGCAAATTCCATGAGCGCCCCTGTAGTAAGAGGATGTAATGGTACGGAATCGCTCCTGGCCGGCGGTGTCCCACTGCATGTATTATTAGCTTTGCTCCAAATAGTTGGTGTTCAATATAGCCATACGATCTGAAGTTTCACCGTCTTGCCATCGAGCTCGATTGTGCGGATTTTCTATGATGACCTGTCAGCACCGCTATTCTGTTGCGGTTGAATACTCTGCAACTTCCGAGACGTACGAAGTCAACGCCGATTGTCGAGATGTAGCTTTCGGTGTAGGTATCATCAGCGAAACGAAGCAGCAAGCAAGACTTTCCAACACCGGAGTCACCGATGAGGAGCAGTTTGAAGAGGTAATCGTATCTATCTCGATGGTTAGGCAACGGAGATCGGCAAGTTTGGGGATTTAGGTCGTGTGACGGTCAAGTCAGCGACGCGACGGTACTCTAGAAATCAATATCACATCAGTCATATTCAACACACAGGCAGACTCATATAGTCGACCAAATCAGGGCGCATAGAAGGGCATTTGGGGGGTGGATAGGAAATGGGGAAGGCTTACCACTCGGGATTCATGATGAGATTTGGGAGGCGGAGAAGGTGAAATGAAAACTGAAGAGAAACACACAAGTCCAGAGGAATATAAAGGAAAAAACGAAGTTGATGGAGTCGAAGTTCCTAGGAAGTCGGGGGAGGGGACAATGATGGAACAGTCGCCTGAAATGATAGGAGGTGCAGGGAGGCAGACGCACCTGATGCGCAGCTTTGTTTCACGTCACAACCACCTGGCACTTCTCGGGATTTCTGTGTTTTCCTTATTTTCTATACATACATGCCTCTTCTTAATCTTTAGTCGGCTTTTTACGAAATATATTTATCACAGGGGTCATTCTATACTTGAATCCTCGTCACATCTCCGAGATCACCTGCTCAACTGATGTTATCCCGTGCATAAACTCAGCCTCGTGGATACTAGACCAATGACCTTTTTACATTATATCTAAAGCAAGGAATTCAGGTTGAACAAATATACTGTTGAAAGAAGGAAGAGAAAAAGAAAGAAAGAAAAACATAAAGCCACATGTTCGTAGATGCGCATTTATGCGTAACCGTGTGCCTGCAGCCATTCAAGAACCAGCGCCTCCTCACGCTCCTTATAGGATGCATTAGTTCGAATGTTGTCGGAGACAATCACGAGTGCACGGTCATAGGCACCCGTTTCCTTGTCCTTGAAGAAGGTCGCAATCTCGTCACTGATCTGGTGATCGGCAAACTTTGATAGACCCATACGGACAAAGCGCTCAAACACAACGTTGTTAAATGACAATCGTGTTTCAACAGCAGTCCAGTTGTCCTTGATGTATTGCCATAGCAAATGCCGGACCTTCGAGTTGGCGGCCAGAGATACGGCTCCGCTGTGGATGTCCTGGATAGCCACCTTATCCGAAAACACAAAGTCCAAGTAGTCCTTCACCAGAGCAGCATCCTTCGTGCGTCCAAGTGCAGACAGGCAAATCTCTTTGCCGTCCACAGAGTCCGTTCGGATGTACTCTTCCTTAACAGCATCGTATTCCTTACGGCCGCCCTCGGATACGTTGACGCTGAAAATCACTGACCGTAGATTAGTATGGATAGCACTGGTGTCTTTCCCGGTCGCCCAGAGATCAAAGCGGCGCTTGGCCTCTGAGACAAATCTATAAAATATGGAGATTGTGTTAGAGAGTGTTCAACAGCATTCGGACACAAGGGAAAAGAGCTCACCCTTCATGACCTGCATTACAGACCATTCCAATGAGCAGCTTCCGAAGCTGTACAATGAGATAGTCCTCGCCGGGCTTGAACTCCCAACCAGTCCGTTCTGCGGCCGGGGAAGCCAGTTTAAGAGTAAACTGCTTCAATCCTTCGGCCACTTTCTCGTTTTGTGAGAAAACCGAGCGGATGTTCGCCAGAGACGCAGAGACTTGGGACCAAACACTGCAGGATGAGACGTTAGAAATGACAGCAAAATACCATAAGGAGATGTTGCTTACAGATAATTTTGTTCCCCCTTGAATCCTTCCAGAAGAGTCAACAAGGCGGGCGTAGTGCCTTCGCCAGAGACTGCAAGAGCAGCTGCATCACCTAGCAAACCAATCTTGTCCTCGGTGCTTAGGAGATCAAGCGATTGGCCCAGCTTTGCCAGATGCCCGGGAGGATAGTTGGTTCGGTAGAACCCAGACAGGTCCTTGTTGATTTTGTAGAAAGTGTCCTCTCCAACCCCTCCGACGGTGTCGGATTTCGAGGTTAGAGCACGGTTGTCAACAGTAGCCAGTTTCGCTCCGGATTTGATGCCGAGAGGGACCCACCATTTCGTCTCATCCTCCTCTGGTTTCACATCCCCGGTAGACAAGAATCGACTCTGGCTAACGGTAATCTGACCGGGCTCCTCTGCCACGGTGACGACCGGGAAACCGATCTTGCGAATCCAGGGGTCCTAGGACAGATCAGTTAGATATCGAGCTGACCAAATAGAGAGTTAAAGAAACAGCCAAGGGGCGAGTATCTACTTACCATGAAAGAATGCACGTCCTGGCCGGAGGCTTTGCTCAAGGCGGACCACAGGTCATTTGTGGTCGCATTTCCTGTAATTACTCAACATATATTCCTCAAAATCTTCTTCTTTGACGCCCTACCATATGCATGAGATTTGAGATAATCCGCAACTCCACGCAAGAAAGTCTCTCTGCCGAGGTGGACACTCAGCATGCGAATGACAGAGCTCCCCTTCAGGTAGCTGATATGGTCGAAAATCTGGTCGACTTCGAGCGCATTCCGAACGGGAACTTCGATAGGGTGGGAAGCGCGGAGCGAGTCGAGGTGAAATGCTTGTTGCACACCTTCAGCCTGGGAGAACGTCAATATTGGTCTTATCAGGATGTGTATTACCTCGGGCATTCCGTACGACAAACTGAGACCAGACGTTCCATTCTGCTTGCACATTAGATACTGCGTCACAGACTCATCGGCCAGAAGCGAACAAAGCTCACCAGGATAGAAATGATCAACGGCAAGCCAACCGACCCAAGTTGCGAATCCCTCATTCAGCCATAACTCATTCCACCAGTCCATGGTAACAAGGTTGCCGAACCACTGGTGAGCCAGCTCTACAACATGAGTCAGATATCAAAGCCATCTTGAAACATGGATACCTAAAGATCGACGTGGGGACTGACCGTGAGCTACAACATAAGCAATGCGGTTCTTATAGCGATTGTCCGACTTTCCTTCGTCGAACAGAACAGCGGTCGTCCGATAGGTCACAAGACCCCAGTTCTCCATGGCACCCATGGCCTAGAGACCCGCGATTAGCTCAAATGAAAAGCTTGGAATTCGTAGGGAATAAATAGTTACTCACAAACTCGTGAACAGCCAGGAGATCAGCCTTGGGAAGAGGGTATTCAATCTCGAAAACTTCCGAGAAATAGTCAACCGTGCGGTGAGCACATTCCAGTGCAAAGCGAGCCTGGTCTTGAAGGCCACGCGTGGTGTAAACTCGGACGGGAATACTCTTGCCCTGGTATTTGCGCTCGGTCATAGCCTCGACGTATTCGAAGTCACCAACTGCCCAGGCCAGAAGATAGGTGCTCATCACCGGTGTCTTCTCGAACGTGACAAACTTCAGACCGGGCTTGTGTCCGTCCCTTTCGGATTGAACGGGCATGTTGCTCAGTGCGGTCTGTCCCTTGGGGACTTCAATCTCGAAATCGAAAGTGGATTTCAAGTTTGGCTCATCGAAACAAGGGAAAGCCCTTCGTGCATCACAGGACTCAAATTGAGTGCTTAGCATGTAGTAAAAGTCGTCCTCCTTGGGGGTGTCGGCAGAGGGCTCTCCGACTGGCTTATACTTGGAGCGGTAGAACCCGGCCATGGCATTGTTCATGGTGCCCGTAAAGTTGATAGAGAGCACAACGTCTGCCGGCGCAATCTCTTGCGAGAAAGCGAGGGAAACTCGCTCCGATTGCTTGTCGTAGGTGATTCCGGATGCTTTGGCCAACTGGCTCCCTATGAAAGGAAGACGGGTATTAGTCTTCTTCCTTTTCTATATCACACTGATGATGTGCTCCCACACTTACCATCTTTCCCCAATACCTCAGCACTTTGTACTTCGATCTCCTTCGAGTTCAGCACAATCTCGCTGGTAGCACGGGTGACTTTGAGATCGATCTTCAACGCGCCCTTGTATTCCCACGAACCACCGAACTGCAAGTCGAAAAGAGAGACATGGTAGTTGACAGGCTTAGCCCTATTGCTATGTCAATTTTTAATGCTGCAAACCAGAAAGCAGATATGGGCTCAAATTTGGGAAGCAAAAACGAAGCAAAAAGAAAAGAATAACCAGAATGACCCAAGCGGGGCATCACTCACACGTCAGGAAGTGTCTCTCGCTCTTGAGACGCCATCATGCGGACTTCGGCGGAACAATGCCTAATGGGAGGGAATCTCAGGTCTAATGTAGCGACGGGTTTAGGCAGTCGAGGTCGCAGTCGAGGAGAATGCGGGAGAGAAAGTTTGTGTAGTGTGCGAGAAAGAAGAGGAGGGGTAGGGCGGACAGTGACTGGACGGACGACTTGAACTGCTACGCCAGCACGAATGGATCTTCTTCCCCACATCGGGGGAGATATTCTAGCTTAACCGTCTACGGCTATCGTCGGAGCTATGTCAAAAAAAAAAAGCTTAGTTTTGAAGTGATTGAGAGTTGTGACTCGGTGAAAAAGGAGATAGGGAGGATATTCTCCAACGGAGCTCCGTCGGAAGCTTGGACCCATTTTCGGTCTTCCGCATGGATCATCTCTCTCTCTCTCTCTCTCTCTCCACTCTTATCTAAGGACATGGCCGACTCCGACGAAGAATATGTGGGGGAGGTAACGGAAGATGAAGATGATTTACAGGTGACTCGGGGCGATAATTCGCGAGCCAGAAGAAAGCAGCGCGGGGGCGCAGAATGGGAGCTATCCAGAACCTGGGAGACACTAGTGGAGGGTGCAGATGGTACCATAAACTCGACCGTCGAAGGTCTGCTGGAGGCCGGAAAACGGAAACGGTCAGTTCGTTTCCCTTACAGTGTCCGTCCATTCTTGCTAAATTATATCGTTCGTCCAGGCTCCTGAAAGATACGACACCACTACAGCGCGGTATCATTCGACATCTCATCCTAATTCTGGATCTTTCACAATCCATGTCCGAGAAGGACTTGCGACCCACGAGATACTTGTTGACTCTCCGATATGCCCAGGAATTCGTGAGGGAATTTTTTGAACAAAATCCCATCTCGCAGCTTGGTGTCCTCGGCCTGAGAGACGGTCTCGCGCTCCGAGTCAGTGCCATGAGTGGCAATCCAACAGAACACCTCACAGCCATCCAAACCCTCAAAACACAAGATCCGAAAGGTTTGCCTAGTCTTCAGAATGGGTTGGAGATGGCACGAGGTGCTCTTTTGTATGTCTTCTTTACACCCGCTATAAGTAACGAAACTAACCAGTGAATTCAGCCATACGCCTAGCCATGGCACTCGAGAAGTGCTGTTTATATATGGTTCCCTTCTTTCCTCTGATCCTGGGGACATCCACCGAACGATAGACACGCTCATTAGCGACAAGATTCGGGTTGGTATCGTGGGTCTCGGAGCCCAGGTTGCAATTTGCCGGGAACTGTGTACAAAAACCAACGGTGGTGATGAAACAGCATATGGAGTAGCATTGAACGAGCAGCACTTTCGGGAGCTGATGATGGACGTGACTACACCCCCAGCGGCCTACTCACAGAAAGAATCTGCAAGCTCGTTGCTGATGATGGGGTTCCCTTCTCGTACGGTGGAGTCCAGTCCCTCACTCTGCGCATGCCATTCAAAGCCCTCACGAGGAGGCTATCTTTGCTCGCGATGCAACAGCAAAGTGTGTAGTCTTCCTGCTGAATGCCCATCTTGTGGGCTCACATTGATCCTTTCGACTCATCTGGCACGATCGTATCATCATCTATTTCCCTTGATCAACTGGGTCGAGGTGCCGTGGCGTCGAGCCTCGCGAAGCTCCGCTTGCTTTGCCTGTGGTCTTTCTTTTCCATCCGTGCCTCCGGAAGATCACTGGCAAACGGCAGAGAACCAGACCAAGGGGATGAGTGTGAGCAGTCGCTACGAGTGTACCGCGTGCCATAACCACTTTTGTATCGACTGCGATCTCTTTGCCCACGAGGTCGTGCACAACTGTCCTGGCTGTCAAAGTAGAAGTAACCCCCTGCACTCTGGGGCACGCAGCCAAACGTCAGGTGGAGTGGATACCATGGTCTAGGGCGTGGAATTATCTCAATATTGCATTGTTTGGCGGCGCAAGATATCCCTGGATTTTTCTGTTCACAGGCCAAAAGGTAGCATGGGAGGGAAAGGCGTCTGTATATACAAAATACGAATTTTCTCGCAAGTGCCATGTAACTTCCCCGATTTTCGGGGTGAGTAGATAAAGGCCCCAAAGCGTCAAAGGGTGCAGAGTAGAGAACTTGGAGAACGCACCAGAGCAGACGAGCCTCGGCTAGTTAGCTTAGGCTGCCCCACGCATCCTCCGCATCCTCCGCATCCCAGACCTTTTCTGTATTCGAAGAATCATCAAATAATGGCGCAGCCCTCAGAAACTCAGGTCTTCGAAAGGCTACAATCTTACTCCTTCGTATCGGATCCCGAGTTTGCAAATGGCCTCTCAATTATACTTGGCCATCCCAACACCCCCGCCACCGAGGTGGAGATGAACCGGGATGACGACCTCGTCCTGCAAGCAAAGTGTTTCTTTTTCTCCCGGTATGCTGGGAATACACTTCACACAATACGTCGGGTACTAATCCGAGTACAGAAAAGAAAAGCTCACTCCTGCTATTGATTTTGCTGCCTTCAAATCATGGTTAGCATCACGGACAACGGAGCCCCATGGGCTAGGCAATACAGACTTGCAAATCTCCGAAGCATTAGACCCAAGCACATCTGGGACTGAGAGATCAGCGCATCCTGAACCTGCTTACCCTTCGTCGTTCGCGCACATTGTGGAACTCATCACTACGGGGCAGCCAATACCTGGGATCCAAGACATCCCGGACACAGTGCTTAGTGGCCATGATATTTCCAGTGAGAAACCACGGCGACGGAAACCCTGGGAGAAGGATGAAGTGATGACTGCATCCGATGAGACTGCGGGTGCTGCTCCCTGAAATTATGTTCTATCCACATAAGTTTCATGATGGATTATATATTTGATTGGAATAGAATCTGAATAATAACATGTGGTTTTAAAGAAAACTAACGTGACACGCCCCAAGCTTCAATCTATGAGATTGAATAAAATGATAGCCACTGGGGATAGCAAGCCAAATGAATAAATCGGCAAGCAGTGATAACTCGCAATATTGAAACACGGAAATGATTGGGTCAACAGATATTGATAAGACACGGTCAGGCAAACTGGCAAAGACAGACTGTCTGCTTGGAAGCAGAGGGAATGAAATGCTCAAAAGATGCTTTTTCCTAGTTGTTGATTGTCGGTTGATTGTCGGTTTTCCTTTTCCTCTTTTTATCTTTTTATTTTTATTCTTTTCCTTTGCATGGCGATAAAAATGAATATGATGTATCAAATCAAGACACAGTGACACAGGCTCAACGAAGTGGCGCATAATGGGGTCCCCATTGATGTCCACGACCGAAACGACCACTGGACGGGCCCGTGGTGGTGAGTTTGTCTTCGTTAAAGCTGTTGAAACGGCCGATTTGCATTCCAGCCCCAGGACCGGGCCGTGTAGCGTGAGACGGGTTGCAGCAAAGCATGGCCACGCGAGAGCCAAATTTGGAGCCACGAAGAGAGACCATATGTTTCCTAGTTGAATCAGGTTAGACTTCAGACCACACCAAGTAGATAATGGACTGTCAGGGAGCAATACCTAATGTGGCTGGCCACCAGCTCTCGTTGATGAGGCGCGGCGTTCATCAAAATCCATTGGATGAGATAGTTCCCGTACTGGTCACCCGCTACTAAAGAACGAATTAGTATTTCTCATGATGTTAAAGCCCGGGCAACTTACTGTCGATCAATGGCATGCGAGGCCGGTCAGACCGGCCAGTGCAGACACGAGAGAGATAATGATCCATAAACTCGGTGCCGCCAATCTTGAGACATTTTTCCACAATCTTAGATGCGAACTGATCCATGCTGTAATCCACAGCCCAGCGAAGGACATGCTCAACAGCGCGGCTCTTGTCGTGGGGAGCACCGTGCTCGCAGATGTGTTGGATGCACCAGTTCCCGAATTGACCATGAGCAAGTACATCGATCTTCGCCAGTACTTCCTCGATTGCTGGTCGCTTCAAAGATGGTTAGTATTGGTATAATCAATACAAGGAACCGACGGAAAAGCAGGGCAGCGAAAAAGGGGTTGGATGCGTATGGTAGCGCGTCAGGTTGGCAGGGAATCTTACCTTTTCCTCCTCCACGCAATTCTCGAAGATGTTTTGGACGACCAGACTTCCTGTCTCTCCAAGGGCAACCTCGTGCCACATTCCACGTAATGCCTCGTTTACTCTTGCCATCACTTGCGGAGGCTCACCACTCCACCGGAGCTCAAAGAGTTTCTGCCAAACGTGACACGCATATCGATGGACCACCGTCTCCGGAATTCTGCGGAGAAGTTCATGTACCATCATAGCTTTATGCTCCTCTGAAACGCAGTCAAATGCCTTTTGGACCACATGGCAGCCAAATGCATCCATGCTGAGGTTTAGCGTGTTGCCTCTGATCGCATTTGCGATGGCGATGACTTGCTCCGGAGTACCATGTTCAAAGCAGCGTTGTATGAGGAAGTTTCCAAAGCGATTGACCATGAGTGGGTAGGCTTGACGCACAATTGACTCGATAATGTCGTATTTCTGCTCAGTTGTGCCGACCTTGAGCTTTTGTTGTAAGAAAATTGAAGCTTGTTGGTCATTGTTGCAGATGATCTTGTCTACGATGTACTTCCAATCACACGACACATTCTTGTCGAGTAGGCGTCGATAGTTGAGTGGTTCCAGTGGCGACACGTATGTCTGGACGGAATTTCCGCTCATCTGACAAGAGTTAGAATGAATGTAAACAGTACACATATTGTTATCGCTTACCGAGTTGGCCCATGTGGTTTCATTCGTGTTGGCACCTGTGAACTCTGTGGCAGTGGGTGAGAGAGGGCTTCCAATCGGTCGAGGGGGGTAAGGGGGCACTGAGTAAAGTCCGACCTGCTGAAAAGCGCTGGGGGGTCTCTTCGGCGAAGCAGGTGACTTTGTGGTCTGCTCACTGGAGGACCCAGAAGCAAATTCACCCCAAGGGGTAGACTGAATTGGAAATAGAGATCCGCCCCTACTGTTTTGAGCGATGGAACGACGAGCCCCGGTGATGGGCCCTGGGGGATACAACATTTGCTCACCAATGGGACGTGGGTAAAATCCACATGAACTAGGTGAGGACCCCGAGTGTGGTCTTTGCGATTGCAGAGACGGTGGGCCAGCAAACGAAGGATACATGCTGGAGACTCCCCAGAACCGATTTGGGTCCTGGCTTGTAGAGCTGCTAGAGCCTGAAAGGCTCTCTCCGTATTCTCTGTCTGTGGCAGTCTCATTCTGGGCCCAGAGTGCGCGGGATCTGTTGTAAGCTCCTGTAGACAAAGGATCCGAGACATCAGATTGCGAATCATCTTGGACAGCCCATGCATCTTGAAACTGAGTAAATGCAGAGCTCGATGCATTAAAAGCATTCTGTAGGTGGCTAATGGTCTGTTCTGTAATTTCGCGGCTGCCGAAATCGGCCTCTGATGACGGGCCAAGGGCTTGATCCAAGGTATGTTTTATCACGCGGGTTTGAGCAAGCTCTTGCTCCTGCAGGGCAATCTTGGAATTTGCAGCAAGGAGTTCCTGCTTAAGGCGAAGTAGCTCTACCGTTCTGTCTTCCTGGGGGTAAGGATTGGTTGTCTCATTGGGGGTTAAAGATGGTACCGACGTGGTGGGAGCGATCTGAGACGAAACAGAAGAGTGATCGGTTTCAGAACGTGAAGGGGGGATTGTTTTGGGAGAAATCTTTGCCAGTATTCTGTCAAGATCCGATGTTTGTCCATTCAAAGGTTCAACTTTGATATGATCTAGCTTCTGCTTCTGGGATTGTGAGATCACAGGCACATACACATGTGAATCGATACCGTAGGAAACACATACCTTGCTAGCCGAGTGTTCAGTCCCTTCACCAGACAAAGCCTGCAACTTTTCATGTCGGGATGTTTCAGCCGCATCGGAAGAACCGTAATGAGTAATGGAGTTCTGAGGGCTCTGCCGCGACCAAGGTGGTTAGTATGCTAGAAATTTGATTCAAGATTGTTTCCCGAGAAGCATACCGAGGATTCACGTCCAAAAGAAAGATTTCGCACATCAATGGCATCATTGGAGGTAAAACGGCCTCCATTCCCCATTCGACCAAGTGGTGAAGGTCCGCTTAGGGTAGACATGTTGTCAACTGGAAGAGATTAAAAGTGAAGCAGAAACAAGATAGAAACAGAAAAGAAGAGAGGCGAAAAAAAAAAAGCAAATGGAGTCGCTGCGTGAAGGTTGGGACAAACAGGCTCGTTGGAAACCAAGTGAGCTTACATGCAACGAAAAGGATTCCGAGCAGATTCTTGGGAGATCACAGTAAACATAAGGGAACTTTTGGAGATAAAGAAGTGATGAGAAGAGACGAGATTGGGATGTGAGAAGAAATGAGATGGAAGGAGAGAGATAGAGATAAAAGGAGGAAAGGAGGAAAGGAAACAAGTCAAGGAAGGAGCAGAGTGAGAAGAGAACCCTGAGAACCTTCCCTATACACATGTTCCTGTCATGTTCCAATGTTCTTGTGGACTACTTGATTAGGCATAGTCATGAACATTCCAAGAGTTTCATCCATGGATGGATACAATCCATATATGTCTGAGGAGTATAGCTCTGGAATATGGGGTACATACATTATGTATGTGCATCTTCACTTATGTTCAAATGTTGATACCTCCAAAGCTCGGATTCTATAGATTCAAGATCTACATGTCATTGAAAGCTTATATACATGGAAAAGCTTCCTAGGTTATATGCTATTAATACATAGAAAAGGTGCTTTGTGGGATTTTACGGGATTCTGCATCTGAGACTCATTTCGTACTTTCATACTGAGAAGGATGGGAAACATTATTTTGTCTCTTACAACGTACCTAATATCATCTTGAGCCAAATAGATCAGATTATTATAGTCCTACGTCGTCAAGGACCTGCATAAGTACATGTATATCAAAATGTTCCCTGTCCGAACTCCCAAAGCCAAGACATTTGCATGCAGATCAGGGTCCATACCACGTGACCCAGGTGACGCGTAATGGAGAAGAGGGCATACGAAGACGGAACAAGAGACATTTTTCTTATTATAGGAAACACAAGGATGATATAGAAAGGAAAAAAAAAGAATACACAGTAGAAATGCAATAGGAATAATATCATCCATCTGTACTTGTGGCTACTCTAGACTTCCTCGGTCATCATCAACATGAACTTCGTATCCCGTAATGTAAGTGGCGGTACTCCGTACCTGGAAAATCAAGTTGCATATCCTTGGTCGCGTTACAAGTTATTATGGGAACATCTTTCTCATATATTTCCCCATTCCTTTGTCTAACATATGCCTATGCATCACTAGGTATATTCACATATTGTTTCCATCACTTGGCTTCGCCGAAAGCGTGTCCACGGGTGTGTTTCTATACTCGACGCTCATTCGCTCAAGGAGATTCGTCATCGACAACGACAAACCGGCGAACCAACCCGCCCTTTTTCCTCCGATAATTAGTGAAGCGGACACATATCCTCGCCGGAAACCATTGAGCGGATTGCCTCTCCGCAGCTGCTTTCTCGCCCTTTTTGGGTAAGTGGCACCAAGTGTGGGTTCTTTTCGGGGTCCGGGGAATTGACGTCTCTGAAGATGGCTACAACTACAGTAACCGGTCATGGGCGACGCGCCTCAATGCGCCAGGCCGAATTGCAAATCCCTACCAAATCCTCCGTTCCTCAATCAACGAACAGCCCGATAGACAAATTTCCGCCTTACGAAGACACCCTCGACGCCGTCGCGGGGTCAGCTCGGCCAAACCGAAGCGCCTCGGTGAAATATGCCCCGAACGAGCTCTGGGAACCGAGAAAAGCAAGCTTTTACTCGCGAGAGTATGGGAACGGATCGTTACGAAATCCCAAGCATCGTCCGCGAAAGAGCATCAGCGAAGCCATCACGACAATCAGAACACGCAATGGCAGTATGAGTGCCAATGCTCATGAATTGGCCCAAGCACTTCGCGCCCCAGTCTCTTACCGACTCACTGTATGTTGAATTAGCGCTTTGAGAAATTCAAATATAGAAGAAATTCATTTAGTGAGGCTGCTAACACACTGTTTCAAGGCTCTCTGTGTCGTCTGGTACCTGACCTCTGCCCTCACAAATACATCTTCCAAATCGATTTTGAATGCTCTTCCCATGCCAATCACATTGACGATGATTCAATTTGCGTTTGTCTCCTTTTGGTGCTTGCTGTTGGTGTATCTTTCCACGATTATACCTCGGTTACGACAAAGTATTCCGGTCCTCCAACATGGAATTCGCTACCCATCCCGCGACGTGATTTCCACAGCCTTGCCTCTGGCGGTATTCCAATTGGCCGGTCACATTCTAAGCTCTATGGCTACTGAACAAATCCCCGTATCTTTGGTTCACACAATCAAGGGCCTTTCGCCCCTCTTCACAGTTCTAGCATACCGGATCCTGTTCCGCATTCGATATGCCCGGGCAACCTACTTATCCCTGATCCCTCTGACTCTGGGTGTGATGCTTGCATGCTCGACCGGAGTGTCTACCAATTTCTTCGGTATCTTTTGCGCATTTGGTGCAGCTCTTGTCTTTGTCTCGCAGAACATATTCTCGAAGAAGCTGTTTAACGAGGCAGACCGTGCAGAATCAGATATGCAAACCCCCGGACGGCGGAAGTTGGACAAACTCAACTTGCTTTGCTATTGCTCCGGGTTGGCGTTTTTCCTCACTCTGCCTATTTGGTTTGTCAGCGAGGGTTACCCACTAGTATCTGATTTCATCCATGATGGTGCGATATCGCTATCGGGTAAGCAAGGCTCATTGGATCACGGTGCTCTTTCTCTTGAGTTTGTGTTTAATGGACTCTCACACTTTGCCCAAAACATCCTGGCCTTTGTGTTGCTGTCAATGGTTTCTCCTGTGTCCTATTCGGTTGCATCATTGGTCAAGCGTGTTTTTGTGATCGTGGTGGCGATTATATGGTTTGGGAGCTCGACCACCTCGATTCAAGCATTTGGTATTGGCCTCACTTTCGTTGGCCTCTACCTTTATGATCGCAATAGCCATGATGATGTAGCTGACCAAAGGGCAAACACGGATCATTTCCGTGGCGAACAGTCCATTCTTCCAATGAATGTTCGGCACTCAAGCAAGCCATGGGATTCTAATGGTTATGCTTTCCCTGCGGGGAGGGCCTTTGAAGGTGCCCCCAACAACTTCCATGCTGCGGCAAACAACTCCAAGAAGGAAGACGATCGGCCCGGCCATGTTCGACCAAGAGGGGCCAGTGTTTCCCGTACTTGGTTACCAGGCACCAAGCAAGAATCCACTTGGCAGGTTAGTGATTCTCAAGCTGCAGCCTAGCATTTGTATTTTATTAGTTCGGTGTATGATATCTCATAGTAGCGAGGTGTTGCTTGGAAGAGCTTTTTCGTTACTATCTTTTCCTCTTGTTGTGTGTATACTGCCTAGGATGCGCAGGGCATAGAAATGTACTTTGGTTGCATATAGGATACACCAGAGTCTAGATCATTGCCACCGAAGTTTCAATAGATGTGATCTAGCAACATCTTGAGTAAACCGCGGAATGTATACGGTGAATAATGTACAGGATGAATAGAGGATTATATTGATAGATGTACGAAACTATATATATTAGGAAAATGATGTAGCTACCGTTGGTAAGGAACAAAGTCATCATTAGGCGAACCTTTGACAGCTCCAGCTACGGTGCAATTCTGCTCTTGGGACATGCTGTAGAGGAAATAGGAACAGGGAAATGGCCTGCCTCCTACAATAAATGATGCCCGTCAACAATTTAAATTGAAGAAAGGAAAAGGAAAATAAGGGGGCAGAAACGGTGGCTTTTAAGGAATCCCGGAGCGGAAGTTTATCCGCCTAACCGAGTCAATCTAGCCAATCCCCGTGAGCCCATTTGCCGTTGTCCTTAGTCAGCAATGTGATGGTCAGCAGTCCCATTATGTAACCTTAGAACCGCAGATTCCGATGCAAAGTGCTCTCTGAACTCCCAACCGTCACCAGGATCTCAACCCCTCGCCATCCTCCACCTTATCTCCCACCCTCACATCTCTGTTCTCCTTCCAATGATGCGGCCGCAGCTGTTTCGTGCGGCCGCCCGGTCCCTCCGGGTTCCTAAGGTCACCCCCCGGGCATTCGCGACGACAGCCCCTCGCGCGGCCGAGGTGGAACTCACCATTGGTAAGTCCAATCTTGGTCTACTCAATCAAAATTGATCGATAACTGATGGCTCATTTCTCTAGATGGCAAAAAGGTGTCAGTAGAAGGTAAATAATCACTCGAGGTAACCCATTGAACCTTCACTCACAGTCTCTCCCCAAAGCTGGCTCGGCTCTTATCCAGGCCTGTGAGCAGGCAGGCGCAACGGTTCCCAGGTATGACAAGACCTCACCAATACAATTGACCTGCAGTACTAACACGCACCAGATATTGTTACCATGAGTATGTGCCTTTAATCGAGTCACACATTGTTTTTTGCTGACATTAGTCCCCTAAAGAAAACTTCTGGTTGCAGGAAACTGTATGTGAAACCCACAATCCCCCATCCCACACCATTGAGGCATATGTACTTACCGATACTGTAGGTCGTATGTGCCTCGTCGAAGTCGAACGTGCCCCAAAGCCGGTGGCCTCCTGTGCTTGGCCCGTGCAACCCGGCATGGTGGTCAAGACGAACTCACCACTGGTTCACAAGGCAAGAGAGGGTGTCATGGAGTTCCTCCTCGCCAACCATCCCCTCGATTGTCCTGTCTGCGACCAAGGAGGAGAGTGTGATCTCCAAGACCAGTCGATGCGTTACGGTGCCGATCGGGGTCGATTCCATGAAACCGGCGGAAAGCGTGCCGTGGAGGATAAGAACATTGGCCCACTGGTCAAGACCTCAATGAATCGATGCATTCACTGCACCCGTTGTGTCCGATTCATGAATGATGTCGCCGGCGCCCCAGAACTAGGAACTGCCGGTCGCGGAAACGACATGCAGATTGGAACCTACCTTGAGCAGAACCTCAACTCAGAACTTTCAGGCAATGTCATTGACCTTTGCCCTGTCGGTGCACTAACTTCGAAGCCCTATGCTTTCCGGGCGCGCCCATGGGAGCTCAAGCACACCGAATCGATCGATGTCCTTGACGCTCTCGGCTCTAACATCCGCATTGATAGCAGAGGCCTGGAAGTGATGCGGGTTGTCCCCCGATTGAATGACGATATTAATGAGGAATGGATCAATGACAAATCGCGGTTCGCATGCGATGGGTTGAAGACCCAACGACTCACAACGCCGCTCATTCGTCGGGAGGGTAAATTCGTCCCTGCCACTTGGGAACAGGCTCTAACGGAGATCTCGTCGGCCCACGAGAAGCTGCAGCCACAAGCAAATGAGTTCAAGGCTGTTGCAGGACACTTGGTTGATGCTGAGTCGCTCGTTGCCATGAAGGACCTGGCAAACAAGCTTGGCTCTGACAACCTTGCCCTGGATCAACCTGGAGGTGGTGCCCCCATTGCTCACGGTATCGATGTCCGTTCCAATTATCTTTTCAATTCCAAGATCTATGGAATCGAGGAGGCAGATGCAATCCTTTTGGTTGCAACAAACCCTCGTCACGAAGCCGCTGTTCTGAACGCCCGTATCCGAAAGCAGTATATTAGATCTGATCTTGAGATTGGACTTGTCGGCGAGGAGTTTGAGAGCACATTTGACTTCAACCATTTGGGCACTGATGTCTCTTCCTTGAAATCCTCCTTGTCCGGAGAATTTGGCAAGAAGCTTGCCGGAGCCAAACGGCCAATGATTATTGTCGGTAGCGCTGCTGCAGAGCACCCTGATGCTAAGGCAATCTTCGAGGCTGTCGGTGGTTTCGTCGAGAAGAATGCAAGCAACTTCATTACCCCGGAGTGGCAGGGCTATAACGTCCTCCAGCGTGCGGCGTCTCGGGCTGGTGCCTATGAAGTTGGCTTCACTGCGCCGTCTACCCAGGTTGCTCAAACTACCCCCAAGATAATGTGGCTTTTGGGTGCAGATGAGATTGCCCAAAGCGAGATCCCGAAGGATGCGTTTGTCGTCTACCAGGGACACCATGGTGATCGCGGTGCCCAACTTGCTGATGTCGTTCTCCCCGGCGCTGCGTACACCGAGAAGTCAGGTACATACATCAACACAGAAGGTCGCGTGCAAGTTACGCGTGCTGCCACTTCTCTTCCCGGTGCAGCTCGTGACGACTGGAAGATCATCCGTGCCACTAGCGAATTCCTCGGTGCTCCTCTTCCTTATGATGATATCGAGGCTCTTCGCGACCGCATGGAGGAGATCAGCCCTGTCATGCGCCGCTATGACGTTGTTGAGCCGACCTCGGTTGGCTCGTTGAGCAAGGTCCAACTTGTGGATCAGAACAAGGGATCTCAAGCCACCGGGGCTCCTTTCAAGAAGGTGATCGAAGACTTCTTCTTCACTGACGCTATCTCCAGAAGGTGAGTACCCTATTCATCATTAATTTATTTGCATTGCTAACTCTGATTTAGTTCGCCCACCATGGCCCGCGCCTCCGCTGCCAAGGCCACTGGAAACCCTGAGACCAACTTCATGGCCGCAGGAGAAATGTCTCCTCAGGCTTTGTATGGTTAGATCGGGGTCTATTTTGACCTCATTCTGTGTTTCTCTAATGGTTGCAGGCGTTTTTATTGTACCACAGCTTAAATTTTCCTCTTGATGTACTGTTTCCTTTCCATCCTCTGTGTTTTTCCCCTTCCGGTTCCTGTTGACCTCTTCGCCATTCTCCGGTGTCGCCTGGGATTAATCGGTAGTGGTTGCCTTGTACATAAAAGACTGAACCCCCAAAATTTCGAGTCCATGGGCGTCGGAGATGATGAATCTGGGCTACTTTCGTAATTTCGTGCGTAGCAGCTCTTGAATGGAAAGTATAGTTGAGGGTCTATGGTACAGACGAAGTGAAATTATACCAGGAGAAATGACTTCTGGGAACAAATAATTGTCCCAACGACTAGAACAGGGCAGAGGAGGAACAAAACGGGGGATACGTCTATATTTTGTATTGCAAGATCAAGGAGTCAAAAGGAACTCTTAACTGCTGCGTCAATTGGGTGCCTTTTCTGCACATAAGATGGAATTGTATCTCGCTCTGTTGAATTACTTTGTCTAATTTGCTCCAGGTGGTCAATTTAGAGCTCATCATCGTCTGTCTCTCCCGCGGTTTCTTCGGCATCTTCGCTGGGCTGGATTGGAGCAGTCTTGATAGGCCCACCAGTCCTTTTAGCAAATGGCAAATCTCTTTGAGGCGGCGCGGTGTCCCTCACTGGGGAGACTCGCTTCAGCTGGGTAAGTTCATCCTGAGACGAATCGTCGTCCGTCGTGCTATTATTTTGTTCGTCGTCTAAGGGATGAGTCAAACGCTCTTCGTCATCGGTGCCTTGGTTATTGGTGGCACCTCGATCAGCCTTTATTGGATCAATATCCATTTGTTCAAACCCATCAGAGTCATCTATGTCGCTCATGTTGCTGGCACTTCTCTTAGCTGAATGAGATTTCTTGGCAGTCCCATGTGACTCTTCGGGAATACTAGCTTGTATCTCGGAGACTGTCGATATCTAGTCAGTCAAGACATCCAGGTTTCTCTGTTTGTGTCACCTGCCTTTTGTGGCATCCACAGTAGCTGATGCCAGAAGACGTTGCTGGTTGCGTATCTTAAGCTTTTTCTCGTTCAAGATCTGCACAAAATTGGCCACCAGTCGATTCTCATGCTCAGTTTTTGCATGCATGAGCTCCTCAAGCTGTTCATTCAACCTATGTATGGTGTCCTCAGCAAGGCGATAACGGCCAGTCAGGCTGGATACTTGTTGCTCTAGCATATGAGCTCTAGCCGCAGTGATTCCTGTCCATTCAAAAAGCTCGACAGCTTGTTCATCGTCCTGCCTCAGGGTAAAAGCACCAAGGCGTTGCTATATTAGGGTTAGTCGTGATATATACAATATAAGCCACCGGCATGAAACACTAACTGTGATAGTCTGCACTCGTTTCCGTATCGTGATCACAATTGCCTTGTCTTCATCAGAACCCGATATACTGGCCGAAGCTTCGAGACCAGTGGCCCAATCTGGTTCATCGGGAGGAGCTGAAGATTGTCCTAGAATGAGAGAGACTGTTTTAACCCACTCATCATGGGATCCTTCGTAATTCTTTGCTTGAAGATCTTTCAAGCGAGTTTGTTTCACTGCGCAACATGAGCTCATAATTCCCAAACTTCATTCGGTGATGACGCACCCAAGCTAACATAGGGCGACTCCCCCTCAGTAGCTGTCAGGCTCAGATCGAGTGGAGCAGGGCCAGTACACCAGGCATGGACGAGTACAAAAGCCCCAGTCTCGTCAGATCTGGGAAATCGCAAGATTCGAGGTTCCGTTGAAACAGGAGATGGCATATTTGGAATGAAGGCTCAGATGAGAAGGATAGGGTAGGAGCTCTTAGGAAGTGAGATATTTAGAATGGATACATATGTATTTAAGGAAAAGTTATCTAGGCAGAACTCGAGTGGAGAAGTACCGTCGAAGGTATCAGATACCACTCCAAGGGTGTGAAATGTACGGAAGTAGGTGCTTGACCTTGGAATACAATTCTGATTACCATCCATATATAGCTATTAAAATCGATATGAAACTGTTAGGTATCTTGCAGATTACATATGTACATAATGTAGTTAGATAATTTTACCTTGACAGCTTCAAACATCAAATTGACATTCAATATGACCATATAAGTACAAACGTTAAATACCGAGGACATCACCGTTCTGTTAATTACATGAAATGGCTGTAAAATACGTCCTGCACACTTGGAAATATGCAGTCTCCACATCTGCACCGAATATCCTGGTAAAATTATTACATTATTACCTTACTGGCTTGAAACTTTACCAATACGGGGATCTGTCACGTTCTTCCTCTCCTCCACGAGGAATTTGAGATCCAGCCACAACCGACACGCCTTATTTTTCCCCTGTCTCTTCGTTCTTGCAATTAAGTTCCTTGAATTCCCCCAAAGATTAGCAGTGGGAATCAAGTGCCTAGGAGTGTCCCCGATCCTAAGTGTCCTCTACCTAGTGAATGTTTATGGATGAGGACCTGGCATTTATCAGGTCGCCTTGTGAACCCGCTTGGTCTCGTTCGGGGAAATCGGCTCTAGAGCACCGGCCTTCATTAGGCTGATTTCTCTAACAACACGCCTTGCAATATTCGAGCTCACTCGTCACGCTACGATCAACAGTCAAGCCGTGCTTCTCACTTGCTCCTATCTGTCGTCCCTACCAACCGACACGGAATGACGCTCATGTCCGCACCCCCTGAACCCTCACCAGTGTCGCAAAACACTGAGTCTGCCACTTAATCACACCCGCTTCCGGACGTCTATAATAATTCCATGTCCACTGTGTTATCTGTACCCCTTCGATCAATTCGCTTCGCCGATCATGGAATCTTTACCAATCCACCTACGACCGGGTACCGACGAGCCGATTGAATGCTGGGATGATGACGACGACTTGCAGTTCAGTGAGGATATTCACTTTCGCACCGCATCCAGCGCTGGGTCCATAACAAACTCGTCATTTCGGCCTTCTGGGCACCGAGATTCTATCTCCTCCAGACGCTCTGCTCGCTCAGATATTGATTCTAATGCGGGCGACGAAGACTGGCAGGTACCACTCTATGATAATGATGAATTCGCAAAAGAAGATGCCATTGCTTCCGCCAAGACTGCGGGCATTCCCATTCCTCCAAATATCCCCAAGTCAGCTCTTATTGGGGGCACGATCAAGCGCTTGTCAACTCGAAAGACCAAGCAGACTTTTGTTGATGACTGGTCAGAAGATGTTGAGCTCCCGGGTCCTGAAACCCTGTTACAGCTCAAAACTCCTCGGGAAACTATGTTTCCCGACTCCCTTCGAAATTTGAGCTCTGCTGCTACCAGTCCAGTGAAATCCACGGCGTCCCCATCTTGGGATGACGAATTCCCGACACGTTTGCAATCTAACTTGGGACCATTGGACACATTTCAAGATGACAATGATAGTTTGGGAACTCGAGATATCCCAACCCTCAAAGCGCCAACTCCTCGGTCTCCGAAGAAATTGAACATTGGCAATGTCGGCAGTGGCTTCAACATTGAACAGGAGACGGAAGACGACTTCAACCAGGATTTTGAACTTCCCGCTAATCACGAGCCTCTCGAATTATCCCATCGAAAAGCAAATTTCTACGTTTCCAGTCCCACTTTGGAGGACTTTGATCTTGAGTGGTCTGAAGGAAGTATCGGTGTACGAGTTGGTGGTACCACAAGGGATGGTCGTTCAGTGCCCAGTTCTTCCATCTCCATCGCCAGCCCCAGCGTGTCAAGCTGTCTCACTGCGGAAAGTGAAGACGATGGCCTCGACGGTATCGTCATTCCCGAAGGTCCCCTTGATTTCAGTGCTTCTCTCCAAAAGCGACAAACTGCCCAAGCCGAGAATGTCGAGGCGGAAGAAAGTCAGGCGGATCATGTTCCTTCTGATGCTGACGACTTCTTTTCTGGTATTGATATCGACAATGAGAAGGCTTTCTCCTTTGGAAAACCCGCTCTGAATCCCAACATAAAGTGCAAAACAGAAAGGCCATCCAGCCCGACCCGTCGATCTGCAACGACACTCACGTTCACCAGTGCGACGGGATCTCCACGAACTCGTATCCCGCGCTTGTCTGGTCATGACCGGACACATTCAACCCACCTTGAGACTGTGTCAGAAAGTGGTGCGCCTCTCTCCAAATTTCGAACATCACAATCGCGTCTAGGGCACTCTTCTCAGTCGTCAACTTCAAGTCTCCCGGGCCCTATCGCTAATCCGACATCGCCGACTCCTACACTCTCTAGTCGACGGTTTCTCGGGTCTCGCAATTCCCGGGACATTGCCCAGGCCGACGAGGGTAACACTCCAGTTAGGCGTCTGAAGACCAAGCGATCCCTGCCATCCATTCGTGGCCTAGGCTCGACCGCCTCAATGACCGCTTCCCAACGACTCCCGGATCGTTCAGCCCGCCTTCCGTCTGCCAGGCCCAAAACACCCGTGGATCTCCCAACAACCGATGCGAGGTCGCTGGGCCGCAGGCCTCAGGTGCCATTTATGCCGGCTGGTGTATCAGAATCCCAATCACACCATGCCAGTGTGAAGGGGTATCGCTCGTCACGTCGCACCAATTCAGATAGCTCCGGCGGGCTTCTTAGTCCGCAGGGCACAGTCTCTCGACTCTCCCGTCCAACTCGCAATGAGCCGCTCCGTGCTGGGTTTGGCGACACAAGCGCGGAATCTCTCGGTTCCTCTACAAAACGTACAATCACACGACCCACTAAAAGACGCAATTTCGGGGATGGAACAGAGCTGGAGTCGTTTGATGACCTATCTACGTCGGTCTTGGCAGAGAGCAAGTTTGTCAAAACCCCCACCGGTCGAGGGGCTCCAAGGTCGGTCCGCGCCAGACTCAGCCAGAGCCGGATTGAACCCGATGAATCACCTCAATCTTACACGTCTCCATCAACCTCCAAATTGCGCAGCCCGACACCTAGGTTTGCGCGAGATACAAATGCATCTAGAAATGCCAGGGAACAACGCATTGCCTCCATGGCTATTAACTCCAAAGGCCGTGAACCGAATCCTCTTTCGACGTTCAACTCAAACTGGAAGTCCCAGCCTATCTCGAGGATTCCCCCGGCGTCTGCAACGATCAGAAGCCGGAAAGGTAAACCGAATGCCAAGTCGACATCCAAGCCACACTTAATCAAGCCCATGGGATCTGGAGTGCAGGATGCCAAATGTAAGCAAGACCCCTATTTGCCTTTTTCTTTTTTCAAAAAAAAAGCCCCCAATCTCATTAACCGTTTTCCAGCTGTGAGGGGTATGCGCTACAACCCTATTAATTTCCGATGGGAAGGAAACGAAAACCTGGTTCAGGAATTTGACACCGCTCCCAAATCACCTAAACCGGCACCGGCTCTCATCACCAACGTTGGCGCGATGCAGAATGTCCAGACCGTTGGTGGGATGGTCTTTGATCCACATCGGATGTGTTGGCTCAGAGCATCTATGGGAGACGAAGACGACGTTTTTGCCGGCCTGGACGACTTGGATGACAAAATCCCCATGAATGGACGAAATTCTGGAGCGATTGAGGACCAGCAATTCCCAGCAGGGGACGATGCGAGTGCCGGTGAATCGTCTGACGAAGGACCTATGACGGAGGAATTTGATGTCGGCCCCGAATTCATTCGACGCCAGCGGGCTGAGGAAGACAAGTGGAGACGCAAGGTTGACAAATGGGTATTCGATCGAGGCGATCAAGACCAAAGTCATTGGAAATGGATCATCCGCGATTTAGTGGCCTTTGACCGGGGATCGGCATAGAACAGATTTGACGTCTGCATACCGCCTGCATACTGTCTGCATACCTTTCTTTTTTTTTTTTTTCCTCCCAGTACCCGTGTGTACAACTAACCTATGAACTTACGATGTGAAGACCTGTGATGATTCCGGTTTGAAGAATGTAACTATATTGTTGAGTACTTCGTACTAATACACTACATAAAGCATGAATATTATAATATAAATATAGAGCATATATATATATAGTATAGTATACAACCTGTATAAAATGAAAAATACCAAATATACCAAATCTCGGAAAAGTACCGTCACACCAGATAATGTTTCCGAACTTTTGTCTCACCTGTCCGGTCAACCAAACGTGTGTCATCCTGTCATCCCGTCTACTTCCTCTTCCCCTGTACTTCTCCGTCCTTTACTTTTTCTTTTTCTTTTTTCTTTTTCCTTTCAAAAGTCCAAGTCTTGGCCTAAGTAAATGCCACGTCAAATCGAAAATCGAAAATCGAAAATCGAAAATCTTTTCACTTGCATCTCTGGGAAATTAGAAGAATAAAAAAATAAAAATAAAAGGTGGGACAGCATGGCAGTACAACATTGACATAACAGGGATTTCCCTAGGAAAACTTCCAATCTCGAGGGATCAATTGCCCTTGTACACATATTGATGACCCCCGTTCTCTCTCCTTTCTTTCCCCTTCTCCTCTTCTCAAACGGGGAGCAGCTTGAAGATGCAGAACTTCAAGGGGATCCTCAATCCATGTTCCTTACCAATTTGCACGGCTACTTGCATGGACAAATTCCTTTTTGCCGAATCTCCTGCCGACTTTGTTTGACGAAGCAAACGTGCAGGGACAAAGAGTTCCCCTTTTCCTCGAGTCGGGAAGATCCCATAGAGTTGTTCCGCTCTAAGTATAGGAAAATTCGGGGAGATGATGATTTCGCCCCCCCGCTGTACTTCGGTCAAATCAGGAGAGCCGAATGGGGCTTCCCCCCTCCAAAAGTCATCACTGTCTCCGATAGGGTGCCTCGAATAGCCCTGTCTTCCATATCCTCAACGTGGGCTCCTTGAAGCAAATGGGTGACTTCAGGGTGAAAAGGCAAAGGCAGGAATCCGTATCACCATTAGCTCCCGTGCGCTGTCGTATCAGCCTGCTTCCACCTTTCGATACCTTCGGCGGGTCGGAAAGAATCTTGACCACGAACCCCAGTCCTTTCTTGCTGCTTTTCTTTTCTTTTTTTCTGGTTAGATGCCGCTATCTTCCCTGCAAAGCTTTGGTAATACCTATGCTTCCGTACCTTACAGAGCTTCGACTCGCCTGGCTCCATCATTTCTTTTTTCTCTGTGGAATATTTGCTGTTCGTCTTCCAGGGATGCCCTCTGTTGTCTCTGCCCTCTGGCGCGACATGGTCTCGTGCACTTCATCTTGGGCATCAGCCATGTCAGTCCTGCACTGTTTGTCCATTGGGGTCTTCTTAATAGAATTGCTACCCCGTTTCTAGATCAACTTTCTGTGAATTATTCCTTCTCTCTCTATCTCTCACTTCCAGTGATCTTCTAGACACAGTCCAATTCCCTTTTCTTTTCTTTTTTGGGTGATACTGGCTGTGGTGTACCAGGATACTGTGGCAATTCTTCCTCTATATGCAAACGAGTTAACCCCAGTCTTCGTTTCTTCATTATCATCACCTCACTCGGAGACTCGCTGTATACTGCCCTTTTTTTTTTTTTTTCCTCTATATATCTCTTTGTTTATCTTATTCTTCATCTATCTGTTTGAAACAGATCGGCCTGAACTGATAATCAATCGGTATTCCCACCCAGCAAGGCATTATGAGTAGCTTTGCAAGGCGCAACGAAGGTAATGATGCGTATCTCATGAATCACCAAATGGCAGTGCCTGGCTCCTACGGCCAGCCAGAGAGCCATGACTTCAAGCAAGAAAGCCATGACTTCAACACCCATGGTTCTGCTTCATATCATTTCCCTCAGCATTCCTTCAGCCCGTACGGGTCTCAGTTTGGGCAGCCCTATGGCCCACAGTCGAGTCTGTCTCCGGGGTTGCAGCATTTGCAATATACGTCGGAACCTTCGATTCCATCGATGACAACCCCAGATGACCCCCGGCTACACCATCCGCCGCAGTTCATGTCCCAATCGCGCTACCTTCAACGGCCAAGGTATCTGCCCCGCGACCCGCTTGGTGAAACAGAGATTGAAAACCAAGAGTCTCACAACGAGGCTACATTGTTGTCAGAGGCTGTGGTGCCTGCACTTAGCGGCTTCCCTGATGTGAAGGAGTTTGATCAACTGATGCAGAAGTGAGTGGTTCTTGATAAACCGAAAAGCAGTCAGGGCTAATATTTCCTTACTCTAGCTACGTTGAGGACCTGTCCATCAAGAAGCAAGATAAAGCGTTGATATACGCTAAAAGGGCCCGTAACATCAGAACTGTATTGATTGACCCCAAAGACACGGCAGTGGAATCGGCCCAATTTCGGTATGGGATCTCTTTGATTCAATCAATTGCCTTGCTAAACAAGTCAGATTTTGGGTCAAAAAGATGTTCAAGCTCCAAGCAGTGGGTTCGGATGTAAGTCCCTATTGTTCCCAACTCATATGATCGATAACGTTAACGGGGTGGTTTGTTGCGACATAAAGCATAGGAAAATGATCTGTCACGAGGGAAAGCCGGTTGCAATTCGCGAAAAATTATTCAAAATCCTCACCAAGGCCCATCAGCAATGCCAGCATGGTGGCCGAGACAAGACATCTGCTCAGGTCCGGCGAATCTATTCATGGTGGGCAAACCCCAGTCGCATTGTATATGTACATGGCGTGTCTGGTTCACAGTCACTGACTATTTTATTAGGGTTCCTAAGGAATTGATCTCTCGCTTCGTGAAGATCTGCCCAACCTGTCAGGTGCGCCGTGGAGGATCACGCTTGACGCCGCCCAATTCGCGAAGAAGCTCCCCCAGGCTGGAGATGGTCTCTCGATCCCCCAAACTCCCGTCGCCGCCAATTTCGCGACGAGAATCGACGTTTGCCGGCCAAATTCCCCTTGACAGGACGCAAGCAGACTATTTTGGTCATTTACACGGTCATAGTGGCTGGTTGGATAGTCATCAAAATGTGCAAGGTCGCTCGAATCTAGGTAACGGAGTTCGGTCGTTCCAGGGTCCCATGGCCAATCTTTCACACTCAATTGCCGGCACTTTGGATCCATTCTCCGCCGATTTATCCATCCCTCCGTCCCAATTGAGCTACACGACGGGATATGTCCCGACGCATGGGACCGCGCCCCAGCGAGAGTTCTAATTGTCATTTCTGGTCGACCTTGTGTGGATGTTGCTTTTTGATATTATCGAGGGTATACTAACTGTGTACTCCCCAAAAGTATACCTTACCAGGAGCGTCTAGATCGTTTTATGCCTCCTTGTCAATCACAGGTCTGATGGGTGACATACACGGACCGGGCGAGAAGTTGATTGCCATCCGTTACAAGACTTCGAGTGTACGAAGAGACAAGGGATGTCAATATTCAATGGAAGCGAAAAGAGAAAGTCGATTTAAAAAAAGCAAAGCAAAAGAATACTCTGAATAATTGAATAGTTGAACTTGAATCTTGGATCTCGCATCTAACATAGGCTACATTAAAAAGGGTAGGCCGATGACCTAAAAGTACAAAAGTTTTGACAAAGACGATTTCCCTTCACTGATGAACATAGAATACAATCAGATATGCACATGGTCCGAGATATTCGATATTCGGTAGTCAATTTCGGGTTGATTGCCTCATGTGACCATTCCTATATGCATACAGATTTGGTGACATGAAAACATTAGTTCATAGCAACACCCAGCGTCGGAGCTTGGAGGGATGTTGCATTGGTTCAAGGCACTTGGTGCTTGTGAGATAGGTGATCGTGTCCCAGGCAAATATAAAAGGAACGAGCGGATCAGATTCAAAATTCCATCTCCGAACCTTTGGAAGATCCTAAGATATCATAAATTCCTTAACACATTCAGAAAGTAGAAAGAAATCTAAACAGGAAGCGAGAACTTCTTGCCCTTCAGAACCCTGGGAGGAGAAAAAAGAGCGCGTGTCAGTGCCTGCACCACACGTCTGTCTTTTGCTTGTTGGAGGCAATTGGGCTTACTTGTTGTAGTAAATGTAAAAGAAGTCGGAGTAAAGCAGCGTTTGGATGATTCCGGCGATAATGGTCACAGGCTGGAATGAACGTTGGAAGGAGGCTTCGGTGAAATAGCGGAAGACCCAGTTCGGGATGTAGAGTGCCCTATAGAGTCCCAGGGCAAAAAGATAGTGGGTGGTGATGGTGTCTGCCTCCCCGGTTCGTTGTAGCATGAATAGCTGTGGCAATATGGCCACCGACTCCAACCAGATGGAAAACGTCCAAAGTATCTACATGACATTAGTCTTGGGGGTTTTTTTCCCACTCCATAGACAGGATGCAACCAACCTCGGAAATGCGATAATCGCGCGGAAAGAGAATGGCAAGCACCGCACTAATTCCAAGGAGATATTGAACCTTGAAAGTATCAATGTTGGGATCATGTGTGGGTTTGTAGTCGTTGAGCATAAGGTAGATGACGTAGGCCGAGGAACCGATAAACAGAAGCTTGAACGTGGTGAGGTACAGAGAGTCGGTGAATGTCCAGAAAAGATCTACAAAGCGCGTCAGCGATTGTGATGAACATAAAGCCGAAGCCGACGGCAACGTAACCTACCGAGGTAACGAGTGACAAAAACGAGAAGGTATAGCACCTGCGATTTGAACGACAACCCGGAGCAACTCTGCGATCCGCCATTAGTCGCAAGCATATGAGGCTTCGTGGATAGGAGGACATACACTTGACGTCTTCATCTTCTGCAAAAGCATGAAGATCGACGCCAGATGGGAGAAGTCGGCTGCGATTGAGCGTTAGTATATCGCGTTGGTTTGCATTGGTTTTATGTCGTACCTAATAACCTGAAGATATTCATTATGCCGGAAATGTATCTCGATTAACAGTGTGAATATTGACCTAAGCCAGGAGGGAGAAAGAGAAAGGGAGAAGGGGGCGAGTTTGAGAATTGGTAGGAGTCTACACCAAAACAGCCGAGTTGTTGACACGAAGGCAAGAAACGGAAGGGGAACTTAAATTACTCGCAGATCAGGTACAATAGAGACGCACTATGTACATGACATGTATATACAGTACGGTAAATACAGTGCATACAAAAAAACGACATCCAGGCATCCAGGCATCCACACATACGGACATACAGACATACATACCTTAAATCGTAGAGTAGTACGTATATACATATAAGTACACGCTTGCGAAGTATCTAATGTGTGCATTTTAGCCAGGGAAATACTTTACTTGAAGTAGAGAATTGTACTTAGCACCGATAACAATGATCTAGGAAGATCCCCCTACTACATATAGTAGGTACATATGTACCTTGCATTGAATACCATGTACATACATACAGTATATGTGTATATGTGGTTTGACTTCTATACAGGCATTGCATCTATCAGATATCTACTCCTTCTTATGTACTTAATATGTCTACAAGCGCAATACATTCCTACATATTCATATAACAGGACCTCAATACATAATGTCGTCAAGTCATCATATTGATACAACATGGAAAGAGAAAAACCGCTACCTAGACCTGCCCAACACCTTGACGCCACCCGACACATGGCCAGATAAAAACGCCGAGATCAATTGCCATTGTAGGACAAAGATGTACACGTGCCTTGCTAGAACAAGTTTCCGCTCCCAATACTCTCATCGGCCATTCGCTGGAGATGGCCTTCAGCTAGCTCGCTCTTAAGAGCGCAGATTGAGCTTTCGCGATCGAGTCGATCCCAGTCTCGAAGTCCCGCTCGCTTAGACCTCTGCGTCTCCGCGATTTGCTCAAGGAGTTTTTCTTTGTCGGCATCAAGCTGAGCCAACCGCTTCTCCACAGTAGGATCTAGAAGCGACGGAAGACTCCGACCTTCCGGTACGATGGTGCATAGCCCCGCAAGATGGTTGACCCCCTTCTGGGCCAATGGTTGAGTTACAGACGGAGTGTTGGGTTGCCGAGAAGTGGGATGTCGGTAACTGCCACCTGGTACGGGGGATGAAAAGGAAGCGCGAGGACCCGCTGGTGGGGCATGCGAAGCTGCAACAGGTCCGCGGCGTACCGGCGGGGACCCCGTCCAAGCTTCACGTGGGCCAGGTCCTCGTCGAGGACGAGTAGGCGCTGATAGTAAAGAGGCATGGGAAGGACCGCGATGCTGATTAGATGGCGGCCTCGGTCCCTGATAAGGTCCTGATGGCGGCAGTGGAAGTGGACTTGCACTGTGGTTTTTCGGTTGAGTTGGGATGTTGCCACCAACCTGGGTCCCGCTTGTCTGAGGTTCCAAATGCGCTCTAATCGAAAAAGGCGAATGATTGCCAAACGATACTCGGTCCTCGTGATCTTGCCGTTGTTGTGGGTGAGAGAACTCCGTATCGTAGACCTGATCCCGGTACGGAGATCGACCTGAGGACTTCGACGAACGTTGTAAGGGTACCGGAGAGCGAATCGGCGATCGACTGCGAGATCTGCGAGAAATCACAACAGGCTTTTCTACATCCGGCGATGAACATCGAGATACCAGGGCGGGTTGTGAGGCCAAGGCGTGTGCAGGTGAAACGCGTGTCGATGGCGACAAAGTCCGATCTCGTTTCGCCGCATCACGAGGGTGGCCTCGATGCGAGGGATGAATTGGACTCTGTGGCAACAAGGCTTCTGCCTGTACTCTGGGCGAGGGAGGTCTTGTGGGTTTGTCAATATTTAAGACAGCAGGCCCGTCTCGTCTCGCGGATCGGAAGACTTGGCTGCCAGGGGTTGTATCGCGTATCCGTCTTGGGCTGTTGCGAGCACGGGATCCGTTGTGTGATCTACCATCACCGTAGGGGGATTTTGAGCGCCATTTTTGGGGCGGTGATCTGGCCCTTTCATCTCTTCTGGGCGAGATTCTGGGCGAGAACCTTCTTGGTGGGGATCGCCGTCTTTCGTAGGGGTGTGAACCAAAGTTTCTTCCCGGAGGAGTACGTGAGCGGCGCCGGTATGGTGGTGACCGACTTCGTGTGCGCCCATACCCTCTATTTGATGATGGTACCCAAGTGTCTGCTCGTGGTCGAGGAGGGCTTCGGGTTCGCGGCGGCGAGCGGCGGTGACGAATTTCATACGCCCGAGAAGGGGAACGACCGTTTCTGTCGGCTGGACGATAACTTTCTCCACCTCTTCGTTCATCAAATCTAGGGAAATTCTTAGAAACTTCATTTCAGACGTTTCGATGCACCTGCAAACCTTCTGCGATCCCACTCCATTCTGACGTAGATAATATGGCTGAAGTACTCCGGGAGGTAATAGAAGGCAAAGGATCCGAGCACAGGAGCACACAGTTACTCAGTGCTACTTCTCCGTATCCTAGAGAGAGAAGGCGAAAGTACAACAAAGTACAAGGAAATTGTAGGGTCGAAATGCGGTAGAGAGGACTGAGCTAAACCTTTTCGGGAACCTATGCCCGTGACTGTGGGCCTCGATGTATGAAGGTATATATCACCTGGGCAAGATGCTATGCTGACTGGGAAGATTTCCACAGACAATCTACAGATACACCACCTGGAATTTCGTAGATTATTCATAAGAACTTTGATTCAAAACTAACCGTACATTACAGGCCAGATAGCCTTTTTTTTTTGAACAGAGTGTACACCAAAGCAGCCAAACTCCAATGCTCACCATGAAAGAAGCACGCCTCGAGAACTCAAGCGAAAGAAAATAAAAAGTACACTGAAAGAAGCATCTTTAATGCTTTCTCCGTCTCTCCTCTTCCTTTCGCAATCTTTTGCGGTTCTCCTGCGCAAGCATGTCACTCAAGTCCTCCTGGAAAGCCCAGTTTGATGGATTCTGCTGCTGCCTCTGTGACTCGTACATGCTCTGGAGGCTCTCTTTGCTGAGGCCATCGCCGGATTGAATTGCATCCAAGTTGACAGACACTTCAACATCCCCAGGCTTCTTGCGTTTCCGGTTTTGGTCATCTGCGCCGAGAACAGGAGGTTTGCCTGTTGATCCGCTAAGATCGTAGGCCCTATCACCCCCGAAAAAGCCTTCCACGTTCGTTTGCCTCTCAGGGATGACTTGATAAGCACTGCGAGGGTGAACGGATTCCTCTGTATCGGTACCACGATGGTGTTTGCGCACATCGAACTCCCCAGAAACATTCTCAGCGCCAACAAATTCAGACGGTACTGCTGAGTCTATTCCACTTGGAGTTTCCAAGCCACTAGGAGAATGAGCACCTGCACCCACCCCATCTTCGCCGCTTTCTTCTTCGTCCTCGTCCTCGTCCTCGTCCTCCGCTTCACTCTCCTCCTCTGACTCTTCTGATTCATGTAATTCACCCCAAAGATCTTTTTCAATCGGCACTCCTTGCTGCGCATGTTGTTGAGGTTGTAAAACACCGAAAATATCACCTCCGAATAATGGGCGGTTGTGTTCATCGACAGGTGGTTTTCCATACCCTCCAGGATGGTAGCCCCACGACGCGCCGGGGGCGGTGGCGCATTGAGGCCGGGAACTTTCAACGCGGGGTAGGAAGAAGGGGGACCGTATCGCTGCTGGTTGACGAGCCACGGAGGAGGGGCTCCTGGGGCCATACCAAGAGCGTCTCTTAACTCATCGCTCAGTTCGCCAGGTCGCAGGTGCTTCAGATTGGTCTCGTATTCTTTGCCCTCATAGTAGATCTCACCGTAGCGAGTCAACTCTGGCTTGGTTTGGAAGCGGAAAAATGCCTCGTAAAGCTTTTGATAATCAATGTCCAGCTTTCCCATCTTTGGCTGCACTCTTTCTCGTTGCTTCTGCTTCAAACTTGACTGTTCCTGCTTCTCCAAAGCGGCGTCGCGCATTTCGGATATTCCCGTCTCTTGTATAAACTTTGGGAGAGCAAACGGGGCCTTCTCCACTCCCCGTTTGGATGAGAGATATTCTCGTTTGAGCGACCAGTGAGAGGGTACCGGGACCACATTGCGATGAGCTTTGATGTGAACAAGGAGTCGAGGATCAGGAGCGGATGTGTCTGTCCATTCAACGATTTCAGGCTTTCGTACCATTGCTTTGAGTTCAGCAACGGATAGCTTGTTCATTTCTTTCCGTTTCTTTTTTGAAATCTTGGGCTCGCCCTCTTGCTCCTCGTCGGGTATTTCATCACCATCGTCAAAGAAGACCTCGGGTTTATCGGTATCCTTCGTCAATGAACTCTCGCTCACTGTCTCGTCGAATTTTCCGACAACACCTTTGTACATTTCCCATAGTGGATCAGTTGGCTCGGGAAGCAGATCAGTGCTGGTATCAGCCGGTGCATCCTGAGAAGTAGCGACTGTGGGAAGTGAACGTTCCCGTGACATGGTAGTGTCGACTGGAAAGCTCGTGGTCTTTACAGTAGTGTTAGCTTTGCATCGGCTATTACTGAGAGACCATAGAATCTGCCTTACCTCGGCTTTCTGGGCCTTTTTTTTGGCTCTTCTGAGCTGGTTCTTGCTCAATTTCATGGTTGCTGGAAGGTTTGGCAGCTGCTCAATGAACGCGGTGCCGGTTGGAAAATATCGCAGAAATGGAAAGAAATCTGGCAACGAAAACTTTGTTCAAGTACGCACAATGATAGATTTAGGTAGCGAAAGACGATGAAGTAGGCGGGCAAGGTTAAAAAACCGAATATATTGCATCTCAATTGCCATCACGTGCATCCAGGTACAATGTCTTACCGCCTACATTTTGCCACTCTACTCCGTACAATCATCTACATAATATATAAGATACGAGGGATATCCAGGGCTTGGAAGCCTTGGAAAGTGCTAATCTCATGCCACGGCCTACCCAATGTACATTGATATATATGTTTGGTCCAATTCTTGGTGTAGAATTCGGTATTGTTCCAATGAACTGCTCGCATGAGAAGAACCAAAAAAAAAGAAAACGTATTATACAAAATATGAAACAAAACAAGCTGTGTCGGATGGTGAGACTATCAGCGAAGACAACAACATGTTTAGGCAATTTGCACCTGAACAAAAGGATCTGAACAGCTTTTTCAACGCAGTGTCTCACTAGCCCAGCCAAATCATGGATAGATAATCCGGGTATAGAATGTGCCGGCGTTGATCCGAGTGGTGCAGTGTTGAGCTCAGAAATGCCTAGAAGGTTAGGCAGACAACCTATTTCTTCTTCTTTGCGGACCTCGATTCTGTTGAAGTATTAGGTTTTGATCCTGGCATGAAACCGTCGGGCGTAGAGGAGATTACCTGCAGCAGTTCTTTTCTTCTTCGGCCGGCCCTTCCCTCGCAATTTGGCGCTATGAATCAGATGTTTAGTGAGAATGTATGTGACATGGGGTGTCGATTCTTACATCTGAATAGCTTCTTCTCTGTCATCTTCAGCTTCATCAAATGTCGTCAATCCAAGAGGCTTATAAGTGTTTTGTAAATCCTGAAAAGACACAGTCTGTTTTGGGTACCAGGCTGCAAGCGCTGGCCCACGCAAGCGCTGTCTCAAGACCTTGTTTCCAAGCCGAAGCCGTTGCGGGTTGAAATTAAGAGAGAATATGCGGCATTGGGTCTAGAGAATTCAATTGCCAATTAGTGAATGCCAGCACAGCACAATGAAAAGGGTGGTTGAACCTTAACCAGATCCAAGATCCGACTGGGCGCCATTTTCCTTCCTTAAAGGGTCAGAAGAATCATATGCAAAAAGAAATGGGTGAAGCAGCTGTTCACAGCAGCTTGGTAGACATCGAACTCGGGGAGATACCCATCTGAACTTTGCCCGATGGTCATGTGACCATCCGAAGTATACCGCCTACATATTTATCCATGTTTTTACCTCAAGAGAAAAAGGGTAAAAACAGCAAAAGCTGGACTCAAGACTGAACAAGGTCTACAACAATTGACATGTCTCAATACGAGATACCAAATTCAGCAGGCTCAAAAAGGCCAGTGGTAGATCTGAAAAGATCATCATCCGCCTTTGGGTCAGATGCCACACAAAACTCACAAAAGCGGCCCAAGGTGAATACCATGCTCTCATCCCACTGAGTGGATTCCTGTTGATTCAATTAATTTGCTAACTACTTCCTTAAAGGTTCAAAAATCGAGTGGGCCATCGGATCCTAAATCCTCTATTGGCGTCAGTCGCGGCATGGCCAAATCTAGCAACAATTCTCGTCTGCTTATTCTACAACACCTTGTTCGAGAAATTTCAACCAGTTCTGATCTCATTGGCGCTGACTCGGAGATTGTGGATGCCGTTTCGAGGCTGGATGACACATTTCGTACGACGAAGAATCAGTTGTCTTCCAGAGATGCTTCCATAGCTGGTGGGGTCCCAAAATCACACCACTTAGATCACAATTTCAACTTGGTCAGTGGTTCGTGTGACCCTAAGCTTCCCCCGATCATGGATGAAAAGCTGGAACTTGCTGTCTTTACCCATCCAGCTCTTAGCAATAATATCAACACGACCTACGACCGACTTGAGATATTAGGCGATGCATACATCGAGCTAATTGCAACCAAACTTGTCTGGGAGAGATTTCCAGATTTACCTGCAGGTCGAATATCACAGATTCGGGAGATCCTTGTTAAGAATGAGACGCTTTCCGGCTTCGCTGAAAGATTTGGTTTGGACCGCAGGGTTTCCGTGCCGCCAAACTACAATACCCCGTCAAAGCGATGGACAAAAACAAAGGGGGACGTATTCGAAGCCTACGTCGCGGCTGTCATACTATCCAATCCTGTTTCTGGCTATGAGCTGGCAGAGCATTGGCTATCAGGTTTATGGGTGCCGATTCTAAAGAACTTGGGACATCAGAAAGGGGAGTTACGCTCCAAGGAAGCTCTTGCTAAGAAGATTATGGGGAAAAATGTCAAGCTTGAATACATTGAGGAGCGTCCATCAATTCAGCAGAAGGGTGGCACACAGACTTTCTTCGTCGCGTTATTTCTCACTGGGTGGGGATGGGATAAAAGGTTTCTGGGTTCGGGTCAGGGTTTGAGTAAAGCAGCTGCAGGTGACGAAGCAGCGAAAGAGGCCTTGCTGAATACGCCTCTGATTCTTGAGATCATGTCAGCAAAGGAATCATGGGAGTGCAACTCTTAAAGTCTTGGTCACATGCCTCTCGCGATCGATCGGGTAGGTCTCGATTTTGCATTTCCCATTGAAGGATTCAACACCAGATGAATCCATCGATGCACGTCTAGTAGAGAGGTAGGTCTATAATATTCCATGCCCTGTATTTTCACCATGTTCATATACCAATTCCCACCCGTTAATTTCCATTTGTAAGCCCGTACCGGACAGTAGATTGTAAGTATTAACGTATTTCACAAGTGAGTGGCCACCCCACTAAAAAAAACGGGTCAATTAACATAGCCCTTCTTCTTTAACCACCTACTAGACCACCAATTCGCTCTTAATCCTCTAGAAACTTAACTAACCGGCCCCACTATTTTTAACAAAAAATACGGACCCTCGTAAGCGAGGGTCTGCCACCCAGATATAATAGATCACCTATTTATAACGTTTTTCCTACTTTTTACTTTAGTATCGATTTACTACACTACCACGTAGTAAATTAATTAATTTAAAAACTGATATAGATAAATTAATCAATTTACTACTAGTATATAAAAGCTCTATTTTCCACTACGTTTTTTAGCCCTTCTATACTTCCTAATTTCGATTAGTACCTTCCTCCACTTCCGCTTCGTTTTTTTCTTTATTAGCTTCCTCGCTAAGTTTATACTCTTTTCGCTTTATTTTTTTTATCTAGTCGGTATTAATAATACCGGTGATCTATATATACCGATAAGAATTATTATACTAGATATAGCGAGCCCCTGTAATAGCTTATATATAGTCGAATTCTTATTATAGATAGTATACTAAAGTAGCCTACTCTTTAGCACCTTTTACTAGCTTCACTAACCCCTCTTTAAAACGCTAAGTTATAGGATCGTATTAATTAAGCTATAAGCTTACTTTTCTAATTTTTTTAGCTATTTTTAGTATACTAAACTTAGTATTTTATAATACTATAGAGGGTATATTTAGCTAAGAGATATTATTATAATAGGGGTTATAGGAATCTAATTTATCTATAATAAGTTTAGAATTAATAGGCTAAAGACCTATTAATTTAAATCTAAGTTTAATACATAGGGGTTATTAAGTATTTACCCATACCCTGTTTTCCCACCAAAACTGACCAACTTTGGACCTTATTCTCTCAATAAATTTATATTGTAATAATTTTTTAGATAATTTTTAATAAAAATTTATTATCAGATTAACAAAATATCTCTTTCCGAATAGTCCAATATATATAGCTATTGAATGGTAACTGATTAAAATATAAATGTCAATATAAATCCCCATTATATATAGTGGCTCCCATACTAAACTCGCGATTAGAATCTTTTGTCTAACTTTGAAAATTGACTACTCTCTACAAAAATACTTACTGATATAATCTATCATATATTACCTTAGGTTTGAAATGTTAAATAAAAATAAAAAAGAATAAAAATATGTTACATTATAAATTTATTGAGAGAATAAGGTCCAAAGTTGGTCAGTTTTGGTGGGAAAACAGGGTATGGGTAAATACTTAATGACAGGGTCTGTAGTATATAGTTTAAAGGTTTTCTAGCGAATCTCCCCTATTAAATATAGGAATTTATCCTTTAAGAATTTATAGTATCCGGTTATAGTAGTAGCTTCTACCACTTTACTATACTAGTATTTATATACGCTAAACACTCTAATATTAAAAGGTTATAGTATATAACTACTATAGAATAGTAAGAAAAATAATATTATATAGCTTTTAAAATAGTTATATAAAACTAGTCTTTTTATACCCAATATATAGCTAATAATCTATTTATAAAAAAGCTAGATCTATTAGAACGCTAAAATATTATTAATATAGCTAGTATCTATAGGGTATTGATATATTTGCCCCCCCTTTAGCTATTCCTACCCCCTGCCTTAATATTCAGGCATCCGCTGACCGCCCTTCTCACCGCCTTCCTTTTTAAATCACCGCTTTCTCTAGTCAAGTATAGGACTCCTAGTGGTACCTCTATTTACTATATAAACCCCTAACAAAAATAAGTACCCTTTACAAAAAGTAAAGATTTATAGAAATTAAAATTAATATTAATATTACTTACCGCCTACGACCGATCCGTTCACCGAGACCTATCCTCGTTCGAATACGCACTGTCATAAGAACCTAGGGGTAGAGGCCGAGGGGCGAGGAGTCGCGGTACTACTTAGCGCGCTAGTCTTATAACTCGAGGTCGTGGCGTAGGAACAACTCGTGGTCGTGGTGTAGGAATATCTCGTGGTCGAGGCGCTAAGGTGCTTAGGCTGAGGCTAAGGCCCGAGCTGCTACGGAGATTTGATACAGACTAAGCAAAATAGGGGGGTTATATACGAATAAAAGCTTTAGTTATATAGGAATAAGTATTTTTTTCTTATCATAAACATGCATTTTTTACTATATAAATCAATATTCTAAAAGTAGAGATTTAGATGGCAGAAAAGAATTCTGCCAGAAAATCAGGCAGAATCAGGCAGGGGGGGGTAGGAATAGCCAAAGGGGGGGCAAATATATCAACACCCTATCTATAATAATAAGATATTTATCTTCTTAAATAATATTAAATTAATATAGTAAAGCTTACTTTATATTTAGGATAATAAGCGGGGGATAAGTAAAACTATCTATAGAAATAGCTTCTAAAATAATAATAGATTTATAGTTTATAATAGATCTAGAGGATTGGTAATATGACCCCCCCCAATCTTTACTTGACCCCCCCTTCTGCCTAAAAATGCCTGATCTTTCAGTACCGCCTTCCCGATCAAGTAATATATCTGCCTTAATATCTACACCTATCTACCGCCCTCCTTACCGCCTTCGAGGATTCACACCGCCTTCGTGTCAAACTCCCCCTACACTATAGGACGATAGCAGATACCTACAATTTATATGCAAACACATAGTGAAAATAAGTCACTTTTATCAGCAACCATACCCAGCACCATACCTAGCACCATACCGAGCCCGGCACCGAGCCCGGCACCGAGCACCGCGCCGAGGCTAGCACCTAGGCTAGCACTAAGGCTAGCACTATACCCACCACTATACCTAGCACCCAGACCTAGCACTAAGTCGTAAGACGTGAATATAGACGTGAAAGGGGCCAAAAACACGCGCGTCGAGGACGAAAAGGACAAATATATCAGCCGGAATTACTCCCTTCCCGTACACTCATTTAGTCTTTTACTTTCTCTATATAGTAGCCACCTTAGGCATTACTTGCTAGCCTTAGGTATCACTCGCCTAGCCATTAGCGCTACTTTATAAGCCTAATATAGGTTAAATAGCTAAGTATAACTACTCTTTATAAATCACACTCGCTTTACTTTTCTTACCCTATTATATAGTAGTAGTATTAAGTTATATAGTATACTTCTCTTATTTAATAGTTATAAGCCCGGCTTACTAGTAACTCTTTAAAATACCCTTATCGATTTACGATAATATAGTCGCTTATTAGAAAGCACTATACCCCTAAGTATAAAGAAGGTTAACGATATACCTTATTTCTACTAACCTCCGAAGACGAATAACGAAGAAAATAACACTATATAACGCCGAGATATCACTCCTCTATAACGACTTTACTTCTTTAGGTATTCCTACTAATATAGGAAGTACCCTAAGGGTATAAGTTATCCTTAAAAGCTTAGTATAATAGCGGACCTAGATTATATAGATAGAGTTAATAGCTAGGAAGTCTAACGTTTAAGAATATATCGACCTAGCGCTTAAAGACGAGAAACGGCTAAAGATACTAGTAAAACTAGTCTAACTAGACTAAAGTAGTAAATAGTATAAGAAGGATCTAGAGATAAAGCGCCTTACTATAGAAGGAAAAACGGATTATTAATATAATCGGAAGGATTATAAAGTAGACCTTACCGAATATAGGATTATTCGACTATCTTTAGAAAAGATAGCTAACTAGATTAAGAATATACTAGTTATTAACCTTTAGTATCTAATAGTTAATATTAATAATATAAAGGAATTACTTAAGATACTATAAGAACACTTTTCGTCCTCTAATATAATATAGATCTAGCTTCTTTATAGGTTATAGTATAAGCTTCTTCTTATACCTATTAAAGATTCTATAGTTAATAACTAGCTTTTAAAAGTTAAGAACCTTTACTAAAAGTATAAAAAGGTAGAGGTTAAGTTTATTAAAGATAATAATAATACTATTTATAACCTTCTCTAAGCTCTTATACCGCTAGAACCCTAATTCTACTACTATTAGTAGACTAAGATTTTTAAAAAGAAGTATAAAACGACCTTTATAAACGTTATAAATACTTACCGCTTTAAATAAGTACTCTTTAGCCGAAAGAAAGGAAGTAAAGCTATACTAGCTACTTTTATAACCTTTAATAGAGAAGAGGAAGTAAAACTAGCCTCTTTATCTAATAATAATACTAAATCTAGTTTAAAGAAGTTAAATAAAAGAGGGGATCTAATATATATATATAGATAAATATACTTCTTTATAGTATATCCCTATTTAACGAAAGCGTCTAGGCCTAATAGCTAGAAACTAGATCTAGAGATTAATAAAAAGATACTAGAGAATATTTATTAAAAAGCTCCTATAAAGGCTTTAAGATAAAGTAAAAGAGCTTTAGGATAAGCTTACTTTAGAAGAGAAAGAGACTTTAAATTAGTCTTACTTTATACTAATTAATAAAGATAAAGATAGTAATTTCTTAATAATACTATCTTTACTATCTGCTAATATATCTTTCCTTATAAATAGTATATAAAGCTCTATTAGAGATAGATAGCTAGTTAATTCTATAACTAATAAGTATATCTCTAATAATAAAAGTCTTTTTATTAAGTTTAAAGAGATAGAGAGGACTCTAAAAGTAGGTAATACTATTATATAGCTCTATAGAACCGGTAAAGTCTAATTTAGGACTATTAGACGCTCCGAAAAGCCTATTAATCTTACTCTCTTAAATATAAAGTATTTCCTTAGTTTTTATTATAATCTAATTTTAGTCGTACTAATAAAGAAGTATAAATATAAAGCTAATTTCGATAAACTTACTATTATTAATAAAAATATCGGTAAAACGTTCTATAAGCTAGAAGAGATTAAGAACTTCTTCGCACTTCTATAAGTAGGTTTTATATTTCTAGTAATATTTATAACTACTACTTTTAATATAATAAGATATATAATATAGCCTCTTATTTCTAAGGCTTCCGCTACTTATTAGTACTAGCGCTTAAGCTATCTTTATAGCGAGTGTATTAAAAAGCTCGCGATTATAGTTAATAGGATAGAGATTATTAAAGATTCCTCTCTAACTATAGATACTAAACCTTATAATCCTAACCTCTATAAAACCTACTAGCTAAATAGATAGTAGTAGTAAATCTTATATAGAGTATAAAGGACCCCTTTTAGACTATTTAGTTATATTTATTTTAATCTAATTATATTTAAACTAGGATATAATAATTATATCTAGCTTTCTTATTTCTATCTAAATAGGATTCGCTATTACTAAAGAGAGATATATAAGCGGAAAAGCGGCTACTAGTAAACTATCTATACTTTCCTCTCCCTATTTTATTACTAGTTTAACCTTCTAATTTATATCTTCTACTTAGATAATAAAGGTTTAATAGATAGTAAGACTATCACTTTTCTTAAAGAGAACGGAATTATAATATAGATAATAGTTATTAGTATCTTAAAGTAAAATAGCTTTATAAAGCGATCTAGAGGGGTAATTATTACTAAAGTAAAAGCGCTTTTTAAAGATTCCGCTCTTCTAAAGAACCTTTAGCTAGAAGTAGTATAGGCTACTATATATATATTAAATAGATCGCCGATAAAGCTAAATTTAAGAAAGTAGATAATCCTATAGTAGGAATTCTACTTATAAGGGATAGATACCTTTACTCCTACTAACCTTTTAAATCTTAGGATATATAGCTACTAAGCCTATATAAGGATCTAAAGGATCCTTTAATTAGATAAAATATACTATAGAGTAGAAATTAGATATCTAATTAGTTATAAAGTAAGTAATATTTAGAAGGTCTAGTTCCCCTATACTAATAGCTATAAATTTATTTAAGATATAACTTTTAATAAAAGTCTTAATTATAAAAAGTATCTAATAGAGCCTTTAAAGATCCGGTAAAGATAGATTACTAAGATTATTAAAGAAGATAAGCTTAATAAAGAGTTTAAAAAGGCTATATACTAAGTAGGTATAGTACCGATTATATAAAACGAGCCTAAACCGATTATTTAGAGAGAGTAAGACCTAACCGATAGCCTAGTTAAAGGGATAAGGTAAAGAGCTTATTTAATAAGATATATAGGCCGAAAGCCTACTATATATAGGAGGAGAGGAGCTTATATAATAATAGGTAGAAAAAGATCCTACTCTTATACTATAGGAGCGCTTTTTAGCTATACTTTCGCTAATACTAAGCGCTATCCCTCTCCTAAAGAGTCCTTTTTCTCTAAAGACTATCCCTTTATTAGGCGGTCCGGATTCTCTTTTAGAAAGTCCGCTAGCTATCTATCTTTATAATAGCTCTATAATAAGTACTCTATTAATAGTAAGATAGTTTACTCCTACTACGCTAAAATAATAACCTTTCTAAATAATAATTCTAATAAGACTATTAAGGTTTAAAGAGCGTTTAATTTAAGCGCGACCGCTAGTATTCCTATAGAAAGAGACTAGACTAGCGGAGAGAGTAGAGAGATATAATTTACTTTAATAAGAAGTCCTAGGCGGTTTCTTAAAGACACTAGCTAGTAAGGATAAAAACTAAAAAGAAGTTACCCCTTCTAATATTATATAAGATAAGAGGAGATAGAAAGCTAAAGAAGACCCTAATATAGCTACTTATATAGTATATAATAACTCCGATAATATAGAGGGCGTACTCGCTATATTTATAATTAGTCTTTCTACTATCTAATTAGTAGCTTATTAATAGTTACTAAAACTAAGGGCCTATTCGGAGGTATCTATCTCGATAATATATAGTCGGTCCTAATCTAGCTATTTAAGGATTAGGGCGGAGGCGAGGAGGTCTTTTACTTTCCGAAAGGCGCTCTTATAGGCCTCTATCTAGGTGATAGGGCGGAAATATTATTTATAAAGTGTACTATCACTTTCCTTTAGGAGCTTATAGAGTGGTACGTATACCTTTAAAAAATTATAAATAAATCGGTAGTAATAAGTGGCTAAACTAAGAAATTAGCGGATATTATAGATAGTTTAGGGTCGCGGCTATACTTATATAGCCTTAATTTTAGCCGGGAGGGGTCGTATCGTCCTATTCCTAACGATATAGCTATAGAATTCTAATTTATAAGTTATAAATATATATTTAGTTAGTAATACGTAAAGCTACTATTTCTTTAGGAGCGTGAGGACTTCCTTAACGTATTTCCGGTACTCCTCGAGTGTAGCTAAGAAGATAAGGATATCGTTAAGATATACTACTATATTACGGCTAAGAAAGGGTTATAGCGTATTATTTATAATAGATTAGAAGGTAGTAGGTATATTATATAGTCCGAACGGTATAGCGAGCTATTTATATTTCCCCTAAATAGTATTAAATATAGATAATTAATTTAGAGGAAAAATATATAGCTATACTTACTATATATACTACCTACGCTATCTTTACACTTATTATTATATTTAACCTTAATATAATATAACTTAACGCTATTAATACCTTTTTAAATAGCGATCTTAATAAAGTTATATATATATAAATATTAGAAGGGTTCTATAATAGAGGTAAGGTATAAAAGTTTTTTAAAGCTCTATATAGACTAAGAAAGTCACCCCGCTTATAGTAGTAAGAGGCTACTTATATCCTTAAGAAGCTAGGATTCGAATATATCCTTAAAGATCCTTATCTCTTTATAAAAGATAGGATTATTATCTTCTTCTATATTAATAATATTATTATTATATACTACTAACTAAGACTCTAGAAAGCGCTCTAGTTATAATAAGAACTAGAAAGATACTAAAAGCTTCGAGAAATAGAAGAAGCTTTATAGTTTCTTAGAATATATATTCTCTAAAATACTTAGAAATATAAGCTCTAGCTTTACTAGGATTCTTATATCTCTTTTATAGCTATTAAATATAGACTTATATATAATTATAAGTATTTAATACCACTTCTAGCGAATCGGATAAATAAGTTTATTAGTATTATAACTAGAGAGTAGATCTATAAATATTAGTAGAAGCTAGGCTTAGCTCTCTATCTAATAGTTATTACCCGCCTAAACGCGGTAAAAGTAGCTAATTACCTTACTAAGTTCCTAATAAATCTAAGACTAGAGTACTAAAACGCTATAAATTAGCTAATTTAGTATCTATATAATACCTAATATTAAGCTCTTAAGTTTTATCCTACCTATAATAACCCTATACTCTAATTCTTAAGTAACGCTTTTTTTTAGTAATTATACTAATCGGAAAAGCTTAAAAGGCTTCTTTTATAAGCTTTTCGGCGCTACTATTAATTAGAAAGCTAATAAGTAAAGGATAGTTACTACCTTAATAATAGAGGCGGAGCTACTTACTATTTTAGAAGCCGGTAAGATAGTAATATAGTAAAAGAGGCTTCTTAATATAGTCGGACTTAATTATAAAGTAGGTCTTACTATCGACTATAATAATAAGTAGATAGTTAACTTACTAACTCGTAAGTAACCTTAGATATATATAAAACTCCGTTATATAGATATTTATAACTATTAGCTTCGCTAGGAAATTAATACTAGCTCGATTTCTATTCGCTAGGTTATAACTACTAATATATAGATAGATAGACTTACTAAGCTACTTCTATCTTAGTCTTATAAGGCTTTTATAACGTCTCTTAGACTTATTAATATTAAGCCTTTAGTAGAAGAGTAGATTATATAAAGACGTTAACTTCTATAGAGCCTATAGGTAGCTCCTATAGGGGTATATTAGCTAGAATTACTCCCTTCCTATATACTTATTTAGTCTTTTACTTTCTCTATATAGTAGCCACCTTAGGCATTACTTACTAGCCTTAGGTATCACTCGCCTAGCTATTAGCGCTACTTTATAAGCCTAATATAGGTTAAATAGCTAAGTATAACTACTCTTTATAAATCACACTCGCTTTACTTTTCTTACCCCGTTATATAGTAGTAGTATTAAGTCATATAGTACACTTCTCTCGTTTATCAAAATGTTAATATATCGAGTATATCACTACTTAATTCGACCGAAATGTACGATTTTTTCTGATTAAAATGCATGTTTTTTTACTATATAAACCGGAATTCCTATAGTGTTAGCAGAATTATATGACAGAAAACTCTACACTAGCAGAACGTATGGCAGAAATCCTGGTCGCATCCGATCGGGAAGGCGGTACTAAAATATCAGGCATTTTCAGGCAGGGGGGGTTAAGTAAAGATTAGGGGGGGTCATATTACCAATCCCCTAGATCTATTAAAAAGTGTGACGTGCTAGTTCTTCATAAGAAAGAGTGCATTTAAATTCAGAATACTAAGTATAAGGAGGGAAGAGAAAAAGGGGAAAGGATCGACACTATAAGATCCTTTTATACGTCGAGACCTCTAGTTAGGGACTTTAGGCAGAAATCTCTATCGACCCTCGTCCCGGACTCTAGTCTATTATATATCTAGAAATAAATATTATTATATAATTGTAAGAACCTCCGGATCGTTATATAACCCCCGGCTAAAACTATATTTAGTCTCTAAATACTAGCTTATCGTCACTAGGATATTTATCGAGTATAATATCTCTTTTTAAAGTATTAATCTAGTCTTATAAATATATTAGGGGACCTAGTTTAGAAGGATACTAGTTATAGAATTCTTAGACCTTTTATAGTATATATTTAAAGTTCTTAGCGGGATACTATTATAGATTAAGGTTATATCCTAACTACTATACTCGATACTATAGCTTTTAATAATATATTCTTATATCTAGTAATTTATTAACTTCCTATTTATTTTCTTTATTAATCCTATTTAGCGGAGGGGGATTAATATATTATCCTATTAAAGGCTTAGTAGCCGCTATTTATTATAGCTTATTGGTATAGAAAACTAGATATATTTAGATTAAATCCGGTAGATTAAATTTATAAGAATTACTAATTTTATTAATAATCTTATATAGACCGCTTATTAAATAAGCTAGTTTCTAATCTAGCTAGGTAAGCTACTAGTCTTTTATTATTATAAAAATGTAGTCGCTAATATTAAAATCCTTCTCTCTCCGATATCGATTTATCTATTAGATCTATAACTATTATAACTTTATAATCTATTCCTTTATCTATATCTAAATCTCCTATAGATTTAAAAGTATTTATATAGCGCCCTACTTATTTAGTATTATAGTTTCCTAATCTTTTTAGTCAAAAGATATAGCCGGTTTATATCCTCTCTCGATAAAGGATAGGGACTTCCTTATAGTATTTTAGGGAAGGATAGAAGCTATAAAATCTATTATAAATAGTACTTCTAGCTAATTATCCTAGTTCTATTTAATATATAGTTATAGCCTCTAGGCTATATATTAATTTATAATCTTACTCTAACTATTAGTCTAGAGATAGTATATAGTTAATAACTTCCTTTTAATTCTAAGGATTCGATAGAATTTAGTCTAGAACTTAGAGACGAACTATCCTCTATAGTTAGAGATAATAGTCTCTAAGACACTAGTTATTTATATCACGTTATCGATAAATAACCGAGCTATCTACTTTATATTCGTATCTTTATAGTAGGGAATAGAAATTAGTCTTTTACTAAAGCGGTTAACTACTATAAAGATAGTATTATACCTATATCGGTCCTTTAGGAATAAGCGGAAATCTATTAAAATATATTACTAAAGTCTCTCTAAGATAGAGAGGGGGTATAGTAGTCTAGAGACCTAATCTCTCTATATTTTAGTTCGTTTATAGACTAAGTAGATTTTACTTTATTAATAACTTCTTATATATTCTCTAATTAGATTAGGCTTAGATCCTATAGATAGATACCTTTCTTTAGATAGTCCTCTAGTAAGAGTATTAGCTACCTACTATTATCGATATAAGGTAACTCCTTTCTTAATAATATATCTATAATAATATTTTTCTTCTTTAGTTAGTATTTAATTAAGAAATAGAATTATAAAAAGAACTCGCTCTACCTCGCTTACTATTAGTTTATTTATTAGGTAGTTATAAAATATTCTAAAGATTAATAGTCTATAAGAATCTTAAAACGATCTTATTATATAAGACCCTCGAGCTTTAGTCTCTATTCCTATAATATATAGATAATAGTAAAGAGTTCTTTATCCTATACTTTATAGTTTAACTCTATAGCTTATATAGTTCTTAAATAGAAAGCCACTAGTTACTAGAAATTATTATCTTTATAATACTAAGATAATACTACTCCTAATATACTATCTAAAGTATTAGTTTCTACTCTTATTTCTTATATTAGGTTATAATAATAGAGTATTAGTGTTGGTATAATAGTGTATATAGTTAGGCATACTATAGAGGGTGACAATAGTTATATTAACTTACCGGTACTATCTAAGGATACCTTAGGTATGCACTATATGGTAAGAATTAATAATATAACTTGCCTCCTAGTATTATAATGAGATAATAAAGGTATCATAAAGATATCACAGATTATCTCAGATTTGCCTCCTAAAAAAGGTATAAAAGCATGTCTGATTTCGACCCTTGATGAAATGTAACTTACTTCTTAATTTTATCTGCTTTATATATAACGTCTTTCCTTCCTATTTAGAAAATATAGGTATACATTTCCTATTAAGGAAGGCCGAGGTTTCTCCGAAACTCCGAATTATCTCCGAACTATATACTACTATAAGTAGTATATAAAGAAACTCTATATACTATATCTTAATATAGTATATATCTATTTATACTATATACTATTATTAGTATATAGTATTACCTAAGGATATACTATTATAGTATTATACTATATATAGTATATACTATTTACTATATAGGAGACACTACTGTTATAGCGGTTTCCCTACAAATATAGGGGTTAGTCCTAATTAGGATTTGTCTCTCTTAGCATCCCATTTTTAATACTAGTGCTATTTATTATAGTACCATTGTAGTAAAAAATATAGCACCCTAGCCACCTTAGCTATATAGTACTTTGATAAAATTAATTAATTGATCTAATCCATACCTCTATTAAATCATATAATCTATATAGGGCTAATTTACTAGGGTTATTAGAGCATAATATAGGTGAATTATAGGAGGTAATTTAGTTATAGTAAAAATATAAAATTGATACTATTAAAAAGAGCATTTAATTCTTAGTATACTAGTATTTTTTATAGAGTAATTAATACTATTTTGATAGAGAAATAGAGGTTTAAAAAGCAGTTATAGAAGTGGGAGAGGTGTAGATTTATTAAAGGGGGGAGCCTTAGCACCCCGTATCGACTATTAATTCCACCGCACTAGCACCCCTAAAAGTATAGTTTTTAAGTATCTAAAAGGTGTATATTGATTGTAGAGAGCTAATTCGTATAAATCCGTCATTTCCGACCGAGAAATAGCTTGATCTAGTGGTGTAAATAGGATAAGAAAATGTTCGCTCGGAGGATTAGGATCAGGGGTATACTCTATTGAAGACATCTTAAATGGATAAAAAGTAGTCAAAAATGTAGTCGAAAATGTAGTCGAAAATGTAGTCGAAAATGTAGTCGAAAATGTAGTCGAAAATGTAGTCGAAAATGTAGTCGAAAATGTAGTCGAAAATGTAGTCGAAGATGCAGTCGAAAATGCAGTCGAAAATGCAGTCGAAAATGCAGTCGAAAATGTAGTTAAAAATGTAGTTAAAAATGAAGCTATTTATAACGGGGATAGATTTACTAATATATATAGAGTGCTCTAATAACCCTAGTAAATTAGCCCTATATAGATCATGTGATTTAATAGAGGTATAGATCAGATCAATTAATTAATTTCATTAAAGTACTATGTGGCTAAGGTGGCTAGGGTGCTATGTTTTTTACTATAGTAGTACTATAATAAATGGCACTAGTATTAAAAATAGGATGCTAAGAGAGATAAATCCTAATTAGGACTAACCGCTGTAGTTATAGGGAAACCGCTATAATAGTAGGGTCTTCCTTACTATTGAGGGCTACGATACTAGAGGACTAGTTAGATAAACTAGTATAGAGGGGAAAATCGGGAAGAAGATAGATATTATGAATCTATAGAAAAACAGGCTGTATATGAAGCCTATACTAATAAAGGAATGGTAAACTAATATATCAAACTGATAAAGTAAAAGCTCAGTCTATATAAAGGGATAAAGGTATAAAGACATACTATATATATTAACACACCCCCTAGACTAAGCATTAAAAGTAGGGTATTGATATATTTGCCCCCCCTTTAGCTATTCCTACCCCCCTGCCTTAATATTCAGGCATCCGCTGACCGCCCTTCTCACCGCCTTCCTTTTTAAATCACCGCTTTCTCTAGTCAAGTATAGGACTCCTAGTGGTACCTCTATTTACTATATAAACCCCTAACAAAAATAAGTACCCTTTACAAAAAGTAAAGATTTATAGAAATTAAAATTAATATTAATATTACTTACCGCCTACGACCGATCCGTTCACCGAGACCTATCCTCGTTCGAATACGCACTATCATAAGAACCTAGGGGTAGAGGCCGAGGGGCGAGGAGTCGCGGTACTACTTAGCGCGCTAGTCTTACAACTCGAGGTCGTGGCGTAGGAATAACTCGTGGTCGAGGCGCTAAGGTGCTTAGGCTAAGGCTAAGGCCCGAGCTGCTACGGAGATTTGATACAGACTAAGCAAAATAGGGGGGTTATATACGAATAAAAGCTTCAGTTATGTAGGAATAAGCATTTTTTTCTCATCATAAACATCCATTTTTTACTATATAAATCAATATTCCAAAAGAGAGATTTACCTGGCAGAAAAGAATTCTGCCAGAAAATCAGGCAGAATCAGGCAGGGGGGGAGGAATAGCCAAAGGGGGGCAAATATATCAACACCCTTTATATATAACGTCTTTCCTTCCTATTTAGGATAAGTATAACCTATTGACTATATCTTATATAATCCTATTATATAAGATTATATAAGATAACTTCCCAAAACGGTTATAGTCTATACTAGACTATAATATCCTATCTGCTAAATTGCTTATAATTAGTATAGTAACTAGCTTCTTTTTTAGGAGTATAAAGGCTATTTTATAATAGGTAGACTATTTATATAGGACGTCCTATCGAGTTAGACGATATAGAGGCTTTAAAATTAAACTATATCCTTAGATAAATTATCGATAGAAGTTATAGAATCTAAGAAAGGATTATACGCCTTTTACTATCGATAGGGTCTTTTATAACTAGATTATCTAGATCTTCTTAGGATTAACTATAATACTAGCTACACTTATAATAAATCTAAGGAACTTAGTCTTTATAATAGTAAATTTACACTTTAAGAGAGTAACTTATAAACTAGCCTTCTATAGATAGGAGAGCACTTCTCTTATATATCGTTAGGGGATTATTAACGGCACCCCCCTTTAGATCCTTACACCCCCCTTTAGATCCTCGCACCCCCCCCTATCTGAATATTAAGGCGTACACCCTACCGCCTTCCTAATTCGGGTACCGTATTTACCTCGATACCTACCCCTTCCTACCGTATTCCTTACCGCCTTTAAGGCTTTACACCGCCTTTATATCACACTCCCCTAACACTATAGGACGACAGTAGATACCTATAATTTATATACAAATATATAGTGAAAATAAGTCACTTTTATCAGTAATAATACCTAGCACTATACCTAGCACCCAGTCCTAGCACCTAGTCCTAGCACTATACCTAGTATCATACCTAGTATTATACCTAGCACGACACCGAGGCTAGCACCGAGGCTTACACTATACCTAGCACTAAGTCGTAAGACGTGAATATAGACGTGAAAGGGGCCGGAAACGCGCGCGGGGAAGTGTATAAGTAGCGTATTCGATCTATATAAGTAAATAAATGCTTAATTTAATGAGAATATACAATTTTTTCTGATTAAAATACATGTTTTTTTACTATATAAACCGGAATTCCTATGGTAGTGGCAGAATTATATGGTAGAAAACTCTACACTAGTAGAATTATATAGTAAAATCTAGTGTCGCACCTAATTAGGAAGGCGGTAGGGTATACGCCTTAATATTTAGGTAGGGGGGGGTGCGAGGATCTAAAGGGGGGTGTAAGGATCTAAGGGGGGTGCGGTTAACAATCCCCTATCGTTAATATTCTTTAGAAGTCTTATTATAGATAAGGATATTATCTATAAAAGTAACTATATATTTATCTATATATTCTTATAAGATATTATTTATAAATTACTAGAATATAGCTAGTCTATTTATTAACCTAAATAGTATTACTTTATACTTAAAGGATCTATATTATATCCTAAAGGTTATTAAGTCCTCCGCTTTTAAGGTTAAGCGAATCTAGTAGAAACCTTATCTAATATTAAATTTAGTAAAATATTTTATTTTACTAGTTTATTAAAGTATTTTATCGATTAGAGGGAGTAGGTAGTAGTCCTTTTTAATAATTATATTTAGCTTTCGGAAATCTATATAGAAACGGAGTCTACTACTAAACTTTTTCGCTATTAAGATTAGGGATATATAAAAGGATACGCTTAGTATAATAAAGCCCTTTTCTAGATTCTTAATAATATACTATTTTACCGCCTTTAGCTTATCGAGCGATAGCTTATAAAAGGGATAGTAATCTAGTCATATTTTAGCTTTAAGAATAATATTATAATCTATACTAGATCTATATAAGGGTAATTTATCTAACTTTTTCTTTAAGAATATTTTAGCTAGATTATAGTACTTTAGCGGTAATATCTTCTTTATCTTTTAGAGTTTAAAATCCTTTTTAGTTAATAACTTTATAGTAAGAATTCGATCTATTTTATAGAATAAAGTAGTAAAGATCTCGATTCCTCCTATAGGGTTTCTCTTCTTCTATACTTCCTATCTATTAAATCTAACTCTTCTAATTACGCTATTATTAATTATAAGAAAGAGAGGTTTATATTCCTTTTTATAAGAGGACGGAATATTTAGTATCTTATTCTTAATATTCTATACTATTTTTCTATACTTTTATATCTATTAGTATCTATACTAACGCTTATAGGAGTAGGGATAGATATCTTTCTTCTACTTCTATATTTCTATAGTTATTTTAGTTAACTTAAAGATATAATCTCTTTAATCTATATCCTTCTAGTAGATATCGTCCTATAGAGATCTTTATAGGATAGTCTTTAGGGTTAGGATAGAGATCTTATTTACTATTTTATCGAAAAGAGTCCTTTTATCTAGTTAAATTATCTAATATCGTTAGTAATTAAAAAGGATATTATACTTAGTAAACTGTATTTACTTAAGAATAATATTATATCTTCCTAAGTCTATAATTAGTATAGGGATCTATTATTAAATTCTTCTATCGATATAAATTATAAGAAAGGTAATATACTATATTAGTTCTACTAGTTTACTATTAAAACCTTATATTAGGTATTTATAGCCTAGCCTTTCTACTCTAAGTCTAAAACGCTTATCTAATATTATAACTATTAATAAATTAATAAAAATATAACTATTTACTTTAGTATTACTAAGTGCTAAAATAGAAAATAAGCGTCTATTATATATTAGTTATATATTAAAAATTAAGCTATCTCTAGGACCGCTAATTAACTTCTATAAATCTAGCGAAAATAGTAATACCTTCTATCTACCTAAAAGGGAGACTTCGCTTAAATAGGAACTTTTCTTAAATCGGTATTAGCTTTAAGCTCTATGATCTTATTTATATAAGGAGGGTTTATAGTAAGAGTAGTTATCGCGATAATAAGAGTTAGTTTCTTCTTTAGATAATTATAGATTATATATCTATATTCTTTATAGTTAAAGTATCGTCTTTCTCTTATTAAGGTCTCTTTTTTAAAGATAGATAGGCTTAGAGTATACTCGCGCTTTATATAGGGGGTATTTAACTAGTTTATAGCGGATATACCTTTAGTATTAGTAGCGGGGATTATAGATTAGATATATAAGAAGGTCTTTACTTCCTACTAGAGACTAATCTTATACGCTATACTTTAATAGCTCTATATAAATATATCGAATAAGATAGTATCCTAGTTAACTACCTATATAACTTAACTCTAGAGTAGGTATAGGAGTTTCGAATATAGATCGCGTTTATAGTTTTTAGTAATAATAATAGCTTTTTTAGCGAGCTATATAAACTCTATAAAGAAATTAGTAAAACTATCTTTTAGTTTTATCTTAAGCTTATAGTATATAGTATAAGCTTCTATATATTAATTTAGATTTATAAAGATAGACTTTAGATAAAGGATAATATCTTTAGTATCTATATATAAGTTACTAGTATCGGAGCTTATCTAAAGAGTAATATATAGCTAAACTTTACCTTTATAATAGCTCTCTCTAGATATAGAGCTTTTAGTAAATAGGTAAAAGGTAATAGTTAGTATTTACTTTAAGCTTTTAACGAATTATAGTTTCCTAAATCTTAAATCGGACTTCTTTTCTATTATTTAGTATAGGTATATTAGATATTTTAGTAGACTTCTAAATAGTAGCGGCCTCTATAATTAGTATACTAGTACTATACTAATTCTAGCTTTAAAGATTTAGGAGATAGAAGGTAAGTTTATTATACTTATAGATAGCGATATCTCGATAGACGATAGCCTTATCTCGCTTAATATAGAGTACTTCTATAGTATTATTAGATTTAGTTCTCTCTACCCTTAGTATAATAATCTTATCTTTAAGTTCCTAGACTAGATTTTATAGTCTCTAGTGATTATAAATAAGTTTAATAAATCTTTTACTTTTTAGTATCTAGTATAGCTATACGCTAATCGGTTCTTCTTCTTTATTATATTTACTAGTATTAACTAGTCTCTATAAGTTAGGGGTTAGGATATATAGGTTATAAATAGCGATAGTTTCTTATTTAGTCTCTTTATCCGGTATAGGGATAGGCTATCTATCCTAATTTATAGGTAGATTTCGTCTTAGGCCGACTATCTTAATTAGTTAGGGGTTCTTAGTTCGGTATAAGTTTAGGATTAACGTAGGTTAAGGTCTTAGCTATATAGTACTAAAGAACGAAAGTAGGGATATAATAGGGCTAAAACTAATTAAATTAATAGTTTATATAGCTATACTATTATAAAGAAATTAAGAGTGGTACTTAGTATTATATAACCTACTAGTTCTTTATAAGAAAGAGTGTATTTAAATTTAGAACACTAAGTATAAGGAGGGAAGAGAAAAAGGGGAAAGGATCGATATTATAAGATCCTTTTATATATCGAGACCTCTAGTCGGGGACTTTAGGTAGAAATCTCTATCGACCCTCGTCCCGGACCCTAGTCTATTATATACCGGAAATAAATATCATCACGTGACCGTAAGAACCTCTAGATCGTTATAAAAAGCTTCTTTTTCGGATATTTTATAATAATAAATTAATCCTTTCTAATACTAATTTAGAAGCTAGCTATTAAACGAGAGAAGTGTACTATATAACTTAATACTACTACTATATATTAGCCGGAATTACTCCCTTCCCGCACACTTATTTTAGTCTTTTACTTTCTCTATATAGTAGCCACCTTAGGTATTACTTACTAGCCTTAGGTATCACTCGCCTAGCTATTAGCGCTACTTTATAAGCCTAATATAGGTTAAATAGCTAAGTATATCTACTCTTTATAAAATACACTCGCTTTACTTTTCTTACCCTATTATATAGTAGTAGTATTAAGTTATATAGTATACTTCTCTCGTTTATTAGTTATAAGCCTAGTTAGCTAGTAAGTCTTTAAAATACCCTTATCGATTTACGATATAGTCGCTTACTAGATAGTTCTATACCCCTAAGTATAAAAAAGTTAACGCCACACTTTACTTCTACTAACCTCCGAAGACGAATAACGAAGAAAATAATACTATATAATATTAAGATATTATTTCTCTATAACGACTTTACTTCTTTAAGTATTCTTACTAATATAGGAAGTACCCTAAGGGTATAAGTTATCTTTAAAAGCTTAGTATAATAATAGACCTAGATATATTAACGCGATTTTTACTCCTATTACTACCCTAGCGATTAGTCACTCTTAGTAGTTAGTTTTTAATACTAGTGCCTTTTTCTATAGTATCGCTTTAGTAAAAAATATAGCCCCTAAATATCTCTAGCTATAGAGTATATCTATAGTCGGTCTGATTTTTATACCCCCCCTTTATCCGATTATAAAGCTCCCTATAAATCACGCGATCTAGATAGGACTCTCCTAATTAGTATTATATTAATAAAAACCCTATTTTTAAATTTGTATATAAAGAAATAGACTTTTATTTTAATTTTTGGTTAATTTTAAAATTGATAAAAATTGATAGAAATAGGTGTAAATTAATAAAAATTGATAAAAAAGGGGGTATAAAAGTGATAGAAAGGGGGGTATAAAGGTGTAGGTAAAAATATAGGTAAAAGTGCAGCTTTTACTATAGGAGACTATGTGACGATCTGGAGGTTCTTGCGGTCACGTGATGATGTTTGTTTCCAGGCATGTGACAGACTAGAGTCCGGGACGAGGGTCGACAGAGATTTCTGCCTGAAGTCCCCGACTAGAGGTCTCGACGCACAAAAGGATCTTGTAGTGTCGATCCTTTCCCCTTTTCTCTTTCCCCCTTGTACTTAGTATTTTGAAATCAAATGCACTCTTTTCTCGTGAAGAACTGGCAGGTCACATAATACTAAGTACCATCTCAATTTCTTTATGACAGTACGGCTGTACAAACCATCAATTTGATTGGTTTCGGCCCCGTCACATCCCCACTTTCGTTCCTTGGCACCGTACAGCCAAGACCTTGACCCACGTTGATCCCGGACCCGTACCGAGAACCACCGACCAATCAAGATGGTCGGTCCGAGACGAAACCCACCCACGAATCGGGACAGACAGCCTGTCCCCGTGCCTGATGAAGAGACTGAGCAAGAAACTGTCGCTGCTCATGAACCGCATACCCCGACCCCCGATCCGCAGAGACCAGTTGATACTGGTGAACGTGATGAAGAAGAAGAACCGATCAGCGCACGGTTGCGCCAGACACCGAGAAGTGAAAGATTTGTTGAGCTTGCTCGTGATCACCAGAGACTGCGAAATCTGGTCCAGGAACTCGAAGATGAGATCATTGTACTGAGAGCAGAGAGAACTGAACCTGACAATGCTATGGAAGCACTCCGCATCGAGCGAGACGAGGCCATCGCCCATAGAGACATCGCTATCCGCGAACGTGGTGAACTTGCCTTCCGTCTCCTGAATCTCCAAGGTCAGAATCAGCATAGTACCGGCGCACCGATTGTGGAGGCCGCTACCGCTCGGAAGTCCACCAAAATGCCTGATGCACCCATGCTGAACGACGGAAAGGAAGTCCGATTTGAGACTTGGGAAACTGTGATTCGCCAGAAACTCGAGGCAAACGCTGACCATTACCCTTTGCCTGTTCACCGCAAGCTCTATGTCCAGAGTCGTTGCGAAGGTAAAGCTCAGCTACACATTGCTCCCCGGATGAGCTCCGATGCTAGCATCCCGTACGCAGACGCTGAGGATATTATCCTTCACCTGAAGACTGTCTTCGCGAACCCAAACCGACGTGCAGAAGCTTACACCGCATACCATAAGCTCAAGATGAAACCGAAGGATAGTTTCACTGATTTCCTTGCGGAGTTCATGCAGCTCGCCGAAGAAGCTGTCGTTGTTGCCGAAAACCGCAAGCGTGATCTGTATTCGAAACTCCCGTACCTACTTCAGAGTCAAGTCATGTGGGCAGTCAACCAAGATACTGTCTCATTCGATGCATTCACGCAGAGCTGTCAGAGCATGGCGCACGAGATCAGTCTCCAGCAGGAAGCAAAGACCTCCTCACGTACCCGATCTACGATCCCCGCTGCCGGTGCCGGAGGTGCATCCGCCGCGAACCAGTCAAGCACTCCCCGCGTGAAGCGCGAGTACACTCCGAGTCTGTCTGCCTCCGAAAGAGAGACCTTAATGAGAGAAGGACGATGCTTTAACTGCAAGGAACATGGACATATGACCCGTGATTGTCCGAAGAAGAAACCGACCCTCGCTGTCGCGACGACTACTCCCACTATGAACCCTCCCCGTGTGGACGAGATCGTGGAGCTTGAAGCTGATACCGATTCGGGAAAAGTTCCTGCCTAGGCGAAGTCTCCCTCCTAGGCGGACGGAAGGTGTCACTGTTTTCGCTAGATTTACAGAAGTTGATTGGCGGTCCCAGAGATAGCTTAGTTTTCAATACACAGCTAATGCACAATGGACGCTCATTTTCTATTTCAGCACTCGGTGACACTGGAGCAGATGGTTACGTTTTTATCAATTCGTCAATGGTTATAATATTGGGCAAGCGTTTCGGACTCAGGGTAGAAAGACTAGACCGTGAATGCCCAGTGCGAGGTTTCAACGGTAAACTAGCAGAACCTATACGACATGTGGCTTTCCTTACGATTTGTATCGATGGAAGGATTCAACGACAGATCCCTATGTTGATTGCAGACTTGGGAAAATACGATATCATCCTCGGGCGGATGTGGTTTGCCGAGCATGATGTCCTTCTCGACTGTCGACGACACCGGATGATTTGGCCAGATGAAAGGACTCTCTTCGATGAAGTGGCGAGTAAGATCTCTGTCCCAACCCCGAAGACTATCCTACAGAGATCTCCGCAAGACGACATTCACCAGAAGGACGCAGACCGGAGAGATCGTCTCTTCGAGTTGATGGAGACAACTACGGAAGTACAGAAACCGAAGAAGGATATCTATCTTCACGCCCGTGAGCGCCAGTACGGACACTGGCAGATACAAGAGCAGAGAAAGATGGTACGGAACATCAAGGATGAGATACCAAATGTTCCACTCTCCAATGAGAAAGAAGACAAACCTCCCCTTCCTGCAATCGATATCAGTGCAATTGGAAGAGTCGGATTCGATAGATGGGAAGCACGGAAAAAGAGAGACCCTACAGAAGGAATCGAGATCTTTGCTACCTCACTCTGTGAGATAGACCGAATTCTTACTGTAAAGTCGTCTGTCGAGGAGGATCCTGAACTTCAAGAGATCAAGAGGACATTGCCGCTAGAGTATCACGACCTAGCCGAAGTGTTTTCAAAGAAGAAGTCGGATGAATTGCCCCCATACAGACCCGGTGTGGATCACGATATTGTTCTTGAAGCTGAAGCACAACCGGGTTACTGTCCCCTTTATAAGCTGTCTCTTGACGAGCTGAAGGCGGCGAAACAGTACATTGTTGAGAATCTGGATAAGGGCTTCATTGTGCCAAGCGCGTCCCCTTACGCATCTCCAATCTTGATGGCAAAGAAGCCTGGTGGTGGACTCCGATTCTGTGTGGACTTCCGAAAGTTGAATGCAATTACCAAAAAAGACTGTTACCCACTCCCTCTGATCGACGAAGTGCTTCAACGAACTAGCAAAGCGAAGTACTTTACCAAGCTTGATATCAGACAGGGTTTCCACCGGATTCGTTTAACCCCAGGAGCGGAGGACTTGACGACCTTTAGGACACGGTACGGATCCTTCAAGTATAAGGTGACACCATTCGGGTTGACTAACGGACCGGCTACGTTTCAGCGGTTCATGAATAACATCTTACGAGAATGCATGGATGAATACGTAGTTGCCTTTGTAGATGACATCCTTATCTACAGTGAGACTCTTGAAGAACATCACAGACAGGTGAGAGAAGTGCTCTCCCGACTGCAGAAGGCTGGTTTGCAAGTTGCTCTCTCAAAGTGTGAATTTGCTGTCACGAAGACCAAGTTCCTTGGGTTTATCGTGAGTACAGATGGTATCGCGGTTGATCCTGAGAAGATCCGGGTGATCCAGTCATGGAAGACCCCATCGACAGTGAAAGGCGTGCAATCCTTCCTCGGATTCTGCAACTTCTATCGACGATTCATCCAGGGATATAGTTTGATTTCGAAGCCTCTGCATCATCTGACTCGACAGGGCGTCCCGTACGAATGGTCTGCCCATTGTGAAGCAGCCTTCACGCTCCTGAAGGAGAAGCTGGTCACCGCACCGATACTCCGTCATTACGACCCAACACGAAAAACAAGAGTGGAAACTGATGCTTCAGACGGTGTGTTAGGAGCAGTATTGTCTCAGTACTATGAAGATGACGATTTCTGGCATCCGGTGGCTTTCTATTCAAAAACTATGCAAGCTGCAGAGTTGAACTATGAAGTGCGGGATAAGGAACTCCTTGCTATCATCCGTGCATTGCAGGAATGGAGACCAGAGCTCGAAGGTCTCGCACGACAAGATCGTTTCGAGATTCTCACGGACCATCAATCTCTAGAATATTTCATGACCACCCGACAAATGAACCAACGACAAGCGAGGTGGAGCGAGTTCCTCTCGCAATTCCATTTCTTGATCAAATACCGACCGGGGAAGAAAAACATCGTCGCAGACGTGTTATCGAGAAAGGAGTCACCTTGTGTCGATAATGGTAGGCAGTTGACGCTCTTACCAGCGGACTGTTTGGAGAAGGGCGTTTATCCACTGGATCTAAACCCAATCCAACCAGAGGACGCGCAAGAAGTTGTTGATAGGGTGAAACAGGCAAACCGCGAGAGTTCGGAGCTCGACGAATTCCGTCGGATTGCGGTAGAAGGAAACAACCCGAAATGGACCCTCCGAGATGGACTCCTCCTCTACGAAGAACGCCTGGAAGTTCCGGATGAAGATGATCTACGTGCTAGATTGCTAGATGAGGTGCACCGACAACCGATGACTTCACATCCTGGTATAGAAAAGCTGAAGAAGCTTATTTCTACAAGATATCATTGGCCCGGGTGGATAGCAGATATCAAACGATATGTGGATAACTGCTTGGTCTGCAAACGAACTAAAGCATGGAGGGATCGAGTTCCTGGACTGCTGCACCCCCTCCCTATCCCAGAAAGGCCTTGGCAACACATTTCTATGGATTTCCGCTCATTCCCGAGGGACCGACACGGGTACGACACTGTCTTTGTGGTAGTTGACCGCTTTAGTAAGAGACCAATTTCTATTCCCTGCTACAAAGATACGAATGCGAAGCAGATGGCTCGGTTGTTTATCGACAACGTGATACGAACCACCGGCATCCCAGAGACTATCGTCTCTGACCGTGGAGGACAGTTCGTTTCCGAGTTCTGGACTGAGTTCTGTCGAATCCTTGGAATCAAGAGGAAGTTATCAACTGCATACCATCCCCAGACCGATGGTCAGAGTGAGATTGCGAATCAGTACATGGCCCAGAGATTACGACCCTACGTTGAGCAGAACCAGGATAATTGGTCAGAAATACTACCCATGGTAGATTTCGCAGCTTCTATCCTTCCCCAAGATACCACGAAGAAGTCCCCATTCTTCATCGAGAGAGGATATGAACCGGCTATGTCTTTCGACTGGAAAGATCAGGAAACCGTGACACCAAATGAGCAGGACGCCGTGCAGATGCTTTCAAATCTACAAGAGATCTGGACTCAGACAAAGGAACAGATTGCGAAGTCACAGCAGTTACAGATCCGGCAGGCGAATCGACATCGGAGAGAGGAAGATTTCGGTGTTGGCGACCACGTTTTCGTGACAACGAAAGACTGGCAGCTTGCCCAGCCTGGTCGGAAACTCGCCCACTTAGCGAGTGGTCCGTACAAGATTATCAATAAGATCGGCAATTCTTACGAACTTGATCTACCGGATTCGATCCAAGTACACCCAGTTTTCCATGCTAGCAAGCTACGAAGAGCAGCGACTACTGAGCCCTTAACGGGACAACATGTTGATCCCCCTCCGCCAATCAAGATCAATGAAGAAGATGAATGGGAAGTTGACAAATTGCTGGATGCAAGAACGTATTACCGAAAACTGCAGTATCGAGTGCAGTGGTTAGGACATGATCTTGATCTACAATGGTATCCCGCTGGGAACTTCAAGCATGCACCGCAAAAGGTTCAAGAGTTCCATGATCAATATCCTTCCAAACCAGGTCCCCCAATGCGTTTACAAGACTGGATTGATGCTTCAAAAAGAGATATCATCCTCGATGAACATCCTGATGACGACAAGCCAGCATTCAGAGGCTGAATGCAGTTTTAGCCGGGGGTTATGTGACGATCTGGAGGTTCTTGCGGTCACGTGATGATGTTTGTTTCCAGGCATGTGACAGACTAGAGTCCGGGACGAGGGTCGACAGAGATTTCTGCCTGAAGTCCCCGACTAGAGGTCTCGACGCACAAAAGGATCTTGTAGTGTCGATCCTTTCCCCTTTTTCTCTTTCCCCCTTGTACTTAGTATTTTGAAATCAAATGCACTCTTTTCTCGTGAAGAACTGGCAGGTCACAGACTAGAATGTTTATAGGGGGACTTAGTAAAAACTAGTAAATAAACCCTATCTAGATCACGTGATTTATTTAAATAGTGTGAAAATCGATAATAAATCGATGATAAATCGATAAAAATGGATAAAAATAGATAAAAAATAGGGTATAAAAGTGAGGGAAAGGGGGGTGTAAAGGTGTAGGTAAAAATGTAGGTAAAAGTGCAGCTTTTACTATAGGAAACCATATAACCTACTAGTTCTTTATAAAAAAAGAGTGTATTTGATTTTAGGATACTAAGTATAAGGGGGAAAGAGAAAAGGGGAAAGGATCGACACTATAAGATCCTTTTATATATCGAGACCTCTAGTTAGGGACTTTAGGCAGAAATCTCTATCGACCCTCGTCCCGGACTCTAGTCTATTATATATCTAGAAACAAATATTATCACGTGACTATAAGAACCTCCGGATCGTTATATAACCCCCGGCTAAAACTATATTTAGTCTCTAAATACTAGCTTATTATTATTAGGATATTTATCGAGGATAATATCTCTTTTTAAAGTATTAATCTAGTCTTATAAACGTATTAGGGGACCTAGCTTAGAAGGATATTAGTTATAGAATTCTTAAACCTTTTATAGTATATACTTAAAGTTCCTAGTAGGATACTATTATAGATTAAGATTATATCCTAACTACTACACTCGATACTATAGCTTCCGATAATATATTCTTATATCTAGTAATTTATTAACTTCCTATTTATCTTCTTTATTAATCTTAATTAGCGGAGGGGGATTAATATATTATCCCGTTAAAGGCTTAGTAATCGCCGCTCTTTATAGCTTACTAGTATAGAAAACTAGATATATTTAAATCGAATCTAGTAGATTAAGTTTATAAGAATTACCGATCTTATTAATAATCTTATATAGACCACTCGCTAAGTAAGCGAGTTTCTATCCTAGCTAGATAAGCTACTAATCTTTCGTTATTATAAAAATATAGTTACTAATACTAAAATCTTCCTCTCTCCGATATCGATTCGCCTATTAGATCTATAACTACTATAATTTTATAATCTATTCTTTTATCTAAATCTAGATCTTTTATAGATTTAAAAGTATCTAAACGGCGTCTTACTTATTTAATATTATAGTTTCCTAATCTTTCTAGTCGAAAGATATAGCTAGTTTATATCCTCTCTCGATAAAGAATAGGGACTTCTTTATAGTATCTTAAAAAAGGATAGAAGCTATAAAATCTACTATAGGTAGTATCTAACTAATTATCCTAGTTCTATTTAATATAGGGTTATAATCTCTAGGCTATATACTAATTCGCGATCTTACTCTAACTATTAGTCTAAAGATAGTATATAGTTAATAACTTTCTTTTAATTCTAAGGATTCGATAGAATTTAGTCTAGAACTTAGAGACGAACTATCCTCTATAGTTAGAGATAATAGTCTCTAAGACACTAGTTATTTATATCACGTTATCGATAAATAACCGAGCTATCTACTTTATATTTATATCTTTATAGTAGGGGATAGAAATTAGTCTCTTACTAAAGCGGTTAACTACTATAAAGATAGTATTATATCTATATTAGTCCTTTAGGAATAAGCGGAAATCTATTAAAATATATTACTAAAGTCTCTCTAAGATAGAGAGGGGGTATAGTAGTCTAGGAACTCGATCCCTCTATATTTCAGTTTATTAATAGACTAAATAGTTATCTATATATCGTTTAATATCCGCTATCTACCTAGGCTAATAATATCTTATAGAAATAAGCTTCTTTAGCTTTTCTATATTAGGATATAAAGTTATTAGTTACTAGTATACCTTATTAAATAGTCTAGTACGTAGATTATCTTTATTAGGAACTTCTAAGCGTTCTTTATAGAGAAGGAGTCTATCTTAGAGGGTCTATTTTAGGTTATTTCCCTCTACTATAATCTAATAGAATTTATTAAGCTCCGAACTCTTATAGTTTACTTACCTTACTCTATTAATAACTTCTTATATATCCTCTAGTTAGATTAGGTTTAGATCTAGTAGATAAACACCCTTCTCTAAATAGTCCTCTAGTAAGAGTGTTAACTACCTACTATTATCGATATAAGGTGATATTTTTCTTAATAATATATCTACTACTATATTTTTCTTCCCTAGTCGGTATTTAATTAAGAAATAGAATTATAAGAGGAACTCGCTTTATCTCGCTTATTATTAGTTTATTTATTAGGTAGTTATAAAGTATTCTAGAGATTAATAGTCTATAAGAATCTTAAAACGATCTTATTATACTAGACCTTCGAGCTCTAGCCTCTATTCCTATAATATATAGATAATAGTAAGGAGTTCCTTATCCTATACTTTATAGTTTAACTCTACTATATATATAGTTTTTAAATAGAAAGCCACTAGATACTAGAAATCGTTATTTTTATAGTACTAAGATAATATTACTCCTAATATACTATCTAAAGTATTAGTTTCTACTCTTATTTTTTATACTAGGTTATAATAATAGAGTATCGGTATAGTAACTAACTTCTCCTTTAGGAGTATAAAGGCTACTTTATAATAAGTAGACTATTTATATAGTACGTCCTATTAGGTTAGGCGATATAGAGGCTTTAAAATAGTACTATATCCCTAAATAAATTATTAGTAGAAATTATAGAAACTTAGGAACGACTATACTCCTTTTACTATTAATAGGGGCTTCTATAACTAAATTATACTAATCTTCTCTAGATTAACTATAATACTATCGGTACTTATAATAAAACTAAGAAACTTAGTCTTTATAATAGTAAATTTATATTTTAAGAGAGTAACTTATAAACTAGCCTTCTATAGTTAGGAGAGCACTTCTCTTACCTATCTATAATATTCTTTAAGAGTCTTACTATAGATAAGGATATTATCTATAAAGATAACTATATATTTATCTATATATTCTTATAAGATATTATTTATAAACTACTAAAGCGTAGCTAGTCCGTTTATTAATCTAAATAGTATTACCTTATATTTAAAGGATCTATACTATATCCTAAAGGTTATTAAGTCCTCCGCTCCTAGGGTTAAACGAATCTAGTAGAAACCCTATCTAATATTAAGCTTAGTAAAGTACTTCGCTTTACTAGTTTATTAAAGCACTTTATCGATTAGAGAGAGTAGGTAATAGTCCTTTTTAGTAATTATATTTAACTTTCGGAAGTTTATATAGAATCGGAGTCCGCTACTAGGCTTCTTTACTATTAAGATTAGAGATATACAAAGGGACGCGTTTAGTATAATAAAGCCCTTATCTAGATTCTTAATAATATACTATTTCGCCGCCTTTAGCTTATTAAAAGATAGCTTATAAAGGGGATAGTAACCTAGTTATACTTTAGCTTTAAGAATAATATTATAATCTATACTAGGTCTATATAGAGGTAATTTATCTAACTTCTTCTTTAAAAATACTTCGGCTAGATTATAATACTCTAGCGGTAATATCCTCTTAATCTCTTAAAGTTTAGGATCCTCTTTAATAGACGACTTTATAATAAGAATTTAATCTATCTTATAGAGTAAGGTAGTAAAGATCTCGATTCCTCCTATAGGGTCTCTCTTTTTCTATACTTCCTATCTATCGAGCCCGACTCTTCTAATTATACTAATATCGATTATAGAAAGGGGAGGTTTATCTTCTTTCTTATAGGAGAGCGGAATATTTAGTATTTTATCCTTAATATTCCGCTCTATCCTTCTCTACTCTTATATCTACTAGTATCTATACTAGCGCTTATAAATATAAGGATAGATATCCCTCTTCGGTTTCTATACTTCTATAGTTATCTCTATTAACTTAAAGAGATAATCTCTCCGGTCTATATCCTTTTAGTAAATATTATCTTATAGAGATCTCTATAGGATAGTCTTTAGAGTTAGGATAGAGATCTTACTTACTACTTTATCGAAGAGAGTCCTTTTATCTAGCTAAATTATCTAATATCGTCGATAGTCGAGGAGGATATTATACTCGGTAAACTATATCCGCCTAAGGATAATATCGTATCTTCCTAAGTCTATAATTAATATAGGGATCTATCGTTAAATCCTTCTATCGATATAAATTATAAGAAAAGCTATATACTATATTAATTTTACTAGTTTACTATTAAAACCTCGCACTAGGTATTTATAGCCTAGTCTTGCTACCTTAAGTCCGAAACGTTTACCTAATATTATAACTATTAATAAATTAATAAAAATATAGCTATCTACTCTAGTGTTACTAAATACTAAAATAGAAAATAAGCGTCTATTATATATTAGCTATATATTAAAAGCTAAGCTATCTCTAGGACCGCTAATTAACTTCTATAAATCTAGCGAAAATAGTTAAGAATTCTAGCTAATAGGATTATTTAATCCTATATTAGGGCTTAGACTAAATATATAGCCTAATATAGATCTTCTTTTATCTAGATTATTACCCTAATCTAGATTAGAATAGCCTTTTATATATAGGTCCTTTCCTAAGTATTTATATACTAATCCTAATTTAGGATATACTAGTAAATATTTCTATATCCTATTAAGGGCTATAAAATACTCCTTACTAGGATTGCTTATATATCTAGTATAGTATATAGTAGTAAAGGTTATATTAGGCCTAGTTTTTAAGGCTAAATAGAGTAAAGACCCTATTTATTTTTAATAATCACTAATATCACTAGGGCTTACGCTAGTAATATTTTTCTTTAATTTTAGCCCCGGTTCTCCTAGTATTTTAATAGGCTTATAACTAGGATTATTTATTATAGAGAATTTATTTAATAACTTCTCTATATAACCCTTTTAGTCTATATATAGTATTTTTATCTAGGAATTGATTTTTATATTATTACCTAAAAATATCAACACTATACTAATTTCTTCTATCTTTATATAGTGGCTAATTTTAGCTACTATATTTCTTATATAGCTTAAATCCTTATATATAAATAATATATTATTAACGTGATATATTAATATACACTAATCTTTAGAGTTTATATATATACCCTTATTATAAGGGAATGCTCTAAAGTTGAATTTAGCTAATATTTTAGATAGATATTTATACTAAAGTCTTAGACTTTGTTTTAATCCACATAGTGCCTTCCTTAAGAAGTAGCACTTTCTTAGGTTATCTTTATATACTCCTATTAGTAGGATAGTATTGATAGAGACAGACTACAGGGAAAGGTAGTGTGCTCTGGAAAAATAGATGAATACGTAAAGAAGAGAAGAAACTATCTACAGGTAAGCTAGCTAAAGTGTGAGGGAGCATATAAGGAGGTCACGTGACCTCTAACACCCCCCACGATAGAACATATAACTATCTGACCTATATAGTTAAGAACCACTCTTCTCCTAATAAAAAGACCAGATTATAAAGATAGTAAAAATAAATGCTTTTAAACGATAGATTTAACCCCCTATTTTTATATATAAACTAGAAACTAAAAATCCTTCCGGTATTTATAGAGACTAATCTAGGAAAGCTAACGTCGAAATATAATCTTAGCGAGCGGCTTCGTTATACTATCCGCGGCTATCTACACTATTAGGATTTTTATAAAGTATACGGACCTAGTAGCTACTTCTTCTCGAAGCCGGTAAAAATAAATTATAATATACTTTATTACTATATAAAACTCGGGATTTAAGGCTAAAGTAATTGCCCTATTATTATCTATATAAATCGGAATTAGCTTTTTTAAGAAACCTTTAATACTAATTTTAATAAGTAGTTATATAAGCTAGAGTGCTTTTTAAACGGTAAGTGCCTTAGTAATATACTCGCTCTCTATTATTAATAGAGCGATATAGGGTTATTTCTTACTAGTCTAGGAAATCGGACCGCTAGCTATCTTAAAAATAAATCTAGATATAGAAAGCCCTTTTTCGCTATATAGACTAGCCTAGTCTATATTATAAAATCCGTAGAGAGTGGGATCCTCTTATAGGAAGAACGATATCGCTAGGTTTTTTAAGCTAGTAAGGTATCGAAACACCCTTTTTAAGGCTTAAAAGTACACTTCTCTAGGGTTCTTTATATATCTAGTAAGCTTAATTATTATAAAAGAGATATCTAGCCTAGTTAAAACTATTAACTAGATTAAAGTGCCGATTTTTATCTAATATTCCTTTATCTATATCTTTATAGCGGTGCTATTAAAAGGGGTTAAAACCGCTCTTTTATCTATTAGGGTAGCGATAGTATTACACTTTTTAAGACTAAAGCGGGTAAGAATCTAGTTAATATAGTTAGACTAAGATAAATAAATTTCTCCGTCGTTTCTATAGTATACGTTAATAGCTAGATATCTCTTAAGAACTCCCGTATCTAATATATTAGAATATCTAGAAATAGTAGTTTTAAAATACTAAATTATATCTCCGGAGGGGGATAGAACTAGTAAGTTATTAATATATACTATAATATAGAGACTAGTATCTCTGTCTTTTTTAATAAAGATAGAGTGATCTACTTACGTCCGGTAGAATCCTATAGAGATTAGGACGTTATAAAGAAGCTAATACTACTCGCGAGGACTCTATTTTAGTCTATAAATAGTTTTTTAAAGTAATCTAATAAATTAATTAGTAGGATAGTTATTTTATATACCCTTAGGAAGTTTAATTTTAATAGGTTCTTTTAGCTCTATATATAAGAACGCTATTATAATATCGATATAGTATAAAAGCTAGCGTTTAGCTATAGTAATTAATAGTAGTAAAGATTTTAAACGATATTAGCTTAGTAACGATAGTATAAACCTTATAAAAGTCTAGGTCTTTTACCTAGCGGAAACCGCAAGCTACTAAGCGAGCTTTATATATCCCGTTATATTTAATTGTAAAGACCTAGCGAAGCGTAAAAGGTTTATAGCCTTTAGAATTTAACTAAGAAATAACTCTCTAAGTTCTATTTTTATTATAGCGGGAGAGCTCTTTATATATAGCTACTAGCTATTTATCTTTTTTTATATAAATTATTACTTCTTTCTATCTATTAGGTTTAAAACTAATATCCTAGGGTTTTAATTTAGAAGGTACGCACTACTTGAAGTAATAGTAGTAAAAAGCTTTTTAAAATATCTAGGGAGCTAGTAAGAAATGAGAAGCCCTGTTGGTAATGGAGTTAACCTGCTGGCAATGGACTAGTGCCCCTTTCGGAAAGGTCGCTCTTAGCAGTCAGTTTTCAATACGAGTGCCATTTATTATGGTATTGCCTTAGTAAAAGACACAGCCCCCGAACATCTCCAGCCACAGAGTATATCTGCGGTCGGTCTGATCTTTACACCCCCCCCCTTTTCGTCTAATTATAAAGCTCCCCGTAAATCACGTGATCTGGATAGGGTTTATTTGCTAGGGTTTACCGAGTCCCCCTATAAACATTCTAGTCTCCTATAGCAAAAGCTGCACTTTCACCTACACTTTTATAACCCCCCTTTTCATCAATTTTATCACTTTTACACCTATTTTCATCCATTTTTATCGGTTTAAAAACGCACTTTGATTTTTACTTTAAATTGGTTTTAAATATAGGCAAAAATGAAGCTTTTACTATAGGAAACTAGAATACAAATTGATATTGACATTTATATATAGATTTTTTATTTGTGTGCGGACTCGGTTAACCATAGCAAATAAGCCCTATATAGATCACGTGATTTACGGGGAGCTTTATGATCGGATTAAAGTGATCGGATGAAAAGTGGGGAGGGCCGATCGCAGAAGTACTCTATGGCTGGATGTTGGTATAATAGTGTATATAGTAAGGCATACTATGGAGGGTGACAATAGTTATATTAATTTACCGGTACTATCTAAGGATACCTTAGGTATGCACTATATGGTAAGAATTAATAATATAACTTGCCTCCTAGTATCATAATAAGATAATAAAGGTATTATAAAGATATCACAGATTATCTCAGATTTACCTCCTAAAAGAGTTTAAAAGCATATCTAGTTTCCACCCTTAATAAAATGTAACTTACTTATTAATTTTATCTGCTTTATATACAACGTCTTTCCTTCCTATTTAGGATAAGTATAACCTATTGACTATATCTTATATAATCCTATTATATAAGATTATATAAGATAACTTCCCAAAACGGTTATAGTCTATACTAGACTATAATATCCTATCTGCTAAAGTGCTCACACTACAGATGTTTAGGGGCTATGTTTTTTACTAAGGCAATACCATTGAAAGTAGCACTTGTATTAAAAACTGACTGCTAAGAGTGACCTTTCCGAAAGGGGCACTAGTCCATTGCCAGCAGGTAAACTCCATTGCCAACAGCGTTTCCCTAAGAAATTATAATATATTAGTATTAAAAAAGGTTCTTAAAGCGAGACTATTAAGATAGGCCTAGGAGGGCTTCTTTAGTCTAGTTAAACGTCTTAGATCTTTAATAGCTAGGATAGACGAAGATAGTCTATATATTATTGTCAGAGGTCACGTGACCTTATATGCTCCCTCACACTTTAGCTAGCTCACCTATAGATAGTTTCTTCTCTTCTTCACGCATTCATCTATTTTCTAGAGCACACTACCTTTCTCTATAGCCTGTCTCTATTAGGTTATAAGCGCCTATCTTTAAAGCCTCTATTTTATAATAAGCTTCAATTCCCCGTTTTTACCTCACTTCTTAGCGAAGTTACGTCACGCTAAGACTCTATATAGGCCTATAGCAGAGTTTTTCTAGATTAAGGTCTTCGATCTATACCCCGTTTCCGAGTATTTCTAATTCGACTAATTAAAGCCCTCTATTTATCTATATCTAGATCTTATCTATTTATATTATTTCTATATTATTTACAACTATTAAAAAAGCTATTCGACTAGACTATTCTTACGCCGACCGCTAAGACCGTTCGTTAACTCTATCACTTTTTTATCCTAACCGTTCGAAACCTCTTCTTCGATTATCACTTTTTTATCTTAACCGTTTAATCCTATTTAACTATTATCCCTATATATTATATCGATACTATATAATTTCGATCGATAGAAAGAGTCCGAAATTATAAAAATTATACTAAAGCTTAAAGGTAAATCTAATTTCGCCTAATAGTAGTATAGATTGTATATATCCCTTTAGGGAAATAATAAGATCTATATTAAGCTTATCTAGGGTACTATCACTAAACCTACCCTACCGGACCTTAGTAATAAATCTCCGGATACCCTATAAGAACTAGCTTAATATAATATAACTACTACTACTCTTACTTTAGGAACTAATACCCTACCTACTCCTATCTCCGAAGCTCTTATCCGAGAGCTTATTCGAAAGTAAAAGTAAGAGAATAAAGAGCTTATAAAGGAATACTAAGTCCTTATTAATAAGTAGGATTCTATTAATATTTATTACTATAACTAGATTTTCGGCACTTTTAAAGCTATCCCTACCTCTTATATATAAAATATTAATAATCTATAAGATATATATAAGTACCTTTATATAGAGTATAGTACCTTATTATAGTAAGGCAATTTTAAACGCTTTAAGATCCTTATTAATTTATAATATAAAAATAATAATCCTATAGAATTCGTATATAAATTTAAAGAAGCTCTCTTTAAAATCTAGTAATAAAACTTAGTTATACCGCTAGATATAGTTCTTAATTTCTTTATTAGGGCTATTTAGGGTAACCCTCGATATTATACCTTTATCTAAAATTTAAGACCGGATTTAAAAGATCCTAATTTTATAGTAGAAGTCTATTATAATTTTATAATAATAGAGGGTTCTAATTATATTATAAATTAGTCGTCTAATTCGTTTAACTATTTAGCTAATATAATATCTATAAATAACTTATCTACTATTTCGAATATAAATTCTAATACTTTATCTAAGAAAGATAAGAAGAAGAATAATAAGTCTAAATCTAATAATAAAGATAAGTAGTCTTTAAATAAAAAGGATAAAAAGAAATAGGACTATAAGAAGGATACTATCTAGTATAAGTTATATAAGATACTTAGGAACTATTATACTAGAAACTATTATTTAAAAGCTAGCGGATCTACTAATACTATCCACTAGTAGTAACCCTAATAGTAGTAATTTAGCTTCTAATAGCTATAATAAGTCTCTATTCTATAACCCGGTTAGATTATAAGCTAGGTTAATAACTAAAGTAGGGTGATTTCCCTCCTACCTTAGTAGTAGAGAGTATCTTAAGCTAATACTATCTACCCTACTCCCCTACCCTAGTAAGGTCCTTCCTTAGGAGACCCCTTTTTTTAGTATAATAACCTATTTACTAACGCGCTATTTCAAACTAACGTTTATAGGGGGGTCTATATTATATCTAAAGAAGGATTAATAGCTAACTCTAGTAGAGATATTACTAAATAGATAATCGATTCCGGCACTAGTATATATATAACCCTTTATCGGTCTATTTTTATTAACTTTAAAGAGTATATACTACCTATATCTATAGCTATAGGTGATATTTTTTACACTAAAGGCTATAGAGATATTAACTTATAGCTTTTAAACTAGGATTAGACTAACTATTATTCTTCCCCTTCTCTAATATTAAAGAAGGTCTAGTTAGCTCTAGAGTTAAAGTCTAGCTTAATTTCTATATCCGCTCTTAATAAAGAAGATATTAGAACCTAGATAAAGAATAGCTTTATAACCTTTAGTATTAAGATACTACTAACGTATTTCACAAGCGAGCTGCGCACACAAGCGAGCTGCGCAGCCTAACCAACATGCCAATTTCAAATCCATTTATTTCAACCAAAACGCCATTAAATTAAATTTTTAAAAAAACATCATCTATCTGGACATGTCTCTCTCCTATGTCCTGGCTTCCTATATACTCCGCACCCCCCGGGGGGGTTTTATACGCGGTTGTAAACCTGATTCACTATGCTGACCGGGACCGGGTTCAGCTGCTTCCACCGGCTATATAATTAGCGTAGATGCTTCTTACACTAAGAGACCGCTCTCTGCGTATAGATACTTCCCAGATCTAGCACGCTTTTACTTCTTCTTCTCGTTTTCACCGCGTAAATCACTCACTTCTCTCTCCAGAAGTGTAGCGGATTGCATCGTTATTTAACAGGCTTTTAAAACCTGATTTATAGCGGAATTTAGCGGGCTTAGGGGGTTTTTGATCTAGTACGAAGTAATGCTTTGATAGAGGAAGCTTGCTTTTCTAATTACCTATAGTTTAAAGGTGTTTTTGGATCCTAATCACTACCCCGACTAGGGGGGGTAGGGGTTCGAAGCCGGATATCTAGCTTCGAAATCACCCTATCTAGTTTAAAGGGGACTAAACCGGTAGATTAGAAGCTATTTTTAATAGTCTCTGTTTTAAAAGCTTCCTTTCGTGTATTAGGGTAAGCTTGGAGGAAATCTAATTTATCTATATAATTAGATCCGTACTATATCCGGAATTTAACTAGTCTCCTATAAGCCCGTTTTAATATAGCAAAATAGCCTATATCTAGAGGTTATAAAAGATAGGATAAATACGGGGGTATATAGATTAGTATAACCCGGTTTTTTTTATAGATTTTATTAAACCTCGGTGTTAAATAGCTTCTATAGCTATCTAGTATTAAAAGCCGATATACCCCCTTTATATATATAGTACTAGGGATAAATAGCTTTTTAAGCTAGCGAAGTCCAATTTTATTAGTAGTCTAGCCGTTAGGACTAACTTCGAAACGCTAGTTAGAAGGAAGACCGTCGAACTAAGATTTAATAAAGACCTTACCTTTAAAAATCAAGTACGGTAGAAGGGCTCGACTAGTAGCATTCGTACACTTAATAACCGTCACCTATTCACGATTTCTAGGTTATAAAAGTGCTCTCCGACTATAGTATTCGCTTCTCGTAATCACCCTCGCCGTCGCCGTTAATCCTATCGCGAAACTAGTCTTATTAAAGTTATAAACGTCGTCCGGGTCGATCCTAAATTATAAGATAGTTTTTTAAATTAGATTAAACCACCCACCCCTTTATAACCTCCGGATCCTTATATTTCGCACGCTTATAGTTATACTATTTCGAAAACCGAGAGGATAGAAGAGAGTGTCTTTTTATATAGTTCGTTACCTAATTTTCGCCGACCGAAAGAACCGGGGTAGTACCGCGCTTTTTAAGGAGAAGATTCGCTATTTCTCGCACTATAGACGGCCGGGGAGCTAATCCCTAGGAATCTATAGAGAGAATCCATTTTTAAAGAGATTCCTCTTTGGTTTCTAACAGTTTGTGTGAATTTACGCGAGAATTCGCGCGGTTTTTAACACCACTAAGGCGGCGGCGTAGGGAGGATTCCGGGACTTCGAATTGGCGTGCTATATCACGAATAGCGCTGATTTCTTGATTTTTAATAGCTTTGATAGCTAATAAGATCCTACCCTCTCTCTCTGTTAAATTTGAAGAGGATTGGGAGCGAATTAGTGGCATGGTGGGTGGTTGAATTGGTAAAGTGCTAATTTATAGACGCGTTTTTAATGGGGTGCGCCGCTCGCTTGTGTGCGCCACTCGCTTGTGAAATACGTTAGCTATTATAACTAAATACTAGTTTCCGAAGTATCTCTAGGGCTATCTTCTTAGTGGTATAAACTATACTATAAATAGACTTTATACCTCTTATATTAGTATATTACTATATAAAGCTCTCTATAGAAAGAAGCTAGATTTATCTAATCTATACGCCTTTAGGTACTAGTGCTAGTTCCTAATTCCTAAAGAGAAGCGAGCTATAAAGCTAGATCCTTATATAGAAGAAGCTCGGTTTATTACCTATAATAAAGGAGATAACTATATATTATATAATATCCGTATAAAAAAGATTATTCGCTCCTATAATATAATTTTTAATAAGAATCTAACACTAAAGGACCTTCCTAATCCTACCTATAATCTTAATATTACTAGCTAGGGTAGTATAATATAGCTTTAAGTATAGTAAAGAGTTTTATCTCTCTCTAACTATATATCCTAATTAATTTTCTTAATAAATATAACTACTATAGTAATCCGTTTTTATCTAGTAAAGAACCTATTTATACTAAAATTCTTCCTTAACGTTTCGAGTCCCCTCCTCCCCCTACTATCGAAGATATAGACGATATAGCTCTCTTTAGACTAGCGAGTCTACCCCTCGATCTATCCGATCTAACTATACTTTATAGGATCCCGATCCTTTCGGAAATAGAAGACTAACTTCTAAATCTAGATACCTTTAAAATTGATAATAAGGTTAAAATAGTAGGTAGTATTAGTTTAAAAGTAGAGGTATAAAGTAGTTAGGAGGCTAGTTATACTAGTTAGGATACTATATAAATCTCTTCTTAGTAGGACTATTCCTTTATAGATTAGATTCCTAATAATACTAGCGATATAATATATAGACTATCTTTATCTATCTATATTAATATATCTATAGAACTAAGACGTTTAACTAGACTAAAGAAGCTTTTCTAGGCCTATCTTAATAGTCTCGCTTCTAGGACTTTCTTTAATACTAATATATTATAATTTCTTACTAGCTTATCGGATATCTTAATAAAGCTTTTTACTACTATCACTTCTAAAGAACTATAGTATATACCTTCTAAATTAAAACCGTAGGATATTAGTTTTAAACCTAATAGATAGAAAGAAGTAATAATTTATACGGAAAAAGATAAATAATTAGTAGCTATATATAAAGAGCTCTCCCGCTATAATAGAAATAGGACCTAGAGAGTTATTTCTTAGTCGAAATCTAAAGGCTATAAACCTCTTACATTTCGCTAGGTCTTTAAAATTAAATATAATAGGACGTATAAAGCTCGCTTAGTAGCTTATAGTTTCCGGTAGGTAAAGGACCTAGACTTTTATAAGGTTTATACTATTATAGCTAAACTAATATCCTTTAAGATTTTTACTACTATTACTATAGCTAAACGCTAGCTTTTATATTATATAGATATAATAACTACATTCCTTTATATAGAGCTAAAAGAACCTATTAAAATTAGACTTCCTAAGGGTATATAAGATAACTATCCTACTAATTAGTTTATTAGTTTACTTTAAAAAACTATTTATAGACTAAAATAGAGTCCCTATAAGTGGTATTAGCTACTTTATAATATCCTAATCTCTATAGGATTCTACTAGAATAAGTAGACTATTTAATTTTTATAAAGGATAGTCTCTATATTATAGTATATATTAATAACTTACTAGTTTTATCTCCCTTAAAGGTATAATTAAGTATTTTAAAACTACTATTTTTAGATATTCTAATATCTCTAATAAAGGGATCCTAGAAAGATATCTAGCTATTAACGTATACTATAGAGAAAGTAGTAGAATTTATCTCTCTTAGTCTAACTATATTAATTAGATTCTTACCCGTTTTAGTCTTAAGAAATATAATACTATCGCTACCCTAATAGATAAGAGAACGGTTTTAACCCCTTTCGATAGTACCGCTATAAAGATATAGATAAAGGAATATTAGATAAAAATCGGCACTTTAATCTAGCTAATAGTATTAACTAGGCTAGATATCTTATTTATAATAATTAAACTTACTAGATATATAAAGAACCCTAGAGAAATATATTTTTAAGCCCTAAGAAGGGTGTTTCGATACCTCGCTAGCTTAAAAAACCTAGTAATTTCTTTCTTTTTAATATTAAAGGTAGATTCTAATACTATAGCTATAGACTCTTTTACTACTAAATCTACCCTCTACGGATTTTATAATATAGACTAGGCTAGTCTATATAGCGAAAAAGGGCTTTCTATATCCGGTTTTATCTTTAAGATAGCTAGTAGTCTAATTTCTTAGACTAGTAAGAAATAACCCTATATCGCTTTATTAATAATAGAGAGCGAGTATATTACTAAGGCACTTACTATTTAAGAAGCGCTCTAGCTTATATAGCTACTTATTAAAATTAATATTAAAGGTTTCTTAAAAAAGCTTATTCCGATTTATATAGATAATAATAGGGCAATTACTTTAGCCTTAAATCCCGAGTTTTATATAGTAATAAAGTATATTATAATTTATTTTTACCGGTTTCGAGAAGAAGTAGCTACTAGGTTAGTATACTTTATAAAAATCCTAATAGCGTAGATAGCGGCCGATAGGATAACTAAACCCCTTACTAAAATCATATTTCGCCGCTAGCTTTCCTAGATTAATCTCTATAAATACCGGAAGGATTGATTTCTAGTCTATATATAAAAATAGGGGGTTAAATCTATAGTTTAAAAGCATTTATTTTTACTAATTTATATCTAGTTTTTTCATTAGGAGAAGAGTGGTTCTTAACTATGTAGGTTAAATAGTTATATATTCTACCGTAGGGGGTATTAGAGGTTATATAACCTTATATACTCCCTTACACTTTAGCTAGCTTACCTATAGATAGTTTCTTCTCTTCTTCACGTATTTATCTATTTCCTAGAGTATACTACCTTTCTCTATAGCCTATCTCTATTAATTATATCACTAGTGTTATTAGGAATCTAGTCTATAAAGGAATAGTCCTACCGGGAAGAAGTCTATATAGTATCCTAACTAGTATAACTAGCAGTAGCTTCCTAAGAGGAAGACTATATTCCTAAACTACTATTTTATACCTCTACTCTTAAACTAATACTACCCGCTATTTTAACCTAATTATCGTCGATCTCGAAAGTATCTAGATTTAGAAGTTAGTCTTCTATTTCTAAAAGGATTAGGATCCTATAAAGTACGGTAGGATCGGATAGATCGAGGGGTAGACTCGCTAGTCTAAAGAGATCTATATTATCTATATCTTCGATAGTAAGAAGAGGTAGTAAAGGGGCTATAAAACGTTAAAGAATAGCCTAAACTTTAGTATAAATAGAGTCTTCGTTAAGTAAAAATAGATTACTATAGTAGTTATATTTATTAAGAAAATTAATAGGGATATAACGATTAGAGAGAGATATAATTCCTTATTATACTTAAAGCTATATTATACTACCCTAAGTAGTAATATTAAGATTATAGGTAGGATTAGGAAGATCCTTTAGTGTTAGATTCTGGTTAAAAATTATATTATAGGAGCGAATAATCTTCTTAGTATAGACGTTATATAATATATAGTTATCTCCTTCGTTATAAGCGATAAGTCGAGTTTCTTCTATATAGGGATCTAGCTTTATAGCTCGCTTCTCTTTAGGAATTAAGAACTAGTATTAGCACCTAAGAGCGTGTAAATTAGATAAATCTAGCTTCTTTCTATAGAGAGCTTTATATAGTGATATACTAATATAAAAGGTATAAAGTCTATTTATAGTATAGTTTATACCACTCGGAAGCTAGTATTTAGTTATAATAGCTATAAAGGGTTCTATAAGGTAATAGTTTTTAATCTTAGTAACGCTATTTAGCTACTTTATATATAGGGGGATAGGGTCCTATATAATACCGCGAGAAGAGAGATAGGTAGTAAGGGGTTTATACTTACGAGTATTATCACTATATACCTTCTTTATAGTAAAAGAGAATTAGGTTTTTAAATAGCCTTTTAGCTATATAAATTTCTCTATAACTTTAGCTCTAGATTTTAGTAAAAAGAGCTAGGTAAACTAGATAGTATTATTAGTAAAAGTAATAAAATAGTACTCTCTACTATAAGATATAATCGAGATAGGCCCCTAGACGTTAAGATAAATAAATTCACTAGGTTTAGACCGGATAGATCTAACTTTTCTAAAGGGTAAAGAATAGCCTTTTCCTTTAATATATAGAGTATATAGGAGGGTAACACTAGTACCTAGTTTTAATATAATTCTATCTATATAAATTTCTATCTTTTTTATACGGTCCTCGCTAATATAGTATATATGTTAGTAAGATCTATAGAAGAAGGAGAACCTCTCTTTATAGTAAAGATAGAGTTAGGAGAGCTAGAGACTAGATTATATTTTAGTATAGTATTAACCTTATCGATACTATTATAGTTTAACTAGTAATACTCTCCTTTATATATAGTATAACTAATAACGGACTTAGTGGTCTTAAAGGTTATAAAACCACTCTTTATCTAGGTTCTAATATTATTCTTATCTAAAGTAGATATCGAAATTAAGCTAGATTTTAGCTCTAAAGCTAACTAGACCTTTCTTAATATAAAAGAGGGAAGTATATTAGTCTAATCTTAATTTAATAGCTATAGGATAATATCTTTATATCCTTTAGTATAAAAAATATCACTAGTAGTAGTAGAAACTAGTAAAATATATTATTTAAAATTAATAAAAATAGACTAATATAGGGTTATATATATACTAGTACCGGAATTAATTATCTACCTAATAGTATCTCCGCTAGAGTTAGCTATTAACCGGCCCTATAATTTTTTAATAAAAAATACGGACCCTTATAAGCGAGGGTCTACTACCTAGATATAATAGATTATCTATTTATAACGTTTTTCCTACTTTTTACTTTAGTATCGATTTACTATACTACTATATAGTAAATTAATAAATATAAAAATAGATATATATAGATAAATTAATTTACTACTAAAATATAAAAGTAATTTATTTTCCACTACGTTTTTTAGCCCTTCTATACTTCCTAATTTCGATTAATACCTTCCTCTACTTCCGCTTCGTTTTTTCTTTATTAGCTTCTTCGCTAAGTTTATATTCTTTTCGCTTTATTTTTTTTATCTAGTCGGAATTAATAATACTAGTGATCTATATATACCGACGAGAATTATTATACTAGGCGTAGAGAGCCCCTATAATAGCTTATATACGGTCGAATTCTTACTATAGATAGTATACTAAAGTAGCCTACTCTTTAGCACCTTTTACTAGCTCTACTAACCCCTCTTTAAAACGCTAAGTTATAGCGTCGTATTAATTAAGCCGTAAGCTTTTTTTTCTAATTTTTTAGCTATTTTTAGCGTACTAAACTTAGTGTTTTATAATACTATAGAGGGTGTATTTAGCTAAGAGATATTATTATAATAGGGGTTATAGGAATCTAATTTATCTATAATAAGCTTAGAATTAATAGGCTAAAGACCTATTAATTTAAATCTAAGCTTAATAGTATATAGTTTAAAGGTTTTCCGGCGAATCTCCCCTATTAAATATAGGAATTTATCTTTCGAGAATTTACGGTATCCGGTTATAGTAGTAGCTTCTACCGCTTCACTATACTAGTGTTTATATATACTAAACACTCCGATATCGAGAGGTTATAGTATATAACTAGTATAGGATAGTAAGAAAAATAATATAATATTATTTTTCTTATAAAACTAGACGAATTTACGTATTATATAGCTTCTAAAACGGTTATATAAAACTAGTCTTTTTACACCTAATAAACGGCTAATAGTCTATTTATAAAAAAGCTAGATCTATTAGAACGCTAAAGTGTTATTAATATACCTAGTGTCTATAATAGCGAGGTATTTATCTTCCTAGATAATATTAAACTAGCGTAATAAAGCTTACTTTACGCTTACGATAATAAGCGGGGGATAGGTAAAACTATCTATAGAAATAGCTTCTAAAATAGTAATAGATTTATAGTTTATAACAGATCTATTAAAAAGCTTCTTTTTCGGATATCTAATAATAATAAATTAATCCTTTCTAATATTAATTTAGAAGCTAGTTTTATTAAAATTATAGATATCTTACTAGTAAATCCTATATTTAGCTATTACCCTTTCGTAGTCTTTAAACTACCTTTATATAACTAATTTATCTAGAGTAGATACTCTCTCGATATCGAGAGCTTTCCTACGTTATATATAGTACTCTAGATACCGTTTTAGAAACTATTTTAGCTAATAAGCGGTAATTTATAGCGGATTTATATCTATATCCTAGTGGTCTTCTTTTAGAATTAAATCCGTAGCTATAGTAATTTAGCGCCGGTTTATCGATAGTCCGACTATATTAAAGTAATTAATATATTTATATAAAGCTCCCTCTTATATAGTAGTGAGCTTCCTACTATTAGGTTATCGTTAAAAAAGTGATTTTCTACCTTACTATCGCCGGCGTAGTCGATATATTAGGACCGCGAATTTATACGTAGTTTTCGTAATATTAGGTTTAGACTAATTAGAGAGAGACTTAATAGCTTTCTCTATCTTAATCTTTATTTCTCTATTAGCTTTAGTTATAGTTTGTAGGGTAGTACTAGTTTAAAGTGAAAATAGTAATTTAGATAAAAACGTTATAAATAGATAATCTATTATATCTAGGTAGTAGACCCTCGCTTATAAGGGTCCGTATTTTTTATAAAAAAATTATAGGGCCGGTTCGTCCTTCTTTAGATATAATATAGACCCCCCTATAAACGTTAGTTTAAAATAGCGCGTTAGTAAATAGGTTATTATACCGAAAGAAGGGGTCTCCCGAGGAAGGACCTTACTAAAGAGAGAGAGTAAGGTAGATAGTATTAGCTTAAAGTACTCTCTACTACTAAGGTAGGAGGGAAATCACCCTACTTTAGTTATTAATCTAGCCCATAATTTAACCGGGTTATAGGATAGAGATTTATTATAGCTATTAGAAGCTAAATTACTACTATTAGATAGGTTATTACTATAGAGCTTACTAGTAGATAGTATTAGTAGATCCGCTAACTTTTGAATAATAGTATTTAGTATAGTAGTTCCTAAGTGTATTATATAATTTACACTAGATAGTATCCTTCTTATAGTCTTACTTCTTCTTATCCTTTTTATTTAAAGACTACTTATCCTTATTATTAGATTTAGACTTATTATTCTTCTTCTTATCTTTCTTAGTGATGAGGCTACGAAGGAGGACTGCTAGTGAGAAGAACTAGCATGAAGGGAAAATCGGGAAGAAGATGCATGCTATGAATCTATGGAAAAACAGGCTGTATATGAAGCCTGTACTAACAAAGGAATGGCAAACTGACAAACTGACATATCAAACTGACAAAGCAAAAGCTCAGTCTGCACAAAGGGACAAAGGCATAAAGACATACCATACCATGCATGTCAACACACCCCCCCAGACTGAGCATCAAAAGCAAAAATCAATCTGGTTTGCATAGTAAAAATCATAGTAAAAATCATCGAATTAGTCTGTCATTTCCTTCTTGCTCACTAGCAGTTTTCGAATCCTTTCGAAGTCGACCTTTGGCAGTGCTTTTGTTAATGCATCTGCCGGGTTTTCCTTGCTGTCGATGAGCTGGATGTCGATCTGCTTCGTCTTTATAGCATGTTTCACAAATTGATATTTGACATCCAACCACTTGGTTCCTTTATTATAGGAGTCCTTCTTAAGAATGGCAACGGCATTGTCGCTGTCCGTACAAATTGGAATTGGAATCGGAGTTAGCTTCGTGTTATCCAATAAACGCAGCTAGATAAGGATCTTTTTCAAATAAAGTCCTTCTCTCACTACTCCATCGAGAGCAATGTATTTAGCAATGGTGCTTCCTATGGCAACAATGTCTTGTTTCCGTGAGCTCCATAAAATTGGCGCTCTAGCATAGTAAAAGACGTATACTTCGGTCGATTTCCCATCTTCGCAGTCGTTGAATGAAGAGTTAATATAACCAATTAGTGTCAAATTGGTCTTTACAAGTTGTATCCTATAGCTTAGTGCGCCTTTTAAATAACGTAGCAGCTGGGAAAGTGTATCAAGGTCTTACTTCCTAGGATTTACAGTTCTTCTCTGCAGTCTGTTCACTACAAAAGTAATATCGGGTCTTATGCGCATGCCTAGCCAGGTAACCTTACTAACCTCCTCTCCAAATGCTGATTTTTCGGAGGAAGAGACTATCTGAGAGACCGTGTTAGTCTCTATTATAGAGAAAGGCGGTTAGTAGGACGATCTTATAGGCAGATATGTTAAAGAAACCTTACCTAGACTCGCTATCTATAATAGATCTTCTAGGTATACAGCTTAGTCGACAAAAATAGTTAATGAAGAAGAAACTTTATTGGATAGAGATCTGGTCAAGCTACTTCCCAAGAACCTTACAGGTTCACCAACTACCTTGATTTTGAAGGTGATGTTATCTTTAAACCATTGGATTTATCGTTTATCCAAAGCAGCGCTTAATATATCGTCAACATAGAGCAAAAGCTAGAGATCTCTCTCTCTATATGTGAAAATATACCTTTCATCCGGAAGCTCTTCGAAACCTAGTCTTTTTAGTTCCTCCTTCAACGTTTCGTACCATAAATTTGCTGATTGCCGAAGTCCGTATAATGCTTGCTTTAGTATATAGACTTTACTAGATCCTAATTAGTCCAGCCGGAAAGATTTGCTAGATTTTGATTGGTCTAAAGGCCCTTTAGACGTCGAAGAAGGATCACCTTGATAGTATCCTATTAGTGGTCTCATGAAAATGCACCTCTTATCAATAAGTGCATTAAGATATATAGTGGTATAGTCAATCTGCTCCTATTATATGTTTCGGATAGTAACCATAGATAGAAAAAGTCTAGTGCTTTCGGGTCTCGTAACCGGTGTATAGGTTTCGTTAAAATCGAATCCTGGTCGCTGGCGGTTGCCACAAATAACCCATCTAGCTCTTATTTCTGTGATAAAATCCTCCTTATCACATTTAAGATCATAAACCCACTTTCCTGGTAAGATAGTGCTACCTTTTGGCGGAGTGTTAACCAGCTAGTAAGCTTACGCTACTTCCAATTTAGTGATCTGGTTATCTATTACTTCCTGCTAAAGCTCCTTTTCCGGTGAGTTCATTACTTCTCGGTAGTTACAGGGAATTTTGATCTACCAGGTTTTTAAACCTTCCTAGATAGTAGTAAGACTAATGGCAGATAAAGCTCTTCTATATACATCCCACCGTTCATCATCATATCTTCTCGGTAGAATTCCTGCCGTTTGGCGTCTTAACTACCTTATCTATAGTGTAGGAGTAGCTATAATTAGATCCGGAGAAGAGGAATCCTATCTCTCTCTCTGTGATAGAGAAGGGATAGAGGTAGTCCGTACGCTTAGTGATAGAGTCTATAAACCTATTATTAGAGCTTTCCCTTTCTCCGCCTATATTAGTGTTGTGAAGAGAGTATTTTCTTCGTCTTCAATTTCTTCTATATATGAATCTAATGGCGGCAGATGAACTAGTTATTAAACCTTACTAGTAGTAATAACTGGCGAACTAATACCTCGAGAAATAGGGGGTCTATTAATAGTCTTTCCTCCTATAATGATTTCCCTATTATTATAGTGTGGAATACCCTGTTTTTACTCCTAGAAGATAATATCCCGATATCTAGAAACCTTCTTGGTTTTAGGATCATAAATCCTATAGATATAACTATTATCACCCTCGTATCTAACGAGGTAGCCAATCCATACTCTAGCATCCATTTTCTAGCTTTAAACACGCTTTTCCTTCGGGATATAAACATATACCTTTATATACCATGCTCGGAGGAAGGAGAGGGAGACATTATCAGGACTTCTTATGTTTAATGACTTCCTCTATACCATGATAGGAGCTTGGTGAAACTGATCTCCCTGAGCTTTATGCTCATATCCCTAAGCTCCATGCTTTAAAATTGGCTTTCTTAGTCGATTGATAATATATACAGCTATATTAACAGCTTCTAGCCAGAGTTCCTATGGTACACTAGCATCAATCCTTATAGTGCGTGCAATCTATAGGATATAAAATCTAGAGAACTCGGAAACACCGTTTTACTTATATATATAGGGTGCTAACAAAATGACTATTATATACATTGATTTAGCCTATTTAGCAAAAACAGAGAATTCCGTGCCGCTATCAATTCTCCATTCCTACAGCCAGCATCCTATCTTTTGGTATATCTCCTGAGCAAATTTCTAGAGAACTAGAGATGCATCTGCTTTAGTAGTAAGATATAGTATAAGACGGTATCTAGTTACATCGTCTATAATAATTATGACATAGTTTCTATCAAATTTAGCGGTTTTAGTATCGGGATTAAAACCAGGGGGAGATATAGGCTATAGATTAATATAAAACATATAGCCTACTCTAGTTACTCTCGCTTACTAGGAGCGAGATACAATTCTCTTTGATTTGCCGAGTTTACAAGCCTCACAATTAAATTCTTTATCCTATATATCACAACCAAGGTCGGTATGGTTAATTTTTATAGCATGACTGCCAGCATAATCTAGTCTCCAGTGTATAAGCTCTACAGAAATAACTACTATACCGAGAGCTAGGGAAGCGAGTTATAAAAATGGGACTTGTTAGTGTATTCTAGTATAGCCAATAAGCTTATCGAATTCATCATATAAAGCTCTAGTCTTACTATTCCACTAGATTCCTAGCTATTTTTCGGCAGTCCCAAGTGAAAAAAGATTATATTATCCACCCTTCTTATAAATATAGTGAATACTAATTTGATAGCAAGCTAGTATTATCCGGATAGCTGCTTCCTAAGCTATATACACAATATTATCTCTAAGGTAGAGAGTCAAATTAATAATGCTATAGGCATCTGCTTTGACTTTTTCATTACCGGAAGTCCACCATTCATATTCCTAGCCAGTTATATAGGCCTATATGGTGGAAAAAGCAGTCTTATCACTACAAATATACTCCGAAGCGCTAGTATCTAAAACCTATAGATATCCTAGAGCTATAGCAGATAGCTAGATTACAATAAGACCAATATGATCTTACTCTTACTAGTCTCCAGCTCTAGATTGCTAGATAACCTCTTTCCCTTCTTTTTAGAGGGAATCAGTAAGGTCCATACCTACGTCATCCTCCCGGATAGCAGTCTCTACCATTACATTTTCGCTATATCGGTTCTCTACCATAACCTTCTCACCGTACCGGCTCTCTATCATAACATTCTCGCCATACCGGCTCTCTTCGATCTCATTTTTATCGGAACTACTATCTTTATAGTAGCTCTCTGTTATAATATAAGAAGGATTAAAACCTTCTTTATAGAAATCGACATTAATAGATATTATAATAAACCTAGATACAGATCCGGTATCTGGTATAGAGAGATTCGCCTAGCGGGTCCTATCGGTTTAGGATCCGTATATAGGCTAAATTTTATCTTATTTAAACTCGGTGTTGCTACTAGATGCCGTAGTTATTACATTTATCGGTTTCTTTAGATTATAAATCTATAAACCTAGTGCTAGGATCCAGCCTAGATAGCGAAGTTTAGGATATAGATAGAAACATCTACTCACTCCGTGTCTCTTACCACAGTAAGAGTAATTTCCGTTATCACTTCTCTCTAGTTTGTGCGCTAACCACTTCTTCATATACTCCTCCACAGACACACCCTTTAGCGGCTTATTTATAAGCGTATTATTATTATTAGTGTTAGAATTGGTAGCCAGTATAGGAGGAGATCTAGATAGATTAGTTGTGCGCTTTTTCAAAGCAGAGAGAGCGAGAGAGTCCGTATTACTAGATTTGATATAATCTAAAATTACAGTACTATACCGATAAAAATCGATAATAGTAATTATCTTCGCTAGTTTCTTAATAGCGTTAAGCTCGTTATCTTTTATAACGATAAAACCGCTAAGTTCTAGCATATCACTAAGCTCTAATAACATGGTTTCTAGAGCGTAGTATAGAGGGAGTTCTCCATTAAGGTCGTAGATAGCTTTATAACGAAGCTTCACAGCATAAATAAAGTCCTTATTTATCGTAAATTAGCTCGGGGAGAGCTTTTTAAAACTTCTTATAGCTACTTTTAAAGCACTATAACCTTCACCCTTCATATGCTTTTTCAATTCGGTAAGAAAGTCGTCTACGAAACCGATTTTTGATCCACGAGCATTAATCTCCTAAACCAGGGTGTGGTCCATACTACTCGTTATCTATATCCTCACTTATAGGGAGAGAGTATGCCATTTCTCTCTATTTAGATCGTTAATAGCGGGCCATGGGATATCGGTGTTGATTAGATTGTGAAGTTTGTGGCTCCGTAGGACCTTTTCCACTTGGTCTATCTAGTTATCGAAATCGGTTCGTTCTTTTAGCGGTAGGGTGAGTTTATAGAGATTAAAACTCCCTACTTCCGGTAGACTAATAGCTTGGTCTATAACAATAACATCTTGCTTGGTATACCAGTCTCGGTCTACTAGTTGGTTGGAGGATTCAGCTATCTTGGCTAATATAAATAAATGCAGTTCTTAATGGGAGACACTATAACAAAGCTTCTTTATTAAAAGAGATAGTACTCCGGTAAGATACTCTCTTTATAAAAGTGATAAAGAAGTCAGAAATGCACCCCTCTTTTTCAAAGGGTATATGCAAATCAAAAGTGCACCCCTCTATGTCAAAGGGTATATGCAACAAAGGCTTTGAGAAAATTCTCAAAGAAAAGTGAGAGAAATACTATCGTAGTATTCTCTAACAAAAGTGAGAGATATAGACCTCAAATCTATTCTCCAAAAAAGTAAGAGATATAGCCCTCAAAGCTACTCTCTTAATAAAACAAGCAAGAAATAGCCTATCGACAGTGCTATTCTTGATGGTGAGGCTCCCCCGCGGGGAGATACTCATATAAAGTCTTTGATACAGCAAAGGGGTAAATAGAGGGCGTCATAACCTGATAAGGCTACGAAGGAGGACTGCTAGTGAGAAGAACTAGCATGAAGGGAAAATCGGGAAGAAGATGCATGCTATGAATCTATGGAAAAACAGGCTGTATATGAAGCCTGTACTAACAAAGGAATGGCAAACTGACAAACTGACATATCAAACTGACAAAGCAAAAGCTCAGTCTGCACAAAGGGACAAAGGCATAAAGACATACCATACCATGCATGTCAACACTTAGATAAAGTATTAGAATTAATATTCGAAGTAGTAGTTAAATCCTTTATTAATATTATATTAGCTAAATAGTTAAACGAATTAGAGTTAGAACTAAAGTTTATAATATAGTTAGAACCCTTTATTATAGGGAAGCGCTATTAGTAATAGAGTTTACCTACTAGTAATAGACTAGTGCCCCTTTCGGAAAGGTCGCTTTTAATAGTTAGTTTTTAATATAAGTGCTATTTATTATAGTATTACTTTAGTAAAAGATATAGCCCCCGAATATCTCTAGCTATAGAGTATATCTATAGTCGGTCTAATCTTTATATCCCCCCCCTTTTCGTCTAATTATAAAGCTCCCTATAAATTATATGATCTAGATAGGGTTTATTTACTAGGGTTTACCGAGTCCCCCTATAAATATTCTAGTCTCCTATAGTAAAAGCTACACTTTTACCTACACTTTTATAACCCCCTTTTTTATTAATTTTATTACTTTTATACCTATTTTTATTTATTTTTTATCGGTTTAAAAACGTACTTTAATTTTTACTTTAAATTAGTTTTAAATATAGGTAAAAATAAAGCTTTTACTATAAGAAACTAGAATATAAATTAATATTAATATTTATATATAGATTTTTTTATTTATATACGGACTCGGTTAACTATAGTAAATAAGCCCTATATAGATCATATGATTTATAGGGAGCTTTATAATCGGATTAAAGTAATTAGATAAAAAGTAGGGAGGGCCGATCGTAGAAGTACTCTATAGCTAGAGATATTTAGGGGCTATATTTTTTACTAAGGTAATACTATTAAAAGTAGTATTTATATTAAAAACTAACTACTAAGAGTGACCTTTCCGAAAGAGGCACTAGTCTATTACTAGTAGGTAAACTCTATTATTAATAGCGTTTCCCTTTTCTAGACTATTAATAGCTTCTTAATAGCTATTAGGTTCTAATAGTATTAAGGTAGTAAGTACGAACCTACTATCTATATTAGTCTTAATTAAGCTAATATAGTTAGTTAATATAGTATCCTTTATAGTATATAATTTAGGTATTTATACTTCTATCCTATAATTAGGATCTATAGTAATCCTTCTAGAGTTTTCTCCTCTAGTTAATACTTTATCTTCCTTATTAGGTGTGAGCAATTTAGCAGATAGGATATTATAGTCTGGTATAGACTATAACCGTTTTGGGAAGTTATCTTATATAATCATATATAATAGGATTATATAAGATATAGTCAATAGGTTATACTTATCCTAAATAGGAAGGAAAGACGTTGTATATAAAGCAGATAAAATTGAGAAGTAAGTTATATTTCATTAAGGGTCGAAATCAGATATGCTTTTATACCCTTTTAGGAGGCAAATCTAAGATAATCTATGATATCTTTATAATACCTTTATTATCTTATTATAATACTAGGAGGTAAGTTATATTATTAATTCTTACTATATAGTGTATACCTAAGGTATCCTTAGATAGTACCGGTAAGTTAATATAACTATTATCACCCTCTATAGTATACCTTACTATATATACTATTATACTAATAGGCCCCTATAATCCTTATAATCTTTATAAGGATTATAGTATATAGTATATATAGCTATAAAGTTTCGTTAAAAACTAATATATAATTAAAACCTTATAGGATAAAATATTATAATTAGAAAAGAGTGCTTTATAGCTTCTTATATCTTATATATTATCTAGCTAAGCTAGATCTATATAAGATTTATATAAGGTATAATTAACGTTTTTCGTTAAGAAATTAGCTAGTATATATTTAGAAGGTATTTAGGTTATATTAACCTTTCCTTCTAATATAGCTTATCTTATAAAATAATATATAATTTTAATATACTTTAATCGCTTATAAAACTCTAGATTCTTAGCTAATTTCTTAGCTAAATTATTATTAACTAAGATTATAGGTATACTAGGTATATACCCTCCTAAATCTAGCTCTTTATTTAAATAATTAAATATATTAGCTAGATATATAGCTTCTTTAGTAGCTTCCTTTAAAGCTATATATTTAGCTTTATAGCTACTAAGTGCTGTAGTCTTTTATAGTTAAGAATTCTAGCTAATAGGATTATTTAATCCTATATTAGGGCTTAGGCTAAATATATAGCCTAATATAGATCTTCTTTTATCTAGATTATTACCCTAATCTGAATTAGAATAGCCTTTTATATATAGGTCCTTTCCTAAGTATTTATATACTAATCCTAATTTAAGATATACTAGTAAATATTGGGCAGGACTACAGCAACCCCCCCGGCTAGATCGACCCCCCCCTACCTGAAAATGCCTGAAATGTCAGTACCGCCTTCCTAATCGGGTGCGACTAGGATTTCTGCCATACTTTCTGCTAGTGCAGAGATTTCTGCTATATAATTCTGCTACCACTATAGGAATTCCAGTTTATATAGTAAAGAAACATGCATTTTGATCAGAAAAAATTGTATATTCTTATTGAATTAAGCATTTGTTTATATATATAGGTTAAATGAGCTTCTTAACTAGGTCCCCGCGCGCGTTTCCGGCCCCTTCTACGTCTTCCCCTAGTCCTAGTCCTAGTCCTAGTCTTATCACTATCACTGTCACTACTAATATTAGTATCCTTAGTTATAGTTCCGCGTCCCCTTCCGCGTCCTCGACCGTGTCCTTATCCTCGCCCGCGTCCTCGACCGCGTCCTTAACCGCGTCCTCCTTCCTATAATAATATATACTTAAAGCCCGAGGGGTCTCTCTATATAGATCGATCCTACGTTAGGGGATTAGGGGAAGACTATATAGTAGTGGCCTACGTGCTAGAGTAGGGGGTTAACGGTGTGATTATTAAGTTCCTTACTCCTTATAGACGCTCTCGTCCTCGTACCCTAATTAGATCTTAGATTAGGAGTATAGGATCGATTGGCGGAGGACTACTAGAGCTATATAAATACTATTATTAATAAAAAAGGGAGGGTTCGAGGCTCTTATTATCGTTATAATACTACTTTAGTATATAAATATACGGGAATCCTAACATATTCTTTAAATTATAACTATAAACTAGAGGAATTGGAGGCTTATCCTCGGTTTCTAGTAGGTATCTATTATATATATTCTTTATCTACTAAATCACCTTCCGGGATATCTTAGTCGTGATTAGTTTATAAAGCGGATAAGGTTTTATTAGCTATCGTATCTTCTCGCTTATAATATCCGTCTAGACTTTATTAAATTAATACTAAATAACCCGCTTAAAATAACGGAGGACGATAAGAAGATTATTTATTAAGATATAGAGATCGTGTTTTAGTAGCTAATAGGCTAACTCTACCCGCGAAGTTACTCTCTCGTTAAGGTAAAGGTATTTAGATATATAAATACAAAGAAAACGCTTAGGGTAGCTTTTAAGCTATTTATCTTTAAGATAGCGAAGGAGAGGCTTATAAATTAGATCCTTATAGTTCTCTTTAAAGAACTCCTACTACCGATCCTTCTCCTCTAGTGTAGTAGCGTATATAATACGATTCTAGCGTTTTAGTATCTTCTTCTAAGCCTTATTAACCTACTCCTAGATTTCCTTTAATATCTAGGCCTTTATCTTTCGGGATTAGGAGGAATTTGCCTAGGAATTTGCCTAGGAAATAGCCTAGCGGATCTATTCTAAAAGGAGTGGTCGAGCCTTTTTTAGGATTACTATATTAATATACTAGATATATACTATAGACTTTATTATAGGAAACACGCTCTTAATTATAGTAATAAGGCCGTCCTCTTTATTAGTAAGTATCGTACGGGGGTATTTAAGGCTAAGGGAATTATATACTTTAGTAAGATAACTAAGAATAACTTTATAAATGTCTTACTTCTTATCCCGGATAAAGGTAAATCTAAGATATATAGTTAACCTAGTTATAGTAAAGCTAACGATATTAAGTAAAGGGAGTTTATATTAGTTTGTTTTGTATATATAGTCTATAGAGATCACCTAGAGATTCGATTATAGTATTATAACGTAGGTCTTATATATATAGAAAAGGGTAGTGATATATTAATCGTTATCGAGTTCGTATTTAAAGATCTAATTTCCGTCCTTAGGAAGCTCTTATAGTAGCGCCTAGATAGGCGTACGACTATTAGAAATTCCCGGTTTAACTATATCTATAGGTTATTAATATCCTTAGATATAATATATAAATTAGGGTCACTTTCGCGAAGACTTATAATAATTTAGCGGGTAGTGAGACCTTACTTTATATAAAGGATAAAGGTCCTCTCAATCATGAAACGGGGAATGACAGGATGTGCGCAGCATGTATCGTAATCAATGCGTGCGGGGTTCGTCTAGTGATCGACCCTGCTTCTTAGCGCACTGGGATTTTCCTTTAATCCTAGGGCCCCCCGGGCCCCCTAACTTCTAACAAGAGTTAGTCTTGACATATAGAGACAATACACTTTTATTCCTCTCCCCGCCATTCGTATCTTACCTAGTTAATAGGCCTTATACCTAATAACTATATATCTTTACAATTCTAACTCTTCTTCTTTAACTGCCTAAGATACAATAGCTCTCCCGGTTACCTATAGCGGGTCACGGAATAACACCGAAGCACCTAAGTATCTAAGTCGGATCGGTAGCGAATCACCGACGTCTATACTAGACGAGGAACTAAGGGAGACCTAAACCTAAAGAAACTCGCCTGAGCCGAACGATAAACCACTCGAGGAAAACTACCGGCTCGTCGACGAAACGATCTAAAGCCTCGAGCTTTAGGCTACGGAGTATAAAGTAAAAGCGGCTTTATAATAACGAATTCTTATAGCCCGAAAACTAGTTACAGAAAATAAGAAAAAGCTCTAAGAACTAGTAGGACCGTCGAAACGGCCCCGAAATAATCGCGGTCCCTCTATAGAGAGCGAGTAAAGCTAGAAGGGAGAGATTAAGCGGGATATCGGTAAGTTCGAAGAGAACTTTAGTATTAAGTAGAGAGAAGACTAGTTAAACGACCTTAATACACTCTTTAGAGGAGCCCCGAAGAAGTATATCTTAGGAACCTAGAAAGTCCTCGTAGCTACTAACTTCCTCTATACTATATATAAAGGTAAGTAGGCGATTTATAAACGAAAACACCCCGAAGACGTATCGAACTAGGAGGCCTTTCGGGAATAGACGAAAATATTATTTCGAAACTTATATAATATTATCACCGATATCCTTATCCTATTCTAGGAAGCGATAATAAGGCCTTACTAAGACCCTCGGAACTTTAAAAACTACCTCGAATCGCTAGAGAATCACCTACCGAAATAGACCGAAGAGTAAAGGGCCTAGACGCTTTTTATAAAGCTATAGAAACCCCTCTAAGATATTATAATCACGAATAGTAACGGATCACTTCCTATAAACCGAGACGAGATATTAAAACTAGTATCTACCCTTTACTATATCTATTTCGTATATTAGAAAAAGAAAGACCACTTACCCTAATAATACGATAAGCGTAAGCGGGGAAACTATTATAGTTCGATACCGAATTATCCCTATACCGAAATACTAAGGGGTCGCGGAAGAGGATAGCCTCGCGGAAGAAGCTAATTTAGAGGTAGAGCTAGAGGGTGTAGATCCGATAGGAGATCACGAAACTCGATAAACTCTAATACGAACTCCTAGACTACTAAGAAAGGAAACGGTACCGCTTTAGTACCGGAAGGTGCCTATTTTATCTATTAAGATAAGAATCACTAGGTAAATAAGTGCCTATAGAGAGGAACCCTAGTCTAAGTATTAAGAGTAAATTAGACTAGATAGTAGGGAAAAGTGGAGGAGCTAGATTAATTCCCGATACCCTAGCTTAATACCCGCTAATCGGGACTATAGTACGCCTTTACATACCGATTACCTTAGGAAACGGTTGCGAAATATATACAGATCTAGACACCGGCGCGGAATATAATATAGTTAGTAAAGAATTTACTATTAAAAATAAATTACTAGCTATACCTTTCTCGTCTCTAACGCTAAAAGGCGTCGCCCTAGATAGACTCCGTACCTATAGTGTATTCTAGGTACTATTTATAATAAGAGACTCTTAAGGTACCGAAAAGATAGTGAAACGACCCTATATCGGTATCGATAGAGACTTAAGGCTAGAAGGAAGCCCTATCCTTTTATTAAGAACCTTTATTAATAAATTCGACGTTATCCTATAACCTAGTGTCAATAAATAGTAGTTCGGAGTTAAAGGATTTAAACTCTAGAAACCTTATAAATTTATAAAATAATCTAAAAACGTAGCTATTATTTACGCCTTAATTAAGATACTAGAGGAGGTATAGCTACCTAACGAAGATACTAACGTACCGGCGAAGAATTAAGACCGAATTCCCCCTAAATTAGAGGAGTATCGAGACGTATTCGACTATAAAAAAACGGGTATACTACTAAGGACGAAAGCCTCCGACTATACTATTAAGCTTAAAGAAGGTAAAACTCTACCTTATAGTCCGATTTACCCCCTCTTATAAATAGAGCTTAAGGAACTATAGGCTTATCTCGTAGATAATATTAAAAAGGGACGGATTAGACCGTCGAAAAGCCTAGCGGGAGCACTAATCCTATTTATCCTAAAGAAAGATAGAGGACTACGTTTATATATAGATTACCGGGGACTTAACCGCGTTTCGGTTAAGAATCGCTACCCTTTACCTCTAATATCGGAAATCCTCGACCGACTTTTAGGAGTAAAATACTTTAGTAAGGTCGACGTTAAAGACGCTTACTACCGGATTCGACTATAAGAAGGTGATAAATAGAAGATAGCCTTCCGAACCCGATATAGCTATTTTAAATATATAGTTATACTATTTAGACTATCTAATACGCCGGCTACCTTCTAGAGTTATATCTATATAGCGCTAGTAGGGCTAGTTAACGTTATTTATATAGTATACCTAGATAATATCCTAGTTTTCACTAAGGACCGCGAGTCCTATTCGATAGCACTTCGCTAGATTTTTAAAAGGCTATAGAAGGTAGAACTATATATAAAGCCTTCGAAGTACACCTTCTACTAAAAGGAGGTTAAATTCCTAGGGTTTATCGTAGATAGTTTAGGAGTGAAGATAGACTAAGGCCGCGTCCGCGTGATCTAGGAATAGTAAGAGCTAAAAAGCTATTATAATATCTAGGTTTTTCTAGGATTTTATAATTTCTACTATCGATTTATTAAAGGATATTCTTAGATTTCCTTACCGCTTATATCTATAATAAAAGGGAGTAAAAATAGGAAAAAGCCGGGTTAAGTGACCCTAAACGAAACCGAATTAGTAGCGTTTTAGAACCTAAAAGGGGCTTTCTAGTCGGCGTCCCTATTACGCTATTTCGACCTAAAGAAATATATTAGATTAGAAATAGATATATCGAACTAAGGAATAGGAGGAGTGCTCTCCTAACCTAATAAAGAAGGGCGTTAGTATCCTATCGCTTTCTAGTCCCGAAAATTCTCGGGGCCCGAACTTAACTATACGATACTAGATTAGGAGCTATTCGCTATCGTTTATTCCTTCTAATATTAGAGATACTATCTAGATAGTAGTAAGTATCCTATTAAAGTGCTATTAGATTATACTAATCTACGCACGTTTATAATATAGTAAAAGCTTAACGGCCGATAGGCGCGTTAGTATATATTTCTCACGCCTTTTAACTTTATTATAAAGTATAGGCCCGGAAAGATAAATCCTATAGATAGGCTTTCTAGGATTTCTAATTCCGAGCGAGTAATCGTAAGAGAGGAATTAACGATCCCGATTTAAAACCGAATCGTAGACGATTAACCCCTAGACCTAAGAGAGGCTAAGGAGGGAACGGCTCTAACTATCTAAAGGATTTTAGAAGCTAAGGATCTAGATATAGATTATAAGTATAATTTAGATAAATATAACTTAGAATTCTAGTTTAGACTTAGTTAAGAGACTATATAGGGAGATCCTAGGTCTAGTGTAACTACCAAGATAGTAGTAAATCGCGCGAGTATAGAGATAGACGACTAGTCTAAATAGCGAGAACTATATAACAAATTAAATATTCTATTCGATATCACAGATACTATAATAGTAGTAATCTAATCTATTAGTATAGACACTATAGATATTCTCGAATAAGTAGGAAAACTCTAATTAGATAACCTAGAGACGAACCGCCGAAAAGGTAATATATCGATCTCGAAACCTAGTAGTAAAGGCTAGTTAGTCGACGCCTTAGGATTACTATAGTACCGAGGACGTCTATATATACCGAAGAAGGAGGGTATTCGTATAAAATTAATATAATTATATTATAATAACCCTACTATAGGCTACTTCGGTAGAGTAAGAACCGAAGAACTCCTAAGGAGAGAATACCACTAGGTAAATCTATAGGCGGATATATAGAAATATATTAAATCCTACGCGATATACTAAACCGCCTAAACGCTAAGGTATCGTCCCTTCGGTAAGCTCGAATCTCTACCGATTCTATCCCGGCCCTTTACCGAACTATTAATAGACTTTATTATAGGGTTACCTTAATCGATCTAGAAAGGAAGGATAGTAGATACTATTCTAGTGATTATAGACCGTTTCTCGAAATAGTGCCTCTTCTTCCTAGTTTCGATAACGATAGATACTTCGGAATTAGCCGAGCTTTTCTATTATAATATCGAACTAAGGTTTAGTCTACTAAATAGTATCGTATCTAACTAGAGATCCGTTTTTATAAGTAGATTTTAGTCGAAACTATATTATATATCCTAGATAAAATTAAGGTATTTAATAGCGTTTTACCCCTAGACCGATAGTTAAACGGAGAGGATAAATTAGATACTCGAATACTACCTTCGGTATTTTATTAACAAGTAATAGAAGATATAGCCTACACTCCTACGTATAGCGGAATTTATATATAATAATAGAGTTAATATAATAATTAGAATATTACCTTTCTAGGCCTTATTAGGCTATAATCCTAATTTCTAAATACGCACCGAGGATAGTAGCGTAGAGAGGGAGGCACCGGTAGTAGTATCGCGAATTAAAAAGCTTTAAAAGCTCCGTAAAAAGCTATAGGAAGTATAGCGAAAAGCCACTAAGATATAGGCGAATTATTATAATAAACGCTACTAAAAGATAATATTTAAAAAGAACGATCTTATAGCCCTCTCGACGAAAAACCTATAGTTAAAAGAAGGTATAATAAAGAAACTCTTACTAAGATAGATAGGACCTTTTAGGATCTTTAAATATATCGGGAAGTAAGCGTATCGCCTATTACTCCCTAGCTAGTATATAGCGATTTATAACGTATTTCCTATATCTTTACTATAGCTATAGTATTAACGTGAGGGTAAACCTAAATAATTATCTTTACTAGAGCTAGTAGATAACGATAAATAGGAAGTCGAAGAGATAAAGGATAACTAGCGGTTCGAAGACGAACTACACTATCTAGTGAAATAGTATAGCTAGCCCTTAGAATATAATTAATAGGTACCTAAGAGTGTAATAATAAATATACTAAAAATTATCGCGAGATATAAAAAATCCTAGAGAAAGTAAAATTAATTAGAAGTAGCCGATTATACGCTATATTACTAGCGAAATAATATATATATAATCTTAAATCGACCCTATCTCACCCTATAGCTAACGGAGAGATATAAGAGAAATCTACTAAGTAAAATAAAAAAGAATCTAGGCCTAAGACCTCCCCGAAATAACACTAATAAACTACCGCTACACTTATAGATCGAGGGGGAAACTCTTTAGGTATAACTTAAGGAAAGGACTAACCGCGGGGCCTAGCTTAGAGGAGCCGACTAGGTCTTATATATCTTAGCGGAAGGTAATAACGCTAGTATACTAAGACCTAGCTAACTCCTCCGCGATACGTAGATAGGGGTAATAGGAACCCTCTATAGTAAGCTTAGCCTAGTTAAAAGCGAAATCTATAGAAAGGTCGCTAGAGATCACTAGGGATAAGCGAGAAGATACCTACCTAGTATATATATCCTTAGTCGACTATATAAATTAGCGATAATAAAACGACCCCGAATTATAAGCGAAACTTACCTAGGATAGCTTAGTACCGGTAAGCGAGTGCGTATAACAATACGCTTTAGTAAAGCTATTAAAGGACGCGACTAAGTGTCGTATATTAGCCGCGACGCTATCGATAAGGTCCTAAAGAAGGAGGAACTTAGACGCGCCTTCCTCGCTAGGGCTAAAACCTCCCTTAGTATTTAACTAAAATTACTCGGCCTAGGATAAATACGTAAGTAACTCTACTCGGTTTCCTTCGATCCCCTTAGGGACCTAGGTAACGTTAGTCTAAAACGGTTATAAGACGGGATAGTAATATATATAATAATATACCTTTTTATAGGGCTTATAGAGACTATTATAATATTAATAATTTTTACTATTATATATAGTAGCGAAGTATTTCACCGAGAAGGGCTAGAGAGCTATAGGATCTCCTTTATACTAATTATAAATAGAGACGCGTAAGTAAGTGAGGCACTAGGTTCGGACCCGGAGAATAGGGTTACGTAACTTATAAGGAGAATTAGGGACTAAAGGTATTATAGTAATCTTAATACGAAATATAATCGAAATAATACTATTATAAAGTGGATATAGAAGTGATAAGGTAATAGAGAGGAAGAGAAAGAAAAGATAAAGAATAAAGAGCTAAGGATAAATAAGTCTAGTTACCTACATAATAGGATAAAATTATCTAAAAAAGGAAGCTACGATCGAGGACGTAATTAAAGTAAACTCGCTCCTACTATTTCTATTAAACGGGTAAAAACTTAGGAGACACCGCTAAATCGGTACCTTCTTACTATAGAAACTACTATATAACGGTTAAGTTAAGCTCTATCGGGTGATCCTCTATTAGAATAGGTGTATCTTAACCTATCTAGAAGTTAATACGGTTAGTAACTACGTTAGTAAACCGCTATTTCGCCGCCGTCTAACTTATATACCTAGGGTCTTTAGGATAAAGGCCGATAAGACGATATCGTCTCCTAGCCGCTATTAGCGTTTATAGATCTATACGGATAGTATCCGCCCGACGTTCGGTAATAATACGTATATACCTTATACGCCTAGCCTTATAAAGGATTAGTAACGAATCGTGGATAAAATAGGGTAGTAACTTACTTCCTAGACCTTCTTCGACCCTAAGAGACTATAAAAGGAATAATACGCCCTAAGAGAACTATCTAAAGCGGCGGCTAAATCATAACTAGCCTTTAAGATATCGAGATATAGTTCTTCGGGCTAGTCTATAAAGTCTATAAAGAAAAAGCTTACCTAATCTAAAATATACACTAGATCTTTTATATCTCGTAATATCCCGATAGGAAACTATAATAAATTAGTACTATATCGTAGCTAAATTATAAAGTCCTCACTATTTCGTAAATAGTATTCTTACTATTATAATAGTTATAGAGGACTAAGATCCTCTCGTCGAATTCGTAGTAAGCTAGGTTAAATAGTATATCCGTATCCGTCTTATATATACTTAATATATAACGGAAATAACCTAAATAGAAAAGGTAACAAGGCCGAATGATTTTATATACGATATTAGTAAGGGGAGCTATAGCTATAGTGCCGGATTACTACCGATATAAGAGAGACTCGGGGCACTAGTGGAAACTTATATCTAGCCTAGATAAAGAAAACGTTCCCTTTAATAGCCTCGGGCTTACCGTAGGAAGGGACACCTATATTAGAGAAGGTTTACCTAGATAAAGAAGAGCTATCTCCTTTAATAGTCTCCGTCTAACCGTAGGTAGGGACACCTACGTTAGAGGAGGGGGAATAATTGTAAAGGATAAAGGTCCTCTCAATCATAAAACGGGGAATGATAGGATATGCGTAGCATGTATCGTAATCAATGCGTGCGGGGTTCGTCTAGTGATCGACCCTGCTTCTTAGCGCACTAGGATTTTCCTTTAATCCTAGGGCCCCCCGGGCCCCCTAACTTCTGATAAGAGTTAGTCTTGACATATAGAGACAATACACTTTCATTCCTCTCCCCGCCATTCGTATCTTACCCAGTTGACAGGCCTTACACCTGATAACTGTATATCTTTACACTTTAGCTATTACGTGATAATATCGAGCTTCCGTTTAACCTCTAGCTTCCGCTAGATATTATAGGTGCTTATAGGCGAAGGGCTATAGTTATATAATTCGTTTTTAATAGTAAAGATCTAGGTATTTATAAGCTAGGAGAATCGAAGCGAGACACTAAATAAGTAGTCGGCCGTAATTATTATTATCTTCCGCTAATTTCTAGAGGGTTAAGATACTTTAGAATCGGGATTATTATCGTTATTATACGGATTCGTCCGACCGCGGTTATAGCAGATCCGGACTATCTTCTTTACCCCCCGCTTAGTTATCTTTATACACCGGCTAGTTACTATATAGCCGGAATCCTTAATAAGGTTATTAATCTCTTCGAGAGCGAGCTTAGGGTCGTTATATTACTTATTAGTAGGCGGGAGAGGCATCCGTGGCTTAGTGAGATTAATACTTAGTAGTGCGGGTACGGTGGGATTAGTGCTTAGTAGTGCGGGTATAGTAGGATTGGTGCTTAGTAGCGTAGGTGGGGACTTAGGGACGATCTTATAGTCCGAAATAGGGTCCGTATCGGACGAATTAAGGTATACTAGGCCTAAAGAGGCTATTTTAGTCGCTAGAATGATAAAAGTAGGATAGAAATAATATTAAAAAAAAGGATTAAAACTGATAGATTTGGTCGAAAAAATGGGTTAGAAGAAGGTAGGATAATGTATATAAACTAGAATTGTATTATCAGATTGATTGCTACTCGAGTCCTATAATATATATAAGACTAAAGTGACTTGTTTTTACTATATGTTTATATATAAATTGCAGGTATCTACTATCGTCCAATAGTGTTAGGGGAGTTTGACACGAAGGCGGTGTGAAACCTCGAAGGCGGTGAGGAAGGCGGTAGGCAGAAATAGGTGTCGAGGTATCGAACTACCCAATTAGGAAGGCGGTGACTGATATTTCAGGCAGGGGGGGTCGATCTAGCCGGGGGGGGGGTTGCTATAGTCCTGCCCTAAATATTTCTATATCCTATTAAGGGCTATAAAATACTCCTTACTAGGATTACTTATATATCTAGTATAGTATATAGTAGTAAAGGTTATATTAGGCCTAGTTTTTAAGGCTAAATAGAGTAAAGACCCTATTTATTTCTAATAATCACTAATATTACTAGGGCTTACGCTAGTAGTATTTTTCTTTAATTTTAGCCCCGGTTCTCCCGGTATTTTAATAGGCTTATAACTAGGATTATTTATTATAGAGAATTTATTTAATAACTTCTCTATATAACCCTTTTAGTCTATATATAGTGTTTTTATCTAGTAATTAATTTTTATATTATTACCTAAGAATATTAACAGTATACTAATTTCTTCTATCTTTATATAGTAGCTAATCTTAGCTACTATATTTCTTATATAGCTTAAATCCTTATATATAAATAATATATTATTAACGTGATATATTAATATACACTAATCTTTTAGAGTTTATATATATACCCTTATTATAAGGGAATGCTCTAAAGTTAAATTTAGCTAATATTTTAGATAGATATTTATACTAAAATCTTAGACTTTATTTTAGACTATATAGTGCTTTTTTTAAGAAATAGCACTTTCTTAGGTTATCTTTATATACTCCTATTAGTAGGATAGTATATATATCGGTATCTATATTAGTATATATAAAGGCATTTTTAATATTATATTATAGCACGTGCTAGCCTTTATTAATAGCTATTATTAATATTAGATACTATAACTTAGTTCTATATATAGTAGAAAAGGTTTCTAGGAAATCTATCCCTAGTTTTTAGTAAAATCCTTATATTACCTACCTAGCTTTATATCTAATAGTTTTATCACTATTAGTAATATAATCCTTATCCGGATTCGGATTATTTATAGGTTTTTTCTTAAAAACCTATTTACCTTTAATAGGGTTTATACTAGATAGTATATCTATTATATTATAGGTTCCCTATTTCTCTAGTTCTTCTACCTTAGTGTAGTAAGCCTTTAACTATTTATCCTTTTCTAGACTATTAATAGCTTTTTAATAGCTATTAGATTCTAATAGTATTAAAATAGTAAGTATAAACCTACTATCTATATTAGTCTTAATTAAGCTAATATAGTTAGTTAATATAGTATCCTTTATAGTATATAATTTAGGTATTTACACTTCTATCCTATAATTAGGATCTATAGTAATCCTTCTAGAGTTTTCTCCTCTAGTTAATACTTTATCTCCTTTATTAGGAGATATAGGATCTATATTAACCTTTTCTAAGCTTATAAGCTTAGTTTCTTTATAGGGACTAGTATTTTTATAGGGATTTAAATTTCTAGGTAGTCTTTCTAGAAATTTATTCTTATATATTATAATATCCCTAGACTATAGATATTTTAGTCTTTTATAGTCCTATATCTTATAGTGTTTATAATCACTATAGCCTATAACTATAGCTTCTTCCTTTCTAGGAGATAGCTTAGTTTTATATTTATTTATATAATAATAGGCTAAAGAGCCCTAGACCTTAATATTTTATATACTAGGTCTTTTATTATAAAACACTTTATATTATTTTATACCCTAATACTTTATACGGAGACCTATTATAAATATAGGTAGTAGCCTATAGTACTTCTCCCTATAAATAGCTAGGGCTTTTAGACTATATAAGTAACGCTCTTACCCTATTAAATAGAGTAAGGTTTATTTATTTAATTAACCTATTAGACTCCTTAGTATAACTAGGAGTAGTTATATAGTTAATACTATACTTAGTTAGGGCTAATTTAAATTACTTATTAATATACTCTCTACTATTATCTATAAAGAGTTCTTTAATTCTCTTATTTTTAATATTTTCAATTAAGGCTTTATAGTTTTTAAATACTTTATAAGCATCTAATTTAGGGTATTGATAATTACACCCCCCTTTGGATAATCTCACCCCCCCTGCCTAAAATTTTAGGTGTATATTTATACCGCCTTCCGAATCGGGTGCGACACTCGATTCTGCCATGCTTTCTGCCGGTGTAGAGTTTTCTGCCATATAATTCTGCCACCACTATAGGAATTCCAGTTTATATAGTAAAAAAACATGCATTTTGACCAGAAAAAAACGTACGTTTCTATCGAATTAAGCATTAGTACTCGATATATTGACATTTATCCTTTTCGTCCTCGACGCGCGTGTTTTTGGCCCCTTTCACGTCTGTATTCACGTCTTACGACTTGGTGCTAGGTCTGGTGCTGGGTCTGGTGCTAGGTCTGGGTGCTAGGTATAGTGTTAACAAAAGTGACTTGTTTTCACTATGTGTTTATATACAAATTGTAGGTATCTGCTGTTGTCCTATAGTGTTAGGGGGAGTTTGACACGAAGGCGGTGTGAAAATCCGAAGGCGGTGAGGAAAGCGGTAGGTAGGTGATAAGTGTCGAGGTAAAAGCCGTACCTAATTAGGAAGGCGGTAATATTGATGCCTGATTTTACGGGCCGGGGGGGTGAGATTATCCAAAGGGGGGTGTAATTATCAATACCCCTAATTTATTATATAGTAAGGTTATCTAGAGATATCTAGATTTTTTATCTAGGAAGGTGATATAATACCTATATTTATTATAGGTAGGTGGTAAAGGTCCACCTAAATCACTATAAATCCTATCTAAGATTTCGTACTTAGTAGGATTATCTAACTTCCTATAACGTAATCGGTAAGCGAGCTGCGCATGTAAGCCAGCTGCGCACCCCAACCAAAACGCGTCCATGAATTAGCACTTAGTTAATTCAACCACCCACCATGCCACCAATTCGCTCCCAATCCTCTAAAAATTCAACAGAGAGAGAGGGTAGGATCTTATTAGCTACCCAGGCTATTAAGAAGCAAGAAATCAGCTCTACCCGCGAAGCAGCGCGCTATTTTCAAATACCTGAGTCAACCCTCCGAACACGTCTCTCTGGGACTACTCCCCGCGCGTTTTCTCGCGCCAGTTCACACAAACTGTCAGAAATCGAAGAGGAAACTCTTAAAAAATGGATTCTCTCTATAGATTCCCGAGGATCTGCTCCCCGGCCTTCTATAGTGCGAGAAATAGCGAATATTCTCCTCGAGAAGCGCGGAATCACCCTGGTATCTTCGGTCGGCGAAAAATGGGTATATAACTTCGTGAAACGGCGCCCTCTCCTCTCCTCTCGGTTTTCGAAACGGTATAACTACGAGCGTGCGAAATGTGAGGACCCGGAGGTTATAAAGGGGTGGTTTAATCTTATTTAAAAAACCATCTTATAATTTAGGATTTACCCGGACGACGTTTATAACTTTAATAAGACCGGTTTCGCGATAGGATTAACGGCGACGGCGAGGGTGGTTACAAGAAGCGAATACTACGGTCGGCGAGCACTTTTATAACCTAGAAATCGTGAATAGGTGACTACTATCGAGTGTACGAATGCGGCTAGTTAGGCCCTTCTACCGTGTATGATTTTTAAAGGCAAAGTCTTTATTGAATCCTAGTTCGATAGTCTTCCTTCCGACTAGCGTTTCGAAGTTAGTCCTAATAGCTAGACTACTAACGAAATTAGACTTCGCTAGCTTGAAAAGCTCTTTATTCCGACCACTTTTATACGGATAAAGGGGGTATATCGGCTTTTAATACTAGATAGCTATAGAAGCCATTTAACACCGAGGTTTAATAAACTTTACAAAAAAAACCGGGTTATACTAATCTGTATACCCCCGTATTCATCCTATCTTTTATAACCTCTAGATATAGGCTGTTTTACGGTGTTAAAACGAGCCTATAGGAGACTGGTTGAATTCCGGATGCGGTGCGGATCTAATCATATAGACAAATTGGATTTCCTCGAAGCTTATCCTACTATACGGATGGAAGCTTTTAAATCAGAGACTATTAAAAACAGCTTCTAATCTGCCGGTTTAGTCCCCTTTGAACTAGATAGGGTGATTTCGAAGCTAGATATTCGGCTTCGAACCCCTACCCCCCTAGCCGGGGTAGTGATTAGGATCCAAAAACACCTTCAAACTGTAGGCAATTAGAAAAGTAAGCTTCCTCTATCAAAGTATTACTTCGTACCAGATCAAAAACCCCCCTAAGTCCGCTAAATTCCGCTATAAATCAGGTTTTAAAAGCCTGTCAAATAACGATACAATCCGCTACACTTCTAGAGAGAGAAGTGAGAGATTTACGCGGTGAAAACGAGAAGAAGAAGCAAAAGCGTGCTAGATCTGGGAAGCATCTATACGTAGAGAGCGGTCTCTCCGTGTAGGAAGCATCTGCGCTGATTATACAGCCGGTGGAAGCAGATAAACCCGGTCCCGGTCAGCATAGTGAATCAGGTTTACAACCGCGTACAAAACCCCCGGGGGTGCGGAGTATGCAGGAAGCCAGGACATAGGAGAGAGACATGTCCAGATAGATGATGTTTTTTTAAAAATTTAATTTAATGGCGTTTTGGTTGAGATAAATGGATTTGAAATTAGCATGTTGGTTAGGGTGCGCAGCTGGCTTACATGCGCAGCTCGCTTACCGATTACGTTAGATATTTCTATTATCTTTAGATAATAGGTATACCTTATATTTTTCTTTAAGAAAGGCCTTAATTTCTTCTAGAGATATTTTTATCCCTAGTAGGTTTAATAAGAGAATTTTTAGGGCTTATATATTTATATAGCCTAATCTTATATACTATAATTTAATAGTATTAACAATACTATTATTTATAGTCCTCTCTAGGATATAGCTATTATCACTAGTAGTAGTTATACTAAGGTAATTAGGCTTAGTATTTACTAAAGTAGTGTTTATAGCCTTCTTTAATATAGTAGCATTTATATAGTAGAGGTTATCCCTTTTTATAGTAATAGCAACTATCTTTTTTAAAGGTGTATATAGATATACTTTATTTTTTATAAATAAAGCAATTAGATTATATAGCTAGTGTATACTTATTAAATTAATACCTAAATTAGGTATATAATAAATATCTTTTAATAAGTATATAGCACTAGTATTAGTCTTTATATATATATCACCTTTATAGGTTACTTTAGTAGTATTAGCCTTACCCTACCTAACTAAAGTAGTTATAGGCTAATAATAGGAATAGTATTCTAATTTATATATAGTACTAATAGTAGTAGCACTATTAAGAATAAAGTCCACTTTTTCCTTTATAGGATTTAATCCTATATTATCTAGTGGTCCTTTAGCGCTTACTTTAGTACTATATATTAAAAGAGGATATACCTCTTTATAATTATAGGGTTTATCTATATCTAGTAGTTAATCACTAGCTTCCTTAGGAGGTTATATTTTAACACTAGTATATAAATCTTTATCTAGTTTATTAACTAGATCTAATATATTAATATCCTTAGTAGATTTAGGTATATCTACTATATTAGATATAATATAATTATTTATTTTAGTCTAACTAGGAGCCTTAGGGCTATTAGTCTTATTAGCTAATTTAGCTTTATAAGACTCCTTAGTAGCTAAAATTTCTAGTTTTATAACCTTTTTAGCCCTTTTACCTCTAGACTTCTAGCCTTTAGGCGCTAAATATAGAAATAGTAGTTAGTAGCTATTAGTATTATAACTAATAACCTTATAATACTAATAATACTTTCTTTTAAAGGGCTTATTTCTATACGACCTTTAATACTTATATTTAAGTATTATAATATTCGTATAATAGCTTCCCTTATAAGCGTATAACTCTCTACCTCTAGCTTTATTAATTAAGCTAGAGAATAAAGATTTAATAGTATACGCGTTAGGGTTATTTCTTAATAATTAGGTTATATTTTAAATAAACCTATTATAGTCTTTATTAAGACTATTTAGGACCTAAGCTATTAACCTAATTAGGTAGTTTAATACCCTTTCCTTTAAGGTTATCTACTAATATCTTAACCCTATTAAGATACTCTTCTATTAAGTTAAAGTCACTTAATACTATATTAAAGAAGGATAGCTTATATTCGATCAAATTCCTTTTAGGGTTAAATACTTAGTAGTAAAGCCTTTAGGATTATAGAGGGCTTCGAGTCTTAGCCAGGCTTTATAAGCACTTTCTATATCTTTAAGATATAGAAGCGGTCTATTATCATAATAAAGCTTTAAAATAGATATAGCTTTATTATTCTTTATTCCTATAGAGGGAGTTTCTATAGGAGTATAGAGATCATCCTTAATTAGGGCAGCTTTTACCCTAATAGACCAGATGATATAATTCTCTAATCCCCTTAATTTAGGGAGATATATCTTTTCTATAGATGCTATAGTAAGATATAATATCAGAGTATTACTATATACTAATAATAGTATATAGTTCTTCAAGTATTTGTGCTATATACTAAGAATAGTATATAAACTTTCTTTATAGGGGATTGATAGAGGGACCCCCCCTTGGCTAATAGGACCCCCCCTGCCTGAAAATTCAGTACCGCCTTCCCGATCGGGTGCGACCAGGATTTCTGCCATACTTTCTGCTAGTGCAGAGTTTTCTGCTATATAATTCTGCCACCACCATAGGAATTCCGGTTTATATAGTAAAAAAACATACATTTTTATCAGAAAAAATTGTATATTCTTATTAAATTAAGCATTTATTTATATATATAGGTTAAATAAGCTTCTTAACTAGGTCCCCGCGCGCGCTATCCCCGTCCTCGGCCCCGTCCTCGGCCCTATCCCTATCCTCTAGTCTCGGTATTACTATTACTAGTTTCACTACTACTTATTCTACGCCTACGTCCCTTTCCTTATCCCCGCGGCTATCCCCGTCCCCGTCCTTATCCTCGTCCTCGACTCTCCTCCTATAAAGAAGGATCTCGGTATATAGAACAATCTTAGGTTAGCGGATCTAGTAAGGATAGAATAACCTAAGTGCTTTATTAGGTACTTCCTACCTAGGTACTTCCTACCTAGGTACTTCCTACTTAGGTGCTTCCTACCTAGGTACTTAGAAGGTTCCTAGCACCTTAGGGGCGCCTATATCGACGTACTAGAAGGGGATCTTATATAAGAAGTAAGGGATCGATAGGTAGAGTATTATTAATACTATATAAATACTAATATTAGTGATATAACTCTAGTTTAAAGGATCGTTCTTCGTTTTCGTACTATTTTAGTAAATAGATATATAGGAATCCCGCGGTTTCTTTCGAATTATAAATATATAAAGGAGGAATTTATCGCTTATTATCTTTTAGTAAGAGATACATTAATCTCCGGGTCTTTTAGTTCTTAATTTTATACTAGACCTTAATAAATTAATAGTTAACCGACTAGGTAAAACTAGTAAAGACTATAAGTAAGTTATTATTCGAAACCTAGAGACCTTACTTAAGTAGCTAATAGGCGCTTTTAGTATAGGACGTTACTATCTTATTAAAATAGAGATACTAGGAGGTATAGTAATAAAGAAACTTCTCTAGGTAGTTATCTATCTATTCCTTTTATATATAATCTAGTAATAGGGTAAAGAGGGGATTAGCGTATCGTTCTCTAAAATTAGTCTATTTCTAGTCCTTTTCTTTAACTATAAGAGTATATATAATATAGTTCTACTAGCGGAGTATCTTCTTCTACCCCTTCTCGGCTTTTTTATAGTCTTCTTAGGCTTCGGCGGGGGTTAGATAGTAAGGATTATCTCTAAGGGCTTTATAACGTGCTTATATAACTTAATTAGCGAAAAGGGGGCGGGCTTTCTTTAAGATATTTATATTAATATACTAGATATAGATTATACTCTTTATATCTAGGAAAATAGTCTTAATAATATTTATTAAGGCTCCCTCTTTATTAGTAAGAATTATATAGGGGTAGGGAGAGTCGAGACTAAGCGATTTATATACTTTAGTAACGTAGGTAAGTATTACCTAGTAATCCTATAAGGTATTAGTATTATAGATATTAGGATTTATAGGGCTATACTTACCTTATATAAATTATCCTTTTTATCTTATATAAAGGTAAAGCTAATATAGAAAGTGTTTCCGGTAGCTATAAAACCTATAATATCTAGTAATAGGAGACTATACCGGTTAGTTTTATACGTATAGTCTATAGAGATCACCTAAGAATTTATTCGAAGTATTATAATATATATCTTATATATATAAAATAAGCTAGATATATAAGACTCGTTATCTAGCTTATATTTAAAAATCTAGCTACTATCCTTAGGGAGTTCTATTAATAACGCCTAAAGGGGGGTCCGGCTAACTAGGAATTCCTAGTTTAGCTTCTAATAGATATTATAGATATCCTAGGGAATAAGGATAGTATTAGGATTAGTTTTATAAAGCTTAGTTATAATTTAATACGTTATATAGCCTTACTAGACCGCGTTATTAATCTTTTCCTTCTTCTAGTTTAGCTCGAGAGCCCGCTAATAAGGATATATTAATACTAGCGAATAGGGGTAGTTATATATAGGATCTTTAAATATAAGGTACTAAAGATTAGTCTATAGATCTAGGCGAAGCGCTATTTTAAAGGGATATTCCTACGTATAGGTAGTTATTATCCGCTTCTTTACTAGAGGATTCGATAGAGGCTTTCGGCTATAGTTATAGATTAGCCGAATTATCTTTTTAACTCCCTTCTTTATAAATTTTAAGCGGCGACTTATCACTATATAGCTATATAGGCGCGCGAAGGTATTTATAGCCACGACCCCTTCCTTAGATATAGGAAATTACTAGGGTAGCGGTAGAAGCGGGAATATAAATATCTTAGTAGCTAGCTTAGTATTTAGTAGTATAGGTAGAGACCCGGTGATTAGTAGCGCCGGTAGGGACTTAGGGACGATCTTATAGTCCGAACTAGGGTCGGAATCTAACGAATTAAGGTATACTAGGCCTAAAGAGGCTATTTTAGTTACTAGAATAATAAAAATAGGATAGAAATAATAAAAAAAAAGGATTAAAACTAATAATTTAGTATAAATACGGATAAAAAAATAAGTTAGGAGAAGGTAGGTTAATATATATAAACTAGAATTATATTATTAGATTAATTAGTACTCGAGTCCTATAATATATATAGGAGTAAAGTGACTTATTTTTACTATATATTTTATATATAAATTGTAGGTATCTACTATCGTCCTATAGTGTTAGGGGGTAGTTTAACACGAAGGCGGTGTGAAACCTTAAAGGCGGTGAGGAATGCGGTAGGAAGGTGTAGGTGTCGAGGTAAATGCGGTACCCGAATTAGGAAGGCGGTGGGGTGTACGCCTTAATGTTCAGGTAGGGGGGGTCCCATTAGCTAAGGGGGGGGTCCCTCTATCAATCCCCTCTTTATATACTACTTATAGTAGTATATATAGTTCGAAGATAATCCGGAGTTTCGGAGAAACCTCGGCCTTCCTTAATAGGAAATGTATACCTATATTTCCTTAATAGGAAATGGGTTACTAGCCGGGCTTATAACCTATGAGCAATTTAGCAGATAGGATATTATAGTCTAGTATATGTCACGATCTGGATGTTCGACTGCACAGTCACGTGATGATGTTTGTTTTAGACATGTGACAGGACAGATCAGGGCTCAGGGTTGAAGTCGACAGGGTTTTCTGCTGGATGTCTCCGACTCGAGATCTGCGTATATAGAAAGGATCCTATAGCTGACGATCCTTTCCTCTTTCTCTTTCCCTCTCTATACTTAGTATTCTGAATTCAAATGCACTCTTTTCCTATAAAGAACTGGTAGGTCATATAATACTAAGTACTATCTTAATTTCTTTATAAATAGTACGGCTATATAAACCATCAATTTGATTAGTTTCGGCCCTATCACATCCCTACTTTCGTTCCTTAGCACCGTATAGCTAAGACCTTAACCCACGTTAATCCCGGACCCGTACCGAGAACTACCGACTAATTAAGATAGTCGGTCCGAGACGAAACCTACCTACGAATCGGGATAGATAGCCTATCCCCGTGCCTAATAAAGAGACTAAGTAAGAAACTATCGCTACTTATAACCTATATACCCCGACCCCCGATCCGTAGAGACTAGTTAATACTAGTGAACGTGATAAAGAAGAAGAACCGATTAGCGTACGGTTACGCTAGACACTAAGAAGTGAAAGATTTATTAAGCTTACTTATAATCACTAGAGACTACGAAATCTAGTCTAGGAACTCGAAGATAAGATTATTATACTAAGAGTAGAGAGAACTAAACCTAATAATACTATAGAAGCACTCTATATCGAGCGAGACGAGGCTATCGCCTATAGAGATATCGCTATCCGCGAATATAGTAAACTTACTTTCTATCTCTTAAATCTCTAAGGTTAGAATTAGTATAGTACCGGCGTACTAATTATAGAGGCCGCTACCGCTCGGAAGTCTACTAAAATACCTAATATACCTATACTAAACGACGGAAAGGAAGTCCGATTTAAGACTTAGGAAACTATAATTCGCTAGAAACTCGAGGTAAACGTTAACTATTACCCTTTACCTATTTACTATAAGCTCTATATCTAGAGTCGTTATAAAGGTAAAGCTTAGCTATATATTACTCCCCGGATAAGCTCCGATATTAGTATCCTATATATAGACGCTAAAGATATTATCCTTTACCTAAAGACTATCTTCGTAAACCTAAACCGATATATAGAAGCTTATACTATATACTATAAGCTTAAGATAAAACCGAAGGATAGTTTTACTAATTTCCTTATAGAGTTTATATAGCTCGCCGAAGAAGCTATCGTTATTACCGAAAATTATAAGCGTAATCTATATTCGAAACTCCCGTACCTACTTTAGAGTTAAGTTATATAGGTAGTTAACTAAGATACTATCTTATTTAATATATTTATATAGAGCTATTAGAGTATAGCGTATAAGATTAGTCTCTAGTAGGAAGTAAAGACCTCCTTACGTACCCGATCTACGATCCCCGCTACTAATACCGGAGGTATATCCGCCGCGAACTAATTAAGCACTCCTTATATAAAACGCGAGTACACTCCGAGTCTATCTACCTCCGAAAGAGAGACTTTAATAAAAGAAGGACGATACTTTAACTATAAGGAATATAGATATATAACCTATAATTATCCGAAGAAGAAACCGACCCTCGCTATCGCGACGACTACTCCTACTATAAACCCTCCTTATATAGACGAGATTATAGAGCTTAAAGCTAATACCGATTCGGGAAAAGTTCCTACCTAGGCGAAGTCTCCCTCCTAGGCGGACGGAAGGTGTTACTATTTTCGCTAGATTTATAGAAGTTAATTAGCGGTCCTAGAGATAGCTTAGTTTTTAATATATAGCTAATATATAATAGACGCTTATTTTTAATTTTAGCACTTAGTGACACTAGAGTAGATAGTTATATTTTTATTAATTCGTTAATAGTTATAATACTAGGTAAGCGTTTCGGACTTAGAGTAGAAAGACTAGGCTATAAATACCTAGTGCGAGGTTTTAACGGTAAACTAGTAGAACTAATATAGTATATAGCCTTCCTTATAATTTATATCGATAGAAGGATTTAACGATAGATCCTTATACTAATTATAGACTTAGGAAGATACGATATTATTCTTAGGCGAATATAGTTTGCTAAATATAATATCCTTCTCGATTACTAACGATACCGGATAATTTAGCTAGATAAAAGAACTCTTTTCGATAAAGTGGCGAGTAAGATCTCTATCCTAACCCTAAAGACTATCCTATAGAGATCTCTATAGGACGATATCTACTAGAAGGATATAGACCGAAGAGATCGTCTCTTTAAGCTAACTAAGATAACTATAGGAGTGTAGAAGTAGAAGTCGAAAAAAGATATCTATCCTTACGCTTATAAATATTAGTATAGACACTAGTAGATATAAGAGTAGAGAAAGACAGCACGGAATATTAAGGACGAGATACTAAATATTCCGCTCTCCTATAAAAAAGAAGATAAGCCTCCCCTTCCTATAATTAATATTAGTGTAATTAGAAGAGTTAGATTCGATAGATAGGAAGTATAGAAGAAGAGAAACCCTATAGGAGGAATCGAGATCTTTACTACCTTACTTAGTAAGATAGATCGAATTCTTACTATAAAGTCTTCTATTAAGGAGGACCTTAAACTCTAAGAGATTAAGAAGATATTACTACTAGAGTATTACGATCTAGCCGAAGTGTTCTCGAAGAAGAAGTTAGATAAATTACCCCTATATAGACCTAGTGTAGATCACGATATTATTTTTAAAGCCGAAGTGTAACCGGGTTACTATCCCCTTTATAAACTATCTCTTAATAAGCTAAAGGCGGTAAAATAGTATATTATTAAGAATCTAGATAAGGGCTTTATTATACTAAGCGTGTCCCCTTATATATCCCTAATCCTAATAGTAAAGAAGCCTAGTAGTAGACTCCGCTTCTATATTAACTTCCGAAAGCTAAATATAATTACTAAAAAGGACTATTACCTACTTCCTCTAATCGACAAAGTGCTTTAACGAACTAGTAAAGCGAAGTACTTTACTAAACTTAATATTAGATAGGGATTCTACCGGATTCGTTTAACCCTAGGAGCGGAGGACTTAACGACCTTTAGGATATAATATAGATCCTTTAAGTATAAGGTGACACTATTTAGGTTAATAAACGGACCGGCTATATTCTAGCGGTTTATAAATAATATCTTATAAGAATATATAGATAAATATATAGTTACCTTTATAGATAATATCCTTATCTATAGTAAGACTCTTAAAGAATATTAACGATAGGTAAGAGAGGTGCTTTCCCGTCTATAGAAGGCTAGTTTATAAGTTACTCTCTTAAAGTATAAATTTACTATTATAAAGACTAAGTTCCTTAGGTTTATTATAAGTATAGATAGTATCGCGGTTAATCCTAAGAAGATCCGGGTAATCTAGTTATAGAAGACCCTATCGATAGTGAAAGGCATATAATCCTTCCTTAGATTCTATAACTTCTATCGACGATTTATCTAGGGATATAGTTTGATTTCGAAGCCTCTATATCGCCTAACTCGATAGGACGTCCTATACGAATAGTCTACCTATTATAAAGTAGCCTTCACGCTCCTAAAGGAGAAGCTAGTTACCGTACCGATACTCTATTATTATAACCCGGTACGAAAAATAAGAGTAGAAACTAATACTTTAGATAGTATATTAGGAGTAGTATTATCTTAGTACTATAAAGATAACGATTTCTAGTATCTAGTGGCTTTCTATTTAAAAACTATATAAGCTATAGAGTTAAACTATAAAGTACGGGATAAGGAACTTCTTACTATTATTCGTATATTATAGGAATAAAGATTAGAGCTTAAGGGTCTTATACGATAAGATCGTTTCGAGATTCTTACGGACTATTAATCTCTAGAATACTTTATAACCACTCGATAAATAAACTAACGATAAGCGAGGTAGAGCGAGTTCCTCTCGTAATTCTATTTCTTAATTAAATACCGACTAGGGAAGAAGAATATTATAGTAGATATATTATCGAGAAAGGAGTTACCTTATATTAATAATAGTAGGTAGCTAACGCTCTTACTAGAGGACTATCTAGAGAAGGGAGTTTATCCGCTAGATCTAAACCTAATCTAATTAGAGAACGTATAAGAAGTTATTAATAGGATAAAATAGGTAAACTAGGAGAGTTTAGAGCTTAACGAGTTCCGACGGATTATAATAGAAGGGAGTAACCCGAAATAGATCCTCCGAGACGGACTTCTCCTCTATAAAGAACGCCTAGAAGTTCTGGATAAAGATAATCTACGTGCTAGACTACTCGATAAGGTACACTAGTAACTAATAACCGTATATCCTAGTATAGAAAAGCTAAAGAAGCTTATCTCTATAAGATACTATTAGCCCGGGTAGATAGTAGATATTAAGCGATATATAGATAACTACTTAGTCTATAAACGAACTAAAGTATAGAGGGATTAGGTCCCTAGACTACTACACCCCCTCCCTATCCTAGAGAGACTTTAGTAATATATTTCTATAGATTTCCGCTTATTCCTAAAGGACTAATATAGGTATAACACTATCTTTATAGTAGTTAACCGCTTTAGTAAGAGACTAATTTCTATTCCCTACTATAAAGATACGAATATAAAGTAGATAGCTCGGTTATTTATCGATAACGTAATACGAACTATCGGTATCCTAGAGACTATTATCTCTAACCGCGGAGGATAGTTCGTTTCCGAGTTCTAGACTAAGTTCTATCGAATCCTTAGGATTAAAAGGAAGTTATTAACTATATACTATCCTTAGACCGATAGTTAGAGTAAGATCGCGAATTAGTATATAGCCTAGAGGCTACGACTATATATTAAATAGAACTAGGATAATTAGTTAGAAATACTACCGATAGTAGATTTTATAGCTTCTATCCTTCCTTAAGATACTATAAAGAAGTCCCCGTTCTTTATTAAGAGAGGATATAAACCGGCTATATCCTTCGACTAGAAAGACTAGGAAATAGTAACACTAAATAAATAAGACGCTATATAGATACTTTTAGACCTATAAGAAATCTAGAACTAGATAAAGGAGTAGATTACGAAGTTATAATAGTTATAAATCCGTTAGGTAAATCGATATCGGAGAGAGGAAGATTTCGGTATTAACGACTTTGTTTTCGTAATAACGAAAGACTAGTAGCTTACCTAGCTAGGTCGGAAGCTCGCTTATTTAGCGAGTGGTCTGTATAAGATTATTAGTAAGATCGGTAACTCTTATAAACTTAATCTACCGGATTCGATTTAGATATATCTAGTTTTCTATACTAGTAAGCTATAAAAAGTAGCGACTACCGAGCCTTTAATAGGATAGTATATTAATCCCCCTCCGCTAATTAGAGTTAATAAAGAAGATAAATAGGAAGTCGACAAATTGCTAGATATAAGAACGTATTACCGAAAGTTATAGTATCGAGTGTAGTGGTTAGGATATAATCTTAATCTATAATAGTATCCTATAGGAAACTTTAAGTATACACTATAGAAGGTTTAAGAATTCTATAACTAGTATCCTTTTAAACTAGGTCCCCTAATACGTTTATAAGACTAGATTGATACTTCGAAGAGTGATATTATACTCGATAAATATGTTAATGACGATAAACTAGCATTCAGAGACTAAATGCAGTTTTAGCTGGGGGTTATGTGACGATCTGGATGTTCGACTATATAGTCACGTGATAGTGTTTGTTTTAGACATATGATAGGACAGATTAGGGCTTAGGGTTGAAGTCGATAGGGTTTTCTGCTAGATGTCTCCGACTCGAGATCTGCGCACATAGAAAGGATCCTATAGCTGACGATCCTTTCCTCTTTCTCTTTCCCTCTCTGTACTTAGTATTCTGAATTCAAATGCACTCTTTTCCTATGAAGAACTGGCAGGTCACAGTATAGACTATAACCGTTCTAGGAAGTTATCTTATATAATCTTATATAATAGGATTATATAAGATATAGTCAATAGGTTATACTTATCCTAAATAGGAAGGAAAGACGTTGTATGTAAAGCAGATAAAATTAAGAAGTAAGTTACATTTCATCAAGGGTCGAAATCAGACATGCTTTTATACCTTTTTAGGAGGCAAATCTGAGATAATCTGTGATATCTTTATGATACCTTTATTATCTCATTATGATATTAACAGGCAAGTTATATTATTAATTCTTACCATATAGTGCATACCTAAGGTATCCTTAGATAGTACCGGTAAGTTAATGTAACTATTGTCACCCTCCATAGTATGCCTTACTATATACACTATTATACTAACAATAAAATTACCCTAAAAGGGATTATATATTATTAGATATATATTTATAAAAGAATCTAGAGATCGCCTATAAAATAGATATATATTTTTTATATATAATCTATATAGATTATCCGCTATAATAGGTAAGTAACCGCGTACTATTAAAATAGGTAGATTTATACTATTAGCGATCTACCGATCTACCGATCTACTTCCTTTTATAGACCCCTCTATAATACTTACCTTATTTAATTACTAAAATATAATAGATTCACTTCTAGAAGCTATATATAAGTTAATTACTTATACCCGGTTATTTATAGGATATACTATAGTAGGTTCGGCGGTCTTACTAAGTTATAATATTATATTTCTTATCTAGAATATAGTGTTAAAGCTAATATATAAAATACGATAAAGGACGTGATAGAGACAGACTACAGGGAAAGGTAGTGTGCTCTGGAAAATAGATAGATGCGTGAAGAAGAGAAGAAACTATCTACAGGTGAGCTAGCTAAAGTGTGAGGGAGCATGTGAGGAGGTCACGTGACCTCCAACACCCCCCACGACAGAACACATAACTATCTGACCTGCATAGTTAAAAACCACTCTTCTCCCAATGAAAAAACCAGATGTGAATCAGTAAAAACAAATGCTTTCAAACCTGAACAGCCTTGACGAAGAAATTGAGGACCATATCTGGTGGCACGACGGAGTTTCGTTGCTGGATTTCAAAGAGAGCTTCTTTGAACTTGCGCACGAATTCCATAGGGTTGTTGTTTTTGTATTGTAAATTAACGAGGATCTCAAAGCGTTTGAAATTGCCTTGCCATAACGAGGTGCCGTACTCTACACGAAGGTGCTTATACATATCTCGTAGGTTGTCAATGTTTTGCATATAAGAGGCAGGAATAGCTTCAAGGGTGCCAAAAATTTGGTTACAACAATGAACATTGATAGAATCCCACTTGTCAACGAGGACTTGGTATTCCCTTATAAGCTCTCTATTCTCTTACTTTTGCTTTCGAATAAGCTCTCGGATAAGAGCTTCGGAGATAGGAGCAGGTGGGGTATTAGATCCTAAAGTAAGAGCAGCTATAGTTACATTATATTTAGCCAGTTCTCGTAGGGTATCCGGTGATTTATCACTAAGGTCCGGTAGGGTAGGTTTTATAATAGTACCCTAGATAAGCTTAATATAGATCTTATTGTTACCCCTAAGGGTCATATATAACCTATACTACCATTAGGCGAAATTAGATTCACCCTTAAGCTTTAGTATAACTTTTGTGATATCAGACTCCTTCTATCGATCGAAATCGTATAGTGTCGATATAATATATAGGGATAATAGTTGAACGGGATCAAACGGTTAAAAAGAAAGGGTGATAGGGTTAACGAACGGTCTAGGCGGTCGGCGTAAGAACGGTCTAATAATAGACGGTCTAGTCGAAAGGCTTTAACGGTCGTAAATAATATAGAAGTGATATAAATAGATGAAATCTAGATACAGATAAATGAAAGGCTCTGATTAGTCCAATTAGAAATGCTCGGAAGCGGGGTACAGATCGAAGCCTCGATCTGGAAAAACTCTGCTACAGGCCCACACAGAGTTTTCTTGGCGTGACGCAACTTCGCCAAGAAGTGAGGTAAAAACGGGGAATTGAAGCTTATTATGAGATAGAGGCTTCAAAGACAGGCGCTCATAACCTGATAGAGACAGACTATAGGGAAAGGTAGTGTGCTCTAGAAAATAGATAGATGCGTGAAGAAGAGAAGAAACTATCTACAGGTGAGCTAGCTAAAGTGTGAGGGAGCATGTGAGGAGGTCACGTGACCTCCAACAGGACGCCTAGAATATTTAATATATTAATATTTTAGCCTAGACTATAGGGGATATAACGTAATCGGTAAGCGGGTGGCCAATGTAAGCGGGTGGCCACCCTCCCCCAATATACAGATTTTAAATGCATTTATCTCAACCAAAACGCCATTAAATTAAATTTTTAAAAAAACATCATCTATCTAGACATGTCTCTCTCCTATATCCTGGCTTCCTACATACTCCGCACCCCCGGGGGGTTTTGTACGCGGTTATAAACCTGATTCACTATACTAACCGGGACCGGGTTTATCTACTTCTACCGGCTGTATAATTAGCGTAGATGCTTCCTACACGGAGAGACCGCTCTCTGTATATAGATGCTTCCTAGATCTAGCACGCTTTTGCTTCTTCTTCTCGTTTTTACCGCGTAAATCACTCACTTCTCTCTCTAGAAGTGTAGCGGATTATATCGTTATTTAATAGGCTTTTAAAACCTGATTTATAGCGGAATTTAGCGGGCTCGGGGGACTTTTTGATCTTATACGAAGTAATGCTTTGATAGAGGAAGCTTACTTTTCCAATTATATATAGTTTGAAGGTGTTTTTAGATCCTAATCACTACCCCGGCTAGGGGGGGGTAGGGGTTCGAAGCCGAATATTAAGCTTCGAAAGCACTCTATCCGGTTTAAAAGGGATTAAACCGGTAGATTAGAAGCTATTTTTAATAGTCTCTAATTTAAAAGCTTCTATCCGTATAGTAGGATAAGCTTCGAGGAAATCCAATTTATCTATATGATTAGCTCCGCACTATATCCGGAATTTAACTAGTCTCCTATAAGCCCGTTTTAATACTGTAAAATAGCCTATATCTAGAGGTTATAAAAGATAGGATAAATACGGGGGTATATAGATTAGTATAACCTAGTTTTTTTCACAAATTTTATTAAACCTCGGTGTTAAATAGCTTCTATAGCTATCTAGTATTAAAAGCCGATATACCCTCTTTATACACGTAGTACTAGGGATAAATAGCTTTTTAAGCTAGCGAAGTCTAATTTTATTAGTAGTCTAGCTATTAGGACTAACTTCGAAACGCTAGTTAGAAGGAAGACTATCTATCGAACTAGGATTTAATAAAGACTTTACCTTTAAAAATTATATACGGTAGAAGGGCCTAACTAGCCACATTCGTACACTCGATAGTAGTCACCTATTTACGATTTCTAGGTTATAAAAGTGCTCGCCGACTATAGTATTCGCTTCTCGTAACTACCCTCGCCGTCACCGTTAATCCTATCGCGAAACCGGTCTTATTAAAGTTATAAATATCGTCCGGGTAAATCCTAAATTATAAGATAGTTTTTTAAACTAGATTAAACCACCCCTTTATAACCTCCGGATCCTTATATTTCGCACGCTCGTAGTTATACCGTTTCGAAAACCGAAAGGAGAGGAGAGGGCGCCGTTTTACGAAGTTATATACCTATTTTTCGCCGACCGAAGATACCGGGGTGATTCCGCGCTTCTTAAGAAGAACATTCGCTATTTCTCGCACTATAGAAGGCCGGGGAGTAGATCCCCGGGAATCTATAGAGAGAATCTATTTTTTAAGAGTTTCTTCTTCGATTTCTAATAGTTTATATAATTTAACGCGAGAAATCGCGTAGTGTTATATACCACTTAGGCGGCGCCGGAGTATCGAACGCGGGACTTTAAAAGTGCGGGTAGCGAGGTAGACATTAGGAATTTGATCATTTTAAATAGCCTAGATAGCTAATAAGACCCTACCCTCTCGCTCTATTGACTCTCTGGATGAATGAGAGCGAATTGGTGGCATGGTGGGTGGTTGAAGAAGAAGTGTTAAATTCATTAACGCGTTTTTTGGATAGGGTGGCCACCCGCTTACATTGGCCACCCGCTTACCGATTACGTTAAGAAAGATATCTTCTTTAACTTCGAGAGCTTACCTTATAATCTTAGGGTATAGTTTCGTCGACTATTATTCTTAGTAAAGGAAAGAGAACGGATAAGTTAATAGCTTATCTTAAGTGCTCCCCTAAAGATAACTCTTCGGATTATATCCTATATTAATAAAGAATATAAACGAACGACTATCTTAGATAAGGTCGAGATATATTAAGGGCTATTTAGGGCGTTTAGACTAAACTAAGATTAAGATATCCTATCTTATAAATTAGCTATAAACGACTATGAATAGATATATTCTAGTTCGCCGGAAGATATAATCCTACTTAGGGATCTTTACTTAGCCTTATTAGATATACCTCTATCGCTTTAGTTATAAGCCTTATTATACTTCACTTTAGATAGATAAGAGAATATTCCTAGTCCGCCTCCCCTAGGATATTTAGACGCTATAATAGATTAGGATTTTATAGAGAACGATTTAGTAGCCTATAAATAGGGTATTGATATATTTGCCCCCCCTTTGGCTATTCCTGCCCCCCCCCTGCCTTGATATTTAGGCACCCGCTGACCGCCCTTCTCACCGCCTTCCTTTTTGAATCACCGCTTTCTCTGGTTAAGTATAGCACTCCTAGTGGTACCTCCATTTACTATATAAACCCCTAATAAAAATAAGTACCCTTATAAAAAGTAAAGATTTATAGAAATTAAATTTAAAATCAATATTACCTTATTAAACCTACCTTTCTCTCTACTAATTCCTACTTCTTCTCTCCTTTATCTCCTATCTATTCTCCACTTTTATAGCTACTACTACTACTACCACTGCTATAGTCGCTAGCCTTACTTCACACTTATAGTAAACCTCTATCGCTCGCCGAGTCTGATACCGAGTCTAACCCTATTCCTTAGTCGTGGTATAGGAATATCTCGTGGTCGAGGCGCTAAGGTGCTTAGGCTAAGGCTAAGGCCCGAGCTACTATAGAGATTTAATATAGACTAAGTAAAATAGGGGGTTATATACGAATAAAAGCTTTAATTATATAGGAATAAGCATTTTTTTCTTATTATAAATATGCATTTTTTACTATATAAATCAATATTCTAAAAGTAGAGATTTACCTAGCAGAAAAGAATTCTACCAGAAAATCAGGCAGAATCAGGTAGGGGGGGTAGGAATAGCCAAAGGGGGGCAAATATATCAACACCCTATAAATATTTACCTATATTATACTTTCTAGATTAATCTTATAATTATTTTATATTACCGACCTCTTTAACTTCTATAGGTACTATAAAAGCTATACCCTAAGATACTATATTTCTCTTTAAGTACTATACTTTAGCTATAATTAGCCTAATAACTCCCCTCTAATACTCTAAAACCCCCTAGTATATTCTCTTTATACCTTATACTAAGAGCTACCTCGCTAGGTTAGTCCTAGGCGATTATATAAGTGATACTAATTTATATATATTTTATAGAATATTAGCTATAAGTATATTTAGCCTTAGCGGAGTCTCTAGATCCCGAATATAAAACGAGAAGGCTATTATATATAAGTATAAGGCCTAGCGATATATATATATAATACTAATAACCGCCTATAATATCCCTAAAGTAGCTAAATATAAGTTAATATTAATAGTATTACTTACTATAGTCTAGGTAATAATACTCTTAAGGAACTAAAGAGAATCGGAATATTATTTTATAGAAGTAGAGAAGTTTATTTATTTAAGGGGACTTTTATATAAAAAGTCTCGAAAAGTACGATTACTATATTACTACTATATATTTAAGCGTATTATCTATAAAAGTATCTTTATTTATAGAGCGAACTTAAGATAGCGTTATTATATTTACGCTACTATTAAAACGAGCGGGCTAGGAAACTATAGCTTTAATAGTTGATAAACGAGAGAAGTGTACTATATGACTTAATACTACTACTATATAACGGGGTAAGAAAAGTAAAGCGAGTGTGATTTATAAAGAGTAGACATACTTAGCTATTTAACCTATATTAGGCTTATAAAGTAGCGCTAATAGCTTAGTAAGTGGTATCTAAGGCTAGTAAGTGATACCTAAGGTAGCTACTATATAGAGAAAGTAAAAGACTAAATAAACGTATAGGAAGGGAGTAATTCCGGCCGATATACCCCCCTAGGAGCTACCTATAGGCTTTATAGAAGTTAACGTCTTTATATAATCTACTCTTCTACTAAATAAAGGCTTAATATTAACGAGTCTAAGAGACGTTATAAAAGCCTTATAAGACTATAATAGAAATAGCTTAGTAAGTCTATCTACCTATATATTAGTAGTTATAACCTAGCGAATAGAAATCGAGCTAATACTAATTTCCTAGCGAAGCTAGTAGTTATAAATATCTATATAGCGGAGTTTTATATATATCTAAGATTACTTATAAGTTAGTAAGTTAACTATCTACTTATTATTATAGTCGATAGTAAGACCTACTTTATAATTAAGTCTAACTATATTAAGAAGCCTCTTCTACTATATTACTATCTTACCGGCTTCTAAAATAGTAAGTAGCTCCGCCTCTATTATTAAGATAGTAACTATCTTCTATTTACTAGCTTTTTAGTTAATAGTAGCGCTAAAGAGCTTATAAAGGAAGCCTTTTAAGCTCTTTCGATTAATATAATTACCTAAAGAAGCGTTATTTAAGAATTAGAGCGTAGGGTTATTATAGGTAGGATAAAACTTAAGAGCTTAATATTAGATATTATATAGATACTAAATTAGCCGATTTATAGCGTTTTAGTACTTTAGTCTTAGATTTATTAGGAACTTAGTAAGGTAGTTAGCCGCTTTCGCTATATTTAGGCGAGTAATAACTATTAGATAAAAAGCTAAGCCTAATTTTTATTAATACTTATAGATCTACTCTCTAGTTATAATACTAGTAAACTTATTTATCCGATTCGCTAGAAGTAGTATTAAATATTATAATTATATATAAGTCTATATTTAGTAGCTATAGAAGAGATATAAGAATCTTAATAAAGCTAGAGTTTATATTTCTAGATATCTCGGAGAATATATATTCTAATAAACTATAAAGCTTCTCCTATTTCTTAAAGCTTCTAGTACTTCTCTAGTTCTTATTATAGCTAGAGTGCTTCTTAAAGCTTTAGCTAGTAGTATATAGTAATAATATTATTAATATAGAAGAAGATAATAATCCTATCTCTAATAAAGAGATATAGGTCTTCTAGAATATATTCGAATCCTAGCTTTTCGAGGATATAAGTAGCTTTTTACTACTATAAATAGGGTAACTTTCTTACTTTATATAGAGCTTTAAAAAGCTTCTATATCTTACCTCTATTATAGAAGCCTTCTAGTATTTATATATATATAACTTTATCTAGATTATTATTTAGAAAGATATTAATAGTATTAAGTTATATTATATTAAGGTTAAATATAGTAATAAGTATAAAAATAGCGTAAGCGGTATATATAATAAATATCGCTATATACTTCTCCTCTAAATTAATTATCTAGAGGTCTCTATAGATATAGATTCTTACTTTTAACTTTACTAAAAAGCTATTACTATCGAATTTATAAGTAAATACCTAGGTTAGAGGAAGTATCTAGATACTCCTATCTTATAGGGGAGGATATACTTTATATATCCTATAAAGCTTAATTAATTTAATCTTAAGTCCTACTATAGTAAGAAAGCCTTCTATAAAAGGGTAGTTTATTACTTCTTTCTAGTTCTATAGCTTTAATAGTAGATTATCTTAGTATTAGCGGGCTACCGATTAAGTAATAGAAAGACTAGTTATAAATATAGCGAGTACGTCTTTTATATTACTAGAGTTATCGTATACTATATAAGTAGCTATATTAGGATCTTCTCTAACTTTCTATCTCTTCTTACCTTATATAATATTAGAAAGGGTGACTTCTCTTTAGTTCTTTTCTTTACTAACTAGTATTTTTAAAAAACCGCCTAGGACTTCTTATTAAAGTAAATTATACCTCTCTACTCTCTTTATTAGTCTAGTCTCTTTCTATAGGAATACTAGCGGTCGCGCCTAAATTAGACACTCTTTAAACTTTAGTAATTTTATTAGAATTATTATTTAGAAAGGTTATTATTTTAGTATAGTAGGAGTAAGCTATCTTACTACTAATAGAGTACTTACTATAGAGTTATTATAAAGATAGATAGCTAGTAGACTTTCTAGAGAAGAATCCGGACTATTTAGTAAAGAGATAGTCTTTAAAGAAGGAGGACTCTCTAAGAGAGAGATAGCCCTTAGTATTAGCGAAGATATAGCTAGAAAGCGCTCCTATAGTCTAGGAGTAGGATCTTTTTCTACCTATCATTATATAAGCTCCTCTCCTCTTATATATAGTAGGCTTTCGGCCTATATACTTTATTAAATAAGCTCTTCGCTTATCCCTTTAACTAGGCTATCGGTTAGGTCTTACTCTCTCTAAATAACCGGTTTAGGCTTATTTTATATAATTAGTATAGCGCTTACTTAGTATATAGCCTTTTTAAGCTCTTTATTAAGCTTATCTTCTTTAATAACTTTAGTAATCTATCTTTATCGGATCTTTAGAGACTCTATTAGATACTTTTTATAATTAAGACTTTTATTAAAAGTTATATCCTAAATAAATTTATAGCTATTAATATAGGGGAACTAGACCTTCTAAATATTACTCGCTCTATAACTAACTAGATATCTAATTTCTACTCTATAATATATTTTATCTAATTAAAAGATCCCTTAGATTCTTATATAGGCTTAGTAGCTATATACCCTAAGATTTAAAAGGTTAATAGGAGTAAAGGTATCTATCCTTTATAAATAGAATTCTTTCTATAGGATAATCTACTTCCCTAAATTTAGCTTTATTAGCGATCTATTTAATATATATATAGTAGCCTATATTACTTCTAGCTAGAGGTTCTTTAGAAGAGCTAAATCTTTAAAAAACACTCTCGCTTTAGTAATAATTACCCTTTTAGATCGCTCTATAAAGCTATTTTACTCTAGGGTACCGATAACTATCGTCTATATTATAATTCTATTCTCTTTAAGAAAAGTGATAGTCTTACTATCTATCGAACCTTTATTATCTAAGTAAAAGATATAAATTAGAAGGTTAAACTAGTAATAAAGTAGGGAGAGGAAAGTATAGATAGCTTACTAGTAGCCGCTTTTCCGCTTATATATCTCTCTCTAGTAATAGCGAATCCTATCTAAATAGAAATAAGAAAGCTAGATATAATTATTATACCTTAGTTTAAATATAATTAGATTAAAATAAATACGACTAAATAGTCTAAAAGGAGTCCTTTATACTCTATATAAGATTTACTACTACTACCTACTTAGCTAGTAGGTTTTATAGAGGTTAGGATTATAAGGTTCGGTATCTATAATTAAAGAGGAATCTTTAATAATCTCTATTCTATCGATTATAGTCGCGAGCTTTTTAACGCGCTCGCTATATAGATAGCTAAAGCGCTAGTACTAATAAATAGCGGAAGCTTTAGAAGTAAGAGGCTATATTATATATCTTATTATATTAAAAGTAGTAGTTATAAATACTACTAAAAATATAAAACTTATTTATAGAAGTATAAAGAAGTTCCTAATCTCTTCTAGCTTATAGAATATCTTACTAATATTTTTATTAACGATAGTAAGTTTATCGAAATTAGCTTTATATCTATACTTCTTTATTAGTATAACTAAAATTAGATTATAATAAAAACTAGGGGAATACTCTATATCTAAAAGAGTGAGATTAATAGGCTTTCTAGAGTGTCCGATAGTCCTAAGTCGGACTTTACCGGTTTTATAGAGCTATATAGTAGTATTACCTACTTTTAGAGTCCTCTCTATCTCTTTAAACTCGATAAAAAGACTTTTATTATTAGAGATATACTTATTAGTTATAGAATTAACTAGCTATCTATCTCTAATAGAGCTTTATATACTATTTATAAAGAACGATATATTAGTAGATAGTAAAGATAGTATTATTAAGAAACTACTATCTTTATCTTCTTTATTAATTAGTATAAAATAAGACTAATTTAAAGTCTCCTTCTTTTCTAAAGTAAGCTTATCCTAAAGCTTTTTTACTTTATCTTAAAGCCTCTATAGGAGCTTCTTAATATTCTCCGGTATCTTTTTATTAACTTCCGGATCTAGTTTCTAGCTATTAAGCCTAAATATCTTTATTAAATAGGGGTATACTATAAAGAAGTATCTTTATCTATATATATATATCGGGTCCCCTCTCTTATTTAACTTCCCTAAACTAGATTCGGTATTATTATTAGATAAAGAGGCTAGTTTTACTTCCTCTTTTCTATTAAAGGTTATAAAAGTAGCTAGTATAGCTTTACTTCCTTTCTTTTAGCTAAAGAGTGCTCGCTTAGAGCGGTAAATATTTATAACGCTTATAAAGGTCGTTTTATACTTCTCTTCGAAAATCTTAGTCTACTAATAGTAGTAGAATTAGGGTTCTAGCGGTATAAGAGCTTAAAGAAGATTATAAATAGTATTATTATTATCTTTAACGAATTTAATCTCTATCTTTTTAGGGGATTGATAGAGGGACCCCCCCTTAGCTAATGGGACCCCCCCTACCTGAATATTAAGGCGTACACCCCACCGCCTTCCTAATTCGGGTACCGTATTTACCTCGACACCTACACCTTCCTACCGCATTCCTCACCGCCTTTAAGGTTTTATACCGCCTTCGTGTCAAACTACCCCCTAACACTATAGGACGATAGCAGATACCTACAATTTGTATATAAAATATATAGTAAAAATAAGTCACTTTACTCCTATATATATTATAGGACTCGAGTACTAATTAATCTAATAATATAATTCTAGTTTATATATATTAACCTACCTTCTCCTAACTCATTTTTTTATCTATATTTATACTAAATTATTAGTTTTAATCCTTTTTTTTATTATTTCTATCCTATTTTTATTATTCTAGTAACTAAAATAGCCTTTTTAGGCCTAGTATATCTTAATTCGGTAGATTCCGACCCTAGTTCGGACTATAAGATCGTCCCTAAGTCCCTACCGGCGCTACTAATCACTAGGTCTCTACCTATACTACTAAGTACCGAGCTAGCTACTAAGATATTTATATTCCCACTTCTACCGCTACCCTAGTAATTTCCTATATCTAAGGAAGGGGTCGTGGCTATAAATACCTTCGCGCGCCTATATAGCTATATAGTGATAAGTCGCCGCTTAAAATTTATAAAGAAAGGAGTTAAAAAGATAATTCGGCTAATCTATAACTATAGCCGAAAGCCTCTATCGAATCCTCTAGTAAAGAAGCGGATAATAACTACCTATATATAGGAATATCCCTTTAAAATAGCGCTTCGCCTAGATCTATAGACTAATCTTTAGTACCTTATACTTAAGGATCCTATATATAACCACCCCTATTCGCCGGTATTAATATATCCTTATTAGCGGGCTCTCGAGCTAAACTAGAAGAAGGAAGAGATTAATAACGCGGTCTAGTAAGGCTATATAACGTATTAAATTATAACTAAGCTTTATAAAACTAATCCTAATACTATCCTTATTCCCTAGGATATCTATAATATCTATTAGAAGCTAAACTAGGAATTCCTAGCTAGCCGGACCCCCCTTTAGGCGTTATTAATAGAACTCCCTAAGGATAGTAGCTAGATTTTTAAATATAAGCTAGATAATAAGTCTTATATATCTAGCTTATTTTATATATATAAGATATATATTACGATACTTCGAATAAATTCTTAGGTAATCTCTATAGACTATATATATAAAACTAACTAGTATAGTCTCCTATTACTAGATATTATAGGTTTTATAGCTACCGGAAACACTTTCTATATTAGCTTTACCTTTATAAAAGACGAAAAGGATAATTCGTATAAGGTAAGTATAGCTCTATAAATCCTAATACCTATAATACTAATACTTTATAGGATTACTAGGTAATACTTACCTACGTTACTAAAGTATATAAATCGCTTAGTCTCGACCCTCCCTACCTCTATATAATTCTTACTAATAAAGAGGGAGCCTTAATAAATACTATTAAGACTATTTTTCTAGATATAAAGAATATAATCTATATCTAGTATATTAATATAAATATCTTAAAGAAAGCCTACCCCCTTCTCGCTAATTAAGTTATATAAGTATATTATAAAGCCTTTAGAGATAATCTTTACTATCTAACCCCCGCCGAAGCCTAAGAAGACTATAAAAAAGCCGAGGAGAGGTAGAAGAAGATACTCTATTAGTAGAATTATATTATATATACTTTTATAATCGAAGAAAAGGACTAGGAATAGACTAATTTTAGAGAACGATACGCTAATCCCCTCTTTACCCTATTACTAGATTATATATAAAAGGAATAGATAGATAACTATCTAGAGAAGTTTCTTTATTACTATACCTCCTAGTATCTCTATTTTAATAAGATAGTAACGTCCTATACTAAAAGCGCCTATTAGCTACTTAAGTAAGGTCTCTAGGTTTCGAATAATAACTTACTTATAGTCTTTACTAGTTTTACCTAGTCGGTTAACTATTAATTTATTAAGGTCTAATATAAAATTAAGAACTAAAAGACCTAGAGATTAATATAGATTCTATAGCTTTATAAGCTACTTTATACCCGGATCTTAATACGGGTAATTTAACTAATAAAGGAGGTTTATAGATAGTATCTCTTACTAAAAGATAATAAGCGATAAATTCCTCCTTTATATATTTATAATTCGAAAGAAACCGCGGGATTCCTATATATCTATTTACTAAAATAGTACGAAAACGAAGAACGATCCTTTAAACTAGAGTTATATCACTAATATTAGTATTTATATAGTATTAATAATACTCTACCTATCGATCCCTTACTTCTTATATAAGATCCCCTTCTAGTACGTCGATATAGGCGCCCCTAAGGTGCTAGGAACCTTCTAAGTACCTAGGTAGGAAGCACCTAAGTAGGAAGTACCTAGGTAGGAAGTACCTAGGTAGGAAGTACCTAATAAAGCACTTAGGTTATTCTATCCTTACTAGATCCGCTAACCTAAGATTGTTCTATATACCGAGATCCTTCTTTATAGGAGGAGAGTCGAGGACGAGGATAAGGACGGGGACGGGGATAGCCGCGGGGATAAGGAAAGGGACGTAGGCGTAGAATAAGTAGTAGTGAAACTAGTAATAGTAATACCGAGACTAGAGGATAGGGATAGGGCCGAGGACGGGGCCGAGGACGGGGATAGCGCGCGCGGGGACCTAGTTAAGAAGCTTATTTAACCTATATATATAAATAAATGCTTAATTTAATAAGAATATGCAATTTTTTCTGATAAAAATGTATGTTTTTTTACTATATAAACCGGAATTCCTATGGTGGTGGCAGAATTATATAGCAGAAAACTCTGCACTAGCAGAAAGTATGGCAGAAATCCTGGTCGCACCCGATCGGGAAGGCGGTACTGAATTTTCAGGCAGGGGGGTCCCATTAGCCAAGGGGGGTCCCTCTATCAATCCCCTCTTTTTATACTTTTAGTAATGGTTCTTAACTTTTAAAAGCTAGTTATTAACTATAGAGTCTTTAATAGGTATAAGAAGAAGCTTATACTATAATCTATAAAGAAGCTAGACCTATACTATATCGGAGAATAAGAAGCGTTCTTATAGTATTTAAAGTAACTCCTTTATATTATTAATATTAACTATTAAATACTAAAGGTTAATAGCTAGTATATTCCTAATCTAGTTAGCTACCTTTTCTAAAGATAGTTAAATAATCCTATATTTAGTAAGGTCTATCTTATAATCCTTCCGATTATATTAATAATCTATTCTTCCTTCTATAGTAAGGCGCTTTATCTCCGGATCTTTCTTATACTACTTATTACTTTAGTCTAGTTAGACTAGCTTTACTAGTATCTTTAGCCGTTTCTTATCTTCGAGCGCTAGATTAATATATTCCTAAACGTTAGACTTTCTAGCTATTAACTCTATCTATATAATCTAGGTCCGCTATTATATTAAGCTTTTAAGGATAACTTATACCCTTAGGGTACTTCCTATATCGGTAGGAATACTTAAAGAAGTAAAGTTATTATAGAGAAATAATATCTTAGTATTATATAGTATTATTTTCTTTATTATTTATCTTCGGAGGTTAGTAGAAGTAAAGTATAGCGTTAACCTTCTTTATACTTAGGGGTATAGTACTTTCTAGTAAGCGACTATATCGTCGTAAATCGATAAAGGTATTTTAAAGAGTTATTAGTAAGCTAGGCTTATAACTAATAAACGAGAGAAGTATACTATATAACTTAACGTATTTCACAAGCGAGTGGCGCACACAAGCGAGCGGCGCACCCTAACCAACATGCTAATTTCAAATCCATTTATCTCAACCAAAACGCCATTAAATTAAATTTTTAAAAAAATATCATCTATCTGGACATGTCTCTCTCCTATATCCTAGCTTCCTACATACTCCGCACCCCCCGGGGGGGTTTTGTACGCGGTTGTAAACCTGATTCACTATACTGACCGGGACCGGGTTTATCTACTTCCACCGGCTATATAATCAGCGTAGATGCTTCCTACACGGAGAGACCGCTCTCTGCATATAGATACTTCCCAGATCTAGCACGCTTTTGCTTCTTCTTCTCGTTTTTACCGCGTAAATCACTCACTTCTCTCTCTAGAAGTGTAGCGGATTATATCGTTATTTAATAGGCTTTTAAAACCTGATTTATAGCGGAATTTAGCGGGCTCGGGGGACTTTTTGATCTTATACGAAGTAATGCTTTGATAGAGGAAGCTTACTTTTCCAATTATATATAGTTTAAAGGTGTTTTTAGATCCTAATCACTACCCCGGCTAGGGGGGGGTTAGTGTAGTAAGCCGAATATCCAGCTTCGAAATCACCCTATCTAGTTTAAAGGGGACTAAACCGGTAGATTAGAAGCTATTTTTAATAGTCTCTATTTTAAAAGCTTCCTTTTATATATTAGGGTAAGCTTCGAGGAAATCCAATTTATCTATATAATTGGATCCGTACCGTATCCGGAATTCAACTAGTCTCCTATAAGCCCGTTTTAATATAGTAAAATAGCCTATATCTAGAGGTTATAAAAGATAGGATAAATACGGGGGTATATAGATTAGTATAACCTAGTTTTTTTTATAAATTTTATTAAACCTCAGTATTAAATAGCTTCTATAGCTATCTAGTATTAAAAGCCGATATACCCCCTTTATATACGTAGTACTAGAGATAAATAGCTTTTTAAGCTAGCGAAGTCTAATTTTATTAGTAGTCTAGCCGTTAGGACTAACTTCGAAACGCTAGTCGGAAGGAAGACTATCGAACTATAATTTAATAAAGACCTTACCTTTAAAAATCATATACGGTAGAAGGGCCCGACTAGTAGCATTCGTACACTTAATAACTATCACCTATTCACGATTTCTAGGTTATAAAAGTGCTCGCCGACTATAGTATTCCCTTCTTATAATCACCCTCGCCGTCGCCGTTAATCCTATCGCGAAACCGGTCTTATTAAAGTTATAAACGTTATCCGGATCGATCCTAAATTATATAATAGTTTTTTAAATAAGATTAAACCACCCCTTTATAATCTCCGGATCCTTATATTTCGCACGCTCGTAGTTATACCGTTTCGAAAACCGAGAGGATAAAAGAGGACGTCTTTTTATATAGTTCGTTACCCAATTTTCGCCGACCGAAGGAACCGGGGTAGTACCGCGCTTTTATATTAAAAGATTCGCTATTTCTCGTACTATAGAAGGCCGGGGGGCGCCTCCACGTCGATCTATAGAGAGAATCCATTTTTTAAGAGATTCCTCTTCGGTTTCTAACAGTTTGTATAAATTTGCGCGAGAATTCGCGCGGTTTTTAACACTAGTGAGGCGGCGGCGTAGGGAGGATTCCGGGACTTCGAATTAGCGTGCTATATCACGAATAGCGCTGATTTCTTGATTTTTAATAGCTTTGATAGCTAATAAGATCCTACCCTCTCTCTCTGTTGAATTTGAAGAGGATTGGGAGCGAATTGGTGGTATGGTGGGTGGTTGAATTGGTAAAGTGCTAATTCATGGACGCGTTTTTAATGGGGTGCGCCGCTCGCTTGTGTGCGCCACTCGCTTGTGAAATACGTTAATACTACTACTATATAATAGAGTAAGAAAAGTAAAGTAAGTGTGATTTAACGTAATCGGTAAGCGGGTGGCCAATGTAAGCGGGTGGCGACCCTCCCCCAATATACAGATTTTAAATGTATTTATCTCAACCAAAACGCCATTAAATTAAATTTTTAAAAAAATATCATCTATCTGGACATGTCTCTCTCCTATATCCTAGCTTCCTACATACTCCGCACCCCCCGGGGGGTTTTATACGCGGTTGTAAACCTGATTCACTATGCTAACCGGGACCGGGTTTATCTGCTTCCACCGGCTATATAATTAGCGTAGATGCTTCCTACACGGAGAGACCGCTCTCTATATATAGATGCTTCCTAGATCTAGCACGCTTTTACTTCTTCTTCTCGTTTTCACCGCGTAAATCACTCACTTCTCTCTCTAGAAGTGTAGCGGATTGTATCGTTATTTGATAGGCTTTTAAAACCTAATTTATAGCGGAATTTAGCGGACTTAGGGGGGTTTTTAATCTAGTACGAAGCAATACTTTAATAGAGGAAGCTTACTTTTCTAATTGCCTATAGTTTAAAGGTGTTTTTAGATCCTAATTACTACCCCGGCTAGGGGGGTAGGGGTCCGAAGCCGGATATCTAGCTTCGAAATCACCCTATCTAGTTTAAAGGGGACTAAACCGGTAGATTAGAAGCTATTTTTAATAGTCTCTAATTTAAAAGCTTCTATCCGTATAGTAGGATAAGCTTCGAGGAAATCTAATTTATCTATATAATTAGATCCGTACTATATCCGGAATTTAACTAGTCTCCTATAAGCCCGTTTTAATATAGTAAAATAGCCTATATCTAGAGGTTATAAAAGATAGGATAAATACGGGGGTATATAGATTAGTATAACCTAGTTTTTTTTATAGATTTTATTAAACCTCGGTATTAAATAGCTTCTATAGCTATCTAGTATTAAAAGCCGATATACCCCTTTTATATATATAGTACTAGGGATAAATAGCTTTTTAAACTAGCGAAGTCTAATTTTATTAGTAGTCTAGCTATTAGGACTAACTTCGAAACGCTAGTCGGAAGGAAGACTATTAAACTAAGATTTAATAAAGACCTTACCTTTAAAAATTAAGTATAGTAGAAGGGCCCGACTAGTAGCATTCGTACACTCGATAGTAGTCACCTATTCACGATTTCTAGGTTATAAAAGTGCTCGCCGACCGTAATATTCGCTTCTCGTAACTACCCTCGCCGTCGCCGTTAATCCTATCGCGAAACCGGTCTTATTAAAGTTATAAACGTTATCTAGGTAAATCCTAAATTATAAGATAGTTTTTTAAACTAGATTAAACTACCCCTTTATAACCTCCGGATCCTTATATTTCGCACGCTTATAGTTATACTATTTCGAAAACCGAGAGGAGAGGAGAGGGCGCCGTTTTACGAAGTTATATACCTATTTTTTACCGACTAAAGATACTAGGGTGATTCCGCGCTTCTCGAGAAGAATATTCGCTATTTCTCGCACTATAGAAGGCCGGGGAGCAGATCCCCGGGAATCTATAGAGAGAATCTATTTTTTAAGAGTTTCTTCTTCGATTTCTGATAGTTTATATAATTTAACGCGAGAAATCGCGTAGTGTTATATACCACTTAGGCGGCGCCGGAGTGTCGAACGCGGGACTTTGAAAGTGCGGGTAGCGAGGTGGATATTAGGAATTTGATTATTTTAAATAGCCTAGATAGCTAATAAGACCCTACCCTCTCGCTCTGTTGACTCTCTGGATGAATGAGAGCGAATTGGTGGCATGGTGGGTGGTTGAAGAAGAAGTGTTAAATTCATTAACGCGTTTTTTGGATAGGGTGGCCACCCGCTTATATTAGCCACCCGCTTACCGATTACGTTATAAAGAGTAGATATACTTAGCTATTTAACCTATATTAGGCTTATAAAGTAGCGCTAATAGCTTAGTAAGTGATACCTAAGGCTAGTAAGTGATACCTAAGGTAGCTACTATATAGAGAAAGTAAAAGACTAAATAAACGTATAGGAAGTGTGACGTTCCGGAGGTTCTTGCGGTCACGTGATGATATTTGTTTCTAGACATATAATAGACTAGAGTCCGGGACGGGGGTCGATAGAGATTTCTGCCTAAAGTCCCCGACTAGAGGTCTCGACGTATAAAAGGATCTTATAGTGTCGATCCTTTCCCCTTTTCTCTTTCCCCCTTATACTTAGTATCCTAAAATCAAATACACTCTTTTTTATAAAGAACTAGTAGGTTATATAATACTAAGTACTACCCTTAATTTCTTTATAATAGTATAGCTATATAAACTATTAATTTAATTAGTTTCGGCCCTATTATATCCCTACTTTCGTTCCTTAGTATCGTATAGCTAAGACTTTAACTTATATTAATCCCGAACCTATACTAAACTAAGAACTACCGACTAATTAAGATAGTTAGTCTAAAATAAAACCTACCCGCGAATTAAGATAGATAGCCTATCTCTATACCTAATAAAGAGATTAAGTAAGAAACTATCGCTACTTATAACCTATATACTCCGACCCCTAATCTATAGAGACTAGTTAATATTAGTAAATATAATAAAGAAGAAGAACCGATTAGTATATAGTTATACTAGATACTAAGAAGTAAAAGATTCGTTAAGCTTACTTATAATCACTAGAGACTATAAAATCTAGTCTAAGAACTTAAAGATAAGATTATTATACTAAAAGTAGAGAGAACTAAATCTAATAATACTATAGAAGCACTCTATATCGAGCGAGATAAGGCTATTATCTATAGAGATATCGCTATCCGCGAATATAGTAAACTTACCTTCTATCTTCTAAACCTCTAAGGTTAGAATTAGTATAGTATTAGCGTACCGATTATAGAGGCCGCTACCGCTCGGAAGTCTACTAAAATATCTAATATACCTATACTAAATAATAGAAAGAAAGTCTGATTCGAGACTTAGGAAACTATAATTCGCTAGAAACTCGAGATAAACGCTAACTATTACCCTCTACCTATTTACTATAAGCTCTATATCTAGAGCTATTATAAAGGTAAAGCTTAGCTATATATTACTCCCTAGATAAGCTCTAATACTAGTATCCTATATATAGACGCTAAAGATATTATCCTTTATCTAAAGACTATCTTCGCGAATTTAAACTAATATATAGAAGCTTATACTATATACTATAAGCTTAAGATAAAACCGAAGGATAGTTTTACTAATTTCCTTACAGAGTTTATATAGCTCGCTAAAGAAGCTATTATTATTACCGAAAACTATAAGCGTAATCTATACTCGAAACTCCTATACCTACTTTAGAGTTAAGTTATATAAATAGTTAACTAAGATACTATCTTATTCGATATATTTATATAGAGCTATTAAAGTATAGCGTATAAGATTAGTCTTTAGTAGGAAATAAAGACCTTATATACCTAATCTATAATCCCTACTACTAATACCGGAGGTATATCCGCTATAAACTAGTTAAGTACCCTCTATATAAAGTGTAAGTACACTCTAAATCTATTAGCCTCTAAAAGAGAGACTTTAATAAGAGAAGGACGATACTTTAACTATAAAGAATATAGATATATAATCTATAATTATCTAAAGAAAAAACCGACCCTCGCTATCGTAACGACTACTCCTACTATAAACCCTCTCTATATAGATAAGATTATAGAGCTTAAAGCTAATACCGATTTAGGAAAAGTTCCTATCTAGGCGAAGTCTCCCTTTTAGATAGACGGAAAGTATCACTATTTTCGCTAGATTTATAGAAGTTAATTAGCGGTCTTAGAGATAGCTTAGTTTTTAATATAGAGCTAATATATAATAGATACTTATTTTCTATTTTAGCACTCGGTAATACTAGAGTAGATAGTTACGTTTTTATTAATTCGTTAATAGTTATAATATTAGGTAAGTATTTTAGACTTAGGGTTAAAAGACTAGGCTATAAATATCTAATACGAAGTTTTAATAGTAAACTAGTAGAACTAATATAGTATATAGCTTTCTTTACGATTTATATCGATAGAAGAATTTAACGATAGATCCCTATATTTATTATAGACTTAGGAAAATACGATATTGTCTTTAGGCGGATATAGTTTACTAAGTATAATATCCTTCTCGACTATCGATAATATCGGATAATTTAGCTAGATAAAAGGACTCTTTTTAATAAAGTAGCGAGTAAGATCTCTGATAGAGACAGACTACAGGGAAAGGTAGTGTGCTCTGGAAAATAGATAGATACGTGAAGAAGAGAAGAAACTATCTACAGGTGAGCTAGCTAAAGTGTGAGGGAGCATGTGAGGAGGTCACGTGACCTCTAACACCCCCCACGACAGAACACATAACTATCTGACCTATATAGTTAAGAACCACTCTTCTCCCAATAAAAAAACTAGATATAAATTAGTAAAAACGAATACTTTCAAACCACAGATTTAACCCCCTATTTTTATATGTAAACCGGAAATCAAAAATCCTTCCGGTATTTATAGAGACTAATCTAGGAAAGCCAGCGGCGAAATATGATTTTAGTAAGGGGTTTAGTTATCCTATCGGCCGCTATCTACGCTATTAGAATTTTTATAAAGTATACTAACCCGGTAGCTACTTCTTCACGAAGTCGATAAAACCGGATAGTAATATATTTTGTTATAGTGTGAAACTCGGGATTTAAGGCTAAAGTAATTGCCCTATTGTTATCTACGTAGATCGGAATTGGCTTTTTTAAGAAACCTTTAATACCAATTTTAATAAGTAGTTATATAAGCTAGAGTGCTTCTTAAATAGTAAGTGCCTCGGTAATATACTCGCTCTCTATTATTAATAAAGTAACGTAGGGTTGTTTCTTACTAGTCTAGGAAATTAGACCGCTAGCTATCTTAAAGATAAAGCCGGATATAGAGAGCCCTTTTTCGCTATATAGACTAGCCTAGTCTATATCACAAAATCCGTAGAGGGTGGATTTAGAAAAAGTAGTATTAGATTTTAACTTAGACGCTAGGAAGAAAGAAATAGAGAGGTTCTTCGATCCGGTAAGGTATCGAAACACCCTTTTTAAAGCTTAAAAATGCACTTCTCTAGGGTTCTTTATATATCTAGTAAGCTTAATTGTTATAAAAGAGATATCTAGTCTAGTTAAAACTATTAACTAGATTAAAGTGCCGATTTTTGTCTGATATTCCTTTATCTATATCTTTATAGCGGTCCTATTAAAAGGGGTTAAAACCGCTCTCTTATCTATTAGAGTGGCTATAGTATTATATTTTTTAAGACTAAAGCGGGTGAGAATCTAATTAATATAGTTAGACTAAAAGAGATAAATTGCACTATCTCTATAGTGTACGTTAATAGCTAGATATCTTTCTAGGATCCCTTTATTAGAGATATTAAAATATCTAGAAATAGTAGTCTTAAAATGCTAAATTATATCTTTAGAGGGAGATAAAACTAGTAAGTTATTAATATATACTATAATATATAGACTATCCTTTATAAAAATTGAATAGTCTACTTATATCCGGTGAAATCCTATAGAGATTAGTATATTATAAAGAAGCTAATACTATTCACGAGGACTCTATTTTAGTCCGTAGATAGTTTTTTAAAGTAATCTAATAAATTAATTAGTAGGATAGTTATCTTATATACCCTCGGGAAGTTCAATTTTAATAGGTTCTTTTAGCTCTACGTAAAGAAACGCTATTATAATATCGATATAGTGTAAAAACTAGCGTTTAGCTATAGCAATAGTAGTAAAAATTTTAAACGATATTAGCTTAGTAACGATAGTATAAACCTTATAAAAATCAAGGTCTTTCACTTACTAGAAACCGCGAGCTACTAAGCGAGCTTTATAGGTTCCGTTATATTTAATTTTAAAGACCTAGCGAAGCGTAAGAGGTTTATAGCCCTTAGAATTTAACTAAGAAACGACTCTCTAAATGCTATTTTTATTATAGCGGGAGAGCTCTTTATATATAGCTACTAGCTATTTATCTTTTCCGCGTAGATTATTACTTCTTTCTAACTATTAGGTTTAAAACTAATATCCTATAGTTTTAATTTAGAAGGTGCGTACTACTCTTTAGAAGTAATAGCGGTAAAAAGCTTTATTAAGATATCCGGGGAACTAGTAAGAAATTATAATATATTATTAAAGAAAGTCCTAGAAGCGAGACTATTAAGATAGGCCTAGGAGGGCTTCTTTAGTCTAGTTAAACGTCTTAGCTCTTAACTAGCTAGGATAGATAAAGACGGCCTATATATTATATCCCTAGTATTATTATTAGGGATCTAGTCTATAAAGGAATAGTCCTATCGAGAAGAGGTCTATATAGTATCCTAACGAGTATAACTAGTAGTAGCTTCCTAAGAAGAAGACTATATTCCTAAAATACTATTTTGTGCCTCTACTCTCGAACTAATACTACCCGCTATTTTAACCTCGTCGTCGATCTCGAATATGTTTTAATTTAGAAGTTAGTCTTCTATTTTAGAAATCGGGATCCTATAAAGTATAGTAGGATTAGATAGATCGAGGGGTAGACTCGCTAGTCTAAAGAGATCTATATTATCTATATCTTCGATAGTAGGAGAGGGAGGAGGGGATTCGAAACGTTAGGGAATCGCCTGGATTTTAGTATAAACGGGGTCTTTATTAGGTAAAAACGGATCACTATAATAGTCGTATTTATTAAGAAAATCAATTAGGATATAACGGTTAGAGAGAGATTGAGCTCTCTATACTAGAGACTATATTTCACTACCTTAGCTAGTAATATTAAGATTATAGGTAGGATTAGGAAGGTCCTTTAGTGTTAGGTTCTTATTAAAAATGATATTTCGAGAACGAATGATCTTCTTAGTGCGGATATTGTATAATACGTAGTTATCTCCTTTATTATAAGCGATAAACCGAGCTTCTTCTATATAAGGATCTAGCTTTATAGCTCGCTTCTCTTTAGGAATTAGGAACTAGCACTAGCACCTAAGGGCACGTAGATTAGATAAATCTAGTTTCTTTCTATAGAGAGCTTTATATAGTGATATACTAATACGAGAGGTATAAAGTCTGTTTATAGTATAGTTCACACTACTAAGAAGATAGCCCTAGAGATACTTTAGAAGCTAGTATTTAGTTATAATAGCTATAAGGGGTTCTATAAGGTAATAGTTTTTAATCTCGGTAACGCTATTTAGCTATTTTATATATAGGGGGTAGGGTCCTATATAACACCGCGAGAAGAGAGATAGGTAGTAAGGGGTTTATACTTAGGAGTATTATCACTATACACCTTTTTTATAGTGAAAGAGAATTATATCTTTAAGTAGCCTTCTAGCTATATAAATTTCTCTATAACTTTAGCTCTAGATTTTAGTAGGAAAAGCTATATAAACTAGGTAGTATTATTAGTGAAAGTGATAAAGTAGTGCTCTCTACTATAAGATATAATAGAAATTAGTCCCTAGACGTTAAGATAAATGAATTTACTAGGTCTAGACTAGATAGATCTAACTTTTCTAAAAGGTAAAGTATGACCTTTTCCCTTAATATAGGGAATATATAGGAAAGTGACGCTAGAACCTAGTTTTAATATAATCCTATCTATATAAACTTCTATCTTTTTCATATAGTCTTCGCTAGTATAGTATATATATCGGTAAGTAAGATCTATAGAGATAGCTATAGGAGAACCTCTCTTCGTAGTAAAGACGGAGTTAGGAGAGCCGGTAAGAAGACTAAAGTTATAGTCTAGTATAGTCTTAACTTTATTAATACTATTATAATTTAACTAATAGTACTCTCCTTCGTATATAGTATAACTAATAATAGACTCTATACTAGAAATAGTATTCTAATACTTAAAAGTTATAAAACCACTCTTTATCTAGGTTCTAATATCTTCCTTATTAAGAGTAGATATAGAAATTAGACTCGATTTTAGCTCTAAAGCTAACTAGACCTTTTTAAAGTAAGGGATAGAAGTATATTAGTCTAATCTTAATTTAGTAGCTATAGGATAATATCTCTATAGCCCTTAGTGTAAAAAATATCACTAGTAGTAGTGGAAACTAGTAAAATACACTATTTAAAATTGATAAAAATAGATCGGTGAGGAGTTATATATATACTAGTGCCGGAATTAATCATCTACCTAGTGGTGTCTCCGCTAGAGTTAGCTATTAGTCTTTCTTTAGATATAATATAGACCCCCCTATGATCTTTAGTTTGAAATAGCGCGTTAGTAAATAGGTTATTATACCGAAAGAAGGGGTCTCTTAAGGAAGGACCTTACTAGGGAGGGGGAGTAGGATAGACGGTATTAGCTTATAGTCTCTATTACTAAGGAGGAAGTGTAATTAACCTACCTTAGTTATTAACCTAGCCTATAATCTAACCGGGTTATAGGATAGAGATTTGTTATAGCTGTTAGAAGCTAAATTGCTACTATTAGTTAGGTTATTACTATTAGTGGATAGTATTAGTAGATCCTCTAGCTTTTAAATAATAGTTTCTAGTATAGTGGTTCCTAAGTGTATTATATAACTTATACTAGATAGTATCCTTCTTATAGTCCTACTTCTTCTTATCCTTTTTATTTAAAGACTACTTATCTTTATTATTAGATTTAGACTTATTATTCTTCTTCTTATCTTTCTTAGACGAAGTATTAGAATTTATATTCGAAGTAGTATTTAAATCCTTTATTAATATCGTATTAGCTGAATAGTTAAACGAATTAGAATTAGAACTAGAATTTATAATATAATTAGAACCCTTTATTATTATAAAGTTATAATAAACCTCTACTATAAAGTTAGGATCTTTTAAGTCCGGTCTTAAGTTTTAAATGAAAGTGTGATATCGAGGGTTACCCTAAATAGCCTTAACGAAGAAATTAAGAACTATATCTAGCGGTATAACGGAGTTTCGTTACTAGATTTTAAGAGAGCCTCTTTGAATTTACGTACGAATTCTATAGGGTTATTATTTTTATATTATAAATTAACGAGGATTTTAAAGCGTTTAAAATTTCCTTACTATAATAAGGTACCGTATTCTATACGAAGGTGCTTATATATATCTTATAGGTTGTCGATATTCTATATATAAGAGGTAGGGATAGGATCTAGAGTGCCGAAAATCTAGTTATAGTAATAAATATTAATAGAATCCCACTTATTAATAAGGACTTAGTATTCCTTTATAAGCTCTTTATTCTCTTACTTTTACTTTCGAATAAGCTCTCGGATAAGAGCTTCGGAGATAGGAGTAGGTAAGGTATTAGTTCCTAAAGTAAGAGTAGTAGTAGTTATAGTGTACTAAGCTAGTTCTCGTAGGGTATCCGGAGATTTATTACTAAGGTCCGGTGGGGTAGGTTTAGTGATAGTACCCTAGATAAGCTTAATATAGATCTTATTATTTCCCCGAAGGGATATATATAACCTATACTACTATTAGACGAAATTGGATTCACCCTTAAGCTTTAGCACAATTTTTATGATATCGGACTCCTTCTATCGATCGAAATCGTACGGTGTCGATATAATATATAGGGATAACGGTTAAACGGGATTAAACGGTTATAATAAAAGGGTGATAGGGTTAACGAACGGTCTAGGCGGTCGGCGTGAGAACGGTCTAATAATAGACGGTCTAGTCGAACGGCTTTAATAGTTGTAAATAATATAGAAGAAATAGTGAGTTCTGATTAGTCCAATTAGAATAGAAATTGCTCGGAAGCGGGGTGTAGATTAAAGCCTCGATCTGGAAAAACTCTGCTATAGGCCTATATAGAGTTTTCTTGGCGTGACGTAACTTCGCTAAGAAGTGAGGTAAAAACGGGGAATTGAAGCTTATTGTAAGATAGAGGCTTCAATGATAGGCGCTTATAACCTGATAGAGACAGACTACAGGGAAAGGTAGTGTGCTCTGGAAAATAGATAGATGCGTGAAGAAGAGAAGAAACTATCTATAGGTGAGCTAGCTAAAGTGTGAGGGAGCATGTGAGGAGGTCACGTGACCTCTAACAATCTCTATCCTAACTCCGAAGACTATCCTATAGAGATCTCTATAAGATAATATTTACTAAAAGGATATAGACCGGAGAGATCGTCTTTTTAAGTTAATAGAGATAACTATAGAAGTATAGAAACCGAAGAACGATATCTATCCTTACGCCTATAAGCGCTAGTATAGGTACTAGTAGATATAAGAGTAGAGAAATATAGTACGGAATATTAAAGATAAGATACTAAATATTCCACTCTCCTATAAGAAAGAAGATAAACCTCCCTTTCCTATAATCGATATTAGTGTAATTAGAAAAGTTAGGTTTAATAGATAGGAAGTATAGAAAAAGAGAGACCCTATAGGAGGAATTAAGATCTTTACTATCTTACTCTATAAGATAGACCGAATTCTTACTATAAAATCGTCTATTAAAGAGGATCCTAAACTTTAAGAGATTAAAAGGATATTACCGCTAGAGTATTATAACCTAGCCGAAGTATTTTTAAAGAAGAAGTCGGATAAATTACCCCTATATAGACCTAGTATAGATTATAATATTATTCTTAAAGCTAAAGTATAACTAGGTTACTATCCCCTTTATAAGCTATCTCTTAATAAACTAAAGGCGGCGAAATAGTATATTATTAAGAATCTAGATAAAGGCTTTATTATACTAAGCGCGTCCCCTTATATATCTCTAATCTTAATAGTAAAGAAGTCTAGTAGCGGACTCCGATTCTATATAGATTTCCGAAAGTTAAATATAATTACTAAAAAGGATAATTATTTACTCCCTCTAATCGATAAAGTACTTTAATAAACTAGTAAAGCGAAGTACTTTACTAAGCTTAATATTAGATAGGGTTTCTATTAGATTTATTTAACCCTAAGAGCGGAGGACTTAATAACCTTTAGGATATAGTATAGATCCTTTAAGTATAAAGTGATACTATTTAGGTTAATAAATAAACTAGCTATATTTTAGCGGTTTATAAATAATATCTTATAAGAATATATAGATAAATACGTAGTTACCTTTATAGATAATATCCTTATCTATAGTAAGACTCTTAAAGAATATTATAGATAGGTAAGAGAAGTACTCTCCTAACTATAAAAGGCTAGTTTATAAGTTACTCTCTTAAAGTATAAATTTACTATTATAAAGACTAAATTCTTAGTTTTATTATAAATACTAATAGTATTATAGTTAATCTAGAGAAGATTAGTATAATTTAGTTATAGAAGCCTCTATTAATAGTAAAAGAAGTATAGTCGTTCCTAGGTTTCTATAATTTCTACTAATAATTTATTTAGGGATATAATACTATTTTAAAGCCTTTATATCGCCTAACCCGATAGAATATATTATATAAATAGTCTACTTATTATAAAGTAGCCTTTATACTCCTAAAGGAGAAGTTAGTTACTATACCGATACTTTATTATTATAATCTAGTACGAAAAATAAGAGTAGAAACTAATACTTTAGATAGTATATTAGGAGTAGTATTATTTTAGTACTATAAAAATAACGATTTCTAGTATCTAGTAGCTTTCTATTTAAAAATTATATAAGTAGTAGAGTTAAACTATAAAATATAGGATAAGGAACTCCTTACTATTATCTATATATTATAGGAATAGAGACTAAAGCTCGAAGGTCTAGTATAATAAGATCGTTTCGAGATTCTTATAGACTATTAATCTCTAGAATACTTTATAACTACCTAATAAATAAACTAATAATAAGCGAGATAGAGTAAGTTCCTCTTATAATTCTATTTCTTAATTAAATACTAACTAGAGAAGAAAAATATAGTAGCGGATATATTATTAAAAAAGGAGTTACCTTATATTAATAATAGTAGGTAGTTAACGCTCTTATTAAAGGATTATTTAGAGAAGGGTATTTATCTGCTAGATCTAAATCTAATCTAACTAGAGGATATATAAGAAGTTATTAATAGAGTAAGATAGATAAACTATAAGAGTTCGGAGCTTAATAAATTCTATTAGATTATAGTAGAGAGAAGTAACCTAAAATAGACCCTTTAAGATAGACTCCTCCTTTATAAAGAACGTCTAGAAGTTCCTAATAAAGATAATCTATATATTAGACTACTTAATAAGATATACTAGTAACTAATAACTTTATATCTTAGTATAGAAAAGCTAAAGAAGCTTATTTCTATAAGATACTATTAGCCTAGATAGATAGCGGATATTAAACGATATATAGATAATTACTTAGTCTATAAACGAACTAAAATATAGAGGGATTAAGTTCCTAGACTACTATACCCCCTCCCTATTCTAGAAAGACTTTAGTAATATATTTCTATAGATTTCCGTTTATTCCTAAAAGACTAATATAAGTATAATACTATCTTTATAATAGTTAACCGCTTTAATAAGAGACTAATTTCTATCCTCTACTATAAAGATATAAATATAAAGTAGATAGCTCGGTTATTTATCGATAATATAATATAAATAACTAGTATTCTAGAGACTATTATCTTTAACTATAGAGAATAGTTTATCTTCGAGTTTTAGACTAAATTCTATCGAATCTTTAGAATTAAAAGAAAGTTATTAACTATATACTATCTTTAGACTAATAGTTAGAGTAAGATCGCGAATTAGTATATAGCCTAGAGATTATAACCCTATATTAAATAGAACTAGGATAATTAGTTAGATACTACCTATAGTAGATTTTATAGCTTCTATCCTTTTTTAAGATACTATAAAGAAGTCCCTATTCTTTATCGAGAGAGGATATAAACTAGCTATATCTTTCGACTAGAAAGATTAGGAAACTATAATATTAAATAAGTAAGACGCCGTTTAGATACTTTTAAATCTATAAAAGATCTAGATTTAGATAAAAGAATAGATTATAAAATTATAGTAGTTATAGATCTAATAGGCGAATCGATATCGGAGAGAGGAAGATTTTAGTATTAGTAACTATATTTTTATAATAACGAAAGATTAGTAGCTTATCTAGCTAGGATAGAAACTCGCTTACTTAGCGAGTGGTCTATATAAGATTATTAATAAGATCGGTAATTCTTATAAACTTAATCTACTAGATTCGATTTAAATATATCTAGTTTTCTATACTAGTAAGCTATAAAGAGCGGCGATTACTAAGCCTTTAACGGGATAATATATTAATCCCCCTCCGCTAATTAAGATTAATAAAGAAGATAAATAGGAAGTTAATAAATTACTAGATATAAGAATATATTATCGGAAGCTATAGTATCGAGTGTAGTAGTTAGGATATAATCTTAATCTATAATAGTATCCTACTAGGAACTTTAAGTATATACTATAAAAGGTTTAAGAATTCTATAACTAATATCCTTCTAAGCTAGGTCCCCTAATACGTTTATAAGACTAGATTAATACTTTAAAAAGAGATATTATCCTCGATAAATATCCTAATAATAATAAGCTAGTATTTAGAGACTAAATATAGTTTTAGCCGGGGGTTATATAACGATCCGGAGGTTCTTATAGTCACGTGATAATATTTGTTTCTAGATATATAATAGACTAGAGTCCGGGATAAGGGTCGATAGAGATTTCTGCCTAAAGTCCCCGACTAGAGGTCTCGACGTATAAAAGGATCTTATAGTGTCGATCCTTTCCCCTTTTCTCTTTCCCCCTTATACTTAGTATCCTGAAATCAAATGCACTCTTTTTCATAAAGAACTGGTAGGTCATAGGAAGGCAGTAATTCCGGCCGACACTTACTACTTTAGTTTAGTTAGACTAGCTTTACTAGTATCTTTAGCTATTTCTTATCTTCGAGCGCTAGGTTAATATATTCTTAAACGTTAGACTTCCTAGCTATTAACTCTATCTATATAATCTAGGTCCGCTATTATACTAAGCTTTTAAGGATAACTTATACCTTTAGGGTACTTCCTATATCGGTAGGAATACTTAAAGAAGTAAAGTTATCGTAGAGGAGTGATATCTTAACGTTATATAGTATTATTTTCTCTATTATTCGTCTTCGGAGGTTAGTAGAAGTAAGGTATAGCGTCGACCTTCTTCGTACTTAGGGGTACGGTACTTTCTAATAAGCGACTATATTATCGTAAATCGATAAGGGTATTTTAAAGAGTTACTAGTAAGCCGGGCTTATAACTAATTAACGAGAGAAGTGTACTATATGACTTAATACTACTACTATATAACGGGGTAAGAAAAGTAAAGCGAGTGTGATTTATAAAGAGTAGATATACTTAGCTATTTAACCTATATTAGGCTTATAAAGCAGCGCTAATAGCTTAGCAAGTGATACCTAAGGCTAGTAAGTAATGCCTAAGGTGGCTACTACATAGAGGAAGTAAAAGACTAAATGAACGTATAGGAAGGGAGTAATTCCGGCCGACAGAAACTAATTAAATTAATAGTTTATATAGCCGTACTATTATAAAGAAATTAAGAGAGGTACTTAGTATTATATGATCTACTAGTTCTTTATAAGAAAAGAGTGCATTTAAATTTAGAATACTAAGTATAAGGGGGAAAGAGAAAAAGGGGAAAGGATCGACACTATAAGATCCTTTTATACGTCGAGTCCTCTAGTCGGGGACTTTAGGCAGAAATCTCTATCGAACCTCGTCCTAGACTCTAGTCTGTCATATGCCGGAAACAAATATCAAACATTATCACGTGACCGCAAGAACCTCCAGATCGTCACACTTACTAGCCTTAGGTATCACTTGCCTAGCTATTAGCGCTACTTTATAAGCCTAATATAGGTTAAATAGCTAAGTATATCTACTCTTTTATAAAACACACTCGCTTTACTTTCCTTACCCCGTTATATAGTAGTAGTATTAAGTCATATAGTACACTTCTCTCGTTCAACATTATGCTCTAGAAAGTGATAATATGCGTGGAGAAGAGAGGAAACTATCTGAACTAGCTAGCTAATGTGTGAGGGAGCAAAGGGAGTCACGTGACCCAGTCACGTGATCTCTAACACCTTTCTTTCCTTCTCTTCCTTCCATATACTTAATAGTTTGAACAAATTGCACTCTTTTTCATAAAGATCTGGTAGGTCACATTTGACACCTTCGCACATCTATATTCACATCTTAGGACTCGGTGTTAGGCATAGTGCTAGGTATCGTGCTAGGTATAGGTGCTGACAAAAGTGACTTATTTTTACTATATATTTATATACAAATTGTAGGTATCTGCTATAGTCCGATAGTGTTAGGGGTAGTTTAACACAAAGGCGGTGTGAGGATTCAAAGGCGGTGAGGAGGTCGGTAGGCAGATATAGGTGCCGAGGTAAAAGCGGTACCCGATTAGGAAGGCGGTACTAAAAATTCAGGCAGGAGGGGGTCCCGGCCCTAAATATAGGAGAAAACCGGTTTTTCCTATGTCAATACATTGATCTACACTTTCATCAGAATTTTTTTATTTTTCTTACTTATTTTTATCATTTTCCCCTATAACCTCCAAGAGTATAAGAAACAACATATCACCACCCCTTTATTAAACGAACACTAGTTTGCTTGACATGAGTCAACGTAACAAATTAAAAAATAGAGTAACACGTTCATAATCAATTTCTGACCCAGGTGGGCCACACTTCGGGACTCCTTTGGCAGGCCCAGCAATAGCTTCCAAGTCGACCCTTGTCATGCCAGGATGCAGATGGAGATCATATGAAAGTGTAGCCCCATCACCAGATGAATGAAGACGCTGCATACCCATGAGTGTAATAATTTTCACTTGTCTCTGGGAGGTACTAGCCGCTAAACGAGGCCTGACCGTCAGTATATTATGCGACGGAGGAAGGTGGATCGTGATATTCTGTTGTGAAATAAGCGACGAAGGCGGGATATCTAGGCAGAAGTCCGACTGCAACGACAAAGAGGCATGCGTGAGAACCCGAACATTACGAATCAAAGCCATCCTTGGATCTGACTTGTAGTTAGCTAGAAGTCCTCTAAATCCAGTGGAAGTCAAACCTTGGCCTGATCGCCTCAGAAGCGAATCCATGGGCGATGAACCAAGATGCAGCTGGTGAAGAACATGGGCTAACAATGAGTTAGCAAAGGCCGGGAGCCGAGGAACACTTGCACTTGGCGACAATATGTCTACCAAGCGTAACGTACCTGAAGCCGAAGATGAATGCCGAGCGATATCTGAAGAAACACCAAAAGACGCGTTGGGTGGATTTTGCGAAGTGGGAATTGTTGGGGCATTTGCTTTGGTCACCGAGCTCAGTAAGCCTTGGGCGCTCATTGAACTGTTCTGTTGTTTCTCTGAGCCAGATGGTGTGTTTGTGGTGCTCGACCTGGTACTATCAAGCTGCCCCCCAAGAGACCATCCTCGAGGAATTCTATTGATTTCTTGACCTGCTAATCCAGCCCCGGCAATATCCTGCTTATGGCTAAGGGATTGGTTCTTGGATGTGACATCTGAGGGTTGTCCATCGATTTTGGATAGTGTATCGGAGCTCTGCCCAGGCATTTTCAAGGTTAACCTCTGCGCCACTGGGGGCACAGCAGTGCCCACTTTCAATTTGATGCAAGACGTATCAGGGGCTCCATCTACCTCAAGGGGGTCCGGAATAAGCTTTTTAGCTTCGGCAACCCGCCGGTGGAAGTGATCCTGGGCCTCTAGTGTCAGCATGCCGAAAGGGACAGATGGCGAGAGCCTCGCGGTATAGGCTTACCTCCAAAACTCCCGCGAGAATAGAGATATCGCTGTCATCTTCGTTATATTCCCTAGCGTTTCGCCATACATAGCTGACCTCCTCTTCAAAGGACTGCCATGTAGGATATGCGGTGGTTCTGGATGAATTCTTCCTGCTGTCGGTACCACGAACTCTTTTTTGAATGCTTCGTAAGGACACTGGATGTTGGATGATCTCATAATAATCCCGGTATAGGTTCCGGTCTGGCTTCCCAATGAACGGGTAAGAAACATCCTGGCCACTGGTTCGGGGTGTCAGCTTTAAGCAAAGGCTCAGGATCGGTGATACCAACTCAGAATCCTTGAGTCGGGTCAACTCGGACATAATCTTGTCCTGTGCACTCTGAAGAGTATCACTTTCAAAATCTGCCTCGGGCTCGGCCTGCGACTCCGGGGTTCGATCTGGTTCCTCTAGTGACTCTGAGTCCGGATGCGACGACGCATGATTGGACTCTTCGGGAGACACGGGATCATCGTCCTATCACACCCACCGCAGCTTGGGTCAGCATTTGAAACACGCGATCCGATCTATGTGCAAAACAACGACATCGGATAGTGAATAGAGACATTTGAACAGCGTAGATCGAACTGTCATAGTAACGATGTCGCGATTGCCCTCCATGCAAGCAGAAAGGGCCAATCGATATGTGCTTAATGCAACAATTGATACTTACGGAAACCTTTCGGCGTTTCGTTCTACGAAACTTCATATCTGGAGAAGCTGCGGCAGCCGCCCGTCGTTTCGAGGTCATCTTGGATTAGTTCTGATAACGTCCCGAGTCGCGAGTCAAGTCACACATTGAAGATAGTAATTTGTGACAAAATACCAACAGAGGGACTGAAAATACAGAATTTAACAGAGTGTCAATTGTTTGAAAGAATTACAAGTAGTGATAGAGTATGGCAAAGGGAGATGTCCGCATAGACATTCCTCGTCTTAAGACGTGTTGCCGACGCGTTTCATCCCACATTAGGTAAGCCTGACCCGCAGCCCTGGAAGTGGGTCCACTGATATTATATAATTCAGAATGGTACGAAAGAATACATACCATAATTACAATCTTGATCAAATGTTTGCATTCCGTTACTATGTACAGTGTGTTGGACATTGAAGCAACTGTAAATTTCTATACTGGCTTTCACCACAGTGTAATTTTCGTTTGGCTTTGATCACGTGGCTAAAACAACAGCGACTGGATTGATACCTGAGGCATCCAATTGTTGTTTCCCTCCCCCACTATTTTCCCGAGTCCCGCAAAACAAGCCCGGTGGTTGTTGTTTCGACAACCCTCACTCTTTTCTCTCTGCGTCACTCTTATACTCACCTGATCACTCATCCTCGGTATCTTTGGTCCTTCGATACAACGTCATATTACATATCTCTAGGGCCCCTACCCTGTGAGTGTACGTTTTCAATTGCCGTCACATGCGATAATCATTCAGCCACATTGTGAGCCGCATCCTCAGGCTACTTATTTACAGGCCTTGTTGCTTGAACAAATGGAGAAGACTGATATTGACAATCTGTATAGCCTCAGATATCTTCGTTCTGTCATTTCTTCTCATTCCGCTATCCCAATGGACATCGACCCAGCTCGGCGCAACAAGAAGCCCCGTCTTCTTTTGGAGACGGAGCGCGAGAAGCTTGATGAATTTGTGGACTCCATTCACTACTCGGCAAGGTGAGGACCTTATGGTATTGTGGTAGACTCTCCATTGACTCCTCCATATAGATACAACGACGACAAATTTGAATATCGCCATGTGCAGCTCCCAAAGAATATGCTCAAAAAAATCCCCACAGACTACTTTGACAGCTCTAAGGGGACTTTGAAATTGCTTTGGGAGGAGGAATGGCGAGCTCTGGGTATTACACAAGTACGTTGAGCATAATCTCAAGATTTGTATGGGTTCTAACAATTGCTTGCAGAGCTTGGGATGGGAGCATTACGAGGTTCATGAACCTGAACCTCATATCTTACTGTTCAAGTCAGTTAATTGCAAACTTCTCCCTTGGATGTATCACTGACCGTCGTGTAGGCGCCCTCTTAACTACCAACCCCCCTGCAACAATAAGTTAGCATTGATTGGCGGTGTTGTACTTGGAGATATGAGCAGTTGAGAAGACATTGCTTTATGTTCGTTCATGGCAGGCACACGCATTCGCAATATTGCTCATTAGCGTCCACAAAAGCTTCACAATTGAAGTTCTGGAATGAGACCAAGTTTCATTTTCTTCTTACCAGCCATTTCATTGACACGCTAGACCAGGCTCTCTCTCTCTCTCTCTCTCTCTCTATCATGCCATCCGGAAGACCAACATCTGCCTTATCGCACGCACCTGGACTGTTCTCGCGTGACCACTAAACCGCGTTCTTTTGAACTCTCCGTACTAGACAGTGGTTCCTGAAGTTGATGTGAGAATCTTGGAATATCATCCTAGTGAAGTTATCCTATGTCGAAGGGTGTTGTGAGTGGGGGGCATGTACCTCCTCTGCTTGGTTCCTCTAGTTGATGCTTGAGGGGAAGCAAACAGACCAAGCATTCACAAAAGGAGTGGAGAAGTAGGAAGGTAGGTATATGCATACCTGGACCATCCACTTAACGTCGTCGGTCGTTTGGTTTCACAGCTTTAGTTGCCTACCTAGGTATTTTGCTAATGGTTAGCAAATCAAGTAACTTCTTTCCATTCCCACGCTGCCTACAACTCTCGCTAGTTGGTCGCATGGCGTCTTTGTTGCGCATATAATTTACCACGGAAGGACATGTTGTATTGCGCTAGGTAGTGACGGAAGTAAGGATCAAGCTGATCAAGTAAAACATAGGGTCCACGGGTACTTCCAAGGTTAGTAATACACACTACAACCCGTGGACCCGTGGACCTTTTGGTAGTAATATAGATTTATATGCTTATATGCATATTGTAAATAACCCCTTGAGAGTGTCATTCAAGCCCAACCTTGGTAGTCCCTGCTTGCATTGAAAGATGCGCCTCCTAGTACTTTATATATTCACCTGGAAAAGGCACGGGCACCGAGTATTAATAACATTTGGAGCCATGGCTGCTTATGGTAAATATAGAAGTGATCTCGAATTTGTGCTGAGTCACTAGAACTGCGGAAAAACATGTACCTACATAGTAGTATTCATACAGACGTCAAGATGAGTCTTAAGCTCAACATACAATCCGTGAACCTGAAGGGAAACTAGAATATCTTAGGCCTTGAGATGAGAACACTTAAAAAGTCCTGAGTATATGTGATCAACTTCCTAATGCATTCTGTCTCCTCATGTTCAGATCCTTGAGTGTCATTTCCACTGTTCGCCATTCACGTTTGGCAGGATCATACTCGCCTTTCACCTCAAATCGACAAAACCCGTTAGGTCCCTTCAACCCGACTGGACCCGTGATAAAGAAGGCTCCACGGCGAGCAGACCCTGGACTTTGAGCCCGTTCATGGTTCAAGCGTAATTTGAATGCCTGTGATGCCAAGTGTAGATCCGAGCCCGGGCCGAGGTCTGGTAACGGTAGCCGCTGTAATAGAGATATGAGGGAGGATGGGTGGTAGTTGGTGTTCTCGGTATTAGGCGGCATATTTTCTTTGAGCCCGTCGCCCAGAGGTGGTTGTAGCTTAGACTGATCCTTTTGGCTAATCCAGTTCCCTCCTTTGTCACCGGGCGCGGCAGAAAAATCATTCAACAAATCAAAGGCATTCAGCGGCTCCCCTGCAGGTTTCCTGAAACGATCCAATTGCCTTAGTAATAGTACCAGATACGCATCTCTGATTGCTAGAGCAACATGAACTGGTTTCATGAAGGTCTGTAACCTGTCGCCTATTTCGGGGTCCATCGGCTTCGCGACCCACGATATACTGTCGTCTTTGATCTCCACCCTGTCTACTGTCAGTACAAGAACCACACCTTTAGAGATAAGCAGAACATACCCCGATCGCACATATCCCGGAGGGGCACGGTTTGGAAACTGATGGACAAGCCAGAATCCCGTGAGGGCGAGAGGCTCTCCAAGTATCTGTGACATCTGCCTCCCCGCATTGTCTAAAACGATTGTAGCGAGTTCATCTATACTCGTAAGCGAGTGATCTTGAGCGGGGATTGTATCGATTCCTCACCCCTAAGCTTCTCAAGCTTCTTCCGATCCTTGGATAACTTCACAAATTCTTGCCATTCTGGATCTGATGTAGTGTACAGCTCGCCTTGTTGCAAACGAGACCAGCCAAGCGGTATGAACAGCGCTCCCTCATTTTTGGCTTCTTTCCCGGTTATTTTGCCGCTTTCCAAGGAGGTTTGGCGTGGGGCTATCCCATCCGGGTTGGTCACAGGAGGTAGATCAGCATCGTCAATGTCGTCATCAAATCGTATCAGCACGAAGGTGCTCCAGAGGTGGAATGCGGTGCCGTACAGAAGACATTTTGATATGAACGACCTGAGGGATTCTACGTCAGTCTGACCAAAGAGACATTGGTTTTGCTATAAGATGGGGTCTCCTACCTTATCCAAGGCCGTCTAAACCTCACACGTCGTACATTTTGTGATTTTGAAAAGTCGGAACGAGGGTGTGTAGGACTGAAGAGAGACGAGCGTGCGTGAGGACTTCGAAGCAGATACCTGAGCCGGAGCATTGGGAAAAGCCAATCCCTGCAATGATTCTCACTAGAGTATCATCTCAATTTGGGGGTAAAAAGGAATGGACAGAATCCTTGAAGACTGATATACACGAGGATCTGGCTTGCGAGTGTGAGGTGAAAGGCTCGGCGGTTTAGTGGATTATGTAACATGCGGCATTGCAGCGTCCACAGGTTGCCTACCGCATATACACTGTAACTAGACACGTACACTACTATAATACATACATGCACTAGTGCTGAGCCCTCAAAATGAAAATGGCATTACTACTAGAACAAACTCCTGGGCTAGAGATTGATGACATGGACATTGCATGTAGTACACAGTAGATCACGTGATATCTTTTTAGTGATATCTTATCAGGTGCCCCCAAGTCGTCCACGGGTCCGTAGCCAAATGGTATTCTGTCCTTGACTGCCCGCTGTTTTACCCAACAAAACACCAAATAACCCCCAGAGAGAGTCTTGAAGTGGGCATCGCCACGTCTGCCAAATTAGGCTTATTTTACATCTGGCCCTCCCGATTCTAGCAATATGCGCTGGGTGTCCGCCTTCTTTGCCCTGGCACTAACAGGTGCATTGCAAGCAAATGCCCTGGATGCTACAATCTTCACGTTTCCTCCCAAGACAGCAAGCTATCCAACTGCTAATCCCAACCGACAAACAATATCAGAAGATGAGGCTCGACTGGTCTTGGAGCTACGCATGAAGTCCTCTGTAGCATCGGTCCTCGGAATGGTAGATGGAGACACTGTGAACCGCTTGAACCATTTTGCTCAGGATGATCCCACTCTCTTTGGGGGAGCTACCGGGGCGATTGCTTTCAAGAAAAGCATCTTTATTTTGGAAGGGATTGACCAGGAAGTTGGTAAGTGGAAGTGGATTCACACTTGACTGGAAACATTGGCTAATGTCCCTGCAGCCCTAGTCATGCAACAAGCCCAACCAGACCATCTTCATGTTCCTCAAATTTCCTCACCATTTATCAATCCTGATCTCCTGGAATCATTTACCGAAAGCAGCACTACTGCGAAAGAGGACCGTGGACAAATGTGTACATACTACAACGATGCTGGAAGGGCTTCATCATCGACATCCCAGGTAGCAAAGCCAACTTTAATAGTATCAAGGTGCTCTCGCTAATCTTCCAGTTATACCAGACACCCGAGGAATGCCTATTCAGGGACCCCATGTTTGATGATGAGTCTGATCTGCTCGCCCGTGACTTCATTATGCTAGTCGATTCAGTGGAATCCTGGGCAAGCAAGGATCACAAGGATTCGGCTCTGAAGTTGTCCTTTAAGGTATCAACTTTCCCCCTATCTCATTAGTGAACGATGTCTGATCCGACGCCACCAATTTCAGGATATGTCTGGTGATTATTCTCTTGGAACCAAGCTCCTAGAGACATTGCTTCTTCACCTAGCTCAAATATCATCGACCAGCCACCGTGAAATCACGACCGTGGTTTTACCTGCTGGTGTTAAATCAGAAGGACTCAGCCGCCGAGGCGCGAAGCAATCATTGGCACCAGTCAGCCAACGAAACGCCTTCAGGAGGTCGATGCAGATTTCTGCACTGCAGTCAACCCTAGCGCCTATCTGTCATGCTTCAAACTCATCGTGTGCCGAATCTACCAATGATTGCTCCGGGCATGGTTCCTGCTATCTGAAATACGGCTCGGGTGTTGAGGGAACTACAGGCAATTGTTTCGCATGCCAATGCAAACAAAGTATTGTTCGGAATAGTGATGGTACCAGCAAGACAGTTCAGTGGGGTGGATCAGCTTGCCAGAAAAGAGACATCAGCTCACCTTTCTTCCTCGTTGCAGGGGTGAGTCTGTTTGTCATCGTTCTGGTTGCTAGTGCGATTGGGATGCTTTTCAGTATGGGCTCACAGGAGCTACCCAGTGTCATCAGCGCTGGTGTAGGTGGTCCTAAGTCTCAGATGTGAACATATGGACCTGTATAGGTGTTAGGGGGTGTTTTTCCTTTCTTCCTTTGCCATCTTTTTTAGGGGGCAGGGCTTCATGTTCTTTGCCTCATTTATCCCTTAACCTATAAGAGAAGAATATGTTGTATAATGTGTACAAGACGGTACTATGTACTCTGGTGTTGCGCACCAAGAGACATATAGATATTCAACTAGTAACAAACCATTCAGCCCGCTAAATGGACTAAGAATTGGTGGAGAAGCAGTGGCTGCAGTAGCACCATAGGACAAAGTTCCCCATGGCATGGAATAGGATGAGAGACAGAGAAAGACAATTCATGAATCGGCTGGTGGCCACATGTGCTCCAGTGCAAGTTGCGCAAATAAAGATAAATTACACATATCAAGTCATAAACAAGGAAAATAAAACTCCAGCCAACATTCCAGATGTGGTTCCGGCATGAAAATGAAGATTAGTCAAATCGTGATGGGGTATGAAAAGGGTAGCAGCCAAGATCTATCATGTGGTACCAGCTTCGACTTGACGAGGTGTGCGTCTTTCAGAAGGCAGTGGATCCACAGGTGAACCCCCAACTACAGGTGGTCTTCTTGACGAGGGATAATGGAAGGAAATCTGGCGGAGTCGAGTGGGAACGAATCGAGACCAGGTGGATTGACCCGGAGAATTTGAGGCATGGGCTGGGTTCCAAGGCTGATCATGCCCATTCCGCACATGCTGTTCCCGGGTTGTAGATATGTCTCTTCCCTCCGGTGTCGATTGAAATATTCGGCTAGGCAAGCCCATCTGAGCCCGGAATCCATTTGCCCTGCCACCATTCCAAGCAACTCGAGGAGGCCTGGGAATTGCATCCGGATGGTCCCAAGCTATCCGACGACCCTGGCGATCCATGACAGACTGTGCTTCAGTCTGTGCGTGGGGTTTGGGTACATAGTAATCGGTTTTGCACAGAGGACAACATGCCCTTCTGCTGGTCAGCCAGGGGTCGACGCATGAGGCATGGAAAGCATGTCCACATGCAAGTCCCCGGATATCATCATCGTCCTCAATGATGTCCAGGCAAATCGCGCAAGAATCGCCAGGGTTGGGCAGAAGATCAGCAGAAACAGCATTACGAATATAGGCACCACCATCAGCATCATGGCCCTCGAGATCAATGTTGATGTTTTCATTCGCCAAGGATTGCTGCCATTTCTCTTCCTGCGTACCTGCACCGGTGGATTGCTGAGTAGAAGGCACCCCAGATACTGTAGGGCCCTTCTCTTCCGAAGTCTGCACTGGTGGGCCATCTTGCAGCTCTTGGATGGGAGTTCGTGATGTGTCGTTGGAATCCACGTGGCCATGGCCATTGATGGATGGTGGTATTGCAGCTGTGTGAAACCCAACCGCCGTTGTCACGATACCACCATCATCTTTTAGGCTCTGTGGTCTGCTATTCGGAGCCGTGATACCTCCTTCCGTTGAAAGACCCTGGTTGGCGCGAGATGACCTCCACACTTTGTACTTGACGAGTGGAAACCGCCCGTTTACCTCGTCCATCGTCATTAGCCGTTTCTCCCTTCTCCTGCGATGAGGTCGTGGCATGGTGACCAAGTCTATGGGCTCTCCTACTTCCTCACTGCGGAGCTGACGGTTTCGTTGATTGTATCGAAAGCAGTATTTGACTCCCACAATGATCCTGCGATGACCGTCAGATGCCATCTCTGAAATGCTAGAACAGGACAGAGGGAATATGAAGCGACATACCATAGATTTGTGAATACAACACCGAAGCCAAGAGCGACGAAGAATAATAAAGGTGAGCTTGTAGCATTATTCGAGCCCGAACCCTCTCCGCCGCTACTTGCAGTAGTGGTGGCAGCACTGCTAGAGGCTGATGTTGAAGACATTCCGACTAAGGTTCGGTATGAAAATGACCGCGCTGGTCCCACCCGGAACGGCGTCACTCGATTATTGTTGGAAGTCTCAGTTGCCCCAAGTTTGATCCTTCATGCCTTGAGTTGGGTGTACAGGGCAACCCTGTATGTAAATTCCGGGCCAGACTCCAGCAGATTAAGTCCAAGGCGACGAGAAGGTGGATAGGAACGATCTAAGGGTATGTACCCCCCATGCGACAGAATGTTTGGAGATTAAACTTGATGGCCTGTCACAGACGATCGACCGCAAGCAGAACACACAGAACTTCCTGCGAAGAGAAGGTGAATGCCGAGGGTCGATCTCATGTCATTATTGGTAGTAAGAGCAGAGGGAGGGTATGGAGGGAGAGGGGGAAGAGAAGGATAGAAAGAGAGAAAGAGAGAAAGAGAGAGGGAGATACGGAGTAGAGAGATAGAAAGATAGAGTGAAAGTGGATCAAAGAGGCCTTTAATGATAGAGACTGACACCTGAGGCTGTGGATCACGGGACTGTTAAGAGTCTTCCCAGGTAGATTTTCTCTGAGCAGGGGATGAGACAAGGGCTATTTACACCCTTTCTTTTCTTTTCTCTTCTTCTATTTATTTGGAAATATATTGTGTGCATGTTATTGCTTACATATGTAACCACCTTCTAAGGTACATATAATAATGGCCTGCAGCGGCCATAGAACATTTCAAGGCTTCAACTATCTGGTACTGTAAATACACGTTTACCTTGTACAACTGTATAGTACATGTACTTACAGTCAGTACGCATTAATCTTAACACCCCTCACCTCCCATATCAAGTCTCTATGTACCGCCTAGCAAACCGCTTATCAAGTAGTGATTTAAGGCGTCTGAAGTGTCGTAAGTATCTGGTATAAAAAAGGATTTTGTGCCTCGGAAATAACATTCTAGTCAATGTGATTTTTAGCAGAGCAAGTATGTTAGGATTAATGCGGAATCACTGTATATCTAGGTATGGATAGTATGACACGTAGGCAATTATTCAGTAACCCAACAATTTGTACCTAGGTATACAATAATGCATTTCGACTAATGAAATCTGTATGATCAGTTCCAGGATATGCTTATATTCATTATATATTCATACTGAATTGTAGTTAGGTATGAGAGGTTGATATAGTACACTCCGGGACTTCAAAGGTGCAGTGGGACCTCCGAAATATTGGGCTAAACCTTTGTACCTACCTAGATATACCGCCCTAACTATATACCGCCTCCATGTTTTAAACATGCTGCCATAAGAATACATAGTCGGCCATAGTCTTCTTAGTTGTCTCCTCAGTACATAGTTAGTCTTCTCCGGCAGTCTTTTCATGCGCCTTTTCAGTGGTCTTAGGTCTTTTTTGGCAGTCCCCTTAGGTACATGCCTTTCGACTGCTAACCTCTTAGCGCTGGATCACGTGGCTGCACGCTTACCCATATTCAGAAGGACCGGCAGAATTTGGGAGGGTGGTATATCTGGGTATAAAGGCTCAGCCCAATATTCTGGAGGTCCCACTGTACCTAGGTAGTTCTTGGTTCGTAGTCCTTTTAAAAAATGCCAGTTACCTTCCTATCTCTAAAATGAAAGAAGGCTGTAATGTATACATGTATATCCCAGAGAGGTGGTCAATATAAAGTCCTGCATGGCCACTAATTTGACTCCGTACCTTCCGAAATCCCCTGCTTCACCTGGGGGCTCTATCAAAATGCAAACTTCCCTCTTCATCACATCTGCACAACCCCAGTTTCGCTATGGCCGAACCGAATCCAGTGGTTTTCTTTGATATTGCCCTTGGAGGTAGGTTTCATTGTTTGCATGTGATGGCTTAGGCATTTGAGTAGTCATCTAACTTGACGAACCCTGCTAATATAACCACAGGCGAGTCTCTAGGTCGAGTGAAAATGGAGCTGTTCGCCAATATCACCCCACGAACTGCGGAGAATTTCCGTCAATTTTGTACTGGCGAGAGCAAGAACCCCAAAGGGCAACCCCAGGGCTACAAAGGAAGCAAATTTCATCGAGTGGTAAGTTGATGAAGCTCCTTGGATATCGATACCGAATTAATGCTCGCTGCAGATCAAAGATTTCATGATCCAGGGCGGAGATTTCATCAATGGCGATGGGACTGGGTCATGTACCATCTACGGCACCTCGAAATTTGCTGATGAAAATTTCACTCTCACACATGACCGTGCCGGTTTGTTAAGTATGGCTGTAAGTCTGAACTCGAGACTAGCTGTCTACCCTTCTATATTGTAGGAATTTTCATTAACGACAACAGAATTCGGGCCCAAACACCAATGGTTGCCAATTCTTTATCACAACCACGGCCACACCATTCTTGAACAACAAGCATGTGGTCTTCGGCCAGGTGATTGACGGGATGGATCTCCTTAAAATGGTTGAACACACGCGTACTACTAAAGACAAGCCCAACCAAGATGTAACGATTGTGCAATGTGGAGAGATGTAATGATAATCACACAAATGGAGTGATATCTGGGAAACAGCCACGTCCTACAAATCTATAGCTCCTAGAATTGTGGGAAAAGTGTCCGAATTATGGAAATATATCAATTTCATATGGCTTCAGTAACCAGGACCGTTTTGTGGATATTTCATAGTGATCGGCACAGATATGATATATCCGAATCTACCAAAAAAAAAAAAAAAAAAAAAAAGGGATAAAAGACTTCACAGAATCATGCCCTTAGGTCTAGAGCTTAAACTTATTCAGATAATCCGCAGCCAGTGAGATAGCCTCCTCGACCTTGTCAGTGTTGGTACCGTTACCAATGGAAGTAGGCCCCTTTCCTCCTGCTTTTCCTCCCACAGCGCCAGAGACGACGGCTGCCCAGTCGCTTGCCGAAGCACCTTGGTCACTCAGTCCCTGTGTCCAAATCAGTATAAGAATCTCTAATGTTTTACTATTTGCTTTCCCCAACTCCAACATGGGAAAGACTTATGTAGCCTGCTACTCACCTGAGAGATGTAACATCCGTGTGAAACCCGACCTTGTTCAGAGTCCGCAGCCAAGAGATAGACACTTTTACCCTGCATCTTTGATTTGACATGGTTGAGGGATTCACTGACAGCCTTGGCATTGGCAGAGATCGGAAGCTGGACCACAAGCCACGATTTGTCTTGATTTTCGGGCGTCTCAAAATACGAGGTGATAGCCTCGACTGCCTTCTTCGATTCCAGTTTTTGTTGGGCCTTTTGGCCATCGAGGACCTGCTTATTGATCTTGGCAAAGCGTTCGCGGAACTTGGCCTTTTGGACGGCGGAGATTACAAGCTGGTTGAGATCCACCTGGACTTGCTTAGCCTCCTGTTCCTTTTCGGAGCCCAAAGGCAATGCGTTCAGCCGATCAAGACGCTGTCCGAATTCCTCGGCAACTCTCTGCACCTCATGCGCATCCTCTCCAGTGACGGCAATAATTCGACGAACTCCCTTGGCAATGCCACTCTCCTCCAGGATGATCAAGTCCTTGATATCGCCTGTCTTCTGCACATGAGTTCCACCGCAGAACTCGATGCTGACTTCCTGCCAACGGGGATCTTTCACATTCTTCAGGATCTCCTCCAATTCCACACCGACAGAGACAACACGAACAGGATCGGGGTAAGTCTCGCCGAATACGGCCCTAACGCCGGAAATTTGCTGGGCAGTGGCAAGCGGAAGTTCTTGAGAGTAAACCGCACAGTTCTGTCGGATATACTCAGTCGATTTGGCTTCGATGTTCTCGAGCTCGGCATCAGAGATTGCGGTTTTGTGGGAGAAGTCAAACCGCAGCTTCTCAGCGGCCACTAGGGAACCCTTCTGCTCGACACCATCGCCTAGGACCTCCTTCAGAGCGAAGTTCAGGATATGGGTTCCGGTATGGTTATTCCGGATGGGCCAGCGTCGGAGCTCATCGTACTCGCAAATGACAGAGTTGCCGACAGTAAATGATCCGTATTTCATGAAGCCGGTGTGTAGAACGTATCCGGCGTAAGACTGTACATCGCCAACTTCAAGCTCCGCTTGTCCGTCAATGATGATCTTGCCTGTATCATTTTCCTGGCCACCCTGTTCGGCATAAAAGTTCGTACAGTCGAGAATGATGCCAAGCTGTGCTCCCTCGGGGACATCGTCAGTGCTCTTGTGGAAAGTCTTCCCGTGGTAGATAGCCTTGACGTGAGCAGTGATGTTACCTCGGCCGAATTTAGGCGAATCATCCGTTTTTTGTACGTCGTTCATTTTCTCCAGCTTGCCTAGATCATGGACATCAAGCTTGACTGTGTTCTCAGCAGCCTTCTTTTGACCTTTGCTGGCTTCCTTCGCCTTCAAGCGAGCCTCTTCAAATTCGACATCATCGATGCGGAGACCACGTTCCTCGGCCATGATTCGAGTCAGATCAACAGGGAAGCCAAAGGTGTCGTACAGTCTCCACACATCGGCACCATGGAGCATATCGGTGCCTTTGACTTTAGCCTGTTGAGCGTATTGCTCGAACTGCCGCTCACCTCTATCCAAAGTCTTGGCAAATGACAACTCTTCCTCGTCCAAGATTTCTACAACATCTTGCTGCTTGCGCTTGAGTTCAGGGAACATCTCACCCAATTGATCCACAACAGTCGGCACTAGCTTGGCGAAGAAATTTCCAATATCGACCTGGAAATATTTCCGGGCATACCGAGCTCCTCGGCGTAGGACACGGCGAATCACATAGCCCCGGCCTTCGTTGTTGGGAATGACGCCATCCGAGATAGCGAACATCAAAGTCCGCACGTGGTCTGCAACAACACGGTAGGCTGTGTCAATTCCATCGGCGTCATCGGCGCCAAATTGGCCGCGGTATTCCCGGGCCCCAGTGGTATTCTGGATAGCCTGGAAGATCGGAGTGAAGACATCGGTATCGTAGTTGGAAGGCTTGTTCTGGAGAATGGACACCAGTCTTTCAAAGCCCATTCCGGTATCGACGTGTTTGTTGGGGAGGGACCTCAAGGAGCTATCCGGCTCGCGGTTATATTGGATGAAGACGTTGTTCCAGATTTCAAGCACATTTGGGTCGTCTTCATTGACGAGATGAGCAGCGTTGCGCCCACCGATCCGATCATAGTGCACTTCACTACAAGGTCCACATGGTCCTTGATCACCCATTTCCCAGAAGTTGTCTTTCATATCTCCAGGAAGAATGTGAGATTCTGGAACGCCCACTGATTTCCATAGTTCTTTGGCTTCCAGATCCGGTTCCAATCCACCAGCTTCATTGCCCTCAAAGTAAGTAACGTAGAGGCGATCGGGATCTAGCCCGTAGACTTCTGTCAACAGGGTCCACGAATAAGTGATGGCTTCTTTCTTGAAGTAGTCGCCAAAACTCCAGTTGCCGAGCATCTCAAAGAAGGTCTAGAGATTTCGTCAGCATTTCTTCTATTTGACGATAGGAATGGGTTCCAATACTCACATGGTGGTAGCTATCCTTGCCAACATCATCCAGGTCCTGTGTCATGTTAGTCAGTATACTAAACTCCTTCTAAGACCCCTCTAGCGGTTTCCAGGGCACACCCACGTTATGTTTCCCACCAGCACGGAGGCACTATCCAATTGTATTAGCAACAGTCCCAAGTCGGATATTTTAGTTATTGTGGAGATATCCAATACCTTTTGCGAGTTCGTTGCGCGCTTCATCTTTCCAAAGTCCGACGAGGCATCAACGGTGCCCAGGAAGATGGACTTGAACTGGTTCATTCCCGCATTGGTAAAAAGCAGAGTCGGATCCGATAGAGGAGCGACAGGGGAAGAAGGGACTGTATAGAGGAATTTCAGGTCAGTCAATGTTGTTGGCGGGGGCGGAGGGGTAGGGGAAAAAAAAAAAAGGAATGGGCTCAACGCACCAAATGTATGGCCATTTTGTTTAAAATAATCTAAAAAGGTATCTCGGACTCGCTGAGCAGTCCATTCTGAGCCGGGAGAAGCCATCCTGTCGAATGTGGGAGGGTTGGTTGCCAGGGAGTGAACAAAGCAAGAGGAGAATGTTCTGGGTTGATTTCTGCGAAAGAGATGAGTCAAAGCCCGTTCCCCGTTCGTCACCAACCCAGAAACCCGCATCGAGCAAAGGAATCTGACTCCAGATCTGTGCACTTAGTTCAACCACCTTTCCCCCTTTTTCATTTGCTTTATTATCACACACTTGCAAATACAAGAGAGAGAGAGAAAGAGAGGGAGATAAGAAAGTGTGGATGGCGGGTGAGGAAGGTCACGGGAAGAAGCGTCCGGCCGAAGCTGACCCCGATGGCGCACAACCGTTAACGAAGAGATTTGGACACCTGCGAATAGGTAGGCAATTGAGGTTGGAGGTTGTGGAAGTTGTTCAAGTTAACATATTTTGTAGATAATAGCGTGCCAATCTCCGCTCGGGCCAAACCCAAGGGGCATATCCAGCATAACCAACACCATGACTACATTGACCACATTGATCACCAACATAATCGACATAACCATGAGCTTTCTGACCCAAACGATGCAATGATCTTGGATGACACCAAGCATACGACTTACATTTACAACCTGGATCAAGAATTAATGGAAGCCGAGTCTCCTGGTTTGGTGTTTTCACCATTTGCGGAGAAAGTGCTCTCAGTCCCTCAATCCGTTCTATCCGACTCGAAACCCTCAGGTAAAGAACTTGTTCTTTATACGGAACCATCTTCCCTCACGGTTCCCAGGGAAAAAGATAATGTTCGAAAGGCAATTCTTGAATCTCGAGCACGAGCTAGAGAGAACAAGACTACGGAGGATTTATACGATGATCCGATGGATATTGATAGTTGAAGTGTGAAATACGGAGTACATAGATAATTAGAATAGCGAATTGTATAATTTTGTACCTATTAGACATCTTAAGGCAAATGTACCCTTATAATAGACAATAGATGTCCATATGTATGCTACTACTAGTATATAGTATAACTATAGTATGTAATATATGTAATATACTACCTATGTTGTACTCCGTACACGGGTGAGAATAACCGGAACCACGTGACTCACCGCTTCCGAAAAATTTTCTGGTTTTTTTTTTTGTGGCTCCGACTAAATAATGCACTTTGATAAAAAAAATTTCCTCTCTCCCCCACCATCCCTCTTCCCATTCCTCCCTCAAAATCACATCTAAAATTTCACAATGGCCGATTCTGAGGTTTACGACGGTGCTGTCGGCATCGATCTTGGTGCGTTTTTGCTACTCTAAATTCGATCGCACAGCCGCTAATTGCCATTTTTCGTTTTTAGGCACTACCTACTCTTGTGTTGCCAACTACGAGGGCACCAATGTCGAGATCAGTACGCTTTCCCCCCCAAAAATTCGATCTTTCCATCTTTCTCTCAAATCTCTCAAATACTGACTATTTGATCAGTTGCCAACGACCAGGGTAGCTACACTACCCCCTCCTTCGTCTCTTTCACCGACAAGGAGCGTCTGATTGGTGATGCCGCCAAGAACCAGGCCGCCATGAACCCTGCCAACACCGTCTTCGATATCAAGTGAGTTGGAAAAAAAAAAATCTCTTGCCCAGCCCATCAATTCGAGATATGCGCATTCTCCACAATTACAAATTCGTTCTGACTCAAATGGAACAGGCGTCTGATCGGTCGCCGCTTCGAGGACCCCATCGTCAAGAAGGATGTTGAGTCCTGGCCCTTCAAGGTCATCGACCAGGGTGGCAACCCCGTTGTCCAGGTTGAGTACCTTAACGAGACCAAGGTCTTCTCTCCCCAGGAGATCTCCTCCATGGTCCTCATGAAGGTATGGCGAAATATATATGTCATATTTGTGGGATTTGTTTGCTGACTAGTTGGCACAGATGAAAGAGGTCGCCGAGATTAAGCTCGGCAAGAAGGTTGAGAAGGCTGTCATTACCGTGCCCGCTTACTTCAACGACAACCAGCGTCAGGCCACCAAGGATGCCGGTGCCATCGCTGGCCTGAACGTTCTCCGTATTATCAACGAGCCTACTGCTGCCGCTATCGCCTACGGTCTCGGCGCCGGCAAGTCTGAGAAGGAGCGCAACGTCCTTATCTACGATCTTGGTGGCGGTACCTTCGATGTCTCCCTGCTGAACATCCAGGGTGGTGTCTTCACTGTCAAGGCCACTGCTGGTGACACTCACCTTGGTGGTCAGGATTTCGATACTAACCTCCTTGAGCACTTCAAGAAGGAGTTCCAGCGCAAGACTGGCAAGGATCTCTCCGGTGATGCTCGTGCTCTCCGTCGTCTCCGCACTGCTTGCGAGCGTGCTAAGCGTACCCTGTCCAACGCTACCCAGACCACCGTCGAGATTGACTCTCTCTTCGACGGTGAGGACCTCAACTCCTCCATCACTCGTGCCCGTTTCGAGGACCTTAACGCCAAGGCTTTCTCTGGCACCCTCGACCCCGTCCAGCAGGTCCTCAAGGACTCTGGAATTCCTAAGAACAAGGTTGACGAGATCGTCCTTGTTGGTGGCTCCACCCGTATTCCTCGTATTCAGAAGCTTCTGAGCGACTTCTTCGATGGCAAGAAGCTCGAGAAGGTAAGACGAGACAGCACCACTTTATCTAACGTCTAAGCCTAGTTACTTACAACTTTCTCTTAGAGCATCAACCCCGATGAGGCTGTTGCCTACGGTGCTGCCGTTCAGGCCGGTATCCTCTCCGGCAAGGCTACCTCTGCCGAGACCGCTGATCTGCTCCTTCTTGATGTTGTTCCTCTTTCCCTTGGTGTTGCCATGGAGGGCAACATCTTCGCCCCCGTTGTCAACCGTGGCCAGACCGTCCCCACTATCAAGAAGCGCACTTTCACCACTGTTGTCGACAACCAGAGCACTGTCCAGTTCCCCGTCTACCAGGGTGAGCGTACCAACTGTGCTGACAACACCTCCCTGGGAGAGTTCACTCTTGCTCCCCTTCCTCCCATGCGCGCCGGTGAGGCCGCTCTCGAGTGTGTCTTCGAGGTTGACGTCAACGGTATCCTGAAGGTCACCGCCACTGAGAAGACCTCCGGCCGCACTGCCAACATCACCATCTCCAACGCTGTTGGCAAGCTTTCCAGCGCCGAGATTGACCAGATGGTTGACGGTATGTTTTCTCTGTTGATTCTATTTCTTTTTGACTATATGCTAACGTGACTTTAATGTAGATGCTGCCAAGTTCAAGACCAGCGACGAGGCCTTCACCAAGCGCTTCGAGTCTCGCCAGCAGCTCGAGTCTTACATCTCCCGTGTCGAGGAGATTGTCTCCGACCCTGGCATGTCCATGAAGCTCAAGCGCGGCAACAAGGAGCGCATTGAGTCTGCTCTCAGTGACGCCATGGCCCAGCTCGAGGTTGAGGACTCCACCCCCGAGGACCTTAAGAAGAAGGAGCTTGCTCTCAAGCGTCTGATCACCAAGGCCATGGCCACACGGTAAATGCATACATGGGAAGACATGAACATAGACTTATGGCCAACGAATTTTCCTCTTTTTCCCGGGACTCTGCTTCTCAGGGAATCTGCACCATGTAGACCTTGGGCAGAGTTGGTCTCTGTCACGCTTTGTTTATGAAGCCGGGCAACTTGGGCGCAGTTTTCTTTTCTTGAAAAGTATGATTTGATTTGTTTTTTGTAGACGAAGTTCGCCATCTGCAATTTAATGACATTGTGATGATCTCCTTTCGTAATAATTGGAACACTTTATAGTTCTATACCATGCATGGTAATATTGGGGTTGAATTTCTTATTTTCTTTTTCTTTTCTTTTTTGGCCGCGAGGCTGAAAGGCGGGTAACGTGAGAGATAACTTCGGAACTGTCCACCTCCGCCTCACAACTTTCTACACCAACCACTTCTACCATGCAACGCATTATAACCCAATCCATTCGCTCCTCTTGCCCTCGTCTTGTTGTGCGCCCTCAAGGGACGCAAGTGTTTCGATTTTCATGTCTCCTACCCCGAACACAGCGCGGCGTTCCTCTGAACGTGCGTGAGTTTACCAATTCGCCTGCCCTATACAAGAAAAAGGACAAGGCCAAAAAAGCTTCAGCTTCAGCTTCCGAGCCAGAGGAAAGCTCCAGCGCTCCTTCCGAAGATCCCTTTGATCTTTCCCAATTACACAATGGCATTTCCACAGCTGTTGCTCGGCTAAAGGATGATCTGTCCAAGCTTCGCGCAGGAGGGCGTTTCAATACCGCAGTCCTAGAAAGTTTGAGGGTCCAGCTGAGCAAAGATAGCAAAGATTCAGTCAAATTGGGGGATCTGGCGCAGGTTGTGCCCAAGGGAGGACGCATGGTTACTCTTTTGGCGGCCGAAGAGGATGTAAGTTCATGCCACTCGACCGCACTGATTTCTTTTCTTGTCGGGGACGTGAGCCTGATATTGCTGTACCAATAGGGAACCAGTACTAATACACTTTGAGCAGCACTTGAAACCTCTTACTTCAGCAATTGTCTCCTCAAACCTCTCCTTGACCCCTCAGCCTGATCCTCACAACGCCCTCCAGCTCAACATTCCTATCCCACCGCCTACAAAAGAATCCCGGGACAAGAACGTCCAAGCTGCCAAGCAAGCATTCGAAAAGGCCGCCGGCGTAGTGCGTGACTCTAGGGGTGCCATGCATAAACGTCTTCAGGATATGCAGAAGAAGAAACTAGCTCGGCCAGACGACGTGCGCAAAGCCCACGACCAGATGGAGAAGGTTACAGAGCAGGGCCAGAAAGAGGTGAAGGATGCATTTGAAGGGGCCAAGAAAACATTGGAACAGGCATAAAAAGCCCGATTGGCAAGCCAAGGAAGGGTTATGAAAAATTATACATATAGCCTATGGCAATGGGCGTTTGTAGAATAATACTTTGTAATCTAGGTACAGGCATAGGCACAATTGTGAAAGATAGGGGAACATAGGGAAATGAACCCGGTTAACGAAGCAAATATAATACAAATCACTCTCTAGCACTCAGTTCACACACATTAAACGCTCTTGGTCTTGCGGCCAGCAGAGACAAGAGATTCAATCTTGGCCATGAACTGTGAGGTCTTCCCAGTCGTCTGGTAGGTCCCGTTGTTCCTGAGGTTCTTCGACACCTCTCCCAATACGGCATGTCCGTCTTTGCCGGCTTCAAACTTGGGGTAGTTCCCCTGAACGAACGTTTCCATGAGAGACTTGGTGTTTGCTGCGTCAATGGGACTAAACTCGACATTCCGAGGCTCCACAAGGTCACCCTTGCGCTGTGAAATTCGATCGGCACGAAGCTGAGCCAATCGTTTGGTCTCTTCCAAAGCCTCGGCCTTATCATTTTCATTGTGGAACAGAACACTCTGGCCCTTCCATAGGCGCCTTCCAAGCTCATAGGGCGGGATATAGCCATTGGCAAAGCGGCCGCCCAGGCTGGAAAGCTTTTCATAGACAGCAGCCGAGCGCGAGTTCACGTCTGTGGGAATTGAAGGCCAGGTCTCTTTCAAGGTAGAGTAGTTGATCTCCTGGGGCTCGTAGCGAATAGGGGTTGGCCGGGATTTGATGATTTGCTCTTGCAGAATTTGGTCGATAGCCGCCGCTTCGGCATCTTCGCCCTCGTCATTCTCCGAAGATCTTGCGTTCCTGCGCGGGCCGTTTCGGTTACCTTTGGCGGCTTTGGCAGCTTTGGCGGAGGGTTTAGGTTTGCGATTTGGGGGTTGGTTGCCGCCTCGAACGTTGCGTGATCTCGGGCTGCGGATAATCTTAGGTTGCTCTCCACCGCTAGCTCGTGCCGCCGCAAAAGATCTAGCGTCAATCACTCGAGGAGGACGAGTTTGAGACTGGTTGGTCCGAGCTGGGGGGCCATTGTGATTGCGAGGTCGGTGGGAAGGTGTGGCCGATGAGGGGCGGGAATTTGGTTTACGGTTGTCTAATGGGTGTCAGAATTCAAACTCCCAATGGCCACAATAAGTGAGAGGCAGTTGTACAACTGTATTTATCTCAATGTCTGCTTCCCTTGTATGTACTTACCGGATGGCTGGGTTCGATCTTCGGCCACTGTACGAGTACAGGAGAACTGGCGAGCAGGTGTAGAAAGACCAACTTTTGCCCGTTCGCAGTGCAGGGAGATCTGTCTCAGCTGTGGCCGAAACATATTGTAATCTGAATGAATCGGATCGTACGCCTAGAGCGCTTTGGCGAAGAGACTTGATACTGTTAGACGCGGAAAGATTGAATGAAGAATTGCAGTCACGTGAGTCACCGCCCTCCTCCGGGCTTCCAAGTAAACACCCCATTGTCAACTCTTCCATTGTTTCATTGCAATACCTTTCTGACTGCCAAGATGCTTCGTCGAAAGCCAACAGCTATTGCTATTACTTCCGAGGATGTTGCTGCTTTTGAAGAAGCCAGACTTCGCAAACTGTCTGAAGAAAACAAACACCCAGAACAGCACGTAAAGGGAACCTCCAATGTCAACCTTGACCCCAGCGATGAATTGAAACCACTTCCAGGTGACAAGGCTAGGATTGTCCGGACCCGCGAAGAAAGAATTGGCGTTAGTCGGCGCGGTTGACTGTCCACGCCACGATCTTGAGCCCCTAGACCACCATTTCATGTTGCTATGACTTGGTCCACAATACGACACTTGGATATGAGGTACATAACCCAATCATGATCTAAATTACTTGGAGTTTCTCTCTGGGTGGCATTATTCACCATTAACAAAAATGAATAGGGCAAGATCTTTGTTGAAAACATAACACTCGTCCCATACATCCCACACCATCTTCCTCGTATGACAGCATATGCAGCGAGTGATCGAACAATAATAATAGAGCATGGTGTTTTCTAAAGCACCAGACGATCATGACATTGATAGGGCATGTGTTTCTTTTTGCCGATATCTACCAACATCCTAGCATATCCCAGCATTCCCCCTATGGTTACCCATTGGCTGGGACATTGACTCAACACTGGAGAAGTAATGATACATTGGAAAATCTTGACAGTACAGCAAACAATGTACACTATTTTGTTGAGGACACATCTATCGAGCATCCTGATAAGAACTGATGCTCTAAGAGACCCCTCTCTTTTGGCTTATTTCAGGATTTATTCGTTCTGATCAGTGTCTTTTCCACGACTATCAATTCTTTCCTGAATTCAGTCTACCAAAGAGACCAATTAAAGCAAGCTTTTGACGTACGACAGGACTCATGCATCAACTATCATCCCGGCCGTTTAAGAGATGTCATGATGTTTGGGCATCTCTACCTCAGACCTTTCTTCATTGGGCCATGCCTATGTCCCTGGTGCTTGTAGTGTAAAAAGAAACAGAAATATTCCACAGGGGAAAAAAATGGAACAAAAAAATGGAATATACAGTGACGATAGCAATGGTTGGCTAGGATAGTGAGACAAGAACCAGCAGGCCAAGAAGGGAAATCGGGGGATTGGACGGGAGAGAAACAAGGTCGTAAGATGGTTTGGTATTTGTGCGTCTTATCCTCTTTGGCGCTTGGACATATTATTGTCGGAGCTAGCATCAACTGGATAATTCCATCGCCGTTTCAGCCCTTGTGGATCATACACACTGGCAACACTTTGCTGCCAGTCTCGTGCTGAAAACACAACTGGAGGTGCCTGGAACTGCGAAGGCGAGAGAGAGTGGGTAGATGTGACAGAGGGCACTTTGTTGGGTGTCTCGTATTGGATAGGGTATTGGGGGTTCATAACGTTTTGTACACTCGGTACTGAATTGTTTATAGGCATTGGTGGGGAGTTTGTGCTGACGGTAGAAGGGTTCACGGAGAAGGCCATGTCCCATTGACTAGAGTGAAAGATTAGTATGAGACCAAGCGAGAGTCGAGTGTTGAGAGAAGTGGATCATGTACATACGTGATGATTCGGGTCGGGTCCCAGTGATTTTCATCGACCGAAGGGGCATCTAGAGGATGAGTTGTTGAAGGCTGATGGGCAACCATCCCGAGGGATTGTATCTGGGAAGATGTGTCGGACTTCGAATCTTCAGCACCAGCCGAAATCGGAGGGGTTGCCGGGAGCGGGTTGTAACGCACTCTGGATTGGATTTGATTCAAGTGCGGATGGTAGTGCGCATCCATAGGTGGACTGGGATGGTAGGGTTCCGAGGGACTGCCGTATGGGAAACTGGGCTTCAACTCGAAAGGACGCTGCATATCGGCGGAGAAAGCCAGTCTTAATGAATCGATCTGAGCCTGAATCTCCGGCATGGGCCAGGCGGCGGAGCATGTCTCGAGAATTCTCATATGACGAGTGAAGAATTCTCGGGCATCTGAATTGAACTCCGGGTCGGGGGAGGTAATTGCAACCTACTCGTATTAGAATGTCTGTGCTACGAAAAAGAAAACTCCCACAGATTGTTAAATGCTTACCAGGTGCAGCATCGTACAAGTCAGGATACAATATATGGCAAAATTGATGCCTCTTTGCATGTAAAGTAGGCCAGATAGCCCGAACCTCTGCAAGATGGCTTCTTGTAGTCGACAGAGGCTTTTTGCCGAGGAGTAGCACAGTGACATATGGATCTTCCATTCACCGCCGGCTGCAAAAGATTGAGAAGCGAAAAGCTGAGGGCGATGTAACAAAATAATGGCGAGGTGGCAATGAGAATGCATATTACCCACAAAATGAGATGGAAGCCACGGTGGAGAGCCATCGGCAGGATAGTTGACCTGTAGGTCTGGAGGAAGGTTGCGAAGCCAGTCTGCGAAAAGCGGGTTGTTTTGTACAAATCGGGCATCTGCGCCCCAGTCCTTTTGCTTCTTAACTTTGTGATAGATATCTGTAATTATGCGGATGTGGTGCGCATTGCGAACGAAATAGGCGTATTGTCTTGAGCGGTCGATCTCGTAATGATCGAGACCTCTGATATCCAGCGTCGGACGCATTTCCACTGTCTCAGGATCGACCCCGTAATCCGAGCGGCCTACTTTAATTAGAAGCTGTTGATTCTAATAAAGGATGGGACGGAGATAGACTTACCTTGGGGCCCGCCGATCATTACCTCAACCACCATGAGAGCCTGCCACACTCTTGTGTGCACCAAGCATTCAATTGGACCCAGTCCACACGGCCTGCCTTCAGCGTGGTTACTGTAATGTTCATGAATGTCCAAATCCTTCGCCATTGAGACAATAGTCTTGACGGTCTGCCACGACCGATAATAGTACCCTTTCTTTGGCAAAGATTCCCTTGCTTTTAGCAGCAGAAGTAATGCTTGGATAGTACTCAAACGTGGCACATCCATAAAGCTAGTCTCGTGTCCTATAAGATGTCAGTTTTTGAAGATGGCTGCAGGAATGTTCAATATTGACTTACTATTAGCCAAGGCAAGCCACTGCGCGCCTTCTGCGGGCTCATCAGATAAGCGGCCCGCACAGGCAAAAAGGGCCTCGAGAAGAAGGGGGAGAGATGGAATGGCGATCATGCTGCCATTGATAGTACAGATGGGCACGAGATACGACAGGAACATATGGATGTATCTCATCAAAGTAGATCTTGAAATAAGCCATAACGTCGTCTTCGGCAGGCATGAGCTCGGGGGAATCCGAATCGTCACGCCCGATCCGGTTCTGAGAGGTGGGAGTTGCTCTTCAACGTCGTCCTGGACAGGGGCCTCGGGTTCAATTCGATCGGTGCGTTGCCTTCTAATGTATGGAGCTATGGAAGGGTGGGAGTGTTAGCCAACAGTCGCGGGAAAATACATAGAAAGGCAATGTGCCATACCAATCCCGCTCTCATCAATCTTCAACTCCCCAAGTACATCGCTGAGGTTTTCTGCAGTTGACTGATCGTTATCAACATACACGTTCCGATCTGATGATCCCATAGACGGAGTCTGCGGCCCCGGAAACATCTGAGGCTGTTGATAAGTTTGGTGCGACATTGCCATCTGTGGTGACTGAAGATCGTTGTAGATGGCGGGTTGAGCCTGGGGAGGGACGAATTGCGAATAGATGCTCATTTGATCATACGAGGAAATAGTGTTCACAGTTGGCTGACTGTTGTCCTTGAAGATCGGGGCGACCGGAAATGTATGAGAACCCTCAGGTGCGCTAGAGGGTCCTCCGGTCTCGAGAGTAGGCTCGCTCTGGCCATCAGGGAGAAAGTCTCCATCTTGCCCGATGGTCGGAGGGACACATACCAGCTTTAGACGAGTGCATGCAGAACAAGGCCACGTATTTGTCGTAGCTGCGTCACACTTGATTTTCCTTTTTCGGCAACCGTTACAGGCTCGCATCACTAAACGCCAGGCTGGTCAGTATTTGTTGACTCGTCATGGGCGCTTTTCATACCCTTCAATCTCTTATGTCGGTTATGCTCATCAACAAATACATAGTCTACACCAACGAATAGTTAGTTGCCAATGCAACATGCAAGGAACGGATGGTGCTTAAGGGACATACTTTTCTGGCCTTCTCTCGGGGGCCCGCTGGGGGCGCAAACGAATAACCTTGCATACTTGGCCGTTTGATAACAAGTGTTGAGTTTGTAGAATGGCGTAGACTGTGGCAGTTGAGGTAACTCAAGCTGGTATTGGGACTATCGGGGTATCAAGAAGGAAGGAAAAAAGACTGTGCTGGACGTTCTATCCACAAGGACCCGCCTCGGGAGATTGAAGGACGTTGTCGGTTTGTAGGTGAGAGACAATGCAGAGGTCGAATCTCGCCCTGCGAGATAAGGATTTGCCGCGAGTGTTCTAACTGCGCCCAGGAGGCGATAGGTCTGAAATGAAGAGCAAAGGCAGAATCGTGGGATGCTGGAGTAGTCGAAGTCCGAGCAGATTAATCGGGGCAGACAAACAGTTATGGTCGCGACAAGCCCCAGAGGCGCTGGTCGATGACAGACTCCAGGTTGCTCAAAGGCTGTGATTGACTTGCCGAGGCTCCGCAGAAAATTGATCGGCAGAAGTTGCGAAAGTCCCAAGAAGTGCAAGTGTTCTGCAAGGCAATTTGAGAGGTTTGGCTCTCGGCAAACCGAATGCGACGTATATCAAGTGCGTGAAGCTGGACCGAAAAAGAGAATCAGGCTGACTCGGGGCTGGAATGCACGTGGTGAATAAATAGCTGATTGCTGTTAAAGTACGGGGCGGATTAGCGTCGGTTCCCACACATATAATCCAGCTCAAATAAGACAACACAGAAGAGTATCGAGAGTTCCCCAAGGGCAACTGCTTACAAATCGGATAAGTAGAAAGGGTTTGGGTGCATATCCATCGATATCAATGTCACAAGGTACTCCACATTTGAATCAACGAGCCTGGCGCATAGCTCAATTGGGAGGGAATATGTGGAAGAAGCGCGGAGCATTAGGAAGAGCAACCCAGGTTCACGAGTGGAGACATGGAGACATTGGAGAATGGGCTGTAGGGCTGTTTATTGAGAAAAAGAAAAAAAAAGAAAAGGGGAAAATTAAATTGTGTGAGAGAGGGAGAGAGAAGAAGAAGAAGATCAGAAGCTGAGGGGTGGTGCCAAGTTGTGGAAGAGGATCCAATAGCGCCCGCCGCTGTGGATTTTCCCAGGGTGGAGGGGCGATCCGGATTGGATTTTCTATGTTGTATACGGGATGTAGGGATCTAATTTGGATTATATACGGAGTAGATGATCTTATACTTGGTTTATTCTATAGCAGGGAATTATTCCAGCTGATTTCCACGTACGGAGTATAACATATACATATATCTATATATACAACATAGGTAATAGCTATATAAGAGTTATATTAGTAGTTGGTGAATAAGGGATGAGGGCGTCTCCACTTAGGAGTGATACTGTTACCTTAGTGAATCAGTAGTACAAAGTTATTTATGCTATTATGCTATTATAATGAGTTATTATGTACGGGGTACACGGAGTACTTCCGAGGTTATATAGAGGGAAGTACGTGTTATATGCTATATACCTAGGTATCTAGGTATACTACATGTATGTAACTATAACTGCAATGATGCAATAGTGTCACATAGGGAAAAAGTAAATAAGTAAATGACCTAAGAAATAAACAATCCACACTCCAAAGCTTTCTAAATAGACCCAAATATTCGAGAAAAAAAAAAAAAAAGAAAAGAAAACGAAAAAGACACGTTCTGGTGAAATATAGAATTAGGCCCAAATTGCCGGGGAGACTTCGGATAAAAGTGATTTTCAAGCCCGTCGATCTTCCCGAGCCACTGGGATTGTCAGGTTACATATTCCGTACATACATAGTAGAACTTTAGCCCTATTATTAGGGATATATAGGGACATATTAGGACCGTTAATGATCCCAATATAATTACAGTATAATGCATAATCTATACATGTATTCCTTATAATAACTACATAGTTAATATACTAAATCGCGATATATTAAAATTGGAAAAAAAAAAAAAAAAAAATTCAAAATACAAGATAGGGTGGTTTTACAGACGGTACTTCGTGCGGAGTCATTACCGAAGACTTCGCACGTGAACATATGATAAACTGATAAACGTTATCGCAGTTCTGACCCTTCTACCACTACACCTTACTCGCCACTCTCTACTGGTCCTTGTATCTATTTCATCATGGCGGAAATGCAAAATTCAAACCCTACGATCCTCAATTCCGCTGATCTCCCCACGCGGTTGCGACCCACCGCCACTCGCAAGTCCGAGTATGGTGGTATCTTCACATCGGCCCTGCCCCTCGCCCCAGTAGACTTTGAGAGTGCCCCGTCATCTGACTCAGAGGATGACAACCTACTAGAGGAGCCTATTGATGAACAGGAGATATATGGTAAGATCGGATACATCTCTTCAGCAAAAAGCCCCGGAGATGATTACCCTTGCTCAGTCCACTAAAACGATCAGATCTCATCTCGTCGATCTCCGACCCGGAACATCCAATCTCGCTCGGTGAATTAGCCGTGGTCTCTCTCCCAGATATCGAGATCAAACCAACCCTTCCTGATGTCCCTGACTCGCCTCTGCAAACTGTCACCGTGCTGATCACGCCCACAATCACGCACTGCAGTCTGGCAACCGTCATCGGTCTTGGCGTCCGCGTTCGTCTGGAACAGTCTCTCCCCTCAAGATTCAGAATGGATGTCCGAATTAAAGAAGGTACACACAGTACCGGAGACGAGGTCAACAAGCAGCTCGCTGATAAGGAGCGGGTTGCCGCAGCCCTAGAGAATGGTGCATTGATGGGGGTCATTGCCAAAATGATGGAGACTTGTCATTGAAATTTCGGAACCACTTTGTACTATAAACGGGGTAATCCATCGATGATGCAAATCCCTAGGTAACGACATATCACCAGCAGATAGACCAGGTCCTTTCGTGTCACGACCGCCTACGATGAATGACTCTAGATTTTGAAGAAGCATTGGAATGAGTATTAGAAGTACATATGAACTTTGCTACCACCACAAGATTGTTTACACCGGATCAAAGGACTCCCCTTCCGAATAGCCAACCCTATTTTGAGCAGTGAAAATTTTGAGATCATGAGTCCAGCACGCCACTTTCCTTCAAACCCTTCCAGAGCTCCGGCTCCAAAAACTTACTCACAGTAACATCTTCAGCCAGACCCTTGCGCCTCCGTGTTTTTAAGACAAAGTCACGGGCAGTAGCCATGGCCGGGGCCATCTCCAATGGTTTGAGCTTGATATCCCGGTCCAGTGGGTCACCAGGAACCACACTCCATTTATCGAACGCAAGGTTTACCATAGCTTGACCTTGTGTGTGAATTCGGAGATCGGTCTCAAATCCAAACGAGTCAATCACTGGGATTAAACCACGTACAGAGTAAAGAGGCGTTCCCGCAATGGGACCGTCTGACAGGACGTGACCTCTTCGGCGGGACAAGACTGTGTACACCGAAGCCACGGAGTCTGCAGGTCCTGTCATCGTAACGGAATAGATCGGCTCCATGAGACGCGGAGATGCCATAAGGAACGATGAGTATACAGCACGGCGGGCTGTAGGGATAATCTGGCCCCCACCGCGGTATATGGCCTGATCGGCCAGGGACACGTCTGTGAGCCTGAACTTCGTGTTTCGAATGGCTAAATTTCAATTAGTGTCACATTCGTCATCTGCGCCGAAACCGCAAGGTCATTGGCGAATGAGGGGGGGGGTCAAAACTTACGTTCTTCACAAAGAGGACCTTCCCGTGTACCCCAGCTGAAGCCTTGAGTGATAGAGTCTCTAACGGTACCGAGGAGTTTCTTATCCACTTGAGAGGGTAAAGTGTCATCTTGGAGAATATTGGGACCCATTTCATCCGGTCCGAACGCCCAGATGCTTCGCGCTGCAAGCTTATCCCAATCGTAATTGTCCTCGAAGTATCGGGCAACCTTCCGAATAGGGTCCTTGATACTGACTTTGCCACTTTCAATATCCTCTGCAATCCCATCATCTAAAGGCTCCGCAATCATGGTGATTTTATTCTTCTTATTCGGGGTGATGGAGTAACACATGATGGCAGAGGTTTCCACCACAGTCTCACAGAAGCGTGTAACAGGGTCGGAGACCTTGATCTCCATCTCTGAATATAGTCTCCGGAGATCATGGAGCACACAGTCCATGTAAAGCTCACCGGTTCCTAGAACCACATGCTCGCCAGATTCTTCAACCTTGGTTGAGATGAGGGGGTAGCTCTTGTTGATTTTCCGCAGTCCATCCAACATCTTGGGGAGTTCTGATGGATTGACCGGCTCAACGGCGACCTTAAACACTGACTCGGTCATGTGCCGAATTGGACGGAAGATGTACGCCTCCTCGTCATCTTCGAGCTTCAGGGGCACCAGCGTCGCAGTCTTGACAATGGAGTTGTCGACGCCACCCAAAAGAACCCAGTTCCCGGCGGGGACACCATTGGTCGGGATGTTGTAACGCGTTTCCGCAATCCACGTGTCGGAGATGGTCGCCACTACCATGTCTTCCTCATCCTCTGGTGTGTAGCCCTCACCGAGGACACGGACCTGCTGACCAGGTCGCGCGGTACCACTCATAATCCTTCCAAAAGAGTGGAAACTTCCGGCATCGGTACTGCTGAAGAGTTTGGTGACATGGATAACCAAAGGTCCGTCTTGATCACAAGCGACCATTGAGGCCCCAACCTTGGTATCCACAGGCCCAGTGTAGTATCGCTCCAATGCTCTCTGGGCACCTTCCACAGGGGAAGGAACGTGCTGGACAACCATGTCCACAAAGCCAGTGGCCGATCCAAAGAATTTCTCACAGACCAGACTGAGCAGCTCCTTGGCATCGGTCTTAAGCTGAGATGGCTTCAAATGGACGCCGACGCTAGCCAGAGTCTCTTTCAAATCCTCGGGGCTCTCGCTTAGTGTGTGAGAGTAGAGCTTGTAAATCGACTCCAATACAAACTTGACAAATGACCGCTTTGCGTTCTCCTCCACTCCTTTGCGAGTGAACTTTCGGCTCTTGGGATTGTAGAAGATGTCACCCCAAAGTCGCGCAGCAAATTCTGCCGAGTCTAAGCTCGGATGATTGTCTGCGTACATCCGGGCAAATGACTGCAATGTAAAGCACCAATTCATCGAGCTTGATGCAAATGCAACATTACCCTTCTCCGGGCTCAGTCGTCGTCGCTCGCCTTGCCCTGGCAAGATGTTCTCGATAATCGTATTTACCTCTTCAATCACATGCTTCAACTTGAAATAGGCATCATTGGGAGGAAGCTTGAGCTCGAGAATGAGTCGATCCATCTTGTTGACGACCAAGGTCAAGGGAAGATCTTCCAATACTGCATGTTTGATAATCTGCTCGGTGTTCGCCTGAACACCTTCGACAACATCCACAACCAGTACCACACCGTCAGCTAGGCGGATAGAGGCAGCCACCTCATCGACAAAATTCACGTGCCCGGGGGTATCAAGGAGGTTGAGCAGGTGAGATTTGCCTTTAGTGCTTGGGAGAACGAGACTCATCGGTGCCGACTTGATTGACACGCCCCGCTCTCTCTCTAGGAAATGGACATCAGTGTATCGCAGTTGTTCTTCCCTCTTCCGCCCTGTGCGCTTCTCCAGTCGCTCTGTTAGGTCGTGCGTGAATTTGACCAACATATCCATGAAAGCAGTCTTTCCATGGTGCAGGTGACCAACGATTGCGATGTTTCTTGTCTGTGCTGGAAAGTTCAAGAGATCAGACATGAACTCCCGAGAGAAATGTACGGGTGGGAGTTCAGTCTCTGCAATCGCAAATTTCTTCTGCTGGACGGGGGCAATGATGGGCTCTGATAATGGTTGGGCATCTTCCTCCTGAACCATAGTTTCGACATCCTCGCCGTAAACTTGTTGTGCGCTGGGGTAGTATTGCTTATCTTCGTGCAATATGACCGCATTCGAAGGACCCTCTGGGGAAGAAGACACAATCAGCGATATTTTAGACTGTGAATAAGACACGTTGACATACCATCGACTTCCATCAACTGTTGATCATTTATCTCCTCTTCTTCTTCATCATTGAAAGCCTCATCAAACTTGAAGGCTTGAGGTTGGACATCTTCATGATGCTCCTCGTCGGATTCCGCATCACCGATGTAGTTACCAAACCTAGGCACAGTTAGCAAGGTTGTAGATTCAATGAGTTAAATAAACATACTCATCATAGAGGTCATCCATAATGAATTGTAGAGAAAAGGTGTGAAGGTTAAAAAAAAAAAAGAGGGACTGTAGCTCCAGACGCGTGTCGGAGAAGTTGAGGATCTCAACTTTCACTTGGTCCGAGCGTTTTTCGGAGTACTCGTGCCTACACCGTACAGCTCCTCACTCCCCACCATACAATTTCACTCTTATAGATGCCCCTCCCTCTTTGATCTGGATTATTTCCCACTTCTCTCGACTTCTGTATATTCCTATCTTCTCTACTTCTGCTTTTCCCCCTTCCAAAATGTCTTCTCTTCCTCCTGTCTACATTGTTTCTACTGCCCGTACCCCCGTGGGCTCTTTCCTGGGGTGAGCATTCCTATATTCTTCCTTCCCCCCCTGAAGACTTGATCTGACATTGGTTACTGTAGCTCCCTTTCTAGCTTGACTGCTCCTCAGCTTGGTGCACATGCCATCAAGGGTACGGCATATCAAACTATATTCTACCTACCTTCAATGCTAATAGTACTTTACAGCGGCTGTCGAGCGGGCTGAGGGCATCAATGCCTCTGATGTCGAAGAAGTCTTCTTCGGTAACGTTTTGTCTGCTGGGTGAGTTAACTTTACTACATACTCTAGCGCAATTGAGACTGACATATTTTCGTTTATAGTGTTGGACAGAACCCCGCCAGACAGTGCGCCATCGGTGCTGGCCTTACCGAGTCTACCGTCTGCACCACTGTCAACAAGGTCTGCGCTTCTGGCCTGAAGGCCATTATTCTCGGTGCTCAGACTATCATGACCGGAAATGCCAATGTTGTTGTCGCTGGTGGAACTGAGTCCATGTCGAACACCCCTCACTACCTGCAAACCTCTCGCAGCGGTACCAAGTTTGGCAGCCAGACCCTGGTTGACGGTATCCAGAAGGATGGTTTGACTGATGCCTACGGCAAGCAGGATCTCATGGGTGTTGCGGCCGAGGAGTGCGCTGAGGACCACGGTTTCAACCGTGCCCAGCAGGATGACTATGCTATCCGCAGCTACGAGAAGGCCCAGGCTGCCCAGAAGGCCGGTGCTTTCGACTACGAGATTGCCCCTATTGAGATCCCCGGCTTCCGTGGCAAGCCTGGTGTGACTGTTTCCCAGGATGATGAGCCCAAGAATGTGTGTACATCTTGTCTGCGTCAAATTATTGTTGGCTTTTGACTAACCATTCCTCACGGCTTTTAGCTCAATCCTGAGAAGCTCCGCGCCATGAAGCCCGCCTTCATCCCTGGCACTGGAACCGTGACCGCCCCCAACTCTTCACCCCTGAACGACGGTTCCGCCGCCGTTGTCTTGGTTTCCGAGGCTAAGGTGAAGGAGCTCGGCCTCAAGCCTATTGCCAAGATCCTGGGTTGGGGTGATGCCGAGCAAAAGCCCAGCAAGTTCACCACTGCTCCTGCTTTAGCTATTCCCAAGGCCCTGAAGCACGCCGGTGTGACACAGGACTCCATCGATGCCTTTGAGATCAACGAGGCATTCAGTGTTGTGGCTCTTGCCAATCTGAAGCTCCTTGGTCTCACCGAGGACAAGGTCAACATCCACGGTGGTGCGGTTGCAATTGGACACCCTCTCGGGGCCAGTGGTGCTCGTATTGTGTCTACCCTGCTCGGTGTCTTGAACGCCAAGGGGGGCAAGCTTGGCTGCGTTGGTATCTGTAACGGAGGTGGTGGTGCAAGCGCCCTGGTGATTGAGTCCATTTAAAGAGTAAATTCTGTTGATAAAAAAAAACAGGGATGTGAAACGACCTTCGATCTTTGCATGTGAAATACCAAGTTCAGTTTTGACGGGGCAGATACTCGGTGATTTTCTGCAGACATACCCCATCCTGCAGCGATGAACATTTGCAGTATCAGTACCCATTTTCTCGGTATCTAGAATAGTTAATGAGATATCCTTGTGTGTTTATACCCTGAATTCCACTGGTTGCTTCGTATTTGTCTCGGATGAAGAGAAGAGTCGAGTTTGAGGGTCGATCTTCCAGCATTTCAACGTCAAGGCATTCAGTTCGTATTATATTGCCATTTCTATCTCGACTCGTTGAAGTTATTCGTGGATTACAGTTGCAATATCAGTATAGGTAGCGGATTCTACGCCAACTTTCTTCGACTCGAACTTGTAAAGAAAAAAGAATCAAATCTAACCAAAATCCCTGACTGTCTCACTGTCCTGGACTGTGGCTTAGTTTCCATTGGGAACAACGTCATGATTGGGCCTAATGTCAACATCATCACGGGAGAACGCGAGACGGGGATCGAAGCGCGAAAAGCCCATAAAGGACTGGAGTTTACGGGACCCTTGTCATTGGCGATGATTGCTGGATTGAGCTAATGTGACGATCTTGGCTGGAGTCACCATCGGCCACGGATGTTCCATCGGTGCTGGCTCCGTGGTGAAACGGGATATACAGGCCCCGAGCGTTGCAGTGGGTAGTCCCGCTCGATTAATTAGGTCGGCGCGAGGATGAATCAAGTGTGTTTCATGCGCTGCATGTGTTTCTTGAGTACCCTCCGGGATATCCACATACAAATGCCTGAAATCCATGGATAAATAAGAGTGTTATTAACCTGGTATACATTCAAAGGAAAAGTCGCTCGCTTCGTTAATCTATCAGGCATCATGAAGAAATCCCACCGAACAATAATTAAGGCTCTCAAGCAAAGGCCCCGACGAATGCCATTAGGAGAGCGCCGCAGGCAACAGACACACAAGCCTCAACACGTCGCCTACCTCTGAGGGTCTCATAACTCGACTCACTCAGGAAGTCCTCGGCGAGGAGTTCCACCAGCCCCGCAAAGAGCAAAAGACCGCTGCTGATGGCATTGGTGATGCCGACCATCAGCAGACCTGTTGCGCTAGCAGGATCGTAGAGATTGTGTAGAACCAAACCGATAGCTTGGCCAAGGGGAGTTGTCGTTCCGTATGCCAGTGACATAAGCCATGGTTTCATTGAAGTCGGAGCGAACAGATCCGGTATGAGCGACGCAATCCGAGAACCTAGGGCGAAACCTTCAAAGGTCTGATGAAAACTGATTGCAATTAATAGGACAACGAAGGAGGTGCCAGTCGCAACACTGAGCGCCATGCCGATGAAGATGCTGTGAAACAAGATGCCAGCCTCCAAAAGGAGACATTGTAGTAGCTGACGTTGCGGATTCTGGATTGGCGCATCTCTGTCAGTCTGCTGTCGGTGGCTTTCGCTTACACGGGGTCGATGTCGGTGGACAGGCCGTGACTGCGCAGAATGGGCTGTCTGTCCACTGATAAGTCCGTCGTCATCCATGTAGTCATCCAGCTCATCAAGGTCGTCCTCATCGTCCTCTTTATCCGGGGATGAGGTTGCCAGGTGATGGCCGTCCGATTCATGGGACGAGCCAGCTCTCGTCGCCCGCGACTTGGAGCTATGTCCCATGCTATCTAAATAGATATTATCTGAAACCTGCGGGGCCTCTAGCCCCGAGTAATCGACTGGATTTCCCCCATCAGGTATTGAGTCACACCCAACCTCGCCAATGAGATTATCATACTCGCTTCCGTGCACATGCTTTGCACCTTTCATTGCGAAGAACATTTCCACGATAACGACTGCAAAGACCGATATCATCGCAACGAATCCTGCCATAGCGCGATAAGTTTGGCTCCAAAACCGGGGGAGACATGGATCGGTCAGAGAGACGAATGCAGTGGGGAGCAGATGGACGAATGCCGTGGCAATCAATACGCCCGTTCCAAAATGTCTTGATATAAAGAGGAACCGACGAGGAATGGGGAGACGAGGGAAACGGCGCGCCAAAACCGGAAAAGAGCAAGCTATTATAGTTTCAGCATTAGTAATGGCCAACTTGAGGGATGCAGGAGAAGCCAGTGCATACCGAATGTACTCAGCCCAAGGATGAGGAACAGTGCCATGACATGCAACGGGGTGTTATAGGCCCCCCGCTGCTTGGATCCGCATGCCGGTGTATCATCTGAAGCTCCATCTCGCCGAAGGAGTTCTGCTCGCAAGAGAGCATCGGGGATTTCTGAAATTGCGGAGAGGGCACGCTTCAAGTCTGCTCGGAGAATATTTAGTAACCAATCACGATCAAATTTGCAAAGATAGCTAACCTGACGGTAAGACATTTGCAGTGTGCCAGTCTTGGGCATTCTGCATCTTGTTATCTCAAATCCGTTGAGCTGTAACCACATCCCCGGTTGGAGGGGAATGTTCCGCTAACGTAGGGATCTAGGTCAAGCAATTGGGTTTAAGACGAGGTATTGCGCCAAGATGGTAGACCAGGAAGATGAAACATAGAGAGATATTATATCTTTAAAAAGAAACAAAAGAGGCTTAGGGTGGCTTTCTTGGATAACGTGAGTCTGGATTCCCTGAGCTCCTAGCTTAGTCATCTCCCACGTGGGCGATACAGGTCCTGGGATTTGATGAAGAAAGGAAAATGACATGGATGTGTGTGATGTACGGAGTACATGACATGGAATAAATACTTAAGACTCATTCATGTCCTCTACCTGCTACCTTAGTCCATCCTTTGGTACCCTTAGGTCGGGAAGAGGCTTCCTCATTGCCTTGAGTCCTCCCAGAACGTGTTTTTGAAGTTCTGTTTATTTCCACCGATCCGGATTGAGACGGGACAATGACCTTGCCACTTTGCCGGACAGATGACTGAGGAGGAGAATCCACGACCGTATCATCCCATTCTTTTTCTTCTAGCAATTCCCATTCAGCACTGGCCATTTCCCCTAGAAGGTTGGACTTCAATTTATCCACAATCTTGGTTGGGGTTGGGAGTTTCCATATTCGCATGAATTCAACTCCTTCCGATGCTCCCAGGAAAGAATGTGCCGTGCCATGAGAATAGTGACCCAACATGGGAAAGGAAGTTGTTCGCTGAATCGTGGTTTTGGGAGAGTCCTTGGCAGATTTCATTTGTGTCTGCGTGTCTCTCCCGGCAAAAGCTCGCAGCAGAGTGGAAGGGTGTGCTGGCGGAGCAACTAGAAGTTGCCACAAACCTTTCCCAATATCACAGACTTCCTCCCAAGAGTCCGATGAGAGGTTTATCCCTTGCGTTCGACATAACCATGCAACGTTCCATGCCAGCAGGGTGGCTCCTTCAAGAAAGAAGGCATATGTTGCGGGATCCTCCTTCGCTAACCGGGGTAGAGGCTTGTCGATAAAGAGAGGCCGCGGGCGTGGTGTGTGGATGCGCGGGTCCACCGTCCTTGATGCAGCTGGACTCGAAGACTGGTAATCAGCTCCATCGTGACCGTCGCGTGACCGGTATGATGCTGAGGGGGTGTAGATCGTAGGCGCGGGATGGTTTTTGTGAGGGAGTGTAATTTCGGCGGGAAGCCTCAAGGAGAGATAGTGTGAGACAATGATCAGAAGATGAGCGATGTTAGAAAAAGACGTGGATATCTGTTCATGTGGAATACCTGTACCCGCCCTGTTAGTATGCCACGGGATGAATGACTGCTTGAAAGCCACCTCGGGACGGTGTGGACTTGCCATTCATATCCCTCAGGTCGACAATAAAACCACACCCAAGTACGTATGTCTCCCGACCTTGGCCCTTCTTCGTAGCCTTCCGGAGGCCATATATATTGGCGACTTCTCGACAAAGATAAATACGTGACTCCGCCGTCTTGCTATGAAGGGAATGCCAAACATGTTCCACCCGTTTGCTGGTATTTTGAACGCCCGCCAAGATTCCAGTTTCCCGCTCTTCTAGTTGGAAATTGGCAGATTCAGCATCTGACCGTCTTCTTGCTAGGACTTCTTTTTGCTTTGCAATCTTGGCTTTTTTGGCTTCTACCTCTATTTTCAAAGCCTCAAGCTGATGCGAAACCAATTCTCTCTTTGCCAAAGACACTGCATGTCGAGTGCTTATCGTTTGGAGGACCCAGCGTGGAGAGCAAGCTTTGTCTGTATCGAGCAGGTCTTGTGCATGTGGGGAAGGCTTATCCCAAGGGCTACCACATGTAACGGCGCTTTCGATTTGCTTTCCAAGGACTTCTTTCTCCAGAAGAACTTGGGTACTGTCGATTCGTAGTTGATATAGCTGATTGCGGGCACATGTCGGACAGTGGAAAGAAAGGCGGGAATGAGGGGCACGTGAGCATATAGAGCAGCTCATCGCAGACAATTCGATTTTATTTTGAGCGGTTTTCTGAGAGCGTAAGGGGCATTTCCATGTTGCGTTCCAGGATAATTATGGGTGCTACTTGAGTCGCCGAGAACCATATAGCGGGGTGAGAAGGGGTCATCAAGGAGATTCAAATCCCACATGACTCAAATAATATGCTGAGATAAAGGATATGAGCGGCCTCAAGTCATCTTTAGCCAATCCTTAGAGAAAGGAAGAGGAGAAAAGACGGGATGATGTGCACATGCACTTGTCGACGTCACCTGATCCGTTATCGCAATCTTATCTCCCGTTTTCGATAGGAACCTTTGAAACATCCACGAATCAAAACAAAAAGCGACTCCAAATTCCACTGAAACAATCGTTCGTTCTGATATGGCTTTGCTCTGACATATCTTCATACCAAGCCAACCAATTCAGTATGCAGTCAACACCAAACAAGCCCAGCAAGATTCCTCGACCGGGGACAATGTCACCCCGAGGCAGTCAAGGAAGCAAAAGCTCGGGCAGTGGGAGCTTCCAAGAGAACAAAAGCCCTCGCTCACCGCAATCACCGATCCAAGCTCCTACACCTGCCCCTATCTATGATGAGATCCCACTTGTCTCTGGGTTGACACAAGGACTCGAGGACTGCAACTGGGAACAACTCCAGGGGAAATATGCCGATGCAATGGAGGAACATGGCCGAGTAGAAGAGAATCTTCGTGTTGAAACGGCCAAGCTTCTTGAGGTAAGTTCTAAAAACACGCCCTACTTACAATTTCGTGTCTGAGCAACTGGTAGGTTTTCATGGCATGGTCTCAAACTACCGTTTCGCAAGACGAGAACAGGGCTTTGAAAAGGTTCAATCAATCCAGCTTTGGCTTAAGATAACGGACACATAATTAATTATCCACAGGTTCAAGACCCAAATGCAGCACGTCCAAAATTCCGAAGTCAATGTGGAAAACAAAAAGAAGCATTGTGAGTCCCCCTTTGTCCTCTTAGGATCACAAAGACTGATCGCTCATCTATCTAAAGATGTGGAAGTAGTAAAGGCTTTCCAAAATGCTCTCGCCTTGTTAAACGATCAAATGAAGATTTAAGCACATGAGCGACACGATGTTTATGAATTATGAGGTTATGTTACCCTATCCCTTCTGAAGACCAATCTTCCAAGACAGGAATTGAATCAATATGCAAAAGCCATCCATTATGTATTTCCTCACTTATATGATGGCCAAAAAAGAGAAGAAAAAAATTAACTAATTAACTAAATGTACTTACTACAAGTAAAGAGAAAGGCCGTTGAAATCCTTCATGACATTCATAGGAGACAGCTGAAAGTATCACCATTCATCATTGCAGGCAAAGGATTACAAGTTGATTTCTCTGGTAGTCACCATCATTTCTAAGGCCTTGGTGATTATCCTCGAGATCGTTCACTCCGGGCAGCTCTCCCTGTTATGTCTTGCCAGCTGGCGTTGAAGCGTCTGCCGGTATTGGCCAATAACCCTTCCTCCTCGGCTTCCTCCGCATCTTCATCGAGTTGGGCTTCGTCCAACTGGGGTGAACGGAGAAGGGAAGTAACAAAGACAATTAGATATAAGCCTGCGGTGTTGGTGTTAGATCAATGCGAAGATGGAATTCCGGTGGGAACGGAACGAGAAAAGACTTGCCTAGGAAGAAGAACTGAGCCCAAAAGAACACCACTCCAAAGAATGGGTAGTTCAGGGTGACTCGGTTCAAGAATGTGCTCACGACACTGGGCGTGCAAACTTGCTGCGCAGCAGGATTCTTTGCCAACTCTGAGCATGGCTTGATAAGTTCTTTGCTGTTTGAACAATCTGGATTTCTGGTGAAAGCTCCCGGGGCACGATCACAGAATGTCTGTGGGCCGAATGTGGCATACTGGGGGGCGACTACCATCGAAATGGAATAATTAAGTGCTAAAATGATCAGCATCAACATGGCGGTGGCTAGGAGTAGAGCCTGGGGAGATGTGTGGCCATGTCTGATTTGGAAAATCCTAATCCATAGGAAGCGGATTCCGACCACGGCAATTCCGACCACAGAACTGGAGAAAAACAGTAATACAAGGGCGGTAAAGATACCGTAGTCAAAGGGGAAAAACCTGGCGGATTTAACAAGCGCCCAGTTGATGGGGTTAAAGATGTTGACATGTGCGAGGATGTATCCACAACGATGCTTGCAGATCGAGTTTTTTGCTTTGTCGATTGCCGTTAAGAGCATCGATACCCACGTGAGAAAGGCAATGAATAGCAGCAAGATACCTCCCAGGAGCTTGAAGGGACGCAACACTGCCCCGAGTTTGTACCATGCCCTTATCAACCAGCTGCGGCCTCCGCCTTGGGATTCTTCGGCTAGACGTTGGCGCCGGATCAGGGTCCTCTCTTCCCGCACCAGTGTATCTAGTTCTCGGCGGTCCTTGGAGGACAGAAGCTCGGGGTCTCCGGCACATCGTCCCTCAAGCTGCCGTTGCCGCTCTTGGTTTATGTCAAGTTGTTGGGTAGTGCTTGCTCGCAAGGTAGCACTAGAAATTGATGGTGCAGTCTTCATCAAGCTGATTGGCAGAAGGGCCAGTCCCACGGATGTGTATACGACATAAAGACAGAGCCCAATTGTCATCAACAGGCCAAGAGCAAATGTGAGAGCACGCTCGCCATCTTTTCAGAGTCATATCAGTTTCACAGTTCTGCCCAATGCCAGAATACTCGAATACTTACGGTTTTCAGTCAGTAAGCGCTTGAAGTAATCCAGATCCATGTCATTCTTTCCCCGTGACACTGGGACGAAGAAACCAACTAGGAACAAGATCAGGACGACCGCAACGAACGAGAGCGTGTATTTAAGAGCACCCCAAATCCGTTGGCCCAGAGTTTGGTTCCCCTCCTCGCTCGCGACCTCGTCATATTCCTCATACCAGAAATATGTGAATGGAATGACCAGAAGACAGAGTAAGGCATCCAAGGAGTAGAGAAAATAGTAGATGATGGTCAAGGAATAAGTGATTCTGTCCACCACATCCTGCGTTGCCCAGTCCTTTCGCTGGCCTAATTTGGACGACGTAGTCGATGACACTAAAGCGACATCGACAGGAAGCAAGAGCACTGTTGCGAGAAGACTAGTAATAGATATGATGCAAGCCAGGGTGACTGAAGGAGATCGGTCGCGGGGGGTTTGGTAGACATAGATAAACACTGACGCCACTGCCAGTAGAATAGCTACCACCACCCCATACACAGCCCAGATGAGGGAAGTCTGAAGGAGTGCCATATTGAAGGATAGCAGTTCACACTTTGCACATTTGTTATGAGGTTTGCATCGACAACCCTAGCAAAATCCTGAAGGGGTGCCAGGAATGAGACTCACAATAATATCAAATCAAGATTCCAGCTTCCCTCCCGAAGCTGGCGATCGCCTGTGTCGTCATTGGTTATTCGACGCTAAACCAATTTGATCTTTACAGCAAAATGGCGGTAGGATTTATCAGGCAGAATATGTTGACCGTTTGATTCTGCCAGACCAGTCAGCTGACCCGCTCCCATCTCCGCTTTGTTTCCGCTTCAAAGGAGCTACAAACTTGAACTACACAAAGTAGAGATCAATCTTGATCTTGATCTTGATCACCTCTCGTTTTTGTATTAAAGCTTTTATTTGCGTCATCTCTCTTTTTGCTTACAAGGCTTCGCATTCTCAGTTTTCCGCTCCGAGGTTTGCAATTGCAATGTGCATCTCAGGCCATATCAAAAACACAATTTAGCTCATTGGTGGTTTTCTAGCGGTATCAAGCCTTTTACGAGCTTTGACGGCGGACGAAATCTTCAAATGCAGTGTTACACAGAGCTATTACCCCCAACGGGGGTCACCCATGCTTTGGCAGTTCCTTTCATCTCAGCAACCGCCAGCAATTTGGTTGTTGTCAGAACCTCTCTATTGCAGGTCTTCTCTCTCGTTAAGATCGTCTCCTCTCAACCACAGAAGGAAGTTCCAGAGCCTCTTTCTTCGCAATCCTCTCAGCCAGAAACGAAATTAGTGCTGGAAAAAGAATACCCACTGTCCGGAACCGTGACTGATTTAAGCCGCGTGAAAATCTTGAACACCAGGAGTGGCGGAGAAGCCATATTGATAGCAGTCCGCAATGCCAAGCTCAGCTTGATTGAGTGGGACCCTGAGCGTCGCGGGATATCAACAATTTCCATCCATTACTACGAGCGGGATGATCTGACTCGCAGCCCCTGGGTGCCTGATCTGAGCCGGTGTGGGAGCATTTTGAGCGTTGACCCAAGCAGTAGATGCGCGGTGTACAACTTCGGAATTCGCAACCTTGCGATTTTGCCCTTTCATCAGGCGGGTGATGATTTGGTGATGGATGACTACGATTCGGAACTTGACGGAGAACGCCCAAGTCAGAACTCTGGCGGAGGAGCACAGATTGAGAAGAGAAAAGAAGAACCAGACCACCAAACGCCCTACTCCTCGTCTTTTGTCCTGCCATTGACTGCCTTGGATCCTTCATTGCTACACCCCATAAGTCTTGCGTTCCTATACGAATACAGGGAGCCGACATTTGGAATTTTATATTCCCAAGTCGCAACCTCTACTGCCCTTCTTCATGAAAGAAAGGACGTTGTATTCTACGCTGTGTTTACGCTGGACCTTGAGCAGCGAGCTTCTACCACCCTTCTTTCGGTATCTCGTCTTCCTAGTGATCTGTTCAAGGTCGTGGCACTCCCACTTCCAGTAGGAGGTGCCTTGCTTCTTGGCTCAAATGAAATTGTTCATGTGGACCAGGCCGGTAAAACCAATGCGGTGGGAGTCAACGAATTTTCAAGGCAGGTTTCTTCATTTTCAATGACCGACCAATCGGACTTGGCGTTCCGCCTCGAAGGTTGCGTGGTTGAGCGACTGGGTGGTGATAGCGGCGATCTACTCCTAGCACTTGCATCCGGCAACATGGCATTGATCAAATTCAAACTTGATGGTCGGTCTGTCTCCGGCATTACTGTTCACTCTCTTCCAGCGTATGCAGGTGGAGATATCTTGAAGTCGGCCGCGTCATGTTCCACTTGTCTCGGGGATGGAAACGTTTTCATCGGCAGCGAAGACGCCGACTCGGTGCTCCTAGAATGGTCGCATACATCCGCCTCTACTAGGAAAGCCCGGCTTGAGTCAAAACAGACAGCTGATGGTCTTGATGATCTTTCGGATGAGGATGACCAGATGGAGGATGACGACCTTTATTCCTCGGCGCCTGGGCCGATACAAGTCGACAATCGCATGGGAACCGACAGTTCAACCCCCGAATTTTATAACTTTCGGCTAAATGACAAACTTTCTAGCATTGGCCCACTGAGGGACATCACTTTGGGCAAAGCTTTCTCGAATACCAATCGAAAAAGCCAAGCTACAACAGGAACTGTTGCTGCAGAATTGGAGTTGGTGGCATCTCAAGGATCAGACAGAGGCGGTGGCTTGGTAGTCATCAAGCGCGAAATTGATCCTTTGACTACCATGTCTCTGAAAGTCGATGATGCGGATGCTGTTTGGTCAGCTAGCGTTACAAAAAGGAGAGGGGCTTCCAGCACAGACAACCCGTCTTGTCAATATGTGGTTATCTCTCGGTCTACGGATTCGGAGCAGGAGGTAAACGAGGTCTTCATCGTGGAAGAACAAAGCTTGAAGCCTTTTAAGGCACCGGAGTTCAACCCAAACGAAGATTGCACGGTTGATATTGGATCTTTGGCAGGCAATACTCGTCTAGTTCAGGTTTTGCGAAATGAAGTCAGAAGCTATGACATAGGTGCATTCTACTCCAGCGTGCTAGAAAGCATTACATGCGCTAATGTTGAACCTCTACAGACCTCGGACTGTCACAAATCTATCCCGTTTGGGATGAAGACACCAGTGATGAACGCGTGGCTGCGAGCGCAAGCTTTATAGATCCTTATCTTGTGATTATTCGGGATGATTCATCAGTATTGCTCCTACAGGCAGATGAAAGTGGTGATCTCGATGAAGTGTCGCTTTCGAGTGAGATTAGCTCGTCACGATGGCGCTCCGGATGCCTTTATCACGATAATTCACAGTCATTCAGCATTGCAAACTCATCGTCGAAGGACTCTTCAGAAGATGAGGTGCTTCTATTCCTGTTGAATCTGGAGTATACGTTATCGGTAGGTCGTCGCGAAAAGAACATTCAAAGCACTGGTTCTGATTCACATCACAGATCTTCCGACTTTCTGGCATGAAGTTGATCGCGATCATTGAAGGCGTCGACTGCTTACCACCCGTATTGTCGACCGAGCCGCCCAAACGATCCAATACTCGCGAAACCATGACAGAATTTGTTGTTGCCGACCTTGGTGATAGTTCTGGTCTTTCACCTTATCTGATTGTAAGAAATCTTTGTCAGTCCGTGGCTTTTTTGGTATCTAACTCAACCATTCTAGGTTCGAACCGAAAATGACGACCTTGTGTTCTACAAACCAAGCCTAATCCCAGCAAGTGATGGCCATGGGTCGTCTCGTTTGCAATTATTCCGAGACTCAAATCATGTTCTACCAAAAAGCCCTTCAGGGGAGGCATCATCTCAAATACAGAAGCAACAGCGGTTGAGGCCGTTGAGGATCCTTCCTAATATCTCAGGGTTTAGCACCATATTTATGCCGGGAGCTTCATCAAGCTTTGTGTTTAGGACAGCAAAGAGCTCCCCGCACATCATTCGTCTTAGAGGAGGCTTTACACGTTGGCTAAGTTCATTTGACTCGGTGGATACTGGGCGTGACAATGGCTTCATTTATGTTGATTCTCAGGTGAGACTCTTTATCCACAGTTGTGATGCGATCTACATTTACTAATTCTCCTTTTGTAGAACTGTGTCCGGGCTTGTCAACTACCTTCCCAAACTCAATTTGACTATCCGTGGACGTTGCGCAAAGTTCCAATTGAAGAGCAAGTCGATTTCTTGGCCTACTCTACGTCTTCTGAGACATATGTTCTCGGCACAAGCCGCGAAGGAGACTTCAAGTTGCCGGAGGGTGATGACCTGCACCCTGAGTGGCGGAATGAAGGTTTGTGATTGCTTGAAGCCTTTCCCATCATGCTGTGCTAATTTATACCAAGAGCTATCATTCTGCCCGAAAATACCCGAAAGCAGCATCAAGGTCGTCAGTCCCAAGACATGGACCATCATTGACAGGTAGAACTCCAACAAAGCTCGAGGCATGATGAGCCCGAATACTAATATTTATAGTTATCCTCTGGATCCCGATGAACAGGTGACAGCAGTGAAAAATGTGAACATTGAGGTTTCGGAGAATACGCACGAGCGGAGAGATCTTATCGTCGTCGGGACCGCCATTGTCAAAGGGGAAGATATGCCAGCTCGCGGGACGATCTATGTCTTTGATGTGATTAAAGTCGCTCCAGACCCCGAAAAGCCAGAGACAGGCCACAAACTCAAGCTAATCGGCAAGGAGTCAGTGAAAGGTGCAGTGACGGCACTGTCTGGCATCGGTGGTCAAGGGTTCGTAATCGTGGCCCAGGGACAAAAGTGCATGGTCCGAGGTCTCAAGGAAGACGGGAGCCTGCTTCCCGTTGCATTCATGGACATGCAATGCTACGTCACTGTCGCGAAAGAGCTCAAGGGCACTGGTATGGTTATCCTGGGAGATGCCGTGAAAGGACTCTGGTTCGCCGGCTACTCGGAGGAGCCATATAGAATGACACTCTTCGGCAAAGACCCCGAATACCTGGAGGTGGTGGCAGCGGACTTCCTCCCTGACGGGAATAAGCTGTATATGCTAGTCGCTGACAGCGACTGCAACCTGCATGTCCTGCAATACGACCCCGAAGACCCCAAGTCCTCCAACGGCGATCGACTGCTCAGTCGAAGTAAATTCTACACTGGCAACTTCGCATCATCGGTAACTCTTCTGCCTCGAACGGCAGTTTCATCGGAGCGCACCGAATCATCCGAAGAAGGAATGGACCTGGATGAGACCTTCGCGAGACACCAGGTACTCATCGCTTCGCAAAACGGGTCTTTGGCGCTTGTGACGTCGGTTGCCGAGGAGTCATACCGTCGGCTATCCGCACTACAGTCTCAGCTAATCAACACCGTCGACCACCCTGCCGGTCTGAACCCGCGTGCTTTCCGAGCCATTGAAAGTGATGGCGCTGCGGGCCGGGGTATGGTTGATGGTAATCTATTGCGTCTATGGCTGAATATGGGCAAGCAGCGACAGACTGAGATTGCGGGCCGGGTCGGTGCGACGGAATGGGAGATCAAGGCGGATCTGGAGACTATTGGCGGTGATGGACTCGGATATCTATGATACCGGAAACAGATGCCTTTTGCATTAGTTTGATGAAATTACAAAAGCGGACTCATTGAGTGAGCTTACTCTTTCAATTAAATCCTATTATACGTCTCCGGAAGATGAAAGACAAGTGGTCAACCCGAGACGGGATTATAATATATTGATGGCATGAGAACATGTATGAAGGTTCTCTCGGGCTCTGCAGCGAAGCCCCATCACGATCAAGTGAATAGCGTGATATCATGACACAATGGGATATAACTAAACCACAACCAAAAGGGCATAAAGAAAGAGAGATAAAAAGACCCCAGTGCCAATCCCAATCCGGTCCAACGTGGGTAATCCAAATAAATCCAAGTAAATCCAAGCCCTAAATCAACCCCCCAAAACAAAAAAAAAAAAGAATGAAATCAAAAAACACCTCAGCACGCCGCATTCGCTATTTGCGCCTTGCGCGATTCGAATTCACAGATAAGAAAATCATCCGCCCCCCGAACCCCCAACCCAAACAAATGACGCAGCAATATCAGTAACACATTCGGTATGTCAGCTCGGAATCAATCATGTTTTGGGGCTCTGTGTTTCCCCATGAAACCACAAAGTCAAGTCTAAAAAGAGCAGGTAAAAAATCAAGAAACACCCCATCCTAGAGTGATAATGCAGATGCGAGAAGGGAAAGACAAACAACACCCGGCACCGTTAGCCCGATATCCCAGTACTAGGGAGTTTAGAACACATCTTCTGCTGCAAAGTACCGTTTGCTCCGGCCTCTAGAGGCCACAAATTTCATCTCCGGCATATTAGTGTGATGCACCACATGTGGTCGATAGACAGCGTCGACGGGGGCTTGCCAGTCATCCATGCCGAGAGGAAAGTACTCGTAAAGAAGATCAGTGCTTTCGTTAGGGAAGGGGAGCGAGGATGCGAATGACTGGGGCAAGTTGGCAGTCTCTAGCAATGGCATGGATGAAGCAACACTCCGTGAGGGGGTCTGAGAGACAGCATGAGAGAGCTTGCGCATCTTAGAAGGCGGGGCAGATTGGTCGAGACCCAGCGATTGCTGATGTGGTAACTCGGCAGCAAAAGGGGACACCATCTTTGGTTCCAGGTGGAGGTTAGGGTCACCACCTTCTTCCTCGTCTAGCAACGACAAATTGATCGGTGCAGTGGCCGCTGTTGTAGAATTGACCCGGCGATGTGAGTCCGTCGCCTGGGAGAGTTGCTCCGGGCTGGAATGACGAAACATGGACTTTGGGACATGAGACATGACATTGTTTGATGCGGACTGCGGGATGGGGGTCCAATCCGGTGTCGCTTTGGTCTGCTGCATGATGCTCGGCGGGGGAACGGACGTGGTTTCAGGAGAGCTGCTCTGGGCCGCTGGTTTTGTCTTGGCTGGAGTCACGCTAGCACGACGCGGGACGGAGTCGCTTGTTGGCGTGCGGTTTATGGCAGAATTCGAGGAGTTGGCCTGGGCATTCTTTCGCGAAGCAGCAGCACTCCCGCTGAGAGGGAGATCTTTGCGCGACTGAAAGTTGCGTGGGCTGCGGCCACGAACGATGACGGGACCTGACTGCACCTCTGAGATGGGGATCTTTGCACCAGTGGATAAAGTCGCGACCACCTTGAGTCGGACGACAAAATGTTGCTGTAGCTCCTTTCGGCGACCATTGTTGGCCGTCGCGACACGGAATTGTAAGCGTTTCCAAGCGATAGGGAAAGTTGCATAGTCCGAGTCCAGATCCTGGCCTGCCATGATGTCCAAGGGAATTGGGGGAGGTTCCTTCTCAATCTTAGCACCGGTGCTAGGGTTGTTCTCCTCCGGAGCCGGGCCAGAATTGGCCGCCGCCGCCGAGGGGGTCTTCCACGGCACCGAGATGATCTTCACTGGGTTTCCTTCCACGGATTCTGTGGCTGATACGGTGAGTTCCTGGGCGAGGATGGGGATTCGGTCGCCTTGGTCGGTCATGATATAGCGCATTCCGCGGGGCAATGTTACCGAACCGGTGATTTGGAACAGATTTCGACGATAACACGTCAACTCGGCACCTTGTTGTGGCGGGGCATTTTCTGAAGGGGATGTTGTATAGGGGGACTCAGCGAGAAAGAACATCCCGTGCAACTGCGCCGACACCGATAAGGAGGTTCGGCGCATGGAATAGTCGAGGAGCGTGAAGTGGTATACCGGTATCGAAAAGCTTAACAGCTTGTTGTTGTGGTCGATCGACGAGTCCTGGGGTTGTTCCTGGGGCGCTGGGTCAAAGGGCGCCACCATCTCGCTGAAAGGGTCATCGTATGCAGAAGAGAAACGCCTCAGTTGATGTGATAGATTAGGAGGCGCAAAGTTGGCGAGATCCTCACTAACTTGGAATTAGCAAAACCCATTTCACAGTCGAGCGGAGTGGATAATCCACCCCCTCTCGTCCCGCTTGGAGATCTAATCACCTAACAAAGGTCTCGGAATCGAAGTTGGAACGGTGATCCGGCAGATCCAGGCCGGACATCGCATTGAGATAGTCGGTGCTCTGCAAATTCCCAAGTGACAATGGACTGGCCAAGTATGGTGGCATCGCCATAGTATCGAAGCCCTCCATGGTAAGAGGTTATGCGATACGGGAGGCACACCCGTGGATGATGGGAGGAAGAGTTATAGAATTGCCTAATATATATAGGGACAGTGGAGAGAAAGAGGAGAGAGGGAAGTAAAATAGAGAGAAAGGGTAAGAGAAAGAGGTTGAAGAGAAGCCAATGAGTAGACAAGACCTGGGGAATGCTGCAACGGGAAAGATAGACTAAGGCGGGAGCGAAGGCGGAGAGGACATTTGAGACGGAAATGGAAATGCCTAAATGTAAAGAGAATTAGAGTGTATCTAAACAATAAAAGAAGAGCAAATCATCGAGGAGGAAAGAGAGAGAGAGAGAGAGGAATCTCGACCTTCTGCACCCAAACGATCAACGGATTCGGGGAATAGTGGAGCCGCGGTTTTTGCGGAGAACGAACGCAGCGCTGAGTCATCATTTTCTTTTTTATAGAAAACAAGTTTTATGTTTTATTCTTTTATTCTTTTTGTCGTTTTGTCTTTTTTTCTGTTTTATATTTTTGAAAATGTTTTAACGTTTAATGTTAAATTACATTTTGATTAATCTCTTTTTAATCTTTTTTTTTGGGTCCTGAGTAGTACGGAGTATCTCAGACAATTCATATCCAATAACAATTTAACATGCAAATCCCTCAGCACCGATGGGGTAAGACTTGATCGCCGGCTCTCGGCAATCATCTCTCGCTGGGCCCTGAAGATCAAGTTTGATATTGTTATATGGATAATTCCCAATATAGCATTCTATACGGGGTATATGCTCTGATACTACAAGTAGTCTGTACCTAATACAAATTGTACAAATCTCAGATTAAATTCACTTTAACGATACATACCCACCTGCCTATTAAGGTACTACTGCTTCGGGTCGACCCTCCTGAAAGCGCCACAAATATAATATTATTATTAATAAATGTTAGAGTATTGAGGAGTTATCATTGCACCTTGTGTCTCTGTAGGTCTGGATGAATGTATATCTATATCTATATCTATAGCTGTTCCAATATTCCAACTAATGCATCTATATTGTACATAATTCCGTTCTCACATCTCGACAATGCAATCACATTCGTCTCGAGGATGATCATCGTCGGCCGTCTGACATGCAGCTGGAGGGGCCAACCCACATCCAATCAGAATATGGTAATGGGGCAGAAAGCGGTGCCCCCGTACTTCGCTGGACCCTGTACTTTCGCTATTAACGCCCCACTGGAAACGGCAATACTAACAATCTGCAATCTGCAATCTGCAATCTGTAATGTTATCATGCATGTAATATTTTGAGCATTTGGATAAGTACCTCGGTAGCCTTGAAGTCGAGCTGGTTGTTCTCGGACCCGGCGACGTCCGTGGGTCTGCTACAGATCCAAGTTCATACTTCATATAAATTTGTACGGAGTACGGAGTATAAGTATGTTTGTAGTTAGTTCTTTATACACGGTACATGTGCACTTTACACTTTATTTCTTCGTAACCTTGGAAACCCTCTCTATATTTCATAAAACACAAACAAAATCCGTTGTGGAAGGAGATACAGCCTGGTCCAGGGGCTTGTCAGACAGTAAGAGAATGGGAGACTGAGTGGCGAGAGAGTAAAAGAGAAGCTTCCTCTCTTTCGCATGTGAATCAGAAGAGTCTGTGCATTTACCCGATTTGATTATCTCTTTCGCTTTTTTTCCCTTTTTTTTTTCCTTTTTAAATTCTTCTTCCGGCGCGTTTCCTGATGCAGCCTACCAAGTATACCAAGGTTCTGACCACGGGAGCCACCCACGGTTGGACATGGCGCCAGTTCCAAGGTTTCAAGGTTCCAAGGGGAACATTGAACCTTTGGAAGCTCCAGCCCTTGAGACCTCGCTTTCAACGGTGCCGGATCTAACCTTTCAGTTTGGGAGATCCCGAAAAGCTTCATGTATATAGAGTAGTATATTAGTATATAATATATATTCTAGGTAGTACATCCACTCAGGATATATCTGCAACATTCCTGGGATCGTAGATCAAGAGTGTAGACCTCGAGACTCCCAGTTTAGCTGCGAAAAATAAAAAATAAAAAAGGTTCCGCTTGTACAACTGAGGGATTTTTAACGCAAACAGAAAACTAAATTGGTTCGAAACTCTGAACCAATAAACTTATTGGCCCGGGTCAAAGTTAGGCCCCGAGGCCCGAGAAGCCCGTTTGGGGGGTTTCGATTTCTTTGATTCTATATAGAAAACACGGAGAAAAGAGAGAATAGTCTTCTTTATATACTAATTCCTTCTGTCACATTTACTGAAATCAGACGAAATACTCCATAACACAGGCCCTTTTCTTTTTTTTTTCTCTTTTCGACCAAAAAAAAAAAAAGCGGGTTGGCTTTTGTCCGCCTCCGGCGCCAAAGCGGAGCTCCGTTCTACAGGGAATTCCCACAGTTCCCACAATTCCCCCAATTCCCCCATAAAACCCTGAAGCTAAGATGTGCATTGTCCGTAATAAATCGAGTTTAGCCTTCGTGGTCCAACGGACCTCCGGTCCAGTAAGATCTCGGCTTTAATTGTGATGCCTTCTGAAAGTTAAAGGGTTAAAGGGTAATTACGGAGAAAATTAATATCAACCTTGGAATTCCTCACAGGCTTAATTAATCTTGGAACTTGCGGTTCCTCCTTAGTGTGTAGACCGATTCATTTAACCTGTATTTTGACACCCTGCGCTAGGTATAGATCTATTTATTGGCTCAATGTTGCAACTAGAGCAAATCTAGTGTTGCTATTACCACTATGTATTTAGTTATTCAATTTAATCAACTTTGCTTTAGAAACAGACGATAGTCAGATAAAAGGTGCTTACCATTGCGCCAGCCAGGCTTCACTATTTGGAAACCACCACATTTGATGAAACGAGCCAATTCCCACTATACAAATCCCCATGTTCGTCCATTCGCTTTTATGAAGCTCAACATCAGTAGGAGGCATTTGCACAGTCGGAAGGCTTCAGAATCAAGTCGACAGTTATGGGAATAGCTTCAATTTACAGTAATCGTAATGAGCCCGGTGACCAATAAAAGTATTGATTTATTGACTTGATTGGACCGAACGACTTTCTGTCCTACCCCAAAGACTCTAAAGACACAGATAATAGAAAATACCTTGATACCTAGCTATGTGGGAAAAGAAACTCGGAAGAAACCGATACTGGATCGTGTGGAACAGAAGTAAATGGACCAGATCCAATTGAGTATATATAAAAAAGAAGCAGAAAAATATATAGAAAAGATAAAATAAATGCCAAACCCAATGCGATATGGATATCATAGACGCGAATAAACCAGAACCGAAAATAGTAGAAAGGAAATGGAAAAAACTGAGAGTCGAATCAAGTCTGATACCTACTACGCATGCATCATCGTCCATGTAGCTGCGTCACAGTTCACTTCCTCGAAGCTGTGCAGCATAGTGAAGCCCATCGTGGAGAGATGGTCGAAGTGACCGTCGCCGTCGACCTATGTTTGGTTAGAGAATGATCGTAGAAAAGAAACAAGCAAACATACACAATCCATAACCACAGCATCGGCGCTTAACTTCCGGATCTGCTTGATAGCTAGCAGGATAAGGCCCTGCATAACCGCGGAGTAATCTTCACCGCAAGGGGAAATGACCGGAGATGAAATGCCTCCGACAGAAGCCTGCGTGGCGCGCAGCACGGGCATGTGCTCTGCCAAGGCAGATCGCACATTGTAAATCACGACACTCCCGAGTATGACCCCGTCAGAGGGCCGCTTGGCCCGAATGATCCCGCAATTAGGCGCATCGCCCAGAGCCATGCGGTATATGTCGGCCACGCCTTGCCGCGCATATGTTTTAATGTGGTCGAGGATCGCCGGCGCAAAATCCCAGCCATACACGAGGTCGTATGAGACCTCGGCACTCTGCAGCGTCGCAGTGAGACCTTCGGGCGGCACCCATGTCGACAGGTTGCGCAGGATCACGCTGCACACTGGTCGGGAAAGGGCGGTGTTCCACCCCATATTCGCGAACCATTGCCGCAGCCGCTTACGCTCCACAGGGTTGACAGTCGGGATGCCAAGGTAGATTCCTGGTAATCGGGATCCTAACTGGAAGCGTCTCATCCCGCTCCGCTGAAGTAGAGTCCGAATCGCGCGGCTGTGGAGTGAATGTCCGATTGATAGTTTCCTTCGAGAAGGGTCCACAATCAGACAGGCAAGCACGCCGGTGCCTGTTGATCGAAAGAAGTAGGTCGCGCAGAACCCATAGAGGGCATGTGTGCTACTGTTCCGGACAACAAAATGGGCTTCGTCGACATCCTCCTTTCGTAGCAAGAAGCTGCTACTGGTAGCTCCAAGAAGTTCCGACGGCTGGCCCAGTGCATAGTCGGCACGGACGGTATCGAGCAAAGCATCCAAGGCGAAAGCGTCGCGATCCTCGTTCCAATTTTCGACAAGCCAGTGCTGTCGAGACTGGTGGATCTTCTGCGTTCGACCAATGGAGCCGGGAAGGGCCGCTGAGGGTGTCAAGTCGCCATACAAGACCTTGACCAATGCTTGGAGAGCTGTTTCGGTGAAGTCATACGTGCATATATAAGTACCAATTGAGGAATCCATGGCAAAATCATACGGCGAGCTAACTGCCACCACAATTAATGGCCTCTCGCGGCGTTCACCAGATGAGTTATACTGTGATTGACAGATCATGGAGACATGTTTCGAGAACCCTTGCTGATATAGATTGCGATTCGCATCTGCCGTGACAACGACTACAGCACTCGCTCTTTGAATGAGGTCTTCGTGGATGGGACGCACACCATTGGAAGTATAGGAGGTGTGCAGCACGCGCCCGTTCCTCTGCCGCGACAGTGATCGTCCAAGTTCTTTGAAGACACCCTCTCCACTCAAAACCGACGAGGTTCGTTCTGAAGATAATGCATGCGCAGACTCTGTGACCGAAAGAGAAACTGCTGATGTTGGGAGTGGCTTGACTAGCGGAGTCAGAAGCAAAAGTTCTTCGTCTGCCTCGATGACATTAGACAACGGAAGTAAATTATTCTTATCTCTCATCACTGTGATGGAAGAATTGTAGGCTCGGGTGGAAAGGTTGGTATGCGAGGGTTGCATCTGTGTAAGTGAAGAAAGCCCCGGAGGGTTCAGTGCCTGTTCCCACGAAGTACACCGTGCCTTCAAATCCAAAACGCGGCGCAACGATTGTTCAATTCGCTGACGGCCGATGATACCGTTCTCCACGCCGAGTTTCAAGCCGTTGATGGCTTCTTGTTGGACCGGGAATGAACGACATAAAAGGATGACATCGCAGCCGGCGTTCTTCGCCATTACCGTGCCACCTCCTACTCCAATGTTATGTGTGAGCGCCTCCATTTCCAAGCATTCGGAAACGACCACCCCTTGAAATTGGAGATCCTTTCTCAACAGCTCGTCAACCACCTGATCACTCAGACAGGCGTGCATCACGTTCATGCCAGCTGATGATAATGAGACACCTCCCACCATCATGGCATCTAGGCCTTGACTTATAGCGTTGCGAAAGGGTACAAGTGCGCTGAGACTGAGTTGTTCCAGGGATTCCGTAATAATTGGGACATCCGTCTGGGAACCGAGAAATTCCAAGTTACCATAAGATGGGAAGTGTTTTCCACAAGTCACTAAACCTGCTTCTTGGTACCCCTTCATGAACTGGACGCCATATCGAGACGCCTCTTGGGGATCATCGCCAGCGGTACGAACGCCTAATGGTTGGTTTCGCACATTGGTCAAAACATCCAAAACGGGCCCTAAGATCCAATTGACCCCAACTGCCTTGAGTTCCTGTGCTGTCGCGACAGCCACATCGTGGGCTAAAGATTTGGACCCAGTGGCTGCGATGCCCATGGTACTAGGAAATTGGCGAATATATATTTCATCGTATAAACTGTTGACACCACCATTCTCCTGGTCCATGGCAATTAGTAACGGGACGGGATGGCCTGCATCACGCGCAATGGTCTGTAATTCCAAGACCAATCTGGTTGTATCCTCGGCCGCTATGAATGCGTCAGTGACTGTCCAAGATGCTATTGATGAAGGGCCATTTTAAAAGATACATTTCAGATTTTTCGCAGATAGCAGCACCGCGCCCAAGTGGTAATTCTCAATAAGTGATCGAATCTGTGGGTTGACCGAAGTTCCATCAAAGCCCATCATAAAGAGCTGGCCCATCTGCCTATGTCATGTCAGCGTACCCGAGGTGCCATATTTCCTAAACTGGAAATAGTCTAAATAACCCTCAACCCCAGAATTGACAGTTAGGTTCCACAGTGAAGGGAGATACCCCGACAGGCAGATTTTGGGGGGCGAGGATTAACGCCGATAGGGGATGAGTCAAGCGAAACAAGAGAATTGACTTACCTATCTAGGTCCTCCCAGCCCGGGGGCAGCATGTCCTCTTTCCGGGCCATCGCCCGAGGAGGAATGCCTGCAGCGGCCCAGAGAGGTAGGATGCGGAGGGTGCAATGTCGGGAGATCCAAGGTGAGGACACCGCAAACGTCTGACAAGTAAGGAATATGAAGCCAGTGCACGCGTAGTCAGGTGACAGGGGGGTTAAAGGGTTGCAGGAGTCAAAAAATCGGACCTCGGGAGCTTTGTCTTTCTGCCCCAGAGCCGCAAATGTCGGGGAAGAATTGGGACTAGAGAGATAAGGAGATAGGGGAGAAACTCCGCTGTCAGGGTCACGGGATCTTGGCATATTCTAGATTTTATGTACATTGTTATATGTAGTTACTTGGTTATGTATGACTATATTCAAGAAAATAAGTATAAGTACATACTCTCCGCACACAATGTATACTGTTTCCATAAGATACGTCGGAGATTATTGAGAAGAGATCATAATATATATATACCCATGGACACCCAAAATGGACTGTCACGTGATCTGTATGTAACTGTAATCCGGATCCAATTCTAAGTCACGTGCCCCATCAATACCAATACCATACCCGGCTACGACGTTACAAGCTACAACGTCCAGGGTTGCACTGGACCATATGTTCTCCAGCTTTTTGCCGACATCACCGGATGCAACTCCTACACTTCTCAAATGGAACCTTCAGACCACCATGTGCATGATGGAGCTCTATACTCCAATCAGAATGCCTGTTTCCTTTTTTTTTCCCGTCATCGCACTCTTGGCTTGGTTGTTGGGCCCCATGGAATACACCCGAGTGGACCTTGAGACCTTGATAGAAACCGTGGAATTGCCCAAATGAAGTCAATGGCTATCTCAGTGGATTCTTCTTTGTCCAGGATGCGATAACCCGTAGACGTCAATCCGGATAGACCCCCTGAAGGCCCCCAGTCGTAGAGGGGGAGGCAACCATCTAGCACGTGTCTATGTATCTATACGACGTTCTCTTTTTGTCACTGTCGTACACTCCACCAAAACTGTAACCCATATGGTCCCTTGTACCTTATCGAATGTTCTCTTTTCTTTTAGATATCAGCTTACTTCTTCCCTTCCTTATTTTCCCATACTTCTTAGCCCTGTCTCCAACTTCCAAAGACTCGTGACGTAATTATGTGAGTGACAGTCCTCTATATCTTCTATATATCGCATTCTGGCATACTAATCTATTGGCTTCTCAATATAGGCGTGTCATTATCAGAGAAGATCCTCGTGAGGTGTCTGTGTATATTGCAGACTACATTATCAGTAAGCTGAAGCACAGATCCTCGATGCGCTGATGCGCAAATACGGAGACTAACTCTTCCCTCTTTAGGCCGCATCAAGTCGTTCAATCCGACCCCCGAGCAGCCGTTCGTGCTTGGTTTGCCTACTGGTAGCAGCCCTGAACTCATTTACAAGATCCTCGTGCAGCGTCATCGCGCCGGCGAGATATCCTTCAAGAATGTCGTGACTTTCAATATGGTATGCGCGACAACAGTCACGGAGTAAAACAGCCTACTAACTCCCAATACAGGATGAATATGTCGGTCTGCCTCGCGATCACCCCGAGTCCTACCACAGCTTCATGTACAAGCACTTCTTTTCACACGTGGACATCCTACCGCAGAACATTAACATCCTGGACGGCACTGCGACTGATCCTGTAGCCGAGTGTGCATCGTTCGAAGCACGGATCGCCCGCTACGGTGGCATCGAGCTCTTCCTGGGTGGAGTTGGACCAGATGGCCATATTGCCTTCAACGAGCCAGGCTCCTCACTGAACAGCCGCACGCGCGTCAAGACACTGGCCTACGACACCATTCTGGCAAACTCCCGTTTCTTTGGTGGCGACACGGACAAGGTGCCCCGCATGGCTATGACTGTTGGTATTCAGACTATTATGGATTCCCGTGAAGTGGTGATTGTAGCCACCGGAGCGCACAAAGCGTTTGCCGTGCAGAAGGGCCTCGAGGATGGCGTGAACCACATGTGGACCCTCTCCGCACTGCAGCTGCACCAACACCCGCTCATCGTCTGCGATCGCGACGCCACTCTCGAGCTCAAGGTCAAGACCGTACGGTACTTCGAATCGATCGAGCAGGCCGGCACCGATGCCCGCACTCAGGGACCGGCTCTCGTTTATCGTCCTCGGACTTACGTCCCGGCCCCACTACCAGCTAGAACGCCCAAGTCCCAGCAGCCTACTCCCGATGGCACCCCCGAGAAGGTGCCAAAAGATCTCCGTATCAACACTGAGCTGCAACGCCGCGCACTGGAAGAAGAGGAGCTCACTCCAGATAGCATGTCCTCGCGTCTGGTCGACTCAGCCATTGGCGGTATCGACGGTGCGCTGAAGAGCGACCTTATCTTTGATCGCATGGGCACCAGAATGACCACACTCTGATGGTGAACACCTCTCGAATTTGTGGCATTTCCATTCAGCGGGTTTCTTTTCGGTTTAGTTTCCCTTTTTCCCTTTTCTTTTCTTTGTAAGGGGAGAACGGAAAGATGGGTTCTGTCTTTTACTGCTTTGGCTTACAGGATCCATGGGTGTTATCTAAGGAGTTTCTCTGGTCATTTCAATTATTCCTGGCTTGATAGATGCGTTTTCTAGGGGTTAAGTGACATCAAAGATTTTAGCTATGGATAATTCAAGCTGTGTACAATTAATCTAAATCTCCATATTTATACGTGTGTACATATGTATGTAGCGTAAAGTCGTTTGAGGTCAGTATATATGCCTTATCGGTGCGCTTGTGGACTTCCAGCACAGAAATATCAGAAACATATACAAATGCCTCAGTAACAGAATGAAGATACAGAAAGAGCCTAGACTAATTACTTAATTGTGGCGCTCGAATTGTTCTATATTCCGTACATTTTATGCTCCTTGCTTTTTGTGTCGTACATTGCATGACATATTAACATTATAGCTTGGCGAAGACACTGACGACGGCACCGCTCATATCAACCAGAGTGCTCTTGTTCTGCAGCCAAGCCTCAATACCGCGACGACCATTCTCCACGCCCAGACCGCTCTTCTTCCAGCCACCGACAGCCATCTCAGCAGGGCTCTCGCCCCACGTGTTCACCCAGGTAATACCAGCCTGCAGCTGGTCAATGACGCGGTGAGCCAGGTTCAAATCCTTAGTGAAGACGCCAGCAGCAAGACCGAGTTCAGTAGTGTTGGCGCGTCGCACAGCCTCCTCGACGGTGTCATAGTACAGGATGGACATAACGGGACCGAAGATCTCCTCTTTAACGATTCTCATGGAGTCAGTGCAGTCGGTGAAGACGGTCGGCTGGACCCAGAAACCGGCTTGCAGATCCTTGGGCACCGTAGGCTTCTCGACACCACCACAGAGCAAGGTGGCGCGGTCAGACTCAATACCGTGGCGAATGTATGCGACAACCTTGTCGTAGTGAACTTTGGAGCTGAGGGGACCGAAGTTGGTCTGCTCGTCAAAGAGCGGGCCAGCCCGCACATATTGGATCTTCTCGAGCAGACTCTTCTCGAAAGCAGCCTTCATGGTACGCGGGACAAAGACCCGGGTGCCGTTGGTGCAGACCTGACCTGTGCTGTAGAAGTTGGCCATCATGGCGCCATCAACGGCGCTCTCTAGCTCAGCGTCCGGGCAGACAATCAAGGGGCTCTTGCCGCCCAGCTCCATTGTCACATATTTCATGTTTCCTGAGGCAGCGCCTGCGACCTTCATACCGGTTGCCACTTGGCCGGTGAAGGAGACCTTGGCGATGAGTGGGTGCCCGGTCAAGTAGGCACCGACATCACCGGCACCGTTGATCACGTTGAAGACACCATCGGGGAGGCCGGCCTCGGTGTAGATTTCTGCGAGGGTCTGACCATGAAGCGGGGTGTATTCACTGGGTTTATAGACCATTGTGTTACCGGCGGCCAAACAGGCAGCGGATTTCCAAAGGGCACTGAAAATATCCAAGTCAGCTTCTTTTCTTCTCCGGTGCAGCAAAAGCAGGATCGAAGAACTTACATCTGGATGGGGTAGTTCCAAGCACCAATGCCGGCACACACACCCAGAGGGGACTTCTTAGTGTATACCCAGGCATCCTCGCGGAGTTGAGTAGTCTCGCCGTTGAGACCACCACCACCAATGAAGTTGGCATAGTACTCCAAAACATCGGCGCCAGTCGTGACGTCGACGGTGCTAGTCTCAGTAAAGGCCTTGCCGGAGTCCAAAGTCTCGACGCGTGCAATTTCATCGTTCCGCTCCCTTAGCAGGGCAGCGGCCTTGTGAAGAATCCGAGCACGAGCAATCAGCGGGGTCTGCGCCCAAGCAGGGAATGCGCGATCGGCAGAAGTAATGGCGGCATCGACGTCCGCGTTGGAGGCAATTTGGATGTCGGCCAACGGAGTTGCAGTGGCGGGGTTGATAGTCTGGAATGACTTGCCGGAGGTTGCGGCTTGGGCCTTGCCATTGTAATATAGCTGACGAGGTGGGAAGGAGAGCGACATGATTGATTGTGTATATGAACAAGGAAGGTCATACAATATATAATAGGATACGAAGATAAGAGAAATGATAACTAACTAGACCTCGGGAAAGAATAACCTACACCGCCTTATAGTTTCTCCGAAGTAAAAGCCAAAAAAGTGGGGGGCATGTATCCAATCTGCTAGTCCGATTACGGTGTAGTGTACTCGGTACTCGGCCGCCCAGCATAATCAGTACGTAACAGTCAAGTACTAAGTACGCCATCCGGTCAGCGGCTGAAGGTGGCTGAAAAACCTTGGGATTGTTTTGCGGGTTATCTTTAACCAGATTCGTCTTGAACATCTTCTTATGGCTTGAAAGTCGGGAATTTCATACTAAGAAAGGCATTTCTTAGCGGAAATCGGTGAAAAGTAAGAAGAAAGTAACGTACGCTCTAGCATCGGAAGGGAATTCCTATCATGGACACACCTCCTCTTTTCCCCAATTTACGGATATCAACGGACACATTGAACAATTCATACCTAGTACTTATGCCGATGAAGAAGAGCTGATACCCGGCCGTTAAGAGTCGGTGGACATCATATTATCTAAACCATCTCCGACACTTCTCCCCACTTTTTAGTGATCGCCACCACTCAGAGGTCAAAGATTCGCCGAGTCTAACGGGAAAGAGAAAAAAGAAAGAAAAAAGAAAAAAAAAAAAAAGAAGGGAAAGCTGGGCAATCACCCCAAAAAGATTGGATCCAAGGCCTTTCTCCGATCATACCACCCCCGAGTAGACTGTTTGAAAATTCTCTTTTAAGAGGTCCCTCCTTCTCCAATCTTCCCCTCAGCCTATCCCTCCTATTCCCCCGGTATTCAACATGGCCACCACGAACGAGTTCCCCGCCGTCGATGTTAACAGCTACGACTACATTGTCGTTGGCGGCGGTACTGCCGGCTGTGTGATCGCCGCACGCCTGGCCGAGTACCTCCCTAACAAGCGCACTCTCGTTATTGAGGGAGGTCCCAGTGATTTCATGGATGACCGCGTTCTGAACTTGAAGGAATGGCTCAGTCTGCTCGGAGGCGAGCTTGACTACGACTACGGTACCACCGAGCAACCCATGGGTATGACACTGTTTTGCTATGCTAAGTGAGTAAACGAGCTTGTGCTGACTATCCTCATAGGTAACAGTAATATCCGCCACTCCCGTGCGAAGGTCCTCGGTGGTTGCTCCAGCCACAACACTCTCATCTCCTTCCGTCCCTTCGAGTATGATTGCCGTCAATGGGTTTCCAAGGGTTGCAAGGGTTGGGACTTTGAGACCTTCACCCGAATCATTGATAACCTGCGCAACACTATCCAGCCGGTCCATGCCCGCCACCGCAACCAGCTGTGCAAGGACTGGATCCAGGCCTGCTCTAGCGCTATGAACATTCCTGTCATTGAGAACTTCAATGATGATATCCGTAAGACCGGTGAACTGACTGAGGGTGTTGGCTTCTTCAACATTTCCTACAACCCGGATGATGGCCGCCGCAGCAGTGCCAGTGTCGCCTACATCCACCCCATTCTCCGCGGTGACGAGAAGCGTCCCAACTTGACCATTCTCACCAACGCTTGGGTTAACAAGGTTAACGTTGAGGGTGATACCGTGACCGGCGTTGATGTTACTCTGCAGTCTGGTGTCAAGCACACTCTTCGTGCCAAGAAGGAGACTGTTCTGTGTGCCGGAGCTGTCGACACCCCTCGTCTGATGATGCTCTCTGGTCTTGGTCCCCGTGAGCAGCTGTCCGCACTCGGCATCCCCGTTGTGAAGGATCTCCCCGGTGTTGGTGAGAACCTGCTGGACCACCCTGAGAGTATCATCATGTGGGAGCTCAACAGCCCCGTGGATCATAACATGACCACCATGGACTCTGACGCCGGCATCTTCTTGCGCCGCGAGCTACCCAACGCTGCCGGCTTCGACGGCAAGATTGCCGACGTGATGATGCACTGCTACCAGATTCCGTTCACCCTGAACACGACTCGTCTCGGCTACGACGAGCCCGTGAACGCCTTCTGCATGACCCCTAACATTCCCCGCCCCCGCTCCCGCGGTCGTCTCTTCTTGACCTCCGCCGACCCTTCCGTGAAGCCCTCGCTGGACTTCCGCTACTTCACCGACCCTGAGGGCTACGACGCCGCCACCATCGTGGCGGGTCTCAAGGCCGCTCGTGAGATTGCCAAGCAGTCCCCCTTCAAGGATTGGATCAAGCGCGAGGTTGCCCCCGGCCCTAAGGTGCAGACTGACGAGGAGCTGTCCGAGTATGGCCGTCGTGTTGCCCACACCGTGTACCACCCCGCCGGTACTACCAAGATGGGTAACGTTGCTACCGATCCCATGGCGGTTGTGGACCCCACGCTGAAGGTCCGCGGCCTGAAGGGCATCCGCATTGCCGATGCCGGTGTCTTCCCTGACATGCCCAGCATTAACCCTATGCTGACGGTCCTGACCATTGGTGAGCGTGCCGCCGAGCTGATTGCTGGTGAGGCCGGCTGGTCTCGCAACCAGCCCCGTCTGTAAAGCATGGACTTCTTACGCGTCAAAGATCTGATATGCATGTAAAAAGTTATTTCATTTTCGGTCTTATTTTGGTTTTATTATAGCATATGAGCGAACGGCGCATAGCCCCCTCAGAGTTGGGCGCGGAGGATCGCCTTGTGAATGCCGGCCGAGTCTGATTCTGCCCGGTGTGCGACACAGACTTGGACCTTTTATTTATCTACCACATATACAATTTATCATGGATAGACTTGATATCCGAGAATAAATTTTGAAGATTTTGAAGATTTTGAGATTGAAAATCTAAACAAATATTCAAACTGAAGATGGAGCTGGTGCGATAACCATGCGCTTGCATTTTATGCTCAATGCAAAACCACAACCCCAAAACGCCTGTAACCAACCCGAGATGAAAGAGCTGTTCAACATATGACTGGAATAAAGAAACCCTAACCCCCAAAAGAAACAGATCCCATCCAAGCTTGAGAGTCACCTCATACCGCCAAAGCGGCAGCCTTGTCAGTATCGTGGATCTTAGCACCCAGCTTCCACACCTGATCAACCGTCAAGGCCGGCCCAGTGAAGGGGTCCTCATTCTCACCCAGCACGATGAGATCCGCATCAGCACCGCTTTCCAACGACCCCTTAACACCCTCCAAGCCAAGCAGACGTGCCGGCGCAGCAGTGACAGCATTGATAGCCGCAGCCGTCGAGGCACCCGACCAACGACGGAAGTTGTTAACACACTCGATAAGCGTAGCTGATGACCCAGCAATCTTATCAGAGCCCTCAAGCGTCAACCGCGCACCGGTCTTAACAATCCGCTCTCCGTTCGTCCACTCATAGACACCGTCAGGCAGACCACACAGGCGCATAGCATCGGTAACCAAGATCAACCCATCCGGGTGAGCATTGTACGCGATCTTGATGGAAGTGGGATGCAGATGAATGCCGTCGGCGATAACACCGTAAAATGGCCTGCGGCGCTCACTCTGTCCCAGCAGACCGAAGATACCTGGGTTGCGGTGGTAGAAGGGTCTCATGGCATTAAACAGGTGGGTGATCATGCGGGCACCCTTATGCGTGGCTGCAACAGCCTGTTCGAAGGTCGCGTCGGAGTGGCCAATTGCGTAGATGATGTTGCGCTTGGCGATTTCAGGAATGTGGGCCATCATGTTGCCTACTTCGGGGGCGGCTGTGATCATCTTGATTGGACTGTCGCTGCCCAGGTTATCGGCGCCGTAGCAGTGGAGAAGGTCGTCGAATGTTTCCGCGGCGCGCAGAACTTCGGGCTTGTGAATGCCGTTGCGGCCGGGGCTGATGAAAGGGCCTTCGGCATGTGCGCCTAGTGACTCGGCGCCGTCTTGGGGCGTATGGGTCCCTGCGGTTGGGCCGAGGGAGGGGAGGACCTGGAAGAGTAAAGGTTAGGAATGGGGAATCTCGCATGGCTTATAGCGACACTTTTGCTCTTTGCTTACCTTCCAGTACACCTCGGGGGTGGAGCTCACGAGGGTCGGCAGGTAGGAAGTAACACCGGTTCGGGCCAATCCACGGTTTACCATGCGCAACCCCTCATCATATTCCTCCTTTGTCTCACAGGGTACGGAGAAGTCAAAGCCGTGAGCACCGTTCAACTGCACATCGATCATACCCGGGGCGATGATACGGCCGCCGAGGTCGATGATCTCGTCAGGGGACAGGTGCAACCCATAGAAAGCTTCTTGATCCTTCAGGATCTTTCCAGTGAGAGAATCAATCCAGAGATCTTGCTCGATCAAGTCCAAGCCGCGCACCAGGCGACAGTTGGTGAACTTGGTAATGCGCGGGGTAGAAGTCTTGCCCGGCATTGTTTATAGGAAATATTCCTTATCAGATCAGATCAAGTAGTTGGGAAGTAGAACCGATAGAAGAGGGGGAAAATCCCAAGTACATAAAGATCCAGGCACAATGATGTAACCGTAGACTGCGTGACATTCGGCATGCCGATGTGGTATACCATATATACTTGGATACTAGTAGTAGTAGTAGTAGTAGTAGTAGTAGTAGTAGCTGTATTGTAATAATACACCTCGATACTCGGCCTGTAAATTATCATAACCGGGCTTGACAATACCGTATCAATACCGTAGTACCTTAGTCCCCGCATGCTACACTCCGCATGCGGGTCTTTTTCCTTTCCCAACTTTTTCTTTTTTCTTCTTTTTTTTCTTCCCAATGCAACATCTCCCCATCCGCATTGTCGCATTGAAGGATATCCCTCATTTTCCTATTATAACTCCTTTTTTTTTATTTCCTTGGTTTGCAACTTCTCCAGACTCGATGACTCCATCTTTTCTTGTCCCCCGCAACCTTCCCCTCAATGGCTACGTGTATGTCGCATTGAGAAAAATGGATCCAAGATAAGAAAGTTTCAGACTCGGTTATATTAGTTTGTCTACTAAAAAGCCTTAGCCTCCTAATAAAAAAAAATATATTCCTCTTTCAGATACTTTTGAAGGGATTAGTATCTACATTCTTCATTTCTTCACCATTCTTCACCATTCTTCAGCCTGTTTCTCACGTGGAGTACATTCTTTGGACCCCTTGGCTCGCTTGTTGATTGATTTTGACTATTTTTCCTTTTCCCTTGCCCCTGTAGATCTTGTTATCCTACAACCATGACTGAGTCGGAGAAGCAAGAAGGAGAGAAGCACACGGAGCTGCCGACAGCACAACATGCGTCCATGTCTGCCCCTGTGCCTTCTTCTCAGGACCCCGAGTCAGGTGTGGACCAATCGGTGATAGGCCCAGCATGGATGTACAAGCCACTATTCAAAATTGGCAAATGGGAGGCTCCCTACTTTGCCTCGCCGGATATGCAACTATATCTGGTGTCATTTGTCTGCTTTTTATGTCCTGGAATGTTCAATGCTGTCAGCGGTCTCGGTGGCGGTGGTCAAGTTGACGCCCACGATGTGAACAATGCAAACACTGCACTATACAGTACCTTCGCAGTAGTCGGTTTCTTTGCCGGCTCTATTGCCAATCGCATCGGTCTGCGGCTCACACTCTCCCTGGGTGGGTTCGGGTACTTCCTCTACGTTGCCTCGCTCCTCTCGTACAATATCAACCAAAACGCGGCCTTCCTCATTTTTGCCGGAGCTCTGCTCGGTGTCTGTGCTGGTCTGCTGTGGTGTGCTCAGGGTGCGGTCATGTTGAGTTATCCACATGAGCATGAGAAGGGAAAATACATTGCTATCTTCTGGGTGATTTTCAACTTGGGTGGTGTCATCGGTAGCTTGGTACGTTCACTTTGCACACTTTGAAATCCCATTTAATAATAAAAAAAAAAAAAGGAAAAGAAAAACAATATACTGATATCAACAGGTCCCTCTCGGTCAAAACATGCACTCCACTGCCGGCACCGTCAATAATGGCACCTACATCGCCTTCCTTGTTCTGATGGCTATTGGCTTCATTCTCTGCTGGTGCCTTGTCGATTGCAAGCACGTCAAGCGCAAGGATGGCTCGCGCGTTATTGTGATCAAGAACCCAACCTGGAAGTCCGAGTTTTTAGGTCTTTGGGAGACACTGATCCACGATTCATACATTATCATGATGTTCCCCATGTTTCTGGCCAGTAACTGGTTCTACGCATACCATTTCAACTCAGTCAATCTCGCCTACTTCAATGTTCGCACTCGCGCCCTGAACAGTCTTCTGTACTGGCTGATGCAGATGGTGGGCGCGTTCGTCTTCGGCAAGCTGTTGGATTTGAAGGGCCTCTCGCGTCCGTGGCGTGCCAAGCTCAACTTTGGCGTTTTGCTCGCGATCACCATGGGCATCTGGGGTGGAGGATATGCCTTCCAGAAGCGTTACACCCGCGAAACCGAGGGTCTCGGTACGGATTTCACCGACAGCGGCTACATTGGACCAATGTTCCTGTACATGTTCTACGGATTTTACGATGCAGCTTTCCAGACCTGCACTTATTGGTACATGGGTTCTCTCTCCAACAACAGCCGCAAGTTAGCCAACTTTGCTGGTTTCTACAAGGGAATCCAGTCTGCTGGCGCTGCCGGAATGTGGAGGTAAGCAACCCCTGCTCTCTCTCTCTCTCTCTCTCTCTCTCTCTCTCTCTCTCTACTCTTCCCCTAACTAACAAATGTTCAGTCTGGATGCACAGGAGACCTCATACATGGCCGAATTTGCCTCTTGCTGGGGTATACTGGTCGGTAGTATGCTTGTTGCCTCACCTGTGATTTTCTTCAAGGTCAAGGACAGCACTGCCGTCGAGGACGATCTGCGATTCTCCGACGAAACTGCCGCCGAAGTCCTGGGCCATACCAATGAAATGTCTGAGATGAATAAGCCTCACACAGAAAGCCAAACTCCTACCGAGACTCTCCGCGACTCCCATGAGGAGACTACTACCAAATAATGAATTGCTCGGCGAGGGACCCAACAATCCCTACCGGTCATCTGTATCACCACGCGGTCAATTTTTGATTTAAATCACCTTCTTCATTCTCACTACAGTTTGACGAAACATCTGCATTTACGAGGCGTGTGACTTTCTATACCCGCGAGACTCCCGGGCCACAACTGCGCCACGGGCCATGAGGATCATACTCAACAAATACTCAATGTCAGTCAACTCGGTTTCTTGATCTTGTACATTATCTAGTGTGGCTCTGCTTTGTGGGTGCCAGGGACTCTCATTTCGGGTGTACTTTAGGTCTACTATGGTTATGGGGAGTAGTCTATCTAAATGCGTACATATGTAACATCTCAAACTACAATGCCATTGAACATATTATCAATATTTAATCAGGTCCACCCATTGGCCTCTCTCACATTAGCGCACCAGACCCAGAAGCCTTGGTAGCCGTAGGCAACGGCACCGAAGACTGGGTGTGAGTCGCCGACTCGGGCCCAGTTGAGCCAGAATCCTGCTTCAGCTTCTTTTCTCCCTTGGGCAATTCCCAGCCATTCAGCGTACGGTTAAACAGCTGCAACGAAGCCTCTGGCTGATAATACGGCACCTCATGACCAGCTTCATAAATACGGGTGAAAGAGAAATTGCCGTACTCTCTGGTCGCGCCATACTCGACACCATCGACGAGGAAGGGCGCATAGCCCGCCTCCTGGAATTCCTTGCTGTGCTTGTAATTTGCCGCAAGGGAGATGGCCTCGCCGCCGAACCAGTTGCAGATGTAATCTGCGTCACCGTAGATAAGGGCGACGCGGACGGGGCGGGAGAGGATGTCTTCTAGGTCGTCGAGGAAGGTGGGCCAGACGAAGTCACCTGTTTGCTGGAAGGCGAAGTAGACTTCGTTGTTGGATTGCGTGTAGTTTAGATCGACACCCAAGGCGTTCATTACCGAATCTTTGGCGAGGTAGTTCGTATAGTAACCTTCTGGGGTTGGGTCGTCGCTTGGATGGCGGATGTCGTACGTGCCTCGGCCGCTGAAGGCGTAGTAAGGGCTCTCTGAGGTTCCGTAGCTTGTTAGTTGTTCTGGTAGATGTAATATGTAGTCGGGGTATATAGGTACAGTCTACATACCGACGTTGTCTCGACACATGTTGGCTGCCTCGGCGCAAAGTGCGAGGTCGGATACCGAGGTGCGGTTTGTAAACCTGCAGGTTCTGATTTGGTCCTGGCAACCGTTTGGCATTTCATTGGCAAATTTCATGTAGTTGTAAACTGTGTCGTTGATCTATATTCTTTGTCAGTGTGGAAGTATATCATTACATCTTTGATGACTTACAGCCTTGACGCCGTAGGTGTTGTTCACCGCAAACTCAGGGTAATACTTGGCTTGAATTCCTTCATCAATGATACCATTGATGATACCCAAGGTGTTGAAGTCGAGTTGGATGCCGTCCTGGGCGCCGCTGGCAATCTTAAGGTTCTCTTCATAGAAATGATCGAAGAACTGCCCAGGGTTAGACAATTCCAGCGAATGAAATAGGAGTCAGACAGGCAGTTGACTTACAGTAGGGCCATAATGTCTACAATAAGTCAGTAATGGATACATCAACAGATAATTTCAGAAGCATTAGAGTGAACTCACCCTCCATAACTTTCAGTCCACAGATTGAAGCTCTTCGACTTGATCTTCGAGTCCAGCTTGGGAAGACCACCTAGGAATCCCTGCAGGACTTCCCAGGTAGCTTTGGCAGCAAGTACAGTTGTATCAATTGCAGTGGCGTTGGTGACTGGATAGCGGCCATCAATACCTGCATATGAAGGGTCTTCATATGAACCCGTGATGGGATTAAGGGTGCCGGGGGCTTTTTCGGCGTAGGAGAAACCTGCGATTATATGAGCCAGATGTGTAGAAAAAGGAAAAGGAGAATAGAAAGATATTCGTACCGACACCCAGTGGCTGAGAGATGAATAACATATTGGAGACCTCACTCCACGAGTTCTTGTTGATATAAGATTCATTATGCTCGTTGACACCACAGGGACCCAATTCCTCGAACAATCCAATCAAGGAGTCACTACCCGGTCCACCATTTAACCACAGGGTAATTGGCGCATTTTCCGGGTCATGGCGAGCCTCGAAGAACCAGAAGAAAGTGTGCTCTGTTGGAGAGAGGTCCACATAACCCGCATAAGAGTTGACACCCGGGGTGGTTTCACAAACACCCTCTTTGCCAGGCTCTTTATATCGAATAGTGACATTATTAGCCGTCTTGATAGTCTTCACACCTGTTGGATGCTCGGGCAGCTGGCGGCGGAAAAAGGCCTCTAAGCTCTCCGAACCATCCTCCGATGGCACCACGAGCGCCGCTACAGCCGGCAGTAATGGAATCCAGTGGGAGACACGCATAATGGGTTACTTGTTACGAGTGAAGATTACAGGGTTATTTGGGGATACTTATAGTCCCAGAATTATAGTCCCAGAAGAGGGGAAAATAAACCATGATAAGGAATTATTTCACGCTATTGGGGGAACTAAGCCGGGGATTTCATCGATCTCCGTTGGAGCTCCGGGGGGGAAGGTCGCATCGTTTTTAAGAGGGGAAAAGAGTCAAAGCTCCACTCGGGGATTCGACGTCAATTGAACGAGGAAAAAGATCGTCGCTAGACTGTACAGTTGTACGGCCCTGCGGGCTGTGTCTCTAAACAGCAGGCATCTCAATTGGCCAAGAGCTGTTGTACGTTGTACTTCCTAGGCAACAAGACAAGGATCCTTCAACGCAGTATGACGTGATATGTTTACGGTCTGATTCTTTTGGAAGATACTATTAAAGTACTTATTCGAACAGGACATGCTTAACAGAACAATCTATGTAGTAGCGGTAGCATCGATAACGCCCAGAGCCATGATAGTAGATAATGAGTCTGGTATCAATGACCTCCAGCCTGGAGGCTAAGTGAGTGTGAGATCACGCGAAAGATGGAAGGATGTACTTGACAATAGAAGGACTGTAGATTGTAGTCACAGTAAACGATTTGATAGCTTGGCTTCCTGACTAGGTTGCGGCAGTCCCGGCCAAGCTGACAATACCAAGGTGTGTTCCAAGAGTCTTTCCTAAGTAGGAAGGTCTATAACACCGGTAGACTTGGAAATTGAGTTTTGAAGTCGGCTGACCAAAAGCTTAGATGTATTACTTTGTGTTCTTTAAATAAACAGTGCAACCTTTGGAATTCAAAGACGATGGAGAGAGAACGAGAGAAGTGAGGGGAAATCATCAATCAGGTAATGTGGATGCAAACTAACCAAACAAGACAAATCAAGCAAATCAAGCAAACAAATTAAACAAATTAAACAAAGTAACCAACTTTGGGAAATATCCATGATAACTAGTGCATGTTAGTGCATGTTAGTGCATATTAGTGCATAGATTGTCCTACGTGATCCAGTGCATGTAGCACTATGTAAATAGGATGTTGCTACTTGTACGTTAATACAGAATGTGTGAAAGCCTGAGGCACTTGAAGTCAATCGTATTATAGATGTCTCTACATAGTGTACATACTCCGTCCTCCGTACTCCGTATCAGGTCCCGAAATGGACCGCTTCTAGAGTTGCCGATCTCGCATATCATTTCCCATTCCCTCCTTTCGTTTAGAAATAAAATAAGAAGTTCGGGTACAATATGGAGTGTAAGGCTATCACGAACTGCCCTATGTTGTACGGAGTACCTCATGCCTTACCACATCACGCCAAGTCTCGTATTTTGCCACGTCTCCTAATACATGTAGATGAGCCCTACTTGGTACTCCGTAGAGCCCTAGAGGATGTCTCTTTCGTAAAAGGGGAAACATACCTAGGAACTAAAACCGGATAAACCATTGATCCGAAATTAAGTGCCGTGGTCTCAGACTCCTCGATCTCCCAAAAGTTGTTGTGATTTGATTCAATTTCGATACATTGCCGGGTGGTCATTGGCTGATTTGGGGGATGTCAAGTGGAAACGTTGCCGACGTGGACCCTCCACCACGTAATAACCCCCATAACCAAAAAAAGAAAGAAAAAGAAAGAAAAAAGAAAGAAAAGAAAAGAAATTAAAGAAATTAAAGATGTCCAACATATTTTCCTCTCTTTCATCTCTTTGTTCAAAGGGGCCATAAGATACCCTTCTCCCTGTTTTGACATATATGTGTTTCACTGGACCTATTTAAAAAAAAGTAAGTCAGTTCCACCTTTCTATTGATTTCTCTCTCTAATCCCATATAAAGTAGTACCTTGCATATCTACACCAGCCATCCTCAGTCCAGATCTTCACCATGACTAAAGCCATGGGCTGGTTGCAATTGTGATTTTATAAATGGATAGGGGCTATTACACCAAAACTTCAAAAGTTTCGTTTAATTTGCAACTTGGGGCATTTTATCTCTAAAGTGTGCAATCATCGGCTTATACTCGGGCCACTGCGAACGTGTAATAGATCATGGATACGCCGGAGTCTTCTGTTCACACGCCCGATATTGAGAAGCAACCGGACACTCAGAAAACATCCAGTCCTTACCCATCCCATCCCCTTGCCCAACTCCAGGGCCCGTTTGAGGAATCAATTATCGAAACGACCGATCGTTCTAAAACTAATTGGATCGTTGACATTGACGCGCAAACCCGCCGACGTGACCTATTAGAGAACGATGAATACGAGCGGCTTTGTGGGCGAAAATGGCGCCAAAGGGCCTCTGAAAAGTGAGAGAAGTTGTACTCCTATCAAGTGGATGGACTGAACTAACCATACAGGTACCATCCATTTTGGAAATTGATCTCCCAAATGACTTTCGGAGTCCACCTCTTAGCCAAGAGCCTGGCAAAATCCGAAGCCTCAGTCATGAAGATTCTACAGAAACATGTGAATGAGTTGGATGGCTTCTTGGAAAGGACCACTGAAGACTTCTTGATCATCCGACTAGATGTTCGCACGCGAATTCAGTATCTCAGCCTACCGCTGGGAAACCTTGACGTCTTCGATGAGATGCTAGAGGACCGGAATTTCCGGCTATCAGTTGTCGCCTATAATGATCAGATTGAACATGCCATTGAAAGATTCACCCTGGCCGTCACAGACTGCCTGAAGGACCTACAAAAGGCAAAGGAGGCTATGGGCGCACTGTGGTTCTACTTCCGGGAACTCACGGACGGGGACTGCTTCAAGTCCGAGAGCCTCAAGGCTTTCCACCAGGCCATGATGGACAATATGGAAGGCTGGATTGTCGCAATCTCAAAACTTCGTCGACGGGGCACTGCTCTTCAGAAAGCCCTGACCCAACTTGGCTTGGCGACTACAGAAATGCAACGACGGGTGGGAATAGCCAGTAGGAAGGATGTGGTGAGTTGACAGACCTTGATTTTCCGATTCCAGCGCTAATGGTCACAGCGATCGTTTGTTAAACACACCAGCAACACTGTGAATCGAAACAAGTCGGTCAAGCAAAGACTCTTTGCTAAAAAACGGCCCACATCCGAAAAGCCTCTTCCTCGGGATCCATTATCGAAGCCAAAGAGGACAAGGACACCAACGGCCTCCAAGCAGTTTGAGAGTGCCACAGTTAAAAATCAAACCGACACCCCTGCGGATCCACCCATCCTGGGCGATGGCATTCGGCGCAGGATCATGAGTCGGGCCAAATCATGCAGTGCTCTTATAGCAGAAGCCGGCGCAGGCGCCGGCAACGAAGCCCCACCTCCCCTTCCATCGACATCCGGAAGGCTCAAACGCAAGCTCTCCAAGCCCTTCCTACCCAAACGGTCTGCCAGCGAGAAAATCAACTCGGCCCAATGTCGACCGAAAACAGCACCTTCACAACCCTCACGACTCTCACGCACCATCTCCATAGAACAGCTCCGGGCATTCTGCACCACCCCGCGCCCGCGAACTGGACAATCCACAGCCCAATCGCCCATGCAAGCGCGACAGGAAGCCCACGACCGACTCACGAATGGCCGAGAGACCATGAAGGAGCAGATATCCCAGTTCCTCAAGACGGACCGCGTGGTCGAAGCCTGGGATAGCGTATCCAAAACCGCATGCTGTACACTCCCGATTGCCAAGGCGAAAGATTGGCCCAGCAGCATATTCCGAACCAAGTCTTCTACTACCCTGGAAAATAAGGTCAACGACACCAGTCTCTCCGGGCCGGATCTGGACAGGCAGATGTCCTGGGTACAGGAGACATTCGAGGTATTACCTACATACTCGTTCAAAACCAAACCCGACATGTCGCCCCGGATCCATGTTTTATCGGTGCAGATGACCCACGAAGACACCAATGGGGCTGAGAGAGAGGCGAGTTTGGATTTGAAAAGTGAAATCCGGTCGAGTATCACCGCGTTACCGGCTTTGCCATCCGTCCCGGCTTATGGTAGGAACTTCGTATATTAATAATTGTTGACTTTATTATAAAGACTACATTGTGGCATCTAGATTGACTAGTCAAGGTTGAGGGAGTATCTATGAAAGTGTAGTACATCATCACTCGACTCAATAGAGACAATAGAATTATAGAGAATGAGACCGAATATGCACATGTATTTAATTTTTATTTGATATTTATAGTATAATATAATATAATATGCAAGATATAATAATAGAATAATAGAATAATACTTATAAGGACTATAACTACCTAGGTATATAGTTACTCCATACGTACACTAAGTGTTCACGTGCGTCAGCCCTGCCCCAACTGCGCCACGCAGTCTTCCTCTTTTTCACTTTGCTTTTTCTTTTCTTTTCTTTTTTCTTTTCCTTTTTCCTTTTTAATTCGAATGACTCTGCTGTACTCTCTTTAGTTCTCCTCTAAAATACTTGATTCAAAATTGCCAAGTACTGGTACAACAGTCACCATACAAAATAAGGCGGCGAGACAAGTCACAGTACCTTTCCCCCCAAACTGCAGCCTAAAGTGCCAAGGACCCACCGCTCTCACCAGCCTCCCATTGACGTCGAACATCTCACATCCTTGAAGATTGGGTTCTTCTTCTTCCTCTTCTTTCTTTTTTCCCAATTTATCCCTTCTGTCGCAAATAATTAGCCCCTCATGCCAGTCCTATACCCTCGATACTGGTGAGTACACTGTGATGACCCGTCAAAAGACATATCGCTGATCCCTCACAGCTCTGGTTACTATCATGGCAATGACTGCTATTCTACCTGGGACTCTTGGGGTCGCTGGGTAGCGTTCGCCGTGATCGTCGGTGTAGCCTTCCTACTTTTCTTCAGTTTCGCGTGAGTCCTGCCCCATCTTCTCTTCCATTCGATCTCGATTTTAACAAGCCTTGTTTCAGATGCTTCAATGCACGCCGCCGCCGAAATCATGGCCAGCGCCCTATCACAGGAACCGGGTGGATGGCTCCTCCCCCCGGACCTCCTCCGCCAAACCAACCCATCTATCAACAACCTCCCTACGGCGACCCTTACTACCAGCAAAATGCGCCCCCTCAATACAGCCCGAACCCTCAGCACCACGGCTACTTTGGTGCCCAAAACGCATCACCACAGCAGCAAGGCATCGAGTTGCAGCAGCCTCCGAATGCGTACGGTACCAACGGATATGCGCCGCCACCTGGCCCACCGCCCAATGGTCGCAAGGACTAAACTCATACGCATCTTTTCAAAGCTTAATGAGCATGGTTTTTAAGATCTTCCGATGTTGCATATATCCCGATAAATGTGCCGGAAGGTAATGGTTTACGGCGTTGTCAATTGCGAAATATGTTCTTCTTTTTATTTGATCGCATACCCGCGTGGGTGGATGGATGGATGGTTTTTTCTTTTTTCGCCTACTACTTAATGCTTCCTCGTGTCTTCCATGTCATATCTAACTGAAGTTCAGCTGAGTTCAAGCATTTAGTCTGTCTGAGATCCCTGAAAAATGGGACTTGGGTTATGAAGTTCTAGGTTCTTTCTCGTACAGTTCTCTCTAATGATACTTGTACATCTTGAACGGCCAAATGGACTTGAATTAAATAACCCAAATTAGAATTGTTCTTTCAAAGTAAACTGGCCATAATCGATTCACTGGGGCATCGTGTGCTTTGCCGATCGCCTGGTTTCAGAGCAAAAGGTCCAATTGGCAAATACTTTGAGATCGGGCCAGTTGAACTCGCCAATTCAGCTCAATTCTTATAAACCGGCCTCGCAGGTACATGAACATGTATTGCGATTGATATTTTGAGATTAGCGGGCTGATTAGTGCCCCAGGCACCCCCATCTCCGCCCTATATTCCCGCTCCGCTCTGCATTTTCCTCAATGCGACAACCTCATGGATATCGACGATATTCTCGCATCAGTGGACCGCGGTCCAGGTGCCAGCCTGGAGTCCGCAGCGCTGGACCACCAGTTGCTCACGCGCTTCTGGGTAGCCGAACGCGCCGTGTCGGAGGTACTACCGTGGCCGGCGCCACTGATGGAGCGCATAATGGACCGCGTGCGGATACAGGTACACACAGCACCTACACAGCAGCTACATACCAATACTCCCTAGAACGATCTCTAATACAATCCGACACCTACAGATCGAAACAATCGAAGATCTAGCCGCGTCGTCAGAAACAACCCTCCCAACAACCGCAAACACCCACAACCCCAACCTCAACCTCCGCCTCTCAATCCTCCAAACCGACCTCGCCCGCAGCCAATACATAGTGCGCAGTCTTTTACGAGCCCGACTCGCCAAAATAACAAAATACAGCATGCACTACCTAGTGCTGCTAGCCTCGCGCAACAAAAACCCCCTCGCCTCGCAGACACAATCAACCGCCTCCTCACAGAACCCCAACCAGCAGCCCGAGGACTCCGTGCCGGATATATCAGAGCTGACGGATCTCGCTCCGCTGTCCGAGCCGGAGACGTCGTTCCTGCATGCACACCAGACCCTTCTGGCTGGCCACTACGCGGGGTCGTTTATGGGGGCATTCCCGCGGCAGCTGAGGCGGTTGGATGATAATGCCGGTGGGACCAGTATGATCCAGGGGCCCGATTTGAAGGAGGTTGTTTTTGTTCGGTGTCTTGGTGCGGAGGTTCCGGTTGTTGTTGGTGGGGAGGAGGAGGAATATGAGACGGGAGTTACGATGCGGATGGGAGATGTTTGGGTTGTCAGATGGGAAGGGGTTAAAGGGGCTTGGGGGAGAGGGGAGGTGGAATTATTATGATTCTTTCGAGTCTTTGCTTTTCTTTTTGGGACTGGGGTTTGATATTCGACTTCATCATAGCGGAGTGGCGTTTGGGTTATTTTATGATATATTTCCTTATTTCTATGGGAGTTTGCTTCTACCGATGTAGATAGATTGAGAGATACTATGCATGTCCTGCCAAAGCAGTTTCCATTGGCCAGTAAACAAAATATCAAATCAGATGGGTTTCTACGGACATTTCATTTCTTTCAATCCCTTAAAAAGACGCCAATCGCTAAGCTCAGAGAAACGCAAAGCTCCTGAAAACACAAACACCGAGATGCGAGGACACCCCAGATCATAAAATCATAACAAGCCAGAGCAAATGAGTCCAGATCACCGAGATAGTCTGACTTTATGCGACATATCCATAGGTGGGTGGCTCTTCCGAGACTCGCTCCAGGTATTCGCGGTCAATCAGACTCTCAATCCGACGCTTGATCATGTTCACGTCTGGAACAAAGCGAGCGGAGAGTTGCGAAAGAGTCTCAGTCATTAGTTGAGAATGAGTAAGCGTTTTGCGTTGTCTGTGCCAAAGGTTAGTCTGTCAGATCATATAGGGATATATATGGAGAAAGGGACATACTTCATAATGCGGACGATGGCAGCTTCGATCGTACCGTTGCGCTCATCATTCATCTTCTTTTCAGTGACCTTGCGTTGATCTTGGTTCTCGACCTTGTTCGCACCGCCGCTGACAACTCCGATACGCACTTTCACAAAGGGGCTCTGGAAATCATGGTTGAAAAGGAAACGGTCCGTGGGCTTCACATCCTTGCTCATAGGGTCTTTCTTCAAAACCCGGGTCTTTGGGGCAACGGCGAGCGATTGCAAGTTGCGGGTTAGGTCGTGGTCTTGGATCCGGGTGCGGCTTTTGATTTCGTCATAGGTGAGGGCTTCGCCGTCTGGGATGTCGTTGAATAATAACAGGATGACCATGGCATATGTTGACACGTTGAGTTCATAACGCTGGACTTTGCCATTGGAACGTACGAAAGTGGCTCGAAGATCGCCAGTGCCCATGCTAGCTTGCCACGACAGTTTACGGCCGCTGTGCTTGTCGAGATAAAACCTCTCAAAGCTTTGCTTCAGTGTGTCAATCTCCCGTGGGAAAATGCAAGGCAATTGGACCATTCCCTCTTTGCTTGCCATTATTTCCATCGGCCACATGGTACTAGTGAGAACGTTGATCTCCAGGTCCACGGGTTTCTGGTCAGGGTCACCACCGCGCGCAATGTGTTCCTTGTAACTGGTGGTAAGATCTTCCGAAATGGTCATGTCCTTGAACATAGACTCAATGCGTTGGGTGAACTGGTTACCGACCTCCAATTTCATCTTGGAGATCATCTGTCTCTCTGCATCCATGCTGACAGAGCGTTTCATAAGAAGACGGCGTGATAGATGTTTCTTATAATAAGTCTCAAATAGATCCTTGTCCTTGATGTAGCGCAACAATGTGATACCATTGTCCAGGAGAACATCTACCTCGCTTTCTGTCTTTCCCTTAATGCCCTTCTTCAAGTTTTCATCGAAGAAGAGAGACAGATACTCAGAGTTCCGTACATTCATGTTGATGAAGTTGGCAAAGCTGGCTCCGATTGAGCCTTGCATGCCCTGGTCGGAGGCGAAGGCGTTCTCCCAAATGTTATCGAATTTCCGCTTGAGGCCAAGGATGTCGTCGACCCAGCGGATTGCTGACACTGTTTGCTGATTCTGAGGCTTTTCCTTATCTTTGCCCTTCTCGGGCTTTTTCTCTTTTTCGCCATCTTTGTCTGCCGACTGCCCTGGGGCTTGCGGTAAGAGTATAGACGAAGCATTGATTTCTTTGCCCATTTCCACAATCCGTTTGTTGACCATGTTCGTCAAAGCTTGCTTCTTTTTGTCGACTCTTTTATTGAGCATGTAAACATTCCGTAGCCCTTCCAACTGATCGTGATCCAGCATGCGTCGGACACCAGTTCCCTTGAGATTGACGACTTCGTCAATATTGCTCCGGATCAGCTGCTCGTCAAGCAACTCCAGGACCTTAGGCTCTGTTGTGACCGACAACATATAGCGGCATCGCTCTTCTTCTTCAGTGATCCGTTGGGTCGCGAGTCGGCAAAACGTGGCAGCGTCTCCTATTTCCAACAGCCGTTGCCCTTCTGCTTGGTAGAACTCCTTACTCGTTTCGAGAAAGGCTGGTTCAAACTCGGTTAGATATAGCTTTGAACTTTCCTCCTCTGTTGCAGTTTCGTAGAGGCCCTCCAACATTTGTATGCAATGCCGAATGAGGGGCCGCTCAATGATGTGGCCAGAACGTTCCAGTTGGATCATAAACAGTATGGTGGATTCGAGCAGATCCATGACAGTCAAAGCGGAGCCGGCGCGGACGGGGGCTCGTAAGATATGGTCTCGGAATAGAGCCATGCAGGCAACGTAGATGGGTGGGTGAGTACGGCTTGCTACCATACGGTCCTGCGCAGGAAGTTAGAGCATTATAGAAATACCATAGAGTGTAAAAGAACTCACCATGTACATAAGAACATCGGTAACCATGCCCATGCCCAATTGATGATCTTCCCAAGCATCCTTCAAGACAGTGAGGAACTTCTCCCCCGCCTCCCTCCTCTCACTCGACTGGTCCTGCGCATCGGTGGATTTTTGCGCCCGCACTAGGCTCGAAGAAATTGAATCAGTAACGAGGGTTCGGACGTTGGTTTTCAGCCAGTCCTGCTCCAGTTGCTTGACTTGTTCGTAGAGATCAGGAGCCCGCATCATCAACACGATCTTGTAGGCATGACGGTAGATCTCTTCGAATGCCAGGGTCGAGGCATTTTTGGTATTAATTTCAGTCAACGATGATGAGAGCACCGTCCATATAGAGTCGAAATCTTCGGTATTGGCATGGGAGACTCCCTAGAAGTATAACTAGTTAGCGGATAGCTTCATAGTATTGACCCCGCCGCTCAACGAACCCTTCGGGGAGCTCGAATCTTGTGACGAGCCCTCATTGCTGCCATATTGAAGGCCACAGAAAAACCAAGAGAAAGTGAGTAAATAGAGAACCCAAGGAGAAAAAAAAAAAAGGTCGAAGAAGAACTGCGCTCTTCTCTCCGCGGAGGCCAACCCCGGAAATTCTAAAGTTCCGTCTGTCGCTGACCGAGCATCGTCATTTCAGTGATTTTCTTTTCCATCCGAATAAGTCTCCCTTTTGCCTTGCAAATTTCTCTATATCTTTTGAAGTTCTTTCTCAGATTCTAAATACCTGTATACCTCTACACACACTATCACCATGCGCTCTTTCACCTCGGGTCTCCGCCCATTGAATGCTCTTGTGTCGCAAGCACAATCATCCACTACTATTGCACGCGCACAATCCTCACGCTTCCTCTCGACACAATTCCCATCTCTACGCTCAGCTCGCCCGTCATCTATTCTCCCTCAATCGCAGCGTATCCTTGCCCAGACCCAGCTGCGATACAACTCCCACGCTCCTCGCCCTCTCACTGAATCACCAAAAAGCCAGGCGGAGCAAGAGGCTGAATGGGAAGCACAGAACCAGGAGCGTCGCAAGAACGAGGAAGCCTACCGCATTACATTCACCTGCAAGCCGTGTGGTCATCGCTCTGCGCATCGCATGTCCAAGCAAGGCTACCACCGTGGAACTGTCCTTATCCAGTGTCCCTCATGTGACTCGCGCCATGTCATGAGTGATCACCTTGGTGTCTTCTTCGAAAAGAAGACAACCCTGGAAGATCTGTTGAAGGAGAAGGGTCAGACATTGACCCATGGACATACGGATGGCAACTTGGAATTCTGGGAGGATGGGTCTGTGAAGAGTTATGACCTGGAGGGTAAGGAGATCCTGGGAGCACGCAATGATGATAAGTCGGCTTGAGTTCATTTGTAGTGAAAGTGAGTGAAAGTGAGGTTCCTACATAGATTCCATAGATTCTTTGTGGATTTGATGCATATCAGGTGTTTTTGCTTGGTCTTGGGCGTGTATATTATGGCGATGGAAAACTCTCTACTCAGCATGGCAGGATCCAAGCATCGAGAAAAAGAATATATTGGGGAATTTGTACATTAGAAATTAGTCGACTACCTTAATTTCACAACTCAGAAAGTCTACACATATTGAGAAAACACAAGGTCTGTACAGAAAAATCAAATTGTTCTGAGAAGGTATATACAATGCAAGTATAATATAAGTAATCCATCCCACCAAAACGCCTGAATTTTTTGTATGCCAATAACACCATTTCATGAGACATGCGAATAGATGTCAGATCCTCTACCAGCCCCGTCTCTTTCCACGGTGCTCCAAGCCCTTCTCACGGCGCTTGTCTCTCTTCCGCTCGTTCTTCTTCATCTTATCACGTCCGTGCTTCTCAGGGTCAGCAACGGCGTCGATGCGACGCTTGGCCCGTCGTCCTTCACGACGTTCCTTGATAGCCGCCTGGACCCTAGAAATATGCTCCACGTATTCGGTGGTGCCGAGTTTCTTCTGGAGGAGATCCAAGACCTCGTGGCAGTTGGAGACGAGAGACTTGTACGTGTTCTGGAAGGTCTCATCCGATGAGCGTGGCGCCGGGATGGATGGATCCGTCAGATGCTGTAGGGGAATGAGGATGACGCGCAGAGAAGGACGGATCTGTTCAACCTCGATGTGGCGGATGAGCGCGGCAAGGAGTGTGATGGAAGCTGTCTTGGGGATGAGAGCGTTCGCTCGGCCGGAGATAGTTTCCCGCCGCAAAAGGGAGGAGACCTGCTTGAAGATATAATGAATCGCAGATCTGTTGTATTCCACCTTGGCTTCCTCCTTTGCCTCTCCCTCAGCTCCACTGCCAGCATCCTCATCCTCGTCCTCGTCTTCGGATTCAACATCCTCACCTGCCAGTTTCGGAAGTTCGAGTCCGTTTTGGGAGCAGCAACGTCCAAGAAAGACAGTGTTGCGTACACTCTGCATAGCAAGTTCCTCGGCAATGCCAGGGGTACGCAGACTGCGGAGACTAGCACGAAGAAGTTGCAGCATGGCCGGCTTGTCCATGGCGAGACCGGAACTTCCAGTCAGAGGTAGGGAAGCGTAACCAGCAGCGGCATTTGTCTTGGCCAGATCAGCCATCCACAGGCCTACAAGATTTGCAGCACAGGTCTTGACCCACGCGTGGGGGAAGAACAAGCACTCTTGGACGGAAGTCCAGATAGAAGCGCATTCCGGGCTCAGAGCAAGCGGGGAAGCCGATTTGCAAAGCTTTGTGAAAAGTTGCAGGGCATAGTAAAGAGCTTCCCAATTGCCATTCTCATGGTCATCAAGAACGGGCTGCATCAAGCCGGGGAGGATGTCGATAACGAAACGAGCCTGTTTGTCCTTCTCGGTCTGCTCGGCCTCGAAGTAGATCCGCATGGCCTGCAATCCAATACTGCATAGAGCCATGTTGTCGGTCTGCTCCAACCACGACCGAAGGGGAGTAAGGATAGTCTTCATCTGCTCCCGATCCGCACGGTTGAAGAACTCTCCTAGCAATGCACCAGCCAACTCACGGCATTCCGGCGACTCGTCGTTCGCCATAGCAAGGACGATAGGCAGAAAGAAGGTGCTGATGATATCCTGTGCTAATTCTGGGCCGGTCTTTGAAAGGAGCGCGTGCATCGCCTCCATAACTGACTGCCGTCCGGACTGATGCTTGTAGTCCAGATTCTTCGCAAAGAAAGCGAGCTGTTTGTTCCAGCGACTCTTTGCCTGCGGGTACTCGATCAGGAAATGAATGTAGGTACCGCGAGCAAGATCCCGGGCAGAGCGAGTTTGGTTCGTCACCATCATAGTGGCGATGTTGTCCATAAGCTCATACATCTCGGGAACGATGAGTTTCCGGGACATGACTGCGCGGATGAAGTTGAAAGTCACACCTTGGCGATCTGGCTCCTCGATGTCGGAGGTCAGACGCTTGAGCAAGTATGCAAGATGCCCGTCACGGAGCTTGGTGTCCTTTCGTTCACGCAACATGGAAGAAATCAACTTCAGGGAGGCCTGTGCCGCTTCGGAGTTGGTGCTAGGAGACTCCTTAACAAGTTTTACTGCTTCGGTGAAATAGACGTGTGAATTCTCGTCAATCTCTGGCAGCGGAAGCTTGATAATCGTGGAGAGCAAACGGAGAGCAGAAACCTTCACTTCCTCGTGAGACTGAACAAGCGCATCACCAATGATGGGAATGAAGCCCGACAAGTTAGAAGCTGTCAACAACGAATTGAACTTGTTGAGGATAGCACGAAGCACATCCAGCGAGAACCGGGTCAACTTGTAAACATGAGAAGATGTTGCACCTCTGTGCTCGCCCCGCTTGGCTCCTTGCAATCGGACTAAGAACCGCTCCTCGTACCTGGTCTTGGGCGCAGCTGGGCCTGCATCTGGGGCATTGTCTCGATAGGCCTCTTTGATGACCTCGTAACAGAAGACCAACATATCGCGACTTTCGGCGTCAGGGTTTCTCAGAAGACCGATGGCAATTCTTCGCATGAGCTCATCAAGCTTGTTGACTAGCTTCGAATTGAGCTTTTCACATAGGAGTGCCTGCAGAGGCCTAATCAGATTTGACAATTGGCTGATAGTTGAGACCTTAGCAAGGAGCTCCATAGAGTCATAGCTCTTGCTGCTCTTGACTTCCTGCATTTTGCTGGTGTATCCTTCAGCGTCCTTTTCTTGGCCGACTGTGCCAAATGTATCATCCATCACAACCGCAACCAGTTCTTTCAAGCAGTAATCCAGATCTCCTTGCTTGAAGTGATCAGTGGTGGTCACAAGCATGGAATGAACGGTGAATGAGAGAACGTGAAGCTGATAACCTCGGGCGAGAACGTTGCGAAGTTCTTTGAGGATATAGCCGAAATAGACAGGACCCAAAAGAAGAGCCAGCTCGTTGAGCGTTTTCCGTGCGGTGTCACGGGAATCCTGTGCTTTGCTCTTGAGGGTTGTGCATACGTCCAGCAGGACTGGCGGGAGACGAATAGCCAGTTCTTCTTCGGGGAGAATCTTGAGAAGCTTGACAGTGGTAATCGAAGCGGGCAGACGCATACTCATCTCCTTCTCCTGCTTGTGGTGGATGTAGTTCGTCAGGAAAGGAATGAAGTTTGTGGTCAATTCCGTTGAAACCTTCGTAAGAGAAGGAACAGTCTTGGCGAGCGTGCACATGGGCTGCTCAACAATATCCATCTTATCGACCTCACCATCAGTCTGGTTCTCCGTCCCCTTCTTTCGACTCATTGCACTAGACAGCGCGTCAGACATGCGGCCCAGCAGTCTGAGAATGTTCTTCTCCTTTTCAGGCTTGCTTGTCATATAACTGCGGTACCTCCGGAAGTTTGCTCGGAACTGGCCCCATTCCAGCCATTCTGAGAGAACACCAAGTGTTGCAACACCTTCGGCAATCAGGTTGTGGGCGTTTTCATCAGCAGCATCCTCGAAAATGAAATGCTCAATGAGGGGAATGAAAATGGTGCCCAGGTTTGTAGCCTGAATGCTGCCTTGAGCTGCATCTCCAGCCAGACGCCGCAATGCACGTTGCCGGCGGTGCTGTTGGATGTGAAGAATGTTGGTGAAGAAAGAGGCCTCCTCATCATCACCGACGAGAAGGACGTGCATGTCCTGCACGGATGGTCTGGTGGGGTTGAGTTTGACGAAGTAGCCAATGACAGCGACAACTTCAGAGCGAATAAGTTCAGACTTCTGTCGGATGCCGTATTGAAGAGAGGGAAACAGAACATCATTGATGAGTGCCTCAAAGTCTGCGTCTGGTTCCGTGGACGCTCTGTCAATAAATCGTCTTAGACCAAAGGAGGCGCTAGATCGAATAGCAAGCTCATCTTCATCCCTCAAATGGAAAAGCATGTTATAGAGAAGAGGTTTCCACTGCTTCGCGCTCAAAGTCTGAGATAGTTCGTCGCTGACTATTCTGAAAGCCTGCAATCGTCTTGCATAATCGGGTTCGAGTCTTGTAGTTGAGCGAGAGTTTAGATCTGCACATAATTCGGCAACAATCTTGAGGTTCTCGTCGTGGATAGCAAAAGCACTAAACACCCGGGCCAATACTTCTCTGTTCGCATCATCCTTGAAGTAATCGAACATGGAGCACACCGCATCAAACACTTGTTGGGCAAGCTCGGCATCTTCTTTGGGATCCCACAAGGGCAAAAAGTGTTCGAGGATCTTCAATAAACCAGACTTGGTTCTCGGGCTGACACGATCCACAGGCTGACGAAGCAGATATGTTGTAATCCCGATAAGACTGGCGGTCTCTTTGGAAGATTCGACGCAAGGGGCGATTAGGGAAAGAGCGTTGACTCCGGAGTAAAGAACGGGCTTCGAGGGGCCTCTCTTGAGAAGACGACCGAGATGGAAGAGAGCATGTTCCAGGTAAGGAGAGAGGACTTCGGATTTAATTTGCTCAGCTGGGAAGTCAGGCATCTCTTCAGTTTCCTGCAATTTTTTGCCCGTAGACTGCTCAACCAACGGCATGAGAACCTCGTCCAAGATAAAGTTCTTGACTTCGTCGCGGGCGGACTCAACCGCGAGACAGTCAATTACCTTAGTCAAGACTTTGTCATTGTGCTGCACCAAGTAGAATGTTGACCGTGGGGCAGCAGCCCAAGTGGAGAACAATCGCAGAAGGCCTGAAACACCCTGCGCTGTCTCAATAGGGAACTGATCCAATCTGCTGTCAATCATCTCCTTGAAGATGATACGAACGTAGGGAGCCCAATCATGGTTCGGGACAATCGAGAAGACCAAATTGAGACAGCGAATACACGCCGAACGAATATTTTGGAGTACAGGCAAGAGGCGTTCATCTGGACGATCGCTACCCTCGTTGTAAATCGCCCGGCATGCTCGCACCAAACAGTAGACAACTACATCCATCGTCTGCGATGCAAATTCAGTCATACGGGTTTGGAGGGTCTCAAAGACAGTATCAATCAGCTTAAGCAGACCCAGCTGTCTTCTTGGGCTTGTCAACTCTTCTTGGAAGGCAGTCGGATCGCACTCATTGTTGTCTTTGACAACGTGCACGTTTGCAAGAGGGCCAAAAGAAAGCTGCATGAAAAGACCGAAGTCGTGCTCTGAGAGGTGCGAGATAGTTCGAAGGATGGTCTTTCGTCTGCCGGCTTGGCCAGCGGCGGCCGAGCCAGCCTTAGAAATCATTCGACCATAGAGTAGTCGAAGGACCACGGGAAGGAGAACAGCACGGTGCTCTTGTTGAATTAGGCTATCTTCGTCGCCAACATGTACGAAGACAGCAAGCTCATCCTTGAACCTGGCCTCATCCAAGAGATTAAGCAGGTTTTCCTGATACGGGCGCACATTCGGATCTTTCCAGGTGAAGAGGACTTTGAGAGCATGTTTCTGCAGGTCAGAGTTACCATGGCTCAGAAGTCCCAGGACTGCCGCATGAACCTCGGGTGCTTTAAACAAGACAATGGGGTTGAGGAATCGCGCGAACAAAGCAAGCATGGACAATCGATCCCGGAATCCCCAACGTACTTGCTCATCACCAGACTTAGCATCTTCGACCTTGGTCTCGCCAGTTGGGGGCGCGTCATCTTGGTCCTCACGCAATGCCCAGGACAAGAACAATGGCACAATCTGGCGCGAGCGTTTCTCAGCAACGCCCGGTGCAGCGTTCAAGACACGAAGTGCATGGGTTCGTGGGCAAGCGGGAAGGATGTCTGCGACGGTGTGGTCCTGTTTGAATTGCTGAGATAGTACATGATACGGATCCTCGGTGTTCTTGGTATTCGCGGCGAGTATTTTTTCGACCTTCGCAACGTTGTAACACTTGAAGTTGCTCTTGACGAAAGAGCTTTCATCATCTTCTGTTGGAGTGTCGCTGGGCGCTTCGGTATCCCGCTCTGACAGCCACTGGATAGACAAATCGGACACAATCTTCTCACCCTCAGGATTTTCGCAAATAGTCTTCAATGCAGCAGCAGAGTCATCCCACAATGGAGCCAACTTCTTCGAGAACAATCCGAAGCAAAAGTAAGGGACCAAGGTGGCCATCCATCTGCGGTGAGCAATTTGGGGGTAGAGAATCGCAAGTTTGCGGATATGCATAGAGATGGTCCTCACGGAGTCCATTGTCAGTGGACTCTCTTCGACTTCAATGGCCAACTCCACGGGCGAGGGGTCATCTTTGGCAATGCGAACAATTAACTCCCGTAGAATCCGAAGAGATACCAGTCTCAGCCTGTGCGACGGGCTTGCCAGGTTCACAATCAAGTCCTGAGCAAAGTCTTCCAGAGTGGGGTGTTCAAGCTCGGCTGCCACTGGGAGAGAGGAAATGAAAGCAAGGGCACCCTCCAAAAAGACTGGGAGGCGGGAGAATTTTGTAGCAGTGGCAATGATCAGTTTCAAGAGGCCCGAGTCAAGCTCTCCAACTTTGTTGGCGAGTTCGACATAGGTTTTGAACCCTTGACCAAGGAAAAACACCAGGCCCTTCGTCTGGGCGTCATTGCCTTCAGCTGCACCATCTTGGAACGCTGATAGGAGGTTATCGTGCAACTTGGAAACAATATTGGACATTGTAACAGAATCTGCAAACAAAGAGATAGCGCCTGGAAGCTTCACCAGCGCATTCAAAAAGGCTTCATCTTTCGTGGGGTACTCCAATGAATCAGTGATGCGAGATTTGAAGGCATCTGGGCAGGAAACGTAGCCAGGTTGTGAGGTCTCGGGCGTGATGCAACCAGCCTCATGCAGGCGTAGCAGGGTGAAACAAGTCTCCCACTCTGACTTTTGCCATGATGAGTTGATAAACTTTTGGAAAGGGGAAAGAACCAAGCTCTGGAATCGCTCCGATCCCCACTCAGAGAATGTTGCGCAGAAGAATAAGAAGTATTTGGAAAGCTGGCCTGTAGACACCAGGTCCATGATAGGGCGAAGGAAAGGTAGCAACTCGTCCATGGGGGACATCTGAAGGGCGTATGCGACGCTTGTAAGGATCTGTGATATCGTTGCTGATGAGACATCAGATGCCGACACCTGCTGGAGCAGGGACACTTGGATTTGATGAACAGTCTTCCAGTTTTGGATTCTGACACCCTTGCGAGTTGTCACAATCAGCAACATTATACGGCAGCACTCTGAGAGATTAGGATTCGGGGCAGATTTTGAACGATCTTCAATATAAGCCTTGACCGTGTCGAGAACGGGTCCGAAGGTGTCGGGAGTCGTGGCGTGGACAAGACTGACGACCAGACCAAATATAACTTCTGCAGGGTCATTGTGGTTTTCGCTAGTCGGCGGGATCTGACTTAGAACACAATTTAGGATATCCATGCCGTTGGAGTGAAGCCCGTTGTTGACTCCCCTGATAGCATCAGAGAACATGGTCATCAATCCTTCCCTGTAGTTTTCAGTATCCTTGTTGTCATCGGCGGCCTTCGAGATATCATCGAAGAGGAATGAGACGGCAGTCTCGAGGGGTGCTTTGTTTTTGTAATAAACCAGGCCAGCCTTTCTGATAAGAAACGACATCGATTCAGCGGCGAACCTCGCCACAAATGGCTTTTGTCGTTCTTTCCCGAGATATGGAGTCATGATACTCAGCAGCTGTCGCAGATCCGGTACCAACAGACGGGAAAGGAATTTAAAGATCCATGCGAGACAAGTGAAACTCCATTCAACGACCTCAATATCGGGATGTGTCGCTGCAACGGATGACACCAGTGTCACCGCCGTAGCAAAATGTTTTTCGAACTTGACGCCCAGATCCCGAGCAAATTGCGCAAGCAAGCTCAAAAGCGGCTCCATAGAGAGCTGGTCTCTCTTCTCGATGAATTCCACCAATAGGCCCATAATCTTTTCTTCATGATACAGAACTTGCGCAAAGCTCTCGGAAAGAGGGTTGACACGCCGTACGAATTGTGTAAAGTTGTCTGAAAGGTTCATCTCGAACCAATGATCGAGGGCAGCTCGGAAATAAGAAGATGTTTCGTCTTCATCTTCGCCGAAACTGGCGCGGCGCACGCGGTGGATCGGGTCGATTTTGAGCTTGCTGATGCGTGATGAAAAGCCCTCGAATCGGTGATTTTTCGTGGTTTCTGTGCCCGTTTTCAGGCGCCGTACAGGCTTTGATTTTGAGCCTGTCCCCACCATCTTGACGGGTCTGACGAGCAGCACTGTTCGTGAGAAAGGTACTGGTCACTTTTCTTTTTGGCTGATCCGCATGGAATACAAAAAAGTTCTTCGGAGCGGGATTTTCTTATTCCGGGGCAGATATCTATGTATATCACGTGCTGATAAGGTGGCCCAAGCTCCTGCTTTCGAGAACCCGAAGATGTTCTATCCTGCGACTAGTCGCATGTAGCTGATCTCTGGTGGCACATCCAGACAGTTTGGGCATTCGGAAGAATCTCATACTTTTGGGGATCTTTCATCTTCCTATTTCCCATCTTTCCCACCGCCGTTTTATCAACTTTCCATCAAAATTTTCAGCATTTTCCTCTACCAATTCAATCTACCATCAAGACAGATCCAAAAATGGCTCCCAAATGGTATGTATGTTCAGATCCGCCCGTATTCCAGTCACTAACCCAATTCATATGTAGTATTGTCATTGGCAGCTTGAACGGTCAGATACGGCCCGTGTTCACCAAGCTAGCCAAGCTGCAGCTAAAACAGGATTTCTCCTTTGCGATCATTCTTGGCGACCTCTTCGGTGATGGCTCGACTGAAAATGAGCTCGAAGATATTAACGCCTTGCTACAGGGGAACATCACCGTGGCATGCCCAACCTACTTCACCCTTGGTGACCGACCACTTCCCCCTCAAGTGGTCGAAAAGATTGAAGCAACTGATGAAGTGTGCCCCAACTTGTTCTTCCTGGGGAAGAGGGGAACCTTGAAGACAACAGATGGTATTCGTATTGTTGCCCTCGGTGGCACCATGGAAGCGACAGAGGGTAGATCCAAACCCGAGAGCAATGCTAGTGGCAAGTTCCAACCGACCTACAGTGAATCCGATGCTCGTGCACTGTTTGGGATTCACAAAACCGACATTCTTATCACCAATCAATGGCCGAAGGATGTCCGTCTAGGATCTAGCTGCGAGGTCTCTGGGGATAAGGAGACCGTGCCATCTGAATTACAATGCATTGCTGATGTCTGCGCGACTCTGAAACCCCGGTATCACTTCTCTCGGTCAGATGGTGCTTTCTTCGAGCGTGAACCCTTCTTTCACATGCCAACGGAGGGAGGTGAAGATGTCTACCCGCTCACTCGGTTCATCTCATTGCCTACTTTCGGCTCGTCGAAAAATGCTATTTATGCCTTTACCTTGGACCCAACGGCACCTTTCCCAAGCAGTATCCCCACAGGCTCCACCATTTGCCCTTGGTCAGCGGTGCAAAGCAGGCGCAAAATGCTCCCAAGCCAGAGCGAATCATACCAGCGCTACGCCCCCTCTGACCAAGATAGGGACCCGGGACATCAACGCCGCCATAAACAACGCGCCCCTCCGCCAGGCCCAGAGAACTGTTTCTTCTGCCTCTCGAACCCCAACATCGCCACCCATCTCATCACCTCAATCGGCAATGACAGCTACGTCACCACCGCCAAAGGACCTCTGCCCACAACCAACTTCTACCCTTCCCTAGGCTTCCCAGGCCATATGCTCATAATCCCCTTCGAACACTCCCCGACCATCGACCTAATCTTCGATCCGGCCATCCGCGCCTCGACTTTCGCCGAGATGCAACGGTACCGCGAATCCCTACACCAAATGCTGAATGAGAGATCAGGAGGCAAGCTAGGTGCTGTCACCTGGGAAGTCAGCCGCTCAAACGGTATCCACACACATTGGCAATTCCTGCCCATGCCAGTGGAAAAGATCCGCTCCCGACTTGTGGAAATGGCATTCAAGAAGGAAGCCTCGAACCTGGAATATTCGACGTTCAAGACCGTTCCAAGCCCCGACGAAATCCACAACCACCATATGATCGATTATTTCCGAGTCTTCATTTGGACGCCTACGCCCAGCAGCGAAGCCGAAACCAAAGGCGACCATTGGTCTGCACCTGAGCACACAGGCGTTTGGAAGACTGAATCCGGAGAAGAGAATGTTATCATCATGAAAATTCTGCCCGAGAACCGATTTGATTTGCAATTTGGTCGTCGGGTTATGGGTAAGGTGCTCTATCTGGATGAGCGTATTAACTGGAGGGATTGTGTGCAGACGGACGACGAGGAGACGAAGGATGCAGAGGCTTTCAAGGAGGCTTTCAAGAAACATGATTTCGCGATGGAGATTGAGGAATGAATTTGAGATCAGCAAGTTTCTTCTTCTTATCCAGGGGTCATACATGGCAAGTGTGTGTGGTATGGTGAGGAATCTTTCGACGGGGAGCATCTTCGGAGAGCTACCTGTCCGTGTACAATACGATGAAATGTGACAAATGAGTCCAAATTTGAAGCCAAAATTCACAATTACAGATTTCCATGGGGGCACATAAGAGATAGCTCATATTAACGCGTCTTCCCAGGCTGTTCCGGTCAGAAATGGAAAACATCAAGAAAGAGGTCCCGACAATGCTCCCAAGATTCCTAGCGATGGCAACCCGTTGGGCTATGCTCGGATTTTCAATGACAAGATGTCCGTTGAGCATCCAATCGCAGTCTGAAACTCCTATCCCCAGATCGTGATCCCCTCGACACTAAAGGCTGGATACATGGGTCCTAGCTCGAGGACAGTCAGATGGCCATACCCTGTTATTTTCATCTACTAGGTATGTATCCATGGTATAAACCCGACAATATCCCAATCCAACAATCTGGAAACCCTCAAAGCTCTGAATATCATAAATTCTACGGCGAACCAAAGGGTGGGTCATTTCCGCTACAAAAAAATGCGCATCATCCCGAAAAGGCTGCCATCCAGGAGTACCGAACGAGTCAGACAAGGCTGACTCCAGGATACAAAAGAGTTCAAGTGGTGGAAATAACGGAAGAAAAGGAAACCTTTAATTTCAAGCCCAAATTTAGTCCGGGGTCAAGGTAAGTATGTAAGATGAAAGACGAATATGGCGTAAGAATGGTATCAAAAAGGTACAACGAGAAGAAGAGAAAAAAATAAATAAAACGTCCTGTTCATGAAACGGCCTCGATCGACGAGGGTCATACTCAAAAGTTGCTAGAAGCGTTGACGGTAGGCTTTTTACCGCTCTGCAACAGACTCGGAGGCCTGGTGTTGTCGGGCTCGGGAATGGGGATGGTGTTGGCGTGGGGGTTATAGGTAGCGTACTCTGAGGGCGAAGCAGCCGAGAAGGCAGGAGGGGGCGAAGAAGGAGCGGGGGAGAAGCCGCGGTATGGAGGCTGGGAGGTGTAGGTTGGGGGATACTGGCTAGAGCCGAAAGATGGCTGGCGCTGGAAGCCTGGTGTTGGAGCTGCGGCTGCGGAATGGTCTATCTCCGAGGATGGAGAGAAGGCCATTGGCACGGGGCTGTAATTGGTGTGCGGCTTGTATGCAGCCACGGGCGAGGGTGCGGCCACGGCGTGGTAACCATTACCTGCGCCATAGGAATGGTCGTCGTAGGAGCCTTGGTATTGTTGCTGGTCGTAAGGGTTGTGAACTGGTGCGCCGACAGGCGATGTCACGCCCGGAGAGCGCGGTCCGTAGGGATCGTGGGCTGCGGCGCCATACGCAGCTGCTGGGGCCGGTGACATGCCAGGTGAGCGGCGCCCGTACGGATCTTGAGTGGCAGCCAACGCTGCTGGGCCGGGGGAACGTCGGCTGTATGGATCCTGGGCAGCACCTAGTACCGCCGGGCCCGGGGATCTTCTCCCATAGGGATCAATGGCTCCCCCGGGGGAGGGTGTGCCCGGCGAACGTCGGCCATACGGATCTTGGACGGGATTCAATGCCGCTCCCGGACCGGGAGACCGGCGTGCACGCGGATCGGTAGGCCCAAATCCTCTGTATCCCGCCGCGGCCGCCCCCATGGTTGGGTTGGGTGAATAGTCAGAGTAAGCGACACCAGGTGTGCCGGTCTGTTTTCGGTCCGGGGGATTCAATGGCTCCATTTCAACATCGTCGCGATGATTTGGGTCTTCAACATGCTTGTCAACGGCACCAGCCCAGGTAGGCATCTCAGGCAGGGCGTCCTCATTGACATGAGCCGGAGACTTAGGCGCATCGAAATGCGCAGTCTGCTGCGCGCCGCGGAAGGAGGGTGCGCTCTGTTGCGCACCACGATATGAGGGTGGGGCTGGTGGCGGTTGATAGACAGGATTGGGAGCTGGTGGAGGTTGGTGGAAGTCGTCAAAGTGTTTAGGCGTTTTGTTTCTGCGCCTGCCTGACGGACAACAACAGCTACAACAGCACTTGCAGCATTGATAGCCGCAACAGAGGCAATTGATGATGCAAGCTAGTACGGCCAGTAGAACTACCGAACCAACGATTATACCGACGATGACGGGCCACCTTTTGCGCCAATTAATTAGTATCATGCCAGATCATGCGCAAATGGGGAAGGGAGGGCGCGCATCCCTTAGGAAGAACTCACTTGCAGTACGATTTGGCCATACATTTATCCCAGCTCGAAAAGGTGTCTGGAACCGACTCGAGATCACTCGCGGTACCTCGAGCCCATAGTGTAATGTTTGCTGGACTCATCTTGGAAATGAATAGTGGATGCGCAATGCGATAGGAAGGGAATCATCCGATTGCCAATGGCTGCGAAACAGCCTTGGGCAAGATTTTCCGAACCAACTGGATTGGAATTAGACGCAGTCCAGTTTGAATTGTAGCGCGTATGAGATGTACAAATTGTGCCGGGCTCGGAGTTAGCGAGAGGGGGCGTCCGAGTTATAGCGATAATGGAGTGGATGCGGAGTCACACAATAGATTCAATATCAGCGAAGATGTACGCAGTGTACGTAACGTACGAAATAGATGCTAGTTCGAGATGGTCGATCGAACAGGCAGCAAGTTACCAAAATAGAACATTGAATATAAAAGAATAAAAAATAAAACTGGAGAGAGAGTGAAGCCCTAGAACACTTCCAAGGAATGAAACGATAAGTCTCAAAAGGGCTGAAACAGCCAAACCGGCAAATTGGAGAATGAGCCTTTGGAAGGAGAGAAGAGAATGAAGTTGAAGCAGTTCGAGGGAGAAGGACAGGACAAAACCCCATAGTTCCCCCCGCTTCCCGCCTATCACATTCAGCAGAGACACTTGAAACGACAATCCTCATTAATCTATTCTGTCGATCAGTTGGCATTTTTCCTTTTTCTTTCTTCTCCTTTGGCTTTTACAAAAGACTTGAAGTTTTGAAGTTATTTTGAAATCTTTGAATTTTTTTCATTTTTTTCTTTCATTCTCACAAAGGGAAATCAAACATTTGTAAACTGGTTGTCTCCTCCGATTACCCTTTCCAGACCATTAAAATCTCAGGAAAACACGTCCAGGGGAGAAATTGCATGTAATACGGCAATTCTCGTTATGTACAGCTGTAAAAAGTCACTCTCGATGCAAATATTACATCCAGATCCTCCGCACTACCCAATGACACGGTTCAAAGGGTGATATTATCGGACAATTGAAAATACAAATGCTCCAGGCGAAGAAGTCAAGAGACTGGCGTTGAGCATCGAGATGCAAATTTGGTACAGCGTGGAATGACGATTGATCCACAGTAGAAAGTCTGTACAGGAAGGACCAAATAGTGGATTAAAGGGCGATAATGGTGTCAAAAAGAATGTTCGGGGAGAAAAGGAGATGCCAAAGTGTCGGCGAAATGTTCGATGAAAATCGTCATTGGGGGGTATTGTTGTCGCGGGGGAAAAAAAAGGTCCCACGGAAGAGATATGAGAAATCGGAAACCTGGCGATGATAGGCCGAGGACGTCTTCGTGCGCACTTTTGCGAAGTTGCGAGGTCGTAAATAGACATATGAAATGGGACACTCAGATTCGTATGGGTCATGAGAGTCGATTACCCAGGAAGATCATGGGCGACGGTCATAGAGAGATGTGGCAAGATGCCACGCAAAGGAAATATTGGAGGCAGGAACCCAGCTAAACAGGGTGAGTCAAAGAGAGGACGATACTGAGAGCAGATATCAAAGAGATGAGGGAAAAGGTGAATAGCGCAGGTGATTCAGCACGCCAACACAAATCAGACCTCGGCAGGACTGAAAAGGTCGAGAGAAATTGAGGGTGAAAAGAAAAGAAAAAGCCGCCATAAAGCATCTTGGAATGCATCAGCCAAACACCACGCTCCAAGGACAAGACGCAGGGAAAAAAAAAATAGAAAAGGAAAAGGACAAGATGCAAGATGCAAGATAATGCAAAGCACCAAAAAGGAACGGTACTAGTCGATCTAGTAGGAAAGCATCCGGCGGCCGGGGGTCCGGGCAGGGACTGGGCTTTGAGAAAATGGAGAGCTTAAGTAGCGGTTACGCTCGTTGTCGCCAAGTCGGCAACGTCCAGTTGGGCTGTCTTCCATTTGGGGTGATTGTTCACCAAAGGCAAAAGTCTGGGCACGATTCAGCTTGGAGCGCTGCTTGACCTTGCCAAGTCCACGCTCGCAGGCAAATTCATGCTCCTTGGCACTCATCTCGACATAGTTCTGAGGGTAACAGAGAGAGCGGTGCTCAGCAAAGAATGAGCTGTATCCACCATCCAGAATGTACATATCGGGGTATGACAGGTTAGGGTACGTATCAACATTGATGGCGCGATCATGGTGTCGCAGGTACTTGGCCATGATGGGAGCCCGGTGGGCAGAGTACTCGCAGTGTAGGATAAGCGCAGTGCGGGCCTGAGGGGCACTGAAGAGTTCACCGGCGAGACGTTCCTTGTCATTATAGTTCAATGCGCCAGTGATGTGACCCCCCTCATACTCGTACTCGAAGCGGCAGTCGATGATGAGAATGTTGTCGAACTGGTCATTGAATTTGCCATCCATGAGTTCCAGAAGAGTGCTTTTGTCGATGCGAGGCAGAGAGTCCGCGCGATCCTCAGGGATGAAGTGAGGCAGCTTCATGCTGGGCGGACTTGAAATGTCACTGATGGACTGGAGGGGTGTATTTGTTGCTACCTTGGCCTCTTTATCGGCAATAACATCTGCCGGGTTCTCAAACATGCTCAATGACCGCCGGCATTGCTTGCGCGGACGCATCAAAGGGTGAGACGGTTTGCGGATTGAACTGTGGGCGGGCGAGCCGCTGCTACGAGCATGGTGGAGTGATGGCCGCATCCGAGGCGGCGCCAGGTGAGTTGAAGAATTGTTGCGCGAGATCGGACGCTCACGGGGAGGCGAGTCCCCAAACATATCCTCCAGAGAAGTGGAGGTGCTAAGAGACGTCTTCGCTCCAGTTCCAAATCGGAAGGGAGGTGCTTTACTCTCCGGTGAAGGCCGGGTCAGTCCAAGTTGGTAAGACTGAGCCTTACTCCTCGCCAGACTGGGACGCAGGAAAGTGGGCCGCTTCCTCCTGTCCGATAGGAATTCATGTTAGCGGTACTGATTTGAGTGGGTTGACTGTCGCGTGCACTTACTCAGGTGGACATAGAGGAGACTCCATCGGAGACGCTTGTAGAGGACTCGGGAGCGGAGACACCATTGGTGATTCCATGGGACTACCCCCAGGTGTCGGGGACTGTACCTCGATCTCGGCAGTGACAAAGAAGGCCGGCTTGTGAGGTAGCGGAGACATTTCCATAACGTCCATAGCTGGCGCTGGTGAAGATGATGGGAGCGGCGGGGTGGTCATCACATCGTCTATATATATAAGGTATCAGTAACTACTCCGCCCTGCCCTTCTGTGCCATTGATGCCATTGCTTACCACGTCCATTGGCTTGACCGAGCATACTGGCCGTGAACAAAGACCGGCGTGGTGTGGCTAATTGGGGACTAAATATAGAGTTAGCCGGGCTTTGTCCCTTTGAACTTCATGAAACGCCCATGGAAATCTCCACATACCTTTGATCGATATGGAAGTTCTGAGAAAGATCAGCAGCCAAACTGGCTGTGGGAGAAGAACCTCGAATGGGTTTCACGTTGAAGTAGTCCGAGCTAGACTTCTTCATAGACAATTCCTTGAAATTGAACGGGTTCCCACCAAACCCGGACATTGAACCCAAAGAATAAGAAGTCGGTGCTTCGGAACGAAAGCAATGGCCGAACATGACTGACGGAGGTTGCATAGCAGCGAGAGGTGAAGAGTGCTCCATGGTGCTGCGACTGGACCAAGAAGCCGACGTTGTACAGTTTTCTGGGAAAGCAACCGGAACAGATGGAAAGGCAATCAGGCCCTGACCACAGGTGTCTACCCAGTACTAGGTCCTACAAACCGAGCTTCGAAAAGAAAAAAAAAGTGGTCTCAACGCACGTCTCCACGTTTGCAATTTCAACGTTATGGGTCCCCACGATCGCCGTGACAACCAGTTTCCGGGAAGAAAAAAAACCTATGTCCCAGACCCTAACCACCAACGACGAGAGTTGTATTTCGTTAAGTCACAGGATTTATCGGTCCATGGCAAGACTTCGGAGGTTTTTTGGGGGGTTGAATATGGTGAATATGGTAAGTCTGTCGGTTGTGATTGGAGGGGTCGGGGGAGCTCGTGGGTGCTGCAGGACTGAGGGGAAGGTCCAACAATATGATATGGATTGTCGGCGGACAGAACCGATTAACAAAGTTGTTCCTCTCAATGTCGGGAGGAATGTCGTGAGTAATTAAGAAGAAGAAGAACAAGAAGAAGTAGGAACAAAGAAGAAAGAAGTGAAGCTGAAGGGATGGGCTTGTTGCAATGGGCAACGCAGGTGGGGAGGATCTCCGAATGTACAAGTATTGAAGTATTGAGAAATACTGCGGCTCCGATTTCCATGTAATCGGGAAATTTTTTTAAATATTGAAATAATAGGGAAAGACGGGGAGAGTCTGTATTAAGAGGGTAATAGACGTAATATGGTAGTAATTATTGTAGTAGGTATGTATAGTTAAAACTTCCTTTATAAGCGCTGTATGGTAAAATGCCAATTAAAAAAAGAAATAAAAGAATAAAAGAATAAAGGAATAAAATACACTATAATTTCCAAGATCGGTATGCCATAGTAGTTAACCGTAGAGAGTAAAGGATAGACACTTCTCTAGGGGCCAAATACTTTTTGGTTGCCCGGGGCTCCCTTGCCGCAGCAACCCAGCGCCTATCACAGCTTCTCTCAGAGAGTTCTACCTCAGTCTACCTCCAGGGCTAAGTACTCCGTGCTCCAGTACAATAATGTCTTGGGTTTAGCTTTGTCTCCCCTGCTCAATGGAAGGAGGATTGTCTCTCTATTATACGCTATACGCCATACGCTATACGCTGTATGCTTATGTCAGATTTCCTCGGAGCCTACCTAGGTACGGAGTACCTAGGTATTGTTCCATCTTCCTTCTTACGCATCGTATCCACCAAAAAACTTTTTCTTTCCCGTGTCAACCACAGGTGAGCTGAAAAAGAAGAGAAAAAAAAAAAAAAAACGGGACCCAAAAGAGATCGAGTTCAATGCAAAATATCCACTTTTCCTGTTCTCGGGAAAAAAAAAAAATTTAAAGCTTCCTGCAAGTGATGGGAAGCAAGTCATGGGAAGCAAGGGTGCTACGATTGAACGGCGTCTTCTTCATTGGTCTCCAACGTCACGATATGCTTCAATTCGAAGAATCCCCTTCACTTGAAAGAATGGATTCACAATTATAGTGCAATATAGTGCTCCGATCGACTCAACTAGTCCGATTAAGAAGCCCTGTGATCGTCTTACCGAGGTATTGATTGGCCGCATCGGAGAGACCGTGGTATTTCAAGATCTCTTCATCTCCGAAATGCAAAAAGAGTTCACACTATCTTGGCCCTATCAGGGGATATCGAGAGCCGATCAGAGATTGGAATCTGTCCATGTTGTACGGGGTATGGAGTAATTCCGTACAATGTGGGATACTGGACGAACGACGGACTCCGGAGTAAATTGCCGTTCAATTGCTTCAAGATCGGAACGTACAACGTAGTATCGAGTAAGGAATGGTAGATAATCCCATTCTTCCTCTCAAAATCGAAGACGCTATAGTATTCCGCTCATACATACCCGTCCTGCCCTTACTTGTACCGACATTCTTGTTGATCAAGGGCTCGCGATGACCTTCAATGTCCCGCATCCCTTCCATGCCCCTTGGTAGGGTGTTTGACCTTCAATATACATTAATTGCCCAAGGGTAGGGCTATTGAAACCTACCTGTCTGATGACATTCGATATGCTTCTTCCAACCTCACCGAAGCAATTGAATTAACCTCGCTCCGGAGTTAGGGCTACTACTAACAGCAGTAAGGATGAGCCGGGGTAATGATTCATGCGATTGACGCAATTGTTGAGACCATGGTTCGTTCACACCTTAAACAAGTTTATTAACACAGATTTAGTACAACATACGGAGTAGAGGTCGCGTCTCATTCAGGCTATCAGATGCGATGTTTATGTTTACTATGGAGTATCCAGCAAGATCTCAGATTCGCCACCATCGGTTTTTTTACTTTGTACAAAGTATATCCGGAGTATTTTCGAAACTACTAGTTGCTGAAGTCGGCTCTAGTCATCCAGTCATAGTGCTCTGGTGGACACTCTCAGGATTCACTACTGCACCCCACGGTGTGCTATTCTGGACCCTCTCCGTGAAACACCGGAACGAGCTTCACTGGGTCATGGGATATCCGGTCAATCCGAAATGCATCAACGGGTCTTTTCAATATTTACAGTTGCCTTCTGCATTTATCAAAGGCATTGTTACACACCTCTCCCCGGTGGCAGACGATGCGGTGTGCAAAGTCCACGACGCGTTAGGATAATTTTATTGGCCCGCGATGCTACGTCATATCTCCTGAACATGACAGTGCTCCGTGCACTTCGATGATGTCCTAGTAAGATACTAATGAACCTTGGAGGTCGAAGACTCAGGCCTTGAAAACTTTTGAAATCTTGAACCCTGAGAGGTCGGATCGCATCGATGGTTGTGCTGTGTTGCGCCATGTTTTGATGTGATAACACTCGAACACATCTTCCCGAATCACAAAACATTTCACTTTCTCAGGCGCTTGCGGATGGAAACCCTCTGGGCTGACTGTATCAGCCCAACCCGATCTGTCTCTCTGCGCCACGCAGAGTCGCAGCTAAGGTGGGGTCGGAGAGGACCCCGATGATGTGACCGGTCAATTGCATCACAGCGCCATGTGCGATGGGGCCAGTCATGTCAGCTCTCCAGCCGACAGCCTTGGTCGCTGCGGGGTTCATCACATTTCAACTCGTGTCCTGCCAGATACACCTGCATGGTTGTTGTCTAGGCCTTTTTCCCCTCCGTGCTCTTGGACATTTTCCCCTCTTATTGTCCAATGTGATGTCACGACCTTGTTGATTGTTGATGGCGCGTAAAACCTCAGGTAAACAAAGCCACGAAACTAATGCGTCGTCCCGTGATCACACATGACATCAAAGAGATCCCAGAGAAATCAAGATTTCAGACCTTTCTCGACTGGGATTTGATCTGTATTTCGGTATTATACATCTCAGTACTGGAAATACTGGAAATACCCTTACCCTATTATGTTTTCCCCTGGTCCTTTTCTATATTTGTCAATTAATCTTCTCCCGGGAGCCCCCGATCTGCGCCGCTATTGGCAACCCCAGTCATTTATGCGCCAGCTTCGTGCCTGTCAGCTCTCTCTCAATCGTGCTATCACTTCTTAGTGACGCCCTACTCCCTATTTGGAAGCTGGTGACTCTCCATATCACACAGCTCCAGTTGTGGTCCATATCTACTCCGTACTTGTCAAATGCACCCAGCGTGATAGATCGAGACGCCTACTTAGACGCCGCTGGACTGGTATATTTCTTAACCATCTTCTACCGGTCTAGACTTTCTTTTGTAGCACAAAATAGGCTGTCTTGATATAATATATTTGTTTTGTGTTTTACTGTATCTAGACCACCTTAGGCTAAACCCATAACCATCCCCGTCTTTACTTAAACACCGTGTACTCCCCAATCCCAGTACTCAGCCAAATTTCATTCCGAACTTCTGTACAGCCTCCCAAGTCACACAAAACCGTATGATATTGTGGCAGTTGCATAATCAGGCAACCCGTGAAGCCCCTGAACGCCCAAGATCTGACACCCGACTCAAACATCTATCACAACGGTTGCCAGGACTCCCAGGCCCACCAAGACGCCCGACTCCATATATTATCAATCCGAGACCCATCAGCCTACATCAAAACCACCTGCGCAATGCCCACGAAATCCATTCCCACATGTTACCAGCACGACGACTACCTAAAACTAAAAACTACTTAAACCATGCAGATCCACGGCAGACGGTCCCCCATCCGTTCCAACACATCAATTCTGATACAGAGGTAATTTTCTCCCGACTACATAATATTGATTCTGTCAAACGTCAAACGGCCTCCTGCCAAATTGATAGTTCGATGCACGGTTCCTGCTTTTCCCTATCAAGAATATGTCGCTTGTCCGGCATACTCGTATACAGATCAGCCTGGGGCGGGTCGGTGCATCCGCGAAATCAGCACAAGCGGAGCCCGGATCCTGAAGCTCGGATCCAGCGCAATTAGCGGGTTTTCCTCGGCGACATACGATTGTATAAATGGATGCTGGTTTCCCGGTTGCCTTTGACAACAGGATAGTTCTGCGTCTGGACTGGTTTGGGGTTGATGGCTCAGCTGGAACTTCGGTGATCTCGTTTTTGAGATTCGTCATTACCCCTGAATCAGTCTGGACTTCTTTTTTGACCCCGGTTTCTCTGACAGCTCCGAATACACCATGTGATTTCGCTATTGAAATGCTGCTTACATGTTGTCCTGCTTGATCTGTTGCGTGGTTTTTGAGGCGTCTTTGCTGCGGCTCCCAGGGGCGTTCAGCTACTTGGCGACAGTCTAGGTCTTGTGGTTTTGGGGGCTAAAATTTTGCTTGGCTGGTATCGTAGGCTGAATATGTAGCATTTGACTTACGGAGTAGTGATTTCGAATCTCTCCTCATAAAGCTGTGGGCAGATGAAGGTTGCGTTGCTCTCCAGGGCTCCAAGTCTCGCTGAGAATGGGTCAGATGGCACAATATATATGTGCTTGGAACCTCTGAATATCTTCGCACATATCTTCGCACCACCACACTTGGTTTCCTAACAAGTTCAATAGATCATAGGCTCCAGGTCTCCTCCTCAATACTCTAAAAAATTATCCACCTTTAGTGAGGTCGTTTGTCCGTCTCTTTGGAGCATCAAAATCCTTATCAGCTTATCAGTTGACACTAGCCCGAAATAGGCTAAAGCATGAATTTTTCCGAGCAACTCGAACGGCCGCAAGGAGTGTTGAACGTGCCTTTGGTTTGCAGATCTCCGTTGTCAAGGCCTGAGAGCGGATAATTCGATCGTTAATTGAACCTCGCACATATCCGCCATCCCCAAACACCCAGACTCAGTAATGGGCCCTCCCTTCGCCGGTTCAAAGCGCCGCCGCGAACCTCACAATGTCGACGTGAAGCTGGTGGAACTCTACGAGGATCTTGCTAGCGAAAAAGATGACATTCGCCTCAAGGCTGCCCAAGCACTAGTGTCACAATTCACTCCGGACCAGAACCCTGCCGATGAACAGATCAAGAAGGTGCTGTCGAGACTCTTCCGTGGTCTCTGCAGTAGCCGCAAAGCCGCTCGAATCGGATTCTCAATCGCCTTGACCGAGATCCTGAGTCAGGTCTTCTCATCACCGAGAGAGACATCACGCTTTGGCTTCTCAGATGCTCTGAACCTCTGGGAATCTCAGTCGAGTTCCTACGGCAGCGAGTCGGGACAGGTTGGTGGCTACGCATAATATAAAATGTCGCACGCGCTAATTAGGTTATCCTTTCGTTTCATATAGGAGCAACGCGACCATCTTTTCGGCCGTCTTTTCGGCGCGGAAGCGATCATCAAGTCTTCCGTTCTGTTCCAGCCCACCGTGCCCTTTGAGCAATGGACCCAGGTTATCGATCTTGTTCTCGAACTCGCACAGAAGAAGCCATGGATCCGCGAAGAGTGTGGGTGGATCATCTACCAATGTGTCTACGATCTGGCTGCGCGCAAGATGGAACCCAAGTACATCCAGTCTGCGCTGGAACAGCTATGCGTGCGCGACCTCGCCCGGTCGCCCGAGGGTGTTGCTATCTGGTTGGCGGCGAAGGATATGTTCCCCAACGCTACCTTCCCGAGCAAAATCTGGAAGCATGATGATCCATTGGATTCGAAAGAGCGCAGCAGTATGTCGAAGATCATGAAGGAATCGGGTGCAGCGGCCAGCGAGGGCGAGAACAAGGTGAACACTGCGAAGTCCTCTGGCGTTTGGAACAACAAGCTTCACTTCGCCTGGGATGCGGTCCTGTCTCGCACCAGTGTAGAGGCGAAGGACAAGTCGAAGAAGTCTCGTATGACCTTCACTGATTTCTGGACTGAGGTTGTGGACAGTAAGTACCTATTCAACAGCGGAATTATACCTGAGATACATGGAACTAATAAAAACCTCCTCATAGATGGATTGTTCGCTGCCGCATCCTCGGACGAGCGTAAATACTGGGGCTTCCTTCTTTTCAACAGAATTCTCAACGATGGCGGGTCGCAACAGGCCTCTCTGATTTTCACCAAGAATCTCATGCGATGCTTGACGAACCAGCTCGCCGTGGAGGACCGGTACTTGCACCGAATGGCCGTTAAAGTGGCCAAGGCAATCCAGGCCCGTGTGTCCAAGGAGCCTGAGTTCGCAGCTGCAGCCATCCGTGGCTTGATGGGAACCAGCGGCACGCTGAACTTCGACCAGGCTACCAAGACCAAGACTGTTGAGAAGATCGTTGCCGAAGCCAACCACGAGGCATTGGAAGAGATTGTCCCATTCTTCGAAAAACTTATTCAAAATCCTGGCACAACCGAGGAGAAAACCGCCGCATCCAACCGTCAATTCGTCGCTGGTCTCCTCTTGTCAATCGTGCGCTCCAAGGCTTCTGCCAGTGAAGACGACGCGGATGACCTCCAAGCAAGTCTTGAGCAGATTCTGTCTATCTTCGTGCGCTTTGCGTACTTCATGGATGCCGGCAAGGGTTCCACTGCCCCTGAGCCTCCTCTCTCATCAGCGACACAAGAACTCCTGCGCAATCGAATCAACTCCTGCTTGAACAGCCTTATCTCCAACCAAAAGTTTGCCGCTACGCTCCCGTATGCTGTGGTGAAGCAGATTCGCGATGCAGCCAAGTCTGGCGAATTCGGCAAGTTCATCATTGCTATCGATGAGAAGCTGTCGGAATCCGTGAAGGCTGCTTTCAAATCTCTGAAGAAGTTGTCCAGCAGGGTATGGTGTTCTCCCCCCACCCCTCATCGGCCTCTTGAGCACTTATACTGACTACAATATAGGAGAAAAAGGAGAAGGGCATGGCTGCATTCAAGCTGCTTTACTCTATGACTATCATGCAGGTGTACAATGGAGATGCAGACGCGGTATCCATGCTTGATGAACTGGAGTTCTGTTATACCAAGTTCCTGGGCGACAAGGAAACCAAGACAGAAGATGCTGGTGATGCCTCGGATGCGTTGGTTGAGATCCTTCTCAGTTTCGCATCCAAGCAGTCGCAGCTGTTCCGTCGTATGAGTGAGCAGGTGTTTGGCGCCTTTGCTAACCAGATCACCGAGAACGGGTTGGAATCTTTGACCTCGGTATGTAGCCTCAACCTCTTTCAGACATGCATTTTCTAACTAGATCAGATTATTGAGGCCAAGGAGAGTCTTGCTGGACAGCAAGAGATGTTCGAAGAGCAAGACGATGAAGGCGAGGAAGAAGGAGAAGACGACGATGACGATATGATGGATGTCGATGAGGATGAGCTCGACAGCGATGTTGAGGTTGTCGAAGCCGGCGGCTCTGGCTCCGGGTCCGACGACGGGGAGGAGGAAGATGAAGAAGATAACGAAGAAGACGCAGAGGAAGTCGCCGCCTTCGAAGCCAAGCTAGCCGCAGCTCTCGGCACACACCGCGCAGACGAAGACGCGTCCGACTCCGACGCCGACATGAACGACGACGAGATGGACGAGCTAGACGACAAACTGGTGCAAGTATTCCGCGCCCGTCGTCAAGAAACCTCCCACCGAAAAGACAAGAAAGACGCACGTGAGAATATGGTAAACTTCAAGAACCGCGTCCTGGACCTGCTCGAGATATTCGTGAAGAAGAGCCACACCCGCCTGCTCGCGCTAGATATCCTCCTGCCGTTGCTCCGACTATCTCGCCGGACCAGCGTGAAACAGATCGCCACCAAGGCCAACGGAGTGCTGCGGGAGTACACGAAGGTGTGCAAGGGCAATTCGCTCCCGAAGATCGAGGACGATGGACAGGTAGAGGCGCTCTGGGAGCTGCTCCGGTCTGTTCATAAGGAGGCTAGTCACAGTGGACCTGTGGGCCATGCGACTGCTTGCAGCCAGGCTAGTTTGCTTGTTACTAAAGTGCTTGTTGCGCATGACAAGGATGCTATTGCGGGTGTTGTGGACGTTTACGCCGCTACTCGCAAGGATCAGCTCATGAGCACTAAGTGCCATGTGCAGCCGTCGTTTTTCTCCGAGTGGAATAACTGGTGTGTCTCTGCGAGCAAGCAGTTGAAGTGAGGTTGGGTACTCTTGTATAAAGATTGCGAGTATGATCTGTCGCTAGTTATCAATATCAATGCCATTATCATGTTCATTCAACGATTTCCGTCTAGTCCACCTCTAAATTACTACTACGTTTGGTCTGGTATCTCCCTTCCCTGGTTTCATATCAAGATCTATCGTCGCATATATATATTAAGTAAACATCAGCTTGGAATGATTGTTTTCAATTTTATGAAAGGAATGAAAGGACCTCGGCATGTATTCCCAGATTTACTCCAAGATATATAACAGTGAGAAATGTGAAAAATACGAGAATTTTATGTTTGCCATTTCAACATCCGAGCTTAGAATGCCCTGCTCTATGTATCTCGTCATTGTATACTGTCTCCTAAGATCAGGACAAACCATAGAATCCCCCCCTAAAAGCCAGCAACATATCGATGCCCAGTCGTCTCCTCCAAAACCTCCAACTTCATCCCAACCTCAATAGCCCCCTCATTACGCGGTGCGCTCAACATCCCAAAACAAGGCTTATACTTACTCCCCTCATCAACCCTGCGATACGAAACAAGCGTATCCCACGGCTGCTTCTTATTTTTGAGCGCCGTATCTGGATCAACATTAGGCACCTGGCAGCGCGCACAACGAGCCACAACATCCAGATCCAGCGGAGACTGAATAGCAGCCCCACTGTCCCCAGCAGAATCACCAGAAATACCAACAGCATTCCGACCAGTAATGCGAACCAACTTCCACGAGTCCTCACTCCATGGCGCCTTGCCGCGAACAACAATATTCGGACGGAACCGCTCAACAGTAATCGGGTCTATACCCACCTTTCCTAGACGAGCATTGAGCTCTGCCAGCGAAGATTCCGACGCAATCTGTACAGGATGCACATCCGGAAAGCCGGTCGTCTGGACGCGACCCAGACGGTGTGGGGCGCCGTTACCCTTCAGCACGCGCGGGGTCGGGCCCTTGTGGACGAGGACAACGTCGCGACCCAAGAAGGCGGAGAAGGGGGCGTTGATTTCGTCGCTGTACCTGTACCCGTCTGTGTCTGTGTCCCAGATGTGTACGGGGCCGATATTTGTATTTGCCGCTAGCCATTGCGGGGATGGATGGGAAGGGATGCGGATTGTATGAAATTGACGATCTTGGTCTTGGTCTTGGATGGATTCGTTGGATTCAGGTTTCGGGATACTCACGACCAACTCGTCGCCGTCGGCACTTAGGGCGGTGCGGATGCGGGTCATGTCGGGGATTTGGCGAATTGTTAGGAAGGTATTTGACGATGCGTCGACGAGCATCCAGCGGCGGTCGAGGTCAAGGCCATGCTGTTTTAGGACTGTTGATTGGACTTCTATGCCTCGACAGGACTTTATAGGGTATATGCGCAACGAGATGATCTCCGTGGATTGTTTGGGACGCTGGCACCATAGGAGAAGCTTGGTTGGGGATTGGATCAATTTGGGCCATCCCGTGAAGCGCGGAATCAGAAGGATTGGAATCAGGAGTATAAGACCTAATATTACTGCCGACGTCATGTTGTGCGACTGCAGCATGTTTGCTGGGAGATGGTTTACCTAAATAGGGCTTACAGTCCACTGGAACCTCTGAAGTATTGGGCCAGCCTTTGTACCCGCGTCTTACCACAGGTACCGCCACATATACCGCTTGCCTGTTAAAATACTGCTAGCTACCCATTAGGTATTAGGTCACGTGCGTACACAGTTATACCACACATTACACTGCACCTGCTGGAGTGTACGGAGTATGAAGACCTGAGCTTGACTGTATACTTAACACAACACTGTGCGAGCTGCATAATGTTGCAAAATATACACATACGCATATCCCCGCGTATTTAACCTGCAGAAGTGGAAGAATTTGTAAGGCGGTATCTTGGGGTACAAAATTTGGCCGAATATTTCGGAGGCTGCAGTGTATACTCTGTACATGCGTTACCTTTTATATGAGGCTACAGCCTTATTTTGAGGTGCTGAGGCCAGGTAGATGAGGGCACTTTCAATTTGCTATAATTTTTATAATTTTCTGTTAATATACTGTGCCTTACCCTATTATCCTGTACGTGGTAGCTGCGTTAGGTCCAATGACAAAAGAAGCCAGAGAATTATGAATCAGGCACAAGGTACCTGGGAGATGCCACATAAATATGCAACAAACGAGATGGAAAGAAACCGATAATGCATATAAGTCCAGGAAAAACAACTGCTGGGGCCCAAAAAAGACAAAAGAAAAAAGAAAAAGAAAAAAACACAACACTATGCACCTATGTAGACTCCCCGAAGGAGTATATTGTTAAAGACAAAGCTGACTGCGATACTGCAATCTGGTTATGCCGAATGCTTCTTATCGAACCAGCACGCGACCATTGCCTTAATTAGGGCGAGTGTGACAACCCGGCCTTGCTCAATATTCGCATCCTCTGACCCCCCAGGGACATGGAGGAACAGGATATTGCGATCCTGGCCTTGTAATTGGGCTAAAGACATGCTGGTGTAGAAAATGAAGTCGCACAGGTAGTGACCTGCGTCCTTTGAGATCCGGAGATCCGACTCGGGAGCAAAGGAGCGCCACGTCTCCAGGAACTGGTCGTCGGGCTGGTAAGGCGAAGCAGAGGAGGGATCATCTGTAGCACGACCTGGGATCAGAATCGGCGGCAGCCCCAGCCCTTTCCATCGCTTCTCGCCATCCACATAGCCGGGGCGACCATTGATATCGGTAATGTTATAGTCATCTCGATGGGCTAAACTTTCGACGGAGTAATATTGCCGCGGAGCTGCGATGCCAATATGAATAATGAGATCAGGTCTGCGACCACCATGATTGGCAGCGAACTCCTCCAGAATTAAGGGAAGGGCCTCTCGAACAGTGGCATACGCCACTGGGATCGGAGTGGGATGTACATGGAGTGAGACTCGACGTGGATCCGAGTCCTGGTCTTTAGACGGGAAAAGGAAAGATGATGGAAGAGAGGAAGCGATCAGATATGACGCATTCACAAGGTTGGTCTTGAAGGGCTGGTTACACTGTTAGTTCTCGGCTCGGATACAAGCAACATCCGAAGCGCAGATCACTTACCCCAAAGCCTGTTATCAGGACGGATATCTCATTAAGCGAAGCCGAGGATTGTGGTCGGCTGTTCCCGACAGGGGTGGGGGTGATATATGGAGCAGCCGTGCCGTAGTCACCCATATTTACGGATAATCTCAAAAGTGAAGTTAAGAAGAAAGACGACTTTTAAGCGGGGGAAGTTGAACAGTTGAACCTTGGGAAGGGCATCGAGACGAATGCGGGGTCTTGGCGGAACCTTGGGACTGCAATGGATTTGGACTAGCCTAATTCCGTTAATTCCGTTAAGCTATATAACTGACCAGTTAGGGCTTCATATTTTAGGATCATACATACAACGTATGTTGTATGTTGCAGCTTCGCTTAGATCTGTCTGCTATTGCTATATGTCTTCAATAGAAATTATCTTCTCTGGGTTACCGAGACTTTCTTATTCTTTGTATCACGGAGTACAGAACTGGTTGCCCCCCCTCTAGTCCTCTAGTGATTCTACCGTTCAACTTGCAGAATTTGCAGGCCTCTACGGAATATTATCATTGGCACGGTTATAGATCGCAAACCATCTGCATACAACATATGCAAGTGGAGCCAGACGGAATAGAAACCCCGGTCAAGAATTGCCTGTTCGGGTAAGGATCGCTTAATTTGGCTCTCGTTCTCGCATTCCAGGCTGGGTATACATCGATGTAGGCCAAGAATATTATTTTCTCGGAGCTTTGATGTTCTGGTAAAAGGAGTTGGTCAGCGAAGACCTTATTGGACCTGTCGCTTTTCAATGTTGCTTGGCTTTGGCTCGGTTCGATTCAAGTTGATAGCACTTGATACTGACGTGGGTCCCCCCTTGTTAGAATATCCAGTCCAAGGTCGGTTGGGGGAAAAAGATGGAGTCTCCGTGACTGGTCGATGGCTCGGGAACTATTATAAATGAGAAGGCCCTCGGAGAATATCAGTTTCCAGGAAACTGGGATGTCGCTTCTATTGTCCCCCTGCTCCCTCCGTTTTCAGTCTCGACCTTGACTATGGCAGTCATCAGTGAATTACTCAATAGTCCCTATGTTGTACAGAGTGTGTGCCTCGCCCTAGTGGCGGTGTTCATAACAAGTGCTTGGCCCGATATAGCCAACGAGATTCCCTATAGGCGCATTCCTTTGGTTGGGAAGACCTGGTGGGAGCTTACCAACAAAAAGGCCCGGCAACGCTTTACTCAGTCATGTCGTGAACTAATTGCCGAAGGCTTTGCAAAGGTGAGTCTTTTAACGGGAAATCATGACAGTAATCTTTGCTCTCAAATATGCTAACAGGCCTTCGAAGGGAGTCAGTGTCTTTCAGATCATCGGAGCTACGAGCCCGATAGTTGTATTGCACCCGAAGTTTGTCGATGAAATTAAGAACCACCCAGATCTGAGTTTTGAAGACTCCATCAAAAAGGCAGGTTATGAAACCGGAAATAATCCGTGACCATGGCTAACTTGCCGATAGACATTCTTTGAGAATCGCATTCCTGGATTTGAACCATTCCATAATGGCACCGCTTTAAAATCTACTGTGGAGATAGTGCGGACCAGTTTGACCCAGGCTCTCGGTATGCATCTACGACTTGATACATCTCACCTACGAGATAGAATTGACTTATCTTTCCCATTTAAACAGGGTCTATTTCACTTCGGCTCTCAAAGGAGTCAGGTGCGATATTGAAGGAATCCTTGCCCGCCACCGATGGTATGTTAAAGCACCCCATTTGCAACCCTCTCACTAACACTTCCACTCTTCGGCAGAATGGAAGCCCTGCCATTTCGCGCAAAAGGTTCCGTACATGGTAGCCCGCCTCTCCTCTCTGATATTCGTTGGAGAGACCATCTCCCACGACGATGAGTGGATCGATGTTTCTGTGAACTATGCCATCGATGCGTTTATGGCTATGCGCGATCTGCGAGAATGGCCATCCATTCTCCATCCGGTCGTACACTGGTTCTTGCCCTCTACGCAAAAGCTACGCAAGCACTTAAAAATGGCTCGCTCCATCATCAGCCGCGAGATAGACAGGCGGGCGTTGATTCGCGCGGGTAAGCTCCCTGCGGATGATCCACCTCGTGGACCTGACGCTCTGGACTGGTATCGTGAGACCGCCGAAGCCCGGAATAATTTGACCTTTGACCAGTCTTGTGCTCAGGTTGGATTGGCGCTGGCCGCCATTCATACCACGTCGAACTTGTTGACCAATGTCATTTATGACCTCGCGGCATACCCAGAGTACATCCAGCCGCTGCGTGATGAGATTCATGCGGTTGCTGCTGAGGATGGAGTTCTGAAGAAGACTAGTTTGCTCAAGTTGAAGTTGATGGACAGTGTAATGAAGGAATCGCAGCGTACTAACCCACTCTCATTGAGTAAGTCCACATTCTCTCCATGTTCATCATTCAAACCTGTCGTTAAGAATGGCTTGTTTTTGACACTCCACCACAGCCTCCATGAACCGCCTCGCTCATAAGCAAATTGTGCTCTCCGATGGAACTGTAATTCCCAAAGGCGCCAATATGTTTGTTTCCACGAAAACACTAGAAGACGACAGCATCTACCCTAATGCTTCCACTTACGATGGCTATCGGTTTTACAAGAAACGCCAGCAGCCCGGCAACGAACACAGACATCAGTTTGTAACGACGACAAGTGAGCACTTTGTCTTCGGCCATGGTATCCACGCCTGCCCTGGCCGGTTTTTCGCTGCCAACGAAACCAAGATTATGCTCCTTCATTTGCTCCTGAAGTACGACTGGAAACTACAGAGCGGCGGCCGACCCCCGAACATCGAAAATGGTGTCGAGTCTATCACCGACCCACGAGTTGAGATTCTATTCCGGTCGCGTGAGTCGGAGGTTGACCTAGGTTTCCTAGGTGAGTAGTGGATGGATCTAAGCAGCGCCTTTCCCCCTCCTTTCGTTCTGTACATTGGATTCACGGGGGTAGCTTTTGTGTGTTTTAATCACCAAATGATGTTACTTATAAGCCATGGGACAAGCTGGATCTTTTTGAATGCTCCGTTTGAAATATCGAGTCATTTCCAAAAGGACCAGTCCAAGGCTTCGAGGTAGATAGCACTCTCCTCGAAAGTGGAGTTAATTGGTATGTGGCCCACAGTTCTGCGGGTATACTGTGGCTATCCATTATAAGCGAGATGAGATCTTCCTAAATCTGTTGAGAATGGATCCCTCCAGGGCTGGATTGGAGAATTCATCACAGATTTCAATGCAGAATGGTTCAACGGTGCATAAGTCACACATATACACTCTTTACGGACTGGCAATGATATAAAGGAAGTAACTGTCCCCCTTCTAGTTATATAGGGTTCACATGCTAGAGATCACGTGACTGGTAAGTATACAAGAAGCATACGGTAATTTTCAACAGGTGTGGGACGCGTCGCGCGTCAGTGGAGAAAAACGAACGTGAAGCTTCTCCAACCGCTACGCCTCCTCCATCGTCCCCTCCCAATGGGGTTATATGGGTCTGTTCCTCTTTGCTCCAGAGATCCAGACCGCACAATGAGAATTAGGTGATCGGCGGTACCCAGGTACCCGTATAATATAGATAGGAGGGTTTTTTTTTGGGTTTCTTTGACCGCAACAAACCAATTCACTACAAAAGGGAGACCAAAAAAGAAAAAGATGGACTTTTACTTTTGAGGCCTGAGCCACTACAAGTATGATTGGAAGTTTAAAAAAAAAGAAAAGAATGAGCTGAAGAATATCAGGGACGACCATCACACTTCTATACGCAGCCTAGCCGTTCTCCGTTCTGTTCTGTACAAGCCCTTGCAGCTAGGGAGACGATGTCTTGAAGATGGAGAACCGATCTACGGAGTACCATACGGAGTACTCCGTACGGAGCACATGGTACCTGATCCCAAACACCAGCCCCCTCATTTATGAGGGTCTACAACACCTACCTACCTAAGTAGGTACGGAGTACTCGGTACTCTCTGTACTCCGTATAGCTTACACTGCATGTATCTTCAACAGCTTAGAACCGAAAAAGTGGTGATTTGCCCAAGGTGTCCTTACCTCCCAAGGTTTGCCAATTTATTTGTCCACAGTGCATGCATTAAGCAAGGCCCAGATGGGGGGTGTCCACACTCTATATAGGAAAGACTCGAGAAAATCTAAACAAAAAATAAAACAGTCTGTACTCTGTAAAGAAGAAGAGAAAGAAGGTTGAATTGAACATTTCAAAGACTTCATAGGAGTTTTTAGTACAACGCATAGGATTTTCGCAGTGGGCCAAGTACAACAAGTATAGGGTACGAAGTCCAGTAGGCAGTTCAGTACGGGGAGCACAGGTACCAAGTACCCCCACCACTCCCGCCTCACCCTACGCCCAATCCCCCAATCCTCTTCTTCTCTCTTCTCTCTCTCACTACCAACACCCTTTCCACCATTATCGCGAGATATTCTTCTCGCACCCCTTCTCCATTTGAGGAGACGTTCTTTTCTTTTGTGTGTTTTTTTATTTCCGGGTAATGACGAAATCCTTCATTCCCTACTACTCGGACGGGATGGAGCCGCAGATGTGATCTGGTGATCCCCGATTTCAAGTTGCCGCATTCCTAAGGACATCACGCACACCGAGACCTCGGTTTATTTTCCTTCTATTTCCACGTTACTTCTGCATCATCTTCTGTCGTTGCATTTTCCTTGTTTTTTTCTCTTACTCCCCTTGACGATTCACGACATTGACGCGACGCTGCGCGCTTCGACTCGAAGCCGCGTTACTCATCTACTTTCAACTCCCGAGTCCTCGAGTTACTCCCATAAATCGCATTGACCCACGCTCTGCGGTTCGCAAGACCTCAAGACCGCCAGCATGGCTCAACGACAACTTTCGCGCACTCTGCCGAAGAACTTTACCTTCTCCCTCGGCGACAATGAACCCAAGACTCCCGAGCGCCCTCGTACCACTATGGATGTGCCTCCACCACCTCGTCACTCAATCTCCAGTGGTCGTTTGCCTAGGGTTCGGGCTCGCGCTGGTACCAATGTTTGCGCACGCATGGACATGGATATGTTCCAGTTCCACGGCTCTGATGTTCCTCTGCCCTCAATTGAAGTGCCCCAGTCGACTACCGATTTCGAGCCGCCTTCATTCCGCGATTTCGCCAATGACGAGAGATATCTTGCGCCTCCTCGCGCGCGAATGGATTTTAAAACGCCGCCTGCGCAGATCCGCGGCACGCCTTTCGATTCCTGCGACACTGGAAACCCGTGGCCATCGTGGGACCAAACGCCTGGCCCGAACAACATCAAGCGCCCTGACTCGGCCTGCTCGAGTCTGTCAAATTCCTCAGTAGAATCCATCGAAACGTTCGCATCGCGACCATCTGTAGGAAGTTTCACCAGTGTCGAGAGCGACCTGTTTGACTCGCACTTCCCTTTAGAAATGCCCAAAGAACCTGAAATTGAGTCGCCTTCGCGACCTCAGAAGCAAGCGGCGGATGTCAAAGTGTCCAAGAAGTCCTGGACTCGCGAGATGGATACCCACTTGTGGAATACCTATCAAATTTATCTTCAGGATCCCACAATGACTCCATTCAAGATGACACCTGGCAGTATCCCCCTCTGGGGGTCACCTCGCGTGTTGCGCGACGCGCCAAGAAGACATGGGGCCAAAAGAGCAGTCGCATTGTTGAATCTGTCTCGAAATCTGTTGATCCCATCGAACTTTCTACACCCAAAGCTGTGCACGAGGAGATACAACCAGCCTGGCCCAAGTCTGACTCCAAGACTCGACGACGCCTCAAGATGCTATGTCGACGCAAATTCTCGATTTCTCCCCACTATCAGCGCATCATGCAGTCTCGCACTCCCGAGCCCGTCGTCGAGATGTTCGGCCCTCCTACGGATACCCGCGTTAAAGACTTTGCTGATAGCTCGGCCTACGCTACTCGTGACCTCGGCGTTTCTCTTGTCTCCGAGCCGACTGCACTCTCTCAGGTTACACAAAACTTGCCGTTGGCCCCGGACTGGTTTAACAACCCCGTGTCTGCTCATGTCGAGCCAGCAGTGGCCAAGACCCCCAGTCAGCATCTTCGTGTTGAATCTGCTCCTAGCATTCCTCGCCTGGGATCTCCATTCGTGTACAGCACTTGGGGCCCCGGTGGATTAAACCGCCAGATCCATGATCCCAGTGCTCGACGTGAGACCGTCCATGTTCCGGGTTATCGTGCCCGACGCAACACCTACTTCGACCAGTCTTTGCCCAGTACTGATGATGTATTCACGAGCGTATCCAGAAAACAGAATAATCCTTCCGATCAAGAGGTTGAACGTCGCTTGGAGAACTACGTTCGTGACAACAAGTTCCAAGACATGGGCCATGGTCGGGTCCGCATTCGCAATCGTGGAGCTACCACTAGCGCTGTTAATCCCAGAGATATGGACCAGCTATTCTCTCCGCCCTCGTCCCTCAACTCAGGCCCAATTGAACCCGAGGAGACTACACCCGTTCTGAAACCCCCTATGAACCCATTGTTGGACCTTGGCGAAAACATCAAGCGCCTTGGCTCACCGTTCCGGATCGAAGGAGGACACAAGCGTCGCGAAGCCCCGAAGCGGGCCATTAGACGAGCACCTGCACTGTCTGATCCATTCTCGAGCGACGGCCCTAGATATGCTGGACCTGATGACAGCACTTCTCCTATGCAAGTTTCTCCGGATCGAGTACATGACACAGCTCCCGGTACTTTGCCATACAATGCCTCAGAGGACGGCCTTTCTGATGCTGAGCGCATCCGCCGGCAAATCTTGAATATGCCCTTCACACGCAACTAAGTTGCAGCCTTCTTTTGCTGTCGAATTCCCAAGTATCCGTTTCATCGTGGCCTCGATTTCTTTGCGAGATTTTATCCCCCTTTGCATTATGACTTGAACGAGATACCGATAGGGCCCTGGTACGGCCTTTGCATTTCCAGCCTTTTTATGACAGTAACACCACCATCGACGACTGTAACGATACGTTTGAACGTTTTCCTCGCCCTCAATCCTCAACATCACGTTGAACCCTAACGACAAAAAATCCCCCCAAAAAAAGTGATGGGTCTTTCTGCTTTTCATTTGGTCGAAACCCGCACACAGTACATCGGCATCTGGCTGTTGGTTACCTGCCTACGAACATTGACCTCGTCTGCCGTAACAACAATCACCTTGTGTGTCTGTTGTGTTTCGCACCTTTTACTCGGTGAAACCAGCATTGATTTTTCTCGATGCAGTTTTATCATTCATTCACTCACAACCTCATTTCCTTTTCTTTCGACGGGGCTTTCACCTGGAACAAAATCACCCAAATATACCAAAAAAAGTTGAAAACAACCGAAAACCCATATCTGCTGTGAGCAATCAGCAACAATCGCTATCTTTTGCGACCCACGCTCCTTACATATTCCCTTGTATCTTCTTTTCTCAGACCTTGTCTAGTCGTTTATCCCTGCATCTCCTACATGGTACAACATTCCTTTCCCATGTCATCTTGGAGATGCGGCCCGACTTGATAATGGTCACCTTTCGAATTACCCGTCACACATGGAAACGACTCCCTGCCTCTATGTTGGCCCTTGTCAACAGGATGGCAATGCACCCCCCAAAAAGCGAATGTGCAACGATACATATGCAAGTACATAGACGAACTGAAACGAAACGAACACGCATGAATATTGCAGTTGACCAACGACATCCCTGATACGCAAGCGAGGTGTTTGGTTTTCTTTTGCCAGTGATTCCCATTTCTTTGCATCTCATGATCTCAATCTTGAAGCTGATTTCCCCGGATAATTCCACTTCTTGATTGGTGATCCACGATTTCCCCATGCCCTCGATTCTCGATTTGATTCCGCTCGCGCTCCATGATTCCCCCTGTGGCGAGCCTTATTGGGTTTGCATCCGGATAATCGCGTGTCTTTTTCTCAGGTCTTCTTTCTTGCCCTCTTCTGCGTCTCATGGCGTATGGATGTCTGTCTTTTTTTTTTTTTTTTCCAGAGCTTTTTTGCTGGATCTTTCTGATCTTCCTCTGGAGCTTGTGAGAGTTTGGCCGTTTTATCTATTTTTCTTCTGATTTATTCTTGTTCCTGCGAGGGTTGATCTTTTACAGCAATGGCTTTGTTTGATCGAACTGATCCGCCAATCGAATTACCATCTTTTCCATTTTCATCTCTTCTTTCGATTGTAGGTTACCGATTGCTCGCTGACTTTGTACCTGAGTCCTTGAGCAGATTCCCTAATCCTTGAAGGACTGCACTTTTGCCACGGGGTTTCAATGCGTACGTATGTTGCAGGTATCACTCGCAACAGATAGACCTCCTATATTCCTCGTTCTCGCTTGGAGCATGCTCTTACAAGGTTTTATACCAGGCTTGTCAGCCTTAGGGGCCCCGGGTCATCCACACTAGTTACGTAAGCTCTAGTTTGGTCCGCTTACCCCCGGTTTGTTATACTTGAAGTCATAGTTAGCAGCGAGCAAGAGGAACTCAAGATACTCGGATGGTCATGAATAGCTGGCCTTAATGCGACGAAGAGTCAGTATCAGATATTATCTACAGACTAGGCCAACATACCAACAAACAAGATTAAGTCAGAACAAGAGTAACAAGCAAACATAACATGAGAAGAAGATGGGGGGTATAAGTTATAAAAATATGTGCAATAAGCAATTCAACACAACAACCGGATCAGAAACAAGACAAAACGAAAATCACTTCTCCAGTTTCTTCTTCCGCTCAGCAAGCAGAGCCTCAATCTTCCGAATCTGAAGAGCAAGACCCTTCTTCTCGGCATTGGCGAGGAGCCACTCCTCCATGCCGCGACGAACATACCGCATGGAATGCAAGACGGGCAGAATAGGCGCGGACGACAAACCCGCATCGACTCCGTTCTCGCGCTCGATGCGCTGCCAGCGCTCGGCACCGGGGTTCAGCAAGAGATCAAAGACACCAGCCCAGAGCTCACGGTCCCAGTATCGTTTCAGAGATTCGCGGATGCGATAGGTGCGGGATGATGGATTGCCGCTGTTGCCGTCGGTGGCGGTAGATTCGATGTATTTGCCGAATAACAGGACATGGATCACGCCGGCAATACCGTAAAGATCGATATGGTGGGTCCAGGGGCGCATCTCGCGGATCTCGTTGCACTCATGCGTACCGGTTTCCCAGTCGGCGATGAATTGCACACCTGGCGAGAAGGCTTGCATGTCGATGCTGCGGCCGAAGTCGATCAGGGCTAGGCCCTTTTGTTGCCAGCCGTAGGAGCCGCTTGGGGAGTAGTGGATGCTTTCGCGGGGATCGAAGGCGGTTTCATCGGCACCGAGGTCGAGTAGGGAGAGGGCCTTGGAGGGTGGCTCGTTTGGATTGTGTTCGTCTAGGCGGACGAGGCAGTTGTCGGCTTTGATGTCACCGTGCAGGACGCCGTTGGCGTGGAGTGCTTCGACGGTGCGGAATAGCTCGACGGAGAAGAACATTGCTAGGACCTCCTCAAGACCGCCTTCAGAAGTATGGTTGGGATTGATGGTATCGTTGCGGACGAAGTTGACGAGGTCGAGTATGGTGCCTTGTCCTCGATAGTCCTCCACTAGGAAACTTTCACGTTGATGAACATGCAATTCGTGTGCGCGAACAATGCTGTCGATGGCGCGAGAATGATCCGTAGATTGTCGTAGGCGGCTATATGCTGTGCGAATCATGTAAAACTCCCACGCACTTGATGGTCCATTTTCGACCTTGACTGCTTCGAAGGGGAATCGTGGAGTCTCATAAGCGTTCGACTTTCTCAGTTGGGAAGTTTTGCCGTTAGGGGTTCTGCCATCATCAGAGTCCGAGTCATAAGATTCAAGACTGTCGACACTCTCGGCGAGATAGACGGGGGCATAAGCACCGGCTCCTAGCTCACGTCTAATAATGTAGCTTCGTTCCGCCCCTGGAAATTCGAGTATAGGTGTGTCAAATGCATCATCCCCGCCACTCTTTGAACGCCTGGTGCTAGTCTTGACGAATTTCTGGATCATCGAAGCATAGTTGCTATCTTCAACATGACCGTGATAACCCGTGTACGTCGCAAGTGGCTTTTCCAGGGAATTGAGAATCGTGTTGCGAATGCCTTTGTCAGTCGGATTGCACTGCGCATCCCTAATTATCGGTTCCCGTCTCCGGAGCTTGGGCGCGAGGGCCTTAAAGGCCATGGGACTGAATGGTACATCAGCTGCAGACTCAACAGTATGATCTCCGTATGGCGTATTTGTCCCTAGTGGACTGGAAAGCAAAAAGTTATTGGCTGGTGATCGAGGCTTCGAGGGCGTTTTTGTGTTATAAATGCTCTTTCGGGCGGTTGTCAAAGAAGGAATGGACTCCGTTCGCTCCACAATAGGTGTCATGAAGGGAAGGCGGTTCTGAGCCATGACCGCAGGGTCACGGTAGGTCCCCCATGGCGGAGCATAGTCCTCTGGCATTTCCGGTACAAATCCTTTCCTCTCCGGTGTTCCTTGTGTCGAGCTACCCTCCGCTTCATCACTAACGACAGAATGTGAGGTGACTTCCGCATTTTCAATATCTGGGATATCACGATCTGGGTTGAACTCTGTCCAATCGCTGCCATCGCCATTGACGCTCTCAGCTCGTGTCGTGTTGGCATAGTCGGTATCATCGTAGGATTTGTGGAAAGTTTGAGTCTCCTCGTCTGCAAAGTCGCTGGAGGCCGCTGAAATGTGCCCTGTGCCTGTACTATCTCCGTCGCAGTCGTCATCTTCGTAATCGCTACCGCAGAAGCTATCTGCCTCTTCTTCAGTCTCTGCCTTCAATGGCTGATTGAAAATGCTATAGATCTCATCCGTCGCTGCACGAGTGTGCATGGTCATTGTCGGTTCCCGAGTACTCTTACGCCGAACCTTTTTATTATTGGACGGGGAGTCAAACTTCATTTTGACTGCACAAATGTCAGATCAACCTGCCTAGGAAGTAAAAACTGATACTACTCACCTGTTTGTGTTTGTGTTGTTTCCCCTTTGATCTTGGTGCGACTCGCTTTGCCAGTTTTGCCCCCATGGCTCTCGCCTTGATATTTGGATTGATCGTGATTAGCTGCGGCAAGATTTTGGCCTAAATGCTCCGGCAATTCCTCTGGTGAATGAGATTTCCCTGGCAGGGACTCGGTACTGCCTGCGTTCCCAGAGATCTGTTGCAAGGGCTCTTTTTGTTGCCGCCAATTCTTGCCCATCCAACCACGCTTGATGGCCCTGAGTTCTTCGAAACTCATCTCATGTGCAGGGTTAGTGCGGTCAGGATATACGGATTCCAGGTCGACAAATACACGTTCGCGTCGGCCGGTGCGCGGGTTAATCGCTTCCCTTACGTGATGTTCGGGTACTTCTTTGGGTGGCATTGGTCTTTTGGAAGGAAGATCTGGATTGGACTGAATACATAATAAAATACCATAGGTTCATGCCAGCAATTAGTCCTGTGATCGTAAATATGTGGAGGTCTGAAGAGGGAAAGGGCAACCTGGAATAAGAACTCACCTCGTCCCTGAAGATAGCCATCTTTTGTGTTGGCGCTGCTTTCTTCGCAACCTTCAATGTTTCTCCTGCCCATGGCTTCGCCTCCACTTCGTTCTCCTTCTTACGGTCCCGAATCGATCCAATGCTTTCCCATCCCTTTGTCGATCCACCAGTTGCGGGACCCGGTGCAGCAGAGTCGGCGTCTGAGAAGATAGCCATCTTTGGCTTTCCAGACTTGGTTTTCGCGGCACCACCTGTCTGAGACGAGGGCCGTGAAGCTTGTGGGTCAGCAGAGGCATCTGATGGCGCGAACGGGTTCATCTTGGCGGCCAGCGCGGGACGGACAGTCGGCAAAGCAGGCGACGAGGGCCCGGTATCTTGTGGACGCTGGTCGTATCGGAATTGAAACTCGCTGTACTTCCGGGCCAATCTTTCAACGGGTCGCGCCTCACGGTCGATACCGAGCCTGTACACCTCATCGGCTTGTGACCACCGACCAGCACCCTCTAGCCAGCCGGCAAATTCCTCATAGAAAAGAGCCAGACTTTCACCGATCTTATGACGTGCAAGGAATGCAAATGCTTCGCGCGGGGCATCGGAGAAGAGTCGAACATAATGAAGCCATAATCGTAGATACCGAGGGTCGTTTCTGTAGTGTGAGGATGAAAGGAATGACTTCGTTGCCCGCTCCAATAAGGGGAGAAGACCGGATTCTGCGGTCGCTTGTGCGGACGGATATGCGTTCAGGGTCCACTTGACATAACGGTCATAAACATCGAGCGGATCGTCCGATTCTCCTATCGACTGCAATTCACTTTCGAATTCTTGGCGCACAGCATCGTTGATGGTTCTGGTGCCGTTTGGCGATGGCGAGGGAACCTTGTCGCCGTTACTACCAGCTGAAAATATCCGGGCGAGTTCTCTGGCTGATCGGCCACCGGGCAGTGATTGGACGTTTTCCTTTTGTGCTTCGATGATATCGAAATCGACCAATTCGTCGGGGGCTGCCATGTTAGTGACAACGACAAATGAGATGAGATCGCACAGATCCCAGATTCTCGTCGACCAAAAGTTCAAATTGGGCAAGTAATAACTCTGGCGGGGCTGCAAGGAGAATCTTTGGTTATCGATAAACATCACATGACTGTTGCCCGGGAGACCGTCACGTGGTCCGTACTTCTTCCTGGACTTCCATGCGTTATAGTTGTACCCTGCTGACAGCGTCGGAGGATAGAATACCCAATTGAGACTATTCTACAAGCTCAATTTGTTTTATGACCACAGTCTTCAATGAAGTCTATATTTCGGTCATCGTGAGTCTTCAGAGTGTGTAGGGTCCCATCTTGGTCCGCGAGGCTTGGCAATATCAACTTCTTCGGGTCTTCGATCAGGGTACCCACCCAGCTCCAAGAGGCTTTGTACACTGTGACCACTTTCAGTGCTATGTGTTGCCAAGCATCCGAGTCGCCCATGTGCGAAGACTCTGGATCCAAGGTCAACCATAAAAGGAACCTCAGCAATGGAACATCTGAACTGTCGCCACCCAGACGATCCAAACGGCAGAAATCCACTACGAATTTGAAAGAACTCTCTTCTCCAGAAGCCTCGGAGTTGGAGCCCGAAGAATTTACTCCTGCGTTGAAAGGAGAGGTTGACGACAAACGTCTGGTTCATACTGCCAAGGAGAAGAAAAAGAAGGCTCCAGTTAAGAAGTCCAACGAAGACGTCAAACCTAAAAAGGCGAGAAAGTCCAAGAAAGACCAAGAAGTCGAGAGTATGCCTCTGGCACTGCGGACGAAGGGTCTGCGTATGTTCGTCGGTGCTCACGTCAGTGGTGCAAAAGGTCAGTGTTCTCGGCATGTCATCGACTCAATTCGATAATAACTCAATGCTTGTCGAGCAGGTGTCTTTAATTCAATACATAATAGTGAGAATATCGGGTAAGTTCGAGGGTCTTCCCATTACATCCAAGTTTTAAAATTTGTTCTAATCTTGCAATCAGAGGAAATGCAATCGCCTTGTTCTTGAAGTCACAGCGCAAATGGGACAACCCAGCTCTCCAGGACGACCATCGCGATCAATTCCGTAAACTTTGCGTAGAAAAGGGTTACGATGCGGCCAAGTGAATATGTCCCATTTGAATGGATCCGAATGCAATCACTAACATCTACTACCCAGGCACGTTCTCCCTCATGGGTCTTACCTTGTCAATTTGGCCCAAAACGATAAAGCTAAATCCAAGCAAGCATACAATTCCTTCTTGGATGACCTGCGCCGATGCGAGGCACTTGGAATTACACTTTACAACTTCCAGTGAGTCGACCGTCTACCAACCATATCAGCCCAGACTAACACCACCAAGCCCCGGAAGTACCAACCAGACTCCTCTGCCCGAAGCACTTTCCCGCCTGGCAGAGATGTTAGTCCAGGCCATCACTGAAACGACGACCGTAGTTCCCGTCCTGGAAACAATGTGCGGCCACGGCAACACAATTGGCGGCGCACTGTCCGAATTCCGCGACCTGCTAGCTCTAATCCCGAAAGAGCATCACTCTCGCATCGGCATTTGCGTTGACACCTGCCACAGTTTTGCAGCCGGCTATGATCTCACATCACCAGCCGGATTCAAAGCCTTCCTCGCCGAATTCGACGAGCTAATCGGAATCCAATTCCTCCGAGCTCTGCACCTCAATGACTCAAAAGCACCGCGCGGAAGCAAGCGCGATCTGCACGCCAACATCGGCACGGGGTTCCTAGGCCTGCGCGCATTCCACAATGTCATGAACGAGCCACGGTTTGAAGGGCTACCTATGGTCCTTGAGACACCCATTGACCGTGTTCCGGAGCAGAACGTAGCTATCGGAGATGATGCAGCCGATGGCAGTGAGAGCGAGTCCGAGAAGAAGAAACAGCCAAAGAAGGGACCCAAGAGGCCTTCTGGTGCGGGCGCAGCTGCTGTTCCCGATCCGGGTGTGTGGGCGGCTGAGATCAAACTACTTGAGTCGCTGATTGGTATGGATCCTGAAGGAGAAGAGTTCCGGACTCTTGAGGCTCGTCTTTCAGAGGAGGGTCGTGCGGAGCGCGAGAAACATCAGGATCAGTATAACCGTAAGCTCGAGGCGGATGAGAAAAAGAAAGCGAAGGAAGCAGGCAAGGCCAAGGGACAGAAGAGTCTCATGGACATGATGAAGGATGGTGCCGCGAAGGAGTAGATATGTATTCTTTCTTGCGCTCGGAGCAGAGGTTTAGCAAGGCGATCAAGAATGCTTGTTGGGGTTCTGTGTACTTTTTACGTTATTCTTCGGACTAAATAATAATGAAGAACGAAATCATTACAACACTCGAAGGATCCCAAAATACAAAGGAGCAAATCTGTAACCCTTATTTATATATAGCCGTTGGAAGTGGGAAATTCAATTGATGGTATCAGTTAAGCCAAAGCCAAAATCCAGACAACCCCCTTCATGCAAGCAGAAATAAGAAATTGTGTTCCGGTCCACCCAGAGTTCGATCCATAGCTGTCAGGGTAGACATGCGATTCCAAGAGGGATACTAGGTTCTCTTCGAGTAGGTCACAGACCCTCCAACATGGAAGAGAATATAGGATAAAAATTGTCATATGCATGTGCAATATAGGTGAATGTAAATAAGAGAGGAGTGGTTAAGAATGAGTGTGAGATGCTAATTCTGGGTGAAATTTTGGTTCCTAATGGGCGAAACAGACGAGCTGGATTGGACGCCCGGCGATGCTTCGCGATCAGGGACATGTAAGTGAGGGAACCCTGCCTCAGCCATTGTAGTGATGGTCGCAGGTGCTGATTTAAGGGGCGAAGACGGGCCGTCATCTTCTAGAATGATAGAAGTCGAGATCGAGAGACCGCGCCGGGCACCACTAGAGCGCACTCGGAATGAGCGTTTGTCACCGGCTGATGACGATTGGGGATCATCGTTGAGGTATCCACCCGGCGTAGGGCTAATGATGCTGGAGTCCTGATGGGCAACTCGGCGATAATCCCCCTGATCGCCACTGCTATGCTCAGCTTCGTCGGTATCAGATGTAGGACTCGACTCGCGACTCGATGGATCCTCTTCCGGTAGCTCGCTGCGCATTCCTGCAATCTTCATGTAGTTGTACGCTGCAATGCTGCTGATAGTAACGACCAAACCGGTCACATTGACCGTTGTGAGTTTATCATGGAAGACAATGCCCGCGGCACTGATTGTGACTACTTCCTTGAAGATACCGCAGATGCTAAGTGTGACAACTGAGGACCGCTTCAGAAGCGCAAACTCAGAGGAAATCATGCAGAACGCAAGTACTCCAGGGAAAATCAGAAGGAACGAGCCAAATAGGTTCCCTTGTTTGCTGGCGAGCGCAACGTATCCTTGGTAGATCTCATGAGGACCCTCAACAGATAGCGCGATAGTGATGAGCGAAAGGAACATGATAGGAGTCAGGAGAAAGAGAGTTGAGAATGGATTTGAAGTAGCCGGGTGGCGAAGCAAAAGAATTTGTGTCAGACCCCATCGGAAGCCCGAAAAGAATGCAGACGCAATGACGAGTGCGAAGCCAAGCGCATTGAAAGCTGTCTCTCCAGCGACCATCATCACGACTCCTATTGTCATTGTGGCAATGATGATGATTAATTTGGTGGAAGGCTTTTCGAGACGGAAAAGGAAGGCGAATAACAGGACGAAGGCAAGTGCAGACGATTTGCACATGGTCAAGAAAGTAAGAGAGATAAACCTCAAGGACATATTCCCGAGACCAACGTCAAGCGAGGTTGCTGCACCACACGGAACGAGGCGAGTGAAGTAGAATAATTTGGACATGATGGGTTGCGGTTCCTCAGGGCCATCGAGGGGAGATGTGGCCGCAGACCTTGTCGGTTGTCGCGGACGGAGCGATGGAAATATCCAGAGTATAATAACGGAGAGAGAGAATTGGACAGCCATGTGTAAGCTCGTTGTGAAAAGAGGGAAAGGAAAGACGACATCGCTCTCGGAGAACATCCATTTGTTGTACTACAAACACGCCAATTGTTAGTTCCTTCTCGACTTCCAAAAATTATTGCGAATAAACACTCACTATTGAAATGGACAGTGAGAAGAGATACCACAGCAAGATCAACCCACCGTTGATGAGCAGCCTCTTGACAATGTTTCCGTCTGACAGAATCTCGCGAATAGAACCGTGGCTCTTGACATCTGCGATTCGAGCATCCAACTTGCGGCGTTGCTTTCGCCGTCGACGTCGCTGACGTTTTTGATGTGTTGTGAGTCCAGTTTCCTCGTCATATTGGTCATCATCCGAACTCATCGGGTCCAGCTCCAGAGTCTCCGCAGCGGATAAGATATCGGACGCATCGGTGTCTTCTGCGGCGGTCAGAGGTTCCTGTTCCTCGCGCTTGTGATTTCCTCCATCTCCATGCGACCAGAGCGTGTCATTGCGCTCTGTGGAAATTGGTTGTGAGGCTCGCCCTGTCCCGGTAAGCATGGAGCTTCGCCGACGATGGTGGGCGCCGGCGGAGGGCCCCATTCTGATAACTGGGACAGTTACGAGGTATTAAGTAAAAGAGTGAAACTGAGATGTTATCTCCATTAACGTGGATGGAATAAGATTTGTCACACAACAGTGCACGAGGGCAAAAAGCCTCGAGAGTTTCCAAGGGGAATATGCTGACAAAGAATCAACGAGGGGGATGTCAAAAGGCTGAAGAAGTTGGGGAAAAATCCAAATGCGAAAGCTCAAAACAGGAAAAATGAAATTAAAAGGAATGAAAACGAGAGAATATAATGAAGAAAGAGATGAGTTCAAAGAATGGCAATGGGGAAATTGAAATGGAAATTGAAATGGAAATTGAACTTGGAGGATGTCTCTCATTTTCCCTTCTCTCCTTCTCTCCTTCACCTCTCTCATTGGTTAAACACCATCTTAATATCTTATCCCCACCGTCCGGTCGATCCGGGGTCAAGGGGAAAAAGAAAAAGATCATTTCGGTATTTCGATATCTTGATATTTTGATATTTCCCGAGATTGGTGAAGAGTTGGTGATGTCTGAGGAATATCTTCCCCGTCATCTCTCATTGGCGGACTGAAACCTCCGTCAGCTTCAAGCGGTATACGGAAGCTCAACCTCCCTTGATCATTCCATTTAGCTGGTGGGATTGGCATGGATTGGCATGGATTGTTGTCGACAAGATTGACAAGACCAGGTTTCACTAGCCTCAAATACGAGTCCATTTGAGAACCGACAATATGTCTTTGGCCGAGCTCAAGGTTTATCTCCAATGAAGGAGAAGAAGCCCTAAATCAGGCATAGCCATGACCTCAGATCCAACCATTATCATCATCATGTCGTGGTGTCTCCCACCAGTTCCGGGAATAATATATGTCGGAGGGTGCGGATAATAAGCGACATTGGGGGTTTTCTTTCTTCATCTTCTTCTCTTCCCATCTTCCTTAGGTTGATGCTGCAAAAGAGCATTCGGTCTTCATCACCGGCATTCGGAACTTGTATCAGATCACTTGATAGTTCTCTCGCATTGTCATCATGTCTGAATTTCAGTACAATGCCATTGAGGACTACGGCTTGGTCGGGGACATGCACACCTGTGCCCTGATTAGCAAGGCTGGTAGCTTGGATTACATGTGCTGGCCAGTCTTTGACTCGCCTACCGTTTTCTGCCGCCTGTTGGACGACAAGAAAGGAGGGTTCTTCTCCGTGAAGCCCTACAAGACGGTGGTCGATGCCCACAGCAAGCAGCGGTATCTTCCATACTCGAACCTGCTCGAAACTAGGTGGACCAACGAGGATGGCGTCGCGACATTGCTGGACTACTTCCCCGTCACGCCTAAAAAGGGTGTGCAGCAGTCCCGGTTGTTGTCAGGATACTGTCCTTGCAACGAACCGGGGACCAACCGCTTCAAGTCGGGTCTGCAGCACTCGGGCCTGATCAGAAAGCTGGAGTGTAGCCGTGGCTCAATGGAACTGCAAGTGCAGATGTTCCCGGCTTTTAATTATGCTCGAGACTCGCACAACACCCGTGCCAAGCTGGACGATGACATGGCCAAGCACCGGCTGCAGACCGTCCACTTCGAGAGTGAGACCGAGCGGCTGCAACTCGAGATCTTTGCCGATTCACGAGAGCCAGATAAACTTGGTTTCCCCTCTGCGTCTTTGAAACTGGAGGAACGAGATGGCCTCCGTGGCCGCGGATTTGTGGCCTGGATCCGTTTGTCGGAGGGGCAGACCATCCATCTGGTCTTGCACAGTCCAGAGAAGTCTGTCCCCAGCACGGCCACCATGGGAGCCTACCTCATGAAAATGGAGGAGGAAACCTCTGACTATTGGACTGACTGGACACGCAAGTGTCAATTCCGTGGTCATTACCGCGAGACAGTCGAGCGAAGTCTCCTCATTCTGAAGCTGTTGACGTACAAGCCCACGGGTGCAATTATCGCGGCGCCCACATTCTCGCTCCCCGAAAATGTCGGAGGCGCCAGGAACTGGGATTATCGGTATTCCTGGGTGCGTGATACAGCCTTCACGTTGTATGTCTTTCTCAAGATGGGCTACAGTCAAGAAGCGGAATCGTATGTCAATTTCATCTTCGAGCGGATCTTCCCACATGCTTCCCAGGACCTTGATCCCAACAGCAAGAAACCTTTCTTGCCGCTGATGTTTACCATCCGGGGAGAGTACGACATTCCGGAGGTGGAACTGGACCACCTCGATGGGTACAAAGGCAGCAAGCCTGTTCGCGTCGGCAATGCTGCCGTCTTCCACACGCAGCTGGACATATACGGCGAATTGTTGGACAGTATCTACCTGTACAACAAGCACGGAAACCCCATCACCTATGACCAGTGGAACTCTATCCGGCGTATGATCAACTACGTCCTCGGGGTTAGAAACCACAAGGATATGTCCATTTGGGAATCCCGTGGCCAGGTCCAAAACTTTCTCTATTCGAAGATCATGATGTGGGTGGCCCTGGATCGCGGAATTCGCCTTGCGGAGAAGCGTTCTAGCCTGCCATGCCCGGATCGCTTTGAATGGATCAAGGTCCGGGACGATATGTACGACGAAATCATGAGCAAGGGGTACAACGAAGAGCGCGGCCATTTCTGCCAGAGTTATGAGAGTCCCGAGGTCCTGGATGCATCCATCTTGATTGCGCCCTTGGTATTTTTCGTTGCGCCAAATGATCCGCGATTCATCAGCACCCTCAGGAGGATTCTGCAAAGCCCCGAGCATGAGGGTCTGTCCAGCGCCAAGATGGTGTTCCGATATGACCATGAGAAAGCCAACGACGGTAGGTTTCTATTGTTTCTTAGGATAAACAAGTACTGATACTCGCGTTGCACAGGTATGGCAGGGGGTGAGGGTGCCTTCATCATGGTAACCTTCTGGCTTGTTGAAGCCATGGCTCGTGTAAGTTTTCTGGAACTGCCAACTAGAAGAAAACATTGAACTATGCTGACTAGGCTGAAATTGGAAATACAGGCTGCCAAATATGATGTGCCCATTCCAAACATCTGGAAACTCGCACTTTCGCACTTTGATAACATCCTGTCCTACGCGAATCACCTGGGCATGTTCTCTGAAGAAGTGGCCATTTCCGGTGAGCAGATGGGCAATTCTCCACAGGCTTTCAGTCACCTGGCTTGTGTTAGCGCTGCAATTAATTTGGGAAGAATTGGAGGTGGCAGCTAAGTATAGACTGACAATGATACTGTTGTGTTTGGGGGGAAAAAGAACAAAAGTTGTTTGATGCAATTCTATAATTTTTGCCTAAAAGTTAGAAGACAGAATACAAATATGATCCTTTTTGTTACTTCTTTACAATTTGTAGTTAATACCAATATCTTCTATCTACACTTGTTCGCCTCTGATCTCTAGTTAGCAGCCTTGGTGCCAACGTTGGAAGGTGACTTCACCCGTGGACCTGACAGTTGCTTACATAAAGCACCAGACGATCACTCGGGAGCTCCAAGGCTGGCTACCCCAGATTCCCTTTATTTATCATCTTTGGCGGTCTTTGTGCAAAGCGAACATATCTGAACAAAGCAGCTGCCAGGGTGTGCTTCTCTTCAGCTCTTGGCTGGAGATGTTCTTCACCAACCCATAGTGCCTTATTATCCCCGTGACCTTACAGGTATCCCCACTCTGTCTAATGGCGGGCACCAGCTTGGATTGGGCTGATAAGCCTAACCCGAATCTCGCCTTGTTGTCGGATGAAGAGGATATTGTTTCCAGCCCAAGCACTGCTTCAAGGGAGCTTGAAGGTGTCGCCAAGCAAAATCTGACACTGGCTTTGGGGAAGTTGCGCTTGGAGCAAGAGGGCTTGAATCAATCCTCCGAACAGGACGCGACTCCAACAACTCCCCGCACGGAAGGTCCAAATCACACCCCTCCAGAACCGGAAATGGCGAAACCCCCTCTGCAGCTGCTGGACTTGCCGTTGGACATTCTGAAAGAGATCATCAAAGAGGTAACACAGGTCTTCCCCGCAGATCGTGAATACATAGCTTACAGTCCTGGTCTACAATAGGTGACCCATACGACTGATCTGACATCGCTCGCTCTTACATGCTCTGCTCTTCATTCCCTAGCTATTCCGCACATGTACTCCCGGTTCGACATCGTCTGGCCCGAGTCGCTGAACCCATCAACGGATGACTACTCGGGGGTGGATGCTCTGTCCTATGGTTTGTCCACGTTGGTAATGGGAGAGGATGTATTCAATCGTCTGCCGCTGTCTCAATCTGGCCAATTCAAAAGTAGCTGTGTGAACTGTGGTTGCGATAATCTCCATCATCAGCCGGACTCGGACCCTCGCAACAACAAAGATCGCTTCCGATCGCGACGAGGCAATCATTATGCACAGTATACCCGCACATTCTCTATTGGGAATGGTCCTCTTAGCTGGGTACAAGAATACTCGGTGACCAAAGAAGTGGGCAAGATGCTAGGGACGCTGGTTGCCTTGGCAGTTGCGCGAATGGTGGATCTTGAGGCCTTTGTTTGGGACATGCCGACTGGTGTGGTCCGTGAAATATGGCTGGCGCTTGCGTCGTTGGCAGATCGGCCAGGACACGATTGTCGCCTGGAACGCATTTGGGTGCGCTGGCATGACAATTCAGAGAATGCCTTACGCAGTTCGTCGGCGGCGGCAACGAGACTTTTCCAGAAATACAAACATGTGGAACATCCTTCCTTGTCTGTACTGCCTCCGCTCAAGAGTGTGGCCGTTCTTGACATAGATGAACCCGCTTATGTGGAGGAGCTGGCTCTTCTCATTGAGCGGTCACGTCACCGTCTGTCCGAACTCCGAATTGGTATCGCCGAAAAGGCCCATATGAGTGCGTGGCTGTTGTGCGGGAAAGACTCTGCTGGCTCAACGGGTTGGCCTAGAGCTGATGGTGTACTTGGTATATTGGCACGGCGGCACCTTGACAAAAACCAGGACAATGCTATAATCACCTCCCTTGAAGATAGCTCGATGCCATCTGAGGGTTCGATAAACAAGTCACCAAACTCTACCGAAAGCGCAGCTCCATTGAATGCAAATGGCGAGCAGCAGCCTCCCAGCACTACCAATGACAAAAAGCCCCCACCAAACTCTGGTGTGCCCAACCGGAGTGCCCGCTCACAGCCACCTTCTTATAAACTTGACTACGAGATACTTTCCCTCAAAGTACTAGAGCTGGAACGTGTACCTCTTTCTGTGCCAACACTGCTGCCGGCCGTTGACTGGACTGGATTGACTACTCTCACTATCATGCGATGCGAGGATCATGAAAAGCTTTGGAGGGCTTTGCGTCGGAAGTATGCTCCTCCTGCGATGCCGGCAAAACGTCCACAGGATGCAGAACGTCGAGCAAGCGCCAGCTCCGTTGAGTACTCTCTAAATTTGAAACATATTCGCACGGACACTGTTTCACCTTATCTTATACTGTTTATCAAGGATGCGCTGGCCCCGAATACCCTGGAGAGTGTTTATTTGCATGAAGCACCAGGTCATGAATCTGCCGTGCATATCGACGCTATTTACAAGCACATTCTGCGAAAGCACAGGCAGAGCCTGCGAAAGGTGCTGATTGATGCCACTGACCGTATAATTGGCGCCGGATATTCGGGCACGCGATGGCACAAGTGGATGTTCAACCACGACATGATATCCTTTGTCACAAGTGGAAAGATGCCGCAATTAAAAGAGCTGGGAATGGCGATGCATTATCGCGATTGGGTAAGAGAAGGATTACTAGCATTGAATATTTCTACCAGACCAGTTATGCTAACGTTGACTCCGCAGCATTTCTTCCTCCAAAGATTGCCGAATATGTCTCAGCTTCGTGCTTTATATCTACCACACATTCACCATACCGTTCACCGCGACTTGAAAGAGCTTGCGCTGCAAGTTTTGGACATCGTTAGCATACGTCCAGATCTGAAGATCGCCTACATTGGTCTCCATATCAAATGCTACCAAATTCTTGAAGCAAGACATGACGATAATCCACTAGATTTCGACGACAACCCCGCGATTGATCATTCCCCGGCGCACAGCGAAGATGACGATGAAGGGTGGGCCAACCCCGACCACGAATCTGAAGAAGACAGCGGTGATTCCGATGATGCCTCGGGGGCGGCTGATACAGACCTCCTTTCCAGTGACCCGGACGACTACGACACCGAACTTGATGAAGAACAGGGTGCTTCGCGGGTTCGGTACCGGCTACAAGAGATTCTATTTTACGACGAAAAGGTATCAATTTTCAAGGCGCGTCATGGTGTTTTGTGATCTTATCTTGGCTTGCATTCTATATCAGGAGTCGTGTGAACCATTTGCGGCGTTTGAGGAGAGAGCGTTTAGGACCTCGGGAGATACCATGGCTGTTTAGCTTAGCACTAAGGTTATTTGTTTTGCACCTTGGAATAACACGTTTTTTGAGTTAAGGTTGTGCTTAGTGTTATCACTGTGTACGCTAACACACTTGGATTCTTCTCTTTTGTATCGCACCCCACCAATGCTGACCGTGTCTTCTGGGAGTGGTAGCAGAAGGACCTCCTGACTCGCTACCGTCAAGTTGGCGGGCCTGTCAAACTCATGGATCACACTGAAGTCCACCCTCGACTTCGAGATCAACTTTGGCGAGCCTTCTCCTAATAATACACCTGAGAGCTTGCGTAATACCCAGAGTGGTACATTGTGCCATGGCTACTGGAATAATGGTAAACGCCACTGAAGGTCTCAGGTGCACAGAACGGCTCTTATGTGGTGAGTTATAACTATATGCCACCACTTAGGGATCTGACGACAAAGCTCTAAGCTTTCGCGGATCTCAGCCACGCTAGACAAGGGTTAATTATCTGCTTTTCATTCATGAAAGTCATAATGTCGTAAGATTCCTGATTTATGCTAAGATACAAGAACGCGCATTCGAGAGCCAGCCCTAGTGTTCAATTGATATATTTATGGCGACGCAGGTTGATTCATGCAAACTCCCGATGGTCATTCTCATACTGGGCACGAATAAGTTCGGCCTCAATCACACGTCTCTTGGCCTTTTCTTCTTCGCTAGAATTGTCTTTGAACACGTGGTCCATCTGCTCGAGGGTCCGACCCTTGGTTTCTGGCACAAAGAAGAAAGTCCATATTCCGGCGAGCAGGCAAAAGACAGCGAAGAAGACGTAAGCACCGTAGCCAGTGTCTTGGACGAGAGGCGGGGTGATGAGACCCTGCAGAGATTATTAGTACCCGTGACATATCGAGGGACCAAATAATGGCAACGAGAAACTTACAATGATGAAGTTGTTGAGCCAGTTGGAGCAAGTGGAAAGAGCAACACCCTTGGCACGAAGGGAAGAAGGGAAAATTTCTGGATATGTTAGATCGATGCCTGATTAACAGGATAAAAGGGAGTAGGGACGTACCAGAAGGCATAGCCCACGGGATAGGACCCCAGGAAGCTCCAAAGGCAAGCATGTAGAATAGTAGAAAGGCCACACTGGTCCACCCTTCTGCTTTGTGGGACGGCCAATCATCCGAGTAAATCCCGACCAAAGCAGCAATAATAGTGTGGGATATGGCCATGAGGGCTGCACCACCTAGAAGCAACTTGCGACGACCGACAACGTCCATGGTCCAGATACTGGTAGTGACACCCACCAGCTGCACAACGTTGAGAACGCCGGACATGATAAGTTGCATGCTCCTGTCGAGACCCATCGTCTTAAAGAGGGTTGGAGAGTAGTAAATAAGAGCATTGATACCGATGAACTATTCATATAATCAGCATGTGTCGGTTACCTCTTATCTCCACATATAAAGAACTCACCTGTTGGAAGAATCCTAGGCCAATACCGATGTGAGTGCGACGCCAGCAGCCCTTCTTAAAGCAATCGGCCCACGATGAAAGCTCCTGCAGAATGGCATTCTTTGTGCCACCACCTTGCAAATCTGGATGATTTTCCCTGTTCATTTGCTGGTGGAAGCGCACTTCGGCCTGGATATCCATAAGCTCCTGGCGAACGCGTCTGTCGGAGGCTGGTAGAGAACGGAGTCTGCAAAGACTGTCAAGAGCTTCCTCGTCGCGACCTTTTGAAGCCAGCCAACGGGGCGAGAACGGAAGAGCGTATACACCAGCAGCGAGAATAAAACCCGGGATCAATTGGAGCAGGAAAGGGAGGCGCCAGGCCCATTCACCGGCCATGTATTGCGTGCCATAGGTAATCCAAAAGGCAATCACAATTCCGAGGACGATACACCATTCTTCCATAACCAAGAGGGTTCCACGGCATTCGGGGGGACCTAATAGGAGGGATTGGAATAAGCATTTATATTCACATGTGGGAAAGAACCCTCCGAGTAGGGAGACATACTGATTTCGGAGATGTACAATGGTGCAACCATCGACAACATTCCGATTCCAACACCACCAATCAGCCGAGCTACAGTCAACATAGGATAACCGTAGGCAGCAGTTTGAAGCACGGAGCCAACGGTGAAGATAGCAACAGCGACGAGAATCGAATACCGTCGCGAGATCTTATCCGCAATCCAGCCCTGGTTAATGGCACCAATCAAAGCACCCAGCTCAATCATCGCCGTCAGTAATCCCTTCGCAAATCCTGAGCCCGGGTTACTCTCGTCTATCCGCGGGAACTCCGTCAAGAACTGGTTCATGATCAGAATCACCGACACAACACCTTGGTCATAACCGAAAAGCAAACCACCTAGCGTTGAGCAGGCAGCACACAGGACCACGAATGGGTTGGCTGCGAGACCGCGCAGACCGGGTGGGCCATAGGGCTCGCGGTCTGCGGCAATGTCGGCATGGTGAGCGAAGCCTTCCACTGGCTCATGGGATAGTTCTTTCGTAGCGGGGATATCATCAGCCATATTGAGTGGAGATTCGGATGCAAGTTAAAAGAAACTTGAGGGTTATGTTTCTTGATTGAAGCGGGAAAACGCTCTGATAAACTCTACCTCGGAGGCACTCCGGGGATATTTATACCCATTTTCCCTAGCTACCCAGCTGGGGTAGTATACGAGTCTTGTTCCCTCCGTGAATCGGGACCTCTAGGAAGTCGGGAGGGGTCCCCCGGTCCGGAAAGCCAATGAGGTAAAGGCTTGGGGGTGCAAGTCGGGGTAGATGATGGAGTGGTAGACGGCTCGGCGGGTTTGGGGAAGATCGGCGCTATTGCGATTGTGGGGAAAACACGGAGAAGAGACATAATAGCACGCCGTCAATTGGCGGCGGCTATCGGCATTGTTCAGGGGCGTTACAACTGCCTCTTGGGTCTATACTCGGCCTTTGAGAGATAAGGCCCAACTTTCTTGCGTCTTCTGTCTAGCCAGACCGTGCATCTTGTATACGAAATAGGCATAGGTCAAGGAAGATAGGCCCCTGCAACATTGCATGGCATATAGATCCATCCGGTATTGCTTTGAGCCCTAGACGAGTCACTACCACTCTATTAAATATTGGAATAAGCTTACGTCGTCCTTTATATACCTATGCCTAGGGATATAGTTAGTTCAAATTTAGGCCTTTGATCACTATCACCTGAGCTGTTGACAATGATCATTTCAAATCATCACGCGGGAATAATCGTCATGACGAAACCCGCCAAGTAAACCTTGGAAGCCTTGGAGGTACATACCTATTAGGCTATGTTGTTATACATCGTATACATTGAAGTCTCGGGCCGGCCATGCATTCGGAAAGTCAAGTGACTAGCCGATCTCTCCCGTGATGGTGTATATGTAGTGTCAGACATACCCTTTATCTGACTGGAATTAATATTAACAGGAATAGCCCTGGAGAATGTTCTATGTTGTACATTGTTAATATCCAGACCAGATACCCCACGGGGAAGAATCCAAAATCTAGTTCTTTTTTTTTTTGTGAATATCTTTGAATATCTTTGAATATCGGAATTCATTGTCCATCGTCCATCTTCCCTGAGCGGTGTCTCTTCCGGTAACCATTTTCCCCCCACACGGATTCCAGTTCCCGGCCCCCTCTCTCACCCTGCAACCTTCGGATTTCCCAACTTCATTCTGAAATCATGGCTTCCTTCATGGGAGACCTGTGGTCCAGCATCTTCACCCCAGGACCCACCCCGACCCTCTTGATCGCGACCAACGTCACCTTCGCCGCACTCCAGATTATCTTCTTCGCCCTCCTTCTAGCTACCTACAGCCTTCACTTCGTCGCCCTATCTATCATCAGCGGTGGACTATGGTGGGCCATCAACTGGTTCGCCGCCGAGGTGCGACTTGCCCAGCAGGCGCAGGAGGCTGAGAAAGAAAAACAAAAACAAGAGTCCGGTGACGCGAAGACGCGGAAGAGTCCCGCTGTAGGAGAAAGCGCCGACAGCGAAACGGAGACCGAAGCTATCGTGGCCAAGAGGATAGATGACAAGTCTGCTGCTGTCGCGACCGGAAGTGCAGCATCCGGTTTGCTGCCCACGGCGCGCGATCCTAAGAAGCGACCCAGCACTGGTGGTGAGGGGTCTGGGTATGGGAGCACTGATAGCGAGTGGGAGAAGGTTGATGATACTCAGTCTTGAGGGATACTTGGCAAGGATACGCATCTTAAGGATACACACAAATCGAAATATCTACGCTCTCATCTCGGTGGAATATGGTTGCACACTGCATGCTCACCAGGTCCCGGGCCTCTCAACGAATACATAGGACGCGTTTATGGTGATACAAACTCTGTGTCGACCTTTCGTGTGCCTTGGCTGGGATCTGGATTTGGGCCCCTTTTTCTTTTAATCTTTCTGGATTTGAATTTGTACATATGCAATGCCCTCTTGTTTTGGAGCGATACCCTATACTATGTAGATGGTGAAATTTACAGCTCGCGCTTGGTTTCGATTTTTGGCAGGAACATAATATCCTCCTCGGATATATTCATTGACAATAACATTCCAAACGATCACCACCGTTACCATCTCATCCACCCGACAACAAAAAAACGAAGTAAAACCCGGTGGAGCTGAAGCTTTAGCAAAACATCCACGTGACCTTCAATCCAAACATTGGCATAACAGAACCATCGAACACGAAGCTTCGTGCAGCAACTAAAATCACCAGCTGCATCTCACAATGCCCGATGTCCCTTGATCAAAATGCTCTCAACCGTACCCCTCAATGTGGGACGTAGGCGCGTCTGCGGCTCCGTTTTCTCCCCCGCGTCGCTCGAAGCTCACCCGAAGTCGATCTCGGATTTCCGACGCGAGCAGACACCAGTCGCATCGTTCCAATCATCCGACTCATCGTCAACCTTCGAAGCAGACTCACAGTCAACCTCATTCGCGACGATTGGGGGTTCGACGGACACCACATCCCCGGAGGAAGACACGTTAAACCAGGCGCGGCAGGCGGCCAAAGAGTTCCTATCGGTGCCCAACCTTGGCTTCGAGTTGCTTTACAACTTCCGAAATACCGATGGAAGTCAAGTGCTGAAAGAATGGAACCGGCTCAGCCCTCCGTCGAAGGAGACGGCCGAGGCGCTAGAGTATCTTATGCGAACTTCTCCGTGGACGTTGTTTGAATGGTATGGGAATGATATTCGGAGGCATTTTCTAGTCAATTTTCGGACTGGGCTATCCAAGGTATGGACGCTGTGCGTCGTTTGAATTTGGTTGGTCTGTCCGTGCTAACGGTCTCATAGTTGTTAAAGTCCCCGGGGGAAGAAGGCCTGCTCCGGACAATAGTGGACTGCTTACAGCTTGCGCGTCGAATTTATCTCGCTCCCGTCGTGCACTATTTGCTTCCTTTGATAACTACTCCCCACCAAGGAGGGTTCTTGGCTCAGCTACAGCGTGCCTTTCACACCGTGGTTCAATACAGTTTACCATGGAAGAAGATTTCACCGCTTCTTGCCAGAGAGCTCACGCAGGACGCTGTGGTTATTTTAGGCATTGATACCCTAGATGAAGATTCCGATGCAGACAGAATGAGTCTGGATGGAACGGAAATGGAACGGGCATACTCAGTCTCGTACAAAGACTGGAAACAGGGATCACCCGAAGTCCGGGCACACATGATGGTTGATGGTGAAGATGGCCGCGTGACTATCGCACGGGATCGACTTTTGGCGTTTCTCAACGGACTGCAGCTTGTCGGACTTGGCGGTGATCAGGCCCAAAAAGTGTTTGCAAATGTGATGAACATCATGATGGGCGACTTCATTCGTGCCGCATACGCCGGCGAATGGGAGTCGCCCTCAACCGTGCCGCAGCACCTGGAACAATGGATTGAAAATGTCTATGCACGGCTCGTTGTGCATGTTCTAGCCATCATCAATTCCGACCCCGCTGGAGCCCAGTCCGGGGCGATGGAAGTGAGCCTTCGCGACGTGGAAAAGTGGCAAGTGATGGGCATTGCTCGGCTGGGAAAGCTTCGAGTCAGCGAACTCTTTGATGTGATTGTTGATTGGCCTGCAAGCAGCGGGGCGGTGGAGGATCTGCGACGTTTCACAAACAACTCGTCTGGAGCGCGGATGTATGCGACGAATATCTTTTCTGTTAACTTGCTCCAGCGACTGTTGCATCCCGGTGCCTCTACAGTCGAGATCTTGCAGGTTTACATCTCGATCATTCGAGCATTCCATATCTTGGACCCGAAGGGTGTACTGCTGGATCGCATCGCCCGACCAATCCGGCGATACTTGAGAGACCGCGAGGACACTGTGAAGGTGATTGTTAGTGGTCTATTGGCGGACCCTGCGACAGCCGAGGGACCGACAGCTACCGGTGACACCTTGGCAGAGCTGGCAGCAGAGCTGACTAAGGTCCACCATCATTCCATGCAAAATAATAGGAGCGAGTTAGACTATGATGACTTGTACTGGGTGCCCGATCCGGTTGATGCCGCTCCCGATTACAAAAAGTCGAAGAGCGCAGATGTCATTGACAGTCTGGTTAGCTTATTCGACTCGAAGGAGACATTCGTGAAGGAAATGCAGACTCTTCTCGCAGACCGCCTCATCCAGAAACGCCAGAACTACGACCAAGAGGTTACAGTACTAGAGCTCCTGAAGGTTCGGTTCGGTGATTCGGCATTACAGGCATGCGAGGTGATGCTGAAAGATATCTCCGACTCACGACGTCTTGACCTCACTGTGCGGAACGATCAGATGTTGTCTGGATACCGGAAGCAAGCAGGCGCCGGAAAGCTCCACGCCAAGGTTCTATCACGCTTCTTCTGGCCGGAATTCCAAGAACAAGAATTCAAGGTCCCCGATGAAATCACCAAACTGCAAGAGCGGTACGCGACCTGTTTCGAAAGGCGCAAGGACTCGCGCAAGCTCATGTGGCGCAACGCTTTGGGTCAGGTCACTGTCGAGCTGGAGTTGCAGAACCACACCTTCAAAGACGAAGTGACGACCCGGCAAGCAACCGTAATCTACGCCTTCCAGTCCGACTCGAGCGAACCCGCCACGAAGACAATTCCGGAACTCGCCGACGAGCTCGAGATGAGTCCTACCCTTGTCCGCAGTGCCTGTCTCTTCTGGGTCAGCAAGCGCATTCTTACCGAGGTACAACGCGACACCTTCCGCGTGTTGGAATTCCTCCCCACAGAAGACGAGGAACACCATGCCCACGCAGCTGGCGACTTCAGTGACGCCTCGGATAGCGAAGCAGGCGATACTGCCAACGCAGCGGCAGCAGCCGAAGCCGCCGCAGCCGCCGCAGCAAAGGAATCCGCCGAGGCGGCTGCCATGGAGAAAATGAATGTGTATTGGCAGTTTATTGTGGGAATGCTCACGAACCAAGGACCTATGGCTCTGAATCGTATTGTCATGATGCTGAAGATAGCCGTTCCCGGCGGGTTCCCGTTCAGCAACGAGGAGCTGCGCGAGTTCTTAGGTGGTATGGTCTCGAAGGGCAAGTTGGAGATTGTTAACGGGGGTAATTACAAGATCGTGCATTAGCATCAGCTACGGGGCGTCTGTCGGGTGTGAGCTTTTTGTTTTCTTTTGGCGTTGCTGGAACAGATGTACAAAATACCCTTTAAGGAATATGATTTATGAATGATATGTTGGTGCAATTAGGTAGATCCTTACAAGCCAGCCCTGGAGGGTCATCATCTTCTCATTGATCGTCTACCCGACCTTTTTACATACTCCCCCTTCTTCATACTCTTCTTCCTCATCCCATAAGCATACAGCAACCCTATCAAGATAATGAAAAAGAAGAAAAAAAGGTATCATTCAAATCTGCAAATCCCCAACCAACCCAACTAAACCTCACTCGGCATCTAAAAGCGCAACAGGAGCCTGATTATCAACCTGAATTCCACCCCTCTTCTTCTCATTACTATCCCAGAACGGCAACTTCCAGCCACCCTCATTCTCGGGTGTCGCCAGCCAAAGACGCATAAGGTGGCGACGGGGAGCAGGAGGCGCATGATCCGTGTACGCGGTGCGGGCATGCAGGACGTGAGCATTCGACAAGAACTGGATATCGCCGATATCGAGGATCATGTGTAGCGACAAGCGCACGCAGGTTTCCTCCAGCACGCGCAAGGCTTCTTGCTGTGCGTCTGAGAGCGGGGGAATAATTCCCGCGTCGCTAAAGCGGCCGAGGGAGCGTACGTAGTATGGATCCCATCTGGTATTATTGTTAGATATTGGAATGTGGATTACCCGCCGGGGTCGATAAATCATTGGAGATAGAGGTTGGAGAAGGAGGTGTGAGAGGACTTACTTTGTATACACACGGCCCTTCCCGCCGCGCTCGAGGTACATCACGCTGGTGCGAATATATTCGTCCTGTCCCTCGCTTGTCTCGCCCTTGCGATCGAAGTACCAGATCGGTTCGGTGAGGGTCTTGAGGACGTCTGGGCGTTCTATGGCGAGGGTGTTGTAGACGTGGTGGGAGGAGACGAGATCTGATTCGCCGCCTTCAAGGGCCTTGGCGATGCAGAGGAGGCCGACGATGTCCGAGTCGTCGGCGTGGAAGTATTGGCTGGGTGGGGTGTGTTAGTTGCTTGTTCGTTCTTTGTTGCTTGCCCATTCACTGGCCACCGAGGTTGTCAAACTCACCGAGCATTGGTGCGGTAGATGCGCACTTTGTCAATCTGGGTCGAATCCTCGCCGAGATCCTTGACGTGGCCGAGGACATGGCCACGGCTGTTCTGACTGACGAAGTAGCCGAGATATGTGCCGAGACCCATGTATGCCACGGCGGACTTGTGGTTACCCCATTTCTCGACGGGGAAGCCCTTGAAGAGGATGAAGCCCTTGCCGTCGATGAGGTCTGCGCGCAGCTCGTGCAGATAGGCAGCTAGATTGGGGAGTTTGAAGTTGGTCTATTGACGGTGTGGTTAGTTTCGGGTTTTATAATTTTCCAAGTATGACTTGCATTGTTCTCACCTTTGAGATTCCGGTCAACGGGGTCTTGGATGCAAGGAAAGCATCCGACGCCGAGCTCAGCTCATCGATCTGGTCCTGGGTGAAGACATGCGTCCATTTTTCTGGGTTCTCACGATATTCCTCGGCCTTCCAGACTGTTGGGCCGGTGATTTGTTTAAGGAACTTTTCGAAGGGGATGATGTGGTCGTATAGCGGGGGATGTTGACCGGTGGTTTTCAGTCCATCTGGGAATATATCCCGTGAGATGGGCCCTGCCAGGTCATGGGGGGCAGTTGGGATAGAGGAGGTAGCAGCAGGAGCCATGGTTATTAAAGGTGGGAATATGTAGGTGTACAGAGAACCGAAGGGTTGGGTTTTGTTTATATATTCTACATAGATGGTGAGCAATGTAGTGGATTATATGGCGTGACGAGATCCGATAATTTTACGACATAGCTACCTCGGTAGGTTACCTAGGTATATATCCTTATATAGCGGAATGAGTGCCGCTACTAAGGAAGTGAAGCTGATTGGGGGTTGAAGGCCGGGATGGCGCAATTTGCGGGGTTGGATGTTGTGATGGCAGTGGGGGATCACGAATTGGTTTGATATTTAGGACATTTTGTGAAGAGAGAATTAATAAAGAGTGTATTAAAGAGAGAGAATACGCTAGATTGTAGATTCCTCGTGAAATAGCAATATAGGAGTTGACGTTGAAATAAGGGCAAGGTACCCGAGGATTCTAGTATCTACCTTTGGGGGAATAGGAATATTCAAATAGCACTTAGCAACACATCTCTAAGATCCTGTCACAGTCTCGGCCGATAGACTATGATTATGCATCCTCCAGCACAACATATTCTGACCACAGCCGATCATATCGGCAGTCGTGCATGAACCGGCTGGTCGGGTTGTTTAGATCCAAAAGAAGAAGTGCTTTAGGCAGATCTCATCTATCAACCTTGGAACTCATGCATGTAGTTAAGCTATCGGGCGAGAGCTTTGACTTCTCTTAATGCTTTACTTCAAATATGGGTTCGTCTTAGGGCTTGGGGAAGCACATGGTAGAGATCCGTTCCTAGGTCTTTAACCACTTGAGTCTCAAAGTTCTAAGTAGCAATTGATAACTCACACCATACCCATGGATATATTCAAAGTGCTTCTCTTTCTATATATAATCACCTTCGACCATTGCATGTTGTTCTTGCTCCCGGGCTTCTTGATCTTCTACCTCTCAATGAATGGTCTTTGGGTGCACCGTTTTAACATGTTTTTCTTTCCTTTCTTACAGTCTCTTCCCAGCATTGCATCTATTCTAATTAATTTATGTCTTTATCTCTTTTCATATGGTTCCTGGCGCCTTCATCAGACCTTCTACAGACAAGGATTCGATTTCCTCTTTGGGAAGCCCCACCGGATTACTGAAATCCTTATCGGGCATGAGGATGCGAACGCCCTTTTGACATCAAAGTTTTTCAGTCTTTTTATATTTGTACACTTGCATATCATATTCTCTTCGACAGATTACGTTCATTTGGATAGAGTCCCGATACCCTAGCCGATGGCCCAACGTAAAATCCACGTGGCTGTGCTAGACGCCGACATCCCCTGCATCTCAGTATACAAAGCGCGGGGTCTATACAGCTCTCAATTTCGCGTCCTCCTGCAAGCAGCCGCCCAACGCCTGAATAAAAGCCCAGGAAGTCTCCAAAACGGACCTCTCGCCGTTCATGTAACGGCCTTCGATGCGGTAGGCGGGTCTTTACCTCGTCTGGAAACTTTACGAACCATACCCCAAGCCCCAGCCGAGCCTCACGCCGGCGGACCACTGAGTCCAATAGACGCGATCCTAATCACGGGCTCAGCATTCTCAGCCTACGAAGACCAACCCTGGATCCATGCACTGCAATCCTACATCCAAACAGTGCACCACCACTATCCAAACATAAAGCTTTTCGGCTCCTGTTTCGGGCACCAGATCATCGCCCAAGCCCTCCTCAGCACCAAGGCAAACACGAGCAACGCTCCGGCATCAACATTCCACGTCACGCAATCGCCCGCTGGCTTTGAAATGGGCATCCACCCCATCACCCTCCAGCCCTCCTTCACCGCGCGCTTCCTGCCTCTGGCGCGCGCCACAGCTCAGAAACCATTCCGCATCCAGCTGATCCACGGCGATGTAGTGGTACCGACGCCTGAGGCTGAAGCTGCTGCGGACCAGGGAGTCTCACTGCCGGCACCGTGGTCCAGTATCGGGAGTAGTGCGCAGTGCGCTATTCAGGGTCTTTATAACCCCGGCCGGGTCCTGACGTACCAGGGTCACTTCGAGTTTGATACTTTTGCCAATGGGGAGCTTGCGCAGGAGTTTGGGCGTCGTGGGGGTTGGTCTGCGGCTGTTGTGGACGAGTATCTGGAGCAGATTTATCGCTCACGCGTTCCTGGTTTGGAGGATGACGATGATGCCAAGGCTGCTGCCGAAGCGGTTTTGCTGTTCTTTGCTGGGGAAGATGGGGATTTGATGGGGTGTAATGGTACTGGTATGATTACGCCTCCTCTGGGTTGATTGGGGGGTGTCTCTTACGGTCGGGATAGGATGTGACAATGCTTGGACATGTATTATATTCAGTGGTATTAGCTGCAGAGCTTTTTTTTTAAATCAGTTACTGGGCACTCCATGTCCAAGCTGGTTTCTGCATTTCTGCATTTCTGCGTTTGAGCGAGTTTGTTCGGGGTGAATCCCTTGAAGGCAAACCGCGCGGCAAGGGTTTCAGATGACGCTGAGTATGGGACACGAACAGGAGTTATGAGTGTACAATTATAGTTGATCAGCTCAGCCACCCCTTAGTGGCGACACATTTACCATGATGATGTCGGACCCTGCATGGCTGACACACAGCTGGTATGTTGGTCTGCAGGAAGGGATTGCGGTCTAAACAATGGAAATAGGATTACGAGGGACAATGGCCATTCTTAGATCCAAGAGATCGGATGGAATTAGATGTAGTACGGAGTACAATGGAGTATAATAATAGGCTGCATGAAAGCTAGACGCACCTTGCATGAATTCTAAGCGATGCAGATAAGATACCTTTCAATACTTAGCTGTCTAGAACAAACGTCTCGACTCGCAAGCTCCCCACCTTGTCATATTAAGTGGAGCGTGACATGCTTGACATTTGTGTACATTGTATGTATTCGATAGTATGTACAATGTCGTGTACAGGTCTGATAAGAGCTTTATATTATTATTTTATATGCTACTCCGTACATCCTATTATCAAGATACTACTTATACAACGGTACATACCAAACCCCCGAACTTGAAATCTCAGACTTTTCCGTTGATCGCCCCCTGCACGGCCACTCAGAACCGGGATGGCGTGCGAGTTGCAGCCAATGACAATGGAGGTAATTGGTGACTCGGTGGGGATTGGGGGCCAATCAGGCTGCTTTGGGATGCTCTTCATCGGCAGTTGGTTATACAAGGTATTAGGGGTATTGGTATTTTGGTATTTTGGTATCTAGGCAATCAAGTCATCTGGAAATATTGAAGCTCTTTATTAGAGTTAGGGGTAAACGGAGGAGGTCGGAGCTGAGACAGGTACGGAGTACTTGTATTATAGTAATGGATTATGCCTATCAGTATACTTAAGTAGGGCATATAAAGTCACGCACTTGCTTTTACACTATGAGTACACGAGCCCTGGCTAGTTATACCTTCCCTTGTTTCTTCAGTTTAATTATTATACGTATTTCTTCAATCTTAGGCTATGTACTTCGTACTATCCATGGATGGCTCTACATAATAATCTGTAGTATAAAATTAGAAATTAGAAAATAAAACCACGGAATCGAATAATACTGTAATATTACACTGTAACGTGGCGCTAGTTTCGCCACCCGGAGCTTCCCTCCCTTCTGGAATGAAGCTCAGGAGCTGGGGAGAGCTTCGGAGGGGCCGCTGATAGCGCCTATCGCGAGTATTTCTTTTCCTTTCCTTTTGCCCGAAGATTGTAAAATTAAGCATCTTCTGTGTGTTGATACATATATTTTATTAATAGTCCGAATGAAGCATTAAAAGGCATCTAGGATGCCACATAAAAAGAATGTAAAAATGTAATGAAAATCGTTTAAGAGCTCGGTGTTCCACCGGGGTTTCCGAAAAGCCGTGCTATTCGGTATTAAAATACCAGACTATACCGTACGGTTTCATCCTTTTTCTTTTTCTTTTTCTTTTTCTTCCCAATTTTCCCAATTTTATTTAAAATTTCACTTTTTAGCGTGGAACATTCCAAGAATGGGGTTTTTCTTACAAGGGAAGCTCAAAGCTGCACGCCCCTCTTTTTGGTTATCGATACTCAGATAGGGACGATAGCCACGTATGCGAGCTCGTACATAAAGAGAGTCAGAAATAAAGCTGTTCCTGACTACATATCTAGAATTATGAGAACTAGAATTTATAGGATAGAAATAAATACAAAATAATAGAAGAAAAAGAAGTACGGAGTAAAAATTAGAATAAGGCGAACTCTGCGTAATTACCCGTAATACCCCCCCAGTGACTTTCACCCACTAGACCCTCGAAGTACTCTGAATGTATGAGCCGCCCTCTCGTCCTTTTCCTTTTTTTCCCTTTTTCAATTCTTCCTTTCTTCTCTTTCTACACACAAGAGCATGTTGAACTGCATTTTTGTCTATTGTTCACTATAAACCCTGTCTGTGCTCGGCTGACCTCTTTATTCGCCCCTCCTTTTTTTATCTCAACTCCGGGGATCTCGGATGACCCATATGCAACCATGCCTCCTCGAAGCTCACTGACCAGCTCTTTTTCGGTAACCGATGCCAATAATGAGGTGGTCTGTCCCTTGAAGAATAACGACGGTTCCAATTGTCGCAAAAGATGTCTAGGTGTGAGTATTTGCCCCGAGCCCCACCTATCACCGGGCTCGCGAAAGCTATATGACCCGTGCAACTCTGGAGTTCAACTCGAACTAATCCGGTTGGTGCTCATAGGAAAAACGCTATCGCTCCATGCAGGAGCACATTCGACGTGCGCATCCGAACCACTACATCCCGAAGCTCCCGGCTACCGAGGAGAGCTTCCTGATGATGGTGAACACCCCGCTCGAGCAACGGGTGCAGCTGTCACCCCCCGAACCCGCTCAACCCCGGCGACCTCAGGGTTAGTCTTTCTGCTCTTTTTGTCTTGATTCCTGCACATACTGACGGCTACCCACAGATGTGGCGCCGGAAAGGGACGTCTATGTCGCTGACGGCTCCCCGGCTACCCCTCGAGCTCTGGATGAACCCCACCCAGCTGCAGCCACTGCGGCGGTTGCTCTGGCACAACTGCATCACCATCGGCTGGCTTCGGACTGGGATACAGACATGGTTTGTCGCTCCGGGCTGTTGTGGGCTTTGAGCCCTGAGTCTCTCCACAGTGGCACTGACCCGCATTTCCCCAGGATACCCATTCGGATACCGACTTGAGTCATCCTCGAATGCGCGGAGCTATTGAACTGCCCCCGCTCCGCGATCATTTCAAGCAGGAATCTCTTCCGCCGTTTACGCCTCGTCCTCGCGAGCTTCTTCCATCCATCCTCAATCACTCCCCGCCCGGTCGCTCATCCACATTGCCGCCAATCCAGCGGAGAGACAAATTTTCCCGCCCGCGCAAATCTTCCATCACTCAATCTGCGCGGAAATCCAGGCAGGATCGCCCTAAATCAAAGGAATTCGGGCGGCGACCAAGTCTCGGTGACCGCAAAGCCCTTTCGGCAGAGCCGCAAACCGCGGCCTGGGCGCAAGGCAAGCGCTGGGAGGATTTGATTGAAGCCGCGACATCAGCAACCGAAGTAGACGATGAGCCGTATTCAGAGGTGAGTTTGAATGCAATTCTGGACTTTTCTTTCCAGTGCTGATGCGCCATATACAGGCTGGTCGGTCTCCAACGATTGCCCCACTACTTTCCAACGTGACGTCTGCCCCGTCTGGGGTGAAAAATCGGTCCTCGCTACCACCCGCTTTCCAATCCTCGGGATTGCCTCCTATCTCTTCACATCGGCCATTCCCACCTCATTCATACGCCGCCTCGCCTTTGCACAAGTCATTGACCCCACCACCATACGAGAACCACCGCAGCCGTGAGAGCGACTTGGAACCATTCCCGTCTATTGAATCATCGCTCGATTCCATGTCTTCGGCATCCGGCAGAAATTTTGCGTCATCGGTTTCGGGAGTCGCGCCGTCCATAAACTCTGATTCCAGCCCAGTTATGAATCTTATCCCGCCCATCTCGCAGCGCCAGCACCACCGATTCTCCAATCCTACTCCAGCGTCTTTCCGCAACAAAGAGGTTCAGGTGTTTTGTGCTCAGTGCAAACGACCTTCGGCACTGAATGAGTGCTATGCCTGTACGGAGTGCATCTGTGGAGTCTGCCGCGACTGCGTGAGCATGTTCATTTCAAGTCCGCCTACTTCATTCCGAACCCCAGGGAACGGGTCGTTAAATACCGTCCTGTCACAAGGACCAACAAGTTACCCTGGTCCTCAAGGGTGTCCACGATGTCGAACAGTTGGAGGCAAATGGAAGGCATTCCAAATCGACATCAAGTGAAACGACTTCAAGACCGCCTACATATTTGGCTTTACGCATTTTACGACTGATGTTTGATACACTCATTCTCATATTGTTATTTATTCTTCATCGTTCGGTCGGCTTTCCTGGTCTTCTTTTTTATCTTTCACTACGATATGGCAGGATTCATCGTGCGGACGACGTTGCAGGAGTTCCTTTTTCCAGGCCAGGTCTTTTCGGTGCAGGTTTCCGACAGTCAAAAACCCGAAGAAGCTGGTCTTCAACATTCAAAGGTCTACATTTTCTTTCTTTCCGCATTCTGGGGTTCATGTGGACATATCTTTTGGTCATGAGGTATATGCTTTTTGATGCTCTTTCAAGTCTTTCATGTGATGCGAGCCTGTACTGCAATGGTTTCATTCTGCGCTGTTTATAGAAGAGAGCTGTGGTCGTGGGAGACAACCGTGTTCTCCCACGCCATCCAATTCTTGATTTATATAACTACCAATCTACTCATCCCAGATGACACTGCTGAGACCCTCCGCAGTCCCTACCTTTCCGGGCTCACCAACCTGTAGAGCAGCAATCTCCTCACCGAGATCTCCGGTCTTCGGATCCCGACGCACAATGGAAACCGTCGCAGAAGCCTGGTTCCCAATAGCAACCAGATCCCCAGCCCGATTGATCACAAAGGTCCGCGGCACCTTTCCAAATGCAGAAGCCGAGTCCCGCAACTTCACTGATCCGTCCACTGGCGACCGATCAAGCACAATCATCGAATCACTCGGCTCGAAACCCTGATCACTTCGGATTGAAACATAAAACTGATCTCCAATCCTACTAATCTCAGCCGGCGTGGCACCGTCGGGCATAACACCGTCGGGGTACGGCACCAGGGTTTGCGTCTTCTCAAAAGACAAACACCCAGATCTCGGATACGAAACGTCAAACGCCATCATTGTACCCCCGATCTCATTAAGGAGGTACAACATTGTCTCGCCGACAGCCGCCGTCTGCCGCGAATTCGTCGACCCATCAACCGACCGGTCGGTGTTATCTGCCCAGAACAGGCCGTGTCGCGGCCCGCTGCCGTAGGTAATGTTCACACTCGGACACTCGGACAGCTTACCCGACGGGCCATCCTCGATCGCGTACACGCGCAGCAGGTCCGCGCCCAGGTCCGGACTGACAATGAACGAGCCGGTCGGGTCGAGGAAGACTTCGTGTGGATGTGGCGAGTCCTGCTGGTCGACTTTACCCGGTCTGGTCAAGTTGAAATGGAAGGCTTGCAGGCTTGGTTGGTTTTGTTTGATGGGCAAGGCGAAGGTTGAGATGGCCGAGCCTTGGCTATTAGGTTGTTAGTACAATCCCATATCCACAACAGCATCAAGGCAAGCAAGCCAAGCCAAGACCTTAGGAATGTAGGCAAGAAAAAGAAAAACAGAAAAACATACTAATGCGCAATTGCAATAAACTTCTTCCCCGCAGCAGTCTCATAGATAACACTATTCACGCCGCCACCGACAGTCTTCGCGACAGCGCCTTCGCGCAGCGTGCCATCTGGCTTGACATGCAGGGCCGTCAGCGAGCCATGCGTGGAAGGATCGGCAGTGCCGGTCTCGTCGGAGCAGTAGACGGTGCGGGTGTGCGCGTCTAGGGTTAACCAGCTTGGCATGTCGCCGCAGGTGTTGAGGGTTTGCGATATGGAGAGGTCATTGTCCTTCAGGGTCAAGGAGTAGACATTGCCATTGTAGTGGGTGGCCCAGAGGTGGGCTGGCTTGGAGGTAATGGCTGCTGTTGTGCCTAAGGCCGAGAGGATGGGGAGGAGGGTATGGAGGTGCATCTTGGTAGATGTGTTTCTACCTGGGATGTGGGTTGGATGGTTGTATATGTGTACAGAATACAGAGTAGGAGATGTAGATGTAAATGGGAAGAGTACGGGAAATGGGGGATCGGCAGTCCCTGGCTGTGCAGGAATGGATCGAGGGGGAAGAGGGGAGAAAGGGTGAGATTGTGTTTTTGTATTTAGTCTGTTTCAGCTATGCATATTGCATGTTTAACTAGTGAAGACTTAACTAAGACATGCAATTAATTAGGGTTAAGGGGACTCTTGCTCTATTATTCCCCACGTCAGAATTCTACGAGATCACCGTTACATGATGCATATACATGCATAACATTTGAAATGCAACCTACAGAGTACCCAGGTACTATTATAATGTCATTATGTATGTATTCATGTATTTCTTACTTTCTTAGCTTGGTTTCACCCCCATGTTGTGTGGGGGTTACTGAAACAGATCAGAAGGATATCTATTCTATATTCACATACAACATACAACATACATGTTTCGCTAAACGAGAGTCAAACCAGTGTAGCAAACATCGTTGCGCACAAGCTCAGTCTTGAGTCCATCTTCCAACGATACCGAGTACAAGCTACCACCCAGGTCAGCCACATACACAATATTGTTCGCCTTATCCAACTTCAAGCCAATAGGCTCGTGGAAGTGACGTGCCAGAATAACCTTCTCAAAGTCTATCTCTTCACCACCAACATAGGCACGATTCAGTGTGCAACCGAAAGGGTGCTCACCACGGTCCGTCCAGTACAGGGTCCGAGTGTCGCTATCTATCTCAATATCAATGGGCTCGGGGAGGTGGCTCCACAGACACCGGATATCAGTCCGATTCTCAGCAGTCTCACCGGCAGGAATATCCAAGCCAGCGCAGTAGATCTGACCAAGACCAGCCTTGCAAGGTCCCTTCTGAGTCCAGTACAAGAGATCGCGCTCGGCATCGATAGCAACACCCACACACCAAAGCGTCATCTGCTCCAACAGACTCATGCCCGGCTCCGCACGGCGCTGCACCAGAACAACGTGGTTACTGCCATCAAAGTCACAGCGGTGCACACCTAGACCCTCACGGTCGCAGAAGTAAACCTGCTTACGTGACTCGATAACCGAGATCTGCTTGGGTGTATGCACCTGGCCAACGGTGACAACACACATCACGTCGCCGCCGTCCATATCAGCCGACCAGACGGAGCCATCGCGTGCTGCCGTGCTGCGGCCCATATTCGTCCAGAAGATGCGCTGCGTCTCTAGTGCCACGTCGATACCGTCAGGCAGATTCTGGCCGACGACGACGGGGGTGAGTTTCTGCGTTGCGAGATTGAGGCGGATGATTTTGCCGTTGGAGTGCACCTGCGACACATCCCTGGCGTTTCCCCCGAGCCCGACGTCCAGCAGGTAGATGTCTTTTGCGGCGCTGTGCGGGTGTGCCGGATGTGCTTCTGCGGAAGAGGATTTCGAGAGTGGCGGGTAGAGGCCGCCCTTTTCACTCTTCTTGCCGAGACGTCCTTGGTCGAGGTATTCCCTGCGTAGCCAGTCTATTGCGGCAGAGGGGAGACCCCTCTCTTGGATGTAGTTTTCTTCGATGAAGGCGACGGTATCGAGGCCGACTTGGTCCATCAATTGGCAGGGGAGGGGGCCATTCTTGAACATGTGTTCCCAGAGTAGGTCGATTTGGCCGGGGTCGCTGACGCCTTCGTAGAGGATTTGGGTGATTTCCCGCTTGACTGCTGCCCAGATGCGGTTGAAAATGAATCTGTACAGTTCTTTGAGTCAGTTTGCTGTGCTGATGTACTACGTTTCCTTTCCTTTTTATTCTTTTTCGCTTTCGCGATAAAACGTACCCGGTCGATTCGCGGCGAGCTGTCACTGGCAACATGCCACATTCACCCAAGACAGTCTCCAGGTAAGGGAAGATCTCGGGATCGGTCTCACCACATGTCATCAGCTCGACCGTACGGATAGCAGGAGGCATTGTGAAGTGAATATTGAAGATCTTGCGTTTGCGCTTGTCGGAGACCTTGACAAGCATCAAGTTTGACTTGATAGAGGAGCTGTTGGAGCCGATATAACAATCGGCCGGAGCGTACTTATCCAAGTCTGCCAAAGTATCAATCTTCAACCGCAGTATCTCAGGCACAGCCTCGACAATAAGCCAAGCGTTGGAAATAGCGGGCTCAAGCTCGGTGAAGGTCTTGCAGTTGCCATAGGGCGCGGCCGTATACGACTCGAGGTCAACCTGGGAAATGGAGGTCTGACCCTTGGGATCGCCAGGGTCACCCTCGTTATCTTCTTCACGCATCTTTTGAATGCGCGGCATCAAGGAGAACTCGACTTTGTGTTTATCGATGTAGTCCTCTGCATCGCGGAGAGCCACCGGCGAGGGATCCCGGATGTGGACATGGTAGCCAGCAGCGATGAAGACACAGCCGATGCGGCGGCCGAGGACACCGGCGCCGATGACTGCAACGGGGCGGTCTGTTCGGGGCTTAACACCCATATTGGACGTATGTAGGTAGGGGTATGAGAGAGGGAGGTGGCAATGTAGATGGGTGTTGGTATAAAATGTATGTAGATATGACGTTGAGAGCGGGACAAGCCTGGACTGTTTGTCGAGGGAAATATCACCAAAGCACAATTGATTATGGGCTTCCATATATATATTTCTGTTCAATCTAGCATTGGAATCTATGAGGCTCTCTATGCACTTGGGTCGCAATACACCATCCCAAGCTCATTGGACATGTTAGGGCTCCGCCACCCGAAGCCGGCATCATGAGTATGAGCTTCCAAGAATGAAGGGCTCGCGGATATCATGTCTCTAGTGCTTTAGTGTTGTCAAGGCCAACAAAAAAAATGCTTCCAGGAGTAGATTTCGGTATCTACTCTGCATCGGAGGGAGTTCGGATGGTGGTGGAGAGCTTTTCTGGTCAGATGCGCGCGGAAGTGATCCTTACTACGCCGATGAGCTTTTCGCGGAGATCAAGATTTATATGAAGGGAGAAGGACACGGAGCTATCAAAACAGCTATGAACACCTTCCTTGATCTCTCCCGAAGCCAATTTTCAATAAGCGAAGAGTATATCGATGCTCTAAATATTGCTTACAAAGCGATTTGCGACCTTTATGTCGACATTCCTCCCTACTATGCTTTGCAAATGATGCTTTCCCAGCTAGAAGAAGTGCAGGAATTGAACAGCTTTGTCGTGAAGGATAATGAGCTGAATGCTATCGACAAGACGGTGCAGACTATTACCATTGCCGATTTTTACCGGTATAGTATCGCTATTCTAGACTATATCAAGTCTAGCAAAGCAGATTCTATCGCTCTCTCTGCTATCAGGAATCAAAAGTCTGGATCTTCCAACGCTTCTTCCAACGCTTCTACTTCCAACAATTTAAACAACAGTCAGAAGCGGCGCACCAACGAGCCGCCGAAGGGTGTATCTGCCGAAAACCATGTCAAAAAGTGGTTGTCTCACAAACCAGAGAAAAGTGACACTGGGCTGTTCATACTGCGGTAAGCCAGGTCATGGAGTCAAAACATGCTTTTATCTATGTCCAGAGTAGAGAAGCGACAATTGGAAGCCCGGAGATTTTACCGGCCAAGGCTCGGAACGAATCCCTGGAGTTATGTCTAGCAAGGAGCCAGACTGGGGATTCGGTCCGTACGACGCCCGTGTCGATTCGGCCGCCATAGAGTATCCCTCCCTCGTTCTTGAGGTTGGGGCTTCTGAAAGTTTGGACCAACTCCGACAGGATGCCCGTTGGTGGTATTCTAAACAAACCGAGAAACCAAACTTATCGTGTTGATCGACGTCGCAAGCGATAATCCGTACCGCGTTGATTTTGAGGTTTGGACTGAGGGTGTCAACCAGTCCACTGGCTGTTCAACGCGAAATCGTCCGACAACAGTCCTTGAATGTACCCAGAGAGCGTCGTTGCAGAACGGGGCGGTGACAGGCGCGCCTTTGATCCTCAATTTCGACACGCTCATGCACCGAGCGCCGCAGGTCGACAGAACTGCAAATTTGTGTTCACACTGACACGAGCAAAGAATACGTGTATTCTTTGCACTCATCGAAATGTGTATGCAATGACGGTGCCATGGAAGGTGGCGAGGAACGTCAGGAAACTCAAAACACGAGCAATTGCCAGACTGAAGCAAGCCACTGCTGCGAGGGAGCCTCTCCAGAGGTCCACGACACACTACACCGGAAAACGCCTGGACGAACGCATCGGCAGTAAAGCTGCAAATGTCGAATCAATCTTGATTCAGATTGTGGGAGAAGTATCACAACAAGAATGCGGAAACTGTCTCCAAAATGATGGACCTTGGGCAAAGTGTGTCCGTTACCACGACATCGATCGTGTTGTCACAGCATGTGGCAACTGTCAGTGGAACGGGCGCGTCACCTGCTCTCGGACGCTGACTGGTGTCGACTCAAACGATGTTCCTGGGATCGGTAAGTGCATAGTGCATTAAAAATTGTATAATACGAGCCTTCACGATGGCAAGCTGACGATAAACATATGACACAGTGGCAGCCGGCAAGCAAGCCAACAAGTCATCCTCAAAAGGCAAAACTTCCTCTCACTCTAGATTGCCTCAGCCAGTTCAAAGCCCCACTAGCAGATCTCGCTCTATATCTCCTAAAAAGACCAAGCTAGGTCTCCGCGACCGTTCGGTTAACCTCCCACGTGCTTCTTATGACGATCTGGGGTATCAGAGAGGATTCTGCCGGATTATTTCGACTTAGGAATTTCTAAGGCTTCCGCTACTTATTAAGTTGCCCCTTGTTCCCGAAACTTCACGTGGTCACCGGCGAAACCGCTCCTCTCAATCATCCATAGAAATTCGCGTGATTGCTCATCACGAGCAGGCCGAAACCGGCCTATAGGCTATCGATCGTTTGGAGGAGTATGTTCGCCGTATGTAGGCAGAGCTTAGGCTATATGATTCTTGAAATGCCGCTATCCACAACGTAATTATAGCAGAAAACTTCGCCGAGCTTATCGTTCCTACACGGGCCTTTATCCCAACCACTATAGCCGACGACCACTAGGCACAATTCAATCGCGTGCTTAGTATCAAATCATACATGTTCTAACTTGAACAATGGTCCGAGCATATCGTTAGTGCTCGCCTTGGCAAGTATCAGGAGGTGGTGGGATTGCTTGTGCATATATTCCGTGCTGCACAAACCATGTCTCCCGCCCAGTCAGAGGTGACATCAGTTCAGACCTATTCCAAAGAGGCGTCTGCAGAATCCTATATAGGGTTTGACGATGAGGCAATGGAAGATGACGATATATAGGGCAAAGACATCAAGTCTATTGGCATTAACCCTCTAGATTATCATCCACCTGACACCTTCTTAGCAGCGCCATCTCAATTGCCAGACCGGGACCAAACGAGGTAGCAACAATATGCGTCCTTTTACTCCCTGAACGGAGCTGATCCAAGACAATCAAGACCGAAGCACTAGACGAGTTTCCACGGGTGCGATATATCTCCCGAGTTGCCTGGAGTTGATCTTCAGACAATTGCAAGACTTCTGCTACGCCATCTATGATTGCTTTCCCTCCAGGATGCAAGGCCCAGTCGAAATCGTGAATCCCTAGCGGTCTCAGCAGTTGCCCTCCTAATCTTGGCTGACACTTTAATTGTTCCTCGTATAAGGGAAGAAGTCTCTCAAACATTGGTCTGATTGCATGTTTGGTGTATTTGGGAATATGTCGACTGAGGGTAGGTCGATAACCTATATATATATGCAACCGAAAGTTGGTGCGGATGGTTAGTCTAGGTTCATTGAAAGAGCAAATGACATTGACGAACCATCGACACCTGCATCAAATGTCATATACTCAGCGGTGCCCGGAACCAAATCACAGCCCCATTCTAGGAGCTCAAACTGCGGAGTAACTTGCTTGTCCTGAGTCATAGCATGCTCATTACAAAGAACAAAGGCGGCCGCAGCATCTGAGAACAAAGCCGCTGCAATGTTTGCTTGATCAGAATCCATACTGCGTTCTGCCATGGACAGACAATGTCGCACATTGGGCGTACACAGCTCACAAGCAAATGCTAAAATGCGGGCCGGTTTCCGTCGCAGACTTGCCCCGCCGGCTATCTGCGCTGCGGCCCGTAATATTGACAGCCCACCTGCACATCCAACGCCGTGGAGAAGCATGCGATCGACATGCGGTGGAAGGTTCAATTTACGGGCTACGAGGAAATCGTACCCTGGGTTACCTTGGTTGGTGCAGGTAACCCCGATCGTATGGGTGATCTGCTGGGGAGCGATATGTGCTTCTATGAGAGCCTTTTGACATGCTTGAACAGCAAGGTCGACCCCGGCTTGACGGAAGAATTGGTCAATCTCACTGATTGAAGGTGGGTCCGTCTGCGTCGCAAATGCCTTGTACGGTCGAACTGCAGATCTGGTTTCGATACCCGTTGAGCGGTTGACCTGAAGCAATTTTTTTCATTTTAGCAAGAATTAAACAATTGCGGAGCAACCCAAGTCGACCAGCTTACCCTGGACGGGTCACATCGTAAAAGCGCGCTGCGAGGTTATCAAGGTCCTTGGCTCCTAGTAGATAGGGCGGATATTGAGATCCTAGTCCCGTGATGTACAAGGCTGGGGCCGATGAGTTTTGCATAGTGAGAGGATTTTTACAAAAAGTGGGGGAAAGCGGGTGTGAAGGATATGGCCACAGTGAAATAGTGAGCTGGCTGCATGCTTGCTTTTTCCTGTTGATGGCTTAGCGTCCAATGACATCGCAACATATCAGACATCCAAGCGAATGTTCCCGTGAATGGTGATGGTCATCGAATACTATTTCAGTCGCTCAAGAAAAGAGCACCCGATAACTCTTGTCCTTGGAGGGCGAATGAGACCTAAAACAAAAACTTTGTTTGCAGAATACCCTATAACATTGGAAAGGGAGATGAATTGGTAAATTGGGATTCTAGCTGTCCAAAATATCAACATATCATAGCGCCTGGGACGATTATACATTTGATTGCACCGGCGAGTCACCCATAATCACATACCAGACCTCGAGTGACAGCACGCCCAAGACCCAGTCCTGCGCAGCACTGATGCTCGCCTTTCCGCCAACTCATGAGACGTTAGGCGGATGTTCCATGATCGGCCCCCCGAGGACCTGTGGCTATGTCGATATAGCAATATGGTGCCTTAGGCGATGATGAAGCAGCCTTGGATCCTTGAGGTTAGGGCACCAACGCATATTTAATCTAGTAGGTGGGGTTGACTATCTCGGTAGTGGTCACGTTAACTAGATAGAGGCCTGCATATCATTGATCCGTACCATACATTGTTTACCCATTATTTCAGTCATTATACAAGCAAGCCCAATCCGGCAGGACACTCAACCTACTGCAAATCTGCACACGATTTGGGATACTGCAGGGCATGCTTGATCCGGCTGATGAGTCTCTCGGCATCCACCTCGAACACATAGTTCACCTCCCGGATACCCTGAGGCGCAAGTGCCTTCTGGTACACATGGATGTTTCCATAGTTGGGGCTGCCATACGATGTGTCCACATCCAGATATACTTGAAAAAAAGTTAGCCGCAAGCCATGACACTTTGAATCTACCTTCCACATGACATACCTGAAGTCTGGTTGACAGAGATAGAAGGGTCGACCATCAAAGCGGCAGCTGTCTCATCCCAGAAGGGGAAAGACAGGTCGTAATACTTATAGAAGAGCTCGCTGTATGGGTTTGGAACCGAGCGAACCTCTTCCAAAAACTCCTTGGTCGGCATGACCTGGTTAGCAACATTGCCGGCGATAGTGATATTAGGAAAATCCGCGGTCAGGGCGATCTTAGAAGCTTCGGGGTCAATCATGAGATTGATCTAAATTGTCAGGAGTCAACACAAATCATGGGATTATTGAAAGGATACTAACGTCCGATCCGTGATTTGCCAGCATGATACTTCCAGTGGCCTGGAGCATGTTCAGATCGACATACCCACCCATGATCACAAGATCCTTAGCAAGCGACGCAAACTGCGGGTCCATACGCACAGCAAGCGCAACATTGGTCAAGGCGCCAGCCGAGTAAATGGATACCTGGCCGGGATACTTGTGCACCATCTCGACCATGAAATTAGCAGCTGAGGTGGAGTTTTCCGGTCGGCCCTTTGGGAAGCCTTCCTTGAAAGCCTCCTTGACGATACGGTTCGGATCGCCAGAGGTGGGATCGTTGCCCTCAGCCTCCAGAGTCTTATTCTCGGGCGCGAAAGCGCCTTGCCAGGGCAGTTTACCATGGATCATCTCCCATGCATGGAAGCGGTGCGGGGTGTTTATCAGCGGCCATGTGGCGCCCGGGTAGACTGGAATACAGCTGAGATTCCCGGCCTCTAGGGTTGCTACTGCGTGCAATGCGCCCTGTGGCTGCCAGCTGTTGGCGGTATCTAAAAATTTTGATTAGTGAACAATTGCGCCGATGCAGTACGCTATAGATACCCACCTGAGGCCAAGCCTAGGATTTCCACATCGCCATCAAGAGCAACCAAATAAGGTACGAAGCCCACGGTATACCAATCATTGTCCATGACAGCATAGTGCTTATCCGCCCGCTCTAGCGCAAGTGACCCCGTGAGGAAGGTAAGCATTGAGCTGCAGAGCAGCGGAACCGAGGTCGACCAATGCATTGTAGGGGTATGAGGTAGTCCGGCTGAATTGAAAAAAGGGAGAGAGAGAGAGCATACAATTCAGTATGCAGGACAGAAGCGATTGATAGAAAGAAACATCTCCCTTCACTCACCGAAGCCTTTATACTCTGGATTCCATCTCCATCACAAACTTCCCCATAGTCTCTCACCCCGTTGTAGTCATAGATCATCATGGACCCCACCAATCTGGGGAAGCAGTGGCTATGGTTTCCCAAAATGGATGTAGTTCCTGGATCACCCCACACTTTCACTGCAGATTTGATGTCAGCCTAAGGCCGAGTGGGACCAGTTAAGTCCTAGCACAGTTGGGTTAATCTGTCCGGGGTCCCGATTCTTTCCCTCCCATTCCCATAGATGTTGAATGAATAGTTCCGTGAGCGGATTAGGGTTGAATAAAAACCTAATTGGTTCGCTATTATTCATTTCTCCACCCTGGAGTAGGATATATATCGAGATGGTCCGATATAGTGTTGCTTCGCTATTTATTCCGACTGGCTTATTTCCGATCACTGAGGATTGATCCGGGATTTCCTAAATACGAAGGATTGTTCATGTATTGAGTATCTGGCTTTTTTGACAACCGACAAATAGAATTACAGAGTCGGAGAAATCGACCCTCGGGACTGCAGATGGCGGGATACTCTATAATTCAAATGGACGAGGTCCCTCTGACGGATCGCCTTGGCTCTCTGCTGAACTGTGGCCCGCCAAGGAGAGAACTTGACATTGCTTTGGGACCGGTCTGGGTTTTGGTCTTTTTATTTGGAAGCTGTGGCCGGCTAGTCATCCCCAAGCTATGCCCAGGTGCATTATTCGAGATTGAGGTGCTGTGACAGCACTATAACAGCGCTACGAACCTCTCAATAGTCATAACCCTCGAGCGAAAGCATCTAGTCTTAACCCACTGCTTGGCTGCCGGTGTGGGTTGGTGCTTCTGGGCTTGATGTTGAGGTGGACACCGCATCACCAAAGACGCACGAGATACGGGTAGAAAGAAAACAAACCCCGGATGTATGTATGGTCGATGGCCGGAGACGGCCGGGGATTCGGGTTCGCCGTGGGGCTACTCCAATAGAGAGAGTCGAGCAGAAAAGCGAACGGGATACAGCCGCTTGGTCATTTCAATTATCCTTCCAAGGTATGAAGTATAGATGAATAGAATCGTCTGGAGTGGGACACCTGAGGAGGGACCCAGCCGCTAAACCCCTTCGGGCGGTTCATAGCCTACGTGACCCAGAGCAGTTAATGTTTGAATATATGAGCTTGCCAATGAGATCATAAAGCATGAAAGCAAAATATGATGCGGAAGCTATAGAGTGATAGGAAAGGAAAGAAAGATACAAGAAAGAGTCTACTTATGGTCCTAAGCAGTGGCTAGGGTCTAGTATGTATATCGCTGCAGCCACAATCGCATACTGCGATTCCAGATCTTTTCCAACCTTGGAAGGTTGGTAAAATGATCTTATGTAATCGCTTAAGACTTCCAAGGTTGGGTTAGCGTGAGAATTACTATGCGCGCGGTCATGTGATAGGTAATAGTCACGTGGTCGACTAGGATCATGTGACCGGTTAAGCACACGGCTCCATGGGCGGAAAAGTCGATGGAACGGCACAAAGGGTCCACTCTCCCCTACCACATACGATAGATGAGATATAGCGATCCTACGCATCCTCCGACAGACAACAGAGAAAGAGGGAGAGAGAGAGAGCAATAGGGTTGAGTTTTGAGTTTTAAAGTGGATTGACTGACTTGAATAAAAGCTAACTAGTTACCTACGGAGTAGTTAGGTATGTTGTATATACTCCGTACTCCGTATGTAAACTACATTTATACGCATCCCAACAATATTTAACTTTGAGAACCGTGTACTTCGACGTACATGGGTACTCATCAATGTCAGACTAAGCCTTGTCGAAACTCGTCCATGCACACGCGTCTAAAGAAACGGCCAATGAAACTTATGAACTTCTGTAGTCTGAGTTAACAATAAACAAGCAATCAATTGCTCTGATATGGAGGGTGAAGTGATGGAATCGAAGAGATGAAAAGCCTGTTTAACCTGGGTTCTGAACTAAGTGCCTAGGTAACTAGGTGTTTCCTGGATGCCGAAAGGTTACTAATACAATCTATTCGGAGCACGGAGTAGTTCATGTCTATCTTGGTAGACACGGGGATACCTGAGTAGTGTAATAAATAGTATTCTCCCACTAGTTAAGGTAATTTATACTTGCAAATAGTTAGCCGAGGTAAATCAAAAAAGTACTAGTTATGTACTCCGTAAGTAGTTATACATATGTACGCTTTAGAACGCCGATCTTCACGGGTTCCCACCGACAATTTAGTTTGGACTAGTTTCACTGTCAGTGGAACACTTCCTGTCGGCAGCTCTGCTAGCTATCACTCTGCGTGTGGACACTTGAATCAAAATAATCCCTATCTCCTTTTTCTTACGCTTTGGTAAACCTGTAAACTTCCTACCAATTACCCAATTGGTGATAGTATATGTATCAATGCACATATGTAGTTAGCAGGTGATATAGTCTAGTACGTATTTATCCAGCCCCCACTATATATTACAAAAATAGGGTTAATAATTATAATTCCTACCCAGGTAAAGTTGATGGACACGAAACGTCGGAAAATCTCCACTTGATAACAAATCTCGGAAACCTTCCAAGGTTGTGACCCTCGGAACGGACAAACCCCATTATTCAAGGTTGTCTTTCCACAATTTTTAAAACTCTGCACCTTCCGGGACTACTAGTGGCAGTGGGGTAGGTTTTGACACATACTGTGAATAAAGTCCTTGGTCAACATCCTGATCGATCTCCTGATAGTCTCGTAAATTCCCTATGAACACCAAAGCACCTGCTCTAATAACGAGACTTTGTCTTATGATACAGAGTGTACATATGATATATATGTGTATGCGCACTTGTATTTTCCTGTGCATTCATTATTCAGACGGTCGAGCAAAATTATGTTAATTCCCTAGGGCCGCGATGCAAGTACAATTTCCATTGGGAACATGTATTAGGGTCTACCAACACTAGTAGGTGCTATATCTAAGAAAGGCTATACTCCTTCACCAACTTCTCCGCACAAATTGCACCGGTGACATACGCAACAGCCTGGACATGGGCATTCACTAACACCGGCACAACCGACATATCCGCCACACGCAGGTTCTCAATACCTGTCAACTTGAAATCCGGATCAACAACCGCGTCCGCATCGCCTGTCCTACCCATCTTCACCGTCCCTGTCATGTGCCAGCTCGACGAGATGTTCTGCCGCCAGTACTCGAGCAGGTCCTCGTCTGACTCGCCCTTAGGCATTGCCAGCTCGGCCACGTTGTCCTTTGTGTAGGAATCGTGCTTCGCGACACGGAATGAGTCACGCAAGGCCTCTATCGCGAGTCGGCGGTCAAAGGGGTGGGCCAGGAACTTAGGGTTGAAAGAGAGCGGACAGTCAGGATCTGAGGACTGCAGTGTGACTTCTCCACGAGTCTGGGCGTTGAACAAGAAGACGAGGAGACAGGAGTAGTTTAACGCCTCGTTCGGGAAATCCGGGATAACCCAGTGAACGGGGAAATGGGTGAGGATCTCGTAGTGCGGCACGGTCTCCTGCAGAAGATACTTCTGTTCGTCTGCTGGGAGGGCTTTGAATTCTGGCGAGGAAGTGAGCTGCTCGGTCAGCTTGAACCAGCCGATGCCCAACTCGCAGGCAAATTTCGCCCAAGGGCCTGTCCCGTCTTCTTCCCACTGCTTCTGCGCGGCTTCCATAGCGGCTTTGTCGCCATAAAAGGCTTTTCGGTCCGTGCTGGTTTCTGTGCGAGTGTTTACCATCGGCACGAAGCAGTGGTCACGGAGGCCCTGGCCAATGGCGGGTACATCGTGGACGACGGGGACTTCGTATTGCTGGAGTTGGTCGGCAGGGCCGATGCCCGAGTGCATCAGAATGCGAGGGTCGTTTAGTGAGCCAGCTGATAGGACGACTTCCTTTGTGGCGGAGTCTGTTCACTGCTGTTAGTGGCTGGGTAACTCGCAGCAGGGATAGGTCTCGTCCTCACATTTATTCCCGTTCGACTCAACCCCAACAGCCTTTTTCCCCTCCAGGAGGACACGCTGCACAGGCGCCCCAGTGACAATAGTCAAATTATCCAGCTTCTCCTTAACCAGGTCCCCGGCTGTCGAACGCAACCCTTTGTGCGCCGAGCTGATCAGAACCGACATTCCAATCGGATTTCCCGAGTTGTGATCTGGGTTCGATGGAAACCCAGCCTGCTCGAAGACGTCCAGCAGGTCTGTTAAATCCCGCTCCCACTCCCGCGCAAATCCCACATGTAACGGTCCCTCACTTCCGTGGTTCTCCATCTTGGGATCCGCGTACTTCCTATCTATGCCCTCCGGAATTTCGCCATGGAATGTCTCCAGAGCCTTAAACTTTTGCTGTACACCTTCCCACGCGAAAGTCTCATCGCCCACAATTCTCGCCCACTCCTGGTAGTCATCGCGGGCACCGACACTGTACACACCGAAATTGATGGAACTCGACCCGCCCATGCACCGGCCGCGACTGTAATCGATCTCACGGTTGTTGCAGTCCGTCTGCGGAGTAGTCTTGAATCCCCAGTTCATTGACTGGTCCTGGAAGGTGAGCCATCTCTGGCCGTCGACGCGAAGGTTGCGATCTTCCTTGTTGTCGCCTGCTTCAAGGAGGAGGACGCGGGGTTTTGCGGTCGAATTGGCAAGGCCAGCGGCGAGGGCGCAGCCAGACGGCCCACCTGCGAGATGTGTTAGGGATAGGGGGCCAGCGAAATCAAGGCCGAATGAAGATCACTCACTCCCTACAATGATAAAGTCAAAAGTTGACATCGCGCGGGGAACGACTTGGTGAGAGGTGTGGATGTCGGATAGGAGTGAACCTTGAAAGCCACCAAAAATACGAGCACGGATAAATAAATAAAGAATTTTGAGTCCGAAATTAGTTATTGGGAGGAAAGGAAGTATAAATATTTCGACCGGAGAACAGCGGAGAAAGCAATAGGGGGAGGGTCTCTATTCCCAATATGCTAATTTAAGGAAATTTTGAAGCCGTATAACGTGTTGAACAAGCTGCTCCATGAATTGGCCAATAGTAAGTTGGCTCGTACCATATCCCCACATCTGTAACGGTTTCTTTCCAACGCGTTGCGAAATATGACCCGTGGGTCTGGGTATGCTTCCCGTGTCGGGCACACGGATCGCCGGACCCGCACCAATTACAGGGATGTGCTCCTCCTGGGCGGGGCGGAGGTGGTGGAGCGGGTGGAGCGGGTGGACCTGACGCAAATTGACATGGATGATCTTCCAGGGGCTGATGATTCGCAATAGGTAATTGGCCTGACAAACTAGTCGGCTATCCGTATAACATGACGGAGAACGGAGTACATGGTAAATCTCTATGTCCTAGGCGTTCCCAGTGGGCCGGTCTGGCTGGAGCCTTTCTTTTTAATGCCCTCTAACTCCCGCCCTTATCTTCCGTTGTTTCATCCTCTACTTTGCTGACTATCGAGCACTTGCAAGAATGCCCGCTAACGTGGAGGCGTGGACTCTGTTGTCCTTGGCTCTGGTTACAATTATAGTGCGTATTGGGGTACGATGGAAGCTCGTTGGGCCGGCCAATTTTCAACTTGATGATTATCTCATGCCATTGGCGGGAGTACGTTATTTCGCCTGTCCTGCCTTCGGAAGAAAGGTAGAATTAACATGATGCTCTTTGACAGATCTTCTTTGTACTGGAAACAGTAGCGGCGTACCTTGTCGGTGCCAAATTCCAGGGCCTGACTAACAGCTACATGACGCCTGAGCAGCGAGCAAGTCTCGACCCCAATTCGACTGAGTGGTCCAATCGTGTCGCTGGATCAAAGATCCAGGTCCTTGGATGGTCGTTATACGTGGCTATTCTCTGGCTAGTCAAATTCAGCCTGGCAGTCTTCTACTCTCGATTGACGTGCGCTTCACATACCACCTTGGATATAATGAAACAATGCTAAATATCTCACAGGACTGGCCTCCAGCACCTCCCCACCAGAGTTCGGGTGGCATATATTATTTTAGGTGTGACTTATCTCGCAACAGCGTTGTCCCTCCTGCTATCATGCCAGCCCTTCCATGCGTTTTGGCAGATTAACCCTGACCCTGGCAGTGAGTTATGCAATCATCAGTTATAATAGTCTTATTATCTTACTATATCTGAACAGATTTCTGTCAACCAACCCATTCCCGGATTTATGTTTTCGTCTCTGTGGTACTCAACATTGTCACGGACATGTACCTTCTCTCAATCCCGCTTCCCCTACTCTGGACTGTCAACCTCAACCTAAAGCGAAAGATTCCTCTCATGGTTCTCTTTTCCGGCGCTACATTCGTCATGATAGCGGGAATTATCCGAGCTGCCACGATTATGAAGGTACGTCCCATGCAACAATAATATACCTACACAGAAACACGCGCCTATTACGCGCTGCGTATCTGACACATACACTACAGAACAGCCCCGATGGTGCTGAGGCTGGCTCAAAATGGGCCTGTCGGGAGACTTTTGTCTCAATCGTTGTCTCCAACCTGCCGATCATCCAACCACTTATCCGCAAAGGTTTCAGGAAGATCGGTCTCACCCACGTCTTCAGTTCCTCGGGGAAAACATCAGGACAGCCATACCAGCTCTCCAGCCGAGGTTTGAAGTCCTTTACAAATCGCGGTGAAGGCGATACCAAGAAGAGCAAGACAAACACGGCTGCGCCGACGCATATGCAGACTTCCGCATGGGGCAGCGATGAGCATATCCTCGCTCAGAACGAACCGTCGTCGAAGGATATTACTGTGGTTTCAGAGACTGTTGTGCAGAGTGAGCCATGGACATTCCAGGAAGGGTCTGGGGTGGGTAGCTCGACAACCCCCCCGAAGGAGTGGAATAGTCGGCTGTCTCAACGATGACAGCCATGTACATTTTATAATTAGTTGCGTTAGACCTTTTGAGCACTAAGGGTTATATGGGCCAAGGAGTATATAAATAAATTATGGGATGAATCCTTGGATATTGGATAGTATCTGAAAAGTCTGGCTTTGATGAGGGTTCTCCTTCTCTTTCGTGTTAGTTTTCTTGTAGAGGTGGGCACTGTCTTTCTTTTTCTTTTTTACCTCTACAGAACTGGGTATCCACACCACTTCTAAGGTATTCTCAGCTATAGTACGCGGTATCGGCAGCCTCAAGACTTAGTATAAACTTCCGCAAAAGCGTACAATAGCACCCGTGGATGTCTAACGTGGTGGACACCCAGCGCTCACGTTTAGGGAGCGTGGGCGGCTCTCTATTCACCCGCCTAAAATATTACTCACATAAATACTTAGCCCACGTAGCAAGAGGTGTAATTTCCTATTATGAAGCGAAAAAAGCTTTATGATCGTTTTCCCTTCTCTGACCATCTCTCATAGCTCACATTTGTGAAGTAGAATATCTTCCGATGTAGTAAGGCAACAATATTGTAAAGCCCATGAACGCAATTCTCTTGCTTAGCCACCATTTCCATTTCCTCAGCAAGCGAAAATCTTCATATTCAGACCCCCAAAACGATGCAGATACCATTCGAACACACAGAAGGCAGTCAAGACAGCGACCCAGGCGACGATGGTTGGCATAGAGCTCTTCTTTCTCCTTCGACGTGAAATCGAACCCTCGGGCTTTAGAGCAACATCCACAGTCAAGAGTACAATGACCAACCCCTAATTTCCGTGCAGGATTCATATGTGTGCTCCGGTTTTCACAGCACTGACATTCACGGCCACAGCAACCTCCCCGTTCTGCACAACTTCGACGGAGTGTATCACTAAGATACCATCTTCGGTTTGATCGACACTCAATAAAACCTCGTAGAACAGGGCCTTTTAATCGTCCCTTGAGTTCCAACCGGCCATGTTCGAATTTGCAATAGCTTTTTCTTAGGTCTTCTAATTGTGGTTGGAGAACTTGTAACCTTTCGTGTTCCTGCGATGTAACGTCTTTCCCTTCCAAAGCTTGGACCTGTTCAAGGAGGTATTCCTCAAGTTGAGTTATGCGTTGAAGCTTTGAATCGTACTCCAAGAGGCTGGACATCAATTCTGTTGCGGGATATCCATCAAATTCGGTGCTCCAGGATCTAAAGTCTTGTAGAGACTCAGCATCACCAGACCACAAAATCGCCTTCTCTAATATCAGGTAAATAGTTTCCATCTTCTCACTTATGTGGTCTGCTGATATCTTGATGGTCTGAAAAGTTGAAAAACCTGCGCGGCCAAGGAAGTTTCGAGGTCGAAAAGTCTATATAAATATCTAAAGCAATGTCGTCATTATACTTCATGACTTTGCGGCATTGAGGCATTATCCACAGACTTGGCGACTTACAAGTGGATCGAGTGATAAATTATGATTATTTTGATGCGCACAAGCAGCCCATACTACCCGAACTTCCATCACTGCTCCACAAAATCCGTCGCATGTTCCTTATACAAAGTACTAGAATCCAAGATCTCTCCAGTAGAAGACCTCACAAAGTCGACCTGCAAATGCTGCTCGTCCAAAAATCTAATGGTACTGTAGCTGTAGTCCTCATCATACGCAAACTCCGTATAATCGGGCTGACTGCCAACAGAGCTCAACCCCTCAATATTACCCGCACCCCCAGCAACAATATACATGGGAGCCTTGGGATCCTTCATACCGTTGGGGTCGGCGGTACCATTAACAACAGGCAAGAACCGCTGCGAATTGTGCACATGGCCAAAGACACCGAGGTCAACGCCATACTGGTAAAACAGGCCCTCAAACGCCTCTTGGCAGGGGCCGCAGGAGTTCGACGATTTACCAGTTGAGTACCACGGTCTGTGTCCGGCGACAATTACCCAGGGTGTGACACTCCGGTCGACGGAAGCGAGATCAGCCTTGAGGAAGTCGATCTGCTGGGTGGCAGTGCCAAATGGCCCGCCATTAAGCTTGGCAGAACCATCTGGCCCACTTGGTGCGTCAGGGAAATCTGTTTCAGTGTCGATCATTACGACGTGGGCCATGCCGTATTCGAAGGAATACCAAAAGGGTGGCAATGAAAGGCTGCGGGCCTTTCGGGCCAGGGCTTGGGCGTTCGTGTTGGATGACGAGGAAACAAAAGACTGCGGCATGGTTTTCTCGTATCGGTGCATGAACTCGGTGAAGTTGTTTTGGCCCTTGGGGCAGAGGTTGTTCAAGTATGGAATCTCAGAGCAGTCTGCTTCGTGGTTTCCCGGGCTGGCCATGTAGGGCTTTGTTTTGGCCCTTGGGGCAGAGGTTGTTCAAGTATGGAATCTCAGAGCAGTCTGCTTCGTGGTTTCCCGGGCTGGCCATGTAGGGCTTGCGGCCTGCGATTGGTGCGAGTTGGTCGTAGAACTGTTCGATAATGGACTCGTAGGCTTCTTTGCCCTCAAACAGGTTTGAGAATTTCAGATACCAATCATCGGCGTAAGCGAAGTCTCCTGGGTGGATGATGAGCTCGTAATCGTCTACTGATTTCGCGAGGCGACCGATTGTCGTATGGTTTAGTTCTGGCTCGACGACTGGGATGGAGTCCTTTTTGGCGCTTTTGCTTGTGTAGCCGTCCTTGCCGTAGACACCCAGATCAATGACCACGTCCATACTGAAGGCAGTTTTATCACCAGGTGTGCGAGGGCTAAGGAAATGGCCAACGGTCGAGTTGGTGGAGTCGATCTTATAGTAGTAGGTTGTCGCTGGGGTCAGGCCTGTTAGGACGGCGACATTGGACCACGTCCGGGAGGGGTCGTAGGTGGTCGACGAGGATGAGCAAGCTTTGGTGTTCAGGTTGCTTTCTGACAAGCCATAATGTACGCAACTCTGCTCGAGTTGCGTATAGGTGTTCCAACCAACAGACACAGCTAGAGACGAACAAGTTAGTCCTCATTCAGGTTCACTATCTCTAGCAGAGTTCATACCATCAGGTCCATAGACTGACAATCGCTGCTGGAATGGTGTAGTCAAGTCCTTTGGAACCTCAGGATATTGATAACCAGCAAAGGCGCAACCAGCCACAAAGGGCAGCAATTTGAGAGACGAAATTCCCCCCATGATCAAATAAGGTAATTGATTCACAGAATCACATATGTCACGAAGGCTCCATGATTCACCTCTATATATAATTCCTTTCCTCGGCGCTGGTACCGTAAGCATAAAAAAGATCCGCACCATGAAAATGCAATCAGGGCCAATCATGCCCGAAATGCAAGGCACGTCGCTCGGTCTGCAGATCGGTCTCATGCATTGTTACCCTAATCCACGACTGTCATTTGGCATAAAGATTCACTACCGTGTTTTAGGATTAGTGTAGAAACAACAGAGAGCGAAAATTCGGAGATGAACCAACTTTCGGCGACGGGTGGTTGAGATGTCGGAGGAAATATATTGGCCGAGCTGGTTTAGTGTGCACGTGTAGAAACAGAATGGATCGGTTGGTTTTCGGAGGAGACAGTTGATCGCATCAGAGATGTTTAAATTCATGTGATTGCTTATTTATGAACTTCTAATTATTGGAATAACACCAGGGCATAATTTCTTTGAGATTAAAAAAAGGTGCACGTGTTTTCTATTGCAGAAGAGCAAGAAACAAGAAGAGGGTGAAGAAACTGACGATGATCACTGGTGGTTATATACCGACATTCGACCGGAAGTTGTACTAAAAATGATATTAGTTTAATTATTATACATGCGCACTCTCTAATAGTCGCTGAATATTGCTAAGCCTTGTCAAACCTCTATTTTATAACTCTATTCCAGGCATGGCACTTGGCTGGATGCATACAATGCGGGATCTCGACGCTATCCCCGACCGTATATATACCTACTAGGGGTGCTCCCTAAATAAATGCCCACGACAGATCATAGATTGTTCTCTGGGTTATCAGGTCTGTCTATCAAGAAGAGACTGACGAGAGAAAAGCTTCACATTCTCACAAAAACGTTTGTCACGTGCAGCGCGTTATTTGGCCTGACAAATCAGGCAACAACACCGACAGTGTCACGTGGCCCAAACGCGGCAGTCTGAAGACAAACAAGCAACAAAAAAGGAGGTCTGGTCTCAGACTAGGAGGTCCTAGGAATCCCAAACAAATGGAGTCTGGAAAGTTGATCTCACAGAAGAAAGGAACGCATCTTGTGAACCTGGATCGGGCTGTCTACTCGGGCTGAATACTCGATGCAAGAGGTGACACTTCCTGTGCAACTGAAGAAGCACGTCCCATAGATTCAAGGAAAGCGAACCCAATTCTCTGCCCTCCGCCCTCTTCGTCTGATATCCAGTTACCATTTCAAGAGTTCGAAAGACTGGACGAGTTCAGCCTCTGCCCAGTTTTCGCCAAGAAAGCCAGCCCCGGGATGTTGGGTAATGGGCTTTGGGTTCTTGGCGAAGACCCCGGGGAAGACGGGGCTTCGGCTCCAGGGGTAGTGGCTGGCTAACTAATTTTATGCTTGCAAAACTGCCGTACGCCAAGGATGAAAGGCAACTTCCTTCTTCGGTCAGCTGGGCTCATTTACCTTATTAGCGATCTGGTCTATTTGCGGATGCATTGGGTGGACACTTTGATACTGTCGGTGCCAGTTTATGTGACTATTGGAGGCACCAAAAGCCGAGATGATTCATATGCCGATCTCTGTCACCAATTGCTGGAAACATCCATTGTGGATATTGTGGCTGCAGAAAGGGATTGCTCGGCAACTATTCCCGGTCATTACCATCGCTCGGTACTCCGTACGGAGTACATACGAAATAATCTGGAATGGCCCCTGGGGAATTCCCGCCCTTCTCCCTTCTTCCCCCCACGCTGCAATGCAATTCCCCCACGCTCCCATGCAACTCCCCCACACAAATATGCGCCGACCCATAACCAGGAACTGCGGGGATTCTAACCCCAGACACGGAAACAAGATCTCATAGTTGTGGCCGATAGGAATCCAACGCCAGGTACGGAGTGCTACACATCTACTTATCGAAAAACATGCTCCTATTCTGATATCTTTGAATATCCCAGTGGACACACAATCCTAATATGTCCCCAAGCCACGGAGGTCGAGCTAGGAATGACATCGTCGGCTCTGGTAGTGTAACATTTTCGGCATCAGGTCTCGGAGATTGTCCGACAGCTTGAAGCCCTACTGAATTTTTTGTCTTCCCCTATTTTCTTTCATAATGGCGATTATTTCCCATGATCAGCATAAGCACGATGAATTGGTCAAACATGCAATCCGTCGAATCACTTTATGCTACATACGGGGGTAGTTCTTCGCAGGGAACAACTATACAGTCAAGCAGAGTCTCTCCAGGACTTGGTCCCGATCCTGCGCTGATCGAATTTTCCCCGCAACTTTTATTCCACCAATTGTGATTGTGCCCGACTTCGACTGCTGGTCACCACCTTTCCACGCGGGGGCTCTATATTGTGGTGGTTATCCTATTTATTGATACTGCTAAACAATTATTCTTCAATACCCATTCCACTGGTTACACAAGTGAATATCGATCTTGGGTGAGAAACTCTGCACTTCAGCATGGAGGGCAAGAAAGAAACCCTCCCAGAGGTAGTGGAGCCGCAGAGCGTATATGACGTCCAGCATATAGAGGAGAACCTCAAGGTATCGGTGGCAGGCAAAATCAACCAAGGAGAAGATAGTGAACTATATCTTGAAGCAATTCAAAGATATCCTAATGATGAGGCCATCGATAAAGACGCAGAAAAGAGGTTGAAGCGCAAGCTTGACATACACCTCATTCCACTTCTTGGAATATGCTACTTCTTTTATGTATGCTGGTCATCTCAATTTCGCTCTTTTAGGCCACAGCTAACACCGTTTGTCTCTAATAGTATGTCGACAAGACGACACTTTCTTACGCAGCAATCTTCGGTATCAAAGAAGACCTCAACCTAGTCGGGACAGAATACTCGTGGTTATCAAGTATCTTCTATTTTGGATGGTTAGTTTGGGCAATCCCGTCTAACCTACTCATGCAACGGAGCCGCCGGATGGCTTGGTATCTCGCCTTCAACATCTTCATGTGGGGCGTGCTTCTCATGTGCCAGGCTGCATCGCAGAACTTCGACGCGCTTGCGGCACTTCGAGTCCTTTCTGGCGCGTTTGAGGCGATTGCCGACCCAGCGTTTATGGTCGTCGTCTCCACATACTATACCCGTGCCGAGCAGCCTTGGCGTATCTCCGCATACTATTTATGGAATGGCATCGGTGTTGCCGGCGGCGGTCTTATTGGTATGTTTTCATTCGGAGTTTACCAAATTGAGTAGCAATCACTTATTGTCGGGTTTAGGCTATGGAATCGGCAATATAAAAGGTGCTCTTCAATCCTGGCGCTACGAGTTTCTCATCATTGGTGCTGTTTGTTCCGCCTGGGGAATTGCGCTGGCTCTACTGTTGCCTAACTCGCCAGCAACGTTTTGGGGCTTCAATCGTGATGAGAAGCTCATGATGATTGCGCGACTGCGATCTAATCAGACCGGTATTGAGGGACAGAAAATTAAATGGGAACAAGTCAAAGAAGCGTATCTCGATTATAAGACTTGGTTATTTACTATCCTGGGTTTTCTTGCTAACATCCCAAACGGTGGGATATCCAACTTCTCCACTTTGGTCATTCAAGGCCTCGGGTTCGATACACTCAATACGACACTGCTTGGTATACCTCAAGGAGTAATCGTGGTTATTTGGATTGTGCTTGGAGGATATGCGAACGAACACATGCCGAAGAATAGCCGTACCCTGGTCTGCGCACTATTCATGGTCCCGACTATTGCGGGTGCCCTCGGTTTCTTGCTTGCCCCCGACAATGCATACGTCGGCCGACTGATCTGCTTGTAAGTAGATCTAACTGGTGCTTGTGACGATTAAGAAGTGACTAATTGTTCCCCCAAAATTTAGCTATCTCACCGGGTCATATCAAGCCTCCTTCGTGATATCCCTTTCCCTTATTACCTCCAACACTGGTGGACAGTCCAAGAAAATGATCGTATCCGGTATGATCTGGTTTGGAGCATGCGTCGGCAACATTGCTGGCCCCTTCTTTTACAAATCTGAGCAAGCGCCGGGATACCCCCTGGGAATTGGCTCTCTGCTGGTTGCCAACTGCCTTGAGCTCGCCCTTTTCTTTGTGCTTCGCTATGCCTTTATTTGGGAGAACCGGCGAAAGGAGAAGACGCGCGATGAATTGCGGGAGAGAGGGGGTGAGGACGAGCTCATGGCCGATTCTACGGCCTTCGCTGATTTGACTGATGCACAAAACCCGAATTTTGAGTACGTATACTGAAGGGAATGAGGCAGGGTGCGACTGTGCACCTTCATATGATGGTTGCAGGGCTAGGTCGGAGTGTTGCGGCGGACAGTTTGGTTACATGGAATATATACATTGATAGATCCGTTTCATCGGCGTGCAAGTACCTGGAATGTTCAGAAACCTCACTGTCACCTCACAAAGACTTCAAGTGACAGATTGCAGGATTAATTTTCTACCGGATTAAAGAACAAGACCTCGATGTAATCGGGTCTATATTTACATGAAAGTGCTTAGAAATTCTCGGCAATCTCATCCTTGGGAACTCCTACGCGTATTTTTGTATCCCAGTCAGACAATATCTATAATTGGAATATCTTAACATCTTAACATCTTATTGGCCAATTCAGTGGAATCCCCTTGCAAATCCCTCCGTCATAATGGAGCTCGGGACCCGCGGGCCCCGTCGACTTGAGCCGAGACACGGCAGGAGTGTCCGTTAATGTTGTCGCGTCTCCCCTCAAGTTGCATTCTTGACTTTTCGCTCGCCTTTTAGAGGGGATTCTGCAGAGAAAAGTCTGCCTGCAGCCGCTATGTCGTCCCCTGATCTCAACAGCGACATTGATTTCATTCAAACACCACCAGCCAAACCCTCGAAATTCGAAACGCCTGAGGATTGTGGAATACCCCTCACAGATGTCAGTCTCCCAATTATTACTATGTGACCGATTGCTAACTGATTCAAGTCGGCGGCCATCCACAATGCGCCTCTTCCAGTTGATGGTGCTGGTAACCAGGGATTCTCTAATTCCCTCCTAATCGGTCTTCTGGTGGGCGTCCCGGCCGTCCTTGCTTATCTACTTGGCGGCGGTATGAAGACAACTATATTTCTTGGTCTAATCACGACTGTGCCAATCCTGGTGGGGTACTGGACATGGACATCCTCCTGCAGTTCTCGCATGACCGACAAAGGCAAATTGCCGGGGCGACCGATAGAACAGTATTTAAAGTTCAAAAACGAGGCAGACCGTGCCAAATGGCACGGCAAGAAACGTGTCCCTATGCAGACTTTCTGTGAAATGTATCTCGATGGTGTGGTCGACTTTAACGGAGATACTCTCGACATCTTGGAATATCGCCATGATTGGGCGCACTTCGGCTTCACCTGGGATCTATTCAAGTACATTTTCCTGACCTTTGCTCGCGATGTGTTGCTTCACACGAAAGACCAAGACGATCAGCAGATCCGTCCAAACTACGATCGTGGTAACGACCACTATGCTTGGTTCCTTGGCCCTCGCATGATCTACACCTCCGGTATCATCTCCGACACGTCAAAAGAGGAAACACTAGAGGAAATGCAGGATAACAAGATGGCGATTGTCTGTGAAAAGCTCGGCCTTAAGCAAGACGAGACTATGTTAGACATCGGCTGTGGATGGGGGACTCTGGCGAAATTCGCAAGTCTCAATTATGGAGCGAAGGTAACCGGTCTCACCATTGCGCGCCACCAGACGGCATGGGGTAACGATGCCCTCCAAAGGGCTGGAATTACCGAAGCGCAAAGCCGTATTCTGTGTATGGATTACCGCGACATCCCTCATGCCCAGTACGATAAAATCACGCAGCTCGAAATGGGTGAGCATGTCGGTATTCGAAAGCTCACCACCTTCTTCCGCCAATGCTATGACATGCTGAAAGATGATGGTGCCATGTACGTGCAGCTTTCCGGTCTTCGCCAAACATGGCAGTATGAGGATTTGATTTGGGGGCTGTTTTTGAACAAGTACATCTTCCGTGGCGCCGATGCGTCTACTCCTCTTTGGTACTATACGATGTGCTTGGAACGGGCCGGGTTTGAGATCAAAAGGTGAGTTCTAAAAGGATATCACACACTGCCTTTGACGGGACTGACTATGGTACAACGTCAGTATCGATACCGTTGGGGTGCATTATTCTGGAACTCTATGGAGATGGTACCGCAATTGGCTTGGAAATGCCGACACTATCAAGGCCAAGTATGGCCAACGGTGGTTTAGGGTGAGTCTCATCTTATGTGCTAAGCCTGATAGGTTTTAACATCAAACAGATTTGGGAGCTCTTCCTCGCCTGGTCTGTCATCGCTTCTCGCCAAGGCAGCGCCACTTGTTATCAAATCCTCGTGGTGAAGAACTTGAACTCAACCCACCGCATCAACGGGGTTGCATCTCAGTTTGGGTTGTCGGCTGCTCTCGCTTCGAGCAAAAAGGCCGGTAAATCTAAGCTGGAGATTGTGTGAGGGATCGAGGACGTGAGGATAGGCTTCATGGCTGGATTGATAACCAGAGCTTTTGGAATCTGCGGGGTCCGCGGGCACGACTATCAAAGGGCATCCGGAGCCACGAAGTCCGGGATCTGCAAATTCTATCATGTTTCCCACATCCTATGGTTGTATGTTTTAGATTAAACTGAAAATTCGGTCGCATAGAGCATGAAGACACACATTTGTAGTTGGGGAGATGTAAAATTGTCCGCCCGATCCAGAGTTTTCACTCATCATCCGCTCACCACCCTAGTGCAGACAGTGCGTGAACTGGCGAAGGAGAGCAGTGCGAAAAACAAAGCAAAAACAAAAACATACAACAGTGAGGATTCGCTGGTGGTCACCCACCCAACTACTAACTCACCGGCGTGTGGCTTAAGTACGGCTGAGCGGACGGGAAGCCCTGTTTTCCACACCCTATGGTCGTATGTATTAGTCGATTTGTGGGAGAGAATTATAGAAAGGAGGGAGTTTGAAGTCCTACCTTACAATTCCCGACTTCCTCGCCTCCAGAATCTGCAGCGTCCGCTCAAACACCTTCTTCTGTGCCCGCTGTCCGACCTCGGTATAGACCCGCGCTTCCACATCCTGGCTCACCCCATCGCTCTGCGCCAAGAACGAAGGTGCGGCTGCCGACCTCGGTAGTGCGATCCAAGATGCGCCGTACAAGGCGTAGCACCACGGGAGCTTTGTCGCTGTTGCGCTCTAGGTTGGAGGTGCATAGACCAGGGTTGACGAGATTAATGATCACGCCAGTAGAGGAACTGAGGCGAGCGACAAGTTCACGTGTGAAGAAGACTTGCACGAGCTTGGTAGCTTGGTATCTATATAATGCCCAGAACCAACCAAAAGGAAAGCCCCTCAAGAAAGGCGATATCCCCCGTGGCCTCAAGCACTGGGGTTTGCGTACCCTATGGGCCTACTGGATTGACAACCACATGGCCAAGGTTGAACAGATTCAGTCGGATTGGCACAAGACCGCTAAGGACAGGATGAGTACCATGAAGGATGCCCAGGGCAAGATAGACGACGTCGCGAAGGAATTCGCAGACATCACCATGACCACTGGCGAACTACTGGCGATGCAGCAGTAGAAAAATTCGTGTTCCGCATGTCAAACCCAGGTAACCCGCTACCTGGCACTGCGACAAGTTCATCAAATGACCAAAGTAAGTACGGAATGTGGGGAGGTAATAACCTAGGAAAGCTGGCCTGTAGTAGATTTGGTATATTTGGATGTATATAAAGTTGGATGAGAAGTGGTTAGAGATGAGACCACCCGAGAAGTACCTAGTTCAAGCTGTAACTTGCATTTTGATACTCCAGTCTACGTTGGTCGATTAGTCCTAACTGTCAATCTTCTCCCTGCTTATATAACCCCTCTCCCCTCCAGGTCCATTTAAGCCCGTCGTTCCCTGGCCCCAGCAGGTTAAGCCACAATCGGGTAGCTGTTATTTACCCCCCAAAGACCAGTCGCCATGTCTAGGTCTTGGAAACAAGTGCGCACTTACCCTGACCATCTGGGTCATCCTGTCGTGCTCGAGCAGTACGTAAACTCAGAATACGAGCCAGAGCCCAGTGAACTAGTTGCTTTTCAGGTCTACAGCCTTGTTCCCCTGGACGACGACCACCACGAGCTCCGAGACTACCTCATGCAGATGTTCTGGAATGATGAAGTCAAGCCTTTGTTCGAGATTTATTCATACCGCCCGCCCGATGGCTTTGCCTGTATTGAGCATAATCGCATTGAAATCGCCCGTCGCAAGCAGCAACATCAGTCAGGGGTCGAGAATCCCCTCCCACTGATTCCAAGATTCAATCGTCTATATTCATCCTCGAATGTTGGATTTTGTGTCCTACTGCGGTCGCATAGTTATCGAGTGGGCAATATGCAGGACTCGGAGGAGGCTGAGGAGATAGGCGAAGGCCCAGACTTTCTCTATTTCAATCGTACATTTTCTAGCACGTGCACTAAGGCTGACGTGGCGCAGCATTTGCGTGAGGGCCAAGAGAAACTCCCTTCAGAGGCATTTGAATTCGTTATTGAGCGCCTTATAGACCAGATCTATATAGGCCAGTTAATGATTCTCGATATCTTCAATAATGTCCCTCGCTATCCGGAGCGAGACGCCTTAGGTATTGATGAGGGCGAGCCTCCTTGCCAGGATATACCGACAGAAGAACAGATTCGTGACCAGCTAGGCCACGAAACCTCAGTTGGCGGCTTCTCTCTTGATCCGGCATTCTATATTTCTCAGGAAGCCAACATCGTGACAGTCACTAATACCCCTAAGGGCGAAACCCCTGATATTCAATACATTGTCCATGCGGCCTTTCTCAGCCACATACGCGACGCAGAAGGTTCCTCTATCTTAGAAAGTACAGCGCGCCTCTTTACGGCGTCAATGTTCTCCAACCTCCCGGCCAACAAAACTCTCACTCTCAAATTCTTCATTCCAAAGTGCAATTCCTGGTCGGCCATCAGGCCCGCCCAGAACGAAGTTCTTGAGATTCTATCCCAGAAAAATGAAGAGAACCGAGAAAATCCCTTTTCTATTGGCGCCCTACACAATATCACAACAGGCGATAGTCAACCCCTAGCAGCAAAACGTTTTACTCCTCAAGGACCCGACCAATATATTAAAAGCTCACAGGGGGCACACGACGGTAGCGGATTTCGCATGTTCACGGTTGTTCTTGACCGTGCAAAGTTTGTCTCGGAGGCTGGGGTGTACTTCTACATGACGGACTCGGACGAGTCTGAGGATCCGGACACTTCATCTGATGATACGATCGTTTCCCGGGTCGTAGACATGAATACGGCTGCTCGGCGGCTGGGGGTGGTTGTTCTTGATGAATGATCTAGTCTGTTAGATCAATTGTTCATGTCTATTCCTGTTTATTTTGATCCGCAAGACAACTAAATAAACTGAAGGGGAGGGGAGTCTTCCTCAAGTTTCACTGTTCATCGACGTGGACACCGGCATTCCTGAAGTGTCCCCTCGCACTTTGCTCTTGCTCGAACTCGTTCAACACACCACCCCAGAAAAATATGAAAGCCCTGTTCGGGATTGTCTTGGTAGTATCCCCAGTACCTCCGAATAAAAGATTTGAGTTCGGAGAAAAATTACTCGATGGGGTTCAAGCCAGGCGAATAAGGAGGCAAATACATCACCTCAAGGGTGAGGATTGTCACGCCGTTCACACCTCTCTCACCCCAGTCTCAAGACTTCTCACCCATATCACCCACACTCACCCCAGAGTGCCGCTGAGAGATGCAAACAAAAAAAAAAAAAACATACAACAGTGAGGATTCGCTGGTGGTCACCCACCCAACTACTAACTCACCGGCGTGTGGCTTAAGTACGGCTGAGCGGACGGGAAGCCCTGTTTTCCACACCCTATGGTCGTATGTGGTAGTGCTCACGTAGGATAGAGTAATAGAGTACGTACAGCTATTCAGGTAGTGAAATACTAAGGCTATATACTACTAGGGAGATAAAGGAGGGAAAAAAGCGTGATAATATATCCATAGAAAGGAGGCTATATATAAAGCTTCCGGGAAGGATAAACGAGACTAACTACCTAAGTAGGCAAATGCTTAGTCTATATAGCGACAAACGTATCCTATATATATCAATATGAAGTCAAAGCCGAGTTTAATATTGTTATAGTTAACTAGTTATCGGTAGGCAAGTATAAGATAAAAGAATAAAAATCAAATAAAAACATACAACAGTGAGGATTCGCTGGTGGTCACCCACCCAACTACTAACTCACCGGCGTGTGGCTTGAGTACGGCTGAGCGGACGGGAAGCCCTATTTTCCACACCCTATGGTCGTATGTATCAGATTCCATATGAAAGAGAATTATAGAACAGAAATCATTTAGAATCGGGTTGAACACGATTATAGCATATAGGTGACTCACTGTGAGTAACCCACTTCCTATTTAGGACCAGTCACCTTCATCTTGAACAGGCCTTCCAGTCTCTGAAGCGTCCAGGAGCTCCTGGACAGTCCACGGCTTGTACTTATAGCCAGGGACGGCGTTTGTGTTCTCAAATGGTGCACCGCTGAGGGGGTGCTCTGCACATTTGCCGTAGTTCTCATGCGCGTAGTGCTCTGGGTCGTGATGCACCAGCCACTTTCCGACCATCTTGGGAATGATGTAGGAACAGCGAGACGAGGACGCAGGCCGTCTAATTTGAACCTAGATGTGTCTTCGGGAAAAGCACTAGCCGATATCAGTCTTCGGGATGCGCTGAGCCCCCGTCTCGGGTTCGTCTCCAAGGCCGCCGACACGGGACCCTTGCCAGCGCCCATCTTTCCCCACTTGGAGGTCGTGCGGTCCGTTCGGGATTGGGTTCTCCCCTTTTTGACGCGGTACATTTAAACCTCACGGAAATATCGTGGTCCTGGTAAGGACTGCTTACTATGTCACTCGTCCCAAGACACGGACTAACTTACCAATTCCCCTCTTGTTGAAACCAAGTCAGCCGACAAACTCATCTCGGTAACTCCAAGAATCAGTACACAATCAGATTCTTGAACAATGAATCCTTTTGTTTCGACCAGAATGGCCCGAGCTGCGGTGTTTGGAAAGACTTTCCGCTTAGCTCTGCCCATGTTTGGCGCACGCAGCATCGCCACCCGCGCAACTTCCTACACCCTCAACACCGGTGCGAAGATCCCCGCGTTAGGGTTCGGTACATTCCAAGACCCGGATTCTCAGGAAGGCACTGTCAGCCTAGCGTTGCGGAAGGGCATGCGACTGATCGATACAGCCCGTGTCTACAACGTTGAAGAGCAAGTTGGAAAGGGAATCAAGAAGAGCGGTATTCCCCGCGAAGACATTTTCATCGGCACAAAGCTGTGGTGTAATGACTACCATCCCGACGACGTGGAGCGCGCTGTGGATGACTCCTTGCGTGACCTGGACACCCCATACGTGGACCTCCTGTTGATGCACTATCCCTGCACCTTCAAGCGCGGCCCCAATCGGTTCCCTCGGGACGCTGAAGGCAGGATGATCCCGGGCGAGACAAACTTTGTGCAAACATGGAGGGCAATGGAGGAAGTGGTCAAGACTGGCAAGATCAAGGCCATTGGTGTTTCGAACTTCAGTAAACGTGAGATTGAGACTTTGCTCGAGGAGACTGGCACAGTATGTGATTCACGCGCGATCGCAAAATTGAAGTTCACTAATTCTTTTGCCAGGTTCCTGCCGTTCATCAAATGGAAGTCCACCCCTATTTACAGCAAAAGGTGTTCAATGAGTGGCTGAAGTCGCAGGGAATCCACGTCGTTCAGTTTAGCCCTTTGGGTAACATGAACGATTTCTACCGACAGACCGGATGGTCCAAGGAGATTGCTCACATGATCCGGGTTATTGACCAGCCTATCCTGAAGGAGATCAGCGAGAAATATGGAAAGAGCCCTGTGCAGGTGGTACTTGCTTGGGGCATCAACAGGGGTCGCTCAGTCATCCCTAAAAGTGTCGTCGATTGGCAGATTGAGCAGAATCTTGAGGCTGACTTCGAGTTGCAGCCTGAGGATATGGCTAAAATCGCGACTTTGGATGCGAAGGCTCGCTTCAATGATCCCAGTTTGGACTACGAGTGGCGTCTGTATCGTGATTTGGAAGGCATTGACGGCACTGTGAAGGGACGAACCCATTAGAGATAATTTGCTACAAGACTATACCTGACCAAATTTGGAACTTTTATTTTTCGTCTACTCAAAGCTCTAACTAAGTCTTATTCAATCTTCGGAGGCCGTCCACCATCTAATTGTACAGTCCGGCCGATACAACGATCCCCGACACGACATCTGACAGGATGATGGTTCCTCAGAATCTGGCAACCACGTTGTCCGACTACAAACAGGTACGCAAGTCCGCCCGCTTTCTGGAAACCGGCCAGCCTCCTTACCTGCGCCTCTGGCATCGTTCCCACTGAAAAAGGAAGGGACACCAAGTAGCGACTCGTCCTCTTAACCTGTCTCCGAAGGCCCAGCAGTCGTGGGGTCATTATCGGAAGGGGAACTTTGACAAGGGGAGTCCCTCAAGGGGCTTGAAATGAGATCGCGCAGAGCGGTCCCCGATACTACAAGAGCGTACTGGGTGATATAAGCGAATCTCTAAAGCGCTAGTATTGATGTCCTACATTGAGTGTCAAATAGCCCTAAGCATGTTCATTGGTAGCTACATTTTTCCTTTGTGATTAAAGAAGCCCTAAAAGTCATACGTGGATTTGGCACCCAGGCGCAAAGATATTATCAGCGTAAAAGCCAGAAATTGCTTTAATAGCTTGCTTGTCTATCATTTTGAAGCTTTCTACTTTAATCCAAGATGCCCTTCTTTGTTTAGGGGAGAGTAAACCCGCCGTCGATCACCAGATTTGATCCCGTCATGTAGCTAGAGGCATCTGATGCGCAAAATAGGTAAACCTAGATTAAGTCAAGTTAGCTCACTGCCAAATGAAGTAGCTTGTCATCGCTTCTTACTCCCTTCAGCTCATAAGAAGAAGCAAATTGGCGGGCGGGAATTTGCGTTAGCCATTTGTCAAGCATCTCTTGGGGTGCATATTCCATGATTTTTGTTTGAACGTAGCCGGGAGAGACAGCATTGACTCGACAGAAATCCACCCACTCGACTGCGAGTGACTTTGCCAGCTGCAAAACACCTGCCTTGGATGCATTGTACTGTGGATGAGGTTAGTCTGGGTCTAATATTTCCATCTCACACATTAAGGGCAGGCTTCAATTGGACTACTACTCAATATATATGCTTATTCCTAAATTGTGTTGTGCCCTTTGTAAAGCTACAAGTACAAGTTGATCAAGCATATCCATATCCTTTATCAACCTATTATCTTATGATGATGAATGTAGACCAATCATTATGTAATGAAGGACTGTTCATAGCCTAGATAGTATACTTCCCCTATAGGGTCAATCCATCACCCTTACACACATCTTTATATCAGTCATTCCTCTGACAAGAGCAACGAAGGATGAGGTCATCTCAGTCAATGCTGTGTTTTGCTTGAGAAGTCGTCAGGGCGTGCACGTGTCTAGTAGCTTTGGTTTGTACAATAATACCGAATAGTCTCCTGAAGAAAATATGTATTGAAGGGGGTTTATTCCTCAACAAAATGTAGATAGATATGTACGAAGTAAAAGAATCTATTCACGTCTAGCGCTGTCCTTGTCGCCAAACCTTTCCAACCCCGTTTAGCAGACTACCAAGGTTAGTCTCTTTAAAATAACTAGAGTTGGTATTGTAATCACTTACTGCCAATCACTCCGTTCACTGGGATGTCAATAGAGGTAGTGTAGCTGGCGGCGTCGCTCAAGAGATACACGTAGGCACCGCCGAGCTCCTGGACTTCTGCCAAGCGAGGGAAGCCGCCATAGTACTTAAGCTGCTGCTCCCAGTCCGGTTGTTGAGGTACCCAGTATGTCATAGCGGTCTTGACTAGGCCAGGGGATACGCTATTAACACGGATGCCGTACTGTGCCCATTCCATCGCTAGGGTATGGGTCATGTTACGGATACCGGCCTTCGAAGCACCGTAGGGAGCGGACGGAACACGCTAGGAGGTATTATTAGTACTAGTCGCGTGAAAGTTAAGATAGATAGATAGATACAAACCTTATTAGGGCGGTAAGAAGCCATTGATGCTGTGAAGACCACGGAGCCTTTTACTCCCTGCTTGATAAATGCGCGCGCAGCGGCACGCGCAGTATAGAAAGCACCGAAAAGGTTGACATTGAACAGAGTCTCGATATCCTCTTTAGTAAAGTCGAGGGCAGCCTTATGATGGGTACGTCCGGCGTTAACCACCATTCCGTGTAGACCACCAGCCTCCTCGATGATCTTATCGACCGCGGCGGTAATAGTGGCCTCTTCGGTCACATTGGCAGTAACAGCAAAGAGCTTGCCGGGATATTTTTTAGATAAGGCGGCAAAGTCATCCCCAGTCTCACCAATGTCGATCGAGTAGACTTTATCCGCGCCATTATCAAGGCAGCACTCAGCAATACCCAAACCGATTCCGCGGTTAGCACCAGTAACTAAAGCAATCTGATATTAGCTAACTATGTTTTGGATTGTCTAGCTTGTAGGACACATACTAGCAATCACCTTTCCACTCAGAGCGACCTGAGTGTGAGGGACGGGGTTTTCGGTGGCGGTCATAGTGGATGGTGTGAAAAGAATCGCGGTGTAAGGGAGAGGCGGATTATTGACTTGGGGAAAAATTCATGACACGGCCTGTCCTTTTTATACTTCCTTTCGAAGGGTAGAAATACTCGAACAAGGTCTTGTGCAAGGAAAACATGTCATCATAGCTCCCCTCACGTCGGCGATGGTCCGAGACGGTGTTGGGGAAACATGTGGTAAAGTGCCTTGGTGCCTCGAGACGGAGCCTACTCCACTCCGGTCCCGGTCCCCGCGAAGCGCGTACCCTAAGCTCAGATTCAGACATAACAAGTAACACACCTGGGCAATTTCCTATCACGCAATACGTAATACACTTGGTTCTTCTTTCTCTATCGGTGTTCGAGTTCTCCCACCCTTTACTCCCACTCTCTTTGCACAATGGCTGCGCTACCTGCCTGGAACCTGCTCAAAGGCAAGACCGCCGCCGTCACCGGTGGCACCACTGGAATCGGTCGTGCGATCGTGCTGGCATACATTAGTCAAGGATGTAATGTCGCTGTGAACCATTTGGGACTAGACAAGGATGAAGGCCTCCGCCACAGTCTCCTCGAGGAGGTCAAGGCAATCGAGGACACGGGCATCAAGGCGGGCAAGATCCTTGAGCTTGCCGGCGACGTGACCAAACCAGAGACAAGCACCAGTCTAATTCAAGAGGCTGTCTCGCAATGGGGGAAGCTAGACATTTTTGTCGCCAATGCTGGCGTATTCAAACCGGCAGAGCTCTTGAAGTGAGTTAATGTCTGGACGATAGGATCACATGCTATTTGGGTTCTTCTCCAGCCCACCAGAGGCCAGTGGCTAATGAACCTAGTATTGAACCATCTCTTTTGGATCACAGCGTCGATGTCAACGTTAAAGGCACCTTCTACTCCTGCCAAGCCGCCGCTCGCCAAATGGTGAAACAAGGGCACGGTGGTTCCATCATCGGCGTTTCCTCCGTTAGCGCTCTGCTCGGTGGTGGATTCCAAACCCACTACACTCCTACCAAAGCTGCTATTCTCTCTATGATGCAGTCTATGGCTATCGCCCTTGGCAAAGATAAGATTCGGTGCAATGCCTTGATGCCCGGTACCATTGGAACCTCGCTAGCCGCCCACGACATGAAGAACCCTACGAAGATGGCCGCCCTTGAAGAGCGTATTCCTCTCGGTCGAATTGGAGACCCGAATGATATGGCTGGTCCGGCGCTTTTCTTGGCTTGTGAGGAGATGAGCCGTTATGTGAACGCAACAGGGCTGCTAGCAGATGGTGGAATGTACAGTAAATTGCAGTAACTATAGTGAATTTGGTGTTGCTCAGATTTCAATTGGTATGGAATAGATCGACAAACTGAATTGGAGTTTGATCAAGAATGTTGGTCAGTCACAGTGCTCGGCGGTCTTGTAGTGTGGTAAAAAAAAATTCCAGTGGGGTTTCACTCGTGTTCTGTTTTAATAAAATTCGTCTAGGTTTAGATTCATTTCCCTTCGTTGTTTCTCTTCAAAGAGTTATACGGAACGGCCATAAGGATAGGAACGAGGCACTAGATCGCCGCCAGTGCGCCATATCGTATTTTTCCAATATTAACTTTTGACCGCCTTCTACACCGCCAATTTACTATTCCCTCAGTACAAATTCTAGTAAATAATAGTTCCTGTATTAAAAGAACCACGAGGTTCGATAAGTAGTCATAAAATTTATCAATTTCTATAGTTATCTAATAAAATACACATACTAATTTCATAGAAATGTTCTCCTGGCAAAATACCATCCATACAACCCTTGATTATATAATATACTGCCGGTCAAAAACCATAAATTTCTACAACCGAGTCCACGGATCGACGGGTGTCTTCCATGGTTAATAATCCCGAGTGGATACCTATCTTTCAAGGTTGGCATATTAGCGCCTTCCAAGGTACCCACTTAACGCTGATTGGACCAGCGGATCCTTTCTACGCCCTGTGGTTGATTTCTCCGTGTGGCTTGGCAGCTTATCTTTCTTGAATTGTCCTGAAACCTTGCTATAACATGTGTTCATCGTGAGTTAAGGATTATTGGGTTCGCTAACCTTTGGACAATTTACAAAGACTTCTTCACTTCTACGGAGGGAATATTTCCCTACCTGTTCCTTCTTTGGTCATCGTCGGCCCTAGCTCTGAAATGGAGGAAGCAATGGGATCATACTCAGCGGCAAACGAGACTGAAAAAGCGGTCCAAACTAACTTAGCCGGGACGATTGGTGATATCGATTCATCAAATACTCAAAATGATGCGCAACTACCGCCCATCGACGGCGGAATGAATGCCTGGCTGTTCCTCGCTGCGTGCTTCGTTATGGAGGCTCTCGTCTGGGGATTCGCATTCACCTACGGTGTGTTCCAAGCGTACTATGGCGAAATCCCCCAATTCAAGGACTCCGGTAATATCGCTGTTGTCGGAACTTGCGCTATGGTAAAATTGAATATTCCATCTTCCGACCCAACCCGAGCCCGAGCTAACCTTTATACGCCAGGGGATTATGTATCTCGACCTCCCACTTGTCTTCGCTGCCTACAGACAATGGCCCAAATATCAACGCTTCGGCTGCGGTCTAGGTGTGCTATTAATGTGCGCCGCTCTCGGCTTGAGCTCCCTTGCCACAAACACCAACCACCTTATCGTAACCCAAGGCATCTTCTATGCACTCGGTGGCAGCATCGCCTACGCCCCCTGCATCCTTCTAATGGAAGAGTGGTTCGACCGACGAAAGGGCCTCGCTTTCGGTGTCATGTGGGCTGGCACCGGAATTGGCGGTGTCGTCCTCCCTATCGTCATGGAACAGCTGCTGGGCAGATATGGATTCCGGGTTACCTTGCGTGCCTTTGCAGTCGTGTTGTTTATTCTTACCGCGCCGCTGGTCTATTTCGTCAAACCGCGCGTGCCGATCGCAGATAACCGACCCAGTCCGCCACCCCCGAACTTCCGGTTCATGTTTACGTCCACCTTTGCCCTCTTCGAGTTTTGCAATACTGTCGAGGCCCTCGGGTTTTTCTTGCCATCTATCTACCTCCCGACTTACGCAGGCATGATCGGTGCCTCAACCTCCCTCCAAGCCTTGACTGTTATCCTCTTCAACTTGGCCTCCGTGGTCGGCTGCGTGCTTATGGGCGCCATCATCGACAAACTCGATGTGACGCTCTGCATCCTGGTTTCAACTGTAGGATCCTCTATTGGTGTCTTCCTGATCTGGGGCTTTTCGATGTCCCTTGCTCCCCTGTTCGTCTTCTCAATCGTATACGGTCTCTTTGCAGGCTCATACACCAGCACCTGGCCCGGCATTATGCGCGAGGTAGTCCGCAAAAAGCCCTCCGCTGAATCCAGCATGGTCTTTGCCTCACTTGCGGCCGGAAGAGGAGTCGGGAACTTGGTTTCGGGACCCCTTAGTGAGGCTCTTATTGATGGGATGCCATGGAAGGGGGACGCGGGGTATGGATATGGGAGTGGATATGGATCCTTGATTGCTTTTACGGGAGTTACAGGCGTTGTGGGTGGTGGAAGCTATATTGCGAGACGTATGAAGTGGTTGTGAACCCTGTCAACCGACTATGGCTAATATACGCCCTCCTCTACCTTTTAGTGGAATTTTAATTAATTACTGGGGCGAAAAAATATGTGTTCTTCGCGTGTACAATGAATAATACCACGGACTTGACTCGAATAATAATTGTCAACTAACTTGGCCAACTATTGAAGATTCCTTCTCACTCTATTTCGGTGAAAGGACGACTATACAGAGTATCACGACTCGCAAGATGCCCAATTTCTTCAGCCGGGTATTTCCTCAGGGCGATCGCTTGCTAAAGAAACGATACGACTGTGATAACGTCTCTCCCCTGTCGCTGGAGAGCCCTTTGACAGGAGGGCGGGGATAGCGGGTTTAGAGATTGATTGTCTAGGACGATTCCCAACAGAGTTGCCATTATTCTAGAAATAGTAATGCTTGGATTCAACTGTTGAACATCAGTGGCTTAGGTCTAACGTAACAGACGCCTATGTATTTGGGGAGACCTAAGGCCTAAAAGGAAAAAACAAAAAATAAACGTGGTTCTAACCAACTGAGTTATGGAACCTGATCAGCTGCTTCGTCGCTCGAATTTCCGGATTATTAACAACTCTTGTAAAACTACCTTGGTAACACTAGCCTTAACGTGCCTATAACCCATAGGTAGCGTGGTCTCTTCAGTTTCAGTAATAGACATCATATAAATTTTGAGTGGGTCAATCCTCCAGCAAGCTAGGCAGAGAGAGTAAAGAAATGCGAACTGATCTAGCAGAATTATATACAAGATGCTTCTATTTCATAGACGATTTATTAATACATAATAATGAATGGCTTCACAACGATAACACCAAACACATTTCCATCCACAAGAACCAACCCTCTAAATTTCGTGTATAAGCATATCCAATCAATTAAGAACTGGCCTTGAGCTCGGTCAGAATATCATCAGCAGCCTTCTCGGCGACCATGTAAGTAGACACAGCGGTGAAAGTACCGGGGATCTTGGGGTAAACGGAAGCATCAACGACACGAAGACCAGAGACACCGCGGACACGGAACTTGGAGTCCAAGACAGCTCTTGGGTCACCATCAGCACCAATGGGACAAGTGCAGGAGGCATGGTGGCCCCAAGCGCCATCCTTGACATAATCCTTGATATCTTCCTCAGATTGAACATCAGCGCCGGGGAGAACCTCAGTGATATTGACGAGCTGGCGCTTGAAGGCGTCACGGCCGAGCTCGATGGCTTCGTACAAAGCAGTGAGATCAGCATCGTAGTCACCGACACCGGTGTCGAAGTAGTTGAAGGTAATCTCAGGCATGTCGAGGGGGTCAGCGGACTGAAGAAGGACGGTACCAGCGGTGTTGCGGGGGTGAGCCTTGAGAATAGCCCAGGTGAACCAGTTGTGCTCGTCAGTCGCGTTGATGCTGTAGTCGGGGAAGTAACCACGGAAGTTGACAGGGCCACCGAATTCGAAAATGTCAAAGTCATCGCCGGCGGTGGAACTTTTGTATAGCATAGTGGCGGCGAGACCGGGGGATGAGTAGATACCACGGTCGCCAAGGATAGGAGACTCCCAATCATCGATACAAGGGTCATCCTGGCCGCGAATGCTGAAGGTGCACTTGTCCAAGCAGGAGAAATCCTCCTCGATCTTGCCCTGGACGGAGATCTCATAGTGGTCCTGAAGGTTGGTGCCGACACCCGGGAGATCCTTGATGACCTTGATACCGAACTTCTTAAGTTCCTCGGCAGGTCCGACACCACTCAGCTTGAGGATCTGGGGAGAGTTGTATACTCCACCGGAAACGATGACTTCACGAGAAGCGCTGGCGGAACCGGGAGTACCGGGAAGAGCAGATTTGGACATAGGGCTAGCCTTGTAGAGATGCTCGCCCTCGAGGAACTCCACACCGGTGGCGCGGGGTGGGTTTTCAGTCTCGTCAAAGGTCACCTTAGTGACGTGGGTGTTCATGCGAACGTCAAGAGGGTACTTCTTAGAGCCATCGTCGTTCTTAGCATCGCGAACAGCAATGATGAATTCGCGAGGACCATTACGGTGGGCGTCGTCGGTGGCAATGGGAATCTGGTAGTACCCGGGCTCGGTGTCACGGCTCTTCTTATCAGCATTGGCATCGCCAAGTAGCAGAGTGCCAATGTTCATAAGGTGATCGGTCAAGTTACCGAGCGCAAAAGCACCACCGGTGAGCATGCTCAGCAGCTGAGTATCCTTCAAGACAATACTAAGAGGCGCGGTCTCGGTGGACAGCCAGCCGTCGTAACCGTGGCCCTTGACCGCGGGAAGCGAGTAACCGTTGTTCTCCAGCTTAGCGTAGTACTTGCGCATGTTGTCGGGTGTCCAAGAGTTATCGCCGGTGATGGTCTCAATGTATTCGAAGTCGGACTGGTGGGGGTATACTGCAATCAAGGCGTTGTGGGCAGTGCAACCACCGAGGGTACCTGTACGGGGGTAGAGGGTTCCCTTCAAGGTCGAGCCCTCGGGAGGGTTCAGGCCGGTGTATATCCCGCCATCAGGAGTGTCGTAGCTCGCCTTCCAATCACGAGCCTGGCGCTCGTCATCTTCGTAGTGGCGAACAAAAAAGTTCCACGCAAGCTTCTCGTCTTCGGAGGCTCTGGCGGAGTAAGCAGGGATGGTGTAGTTGTAGTTTTCACCCTGATCATCACCGGCCTCAAGGAGCAGTGTCTTGTGACCGGCCAAAGCAAGACGAGCAGCCAGAGGGCCACCGCCAGCACCAGAACCGACAACAACATATTCGTAACCAGTGATGTTAACGGCCTTGGCCAGGCCGGACGTGGCGACCAGCAGGCCAAAGATATAAGAGAGAATCATATTGACAAAGAATGACTATGAGTGAGTTGGCCTTCCAAGAGAGATGATCCCGGCTTTTATGCATGGTTTTCCCCCTGAACACCGGGGATCGTTTGCACTGTTCTCCATTTTTACCAAAAGCCGTTGAAGACTTGGCCAGCGTGCCGCGGCTAGCTCATGGCGATCTCTGCGCCAACAGCTCAGCCTAGTACTTTTCCAGGGACAATTCCCGAACGATCATCGATAGTTTAATTCGTACTGCGTACACCGCTGCTGATCCTCAAAACGGATCCACATGTTTCGGGGGTTTCTCCTTTCCAGCACACAGCATGGTCGCCGGTTCGCTTTGCCAAGACATTGCGGATAATTCTTTCTAAACGATGTTCATTGTAATCCCTGCAATACGGAGGGTCAATCTGTTAGGCGCCAGATCTGTGCAGTAAAGTTAAGATTTTGGATCCTCGAGAAAAGGAACCGAAGGAAGAGGAGTGGAGTGATAACCCAGAAGGGTAAAGGTAGTCCTATTTCTGCAAATCATGCAAACATTCCATAAGCGACCTTGGAACCTGACATGTGACAGGGCGGCCCTTACCGAGCAGCTCCACTTGAACCAGCAGAAATGGCACACGTTATTTAGGCCATACACATCAGACTTCATTTCACTGATCTCACCCTGGAGGAACACCGGTTGGACCGATGGAGACCAGCGCTGCGTGGAACATGAGGTCAGCTAGGTTGTCGTGGGCCTTCGCGGCTTCCTTGCTAGATGAGGGTCAAGCATTGTGAGAAAAGAAAGGGTCGACCGTCAACTGTGGGATGTGCAACACACATTGCCAATGATTGACAGATATGGAAATAATCTTCCTGTCTGTGAGACACCTATAAAAAGCAGCAAAGGACATCCGAGGAAATAGATAAAATGACCTCATGCAGCAAACGGTGATGCGGCAACGAGGTATCACGGGACCTACCTTCCGTAGCCAGCACTTCTGCATCCGCCGCCTACGCTGGAAGTGAGACCGGCACCAGATCCAGAACCGGGACCACCGCCGACAACGAGGAAGGGAAAAAAAAAAAAAAAAAAGAGAGACCCACACCAAGAGAGCTTTGACTTGGTTGTGAGGGAAGAAAGGAAGAGAAGTCTACGAGGAGAACGGTGGTGCCTTCCAACTACAGGACTTGTCCCAACACTTCTCTACATCCCCAGAGTACTTGTGATCAGATCTCAGTGCCCAACGGGATGGCGCTCCTAAGCCGCTGACGTGCGGGTGTTTGTTTTTGTTAGTCTCTTTTTGTCCATATCGATAACCAAATATTCATATGATCCATGGATGGTACAATGGTTTTGACGTGCCGAGACACCCCACGACATACCGGAACTGACAACCTTGTAGAAGATGAAAGAAGATGAAACTTTGAGGCTCATTCTATTGTTGTAGATTACATCATAAATATGGAAGTCGAAGGAAGACTACTCCGTACTAGCTTCACGCCTAGAATATTTACCAGGTCGCCTTGATCTAAGGTTTGAGTGAATACATTCGTGAAAGTAGTAAAGAGCGTATACGGGGGATCCATTCTGGATGACGGCTCCCATGGTAAACGCTAGAATCCAGTGGTTGATTTAACGTTAATCAATATGTACTAGTATGCTTCGGGAAGGAGAAAGTTAAATATTCTGTATACCCTATTGGTAAACGGACTCGATCATAGCTGAATGGGGCGTAGTAGCAATCCCTAAAGCCGGAAAGGCGACATATAATGGGCTCCCATCCCTCGCCCCCTTTCTCTTGATTTTCCCTCCTCCAACCACCCTACTCGCGCCAACCGAGAACTGCTAGACGAGTGTCTGCAGTGCCCGACCTAACCCAGTTTCTGCGAGACGAGTGCCTGCAGTGTCCGACCTAACCCAGTTTCTGCAAGACAGTGCCCGACCCAACCTAGTTTCCGCGAGACGAGTGTCTGCAGTGCCCGACCTAACCCAGTTTCTGCGAGACGAGTGTCTGCAGTGTCCGACCCAACCCAGTTTCTGCGAGACGAGTGTCTGCAGTGTCCGACCCAACCCAGTTTCTGCGAGACGAGTGTCTGCAGTGTCCGACCCAACCCAGTTTCTGCTAGACGAGTGTCTGCAGTTCCCGACCCCGACCTACCGACGGTTGGCTGTTAAAAGAGTGACTATCATACGACAACCCGGGTTAGCTCTCAGGGAGAGTAACTCGGCCGGTCTTCTACGAAGACCGGGGTCTCCTAGGACAGCAGTGGGCGTCCTAGGGGATCCAACAGCCGCGAGCTTGGACCTCTACGTGGTGCTGTTGACTAGTAGCCATTATGGTGAAGCCAACGCAAGCTCATACCCTTCTCCTTGTTCCTTCCTTACAATATCCCGTCACTCGTAGACTGACCGCCTCTCAAAATAGATATGGGAGCTGCGCATATTCCTACCGTATGAATACCCATAGTCTAGTCAAGTGGTTGACGTAAAGCTTGCCTCAAAACTGGAACGAATGTATTTATAAAGGCCGATATGTCTACAATAACACCTATTTGATCATCAATAAATTCCCTGCTTAAGGCCTTGGCAAATAGACCCCTTTCTTTCATAATCATCGATTTATTATATTTTCTCCCACTGGCTTCGCCGTTAACTACCTACGATGGTTAAGACCTACTCAAAAAGAGGAGGTGAAACTACCCGCCACCTTAAGCGTCTTAGCCTCAAAGTGTTCATTACCCGTTGTCCGATCCTTTGTTCGTATTCTCATGCAATACTAAGTAGACGGCGTGAGCAGGCGGAGAATCACGTTCCGTCGCCCGTTAGCCACCACGGAGCATCCAATAAAATGGCGGCACCATTGGAACTTTATGGGTTTATTGTGGAGATCGAATTATATTAAATCTTGGCCTTTGACGCCTTTTACTGCGGTTCCTTTCATAACATTAGGATAACAAGGATAGCAGGGATAACAGCGTGCACTAATGGCGAACCTGGGTGGGTCAGATTGACGACGTACAACGTACATGCATGCCGGGCGCAAAAGGGGTATAGCAGGATCGTAAGGGGGAATATTCCGAAAACCAAATTACATATGTCGTATTCATGCCAAGATGAAGAGAACATCGGCTTTCTTTTACCCCGCAATATCGGTACAATAGAGACCGACGAGATGATGATATAAATTAACCCAGTTTGAAAGTTGGTATGGTTTCTGATATCTTAAAGTAACCAATCGGCGATACCATCGAGATGCGACTGTTATCGGCTTGTCTAACTACCCTTCTGGCTGTCTCAGTGGAAACTAAATACATTGTCCCAGGAGGTAGATGGCGCGACACTGACGGGAACTTCATCAATGCACATGGTGCTGGGATCACCTTTGACCAGAAGTCTGGCCGCTTCTGGTGGTTTGGTGAGCACAAGACAGAAGAGGAGCCGGAAGGCGGAGGCGTCTCTGTTTATAGTTCGGAGGACCTGGCTACTTGGAAATCGGGGGGACTGGCTCTAGGTAAGTCTCCATGACTGTGCTGGAAATAGGTCGATATTCTGACATGTGGAGCTCCAATCGAGGGACACCCATATATCGCCCCCGGTGGCGTGATCCAACGACCTAAAGTGGCCTACAGCGCCGAGACTGAGGATTATCATGTATGCATTGGAAATCCCTCAACTTTTGGATTCCAAAACTAATTAGACAGATGTGGTGGCATGCGGACAACTCCACCTATGGGCTCCTTCTCCAAGGTCACGCGGTCTCCTCCACGATCGAGGGCCCGTACACTTTTGTTGACGCAACAGCGCCCCTTGGAAACTGGTCCCAAGATTTCGGTTTGTTCACTGACTATAAGGACGGCCGATCATATGCCCTCTACTCGAACGGAGATAGTCAGGATGGGCGAGATGTGTACCTCACAAGCATGAATAATAACCTCACGGCGCTCGATGAGGTCGTGTACCGATTCCCAAAATTCGATCTTGAGGCACCTACTATTATGCAGACGGAGAAGAGCTACTGGGCACTTATGAGCCACAAAACAGGATACAGGCCAAACAGTAAGAGGTTCACTTTATTACCGCGTATGATCGCTTGGCTCACTTTTCAGATGTGGTGGCATTCCGGGCCGACTCACTAAGCGGTCCTTGGTCGCAGCCGTTTATCGTTGCCCCGTTAAATACGCGGACTTTCAATTCGCAGTCTGGATATACGCTCAGAATTGAGGGGACGAAGAAGACGACGCACTTGTACATTGGAGACCAATGGGACTCCAATTCTGTCTGGGACAGTCGTTATATCTGGTTGCCTGTTCAGACTGATGAGTCTAAGAAGACTCTAGAGTTAGAGTGGCACGATGTTTATGATCTTGATGTGTACGGGTGTTGTCTTCTACTTTTACCATGGCATCCATACTAACTGCTTTCAGGAAAACCGGGGAGTGGGAACCCGTTAAGGGAACAACATACAATGCCAAACAGGCGAAGACGCACGGTGATACATATAAGCAGGAAGCTGTGAGTATAGGTCTACTGTTTCAGACACCAGACTATCGCTAATACGATATTCTGAAAGAACTTTGCTACCGACGGCGTGATTCTCACTGGAATATATGGAAACGACAGCACCGTTACGTTTGAAAATATCGAGGGATCTGGCGAGCCCCAGTGGGTGTCATTCTACTATCAAAGTACGTCTGCAGTTTCTAGTTTCTATTTCCTTATGCACAATACTAACATTACTATTAGACACTGACGATTTGGGTTTCGGCGACCAACGTAAGTACTCTTCCATTTGCTGCCTAGGACCTGGTTGAGGCTCTGATATTCTGATACATTCAATAGCTGGAGGTACCCCGGACAGAATTGGCGGTTCATGGCAGCTACGTCGCATTAGCAGCGTGGTGGTTAACGGAGACCCGTCGAGCATACAAACCCTATACCAAAGAGATACCCACAAGGGAATCATACTGTCTACTCCGCTCCAGCTGACACTGAAGAAGGGGAAGAGGAATACCATTACAGTTGGGGGACTATATAATGGGTTTGACCACAAAGGTGCGGATTTGGATCGCATAGTTGTGTATCCTACTGAGAGGTGATATCCACGAATGGGAGATATATACGTGGCAAGGTCGGTCAGAGAAAATAGTTAGCAACCTGAAGATCTATAGTTTTTACCCTACGATCCGTAGGACTCCCGCAGGCAATTAAATCTGACTTCGCATGGACATTATAGTTTGTTGACAGTTGTAATACTTCTGGACCATTGTTCGCAGAGTGCTGCTGAAACCGAGCTAAGTATGATCAGTTTTCCTCTCCATTCTACTTCTGGACTAGCTTTCCAGCGCGACTCAGTACCTTTTCCAAACTATCTCGCTTCGGACCCTGCCAAGACGATCTGAGCATCTTAGGTCCGAGGGCCAAAACACCTTTTTCTCTTTACGAAGTCCCGACTACGTAGTTTTTTGAGAAGGTCTCAAAATTCCGCTTATTGAGCACGCTTAATTTTGGGGCAAAATGACTGCTCCGAGGCTTGAAAACATTAGATGGGGGCAACGTCCGAATGGACCCGGAACGCCTCTTTTAGCCTCATGTAGCATTTTCCACCAAAGACCCTCGCTAAGCCATTTTAGCCGGCCCCCTAGCCTGGAGGGATTTCGCCTTTGGGAAAAATTGGGAAAACATAAGCCCCGTACTTGCCAGCGCAAAGTTCCTTCTCGTTTTCTTTCCTATTTTTCCCTCTTCAACCCCAGCCCTACGCTTTTATCTGATCTTCATCTATCCCGCATCCCTCACTATGCGCAGTGGGTTGGCCTGCCTACTCGGCTTGGCTGGCTTAGCCTTGACTAATGCATCGAGTCTGGAGAAGAGAGACAGTCTGGCAGTTCTCGCGGTGCCAATGGTGCGCGACACTTCGCGTCAGCTTTCCAGGCGATCGAAGACTGTCGACGTCGATCTTGATAACGAAGATGCTCGTGTAGGTCCAGCGCTAAGAATTGGAATGACTTGTAGGCTAACCTTGCATTCCAGAAAATATCCTATGTCGCAAATGTGACTTTTGGCACCCCGCCCCAACATTTTCTAGCTTATCTACACACCTGGGGTAATGGCTGTTGGCTTAAGAGCGTGGATAACCCTGATTGCGGGCTCTACGTGAACCGGTCCCTTTGTGGTGGATATGGAGGCTACAATATGAGTACCTCAACCACTGCCAAAAAGCTCGACGAGATATTCGTATATGATGATTCAGGTTCAATGATTGGCGGGGACTTTGTCAATGATGTTCTGACAATTGGTGGTGTGACGATGGACACTGTGAAAATGGGGATCGTCACGGAGGATAGAATCATTGCCAGTACGTCCGGGCTATCTAAACCTACCCATTATAATTACTAACGTGCTCTTTTCAGATACCTTGAGTCTTGGATACGGCAATGCATCTTCTACCTCCCTGACCCAGGCATTAGCGGATGCTGGTACCATTAACTCTCCAGCTTTCAGTCTCTGGGACCAGACAGCTCTGTTCGGTGGCATCAACAAGGCGAAGTACGACGGCGCCCTCTACACTTTCCCCATAGTCAACGGATCAGACCTTACGAAAGCTCTCCGTATTAACATGGATGGCATCTCGATCAACGAAACATCCGCGGCATCAGAGGAGTTTCCGCTGGATGCCGTCTTTGACACTGCCGTTGGAATGACCTACGTGCCCAAGTCCGTAGCTCAAGCTCTGAATGCCCAAATTGGCAACACCTCCGTTCCGGATAAGTGGGGACAAGTGAACTTCTCTTGCAGCGCAGTGGGCGAGAACTCGACAATAAATTTCAAATTCGGGGAATTGGATTTCCTACTCTACCTCAGCTATTTTATAAGCCAAGAAAGGCACACGGCGTCTCAGCGTTCTGTTTCTGGTGAGGAGACGTGCTATTTCACGATATGTGAGAACACCAACTTCCAATTTGAGGCAAGCATCGTTTTGGGCTCCAACTTCATTAGCAAGATTTATGCAGTCTTTGATCTTGAAAACGACGAGATCTCATTGGCAGAGCGCAGATGGAATTACGCTACGGACGATATTGTCGAGATTACATCGGGCAAGGATGGTGTGCCTGGGGCGAAAAAGCACTCCGGTGGTACGGACAAGAACAGTGAGTCTGAGCCGAAGAAGAACTCTGCTGTCATGCACATCGAAAAGGCTATGGGGATGAGTGCTCTGGTGGTCGGTACTGCTGTTCTGATCGTGATTTTATAAGTTCAACCTTGCCACTAGTAGTTAACCTTTTTACTTTTCGCAGTCCTACGGTGACTATACGGTCTGGACTAGGTATACTGCAAATTTTATGTTATCAATATAGTAAACATCGAAACTGCTTGACCAACACCCCCTTTGGATAGAATGAGACTAGGGCCCCTAGGTCCTCACGCCTAAGGAAGTTGGCAGAATGTCCTTTGCTGGGCAGGGTTTTCCCACATGCTCTGTATACAATTAGTATCCAGACTGCAGTCTACATATGTATAAGAATGTTTACCCCCAAGTTATTCTGCATTCCAACACTATGTATAGTTAAGCCAGCCAAATACCTCATTATACCTGAGTTGTGACCTTGCATCCAAAGCAAACCTCTCAAAACTTCCACTGCTTTATCCAGTTCTCCATAAGGGGGGCATCAATAGCCCCCAGTCGTTGCAAGGTCTTACTGGCAGCTTGGGTCTTGGTAGTTTCGGTCCACGGACCAGCTTCGTCGGCGAACGAGATAGCCTTAAAAAAGTCGAGAATCTTGAGGGCGGGCTTATCCTGGAGATCGCTTTCTGTGGGGTTTGTGAAACCCTCAAGAGTCTCGATCCATGTCTTGATATCGACCTGTTCCATGTCGAAGTACTTAGTCACTGCCGGGATAAGTGATGACCATTCTGCGACTCGGGGATTGACGATGTGGAAGGCCGCACATGGCTCATCCTCTTGCGTTCCACGTCTGGTTCGGACGATGTCAACGATGACCTTTGCAGTTACATCCTGAATAATCGAGGTTTATTAGATTTTGAATAAAAAAAATGATCAGCAGAGACAATACTCACCACTGGAACCCACTGCACGGACACCGATCCAAGTCCATTCGGAATCTGCTTGATGGTCTTGGATGTCGCAACCAAGGATGGCACCCACTCCTGCTTATTCCACATGCCTTTCTCTGTCGTCGGGCCTCCTATCTGGCCAACACGATGGATACTGGTCGGTACGCCACACTTGGCCGAGGCTGTAGCACAGATCCTCTCAGATACATGCTTTGACTCTCCGTATCCCTGTCGGAGCGCCGAGCTGGGATCGTCAAAGATAATCTCAGGAATTGAAGGACCTTTCTCCGAGCTGTAACCTTCTATGGTAGAGATGGACGAAATAAAATGAATGTGAGCTGCCTTTTCGCTGGCGACGCTGAATTCCACGAGCCGACGCACACCTGCGATATGGGGATTTTCGAAGGCCTCAACTCTGTGGTTGAAGTTCACCTTCCAGGCATTGTGGATTATAGTGTCCACCTCCTGTAGCATCTGGTCATATTTGGCGTCGTCGATGCCAAATTTCTCTTCACCGAATTGTGCCTGGAGGAATTCCACTCGACTCGGGAACTTGTTAAAGGTGCGCAGTCCCTTCTCGCGCAGGCTTTGCAATTGCCTGGGTTCTGCATCATCCGATCTGTTGAGACAGTAGATCTTGGTAACACTGAGATCGCTCAGCAGCTCGTGGAGCAGGTAAGCTCCAAGTGAGCCAGTAGATCCAGTGAGAATAACTGCGTGACCCTTGCCGAAATCTTCGGTGTATTTCCCAACCAGATCAGCGATTCTCATTTCCCGGTCGCTATCGCTTTCAATAGTGGCTGCATCCGGAGCTGAGTCGTTCCCTTGGAGAATATCGAGAACGTATCCAGACAGTTGGGCGATGGTAGGACGGGAGTAAAGTTGCTGGCTACCGAACATCGGGCCCAAGTTAGGTCTAGCAGACTTCAGAGAGCCTTGAAGAACTTGGCCCAAATTGAGGGTTTGCAGCGAGTCTAGACCCGATGCGAAAATGTCAGTGTTCTCATCAAAGGAAGGAACGTCCAAGATTTCCGAGACGGCTGCAGTGACATGGGCAGTAATGTCTTCTCGTGTTGCGTCTTTCGCTATCTGCGCAACGTCAACCTGATCGCCATCGGCGTAGAGCGCGTCGATCTCGTCGGCATAGTCAACAAGCACGGTACGTCGCTTGACAGTACCCTTCGGTGTAAGCTGGAGTGGCTTTGCCTGAGACGCTACCCCGATGCGATTTTTCATGAGCTGGGCATGCCCCGGGGCAGACTCATTGGCCTTCTTGATATTCGGCCAGATCTCATCAATAAATGCGCTGGGCTCGCCACTCCATAAAGACCAATCGGGCTCGATGATGGCACCGGACTGAAAGCGGCCTTGACCAACAACTAGTGCTCGAGCAACAAGCGGGTGGCTGGAGATGATCTCCTGCATAGTGGTAGGGTTGAACTTCTCTCCGTTGCTCAAAACGATCACGTCATCGCGGCGTCCGGAATACAGCCAAACTCCTTCCTTTTCTGGGTGAGGAACAAAGAGATCGCCGGTCTTGTACTCGTCCTTGTCGGGGTATGTATGGAAGACAGCGTGGCCCGCTCGACCCTCCCCACCGGGGACGACGAGCTCGAAAAAGCCTTCACCGGCGTCGCGCATTTCAAGTCCAGCATTGGGGTTCCATTCCAGATACCGCCAGTCGCGTTTATCTTGGTGCTTCAACGCTCCGAAGAGCCCGTTCTCGCTTGACCCTATAACCGACTGGAGATGAGTTATCTCGGAGATGCGGTCACCTATTTCCTGGGATAAGGGTGCTCCTCCAAAGGCAACGAAGCAAAACTTCGACAAAGACTGCATACCAAGCTCAGATTGACTGAGCTCCTCTAGCACAGAAGGTGCAATGAGAGTTGTCTCCGGGTGAGTTTCCGTGACAATCTGGGCCAGGAGCTCTGCCGTCAGGGGCTTCTCGGGGCTCAAGACGAAAGGAGTATCGAAGAGGATAGGCTTCATGATACTCAGAATACCCATAAAGTGGAAGAAGGGACTCATGACAAACACCCGTTTACCTCTTTCTGCGATGGCCACAATACTGCTTTGTCTGTTCTCAGGAAGGGGCAGAAGACCAGTTCGCTCAAGGACGAGGAAATACCCGTTGGTCATTGGAATTGGTTTCGGGAGGCCTGCCATGAAGAAGAAAGTGTTAGAGAAGTTCTGATCTCAGTTCAGGTAAGAACCTGGACAATGAAATGCACTCACCAGTTGTACCAGAGCTGTGGATGTAGACTGCAATGCGATCTTCTGGATCCTCCGTGGGCTCCTCCACCACGGGCGCGGAAGCTGAGCTATCCAACACCTCCCACAAACCTGGTGCCAACCATGCTTGCAATGATGGATTCGCCCCTTTCAATTCTTCAATCTGTTTACTCCGCTCGGGGCTATACACGAACTTGGAACACCCAGTGACATCGAGGAGGTGACTTGAGGCTGACTCGGAGTTGCGAGGGGAGATAAGCAGCGCCTGTCTCACGGTCAACAAATTTCCAATCACCTAAAAATTCGATCCTCTTACCCTGTGTCTAAGTCTCATGCATGCAAACATGAATACGCAGTACCGAATATCGTTTGCTCCCATGTATGCCAGAGTTTGCGGTGCATCAGAAGAGGCTACATTTTCCTGGATCCATAGAGCCATCCGATTAATGGCATTTGCCAGATCCGCAAAGGTGATGTCTCTCCATCCTTGAGAGATATCCGAGGAGACCGGGTGAACACAGTAGAGCTGATTAGGGTGTTTAGCGGCGGTGGCATTCAAAATCCGCAAAGGGGTTCGTTGAGGAGCAATGGATCCCATCTTGACGAGAATTTCAGAAGATCAAAACCAAGGCTTTACGAAAAATAATGATTCTCTGGGGGGTACCGCTTAATACATGTATATAATTATGTCAAGTGCCCAACACACCGAATTGGGCGCTTGACAGAGGTACTCAGCTATATCTTGCAGATCCAGTTCGCTAGCATTGACGTGCATTAACTTTACCCACTTCCACACGATAATATGCGTGATGGGAGTACAGCGGCGCCTATCTCGTCACATATGGAGTAGAGGGGTATGCATATCTAGAGAGTACATCCATGCACCCCGTAAAAAAAATCGGGATTGGCAGAGGGTCTGTGTCTTTATTCGCTAATATATGTGGGTATCTCGCAGATCTGATACATCCAAAGTTACGATCTTCTCAGGTTGCCCCCCTCTCAGCTCACACAGCGGGCCCAGATTGCCCTCATAATTAGGTTTTGTAGCTTCAGCCGTGGACGGGCTGAGAAGCCTACTTATGTAGTAATACGAACCCGTAGAAATTACGGTGAGTGACCACTTCCACTCCTCGAGCCTTGGACCTTGGGAAGCTTAAAAGCTAACACCCCTTTACTATTTAGGTAATTTCCTATTGCATGCACGGGCAGTCCAGCTAGGCTACTGGGCGTACAACAATCGGGGAACAGGCCTATCTCGGTACGCACGTATATGTCGGATGCTTCAGCTGAAGAACTGCCCCACCAATTATGCTTGGCATGACGCTTCGCATAGTTTAGTCTCACGCAGTATGGTGGGCCAGTGCTACGTGTAGATTACAAGCCAAAACTCATGGTCATACAATAAGATAGCCTTCCCTTGTCATAAACAGGGACCTTGGTTCTACTATAGTCTAGCGGTTGAGCTGTACTACTTTTATCATGCATCCCTGTACGGAATACTTCGGGCGTAGCTGAATCCTTGTTTTGCATTGGAGTATTGCTAGCTTGTGTGGGTGTATCCACACCACTGGTGAGCCACACCCAGCATGAGCTCCCGAGTGTGTAAATTGTTGGGATCTGCAGTTGGGGAAGGAAGACAGTAGTAGATTCGTTGGTGATATTGAGAGGGGTAGGAGTTCAAGGAAAACTATCTAGGCCATGGGAAAACAAGGGAAACAAGTGATCTTGTGTTGACTTCGCCAGCAAGGCCACGGGTCAACAGCACCACTTAGAGGTCCAAGCTCGTGGCTGTTGGATCTTCTGGAACAACGAGAACAGTCCCAGAAGACTCCGGTCTTGGTGAATGACCGGTCTCACTCTGCTTAAGAGTCAACCCTTTCTTTTTTCTTTCTTTCTCTCCTTTTTCTTTTTCTCCTTTTCTCTTTTTTCTCTTTTCTCTTTGGGAGAGAAAGCTATTCCTCGATGTACTCGCTAGAGGCTTCATCCATGCGTCGTGTTGGTCACGTCTGGTCAGGATGCATTTGGCGTTATCACGTTCTAGGCACTGAAGGGCAAGGAAGTCAGCATTATTTTGTCTCTATGTTCTCAATTAGCGTACCTTTTCACATCTTCTCGCTTTTGCCTTTCTGCTTTAAGCAAAGATGTTGTTGGTTGCCTGATGTAACTGTTTAGTGTATCAATTGTTAGCTTGTTATCGTACAGGCACTTCTTCATGCATTTTTTGGATGCACCATGCACTTACCGATTCCAGGAATATTTCAAGTCGATGCTGGTCACATCCAATTCCGCCACTTGGAAGTAAGATCATTTTCCTGAAGCGCCTTTGCAAACCCCCGAAGGATCTCGATATCTGAGAACCATAGGGTGAAAAGGTTTGCACGCGGAAGATCAGCTAGGTAGGGACCTTGGCTTATAATATCCGCAAGTAGTTGCTTTCGCTCCTCATCTTCAAACTCAGAAAAGTGTTCTTTTCATCAAGAGTTGCCACAATGAGAATGAGGACACTACTAATTGAGCTTGGCGTTTCGATGAAATGGAAGGAAAGGGAAAGTGGAGGAGTGGGAAATAGTTGGTGAGGCAACAATTTTGAACCAATATACAAAAATAGCCCTTGTCGAGTCTTTTCGGTTGTCCTTTCAGTTGTCTCTTACTTCTTACTTGGTAGTCTTCGTAGTCTCGGAAAGGACTGTTTTTGAAGAGTATACCGGTAGCGTTGAGCCCAAACGGTTCCTCTCCACCTGTGGGTAAGATATTCTACCAGTAGTAGGCCTTACGAGCCCCTTATAATTGTTTAACTTGTAAGATCTCACTTATCGAAACAAATCCCGACCATAGCCATCTACCAATGCGGTACATATTTTGACCATGAAACAGTTTGATACGCACTCGCCGGCATAATCCTCAGTCCAATGATGGCTTTGTTAACAAGTCCCAGGAAAGAACAGACCTGATATCTCGTTGACGAATAAGTCCAAGTCAAGATAGGATGTTTATCAAGAAGACCGAAGGGAAATGTACAAAGGAAAATTTAATTGATATTATGAAATGCTACGACAACCCTTTAGGTGTTCCGACGACAGACCTAGGGGTTTGATAAGACGTATAGTGCGAGCGACCATCCTGTGACTGATCGTTCAACGACCCTCCATCCGCCGATCCTGGTACTTGATCCAATTGTGTGAGCGGAAATTCACTATCCATCTCATCCATGCCATGCGTCCGTTTCGCCGTACTATTCTTGCTCAGAGCGGGTTTCGTAGACGGCTGTGTCGAGTATGCGGCACGGACACTGGAGAACAAGGACGGAAAAGCGGCCTTGAGGATTGGCCGAAGCATGGGTGCGCAGGAATTGGCAATGGCAAGAGCAGGCTCGGTGACGCTCCAGAAAGCAGCCCAGATCATCGAGTACGAGAGGTCGGTGAAATCGACCGTGGTGAGCACACGGATGCGGATGATGGTGATCGAGGAAATACTGTGATACTTGTTAGAGCGGTGGGAAGCCTAGTAGGGAAAGGAAACGGAGGGTAACGCACAAGATACCCAATCCAAAGATTCCAACCAACGCCAACTTAGTCGCCATGGACATCTGCAATTTCCAGACAAAGCGGATCGGCAATGCCATGATCATCACATCCGTGAGAAGGTTGAATGCCCCAATTGTTGAAAAAGCTACATTCTGACTCGCACAATGACCCGGCAGAGTTGGGTTCCAATTCTTCTCGAAGGGTGCGCAAATCAGGAAAATTTGGAGCATACTCCCGGTCCAGTACGCGCCAGCACATCCCATACAGATCCACGTCAGGAGGCGGAATTCCTTGGACACAAAGATGCGCAGGTAGAAGGCGAGGTAGGAGAATTTAGCCAGGACCATGGCATTGTAGTAGACGATTTGGTAAACCATCAGCATTTTCGCGATCAACACCGCATTCTCTGGGGGAATAGTCGTGATATGGTGTCGCATGCCGACACGAGCATAGTGGTATTGCATTGCAAGCATTCCATATGTGTGAAATAGCCCTGCGACGCAGCATGCATCGTCCCATCCTAAATGGCTTTTTCGAATTCGTCGGGAGATACCACGCAATATGACGAGGAAAGTGGCGACCGCAACGAGAATTGTGTTCGCGATGAGCTGGTCACGCACGACGGGGAAGGCGAAAACATTGTATAATTGCATTTTCCCATTAATTCATCAGTTTTGGACCTTTATACGCAGCATATATGAAATATAAAGGGTGAAGGAACTTTAACAGCCGTGAAGAGCTGTCAGTCTACGGCTAACAAACCTCATTGTCTCCATCTATTGTACAAAGTACTACGAAATCTACACTAGGGTTTCACACTGGCTATTAATTGGCCAGACAAAACGATCATCAGGACATTTATGGGCCGTTGTGGGGGGCCGTTTTTGCTAAAACCAAATGAAATTACCAGTGTGGACTTGAAGGCTGAAGAGATCACCTGTCATTGGAACGAATATCGACTAGTCGGGGCCAAGTCAAACTCGCAGAGACCATTTCCCCTATTATCTCCATTCCCTCGGCTATGAACAAATAGCATACCAACTCACTTGTTCCTTGAATGGACTGTGGACACTAGTCTCACCGGGGGATATAAGCGACCTTCCGAACAAGTTACAGAATACGGAGCTAACAAGATAAAGCTAACTTGGAGCTAACAGGATATGGGGCTCCCGTCCTCCGTAAATGCCATGTGCTCCGGTGTCCCGCTGTCAACTCTTGATCCTTCTGAAATATTTCTATAATTGTCACTCCCATCCATAGTAATCGAAGCTCATTAAATGGCAACATGGATGACTACGACTACATCATCATCGGCGCAGGGATTGGCGGCCTTGTTTTGGCAAATCGTCTAAGCCAAGATTCCTCCCTTAACGTCCTCCTCATTGAAGCTGGCGCCAATCGGATGGGCGATCCTCGTATAGAGACCCCTGGATTTTTGGCCACGATGTACGGCGACCCGGACTTTGACTGGGATTACATGAGTGTCCCGCAGGTAAGCCTGCAGTAAACATCGGCTTCTCGTATCGAAACCTAATCAATAAATAGGTCCACGTAAAAAACCGGCAAATCGGTCAGCCCCGCGGTCGTGTTGTCGGCGGCTCTTCCGCATTGAACTTCTCCGCGGTTATGTATCCAACCGCATCTAACTTTGATGCGTGGAAGGCACTTGGAAATGATGGCTGGGGCGCCGAGGACATGGCTCCCTATCTTCGGAAATTTCACTCGTATACCGCACCCAGCGAGGCCACAGCAGAGCTGCTCGGCACAAGTCGTTACATGAAAATTGATAACCAAGGATGTGATGGTCCTGTCCCAGTATCTCTGCCAGACGTGTATGGCCCGTTTAACAAGGCCTGGAACGAGACATTTGCTGAGCTAGACTGGGAAACTGATGCCGATCCTCTTGATGGTCACAAACTGGGTGCTTTTACTTGCCCGCTAAGCGTAGATGTCAAGACAGGGAGAAGAGGGTATGCGGCCGCATACTACTCCCCCGATGTCGCGGCGCGGCCGAACCTACGACTTCTTGCAGAGACAATGGTGGAGCGAATCATCTTCTCTCAACAAGAGGGAGACGTCATCGCCACGGGTGTGCAGATCAAGACTCAAGACGGTCCACACGAGATCAAGGCAAAGAAAGAAGTGATCCTCTGCGCAGGCAGCCTAAACTCCCCACAACTGCTCGAGCTCTCGGGTATCGGCCGTGCAGATCTTCTCCAGACCCACGGCATCCCGGTAATCGTCGACAATCCCGCCGTGGGCGAAAACCTCCAAGACCACAGCATCACGAGCATCAACTTTGGGATCGCCGATGGCCAAATCTCGGGCGATATCATGCGTGATCCTAACGTCGTCCAGACACTCATCAAGCTCTACGAGGAGACTCGCGGGGGGCCGCTTGCAGGCATGCCACTAAGCATGGCCTACCTCCCGTTAATGGATGGAAGCGGTGCCGTGCCGACAGAAGAAATCGAAGCCCTGCTCTCTAAACACCTTGACAACGATAACACCCCAGCCAACCTTCAAGCGCAGTATTCCCATCTCCGTAAGATGCTCCTCCAAAGCGACGACGCCTCCTCGCACTACCTCTTCCTCCCTGCCCAACTCCACATGAACCCAGGCAAGACAACCCTCACCGACGTGCTGGCCAAAACCTTCCCGGAGAACTACATCTCCATCATGATGCTGCACAACCACCCATTCTCGCGCGGCTCGGTCCACATTGCCTCGGGAAAGAGTGAAGACAAGCCCATCTACGACCCGAACCTGCTGTCGCACCCGCTCGATCTAGAGATCATGGCCCGGCAGTTGCAGTTCGCGGAGCGCATTGCCGAGACAGCGCCATTCTCCGCTCTCCTCAAAGCCGGGAAACGCATGCCTGTGAATACGGCCGACTTGAGTGACTTGGAGCATGCGAAAGATGTCGTTATGGATCGCTTGTATACATGTTTCCATCCCGCGGGCTCGTGTGCTATGTTGCCGAGGGAGATTGGTGGTGTCGTTGATTCTGAGCTGAAGGTTTATGGGACGAAGAATATGAGGGTTGTTGATGCTAGTGTATTCCCGCTTGAGCCCAGTGGCAATATTCAGGCTACTGTTTATGCGGTTGCGGAGCGGGCGGCAGATTTGATCAAGGGTAGAACCTGAAGTCGGGGTTGAGATTCTATATCATATGCGGGATACACATGGGACATGGCCTCTGGTGGTGAACTCCCTGATAGGACAGGTTTATTTCTCCACATTGTATAAAGGCAAGTTGAAACTATGCTTTTACCGCGTAAGTGGTATAGAAAAGTGACATATATGGAAGGCTTTAAAGTATTACATAGCGACGTCCCCTGAGCAGCTCTATCAACTTCCTCATTGCGCTTTTCTTTCAAAGCACAGCTTTTCCACTTTCGAACATGGCACCGGCTTCAGTTCGTTGATTTTCAGATCAGAGTTCATAAAATTTAATATATTTTCAACCAACATGTCCTATAATAAAGGAACCAAAAATTTAAGAAATGAAAAAAAGAAGGTTATTTTGATAAGAGTGGGATTCGAACCCACGCCCCTTTCGAGACCAGGAAACTATTGCTAGTTGTGGAGTTAAGGTATACCTTAACCTGGCGCCTTGGACCAACTCGGCCATCTTACCAATTGGTTGAAATGAAAGACACAATTGCTACTCACAAGTTGATTTCTACATCCCAAATCCCCCATTATCCCTTTGATGAAAAAAGTGGCAAGTCCAGGCCGGATTTCCTCGGGTGGGGCTTTCCCATTTCAGCTATGATCTCACAGATTTGCGGTATGGACAATATGAACTCTACTTTTCAGTCCGTCTGAATTTTCATTCAATTGGACTTATTCCCTACTCCGTACAGGGAAACCCCATACCATGTCTTATCTTTACCTTGAAAGGATCCCGGAAGCATAACAAAATTCCCGAAGGGGGCCAGTGGATCGGCAGAAGAACGTTCTCGGCCCCCGAGATCGGAAGCGGACAGCTCTGACGCAAGGTGCTCTTATTATTAGAACGGTCTCAACTTTCCAAGGCTGGGAACAGACTGGTCCACTCCCCAAAAGGCAAACTAATCAGATGCCAAAGGATTATTCCATATGGCTCTTTGCATTCGCAGGAAGGTGGACACCTTCAGGGGTGGCGGTTTGAGTCCACATGATGTAATCTTCTTCCTCCGGATCAGCGGTCAAAACCAGCGGTGACCCTCGCGAGCTGGTCGATTCAGCCGCAAATATTTCTTCTTCTCTCAAGCTCACTCTTTTCTTTCATTCTGACCATGGCTCCCCTAAAGCTCAACACCAAGAACCTGCAGTCAATTCAGGTCGCAGGCGATGGGCAGGTCCAAGTCCCAACCCATCGTTTCCGCGATGATTCTGTTAAGGAGGGAATCGTCCACATTGGTGTGGGCGGCTTCCACAGAGCTCATCTGGCCGTCTACGTCGACCAGTTGATGGAGAAGCATAATGAGAAGAACTACGCAATTTGCGGCGTTGGTTTGCAACCCTTCGATGCTGCCATGCGTGATGTCCTGAGAGAGCAGGACCACCTCTACACCGTCCTGGAGCGCTCTGACAAGGGAAGCTTTGCCCACGTTGTCGGATGCATCAATTCCTACCTCTTTGCCCCCGACGACCGCAAAGCTGTCATTGCGAAGATGGCCCACCCTGATACCCGTATTGTGTCGCTCACCATCACCGAAAGCGGCTACTACTACAACGAAAACACACACGAGCTCCTAAGCGATCACCCCGATATCCAGGCCGATACCAAAAAAGGCAACGAAGACAAACCGTGCACAACCTTCGGCTTCCTCTACGCTGCTCTAGCAAAACGCTACCACGACGCAGAGTCCAAGGAGAAGGTCAAGCCCTTCACCGTTATGTCATGCGATAACATGCAGAAGAATGGCTCTATCACACGTAACATGCTAGTGTCATTTGCGCGCTTGATGCGTGACCCTGATGTCGCGAACTGGATTGCCGAGAAGGGCGCCTTCCCCAACGCCATGGTCGACCGCATCACACCTCAAACATCAGCCGAGGACAAAAAGGAACTAGCGAGGGACTTTGAAATCGAGGACGCATGGCCCGTTGTCACAGAGCCCTTCATGCAATGGGTTATCGAGGACCAGTTCTCCGACGGCCGCCCAGAGTTTGAGAAGGTCGGTGTCCAGGTTGTCAAGAATGTCCACGACGTCGAGGAGTTCGAGATGCACAAGCTCCGTCTGCTTAATGGGAGCCACTCGGCCATCGGCTACCCCGGCCAGATGGCAGGCTTTGAATACGTACACGAAGTCATGCAGAACCCACACATGCGCAAGTTGGTGTGGGAGATGATGCAAGAGGAGGTGAAGCCGCTGTTGCCGGACATTCCAGGCGTCAACATTGATGATTACTGCAAAACGCTCGTGAAGCGCTTCTCCAACTCCAAGATCAAGGACCAGCTGCCCCGCATCTGCCTCAATGCCTCCGGCAAGATCCCACAGTTCATCATGCCATCCATTGCCGAGGCCATTATGGAGAGCAATAAGAAGCAACGTGAATATCCTTTCCGCCGCCTGTGTTTCGTCGCGGCTTCCTGGTTCCTTTACCTCAACGGCGTCGATGACAACAAAAATAAGTTTGATGTCGTCGACCCCATGATCGATGAGCTCAGGGCTGCGGCTGAGGCCGGCCGTGGCGGTCCCAGCCAGCTGCTCGAAATCAAGAACCTCTTCGGTGATGACTTGCGCGAATGTAAGCGTTTCACCGACGAGATGGAGCAGGCTATGAAAGACATCGCTGAAAAGGGTGTCTTGAAAACTCTCGAAGAATACTTTCCTGACCGTACCTGAGGGCCTTAACTAATCACTGTTGGTTTTGGAAAAAAGTTACACTCTGCGAGCGTTGTTTTGGGGTTTTTTTTTTTTTTTGCATGCGTCCTGGGATCAATATACCAGGGGGAAAATACGACATAAGAGATAGACGGTAGATAAAATTTACCTACTATGTACTTGTATATTGGAATGGATGTCGTTGGAGAGACACTATCAGATTTGATTGAGCTGTTTTCTGGATATGTTTTGGACAAAGCAAATTTTTGTGGGCGGGGATATAGCCATGGAGATCTACTATGTTTAGACTACTGCGAATCGTAATTGCATTTTGATATATACCTCCGGGTTCAACTTTCCAAGCCTTGTATGTGGAGTAGACGGCGTCCGGTCCCGGGGACCACTTGCTACCGATAAAGTACTAAAGGAAAGTGAAAACGGACTCCACTGGAAACCACAGGTTCTCGTTTCTAAGCCAATAGTCAGGTTCTATGAGTTATCGGAATGGTCAATGACATGAAATTCAGCCAATCAACAAGTCGACAGTTCTCACATTTGCATGCTGACAGCCATTCGTACCCGAGGAACTACCAAATACAAACAAGAGAAGATTTAAAATATTTTCAGTGGATTTTGAAGTATCTGGGATAATAGAACACCCGCTAGCAGTTTAAAGAATAGGAGTATGTGTGAACAATATTACAAAAAAGGCCAAACCCACAAATCCAACTCGTGGAATAGGGGCTATGTAAGACAGCCAGTAAACAAAAGACAAGTTTAAATCATGGACATGTAGAGCAAGTCTCAAGTTTACAGCATGATCATAAAGACACCAGAGGCAACAGCAGCAACGGCGTAGGCACCAGCCTGCCAGACACCAATGTGCACAGCCTGGGGAACAGTACCAGCAGCAATACCCGAGGAGGTAGCACCACCAGCACCAGTACCAGAAGCACCAGCACCAGTGCTAGCAGCAAGACCACCGCTGACAGCACCAGTACCAGCAGAACCAGCAGCACTCATCTGAGTAGCGCAGGAGCCGGAGGCAGAGGTAGACTTCTTGGTCTTGGCAACACCGTTGAAGCCACAAGCCTCGCTACCAGCCTTGCCCTTGTTCTTCTGGTAGTAAACGTTCATAGCCCAAGCCAGACGCTGCTTAGCAGAGCACATGGAGTAAGCGCCGTAGGTACCGGAAGTAGCGTTGGACAGGACACCGGCCATGACACCATCCTCACCACCCAGGTAGCCGAAGGTGGAACCGACCTGCTTGTCGGTGATGTCGGAGTTGGGGACACACTCCAGGGAGTTGTACATGCACTCGCAGAGGTCGGCGTTGGGGGAGGGGGGCAGCTTGCTAGCGGCGTTCCAGTCGGAGCCGACGGTGGGACAGCTGCGGCCGACGGTGGTGGAGACGGAGTACTTGGCGGATTCGACGCCGGTCGGGGTGGCGGAGGCCATTTGCTTGGAGAGGTTGCTGAAGTCCGGGAGGGTCTTGACGTCGTCGCCGTCGACGGAGACAAGGCCGTACTTGTTGGCTTCTTCGTAGTACATGTAGACGATGCCGCCGGACCAGACGTCGGTCATCTTGTCGCTGTACAGGACGGGGACGTCGGTGAACTTGCGGGGACGGACTTCGTTGCAACCGTACTCGGAGAAGAAGGCGGGGACGGGGTAGTCTGCGAATTCCTTGGTGCGCTCGGCGTAGCCGGATTTCTGGAAGGAGGAGTCGCCGCACCACTCGTAGATGTTGTAGCCGAAGAAGTCTATGGAGTCGGCGGCTTCGTCGCAGATTAGGTAGTTGGAGACGGCTTCGCGGACGGTGGCATCGTCATCGGTGGCGTAGCCGACGGCCAGGGAGCTGCGGTAGTTCTTCTCCTTGATGTAGGACTTCATGTCGCGGACGGCGGCTTTGACGTAGGCCATGGAGTTGGTGTTGTTGACCTTGTTGGCGACTTCGTTTCCGGCGAAGAAGCCGATGACGTTGGGGTACTTGGCGAAGGCATCGACGACCTGGGAGTAGCGAGTGAAGAGATCCGAGTTCCAGGTAGGGTCGTCGGACACAATAGATTCGCTGGGCGAGGACAGATCGGTGATCAGGTAGATACCGGCATCGGCGAGGGCGTTCATACACTCATCGTGGTCCTTGCTGGGGTCGACGGCGTAGGTACGGACAACATTGGTGCGCAGTTGGGTCAGGTAGGGGATATCACGCTTGCAGGTGTCAATGGCCAACGGGTCGGTGTATTTGCTCTCGCTGGAACCACCGTTGCGACCGGTGTATTCGGGCTGGTAGGCGACACCACGGATGAAGAACTCGGTGCCGTTGTTGGAGTAGAAGAACTTCTTGCCCTTGATCTCAATAGAGGGAACGTCGGCAGCCATAGCCGCTCCCAGAAGGGAGAGACCAGCGATGATGGAGGCCTTCATTGTGTAAGGAAATTTAAATCCTAACGAATGTCTGACAGGTACCTGTCTCTGGTAGCGAATGTCGATGTAAATAAGAGATAGAAAGAAGAAATCTAAGAAGGGAATAACGGAGTAGAAAAGAGACCCTGCGGGAAGAGGGAGGAAGGGGGGATATGTACGCGCATTCATGTGGATAAATCAAGTGCATATCATCCATCCATGTTTGAGTTCTTTTTTTTTCTATTTTTGTTTTTGTTTTTGGTAAATCAATTGAAAGATGTGATTGGCAATCCATCTGAACAGGAACAAGGTGGAAGACGTTCATATCCTCCATTATTGGCGGTGATATTCCATCACTCTCCACTACTATCCACTACTATCCACTACTCCTCCACTATCCCTCCACTGTCCCCTTCCATCAAGCCTTTTCCCGTTGAGTCCTTTTGCTTATTTGCCACCCCTGAAACAAGTGTAAGCGCTAGTGTATGGACGGCTCGATGATACTCGGGAAACCCTGGACCCTGACTGGAGGGTTTATGTGGAACTTCTCTTCTGCTAATCTATTGGAAAAGTCAGGACTGGTCCTCCATAACTTGTTCACCGGTCTTAAAGTGTACATATGTACATATGTATATCCATGGAGATGCCTGAACAATATTGTATGATAGACAAGATATCCAAAGCTTGTTCGTTGCCAAGGACGATCGATGCTATGACGTTCGGAATGAAATCTCTGGGCATCCTTGGCTAAGGCTTGTCTATTATACGGAGTACCACATCCAAGGTTGAACGGAAATATAACAATTCAGAAACCAGCCCAAGTAATCCGGTTCATGGACTAGTAGAGACTGCGCCTTAAATAGTACAAAGTATACCGTACTCGTGTAGGGTACTTCTGGGGGCGTTTCGGGCCAATATTTATGTTTCACATCTCATCGGCCTATAATTTTATGATATCCTTGGATCCGACAATGATACAATTGCTGTACGGAGTACAACAGTTGTATACATACGGAGTAGTAGTATCTCAACATATTATTGCACATATACTGTTCAATATAATAATATTCTGAATATTCCATTAACTTGGGACAAAACCATCAATATCCGAAACATCCTTAATTTGGGCGATCAGACGGCACAGCAGGCATTAATATTTCTTCCCGTCTTTATTGCCGCTCTCTTTCCCATGGGGATAATGATATAGCCAGGATACATTTTTTTTCCCTCGAAAGAAAGAAAGAAATGCACAATCTACAACATACAGCATTGTTGTACAACCCAATATCATTCGAGATCTGAACCAGGCAGTGCAGCTCAGGGGTATATGCACCCCTGAATATCATAGATCACGTCAAAGGCGGGTCCTAGCATACGATATCCTACAAGAAAGTCAATCCTCTCCCGTTCGGGGCTTCATGGTATGTACTCCGAGCCTATTTTGCTTTACCAAGCTTTGTGGCGGAACAATAACCTGCTCGGGATGGAGTCTCGGTGGATTCCTTGTTTTGTTATCAGTATGAGACATTTTCAGGCCATTGGGGCTATGACAAAACTCTCTAGTACTGGTTTGTAGTGGGAGACACTAGCTGAGACTGATAAGCGCCGGTTTACTTTGCTGTCTATACTCCGTACCGGGGGGTGCATGGTGAACATATTAGTTAAATATGCGGAGGAGGACCTTTGTCGTGGATACTGATGACATGTTCGACCTTGTAAAGGACCAACTTGTCGCTGCGAAATAGACATCATTTCCGAAGTCCAGAATAAGTCTACTCTATACTCCGTACTTCGACTCAGTGTCGTTAGAGCCGGAATCTAGATCAAGCCCGTATAACCAGGCAATACTCCGTACTGTTGTACTTATATCCCCGCCAGAGATAGTGGTTCGCGTATGAGACATCTAGGATCCGCAAATAAATAATCCAGGAGCAACTTTCTTCCATTTAGCAATCACGCAGATGACATGGCAACCTCTCCACAATGAACAAGGGTCAAGAAGCGAAGTTTGTCCTCCGTTTGTACTCCGTAAAGATAAAGTGGATAATGTGAATCAAAAAGATCGATTTCAGACTATGTTAATGAAAGACACAAAAGCCCTGGAGAACTGGAATTCAAGCTCGAAGTGGCTAGCGTGAGGTAGGCAGCAACTATGTATTTTGGCCCCTAAGATGCCGAAATCCATAGGGCTGGAAATTTTCCTTTTCTGTGAATTTGCACATTTTTAAATCTGAGGCTCTTGACTTCCATTTTGCTCTGCCTCATTCACTCTGCCTTACTTCGCTTCACCTCGCTTCACCTCGCTTCACCGACCGCAATCCTTACAGCACACCAACGCAACAGAAATGAAAGGGCGACAACCAACTACGTCAGCAGCGCAGCTGAGTGAGCTGAGCGTTGCTGGATATATATTTCCTCGGGATAACGACAGCCTTTACTTTTCAGGGCCAAAGAGTGAAAATAAGCCACCGACGTCCGCAGTACCTGCCCGAGGCTAGCTGACCATTGATCATATGGCCTTATCACGAAGGGTGGTTTATAACAAAAGTCAATATGGATACCAGCATGTCTAATGATAGGATTGAAATTTCTTGGGGGAGCGTGCCAGAGCACTTCCAACGGTCCAGCGCTTACATGTGTGCACCAACAACCTTGAAAACCAACACGTGACTGTTCGATTATGCGTCTAGCTTGACCGGGAAACCAACTAACATACAACAGAAAAGGGGCTTGTGGCGTTCTGAGGAAATCGATACTCCGTACTCCGTACTCGAGACTTGATTGATCCAGACACTGCCAAGAGCGGGTCAACACCCCCTACACAATTGTTGGAAATTTCCCAAAAGACCCATATTTGCGACCCTCTGTGCCACGATTGCTCCGTACGAAGTACGGAGTACAACATACAGAGTACTATGTTGTATATTCGTATGACATCTGCAGGAATGCCCAAGCAAATCCATGTGTGTGCTATTTGAAGACTGCCGATGATCGCAAAACAAGATTATGCCAAGTCACCCAAGCACAAGACAACAAAGCTTCCACTGACGAAGCTTTCGGTTCCAAGCTTTTTGAGTGGCGGAGTTTCGTCCAACATACAACATACAAGTTCACATCTGACACAGTCACGCGCAACATGAATTTATAGCACTGGGTTTGAAACAGATACTTATCCTGACTGGCTCTTTACCAACTACCAACGCTCACTACCTTTCCCTACCAGTCTATCGATCCGAGCTTGCTTTTTTCGAGACGCTAAGCTCATAATATTTACTCCACTATAGGCGCTATACCACAATACGGAGTACGCACTACCACGATCGTCCCGGACGAATGTGGCTGTGTGTCTCAATTCTTCTCGAAGTCCGTTCTCTAAAGAAACCTAGAAAATTGTTACCAGACAAATTTTATCCCTTCATTTTCCGACTCCATTTGCTCTCTTTCTCTCCGTTCGTTTCATACTTGTCACTCGTTTGGTCTCTGTTGACCTCCCACCCCTTGCTTGGGCGCGATCATTCTCACCGTTCCCCTGTCTGCGTGCCAGTGTTTGAGTCCCTTTTGAACTTCGCGGATCCGCCATTCATTATCCCGTGGCTGAATCTTAGCCCATCCCCATCCAGCGCTTAGAATACTGTAATCGATTCAGCCTGTGAGCCCGCTAAGCTACCCACATCTCGAAACCTTGGAGTACGTGTTCCTCTAGCCCTTATAGGCATCCGTCGCAGGCGTCGCAGGCGTCGCAGGTTCAAGCCACGCTGTGGCTGTATCACCAATTGGACCAAATATAACCTCACTGTTGGCATCTTATGTCCTAACTGCGGTTGCTTTGTCCTTGTTTTTTTCTATTTAAGTACTCTTGCAAGATCACTTTTACTCACGGGTCCATTTCTACACAGAGACTCATCGACCCACCATGCGTAAGTCCAACATCTATACATACTCAACCTCAACCGGCCAGTCATACTAACAATACAACTAGATAAAATTCGCAGTGCGGCTCGCGCATCCGCATGGTACGGCCCCTCCTTCAACCCATTCCAAAAGATCCAAACCAGGTCCCATCGATCGAACTCTATGCAGCTCGAGGGCGGACTAGCCCACTCCCAGACCCTGGGCGAGCTCTCAGCAGACCAGCAACGCCGAAGGGAAATGCACGACGGCATCAATGTCCCGGAGTACTCAAACACATTCGGGCCGGAGTTCGCTGGCAGCGACCATGAAACAAACAAGTCTCCGCCTGAACCGTCCATGGCGAGCCAGGATCCAATCAATGTCTCCTCGGTGCGCGGGGTTGATACGGAGACTGTTGGATCAGCGCAAGCGCGTCAGCGGAAGGGGGGCATTTTGGGCAAGTTCAAGCATCGCCATGGTGACGATGAATGGGAGGATAAGAAGTCGCATTCGGATAAGCAGACTTTCACCTTTGCATCGCAGTTGAGAGCTACTGTCTTGAACTCGTGGATCAACGTTCTTTTGATCGCCGCACCTGTTGGAAGTATGTCTTGCTATTTTTGTCGGTTGTTGATGTATGGAAGCGGCGTGCTAATTTCTATTCCACAGTCGTGCTATATGCAGTTGGAGCTAATCCGATTGCGATATTCGTGGTTAACTTCATTGCTATCATGTGAGCGATATATACCCACCAATATCGAGGATCTTCCGCTAACAGACGTCCACTAGTCCTCTGGCTGCCATGCTCAGTTTCGCAACTGAAGAGATTGCCCTTCGGTATGCTTGGATGTATCTGGTTCTATCTGATCCATACTCACATCTCTTCTAGTACGAGTGAAACAATCGGTGGCCTGCTGAATGCCTCGTTCGGGTATGCTTTGTTCTACCGTTGTCTCCTTCCACGGCAGCATTTCTAACGTATATAGTAATGCCGTTGAGCTGATCGTTGCAATCATCGCACTGGTCCAGCGGAAAACCCTCATCGTGCAGACCTCGCTCATCGGAAGTATTTTGTCCAACCTACTCCTGGTGTTGGGCATGTCTTTCTTCCTCGGTGGTATCCCTCGCATCGAGCAACATTTCAACGTAACAGTTGCCCAGACAGCCGCGAGTATGCTCGCATTAGCTGTTAGCAGTTTGATCATTCCGACTGCCTACCACAAGTGGTCTGATCGTCAGTGATGACTACACCCCAGAATTCGCAAATCGACAGAGAGCTAACGAGAGTTTTTCGAATATAGTTGGAACAGTAGATGGAACCGCTGCCCTATCTCGAGGTACGTTATTCGTTACTTGCTGGGTCTTCCCAGCCGTGTCCATCGCTTTATCTATCTCCTTGCTCACATTGCACCACAGGCACCAGCGTCCTCCTTCTCATCGTGTACGGCTGCTACCTCTTCTTCCAGCTGAAGTCACACGCCGACATGTACAACCGACCCAGCCAGAAGGTCGAACGGCGAAGCGCAAAGGTCGAAGAAGGCGACGCCAGCCGGGGTATTGCCCAGATCGGCAAAATGACTGCCACACCGTTGGTCGGACAGAATCCCGACCACATGCAGATGGAGGATCTCGACGAGGAGCCCGAGGAGCCGCAGTTGTCCATTACTGTTGCCGTTCTTACGCTGATCATCTCGACTGCGTTTGTCGCTGCGTGTGCTGAGTTCATGGTATGCATATTTACGTTTCTCCGGGATCCGTTGTAGATCCATTTTTTTGTGTGTGATCGCAGTAAGCTCATTCATCTACCAGGTTGAATCGATCGATGCCTTGACGGAAACAGGTAACATTCGCGAGACATTCGTCGGCCTGATCCTGCTGCCTATCGTTGGTAATGCGGCTGAGCACGCTACGGCGGTGACAGTCGCATGCAAGGATAAGATGGATCTTACGATTGGTGTTGCTGTCGGATCCAGCATGCAGATTGCGCTGCTCGTTTTGCCCCTGATTGTTGTTCTTGGGTGGATCATTGGCGTTGAGGATATGGTATGGATGAGCTCTATGCAGACGATCATGTGGATTGAGGGCTGGTACTAACTGCGTCAGACTCTCAACTTCGACGGATTCCAGGTGATTGTACTATTCATGTCTGTTCTTCTGGTAAGTGGTTTGATTTAGCGGGAAAGTGATATCATTATACTGATTGGTGTTTCATAGGTCAACTACCTCATCGGTGATGGCAAGTCTCACTGGCTTGAGGGCGTCTTGTTGATGATGATGTATCTGATTATTGCTCTTGCGGCTTGGTATGTGGTTGCTATGTGTGCTTGACGGTTGTCTCTTACTGATTGCGTCTCTAGGTTCTTCATTTAAACCTTTACACACATTACAGTCATCGGGCTGGGTCCCCGTTGACGATACGATATCGATCTTCCAATTTACCATCCCATTCCTGGGGACTTCTCTTGGTTAATATTTCTTCTCTATATCATGTTTATTTCCATTGATTTGTCTTTGGATTCTATTATGATCGCTCATAATATACCCACTCTGGCGATGCTTTCCATGTCCGACGCATTTTATTCCTTTCCCGACTCTATAGACAAAATTGACTGGTGATTCTATTTCAGTTGGCCGCAATAACCCATATAACAAAAGTACAACAACATAAATAGCCGGAGAACAGCTCACATAACCGTCCTAATAGATCAGGCTAAAAAGTCAAGGTGCCTAACCCGGCAACTTGGTCCCGAGTGGGGATTGGCAGAACTTTTCGGGATTGAATTCGCCGAACTCAGAGAGTTCGCAGAGTCAACCTTGGAAATACCTTGGAAATAAACCCGTGGACGAATAAGCAGAGTACAATTATGCTAATAACACAGTCGATTAGTGCATACTTTTAGCCACCGGGGATTTATCGGGGTAAACGATCTTGCACGGTTAGGCTATCCAAATCCGGACTCGGGAGACTCGGTATGCCACCGATATTTCTAACCGAGCCGATGTGGGGGCTGGGATTGTTCCTGGCTTGTTCTTTTCGGATCCTTTTCATTTCCACTGCGGAGTTCCTCCGTACGGAGTCCCCGGAACTTAGGTTCCTTTTCTGGAAGTGTTTAGCCTATAACAGACCAGGTAAGAAATTTGATGACAGGATATATTCTACCTAAGGTTTGTATGAACCACGTGCCGACGGATAAGTTGGAATCGGTAACTGCTCCGCGCCGAGAAAGGTCAGGAAAGGGGGGAAAAGAGGATTTGATCCCGACCGGGGTTTTTTTTCCTGGATCATAATATTATGTATTTATTTCCAGCCACGGCGCTGGAGGCTTTGTTTTAGCACTTGGATTGGACTATTTCTAAATCGAACGGTTCCGGCGGCACGGGATGTCTCGGATAATATGGGAAAAGGTTAGCAAAGATGAACAAGGGAGTTTCCTTTATTAATTTTTGTCAGCTGAGAGGCTACTCCATATGTGGGGGTAGAAAAAGGATGTGGAAGGACAATGTTGTAGCAGAGGGCAGAGGAATGGTAGGAATGGAGGAATGGAATGCAATGTTAATCAAGTATATGTCATGGAAACTGTTCCAATAATTTCCCTTTTAAGCTTCCCCACTATTATCCACCGGAGTACGGAGTATACGGAGTATAATATATCAAAAAGCCAAGAGGCCGGAGATTTACTAGACATGGGAATATTAGGCACATGACCATTGGTGCCCTCTCCTCGGACTTCCAAAGTTACTGTGCAAATATAAATACTCTAGGTTTCCTTGACTATACAATTCGATACTATTACTGAAAAAAAAAAAAGAAAAAAAAAGAAAAGAAAAAAGTCAAAACGAACCAGAACCTCTTACCTAATATAAAGTAAATGCGGGGTTATCCGGGGTCCAATCGCTGGAGCCTCGGAGGCGGCGGTCCAATCGTTGTATCGGACGGGGCCGAAATGTGACCGGGGGGAAAAACTCGGTGTATGAGACTTTTCCGATGTGTGACATGAACATGTGTATAACCTCGGAACTCCATTGGATTACTCCGTGGGATGAAACAGCTTCTCTGATGCAGTCGGCCTCGGGGCTGTTTGCACTTGCACATGGAACTAATATTATGATATAAGGGTAGCAGCAGAAGTACGGAATAAGCAATTCAGTCCAATTCCTCATCCCGTGAAATATGCGTGTTCTTCCGAAGGGGTGGCAGCTCATTCGACCCTCTGCCGAGCGACCCTGATCCCTTCCCCGATTCTTCCACCTGTGACGAGTGGCAAGCGGGGGAAACACAACCAACATTGCAGGAACGTCGCACGGAGACCTCCGTCGAATACGGGGTGAGAAGGTCCAAGGTAACAGCCGACGCCAATCAACTCCAGCCTAACTGTCAATGTAACTCCCGTGATGATCGAGGATCTCGCTTCTTTGCGGGGAGCCCCGACCAGGGTTAGTGGAGACTCTTGATTGGGTGCTATATCCCCTTCTTCCCCCAGATTGATAGGCTGGCATGGTAGGGTCATCCATGTTCTGGGGACGAGCCTATACCCGAGGGATCCAAATGGGCCGAGATACCCCTCTTGGAAAAAGGAAAAACCATGTGGAAGGAGAAAGAAAGAAAAGCCTTATGGTCCGGTCCACTGGATTTTCTGGGCATCTTGTGGAGTCTCGTCGGTTTTCCGTTCTTTTTTCCATGCCTCGCACTTATGGATTTTCTCGCTGTACTCTCCGAGAATGTCCCCCCCATCTGTGCGCACACATTCTCTTCTTTGCCTATTTTGGTGTTCCCGACGCGGGAAGAGACGGTGTATGGATTCCCGCCCAGACAAATGCCGATCGGACATCAGCTGTCACGGGGTAGTCAATTGCCTAGGTAGAAGGGCAAGGTACTTTTGTACCCTAGTCTGTATAGAGTTCTAGGCCATGGAACCAGGATTGTATGGAGTACAACATTGTACGGACGATGGTCCCCAAATCCACCGATGCCCCCAGTTTTAGGACACTGTAACTTATCCTCAGGGAAAAATGCCGGAAAGTGGCCGGAAGACAATCGGCCGGGGAGTGGACGGGTATTGTTATTCCAGCTAGTCCCGGGTGCTTTGGATCTGGATTTGGCCTGGTAGTCAAGACAATGTCCTACTTGACAGGCCAGATTGCACTTTTGCTTTTTTGCTTTTTGCTTTTCTTATTTTTCGGACCGTGAGCCTGAACCCGAGTCGGGTTGAGATGCGATGACGATCATAAGATCAGAGAGCGCTGGTAAGAATGGGGTATATTTCCTATGTTGGCCGCACAGGCCGCAGGATGTTTTCCGTGCCGAGAAGTTGAAGGTATTATATTACGTATGGAGATGGAGGTAGATATGTATTGTATTTGAATATTATAGAGTGTATATATGTATATATGTATATATATAAATATTTACTCTAATAACTATATAGTTATTGTATATTGTAGATAGTAAGAGTACATACTAAAGAACAATCCCAGTCAATCGGCAAGCCAGAAACTGGGGGGCTCCACCTCCACGAAAAGGCGCGTCCTTGCATACTTTTGGGATCCTCCGCAATTTCAGCGGCTCTTGATTTTCTCGGCTTTTCTTTTTCTTTTTCTTTTCGCTTTTTTTACCCTTTCCCTTTCACTTTTTCCCTCTTCTCAGGCCCTATTTCCCCGGAGACAATTCCCCGTTCCCTCCCGACTTGTGTTTCTCCCGGTCCGGTGCCCCGACTCTTTTGAGTTTCCCCCACACTCCGCCAATTCCGTTCTTCTTCTTCTCCCTTGGGCCTTCCCTCTTTCTCTTTTTCTCTTCGCCAGGGTTCTCTGGTAGGTTTCCCAAGCTGCATCCCCGCATATGCAATGCTGATTATTATAGAAAACCGTCCACATAATTTACCGAGATTCTTCCCGCCAAAAAAACCCCCCAACGTGTGACCCGGATACGGTAAATGGGAGAATTGCGCTTGACACAAATCGACTCGCATATTTGCAGACTTCGGGTCTGTCCAATACAACATGCGGTCCAGCATCGCTTGCGCTCGATGCCGGCGCAGTAAAATCAAGTGTGTCAATGCCGGCATCGATACAACCTGCCGCGCGTGCGAATCATCCGGGCGCGAATGTGTCTACCCAACCCCAGCAATCGGAGTGAGCAGCGCCAAACGAGATCTGGCTGCCCTGGCAGAAGGCGAGGATCGAAATGGAGACTGGGATGGCCCGAAACGACATCGTTCACGCAAGGTGGTAGGCATCTCTGGCTCGTCCGCTGGTTCTAAGCTCGGTGTGGATGCGCTTGATTCCTCGATACTTACAACAAAAGTTTGGGAGGCCGTCTTCGATCTCTTCCAATCGCATTTTGCCACTCTTCTACCCTTCCTACATCCCGCGACCTTTCTCGGCCAGATTCGACAGCTTTCCTCTCCTCCTCCCGCGACCTTTGATGGACAAGATCCCCGGAATCCCGGTTATAAAATGGACCCATCCTCCTCACTCATCCCGCTGGGCGTACTGGCCCTGACTGCTCGGTTTCACCCTCCGTTGGCCGCAGCTCATTCACCAGCATCGCCTAGTCATTCCTCGAATCCGCTTGCCGCATCGGAATACTATGCCGCAGCCCTTCGCAGCCGGCTGGCCGGCTTGGATGGCGCTTGCCTCGCTCAGCCGGACCTTACGCGCGTACAGGCGCTATTGATGTTAGCCTTGCACGAGTGGGGGGATGTGCCGAGGCAAAAGTGCTTGGGTCTATGTGGGCATGGCCATCCGGCTTGCACAGGCCATGGGTCTACCCTTTGAACTTGAAAATGAATTCCCAGCGCGAGATCCTTCGCGGTCGTCTCCTGGCTTGAGAACCGAGGCAGATCATTTTGGTCTGCCACGACGTGTAGAGCCCAGGGAGCCGACCTCTGATGATATCATTGCGCAAGAGACTAAGCGCCGGACGTTCTGGGCTTGTTTCATCCTCGACCGATGCCTCAGCAGTGGAAAGTATCGGCCTCGGATGGTCCGAGTAAAGGAACTCGGAATTCAGCTTCCGAGCGACAACGCTTTTGCTTTCGGCGAGCGGGTTCGAACGGCCCGGCTTAATGAACCGGCCGTTCGGCGTCCGCAGAGTTTCGGCTCCCAAAGCATGCAAATCCCCAGCATCCGTCAAAGTATAGGAGGCTTTGGCGATGAAAAACTCCCAGGACCCAATGGAACTCCTGATAACAAGCCCTGGTCACCTATCTCTCGTCGCAAGGACTCCAGCGAAGAGGACGTTGATCGATGGGAGGTTGGCGCAGAGGAGTCGGTGCTCAGCCGGGTTATTCGGATCATTCGTGTTTGGGGAAGCATCGCCAAATGGTCTTGCGCTGGCGGTCGACGAACGGAGCAGTATCCCCCTGGCATCCTGAATCTCGTTTCGCCTCGCTCCGCCAGCAGTTGAACGAGTTCCAGGATAGTCTTTCCCGCAACTTGCAATATTCCCTGCGAAATACCGACACACATATCATGTACAAGACCACCCTGGCTTCGTATACCGTGATGCATGTTGTCTACTTCCTATCGGTGATTGTCCTTCACCGTGCCTATATCCCATTCCTGCCTCTCCGCTGCAATGAGCCTTCGGGTCCCTTGGATGAGCCGTTGTTCCCTGTCGATAAGGTCAATGGCCCACCCGATGGTTTCTGGCGGGATAGTGCCCGTGAGCTGTTCAAGGCAGCGCGGCAGATGATCGACCTCGTGGCCACTTGCCAAGCCCGCGGTGCTCTTGTCGAGAACCCTTTGGTCGGATTTGCTATCTACAATGCCGCTTTTGTCGGTGTTTATGGAACGCATTTCCCACACATGGATCCGGATGGATTGATGGGGACTAAGCCACCCCCTGCGAGCCACGATAGCCACCAGCTTGGTGTCGCACAAGCACGCAAGGCCTTGGATATCATCCGAGAGATGCGGCCTCGTCTGAAGATGGCCATGGGCTGGTTCCGCACCCTGAACCGCCTTCACAGCTACTTCTCCAAAGTCAAGCGCGATTTCCGCCGGGTTTCACGAAACCGCTTGGATAGCATGTCGGATGCCTCTGACCACGGCCTCAACGGGATTCGCCTCCTCCGCGAAGGCGGTGCTGGTGGCGGCCTCGAGGAATTCAAGATGCTCGAAAAACTTTTCCTTGACTTTGGAAGCATCGAGGACCAGTTAACAGATTCTGGGATGGACGACGACGGTATCGCAGTTCCCGCAGCAAGCGAGTCCATGTACGAGCGCACGAACATGAGTGACGCTGGAAGCAACGCCGTCAGGAGTGAAACCGGCGATCCCGGTGACCAGATGCTCGACGGTGTCGGTGGTCGCCGCGAGTCATGGGTCCCGGTCAATAGCCCCGGTCTGTCGCTACCTGGACACGAAGGTGACCGCCGTCCCAGTCTACCACTTCCCAACAGCCGCCAAATGCCATCCGGATCTCCGTACTCCCTCCCGTCCCTTCAGCAACACCACCCAGACGGCCCCATTTACACCACCTCATCCCCCAGCTTCCCCTCTCTATCCGCAACTACGCAGTCCCCCTCCCAGTACATGACAGCAACAACAAACCGCCTAAACCCCATCAACTCCTGGCTTCCAGCCCGCCCGCAGGCGCCTCCGCCTCCGTACTCCCAATCCCTCCCTCCTATCAACGCAGCCGCCTCACACACCATCCCTGTCCTCCCGCCACCCGGATCCGTAACTCAGTTGGCTCCCTCCCCGCCTCTGACCTCAACCGAATACCCAGACTCAAGCTTGCTATCAACGAGTCTCGGCGGAGACGACGTCCTCGCCTTCCTGGATGGGTGTGATTGGGGCCAGTTATCCATGCTTGCGCCTTCTGAGATTGGTATTCCCGCCGGTTGGCTGAGTACGGTCTGGTCCCAATTCAGCCGCTAAAGTTCCCGGAGAACCATTATCCCTCTCCCAACTCTTTAGCCTGCGCCCATCCAAACAGTGGCACCAACCGCCTTGCTCCATTGTATTATTACTCTTTACGACATCCCTCGTCCGTTACGGCTCACGTACTGTACGATCATCTCTCACCTTTTTCCTTTCCTATCTATGACTGCCGGCGACTCAAAAAAAAGGGACATTCAAGCCTGCGGAAAATCCCAGTGCCGAACGCAGGCGACTTGAACTCCAAATCCAAACATTTCCTCTCCTGGTCTGAGGCCACACCATCTCCAGGTCCAGACCGGGAATTGAAAACGGGATCACGAAGATTGATTATCACCTATACCCAGTGCGCGCGACCTCGTCTTTGCTTTTTGTTTTGTTCTTGCTGTTGTTTACTTGCTACATGTTTTTCTTTTGTTTGGGTTATGCTCAATGCGTGCAAGGCGTTCCTCGTGGTTTCCAGCCAAGGTGGGCCGTGAAACCAGGGCTGATTATTCGTTTACCGTCAAATGGGTTTCCTTTTTTTTCTCTCTCTATTGGTCTTTGGCCAATTTGTTTCGAGCGATTTTCTTGATGGCACGGAAACCTGGCAGCGTGCCCGAGCTTTTCTTGGATTTATTTCTGCCCGTGTCGGTTCTTTATCTTTTCATGGTCTCGTTTTCCGACCTTTTGGAGGTTGAGGTATGCTTTTGGAGATGCGTTACGATAACCTAGGCGTTGCACTTGTCTTCAAAACTGCAATTCTTTTAGGTCAATTTATCCGCCTTTATGGCTGTTTTTGGTATTCTTCACTCGGGTCTTTTCGACGTACGGCCAAATACTTCGTAACAGCCAGTAGCCGACGGACATTACTCCGTAGTGACCAGCCGGTTATGCGCGGGTGTTTTGCGGACTTTACGCCGTTCCTCGGGTAGTCTGCGGCTAAATGTTTGTTCACCCGAGGGAAAAGGCAGACAGATATACTCCGTAGTGACATCTTCTATGTGACACGTCTGATATGTCTCGGGCTAATTATCTCGTGGGTATCTCCCCTCTTGCCATATATGACACCTCCCAGTGATATCTTCGAAAATTGCTTCAAAGTCTTTGACAGACTACGAATATAGAGAACATTACCTGCTTCCAAATTTTACTCAGGTCTTCCCTGATTCCTGCTGCGTCTAACCGGAGGTTTTCGGGCTACCGTTTTGTAATATTCAGGTCGTTAGTATCAATTGTCAAAAAACAAAAGCGAGACAAGCCAGGGGCGATTGCTCTTGTACCGTCAACACCAACCAGCAACATCTCCTTATCTACTACCTAAGCATAACTGGAGAGCATTCAGATACCACGTGATGTCAACGATGTACAGCTGTAAAATGTTCCGCCGAAATTATGATCTAGCTTATGGCAGTCATGTATCCAGACTTCTCACACATGTATGTATATCACCGGCACCCACCGCAGAGTGCTGCTGAGAGATGCAAAAAACTAAAAAAACAAAACAAAAAAACATACAACAGTGAGGATTCGCTGGTGGTCACCCACCCAACTACTAACTCACCGGCGTGTGGCTTAAGTACGGCTGAGCGGACGGGAAGCCCTGTTTTCCACACCCTATGGTCGTATGTACTAAACTTTTTGTAGAAGAGGTCTATATAATACAAATAATTTACAACAAGTGATGAGTTTAACGTCAGAAATCTGAGCGCGTGATTGACAGAACTGGTGAGAAATGGGTGAGTGCCGCTTTACGGTCGACCGGGGGTGACAAGGGTGAGTGCGCTATAAACGGGTGGAGAACCAGGGTGAGAATCACCCAAGTCGCGCGATCACTGTTAGGGTCCGAACCAGGATCACACCTTTAGCCTGGAGAGTCCAAGCCAACGAATTTAGGGAACGAGATACGGTCATCGACTAAATTGAGCCTTGATGGGCTTGAAGGTCATTACGACTTCTGGTATTGGCGTGATCTTAGGTTCGTGAGGAATAGGGACGATAACCATGGCCCAGAATACAAAGGATACTGGTCATGGTTTGACCGTGAGGGCCATCTTGTTGATGATGACACTATGAATCGTTTCCTTTCTTGATGCCCAGAGCAGAGTACATACACAGCAATGTAGAAGCCTATACTATAGGCTCATGAACGCCGCCATTTCTTTTTATTACTCAATGTTAAGATATAAGCCTATAATTAACCTATAAAAGTCGGCTGACCTATAACCATGGGATGATAGGTGAATTTCAACATAGAATATTGGCAGTGCTATTATCTAGGCGAGGGGGCAGAGAGAAGTTGGTGCAGAGCACACGGATGGGATGCTACGGGTAGGGCCAGTCTAGACAGTAGTATATTACGAGGTGCTTAGATCTAACTGGCAGATCATCCTTACAAGGTAAGCGATGCCACTCACTATTCTTTTTCTTTTTTCTTGCCTCCCCTTGCATCTGCTGACCACATGACCTGGAGGGGGTTGATAAATATATAAGGCGCGTCATTCCCCGACCTTCTTCTCTCAATATGCAAGTCCACAACATGCCTTCCCTTCTCCAAAACCAGAATGTATCCAATGTACGTGAAGTGGTGCCACACCTTAAGAGAAGATTTGATTAAACTCATCGTAGATCATCTACTTGGATCATCATCCAATTTATTCAACCAATGTGCAACTTTTAGATGAACGGCGTACAGTTTATCGCTTCGCACTTGACCTAGGCTCATATCGACACTCGATTCCCCAAACTGTCACATCAGTCATTGTCAAACAGCAAAAGCATAACTGGGAGGAAGAATTTCGGAATGAGATAGCAGTCTACGACAAATTGAAGGAGCTCCAAGGAAAAGTGATTCCCTACTTCTTTGGGCAAGGTTACTATGATGGATTCCCAGCAATTGTATTGTCCGAGATTGATGGCGTTACTCTCTATGGACTGGCCCGCAGTGAGAAAGACTTCCCTAGAGAAGTTTTGAGGACTCATCTCGAGGATATCTTTCGTCACTTTTCGGAGCATGGGGCTTTATATCGAGATCAGAGATTGGACAATTTTTTACTCTGCGATCAGGGCAACCAACGATATAGAGTGATGGTTGTTGATCTCGAACAAGTCGATTTCCCTGATCGCCTTCGCCCCTGGGAAAGAATGATTAACTCGGACGGTCCAAAGTTTATAATACGAGATTTCAAAGATATACAGTATCCGCGTCGTGAACCGTCTCCTGTACGAATATGGCGGTTACCGGGTGGCTCGAGATCAACTTTGACTGAATCGGAAGTTTGCCCACACTAAGGACTGGTTATTCTGTGCCCACCCGCTCGCTGACATCGAAGATATGAGGGATTGCATAGATTGGGGAGGGTGGCGGCGTTGGTGTTAACGCTTTTGGTACGTTTAGAATCGTTCGATTTCTTACGTTTACTAATGAAGGTCCTTTAAGGTCTCAGTAAAGAGGTTAAGACGACGCGAAAATGCCTAGAAAGAAGGGTACAGAGCTCTCTAAGCCTATCACATGGTCCGAGGCTTTTAGGAGCTATGTGGGTTCATATGCTCCTGTCTAGTGGATTCTTCAACTCCTTCAGTTTCGCTTGCACGCAGCTACGGCAATGCGTGGTTGCTCAATTACATTCAGCTTATATCTTCCCTCCTTGATTGTAAGTCAGAAATCTAAAAATGTAGGACTAGAATTTCAGTGGATCCTCCCTTGTGGCAAAAACCCCCAGTGTATGATTGCATCCAGATAATGAGGTATAAGATACCACGTCCGACTGTCTGATCCCACTTGCTGAAAGAATGTTTGCTGTAAGTTGTCTGCATGAGGCCAGGGAGCATTGTATAGGAGCCTAGCCTCGAATACTAAAGCTTACCTATTCTTACCGGCAATCCCATCCCTCCTAGATATATTTTACCCTACGGTCTAACTAGTCGCAGGGTTTCTCCAAACCAGGTAAAAATTAAGACTACAATAAGCCGGTAACGTACTAGTAATTACGTCCTGAATTCTAGAAGATACCAGATCGAAAACTCTGCGAGGTTTACCTTGCGACCCTGCAAGCGCGACGGCCCTCTAGAGAATGAGGCCTTTAGGGGGAAGGAAGAGAACCCGTGATACGAATACCAGAAGCAAGATGTAAATATAGCTAAATATGCATATGAACCTTCAGCATAATACAAATGAAATGAACTCATCCCATAAACCTTCTCTCTTTTGTCATTCATCTTCTTATTCTTATCCTCAACCATCTTCACATTCTTCCATCTTCTGGCATTGGCACTTATCTTTTTCCCATCCTCAGCCTTTGCATTCGCATTCTATAAAATCCTCTTTCACGAATAACATAATACATACGACCATAGGGTGTGGAAAATAGGGCTTCCCGTCCGCTCAGCCGTACTCAAGCCACACGCCGGTGAGTTAGTAGTTGGGTGGGTGACCACCAGCGAATCCTCACTGTTGTATGTTTTTGTTTGATTTTTGTTCTTTTATCTTATACTTGCCTACCTATAACCAACTATAACAATATTAAACTCGGCTTTGACTTCATGTTGATATATATAGGATACGTTTGTCGCTATATAGACTAACTAAGCATTTGCCTACCTAGGTAGTTTGTCTGGTTTATCCTTCCCGGAAGCTTTATATATAGCCTCCTTTCTATAGATGTATTATCACACTTTTTTCCTCCTTTATCTCCCTAGTAGTATAGTTATAACTAGCCTTAATATTTCACTACCTGAACAGCTGTATGTACTCTATTACTCTATCCTACGTGAGGACTACCACATACGACCATAGGGTGTGGAAAACAGGGCTTCCCGTCCGCTCAGCCGTACTTAAGCCACACGCCGGTGAGTTAGTAGTTGGGTGGGTGACCACCAGCGAATCCTCACTGTTGTATGTTTTTGCTTTGTTCTTGTTTTTTTTAATTCTTCATGTCGATCCTTAGCCCTATCTTCAGCCCATTCATCATAATAATCACCCTTTACAGCTGGCGATAAGATGTATAGGCTCAGTCCAGGATTGTCTAGCGTTTCAGCTGCGCTATCTCTCGCTTCCTCTTCTCATTAACTACTACGAAGCGATGGCCAAGTAAGTCTCCAATTTTACGAGCCCTTGTATTGACATTTCATTGCGGACATCCTTGAGTATCTTAAATTTCCCGTGGTCAGCGGCTTCATAACCTATTGCTTATCCACCGTGCTCAACGGTCTTCACAGCATTCACACTCTCGATCGCAAGCTATGAGGGCTTTGGTGGCTCATAATCAAAGCCTGTTTGTTTAGTCTGTGACATAACAGTAACCTGCTCTGATCCCACCCAAGCAATTATAGGGAAAAGGCGTCGATTGCGAAGTTACTAAGGCATCCCTCTATAAGAGGTCCACACGGTCGGTTATAATTACTCGGACCATTGTAAACTCTTATCATCACAGTGTATAGCGAAGGACAAACATAAACAACGCACGCATCCTGAGCAAGCTAAATCCAAGGTTGATGTGGTTTCGGCGGAACCGAAACTACGTAACTACCTTCTCCTCCTCGGCATAAGCCAACTGCGCCGCACCCTGCGTCTTGATTCCCACAAAGATACACACAAGCGCCGCAATTACCTCAGGCAGAAATCCTAGCACCACACGGATAACCAGCAAGCCTGTGACGGGATTAAGCGACGCCCTCTGCGTGCACAGCGCAGCAAGACTGTAGAAGACTCGGATGCCGATGAAGATGAGCGAGAAGGCCACGGCCATAAGAAGCTGTGTACGAAACATTAGCACAGCATTTTGATGCGCACGGGGCTTAAGTGCTTACGATGTTCCCTGCCCTCGTGAGCGAGGAATTCCGTCCCCGGGGACCAACAAACGAGAACCCAGTCCAGCCAACCAAAAAACCCCACGCAACCACCATAATAGAGATACCAGCCCTGGAAATCTTCTCTGCCTTGAGGGGTTCCTCGTGCTCTTGGAGTTTCGAAGAGCCGGCGGCTGTTAGGGCCACGCCTGCGATGACAAGCATGTGGTAGGCAAGCACGGAGACCCATTCCATTTTCTTGTCGAGGGACTGGATGCGATAGTGGCGACTGCTGGATTTAGCATAGATTCAGTGTCTATGGGCTGAATACTTACGCCTCGTGTAGAATGCCTGCTGCTGCGAGGAGGAGAGGAGAAAGACCGACGCTGGAGATAATATTAGCGGCGGCGCTGGTGTCGTTGACTGCCAGCGCGCCACCGATAATGCGAAGAATGCAAAAGAAGAACAGGAAGAGCCATCCTAGAAGGCCGTAGCGACTGTGTCGAACGAGGAGGTAGAGTACTGGGATAGCGAGGACTGCGTAGATGGCGCAGGTAGCGGCAGAGAGGGCGTTGGTCATTGTGCAAGCCAGCTCCGGGGGAATACCACTTCTTTCGTTCTATCTTGACTGAGGAGAGTAGACGAGAGAAAGAAGAGAAAGAAGGAGAAGCTATAAATAAGACGAACTGGCCTTAGGGTCATCCATGTGGGACGTCCTTGTTGGGTATATCTCTTGTCCATCCATCAGTCACTACGCCACGTTGACAACAAAGATCGACATTCGGATCAATCAACTATATTGCCGATCAAATCTTGGTAGGATCGACATTAGCGCTAGGCTGAAATCCCACTCGTCCACTGTTCCCCTGGTATTAAGCATATCTGTGAGAAGGCTTGGCATGAGCTTGTCCATTTCTTGTCCATTCGCTTGATCTGGCAGAGATGAAAAACAAAAACACGAGGTTTTCGCCCCTTGGCGGAGTAGCGAACTTTGTCGTGGGGGCCAAACTTGCGTGCGAGGCAGAAACAGAAAAAGGATATTTAGCCCCCACGCAATCAAAGCATCCTTCTCGAAGGTGGAGTTCGTAAGGCCCAATCCTCAACCATAGTGAACTCAGGGATAAGAGCGAACAGGGAGGCAGCATATTCAGGTATAGGATAGTGGTGTTTAGGGCATTCAGGTGGATGGGTTGAGGGCACTGAAAAGTAGCAAAAAGGAGTTTCCTAACGAACTGAAGTTGCAAAACTAAAGGTTTTCTGCAGATAAAATGGCCAGGAGATAGCGACCTGCGCCGGATTGGCCTTATCCTTTCCTTTTCGGGTAATTAAGGTGAGTTGAGGTAGGGAAGGGGTCTGGAAGAATAACGGTATCGCTTATCGAAGATCGAGCCGAATATGTAGTCAAAGCTTCTGTATTTATACCTTCTGCTTTTTGCTCTTCTTGGTTTCCCCAGGTGGGCAGAGGCTGCCGTTCACTTTCTTCATAGCATACTTGCCCACGAATGCCATCTTAGCGAATATAACCCCGGCTCAGTAGGATTCACGTACTATGCTTACAGGCTCTATGAGACTATGAGACTACCTAGCTGGTGACACATGTATTGTAACCAACTTGGATATAAAATCTCGTCCTTTACCGTATGGATTTGTAGCTTCTACTTTCATCGCATCGGATTATATATAAACCAATATAGGTAGGTCCATGTTGCTAGCCCCAAATGAAGTATCCGAGCCCTGGCCTTCTGGACTAACCCTTAAAGCAAACCTCTCATCAACTTGTCGAAGGTTTTGAGAGATTGTAGCGAGTGAGGAGGTTCCAGATACTATAGTCCTAAAATCGTCGAACACGATCTCAACTTGGTATGCCTGAATTTCTCCCTCTTGGCTGAACATCGGCATAATTTGTTGTAGTATTCCTTTTCCTTGAAAACTAGGAGATCGTATTCGACCCAAGCATATTGCTGAATCACGAGAACCATACGCGTGAAGAGCCCCTCGTCCGTGGATTGATAGGCTCGATCCGGTTTTTGATAGTGGGAGATCATGCTATCGCGAAGTGGTCTCCCCATTTCACCCTCCAGAATGAGCTTCGTTGAGATATCCATGTATCGTAGACCAGAGCAGGCGTAGGGGTTATCGAACGGTACAGTGCTTTTGTGCGCATCGGTAGAGAATTCATTGGTTCTTTAGCAGTTTGCTAATTATCTCGCGAGATCGCATGCTGTTTGAGGCTAAAATAACGTAAGTAAGAGGAAATTCAACAGCTATAGCGCGTTAGGCTTATTGCACCTTTGTATCGAAAATACCAAACAAGACGTTGTTGCTGACCAACGTGTTGTTGATCTTTCTACCTAGGTAGAAAATAAAGATCAAAAATCAAATACAAATACAACAGCATGTCTAAGGTGGTGGTCGCGTACCGCCCATAGTTCGGGCGTGGGCGCCTCGTTGCTCTATTCAGCCCTCCTTAAGGCACTTCGGCTATTCACCACCTAAATATTCTTCACCTAAATATTCAAACCGTATACCAAAAGGTACTTTCCCCCTTCTAATTAAAAATCTGTAAGTGTCATTCTTCTTCCTCCGCTTTTGTTGAGAATAAGGGCTGAATAGATGGATTCACAGGTACCTCCCTTTAAGGTACCTTAGATGAATGCCATTTTCAGCGTCCCCTTTACTCTGAAATTTCAGTCACCGAAAATACGCCCGTGGGTTCAGTGTCAGCATTAGCCGCTGGATTACGCACGATACCCAACATCTGTTTCATATCCACACTATGCCCGGAGTTGTACTTTTGTCAGCAACCGCCTTACTTCCCGAGGTCACTTCACCTCTCTTCTTCCACCTCAACCATTTCCCACATCAAGTTTGATCCCATTGGAAGTTTTTGACCCATTCTCCCCTCATATCTATCGAATGGCTCAGCTTAGAGTAGACCTCAATCACCCACGCTCCGAAGTAGAAAGGTAGAAGACAGGTTTAACATCTGCTGCTAAGTGCTCAACATATTTGGTGTCCCTTCATTTAGGGGAATAATCTTCACTTCGCCACTATCAACAGTTTCCTTCAGGTGCCATAGCATCCACGCCATATGCCAATCCTGCAAAGACCCCATTGGACCGAATGGTAAAATCAATCAGGCCCTTTGGGATATTATGGATTAGATCCCCAATAAGCCGTAGCTCTGGTCGAAGGTGTGCAGGCTGGGATAGTCGCACTCGAAGGCTTTTGGCGGATCCATCAATTTTGATAGCGCACGTTCTTCTTTCAGCCCGGCCACCGAGTCTGTTAATCCCACCGGCTGTGAGGCGAGTGGCTTTCGGGTCCTCCTCGAGACAGGCGGCACAGGTGAATGAATCGTTAGATGGTAAGATTTCCAGCCCAATACACATTTGATGTTGCCATATACCACACCTACTACAGTGTACGCCTGTATTCTCTAATCCAGTACGATCACCGCAGCAGGGTATAGACAGGTCCAGGCTTTGCACAGAAACATCCCTAAACTGGGGCACTGAAGCATAATACCATCGTTCAGCTTCGAAGGAAGCTTGCGCAAACGATAGTGCATCTCTTGGCTCCGAGCTATGGAGGATCCCTAATAAAACCTCTGATGGCATAGAAAACGGCCACTTCTCTCTGTTAGCCCAGGTCGTTTTCCAGCAATTAGAGGATAGAACCTGGGCTAATACCCGAAAGCCCGGGGAGCATTGCGTTGCCGAGGAATCGGTTAGGAGCGGGAGAACCTCGCTACACGCAATGTTGTGTTGGGACAGTTCGACAAAAGCCACATGGTACGGTGAGATAAGGATAGACTGAACTTTGTGAGGTATGCGACTAGAACTATCGATGAACGCTTTCGCTCCGGCGATGGCTGTGCGAAGCAGTTGAGGTGACTTAAGATCCGGTTGCAGCATAATGAGAAATCCGTGAAACCAATACCGTTCCCCTTCGGGAAACTGCCAGCGAGGGATCGAACTATGGTTGATGGGCAGTGCCACATCGCAATCGTAAGACACCTCAAAATCCCATGAAGCGAGGCGGAGGATAGCTCTATTGAATGCATTGAATACACGGCTTCCATAGTGCCACGTGATAGGGTCGTCAATCCAGGAGCGCCATAGAAAGATAAAGTCTAAGAAGAATTGTTGTTGAAGCTCGATCATAGCTGTAGGCAACTCTATCGGGAGATTCCATGGTTCTAGGCTTACTGAGTCAAATTGCGAGTCGTGATCTTTTTCAGAAACTGGAATAGGGGGACAATGCGTTTGTCGCAAAGACTCAATGGAAATGCTAGAGGTTTCACATATCTCGGCCAGGCTGGCTTCAAATGCTTGGGGCGTCGGAACGCCGTCAACAGCCGACCGCTTTGAAAGAGTGAAGGTGCCCGCATCCTGATCGATCGTGTAGACAAAATCGAAGTATGAATCTAGCGGGCTTGGGAAAGGAACTTGATCCCACTGTTCAAGGTTGATGGTCTTGTTATATATCTGCTTGACTCTGCGAACTGTCTCAGCTGCTTCTGGTGGGCTCACTCGAATCCGTGGATGACGGAGGCGGTACCAGCGGCCTAATTCAAACGATTAATATTTTAAGACAAATTATCATGCATTTTACCAACCGTCCACACGTAAGTTCCACAACCCCCTGATTCCCATTTCGGTAAACTCGGCAAGACGTCTCTCCGGGATACAATCCACGAGAAGACATCAACGTCACGAGTCGTTGAAAGCAGCTGAGAGATCTAGAGATATCTTATTTGAGTGTGTACAAAGAAAGGGGAGTGGCCTCCCTTTGAGACTGAGGATAAGAGCGTCTGGGATGTTTGCAATGTTTGACATTCAGGACCGCGGTCAACCCACCGCCTACGCGGTGTTGTCGGTGTCGGGTGCACGCCGGGAAAGAATCCGCTTTGATACCAGAGGGGACCAATCTGACGATAATCTAATATATTGTGATGTAGGGGCTGAAGAGTAGGGCAGCAAGAGGGAGTTCCAAACGAATAAAAAAAAGTGAATGCGGACATATAACAGTGAGGATTCGCTGGTGGTCACGCACCCAACTACTAACTCACGGCGTGTGGCTTAAGTACGGTCATTAGTCGGGTGGGTGTCGCCTGGGTGAGAAATGGATGAGGAAGTCATTCTGGTCGACATTTACTATTTTACATTTTCAAGAAGTCAATCAATATCAATAAAAAAGCCATTGCCCGAGCGATAGAGCACTGTATCTTACTCTCTCTATATATATTTCAAACAAGATCGCCTTACAAAGAAAGTATTAAGGATATTGCTAAGGAGCTACTATAAATTTGTTAACTAAGCATTGAATTAAGAATAGGCTTAGTCTTCCTGGTCCCGTCTCCTATATATAGCTAGCAAAAATACATAAACAAAAACAAAACATACAACAGTGAGGATTCGCTGGTGGTCACCCACCCAACTACTAACTCACCGGCGTGTGGCTTAAGTACGGCTGAGCGGACGGGAAGCCCTGTTCTCCACACCCTATGGTCGTATGTATTAGGCTATGGGTGAGAAGGGATTATAGAGTCATAATCAGTAAGTGGTTGGTTAAGTGGAAGAACCTGCAGCTTCAGTTAGGCCCTCTACTTTTATGCGAAGCGTCGAAGATGATACGGTTAACCATCTTGAGTTTCCAAAACGAATACGTCAAATATCCAGCTCATTGTGTCTGAGCCTAGACTAAAAGAGATATTTGGCGGTCATTGCACACAAAGGGATCCATCAATCATCCCTTTATAAAGACCAGTTGTACCTAGCCCGTTTTCCTTATCGGTGGTCTCCGATCTTTTGATAGAGTGTTGAAAGTAATTTTCACTGTCGTATTGGACCATGATCTTCTCTCACCCGTCGACTCCGTATCCGTTATAGCTTTCGGTAGATGGATTTAAAAAGGTGTAAAGTGTTTTAGGCTCAGTGTGGTTGCAGGACTGACCTTGGAAGTAAACATAGAAAGACACAGACGAAACGTCGCACGAAGTTGATCGCAGCCCCGGAGTTATTTCCCGTTTACCCGAAACGCGAGTCACGTGACACAAACTGTGCTGGTGCCGAAGACAAGTGTTTCTGGTTAGAGCAACAATACTTTCCAGGTCAAGAATCTCCCTATTAAATATACCTAGCATAATCCATATGTCAGCTGGTCCGTAAGGAGAGTGTATTGCAGATACTGAAATACTGAAAAAAAAAAAAAAAATCAAAAAGATAATCGTCAGCTGCAGGGTTCGAACCTACGCGGGCGAACCCATTAGATTATGAGACATTGAGGACATAGTCCAGGTAGTTCACTGAGAAGGGGGTTAGTATTGAAATGAGAATATGCGAAGATCAGGGGGTACTAACAGTCTAACGCCTTAACCACTCGGCCAAACTGACTGATTGGATGATTTTCATAACGCTACCAGAAATCATATCGTTTCAGATCACGAAGCACAGGCTCCACACACAGTGAACGGAAGTCTCGGGGAAAAGTAAAAGAACAACGAGGTTCGATAAGTAGTATAACTTTAAAAGACAGATCTACAAGCTAGTTCATTGCAATCCGATTAGCAAAAAAAAAGGCCAAATTGAGAATTATATGTTTAGGCAGCGTCTCAGATATTGAATGAAGATCTATCTTGCTCTGACAATTGGACATCTCGACACACCAGTCACCCCTGCTTCTGGCGAAAGTTACTGTGACATATGACCTGCCTTACCCACAGCACCCATAAGTGCTTTCGACTGTATGGACAATCTGATCTACGAACAGTAAGTTGAAAAATCCATTGAGCTACGTAAACGCAGTCCTAACTGGATCTGCAGGCTCTTCCACTTAACCAACTAGTCACTGATCGGACTCTATAATTCTTTCCGACACATAATCTACCACATACGACCATAGGGTGTGGAAAACAGGGCTTCCCGTCCGCTCAGCCGTACTTAAGCCACACGCCGGTGAGTTAGTAGTTGGGTGGGTGACCACCAGCGAATCCTCACTGTTGTATGTTTTTTTTTTTTTTGTTTTTGCTGATTTGACTGAATTCCGATAGTGTTCGAAAGCGTTTTTTATCCACGCCAGCCCCGCCCATTTTCACATATGCTGCACAAAGAAGCCAAACGTTAACTCAGTTTTCCTGCCAACATTGGGTGTAAGCCGGGGAATCCATGGTACCATAGGGCCATGGTGCCATGTTAAGTTGTTAAGATCCGACTCCTTTTTTGGCATGAAAACACTACATATGTAGTTTCCTAACCTTGCTCTTATATTTGTACTCAACGCCAAGATGTAGGTATACTGGCAGGTGCCATTACTTTTGGCAAGAGCGAAGCTATACATATATCCGTGAATATTAGAACGGGATTTGGGTAATCCAACTCAACTCCTTACGATCTAATTTACTTCGATATTTGATCAAGTCATGGATTCAAGACAAAGCTTCCCGCTTCCGCTTCCGGTTGCGGCAAGCAGCCCAACCTCGTCAACAAGTCCCACTGACTCTATACCGTCGATTTCGTCCATCCCATCCCTCACATACTCAAATTCGACTTCTTCATCGGCCAGAAAAGCGCCTGGACCATCCACTCTCACAATTCCTATTATCCGTGAAGAGAAGCTAGGAAAATCACTTGATATGGCCTCTGATATAGAGGGAAATCGCAATCAACTCGCTCGTACAATGAGTCAGTTAGCGGAAGCAGGATTTCGCCCGGTATGGTCAAGAGAGCATGGGTACCCGGGGACGATCCCCGAGGACATCGGGGAGTACATTGACAGCAACAGCCATCGTACGTACGCAGACCTATATCTATTTTTGGCGAAAGCTAGAGGATATTTTTACTGATCTTGACTTTAGGATTTGATGAACTGATTGGCCCATTAAGCAGCATTTTTTGGCTCGCAGGCCTTGATGAGCTGGTCGATGCAATTTACGACCCAGCGATTGCCCTCCAAGATGAGGTGCGACTCATCCCGACAAATGTCGGTGTACCATGGATCTTGGAGCATCTGTTCGAAGAGGGAAAACTTCCAGCATCGATGTACGATCGGTACTTTTTTGGATACAATCAGCAGCCAGTCGTTGTTATGCCAGCCCGCCTTGATCCCATCCCACCCCAAGTTGGATTCCAATACACTTGTCATAGACTGAAGGAGCTGTTTCCCGCCAACAGACCTCAACGTCTGCCGCAGGATATTGCCACAGTTCGAGTTAAAGGGGATAAGAACAAGGACCGTCTATCCGCGAAGATCAGCAAAGACTACGTGAGCAAACTCGGCGGCGGCTCATTCTTGTACCGAGTGTCTACTCGGGCCGCCTTAGCTGCGATGATGGCCTTTTTCACCCCGGTCATTCACAATAGAGACTTGGACAACGAGTTGGGGCCGGGCATTTATACATCCGATTCTCTAGAATGGGTCCTGAAATTCGGATCCGTCAACAGTGCTTTGTTGGTCTTTAAAGACCCCGATTTCCGCAATTTAGACGTTTGGAGGCCCTCTATGCCCGAGTGGCAGCACATTATCGCGGCTTGGACCCGAAAATCACGGTCGAATGCACCGGATTCGGTACCTCTAGGATGGAGAACAGCAGACGTGATTCAAGGGCCTATCTCGAAGCCAGATTCGCCAAAGAACTGTCTGCCAGAACCCGGAGACGTCTCACAGACTGTTGCAGTCAGTTATGCAGGATGTGGAGCGCTTTCTGCATCACTAGCGATGATAATCTGGCTCGAGTAGATGTTCCCTGGTGACCTTGACCCTTCTGACGTTTTCACATTATCACTAGCTTTATTCTCGATCACACTTTGGATTGTGGAGACGTAACCTGACCACTCTTTTGCTGTTAGTACTTGCTATATGTTAACTACGATACGTCTCCACGAATAGCCACAGCCACTAGTATTATCATGACCAATTCACCATCATCATGAGAACATCCAATGAGAATTCGTAGTTCCGGAGCAAAACGCCATTAATGTATGTCGAGCGCAATCAGATTTGTGGACAAAACCCGCTGAAATGATATACCTGGTATAGCCCATCAGATACATCAGACACATCAGACACATCAGACACATCATCTCGAATTTTACAATCAACTGGTAAGATCTGAATGAGCACCACTACAGATGTGTGATTGCACGATACGACCAGGTGCCCCCAGCTGTTATTTATACCCCTTCACCTCCAAAGCATGATTCGGGAGGGGAAGGCTATGCTCTCATGAGCTTTCTACATTTGCCTTACTATCGGGGGAGCATTTTGGATATGATTCGACAGCTTGGGTCTGCAGCACGTGGGATACACAAGCCTGGAAGCGTATCACGGAAACAGGATTCGGCTGATCCCCGCTTGATCAGGGTGATAATGCAGGTGCGGTTTCCTATACATTTTGTTATCGGCTTAAGGTAAACATGGGGTAATAGAAAATGCGGGATGGACGCACCGGGCCGGTTTATGTTCTCAATCGGGGAATTTACGTTATAGGCGAGGCGACAATTAGCTTAATTAGTGGGGTGCGTTTGCTTGTGGCCACCCAAGAAGCAAAGGAAGCTTTAGATCCGTCCGATTACAGCTAATCGAATTCCAACAGCTTATCAATTCCTTGAACAGACCCGCAAAATCAGTCGCTTACATTCGCTCGTTCGGCCTCGTGGTGGAACCCGAAAAGTGTCCCCGGCCCGGCCAAACGCGGGGTCCCCAGCCTGACCAGCCTGATCTTCCCCGTGGAGAAATCGTTTTGGGAAGTTCAACCCGATTGAGAACTACAAATGTGTCAATTCTCCTGGAATAGACGGGATATTGACCCAATTCCAACTTCCATCGCTCCTCAGCCTCACGACCCTTCCGAACTACCCAGAAATGACCACCGACGAGGTCCCCGATATATATAACGCTTCTGGAACAGAAAAGAAGGATATCAGCGCATCAAATCCGGAAGACCTCGCACTTCGGGATCTTGATACCGAAGAAAAACACAGCCATGGAGAATCTCATCAACTACCGGAGTTGCAGCGGAGGCTCAAAAGTCGACATCTGCAGATGATCGCGATGGGTGAGCACCCCGAATACATGTTCTTTTCTTAGAGTTAATTCTCACACATATTTATATAGGTGGTGCTATCGGAACAGGTCTTTTCATCGGTACCGGGACTGCAATTGCCACTGCTGGTCCAGTGGGTGCGCTACTTGCTTACACCTTTGTCGGATCAATTGTTTACTCGGTGATGACGGCTCTAGGTGAGGTCGCTACCTACCTGCCTATCCCAGGAGCCTTTGCAGCATACGCAAATCGCATTATTGATCCCAGTCTGGGGTTTGCAATGGGCTGGATTTACTGGTTTTCGTGGGCTTCGACATTTGCCCTTGAATTAACGGCTACGGGCCTTATAATTCAGTTCTGGGATGATACAGTTCCGATGGCTGTTTTTATCGCGGTCTTCTGGGTTGTTATTATTATTATGAATATGTTTCCCGTCAATTGTTACGGTGAGATTGAGTTTTGGCTCTCGAGTATCAAACTTATCACCGTCGTCGGATTCATGATATTCGCCATCTGCATGAATGCCGGAGTGGGCCAGGAAGGTTATCTAGGGTTTAGATACTGGACTCACCCCGGTCCCTTCGTTCCTTATTTGATCGAGGGCCAAGACGCTCTGGCTAAGTTCATTGGATTCTGGGCTATTCTCATAAAAGCCGGATTCTCATACCAAGGCACCGAGCTTGTTGGTATCGCCGCGGGTGAAACCGCCAACCCGAAGAAGAATGTGCCTTCCGCGATCCGTAAGACCTTCTTCCGAATTGTGTTCTTCTTTATATTCACGGTCTTCTTTATCGGAATTGTCGTCCCTTCTGATGACGAGAATCTTGGAGAAAGCAACGGTGCAGATGCAAACTCGTCTCCTTTCGTCATCGCCGCACGACGAGCTGGTGTTAATGCTTTACCGAGTATTATAAATGCGGTTCTGCTTACCGTCGTGCTTTCCGCTGCCAATTCCAATGTTTATAGTGGCAGCCGAATTCTCGTCGGGCTGGCTAACGAGGGTTTTGCTCCTCCCTTTTTTGCCAAAACAACCAAGCACGGTGTACCCTATGGTAGCGTTGGCTTCACAGCTCTTTTCGGCCTATTGGGCTTCCTTAACTTGTCAAACACGGGTGCTACCGTTTTCAACTGGTTGATGCAAATTGCTGGATTGGCTGGCTTTATCACCTGGGCATCTCTAAACGTTATTCACCTGGCATTTATGAGAGCGCTGAAAGCGCGAGGCATACCGCGCGACAGCCTTCCTTACAAGGCTACCTGGCAGCCATTCTTTTCTTGGTATGGCTTGTTCTTCAACGTCCTTATCATTATCACCCAAGGCTTTACTGCTTTCATTCCGACATTCAGCGTCACGGACTTTTTCATCAACTATCTCAGTCTCATATTGTTTGCGGTACTATATTTTGGCCACAAAATTGCTTTCCGCACAGAATTCGTGAAGCCGATTGAGGCTAACATTGACACTGGTCGGTATGAAGACTGAGGCAAACGTCTTCCCCGGTCTATCTGCAGCCAAGGACATTGTAAATAAATTTTGGAATTTCTAATAGCCAGGGATATGTTTAGCTTTCTGTTTCTCTCTTCCTACTTTCCCTTACTCCTCTGTCGATAGGACTCTTGTGGAAATTTACAATGGTTTCGGTAGCCCCAGGGAGTACCTCTGTCCCGCATCTATCAAGGAATGTTACATTATGTGTCCAGCTGGTCGAAATTAAGGCGGGATGCCGAATTAATTTGTTTGAGAGCTTGGAATGGGATGGGTCCCACAATTTTCGAAGGCCGTCCATGATAGAGCCGGCAACACGTCAGGCGATGGAAACCGGATGAATGTCCATCCACAGGCGTCAATGATATGCGCAGCATTCTCAAAAGGGTATGCAAAGAGTCGAACAATGCACTATTTGAGCTTGGTTATGCAAGATGAGGTTATACTTGGGAGATGAAAGAATACACTATCCAACTCTACAACTCTTTACTGACCTTCACTGTTTTGCTATGCAGAAGTATATAGAAAGCTCTTTAATACAAGATGGTGATTAGAGTGTTCAATGTTTTGAATTTACGTGAAGTACCTAGCCAGGGCTGGAGAGCTTTACGCTTTCGGGTTAAATAAATTCATCCATAGTGATGTCAGCCGCGAAGTCATGTCCGACACCTAAAAGGACGAGTGATGACTTAATCTTTTAGTGCCTACGTTGTTCAGTTATAAGAGACACTCCGCACTGACTCACGTTAAACTTATTGTGGTACTAGGAATTGGTATTTGCTGACGTGTCTTTGAGGATCTACTGAAGGTACAGGATATCCAAAGTTTGAATGTGGATAACTGATCCCGGAAGACGCGATCGTCAATTTATTTCGAGGCCATAAGGCAGTGTAGTATTGCAAATCCCCGGGGGTGGGAAGAAAGAGAAGAGCAGAAAAGAAAAAGGAAGAAAGAAACACACAGACAAGGATGCATGTGCGGAGATTGGGACCCGTATCCCGTCCCTTTGATATCTTCATCACTGATACCTCATGACTGTCTTTCATCTGGCTTTTCTTCTTCTCTACTCGTCTTCAGTATCTTGAATGAAGTACTCTTTCTTCACAGATCTGGCTTGTAACAGCAAGCAACCTCTTCCACGCGCTTGGAAATCTCGGCGTTGTAAAGGCCCTCCTCAGGCATAATAACAAAGATGGTGAGGTCGTCATAACGACCTTCGCTATCCAAATTCAGGCTTTCATGCATCAATAACCTTGGTCAAAGCGACTTCGTGGCCAAATGACCCTGTGCACTATACTCCCTCGTACTCCTCGTTGTTATGGCCGTATGCGGATTCTTCCGCATTTTGTGCTTCATCTCGCGCATCTCGCGCGTATAAGGTGACACTAGCACCGTATTCTACACGCAAGGAGCAATGCCCTCCCGAATCCCTAGCTAAGTAGGATAATTGCAAAATCATATACCTATTAAGGTTTCCGTTAAGCTACTATATCTCACAAGTGCTATGTAGTGTGGTTAGTTAAAAATCTGACAATCCTATCCTACTAACTGACATTTTGTTACTTTGTTTATAGGATTGTAAAATATATAAAACTCATGCATGTAGTAAAGTAGTTTGCCACTATGTGTTACCCGCCAAGTATCGCATATGGTTAGGATCGTAGTCGAACGGCCACTCACTCTACATGATTGTCACCTGAAACTTGGCAATTAGCCTAAAAGGCTGAACAACTTATATAGCGCAATCTGTTGTCGGCCAGGAATACTGCCAAGGAGTATTTACGAGCACCACTTGTAGTACAAGAAGCCTAAAGATACGAAGGGATCTACAATCAAGCGGCTAAATTGTGCCACCCACTTGCCTAGAGGCAACTCTATAAAGGTTGGGAAATTCCAAATTCCCATATGGGATCACTCCGTGTTTTGCCTCATCACTACGCGGTCTGTTGCTGCGATCCAACCTGCTGATATCTTATACCCTTTTCCTTAAAAGTTACTATGTCGGTCTTCATACCTGATATGTTCGTGTCATTTATGGCTTCTACTGTCAACGTCAACCCTCACTTTGACAAAGTCCGGGAGGAATCAGAGCAATGGCTCTCAAGGTATGCTTCCCTGGGACACTGTCTTCCAGACAGTTGGAATAACTAGGCATAGTGTGTGCGGATTTGGCCCGAGACAGTCGAGTGCTCTGCATGGTCTAGATTTTGGATTTTTCTGCGCGGTGGTCATCCCTTTTGCAGATGAAGCAAAGCTGCGCCTCTTATGCGATTGGGGCAATTGGGTACACTTTAACCATTTCCCCCTTTTCAACCTGGATATTCAACTCCAGTTATGTGCTGACTACATATGCAGATATTTCCCTTCGATGACGGTAAAGACATTAATCTATAATACTATATCTCCAATGAAGAAATGACTAATACCAATAGCATTTGATAATGGTGCATTGAAAGATGATCAAGTTATGGCTCAAAGAATGATTGGAGACCTGATCTCCGTTATGGAAGGGAGCCTAGAAGAGCCCGAAGAACCTCTACTAAAGGCATTCCAACTGACATGGAAGCAAATATCAGAGGTGAGAATTGATCTATACAACTTTGTTAATTCCTCTCAGCTAATGGCAAAAAGGCACCCAAAGGTATGATAAGTATTTTCCTGATGTCTGATCTCTACCTACATTAAATTCAGGTGTTCAGAAACGGTTCGCAAAATATATGAAGGGATTTTGTCGGGCCAATCTAGAGCAGGTCCAGCGCGAACCATCTGGCGACATAGCAGATATCGATGAGCTAACCGACATGAGACGCGGACTTATTTGCACAACCCCCATCTTTGCGTTGATTGAGTGAGCTTTACTCCTCTGTTGCTCAGAACTAGAAGATCTGCAAGCTTATAAGCGAACGGCAGATACGCATCTGACCTTGACCTGCCGGATGAAGTGGTCAATCACCCTGTTATAGAAGAGCTTCGTGTTATCATCACCGATATTGTTTGGATGTATTAATTCCCTCATGCCCATGATCCATGCCATTTCTAACCCATACAGCCAAAACGATATTGTCTCTTACTTTAAGGAGCAGGTAGGCCGATATATAATAATGGATCTTCGGAATGAATTATCTAATACTTCCAAAGGACCTTGACGAAAAGCACAATCTTGTGACTGCATACCTGCTACAGGGATATCCTCTCCAAGCCGCATTCGAAAAGTCCGGGAATTTACTTCAGTCGCGCTATCGTGACTGGTATCGCAATTTTGCCCAGCTTCCATTCTGGGAGGAGAATATTGATCGTCAGGTACAGTTGTATCTTTCAGGGGTCCAGAATGTGGCTTTGGCCAATTTGAATTGGAGGTTTGTCTCTCTACGTTTCTTATACTTCACTTGTTTCCTAACCATATGACGGGTTTCTATATTTTAGTTTCCGGACAGATCGGTACTGGTATGGCCAAAATGACAAAGTGAGATCTACTAGAGAAGTCACGATCCCACTACAACCAGTAGTAGAGGGTTGAAGAGCCAAATTGTCCTCGCTGGTGGGACATATATAGGTTACCTGAGAGAGATTGTTACAGGGTAGGTTTACTATGTTTACTATCTCTGCGGTTCTCGTAAGAAGTATTCATCTTCCATGGGGCCTCAAAGCAGCGTGTTCAAGGTAGCGATTTTCAACAGCCGATTTACTAGGGTTGGGTAAGCGTTAAAAGACTTCTCAATTCATAGAATTGTTCCTGGTCCTGCTAAACAAAAAGAAACCATTAGGTTTCATCCTCGAGTGCAAGGGTAGACATAGTAGACATAGTCTGAGCAAGAGCCTGCACATCCTTATCCCATTGTCCACTCAGACAAACAACAACATCCCGCTCAGGTCCTACTCCTTCGAAACACGCATTACCACCATGAGAACTCTCAAGTGCAGGCATAATTCCCTCAAGTTGGCAGAGCAACGAAAAAGCCATCAGGGCATCCGAATCATTTGCCGCAACGAACCTAACCCGACCAGACTCCTTCCAACTCGACAACTCAGACCCAACTGCAGGATAGTGAAGCCCAGGAGACACAAAATACATCTTGTCAACCTCCCAATCCTCATCCGAAGATAAGGGGATCTGCAACCCCGACGACTCACGAACAGGGCCTCTATCCAACGAAGCGAAGTTCTGCCCCGCCATGGACGTATCACCATCCGCCTGGACACCGAGAGGAGCAACAGATGTATCACCGAGGAAAAGACAGAACATACCAACAGTGTCCGATCCACCGCCCACACAGGAAACAAGCGCATCAGGCAGTCTACCCGCATTCACCGCACCGAACTAAACACGAGTCTCGGTTCCATGACAGTCTGGAACGTGCGCACGATAGTCGGATACGGTTGCGGGCCAAACGCGGAGCCGACAACACAATGCGTCGTCTTCAACTCCCTCGCCTAAACACTGAAGGCCTCATTGACTGCGTCGCAGAATGTACCCTTGTCGCCGCTGCTCGGCGCATCAATAAGGGCGACCTCTGCACCGAGTATGCGAGATAGTCAAAGCTAGATCTTTGCATTTGAAGTCCTCGGAGCCCATGAAAATGGTGTATTTCATACCGAATTGCGCGCAGAAAGTTGCTGCTGCGACGCCGTCTTGGCCAGCGCCTGTTTCAGCGATTATGGAGGTTTTGCCGAGTCGGCGCGCGGTCCCTGAAGTTGCAACAGGCTGCTGGCCAGTAGGGACAACAGGGTTGGTGGACTGAGGAACAGGTCCCTGGATGCTCGAAAGAGACAAGGTCCCGGAGGTTGCAGCAGGCTGCTGGCCAGGACGATTTGGCCTAGCACGTTGTTGATCTTATCTGGATGATTTGGCTGCCGATGACGACTCCTTCGGCAAGACGAGCAATATCAACAAACTGTTGTGGGGTCTCGACACGGAATCCGACAGCTGATTGAGTTTCCGGTGCAACCATGCCCCCGATGGAGCAGGTCCTTCACGCATCCATAAGGCTCCTCATGGGTTCCGCTAACTCCCATCCGAGATGCGATGCAAGCAAAAGAGTCAGCACGACGCAAAGCAACTTCATGTGAGCATCCGAGGTGGAAGAGGCAATGAGAGGTATGTACGACAGTCTGGCATCTCGATGGACGGGCCCACTAGCGCCTGAGGACGCCGTTGCTTCGGGTTCCAGTGATGCGGACTGGTATTGCCGCCCGCGTCCCAGTATCGGAGACGAGCCCCAATTCTGCACCTCGATGGACCAGCGATGCCGAGCAGCAGTTTCTGGTTCAGGCGGGTCGTGATCAGACCGATGAGGAGGACGAATCGGAGACGGGGTCAGATTTCTTAGGTCTCGAAGACCAGGGATCGGATGCTGACTCCGAATCTTCGGAAAACTAGCCGCGCCCGCAGTTATCAGGGCAGCGCGGTCTTGGGCCTTGCAGTTTGCAAAGGCATCTTTAATGGCTTCCATGTTGAGTAGTATGTCGCCACGCTGTCTCGATGTAGTGGATAGAAGGGATGAAAGAGGAAGCAAAAAAGAGGAGGTGAGAGAGACAGAAATTGCACGTGTTTGAGCAAACGATCTCAGCTTCTCGCCGAGAAGTCATTCGCCGAGACGACTTATGTTGGAGGCGTCGCTCAAAGGTCTGCTCGTTTACTCCCATATCCTCTCCCCCGGCCATATATAGTCCTCTCTCGATAGCCCAATGTTCATCCATGCTCTTTCTACAACGGCTTTGATTGTAGCAGCATCTTTACAAGTCGATTTTATGCATAAAATGTTGATTAATCGTCCCACCAACTGAAGCACAATGACCCCTTGCCGAGACTCCAGCCTATTTGGTAGTCCAACTATTTACCTACCAACTGTTCCCCCTCCTCGCTAGATCCAAGACTTGCAAATTGAATGTTGCGAATAGCATGTCCCTTCCACATGAGCAACATAACGAACATGAAGGAGAACACCGCAAAGAAAGCCATCATACCATAAACCCAGCCAACATCAACAGCCTCAACCCAAGGATTGATATAGAAGCTGATTGTCAATCCATACACAATACGATAAGCACCAATAACAATACCCGCCTCAGCCGGATACCGTGTAAAGCACTCGACTACATAATTCACCGTGACCGGAACACTGGCTAGCGACCCGACAGTCACAATAAAGACTGCGAGTGCGAGTACCATATAGTGCAAATGATACTGCAAAGCGGCACCAAAGATCCCCAGGCCAATAGGGTTGATCACAAGACTAGGAATCCACAGGACATGTAGTCGATATTCGGGCTTCCACACACCGCCGTTGTACCGTCGTGCCAGTGCGAGCGGCAGCCGATCATTCAGATAGTGGCCGTAGAATTGGACGACAATGATGCCAATCCAATGGCAGAACGTGAATGCCGCGTTTTGTTCCAGGGAAAACCCGTAGCCACCTTCCGAAATGGGTTTTTGGAGCCATACTGGCGTGAGTGCATTGACACCCACGTAAAATCCAAAGGAGATTAGTGTGAAAATTCCCATGATGATTGTCACAGGGCACATTCCAATTAGGAAAGGGGTGATTCCGACTTTGGCCTGTTCGATTGACGTTAGATCGGATATAGGTCCTATGGGACGGCACAGAGCCTCAGGTTTTCTATTTTCTGTACATACCGTTTCTTTCCAGGTGGTCGACAAGACAACCCTCTCCCCGAAGAAGAAAGTGGCAAATCTATTGGCCAAAATTCCACCCGGAACATTGGGGTTCCTTTCAAGGCATTCACGGTCGAATCCAGTTTCCTCGAGGAAACAGAAACAACAGATAAGCGTCAACCCCAGCAGACCGACCGTCCACCAGAACTCAACAGGAAAGAAAGAGTGCGCAGAAACAAAACCGGAGAACGTCGGACCGGCAATCGTTCCAAACAAGAACGCCATATGCAGAGCAGTGAAAGCGCGACCGCGTTGGTGCAGGAAGAATAAATCAGTCACGATGCGAGGGCCAAGCACTGTAGGCACGGCACCGAAGAAGCCGGCAAAGAGCCGGGAGATCACGTATGCGATATAGTTACCAGGATCGGTCATGAGAGCGGCCCATATCTGGCATACTAGTGTGAATAGCACACACCAGAAGATCACGGAGCTGCGACCAAGCATGTGAGATATCGGGGCGAAGAAAAATGGGCCCGCCGCCATGCCGGCTAGGGCGGCTGAATTCTGGGGGATATTAGATGGACTGATATTGGATTTGGTGATACGGAGTGTAAACTCTCTGTTAAAGGGAGTTGTAAACATACCGCATAGGACTCCTCCAGCTTCGTCTTGTTGTACAGTTTCTCCTGATCGGCCAGATTGAGCTGTCCTGATAAGGGCGCGATAGCACCAGAGAAGGATGCAAGGCATAGCACGGCCAGTATTACATATTTGCGAGTAACGGGCCAGTTCTGGGAGGGTTTAATCAGTTGTTTTCCGGGGCCAATGATGTTCGAGGGTCTTCTGTCGTACCAGAGGGTCCCGGGGGTGAGCACTAGGTTGGGGGACCAGGACAAGGTGATCTGTATGCTGCTTTTCCATTGGAGTTGGAAAAGAACGGGTCGTTTCGACATCCTGTGCTTCTTTGTGGTCCATAGCTGGCTTCTTATATTGCCTCGTCGGATCCAGTGTACCTAGGTAGTGATCAAGAACCTCCCCCTGGGAGCCGAGGTGTCTTTTGTTATCCCTTGCGTTGAGGTCTCCCTTTTTTTTTCAGCTCGCCTTGGGACACAAGATATCTTGGCGGGCTAGATCCAAAGCTCTAATTTCGCCAAGCTCTTTTGCTGAGCTCTTTGTACAGTGGGACCTCGGAAATATTAAGCTAAGCCTTTGTACCAAGTTATACCGCCCTGTATACCGCCTGCCCAGTATATACTGCTATAAGAAGTGACGGCCGCTTACGCGGGCGTAGTCTTCTTAGTGATCTTCTCAGGTAGTCTTCTCTTTTTGACAGTCTCCTTAGGTAATATACTGTCTAAGTAGGTAGTATTATCCTCTTCATACTAAATCACGTGCACACATCTTAACTGGCAGAACTGACAGAATTTGGAGGGCGGTATAACTTGGTACAAAGGTTTAGCTTGATATTTCCGAGGTCCCACTGTACGAGTAGGGGAAAGCTTGGGGGACACGTCAGCTTGGCCTTGGGTCAGTTGTGGGGTGTTTGGTGCGTACGTGGTATGGATCATATAAAATGTAAGAGCATATAAAGCTCATTCCTAACATCTCCTGCGCCTAGAATAGACGAGAGTTTGCACTTGACGGACTATCTTGAATCTGTATATTGTCAAATTTGTCAAACTTTCCGAGTTGGTTCTGATGGAAGATGATGGCCTGATATTTCAGGTGTCCACCAGAAACATCCATGGACGAACTTCAACTTCCGGTCACTTTGGGATTCTCTAAGGCTGTTATTCCCTGACTGCGGTTGAAGTGACTCGCATCTTCCGAATGAAACTGTCGGCCACTTACGCCGATAGCCCTGTCAGATCCACCTCGGAGGAAAAAATACTCCAGGGAGAAAAGGCTTCGGCGATATCTTCAACATGCCGAGAGGTCTTTCGTACAAAATGTCGACTGAATCCTGTCGGATTATTTTCTGCGTACATCATTTCATTAACTTAGACATGCACAAATTATCAATCAATCTTTTACATCGATTATATACCATCTAATCCCACCAAACCATGGAATCCAAACCAGATCTCGAGTCCCAAAAACCAACCCCACAGGTCGATTCTCCCCATGACACGGAATCAGAAGATGACCTGGCCCTGAAACCCCAGCCTTCAAACGCCTATGGCATCCCAACATGGCGCAAATGCCTCATCCTCTTTGTCGTCAGCTGGATGACCCTCGCTGTCACATTCTCTAGTACTTCATTATTGCCCGCAACCCCGGAGATCGCTACCGAGTTTTCTACTACATCGGAGATTCTCAATGTTACCAACGCAGGTGTGCTAATTGCTATGGGATTTTCATCTTTTATTTGGGGCCCTATCACGAATCTATTCGGGCGTCGCAATGCCTATAACGCAGCTATCCTTGTGCTTTGTGCATGCTCGGCCGGTACCGCCGCGGCGATCAATTTGCATATGTTTATCGCAATGCGCATTTTAGGAGGCTTTACGGGCACTTTCTTCATGGTTGCTGGGCAGACTATCCTTGCGGATATCTTTGAACCGGTACGTTGGTTTGGTTCCCATTGTCTTTGGGTTACTGACAAGAGTTGATAGACTGTGCGTGGAACAGCTGTTGGCTGCTTTATGGTTGGATCTGTCAGTGGGCCTGCCATTGGTATGTTATATCATCACTATCTCTATGCTCGTTGTCGGATCTCAGTAGCTTATTCTACAATTAGGACCCTGCATCGGCGGCATCATCGTCACATTTGCTCAATGGCGCATTATATACTGGTTGCAATTCGCAATGACTCTACTCGGCCTCGTCCTGTCTCTTCTTTTTGTCCCAAGTATCCAAGAAAAGAGCCGGGACTCCGACAAACCCTTGAAGCTTTGCACTGTCATAAGCATGTTCAATCCTATGCGCATCTTTCGTCGATTTGTCTATCCCAATGTCTTTCTTGCAGTAAGCATTATCTTCCAGTACTAAATCGGTACCTCCAGAGTACCTCCAGAGCTTATCGAGTGACTGACTAACAAGCAATAGTGCCTCACATGTGGCCTTCTTTCTACATTCCAATACGCACTTCTCACCTCAGCCCGCTCAATTTTCAATCCACGTTTCAACCTAACGTCTCCCCTCGTCAGCGGCCTATTCTACCTCTCCCCGGGAATAGGCTTCCTGATCGGAAGTGTCGTTGGCGGCAAGCTGTCCGACCGCGCCGTGAAGAAATGGATTGTTAAACGAAACGGTGTGCGTCTGCCTCAGGACCGACTGAACAGTGGTCTTGCCACCCTATTTGGGGTCCTCCCAGGTGCGACCCTGATTTATTGCTGGACCTTGGAGGAAGAAGTGGGTGGTATGGTTGTCCCAATCATTGCCGCTTTCTTTGCGGGGGTAGGGCTTCTGGGTGCTTTCAATGGGCTGAATACTTATTCGGCTGGTGAGTGTTGTACCTTTGTACCTTTGTCCTACTTACAAACTAACTATATATCTCCCAGAGGTCATGCCGCAAGCTCGTTCGGAGGTCATCAGCGCAAAGTACATGGTGCAATATATCTTTGCTGCCGCAGCGACGGCGGCTGTTGAGCCGGTAATCGGTGCTATTGGGGTAGGATGGACATTTACAATCTGTGAGTCTTCTCAATGAGATTATGATTGAGACATATCTAACCATCCGTTTAGGTGTATTCTTCGCTATAGCAAGTGGCTTCATTGTGCTTGCTATCACGAAATGGGGCCTTGACATGCAGCGATGGTTTGAAAAGAAGTTCAGCCTCGATGTGAAGACTTGACGACAACGATATGACGATCTCTTTTCCCATTTGCATTTATGTCTTTGCACCTTAGGCGATATGGAACGTCTGCATGATAGAGTTGGTTTATAGATGGTGATAGACAGACATGATGATTTCGTGAAATATAATAAATATAGAATTCGATACCAGTCTTTGACCATATAGAGCCTGCAAAAGGAAACATATTATACCATTTAAAGACACATTACTCGTTTCTAATTAGGTATACAATGTATTATTATGCCCATCTAGGCAAAGAAGATCTACGGGTTGCTGCCCAGATGGGCAGCAAATTGATTAGTCAGCTTCTCAGAAGCTCGGCCAAATCCCAAAATTGCCGAAGACTCGGGTAAGAACTTCAAATCTCCGACCGCATCCGGACGGCATCTTTTTCTGCACCTGAAAAGCCTGAAGATAAGGGAATTTGTCAGATGGCACGAAAAAGACATACGGAAGAGCAAGAACAGCAAGGTCGGGAGTCCCAAAGAAGGAAATTTGTCGCGTGCGTATTCCAGATACCTCACGCCGAACCCACCGAGAACTGACGCACGGCATCAACAGCTGCCAAAGATGCCACTCGCATAAAATCAAATGTTCTGGAGACCAGCCGTGTAGCAAATGCCGCACGGTAGGACTCGCTGATGAATGTGCCTACGCCACTCGGGATCGCCAGGTGAAAGTTAGTGAGAAGTATGCAAGCCACAGGTTATTATTAGACCAAGCCTTTAAAAAGAGTATCACACGTGTCAGGTCAGGAAGCTAAACCATCTTCTCCAGCTATTTAGAGCAGATCCTTGCAGAGAATCAGCGGCTCAAGGAACGGTCGATCACCTCGGCTCAAGTTGCCGAGACCAACGATCACTCGCAGAGGTAGATATCCCTTGACTTTATGCGAAAGATGAACTACATACTGAGATTGCGCAAAAGAGCCCCTTCCAAGGCAGCAGATGCCCCTGATGGAACAGGTATTCAGAATCCATTGATTGGAGATCGAGCCTGGTTCCACAGGTATGATCCCTCTTCGCCACCCATCTATATCGGCGAGGCAGCATGTTCAGCATTCGCAACACGGTTTCGGCGTTTCTTGTCGGGAAATAGCGCGATGCCACATATTCCTCGAACACAGTATGAGCGCGAAGAGACAATCGCCACAGCGAACGAAGCCGATATCCAGTGGCCGAGCCTTCACCATGCTCGGTTGTTGGTCCGGATAGCAATCCATCAGATCGGACATCTGTACCACCTCATGATGCGCAAGTCGACACTAGATAAACTGGAAGAGATCTACCAGACACAAGACTTTGACTGCACGGCTAACAAGTGTAAATTCTTTGCCCTGTTCGCCTTCGGCCAGGCGTATTCAATCCGATCTGAGCCCAATTCTGGCTCCAGGGTACCGGGCACGTCATACTTTGCTCGATCAATGAGTCTGGTCCAGATTCTGCCGGAGAGAACCAGTGTTACGCACTTGGAAACCCTGTTATTGTTGGTATGTGGCTCAGCATGTCCTATTGTTCGACATAAGAGTACTTACCATATCCCAAGTCTCTTTTTTCATACTATCTCAACCGGCGCCATTCGGCGTATATTCTCATTGGAAACGCTATGCGGATGGGTTTGACCATCGGCTTGAACCACAATATCCCAGAATCACAGCTAATTGACCCAGTGGAGCGCCAACACCGCATCCAAATATGGTGGACAATCTACATCTTCGACCGGATGTGGGGATCCAAAATGGGTCTCCCGATGCAAATCCTCGATGAAGATATCCACGTCGACATGCCCTCAACCATCTCCCCACGCTGGCGCCATGAAGAAGAACTCTCCGACTCGGAATACATGACCGCCAACATCAAGCTGGCACGCATAGTCGGCGAGACCATCACCCGTCTATACAGTCGGCGAAAGTACCAAGAGACCTTCCTCCAGCGCGTGCAGAAACTCCTCAAAGCCCTGAAAAACTGGGTAGAAACACTCCCCGAGTCCCTCAGACTGAACATGGAAGACCTGGAATCGAGCAAGAAACCCGTCGTCTCGCTCCACATGGCCTTCAACCAATGCGTGATCCTAACTACGCGCCCAACACTACTGCACCTCCTGATGACATTAAGTAAGAAGAGTAAACCCCACCCCGATACCAATAATACCGGTGGGGCCGAGACCGAAGCGGAGAGCGAAGATGTATCCGTTTCCCAACCCGTCCTCACCCTAAGCGAAGCATGTATCCATGCAGCGCGACATTCCCATTCCATGATCCTGACACGGTGGATCAACGGGTCCATGCCAACCTTTGGATATTTCCACGCCCACTACCTCTTCTCCTCAGCGTTGATCCTGGCAATGTCTAGCTTCGTTCCGGTCGGCAGTCCAACTGATATGACCGGGTTCGACTCCGCGCTTGATCTGCTGCGCTCCATGACCGAGAATGGGAATTTGGCTGCGGCCGAATTCTATCACAACCTCGAGCAGGTGAAGGTTTGTCTGGCTACGTATCGAGGATTGAGGCGCAGTAAGGGGAACACCGATGTGGCTGCTGGAAGAGAGGCTTCTACAAGTAATACCAATGCTAGTGCTACTTGTAATTCTCCCCCTGGTGCTGGTGTACCGGCTTTGTCCGGGCCTTCATCGGATTTACCAGCTACTACTCCTTTCCTGAACACCGCGCCACTGAAACGATCGACGTCTATACCCGCGCCCTCGTTAATACCCGCGACACATCATGTCCTTGCTTCTGCCACCACTCAACCTGTCCACAGCCATGGAATCGATGCATATGTCTATCCCTTGAGGGATACTGTCAGTGGGTACACGACTGAGATGGCGTTTCTAGAGCCGACTATGCAAGATTTCCTGGCGCAGTCAGATATCGACCTTGGGCTGTTGCATCCTGTCGATGCGTTCTTCAACGAGGCGGAGAATCTATATACATGTCATGAATTTTGAGCCTGATTGGCCAGGAAATTAAATATTAATGATGATACGCACGTTCGAAACTTTTCTGGTCTGAGTGGAGTTGTCAATTGACTCGACACTCCAATGCTTGGTGGTATTCAGGTCAAGATACTCTATCATGCGAACAGAAATACCCCCGAGAATAAATGCAAGACACAATCTTATGACAAAACAGTATTGATGAAGATAAACCGAAATCATAATTGAGGCATCAGATGAACAAGAATTTCCAAAGTGACGAGGGACGCGTAATGGATAAAACTTGCATGGTATATGTCGTTAAAGCCAGCAGGCAAAAGCAGATGCATCGCTTAAAGTCACTCTTTCCGCCAAGCAAGCCGGGGTATAGATCAAACTCCCATAATTACATGAGACAGGTTGGAGAACGCGTGTGCTTAGAGTTCGGTGTCAACACCGAAACCCGAACTCCGATCCATGCCGTGAAAGGAGGTCCATGCAGACAAGCCAGGCTCGCTGGGAAGAAAGGTCTCTGGTCGACATTTCTTCCAACCAGCGAGTCGCTTTATCGATCTTCTTAGTGATATCGACAGCCTTGGCAGTGCCTACATGAGTGCGAGTGAACATCTCCGTGAGGAGGATGGTAGTTGACTGCATGATGTTGTGCAGGATACACCACCATGGAGCGACGCCATACAGCCAAGTCAGGTCTGGCTCCTCAGGCAGCAGGTCGAGCATTCGACCCGCCATTTGAACGCACAAGATTGCCATCTGGTCACACACTGTTCCCGGGGAACTTGCTTCAGATGACTGTTGAGATAGATGGCGGATACAGGGCTGCAAGATTATCAGCTTGGTGGCGTAGAATTGGAAAGCAAGGCTAGCACGCTGCTGTAGAAATTGATGGGTTGTATCTAGTTTTGTAAAATCGAACTCTGCCGGGAGACGAGACAGCCAGTTGTCGGCATGGTTGTTTAGTGTGGGAATGGCGGTTTCGATCTCGAGCCATGACTGTCGCGTTGCTCTTGGAGCGTAGAAGATATTAATAGCCTCCCGTAGGAGATGAGCCAAGTCCACTGCGTACAGAAAGTACAGGGAGGAGTTGGGTGTCAGATTCTCTGTCCCTCTCTGACTAGCTCTTTCTTCTTGTTTGCCCTTGCCTGACTCTTGCTGTTCCGGCGTTCTAAGAGTCACGCTCTCATATGGTGAAGCAGCCGTATCGGAAATTAAGGAGGTGAAAAAGGCATTCCGAGCCCTTTTGTCGGTAATGATTTGCATAACACGCGTGTCCCAAAAGTCCTCCTCTGCAAAGGGAACGGGGAAGGGGGTGGAGCAAAAGATGTCCCCCGTGCCAGGTGGACGGCCTGTCGTCTCACATAGCACCATATCCAACATAAACAGCGCCCACCAAACCCGATATCGAAGTTCTTTTGAGAAATGGGTGATGCTCTCGCTTTCGCTTCGAATGTTTAGGCCCATAGCCACCGCGGATCGAATTGCAATTCCAATGAATCTCCATGACCTGGATGAGCAAGTCACATAGTTAGATATAGATCACGTATAAATACGGAAGGGAGGGAAGGCGAAGACCAACCTGTTAACTTGACCAACCGATAGGAGGTAAAAAGCAGCCAAGCCCTCCACCTGTGCCTGTTGCAAGTCGGGATGATCTATCACGTTACTTACATTCAGCCTCCACGCCCGTGCAAAATAAGTCTGATGATCATCGCAATTTGGTTGAGGCTGATCGATGAGGAAGGAGTGTCTGGTCGCAATGGCGAACACCAGGTTTAGCACTATAATCCACCGTTTGCCGGGTCGCACATTTGGATTCGCGTAAAAGGATCGATACTGATTCAGAAAGATTGCCTTTCCAATAATCGGGAAGGTAGGATGCACAACATGGAAGTAGGTGTCGACAAGCCTGTTAGCGATCTGTTGTGGAGGCCGGCGTGCGAGGTCGATATCGTCGAGAACCAGAATTTCCGAGTCATCTTGGAAGTAGTTCACGGAAGAGATCGAAGGGCGTTCGAGGGTATGTTCGATTCCTTTCGAGCTGCTATGGTCAAGGTCGCGTTTGAGTCTGTACAACCATGCCATCTCCGAATGTTCACCCACAACCCCCGTCGATTGTACTTTTTCATCACGATCGAAGTCCTCTTCGGTGTAGTCTACAGCCCCGGAGGGAATAGATATAGGAGGAACATCTGAAGAAAGCACTGATTGATTGATATGCCCGCTTGGGTTGGTGAATAAGGCAGGGACAGGGGTAGGGGAAAGGACTTGGCTGAGCGGAGTGCGTGCGTTTAACTCCTTCAGTGTTTCATCGACCCGATGGGCCGACGAGGCATCCAGCTTGGGATAAAGATCGCGGAGCAAAGCATCAAAGGTTTCAACCCGTGTAGTTAGATCGTTCAGCTGCCTATGACTTGTTAGAGACAAGTATTGAGCCAGGTGAAAAGTTTACCCGTGGACCTACTTCACCATCTTCTCTCTTTTCCGATCGCCATACGAACACGGGACATTGGAATCCAGACATCGATGACAGGCCGGGCGATGGCCACTACATTTGGCCTTTTGTTCACGGCAATTTCCACAAGCTCGACTGACTCGACCACTGCTGGTCCAACTACTGGATTGTGCGTTCCGGGGGATAGCCACCTTAGCATTCACGCGGTCGGTTGTGTTGGATATAGGATAATCACGGATACCACGGTGATCACGGTGATCACGGTTATCACGAGGGATTTCGGTATTGACCTCAAAAGGAGAAGGTTGCGGGTATTCAGGGACGGCCCAGTCATAATTGAATTCATTTTCCAGGTTCGCATAGTTCGAATATTCGGAATACGGGGCAAAGTTCTCATCCATATCGCTGTTAGGATATAGTCTGCAAAAGGATTTGAAGGATTTTTCGCCAAACGCGAGACGCTAGCGGAACATCAACTCATAAGGCCACACAATAAGAGCTGTGGAAGAATAAAATCCCCCTTGCACGAGAGTAAAAAAAAAGTAAAAATAAAACAAAAAATAAAAATAAAAAAATACTCCGTACAAAGTGGTCGATCCCCGTACTGTGAATTTGTCGTAAAGTGGGTTTCAACCAAAATCGGGCCTTCTGGTATGTCGGAGGTCTTTGCCGGTTCGCCACTAATAGCGCTAAGGCCAATAAGCGCTTCGCTTTGCACGTTGGATGGTAATTTTGGCATTGGAACCCATTCAATATGGACGGGTTGTATCGACGGAGTATATATGGTAGTTCATTTCTTTGGGTTTGAACCTTGGAAGCATCCATGGTTTCCATAAGAGTCATATGGAACCTGATCTCTGATAGGCCATGACTCGTGTTCGGGGGGGTTTGGACATTCCAAATCTGTCGCCCTCTTTCGGTCCGAGATCATTCCAAATCTCATTGATAGGTTGGCATTCATCCTTGTTCCAGGACTCGACAGGGTGCATCATGGATCCATTTCATGAAACGACATTGTTTTGGAGAGAACCACATACCGCTCGCGGTAAGGTTTACCTAAGCGTTCCTCTCCCTTCAAGCCTCTTGGGGAATTTTGCAACATCGTTCCTGAGCTTTCAGACTCGGGGAACACGGAAGATTATAATAGGGCTTGTCTGGGTCGAGGGGTGCTTTTCTATCAATCACGTTGTCTTGTTGGCCTTGCCTCGGTTCGGGTGGGTCGATACTCGTCCGTCGTCAAAATGGAAGACCCACTGATGCCTGCGTCCTTCGGTCCCCACAGCAAGACAACCACCACAACCCCATTGACGGAATTGGCTTTTGTTGGATCCCCAGGTCTCTTGTGACAAGTCGACAGGTCTGATTGCGCTATCAGCTGCGGCTGGCAGTGGGGCAGCTGAATGTCTACAGCACTGCGGCAGAGTAATCCAAGCACCCGGTGAACCTGCGAAGGGAGGAGACTGATCCTGCGTCTCGTCAACGGTCATGCTAATTTGGTGGCTGATTTGTTGTGGCCAGTAGCTCTCCTCGTGTACGGGGTAGATCAGCTCCGCATCATGGGCTTCGCGGCCGTCGTAAGCGACTGGGCGGGGTTTTCCTTCGTCCTCCTGCATAAGGGCGGCTCGTCAAGAGACCAACCAGGCATTCAGGAGCTTACAGCTACAAAGAGCCAATGAATCAGCAAAGCTATCGCATTACCTGTTCATTCGGAGAACAGAAGAAGCCGCCCATAAGGGGAAGGCTCAGAATCGACGCTCAAACACGATGGCTTTGCTGCTTCACTAACTCTGCGTAGCTGTAAGCTGCTGAATGGTTCTCTTCCCGGGGTGGAATGACGACTGCAAATGGGCGTGCTGATCAGGCTAAGCCCAACCACACGGACTCAAAGGACCGGTCCTCTGTATAGCTGGAAAATGTGCATCAAAGTCTTTTCCGGAGCCTGGGGTCCTTTCGGCTCCACTGCTCGAGTTTCTAGTAATTCGCTATGGGCAGCAATCCTAGCACGGCCTGTGATTTGTGAGGCCTTGTGAGTACCAGAAGTCTGCAGTTAGCACTTAAACCAGGTGAGACAGGTGACACAAGACGTGAACGAAAGCCTTGGTCTTGGCTTGATCCCAATAGTGCACGTATTGGGAGTGCCATGATATATGTGACCCATGATATAGCCATGACATGAACCGTGACATGAAGTGGTGGTACTCGTATGTCACTGCAAGCTGTGCTCAAGACCGGTGTGACTGGGGCATGCAGTTTTGCCACGAGGCTATGAGTGTGTTGGGGAGGACAGATCTGCGGTATTGTCGAAAGAAGGTTGGCCCGTTGATCCATGGATGACCCGGTTACATCATACCGAGAGGAGGCGCACTAAGCATAAAAACCATTGTGATCAGCAACATCGAAACAGGATGAAGCCCTGGCATGCTTACGGAAGAAGGATATGACAATTAATGGCGCGTGATGGGCGATTCCAGTCAATTTTTGAGGTGGTTTCAGCTTCCATGATTTCACCGCACTGCCAGTTCCCGTGACAGTGCGGGTGCATGGTCAAGTTTCATAAGCTCCAACGACCAACTTCGTCCATCCAGTACAAGAAAACCTCGACACGTTCTCAGCGGGTACCAGCAGTTATGATTCGGAATCCTCGAGGTGCTTCAGGACGTGAGGATAGGGATGGACTTGGGAATGCGTTGCTCCTGCTTTTTCTGTTAGTGGAACACACACAAACCCATTCAGTCATCATTCAGTGTCATTCTTGCATGCAAATTCCAGACACCAATTGAAAAAGATCTCCGCAAGCTCTGTGTTGAGGGTACCTAGGAGGTGTTCAGATTGGGTGTAGCTAGGAGGTGATGGACAGGGCTTGGGGGCAAGCCGGAAATCAACTCCGAATGGCGTCGGACCAATCAGGGTGGCAAAAGGACGAACATCATGGGCTTCTCCGCCCTTATTTTTTAGGCGAAATTGGAATTTCCGCTCCGAGCTTATCAGTGGCGCCAATAGCTCGTGGAGAAACCTGCTTTGGGGGAATCAAGCCACATCTTTGACCTGCTCAACGGGATTACAACCACCTAGGACGCAAGCCGTCACATCGCAAAAGGGCGTTGAAAGATCCCAAAAGGCCATAGGCGCGAAATTCTATCTCTTCATCGGTCTCGACGGAATGTTTTGATTCTACAGCTGGCTATCGTTATGCATCTAGTCTACAAGAGACAGTCTGGATGTCGTAGCACGGGCTAGAAAATCGTGTTTCTATGCTTAGTCTCTAGTTGTCCAGATAATATGCGCCTACCGGCTGGAATAGGTCGGTCTATGCATGCTCTGCACGCAGGGAATGCTCTAGAAACCTGGGATTTAGGGCTCAGAACTAGACTCCCCAGGATTCAATCATCTTCATCATCGTTTCCCACGGGTGTCCATTGACTCCATTGATTCAATTTGTATGATATCTGGAAATGAACGGCTGCTATTGTATGCTTCATAGATCCGAGGATTATAGGTCGCCTCAGGCATTAAAATCATGTGATCATGGCAATTCACGTGACCGTGGTATCTCCCCTTTGCGAAGACTATCTCTTGCAAGCACTCATGGACGCATTGCGATATTTGAATTATCTAGTTGCAGTGAAATGCAAGCATAACGGCATACAGAAATGTCTTTGCGCGGGCCCATGCGGCGGTCGCACTTGAGGCAAGTGAGCGCGGCGAGTTTGGAGAGCAGCTCCACCCACTCACTGGAGGCTTCGAACCGTGACCACGACCACGACCAGGCCACAGATGATCGGACTGTCAGGTTGTCCTCAGCAAGCTGGACACGGCACCAATGTGCGCTTTGGGTGCACGATGAGACGTTTTCACGTGAAGAGATTTTGTTGAATCCATCGGCTTTCGGCGAAACTGAAGTGCAAGTTGGAGATGTCGTCGAGATCCTGCCCATGCGGGGATCTGGCGATGCTGGTTATTCTACCCTAAAACCCGAGGCAGCTTCGAAAGCTGGTCGCGAGAGTCATGTCGAACTCAACTCGGCGTCTCAAGCGGATAACACCTCGAAATTCAAGACTCCACTGCAGAGCCGTTGTCTATTCGTGGTGAAGGCCTTGCCACCAGAAACCAAGGCTCGGAATCCTCAGTTAGAGATTTCAGTAACAAACAACATTGCCAACATCTTTGGTTTCAAGAATAGAACGCAAGTTCTATTATCCATTGTGGATCGAGACCAATGTGCGGCGTCTCACGTCGACATCGCCTTTCGCGATCAATACATGGTCCGATCGGACATGTGGAGACTAGTCATGTCGGAGTTGTCAGATAAAATCATATACAAAGGACAAAAGATCATGTTTATGGGGAGCATCAAAGCCACTGTCAAAAACATCTTTATCCGAGAGAAGAAATGTCTTTCCGGATATTTCTCGCCAAAGACGATCCCTATTTTCCGAAGCGAGTCCGCCAAATATGTCCTATTCATTCAAATGTCGAAAGAAATGTGGAACTTTGACTCGGAGGGGACTGGAGACATCCTCTTCAGTCGGGTTATCAATGGTTTCCTACCGGAGCTCTTCAAGAGATGGGCTAATTCGGACGCAAAACATTTGGTTACCATTGTGCTTTTCACTCGAGTCGAATATGACAGGTCCAGCAATTTAAGCCAGCCTAAACTCGGCGCTGGGAACTTGAACAGCAAATCCGGACCAAACAGAGTTCCAACTCGAGATTTCTACCGTGTGGTAGTAAATGATATGGCAAGCGGCCATTGGACAACCATTCTGGACGAGCTGAAAAGGGAATTCAGGACCTTTTTGCGAGATGTGTCAATCCTGAAACCGGACGACATTGATGCTACATCTGGCAGTGGTATCAAGGGCACCTCCAAGCCAAACCTGGCGACCATTGCTGGGCACCCAAGCTCAGCTCTACGGGGAAACATCCTAGAAGCAATTCATCTCGCCTCTGCTCACCTGGCTTTCGATCATATTGATCGAGACATGGTCCACACTGGCACCTCAATCATTGTTATCACCCCCGGTAGCGGCGTTTTCGAGGTCTCTTACGAGTCCTTGGCTTCTACAACAGAAGCTCTTGCGAACCGAGGCATAGCAATTGACTTGGTCTGTTTGAGTCCGATGCCTCTGCATTCTGTTCCACTCTTCAAATACCGGGAGCCAGTGGAGCGACATTCCGGGGATTTGGAGGGGGCTAGATTCAGTGTTAACAGGGATAGGATGTCTCCTGAGATACATCATTCCCTTTCAAGCGTTGTTAGCAGATCATCGTATCTTTCCCCAAGCTCATACCTGTCTGCAACTAGAATGAGGGAACGCGCAACGCCACAAGCCAAAGACTGGAGCTTTGGTATCCCTCATTGGCTTGACATCTCCTATTGGAACCCTGAAACATACCGAGAGGCCCGGCGAATCTTGAAAAAAGACCCGAATGCGCCTATCTCTCTTACCGTCACTCGGCCATCAAAGGCTTTCACGCCACGAGTGCGTATGTATGAGATCCAAATGATGGGAGTCATGGAGAGTGAACAAGCAAACATCACAATCCCCTACCTTACCGAAGGGCGAGGCGGAACAAGAATTCGTGGGTCGTGGCCCGGTTATAACCCGGGTAGTCGTGCTCCCCCTAAAATCCGTTCCAGGAATCCCTCATCTCTCAAGGCACAGCTTAGTGATAGTCTTCGCCCGGGGTCATTTGTTCAAAATGCGGCAGACCAAGATGAATCGCAAACTCGAGATACGCAGAGTTCACGCAAGGAAGTGATGTCTTGGATGGACCAATATGATGAAAATATTTTCGCTGTCTCTCCGAAACGGCAGCAAGCTACCAAAGCGCCCAAGGCAAAGCGACCCAGTGAATCAGAAGTCCAGGCCGCTGGAGGCGGCTTGCATGAACGGCTATCTGCCCGCTCCATCACGCGCCTTCGCCATCATGAAACGAATCCAGCGGACGAGAGTGATTCTTTGCACTCTGGACCTCGAAGAATTGACTCGAATATGACTACACCAAAAAGCCCAAGCTCGGCCAAGAGCATGTCTCCCATAAAACCAGCGTTGAAAAAGACACCGGCGCCAATGACCTCGCGAATTTCTCGGACGATTAGCTTTGCGCTTCGAGGCTTGAGTGCTACTCCCCGAGAGCCTTGGCGAGCACGGTGGTCAATGTGGAACATGCCAGTGCTATGCCCATGACAAACCAAAGAACTCCTGCCGGGTCAGTTTCCGATGCCAGGAGCATCACTTCTTTGAGTCCGTCAGAAACAGCATCCACTACATCAGTCTTCGATGTACTTTCGACATCTTCAACACCAGCCAAATCCTCCCAGACTCCTGCTAAGCCGATTTCAATCAAAATACCTCCCAAAAACCCACCAAAGGAATCCGAACATCCAGAGGGGGCAGGCCCCCATGGATCACTGCCGGTGGAAACGCCAGCGAATGAAGTTGGTCGGAGCCATGGTGAAGATCATCTGACCGACCACAAGATCGAGATCACTCTCAGCCATAGTCCACACGAGCCACACTCGCGACCCTCCCCGAGCAAAGCTTTATCTCCGTGGGTCCGATCGGTCAACCCATGCAATACTCCTAAAGACGTGCTGCGGGATACCAGCTGGTTTGGCCGTTGGCAACATGCGTATCCTCGCCCTCCACATGTGGCCGTGGTAAAGTGGAAGAGCTTGAAGTCTCCCGCGGTGCTTCCATTGACGACAGAAGAATTTCCGACAGCTAGTGTGCTTGCTTCAGACTATCTGCAGACACCGTACCGTGTCTTCCCAAATGAAGATTCCGAAGGCATTGAAGCACCAAAGACACGCGGAGTCCTTTTACGAGAAATGATCTCGCTGCGGCTTTCTCATGGCTTCCAAATCGTTGTTGGAAAGCATGTGGCCGAAGTGTCCTCACAGCCCGCCCTTGAATCATTGAACGTCTTCGATCTCCGAGGTCTAGAGCGCGATGGGCTTACAATGTTTCTCTCCAAGGGCAACACGATTCACCGACTTGTCTGCATCCAGGGGGAGAAGTTGAAGTGACCCGCTTTACGCATCAGAACTCTGCGGTGATCACTTCTCCCAGGAGGCCTACCTTTACTCTCTATCAACCGGCGATGAAAACAATATTGAGCGCGGAATATGAAGTGAAGAATATCAAGCTGGATCCAACCTCCGAAGAGTACAACTGGAACTATGCCGATAATTATGTGGCTGGTCATCGAGATTATCTCCAGAACCCAGCACAGCAGCTGCACTTCTGGCGAGTCCGTTACGTCTTGATCCCGCTTCAACTTCATGGCAATTCTCGGCGAAATTTGCAGACTTCTCATGAGGATAATGAGGAAGAAATTCATTTGCTGGGGATCAGCCAACTGACCCATATCTGGCAACGACACAAATACGTGTCGCCGGAGGAAAAGCTTTTCGAGACGTCAAACCCCAAGCGAGACCAGAATCCTTTGAACATAATGTACCAGACACGCAATCCATCAGAAGTCGTTACGGCCGAGCTGGACCGTTTACTACTCACTGATCCAGGACTCGACAATGCCCCTGCTCAGCTCTTACCCGAGTCCGAACTGTTGGATAGATCCAGCATCAGTCTTATGTCATTGGCGCAAATTATCCAAGGCGAGAAGGGTGTCCGGATGATGGACCGGAGGTGGCATTGGAGGTTACACTACAACTGCTTCATCGGGTTTGAATTCACGACCTGGCTATTGCAGAACATACGTGATATCGATACCCGTGAACAAGCAGTCAAATTTGGCAACGAGTTAATCGAGCATGGCTTGTTCCAACACGTGGAGAAGAGACACAATTTCCGAGATGGCAACTATTTCTATCAAGTGTGCCCCGAGTATCGTGTCACCCGTCCAGAGTCTCGAGGAAGCTGGTTCCCTCAGCTTAGGTCAGACAAATCTATACCGTCGACTCCCGCTGTCGGGACTGCCAAGGACTCTCCTGCCAGCCTCAAAGCTCGATCAGACAGCATCGACGAGCGCATACCACAGACTCCCAACACTCCCTCCAAGGCGAAGAACAAGGTCGCCATCATGCTATCCAAATCGATGAAATTCGACGTTGATCCGCGCAAGCGGTCAAACCGGCCGGAAGTGGTCGACCTTCACTGGGACCGACTGCATAACCCGGAGAATTGCTTCCATATCGAACTCAGTTGGATGAGCACGACCCCCAAGTTGATCGAGGATACCGTACTTTCTTGGGCCTCGACCGCCGACAAATTCGGGCTGAAGTTGGTACAAGTGCCGATCGCCGAAGCCTGTGCTATCGACAAGACACAGCCATTTCGGAAACCCTACAGGATCAAACTCAAAGTCCCGCCGCCCAAAGGACCACTGCACACAGTGTTCAACAATGCGTCGTTTGCGCACCCGGGTCCACCAGATCGCCTCTACTACCAAAAAGCCATATTGCGGAAGTTTGATTTCGTACTGGACTTCGAAGCCTCCTCGGCATTCCCAGCAGACGTTGAAGTATCCTACTCCTGGGGGAAGCCCGATTACACTTACCCGCAATACATCCACCGAACCGGAAGCATCCTCGCACAGATCACCGACGAAGGCGATTTCCTCCTCCTCGCGAATCGGCTGGTGAGTACCCGCAGCACCGCGAGTCGAGACGCAGGCCGTTTCGACAGCCACAGTCGGTCTGACTTCCGAGGCCGTGCAACGAATCACGATGGACTGGACCGTGTCTCGCCCCGACTTTCTCCAATTACCCGGCCTGTTCATGACATCGGCAACATCGGCAGCCCACTTACCCCTGGATCAGCAAGCACTGACTCGGGAAACCTGTACCGTGCTCCGGAACACATCCTTAACGGCCTGGCCGAGTTCTGCAGCGACACAGCCCAACTAGAGAAGTTCTATTCGGAGTCTCATGCTCGTCCAGTATCCACGAAGGTGGAATCGACTACCACAAACCTGATGGACGCATCGATCCCGTCGCTCGAGCTTCCTGCCAGCGTGGTCAGTCATCCTGTCTCGCCGCACCAAGGGTTGCCATCCCGGATTACCCGCGAGTCGCGCGAGGGACTTATGTCACCGGAAGTTTCGCGTGTCCGGGCTCGAGGAGAAAGTCTCAGCTACAACGCAAGCCCTAGGAGTGGCAGCTTACGACCCTTGATCTAACCATTCGAAGATACCCATTTGACGCTCTGATGATTTTGTACCCAAATGAAATGCGATGTTAGCTATGTACTTGTTTCTGTGAATGAAAAGTGGCCGTGAGCCGGACTTGATTATTACCAATTCCCGATGTATCTGATTTCCTTCAGCCTGTCCATCTAAATCTCAGATACAGGCCTCATCCTGAAGCCGAGTATTTTTGGAAATTCGGTAAAATTCCTCGATGCGTGTTCACGTAGGGAATCACGAAAGCTTTCGTCGAAATTGGTCTCTTCAAGTGCATCCACGACGAGACCTGCCTGGAAGAACGGTGCAAAGAGCTGGTTTAAAGGCCGATGGAACATGTACTACCGCGTTGTTTAGTCCTGTTACTCCCTAAGACAGGAAAGGTTTCTACGTGTAGTCACATACCGGGGACTCGGTCTCCCCTTCAAAGACCAATTGTCTCGCCGGGGGGACGTTCAAATATTTCCTTAGAACAATGGAACGGTCGACGATTCGCTGGCCGGTCTCTGGATCCTCATGGACTACTATCTGCCGAGCTGCACCAGATGTGAAAAAGAGCGGATGAAGCAGAGTAGCGACGAAGCTGGGAGATATAGCTATTAGTTTGCACAAGCATTCAGGGTCAGGGTCGAAAGCAAAAACGCCTAGCACTCACCAACCGTTCGGTTTGAGGAGTTGTTTCAGAGATCTTGCCAATGGCCCCAGATTCTGAATGTCCATGAGAGCCATATTCATGGTGATAACATCGAACCCGTCCTCCTACGCAAGTGCGTTAAAATGTGGGCAAGACTATAGTCTATACAAAGTCTTGTGAACTGACCATGACACGAGTATCGGCCATGAAAGTATCCCAAGAGGACTGCTTTGTAACGTCGAGGCAGTGGAAGGAAATCCTATTCCCATATTGGGAAGTGTCCGTTCGTGCCTTTGCACGATCGATCATCGACACTGCGCCGTCGGTCGCGATGACCGAAGCAGCTTTCTGGGCTAACCAGCGAGCTACAAGGCCATTTCCCGTTGCAAGGTCTATAGCACGACATCCTTCTAATTTGCCGACCAGTTTCTCCAAAATGGGGAGTTCTAGAAAGCGGAAATAGTCGTTTCCTTCGTCGCCCATTCCTTTATCCCAAGAATGGGCGAAAGACTCCCAGGATGTCAGAGGATCGTTTGATGCCATGTCTAACAGGATATTCGAGCAAAATAGGTGTCATTTGTACGATGCCGGTGGTTTTACGAGAAACACCTTGGCAACGATGACTCATTGAATAACCCACCTGGGCACTCTCAGTGAACTGCTACGAAGGGGAATTCTACTAGCTACCTACAGCAGACGTATTCATTTGAGAGAATCCAAAACACATGTGTTTTTCTCAACTCCAAGGTAAGACATCTCGCAATTTAGCCTGATATCCTCCATGCAACATTTTAACCGCTCGTCCTGGTTGGCGAGACATTCCGATCCAACGGTGATGTACTACCCCGAACTCCCGAGAAAGCAGATGTCTGGCGAACGCGCTATTCAGAATCAGGCCATGGCGGACAATACACCGTGTCAAATGAAGCAGGTTAGCCTGCCCAGGTTGTGTTGGCGTAAAACAAATAGAGCTTGACTGTCCTCTTGTCATTCTCTTTCTTCTCTCTTCTACTTTTTTGAATCCTATACAAAGCTGAAAGATAGCTACCAGGTATCTCTGGGGTAAATTGCGTAGAACAGATTTCAAGAATAAGTATCTCAACTGAGATTCCCTACATTTTCTCCCAAGATGAAGTTCACTGCGGGGATGTGGTGCCTGCAGGTAATTCCGATCGCTTCTTAATGAACTTGCCATAGAATAAAAGAATCAATGCTGACGTGCAATCGGATCATATAGGATGGCGTCAGCATCGAGTGGATGAGCAACGTAGAGCGATTCTCCATTGAAGACGACTCGGTCAATCTGCTGTTGAACAAGTTCCAGGCACACCGAGGACATACCCTCAATTCGCGTAGGTTTTCAATCCTCCCTTATTATAGAAATCCAAAAGCTAACAAAAGTATACAGCAACTGTCTCAGCGCGGGTCACCTCGCCAGTGGAGGGAGTCATCGGTGTGAAGCTTGTGCACTGGTAAGTACATCGAGGGCTCAAACAAGGGCTCTCAATGTTGGTGTTAGCAATCACTAACAGCACACAGGGCGGGCCAAAACGACAACGGCCCTCACTACCACCTGAACAAGACCACCGGACACACCAAGATCGAGCACGACAAGGCCGGAAAGAAACTCAACTACACAAGCGGGCCCGTTAATCTGGCTGTGAACACCTCCGCCAATGAACTAGGCCTAGAATTCCAGTCTCCAGCCGGCAAGAAACTGACCGGTCAATCATTCCGCTCTATCGGATACGTGCGCGATCAACGCACTGAGAAACATCGCTACGAGGATGGAATGTACGCCGAGCGCCAGGGATACATGCTCGCAGGGCTTGATCTCGGCGTTGGCGAGAAGGTCTACGGTCTTGGAGAGCGGTTCGGGCCTCTGGTCAAGAACGGACAGACAGTCGATATCTGGAACGAGGATGGCGGTACCTCGTCCGAGCTGGCGTACAAGAACATCCCGTTCTATATCAGTTCAAAGGGATATGGTGTTTTCGTCAATCATCCTGGCAAGGTTAGTCTGGAGGTGCAGTCTGAGCGCACGACTCGCGTCAATATCTCCGTTCCTGGCGAGGAGGTCGAGTACTTCGTTGTATATGGAGCTACGCCGAAGGATATCCTGAATCGGTATACTACTTTGACTGGCAGGCCGGCCTTGGTTCCGTCATGGAGTTATAACCTCTGGCTTACTACGAGTGAGTTTGGGATATGATTTGCTCCGGAAAACTGGATGGAAGAAGCTGACATCTATAAAAAGGCTTTACGACCAACTATGACGAGGAGACCGTCACCGGGTTCCTTGATGGATTCCGTGACCGTGACATCCCACTGGGTGTCTTCCATTTCGATTGCTTCTGGATGAAGTCGTATCAGTGGTGCGACTTCGACTTCGACTCGGAGATGTTCCCAGACGCATTGGGTTACCTCAAGCGTCTCAAGGAGCGCGGTCTCCGCATCAGTGTCTGGATCAACCCGTACATCGCGCAGGCATCGCCATTGTTTGAAGAGGGCAAGAAGAACGGTTACTTCATCAAGGTATGTTCCGAGAGGGCGGCACATAAATGACAAACGAAGAAAACAACCACTAACAATCCACAGCGCACCGATGGCTCAGTATGGCAATGGGACATGTGGCAAGCCGGCATGGCAATCGTAGACTTCACGAATCCCGCCGCCAGCAAGTGGTACAACACGCACCTGGAGCGACTAATGGAGATGGGCGTCGACAGTTTCAAGACCGATTTCGCCGAGCGCATCCCAGTCAAGGGCGTCCAATACCACAACGGCGCCGATCCCGAGCGCATGCACAACTACTACGCTCTGCTCTACAACAGGATTGTGTACGAGACACTCAGCAAGGGCGTCGGACGAAACCAGGGTCTCCTCTTCGCGCGCAGTACCGCACCAGGCGGACAGGCGTACCCCGTGCATTGGGGCGGCGACTGCGAGAGCACGTTCGAGGCGATGGCCGAGTCCCTGCGCGGCGGACTGAGTCTGATGCTGTCCGGATATATCTTCTGGGCGTCTGATATCGGTGGGTTCGAGGGTACGCCGCCACCGGCGCTGTACAAGCGATGGGTGCAGTTTGGGCTGCTGTCGACACACTCGCGTCTGCATGGATCGTCTTCGTTCCGGGTGCCGTGGATCTATGGGGAGGATTGCTCGGATGTGCTGCGGGACTGCGTTAAGCGCAAGATCTTGCTTACGCCGTATATTCTGCAGGAGGCGCTGAAGGGCCATGGAACCGGCACGCCGCTTATGAGGCCGCTGTTCTTGGAGTTCCCTGAGGATCTCAATACGTATGCGATTGATACGCAGTATATGTTTGGGCCGAATTTGCTGGTTGCGCCGGTGTTTACCGAGGAGGGTGAGGTTACTTTCTATGTGCCTCGGTCTTCTGATGATGAGGCTGGGAAATGGATCTCGTGGTTTGATCATTCCAAGTCTTATGAGCCTGGTCGATGGTACACGGAGACTCATGGCTTTGATACCATGCCCATCTTGATCCGTCCCGGCTCTGTTACTGTCACCAATCCCACGATCAAGGCCCCTGAGGATGATGCCTTGTCGGGAATTGAGTTGCTGGTCAATGGGCGCCTGCGGGCTGAGACTACAGTGGAAATTGTCAATTCGGCCCAGTCAGACGAGATCTTGAAGACTGTTCGAGTTGCTCCTACTGAGGATGGGAAGGTTGAAGCAAGTGGCCACAGTGTGAAATTGGTCTATGTCGCCTAGATCCGTGTCAAATAGAGAATGAGATTCATGGAACTTATGTCATTTGCATCAAATTGGTCAAGAGTCATATTAAAAACGTAGGGGAGGAGCCCCCACAAGCAGAACTAGACTTCAGTATGAAGTAGGTGGGTATCATATTCAAAACAGGTCGCAATGCAAGAGGCAGAGCCGAAAGCAAGCAAACGCAAGAAACGCAAGAGAAAGCAAAGAACAGAAAGAGAATCAAAACCCCGAAGCCCAGGTCTGGTACCCATATCAGGCAGGACCAAATCAGAAACTATTGGGCGGGTGAAAGGAAAAAAAGAATCAAAAAACAATGCACGAATGCGATAGGAACGAATATGCAATCAGCAAGCGTAAGGAAATCAAAGCCTGGTAAAGCATTAACGCAGAATCACCAAACCTCTTCGACGTCAAGGAGCCACTTGCGGATTCCTTCACGCAACGTATTATCAACACCTGATTGTGCTCTTCTCCGCTCGCGGTCGGCAAGCCCGAGTGTGCTGTCCACATCTTCACGGCAGTGTTCGGCGGTGACAAGGCGGACGACTTCTTCGAGGGCCCCAAGCACCATCTTGCGGCATTCACCACGAGGCACTTCAAGGGGAGGGGCTTCATCGCCTCTAGGGGAGGGGCCTTTGTCTTCAGTTCTACGAGCACGGTTAGGCGAAGGGGCACGTGACTGTGCCATTGAGGAGTAACCGCTCTGTCCCAAGACACGCTCAACAGCGTCAACTAGAACTCCGTCGAGGTCCATCACAGGCTCCTCGACGAACCGCTCTTCCACAAAGCTCTGGTCCCGTTCATCAGTACCAAGGCCGTGGGTCGGCTTATCATGCCCAGAAAAGAAGCTGGCGAATTGCGAGGCCGAGGCAGCTCCAGTAGATCCACGCGGGTTAGTGTTGGCAGTCGGAGAAGGCGTATGAGAAGCCCCAGAGTTGTGACCCACTATGATCTTGCGTCGCAAACGAAGTCGTTTCACCGTGGAAGCCTTGGTGTCTGCAATCAAAGTTGTCGCAACATCTACCCATTTCTCTGATCCGTCCACATCAGATGTGGAGGGGATGTACGGGGATGGTTCAGCCCGCATTGCTTGTTTGATTTCTGCTTCAAGAGAAGCATAAGGCCGGACCGCTTGGAGCGAGAAATCCTCGTGGAAAAATTTCAACCAACCAGCCACATGGGCAGTCGGTCCATCGCTATCCTTCATGGTACCGGGGAATCCGGAGCCACTGCTGTGCGTAGAAGCAACTGCGTCCATACTAGTAACGGATGTTCTAGTCTTCTTTGGCGAGGCAATAGTCGAATCACCGGATGAAGAAAGTGACATGAAACCTGGAAGTGGAAGGTCAACGTCCACCACGCCTTCCTCTGCTCGGACTGATAACTTCAAAGGCGACTCCCGAACTTGGCTGGTGAGCGATGATGGCTCTGGCGAGGCGGGCTCGGCATTGTGAGGAGCAGCAGCAGAAGAAGTTGGAATCGAAATGTTTCCACTGGGGGCTGTTTCAGGCCGGTGCTCATCTTCATTTTCTGTGACTTCCTTCACCATTTGAGTCAAAGTGGTTGACCCGCGTCTAGCAGGACCAGATATTGTAGAGACGGACCTTTTGCGAGCTTCAGATGGGGAGTATGGCTCGGTACCGTCTGTAGATGAGCCCTGGCGGGAGCTCCAAAGACCGGAGAAAATACCGCCCCAGCGGCCTCCAGCTGAGGAAAAGCTGCCGTTTGTGCTCACTGCAGAGCTGTCACTTCGCTGAAGACTCTTCAGTAGAGTCTCCGATGCTAGGCTATCGCTGCCTTCAGCTGCGCTGCGCTCTGTTCTGGCCTGGGTGGAGTGGCTTGGCTGGGAAGTAAAATGGGGAACAGGAACAGTGCTGCTCTGAGTGATCATAGAAGTAGTTGCCCCACTCGTATTCATGGCCCGAGCATCCTTCGGATGGATATTTGCTCCGGGGGTTTGATGGAGCGAGCATCAGATCCTCTGCGGGCCGAGGCCGATTGTTCCGCTGGTGGGGTTATTTCAGCTCCATCCATTGACCGCTGGGCTGTCTCCTGAGACGAAACGCTCACTGATCGCTGGTGATGATCATTATCGCCCATGATCATTCGTTGAGCACGAGCTCGTCGTTCGATCGCTCTCCGAAGAGACTCCTGTCGGAGGACAGGCACGGTCGGTGGGCTTTGAGAGATAGCACGCATTGAGGCCGATGTGCCAGGTCTCAGAGGGGAAGGTAACGGCTCCAGTCGTTGCTTCGAGGGCAAGAAAGCTGCTAGTAAGAACACGAGGCGACGAGCAGTCATCTTATCTGGGCATACAATGACTGTTCTGTTCGCAAGAATGAGTTCGCCATCCTGCTGAGCTTTGTGCTGCTGGATATGGCGGCGACGATACCACTCGGGCCCAAGGCTGTTGAGCCACTCGGTATGGTTCCCCAAAAATGCTGTCAAGACGACCAAGAAGAAAAAGTTCTGCTCTTTGTCGCCAAGACCACGGACAATCGAGCGGCCTTCCTCCCGCCAGACGCCCCAACGACTTTGTCCAGTGACCACATATGGCGTTTGAAGAGCAAGACTGATCCGGCGGGAGCTGCGAATGGCTTCTTCTTTGAGCTTCGAATTGACCGATAGAATGTTGGCAGGTAAATGCACAATGGTCTGATTAGTCCGCTGCATATTGGGAGGCTTCGCAGGCTTCGGATGTGGCCCGGATAGAGAGTCCACCTTCTTCAAAAGAAAGAGAATTTCGTTGCGAACAAGTCTTTCGAGGTGGGAGAGTGTACGAGTGATGACGTCCCAGTGATCAACTAACAAGTCCAGGCGCTCATCCAGGCTAGCCGGCGGCGAGGCAGAGGATAGACTATCATCAAAAAACCCACCCGGCCAGCGGTGATCAGAATCCAGCGAGCTTGAAAACCCTGGCCGAGGAGAGTCTGGGCCTGGAGTACTAAACCTTGATACAGGACGTCCGGTATTGCGTGGCAGCAACGGGATCTGAATTGTAATTGCAACCGCGTACATCGGTGTTTTCTTCTCCTTGATTTTCTTGCGCTTAGAAACATCCGGGAATGGGAACTCCATCTCGGGCAATGACTCTTGGTAAAGAGCACTGGCATAGTCATGTCGCTCAGCCGATGCTTCCGCGCCTTCCGGAAGATTCACACTAAACATGCGAGTCAAGAGAACTGTGACTTTGGATGGTGGCTTGTCGTCCACTCCTCGGGCTCCTCCTATGGGAGCCGAGGGACTCCCTGTGGTATAGGCTCGGGAAAGTGGACTGCGGGCAGCAGGTGATGCACTCACCCCAGTCGCCGGGCTTTCATCAGCGGAAATTATGTGCATTTTTGTAGAGGACCCCCGGTAGCTGAAGGCGCTGCTTCCGAAAATGCAGTTCAGAAGGCCAGTATCATTGGAATCGGCGGAGTGTCGCGATGGGCCAGGGTCATGCCATGTTCCCGGTGGCGCCAGTGTAGAGCTACGGCCCCGAGCCCGGGAAAAAGCACCCGGGCCGGCTGGTGACGACCTGCGTGCATCTGCAGCTGCGGAGAGTGGGCTCGATTCGATGAGGGAGGATTGAGTGAGAAGGTTGCGACGTGTTCCACGAGAAAGACTTGAGACAGCTCGAGTATGTCTAAGTCCGGACTGATCGTTGCCTTGTGGATCGATTCCAAGACCGGCGGGGGGTGAATCGGACGCACGAGTGTCAAGTAAGACACATGCATCTCGGTCGCCCAATGCATTTTGTGCAACAATCACACGAAAATCTTTAATTGGATCCAATTCCATTCCCCCACGATCATCATATGCACCAGCGGTCGAGGCATTGGGGGAATTGAAGGTCGTCTGCAACGGAAAGGCATGGGTATTGGAACGTCGAAGGAGGCTGGCGTCGGGGAAAAGAAGACCGGAGGTATGTTCCTCTTCAGTCACAGACTCGAGAGGCGTTCCATTGCTTCGTCCAGAATACGCCGCCGGATTCAGAGTCGACGCGGCGGTACTCAAGAGTCGGCCAAGCATGGTGAATGAGAACGGGGAAACCCGCAGAGAACAGGTACTTGGGGATGCAGGGAAAAGGAAACGGGCCGGTCGAATTCACGCGGTGTAACGATGGGTATCAGGCAGCTAGGAATATCTAGGCTGCATCCACCCATAGCTTAATTCGACGAAGCAAGAATCATCATCAGACGATGAAGGGAATTGAGAATATCCAGAGTTATGAGGGGAGTGGAAGGTGGGATGAGGTGCAGCAGTGGGGCTGGGATCAGCAATTAGGGGGGTTAGGAATTGGCTTTGCACCCACGAGGACTCCACAGTCTGATCAGGATTGTGTAGAAAACCAGGAAGTCAAATGAAATGATCCCAGAGCTTCTTAAGGGACCCAGTTCCTTGAACAGAGAAACCACCCGGGGAGACAGTGGAGAGGGAATGTGAAAGGGCGGTGAAGGAAGTCACATGATCTCAGCCTCATCTTGTACGGTGAGCAACAGTGACCTTTTCGTCTGTTCTTATAGATCGGTTTCTCTGACTCTGGGTGCACCCCTTGGAAACATAACGAGATACACAGTTTATAGCGGAGGAATAGCCTATCCTGACCAACTATTTCCGACTATCGGAACTGTATCCAATGATACCTCTACCAATCACTCCTATTGGCCACCATGTCGCTATTTCCTACCGTCCTGGTGTCACCGTATTAGTCGGATTTACAAGGAATCGTGTTACTCGGGGGCGCTGATTTGTGTGATTTGAGGCGGATCTCAATTTGGGATTGGAGGGAAGTGATTTATCTCCCAAATATTACTCATGATGGGCACATGCCATCTCTCACCGTCACTCATACCTCGTGTGATACAAGCATCATGCTTGCAACCCCAGATACCACACCTCTCGACTGGCCCCTATAATCATGTTTGTAAACACCCCGACCCTAGAGGAAAGAAACCCTCTCCATGTTGACTACTAAGCTACATATATTCTATCCACGTGGTTGTACCCTTGGGCCGGTCCTGTTTCCTGTTTCCGTTCCCGTTTTCCATCGTAGAAAGTTGACACAAGCCGTCACATTGACTTTCACCTACATATTCTAGACCGCATGTTACTGCTATGCATCTGGTCTCATATTGCCAATGTACATATGTAAAAGAGATCCTATTTCACAATTCAACTCCTTTCATTGAACTCCAGTGTATATTAACTTCCAAATCATTTCAGTTCGACTATACTTTCAGTGAGAACGCTTGACTTTTGCCACTAGTCGCTTCAACTCCTCAGAACTAGACTCCTTCGGGGACTTCTTCTGCTTCTTCTTGGTATCCCGGCTTTCTGTTGGAGCCTCCGCCTCCGCGTCATCGCCGGCACGCCGGCGCTTACGGCCCTCGTCCAACAGGGCCTTCATGCCGGAAGTTGACTTGAACCGGGGGTTGGTAGGATCGATGGCGAAATCATGAGTGTCGTACAGACGTGCGAAACGCGGGTCGCTGACGTTGACTTTGAAGTCATCTGTCTGGGCAGGCTCCACCTTCTTGCCCTTCTTGCCCTTGCCCTTCTTCCGGGCCTGCTTCTCAGCCTTTTCGATCTCGTTCATGTCGAAGTGTTTGATGTTGACCTTTTCGTCATCTACCATCAGCAGCTCCAACTCAGCCCGTTGGGCAGCTGAGGCGGCTTCCTCGGCAGCACGTTCCTCACGCTTCTTGCGTCTCTCCTCCTTGCGTCGAGCACCTGCTGTAGCCTTTCCATCAGGGTCGTCAAAGAAGGGATCATTGAATCCCATTTCTTCTTCCTCTTGCTGTGGTACCTCGGCTGGAGCAGCTTCGTTGTCTTCACTGTCCGCTGTGGCACCCTCCTCTGCAGATGCCTTAGGGGCCTTGAGTTTCTCCTTTCGGCGCTTTTTGCGCTCACGCTCTTTCCGCACATATTTTTCAATTGTGGTTTCTTCGATCTCCGGTTCATTTTCGAAGATGGTGTCCTTGCCATGGCCGCCAGCCAAGCCCGATGTGAAAGTAACCTCCATCTCGCCGACGGGACGTTCCGCTTTGGTGCGGGTAGGCTCGGCGCTCAGACCCAGCAACGCACGCATGCGCTGTCTCTCGGCCTCTTTCTTAGATAGCTTTGTAGTCGTAGCTTCTCCTGCAGTATTATCCACAACTTCGACGCCTCCGTCCTCGTCGTCTGAATCTTCGCTCTCGGAACTATCGCTACCGAGGTAGGCTTTCAGGTCGTTCTCGTCAATGTCCTGGCGTGAGCCCCGGAAGGCACGTGCCTGGGCTTCTTTTCTTGATTTGTCGTCCGCGTCCCATGTCAATTTGACCTTGCTGTGCTGCAAAGCATCCGTCACAAATTCAGTAGGCTTGTAACCGTCAGGGATCCGAGAACACTCATCCCGAGCCTTGTCATCGGAGAAGTCAGTGTCATCGGGCACGAAACGAAGATCAAAGAAGTTGGCACTAGAGAGGTATTCGGCACCATCCACCAGATCGTAGACGTGCTTTGCAACTTCCTTCGATGAAAATTTGATAATGGCGTAGTAATACCGCAGTCGGTCGAGCTGATACCGGCGTAGCTGTGTAGAGTTGAATTCTTCACCGTCATCAGCCTTCAGCATAGACTTCTTAATTTCCTCCTCCTCCTTATCAGAGTCAAGTTCCTCCTCTTCGGAGTCGTCGTCGTCGTTGTTCTTTTTCTTCCCGGAGGCAAAGATTTCTTTCGGCGGACCTTCAATCTCCTCCCTCTCCATACGCTCCTTTCCAAATTCGCTGGGGTAGACTGTGGCGTTCAACACCCGCCCCCAGATGGAAGGAAACTGGAGAATACTGCCATCAAGTCCTCGGCACGGATGTTTTCCCAGTCAAGGTTGACGACAGCTATCCGATTCGTCACTTCGCCAAGCGGCACATCAGACCGCTGCTCGTCCGGGAACTCGATCACATCCTCTTCCGCCTCATCTTCCTCTTCGCTGGATGTTTCGTCTTCAGATGACGAGGACTCAAAGCCACCATCACGGGAAGGATCATATGAGGCAGCATTGACCCGTTTCAATTCTTTCTGAACTTCTTCGTCGTCATCGGCACTGTCCTCGTCCTCCTCTTCATCCTCGTCCTCATCCTCATCCACCTGGTAAAACTGCTTCAATTTTTCCTTGGTGTCGTCTTTTCTGAGCTTTCGTCCATAGCGGTCAACAGGAGCGTTGCTGGAGAAATCCTTATCGTTTAGCACATGCGCAAAACGCTTATCGAGTTTGACATGGGTCTGGCGTTTGCTAGGAAGACGGTAGCGAGGATCGGTCTGGATGTTCGCAAATCTAGGATCCGCTATAGCAACGCAAATAGTCAGTAAGCATGGTCATGGGGTTTCCTGAAAACAAGTCTTAAGTTTTGACTGTACGTACTGATCGCTGGACCAGCTTCGCCTTTGGGCTTGCCAGCCTTGGACTTTTTCTTGTCTGAACCTGCCATTGTGAGCACTGAAAATATCACTTCACACCACAAGCATGCAAGAAATATTTTCAATGCCTGAATATCGGTAGAGGTCGTCGGATTCAGCAAGTGAAAATAATCGAGACCGATAAATTATTTTTCTGCCCGCCGAAGTCAGGGCGGTCAGGCACGTGTATTCTCAAAACGGTAAGTCTATTATTTTTCTTTAGTTTCCCTACTGTCGAGACATTCAGACAAGAAAAATTGTAATGGTATTTGCTTAGATTTCATTGAATATGAAACGTATGTATAAGTATGCTCTTGCTAAGTGTCAATCCCAGTAATCCAATGCTTGGTCTCAGAAATAAGTCATAGTGAGCAGATCAACATATATACTGTGGAAGGGGCCAACAATGGAATGAAAATTTCAGCACCCGAAGTATCGCTTTTCTATCCAGCGCGGTTCCCACTCTTCTTCGATGCGTCCAACAACCACATTGATCCTGGGATAAACAGCAGTAAGCCTCTTGAGGCCCCGTTCTCCTGCTGCGCAAGTTACGAAAACGATTCTTTGTTGTTCCACCCCATGATCAATCAAGACACGAACAGCCATAAGTGCAGCACCTCCACTGGACATTTGAGAATCGATTAGGAGGACAGTTGCATGCTCCTCGATCTGCGACGGGAGCTTCAAGTAATGCAACTCTGGCTCCTCATTGCTCTCGTTCGTTTGGATGAGCACGCGACCAGTAAGACAGTCGGGAATGGATCGCTTAAGCGCGGTCTCCATGCAAGAGCCACCACGTAAGATAGCCACGGCTGATACGGTACCCTTGGGATGTAAACCGAGGTATGTGTTGCCTTGTGGTGTTTCCACATTTGCGGATACATACAATGTCATATCCAAGGCCCTGCGATGGTGACGTTAGCAGAGTAACTAAAGGCGCATTTTGAGATGGAGGTCAGTACTTTTCAATCAAGATCGAAACTAGTCGATCAAAGTAGAAAATGAAATCCTCTTGCTCAGTTTCTGGGTTCTGCAGAATAGTATTCATGCCAACAAACTGCGGTGTCGAGGGCAAGACATGCACATTTAAAGGCAGCTCTACTTCTGCTGCAACCAAACCTAGTTTGCGAAGCTCTTCGGTGTGGTTGTCGGATTTCTCCTGCAGCTTGCGTTGGATATGTTTGACCACCATGTCTACATCGATTAGTGGTAGCTCTCAAAATTAGCAGCTCAAAGGGACGGCATACCGATAGCGGTCGTGTTCTCAATGCCACGTGGGATGATGATGTCTGAGATTTAAAGTTAACAAAAAGTCTTTTAGCGCTTTGCAAACTCATGTGATTACCGACCTGAGATAGGGCGTTGAGGCTCCACGTATCGAGTGTAAGAAGGCTTCACAAATTCAAACCATTGTTTGATGATTCCTTCAATGTCACGCCCTCGCTCACGGACATCACGCAAGACTATATACATCGTCAGTGGAATTAAGGTATCACGATCGGGGCAACCCACTCCTGCGACCTAAGCACACATCCATATCTGCTTCAACGAAGATCTAAGCCATTGAATTAGCACTCATAAGCATGAGGATAGCGAAGAAGCCACAATACCTTCACATCCAACATCTCGACGATTCTAGGATCATGGAGGGCCAAAATACCCTCTAGAATGATCACACGAGGAGAATAGAGAGTGGTCGTATTGGGCTGCCGCTGGTGCTCAGCAAATGAGTAAACTGGGATGTTCGCTCTCTTTCTGTGTGATAACCAGTCAGGTCAAATAGAAGACTAGGACGAACAGTAAATTTACCCTTTCTTCAGATCACGGAGGGTGTCCACCAGAATATCGAAGTCAATCGATTCCGGGCAGTCGAAATCATACTCATTTGCGTGGGCCTTCTGGTGTTGCTCAGCAGTTAAGGTCTTGTAGAATGAGTCCTGTATGGAATATATTAGAACAAGAGGGTCGCAAATTAAGATGCATTGGATTCCACGAGCTGTACCATTACAAGGATCACCACCCACGGCAAGTTCAAAGACTTGACGATCTCCATTGCCACAGAGCTCTTACCGGAGCCAGAGCTGCCAGCAATGCCGATAATGCTCAAGTCCTGCCATGGTGGAGAATAGTGCACTTCGGTAGACAAAGAATATAAAGGTGAAACTGATTCCATGTCTACGTGTGCCGCATACAAGGCTGCACTTTGTAGGTATCTTGACCCTCTCCACCCCTCTGGTTTTTGATCCGACACAAGCCTTGAAAGCTGCCCAGGTGGGGACAATAATTACCTAATCTTCTAGTCCCAAAGCGGGTTAGTCGAGGTTTATTTGCTGCAAGGTTCCAAGGTAACTGCTCACGTGCTGCTTACTCATGTTCTGAGTAATCACTCATTTGGGATTAGCGTATTACTTTCGCTTAAGCTACTTCTTCCGCCCCGAGCTTTTCATTTCCTTTTCTCTTTCGCATCCAACCCGGTCTTATCCCACACAGCGATTTGCCTTTCCCCATGGCCTTCGTCTCTCGGGTTGCCTTTCAGCTTTTCGGATAGCTTCAGATCAGATTCAAGACTGGCTATCTAGCTCATAATGTCTGCTAATCTTGTATGCTTCTCGGTTTGACACCCGTGGTTGCTGGCCTTTTAACACTATGCAGATGTCTCGCACTCCCTCGACTGCGACGCCTACTTGGCATCACTTCGAGCGGAAGCTCGAGGAGGTCAAGCCGTCCAAAACGTGAGTTTCTTCTGTTCACCCCTACCTGCCCAGCACCGTGACATGATGTTCTTTACTTAAGTTGGGAATCTCTCTGAAAACATGTGAGGAGCAACAAATTGACTTATCCTTCTGATTCACGTCACCACTGCAAATATTTCACTCATCCGTTGAATCAATGGTTACTGACAATTATAATGCAGTGATATCAACTATTTGGTCATGGATTATCTCATCACCAATGGCTATCCCGCTGCTGCAAAGAAATTTGCAGTAGAGGCCAACATCCAGCTCAGAACGAATCTTGAAGCCATTCAAGAGCGGGTTGAAATTCGCACTGCGATTCACTCTGGTGATATCCAGTCGGCCGTTGAAAAGATCAACGAGCTGAACCCTCAGGTAAGAAATTTTCCCACTAGTCTACTTCACATTCCCTGGCCCCACTTGCTATGATTATACCAAGTTTCATGCACCACTCTTAAACTCCCTTCCGGGACATTTGCAGAAAAACAAACATCTTCAGTCCTCAGTATGAGCAACTGCCAAAAATATTGAATCTTACCAGCTTATCACACACTTCACGTCAAGTGCCATGGCTAACAAGACTTCAATAGATCCTTGACGAAGACCCATCATTGCACTTCTCTCTCCTGCGTCTGCAGCTGGTTGAGTTGATCCGCACCTGCATGGACACTCCCGGTAGCGATATTACTCCTGCCCTGGATTTTGCGACGGCACAACTTGCACCACGCGCTCCTACAAACCCACAGTTCCTGGCAGATCTCGAGCGGACCCTTGCTCTTCTTATTTTCCCCAGTGATAAACTGGATTCCTCGCTTGCGTCGCTCCTAGACCCTGCGCTCCGTAAAGAAATCGCAACCCGAGTCAACGAGGCAATTCTGCAGAACCAGGGCGCTCGTAAAGAGGCCCGGCTGCGCAATCTTGTGAAGACCCGGGCATACGCCGAGCAAAAGGCACGGGAGGCTAAAAAAGACATTCCGGATACCCTGGACATTGGCTTGGTCGGCGATTCCCACGACAACAGTAACAGTAATGACCTTGCTACTAACATTCGTGACACTTTGATGTCGAACAACAGCGACGTTGATCCAATGATCTCTTGATACAACTTTCTCAAGCTGGCCTTGATTGTCAGTCAGGTTTCCCCTGTCCTGTCCGGCGGAATTTCCCTTCTTTTTTTTTTTTGGCTTTTCTAGCGCGGCGTCTCGGATCTACATTTCTAGGTGTTCGGGCGATGGTATCTCGCTGGCTCCAATATGGGGGTTACGACCCTTTCGCAATACAAGTGACTTTTTTCATATGCATTGGTCTCGTATATTTCTTTGTCCTCGACAATGTATTTCCGTAGGCGCGATCACTTGGTCGTATTTGAGACAAGAAATGGCAGAATGGATACAATGCATGTGTACACCAACAACCAGAACAGAAAAAGACAGCGGCCTCACCCAATAAGACCACCCGCAAATAAAATCAAGTGTGGCTATGAAAACTGATAAAACAACAACAAAAGTAAGGTTTATGGGCGAGTTTTACAACTAGAATATGAGGACCTGTGAAGATGACGCCGAAAATGACCACTTTTGGCGCCAGAAAGGGCCGCCTTTCCACCTGTAACTTTAGACGTCCAGCTAGCGCGGCGCCCAGGCTACTAGCTCATTCAACCCAAACGCGATTGAAGAAACTGTTTAATAGTGCTAGGTATACCAAATCCTGTTTCTAGCACGGGTAGATATCAATTTATGTCCGCGATCCCCGGATACCGGACATAATACGCCTGCCAGTCATCAATCTCAGTCATCTTGTGGAATCCCGGAAGCTGCACAATACGCCAGCGTATGTTCATCCAGCCCACGTCATCCTCAGTACACCCTTCAAGGGGCTCGAACTCCTCAGGCTCTGATATATCCTCGTCCTCAGAGTCCTCTTCAGGCACATCTGTCCATTTCCATTCAGCATTAACCATGCGGACATGCCCTAATTCATATTCTTCGAACCCTCCCAAGGGGGTGTTTAGAACGGACTCCATAGCCTCCTGGTCCACGGTGATGAAGAAGCGGTATCGGCCGCTCGTTGGAGTGTAGTCTTCGCTCACGCCCTGTTCCTCTTTTAATGCAGTCTTCTTCCACTGATGGAAGTGCTCGCGTAGGGTGGCAACCGTGGCACCCTCAAAGGAGGGGTCTTCCAAGACCGTTGGGGCGAATGTGTCGAGGAGATCAAGGCCACTGTATTCCTTGAGGTCTTCTGAGACGGCGCCGACCATGCGAGCCATGAAGTTCTCCCAGTCAGAGTCATTGTGGTACGTGCAACGAAAGATCACGAAGCCCCAGGTTGTGAATCCATCCTCCTTGAGAAGTCCCTCGACCAGATCAGCCCCATTTATAAAGGAATACATTGTGGGATCGCGCTTTGAGCGAGAGGCCATTGTGGTGGATGTTGAGAGACTCCTGATTGTGTTGAAATGTGATGTAGATAAGGACTTTGCGAGACGTGAGGGAGGTTCGAAGGGAAAGCGAAAGAAGGTCGGGCGGGTAACGCTTGGGCGGGCGAATTGGCTGTAGATTGGTAGATGGCGTGTAGTTTGAAGTATCCTCCTAGTAGTCATGAGTGCGAAGGCAGGCCTTCGGCGAGGGTGGTAGTAAGACATGCGTCCACGGGTGCAAGGAAAGCTGACTTTGGGCGGAGTAGGATCCTTGTCGGTCTCGTCATAGGCTCCTAACGACGGGGTACGGTATCGGTGCAACTCCAGCTTGTTAGTTACGGCAACGGGCGGGCCTATTGTGTGTAAGGGGAACAATCCGAACAGAGAGGATAGTCGCGCCTACCTGAATGATGCAAATCTAGTTCTGCTAGTATAAAAGCCAGATATATGTCACTAGCAGCCTCTACCAACGGGCGCCGGTCTAGATTCTCCGGTGGATAACTTTAGTTAAGCTCGCTGATCGCGGCTGCGTGAGTAGCCCGACATACCTATAGCCAAAGACGTACGCTGGCTTTAAGGCATATTAGTAATAGTTCTATCTGGGAGACTCGAGTCGCGATGTATATCTAGATCTGCCTTGTGCGTGTATGACCCGGCCGTTTTGTACTATAGCTATCCTCTCTATTTCGATATCAGATTTATTAAGAACTGCACGCAAATCGGGATCTCCCCTCGCGGGAGCCCGAAATCGCGAGGACGTATCTGGCCTAGCTAAGGATATAAGAGACTATGCTACCTAGGTAGTTTCACGGCTAACAACCACGGGATATAGTTAACCGGTAAAAATTTCCTCTTCCCTCGCGGATGGCCCTTGTTATACCCGCACTAGTTATTGGCCTATTCTCTATTCGATCGATAACGCTATGATATATACCCACACTAGTCATCGGCTAGTTATCATCCTATTGGCTATTCGATAGGTGACGTTGGGATCGTGGTATGGTTTTCGCAGTCGTAGTCTAGCATTAGCCGCAATATAGTCTCGACCGACACCGAGAGTGCGGTATTTTCGTTATTGGCCTATATCACCGAGCCGTGCTTACGAATATGTGTCGACTGGGTGTGGAGCGACCGGAGAGACCGACAATAACGATATATGGGCGCTACGGTATTAGCGACTAGGCTATTGGCGACTAGGTACCGAGATCCCAGTCTGTCGGGGGTAGTGTAATGTAACCTTAGATGGGGCGGACGAAGCGGGGCATGCGGTATTGAACGTATACCGGCACATTGCAGATATGAAGGAGGCTGGCGGGCTTAGAGACGAGCAATGCGCACTATCAGATGGAGACCTAGATAGCTTCGTAGCATTGACAGTCACTCTCTTTAGTAGGAGTATCGACACGAAATCACACAATGCGGCTGTAGGCTGGATCATCCCGGCGATTCTGCCCCTAGGCGACCGCTCCATTCTAGGGGCGAGAACGAGCTGGGCGTCGGATCGAGCGACATCTCCGGTAAAATGAAAGGGGCAGTGCGTCGGGGCTGAAAGCAAATGCGCGGTAGTCGGTGGGGGCTAGAGTAAAAGAAATGGGGCGGCGATGAGTGCAAGATATAGAGGCAGAATAATGGAAAAGTGAGAGAAAGGGAGGAAGAGCAGCGAAGACGGGTCTTTTATGTCGGAGAGCATTGAAGTGAGGTTACGGGACAGCTGTTGAGGTACTAAGCCCAAAATGGCAAAACTAACCGGATACAGTAATTTACAGGTCCGCCGTTGCCTGCCGAATATCGAAAACAAAAATCCAACCCAGATGTCTCTGGATCAACGACCAATGACGGAACACGAGTGAAGGCCAACATTAGCTTCCTTAAAAACTCATGACCTTAAAAACTCATGAGATCTGGAGATTGAAAGCATTAGCAAAGCACGAACATTGATGGAGAAATAATAAGAAAACAAAAGACATACCTCTTCCAAATAGCGCTCTCTTGCCCCAATCCATGGCCAGCATACACCGCGTGCGGAAGCTGACACTCTCAGCGAAGTAGATACTGCGCCAAAGATACATAGCAATGACACCGCCGCTAAAGCTCATACCACCAAAGTCAAAGACAGCGGCGTTGCTGATGTACGCCAAGCTTCCGAGGTGCTTGTACTTAAAGGCCTTGTAGACAGCCTCGTCGAGGTCACCGTAGTCGATCTCGTTGGCCTTGAGACCTGGAAGCGCGGCGGCAATCTTGGTCAGTTTACGGCCCAGGTACACGCCCTGCTGGTTAGCACGTTGGGCAGTGGCAGGCAGGGAAGTGAGTTTGGTGTCAATTTGGTGCAGGAGCTCGGACAGCTCGCCGTAGTCGAGAGTGCCGGAGTGATCCTTGTCGTACTGCTCGAAGAGCCGATCCAGGCGACGGAGATGGTTCGTGGCTTGCGGGAAGCGTTTCCTAACCCGAGTGGCGAATTCAGTCCATTCGGAAAAAGTGAGGTGCACTTTCTCGGGGTCGCGGCCTTTCTCCCAGGCAACGGTGCGGAGGAACCTGACGATGTTGTCTGCGATGTTGTTCTGGACTGTTGCGCAATCGCCGATTGCGTAGACGTCGCCCAGGGGTGCGCCAATCACGCGGAGATGGGAGTCGGTCTCGAGGGCGTGTTTGTTGTTTTGGCATTCCAATCTGCCAGAGAGCGTTTCGCAAATCGGGGCTCGAGCTAAAAAGATGTCAGTTGTTGTCAGATCCAGTACATTGAGTAATGTGGTTGGTGCACTAACAGACTCCAGTGGACCACAAGCAGAATCCAGTAGGGATTTCTTTTACGACGGTCTTGCCGTCTTCCACTTGGGTGAAGAGAACCCGGTCGCCACGCACTTCCTTGACACGGGCGTTGGTCAACACCTCAACGCCATCGCGAGTGAACCGACGCTATGAGGCGTTAATATCAGATCAATGCCAAGAAGGGTTCAGATATGGAGAAAACATACCTCAGCATACTTAGAGAGTGCTTCGTCGTAAGTGTTCAGGATGTGGGTTCGACTTTGGATGATATGGACAGAGATCTCGTTTCGTACAATGCGAGGGAAAGAGTGAAGCAGATCTTCATTTAGGAGATCAAACAGCTCGGCAGCAAATTCAACTCCGGTTGGACCACCTCCACATACCACAAAGGACAGCAGTCGTCTGCGCTCTTCGTCAGAGGTGGTGGGGAGACACGCTAGCTCCATATTGTCTAGAATCTTGTTCTTGATTTGACGAGCATCGTCAATTGTCTTCAGGAAGTTACAGTTTTCAAGGCCTTTCACGCCGTGCGGGTTCGTTACGCAGCCTGGTACATAGAAATGTCAATATTTGGAACTTGAGCCAGCTTGTACTTTGGCACGACATACCGACTCCGATAACAAGCTTGTCGTATGGAAGATAGAAGTTCTTTGTCTGGCCATCTTGCCCAACTTGGGATACTTCCACCAGCTTCCCAGAGAAATCAACATCAACCGCGGAAGCCTTGAGGAAGTGACCATTAATCTGGTCAATAATGCGCCGAACGGGCTCGACCAGTGACCGAAGACCCAAGGTTCCAACCGTAGCAGAAGGTAACATGGGGGTAAACAGGAAATAGTTAGTGGGGGAAACAACAGTAACATGGTAATCGGCAGGGTTCAAGTTCTTGAGGAGCGCGATGCTACCCCAACCCGTTCCCAGGATAACCAGACGAGGCTTATCCTTCTGCAGAAGCATAGCTTCCGAATCATGGTCGCCAACCAGCACATCGGCAATTGGCAGGTTTTTTGGGCCTCCCAGTCGAGGATTGAGGGCCAATTCCGAGACTGGGATATCCATCGCACTGACACCTTCGCGGTATGTACTAGCATCGTAGATGAAGAAGGCGACTACCACGGCGCCGGTGGTGATGATGAAGAACCCGCAGAATGTAAAGACTTTGCGTATAGCAGTAATAGTGCGGGATTGTTTCCAAGATTCAGCTTTAGCTGCGGTTTCTGATTTAAATCGGATCGGCATCGAGACCGGCTCCAAGGCTCGCCATTGGAGGGCCGGTCGCCGACAAGGAGTGTGTAAGGAGCGGGACAGAGGTTGGCGGAATGTAAAAAATGCCTTCGGGGTATGAATCCGGCCTGGTAATGATCCCATTGACTTCAGTGCGACGCCGTCCGCACGGGTCCGGCGCAGCATCGCGTTCAGCATTGTCATAACAGGAGGGCAGCTTGTTTAGAGGATGTTCAGCGATGGGAAGAGATGAAGCAGCTCATGGTCCGCCCATGCACTCAAATAACGAGCGACTTTGAAGCAATCTGAAACCAAAAAGAAAAAAGAGACGTTTACCTCACAAGAGTTATGAACCTGGAACAAGGATACGGAACTATCGTCGGCGACGTCATCCTGGAGACGTCACGTGCCAGGAGCTACTCGGGAACCCGGCATCAAAACTGAGAACTCATACGACAGCTCCGGGCTCCGTTGTAGATTCACCGACAACTATATCTAGATAAGTCACTATTTTGCGTACCAATGGAAAATGAATCCGTGGAATTCTATTATATACTCATAACTAAGGGGAGTGGATATCGGGCCGAGCTCTCAGAGCGTGTATGAAAAAGGGCATAAACATAGCAACCACCCATTTCGGTCTCGAAAAATAAAATAATAAAAAGGCCCTTCTCCGATGGCTCCTGTGCAGAGGAAAATAAATAGACGCCGACCTCGCTTGACATGCAAATTAAGAAAAAATAAAAAATTGCCTGTATGATGATGTGGCTACGCGAAATCAGTCCCAATCCAGGTCCTCGTCCGGCTCAGCGCTGGACTTCTTCTTTCCGGTTGAACTCTTCCGGCCCTTGGGTCGCTTGCTGAGGTTCGAGCTGGAGACGGAGCTCTTGCGCTTCATGGGCCGTGGAGCCACCGTCTCGTCGATATCTCCGATAGCGTCCAGGCTATCCCCTTCTGCGTCCTCGTCTCCATCCACCCTGAACTCCTCGTCGATGGAGAGTAGGGTTGCAAACTCTCGGCATTTTTGGTGCATCGCTTCCTCGCTATCTAGGGCTGTCATGTTCCTGGCAATGGCTTCCCAGAACTTGTCACCAGTCACACCGTGCACCTTCGTGGCAGTTTTATTGAGATCCTTTGTTGCAGGTTTCCCTTCCTTGTTCTTGCTGTGGGCACTGATTCCGTACAGACGACGAAGGTGAGTTCGGGCTTCCCAGAGCATTGACAATGATGCAGCAGCAGTTGCCAGCAATCTCAAGGTCGCAGGGTTGACTTGTTGCGGTACGATCGTCGATTGAGGCACCTCAGGTGCAAACCCTGGCGCCGTGTCATTTGATGCATCTAACTGAGGCGGACCAATCGGGGTCGGGGATATGTCCGTCTCAATCGCGTGTGCAACAATAGTGCCAGTCGAAGAAACGATACGCTCCATACAAGCGATGGTGGGCACCAATTCAGCCAATTGACCGTAGTCGAAATAGGCCAGGTTTTGGGAGATGAAGCGTGCTAGCAAAAGATGTTCTGGGGGATTGCCAGTCACATCCAATTTCTTCGGTTCGAAGTTGATCTTGGAGCAAATATTCGCGAGGAACTTTTTCTGGTACCGACTGTTGCTGATTTTGACAATCTCAAACAACGGTGCGAGCTTCGAGACGTAAGGCCGAGCATTAGCGCCATTGGAGTCGCCAACAATATCACGCTGATAATAGAAGGCCTCCTGCACAGCGCGCATGTATTCTCGCTCAAACATGGACTCGTATTGTTGGTGGAGCATTTTGTGCGTGTCGAAAGCGATCTTCGCAATTGCAGGGACTGTAGAAGTCTCCAGAGAGACGAGAACACCCGCACATTCCTTTGGGTGTACTAAGCCCTGCCTATTGATACTCGCAATAAGTTCAATGGCAGTCAGTGAATAAGTATCCTGGCGCGACTGTGCCACCTGAAGCATGTTTGAGAGGAAGTGTTGGGCGATCAAAGCAGCAGCTCCATCGTTGTCGCTAGCTTTTAAAGAACCACCCAGCCTGGTGTTGTCTTCCTGGGCAGCGGCTTCTGCAGTTGGCATGACGGCCTTCTCGGACTTGCCTTCATGGATGGCAAAGAAGTCTGCAAATGATCGGAGAACGATGTTTTGTAGGCTTGGCGCATCTTCCTTGAAAGCCTGAGCGAAGGTCTGCCGTGTGCGTTCTCTGCCGAATTGACCAGGCCAAGACTGGCATATGGATCCCAAGCTTTCGAGAGCCATGACCCTCAGCTCAAAGGGTGAATTTGATGCAGTGAAGGGAATAATGGAGTCAATCATCAGGCCCGCAACTGAGCCACCGGCCCAGGTGGGGAATTCACTCTTGAAATGAGACGCATACTTCTCAAGATCGCAATGCCGTCCAACACAACCCGCGATGCGAATATAACTCTTGGCACGGGCCAGGATTGCAGCGTGTGTAGTCGAGGAGAGATCAACACTCTTATATTGTTGCAATGGTTTCAGTACTGAAACTGTCAACTTCACCAGTCTGTTCGTATTTTGCAGAACACTGTTAATGGTCCACAAACAAGCCATGACTTCGTTCAACTCCGCGCGGGCGAGCTTGGCAACGCTCTTGAAAAGGTCATTCTGCACTTCTTTCAGAAGGGTATTATGGGACGATGATAAAAATGGCAAGACGCAGCGATAGATAACCACAACCGATCGAAATATGAAGAGATCATCTGCGGTAGAAAGATGTCCAATGTAAGGATGAAGGGCCTCCAGCTGATCCGGGGTAAACAGCTTCGCATTCGACTTGGCAAAGACAGTGATGGTCTGTAACAGGGCTTGCTGGAATTCCTTGCTGGATCCATCTGAATCCTCCACCAGTCTCTGAAACATGGTAGAAACCATCGCCTTGCAAACTTTGAAGTTCAATGCCGCGGACTTGGACTTGTCCGACAGGACCCCTTTCAGACAGACGCTAAGAGACTCCAGGGCAGTTTCACTGCGCTCCGTCAGGCCAATGATGAGGCCGACCTGCTCTCCGAGTGCTATTTTCAGTTTTGGCCCTTCAGACGAGGAATCAATGGATTCGTGGAATGGAACGAGCCATATTTCCTCAAAGGTTTGACGAGCCAAAGATGCCACGCTCTCCTCAAGGTCGCCTGTACGTTGGAGGAAACTGTCGAGAATGGCCAGCTTCAATTCCTTCCGAGACGTTTTGTGGTAAAGTTCCTTCAAAAGCCCAATGCAGCGTTTCCGGACACCAGCTGTTTGATCAGGTGCACATGCCAAAATGCTTCGGCACCCTTCTTCTTCGAGCTCAGGCTTCAAACCAATGCATTGTCCGATCAACTGTAATGCAGAATCACGAACCATGGGTGAGGCATCTGTCGTGCACCGGTGTATTACGCGCAAAACTGAAGGGTCTCTGTCAAGAAGGTTGGGGTCTTTCTCAAGCATGTAGATGACACTTTTCAAACTGCGGCTGCGAACCTTGGCCGAGTCACCAAGGAAAGAGGCCAAAAGAACTTTGAGAATGGTGTCGAATGCTTTGCCAAAGTTGGAATTCAAGACCGTGAGGATATAAGCGAATTTTCCATGCACGTTTGGAACTTTGTCGAATTCTTTATGGGTCTCCAACCAGCGTGGGTCTGAGAAGGATCTTGTTAAAAGAGTAACCAAGCCATCAGTCACCTCGTCGTGTGCAATTTCTTCCTGATTCTCGGAGTTATAGTATAGGGCGCAGGCTGTTTTGGCCCATTGAGCCAAGTAGTACCCCCGCGCGCTGGTCAGTTGCCAATTGTCGGAATTCTTGTCTTGCAAAAGGTGCTCGAGCGCAATCCTATACGGACCCGTTGGAGTGATGAGGTCTTGGTGATGCAGTGCACCAGAAGAAAACTCCTCAAATTGTTGTTTGAGATAATCAGTCAATTCACTGTCTGAATCTTCCAGAGCCGGGAGCATGTGCTGAGCGGTTGCTATCAGATCTGAGATAGCAGAACCCATCCAGCCAAGTAGCTCAAGTGCCATGCTCTTCGCAGTCGCCGCGCTTTTATCTTGGTCGGTGATTTGAATCATGCGCAAGGCCAAGATCCGGAGAAGCAGTTCTGCAGCCGGCCAATCGGCCGAGCCCAGTACATTGATCAGATCCTGAGTGAAAAGGTCCAGAATATTCCGGTATGGCTGGTCACCAGTCTTCGTCGAGTTCATAGCACGCTGGACGATGAAGTTCACAATGTATTGTGCGGAGCGCATGGCATTGTCGTAGAGTCGGTTGGACTTGTTCGCTAGGCGTTCCAGCGATTCGTCGGACTCATCATCATCAGACTCACCGTTGGCATGGTCTTCGCCATCGTCCATAAGCTCGTCGTCATCGTCATCAGCTTGTGCTTTGATTCGACGTTCGCTCTTTGATCGCGAAGGTGTCTCTAATGAAGTTGTCTGGACAAGCTGCAAGACTAGTGCGGTGAGTAATTGGATGTTTTTTCCATCCGCAACTTTGAACTGCCGGGCATTCTGACGTGTGGTGGGAAGTTTCTCCAATGAGACCAGAATCTCATCCAGGATGAACGGACGCTGCTCGGGGTATTTGGAAAACACCTTTGCAAGCACATCCATCGCACCACGTCTCGCAGGCTCGTACTTCTGATATCCCAGAGCAGAGTCTTTGTCATTGTGCGCATTTTCCACAAATATTAGCTTCGCAGCGAAGAATTCCGCAGCCGTGATCGTCCCCTCGGAGACATCAATGCGTGATAAGAAGTCTGCAAAAAGAGTGAGGACTTTCTTGCTCTGGTGAACAAGAGCGCCAATGATCCGTTTTTGGGCGGAGAAGAAGTGGAAATGCTGGCCATCTCTGCCACCTGGGCGCGATTCCACTGCGGGAATAATGCAATGGTCAAATACTTGATTGAGAACGGCGGGAATGGCCTCAATGAGATCTTCTGGGCAAAGATCTCGCTCGGTCTGACGCCCAGACATCGTCTGCAGCAGCGTTCCGATTGCAAATAGTGCGTTCAACACATCCTCGGTCTTACCCAGCCATTCCTGGGACTCAAGTTCACTGAATGAATCGCCTAACCCTATGTCAGGGGTTTGAGCAGCAATGATTGGCTTTTCACACAGCTTTTGAATGCGGTTGAGATAGTCAGACGGTATGTCCTGGAGTCGGTCAAACCCTGCAACTTTCCGAAGGGCTTTCTGGAGGCGGGTGTGGGCATCAGACGATAGTATCAACCCATGCACCTCTAAAGATGTTGGGTTCACGAAAATGGGGTTTGGCGTGTCAGAGGTTGGGGGAGTCGAAGTATCGGGTTCTATTTGATCTTCTGCTTCAAAAACCTCGTGAAGAAGATCTTGAAGCTTTTGCAAGGCTGCATCTGCTTCCTCTTTTTGGTCCTTGAGTCGCACCGCCGCCATAGCGTCTTGGTCATGGGCTTTCAATTGGAGCTTCTTCGCATTCGCGTGATCGCTGTGCTGGGGTACTGGTTTGGTAGGAATAACGACGGAGAGTTGGCTCGATGTAGGAGGACGATTCTGCTCAAAAGAGGCCGGGAAAGATGCCGGGTTCGACTTGTTCGCAACGTATGCGCGCTGATTCAACGAAGCAGCCGTCTTCGGCGTGATGTCTTTATTTTCGGGTTTTGTCTTTGACGGTGCTTCGGGATCTGCGGCCGGTCAGTCAATTAACTATATACAACCGTCAATGGCATCTTAGGGCTTACATCTGAATGCGATGTCCGTAGAGCTCAGCATCAACCGTGCGAAGGAGCCAAGGCTATTGTGACCGGAAGTAGCACCATCAGGATCGTTTGGGCGCAATTGTTGACTTCGCGTAGGAACTTGAGGAAACTTGAATTTGCTATAAAACCAAATTAGTTGACTGCGCTTCAAGAACTTCCAGTTCCCTTACAATTCCGTCAGCTGGTCACCATCCAGCAACTGTTGAATATATTCCCGAGACGTCTCTAAACGACCAGACTCATCTCGTCCAGATTGCATTTCCATGTCAAGTTCACCCAGTGTTTTGCGGCCTTCTTGGAGGACATGGTTTATAGAAGTGGTATTCGAAGGTCGACCAACATCGGGGCGTAGGATACAGTCTGCACATACAAACTGTTAGTAAATTGAGCAGAACTGAAGATGAAAGACAATAAACGAACCGAGACCAAAGACAGGCGCGCTGGACATGGATGAGTACTGCAGTGCTTCATCCACAGATAGCGGCCTTTGATTCAGAAACTGCATATTGGAGCCATATGGCATCTGATCATGGCCGTTGATGACCACCTGGACGGCCGGTCGTCCATTCTGATCCATGGTCGCGGTTAAGTCAAAAGAAGTAGGCGCGAGTCACAAAGTTGACATGCTCCTGGTAGAGACATGGCAAAGAAGGCAAGCGCCTTATGATATCTCTAGATCATTTATGTAATTTAAAAAGGAAAAAAGCCAGAATCTGAAAGAAAATGAGCTGAGCTACAATCAAATGCGTTCATGAATTCCGTATGGGTGACGGCACCTCTACTGCCGCCTGTGACCGCCTATGTGGAGGCTCGTGCGTCAAAAAAAAAGTTGCATAGATTATTCGCTGCATAAGGCCCGATTTGTTTTACTTGCACCCTTGATCTTCTGCAGATTTCAGATCGCCAGGTCAATTTTACGGTCATCAATATGTCTGCCATTGGTTCCTTGATTTTCTGCACAGATTGTGGTAATCTCCTTCGAGAATCTACCGGCAATGCGGATGCGATTCTGCACTGTGATGTCTGCGGCACTCGGAATAAAGGTGGGTGGATAAAATCCTTCTGGTTCTTCCACTGCTGCTAGACAGTTCATTGCTAACTTCTATTTACAGATACAATCCCCCAAACAACCGTGTCTGAGTCCAAGCCCTCCTCATTCCCCTCATCACTGAGAGCCAAACGATCAGCAGTCCAGACCCTGTCAGCAGAGGACCGGAAGACTGAGGCTATCATCGATCGTACATGTAGCGAGTGTGGGAGGAAGCAGATGTTCTACACTACGGTGCAACTGCGCAGTGCCGATGAAGGAAGTACTGTGTTCTACAGATGTGTCTGCGGATTCAAGTATGCCCACCCGTTTCGAAAGCATACATCTATACATGTCCAAGAAATACTGATTATTTCGACAGGGAAACCTCGAACAATTAATCTTGCAGACACGGATTGTACAAAAGATGTGGGGAAAGGTCTATTTTTGGAGAAAGGCTGTATAACTAGCGGGACAAGAGTATTAAAATCACGACCGTCACGAGACAAGTTTCTTTTTTCGCAGGATATCCATCATGCAGCAATGGGTGCAGCGCTATCCGGGATCAGCGCATATTGAATTTCGCCATTTTTCTCAAATTCTGCCATGTCGAGAGCAACAATGACACTGTCCCTGACCACCTGATCGGGGTCATTCAAGAATTTCTTCAAGGTCTCCTCCACACCCTCTTCCTCGCCCAGGCTGCCAAGGGCTTCCGCCGCTTCGTGTCGCACCATTCCTACTTCAGACAGGTCACTCAGCGAGGCTGTGAGACTAGGGATTGAGGCAGGGTGGCAGAGTTGTCCGAAGACGAAGGCAACTTCATGGCGGAAGAGAGCAGAGGGGTCCTTGAGGCCCTTAGCCAGCGCATTGACGGCGTCGACTGCTGTGGGAAGATCTGGGGGCGAGGCAAGGTCGCGCAGACCGAACATCGCACGGTATCTTTGGAACAGAGGGAGCTTGGTGTCAAGCAGTGTCTTTTCCAGCTCGGGGATGCAGGGTTCGGCGCTGGCCTCTATGGGCATGGGGGGAGCAGGGTCGATAGAGGTGAAATCACTGTAAATCAAAGATCTCAATGTCAGCATTTCTGGGTATATAATCTCCCGCGCAGATCGTACCTAGGCTTCAATTTCTCGGCCTTGCGCTCTTCTGAGTTCTCCCACAGGATCCGGTCGACAGCAATGTCGCAAGTTTCCCTAATGATATCCAATTCCTTTGTATCATCCCTAAATCTCTTGAGGACGTCCAAGCTATCCGCGTATCCGAGAGCGCCCAGCGCCTCGGCAGCCTCATGGCGACACATCGCATCCTCTTCGGTATCTTTCACCACATGCTGCAGGTATGCGACAGATTCGAAGTTCTTTGTTTGACCGAGGCAGTAGGCAAGCTCATGCTTGAGCAGAGCCGAGGGGGATGCGAAACCTGCGGCGATCGCTTCGATGGCGGGGAGGGTCTGGTCTGTGGGAGGTTGTAGGCAGGCCAGGTGCTTAAGGGAGAAAAGAGCGCGGAAGCGGCGAGCAAGCGGCTCAGATTCGGAGGTAAGAACCTTGCGGAGAGTAGGAACGGTATTATCTGTTTCGGAGGCCATTTTGAGTGGTTTAGTCAGAGAGTATAAAAGTGGAAAAGAAAAAGTTGGTTAATCTTTTTGATCTTATCAATTTTTAGAGTGGGGGGTGGCGGGGCCCATTCAGCCTTTGCAATGGGCTTTTTGCTCGTACGTTTAAGTCTTCAATGCTTCCGGTGTAAGCCAAGGCCCTAGTCTGTAATTGTGAATTAAATTAACTACCTATGTAGATGCCCTTGGATCTGTTAATTACGTATTAGTGTATGTGAAGACCTGACGAATGTGGCTACTTGTAGATGGGAGCGCTGATCTTAAAATATATAACTCCGTAGTAACTAATTATTTTTTTACTTGCTATAAAGACTTCCAAGGCTTCCATAAGTACGTTCGAGTGAGACCTTTGATCTTTGAAACAATAATTGACCGAATAATCGAATAAGATTCTCACATTTGCTATCGCGAGACATTTAGAGGTCATAAACATACAGTTACTACTGGAATAATAGAAACTTGAATGGATCAGCTCGAAGCACTTTAGGACTAAAGCTAGCCCATACTTTGCAGGCTCTAGGTAGTTTTGCTCGTATTCCCTATGCTCATGCAATGGCCTCGGTGACTATACAGGTGATACCGTAGGAAGCACGTCAGGATCCGAGCACAGCTATTTTGAGAAATACCGGACAGTTGGAGCTACAAGCATTGGTTGACGGACAGGCTTTCTTGGCAACCTTTTCCAATGTCAGAACATTAAATAAAATTGAGCCAGTGAGGTAGACACTCGCTCATCTGCGCTCATGTCACAGTACAATGCTGCCGAGTGGGAATAGATACATTGACTGAAAGCCCTATATTGTACCATCGAGAGACCCCATTCCAGTTTTATACCTTTATGGACTTGGGATGTTGGTATTAAATCAAGTTTGATATGCTCTAGCCAGATGCTGTATGATTTGGTATGATGAGCACACTAAGTTGACAAAGTTGGAAGGGTCGTGATGCCGGTCAGTCATATCAAAGACCAACACATTGATTTGAACATGAGATTTCACCCAAGGCACATGAGGGATATACATGTGTCATTGTTCCAAAGAAATAACAGTGTTGACGTCCTTTCCGTTCCTTTTGCTCCTGGTAATTGAATGGGAGCTACCAGTCGTTAGCCCTAACTCATGACATGCAAAAATGAACTATATTAGAACGCGGTATATTGAAGTGCTTGGAATTGAGTTCGAGTGGTAAACTGGCAAATATGTACATGATACAGCGAAGTCAAATCATTTGGTCTTGATATGTCTGAGCTTCTTCGGCTCGTGAACGAAGTTGTTGGCATAGGACTTGGGCACGAAACGGCGCTCGTTCGGTTCCTGGACAAAGTATTCGTAGCCCTGCTTCTGGGCAAAAGCAATGGCGTCTTCCTTCGACTTGAACTTCAGGTGGGTGCCCTGCATTCCATCGGCAGACGACTGCCAGCCCATGAGGGGGTTCTCCCAACGGTGACCCCGCTGCAAGACATCCCAATCCATGCGCCAGTGGTGCTGGTGGTAGGTACCGGACTGTGTTGCGGGCTTGGTAGGCCGGTAGATACTGTAAGAGCCACGGGTTAGTGTGGGAGCTAGGCGACACGGCTCGACTTTTGTGTAACGTACCGGACATTGCGGGCCTGGAGATCGGTAGGGGCTCCAGAGAGAACTGCCGCGGGGAGAGTGGCGCCGGGCTCGCTGCCATCCATGACGCGCTTGGGCACAGGGGAAAATTGCCTTAATTGAAGTCGAAGAGTTAGCGAAAGGATCTGCGACGGAGCCAAAGGGGAATGTCGTACGAGGTGCCGTGGTCAATGGTGGCCTCATAATCCGGCTGGTGACGGGCCATGGCCTCGGAGGGGGTCTCCTTGGTGAGCAAGGAGCTGTCCTTGGGAGGCGTGGTGGGAGCATCCGAAGTGCTGGTCTTCACGGAAGGATCGCCCTTGAGGGCATTGCTGGAGACGAAACGGGCATTGACAGGCACAGCAATCCGGGCGGCCCGAAGGCTAGCAGCACCCCCAATTCTGAACAGTGACATTGTATCTTTTTGGATGCGGGGAATGGTCGTTGCCAGTGAGGACTCCCTTCAAGTGTGGTTTGGTTGCGAATTACAGGCAGGTCACGACACCACCGAATCGGGTTTAGCCGGGCTTGGCAAGCCGAACACCCGCAGGGCTCGGTTTGTTCCTCCTTCCTCCTCCATCAGCTTTCTTTGGTTCACTTGCGCCGCGAATCAACGTAAGTCCACGTATCTACCACCTTGCGAAAGCTCATTGAGAGCCGCTCTATTCAGTGCGACCAATTTCTGACCCCCTTCAGCCTAGACAAGATGAGCTACATTGCCCGCCGAGGTCTCTCGACCTTGATCCCCCCAAGGTAAGAGCACCCCCATTCATGACTATTCGCAGTCACCCGACTCCTCATATGATACTAACTGTCTCTGTAGGTCGCCTCCCCTAACGTGAGTTACCCACGCGCTGCCATCTTCGACTTCCTGCATCCCTTCCACACCCGTTCCGCCCCGAAGCCGTTTTTCGTGCAGCCCGCGATTTGATTAAAATGCCGTCTCTCTTTCGCCAGCATAACTGACATATTCTCAATCAAGGCCATTGGTGCCGCCCAGGATGCCGCCCGCATGGAGCGTGTTGTGACCTTCTACGCTGGTCTTCCCCGTGGCCCCGCTGCTCCTGTCAAGCCTACCGGCCTCATCGGTCGCTACCAGGCCCGCTACTTTAGTGGCAAGAACGCCTCCGGTGTTCGTACGTATTTGCCAATTATTCCCGTGTATTGATATGAGTACTGATTTCGATGCAGCCCTTGTCCACGCTATTGGCGGTATCCTGATCCTGGGTTACAGCATGGAATACTACTTCCACCTGCGTATGTATTTCCCGGCTATTACACTGCTTATATACCCTCTTTATAGTCGGGACATCACTAACTTGATGTTCTTTGACCAGGTCACCACAAGAACCACCCCCCACTAAGCTTTCCCTTTCCATCAGATAGGTGGAGGATTGATGTATATACTGGATCCTCTGTCCTAGTCCAAGGGAAAACTGTGGTTTTAGCGAGAATTCTAGAATCTCACTATGTTTCAATATTCAGATCTACTACCCTTTGTCGTTCTCTCGTAGTTGCGGTATATTTAGCCCCGGAGTATACATATTACGTAGAAGTTTTAGTGACTTCCTCGTCACATATCAACTTCACGTCAGATATCAAATATCAATAAATGCTTGGAAGTTTAGCATTTGTAAACAACGACAGCATCCAACAAAACGACATTCTAAACTGACCAGAACGTCACAAAATTAGGGCTTTTGAAAAGAATCCAACGTGAAGGTGTGTGGGCAGACATCAACTTTCGTACGGGCCACGCTAAACCGAAAACAGCGACCCTCAGCTTCAACCCGAGTTGACTCTTGAACCTCGTATCATCCTCACTATCTTTGTGTCATCAACCGTCCTTACGCATACTCCCTCCTTCTTTGCCCTAATCCCTTCTGGGACCTCCTGGGCTGCGGATATCCCCAAGCCACGCGCCTATCGATTCCGCGATCGTACTCTCCACATCGAGCCCAACCCGACGCGGGCTTTCTCATCAACATCCGAGAGAGTTGGCCGATACCATCCCTGGTTGTGATAACCCATATATTCAGGGTGCAACCAGTCAAGGAACCAGTGCAACTGTGGCGATCCTTGGTATCTGACGATAGGTATGTCTTGGGAGTCTGGCATGTTTGATCTGCAGCTGCCTATTGCGTCCCCGGATCTATCTCCCCACTGTCAGGGCACTTGGCTTACATGGTCGCAATTATTGTACGGAACAGAATCGAGTATTGTTATGGCAGAGCAGAAAAACCGCGATGTGGTAGATCAGACCCTGTCGGGCGGCGAGCCTTCGCCTTCCGACGTTCCTGCGAGCACCAACGACAATCCATCTGCTGGAGGGGACGCAGGGAAGACCGAGCATATCGCAATGGCTACCACTACATCGAACAATTCAAATGATCAGCAAAACCATGAGAAAACGAACACTCCTGATTCGCGGGGAGAAAAAGCTGCCGGCGACAAGGACGCTGGAGGCTCGACGACGGTGAGCATTGCTTCTGGATACGCTCCGAAGCACTTGCTAACATGGGCGCAGGATATTTCTAAGCAAGGCGCCGGAGTTGTTGCGACGCGAGTTCTGGAACTTAATGGACTGGCCTCGGCATCGGATGGTGGAGAGGATACAGCATCACAAGGTGGTTCGGAATCAGATGCGAGCCGGCCAGATAGCAGGAATCAGACTCACAGTGGCTCACTCAAAAAGCCATCAGGGTTCAAGCCAGTTTCATTTCCCAAGTTCTCGGTGAACAAGGTTCCGGGGGCCCCAACACCATCCAAGGCGCCTGAGAAAGGTATGTTCTTTGCCACGCATCTCTCATAATGGGCACTAACTTGTTCAGCGCCAACGTCTACAACACCACTCGGTACCCCACAGCCAAGCTCCCGGCCGCGCTTGGTTGCGAAGTCTACACAGGGCTCGCGTGATTCGTTTTCGAAGGCTGGAGCAGGCGGAGGCAAGCCTGGTGGATCAGGGCCAGATCCGAATCAAGTGTGGAATAAGAACCGGCGTATGTATTTCTCATGCGATGCAACAGAATCGCTTAGACTGACAATGATATCCGTGTAGCTGTTGCGCCCGCCCCTCCGAAACACTTGACGGATGAAGAATTGAAGCAACAATACGGAATCCATATGACTTCTCGTATCCAAGAAGATGGGGCTGTTAGCTCCGAAGCAAAATGGGCGGATATTGATGACGATGAAGATGATTGGGCCCCTGAGACGATCGAGTGGACAGATGGAACGAAGGTCAATCTCACTCAACCTCACACTGAACCCCCTCCGGCTCCCGGTCATCGGGAGACCAAGGAGTCACCGCCTGTGGAGCCAAGCGTTCCGAAGGAGCCTGTCAAGACTGCGCCGAAGCCAGCTGCATCTATGGGGTCCCGTGGTATGGTACTCAAAGTTGGAGCTAATGCTGAACGGCAAGCAAGAACTGCGAGCGCTTCCTCTAACGGCACAAATGACAAAGTTCCATCTAGCTCCACTAGCCCAGCACCGCCATCCAAGTCTCCCTGGGCCGCTCTGCCTCCTGTTGATAGAGTGTCTCCAGTCAATGTCCCGGTTCAGCCTTACCAACAGCGCATGACCGCGAGATACCCCCAGAGAGACGACGGCCATCATGCCCCAATGGCAATGCCGCCCAAGGAGATTGCAGCGGATGATTTCAACCGTGCGTGGAAAGATCAGTCAGATTTGCCGCAGCTTTTCAATCCTCGATCTTCCCAGTACGAGCCGGTGGGTGAAACCAGGAGAGGATCTTGGCGTCATGACCAACACTCGCGTGCTCCTGCAGTTTTGCAGAGACCAAACGACCATCCAAGTGGACCCGCAGAGCCATCTGCTGCATTCCAGACGCACAGGTCTAGTCATCAGGATGGCATGGGCTGGGGTCGTCGTCGCACATCGTCGAACGTGAGCGGAGGAAGCGGAGGGTTTGGCCGTAGGATGTCAGTTGGCCGATTCGATGCTCCTCCGAGATACAATGATGCTCGCAGAGGTTCTCAAGTGAATGGTCTGGGTGATTCAGCGATAGTGGGTCACGAGCAGCATCAAGGCAAAGACCAAATTGCTCCGTCTGGTCCAAATGGTACAGCACGTCCGGCTGTTGATGTAGGTATATCTCCTGTGGAAACACAGGCAGCGGTTCCTCAAGTTCAGCAAGAACCTCAGGAGGACCCTGTTGCTCTGCAAGAGCGTATTATGAAGGAGAAACGCCTAGAGGCCAGGCAACGAAGGATTGAGCAGGAAGAGAAAGAGGAAGCAGCTAAAAAGGAGAGGATTAGGCAACGTCTCGCGGCTATGGGTCCTGCGCCAGAGAAAAAGGCCCCCGAGACACGCAACCCCCCTCTCTTCAACCTCAACCTCATCCTCACCCTCACTCTCTTCATCCTCCCCAAACCCCTTCCCAACTTCCTTCTCAACCCATTCACTCTATTTCTTCACCTCCAAAACCTCCTGTGCCAGAGCCCGATCGTGAACCAAAACAGTATGGTTTGATGAAAGTGCATCATCCCGACTCTGTCAAGAAACTCGTTGGTGCGCATGAGCGGACATCTGAGAGCAAACATCTCAACCGACGTGTCTCATCACCCCACCAAGAACCCCATCGAGATCCTGCACCTCTATCTTCCTCTCACTTCAAAACTGAACCTCATTCACCTGTCCAGAGCAAGACATTTGATTCAAAACTCGAGGAGCAAGGTACTCAGTGGCAAGGAAATTTGACTACTACTTCACCCTGGTCTCATCCTAACATTGCTGGACCATCCACATCTGCCAAAAATTTGTGGAAACCGTTTGGCAGTGACCGCACTCCAACTCTTGGGAACGGCATCTTTGACCAACCTCTTGGGACTTTTGCATCACGTGAAAACCCTCTAGGCCAACTCGGCTTGGATTCAACAAATATGTCTACCCCTCCCAACTTCTCTGCTCCTAATGAGCCCACCGAATCTTTGCCGTCACCCGAGACACGTCATCCCTCATCCCTTAACCCCATTGGACGCCCCAGCCCAATCGGACCGCCCAGCAGCACACGGGAGGCTCGCATTAAGGAGTGGAATAAACGCGCCGAAAACATCTTCGAGAAAGAGAAACAGGAAGCCAAGGAATTCCTGAAGCGACTTGAGGAGCGACGCAAGGGAGGAGCCCCAGCCCCGCCTCCCCCGCCTATGGTTTTCCATGAGACTTTTAAGAAAATCCGTTGCACTGAAGACGGTAGACGGGTCGTCACTCAAGTCACAGAATCAGTCGTCAACAACGATGAAGCCATCGCCAGGGCCAAGGCGGCTGCGAAGCAGCACGCCAACCCTCTCACGACTATTGATACTCCTATGGATGGTCTCAACATGTCCGATATTGGTGTTCGTCCGGCCAGCAACGTTTCTACTCGGAGCTCTCGCTTCTTCCCCTCGGCGTCTGAGCAGTCGAAACGCCAGGTCACCGAGAAGGAGCGCAGCAGTCCTTCGCCTCCTCCTCCTGAGGAAATCAGCCACCCTGCCCATCATGGAGACGTGAAGCACCCGAATGTGAACCTTCCCGCCCCTAAGCCTCCCAAGCCCGTTGTCAAGCTGCCTCCAAAGGCCGTGAGTGCCCCGGCGCCCCCTCCGACTTTTGCTTCCATGGCAGCTGCGCCACCGCGTAACACGGTGCCTGCTTCCTCCACCGCGATGTCGTGGCAGGATAAGATTAACGGTCTCCTTGGGAAGACAACTCCTACCCAGAAGAAGAGTGTCCTAGCTGTGACATCAGCTACTAAGGAGCCCCTTCCCGTCCAAACTAGCGCTGTATCTGTCTCTATTCCGCAGACGAAGGCTGGATCACAGGCTGGCAATGGCGATTTCGCCGTCCGACAAGTTGATGAGCAAGATGAGATGTTTGAAGACCGGGAACCCGGATCTCTGCCTGCTGTTCGTGTGCCGAATATGGCTCCCCAGAATTCTTGGAGCGCAACTCGTCCATCAGAACGCCCCCGTGGAAGAAATCTCAAACAGGTGCAATCGCAGAGCATTCAGCCATTCCTGGTTGGCCAGGATGATCGGGATGGCCAGGGTAATATTCGCGCTAGAATTCTCCTTCCCGGTGGCTCTGAGCCAAAGACTATCATCATCCAAGGAAAGGCTGGCCCGCCTCGAGGCCGCAATGCTAATACCAATTCGAGACCCCGCAAGGGTATCAACAACAAGCCGAACGAAGGTTCCGGTGCCAACAAGAAGTCTGCCTCCAACCCCGTCCCACGACAGCCACCCCGTCAGCACACGGGCTGGACTCCACCGCCCACTCCTCGTTAAGAGGTTTCGGCTCTCCAAACATACGGTTATCTGAAAGCGCTTTCACATCTTTTTGCTGGTTCATCTTGGGAGGCGAGGACTTGGGTTCATCCTTGCCAATTCCTAATCGACATTTGTTTCAGATCCTTGTTGCCATTGCCCACTTCATTACTTCTGGAGTTGGGCCACGATTCGGATCCTTTCTCTATCCCCTTCACGCATTCGCGTTTCTCATGTACTTGTGACTTTCAATTTCTCGCCTATTGTGTCCCCTCCCCCGACCGACCCAGGACTGCAGCCCTTTGGCTTTTCATGTGAGGACCATCGTTGTCCTATCCAGCGTTCTGCTTGTGCGGTCGTGGTGCGTGCTTGTTCCGACCAAGCAGTATCACGTTGCCCAGTGTTGTTGAGTATTCAGCGAGATCCTATTGTGTCCCCTCCCCCGACCGACTCAGGACTGCAGCCCTTTGGCTTTTCATGTGAGGACCATCGTTGTCCTATCCAGCGTCCTGCTTGTGCGGTCATTGCCCGGGTGGTGCGTGCTTGTTCCGACCAAGCAGTATCACGTTGCCCAGTGTTGTCGAGTATTCAGCGAAATCCGCACCGATACTTTTAAGAGAATTCCATTGTTACACAATTCCACGTTCTTTGTAGAGTGTAAACGTAACCTCCAACTCTCAAGATAGGTAAAAGAAGGGTTTGGCTTGCTGTGTATCTCCATCTCCCAAACATGTATTCTCCGTCCATTACTTCTCCAGAATGAGTGAGTGCCCAATCTCAAGCAGATCCATCTCAGAAGCGACAGCGTTGTCCATACCTCACTTTCACCCGTCAACGCCCCCCGTCAAACTCCCCCGGTCAAACTCCAACCACCCCGCTCTCTGGGTGTTGTGAGCTGAGCACTAGGATCTATTCCAGTGAGACGAGGGTGATGGGTCATATCAAGAGCTCAACAAATCCCTTATTTTAGGCCACGAGCTAACTGTATGTTACAGGTGACAGGTGACGAAGTGCGAAGACGAAGCACGCATCCGAGACCCCAACGAGAGCATAATCCGAAACCGCCCCAGAGCCTGCACATGTGCATTCCGGCTGATCTATCCATTCGGGACCCTCCGATCCATAACACTGGACTACCATGCCCATGAAGTTACCGGACTCGTGGCCTAGACCATGCTCTTGCGCCGATTCCTACATATACATACCCCAAACACCAAAGACCGGGGGTCGTCCCCTTTGGAGCGAGCCTGTAGCTCGGCTACAATCAATAGCAGGGGATCCTTATACTCTCTGTCAAGTATTGCTGGCTATGGGCATATCTATGGGACGGCACCGCCACATCCAAAAGTCGCCTGTTGGGCAACAGGCAATGGCCGGGGCTGTGGGTTGGAGGAGGAAATGTATGCTATTATGATGGGACACTTGGCCTTGGTCTTGGACTACCGCGGGGAATTTTCAGTGGTGATATGGGTGTCGCATACTTTATGCCCGAGTTTAAGTGAGAACTTACGGGATTCCTTGCAGGGGGTTGGTCGCCAGTGTTCGGCGTCTTATTGGGCTGTTTTATATGGCTTGGATCGTGTACTCGGCGTGCTGTTGAAATGGATATGGAGACCTGGAAGCTCTTTCTATTTAATGAGAATATGAATAGATAATTTGCATATGTTTTCAGTTTTATACCAGGATAGCTTTACTTGATTACATTGTCACATTGATAGAAGGGACAGAAAAGTCCCTGTCTATGACCATTTGGTATTCTGAGTGATGAAAGGCTTTTAATTAGAAACAGGCTCAGAAGCAGAAGCATGAGCAGAAAATAGTCAAAATAATTTACACATATGATAGGTATCAACCGAGGAAAGCCCTTATAAGGCTGAAGATAAACAAACGCCTTGTCCCTCGAATACGCCCAGATCAACCATAATGTCAGAGCAACTGTATCAACGTAGATATAGTGGCATCACTGATACCACAAGTCCGAAGACGGCCACAGTGTCGACGTCCATAACGCCCCCAGACCAACCCCGAGCATCCATTAGTTAACCACGCATATTAAAAACAGTTCGCATGAAATTCAACAAAAGAAAAGTAAGCAGAAAAGCCCTCCGCTCACCAGTTCCAGGTCCGGCTGGAAGCAGCAAAGACAGGAGGCTTCCACTGAAGACGGGCAGGATCGATTTTGCGCGCGCCTTTGATCTCCTCCTTCTTGAGACGCTTTTCGTGTTCTTCCACGACTTGGTCCGTGAGTACAATGACCCAGTTACCCTTCTGCAAGGAGAGTTAGTAAAACCACACGGTATTGTATGTGCTGCAGTGAGTGCACACGTAGAGAATCAGACTTACGTGGTAACGGAGCATGTTGAATACAACCAGAGTCTCGTGAACATCCTTCTCAGTCATGGAGGTGAGCACCGCGAGCTCGTTCTCGCTTATAGCTTCTCGATTTGGCTCAATCAGTAACTCCACTAGTGTCTCGCGCCAGTACTGTCGATAACCAAGTAGACCGAGATCACTGAGTGGCTTCTCAGGAGAGCCGAGCTTGCCTTCGCGCTTGCTGAGCTCGTAGCTGAACGAGATGAGCAGACGGCCGAAACCGCGGCGCTGGTATTGCGGTAAAGTCATAATACACGCCAGGTTGTACCCTTCAGCAGAGTCCTTCTCCTTGGAGAAGTAGCCAACGAAATGGCAGCCGGTCTCGTCGCGTGTGGTCATGCAGTAGAACAAGAACGGGTCGACGTCGTAGTAAAGCGTCTTGTGATCGAGGAAGAGCTTACTCAGGAGACACAGATTCCGGCACCAGGTACGCTGGCGACGGCCGTCGACTTCAAAGAAGGAGATGTAGTCGTCACGGTAGATCTCATTACCGGGTGGGTGGGTCAAGGTGCATTTTGCGCGATGACGCTCGAACGCACGCTTGTTGTCGAAGTAGCTGAGGCAGAACTCGTCGATGTAGACTAAGTCGACGTCCGAGAAGGAATCCGGGTACGGGGAGAAGTACCACGGCTCGACGTCGTACTTGCCCATCTGGAGGCGGGTCAAGTTTCGTACGCGATGGATCTCTGTCGGGTTCTGTGTCATACTACCACCTGTGCGGAGTCGCTCGATTTCCTCCCCGCGAGTGATCACCTCACCGGTTGCCATTTGGACATGGTCTTCTTTTACCGATTTGCTTTCCGCTGGAGCATCTGCCATCTCGAAGTCTTCTGACTCGGTGGCCTTCGGCGTGGCCACTGTCGACGCAGCCTCAGATGGGAACAGCGAGGTGTCTCCTCCAGGTGTCTCGACACCAAGGTTCTCTTTCCCTCCAGCTTTCGAGGGCCGTGCCAATTTGCCGACGTTCACGTTCTTGCCGCCCAGGATATCAGGTGTTTGTGACGTATCACGGCTGTCAGCCCGGGCACGCTTATTCGCACCCACATTCTTGCTGGGGGCCGCTTTGCTGGCGGCGGCGGTCTTCTTCTTGTCAGCCTTGTCTGGCTGGGGCCATTCGACTTCTTGGGAGAGATCGATGCGAGAAGACGCAACCCATTCTGGAATATAAGTTAGGACAAGTCCAAAGTGAGCCAATGCACTTACTGCAGTAGGAACTTACCATCGAGACGCTTGTTGAAATCAACATAGTGTACGCTGGGATCTATATCAGCACCAATTCAAAAGCAGAGACATGATAAGCGCAAAGGTAAACATACTAAAAGGAAGGGCCATCCTTCCGCTGTCTAATAGACAGAATCTCAGCTTTTCGCAATTCTCCATCCTACACAGAATAGTCAGTATCAAAGCCCAGACTGGGGGTTGACCACGCCGATTGATAATCACGTGACATGATCACCAAAAATTTGCGACCACAGGGCCAAAACGGACCTTCTGCACCATGGCCTTCACACCGATTCTATGAGGCCAGTTAGTATCTGCGACCGGTAAAAGTAGACACAAAAACCCCAAGGGTAATTATTCCAGATATAAAAAGCGACGTACCTGATGGTGTTGAGCGTGGCGAACCCTTTGTCAACGGGGTCGGGCGTCCCCGTCGCCTCCCCATGGGAATCTCGGACGCCCATCTTCTTGGACTGGCAGTAGGGACTGAAGCAATATCAGAGATGAGAATGATGGAATCGAGCAGATACTGTGGTCATTTGGTGATGGGGAAATGGTGGCGGGAAAGGGAGCAAACTGGGAGGTTGTTATGTAAGCTATTCCGCATCGGGCGAGTCTATACAGAACTTGATATAGTTACATTTTCGTGATTAAAAAAGAGTACATTACAAGAGGCAAGGTGAATTTCTTCATTGCTTGAACCAATCCAAATGATAATGCCGTAAACACCGTCCCCGTTCTCGGAATTCGCATCCCCTTCCCATATTGCCATGCCACGATCTTGTAGATAAAATACAGAGTCCAAACCAACGCCAAGCGCCTTGCAATGAATCAGAGACGAGGAATAGACGAGAAGGAATCATATATCCCAGCCAAAAGGCTATATAAGTCTCTCTAATCACCCTTCATATTTCCGCTTGACACCATTCGCATTCGCGGATGGTGGCATAGCCTGAGCTCTCCGCTTTTTCTCCTCGTCCCCGGCAGCCATGTTGTGCTGGCGCTGCTTCCAAGCTGTTTTGATGACGGGAGCGAGGCGGATGAGATCATCTTCGGTGACGCGGTCCTCGATACTTTCAAGAACCTTTTCAACAGTGGAGATGTGGTTTGCATCGTTCTTGTCATCACGAATACGATAGAAGCGCCAGCGTCCTTCCGCATCTTTGGCACACTCAACGATAGTATCATCAAGTGGAACACGCAGGGCTTTGAGATCTTCCCATTCCTTCGGCTCAACGAACATCTCCCCAAAATGACGGTACTCGCCAGCATTGAGCATGACAAACAGGTGGCATATCGGGATAGCGTCGTAGTCCAAGTAGGGCTGGGTAATACCCTCAGCCTCATCTTCGGTATCCGGCTCTAGCGTCGGAAACTCAAGACGCATACGGAAATCAATGGTGTTCTCTTGGGGTGGCTTCCACTTTAGGATGTGTTCGTCGGTGCCGATGCGGTACGGAGTACTGCGGCAAGTAAAGATGAGACCGTCGTTACCGTGAATGCGCTTGACCTTGGGAATAATTTCGCGGAACATCATCTCAATACCGTAACTGAATTGTGTGGATTTGTCCTCGACTGCGAAGGGGCGGTGGGCTTTCTCCTCCGGGAATTTGCGATACATGGCATTGTATGGCCTGAGCACCTTTTCCTTGAAGTACGCCAACCGCTTGTCCAGAGTACGGTGCATCAAGCTTTGTCCGTCCAGAACCAGACAGTCGAAGACCAGATATTTCAGCTGGGTGGTGCCATCCTCGTAGGTGTCATTGACAAGCTCGCCGTCCACCAGGGTGTCGACGTGGTATCCCTGGTAACTTTCGTCGTTCGGCAGGGGGAAGTGTAGGCCCGGTACGTAGCGGTAGTCGTTCTTGCGATCGATGAGGTAGTGAATTTCCGGCATGTCAGAGTCGGGATCTCCGCGCGCAAAGTACATCAGGCAGCGGATGCCGTCGGTCTTTTCGCAGACAAAGTAGTCCTCCCGTTGCAGCTCATTGAGGTGCTTTGACGAGAAGCTGACCGGTTGTGCTCCAGGAAAGTTGAGGTTACTGCGCCCGAGGAGTTGGGCGACTTCGCGGCGAAATTGATCAGCTAGGTCATGGTCGGCTTTGATGCCTATCGCGTCTAGATCGGGGACAGCGTGGCCCATTGTGAGGGATCGAAGGTTAACAGAGGTGGGTGTTATGGCACGAGAAGCCCAAGAATGGGTCTGGAAGGCTCGGGGTTCCCTCAAAAGTCGAGAGGGGGGTCAAGCTGCGATCAATAAGACTCGGAAAGCTTGGTGGAGTGATAGCAAATGCGAAGGGCGCGCGCCCGCAATCGCCACAATATAAACCAGATGTTTTTCGACTGCAGGTGGCTTTGAAGCAAATGAATGAAGAAGATCACTCAAAGGTCAGAGTAAGGCTCGCTTTGCTCATGCTGTCAGGTTCCAAAGACAATGGGTGATCGGCGAACAGAACGAGCTGGGAGATGCCCTGGTGCCTCAGGCATATATCACGTAAGCTGAATATCTCTGAATAGCTTCACTTGGTAGGGCTGCCCAGGCTACAGGGCTAGTGATCCTGCATGGTGCATTCGCCGTAATTTCCTACATGAGTACTCCATACGTATAGTATGTATGCTTACATATATATCAGTCAGAACTCAGTAAGGTGGAAAGTATTCAATTGCAACTACTTTCGTCAAATGTACACATCACGCCAGCCGGGGTATCATATCGTCACCTTTCAAAGCAGACAGAACCAGCCTGTACCCATGGCCTATCCAGGGAAATCGAGGAGCGCAAAAGATGCAAAGAAAATTGAAGAAGAATGGTACGATGGTCAGTACTCCTCCGCACCCATGAACGCCAGCATCCAGTATCCAGTACAGGCAGTAATAGCTCAAACCCAACCGCAAACGAAGAGAGAGTCGTCATAAATCATCGCCTAATAGGCGCGACTGGCATGCCAATCAAGAGGCTGCAGTGACCGGAGTCTTGCGGTTCCCTGGAACAGCAGATCTTTTGCCTACATCGATTCCACCAGCGGAGACATCAGGCTCCCCATTGGCATCTTCAACAGACGATTCCAAATCGTCTGCGACAGTCGAGAAGAGTATTCCACCGAAAAGGGGCTGGCTGTCGCCGTTGGAGAAAAGTCCACCGCCGTTCCGGACTCCCATAGCATGCGACATCTGCTCCTTGATGCGGACATATCTGTACTTCGACTTGGTGGTGATGACGGGGTGGCGAATAAGAGGCTGGGGCGCAGAACGGGCAATGGCAGCCATGACGGCATCTCTTTCTTCATCTGAATCAATAGGACCGGTGTTCTCGATATCTTCCTGCAGAGGAGCGTTGGCATCGATAGCAGCCTCTGTAGTTCGAACGGGTTAGTCATCTTGCGATCTATAGTGAGCATAAACAAGATAGTGGTAAACCTACTCTGCTGGCGAGCCTGGTTCTTCTTCTGATACTGCTGGAGAAGCATATCATACGGCAGTGTCCGGCCAGGAACCGAGCGCTTGGCACCCATTGAATGGCTCTTGCAGGTCAAGGAACGAGCGCACTGCGCGCCGTTAGGAAGAGTAACACCACACTGTTTCTCGACATCGACAGGGCCCTTCGGCTTGGCCGTCTTTTGCTTAGGCTCATCCTTCTTCTTCTTTTTCTTTGACTCCTTGCCGTCGTCCTCATCGGCCTTGCGCTTCTTGCCCTTCCTGTTGCCGTCCTCGGTACCCTTCGTGGCGCTCTTCTTGGCGCTCTTCTGGCCCATGTTGGGGTTGTCTCCGTCGGCCTTGTCGGGGCCGTCATCGTCTCTATCATCGCCGGCCTTCAGGCGATTTGCCGCGTCGCGGGCCTCCTTCTTCTTGCGCGCCTTCTCCTGCTTGGCCTTCAAACAGCCGCGGACATGCTCCGCTGCGGTTTGCTTGAGAGTGGGCCGCTTGCAATGCTTGCAGATTACAGTCTCGAGGAGGTCGTCTTCGCGCGGCTTGCCGGTCGGGAATACGGCGACGACTTTGCTGTCGAGGACGGGGAGGGGCGAGGCGGTAGGAGAGGTATCGATGGGGCCATCTTTGGCATCTATGTGGACTTTTTAGTATCATAAACGCTTGTAGAAACATGTCCGGGGAGCTTTACCATCTGCCTTCTTCTTGGTGGACGCCTTGGATGTCTTCTTCACCTTGATCTTGCCGGGTTTGGTATCCTTGTCCGTGAAGGTGTACCCGGACGCATCAACCAGACTTCCCTGTCCTGTCAACAAACACATAATTAGCTTAGACCATTTAAAAACTCTAGATGCGCCGAGCTTGATGTCAAAGTATCTCACGCGTTTTGCGCCTTTGACAGGAACCAGGTATTGCGTACCTTGACCGGGGTCACCATTGTTCGCCATGGTGAGCGCAAAGTGAAAGATTACCGAGAGACAGAACGATTTCTTGTCACTCAGAGAGCCTTTGAAATGGCGTGGGAGGCGGTTATCAAGGAATGAGTTCAGTCTCCGGAGTCAAGGTCGGCCTGGGGCTCCGCATTAGGATCGGTCACGTGCCATATATTGATCTACTGAATAACTGCACATTTAGACATCTACTGTGCTTTGATCGTAATATTTTCATTTTTCTTTCTTTCATTTATTATTGAAAATGGCCAATGAGTGAGGGTATCAATTTTCTTTCAACAATCTCTTCACATAATACATTGTTGGTCGGTCAGATCAATCAGGCAACGATTCCTCCCAGGCATCAGTACCTGAGCCTCTGGCCCTAAAAAGGAATCACATAGTTGTAGTTGAAACGAAAATATCGTACAATATTGCATGCTAGAAACAAGAATCATGAAATATTTGCAAAGCAAAGGCTACTGTTTGTGCCGCCAAAGCCAAAGCTATTTGTCAAGGCAACATCAATCTGTCGGGACTGGGGATCTTTCGGCGCATAGTTGCAATTAAACCCATCAGCCAAGCGGTCTAGGTTGATAGTAGGTGGCATGGTATTCTGTCCCCTGTTAGCGCAAGGTCCAGCACAGTACGTCCAGTGCACTACTGCAACTCACCTCATGGATTGCAAGTACACTGATCAAAGCTTCTATAGCTCCAGCACCGCCAAGCAGGTGACCAAGGGCACCCTTTGTGCTGCTAACGTTCACATCAGCAGCCTTATCTTTGCCATCAGCGCCAAGCAGAAGTGCCTTGATAGCAGCGTTCTCGGCAGCGTCGCCGACAATGGTCGAAGTTGCGTGTGCATTGACATAGTCAACTGCAGCAGGGCGTAACTGGGCCTGCTTAAGAGCCTTCTTCATGGCCATGAACGCGCCTTCGCCATTTTCCTTAGGCGAGGTCATATGGTGTGCATCGCTAGAGCAGCCGTACCCTTTGAGTTCTGCGTAGATCCGCGCCCCTCTTGAGAGGGCATGTTCTAGTTCCTATATCTCAGACATCAATATCAGGTTGTAGTATTCGCATACGAGGCAGGAAACAAACCTCAAGAACCATCACAGCTGCACCTTCGCCAACCACAAAGCCTGCACGGTCAGCATCGAATGGCCGTGAGGCCTTCTCTGGAGTGTCGTTGAATTCCGTCGCTAGACTTCTTGCGCGCGCAAAGCCACCAATGGCCAAAGGATGGATACACGACTCGGCGCCACCGGCCACCATCACATTGGCATCACCACAGGCAATGAAGCGAGCTGCATCGCCAATGGAATGGGCACCAGTCGTGCAAGCCGTCGTTGCGGAATGGCTCGGGCCCATGAACCCGTACTTCATGGAAATATGCCCAGCGCCAAGGTTAATCAGCAGCTTTGGCACGAACAGTGGATTGACCTTCTTGTAGCCCTGTGCAAGAAGTTAGTCGTAGGCTTCCTTAGATCATGTACGATAGAAGAGACTTACCCCCTTGTCGTAGGCAATAACCGTGTTGTAGATTTCGTCAAAGTTTCCAATGCCTGATCCCAGGCAGACTCCCTATCAAAATGGTTAGCATAGCTGTCGAAGTGGCGCGTGCTCCCACACATACTGTCGCCTCCCTCTGCTCAAAAGGCTCAGGTTTCCAGTCCGCATCTTGAAGCGCCTCTTCTGTCGCCGCCATGGCATACTGCGCAAATTGAGCCATCTTCCGCTCCTCCTATCCGCGCCCAAAAGATCAGCATTGCCAATAAAACACAGATTAAAAAAGTGAAGGTAGTTAGGGGGAAAAGCGTACAACTCGACTCAACCATTCGGAAGCAGTCCACCCCCCGTTCTCGCGACTGCCCTGTGGAACAACAGCAGCAACTTGGCAGGGCTGCTCAGCATACCGCGTATCGCGATCTTTCACATTAACCACGCCACAATGACCATCTAGCAAACGTTTCCACGTACGCCGAATCCCTGAAGCCAGGCAAGGTGTTAGTCATAGTAGCATTTAGATATTGCAAACACAAAGTCCGATCAATCACGTATAATGAAACCCAGGATGTATACGGCAGGTACTGCCTCTTATCTCCAAGTGTCCCGCACTAATCTGCATGCCCTCCGTCATTGGCTGTCACAACCTTCCCCTTCCGGAGTGGGAAGTGGGGAACGTAGAGGGAGCTCGAGAGCCCGGAGTCCGGGGATATCGGATATCATGCATGGGCTCCTGGATAAGCGAAAATGGATGGAGCGCGCTCGCAGAGATTGTGCTGACAGACGGAATTGCGGTATTGCGTAATTGCAAGTTCGCATGCATTCTGTCCCCGATAACATGTCCATATGAGCTCCAAGGATGACCTTGGGGCTACCAATGCCAACAAAAAAACAAACTAAAAAGACAAAGCAACTCACCTACACCTAGCGGTGTCACCGCCCCAAGACCGGTTACAACAACTCGTCGCATTGCATCGTAGCTCTGTATAAAAGCTATCGGAGGAGTTGTCAAAAGAAAGAAACGAAAAGCGGGCCAAAGCCAAGAAGGGAAGGTCTGCACGATCGGGACAACCCCATCTGTTCGTCTTTCCCTTTACAACACCTGCTGCTTCAGGAAACTCGACGAGACAGAGATATGTAGAACAATAAATATCGTCATTTTCAATTTTACTTTTACTTCATCCCAATAACTCCAGTCATGCCTGCTTGGAAGACCTTCCTTACACTGGCTTTAGCCGGCTCCGCGGCCTCCTGCGCGCACCACGATAACGGCGAGGTAGTGCCCGAACATGAGCGGGCGGAATTACTCAGGAAGTGGGATCAGGAGGTACGATACTACAGCATCCAAGAAAAGAGGATGGATTCCTAACATGTAACCATCCAGTGGTCCTTCTCCGGCATTGCCAGCTTCGCCCACCTGAAGCCAGTCAAGTGTCTAATCGAGCCCGATGAGCACTACGACATTGCCATTATTGGCGCACCATTCGACACAGCCGTCAGCTACCGACCAGGTACGAAAGCAAATCCCCTCCCAATACATCCAGCATGAATTCAACCCCAGAACTCAAATTAACAAAAACCCAGGCGCCCGCTTCGGACCACGCGCAATCCGCGCCGCAAGCGCCCGCCAAATGGCCGCAACAAGCTACAACACGCGCGCCGGCCTGAACCCATACCAATCATGGGCGAAGATCACCGACTGCGGCGACATCCCGATCACACCGTTCGACAACGGGCTGGCCGAGCGACAGATGTACGAAGCATTCCTTGAGCTAGGGTCGCGCAGCATCGTGAACAAAGCACCCAAGGCGAACGGGATCGGCGCTACACACCCCAAGCTCGTAACGCTGGGCGGAGACCACAGCGTTGCGCTGCCGGCACTGCGGGCCCTGCACCAGATCTACCAGAAGCCGATAACAGTCGTGCACTTCGATGCGCATCTCGATACATGGAATCCTGTGCGATACAGCGCGTACTGGCAGTCCGAGCAGACGCAGTTTAACCACGGGTCGTTCTTCCACAAGGCGAGTCGGGAGGGACTGATTTGTAATTCTACTTCTGCGCATGCGGGGCTGCGGACTCGGCTTACTGGTGTTGATGCGGGGGATTATACGAATCCTGGGCCTGAGCAGGGATTTATTCGGGTTCATGCGGATGATATTGATGAGCTTGGGCCTATGGGGGGTTGTTGAGACGATTATTGCCCGCACCGGGATTGATCCTGAGCAGCCTGTTTATCTTTCTGTTGATATTGATGTTTTGGATCCGTCTACGGCGCCCGGGACGGGAACGCCTGAGCCTGGTGGTTGGACTACGCGTGAGTTTATTCGGATTCTGCGTGGGTTGGAGAAGTTGAATATTGTTGGGGCGGATATTGTGGAGGTTTCGCCGGCTTATGACAATAAGGGGGAGACTACTGCTCTTGCGGCGGCGCAGGTTGCTTTTGAGATTATTACTAGTCTTGTTAAGTCTGGTGTTGACGAGGAGCTTGGTGGGTGGTATGGGTGGATGGAGCAGGAGGAGAAGAAGAAGAAGAAGGAGAGTAAGGATGAGCTTTGAATTTGGACGGATCTACGATCTACGAGATGTATGTGGAATGAAGTTGAAGAATAAATGACATATAATGTTTTGAATCCACGATAATTGTAAACTGGAGTGATGTCATGGCAGTAGGAGCTCATTTAGCCTATGATATCAGAGACTCGGACCTCAACTTGGGAAGTACAATACCATACTACTGAGTAATATACGTAGATATCTTCAACCAAATAACTTCATAGAACTAGAATTGGAGTCTGTGACTTTCTAAGACCCAGAAATAACGTTGCTCTTCAGTGAGACATAACTTGAAAGACTGCAAGAGATCGCAGCAGCATGAACGGAGATGCCTGTATCAAGATCACGTGCAGACGAGTAATGGGCGATTGTAGATCAGATTGAAATAAACGGCGAGACTGCAGGGGCAAAAAAAAAAGACGCATAGAAGAAGCCGGATCTGCAAGAGAAGGGTACAGCAAGCTCAAGTTCATAGTCCGGTGGTCGCAAAGTTGGGGGTACATAAATAGCACGTGAAAGAGCAAAAGGACAGGAGGATATGGGGATATGGGACAACGGGACGGAAACCGTCCAGCCAAAACACGACGCCCTGACGTCCAACGCCGAGAGAGACGATCCAAGAGGTGCAAGCGCCGGGTGCGGAGAAGGTGATATGTAGAATGGAAGTGTAGCCGACGCGACAAAAATGGGAGAAAGTCAAAATTGCTGTCGCTGTAGTTCGTAAAGGAGAAGAATGAGGGTGAAGGTGAGAATAGAGGAGGGTAACTCCAAACCAGGTCGTTGAAGACGGCAGACAGACGCAGCCAGGCGCAGCAAGAAGAGAAGCAGAGATAGAGAGCAGGAAAAAAAAAAAAAAAAAAACACAGCAAATTAGAGAGGCTAGATCTCAAACCAGGATATGTGAACAGAGACAAAAAAATAAGAGAAAAGGGGATCAAGAAAAAGCACAGAAGCCATTTTCAACTGGAAAACGTAGATATGGAACGCTTCAGATAGCATCGCTAGCCATAATACAAGACCACTCCTCCCCCTTTTTTTTTTGTCGCCGAATTTGGATATCCCAGAAAACCAGTCCAGCCAGAAATATTTGCCGCCCAGTAGAACGTTGAAAGAGTTAGAAAAAGAGAAATAAACAGGTTCATTCCATCGTAGCTGCTTCGAGGCGCGCGTCAACCAGGCATCAACCCAAGTGCAACATATCCGCACTCGGGACCAACCTGTTGCGATAAGTCCGTGAGGAGTGAGTTCACAGCAAGCGGCAGCCCCTTGACTTCTTCTTGGGCGCGGGCTCGAGTGCCGCGACAATAGCCTAGAAAGTAGAAACAAAATGGGTTAGTGGCGGTGTGGGGATATCGGGCAGCGAAAAAATGGAAGATTCGGTGTACCTCGTCAAAGACATCCTTCAGCTTGTACTGTGTCAGCGCAGAACACTCGACATATTTAACAGCGCCAAGTTCCTTAGCCATCCGGTCACCGTCTTCCTTGCGGATGGGGGACATCTTCTGGCGGGCGAGCTTGTCCCGCACACCGGCGTCATCGCGCAAATCAGTCTGGGTGCCGACGATCAGGCAGGGAACACCGGGGCAGTGGTGGTGGACTTCCGGGAACCACTTTTCGCGGACGTTCTCGAATGAAGCAGGTGAGGTGACGGAGAAGCAGACCAAGAACACGTCAGTCTGCGGGTAAGAGAGCGGGCGCAGGCGGTCGTAATCCTCTTGACCGGCGGTATCGAACAGTCCAAGAGTGTAAGGCTCATCGCCGATCCTGAATTTGGAGAGCGATCGGTTAGAAGTGTTATCCTTTGAGGTTGGACGTATAATGATTTTTTTTCTCTCGGGGAGGGGGGGATGGCGGATGATGACTTACATCACGGTCACGGCGTAGTTGTCGAAGACAGTGGGGACATATTCCGAAGGGAACTTGTTCGTTGTGTATGAGATGAGCAGGCAGGTCTTTCCTACTGCACCGTCCCCCACCACGACACATCTGGGGTTGTTAGCCATAAGATCTGGGAGGGTTTCGCCGAAGAGGAAGCGGAAATAGGATAGCGTACTTGATGGTAGCGACGACCATTTTGAAGAAGTATTGATGTAAGAGTGTTAGAGAGGAAGAGGTGTGGGAGACAAAAAGGGAGGAAGAAGCTGTGGTCTGGATTGAATGGGGCAACCCGCAGAGTATGGAGTCTAGACACCTGGTCTCGATACACCGTACAGCTTTTTTTTTTCTTCTCGCTTGACTGTCTATGTATTTATCAGATATTAGGATATTTTTCTTTAAACATGTTTTTATATGTACTTTTTATATCTAATTTATATGTAATATTTCATATCTATGAAAATTCGAATATTTCCTTTAAATGTCATTCATTACTGCCAAGAGAAACGGTATCAGTCTCAATCTTCTCCCCCTCGACTCCTCTATATCAACGGCCAGCCGCTGTCGGCTAAGCACTGTGGTTATTCTCTATTCTCTAGACTCGAAGTAAGATCTCTACGAAATCGCATTACAGACCCAATTCCATCCAAGTAGTAAATATCTATAACCCCAATACTACCCTAAGTCTTATAAGATAAGCCCGGTCTTAAAGCACGAACAAAAGGAGACCCGGAGTATTTTCCCCCCTTTTCCTCTCGAGTCAACTTATTTTCTTTCACCCTTTTCCCGTGACACGAAAGAAAAGAAAAGGGCAAAAAAAAGCAAGTTACTAATAATAAAAAGAGTGTCCTCAATTTCAATTCCGTTTCACCATTCACGGGTTCCCGGTCTCCCGTCTCCCATCGGCCCCAAATCTCCCCTTTTCACAAACCCGCCGTTTTATGAGAGATCCCAGATAGTCCAAAAAGTACAATCCATACATAGTTTCATACACTCAATCCCAATCCAGCATATTCTAATTCTTACTTACTCCATCATCCCGTAAGTGGCTTATCCCTATCACAGCTTGGCAGCCCGATCCAGATCCAGTCTCTCCACAACTATCGCATCAACTGCGTTGGCTGAGGTCATTGCCCAGGTGGGTGACTCACATTACTAACTAGGTATACGCATGGATGAGTACTTACCTACCTAGGTCATCTAGGTCGTCTAGGAGCTAATGATTGCTGGCTGACAGCTGACATGACATCCGTATATTGCAGCATGCGTCCTCCATACGGAGCACCTCCGTCCACGGGTACAATATACCTTTACAGTAAGCACATGCACATGCCAGGGGTGCCAAGCTGATCAAATCCATATCTCATGGGTCCTCAAGCCCTTCCGTCGCGGTATCTGGTATGCATGCATGCATATATGCAGGTACATGCACGGGTAATATACGTGGAGAGACGTGGTATGAGGCCTGCTGGACGAGCTGAGTAAGGCTTGGGGGAGGGGCTGGGGGCGAGACAGGAAAAAGAAAAGACAAGAGTCAATTCAATATGTACAGGTCTATTTAGTCTCCGACATTTGAAATAAAATCAAATCCAAATCCTTCCTGCAGTACGGATAGCAGTGGATATAAGGCCGCGATGCGTGAAGCTTGGGCTGAATCAGACCGGGGTACTCGATCCTGGTATAAGCCAATGCAAAGTACCTTGTCTAGCGGGCGAAGCTAGGGGAATTAACCCTATTTCTGGCTCCAGAGAAACAAAACAGGCCGTAACGGCAGGAAATGCGAAAAACATGTTACAGCTCGAGGGTCTTAGAGCGGCAAGCCGGCCGGATCGGAATAATCGCTTGGTGTCGGTCTTGGAAGTCTGCTGTCGTGTGGATCGAAACTGCCGAGCGCTTTGGAGTGTACCGAGTGTGCTTGACCGGGTTGTGGGCTATGGCCCGCAGTCGACACGGACTTATGTATCTTTGCCGGCGATACAAAATACTACAATATGTAGTGCAGGGCAGTCCAGTGTAGTAGGGCAAGTCTTTCGCTACCCCTTGGGTATTCAATTTTCGGGATTGACACCTATCCAAGTCTACTGAACTGTTACCGTCTTGGAGATAGATACAATATGTACCCTTAAACCCATGAATACATAAAAACAGTAACGCCGAATGCAAATGAGGGACTGACTCATCGTCCGGGTGAACAGAATATATCGAGGACGTGTTGCACCTTGTTCAAACAACTCAAAACGCCGCTGCTGGATTGTAATGGAGATGCAAAATTAAGCCGTGAAATAAGCCACACAGAAAAGTTCAATTCGTAAGATCGTGATCGTCGTGTGCGGTGAAATGCACACAGGAATGCTGGGGTTTAGGTTCGTTTGGAGTGTCCATCATCCGAGTTGGGCTCTGCCTCTGCCTCGACTGGGGCTGGGTCGCCCCGGCGTTCGGGACTACCGTAGCCCATCTAGAATCAAGTTAGAGGAGATCCTCAGAAAAGTCTGATTGGCGACGTACCTTGTCAAGTTTGTAGTTGACCATGAGAAGACTCAACGGAATGAGGGGGAGGGTGGCGATGACAGCCAGCGTCAACAGCCTGTCCATGGTCTCTTGGTACGCACGGTTGATGGCAATGCGAGTTGGAGATCCCATTGGGTACGACAGAGCAGTGGTCAGTTTGCCAAAGATTTCAGCAGCTTGGCCTTTGCTTTCCTCGGGGAGGTAACGGAGAAGTTTGTGTGGGATGGCAGAGGACCAAACGGCTCCTGATACCGCGGCGCCCACTGCACCACCCATCTCCATTGAAGTCAGGAACATCGCAGTGGCTGCTGCGACTTCCTGGTGGCTGGCGGAGGCTTGGACGCCCAGTTGGACGGGCACGTTAATTAGACCGCCTCCGATGCCGACTATGACTTGTGTGCCGAGGACTTGGAAGTGCGAGGCTCCTTCGCCTCGGTATAAGAGCATCAGGGCTAGGCCGCTCATGTACACAACACATCCCATGGTAATGTAGACGCGGTATCGCCGAGTGTACTTGATAAGCAGCGATACGCTGAATGCAGCAATGGTTGAGGTGAAAGAAAAGGTCTGGGTGACGCGCCCGGCAGTGGCGACGTCGTACCCTTGTACAACCTGCAGGTAGGAATACAGATAGGGCTGAACGGAAAAGTAGAAGGCCACTAGGTAAGGTTAGCAAGGACATCTCAAAAGCCGAGAGAATACTTTGACTTACTGAAATACCAGAACGCCAATGCACAGCCCGCAAGAGCAGTCCTCTGCTTGAGGAGGTGGAGAGAGAGCAGGGGTTTGGGTGCCAATTTCCGCGAAGTCTCCCAGAGCGGTAGCAGACACAGGCAAACAACACCAAGTGCGATCATGACCAGAATACTGGCATTCTTCCACCCGTTCTTTGCGTTGGCCGCGAGAGTCAAGGGCACCAAAATTAATGTGACGGCAGCCGACAAAAGGACCAGTCCACCCACGTCCAGATCATACCAGGTCCGACGCATGATGCTGGCCAAGTCCGTCCGTCTTCTGGTCCGCTTTTTGATCAAATTCAATCTCTGGGCTTTCCGTTGATTGAATAGCAACGTGAGGGCGAGTGGCAGGAAGGATGCGGGCAAGATAATAGCCCACATCCCGTAACCCCATCGCCATGAGGAAGTGCGCAACACCGCCCCCGCAATGGTCGGCCCGAGCCAGACCGTAACCAAGAATGGGAATTCGGGCAGGAGGGCGAGGAAGGCACGGTTGAGCAAGTCACTGCTGTCGGCGATAAAGACTTGTTGGAGGATCTGCAAGCCCGTCGAGCCGGCGGAGTAGAAGATTTGGGCAGAAGCGTAGGTCTGGACGTTGGTAGAGGCAGCCATTTGGATGTATCCCAGGACATATATAAGGATGCTCAAACAGAAAGCCTCGAAGCGACCGAATACGTCGGCGATTTTAGCCATAGGGGGTTTGATGACAGCTAGAGATCGATTAACGATTAGCAGCGGCTCATTTCTGCGGGGTAGTAAACGCACCATTGACCACATTTTGGACAACGAGGACGGTCGATATCAATGAATGTTTACTGAATGAGCTCGTCGCATATGCAGACAGCGACATCACAGTCTGACCTTCCAGCGACGTGCAGAATGCCATGAGGAATATACTTCACGCTAAGTCAGCAGGGGTTCAGCAAAAGCACGGGACTGCAAGCCACACGAACCTGACGTAGGCTATCATTAAAGACTTAGTTGTCCAAGTCAAATTGATGGCCTCAATCTTTTGCACCCCCTCCTGTATTTCATCCGGTGTGGACAGCCCACTAGACTGGCCCTCGACCTCACAGTCATCCTGCAACAGTTGGTCCCTTTCATCTTCCATTCTGGCGTTTTCGTGTTCGATAGTGCCGTAGGACGGCCCTGAGCGTGGATCGAGAAGTGGCATCTCGTGACCGATGCACACCGTTACCACAAGATCGTATACGTTCAACAGAAGTATTCTCTAACGGAAAGCGTCCATATAAGAATAACCGGCAAAAGAGTTCGGTCCGGGATTGGTCGAAACCATATACAGAAGACAGCGACCTTAAAAGCGGCGATTAAGCGGGAAACAGATCATCAAAAAAGAAGAGTTCATGCGACATCAGAAGTGAAGTAGCGGCAGGTGTATCACACAAAAAGGAAAAGAACCCCTGCTCTAATAATGAGTAAGTACTTCCGCCCTTCAGCCCAGTAGCCCGAACCAGTCAGATCCACAGGGAAAAAGAAACGACAACACGAGATGTCAACAGCGAATCGGAGACCGGCTTAGGACAGGAAAAGAAGAAAATAAATATGGGGCGCGATATGTAAAAAGTTGTGGAAGCGCGCTTGCCTCGGGGGTCAACCCATGAAGGGCTATGGTAAGTAAGAAGCAGGATCCAGTAGGCAGCTATGGGGCAGATTAGCAGATGGGTAGATCCGCCGTGGTTCGGAGGGGAGACGCCCAAATGTAAGGGGAAACAGGTCTTGAAGAGTTCAGGCTTGCAAGTCTTGGGTTCGCTGGGCAAAACGACACCAAGCCCGATCGTCGGTCGCACTTATGCACGTTGATGGGGTCGGTGGTGGCAGAGAGACGAGGTGAGAGGCTGAGGTCTGATCTCAGCTCATCTCTAGCATTCCAGGATGCTGCAGCAAGACAGTTTAAGAAACAGTGTCCCGAGGTCACAGTCGTAGTCCAGTCACCATTCTGGGATGTTGAAATACCCAGGTGCCTCTCAGAGTATTATTCCCCAAATGTATGGAAAAGATGTGTCAAAGAGGAAAATTAAAAAAGGTGGAGTTCCGAGCACGGGAATGTTACAATTGGAGGGGTACCCACGGAATACATCAGTTCACTTAGTGGTATGGGCTGAGGCTGTGGTACTGCACTGGTACTGCCAAGTCACTTTTTCCCTGGTTCACCTCATCAGATAAGATGAAAGTTTGATTTCCCTTTTGATCTTTGTTACTGTCTTATTTATTGTGAAGTTTTTTCTTTTCTTTTTTTTCTCGAGGAAACTCCATAACTGCATAATATATACGAAATGTCTCCACTATCTGGCAGCAACATACATTGAGACCCCGTTAATTAACTCTGACCTAGGGAAACATCATGTCATTGCCGGAATGACGGAGCCGGTCACTTGACCTGGGGATATATCATTTTCCATCCTATGTTGTATATCCAATGTACAACATACAATATTTGATATACTTTGTAATGGAAAAGATATTTGAAAAAGGGGACGGAAGAACGGAAGAACGGAACAAAAGGAAGGAATCTCTACTTTTCTCCACTTGTGTCATATTAACACGCGACTGGTGTGACCTCGGCATCCGAAATAGGACTTGTGCGCATACACCCGATTATCGGGATTACACCGCACTTGGCATAGTAGGATCAGATAACTCCAATTGGGAAGGTGTGATATTCTGTCTAAGTTAGTGTACAAATATAGGACAGCATTGCATCAATATGAAAAGTGAACATGGACAGAAGGTGGACTCGAAGTCTACATAATCCGCATATAGGTAGAGGCCCAGGAGCACAATGTATGTTATAGACATCCGACACAATGCTGAGTCCCACCTAACAACGCTAAAGTCTCAATGAATTTGACATGCACAGTGTACTTGTAGATGCGTTTTCAAATTAGCATTAACTGCTCCATTACTGCACCTGGTAACCACAAGTGCGCCAACATGGCTGATCACCCGCCATGACAATGATCGAACAATGAATCTGGGAAGGAATCGATTCGAATGACTAGAACCTGTCCGCACATCGGATCGGCTGATCTGCGCCATATCAGTCATCTTTGGGACATGCACAGGTGGACCTGAAACTCTGTGGAGCCGTAGTATATCTGCAGCAAGCCGGTATCTTTAATTCTACCTATATTGATGATGGACGTCCTGCCATGCTCCATTATGGTTTATGGAAAAATAGTATCGCTATACGAAGTACCTTCATTTCAATTATCCTATTCGTCATATATAATGTTGTTCTTCGTAGTGGCCATCGCCATTTACTTACTAGGACATATAACCAAACAACATCCCGCTAACCTATTCCTGGTCGATAATCAAATGTCCGAAATTGACAGAAAAGTCCTTGCCCTCACTTGATGGCCGAGCAGCATAGACACCAACCCAGAAGTCCTTCACATTCTCCTCGTCAAAGACCCAAGTGACCTCCCGGATAGGGGACTTCTGCAAGCCCTCGACAAGATAGATCCACAGACTGTTGTCCGTTTCCTTGACCAGCTCAAGAGTTGCTGCACCACCGCCTGAGGGCACTGGAATCAAGCTCCAGTCCGCCCAGTTATCTTTGGCGACGACGCTGAGGTGGGGTCTGCCGTGGGTGAGTTCAATGCCGCTCTTCACCCACTTCTGGCCACCATCGGCGGTATTCAGAACCAGGATCACACCGCCCTGGTCATACTTCTTCTCCCAAAGGGCATTGAAGGCGACGCGGATCCGCTTGAAAGACTTCAGCGGCACAGACTTGTACAAGATCGGGGCCGAGAAGCGGATGGTGGAAGGCGGCTTGGCCCATATATCTGTAGAAGCTGGTGCTTTGATGATAAACTCTGGAGGGAGAGTACCGTTGCCTGGAACTTTGGCATCTGAGTTGGCGAATTTGAATTGCGATTGCGACATGGTGGGATGTGGAATGCGGGGAAGCAGTGGTAGAATCACAGATGGAGTATGTTCAGTCACCACGCCGTCTGTCATATATTTGGACAAGAGGGTGGTTAAAGTGGAAGATTGAGGATTCCAGACTATCTGAACTCAGATAGTGAGCAGAAAGATAAATGATCTCACTTATGCGACTAAAACAGGCAGTGCCCCGACTACAGCTACGTCACTACATACCGGACATTTATCGGAAAATCATGGCGCGCAACTGTTTTCTAGTGAATTCATCCAAAAGCTACGTAGACATTCTCGAGTTAACACTTTTGTTCTATATCTTATTTCGCTATTTACAATCATATTCCTCGAAGTCCAGAAACATTTGAGCCCCACGATGTACATTATCTACTCGACCGGTACCACGTGACCACATTGATGATGTAAGTTCTCCGTGGGGCCCCCAGGTTACTTTTTGGCTATCATCAATCATGGCTGCAGCGTGCCAGCTTATTGGACCAAGTTGCAGTTGAAGATAGTCCCAAGGGTGTATACCCCTTTGGTGACACAACCTACCATGACTACACGACTACTTCATCCCGATGAATGGGAGCTTGCCTCACGTTCCTCAATTGATTCGCAGGGGACGTTCAACCTCGACGAAGCCGATTTTGAAGCGCAGGTCCCTTATTCATCCAAATTTGGCGAACGTCAACTGCCCTGGCTGTCTCGAATCTTTTCGACGGCAGCAGCGGGTTATCGTCGCTTAAACAACACTTCCAGACCGGCCCTCGCAGGCACGCCACGACCGAGCTGTTCTCGACGTTTTTGTATCCGCCGCTGTTGCTACCTCCCCGTCGTCGCCGGCATCGTTTTTGTTCTCGCGCTTTTCACATCGATACTCTTCCCCTCATATACCCATCTGCCCGCGCATTATTCTACACTCCGGAAATCATTACTCGAGAGCTCGTATCCCGGACGAGGCAATCCCCGCCAGGAGAAGGTCTTCATTGCAGCAAGCCTGTATGATAGTGGTGGCGAGCTTGCACAAGGCCAATGGGGAACGCAACTTCTGGAATTGATTGATCTGCTTGGGTCTGACAATGTGTTTCTGAGTATCTACGAAAATGACAGTGGCGAGGAGGGAGAGCGCGCATTGCGCGCGTTAGAGGAACAAGTGCAGTGCCAGAAATCCATTGTGTCTGAAAAGCACCTGGACCCGAAGACTGTACCGACCGTGACCATTCCCGGTGGTTCAAAGCGAATCAAGCGCATCGAATATTTAGCCCAGGTCCGGAACCGAGCACTACAGCCATTGACCGACCACCCGGATATGAAATTCGATAAGCTACTCTATCTGAACGATATCCTCTTCCATCCCGCCGATGTCCCCCAGCTCTTATTCTCAACAAATGCCAACGAAGACGGCATTGCCCAATACCGTGCAGCCTGCGCCGTAGACTTCGACAACCCCTTCAAATTCTACGACACATACGCCACCCGCGATCTTGAAGGTTACAGCATGGGTCTCCCCTTCTACCCATGGTTCACATCATCCGGCAAAGGCGAGAGCCGAAGCGATGTGCTAGCCGGCAAAGACGCAGTGCGAGTGCGCAGCTGCTGGGGCGGAATGGTGGCGTTTGATGCCAAATACTTCCAACCCGGCTCGCCGCCTACAACACCCAACCCAGCACGTTTCCGCTCCGGACACGATCTCTTCTGGGAAGCGTCTGAGTGCTGTCTCATTCACGCGGACATTCAAGACCCACAAACCAACGTCGACGAGATCACCGATACGGGCATCTACATGAACCCGTTCGTGCGGACGGCATATGACCACCGCACCCTCTCTTGGCTCGGAGTCACCCGCCGCTTCGAGGGGTTGTACTCGTTCCTTCACAACCTTGGCAATCACCTTGTCGGTCTGCCCTGGCACAATCCCCGTCGTGCGGAAGTCCCCGGTCAAATTGTACAGGAGACTGTGTGGGTTCCGGATGCTGCGCAGGATGGTGGCGGCTCTTTCCAGGTCGTTGACCGGGTTGCGGGCAATGATGGCTATTGTGGTCGTCGTGGCCTGCAAGTCATTGTTGAAGACCGTAAGCCCGGACAGAAAGGATTCGAGAATATTCCTGTCCCGTCGTAGAAGCTATAATGTTCTGGAATCGATACCCATTCTACCCATTCTTGTCATATAGATTTGCTTACATTTCGGTGTCTTTGGTGTACCAATAGTTTTCTTGGTAACGTCTTTAGGATCATTAAATAAACCAATAATATACCAATGTTTATACCTCTTGCTCTAGCTAAGACTCCGCTCTGGTGTATCAAAGCAAACACCTGGAACCGGAGTTGAAATCCCTCCTCTGGGATACCCATCGAGGTCATCACGGCAGCGAGGGGAACAAGAGCAAAATGCTGAGGTAGAGAGAGGTTAGTCGTTGTTTCTATTGGCGAAAGAAGTATCATGATGTGCCAGCATCCGAACAGAAGTCTACAGACCAGGCCCGTTCCGCAGATAGCTATAAGGGCGGAATTCCCCCATTTCCCCGCATTTCCCCGGATATGGTATATATAGTATGCCTAGTGGTTACTTGCTATACTACCACTAGGAGGCAATAGCTATCGAAATTCACCATGGCCATCATCTCAGAAGCATTGATCTCAGTCTGGTCAAATCTACCAGCCATCCTTGTTACCCTTGCCTTATTCCACTTCACTCGCAATTATCTCAAACCAGGAGTAACGTCAATTCCCGGACCATTACTGGCTAAGATAACGAACCTTTGGAGGTTCATCGATGTCGCCAATGGTCGTGCAGAAGTGACGCTTCACAACCTCCACCAGAAACACGGGGACTATGTTCGACTAGGACCTAACGTGGTCAGTGTGCGGAATTTGGATGCCCTGAAAACTATATATGGCATTAATAAAGGATATGAAAAGGTGTCTCCAAGTTGCAAGAAACTGATCGGCCTTTCCGCTAACATTCCCAAGACACATTTCTATTCTGTTCAGCAGCAGCTTGCCAAAGGCAGACCGACGCCTACACTATTTAGTACAACCGATGAAAACTTCCATGCTGCTATTAAAAGGCCTGTCTCATCAGCTTACTCGATGAGTACCCTGACCGAATTCGAGCCTTTTGTCGATAGGACTATCCATACCCTATTTGGGAAACTGGATGAGTTTGTAGCTGAAGCTAAAGTATGCGATATTGCTGCTTGGCTACAATACTGTAAGTATTCCATTTCTCCGCGTGGAACATGAGAGCAGGAGCCAATGTAACTCGAAAAGATGCATTTGATGTCATCGGAGAATTGACATTCAGTAAGCCACTTGGGTTCCTGGAGAAAGGGAATGATGTCGACGGTATCATCGTCGCGTTGGAGCACATGCTCGACTATTCCGGAAAGGTTGGCATTGCGACAGATGAGGTAATTAATAAAGCTAATTAGATCGAGAGATAGATTGGGCAGATGCCATGGCTTGACTACATTTTCATCAAGAACCCACTCAGGAGCCTTTTCGGAGGGGGATCGACCGGGGCTGTAGCTCGCTTTGCTCGCGCACGACTAGATGAACGACTGAACCAGCAACGCACATCACCAGCGGCCAAAACACACAAGGACTTCCTCGATCGGTTTTTGGAAGCGAAAAAGGAGCACCCGACTATTGTAAACGATAACCAAGTCTTCTCGTATACGATCAGCAATATGAATGCTGGCTCCGACACGACGGCGATTTCCCTCCGAGCGATACTTTATTACACCCTCAAGGACCGCCGAGCGAGTATGAAGCTGCACCAAGAGCTCACCATGGCCTTGGAAGAAAATCGGATCTCTTTGCCTGTCTCGTGGAAGCAAAGCCAAGAGCAACTCCCTTACCTCGATGCAGTGATCAAAGAAGCACTACGTCTTCACCCGGCCGTGGGATTGATGCTTGAGCGGGTCGTGCCCGCCGAGGGACTCCAGCTTCCTGATGGCCCGTTTCTACCGGCGGGCACGATAGTCGGTGCTAATCCGTGGATAATACATCGCCACCGGATCTTCGGGGAGGATGTGGAGTCATTTGTTCCGGAACGGTGGCTCAAGATGAATACTGAGTCTGAGGCTGATTTCCAGGATAGAAAGCAGAAGATGCTTCGTGCGACATTTACTTTCGGGGCTGGACCGAGGACATGCATTGGCAAGAATATCAGTCTGCTTGAGATTTATAAGCTGATTCCATCGTTGTTTCTAAGATATAAGGTGAGGATATGGTTCCAAAATGAGGTCCGACTCTAACTAGAGCCCTTTCTAGGTTGAACTCAATGATCCAAGTGCAGAATGGGAGATTGTTAATGCGTGGTTTGTGAGGCAAAAGAATATGGATGTGAGGCTGAGATATAGTGTCATAGCATAAGCCTCGAAAGGGGACAAAGAGGGAAGACTAACTCGAAAGGGCAATCTACACTCTGCTTACATTAGGCCCAGAAGGTTTTATATTCCAGATACTGATTACCTGAGACTAGAGTAGCTGAAGTTCCCTTGCTGGCTTGGAGGGGCTATTAGTAGAAGACCTAAGAAGATCATGCTTAAAAGGTCTCACAGCCCGTTCCAGTGATTTGGCTAGTGTCCGTAATAGCTGATGAACAAGATATCCTATAACACAATGAGACAGATTGGCAGAAGCCTAAGCAATCTCTAGAAGAGCAATCAAGAGCACTGTTTGTTCACTGGAAGATCTCTTTGTTTAGCATACATACATACCCAGACCTGTTCTTATGTGAACATGCTTACAGGTATGATATGTTCCTTATGGGAATGATATCCTAGAATATCTATACCTAAGTAACCTAGGTGGTATATCCAAGGACCTTAGAAACATATACCCTACATAATGTACATAGGTAGGCAAAGATATACATACATACTTGGATGTTCCTTCCCGTTGTGGCAACGTTCCCAAAAGGAAAGAGAGCCCGTCAATTTGCCAGGCGTGCCTTCCCAAAGTGAACAGTTGATCCTAACACGACCTACACGTGTCTGTCACATAAATTGTTTTTGTTTTCTCCCTCTTCTCTTTTTCCTTCTCCCCACCCGGATACTGGATACTCTGTTCCATCATGGAGAAAGCCAAAGTCATCGGACCTAACGGTCTTGCTCCGGTTTCTCTTCAGAGACAAGCAGACATTCGCATCACCACCGAGGTCATCTACGACGTGATCACCAACAGCAATATGATTACCCTGGAGGAGAGCGCTCATGCTCCTGCTGCTGTTCGTAACAAAGCTCGTGCTGATCGTCTCGCTGGTGTGAAGACAGTGTCGGCTCGCCTCAATGGCCGTCGCTTCACCCAGGTGAATGTTAATGATGAGCCGCGTAAGCTTTGTGATGCCTCGAAGGATATCGAGAAGGCGATGAAACTCGCAGAGGTACGTCACATCCTTCCTCCATCCACGCCCCATCCACACCTTGACATCTCCACATGTGCATCTGCTCCTGTATTTGACTCATTCCTGTTCTCTGCCCTTGGTTTCTTTTTGTCCATGGGTCGGTCCCCTCGATCCCCGTCACTTCCGAGGACAGCACTTACCTTTCTTCGTCCCGTCTCACACTGATCTTGAATAGGACAAGCAAGCTGCTGCTTCTCGTGCCACTGCCCCGCGTGCCTCCGTTGCCCTGAAGAACTCTGGCATCGATCCGCGTGCCGAGCCGTTTGTTCCGGCTGGACCCAAGGATGAAGTCGCCCATGCTCATGCGCCTCTGAAGAGTGCCCCCCACAAGGCCGCTCCTGTCAAAGCTGCTGGCGAAAGCAAGGACGCAGATAACGAGTCCGCCGCTGGTTCCAAGAAGGCTGGATCCACCGGGGGTGAGGACTCCGCAGCCCCTCCCAAGAGACCCAGAGGTATTACTGCTCCTGCTGATTTCATGAAGCAGGTCCGTTTGCTTCACTTGCAGAAGCAGATGGCATCCAAGGCTGTCCCGGCTGGACCTCCTCGTCGGATTGTTTTCGGGAACCTTCCGGAGTGGGCGGACATCTCCAGCGTCCTGCAGCTTGTCTACGGCGGTGCAATCGAACGTGCCTGGAGTGAGAATGGCGAAGTTAATGTGCAGTTCGTTGACCAGGACGTCTGTGTCAAATACTTTGAGGACCATTGCGAGGGGATCAATCTGAAGGATGGCGATAACGACATCACCATCTCTGTTGTCATGCCCGAGGAGGGGCTGCAGGATAACGCCGAACTCTGGAAGCGTGTGCAAGAGGGTGCTTCTCGCGTCGTTTCTCTCTCTGGTCTTCCAACTGGCTTCAAGACTACCGACAATGAAAACGTCTTGGGTATTGCCGCTGGCCCTGACTGGGGTGGGAAGAGCTTCGAACGCATTCTGATCAAGCAGGCTGAAGTAAGTTTGCATGCCAGTATTTATATGTTTTGGGTACCTACTCACTTGTCTTTCCAAGTCCGGTGTTAATGTCTACGTCTCCTTCTACGACCTCCATGACGGTTGGAACTTCTTGCAAAGCATCAAGGAGGGAGCGTACGACTGCATTGCAGGCTTCGAGGTTGATCCGTAAGTTGTCCGTTTACAGTTTCCCACACGATTGTTTACTGACTAGTTATTCCACCAGCTGCGCTCTGGCTCCGGGATTCCATTTCATGGATGAGCCCAACCTGATGTTCTCTGGAATTCTTGCCCTGGGGGAATAGTTCGATAGGAACTGTGTATCCCTCGGCATCCACGGCCGAGTCGATAGCCATCATGGCTATTTGAATGGAGATATGGGAATCAAGAAGGAACATCTCTGATTGAGATCTTGCGATTTGTTTCGATGGGGTTTTTAGTTGATTCTTCCTCTTGTTAGGAACATGACTATCTACCGTAGCCACTGAATGAGACATAAGTTATGCAATTGAGAACTCATGGGAACACGGGATCACAGGATCACAGATCCTAGAAGCCCTATAGCATATGGCAGCTGCCACAGTAGGAAAGATCCAACGTAGACATGCCGGTCAACCATGACGATGCCCGACACACACACCACCTTAGCCGTACAACCCAGATCCCTGCACGCTCACCCTCGCACAACCTCGATGCGGTCTCGAAGATCCCCGACATCAAAATCTCCAAGAAACGCCACCTTTGCAGCGAAACCCATAATATTTCGGCCTGTCTAATTGGCCAAATTAAATTAAATTAGTCACGAACTATATCGGCAGTTGCAGTGCCCCTCCTGCCCTTTTCATATTAGTGCTGATGAGATTCGACAGCGCCGAAGAGGGACAGTGGTCAATTGGAGCATATTGTGGAGTTTGGCAATTTAGTGCAAACTGTAGCGCCGGGGATGTCGAACCGATGTGGATAGCTTTGAGTTGTCTAAATTTTAGTTTGAGAATGGTATTGGTATATTCGTATACACTGCACGGAGTATACGGAGTACAATATAGTACAAGATAGACGTACAACAACTCTGCAGTAAAATGCCAGTAGCCAATCCAACCTGGGATGCATGCAACTCGCCCCATATGCCGTATTACTTCGACTTTCCGTGCAGAGTCGCCTTGGAATCAAGATTGGGTGTCTCGCCCTGTGACACAATAAGCTGTGCTATTTCGATACTGCAAAGCCCAGCATCTTGTTCTACGCTTCATATGTTACCTAGATCGCACACTGAGTAGACTAAATGTGAAATATGCCGTATGTAAATTCAAACAATTCCCTTGATACACTTGTATTATACAATACAATGCCAAAGTACATTTACCATTTGCGTCTGGAATTTCCCCTGGATTTCACCAACGAACCTGCTATATCACATGTGCATATATCTGAATACCAAAGCCTCGGCAATATTGAATTCTTCACGGGCTCAGATACATAAGCATATTCTGTATTTATATCGCCATTTACAGCATAACACAACATTTGAAGTCATTTAACCCCCCCTTATTACACTCCCAGCCCCACAGAGAAGAACACACAATCCCACGCCCCATAGAAACAATGAGGCTGAGACATCGGATCGGCATTTATCTTTTCTGTCAAAAAAGAAAAAAAAAGAAAGAAGAAGAAAAAAAAAAACTGATGGAGCCCGGGGATGAAGTCCCGAACCCCGACACGCTAGGATTTGGCAGGCTCCATTTGCATGTTTTCTTTTTATTTTCGACGATCTCTATTTTGTTCGTACTTCTACCCTCACCGATCTCGTGTTAACAATAGATAAGATCAAAAAGGAAACAATCCAAACAAAAGCAAAGAAAGCGAATGACGAAGCACGGCATGTCAATTCCTTCATGTCGACTCGTCATATAGGATTAACTATTGCGTATACATATGTGCGTCGTATACGATATATATTTTATGTTGTAGCTACGGTTTGCCTAGACGCATCCGTCTATCTATTAAATAGCAATTACCATATGTAAAAGACAGATCACCGAAGCTATATTGTACGCACGGTACATAAGTACCAGAGCCAACAATGCGATCCTCAGCCTAAGCCCCTAACATGCCCATTGTCCTGCCTTGGGGAGATTCTTGTGCATTAATACATGCAGGTACTTTGGTTGTCTACTCTTGCATAGCGATCTCGAACAATGGAGACAGATAGATGAGAGGAAAGGGGGGACAAGGGGATCTCGCGAAGAACAATAAGAAAGCCCCTGACGAAGCCGCGGAAATGTCAAAACCGCACTAGATAGTTCACTCGATAGCTCCTAGATCGAGATCTTATACGAAGTCGACAGAAATACGAGATATAGCGTTCATCTTGGCGTGAAAGTTAAGACCCATGATCGACGGATCTGAGGGATTGACCGGGCAGTGGATAAGTTCGTTCCTTAGCACGGTCTGGCCGGCTATGCTGAGTAATGGTCTTTCATCTACGTACCTATGTTGTCGGTATCCATGTGGGAACACAATGGTTGTGGATTGGCAGTGCTGCATATACATGTACGGGACATATGCCTGTATGCCCGAAACGGGTCAGGATCTAACGGGTTGCCGGCTATCCTTCCTGGACTGGGTTGGATGAGGTCGGAATCTCCGTGCCGAATATATAGGGTGAGGGATGACCATGTGCGTCGGGATTTGGAATGTAGGCCAGGAAGGACAAAAGCAAGGGGAATTTTGTGTGTTCAACAAAGATGCAGAGAGGGTAACGGACATGCAGAGATTTATGTGTGATTCGTCATACGGGATAAATGTGGAAAGAAATGATGTTAATCGAAATTTGACATCGACTCTTTAATGTAATATCTAGATCTAAATCCGAATGGGGTTCGACTCTCACGGTATGGATTGCTCCATACGACATATTGTAGATATTATAGACCAAGAAACAAGCTTGGAAGTAGGAAGAGAAGGTGTAGAGCGAAAAGACAGGATCCCGGGTGGAAGATTTGGGGGGGGTAAAGAGAGAACATCCAAAAGACAACAGACCTCCCACGCTGAAAAGAGGTATCTTAATAAAGACGAAGACCGACCCACGCAAAAGAAGACGAAAAGACAGACAAGTGACCTTCCCAAACAAAAGAAACGAAAAAGAAATCACTATCGCAACGCAACATCCCCATCCTTCCTCATCCAAGGATACCAAACATTAGTATATTCCCGAACACCAAACTTCGGCCCATGGGCTTGATCCCCCATCGAAGGAGAAGCACCCTCCCTCAAGAACTCTCCATCCCGCAGACGCCTCTGCTCCCGCAGAGTCGGGCACTTCTTCTCCTTAATGAAGCGGTAAAACTTGCACTGGATACCCTGGAAACCGCGTCTCTGGCGATTAGGGAACTGGCGATTGAAAGCCTCGCGGACGTCCTTCCACTCCTGACACAGATCAACGCGGTGGTACCAGATGAAGTACATTTCCTCTTCTTCGTACTTTGGCCGCGGGGGACGGCGACGGTCGCCGTTAGTGGAAGAGGAGCTTGAGACGCTTGAGTAGCGCTCGCGCGGATGGTAAGGGTCTGGCGAGGAAGGGGCGGACAGCGAGATTTTGTTTTTGCTTGTGCTGACGCGGTTGTCGGAGGGCCGGTAGCTGAAGAACATTTGGGACGGGCCCGTTACATGGTTGGTGCTACCTTGGATTGTTGCTGTGGTGGATAATGCTGAGCTGGTGTTGTGGTAGCTGCGGTTGTACCAGTAGTTTGGGCTTGGGGGGAAGCTTGGTGAGGGTTGGTGGTAGCTGTGACGGTTGGATGAGATTGAGGCGTGCTGGGAGCGTGGAGAGATGTCCCCGTCGCCTGGGTTCAGTAAGGCGTCGATTTTCATTTTGCTTTGTCGTGCTGATGGGAGTGTGGCGTATGATTCTGTGTGGGTTGCCATTTTGGATGCCAGTACGTATAAGAAATTAACTTTGGGGATTTTATAGAGGACCAAGCTTTCCAGAATGCTCAGACCAGGTCTGATAGTAGAAGTGGGGAATATAGAGAGGTCTATATCAGAGAGCCCATGGACGGATGTGAAGTACAGAAGATGAAGTATGATATGTTCCTTGGGGTAAGCAAGGTTTATAGATCTCTTAAGGAAGAAGAAAAGCTGGAGCACCACTCGGTCTTAAATGAGGGAAAGAGCAGAAATTCGAAAAATAAAAAGTCAGAGACTAAAGCGCTGTTGGATGCACTGGACCGACTGCCTGGGTCTGGTGTTCCTTTTGGCCCCCCTGTATAGCTGTGTACCGCGGATACACAAGGCTCGTTGGGCTAACAGGGGTCCTTTTTTCTCTCGAGAGGTTCGGTCCCACCCCCAGAGAGACATATTTCTATTCAAAAAAGAAATAATTAAATTGGAAAAGAATTTTATAAAAAAAAAGGAATTAATAGACCGGTGAACCGGACAGTTGCTCCGTGTTCGGTGTAGTGGAGAGACCATACTGTTGTTTTTTTTTTTTTATATAATTTTTCAATAAATTTGATATCTTTTGAAGATGTGGCGATAGCTTCGGTCTACTCCGTTCCTTAACCTTTTCGAATCCTTACAACGATTGTATGGGAAAGTTTGGCTTTGTCTACACCGTTGGCGTGTTGGCTTGTTGGCTTGTAGCTTCATGACACAATCCGATCGAGTCGTTTTTTCTTTTTCTTTTTCTTTTTTTTCTTTTTTTCTTTTTTTTCTTTTGGTATTGTACATATGCAGTTACGAAAAAAACGGGGGCCACGCGGTAACCAAAATTACAATTTACCTTTAGCCTTTTGCGATTTTAGCGCCAAGGCGAAGTTTATGAATGACAAATCCCGAGTTTGGAGAATATCAAAGTAGTTATCCGAGAAGATTCGAGATGTAACAGATGAATGAACGACTTCCTAAAAGATCAAAAGGGAATTGATTTCTTGTTTCTGTACATATCTGCACTGTTATTGCATGAGCGATTAGGTTATAGGCTTGAGACTCCTCGAGGACACATATGAGTTAATATAACAAAACTAAATAATTAATAAAGAGATGAAGAATCGAAGAACTCGCGTGCATTTTCTATTTTAGTGTTTCATTTGCGCTGTCCAACGCTATCCAACGCTACCCGTTCATGTGAGAAGTGGATAGGTAACGGACTAATAGATACAGTCAGGTGTGATTTTTCTTTTTCTTTTTCGAGGTCATGGATGTGGGAAGGGAAGTGCAGAAATTAAGGGAAAAAACGAGAAAACCAACACAAACGCGCCGCGTCTATTGGTAGACGCAAAAGTCATCTGTTGCGGCGTACGCCATGGTCCTGGGATGTTAGGACGAATGAGCGTGAGGAGCTAATGCAAGCTCAATTTGGCATTGCCAACACATCTCCAAGCATTATGAGGTAAGAGAGATCCTTGAAGACCGTGGCACACAGGTCTCCTCTATCCTCTTCAGGGCCTTTTTCGGAGCTGCCGATAACCTATAGATGTACTCCGTACTATGTCCACTATACCTACAGATCTCAAATACCCGAGATATAGCGAACCATGGTTGAATTTTTTTTGTCTCAAACACCGGACGCGGGGGGAATTGGGGGAGAATCCAACTTCCAACTCGGCAGCAGCCGACCACAGCGGATTTCCCGCGCAGTCAACTTGCATTGAAATATCGAAGTGATACATGTCCACTTTACGGATCCCGTTTACTGTGATGTTACTCGCGTGATAATAATTTTCCTCTGCGCCATTTTCCCCTCGATCTACGCCTTGACCAGGCCGATCGTCAGTCATCTGCAGCCGCCAACGGTTTTCTTGGATTTTCTTCAAGGTTTGACCGTTTGGACCATTCAATTTGATTTTTTTTTTTTTTTAAAAAAAAGGGTTATACAATATAGGCAGGTATATGCAGGTAGACGTAGTATTCCCAGGGTATCAGGTATAGAAACCTGTTCTAAATCACTCGGAGACATTGACCTATGCAATCTCTCTCAAAAATGACCAGAAACAGGAAAAGGACCAGGGCTAAAAGAAAAAAGGAAGGAAAAAAAAAAAAAAGGCAGAGACGTTGTGATCGTATCTCTGCGGCGCAGTCAACTTGCGCAAGTGCCAAATCCATACTTAATTAGGGCACCATCGGCCACTTCTGTATGGCCCGTTGTTTCCGAGACCCCCCTTGGCAAGCCTCTCCTCACAGGCAATCCTAGTCCCTGAAGCCCCCGAATTCCGTGCAGATCGGATCAACATGGCTCCCCCCGGGGCTAAAGCCAGCCTTTCCCCCCTCTCCACTCTGTTTTCTTTGTCTGCCGCTCTCCACCAAGTCCCAAGTCCAATCAGGATCTCGTTGGCGTTCGTCAGTCGCGTAGCCGCAGCCCGTTTCAATCACGTGAGATTATAGTGGTATTATATATTCTAGTGTGTTTTAGTTTACAATACGTAGTAGTCAGTGTCTTGCATTTTTCTTTTCCATATTGCTTTTTCATCTCGACAATCCAATACACGGAGTACACTAAGAGAGGAGATGCAGATAATATGCACCGCGCTTGACCCCCGCTGCGACATGAAGATCGACTCCTTCCTGAATAGACATATCACCGTGCTCATCCATGGTTGCCAAAAAAAAGAAAAGTGATTTTCCAAGTTTAATTATCGTCACATTGCGCGAGTCATGCTGTGCATATTGGGCCCTCCTCTTTAATGGCCAACCATTAGCTAGGAAAAAAATACAAAATACAAAAAAGAAAAGAAAAGAGAAATGATATTCCATTTAATTTATTTAATTTCAAAACGTGGGCAGATTGGTCCAAAATTCATCTGTATCTATCCAATCACCTTTTCCTATCGCTTAACGTCTGATTTCATTTCTTTTTCTCTGCGGTGAGAGGTGTCGAAATCTCATCTCCCCTTTTTCTGTACTTTTTTTTCTTTGTTTGGTTTTTCTTTGTTTATATGTTATAGTAGCTTCTTAATTATGAGCCAGAATACTCCGTATGCAGGGTTGAATTCCAAATTCTTGTTCTCCAGGCCCTTTTTCTGCAGCCGTCCCAAGTCAGGAGCCAAGAACGCTATGTCCTGTTGCTAGACGTTAGCGATAGCCGCCGACTGCCCCACGGTTAAAGCACGCAATTAACTGGGTAACGTTACGGAGTATGTTGTCCTCGATTGCTTACGCATACTCTGTATGGACCTCCGTACTCCGTACTATTGCGGAGTATAGATATGAGCATTGTCCTTCAAAGCCAAAGCTAACTAAAGTTGGGGGGGTTTTCCGACCTCGATCTAGAATTCCATTCAGATCTGGACTCATTCGTCTCTCGACTTCCTGAAATCTCTGTATTTGGAACGGGAAGGTCCGGTCGACAGGGGCAAAAAAAAATGACTCGTTTGGTGCGCAAATTTCCGACAAATGCATGGATACTACATGGTAGGGGTATCAGGATCCAACATGTCTTGGATAGGCACTAGACCGGAGACGCGCATTCACTGCGCAACAGGCGAACCCACAGTTTTAGAGAACCGTTGCCTAACGAAGAGATTGGTTCCTCTCCACCACGGGCCAAAGAGAAACTTCGCCAATCTGCAAATCGTCTGTAAGTACGGGGTACTCCGTAGGCAATCTCTTGACGGAAAAAAAAGGCGGTTTACAATACCTATCATAAGAAACAATCCCGAGGAGATTCCAAATAATACCCAATAAAGGTGGAGGGTTTGAAACTTTTACAGGATCCCCTCCTTCAACCGTGGAAGGGGGGCCTTTTGAGGCTCAGATAGTTTGCAAGTAAACCTAGGATCGGAGGCGATCCTCCGAACTGTGCCGAACTGTCAGATCTAAGACATCTAAGAATGTACTCCGTATGGCATGACACAAAGTACTTTTACTGGAGAACGTTTGGAAACCGCAGAATAGTGCTTGATTTGGATTAGTGGAGCACGTTGTCAACTGGTCGTGTTGGCTAACTATACGGAGTACCAACTAGTCAAGCTACCAACGGAATTAAAAAGCGCATTGAGCATCCTGCATTGGCGCGAGAACACCTGACAGTGACCTCCTGCACGCAAGAGTGACCATCCCGGAGACCCCGGTAATTCCGCAAAGGTGTTGGGCTCTGGTTGGCGTTGGCTGTTGGCTGTTGGGCCCGCAAAAGGCGCAAAAGCCGGGCGCCAGTGTTGCAACATCAGATCATGGGTCCGGGCAATCCCCAACTATCTCTTGGCTATTATTTAGCGATCCTTCAACGCCATCAAGAAAATAATTTGTGGGAAAAAGCCCTGAAGAGAAAGTATAATTAATAATCAACTTGACCCAAACCTGCCCAGGTGGACAACCCCGTAGCTCCTCTCGGCCTTCCGATTCGGCTCCGAGTCCCCTTTCTAGTTATGGGGCGTCAAATCCCGCCATCTGGCCTTCGACCTCCCAGACTCGGTGTATATTTCAGCCGCATGGTGCCAAGGACACAGACTTTCTCGCACTAGCCACGACGCCTACATTAGTAGGAGCAGTAGCTGCTGTACGTCCGTATGTAGGTGCTTTTACTGAATGTAGTATAGAGAGCATGTAGTGTCGCAGTGGACTCCGTTTTTGGATACTTGGAGACGCAGGTAGCCTAGACCAAGTACCAAGACCACGCAGGACGGTTGATGTGCAATGTTGTCCGGACTTAAACCCGTATATCTCCGCTTTTTGGACCCCACGCCAGCATTTGCTCCAAACGATAAACGGCCCCAGTCCTGCACGGTTCGATCCAGTGCAGCTCACCCGCAATGAAATTGGACACGATTATCTTCCTGTTTTTTTGCCAAGTTTGATTGTGAGTCTGACATAATACCTATCTCGGCACAGATATCATATACCGTCATGCTAACATCATGCTAGCATCATACTAGCATTTTTACCCCCTGTACGGAGTAGTTACTATATTGTACATAGTACTATTGGACCAGGTACGAATGTCAAAATGGGGAAGACATGCCAAGCAAGCTCAATATACAGTATCTACTAGTGTCTCCAGCTTCTTTTCCCAGATGCAGTCTAGGGCGAGGTACGGAGTCTGTCACCTTTGTCTGAAGGAGATCTAACTGTTCGGCAGGTCATGAAGACGGTAGTATTTGTCAAAGAAAAGTAAAAAAGTGCAACAAAGAGAAAACGTGGACTTTTCCAATTTCCGTTTCTGAAAAGTTAAAAATTACCATGAAAGTTGAGTTCAAAGAACTTGCAAAAACGACTAGACTCCGGATTCCGCCACACTTCTGGAATGGATCGACGCGCAAATCACAAAGAAATGATAAGCGAAGCAGCGAATGAAGTTCCCCGGCTGACATTTCAAAAATACAAACGCTAGCTCATTATTACCTAGGTATACAAAGCTGTCTTAGACATCGCTGTATTTTATATTTCCATTACGTTAATTACTGCTGATCGAATCGCGACTTGCGCTAGTACACATTCGGATAATGATGGCAGAGCTATGGATCCCCATATTGGATGATATCACGGCAATATCAACCAGCTTGACAGTACTCCGTACTCACACTCCTTATAGCTATTATACATTGTTCAGCGTGGATAACATCAGTCATGATATTAATATTACTATACAAAATGCTCGAAACGCACCAATCCGCTGCGGGATATCCACAGAACCCCTCTATTGAATTCCATGACCAAAAGAAATAATGTCTATCAAATGGTTCCGTCCCATCCTCGAGGAAAATACTATAATCTCCGGTCCACTATTGGATGTTTTTTTCTGCCTTGCCGATCTTCTTCACGGCCAGGCTAAGTGGGTATAGCTTCTGCTTCTGTGTCGAGGCTATTCGTTTGTCTGATGACTTCCCTCCCTAGAATTACTGCTATCAAAATGGAGTAAGACGTATACTGTACCCTGTAACTATGGCTATCATCCAGATGCTGTTGCCATAGCCACCATTGTCCGCCCCCAAGCCAAGAAGTCGCCTGATCCTTGTGGAGATGGACGGAGTACATTATAAGCACTAGTGACACGTGGGTTTCGTGACGAACTGACGGAGGCTGTGCTTATTTCTCGTTTTGGATGGCCTATTCCTTCTCGGTTTATGTTGTTAGCTTGATCCTGCTTGTTCTGGAATCTGATGATGTACGGAGTACAGAGTATAGGGGGTTGTTTATCTCCAGCCCCCCATGTTTCCAAGGTGGGATAATTTACCCGGAGACCTAATGGTAGACGGTTACACGGCAGTAATATATTGTAGAACGTATGTAGAAGCTGGTTCTGATTTATTTTGTTCTTCCGTTCTGTTCCGCAGACTCTTCAGCTCGAGAGAACACCATCTGTCCAGCTCAACTCTGGTCTGTGCAGTACGGTCAGATGAGCATACATATACATATTCAGCGGAGGCCAGTGTCAAGACCTTAAATTAAATAGGCTCACTACCGGTTAAACACACTCGTCCCGTCTTGATAGGGCGTATATGCAACTTCGCCCAGGTATATGTGGAGAACAATGTCATTGTCAGACCCGAATGGGATACTTCGAGCCTATCGTCTCTTTTTCTCTGGAAGATTACTCTCATACAACCACTACAAGGGGCCGTCAGCATGGCCATGCCGGATCCTGCAGAATATTAAATTTCCACTGTGGATTCCGATCAGCCCTGGCGGCCTAATTTAGCACTTTGTTACACCGCAGCCGATCGAACGATATGCAGTGCAACAATGGGATGTTGCCATATCTGCGATGTACTGCAGCCTATGATTTAGGGATTTTCACTGCAAATCGCGAATGGTTGAATTGAATGTGATATGGTTAGGGAACAAGGGGGTGACCAGGGTATGGATGCAGCGTATGGGGAGATGTGACATAGAGAATCCTTCGACGCAAGAGGGAAAAAAAAAAAAAAAAAAAAAAAAAAAACAAAAAGTCCAAGAACCAACAGTTAGAATCGTCTCCTATTCGTCAGAACGAACAATACTCCTAACGGCATTAGCATCACTTCTATTGAATTATGATCATGAGCGACCGCGGCGATCATGAGTCAAATGCACGCGCGTTGATGTCTGGACGTTTGTACACCTTTTTAGATCACGATACCTAAAGTAGTAAACAGTCAAATGCTCGGCGTCCTCTGTAAAATATCGGTGAAAAGACCGATCAGGTCAATGCCCGCACGTGCATTTTACTTCCTATACAGCCACGCCAATCAGACCCCGGGCATTGATGACAAGGCAAGAGCACTAATGCTGCCATCATCACACCGAAGCCAGAGAGCCGGGTCGTTAGCTCCGGGATCGGGCCTTCTGGCGTGAGCTATTTCTGCACTTTGATGTTTCAGCTGATAGGGAATTCGCAAGCCTGTTAAGGAGGTTGGGCATTGGACGGAATGTGTCGCTTCGGGATTTGTCGTCGAGTGGATCGAAAGGAGGGGGTGGGGGCACTATGTTTTTGGTAGTATTCGTCTGAGCTTGAGCTTGAGGTCGTATTTGCGTTGTTTCGTTTGGTAGACATCACTGCAAGGACTATACCTAGTTTAGTAGGTAGTTAATTTTCGATGGTCTTCACGGCTTTTGAATTTCTCCGAATTCTGGATCAGAGTCAATAATCCCGTGCTTTGAAGTATAATCAAAGTCCAAAGTACATTTCCATTCGACTCCATCACCAACTTTGGCAGGTCGTTTTATCTTCAGATATTATTATTAGCATCCGCAAAGTATAATCGGGCACTATCGTATAGCAGACTTGGCATTGATCTTCAGGTATTCAGCGGGTTTGGGTCTTCAACGACTTCGAAGACGCCAAATTGATAGTGTATCCTAGTCAATGACGAATTGTTTCCGACGTTCCTCCGACTGCTGCGAGATATTCGAGCCCAACTAATAGCGGATACTCAAGAGACTCTCGAGCACATGAACCCGACGACAAGTCGCATATCTTGACTCTGTTTGGCAACAGCCTTGATAGTTAATGCTCCCATTGGACCATTGCAGGAGCACAGGCTCAGAGCGGACTCATTTCGGAGGTGACGTCGGCCTTGCTCATGGATACTTTTGCGAGTCAGAACGTTGCACGGTTGTTTCGTGTTTGGAGACGTGCAGACGGAGTACAGGATGTACATCTCTCAATGAATCAGCCAAGGGGCTGAAGGATCGGGTTAAAATCATCCGTGCTTTGTATTTTATGTTTGGTAAGTTTGCTTTACTGTAATTGTTTCAGTGGATTAGTAAATTACCTAAATTACCTCTAGCGTGTCGGTTTTTTAATATTTTTAATTTCCTTTTGCAGAGCCTCACCTCTTCACACACACACTCGCTTGTTACATCCAACCAACCAGCATCGAGTATTAGATTGCAAGGGAAAATCAACCATGGAACCAAACTGAGCTATAATATAGTCCCATTTCCACCCGAAACACTTCGGGGTAGCCGAACGGAGAACATGGAGGTGTAAGTATTCTTCAGTTGATCTTCCATTCTTCTAAAGCTAAAAGGTAAAAAGGCAAATGTGGAAGGTAAAAGCGTGAAGATTACGAGATATCTGGCATCGTGCACGGGATCTGCCCTCCATGCCAAATCCTATCTTCTGTGATCTTCGAGGACTTTGCATGTGTTAGGCCGCTTTTCCCGGTAGACATGGGGCTATTTCTGCAGGAGTAGTGGGGTACTCCGTACGGAGTACCGGAGTAGCCTCGTCTTGAATATTTTGATTGAGTCCACATGTATGGAGTAGAGTGATATCCAGCCTTGCGTCGTTGAAAGGCTACCATGCATTCATTCAGCGCCGTTGGAACGCACGTGCAATTGTAACGTGTAATGTATTTATTGAAGTCTATTTCATGTCAAATAGAGGCTGTTCGCCGTACATGTTGGGTTGGCGACTAGCTTATAGCGCTACACTAGTGACCGCTATAGGATAGATCTCCTGCGGCATGCAGAGTTTACCGTTTCGGGACATGCAGGCAGCCTAATTCGTACAGCGAATAACAGCTCGGCTTCTGGACTATACCAAACACCGGTCTGTAGTAAAATGTACATTACATGTATACAATATAGATCACCATAACTCGCTATAAACCAATCACTGACGGAATGAACTACAGTAAATATATATCTCCATCCAATAGACAGCTATCAAGTAGCGCCTCGATACAAGATCGACAACACCAACATGTATATCTGAACACCTGACCCAACAATATCATCATCATCACCAACACAACGAAAAGCAATCAATATGCTCTTGATCTCATCCAAAGCCCAACACCAACAGCATCGCCTCCCCTACCCGCCCGTACAACTCCCAAAATGACTTCATCTGCATATCTACCCCGCATTACGCCTAAGCCCCGGACCATCCCTAAATCTCGTCACATCTCAGTATGACTGCATCGCAAAAAGCCAAACCACGTGGCACGATAATTAACTCCTTCCTATCTCGATATTAAACAAGCGAAAGCCGCCCCCAACATAAACCGTCCCCTCTGGTTGGTTCATCCGGGCTGGATCGGAGAATTGAACGTTAGCCCACACACCCCCCTTTGTGCTTTTAAACTTCGATTGCCTGATCACCTTCCTTGCACGGAGTTCTTCCGACTACACTGGTCCGAGAGTATGGTGTTACCTGTGGATATGCTTTTTCGGTCTTGGGAGGGTGGGCACAGGTGAAACGAGGTACGGGGGTTGGTATGGACTTGGTAAATGGGGATGAGGGTTTGTGACGCCGTTGGCTGTTGTTTTTGATGATTGTTACTGGTTGTAAATGGCCTATCCTGGATGTATGCGTCCCCACACGTCTGGGGATTCTCGGATAGAAGGGTGGTATAGTATAGTAGTATAGGTTGTGGTGGTTTTGTTTCAGGTTTCGGTTTCGCTGCAGGATGGTGGGGGGAGGGGGTTTCTTTCAGTTTGGTTGTCTGTCTCAGGGATAATTCTTTATCCCAGATACATGGATGTAGTCAGTAGTATGGTAAGTTGATGGTTTAGAAGGCATCTGGTATAGGCTAAGGTATACGACATGCCTAATCTAGGGGTTTTATACTGTCAAGAATCGATACAGCGCTCGTTTGCCTGTATTCATATTTGATGCACCATTTCCCCATTTCAGTTAGCTTCGGCAAGTAATGTGACAAGACAAAGCTCAGGTTGGTTTCATGAAGATATGAAGTGTGAGGTATCCAGGGTAATCAAAGCAAACGCCCGGTCAACGGAGCCCTGCGAAGAAAATAACAAAGAGAAAGGCGGCGAAAGGGCAGTGGCGCATAGCGGCTAGCCATAAACAACCAAATCAGAATCAGTAGTCTTCATCCGAGTCTACATGCCCGCGGTAGCGAGACATGTACCCAGTCCCGCCATCCTCGCTCGCCGAATCATCAAAGTCAAAGTCGTCATCATCGGACGACGCTTCCTCATCTGGGTAATCGTTGGCTGGGTTGTTTTCGGCTGTGGTAAAGAAGGTCAGCGAAAGTCTATGGTTTGGGGACGAAGAGGGCAAGCGAAGGCAAAACATCACATACCATTAGAGTCAGCATCCTCACTATCCCACTCCTCCTCATCATCTTCAACAAAATCCTCCCAATACTCCTCATCTTCGGCCGTGATGACAATGATACCTACTCCCGGTTGAGGGTTGGCAATACTCTTTTGCTGCTTGTCGGACTCAAATTCGGCGAGGGGATTCTTCAGCATCTCAGCATCTGATAGCGGACGCCGGACGTAGACGTCATAGACATAGTCGTCTTCGTCATCATCCTCCACAGCCTGTTCAATCTGCTCTGAAGACTGCGGTGCTGTAGGCGCGACTCTCGGTCCCTTGGGCTGCCGAGGCTGGTGTTTCAACGGCGGCTTAGGAGCTGCGCTGAAAGCATGCTGTAAAGATGCAGGCGGAGGAGGAGCCGGTTTCCCAGCGACTTGGACATCGATGTCCATGCCGTGGTATTGGTCACCCTCTCGCTCGAGTTCCAGCGCGACCTGCTCGAGATCATGCACCAGGCGTTCAGATTCCTGATCCCAGCTCCTCTGTTGTACCTGAGCGGATTTCTCCAATGTATCAGACAGATGTTGCTTCGCAGCCGAGATAGCACCCTTGCGCTCCTCGCGCCACCGTTTCTCGGCCTGGTTAACGACAGGCCGTTTGCGTGGTTTAACAGGTGACGGGGGCGTGCTGTCCTGGACAAGTTCCTTAGGCTTCAATGAGAGAGCCTGTGCCTCAGCTACCAGATCCGAGACCATGGATGCCTTCCGCGAGTGCGCATTTCGCTGCATCTGCTCGACCAGCACAGCCACACCAGGCGCAGGACCACCGGCGCGTCGCTTCTGGATTCCACCAGGGGAACTCCTTGGGGAATTGAGATTTGAGCGCGAGATCTGGAAGCGGCGCAGAGCCTGCGCGCGGCTGGAGGATGACTCCACTGATGCCGGGCTGCTGTCGCGCACTGCGGGTTGGTGGGAGACATCAGAGCTAGCCGAAGGGCCGGGCTGCAGGTCAGTGAAAGGAGAAGGGCCACCGTAGACAGCACGTCTGTGCTTTTCTTCAGCCTCTTTGCGTGCAGCTGTAATGCGCTGCGCTTCGCGGAATTCTGCTCCCGGCGAGGTAGCCCGCACCCTGGGCACGCCCATGGATGATGCTGGGGCGCGCCGGTTTACATGAAGACTGCTTACTGAGCGTGGGCTGCGTACGACCCGCTGCACAGCTGGCGTTGCTGGTGGGCTTGGTGATGCATCTGCACTCCCGATCTCGCTGGCTTTCAGAGTGACTCTGTGGAAGACGAAGTCGGTGAAGCGCCGCTTGGTTTGGTGGAGTGCGGATTGAATGACTGAAGGCCAGATTAGTGTCTGCTGTCAATGTGTCGATCGAGTTTTTATCTCTAGGCAACCATTTTCATGGTATTATGTATCTTTTTAAAGGGGTCTAGATCGCGGGGCAAAAAGACAAGGGGACGGTTCTCGTACACAGAGTCTCGACGGGTTCTTCCTCGCGCCGACGCTTGATGTTAATTTGCTCTGGTGGAAGCGCCATGGTGAAAAGTTGGCGCAGATTTTGCGACAGCTTGTTTTGGGGTTGTGGAGGAGATGAATGGGTGAGGCGGCTTGAAGCATCCAATTTGATGTGTCCGATCTTTTCCCGATTTGGTTTCAACTGTCACGTGATCTGAATGTTGTAGATGTCAACAGGCGCATGAGAACAAAATGAAAGATGAATTGAGACTAAGAGTACTCGAATTGTTATCTCTGTAATTATTAGCCATGGACTATACATAGAACCACGCAGTGAAAGTAGCCTATAAAACGAATTTGACATATAACATGTCACTTGGTGCATTTATGCATTCTCCTGATTCCCAAAATCTGCAGATTTCTATTATAGATGATCATTTACATTTCTAACTAATGTTTCAAGTTCGGTGGGTAGATGGCCATTTTTCTGCTAGCAATTAAAAAGCCAATAGGACCAAAGTCCAAAGTGGTCGCTATGCAATGCAATAATCGCCGCCACGACTCGTCCCTCTCCATGGTCATCATCCAGTGAAACATGCGGCGTACTCACAGCCCCAAAACAAAATAAAATGATAGAAAAAATCAAAGACAAAAAGAAGAGACTCAAGGCCAGCTAGCAATACAAGGTAGTAAAGAAGGGAAGATGGCATGAAAAGGATTAATAGGGGGGATAGAAAACCATTGCGAACGGAATATGTCCGGACGAAGAAAGGGGGAAATCCAAAAAAAGCCAAAAAGTAAAGAAAAGACAAGGGTGGAAAGTGAATGGCAAATGAGTCCAAAGTGAGGGAAAAAAGAAGAGATTATGACCAATACAAGAAACGAACCAGATCAAAATGGGGGGGAGGAAAGACATGACAATCAAGAAGGGACTATATGTAAGACCAGAGAATAATGTGGCATTAGGTTCACCAAGGACAATGAGACCAAGGTGGCATCCTTCGGAGCACGTGCAGAGAATTATTTGGCTCCAATCTCCTCTTCAGCCCAGCCGGGCAGCGAGTTTTCGTTTTGAATAGCCAGGCCAAATCCTGAGTGGTTCAGTCCACCGAGGGCAGAGAAGCTGGAGAAGCTGCTCTGAGGCTGATGGGCCGCACCTGCGCGAGAGTGGCCGGGTTGACCAGAGACAGGCCCGAAGGGCTCCTGGGAGAATGAAGGCAAGCTGACAGCCCGGGAGTGCGAAGCACGGGGCACGCTAAGGCTGCTGGTGCTTGCATGGTGACCGTGTCCCGGTCCGTTTGCCACACTCAGGTAGCTGTTGGAGGACTTATGCTGGTGCATAGGCGGGTCCATGTGTCCATTTGACATGTCACCGTTGCTAACGCCGTTGTACAGGGACTGCTGTGGCTGGGACTGTGTCTGCAGGCTAGAGAGCGCCATAGGGTCGCTGAGATGATTTTCCTGATCCTGTGCCTGATGAGCAGATATCTGGTTCAGGTACATTGTCAGCGGATTGCTCGAGCCGACATTCAGAGCCCCAGAGGAAGAGGACACATTCTGCAGCGGGTGACGGTGCTGTCCATTTTGGGAGCCGGTGGACCCTGATGCGGGGGAAAGGGCAGGGCGAGTCGGGCTGGACTGGGAGCCAGACTGGCTAAGGTTCTGCGGGAATCCGTTGAGAACGGATGGTGGTGACTGGCCTTCCATGCCGGCTCCGTTGCGGTTCTGCTGTCCGTTCTGGGTGTTTCCGGCTTGACGTGGTGGGTTTCCGCAGCGGTCCTTGCCAAAGTTGATCTTGAATCGCCTATAGTCCTCCCGATTGCGCATCCCCTCAATAGCCTTGATGGCATTGGCAATGTTCGTGAAGTTGACAAAAGCGCAGCTCTTCTCGCGCAGTGTGTTCACCAACTCGATCTCACCGTACTCCGAGAAGTCCTGGCGAAGGCGTTCTTCTGTCCAGGCCTCGTCCAAGTTACCAATATAGACATTGCGTGATGCACCGCCGCTGACTGCTAACGCAATGGCGGGCGGCAGAGGGCCGGAGTGTTTGCCCCACCCAATCTTCAGACGTCGGTTGTGGATCATCAGCCCCTGCAGATTGCTCAGGGCGTAGAAGGAGGCGGCCGAGGTGGGGTCGATGAATGTAACGAAGCAAATGTGCTTATCGGGGATATATCGAACATGATGCAGCAAGCCTCCGCGGACGACATTGCAGATTTCCTCAATAGTAGTTTCGGGGTGGATGTTTCCAAGGTAAATGGTGCGGTTGCCGAGATTGTTAACGCCGCCCGCTGTGGTTGCGACGGCGGCCGCGGCAACAGACTGCTGCGCAAGCGCATTAGAAATCAGATCACGGTCCGCCGTGTTCAGCACGTGCGCATATCCAGGTGCGATTCCAAGGAACTGCGCAGCATTTTGCTGCTGAGTCTTGGACACATAAGCACAACGGTCTTTGCCGTAGAACACCCGCTTTGGTGCTTGCCATTGCTGCTCCTGGGGGAGCTGAGTGACCGCCTTCATAGCATTACTGATCGACAGGAAATGGACGAATCCAATCGCCTTCTCCTTGACAATCTTGACAGTATCAATGGGCCCAAATTTGCCCAGATCCTCCCGCAGGTCATCCTCGGATGTCTCCTCGGGCAGATTTCCAAGGTAAACGTTACGCGATGCGCCCGACTGTTGAACAGCCAGGGCGACTGAGGTAGGTACCTGCGAGGGCTTACCCCAGCCGATCTTGATATCATTCCCCTTGATGGCCAATTTCTTCAAGATGGCATCGGAATGGAAATGAGTGGCAGAGCTGCTATCCAAAAAGGAGATGAAGGCGCAGTTCTTATCAGGGAGCAGACGCACCGACTCAATTTGGCCGCTACGCACATGGTTTAAAATCTCCTCGGTAGATGTTTCAGCCGGGATGTTTCCAAGATACACGGTACGGCTGGTCCCTGACAGCATGCCCGGGGCCACGGAAGATTGGGGGCTTCCCAGAGCCGCATTGCCCATACCCCCAAGACCATTGATCGGCGATTGAGGGCCCATCATTTGGGAACCACCCATGCCATCAGGTGACATCATTCCATACAAACCATGGTTCTGCATTCCTTGCGTTGGGCTCTGGATATGGTTCTGGTTGTTTTGGGCGTGTCCGTTGCCATTGGCCTGTGAGAAGCCACCGAAATTGGCAAACTGGGGTGAAGCGAAAGCCGAGGGAGTTCCTGGTTGGAAGGGACTGCCTACTAGCAGCTGGGAGGGGAGAAGGGGGGTGTAGTTCATATCGAAGCCGGATGCCATATCGGAGTGTTGGCCGGCGGCAGTGTTTATAGCGGGGATATTGGCGCGACGAGTATTCCGATCCGAGAATCCTTGGATAGGGTTGGGGTGGTTGTTGTTGTAAGCTCCGTGGGAAAAGCCAGTATCACCGTTCAGCGCGTATTTAGACCCGGGAGGGATTAGACGCGAATTATTCGGGATGCTCGATACATCCGAGGCTTGCATGGCGAGAATAAATCCAACACTTGTCCTAAGACAAGAACCTAGTCTTAGTCGGGGATGAGAGGCCCTGACTACCAGACTGAGAGGCTCTGAGGGGAAGAAAGGGTACAAAAAAAAAATAAAGGGAGGATTATCAGATCACCATTCAGGAGATGTCTCCACAGCCAATCTCGCAGGGAAAAATAGGGAGGATTTCGGGTGGAGAAGAAAAAGAATATTATCAAGAAAAAGAAGAAGCTCTTTCAAATGTAGACGTGTCTAAATGAAAGTTCAACAGTCAATTGGAATGTTTCAATCAGGGTGAAATTGGGGAATGGGGGATGGAGACAAACCTGTCCTCTTTTGGGTCTCTTTTAGAGAATGCCACTTATATATATATGTCAATCCCCCATGCAGAACAAGTATATCAAGTCTCCTGAGAGAGGAAGAGAGGAATTCAAGTCAAAAGACTACAAAAGTCATTAGCTTAAAAGAGGGTTGGAAATCCAAAAGGGAAAAAAGGGAAAAAAAGACCTGAAGGGGAAAAAAAAGGGGGTAAGACTGGGGGAGATTGGGGAAGAGTTTACAGTTGACACCAGTTTTTTTTTATAGAAAAAATTAGAAAAAATTAGAAAAATAATCCTTAAAATTAAGAAGCGATAAAACGAGAAACAGAAACAGAAACAGAAACAAAAGGGTGTAAAAAAGAGCGTGAAGAAAAGGAATGAAAGGTAAGGAAGTGAATCCAGGTAAGGTATGGAGGGAAAAAGGGAAAAAAAAAAAAAAAAAAACATTAAAAGGGGGAGAAGATAATAGGGGCCGGACTAACTTCAGTTTTATATAGGAGATTATTGATTTATAGGAAGTTATATGCAGTCCTCGATTGGATATATTAGATGATAAAGATAAAATAACCAATGAAGAACATAAAGGATATAAAGAATACCTATATACCTACATACCTACATACCTACTATAAAGAACAAAGAATACAATATAATCCTCGGTTTCCCCATACTTCGAGTTCCCGTGGCTCCTACAGGATTGGATCATGCCCCTGACAGGTTCATGAGATTAATATAATTTGGAGTACTGTAGCACTACAGTACTACAGTACTACAACATACAGTACTACCTAAGGTCTTCTAAATCCTCTTCTTTTAATCTCCGCTCTCCGGGGAAATCATCTAGTCCCGTGACCTCCTTGATACATCCATGACAATGAAACTGCAATATCCCGAACATGTCAGCTACCTAGGTAGGTACCTAGGTAAAGGACTAGTAAGCAAAAGCCTACACCTGGCATATGTAGGTAAGGTTCTGACTCACCTCGTGGATGAGTTTAAAATGTTCATCTGCTTCAGAATGGTAGTCAGGTATATCCCTTGATATACTCTAAGCACAGATATACTGTCCATCTTAGTGGTGAGAGATAGAACTATGTAGACAAATGGATTCAAATAATTGATTGCTCCACATGTATCATCTAATATCTGTGAGCATATCAATCAGCCTTGGATCATAACCCCCAAATATATATACTCCGAAAGATATCCGAGAGATATACAATTTGATGACTGCCTCAGGCATCAATGGGGAATCCCGCATCTATCGGAAATTTACCCCTCTACCATAATGTGCGATTCTTCCCTTGGACAACTTGCAATTGGGAAGAGATAAGAGTTCCATTCTCTGTATCAGGTGAGTCTACCCTTGCATTCTAATCTGTCCTGCCTGGATTCTTCTCAGCCTTACCGTGTATGACTCACAGATCAGACCCAATATTAATTATTTCTCCCACAGAACTCTCCCGCCGCAACTCGAGCTGCAAGGACTAGACTGAACGTCATGGCGTCTACCACCATCTACATCGACGAAGACGTCGGTAGAGACGAGTCCCCCGCCAACGGTACCGAGACCGCCCCCTACAAAACTCTCATCCACGCCTACGTGGAACACCCCCCACCACTGAAGGCATCCAGTACCTCACTCGCAAGTCCCAGACCGACGCCGCCGGGGAGGATGTCGACCCCGCTGCCAAATTGGAGTGGAAGCCCGCCACCAAGTCGGCAATGAAGAAGGCCAACAACCTTTGGGAGCAGCGCAAGAAGAAGGCCGCCAAGGAACAGGAATTGGCCATCCGCGAGAAGGCCGAGGCCGACAAGCGTCAGAAGGTCCTGGAGGAGGCCAAGAAGGTCGTCATTAAGGAGGACACGTCGCTGCCCAAGCCCGTGCGCGTTCGTCTGGACGTCACCGACCCGGCCATCATCAAGCTGCGCACCCCCGAGTCCGATGAGGCTGGCACCCGAGTCCGCGTTCTGGGCCGAGTTCACCGTGCCCGCGCCCAGAAGGATGTCGTCTTCATCACTCTCACCGACGGCTATGGGTACCTGCAGTGCGTCCTGACCGGTGACATGGTCAAGACCTACGACATCATGACCCTCACCCTCGAAACCTCCATGTCCATCCACGGTGAGATGCGCGCCGTGCCCCCCAAGCAGCATGCGCCCAACGACCGCGAGCTGCACGCCGACTTCTTCGAGATCATCGGCAAGGCCGCTGGCGACAAGGAGGCTATTACCACGCGTGTGGCGCCGGACGCCGACCCGCAGACTCTCTACGACAACCGCCACTTGGTGCTGCGCGGTGAGACCTCCTCCTCCGTCATGAAGGTGCGCTCCGCTACTCTGCGGGCTTTCCGCAAGGCATTCGAGGAGACCCGCATGCTGGAGGTGACTCCTCCCGCCATGGTGCAGACCCAGGTCGAGGGTGGCAGCACTCTGTTCGGATTCGACTACTACGGCGAGAATGCCTACCTGACCCAGTCCTCCCAGCTGTACCTGGAGACATGTCTCCCCTCCCTGGGTGATGTGTACTGTGTGTGCCCGTCTTTCCGTGCCGAGAAGTCGTTGACCCGCCGCCACTTGTCGGAGTACACGCACATCGAAGCCGAGTTGGACTTCATCACCTTCACTGACCTGCTTGACCACCTCGAGGATGTGATCTGCCGCGTGATTGACTACACTCTGGCTGAGCCCGAGATCGCTGGATATATCAAGCAGCTCAATCCGGATTTCAAGCCCCCGTCCCGTCCCTTCCGTCGCATGAAGTACGACGATGCTATCCAGTGGCTGATCGAACACGAGATCCCCAACGAGGAGGGCCAGCCCCACAAGTTCGGTGACGATATTGCTGAGGCTGCTGAGCGTCGCATGACCGATATCATCAACCAGCCCATCTTCCTGACCCACTTCCCCGCCAACATCAAGGCCTTCTACATGAAGAAGGCTCCCGAGGACCGCCGTGTCACTGAGAGTGTCGACGTGCTCATGCCCGGTGTTGGCGAGATCGTCGGAGGCAGTATGAGAATGGACGACTGGGATGAGCTGATGGCCGCCTACAAGCACGAGGGCATGGACCCCTCGCCCTACTACTGGTACACTGACCAGCGCAAGTAAGTGTCGATATCTCGCATTGTTCCTAATTAATGTTCTTATTTATACTAATGTTTGAACAATAGGTATGGTACTTCCCCTCATGGTGGCTACGGCCTCGGTCTCGAGCGTTTCTTGGCCTGGCTGTGCGCTCGTTATACCGTCCGTGACTGCTCATTGTACCCCCGGTTCACTGGCCGTTGCACTCCTTAGATATGTTAAAAAGTTACATGCATGATCACGATAGGTACGGGAATGTGGCATGGTTGCTACAATGGACGAATGAGATTTCCTTCAAAGATCAATTAAAACCATTCTGTTTCTATGTCACGTACACGGGTACCGAGCCCATGTAGATATGGCTTGTCATTTCGATAACACGGACATCGACTTAGGCCTACCGTACCTGCAAGATCCTTTAAACTGTTGCCAACTGATGCCAGCTGAGACTACGCACACACTACACGCGCTACACACACTACACACACTACACACACTACACACACTACACACACTACACACACTACACACACTACACACACTACAGCCCCAAACAACACCAAGGCTCTCCTCCGAACAATATGCACAGTCCCACCCATAAGCAGTCTTCCACATATAGGATCCCCCAGAATGCAGTTCCCAAACCCGAGATTCCGAATCCCAGACGTCAAATCTCAAATCCCACAACCGTTGCCGCTGCCGCTGCCGCTGCCGTTGAAACCTAGCCCGAGACCCTGGCACCTGGGATTACGAAACCAACCAAAAACGGAAGCATGCATGAGCACAGCCTCAAACCGAGTCCCGTCTGTATGGGATTTTAGGTAGGTTCCAATCACGGCTACTCACGCGGAGCGTGACACGATCTGTCGTGCGTCTGCGTCTCCATTGCCCCCTGACCGGCGAAGGGAAGGTGGGTTCGGTTTTGGATTTGAGGTTGTTTGGGTTTGGAGTTAGTTGGCTTTTGGCGTTGGCGTTGGCGTTGGCGTTGGCGTTGGCGTTGGCGTTGGCGTTGGCGTTGGCGTTGGCGTTGGCGTTGGCGTTGGCGTTGGCGTTGGCGTTGGCGTTGGCGTTGGCATTGGTATCCTCGTTGGTGTTCTCATCGTAGTTCTCGTCAGCTTTCTCGTTAACGTTCTCGTCTCGTTGTCGTTCGGTTCGCGTTCTCGTCCTCGCTGGTGTTGTTGTTGTTGGCGTGAGCATTGTCGTCGGCGTTTTAGTTTTCGCTCTCATTTTGTGGTTCTGGTAGTGTTGTCGTTCTGGTTAGTGTTGTCGTTCTGGTGGATTGTCGTTGACATTGTAGTTCTTGTTAGCGTTGTTTTTATCGTTGGCATTGGCGTTGTTTTTGGCTTTGGCTTCCAGCTACAGCAACCAAAGCAGTCGACGGCATCGGATCGTTTGGTCTGGTGATGCTGCTGATGCTGACCTGCTGCGGATCCGGGTCGCGATGAGCAGGGAACGGGTGAGCTACGACATGGCTGTGACCGAGGATAGAGATTGAGTTTGTCATTCGTGTGTAGAAAAAGATCGGAATCGAGATCGAGTTGGACGAAGTCTGGTCATGGTCACGGGGGGGTCGAATCTGTGCGCTCAGGTGTCCTGTAATCGTCCCGGGTCGGGAAACCCTGTCCCTGCTTCACCTCCTCTCAACATCTCATCATCTCCCATGGCCAACAATGGGAGATGGGTTAGTACGGACTTTCTTCCGAAAGAAAACTTGGGTTCTTGTCTCTTGGAGGCGGAGAAGAGAGGAAGAGTGTTCTCCGTCTCTCTCCGTCTACAGGAGCAGAGACGGACAGTGTGAGGATGGATCTCATCGATCTCGGACATGGGTTAGTACAGTCTCTTTTTAAAACATACCAGCAAGAGCTTGAGGTATCTCTAGCATCGTGAGAGAGAAGAGGAGAACATCTCTATGGACAGGGAAAGAGAAGCGCAAGGGTGATCCACTAACCGTGTGCTTCCATTGCTCGAACCGCTCGGAGATAGAATCCGTGAGCCCACAGGGATTCCCATTCCACTCGGCCCCTTCAAGAAACGCCCAGCCCTGTGTGTTCTAGCAGCGGATATTCTGACAAGTCTCCGGGAACAGAGAATGGAACTGTGTCTGTCTGGAACGGGTACATCGTATAGACGCGCGCATCGACGTACTTATTCTCCCGTTTTCCTCCCACGTTTTAGCAACCATAACTCTCGCCCCCAATGGAGACAGACGCAGCTCACATTCGGTACAGTCCAATCAGGGCATGTCCCCATCATGTTGGTTAAGTCGATCTTGATGCTCGCATCATTTCCCTCCCGTCTCAATGTTCTTCCTTTCATTTGACCCATGGCTGGGGATAATACATGATCTTTCCCGTGTACCGGTCGATGGGTTTGCATCGGGCTCCGCACACTTTGGGTTAGTGGCAGGCAGCTGTCACTAAGTGTCAGCCATATTACTTCTCATACCGGGTTTGGTATAGGTATTTTCGACACTCAGGGCATCTGAAGGCAGGTAGATGTTCCCAATGAGACCACAACTGTTAGCCCAGCAGCACCTGTCATTGGAACTCATTTTCCCTGTTCTTACTTAGTTTTTGAGTCAGACACACGTCTTTTCCTTTTCCTTTTCAACAACCCTAATTCATGCATATCCCAACAATACTTGCGACAAAACACAACACATCAGACATGCAAATCTCGTATCACAAACTACCCCAGGAAAGAACATTGTTATGTGAAACAAAGAGAAAAACGTAAAATGGAGCGTCACGAGCTATATCGACTACCACTCGCCTCGCAGCATTTATTTTGTCTTATATTCTTTTCCAAGACCTAGGCCAAAAAAGAAAGAAGATGAAGGGCATTATCATGATTGTTTCTCCTAGAAGACATCAATATGCATGGAGCGTGCACAATTATGGCAACAGCCCTCGATTCCAATCTTGCAAGGTTATCTGCAGGGCTTGGTTTCACACTGCAAGAAACAAGAAGGCAAACGAAAGCCGAAGCTACAAACCATAGCGCAGTTTCTCGATGCAAAGGTCGAATACCAAAAAAGTGCGAGTTCAGCTCCCATTCTGGGCGCGTTGAAGGGCGGCATGGATCTCCCCGTTCGACGCCCCGGCGCGAATGAGCGAGACGAGCCGAGCGACGGAATCGCTATGAGCATCGCGCATGACGGCGAACAAATCATCCAGGAACTCCCGATAGTAATTCAGGTCGAGTTCCCGCTCGCGGATCTGCTGGCGGCGCTCAGGTGAGTCGCTGGTGTGTCCGATGTTCAGGCTGGTGGGGAGGTCACGAGATCTCAGCTTTCGATCATTTAAGCGTTGCCGGAAAGGGTTTGGTTCACGGGGATGAGAAAGATGTGCGAGTGAGACAGTGAGAAAGAGGTAAGAGAGTGTGGAGGTAAGGTCTTTTGCAATTTGGGGTGGATCGGGAAAGGTGACTACTCACCTTGTTGCATTCTCGTTGCGTACCGAGTTGGTCTGGCGGACCCCGTTGCGGTCTGCTGGGCCTCCATGGTCGGTTATGGAGCAAGCTGCGGAGAGGTCTGGCATCTTTGGACTGGATCAGGTGTGCTGTCAGGGGTTCTGTTCCTATGTGGGGAGAGGCTTCGGGTTGGTCTGGGCTATCGTGCTCGAAGCTGGTCAGATGGGGATTCCCTGGTATCTGCCTGTGTCTACCTATAGAATACCACGACTTCGTAGGGGTTAGTAACCAGACTACTGGCATTCCGGAGGAGGAAATGGATAGATTTATAATGGAAGAATGGGGCAAAACGTTTAAGAGGGCGAAGTATGAATATTGACAAGGTAACTAGGGGTTGGGACATAGAGCGGTCGGCCATACCGGTTTATAGACAAGTGTGACCCGACTGGGAAGAAGATAGCCTTATACATAGAATTCGTAGAGGTTGGGAGATGGGATTCGACGAGACTTGAGAGTCAAAGAGAGAAAGGCGGGAGATCAGAAACGAGGTATTTGAGGGGATTGGGCAGTTTGCCGCCAGTCCGTATCGTCCAAGCCGAATTGGACATCAGTTCCTATACTTCCGTAGAGCTCTCGAGCTTTCGAGGCATTTGGGATAACCTTCACTTCAGGCTTGAGGATTTCAGAATATCAGAATATCAGAAAGTCAAAAGAAAAACCAAAAAGAATTGGATTGTTGTTTCATTGTTTTTAAGACCTTTGAATCGGTCCCGGATAAAATTGCCAGCCAATCGTCGTGTTTCCCTCCATAGAGAGAACGTTCGTATTTGGACCAACCTAAGCTCTTGCTTTTCCATTATTATTATTTTCGCCTGGCTTTTCAGTTTCCAGCTTTGGTCCTGGCCTGTGGTTTGCTGGAAAATGAGGCGAATTTGAAGTCCCTGTGTTGGTATTCGCATTTGTATGGCCGAGATCTGCCTTCGGATAGGTTGGAGATACCAAAGAGGCAAAGCAGTCCTTCTTACAGTCGTGGCGACTTTTGGACTTCTGCCCACAGTAGATTGTTGGAGAGTTGATGTAGTGGCAATGCTTTGCACACTTATGTTCCACTGTTTCAAAGAGCCTGGAGCCAATTGGGATGGCTAGGGCTCTCGGGTGGTCGAACTGACTGCAAGTAAACTGACCACAAGTGTCTTCAGTTGAACATCGAATTCGACCATCAATCTCGATGACTTGTCCAGACGCTGGAACTCTCATTATACCTCGAAGATGAAGCTGTGAATACTTGGTGGACAATCTGCGGATACGTTGTCGTCGGCAACCCGAATGGTTCTCTTGGACATCTTCTCCCTGGGACCGGGTTCTGTTTTCTCTCACGCGAAGGAAAATAATGTCACAATGGAGAGGTATTTGACTGTTCCCTCTGTCTTCCAACGTTGTCCGGGATTCACCTGGGCAGCTTTGAAACTGCGTGCTGACTCGCTCTTTTCGTTTACAGTTTGTTAGCGCCCTACCCGTTCCTCCAACGTCCGGACTGAATTCAACCTGTTCCCCCTCCTTGTCTTTTGACAATCGAATTTTCCACACCCTCAACACTCCCCACTGTATACATTGCCGTATCTTCGACCGCGCCTATTGAGTTGAGCACCGTCGGCTCTTCTCACCAGAATCGACTTCCTGATCCCGAAGATTTCATTCCCGGTCCGCGACCCACGAACCCTTCAACACTTGAGCATCACGCCTTGAATATCTTGTGAAACTGCCCAGGCATCGATTTCTGGACGTTTAAAGCAGAACAGGGGATACAAGGGCTATAATGATCTGGCTGTCCAGCTATGGAGTAATGGACGCGGTTGGAAGGGAGGACTGATTCACCAACACTCCATCATATTACCCAGTCTTGCAGTGTCTGGGTACTAAGCCAAACATCGTAACTCGGGAGTGTGACATGGAACCGGCATTTGATACAGTGTCCCGCGTTGGTTTGATTGACTCAAACCCAATCACTGGCTCCTATGTGCTTCTGTGCCAGTGTGGTGTAGCATCTGTCTGGTTATGGCGGTCATGGACAAAGCTGGACGTGAGGGATGATTCACCATCGCTCCATCGTATTACCCAGTCTGGCAGTGTCTCGGTACTGGGCCGAATATCACAACTCGGGGGTGTGCCACGGAATCAGCATTTGATGCAGTGTCTAGCGTTGGTTCGGGTATGATAGACCAACCCAACCCAACCACTGGCTCCCATGTGCTTCTATGCGAGTAGTGTGGCATCTATCCTTTATACCAGCACTTTTCGGTCATTGACCATACGGAACGAACCATCGGTGCGGCAGAATACCGTGTCTTAATTCCGATGGACTATTTCAATTGTTTCCGTCATCACCTCCAGGGTATTTGTGGTATTTCCGGGCCATATGGGTTTCTTGACAAAGCTGTTGTGGAACGAGAACGCGGACGGCGAAGGGAACGAAAGATGCCTAGGCGGCGTTTCCCGGCCTTGCCTTCGCTTCGTCGAACACGCTAGACGGGGGATCAAAGGACATATGGATGAATCGGACGCTCTGGGCTCGGTTGAGACTACTTCTCGCGATTCGTGTGGACCTGGCGTACTAGGCGGGCTGGAGGTAGAGGGGCACACATTGCTTCGCCCGGGTTCTCACACCGGTGTCCGGCTGGTCCGCAAACGTGTACAGTGATGACCGTCCGCATTTCACCGCTGACGGGGTCCTTCGCATGTGGGCTGATGATGGGGTTCATTGCTGTACCGCACCAGTGCACCACGCCAAGTCAGTTGGGATGAATGAGCGAGCGATCCACCTAGTAGGTTCCGTCCCCTGCAACATTGCCATATAAACCAGGTCGCCTCTGTCGATGGAGTGGTGTGGTCATGAAAGAGACTTCGGTCAAAATTCCGATAGGACTCTATCCACGAAGGTAAGTGACAGGTATTACAGTATGGGCCCATGGGCCAAACTATTCCTGTGGACGTTGTCGTGGGTCGTCTCTTTGGCATCAGTGATGCAGTGTACGTCGGTTTTAAGTCGGTTCAGGCCAGGGGGCATGATGTCTGTTGATCTTGCAAACCATGGACAAGTCTCTAAAGGCAATAATACGTCGGTCGGCTGTCAACTCGAAACAAGGTTTCATGGTCGTAGAACACCATGATCATCTGAGGCAGGCACAACACGGGGAGCATCGATCGGTGCTTCGAGGCCGTTTCATCCAGGCCATGTCGATGATTGCTTTCGCGTTGTCGGGCTGTCGGCGGGGGTCGTGACGGGCATCGACGTTGGCTTTTATACGGCGAAAACGTCTCATCGTGTTTACAAGCAACGCTGTCATCATCCGCTGTAGCTTGTGGGGGACATCGATCTGTCCGAGTCAGTCATTACACATCACGGTCGGTAACCTTGGCCCAAGGAAGCGGCCCCATTTGTCGGCAGAAGGCATGGCTGGAGCAGTTTCTTCCTGAGGTTGTTTCCTGTCAACGTGAGGCTTCTTTGTCGGTGATGGCGATGGGTCATGGCAGGGTGAACATGAGATTTAATGAGAAGCAGGCGAGAGGTCTACCCACCTTGAAGCCGAGATCGACTACGCTCGACCCCTTCGGCTTAAGTTTGGAAGGACCCCTGGCATCAAGTGATGCCAGACTCCCTGGGGCAACCTCATCACCTCAAGCCTTTTCAGTTGTCATTTCTCCCTAGCAGGACACACTCGGCTATCATAAGGAAGGTCATAGCCTGCAGTTTCCTGTCCAAAGGGGAAGGAAGAAAGACAAGGGAAAGCCCTATCCCCCAACCCGTCCAATTGGATCCGCCAATAATAAGGGAAAATAGTTCCTGGCGAGGTTATTGGGGGCCCCCACTGCCCCAACATCGAAATACGCAATGAGCGTCAGACTTGCGTTCTACAGAGTACCCCGGAGTCTGGAAATTTTAAATCCGGACTGTACTCCGCTAATATGTGAAGATGTTAGCATTCGTTGGCAGTTCTCGTGGATGCGAAGCCTTGAGAGAAGATACGTGATCGGGCCGGGACGGATCTTCTTAAAGGTCCAGTCCTCACTATCTACCAGGATGCAGTGGCAAAACCAGCTAACAGAATATGGAAAAGGCTCTTGGTATTGTTCCTGATATTGCTCCTGACGTGGCGACCTGTTACTGCTATATGAAGTGGGACGTTCCCAAGAACCGTACCTTTACGGTGGTCAATCCTTGATGGGGATCCATGTGTTGGTGGCTCGAATGTTCTTAGTCCAGCCACTCGTTGACTCAAGTGGCAAACTGCCGAGCAGAGTTGGTCTAACTGTCGCTGTGCATGTACGGTACTTTCGGTACTTTCTTCTGTAGACGATTTGTTACCCAGATGATCCACGGGTGGATCATAGGGATGTGCATTTCCCAGGGCCGACTAGCAGACCTATTGTTCACAATGCACTAGTTACGTGATCCAACTGAAAAACTACATAAGCTAACTACGGATTCAGTGGCTTGTAATAGCCATGAGTTACCTTTCCAGCCTGACTCGCCAAAGCCTGTCCTGACCCTGCAAGCAACTGGGAAACCTTACGTAAATGCCCTTACGTGAACGTGACAGCTGTCTCCAGGGCTTGTGATTGGTTGGATTAACATCCCGAAGGTTTGCTGTTCCATGGACAGCAATAACCTTCTAAATTCTAAACTGTGTGGTCTTATATCACTTCGATACATCGAGGCAGTGAGTCTATATTTCAACACTTATAGGTATATTGTATCAACCTTCACCCGCGTGACTAATCAAGGCAGATCGGAACCCCAGTTGTCCTATTTACTTCGCGAATGTTGCTATACAGACATCATGAGCCAAGCTCATACCTCGCCAGGTCGGAATCAGATGAAAGACTAGTTAGCACTCGACTACCAGCTAGAAAGGACGGGTTTATTGTTCAAGTCGAGAACCTCACCTTAACTAATTTATACCATGTCATGAAAGAGTTACGTTGTCTATGTTGTATGCCGTTGTATACGAATACCCACATTCCACAGGCATCCAAAAATGTCACCAACGCGCGAAACCAACACACCCCTCCATTCCTAATATACGCGTGAAATACTCTACTACATAATAACCAGCCCTGATCCCATACGTTCATCGTACCTTGACCTCCGACAATCTCGCCAACCGACAACCAACAACCAACAACCAACGACAACCAACAACGACCAGTCGCTGTATACATAAACACAGAGAAGAAAAATAAAGACAAAAGCATCAGCAAGAAAAACCAAAAGAACAATTTAAGCATGCACTTTTCCGCCCTTCTCCTCAGCGTCTCTCTCGCTTCGGCGCAATACGCCCACCACCAATTCGGCCCAGGCCCCGCGGAACTGGAATACCTCAAAAACATCAACGAAGGTCCAAACCAAAACCAGGCCCAGAACCAGGCCCAGAACCACAACGGAAATGGCAACTACGGCAACTACGAGGTCGGCTACGACGACCATCAAAACGCCGTCCCGAGCCCTCACACCCCAATCCGAGCCCCAGCTTCATCGGCAACTCCTACGATCCACAGCACATTCATCGTGCGAGCTTCCCAGGTACCTGCCGCTCCATCCCATGCCAAGGCCCCGGCCCCTGGGTACGCGTACAACCACCCAAGCCCGTCACCCCAGGGCCGGTCCCAGGGCTTTGGCCCAGACGACCACGATATCCCGGCCGGTGCATCGGGTGGCATGGCTCCCATCGACCCGATGAGACCTGGTTCACAGGTTGCGCCTCCTCCCCTCTTCCCGGACCAGAATCATGGTAAGGATGAGGGGAATAGCTTCTGTATGGGGAAGTGCTTTGCGAATGAGAGTGATGCGAAGTGTGCGAAACCTTATGTGAGTTTTCTTTTTCCTTTGTTTTTGTTTCCTGGGTACGATATGGAGATATTTCTTCGTTGTATGATATCTCTGGATATATGGGACTTGCTAATGCTTTTATTAGGCCATGGCCATCTATAAGCCGAAGAAGGGGTGCTATATGTGCTGCATTACTTCTGACTTCTAGGGTTAAGGTGTATATGTTGGATTTATTGGTTGGTTTTGGTGTCTTTATTTTATAGGACAAATGATATGAATCTGGAAAGTTGCAGGGCGTCTATTCCCCTGTTTCGATTCTGACCTATGCTTCTTTGCTGGGTGTTCTTGGTCGATATTTTAGTATTGTCCACGTTTCTTAGAAGATGTCTATTTATTTTTGTTAGGCTTATTTATCTATTAAATGAGTAGACCGAGGGAGAGAGTTTCGTCGGCGACTTGACATCGACAAATAGCCCTAATGGCCGACCTGAACCTAACTATCTACATACTAACTAACTAGGCTTTTCACTAAGGGTGGTTTGTAATAAGCCTGAATAACGGAACCAACGTAACATTGCTTGGTTTATTAAACCCCAGGAGCTCGGTTTTAGAGCGATGGGTAGTATAAGAATAACTATGAATGACTACCTAAACGGACATAACAAGGCCATATATGCAGCTAACTATGTATCCTTATATTATAGTGCCTAGTATAAGCCGGCTAAGAAATGCAGACTAAGGCAATGGTGAGGGCAACCAGCATCCAACACCATCAATCCCCACTATCCCTCTCCGCATCAATTCTACTTGTTGTCCTGGAAGGCCCACTTTTTTCACCTTTATAGATCGACAGGTACCATCTTCGGAGGGTCCTCCCCACGGATCGACCAAGCTGAGCTACCCTCTGAGTATTGATCATGGATTCATCCTGAGATGTCGTCGGGAGGCCTGAGTCCTCTTGAGCCGGAAGCGGAATTTGAGGCTCACATGGCTGTGCAACTGAAAGTATCCGCTCAGCAAGGATAACTGTCAGTTGTTGAATGATAATCATTATACGGCCCATTTCCTCAGAGCTGTCTTCCGATTACTTCCTAGCCTCAGGATGGAGGAACAGAATCTAAACCATAAAAGATAATATTTTGGCACCAATTGCGATTGTACGCATTAATAAATCTATATTCGCTCGTGGTATAGAGAGTAGATAATAAAATAGAGAGCAAATCCGTCAGATCATATCATTTTCACGCTGAAGAGCCACATCTCGCTCGGACCCGAAGATTCAAAAAGAAGAGAATATAACCATAGTGGGCATAAATAGACCGAAAGGAAACAAAAAGGAAAAAGAAAAACAGGAGCAAAGATAGCTTCATCTCATCTCATGAGACAGCAACCAGTCCCGTTTAATCTTTTGTCCGATTCAGTTCTTCACGCAAGCTCAGCGGGCCGGCCGTCAATACCCCGCGCCATGCTGATAGGAGCAGAGCGTTTCTCGCACGAGCTATCTTCCCACACAGCACTGCTAGCAGGGAAGATCGAGCCACTGTCCGAGACAATTGGGCCGAGATCCTCACTCGCAGAAGCGATATGCGGGACAACCAGCTCGACGCCCTTGTTCACGCTCGTACCGGAAAAGTACGGGTTGTGGCGCGGGGGCAGCGGGCGCTGAGCCTCGTACATGCCCAGGTAGTCGGAGGCGGTGCTGCTGAAGGACGAAGCCACGGTGGACGGGGTGTTCGTCAGACTGGGCACGTGACTGTGGCTGTGAGCCAGGGCGGGGAGGCTGGAGCTGCTGCGTTGGACGGGTCGGGGGAGCATGGGCTCGCTGCCACGGTGGAACTGGGAGAGATAGTTCCATGCGTCGGAGGAGGCCAGGGATGAGCCGCTGCGGGCTAATACGGGCTTCCATTCGGTGGGGTCAAGATCTGACTTGGCATCATGCACGTGGCTGGGTATCCGCATGGCAGGGATTGGGTGGCTTGGCACCCTGGTTGGGGTCATTGGGGCCACAATGGTGCGTGGGGAGAGAGGGGGTGATGTGGGTGGTGTAGTGGAAGACATTGAGGACATGGATGGTAGTGATGCTGAGAGTGGTTTGCAGGAGTCTTTGCGGCGGCAACTATATAGATGAAAGGAAATGGTAAGTATTCAAGTGTCAAGATATGATGCAGGTCCCAAACAAAGAGGTAAGAGAATTGGGGGAGGGAAGGAAAGGGTATTGATGGCTTTAAATATAGGCCGAGAGGATTTACCACATACCTTTCACTACAATATAACAAAGTGTTGTTGGGGACAGTGATCTGGTTCTCACACATGGCGCTGGAATTGGGTCAGCTTTATGTCTCCATTGAAGAAAAGACCGGTGTATGGAACACAAATGACGGCAACAGGCATGTGAGGAAAGTAATCCCTGCAGGATTCAAAGATAAGAGCTTTGGGGAAGATCACATACCAAAAGTTCAAGAAGCTGGCCATGTCAAAGTCGGTATCGTCCGAAGACGTAGATGGTTTGCTCGCTCCCCTTTGTCCTGAGCCCAATTTGGAGATTGCGACGTTGACGCCGGATGTTCCTCGTCGATGTAAAGCTGGACGAGTGGACTTGGACTTGGATACATGAGGAGAAGAAGGGGAGCGGCGGTGGAAGGGGGCTGTTTGAGTCATGGCGGTGAAGGCTTTCAAATGCCTCACTATCTTATCACGAAGACTCTATCAAGACTGGAGCAAGTGTGGAGCACAAGGGCCCCTGGGGGAGCACAGACTTGAGGGATTTGTGGTCGAAGTATTGATCCCAACTGGAATGTGCCGAGCCGGTGCAATTAGGAAGACAAATGCTTTGAGGAAATTGAAGAAACACCGGAGTATGTATATTGAGAAACGTATGAAGAAAATAAATGCCTGATAAGGTGTTAGCATCTGACACACATCGGGATGCAACAGGGCTATCTTTAGCCTGTGAGTGGAGAAAGATAAGGCAAATATAGATAAGTGACATACCAAAGGGGGTTCTATACGGAGTGTAAGGTCTATAAAGTTGCAAAAGCAGCTGAGATGGGAAGATAAAAGTGACACAGAAAGAATTAATGGAGAATCGAGGGGGAAATGGATATATAAATACAAGGGAGGGGGAACTGGGCAACTGAAGAGAGAAGAGAAGGAAAACGTGCTGTTGCGGTAGGATGAGACGATCACGTCTAGACTCTTGGGGACAGAACCCTTGGAGCCATGTACCCAAGAAGTCACTTTTGGCAGCCATCAAGGGCAAACACAGGCCAAAGAGTACTTCTTAGGTACTTAGTGGGTACTCCCAGGGTACCCCCGACACGCAATCCCCGATCTAGACCGGCTGAGTCACTTGTGACGAGCTCTAGGGCTGTCCACTATAATTAGCCCGGTCTATGTTGTCTATGTTGTCTTATATTGATTTGATTATTTGTTATTTGTTTCTCTATTTCTCTATTTCTCTGATTGTTGTCATTGTGTCTTGTACCACTTATTCACTTCATTAGGTACACTTTCTCACTCCCTAGACTGAAATGCATTTCCAAGTATACGCATGCAGTAGCGCAGGGACCCTCCGGGGGGGATCGGATCTGGTGTGATAGATTGGACACCATTCCTGACAATCACTATCTACAAGCTAATACTTGAATAGTTGAATACCTTTTGTACAACATACCATATACCATAGATGAAACAACATTCTAAATGACGCCATAAATGCCTCGAGTTCAAGGATTTATATATACCCAGATGGCGTGAACAGGTGGGTATAAAATACATCATTGCCCACTATTTACATATACTTTTGTTCTTATATCTGTACAAGATAACGTTTAAGATAGCAACAGAATAACTGCCGGCTACGGCGACAACGAAAATAGGAACAATCGAGACTCTCTGTGGGGTATACCAAGTGCCACACTGACACGTCTGCCTATGACATGTGTGGTCCTAGCAGATGTGGGACTATCATTCCAGACTCGGACGCGAGTGCTAATCGTCGATCTTCCGTGTTTCGGGTCTATGGGGAAAACCGAGGCTTTCGAGAAGGCCTCGAAGTTATTTATTCCCTATTTACATCAGAAGATAACTTACCTATTTGATTCGTTTGTGATCTTTTTCCCTGTTTGCTTTCCGCCGGGTACCGAAATCGTCCCTTGGATAGGCCAGGTCGGGATATAAATATCATAGGGGCGAGCTTGGTTTGATTTTTTTAATCGGTGGGGCCGGTGACATCTGTCAACATAGAATACATCATAACACTGAAGCTTTGACGTTGAAAAGTCTGCAGAGTCTTAGAACAAGGTCCATCAGTCGATGTGGAGACGAGATGATGTTGACGTCCACTTTGGGTTCTTTGGTCTCAATTCTATCTGGGTATCTACTAAATATACAACTAATCGCTCAAGCTTTATCAATCTCCATTGGCTCTGAAGGCGCTGCTCGAGTCGCGGCCGGAGTGGGCGTCGAAGAAACCTCGCCGTTGAGAGCCATTCGGTCGACCCTCTTCCCTGTGATCGAACCGGCCGGACCCTCATCATTGTCGGCCAGTAGTTTTACTGTACCCGGACCTGCCTTGCCTGTAAATCGCTCGGGCACGCCACGGGCAGCCTCGGCCGGCCCGACAAAGCATCCAAGCATCGAGCTCCATATATACCCTTCCGTTAGCAGACGGCGGATTTGCCCATATGCGTATGAATTGGCATAAGGGAGCGCAGTCTCTGGATCGCGGTAACGCGAAGGCAATGAGGTGATGACGCAAAGCGATGACGAGATTTCTATTATGCGAGGTTAGCCTTACACATTCTCAACAAATCGAAATGATACGTACTTGTCAAACGAGCAGGCTTCTTGGCGTTGAAGTACATGCTGTATTTGCGATGGTTGGCGGTCGCATAATCAAAGTTTTCCAAAATCGTAAGACAGCGCCCAGTATGCTCAATCACTGGAGGTGGTTCTGGAATCTCTGGTTGCGCTGGTTCCTTCACCATGCCGTGTGGTTCGGTCTGCAATGTGGATGGTTGGTTTAGGCTCGGAACTGGGGCATTTTCGGGCACCGCGGCTTGACTAGGTGCTGCAGTGGCCGGCGAGGCTTGAGGGACCAGTGCAATTCCAGGGCTGATAGCCGTGGCCGGTTCAACTGGCCGAGACTCGGCCAGTGGCGGTGGTTCTCGCACAGTCGTCTCAGCAGCATGTGATACAGGAGTGTCTGCCGAAGTGGGTCGGGCATCAGCAACGTGCGGCGTGGCCAAGCTGGCCTGGTCCGTTGATTCTAGAATTTCTTGGTTACCCTTGGCAGAATCTGCAGCCGCTGCAGCCGCTGGAGGTTGATCGATATCCATAGCATCGTCGTTCTTGGTGGAGGACAGCTCAGGCAATTTTTGAGGAGAGCCATTGCCCGCAGAACCTGATACACGACGAGATGTTGGAATTTCCACAGCAAACATTTTCCTCTCCGAATGTTCGGACGACCCCGACGACTGTCTCTCAGCGGTGAGAGATTGATCTCGCTCAGAGGGTGGTATTGATGTATTTGCGCTAAGCTCTGGAGCTTTCCTTTCCATGTCATTGTCCTTGCCCTGCTCGGCAGGAGGTTTGGTGATTGTCTTCTCCAAAGAGTTTGCGCCTGGTTGGATGGCGTTCGCCCCAGAAGACTCTACGGGGGTGTCTGTAATATCTGCAGTCGGTGCTGCAGCATTTTCGGGTGACTTGTTTTCAGGCGTCTTTTGGTCTAAAGTGGAGGTGGGAGGAAGTAGAGCAGGATTTGCTGGACCAGCAGCTGCATGGACGTCTGACGGTGGTTGTGATGTGCCTGTGGTAGAGACAGGGGTGGGTCCAGCGATGGTTGCAGAACTCAAGGCCTTTGACTCAGCTGCCGCCTTCTCTTTATCTTCCTTCTCTTTCTTTTTCCTCCTCGATTCTTCTTTATCTGCCTTTGGTTTGATGTCGATTTTGCCCACCCGTGTGAGACGCCCGTTTGTCCACGTAGCCACACCACTCCAGTAGGAAATCACCGGACCATCAAGACGGCGATTTTGTAGTGCTTCAATCCTCGCTCGTCTTTCGTCCGCTTTTCTTTTTTCCGACAGCTCCCAGCGGTTCAAGCTTTTGCTATTAAGACGTTCCACTCTTGCAGCCTCCGCAAGATGATCTTCCTGGGTCATCTCCTTCGGTTTCAAATGGGCCTTCCGCTTCTCTGCCTCCTTCATTGTAGCAATAATGCGGACTCGTTTCTCCTGGCTGTCCTTGAGACGAGCATGCGTAAGCTCCTTGTTGACCATAGTCTGTCGGCGCGATGATTGCCGAGTAGGCCCATCCTCCACCGTGGGAATCCAGGAGATGCGCTCCGACTTCTTCTTCGGACGAGGAGCAGCGGGCATGGCGGATGGGGCGGTCGGATCGATCTTGACTCGTTTGCGCAAGGTCTGGAACCGGAGGTCATTCTGGGCTCTGCGCTTCTTCCGCTCCTCTTTTTGTAGTTTCTGTTCGCCCTCATAGTCGTTCTGCGCGTTCGGTCCTTGGTCTTCATCCTCGTCCGACGATTCCAGCAACTCATCCTCTGCGTCAGGGTCTACCTCATCCGCAAATTCGTTATCGTCTTCGACTTCCTCAAAGAGAAGCGCCAAGTCATCATCGGCAGCGGCTTCAAGGAGGGCAGACATGTGCTGTCCGGCGGTACTTCGTTTCGCGCGCCCTCTGACCAAAGTTTCCACGGGCATCTCCTCTTCCTCTGATTGAAGCCCGGATGACGGGTCTTCTTCCATCATGTCGGCCATGGTGTTACTGGGGTGGCGGGTGCCTTAGAATGGACGATTAAGCATCGGACGCGAGAAAGGGGACGCGCACGCGACAAACTAAACTTGAATCGCGTTTCAATGATCAGCAAAAATTAGGGGAAAATTATGGCATATAGAATGTAGATTCCACACAATTAAACATAAGCTGTTGAAGTGATGGAAAGATACTGTTGCGGGCAAGTTGGCAAGGATGGCTTGAACAGGTAGTGGCGCGAAAGAAAAGTTGGTGCCTCAGGCGCTAAAACGGTCTGACCAATCGTCTTAACTAACGTGTTTACATCGACCTTGAAGCAACGACACAACATTGGAAGGTTTCTCTGATTGTTACTTGGTCATACCTCGATTGTGATAGTGGCTGATACTACTCGATTATCACCCTAGAAGTGATAACCCTATTATGCACCACCATGCTATGAACCCGGTTCTTCTACCGTAATGCTTATGGAAGCTTGGCGAACACCTTGAAGATGCAAGAAAGCAGCCTGCAGTTCTTCAAGCTAATTGACAAATAAAACCTAGTCTAGTTACGTCTCTAAACACAGCCACCATGACCAACCCCAGGGCCCCAGGGCTGACGCCTCTGGGAACAAGGACAAGGACACGTACCTGACCCATATCCCTTGCACTCAAAACACCCGTGGACAGTCTTTTGGGTTACAAAATCTTCATTCTCCTTACATGACTGGTTGCATCATATCCCATACCCTAGGTGGGATATCTTCGCATTCATGATGAGTCTTCAACCATATCTGTCAAGGATTCAAGCGTTAAAGGCATGACGCACTGGAATGCGGGGCTTTTTTTCTCTCGTTTCCACTCTTGTCTCTCTTTTTGTGCTCATGCCAGCGCTTTTCTTCCGAGAGAAAACCTTGAATTGGACTTTCTTCTTTTCTTTGGGAGGGAATTCTGGGGTTATCAAAGCCTTGTACTTGTACTAAACGTATACTACTTTATATATATAGATTTGTTGATACTTCACCATGTCCGAACCAGAATGGAGGCTCCTGGAAAACAATGACATCGATGGGGCTGTGCTATTGCCAAACACCTGGAGGAATTGCCGATTCCCGATACTTGTTTCCGTCTGGATGTTTGAATGTTGAATGTTGAATGTACAGGAAGTACGGAGTATTGTGCTTTATAGATGTCTACATACATATATGTAGCTACTTATGCACCTTTGAACATCCCCATAACTCAATAAAAAATGAAGCCAACCATATAGTCATAGAATAATCTAAACCAATTATGTTCAATCATTCAATCACATCCCTTATATCCCATATTTTAAACCAAAAATCATCTGAATCAACTATCGAATTGTGGGTGAAGCTGAAGGAGGGCCCTCCACCAACCACAGCCATCTTCCTCGGGCATCCGGCCAGCTCCCCAACATCTCTCTTCCTCCTTCTTTTCCTCTCCGCTTCTCATCCTCCCTTTGACTTCTTCCTCACTTCTCTTTTCTTCTTCTTTTGCTTTCTGCATTCTTAGGGTGAATTCGACTTTTAGTGTTGAAGACTCTCGGAGCGCAACACTCACTTCCAGCCACCTCGATCCCTTTGGAACCGGATCATCCTTTCCATCTTTTCTTTCTCACTTGACGCACTTCGTGCCAGACCATCCTTGTGAATTCATGTTTTTGAGCCTTTGACGACCATAGAAAAGGACTTGTCTCTTTTTTTTCTCCCCTTGACCTCAACTCGATTGCTTTGGGACACCCGCAGATTGCCATACACCCGGAGCAAACGGTAAGATTATCATCAAAGACACTCGACACTGCATAGTGGTGTTTATGCTTGGAAGGCATCGGTCTCGGTATGAAATATCCCCACGATTAATCTCGACTCTGTGGAATTGCTTTGACGACCCCTCCCGCTTTGCGACCCCCCAATAACAACACACATATTTCGAACACCAACTAATTTCGACTTCTATCTCTAGTGTGTCCTCGATCATTCGCTCTATCCTTATTCCATGATATCTGTCCCACAGTTTTGAACGAAGCTACATTTGATTTCCGACCTTGCTCTATTTTGCTATTTGCGCGGAGGTCATACTTTGTGGAAGAGATTCGGGCACTGCCTTGCTGAAGGCATAAAGAGATAATCCATAATGTTGCCGGTTTCGCGGCCTGACGGTCAGATGAATTTCAATTACATCCCAACCACCCAACCCATGTCCGGTACCTCGACGGGGCGCAGCTCTCCCAGTGATCTGGCCGGGTCTGGGAACCCAAGAATGCCGTTTGGACCTTCTCCGGGGTCTATTGGCAGTTCGAGGCCAGGGGCTGGCTCCCCTTCTCACGATCTGACATCGCGTCTGTACTCGAAGCGGTAAGTTTGCTTCCCGTGGGACACAGAACTGCGACAATCGGCTGACACTTGGACTCTTCTCGCAGAGCCCGTGAAATTCAAGCGCAAGAAGGCATTTCTCCTAGTATTTGGGGACCTCCTACTAGCGGCCATTCAACCCCGCTTCGCGAGAATATTCCCGAATCGCCGAGTCAAGATAGCTTTCCCGATTTGATTCCTACCACGAATGGCTCCATGGACAGCCCTGGCCGCCGAGCTCGCGCTGGAACGGTTCCCTCTCGTTTCCCTCCAATGGGCACATTGAATGAGATGGATCTTCAACAACCTTACCTGTCGCAGACCTCACGACCGACGCCTTCAACGAGTCCTTTTAGACCCCCCGGTGTTTCCGGGATAGATACAAGTTCCAAGGTCGCGAGTTCAACTGGTGTGCCCAACCCGGCATCGCTATCCCGCCTTCGAGCTGGCTCGATGCCGCAGAGAAGCAACTTTTTGGGAGGTGGCGGCCCCTTCGGCCCATCACTGTTTTCAACCAACTGGTCGACGGGTCGTGAGAGAGCTACAACTTTAACAAGCATTCGATCTTCCGAAGGACCGACTTCGCCCAGCCACTCTTCTTTCTCGAGGGATGGACTCGCGGATACCGATGTGAAGACCTTGGATTACCTGGGGCTTGCCGAGACCCCTCAACAGGGAATGTCCTCTCTTGCACGTCCTTCGATGGAAGCATTGATGCAACAGCAGCAGCAGCAACAGCAAGCTTCTGCGCTGCCACCACTCCTGGCTGAGTTGGCGATGATGAAGAACAATAACCGATTCCGATCATACTCTGTCAATGCTAAGGAGAAATACGCGGATGATGAGGATCTTGAATATGAGAACCGTTACTCCCAACTTCCCTCGGGCACTATGACGCCGACTGCCGCTGCAACTGCCGCGCAACTTGCCGCCACACAGGCCCAGATCCACCAGCATAACCTCGCTGTCCAGGCTTTTGCTAGCCATGCCTCTGTTAGCAGACCCCGGGCGCGAACTGCTGGAATTTTGGAGGCACCTCCCCAGCGATCATCCATCCGCAACTACCTCGCAACACCTTCCCGCCTTGACAACAGCTTCAGTGCTTCTGACCTGCAGATCGCCGAGAATGGCGAATATGACGAATTGTCCGAGGCAGTTCAGCTAATGCATCTTGGCGGTAACGGTATTCCTGCCATGAGTGGCCGACCGGCCGGTGAGATGGCGGATGAGAACAACCAGGATGGACCTACCCGGGCACTTTGGATTGGTAGCATTCCCGTATCCACTACCGTCACATCCCTGGAGGCCATCTTTGGCATGTATGGAAAGATCGAGTCGACCCGTGTTCTAACTCACAAGAACTGCGGATTTGTCAACTTCGATCGCCTTGATAGCGCTGTGCAAGCCAAGTCGCTGCTCAACGGCAAGGAGATTTTCCCAGGCGCAGGCCCCGTTAGAATTGGTTATGCCAAGGTTCCTGGTGCATCCGCCACTGGTACGCCTGGTGCAAATGGCATCCAGTCATCTCCTACTCCTGAACAAAACTTCAGATCAAACCTTGCAGCGGCAGATGGGGCGGATCGAGCGGATAGCGCTAACGTTATCCCTCAGATTCCCGCTCTGGCTGACCTGTTGCCTGAGATGGTGCAAATCGTGCAAGAATTCGGCGCAAGCGAAGATGACTTGAAGAACATCACGGCAAGCATCCAGGCTTCCATCGCATTCAAAGCTTTCGAGGATGAGATCCCCTCGGTCCCGGAAACGAGTCAGTCCCGGATGTTCGACGCCCCTCGTCTCCGAGACATCCGGAAGCGTATTGACAATGGCGCATGCTCGATCCAAGAGATTGAGGAGACTGCCGAGGCAATGCTCCCTGAGATCGCAGAGCTAGCGTCCGATTATTTGGGCAACACTGTAGTTCAGAAACTGTTTGAATTCTGCTCTGAATCCACCAAGGAGCAGATGCTGACTCACATTGCACCCCATCTCTCCGAAATTGGTGTTCACAAGAATGGAACTTGGGCTGCACAGAAGATCATTGATGTTGCAAAGACTCCTGCACAGATGAAGTTGATTGTTGATGCTCTTCGCCCTTACACTGTCCCTCTTTTCTTGGATCAGTATGGAAACTATGTCTTGCAGTGCTGCCTGCGATTCGGCAGCCCCTTCAACAGCTTTATCTTTGAGTCTATGCTCAGCCGAGTGTGGGAAATCGCCCAGGGACGTTTCGGCGCCCGAGCGATGAGGGCTTGTCTCGAAAGCCACCATGCCACCAAGGATCAGCAGCGGATGCTCGCATCCGCCATCGCTCTCCACAGTGTGCAGTTGGCTACTAATGCCAACGGAGCTCTTTTGCTCACTTGGTTCCTTGATACGTGCACATTCCCTCGCCGCCGAACCGTGCTGGCCCCGAGACTCGTGCCTCACCTTGTTCACCTTTGTACCCACAAGGTTGCCTATCTCACTGTTCTCAAGGTGATCAACCAGCGCAACGAGCCGGATGCCCGAGACATTGTTCTAAAGGCACTCTTCTTCAGTCCCGGCGATGAAGTCTTGGAGAAGATTCTGAGCGATCAGACATCTGGCGCGACTCTGATCTTCAAGGTCTTGACCACCCCGTTCTTTGACGAGTCTATGCGCACTGAAGTCGTGAAGAACGTGTCCAAGGTTCTCACGAAGCTGAAAGCTTCCCCAAGCCAAGGCTATAAACGTCTGATGGATGAAGTGGGCCTCTCCTCACGAGGTAGCGGTCGGGAACATCACCACGGACGTGAGCACTCCACCCCGGAGAAACCCCAACACCGCCAATCCTCCCGCCACGGAAGCACTGGTTATCCAGGCCAGCCGTCCATGGACAGACAGTACAATGGCCAGTTTGCTCCCAACACGTTTGGACAGAACCCGGACAACCGTCCTATCTCCGCCGACCAGACCAACGCCCCGCCGCTTGATCCATACTCGACCAACGGCCTCGGAAGCCACATGAACGGCCTTGCCGGTGCAGGCGGATACAGCCAGGAATCCCTGAGCCAGCAACAGCTGCAATACCAAGCCTTCCTCGCCGCACAAGCTCGTGGCGTTCCCACGGGTTATCCTGGCATGTCGGGCGCCAACTACGGCTACCCAGCTGGTTCGCCTGCTGTGGATAACCTGCGATCCCTGCAGCCGCAGCAGGCTTCCACGCTGCCCGCCGGACCGGGCCAGATGAGTCCGAGCCCGATGCTTGCTCAGAACAACTACCAACAGTTCAGCCCCGTTGTCAACCCTGCCCAGATGTATCAATACCCTCCGCAATACTACCCCCAGGCACAGTCTGTGCAGGGGCAGCCGGGCGGAGGCCGACGTGGACGGGTGAGTTCATTCTCGGACCGACCCTAAACCGTGTAAGGCGGCAATACTAACGTGCATGCCTTGTGCCCAGCGTTGATCCCGTCTTCGCGTATGATTTCTAATCGATCTGCCTTCACATCTACATGTATAAATTTTTCTTGATCATCTCATTTTCTTCTCTATTTTCTCATTTTTTGAAGTTTCTCATGGAGACCAAGCGGGTTTATCTAGCTACGTGTTGTGATTTCATTGTCCTATCTCTTCGCCCTGATCGGACGCTGGACCGCCGGCAGGGGAGAATCGGACCCGGGAGAGGAACTGGCTATGCATAGGGAACCGGTGGTGAAAAAGTCTTGTGTCTCTTCTGGGTGGAGGCCCAGTTTTGTATCTTCAGCGTTTTTGAATGACCTTGTATCTCTTGTGATCTTACGATAGGCCTTTTTCTCTTCTGTCTATTGGTTTAAGATCGAGATGTTGGCTGCCTAGTGGACCATAGTGAATTGATGCAGACGTGAAAAGATACTATATCGTAATGAATGTGAATATATCGAATATCGAATTTGAGAGAATGAGCTTTATTAAGATCCCTCCAATATTGAATTTATATATATGAGGCCGGGACCTGGGACCTCCACAACTACCCGGCGACATCTCATCGCTCATTTTCACCATCACCCAACGAGGGAAAGGTAAAGCCCAGGATGGGCGGTATTATACAAGAGACAGCAATTCTCTTCCAGGATAAAAATATATATCTCGTCGACATCCCGCATTCAATTGCGCTCGCGCAAGAAGGGAGGTCAATCCCACAACAACCAGCACCAGAATCAAGTTCAGGAACAGAAAAGAGCACACATAGAAAGATACGGAAACTACTTTCATGCTCACCTATAGAAGCGCCTTTCCCCTCTACTGAGCCTAAAAAGCCAGCTGCTCTCGCCAAGGTCCTCGACACCATTCCTATCTCCGAGAGGCGGTTCCACTCGGAACTGATACTGCCACTCGTGAGGGATTCTCTCGAGACTATCAAGGCTGGATATCCCCATGATCGCCCATGGTGTGAGGCTCGAGCTGTGCCTAATCAACCTCATGATAGCACAGAGCCAAATCAGCACCCACGGAAGCGTCGGAAGGGATATGATTATACGTGGTTAGAGTCTGCGCCGGATGATCACGATTCAACTAAAAATGAACCACCAATAATTCTATCAACCACCTCACCGAATGATTTCGAGGCTTTATCAGAACTAGCCATTGTCAAGAATCCGTCATCAGAGCCCGCAATCATCAGGGTTGGAAGCTGGCACCGTGCTGAATCGAATTCTCCATGTGAATATACGGTCCCAGCCGAGTCGAGCTTTGTGCTATGCACACTGCCTCTATTTCAAGCCGAAGTCGACCGTCCATTTACACCCAATAACTATCCCATTCCCGGGCTTCCCCATCACCAGAAATTTAATCTCATCCTCATGGACCCGCCCTGGCCAAACAAATCTGTGCGGCGCAGCAGACACTACCAAACACATCACTATACCGAGATGGATGTGCTTACCGAAGGCTTACGAGATATACTCCGTGTACATTCGCACGACCCCAAAACAAAGCAGGGGCCACATCCATCTGAAACCCACCCCGGACTCGCGATCCAGAGCGAACAGTCTATAGCTGCTATATGGATCACGAATGCTGAAAAGGCCCGGCGAGCAGCATACGAGGCCTTGAGCGACGCAGGTTTTGCCATCAGCGAGGAATGGATCTGGGTCAAGACCACGTCGGACGGACAACCGATCTCAGCACTGGATGGTCTTTGGCGGAAACCGTACGAGATCCTTGTTATTGGTCGCAAGAATGGCCTTAATGTCGACTTCAACGCTACCGCCAACAATGCCTCACCCCTGCCTCAAACGGATGACCTGACGCGCATGGGTGAGGCCATCACCACGAGACGAGTCATCGCCGCGGTTCCGGACTTACATTCTCGTAAACCGAACCTGAAATCTATTCTTGAGAATGTGTTTTTCATGGAGACTGGTCACCTCCAGGAGTATTCTGCCCTTGAGGTGTTTGCGCGCAACTTGACGGCTGGTTGGTGGGCTGCTGGTAATGAGGTCCTCCGGTTCAATGCCCGGAAGTGCTGGGTAGATCTTGGGAGTGAGAGAGATAGAGACATGGTTGAATGTGCATGACTATGCAAGTTGGGTTTTGGTTCGGTCTAATTTCATGACTTCCAATGCTGTCAACAAGGAGGGGTTACCTTTTGACTCGGCACTTATGTGTATATGGTCATGATACTTGGTGCAGTTTGTACATGGTTCGCAATGCACACATAACTATACAACATATATCGAGGCAGTCCTATGGGCCCACACCGGCTTAATCCCACGATCTGCAACCAGCGCGGAACTCCTGCCGCGCTGACAAAGTACAATGCAATTGTGTTCTTATCAGACTTATAAACATCGAGTGACTCAATTACAATAGTAGAATGGCTTTGTTCACACTACATATTCTTTCAAAAGCCTAGGAAAGTCTCTCTCGCTTAGACCAAGCTGTGTGGCCCCTAAATCCGCCGGATTCAGCCTCATCGAATAGCCAGATTCCCCCAACAAAATCTTCTACTGGGTATGATTTTTGGAGATGGCTAAAGATCAAGAAAACGGTTCAGTCAATGACAGTGCGGAGCGTCCAAAATGCTTCACCAGCACATTCCAAGAAGTTCTCTTCGTCCTAACGGCCACAATGGCCATTGGCCAGCAGTCGTTCTTCCAGGGCTGTATCGTGGGGGTAACCGCATCTATTGGCAAGGATTTGCATATGAATTCTGCTGAAATTACTTGGATCAATGCCGGTGCTTCGTACGTATATCTATCTCTGTTTCAGTATTTGAGTTTCTCGCGGCTTTTTATGTTTTGGATCTCTTCCTATCCCCATATACAATCATACAACCTTGAAACATATATCAAACAACATAAACCACTAACCATGCACTCAACCCGAATAGCCTCACAAGCGGCGCCTTCCTCCTCACCTTCGGGAAGCTAGCCGACATGTTCGGACGCAAGATACTCTTCATAATCGGCATGGCCGGTTTCACCATCTCGCTACTCATCGCCGGACTTGCAACAAATGCCATATATATGGACGTCTTCTCGGGGATTTTAGGTTTGTTCGCCGCCGCCGTCGTCCCACCGGCCGTTGGTGCCCTCGGCGCAACTTATGAGAAACCCTCAAAGCGCAAGAACCTTGCCTTTGCCTGCTTCAGCGCGGGAAATCCGCTTGGTTTTGTCGGCGGCATGATTATCTCCGGTGTTGCAGCGCATTTGTATAACTGGCGCGCGTCCTTTTGGGCTCTCGCTGTTGTCTATGCTGTCTTTACTGTTTTGACCGCGTGGACGGTGCCGGCTGATGGGTTTGCTAGGACGCCTTTGAGTGTCCAGGCTTTGAAACAGTTTGATATTCTCGGGATGGTGTTGGTTGTTGTTGGGTTTGCGTTCTTTTCCAGTTCGCTTTCGTATGTTTCTTAACCCTGTTGAATTGGTTAGGCCTTCACGCTGACTACTTTTATAGTCTCGCTGCAGATGCACCATATGGCTGGAAGACGGGATACGTCCTTGCCCTGTTTATCGTGGGCTTTTTCCTTCTCGTGGCGTTCCTGTATTGGCAGTCCATTGCTACCCACCCTCTAATGCCTCTTTGGGTCTGGCGAGATCGTAACTTCTCTCTTGTATGTGCCTAATTTCATGGAAATATGGATGGAAACTAACTGTTCAGCTCATTGGAACTTGCTGCCTTGGCTTTATGGGTTTCTCTGCCGTCAGCTTCTACCTCGCTCTCTACCTTCAAGACCTGAAGCATCTGTCTGCCCTTGAGGTTACCGTACATCTACTCCCAATGGTTGTCAGCGGGGTGCTGGTCAACGTCGTCTGCGGTCTGGTCCTGCACCGCGTAAGCAACAAAGTATTAACCGGCATCGGAGCACTGGCGTATACAGCTTCGTTCCTTATCCTTAGCTTTATGAAGCAGGAAGCCAGTTACTGGGCATTTATCTTCCCCGGGCTAGTTCTTGTCGTTGTTGGTGCCGACATCCAATTCAACGTCACAAATGTACGCTCAACCCCCATCTCCTTTCTATTCCTTGTCTTTCTGCAATGTGTTCTGTCTTTGAGGGTATTGGCTAACTTCATCTAGATGTACGTGATGTCCACCCTCCCGCCATCCCAGCAATCCATCGCCGGCGGCATCTTCAACACCGTCAACAAGCTGTGCAGCACCCTGGGACTTGGCATTGCTACTTCGGTACAAAGCTCGGTCGCTCTTCGCATGACGGCCTCCTCACCTGCGATTCAGCCTTACCTCTCGGTTTATTGGTTTGCAGCTGCGGCTTCGGGGGTGTCTCTGGTTTTGGTGCCGTTCTTGACAATCGGTAAACAGGGCAATTCTGTCCCGCAAAATGATCAGTTAATTCCTGGCGAGGAGGCTGGTGAGAAAACGGCTGTTACTGCTAACACCAGTTCTGTGGTTTCTTCTGCTGATGATATCACGGAGCACCAAAGAGGGTAGGCTACTGGGCTACTGGGTTGACCATTTCGGTTTGCAAAAGTGTGTGCGATTTTCGATGGGCATCTACTTACATATATCACATCTCAGTGTATTCCGACGATTGTTTCAGCGGAATGCAGACACAGACACATATCATTAAATGTACCTAATAACAACCACTCCTTTCAAGGCACAGCTCAAAAAAGGCATACTACCTATCCGGATACCAGATCCAGAAACGCTCTCTCAAAAAGCAATCTCATCCTCAATCCCCCTTGGGACTCTAATCAAACAAAGGCCCCAAACTAACCAAACTAAACCTCAAATCCGGATTCCCGCCCTGCGCCTCCATTTTCAAAAATCTCCTAACCCCCCAACTCCAACGCCGCCTCACTAAGCGCATCTTCCCCCTCCTTCAAAACCCCCCTAGCCAACGGCCCTTTCCTCCTCCCATCCAACTCCCAAAGCGTCCCATCAAGCCCCCTCACAAAAGCAACAAAGTGCAAATCAACATTATCCTCCGCCTCCGGCGCAGCCGTATCCCCCAATTTCGCCGCATCAGCATGCGCACTCTCCAGCGCCTTACTATCATACAGCAGATCCGCGCGCGGCACAGGCTCCAGTCCCTCCGCCTCACGGAGCAACGTATCCAAATCCGAGCCGGCGACGACATGTTTCCGGGCTTCGCCATTCGAGACGGCGTGCAGCAGCCCGATTAGCCCGCATGCGTTCCGGATGGTTTGCTTGAACCACATTACGGGTTCGGAGGGCCCGGAGCCGGTGTAGTTTTGTTTGGAGGCGTCTTCGGCTTCGCGGGAGGCTTCGTAGGTTTGGGAGACGGGGAAGACGAGGAGGAGGGCTTGGGAGGGGCGTGGGACGAAGGCTAGGAGGTCCGGCTCGTCGATCGAGAATACGTCTGTGAAGCCTAGGGTTGGGGCCAGGCCTAGTTGGTGCACTAGGTGGGACATTACTTCCGGGTTGTTTTCTGGGTTGAGAGTTAGTTTGGGGGGTTTGGAGGTGAGGGGTTGAGTGTCGGACCTAGTGGCACAAAGGCCTTTTGGGTTTCTGGGACATCGACGTGTGCCATTATGTGTGGTGGTTGGTTATTATGATAGTATGTCTTTGGGATAAGGTAGAGGTTAGGAGGGGGAAGGATTGAAGGATTGCGGGGTCCCACGTGTTAGTTATGCAGGGGGCATTCGATGTTAATTGCTTTTAATCTATATTGTATTGTATATTGTAGTTCTTTTAATTGCTTTGCTTTTGAACTTTGATAGATTAGATATGATATATAGTATTATATTTTAGATATAATATGAACATACCTATGTATCTGCATCGGGTAATCCCCGAAATTGCAAAACGTTGAAGCCTGAAAGACAAGGCCACCAATTCCAGACAAAAGCCGTTGTGCACGAGTCACTTTTATAAGAGAATCAAACAGAGAATATTAATAGCGACCCCCGAGTTAAAATTGATTTGAATTCGACGGAATAAACCTCCTAGGGCTGTCATTCAGATCGCCATTATCCTTAATCCCTTAAAAAAAGGAGAATGTTGATTCAGACACCGAGACTCCGAAGATCCCAAATGACAGCTACGGAGGAGTTACGGTGTACTCCGTACAAGGGCTATGACAAAGTCAACACGCTAAATAGGCGGGTACGAAGACCAGAGAATGCCATTGTTTCCAAGGCACTAGTGTACACCGTTAGCGTCAGCCTGAAGATCGCCACTCTACCTCCTTAAAAAAGCGGTCCCTCCGAGGAGATTGTCCACCGGTAGCGATTGGATTGGCACACTGACTTCCCGTGGGCCCCATGTCAATTTCGGGGCTTGCAGGAAACTGGGAACGGGACAAGTTATACGAAGCTACAAAAACATCTCGACCCAACGAGATGGTAACTCTCGCACACTGCCGAGAAACAGCCAAGCGAGTACTATGAAACCCTAGCGGAATTCCTTATGAAGAAATGTCCGGCACTCCGCACGCTACCTCCCACATGCAGGCTCGGCAGTTTCTAATCCCATGCGCATATATTACACCGTAGTTAATAATATCCCATCCTATACTCGTATGACTCAATGGGGATTGACATCTAGCGGCTCTTAGTCGACCCTATTTATACCCGACAAGGTCATGAGTCCAGCCGTGTCGTCGATCATATCAACGTTGGCTTAGCGTTGTTTTTCTTCCCACTAGAAAAGGCATTCTGGGCCAAGGGCTAATTGAGCTAGATGAGCTAAATGAGCTAAAACGCTCTAGTTCCTCTTTGCCCCTGTATTTTCTAATTTTCTATTTTTCGCGGGTCCTGTCAAGGAGGCCGTCTTTATTAAGAATCCTTCTCCCCCACATTTAGATCCTTCCGACATGACAAGCATTTGCCGCCATGACAGATGAAAAGGTAAGAAGCACGGCGGTTCAAGCTGTGGCCGCGGTCTTCCTGCCCATCGCCACCATCACGGTGATGCTACGCATCTACGTGCGCGGTTGGATCGTAAAGGCATTTGGATGGGATGATGGGGCTATGGTGATTGCAATGGTATGTCCAATCTTGAATCTTTCAATCCGAGACAATTCCGGGACTTTACTGTGGAGTGATGCCAGAGATCTGACAAACCCAATCTATCACAGCTATTCTATGCCATGTTCTGCGGAACCATGATTGGGGGCACAATTTATGGCACAGGCTATATGCTCGAAAATCTCACTGTCCACAACCGCGTCATTGCAATGAAATATTGGTGGCTCTGCGAGATCGCCTACTGCTTCGCCTCGGTTGGCTGCAAGATCTCCGTCTGCATCTTCCTGATGCGCATCACTATCAGACCCCTCCACATCTGGCTCCTCTACTGCGTCATGGCCTTGACCGTCATTGCAGGCCTGGTTTTCATGTTCCTCATGCTCCTCCAGTGCAGGCCACTGGAATACTTCTGGACCAAGTTGGCCTACGACCCTAATATCGTGGGCACATGCATGGATATGAAGATCATCGTGATCATGACCTACATATACAGTGCATTTGCCGCACTGTGTGATTTCACCGTCGGCATATTGCCCATCTTCCTCGTCCACAAACTTCACATGAAGCGCAAGACCAAGATCGCCGTCATGGGCATCTTAAGCATGGCTTGCATGTATGTTTTCCTCTCGGGTTTCCATACTAGTTCCAGACCACTGACGAGAGGATTCTATAGTGCTTCATCGGCGGTTATCGTCCGTGTCCCCTTCGTCGCAACATTCTATGACCCCGATTTCCTCTGTACGTTTCCTATCCTGTCGGAAAGATAGACCAAAACATGAAACAAGACTAACCAGACACCTCATTCTAGACGCAACATACCAAATCGCCATCTGGTCCAACATCGAAGCAGGCCTCGGCATTACAGCCGGTAGTCTCGCAACTCTCCGGCCCCTCCTCCGCATGTGGACGGGCTCTCACTCAGACCCGTACTACTCCACTGGGTTTCCCGCCGGGCGCTCACGGTCTGCCTCGCGCCAGTTGGGCGGAGGTGAAAATCGATCTTTTCCTCTAGGCTCGCTGGATGAGAGCGGGCAGTCTCGGTTGAGACCGGATAAGCTTGCTGTCACTGTCACGACTATCCAGAGCCAGAGAGATCCTGAGGATACATATGTTGCTCCGAGCCCGAGTAGCAGCGAGGAGAGGTTGACTATTGATCGGCCCTCGCCTCGGTTGCAGTTGCAGGGTGATATCGGGCTGGGGATTCATCGCACGTTTGAGGTTACGCAGACTTCGACGGAGAGGCATGTGAGGGAACATGTATAATTGACGTATATGTAGATATGACCGAAGAAGAAAAAAAAAACGTATATATTGAATACTAATATCTTATTATCTTGACTTGTGCCCCCTTTTTGGGGGTTGTATAATGTAATGCTTTTTAGTGAGGAGAGTCGTCGTGGGATGTACATTTTGCAGTCGTAAAAATGGAATGGGTTAGCTTCGATTCATTCAGTCATTAGAACTTTTGTTCGATATGTATCTGACATGGCCTCAAGCAACTCCTTCTACCGACTAGGCTGCTTTCCCTGCTTCAGCGGCTCAAAAATCTCCGTCCACAGCTCACTAGCCTCGCCCAGGTAGTATGTCAAATCGACATCAGCCAGACTAGCATCCTCATCCCCAGACATAGTCTCCAGCTGCGAGATCAAGTTCTCCAGTCCAAAAGCCTTACCCGTTGCCTGCGTTGCACCAGCTTCGAGCATAACATTGACAACATGGATATGGAAATGGTAATAAGTCGGTTGATCTGCGAGATTCAAGTCAGCAAAAACAACCCCCAACACAACCCAATACAGCGCAATCCAATCCCAAACAACAACTCACAATGAACATAAAGCTTAATCTGATCCTCCTCCAAGCCAGGATACATAGAAACCGTAGCCTCAAGCACCCTATCCCTCAAATACTTCAACCAAGGCACAAAACTCTTCTTAAGGTCCCTCAAACTCCAAATATCCCTCCTCTGCACCAAAGCCAACAAATGCAACGACCCCATACTCTTCCGATCCCAATTCAAATCAGGCAACATCAAAAACCCATCTTCAGGCCCGTGTCCCTCATCCCGCATAATCACATCTTCCTGCTCAGTCCTGCCCTCGAGGATATTAAACACCCAGTTCAGACGTCCCTCCTCGCGCTTCGCTTGCATGTACGGCCGCACGTGCGTGCGGTATATCTCCGCCGTCTCTGTTACCATGCGCAGCTGCTGGTCCGAGTACTTCTTGATGTGCTGTGCTGTGCATGGCCAGATGAGGTTGAGTTTGAGGTCTTGATGGCGGTTTGCGGCGGCCTCTGCCGGTGTTGGGTCGTTGGTGTTGCCGCTTGAGGAGGCAAGGTACCAGCGGTAAATGTCGTTGTCGCCTAGGTTGTTGATTCGCGAGATTGCGGCGTGGAAGGCTTGGAGCACGGCCAGGGATTCGGTTGCGAATGCGGCGCGCTCGGCTATTAGGATGCCTTGGGTGTTGTCGATTGTGCCTAGGAGGGCGATTCGTCGGCCATTTTGGTCTGGAGGGGTGGTTCTTTTAGCCTATTGATTGTTGCGGGGAGGTGGGGTGGTTGGGTCGGACCTTGTTTGAGGAGCTTGCTCACTTGGAACTTGGTGATTAGTGCCTCCGGGGCGGGCTTGTCGGTGTCTTGGGAGTCGGCCATGTTTGGAAGCGTTTCAATGGTGGGATGTAGGGGAGCTCGAGATGTTTTGTACGATTTATCCAGCTTTATCGGGTGGGGCGGTCAGGCTTATCGTTTTGGTGTAGATCTATAAGATGGATGATGGATTCCGTTGCAATGCCATGATAATTCATTTTGTTATTAGAAATGGTCTAGATAATACTGTAGTTGCTTTGATATTCTGATACATTGAGCCAAAACCAATTGGTCTCAAGCCTTCAACGCATACATATGTGGTTCATACTTGATGAAGGTTGTAAGAAGATCTGTTTCAAGCAATAGTAAGTGAATCTCACAGAATTATGCTATCAGATGCATTAATATATAGCCCAAATGCACGGAAATTTCCCCCATCAACTCCATTCTAGTCCAACAAGCCGTCCAGGATTCTTCAAGCAGCAGCAGGCTCCTTTCCATTAGTCGCTGATGTTGGGGTTATATGCATCTAATAGAAAGTCAGAAAAGAACCAAGGTAAAAAGGTATCTTGATAGACCATGATTGAAGGGGAATAAAAACATACCGCGTCCGCAAACTGCAGCCACTCCTCCACTCCCTTGACAAAAGTATCATCCGCCGCAGGAAGAGTCTCATGCCCCCATACTACAAAGTCATCAAAGGTGCCCTGCATCTCCATAATTTTCACTGGTTCCTCGGGCTCAGCCTCTGCATCCTCAGCGCCATCGCTGTCTGCCCGTTGAGCTGCGGGCAACACGCGGTCTGTGGGTGTTGCCACTACACCTGTATTTGCAATGGTATATAGTCAGTCAATTATGATTCAATTACCCCTTGTATATTTCGGAGAGTCATTTGGACGTTCTCTCGTACCTTGATAACCATCGGGGAGGGCGACGCGCCGACCTCGAAGTTTGCGTCCGCGGAAATGCACCGTTTGGGTATTATCTGGATATAAAAGGGACGATGTTAGTTTTTGCTTGCACATTGGTCCAGTAGACTTTCTCCAGCCTGTGCTGTCTGTCTTGCATACCTTTTTCGTCTTTCACTGTCCAATACCGATCCAATGAATCAATTGGTCCATCGTGGTGAATCCGGCATGGAATGATATTTGGCATGCATTGCGGAGTTGAGTCGTTCTTTTTGGATTGTGAGCTCGCTTTTGAGCAGGGCTGGATGGCGTACATGTCGGGCATTGTGTTGATTGTTCTTGGACGGATATTCTGGTCTGAGGACTCGTGGGGTAGTAACAGTGTGATCCAGTATATTTACTGGGATCAATTGGTTGGTGATCCGTTCTTATATCGTTGAAATCTGCAATTGCAGAGATATTGCCTGGGTTCTGCGGTCTGGGTGGTTGCGATGATTCTTGGAAAAGATTGGAGGTGCGGCGCGACGCGTTCTCCCGTTCTCCGCGTTAAGTGGAAATTCGAGATTGATGACTATAATTATTTACTTGGCGATCTCTACAGGTATATTATAGATGTTTCAATGCATTTGAAGTCACTAAGTAATGAATTACAGACCTTTAAATATCTCGAAATGCAAAACAATTCAATTGGCAATGGTCGGGGTATACATGTACAGAGTATTTAAGCATGTCTCTTCGAAAGTTATACCGAAGATTCAATCACATCAGCGCTTGCGAGTAGTCTTCTTCTTCTTCTTCTTTTTCTGGTCACCCTTCTCCCTGTTGTCGGCAATCATCCGAGCAGGCCATTTCTTCAAATGCTCCCGCTCAAACGCATCCTTCTCGCGACGATACAAAGCCATTGTAGCCCGGGCATCTTCCACACTAGAATGCGCTCCCTCCTGGATCTTGATTCCCAAGAATTCTTCAGCCAAGATCTTCAAACGTGGTGATCCACCACCTGCAATCTTCCGATATGGCGCGTGCTTGCTCGTGTCTCGAATGTCGCGCTTGGGATGGCCGAGGAGGAGAGCGTCCAAATCATTGCTGACGGCATGGCCGACGAGAACCCGATCCTTCATGATATCTGCAACTTCTTTTTGGACGTGTTCAAGACTTCTTGCCTCCACCATGTGTTTCGGCGCAATCCCGCTCACGTGCGTGCGCCAGTCTGTGACCATCTCCTTCGGGCGCACGTACGAATCATATACTTGGTCGCCGTTGAAGTTCACGATACTAACGCGAGCAAGTGCAGAGTCACTGTCCGGGTTTGGTCCGACGCCCACCATTTCACAATCCATTGCGACATATTTTCCTAGTTCGGCGCTGGAGCTTGATATTTAGTAGCTGGCAGCGAAAGGACAGTCCAAATAGTATGGCTGGACGATCTGTGGTCTAGAACTTACGTTGGTGAACGGCCTTCATTTTCCTTGTGACGCGAACTCGTCTCGATCTCTGGGGCTGGTGCATCGGCTGAATCGCCATTCTCTTTCTTATCGGACATTCTCTTGCGCTTGGTTGGTTTGGCGTCTTTGTTATATGGCTTTTGCTTCTCTGTCAACTTTCGCTTCTTCACAATGCCATCTCCGGAGTCGCGATCGGAGGGCTTGCGCTTGACAGTAGAATCTTTCTTCAAGGTCGCCTGCAACTTCTTCCAATTACTGGAAAGCGCCGTCTTGTCCATTCTGTGTCTGTTGGTGAGAAAGAAGATGGGAAAGATAAAAAAAGACGATAAGCTAGTAAATTTTCGGGACCCACTTTTATTTTGGGGTTTGATAGTCGACCAGCTACTTTTATACTCTGCTATATGGCCAGTACTATCTACGATTTATATTGATATGTATACCTAGGTACCAATTGAGTGTTTCTTGAGTGCTTGAAAATTATTGAGATGAAACCTGATCCTAACTTATCTAACCTTAGGACCACATTATATGTCCAGATAACAAAATGCACGCGCTTTTAGAGGGAATATGCAGAATCATTCGTACCCAGTCTTGAAATCCTTCGCAGACCACTTCTCCGTAATCTGTCTCCGGGCCTTGCGTGCCTGAGTAATTGGTGCGCGGGACTCGAGCTTACCCTGAACGATCAATGTTCGGAATCGGTCATCCAAGAGATTGCCTTCGGGCTTCAAGAGTCGTAGAGAATCCTGCAGCTCATCAGGAAGCACCAGCTCCAATGGCTGCTCGGGTACACTAAAATAACCTGTTAGTCGCAAGGCAGGTATAGGAAAATGAACAAAAACGTACCGTCTCTTGCTACCGAAGGTCTTCCTGCGGAGGGTAGTATCATCACCATCCTCAGAATCATCTGCATCCGACTGATTCTGGCGCTCGAGCTCCCGTTGCTTGATTTCCTCGGTGATCTTGAGAATATGCTCGGCCTGTGCATCTCTCTTTACCCTCGCCGCCTCCCACTTCGCTTGCCTCTCTGCTGCCTTGCGTCGGTTGGCCTTGTTGCGCTGTGTCTTGGTCTTCCGCTCAGGACGCTTCTTGTTCAGCCACTCGGACTTCTCATACTCGCTTTCGAAGCCCTCCCAGGCACTCTCATCATCTGATTTCACCTCTCCGGTGTCGTTCTTGGCCTCCTCGATCAAACGCCGCTTCTCAGCTTCCTTAGCCTCTTCCTCCAACCGCAGCTTCTCGGCCTCAACCGCCTTGGCACCATGTGTCTCCAATAGTTTGTCCCACTCTTCGAACACAGGGTTGTAACTGGTTCCGGCGTGCGGCGTCTTAACAGAGGGGATGGGCTTCCCATTGGCAGCAAGTGAGATCGGGGCGTGTTTTAATGTGACCGGCTCAACCTTGGGCTTGGGCTTCTGCAGGAAATCAAAGCGAGGGTCGTCGTACGTGAGCGAGGGTTCGTTATCTTCCGCCCATGGATCGTAGAATTCATTTTCATTCTTCTTGCCCAGAGGGTTTCCTTCCTTCGCCACTTGCTTCAGGCGGAGATAGTCCTTACGGCTGACCCAGTCACTCTTGGGCTTCTTCGTCTTGGGCTCAATGACTCCGTCGGTGACGTTGGGGTTTCCACGCTTCCGACCATCCAGGGCCGGGATCATTGACCGCTGGGCAAGGATCTCGTCTGACTTGAGGGGCTTCTTTTGCTTTTTGGCGATAGACTTGCGCACTTCTTCATTACCGACAGTATCGAGAACGAAAAGTTGATCGGAAGGCTTCTCGGATACGAGACCACTACAAGGAGAATATAGTTAGAATTCCAATTCACAAGCAGAGAGCCGGAACAAAAAAAATAAAGAGCAGATGTAGACATACCCTGTGATCTCGGCATCCTTCAGATCGCGCAAACCCTCCTGTACATCGGTGATATCGACATTCTTGCGCCACGCCTTCTTTCCCTTACGAGAAGGTTGTTTAAATTGCTTCGGGGCGTCCACGGCGGTCGACATTGTGGAAAACAACAGACGGACAAGTCGGCGTTGATAGTATGAAAATATCGGCTTATCTTTTTTCTGGTCCAAAAAATTTCTGGATCTGCTTATCTCAGCACGCGCGGGGGCGGTGATCGCGGCTACCACGTTTACCGCGCTTGGCACCGAACTCGCTTTTCTTCCGCTTCAAGCTGTCATCACTTCCGGCGCGTGAACTCCCTATATCGCCAGTGGGTTGTCATATTTCATCTTCCTGGTGGCACCCTTGATCTTTTACTATCGCTTTTCGAAGGTTTGACATTGCGCTCAGCGCGATCGCACGCCATGCCTGTCGTCAAAGGAGGTGTCTGGTAAGTGCCACTGTTGGAACCTGCCCACGAGCTTTCGTCGCTAACATATTTCTAGGACCAACATTGAGGATGAAGTGCTTCGGGCAGCTGTATGTTATTTATGACCCATTGGGAACCTCCCTAGCCAACGTTTGATGTGACAAAAACTGACTCGATCGCAGGTATCCAAGTATGGTCTCAACCAGTGGGCTCGAGTCTCCTCACTGCTCGCACGGAAAACGCCAAAGCAATGCAAGGCGCGCTGGATTGAATGGTTGGACCCGGGTATTCGCAAAGTCGAGTGGTCGCGGGAAGAGGATGAGAAACTGCTCCACCTTGCAAAGTTGATGCCCACGCAATGGCGCACAATTGCCCCCATCGTCGGGCGCACTGCCACACAATGTCTTGAACGCTACCAAAAACTTCTGGATGAGGCTGAAGCTCGCGAAAATGACGAACTCGGTCTGGGAGGACCCGGCGAGGAGAGCGCCGCCCCCAGTGCGGACGATGTCCGCCGTCTACGGTACGTGCTTACACTAAAATATTATGATGTCCGTGTTGCTGATACCTTTTAGACCCGGTGAACTCGATCCCGACCCTGAGTCCAAGCCCGCCCGGCCCGACACTATCGATCTGGATGAAGATGAAAAAGAAATGCTGAGCGAAGCGCGTGCTCGTCTCGCCAATACACAGGGTAAAAAGGCCAAGCGAAAGGCCCGAGAGCGCCAATTAGAAGAGTCGCGTCGACTGGCCGTTCTCCAGAAGCGTCGTGAACTCAAGCATGCCGGTATCAACGTCAAGGTCGTCACGCGGAAGCCAGGCCAGATGGATTACAATGCAGACATTCCATTCGAAAAGCCAGCTGCTCCTGGATTCTACGATACAATAGAAGAGAAAGACCAGAATGAACGCCAACGCGAGGCATTCGATCCCGGGAAGCAGCAACTCGCAAATAAGAGAAAGGGTGACCAAGACGACGACGCGGAGCGCAAGAAGCGCAAGAACGATAAAAGCAGTGCTACAGCCGCCTCTGCCGCAGCTGCACGAGCAGGTCAAATGCAGAAAATCCGCGAGGCTGAACAGAGCAGCAAACGACGGGGTTTGAACTTGCCGGCACCGCAGGTCAGCGAAAGCGAAATGGAAGATATTATCAAGATGGGAATGGCAGGGGATAGAGCAGCTAGTCGAATGAGCGCCGATGATACAGTCACTCGGGAACTTGTTGGGAATTACTCAACTATTGTCGGAGGAACCCCTATCAGAACCCCGCAAGCTGCGCCGGAGGAGGATCACATCGCCAACGAGATCAGGAACATTCGAGCTTTGACTGAAACTCAGTCTTCCCTCCTTGGAGGAGATAACACACCCCTCCATGAGGGCGGCTCATCAACTGGATTTGATGGAATTGCTCCTCGTCGGCAAGCGATTGTCACTCCCAACCCCATGGCCACGCCATTCCGCCAGGCGAATGGCATGGGTGCAACACCTATGCACGGTGGTTTTGGGCCTGGTGCTACGCCATTGCGCACCCCGCGTGATCATTTAGCTCTGAACCGGGAGGGAGAGGGCGCCCAGCTCATTGGCAGCACACCTAGAGACATTAAAATGCACGAGAACCTCACTCGTCAACAGATGCGCAGCAAGCTGGCCTCGCTTCCTAAGCCCAAGGAATTCGAATATGACTTTGATATTCCGGATGAGTCCGTCGAACCCACCACTATGGAGATCAGCGAAGAGGATGCGGCTGAGCGTGATCGCCGTAACAACGAGGCACGGGAGAAGGCCGCCAAGGCCGAATTCAAGCGTCAATCACAAGTTTACCAACGAGGCCTGCCTCGTCCCGCCGTTCTCGATCTAGACGCTTTGTTGCAGCGTGCCTCCCAGGTCACCGACACCATCGAAGGCCTGATTGCCAAGGAAGCCGCCGCCCTGATTGCACATGACTCTCGCAAATTCCCCGTCCCGGATGCGCATGTCAAGGGTCAAGCACCAAAGTTAAGTCAATTGGACGACCGGTTCTTGGATGCAGCACGGGCTTCTATTGCTGCTGAGATTGCTTCCACGGAAGCAAAGCAGGCGGAATGGCAAGAGAAATTCGACGATGGCTGGTCGTCAGCTCGCGCCAAGTCTCTGCCTGGTCTTGAAAATTACGAGGATGACGAGCAGGACCCCTTCCAAGAAGAACAACGTATGATTGCGGCCTTCGACACCGTTCAAACATCCCTATTTGATACCGCTGAGCGCGGAAACAAGATCGAAAAGAAGCTCTCTTTGCACTACGGGGGATACCAGAACCGCGCTAAGACGCTGCGGTCGAAGATCGTGGAGGCTGGTGCTGCTTTGCCCGCCGCTATGAATGAACTGGACGCTTTCCGTACACTCCAGATCTCTGAGGAGTCGGCTCTGTCCCGGCGACTTGAGAGACTCCGCGAAGCTGTGTCATTTGTTATGCGGCGTGAGAGAGAGGCTCAGGATTTGTACAAGAGCCGAAAAGATGAGCTTGATCAACTTCTTGCTGGGGCGGGTACGGTCAATGGATGGCACTAGGTAGTTTGCTTCTTTTCTTGTTCTGCGTCATGACCACAATATCTTGCTCTTCTGTACAATTACATCACAATACTCAGTTGACCTCGGGATCTACTCATCCGTTAATTGATACAGTTCCCTCCCTGACTTTGCTCGATACTCCTCCCCAACAGTAGAGCATTGAAGGAATCCGTCGGTTTCCATCCATATACCAATCACATTGAAGATATCATCATCCACAGGATCACGCGACCTTCGCGAATGATGTTTCGAAAACCATCTACATAAAGCACCCGCAGACTTCTAGACTGGAAAGCCTCCTCGTCTGCAATAGGCTTGCTCTTTTCGAGTATGTCCTCATGCTGAAAAACAGCCACCCGGCAGCAAGCGCTGAAGTTGGCGAATCATAGCCAATGATGTTGCTCAGGGGCAAAGAATGATTACATCTTGCTGCAGCGTAAGCAGTGTTATTTTGCACCCCTTGGACGCATATAATCGCCACAACCTCTCTCTCTCTCTCTTAATTTCCTTCATATCGCGATTCAACTCTATTGAATTTATTTTCTGCATTTACCAGTTACCTCCACAATTTGGTGAATCTAAGATCAAGAACGCTTGATAGCCTACCATAATCAAGATCATGAAAGATCCTCTTAGAGAGTCAATCAAGCAGGTGGATGCAAATACCTGGCTTATCGGTCCGCTACAACTCCGTCGGTCAAAAGGCTATTCTGATACCTGTACCTGGTACGATGAAGGCGACGATGCCAGCTATACTCTCACTAACGCATCTGCCCCTCTGCCTCCAACCGTACAGTTGTCAGAGAATGATCCGTTCCAATTAGTCTACGATGTCGGCGATAGCTCGGCAGTCTGGTCGGTAGGAAACAGCGCTTTTTGCAAGGTCAAACTTCGCGTTCTTGGTACAACACCTGAGGCCGCAACATTGTCATTTGTTCATAAACTACGGCCTGATTTCGAAATCCCTCAGGTCTTGCACCACACCGAACTAGGTGGTCGGTCTTATCTCTTTCTGAGTAGGGTCCGAGGCCGAACCCTTGCAAATGCCTGGTCCACGCTAGATGAAAAATGGAGAAATCACTACATGAACGCCATAGTGAACATCTGCAAATTTCTCGAGAGTCGGGAAGGCGACATGCTTAGTGGCGTGGATGGGAAAAACGTCTTTGAGCCGTACCTTATTAGATACGGGGCAGAGGCAGACTATACTCCCCAAAACCTCCAACGAGAATGTGCTTTGATGGGAATGGATTGCTCCAAATTTGTGTTTTGTCATGCTGATCTCGCCCCTGGAAATATCCTTGTCGAGGAGATTCCGGAGACCGGCGACGTCGGTATCATTGATTGGGAGGTTGCGGGATTCTTTCCTAGAGGATGGATTCGAACCAAGTTTCGAATAAGCAGTGGACTGGATCTTCCGGACTCAGCTACAGATACCCCGTGGGAGTGGAGGTCGGGTGTTCAAAAGTTGCTTGGAGCGCAAGGGTTCGTAGACCACGCTTTGCAATTCGATTCATTATAACTTTGAACTCGACAGTTATCAAAATTGAAAGGGATGACACACGATGAAATATTGTGGGATAGCCAGCCCGCCCCAAGGAGGGGGAGGCAAAGTATCCATATCATTCATAACAAAGAACGCTCGGAGACGGGGAAATGAGGGAAGAGAGGGAAGATATGCGGGGGCTTAGTATAGGGAGTTGAAAGATGTTACTACGTTCTATCCAAGTTATGTTTTGCCATGAACAGTTTGATGAGAGATTTCATATTCATTAAGCTGCTTGCTCAATTGATAGTATCCGACTTCTCAACGACCCAGGGTCTCTCCAGTCTCCCTTCCATGAATCAGTGTCACGCTTCGTATATCCCTCTGCAAAATATCAAGCTATACAAGAAAGATAAAGTTAAGAAAGATGCAACTCTGGTATTACTATTCTTACGTACCGATGCCATATCAAACGCCTGGCTTTGGAGCATCGGACTTTGCAACCTCGAGCTTCGGACCCTCGAGTTCGTCCTTCTCGTAGATCCCAGCGAAGCGCTTATCATACTTGGAAAGAGCATCCCTTTCCGCCTCCGAAAGAACAGGGTAATACTTCACATATTGCAAAGTAGGGAGAGCCTCCAGGATGCGAATGTAAAGCGCAGTCGAACGATCACCCACAACAGCCGGATCATCCAGGGTGACCGTGTGTCTGAAGTACGCATTGACCTTGTGAGCGTTGACCTCGTAGAACTCACGAGGAGTACCCCGGTTCGCATAAACATGGAAGGAAAAAGGGACGTCGCAGAATTGCTGGCATAGTTCAGCAATGGTCATCTTGTCGGTTGTCCAGCCATCCCAGCCGTGCAGGACGAAGATGCACTCAGTCTTGGATGCGCGGGCTTCCTCCAGAGCCATTGCCAGGTATTTGCCGACTCGGCTGAGGGACGAGACCCGGTTGTGGGCGGGCTGGATGATTGTCTGCATCTTGTGGGGACGGAGACCCAGGAGACCAAATCGCTTGCGATGCTCGGCGACGGTGATGATTAGCAGTGAGCGGAGGTATTCGTGCATTTGGTTGCTGTTGATTTCAGAGTTCGGGTAGTTGTGGTCCTTCAGGTTTGAGGCTCGGGCGATGAACACCACCACTGGGCCAAGGCGGTTGCGGGGAGAAGACAGGTTTATCTTGGACGGGGAGTCCTGGGTAGTGTTGTCATCGACAGGGGGAGGACGGGGTTTGTCCGGCGACTGCTTGATTTGAAGCATGGCTGAGGTCGATAAATTGCGTAGAGCGTGAGTTAGGAGTTCGGAGTGAGGATTTAGGAGGAGGGAGAGGGAGGAGTGAGGGAAAAAGAGAAGAACGAGTCGACACCTGAGTTGACATGGACGTTTGTTTACGTTTACGATCCGATGGTGTATACACGTATACACGTATCCAAGTGGGAAGGTACGTCCCAGAGGAAGGAGCAACTCAGACTTGAAGATCACATGGACGTTGGAAGTACCTACGGTATGTAGGTATCTAGGTAAGATGACAAGGGAAGCTGAAAATACTGTAAACATAGTCAATTGGTGAGATCCCTTGGACACGCCTATAAAAAGTTGACAAAATGATATTGTTATGAACCCATTTCACGCAGTTCACCGCTTCTTAATGCTGACATCGATCTTTCCAATACCCCAGGCAGCGACAAAGACTGTGAGCAAACCCGCGAAGATAGTGAAAGGCTTGCGCAGGGCATCGATCATGGAGTGATCGTACGTAACCTAATGTCTAGTTAGCACAACTGTGAGATGAACAAGTGACAATATTAGTACATACCACCAACTTTGAGTCACGAGCTTCGTCAGTCAGACTGTCAACCTCCAGGGTCAAGGTGGTCCGGCCCAGAGTATCCATGTAAGTCTTCAGAGAGCTCACTTGAGCGTGAATGTGCTCCGCGCCAGGAAGACCATTGCTGTGGCTTCCCTCGAGGATCTCGAAACGGACATTGTGGGCCCCTTCAGGGAGAACAACGCGCACAATCACACGCTCATACTGGATGCCCTCGGCCATCTTAGGTCCCTCAATGAGCGGGACCTTGAGAACATAGGAGTCGGAGTCGACACCCGCGGCACGGCGCAGGAACGAAGCAAGATCATTGTTCCACCCAATACGGAAGCTGTAGTTCCAGCCTCCAAAGATCGGGTAGCGGGGCTTCAGCTCCAAGTTACCAGCGCTCTTACCAACGCTCGGACGGTAGCGGCTGGTAGAGACATTGCCGATATCATCAATGAAGTAAGGGTCGACAGAGCCAGGCAGCAGTGGATAGGTCAGCTCGCGAACTGCCGATGTAGGCGCTTTCTGGTAGTTGGAGTAGGTCCAATCGACACGCGAGAACTGGTTGGTCAGTTGCGAGCCGTTGTTGCGCAACCAGTACCGTTCCTCAGTTGCAAGGTTGCCGCCCCAGTGCGAGACTTCCAAGTCACGCTCCAAAAGGTTTACGGTGATGACGGGCTTGGTGAATTCGTAGCGAACGGTAATTGGGTGCTCGGTGCCCGGGGCCACCTTGGCCGTGTCATACGGGCCGTAGGTGTATGTGGCGCCCTTGCGCTCGGGGTCCGAGCCGGACTTGAGGCCATCAGTGGTTGTATAATCCGGCACATTGGTGCTGGGGAACTTCAACTTGGTCTTCTGTGTATCCGTCGTGTAGGCGGATGGCGTATAAGCGGAGAACGAGTAGGTGAGGTACTGCTTGTCCGCCTGCTGAATGGTCGCAGGAAGGGGACTGAGAGAGGAAAGCACCGAGTACGAAATTCCGAGGGTAATCTGCGACTTCGGGGCCAGAGGTTCGGGAAGGTGAACGACGAAGTACTGGTTGCCGCTGTTTCAATGGATGTTAGAATTGGTGTCACGGTGTATCCTCTGGCGTGGCCATTGACCTCCCAATTGATACTCACCCAGATGATACAGCTTCAGTATAGTCCACGTCAAAGCGTCCCTTCTCGGGGGCCTTCTTATCCCTCACTTCGAAGGCTCCAACACGGTCAAACACCTCGGCAGAGAAGGGGATGTAGTAGTCGTTCTGGGGCTGCTTGTCGACATTCTCCACAACGACATTGATCGTTTCCCGCACATAGCTCTTTTCCAAGTTGGTATTCCGAACCAAATTTGTGTTTTTGAAGACCTGCGGGGGTTTGAAGCCGGACGGGAGATCCAATCGATTAGGCGTAGTAAGGTTGGTTGCGGCGCACAGGCTGGGCGCGAGCAGCCCGAGCACCGTGGCGGTGAGAAACCTCATTCTGAGTACCTGGAGGACACAATTTCTCCGAGGTTCAAAATGTTCAAAAATCCGAGATGTGATTGTGTCGGTCGATGAACCTAAAGCTTGCGAAGCTGATGATACGTGGTCCCCATTGTATACTAGGGTCGCCGAAGCGGCCACATCGCGCACTCCGGCTTATCGCTGATAACGGCCTAGTTTAGCTCGGGAGCTTTCTCCTCATCTCGCATTTCTACTTCTTACATACTTGTCTAGCAGGCTCACTTAGCTGGGGGTGCAGCTGAATCTTCTTTTCAGCTACCATCATGTTGTCACACACGATGTTTGCCTCTCGAGCTGCTCTAAGGTCCTGTTTGAGGGGAGCCCAGCTGTCGTGTGCTCGGCGTTACCACGGCCTTGCCCAGAGCAAGTTCTTCAAGGTGTCAGAAGAGGTGCGTGATGCAGTTGCTACAGGTAAACCAGTTGTATCACTTGAGACGACAATTTATACACACGGTGAGTCTTCTCTCTGTTCATTCTGGGGTTGAACATTGCAAGAGCTTCGCCCAAGAGCGGGGAAGCCAAGACTGATCGGCTGTAGGTTTCCCTTATCCCGATAACATTGCTCTCGCCGCACTATTGGAGTCTGTTGTGAGAGCCAATGGCGGAGTTCCTGCAACTATAGGAGTCCTTGATGGTGTTGCCAAGGTTGGTCTGAGTACGGAAGAGCTTATCGAGCTGGCCTCAACGGCTCAAGACAAGAGCGCTCTAAAAGTGTCTCGCAGAGACCTCGGATATATCTGTGGCATGGTGAGTTAGTAGCTACAATGCCTCACAAGACTGAAACTGATCTATATCAGGGAATGGTCGGTAAGCCGATGCACGGCGGTACTACAATCTCGGGCACTATGATCCTGTCAGAACTAGCTGGTATCAAGATTTTTGGTACCGGTGGACTAGGTAAATCCAATGACCGAAGTTCAATTGAACAATGAAGCCAATCTGACCTGCTATAGGTGGTGTGCATCGTGGAGCAGAAAGCTCAATGGATATCTCTGGTAGGGAAAACTGTGGAAACAAACCCAGGATCTCCAGTTATTGACAAATGATTATAGCCGATCTTACTGAACTTGGACGTACCCCGGTGACGGTGATTAGCTCTGGATGCAAGAGCTTCTTGGACATTCCTCGAACGCTGGAATACCTCGAGACCGAAGGTGTCTGCGTGGGTACATTCGCTGATGGCCGGGATGGCGCTGTTGACTTCCCTGCTTTCTTTACACGAGAGAGCGGCGTCCGCAGTCCCCGAGTCATTCAAAATGAAGCTGAAGCTGCTGCCATAGTTTGTAAGTTTACCCGCCATGCGTTGAAAACTACAGCCTCGTTGACACGATCTTCAGATGCGCAATTAAAGCTTCCAGTAACCTCCGGCATCCATTTTGCCAACCCCGTCCCCCTGGAGCACTCAATCCCCAAAGCCGAGATGGATCTTGTGATTGAAGAAGCTATCCGCCTTTCCCATGTAGAGGGTTACCACGGCAGTGACAACACGCCATTTGTGCTTGCTAAGATCAAGGAACTAAGCGGTGGAAAGAGCGTAGTTGCTAACCGGGCCTTAATTGAGTCCAACGTCAAGCGTGCAACCCTAGTAGCTGTGGAACTTGCCAAGCTTGAACAGGCTGACCTAGGAACAGGGTCTCGGTGAGTTTTGTTTCTAGATACGAGATACGAGATGCAATCAATGCTAAGTTCGGAGATCTCCTTCCCTATAGACACATGCCATCAATCCCAGATGTAGCTTTGCCAAATCAAGTTGCCTCGCAAGTTGAAGATATCCCTGAACCAGGCAGCACCGAACCTATTACACCGACGATAAAGGCAGACGTCGTGGTTGCCGGTTCGCTAGCCATCGACCTGTCCTGCGACTACACCCCATTCGGAGACGAACTCACACAGGTTGCACCAGTACCGCATACCTCCAACCCAGCAATTATCGGACAAAGCCTAGGCGGCGTTGGCCACAACGTTGCTGTTGCCGCCAACTATGTCGGCAGCGACGTCCTCTTCTGCAGCGTCATCGCAGACGATCTCAGCGGCCGTGCCGCACTCTCAACCCTTGAAAAAGAAGACCTCAGCACCGAAGGCATCCAAGTCCTCCCGGCAACACCAAGCACCCGCACAGCACAATACATCGCAATCAATGACATCAAAAAAGACCTCGTAGTAGCCATGGCCGACATGGGCATCGTCGAGCTCCCCGAGTCCCAGCTCGACTTCGACGGCTTCTGGGAACCTCTCCTCGAACGCACGAAGCCAAACTGGGTCGTCGTCGACGCCAACTGGCGACCCGACGTGATAGCCAAGTGGAGCGCTGTGGCACGCAAACACGGCGCACGCGTAGCCTTCGAGCCCGTTTCAACAGCCAAATCCCGACGTCTATTCGGCAGCGATGCGAACAGCACCGGTGCGACGATCAGTTCTAATCAGACAGTTCCAGATAATGCTATTAGTCTTGCGTGTCCGAACCGCCTCGAGCTGACGGCTATGTACACCGCTGCGCGGGAGTCACTTCTTTTCGAGTCAGCGGGATGGTGGCATATCATTAACTCTATGAATATGTCTCCGACGGGCTCGCGCGAGCGTCTCATTGCACTCACCTCGGTATCTCTCGTCGACGAGGGTCTTCCGCAGCAGTCTGTTCAGCTGCTTCCTCTCATTCCCTGTATTGTTACCAAGCTCGGTGGTGCGGGTGCTCTCCTTACTCAACTTCTGCCGCCTGGTGATCCCCGTCTTACGGATCCGGAGTCTGCGCCGTATATTCTTGCTCGCGCGTCGCCTGGGTCGGACGTGCCTTTCGGTGGTGTTTATATGCGTCTGTTCTCGCCTGCTACTATTCTAGATGACCAGGACATTGTCAGTGTCAATGCCGCGGGTGATACGCTGCTAGGTGTTGTGGTGGCTGGCTTGGCCAAGGATCCTTCTGTACGCATTGAGGATGTCATTCCTATTGCTCAGGAGGCGAGCCGTAAAACATTGGCTAGCGCTGGAGGTGTGAGCAAGAAATTGGTTGAGCTGCGGGGCTTATTGGGACTGTAATAGGGTTTCAATGGAGACATGCGAATTGAATGATGGGCTTGGACGAGGAAAGAATCCAAACACACTCAGGTTCTTCACTAAACCCAACTACAGTAAACCCCGTTATAAGGATCTCGGATATAACGAATATCCTGGATTAGTTCGTTATAAATAGGTCTTACTGTAGGAGTTTATCGCAGATCCTGTCCTTTTGAAGTTTAGGACTGGGTCTGCAGGGGTCGGAAAAGTGAGACATCTCGAGTCCGGGATCTTCAATTGGGCGATCCTCGCGTATTCGTTTAGCGAATTTCCTATCTCGGATTTCCCTTTCCCAAAACGGAAGTGATCCAACTATGTTGTATATTGTATATCCATGGATGGTATGGCCATCAGTTGTTTCAAACTTTTCAAAATTCTACTTCTACTCCCTACTATATCCTTCTACCATTCACCATGTCCCTCACACTGTCCCTCGATAATCAAAAAACGTGTTACTCAGACAATGAGACAATATCCGGTCACGTCAACCTGCGATGTCCAGCCCCTTCCGATATTCAAGATCACATCCGCGTGGTCTTCGTTGGCCGAGCGAAATGTCGGATACAAAAGGCCAAGAGATCAGCAGCACTGTCCGCGACGTATCGCAGCAAATGTATTCTATTCGAAAAAGAGCGCATCCTTTCACTCCACGACTGCCAAGCACCTTCAAATGGCCTCTTTCAGTGGCCATTTGAATTTCTTTTCCCTTCTCACGTCCAGCCATCAACGAATTCGCCGCGATGGCCCGAAACCACCCCTTTCTATAGTGACGCAGGCCATCCGCTGCCACCGACATTCACTAAGAAAGCGGAGGACGACCTAAGACAGTTGGACTGTGTGATCGAATACAAAATATACGCACAAGGATCCAAGATACAACGAGGCTTCCTGGGCAGGAACTCACCATTTCTATCCGAGCCTATCCGATTGAGTTTTATGCCTGCGTCGGCCAAAATGACTCCGCTTGCGAAGGACAGCTTTCCCCGAGCCCATTCGCGACGAGAGGAGCAACTATTCAATATTCGGAGCATGCACCTTCTTCCCGGATATGAAGGTAGAAATCTAAGCGTTCAAGAGAAGTTCCAGTCCTGGCTTTCTCCGGGAAAATTGCCTCACTTCTCATTCAATGTTGCTTTTTCCTACCAGACCCACGTGGTGCAGTCAAGGCCACTCTCGTGTACTTTGGATGTTGATCCTGTAATCGAGAACTCCTCTATCGGGTATCCGCCGCAGATCCTGATGCAGTCTATCTTCGTGGTCGTGACAGGTCAAACTGCCGCCCGAGCTACACCGTCTCTGGTAGGGGTGATGTCTGCTGAGGTGGATGAGCGCATTGAAATCATATCCAGGCCTTCTGTGAACGTTCCGGTATCAGGAAGTGTGGACTTGGACACGGTGGCTGGGCCCTTTATATTCCGGCATACGGATATATCTTTCCGGACGCTCAATATAAGTAGAACGTATAGGTTATCCATCTCGATTGTGTTCTTGTGTGCGGGGAAAACTGCGGAGTTCAAACTCTCTGATTTGCCTATTGTGGTCATGGCGAGCCAAGACCCTGAGTCGAAGAGAGGACACGAGAACATCTCCGATGATGACTCCCCGCCGTCTTATTCCCCCCGTTCATCATTGTCCACGGGGATTTGTGAGCACGCTGGGAGAAACGAACTCGGAGAGAAACAACACCGTTGAGATGTTAAGCTGGGTTGTATTATGGAAAGTTGTGATCTTAGATGTACAATGTTCCTAGAATTATTACAGTTATACGAAATATATGGTTGTACTTTCTGAAGGTACGGAGAATGCTCTGAGAGTCTCGACGAGCTCTACTACTGTCGGAAACTACAAGGCCTAGGGAGTGTTATAGCTCCCTATTATTTCTAGTAATATTCTAGACCGAATGGACGTACGTTGTTACGTAGATTCATGTTTTTCATGTTTGAGATGTTTTATGATGCGCATCATAGCAAAACCCTAACTATTGATGTCACATGAGACCTCTGATGCAACTAACTCCGCGGAGGCCAAAGAAGTCGAACTTCAACTTATATAAACCATGGTTAGGGCGCAAATGTACGAAGAAAATAGAAAAATAATTGACTGTCTTCTTCCAAGGTGGCAAACCATTGCACATGCTCCTTCAGCAAAAGCCGCAAATTATCGACTCTCAGAGATATCATACTTTCCATCACGCCAAAATGTCACAGCTTATTGATAGCCTTAGCCCGGAAATTATTGCAATAATTGCTCAATATATTGAAAGCAAAGACTTCTTCAACCTTCGCCTAAGTAGTTTATATCTGAGAGACAGCACCTTCGCTCTCTTCCTCAAGCTCTACTTCCGCACGCGGACCCACATGCTAAGCCGACACAGCCTTATGAATCTACTCGACATATCGCATCATCCAATTTTCGGTCCTTCAATACGATCCGTGGTCATCACCACCAATCACTTGACCCCGGATGGACTTTCAGATGAGCCCTATCTCCCAGGCCGAACGGAGCGGAATGTCTCCCCTCCCATTAATAAAAAGAGCTATCGTGAATATTACATACAACAAAATTCCTTCCGACAATCAGGCCTGGACACGACATATTTATCGGAGATACTAGCGAATGCGGTCCACTGTCGAACTCTGGCCCTGGCTGACCACGATCAACCCTGGGGAGCTGCATTTCTACAAAGAGAAACGGGAGTGTACCCAACCTCAAGTATCGAAAAGGAATACAGCAAGATCTACATTCAACAAGTGACCCATGTGATTATTGCCGCTGCAACCGCCAGCGGGGCCTTGATAGAGACATTGGAATTGAATGCTGGACTTGGACGAGCGATGAATCCAAGCGTGCTCAGATTCCCTGAACTTCACCGAATACAACTCCCATGGGCTGGGACACTCACTTCATTGCAGCTTTTGATGGGTCCGGATCATGATGAAGATCAACTTGTTTGGTCTAAGCCTCTCGTCGATTTTATCTTGCTCTTTCCTCGGTTAGAGGTACTTGATCTGTATTTCGATACACGTCTACAGCGAACGGGATTCCAAGCGCTCAGTCGTGCACTGAATCTACCAAATCTTCGAGTTTTACGGCTTGGTGGCTTTGACTGTCTTTCAGATGATCTGGTATTACTTTTCGACATGCACCAAAACACTTTGAGAGATATTGTCCTGAACAACGTTGGTATTAGTACAAAACCAGAAGGCTCATGGCAGAAGCTGGTGACTATGCTTGGCGACCAGCTTCAAGTTACGAGGTTGGAAATCATCGGATGCAATGTGGATGGTCATTTGATATGTCTCCAAAAGAGTGATATTAGCTTGTCAACGCGATGATATCACAAAAGGAAAGGAAAAGAAGCGGGATGTATCCCGTGGGACCGCCAATGGCTATGGAGCTTATGCTCAGCCATGACTTTATCAAAGAGCTGGCACGAGAGCTGGAATTTGTCAGGGTGCGCACCGGCATACGGCAGACCTCGACAATGGCAATGACATTGAGATCTCCGTAGATGTAAGCACCAGGTGCCGTGCCTCTGCCTACGCTGTCTCATGGGGGCTCAGAAATACAATTCATGACAGGGCGAAACATCGGACCTCTGGGGGACAACCGCATGCAGTCATCTACAAGATAGATAAGCCCAAGACTAAAACACCACCCAACATTCGTAGCCTTTGACAGCTTTTGACGACGGCATAAGCCCCGGATCCAACAGGCCGACCTAACCATGCTAGTCTGTTGAAAATTATCCATTTCGTAACAATGTTGATCCTGCTTCGGCTTTGCCTCCAGATTGGGATTTCCGTGCCGTCGAGGTTGCCTATATGATGATATAGAGCATTCTCTTACATTAACACCGTCTCTTTGGGGATTAGTATCCTTAGAAGGCATAATAAGCTAATAATTTCACCCACTAAAGCACTTATTGCTTTAACTTATCCTCCTTTATTAGAACATAATCTTACAGTTCTATAGCCATGATGCATGCTATATGCTACCCTAAGATAAAAATAAAACCTGAAGGAGACATAGTATGTCATATGGAATGCTTTGCGTAGTATTCCCACTCCCACTTCCGCGCTTTGTAGTATAGCCCGGTCGAATCATCTAGAGCGTATTCGTTAGCCATATCTCTTATGGAGACATCCAACTCTTACCTAAGTAGGTCATACTGTGTCCATTGCAAGGCTGCCATCTTAGGTCTTGTGAAATGTGCGGGGATGGGCTGTTTCCGATGGTATATGTCGGTAGAGTCTCTATAAAAATAGCAAGTAAGCCAACGAATAGAACCTGTGGGCATAGACATACCTCGCTCGGAATTCTTTCTTAATAAGCATTTCCAAATGGTGCACAGCGGCTGAATTGAAGCGACGAATAGTGCGATGATTGCGATAATAACTTCGACAGAAAGGCTCATTGCGTTGGGAAGCGTGGTGTAGAACCCAGGGTAGAAGCTTTTAAATCCGAAATGGTTTATGAAATATAGCAGTGTTCAAGTAAATGTGTGAAATAGCAGAAAAAGAATCTCGATCAAAGTAGTTAAGAGGTAGAAGCCAGAGTACTATACATATATGTAGGTACCCTTACCCTTTTATTCTACGTTGCGGCGTAACTTCACTCCTTAAAATGGGGCAGTCCAGCTCGGTCTCCGAGGGTGCAGGATCTAACTATTCCTGACAAGACCGACAACAAATAAAATCAAGGAGTTCAGAAGGCCTGCGCCTACTTGCAAGGAATGAGAACGGAATGAGAATCGGCTATGTAGTGATTGGTTGATATTCTGAACTAGTTGTCACATTGTCCGTTCTGTCTCGGATGTTGTTTCCTTGGCGCCAATTTCAGTATACAGGTGAACGTTGCGCAGTCCAGAAAAATGCATCACTCTCTAGCTAGAGATATAATGTATAATAGTTCTGGAGATACGTTCAGCATAATCCAGCTATACAGATCTATAGTCTATAGTCTGAAAAGTGGTATGGAACCGACTAATCGACAAGCTCATCGAGACCAAAATGGTTTTGACCCTGTCATTTGAAGGCTATCTAACTAATACAGAGACCATGGACCAAGCTTGAAATCTGTGTAGAGTATGGCAGTGACCCAATAGGCACCAAAAGAATGGAAAGGACGGTGCTGATAATGCGTATGTAGATTGTCTTCGTAGTCCCTATTAACCTCCATGCAGTCATCTACAAGATTATTAACAGACTAAAGCACCACTCAACATTCAATAGCCTTTCCTTTGGCGCCTTTTGACGATGGCACCAGTCCCGGGTCCAACAATCCAACCTGCACAAGCACACCAGCCTGATCCCAATAAAGACTCTGGCGTGTAATCTGACCGGCAGTGAAGCTTGCCACCACAACGACGATGACACTAATATCTCGATCCGTGGGCGAAACACCAGGCAGCAACCATGGGATCTCAGCAGTATGTTTACAAGCAAATAACATCTCATCCACGATGCGATCCGCACCCACAGTGCGCGACAAAAGGCGGATGTGCTGATCAACCGGTCCGGCAGGAATATATACATGAGCGAAGAAATCTCTCAGGCTTGAGATATCAGAGCCTGTAATATACATATCAGTAAATTCCCAAACCAGATTGTAGAGAATAAAGCGAGAAAAGGGAAAGACTCACCCCCAGCCTGGGTAGGAATACACCTGACAAAAACCTCACCAGCCGGACACCCCATCTCACCATAATGGCCATGACCAGTCAACATCTCGACCGCCGACTCAGAACCATGACTGTTCTGATTCCGTTTTTGCGTCTCCAGCTCGCCAGTTACACGGTCCCAGTATTGTTCCCAGACAGTCTCGATATCAATAACGGCCCAGTGACTCCCGACATTGAATGAGCGCCGCAGACACGACAGCGCCCGACTCCACGCTAGCTGCGAGCTGATCTCGTCATCCGCGTTTAGGTCCACATCCACCTCGCCTACTTTCTCTTCGGCGACTTCCCGCTCCGCGAATCCAGCTCTGGAACCCGGGTACGTGTACACGTAGCAACGGTGCTTTTTCTTGTACGTCACGTCGCCTTCGGTGGCACTGAGTTCCATCCATGGCCACAATGCGCAGGTCTGGACTCGTGGGCCTGGGATATGAATTTGGATTGGGAGATATGTTGACTTAGCGGCTGGGCCGAAGATCGAACTTGTGTCTGAGCAACCTGGAGACGAGCAGTCCTCTTTTCCCCTGTAGGTGAATTGGTCTGTTGAAGAGAGGGGGTAGTAGGCTATTAGGGCACATAGGTGTGGGAATGGGTTTGTGTTGCTGGCTATTATGTGGTGTAAAGCGAGCAGGAGGTAGGCTGGTCGGTGATATGCTGAGGTATATGGTTAGCTTGGGTTTTGCTATATCTTGTAGGTCTGAAGTGCCTGCTTCGAATAGTGCAGCATATATTAAGAGAAGAAGAATAGTCTGATAGAATACGTACCCACTATCGCATACCGCTCTCCATTCTCGAGTTCGTCTTCTTTCTCGTGCACGATATTCTTCAGCACTTTTGTGTCCTTATCTTCATCCCCGCTGCCAAGAAAGGGGATATAGATCACTTGGAATCCTTCCGCCTGGAAGCGGTGGACTACGTGGGTATCGAACTGCACGGTATCGGAGATCAGGATGAGATGTCGAGGAGATGGCTCTTCATATCGCCAGCTGCGTCGTCTGCCGGAGCTCGTGCTCACTGTCCGATGTATTCCGTGCGGATGAGATGCTGCGGAGTTGGGACCCGTGGTGTCAGCGTCTAGATGTGGCGGGCTCCTGCTTGGGCTTTGGGCTCGGCGTCGAGTCAGGCGTTGAAATATGTTGACCATGGCCTGAATGTGGTAGTTGATGGAATGATCTGTAGATTGGGGATTCGGAAGGACATGTACCCCTGTTATTATAGACCGGAATACCTGTTTCCTGTCCGGGAAACTCGAATTGATGTTCTTGGTATTACATATGTCAAGAGAGAAAATGGATGCCGAGCGGATTGCCAATGCTTAGGGTCTTGGTGTGTGACGTAGTTGATGTTACAATTCCACGATAAGATAGGGTAGGGCTGCACATTTTCACCCGGGCATGCTTGGAAGACGCATCTAGTACGATGTGAGATGACATGTCAACAAAACGCTCCTCTTTCTATGTCTATCCAAAGAAATGATCTGCGCTATAGAAGAATCATCGCAATGCAAGATACCCATCTCACCACCCCGAATGGCATGATATATTTAACCCCACTTAATCGAAGCTCAACAACCACTCACGATCCTCGCTCACCTTCCCAGACATTTTACCGCTGTCAACAAGATAGCACTTGTAAGCCTCGCGCAGCAGACTTTCCCGCGCAACCTCACAATCCACCCGAATATCCTCCACCAATGCTTCCAGCGAGACATAATCAAACTCAGGCCGGATATAACCCAGGATCAGCAGGTTGAGTTTTGTTTTATAGAAATCCGGCAAGCGATTGAACTTAGTCTGACCCTCCTGTCCCGCAGCAGTGGGCGATGGTTCCGTGAGAGCGGGCATAATATGGATTTCCTGAAGTGAGCAACCGCGTCAGCCCAATACCCCCCCAAAACACGAGTTTCGACATTTGACGACATCTCGTCTAGTTTGTATCACATATTACATACCACAGACCGCACGGTGTTCTTATAGAAAGGATTATAACCAATACTCAACACGGCAGGCAAAACCACCGCAGTAGATGTGCTACACTCGGATGTCTCATGTTGATATGTTTTCGGATCGAGCGCTACAACACCGTAGTAGACACCGGTTGTCAGTTCTGGGTGCTTCTCGGAAAGGTCATCGGCGGGGATGTTGGCGGTGGGGATTCCGAGCTGTAGCCATCCGGGAGAGCAAGTCAGTGGAGGGTCTATTGTGCGCGTTGCGCTGTGCGATTATAGCAACGAGGTGTGGTTCCCAGACTCCTAGACGTACATCTTTGCTTCCGCGGCCAAATCCCTTGATCACTGGCCCTGACAGTCGCACTGGATAAGGAGGCTCCGGGCCTGCGTCAGGGCCGGCTACCGGGTCGCGCGGCTTGTCGGAGGGCATGGCGGATTCTGTCGGGTGAGGGTAGGGCAAAGCGTGGATATTAACACAGACAAATCTGCTAATAGTATCGTTTCGTTTGTGTGTACAGCTTGTGCGACTTAGCAATGGTTTGGTGTGATGCTGGCATTGAGTGTGTCTGAATACGATTAATCCTGGTGGGGGTTATCGCGATAAGGATAGTTACCTAGGTACATCGTGCATCGGGAGCCTGAGGTACCAGGCATCAATACACAAGCAACTCCAACGCTTCCAACAGGATACAGGCTTATTCTTTAGTTCTTAGCCTTGTTCGAGTATAGCGACTTCAAAAAGTACATACGTATGTATGTAGTTTGTGAATGGTCCTGCTAGCCAGACTCGGGTGGGTCTTTCGATACATTTGAGCTTTTACGTCCGCGCAATGCGCGGTAAGGTAAGAAAAAGAAAAAGAAAGCAAAAAGCACTGTTAAATGGTGTACGTATTGAAGTGGTAAAGAAAAAGCAAAAAATAATAATAATAATAATAATTCGAATTAGGGGAGCTGGTTACACCTGAGACAGGATAAGACCACGGGACTTAGTAGGGTCGGCTTTCCATGTGAGGTTCTCTGCAATCCCAAGGTTGGATTAAGCTTATTTTTGTTTAAAATTAGATCCATGGATGGTCTAGGGCTCAACGAGGTCAAAAGTGACCCCACTCAATATCATTGCATTATGCTCATACAGTAACGATCCCGTCCCGGAGATACCATTTTTTGTCCCTTTTGAGCGCCGCAAAAAGAAAATAAAACAAGAAAGCATATCAACAAGCCGGGAATTGGTTCCAGGGATCCAAGCAGCATAACGTATGTACGAGAACATATAACAGAAAAAGACCCTGTCCGCGAGTGGTCCGAAGGAAATCAACATCAAAGGGAATCATACAATCCCAGAACCAGGAAATATGTACCGGGTAAAACAGCAGAAGAAAAGAAGAAAAGAAGACAGGCCTGATGTTAGGCCTTGCCGAGGGTATGAAAGGGTAATTGAAACAAGATCAGAAAACAAAATCAAAAGAGATCAAATGCATGGCAAGAACTAGAAGATAGCGGATTAGCATGAGACCAACTCTAAAACTTTCGTGATCGTGGTTAGAGACTTACATTCATCACAATGAGCATCGGGATATCAAACACATCGCGTTTCACTGTCCAGCAGTACGCGCAATCGACCTTTCCGTCCTTGAAACCGAGCTGGTTCATGCCAGCCTCGCCAGCAATGCCACCCTTGCGGAGGTGGTTGTTCCACTTTCCGTTATCATCGGACTGTGCAACCTCCATGTCCTCCTTGGTCTTGTATTTGAGCAACTTGCACCGAGTCATGACACTACCACGAGAATCGCCGAATGCGAGACGCGCAAAGTCCTCGTAGAACTCTACGACGCTGTCATCGTCGAGGAGCTCGGCCAAGAATACCGGCTGGGGGCGTCCAGTGCCGGAATTCTCTAAGGTAGAGCCGCGCGGTGTGAAACTACCGCGTGACGTTGTCCCGGACTGGGGTACGGCTGAACCACCAGTGTTGACATTAAGGTTTGTCTCTTTCCCTAGAAGCACGTCTTTCTTCCATCCGGTTAGGATGCTGAACTCCTTGCCTACGGCGGCAATCTCGCCGGTGCGTCGGCAGACGATGGTCGGCGTCCCACATGCATTGATGAAGTCCTCGTACTCCCAGAGCGTTCGCTGGAAGCATTTTTCCATGAAGATGAGGTCATCGCGATTAAGGGTCTTAGTAGTCGCGATAAAAGAGGGTCGAATAGAGGCAAGCGCCTTAGCAATCCGCACGGTCTTCTGCGGCGTAAAGCGACGTTGAATGAAAGCAGTCAGGTTGTGGAAGCCACTTGTGTAAGCATAGGGCTCCTTCACGCTTTCGTAAATCGAAGAAGGATTGCGGTGGCGCCGTTTAGGACCGACCTGCAGATTTGGGTGTTTCAAGATCGATGCTGTCACCTGGCGTTGTCCATTCGGCACCAGGCTGTTGGACTTCGGGGCAGGAGCGATATTGTTGAATGGGCCGTCGTCAAATGCAGCCGTTGGAATGTTCGGGCTTGGGGCCGAGCCAGGACTAGTGAAGCTTGCTGGCCCACTTTCGATGGCAAACGCATGTGGTGCATTTGCTTTCATGTGTTCAGGGAGCATGGTATTTGGGGCATAGACACCGCCGACATTCACATGCTGGCCCGAGGCCGGTCCGGCCGACCATTCATTTAGGAGAGGATCGCCGAACATGAAAGGTTGATTTCCCGGGCTTTCTCCAAATCCAGGAGCTGGTGTGGAGAACTGGGCTGATCCACTTCGGCCGATCGACCCTCGCTGTCCTGCAGAATCAGTAGGAGAGTCACCGGCCGCCCCGGTAGCCATATGCCCAAGCATGCCGAATTCCAGAGCACCGTATCGGTTTTCAAAGTTCATGCTCGAGAGATCGAAGTTGAAGAGCGCTGGATCACTGGGATCAAAAAATGGCCCTGCAAAAGGATTTTGGGACTGACTTGTATCCCCAGAGAGAGCAGTACTCGGAGTAGGCTGCTGGTTCACAGTCGATGAAAGACTCGGATTTCGACCATTGGTGCTGCTCTTCATGTTAAAAGTAGGTGAAACGGGTGATTGCGTCGTAAAAGGGCTTTGGCCTATGGACGATTCTTGGTAGGGATTGTAAGATCCTGTCTGCGTCTGGGGCGTAGGGTAAAAGTTGTTATTCGTGGGATTGGTTGGCTGTTGGGGATGTTGTTGGCTGTGTTGCTGGTTGGAGTTGACAGCATTTGTGCCATTTCTAGATATAGGCAGATTATTGCGGAGCGTATTGTTGTATAGATTGGTGTTGCTGCTAACAGCCGGCATCAACGCCCCATCAGGGGCATCATGGAGATACTTGGCCTTTTTGCGAACACCGTCATGGCAAGCATCTTGCAGACCACGTTTGATGCAACGTTGACACGGTCGTTCGTCGCCTAAACCCAATATATATTAGTCAGATGCCTAGTAACGGCGAGGGTTAGTGTATCATCATACCGCAAGTCAAATGAGCTCGTTGGCATGCAAAGCAAGCTCGCCGGGCCTTCTTCCGTCGCGGTCGGGAGGGATCCTTGGCATTAGCTGCTTTGCGGTCCGCCTTGCTATCGGCATTAGTTTTGGGCTTTACGACCATTTGTTCGTGCTCTGTGATATCGGCGGAGTCACGTTCTCCACTGTAGTCCCCCGCAGGAACTGGGGAGCCGTTTTTGGTCTCCATGTTCATTTCGGCATGAATCCCGAGAACGGATGATCTATGGACGCGTCCACAAAAGTGAGGTAAATCGGTGATTCAAACCCCGTAGGCCACTTTCCGTGTCTTCTTGTGTTTATCTAAAGAAACAAAGCGTGGTGGCGACAATACCAATGATACCATGCGCGCTTCGATCTCGGCGGGTGAGCGGATCCACGTGCGAGATACAGCCCAGCTTGTGATAGAGGAAAAAGGAAACGATCGCAAATTGCTAATCGTCCGTGCTGAGACTCGAAATCCACCCAAAATCACCTCGCGAAGGTCGGAGGGGTCTCCAGGTCTTGGTTCCTATAATCGCGCGTTTGCGACTACAGTTGGTGGGGAATCGGAGGCGGAATCACGGCGAGTCGAGTCACGGGTGTAACGGGGGACAATCGACTGAAGATGCGACGGATGTACGATGATCTGACACATTGAAGAATTTCAATGTGGTTTGTAGATGGGGAGAAAAATTGGCGCAAAGCTGACAGCAGAAAAATCCCGCAACGGTTTCGGGGCTGAACTGAGAGTGGAGAGGTGGACGAGTCCGTTCGGTTGCGGGGAAGATATGAAATTCTCTCCAAATGCGAGAGCCGTGCCGATGCAAGGCCGATCGATAAGTTGGGGAAAGAAAGAAAGTCGAGTGGCAATGCAAATATTATTCGCGGGGAAGGTTGAAGAAGAAGTGGATGACTCTGAGAATGGGCTTCTCGGAGTGTTCCCGTGACTAGTGTCTAAGCAACAGTTTTAACACGAACACAGTCCAATTGTAAAGGACTTGTAAAGGACTAAATGAGACTATGACTGACGAGATTTTTAATATTATTTTTTTAATATTTATTTGACAATTTCTTTTGTTTATTTTAGCGCTCTGTTTGGCTCTAAAAAGGCGCAGGGCTGGCTATGTTGTATACTTCGTATGTAAAACAGCCACTATTTTACCTAATTAAGTGGGCTATTTTCTGTTTTTTTCTTTTCTTTTTTCTTGCTACCCAACGTAATCCACGTTGGGCATGTTTTAATTTACAAATATATCTCTACTCAAAAGTCCTGAGAGTGTATTGTTCTTCAACTTCTTCAATATGAAAGGACTATGTACATCATACTCACATGCTGACGTTCAGAGCAACGGTCACTGGAGGCCGGCATTTGATTATGCCAAGTATTACAGCTTTCACAGCATTACCGGAAACAACAGGTAATTTAAGCGCGTCCACGAGCTCTGATTGGCCAGGTTATAAATCCTCCGCCAGATCGGGTTCAGCGCATACCGGATTGACCTATACTATTAGTAACCCCGCAGGGGAATTGCGCACGTGCGGGAACTTCCAGGTCGATTGTATACTTTAGACCTTGTTCTCCTCTTAAATGACTAAACGTTGAATGCAAACCTTGGAAGTATCTCCAATTGAGTCATTAATCCTTCTGCCAAAGCCAAATCCATCCCGAGAAACCCCGCTCCAGACTTTCCACAGTTCTCGGCATTGCGCTCCGATCCCGTTTTGCTCCGAGGCTGGCTGAGTATGCTCTGCCGAGGCTAGAAGGCTTTCAATGTATCGCTCAGCTATGACGATTGCTATAGAGGAAGGATTGTCATGTCTGCCTGCAGCAGGGGTTAAGTTGGTTGGGGATGACTGCCTGTGACTGGATTTCAAGACCACATGACGCTCGTATGCTTCGCAACTGGCCTGGTAGACTGGGGGGTTGCCGTCGGAGAATTAAAGCCCGGGCCAGGTTCGTCCAACTTCTATTCTTGGAGTGGGTATCTATTATTCCTGGTGCACCAAGCGCGCTAGTGGCATCAAAGGCTTCATGGTCTGCTTGGGGCCAGGAACGGCCAGATCGAATATGCAAGATGTCTCTACGTATGGAATCAAGTGGAGCTAGGATGTGAAGCATATATCCTTGCCGATCATGTGTACTATTGACTGTGATTTTCTGCATTGGCTTTTGAACCGCAGGCGGTACAGCAGCTGGAGGCGTTAGGTTTTGATCAATTGTTGCAGGCCAGGTTGACCCTATCATCCTCAGTAGCCAAACATCTCAGTCCAGGAGTTTCCCAACATCTAGTCATGGGATGCCGTGTTCATCGCCTCCGGCACACCGTGTCCAGGTGAAACTGTTTGGTAAACCGTTGAGATGCAATGACACCGAGGATAGACCTGTGGCTGTCCTCGTAAAAGAGCTATCCGGCCAGCAACCAACTTGCTTGAGATTAATGTATGTATGGGGGTATCATATGTGCACGGAAGTACTGATCACGCCTGTGATTTCGCGAACCGGCTCTTACTTCGGATCCAGCTACCGTACCGAAAGAATAAATACCTATTATGAATGTCAGTACAACGTTCAGTGGACAGAACAGCTTGTTTTGAGTTATCTGTTGTCAGAGCCACAGGCAACTGGAATATCAAAATTCCATGAGATGACTTGCTCGAGGTTCAAGATGCAGGGGAGTAAATAGGGAGGCCATAGCGTAAGAGGAAATCAAATATATCAAAACCAGAACTTACGGAAAAGGGGTCATGACAAGGGTTAGAAACGCTAGCAAGGAAGTTGCCCAGTGATATCCGAGGTTGTTATACACTGCATAGCCGTTAGCTATAATGGTTACGTCCCAACTTGTGTGCAGGCAAGAATATAGCTGTCAAGCATTGAGGAAGAGCTACAGATAGGCCTGTTCAAAATGCAACGCATCGACCCGCATTGGAAAGATGCGCTGCATGCAAAGCACGGGCTTCCAACTCTTGTCCCAGCATGGAAAGAGCGCGGACACTTACTTTGCATTCCGAATAGTGGGAATATGCCTCCAAAGGATGACCGAGTGAAGCTGTTCGCTGCCAGAGCGCTGGCGGCAAATGTTGGATACGCATCGACAAGGAATGTGAAGACTCCCGAGTACACCAGGATTGTCCTAGCAGTAACACGATCCATTAGCACCGCAACAGAGAAAGCCAGAAGATAGACAGGGATTGTAAAACCAACGGGTGGTCGCCCGGTCAGGTGAGGTTCTAAGGTTGATCTTACCCAGCACCAAAAACAGCACTGCCAATGATAGGCGCAATCCAATGGACATTAGGGTAGATTGTCCAAGCAAAAATGAAGAGACCTATAGTAACCAAGGGTCCTCCCAGAATCGCTATTCCATCGAAGTCAGCCATCATTTTTCCTAGCCTTGGCACCTGAGCAATTCGTTGGCAAACTTACCTGGGGGCAGTCGCCACTCTGGCTGGAAGTCGTCGAGCTTGTCCGTGGCTTTCTCATGGTTACGCTCCAAGCGAGCATAGTTGCGGCGCCAGATTGGATCCGACAAAATGGCTATAACCATTCCGACAAAGAGACCAAGGAAACACAGTCCACGTTGCCATATTACGAGCCCATATACCTCGGAGAAAACTAGCTGGAAAGCACCGAAGAAGAGGTACAGGATACCCAATAGGATGGCCGAGAAAATGCAAAGGCATAGACACATGGGTTCCAATGTCAGGAGCAAGATGGGCCGGTACATGGAATTCATGACCGTACGGGCCACAGAGCGCTGCAGCTTTTCGATTGGAGCTTTCCATCGATCGTCTCCGGTCTCCTGGCGCAGCTTCTGCGCCTTGCGCCTCAGGAGTCTGGAACATTCTTAGCGTCGCAATTATTCCAATATTTGGAAATACATACACTGGGTGATAGGTCTCTGGGACGAAGAATATTATAGAGGCGAGCATTCCTCCCGTCCAAATCAGGAGCACATAAAACGTCCAACGCCTGCAAGTGGTATAAGCTTCAATAGTTACCAGAATTCGAAATGAGCACATACCATGTGGTGAATGCATTAATGAAGCCACCAACCCTAGTGGTTGTTAGCATCGGAATCATGTCGTGAAAGTCTTGTCTTCCGGAAAGAGACCTACAGAGGACCGACTTCGGGGCCCACAAATGGGCTCGCAGTGTAGAGCATCATAGGAAGGGCAAGTTCATGGCGATCGAACATGTCACCAACAGTACCCCCAGCAACACTCAAAAAGGCACTGCCTGACAGTCCGTTGAAGAACCGACAGACAAGCATTGTCTCAGTATTCTTAGCCACCGCGCACGGAATAAGCCACACGAGAAACAGCGAGAACGAAACGATATAAATGTTTCTCCGGCCATAAAACTGAGCAAGACCAGATCAGTAACTTAAATATTTCGCAGCAAAGATCCCAAACAAACCTCAGATAACGGACTCAGAAAGAGCGGACCAATTCCTAAAATGAGAAACGTCAACACAGAATCCAGCCCGCGAAAGACGACAAGATCAGCACGAACCAAGACCCCAAATAAAAAGCGACAATCCAAGAGTCGCAACTATCTGCGAACACCCAAACTCACTCATCAATTGGTCATATGTCGTGGTATACATCGAAGACGCACAAGTCCTATATTCGGCCGATCAGCTTCTGTGCGGCGCAGAGAAAGAAGACTAAACCGGTGGTCTACTTACACGCAAAGCGAACCCATCGAGACAATAATGACAACCAGCCACCTTCGGGCTTTGCTCATATTGCGCGGATTCATAGGATCGTTATCCTCCCAGCCCACAGTATACGCTTCATCCTCACTCGCCACTGCAGCCTCGTCGACTTCATCGCCGCCAATACTGACGCCGTCGTTCAATGACCAGCTGCGTTCTAAGGACCTGGATGTAACTGATTTAGAGGCATTCGAGCCCTGTTTCTGGAGTGGTGCACTGCTTTTATCGTGGGTACCGGTGATCGGAGCGTAAGTCACTTCGTCGGATTTGGTGCCGTCGAATTCGTTGTCGCTCTTATCGCTAGAGTATCTTTGGGGGCCAGTGTGGGCTTTTTCTTCGCTGATGTCTGGGTGCGACACGTCTGTACTTGACCGCGGAGACATACTCGAGCAGGTGGCCAAACGGTCAAAAGTCAGGCTTGCTCATCTAGTTTGTTTTTGTGTTAGCGATGAAGTCATCGAAAACAAAACGAATGGTTTGGAGCTACCTAGGTATATGTATGGACTGGATATGTGAGTCACTACCTTGCGAGAGAAGGAATTACTATTAGCGTCTAAAATGGAAATCAAAAGTCCGAGCTGATCAATCAATGGCGATCCCGGGGATAAACAGCTCTACTGGGGCCTAATTCCGCGATCTCGAAGCCGACCTCGGGATCCCGTATAGCCAATAATAATAGCCTTGAACATCACTAACTGTATTTCTAACATGTATAATTCTACCTAGTCTAGGTCTAACGAATGCATTGACATTGTCTTCAGCGTTTTAACTGGGGCATTGGTGCCAAGAGCTTAAACACGTGTGGGATGATGCCATGTGGTACAGCACAAACGTACATACATAAAGTCTCCGAGATGAAAACTCCGAAACAGAGTCGAGACAAGTATGAAAACATGATAGAGATAGAGATATGTTCAATTAAGCTAGAGCTAACACTACTACGGAACAGAATCAATTCATCAATGTCGCTCCCAACCTTGGAAGGGACCAGGTTCCCAGACAAAAACCCAACAAAAAAGTAGTAACCAAAGTCCCGTGTCTCCGAGCCATCCCTAAACTCCTGATAGTCATCCAATTGAACGCTATCCCCAAAAGAAAACACCGGATCTCAAATCGAGATATTCCACAGAACCATCCCAAAGTCGAGCTGTACAAGAAAAGAAAGATGCGCCAATAGATCCCAAATTTTGGTCAAGAGGACACACCCTCTACAGAGCCTGACTGAGCTGGCTCATGGCACCAGAAGCGTTCTCCTCGGCCCAAGAGCCCCAGAGTGCCTGCTTGCCACTAATCTTGAGGGGACCACCGATAGACTTGGCGCCCTGGTCAACCTTGACAGCATCTTTCGTGGCCAGCACCAGGACTTCGAAGAACATCTTAGTAGCATCGGCCTTGCTGGACCGCTGCTCGGGAAGAAGATCCTGGAACAACACGTTCTTCTTCTGCTGGGTGGCCGGGCTACCAATCTTCTCGCGGAGAATGTGCACAGCGTGCTTGGTGCCCATTGAGACCGGCTCTGTATCCACGGGGTGCGCAATAGTATCGTCCAGCTCGTCCATGGGCTGGTTCATGTCTTCGTCAACACTCAGACGCAAGGCGTGGTGGTCTTCATCATCTCCAGGGAATTCAATCTCAGAGCGCTGGTTCATAGTCGTATCAAGAGCGATGCCCTCGTCAATTGGGACGATGGCTTCCTCATCACCAAGCTCAAGGGCAGGAACGTCGACGGCAGCAACATCCATGTCGGAAATGCCACTGTCGCGCTTGCGCTTCAGCTCACCGGCCTTCTTGACGGAGTCCAAAGAGAGCATGCCGCGCAGCTCGGGCGCCCATCCGCGCCCACGGTCCTCGCCAAACACACTAGACACAAAGTTGCCATTCTGCTGTCTGGTCATGAGGGTGAGCAGGACAGGGTCACGAGGCAAAAATGACGCGGGCTTCAAAATTGCAGAACGGTCATTCTGCTGGTCCTTGATCTTGGAGCTAGAGATTGCGACTTCCTTGTCTAGTCCCATAAGCTTCTGACGCTTGGCACGCTGACCCTGCTGGGCGCTAACGGCATCAGGGGTTGCAGACACATCTCGGTTGAATTCCTCTTCAAGCTGATTCATTTGATCAGATCCAGCGTCAGAAAGGGGGCTTTCGGAGTCACGTTCGAATCGGTTGTCGGCGGCACGGGGTGTCTCGCCACCACCAAAGTCGCCGTCGTTGTTGAAGTCCATGGGGCCATCCGGCAGTAGGTCGTTCAGATTGTCATGGACATCATCACCAAGGTCCATTTTATCGAGAGCCTCATCATCACCAAGATCCAGTCCCAGATCGTCGTCGTCATTGAATTTTCCAGCGTCATTGAAAAGGTCTTCCTCCACGGGACGAGGAGCGGGGGCATCTCGACCAATTTCCATAGTCGGGTCATTTCCAAGTGGCAATTCATCCTCACCCAAGTCAAGATCAACAAGGGAAGGGTCTTCAAGGCGTGCAGGTTCCTGAGAAACAGAGCGGCGGAAGCTACTGTCTGGGAGGAATTGACTTCCAAAATCCATGCCACCAGGGCGTTTGGCAGCAGGCTCCAGGTCTAGGGTTTGAGGGAAGAGCAGAGAGGTATCAAGGTTGGTGAAAAGGTCAGATTCAGTAAGAACATCGGGAAGAGTAATGCCGCCTGGAGCGACAACAGTCGAAGTCATGTCATTGTTGTTTGTGAGACGGAAAGCCTGATATATGATTAGACTGTACCAAATCAGTATTGGTCTAAGGAGTGCGTACCATTTTAATCTTCATTAGAGCTTCATTGCAATCATCGAGGAGGTAGCGAGCCTTGCGGCTGTAAATTCGAACCACACCCAGTAGCAATTGGCCACTCAACCGCAGAGCCATAGGGGCTTGACCCTGATCAACAATAGCATTGACACTGCTCTCGATATCCGACTGCAGGATATGCGACTTCGAGAGTTTGCGTTCGATGTTAGCCGACAACCAAACGCGAGCCAACGGCCCGGTTTTCGACAGGAGGGTCTCGGAATAGAACATAGTGTGTTTGTCGCAGCGAGATACTCCGCAACAGCAAAATGTCTTCCACCAAATTCAGTAGGCGAAAAGACCCGCCCGGCGCGGGGGTGAGGTGTAGAAGGGCGACGCGCTGAAGCCGGGAAAACAATAACCTGTGCGATGACTCGCACTCAATAATTGTTATGAAAAGGTAGATATGTGACTAAAAGGATAAAAAGTTTATCACTCGAACGTGTGTATTCAAGACATCGAAGACGATGAAGATTGGGAGGGTATGTGCGCGCGAGGGATATCTTGGAGTTGGCTGAGAAACCAAGGAGGAACGGAAGATGCGCGTCGGTGGGAATATCAGGTGGCAGCCGTGGCCTGGGCGGGAATTTTGCTGATGTAATTGAGGGGGCTGGGAATGTCTCGAGTCACGTGTATCGTACACAAAGGAGAGCCTGTACGAAGCATCACAACAATGAATTTTGCTAGTGAAAAGGCTAATGTCAGAGTGAGGTAAATAGATAAAAAAGCATCAATAACTTCCAAAAAAAGTTTTCAGGAAATCATAGAAAACTCATATATAAATCAATGCTCTTCTGGTGTACATCGAATACTCCGCCCTACACGTGATACCTTGCGCTAGTCTATATGTAGTAACCGGATAAACTCCCTACCCGAAATAGCTAGGCCGCAACGGGTAAAGCATCATCATGGGATTAGCCTCTTCCAAGTGGACTCGATGCTCTGAATGGGATTATTTCGCGGTTTGGATTATAGCAAAACGCTCTTTTCATTTGGTTTTTTGGTCCCAAGTCATCGGTCGGTCCCTTGTTCGTCGTCGACCGACTTGCGCCAACTCCGCAAATCCAGCAATTAGTCTAGCCGCCCCCGTGTGAAGCTGCTGCCAGATCGCATCTAACGTGGATTTTGCCGAAGCATAACTACTCAATTCTTATCGCAGCGGCATGAAAATCACTTCTCGACATATCTAACGTCTTATTTGATCGACTTTAATAATCCATCCTACAAAGCATGAGCAATGTCAAGGTCCGCAACACCTTCATTGCCTTTGCATAATGCATCAAACGCCGACTTTCTTCGGCCTCCCTCCACAACGCCCATGACCGGACGGCCAAGTGCTCCATCGTCGGTAAGTATTCTTGCTTAGTTCACGTACTACATGTGATACATACTTCCTCTACCTCTTAACGCCGTTGGACAATGGAGTTTCTAACACGCGGTCTTATTCTGTACCAGACATCCACCTCAACATATTCGTGGCTCGAGCCTCATGAAACTGCCGAGCGACTACGAACCTCCCTTTTACACGGCCTAACACCAGCCGAGGCAGAGATACGCTTGGCCAGAGATGGACCGAACGAGCTTCCCCACGATGAGCCGGAACCCCTCTGGTTGCGGTTCCTTAAACAATTCAAGGAGACGCTGATTCTCCTGCTTCTTGGCTCTGCTGGAATCTCTTTTGTGATGGGCAATTATGACGATGCGATCAGTATTACTCTTGCGGTAACAATTGTTGTGACCGTTGGCTTTGTCCAGGAGTATCGGTCGGAAAAGTCGTTAGAGGCATTGAGCCGACTGGTACCCCATTATGCCCATTTGATTCGTGATCTTCCAACATCTTCCTCCGCTGCAACTGATAATGGTGGTACATCGCCCCTGGGTTCGTCCATGGAGATGGATGAAATACGGAGCAAAAGTCCAGGCTCGGCGTCTGCCGCGGTCAAGGCTTCTTCAACCGTCCCCGCGAACGAACTTGTGCCTGGAGATTTAGTTCTCTTCACTACCGGAGACCGTATTCCCGCTGATATTCGAATCACCGCAGCAACAGATCTCAGCATTGACGAGTCGAACTTGACTGGAGAGAACGAGCCTGTAGCGAAGTATGCAGAAGCTCTGCGCAGCGCATCTGGCAGGGCCACTCCAGCGCCAAAAGGAGTAGAACCACCTCGATCTCCGTTCTACGATGCACCAGCCACTGGTGCTGTTGGTGCTGACATTCGGTTAAACGAGCAGCACAACGTTGCGTTCATGGGTACACTGGTCCGCTCAGGCTATGGCCAGGGCATCGTTATCTCGACCGGCGCGAGGACGGAATTCGGCAGCATATCAGCTTCTCTACAAGAAATTGAGAGCCCTCGAACACCCTTACAACTATCCATGGATCGTTTGGGCCAGGAGCTAAGTTATATCTCTTTCGGTGTCATTGCATTGATCGTGGTCATCGGTCTTATACAAGGTCGTAAGATTCTCGAAATGTTCACAATCGGTGTTTCGCTGGCTGTTGCAGCGATCCCAGAAGGCTTGCCTATCATTGTCACTGTCACGCTCGCTCTTGGCGTCCTGCGCATGGCTAAGAGGGGAGCGATCATGCGAAGACTCCCCAGCGTTGAAACCCTTGGTTCTGTCAATGTCGTCTGCTCGGACAAGACTGGAACTCTCACTCTCAACCACATGACAGTTACCAAAATGTGGCATTTCGACTGCCCAGAACCATTCGAGGTGCAAAGAGAAATGACCTCGGTGATTGCTCCTGGCCCTGCAGCGCGGACAATCCTTCGCGTTGGTAATATTGCAAACAACTCTCGTTTGTCACGGATTCACGCAAACTCCCCAGCTAGTGCATCTTCTGCGGCAGTACTTTCTTCAACCGTCAACAGTGATTCGGCAGCTGCCAAGAGCCGATGGGTGGGTCAACCCACCGATGTGGCAATTCTGGATTTAATGGATGCACTGGGGGAAGATGATGTGCGCGATCGTATCAGTGCTCGCGTCCATGAGACCCCTTTCAGCTCCGAGCGGAAATGGATGGGTGTTGTTATTGGCGATCCGAATGGAGGTCCCCATGTTGCCTATATCAAGGGTGCTCTCGAACAGGTCCTAGCACGATCGGATACTTATCTCACCAAGGATGGTCGAGAAGTAATTCTAGACGAGCCCCGTCGCAAAGTCATCCGGGAGGCAGCAGAGAATATGGCATCAGAGGGCCTTAGGGTCCTCGCTTTTGGCAGTGGGGTTGTTCGTGATATGTCTAGAGGTGGCAGGGGCTTTGGCAGTCGGTCGTCCCCGAAGATCGTCCAGGGCGATGATGACGAGCGATACAACGGCTTGGTCTTTGCTGGGCTGGTGGGTATGAACGACCCACCGCGTAAAGATGTGCACAAATCCATTCGACGCTTGATGTCTGGTGGCGTCAGAATCATCATGATTACTGGCGACGCCGAGACAACAGCTGTAGCCATTGCCAAGAAGCTTGGGATGCCAGTTAGCGATTCCCCGCATGCACGATCGGTCATCGGAGGCGATGAACTCGAACGCATGACTGCCACCGAACTTTCTCAAGCGATCTCAACGGTCTCGATCTTTGCGCGTACTAGCCCAGACCACAAAATGAAGATTGTGAAAGCACTTCAAGCCCGTGGCGATGTAGTTGCCATGACCGGTGATGGTGTCAACGATGCACCGGCTCTGAAGAAAGCTGATATAGGTATTTCCATGGGCAAGCTTGGCACCGACGTTGCCAAGGAGGCAGCGGACATGATTCTGACGGACGATGATTTCTCGACTATCTTGCGGGCAATCGAACAGGGCAAGGGCATATTCTATAACATCCAGAACTTCATCACATTCCAGCTTAGCACCAGTGTGGCTGCACTCAGTCTTGTACTGCTGAGCACCACTCTTGGCTTCAAGAATCCGCTGAATGCTATGCAGATCTTGTGGATCAGTGAGTATTCCTACGTCTAATTTCATTGCCCGTTTGTCTAACAAACATTGCAGATATTCTCATGGATGGTCCACCCGCCCAGTCCCTTGGCGTCGAGCCCGTCGACCCTACTATCATGAACCGCCCGCCACGACCCAAGACAGCCCGTGTTCTGACAAAGCCTCTGATCCAGCGCGTTCTCACCTCAGCCATGATCATCATGATCGGCACGTTGTCCATCTACATCCACGAAATGGGTGATCTCACCGACAGCGGCAGCCCCATCGAGAAGCGCTCCCGCATCGTCACCGCGCATGACACCACCATGACATTCACCTGCTTCGTTCTATTCGACATGTTCAACGCATTGACCTGCCGCAGTGAGGGCAAGTCCGTCCTGCGCGGTGAAATGCCACTGTTCGGAAACAAAATGTTCAATTACGCTGTTCTCGGCTCATTAGCCGGCCAGGCCTGTGTGATATACCTGCCGTTCCTGCAGCGCATCTTCCAGACCGAGGCTCTTGGCTTCGCGTCCCTATTCAAGCTGGTCTGCATTGCCAGTTCGGTGTTCTGGGTGGATGAAGGCCGTAAGTATCTGCATGCGATCCGTCGTCGGCGCGGGGTGGGTTCCGGGTATAGCGTCAATGTCTGATCTGCCGATGCCACCAATGTACGGTTCGGATTGCCTGTTACGATTTTAGAGGTGTCCATGCCATAGGCGTGTGTAGTTTTATCATATTTGGATTGATATCCCCATATACATAATAGAATCGTCGGTTGTCGACATGCATTTGTGTTTCTCATAAGTGATATATGCAAGTCGGTACAGTTTTGTGAGTATGCGATACTGTTCAAGCCGGTAGTAGTCGGTCGCTTACGCAGTCTCTATCCTTGATGCAGTCCAATAGTCCTATTCATTAGGTCTAGAATAGTGTCAAGTGGAATTCCAGGCCTTCGAGGTTCTTCTACGGTGTCTTTCTGCATGTCTTTCTTTGATGATTCCACTTTTTTGGTGCTGTAGCTAGCGCGGTGAAAAGGATCAGCCGTAAACATTGAATACGTGTGGTGAAAAATATGTAAAATGCGCAAAGCCACATTTCCATATATACATGCGACTGGTCCAGCCGGTGATGGCAATATATAACCATCCTTTACCAGATTAAATGCCATTGCCAGCATATATTAAAGCTTAACAGCGGTTGTTTTCTTGAGGGGCGGAGCTTCGAGGACCCAAAGCTCCCGCCTATCTCATCAATGGCTCCTTCTGAGAATATCTATTTGGCGGAAAGATACGTACTCTCTTATTGACGAGGGATACCAACTGCAATACCTTCGAGTTCCAGGAGATAATCTTGGTCATTCTCCGACTCCGTTTCTACATACCTGCTATGAACGGTATTGAGGGAAATGAACTACATAGGTATGATTCTCTTACCCATGGAGCAAAAAGCAAACTCTACGGTGTATATTATATAGATAATATATCTTTCGGGTGCAAAAATTCAGTGACCGACGCAGGGATCGAACCTGCAATCTCTTGATTCGTAGTCAAGCGCCTTGCCATTGGGCCAGCCGGCCTGCTAGTTATGTATCTTCAGCCTAAATGTGCACTATAAGCGAAAGCTAAAATGGGACCCGCTCCGGATGCGTCCCAAGGTCTGATTGGTGCGCTCGTAATCGTCCAAATTTAGTATTTGTTATTAAATAATTGTAAGTAGAGTACCTCGGGTTCTAATCTTTTGCTTTGGTGTGGAGGGTATATGTAGTTTGTTCGGATTTGTGAGTATCAAGCCTACCTAGGTATGTCTTCCAGGCAATTCCCATAAGGTACAACCCGTGGATGGGCTATATTGGTATATACTACTCCGTATTCTGTAGTCGGTATATAACCAAGTTAGAGAGGGTCCGCTCTCAAAGATATGGGGATTTCAAACTAGCATCGCTATAAATACTCCGATTGTGAAAAATGTCGAGGAGAATTGATCTTGACCTGTTCCAACAAAAATCTACGAGTGCGGAGACAGGATTAGGCTCAAGCCGAGTGAATGGAAAATGTGGAACGCACGGCTGCAGAAACCCATAAATTTCCCTAGCCAATTCGAAGCGGACAAAGGGAGTTTGATCAGATTGGGTTAGCAAAGGACTTCGATTCTGGTTCATCCTTTCGTGCTGGGTTGGAAGAAAGAAGGATAGCAAATGGATTCACATGTTGTTAAAAGCTACTTGAGCCATGGCATACCCATCCCCAGAAGCTTCTATCGCACTGAAAGACAAATTTTGATCTCGAATAAGCGACGCCACATCACTGTATCGGTCTGTCCAACATCCCTGTATCACGGCACCACCAGTAAGACCCTTAACTGAAGGATATTTTTGAGACGCAAAGAGAGTGTCTACTCGTTCTTCGTAGTCATTCCTCTCTGCCACAGATCGGAATGGCCCAGGCGACTTGTAGGGCCAGTGGCCGGTCATGATCGTGTAGAAGACCGACCCGAGGCTGAATATGTCCACAGCCTCTGTGGACACCCATGGCTTGCACGGATTGAAAAAGCCGGAGTCGGGGAGATGGCCACCATCTATGTCGCCATTCGTCGACCCTCCAAAATCACATAGTAGAAGATTGGGCTTGCTCTTGGAATCGGAGTGTAATAACAAATTCTCTGGCCGCAAGTCGGAATGAATGACTCCCTTTTGGTGGATATAGTGGACGGCTTCTGCTGCCTGGTAACACCATTTCAAACGAAGAGATAGGTCGATAGCATCATTATGCTGGTCAATGTAAGCCTGCAGATTACCATCGCTAGCTTCGCTAAAGAGCAATCCACGAGGTTCCTCAGAGATACCGATATAGCTACAGTAGAAATAACATTAATAATTGGACCGCCTGGCGTTTAGCTGACATACCATATTATTCTAGGGTGCGTCCCTAATATATCGAAAAGTCGTTCTTCAACCTCGAAACTGCGCTTGATGTCCTTGACCAATGAGGATGCATCCGCCGCTCCGGAATACCACCACGAACACCTGGGGCATTTGACAACGATACCCGGTTTCAGTCTCACTATCAATGAAGTCGATCCTTGGCTCAAGGTTTCACCGAGCTGAGGTTCATAGAGGACCGGGTCTGCTATTTTGCCTGGCAAGACAGCTCGATATTCTTCACTTGATCCCAAAACGTCGTTCTTTGCGACGGCAGGAGAGTCATTTTCCGCTAAGGGGTGTCTGCACCTCTCAATATCGTCACTCTTTCCACGTGTGAACAAATAATTTCTGATGGGCAAGGGTAACATGCGACCAAAGATGCCAAAAGAACTATAGAGGTAGTACTTTAGTAATTCATGAAAAGCCGAGCAACATCTCCAGAAGTGCCCCAACATTTTGGAGGGCTATAAGGAGGGTGTTCAACAGCCACCTGAAAAGCGTCCAAGGGTGAATCTGTCACATGATCGACGGTGAAAGCAAACACCTCAAGCGCTTCCAACAAACTCGATGGAAGCCTGCAACCGCCAGAAGAATGGGTGTTATTTCGAGATAAATATTGGGGATTAGTAGAGGGACACCTCTTTCAGTAATGGGACACAGGGGTCGGTGCCGAAGACATCAAGACATCCATCCATAACAAAATCTCCGCAGAAGGTCTATCAATGTCTTCGATAGATATCAGCTTCGTAATCCCCTAAGACCAATTATGCCATAAACTACCCATTCGCGGTCTTCCTCATTCCACAGATCTTGCTATCTTTCTTGTGCAAATACATTCCCTCTCCCGAACACTATCTTGCAGCTATGGTTCCTTCTACCAAACGAATTATTCTAATCACTAGGTATGCAGCTGCCTACCTTGGAACCGGTGCCTGGTGAGTGTGACCTTGCAACAACCTTGGAAGCGGATAATTACTCCCGAGGTCAATGTGGAGAATTCTGGGCCAGGGCCGGGCCGTCCTGATCGGGCCAATTTCCATGGATCACTCCGGAGGTAAGATGCAGCTCGCCATCTGATGCAACACTGGCTGGATATTGTTCCATGAGACCTGATTCTGTACAGTGGTTTTTGCTGACTCCTGCTGCTGCTGTATTTGGCAGGGCTCTCTTTCAAGCCTTTGTCTTAAGCCTTTGTCTTTTGCCGCGATAGCCTGCTGTGTTGTAGTTTTAAGCCAATGTAGTGTGGGGCTTAGTTACAGAAGAATTGGAAACTGATATCTAAGCAATGCCACTGCCAGTATAACGCTACTATGTCCTTCCTCGAAGCTCACCGACTTCTACAATTGACCATGAAGGTTCTAGACCTTGAAAGCACACAATGGGAGCCTGAGCCTACCTAGGTAGATTCTAGGATAATGAAGTGAGGTATTTAAGCTATAGAGGCATATTGGCTGGGGTCCACCGATTGTCACTCCACTTCGTAAGATTGCAACGCTACTATCATACTCTGGCCCTACCCGGGGATACAAAATGCACCAATAGCACTGATTAAACACAGCACCTGACTGAATGTGGAATAACAACAACACTGCTTTGCAATAAAACATCAATAGCCCATGACCATGAATATTCTTCACTTTCGACTATCTAACCGCTAAGTGGCCGGGAAAAGCCATATCTTCAAAGATTACCAGATTGTCTCCGCATCTGCTACGTCATGCGTTCCCTCCGGGAGTTATCCGAGCTGAGCGGGAGCGCATGTCGATCGATTATATCGTTGTAACGCGGGGCCCCGCCCCCACCGGAAGCCTGGGGCGTAGGTTTTGGTGCGTAGGTTCCGCTGGGCTCTTCCTAGGCCTTGGTTTCCGTTATTTCAATTGCCGTTGTCCCGCGACCTGAAAATATCTCGTGGATTTATTTAACCCATCTTTGCTCATGAACAACTGGCGCTTGATCTACCTATTTTTATCGCATGACCATATTGTTGGCAAACGTTTTTCTCCCCCGTCAAGATGGCCTACATCTTGACATTCGTTCTCTTGCTACAAGTGGTTTTAGCCTCCCCTTTCTCTACTATTAAGGTCCCACTCGATAGCTCTAAAAGGATCCTTAGGCCTGATATCTATGGCTATTCCATAGAACCCTCTTCCGTTGATCCGTATATACAGAGCAACTTGACCTCAAACATATTGCAGAACATTGGCGAGATTATTGGGAAACCGGCACCAATCAGAGTCGGAGGTAATATCGCAGATCAGACGCAATTCGAGCCCAGTTTGGGAACGCCGTCATCTGCTCTGCCGGATGACACCAATGTGGAAGTCTTCCGTATTCGCAAAGACTGGTTCGCCGGCTGGAGAGACTATTTCCCAAGCAGAACAGATTTTATTTACACGCTGAATCTACGTAACACTACTGGCTCTTGGTCAACTGCGATGAAAGAAGCCGAAGCAGCGGTCAACGTCCTTGGCGAGTCCCTCTCCTTCTTTGAGCTGGGCAATGAGATCGATCATTACATCTCCAAAGGCTGGCGTGAACCGGGTTGGGACACAAAGCAATATACTCGCCAATGGTACCAGCTCACCGATCAAATCCTGTCGTCCGCGTTCTACAAGCAAGCGAAGCAGAAGCCGCACTTTCAAGCAGCGGTATTTGCAGATCCTCCATGGGTCCCGGATCAGCAGGATGAGGTCGACGATTTTGATATTATCAATGTAACTCGTGCTGGACTGGTTGATCCCAGCATTATTCGAACCTACGCAGTTCACCTCTACCCTCAGTCGACGTGCGACGCAGCACGGGAGAGCCGACTCTCTCTCAATTTGCTTTCAGACCACCAAGTCGTTTGGACCAATCTTTCCCAATATATCCCACAAGAGGCCGCTGCTCGAGCGGCTAACAGTTCACTTGTCCTCGGCGAGACTAATTCTGCTTCATGCAGTGGAAGGAGTGGCATCAGCGACACTTTTGGTGCTGCTTTGTGGGGAACAGATCTGGTCCTGACAGCAGCGAGCATCGGTATCGAGCAGGTATTTTTTCATCTGGGCCACCAGAGTGAATATTCAGCTTTCACGCCATTACCCTACAACTATAAGGGTGAGGACCTTTCCGCCGGGATCAGAGCGAACTTTTACTCGCACTTTTTCCTCGCACATGTCTTAGCGGGCAACAATGGGCGGCCTTGGGAAATAGCCGCTTTGCCAGCCGCAAATGCTTCCGATTTCAGTGGCTATGCTATATTTGCAGGCGAACAACAATTAAATCTCGAGAAGCTCGTGTTTATAGATCTGGGAGTATGGAACTCCACCCACGGGTTGCATAACCCCTCTACTTTGTCCTCGACGGACTCTGATTTTGCCTCTTCTGGTACCCGACCTCAGCGAAAAGTGCAGATAGATACCCCTTGGAAACCAGGAACAAGGATAGAAATCTTGAAGCTCCAGGGCCCTGGCACTAATGCCAAGAGCGGCATCAACGTTTCGGGTGTCAGCCTGGATCCCAGGACAGGTAATTTGCGGGGCCAAACAAAAAGGGAAGAAGGGATTGTTCAAAATGGTGGTCTTGTGCAGATCGAACTTCTTCAGGCAGAGGCAATGTTGATACAGAAGGCCTAGGAAGCCCGCCTGTGGGGTTCAGGTTCCCGATGTTGTTGGATGTCTGATCTGCCAGGCAAAAGCATTTGCCTCAAGGCATCACATGGGACAGAACCTGCTCCAACCTGTCTGGGTTAGTGGATAGATTAGCTCTGACTTCTCTCTTTCCTTCCTTCTCTCTCCCGTCCGCCCCTTTCGTTCAGGGATCTCATACATAGTTTTCTTTTTCTTTTTCTTAAATATTGAAGCCCCATTGTATCGTGATTCGATGAGATGTTAATGCAACCTTTTTCACCGAGTTCAACAACCCATAATATATAGTGAGCATCCCCAGTTCTATTTATCTAGTAACGACCATCTATGTATCAATGACTACCTCTTCGTCCCTGCTCTCTTGGTTCAGGCCCGAATCCTCGACTTACCTCAGAAATCGCCCTCAAAGACCCGGCATCCCGCCACCGCTTCTTGTCACGATTGAAATTGCGCATCATCTCAGTATAATCGGGGGAACTTTGATATACTTAGTAGCATGCTTGGGCGGTTGCTGGTGGTAAATTTGGCAAAGATTCCGATGGACATGACTTGACCAAAAAACCTAACACGTACAGTATCTCGCTACATAGAAAAATGGGGAGACTAATCCTGGCTAATCGGTCATAATTTGAGAGGCGAACATATACTATCGCTAAGGAACGTAGATATAGACATATTAGGGTTTACTTATAAAGCCTCTAGTTAACTAGTGCTTAGCTAGCTTATAGAAAGAGATTTCAATTAATGCTATACTCGGCCTTTAAGCTTGTGCACGGCGATCGGGTTCTCTAGGTGCAATACGATAGCGGATTTTTCACCGCGGCCTATTGCCTACTACTCGTCATTCTCTAGTGATAGCTACTAAGGATAGAGGAAACGAGCCCATCTCTAGTCTAGGGAATTAGTAGTTCTACCTAAACTAGGAAGGAATGCACGGCTAGATGGTTACCAAATTACTCGTGGCGTAAGTCTATGGTGCCTTAGGCACTAAAAGGCTTTAGCCTTCCGCGCTAGCTTGTAGGCGACAGGTAATTATTAAACTACATGACTACCTGTGGACCCAATGGTTTTATGGGGGTCTAGACAGGCCTCGTCAGTACTTTGAATAATCATTCTTTCTAGATACCATGCGATAGGCAAAAGTCATCGTATAGAACTATTACACATGTCTTAGCCAAATGGAATGTATAGTGATCCAAGCGTACCTATGTACCAAGGTCTGAGCACTAAATATAGAGAGAGAAAAGAAGAGAGGAAATCAAGTGCCTAGGGTATAACAACATAGATAGGGTCAAGACTCCGGCATCGGCCGACACAGATAAAAGTGAAGATTCCACCCGGGGATCGGGAAAAAACGGAAAGCCAAGAGAGGCCGGGACCTTATCTGTCGCCAATCGTTGGCTCATTCCCACTTTGACACGCTAACCCCAAACGGGAAAGGCTTATCTTACAGCGGAGCCCCACTTAGCGCGAGTGGCAAGAAGTACTTTATCTGTAGCCAATCACATCCCCGGGATCCCAGCGTCACTCATCCAATTGCTGGTGGCGGATAGGGAATTTGATGGAATTTGAACTGATATCCGAGTGAAAGATAAGCTCCTTCTTCTCTTCTCCAGAATAACTCCACGACTATATTCTATACAGGAAGGGGGGGTAGTCCCTGCAGAATATCTGTGATAAGCTATCTAGCTATCTTATTTAGATGAAGAATTCTAGAATGATGAAGAGATATAAGAAGTAGACCCCATGTCCTGCAGAGGTAGTGGAATCTACTTCCCCAAATCCCCAGGAACTATTCCCCGGAGTCGAGTCACTGACGAATGGTACATGGATCATAATCTACATGTAATCTCCATCAAAGCAAGGCCAAGGCTTGGACTATCACGAGAAGACCCATACTTATCTATCCCTTGCCACATTATCTTGCGGCTGTTTACGCCGGGGATGACGAGGTTGATGACAATGTGTGTGTCAATTGTGTTAATTATCTATACAGAAAATCAAAATCAAAAGGAAAAACCTTATACAGTCAGAGCTGGAGATTGGAAACATAGGAAAAGAGAGAGAGAGAGAGCTGGGGATATAGTATTATCGGGATTATCCCATTGCTATTGTCACAATCTCTGAACCACTTGAACCAAGCATTTTTTCAATTATCTCCGATTTTCTCCTGCTAACCGCGCCTGTCAATATTTTCTTCTATTTTCTACATGTTTCATGCCTCCCATTTAACTTTTCATCCTTTTACTCCCATTATCTACAACATTGTAGGGGGAATTGCATTTGAATTGTCAAATTACTTTTGCTTTCTGATTTTGACAACCTGGGAAGACCCACTAGTGTCGATCCGACTTATCTCTGGGAATTTTTTGGTTCGAAAGAGTTCGGGTTTCCTTATTTTTATATTCGTGGCGAATTTCTTCTTTCCTTAACTTCGGGAACTTCCTTTTTCTTTTTCTTTCTCACATTTGAACGCCTTGCTATACCCCTAAACACGTTTTCAAATTCCAAAGGAGCCTCTCAAATTGCAATGGCGTTCAGCGGGAAAGCCCCGTACGCCCCGGACTATGCCTCCTACAACTGGATCGGAGCTCCTGCCAACTACGACCTCTCGACGAACACAGACTTGGGCGGTGACTCCCGTATGTAGTCTTTCCTGTCTTAGCGGAATGATGGTCTAACACTCATTTCCTATTTAGGCACCGAAAATGTCAACAAATGGTTTCAATCTGGCGACCAGGCCTACATCATCGTGGCCTCGGCCATGGTCATGGTCATGATCCCCGGTCTCGGCTTTCTGTACTCGGGATTGGCTCGCCGAAAGTCTGCCCTGAGTATGATCTGGGCCTGTATGGCTTCTTTGTCCGTCGTGACCTTCCAATGGTATTTCTGGGGTTATTCACTTGCTTTCTCCCCGACTGCGACCAACGGTTTTATCGGCAACTTGCGCAACTTCGGTTTAATGAACACATTGGCTGATCCGAGCCCCGGTTCTCCACTGGTTCCTAACTTGCTCTACGCATTCTATCAGGTAAGATCGAACATTGGGAATCATTCGACTGCCCAGGTGGTTTCTTGTACCCCGGCCAATACTGACATCTTAATCTCCAGATGCAATTCTGTGGTGTCACCGCTGCTATCGTCATGGGAGCTGTCGCTGAACGCGGTCGGCTTCTTCCCGCCATGGTCTTCGTTTTCCTCTGGGCTACTATCGTTTACTGTCCGCTAACCTGCTGGGTCTGGAACGTCAACGGTTGGGCATTCAAGTACGGTGTGATGGATTACGCCGGTGGTGGTCCCGTCGAAATCGGTTCCGGTTTCACAGCTCTGGCCTACTCCATGGTCCTCGGTCGCCGACAGGAGCGCATGATGCTCAACTTCCGCCCACACAACGTCTCTCTCATCCTCCTCGGCACAGTTTTCCTCTGGTTCGGTTGGCTTGGTTTCAACGGTGGTTCCTCGTTCGGAGCTAACCTGCGCGCAACCATGGCCTCCTGGAACACCAATCTGACTGCCGCCTTCGCGGCCATCACCTGGGTTTTGCTCGATTGGCGTCTGGCTCGCAAGTGGTCGATGGTCGGCTGGTGTTCCGGTACCATCTCGGGATTGGTAGCTGCGACACCCGCCTCCGGCTTCATCTCTCCCTGGGCCAGTGTCATCCTCGGCATTGTGACCGGCATCGTTTGCAACTACTCCACCAAGATCAAGTACTGGATCCGGATCGACGACTCTATGGATGTGTTGGCAGAGCACGGTATCGCTGGGATTGTCGGGCTGATCTTCAACGCGTTGTTCGGTGACGATGCTATTGTTGGTCTGGACGGTGTCAACACCGGCACCGGTGTCGGTGGCTGGGTCATCCACAACTACAAGCAGCTGTACATCCAGATCGCCTATATCGTCGCTACCGCTTCCTACAGCTTCGTCATGTCCGCCATTATCGCCTACGCAATCAACGCCATCCCGGGTCTGAACCTGCGCGCCTCCGAGGAAGCTGAGCTGCTCGGTATGGACGACGACCAGCTGGGCGAGTTCGCCTACGACTACGTCGAGGTCCGTCGTGACTACCTCGCTTGGACCCCGCAGAACCACGACCAGCTCGAAGACGGCCACCAGGTCCCCGCCGCGCAGCGCTACGGCATTGGCGAACATAGTGAGATGATGCTCGGTGGTCCGCCGCGCGAGGTGATGCTCGAGGGCCACGCGCCCAATGGTGACATCAGCCAGAGCAGCCGCGGCACCAGTGAAGGTGACATCGCTATGCATGAGGTCAAGATTGCTCCTGCTCCTCGCCAGCTCGCTGAACAGCATCCTCCCGATACACAGGGTGCCGAACCCGTGGTGCTAAGACCGGTCCAAGAGAAGACGGAGGACTAATCATACTCTCTCCGCCATTTTCCCACACATTTTCCCTGCATCTCGTTTGCATGGCATACATTTCGCATACGCCATTCCATCCAGCAAGCTTTGATTTTCTCGTTTTCGCTTCTTTTATCTCGATATCCCTTGAGCGTGCTTCTTTTCTTGCGACAAAAGCCTGGGGCTTTTGCTATACCTCAAATCTACTCTTCGACTTTCGATACCTCTACCACGAACTCTCTACCACACCTCACCCTACCATCCACCATCTCCTCCGTTATTCACCTTTACCTCACCCTCACGCTACAATAACATACCTCCCCACCTCCAAACCAAGCTACACCTCCCTCGGGAAAAGCAACTTGAATTATGGTCTAATTTGGCCTGGCGCTCCATGGTTCTATGTTTTTATGGCCTTTGAAATGGCCAAACGGGGATATTAAACTGGGTTTCGTACGTGTACACAAGCTGCTTCATTGAATTGCAAGGGAAATACCTTGCTTCTGTCTATGTTTTCTGGTTTTTGCGTCTGCAGTATAGAGCGATACATCCTGATACAAATTTACCTATTATCTAAGACTTTATTCTCAAATCTTTGCGCAATTGTAGATGGTAGATATGTAAATATGAAGTACCTTGCTGCTGCGAGTCTACATACATGCATTTGTCCAGAACAAGATATAACAAAATCCCAAACCCGAATATAAAACAAACAAACCAAAAAAACAGTCAAATGCAGATCAGAAAATCCAATCTATAAAAAGTCCTCCCTACCTCCTAACCATCCCCCGAACCCTAATCAAATCCTCCCTCCCAAGCTTCTCAACAACCTCCGCGGCAACCCCACCCCTCCTAACCTCATCCCACTCATCCTCATCCATCCCCATAACAAGCGTCATCTGCACACACCGCGCAAAACTCTCCCGATACCGATACCTCCCCGGCGCACCAGCAACATACCCAACATCAACCGCAGCCCCGATAAGCCCCGCAACATCCCTCTCAAGCCGCGCCGCGCCCAGCGCGTTAATCCGCGACCCGTAAGACCAAAGCCTCTTCTCCAGTAGACGGGCCAGATACGCGATCGTCACGCCGAGGACGCGGTCGAAGGCGGTTGGCGTCAGGATCCGCGCGAATGGCATGAGGAGGTCGTTCCAGGAGGCCGTGAAGCGCGGCTTGACGAGTTCTTTGTCGAGGGTGGGAGAGTCGGCTTCTAGGTTGGGGTTTGGTGCGTATTCGATGTCGCGGAATGTATCTGCGAGAATTGGGCGGAGACGCGGCTTTATGGCGTTGTTGAAGATTACTTGGATTCCGTCGGTTAGGAGGTCGGTTACTTTGCTTTCGAAGGTTGTGCTGAGGGTTTGGAGGGTTTGGAGGACTTTCTTGGCTGCGCTGGGGCTTGCGAAGATTGTGAGGAGGTGCGGGGTTGCTTCTGTGGTGGTGGTGTCTGTTGGTTTTGAGCCCGTGTTGTTTTGCACGATTCGTCGGATGTAGTCGACTCCCATGTCGAGGTTGTTGATTTGGACTAGGAAGGAGATTGTGGTTTGTTCGGCGGGTTGTCCGCCTTGGACTGGGGCGCGTGGGTAGCACTCGTCGCGCATCTTGCGCTGTGTCATGCCGATGAAATCGGAGCCTAGGACGCGTGACAGGGTCGGGACTACGTTTGTCACGACTGCTTCTTGGGAGGTGGCGAGTGATTGCTGGATGACTTTGTTGACGATGTACATTATGTCGTCGACGGCTGAGGTGATGTGTGGTGGGTCGGCTTTCAGTGGACGCTGGGGGTTCAAGGTGAGGCCTGACGGGGACTCGTCTAGTTGGAAAGCCTTCTCGACAGAGCGGCGGAAGAAGAATGTTGTCATTGTGTTGAATGGGGACACTAGGCGATCGTTGATCTTCTGGGCCAGAGGTGACTCTCGCAAGAACCTGGGTAGCTCGAATCGCTTGTCGTCGCCTGCATCATCCTCACCCGAAGACTAGAGAAGTTGTTAGTGCTGGTATTAAAGAGGCGGAGATTGAAACACACGTTACACGTATCAGCCAGGAATCGACAGTACAGTGACCACCGGCCCAACATGATAGCCATTTCATTCAAGACACCATCGATCTCTTTCATATCCACCCCTTCCTCGTCGGTGGCAGTGCTCGCCCCAACGGCAGGAGATTGTGAGCGAGGCGGACCTGGTCTCTGCGCGGGCAGGAAGCTCTGCACCAAAAAAGTGAAGGCATAAGATTTGATATCCATCAGTTTGCGATCCACATGTCGCTCATCGCTCCAAGTATCAAGAATGATACCACCTTGCACATCAGCCTCGACCTGTAGCCGTTCAATGACACGCCCCATCTTGCGGGGGCCATAGTGATGCTCGACGAGCCCGCCATGGCCATCAATAATCTGCGCAATGTGCTCAAACAGCCTGGTAAGCGCATTGGCATAGAAGAACCCATCCTTAGTCTGAGCACCCCCGGTAGCACCGTTCAGGTTAGCTCGAGCCTTGGCCGCAACACCCTGACACACATAACGACCATAAACATCAAGCCCAACCTCGGAGCGACCAATAAGCGGGAAAAGCTTGAAGAAGCGCGTAATCTTGGCCCCATCATTCTCCTTAACCGCCTTCTCAAACTCACGCAGGAACAGCCCACACAGCGACTCCGCAGCATTATCGAGCGTCACACTTGGCGGGTCCGGCACTTCAGCCGTAGGAACCATCTCCGCAGCAAACGCGCCATTGACGACCGTCGCCGGGACCTGAGCTGCACGGTGTAGGTAGCTGGCGGCTTTCTCCCAGTCCTGGGGCGCACCCATCGATCCCGCCACGCCCAGCGCACACGCCTTGAGCTCGGCAACTTGCTCGACAACCTCAAGCGTGGCTTTTACCCGGGCCTGCTCGAGATCCAGCCGGCGGACGGCATTGGAGATCCGGTCAGCGGTGCCGGCGGCTTCGGAGAGCATTCCGTGGCTGATGGAGCGGGTCGTGCTGGCGTGTGCACCAATGCTGGCGCGCATCAGGTCCAGCCGACCCAGTTCACGGGAGAGGTCTTTCTGGGATGTTACCAGTGCATCGAGGCGGGCGGTCACAGACGCTTCTTGGGTATGCAGGTGGGACAACGTGGCTTTGATCTCGGCGACGGAGCTGGCGTTGAAGATATCAGGTCGGGGAGATGTCTCTGTTGGTGGGACATTGGTATTTGGAGGGCTCTGGGGCATGGCATTATGCCCATTGGCGGTTGCAGCCATTCTGGGCGCCATTGTCGTCGCAAGTTGATTGTTGATGCCAGTAGGGGGAACGGGTGAATCGCGGGCGGTGAGAGTGGGTTTTACAGCTTCAAGCTGTGCTACGTCAAAAAGGTCAACGGGGGTTGAGAGACTCCAAGTTAAATCAAATAGAACTTGCCAGACGTGTGTGAACTATTTTTCTTTGGACTTTGTTTGTTGTTTCATCTCGCGCGTCTTAATGTGGTGAATCAACTCGACGTCATTTTCCCCCACGCTCACGATCCCATATCAGTTGCTCTTTTACTGTTTCTCTTCTTTTTTTACTGTTTCCCTTCTCTCTGTTGATCTCTTGACTACTTTTATCTAGAAGTCTCAAGACTTGACCTTTTGCCTGTCAAGTCCTTAACCGCCATCATCGGACGTCGCAAACCCAGACGTCCAAACCGGCGCATCATGGGCAACGAACCATCCACCCAGGTGGATGAATTCGCATCCCCTTGACTCTTGAGGCGCGCAACATCGAGGCAGTGGCCAAATATGTCAAGCAGCACAATGTGAAGAAAATTGTGGTGATGGTACGCGTGGACCCCCATGAAATAGTATATCCAAGCTAACCAAGCATGTAGGTGGGAGCGGGCATCAGCACTTCAGCAGGCATCCCGGACTTTCGCTCACCTGACACGGGAATTTACGCCAATCTGGCAAGTCTAGATTTACCAGAGCCCGAGGCAGTCTTTGACATTGGTTTCTTCCGGCATAACCCCAAACCTTTCTATGCACTGGCGCACGAGCTGTACCCAGGACGCTATCGCCCAACCATCGTGCACTCATTCATCAAACTGCTCTATGAGAAAGGGATGCTCCTGAAGCACTTTACTCAAAACATTGACTGCCTCGAGCGCCAGGCAGGCGTGCCAGGCGAGAAGATCGTCGAGGCCCACGGCAGTTTTGCGACACAGCGCTGCATTGAATGCAAGGAGACCTTCCCAGATGATGAGATGCACCAGAAGGTATCCAAGGGCGATGTGCCCCACTGCCACAAGTGCAACGGCCTGGTCAAGCCGGACATTGTCTTCTTCGGCGAAGCTCTACCATCGGACTTCTTTGACAGCCGCTCTCTGCCAGAAGAGGCTGATCTTTGCATTGTCATGGGAACTAGTCTGTCCGTCCAGCCATTTGCCAGTCTGCCCTCGATGGTTAGTCCGGGCGTGCCTCGCGTGCTCATCAACATGGAGCGCGTCGGTGGCCTTGGATCGCGGAGTGACGATGTGCTGTTGATTGGGGACTGTGATGCTGGAGTGCGCAAGTTTGCAAAGGCTATGGGATGGGGAGAGGAGTTGGAGGCGCTGTGGGAGGAAACCAACCCCGACCCGCAGAAACGGGCGGAGGAGAATGCCCCGCTACAGACCCGCGATGAACGGCTGCAGGACGAAGTGGACCGACTAACGGAGGAAGTCGATCGGACTCTGGGGTTGACAGATGCGTATCAGAATAAAGTACGCGAGAAGCTGTCACACGACGAGGCACACCGCCAGTCTGAAGGTCTGGACCATGTTTTCCCCCATTTGGCGCGTAAGCTGTCACATTGAGATTATGATTTTCATGAAATGTTCCTAAGCAGAAATAGGAGAGATATTGTTTTGATTAGTACGTTGTAGGTGTATGTAGATATCTCCGTAGGTAGCATAGTACATACTAAGTAGGTACTCCGTAGTATAACGTTATACGCGGATAATCGTGCCAAGAGATGATCTCGGTCGATCATAACGTTTGCAGTAAAAAAAACACGCCCTTGATTTCTGTAAACAACTAATTTGGCGTTATTTAGATAGTCTAAGGCTATTTATAATTATATTTAGAATATTTATAGTCCGACTGTCTATAAAATGACCGTATTCCCCCCCCATAGCCCCTCCGAGCCCCAATTGACTTTCCTCGTTTCTCTCCGACAGCCAAAACAAGACATCTACAAGTTGCCCCACGTTGATTTCCATATCGTCATTCTTCCCCTCCCACCTTTTTTCCTTTTCCTTTTCTTTTCCTTTCCCTCTATTTTCCTACACTACATATCACCATGGTTGGAATTGGCCCTAAGCACCCGCAGTCCCGCAAGGGTGAGGCTCTCCAAGCTACCCCCTGCCCTTATTAAACTAATGTGGTATAGGGTCCATGCACGAACTGCCCCAGAACCTGTTGGGGCCCATTCACGACTTCGAGAAGGCTTTCACTGTCGATCGCTCCAAGCTCAAGGAGATCGTGAACCACTTCGTCAAGGAGCTCGAGAAAGGTGACTGATCCCGCAGCTCTCCGATTCAACAAGTCGCTAACAAAAAACAGGCCTCTCCGTTGAGGGCGGCAACATTGTGAGAACGACCTTATTCCTCCGAACTGAACTTAGACTGACCGTAACAAAATAGCCCATGAACGTCACCTGGGTCTTGGACTTCCCCGATGGACACGAACGGGGAACCTACCTGGCCCTCGACATGGGCGGCACCAACCTACGTGTTTGCGAAATTACCTTGACCGAGGAGAAGGGCGCCTTCGACATCACACAATCCAAGTATAAGATGCCCGAGGAGCTGCGGACTGGAACCGCTGAGGAGTTGTGGGAGTACATCGCCGACTGCTTGCAGCAGTTCATTGAGGCCCACCACGAGGAAGCAAACCTCGCCAAGCTGCCCCTCGGTTTCACTTTCTCCTACCCCGCCACCCAGGAGTACATCGATCACGGTATCCTGCAGCGCTGGACCAAGGGCTTCGACATTGACGGTGTCGAGGGTCAGGATGTTGTTCCCCCTCTGGAGGAGATCCTGAAGAAGCGGGTATGACATTCCTGAGATTATGCTATCCTTTCCACAAAGGATCAAAACACTAACCATGCCACAGGGTCTTCCCATTAAAGTCGCAGCCCTGATTAACGACACTACCGGTACCCTCATTGCCTCCTCTTACACCGACTCCGCCATGAAGATCGGCTGCATCTTCGGCACCGGCGTGAACGCCGCGTACATGGAGAACGCAGGGTCGATACCCAAGATCGCGCACATGAACCTGCCCGCCGACATGCCCGTCGCCATCAACTGCGAATACGGTGCCTTCGACAACGAGCACGTGGTCCTCCCCCTCACCAAATACGATGACATCATCGATCGCGACTCACCCCGCCCCGGCCAACAAGCCTTCGAGAAGATGACCGCAGGACTCTACCTGGGCGAGATCTTCCGTCTCGCCCTCCTCGACCTGATCGACAACCGCGCCGGTCTGATCTTCAACGGTCAGGACGTCTCCAAGCTTCGCAAGCCCTACCTCCTCGACGCCTCCTTCCTCGCCAACATCGAAGAAGACCCCTACGAGAACCTGACAGAGACACTCGACCTCTTCGAACGCACTCTGAACATCCGCCCCACCCAGCCAGAGCTGGAGCTGATCCGTCGTCTCGCCGAGCTGATCGGTACGCGTGCCGCTCGTCTGTCCGCCTGCGGCGTCGCCGCCATCTGCACCAAGAAGAACATCGACTCCTGCCACGTCGGTGCCGACGGCTCCGTCTTCACCAAGTACCCCCACTTCAAGGAGCGCGGTGCCCAGGCACTCCGCGAGATCCTCGACTGGGCCCCTACTGAGAAGGACAAGGTTTCCATCATGGCTGCTGAGGATGGTTCTGGTGTTGGTGCTGCGCTGATCGCGGCCCTGACGCTCAAGCGTGTCAAGGCTGGTAACCTCTATGGTGTCCGTAACATGGATGACATGAAGACCCTGCTTTAGTGGGATTGGTCTAGTGGTGATGACTATCATTTATCATCTCACAAGACAAACCCTATGTACCGATGGGTTGGAGTATTTGACATTGGGGTTTATGCCATCTGGTGCGGGTTTGATGAAAGATTTAAAAGATTTAACGATATATCGATTTCTGTGTATGTTAGCCATGGAAGGCTCGTGAATAGAATATCCATAGTGCTATTATTGCTAGTATTTGTTGTAGTTCTGGAGCCATACTCAGGGTTAGCAAAAGCGCAAAATTATTGTAAGGTGGGGAGAAGAGGGAGCAACACGACTGTATTCTGTATCTAGAGACTCCCACTTGATAGGAGAGAAAGAGAAGAGAGACTAAGCTAGCTATTACACGATAGGCCGCACGGGTTGAATGCAAAAACGGGCTCAATGCAAATTTTCACCAGATTTAACATCAATTCACTGCCACCAAAAATGCCTTTTTCTTCTCAAAATCCAGAAGATAGAATTGCTACTGCTATATCTACATACTGTGAGAGAGATAACCCTAAAATGTCAAACTGGGCGCCGGAATTCGACGTTCCGTACAACGATCTAGATCTAAAGCCGGCCACCCTGGCGCTAACAAAGCTCTAAATGCCGAGCAAGAGGTTGTGTTGATACACTTGAAATCATCCGAAAATACGCTAAGAAGATCAAGAAAAAAACCGATGGAATTGGAGATGAAATTATACTATTTCTCCTAAGCTACGCCGTCAATTAACTCCGTTTTTGACTAGTGCGCTTACTATAGTGGAAGCGGGAGCTTAGTATACGTATAATAATATCAACATGTTGGACCTAAAAAAGCGCCGGGATACCGGTAAAAGTAAGCGTAGGGTTAATATAGATAGTCCTTTGTCTATATATGATACAAATCGGTATACTAAAACGATAGATCAGATAGAGAGGAAGAAATTGAGCTAGCAGGTCCAAAAAAAGGGATCGCAACTGCGACTATAGATGCAATTCTCGCAGCAAAGAAGTAAAAAAAAGAGGATGTAAGCTGCAGAAGATACAGCGGAAGGGGAGGATTCTGTGAATAGTAAATTCATCATAGATACTACAGGGGAAGGCTGTTAAATCGGGGGATTAAATAATATTGATTTAGCTGCTTTTTGCAATCAATTACAGTGAGAACTCCTTTGGCATATGATACGAAAGTCTCATGCTACACATAGGTTGTAACTAGGTTGCAGGTCATAAGTTGACACCTAAAGGTGAACATAAGATGGATGAGTGAGAGAACTTAGAGCAATAAGTGAGAGAACCTAGAGCAATGAGTGAGAGAACCTAGAGCAATTAGGTAGATAGTGGGCTATCACTCTTCATACTTGCCGTCTCGTCCTAGCCTAGGTGCCCTATGTTGTAGTTCCTTCCCGTCCTTCAGCCACTAGAAAAGTTATAAATACCTCCCCCCCCGTTTCCTCTCTTCTTCTTCTTCTTTCTCTTCCAACCCCTCCAACAAGGGGCCCGACAAGACGTCAGGGCCGCTCAGCTCGCCGAGAGGGGCCTGCCTACCAACACACTATTAGAGCTAGAGAAAATTTCGCGGCGCCGTCGGCGCAAGCGGCGCCCGGTAGGCGGCGCGGCGTACGGTAGGCGGCGCGGCGTACGGGGCCTACCGGGAATTGGCGAGCCCTCGCCGAGAGGGGAGCCCGAAATGCTCCCCTCGCCCCTTCAAAAAGCTCCGCCGGCCCCCCCGAAAGGCACCGCCCGCTGCCCAAAACGCGCACCGGGCTCCTCAAAAAGCTCCGCGCGCCCTTCAAGATAACCCCCACTCTGGGAGACCTCCCACAGTTATCAGAGGAGGATGACTTCCCGATGCCGCCCACTCCATCCTATCTTCGAGTGCCGCTGCCCCCATCATCTTTGAGGGAGGATCACGTGGAAAGGGGAGAAACTGCCGGACATGACCCCCCCCTCCCGCCGCCCTCCCCCGCCTCCAACAAAAGGCCTGTGGACACCCGGGCAGCCCACCTCGCCGAGAGGGGCCTGCCTACCAATACTCCATCAGGCCCCTCTCGGCGAGGGCTCGCTAGTTCCCGCTGGGCCCCCTACACTGCCCGTGCGCCGCCAAATGCTCCCTGGGCCGCTCGCAAAGCGCCCCCCGCCGCCCAACATGCGCCCGGGGAGGATGACCTCCCAATGCCGGATGACCTCCCAATGCCGCCCGCTCCGGCGTATATTGGAGTGCCGCTGCCACCATCATCTCCTCCCAAGACACCAGAAAATGAAAAAAGGAGGTCAAAACTGGGATATAGTCTCCATTAGGCTATATACATTAACACTTGGTTTTTGTGTTGGTCGAGTGGAATAATGCCGTATTTTATTCCAACAAAGGATCATGTCTCTCACCACCGCTGACTTGTTCTTACCTTATTCTTGTTTTGCTTTTACTTTCATCTTTCTCTTACTTTTTTATTATTGACACCTTCATATGTCCCTATTTTATCAAACCACTTTTATTATCATGCAAAACTTTTATGGATTCCTATCAATTCCGATAGATTCTTATCATCGATTAACATGTTATACCATCACCTCGATTCTTTCGAGGCGGCCCTAGTCGATAAGTTCTTATTTACAATAGCATAAGCACGCTAACTATAAATAGGAGGAAAAACAACGGCGGCGTGACCGTGACGATGAATACTGAGCCTTTATAGCTATATATGTAACTTTAGTGTTGAAGCCTAATCGCAGCATGATACATAAATATGTATGTATAGTAAATGCGATGAGCTACAACAGCATATCTCAACAATACTTGCTTGTATAGATTTTTTTCCTTACCGAGCGGGTTATATAGTTAAGTAGATCCTATTTTTTACAATACACACTCGCTTTACTTTTCTATCTATCTAACTATAGGCATAGTTGTAGTAATAGTTCACTATAGTACTTCCTTCGTTCAACACAGTGGGCCATCCCTCTTTATGCTTACTGTCTCGTCCTAGCCTAGGTGTCCTAGTTCCTTCCTGTCCTTCAGCCACTAGAAAAATTATAAATACCCCCTCCCCCCCGTTTTCTCTCTTCTTCTTCTTCTTCTTCTTCTTCTTTCTCTTCCAACCACAATGGTTCGTTCCCTGCGTGTGTCCCCCCCCCGGGACCATCAACAACCTTTCCGGTGAAGTTGAGGAGATGATTGGAGAGAGGACGAGGAGTGATATACGTCGATCTGGTGAAGTCGCCTCTGAAATCAATGTGGGCAGCCACGTCGATGATAAAGGTCGTCATCCAGAGGGCGATGTTAGGGATGATGAGATCGGAGATGTGTTAGAAGACATCGTCATCGGGCCAGAAGGGAAAGACGTGGATATCATCAGTGACGGAGACATCATCACCAACAATCAGGATGACCCGGAGATTGTTATACCTGATAGCCAGGACGATGCAGAGATTGATGACTTCGGTCGACTGTGGATGGCAACGCGAGCTACGCTTCAGTATCTGCAAGAGTACAGCAGAGCCAACAACATCATCGGTCTGGACTCAGGCGAGAGGCCTTTGAGCCTGTCCTACTGGCGACTGTTGTGTCGAGTCAACGTTGACTGGATCACACGACCACTGATGGAGGCGATTCCCCCGGTGGTACGAAAGTTGTTTGAAAAGGATACGCCCGAACTAAAAGAATGGTCTACCTTGCCTGATGGGGAAAGTGAAGACCGGATGGGAATATGTGTCGATAAGTTCTTATTTATGCTATTATGAGCACGCTAACTATAAGTAGGGAAAAAGCCGGCGTGACGACGAATACCTGTCCTTCATGGCCGACTTTGGCAAGGTATGAGGTTCTTGTTCCCTCAGTGAAGCTGTTACTAATTAAGATTATAGCGGGCCTTCGAACTGCAACGGCGCTCAGCGTCTCCGGCGCGGGCCAGTCTGGGGACAGAAGTGAATAGATACTATGGTATTCAGATATCTAGACACTCCTCTCCATGGATAATGATAGATGATGATGATCGATGGATGATGGGAAAAGAAGAAGTGAGAAGGTGAAGCAAGCTAGTCCTGCAAACCTGGATCACGGGATATATGATCACGTGACTCCAACAGCCAGCCAAGCCTCCAACAAAAGGCCTGTGGACACCCGGGCAGCCCAACTGGCCGAGAGGGGCCTGCCTACCAATACTCCATCAGGCCCCTCTCGGCGAGGACTTGCCAATTCCCGGTGGGCCCCGTACGCCGCCCACCGGGCGCCGCTTGTGCCGATGCCCCTCTCAAGACCTTCCACAATTATCAGAAGATGATAACTTCGCAATGCGCCCGCTCCGGCGTATATTGGAGTCCCGCTGCCACCGTCCTCTCCTCCTAAGACACCAAAAAAAAAAAAGAAAGACACGACCATATATCTGTGACGATCCGGTGGCCTGCTCTCGTTTTGCTTTTGCTTTTGCTTTTCTTTTCTTTTTTAATTGATACCTTCATGTATTCCTATCTCATCATCAAACTGCTTCATCATTATATAAATACTTACTATCATCCCTGAAAGTAGTATCTTGAATTGAAGCACTCTCTAGCTTCGCATCTACTCTCAGTGCTTGCTTGTAGATCGCATTATTATTTCGGCACGAGCATGAATTCTGCAATAATTACTGCTATTTCATTTTTCCCCCGTATTTTCTACTCAATGGATCGTGATATCAACAAAATGGACAAGAATAGCAATGGAATTCAGTTCAATTCAGATTAGTAGAGACCCTGTTCTGAATAAAGGGTCCAGTTCAAATTCAGACTATTAAAACAGGGATAAAAGCAAGCACAAAGTGGAGGTAGATGGTAAACCACATACGACGTCCACTGCTTTGCAACCCTTTCGAACCATTCAACCATTCAACGACCCCATGTGGGAACGTTCAGAGCCATTCCCATAATGATTCCACTGATCAGACCAGCACATGGGAGAGTCAGGACCCAGCCGAGGAAAATCTTGCCCAGCTGCTTCCAGTTGATACTCCTGAGATCCATGTTGGCCAACCCAACGCCCAGCACGGCGCCGGTAATACATTGCGTAGTTGAGATTGGCAAACCGAGCCTGGAAGCCAGGAGCACACAAAGGGCTGCCCCGAGTTCAGAGCTATAGCCTCTAGTAGGGGTGTGCTTGGTGATGCGATTGCCGAGACTGCGCATGATGTGGTAGCCGAAGGTCCAGAAGCCTGTTGTTCATTAGCATGCCGAAAGTATGGACGAGACGGGAGGCGGGGAGAAGGGAGTCTTACCAAAGCCGAGGCCAAGACCACCCACCGCCTTAATCCAGATCGGGGTGTCAGTCTTGGTGGAAGCCTTGCCGGAGTGCCAGGTCATGTACTCGGTTGTGAATGGACCAATAGCGTTCGAGACATCGTTGGCGCCGTGGGAGATAGACATGATCTAGGTGAACTGTTAGCTGGTGTTTAGAGAGGGGGAGGTGAGTGGAGCGTACCATAGCAGAGCAAACCTGGGCAGTGGTCCATAGATGTTCAACCTTGTTGTCAAAGACAGGGGCACGCTGATGGATATGATCAAGACCCTTTGACTGGTGGTGAATGACATCGCGGGTAATACCATAAGTGAAAACAAGCTTGAGGGTGGCAAAGATACGCTTGGGGTGAATCCAGGGCAGTGTGTCCAAAGCCTGAAGCTCCTTTTGATGTTTCTCTGCAATTCTGGCATCAGCCCTGCGGGCGTCGTTCTCGGCGGCGCTGGGATCACCCTTGAGAGGCTCAATTTCTGGAGTGGTGAAGGTGGACTCTTGTCCCTCGGTGGCAGAGCCAGAGCGAAGAGTGTCCGTCTCGCCCTTCAGGTCGCTTTCATAGTAGTTGGGCACAATGCTCTTGTCCGGGTTACCAGGGAAGTACAAGGTGTAATTGTCCTTCCAGAGAAGAGGACCCATGGGGATGTGCCAGAAGCGCAGGCGGGAGTCACCCTTCACAAGGCTGCGCCAATAGTACGGAACAAAGAAGACCGCACTGATAACCCAGACACCAGCAAAGACGCCAATGACAATTCCACAAGCCTTGCCTGCACCCAAGACCTCGAGCTTTGGGATTCCGTGACCGCCGCTGACGACGATGAACAATGCTAGGATAGCAGCAGTAATGGCGTAATAGAATGGGAGCACGCGCAACGCCCACTTCATTGGATCCTCACGCGAGTGCACCAGCAGCCGGATACTGGTGAAGATGATGGCACCGAATGCGGCTGAGATGAGGGGGCGATACCCCAAGAGGCAGCGATTTGGGAAACGCTCTGCGACTTCCAACCCCAGTGGACAGGGAGCTCTGCCGCAATGGCGACGCCGATGAGGGCACCGACAATGGATTGAGTGGTGGACACTGGGAATCCGAGGTACGTGCAGACGGTAAGCCAGATCGAGGAGCCTGTATCATTGGACAAAGGAGTGAGTAATTGAGATCTTTGGCTTGGAAGTCGCAAAGAGAAGGCGAAGAGAGAAAGCGAAGAGACACGCACCGACTTCAGCAACCACCATGGCCATAATCAACACTCCCGGAGAGTCCAAGAAGCGGTCGACGGAGAAGACACCACTGCGAATGGTCGAGGTAACCTGTTGTCCAAGGGCGATGGCACCGATGAACTCGGTGATAGTCGCCAGGATACCAGCTTGGATCAAGGTCAGGGATCTGGAGCTGACCGAGGTCGCGTAAGAGTTGGCTACATCCTGTGCAAAGGAAAGAGATGAGAGCTGGATCAGTTGAGGGTCAAGGCAAGGAACATACGTTGGCACCGATTCCCCAAACAGAGAGAATGAAGAAGAGGGTACCGACAGCGAAGAGCCAGTCGAGATCGTGATAGACAGCCATTTTGGGTTCCAGAAGGAAGATAAACTGTTTGGTTCACTTCCTGGTCGGGCCTCTGACAGAGGAGAGGAAGAGAAAAGGAAAAGAAAAAGGTGAGGGTGAGTCTTTTAATATGCTACCTAGGTACCTATCTTATCTGTCGAGGAAGGCGTAACCTCAATATGACATTTTTCTATAGTAGGTTAACTTAACCTTAGGTCATCCCATGGATGTCTCAGACTAGGTACCTAGGTAGGTACCTAGGGCAAGGCTAATGTCATCTCTCATTTCACTGTCCACACTACATGATAAAGAGACACCCAATCATAGAGCTGGCCCATTCAAGAGTGCTCCCAGAATTGAATCTCATTGATGGTCAGATACCTCGTCCTACTATGTAGCTAAACGCATGGGCCGTCGAGCTAAAAAAAAAAAAACGAGTCTTGGCGTAATCTCCAGGGCTGTCCGAAAAAGGACAATATGTGCTCGGCCAAATTAAGTTAAGTTATACATTTTAATGGATGTGGTCCAATCATTCCTGCACGAGTCAGGGTAATCCATGGTTCCATCTATTACAAGCTTCCATAAGACACCTGGGCATTGATCAAGCATGGCGCCAAGAAATGCCAGGGGTTGGAGGACGTGGGCTGCTCAATCACTTGATTGTACATAGCACGTACCATCTATAGTTACCTATACGAGTATCCTTTTAATCCCATTCGGGTTGTTGGTAAAAGAGTCCTCTAGAAACAGTCAATGCACATATGGTATCTTCCTACATACATATGCAAGTACGGAGTACATACTAGTTAGAGTGGCTATTCTAATTCGAGGCTAGGAAGTCATAGGGTCACATGAAGCATTAATAACTTCCCCTGGTCCTCCAGGGCTTTCCAAAGTTACTAACTGGAATATTCCATATCACTTATGTACTAGGCAGTTCATAGTAGGTTTCTGGATTCTGTCTCAAGCGTACTAGTAAAAATCATGGTAGAATTCTCCCGGAATGAAAACTGCCCGAAATTTGACATCCTGTGCGGACCAAATTACTATGGTAACTACATATTGACTTCGGAAGCAAACAAATACCTTTCAGTCTCATGTTGCTCCGCCATAAAGTCCATATACATATCGTTAAGAATGTAATCATCAGGGGTTCTACACGGCAGAATTGGCCTCTACTTTTGAACTTATACGGGGAGTTGGTGTAACGCTAGTGTATTCAGACGTACAAAATACTTATTACAAAGTATACGACAAACAAAATCTAATATGCCGCACTAGCGGTTAGATTGCCGTAGGAAGGGCGGATCTGTAGAGTTGGTGGAAACAGAGACCGCCCACGACAATTTGGCAATTATAGCGAGTAGATACGGCCGTAGACTTGGCCCCTCCGGGTTTGATTGGATACAACTGTATCAGATCACGGTTAAAGTGCTATACTGTTGTATCAGCTTGAGCCTTCAGCGTTGACAGGAGCGCGGCAACCCGGAAGAGCCTGAGAATTGGCAATGTCGTAACGGCCTTCACCCAGTTCTAACATGGAATCACACGTGGCTGGTCAAAAAAAAGAGCCAAGATTGTCGAAATCCGCCCTTAAGCCCGTTATTCTCGCATCTGGCCCCGTGACAAGGACCGGGCTGCTTCTTGTCCTTGGTCTCAACCACCGCTCGGATCCCGGATATTCCTTATATGGTATTTTTACCCTCAATGACGGCGTGTCCAGGAACTCACAGATGGGAGCACTCCAAATTCATCCTCTACAACGCAAACAGCATGAGCTTGCTGACGAGTTTTGAGCTCTTGTCGCTTCACACTCGACTTGCCCATTGTGCCCGTAGCAGGAGCCCATACTGCAATAACCGTGTGGACAACGGTGATATCATCCTCTGGTCCGCTTAGGCTGACGATCAATTCTTTGCTTCCCCTGGTGGCCAAACATTCACGACTACCTGGGGTCCTATCAAGGAGGATATTTACCAGGCCAGTGTTGCTAACAATGAGCACGATATGTTCTGTCCTGGAATCTCTATGGACTTTGACGGACGAATTGTCGTGTCTGGCGGAGCCGACTCGGACAAGACCAGTATCTTCGACGGCACTGGCTGGCAGCGCGGTGAGAGCATGGTGCTCCACCGTGGATACCATTCCACTACTACCCTCTCCGATGGGCGGATCTTTGCCATTGGTGGTTCGTGGAGCGGAGGGCCGAATAACCCTAAGGACGGCGAGCTCTACAATCCCTGGAAACGAACCTGGAAGGGACTCTACAATATCCATCGTGAGCTCATCGAAACTGATGACAGACCGCTTCGGGCCGATAATCATGCATGGCTGTTCGGCTGGAAGAACGGCAGTGTCTTCCATGCCGGTCCCAGCTTCGAGATGCACTAGTTCAACACTCGTACAAGGGGAGGCAGTCATGTGCCTGCCGGTTATCGCCTTGACGACCAACACTCAATGTCTGGGAATAACGTCATGTTCGATGCCGTTCATGGTAAGATCCTCACCTTCGGAGGCCAGGAGCGCTACGATGGATCCTTCGGTACCAGAAATGCCCACATCATCACCATCGATGAGCCCTACAAGAAGGCCAAGGTGGTGCTAGCCGGTTTGAATGGAAGTAAGAGCGAGAACCACACTGGCGGCATGTTCTATCAGCGTGTCTTCCACACGTCTGTCGTTCTCCCTGATGGATCTGTCTTCATCGCTGGCGGCGAGATCTGGGGCCAGCCATTCAATGAAGCCGACAGGGATATCCAGTTGACCCCGGAGATTTACTACCCGGACAGAGACATTTTCGTTCCCCTACAGAAGAACAACGTCGTCCGTGTCTACCACAGTCTCTCAATTCTCCTCCCTGACGCTACCGTGCTTAACGGAGGTGGCGGTCTCTGTGGTAACTGCACCGTCAACCACTACGACGCCCTGATCTTCCGGCCCCCATACCTATACAACAAGGACGGAACGGAAGCAATCCGGCCTAAGACTCCTATCGTGAAGAACAAAAGCAGCAAGGTCACCTTGGGCAAAACACTTCGTTTCTTCGCGGACGCTGATATCAAGAACTCATCTCTGGTCCGTCTCGGAACTGTCTCGCACACTGTCAACACTGACCAGAGATGCGTGCCCCTTGAGCACACGTGTAAGGATGACCAGGGCGGTTACAGACACTGCACGGCCCAGATCTATCCGGACCCCGGTGTTGTTCTCCCCGGATACTACATGCTTTTCGTCATGAACTCCGCTGGCGTTCCTAGCAAGGTTGCGACCGTCAAAGTCGAATTGGACTTCCCCTTGAGCTATTTCACTGAAGAGGAGGAGGAAGTGGAGCACAAGAAAGACTGCGATATGGCTGCTAGTGGTGAGCAGGTCCAGGGAATGGTTGACATGATATTTGCGGCTGCTCGCAAATTCTGGAACCCAGCGCAGGCGCCTCTCGTGGCTCAGGTTTAATAACTTTCTGATACCTTGGCTTGAGCGTGCCGTATGTGTGGAGCTTGCTTCGCGTCGCCGGCTCCTGTAATATTCATTTTGTTCTGAACACGCATGTTTTGAGTACTAGTTATACGTCAACCACCAGTGCATAATATGATAGCATGAAAGATGTACCATTCAGAATGAGTAGAAGAACAACCGAGACGATTACCTATGATGTAGACCTTTGGACGCATTAAAAACTTAACCAACGGCGCTATTTACTATGCTCAGCAATGCAAGAAGCGTAAAACAGGCTTGACTTAGGGTAAATTTGGTAGATTATTGTGTCGAGATAGGCCCCCGCGACGGGGCATCGTCATCGTCGGGCCCGCCGGACACGGCATTCAGGCACCCAGGCCAAAACCAGGCATTAAGGCATCGGTATTTCCCGGAAACGTCGTCTTGGCAGCTGGCGCGTGTACGTCTGTTTACACGGCCAGATGCCTGTTACTACTTCTTCGTTGCTTTCAGTAAAACAACAAATACTCCGTAAAAGCTAGATTTATGCTTATTGGCGCATTCTGATCCCTTTGGTTCCATGAGATATTGGCAGCGACCTCAGGAATAACCATGACCTCTCCGACCGCCGTTCCATTTAAGACTAAAAGTTCTGGATCTCAGTCATTCAACTATTGCCGTCCGGGTATGACTATTTGTGGAAATTGATTGAATACGATCAGTGTCATGCACCGGAATCGAGACCGAAATCAAGTCCTTGTGGTTGGCAACAATGTCTAATGCAAGGGCCTGCTGTTTTCAACACGGGAGGAATGCGAGGATTGGGTGGCTTCGCAGGTATGCAGGAGTTTAACGCAGTCTGGTTATAAGACTGACAGGGACGTTATAGACGCGACTTTAATGGGAAAAATCATTCGCTTCAATACCCAGTTCACACCCACCAATTCGAAAAAATGACACTTACGAAGTCGCTGATCCTGACTTTTATGAGCGTTGCTGCCCTTAGCCGGGCAGCTAAGGTTCATTATGATCTCGACCTCACCTGGCAGAGGGGCTCACCCAATGGACATGAAAGAGAGATGATCTTTGTGAATGATCGTTTCCCAGGCCCACCATTGATTATGGATGAAGGAGACGAAGTCACAGTGAGTCTGATCCTCCATATCCCCTCGATTCATGCTAAGGAAAATAGATAGATGTGACCAACAACTTGCCCTTCAATACATCGGTCCATTTCCATGGCATTGAGTAAGACCTTCGGTAATACTACTCCCAGAGAATTGCACAAAACTGAACTACTCCAGGCAAATGAACACCCCATGGGCGGACGGAGTATCAGGTCTAACGCAGTGGGCTATCAAGCCTGGTGACAAATATCGGTACCAGTGGAAAGCAACGACATATGGTACGTACTGGTACCATGCCCACGACAAAGACAGAATAATGGACGGTCTCTACGGTGGCATTCGTATTCGGTGAGTATGCAGAACACTGTCTTTCTTGCGGCTCTAATAAGAGAATTAGTCCGTCTGCCGACAGGGAATCGCCTTTCTCAATGATCTCTGATGACCCTACCGATATTGCGGCCATGACCAAAGCCGCTCATGATTCCCAGTTGGTCATGATGTCTGACTGGGACCACCTGCCGGCCAATGAGTATATGGATGCTCTTAGAGACACAGGCTATGATATCTTGTAAGGGCCCAAATATGATAGTTAAAGGGCGACGCTTACAGTTACCAGTTGCTCGGATAGCATTCTCATCGATGGCGCGGGCTCTGTATACTGCAAAGACCCTGAGTATCTGACAAATCTCCAGCCGGCTAAGGTCAGAGCAGTCATAACTGAGCCTTTGTCGGATAAGGGGTGAGTCCATCCTTTGCTCCACTGGGTTGGAAGCCACTAACACCCACCAGATGCCATCCATTCATGCCAGTTCTTCAGGGTGACTGGGAGCACCACCCAGAGAAGCTTCCTGAGGGATTGAACTCTGGATGTATTCCCAGTGAGGGTCCGAGGTCAGTCTTTGAAGTGACACCTACCGATCGATGGGCCAGTTTCAACTTTGTCAGCGCAGCAAGTCTCAAATCATTGATTTTCTCCATTGATGAGCACCCGATGTACATCTACGAGGTAGATGGACATTACATTGAGCCCCAGCTTGCCCATAAAGTTTCTATTTACAATGGAGAGCGTTACTCTGCGATGATCAAGTTGGACAAGGAGCCTGGAAGCTACACCATCCGTGTTGCTGGTCATGACAACCAGGTTATCTCTGGTTACGCCACTCTAGCTTACAAGGGTGGTGAGAAAAATAAGCGGGAATCAACAGCATACATCGATTACGGTGGTAGCAACACCACAGCCTCTGTGATCGACCTGGACACAACTAACCTGCCGCCATATCCTCCCATCCTACCTGCGGAGCATAGCGATGATTTCCATCTCCTAACTCTTGGACGGATCAACTCATCCTGGGAATGGACTCTGGATGGAACAACCTTCCTACCAGCCAACCTGAACCAAATGGAACCAGCGATTCTCAACCCCAAAGCACCCGGCCTGGATTCTGCCCTCAAGATTGAGACACTGAATGGCACGTGGGTGGACATTGTGTTCCAGCTTGCTATCCCCGAGCCAACCAAGCTGCAGCCACCACACCCAATGCACAAGCATTCCAACAAGGCATTCTTGATTGGTAGTGCAATGGGAAAATTCACATGGGGTTCTATCGCAGAAGCAAAACAGAGCAGCCCGGACAGCTTCTTCGAAACGCCTGTGTATCGCGACACCTTTGTGACAGCGCCGAACGGAGAGGCCTGGATTGCTATTCGCTACCAGGTTGTGAACCCAGGGCCATTCCTCTTGCATTGCCATATGGAGACCCACCTCATGTCGGGGATGGGCATGGTCTTGCTTGATGGTGTCGATGCCTGGCCTGAAGTTCCTGCCCACCATCGATAGATTCCTTGACTTGTATCATACGATTTCATATCCTGTCTTTTATACGTGTAATTCTCGTTTCCTATTTGGCTCATCAAATATAATACTCTGATACCGTTCAACCTGCTTTCCAGAAAGCGACAAGGCCTGATCACTAAAGCGGAAAGGAAAAGCCAAGAAATGACAGAGGAAACAAAGCACACGTGTACTTGTGTAGCTGGTAGAACTATCTATGGGCACTAAGGTATAACTCAACTAATATAACAGCGCAACATGGCGGGAAGACGGTCTGGAGGCCATGCCCATCTACCTACATGTACAAAATACGAAGCTCACCAACATGTATACAAAGATCAACCCCATCTAGAACCATAAACCCATATTCCTAAACCCCCGAATCCTCCTGGTCAATATCAAAAGCCCTATCATAAGCATTCCAAGAAGCACAATTATCCCCAAGCGCCTTCCGATCAATCAATGGCTCGATCTCACTCTCCCTCTCCAAAAACTGCAACGCAAAGCCCTCGTCCGTATGCCACCCGATATGACAATGCATAAGCCACGCCCCGGGATTATCCGTCTCAAACGCGATAAGCAAGAACCCATTCCCATTCAACATCGCCGTATCCCTCCGCGGCGGATTATTAGTCACAACACTCCCATTCCACGGATTCGACCCCTGCGCCAGCACAAAGAAATCATGTCCGTGTAAATGGATAGGATGCGAGATTGGAAAGCTAGTGTTGATCATAAGGTATACCCACTCATTCGCCCGCGGCAGCTCAATGACTCCGCTCGATGCCGTGAAGTTCGGCGTGTTTTCGTTGTTGAAGAGCTGGAGTAACGTGGGTTCTTCCCATAGAACTTGCATCGTTGTGCTGTTGAGGTACCAGCGAAATAGGTTGGCATTGTTCCGGCGCAGTGTGACATCGGTTAGGTTATTCCATTCTGCGGCTGAGACTGTTTTCGAAACTCGGGGGACTATTTTGGAGGCAGGTTCAACGATGCATTCATCTGGGAAGGTGTACGGTCTTGTTGTGGGCGTACCGGGTCGGTTCCCATAGTAGAGGATCCCTCTTATGTTGTCTGGGTTTGCGTTTTCTGAGCATGCTTCTTGCGGGATTGCGCGGATCCAGAATGAGTTGGAGATTTGGCGTTGGTCTGCCGTTACAATCACATCATAGCGTTGGCCTGTGGGTGCTTTTGTTAGTTGTTGGCTTTCGAGGAGGAGCTTGATATCAAAGCAAATCATCACATACCCATCCCGATATCGATATAATTAGCCGTATAAGGCCTGATAGGCACAAAGTCCGCCGCAATAACAATAAGCGTATGATTATCAATCATGAACTTCCAGTGCGTATCAACAGCCGAATTAACAATCCTCAGCCGATACGAAGACCCCTGATCAACCTTCATCTGGAACCGCTGTCCGGTAGAATTGGTCCCATTACCAAAGACATTGGTCCCGTTAATCAAGCCCGTATCTAACGTCGGCGGTCCAACCGTCTGAGCCTCCGAGTACAGCTGATCAACAGTGCGATGGGACCAATCCGTCAGGAACAGACTGCCCTTATCGACCTCGTAGTTCGCCGTGGCAGGGCCATTGATCACAATCCCGCCAAACACACCCTCCCACGCCTGTAGTCCAATGTGCGAATGGTACCACGACGAACCGTACTGCTCGGCACGCCATTTGTATGTTATGGTTGAGCCTGGTGCGGTGGGACATTGCGTGATAGAGACCACGCCGTCGTTGCCGTTCGTGTGGTTCTGTCTGATCCCGTGCCAGTGGATACCTGTCCCATTCTGGGAGTTGTGTAGGTTGTTTGTGACGTGGATCACGACCCAGTCGCCCCAGTCTGCGAAGATCGTTGGGCCAGGGATTGTGCCGTTCATGGCCATTACTGGCCGGCTGAACCCATCGGGTGCTGCTACTAGTTCTTCGACGTTGAGCCAGTACTCCCGTGTTACGCCTGTGTTTGGTACTATCTTCGTGTAGTCGGTGTCGACATTAAATTGGCACCACTGGGACCGTGTTCGGGGTGTGTTGCCCGCACAGGGTCTTCTTGTTGGCTTGTTGGTCTTGGTGGTGGTTTTCGTGTGCTTTATTTTGGTGGTGGTTTTGGTTTTGGTACCGACTGTCGTGGGCTTTGTCTTCATTGCCATGTGCCGGGTCTGCGACGGGATATTCACTGAATTGACTGGATTTTGTGAAATGGCTGCGACAGAAGCACTCAGGCTACATGCCAGGAGGAGAAGAGATTGAAGTTTCATAGCTGTGAATCCTACCTAGGCAGGGCACTTATATAATGCTTAACCTTCTTTGGGTCACGAGTATAGCTCTATACAGAGCTTTCAATGCATCCAGAAGCGATTGAGAAAGCAAAATTTGAGTATAAGAAAACGTACGAGGCTTGCTGCTGATACACGACTAAGAAAATTGACCTCTATTTATGCCACTATCATATGTATTGGAATCGTACAGCACAACACGTGGATGTACGACCAGGACCAAGAACGCCATGTCTCTTTTCACGAGGTGTCCTGCATTCGTACCTGCTAACAAGGATATACCGGGCAGCCCTACCGGAGATGCCGTGCGAAACATGATCTTGTCATGCACGAGACGACGCAGCAGACAAAGGGCTATGGCGAAGCATCAACGTCATCGCCTAGCTCGGGTGTTGAGGCTATGCGTTAGTGGATAGTGGGATAGTAAGATCAGGCCCCCCGTATCCACGCTTGGGACCGTTCGTCATTTCATCAGCTTGGGGGCCTGCGCAGCACCTGGACGATGGGCTGTCTAGCCAGAGAAGTGCGCATTGGCCGTCTTGAGTCCGCAGGCTGTTCTCTACTGCCCGTTCTCTCGTGATAGTACTATGAATGGAGAGCCTGGATATCCCATGTAACTAGGGCTGTGTGTCTCAAATCAACAAAGATAACGCTTACAAATAGAGTTAATGACGGAGATTGAACATCAGGGACGTCATTCTCTAGTTTCGATCGTAGTAAGATTGGCGTGCAGGGCTTACACTGGGGTCATGCTGTCTCGGTGTAACCAGTTTCAGCCTTAGTGTATACGAGAGTCAGCATGGCTCGGAAATTAATTTTGGGATCTCGCATACTTTGAGGTTTACTTTTTTGAGGTATCAGCTGCTTTGTCCGGGATTGTCGATCGTTGCGAGAGTCTTCCATGTATGGTGAGTTGATCATCGATCTGACCATTGGGGTTGTAATGGCCAGGATCTGGATTTCGACATGGAACACAGATGATGACAAGGAGATGTTTCTCTTTTACCACGATCTCGGGAATGGAGCTGCAAATTACGTATCATCGTCAGCTCGTGTCAGTCCAAATCACAAAAGGAGGCTTGGACCACTGTCTTGGGAAGTAGAGAGAAGAATTAATCAATACTACACATGTCATTGATAGCCCCTAGTGCGCTGCCTGATTCTGATTACATCAATTGCCGTCTCATCGACTATATCCTCATGACTCTTTCCGTTTCAGGGCTATAAGTCTTGCTTCATCCTGATCGCAATACCGTGCACACACTATTCCAACATATTGTCTGACCTATTCATTGCACAATGCTATCTCTATCTATTCTTCCCCTTCTAGTCTTTGGGCTAGTCTGCTCTGCGCATCCATTTGAAAAGCGGCAGTCAAGGCCAACCGATTCATTCAAGCTGTATGCCTATGGCCCAGGCATTAGCGGACTGCCCATCTTCTACAGGAATGGTATCTCAGCCCTCTCAACCCCCAAAACAACATTATTGACTAATCCACATCACCTTGACAACAGGCAGTGCCGAAGTTGCGGATGCATCCAAAGTAGACACAACCACAATGGCCGCAATGACCCCAATCAACTGTAAGAACCCAAGATCCCTACTTGCTATATGAAACTCACAAGAATCCAGTCACCGCCGCTGAAAATACTTGGGTTGCCCATCCTAGTTCTAGCTCTCGTTCTAACGAGGGCTTCACCACCCTGTCGACCAATACCAATATGCTGTGTCTGGACCAAGGCGACACGGACTCCAATCCAGTCTCATTCACCGCCGTACCTGCTACGGGGAAGTTGGACACAACCAAGCACAGCAACGTTTGGTCCACGTATGGGGGCTATGTCCTCGTCACCGTGAGCGGGGCCAACTTTTACGCGAAACCAACTGCTACGGACGGCTTGTACTCTCTGCTTTGGAGTAGCTCGGCTGAGGCCATGACGGATACTATACCGGTAGTGCTGCGGACTGCTGAGCCGGCGACGGAATCTGTTTTGGACTAGCCCTTGGTGAATCAAAAGAGCTGGGAAAGAATGTCAGAACATCTGAACGATGTTTCTTGTAATGTTCCTCTCAAGGATGATAGAATTTGATGATGGTAATAGACGTTGGTAAGGACATCGGGATACATAGTGGTATTAGTTAATAAAAGAAAATAAAGAACTCCGTGGTATCATGCCGTGTCAAGATTTTTTTTATTTTTCAAATTTTTTCAAATTCTCGGGTGACTTTTCTGGGGGGACGACGGCGGCCTCGGGACGCTGAGGTGGGCTGCTGGGCTCTTCCTTAACTCGAGGTGGCTCCTCCTTCACTCGAGGTGACATACGCGCCTGGTTCTTGTTGGCTGGCGGCGGCGTACGGTTGGCAGCAAACGGGGCCTGCCGGGAAGTGACGATCCCCCGCCTAGAGGGGCCTGATGGTGTGTTGACAGGCAGGCCCCTCTCGGCGAGCTGCGCGGCCCTGGAGTCTTGTCGGGCCCTTTCTTGGAGGGTGGCGGCGCGGGGGGGATCGTGGGCGCGGCGGTTCGGGCCAGGGAGACCTCTGGCGCGGGGAGGCTTGGCTAGCCCGCGCCGGCGACGCTGAGCGCCGTTGGAGTTCGAACGCGCGCTGTAATCTTAATTAGTAACAGCTTTATTAAGGGAATAAGAACCTTGGGATCTTATACCCTCCCAAAGTCAGCCATAAAGGCCCGGTATTCTTCGTCACGGTCACGCCGCCGTTGTTTTTCCTCCTACTTATAGTTAGCGTGCTTTTGCTATCGTAATGAGAACTTGTCAACCAGGGCGGTCTCGAAAGAATCGAGGTGGTAGTATAATAAGTCAATCGATGATGAGACGAACTGGGATGGGATGAAATCCATCGGGGTAGATGATCCATGTCCATCATTGGATGTATCATGAGGTAGATCCTGTACAGATATATGACTTACGGCCTTTCTCCTTCGCTCTTTAGCAAACTTAGAAGACATGGTGTTGCGCGAGAGAGAAGGAAACAAAGAAGAGAGGGAGGAAGGAGATGTTTCCAAGCCAAATCCAAGCTTCAAATCCAGGCATCAATTTCAGTACCGCATTATTATTTCGGTACGAGCAAGGATTCTACAATGATTACTACTATTTCATTTTCCCCCGTATTTTCTACTCAATCCTAGTCCTAGTATTTTTTCTAGACGTCGAACATATAAAAGAACGTAGATTGAAGAGAGTTAAATAGCCCTATTGCTGATATATGCATGAGGGCAAACCACGCAGATTGTGTCAGACGAATGAAAGAAAGAAGTACATATACGAGACTTGCAGAAGACACCTCATTGCTGTGCGCAGCCGAAGGGAGAGAGAAAGCCCAACAGACGATTATCAAGCAAGGTGTATTGGTTGTGAAGAGGCCCCGGCATAAAACAAAGATCCACAGGGGAATAAAATCGAATAAAGAGTAAAAAAGAATAAAGAAACTAGAGAGGGAAAAAAAGTTGAAACCTGGAGGAAAAAGCAAGGCAGAGCAAATTGACAAAAGAACCTGATGCAGACGACAATTGATATCAAGAAGCCAAAAGAAAACTCCCTAGTTCTCCCAGACCCAGAAAACGCCAGAAATAACATGAAAACGTGATTCTCGAAAAAGAAGAAAAGAAAACACCGGATCTCCCATCCTGAACCCTTGATAAATTGATATCCCGAATAACAAAAACATAAAGCAGGACCCATTCTACATCTCTCATCTGTACCAGTCCAAGCCTCCAAGCCTTCTGCGAAGCTAAACCCTTGTTGATCGTTTCCGCAGACCAAATTCTTGTTCCTGGAGCTCTCGTATCAAACGAAGGCTTTCCTCGTCTGCATCTTCATCTCCAATGACGTGCTGACTATGCTTGTGCTGACGCGGAGATAGTGATGTAGGGACGTGACGATGGAAGTGCTTTTCATACATCGGAGAGCTCTTCTTCGCGTGTGAAGACGAGGGACGTGATGAAGGCTTTCTTGTCGACGCTGGAACAGGAGTGGTCTTGCGTGCCCCGATGGTCGAAGACGTGGCTCGCACCGATTGCTTCGGGGCCCGGGCTGTAGTTGCATCGGGCGCGAACCGATCGACGTGTCGAGGTTGGCGAGACGAATGCCGAGAACTGGAGTTGGGCGTGTGGAGAGCAGTTGTCACTTCCCCTTCCACAGACTGTACGGCATCTCCCTCTTGGGCCCCATCCATCTCGTCGGCCAGCGACGTAGGCGGTGAGACCAAGGAGGTGTTTGGCTTCGAGGAAGACACAGACACTGTTTTTATTTCTTTTGCATCCACAGACTCGGCCTGGAGTGCAGGTGGTGATGCGTACAGAACTTGCTTTTGAGGTGCCTGATCTGCCTCAGGCAAATGCTTACCTGGGTCAATTTGACTGGAAGGCACATGATCATAGGCATCCATCACGTCGTCTTGCGCCATCAGTTCATCGCCATCATGATCGAAGAATACCGCAGGTTGTGTCATGGGCGATGTGCTCTCCTGCTTCGCTTTCTTGGCTGTGGAAGGCATATCATCCTCTTCAGCAGGGCGTGCTCGTTTGGCGGAAGCATTCGCACGAGGTTTGGAGCGCTCCTGAGCCTTGATCGGATCTATCCGACCGTACTCATCGTGGATGCAACGGCGCTGGTTTCGGGTCAGAAACAGTAAAACAAGCAAAAGAAGCGTCTTTGGGGGTACTACGAACCTTGCTCTTCCGGCAATCATCGCACGCCTTGCTGCGGCCCTTTTTCCCTCCATTAGCTCCATCGGGGCTGACATCAACGAGCCGATTGGCGGCTATTGTTGAGTTGCCCATGACCGCGGATTGGAATCTCGCTGAGCTCTCGAATCGATCCAAGTCAACAAGATGCCCATTGTTTTGGTACCCAGATTGCGATGCAATCGCTGCCAAAGAATTCAAAGCAGACACAGCATCCTGGGCCAGGGAGGACGGCGTGCTCACCCCAGAGCCAGGTGTGAAGGCATTGACTGCGGCTTGCCCGTTGAGCACGAGATCACCGGGTTCATCTTTGTGTCGGCATCGAATGCGTCGTTTGCGACAGGCATCACATGCAACGCGCTTGGGACCAAGACCTGACGTTCGTTGGACAGTCCGAGGCTTGGGTGTGGCGATAACTTTGAGACTCGTTTCCGGAGCAATACTGAATGGCGCCGGTGTTGCACTTCCGTCAGACTGCGCATAAACAAGACTGCTGGCTGAGGGATTCGGAGTCTCAGGGGCCTCTTCTGAAGGCCACTGGACCGCTTGTCTTTCGGCATAGGTGCGTTGGTTATCAACGTTGCGTTCGGATCGACGGCTCGGTCGTCCTGCGGGCTTTTTGTCTGTAATAGAAACCTTGGGATTGCTTTCGACGACGCCAGGTCGAGTCCAGAGTGGTGCCTTTTCGTTACCACGCTTCCAGGCGACCCAAATTCCGAATTTTCTGATCATGTCCACCGGATCCCCTGTGCCTTTGGGGATGGAGCGTCTGACCGCGTTTCGAACGTCCATGGAGACGACTCCATCGACGGTATAGCCACCCGCAATGAGTGCAGTCCGTAACAAATACTTGGTTAACTCAAGAAGGCCCTCCAACTCCGCCTGTGAATAGAAACGTGCATTGTGATGGGGAGAACCTGGAGGTTCTCGGTTGGCGCGTTCTCCAAACTCGTAATAAATTGGATATTGACGGTGGAAACGGTAGTTCTCATCCTGCATGAATGCCTCCATCACACTTTGCGGGACGGGGTCATCCTCCAGATATTTTTGAGCCGTGTACCACTGAATCTTTTGGAAGAAAGGGTACCGGAACTTCTTGGGGACTTTGGTCTCCTTTTCGATGTTGAGTATCTTGATTTGCATCCCGTAGTTCAATCTGGTTAAGAAGTTGCCACCGATAACCAGACTATTTTCCGGAGTCCAAACTGCGTGAATCCAGCCGGACGGGATGAGCATGGTGTCTCCCTCGGAGAGATCCACACGGTAGCACTCCTTGGTCTGGTTCCCAAGGAAAATCGAGTCCTGGGCGGGAGAGTTGCACCACTCCTCGTATTTCTTGAGGTGCTTGTCTTTGGGAGGAATGAAGAAGAACGTCTTCTTACCCTTCAGGATATGGTAGTACACCGAAGATCCTCCAAAGTCGATGTGAAAGTCGGTATAGCAGTCGGCGACAGACATCAGGCAATAGAACTGAACCTTGGGATATTCGCCGATTGCCTTCAGTTCCTCTGGCCACACAGCATCTTGCAGATCCAAGTCACGTACAACCTTCGGTCGCCGGATGAGTCTGCCGAGTTTGCTCTGCGATACCTCCAAACTGATAACATTCCTGACAGGCTTGTCCGGCTCGTTGCTTTCGTAGTAATCAGCCCATTTCTGCATGTTCCACCTCTTATCCTCTCCTTGCTGAGACTTCACATCGATCACTTCAACCCTTTCTTCGGGTCCGTAAAGCTCTGCTACTGCACGAACAGTGAGACCCCGCGGAATGACCATACCTAAGAGGTCTTGGCCACAATCGACTGTTTCTTCAATATGGGTCTCTTGTTCTGGGTGGTTCTCGAGAAGATCATCAAACATCTCTTGAGACGAAGCCTCCTGTACAAGAGATTCAAAGTCTGGGTTCTCTGAGGAGACAGGCTCACACGAGTTCCAGCAGGCAGGTATCACAATAGGCTCCGTCCACCCATTCCCTCGCTCGAAGTATTCCGCTGTGACGAGCTCAGGTTTCATTCGCGGGAAATTCTCAGGTTGGAATCGGATTTTTCCTTGTCGAATGGGCTCGAGATAGTGATGTTCCAATGAGTCAGTGGCAGCCTTGACGAGGCCTTGGTTCAGGCCTGCGTAGTCTATGGCTGTCCGGGCGCGCGAGGACTTGCGTACAAAAGTTGTTTGGCCATAAACTGATCGACAACGCCGACAGATAAACTTGTCAACTGTGCGAACTTCCCGATCATTCTTGAAGCCAGCGCAAACGATATGGAACCATCGTTTGCATCCATCACAACTGATCCACGTGTCTTCGTCCTGTTCCTCGGTCTCAACTGGAATACGAACTAGATGACATGCCCCACAGCTTGTTTGATTGGTGTCACCTTCTCCCTCTTCCACTTTTGGTGGAACGGGTAGGGAATCCTGCGGGAATTGAGGTTCCTGGGGATCGGCCGGAGGATGGACCCCATAAGTAGTATAATGAGGCATATCAGCTGGTGGATGCCAGGCTTTGCTTTCGTGTTCATCCTCCCGAACAATTGGTGGGAAATTGCCAGAGCTAGTAGTTGGGCGGATTCCACGCATCGCAGGACGGGATATGAAGGCTGACCCATCAGATCGAGAGCGCATGCGGGAATGGGGTATATCTTCAGAATTGTGATTCATCTTGACATCGCCCTGGTCCGGATGTCCAACGGCAGCAAAGCCAACTCGAGATTGACGAATCGCGTCGCCAGCGTAGTGGTGGTAGGTCTCGTCGATGCTGACTCGTTTAGTGTGGTTGCCCGGGTGGAAATTAGTAGGGCGCGCGAGATTGAGTAGAAGCTCTGCATCGGTTGTCATGCTCTCAAGCGCAGCCGGCTGTGGGTTTTCTGTCAGCATTCCTGGGCGCGGGCGGTAGGGTGACGAATTCCTCGCCGACCGTGCCCGCTTCGCCGGTCGTTCAGAGTCTGCGGAGTCGGATGGGAATAAGGGAATCGAGGACCGAATGCCGGGGGAAGGGGGATTGGGAGGGAGCGATGCGAAGGTAGGACTTGTCGCGAGGGCGATCGTCGCAAGTGTGTCGATAGTCGAGCTTGAGCGGCCATGGCCCGATCGCTGGTGTGAACCACCTTCCGCGGTGACATGTCGATTGTGATTCGAAGGACGCTGATCGCGATCAAGGCTGGCAGCTCGCGGAGGGCCGCGACTGGCCCAAGAGGTGTGAAAATCGGTGGTTGTGGATGGAGTGATAGGTTCGACAGCGCGTAGAGGAGGGGACGGAGTACGGTACTGCGGCGGGCGGCCGCCGATGGGATTCGCGAAAGATGCTGCGCTCATCATTTTCGCAACCCGATAAGAGTGTATATTAAAGAAAATTTGAGATGGAGGGTCGAAGGTGCGAAAAGATGCGCTTGCGGTGGGTGGGTGCAAAGCGGGGATACTGGGCCACACGGGCTAGCGAGAGGCCGGCGCAGGCGAAGGGAATGTCATTCCTGGCAGAAGAGCATATGCACGACGGATGACGAGTATCCGATTGATATTTGATGAAAGATTGAGGGCGAAGTAGGTGGTCGACGGTATTCGCGGAGAGTTGAGGGGGTTCGAATCGAGCGGCGGGAGGACAAAGGCGCCGAGAGTCGCGCCGCAACCTGCGGGCAGGTAGGGAAGGGAATCGAATGAGGTCCAGTAGCCAGGAATCGTTTCCTGCCAACTGGATAGGAAGTGACAATTATGCGAATGGATGAAGCGCCGGAAGCGAGAGGAAAGCGGATGAGCGCGAGGTGTTGGGGTGAGGGAGGAAGCGGGAGTCGAGTAGTAGCAACTGAAGGTTACGGTACAGCTGCGGGCTCCTATATTACGTTGTGTCCTGCTATCCCTTTTACTAGAAAGGGGATCTGAATTGCATATATAAAAGATAAAGATCAAGAAGCTCTCGTTACAACATGCGATTGTGTTTACCTGGTTGTTTTCCCCCTGGTGCTCAATTCTCTGTAGTCCAAAGGAAGTTGGCGACGCCGAGAGCGTCCGTCTTGATGATACACTCCGATACCATGATGATACAATCACGTGGTAACGGTTGGCAGATCCCTACACCCATAGTAATCACATGACCTGGTCACATACGGTTTACGAACCAACTGCCACTAAACCCGGATAAGTAAGCGCACTGCCAAGACAAACCTCGTGGTTGTCCTTGCGCCTTGCTCGGATCTTCTGCCTCTTCGCTATTCCAACACTGCAACTGATACCTTGCGTATCTTTCTTGTCAACACTTTCATTCAACATCTTCCAGGACTCTCTCACCTCTGAGAATGAGCCGAAAGCTCGCCCCCGAAGCCAATCGGTACGTGAGAATACTTTTTCCATGCCCCTCCCCCGATTCTCAGCACAAGTGCCATTTTGCCATCAACAGCTTGATCTTTGGGTCTAGCAGATCCCTGACATTTGCAAGTGACTAGCGCTAACCTCTTTTTTTCTTCTTTCACAGGATTCTCTTCGTCAAGAACCTTAAGTATGTACTTGATCATTTCGCTGCTTTGCTCCGGCTCGCTTCCCCGGCGGATCAATCCTGCAACTCGCCATTTGAAATCGCGACTATGTCGCTGACATCTTTCTCAACAGCTACAACGTAACAGCAGAGCAACTGTTCGACCTGTTCGGCAAATTTGGCCCCATTCGGTAATAGTCACCTATGGTCTCGTGTTACAACCCGATCTAATACCATTTCATTTACAGCCAAATTCGCCAGGGTATTGCCAATACCTCCAAAGGAACCGCATTCGTTGTCTACGAGGACGTTCACGACGCCAAACAGGCATGCGATAAGCTCAATGGATTCAACTTCCAGAACAGATACTTGGTTGGTACGTATCACATATGGATCAAATGAGCGTCGGGAATTATGTGGAGATGACTAACTTCGGGGGTTGTAGTCTTGTATCATCAGCCAGAGAAGATGGTCCGAACGAAAGAGGACATTACGGAACGGCAGGAGAATTTAGAAAGGCTCAAACAGCAACACGGGATAGAATGATGTGACGAATTCTTTTTCTCTTCCCTCTGCTAGCATTTAGCTGCGCCATGGTATTGCAACGGCTCTACTATTCAATCACGGGTTGGTTGAGGGGTTTCCGGCGTTTTTATTCCCTGGGTTTTTTGTTTCTTTTTGAGAGGGCTTGATGGTGGGCGAGGGCTGGTTCTAGTCATATATTGACCCAGAAATGATCGTGCGAAACAGCACGCCGGCGAGATCTTATTTCTTCTTATGTTTATTCTATTTACCCATTACTACTATTACTCTCTTCGTCAAATTGACCTTCCACTTTGCTCCAACATTCTCTGTGTGATGGCTAGATACTAGGTGCGAAGGTTCCTATGAGAGCCAAACTACTCGGAGTGCCCAACTAATCGAGTCTGGGCCTGTTTTCGAGCTTTGTGGCATCTTGATCTACATTGTCAAGCTAAAACTAGGGTCTGTCTATCTACCGTAACGTTGGCGTATCACCGATCAGTACCCACTCTTCTGCAGGGAAATTTTAAGCTTGACATTGACCTATACGATGTACACACAACATATTAAGATCCAGATCAAAGCAGATAGCAAAATAAAAATATCATGCCAAGACGCAAGACCCTTAAATAGCCCGTCCAACCCTGGAAGGGAAATGCTATCGGCCTTGTCGATCCCGCTGCGGGGATCCTGACACCGCCTAGGGCGCAGCAGCACTGCAATCTCACTCACTTCACCCTTATTCTTTTCCTATAACTTCGTTCTTTTCTACGTTCAGAAAGAACTACATTTCCCAGGTTCAGGCTTTCCTATTCATCCGCTGATCTACCTAGGTAGTTTATTGCCACTCGTTTCGATGTCACGTATGACGTTCGATCCTCTCCGCCTTTGATAACCTTCCTGGAAGTTTACTGGGTACTGTTACTACGATCTGGTTTCCAGCATATGTCGCGTTCTACCTGAGCTTTCTGACTGAGTTTCTGGTTTTACCAGACTAAAAAGCGATGGATGACGCGACTAGCTCGTTGGCTTCGATAGCTACAAGCACACTTATCGCTGCTACCGGTGCCCGAGCCATTCCAACACCCTCGGGTGCCCACACACTATACTATCATGGAACAAATTCTTCAAGTCCAGGGCAGGATCCAAATGATGAAGGAGGAGAATGCAAGCTGCTTGGTCCATTTTCAGTGTTTGTTCAGATTGCTCTTGGCAGCCTCGCATTATTATCTCTAGTCTATAAGAGATGGAGAGAACGACCACAGCGCCCGGTGAAGATCTGGGCCTTTGACGTCTCAAAACAAGTCTTCGGATCTGTCATGCTTCACATGCTCAATCTGGTCATGTCGATGTTCTCTGCGGGCCAACTGGAGATTCGAAGCTCATACAAGCCGAACCCATGCTCGTTCTACTTACTGAACCTGGGAATCGACGTGCGTCACTACTGATCTTACTCTAATCTCTTTTGGGGAGCTGCTAGCTAACTGATGAACAGACTACCCTCGGTATTCCGATTCTGATCCTCCTTCTCCGCGTTCTCAATTATTTCGCATCCTACACACCTCTCGCAAACCCCCCAGAATCGATAGAGTCAGGAAATTATGGCCAGCCTCCACGTGTAACATGGTGGCTCAAGCAGTCCGTTGTTTATTTCATGGGATTACTCGGCATGAAGATATGCGTGTTCTTCCTCATCGAGCTCTTACCTTTCATTATCAAAGTCGGGGACTGGGCTCTAAGGTGGACAGAAGGCAACGCTGCTGTCCAGATTTTCTTCGTCATGCTTCTTTTCCCAGTCATCATGAACGCCATACAGTATTATATCATTGACATATTTATCAAGAAACCGGTCTCACAATACGTGGTGGACGACACGATTGGGGATGCTGTCACAGATGATGATGCTCTCCGCCGGGAGGCTCTTCTTGCTGGTCTGGACGAGTCGTATGCAACTGATTCTGATGATGAAGAACCCGGGAAATCTCCGACAACTGCCTCACAACCAAAGGCTACTGCAGATGCTCTCCAGGAATCCGAGCATTTACTTCCTGAGGATCAAAATCCTGTCCCTCCTTATGCGCCTCCGAGCTCGAGTAGCAGCGGTGACGAACATGACCAGAAAGCTACTTCAACACATCACTAAATATTGCTTTGTGTTTTGGTTTCGGAAATCTCATATTGGTTTTTGTTTTAGTGTTGATAGTGGTCTTTACCGTGAATATGATTATTTCGCTCTTACTACATTTAGTATGATTATCATCTTTTCCCTTCCTTCCTTCCTACATACATATGTGGAATGCACACATCTATATTCTGTATTTGGATACCTATGTAGTTAGTTAAAGACACAAAAACCGGGGTTAATGTATATGGTCTAATGGGGGCCATATCCCAGTCTGACATTATATATTCTGTCTACTTTTCCATTTCCCCTGCTTACCGCCTTTTCCATGCACAAAAAGAACTTTTTAGCTCTAACAGTTACTCTTCTCATCAATCACATATAGCAAGAGGATAAAAAAGGATATCAAACGAGTGTGTTAAAGCTCATTTTTGGATGGTGTTGAATCTCATTTGTCGCCTTAAAGCCAAGGCAATAACATATGCCGCCTTCCACACCGCTCTGATCTGCCCATTCTGGAAAAATCAAAGAAGAAAAATATTCTAGCTCCGCCTGAGGAACATTCGCAGCCTACAATTGCATTATTGCATACAAGTATCAATTCGGTGACCAAGCCTGCAAGCAGCTGTGCTTGATTGACAGATTTTCTGACACCAACCACCATGCCTAACGTAGGGCTGAAAGAAAAGTCCAAGCGGACGACCACCCGGTCTCCGTTCGAGAACACTACGGCCAATCTCCGCCCGGAGGACTCAGATGTTGAAATGGGCGACGAAACTAGCTCGGATGAGGACGACGTGCCCGAGAAAGATGAGGCGGAGAAGAAGCTAGAGCGCATGCTTTTTGGCGACGATGAGGGGTTCATGGGCGCATTGAAGACCCAGCAGGACCGCGAGGCTGGTATGGCTCTCACTCTGCACAGTGATGACGAGAGCGATGTTAGCGAAGATGCCGAGGAGGGTGAGGACCAGGATTTGGCTGCTCTGGCCGATTCAGATGTATGCGACTCCACTCCCATGCGTTCACCGATCTTAGGCTTTCGATCTAACAATTCTGCCTTCTTTAGCTTTTCTTCCTTGACTCCGGCGCACCCCCCACCGCCGATTTTATCCCATCGCCGGAAACCCCGTCCGAGGCTGAGGACGAAGAAGAGGACGAACCCGCAGTATGGTACGATAGCGACGACGATCGCCTCGCAGTGTCGCTAGCAAGCCAAGCCAGGCTGCGCAAACTGCGCGACACCGAGGCCGAAGATGTAGTCAGCGGCAAGGAATACGTCCGACGACTGCGCAGACAGTTCACACGCCTACACCCTACACCAGAGTGGGCCACACCGGAGCTCAAGCGCCGCAAGACTGACTCGGACTCGGACGCAGAGGAGGAAATCGACTCGGACGATGAGAACGAGAACCTCTCGATGCAGCCGCTAGCCAAGCTCCTCCAAAACGCCTCCGACCTGACACGCATAGAAGACAACGCGCGCTCCGGCGGAAAGCGCAAGCTGCGCCAGGAGGTCATCGACATCCAGAGACTGAAGGACATCGGCAAATCCCAACCCTCCTCCGTCGACTCCCTGACCTTCCACCCGCACTACCCGCTCCTGCTCTCCTCCGGACCAGCATCCACCCTCTTCCTGCACCACATCTCTCCCTCCGCGCCCGCTCCCAACCCCCTCCTCACTTCCCTGCACATCAAGCACACACCAATCCACACGTCCGCCTTCGCCCCGCCCACAGGCAATAAAATCTTCGCCTCCGGCCGCAGGCGCTACTTCCACATCTGGGACTTGGACACCGGTAAAGTCGACAAGGTCAACGGCTCCTCCGACCGCAAGGAAGAGCAAAAGTCCATGGAGCGCTTCAAGCTCTCTCCATGCGGCCGCTTCGTCGGTCTAGTCGGTACAGCCCGCAAGGGCGGCGGTCTGATCAACGTGCTGGACGCGAACACCGCGCAGTGGATCGCACAGGTGCGCGTCGACGGCCGCGGCGGTGTCGCAGACTTCGCCTGGTGGTCTGACGGCGAGGGTATGACAGTTGTGTCGAAGAACGGTGAGGTCTCTGAGTGGGATGGACGTGTAGGCCGGGTTGTGGCGCGCTGGGTCGATGCCGGTGCAGTCGGCACGACGGTTCTCAGCCTTGGTGGTCGCTCGGGCCGGACTCAGCTTGGTGGTGATCGTTGGGTGGCGATTGGTTCTTCGAGTGGTATTGTTAACGTTTATGATCGTCGCCAGTGGGCGGCTGCGTATGCCAATGCTTCTGCTGCTGAGAAGGATTCCCCGGCTCAGGCGGGTATTCCGCGTAACCCTGAGCCTGTGCGTGTGCTCGATCAGCTCACTACCCCCATTAGCCACTTGGTGTTTGCGCCTGATGGGCAGATGCTGGTTATGGCGAGTCGGTGGAAGCGTGATGCTTTGCGTCTTGGTATGTTCTCTCGGTTTGCTTGTTTTGGTGTGCTCTTTGCTAACTGTGTTGCTTTCATAGTTCATCTTCCTACCTGCACCGTATACCGTAACTGGCCTACTTCTAACACACCGTTGGGTCGCATTTCCTCGGTGGCTATTTCACCAAACTCGGAGCAGTTGGCTGTTGGTAATGAGCAAGGTGCCATTCGACTTTGGGAGATTCGGGGATAGAGGTCCGATACTGAATAAAATATTTATGTTTTCTTGTCATATGTTTACTACATATGTACCCATATAGTGGTATATGTTTTTCATTCTCTTGTACAGTCACTTGTAAATCAATGTGGTTATTTTTACAGTCGCTGGTATAAATTAACGTCTGTTGGTATAAAGTTAGGGCTGAGTTCTTGATATCAGCGGCTGCTCGGCACTTGGCATCATCTAAACCAACCTTGGGAGGCATCCAATAACTCATTCTACGGCAGTAAATTAAAAGAAAACTTTGAAGCAAATGTAATATCTAATGTATAACCAAATATACACCCATGGTACTTCGTAATAGGCCAGTCATTTTTTTGAGGTTGTTGGGAGCTTTTGAGCAAAGAGAACACAAGCACGCAGAACGCCCGGATCCAAAAGAAAAGAGGGGAGTAGGAATCAAAGCCATAAACACGCCATAGCACATGCAATTCGTGTCAAATCAGATGAAGGGTCATGATCTCATTCGTGGGAGGGGTCTATACTGTTGGCCTTGGTCAAGGATTCTCAGTAACAAAGGGGGTATCTGGGGGCAAAACATCGAAGAAAAAGCGCATGGAGAAAAGGAAATAAGAAAATATGTTAGCAAGAATCATCTCCGGGGTGCTTTAATAATTTAGGCTGGGTATAATGGGTAGGTTTTCATAAGACTCCGACCACAGGGAAGGGGGACATGGGCAGATAATCCGTAACCGTAACCGATAGGTGAGACTTGAGAGATTGAACAGATCTCCACGATCAGCTACTCTCCCTGTCTGCTTGAGCCCCACCGCTGAGGTCGCTTCCCTTGCTCGACATAGTTCTTGATAACGCAGGGAGAACGGTCTGGGCCCTGACACACCTTATGGCGGTTGAGATGTTTGAACTTCGGGCCAAGGGGTCCGTTCACGAAATGGTACTGGCCTGCAAATCGATATTGACGGGAATCGCCTAGTGGGTAGAACTTGTCACCCCAGTGGCCCCTGTAATGGAACCATTCTGTCGGTGCGGAGGGGCTGAAAGTGGACGCCCGCAGATGCTTGTTGTCGAGGTCGTAAGTGTAGGCCTTCGTGTTGAGGAAGGGGTCCCATAGTGGACCGCGGTCGGTGACGTCGTGCAGCAGTCCCCAGGGGAGAAGGTACTCGTGTACCCCGGCCGTGGCGTACATGGCATGGCTGCCCTCGGCAGAGTAGATGACGGGCTAGTGAGGTAGAATTAGTGAGATAACACTTCCTGCTTTGGTACTGGAGCATTACCCGTTGTCCGATCTTCTCAACGGCTTCGTAGCTATAAGCCTCTCCTCCTTGGTGGGCGCTGAAGAAGAGCGCTTTCGGTTTGCCATTGTGGAACCGCACCAGACAATGCTCCCAGTCACCGACGTGATTGCCAAACCGCACGTTGACAACGGTGTTGCCGAGATTGAAGCTGTAGAAGTAGAACCAGAACGCATCGACAATTCCGTTGCCTTTGTCTATCACCACTAGGATTGCAGGGGCATCGCTTCGACCACCGGCACCACTGTCGTAGATCTCCTCTCCACCATAACGTCTGCGAAGCTCTTCTTTGAGTATTTGCTGGGCTTGAAAATGTTCATCGGTGTCGGATTCGTGTACAGCGGGAGCCTCTTGTTGCAATTGGTGAAAATCGTACCACTTGGCTCGATCTTCCTGCGTGTCACCGGGAATATCACCATCGACTCGACCATCCCAATCCGCCCAGGATTCTTCTTTATTGTTCCCATCTGTCTGCGGGATGTTCCTATCGCCCTCCAGCCACGGTGGACGCGTCTGTACATCATCATTGCTCGTCAAGAAAACGTGCCTGGCCCCCCACTTGTTCAACCCATCCAGATCGCGCAGCGTCGGATGGTCCCATTGGGCCTGAATCGGGGTGTAATTCAGGGTCGGAGTGGTATGATGCAAGTGCTCTGCGATATCCCCCGGCCAGAACTGCTCGCCAGAATAAAGGTGAACGAGTGGGGCATAGTGGAAAACGTAGTCCGGGATCTGCCGCCGAGCCCGCTCTTCGGCATCCCACTCGGACTCACTAGCCCCGCTAATCCAAAAGGACCGCCATGGAGCCTCTGGCTCGGCATCTTGCGCATTTACCCTCTCTGCCGGCTCACGATGTCCGAATTCACCGTGTACGGTCTGTAAATGGGCTGCGCCACAGATGCTGAGCCATCGGCAGGATTTGCGGTCGAACCACGAGCGCGAGCTCGCAATCCAGTCCCGCTCCTCCCGGTCCTCCGCAGACCAGACGAAAGCAGCTGGCCGGAGTACGTGGATTATGCTGTTGACGGATACATAAGCGATCAGGGTCGAGAGCACGGCAATGGTTGCCTTGGCCTTTCGGGTCATCTGCTGGAGCGAGTCGACATAGACTGTCAGGGCCGAAGAACTATGTGGAGTATGTTCATAGACTGTGATTTCGGGAATTCCAGTCGAGGCTAGGGGTTCAATGCAGTGGGAGTCAAGTGGTAGGGCTGAAGCGGTCGGGCATTCCCCAGGTACTATGGTGGGACGAGAGATAACGAGAGTTGGGACAAGGAGGGCGCACAACAGGACCGCGGGGTTACCTATATAGGAACACACAGTGCCTTTGTTAGCCCGATTTCCCGAGTCCAGCTAGAATTGCCCGAATAGAATTTTTAAAAGGGAGAAAAATCAGAAAAGGGACAGGCAAGAGATGACCAATATCTCGGACTAGGCACCGGGAACCTGCGGAAATGCATAGAAATCATAGCCAAGCCGGATGCCATATACCGAGTGCATGGCTTATCCGTCCAAAGCCGGAGCGGAAGAGACGGGGAAACCTACGAAGGGATGATCCCATTGTTGTCCGAGTTGTCTGAGTTGTTGCGGTGAGGATAATGTGTGGGATGTTCCATAAGGCTGATGATGGAGGAGGGCTGGGCACAACTCTACTTGGGTTCTAGACGGAATCGTATAACCTTGGATTATACAGATGTAGATGCACATCAAAATAATATTTAAGAATAGTTCATTGTGGTAGGGGGAAAGCAGAGCCAATTGTTTATGGGAAACCCCCCTCCATCTGAAACATTTTAAAAAAGTATGCAAGTGTTTATGCTCATTTTTGCCACCAGGCCGTATTCTCCAAGGTTAACAAGATCTTGTCCCGATCGGGAAGAGGGGGAAAGATCAGGGCTCACCGCTTCCAGAACCTGCAGAAAGCTGACTCAGATCTTATCTCCGGTTCCAGGGAGATCAGACCTTAACAATTCATCATACAATGGCTGACTTCGAATCCGATGAAGAATATGAGTATGAATATGGCACAGAGACAGAGGTGAGAATAATTGACCTTGTCTTCTCTCAATGCTGCTAATCAATTGATAGAGCTTTTATCTCAACCTGGACCTGACCGCCCACCATGGTCCAGTGCGCCCTCCCCGCCGTCGCCCAAAGGAAGCCGGGTCCCTGGATGATACACAGAACCCAGCAGAAGACATGGGCCAAGGATTTCCAGGCGAAGCTTATCCTCCGATCGAGAGCGCCGAGACAGGCTACCTCCCCAACGAACGAATCCAAATTCTCGATCTCCACACCAGCAACCCAATCATTTCATACTACAACCAGATGTTCAGTTGCTCCTGGGCTGATCAAATTGGCACCGAGCTTATTTTCGTCAGTCCAAGCACAGAAACTGACCCAGACAACCCTTTCCCTCAACCGCTACATCGTGGACCCTCCTACGAGCTTGTGGCCGCCAACAGCGTGAAGATCCTTGGTCGGAAGGCACAGCTCGCCCCGAGCGCTGGGCCAGGACCAGCTCAACGCGTTACTGAGGGACCCTCAGAGTCAGTGTCTTCTCAGGGCGCCGAACCCCTTGGAGCACCCCGTCGTCCCGCAGCCCCATCCCACCAGGCGCAGTTCCTCCAGAGGTTGCAGAAGATCAAGAACCTCAAGGGAGAGGGGGATACCGTTCGCACGATTATGAGTACACGTCGGCAGGTCAATATGACAGACAGACAGCAAGGCTGGGCCCGTACTGAGGCGCAACTGGCTGAGATCGAGAGGCTGAACGAACGTGCTTCGAGAGGGGACTTGGAGGCTAAGGCGACTCTTGAGCTTCTGATTCAAGAGGTCAACCAAGAGCTCAACCCTGATGAGGCTGAGGCTGAGTCTGAGTCCGACTCGGAGTTAACGTCTGACAGCGATGATCTTACTCCATGAGCGTACAGATCGACAGTGAACTGACCTCGACCCAGAGTTCGGGTCTAGACCCTGTGTCTTTGAATGGATCCTCCGGGGCCTGAACAAGCCGCCCGGTGTCGGCATCTCATTGGATCTACGTTGTAGTACGTAGCCGACTGTGCTGTCACGTGGAAGTGCCGGGAACCGGGAACCGAGGAGTAGCACCGGCGAAGAAATATCGACACCCTTGCTGGAGGCAAAAGCGCTACTCTTGTGATGGAAACACACAGCTGATTTTCTCTTACGATATCGGAGGAATGGCATCACAACCGGGAGACCCCAACAAGCAACCACCGATGACAAGCACCGCCCAATTTAACCTCGGGACTGACCAAACAGCCCATCAATGGAGCCATCCTAGCTACGCTAAGATAGGTAGATCTAGAGGATAACGTCATCCACAAACCCAATACAAGCATAAATTCTTGTTCATCTTGGAAATCACTGATCATGGAGACTATGATACAACACAGATTTTGCTGCTCAAGCCAACTGTATACTGTAGCTGGTCTTCCCATTTCGGCATCTAGAACGTCAGTGTAGAGTACAAAACAGGTTATGTACCCCATCTACTTCCACAATGCGAGACGGGTGACGTCGTGATCGGCAGATCTTCACATGCAGCAAGCAGATGGTTCGTTGCTTGCGTCGGACTACAGGTTCCTAGCCGTGTACCTTGTACCATGTAGCTGCTACTTCTCAACTTCGATGCATGAAAATACTCTTCTAGCAGCCATTATGTGAGCCACAGTCACACCGTCCACGGGTATATCCGACTTCGGAAGCTTGACACTAAAAGATCGCCTACATTTTACATATGTTAGTGATACTTGTAGCAGTAAAGCCATTGAAGGTAGTACAATACGGAGCCACTACATGTATCTATATATACACCGGGCAACAATCAGCAAGAAAATGTGTCGACCATCACCATTAAGGTCACATAAGCATAGTATATATATATATAAAATATCCAATTTCAATTTCTGATTCGGAAAAGCCCAGGGTAAAACCATTAAAAACACCAATTCCCCAGACTTTTAGAAGCGCCCATTGCGCAACCAGAACCAGAACACATATCCGCGCCGCCATGCAACGCTAAACCAAAAGGCGACAAGCAAAAAGAGAAAGACAACGACCCAAAGAAAAAGACATAAGGCTAGAAAGCACCGCGGATATCAAGTCAAGGATGAAGTAAAAAAGGAATGTAAGAGAACAATGGGCATAATGGGCAAATCTGCCGTCCCACATGTCCATGTGAAAGACCATTATCAGGGAATATTGGATGATGGTACAATGATTTCTTGAGAAGGCCAAGAAGAAGACGTATTGAAGAAGGATGTCAGAACGGAATCCGAAACCAAGAAAAGAAGAGGTTGAATCACCCCAGGCTCAAGCTGGGGATATTATTGTAGCCAGCCTTGCCCTTGGAGAAGGCGACGGGGGATGGCGGAGGCGCGGGAGGCATGCCGTCGATGAGGACTGAGCGGGTCTTTTCTGTCTTTTGGGTTGAGGCTGTCATTGCGCGGGAGATATCCTGCGACATTGAGAAGGAGGGAGGCATGACGGGGGTTGCGGTTTTGGTTGCGACGGAGGCCATTGTTTGGATGTGGATGTGGATTTGGATTTCTTGGAGGCGTAGATGTTGAGAGGATAAATAGACTCCCGTTGAAGTGCTTATATAGTTGAAGAATGAAGTTGTTGGTTTGTTGGGGTTTTATACTTGGGGAAAGTATGCAGTTGATCGGCAACCTCGGCTGGGAAGAATGTATAAGGCTGGATTGCTGAGCTGGATTCACGAGACTGAATGTCAGCTTTCTGTTTGTGCGGATGCTTGTGCTTTGTACTTGGGTTTGGCATATGCTCCGTATAGATGGAGCTTGTGGACTCCGAAGTTGCCCGAGGCCCGGTTTCGGTGGATCGGATCGGAGGTGATGTGGCAAGTAGTGACGGGAGTTATACTTACAAGGATCAAAGGAATTGGATTCGGGTATTGAGGAGATGTAATATAACAAGCGTCGAAGGCGAGAAGTGAGTTGCGGTTCTTGAGATGATAGATTGTCGTTGTGACGGTTGTGAGGAGGCTCAATTAAACTTATGCAGCGAGAGTATTGCTCTGGTAGAAGACTTGAAGACGATCAGAGCGAACGGTGATAGCAAAGCTGTTAACAGTGCTGAGTATGTAGTAATTGAAAATAATTGTATACTTGAATGAACAGAACTAGAAAAAAGAGCCAGACAATTTCAGGGTGAATGGGTCGTTTATATTTTTCCTTCCTGTCAATAAATAATAATATAAAAAAAGATGAGACACCCAAAACAGATAATTAAACTAAAAAAAAAAAAATAAGTCATCCCCATAAAAGTGTGGAGGAGTACATTCCCTGGGGAAGCACGAAAGTACCCAGTACACGCATACCTGGCCAGGCCCAATGCTTACTCCCTAGAGATCTGCCCGCCAAGCCTATCCGCCTCATTCTAAACAGCCCAATAACCCAGCTATCGAGGCAGGGATGGGGACATTCCCCATCGGAACAACGGGAGCCCAACCCGGAAAACCTGTCGGGGAGAAAAGAAAAACAAAGGAGATGGGGCTGACGCGTTAGTGTGGGGGAGAAGACCAGGGGGTGAGAATCGATGAATCGACCAATTGATATTATGCATTGTGTTATTGACATTATTTACCATAGAAACAACTAGCTTGGAGGCGGGAACAGCTAGTGAAAGCCGATTAAACCGGTTGAATCGGCAAGGCTCTGTTTAGAACTAATGATTTAGGACTATTTTAAGGGTTGTTTTCTAAGATTCTACGCCTTCGAGCGTTTCCCGGAGAAAGCTCGCTCTTGACCTCGGCACGAGAGCGGATACGGCGATCCTTTCGAGAACAAAAACTGGGGCCCAGCGACCAGATTGCCGGGGCTATGGAAGGGAATTTTCCGTTGCGGTGTAGGAGATCGGCTTGAGGGTGGCGACAGGAATCTACTATTTGATATCTGCAATAGGTATGCTAGTCCGGGGAAAAGGTACCATCCGATTTTTAGGCGGCGCCCAACAGCCATTTTCACCGTCTATTCAAGCTACCAGATTAGGATGATTTTTCTTTTGACGTGCTCACCGATACCCGAGGTGCATTAACTAGGACGATCTTCCAAAAATTGAGACATTGCCCGAAGGTACTTGGGTTGGGTTGTATGTATATGTTGTATTTATAATAGGGGCGGCTCAAGTACCGGTATATCCGCCATAGTATACCTCCACCAATCCACCACTGATAAGACTTGTAGTCCGTATGAAATAGTATATTGTACGACGCCACAAATAAACCTGTAATAGTTTTGGCGTTTTGGCCAAATCTCGAAGGAGAAGAGTGGAAAAGAGTGGACCACGCCAGGGGCCGAAACAGTCTGGGGCGCATATCAAATCCTTTGTTTGAGATGTGTTCACATCGGACACGGAGATGCCCAAGGGATACGGTCCACGACTCGGGGTTAGCTTTTCTCAATTCCTACGATTCATTGTCACCTCCTTTGCCAATTCAGGGGCACAAGCTGTTGAGCTACAAAAGTACCGAAATCCCCTTGACCGTTGATCGGCGCCTGAATAAGGGACTCCACAATTCTTCTCTTCCCCGGATTCAAGGGGCCAGCGTAGTGGTTCTACTATTTTCAATATGCGATGCGCTCCACTCCACTATCACATATGTATTCACAAGTTATCTGGGGGAAAGGGATGAAGAGTGTTACTCTAGAATCCCTAGAATGTCCATTCCTGATTTCCTGATTTCCTGGGTGTCGGGTCTCCGACGGTGATTTAGGGCGCATCTCTCGGGAATTTTGTACCCCCTTCGATCGCGGATGGGCTTCCCCGGGGTATCTGCTTATAATAACAACACTAATGTACGGAGTAATCGTGTTGTGGTTCTAGCAACTTTTGTGCTATGTCTATTATACTTGCCTATTGAGATGCCCCATGTACCTCGTCAAGCGTCGTAGATAGTCAGCATTCTTTCCACGACCACGTAAGGCTCTCGGCGTGGTGACTTGTCCCTTTTCACCGCTCGTTTAGATATATGTTTGACTATGTACATTCAATAATAGATTGTAGAGATGGGTCAAAGAGGGGAAGTGATGAGTTGGCTGCCCAGTGTGTTGTTAGATTCACCATCTATAATTGTGGTGCCAACTGTGGGATAAATTCCGTCAGGTACAATATGTACAACACATCCCATGCATGATTATGAGCTGACGTGATCATGGGCTACTACTAGCTACATAGGTAGCTATTCGGACTACTTGAACATACATAAGCCAATGTTAGTCTACCCGACACGTCAGTTCAACTCGTATGCCTTATCGACGGACGGGATATCCTTGTAGGTGCCAGACTGTATGGTAGGAGGATAAGGAGCGTCTTGGGCATACCTACAATAAGTACCCGTATGAGTTCAGCCAAGGATAGTAAGGCAAACGCAGGGCTGATGATGTGATCGATACGCAGGGGATACTTCGATCGGAAAAGATCGAGACCAGACAATTGATTCTTCACTCCGCTTGAATGGGAGCCCGATCTACAGATTAGCATTGACGAATTTGACGAATCTCGCATTTGGAATCACGCTCTATTCTCGCCCTTGCACGTCTCCGATGATCTATATTTTTACTATAACATTCCTTAGGTTTGTACCCAAGACCTTCCAGGAATGAGAGCCCTACTTTGCCTGCAACCCTGAACTCTATGCCACTTCGTCCAGCCTTGCAGAGAGTATGCTTTCAAAGACGCGACCTGACTATTCTTCAGATGATCTCCTGACCTGCTAGAGCCCGTGTCATGTCTTGGGACTTGACTGCACAAGGTCCTCCCTAACTGCAAACACTAGTGAAATACATCCAGAGAGCCGTGAACCAGCTGAGCCCGTGTAAGATGGTCACACCAATCAGGCCCCCGCAAACATTGGGAAACATGGGGAACCCTTTCTATGTGTCAGAAGAACCGACTAAACCAAATGAATTGAAGAAAACCCGGGGGGGTCGGAACCCATCCGAGCGGGAATGGTCTCCCCAGACGAGAAAAATCCGATGAATGCCTGATGCCTGAGGCGAAGGATATAATTTACGTCACGGGGACGGAATATCATTTCCCCTAGAGGACGGCAATTACTTCATCCCTCGGTGGCCGGCGGGCTCTTCCAATCGCAGGCCCGCCGAGATCCCACAATCACGTAAGGGCCCCGCCATTGATTTCTTGGGATGCGTAAAAAAAAATGCATACGATATATTTGTTGGGGTAAAAGGGTCCCAATGCGCCATTTCTAACGAATGACAATATGAAACTGACGAGCGTGTGCACTACCTAGGTATGAAAGATGATTATGTTTACCCCGCAAGTCATCCAGGTACCAGCCCTAGCCCCTCCAGTTGGAGATATGACATACACATGGGGATATCTGATATTATTGTTTGTCACCGGCTAGGTAGCCGGCCCGGCGACATTCGCAAAGCTTGCATCGAATTGCAATTGGCCTTGGCTAAAACTCGTCAAACTCGTCAAACTATCCCCTAATTGCGAAAATCCCCCGGACCGAGACAGCCACCAGTGGATCTGAATTGAGTAAGGCAGTCGATCACGATGCGATCTGGGGGTATGCCATCCTGGCTGGAACATTGAGAATGAGGCATTTAGCATCAGTGAAAAAGTTCGGAGGTTTCTTATCCCAGTCGAGTGGGTTCTCCATGACACATTGCATTCCACGATGTTCGATCGAGATTGCATCATTCCCTGTGTTTTCCCTGTGTTTTCCCTGTATACATCGTCCATGCACTCTAGTAAGACATCTCAGGTGACCTCGACTATTCTCTTTTCAGTTCAGCCAGTGGCTTTTTCAGGTCACCCGCTCACATATTTTTGCCCCTGTTCCTGTAAAATAGCCCGCCTCAGCCACGTTCCAGGCTCTGAGGCAATTTTTCCCTCTCATATCGGCCCGCATGACGCAGCGGGATTTTTCCCATCGGCTTGAGCTCGGAAGGAGGGGCGATGAGGTCCAATCAGCGTACAAAGTATCGCCGGCTCTTAGTCAAAAGTGGACAGAGAATGAGCGTTTTGGGGTGGAACAGGGTGGAACTGCGGATCTCCATGGGCTTCGAGACCTCTATACGGTTGAACCTCCCGCCTACCATCGGTTATAACTGGTCAAGGGGTGGATGTATGTAATAATAATAGAAAATAAATTCGGTTCTATATTTAATATATTATAATAGAAAATTAAATAGGGATTAATGGAGGATATTATCGTTAAAAGTCGAAAATCAAGTCTTGTATAAAAAGACTAGGGTTCCCCGGATTTTCTAGTTTTGATCCAAAAACCATCTTTCCCTTTTCTCACCTTCAGTCCATGGCGACGATCGGTGATTATTGTATTTGCCAGTAAGTACTTTCGATCTTCATCTTCTCCTTGTCTCTCCTTGCCTGTTATCACCTCGGGACCTGTCCCGGGCAAGATAAGAACATTCTTTGTGTTGCCTTATCTCATCCCCACACGTGCCAAGTCGATGATTCATCCCAGCTCATCCATGGATGCTCATGCTGATTGACTTAATATAGCTTCTTTCATCTTCTCGCTCTTACGTGTTAAGAGATTGACCTTACATACTACATCATGTCGTCTCCCCTACCTACCTCCCAGTCGGAGAGTCTCAATGGCAATGGCGTGAGCTTGCCTAATCGCCCTCAACCTAAGCTCTTCCAGGATGGAAGCTCCGGCACCGGCACCCCCATCGGTTTCCAGCGCTTTCCCCCACATAACAAGCACCTAGACCATGTCGTTGGAAGTGCGACGCGACAACCGTCCCCTCAGCCCACCCACTTGGGTATTCCTGGTACCCCGCACCGTGTGCTCTCTGAGGAGGACCCGGGCTACATCGCGGCTAAATTCGAGGGCAAGCAGAAGCAGATGGAACAAGGTCAGTGGAATTAACTGGTTGATATCGACATGTTACAAGTAGCTAATTCCCAGCAGTGATGGACATTTTGGAGGAGAAGGGCTTCTTCCCTAGTGACTTTGTCATTTCCGAAACCACCTGGTTCTACAACAAGCTCGGCATCGACGATACCTACTTCCAGACCGAGTCAGTGGATGCCATCGTGACCCAGATCCTATCTCTCTACGCCGCCAAAGTCGCCGCCTATGCCCGCGATGATAAGCAGCTGGAGATTCGCCTGGACAAAGAGGCCGAGGACCATGCTGTCTACATCGACACCAGTAGGCCAGGTATGGTTTCTGTCGATGGTCCCCGCTACGAACAGCGCATTGATGAGAAGTACATCAACCACTCCAAGGGTGCCAACAGCTACCGTGTGGAGACTTTCCGCTCACCTAGCGCTCTGCCCGGCGACGACGGCCAGCAGCTCCGCTGCTACTTCGTGTACAAGTGCCAGTTCGCCAACCCCAACCCCTCACCGAATGAGTCCAACATCGAGATTATTGGCGAGAAGCGCTTCTTGCAGAAGGCTACCCCAAACACCAAGACCATCTACCAGGAAATTATCGCCACGGCCGTTGGTCGCTCCGGTCCCGTCATTGAGATGTTCGAGATCGAGGGAAGCCGGGAAAAGCGTCTGGTGATTGCTTACCGCCAGGGATCCGCCATGGGATTGTTCAGTGCCCTGTCGGATTTGTACCACTACTACCGCTTGACCAGCTCGCGCAAGTACCTGGAAAACTTCTCCAACGGAATCACTGTGGTTTCGCTCTACCTGCGTCCCTCTGACAACTCTGAGATCTCAGCCAAGTTCCCTCCCATTGAGGCTGCTATCCACCAGATCATGAAGGAGGTCTCCCTTTTGTACTGTATCCCTCAGAACCGCTTCCAGGGCCACTTTGCCACTGGTCGTCTTAGCTTGCAGGAGACAATCTACGCTCACTGCGCGTGGGTATTCGTACAGCAGTTCCTTAACCGTCTGGGCTCCGAATACACTTCGTTGGCTGCTCTTTTGGATGGCAACAACAGTGTCCACGCAGAGTTGCTCTCAAAGATCAAGAAGCGCCTGCGTACCGAGACCTTCACTGCTGATTACATCTTCGAGATCATCAACAAATACCCTGAGCTGATCCACAAGCTCTACCTTGACTTCGCCAACACCCACTACGTTCAGACCAAGGAATCTGGTGATGACTTCCTCCCCACCCTCAGTTACCTGCGTCTGCAGGTCGACGAGGTCCTCGATGGCGCCAAGCTGAAGCAGCTCATCCGTGGTACCGCCCTCAATGAGCACGACGAGATGGTTATGACCTCCTTCCGCGTGTTCAACTCCTCCATCCTCAAGACCAACTTCTTCACCCCGACCAAGGTGGCTCTCAGCTTCCGCTTGAAGCCGGACTTCTTGCCAGAGCACGAATACCCCCAGCCTCTCTACGGCATGTTCCTGATCATCAGCTCCGAGTTCCGCGGCTTCCACCTGCGCTTCCGTGATATCGCTCGTGGCGGTATCCGTATCGTCAAGAGTCGAAACGGCGAAGCATACAACATCAACGCTCGTTCGTTGTTCGATGAGAACTATAACCTGGCCAATACACAACAGCGCAAGAACAAGGATATCCCCGAAGGCGGTGCCAAGGGTGTTATCCTCTTGGATGCTGACCACCAGGACAAGGCGCGGGTCGCCTTCGAGAAGTACATTGACAGTATTCTCGACCTGCTCCTGCCCCCGGTCAGCCCCGGTATCAAGGATCCGATTGTTGATCTGCACGGCAAGGACGAGATCCTCTTCATGGGCCCCGACGAGAACACTGCTGAGCTTGTCAACTGGGCCACTGAGCACGCTCGCAGCCGTGGCGCTCCCTGGTGGAAGTCGTTCTTCACTGGCAAGAGCCCCAAGCTGGGTGGTATTCCCCACGATTCTTACGGCATGACCACCCTCTCGGTCCGCCAGTACGTGCTCGGAATCCAGCGCAAGCTGAACGTCGACCCCTCCACGCTACTCAAGCTGCAGACTGGTGGTCCTGACGGTGATCTTGGATCCAACGAGATTCTTCTCTCCAACGAGAAGTACGGAGCCATTGTTGATGGATCCGGTGTGATCTACGACCCCAACGGTCTGAACCACGAAGAGCTCATCCGCCTGGCCAAGAAGCGCGCGATGATCGCCCAGTTTGATCTGACCAAGCTCTCCCCCGAGGGCTACCGTGTCCTGGTGGACGAGAAGAACGTCAAGCTCCCCAGCGGCGAGGTTGTCCACAACGGCATGGTCTTCCGTAACACATACCACCTGCGCTCGCAGGAGAAGTTTGATGTGTTCGTGCCCTGCGGTGGCCGCCCCGAGTCCATCGACCTGGCCTCCGTCGGCAAGCTCCTCCGGGACAACAAGGCTATCATTCCCTACATCGTCGAAGGTGCCAACCTGTTCATCACCCAGGACGCCAAGCTGCGCCTCGAGAAGGCCGGCTGCATCCTGTACAAGGATGCCTCCGCCAACAAGGGTGGTGTGACATCTTCCTCCCTGGAAGTCTTGGCCTCGCTGTCTTTCAACGATGACGAGTTCGTCGAGCACATGTGCATCCGCGAGGATGGCAGTGTCCCCGAATTTTACAAGGCCTACGTCCGTGAGGTGCAGGAGGTCATCCAGGCGAACGCCGCTCTCGAGTTCGAGGCCATCTGGCGCGAACACGAGCAGACTGGTGTGCTGCGCAGTGTTCTCAGTGACCGTCTCAGCTTGGCCATCACCAAGCTTGACGAGGAACTCCAGATGACCGAGCTCTGGGACAATGTTGCGCTCCGTCGCTCTGTGCTTGGCGACGCTTTGCCCCGTCGTCTGTTGGACAAGATTGGTCTGGAGACCATCTTGGAACGTGTATGCCTCCCCTTCCCTCTTTAATATTGTTTTTGGAATTCTCGCTAATTACTCTTAGGTCCCTGAGAACTACCTCCGTGCCATCTTCGGCAGCTACCTGGCCAGCCGCTTCGTGTACGAGTACGGCAACCAGCCCAGCCAGTTCTCCTTCTTTGACTTCATGACCAAGCGCCTGGCTAAGCTTCAGTCGTAAGCTTTGGAGTTAGACATTCCTGTTGCGAATGTGCTCGGTTTGACCGTTTTGACATTGTTTTTGTTTTTGTTTTGACGAGAAAGACTTCCCAGGTCAACGAAATACTTAATACGGAACAAAAGAAGATCTGTTCCCTTGACGAATGTATGGTTAAAAAAAGTTTGACGAGTGAGAGAAGAGAGAGAGGGCGAGATGATCCTTTAGAATCAAGAATTCTTACCCATTGGAACTGGCAGTCTAGTCCTATCATGCAAATCCCATTATATTACACCAATCAACTCCCTTTCACACTGTTTACCTCCATCTGTTCTGAGATGACTCGGACATGATCAGCACGATATTCACTGCCTACACGGGATGTCAGTATATCCTATCAAATAGTCCGACACATGAAAAATGATGTCGTCCGCTTCACTTTATTGAAACAACAAAAACTTACCAGCAGCAAATCAACACCCTCAGCAACCTCAACCTCCCATCTCGGCCTCAACCTCGCTTTGGATTTACTGTAGTCCATCGCATTGTGTCGCGTGATGTGCATGATCTTCTGGTTACCCATCATGACACCCGTACCCGATGCAGCTAGCTGCATCACTCTCAACTCAACCTTCGACCCCGAGGCTTCTGCATTGGTACGTCCTGACCCTATTCCAGGATCAGAACTGGTACTGGTACTGGTACTGGCACTGGCATTCTGCGACGAAGACGTAGACGTAGATGAACGAAACAAGACAGCCGGCACCGGCTCCTGCGGCAGCTCGATCGCATCGAGCAGATCACGCAGGGAATTAGGCGAGTCTCGACGAACAGAGTCGTAGGATGGGAGGAGGGAGGGAGAACAAGGATGGCACGTATGTCTGGCGGATGTTGATGTTATTGGGCTTTCAGCGGGATGGGAATGTATCTCTTTCTCATTCCTCTGCGTCAACCCCGCATCTGCATCTGCATCTGCATCTGCATCTGCATCTGCATGTGTATCCGTATCCGTATTCCTATCCCCCTCACGACCAACTCCAACCCCAGAAACAGCACTATAAGGCGGCGGCTCATCCACAGAGCCAGATACAGTCCCGGCTCCCCCTCCTACAATCGACCGCGACATAGCCGCAAGAGCATTCACAAACCGAACTTCGAGTCTAAACCCACCCCCAACCCCAATTATAGACCCCGGCCCATCACCCCACGGCATCGAAGCAACTAATAATTCCCCCTGTTGGTCGGGCCGCCGAACCACCCATTTCCGCGATAACCAGACCCGTCGTAGTACGAGGACCGGTATGCCCTCTGTGTCGCAGAGTACGCGGCTTGTGTTCGGCCATGGTTTCCCGTGTACGGTGTAGAGGGGGGCGGTGCGGTCTGGGCTGTCGGGGGATTCGTGTGCGCGGATGTGGTGGATGGTGAAGGTTTGTGAGGGGGATTTGGTATCTTGGGTTGGGGTTATTGTTAGGGTTGTTGCGGTGTTGGTTAGGAGGTCGGCGGGTGGGGAGAGGAGGTGGTGGGGTTGCAGGGCTATGGGTGTTGCGGGGGTTGTGAGGGGGTTGGACTTGGATTTGGAGTTTGGCATCAAGTTTGGATGGTATGTTTGTGGGATTGTGGGTGATGTTTATATAGGGATTGATTTATTTTGTAGATTGTGGATTGTAGAGATATAGGAAGAGTTAGAGAGGGTGATGATGGTCGGTCATGATAGTGGTGATGATGATGATAATGACGATGATGATGATGTAGGGTCACCAATTAGGAGTACGAGACAGTAGGAATAAACAAGGAACTATAGAATCTGTTTGTAGTCAGTTCCATATGCCTGATCTACGTAGAATACAAATAAGATTAAAGTAATTATTTCAGACAATCCAAGGTTATTTAGTTATTTACCTACGTACATACATTATAAGGATATAACGGATATACCATATTTACTACCGAGGTATATACATACAAGGACTGTTATCCATCTAGCCCTTTAATTATAGAATGTCTTTTTTAAAAGAATCTAAGTGTTCACCCTCTCTACATATATAGGCCCAATTAGAATCCCAACATGAACATTCTCGATTCTTCAAGTGGGCCCACATTATGCCGATGGAGGCGCAGTCCAGGCCAAGGCAAATGCCGGCTTTTTTTCAGGAAACGGAGACATTTGAGACTTTTAAAGAATTCTGTTTAGGTTGTTAGCACGGCTATGTATTATGTGTGATATGTACCTACCTAGGTATGTTCATATAAGAACTATGTAATATAGAAATCAACACAGTTAGTGCAGCTTAGTAGCTAAGAAGCTTGTTTTCTTTCATGTCATCTGATGTCAGAAATAAGATCAGCCTATCAGCCTATCAGATAATCATGGATCTCCGGGATATGCTCTGTTCCCCCAATCGGATCAGGCCAGGAACAGATGATATTCCAATTGAACGCGTATGGCCAGAACTTCAATTGCATTACGTGGGGCCTTGAACCAGGTTCTCCTCATTTCGGACAAACCCACTTCCCCCAATTTCACTTTCTTTCTTCTTTCTGGAGTCCGACCGTTTGTGGGGCTGCCACTAGACCGTTGCATTGGCTTTGCCGACAGAACATTACTCTACCATTCCTATCTAGAAAGGACACAAGTCACACACTTCTGCCAACTCCCCGAGGGATCCAACTTCGCCGTGCAGCGTCATGTCGGACCCGCAGGAAAAGTTTCCGTCGACCTCGCCCTCTGCGGACATACCCGAGGGAGACCGAACCGAAGACAAGGAGCACAATCTCGATACCAACACAGAGACCATCCACCCAGACGAGGACAGCCGGAACCCTAGCATCTCTACTTCCCAAAGATGGCGGACAGCAAGCCGGCGGATTCGGAATCGCGCTGGCACAATAGCCGAGAAGCTCGGACGACCCCACGAAAGAGATGCCGACGGCTTGGATGCGCCGATGTTACCAGAGTACTATGGAGCAACAGATGATATCCGAGGATTCGAGGCTCGCCGGGCAGTCGATGAAGAAGCTCGGCTCCCAGGAACAGACTATGATTCACAAGCTCGACTCTTGGTGGAACGAATGGGGTCACAGGCGGAGCCACGGCGTCCACGTATCGAAGAACCACGTTCGGGTTCGACAACCCCAGGAACCCCAGATGGGACGGCAACACCCGGTGGTCCACCCGGAGGACTTCTGTCACAACTGCTCCGTGTATATGCCAACAACCTCCAAGCTGCGAGCCGGATGAGTGTCGTCTCCACGGCTTCAGAAACAGACCCAGACATAGAAAGCGTTCCAGCATCCGGCACAGTGACACCGGGTGGAAAGAAAGAGAAGTTGAAATGGTACAACAATGGCAACCACCCCAGCAAACCAACCCACAGCTATACTTCCTCCTTAATCAATGCATCCATGGATCTGGGCCGGATCGGGGTCCCCGGAGCCACGGGTCCCCCACCCGCGAATCCCAAAGAGCGAAAGAAGCAAAAGCGCAAGAGCAAGAAAAACATCAAGCTCACCGTCCACATTGCAGCCATACTCGCCCGTCAACAGTACATCATGCAGCTGTGCCGCGCTCTAATGAAATACGGCGCCCCAACCCACCGCCTCGAAGAGTACATGATGATGACCTCCAACGTCCTGGACATCAAAGCCCAATTCATGTACATCCCGGGATGCATGTTCCTCTCCTTTGACGACCCGTTGACCCGCACCGCCGAGGTCAAGATCATCCGCGTAGTCCAGGGACTGGATCTCTCCCGTCTCGCAGAGACACACAACATCTACAAAAACGTCGTCCACGACGTCATTGGCGTCGAACAAGCAACCCACGACCTAGACGAGGTCATGCAGCGCAAACCCCGCTACAACCGCTGGCTCGTGATCTTCCTAACCGGCTGCGCCAGCGTCGCCGTCGGCCCATACGCCTTCAGCGCCCGTCCCATCGACCTCCCTATAATCTTCATCCTCGGCTGTCTAGTAGGCTTCATGCAGCACGTCGTCGCGCCAAACTCCGCAACATACTCAAACGTACTGGAAGTCACCGCCGCCGTCCTCACCTCCTTCATCGCGCGCGCGTTCGGCAGCATCCAGCACAACGGCGAGCGCGTCTTCTGCTTCTCGGCCATGGCGCAGTCCTCCATCGCAATGATCCTACCAGGCTTCGCCGTGCTAAGCAGTAGTCTCGAGCTGCAGTCGCACCAGATGAATGCCGGCTCGATCAGGCTCGTCTTCACCATTATCTACTCGCTCTTTCTCGGGTACGGCGTTACCGTCGGTACGACAGTCTACGGACTGATGGACCGAAATGCTACGAGGGAATCGACGTGTTCGAATCTGCCGGAGGGCTGGGGAAATGAATATATCCAGCATTTCCCGTTCGTCGCGCTGTTCTGTCTCTTCGCTGCGTTGATCAACCAGTCCAAGCCGAAACAGTTGCCTGTGACTATCTTCATGGGTGTTTGTGGATACGTCACGACTTACTTTAGCACGAAGAAGCTCGGCTCGAATCAGGTTGCTAATACCGTGGGCGCGTTCACCATCGGCCTTCTGGCTAATTTGTATAGTCGGTTGTGGCATGGTCATGCCGCTGCGGCTATTATCCCTGGTATCTTTACACTTGTCCCGTCTGGTCTTGCGTCTAGTGGGTCAATTATCTCCGGCTTGGAGTATGCTGAGGCTGTCGCGTCGGGTAATGTCTCTAGCACCAATGCGACCTCTAATAGCTCGCTTACCTCGCTGGGATATGGTATGATCCAGACAGCTATTGGTATTTCTGTTGGGCTGTTTATCTCCGCTCTGATTGTTTATCCGCATGGGAAGAAGAGGAGTGGGATTTTTAGTTTGTAGAGTTGGGCTTGTATTTGTATCGTCTCGCGATATATCTTCAGGTGTTGTTTGTTTATATTGTGTCATTTGCATTGGCGTCTTGATTTCCCAGCGGAGAAAGCGTTTCATTTTCTTACCGATATACCATCTCAGCATACATGTATCATGATAGCTTCAATATCCATCCCACTTCTTCTCGTTTGACGAGATCGATAAAGCTACATGTATTTCACCACAGACCCGACGCATTCAACTACCGATCAACACCGCTTTGGTTCGATTTCGCAATTGAACTAATTGATTAACACCGAGATGTCACCATGCCGAGGTACGTAAAAGACTAATATCTTCAGGATGCCAATGATAGATATCGCCGGGATGTCTAGCACCAGGAAAACCTTTATTGTTGGCTTTGTATTTATGAATGAAGAGGTTACCGATGCATATATCGAAGTCCTACAATTTGTACGGGATGTCTATACCGAGATGATAAGTATACCCAGTCCTCTCACTACTTCAATGGCCTTGATGAGCTCTCGCTCTTTATCAGTGTCGGTCTCAGAAGCTTGGAAAGTCTCGGTTTCCGTGGCCTGCTGCGGACTCGAAGTTTGGAGAGGGCCGGTCTCACTGCAAGTGCAGGGGTCAGTATGAAACTGATATCAACGCGAGCCAGTGTATCCGCGTCAAAGTCAAGTGACCAGGGGTGTGCACCCCGGCGGTAGTTGTCAAGCTGAATGGCAAGTTGTTTGGCGCGGCTGCGCCACGAAATCCTTGCTAGCGACGATGTGGCCGACGGTAAAGGCACTTGGTGTTACCTTCATGTTTTTATAAGACGGCCGTCTTATCAAGCCAGCTCGCAGCCAGGTCGGCAAAGCGCTCGCCGGTAAGGGCCACCGTTTTTGCGACGACCACGAAGGGACCCCGAGAGCCCAAACCAGCGGGGCGGGATCTTGGGGTGTCCGCGAAGCGCGCAGCTGGACGTTACTGTCAAAGTAGAGCGGGTAACGTTCCAGAAGTTGCTTATTAGACAAATTTTGGCGGCGATATACGAGCTCGTCGGACAGGCGTACTCCGTATACTCGGGTGACGGTGAATTACGTAAAATAGCTTAGCGTGCCCGTTCCGGTTAGCGCCTCCCTGCGCATGGCTGTTTGGTGATCCAAGTGCATCTTTTCTCTGTTTTGTTTGGTGATGCTTTTCGGTCGGGTATTGTACGGCGAGCCAGGATCACGTGACTAATAACAGGGTCCCGCCCGGGTCCCGCCCGGGTCCCGCCCGGGTGGGCCTTCACATGCTAGTTGTAATCGTGCCAAACACGGGTTGTTAGTGTTGGTGGGCTTGGCACGATTACCTACCTCTTTCATCAGTCCACGGGTCTTATCCACACATCTTCGTCTCCAGCTCTCAAGTCCACCCACAAAATCATCTGTCTGTCTTTACGCCTCAACAATATCACCCTTTCTTCCTTATTGTTCACCATGGCTTCTTCCCTGGTTGACTCGCAGGAACGTGCTCACCTAAGAGACAAGTACAAGCAAGCAGCGCGATCCATCATCCAAGAGCTCCAGTCTCGGTCCAAGCCTGCCTACACGCACACTGAGCTCGCTCAAATCCGAGTGTCCGTTCAATCCATCGATCCGGAGGATCACAAATTCACCGATTCCGAAGCTTGTCTCTTCCCGCCACTCACCCAGGAAGAGCTTGAAACATACAAAATCAACAAAAAAGAACTCTCGAAGGACGAGCATCGCTACATCACCGACTTCAAGGGCACTTTTAATGACTACCCAGGGCGGGTTTCAGAGGGTTGCCTGATGTGGCTGAGAGCTAGTCAAATTCTATTCTATCTTGAGGTCTTCGAGTCAAGTTCCGAAAGGAAGAGTGGGAGATCGGAATCCTCAATAGAGGACCTTTCGCATTGGGTTAATATCAAGTGGGTCTCCCGAGGTCGTTCTATACTTAATTAATAAGTCGCTAACATAGGATATTAGGGCCGAGAACTCTTTCCTCGAGACTCCAACAGGATTGTTAAGCGGTTTTAAGCTTGGACATTCAAAGCCTCAGGATCTTCCGAGATGGAACGCCTATTCTATTTGCCAATGGCTTGACGATTTCGAGGATCCGAAGACCACTCGCCCTCACATCAAACTTTTGACTCTCACTGGTGCAAAGGCTAAAGAAAATGAACTACTCCATGGCGAGTTAGCGTCTATTGCAAACGTCCTCTGCTGCCGTCTCGAACAGCCAGAATTCGAGGATACCTCACTCTTCCCAGTACTCGTCATCTCGCTCTTTGGGCCAAGGCACGGCCGTCTCCTACAGGCTAAATTCGATAACTCCGGTACCTTGCTTGTCAGATCCTCGCCGATCTACAATTTTGTAGACAGCGCTGAAAAGATAAAGCTTTTCGTTCGCTACAACAATTGCAAACCCCGAGATGGTCCAGAAATCGAGCCTGTTCTAGTTGAGCAGTCGCCATCTCCTCGCGTTCAGCATCAAGCCTCGCTCTTCGCATCGAACAAAGAAAATCTTATTCCACAAGAATGATATTTGGCTGCTAGATAAGAAAGGTTTCCCTGGCAATACAAAGAAACGTTCATCCTATTACAATATTACGGACTTAAAGCGCCCTCTTAATAAGTCCTCAATTACGCTACATCCGTACGTAAGCGAGCGTTAATGTTCTAAAGTCTAAGCGTACGATTACAATATTCGCGACTACGCGAAGATTAGCCGCAAGGTAATCAATCGTAGGCGATCTCTATAACGCTTAAAATGAAAAGCCGGCTCTACTAGGGGGCCATCATTCTTCAAGCAATATTCAGAACACCGTATAATCAACGTATCTAGCTCGAGCTATCGCCTAGTGTTCCTATAGTTACCTAGGCAAGTACCTCGTTCTAGTGCTGTATTGTACCAAATACCAGGAGTAGGGCCTAAGGAAGGACTATACTTCGTAAGGCTCTACGGCGGGTATGCTCTTAAGCAATCGACTATTATAGAAGCGGAGGCCTCGCGAGTAATCTTTGAGGCTAATTCCAAGCATTTTGTTCTATAAATGTTAGGGTGGTCACGTGCTTATCACGTGATCTCCCGCTTCCTAGGACTTCCTTATGTTTATAGATAGCTTCCCTCTCTCTCTTATTCTTTTCTCCTCTCGAGAGTCTATATCATTTATTCTCTGAGTTGTATATTTCCACCTACGTAGCTTCTTCCTTCTATTAGGTTATAAAGCCCTTTGCTCGAGGACTCCGAGTATCTTTCAAATTATCAATTTTTATTAAGTTTAACTAAGCGAATCAGAATTTTCACATTTTCGTTATAGGTCGCGCCTCGACCCGTCCCGTACCCCACTAATAAGGATTATCGAATCTATTAATAAGGTAGTGAGATTATCGATATTATTATAGGCCGTATTTCTTTACTAGAGATTTCTTATTAAAAGAGCTCTATATTTATAAATAGAGATTTTTCTATCGTAAAAACTCTATATTCTTAGCGAGAGTCGGCGAAAACGCGTCTCTCTATTTCTAACCGGAGATCTTTCTATCGAGAAGACTCTATATTTCTAGCTAGTTAATATAACTAATTCCGAGGATAATAACGCTAGTAAGGGCTTATTATACTCTCTCCCTATACCTTATATCTAAACCTAACCTTCTTCCTCTACTAGTATAGTAAAACGAGCGATTCGGACCTAGGGGTATAAACCTCCTAAAGGAGAAGGAAATTAAATTAAATAAAGGTATTAAGTTATTACTAGATAGTAGTAATCTTACTAAATAGAAACGCTAGATTAAGAACGGACTTAGTATAGTCTATATTAATAAAGTAGCTAATTATAAACTACCTTAACTATAGGAGATAGACCCTAAGTATAATATTTAGGAATACTAATTAAAAATTACCTATAGATAGATTAAGAGTCTACTAGATTAAGAGATTATTATTATTCTTAAAGAAGGAGTGGAAGCCTTTCTATATTATATAGATATTATAATATATAAAGTAGAGACTCTTATTTATAGTATAGAAATTATAGATAATATTAGATATAAAGTTATTAAATTTTATAAGATCTAAAGATTAGATTTCTTTAACGCTAATACCTATATTATAGCTTATTAGATATAGTATAACTAACTAGGCCTATATAAGGTAGAGCTATACCCTTTCGGTATAATATTTATTATACTTTATAATCTTAAAAGAGAACTAGATTTAGTAAAGTTTACCTACTAGATAATAAAGGATACTATTCTAGAGAGTGTTATAAAGACGACTTTAATAGCTTATATAAAAAGCTAATTATAGAAGCTTATAATATACCTACTTTATTAAATATCTCTATTATAGTAAATATAGCGCGGAAGATAGAGAACTAGTATAGTAGCGGTAGAAAGAGATATAATTATAGTAGAAAAGGCTATAGCGGCGGATATAATACTTCGTTAGATACTAAAATAGATATAAAGATAGATAGAGAGATATTATCTTTCTTTAAAAACGGTCTAGTAAAAGGGAAAACTATCGACTAATAGACGGAATAATAAAAAAACTAATAACTATAGTATATTAATAGCTATAAATATCCCTACTATAGTATCGAAGGTTATCTAGTAGAGATATATTACTATCTTATAGAAGATCTTATTTTTAAAGGGTAGAAACTAGTAAAGAATATCTAGTATTATAGTATTATAAAGCGGTTAGTAAATAATAAAAAGAATAAAAGTAAAGCTAGTATAGCTTATATAAACTCTATACGCTCTATAGATAAGATATAGATACTAGATAGTAGTACTTTTAAAACTATTACTAGTTACTATAAAGACTTTTATAAATATACTAAGTATAAAGCTAGAGGAACGCTATATAGCTATACTAATACTAATAGTAATATTTAATTTATAATAGTATATAATAAGGCCTTAGTCTAGATTAAGACTTCGACTAGAAAAGTGAGAATAATCCTTATCTCTACCTATTATAATCTATTAACTAAAGATAGACTACTATCTATAAATACTCTAAAAGTAGATTATAGGATTTATTATAACCCGATTATATTAAAGCTTATATATATAAACTAAAAGGAGGTTAGCCTAGTAAAAAAGGTTAGTAGACTTCTATAGATTAATAGCCCGCTTTTTTATAGTATAAAGAGCGAAGCTAAAGATATAAAAATAGAGATTTTAATAAAGATCTAAAAGATATATTTTTATAAGCCTAATTCTAGCTCTAAGTCTAATAATAAAGATAAAGACTTTAATAGAGTTAGTAAAGCTATCTCTATATACGAAATATATAAATATCTAGGATATATCGGTAAACTATATATTAAAGCTTCTTTAGCGGATACTATTCTTCTTAATAAAGATAACTAGGTTAAGTTTTATAACTTTAATTATAAAGTATATTAGCTTAGGAAAGCGAAAAAATAGATCTTAAAAGATAAATAATAATATATTAAAAAGCCTAATATAAAATTTTATACTAATATTTAGACTATAAATCCCTTTAGACCTAGTAGAGAGAAATATTAGGTTCCTATTATAGATAACTATATCTAGTATACTAAAGGCCCTTATTTTTATACTAAAGATAAGATTATAGAATATATAATTAAATTCTATAAGCGGTAGAAGCTTCTCTATAGTAGATACTTAGCTATCTAGTATATTAATAAAGAAAGCGAATTCTATAAATTCTAGATATAAAAAGAGAGTAAAAGAATAATTTTTAAACTTATACCTATATATATATCTAAGTCTAATAGTATAGCGGAGCGTATAAAAGGCTATATTAACTAAATATAGAGGATAATAAATATAGATACTAAGCTTCTAGACTCTCTCTAGCCTTTTTATATAAATACCGCTATTTATATTTATAACCGCCTAGTAAACCTTAAAACTAGTAAAACCTTAATTATTATCTAGTAATAAGACCTTAGTATAAAAGAAACGAAGGTTAATCTAAAGTACCTTTATATATAGGGAGTAATTATTTTTATCTATATCCTAAGAGAGACTTATATTTAGTTAGAGAAGTTAGGAGTATAAGTATTCTAGAGATATCTAATTAGTTATAAAGGAGAAAATAGGTATATCTTTAAGGTATAGAATCCTATTATAAAAGAAATTATACGCTCCTAGGACGTTACTTTCCTAGATAAACTAGATAAGAAAGGTCCGGATAACGATAAGAAAGGGGGTCTAGCACCGGCTAGAAAGCTAGCACTAAAAGACCCTAATTCGGATAATAACGACACCGGAGCACTTTATAAAGAAAGAGGACTAGTATTAACCTAGATTAAGAAGGGGAAATAGCTATTTAAAAGACCTAGGATTTAACTAAGGCTAGTTCTATAGTAACCCTTAGTAGGACCGAACACACCGGGAAGAGTATAGACTATACCACTAACACCTAAAGTGTTAACTAGGATCTAGGAAGTCGAGGATATATCTCTAATTCGATAGCCTATCTTCTAAAAGCTAGTAAAGAGATAGCCGATATGATAGGCTAAATAGTAGTCTAAATAGTAGGCTACACTATACGATATATAGTAGGCTATATAACGTCCTACGCTCTAACCCTAAGCTCGGGAATTAATCAGAAAGTATATAGATTAGCTTAGTATAGAAGTGTTAGTTCTTCCTCTACTACTACCTTCGCCTAGAAAGTAAGCTATAAAGCCTCTAGTGCTAGAAGTGATCCCGGAATCCCCTATTCACTAGTCGATCGAGCGTAACGATAGTGAGGAAATTTATAAGCCGATTTTATATACACTAGCTAGATAGGTAGTCTCTCTATAGGAAGAGAGATAGGTAGTTTCTTAGTAAGAAGAGAGATAAGTAGTTTCTTAGTAAAAAGGGAGATAGGTAGTTTCTTAGTAGGAAGAGAGATAGGTGTTTTCTTACTAAGAGGAAGAGACACTAATTTAGCGAGATCTTATACCGCTAGTAGTAGTTATTAAATCACTAATACTATATTTACTAGGTATATTTAGAGAGGATATACTATAGTATAAGACTCTAAGACTAGTTTTATAACTAGTACTATAACTAGTTCTATATACTTAGTAAGAGATTTCTTATAAAGCTCTCTCTTATAGAGAGGAAGAGCCTTCTTAGTCTACTTTTTATTAATAATAAGAAGAGATTCCTTAGGAGCCTTTTTAATAACTAGAAGAGGAATTTTTATAGCTATAAGAAGAGATTTCTTATAATATTTCTACAATCGAGACCGATTAGATTATAATTTAATAGGATTATTAGCTATCTATCGTTATAATTAGTAGCGATAAGATAATTCTATAGTTTATTCCCTACTATTTAAGCTATATAAGACGCTTACCGGAGCGCTATAGCTTCTTTAAGAACCCCCTATATCCCCTAAGACCGAACCCTCTACTAAAACCGAAGATAAAGATAATATATATAAAATCGGATATTCTATAGGGTAATAATAGTGCTAATAAGGGATCTAGATAGGATAAGTAGGATATATAGAGAGGAAGGCTAGTAGTATCGAAGGTTCTTATTAAATAAAGTACTCCCTTTATTTATAATAGTAAGCCGCTTTATATTAAAGACGTCGATATCCCTTAGTCCTATAAGTAAGCTCTTAAGTCTAAATTTATAGATAGATAGTAAGCTACTATAGAGAGTTAAATTAATAATCTCTATATAAAAGATACTTTCGATATTATTTAAAGACCGCTAGGAATCACTCTATTTCTAAACTAATAGGTATATAATCTTAAAGTTACTAACGATAATAAGGTATATAGTTTTAAAGTAAGATAGATAGTATATAGGAACTTTTAGATAAAGAAGGAAGACTCTATTTTCTATATACCTATTATCTAAAATATACTTATTAAGATTATTTTTACTATTATTATATAATAGAATTATAAATAGAAGTAATTTAATATAGTTATAGTATATCTAAATATATTATAAGATAATTAGGAAATAGTCTATATATTTTAACCCTTTAATTTTAAATACTATAAACCGGATATTAGAATTAAAGGCTAGGTCTACTAATTAAAATAAGCTCTATATAGGCTTTATAATTTAGTAGCTCTATAGAATAAAAAGCTAAATACTAGATTAAATAAGATTAATTTTTATATATTTAATAATAATCCCTATATATATATAAAAGGATAAAGCGAAATAGTATAGTTTTTACTAGTTTATATAGATAATTTTATTACTACTATACTAATAGATATAAAAGTATAGTAGATTTATCACTAGATAAAGGAGTAGTTCGAAATTAAAGATATAGGAGAGCCTTTATACTTTCTTAGTAGCGCTATTTCTTAGGACTATAATAAAAAGACTATAATAATATCTTAAAAAGCTTATATCTTAAAAGCGCTATACCTTATAGAAATATAGTTATATATACTAACCCCTATCCCGCTATTACTATACTAGAAATAGAAGATTAATAATAATAATATAGAGAGCTATTTATATAATAAAGATTATATATTATATAGATCTCTTATTAGAAGACTAAACTAGCTTACTATAGAGATAAGACTAGATATTAAGTTTATAGTTATAAAACTATAATACCGTTCTATAGCTCCTACTACTAATAATATATAAGCTATCTAATAGGTCTATAGATATCTAAAAGGGATAATAGAGCTTTATATAACGCTCGGAAGAATCTAAGATACGACTTTCTTTATATATATAGACGCTTTATATAGAGACTAGCCTAATACGAAGTCTATAGAGGGGGCTATCTAGTTCTTTAGCGGTATACTAATTAGGTAGTATTTAAGGAAGTAGATAATTATAGTACTATCTTTAATAGTAGCGGAGTAATACACTTTTAATAGACCGGTAAGGGATATCTAATAGTTAATAAAAATCGCTACTATATTAAACCTACCGAATATAGTAAAACCTATTATTATCTTAATAGATAATATTAATACCTAGCTTCTTATAGGAAAGCGCTCTTATAAAAATAGTATAAGATAGCTTAATATACGCTAGTTCTTCGTTAAGGACGCGATCTTTAGAGAGAAGATCAATCTACTATAAGTTAATACGATATATAATATAGCGGACGGGTTTACTAAAGCTCTCGATAAGGAGGGATATAATAGATTTATATATATACTAGGCCTTTAGTGGTCTATATATAATTTTACTAATAGAGAAAGGAGTGTAATAATACGTAGGAAAGGTAGTAAAGACTATATATTAAAAAAAAAAAGAGAGGTTTTTATATAGAGAGTAGGAATAGGGGTATCTAGGTCAGTCCTAAAGGGGGCTGTTAGGGTGGTCACATGCTTATCACGTGACTCCCCGCTTCCCAGGACTTCCTCATGTTTATAGATAGCTTCCCTCTCTCTCTTCTTCTTTTCTCCTCTCCAGAGTCCATCCATATTTTTCTCTGAGTTGCATATTCCACCTACGTAGCTTCTTCCTTCTATCAGTGTCTGGTGCTGGGTCTGGAGCTGGGTATGGAGCTGGGTATGGTGCTGGTGCTGGATAGTGTTGTGATATGAGGCTGGTGCAGATCAGGAACCAAGCCGCTCCGTCGGAATTAGCTCCGAAGTGTCTATACAGACGAGCAAGTTGATTTGAAATCGACTTGGTTTATTGTTGTATATATAGGCCCATTTATCCCTCTGAAATATTATACAATGCATACCTCTGAACTACAACAGATAGTGCTGTGTCTGGAGCTGGGTATGGAGCTGGGTATGGAGCTGTGTCTGGTGCTGGGTATGGAGCTGGGTATGGTGCTGGTGCTGGATAGAGCTGTGTCTGGTGCTGGATCTGGTGCTGGGTCTGGATGGAGCTGGGTATAGAGCTGGGTATGGAGCTGGGTATGGTGCTGGTGCTGGATAGTGCTGTGTCTGGTGCTGGATCTGGTGCTGGGTCTGGATGGAGCTGGGTATAGAGCTGGGTATGGAGCTGGGTCTGGAGCTGGGTATGGAGCTGGGTCTGGAGCTGGGTATGGATGGAGCTGGGTATAGAGCTGGGTATGGAGCTGGGTCTGGAGCTGGGTATGGAGCTGGGTATGGAGCTGTGTCTGGTGCTGGATCTGGTGCTGGGTCTGGATGGAGCTGGGTATGGAGCTGGGTATGGTGCTGGTGCTGGATAGAGCTGTGTCTGGTGCTGGGTATGGAGCTGGGTCTGGAGCTTGGGTCTGGATAGTGCTGGGTCTGGTGCTGGGTCTGGTGCTGGGTCTGGTGCTGGGTCTGGTGCTGGGTCTGGTGCTGGGTCTGGTGCTGGGTCTGGTGCTGGGTCTGGATAGAGCTGGGTCTGGAGCTGGGTATGGAGCTGGGTATGGACCTGTGTCTGGTGCTGGATCTGGTGCTGGGTCTGGATGGAGCTGGGTATGGAGCTGGGTATGGAGCTGTGTCTGGTGCTGGATCTGGTGCTGGGTCTGGATGGAGCTGGGTATGGAGCTGGGTATGGTGCTGGTGCTGGATAGAGCTGTGTCTGGTGCTGGGTATGGAGCTGGGTCTGGAGCTGGGTCTGGATAGTGCTGGGTCTGGTGCTGGGTCTGGTGCTGGGTCTGGTGCTGGGTCTGGATAGAGCTGGGTCTGGAGCTGGGTATGGAGCTGGGTATGGAGCTGGGTCTGGAGCTGGGTCTGGAGCTGGGTATGGAGCTGGGTATGGTGCTGGTGCTGGATAGTGCTGTGTCTGGTGCTGGATCTGGTGCTGGGTCTGGATGGAGCTGGGTATAGAGCTGGGTATGGAGCTGGGTCTGGTGCTGGGTCTGGATAGTGCTGTGTCTGGTGCTGGGTATGGAGCTGGGTATAGAGCTGGGTCTGGTGCTGGGTCTGGATAGTGCTGGGTCTGGAGCTGGGTCTGGATAGCAATGACAACAAGCCTGGAAACACCTAGCAGACACCTAGGTTTCTTTCCATTAACCCACTCCTTCTCCAGCCATTTCTCCCCACACAAGCTCTCTTTTCGTCCGCTCAACCAGCAATTGACAATCCCACAACACCAACATCGCATGCAACTTTTCGAAAATGTCCCAAAATCAGCCAACCAAGATCCCCAAGAATATCGAGCAATGGAAAAAAGCAGCCAAGAAAGCAGGGGTCAATTCGAAGACGAGCGTCCACACCAGAGGCCCGTTCATGTCAGGCTCTAAGGTAGTTGAAGAGGAATTTCTGCTACTGAGAACAATCTGGCCGAAGGTCTCCTCATTCGACAAAATGAATGTTCAAACCAAGTTAGGAATAGATGGACAGTTTCGCAAAGCTGATGAGTACCTGGGAGGCGTCCAAGAATTCAACAACTATCTAGACGCAATTGACAAAGGGATCCCGCCAAAGAACGCCGCCAATCTTGGGACTTTTTGGGTCCCTTACGACCAGCAGCAACGGCTGTCCCAGTTTCTAAATCCAGGGCCTACGAAAAATGAGAGGGCCTATGATAAGAATGAAGAGCTTGTGAATGCTTCACTTATCAACTTCTTGCAAGCAGTCTGCGCGCTGAACCGGGATGTGGATAGTGACTTTAATCCGGCTCGAGTGAAATTGACCTTCGACTTCAGGAATGTCAAGAGGGACAAGGGAATCGGTATACTCAGATCGGATGTCTTTAGCTTGTCTTGCCAGGTAGACGGCTTCCTAGAGTCGAGGTCAACCTTTCGAGCCCAAGCAATTATTGAAGCGAAAGCTCAAGGCCGCAAAAACCATGAACCGAACGTCTCTTGGCAGGAGACCATGGAGATGGTTGCAGCCCTATTGAATGAGCATCCCAAGAAGAGCCTTTCGAAGGACAGGTGAGTCTATGGATTAATGTCGCTGTATTTGAGTTTCTATGTTGACTTAACTATTAGGGTGACCCTTTTTGCCCAGAATGGAGCTGAGATGTACCTGCTCAACGCCTCTTACAAGGACGGGTATAGACAATATATGCAGGGTGATCCGGGAAAACGCTTTGTGAAGCAAGACGAGTTTGTTGAAGTTCACCGATATGGCCCATATCTCATCACTGACATGGAAGACGTCCAATATTTTGCCAAGTTGGCCCTGGCCATCGCTCTCCGTGCAACTGAAGAAGAGGACCAAAGGATCTAAGACTCGCCTCCTCCCCGATCTACCTAAATGTCTTCTCGGGTGTCATCGGGCTATTCTCCGCCAGCGTGGTTCCACCTGCAATCGGCAAACTTGGCGCTGTGTATGAGACTTCTTCTGTCCGCAAAAATCGCGCCTTTGCATGCTTCAGTGCCGGGAATCCACTGGGGTACGTAGGAGGTATGGTTATATCTGGCATCGCGGCAGATATTTCCACGTGGCAGACGTCGTTCCGCGCCCTTGATACACTAATTTCCCGCACCTGTTTCTGATCAATGCAGGGATCGGTGATCTCAACACATGTCCGAGCGAAATACTTGATAGGTTGTGACGGTCCTCATAGCTGGGTTCGAAAAAGCTTAGGATTGGCGCTTGAAAAAGACATCGTGTCAGATGAGGAGTACTGGGGAGTCGTCGACTGCTTACCTATCACGGACTTTCGTTTGTCTTCATATCTACTGCTTGGGTAGTAGCCTGCTAATCGATACACAGCCGATGTCCGGAAGAGATGCATCATCAAGTCCCATGGAGGGAACATCATGATAATACCACGGGAGCGAAAGGTCGTTCGCTTTTACATCCAGCTATCCGCTGCCGTTGCCACGAAGTTGAAGGAAAACCATAACCCAGCGTTGCTGGTTGGCCTTCTGAGAGGGATCCTTCACCCCTATACCTTCGCCTCAACACATATTGAATGGTCAGGTATTTACCATGTTAGTCCTCAGATCCCCCTTCCACCCGGCGTCATTATGCGTTCAGGCTCATACTCCCAATTTAGGTTGGAAGAGGAATTTGTCGTACTTTCTCAATGCATGATAGAATCTTCCTTGCGGGCGACTCCCTCCATACGCATTCTCCAAAGGCTGGCCAAGGAATGAATGTCAGCATTCAGGATTCGTACAATCTTGGTGGAAGTTAGCTCTTGTTTTGAAAGGCAGAGCAATCCCACGTGTCCTAGAGACATACCAGGAAGGGCGTCTCCCCGTGGCAGAGCGATTGATAGCCTTTGATAGGCAAATGTGCCAGGCCGTATGTTCAATGCCTGGAATTACCACGCTGGATATCTCGGAGGGAAAATTCAAACAGCTGATCTCAACACTTGCCGAAGAAAATTCCTCAGCATCTAGCCTAGGGGTAACTTACGCGCCTGGCCTGATCATGGCCTCGACAGGAACTCAGGCAGCTCATCGAACACTCTGCCTTGAAAACCAAGATATCTCCCCTCCTAGAAAACCCTATCTTGCTCAACACGTCATCCTCGGCCGCAGGCTACCCAGTGAACTTGTGCTAAGCCAAAGTGATTCTCGCCCTTGGCATCTACAGGAGCAATTTCTCAGTACAGGCCAATGGCATTTGGTCGTCTTTGGAGGCGATATTGCTAGCCTAGCCCAGATGGCTCGTGTGGAGCATCTTTCCACGAAACTTTCCCAGCCATCGTCATTAATTAGCCGCTTGAATCGGGCGGCTCAGGGGAGTTTGGTTGGGACTGTCGGGGTTTACCTTGTCCACAACGCAGAATCTGTTGAGTGGATAGAGACCCCGACCATCTTCAGACCATTCAACCCAGTTACTGGTTACGACTACACAAAAGTCTTTGTGGACCGTCAAGGCCACCAACTGTCTGGTAACGCTCATCGGGGGTATGGCATCGGCCCGGAGGGCTGCATGATACTCCTACGTCCCGACCAGCATGTCGCTTTCGTTGGAGATCTAGAAGACGTGGGAAAATTAGAGGCTTTTTTTAACCGATTTTCTGTACTTGACGTATGAGAATGACAATCCTGCATACGCGTTGACCATACTGTTGATTGGGTGAATCGAACACAAAATGACTATACCGGTTTCTTATCTAAAGCGCAAGTCGAAAAACAAAACCGGCAGTAATAAGCGACACGGTCGTAAAGCTGGGGCAGGATTGGGCAGACATATATATTCCTACAAGAATTAGTAGATGTCGACCCTATATGTCCATATTTGAGTTTCATTATCCACCAAAGCTCAGATTTAGCCTCTTTAACCACGTCATTAAAGCGACTTGATTAAAGAAAGACAGCCTATCTATTTGTAAAAGTTGCTACTTGCCACGGTACTATCAATGTCCTTGGGCATGGATTTTATCGTTGAATTTGATGTTTGTTTTACAAACCGAGCGCTTGCTTTGTGGCTTGGACTATTTGGTCACCTACTGTGCAGCCCTTACATCTATCCCTAGTATTCGAGAGCACCTGCAATGGAGCAACATATAGCGTTTCGATAGGAATCTTGGCTTGATTTAAAGTCAGCGTTCTGCATGAATTGCTGCTAGGATTGGAAGACAACGGTTTGTTAGAGTAGGCCATAGAATGTATCCTGCATGACCTGCATCCAATAACACATAGGGGAAATAGCGGTGTGCAATATATTGACACAAACAACTTTATCGCAATATCGGCTGACTGTGATAATATTAACTTTTGTGTAAGCCTTGGGCATCATTGCAGCTGTATAGAAGGTCTAAGTGACCTATAGCGCGGGCAAAATGACAGGCAATAACGCTTTCATCTAGCCTTGATGGTGTACAAGGGTGAACAAAACTGTCTCAAGCAGAGATCTGGAAAATGAGTGTTTTGACGAAGGTCTCTCCGCACTGCCTTTACCACCAGCGCGTTAAGGACAACACCAGTATTGCGCAGCTATTCATTGACAATGTCCGTCGACAACCGAAGTCTCCTGCTGTTATCGATATCGACTCAGTGATCACCTATGAGGAGCTACATATTAGCGCTTTATCCCTGGCCTCCCAATTACGCAGCAACGCATACGCCCTCGAAGAGCCGACGGGAGTCTTGGTCAGCCCCGGATTATGGAACGTTATCATTCAGTTAGCAGTGATGTATGCTGGTGGGACGATAGTTCCAGTCTATCCAGACGAGAGCGATGAGAAGATACAGCACAAGCTGGCTGGTGTCGGGGTGAAGTACCTGATCGTGGACGAACCAAACAAGTTTCGCCTGCCTATGTTCACATGTATCCCGATAAGTGACCGGGGTAGGCTCCTGTCACCGGTGCAAACAGATGGACTAGACGGACAAATCCCAGTCACCACAGCCCTTGATCATCGCACCCACATCCTGTTTACTTCAGGCACAACAGGAGAACCGAAAGGGGTTCAAATATCAGCACTCTCCCTGCTCCACATTGTCCATCACATTCCCACCAGCCCACTCGAGCCCTCAGATATCATGGCACACTATATCCCCACGACATTCGACTATACACTCGTGGAAATCTGGGCACCGCTGATTGTGGGGGCGCAGATTGCTATTCTTCCCTACGCTGATGCCTTTGACGGGCGTGCTCTGGAAGCAACGCTCCGAAAGCAGGGGGTCACGGTCATGATCATTGTGACTGCCTTACTCAACCTCGTCTCTTTTACTACGCCAGGGGCTTTTTCGACGTTGAGGATGGTTCTTTTTGGCGGCGATGCCGCTAGTCCCAAGGCTGTTGCCAGACTACTTGGAAGCAGCGCGGCACCCACTCGATTAATCAATGCCTACGGCCCTACTGAAACATGCTGCTGGTCTCTTACACATGAACTTTCCATAAACGACACTCATTCTGAGCCCATGAGCATTGGAAAACCGACCGGAGATACTATTGCTTATATTCTCGACGAAGCATTGCAGCCTGTCCCGGACGGAGAGGTCGGAGAGCTCTTCATAGGTGGGCCGGGAGTATCACTGGGATATATAAACGACCAGGAGAAGAACATTACTTCTTTCATCAATATCAAAAACCTCCCAGGACTGGATAAAACAACTCGTTTCTATCGGACGGGAGACTTCGTTCGACGTGACTCTTCGTCTGGACAGGTTTACTATCTTGGCCGACGGGACCATCAGGTTACCATTTTTACTATGCGCATTGAACTCGCTGCAGTGAAAGCAGCACTCATGAGGACCGGTCGATTTGCGGACGCCGTGACACTGGCAATCGACTCTCCGATCAAAGAAATGGGTAAACTGCTCATTGCGTATGTAATCCCTGCTGAGGGTATTGCGAAGGATAAGGTGTTGGATAGAATTGAGGGCGCCCTGGCGCCATATCTTCCATACACGGAGGCTATGCCGTACATCGAGGTCATCGATCGCTTCCCCCTCAATGTTCACTTCAAGGTCGATCGGAAAGGTCTTTCTCAAAGATATATTGCAACGTGGGATTGCTACATGCAGCGGAATGACAATGTTACGGCTCAGACAACAGAGCAGAAGCTTGCTTCTATATGGGCTGGCGTGCTAGCCATGCCAGCCATGAAGTTTACCAGTGGAGATAATTTTTTTGCGTTTATTCGTAGTGAGTTTCAGGGAGCGTACCTCCTACAGCAGATCCAGCTTGTTTTTGGTGTCAATATTTTCCTCCACGAGCTACAGGCGAGTCCTACGTTATGTACAATGGCAGGCTTGATTGACATGATTTTGGGGCCATGACGCACACACCTGCAATAAACAAGGAATCAATCCAGGGGTTCTAGGGAAAGGTTGTGCTTGCTAATATGAGATCTATCAATGCAGGCTTCTAAGGCTGTTGTCGAAGCAGTAGGAAGTGTAACACCTAGGACTCCGTAACGCGTAGACCAATGGATCAAGTGTGTGTGTATTGTAGAAAAATAGGGGATATGGCTAGATAACTGGAATCTGGGTAGTAGCTAGCTGGGTAATACGACTCGAGTATTCGTCTCGACAGCTGAGGAGAATTCGGTTCGCCGGACCGATGCCGGACTGGATATAGATCTCAATATCTCAATATCCCAATATCCCAATACTAGACCTGGACCAAGTTGGAATGTTTTAATTTAATTTATATAAGTTTGACTTATCCACTTCCCATGAGTTAGCTTTCACCGCTAAAACTAGTACTATGCTCTAGAGCTGATTTTTTCTTTTGCGTTGCCCAACCCCCTTGCCTTTATTATGCCCCTATTCAGCCCCATTCTTGATGAATTAGCCAAGAATGCTATTATCCGTCAATATTCGTCCATGATCGATCGACATTGTGTCACCAGACCTTTTGGTGAGTATTCGTCCATTTCACCATTGCTCTTGCTGAGTGCGATTGAAAGTCTCCTGTGTTCCCACGTCGCATGATCACTCTGGTTGTTTCACGATATCCTACCAGACTTATTTCTGCGTCAAAATCTGTACGATAACAATTGTCACAGTTGCATTGCCAAGGTTAGTCGAAATTACGTGCGACAACTTGAGCATCAATTTTTGATCTCTTTCATCCGCGCAGCCCATTGAAACAGCAAGGTTTTAGTATTTCTATCACCGTCGAGCCCCCAGGTTCCCATTAGGCAAGGGCAAGGATCACCATGTTTGGCCTACGAGCCTACTCAATATAGTCGTTACAATGGGAGAGAAACATCAACATGATCTTGACGACCAGCAGCCCCCTGCTGGCGACCACGAAAGAGGAAGCAGACCAATTTGTCTAAAGTCAACTACCCAAGAGTTTCTGTTCGTGATAGCAACAACAATAGCATTTGCACAGGAATCCTTTTTCACAGGTCTCACTGTCGGCCTGACCGCCGTTATTGGCCGTGATCTGGACATGACCATTGCAGAAATCACCTGGATAAGTGCTGGCTGCTCGTCAGTATTACCTAGCTTATCCTACTGAAGTGGAGCAGAACTGATATTTACACATGGCCTAGTCTCGCAAGCGGCGCCTTTCTTCTCATGTTCGGCCGAATCGCCGACAATTGCGGCCGCAAAAAACTTTTCCTTTTTGGCATGGTGGGATTCACCTTTGCTGTCTTAGCTGCCAGTTTCGCCTCCTCCCCGATCTACCTAAATGTCTTCTCGGGCATCATCGGGCTATTCTCCGCCAGCGTGGTTCCACCTGCAATCGGCAAACTTGGCGCGGTGTATGAGACCTCTTCTGTCCGCAAAAACCGCGCCTTTGCATGCTTCAGTGCCGGGAATCCACTGGGGTACGTAGGAGGTATGGTTGTATCTGGCATTGCGGCAGATATTTCCACGTGGCAGACGTCGTTCCGCGCCCTTGCCGTTCTCTATGCTATCTTCACTATAGTGGGCGCGTGGGCTTTCCCACCGGACGAGGGCAATAATGTACCCCTGACTATCGAGTCCCTGAGACAGTTCGATGTCATAGGGACGGTATTGATCATTGTCGGGTTTGCGTCACTGACTGCTTCTTTGTCGTGAGTATGACTAGTTTCACTCCACGTAGAATACTGGTGCTGACTATTCGGAGCCTTGCAGGTAATGCTCCACATGGCTGGGGTACGGGATATGTAATCGCACTGCTTTGTGTTGGGTCCACCCTGCTTGTTTGCTTCGTATGGTGGGAGTCAAGAGCGCAATTCCCGCTAATGCCGCTCGTTATATGGCAGAACCGAACATTTTCCGCGGTACGTATAACATTCTTTTTAGTGGTCTTTTTAGTGGTCTTTTTAGTGGAATAGTGTCAACTCAATTCGCTGACGGAACACATTACGCGCAGGTGGTCACTGTGCAATGCTTAGGGGAGATGGGGTTCTCCGCTACTTCATTTTGGCTCTCCCTATTGCTCCAGAATGTCCGCAAAGACTCTGCTATAAAGATCGCCCTTGAACTGCTACCCATGGTCATTGGCGGCATAGCGGTCAATGTTGTCTGTGCTTTTGTTCTCCACAAAGTAAGCAATCAGGCCCTAATGGGAGTCGGCACTGTGGCGTACACGGTAGCCTTCCTCATCCTGAGTTTTATGAGAGAAGAGGCGGCGTACTGGGCGTACATCTTCCCAAGCCTGATATTAATGGTCATTGGGATGGATATACAGTACAACGTAACGAATGTGAGTTTGTACCGGCCCACAGCGCATGGTGGCTACTCCACGCGGCTGTAGCCCTTTAATCAAATAAGATCTGGAGATATTAACAGCTATACAGATGTACGTTATGAACTCGCTGCCGGAGCAGCAGTCGCTTGCGGGTGGGATATTCAATACTATTACCAGGCTATGTGGTAATCTATCACTGGGGATTTCAACTGCAATATACATTTCTTTCAAGGAAAAAGCGAACGCCACAACCACTGATCTCGTTCCTTATCTCTTCACCTTTCGCTTCGCCGCGGTGGCGACTGGGATTTCGGTCTTTCTTATTCCGTTCGTGAAAATTGGGAAGCAGGGTGGCCCGGCAATTCAGGAAGCTCTAAGTGTCTAACGATAATGTAATAATGCATCTATGGGTTTTCAACCACTAGGGTCTCTTAAGGCTATATGCTACTAGGGATATGGAGGAGGAGGAAGAAACTCTTGGTATGGAAACTAGGGCCTTTATAAAGGCCTGCAATAATAAAGGACTAGCAAACTGACAAAACACAGGCTCAGTCTGCATGACATAAAAAATCATCCTGTCTAGAGGGATTCTCCAAGCGGTTCTCGACAGCTGGTTACGGTATCTTCAGCTTCTGGCAGTGCCGTTACCTCTATCTTTCTTTCCGTTACCTCCGACCAGTAGAAGATTCATGTCACTCTGTAATGCACCCCACGACTCGCTCCAACCTGATTCAATAACCAAGGACGGCAGACGGTCGCGACTCGAGCGCATAAAGAGATCAGGTTTTTTCTTCGAGGAGTGATACGGACCTCCGTCGAATTCAAGCGCTGTAGGAGCTTAGCACATAAGGAGTCAATAAAGAGAAGCGTGTAGATCTTACTCGTGCCAACGCGGATATTAAGTTGCGCTTGTTAATCACTGGTCAAGTCACCAATATCCTGTAGTCTGATCTCCGACAGACGGCACCAGTCCTGACAACAGTCGTGTACTTCGGTCGTCATGAGATAATATTCAATCTTGTAACATAACCGGCCCCTATAGGGACTATCTTGATCAGCCCGGCATGCCCTTCCTATGCAAACCGATACTCGGGCTTGCTTTTGAGGTGGTTGGGGAGGTGTGTCCATCTTGCGTTTTGTTTTGGTCATCTTGCCTGGGTTGGTAAGGAGGGGAAGTTTGGATTGAGTGCGTGGGAGTCGAGTAATAAAGTCAGGTTTGAGGAGGGTGGTTGGATGGTGTTGAGAGAAGGATGGGGGGTTGTAAGAGGGGTGAATTTTAAATCAATGGGTTACAAATTATGCTGGATATTAGGCGAAAGTGAGGTGTAACTGATGTGGTTGAGACGTGTAAAAGGATGTCTGGGAAACATGCGGGGAGACTTCAATGTTGTCTTGTCCGCGTCGGCAACGCTGGGCGCCTTTGGAGATCGTATGCCCGCTGGAATCTTACTTAGTAACAGCTTTATCAAGGGAATAAGAACCTTATGCCTGTCCAAAGTCAGCCATAAATGCCCGGTATTCCTCGTCACGGTCACGCCGCCGTTGCGTTTCCTCCTACTTATAGTTCGCGTGCTTACGATAAATGAGATAAGCGCGCCTCGAAACAACTGTGATCTTCATCGAGTTTCGTATAGCTGACTGGGCCAAGCCGAGAACCACAAGCCACTAGTTTTTTGACTTCGACTGAGGAGACTCGGCATGAGTTTTGGCACCGCTGTAGAGCAACTGGAAACGGGAAAAGTGGTTGAACGACGTACCTATCTGGAAGTTTGCTCATAATAGAAGATGAGGAAGGGACGGTACGAGAAACGGCCCAGGAAGAGAGATATCCGGGCCTGGAGAGCCATCAGCGTTTAGCGACGCCATTTTTCCTCGCAAACAATGGCGGTTGAAGTGTGAAGAAAATAATGTGTTAAAGAAACGAAGAGGGAAGGTACAGACTCTGGAGTGCTCTTTTTTTGTGGGCCTTGAGCTTCATCTGTTATGGGTAGTCAATTTGAAGTGAGATACAAGGAATGGAGCAGGTGCCAAGTGAGAGAAGAGCCAAATTTACAGCAATTTCTGCCATGCAGAAACTTAGTAATCGCCGCTAATCTAGGTGGAATTCGTATGATAAGGTAATGGTAAATTGACTGTGTACAAAGCGGTCAGAATTTAATACGGAAAAATGAAACTGCTGGTCACCAGTAGAGACAAAGTAGTTCTGTGAGGTGTGAATAGTACGTAAACGCAGGGGAATTAGGGCTCTTAGGTCATAAAGGCGGAGACTTTTCAAGGTTTCTCCACTGCGGATCGGCCCCGGAGTGTAGATCTGCCGAAGATCTGTAAAAGTCTCCGCTTCGGCAAGGGACGAGGCAATTGACGAATCACGAAGCGGACCGACGTACAGTCGGCAACTTTTGATGGAATGCTGGATCCTAGACTAATAAAAGGTGCCGTGGTGCTATAATGTAACCTTTACTGCGGAAAGAAATTGGACCGGGTTGACAAATTCTTCCCCTGAAATGTTCCGGGAATTTCATCTACGGAGTTATATACCTACCGTTTACGGTTGTATCGCATTAATGTTTGTTCCTACAGATTTTTTCACTTTAATCCATTCTGATGGCTGAAGCATCTACCTCCTCTCGGCCCGAGTCACTTCAGGATGCAGAAAAGCTCACCCAGGGTGATTCATCGCTGGATTCACAGGAAAAGCGGCAAATCACCGGCTTCAAGGTAAGTTTGGCTCCAAGGTTGCTTCCCAAGGTTGGGCTAACGAGATCAATGACTGTGTTAGTGGTTTCTGTTTTTGTTCAGTACCCTGACGGCCATCTTCGTCTACTCGCTCGACAATACAATTGTTGCCAACATCGCTCCGGTACGCCCCCCACCTCTCCATTTCAACTCTCTACGAGAGGTATATACTTATCAATATTGTCCGTCTCCTCCCAACAGAAAATTGTCAACGATTTCAACGCGGTCGAAGATTTGCCATGGCTATCGGTCGGGTACGTGGATGAGAGGTGTGAGCATTGGAGAGATGTCGAGGGCTGACAAACTCCACTGTATAGGTTTATGATTGGGGGAATGGCAATGATCCTGCCATTTGGTAAGATCTACACACTTTTTGATGCCAAGTGGGTGTTCATTGTATCCACCATCGTGTTTATGGCAGCCTCTGCACTCTGTGGCGGGGCGCCCACGATGGACGCCGAGATCATCGGGCGAGTCTTTGCTGGAGCAGGCGGTAATGGGATGTATTTTGGCCTGCTTGCTCTAATTTCTATGAACACCTCCAGCCAAGAACGCCCAAAATGGTTAAGCTTGAGGTGAGCCTGCTTTTTCCGAAACTCGACGAATCGTACACTGACGGTTCATCCTAGTGGCTTGGTCTGGGGTCTCGGAACGGTCCTGGGTCCTGTTGTCGGCGGCGCCTTTGAGCTATACACTTGGCGCTGGGCATTCTACATCAACCTGCTGTTCGGCGCCATCTTGCTGCCAACCTATTTATTCGTCATCCATCTAACGACCCACTACCTGGAACGTCGCGATGGCAGAAACTGGCCACCTTCGACTGGGTGGGCACCGTACTCAGTGTTGGGGCATTTACCACTCTGGTAATGGGCATCAACTTCGGTGGGACTCTTTACCCATGGGACAGCGGGCAGACGATCGCGCTGTTCGTTGTTTCCGGCGTTCTGTGGATTATCTTCGGTCTCCAACAGGGTTTCAACATTGCCACCTCGACCGATAGACGCATTTTGCCAATCCACCTCTTCGCTCAGAAGGAGCCCGTCTTACTCTTTATCTCTTGTGCGGCAGTAGGCGCTGTTTCCTATGTCAGTGTCTACTACGTCCCTATTTATTTCCAGTTCACCCAAGGAGACAATGCGATCCAATCTGCCGTCCGTCTACTCCCGTTCATCTTCCTGCTAATTACTACCATTCCCCTTAGCGGTGTCATGATGTCCCATGTCGGCTACTACAAGCCCTGGTACGTGGGCGGTAGTATAATTGCCTTGATTCCGGCTGTTTTGATGTGTAAGTCGCGGAGTGCGTTTTTTAAACAACCAAGTGCTAATACCGCCGACCAACAGCTACCATTGTCCATGTCGACACCCATTCAGGCGTGATCTATGGACTTGAGATTGTGCTGGGACTTGGAGCTGGCGCCTACACCCAGGCCGCATTTGGCGTCATCCAGGCTGTCGTGGTCCCGGCCGAGGCACCCAATGGACTGACTCTTATGCTACTCGGTTCGTTGATGTGCTTCTCTAACATATTCCCAGCTAACCCAACTGGATAGCCCAGCTAAGTGGCATGACGCTAGGCCTATCTATCAGCGGGGCCATATTCGTCAACCTTGCATCCAACGACCTGTTCGCCCTGCTCCCGGAGTATCCGCAATCGCAAGTCAGGCAGATTGTCTCCGGAACGAGTGGTCAGCTGCTCTCCTCGCTGTCTGAGAAGCTGCGTGATCAGGCGCTGGTCATCATCGTGTCCGCATGGCACAACATGTAAGTGTTCGTTGTGTGTTTTCTGGTGGATGATATACTGACTTTTCCTTGGAAAGCTTTATCTGCGTGTATGTCGCCGCTGCTGCGAGCTTGGTATGCTCGATCTTTATGTCGGTGAGTCTCGTGGATTGCTGGAATTTGGGTCCTTTTACTTAGTGGTGTTTACAGCATAAAAAGTGCAACGTCTCGGCCGCTGCGGGTGGTGCGTGAGATGTCTGCATTGCCCCCAAGTCTTTTTCGGGGAAGACTTTTTTCATCTTTGTGGTGTGATGCGTTGTTTCTCATTCTATGCTGCATCATGGTTCCTAAGGCGACTAATTTATAATTTTGGGATCGAAATAGCGAAGGTCTGCTGTTCTGGAAGGGGAATTGGAATGATAAAGGATTAAATAGTCTATGAGGCTTTCCAAGGAACGAAAAAGTTGGCGGCGCAAAATCCCATTTATTGGAGAAAATGTTGAAGCTCATAATTGGACCCCCTTTACTGAAATCGCCCACGCGTAGCCTGGCTAGTAACGAGAGAATACTAGAAATTCTGAACTTTCCCATGGCCCGTACTAGCCACCGAATCATTCGCCCAGTACCGCCCACTAATATTCCCAATATCACCAATTGCCAGTCGCACTGGGATCCTCGCTCCCTCCTCTAAGGAAAGTGTAAGCGATACGCCCGGGAGACCTCGGGAGAAAGCCCCGCACTTACCAATAGACTTGGGCGGCTGGCCCGCCTGCGCACCCAGCGACGTAACCACCCATCCAGGACAACAGCAATTGATCAGTAGATGAGGGTTTTCGTGGGCCAAAATCCGCGTTGCGGCGTTCAGGGCAGCCTTGCTGGTAAAGTAGGCTAAGGGGGGCCAGCCCGATGCGGTCGCAGTGTGCTGATCTGCTGAGCGCTAGAATGGGTGGTTAGCGAGAAAGAGAGCAATGAAGGTCGAAATCACGTACGCTGTACTCGTTGACCAGAGCATCTAGCTCGGTGAGGGTGAGATCAGGGTCCAGGAATCGCTTCTGCAAGCTAGGATCAAAGTATTTGAGTTGTCCAGATTGAGACGAGACGTTCACGATGCGGCCGTTGTTCCGCATAATTGGTAAAAATGCTTGACAGATCTGGCGGTGGTTAGTTGATGAAAATGAGAAGAGGATTCGGTGACCTACATTAAGGGTACCGCGATAGTTCACATCAAGAGTTTCCTGACGTTGTGCAGCAGTGATGTTCTCCTGGAAATAGAAGAGTCCGGCATTGTTGATGAGAATGTCGCAGCCCTGGTGCTCTTTGCTGACCATCGTTGTGAGGGCGGTGATACTGGCCTGGTCGGTGAGTGACAGCCGAGCAGGGTAAAGTTTCACGGCAGGGGGAACAGCCAGGCCAGTCAGATCAAACGAAGCCCCGGCGCGAGAGGCTGTATAAAGAACCAAGGGGCCCGGGAACTGTTGAGCGAGCGCAGCACAGATGGCACGCCCTATTCCGCGGTTCTGTAATCATGGTCAATGGCGGCCTGCGGTAGTAGAGGGGAGACTCACGGAGCCAGTGACTACGGCTACTATAGGGCGGTCCATGGTTAGAGCCCTGAGATATCTCGAAGGTCGCCAAGTAAATTTCGAGATAGATGTGGAAGTTAAGTGATGTTTCTCAGACCCTTCAGGCATACTTTAGGTAGGGCCCCGGGGTTACCTCCGGGTTAATAAGCACGGATATCCGCCCGGACGGGCCCGGGCGGGCAAATGCCAAGCCGCGCAGTTCATAGCAATAAACATATTTATATATCTGTTCATGCAGCGTAGTTTTGCCTCTTCATTGCAGACCTCCTGGCAGAGCTCTTTTCAAATTCACAGGAAAGGACTGTACAAGAAATATGCGGATTCAAGTGGCTCTGAATCAGTTACTATGGATGATTAACGAGTAGGAGCATGTCGCCAACTAAGCTGGAAAGCAAAGCCCTGCCAGCAACATTTGACTTGGCTTGATGATTGGATTTTTGGTATATTGTGTTCAAATGTTGGCAGGAATAATAGTGAATATCGTGCTAAACTAGAAACCCCCAACCAGGGAGAGGGGAAGAAGGGTAAAATAGAAATATAGGGGATAACACAAGGGTGTAACGCATCCCGGTGTATCACAAAAATAAAGAGATAAAGTAAAACCAACATAGTTCAAAGTCTCCAAGACGGCATCTCATCCTCGATGCAATTTTGACCAACAACCTGCTCCACCATCCACCATGCGCCAACATGCAGCATTATGACAAGGGTCGAATTGTATTATGAAAGTGATTGAATCAGACCTCAGCTCTGGGTACCACATTGAGCGCAGAATCGGCTAGACACGGCGGTTCCGCACTGGGTACAGTACTTGAAAGCACCTGCCGTTGCATTGGCCTCATTCGGGGGAGGCGTACCAGGGACAGATGAGCCCATGACCTCAGGGTGACCAGAGATCGAGGCGGGGGAATGAGGGTACGGGGCAGGCTGAGGCACTGGGGCATAGGGTTGAGGCGCGGCGTAGGTCTGTAAGGGCTGTGTTTCCTGGACAGCAGGGGCGTTCACGTATGTGACGGTGTGGCTGACTTTGCGGCTGCGTTTGACGCAGAAGATGATGAGCAGGATCCAAGCAACGAGCTTGAGGATGCCGCCAATGACAAACATAGCAACAGCGCCATAGAACTCGCCCATGTTGGTAGTGGCGCAAGAGTAGTCGTAGTCGGAATAGTAGGAGCTGTAGTAGGAGCTGGAGCTGTCGTACGAGCTGCTGTAAGAGCAGTCGTCATACGCGTGGGAGGTCCATGTGCCCACGAGAGCACCGCCGATGATGAAGCAGACAATGGCGCCAATGAAGAAGCCGATGGGCCACCATTTGGTGAGCCGCGATGGCCGTGGAGCTCCCGGAGTTGAGTGCATGATTGAGAGCGAGGGTCCCTCGGCGACGAATTTTCTGATGAACAAAAGGAGTGGACGTAAAGGAATGACGAGTTAGAATAGCGCAGACGGGGTCCGGTATTTCTTAAGGCATTTTTGCCTGGGGTCACTCAGCCTCATCGTGACTCGGTTGTGATGGATACATAGAAATTTAGAACGAGGGCGTAAATATGGTGAGCCTATTACCGTTGACACCAGATGGGGCTTGAGGCTAAAAAGCAGCAGATCCCCCTATTCGGCCGTCCATCTCGTATTCAGATAAAAACCCTGACACATATTTCAACGTCTACAAGCATGATGGTCAGGATCCCCTCGCAAAGATCACCTATAAAATTCCCAACCTGGTACCTATCACGGATTGAAGGGATTTACGGCTATTTTCAATTAACTAAACGTTTCCAAGGGGAATACTTAGAATTAGCATCTTTAATGGATCAACGCTCCGATCGAAAAGGATCGACAAGGCCAATCTCAAAATACGACAGCTGGCCCACTATCCACTCTAAACACGAACTTAGCGGGAAAGCTGCCTGGGGGCCAACCTAATTTCCAATAAGAACAGAATTTTTTCCCTGCATGGTTGGCAAAATTGGCAAATTCTAAACCCGGTAAACAGGTATCATTGGCCTAAAACACATGTTTGGGCCTGGTCTCAGGGACTTAAACCTTTTAGAAGGACGAGACTGAACGGCACTCGTATTCACAGGGTCTAGCACGACACTCAGACACCCTTCTCAATGATGGCGAAGGAAACGAAAGACTTTGACCGCACACTAAGCTCCATAGACACAACATATACTAGCCCGGAACAATAAGGTTGCGAGCGCAAAACTCTGCGTATTACTCGAGTCAGTAACTATCCCTCAAATCGGTGAAAGCGCTAGACTCTTTCAATCGTAAACGTATCTGGGCTTCTCCAATATATTCAATGTGGGATTGGAATAGCAAATCTCCTCTCTCCTGGGTATACGTGCCGGGTCTGTCTCTGGCTGAAATCTTCAATCCCAAGGCCCTTTCTTTTAGTAGAAGTAACATAACTAGAGTTTCCTAAGGAACACTGTAGTTTAAAAAAAAAGCAAAATGAAGATCATATACCTGATAAGGGATATGCTAGTGGTGGGTACTCTAAGCATTTAAGCACGTTGGTTATATTAGGAGCATACATGTATTCCTACAAAGCTTTCAACGGTCCCTAAGGGCTATAGCCTTATCATACTTCTAGGGGCCCCAATTTTTTGCTACGTGAGGATGCTTCACTAGCTGTTATTTGCGTTGAGGGTTCTCTTTGTACTGGTCGTTCCGCTAAGTCGTTCGCTGATTGCTTATTTGCTTGATTTTTTATTTTTATTTATTTATATTTTTTATTCACAATTTCTTCTTTTAAGTAGTGAAATAATAAATTATACAGATTGACAACGGTAACGTTAGTATTCTCTGATCAAGGTCGTCTCGCGAAAGGCTTAAAGGCCTCATAACAGGTTTGTCAAAGTCCATGCACAGTGCGAATCAGTCGTCAGATGTTCGCCAGTGGCATAACATACGCATATGTACATATATTCATCACCAACACCAACCCAATTATACTACCAATATCAATACCAATATCAAATTCACAGCGTCAAAACCGCCCCCACAAAAGCAACCCAAGCCGAAAAATCGGCAACAACCATTCTAACCCGATGAACCCGCACCCAACGGCGCATATCAACTGACGCGCCAACCCCACTCTCCCCAAGATCCTCTTTAACAGCAACATCATCCACAATCCTCTTAACGGGCCCGGCGACAAACGGCACAAAAACCAAATGTCCGATCGCGCCAGCCAGGCCGACCCAGTAAAATGCCGTCGTCTGCAGCGGCTTCTGTGGGTAATAGCGATTCAAGAGGAGTGTCCCGGCAGCTGAGGTTATCGTGCCCAGGTTTAGACCGAGGACTGTCCATACTGCGCGGTTGAAGACGTGGGAGAACCATTTCGGCAGGACTTTGTCCGAGGTCGGTTGCAGGGAGGGGATGAGGAAGGCGGTGTTTGTTGTCAGTTCTAGGAGCGCGTGCGCGAGGGTTGCGGTGCTTGTTGCTAATGGGAGGGTCTGGAGGAGGAGGTGGGGGTTTAGGATTAGACCTGACGCCATCTTGGATGGGATAGATTGGTTGATACGGCTGGAATGTAGGATTAAGATAAGAGGTACGGAGTAGATGAGGAGATGAGGATAAGTGTGCTTACCTGACTATCTCGGGGCCCCCAGTTGGTTCCCGGGACTTGGATATTGGGGGCTGAAATGTTGTGGGTCTTGGATTGTTAACCTGCCCTGATGGGACTATGTATACTCCGTACATAGATAGCCCTGCATAGAGCCTAGTGACGCAAAGAAATTCGTTTTCCTTTTGCAAAACGCAGGCAAACATCATTTCGATATACTGAATCTGATCTCTACGGCTCTATATATCTCCAGCATGATGCCTCACTGCCCATTCTTATCAGCATCCTCCAATGTTCTGACTTCAAAACCAGCCATGACAATGACCAGACAGGGTACTTAATTTGCCAACTTGTTCTTTCAAATCCCTTGTTACCTCCCTTCACACCGCTGTCTCAGGAAGACGACGGACGGGGGTCCCACCAGTCTCCAAGCTCGACTTTTGGGACCACGAGTGACCTTGATAGCCCAGTTAAATGATGTCCTGAGTTTTTCATCCTCCGTTTAATCAGGTGGCTAGCGCGAGAAGTTGGGCTTCCAACATGTCGGATTTTATATACGTTTTGATTGAGTTCACTCATGTATCATTTATGTGATGTATGTCTATTGATGCGCGTTACTGACATTTTATTTAGACGAAGTAGAATATGGCTCTTGCGCCGACACTACGCCACCACTGCACCTCCTGCTTGAAGCTGTACGAGCGGTAACGATTCAGATGGCGGCTTCGACTCCTCCTTCTCCTCCAAGGACGACTCCAAAGACTCCGATGATGGAAGGTAAATATGTAGGGATGTCCGTGTTCCATCAGCAATGGAAATGATCATTGGAAACATCCATAGAGAGCTGCGGCTTATATGCGGGAGAAATACCAGGGAATTCTTCAAATGCAAGAGATACCCTCTCAATGGCTTTAAGGAGGAAAGAAAGGGCGGCAAAATGACGTATCTGCAGGTAAAGGAACGGCTCTCAGACTGCGAAGAGTTACTTCCCGATATACAATACTTCGGGCCGGGGTTTGAAAAAAGCCTGGGCGATCAAAGGGACGCGTTCAAAGGATTACCCGAGATATCTGGAGCTTGTTGAAAGAGCTTCTTGGGGTTTTCTCCGGCCCCTTTGCCACAAGATACCTAGCAAAGGCAGAAGTACTGGATGCCTCAGACATCACATGTTAGATAGAACCAGATAGTCTGCCTGCTCTCTCTCTCTCTTTCCCCTCTTCGTCCACTCCAATACATACTGCCCTTTCTATATTGATTTATCACTTGTATCGTATCCCCACGAAGAAGTCTATGAAACCAGCCATTGATGCCTGTGGAGCTAACTAGGTATTACAGAGGTGGTGTATATCATACGCTTGGGAGGCGCTTGAAGACAAAGAAGCGCATGCGAGTCGGCACCATCAAACATCCTCCCTTGTTTGTTTCTGTCAGGGCTCAAAGATTATTAGCGTGATACTCCAATGTGGGGACCAACCTAGCTATGGAGCAAGTCTGGGTGACGAGCCAAAGGACATGACTGTACGTGGTTCTTTGGCGCGAATATGATAGGTTGTCCATTGAATCCCTTTCATGTCAGATGAGAGTTTTTGTTTTTAATCCTTTTAACCAGGAAGACGTAATGGCCGTCTATTCTAGGCTGAAAGAGACTATAAAAAGTGTTTGTAAAAGCATCTACAACAAAGACTTTGCCTTTGTCTATTTGGACATAATAAAGGGTTTGTTCTTAGACTCAATAAAGCGCTTTCACTAGCCAATTGCGTATAACACAAGGCAATGGACTCGAGATGTCTATAAGAATGATCGAGTCCTCGGTCGAACTAAACTCCATCATCACAACAATCATCACACTCTTATATCCACACCTTCCTACAATTACCAATCTCCAGAAATATCCAGCAATCCCCAGCCATCTTCAATATCGCAACCATGCCACGTCGAGTAGTATCCTGTGCCCAGCACGGCGGACATCGAGATCGACCGGACAAGCTTGAGCTCTACCTTCAGATTTGCAAGCCAAATAATACCGTCGTTCATTGGATGATCGCTATGAAGTATCCAGATGCTGACCGTTGCACTCGACTGCACAGCACCGGCTATATGGGCAATCGTACCTTGCTCATTGAACCTGACAAGCGATTCGATAGTGATGCAGTCGAGACCACACACTATCTCGGACGGTTCCGCGCCAGCGAGAGCACCACTGTCGAGACGGAGGCCGAGAAGGTTCCACTACAGAGCTGCCAGCTCTGGGCTTGTTATCTGATTCTTAGACTTGAGCGCAAGGGACTGCTGCAAGAAGGTCAGTACGATCATTATATGAATTGTTATACTCATAGGCGTGAGGAGGATTATGGACCGGGGGACGATGATACATGCCCTGTTCATGGGCATGCAGGTCATGGGCATGCAGGTCATGGGCATGCAGGTCATGGGCATGCAGGTCATGGGCATGTAGGTCATGGGCATGTAGGTCATGGCCACGCAGACCATGGCCACACAGGCCATGGGCATGTAGGTCATGGGCACGCAGGTCATGGCCACACAGACCATGACCACACAGGCCATGGGCATACAGGTCATAGACATAGACGTCATAGGCACACAGATCATGATCACACAGATCATGGCCACACAGACCATGACCACGCAGACCATGACCACGCAGGCCACGGACATACAGGCCATAGGCACAGACGTCATAGACACACAGATCATGGCCACACAGACCATGGCCACACAGACCATGACCACGCAGACCATGACCACGCAGACCATGACCACGCAGGCCACGGGCATACAGGTCATAGGCACAGACGTCATAGACACACAGGTCATGGCCACACAGATCATGATCATGCAGATCATGATCACGCAGACCATGGCGACGCATGCTATGGGCTGGGCATACAGACGGATCACGGCCACACAGGTCATGGACACACAGGTCATGGGCGCAGACACAGACATTAGGTATCAATATCATTCTTTTCGTCGTCAGATTTGGCACATTGACTTTTTCTTTTTTTCTTCTGGCTATGGTCTATTCATGCAGGATCTATATCTCAACCAAGATACCGTTGAGATCATGCTATCCTAGATAGGTGCCTTATTCCTAGGTAGACTTCGCTTTTTGCCTGCCTGCCTGCTTGTTTGTTTGTTTGCTTTTTATGCCTTCTATAAAAGGCTTTCAGATTCCTAGACTGAATAGATCACATTTCCCTTCTTGATTCTCCCCGAGTAGTCAGAGTCGTTGTAACCTCAACATATTTTACGTACGTATGTCCCCCCAATCAAGGGTAGTAGTGTAGTCGCTTGCTTGTTATATCAAGTCACTAGACGTCCATGCGGGAGATAGGAGGATATTGCACGCTTCCTCTTGTACGTCAAAGACGAGGGGGACGACTAAGGAAAACTGGTTACCGCAGAAGGCAAACTGGCATCAGTTCCAAGCCCACCTGACGTATCAACTTCCCTCACACATCCCTCCTGATTTTACAGACATCGAGTTCCTGTCTGGCAAACTCAGCCTGCTCGGGGAGGATGATACAGTCTCCTTTAAATATTGCATCAAAGGTCCTGGGGACATTCAGATTATCCAGATGGGTTCTTCAATTGCCATTGCGGAGATCTGTTGGAAGTCACGTGACTTCAGCTTGCTCCTGCACACTTAGCTAGCTCATGTCTAGATAGTTTCTTCCTTTCTCCACGCAACTATCCTTTTTCCAGAGGATCCTACATTTCCACTGTAGACTCGCTCTATCAGCTTATGAGCGCCTGTCTTTAAAGCCTCTGTCTCATCGCAAGCCTTAAATCCCCAATTTACCTCGGCGTACTGCGTCACGCCAAGCCTCTGTTTGTGGGCCCATAAACAGAGTTTTCCAATCAGATCGGGGTCTCCATCTTCCCGAGTATTTCTGATTCGTCCAATCAGAGCTCGGCATTTGTCTGCATCTAGATTCCATCTATTTGCATCGTTTCTGTATCATTTACGACCGCCAAAAAAGGCCGTTCGGATCTTCACGCCGACCGCCAAAAATACCGTTCGTTGATCCAGACCTCCCTGACAGTTCGAGACCTTTGCTTCTCGACCGTCTCCAATTTTTTAATTTTTTTTTTCTTCGTTTATCCCATTCATACATACATATTGGGCGTCACTATGTCGTCCATCTACGATTTCGACCGTCAGAAAGAATCTGACATTTCAAAGATCGTCCCCAAGCTAAAGGGGGAACCCAATTTCGCACAATGGCAACATCGTCTATACATGGCCCTGAAAGAGAACAACAAGACCTACATCGAGATCATTCAGGGAATTGCGCAGAAGCCAGTGTCTCCCGAACTCTATGATGAGTCCGTTGAGACTATTCGTGAGCTTGCTCAGCATAGAGCTTTTGCTTCTGGTTCGGATACTCCTGTCTCTGACACCCTTGTTAGAGGACTTGTCAAAGAGCAAAAACAGAAGAACAAGGAGCTTCTGAAGGGATACCAGGTCCTCGTTGGCAAGTGGGATCTTATCAATACCCGCTGCTATAACCTCATTTTCAGCACGCTTGATACCATCCCTGCTTCTCACGTTCAAAACGTAGAGAATGCGCGTGAAGCATTCAAGCTTCTTCGTGCAGAGTACGGTTCTTCATCCTGGCAGGGAAATTTTAAACGTTTCGAGGTTCTTATCAACCTCCAGTACAAAAACAATCCCCAGGAATTCGTTCGCCGGTTCAAAGAAGCTCTCTTTGAGATTCAGCAACGAAACCCTGTCATCCCGGCGGACATGGTTCTAAATTTTTTCGTGAAGGCAGTGCAGGGTAACCCTCGATGCCAGGCCTTCATCCAGAACCTAGATCCCGACCTGAAGGATCCAAATTTCATGGTGGGTGTCTATCATGACTTTACAATGATAGAAGGTTCGAGCCGGATTGCACATCACCCCGGTACTTTTAGCCACTCGGCAAATACAACGTCATCAGCAAAGGACTCAGCAGCTTCCAATTCTCCTAGGAAGGATGACGATAAATCTACAAACGACAATTCGCCTTCTTCCGACAAGAAGAAGAAGAAGCAAAAGCCAGTGTATGAGAAAGACGCCATCTGGTGTAAAATTCATAACTCTCTCGGCAACCATTTTACCCGGAATTGTCACTTGAAAAAGGGTGGTGGCTCTACCAATGCAGTCCACCAACAGCTTCCTTTTCACCAGCAGCAGCCTGCTTCCCAGCAGCTTCCTTTCCAACCAGGCCAAATCATAGGCCAGGTTGACAGTCAGGGGCGGGTGATTTTAAACCCGCAGCAGCAAAGATCCCGAACCAATGCGGTCTATGCTCCCACTCCTCCCCCTCCCCCTACCGGAGATACTATGCTACGGTATAACAATTTGTTTACCAAAGTGCTTTTCCATTCGGATCGGACCGATACCCAGGGTGAATGGGGGGTTCATGTTGTGCCAAAAGAAGGCTTGATGGCTGATAACGGTGGTGATACTGCTACATGGAAGGATTCCGACACTAGTACATTAACACCGCATCACTCTGTTTTTGAAGAGCCTGTTTTTGGGCCTATTCGAACTGAGGTTCAGACCACTCCTGTCCGTTTCGGTGCACCACCTCCCCCTACAGTGGAAGATGCAGATGATACCGATCTTTTTGCACCGGCATGTCCACCTCTCGATTCATCTGATCCGGCCATTCTTCGCGAACTCCCAAATCGTGGGATCTCGACCCTTTCGGCGGTGGAAGACCGTCTTCCAGACCCAGACTCGTTTGAGATCGACAGCGATAACGACAAGATGGCGGGTAGATTGGTACGATTGTAGAAGAACAAAAGATCTCACCGGCCCCGAGAAAAAGCAGCCGTTGGCTTCGTGCATTTCAAAATGCCAAAAATGCCAAAAATTCTTGATCCCAATTTCTATGGTTAATAAACTACACGTGTACCAGTTTGATGAAATGTTCTGCTAGCAAAATACGTATGGCGCACTCGCGGCTATACACTGCCGTAGCCTGTAGGTTCCCTTTAACCAAGCGTATAGAAGTGTAGGAGCATTTTCGGATTTAAGCTTGTACTTAGACAACCCGATCTAGGGAACTATTTAGGTTTCTGTTTCCTCTCCAGTCACTTATTGTATATAGATAGAGAAGCTACATTCTTTGTTATTTCACTTACCCTTTAGGTAGCTATGATTGTTTTCGCTTTAATTCGATATTTAAAACCATTTGGCTATACTACTGTTCTGTCAGAGTTTTCCATTCTTTAGCGTCCTTCAAATGTTCCAACCTATGAATCCTCTGGTCCACAAGGGCATTCACTCGCCAGCGATCCTGTGTTCCCTTCCTCTTCTGGCAACATCTCGGCACTGCTGGTACCTTCTTCCCAATAAACTCAGTCGGATCTACTGCAAATGAAAGCCATGTGTTTGCATAAACACCATTATCATCCTCAATGTCAATAATGTTAATCTGTAAGACCTCGGGGTTGATATCTTCAGCTAGAACAAGATGGTCAAATGTTACACCATAATAGTCAATCAGCCTACTTAAATTAAAAGGAGAGAACTGATTAGCCATAGGGCCATCAGAGCTCGTTGCTTCCACTAGGAGATTGACTTACTCCTCCGGACGCTTCTCCGGCATCCAGCCTAAGTATTCATCCTGCACCACCAGATCACCCGGGACTTCCGGACAAACATCCCGTCCGTATATAGTCTGATACGTTAACCGTGCTAGCTCTGGGCCTGCTGGCTGTGGGAATGTTCGGTTTCCAAACTCCAGACGCCAATGGATATGTGGTAGGAGTCTTTGTATGGCGATTAGGGGACCTTCGATTTGGATTCTGAGCGGCTGATCAGATGGCGGGAAGTGATACCGGCCAGCGGGTGCGTGAATACAATGAGGAATGTAAAGTGGGAGCGCCATAGATGAGACCACTTGATTGCTGAAGTTGATTGAGGAGGCGCAGTGACTAAACCCGTTAGTGAGTGTAATCTTGGAAAGAGAGGGCACTAGATTAGGTTCGACTAGCTTTTCTATATGCCTAGGGAGGAGAACCGCGATATCTCCCTTCAACTAGGATATGCGGGGTAATATAGCGCCAGGGGTTATCACATGACTTGGATCCAACATCTTCGTGTGGTTATACCATTGGATAAGTGAAAACCAGGCGCTATTAAAACCTTCGAGGAAGTAGCTTCTGGCTCACCAGGGGAGGCTGCACTGCCTGGCCGTGCCAACCAACCAATCAATCTATACCCGATGGACCAAGCGCTTCGCTCTGCTTTCAGTGCGAAGTGGCTGGTTGCCCGTACACCGTTTCAAGGCGACCCTCTGGTGCTAAGGATAGAGGTATTGGCCTCTATCCTCTACCAGCCTCATCCAATCCCCTGCTTCCACTATTCTGGAGGCCGTGTCATTGGTATCATGCCTGCTCGAGGTGACTATTGTTACTCAGCTCTTTGGAGGTCAGTTCTCACTGATGTGCCTGGTTCTTTTAACTGATCCTGACCTGAAATTGGGGGAGAACGCTGATAGCTTTTACCCCACTGACGGGGTCCTTATCTCCGCCTCTATGTGCCCGGCGCCAGGGCCGCTCAGCCACGTTAGGTGATCCCCTGGCCTAGGGAAACAGTCTCGCCCCATGCATGCTTGTGGGCCAACGTTTTGATGTTTTGGGATTAACGCGCGTGGGAAGTGAAACAGTCTAGATGTCATTTTATGGCATCAACCTACCTAGGTAGTTTGAGATCTGGTGGGTTGTGGAAGATATCATCCTAATTACGCCCCGAAGTCCTGATGGCCTCTGGAGAGCCCAGCTTTATTTCTCATTTCACTTTCTACTACTATTCCATCTCTGCCACACCTGCACCCCTCTTTTCGCCCTAGCACACCACAAGCACCTTGGGAAACAACAACCAATATCCCTGTCCCAGTCAATCTGGAGGTCAATCATTTGACAATCTTCCCAGCAAACCACACCACCAAATGTCTGACAGTCGGATGACTCCACGTCAATGTCGGGGGTACCGTGATCTTCAGCGTCTGCTGCAGCTGGCGACACAAAGTGACCGTCATGACTGAGTCCACACCCAGATCAGCCAAGGCTGCCTTCGAATCCACATCCTCGGCTGTCATCTGCAATACCTTGGCCACACAGCCCCGGATCTTCTCATCCAGATACGCCTTCAGCTCCGGTCCTGACGTAGGCACCGCATCGCTACCATTGGAACTTGTAGCCCCCTGCGTGGTGCCGGACAGCGCGCCCACGCGCCGAACCGCAATATCATTAAGGATAGACACAGGGACTGGCTCCCCGTCCTCAAAGGCACGACTTCGCAAAACAGCCCCGTGGTCCATATCATACTTGGCGAGATGCTGCCAGGCAGCAAAGGCCTCATCGCGCGTCACGTCTGTGATTCCTTTGGATGCCAGCTCTGCGTTGATAAAGTCCGTGCTGGCGCCCATGCCCAGGCCACGCCACGACGTCCATTGGAAGGACACGGCCGAGTCGCCCAGGCGCGCCCGGTGCGTGGCCAGTGTATCCAAGAAGGCGTTGCCGCTGCCATAAGAGGCTTGGCCGGTAAACCCGACTAGGTTTCCGCAGGAAGAAAACATGATAAAGAAATCAACGCTCTTAGGGGGGAAGACTTCGTGGAGGGCCAATGCGCCCGCAATTTTGGGGGCGAGAACCTGATTGAAGGCGTCGCGCGTGGTTTGCAGCACCAGTTGGTTATCCAGGACACCGGCAGCATGGACAACACCCTGCACCGCAGGGAGGGCGAGGCGGTCTAGTGTCGTCGACAGCTGCTCCGCCGCATCCGGCTTGGTGATGTCGAGGGGGAGGACATGGACCGAGGCGCCCCGACTCTCTAGGAGGCGGATCTTGGTGATGGTTGGCTGGAGATCTGTGCTGGCCTGCTCCCAGGTTCGGCGAGGTGGAAGGGCACGCCGCGAGATGAGTAGCAGACGTCTGGCCCCCTTCTCGACCAGGAAGTCAGCGACCTCAAGTCCGAGAATCCCTAGACCGCCGGTAATCAGGTATGTTCCCTCAGGCCGGGGAAGCAGACGAGGACCGTCGCTAACGGGGCGCAGCTTGTTCCGCGGTAGGCTGCGGAACCGAGAGGTGCGGGCGATTCCATCGCTGATACGGATGATCTCGGCTCCCTGGATGTATCGCATCACCGACAAGGGTATAACGGGCTCTTCAATGTCGATGAGGGATCCCAAATCGGGATGTTCACTGGCGATGATTCGCGCCAGGCCGAACAATTGGGATTGGGCCAGGGCGGTAGCTGTTTGGCCATCGCCCACATTCGCAGTGAGGGTGAAGACTTTGATAGGCAGTGAATCGTTGACGATGAATTTGATCAACTCGAGCAGGCTCCAAGTGAATGACTCCGATGCAGCGGGAACCTCTGCCAGTGAGGCCACCTCACCGGGGATGTAGGCCACAACGGTTCCCTTCTGGAGTGGGAGGGATGGAGAGTTGCTGAATAGATCCTGTGTGGTGGAGAACTGGAAGCATTGAACCTTGGTCGGCAGAGTCGCGGCATACTGGGTCCGGGTGGTAGCGTCTGGCGAGACTAGAATCACCGTCCTGATGGATAAGGGCTCTTCGGCCGGGGTGGCCGGTGGCCAGGCGATTTGATGCACGAGACTCTCCATGCTGCCACTAACGCCGGGGGTGCCTCCAATTTCGGAGAAGCGCATGGCTGTAAACTTAGCAACAACCTCACCCGAATCGCCCAGCACGCTAACGTGAGAGGTAGGAACTGCATCGGAGGACTCCTCGACGAAGAGCCAGCCGACCTTGGGTGGGTCCTCCGAGGTGAAGATTTCCACGCGCTCGATCTGGGCCGGCATCCGCAGCGCAGCTGTTTGGAAGATGGTAGAGCCGACGGACGTGGCAGCGTCGAGAATCGGGGCCCAGGAGGAAGGATCCCAGGGTAAGGGGGCATCCCCCGAAACAGCGGGATTGACATCAACGCGTGCCAGCATTTCCTTGGTATTGCGGTAGTGCTCTGTTACCGCCCAAGGGAATCCCATAGCTGAGACACCCACCTTGTCTAAGTAGTCAATCGAAAACTTGTCTGGTAGTTTCGTGTCCAGTCGTGCTTTGATGGCGGCGAGGTCGATCCGACCTTTGGAACCCAGAACCTTCCGATCCCAATGTGCATCGGTGTGAGTGACCCAAGACGCATCATCATCCGCCACCGAGGGATCACTTGAGATCAACCGGGAAACTATCTTGACCTGATCCTGCTGCACCACGATCTGGACCGACCGTGGCGCGTTGATGGCAACGGGAACGCGGAGCACCACGTTCTGGAGCATCTGCCCGCCGGTACCCTTCAAGAAAGTATTAATCAGACCCGCTGCCGGAACGATCTCTGTACCGTGCAATGGATGACTGCCGGGGAAGGGCTTCGTTTCGTTGTCCAGCCGGGTAGTGTAGACCACAGTGTCGGTGCCCGGTACGGGGATGCGCTGTCTCAGTAGCGTGTGCTTCTCGACATCATGTGTGATTCCAGTATGGAGAGGGGCCGTCTCTATTTTGCGCCAGATTGGCTTATGCATCCACGTCGTGGTGGGCATTCCGGTGGCCCACCGTCCAGGCATCTGCATCTTCCAGTTCACTTCCGCGCCGCGGCAGTGAAGCTGGGCAATGCTGTGCAAAATGTACTTCTCGGTTGGCTTGTGACGAAGGAGAGTCGGGATTACCGCGAAATCATCCATTCCTGCGTCCATAAGCGTCTCGTTGATGGAGTGAGACACCACTGGGTGAGTCGAGACTTCAAGGAAGAGGCGATATCCGTCTTCAACAGCCGCCTGAACCGCCGAGGTGAGACGCACGCGGTTGACCATGTTCCCGGCCCAGTATTCTACATCACGCAGGTCCTGGCCGCGAGGGTCCACCAGTGCGGTAGAATACAGCTTGATGGTGGGACTGGTTGGGGCCAGAGCCTGTCCAAGGGCGTCTCGCAGAGGATCCATGAGACCATCCACTGTTGGACTATGGAAGGCAATGTCGCTCTTAACGGTGAATGTCTTCACACCCCGCGCCTTGAAGACTTCTCCTGTCTCTGCCACTATCTTCTTGTCTCCAGCCACCATACAGGAAGAGGGGGACGAATCGATGGCCACGACCAGGTCCTCTCGGGGACCCAGGATCTCTTCGACCTCAGCGCTAGGAAGGTTGACAAGAACCATGCCGCCCTTGCCCATGACCTGTCGGTATAGCAACGCTCTGCGGGTCACAATAAGCGCGCCCTCTTCTGCGGATAAAGCCCCTGCCACAACACTGGCCGCAATTTCGCCCACTGAGTGGCCAATCACGGCCTGTGGAGTGATGCCATTGCTCTGAAGCATAGCGCTTAGGCCGATTTGCATAAGATAGGTCAGGATCTGGACCCGATCGGACGACTCAAAGTCGCCCGTACGGAGCAGCTCTATGGGAGCCAGGCCAATCTCGGCTCGGATCAGCCCATCGAGTGGCTGGATGGCTCGGAAGAATACAGGGTTGTGAATTAATTGCTTTCCCATGTCTGGCCACAGCGCACCATGTCCGGAAAACACCCAGACAACGTCCTTGCTGATGTCTGCGCCAAATACTCGGCTCTGGGTCGTGAGCGAATTATCGACTCCATTGGCCAGTGATTGCAGGACTTGAGTAGCATCAAGACGGTCTTCAACCACAAGCGCTGCTCGGTAGTCATGGTGATCCCGTCGTGTAGCCAAAGTCGTGAGAATTTCACTCAGAATGTGATCCTTTCCCTCGCCAGTCATCCACTCACGCAGAGCTTTAGCCTGCAGAGCTAACCGTTTCTCCTGTGGACCCGACAATAACAAAAGGCCCGGTCCGGTGGCTGCGCCATCATCCAACGGGTCTGGCCGCAGGATATTGCTGAACTCCTCGATGACTGCGTGAGAAACGGTACCTCCGTACCCATACGAGCACACACCTGCTCGACGGATGGGATCTGAGGAGGGCCAAGGGGTGGCCTCCTGGACGACCTTCACGCCGGCATTGTCCCAGTCGATGCGGCTATTGAGCTTTACCAAGTTGGCCTGGGGTGGCAGGACGCCTTTCTGAATAGCCAGGACTGCTTTGATAAAGCCCATGACGCCGGCACCAGCTTCCAGGTGACCAATATTTGGCTTGATGGACCCGATGTAACACGGGTCGTCGGCGGGGCGGTCGGTGCCGTAGACCTCTGCGATGGCGGATATTTCAGTCGGGTCACCCAGGGGCGTAGATGTGGCATGGGCTTCCACGTAGCGAACGGTGCGAGGGTCGACACCCGCGACATTAAGACCAGTATGCGCAGCTAACTGTTGCGCTTTCGCATTGGGGGCCATGATACCGTTTGTCTTGCCATCCTGTGCTACTGCACTTCCCTTGATAACGGCCAAGACGTTATCATTGTCGAGCAATGCACGGTGCAGGCTTTTGAGGATGAGGGCGCCGGCGCCTTCACCTCTAGCGTACCCGTGGGCGTCATCATCGAAGGACTTGCAAGATCCGTCAGACGAGATGGCCCCGGCCTTGTCGAGGACCCGGGTCAGGCCTGGTCCACAGAGAGCATTGACACCTCCAACAATAGCCACCTGGGATTCGCGCAGCCGAATGGCTTGAACTCCATGGTGGACGGCGACGAGGGACGACGCACACGCCGCATCCACGGCGGTGCTTGGTCCCATCAGATTGAGATGATAGGAAATGCGATTTGGCACGCCACAGTACGCAGTGCCAATGCCCATCCAGGCCTCGACATTCGGCAAATCCTCTAGCACTAGCTTGGAGTAGTCGTCTGAGTTTACACCCCAGAAGACTGCTGTGTCGCTCCCAGACAGGCTCTTGGCAGGAATACCGGCATCCTCCAGTGCTTCCGAGGCCACCTCTAGGGAGACTCGCTGCTGTGGATCCATCTGCTCGGCCTCCTTAGGGGAAATGCCAAAGAACTGACAGTCAAAGTCCTCCAGGCGATCGAGGAAATAACCATACGAGGTCGTCTTCTTGAGCTCTTTTGCATTGCGTGGGTCACGACGATAGTAAGGCTCCCAGCGCATCTCTGGGATCTCACTCACTGCACTTTTTTGGCTGAGGAGCGATTGCCAGAGAAGCTCGGGGTTGTGGTTACCTCCCGCCACGCGGCAGGCCATTCCCACTACGGCCACGTCATTGGAAAATTCCTATCCAGTGTCAGTCCGGGATACGTTCGTGAAAGATCACGATGCAAATAGTCGGGGGTTGGGGTAACAGACATATTCACTGTATTCAGTCCCAGGAGTATCAACCGGGGCTGGGGATGTTCCCCCAGAGGGGTATGCAGAGGGTGAACGAGAATGCATGTCTTTCAGTAGCAGTTCCGATACTCGGTCCCCTTAGCAACTTCAAGCTTGTTCATAAAAATTCCCACCAGATGCCGGTTATTGATGTTCTTATATATGTTTCGTTCGCCAGTACAATATCTGGGCATCCTTCCCTATCCCCCTCTACGGCCGTTTCGCGTCGCCCGGTGAGACCGAGATCCAGACCATTCACAAGGAAAGCGAACAGTATGTACGGAGAAGGTATGCTGCTGTCCAGTTTCCGAATGGGGACATCTTTATCTCCACCCAATAGTCAATTCTTCCATTCGTCCATTCGGATGTATCGTTCGGGCTTCCGTCATTATGCAGCCAAGGTTTGCAAGAATCAGTCTCACTGACGGATAACGGGGATGTTTCGACAGGAACCAGGAGTTAGCCTTCCGTCTGTAAGCAGCGGCAATGGCGATCTTCAGCGTGTTGTCAGGGAGTTCTTCGACACACCGAGGCCAAGCCTCCGTCAGCGCTGAGCCTGAACGGGATGCATGTTTATTAGCCCAAAGGAGTGCCCGGAATGATTTCTTCAATGGGTGCTTGATGAGGTGTCTCGCCTTTTAGGCATTTCATCAAAACTCCGTGCAGATGCTCCAGGGGAGAAGGTGCATCTCCTGTGCACAGATAGCCCCAAGTTTTGATCAGGCCATTTTAACATGCTTCAACAGGCGACCCTTGGGGCACTCTGCATGTGAGAAGGTGATTAAATTGCATAGAAAGTATATAGATGGCGACAACAGACATATAGGATTGTTTCTAGGTACTATTTGGGAGAAGAGACCAAATATTCGTGATCCAATTGTAAAATCTGACATATACCAGTTGGCCAACCTTTGCAAGCATAACAATGGCCCCATTTGTGCCCTATCACTACTCAGCCGGCCAGTCTACTGTTGTGAAGTAAATAACTGGCTCCTACGCCTTTGCTTATAGAACAAAATGCCCTTTGGTAGCTAACATTGTCCCATCATGCAGATTTGGCGGTCTTCTCACCACCGAATTCCTCGAACCTCCACCAGGCCGTTGTTTTCTCTTCCGTCAGACATACCGCCACACCATTGAAGGCTCAATCCCGGAAAACCTGCGGAAGCTCATCAACAGCCCTGATAGACCAAAGGGTCCGCCCCCACATTTTCACCAATTTCAAACCGAGTACTTCCACGTCGAGAATGGAGTGCTCGGGATTTCAGTGGATGGCGTAGTCCGCCGCATTACTCCGGAAGATGGCGAGATCTCGGTCAAGGCGGGCAGTGTGCATAATTTCTTCATTCATCCAGATTCTCCCGAGAGCATGACTGTCTACCTGAGCGCGTCGGACTCGGGGAACGATTACCAGCTCGATCGGGTCTTCTTCGAAAACTGGTACGGCTATTGGCACGATGCATTGTTGCACGATGGAGGGATCGATTGGATCCAGTTCCTCGCGGTAATAATCTATTCTCACTGTACAATTCCCTTTGTCGTCGGCTGACATGGTTGTAGATCCAAGACGGCGGGGACGCCTACACACCCGCTCCCGCATGGGTGCCATTCCGCCGGCAGGTCGGATACTGGACCTGTGTGATTGTCGGCCGGTGGATTGGCGGGATCTTGGGGTATAAGCCGTTCTTCCGGGAATATACTACCGATTGGGATTTTGCTATCGCCAAAATGAAGGGCTCTTTCTTCCAGCGGCATCTGGTGCATTCCGCATTTCAGGAGGAGAAGCCATGGGCAAAACAGGCAGAGCTGGAACCAAAGGCTAAGCCTGGAAATGCAGAGTTTGAGTCGTGGACGGAGGATATGTCCCCCACCCCATTGGCCCTAGGCGCAGTTGCCTATGAGCAGGGGCTGTTCAACGGCTTACAGTCTGGGCCGGCGGATGGATCCAACGGTCACTCCACTGGCCATGACAGCAAATTGGAGCAGTCGAGTTCTTGGAAGCAGCGACGAGCAGTTGATGATGCGGAAAAGTAGATATATCCTGCGCAACACTTGCTAATTTGCGTACCTCAGTTCGTTTGAATTCAATCGTCATTTTCACTTCTTGTTTCTTTCTTGCGTACGGCAAGTAGGAAATAAGCTCTTGCTAATCTTCCAGTCTAATATACGTTCAGAAAGACATTGTGGACAGTAAAAAGAGACGTCGCGGCAAAGGCGAGGGCCTCACGTGGTGTCACCTGTCATAGATGGATACAAAAGAATATACTTAGGCTCGGCTTCCCACTAATTCCTCTTACTACGTATATTATTAAACATAGAGGGACAGGGCAGGAGGACTGACCCTAGTACTCTAGGGCTAAGAGGGCACCAATGCCCCCTCTTGGTATCGTCCATCGCTATAGCATACACTTAACGTCAAACTATCTATCAAACACCTCATCGATCGTACCTATGCGGGTAAAATTGGATGCACCCATAGACAACATATGCAGCCGTTAGAGTTCTATACGGACAGACTCCGATTCTCCTTTAGGGATCCAAAACCATCAAGCAGTTGAGCTGCGATTAGAATAGGTATGATCCCCGTTCCCCGCGTTGATAAAAAACCTTAAGTATAGACAATAGCTCTGTCCTGAGGACCACTTTCTGGCCATCTCTCAAGACTATGGACGTCCTACAGTTCGCACTAACGCACCTTCTAGCGATACTGTTTAGCAGTACCAGCGCACTGTTCCTCGTTACATATCTCCTACGTGCAGGTCATCGACCCTCACTTCCAAACGGTATATAGCGGCAATGAGAACACGAGAATTTGACTTTGTATCTAACGTCTACACAGGCCCTCCAACTGTTCCACTATTTGGAAATGAACTGCAGGTACCGAAGTCTGATGCGCACTTTCAGTAGAGACCCAGTTTCACCGCGATCTATCGGGCAATATGCTAAGTAATTCATAGGTTCTCCCGGTGGGCTAAGGAATACGGCGGCTTTTTCACGCTGAAACGATATAACAACACCACCATCGTCATCAACGATCAGAAGCTGGTCAAGACACTGCTTGACAGAAAGAGCAACATATATTCCCACCGACCGGCATCACTGGTATCACACTTGATCACGCAGAGTGATCATCTTCTGGTTATGCAGTATGGGGACAGATGGCGCATGTTGCGTAAAATCATCCACCAATACTTCATGGAGCCTCGCTGTGAACGCGACCACTGGAAGGTTCAAGAGGCCGAGGCCAAACAGATGCTGCATGATTATCTGACCATGCCGGAGGACCATATGCTGCATCCCAAGCGGTACAGTAACAGTATCACTAACTCGCTTGTCTTCGGTATTCGCACCAAAACTGTCCACGATGAGTACATGAAGAAGCTCTTCTATCTAATGGACAAATGGTCCTTGGTACAGGAGCTGGGCGCTACTCCGCCTATTGACTCGTTTGCTCTGCTGCGCTACGTCCCCCAGTGGCTGTTGGGAAACTGGCGGAATCGGGCGATCGAAGTGGGCGATCTTATGCAGTCCCTTTACAAGACCGTTCTAGATCAGGTGAAGGAACGCCGTCAACGTGGTATCCAGCGAGACTCGTTTATGGACCGGGTTCTAGATGCACTGAAACAGACTCCACTCTCCGAGAATGAGCTACGATTCCTAGGAGGAGTTCTGATGGAAGGAGGCTCCGATACCTCGTCCTCGCTTATATTGACCATCATTCAGGCCATGACGAAGTATCCGGAAGTGCAGGCAAAGTATGCCGATCAGGTCCTTTATCCCAATGTGGCCAGGCACAAAACTAATGCAGTGGTATTGCAGGGCCCATGCAGAAATTGACTCCATTATCGGCCATGGCCGATCCCCGGCTTGGTCTGACTGGTCCAAGCTGCCGTATATCAACATGATTATTAAAGAGTCCCACCGGTGGCGTCCCGTCAGTCCCTTGGGCGTCCCTCATGCCGTCGCAGAAGGTCTGTTTGTTGCATCTGATCCCTCTGTCAGCGAAAAAGCAAAACCAACCCCAGAAAAGGAAAATGGCTAACGATCCTTCAAGATGACCACATCAATGGGAAACTCATCCCGCAAGGCTCAAGTATCGTTCTCAATGTCTGGGGCATGCATCACGACAGTGAGCGATGGCAAGAACCCGAGCATTTCCAGCCCGAACGCTTCGCCGATTTCCCAGCCTTAGCCTCGGCCTACGCTGCGTCCGAACGGCGGGATCACCTTGGTTACGGAGCGGGCCGGCGGATCTGCCCAGGCATCCACTTGGCTGAACGCAACTTGATTATCGGCGTTGGCAAGCTGCTCTGGGCATTTGAGTTCTTTGAGCCACCCGGCAGCGACAGTGACATTTCAGCCCACTCCGGGGCTAGTAAAGGGTTTCTTCATTGTCCCAAGGACTATGGCTGCACCATCCGTCTCCGTGCACCGGAAAAGCGGGAGACCATTATGCGGGAATTTGCCGAAGCACAAGAGGTTTTTGCTCAATTTGATTAGCTAGATTAGAGGATGTGCACTAGAATGTGATTATCACCCCTTCCCCTCTCGATTGCGTGTTTGTTTGCGACCGTTCCGGTGAAGGCATCTACGCTGCTATGTATGTCAGCTCGGCATCAAACCCTAGTTTTGTGCCGATCACCGGTGTAATCAATGCACAATATTTCGGTGTGGATACATTCAATTTAACTGTAGCCCCGATTGGCGTGGCATCTTTTTGTCTGACATCTGTCTTACTTCCCGTGCTTCAATCGATTTTTGATTCTAATCGCACAGGATATTAGTCCAGAGGGCCGAGGAGCCGTATGGCTACGATGTCCTCTCCCGAATAAGCAATTGGAACCCTTGCCCAAAAATAGGATTCTGACCCCTGCACGTACATGATGCACCTCGTATTATAGAATGGCAGACGGAATATTGGCAAGTCCGTTTCTGCAGGTGACGCATGGCACCCAGAGGAGCAGCGGAACAGCAGACTCACTCCGATTCCACAGATTGGAACCAACATTTGAGATAAGGTGACTGCCCTAGCACGCCTTTGGGCTTTGGGGTCCATGGAGTGTTTGGATGAGACGGTGGGGTGTATCATTGTGAAGAATCCGCACGAGATGGTAGCGGTGCAGGACTTATGCTAGGATTTCGTTTGAGCTGATTTTGTATTAGTCTTCTTTTTCTTCACCTATCTCGTGGATGCCTCTTCCGCTTGAGTAATACGTTTCTTCACGCCTATGCACAAACAATTTCGATTTTGCCTGCTTCGATCTGCAATGCCTGGGATGATATATCATCTATAGTACTAGTGCATTGTCTACTATAGATGTCCCACATATATATGTCCTACCAATATAGGGCCAAGCTTTTTCATTAGTACTATGGGCAATCTGAGACTATCTATAGCAGGATGGGAATCCCTGGAAGATTATAACGGTCGAAGGGTCTCAAGATCTATTACCTTATCTATCTGACCTCAAGGTTGAACCAATAACACCATCTCACACGCTTAAGATTCAAACAATGAGAACCCGGGGAAGTGGCGGATGCGTCCTTGGCGCCCATATAGCAAATAATAGACAAGACTAGTGAGATTGCATGCACCTAGGTAGGATCTTGGTCTTTTGATATTTCCTATTTCTTTGTTATTTCTTATGCGAAGTTTCCTGCTCTGCAGGGAAAGCCGATCTTCCAAGAACCCCCTGCATGTACTTTTGTCCTCCGGCCAAGATATGCAACCTCAGGCACCAACGCCAACGCCAACTCCAACTTATTTTGCTTTTGCGCGATCGACCCCCCTCAACCCCTCCCCATCTAGTCTTGAGTAATCTGGAAATTCCTTTTAAGACTCCGACCGCCGTTTGGAGTCGCATGAACCTGGTCTGAATGAATATCTGAATTGTTTTGTCCTCCACTCCACCGCTCCGTCATGTACTCCACTTTCTCCGCCAACTTCAATACTACGATCGACGCCTCCCGTGACAGATCGGCCACACCTATCACAGCTCCACGACCCAAGCGCAGCCAGGTCGCTCGGGCGTGTGACTGGTGCCGGCTCAATCGCGTTAGATGCGATGACAAGCAACCATGTCAGAACTGCTTGAACCGAGCAGGTACCTGCAGCAACACAAAGCCACAGGAGGCAACCTCGCTCCCGGCTGCAAACCGGTAGGAAACCAATATCCACTTCTCTCATATTCGCAGTGATGGATGTAAATGGCCTACTGATCCATATGGATAGAGAGATGCAACGGTTACGGAATAAGATCAAGGACCTTCAGGATCAAATCGCGAAAATCAAAGAAGGACCGGAAATCCAAACACACACGGGTTTCGCAACGCCTCCACTGTCGGATGCTGCCCACACCTCCTTCGATTTTGCGGAGCTCACAAATACTACGGAAGGATGGCAAGGGGTTCAGCAGACCGGGCAGATATACTACGGACCCTTGTCGTCCTCATATTTTGTATCCCGAATCAGTCGTCATCTCTCTCAAGCACTTGACCAGCCATTGGAAGATGCGAAGTTGGAGGCATGCATGTCACGCTTTAATTATATTGCGCCGACTCGTCAACCCTCTCGATGGGATGCAAGCCCGGCCAGCCAGACAGATCAACATCCGGACGAAAACGAGGAGGTCAAGGATCTGACACGGTTACAAGAGGAACACTTTCTCGCGCTGTTCTGGCAGTCCTTTCATTGCGTCTATCCTATCCTCGATGAACGCGACTTTCAGCAATATTATGACTCGTTATGGTCCAGCTCGGCCGATAATATGTCAACCAGGAAGCCATCCGCCTTAGTCGATGCGCTATTGGCAATCTGTATGCAGTACGGCAGTACGTTTTTCGTCAGTGCGGACAATCAGCAGGGAGATTTGGAGTCTGGGTGGCAGGCCAAGAACGCAAATCTTGTGAGTCGAACTTACTACCAGAGGGCCCAGAGACTTCTGCAGAGTGAGCTCGAAAGTCCAACCATCAAGGCCGTGCAGAGTCACATCTTTTCGATTGTCTACCTGTACAACACTTCCCGGTTGAATACTGCGCATATTAATCTAGGTGCCACGCTGCGGACCGCCCAAGCGCTGCGGTTGCATATGCGCCCGCTGGACGGGACCTCCCTCGAACAGCAGGAGCTACAGCGTCGCATTTGGTGGACACTATATCGGCTCGACAACCAGGTCTCGATGACCCTGGGTCGGTCGCCACTCATTCAACTGTCCCATGTCAGCTGTGGGATGTCCGGAGATGGTCGTGAGCACGCCCAGCTATCTGGCACAGTCCTCCTCTCCAATCATGAGGACATCAGCTGGCTCAGCTTCCATGTGCAGTGCACCAAGCTCGGGTTTCTCGTCCAGGGAGTGCAAACAGCATTACACCGGAAATGTTCCCAGTTGCTGAATGGGGAGAAGGCCAAAGATCTATATGAGGATCCACGCGTCCTTGAGACCTTGGCTGAGTTTCTCGGGCAGGAGATGGCGGCCATCCATAATTGGGTTCAAAATGTGCCGCAGTCCCTATGTAATGCTCGTAAGGGGACGGGGGCCCCCTTCTCTACCAATCGGGACGCTCTGAACCTGTGTCCGTATAGTCCGCTCTGGCTGCAGCGCCAACGCGTCCTCCTGGAGGTCCACTATCACCATCTTGTGATTTCGACACTGCGTCCTTTCATCCGATTCCCTCCTGTGAGGTCTTCCACGACCCCACGGACCGACGGTTACAATATCTCCTGTTTGAACCACGCCATGACGATCACCAGTATCCTAAACCAAGTGCTCTCCGAGACGGATCTCCTCCGCGGCTGGTCGTGCGCCTTTCATTTTCAGTGGGATGCCATCCTGTGTACCCTAGGCTTTGTGCTCTCCAATCCGGTTTGTCCCCCGACTCCTTCTGCCCGCAAGTCGCTGCAGACAGCGATTAGCACGCTAGAACTCGTGAGCGATCACATTTTGGCAGCCAAAAATGCGGCGCAGGTCGTCCGCGAAGTCTGTTGTGAGGCCGATCGACTCATCAACAGCGTTCAACAAGCTCTGACTGGGCGACCAGCGCCGCGTGCCAGCCAGTCCTTGTCCCAAGTCCAGAATCAAAGGCCGTCGAACCAGACCTCATTCGTCGCGCCCGAACAATCGGAGGCCCGGTCCAACCCCCTCAAGCGAGCGCTGCCACCGACTACCCTGGAGGAGTCCCATCAGCTAATGCCCAACTTTGAGGAGCGTATGCAATTGATGGACATGATGCCTATTGGGTCACTAGCCGAGCTATCCCCGACTTTGGGGACGGGTTCCCTGTCGATGCCGGCTACATCTGCGGACATGGTCATTGGCACTGAAGCCCAGTGGCTGCATGCCAGTACGATGATCATGGATTCTTGGACCACGGACACGTGATTAGCCGTGTTTCTTCTCTGGTTTTATTTTTCGCGCTGCTGTTCTTAAGGTACCTAGGTATATTTTGCCCGTCTTAGTTAATACGTAGTCCCTAACCAAGCAGCGGGCCCTGCTAGGTGGAGAGAAGTACAAAGGATATGAACTGTCCGTGCCGGTTTATAACTGATTTATAATACATATGGGCGTCTCACTGATGTATTTATTCCAATTAGTTGCATATTTTTACCTCTCCTTAACTTGGCGATATGCATACTACTTACTGTTTCTGGGGGAGACATGGCACTCTTCTCGCATCGGCTACTGGAGAGCTAAAATTGGATTACATGTACTCGATAAAGCTGTAATGGAACATGCGTTGTCTAGCCAATCGTTGTGCGGTCGTATCATGGGAGATGACTCAAAAGTGTTTATATATAAATTCGGTGTGCGAAGTGATCTCCGGAGCTAGTGTGCATTTCTAGGCCCTAGTTATTGCATAAGTATACCTAATATCTAGGGATATATAATCACCACACGCATGGAGCAGACCCCACCTGGGCAGGGCCAGATGGACCCACTTCGTGATTAAGATTAGGTTAGCTCGGGAACTCCCGCTCCCAGTCCGAAAGGAGTTCGGAGTTGGTCACCTGGGCAGATATCAAACTGACAAGTATGAATGCCAATTGTCATCAAAATGTCTCCTTCCAGCACTGCTCGCATTTAAATAACCAGATATGTTTGATCAATATGGATGTCAGTACATTCGGCAACCTCAGTGGACAACATACATTTTTGCCCTCCATTCTCGGTTTATTACAACTCCATTGGGCAGTGGCACATAGAGAGCTGATAAGATTCTTCAAGCTGCTGACTAAATGCAGCTCGATTCGCTCCCCATGCCAAGTGAGACCGTTCACGAATGCCAAACCCCAGATCGAGTGAATGAACTAGTTCATCATAAAAGCCGAAGACGCCGAGAAGGATACTGGCCCGCGCCGAGAAATTGTCGGCCTCCGCTGCCTACTCGTCTGCATTGCCATTTTCTCTGCCAACCTACTCTATGGCTTGGACAATGCCATCGTGGCTGACATAATGGTCCCGTTATCGGCGACTTTGAGTACACTCGGCTCGCTTGGCTCGGGGTAGGCTTCACCTTAGGATCGGTGGCTTTTATTCTTCTACTGGACAGGACTCACGCGATATTTGATACGAAATGGATTTTTTCTCGGCTACTTGATGGAGCCGGTCATTTATGACTGTAGGTACGTTTCGCGGTCGTTCGACAGTCCCACCCTCCACGGGGTCATGCTCTAGGCGTCTCGTGCATTCTGGGGAAGGTGGTTATTTTGACCTGGGCCGCTCTAGCGCAGGTGTTTTCGGCCAACCAAACCTTTGAATTTCAGTGAATGAAGGGCACATTTACAACCGTTCATTCTTCAGGTCGGAGAATAGTATAGTACCAAAATGTTTTATTCCAACCCCCCAGGGCAGCATAGCTGATGCTTAACCGACACCAAGCACTGTAGCGGAAGAACACAGTATTTCTGCAGGAACGATGATCATCCCTGAGGAGATTCGGAGAGATCTCCTGTTTCAGAAGCACCAGGCCAGGGTGTGATGTGATGAGAAGAATAAGCGCCTATAAATGAATTCCACCATTTGGCAAGCGCACACCTGCGGGCATATGCGGGCAGATTCCACAAGCATACCCCGCAGTCCTGCAGGTATCCTTTCCGTCGTCGAACTCTCTCTCGCTCATTCGCTCGCTCTTTGGGGGTGCTCCGCAATCCCTGCAGGCCTCACTAGACACCGTCAAGTCACCTTCGGAGGTCCTGTATGTATAATCAGGGAAGTGTGGCCGCCGTATGCAAGGTGGGAAGACCGGCAGTCAGTCAGTCGGAAACGACATTGTTGCCAGAGATCTGTATTTGAGAAATAAAATCCCATCTCTAAGTGCTGGTTTGCAAAAGGAGCAGTACTACCTGCAAGTGCTCCCCAAATGGCCATCATGGCGAAAATCGATGTGCATCATCATTTTTACCCTCCGGCCATGCGCCAAGGTTAGTCCCACTCGTATTGGAATGGGAGCTCCGTTGGCTAACGTTAGATAGCCCTTGATCGCGCAGGAGGCGATCCCTCGGGCTGGTACACTCCACCTTGGACGTTGGAGCTGGACCAGGACATGGCTCGACGAATGAAGGTGACCACTACCATTCTCTCTGTGACTGCCCCGGGGCCAGGCATCGAGCGTGATGCTGCTAGAGCCGCCACTTTAGCGCGCAGTTGCAACGAATCTGCCGCCGCCATTCGGGACGCTCAACCGCCCCAGTATGGCTTCTTCGCATCGGTGCCCTCCTTGTTCGATACAGAGGCTGTCCTGAAGGAAATCGACTACGCCTACACCAGTCTGCATGCTGATGGAGTCACGTTGTTTACCCGCTATGGCGATGGTCCCAATTACCTGGGGCATGCAGCCTTTCGACCTATATGGGCTGATCTGAGCCGCCGCGGTGCTGTAGTCTTCATTCATCCCACCCATCCGGTCGATACGCAGCTCGTCAACCAATGGCTACCGCAGCCCATGTTCGACTATCCGCATGAGACTGGCCGGGCCGCTATGGATCTGCTGACAAGTGGAATTTTGCAAGATTATCCGGGATGCAAGATCATCCTCTCTCACGCAGGCGGCACCTTGCCATATCTCATCCATCGGGCGGCTACCATGCTGCCTTTTATGCCACGCACGCTCGGTCTATCAACTGAAGAGCTGGTGGAGGCTGCCCGGACCTTTTATTTCGACACAGCGATCTCCTCAAACCCTGTCACGTTGAAGGCGCTGTTCGAGTTCGCTGCGCCGGGCCATGTGCTCTTCGGCAGTGATTTCCCCAATGCCCCGCACGACGCGATCCAACGCTTCACTGACTTTCTGGAGGCGTATGAGCTGCCGGGGGAGACCAAGGGACAAGTATATAGCGGGGCGGCATTGGAGTTATTTCCGCGGCTTAAGGAGATCCCAGATAAAGCGAGGATCTGAAACTAGGATCGATGCTAGCTTTAGATAGGAAGTTACTGGAATAGAATTGGAGTTTGCCAATGATCTAATGACTATTTATATAGCATAATATGGATATTCATGGATAATAGTAAAGGATTGGCTTTCAACGCACCATCGTATCGAGGCACTGAATGTAGTATTTGGGGATTTGTTGGTCTCACTTAGGACAACCATAGCTTCTCTCAATAGCCTCGTGTTCTACGGAGAGCACACATCATCCGGATCGTCGTTTTCCCTCTTCGTGTCATCCGTACCAAGCATAGATACTATCAGGTTACATGAAATTACCCTCGTTGTTTTGGGAGTATCGTATCTTTTTCGCTTTTATGGTCAGCTGACTCCATAACGCGACGCTCAACTCCACAGGAAGAGAGTGTTTCTCCAAGGGGAATCTTAGCCAGCACACTCCTTTGGTAATTTGGGTTTCTTTGTCGGTGGCAACTAATCCCGTGCATGATGCACCTTCATCACCCCCGCGTTTGTCGATCTATAAGTCAGCATACCCACCTGTCATCTCGATGCTGAAGAAATAAAGCCCTGTGGAACTGTTTCAGTATCAATAGTTCCTATCAACTATGGAACCATTATTGCTGCTACTCCTGGTTTTGTTGCCGGCTATCGTGCTCGTACAATATGCCTTCACATATGGCCATCGGATCAGTACCATGCCTAATGGTGAGTTATCGTCTCCAAAGTTGGCTGAGAGAGGGGTTTCTCATCTGATATAGGTCCACCTACCCTACCCTTCATTGGAAATATCCACCAGATCACCAAGAAGTACACCCATATCAAGTATGTTCGATAACCTCCCCATTATCCTTTGAAACACGCAAGGAATTCTCACCGCCAATGTCTTGCGGTCTTCAGATTCACCGAATGGGCCGCCCAATATGGCGGGCTGTATATGCTCAAGATCGGAAATGGCAACATGGCCGTCATCACCGATCGCCGACTGGTGAAAGAAGTCCTCGATCGCAAGAGTGGCATCTACAGCCATCGGCCCCATTCCTTTGTCTCGCACGATCTCATCACCAAGGGAAATCATCTGCTGGTCATGCATTATGGCGACCAGTGGCGCACCTTTCGACGACTGGTTCACCAACACCTGATGGAGACGATGGTGGAAACCCATCACACCCAGATCGTCAACGCCGAAGCCATACAGCTGGTTCGAGACTATATGGTCGACCCGGAACACCATATGGCCCATCCCAAGCGGTATAGTAACAGTATCACCAACTCGATCGGTAAGTCTTCCATAATGGATTCGCTGCTGGAACTCCCCTAAAGTCTTGTCATAGTTTTCGGAATCCGCACAGCCAATCGTAAGGGATCAAACATGCGACGGCTTTACAAACTCATGGAGGAATGGTCGGAAATTATGGAAACCGGTGCAACGCCACCAGTAGATATGTTTCCCTGGTTGAAACTGCTGCCACAGTGGCTATTCAATAACTATATCACCCGGGCGAAGGCCATCGGTGTGCAGATGGAGACTCTCTACGTCGACATCCTGAAAAAGGTCATTAGGCGACGGGAAGATGGCAACAATAAGGGCACCTTTATGGACAAGGTCCTCGATAGCCAGGAGAAACATAATCTCTCAGGGCACCAGTTGGCCTTTATCGGCGGTGTTCTGATGGAAGGCGGCTCGGACACTACCTCCAGTCTCACTCTGGCTATTGTGCAAGCGTTGGTCCAAAACCCCGATGTCCAGCGAAAATCACATGCTGAGATTGATGCCGTGGTCGGCCACAACCGGTCGCCTGTATGGGAGGACTTTGAGCGACTTCCTTATATCAACATGATCGTCAAGGAAGGCCACCGGTGGAGGCCTATACTTCCACTATGTTTTCCCCATGCACTAGGAGAGGGTAAGGCCATCTGTTTCTTCTGGCTTTCCATTTATGTTATTTGCCGTCCCTTCTTCCAAGTTACGAGTGTCTTCTAACCATACCAATCCTTACAGACGACTGGGTCGATGGTAAATTCCTCCCCAAAGACACGAGAGTCGTGATCAACACCTGGGGGATGCACATGGATCCTTCCCAAACCGATGACCCAGCCGCTTTCATCCCCGAGCGTTTTGCCAACCATCCTCAATTAGCTCCCGACTATGTCCCGGGTACATGGGAGCGTCGCGACCACTACGGCTACGGGGTTGGGCGCCGGATCTGCCCTGGCATCCACCTGGCCGAACGCAACATGTTCCTAGCCATTGCTAAATTGCTGTGGGCGTTTGATTTCCAGCCGGGAGAGGGCACCATGGATAGTGATCCGGTGACTGGGTACCATAACGGCTTCCTTTACTGTGCCAAAGATTATCCTTGTCGACCTGAAGTCCGCAACGAGGTCATTCGGGCTACCATTGAGAGAGAATATGCCACTGCGACTGCGGATGTGTTTTCGCAGTTTACTGAAGGATAGTCGGTAGGCAAAGCAGCCGCGTTCAAATTATTGACGGAGCTATGGTGAGGAACAGAATGATCGATTTTTGTCTCTCGTTTTCTTGGATTCCTCTTTTTCAGTTTCTTCTCTCAAGCGCTCTCTATACTGAGTCTAGTTTTACGATAGCCCGGGCCGAATTCCAGAAAGTCTGTCTTACCTCAATGCTATAACCAACACGCCCGTATATCCGCGGCGAACATGCTTATTACCTACAGAAACTACCAGTAGGGGAATGGATTCTCGGTGCCCCCTTTATGGGAATTATGATACATTGGCTTGCTACTTTGATACAGAGATTATTACACCGACACCTCATTTGAGATGCCGTCAAACTCCAACCCTTGCTCTTGGTCAGTGCGGTTTATCGTCATCAGATGTTCCCAATGCTCGGGATACTTCTGACTGGCCCATTTCTCCACCTCATCTTTCCAATATTGGTACGGGATAGCGTTGTAGAACAGCCCAATGCTAGGATCTATATTAGCAATTATAGCACAGGGATCAGAGGAATGTACTCACGTGTTGCTAGTAGGAGGAATCCCAATCTCAGCTTCCATATTGTCGATAGCCTCAACGGCCAGATCAAACTCGCATTGCGCCGCTAAGGCCTCCATATATGCCGAATAGAGCGGGCGATTCGCCGTGATCTCCAGCTTCTTCACCTTAGTCATCATCTTGATGGCCTCCTGGACACCGTTGTGATGCTTCTGGCAGACCTTGAAGAAAATCGTGACAGTCTTGTGACAAGGGCCTTCCTCCGACTTGAGAATTTGTCGGAAAATTTCCATGCTCTTTTCTGGCATCTCGCACGCCGCATACGCCATCATCAGACCGTTTAGGATTCTCGTGTTGAGATCCACTTCAAGATCCAGCTTCAGCATATTGTGTACAAGCTCCAGATTGGTTGCATCTGCCGTGCGAGCCAGGCCCTGGAAACAGCGGGCGTAAGTGTCTGGCCTAGGGCGCCGACCGGTTTCGTCGGCTTGGCGCATATGTCCAAATACCAAGACGGCGAGATCACTGCGCTTCCGGTTGAAGAAGGAGGTCATGATCTTGGTGCGAACTGGGACCCACGTTTCCGGGAATGCAATCTTCAGAAGCTCATATGCATTCCACACGTCTGTATCAGACTGGCTTTTGTCCATGATGTACTCCGCGAGAGCGTCACGTATCGGCATCTTCTGTTCGTCGCTGTAGCTACCTAGTCGTGGACGTAGCAACTCTGAAACAGCATCGAGGTCGTGGCGGTAAAGGAGCATGTGTGTCAATGCGGCAATGGTCGCAGGCTCTAGGTACACATTCTCTTGGAAAAGTGGGTCTAGGAGGGAGGAGATTTGGTCGAACAAGACGTCCTTTTCCTCGGATCGACAGAGCATCGCGATGAGCTTGTTTGCAATGGGCAGGTTGTGACTCGTGAGGTACGTCGGGTCAACCTTTTCTTCGAGGATCTTCAACGTCTCGCCGACGTCGCCGGCCTGGACGCGGGACTCTAATTCTAAGACATGAGTTTGGCTATCTGGGACAAGACCCCACTGGCCTGGGAGCGTCATGAAATCCGAAGCCAACTGCGGGTTCTGCGCCGCGTTTGCATACTGGATAAGGTTATTAACAATGTCAATGTTGATGGAGCCCTTGAGCTGGGGGTTTTTCGCAGTCCATGCATCGACCTTTTGCGCAAGAGTAGAAGCATTGCTCCCCTTTGCTGCTTCCCAGAGCAAAATGATGCCAGCGGTGTCTTCGTTGGGCTCATTGGGAAGAGACTTGAAGATCTCCTCCGCTGATTCTGCACGCGACTTCAAGAGATAATATTTAATGAGAGCCTCTCTCGCAGCCATAGAGGGTTCTGAGCCACCGGCGATTGGAGAGTCGTAGACAGTTTGGGCCGCTTTCCACTGACCGTGGTCGACGAGGAACCTAACTATCTCTCCATGGGTGGCCTGGTCAAACTTGTTGCCATGGTTTCCCCACTCATCAACAATCTTCCGCACCTGTCGGAGATCGTCCTTCATGGCAAATCCTTTCAAAATTGTGAGCCAGGGCGACGGCACAGCCTTGCTCATTTGACCCCAAAACTTCAATAAGGTATGTCTAGCATCCTCGGGATTTCCATCCATAGCCAAGATATTGATATAGAGAGCAAGGGCTGGCCGGCTGATCTTCCCCGGACCAAATCCATGATCGAGGTTTAATTCTTGATATGCGTATCGCGCAAGGTTCATGACAACCTCGCGAGCCTGTGGAGCACAATCACATTCGGAGAGTACGTCCAACACTTTTTCAAGGCTCTCAGTCGAAAAAACATTCTGCCAGTCTTCTTCTTCCATTTCGGCCTGCTGGGCCCTCAGATGTTTGAAGGTGACGATCAGCGCGCGGGCTTGAAAGTGACTGATGAGCATTGGTGTTTCAAGCCGCATTGTGAAAAAGGTTTGGAATGCCTTTGCGAGAATATCACTCGGAGGAGTTCTGCTTCTATCTTTGAGTGCCCTCATCAAGTCAGCCATTGGTTTCAGGCCCTTTTCAGAGGGCAAAGTAGATTGTGACCGTTCGGGGTCAGAGCTGAAGACAAAGATGTTGCGTCGCGATGTATAATGGAGGCTGGGCATCGCAGGTCGTACTCGGGCAGGCGTGATTGTGTGCAATAGGCGATTTCGGTGGCATTGGGAGAACCGAAGTGGTTCATTGTTGATGATTGCCCGGAAGACCCGTCTAGTGAGATGGGACTGCATTATGAATAGTATGGGCGGAGCTTATAAGCCCAGATGAGGAAATGAGAAATTGGATTAAAGCGTGTAGTTCCAGGTTGACTTGCAATCTGCATGGAATCATGAAAAATGGGGGTTCGCGACGCGGAGAGATCTGGAGGCGGAAGAAGTCTTGGCGAAAAAAGATCTCATCTCCGCGTTGCCCGGTCTCCCTATCACCGTCTTCAACGTCTACAAACTACTCGGGGATTGACGGGTCAAGATGTCTTTGAACCTCTTTTCCTCGCCGTCATTGCTGCGCAATGCCGCAACCACAGCCAATGTTGGCCTGTCGCTCTGTCGCTGGAGCTCAACCGCTGCCATGAGCGCTTTCACTTCCCAGCGCGGCACAAGCTCACAGAGTATGTGATGGACCCAATACACCCAGATGATTTATTTGTTGTCCCGATATATGATATGGGAATACATTTATTTGAGTGCAATCAGCGACTAACGTGTTGCGATAGCCTCCCAAGTTGTCCAAAGACGCCGTTTACCGAGTCGCCTCAAGTTCCTCGAGGACCAGAAGGCGCAAGGCGAAAGCCGAGCCCTTGAGAAATACCAGACCCGTGACTTCAAGGCTGGAGACATCTACTCCCCTCACGATCTAAGCCCGGCCGAGATGAAGAAATGGGGAAAGCGCCAGAACCCTCAGACAGATGCTTTCGATGCATTGAACCTGAATCCTATGGATTTGTACAAGGTACGGAGTCCTCGAGCCGATGGATCCATTGTTTGTATGGAGTATATACACCATGATGGACAGCCACTAACTGTTCGCTCTTTTGTTGTTACAGAACTTCTCTGTCATGTCCGAATATATGACCAGCATGGGCCGTATCAAACCCCGATCTGTCACCGGTCTTCGACCTGTCAACCAACGCAAAATTGCTAAAGCACTCCGGAGAGCCATCGGCATGGGTCTTATGCCTAGTGTTCACCGGCACCCCGAAATTCTCGCATCCGAAATGCGGGCACGTATGGAGGGTCCTGGAGGTTTCTAAGCTGAACATACTACTTTGGAGTCATTGTTTTTGGGATCTTAAACAGATTTTGGGAGATTTCCCTGTACAAGTACAGGCCGGTGCCTTGTGGAAGGGGCACGACTTCGTGTATTATTACTCTTAGCGCTATGCATTGATTTTATTGGGAGCTATGACTTTCACCTTCCTTTGTGCGGAAATATTTTAAGCTACCAGGTATATTATATATGTGTTTTATGTGTTTTGACACTGATATTCCTCTTCCCTGCATATTCTCAATGCTTGTTTTTATGTAGACAAGACGTGGCTGTGTTCCCCGCTATGTGGCCCGGGTACGTCAGTCGATAAACAGTGGACCAGTGGACTTCCCTCTTCCCCCAACTCTTCTGCTTAAGTGTGCAGACCTTAGCAATGTCACTTACGAATGGTGAGCACCCGACGTCCTCATATCGTATTCTATTAGCCTGACATACCCAAAGAATCCATTTGGGCTGCTAGCCCCTCCACCACCCGCGGCCAGCCCACCCAGCTTTCTTCTGATGCTAAAGGCGAGCGATTGGCCTATGCAGTATGTTATTGCAAGAATCTCTACAATAACATTGCCTTGTTCTGACGCAAGCCATTATAGTCCAACAAATCCATCTTCCTGCGTTCAATCGACGACCCCGCAGTCGCTAGACAATACACTGAACACAAGGCGCCCACAACTGTCGCACGCTTCGCCCCCTCCGGATTCTACGTTGCAAGTGGTGATGCTGCTGGAATCGTGAGAGTGTGGGATTGTGTCGGCGAAGGAATCACCAAGGGTGAATACAGCATTGTTAATGGTCGAATCAACGATTTGGCTTGGGACGGTGACTCCCAGCGCATTATTGCCGTCGGCGATGGCAAGCAGCGATATGGACACTGTATTACCTGGGATAGTGGAAACACCGTTGGAGAGATCCACGGCCATACGCAACAGCTCAACACGGTGTCAATTAGGCAGCAGCGGCCTCTGCGTGCCGCCACTGCTGGTGACGACAGGAAGACGGTCTTCTACCACGGAGCGCCGTTCAAGTTCAACAACGGAATCGCCGACAAGCACTCAAACTACATTTACGGAGTTGGATTTAGCCCGGATGGTTCGCACTTGGTCAGTGTTGGCGCAGACCGGAAGATCTGGCTCTACGACGGCAAGACTGGTGAGACCAAGGGTCAGATTGGCGAGGGAGAACACAAAGGCAGTATCTTTGGTGTGTCCTGGGCCAAGGACTCGCGAAAGTTCGTGACTGCAAGTGCAGACCGGACCGTCAAGATCTGGGATGTGGAAGCTGGCAAAGCAACACAGAGCTGGACCTTGGGAGAGGAGGGTGCTATGGCTGTTCGCGACCACCAAGTTGGCGTGGTCTGGCCCCCAGGAAGAAGCGATAACTTGCTCATCAGTTTGTCTCTCAGCGGAGACTTGAACTACCTGGTCGAGGGCACTCCCGAGCCCCGGCAGGTTGTCTCGGGCCACCAGAAGAGCATCACCTCCTTGGCACAGACCACTGTGGATAACAAGGAAACTTTGTGGACAGGCAGCTTTGACGGAAGAGTCTGCAATTGGGATGTAGCTTCGGGTAAGACTGAGGAGATTGAAGGAGATGCCCACCCCGGTTACGTCGCCGGGCTTGCAACTACACCAGAGGGAAGCGGTAGAATTTATAGTGTCGGCTGGGACGACACCCTCCGCTCTGTCGATGTCGCGGCTAAGACATACACTGGCAGCGCTTCAAAACTCAATGGACAGCCGAAGGGCGTTGCAGCTGGTAACTCGACGGTTCTTGTCGGCGAAGCCGAAACCGTCGAGATTTTCCAGGATGGCAAGAAGACCGGAGAATACAAAACAGACTTTGTGGCTACAACCGTAGCCGCACACGGATCTCAAGCTGCCGTTGGAGGCGACAATGGATCTGTTCAGATCTGCGCCATCTCCAGCTCACGCCTTTCTCCCCGGGCAGACATCAATGCCTCTCGCAACCCAATCTCTGCTCTTGCCTTCTCCCCAGACGCCTCCCACTTGGCTGTAGGTGACTTGCGGGGACGTGTCCTGGTTTTCAAGGTTGCCGATGGCAGCCTGGTGACAGACCGCTGGACGGCGCATACTGCAAGGATCACATCACTTGCCTGGAACGAGGGTGGCTCACACGTTGTGAGTGGATCGCTGGACACAAACATCTTTGTTTGGAGCTTGGCTAAGCCAGGCGACTGGCTTGAACTGCAGAATGCTCACAAGGAGGGTGTCCATGGTGTTGGATGGGTTGCAGGAGGCTCGAAGATCATCTCAGCTGGTGCCGATGCAGCGGTGAAGGTGTGGAAAGTGGAAGGCTTGAAATAAATGTGAAGTAGTTGTGGCTGAATTTTGCTACGGAATTATAAAGACCGAGCCCTTTCTTTGTTGATCAGACAGATTCGAAATCAGGACTCCGTATCAGATCTATTTATATCAAAGTCCTCTGAGTCGTAGCACCACTTTTGAAAGCAAAAAGCAAAACAAAGAGGTGCGTGGCAATGACAAACGGGAGTGGCCGCAATTACCTTCGAATCGCTGCCAACGAATTAACCTGCATAGCTCCCTGCACCTCCGCACAACCCTCTGACGTCTTCATAAAGCCTGGAGAAAGGGCGAGTCATTGAAAATGTGCCATGCGGCTTGTACAACGCCCTGAGTCCACGCGAAGTACGTGAAACCTGAAAGATGTCCGCGACTCCCAGCAGCTCCCGCCGCTCGCGCCCAACGGTATGTGCTCGCATTTTCTGACTCGAGAGATACTAATCGTCGGTGAAGCTTCGTCAGGCGACATTTGTTCTCCCCAAAACAGGCCAGCGCCTGAAAGGCCTCGTGAACCTCCGAAATTCCACGCCGGTCTCCGACGAAAATGAGGAAAGGCGCGGGCTCCTCACAAACGAAATCCAACATTATGAGGGCTACCTCGATGTGCTCACGCGCCGTATTCATGAAAGATGGACGCAGATAAATCAGTTCATTAGGTCGGAACCGGGCATTGGTGTCTTGAAGTACAGCCTTGCGTACTCGGTCGGATCTCTTGCAACCTTTATCCCCGCGGTCTCAGCCTTGCTGGGCCACCAGGATGGGAAGCATATGGTGGCTACGGTCACGGTCTACTTCCACCCTGCCAGATCTCAGGGAGCGATGTTCAAGGCCTTGATCTGCGCGTTCCTGGCGTTCTGCTATTCTACCTTCTTGACCATTACCAGTATGTTCGTGGAGATGTTTTTCCAGGACACATTGAAATTGCCCGCCCTTGGCCATGCGGTGGTTCTGATAGTATTTTGTGGCGGTGGGCTTGGCTTTGTCGGGTGGACCAAGCAACGACTGGGAGATCCTCTGGTGAACGTTGCCTGTTCGCTCACTGCTCTGTCAACAATCACCGTCTTGACTAAGGGAGGGTGCTGTGCAAAGCGGCGACTTGTCCCTTGCCAAAACCTTTCAAGTCTTGAAGATGGTCGTGATGGGTGTGGTGGCCGTCATTATTATATCCTTTTGCGTCTTCCCCATATCAGCGCGTAAGAAGCTTCGCGCGAACCTCGTCACGGTCACTGATTCATTGGCTCTCATGATGGCACTTATCACAGAAAGTTTCTTGACCGGGAGTGAAGAGGTCCTTGTCTCGGCCGAATTCGTTGACGCAGAGGCGAGGCACCGCAAGGCCTATAGCCAGCTCGACAGGCTCGTTCGAGAAGCTAAACTTGAGCACTATGTGGCAGGCACCGAAAAAGAGTACAGGCTCGAAAAGAATCTCGTCCGCTGGGTGCAAGATATCACCCACAACATGGGAGGGCTGCGTAATGCAGCTTCTCTCCAGTTCAGTTTGATTCGTGAGACCATTGCCCGTGAGTCTGCCTCTACGGAAGATCAGCAGGGTAGCGCGACTCATGTGGACTATTTCACGCCGCTCGAGCGATCCTGGTCGTTCCCAGATGGGTCATTTTTGGAGCCTATCGTTGAGCGACCAGAGGAAGAAGTATCTCCAGGTGGTTCCGACGATCTTGGAAGTGCTGAATCAACACCCAGACCCGCGCTTCTTCCAGCAGATGTCTTCACTATATTCATCTCTCATCTGGGCCCTGCAATGGTAAGTTGGAACTCAATAAGTGTTTAATACAATTCAAGACTGACTGGAAGCAGCGATCGTTGGCCTTTACATTGAAAGAGATCTTCAAGGAGATTCCATTTGGGCCTGCACCGAATTACAGAGTCTCCGTGAATGGTCGCCTGCGAATCAGCCTTGACCGGGCGCTTGATCTTTACAAAGAATCGCGCGAGAAGACACTAGCGGCCTTGTATCAACAACAGGAAACCATGAAATTGAAGACCCGCGAAGCTGAAGCCGATCTTGAAGAAGTCTCAGCCAGCTGTGGCCATTTCAGTTTTTCCCTCCTCGAATTCGGAGAGCAGCTCCGAGAGATGCTTTCCATTTTAGATGAGCTGCAGTTGGAAGTCGAAGAGCGGCCTAATGGGCGAACCTGGTCGTGGCTAAAAGTCTGGCAGTGGTCAAGAAATACAGAGGCCGCCAAATTAGTTTCCTCTGACGATGGTACGTATACTTCTACACACCAGTCGCTGATATGCGGATATCAAGTTAATCTCCTACAGAAGCAGCTTCCAGATCCAATCCACCCGCTACTGGGCGGAACCTCCATGGGCATGCCAGGCATGCATCAGACGGCTTGATTGCACATAATGCACTCCCTGACAATATTCAGACACAAAAAGGCCCTTCAGTAAAGGAAACAACAAAGCAAAAACTCGGCTACCGTCTATGGAAATGCCTTGGGGTTTTCCGACGAGATGATACGAAATACGCGATCAAGGTTGGGGCAGGAGCTGCAATTTACGCCCTGCCCGCTTTTCTTCCTTCAACCCGCCCGTTCTATGGGCGTTGGCGGGGAGAATGGGGTCTGTTGTCCTACATGCTGGTTTGCTCAATGACAATTGGGGCCTCGAACACGACGGGGTATGCCCGGTTTCTCGGTACTTGTCTGGGGGCAGTCGCTGCTATCCTAGCATGGAACATCACCGCTGGAAATGTATTTGCTCTTGCATTCTTGGGATGGATAATGGCGCTTTGGACCGGATACATCACTATTGTTCGTGGGAATGGTCCCATGGGCCGGTTCATCATGCTCACTTACAACCTCTCTGTGCTATACGGCTATTCCCTTTCTCAGAAGGGGGCGAATTTCGATGAAGACGAAGGCGGCTCTAATCCAATCATGACCGAAATTGCACTCCATCGAGTTGTTGCTGTGTTGTCTGGATGCATTTGGGGAATCATCATCACTCGAATGATTTGGCCCATCAGTGCAAGACGTAAGCTCAAGGATAGTCTGAGTCTTCTCTGGCTGCACCTGAGCCTTGTCTGGAAACGCGATCCCTTATCCATCATGGCTAAAGGTCAAAAGTCTGTTTTATACATGTCGCCTCGAGAGAAGCTCGAGATTGAGAGATTTTTGTCTCGGTTGGAGTCTCTTCAGGCTGCAGCAGGCTCCGAATTTGAATTGAAGAGTGCATTCCCCGAAGCCTCTTATGCCAACATTGTTCGCCGTACACGCAGCATGGTGAATTCTCTCCATACTATGAACATCGAGCTGATGAAGAATGATGTGGCCACCGAAGGTGAAATCAGCCTTCTTCAATACACAAAATTAGAACGGCAGCAGTTATCTGCTCGTGTGAGCCATCTATTATCAGGTCAGCCCACCTGCAACTACCGTGCAATTGACTCAGTGCTGACTATATTCCAGTGATTGCTTCGTCAATGAAACTCGAGTACCCTTTGAGTGATGTGCTCCCTAGCATTGAGCATGCCAGAGACAGATTGCTTGCCCGCATCTATCGCTATCGCCTGGATCGTGAAGCATCTCAACAGACTACAGATGAGGATTGTGCTTTGCTTTATGCCTACAGTGAGTATTTCTTGGTTTCTGGTTCTATCCCATTCAATATGCTGACGCATTGTACTTTTAGTCTTGGTGACGGGCCAATTATCGAATGAGATTACGGAGATCATTGCAGAGATTGGTCAACTCTTTGGGGTATTAAGTGAAGACGTAGTGCAGCTAGCTTGAAAATTCTAGCGAATCAATTTGAAAAGCACCTGAAATTTCAATGTAGAGAAATATATGTAGACATAAAGGCAACGCTGCTAAGTTTGGCACACGATGTATCCGTTTATGGCGACTGGCGGGGAACCGCAAGTCGGAACCTCCCCTTCCACCCAAACCCATCGCCATCTCTTTCAATCCATCAATTCTCATCTTCAATTCATCAGGTTCTCTTATGAAATCAGTCTCTCTTCCTCTATTTCTAGTTTGAGCCCTAGAATCCTCCTTGATGAAGGCGTAGTTGCCAATATTCCCTGCCCTTCGGCGTCGACCGTCGCGCTCTCGCGAGTCCAGCAACCATGCAGATTGATCCGGCAGCTCTGAGTCGGAGGGACTCTGTCTCAAATCCAAAGGGCGCCGTGCCCAACGGCTCAGTATCCGCGAAAACCTCCAGAGCTCTGATATCGGTACCGCGGCTAGAGCTGGAGCCTGCCTACACGGACCTGAAGGCCGCCATCGGAGACAAGTGGGCTGAGTACAAAGAGTCCACAGCCCTTTTCTTACTAGGTATGTCATGATGCGCATGGAATTGCTCATCGGAGAACGATTGCTTGAGCTCCGCGCCGACTGTTTCCCCCTTCCTATCTATTGGCCTCGGTTCGATCACCTCCTGACCTCTTGCCTGATGGATAGGACATTACAACCAGAGCGAATACTCATCACGAGTCGACTACTTCTTATGCGCCGATCCTAAAAACGAACATCTACATAACAATTTCGTATGCGCGCTCATCGGAAACCTCACGCGAGACCTCCCCGATCATGGCGTCGCAAACTGGGTATCGGCAAACGATAAACCATCAACCGTGTCGAAACCCGTCTCCGGAGATGCTGCGGAACAAAGGTTGAAGACGGAGGTTATGAAATTGCCTCCGAGGGACCGTCGGCGCATAAAGGGAATCCCAGAGGTACGTAGTCGCAAACGATGACGAACACCTTCATCCCAGAAACCCACAGCTAATGATTACCAGCGAGATCCCAATGAGACGGTGCCCACAGAGCTGGAAGAAAGCCACCTAGCTAAGCAATTCAAATTACCCAGCCAGGTCCCCGCAAGTGCAGGTGGACTGAACAAAACTAGTAAGGCGACTCCCTTCGCGTCGAACTCGAGATATCCTCTCCGTTCCCGTGGTCCCCTGTCAGGAAATAGTGCCTAACCGTCCTCCTCAATTACAGACTGGGAACTCGAAATCCGAAAACGATATGCCCAGCCCCTGGCCGCCGAAACAGGCGAATTCCCCGATGCCGAATCCATCCATGCCCGCATGGTCCCCATATGCTACGAAGAATCTCTACCCAGCGGTGCAGGGCTCCCATGTGCTGAGTTTATGGCAATTGCGACGGAGACTTTCGTGAAGGAAGTCTTGTCCGCGGTATTCTCGCGCACCCGTTCGAATGGCCCGTCCGGTACAATCAATAACATGATGATGCGTCAGTACCGACACCAACTGGAAGTCGAAGAACTCGCATACACACGTGGGGAAATCACTAAGGATGCGGCCACAGGCCTACTCCCCGTTGAAGCGAAAGAGGCCAGCATTCGAAAACCATTGGGCGTTAGAGACCTACGGTTGACTTTGGAGTTGGGCGGTGGTGTCCTCGGTCACATGCCACTCATTGTAGACCAGATCATGAACGGGTACCTCGAAGACGAACTCGAGACCGAAAGACACGAACGGCTGGAGAATGGCGTTGGTGAGCCGCATCATGATGTCAAACCCGAAGACGAGATGGACTTGGACGAAGACGAAGACGAAGACGAAGACGAAGACGGTTCTCTCCTAGACTGGGAAGGTGGCACAATTGGTGATCGGAATCAGTTGAGCTCTTTGCTCGATGAGTGTCTGTCCATGGCCGCATGAGAATTTTATACCCCCGTTGACTTTTTTTTTACCCCCGTTTCATACACGCCACATTACATGGTTTTTCTGCTCTTTATTTTATTTTATTCTACTCACGGTTTGGATGGTGGCTCACGGCGTCTGGGTACTACCGGGGGGCCTGTCTCTACTTGTGACACCACATGATTTGCATATGGATTTGGAGTTTGAAGATATTGTCTTAACCGCCTCTGCCTTGTCCCCTATGTTTCACCTTCCTATCTTGGTCATGTACAGTATCGCTTCTCAAGGGACAAGGCGAAGCGGTCGATATCTCGAGGATGAAGAGAAAGCAAGAGACCTAAAAAGCCGGATGGCCATGACCCCTGTTGGCAAGAGGAGGTCAAGCTTGCTCGATACCCATGGATTCTATTTTGCTACTTGGTTATCTTGAGAGTTATTGCATAGTTACACATTAGGACATGGACTTTTAGACATCTAACAGAGACAGATTCCTGTCAAGTATTGAATTCCATGGGCGATTTGCCCCCGAACGCCTGTAGACAATACACCCCCAATGAACATGCCAGCTAGTTGATGGTACTTGCCACGAGCTTCAAAATCTCCTCCGTGGTCTTGTAGGCATTGACTGGGTCCTTCGCGATGGACTGCCAGACCTCACCGTGCTTGGGTTCCATCGAGATGCACTTCGACACGACATCCGATCGTTTTTCCTGTAACGTAGATGTCAGCTGGATATTCCAATAATAACAGAGAGCCTAAAGAATGAATGAAAAAGCGGAAGGGGGATAACAAACCTCAGTGCCATGCTGCATAAGGAACTTGTAATACCAAGCCCAGCCATCACCGTAATCACTATCCAAGACGATCGCCTTCTCAAACCAGGTCATGGCCTTCTCCAACCGACGCTCGCCCCAGAAGATACGCGCGACAGTAATGAACAGAATTGGGTCGTTCTCGACCTTCTTGATGGCCTCCAGACTGCGTGCCTTGCGCTGAGCACGGGGCTCGAGGTACCAAATGCTTTCGCTCCACAGAAGCCCCGATGTTGGGACTTCCTGGATCGCGCGCGCCATGATGACCTTGGCCTGGGCGATGTTGTTGGCGCGACGTTCAACGCGCACGCTTTCGGTCCAGAGCTCGGGATTCTTGGGAACGGCCAAACGCGCTCGATCGAGGACGGATCGAGCCCGGACGACGGCGCCCGCTTTTTCTTCTAGTCGCGAGGCAAGTAGCCATAGCGCAACAGACTTGGGGCAGGCTCGGGTGCCTGTTCCATATGCTTCGCGCGCCTGCGGGAGCTTGTTCTGCGCTTCGTAGATTTGGCCCTTGATCATCCAGAGCTTGTCGGCCTTCGGGAAGAGTTGGAGGCCTTGGTTTACTAGGTCCAGAGCATCGTCGATGTTGCCGAGCTGCCGCTCGAAAGCAACGCTCTTGGTCCACACGCGATCTGTGCCGGCTTCGCGACGGGCGGTAGCCAGAAGCTCTCTGGCTTGATCGGTCTTTTTGGCGTCGGCTTCTAACTTGACAGCAGCCAGCCAGATATCTTCGTTGTTGGGGTTTTGATTGAAAGCACGGCCGAGGACTCGGCGAGCATCGTCAATGTCGCCAGACTGCCACTTCTCCTTGGCGAGAAGGAGCCAGAGTTCCTCGCTCTGGGGGCACGCTTCGACTGCCTTCTCCAGAACCTGCCAGAGAGCTTCTTTGGTGCCGTGGTTGCGCTCCAGGTCCGCTGCCGCGAGCCAGATTGATCGGCGGTTCACAAAGACTCGCAGGGCGTAAGCGTAAATTGCCCGGGCAGTCTCGTAGTTACCACGGGCAATGCTGGCCTTGGCGTCGTCCATCCAGATATCTTTTCGATCATCATCCTCATCCAGGCCCCATCCGAGGGTCTCTTGGATGATACTACCACATGTAAGAACAGCGCCTTCGGCTTCACATTTCTCGGCTTCTGTGATCCATTCCTCTCTCTTCAGCATGGCATTCTCTCGAGCCAAAGACTGAATAGCACGCTTCATGACATTGACCTTCGCGAATGTACCCATCTGTTCCTGGAGTCGAGCTGCAGCAATCCAGACTTCATAACTGGTAGGAACAGCCTTGCGAGCAGCATTCAAAACTTTCTGTGCATTTTCTGGTGTCTCAAGGCGAGCAAGGGCAAGCCACAACTCGACCGACAGAGGAATGATTTCAACGGCCTTGGCCAACAGCAAGCGCGCATCGGCGGGATCATCTTCTAGATTGACAGCTTCCTTCCAGATCTGCACCGATTGGGGAATGTGTAGAATAGCTTGTCGAAGAACGTTCTTCTTGGCACGGGTATCCGTTTCTAATCTCATGGCCTCAGTCCAGAGTCTTGTGGAACGGTCATTGTTCTTGATAGCATTCGCTGCAATGACCTTTGCATTGTGACCTTCATTGAGTCGAATGTTTTCTAGCCATGCATCTTCGCTTTTCGGGCAAAGTTCACAGCCCTTAGCGATGAGTGTCCTAGCAGCCACAATCCGGCCGGCAAGCTCCTCCAGACGGGCTAACGCAATCCAACCGGGAGCATGCTTAGGGTTGGTCTTGGTGACAGATTCTAACAGAGTACGAACTCGCTTGATATCGCCCACCTCAACTTCACCGGCTTTAGCCTCTGATTGTGTCAAGCTGGTGAGGTAACCCTTGGGGTCGACATTCGTAGCGGTTCCGGATGTTTCGGTGGATGAGCCCAGCGCAGCCTGGTCAAGTCGGACCTTCAACACTTTATCACGCGCCGCGCCGATGTCTGCGAAGTTCATCATGGCGCTGTCTCCGCTTTCCCCTTCGCCGATACTCGTTTCCGTACCATCTTCGGCAATTGTCGTTCCGTATTGCGCTGAGTCTCTCGCGCCAGCAATGACACTATCCGGGACGGCGTAGTGCCGCTGTCGGGCATTCTGTTTATCTCGTCGATGCTTGCCCGTCAAGTCTCCAACCTCCGGAAGGTTGGCCCAGTCTTCTTCAGATACTGAGGCCAGTGTGCGTTTCAGATCGGCAAATTGGTGCTGAATCTTCGGATTGTTGCGTTCGTATTCTTGTTGTTCGGCTTTTTCTCGAGCTTCCCTGTAGGTGGCGAACGATTCATGTCGGTACTCTGTCCAAACAACCGGGGCTAACCCGATAAACAAATGGTTTTGAAGGGGTTATGGGAGGGGATATTACTAACCTGCGCGCTCTCCGACGCTTATCCATCTTTTCGTCTACCTCCTGGTAGATGCGGTCTGCCTCATCGTCTTCTTGGTCGAACTGTCCGTATGCGAACAGCCCGGCCTCGTTCTCGGGGTCCTGGAACCGCTCATCTTCCTCCTCCTGATCTTCCTCTTTCCCGCCTTTTTCTCGAGTAGTGGCGCCGTAGGCAGTGGGTGCAGCAGCTCCCAGAAGCTGAGCTCTCTTGGTCAGAGCAGCCTGGATCTGTTCGGGCGTAGGTCCTTCGCGCGCCGGGCCAAGATCGGAGCGAGTGGTGAATCCTGTCGCACCACGACCTAGACCAGCAACATAGTTCTCAGGCGCTGCCTGGCTCAGGAAATCCTTTCTTCCAGACGCCATGTTGGGCACAACACAATTCGAAGAGCTCGACGTCGACGGCGCAGAAGGCTAAGGCGGCGGGCCCGGAAGATAGTAATTCCAGGACCGACAATCTTATCGCAAAAAAAAGTTCCCACATTGGAGTCGATGTACTTTGTTGCCGCAGGCTTTCTCTCTGGTTTCTTCTTATATCTATCAAATTACAGAGGCTCGTTATTTCAAGATGCCAAAGGTCAACAAGCCGAAGCGCAACAGCGCCGCTTCGCAGGGCCTGTCAGATGCTGCTGCCAAGACAAAAGCTGCTCACAGCATCTTCAAGATGAACACTGATATTGGCCAGCACGTTCTGAAGAACCCTGGTATCGCTGGTACGGGTTTCTTTTCACTGCACTGAGTATTCTATAGTTAACATGGTGCTATCTAGCTGCAATTGTGGAAAAGGCCGAGCTCAAGCAAAGCGATGTGAGTGACTTACAAAAGACATTAGTTGACTTGACAAACACTAATGGTGTGAATCAACAGGTCGTCCTTGAAATTGGCCCCGGTACAGGTAACTTGACAGCCAAGATTTTGGAAAAGGCGAAGAAATGCATCGCCGTGGAATTGGATCCTCGTATGGCTGCAGAAGTCACCAAGCGCTTCCAGTCCACACCATACCAAAAGCGCCTAGAGGTCATTCTTGGAGATGTGATGAAGACAGAGCTCCCATACTTCGATGTCTGCATCAGTAATACTCCCTACCAGGTATGTACAACTCCAAATCTTTTACGAACGTTCTTCCCGTGTCTAACAGAGTCAAGATCTCTTCTCCTCTCACATTCAAACTCCTAGCTACATCTCCTGCGCCTCGTTCCTGCATTCTCATGTAAGTATCCGTCATCAAGGCTAGACGTACTCAGAAACGTTGTCTGTGTAATTGAGGGCTTACATGTGAACTACCCATACAGGTTCCAACGTGAATTCGCTCTGCGTTTATTCGCCAAGCCCGGCGACAAACTTTACAGTCGACTTTCAGTCAACGCGCAAATGTGGGCCAAGATCGATCATATCATGAAGGTTGGCAAGAACAACTTCAAGCCACCGCCACAAGTCGAGTCCAGCGTTATTCGAATGGTCCCTAAGAATCCACGACCACAGATCAACTACGAAGAGTGGGATGGTCTTTTGCGAATTGTTTTCGTTCGGAAGAACAAGACTCTCCGGTCTAGTTTCATCGGTACGTCAAGCATCATGGAATTGCTAGAGGCAAACTATCGGACATGGTGTGCGCAAAATGACATCCCAGTGGAGGATGGCCCGGTTGAAGTCGCCAATGATGATGCCATGGCGATGGACATGGGCGAGGAGCAAGAGGAGGGACAGGCTGCCGAGGAACCGGTCGACGAGGTCATGGATATGGACGATGACGATGTTCCTGATTTCTTTAAGGAGACCACAAATGCCCGCCTCGAAGCAGCACTCAAGAATGGAGCTTCGCGCAAGAAGCGTGGCAAGGTTGCGGAGCTAGTCCGTGAAAAGGTGCGCCAGGTCCTGGACGATGACACTGGCCTCGGAGAGAAGCGCGCGAGAATGTGTGATGAGAATGATTTCTTGAAGCTGCTGTGGGCATTCAACCAAAAGGGCATTCATTTCAATTGAGCGAGACAGATCATGTCTGCCCCGGGGAAAAGCATCCGAAAACAGAAGTTGAGAATTCGGGTCATGAATTATGATTACTATCAATAAAAGATACCATTTCCAGGAGGTTCATCACCAGCAGGCCGGAGATGAGCACGCGAGTCTTGAAACAGGCTTTGCCAGATAAATGCTTCGCTCAGTAAGAGCTCAATATCTTTCTCGGTCCAACCCTTCGTTGGCAATGCCTGGAGGAACATCATGACCTCCTGAAAGAACGTTAGTTACTGTCTAATAGTGACGATATTCACCTCGGAAATCGTACCTGGAAATCCATCTTGACCAATTGATCCGTCCATTTGACCAAGAATGCGGCGCAGACATAGAGGTGGAATCGAGAGAAGCCCTGCTCCTCAGCCTAGAATGACGATCAGTATCATGCAAAAAAAAAAAGTTCCCTAGGGGGAAACATACCATGTACGTGTCCCACATGCGTATCGTATTTTTGATGCTCATTTCCCGCATGAGCAAGCAGTTCATCCATCGGAAACTAAATTGCATAAATTCCACACCTTCTTGCTCAAGGTGCTTTGCCAGTGCTGCATCGATGCGCACTGTCAAGTCTCGTAGTGCCCTGACCTGTCGGTGGATGCCAGGCTGGGCATAAATGTAATTGTCCTGGATACCATCCAGCAGCTTGGTCAGACACCAAAAAGTGTCCGCTTCCACCGCATCTAACACACTTCGAGGCAATTGGCCTGGGTCCATGCCTTCTTCAACATTCAAGTCGGTTATGTAAACGCCCAGGAAGACCTGCCAGAATGGTGTGACTAGATCATTGATACCTTGAACATAACCACTTGCTGGGTGTCGAATGGCCCAGAGATAAAGGATGCGTTCCAAAGACCGCTGGGTGGCTTCATAGCCGTACAGCGGAATGTGGGGGCTGGTGCGCGGGACATCAATGCTAATCTGGTGCCATACTGCCTCGTCAAGTCCTCTCCCGCGGCCCTTGTTTGAAGGCGGATTTGCAGAGCTTGACCCGCTGCCTCGTTCAAAGGCCTGCCGGACTCCGTCAAGGTACTCCTTACGCTTCCGTTCCAGAGTAGAGACACGTCGTTCACTATTTGTAGGAAGATAGCCAAGGAGAAGCTGCCAAGTCATTGGCCGCACTTCTTCCGGGACACCTGACCAAGCGAGATCTCGCAGTTCAGTAGGAGATACCGTACTTGCTTGTAGGATGCGCTTGAACTTGTTGATTCGCGTAATGCGACTCGAATGGATGTCCCTGTCTTTGGGCGAAGCATCTATAGGAGGTGGGGAGTGGTTGATGAGGTTCAAAGCATTAGCAGGGTCTATAACTGTCAGCATTGCCCTGCTTTTTTCTGTGATCAATTCGTACATACCTTGTAAGATGTCCTTGTATTGAGGCCGCAGGATCTTCCCTTCTCCCTTGCGAGCAGTTGGATACATCGGGGCACCACGCTCTTCCGCGATATCTGCACTATTCGCGCGTTGCCTGTTGGCAGCTGCCAATCCATACCCAAGGGTTGAGGGGTTGCCTGCCCCACCACTGAAATCAATATTCTGGGCCTTAAGAGGCGCGGATTTTTTCCTCCTCATACTAGCAAGACTAGGGAGTCCGAATTCATCTTCGTCATCATCATAAACAATCTCGTCGTCATCATCTTCTTCATCATCATCTTCCGTGGGGTCACGACTCCACTCGTCGACCCCTTCGGTCATAATGCCGGGGTAGGGTTGCCGGGGAGGTGAGGCGACCAGGTTTCCTGCCCTGCGAGCCAGGTTCGATGGAGTATTTGTCGCTGATGGCTTCGGCGGTGTTTTCGGGGCCGAGGTAGGTCTACCAAAAAAAAGACACTTGTCAGTCATTGTTTCCGACCAATTGCTGGATCTGTAGGATGCATTGCTAACATACTGTACAATATTGGCATGCGAGTACGATGCGCCAACAACAGTATTCGAGCCATAGAACTTCGATGATCCCTGGCTTAGGGGCGTACTTCGGCCAGCCCAGAATGGTGATTCGGAACGTCTTCGAAGATGTTAGCATTCGACCTTGTGGGTACTTCTACAGCTGTAGAAGAGGGCATATAAAGCTTTCACTTACTCCGACTTGTCTGCAAAATGGGAAGAAAGGCCATGTAAGCTATAGCTGCGATTAAAATGCGAAGGAGAGGCTAAAGATACGAACCAAGCTGGACCATTTCCTAGGGATGCGGTTAGCTCAATGGCCAGCAGAGAAGGATTCAAGAAAGCTTTAAGGTTGGGAAGATTAACATACCTGCTGCCCTTTTTTGTTCGCCATTGTATGGGGATTCCGAAAGTGGTGTGCTCATGCGGGAGTCTGATACACGTGCGGGGTGGCACTGTGATGGGAGGAATGCCGTATCCTGCAGCCAGGCCATGTAGGAACAAAATAGAAGATCAATAGACCATATTTAGGAGGGATAAACTCGAAATAAAGGACAAATCAAAGCAATACTGTAGGTTCTAAGCATGTATAGATCCAGAATGTCTAGCTTTCGTCCCGAGTCGTGAAGACAACGGCATTACATAAGCGCTCCGCTTGGGGACTCCCGCGGTTGGACTTCTCTTCTTCTCTTCTCCCGCTCACAAGATTTTCGCTCTTCTTCTTAGTTCTGTTTTGCTTCTACTCTGATTTACTAGGGTTACGCTTATTCCCTTGACTAGCTGTCTTATCGCTTTATTGACTGCTCACTGTGTTATCATGGCTGACCCAGAGGATGGAGATGATCTCTTCGCTGATCTGTATGTTTTCTACTTCACTTCACACTGAATAACGGATTTCTGATCAAACTTCAATTTTTAGTTACGATGCCGATGAGTCTACCAATCGTACCACTGCAGCCGCTGAGGCGCCAAAGCCTACTGATGTAGGCGCGACCAACCTTGCTCCTGCTGGAGAGGGTGCGGGACAGGATTTCGCCCCTGCCCCTGTCAGCACATATGAATCGCAACCTGCTCAGCCTTCAGAGTTTGACCCGGGTTATCACAATGGCTCCGGAAACGCTTATGGCACCCCTGCCACTACCCAGGCACCCCCTCCTGTCGAAGCCGAGTCTCATGGAACAGGAATCAAAGAAGACGGGTAAGTCCACTAATTGCATTTCTTTACATCTCCGCATTCGAACTCTACCCAGTTGCATGTATTCGTCTGGTTTGGGGCTTTACCTCGCTGGTACAAGCCTGGTGACGCCAATTGCTATTCATGGGTTCAACTACAATTCTGGGTGCAGGAAGGAGTCTCATATCTGCGGGTTATGATCTCTCTGGGCTGTGGAGTATGGGCTATTTTGAGGAAAATTTTACCGGTTGGTTGATGGCGCTCGCGTCTTCAACCTTGAAATGGAGGGAAAACAAAATGCGGGCTCGGCGGCCAATCAACATATCAGTTCGAGGAACGCCATCACACAACCACCAACGTCCACCAAAGTCTACGGATCATATCGGGATACTCTAGCATTTGCTGCCCCGGAATCCAGCAGAAGCTCAAAGGGCACATCGCCTGGAGCCCTTGATCAAGACAATTTCTTGCGCAAATCAACCGCCACCCACGGACCTTTGTCACAAACGATATATAGTACAGCGGATACTATATAGTTTCCTGTCGATATACCTTGATAGGGCAGAGCAGAAGTAGCTATCTAGCTTGGGACTCTGTGTTAGACAAGGCAAAGGTTTTCACGGGTCAGACAGACAGACAGTGACAATTCACTTTTTACGACTGAAATACTTGCACCTCCACGCTTCTCATCTCGCCTGTCCCCGGCTTGAGCAGTTCAGAAAGAGGAGGATATGAATTCAGCATGGCCCATGTAAACCAGTGGGCTTGACGTTAAATCCCGGTCATGAACATCAAAGTCTCTCAAGACCATACAAGTATACATTGACAGTGACTACGAGTTACAAGGGTCATGTACCGACCTAGCACCTGCCCTGTTTTGGGCGGTTATGCTCAGAATAGCGAAAGCTTTTCGCACTCGAATAGCCCATGAATAGCAAGACCCCGCCACCTTTGCACATTGATTTACTTCCTACCCTCATTATTATTTTCTACCACATTGTCTTCTTCATCGTCATGTCGCTCGTTGAATATCGTTCCCCTGGAGATTCTGCTTATCGTCTTTGCTCTGAACGTTCGCTAACCGGTGACTACTCAATGGTTAGAAAGATGTTCATCGGTGGTCTGAACTGGGAAACTACAGACGGTAAATATGTCTTTGTTACGCGGAAAACGCGTGATCTAGCTAACATATCTTGATGTTTAGAGTCCCTCCGTGACTACTTTTCTCAATTCGGTGAGGTTCAGGAGTGCACCGTAATGAGGGATAGCGCCACTGGACGCTCTCGCGGCTTTGGATTTTTGACTTTCCGTGACGCTAAGACTGTCAATACTGTGATGGTGAAGGAGCATTATCTGGATGGAAAGATTGTAAGAACTATCTCACAGTTGGGACAATTAGGGAAAAATGAACTGTTTGCTGACCAATATCGAAGATTGATCCCAAGCGTGCTATTCCTCGCGATGAACAGGAGAAGACTTCGAAGATTTTCGTTGGCGGCGTTAGCCAGGAGGCTACCGAGCAGGACTTTAAGCAATTCTTTATGCAGTTCGGCCGTGTTGTGGATGCTACTCTTATGATGGACAAGGACACTGGACGTCCCCGCGGATTTGGTTTCGTTACTTTTGACGGTGATGCTGCTGTTGAGAAGGCTCTCTCCCGTCCTCTTGAGATTCTTGGCAAGCCAATCGAGGTCAAGAAGGCACAGCCCCGTGGCAACCTGCGTGAGAACAACGATCAACGCGGAGGCCACCGCGCCGGAGGATACCGCGACCAAAACCAGAACGACGGAGGTCAGCAGCAAGCCGCTCAGCAGGGACAGGGTAGTACCATGACTCCTCAGATGATGGCCCAATACTGGCAACGCATGCAACAGTACTTTACCGTTTTGCAGCATCAGATGGCTGCTGGTCAGGGAGGAATGCCCGGTATGAACATGGGTGGCGCTATGAACATGAACCCCGCTATGATGGCTCAGATGCAACAAATGCAGCAGATGCAGCAGCAGCAGCAGATGCAGATGCGCCAGCAACAGCAACAGCAAATGGGTGCGCAGCAGCAAGGTACTATGAGCCCTGGCCCTCAGAGCCCTGGCTCCCAGCAGACTATGCCCAACATGATGAACACCGCCATGATGCAGCCCAACCAAGCCAACACCCCCGGTGGTCCAGGCAGCGATTCCGCCAGCCCCACTCCCAACGCCGCCGCTATGGCTGCCAACTACAACAACGGAACCCCAAACGCAGCCAGAGGACAGGCTGGACCGGGATACAACGCCACTGAGCAGATTGCCTTCGAGCAGCAGAAGTATGAACAACAGCAGATGAACCGTTCGATGGACCCTCGCGGTTTCTCGCCTTACCAGCAGCAGGGTGGCCCAACTTCGTGGGAGGGCATGTACGATGAAGTTCCTCAGCCTCACGTCCCGACCGGACCAGCAGGTATGAGACGCATTGGAAGTTCGGGTAGTGGTATGTGATTCTTACGAGTCTTTGCATATTATGACCCTTTCATCCCAATTCCGTTCTTATTTCATTTGTTCACATTAACTAACACTTCTGTCAAACAGGAACCACTCAGCCCCAGAGCACTGCGCCCGCTAATGCCCCCACTGGACCCCGTAACGCCGGCAAGCCTGGTGCGAACTACCGTGGTGGCGGCCGAGGTGGACACCGTGCCTTCCATCCTTACCAGCGCTAATCTGCTTATTATGGCCATTTTAAGTGACGCATCTAGTCTCTTCTCGTTTTCAGATACGATTTCGTTTCTTTCATGTGTTTTTTAAGTCTTTTTTTTACCTGAGGCCAGCGATTTTGGGCCTCATGGATTGATAATTGCGTGGCCTCCAGCCAGGGCGAAGTGGACAACCGGCGAGCTGTTTGTATTGGCGTTTCCCATACTCTTTGACTTCACTTCAAGGTTATCTCGTCCGGTGCCTTTGTGTTTCTGTTCGCGAGGGTCGAGGTTTGAGGATCAACGTTGGAAGCTTGGGTTGAAGCTATCCGCGCTAAGCGGGAGGGAAATTGTTCGGTAATCGGTGAGGGCCCGTCTTCAATCTTCGTTTGAAGCTCGGCGATACACTACTTTTTGTTGTGGAGATAGCCTCACAATCAAAAGTCGATAGTGCTCATTCGAGTTATGTTGTGGATGATCACGTAGGCGGTAGGGCGTGGGGTAGGGTGTAGGGTGTAGGGCGTAGGGCGTAGGGCGTAGGGTCCTCGGTGTTCGAAGGAAAAAACTTCAATATACAAAGCTGCAGAAGTTGTGGCTCCTCCATGGTGCCTGTGGGAACCAGCGTGACAGGTCTCAACCAAGCCACGCAGGGCTCTTATGTGTACTTCAATTTACTGGTTTGGAATTAAAGCTACTTCTAGCTAGACATAGATGCATATTTGATCTCAGAATCCTTGTTTTTATTTGCATGGGCTGTCTTCCAGATAGGGCCACACGATCCACGTGACTGGAGAGATTGACCAGTAGGCGCATCATTCAAAACCCAGTTCATAGATCTTTTAGCACGTTTGTGAGACCCTACCGACAATGTAACCACCCAGCTTGCAGCATGTTAAGAACAAAATTACCAGGTAGTAATTTGTTTTCACAAGATTGTTCAGGTAAAGGACTCGTCGCTTTGAGTTGCTCTTTCTACCTATCCATCGCGCTTCCATTATATATACCAACGTTTCTATCTGTAGACCTGTCTCAACTACATGTACGAATGATAGGTTACGAGGCAGTTATACAGGGTTCAAGATACTATGGGGTCATGTTCCAATGCTTAATGCTAAGAAGGGATGGAATACTCGAACTCAACCTCGGGCTGCTGTTGGGGCCAAGTTCTAAGAATATGTAGTCCATGGTACTTTTGAAGCAATATACTCATTTCCAGGGCCACAAGACTATATATCAATAAGACACAGGGAAGATTAAAAAATCAATATACAAGAAATGCTCATCAATTGCAAGCTGTAATATAAATGGATAGATGGTAAACATGGTAATGAATGAGGTATGTATAGAGACAAGATGAAAAAAGAATGGAAGTGATATCACACAAGAAGATGCATCTAAAGGCGGGAAGATCGCCATTTTCAAGCACGCTAAAACCGTCAAAAAAAAGTAACTCCCAAGCCACAGCGCGCGTGTCAGATCTAAGAAGGTCGAGTAGGAAGGAAGGTGGAAATATGCGAGAGAAGAAAGAAGTGTAACGTCATATCAAGTCTGTGACGCTTTCGTTGGTTGTTTTTTATTCTTTTTTGTTGTTTCTTTTCTTTTAATATGCCATCCCGTAGCCCGGGGCTGTGGGATGACGGCCTTCGATGGAGCTTCGCGAGCGGTGGCTGTCGGGACTTGTGCTGCGTCCGTGCGCTACACCGTAGTCATTGTAAACTAGGCCATCGCGTTCGTTGCTGCCAGGTGATCCGGCTCGCTTGGGCTCGTCTCGATAAGACTCGTATGGGCCGGTGAAGTTGAAGTTGCTCATCTCGGCGTACTCCTTGCGCTGTGGGTGGTCCATCAGGAGGGAGTCTCGGGCGTCCAGAGGAGTGAGGTCGTCGATGTCGCGGTTTGCTTTTTCTTTAAGAAAGGGATCGTTAGTATATGCACATGTTGGGATGGGACGCATATCACAAGGTAGCTTTGACTTACCAGCTTCTCTTCTCGCCTTAGCATGTGGGTTCTCACGGCAGCAAGTGATGAACGCATTGACTGCAATGAGAATAGCGAGGACTGCAGTGAGAGTAGACTGCACGACAATGAGGACAATGCCGGTGACGGTCTTTGTTGTTTGGGAAAGACCGAGTTCTTCGACGAAGACCAGGACGCATGCAATGGACAGAACACGGACGACCTGGACAGCGATGTTGATTCCCATTGATGCCTTGGTGGCATATGGGCGGCTCCACACCAAGAGTCCCAACAGAAGGATTTCGCAGGCGAGCTGTCCGGCGCTTTGGAACAGACCGTGGCCCTGGCCACCGGCGATGATGCAACCCTTGACCAATGCGTATATAATGACGGGAATGAAGAGCCACCAGAAGTCCTTTTTGTAGTTGTCGTAGAACAGACTGTACTTTCTCCATGTTTCCTTATCCTCGTACAGGCTGTCGGTATCTCCCTCGGCCTTCTTGTATTTGCGAGCCATGTAGACGATGCGAATCGCAAAGAAAAGAAGTAGCGCTGTGAAGAGAGAGAGAGTTATCGCAGCCAGCAGCTTTGCTGCCCAGGAATCACCCTTTCGTAGTTGGTAGACACAGTATAGCACCCAGATACTGTAAAGCACAAGGATCATGTTGGTGATTGTCCGTGCCATCAAGCCCCAATAATCCTTCCGGAAGTCGGACAGCTTGTCAGGGAAGTTGCCATACAGCGCCCACACTTCCAGGACGACCTTCATTAAAAGAATACCGACGACAACCACAGCAATAACGATGGCGAAGATCACGAGAACAGTCATGAAAACATCGGCAGAAGGAACCATCAGATCTTGAGCGACTTGCTTCAGGTCGCTGACCGTGCTCGATGATTCGTCACTGTCCGAAGAGCTGTCCGATTCCGAAACACTATCATCGGCGGAGGCTTCAACCGAGCGACGGACCATCTGGCCGAATTCGAGGGTGTAATCCCAGCTCCGTTTCGTTGTGTTGGTGGACGATGAGCTACTATGCGTCATAGATTGATTCTTCAGGTACTCATAGCTTTCCGTGGTCAAGTTACCACCCGTGGCCGCCCGAAAGTTGTCGATGGACTGCAGCAGACCAGGCCAGGGGATCATACCAGTACTCCACATGAAATTCGAGGAGAAGCTGCGATAGACCTGGGGGTAGGCGACACTGAGCATGCCATTGGTGGCCATGGAATGGAACCAGCCCATTACATCGCCAAATCCAGGGCTGGATGTCGTTGATCCAGCAGCTCCTGCCGAGCCGACGGCAGAGACACCGCTCAGTGCTAGAGCGCCTGCCGCAATGCCTGCCGAGACATATTTGACCGCGCCGACGTTAGTGGTGTGGCCGTTGGATAGTTGAGATTCGATGCACGCCACGTTACTGTGGCTTCCTTCCTTGGATTTAAGGATAAGCTTTGCCTGACCATCCAAGTCGGGCATGTTGAATGCGATACCAGGGATCTGGCTAGCATATTCGGCCGGAACCTCCATGGATCCGCTCGCCTTGAAAGTGCCCTTGGGGACGGGGCAAAGTTCTTCAACATGGATGTCGTTGCCGCAGGGATCAAATTCTTTGCGGTAGAGTTCGTTGCCATAGGCAGTGACGGTGATAGCCGCCGACACATTCTGTTTCATCGCGTTGGTACCAGCCACGTCGAAGACAACTACTCCAGTAGAACGAGTGTAGGTGACATCCATCTTTTGGACATTGATTGCCGAGTCGGTCATGCACAGATTGAATCCGCTCGTGGATAGGGTGTCGGCTGCCAGGGCTTGAGGCACGATGGCCAGGCCTAGCAGAGCCCAGATGAAGTTCTGCATGTTGGCCAGGCACAATTGATGTTCAATATGTTATACCAATCTCAATCTAACAGTTTGAACCAAGGAGGCGCGTATTCATCAAGGATGTAGGGATCGACTCGCGCGATGATCGGACGGGTGGTAACGATATATGGAGCGACTGTGGGTAGGTGCACAGGGGGTAAAAGTCAAATGGAAAAGCAGGATCAACCCGCTAGAGGAAAAAAATCAAAAGATAAATAATAATAAATGAGTCGAACGGTCGCAAGGACGTAGTGGGATTGTGAGACACTGGTTCTTCGAGTAACCAAGTGCTGTAAATAATTGAGCGACAGACAGTGAACGAGAGTAGTAGGAGAGAGGAAGCGGCTGGGAATTAGTGAATGAGATTCCCCCTCTCGCAATGCGATGATCTGTGGAAGAGGAAAAGAGAAGTCTCCCAGGGCTGGATCGTAGAATTACTACACGATTAGTCTAAAAACTTGGCCCCCTGAATTTGGGACTGATTGGCCCCCCCGTTTCAGTCTAGACCTAACGCTCGGTATGTTACTATTTCCATTAGGCTTGGGTATTTATATCTTTTATTTTTCTTCTCTCGTATTATTTCCCAAAATATGGTCTAACCGCGTCAGTTAGAAAAGGAGTCAATGTACTCCGTACATACATAAGCAGTTGAAGCTCATATTTAAAGCTTCCAAGGTTCCCACCAGACCATTTCAACCCAAGGTTAACTACTCAAGTTACCAAGGTTCCTGCCTAAGATGACCCAAAGGAGTGGGCGCTAAAAATTCTCCCGGTCGCCCACCCATGGAACACACATTCCTCCAAGGGGTTTCCAAACGCCACACCAGCCACAGCAACACGGGATGTCAATTGCCTCTCGTGTTTACGAATTATGATTCGACCATTCAAATTAATTCATACATTATTACGTCGGCGCAAGGTACGGCGGTACAGTATTCGGGGATAGCGGTACCTGCAGAACCGAAACTTGAATGTTCTGTATCCATAATCCACTTCTTCACGAATCAGGCATGCCCATCACAGTGCTCAGATACAACTTATGTATGACGTGTGCCCCTCGCGGGGCAGGCGTCGCATACACAAGGATGGGAGAAAGCTACAGGGCTTAGGATTGGAGCGCCGATCGAAGATCCTCACACAATCCCAGTTCTAGACTTGCCAGTGGACCCCTTACAGGCTTCTAGATGGACACATAATGTTCTTGGAAATCTTGTTATGATGCATGTAATCAATCGAGTCCAGAACTAATGTTGTATGTTGTAGGAATCACATTTGCGTACTGCACATACATCTTGGAAACTATGAGCGTGTAAAAACAATTAAATTTGAGACCTATGTGGGTTCACCCTATGGCCCGATCATCAATGTGAGACAGGGCCAAGCTCTAGAGTGCCACCCTAAATCACCAAGATCTATTCTTATCGTCTTTGGCAGTCTGTGTTGTACTCCATATGGACACCAGCAATTATTGTTGTGATTATCACTGACAGCCTCTGGTAGCCCGGGGCCTTCCACCATGCTTGCTAGTTGTCCATACATAATCTGTAGAGTATACTCCCGAGATCCGTCTTCTGTACGAACTAGCTTGTTGTTGGAGGGCAGTCACCGAGCAATCTGTAGAAAAGCCTTGCAAATATATATGTTTCATGGTTTCAGGTTGATTGTCACCAAAATGAGCAAACCCTTCCTTGGATGATCTTAAATAATGGAGCAACTCCAAAATAGGGGACTGATCCCGTCTTCAGGAAAAGTCCCACCAAAGAATAGATAATCTACGGAGTATTAATGAAAACAACATAAAAGATTTCCCACTTAAGAGTTAAAATACGAGGTCTAGAGTTAAGGTCCAGGTAAATCATATATTGTAGATACCTTTTTTTCTCTAAACCCCCCAATTATCCAAATGTTGTAAAAAATAGTCTGCCGTTTATACGGAGTACGGCTTCTGTCCTTCACCTGGGCACAGCATTGGATTTTAATTATTTTGGTATCCAAGCTCAAGATAATCCTGGCTGGCGAGAAAATTATGTTCATACTGCAACAATATATGTATCCTTTTTAATGTCTTGTTTCCTACTATCACTAGATGTTGAAATAATCAATAACGGTCGCAAACCACAGAATAAACACTATGTCAAGCATAATCGATTATACTACAAGCAAACTCACCTACCTGTTACTTGTACAAGGCGAACACCTGAATGAATACAAAAATGGAAGGTATATACTTCGTACCTTCCTATTAGAGCACACAGCAGAAAATGTAATATCCACACCGCCTACTACATCGTGGCTGACAACCAAAGACACCCATTTCACCCCTCATCACGTCCCTCTCCAGGCACAAGCTCGCTACCATGGGGCCCGAGGGGCTCGAGAAGCCGGAGACCCCAGACAAAACCGAGAAAAGATCTCGTCGACGTGGGGCCGAACTCGATCCATTCATTCGCACCCGGCTCTGTGTGCTCAGAACCACCGCCAAATGGACCTACAAACAAATCCATGATGAATACCCGCATATCCCCCTCTCAACCATCAAATCCACCATCCTCCGAGAAAGCAACCGAGTCAATAACCACTCACTAGCCCGCTCTGGCCGACCGTCGAAGCTGAAGGACGAGGATCGAGCCCGAATCCGGGAAGCTTTCCATGCGAATCCTCAAATTACATACGATGAACTACTGGTGGTGGTTGATAATAAGGTTGGCAAGGAGTCACTTCGTCGGTTTTTGAATGATGACGGGCTGAGGAAGACACAGACGCCTGCTCGGCCTTCCATGGCTGGGAAAACAGATACCAAGCAAGTTGATGGGGCTCGGTCTGTTCAGTCATATGGCACACCTCCCGCTGGCTGGGCTGGTAATTTAGGGTCTGGTCTGGCACCCAGCGAGTCGGAAGATCTTGCATCTGCTACAGCGAGCCAAGTCGTCCGCAATTAGATGGCTTGTTGAAAGAGATACCCTTCGATTTTCGGCGTTGAGCGTTCATTTGGGGCTGTATGTTCAATCATCCAACCAGATTTATTCTGCATGTCATGACAAACATAAACTATATGGATATATAGGGCATTGGAGTGAAACTCCATTGCAGTATTAGTTTTGTACAAACTATTTTATGGCCTCCATGTCACATGGCGGACAATTGGTTCCAATGTGCATTATAGTAGAAATATTCACAATACTGTTCATTGACTGTATCTAGTGACCTGCTGCAATCATTGGTTCCGGGCATCTGTCAGGTCATTGTTTTCGGACAGCTTGTTTGTATCATGCGATTAGTGTCAGGTATATACAACATAGTGTGGGAAGTTGCAGGCAACATGCTAGCAGAATAAACCCATTTATGATCCTAAGATGAAAATGAATATACTATGTGATGAGACTGAAGATCTGGGTAGGTCGTAGCCATTTGAGGTAGATACTCTGCCACATGAATATTGCTAGATCCTTCTCAAATAACAAAGCTGTCGTCACGTTGAACGGATCCATATATCATACTTCCAGAAACAGTCAGAAGTGAGCTGTGATTCACTGCATCTACTCTCAGATAGACCTGACTAGATAGTTACTAGACACTCACTAACTAGTGGGGGTAAAGATAGTGGCAATGCAGCACTGCGTCAATATATTCCTTGCAGCCTTTGCTGCATTCATATAGAGCTGACGTTCCCTTTCGATAGGGATATCATCGTTTTCCAATGCCCGCCAAGTCATATAGGTGGCTCCCGCCTTCTATCAACAAAGAAAATGGATCCATGTTGGCGTAAGAACAGTAAGGCGACCCAGAAGATGCCACTTTTACCGATCCAAAGACGAACTAAGCTCTGCTACTCAAATGTGAAGAGTGAAAAATTGAATTATCAGCCTCTAGATAATTACATTCGCTCGATATGTCACATGTTGGAATGCAATGCAAGTACATGTATCAAGCAGATGACGTATCATCGGCCATAATGAAAGCCCAAGCTGTGAAAACAGCAGGGAAAAACAGATCGTCCATATGTGAACAACTCCAGACGCCGGGGTATTTTCCTTTTCTCGAAAAGACTCGCCCACCCAGAAAGAAAGAAAAATCGTTAGATAAATGACAAAGATCATGTCATAGTCACATCTTCCGCCGGGGTAGCAGCAATGGAATGCACAGCAGAGACATCAGTCATATCATCATCACCATGTGCATCATGCGCAGGGGTGCTCTTTTGCGAGTGAGACTCAGGTGTAGGGGTGGTGTCGCTGAAGCTATCGTCGTCAGGCCCTCCGTCATTTTCATTCACCTCCTCCCACAGACGAACAGTCTTGTCCGCTCCACAGCTCACAACCAGACGCTTGCCTTCCAGTGTACCCGTGTGAACACAAAGGACAGCGTTTGAGTGACCTGTAAGGCGCTGCAAGATTTGTTTGCTCACAATATCCCAGAAGATAATAGACCCATCCTCACTGCCGCTGACGGCGAAGCACAAGGGCGGCTTGTAGGTCACACCCTGGGGCCCATATCTACCGAAGCATCCCGACAAGCTGTACTTATTGTTGACATGACCTTGGAATGTCTTGATGACGCGGCTCTTGACGTAATCCCACATCCGGATACAGCCATCCAGGGTCCAGGCCAAGACGTATCTGCCGTTGGGGGAGAACTTGACGCAGGTGGCAGGCGGGTTATCTTCCATAACCAGGGTGCGGAGACACTGGCCACTGTGGGTGTCCCAGATACGAATAAGTCCGTCCAGAGCACACGACGCGATAAGGGTTCCGTCCAACCCAACATCAATACCGGCAACAGGGTCGGAGTGCGCTGGCAGAGAGCGCATGACTTGTGCTCGGCGAACATCCCACATGAACACAGCCTCGTCATAGGAACCGCTGACAAGGATGTTACCCTTTGGTGCGAATGCGATTTGATACACGTAGTTATGATGGCCATCAAAGACCTTGGTGTGGGCCTTGAGCTGTATCAAAACATTAGTAAGAGGCGCTGGAACATAAAATGGTAGATGGGTTTTCTTACGGTGTTCACGTTCCAGAAACGAATCGTTTTGTCGTCGGAACCAGTTGCAATCCAGTCACCGCTAGGGGCCCAAGCAAGAGTAGAGATACCAGCTAGATGACCTTCAAAGATATGGATGAGTCTACCACTCGCAGTGTCCCAGACCCTGACAGCTGCATCGGCGCCTGTTGCGCAAAGTCAGTTATCAAGCCGTGTAGTAACTAGAACATGAGTATAATACATACCTGCACTAGCAATCATAGAGCAATCGGGCGAGAATTGCACAGCCGACACTCCGCGCACGTGGCCGTGCATCACAAACTTCTCCTTGTAGTTCAGATGCTCTGGCTTGGGAGGCAGCGGAGGCGGAGGAGGCGGCGGAGGAGCAATAGGCGTGGCAGAACGGTCAGACCAGTTGTCGGCATCGCTCTCCTGGTTGTCGTCTGAGCCAGTTACATCATCTCTGGCAAGATCATCCGACTCGCCCTGAGAGAGGTCGTCACGGATGCTAGGGCGGGCGATCGGAGAAGGGGACCGGCGCTGGTTCTGCTTGCGTGAAGAACGCCAGTACTCGTCGGCATCCACAGCTAGCTCATCAGGGCTCTCGGACTCGCTGTACAGACGTCCGGTCTTCTGCGGGCGCAGTGGGGTGATGCCCTTTTGCAGAGTCCAGCTGGCTCGGCGGCGTGCCGCTTCATCATGGTCGGAGCCGGCAGCGAGTTCGTCGGAGGAAGACTCGGCCGGAGATTGGGCGCGAGGGTCCCGGCGGCGAGGCTGGGGATTGGCGCGGTCCATTTTGGAATAGGATGCGCAAGAGCATCCAAAACAAATAAACACGAATGCGCCGAAATAAGGTCAACAAGTCAATGTAGAACCCGAAAATGTCAGACGCGTCGCGAAGCACAATATAAAGGCGGTGAGTCTGGAGGCAGGCTTCTCAGCTGCGTCATATTCAACCACGTGAACTCGTAGACCATCAGGCGGAACAATATCTTTCAGGGTTGTTTTAGCACATTATCGAGCACTTTCTGTCCGTTTAATAAACTTGAAATAGCTGTGAAAGCTCATTCCAGTCAATATCGGGCCAAATGGTCTGCCCTATCCCCTCCAAAGCTCCGAGTGACATCCGCATTCTCACGTTCAACTGCTGGGGTCTCAAATACATCGCTAAGTACCGCCATGAACGCATGTCAGAGATTGGGCGGCAATTGGCAGTAGCCAGCCCGCCGCCAGAGATAGTCGGTTTGCAAGAATGTTGGACCCAGAAGGATTATGAAAGCATTCGCGATCAGACTCGACACATCCTGCCGTACGGGAAATTCTATTACGGGGGCATATTTGGCGCGGGATTGGCGATTCTGTCAAAATGGCCGATCGAAGAAAGCAGCATGTTCGGATACCCGTTGAATGGCCGACCAACGGCATTCTTCCGAGGAGATTGGTTCGTGGGGAAAGGAGTGGCCTGCGCGCGCGTTCGGTTCGGTCCTGGTACCGCTGACGTCGCCGAGGTGTTCTGCACCCACCTGCACGCGCCGTATGAGCGCGAACCGAACGACTCTTATCTCTGCCACCGGACCGCACAGGCATGGGAGATTTCCAAGCTCATGCGTGGCGCCGCGGAACGCGGGCACCTAGTCATCGGATTGGGCGACTTTAACATGCTGCCTTCCTCTTTTGCGCACCGTCTTATCACCGCGCAGAGCCCTGTTCGCGATGCCTGGCGGGAGCTGCACCCAGACTCGTCTCTTGCGGCTGCCATTGATCCTGTTGAAAAAGCACGGAATCGGCCGATTCCCACCGCTGAGTTCAATCTCACCGAGAATGGAGCTACGTGCGATGGGTCATTCAATACCTGGCGCTGGACTGAGGCGATGCGTAAACGCTTAGATAAGGGTGAGGATATTGTCGTTGACAAGGACACGCCTGACCCGCGCGGCAAACGTCTGGATTATATCTTCATCGGTGACGGTGGCTATCCGCCTGCATTCCCGCCATCTACCTGGTCTGTCCAGTCAGTTCAGATATCCATGACACAGCGCCATCCCACTCTTCTCTGCTCGCTGAGCGACCACTTCGCCGTTGAGGCTGTCATCACCCGTTCTTCGGTACCGACATACCCTCCCTCCCACTCCACAGACTCTGCTCCAGCTTCTCCCAATTCTCCCTCCCTGCATAAAACAAGCCCAAAGCCCGTCTCCCCCAATGCTTCTCTTTCCCCAGACACATATGACGACATCGTTCAGGTCATTCACAAATACGTTGACCGTGAACGCTCTCAGCGCCGTTGGCGCCTGGCGCATTTCCTGGTGTCTATTGTGGTTTCTATTGGTTGCATGGTCGGCGTCTGGTGGGTTGGCAGCCGCACGTACATCGGCTTCATCCTCGTCCTGGTCAGCACGCTCAACTTCGGCGCTGGGATTTTGGATGGTTTGATTGGCGGACTGTTCATGTCTGGTGAATTGCGGGCCTTGAAGGAGTTTGAGTGGGAGGTGAGAAATGCTAGGAGCTTGGTGGTTGCCGCGGAAAGTGGTGAAGGTACCGCTCCGAAAGAAGCAGAGTGATCGGAGCAATGATTGATTGTTTTCCTTTTCACGAGCTGATTTGTGGAAAGAGCATGATGCATGTGAGATGCGGCTTGATGGCGTGGCTTGATGGCGTGGCTTATCTGTATGTTTTATATTGGTTACAAAAGTGTAGTATAACATGCCCCGCTAGTCTTATCCTCGACTGGCAAAACTAATTCATAATTCGAAAGCAAGATCAACTTCTCGAGATAAAATACTTGTCTACAGGTCCAAATGGAAGAGGATTTGCACAAAATGAGCGTGAAGTGCATTTGTTAAGAAATCGTCATCATCAAAGCTACATAAACCTCCACCGTCCACCAGTATCAAGAAGCAGGCAGAAACGACAAAGCGAGCCAGCACAAGAGAGTGCGAATTTACTCAGCACACTCGCGCTTACGGGTCTCAAAGACACGCAGAGTCTCCTCAGCGGCCTTAACACCACTCATAACCATAGCGCCAAAAGTAGGGCCCATACGGTTGAAGCCATCGATCTCCGACAGCTCCATACCACCGATGATAAGACCCTTAGCGACCTCACGGGTGTTCTTAACAATAGCGTCCTCAGCCGCATTCATGTCAAGGCCACGCATACCGCCCAGCTTCTCAATAGCGTTCATGGAGACGAGACGCTTAGCACAGAAAGCGCCGAATGGGCCGTCATGGCCAGTAGTGCTGACGATAACCGGGGCGTTGATGGTGTTGGGGTCCATGCAGGAGTGGTCGTCGTGGTGGAGGGTGACAAGGGTCCAGTTGACGACGACACCGGCGAGGCGGACATCGTTGCCGTCTGGACGGGTGATCAGGTCTTCGACGCAGGTCGCGTTGAAGAGCTTGACGTTCGGGAAGGTGAGAACCTTTGACAGGAGCGTCGACGTGAACAGCGAGGCGTGCTTGACGACCACGAAGTTGGGGTTCGAGGGCTCTTCCTCGAAGGGCACGCCGAGCTCGGTCAGGAAGGCGTCTGCGGGACGTCGGAGGACCATGGCGCTGAATAGCTGACCACCCAGCCAGGCACCGCCGCCTATGTGTTTGTTAGTGACGCTGTGTTGGTTTGGGTGGACTACGAGAGAGTCTGCTCCCATAGGGACAAGACTAACCGGGCGACACAGAGGCCTCCACGATGGCAATCTTCAGGTCTGGACGGGCCTTGGCGAGCACGTAGGCGGTACTCAGACCACAGGAACCAGCGCCGACGATGACAACATCGCTCTCGGCGTAGTTGTCCAGATCCTGGAAGTAGCGTCGGGTCATGGCGCGCGAGACTTGGCTCTCGCGGATAGGGGCGAACTTGAACTCATCCCATTTGTTGCCGAACTGTTCAAGGAGCTTTGACTGGCCCTGGCCGGTTAGGGTAGTAGTCACCGACTCGGGGACGATGACCTTGCCCTTGATGCCGGTAGGGGCAACAGTAGCAGACTCAAACATGGCAGCGGGAGGAGACATAATGGTTCAGAGATCAAGTCGAAGATTTGACTTTGAGCCTTGGTTAGTTTGACTACTCAAGTTGGGGGGGAAGGGGAGGGGAGGGCATGATCCTTTCGCTGGTATTATCCAGATCAAGTTAAAGGCCGTATAATCTCAGAACGAACCCACGCCGATGATGAATCTGTGATGTCCGAGAGAGACATTGGATTCACCACCGACGCAAGAACGAACACCGGCTCATCACCCAGAAGTTACCTGAGATACCTTGATCCCTAAGGGATAATGTGCCCAGCCAAAGAGTATCCATGGCTCCCAAAGGAAGGGCAGTATGTACTTGTCCGTTTGGGATCTAAACGAGAGTCAGCCCTGCGGATATACAAGTATAAATGGTAGATAGTTACTGTTGTAATGAAGATTCAGTGGAATGATATGAAGAGAAGAGAAGAAGAATGGAAAGGAGAAAGGGCCAACCTTTTATGCAGTCATACCCCGCCATCCCACTCGAGATGTCATATTCTCCGACTCTATCCGGTTTTCCGGTGGACTCCTCGGTGAGCTATGTTGTACGTTGCACGAATGAAATGCTCTCAAGTGACGTTTCTAGCTTTTCTGGCTTTTCTAGCTCTTCTGGCCTTTGGCTTCATGACTGGCCCGGAGTGTTCCGCCCCGGGCTTGTTACTTTGCCCCACGGAGTAGGTCCCGCGAGGAAAGGTAACTATGTTGTACGTTGTAGATTTCTTGAATAGGGAATATAACACATAACTCTTATACTATAGGACCACGCTGTTTGGGCTACAGATTTGGGTGTTCAACATGCGATGTCTGGCTACCTACTATATATGTACGTGGGGGCCAATGTACCAGGATCACAGAATGGGAACAGTCATTATCGGAAATGAGATCCACCTGGAGTCGCGTGTACATCTGTAAATTCGACAGGAAATATAGTCTATATACAGATTTCAATATTCGTTCGAAGAGCTTGGGCTTTCTGACATCATAGTCATCATAGTCGTCACAGGGCATCCATGGATATATATGAGAACGCAAAGCAGACAAGAATGTGCAGTGATCTCTGAAGGATTCAAAAATCACAGTACATAACGGTAATTGGCACCGTAATTATCCTCCGCTACCGGGCCATCCACAGCTTTCGGGTCTTCAATGCGAGGCCCATACTTCTTGTCCAGACATCGGTTCTCCCATACCAGGAGCACACGCAGACACAGAGCAAGGAGGGTAGTAAAGAACATAAAAGCGGCACAGATTGCCATGCCCTTCACATACCTGGGGGCTTGTTCATCTGGGAAGATATTGGTACCCAGGAAAGGCCCACACTGACCGATCAGGTTCAGCAGGATAATACCTCCACCACGGCGTGTATCGGAGCCCTGGTTATCTGTACAATGAGCAACGTAACACGTCCAGTCAGTAAAAGACCTTTACAAAAAAAAAAAAGGGAACTCTAATCCGAAAAGGAAATGACTCACTCAGAACCCACGGCAGAATATTGGCGATCGAGGGGAAGATCCCACAGGCCGCCAAGAACACACCAAAATATCGGATACCCACTGATGTGCAAGTCGCGCAAAGGATGTACCCCACGCCACCAACCAGTGATAAACCTGCGATCATCAATCCACGCTGTTGAATTCGATCCGCTACCCAGGTGGTCACGATTGTCGCCAGAAATGAGGCGAAGAATGGAGGTGCAGTGAGCCCCTGGGCGTTGATGGCTGTGAAGCCCATCTCCCTGAGAATGGTGGGTAGGAACACGGGGAGAGAAGAAAAACTGACGTTACAGCTGAAGTACATCAACTAGGTACACGGGTTACCGTCAGCAAATTGTCCGTAAAACACACACAATGATGCCGATGTTCCACTTACTGCTGTAATCCACGCTTTCACATCGAGAAGCGTCATGGCTAATTCCTTCCATTGGATCTTGCCATTGCGATCAGACTCCCCGGATTGTTGCAGGGCACGCGCACGCGCAACATCCTTCTCTTCCTCAGTCAGGAACTTAGCGTCCAGCGGGCTATCTGGCACGTAGAACCAAGCGAGCAAGGCCGCCGCGCAGACCGGAACACCCTCAACCAGGAACAGCAATCGCCAATTCGCCAACGCAGCATGTCCCGAAGTAATACCATAGGCCAAGGCGCCGGCGAATGTATTTGCCAGCGGCGCGGCAGACAGAAACAGACCGCATCGGAGACCCAGCTCGTGGCGGCGGTAGAAGAATGACAGCAGATAGGGCACACCGGGACCGAAGCCGGCCTCGAAGACGCCCATCAGGAACCGGAGCGCCATCATACCTTGCCAATTACTGACGGCTGCTTGGCAAGTCGCCATCAAACCCCTTGTCATCGTTTGTTAGTCCATAATTCATAGATTTGCAATTGCAGTTCCAGCCGAGTGACAGCATTGCATGTGGGATTCATACCAGGAGAATACCACGAAGGCAGCCCATTGGTGCGGTTTGACAATCTTCCACATCAGCGCTTGAAATTCAAACACTGTATATGAAATATAGAAGATTGTCAAGAGCCAGGCGTAGCTTTTTCCACTGAGGCCGAGGTCCTCTTCCATGCCGGCGATTTTGGCATTGCTATGGTTTACATTGTCAGCGGTTGTGCTATTTCACTTGCAGGTCTAAAGATGGTATTGCAGACGAACCCGATGTTACTTCGATCGAGGAAAGCGAGGAGATCTGGATACCACCGTCACACATGGTTAGAGTATAAGTTCGTTTAATGTCTGCAGTGCGAAGCATACAGAAAAATCCCAATAATGTTGGAACACGCCAGTCCAATTTCCTTACTACTCGACGCTCTAACTCAGGGTCAATAGGCGGCAATATTGCAGTCGGCGGTCTCTCCTCGTGAGCGGGTACGGTATTTTTCTCAATATCTTCATCCGGGACTGTTTGGATCGCATCCTCCGGCTGCTGCAGCCTTTCTGAGTAACCCATGGTAAATCGAAGGCGTCACAATCGATAATGGGATAGTGATTTGAAGGCGATGGAGAGAAGGGAGAAAAGACCGGACAGATCTCCGGGCCTCGGAGTCATACTTATTCGGCGAAAGGGAAAACAAGCCAGGATCGGCAGAGACGTGCTACATAGTACAGGAAATAATGGCCAGCTCAGTTCAGGTTTTGTAGTGATTGGTTGATCTGCAGAGACTATTGATGTGTCTATTGGTCACTGGGACAGACGAAGGGGATTTGAGTGGAGAATTGGAGACAAAAGAGAATGCGGAGGAATTGGCAAAAGCTTAGGTGGAGAGCTGAAAAGGCCCGAGGTTGGGGGAGTATGTACTTCATCTTCCTTTCAAGGGGATGAGAGTGTTCCCTTTATTGATCTTGACTAGCATAAGGAGGAATACCTCTTTGCCTATTTAATAGGGAAAAAAAGATATTCTGCAGGAAAATGCTAGTTTGTCCTAAATGCATACAAAATAGAGTACCCCTTTTCCTATCTGCTAGCATCCATTCTTCGGAATTTCCTATATAAACAAGAGTACAATCAATTATTCATTAACCACTGCCTATTCATACAGAGTTGCATGAATAGATGAACATTTTCAACCGAGGAAATAGTTATAACTACCTAGGTAGTTACATAGTTGACTAGTTATGAATACACTGATGCCTGCAAATTCAGGTGTTCTGCATCTCAGGTCTGTACCATCCACCGTATCAAAAATCTCCCGCGTAGTGTCGCGTTCATTGAACACCTCCATCCTTCATTGCTCTTGACCTGTCTACCTCCATCGCATCCCAATTGCTTCACTTGATTTGAACCTAATTTACTTGTATCTTCCCAAATTTGATTGCACTTGGCAATCAAGCGCCCAATATGGATGACCCGGCCACACGCATCCCGGGGCAGCTGGTAAGACCCCAACAACTTCCTCTATTGATTGCCCCATGATCTGTGACCCCCCACTAATCTTGTCGCAATTATGATAGCTTCCCCACATGCACCTGGTTTCACGTAACCGATACCCCAGCATGCATATGATGCCCTCCGAGACTGCCGTGGAGTATTTGACGAGCGCACCCCGGATCTGTCAATCCCAGCCAATGCATTGGACATTCCTCGATGGTCCCCCAGATGGGACTGTCATGCTTACATGGCAGCCTCAGAACCATCTAGGCAATAATTTTGCTAGCGACGGGTATATCTGGGCCGACCAGGAACAGGCCTTTACCTTTGAATCTCGCGGCTATGTATGCATCCTGCGATATGAAGCTTTCCTTGCTCCATATAGATTCCATTCTAATATTTGAGGACACAGACCGTCGAGATGTACCTTCACCGAAGTGGTTTCCACCCTCCCAATGAGCCCGTGGCAACACACTGCCGCAAGCGCTACCGCATTACTTCATCTAAAGTACCGAATGCTCCCCAGCCCGACCCATCACTGTGGATTGTGCACTACACCCGTGCGGCACCTCAGGATCATGCCCCTGCAAACCGAATTCAAGTTACACCCCAAGTCCAGGGCATGATGAGCCAGCGCCGCTTCCTTCAGAGCCAAGGACAATTGGCCCGCAAGGACTTTTTGCTTCATGATCGTAACAGCTGGCCAGTTATCAATTTTCCGCCGATGGCTCCGCAGAACTTTGGGCAACCCGGTGCTTACCCGGCAGCTGCGCCTCGTGGGCCTGGTTTCTACGCACCCCCGGGACACCCAGGTGCAGCTCCGCCCAATGCACCTGTCGCCAAAGGGCCGCGCGGACACCGTGCGCCGTCTGCTGCCCTCACTTCTGCAACAGCCGATTTTGCTATTGAGGACGAGGATGTGTCCAGTGGTGATGCTATGGATCTGTTGACCCCCCCGCGATGTCAGCAAGATGCGATACCAGCAGCATCACGAGTGGATGGAGGAAATCTTCGCGTCGCCATACAGTATCTCGCAAATCACGCCGGTTTCTTTGGGTCTGGGCCGAAAGGGAGAGCTCGAGTCCCTGACCGCAGGCTTCTTTGATGCCCCTGTTGGAACCTCTGGCGGAGAAGGCCAGGAGGCGGGCGACGCCCCACAGGCTAACAAGATGGAGCCGGCTAAGGCAGAGGAGTTTGCCGAGCGGGTTTCTAAAAAGGTGGCGGACATGACTGCTGAGATCGAAAATCTGAAGAAACAGCATGCTCGCCGGATGCAACGTTTCAACCGAACCTCATTGCTCAAGGATGCCGAGTTGCGCCTCCGAGAGTCTGCTGCTGACCCAACCGAAAAGGGCCCAGAGATTTGGAGACTGGAGGGCCGAGTGGTCATTCCAACAGAGGACGAAACCCCGCAATTGGATTATATTGAAGATAAAGCCAAGTACAGGGTCGACGAGGTAGTCCGGGAAGTTGAGACTGCCTGGAATAAGCAAATCGTTGCCGAGCCCAAGGTATCCTGTGTCGAGAAGGGCGGTCTGTTGGAGAAGATTGAGCCGGAACACAGGGATGAGCCTGACTCATTTACCCACGATATGGTCATGGACGATGACTCCCACCTACTCAACCAGTTTGGCAGCCCGGGCGTTGATGTAGGCGGAGTCTCAAGTGTTTCCGTCAATGGACAACCAATTCACGGCGCTGCCATGTCCGCTGACGTTGACATGGATTTGGGCGACCAGCTCCACGCTGGTACCAATGGCCAGGCCAACGACTGGGTGATGGTAAACAATGAGAGCAAAGACCATACCGCGGTCGGTGGTGACTTCGACTTCACCAACATCGATAGTGCTGGGGATGCCTTGGCGGCGTATAGTGAGCAGAACGATGGGCTTGACTTGCCAGACCTGGAAAACTCGGCGTTTGGTGACGCATTCCATGCATCTGACAACGAACACTCGCACAACCCCGATACCGACGACATTTCCTAATCTGCCCCGGGATCTTTAAAGTGATTTCTTTTCTTTTTTTAACGAATGACTCTGCGGATCAGTTATTCTGGTCTGTTTCAGGCGTTGCGGGGCTTGTTTGGGTGTCTGGATTCATGCAGGAAGCTTTAGCTGGTTGTGTACCATAAGATTGGCCGGGGATTTTCTGCTTCCTCCCTGCTAATTTCTTGTTTGATTGCCTCGAATTGAGAGGATAGAGGGTGGGATCTCTCATGAATTTAATCCCTATTTTTCACCTTATTTTTGTGTAGTGTCGGCTTGATGGAGTAAGATATGTCCCAATTAGGAAGGTAACAGCATTTTCAGAATCAGGAAATAAAGGACACACCTGGGCACAAATCCTCTGTATGATTATATACCTACATATGTATGAAATGTATGAAATATGAGAAGTATAATATCATAATTGAATAATATTCTGATATCGGGAAGCCGGTGGAGAATGACGATCAGCCGTAGATACTTCCATGCGCAACTCAGACTCTATAAGACCATCACCACTCACTACTATTTTACAACAATAAGCTTGAAATGTCTGCAATCGGAAAATGTGATGTTCACCTGGGCACCTGATGAACTGCTCGACTCCAATTCCGCCCCTCTCCGTTCATGACGTCAGAGTCGGGACTACACTTCCTCTGAAGCCCAAAAAGAGAAGCCCTGGAGAAGAATAGGGTTCGTCACCATCGTCATCTATAGGAAGGCGCTACCGACTTTATCATTTGACCTCCCCCAGATTCTTTCTTTTCTCTCTCAACCCATATCCCCAATAACTCTAACTTGTATTGATTGACTATATCTTCATACAAGAAAACAAGATGTACGTATTCCTGTATCCTCAGCTCCCGCTTTGACTAAACCAAAGCTTAGGAACCGCAACCTATCATTCCGATCGCGCAAAGAGCCCCCTCGGCAGCGGTTCGGCATCTCCACCCTCCGTGGGATGCAAGCGCCGGAGCTCAGCCGCAAGATGACCAAGCTGATCAAAAGCGAGAACTCCGCCATCGGTGCCCATGAAGCTGCCGGCCGTGAGCGCACCTCGATCGCCGCCCAGCTGTCTGAATGGGGAGAGGCGACTGAAGACGACAATGTCTCCGACATTTCCGACAAGCTCGGCGTCATGCTCGCCGAGATAGGCGAACAGGAAGACAACTTTGCCCAGAACCTTGAGGACTACCGTGGCATCCTGAAGCAGATTCGCAACATGGAGGCCTCCGTTCAGCCGTCTCGTGACCAGCGCCAGAAGGTCACTGACGAGATTGCCAAGCTCAAGTACAAGGATCCTTCCAGCCCGCGTCTGGTCACACTGGAGCATGAGCTTGTTCGGGCTGAGGCTCAGAACTTGGTTGCTGAGGCGCAGCTGTCTAATACCGTATGTTTCATTCTGACTTCAATCTGTTCTTGTATGGTGTGTGAGGTTAGTTTGGACTGGCTAACGTTCATATCATTTGTAGACCCGGCAAAAGCTCAAGGAAGCCTATGATATCCACCTGGCGGCCGTCATTGAGCGTGCCGAGAAGCAGACCATCCTGGCTCGCCATGCTCGTCGCCTGCTCAACTACATCGATGACTCCCCTGTTGTTCCTGGTGATGCTCGCCAGGCGTATGACAATGAGCCCTTGGCACGCCAGGTCCTTGAGGATGCCGAGAATGATCTCCGTGAATGGCAACCCAGCGTTGAGCCTATCACCTCCGCTGCGGGCCAGGAGTCTCCAGTTCATGTCAACGGTGCCGGTGTTAATGGACACGACGATGTGTCGGAGCGCCAGTCGGAAGTCCTCGAGAATGCCTCTGTGAATCCTCATGAGGGTTACACTGAACCGGTGGGAAGCGGTGCCCTGCCCGCGAAGATGGTGGTTGAGCCTTCGCTTGCGTGATCGGTTCAATCCTTCGCAGTGGTCCAGTGGTCTCCTTTTAGTTCGATTCGGACATACTTCGGCTGTTATGTGTAAATTCGGTTCTTCTCCTCGGATTGGGCACCAAACGTTGCTCCTGGGAAAGGCGTTGGCACTGAACATGGGGGGTTTTATACTCAGGAAATAATCAAATTGTGTATTCTAAAGTTTAATTCGCTAGTTTGTTAATTCGTTAATTCATTGATTCGTCTTTTCTTTTTCTCTTTCGTCGAATTTCTTCCAAAATCAATTCATATCAATATCGCGATTTGTATGTACTGTAGAGCATCCACGTGACCGCAGGCGCCAGAGTGACGCGGAAACCCCGAGCTCCAGCGGAGCTTCAACCATCACTCGCCCGTGTCACCAGAATCCCTTTCACGTCCTTCCAGCATCTTTTTTCTAATTTCCTCCTTATTTTCTCTTACTTCAGTACACAATGGATAAGCTTGTCGCCCAATACTCGCGCCCTCCCCATCAGAATGAGATGTACTCAGAGCAAGAGCAGCAGGACCTCACTGCGAGCGTCCCTCCACTCTCGCTGAAGTTCAGCCTCCCTCCTGTCGACAACGTGAGTTTACGATGGATACTGCTGCATATTCTCTTTGATCTCGATGGCGGTATGGTCGGGGGATATACGTCTATCCTGACGTCAACCCAAGCTGCGCCGTTCATCACAGCTATGCCCAAGAGAATCGCTAGCCAGAACCTATCTAAGCTTGAGACAAACGAAATAATGGACTGACAATGATTATTTCCTAGCGCTCTGCTTTCCTGCGTGCCATGACCGATGACCACTCCAATCCCAGCTGTCCTATCAAGCTCGCTCACGGCACAACAACCCTGGCCTTCCGGTTCCAGGGCGGTATCGTACGTTTTCCTACGTTTCGCTTATACCATGGTTTCCTTGATTGTGGGAAATGTATGCTGATTGACATAATGGGGTAGATCGTGTGTACCGATTCGCGAGCAACAGCCGGCAACTGGATTGCCAGTCAGACAGTCAAGAAGGTCATTCCTGTATCGCGGTTGAGTCGGGGTGAGGACAAGAAGACGAACGAGCCGACGCCAGGTCTTCTGGGAACGATGGCCGGTGGTGCAGCTGTAAGTTTCGACCGCAAGTGATGATGATGAGTGATGGTGTGATGGACCTTGGTTGCTGATGGTTGTTGCCAATTGCCAGGATTGCCAATATTGGTTGCGGTATTTGAGTCAGCAGTGCACTCTGCACGGTAAGTCAGCTCGAGTTTTGATATTCGCAGGGAGTGGAAGGACATTGCTGATGAACTTCTGTCTAGAAATCCGACACAAGCGCCGTATCACTGTCGCGGCTGCGTCCAAGATTCTTGCCAACCTCACTTACGCCTACAAGGGATACGGACTTAGCATGGGAACTATGTTAGCAGGAGTATGTGCCATATATTTCTTTTACAGCCATGGGACTTGGAAACTGACAATGATCTCTAGATGACGCCCCAAGAAGGGCCCGCACTGTACTACATCGACTCCGACGGCACTCGCCTTCCCGGTAACCTGTTCTGTGTTGGATCCGGTCAGACTTTTGCTTATGGTGTGCTGGACGCCGAGTACAAATACGAGCTGACTGAGGAGGAGGCATTGAATCTCGGCCGCCGGGCCATTCTGGCTGCCATGCACCGTGATGCCTACTCCGGTGGTTTCATTAACCTGTACCATGTCAAGGAAGAGGGATGGGTGCACCACGGATTCGATGACATGAACCCTATCTTCTGGGACACGAAGCTCCAGAAGGGTGAGTTCTCCAACGTGACGTCTGCGTTGTAAACGGGTCTAGAGGAATGAATTGTTGTGTAATATTGATATCGATATTTCATTGAATTATGCTTAGGTTAAGTGTCAACGCTGGTTTCAAGTTATATGTTCAGTTGGATGCAAGGCAATCTGAACATGCTCCATCTCACATTAGTAGTCGCTCTGTCTTTCTCCTGGCCTCTTCATGGGATATCTCCGATCTCCAACTAAACGGCCAATTGCATAGCCACCTCAATATGCGGAAACCTCCCCCTAATCAAACGAAACTTATCCAACAGAATATCCTTCGACATCACCTGCAAATTATTAAACGGAAGCACCACCCCCTGCATAAAAACAATATCATCAATGCGACTCGTCGTCTCCTCCCTAGTCGCCTGCGGCACATGAATCACCACATCAGCAATAGTATTAACAATCTCCAACAACTTGCTAATCATCGAGGATCCATGCACCCGAATCGTATTCTCCGAGATCTTGGTCAAAAACTGCCTGAGCTGACTCGACAATCTCAACGGCATCTCCAGTTCCAGCGAAGGACACGACGCATGCGAACTAAGCAAACAATTCGACATCGCCATCTGCCACAACAACGTCCGCATCCACTGCCTCGTAATAACCAAATCCGCCTGCTGCAGCTCCGACAAAGCCGAAACCTCCACCTCCCACAACTCATCATCCAACTCACGGTGTTTGCGCTCAACCCACGACGCAGTCACCTGCGTCCGGTCCCCAATCCACAGACCAATAAACGACGCATCAAGCATGCAGAACGTCTTAATCACCTGCGTCCAGCCCCGTTGGATATCCGCGCCCACGAAGGTATCTTCTTCCGGGTACTGCGAGTGTGGGGGCAGGGTCACCGGCGAGAAGTTCACAATGGACATGAATCGCTCGTGGATGAAACATTGCCAGTAGAGTCGTTGGCGCCGGGCTCGTTCCGCTGTACTGAGACCTGCGTTGACGGTTTTATCGCCTATGCGAAGCATCTGGATCATGCTGATTGCCTCGCGGAGGTGGAAGAAGCCCAGGTCGTAGTGGCCCAGACTCATGGCGCACATCTGGATGAAGATGCTTGTTGTTGCGCGCAGGATGGAGGGTCGGAAGCCTATTACTAGTGGTTGTTGGGTTTCCACGGACTGGCGCATTAATTCGGTTATTTGGGCTGGGGCTGATTGGGGCGTTGATTTGGTGGTTTGGGATGAGCGCGTTAGGTCCAGGGTTACTGCGGTGAAGGCGTAGATGAAGGCTGCGTGCTCTCTTTCTGTGTCCATTTTGCTGATTGAGGTGCGCACTTCGCTCTCAGTGATTATTGGGCTGAAGGGGTATACATAGGACATGTAGGCTGGGAGTAGACTTTCATAGTACGAGGTTGGTAGTTGGGGTGACGCTGGAGGTGCGGGTGGGGAGAGAAGTGGTGTCAGAGTGGTGTGTCTGGTGTCGGCGCTCTTGTATTTTGAGATGACGGTTCCTCGCCGTACGTTTTTTCTTGATCGCAATAAGCGGTTCTCTGTGTAGGTGCAGAGGAGATCCAGGTGCTCGCATTGCTGACATCTTTGCTGGCCGTTGCAGCGGACTTTGCGGCGATTACATGGGTCGCATGCTTTTGGGACTCGCGGCTGGGTATGTGCACTAGCCATTTCTCTTCTTTTTGACTTGAAGAGTTTCAAATGTTCAGGGGCTGATGTCTAGTCGAAACATGTAATTCTCTTCCCCGCGTTGTTGAAAAGGGCCTTGGCATTTTGGACCTTTTGAGCGTAGCGTCACGGGGTTCTCCGTGCGTAGGTCTGAGGTTGGTCGATATCGGAAAAAGGGAACGAGTGAGACTTACCTAAATAGGCCTGATTTGTACTCATGTGCATTAATTAAAAGCTTAATAAAACTGGAAGACTGGGAATCCGGGGTGATCTGGGGTGAAACTGGGAACTGGCGTAGTGGATTCAGACCGGGTATATCATAGTGCATAGAAGATTGGAAAGATCTGACAGATCTGAATCAAATCATTGAAAGGTATTCAATTGCAATCTGCCATATGACCTCTAACCAATTGCGAGCTATCTAGTAGTATATACCCCAGCCCTAAACCAGAAACACTCTTCCCTCAAACGCCTGTAAGTCCTCCTGTCCATCTACATTGCTAGCCAGCAATTTCCAATCCTGACTCTTCACCGAATCTGGTTTCTCAAACTTCTGTGTTGTCTCCGAGAAGTTGAGAACCACCAGAATGGTCTGGTTGTGATTTGTCTTGGTATAGGTAAAGACATTCTGATTCGGCTCGTCGATGATCTCAAACTCGCCAAAGACCAGGAGATCGGCATACTCCTTGCGCAGCTGATTCATCTGTTTCCAGAAGGACAGAACAGAAGACGAGTCTTTCTCCTGGAGCTTCACATTGATCTCGGGGTAATTGTCATTCGGGCGCATCCACGGCTTTGCCGATGAGGCCGGTGAGAAGCCAGCATAGGCATCATCACTCCACTGCATCGGCAGCCTGGAATGATCTCTCGCCAAATGCTGCAGGGAATCCATCGCTATGCTCAACTTGGCTGGGTCGTCGCCAGATATTTTGCTTGCCATTCGATAGTAGTTGGTGCTATCGATGTCTTTGTATTCGTCAATCGTCCATTCCCGGGGCGCATTCACCATTCCAATCTCCTGGCCTTGGTAGATAAACTGCGTGCCGGAAAGTGTGCTTTGCATCATGGCAAGCATCTTTGCAGACCGAACCCTCAACTCGGGTGTCTTGTCAGAGCCGAACCGACTCACAGAGCGGCCTTGGTCGTGATTTTCCATGAACACCGTGGTCCAGCCATCGGTCCCCTTCAAGATATCTTGGGTGCTCTTTACGGCAGTTTTCAGTTCTCGTAGATTCCAGCCCCGCAAGTCGGTCAGGAACTTATAGTCTTTGCCGTGGCCAAGTTCCACGAGGTCGAATTGGAAGACCATGCTCAGCTGCTTCTCGGCTGCTGAGACGTAGCGCAGAACACCCTCCACGGTATGGGTGTTTGGCAGTTCGCCCACAGTCATTGCGTCGTATTTGGAAAGCACGTCGTTCATCTCGCGCAGGTACTCGTGCATGCGAGGGCCGTTGCAGAACAGAGAGAACGCCGGTTGTGTCTCGGACTTTGGATTCATGATTGGAGCATTAGGATACTCGGGGTGCTTGCTGTACATGTTGACGGTATCGACGCGGAAGCCATCCACACCCTTCCGCAGCCAGAATTCCATCGCCTCGTCGTAGACGGCCTGGCGAGTCTCGGCATTCTCCCAATTGACATCGGGCTGTTCAACACAGAACAGATGGAGATAATATTCTTGTGTTGTCTCGTCCCACTCCCACGCACTGCCTCCGAAAATGCTGCGCCAGTTATTTGGCGGCTGACGATTCCCATTGGCGTCGTATTTGGCTGGCTTCCAGATGTACCAGTCGCGTTTGGGGTTTGTCTTTGAGGAGCGGGACTCCTTGAACCATTTGTGCTGATCTGAGGTATGGTTCACCACCAAGTCCAGGATAATCCGGAGTCCTCGCTTGTGGCATGCATCAATGAGTGTCTCCATGTCCTCGACAGTACCGTATGGGCCATACACGCTTTGGTAGTCGGCCACATCGTAGCCCATGTCAATCTGTGGGCTGTCGTACATGGGACACAGCCAGATCACATCCACACCAAGACTTGTGATGTAATCGAGGGACGAGATAATGCCTGGGATGTCGCCAATGCCATCGCCATTGGAATCTTTGAAGCTGGCGGGGTAGATTTGGTAGATGATGGAGTTTTTCCACCACTTTTCGCCCACTATAGCAGGAGACATGGTGAATGTAAGGGATTGGAATGCAAGAAATGGAAATAGAAGAGAAAATATAGGTCGTACGTGGGATAAAGCGGGGAGGCTATATATATTCCTAAAAGGATTCGATTTTAAATAATCGCACTAGGTACCTCTCCAAGACGCGATGGAGTCCAGCCTCCGGGATCACGGAGGGAGGCTGTTGCTCTCATTGACTTGATGTCGGGCCGACAATCATTATCGGCTCCAGCATGCATCTTGGTGTCACTCATTTCCCTGCGGGGTGTCTCTCTAGCGCTGAACAGGGGGTGTATCAGTGGTGTATCAGTGCGACGGGGATTCCCACTGATCCCACTGATCCCATTTATTCCACGTATTTCCACTTTTCCCAACTGAATCGCACGATCCGGAGAGCATACCGAACTGGCCGGTCCATGTGAAATGCGGGAGTGTCCATGCCGATTCGTCTCTCTTTCCGGGTCTAACTGACCTTCGTTAGTCCGTTCGAGCAAAAAATGAGGGGAAAAAGGAGAATGTCGGGCCGACAATTTCACCAATCAGCCAATGCGATCCCCCAGTTTCCTCTAACTGCATCAGGCGAAGTGGTCCTTGATGGCCAATACGAAGAAGGCGAAACACGGGACGGAGAAAAGCACATGCGGAGGAAATGCAGGGAGAAATTGTTTCTTCAACTCTGCGGCCCGACATCAGGCCAATCACGACTCCATGAAAATCCGGGGATAGTGGACTCACTCCAATACCCCGTACAGACAAACCCGGGGAAAGTTTTCCTCCAGTCGCCTCGCTTGTCAAAAGAATTAAGCAAGGATTAGACTTGACGAGTGGGCCAATGGAACCCCGCTCGACTCCTCGCTCATTATGCCCTATTGACGACCGTTAAAGCACCGATTTTGTACTTAAAGACCGGACGCCCGCATGGAATACTTCTCTTCCATCCAGTTCTGTCCATAAGCAACAACCTGGAATCATCCTCAGAGCCTCCATTGGCACCTCCATCCTAGCAATGGCTTCTGAAAAGCAAGCTACCGCTCATGTCGAGAAACATGACTCAATCGAACCGGCAGGTCATGCCCTGACGGGCTATACAGACCTCCAAACCACCGCAGAAGCCCACGCTGCCATCGAAAAAGAACACAACATGACCGCCATGGAAGCCCTAAGACTCTACCCCAAAGCCGTAGCCTGGTCCCTCCTCCTCTCTTGCGCCATCATCATGGAAGGCTACGACGTGGTGCTGATCGGCTCATTCTTCGGCTTCCCAGCCTTCAACATGAAATACGGCGAACTACAGTCCGACGGCAAATACGGTCTCGCCGCCTCATGGCAAGCAGGCCTAACCAACGCAATGAGCGTCGGCCAAATCATCGGCCTCTTCGTAAACGGCATCGTCTCCGAACGCTACGGCTACCGCAAAACCCTAATGACCTGTCTCGCCACAACCGTCGGCTTCATCTTCATCCTCTTCTTCGCGCCAAACGTCCAGACCCTCGTCGCCGGCGAGTTCCTCATGGGTATCCCCCTAGGCGTCTACCAGACCCTGACAGTCACATACGCGTCAGAGGTATGCCCCGTCGCACTGCGCGCCTACCTAACCACCTACGTCAATCTGTGCTGGGTCATCGGACAGCTCATCGCGTCGGGCGTGCTGAAGGGTCTTGTCGAGCACACGAATCAGTGGGCGTACCGCATTCCCTTCGGTGTGCAGTGGGCGTGGCCGGTGCCGATCTTCATCGGAGTGTACTTTGCGCCCGAGAGTCCATGGTGGCTTGTGCGGAAGGACAGACGCGAAGACGCCATTAAGTCTGTGAAGCGGCTCACGCGCGCAGACCCCAATTTCAGCGCGGAGGAAACCGTCTCGATGATCGTGTATACGAATGCCATGGAGAAACAGACCGAGACCGGCGCCTCGTATCTGGACTGCTTTAAGGGGACGGACCTGCGACGCACGGAGATCGCGTGCTGTGTGTGGGCTGTGCAGAGTCTGTGCGGTAGCGGTCTGATGGGCTACTCGACTGTCTTCTATCAGCGTGCTGGGCTGGCGGACTCGCAGTCGTTCACTATGTCGCTGGCGCAGTATGCGATTGGAGTTGTTGGGACGTTTTGCTCGTGGCTGTTTATGACGTACTTTGGTCGTCGCACGCTCTATGTGGGTGGTTTGGCGGTTCTGGCGGTTATTTTGTTTGTTATTGGGTTTGTGTCTATTGCGCCGGCGACGACGTCGCTCTCGTGGGCGACGGGTTCTATGTTGCTTGTGTATACGTTCGTCTATGATTCGACTATCGGGCCTGTGTGTTTCTCGCTCGTTTCGGAGATGCCGTCGTCGAGACTCCGGACTAAGACGGTTGTGCTGGCGAGGAACACGTATAACGTGCTCAATCTGGTGACGGGTATTATCATTCCGTATATGCTGAATGTGGATGCGTGGAATTGGAGGGGGAAGTCTGGCTTCTTCTGGGGTGCGCTGTGCATTTGCAGTTTTGTTTGGTCGTTCTTTAGACTTCCTGAGCCCAAGGGTCGCTCTTATGCTGAGTTGGATGTTCTTTTTGAGAACAAGGTGCGCACAAGGGAGTTCCCGTCTGCGAAGACCGGTTTGGTGCAGAGTGAGCTCGAGGGGGAGAAAGGCTCGGTTTGAGGTTAATACCTGATAATATCTGGAAGTACTGGAAGTATAGCAAGTTTGACATGTATTATGGCACTTATTAGTGAAATCAATATTTACCTTGTTTGATTTGGATCCTGAGATCGTGGCACGCTTGGTAGAGAAGATTATAGCTGGGAGCAGCCCATACGAAGGCCAGTTTCTTGAAACACTTCTGATTCTGCTAGGAAATGCTGTTCGTACACAAAAGAATATTTGCAAAAAAATAAGACAAGAAGCAGATGAGTATAATCATTAAACCAGGTATACGCCACCTATGACATTGAAACAAGGAAACAATTTTTAGATCCTCAAGAGACCGATATATCAGTTATTCACCAAGAACTTCATCCTGATACCCATGGCCGCCAATTCGACATCCAAGTACCGCAGTACACCAGGCACAGCAACGATGGTAACATCGTCACCGCCGACGTAGCGGTGTCCATCACCATCTTCCCAGACATCAGCACGGGAGTCATCGAAGGTAGCCTCACGGGCGCAACGACGACAGCGCACAAACCCATTGACACCGCCCACAGCACCAATTGCAGCACCAGCATGAGCATTAGCGCTCTGCTGGTTAGGAGCAACCTTGGCAGCAGCAGCCGCAGCACCTGGGTTGATAGCAGTGCGGGAGCGGGATGAGCCGGAAACAGCAACTTGCGTAGACAGGAAGGAGCCACAGCAGCGACAGATCCAGGTATGCTGGGCGTCGGAGCAGTTCATGAGACGATCCTGCAGCAAGAAGGCCGCACCGTGAGCAATGAGCGAATCACGCTCCATCTCTCCGACACGGATACCACCACCCTTCGCACGACCCTTCACGGGCTGGCCCGTGAGCGCGTTGACAGGTCCAGTCGTACGCACTTGGAACTTGTCGTTCACCATGTGACGGAGACGCTGGTAGTAGACCAGACCCATGTAGATGTCGGCGGAGAACTCGCGGCCCGTGACACCGCTGTACAACGGCTCGTTGCCGTAGTAGTTGTAGCCGGCTTTGCGGAGCTGCTCGCCGAAGTAGTCGGTTGCGGTGTTTTCTTCGGAGAATTGGAAGGGAGTGGAGTCTTGCGGGAGACCGTGCATGGCACCGGCTTTGCCGGCCATGGACTCGATCATTTGAGCGATTGTCATACCTGAGATCGGTTAGATGGGTGAATATACTTGGCGTTAAGAGAAAGTGGAACTTACGGGATGGGAAAGCGTGAGGGTTGATGATCAGATCGGGCTGCATGCCGCTCTCGGAGAAGGGCATGTCGACTGCAGGCCAGAGCTGAGACAAAACACCCTTCTGACCGTGACGAGACGAGAACTTGTCACCAATGACGGGCTTTCGGGGAATGCGATACTTTATGCTGAGCGATTGAGCAGGCTCGTTGCCAGACTCGGAACCCATGATGCGGATGCTATCGACGTAGCCTTCCTCGGCATCCTTGTATTTCATATAGTGGGTGACTCCATCGACGTTGACGTACGAGTCGGAGGCGGGATCAAAGCGGACATTGTGCCAGGCCGCGATCTTATCTCCTTCCTTAACACGAGCACCCAGGTGCGGCATCCCATCTTCGTCGATGGTGTTGCGCACCTGGTCTTTGATCTCGTCGCCGGGGGCGAATCCGAACAGCTTAGTGACTTCGCGCTTGGACTTGTTCCGGCGGGAGTCGTTCTCGGCTAAAGTGACGACCTTGGTCTTGTAGACTGTACCGTGACCGAAGCCACGTTCGTGTGCGGACTTGTTGATAATCATAGCATCGTCCATGTCGTATCCGGTGTAGGAGATAATAGCCACAACTGCATTCATACCGTTGGGGAAGTTGTCCAGACCGTAAGCGTTGTAGAGAGGTGGCCGCACAATTGGCGTTTGACCCGTTTGGATGCGATACAGCTTGTTGTCGGTACGGTGAGCAATTGAGGTACCGGGCGTACCCATGGTTTGTTTGCTCATCTGACACTGGTACATGTTACGTGGAGATTGGTTGTAGTCGGAGAAGGGGGTCATGTTCGCGACGATGGAGAGGATGTTCGTGGGCGTGAACTCGATATGGGTCGAAAGACCGGGGATCAAGTCAGACTCCACACAGGCAATCTCCATGAAGGGCTGCTCGAATGGTCCGACGTAATCCAGCTTATCCAGCGCCAGATACTTAACAGGGCGGTACATTCTCGCTGATTGGGAGAACATGTAGACACCTGGGTATTGACCGCCGCTTGAGTTGGGAATATATCCAACTTCCAATTCACGAGGGATGTTGTTTTTGCCTTCGACCTTCCAGTACCGGATGGTATCAGCGATTCTCTGGGCCTGCTTGGGCGAGCAGTAACCAATGATTCGGCCATCCAACTGAACGACCACGCTCTCGTCCAGAGCCACTGAAGACTCAGACCGGACACCGAGCTGAACCAAAGTGCGAGGCAGATGAGATACATCCAGGTTGTCTGTGGCGATTAAACATTTGTGCGACAAATGGTTGAGCAGACCGCAAGGCGATCCATCAGGAGTGTGAACGGGGCAAAGGAAGCCCCAACTTTCTGGTAGCAGTTTGCGGACAGTGGTGGTCTTCAACTGAGCGAAGAAACTACCACGGTGAATCATGCGGAAATGACTGATGAAACGGTAGAAGTTGATCTTCTCTGCAATGACAGTGTAACCTGAAGTTTGTTGCAAATCAAGACCCGTAGGACTGACCAAGTTACCGGTGGAGAGGAAGTACTCGAGCGCATTACCAATGTTCTCGTTTGATCGCTTGACGATCTTGGAAAGGAAGTCTCGTTCAAACGCTTCATCGGTGAACTTTGCGCCATTGTTGCGGATGGACCAGTCGCGGGCAATGGGACCGAATGAACGGAGCCACTCCTCAATACGTTCCTTAAGAATCATTCCGTAAAGGAAGCCACCAAGCAGAATCTCTTGGTTGGAGACGGCATCGGGATTGTCGGGGGCACAGTCTCCTGCAACAGTAGAGTAAAGCTTGCGAATCATAAAGGTAATCAACTTGAACTTGTCCCAATCTTGCGACTCGGTGACATTCTCATTGCCAAGATGGGGCAGAACAACCTTGCGGAGGAACTCTGTGCCAACTTCCTCATCGGGCATGTCAGCGGGCACTCCGAGCACAGGTCGGAAAGCCTTGCCCAGGTGAGATCGACAATCGTACTGGCTGTGCTTCTGGTAGGCGTGGTAGGTTCTCAACAAAAGCTCGACACGGTCCGTTACGAAAGTGTTGGACATGCCCTTGGAGGAAGCGGCACCGACAATGGCCTCAAAGATTTCGCGGTCGTTGGTCTCGGCAAGTGCCTTGAGAATCATCATCACGGGGATAAGGTATTCATTCTTGCGCCATGAGAAACGGAAGGTGACGTTTCCATCGGAGAGGTAGTGAAGCACGTTGGTCTGCGAAGTCTGATCGGGACGGACGGATCGTATTTGAACACCGAACTTCGTGTAGGTCTGACCACGCTTGACGAAAGAACCACGAATAATGGACATGGGGTAGTTGCGCTTGCCGACGATCAGCATACGAATGAGCTTCTCGTTACCGTTGACGATGTAGAAACCGCCCAGTTCCTCCGATTCTTCCTTGTGTCGAACTAGCTCATCGGGGGTGGCCTTTTCGAGGTGACACCGGTTGGTGCGCACCATGATGGGAACATTACCCAGCTCGCGGACAGACTCCATCCAGTCTCCATTATTGACCTGGTACTCGAGGCGAGCGCGGAGCTTACCACGGTACGTCGCGTGGCGCTCTCGACATTCCGAGGGGTAGATTTCACGGTTTCGGGTGGTGTATTTGTTGGTGGGGGGCAGGGTAGGCTTTTCGAGGAAGATTTCACGCACGCGGACGTTCAAGCGATTCCGCTTAGGCGGGCGAACGCCTTCTGCTTGGCGGGCCTTCTTCTGCTCATATGTTTCTAGTTCACCATCAAGGAAGGTCTTGGTACCGATATCCCTCAATCCTGCCTCGAGGATCTTGCTGTCCTCGAAGAGAGCATTGAAGGAATCGATATGCGGTCGAATCGACTCGGCCAGCGATGGATAAGCCGTGTGATCCGTAGGAGGATTCCTGAACAGGTTCTCCCGTCGCAGGGTGTCGTATTCGACTGACCACTGGGTATCTGTGGCTGCGGGAGCCATGATGGAAAATCGCAGCTCTTAAAAGCCGGTTGATGCGGTATAGGGAAAAAAAAGATGGACTAAACGGCACAATAAATGTGACCGTCAATGTAAAGATAAAAAAAGTGACAATATCGGTTCGATTCCTCCGCCCAATATCATACAGCCATGAGACCACAGGAATTCAACCGACAATGGCAGGCTGCCAAAAGACGAGAAGGCCTGTTCTGCTTGGGGAAATTTTTCGAGGGTGGAGCCGGATGCTTATCATCACGTGGTGATATGCATTATGGCCTGAGGCGCCCAATTGAGGTTTCCCAAAAGTTCGACGTTTTAAGAGGTTCATGCCCGTTCATCCCATCTGTCGCTACTAAAACTCTAGTTCAACTGCAAGTTCCTGACATGCTCTTGAACCCCCTAATCCTAGTAAACTCTAGATTAAACTTGCAACTCCATCAAGAATGTGGAAACCTTTCAAACCTTTTTGTAAACGCCACACGGGCTGAATATGCTGCACAACGCCATTCAAACCCCCTCCATTTTGAGGAGGCTAAGCGCCCTCGGGTCATGTGTGTAGGTAGATCGGTCAATTCTCCATAGAAAATAGTACATATGTAGATCCAATATCCTTTTCCTATTGACATCTGCCGGCAGTTATCCCCTTAAAACTTCCTTTTCCTCTAATAATAGGCCTAAATTGTTGTTTCTGGGTTTGTTACGGTGTGACGATCTTTCTTTTTTTCTTTCTTTCTTCTTTTTCTTTCTAACCTTTTCCTCTTGCTTTTTCTATCTGTCTCGAATCAAGAGATCAACAAGAAATATCAAGTTGCGCAGTTAACAAGGTTGACCCCACCTGGGCATTCTCTGGCTTTTGTCATCCTGAGCTTTTTCCACAGGCTTTCTCTTCATCTGTTCTGGCCTTCTTTCTTCTTTGGTTCTTATTCTACTATACTGTCTCTTTTCTCTTTCTCTTTTTCTTTTTCTTGTTCTTCCCCCCTTTGCTTTTTCCATATCTCTCTTCGTCATGGCCGGCATATTTCGTGCTATCTATGACTGGCTTCTGAGGATGTTCTGGTAAGTGGGCCGTTTGATAGATGCAGTTCTCGGGAGACCACGGCCCGTCCCCGCAGATGAAGCCCAGCTAAGACTCCATACAGGGCCAGTGAGATGGATGTCACCATGATCGGTCTTCAGAATGCCGGCAAGTCTTCTCTGCTGCGTGTGTTGGCGGTAAGTCGATCTGATAATGTCCTTATGGGTCCCGGCTGACCATAACAGGGTGGGGAGTTCACTGTCGAGTAAGTTATAGATGGTCTCACATCTGAGAACTCATCTGGACCCATGTCCTAATTCCTATTCCTTATAGCTCCATCCCGACAATCGGATTCAACACCAAAAGAGTGCAGAAAGGCCATGTGACTTTGAAATGGTATGTTCATCCTTCCCGATCAAGCACGGCGGCGCTAATTACATCCCCGCAGCTGGGATCTGGGCGGGCAACCTCGATTTCGGCCGATGTGGGAACGCTATTGTCGGGGCGTCAACGCGATCGTGTAAGACTGGCTTATTTCCTCATTTCCTCCTTTCCTGTGTCCTCTCCCCCTTCCGGTTGGCATACTAACCAAAGCGAAGGTATATCGTGGATGCAGCAGACCGCGCTGCACTCCCAGTAGCGACAGAAGAACTTCACGACCTGATGAAAAAGCCCACGCTGCATAGCATCCCCCTCCTGGTCCTCGGGAACAAGTCCGATCTTCCAGACAAGCTGTCTATTGATGAGATCATCGAGGCGATGGATTTGAAATCTATCACTCATCGCGAAGTAAGCTGTTATGGTATCAGCGCCAAGGAAGAGACCAATCTTGACGCTGTCCTGCACTGGCTCATTGCTCGAGCTAGTCGATGAGGATGCTGTTCCTCTGTCTGCCAGCATTGACCTTGGACCTTGACGCGATATCCCTTTTGTTTTTCATACCCTCAACTGTCTCGCATTTTGATTGTTTCATATCCCGTAGACTCTAGCATGTTTGGCCCGCAGCCTCGGATGTAACGATGTTGACGATGTTGTCTTTTTTTCCTTGTTGCTCATGGATTCTCGAGTCCCTGATGATGATGTATGTTAATGGTCATGTGCGCTTTGTTTGATCTCTGTTCCTTTTCTTCATCTCTTTTCCCCCTGATTTCTTTCCTGGATCGATATGTAATAGAATGTTTCGGCAATGTTCATAGGGGGAAATTGACAGAAAGTCCAACCTGGGCATGGCCAACATAAATAAAATGAAACACGGACCACTGATGTGTTGGCTGCCAACGCATCGATGCAGAATACGCATCCCCGCCAATGGGCATCTCACATTAATCACATATTGTGGATGATTGTATGAAAGCCGGAAAAATAATTCCGTAGATAATTGCAATATCATAGCTACACCATACTGATCGACACTGCTTGTGTGGAATATACCATGTCCTGCTTATTATTCTCAGACAAATCAAATAAAGTGGCATTAGTCGTACACAAAATATCTAGATCAGTTTGGTAGGCCCTTCAATTGCAGACGGGCCAGATCCGGAGTTGCTCAAAACCCTTTGAAGCGCCCAAAGTAGCGCAGTAACGCCCGTAACATCAAAGCAAAAAAACAAACGAGTGAAATGCGAAGAATGGGATCACTTGCAACGTTTTTCTACAATGTTCGGTCCGTGCTCCTCGTATTCCTTCTTAGAGATCCACATCTGGTGGAAAGTTCCCAAACTAGCCAGGATACTTCCTCCAATCCAGGAACCGAAGCGTCGCTCAGAGGTGTTACCGGGAGCAGTGACACGCACCCTGGGGCCAGGGAACATCTGCATCAGTTCGTGGTTCAGACGATCAGTGAAGCCATAAAGCAAGCTGGATCCACCAGTCACAACGACATTAGCCAGCAGGTGGGGCCGGAGGTCGACGTCAACACCGGCCAAAGAAGCCTTGACGAGTTCCGGGATAGTCTGCGCGGGTGTTGGGGGAGGGAAAGACGAGTCGGGGTCGGGAATGGCAGCCTTGGCATCGAACAGAGATTCCACGGCGCGGAAACGGTCGACGCCGAAGACTTGGTTGTACCCATCCGGGAACTCGAATGGGCGACCGGGGGTAGTTCGAGCCATATCTTCGTTGGAGACGCCCGTGGCACTGGGGGCTGAGAGCCTTGTAGGCCCGGGCCAAACCTGGACAACACATTCCTTGAATTCGGACAGTGTGCGCTCCTCGAGGAGAGCACGGTACGACGCATCGGGTGCCTTGTCCGCGGGGAAGGTCTTGTATTTAGCTTGGGCCGGTTGGCCGGCTTCGACAGCCGACTTCGAGCTGATAAGGTAATGCGGCGTGATTGTGATGGGTTGTGGGGTGTTGGCCTTGAAGATTGCCCTGATCTGCGACGAGATGTATTCACCGCCCAACGGAGAGTGCTGAACGCCCCGTTTCAGGATCATGCCGTCGTGGATCGGGGTAACAGAGAGGTTGGAAGCTCCAATGTCAATAACAAGGGCGGAGGCCTTGCCGGAAGCGAAACTGCGCATGGAATTGGGTCAGCAAATGGTAGACATGTTACAGTAGGCCTGCTATACGTACGCAGCAAGAACACCACTGCGCGCCAGATAAAAGGCCGGGGTATCCCATTTCTCCATTGCGATTTCAATGGTCTTTTCGCGTGCCTTTGCTGGGTTCCATCCAGGCTCTGTCATCAACAATGGGCTGTCCGACAAAGGCTTCTCCTCTGACTCCACCTCCATTTCCGTAGGGAGCTCGTCTGGGGAAACGTCGTTTAATCCGTTCTGGAAGGGGTTGCCCGCTTTCGTGCCGGTGAGTCGCGACGTGAATGAGTGCTCCCAGACTCTCTCTGCCATGTCCCAATCCTCGACGATTCCATCCTTGCCAATCGGGTTGTGGATGGACAGACCGGGGCGTGGGGTAACGAATACGTCGTCGCCAAATACGAGCTTCTCTTGGCCGTCGGCGTTGTATTTTCCATAGTAGGTTGGGATCAGTGACTTGGGAGCATCTTCACCAGCAAAGCCCGCGCGGGTGGTTGAATATCCTGGGTCTAGGACAATAGCCGACACCTCATCTACAGTGCGATAATTAGTATCTTGCGCATTAAGTGGCGTCTAAGAGTTCTTTGGGATTGCAATAGCAGGCGCAATTGGGATGGCATATCTGGGATCACATACCTCCACCATACTCGGCAGCTTGAGGTGGGTTAGAAGGGTTCATCGCGAAAGTTGTGCAGGTATATCTAGGATAAGGGCGGTAGCTGTCACAAGGATCATATGAATATTTTGAATTAAGTCGCCTGGGGACAAATCAAGACGTGACCATGCGTATCGGACGGACAATCAGAGGGGCTGGTTGGAGGCAGGTGAAGGGCGGGTCTTTTTGGTGCGGGTGTAGCTTTGGCTTTGGACCCAAACGGGCAGTTCACGATCAGGCTTAGTCATCACCACTGGACTTGCGTGCTGACTAAGGTAGTTTCAGGACCTTACATATGGCACGTCCTGGGCCCTGGATCATTTTTATGATTAAATATTGGAGATGTACAGAGTATCTGAAAGGAATGTCCATATCGGAAGGCCATATGAGAAAGCAAAGGTAAGTTGATGAGGTACAACCTTCAACGGAGCAAAGATGATCTATTCTGAACGATGCACCCAACAACAACAACATTGAACATTGAAGATATTTCTATTTCACTTTTTTCCTTTGAGGTCGTTCTCACGTCCTGATGCCCTTGTATGTTAATTTGACGTCTAGACGAAAGAATCATTCGGCTTGTTGGGGGTGTATGCAACACTTGCCTGGCATGTCACTAGAAATATACATAGCTAGTCACCAAAAATAGTCAGTCGTTTAGTCGACTTTTATCTTTGCCAAAGCAGAGCCTTGTTAAATTGAATATCTAGTTGGTTTGGGATAATCCTGCAGACCTTATGCTTGAAATAATACTACAATGTCCTCATCCTTTCCTGGGGATGGAAGCCAGAAGGATAAAGATAATTGGCCCCAAATTCTAGATCACCCGCGATTAGAACCCGCCTGTGACTTAGTCGGTAGCCCTTCAAAAAGATAGTCAGAAATAGCATTGGCGCAAAGTCATTATGGTATCGTATGCATATCGAGTAAAAACACATCACATGTCTCAGAGGACCAAGTACATAGAAGTACATATCAAAAGAACCCAGCTTTCCAGACGAGAATAACAATCATTTCTTTCCCGCCTGTGCTTCTTTTTCTCGCATTGCAGCTCTCGCACTGCGACTGCCCCCAAGCTTTGGACCCCGAGGCCCCTCAACATTGGCCACCGGTTTTGCTGCGGGCCGAGTCCGACGCCGAGACTGCATCGCATCCATAAAGTCTCGCCTGAACTGCTCAGCAACTCGGTCATCGGCAGCCTGTTGGTCATCCATCTGGGTTTCCTCCTCATGTTCATCGTAAATTTCCACTATAACAGAGTGTTAGAAAAGACACAGACCATGTAAGATTTCCATTTGAATTCCACACACATTTGCTCTCACGTAGTACCTCCTCCACAAGACGATCTCTTGCGATGTCTGCCTCTGTCCTCTGCTTGCGATTGCGCCATGACTTGCCATCTTGACCAGGGCGACCCGTTTCTGAAGTAGCGTGATCTGCTGATTTCGGTAATTCTCCCTTCTCGGTCATTTGCCGAGTCGCAGCCTCTGTCCGCGCAATATTTCGCAATGTGGCTTCTTGGCCGAGGTCGATTTCGTGGAGTTTTCCTAGCGACGCAGGTTCGCGAGTCTGGTGTCCAGACACTGACAGCCCCCCGGCGACTTCCGCTTGGGTTGGTTGGTTGGGGCCTGAATGATCCGCATTTGATTCAGGCTGGTAGCGCTTAGCCATCTCGGAATCTATGAATGCCATCCTTATCTCGTTAGCCCACATCAAACGAACGGGACGATCAGTTGAAGGAAAGGATTCGTACATGTGCTTGTCAACATCCACTGTCTGACCGGTATATCCTGTGAAACGTTCATTCATTGCTCGTATCTTCTCGTCCTCGGTTTCTCCGACTGCTGGTACTAGCGCCACTTGCTGGGCCTGATCATCTCCTAGTCGTGATGCGGTAGAAAACCCAATGCCACCCTTTCGAACTGCGCGTGGCCGCCGAATATTACTGCTCCCTGGAGCTTGCGAGGCGCTGGGATTGTCATCTTGATTATCGGCCTCTTCGGTGTCTGCGAGCTCAGGATCGGCACGCCGTCGCATGAACTTGCGCTTTTTTGCTGGACGAAATAGGGGCTCGGTTGGTACGGTATCTTCTTGGGGGTCCATTGTGGTCTGCAACAATGTGAACTCGTGTGGTAGGGTAAAGACGAGCGAGAAATTAATTGCCAAGCTGAGGTCATTTCAGCAGCAGACAAACTATAATTCGTTGATTCCCGACCGCCTTTTATTCTGCCCACTTTATCGTGCTTAAGAACCGGGCCGTGGAAATGGAATCATCGAGATACTAGGCGGTCAAGGCCTACTCGATGAAACTGGCTGTGGTAACTTGCCCAGGTATACACCGGCGTTTAGTTGATATGGTTGTTCAAATATAGTTGACGATCTAGTAAAATTTACACCCACAACAGAGCTAGATCAGCCCAAAGAGAGATACATAGCTGAAGTAGATACTGACATGGCCACGCTGGCTAGGTAAGGTAGAACCGACAGGTAATTCTAGCCTTGCACCTCGGGAGTGCAGGACCAGGCTGCTAATATTATGATGTCAGCTTTCTCGAGCCTCGAACGGTATACCATGCGGTATCTCTTCTGCTAGCTGTTATACTCATGTGCACAGTTGAATCCTGTAGCCGACGATCTCATTAACTTTCAATGTAATATCTTCAATCCTAGATGGAGTGTTCGTTTTATATTCGGAATATATTTTGGTTTTCTAACACGAGGTAGTTCGAATTCCAAGATTGGGGAAAGGGACCAGAAAGTGGTCTGACATTAAAAGAAGCAGAGACAATGCCTTTGCTACATGAATTGAAGAATAACCGTCTGTTGTGTGAGGAGAATAAAGTATCGGAGTTTACATTAGACTCTGAACCTTGAAAGTGCCCAGGTGCCCTCCAAGTGGGATTTGACTCTCGGGAAAATGCCAAGGTTTGTGCTTAATTCGCCCCCAAATCGTATTTACCCGAATAGCCTTATATGCCTTGGCAGAGACTCTTACCAGGGTTAATGCAATTTGGATGATATCTTCCAAGACCCGGGAGCTTGTAGCAGGCGATACTGTCTCATTGTACTCCGTAGATGAGTCGAGACAGGGTAAGATGGTACATTGAGTTAATGAAGGGAAATGAAAGTCGAACTTCAAATGTCGTGCTCCATAGGGGGAAACTGGGCCACGCACAGAAACCACATGGATATGACGCGTTTAGTCTCCGGGGCTAATTCGAATTATTAATAATATGAATCCTCCACCTGAAAAGGGCTCAGAATTACCGAGACCGGAACGACTCAGACGGCAAATGTAATCCGTGCCTAACCGATATAGGGTTTTCTCCGACTCATGCATCCCTATCCATCGTAGGTCAATAAAATTCTGGAACATGACCGGGGATTAGCCGGATGGGTCTATGTATTTCTGGTCTGGTCAACAATCGGATTCGATAGATGCAAATAATGTAAGCGCTTCACGAGAGACAAAGAAACACCAGGAATATCCTACTCGGGTAGGTTAGAGCTGGATGAGGCTCCAACCTTGGAAGCTACCTAGATATGCGGTGTAGATGCGAACAAATTTTTTCAATTTGGCCATTAGACAAAAATCGCTGACCCTTACACAATTCACCCTTTGATTATTGGTCAGAGTTTCTACCTTATCATCCTAGACACCTTAGCAGACCCCCGCAAATAATGTTGAAATCTCTGCGGGTGAGCCAAATACGTTCACGGTGTGGAGCTATCTTGCCCAAGTCTTCTCAACAATATTTCCCGGACATCTTTCGGAGACTGAGAACGCGGGAAGGTATCCACCGAATGCCCCGATGTGCAACATACGGAGTACATATGTCATAAGCGAGAACGTACCTAGGTAGGTCACCCGATGAGGTTGAGACTTTCCCTTTTCTTTTTCGTTTCGATGACACAAATCACGATCTGTAACCTTGGAAGAAAGCGTGCCCGGACAAATCCGGAGAGTGACCGAGATGTGCATTTCCCCTCAACATCCCCAGGTGAGATTTGAAGTCAAATCTACTATATCTTGGCACTTGGCAGGGGTGGACAAGCATTTGGGGCTAGCTCAAGCCTTTGACTGGCCTATCAAAGCCGAGCCCGGCCCGAGTTAGGCAATGAGCGGCATCGGAACCAAACCGAAGTTCTATGCCGGCATATGCTCGGAGATTTCTTATTCGTTCTTCTTACCTTTTTCCTTTTTCCTTTTTACCCCAAACCACATCGGACCTTCCCCATCCCGTGTTATAGTTCAGCGTGGAGATCATGGGTTCGGAAACCCGTCTCCGATATTCGGCATTCCCTCCAATCAGCCCTGGACAGCCCATATCATCCCGCCACTTAACTCGCATCTTCGGTCCTAAGCACTCGGATTTAAGCGACTTTTTGATTCGGGGAGTGGCGAAGGTGCGGGATCCTTGTACACCGGGACCAAAACCTACGTGGAGTCGGCGATGTGACCAAGTCACAGTCGAACATTTTTTTCGAAAATTTGATTAAAAGGTGCCACCATGGTGGATATACTCTATGCAGCAATGATATATTCTATCCACTGTGGGATTCTCCATCCCACAGAGAATTTTAATTTTCGTGATGCGGGGTCTCCACGAGAAGGGTTGACCGAAAGCAGGGTATAAACCCATGTAAAAGACCGGCCTCCCTTCTCTCTTCGTTTCTCTCATCCCTCAAGAGTGGCCTTTCCTAGACACTCTCCAACATGTTCACATTATTTCGAGGAAAGGCGCTGAGCGTAGCGCAGGCATTGCTCATTGTAGCACCGGCCTTCATCGTCTTCGGTTATAACCAGTCTGGCCTGGCCCCTTTGGCTTCATTGCAGAGCTGGGTCAGTGTGTTCCCCGAGATCGACACAATCAACACAGAGGGTGCCCTGCACGCGCAACACTCCACAAACAAGGGTACCGTGATCGGATCCTTCCAGATCGGTGCTCTAATCGGAGCCTTGTCGTGTACATTCCTGGGTGACCGACTCGGCCGCCGCAAGACTATCTTCCTGGGTGGTATCCTTACTATCATCGGCCAACTGCTGCAGACTGCGGCTTATGGCCTGCCACAATTCGTCGTCGGCCGTGTCATCCTCGGTGTCGGTGTCGGTCAATTGAGTGTTGCCGTTCCCGTCTGGCAGTCCGAGTGCACGTCTGCCAAACATCGTGGACAACACGTTGTGGTCGACGGTATCTGTATCTGTTTGGGTTATGTCCTCTGTAACTGGATTGACTTTGGCTTGAGCAAAGTCGATGGCGCACTGCAGTGGCGTATCCCGTTGGCCATTTCCTTCTTCTTCTCCCTCACCGTCGTGCTTTCAGTCTTCTTGCTTCCCGAGTCTCCTCGATGGCTCGTGCGAGTTGGCCGTATCGAGGAGGCCAATAGCAGTCTAGCTGCCTACAAGGGTCTGTCCGACGATGATGAGGCCGTGCGCGTTGAAATCGCTGGTATCGAGACCTCTCTCGAGAGTACCGTCAACAGCGCCTCCATCATGGAAATCTTCACCGCCAGCAAGGCTGACGACGAGCGCCTTATCTACCGGTTCTGTCTATGCGTCGCATTGCAATTCTTCCAGCAGATGTGTGGTGGTAACCTGATCTCGACATACGTGTCGACAATTTTCGAAGAAAACCTCAACATGAGCAGCGACCTGGCTCGCATTCTGTCTTCATGCGCCATGACCTGGAAGTTCTTCTGCAGCTTCATCTCCTTCTTCGCCATCGACCGACTCGGTCGCCGAAAGATCTTCATGATCAGCGGTACTGGTATGTCTGTCTGCATGATAGCCCTCGCCATCACCAACAGCTTCAAGGACAACAGAAACGCGTCGATTGTTTCTGCCGTCTTCATCTTCCTTTTCAACACGTTCTATCCTGTTGGTTTCCTGGGCGGTAACTTCCTCTACTGTACCGAAGTCGCTCCCATGCGTCTCCGTGTCGCCATGTCTGCCATCTCGACTGGAAACCACTGGCTGTGGAACTTCGTGGTTGTCATGATCACTCCCGTCGCGCTCGATACCATCGGATACAAGTACTACATTGTGTACGCTGTCATCTCTGCCTGCATTCCCATCTCGGTTTACCTCTTCTACCCCGAGACCATGAACCGCAACCTGGAGGCTCTGAACCATGTCTTCCGCGATGCTCCGACTACATGGGACATTGTCTCCATGGCTCGTCACCTGCCTCAGGGTGAGGCTGCTGAGGTGGACATGTGGATGCGGACGGAGGAGAAGGGTGCTATTGATCAGAAGGAGAATGCTTAAATTATGGATTAAATTTATTGCGACGTTGCCAACTGTATATACTATGATGATGATGATGATGGAATGGGTTGTACTAAAGTACAATTCAAATATATGAGGCCACTAGAATGAGCCCATCAAGAATTTCAAGTTTCTACTAGTTCATTCATTTCCCGCTAAGAGTCGTATGAACACTTAAGTAAAGAATTCGGTCTATGAAGTAATTGATTGCTCTTAAGATCTCCCCGCTGCTGAACAGCACGTACCTATGTTGTAGGTACATATGTAGTCTCATATCGTCCCGATTAGGAAATCAAACATAGTTTTCTCTTCCACTATAGTATGATATACCAGAGGTTATACATCCAATTCACCATAATGTAATTGTTTAGTTTCTGTAGATGGCATTGGCAACTCTTTCAACAACGCCAAGTCGAGTTCTTTGTCTTCTATTCCTGCAACTCTGTCGGTTCCAAGCTTACTATCTTTAACATACCATGTCATTATCATTGAGAAATTCTCGGACCTATTGTTTTCCAAAAGTAAGCTACTCCACTTCGAGTCTCATTGTCTTCCAAGGCTATGTTTGGATCCCTCGTCCATGACCCTCGGGGTATTGTTGATTGTTGATTGTTGATTGTTCATTCTTTGTCTCTTTATTCCTTGGCCCTATTTCTGGTGAACATCATGCTTGATCACGACGAGCTAACAATAAATTCAATAAAGACCATTCAAATGTTCAGTGTTGCCTATATAATTCCCCTTTGCATGTCCCCTGTTCTTCACTCCAACCTCAGTTATCCAACAAGAACATCAGTAACACATTTTATCTTACTTCAATATCTTCACAAAGAATACCACAATGTTGAAGAGGATTCGTCACTCACTAAGATGTTTTCCAAGACGCCAATGTGATTGCCACGACGACAGTCAGCCTTCAGGAGCCCGGCCTAACCGTCCAGTGGAAAAGGCACCAAGACGCGCCCTGCGTCAACCACTTCCTAAAAATGTGGTCAAAGGGGCGGCCCCAGCTGACCAGCTCCGGGGCAGTGAATATGAAAACGACAGTGAAGATGAGGATAGCAGCGATGACTATTACCCCCAAGCTCCCCCAGCCAGCGGGTCTCACAGAGGAATAACACCCGAAATGAGTGAGACGAAACTTGACGATGAGTCTCCATTTGACGACCCATATCCCCTCTCAACCAGCAGTTCCTGCACAGACACAGACACCCCACCCGAGGTAAGTGATACCGATTCCAATAACGCGACTTCATCAGGTGATAACTTTTCTTCCGTCGCAACAAGAAATTCGCACAAAGACATTACTTCCGAGATGAGTGATGCCAGACTCATTGAGTCCCAATATGAATCATTCCCCGATTCAGGAGAAAAATTTATGTTCGTGAGTACGTCTGCTCCGGGTGAATACAATGCCGACGAAGAGGTCTATAACGGAGCTGACGAAGACAGTCTTGGTCTGAACCTTGAAGACGTGGAAATGCACGATGTATCGGTAGGACCCAAAGAACCCGAATATTCCAGAGGATCAGGGTCGACCAATTCAAGCGACAGAAGACGTCGGCGATCCCTGGATAGTCAAGCACGTGCCGATGCCGTATACAGGGGTCTTCATGGATCCAGCGGCAGCAGCAAACGCCAGCGTCTTGCTGGCTCATCCGACACTGCAGGGGGGCGAGTAATAACCGGGGTCGAACCGACTATGAAGGACGTCACGAGGTACAGAAACAAAGGAGCTCAATACCAAGCATGGATTGACGATCCCGAAGAGCCGGGTTGTCGAATCCAACCGGCAACGTTAACTATAGAAGAGATGACCGACAAAGCACAGCCAATGCCTTGGACAATCGATGAATCGTACTACTCAGTCGAGCCCGTGGAGCTAGAAGGTGGTGATGTGGAATCGATGAATATTGCTCGCGGGGGTCCGCGATACCGCTATACATATCTCCGAAGGGAGCTGGGGCCAAACACGCTTGAGGTTAACGAATATGAACATCGGGTGGCTCGTGGTGTTCTTGTTGCTGAGAGGATTTATAGGGGGGACGGTCCTCATTGGAACGAGGTTGCTCGGGCTCAATACTTGCTTGATTTTAACTTGAATACTCTGAGACATGTTGTGTTTATCGATATCGGGAATGAAGAGACAGGTCCATATATACGTCACGAACTCTACCCCAGATTTGGTGTTGGATGGTTACAGGCAGGAGAGGTAAATTGTATGGTATTTAGACATGGTAGTGCTGAGTATCAAGAACTACTCGGTACGAAGTTGGGTAAAGCTGTGGCTTGTCTTGTCCTTTCTTCGTTCCCTAGGGGCACGATGCAGATCACTCGTATCGTCACTTGGTGCGATTCGACTACGCCGCAGATGCGATTCGAGATTGAACCTTTTATTGCTGCGCCTATTGCTCTGGCTACAGCTGCATGATGTATATGATTTGAATAATTGGTTGGTAATAATTTGCATCTACTTGGTGTCCAGGTGTTACTATACAATTCTTGGCATTGCCTTAGAGGTAGAAATTATCATTTTACTATTATAATGTCCTAGATGTGTCCTTTACTAGATGCCATCCTGTGCAAAACGCAGGTACCAACAGGTATGCTTTGCATAAAGGCTTGAGGCCAGGAAAGTTTCAGGCACTCATCAGACACGTTCAATAAAGAACTTATACAAGAATGGCAGATGGTCAGTCGCAGACAACAGAAATAGAAAAGCAACCGATGAGGATTGCAAACGAGATGCCAGCACCAATATCATACAGCATCAGCAATGATAACCTCAGCAGCCTTCTCACTGATCATATAAATAGGCAGGGCGATATAATACCCCGGAATCTTGGGGAAGACAGAAGCATCCACAACACGCAGCCCGTCAATGCCACGAACACGGAAGTCAGAATCCAGCACAGCCTGAGGATCCCCATCTTCCCCGATAGCGGCAGTGCAGCAGGCATGGTGGCCCCATGCTTCCCGCTTAATGAAGTCTTTCATCTGGCTCTCGGTAGTGACATTGGGACCTGGCCAGACCTCTTCAAACCCGCCATCGAGGGGAATAAGGTCATCAAAGATCGTTCGGGAGAACTGCATCGCCTCGTACACAGCCTGAAGATCCTTCTCATCTGCACCATCTGAAGTCACTCCGGAATCAAACGAGTGGAAGTTGATAAGGGGCGTATCACGCGGGTTAGTAGATCGCAGCTCAACCGTGCCAGCGTTATTACGGGAGCGCGACTTCAACGTGATCCAGGTCCAATGCTGGGCATTTTTGAGACCTTCGTAGGAGTAGTTGGGATAATAGCCGGGGAAGTTGGCCGGTGCTCCTGAAATCAATAGATCGGGCTCGTCCTCTGCGACAGAGGACTTGCGGACGATGGCAATGGCGATTCCATTGGTGGTATAGGTGCCTTTGAAGAGGGGGTTGTTCTCATACTGTTCGAGACAGGGGTCGGGAAGGGAATACAAAAAGGTACACTTGGACGTGAGGACAAAATCAGTGGGTGACTTGCCCACTGTGCCTGTCTCGTACCGGTCCTGAAGATTACGACCGACGCCGGGGAGATCCACCAGGGTTGAAATTCCATGTTTGGATAACTCCTCCTTTGGGCCAATACCACTCAGCTTCAGCAGTTGGGGAGTGTTGAACGAGCCTGCAGACAGAATCACTTCACGAGCAGCACTCACGCTACCTGGTGTCCCGTTTGACGATGTCTGGGATGCCCGGGGGTCTGCGCGGTAGAGGCTCTGTCCGCGAAGATAGTCAACACCGGTAGCCCGTGGCTTAGCGCCGGTGGTATCGAACCGGAGTTTTGTTACCAGGGTGTTCAGCTGGATATCAAGATGATATTTTCGCGAACCGTCCGGGTTCTCAGCGTTGACTGTCTTCATGAGGAATTCTCGAGGGCCTGTCCGCTTGTACTCGGGGACATCCACGGCGAGAGGCACTTGGTATGGACCCTCCGCGTAGTCGCGTGAGGGGGAGGGGTTGTTCAGGTCGCGCAGCAGGACTTCTGCAAGGCCCGTGACCGTGGTGATCAGTTTACCCAACAGTGTTTTACCCGCGGCGGTCGCACCGGCGAGGATCAGGGACAGAAGCTTTTGGTCTTCGATGACGAGACGCAAGTCTGTAAGACTCGTTGTGAGCCATCCGTCGAATCCGTGGCCCACCAAGCTGCTGGGCAGGTATCTGTTGCGCTCTAGTCTTGTAAAGTATTGTCGCATGTTTGAGGCGGACCATGAATCATTGCCTGTGAGACTGGCCAGTTGCTCCCAGTCATTCTCGTACGGGTAGATAGTACTATCAAGGCACTGGTTAGCATATGATAGTGACGTCGGATAGACACCGAGAAGATATGGCTCACATCATGGCATTGTGAGCAGAGCAACCCCCCAACGTGCCTGCTCGAGGGTATAAAATTCCCAAGGGCTCGGAGCCATTGGGCGCATTGGTTCCAACATGAAGGTCGCCGGCAGGAGTCCGATAAGTCATCTTGGAGTCTTCTTCCTGACGAGTCAAGTTGGAGTAGTGGTTCACGAAATAATCCCATCTCATCGGTTCGTATTCGGTGGACTGGAGTTGCAGAGCGGGGACAATCTGCTGAGTCGCGTTTCCCTGGTCATCCCCTGCCTCTAGAAGAAGCACCTTGTATCCTGCAATGGCCAATCGTGCTGCTACAGGGCCGCCTCCAGCACCAGAGCCAACGACGACATAGTCATACTCAGTAGCGGAATTCTCGTTATCCGAAGACCGCTTGTGCAATTTATGATGTCCATGATCACTAGATTCCGGCGTTAGTCTTCTGTGTCATCAAGATCCGAGCAGGCGCCGGAGATTGGAGGTGCACCTACGAAGCCAAGACGACCGAAAGGGTGGACAATAGTCCAACTACTGCAGAGAAACGCATAAAGGAGAAAAGACGGAGACGTTCTCCGAGAATCAAAAGCAACCAAAAAAGCAGAACGACACGAAACGATATCACGCAAAAACAGACAACGAAAGAACCGATTCGGGGTCTATTAATGACCACCAAACCCTTCTCCTGACTCTAACACAAGACCATAAAAGCAAAAGCACGGCGGGCATGCCTAGTACGATATTTGGCCACGTTGTTGGGCATATTCCTTCAATTTCCTCGTGAAGGCGATCGACATAAGCTTCCACTTTGTGCATTAGCCTGTATCATGCATGGATAGCCATCCCGCAGCACGCCACTGCGGCCTAGTAACAGACTATTCCTATAAATCATGTATATACGAAGTAACAATGGTTCTGACTCGTATTGAACTTGGCAAAGTATACATGGACATTGATACTTTTCGCTTGTGGGACTGGCCAGCCAATCAATAGTATTCTAAATCCTGACCTCTCGTGCCGACTTGCTAGCGTCTTCTCTGCCGCTTGACATGCCGATCATACAGCCCCCCGAGGAAACTCCAATCTAACGGTGAAGCTAGACTTATTTGGGTGTTCATGTCTTTTATATGTAACAATGATACAGGGGGCCGCGTGGAGTACATCGTAGACGTCCGGCCCCTACCTAGGTAAGCCACATTAACGACTAAGTGGATTGGGGTGATATCCACTCTCATTGTGAGATCCAAAACCTAACTCAACCTAGTTTCCCGGGAGTTGTCTCACTCTTCGGTTAAATGGTAAAAGCGTAAAGTATTACTCCATGAAAGCTCCAGCCCCTTATTGTTGTGCAGAACTGGGGATGTACAGCAATTGCACCAAAACCTGCTGCATTATCCTCTACGTTATATGGGGTTAACTTCATATGAAAAAAAGTACAATGTGAGTTCTGAATAATTATTGGTTAGTGATCAGTTGAACACATATCTGAAAAATATAGACATCAAGAGAGATATTGTAGTTCGGTGCCCAGGTGGGATCCAACAATTACATAAATACAAGGATATAAAATGCAAACAAAATGAAGGGAATGAAAGTAATTGCCCTGCATAAAACGACCTCCCATCTTCGCCCTAACTACACCGGGTGTGGGTGGTGTAGACGGGCTTCATCAGAGGTGTCTATGTCATCCAGCGGGTAGAATTGGCGATCAGGATTCTTATTCTGGACAGGGACAGCTGCAAATTGAGACCCATTCCCGCGAGAATGAGAGTCCATAGCGTATGATGACTTGGCTTTAGCAGAATCGCCAAAGAGCCCGGGAGATACACGACGTAGTAGAGATCGAATGGCAGGCAGACAGGCACAGATAACGCCAACGTCGCATTCAATAGTACTCCAATATCCGACTGTCACGTAATCCCCTTATAGATATTAACAATTGCCCACATTGAAAGAGGAAGGGGAAGAAAAAGAGATACTCACACGTTAGGTTAGTGGTAGAAGCAAAGTGAATCAGTGAATTCAGCCGTAGGATACTGATAAGGGTGACACTAAGCTCAAGAGTTAGTTATTGACATTGCGGAGCAGGATGAAATAGGGAACGCACAAGATGCCCAGACTGAACATGCACATCACATATGATTTTCGTTTCACGGAAAGGTTTAGACCGTATAGCTGGCGCAGTGGAAGCACCATGACGATTATATCAAGGACCATGTTGAGTACTGCCGCGGCCCAGCCCTGTGCATTGATATGGTTGCACTTATAATTCTCTTCTTCATACCAGCGGTGCCACGCTCCGGGTAGAGGTCGACACTGGAACACCGAGATCAAGACAAAGGCAATCCAGTAGCCGACGTTCAGTGCAATGGCCACATAAGTTGCTATCCGGAACCTCTGATCAGGGAAGATACGAAGGTAGAAGAAGCAGATTGATATTTTGGTCAGCGGCAAAATACTCAAGTAGAGCAATTCATCCCAAAAGTAGACCTGGTGCAATTAGACAACTTTCCTTGGCAAGTGCATCAAGCCAGGACTGTGGAGTACTCACATAAAGAATATGGGTGATGTTGTCGAAAGGAAGGGTCCACATATCCTTTCCTAAACCTGAATCGGCCACTATAAGAATTGTTAGTCAAGTGAAGATGGTTTAACCAGGTGCAAGGGGAACCATACAGACAACTGAGAGTGCAGAAAGTGGAATGAGAAGAGCCTGTTAATTTCCAGTGAGAAGGAAAATCGGTTTCGAGCAAAGGGGAGATTGTATATACCACCGTCAACATCATTGTCCAATCATCCGCGCCAAAAATACCACCACAGCAGCTTAATCGAGCCAGCATGCGAAGAATGAAAGCGACAAGGGCTACAATTCCACCTGCGACCCCTGCATGGGAAACAATCTTTGTGTGGTCCCGGATAGGGGCCCCGCACGCTGTTGAGGTGACATTTTTTGTAGCTTGCATATGTTAGCAGTCATGACCAGTGGGGAGCAAGGATGAAACATAGACTCACTTAGTGATTCTTTAACTGTGCAACTGACAAGAACGCATTTCTGCAGAACGGCCGTGTAATGTGCATCACTGCATAGACATTTCTGGTTGGTTGGCTCGCAGTACGATTGTGACACCGAAGTCGTCATACAATCCAGCTTCATAGGTCAGTGTTGTCAACTTCGCGCCAAAGGAGCGATAGAAAGATTGAAGATACCTACCGCACACGAGGGTAGAACGGCCGCCAACTGTTCCATCCCTGCTATAACAGTCGCTGCGAACAAGGCGGCCACGAGGGCTGCTGCACCAAACAAACGCATTGTGAAGACTAGGCGATAGGATGCATTCGTGATCAAGAAACTGACAGAGAGGATTTGGAGTGAATTTGACCAGGCGAGTCAGGAGAATCTAATCTTATGAGATACATGATGATCACTTGACTAGGATATAAGAGTTTGTTAGTTTAATGTACCTCCACGTTGGGATTGTTAGCGCATGAACAACTCAAGCTTCAAGATTAAGTGGTGGCCCACGTTTATCCTCGCGGAAAAATTGCCATTCTACAGAGGACTCGGTAATTGTCTAGATGTTTAGACATCCGATCTGTTATTAACAGTGCGGGAACTGTTTTGACTCTCTGCCAAGCATCTAACTGTGGCCTGGAAGCAGTCCACATCTTTGGGATTTCCTAAACTAGACGACGAGAGTACAAAATCTTTCCATACAACCATTCAGCCGGTAGTCTTGCACGACTCTTGGGACCCATCGTGAAGTTGCCCAATGTGGTCTTTCACTCTTTTTAAGGTTCCAGCCGCGAATGTGGCTGAATTAGAAAATTAGAAAATTGAGATCTACACAGATACGAGCCTTCCCCAACTCTTGGCCCACTTTAGACGTTTTAGGGGCCCACAAATGGGTACAAATACCGGGCTGGATGTTTATCGAGCAAACCAAAGAGCCTGACAAGCCGCTGTGGGACTTTGGCACTCGGCCCTACTCGGAACGGGCTTATGCGTTCCATTTCCTCTAATTGAGCCTAATTGTCTACAGGAAGACCCGCAGGCGGGATAGGATCCGGAACAATGACTACCCTAGCCCTTTGTCTCTCCGAATCCCCGGAGACGATCCGAATACCTATTATCTAAAGTGGGCCCATAGTCCTGCTATCTGAGGGAAAGATCGCTTCAATACGAAGTATTTACGATATACATACAACCTACGGGCTTTGATGGGATTTGGTGAGGGGTGCAGATCCAAAGACTTGTGTTGTATAGCTCAAAGGCCTGGTGCTGTGGTGCTGTGATAGACACTGTTAGGCACTGTTATTGAAGTTATTGAACTAATATTTGAATTTATCAAGGAGACCTTTGCTAAGATTCGGCTCACCGGAGGCATGCGCCAAGTTTCATCTCCGCCACAAGAGCCTTCCGACATTCCCAAACCAGAGCCGATCAGCATCGACTTACAAATATATCCATAATTCAGCCGAGATATAGCCACACAAATGGCCATGCAGAAATCAGGGGCGTGTACTCCGTACTGCGCTATCCAGAGCTTGTGACAGGGGTGCTAAACGAGAACGAGATGTACAACAGCGGAATGCTTCACGAAAGAAAGAGCGGGGGGATGAAGCTGACTCTTGACATTAAGTGGGACTGTTAATTTACGATATACATACAAATGTATTCTGTGCAATACGGCTACCATACCGCTGGCCAGTTGTCCCTACGATGTGCTCCATTGGGCCATAATTGCAAATAGTCTACTCCGTACCGTGGACTCGAGCGCTAGGACGGGGCCATTCAGGGGATCAACATTTCTCAGCATGTGTGCTCCGTACCATCCGAAGAGTTACCTAGGCACAGAATTGCCGCGGGATATCTAAAGAACTCATTATTTTATTCCCCTAGAAGTGTGTTCTTCAGTCGCTCTTTACATGATTCCTGAGATCACCGGGGCAAACTAGAATTTCCAGCGGAGGACTAACATATTCGCTCATCATGCGCATCGTCACTCCAGGGCTGCTGGTCTGGCCACTGTCGCTCCTTACCCTAGCATCGGCTTTCCCCGGATCAATGAATGGCCATTCAGGACATCAAGGCTTGCACAAGCCTTGCCCATATGCCAACATCCAGGACCAAGCCAAGCCGACGACGGAACATGAAAAGCGGTTTCTCTTCAGTTTGATGAAATCGCCTGTTGATGGTATGGCACAAAGGCTCCCCCGAGCTGTCACCATTTGTAACAAGTAACTCTAGTTACCGGCGAACATGCATTCCAACCCCCGGATTTTGAAAACGGTGACCAGCGAGGCCCCTGTCCAGGTCTCAATGCACTGGCAAACCATGGGTATATTCCGCGGAGCGGAGTGGTATCGGTAGGTTATTCCCGTGTGACTGGTGTCGAATCCTAGGCTAAGCATGAAAAGTTCACAAACGTGATTGCAGCAATCAACAAAGGTACCATTGCGTCATGAGATTATCGATGCAGCACATCCTAACATCTTCCGTATAGTGTATGGCATGGGCGTCGATCTTGCCACCATCCTAGCAATCATGGGCACCGTCTGGACCGGTGACGTGCTGTCCCTCGATCCGAGCTTCTCCATCGGTGGTCCCGATACTGGCGTTAACAACCTGCTGAACAACTTAGGTGGCGTCCTCGGTTCGAACACCTCACCTGCTTGCAAATCCCGGTCGATCGCTAACACCACCTGCAGGCGAACCCCAAGGCTTGATTGGCTCGCACAACTTCATCGAAGCAGACTCCTCCAACACTCGTGACGACCTCTACGTTACCGGAAATAGCTGGACACTGAACATGGACAAGTTTATGGCTTGGTATAATATGTCCACCGACGGCACCTATGACATGAGTCTCATGGCCAAGCGCGCAAAGATCCGTATGGACGAGACTATCCATACAAACCCGGATTTCTACTATGGACCCGTGACGGGGCTCATTGCGCGCAACGCCGGTTACATCTTCCCAGGTCGACTGTTCCGAAATCACTCTGCTGAAAATCCAGAGGGAACACTGAGTAAGCTGACTCCAGAGATTGTGGAATCCGACTGAATATGCGAGATTTGCTAACCCCCATGCTAGCTAAGAGCCACCTCCGGAGTTTCTATGGTATTTACGGCCCAGAAAATAATCTGACCTACCGCGAAGGATGGGAAAGGATTCCTGAGAACTGGTACAAGACTCCTGTGGACTACGGCCTTATCTCGCTCAACTTGGATGTCATTGACTTCATATTGAAATATCCGGAACTCGGAAGGTATGAGACCCTGTTAGACTCCCCGTGGCGATAAATTTCTAATGATTATTGGAATATAGCATTGGAGGAAACTTGGGTGAAGTAGACAGCTTTGCGGGAGTTGATCTAGGGGATTTGACAGGTGGTGTCTTGAACCTGGCTGGCATGCTGAAGGACAATAACTTACTGTGCTTCGTGACTGAGGTACTGAAGTTTGCCAGCCCCAACGCGCTTGCAGGGATATACTCGACCGTGGCCAAGCCGCTGGAGTTTGTCACTAACATCCTCGCTGTGCCTTTGCTCAACCTTACTTGTCCGGCATTCCAGGATCTCCAGATGGGAGGGAAGCCACTATGGGAAGCCCTTCAAGACAACTTCCCCGGTGCTATGAAGAGCAATCGTGCTCTTTAGACGTTATGGGTCCGCTGGGATGGATTGGGTGTACTATTAAATAAGACGGTTGAGCTAGGATCTTTTAGTAGAATATTCCGTTGATATTTCATTAATACAAACTGACTTGCCTTCATGTGGAAGCCCGAAACGGGGATATCAAGGAACTAAGACATGTAAGTCCTAGTTGGGGATTAGGATTCGGACATATGCAGGGGGATATGCAGGCTGGCATTTTGTGACCTGAGTATACTTGTTTGTATTCTAGGGTTGACTGAATTAGTAGATCGAGGGAATTGCTGATGAGTCGTGAACTGGGATCTTATCCACTATGCGGCTCAGTGGTTTAGTGGGATAATTCATCTTTCGGGAGAAATCTCTGGTTTCAGAATTACCAATATAGATGAGGTCCCGGGTTCGATTCCCGGCTGAGCCCCAATTTTTATTCTTTTTGATCTCAAAATTTCATACACCTCCATTAGGAGCGGCTGCATTATAGTTTTGAAGTTATAGTTATTATAGTTATTGATACTCATGCATATATTCTCGAGTACGTGCATATTTACCATATGTACGTAGAATCTGCCAAGACCACGGCACTTGGATAACCACGGGTTAGGAAGGTACAAATCTGCATGGGGAAGGAGCCACCTGCGCAACTTCATCTCATAGAGACGAAACACATTGCTTTGGCTTCAGGACCTCTGCATTTTCTTTCTTTGTAATACCATTGTAGCGGATCTGGCTTCTTCGATTCTGTTCCTTTGAGATCTGGGAAATTCTCCGATCAGACCCCTCGAAATCATACAAAGAACTCTCGTCTGCCAAGGTCACTAGGCCCTATTAAACAGAAGTCGCGCATCGTGTAGAGAACTAATTGGACCGTCCGGCCAACGACAAACCAACAACAGACCAACAACAGACCAACGACAAACCACGCTCAATCACGCTCATGCAACTAAGCGATAGCTCTAAACTATCGTACGCGCCTCGCAACGGAAGCGAATGCTCGGACGCAGCGCTCAGAATTATCTACACATTAATGGGCGGCTATAATGGCTAGGATGACAAGGAATGTTTAGTGTCGGGGCAGTGTCCGTACTAGCTATGCGGGGTTCGGTGCGCCCTGCCCTGTGATTCCGACATTGGGGCTGTCACTCTGCATTTGCCTGTATATGATTGTACCAATCTATATCAGTTTAGTTAACTTGAGTTTGACCCTGGCGCGAGACTATCCTAGACTCCTCGAAAGTACCATTGCCGGGGGTGTAACCCAAGACATTCCTGGACCCTAGATAGGAAAACAGTAATGCCCTTTTTTCAACTGGCATTCTACTATTGGACCTACATATAAGGATGCATTTCCCGGCCTTCGATTTTTGGATCTGGTCTACACGTCTATCCATCCAACTTCTTGATTCCTATTCATAATGCGCTCCTTGTGGACGTTATCGGCGCTGGCGCTCTCAGCCGAAGCCATCAAAACAACAGGATGTCCTCTTTTAGGACCAGCATTCCCTGCCCCTACCGCTCTGTCAGAGGATCCTACTTTTTCCAGCAAAGCCGAGGAACTGACCTCAAAGCTCAATGAAGCCATCGAGGATGGAAGTCTACCTGGCATATCATTCGCAGTGCAGGTCTTCAGCAGCGAAGAGGACCATTCAGCATTCGGTTTCTACCACACAGATGATCCAATTAAAGTTGGATCTGTGGGGGCTAAAGAGGTAGACGAGGATACCATGTTCCGAATTGGCAGCATATCAAAGCTGTGGACAATGTATCTCTTCATGACTCTGGAAGGAACGCGGTACTTCCACGAGCCCGTCTCGAAATACGTGCCTGAGCTGCAAATAGAGTACAGCCTGGCGCAAGCAAAGGACAAAATTAATTATTTGCAATGGAGCGATGTTACAATCGGCGAACTGGCTAGCCACCAAGCGGGCCTTGCAAGGGACTGTATGACGACCCATACCCCGATGACCCGAGTGGGCAATGTGAAAAAGAAACTGAACTTGAATTCTAGATGCATTTGGTGACCTCGGATTCAAGTCGGATTTTCTTCAAAGCATGGGCTTCCCTTCGCTTCCAGAGAACGATCGGTTGACTTGCGGGAGTGAGTACCCGTGCGATAGGCAAGGTAAGTCAATTTCGTGTGCTCACGCTATCGCTCGAATTATTTGCTGACAGAGGGGATGTTTTCAAGAATTTTTCCGTGGCATTCTAAAAACGCGTGAGTAGGGTGATTCCTCTGAATCTAGGTATACCCCTAACGTGGTCTATTAGATCCCTTGACTTCAACATCACAGACACCGATATACTCCAACGCAGGATATCAAATTCTGGGGTACGCGTTGGAGTCAATCGCAAACGCCAACTACGAAGAAATATTATGGGACCGTCTTATCAGGCCGCTCAACTTGACTCGGTCCTGTCTTAAGATCCCGGACCCTAGCTTGGCGGTGATCCCCCACAATGAGACTTTCAGTTGGTTTGGATATGAGATTGGCGAGGAGGCTCCGTGAGTGCTAATAAACTGTTTGATGTATACCTAACTTACAAATTGCTAGTGCTGGAGGCATGTTCTCTTCCGCAAATGACATGGCCACATTCGGCCGCGCCGTTCTTTCCAGCACCCTTGTTGACCCTGCCGTGACAAGGCGGTGGATGAAGCCGCTAACACACACGTCATCCCTGCAACATTCCGTAGGTGCGCCCTGGGAGATCTATACATTTTTGACACCTCGTCGGGTCGACCTGTACACCAAGGGCGGAGACATCGGGCTGTATTCCAGTTCTATTGGTCTTTCGCCGGATCACAATGCCGGTTTTACAGTTTTAGTTGCTGGTGGTAACTCCCACGCGATGGCATCGACAATCGGGGAGATGGTTGCGGATATTATGCTTCCCGCGTTTGACGAAGTCGCCAGAAACCAAGCTCTCAAACGCTTTGGGGGTACGTATGCTTTGATGAGCGGCTCTTCCAATTCGTCGATTACCATCGCGGCCGATGACGGGGTTGGCTTGGTAGTCTCATCATGGATCAGCAACTCGGTCGACATGATCGAGTCTTTGATGGGTTTACAAGGAGTGACCGACCGCTCTGAGATAAGCATTCGTTTACAGCCTAGCGGCCTTGAGACGCCAGGAAAGATCTCCTTCTTGGCTGTTATCTATACACTTAGTGCACCAAGAGACGCTGGGCCCCTTGTTGGATCCTGCTTTTCGTGGATTTTACTCGACTCCTTGGTGTATGGCAACGTCGGTCTTCCAGAGTTTGAGTTCGCACTGAATCATGATGGCTATGCGACGAGCTTATCCCCTCGGGCATTGCGCGTTACCCTCCCTAGAGTTTAAGGGGAGAAGATCTCATTTGTGATTGATTGGTCATGATGCATCGAACTTGGCGATTGGTTTATCTCTTACTGTACATAGTTACTCTACGTACCAGCGCTAAGAAGTCGATTAATTATGTCTGGACTTTTGAGAGCCCAAGCTAGGAATTCCATAGGACACCATGCTCCAATATCGACGCGTCGCGTTCTGGCCTCCTTCGTCGAGAGGAGGTCGCGCGTGTCTTCTTGCGTTTCACGGCGAAATAGACTATTTTGATTACCCCCTTGGAGACAAGCTGAGCCTAGAAGTCTCCCGTTAGGTTTGATGGCCCGGGTATGGAGGAGGTCTGGTGGAAGCACTTTGAGACCGTAGCAAGAATCGCGGAAACGGGTCGTGTAATTTGATGGGAGCAGTAGGGCATGTATACGGGCCGCGGCTGCGTTAAAGCATAGGATGAGAGACGGCGGCCAGGGTGGAGGGGAACAGGAGTACGAAAAGGGGGAGCTTGCCAAGAGACCCGACTCAAGTGCAGTGGATCTCTTGGCAACCTTGGCACAGGACAAGGGGAAACGAGGAACGTTTTTTGGTGGGGACTGCCTGCCTCTTTGGGAATATAGTCCTTCTAGCTCAAGTCCAGGCACCACACTACACCTAGGGACCTTACATATTGCAATACATCCATGCCCAGGATATGTTCCATGGCATACATAGGGTGCAGAGCCCTGCAGGTGCTTACTGGATGGATCTAATTCCAGAAGACTTCTGAGGAATTATTTGAGATGACACTCAAAGAGGACATCCGGATAGTCCTATAAAAAAGGTGAACAAAGATACCCGGAGAGTGCAGCCGTGGACCTAAGGAAATGCTATATAAATGCTAGAAAAAGACGGGAACACCAGCTACTACTGGTGGAAATCGAGAAGCAGTTGTTTTATTCGCATTCAAAAAGTTGACGACTGAGGCCTTTGACGGTTACATGGAACGGTTCTCTCTCGCGGGACTTTGAGCTCCTCGCCTCCCGAGTGCAGAGTACCGATCCCGTGAGGCCGTGGCTTTCACTGACGCCCTATGTATGATGCCCATTCGGAACCAGGTGCAGCACTACAATCACACCCGTCTCCGCGATGTTGGGAGCCTGCATTCGTGGTGGATGCAGTGGCGAGCTGGAAGCGGACGTCTTCTTTCATAGCGCCAAGTGTGAGTTCATGTTGGACGGTTCAATCGTTTTGCAGCTTGCAGATTTTGCCTCACCTCACTCTTCCTACACTCTCACATTCTATTCGTTTCACTACCCAACAATTCGACCACAACTGAAACAACTGACGTGGCTGAGGGTAATAGACGCAATTCCAACACCCCATTACCCGTGCCGTAACCGAAAGCTTAGCTGGACCAAGCAACAGCAGCATTTGCCAGACACAATATGGCCTGCCACTCAAGGGACGAAGACGACTACAAGAGAATCATTAACCCCGAAATGACCAGGAGAAGTTCGGTGGCTTAAACAGGCGAAGTTACTTCCTGGAAGAGAACTGAGAACACGCCAACGCAAAAACTCGACGCACGACTTCTCCCACGAATTCTTGCAAGCGTCCTGTGATACTCTCTCCGTCTAGCAATGGCGGAGTTCAAAGCCCAAGCTCCATCTGGCTCAAACTCGATCTGACGACCGTGGACTGCGGAATATTCTAGGTAAATCTCTTCCTGTTCGCAGACCTTACTCCTTTGCTTACACACTTTTACGTCAGATTGGGAGTACATGGACGTCATGAATTTGAAGTACGGAGTTTTGGCTGGAGCCGACCAGAGGACACCAATACAGCATTAACACTCAGACTGAACAAAAGGAACCCGTTCATAACCCTCGAGTAAGCTGGAATGGGACGGGCAAAACCAGCAAACACAAAAAGTACAACGTGTCATTATTGCTAAGGGTGCCCAGTCGGGGAAGCATTGCAGTTTCGAACGTCCCGTTAGTCGTCCTTTTCGAGAAACTCGTGCGACGAGCTAGGTTCTCTCCAGTCGAGACCGTTGGTGTGGAAGAGCTTGAGGCCGTTTCAGGTGTTGCAGATGGAACCTGGTTTGTCCAAGGTTTCTAGAGCAGCTCCCTGTATGTGAATAACCTCATCCCTAAAATGGCCATTACCAACTCTATCCACCTCGAGACGCACGTAAGCAGCGTTGGTGGCATCAGTGTGATTTGGGGCCCGAATTCAGCCAACAACCTGTCGTCGAACGCGGAGGACTACAACATGAGACGGAGCGTATTGTAGGACTCCACAGACAACATGGGTGGAAGTGCACCTACCCAAAAGCTACAGGACGACGGTCCTCTGCGCTCTCAACCAAGGTCCGAATACAACTTGAAGTACTTGGAGCATTGAGGTACAGTTGCTGCCGTCACCACACCCACTACCTTTTACTGATACCCAACGTTCCTCTTCTAGTTATACCAGCTTTGTCACTTTCCGCAACCCTCACATGTGGAATTCGGCTTCGGAGATCGGAAACCACATTATCTGACAGAGAGAATACTCTGGGTGTGTAAGAAGGTTCCCGAGCTCATGAAATCCGAATCATGATCCTGCGATCTCTTGAAGGTACCAATGAATCTGAAGCTAGTAGCTTAAATTTCAATTTATGAACCCAACGCGTAAACAACCCTGTATGTCAATCTCTGCCTGGATACAATTTACTCACAGACTCCAAGACGTTGAATCAAAGGTATTGAACGTAGCGATTCCTTCGTCGCAACCCTAGTGCACAAGCTCCCACTCCTCACCAGCGTACTCGAGTTTGTAAACGAGGGTTGGCACTGCGGTGTTTTTGAGTTTCTCATCCCAGGCATCCCCGAAGTCTCCATTGTAAAGCTACCTAAACTGAACCGGAAGGAAGTTGCATTGACCGACACAGATTGACCCATCACACCGATGTTGTGGGATCCACTAGAGCTCAGTGCAAGTAGTTGGATACCGTCTTTCAAGGACAGGGTGATCATTTTCCGGTGCTGGTGAAGGTTTTCCCGAGTCATCGCGATTGATTCGGAATTTGGTTGCCTTTCTGGTATCGAGAGTGATGAATCCATTGTTTCCGTTTCTAATGGACCAGTACAAGTGGGGTGTTGTCTTGGTGTGAATGTAATACGCACCACCTGAGACATATTCCATGTTGGATGTTGCGTCATTGGGAATGACCTGCGTGGCGCCAGTGGCATGGTTGTTGTCATATCCGCTGATTCGGGCAGCCATGGTAGTTGCCATGAGGTCCTTTGCATTTGAACCAATGGAGTACTAAGGGCGAGATTCCGGTGTAGCGGCGGGGAACGCCCAGAACTGAGGACCGTATCTCACGACATCGCTAAGCGGATTGACAGTGCCAGGAGTATGGTCGTGACGCATCGGTTGTATAATTCGTCCGCATATTGTCCGTTACGTAGGGAAGACGAAAATTTCACGGCCATTGTCTTGGTTTCCAGTCCAACTGAGGTAAACATGGTAAACCATGGTAAGTATTTGTATCGTTTCTGGGACAGGATGCTATTCACCTTGCAGTTCCGAGTATGTCAATGAATTTGGACCTTATTGTTGCTTTATGATCCTTTGAGGGAAGAGATGATGATTGACTGGAGTAATGAGTTGAATTTTACGGGAAATAGCAGCCCTTTTATAGATGAATCCCTCGGAGGATTCGGATACTCAAGCACGTTCTAGCCACCTCTAAACGAAGCGCTGAATATCCTTCATGCAAAACGCATTAACATACTAGACGTGATTCATGCATCTTTAGATGCACACGGAGTACTCCGTAGGTGACAATGTACGATGGATGATGAGTGAAGGTGAGCTGAACGATGTGGCAAACGGAGCAGAATAATACTTGCATATCCAGCTAGATGTTTCAAGTTAATCAACTGCGCCTCTCTGAGTGAGGTTCCCGTTCTTGCCGACTAGACATTGTCCTAGATGTGACCGCACGATGCACCTGATTGAATTTACAACGGTGCAGATACGGTACAGCTGTGGGTTCGACAAGTAGTCAATGTGGATTTGGTTAACCCCGGAAGAACCAAATCAGTTATGAACAGAAACCTATCACCTCGACTACAAACTATTAGACAGTTTCTGCCTAACTAAGAGAATCGGCATGACACATAAACTGCACCATCTACGTTGGACCCACCAATGTGGGGGAGCTGAAAAGAAATTGACGCATGTGAGCTTGTCTGAATGGGGCAGCCAGGGACCTTGGACCAGTCAAATAATGATCGTAGATCAGCTACGTGAATCATGCGTAGCACTGAGATACAACTGCGGAGTACTCCGTGATAAAAGTGAGGTCAGTAGATTTGTCAAGACTATACAATATCGGTTTAACTATAGAGTTTTCGGCGTGACTGTCTTTAGTAAGACGTTATAATACAGAAATGTCAGCAGAACTGGCCTTAGAAGCAATATTGTTCCAGCAGCAGTAGAATATAGCAGCTACTAATAAGGTACCTGAGCGGATATGCGGAGCTAAGGCTTGCAGGAAGCGCTAAATTGAGATGCGTTATCCCAATTGGGAATACCTGCATAAGTACCCACACCAGCCACTAAAAATGTATCATGTCCATGCGGAGATCTCCGCGGGTGGAGCAGGGTTCCCATGGGTAGTATCGAAGCTAGTTCATCTACGGAGTAGTTCACTTTGTATTAAATCGCCAAACAGTGGACCCTGCACAATGTGATCGCCGATATGCCGATAGAGTTTTCAGAAGAAACAACGCATTGTAAACCTCGTAAAAAAGGAGTTCCCAGATGACCCGCCGCCACTATATTGCAGAGAGGGAAGTGTAGTGGCTGGCTGGGAACAAATGTAACAACCTAAGTTGCTAGGTTGCTAATCCACTATGCAGTACCTGTGGACAGAACGCAGATCCAGGATATGCAAGTTCACCGATGTATCATGGGCTACACGAGATAGTAGATTGTGACATATTAGAAGGTTCGTGCCTGAGACAATGCGGTGTGGCCGAAAAAGTCAATTGCATTTGAACTATAGACTATAGCTATAAAGTGTTCGATCGCACATCTATCTAACTATCTAGATTTCAGATTAATTTCGTCCATCTTCTTTTACCATGCAAGTCCCGACAGAATCCAGCCTTCCGCTGTTATCTACTCCTCTCTTTCAGTCAAAGGGATATGAGGCTGCAAGCTATGAAACCCTGGAACGTTCTTATTACCGAGCCAGAGAAATAGGCAGACACCATGGTTAGTTGAAAAATACCAAACTACCAAATCGGGACTAACAACATCATAGGGCTCACGATTGACGATATCCTCTCCCTCACCCCAAAGTTCTGGAAATCCCATATGGATGCAATAATAATCCGGGATATCGTGGCTCATATTCTGTTTTCGATCCAATATAATTTGGTTGCTGGCACGATCGCCCCTTATACCCTGAAGAGGCCGGACCTACGACCTGTGATGGAGAAAATCCTGAACTTTGATGTCTCGTACGATGCATCCAACAACCATTTTAAGAAGCCCTCTCACTAAACATCCTACAGTGCTTGCTTTATGCTCAACGAGGTTGACCATGGCTGTGATGCAAAGAATCTGGAAACCACTGCGACCTTGCAGTCCGATGGCAGTTTTGTCCTTCACAGTCCTACGCCTGGAGCAGCAAAGTAAGCTGAAACCCCAAGAGAGCAGAAAGGAATACTATACTAACTCTTCTAGATTTATGCCACCATCAATGCCCATAGCTGGTATGCCTCGCATTGCGCTCGTTTTCGCACGTCTCATGATTGAAGGCGACGATAGAGGGATTCGTCCCTTCATAGTTGGACTCGGGGATGGAAAGGAGATGTGCACAGGGGTAATGACAACGTGAGTGAGATAGAAAATCCAAAAAGCAAATAGTTGAACTCCGACTAATGATGCCGTTTAGGCTACTCCCTCCCATCGCTTGCGGACGAACTCTCGACCACTCCATCACTTCATTCAACAAAGTCCGCCTCCCATCAACTGCCATGCTAGGCAGTCACCGAAAGCCTGACGACATGCGAACTCAATTCTTGATGGCCATCAACCGTCTAGGTTTCGGAACACTCTCTTTGAGCCTTTCAGCAATACCGGGCCTGAAATGTGCGGTTCTCATAGCGGGAAAGTACAACCTCCGTCGAATGGTTCATGGCCCCGAAGGATCTCCGAAGCCCATCATCTCCTTCCGTACTCAGCAACTGCCCATTTTGCATGCCTTGGCGGAGAGTGCAGTTGTGGAACCGTTTGCAAACTGGATCACAACTAAATTTAGTGATACTTCACTTGACTTTTCTGTTAGACATGGGCTAGCAGTTATCTTCAAGGGAGCTGTTCTGCAATACACCCAGAAAAGCTTTGCAGATCTCGTTGAGCGATGTGGTGCTCAGGGTGTGTTTATCCACAATCAGCTGGTGGAGATGGAGGTAAGCCGATCCAAGAACAACCCAAAAGAACATACAAGAAGTACTGACCGCCCTGTGTAGGCTCTGAATCGTTGCAATGGCATCGCGGAAGGTGAAATTTCGGTCCTTTGCATTCGTAATGTCCCCACACCCCAGAATACACATATTACACAGCTAACACAGTATAGGACTGGCCACTGAAATCCTCATCGGTCGGTACGAAATCCCGAATGCCATCAAGCCGAATTCGTTAATTGCAAAGCACGAGGAAGGCTACATTGCGGAACTGAAGAAGCTCCTGGGGACTATCGAAGAAGGACACAGAAGCGAGGCATACAACAGTCGCATGCTCCCGCACTGTCGGTCCCTGATTCTGGCAATAGGCCATCGCATGGCATATGAGGCAGCGGTGCATATGGGAGTTGATCCCGATCTGCTTGCTCTGTTCGAAGCTGGTGTGATCAAGACCGACTCTAGTTGGTATGTCGAGGATCTGGGACTCAGTCGGGCAGATCAATTCGAAATGGAGAGCAAGGCAGCCGATGCTCTTGTACCGCGGGTGGGTGAGCTTTTGAATGGACTGGGTACGGTAGAACCGTATACCACAGCCCCGATACTTTCAGCGGAGAGGTGGGAGACGTTCGTTGCTGGCTGCGAGACTATTGAGGGAGATGCATCCTGTGATATCATCGACAAGGAAGATATGCGGGCCAAACTTTGAGATATAATTAGATACCGAGGGTTTCAACAGCAGTCATTCTCTGTAGCCACAATAGTACTATATAGTCCAGGAGCCTATTAGACATCGTGGATGCTGAATTAAGCGTCTCATGGACCGGGAGCACTATGAATGTTATGAGAGAAGCGAAAAAGGGAGATATTTTCTGTCTACCTAAGCGGTCGACTAAGAATACCCAACAAGGCCCGATGACGGATTTTGTCCCAATGTCCCCTGTCCTACCATAACGAAGCAAGGGAACCAGCCGGAGCGGAGAGACTGGCATTCCCGAATCTTGGATTTGACTATACCCAAGCCCCATAGACTCAGGGGACTTACACAAGAGCACCCACCCAAAAAGGGTTCTTGTGATCTTGAACAGTAAAACCAATCCGGTGTTGTTAGTTTCCGAACCACCATTCGGCACCAATTCGGAGAGCTTGGGGAAGCCGAAAACGAAGGGCTGGCCCTGGACATAGACCTTCTTGTTCTCTCCTCTGTGGACCTTAACCTCTTGCTGACATTTCACCCTGTCATTGTTCAGCAAAATCGGGTAAGCCAATAGCGGACATCTGACATCAACTTTGAAGGAGATTCTGAAAACCCAGACTCGACCACAACCGATGGCCATTTTTTACCCGGTCTCGCGGGGTTACCTTGGGTAAGAATAATCTGGTTGCCGTTGTAGTTTTGGGGTGCAAATTGCAGTCCCGTAGCGGTTAGAGCGAAGGTGATCATGCTATTAAATCGGGACTGCGTTTCTGAATGCACTAGTCCCACTTTTCGACGAGCAGGAGGCTATCCGTTAGATCAAAGGATAGTTGTAGGGAGAGCTTGAGGGCTTCGACTTTCTTTGCGGGACCGTTTTCTGCCACTTGCGTGGCAGACTTCGAAGAGAATGATATTGAATCAGCATTTTTGCCACAGGCACTTGACATATCTATCGTCATGTATGACATAGGTCGGAAACATCTCATGGTTGTCCTGTGAGATAAGCAGGCGCCTATAAAAATTGGTTAGAGCAGAATGCTTGGGAGAACGATCAGCTCTGACTTACCAATGAAAGTCAAAATTTTGACCATTCTTTTCATCGTGCATTCTCCACGCCACCATCTCTGTGGACCGTTGCCGTATGATTGGTTGTAGAAACACTTTCTCTAACTCTGTTTAGAGTAGATGTATCGTTGACTGGTGAAGCCACTCCTAGAAGAGTCAGGGTGACAGGGATCCGATTGGGGGCCTACGTCGAGTGCAGGCAGAGTGCTGAGATTTTGACCTGAGACTGTATCACAAGAGCAAAAGCACCCACTTGACGGTCAGCAACATAGAACTTTCTGTTGTCAATATTTTTGGCGTACGATTAATGCGGACACAGAAAATTTCCAATCGACTTCGAAACTGGATGGACCAGTTCGCTCGAGTTGGTACTCAGAAAGTGCCAAATCTCGGGACTATGCCACCAACTAGGGGCACGGGAGGATAGAGATGGTGTGACCATAGAAGGAAGCTCGGAGGATTTACTGCGATTTGAATGATATTTTGCAAAGTGAGTTGAGGGGTTTGAAGGAGAGAAGTGAGTAAACTGAGTACGTGGGTACAAGATAAACAAACATCCGAGACACCACATGTGTACACTCTAATCATAATACTTAGCTACCACACCCCCGATGATAGGCTGATCTTTGATTTCACTTTGAACCGCACCTCTGTCAACTCCCTCAATCACTCTCGCCTTCACCCACTCACCAGCAGTGATCCCAAGCGCACTATTATCAGTTGTCTGATCATACCCCAGACGACGCAACGTCTCACTCACCACGGGCCGCAGCTCGAGACTATCCTCCGGTCGAACAAAGTACAAAACACCTAGGCGGTCTACGTCCCTCTGATCCGGCGGCGGTGCAACGACGCGATGGATGCTGCTCTTCAGGAATCCATTGGTAAGGAAATGGAGTGAGTCCGCAAGGTTCACCGTGATGCTCTCGGGATACGGCTTGACCCACTTCCACTCGCCCTCGGGTGTGCGAACCTGCAGCGCAGCAACGGGCTGGCGGAACAGCAAGGTCATGCTGCCAAAGTCGGTATGGCCCTTGGTCCAAATCCCGCCGGCCTTCTCATTTTCTTCCTCTGTACGCCGGTGGTACTTCATGTACCGTAGGTGACAGTCGCTTCTCTCGTCGTAGCGATGGACCTTCAGGAAGTAGTCATCGGGTAGCTCGAGGATGATGGCGAAGAGCGTCAGAAGTCTTCGTGCTATCTGGTCATGAATATGGCGTGCGAAGCCCTCGATGACGGGACGATTGTGATTCACAATGTCCGGCTGCGGAAGCTCAAGGGCCGGGATGAATTTTGGGATGTTGTAGATTTCTGTCTTGTCATAGACGCCCGGACTGGTTTCCTAAGTTGAAGGATTAGAGATGATTGATTTTCGGGTCACATATTATCAATATGCAACTTACCCGGAGACCCATTGGCTTGTAGCCATTGTAACCACCGTTCTCAGTCTCCGCACGAAACTTGAGCTTCTCCTCGATTGGGAGCTTGAATATCTCCTTGCCAATAGAGAATTGGCGGTCGACATCCTCTTGCGAGAGGCCGAAATTTATAATATAGAAGAAGCCTAAGGCTTTATAAGTATTCCAAGCGTGCAAAATGGGAGTTGGAACCATGGAGTACTAACCTATATTTTGGATAGCCTCAAAAAGCTGTTTGGCTAACTGCTTTTTACCACCGGGCTCGTCAAACAGAGATAGATCCAAGGTTGCGAGGTCCGCCCAGTCCACTGCATACGAACCACATGTTAGCAACAGTGTCTCAAATCTCGGCCTCGCCATGATCCTGGATTTTGCAGTAGTGCATGAGTGGAAGATGCATAAGACCTACGATCAAAAGTTGTCTCGGGGACCTGGCTATACGTCGGAATATCGGATCCTGCAGGAACTGGGACTGGAGCTAGAGCTGACGTTGCCATGGTCTATGCGAGTTATTGGAAGAAAATATAAACAATGGATATAATCACAGCAAGTTGTACCAGTATGGTGTGATTATGGAGACAAGGGTGTGCATTGCATTGCATTACATCCGGCAGATGGGGGATATACTCGGCTTTATACCCCGTACTTCTCATATTCTCGTATGTACATTTGTATGTATCCATCCAAATCGGGCGATTTGTTGGGATGTGTCGGTGGCTCAGCCCTTACCCCCGGGGAGTGCCCCGGGAGACGTTGTTGACCACAATGACCTCATCATCTCGTTTTTGAGCTCACATCTTAACGCACGGGTGAATTTTGACCTTTTGGCCCTTTTTCTACGTCTGTCCTAGGAAAGGCACATGAGGTTGGTAGACCGCATTCGTCTACTAGCATGGGAAGGAGCCTTTGTGCAACCCTGGCCATCATTTTAGACACAAATCGATTTCCTTGGCTCGTAAATTATCCAGGGATGCTGTAATTCTTATGGCTCTCTTGAAAACCTCATCCTCGTCAAGGTGCTAGATTCCCAGCCACATGAAGCCGCCACACGGCAATTCGAAAGACCCTTGTTACAGTCTCTTCAGCCGATGGGCCTCGACAGCTCTCTTCGAACCTTTGAATCAACCACTTGCGTTGCAGAAAGCGGCATCGCTAAACAGCCCGACTGCCAATACTCGCCAAAGGAGACTTTCATAAAGCTCGAACGGATAAATGGCCCTCACTTGTGGTAGAATCTGACTTGTCAGAATCGCCTTCTAAGTTAACGTCGGATGCGGGGTTCTGGCCTACAGAATCTAACGGGGAAGTTCAAATGGTCATCGCGATCATGATCGGTCGGAGCACGCCGGAGATCGTGCTGGAGTCGTGGGGATTTGACAACAATATCGTTGTGATAGCGCCAAACGCACACAAGTGGTTATAATCGGCAAGTGGGAGAACAATCATCTCTACCTCCGGAGCCAACCACTTATTGTTGGCTTTGACAAGCTCTTTCTTCGCCCGCCTAGCACCCCGAGAGAACGGATACATGAAATTCTAAAAAGGTCCGAGAGTCGAATCAAAATCAACCGACCTGACCGCCACTAAAAACCCTCCGACTCCTTATATCCCCCTGGTAAGAAGTTCTTAATATGCTAATCTGGATTCAACGTTATTTCCTATTTGCGGGACAGTTACTAGCACAGTTTGTATTCGGCTTATCAAGCTTAGAAAATGGGCTCCCTCGGCACCCAACCGCCCGCAAGAGCCTCGAGCGACCCCTACTTTGATCTGGGAATATTCAGTCGCAAAGTCAGTACCAACTCCCAGGAAGCCCAGACATGGTTCAACAGAGCTCTTGTATGGACATATTGCTTTAACCATGACGAAGCAATCACCTGTTACAAGCAGGCAATCGCCCACGACGAGAACTGCGCCATGGCCTACTGGGGGATATCCTTCTGCTCAGGCTCTAATTACAACAAAACATGGGCGCTGTTCGACGAAAGCGATCGAGTCAATGCAATCAAGCAGTGTTATGTGTTTTCCCAAGAGGCGCTGAGACGGGCAAACAGTGCATCACAGTGGGAGCAAGCGCTCATCAAGGCTCTTGCAAAACGGTACCCCAACGATGACCCAAATATGGATCTTGCTGGATGTAGCCGAGCGTATGCCGATGCCATGAGAGAGGTGTACGTGAGGTTCGGACCCGGAGATTTCGACATTATCACACTCTTTGCCGACGCATTGATGAATTGTGCTCCGCGAAAACTATACGACGCCTCCACAGGGCTCTCGATAGCGTCTTCGCCGGTATTTGAAGTGAAAGATCTACTTGATCGGGCGTTGAAGATGCCGAAAGTCGAACTGCATCCAGGTCCCGCACATATGTATATCCACCTCATGGAAATGTCGGCGACTCCCGAGGCTGCCCTGCCGGCAGCAGAGATGATCCGTGAAATGTTCCCCGATACAGGCCACACATTCCACATGCCTGCCCATATAGATGTCCTCGTGGGCGATTATCGCCGCGCTGTGGAATACAATCTGAAAGCGACCGTCGCAGACGACAAATACTTTGAACAAAATGGCGGCTTGACATTCTACAGCTACTATCGTCTACATGACTATCACTCCCTCATCTATGCTGCGATGCTTGGTGGAAAGTCCAAGGCAGCATTGTCAGCCACGGATCGAATGGAGGCGACTATCACGGAGGAAATTCTTCGGGTCGAAACGCCTGCACTTGCAAACTGGATGGAATTTTTCAAGGCTGTTAGAGTCCATGTGCTCATTCGTTTTGGAATGTGGGAGGAACTCAAGAATCTCGACCCGCTCGAGGATAAAAATCTCTATTGTGTCACGAACGTGATGAGACACTATGGAAAGGCCATCGCGTATGCGGCCACGTCTCAGCTCGAGGAAGCGGACAAAGAACGAGAATCTTTCAAGCTCGCCTCTAAGCTTGTCCCTCCCACACGTCTCGATTTCCCTAACAAAATCACCGACATTCTCAAAGTAGCATCTGCGATGCTGGATGGCGAAATCGGTTATAGAAAAGGCGATTATGACGAGGCATTCTCCAGATTACGGGAAGCAATTACTCTAGAAGACGAGCTCCCTTTCGCAGAGCCATGGGGGTGGATGCTTCCAGTTCGGCATGCTTATGCTGCGCTCTCATTGGAACAGGGAAGAGTTGAGCAGGCGGCGCAGGCTTATGCTGAAGATTTGGGGCTCTCCCCTACACCGAAACGTGCGCATCAGCACCCAAATAACGTTTGGGCTTTGCATGGATATCAGGAGTGTCTTCAACTGTTGGGTCGTCATGCAGAGGCAAACATTATCAAGAAACAACTTTCCCTTGCCCTTGTGGAGGCAGATGTTGAAATCACATCCTCATGCTTTTGTCGACTTGGGAGATTGCCTTCGTCTTGTGGAAAGCCCGAAGTGAATAGTTGCCACATTGTGCAGTCGACGTATAAGATCTAGATAGACACTTGATTAAATGGAAAATGTTTCTCTGGCTTCTCATTCATGATATTCGAAAGGCATAAGATATTGCTCACGTCCACCAAAGCAGGGACCCAATGTGCGAGGCTTTCATTGTGTCCAGCAACACCTGAAATGAATAGATTACAAACATGGGTATCACACAACGGCATCTGCAACTTGCTTGATCATCCTACTGACCTCATCAACGATACGGAAACAAGGTACCAACTTCCGCGCTACCGGGTCGTGCGGGCAGAGATCGAGTGGATCATGATCAACAGCCTCCTCCTTTCTCCGACAACGGCCTTCAGAATCGGGACAAGCTTCATGGCCCACCATATGGCGATCACGTTGCCGCTGCGCAAACTGTTTACCCAACACCAAAAGCTTTGCGACATCCACCTGGAGGCCGTGCACGACAAGATCCCGAAGCTTTTCACCTCTAATTTGTAAATTCAGTTCAGACGGGACTCCGAGATAGACGGTTCTACTCTCGTTGCTGATATCGAGCTCAGTACAGTGTTCATTCAGCCAGCGGAGGTACGTTTGATAGCCGGATGTTATTTCGAACATCAGCTGGCCGATAAGGAGCACATTTTGAACGGTCACTCGAGGCGGTTTGGATATATCGTAGCACATAGGACAGATCAGTAGCCTCTCCATGAGTGACAAGCCTGTGCGAAACATTGGGACGATACTGTGAGACATGCTCGCGCGGCTCAATTTCCGGACTAGATCGGAGACCTCTTCGTCGCATTTACAAGACTGTGAGAATGACGTGGGAGAGATGTATGCATCCAAGGCTATTGGAGGTATCTCAGGGTCTTGCAATCCGTCACGCCGTTCTGTCTGCAATAACTCAATGGGGAAGGGATAAATGTCGCCGTTACCGAGCGTCTCCCAGTGGCAGGAATTGAATCCACAGTTCCCGGCCAGCTCGTAGGGCAATGAGTCGAACTCACCATCTCCCATTATTATATTCCCAGCTTCATGCTGAGCAAAGGCCGAATGAGGAACGGCAGCCGATAAATGTGAGGAGCTTGAGGATCCTACTTGTTCATCTCCGTTCGGCAAATCGAGATCTGGTTCTTCTTGTCGTGCACGCTTTCTCGGCCTTCCAGGGGCTCCTTTGTCTTTGAATTTACAAGGCACTCTTGAGCCTCGGCAACGAGAGCAACCGCTCTTTTCGCCTGAGCACCTGAGCTTCCGTGCCCCTATTTATCATTAGCTACACATTCGGCGGGACTGAAAACGGCTCGGCTTACGGCATGTTTCGCAGGAACTTCGCTGTCGAGGGTACATACTGACTTCAGTGTGTTAGCTTGATGTAAGCGGGCATGACCGAGGTCGGAGTTGATGTCCACCTGGGCAGGTGGAATCGATTGGTCATCCTGCGCTGAGATGGCGTCAACCGAGCTCCGAGCGGGGTACAGAAGGGCAGCCTCCCTAAGCAACGGCATTCTATGCCTCTTTCCCTTCGGGGATTAGATAGGATGCGTCAATCGTAGAAAAGAATCAAAGCCCAAGTATTGCGTGTGTTTCTGAATATCAATGTTCGAAGCAGTCGTGGCGGGTTTCCCCAAAACCCTCCGAGAAAAACACCCGAGACTCCGCTTCTCTGAGAGTTCCATCAACTCCATCTCCATTTCAAATAAACAGAAATTGTCATCCTAGCATCTGAACAAGATGACCAAATCTATAACCGCACGCGAGTTGCGCCAGCATTGGGTAAATCACTATGAAATTGCCCTCCTCGACGTCCGCGAAGAAGGTCCCTATTCCGAGGCCCATCCTTTATTCGCACTAAGTGTGCCAGTTTCAGAAATCGAGAAGAAGTTGCCTTCGCTAGTTCCTCGGTTGTCGGCTCCAATTGTTGTCTACGACGATGGTGAGGGTTATGTAGATCGGGCTACTGCCCGGATATTAGCCCTGGGGTATCGGGATGTTGCCATTTTGACAGGCGGGCTTTCTGCGTACGCCCTCGTTGGCGAGGTCTATCGCGATGTCAATGTACCGTCCAAGGCTTTTGGCGAGCTCGTTGAATCTATCAACCACACCCCATCTTTATCTGCGCGGGAGGTCAAGGATGTTCTGGAGAGCGAGGATGATGTGGTTGTCTTGGATGCCAGACGTTTCGAAGAGTATAATACAATGAGCATTCCGCACGGCCGCAGCTGTCCAGGAGGGGAACTTTTGTATCGCTTTTTTGAGTGTATACCATCTCCAGAAACCACAGTCATCGTCAACTGTGCAGGTCGAACGCGGAGTATTGTTGGCACCCAATCTTTGATCAACTCTGGAATCCCGAATAAAGTGGTTGCGCTCCGAAATGGGACGATCGGGTGGACATTGGAGGGTTTGGAACTGGAGACCAAAAAGACGGAACGGGTTCCGAGCCCTTCAGTCGAGACATTGCAGAAAGCATGGAAATACGCTGAATCCTGGGCGAATCACGTCGGCGTCTCGTTTATTGACAGCGATCAGCTTACTCGATTTGCCGCGGAGTTAGAAGATCGGACTCTGTACCTGTTAGACGTGAGAGACCCCGAGGAGTACGCTCTCGGACATCCGATTGGCTTCTCCAATGCTCCTGGAGGTCAATTAGTACAAGCCACCGATGAATGGGTCGGTGTTCGAGGAGCTCGCATTGTTTTATATGACACAGATGGTGTGCGAGCGCGCATGACAGCCAGCTGGCTCTTACAACTCGGTTGGGAGGTGGATGTCTTTAAAGAGCGATCTGGAGTGCCTGATGCACTTCCGTTGCCTAAAGTACCTTCGTGGCATCCTTCAGCGGATTGTTTTATCACGATCAATGACCTTCGAAATCTCGCAGGAGCGACTGTGGTCGATCTCGCCCGTAGTGCATCCTATCAAAAAGGCCACATCCCAGGCGCATGGTTTGCTTCTGGTCCCGAACTTGCACGAGATTTGAGGGTTCTCGACGGTGGTGGCCCCATCGTGCTGACCTCGCCGGATGGTGATGTTGCCGCGATGAATGTTGACGAGGCACGAAAGTCGATCTCGCGAGAAGTGCTATATTTGGTGGGAGGGACAATGGCCTGGGTAGCTGCCGGCCATCCCCTCGAGACGGAGTCACGATGGTTGTCGCAGCCAATCGACGTGTATAAGAGACCATACGAAGGCACAAACAACGCTCGCAAGCATATGCAGGGGTATCTTGACTGGGAGTATGGGCTTGTCGCACAATTGGCGAACGACGGGGTTGCGTGTTTTCACGTTGTGCGGGTCTCGCGTGGGAACCTATCTTAAGTACCTAGCTAGGTAGGCACCGTTGGAATTAGGCCAGTAAACTATGTGATCATGTCAGTCCGACCCATAGAAACCTGACGCTCCGCTTTACCTACCGAGCAGATCATATAAATGGGCTAAGTGTCCTCCGTAATCTCATAGTGTCACAAAAGAAAGGACCTCTAACCAGGGTGGCAGTGAGGTTTTCCTCACCATGCAGGCAAGACAGACAGACATAAGACAAAAAAAAGCAAAACAAAACAAAACATACAACAGTGAGGATTCGCTGGTGGTCACCCACCCAACTACTAACACACCGGCGTGTGGCTTCTGCTCGATCAATAGTTCGGTGGATGTCGCCTGGGTGAGCGGGAGGGTGACGCCGCTTTTGATTGGCGTCACCCAGCGCACCCAGGGTGAGTGCGACAGAGGGTGTGACGAAGGTGCGTGTGTGCGCGGGAGGGGGCGAGAATTCCGAGAATGAATGTTCTAAAGCCTCCTGCACCCATTCTCCGAAGGAGATAAGCGAAAATAATTAGCGACCCTCCCGTAAATATTTCGAAGCAGTCATGTGCACATCTTCTACAGGAGGTGACCATTGCCAGTGCTCGATCCGCTTAGATGCGCTGTTTGCGGATGACGGTAGTCGTATATCGTGTTCTTCGAGAAATGGGGCGTTAAATGGGCGATACTTGGCCAAGCCTTTTCTTGAGTCTTCATCAAGCCCTTTCCATACCCAGAGAACATCCTCGACGCCAACAGACGGGTGCTTCCAAGATCCTGCTGCTCTCATCCACTAAACTCATGTTCTTTTTTGACTTCTCTCATCCAAGAGTCTGTCAGTATTAACCACACGCACCAAATGGGCTCCCGGCTCTCCGTATAATATGTCGGTGGAAACGAGCAAGAGGACACTGGCCTAGGGACAAGGGAGGGATCGTAATAGCTGGCGCGGCGAAGAATATAATGTAGGAAGAACAGCAGTATAGTAGGGGTAACCAAAGCCTTTATCAATGCTGCTTATATATACCATTCTGAAGTTTTTCTAGTTCTCGCTGATCGTCTACACTATTGGCGCCAATGCACCGCATACACTTAGACAGGTTTATCTGGCGGTCGGCCCTGCTAGGAAAACAACCACAGCATTGCCGGTTAAGCAGCCCGCGATTCCTGTCTATGCAGACACTCTCCAAACAATTAATTTAAGCCACTGTATCACTGTTCAGATCCTCTGATCGCGTTACTCGTAGAATCATGGCCCTCTATAGAAGCTTCACTTTTTTCGATTTTTACAGGCGTCATAGTCACCACAATGCTGTCGAAGGTCTTGGTTTCTCTCCTCAGTTTTGCTGCAACTGGGCTTGTAACACTGAACCTAACCCTAATACACCTTTTTTCTTCCACAGGAAAGGTATGTGTAGTATTAATCCCAACACATGGCTATGCGTATAAGCTTATTCTACACCAGGTTAGCATGCAACGGCTTAGAACAGCGGATAGTTACTAGTACTTGCCAATAACTAAAGCATTAGATAAGGAAAGATACCGCCTCTTAGTTACGGGTCTAAGCCGTGAGTATTATAGCAGATCGCTGGGAAAGAAAGTCAGGTAGGGAGACCTCCATAACCCAAAGCCCAGCTATAGCTGAACCTAGAGCATATCCAAATACAGACTTATATAGACTAAGTGTTTCCAATACCATAAATCGGGGAAAGTGAGAACGTAGCTTGATCCAAGGCGTGAAGAAGAAAGTATAGGAAAAACCAGAAAATAAAAAGTCAGAAGCCCTCGCGACATCAGAAATGTCTTCTACCGACAAAAAGAGCAAGCATTCCCAGGCCCAAGGCTCCAATTATAGCCGTAATGGGCCGCTCTTTCATATATTTCTCAATAGAAGTCAGGAGATGAGTGGTGTATGGAGGCGTACATCGACGGAGTCCAATGTTCGTAGGAGACTGCGGGTGTCACGAAACTCTCCGTCCCAACAGCCTTCAATAATCCAGCCAAGCCAGATATCCTGAGTGCTTGGTAAAAACTTCCTGTCTGGCCAATAAGCCCGGCCGTCAGTAGGAGAGTTGTCTTTGAAGAGGTCGATTTCACACTTGTTGCCAGTCACAACTTCATACATAACTGTTCCCAGGAGGCCAATATCAATTCGGGCTGTGTATCCATTGTCATCCACAGCGTCCATATTAGCATCTAATTGAAGGAGAGATGATTCTGAGAAATCGCAGAATTTAAGAGACAGATCGGAATCAAGAAGGAAATTTCGGCTAGCGATGTCGGCGACAAGCACACATCGGTCATGGATATAACCAAGTGTGCGAACCGTCACACGGAACCATGCGAGCTGGAGCTGATAAGAAGGTCGGCACTTTGCAAGATAAGTCTGAAGATCTCCATTGGCCATATAAGCAAGTTGCGTAGCTTCAGTTGAAAACCCAAGACAGCGGACAACACCATCAGAACGGTCGTCTTCGGAGCTTTGCAAGCGACGATAAACGTCTTGTTCACGTCTAATGGTTTCGATATTCACTTCGACGTCTGAGTCTGAGCTCCAAAGATATCTCAACGGGGTTTTGACGGCCACGCCATCTCGAAGCAGAACTACTGCAGTGCCTCCGCTCCCGAGAACCTGCTCCAGAGGAATCGTATCACCTCGAATATCGAGAAAAGGCGAGGACATCGCAAAAGGACATGGCAAAACGAAGAAAGCAGTTGGATCGACTTGAACATGGATAAAGGGGTTGGCACGGATGCCAAATACAGCCTGCTGATCACGTGATAAATTACTCGTATCGTTCCAGAGCACTCCTTCGTCACGATATAGCGCTTCCTTCAAACCGCTCCTATATAGATAGGCAGGTTTGAGTATAAGATAAAAGAACAAAAAGCAAAACAAAAACATACAACAGTGAGGATTCGCTGGTGGTCACCCACCCAACTACTAACTCACCGGCGTGTGGCTTAAGTACGGCTGAGCGGACGGGAAGCCCTGTTTTCCACACCCTATGGTCGTATGTGACAGTTAACATATAGGATAGAATAATAGAATGGATGCAGCTATTTAGGTGGTGAAATCTTGAGGCTATATGCTACTAGGGAGATGAAGGAAAAGGAAAGTGTGATAATGCATCTATAGAAAAGAGGCTATATATAAAGCCTCCGGGAATGACAAACGAGACAAATTAGCCCTGGAGGCAAATGCTTAGTCTATATAGGGACAAACGCATCCTATGTATATTATCCTGAAATCAAAGCCGAGTTTCAACATCGTTGTATAGATAGGCAGGTATAAGTATGAGATAAAGAACAAAAACAAAACAAAACAAAAAACATACAACAGTGAGGATTCGCTGGTGGTCACCCACCCAACTACTAACTCACCGGCGTGTGGCTTGAGTACGGCTGAGCGGACGGGAAGCCCTATTTTCCACACCCTATGGTCGTATGTACCTGCTTAGATATGGGACAGCAAGAACACTGGAAGTTCTGATAGCGGTAGAGATGTTCAACCATAGTGTCTCTGACGCCTTAATTGTTCCTGTCAAGATCCACAATGTGGATGAGATTAAGAGACACGCAATATGTTGTATTGTGGAGAGGAGAAAGGAAAGTAAGACTGTAATAGTCTTCTATTACAGGGATCAGATAACTAACTATGGGAAATCACAATAGTTTTGTAGACTTATTTTAAGGAAAGAATATTGACCGTGGTTATTTTGTTCAATATAGACTATACAAATCATCCATAGTATAGACTTCCTTCACTTGAATTTCTTTGTTCAGTCATATTCACTTTACTTTCTACACTTTCTACAGTGTATTAACTTACAATATCTCAGTTTCTATAGTTGTTGATAACGTCAAGGCCCGCAAGCCTCATACGACTCATAAACAGCCCCACAATGAGTCTCCAGTCTCCTTATCCGGAAAAGTGTCAGACTAGTGGAAGAGCCTCAATGCAGCCACCCCTCCGCGTCCTATGCCGCCAATCCTAAACCATAGGTCCGCCCCGGAAAAGCTTAGCATTGTTCCATACGTCAGCCGTCTTGGTGGCTGCAGCTTGAGAATATTGAAGCAACAAGGCGAAGAAAAACTTCATCATCGCCACCAGTGGGAGATGAGAGTGAGATAGTGTTATGGTAGACAGGCAGATGCCTGGTTTGTCAGGCTTCACACGTTTGCTAACGTAATCGAAAAGCGAGTGGCCACCACCTCCAAAAACGCGTCCATGAACTAGCACTTAGTTAATTCAACCACCCACTATACCACCAATTCGCTCCCAATCCTCTGCAAATTCAACAGAGCAAGAGGGTAGGATCTTATTAGCTATCCAGGCTTTTAAAAATGGAGATATTACATCTGTTGCTCTCGCTACTCGCACTTACAAAGTCCCGCGTATAACTCTCCGCCACCGGCTTAGTGGTATATAACACCGCGCGATTTCTCGCGCTAACTCATATAAATTAACACAAATTGAGGAGGAATCTCTTAAAAAATAGATTCTATCTATAGATACTCGCGGATCAGCACCCCGGCCCTCTACTATACGAGAAATAGCGAATCTTCTCCTCGAAAAGTGTGGAACCACCCCGGTTCTTTCGGTTAGCGATAAATAGGTTTATAATTTTATAAACCGGCACCCTCTCCTTTCCTCCCGGTTCTCGAGACGCTATAATTACGAACGTGCGAAGTGCGAAGACCCGAAGATTATTATAGAGTGGTTTAATCTTATTTAAAAAACTATCCTTCAATTTAGGATTAACCCCGATAACGTTTATAACTTTAACGAGACTAGTTTCGCGATAGGGTTAACCGCTACGGCGAAGGTGATAACAAGGAGTGAATACTATAGCCGGCGAGCACTTTTATAGCCTAGAAATCGAGAATAGGTGACTATTATCGAGTGTACGAATGCTATTAGCTAGGCCCTCCCCCTATATATAATTTTTAAAGGCAAAGTCTTTATTAAATCTTAGTTCGACGGCCTCCTAGAGGACTAGCGATTTAAGGTTAGTCCTAATAGATAGACCTCTAATAAAATTAGACTTCGCTAGCTTAAAAAGCTCTTTATTCCTACCACTTCTTTATATACGAAGGGGGGTATCGGCTTTTAATACTTAACGGCCACGGAAGTTATTTAACCCCGAGATTCGATAAAGTCTATAAAGAAAATAAAATCATACTAATCTATATACCTCCGCACTCCTCTTATCTTTTATAGCCTCTCGATATCGGCTATTTTATAGTGCTAAAACGCTCGTACGGCTAGATAGTTGAAATAAAAATGCGGAATAGAATCAATTATATCGATAAACTTAATTTCCTCGAAGCATATCCTCTCGTACGAATTAAAGCTTTTAAATTAGAGACTATTAAAAATAGCTTTCGATCTACTAGTTTAATACCTTTTACACCGGAGAGAGTGATTTCGAAGCTTAATATCCGGCTTACTACCCCTACCCCCCCTCCTAGCCGGGGTAGTGATTAGGATCCAAAAACGCCTTCGAACTATATATAATTAGAAAAGCAAGCTTCCTCTATCAAAGCATTGCTTCGTATAAGATCAAGAAGCCCCCGAGCCCGCTTAATTCCGCTATTAACTAGGTTTTAAAAGCCTACTAGATCACAATATAATCCGCCGCATTACTAGAGAAAGAAGTGAGCGATTTACGCGCTAAAAACGAGAAGAAAAAGTAAAAGCGAACTCGATCTATAAGGACGATAGTCCACGAAGGGGATCTCTCAGTTCAGGAGGTTCGTGAGCTACGTTCAGAGCCATTTGAGGCCTAAGTTACGCGTATCAACAACTATCGTGAGCAGGTTTCGGAAGGTTTAAAACCGCCTCCCCAGGCCGGACGAGCATATGGGATATATAGAAAGCCAGGCTATAGAAGAGAGACATGCCCAGATAGATGATGATTTTAGTTTATTTAATTTAATGGCGTTTTGGTTGAGATAAATGCATTTAAAAACTATACATGGGGGGGAGGGTGGCCACTCGCTTACAGTGGCCACTCGCTTTCCGATTACGTTAACTAGTTAACTAGCTAACTAGTTAGTTAGTATATGAGCCAGTCTCACCCAGTCAGAGATCGAACCTTCTCTCTCTCTCTCTCTCTGGGCTCTGCCAGATCAGATAATCAGTTTGGGACCTCGCTTTGCTGTTAGCCCTTTCAATCATCAAACCCATACGCTAAGGCGGAGCGGATCGCTGTCTGCCTCGGCCCACCCGTTCGTATTTCTTACCCATCATGCTCGTCACTGTGAGTCATGCAAGAAATATAAAATGGCCCAGTTTCCCCCAACTGACAGCTTTGCACCAAGGAATTTGCCTCGTCATTTCCCCCATTTTACAGAATGACAATCTCAACTGCAACCACGCCTCCAAACAAGGCGCAACGCCAAGCCTTAGCGGAAGAAACCCGTAGGCTCACCCCGCAAATCATCAGATCTGCAGATGCATCAACAGGGGCCATTTACTACTCAACGCAGCTACCACGCCGTGATCCTACCCCAGACGCGAGAAGGCCAAGAATCACCGTCCAGAATAGCGATAGCTTTACGGCCGCCAGAGCTATCCTCGACACCAATCCCACTGCCAAGATTGGGGTCTTGAATATGGCTAGCGAGAAGCACCCTGGAGGAGGATGGCTTCGGGGAGCATTAGCACAAGAGGAGGCGCTATGCTTCCGAAGCACACTGGCTGCGACACTACATAAGCGATTCTATCCTCTTCCTGTGCTTGGTGCAGTCTGGTCCCGGAATGTGGTCGTCTTCAGAGATGAAGTAGCCAAGGGCGCCCGAATTTACGAGCCCGCAGAAAGGTTCACTGTGGGTGTTGTCAGCTTAGCAGCAATTCGGCGACCTCTCTTGACACCAGATAAGCGCAATTTTGGTATAAACCAAACGAACACCACAATGTACGACTAGACGCTGACAATAGACAGCGCGCCCAGAAGACATTCGGACAGTCAGGGACAAAATGACACAGACTTTACGTGTTCTCGCAGTGAACAATGTCACACATTGCGTACTTGGCGCAATGGGCTGTGGCGCATTTCAGAACCCTCCATTACAGGTTGCTTCGCTTTTCCGCCAAGTTTTGGAGGAAGGTGAATTCATGGGCGTATTTGAGAAGATTATCTTTGCGGTTCTGGATTCTAGGGGCGAAGGGAATTATGCTATTTTCAGAGATACCCTACAGAGTCATTAGTTAGTCGAGAGTCAGCTCGTTGCATACTACTTGCATTGATGCTAGCGAGGTAGGTGACGGAGGTAAAGGAGATCCGCTGGAAAAGACCCCTCTATTTGCTGTTTGCTGGTGCTGTTGCGTCGGTTCGACCGACGCCGGGGTGATCGGTTCATAATCAGATGATTCTTGCACAGCAATTGGGGTCTGCTGTCTTCCAATTCTCTCACCTTGCATCTCTCTCTCTTGCGTCTTTCTATCTGTCAGACCTGGATCCTGTATCTCTTCATTTTGCAGACTATCTGTATGCAGATCCTGGCCTTATTGTGCATGCTGCACGTTATCATGCAGCGCGATACGGGCTATGGATGACGGCATTTGCATCCGGGTGATTAGTTCAGACTGATCCTGATCCCATGTTAGGACTGTTGGCCGGTTTCCTCTCTCTTCGAGCTTTTCCCTCTCTTTACTAACATGGCCTAGCCGGCGATGCCAGATTTTAATAGAGGCCTCAGATACAGGCTCTCTTGCTGATTTCTTCACAGCTACTGCATTCACCAATGGTAGGTGCGGCTGCACTAACCAGGGCAGATTTTGATCCTGGTAGACAGCATACCTTGGAATCCTGTCCTGCTGGATCCAGTTCTTCTCGAAGTCGAAAATTACATGTATTCGATGGTACTGGAATCGGTAATCCATGTACTCAGTCTGTTTTCTGGCACAATGTCTCGCTTTGACTACGTAACACCGGCCTTATAGGCATATATAATAGCTAAAGCTGAAAGCTCACCTTTTCGCTCTATGCAATGAGCTATTTTTCCATACCTGAGGGAGGCATATGGATACATAATGTAGGAAGGAAAAGAAACAGTGGGTGGTTGTTGGTGTGGGGTTGCCCAGGTGTGGGAAAGGACTCAGTAACACCTATGCATCCATGGATGTGCGCTGGAGCTAAGGCTTTCCCGGAACATGCCCTACTTGAAACGTCTCGAGGGCAAGCCTGCCCACACATGAGGCAGTTACAATCCGCTGTCGTGATATTAAAGACTTCTCCAATCACTAATTCTATATATTATACGTAGTTCGTTGGTACCTGTATACAGAATACTCCGCAGGTACGCCCAATAATATGCCCCGGTTTTATAGTGCAAGGCTAACCAAGGCTAGCTGATCTTTAACCTGATTAGAATGAATATTCGACCTAACCTCTCGGCAAGACCCGCCTTCGAACAGCAAAATATCGATCATTTCCACAAAGGTAATTGACGGGCGCTCTTGCTAGTTTTAACGAAGCAACGATCACGGAACTCAAGGTCAAGAATTGTGATCAGCAAGTACATATACTTCGTACAGATACGATCAACGCTACACAGCCCCAAATGTCATAATGGAGTTTCTCGCTTGGTCCCTGCAACTCGGGCTTATATGCGACCTGAACTCCTGAGCTGGTTTTGCCTGAGATCGCCTCCACTCTGTACACAGTTGTTTGGCCCCTTCTACACCTAGTCGCAACCATGGTGGCAGACGACCGCACTTGCTACTTCCCCTTAGGGACAGAAGCCCCAGATACTGTACCATGCGGCTCCGAAGAAAACACCTCGTGCTGTGGCCCCGAAGATGTCTGTCTCGACAATGGCCTCTGTATGCGTGTAGGGGAACAACCATACAGTTTATGGCGAGGAGCATGCACAAACAAAGATTGGACCGGGTGCACACCGCATTGCAGTAAGCTAAATCTCCCCGATATCCCCTTCGAAGCAACCACCAGTGACGAACCCCGACTAATAACGCAATTAGAATACTCGTCGCCAGAAGGGGGCGCCATCCTTAGTATCATTTACACCTGGGGCTCAACTTCTCAATACTGCTGCGGTGCACCAAGACTGGTTCACTCTGAAGATGGCAGCGATGATATTGGCTGTTTCGATGACTCTGATAATGGCGTGGAAACCTTTGAGCTCGAAGATGCCAACGCCGTCTACGGACGTGCTCTCCTCTCAAACGTCTCGACCACAGCACCTACCGAGACGCAAGCACCGTCCGAGACCCAATCATCGTCCCCTACCGACATAAGCAGCGGTTTAGGCGGCTCCGAGACGTGCCATGACACTGCTATAGGTGCCGGTGTCGGCGTTCCGCTCGGCGCTTTAGCGCTACTCTTTTTGATTTGGGCCATGCTTGAGCGAAAATGGAAGTCTGAACTTAGACAAAGTATGTCTAACGTCGCACCACTTAGTTCGGTAGCCGCAGGGACGTCTTTAGGCAATAATTCTCTAGGCCCTAATGAGGTTTCTGGAATCTCAAGAAAAGTGAACCAAGTGTCTGAGCTAGAGGACGGTGGCCGTCCAGAACTTAGTGGTGATAGTCGACACGGACATTGAAAAAAGCTTTGGGGATCCATTAGGTATGGATATAGCTCTTATGTATATTGACTTAAATAATTATAATAGAGAAGTATGACCGCAGTATATTAGGAGAACTCGCATATATAAGTTATGAAGGTTTGCTCTATATCAACTACACGTGTATCTATATAGCAGTGTCAATATAGTAGCGGGGGAACGCTTCCGAAGACGGTTAGGTCGAGAAATACGAGATGGGTCAAAGTGAAGAACGACAAGGCTGCCTAATCAGGCTGACTCTCCCTGAGTTTCCTCTCGAAAGTGAGTGTCAGAATATACCGCCCACGTGGGGAGTAGAGGTTTATGAATTCTATTAACCGGCCCCTGTTGTTTTTCCTTTTTCTTTTTTTTTTTTTTTTTTTTTTTTCGTTCAAAAAATACGGACCCTCGCAAGTTACAGGCCCCACAGTCTTGGCAATCAGGGGGCTAAGCTTACTACAATATATGAATGACCCCCGGGGCCCCGCCGTGGACATAGCTCGACAAATCACACTCCGCTTTCTGTAGGTATCGGATGTTTCCCAATGAGACGGCTGGCCCACGAGCAAAAACAGAGGCCCGATTTATTTCGGACAAACCGTGCCTTGCATCAAAATCAACCAGAATACATTTTCGACGATTCAGCCGGGGCGGCATATCTCTAATATGTAGTCCAACGGTGACAGCAGGCTCGCCGGTCTCAAACAAAAGCTCGAGTTCGGGAGTCGTCCGTCGATATAGGCGAGCTTGCGGGGCGATTATATTTTTGGGCGCTAGGTTTGGCCCCCGGGTTGTTGTGTAATCTTGGTGAAGATCCATATCGTGGCGGAGCCATTGGAAATTCGTTAATTACAAAATCCCGTATGGCGCCCAACTCTGGTTTTCGAACGACACGGCCTCCGGTGCTAGACAATAATAAATACGCCTCGGTTTCCCGGACTTCCAATTGTCATATTTTCAATAATCTACTAAGCTTCTACTGAAACTCCTTCTCCTTCTAAAACATGGGTTTTATCAAGACTGGCCTTGCTTTAGATGGTGGCTATAGCCTTATTAAAGCCGCATCCAAGTGCGTTCTTCAAGTCTTCTACCCATGCTTGTCACTCTCATACTCATATATCCTACATTAGGGCCGCCGCTGAACACGAGGAGCAGAAGCAGAAGCAGAGGGAAAATCTCCAACCTGCTTCCCAAAGGCTCCGACATGCTGCCCAGCAACAGTACTATCTTAATAACAAGCGGCGAATGGGCTATAAGGATGGTAGCCAAATGAACAACCCTCATGTCCAACCATCGTACCCTCAACACGAGCCTCGCTCAAACCATGACAGCAATGTGAACAAGCCTAAGCCAAAAGCACAATCCCAGTCGTCCCACCAGCCGTCAATACGCTGTACAAGTACAAGGACCATGGATGACCCTCCGCCATACGATCCTTTACCACAGGCGCATTCCCAGTCAGCCCACCAGCCGTCAATGTGCTTAAGCGCCATAGAGAACCCTCCTCCATACGATCAGAGCCACCCATACAAAATGCAGGTAGATGGCAAGGCTGGATCAGATCAGGAGTGCTAGAAAATAGAAAGGTATAGCTTGGGTTAAGTGGGTTAGCCGTTTACGAGGGGATTTGGATTCGATTGGTCGATATTAGATTACAGGTCCTACCAGATCCACTAGTTATAGACCCTGAGACCTTTAAGTTGATTACGGGTGAGAATGACCCAGAACATGCGGGATTCCTCGCTGACACATTGCGGTGGAGGTGTTGATAATGAATCGGTGGCTATTTTATGCCCTTCTTGCTATAAACTCTTGGGGAGATATAAGCTGCTTTCCACGCAGGAACTCTCCCTGCACTGCGTCGCCACTTCTAGTATTTCTCTGTCGCCAAGATACGACCGGGCAATCTGGAATAGGCAATTCCTCACCCTTCTCTTGTAACGTCCGGCAGCTCTGTCAGATTGGGCCTGAAAGGGTGGTTCCAGTCATCGAGCAGGCTAATCAGTCCCAAGGTGCTTCCAATACTTGCTCAAAATAGAGCAGTTGAGGCAGCTGCTTGTCGTGGAGAAGCTGTAGGCCGTCTCTCTCGTTGTTTAGTTTATGCTAGCTGTTACAACCTGCCCCTGGACTGGCGAGTTACACACTAGGCCAAAAGACCACTATATCTGAGCGTTACGCTCAGATATTCCAGGCTCCGATATATATAGTGCGTGTTATGACACTAGCCTCCTTTAACTTTTGATTATGTCGCTCTAACTTCTCTCTATCAAAGTGCTTGGACACGCACGACTCCTATAGGCACCGAAAGAGTCTAACAAGTGGAGTTGTCGGAGAGGCAAACTTGGGATCTTCGCGTCCGAGGTCTGCTAACACCTTTAAGATATAGGCAAGTCCTGCGTCGCTTGCGCCGTGGCACCACAAATCTTGTGTCATCTCTAAGACTTCTGGAATGTCACGGCGCTGATCTCGAACTCGCCCACCAATTGTCCCAGCGGTATTGACAGGTATTGACATCAACTCCGTTCTCGCCTCCATCCACCACTTCGACCCCGCCGCTCTATGTGACCATCTCACCTTCCAGCCCTGCTCCGCCCGCGCCCTGGTCAACCACAAGAAACTCGTCGACGGATCCCGTTCCATCTACGGCATCAACAAGGGCAAAACCACCGGCAAGGCAGCCGCTGTGGGCAGGTACACCGAAGACATTTTCATGGGCGGCAACTCTTGGTACGTATTACGGGTCCGGATATACCTTCATTTGGAAGTTTTGATTAGATAACTTTATACAGGCACCTGGCCACCCTTGTGACTGCTGAGCAGCTTTACGATACACTGTACCAGTGGGACGGACAAGGTGCCTTCACGGTCACCACCCTCTCCCTGCCATTCTTCCGCGACCTCGTGGCCAATATCCACACTGGCGTTTACCCCAGGTCATCTCCGGCCTACAAGTCTATCACTGACGCTGTGAGCCTACGTGGATGCTTTCATCGCAGTCGTGCAAGAGCACGCCCCCGCCGATGGCGGCCTGTCGGAAGAATTTAAGCACAATAAATCTATTTTGGGAATTTAATGATTAAGTATTCGACTGTCGAGAATTGGAGGGACATTGGTGTATCCAGATGCAATATTGCACAGTATGCAGTACGCAGGCAAAATCTGACATGGCGGGTTGGACCTCGGGAGACTGACGACCGCACAGGCCAATCACGGAACCTTGGAAACAAACCACGTGGAACAACAATCCCCCGAAAGTTAATTGGAGAATTGAAATTCGATAAACAAACAGTCCAGTCGCATCACCCGTGGACATCTACTGTACTTACCTACACGGTAAGGATCAGTTGCAACTGGGTATCTCCAAAGGCCGAGTACGGGAGGTTGAAGTGACCCGTGGATGCACTACCCCACAAAAAGGAGGTTCCGATCAACCATGAAGAACTTCATCGGAGCCACGTTGGTGACAGTTGCTGTTACAGCTACAGCTACAGCGACTAGTGCATCTGCTCCTGCACCTGGCCCAACAGGATCGAGCTATGTATCTGGTTTTGACATGGCCAAGAGCTGGGCCAATCTCAGCCCCTATAAGGACGCAGATAGCTTCGGCGTTCCGAGTGGTGTGCCGCAAGGATGTGAACTGTCTCAAGTGCATGTTCTGCATCGCCATGCGCAGCGATTCCCCACAGATTATCCATTGGACGGCGAGGGCATGACCAACTTTGCAGCCAAGTTAACCAATTACAGCAAAGCTAACCCAGGCAAGACCGTGGCTGTGGGTCCTCTAAAGTTCCTGAACAACTGGGACTATGTTCTTGGCGAGGACACTCTTATGGAGAATGGTGCTGCGACTGAGGCTGCATCCGGTGCCAACTTCTGGGTCAAGTACGGAAGACTTTTGTACCGTGCTGGACGTGAGAATGTAGCTGCTTGGAGTCCATCTCTTAACGTTTACCCCAACGGCACAGACCGCCCGACACCGGTGTTTCGCACTACCTCCCAGGAACGTATTTTGGAAAGCGCACGTTGGTGGCTCAGTGAGTGGAACTCTCATCTCATTGGTCAGTCCTGGATAACCAACTAACCTCTTCGACTAGGCGGTTTCTTTGGTAACAGTGGAGCCAACAGCTCTTACGACCAGTATGATCTTGTCGTGATCCCTGAGCAAGCTGATTTCAACAACACTCTCGCTTCTTACGAAACGTGTACGTTTGATTATACTGAAGGGTGAGCGAAAAGTCCTCCGACAATGTATGTGTAACCATGAAACCGTATTAACAAAAGCCACAGCGACAACGCTGCTAAGATCTTCATTCCTCGATACACCAAGGATGCTCGCACCCGTCTGTCCTCCTACTTCCCTCCCGACTTCAACCTAACCGCCATGGACGTTCTTGCTATGCAGAACCTCTGTGTCTACGAGTACACCAGCCTTGGCGGCTCATCGTTCTGCTCTCTTTTCACCGAGCAAGAATGGAAGGACTACGAATACAACATCGATGTACAGTACTATGGAGACTACGCCTATGGCTCGCCGGGCGGTCGCGCCCAGGGCATTGGCTACGTTCTAGAGCTCGCCGCTCGACTCGAGCAAAAGCTCATCACCTCAAGCGATACAAGCATCAACTACACCTACACCAATAACGAAGCCCAGTTTCCATTTGGCCAGCCCTTCTACATGGACATGTCTCACGATGATATCATCTTGTCCGTGATCAACGCCCTGGGTCTAGACTACTTTAAGTACGGCCCCAAGGGTTTGCCCGTTGACATTGACCATGCGCCTGAGCGCAACTTCTCTCTCAGCCAGATGACACCCTTTGGTGCACGATTCATATCTGAGATCTGGACTTGCCCTCGCGACGTGTCTTTCGATTACTTGGACCCTGTTCTTTACACCAACCCTAGGATCAAGTCCACTGCCAAGACCACGGAGTACATTCGTTTTATGCTCAACAATTCTCCTCTCCCACAGGATGGACTTATCGGTTGTGAGGATTCCAGCAATGGTTTCTGCCAGCTCGATAAGTTCTTGCGTGGCGTGCCCACTCTGAAGGACAAGGCACAGTTCCAAAAGGCATGCTTTGGTAACTATACCACCGGAAGCCAGGTTGGGGATGGTGCTCCTGAATCTTAGACCGAACACGGCGATCTATATATACGTACATAAGCACAATTTTATATGCCCTGTACCTATATCATTTTACTATACCAGATAAGAGTGGTGTCTTGAAAATATCAGTTAAGCTCATAACTTGGAAAATACAGTATTTCGGATGGGTTTTCGTTGCCTGATGAACATGCATATACGAGCCCTTTACAGAGTCATCGCTTTAGTCATTCATGTCAGACATCAACACAGTCTCCCTAGGCCATAATTAGATACCCGGTAGAGTGCTATATAAATCAACATCTATGCTGATCCAAATTGGCCCAAAGCTGGGCTTGCGCTGGCTGAGTCTCCTTCATCTTTTGCTTATGAGATTGGCGGTTCCTACCGTTTATCTTTGTCTGGAATGTAAGCCGTTATATTCAAATCACCAAAAGACAGGTGCGAGAATAGACCTCGTTTTTCTTGCTATTTACCTTAAACCCGACCATTCCGTTAAGCCCGATCGTAGCGCCAAGAGCCTTACTGCCTGACCTGCCTGACACCCTTGCCATGCCTCTATCTTTCGCTCACAGCGTGAATGCAAGATGGGAACGGCACCTTCCGTTCTGCGGAGATCGTGCTAAGTCCGGGTTGGCCAATCAGAACGTAGAACGGCACCGTCGAGTTCCCACCTATCTAGAGTTCTAAAACGAAGTATACGAAAGGCCATCAAAATAACAAAATTTATTTATATCCTCGATTAACACGCACTTTGTTTTTTACTCCATTTTCATCCCTATCAAGTCCGCAAAATGCCTTTCTATAACACTTACCCGGGCTTCCTTTATCGGCAGTTCCTGATCTGCCCTTCAAAGGCCCCTTCCACCACTTCCCTTCGCGGGAAGGCGGGTATTGTGACGGGCTCCAACACGGGACTGGGTTATCAAGCCTCAGCCCAGCTTCTCGGGCTCGGACTATCCCATTTGATTTTGGCCGTCCGCAGCATCTCGAAAGGCGAAGCTGCCCGGGAATCCCTTCTCGCTTCACTCTCCACTTCGGCCAAACCTCCCGTGGTCGAGGTCTGGGAGTTGGACATGGGTAGCTACCCCAGTATTATCGAGTTTGTCGACCGCCTTAAGCGCTCCGAGATCCTGATTGACTTTGCCCTTCTCAACGCCGGTGTTGCCAACTTCAACTTCACCGTCAACCAACCCACCTCCCACGAGTTAAGTATCCAAATCAATTGGCTAAGCACCGCTCTCCTAACTCTGCTATTGCTGCCTGAACTCGACCGTCAAGCTGCCAATAACCTCAATCGCACGCGCCCGGTGATTTCCATCGTCGGAAGTGAAACAGCCGCCTGGGCCAAGTTTCCCGAAGCCCAGGTGTCTACCGAGCAAGGAATCCCACTCATCGATGTATTGGACGACAAGAGTCACTTCGACATGGTCGATCGGTACTATACCTCCAAGCTGCTCTATCAACTCTTCTTCCTCGAGTTGTTCGGCAAACGGTCCAGAGCCAAGCTCTCCACGGGCACCATCCTCAACTTGGTCAACCCCGGTTTTTGCTATGGCTCTGAGTTGCATCGCACGGCTGAGGGTGCCTTTGGTAAGGTCCTTGGTGGCATGAAAAGAGTCATTGGTCGCTCTGTCTCTATGGGTGCTCGTACACTGGTTCACTCATCGGTGCTGGCCGGTGAACCTTCCAATGGCATGTACCTGAGTGACAACAAGCCGGCTCCATTTGCCGGATATGGAGACAGTGATTCTGGTAGAATAATACAGACCCAGATGTGGCAGGAGTCATTATCCGAGTTGGCCCCGGTGGTGGACATTAACAAGCTGCTGTCGGAGATTTAATTGATTCTCGGGATTTTTTTTTCTCGTTCCTTTTTGGTGTCTTGCTTCTTGGTTCTTGCCCTGTTTTTGCCATGACTGAGGCTGGTGTGAAGTTTGTGACACTTGTGACATTCCCCAATCTTTGTTGTGTTCCCCTAGGTAGTCTTCTGTAGTTTTAAATGAGAAAGATTGAACCTGATCAACATCCCAAACAATGGCCTCCAGGGATCGACCCATGGATTCCACGGTTGCTGACTAACAATAAGGTTCCTCCCGATATCCCGCGTTCAGAACCTTGGTTAACATGCTTAGGTCCCACCTGCTGCATATTCCGACGTCGGAGGAAGTCTGACTACGTACTTGATTACAGACAGCATGCCCAGTGTCATGGCTTCACCCTCATTCCATGCGATGGAGCCATCCCAACTATTACATTATCTGCCTACGTATCGGGTGCTGATCTGCCTACGTTGCAACTACGCGATTCAGCCTGGTGCAGTCGCTCGCCATCTCAAAGAAATCCATCATCTTCGTCATTTATCACGCCGACCGTTTGTCGACTACGCTTCGGGATTTAAACTAAGCCAGCCTAGTGATGCCGTCTTGCCCGATGAAACCCAGTTTCCGGTGCCTTTACTGCCTGTCCAAAATGGGCTAGCGTGCTCGTTTGCGGGCTGCGCCCATCTTTGTGTCACAGCCAAGCGCATGAAGCAGCACTGGATGTCTGTACACCACATATCTGCGTCAGAGCTCGGAGATTTTTGGCACCCAGTCCCGCTGCAGACATTTTTCCGGGGAAATGCTCTCCGCTACTTTACTAACCCGGCGTTGTTGATTTCGTTGTCGTCTGACAAATCAGGTGGACTGGCAAACACGGTAAGTAGATCGATAGCTATAGCCATCATTGCCTTGCTGATTATTCCTCCAGACTTCGGCAACCCCGAATTTAAGCGAGAATCGAGAATCGAGTCCTTACCAAATGTTGATCACAAGCGACGCAGGCCTACTAGACCATTATCGGAACTACACCTACAAAACCCTCTCATGCGGCCGCGAGACAGATGATGCGTTTCGAATCATCGTCCCACAGCTAGCCCACCAGTTTCCCTTCTTACTCCATGGCATCCTATCCTGTTCCTCACTCCACCTTGCTTCTATCGACCCCAAAAATCGACCGTATTATACGATTCGGTCAATCCAACACGCAGATCAAGCGGCTCCTGCATTCCGATGGGCAACTATGAATGTGGATAGCAATAACAGTCAGGCGGTGCTGGCTTTTGCATTTTTCCTCGTCGTCTACGCGCTAGGCTCCGAGTCTAACGACCAACCGTTGTTTTTGAGCAAAGATAATGGCCAAGGAGAAGATGCGCCTTCATTGGAATGGATTGAGATCCTCCGTAATGGCTGCTCCATGCTCTGCCCCGTCTGGACGGAGCTCACCACTAGTCCATTGGCACCTTTCACGGCACTTTGGCGGGATGATCTTGGCGTCCCTACTAATCCTAACGACCCACTACTAATCACGCTACTCTCCGTCATTCCGGAATATGAATCCGAATTGACTGACTACTATATATACCGCGATTCCGCGGTCAAATTGGCACAGGCCTTTGCATTTATTAAGCTTAATGGCTCATCGCCAACTATCTGGGATGTTCTTAATTCATGGCCAATGCGCGTTTCACCCGAGTACCTGGCCCTATTGAAACATAACAACCCAGGCGCTTTGCTTCTGTTGGCCCACTATGCTATCCTTCTACAGCCACTTCGGGAAGAGTGGTTTCTAAAAGGTCGAGTCAAGGAATTGATACATGAAATTGCGCGACGATTAAATGGCAATTGCTCGCGAGAGATTTGGGAAGTGTTTTCTGCGTTGCAGCGGGAACACTTTGCGAGTGATGCTGTATAATTTAAGCGCTTTGATTTGGTTCATTAGATAGTGTTTTTGCAGAGTTCACATGCCAGGTACAAAAACCTAGGTACGTCCCGGCAACCCTATCTACCAAGGGCAATAAACCTCAGTGAGGCAATCCATTATTATAGCTGAACAGACCCTTGGGATCCCAATTCTTCTTCAGCTTTAATAACCGAGGCAGCTTATCAGTACCATACATAGCATCCAATCCCTCGGTGCCATGGGCATAGCTGACGTAGATATGCAAATCATCAAATCCACTGGTAGCATTGAAGGCCTCAACCGCAGAAAGGCCAAAGTCGTCTACCTTATCGCCGATGGAGCTATCGACAACGCTAAGTGTAAGCATCCTAGACAGGCGTTAGATGCGTACTTAGTTTCGCATGGACATGCAAGTAGTGAGAGAAGGCTTACTCATGAGCACTGATTTGGCGGTGCGGATAGGCAGTGGAGTCATCTGCAATAGCAGTGACGGCCTGGATGGGAAAGTACTCCACCTGCCAGGCACTTCCCGAGGCAGAGGGATAGTCATTCCAAAATTGAACGAGCTTGTTGAAGAAATCGATGTGTGTCGTTGCGTCAATGGAGCGTACGCCAGCAGCCCACATATCGTGCTTTTGGCCCTTGGCGCAGAATTCTGTGACCAGTCCGAAACCGGCAGCTTCGTTGATTGCATCCCAGTTTATCATGGAGATGTTGCGTTGAATATAGGTCAGGTCGAGAAAGGGGGCAATTAGATTGAGCCCTTCTTGCTTGGAACCGGGGTAGACGGCATTGAGGAGGATAACGGGCTAAATGGAATCGGTCAGACGGCAATCCTGTTTTTCTTCGTCTAAAGAGAACTTACTCCTATGGAAGGATAATTCATGGACAACGCATACAAGGACAGACCGGCAGGCAGGGTTATATAACTGGCCAGAATGTTGAAAAAGGTTTCGTTGAGGCTGGCAGGGAACATGAAGTCGGCGTGAAACACATTGCCGTCGTTTGTCAGGTCGTAAATTTCGTATGTGGCCGAGGTGACAATGCCATAGTTGAATCCAGCGCCACGAAGGCCCCAGAAAAGGTCTTCGTTCTGCGAGGCAGAGACTGTGATGAGATCGCCAGTAGGGGTGACGAGCTGGACCGACTTCAAAGCATCAAGAATAAGACCGTGAAGGCCTTGGTATCTACCAACACCACCTCCAAGGGTAGCGCCCACCATTCCCACGCAAGGGCAGGAGCCAATTTCTGTTCGAAAGGCGTTAGTGAAGACGGTCAAGAGACCGAATGAGGTGAATCCTTACGAATCTCTTTTCCAGCTTTGAAGAGAGGTCCAACCACTTGAGAGAATTTAGTAGAACCACCGATGGTCATATTTCTCTGGTTTGTATCGATAGTGACGCCATTGAACAGGCCCAAATCAATCTTGAGACCATTTTGAAGAGCCCCAAAAGAGGTACTATATCCATGGCCACCACCACTGGCCAAAAAGGGGACATTATGCTTGAAAGCGTATTTGACCTGCGGTATTACGGTCAAACGGGAGAGGGAACATTTAGAGAGATAAAACGTACAACCGTCTGCAAATCAGCAACGGAGGCAGGCTTAATGGCCAGAGAGAAGGTGGGTTCCTCCCAAGCGGTCCATCGCTGGATGGTGTTGGTCCAATTGGCATCGCTAGGATAATAAACCTCTCTGGACGAGGAAAGGGTGGGGAGAAGAGTAGAGATATCAGAGGCGGCTACTCGAGAGACGAAGAAGAGAACTCCAAGGAGAAATAGCAGGGGAGATGCCATGGTTTCCTTGCATGTGTATGCCGATCAGCAGGATTTGGCCTAAATATTGGGTCTCAAATCTGTTCTGACCTCTTTATTCCGTGTCCAGTCTAGTCTTTATAACTCCGGGATGGTCATTGAGCTGACCGCTCTACCTCTTAGGCCCCCCGGGGCCCCGCCCGACGATTACATAATGGAGATCAACGGACCCGTGCACCAAAAGAACGCACTGGCGCGTGTTAGCACCTCCACTCGTTCGTATGCATGTGGAGATTCCTGCCCCTCCGTGTGCAGTGGGACCTCCATATTGGGCTAAACCTTCATACCCAGATAGACCGCCCTCCAAATTGTGCCAGTTCTGCCAGTCTAAAACTCCTAAGCGGCATTCCTCACACTATATAATGGGCAGGCGGTATACAGGGCGGTAATATGCCCAGGTGTGGTCCCACTGTACTTTGTAAGACGAAGTATCTCCGTTGCCCATCTCATGTCATACATAGCTGATATAAATGTCTAGCCCTCTCAGCTTCCCAGTTCTAGCTTTGACTTATGTCCTAGCTTCTCAAACTGGTCTAGGAATTCCGGTTTATATAGTAAAAAAACATGCATTTTGGTCAGGAAAGATCGTACATTTTCATTGATTGAAGCATTTGCATACTTATATAGGTTGGATACGATTCTTATGCAGGTCCATGCGCGCGATTTCCACGTCCTCGGCTCCTTCCTCTGGCGTACGGTATTGCTGGTTTAACGGGGGTAGGGTAAGCGAAAAGAGCGGCTCTGCGGGTGTCTCGGTGATTGGCTGGGTGTACGACTGGGTACTTAGGCTCACATCACCAATGTCGATTTCGTCTGTATCAGTCAACTCCGCGTCTCCCAGAGTCACGCGCATTTCCCTTTCCCACTGTTCGATCCGAGCGGCCGCGGACAGCTCCGTGTCCTATAGGCCGGGGCTAATACCGCAGAAAACTTTCGAAGCGCGTCTAGGAACGGTATCAACAGGCTCGGCATAGTCCCGCACGGGCATCAGTAAACTCCTGGCCGTGCTAGAAGACTATAGGACGTCCACGAGGGCTCCTAGGAAGCATGATTGAAGAAAAAAGGTTCAAAAGAATGAAAATTGATAAGTATGGAGAGATGTGAAAAGAAGAATGAAGCAGAAGTGAAGCAGTGTGAAAAGTCAACACCTGCCTGAGCGCTCCCCGGGTAACGATATTACCCGTAATAGCGTCGATTTAGGGAAGGTGTGCTTGATGCATTCGATTATGGCAATCTGGAAAATGCTGTGGCCTTGGCTGCTGTCCACGCCGACGATATCTAGCCCGTCTCTATAAACCTCTGGAGACGGACCTTGTCCACGTCTTGGTGCTGACTGCCGCAGGGCAGAGCAGCTACTTAGACGGAAGCTTTGAGGCAAGAGGATGGTGAACATTCTTCATCAAGTCGCGCCGGGAAAGTAGTGAAATCAGGGATCACTTCCCAGTCCACTCTCACTTCTCAGTTGAATATAATTTCTTACTCGAGGCAAAACTTTCCGCGGTCTAGCTATACGCTCTGTTGAGCTTGAGCATACGCCTATACAAGCGAGCAAGTCTGAAAGGCAGTTTGCCCCGCGGATGGGGCTCGTGAAATTGGATGGTCAGAGGAGCATCCAGCCTGGTCAGTTGAAACTGCCACACGGAACCGTAAAATATAGTGGCCGTAAGCCCCGTTGAAGTCATTGCATGTAGGAAGTCGTTCCATGCAGTTTCACCCGGCAAGGAGGTGACAATAGGGTTAACATATATGACATGAAACACTTTCAGTGCACGCGCACCGAAAAAAGGGTTACTTCCTGACCAGCGGGGGTGGATACGAGTGCGTTCCCAGACCCAGCGATCTGCTGAAGAATCTGAAGTTTGCCCAGGTGTTCAGGACCCGGTGTGTCTTTCCACAACTTCGTAAGTTCAAATTCCCGACCCTTCCCCTTAATATATTCATATATATTTTGAACTCCAATCTCGTCGGTAAAGGGGCTCCAGGGGTAATCCATTGCGGTTGGGAAACTGAGTATAATTGGAACCTAAAAAAAAGGGTTAGACCCCAGGATCATATAGCGCTTAGCAACTCAGCCAAGCTCCTCTCACATGGTCCATCGTCGCAAGCTCACTGGCTGTCGTAAAGTATTGAGGCCCAACCATCAGGTTTCGGAAGCTTTCCCAACCACTTATTCCCCATCGTTCACCCGAAGAAGAAAAGCCTTGTTGAAATTCCCCTCTGCAGGAAATTGACCCAGTCGCCGGAGTCACGATTGTGACGAGTTCTGCCAGATTAAACGACACAGCGGCGAGAAAGCCGTTCCTTCTCATTCCAACGCCATCGTCCCGATGTGTAGCGATCAGGGTTATCCATATCGAAGTCGTGGAGATTCCGTATTGTATGACAGGATTGCATGCGATCGTGGCAGAAGAAAATATTCGAAAACGTGTCGATGTGGCCCGAAATCCGACATCGAAACCTGGCTATGTCAAGGGCTTGAAATGGAATGCATGATGAAGCTGCTGTCGCTTTGCAAGCGTGTAAATGAGACCTCGGTTGGAGATGCCATAAACCCTGCGTGCGTGCGACTTGTCGCGGAAGTGAAGTCCACGCATGTCGCGTTCAGAAAGTAGGTGTCTTGATCACATGCCTCACATGACCGGGTGTCGCGACTATCTTGTCTCTTTTCGTTCTATCCCTTTCGCATGCCTCGTTGCTATTCCGGAATATCTGCCCGTAGTTCTCACCAGGAGGGAAATAAATAATTCAACAAATTATGTAATAATAATAATGAGGGCAGCTAATGATGATCGCTACCTATTGACATGTAACTCTCTATATAGCTTCATTGGGATAAAGAAACAAAGACGCAAAGTGAAATCTCACGTAACTGCATAAAAGCACCTGCAATATACTGCGTCAATGCACCAATATACTAGGATATGCTAACAACCAAGATGGGATTTCCCAGGTTCTTTGGTAAATTCATTGAAGGTTTATTTAACCTTTAAACAATAAGCAGTAGGGACTCTAAGTATGCACAGGTGTGGTCTTCAATCAAAGTTGCCCATATTTAAAGTGATGATGTCATGTTGGTCCCGACCTCGGTAGGTCTATATTAGGAGATGTACGGTGTATGGAGTATGGCCGAGAGTATCAGATATTGTACCTTACACAGATTTATCAGCAACGATCACTAAAGATTTGGACACCTGGAGGTCTGTGTACCAGTTATTACCAGTTATGAACGAATTCGGTTCATGCCCGAAGATCTCCCGGTTGACATAGATAGGGATAGATATTCCCTGATTGGTTATAATTGGTTATGTAGGTCCTCGTGGATCCCTAATTTCACGTTATTCCACCCTTGGAACCCGTAATGACTTCATACGAAGCTTTATCAATTTCCCCAGGTCTTTGAGTGGCAATCCGAATGGAATATTCTACAAATCCATTGAATATGCAGAGATGGGCAATAGAAGAAGTACTCTGACGTCAAAGTAAGTGGGGAATGCCAAGAAAGGAAGGGAGCTTGGGCAGATCGCCCAGATCGACACTTTTTTTCGGTTTTTTTCTTTTTTCTTCTCTATTTCTTCATAGATATTCACTACCATACTGGAGGATTGTACATGTGGTGGATAATATAACTACTTAACTGTATAATGATACAAATGCTGAGATCTTTAATACCTTCGATCATATCAAAACCACAATGCCTATATCTTAATCTATACTACGTTGTACGCCACGGGCGCCACCACCCTGCAGTGTAGATCCACTATAAATCCGGTTTCAGCCCGTGCCCAAGAAAGTAGACGAAAAAGTCTGCACATACTTTGTACATGCTCAGTGTTTGTACATATAACACCTGGAGAAGGTTCACAAACCTTTTCTCTCTACTCTTTGCTCCATCCCAGGATGTCTACCCCAGAGCACCAAGAAGCTCAAGCTGTTCACAGCGAGAGTAGATCGTCATCTGCCAATGGCACCGACAGCGAGTCCAACGCCCCGGTCGATTTATCCGCCGCACTCGAGAAAAAAGAGACAGAACGCTCCGACGGAAAGCGCGAGCTGAAGGAAAGAGAGTGCTATGAGATCCTGGGATACTGCTGGCCACGATGGAAGAAATGGACCTATCTGGCTGCGGTCGCCTTCGTCCAGGTTTCTATGAACTTCAACACCTCGGTCTACCCGGCTGCTGTCAAGGGCCTGTCCGAGGCTTTCCACATCAGCGAACAGCATGCCCGCACTGGCCAAATGGCTTACCTGGTTACTTATTCTATTGGTTGTGAGCTGTGGGCTCCTTGGTCCGAGGAATTCGGTCGCTGGCCTATCCTTCAGCTCTCCATGTTCTTGATCAACATTTGGCAACTCCCTGCAGCCCTTGCGCCCAACTGGGGCAGCCTTGTCGTCGCTCGTGCATTGGTTGGTTTCTCCCTACATAGTGTCTTCACAATTTGATAAACTAACATGATACTTAGGGTGGTCTCTCTACTGCTGGTGGCAGTGTCACCCTCGGTCTGATTGCCGATATCTACGAGCCTGAAACACAGCAATTCCCTCTCGCGTTCATTGTTTTGTCTTCTTGTATCGGTACCAGTATTGGTGGTGTCATTGGAGGACCAATTGCGCGATGTAAGCAAGCCATTCCTTTCCCTCGTGTACTGTTTTCGACCTATTTCTAACAGCTATGTTTGATATTTAGTCCTTGACTGGCAATGGTTCTTTTGGATCCAACTCATCTTCGGAGCAGTTACCCAGTTCATCATCTTTTTCATGCCCGAGAGTCGTTCCACTATTATCATGGATAACGAAGCCAAGCGTCGCCGCAAAACCGGAGAAGACCCGAACATCTACGGACCAAACGAGCTCAAGAAACCCCGTGTCTCCCTCAAAGAAGCCGGCAGGATCTGGGCACGTCCATTCTACATGCTTCTACGCGAGCCCATTGTCCTCTGTCTGTCTCTTCTTTCCGGTTTCTCCGATGCTCTGATCTTCACCTTCCTCGAGAGTTTCGCCATCGTGTACAAGCAAGGCTGGGGCTTTGGTACACTCGCTCAAGCGTGGGCCGTTATTCCCATCAACGCCGCCTACTTCATTGCCTACTTCAGCTACTTCCCGTGGTTCATACGCGATCAAAAGCTTCGACTCAGGCATGGCGATGCCGCCATCCCACCCGAACGCCGTCTCAAATGGCTTCTCTTCCTCGCGCCGCTCGAACCAATCGGTCTATTTGGTTTCGCCTGGACGTCCTTCGGCGACTCGAAAAACGTGCACTGGATCGGATCAATGATTTTCTCCGGCTGTGTCGGTATCGCAAACTATGCTATCTACCTTTCCTCTGTTGATTACATGGTCGCTTCCTATGGCGTCTACTCTGCTTCTGCGACTGGTGGTAATGCTTTCGCGCGTGATCTTCTTGCTGGTATCTCGGCGATGTATGCGTCGCCTATGTACAGAAATATCGGCAACAAGTGGCATGTCGAGTATGCAAGCACCATTCTGGCTTGTCTTTCTTGTCTGGTTGTGACTCCTATCTATATTTTCTACTGGAAGGGTCCGCAGATTCGCGCGAAGAGTAAGTTCGCCTCTACGCTTGCTGCAGACAGAGAGCAGAACAATGGTCGGCGTGTCAGTAGGATCAGTCAGGAGCCTACTTATTGAGCTTTGATCTGGATATGCAGGTGCATTATCCGAAGCATGTGAAATTGCGGATATATATACGTTTTGTTTTCACGTCTCTTATGTATATATGACTCGTCATCCTTATTGACCATCTCATGACTGTTACATGATCTTGGGGTTGGATTTCGATCCATATCCCATTACAAGTTGATAGACGAACTAGACTCAAACATATTCAGTTTTTCAGAATATTAATTCCTAATTTTTAGGAACGCATGATAAACATATGATGAGACGCAATAACCAACGAGAGGAGCAAGCGTTGAGGTCGGGTGGGGAAGTCCACGATGGATACAGCAAGGATATGCACTCTCCTACATCCACGCACTTCCCCCATAAGAACACCATTGATTTATATCCCCTTTCTCGTGCATCCAACCTCCCTAACCACACCACCGGCAAAATGGTCATGATCACAAGCACAATCGAAATAGCCGCGCCGCCCACCAAAGTGCGTGAGATCGTATGTACAGCTGAATCCCAAATTCTTGGTAGGACGAACTGACCAGTTCTCGCCCTACCAGCTCCTCGACTTCTCAGCATACCCGGAATGGCATACGGAATGGCTCAAGAGCATCGAGCTCAAGGACAGCACCAAGACCTCACAAGAACTTTCCTCAGGCGACAAAATTGAAGTCAACATCGAGAACTTCAAATTCGTCGCTGAAGTCAAGGTGAGAAAAACCATCTTCCCCTGAAACAAAGAAAAAAGAACTTAAGCTGAAGATTCTCACCAATGCCAAAGGACAACACCGAGAGCTTGTTTTCTTGGCAAGGCCCGCCCGTAGCGACCATCGCTGGCTTGCATAAATTCCATATCGAACCGGCCAACGATGGTGCTTCGACTGTTTTCACACAGACGGAGGATCTGAAGGGTCTCCTTGCGTTCATTATGAGCCCTTCTCTGCTTGGGAAAAAGATGCGTGCCCATTTCGATATCTTCCACAGGGATCTGAAGGCCCGGGCTGAAACAGCCTAATTTGGGGGGCTGGATTTGGTGCACACGCACAATTTTCTGTTTTGTACACGCACCTTTGGTTTCAGGTTGAGGTATCGGCGCCTTACCTCTACTAACTAGATACATGTATATATGCGGACATGGCCACGTAGGGAGATCTTGGCCACAATCATAAATAAATGGATCCTTCTGGGAACACAGTATCCATTAAGGAAAACACGCTTGTCATGGTTATCTGGACTGTCTAACTGACAGCGGAATGAGCGGTCTCAATTAAATAAGCGATCGCGTAATTCTGCGCTCGCTAACAATGGCGTGATAGACATGGCCGGGGACCGGGCCTTAGACGGCTGTGTAGTTGTGACATGCCTAGCAGGTTACACCTCACACTTGTGGCCCTGGGCTATACCTAAAGAGATATGGCAATGTAACACTTCCCCTAGCGTGGAAAAGACCATCTCCCTGACAGACCGACGGCCGATTAAACTCCCGCTTGGCAGACCAATTAGCTGTGGGATCGCGTCTGACAGGTAGCCATCTTCTTTTGGGTCGCGACGCTCGTTATGATAATTCCATGAATGAAGATCTTTTCAAGGATCAAGGATTTTTGACAAGTTATGCCCTGCACATGGAAACTGTCGAATGAAACTGTATATCATATAAATCCCACTCTACTACTATACGGTGAGACCGGTATCGAGAGGTCCGGTAGTACTGATTGATCCTTGAAATCGAAGGTAGTATCCCAATGAGATCGAAAGAGATCTTCACTCTGCGGTTTCTCCAGCCACAAAACAGTCTTGATGTGGGTGAGGGTGTCACCGAAGTTGCCCAGTTGTAGAGCAGCAGCTATATCTTGTGCCCTCTTCATAAACCACCCGTGATGAGCCGTGCCAGCCGAAGCCACCAGTCCGACCGCAGCAAACCAGACATCAAGTGACTCATAGACTCGTGTTGACGCGAGATGCTCGAGGTGCTCCATAAATCGTATCACAATCGTATTCTGTATGACTGCGTGCGAGTAATATGTTGGTCCCTGAGCAATAAACATGTAGAGTATGATTCCGTAGCGAATGGATTCCGTCGTCGGTGATGACGGTGATATTGCTGTAGCTGGAGCCGAGAGTAGGAGACGGTGTATGACAAAACAGGTAAGGTCGTGAAGTTGTGTGGCCGGTAAAGGTATACTGCGCGCTCGCTGGAAGATGTTGCGCAGACGATTGAAGACATTATTAACGGCATAGTCCACTTCGATGGTGCTGAGATCAAGTGACTGATTGTCGAGCGCGGTTGAGTCAAACTGCCATTCGGGGATGGGAGGAATGCCATCTCCAATGCCGAAGTCATCCTGAGTCTCGAATTGGGGATGACCCATGATGAGCATCGATACCCTTTGGGATATGTCAATAGCAGTCGTCTAGGTCGCAGAAGGGTTTGGCTTACCAGCTGACCATCCTCGCGGTAAGTGGGCTTGTCTGCCTTACTGCGTTGATGCCACCTCTCATGTCGACCAGCCTTTTTAATCCGTTGACATGCATTTCACCAACTTTTATATTTCCTTTGCCGAACTAAGAGTCATACATAATCAGGGATTGGTTCAAATAATAAAACAGCCAGAAAAGAGGGTGCTTATGGTAGTATCTCACCTCGATGGTTGCCAAGGTGATGACTGAGTTCATAGTCCCATCTTGAACAGCCAGTGACATGTACTCAACTTTGCGTCGCAGTAGAGCCACCGAGTCTACCATAAGAAGTTCAGAGGTCTGAAACCCTTTCTGCGCCAGCAGCTCTTCGTCAAGACATGCCGTCTGAAGAGAGACGTGAAATAGTGCAGGATCCCCTAGGGCAAGTGGCCACCAAGAGACCAAGAATGGGTTTGAAGTGGCATTAAGGTCGAGAGGGTAGTATTGGAACGCGATTTTGTGGAGGACTAAATGGGTAAGCTAAGCATTCATCCTCAACGCTTTATTGGAGGCCTACATACAGCCGTAGATCAGACGTTGAACGTGTTCTCGCGGAAGTCTAGTCTGTGGATACGAATCAAAAGGATCAAGAGACCCGAATCTGTAGTTGGTTAAGGTCCCGGATTCATCTAATGGGTTTGTTGATGCCCCATTCTGCCACCCGGAAGTTGCCGGCCCCGTTGAAGGTTCGTTCGCATAGGCGCACTCGACTTGCCGCTTAACGCAGCGAGAACAGCGCGGTGTGCGGAGATCGCAGCTGGACTTAGACCTGGCACATGCAGCACAGGACCGGCGGAGAGATTGGCGCATTGTGAATGGATATTCGTGGACATCCAGAGGGGAATGTTTTCGCTCTAAGAATAGCTCAAGCTGGAACCCCACACCGCCTTTGGGATCGCGATGTGAATCAAAGAGTTGGAAGGTCCCAAACTTGGGTCTTGACAGAAGTCGGCTCAATGTTGGACTTCCTGGCGATTATTCCGTTATATGTGGACCTCAGGTTAATGTCCCGAGCCCAAATCAAAAGAGGACTAGACCCCGCTTTACCCCTGCTTGGCATCGGAGTCTAGTCCTAATCGGGTAAAGTGGGTATCCCGGTATATCATGCCATCACAAAGAAACCTTCCCTCCAGGGCTACCTAGATATTTCCTGCCTTTTTTAAAGGGTCTGTTAACTTGCCCACACCATCTACCATTATGAACTCCAACATGGCTTTTGAGATGTCCAACATCTCCCTCGCTCAGAATGAGCTGCCGCAAATATGGCCTTCCAATCACCTCAAGTTTCAAAGCTGCTTGGCTTCTTTGACGAGTTTCTCAGTCTGGCAGTACGCAGTAACATTTCTAATTGCCATATTAGTCTATGACCAGGGTAAGCAGAGCCGTCAAGACCATAAGAATTTGCTGATCAGTCTCTAGTGATGTATATCAAACGAAAAGGCTCTATAGCTGGGCCTCCACTCAAGATACCGCTCATGGGTCCATTTATACAAGCCTTGCACCCGAGGTTTGAAGGGTATCTTGCACAATGGGCGAGTGGACCACTTAGCTGTGTATCGGTCTTCCACAAGTAAGCACGAACACCTGTCGTGTCATCAGACTTTTCCATCCCATCAAATTATTCAAACTAACTCAACTTATTATAGATTTGTCGTTCTAGCCTCCGACAGAGACATAGCGCACAAAGTGTTCAAGTCACCAGCATACGCCGAGCCATGTATAGTACCGATCGCCAAGGATATCCTAGGCCACAAAGCATGGGTCTTTCTTCAGGGTAGAGATCACGCCGAGTACCGCAGGGGGTTGACTCCCCTATTCACCAACAGAGCCATGGCTACATACCTACCGGTGCAAGAGAAGGTTCTGGCCGATTATTTTGACAAATTCGTTGCTGCCAGCAAGGGAAATAAGGGACAACCAAAGGAATTCATGACCATGTTTCGCGAGATCAACTGCGCACTTTCTTGCCGCACGTTTTTCGGAGATTATATCTCCCAGGCCGCGGTCAAGAAGATCGCAGACGACTTCTACCTCGCCACAGCCGCCCTCGAGTTAGTCAACGTGCCTCTGTCGATGTACATTCCATTCACCAAGCCCTGGCTCGGGAAGCGAACTGCCGACGCTGTGCACGCTGAGTTTTCAAAATGCGCAGCTGCATGCAAGGCAAACATGGCAACTGGAGCGACGCCAACGTGCATCGTAGACCACTGGGTCCTCCACATGATGGAATCCAAGCGCTACCAGGAAAGAATCGCTGCAGGGGAGACTGACGCCGAGAAGCCAACGAACATGATCCGCGAGTTCACGAATGAGGAAATCGGAGAGACATTGTTCACTTTCCTCTTTGCCTCTCAGGATGCGTCGAGCAGTGCCACGACTTGGCTATTCCAAATCCTCGCCCAGCGGCCCGACGTGCTCGATAAACTGCGTCGAGAAAACCTGGCTGCTAGAGGTGGTGATAAGAACAAGTCCTTCGATCTTCCAATGCTCGAGTCGCTCACGTACACCAATGCAGTTATCAAAGAGCTCTTGCGCCACCGTCCACCTGTTATTATGGTACCATATCTCGCGACGAAAGATTTCCCTGTTACGCCCAACTATACCGTTCCCAAGGGCGCTATGATCATCCCATCCTGTTATCCAGCTTTGCATGATCCGAATGTTTACCCTAACCCCGATAATTTCAATCCTGAGCGTTGGATCTCCGGGGATGCAGAGTCCAAAACCAAGAATTGGCTGGTATTTGGCGCCGGTCCGCACGATTGCCTCGCAAGAAAGTACGTGCCGTTGTCTATGGCTGGCATGATCGGGAAAGCAGCTCTGGAACTTAACTGGAAACATCATGCCACGGACAGATCAGAGGAGATTCGAGTTTTTGCTACGCTGTTTCCAATGGTTAGTACACTACCTTCTGGTATTGTCCCGATCGTTCCTTTTACTGACTCTTGACTCAGGATGGATGCCTGTTGGTGTTTTCAAAACGTCCATAGAGCCATCCTTTGCAGTTATCGGGATATAACTGAGATTCTTCGCCCGGACTCTTTCACGATGAAATGATATCCTTTGTGAAGACAGTTTTAGCACTGTCAACCTGTACAAATCGGGTTTATCATAATGGTACATTCATCTCTCTCAGGCTATCGTACAAACAAATACACATCTCGCATGCGCCCAAAATGTACAAAAACTCACAATCCTGCCATGGCCCTGGTGTTCCCTTCCTTAGAAAGCAAGTGATTGATCTTTTCAACAAGCTCATGAGTCCCATAAGGCTTGTAGATGATATCATCCATCCCAGCATCAATCATTTCCTCTTGTTGTGCGTCTCTGACATTCGCGGTGACTCCTAGAATGGGTACATGTCCTCCAGTTTCCTTTTCAATGTCACGAATTGCTTTCGCGGCACGGTTTCCATCCATCACGGGCATCTGCTGGTCCATGAGAATGCAGTCGAATGGGTTATCTCTATTCGCATCAACAGCCTCTTGCCCGTTGCTCGCTACCGACATGTTAAAACCCAGTGTACTCAACTTGCGGGATATTATTCGCCTGTTGATGACGTTATCCTCAACCAAGAGAATACGCTGGCCATCGCCGGTTAGTTTCTCTTCATCTGGAGGACTTTGATCGCCCCCCTGGGCCTTCTCATTCTCAACCTCGCGGGCTATACTGCCGGTACGAATTGTGTCTGCGCCCTTTGGGCCACCGGGCTGTGCCTCGAAGATGATATCTTCAGGAGGGCTTTCCGACATCTGGGGTTCATCTGTCGTTTCATTGACACCGCGCATTTCATTTCCCAGTGACTCGATATCAACACAGAGTTTGTCGAGTGCAGAAACGTCGAAACTCTGATCCCCTTCACCGGCTTCCTTGGTTGTTCTGCGTACTTTGAAAAAGAACCCAAACGTGCTTCCATGGCATTTTTTGGAGCTCACGCCAATCTCACCTCCATGTAGGTGGCAGAGTTTCCTACACACGTTGAGACCAAGGCCAGATCCACCGTAGATGCTTTCGGTTTTGGGCGTTGCCTGATTGAACCGTTCAAAGAGCCGTTTCTGGGCTTGCTCGGTGACCCCAATACCAGAGTCCTTGACGGCAACCATGATATACGCAACTTCGCCATTTCCCCATTCAGAATTATTAGTCCCGTCTTGGCGGAGTGCTGATTCACCCGAATCGAAGAAGACGATGTTTGGCGGGTACGAAGTCGGACGCTCGATTGAAGCACCCACTGAGACTCGGATCGATCGCTGGCCCTCCGATTGCGCGGTGAATTTGATAGCGTTCGAGAGTATGTTAACGAGCACCTGACCCATTCGATCTAGATCTGCCATGACCCAATCGATGCCGCATTCGGCATAGGAAACATCGGCCTTGTATTCGAAGCGGATTCCGTGCTTTCGGAGCTCTGGTCGGAATATCGCCATCGGAATGGTGAGATGTCGCTGTGGCTGGACCTTCCGTGGCGAAAGCGGCAGCATCGACGCGTCAAGTTTTGAAAAGGTGAGAACATCATTGACTATTTTCTTTTGATGCCTGATGCAGAGACTGATTGTCTCGGTTGCCTCAGTGATGCTCGTGACTGAGATTTCATCCGGTTTCTTGTTATAGATGGCCTCCTGAATATCCTCCGTGCAATGTACAATGGCAGACAGAGGATTGCGAATTTCGTGACTGATCATATCGATGAATCGTTCTTGTTGCTTCTTGCGTTCCTGCGCCTCCTCCGCAGCCTGCCTCTGTAGAAGTTCCGCCTTTTTCTCCGGAGTGATATCTGCGATTGTACAGATAAACACACCACCGTCGCCTAGCCCAAAGCATTGTACATCTTTATCATCCAGTCGATCCAATGTCATGACACACCAAATTGAGTCCGGGTCGCGCGTGTGGTATTCGAAACGTAGCGGTAGTTTGGAGCTCGCGACCTCCCGATACCCAGTAGACACCCGGTCGTAGTCGTCTGGATGGACCGAACGTAACCAACACTCGGAGAAGTTGACGCTGGGGCACGGGATGAGTTCACGGAACCGGCGATTCACGGAGACCAGTTCATATCGGTGGCTGAGGATGGCGACGCCGTTCGGTAGGAGGTCGGCCAGCTGTTGTGCCGAGACGTTTTGATTGAAAGTGAAAGTCATCTATTTCTTCGCGCCGATTCGCGCTTCTTCCAATATCAATGGAAGAGACGTCGGACACCGATAGAAAATGTTTGATGACTGCCCAATGAAGTGTTACCAGCAAAAGATTCGGGTGGCGCGCATGGCAGGTGAAGCTGAACCACGATCGTCGATCTTCCCGTCTGTAAATTAATTTATGACTGTAAGCCAATGTGTAAGCCAATATGTTGTATGTGTTGGCTTTTATGTGATCCCTGTCAAAAGCAGGGCTATGACGATATATAATATTGTACGTCATTGTGGATTCCCCTCAGTCTCCCGATGTGGAGGTGAAGTATCCTCCAAAACGTTGTGATTGGCAAAAGAGACCAAAGGGATGTCCACTTGGGAGGTGACCCTGAAGGCTTGGCACATGGCCTGCATCGTGACGTCATTGAACTATAGCCGAGCCCTATCTGACGGGAGAAGCCTCGGATATACAACATAGTCATGAGCTTCTGCTTTGCTTTTAAAAAGTTCGTGTGTGGTCATCTTAAACCCAGTGACTCTGGCTTTCTGCTCCACTCATAATATCGGTGAAGTATGCATCGTCCTAGTTCTTACATATATTTAGTCTAACACGGAGATATCTATTTCATAATTACCATTGAGGACAGAGTACATTGCTGGTTTGTACGAAGCAGAGCCCTTGCAATTATGTAGAAATATAATACAATATTGCAACCTAGTAAAGCGAGTTAGTATAAAAAAGATGAAATATGTGTGTGTGTGTGTGTGTGTGTGTGTGTGTGGTTCTGAAGCATATCATAGTACAGTAAGAGTCACATGTACGAATTCTATAACATGGTATACTTCCACCATAAAGACTTTAGACGTTTAGATAACTATAGTAGATAATCACTACCAATCAACAATGGTTGATCATGCTGGTCATCTTGGTCAGAGCTTTTGCTTGACTGGCGATCAGCTTGGCAAAAACAGGAGAGAAATGTTCCTATTGCCCACGTTTGGCTTGGCAAAGGCGATCCAGGGCATACCGTAGTTTATCCATTATTCATCAATTTGACAAGTCCAGTAAATAGAGATCATTCGTCAGTGGCCACGTTATAGGATGAGTGGAACCCGCGTGCTCCATTAGAGAGTCGTACTCCGTATGGAGCACAGAATATGCAAACTGCTAAAAGGAGAATTAGGGAGATTTTAAATTTTCGACGGCCGAGAAGACCGGTCCTCCACTCGGAAGGACCAGAGGTCTAGAAGACAGCCAGTGGATGATGAATGTGGGATGAGCTGTCGCGGCGGGAGAGTGAAAAATCAGCGTGGCGAATCCCGAATTTTGACCCGGTACCAAAAATAGTAGAGATAGAAAACATTCCCTCTGTGAAAATCCAAAATACTAGCTAAATCTTATAGGTACTTTTATAAGCCCATATAGTTCTGAAAAAGCCAGCCTTGGAGTAGCCCTAAAACACCCAGTTGGCCTACGAGCCCCTACCGGGATGCCGTGGGTCTTAGCGCTCGGCCCGATAACTTTTAAGTTTTTTGGTAGCAAAATTGTAGATTCCAAAGCCGATAGCCATTCTCAAGTCGCCATTGATGTGTTGGCTCAATAAATTGTGAGCAATAGGGCCGCGATGCATATGCATTGCGTTATCAGAGCCACATTTTAATCACGATAATCCTATACTATCTCGCATGTGCTAAACGACAGGGCCAGTGATTTCTCCTCTCCACTCCTCGTGGGTTTATCGTGGGTCTTCCCATCTCAAAGAGGTAACCCGAGAGAACATGCTCCATTCTAAGATCTTGCTCAAAAGGGTAATCCGAAAGGCATCACTCCACTTTTTAAACTGGATCGATTGAAGATTTTGATTTTTAGTTTGATAGTAAATCGTATATTAGTCTGGAAGTAGGTACCAATGCTACCCTGGCCATCCGTTTCCATCTTCATTTCGTTTTCACAATCACAATGGGCATTGTCGACTATTTCAGTCGACCACGTGGCCATCAGGCACATGGTGGTGATGAAACACCCACCATGGAAGCCCCAAAAGTAATCGAGCCTAATGTAATCTCTAGTCCGGACTTCTCGGGCGCTGTTACACCTGCGCAAATGCTCCCTTCGCCGGCTGGGAGCGAGGATACCCTTATTTTTGAGAAGATCCCGCATCAATTCGGTCGCCTGGCTTCTTGGAAAGGGTCTTTGATTTTGCTTGTCACCTCCGGCTCTCAGTTTCTAGACAATGTCTTCATGACGAGTGCCAACATTGCCCTGTCGTCAATTCAACAGGATTTCGACGTGTCTAGTACCGACTTGCAATGGATGATTTCTGCATACACTTTGTCGTTTGGTGGCTTCCTTTTGTTAGCCGGTGCTTTGTCTGATCGGTATGACTCTTCCTTCCGTTGTCTCAAGACTTTGGCATAATGCTAACCTGCCCAGATATGGACGAAAGAAGATCCTCTGTCTAGGTCTTGCCTGGCTTTCTCTATGGACCCTAGCCATTGGATTTGGCCAATCGTTTATTCAACTTACGGTGTTCCGTGGCATTCAAGGCATTGGAGCTGCGATGACTGTGCCATCTGCTATTGGCATCATCAGTTCCTACTTCAGCGGTGTTGATCGCACCCGTGCACTGTCAATCTATGGAGCCTCGGGAACCCTGGGCTTCTGTACCGGTCTCATCTTTGGTGGTTTCTTGACCTCTTCGTTGGGCTGGAGATACATCTTCTACCTCATTGTTATCATCACTGGATCTTTGGGAATCTTGGGCTTCATCGTCCTCCCAAGCGATGTTCCTTCCGAAAAGAAGCATGAAAGAATGGACTACATTGGCGCAGTGATGTCGACAGCTGGCCTGATCCTGCTCCAATTTGTCCTGTCCAGTGGTGGAACCTACGGCTGGGACCAGCCGTTCATTATTGTGCTATTGATCTTGGCAGTTGGTCTTCTTGTTGGATTCACGATCCTTGAGAAGTACGTCAGCAACCCTATCATGCCGCTTTCTTTGTGGAAGATTCGCAATTTTGCCGGTCTCTGGGTTATTGGTTTCAGTGAGTTGCCTATTCCCCGAACTCGTGCTTCGAGCAGTGCTAATTATACACAGCTGGCTATGGCACCTACCAAAACGTTATTTACTATATTGTCCTTATGGCACAGGAAGTGGACAAGCTTTCCGCTGGTGATACGGCCCTTCGCTTCTTGCCTATGGGAGCGATCGGCTTTATTGTTTCTCTTGGAACAGGGAAACTCCTCGAATTCATGAATGGAAAGCACCTTCTCATTATCGGACTGGTTCTGGCTGTGGTCGCTCCCATCTCGAGTGCTTTGACTTCTAATCCTGAATCAGGCTTGTATGTATCCTCATTTCCTTTTGCATCAAACTATACTAACGCTCGCAGTTGGCTCAATGTTCTCCCCACCTCCCTTATCAGTATCTCATCCGTGTCTTTTATCTTCGTCACGACTAGCACTGTGGTACTCACAAGTGTACCGGTCGAAGTCAAGAGCCTTGCTGGTGGCATGGTAAGTTTTTCCTTTCTTGCACTTCCACTTTTATATACTAACATCATAAACCAGCTCAACACTGCATTCCAAATCGGCTCTGGCGTTGCATTGGCTATCTCCGCGGCTGTTACCGATGCCGTCGATATCCAGCAAGGACATGGTCTCGCGGAACAATACGCTACCGGTCTCTGGTGCTCTGTCGGCCTAGCTGGGCTTGGGCTGATCATTGGTATTGTTTCCGTTCGGCACAAGGGTATCGGACCTAAAGATAGATTGGGTGCCGGCCCGGTTGCTATTTAAAGCCTTGTTACGACTTCTTTTTGGGTACCTTTTTTTATAGATGGATGATAGATAGACTTACTTTTTGTTTTCCGTTTGGCATTCGTATTTAAATATGATGGATTTAGCGCTTGGTTATCATGGCGGGGAAATGAGGCGGATACACGGTATTTTCTCACAATATCAAAATGATCGCACACTTAACGTGCCTATCCAGGCACATGGTTTCATGCCCAGGTGGTTCTCGGCATTGCGTACTCTACCCCTTGCTTTGGGCTCTACTGCACCGTAGATGCATCACACCGCTTGTTGCGGTTGCGGTTGCGTAGCCTGTAGTAGCCCGACAATATATTTCGATGATTTCCGAGTCAGGACAGGAAGCTTACATATATTTTTGGAATTGAACCTTGACAGTTTTACATTCTCTTCCAGAAGTATTATCATCACGGTCATGAATGCACCCGAGGAGCGGACTAAATACGAGGGTGCAGAGAAGAGCACGACTCATATACCCCCAAACACGTCTCAACCTGCTGTCAGCGACCGTAAAAAGGTCCTCATCGTTGGCGCTGGTAAGCCTTCCTCCCTTTCCCGACCCATTTCAGAACAGGAAATTCCTCGCAAATAACTGACATCTACCTAGGCTCGGCTGGTCTCGCGCTAGCCCATGGGTTGAAAAAGGTGGGAGATAGCGGTCGCGCCTCGTCCACCACACTAGCAATACACACTAACAATACATGCTTCAGGCCGGGATCCCTTTCTTAATTTTCGAAAAAGAAGAAGCACCGACTCGCAAGCGAAACTGGAGTATAGGACTGCACTGGGGCTACGAGCCACTGCAATACCTCGTACCCGCAGACATTTTGGCCGGACTCGAGCAGGCGCAGGTTGACCCGCACATCCCGACCACGCACAATGATAAAATTCCCATGGTCAATGGTGAGAGTGGAGCTCTGATCACAGAGCTGAAGTCGTCCAAAGTGTACCGTCTGCGCCGAGACAAATTCCGGGCAATGTTGCTTCAAGGCATCGACGTACGTTGGGGGAAGCGTCTCTGTAATATCACTCAATCCCCTGCCGGCGAACATGTCACTGCGAAGTTCACGGACGGCACAGAGGTCATTGGTAGTCTTCTCATTGCGACCGATGGTCCACACTCGACCACACGTACACTGTTGCTTGGCGAAGAAGCCGCCAAAGTCACACCGATTGATTACGCCGCAACTATGTGTTTCACTCGGCATACGCGTGAGCACGCCCTGTTTCTACGTGCCCATCCCCACCATCCGGTACACCAGGTCGGTCCTCATCCTGAGGGTTATTGTGGGTGGATGAACATCCATGACGGGGACGATATGGACCATCCAGAAAACTGGATTTTTACCCACTACATCTCCTTTCCAGAACCGCGCGACTATGTCAATACACGAACCGTGCGAGAACACGCCGTACATCAGAAGGAATTGGCCCGTCGGTTTGCCGACCCCTGGCGCAGTGCCTTTGAGTGGATGTCTCCCGATAATGAGGCCTGGTATGCTAAGCTTCGAAACTGGGACCCAAGTCTCCCGGAGCATCGGTGGGATAATCATCAGGGCCGGGTAACTCTGGCGGGTGATGCTGCCCATCCGATGACTTACCAGCGTGGCCAGGGGCTCAATCATGCTATGAAGGACGCTTACACTGCATGCAAGGCAATTGAGTCATTCTGGAATCAGGGTAACTTCATCATGGAGGAACGTGCCGAGGCTATACAGATGTACGAGAAGGAGATGATCATGCGGACAGGGGAGGAAGTTCGTTTGAGCGAGGAGACCACTCTAAAAATGCATAATTGGTCCAAAATTATGCAAAGTCCCCTGTTGCAACACGGAATGACAGTCAAGTCTAAGTAAATCTGATCAAGGGCCCGGTCTAAGAATGGATAATTCCCGACAAGCCGCCCGAAGAGCTGGCTACGAAATGGATTCGTTAAAGGTACTTTGATATGTTTAAGCAATCCTAGATTGTAAACCATATATCTGATATGTAAGCATTGATATGCGAGGTATGCATTTTTAATGCAGTAAGGGTTTGAAGGTGGTTTATTGTCTTCCCAGGTAGTTACGTAGGGACCAATTACGGCCTGGTAAATAAGGCAACGAACACCCATGGACCCACATCACGTGTATGTCACATCCGCATTTGGACACGCGATGCATTCATAGTATTCACAGCAAGCTGTTCCCGGCACTTGAGGAATGTAAAGGGGAAAAAGATGCTTTTTTCAGTAATCCTTTTGTGGCATTCAAAAGATTGACTAGGACTTGAACCCTTCCAATGTGGTGATGTGGTGTGAATACCTTCCTCCTTAATTCTCATTGTTGTTCACGCCTCTCAGTATGATCGCCAGGAGAAAAATCCTCCAAACGGCCGCTGTGGCGGCCCTTACTACTTATTTGCTCTGCACGGCGTTTGTCAGAAGCTTTGGCGATAAAACATGGTCCATCTCAATTCCCGAACTCTCTCGGAACACCTTGGGCGGTAGTGTCTTCGAACATATCCAAAACAACACCCTTGGGGTTAGACCTTGCCTACCATCTTCAGGACTTGGTTTCTGACTCAACGAACTTTTAGTTTGAGCATATATATGCGATCAGTTTGAAAGAGCGGACCGACAAGCGCGATTTCTTGACATTAGCAGCCTCGATATCAGGCTTCAAGGTGGAATGGCTCGACGGAGTGCGACCCCATGATTTACATTCCAAGGCCATGCCTGATGTACGCTGCCCATTCAATAAATTCCAAACAACCTTCTCATGATCTCTTAGGGTCTGGACCCCTCACGCGTGAAGCGCATGTTGGCGTGCACACATGAATGCATTGGTCAAGTAGAGTCCCACCCCATTCTCGGTATCCAAAGGCAATGCTGACGTTTTAACATCGAAAACAACAGTGTGATAAGCAATGACTATTCGACAGCTTTGATCTTGGAAGATGACGCAGACTGGGACGTGAGCCTCAAATCCCAGCTGGGGGAATTTGCGCGCGGGCTGCACGCTTTGAAAGGAACCAATCACGTATCCAAAGAAGCTCCTTACGGAACAGATTGGGATCTCCTCTGGATCGGCGGGTGTGCCTCGGGCCCGAACGCCAACGAAACAAGCTTCTACGCTATCCCCATGGACCCCACAGTTCCAAGGGTCCACCACCGAGCCACCTGGGGTGGACCCACCGAAAAGTGGAAGCAACAATATCCAGAATTGGCCGAGGACTCGACGCGATTTATATATCGGGCGGAAATGGGCTGCTGCATGTTTGGCTATGCAGTCACGACCAGGGGCGCTCGGAACATTCTTGCCGCTCTTTCCATCGACCATCTGGATAAGCCGGTAGACGATGCCCTGAGTGAATTGTGCGCGGGTGCTAATGGGCGTCACAAGATTGAATGCTGGGCTCCATTCTCCAACTTGATTGGTACATATAGAAAGGCCGGCTCCGCTTCTCGGGATTCGGATATTGAGAACAACAACGCGGCTGACTTCCATGAAGAGCAGGCCTGGAATATGGTATACAGCACCAGGCGTAACATCCACCAATTGGTCGCTGGTGAGGAAACTGTTTACTCACAATGGAAGGATGAAGATGTGCCATGGTCGAGCAGAGCGATTGAGCACAAGGAGTTTGTTTACCCTGATGGGTATCTGGTCAATTAGCTTTGCCTCAAGTGCTGGTTAGCTTTATGTTAATAGACCTCCGCATAATACCTCTTTTATTTTCATGAGCTAGCCCTTGTTAAAGCTGGATGGGAGAGGATTGGGTCAACACTTGCTATCTTAGACTTTGGCTTCAGAAGCTATTCCATAACTCCTTGCTCCTGGAAGGAGTTGCCACGATACGTATAGTTCCCATTTTTAAAATGCTACGGTGCCATATAAAGGAATTGTACAGTATCATTCCATGAAAGTTGGAATTCCTCAACCCTTGGCATTTGGGATTAAGTTTCGGCTTTTATGGTGGATTTGATAGGGCAGAAGCTTAGAGAATGGCGTCCTTTAGGGTCGGCCCGGTAGGCTTTATCGATGATCGTGATCTAGCACCTACATGTGTATGTATAGGTATGCTTCTGAAGTTATAGTTGTTTACTTTAAGTGGTCAGAATAGGTGGTTTATGAACAAACCGATCTTCCTTTCCATTTTTATTCAGTTTTACGATTAACATACAAATATATAACCCATTTCCTCCATCTGCCGTATGTTGTAGCGCATCAAGCATTCAGCGCGTTGCATTGGAGATGTCTAGACCATTATGTGGGAGCTTTTCCCCTTGCGTCGGCTCTTGAGTACCATTTACTCCAGACTTTGGGTTTTCTTCGACTATTATACCAGGCCGCTTACCACTTTTTTATTCTCTCCTGTTAATCTCCCTTTCTGTGCATTCTTCGGCCCTGCCACAAGGGCCTGTCCTGCCATTTCTCGTTCACTTCTCCAAATATCCCCGGCCTGGCCATTGGAAGCTCTGGGTCCTAAAGTAAGCCCAGAAGAATGAGCCCAATAGCCTTGCATGCTACCTTCTGTGTCACACGGCTTAAACATCCTACTTGAGTTCGGTGGAAATGAAGACTACGCGCAAAGGAATGGAATGCCTAGAGCCTGGTATCAACGAGCCGAGATAGCCGGGTCTCAACGGTCCCCAGTTTCTTTAAATGTCAGGGATTCACCAAGTTGGCAGCAGCTGATGAGTCTGACTTGCAAGAAGACCTCGTCAACCCGTTGATCGAAGTTGCCCCACTCCCGCCGATCCATTATAATTATATTACACCGGTCCTCACCCAGTCGTACACATGCCACGCTTCCTCGGCCTTCGTGGCAATAGCCTCCATGTAGCAGCCATTCTCGGGGTGCTCATGCCTGGAATCCTCACAATAGGCTACAATGCCTCACTACTTGGGGGAGTCCTAACACTAAAAAGCTTTGAAGAACAATTCCCAGAAATCGACATTGCTGCTGCCGTTAATAAACCACATGCATCGACAATTCAAGGCCTTGTTGTGGCCTCTTACACAATAGGGGGATTCTTTGGAACCCTCTCGTGTATATGGCTAGGTGACAGATTTGGCCGGCGACGCACAATAATGGCTGGATCGGTCGTGCAGGCCGTTGGAGCTGTGTTTATGGCTAGCGCAGGCTCCCTCGCCCAACTCACTACATCTCGAGTCATCCTCGGTTTAGGTACTGGTGTTTTACTGGCCACGATCCCTCTTTGGCAATCTGAGATATCGCCTGCTGACAAGCGTGGTGCTCATGTTGGCATGAAGGGGATATTCAGCGGTTTTGGCTGTGCCCTTGCCCTTTTTCTCGACTTTGGAATGTCGTTCACGCAAGGCAGCGTCGCCTGGAGATTTCCTTTTGCGTTTGTGGTGCTGCTTTCCATTGCTGTCTTGGTGTTCATCTGCCTGTTACCAGAATCCCCCCGTTGGCTTGTCCGACAAGGCCGACTCTGTGAGGCTAGTGAGGTTCTAGCAGCTCTCGAAGATATATGCGTTGATGATCAAGCTGTGAAAACGAGAATCAAGGATGTCCAAACGTCGCTGGACTTGTTTGAGGAAAAGTCACTTGGTCAAATATTCCACATGGGGCCCCAAAGGACTTTCCACCGAGCTAGTATTGCTGCTTTGGCCATGTTATTCTTACAGCTCACTGGCTCTACCGTCATTACCTTTTACAGTACGTATTTCGAATTATCCCTCCCCTGTCGAATCGACACATCGCAGTGGCTTATGCTGCGCGCTTTTAGCAACCGCAATCTTCGAAAACAATCTTTCGCTGGGTAATTCAACATCGACAGTTCTAGCTGCAATCTATCAGCTAGTCGGTCCCATTGGCGGGGCCGTCTGTGTTTTCAAGATCGACGGACTTGGTCGCCGTGTATTGCTTCTAGGCAGTGCAATCGGAAACGTGGTCTGTCTGGCCTTAGTAGCTGGCCTCGGGACCCAAACTGACAATCCACTCGCAATGCGGGGTGCTGTTTTCTTTATTTTCCTGTTTCATTTCAGCTACATCATTGGATTTGGCGCAATACCATATCTCTACGCCGCGGAAATTGCGCCCTTGCATCTACGCACGACTATCAACAGCTTCAGCATCAGCATATCCTGGGCAGTCAGCATTTTACTCACTGCTTTCACACCCATTGCATTCAACAGCATGGGGCAGACGTACTTTGTCATTTTCGCGGGTTGCAATGCAATGATGATACCTGTCATCTATTATCTGTTTCCCGAGACTGCCGGGCGCAGTCTCGAGGAGATGGATAAGATCTTTGCCCTTTCGCGTGGTGTCTTGGATGCTGTTAAAGTCGCTCGGTTTCTTCAGCATGGACAATCAATTGACGCGTCGCTTGAGAAGGAACTTGATCCTAAATTCAAGTGCCCGGAACTTCAGCTACGTGAGATATATTCGCCTTGATCCTTTTCCAAGACTTATGGCGTTATCCAGTTGAAATGAACGAATATTATATGTATGAACCTTTTATTGGTGGGAAGTGATACATGATGTTGTGAATTGCACTTTCTACAATACGCCAGGAGATGTGTCGATGAACGCGCATAAATACCAAAACAGAAACAAACATACAGTAACAGACAATCGCCTTGTCTGGAATCTCAAACAATGCATGATAAGTACAGGAGATAATGTGCGGACTATACTGCTCTCTTCTCGTTTTTGATCTCCTCCTCAGCTCGCAAGGTGATTGCCAAGATGATCGCCCCTAGGTTCGTTACGGACGATTTATTTGGGGTTTTCCATGGACCATATTGGTGCATAGTTAAGAATGATGAGTCCCCTTTCAAAGATAAAGGCAGCTTATTGTTCAGGTAGTCGAGATATTCCTGGTTGTACTTAGCAACTGTCACGAACACCTCATGTCGATCTTGAGATATATGAAACCGCCTATTGTGATATTAGTAGTACTCGTAGTTGCGCTTAGAAGGGATAAAACATACGTGGTGTTGGTACGCTGAGCTAGGTCGCCGTCGCTTTTGATCCAAGCGACCATTTGGGCGCTCTCCTGCATTTGAATAGCCAGGAGATTGTGAGACCTTTGCACAGGTTTGACTTATATAAGCGAAAATCAAAGGGGCCCGGGCCTACTGAGCGCTCAGGCGTGTCGCTCAGCAATCCTCCCTCGTCACATTCCATCACATTGACTCTCCACTCCATCTTACTGTTTGTTCTTTCATTCATCCTAGCTAGGCATCTGACTTAAAAGCCCGGGTTTCAGTCGTCCTTGTCCAAATTCATCACTCATCTCCCAGGCTATCCATCATCATACAAATTCAAATCCGTCTACGAAACATGTCTCCAAAGAACGAAGCTCAGGAAAAAAGTCGGCACTGGGAGCAACGTAGGCTCTTGCATGACCTTGAGTCTTCCATCGAGAATCTTGATGTGCACAAACTTGACGTGACTCGACTCAAGGAATTGAACGTCAACCTCTGCCGTATGACTCTCGATCGAAACTCGGAGCTCAAGCCCCACTTCTTTGCGCCAAGACACGACGACCTCCCGCAACCCAGCGATAAGATACTCGACGAGTTCTTTGCACCTGACCCATGGCCTTTGAGGGAAGGACATTTGAAAAAAAAGAAAAAGAAATTGCTGGTCATATCTGACCGCCGCATGTTGCCGCCTTTGCTAAGCGGGCTGACCCCTCTTTCCCATCCTTATCTATATTCTTTTCATAGGAATCAAGCATCCTGCAGTTCTTCGTTTGCCATCAGTAAACTGTCTTTTCCATCAAGAATTCATCAGTCCTAGGCCGTCTGAAGTCATACCTATCAACCTCGGACCGAAGGATCACCAGTAGACTGACGGAGGCGGTGAGGCCTGCAGGGAGGTGCAGGCCAAGATCCGGTCTGTCAGATTTTAGTGGTTCCAGAGGGGGGTTCTTGACGCTAATAAGAGCAACCTTCTATCAAGTCGAGCTGTGATCGACTTCTCTGAATAAAAAAAAAAAAAAAGGAAAGAATCCCTAATAGCGTTACGTTGGATGGCCGAACGGTCGTCTAAGAAAAACATCAGTCCCACCAAGAAACTCGATTCACAAGCCCTCTAGGGTGTTATTACCGAGCGCGGAGGTCGTCCAGACTACGCTAAGTTATCCGACGAAGCTTATCGGGCGGCAGCTAGAAAAGAGTTAGAGGGGACAGTCATTGAAGGGTCCTCTTCTGACGAAGAAACGATCAAAACGTCTCCGTCAAAAGGCAAGGGACGAAGGTAGCCGAGAACGGCGCCAGTTAAAATCTCTGAAATTCAACTTAAGGAGGATCGTCAGATATAAAGTCATTATTACGACGAGATGCCGACTTCATTTAAAGTCAAACCCTTCTAGGGTCTCTAGGATGGATATAAAGATCCGCTGGACTTCATTGAAGACATTGAAACCGCTATCGAACGTGATTACGCTCGTCAAGACGAAGAACTCTCCACACGTAAGAAGCGAGGAGAAAAGGTCGATAAAGAAGAGAAGGCTCTAAGTGATAAAAAGGAGAGAGACTATCGTCTTCTGTTTCGTCAAAACGTTAGTAGACGAGTAGAAATATAGCTAAAAGGCATAAGCCGCGAGACACGCTAGGATTAGTAGAAGCTCCGGACGAGCTGCCTCGAGAGGTACCGACTTCTAGAGGAAGACCTAGTCGCGAATATTACGCGTATAGAAGCGTAGTACGATAGTCTGAAGCAGATAAAAGACAAGTCTATTACTACCTATCTAGAAAGGGCGGATGACTTTTATACTCAATACGGCGAAGATAAGAGCTATCTCGGAATCAAAGTTGTGTAGGGTATTAAAGAAGGACCTAAGAGGGATATGATCCAGTTCCACTTAAGATAGGAGAAGAGAATGGATTACGTCACCGCGAGGAAGTTGATTGTGGATGCGTACTTAGGAGCAGACAATCCTTTTATTCGTGAAGAGCCAGAGATATCTACTAGAGCATCTTTCGAAGATATGATCCGAGACACCATACCGGAGGTGGTCCGCGGATTGAAACACCTCATCGGAGAAAAGGCCTAGCACTAACGTTAGCAAATAGTAGCTAACGCCGGGCGAGGTAGAGATCCGGGATAAGGTCAGGGATCGTCCTCTAAAGGACCTAACCGTCTAATAGATCTGAGCCAAATCGAGTGCTAGAACTATAATAAGAAGGGGCACTACGCCAATTCGTGCCCGAAAAGTCAGAGGGGTCCGTAATAGGTTACCGCCCACGTAGCTCTTCCTACCCGTATCCTTAAGCGTAGCGACTAATAGGACGATAACTCTTAGGGGGATCACTATCCCTAGCTATATATGTTATAACCGTGAACCCTGATCCTATTATAGCTGCGAGGGAACCTCTATTAAGAAATCAGAAAGGGAAGTAACCGTAGCGGGAGACTGTTAATGATTCTAGGGTTGGATAGCGTCTCCGGAACGTGCGCTTATCGGAGAATATCGATAGAGGGCAAGGATTGTAAAGACTGTCCGACGAGCAGGTTCTATAGGTTATACGGCCGGTCGACGACTTCCAGCCGCGGGAGCGAATGGATACCGAGGCATCGTAAGCCACTATCCGCCGGAGCGTAACTCCAGGCCCCTCGCGGGACTATACCATATATGATCAGACCGTGAATCTATCTAGCAACCATCCTTCCTATAAAACGACAGTCACAGAGACATATCGCAAGGAGAGAGTTCAGATCGGCGCTGAACCGCCGAAGATACCCGGTCCTATCCGAGCAATCGGGGGTGGTGAAAGGTTTTCGATCGGGAAGGTGTTAAAAGAGACATACGTTACCCTACCGCTGGCTTAGTTGCTAGATAGATCTAAGCCTACGCGGAAGGAACTAGTATGGTTCCTATAGGATACAGCCCCACGATTCAGAATCCGACGTGTTAAGGTCCGAGACTAGGTCAGCTTCGTGTCTGACAACGTCCCCGAAACTAGTCAGCGGCGTCAGAAAGATTAATTGATGATCTACACGCCTATTGTAATATCTAAGGCGCTAGAAGATGACGGACGATCGACTCCGATATTTGTCGAATTATAGATCGGTGATAAAAGGATCCTACGAACTCTGTTAGATAGCGGGTCGCTAGTGGAGTTGATCTCTAAGCGAGTTGCGAAGGAGATCTATACTATAACTTACACCGACACGGGTAAAGAGATCAGCCTCGTAGACAACCACACAACCTTCCTAAAGCGATATATATATCTCCCGGTCAATGTCGCAGGGGTCCGCGTATATATAAAGTGTTACATTATCAATATAAACATATACGACCTACTTCTCGGAGTCCGCTAGATAAGACATATCAGATACGTAGTGGACTATAGAAAGGGACGTGTGACTATCCGAGGATCCGACGGAATACCTATAACGCTCGATATAGAACTAGCTCCGATTGAATATCTCGAAGAACTGCCCGTCATTTATATAGATAAAGAGGGAGTGGATAACATCCTTCAGCGTGTGATCGACGATCTAGGATAAGACGTCGAGGAACTCTCCGACTAGGAGGGTTTCTAATTGCCCCGAAGAATCACCTCCGATCGGATAGGGTAGACGTTCGAGTAATTCAGGGGGCTCCGCGGAATGCGGGGTAGATTAACGTGCCGTTAAGAAACACTATACATTTAGCGATCCAATCGAAGAAGAGCATTCATATCATTAGACGAAGATAAAAATGAGAATGAAAAATAAAAATAAACGGGTGCACTAGTCAGACCAGATCGATAAAAAGACCGCCGGGAGTGGCGATAAGGACGAGATAAATATCATACGACCGACCCCGGGTCTAGTAGCAGATTTAGTGCATATAGTAGTATCATTCTAGGTGGATCCTACCACCTATTTATACCCCTAACATCGTCTAGAGGTCCTAGATATAGCTAAAGGTAACCCTAATAAGGCGGAAATCCTATAGAAGGAATATCACACTAATTATATACGGCGGCTAAGAAACTAGAGGGATCAGATAGTGATAGCCGCGCTCTAAGAAAAGAGCTCGAACTTAGATAGAATCATACCCTTCCGTTTGAACGAGGTCGGACGATTTCCCACTAAACGTCGTCCGGTCATACGCGAGATTAGTCAAGAGCCCTAGGATTATATTGACCGTTAGTTCTAGATAACCGAGCTAGTTATCGGTGAAATGGCGGACACTAAGGCACGTAGGGCTAACGTGCGCCGTTTACTATACACGTGGCGTGACTGTTTTGCTAAGTCGGTTAGAGATATACGAGCCACGGATTTGATCGAGCACTCGATTGATCTAATACCAGGATTAAAGCCCGTGAAGGCTAAAATGAAAAGGTACACCTAGGCGGAACGAGATTTCGCTACGAAAGCTTTCCCGGACATAGAGGAGGCAGGGATCCTTTATCGGATAGTATCCCAATAGGGAGCTCAGACTAAATTCGTGCCTAAGAAGACGCCGGGAGATCTCCGCATCGTACATAACTTTATTCCTATCAACAAGTGGACGACGGGATGTTCATATCCAGTCCACAGCTTAGACGAGGTTATTAATATCGTTCTGAAGGCCAAGTATAGGGTGTATTTCTCGGCTAACGTATCCTACAGATACTAGGCGGTCCCTATTAAGCCAGGGGACGAATATAAAGCTACGGTTATCACTCTATATGGTCAATACGCATACCGTAGGATAGGCATAGGTCTGAAGACTACTATATATATATACGCGCAATTCACGGACCTAGTCTTTGGGCCTTTACCTAGCAATGATGATCTAGAGAGGTTCGATACCATAATCGGGGATCATAGAGACGTCGGTTTTAGCCCGTTTATAGACGACTATATGGGATTAGCAGTATCGTTCGACGCGATATATACCTTTGTGATCCCAGAAGCCCATTTCCTTATGTAAACATGTCTTATGCCTTAGTGGCCGGATCCATATGGATCCGTTTCTGCACTTATGTACACTATCGTTACCGTATTCCGCAGTACTTAGTCGTTGGCAAAGCCAACTCAATACAAACCATGCGATCCTTTCCGAATCTCACCTTCCTACACGAGAAGTACTTCCCACGGGTGATTTTCGGTCCAGTGTACCTAGCCGAAAAGAAGGTCCGAGTCTTCGAGTCGTCGCTAGAAGCGGTAGGTTTCGAAGGAAGCAAGGAAGGAATCAGACCATCAGTCAAGCATCGGGAGAAGATCCGGGATTAGCCGACCCCGATAAATCGAGAAGAGCTTAACGGGTTCCTCTGGCTAACCCCGTTCCTACGAAGGTTCATCCCGGGGAGAGCCGAGCACGTTATGGTTATAAAGGGGGCCTACCTTAAGAAGGTACCTACGAAGCCGTATAAGACTAAAGAGGCTCCGCCTAACCTAGAAGACTACGACGGTGACCTAACGAAAAAGAAAAGACCTCCGAAGAAGAAATCTCCGATAGACGTATCGATTGAACCGCCTAAGACTATTCGAACAATATAGACAGAAAAGGAGTGGGAATAGACAGAAGAATGTCATAAGTCGTTTGACGCCGTCAAGGCAGCTATAGCGTCAAATGCATACGTAGGGACAGACTACACTATCTAGTTCCATCTAGCTACAGACGCCTCGGCCACGGGGTTAGGAGGAGTCCTCTTCTAGCTTTATAGGGTAAAGGAAGGAACAGTAGCTAGCCCGGAACACCGAGATGCCGAGCGAATCGTGATATTCCTATTATTTAGGCTCTCTAACGTAGAGACGAGATACTCGAACCCGGAAAGGGAATGCCTGGCAGTGGTTAAATGTATAGCGGAAGTCCGATAGATGATTATAGGAAGCAAATTCCCTATCATAATATATTCAGACTATAGCGTACTGAAAACGATCCTAACAAAAGGGTCGGAAGGCAATTCACGAATCATATAATAGGAGAGCAGGCTTAGCGAGTACGACTACATTATCAATCATCGTCCGAATATAGATCCGATTATTAGTCTAGCAGATAGTCTTAGCCGGATGCCTACTCGGTTAACGTCTATACCATACGCGGAAGACCGCGTGCTAGACTTAGCCTATATAGCGTAAGACACCGAAACTGGTGGCGAAAGATAGGATAAGCTCCCCGAGATTAACGGGCTAACGCGACCTATACTAATGCTTTAGAGACTATAGAACGAATAGGAGCAAGCGGATCAGTGGGCACCCTTTAGGAAATCACCCATATATCGGGGAGTTATTAAGACCCTACGGGATAAGAAGGAAGCTCTATTAAACATATCTCGGGTTCAGAGGCGTTTGAGTCTATAGCAGTCTAAGCGGCTTAGACTATATCCGTAGCGGCCAGGGATTTTGATATACCGGGAGAAGAATGGCATATGGTCGCCTTACTTACTAGAACACGAGATCGAGGACACTCTACGAGCTTTCCATGATCATTATAGACACTACGTAGTATCCCTGACCACCGATCGGATGGTTAGACTAGCATACTAGCCGAAACGCGCGTCTGACGTCGTTAACTAGATTCGTATATGTGATATATACTAGTTCTTTTCTAAGAAACCGCCCTCCGGTCCCTCTCGAAGAATCTAGGAGTTAGAGCCATTGAATATAATTAGGATGGATTTCTTAGGCCCTATCAAACCACAGTGTACGACCGGCGCTAAATATATCCTTATAGTTATAGACTATTTCTCCCGTTTTATATAGGCTTAGCCTACCGAGGGAGTAGGGGGAAAGGATATCGAATTCTTCTTCGAGCACGTCTTTACACTAATATTCGGATAGCCAGCTAACGTCTATAGTGATAATAGTCCGCATTTCATCGCAGACAATGTGATCGAGATATAGGCAAGAAATAGAGTATATTACTATATAGCCCCGGTGTACCATCCGAAGTCTATCGGGATAGTAGAAAGATTAGTACAACTAGTGGTATCCGTCCTAAGGAAGGGATGTTACGGGGATCCGAATCGCTTAGCAAAATAGAGCGATATCTTACGAGAGATAATGCCTACTATAAACACACGTTTAGTTCGCGTGTATAGTTTCACGCCCGCTGAACTATTTCTCGGGTTCAATCCGTCATCCAAACAGTATAACCTAGGCATCGTCTGTCTTGCCACAAAAGAAGATTGGATATCAGCCGACCCAGTTCCTAGACATCTTCTCTAACTATACGATATATATCGGGGCGAACGTCGGTAGGAGAGTATAGAGGCGATCTCTCTAACTAACGCACTAGCGGATGAAAAAGAGAGAGCTAAGTCCAATACTCATCGGGAGACTTTCTAAGAGGGGGATCTAGTGCTAGTACGAGACCTTCGACACGAGAAAGTGAGTAAAGATAAGATAACCCCAAAATGGTTCGGACCAAGGAAGCTAGTCAAAATTAACCCGGGGAATGTCACGGCCATGATCAGCCGGTTATACGGAGGAAAGATAAGCCGGTACTATCTTAATGATCTACGTCCCTATTTCCGGAGGGAGCTTGAGGATCTACACTTCTAAAGGACGCCGGAGAGCCAACGTCTCCACTAAGAACCCTAGGTTATACCACCGTACTAAATTAAGAGGTCAGCTATATCTATAGCTTTGCTAGTAGGGCAGAGATTAATCGACCTCCGCTAGCCTATATAAAGAAAAAAAAGAAATAGGGAAGAGAGAACGCGGCTATAAACTTATGATTTATAAAGCACGAAAACATATATTATATATATGATATAGAGTCCTTCCGTCTAATTGTTCTCTCACTTTTATTGCTACAATATATATCAAATCTAAGCGATTCACGAGTTAACAACCCCTTCTAGCCTAGGCGAAGTCTTCCCCTACCACCTACATCCTTCTCTTCCTTATTTCCCCTCTTCCCCTCCCCCTCCCCTCTCTTCTTTCTTCGTATCCTATAATCATCAACTATTTCGTCTCCACTTTTAGTGGTCTTAAGTAGTTGCCTCTTATATATATTACCTTCCCCTTAAAAATCCTACGTTCTTCGTATCATATCCCCGTTAAATCCAACCATATCATCCTACTACTATAGGTCCTAAGCCGCCTATCCCTTCGTAACCTACAAATCCTAACGAACGAAAGGGGCTCTACTAGCCGGAGAAGATACACGAATACGTCACCCACCTAATTGGCACGAATCGATAGACGTAATAGATGCTTACGCGGCCTAAAGAGCGGGACCGAGGTAATCTCCCCTATCACGATCGAATCATTTATAATGAGAATAGAGAGTTCGTGGCACCACCTATAGACGTCCGTCTGTCGGACGTATTAGTCGTCCTTCTCCTTATAGCTAACTTTACGGGCCGCTAACGAGGGTTATAGTGGCCCGCTAATTTCGATTCGGCTAGAGATGTTAAGCCTAACCGTTGGCCAATAGGCGAACTAGTCATCCTATAGGCTTTCGGTCTGCCTTTTTTGCCGGTATACGCAGATTATTACGTGTTCACCGGATCTAGGTGGCGCCATTTTCTTTAGCTCCTTAATAAGAAAACGTGACACGAAAGTCTACCGACACGAGGTTTGCGATTCGGCCAATTTCTTACTCCTACTCCTACCACTATCGTAGACAATATGCTACATTTGGATATCGATAGTGGTGGATATAACTTCCAGTTCAATCACACAGACCTAGTTGCCATACTCTAGCACGACGGGATCACTCTAACGAAGTTGCCTAATATCGCTAGATTGCAGTCGCAAAGCGGGCTAAAGGCTATGTTAAGTATGGATCGCCCGGAATCCATTCCGAAGGTCGAGTGGTCGTAAATAAGCTAGCAATATATTAAGACGTATCACCTCCGACTACGTACTAAAACAGAGGGGACGTACGTAATAATAGATATATCTAAACGGCCGACGCACGAAGTATCGGTGGCTCCGATCTCCGCATCCCTATCGAAGAGGAAGACTCCTAGTTCCCACCCTAATTCTATAAGAAAAAGAGCGAACACTTTATACACAATTGATCTTACGGGTTCGAACATATCCCCTAATGAGAGCTCTAATCCACGAAAGGATATCCCGCCACACGGAGGTCTCGAATCGCGTGAAAAAGTTAAGGTGTGGATATCTCCGACGGCTACTATCCGAATAGTAATTGGTTCAATTGACCTAACCATCCTACGAGATTATAACAAAATTGATACTATTTCGAAGACCGCTTAGGGAGTTATACGACGGGCTCACACCTTACAAACACCCTAGGTATAAGCTATCATCCGGACCTATAAGGATGTTATCGAAGCGTAGACGGAAGTACACAAAAAACTAGAGCAGTTGAACAACCGATTATCCGGACGGTCAGATATCCTAGCCAAGCAAATCTTATCGGCCGTAATAGCAAATGTCTAAGTAGATTATAACGCGGTGGGAGCGTGTCTGAATCCTTATCCCACACCGGTTATCGATAGTAACAGAGATACTATGACTACTAAAGAAACTGAGGACAACGAGGATAACGAGGACAACGAGGACAACGAGGATAACGAAGATATTTCCAATCAATCCACCCCGACTCCCGCTCGCCTACTAGATGACGCCTACACAAATAAGAAGGGAAGCATAGGCGGCAACAACAAATCCTAGGGCATATGACCTTAAAATTCTCGGATACAAATTACCTTCCGCGTCATCTTTTAGCCGTTCATTTTTTCTGCTTTGCTTTGCTTTATAGGATGGCGGGGGCGCTATCCAACTCTAGGGGGATCTCTAAGGGAAGGATATTTAAAAAAAAGAAAAAGAAATTGCTAGTCATATCTGACCGCCGCATGTTGCCGCCTTTGCTGAGCGGGCTGACCCCTCTTTCCCATCCTTATCCATATTCTTTTCATAGGAATCAAGCATCCTGCAGTTCTTCGTTTGCCATCAGTAAACTGTCTTTTCCATCAAGAATTCATCAGTCCTAGGCCGTCTGAAGTCATACCTATCAACCTCGGACCGAAGGATCACCAGTAGACTGACGGAGGCGGTGAGGCCTGCAGGGGGGTGCAGGCCAAGATCCGGTCTGTCAGCCTTCATCTGATGGTACTGCTTCTGAAGACCCATACCAAGAAGCATATGCCACTCATATCTTCTGGGAATCTTATGCCTTCCATGATGTAGATTTCCTCGATAGTGCGCCTTGGCGTTCGAAGGAGTAAGTCCACGCTTACTTGGAACTATCTCTATCGGCTCATCATATCTAACACTAGTCGATAGTCCTGGTGACTATACCCCTTTCGGGAGCCTGTATCAGTACGATGCTCCCGAATTTGGCGCTTTTGACACGGCAGATGTTGCTGGGGGCCAATATCCGCATTTTAAAGCAGTCATATACAACGACTTGGAGGCGGACAATGAAACTTGTTTTCGTGGAGAGCTCTTGATCATCCTTCGCCTAATGTTGGGTCAATTGAGAAAGATTCGCTTGCTACACCATAATATAGCACCGGTAATTCTTCATGATCCTTTTTCCCTATTCTATTATATGTTTGTGTGTTGCTGACTGGGTATTCTACAGGTTCTACTCGTCTCATTGGCCGGCAAGCGTGCACGCGTGTTGGAGGCCTATTTCGATGAGGGTTCACAATCCCTTGTCGTGCGCTCTTCTGAGCTGTACGAAGTATCCGACCGGACGTCGGCATCCAAAACGTTCATAACCCTCGCTGAATATTTTCTCGGCGATCCAGCAGGGAATACGGTGTAAGCTGGAGTTCCTTCTTTTCTTTGGTTCGGCAAATGGCTTGGAGTTAGTTTGGTTGTGTTTTATCGGATATCGACGGTGGTGAGGTTGATCTTCTAAGGTTTGGCGGTGCTGCCGCATCTTACGCAGTGATGTATTTGGTCATTTTCACGAAACAAGTTGATAAATCGATACCACCTAGCAGATCTCACTTTTAGATGTTATACCCGAGTAGACCCTTCCTTATATTACCCACAGCAACGGATATAAAGTCTGGCCCCACACATACTCCAGTCTTTTGTACTTAGTTCAATTTATCTTACTGCTAGACCCCATGCCACAACACGATGAATTGGATCTGGGATCTGATAAAGCATCTAAGTTGGATTGAAGACTTGAAGTGGAGTAGTGGAAGTTATCTGTGTAATAGCAAGCCAAGGTTGCTCAATGATTTTCGCCGTTCGAGAGTTAGTGGGCTTATCTATTCAAGAGTTGATGCGACTGGTTAATCGCGAACCGGATTAACGGGAGGCTTGATTCCTCTGGTGTAGTTCTCGAGGTTGTCGTTTCTTCAGGTTGGGTATCGTTCATATGTTGGAGTGCCCGACGTGCCAGAATCAGGTAGCGCAGGCATATGCAAACCGCAATGGTTCAGAATCCTATTTCTCTTCATGTCAGATTTGACCACTCATGTCCATCCTGCTTACGAAAACGTGCTTTGTTCCTTTGCCGCGGTGACACTGGCTGAGTTCGTAGCCCATTTGGATGATGTGGGCAGCATAATTGTTCTCATGGAACGGCTGTCTCTCATATTCAATGTGGAGGCAAAGCCGAGCCTGTGAGCCGGTGGTCCCTAAACATCTTGAAGCAATATGTTGCAGATAGGGTTGAGCAAGAAGATTGTGTGACTTCAATAGCAGGGAATAGCACAGAGATTCATATGGCGCAGGCATCTCAGGTTTCTACAAAGTCCTGGGCTTGTAACGAATGGGGTATTGATCAGGAATTTTCATCGCTTAAAGACATGTCCTCCGGCAATGTGATCTGAATTGGTTAAACAAATATTGACATGCTGCCGTTGTGGATCTAATCCATTCACTCCTATCAGATCCATATATACATTCGGGAGTGCGGGAGATCAACTGTATTCTCTCAATCTGAGACCTGCCTGGCACTCCTTGGGCTTTTTCGAGAATCCTTCGTGTGATTCCATGATTGGCTGGTATAATGCGAACTCGTATCGATGAAACAAAGTTCCAATAATCAGCTGCAGCTCCATTATGGCAACGTTCTGTCCGACACATGCCCGGGGGCCATGTGAGAATGGGTTGAAAGCAGTTTTCTGTCGCGCAGTTAGGTTCAACCAGCGGTCAGGCTTGAATTCTTCGACGTCGTCTCCCCAAATATTCTTCATGTGATGGATAGTGTACGAGGGTACCGAAAGTACCGTCCCAGGGGGAAATGGAAGCCATCGAGATCGACACCCGGGCTATGGTCAGCGACCAAACGTGGCAGACCAATAGCTGAAGTAGAATGCAGTCGCATCGCCTCATCAATACATCTTCGCAGGAATGGGAGACCTTTGATTTGACAATAAGATGCAATCTTTGCCTCAGGTCCAATTGCTTGGTCTAGCTCCTTTTGCAGACGAGGAATTATCGTGCCCGGCGCACTGCGCTCACCGTGCAGGATCCAGTAAAAGATCCCGCAGGCCGTATTGGATATTGTGTCCGAGCCAGCGATAAGTTGCGTCAGAGCCTCTGCTATGAGCTCATCCCGCTGCATTGGCCTTCCATTAGCATCCTTTGCTTGTAACAAGCGCGAAAGAATATCGTTGCGCGAGTCGACCATTCCCTTCTCCGCAGCATCCAGCCGTGACGCGACAGCGGCGACAGCAATCCCAGTCAGGTTCTCCACGGCCGCTATGCCTTTGGTGAAAAACGGATCAGGGAGGTACCGAGCCCATGGACGCAGTGCTGGGAGGAGACCCAGCGTCGAAGAGACCTCGCCTCGTCTATTCAACACGTCAACCGCCGGAGTGTATGAAATGGGTCCTCCAGACACGAGCTGGGTCTCAGTCTCGTCTTTGCCCTTGTTTACCATTCCAAATGGTGAACCAAATGCCAGGTCTCCGATTATGTCAAAGGCAAGGTAGCTGAACCAGGGCATCGCGTTGTATCGAGCAAATTCCTTCCCATTGCGTTGCGGCTGAGAAGCCGCGATCCGGTCTAGCTGGTTTATCCATCGGTGTAGGTTTTCCGCCATGAGGGGTTCGAACTCGGCGACCGACCTGGGAGAGAAGGCGTGGGATATAATCTTCCGTTTTCGCGTGTGTTCGGCGCGGTCGCGAACATTGAACATGCCCGGGGTTCGCGCCACGAAGGCTTCATAATAGTGACTAGACATTTTTCGTTAGCGTTAAGAGATCCCAACCCGGGTAGAAAGCATGACTTACTCCTTGAGGAAGCCGTTTCCGTGGCCGTAAACAACGTTCAGTGCCCGTTCATCGGCGATGGACACATGGTTGAAGCCAATACGGATGACCTTGCCGTATTTTCGGTGCGCCGCGTCGACTGCGGCATATTTCTGGCCACGTTTGGCGCTTAATCCGACCCATATGTTGCTGAATTTGGCAACAAAAGGGCCCGGAACTCGACTTAAGTGCCCATACGATACTAGATAAGGGTATATGTAGTAGAGAGCGACCCACACGGGGATGGCCAGGATTATAGCCCATGGCGAAAGCAGAAGGGATAGAAGAGCCATTTGATATATCAATCAAAGTCGAATAAATTAACGGACTAAAGGTCAATCTAAGGTTATCTCCCACTTTTTTGAAGTGGAAATCAGTCACATTCAACATTTCACATGTTCATCATCCGCCCGACGGAGTACAAGCAACACGTCGGAGACGAGACCGATACATACATATATGTACATACCTACATGTAGGTACATGTATGCAGGATCGACGTCCTCAGATACACACGCTTTGGTTCTCGGCTCGTACCCGAAAGAGCACTAATCCATATATGGCTAGTTCAAAACTAACCCCAGCTTAGCTGTATCGCAGTATTTAATGTATTTACACGTATTTACGTGTATTGGGATTCTGCTTCAAATGGGTCATTGTTAATTACCATACACCGCCATGGAATGGAAGACAGTCCAGATGTCGCAGGCACAACGGCCTGATCCATGCCCACTCGCTTCTTTCTTCTTTTGGACGTCCCAGGTAAAATCCGAGATGAGCTCTAGATGGAAGAACAGCAGAGAGAAGAAAAAGATAAGTGCAGAGGCAGTAATATTCTTGGCAGTCAAATGTCACATTTGCCGATTAACATTAAAGTTCACCCTCCTGGAGTGGCCACAACGGCTTCAGCTGTTGTGATATTGTGACAGCTGGGCCAAAATCAGTGAGTTCGCTGAATGTCCCTGGTCTCAAGGACGTGGTGGTCAAAGAATAATGATGTATTCCGAGCCAACGGCGTTGTTTCATGAGGCACTCTAATCAAAAATTCGAGGCACGGCAATTTGAAGGAAATCTCGAGCCTAGGTTGAGCATGAACTAGCCGCCCTTGCGACTAACTGGTTTCAGGTGAACTTACAAGCTCTATGGTAGCAACTTCGGATGCAGTTATATAGAACGCTGGGCCGGCATTAGGGTTTGGTATACGAGCAAGCACTCTTTTTCTATCATATATAATCAAATAGAAGACCATATTATATCCTCCCTCGGCTAGCTTCGTTATAGAGATACAGCTCTCTGATCGAACGGCTTTGGCCGCGCGGCTTTGCAGCTCAGCAACATTAAAGGCCTTATACCTATCCCTAAGCTGCTTTCCTTTATCTTAGAGCTATCGTCCACTAGTATAACGGAAAAAGTGCTCGTGATCAGGATTTGGTGTTATCATTTGGTCGGAGAGACTCGTGACCGTGCGAACGATGCGAAACGGAAGGGTAGTGGTCGTTGGCTGAAACCGAGGTGATGCTGAAAAGAAGGCAGACTGTCGTGGTTGAAAACAACAAAGTGAACAGTTTCTCAAATTTGGAAGAGCTGAAACACGACGTCCCATGACCACGTTCATTGCAAGTGTCCGGTTGAGAACAGTCCCAAATCATTGGCGCCGGGGGCTGGGTGTAACCGCCTGAATTTCTTGGCGCTTATAATTTTGAGAATTTCGAGAATCCTGTGATTCTGCGGCTCTCCGGCCGTCGCAGAAGCTGATCGGCGCCGGTGCCGGCAGTTCTCACAGGTCCGTAGAGGGCATGCTCCCATAGCATCAGAAAGCGAGAACGGGTGGGCAGAACGGGGGTGAGAAGTTGCATGGCATATGTACATAGCACCCGGGAAAGCCGTCAAGGCCGACGGAAGAAATCAGGGGCGAAGATACATGTCGACCCAAGCATGGACCGTCTGTGGGCACACAATGTAGAGAGGATAGCAGGCAGGCAGGGCGTCCCTGCCTGCTTATCCTCCTCCGCACTCTGTTATATGGTTGACCGGGTTTAGTAGGTCCGGAGGTCCCTGCAAACGAGCGGGTGTACCGTCACACCGTCGGTATCGTATACGTATACGTGTCGTTCGTGTCTGGTAGTAGCGTGGTCAACGATGGACGATAGAGAGAGCAGGGATTTAGGTACGAGTTAGGTAGACAAGGGCAAATTAGGGGACGTGAGACAGGGATCAGGGCCCGTGGTCACATGGTGCGGTACTTTGTTCTACGATTCTCTTTGTTGGGATTCTCTCAAGGGTATTCATCCCCCAATGGCCATAGCCAAGCACTCTGAGATTCGAGTAGCACATTCGTCCAATCAGCACTAATGGACAAATACACCATTCCTCTTGAGAAGGCTGTCGAACTGACGCCAATTCCTTCGGAACCGGTACACCTCTTTCTTTATTTTCTTTTGCTTTTTACTTGGTCATCTGTCTCTCTAAAGTAGTAAATTTCTTATTTAGGATACCTTCACTAACGCCCAACCGCTGTGGAGTTTCGCGGGCGGCTATGGAGTCTACGGCGGATCAACTGTTGCCCATTGTCTTGTGGCCGCCCAAAAGACCGTCCCGAGCGACTACATTGCCCACTCTCTCCACTGCGGCTTCGTCAGCCCCGGTAATCCAAAGCGACCGATTGAATATCGTGTTGAGCGTACACGCGATGGGAAAAGCTTCATCACGAGGACTGTCCACGCCACCCAGAAGGCCGGTGTGATCTCTGAGGCAATTGTCAACTTTGTACGCGTGGGAACGTACAGTAATAACGGTAACATTGGCAAAGTAGGGAGACTCGAACATGGGAGAAAAATGCCCAAGGGTTTGACCCTGCCTGGTCAAGCAGAGATGGATGGGAAGGGGGTAGATGGGCCGTTTGAGGCTCGTTGGGGGAAATCCTGAATCGTAAGTTTTTCCCTGGCGCTATTCGTGATTCAAGTTAGTTTCCTCCTTGCTTTTATTCAGATCTAACATAATAAATAGAAACATCTCACGACCTAGTCAACACTCAGATCCGATACTGGGTGCGGGCCAAGGACCCTATCCAGCAAAGAAGTCCTCAGGCCCAGCTCGCGGCGCTGGCATACATGTCCGACGCATATTTTATTGGCGCCGCAGTTCAAGTACACGACGTGGCGGGTCAAGCGTTCGGGACCAAAATGGCCATGGCAGCTAGTCTGAATCATACAATTTACTTCCACCATCCCGAAGCTGTGCGGGCGGATGAGTGGATGTGTTCCGAAAGAGAAAGCCCGTGGGCTGGCAATGATCGTGCCCTGGTGGTTCAGAGGGTCTGGTCTCCCGAGGGGATCTTGGTGGCCACGTGTGTCCAAGAGGTATATTTCTCTATCTTCTCTTCCCCTCTAGAATGCCTACGTTCCTTGTGCCGATTACGCTGGATTGCTGACCAGTTCGGACCCAGGGGGTCTTACGTGTCCAAGTGCCCTCCGAGAAGGTGAAACTTTGAAAAGCCCGTCTCCGGATGACAGAGCGATAGGCGACACCCTCAATTCTAGTCCTAAGAAGTCGTTGCAGCTACCGGAAGGCGTAGTATCCCAAGCATATATTGGCATCCTGGAGGATTCAGAGAAGTTCAAGAACCGTCCACAGGGCGATGCTTCAGAGCAAAAACTGTGGGCGTATGGACCTTGTCAAGTTGGCTTGTTGGTCTCGCGGTCGTGTCGCGCTCGTCGGAGATGCGGCTTATTGTCCGCCCGCAATGACAGGAATGAGTACCACTTCTGGGATTCCTGGTGTCTATTTCTTGGCTGGGGAGATTGGGCGGCACTGTGATGGGTCTTCTGGGAAGAATTTCATGGAAGGGAATGATACCATAGACGCTATTATGGGTGCGCTCCAGGCGTATGAACAGATGTTTCGTCCTTTTATCAGCCAATTGCAGGAAATGTTCTAAGGGCGAGGGAATTTGGAATATGATCTTGGCCATGGCGTTGCCCGTTGCTCTCATGAATCATTTTATGGAATTGCTTCCTTTTTCAGATTAGGTTCTCTCAGCAGTTTCTGTGCGGATCCTGTCAAGACTGTCAACTTCCGACATACGAAGAGTTGCTACGGGATTAAAGTTGGGTATCACAAGAGCAGCCGAGCAACCATTCGTGAGTGACATATATATATCATACTCCACTCTCAATGGCATGAGGTTATTGTTTTGTTTGTGCACATGGCGCTCCTCGGGTGGACATATAGTCAACCAAGTAACAGTCCGCTATGCCTATCTAGGCTAGCTTGGTTTCTGAACCTTGGAACCTTGGAACTTAAATCAGATCACGTGAATACACGGGTCCGCCCGAGGTGCCGCCCTACAGGGCTTCCCATGTGCTCTTCAACTCCTTGAGCGTCCAGATATCGGATTTGGCATTTATTGCCGAGAAAACATCAAGAGGGCCGCATAAACAAAAAATGGAGAGAAGAAAACTGAATAGCAGCTATCACATTTGCCAATCTCACCGGAATAAGAAATTTCTACCTCCCAAATGACCAGGAAAGCAAGAGATGTTCTTCACAAACTGGGTTTATGAGAGACAATTACGTACAATCTTCGGGAATTGGGGGTTGGCACTTCGAAAATTTTGCTAATGGCCTTGAAAAGTCCCGGTGCTTATCCAGTATAAGCCTAGTGGATGACATTGTCTCATTGCTCCTGCGGCTTGGTCCGACACGACCTGCTTGTTACCTGACGAATATAAATGAACCGAATCTAGCGCCAGGAATCTTGCGAATCAGTAGTCTCCCCCCACGGCTCAATCAATATGATTGATACACATTGGTTTGACTAACCCCACTGTGCTCCACATCAAGACAGCCTTCATCACACTATGTACTCCCAGAATGTCATGATGTTGAGGGGGTTACTCCCGAGATCCACTTTGCAGGTCCGACCATCGGTCGATTTGGCTCTTTGATCTTATCTGATCCGCCTTTTCTTCATTTTGGTTTCGACTGCTTTTCGTCGACATTTACATTTGTTAGCTTACACTTACGTCTATACAAGTCTGGCGTACGGTTCACTAAATAATCGATACACTGCCCACGATATCTCGAGACAATGGCCAGCGAAGGTCTCCCCAAGGACCAGAACCTTTTCGATCCGGAGTTACAAGGAATATTAGAAGGAAATGCCCGATTCCGCCGTTTAGGCTGGAAACGTCTCACTGTCATTTCGATAGTTGAGGCAATCGCCCTGGGAAGCCTAGGCCTACCATCCGCATTCGCCGCCCTCGGAATGGTCGCAGGCGTGATCCTAACGATTGGACTTGGCTTCGTTGCAATCTACGCGGGCTATAACATCGGCGCAGTCAAACTGCGGTACCCACAAGTTGGTCATTATGCAGACGTCGGCCGACTTCTGATGGGAAGTTTGGGATCAAAACTGTTCGTCGGCAGCTTTGTTGCTCTTCTTGTCTTCGTTATTGGGTCGCATTGCTTGACTGGCGCGATTGCGTTCCAGAATATCACTCAAAGCAGTTCGTGTTCCGTTATATTTAGCGTTGTATCTGCTGCAATCCTTATGTTGCTCGCTATTCCTCCGTCGTTCGCTGAGATTGCGATACTGGGCTATATCGACTTCGCGTCGATTATCTTGGCTATTGGGATTACGATGGTTGCCACCGGTATTCAGAGCTCGAATGGTTCGGGTGACTTTGCTGCGGATCTGTCGCCCTGGTCTGCTTGGCCAAAGCCTGGTCTCACTTTCTCCGCCGCTATCGTAGCCACCAATAATATTGTTTTCGCATATTCCTTTGCTGGTTGTCTGCCGTCTTTCATGGAAGATATGCATACCCCCAAGGATTATGTCAAAACACTATGGTGGCTAGGTGGTATCCAGATCGTTATCTATACCCTGACAGGGTCAATCATCTATGCCTTTGTCGGGCAGGAGGTGCAATCACCTGCTTTGCTGTCTGCGGGCCCCGTTATCTCAAGGGTTGTCTTCGGCATAGCGCTTCCAGTCATCTTCATTTCGGGGTCTATCAATACAACCGTTGTCTGCCGATATATCCACGGAAAAATATACCGGGACTCGGTTGTTCGCTTTGTCAACACCGCGAAGGGATGGAGTACATGGCTTGGTCTTGTCTCTGTTGTTACCATCCTAGCCTGGATCATTGCTGAGGCTATCCCCATCTTTTCCGAATTGCTCTCTGTCATTTCTTCCTTGTTCGTGTCTGGTCTCTCTTTTTATATCCCACCAGTCATGTGGTATGTGCTTTTGAAAGAGGGTGCATGGTATGAAAAGCACAATTTAAAACCAGCCATTCTAAATGGTGTGGTCTTCCTGGTTGGTATGATTGTTTTTGGATGTGGTACCTATGCTAGCATCGCCGAACTGGTGAGTCTTTTCCCCTTTCATCATCCGAGCGCGGGTACTGACTATGTTTCGCAGGTTGATAAGTTCCAGTCGGGGTCGGTAAGTAAGCCATTTACCTGCGCTTGAAATATCGCAGAAACGTCGTATATTTGTCTCAGAGGGAAAGAGACAACAGGATCGGACTTGAGAATTCTTTGCAAGCGGACACGTTTAGACACAGTTAGAGTCAAGTCAACAGAGAAGAATGTCACTTTTGAGAGTGGCAAAGGAACATAGGACCAAAGTGTGAGACTTTGATATAGTTTGTGTTTGAAGATACAGTAGAATTAAGGGCTTTCTGAGTGATTGCACTTGCACGGACAAAGAAGGCACCTGTGCAAGTTGTTTTTACGTGAATCGTAGTAGTATAGAGATATCAGATTACAATAATAGCATAGAGTAACATTAAACACAATAATAACTAGGTCAGTCGATATTCACCTCGCTTACTTCACTTACCTCTTTTCCCATTGCTCCTTTCAATCCTCCTGCATCGGTTCCTGGGCCCATTCGTTCTGCTCCAAGAACTCTTGTAAGTCGCCGCTACCATCGCGGACAAGTCCCTCTTCGTTGAAGAGTGCAGGATCGTTGAAGAGTGCAGGATCTAGCCCCGCGAGAAAAGCAGCGTCACTATCACCTCCCTCCTGAGGTTCTTGTCCAACGGGAGCAAGTACAGGGTCGGGAGTAGTGGCAGTTTTGTGTGGTACTTGTACCCTTCTCCTTTGAGCCGGTGGAGCATCTGTCTCAGCCTCTGCTTCTGCTGTTGCTCCCGCTTCCGCTTCTGCTTCCGCCTCTGCCCTCTTGCGTTTCACCACATCCTGTCTGTTGGCCGCATATCGGGCTAGCTGTTCAGCACGATGGTTATAAACGAGCTTGCGACCGGTGCCCATCCTTACAGAAGGGCGATTCACTGCTGGCTGTTTACCAGCGAGGGCACCACCTATAGAGGAAAAATGTTAGTATGTGGTCTTTCAATCGAAGGGGAGTCGCAAAGGGCGCCTTACCTTTTACATTACCGTCTCGGATAATAATAGTCATATTAGGTCTGGGTAATGGCGAGCGCCTGTTACCTTGGCCTTGGAAGGGCTCAGGGGAGGGGTTTCGAAGCTTAGGCCAATGCTCACGGATAGTTCGCAAAATTGTAGACGTAAAATTCAGAGAAGTCAGTCGCACCTCTCCGGTCTGTGGGTTAGCAATATTCCTACGGTCAATTTGGTCCAGAGAGTAATGGGCAAGCCAGATTGTTTCTCCGTCTGCTAGATAGGCTTCTTGGACGAGGTTTTCTTTGAGTCGTTCGAATTCAATGTAGGCGATGTTGACCCAGTCCCCATCGTGGGATATATCCTGCGGGTTTTCTCTGTTAGTTAACAAGTCACTCACTCTAATTGCAATTGGCATATCCGGGTGCTCTGCTCGGATGATATGGATATCGCCGTTCGGTACTATGTAGGGCCGAGAATAATCGAATTTCATCGGTTGTTCTGGTCGCTTTAGTGCTGACTCTTCCGATTGCTCCTCGGTCGGTTCAACCGGTGCTTCATTTCTCCGGCGTTCAAAGTCCACTTCCAAGTCGTCTCGAATGCAAATGATGTATTTATACAGCATACCAACCAGAATCTCGGTGTCCGCGACGTGACTTATAACAGTCGCTGGCAACCTCGGTATGCGATTGCGAATCTCGGACATGATTGTATTGCGTGCATAGTTTGACTTGAAAAGGTTCATGAGGCTTCTGTAGTTGGCATAAGCATCAGCCGCTACGATATCATAGACTTCTTGTATTAAACCGAGGACAACCTGTTGGTCTTCTGTACTTTCTGATATGCCAAGACGCTCGTAGCAATAAATTTGATCGTGTCTCTGGGGCCAATTTTTTTTTTTTAATCTGCTTAGGATTGGTTGTAGTCATCTTGGAGGTGTTCGGATTCATGGTGCTTGGATGGTGCTTGAAAATGATCATATGAGGGGGATCTTTCCATTTTAATACTCGAGAGGTCCTTTGTGACTGAATATTCTCTATTATTATTCCCTTGAATCTTGATTCAATATGCATTGTTAATATCTCTAAGAGATACATAAAGGGACAAAGACGAGAATGTGACGGTACACATTAAATTAGTATCTATTCTTTGTAAACACTGAATTAGGATCAAAGGATAGACTGTATCAAAGCTAGGTTTCTAGTTTACATTATTATTAGACAAACAATGAGACATTTGCCTTTGTTGGGAATTTGCCTACGTGATGGATTGTGGCGGGCCTGGTTATGCCATTGTGACCATTGCCAACTCGCCACCTCATTCTAAGGTGGATGGCGAGATTTCATCATGTCAATATTCTGGACTTGATACACCAAACTTACGATTACCGAGATTGGTTTTAAATAAAAATCAGATAGCGTGGTGGATATTTGCGTTAAAACTCCTTAGAAAATATGAACAGAAAATCCATAGATATGATCCTCCCAAGGCGACCAATCGCCAGTAGAACCCATAGAAGAAAAGTGAAATGTGCATACCCTCCCTTTTATTTCATGATTCATTGTTCTAATTCATTTTCAACATGTCAAAAAACAAGCACAGGCTTACGCAGAGACGTAAGCTTGGCCAGCCTGGTTGAGAGTGTTGCCGGAAAGCAAGTAGTTGTTGGCACACATGAAGTAAGAGTAGCGAGTGACACCAGGTTGCGAATCCAACCAAGGGAGGACATCGTTAAGGAAAGCAGCAGTAGTAGCGGTGTCCATGGCTCCGCTGATATCAGCGTTGAGAGCAAACTCGGTGATCCAGACTTCGGACAGGCTGTGCTTGGAAGCAGTGTCGACGGCCTTGGTGACGAAGGACTTGAAATCGTCGGCAGTGTTGCCGTACCAGTGAACGGCCAGACCGGTGATACCACAGCCGCTGCAGCTACCGATGAAAGACTCGAACCAGTCCAGGCCGGATCCGGCCTGGGTGGAGGAGGTGACGGCGGGCGAGATTAGCTTCGCCTTTCCGGACCACGGGGTGATATAGGTCATGTAGTAGTTGGCAGCATCCGAGGGGCTCATGCTAGACTGCGAAGCCATGTCGGGCTCGTTGAATCCCAGAATGTAGGTACTTCCGCTGGACAAAGCACTCTCGATGGCAGTCACCCAGCCACCGAACATCTTAGGGCCCCAGAGCATGGGGACGAACTCGACACCAGAGGGAAGCAGGCCAGAGAGGGAGCCGGCCCAGTTGTAGGCCCATGAGATGGAGCCACCGCTGGCCATAGAAGACACGGTGGTGACGTCGTTGTAGGCAGCACCGCGCTTGCTGGAGGAGGCGCGCTTAGCCTCCATGGGGGCGGCCAGAGCAGAAGTGGCAACTAGGCCAGCAGTGAAAAGCTTAGTGAAAGAGACCATTTTGGATGAAGTCGAAAGCTAAAGTCACAAAAGGAGTGGACTTGGAAGAATAGAAAAAAGAGGGAAAAAAAGAGAGAAACCTGTTCTCGACCTTAGGATAAGGAATGTAGACTTGAAGGAAAGTGAGGCTCAGACCGTGCACGGCACAGGACTAGAAGACCAGCAATGAAATGAAGGGAAGGTAGGTGGTTGGAGAGGAGGGAGAAGAAGAAGAAAGATCAAGGGAGGCGGAGGTTTTAAATCACCCAGGCATCAGTGTGTCAAACCTACCAGCCTAACCCGCTGGCTGGAAGACATTGCATTTCTTCACGAGTGGAGTGCAGATAGGAAGTGGTTATTGGATATTCGGGGACCGAGGAGGCGGGCTCGACCTCATAACCATGCCTGTGGCCAGAACAACTGTATGCAAAATATAATTGGCGCCGGGGAAGACCAGGGGGACCTAAATGGACCTGATGGGCCATTGACAGGAATTCGAACCATGGTGATTGGCTTGAACCGAGCGTCTTTTCTTACATTTCTTACATGTGCAATGAAAAGTCATTCTCCAAGGCGCTAATTGACACTAATTCTTTCAATTCTTCGGGATCAAGTAGGTTTCGCATCTGGTCTAACTCCACAGCCAAGGTCTGTAGGCCACTCCACAATAGCCTGGACCATAATGGGGTTCGTTACATCGAATTCCGATATTGACATGCAATGGGGGGAATACAGGCCTTGGGACTCTGTTCCTGGTGCCTGTAACTTTGTCTTAATAATAATTGGCACGCCCCTGACAGAATGCTAAGGTATGCAATGAGAAACAACCTAAGAGTTCACAGCCCAATGACAAGAAATTGACATAAATTGAGGTGATGTGGGGGCAATAACGTACCACGGATGGCATTGCATCATCCAGTGGTTTGCCATGTAGTCCGACGCGCAGTTCCCTGGTTCCCGGTCAGGGGAGCCGCTCTGATAGGCGCACCTTGGATACATCGTCATTGGGGTCCTTGGGTGACCTATCATATCATTGCGTTATTGAACATAACCCTAGGAACCCAATGAAAACCCCAAAACATTGCACTACATTTAATTTAAATTGGTTCCAAGGTCTGTGAGATTGTAACACTGTGAGATTCAATACTTCAGATTTCAGATTCCTTCCGCAAAAGAAAATAATATCTCTCACCCCGACAGAATACAATCACCACACAAACGCAGGCGTCAACTGAAACTGACTAATATGACACACCGACTGTGTAGGCGCCACCACATCAACAGGATGGGTCGAATCGACCACTCATAGTAACACCAACCCCGATCGACACCATGTTTCACATCCAAGCATAAGATCTAGACCGTCTCTCCCTTTCACCGATATACCGGTGCGTTCCTTACTTCTGGATCGACTGGATTATTCTAGGGCTAGAAGAAAGATGGGGCGCTTGTCTGAAACCAACCCCTCTTCAAGCCCCCTGCCGATCTCTTGCCGAAAAACGGCCAGGACAAGCCTTGCCGGACTACACGCCGTTGTTTCTTCCGGTACTTTGCATTTGGATTGGCGCCCCATTCGCTGTTCTACGGTTGTTCTCCAGCAAAGGTATATCGTAATTTCCTTTTTCATCGGTTTTGGTTCCGGTTTCTTTGTGTCACCTCTTGCTCGTAGTGATTTGCTAGTTGTACTTGTCTCCCTTGGAATGATGACTGGGGATCAATGCTCTTATTCCCAGTTCTCCTATAGGCTGTTAGGACATAGTACTCCAGCATACCCTACAAGATGCGGATGCCACAAAGGTTTGCTTGCCAAGCAGATTAGAATTTTTTAATCATATCATCCAGCCCTGTGGTACTTTACGGTTTTCATTCATTCTTTGATTTCATTGTAGTTCATTGTAGTTCCCCGAGCCAATACTTGCCACTGCATTAGAGGATTGCAAGGGCGCCATGAGATCAGATTTCAGTCACCTCCCGCCTCTGCAGCCAATATTCCGGACATGGTTCCGAGGAATATGCATGTCTGCATCTCTATTGCCATGACCAAGACTACGGTTCTTCCCATTTGAGCAGACTAAACTCCACCGATCTCTTTGTGATCCCGTCAACGTGGTCCAGGACTCTAAATTTGTTTTCAAGGCTATTCAACATACTTTCTCGGACTATTGATTCCCGGACAATTATTATCATAAAATTTTCTCCGAGGAAAAAAGAAAAGATTTTGAAAATCTCACTTGTTCTGGCCGCGTTGGCAAGTAATGTGGCTTGTCTCAGTTCCCACTTTCCAAAGTTCCGGCGCTCTGCCCACGTCATCCTACTGCGTCGAAGGCTTGCTGGCTTACTCCATACACATCTCAAAATCCGAAGGGATAGGAAAGATACGGGAGGTTTATTGCTCATAACTTACCAATCTCGCTGGGGCATCGCTCTCTTGCTTAAGCTATCGCCCCAGCATACCTGTTTCGACTAACCTTAACAACCAGGCAGCCTAATCGAATACCATTTTTAGGGACGCTTGGTCTTCGTCGTCAGGCACTCAGGCCACTGGCCATATACCGGAGACACCGAACGAGTCCGATATGTTTGCTACAGTCACCGATACGAAGACGTGTTGAATGGATGTCATTGATTGGTTATAAGAAGTACGAGACAACGCATGTCTGCGGTTGATATAACAAGTCGACCTCGTGTTCCCATGGGATATTCAGCATCAGTATTCCTTCGGTTTCTCGGACCTGAAGACGAGAGCAGGATGCGAGTCCCCTGGAACGCATCACGAACGGCGCCGAACATGTCGCTATCGGTGCTGATGCTAGTCTCAGTGTTAACACATCGTATATGCTGATTTTGGGCAGGCATGCGTACCCGAGGGCCTCTTGCATCAGCAGTTTTATTACACATGAGTCTCTTTTCTGTGGGCATCAGGCTCTTGATTGTAGTCATTCTGGCCTCTACAACAGCAAGGCTTCCAGCCTCCACGGCTGTCTGGGTACATTCCATTAGCTCCGTGTGCATGTCAACGTTATTGTGAGCAATGGTAGCATTGGCCGCGTACAGCACGTCATTGCTTCACCAGTCTGTTATCTTTGTCTTGTTTACCACCCGCCAAACAGGACTCGAAAATGTAATTGCCATATAAATCTCTATGGCATACGGAGGTCTATACTGCGGCTCCATTGATCACCTACATTACCAAATGACTACGTAAGGCTGATATACAAATTCCAAGGGTAGATCCTCAATCCAAGCCGAAGTAGTCAGGGTTGCTTTGGAGTAAAGTAAAGTCATTTCCAATATCACCTTTCTTCCAAACACACACTATGTCATGAAGGAAACAAATTTGAACATATTCTACAATCATTTACTTTTTTGGAGTCACTAATTGCGGTAGCCTTGGTGGTTGCTGGTGACAAGGTCATTGCACAAGTGTATCCTCACTGGCCAATCGTCAAATATCTATACATCAGTTCGAAATTTTTGGATTCTAAATCATCATATTCGCACAAGATCTATAGTCCACTTTTTATAAATAAAATACCACATCGAGCAACTGTCATCTATACCTCCATCCAATCACAGATACTGCCCATACTCACTCCAAATAAAGCAGGCGGTGAACAACGATGATGTAAATTATCCCATTCTCTCCGCATCGTCAAAAGAGCTCCCCCAATCTTCAATTTACCATTCCCTTCCACGAATCCCAATCTAAGTACCCCATACAACAATGCTCTCCCGCACAGCCCCCCCGAGCTCTGCTCACCTCCGTGCGCCCATCCATCCGCACAACAACACCCACCACTTCAACTCTGCTCCCCCGGGCTTGCGCCATCCGCCCAAGTTCCGCCTCAAAGTTCACCCGCTCTTTCCAGTCCTCCCCGGCAATCCGCAAAGGCATTCACCCAGAATCTGCAAACCCCCAGCTCCGAACCCCCAATCGGGTTCCGTTGCCGGAGCTGCTACCCATATCACCGAGCCCTCGCCATTGACTCCGGAGGAGTACTACGAGTACTCGGAGCATTATTTCAACGTGCTGCAGAGTGAGCTGGAGAAGGCACAGGAGGAGGGGTCTGACATTGAGGCTGAGTACAGTGTATGTTTCTCCTTCTTTTCTATATATTATCTTTTTCCCGGTCTCCATCTTCCTTTTTCCTATCTTTCTCAGCCTATTATAAAGGCCTTCTGTTGGCATGATATTCAAAATAAGGTTACTAACCCACCCTTCTCCTCCAGGCTGGTGTTTTGAACATCTCCGTTCCCGCACTCGGCACCTATGTGCTCAACAAGCAACCACCTAACAAGCAGATCTGGCTCAGCTCGCCCATCTCCGGGCCGAAGCGGTACGATTGGATTGTCGAGGGCGATTACATGCATGAGAAGCAGGACTCGCGGCCTTTCGCTAATGGGCAGTGGATCTACCTGCGTGACGGCTCGAATCTGACCGAGTTGTTGAACTCCGAGTTGACCCTGCGTTTGCCCAAGGATATCTACAGTGAGATCGTTGAGTGAGTGGACCGTCTTACTGGGCTATCGATTACCTAGAAAGAAGAAGACTCTTGTCGTTCCCGTTTCTATTAGGGATGTTGTTACATACTGTAGTCTAGTGTCTATTTTTATGATGCGGTTGCATTGGCATCTTTCGCGCTATTCCTTTCTTATAGATTCACGAAGAAGGTGAACGAGTAATTTAGGAACATAGTTTTGGGTATCATTTGAAGCAAATGCACGAGGTGAGTGTACAGTATGTGCATATGTGTAGCGGAAACGCAGTGCTGCACGGATGGGTCATCATATCACCCCGTGAACAGGTGTATCAAAGTGTTGTTCTTTCTGAATGGATGAACGCGACATGTACATAGCCAAAATACAGTCTCAACCCGACGAACAGAACAGTGTCTCGACAGGCCAAGCGATATTGTCCGAGGCGAAACTCACACTAAGGATTGAGTCGCTGAGCCCCAGTCAACATTAAATATGTTGAGTGAGCGAGGTACGGCGGGGTACTCCAGTGCGAGTCACCGAGACAAATAGGCCTCGGTAACACCGAGTCACATGGCAATATGCCTATAGACGACACCTGTAGCGGAACATAGACACACGCTGCGCAATCCGTCTAGTGAGTTCCGGCGGGTCAGAACCGCTCAGACTCGATGGACTGCCGAGCAGACACAGCTGGGCAGTGGAAAGGCAAAGTATCCAATCGCTCGAACCACTTCCGCCACAACAACAAGAATGGCTGCGAGTCGACTTCCAAAATCAACAGCATGGTCCTTCTTTCGGACTGAGATTGACTCGATCCTTTCAAGGATATTTGCATAATCTCCTTTATCTCACGCTCAAGCCTGGACAGCCACCTCGCTCGTGCTCTGCGTTTCGGCTTTGGGAAGATCGGCCTGTAGATACCCCCCCAGGGTGTGAAATTAGCCCACTGAACACATAAAGCGACATGCATCTGGGTAATAGGATAGGGAAACATACCAAGTCGAAGATAACCCGGATCATCAGACTGCAACTCGGACACACGGCGATCTCTTCGCCGTCGCGCAAATCGTCGATCGCGATCTCGAAGCGGTCGCCACATGGACAGGGATATGTGTAGATCTGGATATTCGGGTCGAAGGTCATGTCCTCGATCTCGATCTCGTCATAGATGTTCAGTCCGTCGTCGGCCATTTTGAATAATTCCCGGTATGTTCAAGGGAGATGTGGCGAATGAGTAGATCTTGTAGCGTTGACTCTTTCGGGCAGAAAAAGTTTGGCGCGGTCACGTGACGCGCGGGGTTAAGACAGGGACATCCCCGGATTTAAGACTTGTCGGTTGGTGAACTATGGGCTTTCATTTTGACAACTTAGAACAATACGTTTCCCAAAGGCCACGTATGGCCGATAGGAAAGGCTCGGAGATATTCAAATCATCTCGAGCTTGCACCCGTCGATTTCAGCCAGGGCAATCGCAAAGTCCACTACAAGTCCACCGGGCGTCAGCAGTTGCGAAGACGAGTTGCGATGCCTACCAAACGTAGATGATTTTGTAGGATGTGCCAGCATGAATTGCTGCGGTGGCGAAGTATCTGGTGAAAACATCGAGGTCGATCATGGATTGGGCTTGGGGTTATTGAGGTTGGCCATTTGATTCAATGTGTTCTCTATGACTGCGGTAGGAAGCAGACTTGTGTAATTGCCCTCGGGGCCATAAATAACAAAGAGGTTGGGACATCCTACGGGGGTCTACTGATCTACAGGTCTAACTAACACTACATAGTTATGTTGAAGGCATATTAATTCTACTATGTACTCCTAAGGTATGTATGTAGTTGCGGCTCATCTCTCTAATCGTGCAATTTCCATCTTCACTTCTTCAACCTCTCTCGCCAAAACCCCATACCGACGAGCAATATCCGCATAAGTCCCTTCATCCGCATCGACATCAGCAACCGGATCAGACACCTGAACATCGCCATAAGCTCTCAGCTCTTGAACCGTCATCTTCTGGCGATGCTGCAAGCGCTCCTTCGTCTGCCTCAGATGCTGCCTATACCGAGCAAGAGCAGCAAGTGTTTCCGGCGTATACAGCGTAGCCGCAATCTCCAACTTCGTAACCCTGTCCAAACCGTTAGAAGACCATTCCACTCAAAGAAATAACAACAAACCGGGGAGGGCAAAACATACTCTAATTTTCCCTCCACGCCCTGCGCAACAACAGCCAAATTCTCCGCCTTAGCTTTCGTCGCGCGCGCCAGAGCTCCATGCTTCGCCCGCTCCAAAATCACAACAGTGCGCTCCAGGACCCGCGCACGCGCGGCAACAACCTCCGCCGCCGTGGCAGCCATCTTCCGCCGAGCAACTGGCAGCTCGGAGAGCTGCGTGTTGCGCAACAGGCGTATCCGCGCCTGCAGCTGTGATGAGAGTGGTGGAACTGGCGCTATCGAGGTCCGGACTCGGCGGTCGCGCGCTCGGACGCGTGCATTGTGGTTCGAGTGCTGTGTGGCTGGCGCCTCTGTGTCGGGCGCGGTGTCCGGGTCTGTGTTTGCGGTTGATAGAGCGCGTAGGTCTCGGATGGAGGATGAGAGGGCTTTAGAGAAGGGTAGGATGAAGGCTGGGATATTGGTGTAGAAGGCTTCGATGTCTGGTCCCAGGAGACTGAGTGCTTCGTCTTGTTTCTTAGGTTCCGTTTCCGGCTTTGAGGTGGTGGGCTCGATTGCGCTGGATGGGGTCTCTAGGTAGAGGGTTATTATAGCGAGGTTATCGTGGCACTGGATGTGGTAGGGTCGTTAGAGATGCGGTTTTCCTGATGGCTTGCTGGGCTGCGGCAGGGGTTGTACTGACCTCCGCTGGTAGATTGCTGTCTGGGGCAAAGGCCAATTGCCGGAGCATGTGCTCTTTGATTCGCTTTTTGGCTTTTTGAGTCTGGCATTCTTTCAGCTCCTAGTGACAGAGTGTTGTCAGAGCTCTGTTCATGTCGGGGTCCGTTGGGTATGTGCTGCGCAATGGCGCTTCGACGACTTACCTCCACCACAGCTATGCGGCCTGGGTTCGCGCTGTGAGCACGCGTTGAGGCATCCGGATTGAGGAGGGAGGTCGTTAAATTCTCATATAGTCGTTTGAATTGAGGATTCTGCTCAAGAATTGAGGGGTCGCAGGGAGGAATCATGCTGATGTTGCAAGGAAACTGGGGAAGTTCACCGCCGAAGAAGACCCAATGCGTCACGGCCAATGACATACCTGATAAGGGAGATGTTCACAATACAATACTTCATACTCTGTACATTCGAACTACATACCTAACGGGAATCAGATGCTTTACTATTACAAGTACATATTCATTTTGCATTTCCGCGTTTCTTTCGTAATCATACAAGTTGAAGCCAAAGCTTCGGTTCACCTCTTTCCAACCGCAACGTCGTCGGAGGAAATAGAGCAACCCCATCCACCTATCCTAGTTGTGAAATGAAACGGGAGAAAAAGTGCACACTCAGGCGTAGGGGAAGGGAAATTCAAGGGATCAAGTGAATAAAATCCTGTTCGGCCAATCTTGAGCGTAAGGTTCGTAGTGGCAGTAGAAACCTCGCCGGGTGCAGGGGTATTCAAAATCAAAGTATGTACAGACGTTGCTGGCGGGGATTGCATAGCGCATTGCAACCAGCCCGTCAGAATCCAGCGGTGCGACTGAAAAGAGAAAGATGTGGCGAGAAATTGTTCGGAAGGACACTAATGGAAAAAACGACGCTTGGAACGCAAGTCAGGGTGAGGGGCCATCCCGCATGGGAAAAAAGAATTGCGGGATTGAATCGGAAGAGTGTTTTTACTCCTCCTCGCTCTCTTCCTCAGACGAATCAGACTCATCGTCGCTGCTTTCATTGCGTTCAACCGAGGCTACTGGATCGGGGGAGTGAGCGCCACCCTGGAAACGAGAAAGGTTACTCTGAAGCATGTTGATCTGAGCTTCCTGCTCGAACTTGCTCATTGGCTTGTTCTTCTTGGGCTTCGGAGGTGCTACAGCGCTGGCAGGGACATCGTCCTCGTCCTCATCATCCATGAGATTCGGTACGTGCTTCTTCACGAAGTTAAGCAGCTTCAGCAAGACATCGTTAGGAAGCTCGTCGATGTCCAACTCAATCTCGGCCTCATCGGTACCCTGCGGAATGTATGTTAGAATTGGTTCGTGTGCAATGAACGTATAAGATTCTTACCTTGAGTTGAGGAACGTTGTTCTGGATAATCTGGAGGGCTTGCTGCATCCTCTTGTCGGGAAGGCTACTGATACCATTCGAGATGATCTGCTTCTCGTTGTAGGTGACGGCACGGGTTTTGCCAGGCTGGGAGACCTTGCTCTTCTTGTCTCTCTTTCCAGAACTGAGTTTCTTGGAATCCTTCTTGGCAAGCTTCGTCTTGCCAACCTTCTTGGAGGAAGGGGGCGTCTTCTTTTTCTTATTAGTGATAGCCTCGACCTGACGAGACATCTCAGCAATTTGCTTCTGAAGCAGCGTAAGTTTCTCATCGTCTTCTTCGCTCTCTTCCGCATCCTCGTCACTGTCTTCATCGGAAGAATCAGTGTTCTGCTCGGGATGTGGTTCATGCGCTTCGAGGTAGTCCGACTTCTGGGCCCACTTTCCGTTGAAGATCTCTTCAGCCCGCTCGCCACAGACGTAAGTGGGGTCACCGGGGATATTGAAGCGGTAGCAATTTTTGAAAATGAGACGGACATCGCTCTCGAACTCCTTCGCATTCTCGTACTGGCCAGTCTTGAGTTTAGATTGAACGGTCGACAAATCCATCGGCTTCTTGATGACGCTGTGGTATGAAGGAATGTTCAGAGCAACCGGATCCACGGGGTAATAGAAAGGCATCACCCAGTTGTAGTGCTTTTGCTTGTGCAACTCATCCAAGACCTCCTGGCAGAAGCGCAGTTCCCACTGGAACTTCTTCTTCTTTGGCTTGGTGGAATACGGGAGGTCACGCTTTGGGGGATGAATGGACCGTTTGGGGCGACCATCGGGGTTGGAAGAATCGCGGCGGATGACAGGCAGACCTTCGGGTCCTAGCGCAAATGTCTGAGACTGGGGAGAAGAAGCCTTGGGTTGGCTTGGCAGGGAAGTCCGAGGCTCCCGGCGAGCAGCAGACGTCTTCTCCGTTTGCTTCTTTGGTTTCTTCTCTTCAACCTCTTCGGGCTTCGGGAGGTTAGTCATCTGCTTGTCGAATGTCGCCTTGAGCTTGATCCCCTCTTGGGTGACCAGGTGATCTGGGCCATTGAAAATGGTCGTATTATTGACCATCAGTGCGAAGTCATCGGCGACTGCTTGGGGGAAGAATATTGGTTGTTCTTGAGCTTCCTTTCCATAGTTCCTAGGTCCATGGGCTGGGTGATAACAGTGTGGTATTGCGGAATGTTCAACTTGACAGCATCGACGGGTTCCTTGTAGAAACGCGCATCGTGCATACGCTTCAGGCTTGTAAGGCTCTTTGAGATGAACTTATGTTGCATTTTAGTGAGCCCCGGTCCGCCACTAGTGTGAGTAGGACCAGGTGTTGCGCCAGCTGGGGAGCTCAATCCCGGTGCCTGGGAGTTAACAACCGAGTCATCCCCCTCCACCTTAGTTCTCTTAGCAGCTGGTTCTTCACTAAGATCAGCATCGCGCTGTCGGGAAATCTTGGAAGGAGATAGCGGGGTCTCTGATGCGTCCTTCATCTCATGGTCCTGCGGCGCGGTGAGCGCAGGTGGTGCAGGGGCCGGGGTAGGATGATGAGGCAGGTCGGTTTTCACGGCAGTGGAAGCATCTTGAGGAGTGTCGATGGCCATTGGCTCAGTTTGGTCGTTAGCACCATCTGTGGATGCAGGGATTGTGGATGCAGGAACCGTGGGAGCGTGTACCGCAGCTTCCGTGGCGGACGAAGGAACACTTTCAGCCGCGTTGTTGGCTGCAGCAGGAGTGGTAGATTCATGGCCCTGCGGAGGGCTGATCTTTTCTTCAGTTGGCTTTGTCTCTGCTGGAGCAGATTCTGCGGCCGACGTTGTCTTGTTTTGGACAATCTCTGGGGAGGTCTGATGATCGGGGGACTTCGGCGGTGAGGTGGCAACGATTGTGCCATTGGTGTTCGAAGGCGCGACGGGAGTGTGGCCGTTCAGCGCAGGTGATTTAGTCTCGGTATCCATGGAACCATCCGTCTTGAGATTCACTGTGTCATTTTGCGCGCTGTACACTGGTCAGATCAAGAACAGGTCCGATACTTAAGCCGATGCACTTACCTGGTAGGTTGGTAGTCAGGCGCAGAAGGACCAGTGGGGGATGGGGGCAATTGAGGCTTGTCCTCCTTGGTGACAGGAGGAACCTCGGGAGGCGGAGTCGCCATTGGGGTCGCGTTGGATAAACAAGAATACAAGTTAGGAAAGCGTGGCAGTATTGAAGATGTGAGAGTTATGGCAAGGTGTTTTGAAAGCTAGTGATCAACTGAAAACACCCGTGGGATCTCTGCGCGAAACAATCTTGCCGCGTGAAAATAACCTCGAGTGAACAAACACTAACGGCAACCAAGGGCACGTAGTACGGACTCAATAGTTGATGAGGCTTGATATCAAATGCGTGGCGCGAATAAAACGCGACGGGCGGGGAGGGGAAGAGTGAGGTCAGAGATGATCGAGAGATAGGAAGAGTGGAGAATGCGATCGGAGACGAGGTATTTATACTGCCAAGAAGGCGGTATAAAAATCGCTCACGTGATGTAGAATTGAAGCCAGGTCTAGATGACTTGGTAAACCAAGATATGGAGCTAATCAAGTTCCCGATGATTGCCTGAGGCTAAGTATCAGGAATAAAAGGGAATTATGAAAATAAAAAAAGTAGAAAATGAAAAATAAAAAAATAAAAGAAAATAAAAAAAGGGAGACTTGGGGTGAAGGCGGTTAAAAGGAACGCGACGCGTTTGTTATTGGGTAGGGCGGTCAGGAGAATAAAAATAGGAGAAACCAGGACGGAAGCAGAAAAATGGTCGGGAGGGGATGCCAGAATCCTTAAGTACAAACGGCCGCCTTGCACTCTCCTCTTACCCAGTTCCACCAGCCACACTAGTCCCGATTCTCTTCCCTTCTTACCCCTTGATTGGTTCTTTACCCCTGGAACTTTTTCTTTTTTTTTCTTCTCTTTTCTTTTCTCATCTTTTCTCTTTCTCTTCGAGTCTTGACTTGAATGGAAATTTTATATATTCTTTTTTTTACTTTTCTCTTTCTTTTCTCGACTTTTCCTAAACATGTTTTGTAAAACCTTCGAGGTCGAGTGGACGCATATCTCGGATGACTCAAAGCCCTAGGGTTCTGGCTAAATCCGGGTTAGGCCGGGTGTGCTGGGAGGTCTGAGTCACGTCACCACTCCAGCTTTCACGTGACTGTATCATGATGAGTACACGTATTGTACATTGTTTTAAGGTTCCAAGGTCCAAAATATGCTGATGAGACATAACATCACCTTTCTATGGATACATACGTACACATTGGGCGCAAGGAACATGTTATACAATTTTAAAACATCCATATATGATAGAGTACATATGTAGGCTAGTTACTACCTGGTTCCCCGCTAAGCATCCTGGAATTCCCAATCAGCGCTTTGCATTCACTACTACATAATCGATGGGCAGCTGCACCTTCACCCTTACAGGTTAGGCAAATATACACATGTCATGTAACTAATTTGGGACCGGGGTACTTTTGGCCTCGAAGATCTGCCCAATGGGAGTCGGTATAGTCCATATGCTTTGAAGTATATATTGGGCATAATTTTTAGTGCTAGGCATTTTAGATGGCTCAGGTTTGCCTGCAAGCGTTAGTTATAGCAAGGGCTCTGATTTGACTACCATCCTGTTTCTTATACATATTGAATTTGTTTTGGGTCGCATAACGAGCTTGAAACTCATTAGAAATTATTCTCATTCTACAAAATGAATATTGAGGATGGCTGCAGGAAGTATAAGTTGAAACGGCCTGCAAAGTTTGTTATATATTGTTGCTCATGAAAGGGATGCTGACATTAGAAGCGCCCGAGATGAAGAAATGAAGAGTGATAGTAAAGGGATTGAGGATAAAGAGGAGACTTAGCCGGACCCAAAAAAACAATTAAGCCCGAGAACTGGACTAAGATAAATCAAAGAGTTTGTAGAGTTACCCCAGGGCCTCATACTCGACCGACATTGAAGTATCACGGGATGATATGATTAGATAAGAGCCTATTATAGTCTAAACCCCTTTAGGACTAGCCCGTCAAGGCTCTACAGAACATTTTTTTCCTGTCCGGATCAACTGCGAGACCACCAGCCTAAACCCCCATTTGTTTCCTTAGGGGCGGAAAAAAATAGAGTCTTATCGGAATATTTATTGTCTTTATTTGGGTGTGCTTTATTGATAATTATCTTCACACCACCGCACCCTCGACAGCGAGAAACAAAAAAACGAAGATAAGAAAAAAAGTTACAGCCAAGATGGGAAAGAAGACGACTCGCCCATCCACGAAGGTCGTCTCGGCCGCCGCCTCGCCGGCGTCGGGCATGACATATGCGGGCAGCAAGTCGTCCATCCTGCGCGCTGCATTCTCCCCGTCAGAGTACCAATTGGCCTTGTTTGCGTCCGTTATCCAAGGTCTCGATGGCCAGCACATTCGCATCCACGACACACAGACAGGACGCCTCCAGTGTGAGCATGCTCTGGGGCCGAAGGAAACGGTGACTTCTTTGGACTGGGGATACTACGGTGGCTCGGGCAAGGGCCGTGACCTGTCGAAAAAGAAGCGCAAGCGCGGCTCCGATGTCAATGGAGCTGTTGATGGCCTGGACCAGGGGGATATCGTGGTTGCATTCGGCACAAACACCTCGGATATCCGCATGTACTCGCCATCTGAAGATAAGGTGATCGGTACCTTGACCGGCGCGCATGAAAAGGGTATCAAGGACTTCAAGTTCACGGCCGATCGGCCCGCTGAGGAGGCTTGGAGTATCGGTGGTGACAATAAGCTTGTCCAGTGGGATCTGCGCACCGGACAAAGCACTAAGTGAGTTTGGGTATTTGCTGGGTTATACCGAGTTCCTAACTAACGATATGCCTATAGGACAATTCACCTCCCCGCATCCTCAGTCTTCACTGCTCTCTCCCGGCCCGTCCCCTCGAACCCTCCTCTCATCTGCGCTTCCCAGACCCCGTACTTAATAGATACCGAGAAGGCGGATGAGCCGGTTCAATTCCCTGCCATGCGCAACCCTATCCACACCGTCGTTTCATCATCTTCCGAGTCTGCTGGTGTGGGTGCCTTCCTTGCATCCGATGGTGACCGCTTCGTCAACGTCTTCGATGCCACCACCCAGAAGCTTGTTCGCAACCTTGTCGCCGACCAGGAGGTTTCGTCGATTGCACTGCAAACAGATGGCGTGGCCACACCGGAGAAGCAAGTGCTTGCTGCAGTCACCGCAGATGGTAGCATCGAACTCTTCACTAAGCCATTTGTTCAGCCCCAAAGTGCGCCCTCCGCAAGTGCCAAGGCCAGCCGCAAACAGATGACCCAGAAAGCAAACGCAACCCTCAAAATCACCAACACCGAGTCTTCGAGCGCCTGCGTTCCCGTCGCAGCCATCTCATTCCAGGGCCCTACCCTCGTGGTTGCATACACCGAAGGCGGTGTCATCCCTGTCTTTGAGCGTGTCAAGTTCCTTGACGAGAACACCGATGAGCTCTCGTTCAACGGAATCAAGTCTGTGGTGAAGACCAAGTCTGGCTCAGCACTTGCTTCCGTCACAACGAATGGTGTTAAGAGCGCAGGCGAGACCCGTGTTGACGAGTCTCGCATGAATGTCGAGCAGGGGAACCTGGTCGATGATGATGTAGAGATGGAGGACTCACGACCAGACGCATCCGACTCTGACAGCGAGGAGGAATCCGATGATGAGGACAACAAGAAGTCCAAGGTTTCCAACGAGAAGAAGACAAAGCCCGCCAAGCAAGTGGCAGCGAACGAGGACGTTGAGATGCAGAACGCCCCCGATTCCGAGGAGGAAGAGGAAGAAGAAGAGGGCGCGGAACCATCATTCGGAGAACTCCTACGCGCAAACGCAGGCCAGGAAGTCGACGTCGAGGCCGAGCTTGACGACGACGTCCTCCTGGGCGCATTGGTTCCCGGCAAGCCCCAAGCCGCAGTGCAACAGATTCCCACCGGTGTCTCGCTTGCTACTGTCCTCACACAGTCGCTCAAGACCAACGACAACGGCATGCTCGAGTCTTGTTTCCACACCGGTGATACCTCCATCATCCGCACTACCATCCAGCGTCTCGACTCCTCGTTGGCCGCAACTCTGCTTCAAAAACTTGCTGAGCGCCTCGCCTCCCGGCCTGGTCGCTACGGCCACCTTCTCGTCTGGGTGCAGTGGACCTGCGTCGCTCACGGTGGCGCCCTGGCTGGCCACCCCGATCTCTTGAAGCGCATGACTTCCCTCTACAAGGTCATGGACCAGCGCTCTGCCAGTCTGCCCTCCCTCCTGCTCCTCAAGGGCAAGCTTGACATGCTCGATGCCCAATTGGGACTGCGACAATCTATCCGCAGTGGCGATGAGGGCATGGACAGCGAGGACGAGGATAATGTTATCTACGTCGAGGGTCAGGATGATCTCGAGGACAGCGAGACCGAGGCCAAGACGCCGCGGAAGTCAATACGCGATCAGGCGTACGATGAGGATGAGTCAATGATGAACGGCGTCGATGAGTCTGAAGACGATGAGGATGATGGAAGTGACGACGAGGATGATGACGAAGAGCCTATTTTGGATATCGAGGCTGCTGAGTCTGTCGGTTCTTCCGATGCCGAGGAATCGTTGGAGGAGAATGAGGATGAGGACGATGATGAGGATAGTGATGGCTCGATGGTTGACTTCATTGCCGACACGGAAGACGACGAGTCTGACGATGCCGCTCAGGAGCAGCCTCCGCCATCAAAGAAGAGCAAGACATCCGTCGGCAAGAAGAGCAAGGGCGGCAGGAAATAAGCGTGTCTCTTTGAAGTTGTATGAATTAGAGATGGGAGAAGGGGGTAACGGTCTATAAAAGAACATATTTTATTTTTTTCTTCGATGCATCCGACCGGGTCTGCATTTCATTTCTTTGTTTTTATCTTTGCTTTTGATATCTTGTGCCTCTACCGAGCGCCTCTGCGTCTCTACCAATGTCTATTGAATTCCACCTTGGGTATCTTGATGTCTCTCTCTCCTTGTATGTAGTACTCCACACTTCTCGAGTAGTCATTAGTGTTTCCTTGGTACATAAATATATACGAGGACGGTAAAAAGCATGAACAAAACCGGACTTCCAATGTTTCTATATATAACCGGCGACTTATACCAGCAACTCCTCCCCCCGACAGGGACCCTCATGCAAGACCCGATGACCCGGCACCCCTTTCTCCCCGAGGGGGATCACCACGGATGTCGTCCGGTCCTGCGAGGGATAGGTAGTGAAGTGGCCCAACGCACTGACATCAGCAGTGTCGAGGGCCAGAATGGCTCCATTCTTTCCACCTTGAATCCAGGCCTCGGTTGTCGAGTCGGGGAGCGTGATATGCGCTAAGCCGGAGAGGAAGACCACCCATCTATAGTGCGTCAGCTAAAACAAACATGACATACAACGTAAAAACAACACATTCAAGATGATTTTGAAATAAGATGTACAAAAAGAATCCTTGAAAGGAAGAAAATCGCTCACTGCAAAGCGGGCGCGTTATGTCTACCACCATCAAACCCAGCCGGCAACACCGTAAACGACGCGTTCCCGCCGATAGTCCCCAAGTCCAGCGCGGCGGAGCCGACCTGGCCGGGTTTATCGGAAGTTTCAAATCCCGACTGCAGAGCCCAGCACTCTAAGGTGGAGCGATTGTGCCGTGCGCCGAGGACGGTCACGTTGAGGGTGGAGCCGAGGGAGGTATCGGAGGCGAGGATTGTGGATGGGAGGATGAATTGGATGAGGGTTTGAAGACGCATTTTGAGGGATTGGGGTGGATTGTGTGAGGGGGCGGGAGAGAGGGAATTAGGAAGGATTCAATATATATACAATGTAACATGTTGTAAGGAGAATATTTAGAGCTGAGATCTGTTTTGGGGAGCTGAAGAAAGGTGGAGTGGGATCGACGCTCTCTTTTTACTGTATAATTTCTACCTACTGGGCAAGTTCTCATTGCCGCCTGGTATAACCTCTTTATATAGGGTCTTTTACCGGGTGTATATCCAAACTACCATTCGCGCTGGCTGGCAGTCGCCGAAGCATTCCGACACGCTTGCATACTACATATGTACACGCGTCCCGCTTGTTAGATGTGTACAAGCCAGCCGAAGCAACAACTATACAAATATCTGTGACGGCTATGTTAGATGCTATTGCTGAAAACCAACCGGACTTTCATCTTATAGAGTTGCTAGTCATGCCTTTATTTATGGCCGAGGCTGATGCATTATCCTCCTATTCTCGTCTGTTCTTCTACGATTGGAACAATATCAAGGCTAGAGCAGGATTTGGACATCCGGCTCCGTTTTCTTTGCTATTAGGATGCGCGTGGGAAACAGGCGAAGGATGATAATTGCAATGTCCGTTGGGTGTCGTTTGTGAATTATTTGATGTACTTGCATGCTTCCTTAAGGCTGACTCTTTAGATTCGTACGGAATCAGGGCGCCAACACGATTATTTGATTATTTGGTTATTTAATTGATCCATAGATCTTTAGAGTGTTGAAAGATTACGAGCGATATTTATAATTACAGAATTGTCTACTCAACAGATGAACATCAAATTAGATCCAATGAAACGAAGCGCTATTCCAAAGATTTTCTGATGTCCTCTCGCTTCTAAACCCCATTCCTCGACTTTTCTCCATGAGGTAGGCACTTCGGTCCTTATGGGTAGCTTGTATCAACTCTAGCCTTTTCACGCACCAAGAATTGATCAAAAGTCCCAAGAGGAAGACCCCACGCCTTCACCTTCTCCAAATCCACAAACGAGGACATATCGCGCATCATGAGCTGACCTACAATGAAAGGATTAACAGCTCTATGCTTATCTATCTCTTTGTCGGACATGAATACGGCCTTAAAAGCCCTTCCAGTCGCACGCGACAAGGTCCGCATAATCTCCTCCGCCCCCATGAATTCCGACGCGATCTCGATTCCTGGTGATTGAACTTGAGAGGATCAAGGATTGCCGCAGCAGCAAATTGGCCGATATCGTTGGGATCAACCATAGGCAGCAGTGTATCCGGCGTGAGGGCTGTAGTAAATGTCCCGTTCGCTGCCAACCCGGGGTACATTTGAGTCATTGGGAAGAGGAAGTTGGTCATAAAATTGCCTGGTCGTAGAATAGTCCAACTTTCAAATCCTGCGTTGCGGATTTCGTTTTCGATTGCTTGTTTATTGAGCATCATCTGGCTGATGATGCTGTTGGGATCCCAGTGTTTGTTGTGCGAAGGATTGTTGGCGGACACGCCGCTGGTGTAGATGACTTGTTGGATGCCTAACTCTTTGGCAATCTTGAGGAGTCGGCGGGCTTGCTCGAGGCTTGCGTTGGGGTCTCTGAGTGTGGGCATCAGGTTGAGGAAGAGGCTGGTGCAGTCCCTCATGTTTTGTTTGACAGATTCGTCGTTGTCGAAATCGCCCTCCGCGACTGCTACACCGAGCTTTTGGAGGTTTTGGGCAGCAGGGGAGTTCAGTGAACGGGTAACTGCGTGGACTTTGACGTCTAACTTGAGTAAATGGTCGATGAGAGCACCTCCTTGAGTGCCAGTGGCACCACAGACGAAGACGGTTAGGGGCGACATTTCGGGTCGATGAGAATCTGATGAAAGAAGTATGAATGGCTGTAGAATACTTCAAACCTATAGGTACTACATGCTTTATATAGTATCCTAGTGGCATTCATCACTTGACGATTTCTATTTCTATAGATGGCGGAACTCCACCAACTCCGCTGTTAACACTAACCCTCTTGTGACTAGTGTGCGGAATTCCGCTGCGAACCCGCTGGAACATCTCCCTTTGCGACTTTTCTCTCAGTTATCAATTCCGCTGTTCTCACCATGCTGCCGAATACAGAGACCAAAGCTCCTCCGCGGCGAAAATCCTGCGAGGCATGCAAAACAGCCAAGCGGCGCTGCGACTTGGCAGTTCCAGCATGCTCGAGGTGTATGCAAAGAAATATCCCATGCATGTACCCCGGCAGACTGCCCCAATCTTACTCTGAGATAATGGATGCCACTCCCATCGTGGATAACTATGAATGTTCTGATGATGGCATGGCTCTATACCCCTCTAATGCCGATCTTGATCTTATGGCGGCGATCAACATTGGTCCACTCCATCCGGTCGTGGTCCATTCGCCATTTCGGTATATCAGTATGCCCTGTCCAGATCAACGCGTCGATTTGTACGAAAACTATCCACCGTTGAATGGATTTGAACTGGCTATGCCACGAACGAACCCCCCAAAGCCCCTGTCTGGTGTCTTTGCCAGTCGCATTCAATTTGCAGTTGATGTGCTCAAAGATATCCCCAAAATGATGGTTACGGAGACACAAGCCCCATGGTGTCATCGCCAGCTTTATAAAAACAATATGCCAAAAGAGATGCAAGGTCAGTATCACTATATAAACTGATTGTCTACGAAGGCACACATCTCATAATTTTGTAGATGCATTTACCTGTTGTTCTCTCTACATGACCAAGAACGAAATCAACGCACCAGTGCTTATGTCAATATTCGACTCCCGATCAAATGATCTCTTATCATCACCACCACCTACAAAGCCCCTAGAGCTCCTCGCTCGAATTCACGCCCTTATCCTGTACCTGATAATGCGTCTATTTGACGGAAACACACGATCCCAACCATCGTCGCAGTGCCTATTCGATGTATTAGAAACATCCGTACAGTCCCTCCTAAGCTCTATCCATCTACCCGACCCCTCAGAAATATTGGAATTACTTTCCGTATCTATGGACCCGGTAATTAGTTTCTGGAACTCATGGATCTTCCAAGAATCAGCTCGACGCACTGTGATGATGGCGTTCTATTTCGTATCTATACATAACTTCGTGCAAGGCAGACCTGCACCAGTCTGTGATGGAAAGCTAGGACTTGAGCTTGCGTGGTATCAATCCGCGCATCTGTGGAACGCGCAGAGTGCGTTTGATTTTGCAGTTGCTTGGACCGAGAAGCTGCATTTTATCGTTTATAACGCGGACTTTTCGGGTCTACTTCAGGATGCGAAGCCTGACGACGTCGATTTATTTGGGAGGATGCTACTTGTTACGAAATTTGGTATTGATGAGACTAAGGCTTGGTTTTATTCACGGGGCGGTTCGCTATAGTATTTACTATGTTAAAACATATGTAGTCCACCTGGATTGCACTGTAGAAAACAAGAACATCATAATTCAATTCCTCAGTATAAAGAATAATAAACCTACCCAAGTTCTCTCTTGCAGCACTAAACTAATAAAAATATAACCGTTTAATGATAGTGAGAGTACCCAGTACTCAGACCCAAGAAGACAATACTAACGAATGACTTCACCACCAGACTTCTCAATGCCCTCTAGGCCCTCGAGAATCTCGCTTCCGCCGAAGAGTCCACAAGTAGAGGTAGTGCTTGCCCTTCTTCCAGTCCAGACTTCGTGAAACTTCACAGTTTGATCACTAGACGCGACAATAATGCACCCCTCCTCCTTTGTTCGTGTGCACCACATTCCACCTTCTTTCTCCTTAGGAGTGACCATCCGAGCACCGCTCCTGCGGTTACCGGCCTTGCCACCACGGGTCCGGGCTCCTTGTTCTGGAGATCGAGACTGGGTCGACGAGGACGAGGATGACGCTGTGGATGACTGACTGTCCGGACTACTGGAGTGTACACCCGAGGAACGGGGGACTTTCCCTGGATATCTTATCGCCCACAGTGCTCTTCCGCAGTCAAAGTTGCTGATTGGAGTTTCCGGGCCATCCCAGGTGGTTCCATAGGGCCCCCAGGGAATGACGGCCACTTGTGCGCAGCTAGGCCAGGCAAAGACCGCGATTCGGAATGGGTGATTTGGCTGTGCGTAACCGAAAGTAGCGGCGATTTCACGCCGAGTTTCGCTCCATATAAGACTTGTTACCTGCGCAAAGACATTGATGCTTGCGAGACAGGCTCCGCTCCGGGTGTGATAGAAGTGTATAGCTTTGTCGTTAGTACCTCCCCCCGTCGCAAGCAGAGACGGCTGCCATGGCGCAAATGCAATTGCTTTGACCGCAGCGGAGTGCATCAGACGATGTCTCTGACGGCCGTATGGGACCAGAACCGTTCGTCCACCACCGGAAATTAGGGTGCCCGCATGATTTAGAAGTGCGGCCGCGGCCGGGGGCTTAATGGGAGCAGCAAGCCATGATGGGAGAACAGGTCGTCTAAGAAACGTTCGTCTTCTTGTGGTGCCCAGAGGAAGGTATGGAAATACACCGAGGCTGAAGCTGCTAGGTGAATCCGGGGGCGTAATGGTTGAGACCGGATAATTTAAATGCTGCGGTGGAACAATCTTGGCCAGCTCAAAGAGAAGGCAGGCGTTGTCATTACCGCCCGTGGCAAGGTACTTGTCATCCGGTGACCAAACCAGTCCACAGATTTGTTGAGTGTGTGCACAGATCTTGGCAAGAAGCGTCATGGACCCGTTCCATTTCCACTTAGCTTGGTCCTCTTGGTCAGACCATTCAACCGAATAATACCAGATGTTTCCAAAGTCGTCACCGACAACAATCTCTTCTGCGTCGACTTCCACATGCATGAACCGTTCTGAAGGTCGCCGTGATGTTCTCGGCCTAAATGCCACGCATGTAAGGGGACTGGGATGACTGATCTCAAACCGGGGTTGCTTCTCGAATGTGCTCCATAGAGACAACTGGCCAGACCGCCGGGCCACTGCAAGGATGCTTCGCTCGCCATCCTCAGAAGAAAACGACAGGGAGGTCACATAATTAGAGGGGTGCAGATCTGGAAAGGGGGGGATAATCCACTCCATGGCCTTCAGACCAGAGATATACTTGGTGGCACAGGCCCACAGCCAGTATTCCAGATGTTGTTGAGTATGCAAGAGTACTGCAGTAAAAATCGTCCTTGAGGAAGGGAGCATCAAGGATTCGAAAAGGCTTCGGTGGGACAACCTCTTTTCTGGCAGGAGATTTGGGCCCTGGGCATCAATCCGAGTCAGTTGATGCCGTGGAGAAGGCTGTAGATACTGCCAGTCTCACGATTTCCAAAAGTTGGATTAGAATATCATATATGTTTTATCTGTAAATAGTAAATATGTTCCAAAGGTAGGGCCAGGGAATGGCTGTTGCAAGCTACAGTTGGACTTACAACGCTCCTTTTCAACTTTCTTCCAAGCACTGTCCTTCCACTCAAATGGGGATAGGCGTTCGAAGTCTGGGGAAGCTGGATTGAGGGGTGCATCCAGATACCGCAGACAAGTAGTACCTAGCTGTCGAGTCGTCGGATCAATTCCCAAAGCAAGCGCAAGCCTCGACTCATGGATTTCTTGTTCACTGTATTTTGGTTTCTTGGGTAAGAACCGAGCCACGAAAACTGGGGCAGTTGACGATCCATTGGTCGACATGGTTGGCGTGTTATCAGGAGCCGCACTAGGGGAACTACCAAGGACCGCAGAAGCCCCGCCCACGTTCCAGACTGCACCGGAGCTGACATGTCTCAAAGATTCATGTGTAACGTTGTCGTCCGTGATATTGCCTTCAGTGACTAGACGAGGCCGTTGATGTGGGACCTGGTGAAGCCGAGTTGGCTGCTGGGGTCTGTTGGCAGCATAATTCCTACGCGGGATGGAGGGTAGGAACGGATCATCCCCGGGAGGAAGTCGTCGCAGCAGTCTCTCTTGAGGCGAAAGACGCTGCGGATGCTTGGCCACACGAAAGGTTGTTGATGTTGGTTCCACCAAGTCTCGCTTTGGGATAAATCTATCAGGCGACATCGGACTTCGGAAAGAACTTCTTGTTACTGCTGCATTTCCAGCATTTCTGACTCTGCTGCGACCTCTTTTGGGTGACGAGACCTGATTTTCTTTGGAATGAGGGATGGGTGTCAGAATAGGCTGGGCCTTGGGCTCCGACAATGATGATTGAGAAGCCGGTGTTTCAAAGAATGGCAAATTGATAGTTGCAAATTCAGTCAGTTGTACGGGTTCTCTTTCCTTGGAAGACTCGGATCGAGAGTGTGAAGTCAATGGATGTTTGTGACTGCCTGTAGAGGTTTCCTCGAAGGAGTGACGTTGCGTATCTACCATTGTGCTGGATGTAGGTCGATAAGCTGTATATGAGTAATGGCCTAGAGCTAAGAAAAGGAATGTATAAGGAGGCCTCTCTTCCAAGGCATAGCGGCAAAGACGAGAAAGACGATGAAGCCAAAGACAACCTTGGAAGTCCCCAAAGTAGAAAGAGTGCTGATCACGTGAAGCTATACAAATGGGAGTTTACGTAAACACTCCACCGCCTCGTGCACCAATGAGACTATTCGAGTTGTCCCGGGGCATCTGATGAACACGAAGCAACCTGCCTAGGTAACACATTTTGCTTATTTATTATTGTCAAGTAACAAAAATGCCCAGCGTGAGATTAACTCCCCATGGCTGTACTGCTCCGGGCTGACGATTGCGATAGCATGGTGTACCACGATACAAACCAGTCGAGAAGTCCGCCGAAGCACGACAGCAAGAGCTGCAGAAGATAGAAAATTACAAGAACCTTGAGGTTTTCGTATCCAAAAAGGTTGGTCATCTTATAGATCTCACCCACAAACAGAGCCTCACGGAAGACAGGTGGCTGAGCATGAGTACACGATCGAGACCTTGAAAAAGATCTCCGAGCTGCTGTCTAGCAATCCAGAATACTACACAGCCTGGAACTACCGCCGGCAGGTACTGCAGTATCAATTCTCCCAAGCAGAAGGCTCGGATGATGATGCTGCTGCCCATTCAATCACAGAATTAATCATGAATGATTTGCATTTCCTGATTCCCCTTCTCCGGAGCTTCCCCAAGTGCTACTGGATCTGGAACTATCGTTTATGGCTGTTGGATGAGGCTCGCCGTCTACTACCACTTCCCGAGGCCCAGCAAATCTGGCAGCAAGAACTCGCCCTTGTGGGTAAGATGTTGACTCTCGATAGCCGGAATTTCCACGGGTGGGGTTATCGACGCTTTGTGGTTGAGACCTTGAAGGAGCTTGGCACTGCCGAAGAAGCAAGAAGCATGACCCAAAAGGAATTTGAATATGCCAAGAAGATGATTGGAGCCAATCTTTCTAACTTCTCCGCGTGGCATTACCGGACAAAGCTTATACAATCCCTTTTGGATGAGCAATCTGCCAGCGATGACGATCGGAGAAGAATGTTGGACGATGGTTGGTCTCACTTGTCTTATTAGAGTCTGATTTATGCTAACTTGGCTTTTCAGAACTATCCCTCATCCATCAAGCATTTATTGATCCTTATGATCAGTCACTTTGGTTCTATCACCAAAATCTGATGTGTGTGTTTGACCCGTCGATGGCGGAACGAACTATGGCTCCCAATTTGAGCTCGTCCGACCGGCTACAGTACATTAGGAATGAGATTGAAGAGATCCAGGAGATGTTGGATGGAGCCGAAGACTGCAAATACATCTACCAGGCATTAATTGAGTGCACCCTTCTCGCATCCAAGGTTGAAGGCAGTTTGTCTTCTGAGGATCGGGACCAGATTCTGGGCTGGCTATCAGAATTGAAGAAGCTGGATCCATTGCGACGAGAAAGATGGCTTGATTTCGAGAAGACCTTGTGAAAATGAATAGTTACATACCTATGAATAGAGGATTATTTGTTTATTGACCCCTTTACCCACTCTGTATTACCACCATAAGACATTGAATTCCTAAAGAAAACAAAAATACCACATTAAGACATTCTCGTAGCAATATTCGATCTATAAATATATAAGTATAATATGCACATTAAGACATGCCTGCGTAGAATATGCAAATGCATTCCCAACGTCTTCGACCTGTTCCGCCCTGGGGCGCCAATCAGCGTACCTGGCCGGTCGAATCACTTGAAACTCGTCAAATCCCTCCAATTCCTTCCTCATTCCATCTTTTTCTTTTCTCTCCCTTTTTCGCGAATTCCACTCCCTTGCCATTTCTGTCTTTTAGCTCTTCTGAGCCTCTGTTCTCTTGCGATCCTATGGGGTGTTCCATCTCCTGATTGTTGTGGGGTCATCTAAACAGCTATGGCCGACATGTCTACGTCTAAACACAGTCCTGAATATGAAGGGGTAAGTGGTTCAGACTCTGATTCAATAGCCCAAAATTGCCTTGACACGAGCTTATCAATAGTCGAATAGGAGTCTTTTGACGACGCCCTTGAAACAGCCGAAATCCAGGAGAACAACAACCTCAACGTCACCATCCCCAAGTCCACTTCCACCCGATCGCTGACCGACAGCCCTCCAATTGGCTCACATATGTCTCCGGAATCGACGGAGAAACCTCCGTTCCCTTCTGAATCGCAGGACGAGAAGAAGACCGAGACCGTCGAGGAGCAGGACAAGGATGGCCTGGGCCTGGATGGACAGAATGACACGAAAAATAAGAAGAACAAGCAAAAGGGGAATAAGCAGGATGGAGGAACAGATACCAACGATGAAAATAACTATGACACCGACAATGAGGTGAACATCGCGACCGATGAGCCCACCCAGGGTGACAAGCCGGAGCAAGGGTCCGAGGTTACGCAGACAGAGGTAGAGAAGAACGGAGAAGATCATGATAAGAGCCCACTGCAGAAGTCGCCTCTACTTACATCCCACCGTTTATCAACATCGTCATCGCTCGACGAGGTAAACCTGATGAACAGCAAGGAAGACGAGCCGACAGACAAGTCACAGCGCCCAGGGGACAAAACAGAACCGCCTCCATTGCCTCCCAAGGACGAATCCGCCCCTCCGACAGGCGTAGGGCTGATGGGTCTGTCCGGTGGCCTGCCCTCCGTCCCATGGGCGCCTCCTCCAGTGAACAAGAATCCGCCTATCCCCCCGCCAGCCCCTCCTCGAAAGTCCAGCGGCCCCTTCGCGTGGTTCTCTCGAAGCTCGACCTCGAACACTGCGAAGGACGTCAAATCCCCAACCGCCTCTGCCAGCCGACGCAACACTGCCACCTCCGTATCGACCCTTGGCAGCAACCTAGACCAGATCGCTCGTGATGGCGACGACGTCTCGAGTGTCGGTTCAAAGAAGCCGAGACGCAATAGCCTGAAGGATCAGTTCAAGATGTTGCGTCTGCGCGAGGAAAGCCATGCGACAGAGGTCGATCAGACGAGCGTGCGATCGGGCCAGGCAATCAGCCAGTCTGGAGCTAGCCCCCCTATCATCCCAGAGGAAGGAGAGGAGGGCATCTTGGCAGCATCGGGAGGTATCTCACCTTCAACGCCGGTCGCTCCTGGGAGAACAGGTTCTGTGGCTGATGCTTCCACCCCCGTGGACTGGGAGATGTGGCAGCACCTTGTAAATAACGGGCCCCAAGCCTTGGCAAGCTCAGAGGAACTGAATGCCGCTATCAAACGAGGCATCCCTCAGACGATCCGAGGAGTTATCTGGCAAATTTTGGCGGATTGCCAGACCGCTGAAATGGAGGACATCTATCGAGACCTCGTTGCGCGTGGCACAGCACAAGAAAAAGACGGACGGCCAGTAAATGGCACTGAGACTACCTCGTCGCGCTCTTCAGTCCGTTCCCACCACTCGGGTTCCGGATCGCGGTCTAGCAGCGCTGCCCCTAGTCCATCTTACGAAGGGGACACAGATAAGTTGTCCAAGGAACAGGCCTCCAATGACGCCGAGCGTCTGAAGAAAGCAAAGACAGACGCCGTTGCGCTGCAGAAATTGGAGAAGACCATTAGGCGAGACCTGGGTGCTCGCACTAGCTACGCGAAATACTTTGTTTCCCAGGGCAGCCAAGAAGGCCTCTTTGGGCTGTGCAAGGCATACGCCTTGTATGATACGGGAGTAGGATACGCGCAAGGCATGAACTTCATTGCCATGCCATTGCTGTTCAACGTGAGTATACCTTGAATCAGGCTGGCTGACTCATTGGCTAACGATTTACGCAGATGGATGAAGTCGATGCTTTCGCCATGATGGTCAAGCTGATGAACAAGTACTCTCTACGAGATATGTTCATTCAGGATATGCCTGGGCTTCACCGTAGCCTCTACCAATTCGAGCGACTTCTAGAAGACCTGGAACCCGCTCTCTACTGCCATCTCCGGCGCCGCGGAGTTCCTCCTCAGCTGTACGCCACACAGTGGTTCTTGACTCTGTTCGCTTACCGCTTCCCGCTGCAGCTGGTGCTTCGCATCTACGACCTGATCTTCGAGGAGGGGCTAGAGACCACCATCCTCAAATTCGGTGTTGCGATCATGCGACGCAATGCGGCCGCACTGCTTGAAATGAAAGACATGAGTGTGCTCACTACTTTCTTGAAAGAGCGTTTGTTCGACGCCTACATCGACAAACAGCCATCCACCTCGTCAATTCTGGAGTCAGGCTTCTTCGGAAGCTCTGGTGCCTCTGATAAGGAGATCTACCGATCCGACATCATGGTGCAGGACGCCTGCGCCATTCCCCTCACACCAGAGATGCTTGCCACCTACACCGCCGAATGGGAGGAGAAGACTCGAACCGAGAAAGAGCGTGAAGTCGAACTAGAACACCTGCGGCACACCGTGAGCACGCAGGGCGCGCGTGTCCGACTTCTCGAGGAACGTGCTGAAGCATCGGACAAGGAGCATGTGCAATTGGCCTCTGAGTTGGTGCACGTTAAGGTCGAGAATGAGGAGCTGCGCGACCTCAATGATGCGCTGGAACTCCAGGTCACCGAACTCAAGAACGTGGTCGACAAGCAGCCGGCCGAAGTGGAGGAGAAGCTCCGCTTGGAAATGGAACGGATTATGAAGCGGAATATTGAAGTGCAAAACGAGAACCGTGCAATGGAAGAATCAATGTCTGAGATGGAGAAGGAGTTGGTTGCCACGAAAATGAAGTGGGCAGAGGTAAGATATCTCCTTCAATATTCAGCCTGAAATGCCGAAACTGATGAACTCGAACAGATTTCCGAGAACCACGAGAACCTCCGCCAGAAATGGAGCGACCTTCGTCGTGCCCTTGACTGATCACCTTGTTGCTTCTATTACTTCACCCTTCAAACCCGGATATCAATATCCGGTTCTGTATATTTGGAATGCCCAATGTGGTAGCGAGGATCTGTGATCACACCATACTTATGGGCCGAGTCATTTGCTTCTGTCCTGATTTCCTCCCGGTACCTGCTTTTCCCGTTTTGAGCCAATATTATGATTTGCAACTCCCTTTACGACCCTCTTCTACAAGCTCTCAGCATGCCCATTTTGGAAGGGCATCGGTGTTTTGCTACCTGTTGAATTATATTTGCTTTAGTGTGTATGTCTACCTCGGATCCTCGGGCAGGGCGTACTAGACGTATGCAATGTACATCATCAATGGACTGTGTTCTCTTATTATCTACAAGTAGCTTCCACATGTACCAGCTCCCTACCTTATCTCTATACATGTACTACTCTCTTTCTACGAAGTCCAAACATGCACAAAATCCCAATATCTCTAAATTCTCGCCTCCATTACAGAATATTCTCATAGTAACTCGTCAACACATCCTCCTTAACAGGCCCAGCACAAGCCTTGAGAGCCTTATGCGCCTCACACTCGTTATCATAGTACTTCATATCCTCCATCGAAGCAAAAGTCGTCTTGACAGACACGTTGTACCCCTTATTGCGAGGATCAGGGATCGAAGCGCCAACCGCAGCAGCGAGGATGTATGGCTTGCCGTCCTAAAAAGACATACCCGTCAATAACCGTTCAATTGCGTTTCCTTCCGATAACTCCCTTTCCTTCCGAGCGCCTAGTGCAACATAATACATGTATTGCACTAACCAAGCAGCATGGACTGCACAGGGCTATACGTAGGACTGTAAAGAAGAGACAATATGCACTCACCTTGGTAGCGGTCTTCGCGAGGACCTTGTACTGCTCCAGTACGCGGTCGCGATCCGCCTCGTTGGGGATCTTGAAGAGGGTGATTCGTTCGATTGGGGCCATTGTTTTGAGGGTGTGGAGAGTGAGTCGGGACATGGATATCGGGGTAACGGGGTAACGGGGGATATTTATATGTTCTATGGGGTTTATATGGCGGGGTTAAGGCTATGACATTGATTTCCTAAGTATCCAAGGTTTCCGTCGGCTTGTGGGGGAAGACGGAGGAGAATCCGTTCATTGATTTGGTTAATTCATCGGTGGTTCTTTTTAGGGGTTAGTTGCTGTTGACATTGATTGTTCTCTATATCTTCTCTGTCTTCTATATCGATCTCTTCAATTGGGAGTTTCTTTTGGTTGTGAATAGGGCGGAATGGTGTTGGTTGGAGAGCGCGCAATTTCCGCTCGGGTAGATTGGCTGTGCGGAATAGTCGAGGATGGGGTTATATAGGCGTGGGATGGATATTCAAGTGCCTCGGTATATTATTTAGACCATTGCCATCATGCTGTAGAATAGTCTACACAAGATATATCTGTATGGCTCATTATGTGGTCTACTAGAAGCACAGGACATCAGTCTCGGAACTTATTAGCTTCACTGATGATGCCGAGCAGATTGACTAGACTCCTTAGACTGGATATGACATCGTGCTTCCCCTTCTCTCCCATACGTGTTCAATCATCCCATGCTCCGTAGTATCGAATCCTCGCTTGGAAAGAAAAAGCAAATGGAAGATCCAAGATCCAAGATCCCAAAACGAACCACTGATGGTCACAGATTCCCACGCAGAGCCTGCTCCCTCTCAAACGCCTCGAACAAACTCTTGAAATTCCCAGCCCCAAACCCGTCAAATGAATTCCGCTGTATGACCTCTATAAACACCGTTGGCCTATCTCCGACATGCTTGGAGAAGATCTGAAGCAGGTATCCGCGCTCGTCGAAGTCAACCAAGATATTTAGCCGCTCGAGCACGTCTACATCGGCTGCGAGCGTCCATGACACTTGTGTCAGGCGTTTCCGTAGATCGGCATAGTATGTAGCCGGTACACTGAGGAACTGGACACCGCGCGCTTGGAGCCCAGTTACGGCAGCCACGATGTCGTGCGTGCGGAAGGCTATGTGCTGGACTCCAGCGCCGTGGTAGTAGTCGACGAATCTGTGACGGTTAGAATGGCTGTATGTGGGTGGAGTAGAGGAGACGAGTGAGAAGAAAGGAGGGAAGAAAGCGGGAAAAGCGGCGGGTTTCATACTCCTCAATCTGTGACTTCTTCTTGCCTGTCGCAGGTTCATTCATAGGCATCTTGATGGTTTCGTTTGGGGAAGCGATGACAATTGATCGCATCGCTGAGTACTCGCTGCACATATCTTTATCGTCGACGGTCCAATAGCGATGGAAGTCGAGGCATTCCTCATAACTAAAGCTCATTTGTTAGAGCGGCAATTCCAACATGGACGACATTGATTCTACTCACTATTGGACAATGCCGTCCACACCTCCCCACGACTGATTCCCAACGCAGTGATCAATTTCAAGAATCTCGATGGGCGGTAGAAGCTGTGTGATCGGATCTTCACTATCAAGCAATCGATACCCAGGCAAGAATGGAGCGTCCGCCGAATACCGCTCACGGTTCACCAGAGAATGTACGGTATCTCCGTATGTTCCAACAGTTGCGGAGATGATCAACCCATGTCCCTCGACAGTAGACGTCCGCGGCTCGGCGATAGCGCGAGCACCGTTCGCAACAGCCCGCTTCCATACAGCTTGTATATCGCCCGCGATCCGAAACGCGACGTCCTTGACCCCGTCGCCGTGTAGGGTCAAATGTTGATGGATTTCAGCCAGCGTCGCCCGCTCATAATTCGGAATCTGGCGCAAGAAACCGTCTTCTGGGCCTTCGTTCGGTGGACCACAAACTGGCCCCGTGAGGACGAAAGTAGCGCCACTGTTGGCTACAACATAGCTCACAAGATAGGGCGAGCCGGTTTCCGGGCCGCGGTATGCAATGGGGCGGAAGCCCATGCGAGTAATCCAGTACGAAGCGGCTTGTTTGGGATTGCCGACGTACCAATGGATGTGATCGAAGCCGACATATTCGGGGCCCAGCTTCGCGGGAAAGATATCTTCATTTTCGGGGACGGTCATGGCTGGTGCTGTTGATTGTGGCTGCGCTGGTATCGGTGTAGGTGTGAAGTGAGAAGCATGTCATCCCTCCGGCAGCCCTTGGCGCCGGTGTAAGTTGCGGTCAAGTTATTTATGAGTGATTTTGAAGACAGCTGGGTCGGGGTTGAGGAGAAAATAGAATGCTGGTGAGGGGATCCCTGCCCAGACGTGTCACATTCCAAGCCCGCATCTCCGGATCAAGCTTGGAATAGAGAGAGATGGCTATCTAAGATAAACGTATGAGGCAATGCTGAAGTCATCCATTCATGACAATTCCTTCTGCTGTCTGTGCGGGCTGTTGGCCTTATGGGGAAACAGAGCTTTGTCCTTCTTTGGTGAACCTTGGTAGGTTCGAATTCAGGCCTGTATACCCGCAGAAGCCGAATTGATGTTTTCGCGCACCAAGGAGGGTCAATGCAGTAGAGAGAAGCCGCTGTTCTCCGTAGCAAAGCGCGAGGACATGTTCAGTTGGGCCATGCATGTAACCTTTCATCCAAGTCCTGCGGCTCCAGTTTACATTGTAAACAATGGAAGCCATCTCCAGAAGACCCCTTCTCGCCAGTTTATCCCATTCCAATGCAAGAAAGTAAAACCTCCAACCCAGCCCAATCAAACATTGGTCACGGGCTCCGGCCGACTCTTAAAGAAGATTTTATAGCGCACAATCTCCACAACCTCCAGTTCCTCATCCTCCGATGCCTGGCGTTTTCGTAGCACGGCAATCGGCCGAGGCAGTTTCTTAACTTCCCCAGTCATCCGCTGGTACCGGCCAATATACATGTAAGCGCGCTTCATCCATTTTGTGTCGTCTGGGTTGTGGACCGAGTAGTCTGGGAACATGAGCTTTCCGATCGGAGTTTCGAAGGTGGAGGCCGGGTTGTCCATAGAGGAGTAGTCTATATCATCCTCTTCGTTCCCTGAGGGAACATTGATTGTGCCCTGGAGCTCCAGAAGGGCCAGACCCGAGGGTGTTTGAAGGAGTGTTGGAAGGGGATTGTTCGGTGTTGAGGCGGTTGCTGTCGCCTTTACCGGGCTTGAGCAGTGTGGTCGCAGCTTTATGGAGGGCATGATGTAGCTAGGGAGTCCCAAGTGCTGTTGGATTGGAGTTGAAGGAGGAAAACGCGAACGCGGGACGCGTTTGGCTATTTCCCCACACTTCTTATCGCGAGAATTGGGCATTGGATTTAGCACATACATTTTGTTATGATTATGATAGTATTATTTGCAAAATTGATGGGATTAAGAGTATGTATGACTTTAGATACATGGATTCTCAATTGTCCACTGTGTTTCTATCTTAGGAAAATAGTCAATACTTGGTCCAAAACCATCCAAGAATCCAACTCCAGTGAGTTAATGCATTGTAGAGGTAACAATGATGTAGATTTGCTACTTAGTTTTGGCGTAATAGAAGCATCCAAGGCCATCAGGTTCAGACTTGTATCATAAGAGTGTAATAGATGGCTTTCCAATTTTCGTGTCGCAAAGGGCAGTTGTCTTGAATCCCTACAACATAGCTCTGAAGGCAGAAAGCGGCGACGACCCAGCGTTCAAGATTGTTAGAACTGGATGCGTGAATTCCCAGGCAACTCTCGAAAGCGGATTCAGATACCAAAGCGCCTGTGATATTATGCTTTGTATCTGGAGGTCAATATGTCAGCTAGGGACTTTTGCCAACATTGAAACCACGTACCAATACGGAGTAGTTCAGGGGTATTTATTCAATTGCAAATAACATATGGGCACAATGCACAATGTACATGCATAATGAGTCAAACCCATCTCAAGAAGTGCTACTCTTATAGCAAACATCTTCAAGGTTCTGCAGGCCCTTGATGGCCTCACTGGCCATATCTTCAGCAGTCCCAGCTGGACCCTGTAATTTGCCGTAACGGAGATCGCTCATATCCCCAATAGTCGTATTGAGATGAGCCAGAATCTTCGCAGCCTCTTGATCAATACCAGCAATTTCATGCTCGATATTACTGCTAGCCGTCTCCATTTCAGCCAGGAGACTAGCCACCGAGTGATAATTTCCCGGTGCAGCAGTAGGTGGTTGGCCGAACAGATGAAGATCCATGTCTATCTCACGCTGCTCTTCAGAATTGGACTCGACTCCCGTGGCTGTGATAGCTTTACGGAGCTCTGCTCTCTGCTTTTCACCTTGCTTGATCTCATTGTCGATGCTTTCATTGACTCGGTCCATGTCCTGTTCTCGGATCTGTTGTAACTCCCGATACATAGTTCTGATGTGTGGATGGGCTCTCAAGCGTTTTGGGAAGAGCTCTGTGAACTTTTGCAGCGACATGACTGTCGGTAGCGGGGCTGGAGAGAGCAGGAAATTGCTTAGGATGGACTCCTCGGAGGGAGGCATGATGAATGTAGATGTAGTACGTAGTGTAGAGTATGAAGATATGAAGATATGCAGAGATGCAGAGTATGTTTTCCTTTTTGGTTGGAGACTCCGTTTGTCGCGAACCGAAGTTGACAATATTCTTCACGTGAACAAAGAATATAGAAGAAAAATAGAAAGGTGAATAGAAGAATGGAAATCAATTTCTTATTGTAAGAAGAATAATTGTATGAATTAGTTGTCAATGTCAAAGAGGTGACAATAAGCTGCCGCGCCTAATTTCTTCCAAGGGGCCCATTTGGCCCATCTTCGCTTGTTTTCCTTCTTCTTCCACTCGACTTCATCTACATCTACATCGAACATCGACACCCTCAACCTCTCTCTTCTAAACTTGATTCTTTCTATTCCTTGAGCTGGTCTCTCGTCTGATCTAATCTTGTTCCCTTCTTACAACCTTTGCTGAATCAAATTTGCTGTCCAAAAAAAAAAAGCATCTTGTATTGCCATTTGTGCATCTTCCTCTCTTGTCTTTGCTCAAGTCTACAATATCCATTTGCAGTCTTACAATCTATTGGAGTCTCTGAAGGCTTCGAAGATCTCTCTGATCGTGGCTGTTACCGCCTGTATCACACCCTTTTCCCGCAAGATAGGGAACATCTTAACATCTCTACGCCTTTGAGCTTGGAGGTTCCCAACCTGTCATACCAACTTCTACACGCACATCTTTCACCCTTCTCCGACAAAAATGGCCCCTCTTTCTATGTACAGCAAGGACGAGAAGGTCCTTTGCTTCCACCATGAGATCCTTTACGATGCCAAGATCCTGGATGTTCGCCACAAGGATCCCAATGACAAGAAGAGCCCCTTTGAATACCAGGTCCACTACAAGGGCTGGAAGAATACGTAAGTCTGGCTTGTTTTATTTCTTCCCCTGTCCATCTACATCCTGGCTGCGATGTTGAGATTGCTCCCCTCCACTCTTGGGAAGTTTGTCCGGGCCATTATACGGAAGACTTGACCTTGATCTATGCACTCTTATGTTATGCAAAAAATGCCGCTTGTTTTCTATTTCTTACTGCACTTGCTTTTGAGAATCAATATGTCCAAGATCATTCGGGTTCATGAGACAATTTGCTAACATTCGACCAGCTGGGATGACTGGGTCCTGGAGGACCGTCTTCGCAAGCTCACTGAAGACAACCGCGAATTGGCCAACAATTTGCGTCGCGAAGCTGAAGCTTCTTTCCGTCTGAAGAACACCAAGACCACTGCTAAGAAGCGTGCCGGTTCCGACCGTGACTCTGTGCGGGACAGCGAGGAGCGCGGCTCCGTGCCCGGCCGTGGCACCAAGCGAGCCCGTGATAGTGAAATCGAAAAGGTATACGATTACCACCTCAATTACTAAATATCGGTTCAATGGAACCAATACCAAGAAAAAAATATTACAAAGGAAATATGATCACATACTAACAATCTGCAACAGGAGGAGAGCTTCAACCTCCGCCCCTCCGTCCGCATCATTATGCCAGACAACCTGAAGTCCCTACTTGTCGATGACTGGGAGCAGGTCACCAAGAACCAGTGCGTCATCTCTCTGCCGGCGAAGTACCCAGTCCGCCGGATCCTGCATGACTGGCACGAGGAAGAACTTCCAAAGCGGGCGGGCTCGTCTGCCGATGAGGACGTGTTGGAGGAAGTGGTTGCCGGGATCCAGGAGTACTTCGACAAGTGTCTGGACAAGATTCTTCTCTACCGCCACGAGCGCCCCCAGTACCGTGGGTTGCGTAAGAAGTTCGAGGCTGCCACCGGGGACCTGGCCGATAAGGGCCCCATCGATGTCTACGGAGCGGAGCACCTGATCCGCTTGTTCAGTATGTACCCCGTTCCGCTTCACCTTACTTCTGGTTCAGTTGTGAGAGTTGAGGACCGTGCTAATCTTGCGTTTGTATAGGCACCATGCCTGAGCTGATTGCTCAGACTAACATGGATATGCAGGCCACCAACCGCCTGCGAGAGGAGATCTCCAAGCTCTCCATGTGGCTGAGCAAGAACTCGGAGAAGTACTTCGCCACCAGCTACCTGCCGGCGGAGAGCACTCACTGAGTGCGAGAAGATGCTTTTCTTTCGGGGAGGGGAGGGGGGAGGAAGGGTTGCAGTTTCTTTTGTTGCCTGCGTTGGGGTGGGGGTGGCCACCCCTTCAGCAGCAATCGGTTCTTTTAGTTTTTTTAAAAAAAATTTCGATTCGTGAAGCGGGGGCCCGGAATACAAGATACGTTGTTTGGCTATATCTTACATATGTAATCTTCAAGGCGTAGAATATTTCAAGGTTTCGTGGGATTGCAAAGTCACGATGTACTGGGAGTTGAGAGATCAAAATCTGAAATCTTTATGATATTACTTGGTAGTTATCATTGAAGCAAGGCAATACTGACTTAACACTGAAAAAGGAGAAGTATAAATTCTTAATTGGATATCTTCATAGAGAAGTTAATGACAGCACCACTACATAGTGAACTAACTCTCCACACCCACAACCATCTTGAATCCAGATCAAGATCCCAGATCAATAAACTAGAAAAAGAAAGAACCACAAACCCGACACCTAAGCAACCAGTTGCCTAGCATCATCAACAGCACACCGCGCCGCACGCTTCAATTCACTCTTCCACTCCGCCTCACGCCACTTAGTCCAAGCACTCAAACCCTCAGGCGGCTGGATGCTCAGCGTATCATAGCCCTGCTTAATGATACGGTGGACCTCACGCGGGGAGAGATTCTTCTTCCTTATCGACGGCAACGCCACCGGCGCAGGCTCATCAGCTTTAGGACTAGCAACAGTAGCAGCAGCGGTATCCACACCCTCGGAATGGAAGAGGAGTGTGTAGAAGTGAGTAGACACGGATTGGAGTGTGTCGATGGCTGCTGAAGTCACCTCGTTGCTTTGGGAGATTGCATCGGCTGCCTTGGAAGAGGTTGGGGCGCCTGCTACGTTACCGGAGCGGGACAATGAGTATGCATCGCGGAACTTGTAGATGATGGGGCCGGTTTCAACGAGCTTGTAGAAGAGATCGTCGTAGGAGGCTGGGTCTGGGAGGAAGGTGTCGCCGCCTGAGACGCAGAATGCGATTAGGTCTGCGAGGGAGGTCGTGAGGGTTTGGATCTTGGGGTTGCTGGTTAGATCGGAGGCGTAGGTTGTTAGGAAGCGCATGAGGGAGAGTAGTGTCCGCCAGAGCTCGGACCAGTGGTACGTGAGGCGGATCTTGTTTTTTGAGAGATATGTTAGGAGGCGGAGGGTGATTGCGATTGTGTGGCTGGGAGGATTGTTAGTTATGGCATGGCTAATGAATACATTGAAAGGTTGTTTCATACCTGTAGATGTTGACGTCGAGGCGCCGGCGAAGGTTATGTGTTATAGTATCGATAGCGATATCGAAGATGACGGTTGCGAGGACCCGGTCTCCGCTGACTAGCGGGAGGTAGGGCTGTCTCTGTCGACAGATGCGGACCTTTCGCTTGACATCTTCGCTGCAAATTTGCTTGCAGATGGTCGGGTCTTCGACCAGAATGCGAAGCGTAAACAGGTTTAGTTCGGCATAGTGCCCGACCCGCGGGGATCGATATGCATGTTGGAGAAGATAGGAGGACAATGAGAGGAAGCTCGAGAAAGGAGGTTCTTCCCCGTTTTCTGCTCCCAGATGAACCAAATGATAACCAAAGAGCTTATTGGCGTTTGTGAAGTCGTATGTCGCCATTAGGATTGCGGCTTCTTGTGCCGGACTGCCAGGGTTGTAAGTTTCAAATCAATGGATTCTCCGCGCAAGTAACTTACAGATCAGCGAACATGGCCTTAGCTTCTTCCGCCGAAGGAGGGTTCGCTTTGTCCCTGGCGCCAGGAGCGAGCGCTCGTAGTCCAAAGAAAATCAATGTGTTGGTCAAGCTCCAGCCTTCGGGAATATCATCCTGGACAGCAATGTAGCCGTTTCGCAGGCGATTACAGGCCAGCCCGACACCCTTGGCAACCTTTTCGATACTGGACTCATTCACAAAATCATCAAGTCGAAGCTGGTAGGGATTTTGGAATTCAAACTTATTGTAGTTTGCCAATAATCCCAGAAGGAGGAATGGGTCGAACACTTGCAGCGGAGTATCGGAATCAGAAACATACTATTGGCAACTGTCAGTTCCTTTCATGAATAGAAGCAACATGAGTAAATCAAACCTTCATAAGCGATGGAAAAAGGTCCCTGTGTGTAAGATAGGAGACCAGGCTAGTTTTGTATGCTCCGCTGGTCATAGCAATAGCCGTCTTGATAGCCTTGAGTCGCACATCAACTAGAAAGAAAAAAGTTAGGATCGACTGCCATAGCCTCAAACAAGGACAGAACAGATGGAAGTCTTACAGCTACTGCCATTGCGAATAATTCTGTCCAAGACGGCCACGAAGTCAGGAATGACATGGTCCACTTCGTCGAGTCCTGCAAGAACAGTAATGACATCCGAACTTGGGTTTGTGTATTTCTTGCGCAGAATACTCGTCAAGAAAACAGTCAATGTCTGAGAAACGAGGTTAGAGGGTGTGCTCCGGATACTGATCATGAGTTCTTACATCTAGTGCATAGGAATCCGCCGGCGCGGCCCCAGCTGCTGCCTCGCGAATGGCACGGACAAAGAAACGCCGAGTTTGGATCTAGTTATTGCATCAGCTGTTTGAGTTTACTTTTCTTTGTTTCCGGGACGCTTTCTGAATCATGGCTCACCTGTAGACCGATTGTATCGTCTGGGCTCCAATTGTCCAGGATAGCATGGAGTTGGTTCCGGTCTGGAGGTAGCAAGAAGAGTTCTCTCCAAAAGCCCTCTGAGGGCTCTGCATCATCTGTTGCCTATAAGGAGTATGTTAGCAATATCATATAAAGCTATGTTTATGTTCGTACTGTGAAGAGATTCTCATAGAGCTGGACAATCTTAGGTTTGAAGGACTCTGGTCTACTCTGCTGGGTAAGGGGTGAGGCGTCCATGGTATCAGACAGGATGATCTACAACGGTTAGATCGCCAGCATCGGACCTCGGAAACCAAAAGAGTAAGGTTGATTTAGAGTCGAGTTGATTCAATTGCTTCGAGGTTCAAGAAAAAGGGACACCAGCCACTTTGTCAGCGGATCCAGCCACATGTCCTCTACACTTGGCAATATGTTTACACGTTGGGATAATAAAAATGGAACAATTTTCAATATACACTGTATTCGTATATTAAATTGGTGGATCTATGCAGCCCATCTACATTTTGATACTATTCCCCGCCACTTAGCTGCATTTGGAGGTGTGGCATTTTCATGAGGGGTGAGCACCTCCCTCCGAGGAACGGAATTCTCCGCGGTCAGTGATGACTCAGCTTCCGAAAAACGCATTGGATGACATTGCTCTGAGTTGGTTTGCCATTTTAGCTACAACATACCTAGGTACATATCTGCGTATTTTTTTATATATTGAATAGGCAAAGAGAAAACTAGCTGATCCGCCAAGTAATCCACTTGATTAGTCTATAATTACCAAACCACCAACTCGAATGGCGCCACAACTGCCGTTGCTGCCCGTGTGGTGTGTAGAAATTACTTGATGCTGATTGGCTGCATCTGCGTCATGCAACTGCCTTACGTAATTAACTCGGGGCCACGGGGAATCCTCAAAACAGTCAGAGATTCTTCTTCTCTACTTTGTTAATCAATCCTTCCATTCCACCATCTTTCTGTCAAAATCCTATGACCCAATAACTATTTTCGTCGAGGCTCACTCCCATTTCACATTGATTGCTCCTCGACCATGAGCTTCTCTACCACCATGCAACGTTCTGTGACATCATCCGCCACACTCCTCCGATGGGCAAAGCCTTCGGCAGGATGTCTACGCACTTTCTCGTCATATGGAAATGCCTACCTATCCTCCAAGCGGGACATGCAAACCGCAACTGCCTACCGTCCTCACACGCTTCCATCCTCTTTCCCGCCTCCCCGAAGCACCGGCGGCGCCGACACTTCCATCTCAGCTGAATTCCCTCCTTCCGACATGAAATCATATCAAAACACATCACAAGGCGCATTGTCCAATGTGAGCCTTCGGGAAAGCGAAGCACAGAAATCGAAACCGAATTTCGCTTCTCCGTCCACCTCCAAGACTTCCCCGAAGCCCCGTCGGCCACTTCGGGCAAGAAAGGCAGCCATGAAATTGTCCCCGGTGGCCGTCGAGCAGCTTCGCAAACTGATGGCACAGCCGGAGCCAAAGTTCATTCGAGTTGGTGTCAAGAACCGCGGCTGCTCGGGTCTCGCCTATCACCTGGAGTACGTAGAGAAACCGGGGAAGTTCGATGAAACAGTCGAACAGGACGGCGTGAAGGTCTTGATCGACAGCAAGGCTCTGTTCAGCATTATTGGCAGTGAAATGGACTGGCAAGAGGATAAGCTGAGCAGACGATTTGTTTTCCGCAACCCTAATATCAGTAAGTGACCCCTGCAAAATCTGCAGCATCTTCTCAGACTTGGTTTACTGACTCATGATTACAGAGGAAGAATGTGGCTGCGGCGAGTCTTTCATGGTTTAAGCACACAGCTTAAGCATTCCTTTTGATATGTTTTTTTACGGGACCTTTCGGCGTCTTTCTTTCTCGGTGCATCGGACGGCGTTTTCAAAGGGGGTTTGGGGATTCCACGACTACCCTTCTGTTTGAGTATATACGCTTGATATCCAGTTGATACCTTTATCCACTTACTTTCTGCATTTTTCTATTGCGTCTTGTGGTCACTGTGGGTTCCTGCGACTCACAAGTTGGCGGGCCATGTCAAGAGACAGCCTAGAGGCTCAACCAATGAACTGTTGATTGTTTTCTTTTTGTCTGCGGGGACGTTCTTTTGATGCAAGATCAACCGGGTGATATCATATCTTTGTGTATAGATTAGTCCGAAGGACATTGATGATGACATGTGACATACTTACCTCAAAAAATCATAAACATTTACCATAAAACTGCTTCCTTAATATTCTTGGTCTTTTTTTCCTTTCTATAGCCCTTCGTGTTGTAGAAAAGTGATAGTATGACTCCGTGCCGTTGTCTAGAATGTGTCACCTGACGGGATATGGTCCGAGGCTCCAGGATGGGGTAAGCGCCACATCTAAGTTGGCCAACTTGAACATATTGCTTGTATAGAGCGACCTCAATCCATTTCACATAAAAGCACAATATTACCTCCTCCTAAAACATGGCCTCACCCTTCCTTTCTCCATACGCCGCAGGCGAACCAGACACCGACCCGCTCCTTATCGTCGTCCGCTTCTCCGCCTCAATCCCCGACCTCCAACTAGACGTCGCAGAGCCCGAGACCACAACAGGCGCCGGCCTAAAGCAACTAATCCGAGCCGAACTCCCAAACCCCCTATCATCCCACCGTCTACGCCTAATCTACGCCGGCCGCGGCCTCGAAGACACAACCGCATTAACAGCCTCACTAAAGCTCCCGCCATCACCAACCCGGAGCCCTCGCCCCACAACAGACGAACCAGAGACACCAGACGACAATGGAAAAGGCAAGCAGGCGGTGCGCGATACCCGCCCACGCCTCTACATCCACTGCTCGATCGGCGACATCGCACTCCCCGAGTCGGACCTAGCCAACGAAGCAAGCATGTCAACAACAGACCTCCTACAACAGAAGCAGCAGAAAGCCAATGTAGACAGGAAATCTCCCGCTAAGGATGTCTCATCTCTACTCCCAACATCTGCGCAACCGAGCCACCCCCAAACCCAGCCTCAGCCAACTACCACCACACCCGCACCCCGCGGCTTCGACCGTCTCCTTTTGGCGGGCTTCACAGCGGCTGAGGTCACCGCTCTGCGATCCCAGTTCCTAGCTATGCAGTCCGTTTCCCGCACGCCGGATACTATGCCTACTGGGGACCAGCTGCGGGATCTTGAGGACCGCTGGATGGATGAGGGGTCGACGGCGGCGCAGGTTCAGGGTGGTCTTGGTGGGGCTGGGGTTGGGGATGATGAGGGCGGAATTGGGTCTGGATCGCGCGGGGCGATTGATGATATGCTTTGGGGGGCTGTTATGGGGTTCTTTTGGCCTGTTGGTTGCGCGATGTGGTTGCGTAGGGAGGAGGGGGGTTTGGAGTTGGAGGAAGGGGGTTGCTGTCTGTGTAGGTGTTATTGTTAATGCTGTTTTTGGGGCGATGAGGATTATGAACTAGGGTGTTGAGATATGTCTTTCTCTCTTTTGTTATTTGGCGTTATAAGATACCCCCCAATTGAAGCTGTTTGGTACTTTACAATAAAGACTTGGGACTTTGGGCGGTTAACCGTCGTATTAGAGACAGGGATTGCTTGCACCAGAGACTTGGTCTAGCTGTATCAAGACTCGCCGGATGCTATCATACATAATGGCAAAGATGCGACACTGAGAGAGACAGAGACAATAGCCTTGCTAGTGTAGACGTAAGAGCAGAAAATAAAGGACACGAAAGATAAGACCGAGTATACAAACGCCAGCGCGAAATCCAAACGCTAATGGAACTTGCTGTAAATGACAGCGAAAATCAAAAGAACCAGAACCGTAATGATAGCAATAGTGATCATCCGATTGGTAGCCATCCTAAATAACGCACGAGACGTCAGCAACCACGTCTATATCTGGACCATAACCGGACGAAAGGGGGGTCAGTACCTACGGGCCATGCCCCTCAAAGTCTTGATACTAGTATCAACATAACCCTCACTCTGCTGCAAGTTATTCCGAGCATTCGTGATCTGCTCCCTCTGCTCATATAGGGTGCCGAGCGTGCCGCGGGCAACATCCTCCGTCTCCAGCGCCATACGCTGACTCTGCTGCAGCCGCGCTGAGCTGCGCTCTAGCCGGTCCGTACCAGAAAGTAACTGCTGTCTTTGTTCCAGGTGCTCATCCTGCGGCTCGTCGGTGTACCGGTCGCCGAAGAGTGCTTGCCGGTCATCTGAGAGGGACTTTAGCTTGCGCTTGACCTCGTCGATGTCGGTTGAGTAGTTGCGGAAGCGGATATTGACTTTTGACCGGGTTGCTGAGGGGATGTTTTGCTTCTCCATGCGCATTTGGTCGAGCTAGATGGGGATTGATTGGGTTAGTTTTTTTTGTTCTTGCAGCTGTCCGTTGTTCTCGCATTGTGGCACATGAGAAAGCCTTAGGGGTGCGCTGGACTCACCAGTTCTGTCGCTTCTTCGAGGACTTGTGTTGCGTGGCTGATTGCTGATTTCCGTTGCTCGCCGCTTGCCTCGGCGATCTGGTCCAGCTTCTGGTTCAGATCGGCTTGCACCAGCTTCAACTCGTTCTCGTAGCTGGCGAACATCTCCGAGCCGGCGTCTGTGTCTAGTGGGTTTGACATGGTGACTGTATGATATGTGTACCGGCTTAAGGGAAGTGAAGATCTGCTGTCTGTAATGGTTGATGTGTTGATATAGGCTCCACTTTATCTGGGGCGGGTGACGCTGTTCAATAGTGCTGAGTGGCGGTTCGGTCAACGGGTCTTGTTAGGGTGGCTTCACTTTGCGATCGACGTGAACTGGCTTTCCCGAAGTACTAGGGAACACAAAGAGAAAACAGTTGTAATAACCAAAGGTGCTAGGATTCGCAAACGTTGGAACAGGAACGAGTGACGGTGAGACACACGTGATTCATCTAAGCCTCGGGGTTGCATTTGCGACGGGCAGATGACATCTTATACACTCTTTACACTCTATTTTAGATCTACAGCCATTTTATCTTCTGGAAGTTGCAATAATTTGGAAATAGAATTTAATACATAGCATTAGCGTAACACCAGGCCCACACAAAACGATTCGCCTTTTCAATAAACATCCAAGATACCCCTTTGGTATACAAGATCATGGAACTCTCTCACTCGTAGCCATTTATGACAGGAAATTCTTGCTATCTTGATCCACAATGATTGCGCTGCGCTTGGCATCCAGGAAGAGATCCTCGCACTCAGCAATATCGGCCTCCTCAATTGCGCCGGGGCGGCCATTGACGCGCGAGAGAATGCTTGCGGGGGCCAACAGCTGCAGGGCATACCGCAAGCTGACCTTGCTGCCATGCTCCGAAACCTTGTTCAAGGCAGGTTCTGCGATATTGAGACCTTCGATCTTGGCGCGCAACCGGATGATAGTCTTGATCTCCTCGGGGGAGTAGGGGTTGGTTGGGATGATAAGAAGGCGGGCAAGCAGATCGGGGGGGATACCATGTGCGGCGCTGATTTCGTGAGTACCGCGGATGACTGTGTGACCGCGGTTGGAGGCAAGGATGACAATCGGGGAGATGGTTGATTCAAGGGCACGGTTCAGATATGTGAAGCACTCAATGTCGAGCATGTGCACCTATAGAAGAAGCGGGATTAGAGACATGATCCAATGATCTACAGGTTAGACTTCTCCGCGTACCTCATCGATGAAGAGAACACCAGGGACCAACTCCGCGACGCCCTGATCAATGTATCGGTTGACAACCTTGTTGATTTCCTGGCGCAACTTGTCCGTGATTTCCGTCTTCTTGGGCTTCATCAGCTGACCCATCATACTCATCACGTCTTGTCCGCCCTGGGGTCGGGCATTGGCCATATCCAGGTCGTGAAGGGTCACATCCTGAACAATTTCCTTCTTCTTGTGAACCTCGCCCTTGGGGACAGGCACATACTCCTCAGCCTCGAGATCGAATTCGGTCGCATAGGCATCGGATCGCCCGACTCGCTTGCATGAGCCGGTGTTTGCTTCAATGTAGATAACGTCTCCGACTGTGACACGCTCCTTCTGGATGGCTTCGTAGATGCTGGGGTCCAGGCGCAGCTTCTTGGAGCCCTTAGCGGACTTCAACCCGATGATCAGATGGCTAATTGTGCGCCCGTATCCGCCCAGTGGGTTCTCAGCCTCCTCGGGGGTAAGCTCTGTAACCTCTCCCTCGTAAACTTCCTTTGTTTCGCGAACACGGAGGCCTGTCACAGGTTAGCTTGAATTTCCACCCTTGTTGGGCTTCTCCTAATGTCGCATTGCATACCAATAGCTCTCCGGAAATTCTCCATCAATGCTTCGGTCTTCTTGACCTCTGCGGAATAGATTTCGCTGCCAACAATCGGGCAGAAAGGAACCTTGGTTCCCAGCTCCTGCGATACAGCAAGAGCCAGAGCAGTCTTTCCAGTACCAGGGCCACCAGCAAGAAGCACAGCCCGTCCAGCCATCTTCTTTGACTTAATCAAGTCCACCACGACACCGCATGCCTGCCCATGGTTTGAATCGTTAGTTATTCGTTACTGTGAACCAGATACCCTGGTGGATGCAGCATTGATATCCACTCACCTCACGGGCAGCTCCTTGTCCCACAAATCCATCCGCATTGTTCTCCGGAGTCCCGTCAGAGCGCAAGCCTAGACCCCGAATGTGTGTATGCGCTGCGGTCCTGTTCTCGCGCGAGTTACCCTTTACTTCACTGATCTGGACCATGTTTGAGATAGATGTGGCCGAGTAGAGCCACGGGTATTAACGAAAGATAAGACGATCAGTTGAGAAGAAGGGAGTAAAAATAAATCAAAGCTTCAAAGGAACAGCGTAGATAGAAAAGAAAGGAAACGCGATGGTTCTCTGTGAGATATGCTTCTGGCCGAAATTCGCGAGCAAGGGATCGTCGAATGAGAACGCCGACCCCAGGGCGGTGAGCTGCCCCAAATTCTTCCCTGTTGGACCTCTCCTCCGCCCGTTGTCAATTAACGACCTTCCGACTCTTTGCATTCTCGACATTCTGCGAGGGTCCGATACCTGTCGAACACAATGGCAGGCCTACAAGCAAGGTCCGCAATGGCCGCCCCCTTCTCTTTGGCCTCGGCCTTCCGCAGTCTTTCCATCGCCACACCGAAGCGGTCCTTCTCAACGACGCCGGCAACGCAATCGGTTCCGAAGCTACCGGAAACCGCTCCAGTCTACCCCTACGGACCATCCCAGTGGTACAAGCAGGCTGACTCCGGTCTGTACGGAGGCGCTTCGATCCGGTTCGGCAACAAGATCTCCAAGGGACGCAACGAAGGCAAGACACGACGAAGCTGGAAGCCCAACGTGCGCCGAAAGAAGATCGAGAGTAAGGCTTTGGGCGAGTCGGTGTATATCAAGGTCACTCGTCGCGCCTTGCGATCAATCTACAAGGCCAAGGGCCTAGACAACTATTTGCTGTCTGATCGGCCAACGCGCCTCAAGGAGCTCGGTCCTTTCGGCTGGAACCTTCGACACCAGATTATGCAGACTCCGGCGATCAAGGAGAAATTTGCAAAGCAACGCAAAGCTTTCGGTGTCCCTGAACCCCCGTCATTGAGCGAGTGGTTGAGGGACCACAAAATGGAAATCAGGGACAAAATCGAAAACCTGGACATTGATGCAATGACCAAGCCTCGCAAATCTCGGCAAGGCACCAAGTTGCCTGCTCAGTAGAGCAGCTTGGGCGAACTTGAGTGCTAAGGGAATTTGCAGGCGCTTGTATTACTATCCTGAAGAGCGATGGACGGTTTTTTGTGCACCCATGGGGTTGTGCCATCTTTGTACGCTATCTCGATTCTCCTGGCGGAAACGATGGTCACGGCTTTCTAATTTGGGTGCGGTCTCTTTTTAAATTTGCATATTGGGTCTTCTGTGTATTATACTCCAATCTTACTTCATGTTCACTTATCAAGACGTTTCATCTGACCATTTTTATGCCATGTCTATCACAAGTAAGTATAAAGAGAATATAGCACTCCACCGAAATCAGAATTCCGCCAAGCCAAAGAGGAGCGGAAACATGAGCGTGTCGTCGTCAACGCCATAGGCACTGCCAATTTCGTTTCCAAGTGGAGGAAAAGCCTGGGCATCCACTCCAGTCATCGATCCAGGATGAGCTGGTTCACGGAAAAACGGACACTCTTCGGAGCACGTGTGACCACCTAAAACCCCAAGCATAGTTTGGTCATCCGATGCCCGCAGTTGGTGGTGGAATTCTTCATTTAGGCTCCTAGGGAAATCTTCCGTGATCATCTCGCGTATCATGCGCAGGACACCCCGATGCATGATGATCGATGTGAGCAAAGGCATCTGGGATTGAATGTAGGAAGCAGACTCCGCCGATATGCGCCTTGGTGGCGGGTCTTCCTCTGTCATTCCGTAGAGTGGAACTTCTTTGGCTAGAACATCGAAGACATCACGCAAAGGTTCAGCCTGAACCCATCGCTCGGCCAGGATGGCCAGTGCAGTTGAGCACGCGCGTAATGCGTCCGGGACTTCTCGTGATCGGTAGGCGACGGTTTGATATTGAGGTGGAGTCGCCCAGAAGCAGTATAGAAGGGTGATACCTATGGCAACTTGGCTCAAGAGCTGATCACCAGACTGAGTCAGTTGATGGGGAAAAGAATAGAGGGATACCAGCACATACCCCAGGCCATAATTGTGCTGTCTGTCGGTCCTTCTGGAAAGTCCTAAATGTCATAGCAATCTGAACACAGGCTGGGACTGACCGGTCACCAAAGCCATTACAGACGTTTGCTTTGGTTGGCTGGTGTAACAGGATGATCGTGTAGTTGTAAGCCATGCCAACCCATCGATCGCTCGTGTAGCTTTTGGAGGCGACATCGCTCAATAGCCGTAATTGAGATCTCCAGGAGTCCAATTCACCCAACATGTGTTCTCGCCATATCATTGAGGCGTCGATTTCTTTGAAATCAGACCGCATCATGGTGCTGATGATCCGGGATTGTATACGTCTGCACCGGAATAGGTGAAGAGCTGGTGAGACATGTGTTTTCTGCGATGATGTTTCTATTCGAATGCGGCTATCCTCTGACCCTTGGTGGTGAAGGTCCGCGTCTCCGACGTTTGAAAAAAGCTACCATTGTCAGTGTGTTCAATGTTATTTTCAGGTACAGATCCTGAGGTCAGGTTATTGGGAAATGACTTACCTCCACGCTAATGTGTTCATCGTTTATATTGTTGGGGATGTGGTAAATCCAACTGACAAATCGATCTAAAGCATAAGCAGACCAAAACACTCGACGGCGGGTTTGGACCTCTAAGGAAAACGCGGGATTCAGCACCTGCGGCTCGCTCTCCGCTAAATGAAGTTGGGCCATGACACAGTATCTCATCATTGCAGAGACAATAGTGACAATCATCTGTGAGGATGGAGAGTGAAGTGCATGCAGAGTCAGGAGGAGATATGCCTGTGCATGTAGGACAGAATCGGGTTGTGCGAAAACATGGGCAAGATATTGCATGGCGCTGTTATACAAGGACTAAGTTGTTAGAATTCCTTCGTAGCCTTAAGTATTTGATATGCACTTACTTGAGAAGTAGCAATGTCGTCGACAGAGACACGAGGTGTTAGAAGTAGGGCAACAGCATGCACCTACAATGTATCGAAGGTTAATATAGACTCGAATTAATGAGTATTTTATCCATACCATAGTCACAAAATAGTCCTTCCATAGAGACTGCTGATGTCTGGCCCTGTCCATCTGCGAACGAGACTTCCAAGATTCATACCAGCCAAGAAAAGTAGCCAGATGAAGAAAGGGATATCGTGGGTTAACTCGTTCCAAATATATTTGAACCAAACGATCAGATGTCTCATTTGAAAACAGTGGGACACGATCCGCTTGTGATACTTGTTTTGTGAATTGAGAGAAAATGGGGGCAATTGGACCTTCAGACTGTGCTTGGAGAGATCCTGAGGTCTCAGTGCCTGTGAGAGTAGCTAGTATACCAATCAACAAGCTGGAATGTCCACATTGGCCATGAGTATCCGGTAGGCCCTCCACTACATGGGGGAAAGGTAAATCTAATGATGCACCTGTGGCTGAAGATCGTAGAGTGGCAGAATCCGATGACACCCCGGCACGAGGCATACTGCGAGGGTATGGTGACCTTGACGCAAGAGAAGCCTGAGGTACATGGTCCGTTTCATTGCCCCTTTGATATGGAGATTCCTGCGTAGGTGTTTGCTGGCTGGCAGAGAGATTCTCTGACCTCTTATCTGGAATTTGAGACTCGAGGTTTACAATTCTTTCTTCAAGAGCTCGGGTGTATCTATAAAGGCAGTTAGCAGGACACCTGTAGCATGGTTGACTCGACCTACTCGGTACTGACACGAGCCTTTCGGCTCACCGGCTCACTTGAGATACATTCTATATACAATTAGATGAGATTGTCTTGTTGTTGGGTCATTATATACTTACCCGTATTTGCTGCTGAGCAATTATCACACGGTCTGCTTCCCGTACACTGGCTTTGGTTAGTCTGTCTGCGGTTCAAGGCTGTAATCCAGACGGGTACTCTCACCTTTTGCTTCCGTAATCGACACCGTCGGCAAGCCAATGCTTTTTGCCTCTTTCTAGATGGTGCTACTTTGTTTCTTTCCATTCGGACTCGGCATCTAGCGGCTCAGTAGGTTCATCGGACATCTTAGTCCGATGACGGTTCCTTTTCGGCTCCATCTATCCACGTGACTGGACATTTGCCAAAGGCTGAAAGACTTGATTATTTGATCGTTGGCTTCATTTGAGTGTGTTTATAGAGATAGCAGACTGATTAGATTCAAGGTTAAGTTCAAACTATTGGTGAAATTGCAGTGCAAGCTCATCGGCATGCCAAGGTCCGGCGGACATTACAGCCTCCGAAAAGAGTCCGAATTGACTCAGAAGCTGAGAGGGGTAACTATTTTATTCTGACTGTTTTCAAACTTTGCTCTTCAAATATTTCACTACAGGAGTACCCTATAATGCCCCAGAAAATCACCGTTGCTGTGGCGCAAGCCCGCACTCTGTCTACACTTGAGTTGACCCTCGCGTCTCTCAAGCAGACCACCCAGCATGCAGCTTCAAAGGGTGTACACCTTCTGCTTTTCCCAGAAGCTTATCTAGGCGGGTATCCTCGCACTTGTGATTTTGGAACTGCTGTTGGCGCCCGTGCCCCCCATGGCCGGGATCAATTTCTTGAATACTTCCGTGCTGCCGTTGACCTCGGCGATACGCCTGCTGGAGCAGGAGATGACTGGGTGGAGCGTAAGCTGCCCGTGGCTCAAGGTCGAGACCACCGTGGTGACGGGACAAGAGAGTTCCTCGAGCGGGTGTCCCGCGAGACGGGTGTCTTTATTGCAACTGGGTTGATTGAAAAGGCCGGGGGGAGCTTGTACTGCTCCGCGCTGTATGTCGATCCATTGCGCGGTGTTCTGGGGAAAAGACGAAAGGTTATGCCAGTAAGTACATGGCCATTGATTTTTACTACCAATCGTAGTCGATTTGACTTGCTGTCGAATGCAGCGGGATTGGAAGATACAGACTAATGCTGACCTGGAATTGTTGGAAAAGACTGGCTCTGAACGTCTTGTATGGGCTCAGGGCTCTCCTTCTACCCTGAAAGCTATCACTACGGAGCTCAATGGAGTGAAGCTTACTATTGCCGCCGCTATCTGTTGGGAAAGCTTTATGCCTTTGCTTCGTCAAAGTCTTTATTCGCAGAATGTGAACATCTACCTCGCACCAACTGCTGATGGCCGCGACACTTGGTTGCCTCTCATGCGCACTGTTGGCTTTGAAGGCCGCACTTTCGTGCTTACCTGCAACCAGTGCGTGCGCTACAATGAACTGCCGTCCTGGATCACCGAGCAAGGTAAAACTACTGAAGGTACGTGGTTGTCTGGGCTATCCCAAGGTTGTTCTACTTAGTTTCCGGAATGACTTATGATCTCTTAGAAGCTCCAGACCGCTATATATCGCGTGGTGGTTCCTGCATTGTCGGACCGATGGGGGAAGTCGTGGCTGAACCTATCTGGGAAGTCTCCACTGACGATGCAGCTGATGGCTCTAGCATCGAAAGTGGGCTTGTGATTTCTGAGATTGACTTGGAGGATTGCGAGCGAGGTCGACTTGACATGGATGTTGCCGGAAGTTATTCCAGAGATGCATTCCGGTTGACGGTTGACGGCTTGGACTTGAACCCTCCTCCGTTCTAGGGAGCCAGTTAACTCTCATAAGGCTGAGAGGTCTTTTGAATATGTACAGAAGAGTCAGCAAGATACTAGTATATGTATCATCTTTAGGACATATATTTCTATTTAGCATACCTAAGCATTAGTATTTGAAAATGAAAATAAGAAAGGGCCAAAGGAGGTAGTTGTGTTCAGATGTGTTCATAGTACTAGTAGACAGGGCTGATCTATAGAATATATCAGCCCTCTCGTTTTTTTTGATAACTCTTGCCTAATGAAATCTATTTGAGCTAATCAGTACGTAGGTAAGTAATAGATATGTTATCTCTGATTATTTGCAATGTCCTAATTATAAATTCCCAACTGGATGCGGGACCCTGAAGGGGAGTTGGAATGCGGCGAGAAGGTGGACCGCATTCGGACGCCACATGTCTCGGGATCTTCGCACCCGCGTCGATCTTCAAGTCTCTTTCTTCGATACCCTTGGACTTTGCCATCTTTCTTACTATGATTTGATTGAAACAGAAGCACTGTCCTTATTGCATAAAACATAGGGACAAACACACGCCTTCATGCAGTTCGCGCTACCTCCGCGGCGGAGCCCGCATCCTCTACCTCTCTCCCGTTCCTCTCGAATGCCATCCTATCGCAGGAAACAATTAAAGTCGGTCGCTGTCCTTGCATTCGCAGTATTATCCATTATTTATCTCCTCCACTACCTCTACTCCTCATCTTCTACGTCCGTTGTTGCTCAGGCGAGTACTTCTGGTGTGGTAATCATCACACTGCTAGACCGTCAACGGTACAGCGAGAGCTATCTCAAAAAGATCGTCGCAAACCGGGAGGATTATGCCAAGCGTCATGGTAATTAACCCCTCTATGGAGCAGTGTGGAAGAGCTTCCTTCGTAATGAACTCGATCTAACCTTCACACGGGAACAGGCTATACCAACTTTTTCGCAAGCGTGTCGGATTACGACGAAGCCGTTGGCGATGCCCCGATGAGCTGGGCCGTTGCACCGGCCACCCGTCATGCCATGGCTACACATCCTCGCTCGGCGTATTTCTTCTATCTCGCCCCTAATGCTCTGATCATGAATCCTACTAAATCACTCAAGTCTCACATTCTGGAGAAGGGCCGCCTTGAAGACTTGATGTTGAAGGATGTGCCCGTTGTCCCGCCAGATAGTATCATCAAGACGTTTGCGCACCAACAGGAAGCGGACGTCGACCTTATCATCACCCAAGACAGCGAAGATTTAAACCCGGGGGGCTTTATCTTGAAGAATGGAGAGTTTGCCCGTTTCTTCCTGGACGTTTGGTTTGACCCGCTTTACCGCAACTACAACTTTGCTAAGGCGGAGACCCATGGACTGGTAAGACAAGTCTTTTACAATATTGCTCTATCTTTATAGATAGAGCTTCTGAGCCTTGGTCCTAACCGAATTTCTGCTAGGATCACATCATGCAGTGGCACCCAACTGTCCTTGCTCGAACCGCCTTGGTCCCTCAACGCATTCTAAGCTCATATAGCAGTGACTCTCCGGGTGCTTCTTTGGATGGCACGTACAAGGATGGTGACCTCGTTATCCAATTCCATGGATGCGATGATGCAGAGGGCCGGGACTGTGCGCGTGAACTAGAGCCATACTATAAGCAATGGGAGAAGAAGACACAGAGCGATTAAATGTCCTTGAAGTGGCTTGCATCTAGGAGTCCACTGTTTCTACGGGGAGTCGGCGTTTTGCTTGGGATTATCCACCTGTTCACAGATACAATGTTCTAGGGGTGGTCGGCGTGTGGTCGTGGAGACCTCAACATATGGCATATTTTTGCTTTCAATTGGTATGCATAGCTGTAAAAGGAACACAGTAATCATTCACTTTTATTATGTCTAATACCAATATAATACATCGCCTCATGATATCAGTTTAGCGAATACCGCTTATCATAACCACTAGGGTTGATCGATAAACTGCTTGGACCTGTTTCGAGCCGACAAGCAAGGCATATCGGTTTTCTTCCTCTTCTCCACTCACTCAATCATTTAGCCCATCGCCATAGCATATGGGTTCGCCAATACCAGCCTAGACTTCACCACTCCGGTAACTTCTTAGGCAAGGCCAGGGAAGATGACAGCGCGCTTCTTCTTATACTTGTCACCAAACTCCTTGCGGTAGCGTTTCTCCTTCTTCCAAGCCCAGCTCCACATCTGCAACCCACCAACAAGAATGAACAACAGCACACTCCAGTTCAACTGGCTGACGAGGAAAACACCCAACCAAGCCAGGATCTCAAAGAAGTAGTTGGGGCAGGTAACGACGGTGAAACCGAATCCAGACGGAATGCCTCGCTCGGTGGTACCAGGGCGGCGGAGATTACGCAGAATGTAGTGCGCATTCAGGTTCGCCAGCTCACCGAAGACAAACAGCGCCAGTCCGGCATACACAAGAGTCTGACTGGGGTTACTCGAGGCGGCAGCCGCGTCTGGGTGGAACACCCAGTAGGCGATATTGAAACCGGCCAGAATCCAGTAGTGGGCGCTGTTCTTGAAGATGTTGCGGGCAGGCATGGTGGCGCTGCTGAAACGGTGCACGAAGATTGTCTCGAACTCGCGCTTCAGGAAGTGCACGCTCAGCAGCGCGCAGACTAGGAGCTGGAGGTCTGAGGGGGAGGGGAGGGGCTTATCGTAGGTGAAGTACAGGAAGGGTCGGAGTGGGAAGAGGAAGAGCGCCGGGATCAGGAGTGGGCCGAGGTATTCGATGATGAAGACGGTACGCCAGGCAATTTGGGGTCCTGTTGGGTTGAAGAAGTATATGTTAGTTTCTGTTGGGAATAGTGCGCTGATAGGGGTTGGAGTTGCATTGTCCATGATATGGGGTATAGCCACGCACCGAGATCCTTGACGTAGATCACGCTTGAATTGCGCATGCCAGTGTCCTCGATAGTCGTGTTGATCGAGTTCGGGACTACACTGTGATCGCTACCCTTGGTGATTCTCATCCGGTGGGTTGAGCAACCGGATGCTGCGGAGAGTGCAGTATGCAATTCTTCACTGGAGGCATTGAGAGGGATCTCAATTTCCTTGGGAAGCTTCCGGATGGGTTTGCCTGCTTTTAGATTAGCAATGCTTTTCTTTGCTCCCTGGTCTTGCTGAGAGCTTTAGGTAAACAAGAGCTATGAATGCATACCCCTTGGCTGAACGACGAGCGTGATTTTATCAGCCGCCATGATGATAAATTAGCTCCAGCAGATATGATGCTTAAACGATGGAGCTTTATTTAGGACCACTAAGAGAACTTGAAATCACGACTTGGCTGAAAAACAGGGCTGTCTGAGGTCGGGCCTCGGTTGGCATCACGTGTTGACACCTGAGGCCAAAATCCCAACGCCTAGTTAGTATTTCAATTTTCTGCTGAGCGCTCACCCATGCCTTTCCTGAGATGGCCTCCCAAGGCAACCTGCCTTGGCAGCTTACTGAGAACCGGGGGTTTTGTAAGAAGTACTACAATCTGTGCGCCTTGGCGAGGCTATGCCTGTTGCCCCGGATGACGTTTGTCTTCTTCACTGCCCAGGTGGACTGGCCCGCCAATGGCACATTCGGTTAATTGCAGTATATCCTCAAGAACCATATTAAATGCTATAGTTTACTGGGACAACAAAGGTTATATATTTACTCCGTCGTCTCCCAAGTCATCTGGGCTGTCAGCTGAAACGACCCGTCCTCGGGAGCTAACGAGGCCCAAATATGCACGATAGCGGGGCAGAAAAGTTGTTAGGCAGTGTCGGGTTTTGTGGGAGCTGAGAAAAACAAGCTACTGTACCCGTCAAAATGGTAACGTCAAATCAGAATCGAATTATATCGCCCCTGCGTCTCAGCTCCCATTTACATGGTTAGTTTGGCCGAACAGTATCGCCAATCAACCAAAACAAACCCCTCCAAATACATCGGTATTACTCCGTACTCTGTACTATCTCTCGAAAACATTATCTTGCAGATCTTTGGACCCATTCAGCCGCTGTCATTTCTCCAATCATAGTGTGCCATTTGACCACATCTTGCGAAACTACTTAATTGAACCATTTGAGTATGCTAATATAGCTCATGTCTATCAGTTTACCCAGGTCGTATTCCGGGTTATCCGCTAGCCCATCTGATAAGTGGCTACTCAGTAAGCCAAAATGCTGTAAGACTTGATTTGACAGGGGCTACCCCGTATAGCACGCACGAATCAGAAATATCTGATTGCTCATAGCAGCCAGTGGGGCGTTCCTGTTCACTCAGGTCCACCTTGCGCTGAGAATGGTCAATATATGGGGGCGCGGCTGGACTAGCAGAATGTGCATTCAGCCGTACGCTTTGCTCGGCTGATGGCCCTCGGCTTACTCCGTGATTATTCCCATGGGAGGCTTATAATAATATCCTATCCCATTTCCGCCGAAATGATCGCATGATGATTCACTTCTTCTTTTCCTAACCACCTTGTGATTGTTGTGCTCTTTTGCTGCTTTCCTATATACAGGGGTTCCTAGGTTGTCCATCTTATTATTGCTTGGATACCTCGCCCTATCTAACTGTGCTTGACATATACCGGTAGGCGACTGGACGTTCCATTAATCTTGTTCATCCTCTACCTCGCACTGTTCAGCCCCGGCTCAAGGTTTTCCAGAACCCTTAGTCGCAGAATACTATTCCACTGGTATATATGACATTGGAGCTAACAGATTATTCACAGTTCGCACTCGAATTTCTTCTGTAGTATTCTATTGTATCATATCAGCTGATTTCACCATGGCTGAGAAAGAGTTCAACTCCAGCGGCAAGATTGCTCAGCTCGAGCAAGTTGTGGCTGCTGCCTTGCGGCCCTTGCCCACCCAAACTGGCGATGGCAGCTACGTACAAGAGCCAACCGTGACTGGCCTTGCTAAGGACCTGCTCAATTTTGACTTGAAAGATGCCAAAACCTTGGCGGACATGGCCAAAACTGCTGTGACTGGTAAGGCTGTGAATGACAGAGATTATATCATGGAGCGCGTGATTCAGGTTTGTGTTTCCGCGAGAAATTGGCCATGTTCACAGTCTAACTCTTCTGCAGCTTGCTTCTGGCTTGCCTTCGACATCTCGAAATGGCAAGGAGCTGACCAATACCTTCCTCACCCAGTTGTGGGGTGATCTGGAGCACCCGCCTATCTCGTAAGTCATGCAAAGCAATGTGGTATGTGTGGGAAATGTCCAGTAACTGACTCTTGATGCAGCTATCTTGGACGTGATGCGGCATACAGGAAAGCTGATGGATCTGGAAACGTATGGATCGTCCCCTTATGGATTGAGAATCTCTGCTAAACAACCCTAGAACACTTTCTGGCCTCAGATCGGTGCTGCTAACACTCCATATGCACGGTCTGTTCGACCGAAGACTATGCAGCCTGTTGCTCTTCCGGAGCCGGAGGCTCTTTTCGATAGTCTCTTGGCCAGGAAGGATTTCAAGGAACACCCGAACAAGATTTCTAGCGTGCTATTCCATCTTGCCTCTATTATCATCCACGGTAGGTTATTGTCCATTGGTTGAGATATCTGCGATAACAGAAGAAGAACCGAGGCTAACAGATTCCAGACTTGTTCCAGACGGATCCCAGGGACCAAACAAAATCATTGACGTCCTCGTACTTGGACTTGTCTCCGCTTTATGGTAACAACCAGAAAGAACAGGATACAGTTAGGGCATTCAAGGATGGAAAGTTGAAGCCTGACTGCTTCTCAACTAAGCGGGTTTTGGGATTCCCCCCTGGCGTTGGTGTCATTCTCATCATGTTCAACCGCTTCCACAACTCAGTTGTTACTCAATTGGCAGCTATAAATGAAGGTGGTCGTTTCACGAAACCGGATGAGTCAAATGCCGAAGCTTATGCTACCTGGGATAATGACCTCTTCCAGACCGCAAGACTGGTTACTTGTGGCCTTTATATTAACATCATTCTGAAGGACTATGTCCGGACCATTCTCAACGTCAACCGAACTGACAGTCTGTGGAGTTTGGATCCCCGTGCCGATATCAGGGATGGCTTGCTTGGCGAGGCACCTGCCCAGGCTACCGGAAACCAAGTATCTGCCGAGTTCAATCTTGTTTATCGCTGGCATTCTTGTGTCTCGTCTAGGGACGAAAAGTGGTCAGAGGATCTGTATAAAGAAATATTTGACGGGAAAGATCCGAAGGAGATTAGCATGCAGCAATTCACAGGGGGTCTTCGCCAATGGGAATCAAAACTCCCTGCAGATCCCCAGGAACGTCCTTTCGCCAAATTGCAACGCCAAGCAGATGGAAAGTTCGACGATAATGATTTGGTCAAGATCTTCGAGGAGAGTGTTGAGGACCCTGCCGGAGCTTTCGGTGCTTTGAATGTGCCAGATGTCTTCAGAGGCATCGAGGTCCTCGGCATCAAGCAGGCACGCTCTTGGAATTTGGCTACCCTGAACGAATTCCGTCAATACTTTGGTTTGGCTGCTTATCAAACCTTTGAGGAGATCAACCCAGACCCATACGTCGCGAACCAGCTTAAGCATTTCTATGACCATCCTGACCTTGTCGAATTGTACCCTGGCCTCGTTGTCGAAGAGACCAAACAGGCTATGACCCCGGGTAGTGGTCTATGCACCAATTTCACCACCTCTAGGGCCATCCTCTCGGATGCAGTTGCTTTGGTTCGTGGCGATCGCTTCTATACTGTCGACTTCACACCGAAGCATCTCACAAACTGGGCATTCAATGAGATCAACAATGACGTCTCTGTTGACGGTGGCCAAGTCTTCTACAAACTGATCCTGAAGGCCTTCCCCAATCATTTCCGCGGCGACTCGGTTTACGCACACTTCCCGCTTGTTGTGCCCGATGAGAATAAGAAGATTCTGACCAGCCTTGGTAAGGTTAAAACCTATAGCTTTGACCGACCATTATATAAAGCCCCGCCCCTCTTCATCAACTCCCACTCTGCTTGCACAAAGATCTTGAAAGACCAAGAAGGCTTCAAGGTAGTGTGGGGTGAGAAGATCCAATTTTTGATGGAGAATAGTGGCCGCCCTTATGGCCGAGACTTCGCCTTGTCGGGTGATCTCCCAGCCAACGCAGCTTCTCGAAAAATGATCGGTGCTGCTCTGCACCGTGATAAGTGGGAATCAGAAGTGAAGGCCTTCTACGAGGACATTACTCTGAAGCTCCTCGAGCGAAACTCCTTCAAGGTTGCTGGCGTCAATCAGGTTGACATCGTTCGTGACGTTGCCGTTCTTGCCCAAGTTAACTTCTGTGCAAACGTCTTCTCCCTATCTCTTAAGACAGAGTCAAACCCAAGAGGCGTGTTCAGCGAGCAGGAACTGTACCAGATTTTGGCAGTCATCTTCGCTTCTATCTTCTACGATGTTGACGTGTCCAAGTCGCTGCAACTTTGCCAGACTGCTCGCAATGTTGCACAGCAGCTGGGCGAGTTGACGCTAGCCAACGTCGAACTAGTTGCTAAGACTGGATTTATTTCCAACCTGGTCAATCGCCTACACCGCCATGACATCTTGAGTGAATATGGTATCCACATGATCCAACGTTTACTTGACAGCCAGCTGCCGGTTAAGGACGTTGTGTGGTCGCACATTCTTCCCACAGCTGGTGCATTGGTTGCCAACCAAGGCCAGCTTTTCTCCCAATGCATCGACTACTACCTTTCCGAAGAAGCAGCGGAGCATTTGGCCGAGATCCAGCGCTTGTCTAGGGAGGACACTCCTGAGGCTGATGAGCTTCTTGTGCGATAGTAAGTTTCTTCACATACCACGTCAGGATCTAAAGCCATACTAACTGGATACAGCTTCATGGAAGGAGCGAGACTCCGATGCTCGGTGGCGTTGCCACGCTTTGCCACTAAGCCAACGGTGGTTGACGATAACGGTAAGAAGGTCACTCTGAAAGCTGGCCAGGAGATTATCTGCAACTTGGTAAGTTATTTGGTGTCCTTTTTCATTTTTCCTCTCGGCATCCCAGATACTAATAGAACGTGCAAAATATAGGTTGTTGCAGGCCGCGACCCTGTTGCCTTTCCCGATCCCGACAAGGTCCGCCTTGACCGTGATATGAGCCTGTACACTCACTTTGGCTTCGGTCCCCATGAATGCCTGGGCGTGAAAATGTGCCCTCTCGCGCTTTCCACTATGCTCAAAGTCCTTGGGCGACTGGATAATGTCCGTCGTGCCCCCGGGCCACAAGGCCATCTGAAGAGGCTTGATGGACTGGGAGGAATCGCCATGTATATGGATGCCGAGCACAGTAGCTTCTCTCCGTTCCCCATGACTATGAAAATCCAATGGGACGGAGACCTGCCTGCCAGGAGGGAGTAAAATCTGTATATTTGAGAACTGCAAGGATGTGAAATTTGTTTGAGAGATGTTTGCAATGCCTTAGGGCTGATTGTTTGTATAGCATGTATGCGTTGTTCTTAGACATGTGGCTCACCGCGCATCAATAAAATTGGAGCTGGCTCTTACTCTGAAGTCCCACATTCCTTCAAAAATAACTGGGAGAATGTAGTCAAGTATATTCCACTGTAATTCTCTGTAAGATAAAATCCAAAAATTTCCAACTTTGAAGGTTGCATCAGATTGCCTAAAAGACATTTGAAGATTGTAAGTGAAAAGACAGTCGATGCCTGAGGCCCAGCGGGGAATCAGTCAGAGAGCCGCTCCGCCCTTCTGCCTTCTGCCGGCAAGACCAGCTTCTCTTCACGTTGCTCGTCCTTTTCCCTCGTCTTTTCTATCAACCCCTCCTGTGCCATCTTTTCCTTTTGACATATCCATCTTAATAGCTCTACGTCAAATCTTGAGGGATAACGACCTGCACCCGTTTTCCCTTAATTTGACCAGCTTCCGATATCTCTCTCAGCTCTTCAGTTGAGCTTTCTTACCCAAGTTTCTTCACGATTGGATGGTAAATTTGATCAAGCATCTCTTTGACTTGCTTTTTATTGACAGTGGAACTTTTGTTCAGGTGTTCATCACGTTGAGTTGATTCGATTTTCGTTGAGGAGCAAAGCAGCACCAAAAACGTCATAAGGCATCTTCGCGCTTCCTCCGCGACACCGGTCTTTACGACCTTCTCACACCACCCTCTCTAGGAGACAACCCTCCTGGAATCTCTAAACTCCCTCATGTTTGACTGGTCGACCGATCGTTATCATGGGGAGAATTAAGAAGGTAGCCAGCCAAAAGCATGAGGCTACAATCGTAAGTTACTCTCCGGCGGCCTGATGTGCAACCCAACTAAAAAATTTTCCTTTCATCACAGTCACCTTTTTTGCAAGAATTCATAGCGCGTGCCACAAGTCTTCCCGTTCCAGAGCTCCCGTCGCTTCTCAGCACATTCCCTAAGCTATGGCCGTTCCCACGTGGTGATCTCTACCATTGGATCAATGTCCTGGACCGATTCGACGAGATTCTAGCCTCAGCTGTGGAGAAATACTTCCTGAATACTGGCCCTCAGACCCAGCTGTTCACCCGCAGTGTTCTGGAGGAATCATACTCGGCCGATGAGAGCAAAAAGCCAGCAGAGGGCGTCGATGCAAAACTAAATGCCCTAGGATACGGCCCTGAAGGAGATAGAGAGCTTGTGGAAGCAGTTCTTGATTTCTCCCGTCTTTTGCTCGAGAAATGTGGGAACCGCAGCCTATACAGCAGCAGCGATCGCCTGGGTGACCTATTGAATACCACCTCACTCTCTCTCCTACAATCTACATTGCGGCTGTCTCTTTGCCTAGCTCAACGATATCACTCTCGCCAGCGTGGCACCCATCAACAGTCCGTATTGCAGTCCCACTATGCTCTTGACCTCGAAAAGTTGCAGAAGATTGCAGCTCCTTTCCCTCGTCCAGTCATCGCTAGTAAAACACCATTTGCCGCGTCCCCCGCGGTTTTGGCCAAAGGGAAAGAAAGTACAGCCCAGACAAAAGTTAACGCCAATGAACTGGTTTCCCTCGTGCGTGATGAAGATGGCTGGGAGGAATGGGGTGATGTCCGAGTTCTCTACTATCCCTCGGGCTCAGAACAGGCCAGGACGACCTCTGAAGTTGGCCAAATAGAGCAGGGCTCGCACATTCCGACCACACCAACCCCGTTGCGACGAAGTGCGACACATCCCACTCCTCATTCCACCCAGGGCTCAAACGGAGATGAATCACCAGCTGTTCCCGGTGGCAAGGTGGAAGAGGCCACGCGAGGCAAAGTCCTAGAGCTTCCTTATTCAAAGGTTTCAACTGCAAAAGTGGAAGATCTTCTTGCGGCCAACTTGCCTCATCTGCCGCTTGAATCAAAATATGAGTTGCTTCAAAAACTCCGAGTCGCCAAGGCGTTGACAGCATCCCGTGCCACGCGACAACAGATCCTTTCCATCAAGGCACTGGCAGTAACCAACCTGGCCCATGTGCAGCCGGAGAGTACGTTCCAGTCAAAGGTTCTACAATCCGACCTCGAACAACCGAAGCGCCTTCAACTTGCTTACCAGCTTGCTGAAGTTGTTCATCTCGGTGCCAGTGGCGACCTCGAGGTCTCCCGGTCTGTTCAAACTTTGGCGATCCAGGCACTGGATGCGTTGGCCAAGCACAAGACTCGTGCTGTTGATGTCTGCGCAGCTCTGAGCGTCAATGTCAACCATGGAATTCTCATGTTCCTGACCCGTAAAATGGTCAACGAACTAGGCCCTGAGAACAACGACCCGGATGATGCCTACTACGATGAGTGGCGAGATGCTTTGCTTGCGCTCTTACGCACTCTCCCAAGTTCGAGCACACGTACACCGGAGACCCTGGTTGCAGCAGGTCTGATTCCCATGTTCGTTGATATTTTGAATCTGCGGACTGAAAAGTCCCGCCGAGTCTATTCCCGCATCATGGAGTTCCTTGACACATTTGTGCATGCGGTCCGGGATGCACTCGGTACACTGACAACGGCAAGAGGGTTTGATGCCATGTCTGATCTGATTGACCATGAGACCAAGACCGCGTTTGAGAAGGTCAATCGCGGGGATGGATTCCCTGCTCAATACAAGAACCCTTCCATTGACTATCAGATTCCTTACTTTCAACAGCAGACCCTGCGCTGGATGTTCCGTTTCGTCAACCACATCATGCAGCACAATGGCGGAGGCTTCGATCGTGTTCTACGAAACTTGATTGATTCGCCTCAGCTGTTGACTTCTCTTCGCCTTGTATTCGAGAATGCTCGAGTGTTCGGCTCACATGTTTGGAGCAATGCTGTCAACATTCTCAGCAGCTTCATTCACAACGAGCCTACTAGTTATGCTGTCATTGCCGAGGCTGGCCTCAGCAAGAGCCTTCTTTCCGCCGTCATGGGCCGTGAACTTCACGTGCTGGAGAAGCCGCCAGCCGTTGAGCCGGAAGACCGCGAGACCGAGCCCGAGACTGAGGGCGAACCCGCGGCCACTCAACCTCCCAGCGCTGAAGCTGCTGTCCAGTCTGAGGAAAAGCAGAAAGATCGCGAGTATCCTATCGTCAGACCCCAGGGCACCCCTCTTGCACCTGGCATAATGCCCGCAGCCGATGCTCTTGCTTGTATCCCTGGTGCATTTGGTGCCATCTGCTTGAATTCCTCCGGTTTGGACCTCTTCCAGTCCTCCGACGCACTGGACAGCTTCTTCGAGATCTTTGAGAACCCTGAGCATGTCAAATGCCTGAAGGATGACCCAGAACTTGTTCGTTCCTTAGGCACGACCTTTGATGAGCTTGTCCGACACCACCCGGCATTGAAGACCTCTATTATGTCTGCCGTTCTCGTAATGGCTACTCGTGTCAACATTCTTGGGCGAGTCAAGGCATGGGAGTTGGGTATGGGCACAAAGATGTGGACTCAAGATGCGGACGGCAAACCAACTCTTTTAGGAGATGTCTTTTCATTGTTCCGAGAGATCGGTGCAGCCGTTGATACTCCCACAGACGACCCCGCCTCGTTTGGTGCTCCCCAGCTCAACGCGGACACTCTTCCTAACGGCGCTAAGCTTGTCGTTGGGCATCTCGACCATGTTCTTCCTTCGCCGGGCCCCGACTTCGAGCCCAAAGAGAAGGATGCCCATGGTCTCTCGGCTACGGACTACCTGTTCCCGGCTTTGCGATTCCTGGGCGCTTTCTTCGAGAACCAGACGAACTGCACATCCTTTATCCTGGCCGGCGGTACAGAGTTCTTGTTGGATCTTGCTACACTCCAAAGCTTGGCATTTGATTTCCACAGCAGCAACGCCAACCAGGAGATCACCGTGCTCATTCACATGCTCGCAGAAACGAAGCCGCACCTTGTGCTCCCGTCTCTCCTTCGGCGCGCACAGGCAGCAGTGGACAACCTTTCGGCCTTTTGGACTGCACCCACTGGGTCCGGATTTTTCACAGAATTGATTAAACCAGCAGACTCCAAAAAACCGGCTCTTGAGCCTACGGCTGCTGCTAAATCTGGTACATTCTTCGTGAGACACTTGAATGCCGTTCTTCTCCTCACCGATGTCCTACGCGAGGTTTTCGCGTCGCCGCTGTATCAAACTCGCGCTGGTCAACCTACCTCCATATTTGGCCAAGCCAACCTTACGGACCACTATTGTTCCCTGATCTCCTCGTTGAGCAACCTTCTTGCTTCTTGCGTGTGGGAAGGAATTTTGCTAGAGAAGAACATCCCTGAGAAGTGGCTGAAAGCTACACAGGCCTCTGCTGAAAAGCATGGCTCTGGAAAGTCAAAGGCTTCTCCCGTTACTGGGAACCCCACCGAGCCTTCAGCAACGTCTGGCGCCGAACCTCAGCAGGAGAGCACTGGTGCACCAGAGACTGCTCCGGCTCAGCCGGGCCAGGGCTCGAGAGAAGACGACACCGAAGTTGATGAACAGTGTCCTGCTTTCAAGAACGCGCGTACGCTTCGGTATATTCTAAGCGCTCTGCCTACCTCGATTACCGGTTTCTTGCACAACCTCGGACTCGGTATTATCGGCAAGAGACGAACAGATCCGCTTCAGAAACAGAAGGCGAATGCTATGCTGGTCTCAGACGCCATTGCTGAAGGTATTCTTCGCCAACTGCGGTTCGAGCCTGCCAATTCGAGTGACAGCACCAAGCACCGGTTCGCATATCTCATTGTCATTCTTTCTCACTTCTCGCACCTTCTCTATGAAGTCTCAGCAGAGCGTCCCACTCCGAACTACTTGACTTCAGTTCTCATCTCATTCAATAAGAACAACGGCCTTAAAGTGTTAAAGGATATCTGTGACATTTTCTTGGCCGACATCAAGTCCCTTCCATCTGCGGAGTCCATCCCCGACCAGGACAAAGAGCTTGCTGACCGGCTTGCATCTGGGTACGGTGGAATTAAGATCATCCTTGGATTGTTCGCAGACCTCACTGCTGGGAAATTCATTGTGGACTCTAGCCAGACACAAGCCTTGACTTCCCACCCTGAACGGGACCGAGACCGTCCCGATTACTTCCAGCCAGGCCAACTCTTGGTGGAACTTCGCATGGAGATCTTGCCCATGGCCAAAGACATGTGGAACTCGGACTTTGCGACCCAATCATCGAGTCCAATTGTTCGATTATTGATTGATATCATGCGGTCTTCCTTGGATGGGGAATATGAGACTGGCGCTGCTCGTAGAGCAGATACGCCGCCCATCTTGGTAGAGGTGCCCAAGAAGCCATTCGTCGTGCACACGGAACGAGCGACTGCCTTGCTCGAGAAAGGGTACATGGATTCTGATCTTAACAAGGAAGCCCTTTATCGTTGCAACAATCTTTTGATGGCGGCCGAGGAATACTGTAAGGCGCAACAGTGGCTACGAGCCCCTCCCAGGGTCCCGCCGGGTCCTGGCGATATCAAGACCGGAGTACCTGAAGCCGCTTCCGGCATCGACTCTATCGAGGACCATGGTCTTGGAGATGTTCAACCTTTCAATAACGGCAATCCGTTAGACGGCGCTGCAACACTCCAAATGCTTCTGGCCCGAGCAAGCAGACATGACGGGATGCAACGTTCTCCTTTCGGCGGAGGCGATCTTGACTCCGACATGCACGACGGGCTGGCTAGAGCTCTAGACAACGTTCTCAACGACAATGATGACATGGATAGCGATGACCGAGGGGAGTCATCGAACCAGCATCGGTCCGAGAGTCGTAATATCGGGACAAGCTCCTCTGAACCTAGCGGCGCCTCTCAGGCAGAACCGGCCAGACTTCGCCACATGGTCACAATCGAAGATCTGGATGCAGAGAGGCAAAACATTCGGTCAAACCTGATCGATCGCGCCCTGGACATTCTAAACGAACACCATGATGTCTCTTTCGAGCTGTCTGACTTGATCACCTCAGCTATCAAGAAGCATAGCGAGCCTGTTAACTTCCGTCGCGACATTGGAGAGACCCTCGTTCAATCCTTAGTGTCCCTGCAGATGGAAGACTTCCAGACAGCTGGCAAAAAGATTGCGGCCTATGCACACATTCTCGCGCTGACCCTTCAAGATCGTGACATGTACCGCGCCACTCTTGAAGAGCTCAAAGATTGCTTCTCGACCTTCCTTGGATTTATCAAGCTCCCAACACCCGAGAAGGCCGAACAAGAAACTTTCCCTTGGGTTGGACATGTCCTGCTTATTCTTGAGAAGCTGTTGTCTGATGATTGTCGGCCTCCTGAGGTCGCCTGGCCCCTGCCAAGTCTTGATGATCCCAACCCCACCGGCAATGAACCAGCCCGTCTTGAGGAGCCCTTTGTTGCCCTCGAGAAAAAGACCCGGCTATTTGAAGCTCTTGTCGAGATTTTACCCCGAGTGGGCAAGGATGACACACTGGCGCTCTGCATTTGCCGTGTCCTTGTCATTCTCACTCGCGAGCGTAGCATTGCCGCCCGCTTTGGTGAAAAACGAAACCTTCAGCGCTTGTTTGTGATGGTTAAGCAACTTTCCAGTGCTACAAATGATAAACTCCAAAGCGCCTTCATGCTGATTCTTCGTCACATAGTCGAGGATGAAGCTACTATCCGGCAGATCATGAGGAGCGAAATTGTTGCCTTTTTTGAGTCCAAGACTACCCGTCAGGTCGACGTGAGCGGCTATGTACGACAGATGCAGCACCTCGAGCTGAGGGCTCCTGATATTTTTGTGGAGGTTACAAACGAAAAGCTGCGGTTACTCCGATATGACAACCAACGTCCACAGGTTCTTGGATTAAAGGCCGACAAAGATCGTCAGCAAAAGCGAGGAAGGCCCGACGTTCTTCTCGAAGAGCACAGGTCAGAATCATCTGCAGCAGGCGACGCATCTGCCCCCGAGGACGCGGACAAGAGCAAGGAGGACAAGGGCAAGGCTCCAACCAAGGGTGCCGAACTCAAAGCCCCAATTGTGGAGAACCCGGATGGTGTTATTCATTACCTGCTTTCGGAGCTTCTATCCTACAAGGATGTGGACGACAAAGAAGCCGGTCCTGAATTCCCAGAGCAGGCAGCTGACCAATCCGATACTCAAACTGACGTTGACATGGCTGTGGACGAGCCAACACCTTCAATTGCGAGCACTGCCGAAGCACAAGCATCTCGCGGTGCCAAGAAGACAGAGAAGCCCCAATTCAAGGCAGATGACCATCCGATTTACATCTACCGCTGCTTGCTCCTTCAGTGCTTGACGGAACTTCTTTCCTCTTACAACCGGACCAAGGTTGAGTTCATCAACTTTTCCCGGAAGGCTGATCCTCTGGCCACCACGCCCTCCAAACCGCGCTCTGGTGTCCTCAACTACATGTTGAACGTGCTTGTTCCGCTCGGTACCATGGAGCATGATGAGACTTTGGCGTTCAAAAAGCGCAGCATCACCTCCACATGGACTATGCAAGTGCTTGTTGCGCTTTGCACCAAGACTGGCGAATTTGGTGGCGTTGGCAAGCGTCGTACTGAGCCAAAGTATGAAGACGATGAGCCTGAGCTTGCTTTTGTCCGCCGTTTTGTGCTGGAGCATGCTCTCCGGTCCTACAAAGATGCTATGGCCTCTACCGAACCCCTAGATGCCAAGTATTCCAAGCTTATGTCTCTTGCTGACCTCTTCGATAAAATGCTCAGCGGCTACTCATTCACTAACGACGCGGGCTTCCCAACTTCAACCAGGCAGCTCGCGAAGACCATGTTTGAAAAGAATTTTATCCCCGCGCTCACTTCATCAGTCGCCGATGTCGACTTGAATTTCCCATCCTCCAGGCGTGTCATCAAGTATATTCTTCGTCCATTGAATAAACTTACCCAGACTGCCGTACTTCTCAGCGAGAACTCGGACATCACCATCCAAGGTGATAACGAGGACGATGATATCTCATCAGCAACTTCCGTTTCTGACATGGAAGATCAACGCGAAGAAACACCTGACCTCTTCCGCCACTCTACTCTTGGCATGCTAGAACCTCGTCATGACGAGGAAGAGAGCAGCACCGAAGAATCGGAGGGTGAGGACGATGAGATGTACGATGATGAGTACGACGAAGAAATGGACTACGACGAGGATGTCGCTGAAGATGATGGTGAAGTCGTCAGTGACGAAGATGACGATGGCATGGGTCCAATCGAAGGTCTTTCCGGAGATGCAGTCGAAGTCATCCTCGATGAAGATGATGACGAGGACGAGGATGATGACGATGAAGATCACGACCATTCGGACATGCATGACGATATGTATGACGGAGAAATCGGTGGTGACCGAGACAATGAAAGCCTCGGAGATGGCGAAGAGGACGAATGGGAAAGTGAAGAAATGACCGAAGACGAAGAGGAGGTCGAGATGATGAACCAGTTCGAAGATGAAATGGCCGACATGAGACAATCCACCCGGCATCAAGGTGAAGACCAACATCTTGGCGACCTATTCCGTGCCCTCAGTGGCTCCAACGTCGACAATATCCATGGAGATGGCCTAGGTGGTGACATTCACGAAGAAATCCTTGATGATCTCGATGAAGACGGTTTGTTCTTCCTTACTCTGCTATCGCAGCTCCCGCTGCCACAGCCAACCCTGCTGACATCCGGCCCAGTTGAAGACGAAGATGAAATGGATGAACTCGACGAGGACATGGATGACTTCGATGAGGAACAAGGATCTTACGGGGATATGGAAGGTGAGTTCAACGCTCCCAATGATTTTCTCGCATCATTGCTGACTCGCTTAGAAGATGATGATCTTCTTGAGCCATGGGGATGGGAAGGCGATGAACCTCCAATGGCCCGAGGACATCCCCAATCCCGCTTCCGCGGAGGCGCACCACCGGCTTGGGCTACCGTCACTGAAATCATGCCGGGTCGCCCATCTGGTCTTGTTCCCATCCAGCCTTACCACCGTGTCCACCGAAACCAGATCCCATCCCGCAGCAACGACGATGGCATTAATCCTCTTCTTGTCCGCACTGATCGCCCAGATCCTGCCGTTCCACCTCGGGCTGCTGCTGATCCGTTCGCCGATTGGGGCCAGACTATGGACCCTGCAGGTGGCCGGGTTGTTGCCATGGATAGCCCAATCAGCTTCATGAATGCCATTATGCAAGCCATTGGTGGACAAGCGGCACCAGGCTTTGGCGTTGTCACTCGCCCTGATGGTATTCATGTCCATGTCGACCGACGGGCGGTCTTGCCTGGTCGTATCCAAGATATGCTTGGAATCCCCCGAGGAGCAGGCCCTCCAACTCGCACTCGCGGCGACGACCCTCACACTGCCGTCAAGTTTGGTCTTGGTACCACCAGAAACCGCTGGCAAGAAGAGGCCCGCATTAGTTTCAGCAGCCCGTATGCTGAGCGCACTCAGCGCATCATCAACACCATTCTGAAGCTCTTGGTGCCCCCTGCCAAGGAGGAGGAGAAGCAGCGCCAGAAGCTCGTAGAAGAGGAACGCAAACGTCTTCAAGCCGAACGAGCTGAAAAAGAACGCCAGGATCGCATTGCCGCCGAAGAAAAACAGCGCGAACTTAAGCAAAAGGAGGAGGAAGAAAATGCCCGACTACAGGCAGAGAAAGAACAACAGGAAGCCGAGCGTCAAGCTGCCGGGGTCGATGAGCCCATGGAAGACGTCCAAGAAACCGATACTGCAGTTGAAACAGCTGGCCCCTCTCAACCCGAAGTCCAGCCCACTGAACCTGCTCGTCGAGTCTACACGAACATCAGGGGCCGTCAAGTTGATATCACGGGTCTTGAAATTGATTCAGAATATCTGGAGGCTCTGCCTGAGGAACTTCGGGAGGAAGTCATCATGCAACAGCTTGCTGAACATCGGTCCCAGGCTGCCGCCGCGGGTGAGGAGGATACTGAGATAAACCAAGAATTCCTTGAGGCCTTGCCTGCTGAGATCCGCGAAGAATTGCTGCAACAAGAAGCTGCCGATCGACGCCGGCGGGAACGTGAGACCGCGCGACGACAAGCGGCCGCTGCTGGCGGTGCTGGCGCTACAGCTAGCACTCAACCGGCGGAAGAAATGGATGCTGTGAGCTTCCTTGCCACTCTCGATCCCTCTTTGCGCCAGGCTGTTCTGGCCGATCAGCCCGAGGATGTTCTCGCAACCTTAGGTCCAGAGTACGTGACTGAGGCCCGTGGTATGGGCGGCAGCGGCCGACGCATGGCCCAGTTTGGTGATTTGAGTGCCATTGATCCCCGGCAGAGAATTGAGCCTGCTGCAGGCCAAGAGCCAAAGAAAGAACAGAGACGTCAAATTGTTCAAATGCTCGACAAGGCTGGCGTTGCAACCCTTCTACGCCTAATGTTTATGCCTCTCCAGGGCAACGCTCGCCATCAATTGAATGATATTCTTCACAATGTTTGCGAGAACCGCCAGAACCGGAGTGAAGTGATCAGCGTTCTTCTTTCGATCTTGCAGGATGGCAGCGTTGATTCCACTGCGATTGAACGCAGCTTTTCTCATCTTTCTCTGCGTGCAAAGGCACCAGGAATGCAGAAGACGCCGCAGGCTAAGCGAACCCTCGCTCTCCAAACTGCTTCGAGCGTCAGCAGCGAAGTGACCCCAATTATGGTCATCCAACAATGTATCGCCGCGCTGTCTTTCCTTTCGCAGTTCAACCCCCACATTGCTTGGTTCTTCTTGACAGAGCATGACTCTGCCTCAGCTGGTAAACTCAAGTCATTGCGCAAGGGCAAAGGCAAAGAAAACCGAGCTAACAAGTTTGCTCTGAATGCCCTGCTTTCTCTTCTTGACCGCAAGTTGATAATGGAAAGCCCTAATTGTATGGAGCAACTGTCCAGCCTCCTTAGCAGCATCACACAGCCCTTGACCGTTCTCCTTCGTCGTGAGAAGGAGCGACAAGAAGAGGGCAAGGGCAAGGAGCCCGAGAGACCCCAAATCGAAGCGCCTGCCGATCAAGCTGCCGAGGCTGCCGATTCCAGTATGGACACATCCATGACCGATGCTCCGCTTCCCACCGTGGAAGCCCCTGGAGCCCCTGGCCAAGAGACCGCAGAGGGTGAAGAGGCTACTTCAGCTGAAGCCAAGCAACCTGAAGGTACCAAGGAGCCCACCGTGGACGAGAAGCGCAAGAAGCGAACTATCGAACCTCCTGTCGTTCCGGATCACAACTTCCGACTGGTCGTCCACATCCTCGCGGCTCGTGAGTGCAATGGCAAGACATTCCGCGATACACTTTCCACCATCAACAATCTTTCCGCTATCCCTGGAGCTAGAGACGTGATCGGAAATGAGTTGGTTGCTCAAGCGCAGGCCCTTAGCGATACCATCCTGGGTGATTTGGAGGATCTTCTCCCTCATATCCACCAGGCCAGGACTGGTACCGACATGCAAGGCCTTGCTCTAGCCAAGTTCTCCCCAGCTAGCTCAGACCAGGCGAAATTACTACGTATCCTGACCGCGCTTGATTACCTGTTTGACCAGGCACGAGCCGACAAGCTCAAGGATGTTGAGCCATCCGCTCCCAAGGAGGACGTGCTCAAAAAACTCTATGAAAGCGCTACTTTCGGCCCGCTTTGGAACAAGCTGAGCGACTGCTTGACTGTCATTCGGCAGAAGGAAAATATGCTGAACGTGGCAACTATTCTCCTCCCTCTCATTGAAGCATTGATGGTCGTCTGCAAGAACACCACGCTAAAGGACCAGCCGCTGTCTCGCAGTAGCCGCGAATTGTCAGTCAACAGCAGTGCCCCAACTGATGCTGGTCTTAGCATGGAAAACATCTTCTTCAGGTTCACGGAAGAACATCGCAAGATTCTCAATGAGCTCGTCCGCCAGAACCCTCGCCTGATGAGCGGCACGTTCTCCCTATTGGTCAAGAACCCCAAGGTCCTGGAATTCGACAACAAGCGCAACTACTTTACTCGGCGTGTCCACTCCCGTGGCGCGGAGCCTCGCCACCCTCATCCTCCTCTTCAGCTCTCTGTGCGCAGATCTGAGGTTTTCCTTGACTCTTTCAAGTCCTTGTACTTCAAAAGCGCAGATGAGTTGAAGTATGGCAAATTGAATGTACGATTCCATGGCGAGGAGGGTGTCGATGCTGGTGGTGTCACCAGAGAATGGTTCCAGGTTCTTGCCCGCGGCATGTTCAACCCCAACTATGCTTTGTTCATCCCTGTCGCTGCAGACCGGACTACCTTCCACCCCAATCGCCTTAGTGGCGTCAACTCGGAGCATCTCATGTTCTTCAAATTCATCGGGCGTATCATTGGCAAGGCCTTGTACGAAGGCCGTGTTCTTGACTGTCACTTCAGCCGCGCAGTCTACAAGAATATCCTCGGACGATCCGTGTCTATCAAGGACATGGAAACGCTCGACCTGGACTACTACAAATCCCTTCTGTGGATGCTGGAGAACGACATTACCGATATTATTACCGAGACATTTGCCATTGAAACGGATGACTTTGGCGAGAAGCAGGTCATCGACCTGAAGCCCGGTGGTCGCGACATTCCCGTTACACAGGAGAACAAGGAGGAGTATGTTCAGCGCGTGGTCGAATATCGCCTCGTCGAATCGGTCCGCGAGCAACTAGACAACTTCCTCAAGGGTTTCCACGAAATCATTCCTCCCGAGTTGATCTCCATCTTCAACGAGCAAGAGCTGGAACTTTTGATTTCTGGTCTTCCTGAGATCGATGTGGACGAGTGGAAGAACAACACCGAGTATCACAACTACTCCGCGTCCTCCTCGCAAATCCAGTGGTTCTGGCGTGCCGTCCGCTCATTCGACAAGGAGGAACGTGCCAAGCTTTTGCAATTCGTCACTGGAACCAGTAAAGTACCTCTCAATGGCTTCAAAGAACTTGAGGGTATGAACGGTGTGAGCAAGTTCAACATCCATCGCGACTATGGCCATAAGGATCGCCTTCCTAGCTCGCATACCTGCTTCAACCGTAAGTTTTCTCCGCATTTCTTGGCTGCATTAGCGCAATTTACTAACTATTCTTAACAGAGCTTGATCTTCCTGAGTACGAAAGTTACGAAGATCTCCGTCAACGTCTTTACACGGCCGTGACAACTGGCAGTGAGTACTTCGGGTTTGCCTAGACTGTTGTCCTATTCTACGGCATAGAAATGGTTCTATCAAGCCAAAGCATTGTCTGGCGTTTCTCTCGATTCGTTACGGGAATTTCCTATGTATCGGGGATGAATGAGAAAAGTATGGAAGGCTGGCATGAGCCAGCGAGGAGAAGTTTATTTATGAGAAGATGAAAACTGAGGCACCTGGTAAGGGATTCGGTTGAAGTGCAGGTCAACCGTGTTCTTTCCAGTGCCCTATTTATGTACTTAGATTGCTGCATCTATTTCTTTTTCCTTCATATCCGCTGCGTAATTCTTTACTAGTCATTATGAGTAGAATTCCATATGCAGGTCCGACTTATAGATCCTCCAGGGTGGTGGTGGACCCGTGGACTGGCGACGTGCTTATGTCATTGGGCGGTGAGCCCGTCACGAGACTGCATAGAAAAAAGACATGCGGGGCCGCGGAGGAAAATCGATTTTTTGAGCCGAACACGGTCATCTTAGAGAAGAGTGTGTTTTGAGCTCCTTTACTCTTCTTACTATTTCTCAAAGCCCTGCATCATGTCGACCAACTCCATCAAGCTCTTGACTGGCAACAGTCATCCCGAGCTCGCCAACCTAGTTGCAGACCGGTATGTGCAACCGACGAGGTCAAGACTAGGCCACCGGCTAATTATAGAGCTGTGAATCAGTCTGGGCATCGAGTTGACCAAGATTATGGTTCTGCAATACTCCAACCAAGAAACCAGTGTCACAATCGGAGAGAGCGTCCGGGACGAAGATGGTACGGGCATCCCACCTTCATCGTGATATCAAGAACCCCCCACTCATACCTATGGTTTGTTGCAGTCTTCATTCTCCAATCGACGAAACCCAACGATATCAACGATGGACTCATGGAGCTCCTGATCATGATCAACGCTTGCAAGACCGCCTCGGCCCGCCGCATCACAGCCGTCATCCCCAACTTCCCTTATGCCCGCCAAGATAAGAAGGACAAGAGTCGTGCTCCGATCACCGCCAAGCTGATGGCGAACATGCTCCAGACCGCCGGCTGCAACCACGTCATCACCATGGACCTGCACGCCAGCCAGATCCAGGGCTTCTTCAATGTCCCCGTCGACAACCTGTACGCCGAGCCCAGCATGCTCAAGTATATTCGTGAGAACCTCGATGTCGCCAACTGTGTCATCGTCAGTCCGGATGCTGGCGGCGCCAAACGGTGAGCTTTGCCCTATCTCGATACCACACGTGTATGTGTATACTGGGGTAGTTCAAGGGCTAATTTAGATCGCTGTTAGTGCTACTGCCATTGCTGATCGCCTGGACTTGCAATTCGCGCTCATTCACAAGGAACGTGCCCGCCCCAACGAGGTCTCGCGCATGGTCCTTGTCGGTAATGTCAAGGACAAGGTCGCTATCATCGTCGACGATATGGCCGACACCTGCGGCACGCTCGCCAAGGCTGCCGAAACCGTCATGCAGCACGGTGCCACCGAGGTCAACGCCATCGTTGTGCACGGTATTCTGTCCGGCAAGGCGATTGAGAACCTCAACGGTAGCTGTCTCAAGCGGTATGTACACGCCCGAATACCAGCAACGAGTCATTGCACTCTTGGATGTTTTTGGTTTTTGGTGTCATGTCATTTTGACTAACTCTCTCGCAGCATTATCGTCAGCAACACTGTGCCGCTGGGAGACAAGCAAGAGCGGTGCGACAAGATCCATACGATCGATATCAGCCCTACGTTGGCCGAGGCATGTCGTCGTACACACAACGGCGAGTCGGTTAGCTTCTTGTTCTCGCACACCGTGGGGTAAATCAGAGGCAGGAATGAATTATTGCATGAGGACAGAGGATCAAATCTACGGTTTGTCCTAGTGATTACCTACTGTGGTTGCACAAAACCGTGGAGTGAGCGGGAAACAAAAAAATACGATTTTTATGACCCTTTTTATTAGCCGGACGAGGATGATAGTCCCCGGGTGTTTTATTATTGTTTACTATTTTTTTTTTTTTTTTTTTTTTTCTTTTTTCTTTTTTCTTTTGAGGAGAGAGAGAGACCGACGTATAAATGTTGGCTTTATGCAGTTCTCTCTGGCGGAAGTTGGTTATCCTTGGCTGGGATTAGTTGCATCGTGCATGTGTGCTCTTCATATGCAGAGTACTTGATATTTTATTACCAAGGCCTGGGGCTGTTCTGCAACTTTCAATTAGACATGGTGTTTTTCTATGAGGTAGTGCTGCTATGGGCTCTGTTAAATCGGCTGTTTTGATTTGATATGTTGCTGTCGTCCTACAACATATATAGGACTATAGCAAGAACATACATACGGCTTTGGCACTACTAGCCGCACAGAGGGAGCGGAAACACATCTGATAGAGGACATCCACCGTTGACTGCAAAGTGCAGTCATACCACTTGAAAAAAACATAATTCTGAACGTCTTTCCACCCCCTAATTGAGACTGTATATAGCACGTGACCGATGCCTGTACCTTGGGGAAATCAGCCGAAGCGGGGGAAATTAAAGTAATCACATTATCGACTAGCGTAAGTGACTTCCATTCAAGTGGAGTACACCAAGAGCCCACAAAGAGGAGATATATCCCATACAAATATACCAAATATAACTACGCCTACTCCTTGAAAAAAAGATAGCAATTGACAGAACTGAGTATTGAAATTTGCATGCACTCCATTCAAAAAAAAAGGGTCATCAAAAAAGGTAGGTTCAACACAGATATGCATTGCGACTCCCAAGGCCCGAAATCACCGTAGCCAAACACAAGGGAGTATCAACCACTCAGCCTGCTTTGTACGTTTTGAAACCTGTTCCCCCGTGTCTTTTTCTTGTTCCCTTTTTTCTTTATCACACATGTATCCTCCGCGCCCCTGAGAGTGATTCATTTTTTGTGAATTCCCCTCAAATCATCCCAGAGACGTGAAGCTCCTCCATTAAACCCCATCGCCGCAGAACGAAATCATAAAACCGCGGGTTTGGAAGTTTACTTCCGCATGGAGGAAGCCCTCCGCTTGCGGAGCTCATCACGCTTGGCCTTCTCCTCGTGGACACGGCCGGCAAGGAGCTTGGCGTAGTCGTTACTATGTAACCGTTAGTTTAAGATGTTTTCCCAAAATCAAACCAATACACCCGTAGATCGTCGATCAGAGCATAGAAAACAGCAGAGGGAGAGTCTTACGCAGCATCACGGGCAGTCTCAGCACGGCGGCGCTTGATAGCAACGCGTTGGCGCTTGCGCTGGAGACGCTGGGGGGTAACCAGACGCTGGATCTTGGGGGCCTTGGTGTAGTCCTGCTTGCCCTCCTTGGTGACGGTGCGGCGGATGACGAACTTGCGGACGTCGTCCTTCTTGTCGAGACCGAAGAAGCGACGGATCTTGGTGGCACGCTTGGGGCCGAGACGCTTGGGGACAACGGTGTCGGTGAGACCGGGGAGCTCACCCTCGCCCTGCTTGACGATGGACAGAGCAAGGACGGCAAGGTCCAGACCGGTGATGGCACCACGGACGGACTTGCGCTTGCGCTCACCGGTGCGGCGGGGGCGGTAGCAGCTGTGGCCGTCGGAAAGGAGGAGACGGGTACGGGTGGGGAGGAGAACTGTAGAAATTATTCGATGAGTATGCTGTCGGTTGTTGCTTGTATCCCTGGGGTTGGATATAATTTTTTTTCCGTTATTCCCCAGGTTGTTGTGCGGCTGTGTACGTACCACCCTGCTTCATGGGGAAACCTGTGAATTCAAATCGTCAGCATTGTTGATCCTCGTTGTGCGTTTGAATCCCATTTTTCCATTATCGAGTCGATGCTGGGAATGGGGGATTGTATGCGTACCCTGCTTGTCGTTACCACCGGTAATCTTGAACACGTAACCGCTGAACTCATCACCGAGAGCATCGCCGGCAACCTAATCAAAAATCCCAATTAGCCAGTCGTTCTCTATAGTCGTATGTGTGTGTATGTTGTTCATCGATTGAATTGTCGGACAGTCGGGGAAGGATGGTGGTTTAAGGGAGTGCTGACTTCGGTGCCCATGCGCTTCTCCATGAAGGGACGGAGCTTGCGCTCATCGTCGATCTCGATAATTTTCTGGGACCCATTGGCCGGGTAGGAGATGTTGAGCTTCATCTTGACGGAGGCGGCGCGGTCAAGACGGTAGCGCGGGTGTTGTCGATTTGTGAGATTGTCGTCGAAGGAGTCCGTATTGTGGATTTTTTTAGTTCGCCGGCTTAGCGAGGTGCAAGTCACGTGTCACGTGTGGGAAGTAGGGCTTTTGTTTCCTAATGAGGTTTAGTGGGAACTTACCATGTCATGTGACTGACTATCAGCACCCTGGCATTTTCTTTTCCTCGTTCATCAACTCAGTCATGTCCATAGAATGTTGAGGCGTGGGTGCCTACAGAGGGGCTGAAAATTTGGAAAGAACTCACTCAACGATGAATATACGACTCATTTCCACCAACTATGCATTCAAGAGACAACACATATTCAGCACCGCCAACAATTACAGCTTTTGCTCCGCCTTGAATCAACACAGTGCTGTTTTACTCAGGCGTGAGACCTCCTAGCGCGACTTTCGAATGCAACCGACGGGGACTCACAAACGGAATGATGGATGAATGTTTCGGGTCATGATGTGGTCTCGACCGGGCCAAACTCCAACTTTTATATATCAAGACTGAGTACGGTCTCACAAAGCGACTCATTGACAGCCACCACGAGCCTTGTACGACAATTGCAAAATCAACAGCATCCACTAACCATGTTTGACTCTATACCCGGCCTTTGATCTGGACCATTCGCATGTCAGACACTGCAAACGCCAGTGCATGGATTATTGAGTAGACAACCCCTGTATTTGTAAGAACTATCTCATAAGGATAGATGGATAAGCTCTGGGGGTTTCGGAAATATGATCCATTTGGCTCAAGACAATATTAGGGACGTTCCAAGGTCATATTTATGATCGCACTACGGTGTGTTTTTGTATGTGTTCTGAATGTCTGTCCCCTTCGTATCATAGCTAGAAAGATGAAAATGATTAATTGGGCAAATCCACCTTATACTTGTTCCGTACTTTATTCTCCCTTATCTATTTCCCAATAGAGACACTATGTCTCACACTTCTCCGCTCTAGCGATCTGCAGTATACAATGTCTTGGCATATCCATAGTACCAAGAAACAATTTCGTGTCAGACGACAAGGCCAAATAATGTCAAATCCCTTGAGACAAAGCAAAACAGAAACCAGACGTGGCCTTATGTGCTGGGCTTTGTATGAGATGCAAGTAAGTCTAGACTGATCTCCACTATTCGTCGACGAATATGAAAGAACAGAACCCAAATATCAGCAAGAGGCTTCGATACGGAAGAAAATACCAGATCGAGCAATTGTGGCCCAGTACAAGCGAAAAGAAATTACATCGGCGACTCTGATTTGCCCAGTCGGATATTAGTCTACTCGGTTCTCATCCAAGCCACGCGGCCAATCTACAGATGTGACGAACCCACGACTAATATGGGGGTTCCAGTTTTATCGGTGCTACTTCTTGTGTATTCTAGTACTGTATCATGGTCTTGACAGTTGTGTCCTACTTCTATCTTCTATCTTTTTCCTGCAGCGTTTCTGGAGAAACCGCCACATACCCGACCTTGCCAGTGCTTCTTGTCCGAGTGGAGATTTCGTCGTAGTCTCTAATAATCTGGAGGATAATATTTGGTTCCCCGCAGAACCTGAGAGATATTGGTTTCTGATTACATTGTGTCGCATTGCTATTGCTGTCTGGGAGCTTACCATACTTTCGTGTCGACTCTTATCCGAAACAAGTAGAAGACCTGAGATCGACACTGCCCGGCTGGGCCTACCTAGCATCTGGCCGCCCATTCACCATGACACGCATTTTGAACGGTTTCTATGCACCGTCTGCTGTCGCAGTCTGCATGGTTCTCACCACAGCATGGTTTCTGACGTCAAGGAGGTTCTCTGATATCGTCCCTTTAGCACCGAACCCATTCCAAGTAGCCAACACATTCGACCAGCGATTAGTCGTATTCGGGGACTCATGGAGCGATAACCAATCCAACCCGCCACAAGGCAAGATATGGACTGACTGGCTTTGTTCAATGGTAAGATAATCACCGGGGGAAAGTATAGAACACAGAGAAACAAGCATCGTATCTGACAGATCCAACCTGAAACACGATAAGTTATCCTGCCACCAAGAGAACCTAGCACAGACAGCAAATCCACAAAAACAAGACCACGGGCGCAGTAGTCGACAACAAAGAACTCAATCTACTAGACCGACTATCTCAGACCCACCCAACAGACTTCAAGTCCCAGCTCCAGCAATGGCTAGACGCCGAGACAGCCGCGACGAAGGACCTTTCCGCAGAAGCGGTCCGGTCCCGACAGGACCGCACGATCTTCGTCGTTTTGTTCGGCGTCTGGGATCTCTGGAGGCTGGTTACCAAGGACTACGACGCAGCGAGCAAATCGGTTAAGCGACGCATTGCAACGCTTATGGATCAGCTTGATATGCTGTCCGAACGATTGAGTACAACGGGGCTGAGGGTCATTCTGACGCAGACGGTCGACGTGACTTTCCTTGGGTTCAAGGCTGGTGGTCAGGACAAGGATACGGTGCGGATCTTGGAAGAGTGAAATAGGAAACTCGGTGAGGTGGCCAGGGAGTGGAGTGGTACTGTGTATCTTTATGATACTGATGCTTTTATGATGGACCGCATCCGTGACTGGCAGCTCTATGGGGTGGGTATTGGGGAGGAGAATGGTTTAGGTAGGAAGCTGGATGGGAGAATGTCGTGGAGCCTTGTGTGGAGAGTGGGTTCCGGGTCATGATGTCAAAGAAGGAACAGTGTGAGCATCCAGATAAGTATCTGTTCTGGTAAGGGGTTCCTTTTTTTCTTTTTTTTTCAATGTTCGTCATTACTATTTCTATAAGAAACGTGGGGGGAAGGGATCGACATGTCAAAATGCTATTCTCCACGGTGACACTGACACTGACACTGACACTGTTGATCTTCAGGGACGAAATGCATTTGGGTCCTTTCGCTCACCGGCTCATGGCTACGGAGATCTACCATGGGATTGATATTCTATTGAATCCGAAGGAAGTGGGAAGTGTCCGGCGCCACACCCGACGGGGGTTTGCAGCTTAGACATTGTCCAGATCAATGAGAATTCTAATTCTTCAGACAAACAAGTCAAGAAAAGAAAAAGAAAAAAGAAAAGAAAAGTGACAAATATGACGTCTCGCAAAGTGTCTAAAGCGATGTCGCTACCCGATCAAACGCACTATACTTGATGCGGGTTCCAGGACCAAGTGGATCTCACTGACTCAGGAATTAACACGGTAGTACCGATGTCAAACCAGTAGACTGGAACTTGCAGTGGAAAACGGGACGATCCAGATTACCCGAGACAAGAGAAAATAAGGGGTGGTATTGTTCGAAGTCAAAGCAAGTGACTATACGAAGTAACGGGGGGGATATCGAGGGATCGGCGGATCGAGATCCTACATAGTTTTTGAAATGAGAATATAATCTACCTCGATAATAGAAGATCAGTCCAGGTGACAATGCCAGACAATCAAATAAAGTCTAAACAGAAAATAATTGTTTAATTAGCCTATTACATTATAACCTGTATACCTGTATACCTGTATACTTAGTAGGTAAGTAAGTAAGTACCTACTTTCTTTGTTCGTTACGAGGAAACCAATCAACGCCAACGTGACAGGTGGACCCTGAGATCACGGGTCGCCGCATCCGGGAGACAAAGAAAACAATGACTCTAGTGCCTTGGCTAAATACTAGGGAGATTAGGGAAAGGAATTAGGGAATTAGGGGATTTGGTTTGATTTTGCTAGTTGACACATCATTTTTTTTTTTTTCTTTTTTTCTTTTTATTATTTTTCTTTCCAAGGTTGGGGTTAATCTTCTGAACGGCACCGTGTCGTTGGAAGTATAGGGAAAGTGAGGTTTTCAAGTCTAGTCTCCATAGGTCCATATGTAGGAATAGGAGAATTATAACAAAGAAAAGCCACTGTTAACTTTTTCTTTTCTTTTCTTTTCGTACTTTTTAAATTTCTTTTCTTTTTTATCTTTTGAATATCAAGGGCAATCTAGATCAAAGAAAGGCTAGACAGGGATTCCGGGGGCGAACACCACAAAGAACTATTTCCTGTCCAAACGCCCATAGACTTCGCTTTGTCCTATCTGGGTCTTCCCCGGTCTTTCAATTTCTTATTGCGATTATTTCCCTTTCCTTCCCCCTCCAGTCGTGATTCTCTTTCTTTGTTGCTCGCCTCTAGCCCCTCTTCCTTTCTTGTTATTTCTTGGGGTCGCCCCCAAATTCACTTGTTCTCTTTCAAAAGGTTATACTTGTTTTTATTTTATTTTATGTTTTTGATTTTTGATACTTTTTTTTTTACCTTTCTCTTGGGGCCCTACTTCTTTCATTCAATCGCCTTCGAGCCCTTTCATTGAGAGAAAAAAGTATTAAATAAATGTCTTACGATCGAGTTCTCCCTAACCCTGTTGCTCTACGCTATGAGTCTGCTCAAGTCACTCTGCCTAGACCGAGCAATTTACTCGATCACAAAATCATGAACGACGAATTGCCCAAGTCTGCCATGGCCATGAGACACCCTGTCGACGGTCCAGTTGGGGCTTCGGTCAGGTACTCTGATCCCCGTTCAACGGTACACCAGACACATCAACACATCTCCCTGAACGGGCCCAAAGAGACACACAAAATGTCCTCCAATGGCTCTACCAAGCCTGTCGGGCCCATGATCTCCACCAAGGAACTGCCCTTGCGAGACAGATCAGACCGATCCTCCTCTTCTTCAGCCAGCAGTACCAGCCCCATCAAATCACACAAAGAGAGTGCTATGCAGTTTTGCCTCTGTCAACCGGATCCGAAAATCCCCCGGCCTCGTAATGGTGAGTCGATATTGTCCGCATCGTTAGAGATTGGCAAGTGCTTTTCGATTGTTTCTTTTTTGGTCGTCATTAGCCAGATCGGATCTCTCGAACATGGACATGGCTAATACTCTGCAAAAATCTAGCTTTTATCCTGTATCGTCAGCATTATCAGGCCATGGTGGTCGCTCATAACCCTGGCTTGGCCAATCCCGAGATCTCCAAGATTATCGGGGAACAGTGGCGATCCCTTTCGGAGGATGACAAGAGTAAATGGAAGGCACTTGCAGAGGTAAGGCAACTATCTCCGCCAATGTGGTTTCGACCGCTAACAATCACAGGAGGAAAAAGCACGGCATCAGCAGCAATACCCGGACTACCGCTACCAGCCTCGGCGGTATGGTCGGGATGGCAGCGCTCGGAGTGCGGCCTCAGGTATTGGGCACAACCCGTCTGGTTCATCACATTGTAACAGATGTGGTGGTCGACTGATGAATGCACCCGCTTCCCCCATGACTCCGTTCACACCCAGCAGTGGGTCTGGGTATCGACCACCATCGAACTTCTCAGCACCGTCACCACACCCAAATGCACACCCAAATGGCTTGCCAAGAACCCACCAAGGTCGCGAGAAGGACCCCAATCCAGTACCAAAGTCGGCAAAGATGGATCACGATCCCCGTTCTCGCCAAAGACACTGGGAGGAACCCGGTGGTCGGTCGCCTGATAACAAACGCCGCCGAGTATCTCACGGCTCATTCAAGCCAACTCTAAATCCCTCCTACCGGGACCGCAGTCCTGGCAGCGGCGTTCCCGAGTCACCGCACCCGATGACCCCTTGGAGTGCTCGCCCTGATATGCCGCCACGCCATCTACCCATGCTTCAACCGCAACGGCCATATCAAAATGTTCCCGGGCAACCACACCCGGACCCGAGTCTGAAGCTACCGCCACTCCAGACCACAACACCGGTGATGACTCCCATGACACCCTACCCACAAGAAGGGTCCAGTGTCGAAGCAACAGTCATGACAATCCCCTTCCTCAACAAGATCAAAGTCCTCGCCAAGATCTCCCCACCACTCCTCCCCTCATTCCGGGACGGCACCCCACCAGCCCGCGGGCCCGTCATCGCCGTCGACGGCCAAGACCCAGACCTCGTCCAAACAGCCGTCGAATACCTCAACAACCTCCTAAAAAAGGAAACAAAGTACCACGTCCGGGTCTTCGACGGTCCAGAAATCAAAGCACCCCGCCCGACCTCCGCAGAAGGCCAGATGGGCGACGCCACAGTCGACTACCTCAACACCATCTCCGCCTGGCACCGGATCTCCGACGAAGTCATCGGCTTCGTGAAATCCACCTCAAGAGCCGGCTCCGTCGACGCCCGCTCCATAACAGATGAGGAAACCCCAGCCCCCAACGTCTCCCCGCGCACCCTCATCCCCAAGACCGCAAACCTGCACATCCACTCCCCGGCCCAGTCGAGCGAGAACGGCTCCGAGGCCAGCGCCATCACAACAGACAGTCACTATGGCGTGCCAATCGCACTCGTCCCACGCTACCAGCTCACCACGGCGGATGCATTCGCCTGCTCCACACCCATCGGCGACTCCTATGCGCCGCTTGACCACTGGCAGTGGATGGCGTCGCTGTGGCGCGCGTGCGTGGGTCCTGATATCACGGTTTACATTCGTGAGTGCAGTAAGGAGGAGCTGGATCGTGTGGGTGGGAATCCGGTTGAGGTGCGGCTGCAGGATGCGCGCACGGTTGTGCTGAGGAAGGTTGTTGGGCGGGATTTGGAGGAGAAGGCGCTTAAGCGGATGGGTTTTGAGATTGAGGACTTTTTGACTCAGTAAGCTCAGGCTCAGGCTCAAGCCTGCTGTGGGGGCGGGACAGAGAATGGAATTAGGTGCATTGTTTAAGGATTTCATGGATTCATTGGTTGGGCTTGTGATAGACTAGATGGTAATTTGATGATGGCCCATCGTGCTTCTAATAATAATATTAATAGTGGAAACATTGTAACGAGGTTAATATATCAATTGAGCGATGTAAAATGTAATCAGGAAGGAAAGGGACGTCCTAAACAACCCGTGGGGGCTCGGACCCTCTTGATCCACACGCCAACCCGGCAGGTCTGGAGTAGGGCGGAGCCGCTTATCAAAGGCGGTCACTATTCTGCCAATATCTCCGAATATGGGTTCGTCCATGCATCTTGTTCTCTCTTGCAACTATCCACCATGTCGGAGCTAACCCAATGGACCCTGGGCGGCTGGAGCAGAACACCTATTGAGGTGAATGATCTACCTTCAGGGCTTCCTTATGTGCCGCCGTCTAGTAGTCCTCAGCCCGATGTGAAATTTGAAGCCCCAGAGGCGATGGATGGGCCTCTCAACCCTTTCATCCCAGAGGCAAATAAGCCTCTCAACCCAGATGTGACAGACCGGCCTCTTGAAACCCATAACCCAGAGGCAACGGATGCCCATATTGATCACTACATCCCAGCCGGCATTTTGCGCAAATACTCATGCACGCACCTCTACCCGAGCTCCGAGATAGCGTTGCTGGAAAAGCACGAATGGATCCGAACACGCTCCCTTAGCGACGGCAACAATGTACAGGTCTTTGTGCTCCCAGAGGCACAGCAAAAGAAGCCCATTTTAAGAAAACGTGGCGATTCCGAGAAGACGGTCAGGTCCGCTCTCAAGCTTGTCATGTCCATGATTGACAGAACCTCTGAAGCATGGAACGGCTTGGCTGGCGCCCGTGCTGGTTTAAATGCGAAAGCTCAACCCGATAGCGAAGAAGAATCCCTATATTACATATTCAATACGCTGCAAGAACCCACTCTGAAGTTGAACCACGTAACAGATTTGCACTCCCAGAACGCCATGGAGGAACTGCTTGGCAGTTCGGTTCGAGGTCTTAAAACAACGCTTTATGAGTTCCAGCGCGAGTCTGCTGCTGTGATGGTTCAGCGGGAGGCAGCGCCGGCGCTGACGCTTGATCCGAGGTTCCAGCCTTGGCGGGGTCCGACTGGGTCGGAGTTCTATTATGATAAGGAGTCTGGGACCGTTTTGAGTTACAAGATTTTGTATCCCGAGGCCTGTGGAGGTGGGTACTCACATATTCGGCGCTGACTGCTCAATGATTGTTGGGCAGGTTATGAATACATTGGTGAACTATACTGATTGTTACTAGGGATTCTGGCAGAGTCTATGGGATGCGGAAAAACTCTCATCAGTCTTGCTGTGATATTGGCTACGCGGGGCCATTTCCCCAAAATCCCCGTGGAGTACCAGACACTCAATAACCCCATCAGGCTCAAGACTGGAACATTAATGCAAATGGCTGCTGCTACTGCTGGTCGCTTTTCCCTGCCCTGGAAGGACCACTTCGACCGGATGCTGGCAGACGGGAAAGATTATAGTAATTGTAGGAAGGCTTGTGTGACCAACAGTGGCTCCTACGTCGAACCAGCGAAAAGCAAACGTCAAAGAGAAGCCTCAGCGTACACACGATCGGCCAACCGAATTCTTCTCTGCTCCGGTACACTCGTTATTGTGCCGGATAACTTGCTGGACCATTGGGAACGTGAGATCGCTATCCACACAACCGATCTGAATGTCCTAGTACTGCGAAATAAGGACAAAACACCATCAACGGAAGAACTCCTGAACTTCGATATTGTGCTTTTCTCCAAAGGCCGATGCAACAGAGAGAACCCCAAACCGGACAAACATGGACAGAAGCCGGAATCTCCTATTCTCAATCTTCATTGGTTGCGAGTTATTGTCGATGAAGGGCATGACCTTGCCAGTACAACAACAGAAATGGTCGACTTGCTCAAAAAGCTGAAATTCGAGCGTCGCTGGATGATTTCAGGAACCCCTCTCTCGGAATTGTACGGGGTGGAACTTAGCATTGCTTCACAGGAAATGGACACAGACGATACTGAATCGTCACCGGACGAGCATGCCTTCTTGCAACCCCGCAAAAAGGCGGGAAATGCCGTCGAACATGAAATCAGAAATCTGGATAAATTGGGCTTTATGGTCCGTAATTTCTTGGATCTCAAGCCTTGGTCGAACAATTCCTACGATTGTTGGAAAACTCACACAAGAACGGTGGGCGAAGATGGAATGCCCCGAAAATCCCCATCACTACGTGCCACTCTCCAGAGTCTTGTTGTGCGACACCGGTATGAAACGGTCAAAAAGGAGATCACTCTTCCACCACTGTATAACAAGGTGGTCTACCTTGAGCCGACCTTCTACGACCGTCTGTACATCAACATATTCCTCTTCACTCTCGCAGTCAACGCCATTACATCTGAACGTGAAGGTCCTGACTATATGTTTGATGAGACGAACAAAAAGAACAGGAAGAAGCTCACTGAGTTGATACAGAACTTACGTCTGGCTGGATTTTGGTGGGCTGGCGATGATGATGTCCAAGGTACTGTGGATATTGCCCTAGAATACCTGGAGGAAAACCAGGAGAAGATGACAGTGGCGGATCTCAACCAATTAAAACAAGGAATTCAGATCGCACGAAAGGCAATGAGTTCCTCTGGCTGGAATGGATTCAAAAAAATGCACGAGCTTGGAGTCTTTATTCGGCATTTCCCAGAGCATGCTCGCAATATGTGGGCGCTTGATGGCACAGACGCTGACCACGAGCCCCTGCTCATGGGTATGACCCAGGCCCGTCGCGCGCAAGAATTTGTGATGCACCATCTCCGCACGCCTGATCCCGCTGAAGGTCTTGCGGGGGAGGGTATCAAAGTTCGTCGGGAGCTAACCAAACACAGCCAGACAGCTATTTCTGCTCACAGTGGTGCCACCGAGTCGACGAATCTTCCAGTAAACAGATCGACCTCGAAAAAGAAGAAGAAAAATCAAACTTTCGAGAAGAAGATCTTCCGCACTCTCCCGGAGACTTCGCCCTTGACACAAACGAAGCTGGAAGGAGTAGCATCAGCCAAGCTTCGGTACTTATTGGAGCAAGTCCTGAAGTTCGAGAAAACCGACAAGATCATCATCTTCTACGAACATGACAACGTCGCTGCCTGGGTCGAGCAAGGCCTGGACCTAATAGCAGTCAAATTCCGCACATACGCCAGTACCGCAAGCATGGGATCCAATCTCAAAAGCGAGAATCTGAGCGACTTCCGCCAAACCCACGAAGTCCGCGTTCTACTGATGAGCGTCAAAGAAGCCTCGCACGGTCTCCACATCCCCGAAGCCTCAAGAATGTACATCGTCAACCCAATCTGGGAACGTAACGTGGAGAGCCAAGCCATCAAACGAGCCCACAGAATCGGGCAGAAAAGACCCGTCTACGTCGAAACCCTCGTCTTAGGCGATACCCTCGAACATCGAATGCTCAACCGCAGTAAAAACATGACCGACGAGGAAACGAAGCACGCAGGAAAGAACCCGGTGGACGATAAGACTATGAGCGAGATCATTCAGAACGAGCCATTCCTACCCATGCCGGATGAGGCTTCGGCCGGAATGGCTCCGCTGACACATCCGCTCGGTCTATTCGATCGGCATAAATTGCCCATTCCTGATAACGAGGTGGTCCCTGCGCGCGGGCCATCGCGGCCCAGACCGGCGCGCATACCGCGGACCTTGGAGTCAGATGCCGATTCCCATTCGACTGGTGTTCAGGGGTCACCGGCCAAGAGGCCTCGGATTGGCTTTGCGGAGCATGATCAGGTCATGGGTGTGCAGCCGGTTCCCATGCTGAATTCTGCTTTTGGTGCTGGGGCTCCTGTTTCTGCGCCTCCGCGGGCTGGCTTTGGAGAGCACGTGGCGGTCATGGGGGATAGCGTTGGTCCAGCGCAATACATGCCGATGCACTCTGGGCCAGATTTACCCCGGGATGGTGTTGAGAGGCGGGTCTCGTTGTTCGGGCCGTTCGGGCCATGATGCATATTCACACTTTTACGTTCTAGCGATATGTCGGATTTCTGCGTACTTTATACCCATATAGAAACCTAGATTATTCAAGTCGAGAGAAAAAGAATTAGTTCATACACCAAGGATACATGGTAACATAAGATAAAGCAGATTGGCGGTTAGAGCGCGCGTGATCCCTCAAAATTGGGGCTAGCTAGCTGCCCAGGTGTTAGCTGCTGCTATTAATATGCCCTGGTGGGTATGTATCAGACCTACCTAGGTACGTACATACGTATGTAAGCTTTTCGATCCTCCAGGGCTGGTTAGATTTGTGATTTGGAGTAGGAAGACAAGAATAATCTCATACGGCCTTGGTATAAGACTGATAATCTGGTTTTTATATAAGAATAGGCCACATGTAAGCAGTTACATCTTTGTATGTCATTCTCCAATGTCTTTTCGGGGTCTTTTAGGTATAACAAGGTAAATACTACTCTTATATCCGCATGCATACATGCAGGTGCAATCTGCGGGGTCAAACCCGATAAGAAGATAAGCCTTTTTGACAAGATCTCACCCCTCACTTGGCTTCAATTCTCCAATTGCCCCAACCCAGAAAAAAAAACAATGAAGCCAGTTCACGAGAAAGCTGTGGTAATAGGGATATCCGGGCCCTCGAGCAGCGGCAAGACGACCCTCGCGCGGTTACTGCAGCGTGTATTCTACGGGGTGGATCTTAAGCCCAAGGACTCCCGTCTAAACACGTTCATAATCCACGAAGATGACTTCTATTTCCCAGACGATAAGTACGTATACTTCAGCTCCATATATATATACCCCACCTTGTCTCAGCGAAACAATCCTACATTAACCCCAACCCAACCCCAAACAAACCCCACACTAACAAACCCCAGAATCCCATACACAACAACCCGCTCCGGCAAAAGAATCCAAGACTGGGACACAGCCTCCGCAATCGACATCCCCTTCCTCACCCAAGCACTGAACTACGTCCGCGAAAACGGCACCCTCCCACCCCGACTCCAGAGCAAGGAAGACCAAAACGACGCAACCGATTCCGGCGTGCCAGACGAGATCGTGCAGGAGCTGCGAGGTATTATTAGTTCTCGATTGCAGGACGAGGCGAGGAAAAGCACCGAGAACCCGACTATTGCATTCCTAGAGGGATTTTTGCTATTTGCGCCTCCGTCCGAATCCGGGGGCGAAGAACACGTCCTCCGTTCCGTGCATGACGCTATACATCTTCATCTCTTCCTGCCTGCGGCGTATGAGCTTGTTAAGGCGAGGCGGGAGGGGAGGAGTGGGTATGTGACTATTGGGGCGGCGCCGGAACCACCAGTGCAGAGCTCGGATGGGGGAGATGGTGGGGATGGGAAGACTAGCACGGAGGTTGATCTTGATGCTGAGGATGATCGGCCGCCGCAGAATTTCTGGGTCGATCCGCCTGGGTATGTGGATGATGTTGTTTGGCCGCGGTATGTGACGGATCATGCTTGGTTGTTGATTGCTGAGGATGGGGATGGGGATGGGGATGAGGATGAGGATGAGGAGGGTGGGGACGGTGCTCTGGCGGAGGAGGATCTTGTTCGGAGGGTTGGGGATGGAACTAGGGCTAGGAGGGATGTTGGGGTTGAGGTTGCTCCGGGCTGTGGGAGTGCAGGGATGGATGTTGTTTTGAGGTGGGCTGTTGAGTTGATCTTGGGATATTATTTGAATCGGACGTAGGTATAGTTGTGTATACTGACTAAATGATATTGTACAAGTGGCTTAATGGTTTTGCCTTTTACTTTATCTCGTAACTGTAGAGAGACCTACGCCTTCTGCAATTTCTCATTCAAGCCAGGTCGTCTTCCTAACGATACTGAGCCATCTCCGTCGTCAAAAGACTTGCTCCTGCAAAATTGGTCCTCGACACCCTGCAAGGCAGTCGATGCGGTCTGATGATCAAGTCATGTATTGAATGGAAGGTTCTAAGCTACCTATGGGGAAGGTCTACCGGACCAGGGAACTTTCGCTTTGGCTCATCCGTCTGTAGGTATTTGATGTTTTTCTTTTTTTAATAGATATACTAAGGATTCAAACAATAAGCTACTTATGAACATCCCGTGTCTACTTCCTTTTACCAAGGATAAAGAAAAATTAAAGGACGTTAATCAAGCCAATTCTCCTAATTATACAGCTAGATATATCGTGGTCTCCGTCATTCCAGGGTTACAACTTAGCAATTCTGTCCTGCACGAATAATTGAATATCGTATTGTTCACCACCTAAGGCCTCCCAGTCCTGTTCATCGGTAGCAGATTCAGATTGTTCATCGGCGCGACATATGGTGTCCACTCCCTTGGGACGTTGGACTCCCGGGTCAAAATCTCAGACTCGTAGTCGATTCCTCGAACTGGATAAGACAGTTGATTTTCCGTCTTTTTGGTCTTTCTTGACTTCGTCTGGAATATAAGGTAGTATAGTACGTTATACGTTGGCTTGATCAATAGATTTTCTTTTTGTATTCATGTTTGCTATCTGCTAAATCTACCGATGGCGGCACTTGGTTCTGCGGTTTCCTATTCATATCCCGGTATTCTCCTCCGTAACCTTTGAAATTATCCTGAGTCACGCCCATCACCAATGAATTTACTCCTGCGCAATTGGTCCTCGCCATCCGAGAAGGTAATCGATGCGGTCTCTCAGGGGCATTGGGGTGATATCAGCAGGTTTGGTGTTGACGTTCTGCTGAGATTCGGGCTGAATCAGCTCAGGATAAAGATTAAACTCCGCCAGGACAGTCTCCGCCTCTTGAGAATTGGTGGTGAAATTCTCTGCGTACTCCACTGGGCCATAGACATAGACTTCGCCGAACACACTGTTGTGCAGCAAGTACGACCAGTAGATCAAGTGCACAGAGGCCACAAAACCCAGCACATGGAGAAGGAAGAAAAAGAACTTGGCCAGGCCCCACAGGGTGCGTAATCCGCGTACATGGCGTGGCTTCTTTGGCCCAGCGACCGGAGCTGGAGTCTCGGCAACTAGGGTCTGTGTACTCGTAGACTTGGAAGCTCGACTTCTGCCAGATAAAGGCCCTGTCAGGCTAGGCTTGTGAATGGCGAAACCATCATGGAGATATGGAGGTCGAGTGACTTGGGGCTTAAAATAATTAAGCTCCGGAACACAGATACCTCCTGGTTGGCCACATGAAAACTGACACCTAGTACCAGCATTCAGATACTTCGGAAGTACAATTTCATGATTGGGACCATAAATGGCGTAATCTTCTTGGAGGATAATTTCAGCCTCGCTATACAACGTGGTTTTTATCCATGGCTGCCAAGTGACAGCCTTGCCTCGTGGCAGATTCACCTCCCACGACACTATGAACATGTCCAGAGCTTGCGGAATGCTGACAATATTGATGCGTGAAATTCCAATGCCATCTGATTGCAGCCGAATAGAGTTGACCAGAGGCTTTTTAGCAGTGAAAACGGCGTCAAACTCGCCCTCTGGGCCGCCATGCACAAAAAGGCGGAATTTGCACTTCTCGGCCCAGAAGTTGTGGTTGATGAGATCAATGGAGCAAACAGCATTGTATTTGATCAGACAGGACGATGGACCGTCAGCCACCTCCATACGTATGACTGTGTTGGCTTTGTAGTCCTTGAGTTGTCCGTAGTATTCTGCATTGCACTTACGGAACGCAACCACGAGGTTTTTCCCACTGTCAAACTGGGCCATCAAGCAGCTTTCCACAAGGGTATGCCGTTTGAAAGATGAAGTCACAAATTCCATACCCTGACCCGGGGGTGTTCGGAAGTAGAGATAGCCAGACTCGAATTGGGCGAGTCGAGGTAGTCCACTCACAGCCAACTCCCACCAATCCTTTGATTTTCCTTTCTGCAGCCTGACCTTGAGCGAAATTGCGATTTGGTATGTCGCGGAGTAGACGATGGGAGGAGTGTGCACGTAAAGAATATCATTGTGCATGGTGAGCTGGGACTTGCGCTCTTCGGCAATTTCTGAGGACGTCCGGGGCAGAGGGTTCGACCCAGGGCACGAGAAAAATGATGGCGATCCGATTGCGTCAAGTGAAAGAAGCAAGTCCTCCTTTTCTTTGTCACTGTCTCCGGTGTCAGAAAAGCTTCCGTTGCACCCACGAGTCGAGAGTGTATCATAATTCTGCTGGAGCAAGTTCGCTTCGGTAAGCGGTTCAGTACCGCTCAAGTCAATCTTGCTAGGAGTTTCTGCAATGTGCAAAGGAGGTGTTTCGTCGAGTTCAGGTACATTGTCAACCGCCACTGTCGTTCCGTTGAGCGAGAAATGCTCAGATGTAGATGTGACGCTCGGCGAAACTGACACAGGACCTGGAGTCGAGTCTTGAGGCAACGGGATGTTCTCAGGTATCACGCTGGTTTCATCAAGACTGGCGGGAGGACTGTGAATGGGTGTGGCGATCTCCTCGGTGGTGGTGCTATCCTGGGACACAGGCTCCAGTCCCGACGGGTCGATCTTGGTCATCGTAAGTTTGTGTCGGGTGCCTTGGTACTCATCGTCAGGAGGGATTGAGTCTGGCAGAGAAGCAGCCTTGGCAGATCTCTTACGAGGGTTGGGAGAGTGTGGGCTGCCCAAGCTGGCGACCTGGCTCGTGCGAGGGCCAGAAGAGGTCGGGCTACCCGAGCTATCAACATGGGTGTACATCCCCGAGATATCCACAGTACGAGGAAAGATATCCTGGGAATCTTCATCCCGCGAACCATCGTGAACAACAACACTCGCAGACTCCGCAACAGAGTCATTATTGGCAGGGTATCTCTCGGTCTCATCACTATATTCTTGGCCAGGCCGCCAAGCTTCTTTCTCGGGTGGAGTGTCGGTATCATAGTGGAAGTCGGGCTTCAACCGGATGACCCAAGACGGGCACTTGACGATGTTCGGCGACTGGACATTGAGGACTGGTAAATGGAGGTTGGGATGACCGCAGGTTTGTAGCTTAATTCAGACGACAGTCAGTACCGAGACATAAAGCAAAGACTCGAGGATTGCCTGGTTCTCAGTGTTACCTCCATGGCAATAGTGATAGACACCGGTTCCTCTGGAATACCGCTCCAGTCGCACCACAAATCGAGGTTGCTGAGAGGGCTGTCGTTAGGGTTCATGGTGGGTTCCATGGTGGGCTCCCTGAGATGAATGGAGATGAACAAATGGAGAAGGGAAACTGATAGAGAGGAAAGAAGATGGAAAACAAAAAAGGAGTAGAGAGTAGAAGAGAAGAGAAGAGAAGTTGAAGAAGGAAAATCAAGATAGCAAACAACATTAGGAAGGTACGTGAAGATATTAAGCCATTGCATTTCCACCTCATACATCGTCAATTAAAAAGAAAAAGAGAAGAAAAGCAGCACTTGCAATTAGCCAGTGATGCTGCTTTCAAAAGAAAAAAAAAAAAAAAAAAAAAAAAGGGCCTGTATATACAAGAAGGGCTTAAGAATAATCTCACTTTTCTCCCAATCCCATGAAAGAAAGACCTCCCCTTTTATATCCGCCAGCGCCTATAAAAAATGAAACCCTTTAGCCACCCAGTTAAAGCATCAAGCATAATAAAAAAGAATAGTGAAACACTCCTCCCAGTCTATCGAGACAGAAGAAAAAGAAAAGATAAAAGCCAGAACATCGAGGACGTCAAGCAAATCATTGTGGCGTTCCATTCGGGGAATCGGGGTGATTAAAGGTTGTTGGGCCGGTCACGGAGCCAAATCGATCGCCTTCGTTGACCATTTGAGATGGAAGAATGGGGGTATTCGCCTGAGGAGTTTGGTCGAAATAGGCTCGCGCGGATCCATTGGTTCCTTGGGGATAGTCGCGACTCCGCTGGAGAGGAGGAAGTATAGTTGAGCTAGGAGGGTATCCGGAACGGGCATATCCCTGAGCCATCATGGCTCCAGTCGAATCCGGGGTCTGTCTCGGTTCCAAAATCCTTAGCTAGGTGTTCTATTCCACACTCTCACTGGTTCGCAGAGGGGTGTCGTACAGGAGTGCCAGGCTGGTTCATCGCCATCAGTTGTCCCACAGCGGCCTGCTGCTGCTGGCTGGATCGGCTTTGACCGGTAGGATCGGGGATCTGGGACATGGGAGCTGATGCTTGCATACCCGCTGAAGCTTGCATGCCAGGGTACATCTATCCAACGGAGGTCAGCTCAAAGAGCTCCCAAAATCTACAAAATGGGGTTAGGAGTACGAACCGCTGTGTAATCAGGCACCACCTGTCCTGTGTTATAAGTCTGCATGGCGGCAGGCGTTTGATAGGCTGCTGGCTGACCAGTGTACATAGCAGCTGTTGGCTGGCCATATGGATCCATTTGACGGGCCATTCGACCATCCACATCATAGAGGCCTTGCTGTCTGCCATAGTCGATCGAAGTACGATGACGCTTGACCGGCGGCTGCTGACCGTAGTACCCATAATCCCGGGCCGCCGGCGGATAGCCTCCATAGCTAGATGATGGAGGGATCTGCACCGACTGACGTTCCGGAGATCGAGTGGGGACTGGTTGATGGAACTCGTCTGGTCGTGTCGATCGTTTCCTGCGGCTGTTAACTACACGCCTTCGCATCCCCATGGGTTCATAGCACTTACAACATGGTCCGAGGTTCCTTTCGAATCCGCAATTTCACACCTTGATCCGCAAATGATCGGGAAAGGTGGGTTGACTCCATCATTCCAGGGAAGCTCTTAGGAGGGGAGACTGCAAGCTTGTCAGAACTCAACTGTGCCAGCTCTCTTCACGTAGATTCGTACCTGTGAACCGCTCTGAGATAACAGTCTTTAAATAGGAGACACGGTCCCTGTTGGCTCTTTGTTAGCTATTGAACCTGGGCTAGGCTCCCGACCGTGCTACTCACTTTCGCATCTCGAACAAGGTAAACTTCAGGCGGAACTCGCCCTCAATCTTCACAGAGAGATCTCCAAAGACGAAAAATCCACCATCTACAAAACCTGTCAGTGAACAAGGCCTGTGACTCCAAGACCAGCCAGAACTAACCGCTGTTGTCCACGTCCTTCAACCGGTGAAGGGACGAAACTAGGGTTCCTGCTAATGCAGTTGACGGTGCGACGGGCACAGGACGCTCTTCTGTTGCATCGTACAGACTGCAGCACATGAAATAGTAAGGGCTTTGCAGGTAATGTCTGCGCCAAAGTCAGCTACCCGCGCAAAGCCAGAGTGAAATGACCACTTACTGTGCGAGGTAGGTACCCTCCTCCCGCACCCGGAGCTGGACGATCGGGGGCGGATCGATAGGTTTGCGCTCTGTAGGCGCCATTAGATCCGGTTCCTTTTCTGTCAGTTCCGCGCCTCCCCGGTTCACGGGGACTAGCTAGGAACAAGAGAAAGAGAGAGAGAGAGAGCAAGAAGCTTCCACGTACCTTTTTCCTTGCCCCCCGCCACGCGGGCCCTATTGGGCTGCTGGCGAATGATCAAGTCAAAGTCAGAACTGGTGTTGTTCAACATTGTCAGTGGGATTCCCTGGACGACCGCGTAAGAGTTGCGACCCTGTCAAAGTAGACACGGGAAGAACGACTCACCCCTGAGCTTCGCGCGAGAGAGAGGCGTCGGAGAATGTCGCACTCATCAAGACGAGTCACAGACAAACAAGGAAAGGTGGAGAGAGCCCCCAAAATTTGAGGTTGCTTTGACAGGTAGTGAACCAGCAGATACGAAGAGTCGATCCTCGGGAATACAAGAGACCAGTTTCAAGTGATCTGTGGTTTACAAAGTAAAGTGGAAAAGGAAAGGAAGGAACGGGTCTTTGGACCGAGAGAAATCCAGTGGTCAGAGAAGATAAGGACAGGCTGGGAAAAGAACCCTGGACGAGTCACGATGTCGTTGAGGGGTGGCAGCTGTAGTGGGGTAATGAGTTTTTTTTTTTTCTTTTCTTTTCTTCTTCTTTTCTGATTTCGTCAAAGTTGAACCATGGAAGAGAAGGACAAAATGAAGGACTTGGAGCTGTAGAGATAGAGAGAGTGGGAGATGGATGTGTCGAACGTGACGAAAACGGAGTGGTGTCGTCAGTTTGCAAGCGGAAAGAGCCAACCGAGCACGGTTCCAGACAAAAACCTTAAGCGGCTCTCTCTTGAATAACGGCGCCCCGATAGTAGATATTCCGAGATTGGAATCTAAACGAATTTATCAATAACCTGGGGGAGAAAGGGAAAAAAAGATTCAAATTCAGAAAAAAATTCAGAAAATCAATTGGATCACAGGCTTCCAAATCTCCCAGCTCATGAACAAATCAGAGTCCAGAATCCCACAAAAAAAAGCAAAAAGAAAAATAGAAAGGAAAAAAAAAAAAAAAAAATTCAACTAACCCAATGAATTATCCAGGATTATAATCGAAAAATAAAAAAGAAGTCAAAAAAAGGAAAATAGGGAAATCCAAAAAAAGAGATCCTCGAATTTGTCTACCACAGTAGCAATCTCTTCAAAAACGAGAGCAGCTGAGGTGGATAAAGACCAAGTGTAACCCGTGGACTTTGCCTTGGAAAAGAGAGACCCAAGAGACCAAAGAGACCAAAAAGAGACCAAAAAAAGAAAAAAAGAAAACAAAAAGAGGAATTAAAACCGTAGACGGAAAGAAAAAGTGGAATAGGTTCAGCTACCCACGGTTGAGGGGGCGAATGGCGATCCGGATGCGCACTAAACTTCTGGCTCTCTTCCCTCTCTCGTTGGTCCGAAAGGAAGAAACGGCGAACCGCTAGTCCGTTAGTCCGCGTCTGTTTCTTTATGATCATAAAAAAGAAAAAGGCCCAGGGTTGGCGCCGGCTATGCAGGTGATCAGACCCGGTTTTCTCGTGCCCGTAATGGGTGTTTTAAACGCCAGGTGGACTCGGGCCCTGGTCCGGCGTCTAAGCATTCCAGTCAAAAGTGGGGATATGCACGATCAAGCCGCATCGCCTATGTCCGGGGGATTGTGCCTGTGTCTCCACACTCGATCTCAATCCTGAAATAATTAGCTTGGATGTTCAAACAGCAAGAAATCCCAATTTTTTTGAAGTTCAAAAAGGTCTTCCCCAACAAGCGCGGATATCGCTGCCCGCTTGGTCAAAGGCTTCCAACCATGGTTGGCTAACTTCCTTATGTCATCCCGAACCAAAGAATGCCTTCAGGCCCTAGGACTCCCACATTCGCTTGGGCACCTCCTCCTATATCCCCTTAAACAAAACAAAACAAAAAAAATAATTGAAGTGACAATACCTTTTTCTTGTGAATGATTCTTCCTGTGATAAATCCAGTATTCGAATATCGTGAATTCTTCGATCGCAGGCTTGAGGCTGCGTGTACCACTTGAAGAGATGAATGTCGCGAATGTCGGAGCTCAAAGGTGAAAGGACGCAACATGCATTCGAAGGAGGTCCGGTACAGTCACAGACAAGATGATTGAGAAAGATGATGCCCACAGATACAATCACGTGCAGTGGCACGTAAAGCCCGAGAGCGCTGGTCGAGCACCTTATTCCGATCCGAGACGACGAAACCATACATGCCGGGTCATGATGCGACGGGAAGCAAGAGAGGAGAGAAGGAGTTGAAGAGAATCAAGGAGGAAAATCCACGCAGTGCAGGAGACCGGGACAAGGCGTTTAAGGGGGAAATGCAGCGAACAACGCACCACTGCACGGAGGGCTTTCCTCGTGACGCGTCACATTTCCTGAGAGACATGCAGCCCCAAGATCGTATGCAAGCTACTGTATATCGACTGCAGTTGGGGGCCAGCGTGGACGCTGGTTGGTTGTACCGACCGGGAATCCCTCGATCAAGCTAGAGGGCCGGACACGCATCAGCCAACGAAAGAAAAAAGAAACACATCAATACCGGAGACTGGGTTCGGGCAGTCCTGCAGCTTGCAGATCGGGAGTTTGTGATAAAAAAGAAAAAAAGATAAACCGGTACTTTCTAGTATGGACTACGGGGGCTGCTTTCCGCCACACTCGCTGGCCCTCGATTTGCGGCTGAGAATGTGTACTCTTTTCCCCTCCAGTTCAATCACCTTTCAGGTGGGTATGGCTGCATTGGCTGTACACAGGTGGATCCGTCCTAAGGCATTGGCTGCTGTGTCCTGCCGAGGAACTTGCATCCCACACTGTCTGGGCTTGGGAGACCGCTTGTCCTCTTCGTTTATCAGGTCCTTTCTTGGCAGGATTCACCAAAAAAAAAAGACATACCAAACCCTAACTTGCATGCAGATATTCTGGGGTCAGGGTCGAGATGGCATCACGGCGATGATCATTGCTCGCCAATGTGATACGGAGGGCTGCAGGTGCAGTTGGCTATGACAAGCATTCTTGCCACAGTTCACGACCTAAGTTGTATCTCCACATCATGGGAGCTTTGATAGCAGCGATCATATGCAAGGGTGAGGACAGCAGGAATCGATTTCAATCAGAAAGTGCCGATCAGCCTGACAAAAGTCCGGCCCCAATATTTCATCATGCGGCCAGAGTCATATCGGTATTGGCAAGTCCATTCACTGGAGCAGATTGGACCCGCTGTGGGGTGTTCTAACGCCAGTGCTCAGCTCCCAGAGAACAGCGTCTGCGACTCGCCAAACTGACAAGTGTAAGCTGACAAAAATGGGAGGTCGAATGAGGAAGAGAGAGGGAAAAAAAAAGAGTAAAATGAGGGGTTGGAAAGCGGGAAGACACACGCAGGGTGTGGGCATTGCTTGGTCTCACTGGGCCTGAACTGCGATTCTTGTCCATTGCATTGTGCCCGAGCGACAAGTTCCTGGGAATGCAGTTGATAGGCCCGAAAAAAAAACTCCAAAGCCCTAGATGCACATCATTATGCGACAAGCAAGCCCCAGCGCTGGGAGCACGACCTGTCACTTTCTTTTGACTTCCGGGATCCGGGTCCGGCGCCAGGACAGAAGTCCTAAGTCTGACCTTGGTCATGGCGGGGAAAGCCGCCATTTCCTCTGTTGGAGGTCATGATTTGGCTGTGGAAACTATCATGACTCGTCCAGACGCTGGATGGAATAATTGGGCGGAAGGTGAATGTGATACTGGTGCTAACAAGTAGGGACAAGAAGAAAGAAAAGAAGAAAAGAAAGTTCGAGTGCGAAAAACGAAAAATTAAAAGTGACCGCCAAAAAGGAAGCGAATTTTTCAAATTTTTTACCCAATTTAAAAGTACAACGCACACCCTGGCCAAAATCCACTGCGGCCCCGATTGGAAAAACCGGGAACTTGCTAGTGTCGGGGAAGTTCTACTGACTACAGTAATAAGAGGACCAAAACAAACTCAAAGGGGACCCGTGGAGAACCCAAAAAGGCCAAGTAGTCGAACGAACCCGTGTTCGGCACTTCAACGCACGAAGTGGCCGAGGGAAAAGGAAGAAGGGGGGCGATGGAGCACTATGGAGTTCTGAACACGGTACTGGACGGGGCGGGATAGGGAAATTTTTAGACTCAGACCGGTGAAGTGAATTATTAAACGGAGTACCTCGAACGACCAAAAAATCAAGGGCGCATATATGACAGCGGCATCTCCATTGAGAACCAGTGGTTAGGAGCTGCTAAGTGGGCGCTACTGTGTTTATGCTTAAATGTTGGCCTGTGATGGTTCCATGGTGGTTTGGGGCCGTTCCATGGTTGTGTTTCCTGACAGCTGTCCGTGTTGGCGCCATGCCGATCTTTTGTCGATCGCTTTGTCGGGACTCTACATTGCTTACTATATTATTGTTATAATGAGTATGATCTCGTATCCTTCTGATCTGTATGTTCCTGGAAAATCCTGGTTGCTATCACCTGTGCTCCGTATTGGTAAGCTGATCCCAACGTCCCCCCGGCTGAGTATCCCAATGCAAATCTCACCTTCCTAAAAGGGTTGGCCTGAAATCCTCCCGTTGTGGGATACTCAATAGACTCATGCATAATTGTGATTTTCATGACTATTGCTCGAATCTTCCTGTGTATTTTTTGTCGACCAAGCCAATTGCAGACCTGGTACTGCAAGGATTAAACGGGGTAGTTCGTACTTATGTGGGATGTGCAGTATGGCCCCCTAGTGGAACACATCAGATAGCCGCTGATCAGCCACAGCTATCGAGATCAAGAATTACAATAGTCGACCGCTTATGCGGCATATTAATATATTTAGTGCGGAATAGTCTGTTTACTAGTATGTTTTAATGGCCCTCTTCTCCCCTTTCTCGTTTTACAGCTATGTACCTAAATGGCCGAAGAAGGCGGGCAAGTTGCAACTCGTACACTCTTCTATGTAACCAGGGACATTTTGTTCCTCGTATACAACATACGGAGAGGTGCTGCGAATATGATTGGCTATTAGGTCTAGACTTTTAACCTTCTTTCTCCAGTTTCGGCACTTTACCTAACAGGTCTCTCCCATTTTGACGTTTACCAGCACGTCCTGCGCGACATGACACTTATTCTTCGATATATCACATGCAAGGCACAGATCTACTCCGTATGTTGTATGTACACTGGAGAAATTGTACACTGGAGAAATGAGCTACCCAGTAATTGGTACATTGACAAGAGATATGCTAATCACACACTGTACTCATTCGCCGCAACTAGATAGAAAGAGAAAAGAAACACCCAAGCAAAAAAGTAAACTCCAGACACCCCCATCCCTGCTCCGTGCTGGATGAAATCCCTGAAAAAGCGACTAGTAGTAAATGAACGAAAGGGGATTGACGAGTGTCGCACGACACCCCTATCGCCCCTGCAAGCCCACTTAGCGTAAGGTAGCCTTCGAACGAGAAAAGAAATGGAGAAAGAATATTAAATCAAACGGTGGGACAATGCAGTTCCCGGGGACACGTGAAAGAAAAGAGAAGGGAGAAATAAAGGAATCAGAAAATTTCGTTAAAATAAACGCCCTGTCCACATGCGTAACTTGCTTTGCAGGCAAAAAGAAAACCTCCTCGAATCATGAGCTTCAAGATTATCATGTCTGCATCACGACATCCCCATCCACTTCGTACTCGGCGTCAATGTCCGCATCCGCATCCGCGTCTGAATCTGCGTCGGTGCCATTGGTATTGGCCATAGCCTTTTGGCCCTGGCCTTTGGCTGGTGACTTGGAAGCAGAACCTGACTCAGCGGGGATCACAACGTGAACTTTCTCGACCAAAGCCTTCCGGCTGACTGATCGCGGTGTCTTGGGGTTATCGTTGGATCGACGGGAGACCGCTGTTCCAGGTGACCGAGGGATGGAGTTGGTCTTTTTCTCGGGGGTCTTGGGTGCCTCTGTGTCCTTGTCCTCGGACGGCTCTGAATCAGCAGCATCAATGCCATTGGTCTTGACAGGCTTCTTGGGGGCAGCATCTCCATTAACATGCTCCGGTTCTTTTTCGCTCACATCTGCAGTTTCCCTAAGTTCAGGAGCCAGATTTTCGGCATCCCCGTCAACGACAGCTTCTTCCTCAACAGGTTCAGTCTTCTCCGGTTCAACACCATTGGCCTGGCTAGGTGTCGCTTCAGCTGCGGGCGAGTCCGTGAGAATAGATCTTCTCCCGCGACGAACGCTGCCTCCGGGGGTGACCGTTGCCAGCCCGGAGGGTCGTCGAGGTGTGTTGCGGCCGTTATTACGGGCGGACGTAGGTGTCGTTGACATGCTATTCAGTTTGGTGCTACCCGACGGGCGACCAGGTCTGCGTTTGGGGGGTGCTGCGGGAGGCACAGGAGGCCAAAGTTCGAACCGCGAGGGTGGGATTCCAGCAGCAGGGTTGGGGATTGCTGATGTTTCAGAGTTGCCCACTGTAGGATGGTTGGAGCCGTTATGCCGCAGAGCCAATGTGGAAGGCGGTCCAGCGGAGTCTGCGAGAGTGTCTCCACCCGACGCATTCGCCATTCGGCCATTGCCCTCATAGTCGGTCGCTCTTGCCTCGGTCTCCTCTTCATCCTCATCTGGGTCCTCTCGAGGGGCGACGGTATGTATAGGAGCACGATCGAAATGAGACTGGTTACTACGACCCATAATGTAAGGTGTCCAGAGCAGCGCATCTGGATTAAGCTGGACGTAGCCCTTGCTTTCCCAGCCACTGATGACCTCGTTGTAGTATTTGTGATCTAGACGGATGGCGTACGTCTTGGTGATGGGATCCCGCACAAGAGCTCGGAGTCCTTCAAGGGCAGATACAATGTCATCTGCCGTCATTCCGGTGCGATCAGACAGATCCGCAATGCTGATAGGCGTCTTCAAATCGCGAAGTTGGTATGATAAAATCAATCGCCAGTAGTTCCGGTACGACACTAGACCCATGTCGGAGAGCGGTTTCTCGGGCGATCCATTCTTGCCTTCGATGCGGGTAAGGAGATATGAGAAGTCGATGAGGAGGTTTCCGTAGCCTTTGCGTTGATGGATTGGTAGAGTAAGGATGCAGGAAACGTTGTTCGCTGAGCTTGGGCGTTTTTCTTTACTGAAGTAGCCAACGAAATGACAGCCCAGATCGTCAAACTCAGTCATGACATAGAATAAGAATGGCTCAACATCGTAGTACAGAGTCTTGGAGCCTAGGAAAAGTTTCGCGAGAAGGCAAAGATTTTGACAGTACACCGGGTTCTTGCGCCCATCAACTTCGAAGATTGAGACTGATCGATCTCGGTAGATCTCGTCACCAGGGGGATGCTTTGCAGGGCACTTAAGTTTATGGCGCCAGGCGACGAAGTCCGAGTTCATGTACTTGAGACAGAACTCGCAAATGTACAGAACACGGTTGCGGCTGTATTCTTCCGGGTAGGGCGCTGCATACCAGGTTTCGATCTCGTAGCCACCGAAGTTGATGGATTTGATCTTTGAAGGAGGGCCAGAAACCTTTTGTGATGAATGCGCAGTGGTTTCGCCATTGAGTTCTGCTTCCTTCACTTTCTGTTGCCATTCATCTTCGGCTTTTAGACGTGCCTGTTCGAATCGGTCGCGATCGAATTGTGTTGGGAGTGTTCTGGATGTATCCTGGTCGACTTCGGACAGAATGCCTCCATATGGTTTTGATTTGGCGTCGTCGGTCTCACGGTCGAACAAAGTCATGGAGTTGTAGGATATGGGGGGAAGGGGAACGAAATGTGCCTGGGGTTCTGGGGCCACAGGTGGCGGCTTTGGTGCTTTCTTCTTCTTGCGTTGCGATCGAATTTGAGAGCCTGTTATTTTAGACATTTTTGCCTCTTCCAGCCGGAACCCAATAATCAATTTCCCGTACTGCCTAGCTACCACGCGGCAGTGCTCTCGGTCCACTGCGCGAGTGCGTCGCACGCGTACAGAACGTGTCCGAGCAGGGGAGTGGGCATCGCCATCAGCAGTGACATCCCCGCCCTCCAAGGCCGCATCATTCAATATGGGGCGATCGGAGCGGAAAGATGTTTGTCGAAGTCTTTTGCGAAGCACCGGTGTGTGTTCCTCGGCCTCGATTGACGAGGCCTTTCGCTTGCGTAGCGACCGCGAGCTATTGAGCATCTCGTCGTCAACGCCTGTGTTAAAGATAGAATGGAATCCCTCGTCGTGTGTGCCAGCGTGCGCAGGTAGAAGCTCTTTAGGGAGTGCTGGGGCACCGATTCCGGTTTCTGTCGCTGAATTTGTTATCGTGTCGGGCTCTAGATTGTTATTAACACAGCTGGGGCATCTCCATGGGCCTGCGTGTTGCGATGTCAGAGCGCGTAATGCATTAAAGAGATGAGAGACGATAAAATAACAGTCAATGACCATGTGTTTGCGTACCTTCCGTTTCATCAAATGCGTCTTGTTCGCGAGCGCATTGCCGATGAGCTGTTGGGGTATCGAGTCAGCGATGGTCTACCATAACCGGGGTAAAAGGCAAACGGACAGTGATCACCACACACAACACAAGTAAGCCACTCCTCGAAATCTTCGCTTGGGTCGTGTTCCTCGTCTTGACTGCAAACCCTGTTTGTCCGTTGTTAGCACGTAAACTTCCTCATTCTGCGCCTAGCGCTGCATCGAGCCCCTCCACTTACAAGCAATTTGAGCTACTACGAATATCAGTCTCGACATCCTCGCGCTCATTGCTCTCAGCTTCCCAGTCTTCGGCTTCTGACTCGTGGTCACTTGATTCGGGTTCTGAAGCGTCACGGTCATTTGCCTCAAACCCGGGATCGGCATCCGCGTCGGCTGTCTCAGACTCCGCATAGTCTTCTTCAGAACCCGCGTCATCGTCAGGTAGTTTAACAGCTCCAACTGGTTCGGCCTCATCATTGTCATCATCGTCTTCTCCGTTCAACCCATTGACGCTTAGGTTGTTTCCATCCACAGCTTCTTCCGGGCCATCCTCATCAACTTCCCCAGTGTATGCTCGGTGAACTGCATCTTGAAGCCGTTGATCCATTTCATACAAGTCGGTTTCTTCCTCGCCCTCCGCATCTAGGTCGCTATCCGCTGGGTCCACAGGCGGGTCGAGTTTGCCCGATTCATCGTTTGCTGGCGGCGCCGTCGCCGCCATAGTGAAAGTTACCGCCACCGCCAGGTTGAGCACAGCAGTGCTTGTTTTATGCGCTCAGGTTGACTGAGGTATCTTTTTCGTGAAAGAAAGCTTAAACCGATCCGGTTACAGAAGCACCCCGCTGACGTCGGCGCTGATCCGGGAGCGCATCTGGATCAAAAGCGGGTTCGAGGCTAGTTGGAGTGGCACCGAAGATATTTACGAAAACAAGTATCGGTCGATATTGACGCTCAAAGTCTCCAGGCGCAAAGTGGGAGCTAAACAAACAAGAGGTGTCAGTCCGCCGCTGGAGTGGCCAGGCATCGCAAGCGCGTCGCAAAACAGAGGAAACTCACCCCAAGAGAAACCAGTGCAATCTTTGATTCAAAAGCGTACCAGACGCGTCGACAGACAGTCCATACACCGGGGCCTGTCTCTTTTACAATCGAATGCGATCTGCAGCGGCCTTCACGCCCCTTGTCCTGTGAGTGTCGTTGCAGCGCGCTGAGTCATCATACGCTAAACCACTTTGGGTGGAGGAGACCTCAAGCCCGTCGCTGTAGGAAGAGACACTCCCCTCCACACTCTCCGCGACCTATCTACTCCCCTCAGTCCGCAAGAGGCTTGACGGCTCTTGATTCTACTTTGACACCTTTTTCCGATCATCTACATACCCATACAACCGCACGCCATGGGTGTCCCTTTTGAGGCCCTGCTTCCCTATGGGATTATCATCACCGTACGTGCCATTGGTCAATGCCTTCCGTGACTTTAGCTCACCAATTGCTACAGATGTTTGGTGTGTCCGGCTACGGTCTTCACTACGTCAAGCGCTTTGCCAACGATGGCAAGAAGGCGCGCTGGAACCGCGACCTGTGGGATAGAGTAAGTTGGTTTCCATCCTTGTCGGCTGCGGTCGGAACTTGCACAAAGCACAATGGCTAACAATTTCACAGCAAAGTGAGTGCTTACAAGCTTATCGGCTGACCAAAAGCGCCTGAGAAGAATTATGCATGAGACTAACCACAACCAACCATAGTGATGGAGAGAGATCAGCGCATCACAGGCTCATTCCGGGGGCAGTCCAGCAACCACCAAGCGCCCACCGGATTCGAAGTCAGCAACCCATGGAAGGTACGAATAACAGATTCTGTGTTCCTTGGATTCCAGGCCCCAGGCAGAAACGCTGACCCGAGACATAGATTGAGAACCGGATCTACTAGTTTCAAAATTGCAACCTCTTTTCCTTTACGTTCAATGTCTGCGCCTTCGTTACTCCGTGATCATACATATCCACTGCAATTTCTCTAGAAACGTTGTACCATATCAATTATTCTCCCGGGTTTCCTTAGTAGTCCGCTCCGTCATGTCTACTTGAGCTCCGAGGTCATGCCCCGAATCCCTTGGATCTCAGACTCACGAAGGTGCATATCGAAATACTTGGCCAGTGCCCTGACGCGGTCCTCTTCAGTCTGCAGCACTTGCAAGATCTCCGTTTGCCCGCGCAATCTCTCCTTGACTTCTTTGCCCGACATAACGCACTGGCCAATGATTTCTGTGCCACTTTGGTCCAAAATCATTCGTATGCAGACAAAGAACTGGGTAAACCAGCTGGTTCGGCTCTGGCTGACGGAGAAGTTCATGACGCCGAAATCCTGGGGTAGGAACTCCACGTCAGAAAAGCAGACCTGGTCCAACCACTTGCTCTCCGGGTTGTATCTTGTTTGGTAGATCCAGATCTTTTGATTTGGGTCTGTAAACTCGGCAATTCTTTCTCTGACAATCCGCATCTCAGATGGCGCGATAGCCGTAGCAGTAGCACCCTCTTGAAGTAATAGTGGAGCAGTGGCACAATTGTTTCCAAAGCCGACATCAACCTGTCCATATCCGTTAGTATGGTTCATGCGGTAGCTGCAGTCGATCTTCGTGCCGTACCATGTACTTCATTCCGTCAATTACCACAATCAGAATCATATGTCCACTTTGGCAGATCAATGTCAGCTCCGCTCGGAATGCTAAACTGTCGGAGCACTTACAGGGGCAAATATAATCCGTCATCCAGTCCCTTCGACGCAGCATGACTGACTCGACCTCCGGTGGCGTAAACTAGGTAACCCAGGGACCGCAAGACAATAAAGAAGATGCCAGTGTTCTCCATGCAGTACCCATCTAGCCGCCGCTCCACCATCTTCTCAAAGAGATTCTGCGGGTTCAGAGAGATAGTATGATGTTGCGAGTAATGCAGCCCCGAGTTGCCCCATGGAATGGCAGCGAGATGCCGCCTTTGGAGTTCAGACAGCGCAGAAAGTGCGTCATTCTCGATATGCTGGCGGAGATGCTGAAGAAGATTGCTCTCGGATTGAGCGGAGTGGGAGTACCCGATACGGTTCAAGTATAACTCCAGTTGTTGATCGGTATATGTGGGTTTTTCCGCCATTGTCAGGGTTCCTTGTTGTTTTGGTTGTGTTTGGATGAATAAATCGTCGTTCTTCACTACGACGATCGAGGATCGGAATTATTCCATTCTCTCTATGTGATTCCAAGGTTGTCATTCTGATGACCAATATTGGGCTCCCCACATTTTCCCGCACAAGGTTGCCTCCGCGACGGCAGTTTATAGTCCTCGGCTATATTAGGGAATACCCGTGTTCTATGCATCCAGCTGTTATAGACAGACTTGGACTGTTGATTGAAAACGCAATTCCGTATAGTCATGGCTTATAGCGCGGAATGCGCCCATCTTTTTCTATCTGTAGCACTGCCCATACTACCTTGGATCTATAATAAAACTATGTCACCAAAGCATGCTACGTCGCAAATGCTGCCCCGGCTTAAACTGGTGTGGGTGAATAGGTCGAGTACAACATAGAATATCGGCAATGGAAGACACGAGCCCCGGTAGTTGCAGTAGTAGTATATACAACATATACTACTAACGAGCAATCTTGGATCTATTTTCGCTTTGCTTTTGAAGAATATATTGTCCTAAGGATCTCTTTATACCCACGTTCCCAGCAAGCTGTGCAAGTTATGGATGCGGGAGATATTATTATCCATCACCTCGGCTATGACCCGTGTGAGGAACAGTCTTACATTCCAGGCATAATAGTCAATTTTGGACATGAAATGTAGTAAATATAGATTTATAGATTCAATTATAGCCAGTGTCACAATATCTCAAAGTAAGACTAAGCAATAACCTTGTGAAATGTGCCTTGAAACACTCCGAGATATAGATCTCCGATGATGTATGTTGTATATTTTCATCCGATATCCGGACCTACGGACATGTGCTTCGACTGATCAGCGAATGGACCTTTGGGTTCAGCACATTCATCTATTACTTCTTGTCTAACTTCTACTTTGTACAGTCCGACTGTCTATACATTTTGAACAGCATACTGCCCCTCCCACAGTGAACCCCGCATCTGAACAATGACTACACTAAACGAGCAACTTGCGACATTAATCGAGAACTTCTCACCCTGCGATGTATGCCAGCATAAACAATCGAACCACTAAGTACATCTAACATTGTAATTCCCAGGTATCAGACGCCCTCATCAAGTTACAAAAGACGCCCGAGGGCAGCACAGCAAGAGCAGGCTACCTTGCAGATCTAGGTAAGCCACTAATATAACCTTGGAACCTTGGAAATCTCGCCAAAGCCTCTATCTATATCTTCAATAATCCCACTCACACACATCCACCAGTACCACATTCCCCCACAACAGGACGAAATGAAACAATGTCCAGGGTTGCGGCGCCGGCAACAACATTCAAATTTCTAGCCAAAAACGCCAGCCCACCATCAATTGCGACAGAAAACCCCCAGAAGCACGGTTTCCCGCCGGGTACGCACTGGGTAGACCACGTCGGCGAATTCCAGGCGTCAGATCCTTCTGGCGCCGGATCCATCGTCGTCATTGAGCAGCCTGAGAACCAGTACTGTGCCGTGACGGGCGGGATCATGGCGACCAGGATGAAAGCCCTCGGGATCAAAGCCACAGTTGTGGGTGGTCGGGTCAGGGACTTGAAGGAATTGAAAGCTACCGGGCTTCCGGTTCGTCAGATTTCTCACGGTTTTGTTCGTCCGTGTTACTGATTGCGTTCTCGGCTGATGGTAGATCTGGGCTCGTGCTACTTCTACTGTTGGCACTAATGCCGAGGCCAAGGCTGGTGCTCGTGATGTGCCAATCTCGATCGGGGGTGTTACTGTCTCGCCTGTGAGTTCTAGCTGATTGATTGCTTTTTGCTTCATGGTCGAGTTCAGGGTCTGATCATTGCAATGCATTATAGGGAGACATTATCTTCTGTGACCCCTTGGAAGGAGTAGTGGCCATTCCTCGTGAGCTGCTTTGTCAGGTGCTTGAGCTGATGCCTAAACTGACCGCAATGGATGACAAGGCCAAGGAGGCTGTTGCGCAGGGAATGAGTGTCACTGATGCTTTTAAGAAATTCCGCTGATAGCCTACTCTTCCAGCCAAATGTATATACATACAACAAGATTATATGGCGGGCGACAAAACTGGGAAGACCTGGAACCAGGCTCGGGAATCACCTGCAGGGAGTCTACAGCAATATTGCTATCAAATACGGAGCAGACATGTACACAGACATATATATGCAGTTCTAATCTTTTGGTATTCGAAGTATTCAATACATAACGAGAAATCTGTGCATATGAAATAGAAAAGAAGGGCTAAAAAGCCAAATCGCTGTGCAAATATACAATCGAAACATGTTTCGTTTACTCCGACACCCAGACAGCGGCCATACCCATACCGGTACCGACACACATGCTGGTGACACCAATCTTCTTGTTTGTGCGCTTGAGCTCAGTAAACAAAGTGCTGACCTGACGGGCACCAGTGCAGCCAAGAGGGTGACCGAAAGCAATAGCACCGCCCTTGGGGTTAACCTTCTCGGCAGGGATGCCGAGTTCATTAACACACCAGACACACTGGGAAGCGAAAGCCTCGTTGATCTCATAAATGTCGACATCATCCTTGGTGATGCCGGCCTTCTCGAGTGCAACGGGAATAGCCTTCCAGGGGCCGACGCCCATGAGCAGGGGCTTCACGCCGACGACGCTGGCAGTGACATACTTGCCAAGGATCTTCTGGCCCAGACGCTCGGCAGTGGACCGCTTCATGAGGAGGACGGCGGCGGCACCGTCGGAGATCTGGGAAGCGTTACCGGCATGGATGGAGCCGTCCTTGGCAAAGGCGGGCTTGATCTTGCCGAGCGACTCGGCGGTGATACCCTGGCGAATGCCGTCATCGGCCTTCACGGTGATGGTCTTCTCCTCGCCGGTCTTGGGGTCGGTCCACTTCACGTCAAGAGGGGCGATCTCTTCGTTGAAGAGACCGGCCTTCTGGGCGGCAACAGCCTTCTGGTATGATTGAGCGGCGAAGGAGTCTTGGGAAGCACGGGTCACGCCACGGTCTTTGGCCATGTTCTCGGACAGCACACCCATGGGGACCTTGCAGTTTGCGGACTCGGGGTGGCTCTCGAGGAGGTCGGAGAACTCGGTCACGGCACCAGGTCTGTATCAAGTTGTTAGCCATATTATTGAACGGGGGTTTGGGGGCTTGTAACATACCCGTACTGAGAGGACATGCTCTCAACACCGGCACCGATGCCGACATCGATCATGCCAGACTGAATGGCGTTGGCAATATCGGCGATAGCCTGGAGACCGCTAGAGCACTGACGGTTCAAGCTCTTCACGGCGGTGCTCTCGGGGAAGCCAGCCACGAGAGCAGCGGCACGGAACTCAGTAGCACCACCACCGGGGGCAAGGACGGAGCCGACGGCAATGTCCTGGACAGAGCTGGGGTCAACGCCGCTCTTGTTCAGAACAGCCTTGAAGACACCAGCAAGCAGGTCAGCGCCAGCGGTATCCTTGAAGCCACCCTTACCACCCTTGGTGAGGGCTGTGCGGAGGGCACATGTCACGACAATGTCATCGGGGTGCTTTTCGGTAATAGCGGCGGCTCCCTTCTTGCCACCGGGGCCGAAGTGGGAGGAAACCTGGCTAAGGCGTTGCTGGGCTATAGATAGGAATTAGTTTGCTGTTTCTATTTCGATTCTAACTCGTAAAAAGCCACCAGAAACCCAGTGTTCTGTTGAATACACGGCCATGGGCTGTCACATGCACATCACTCACCGTTAGACATGACGTCAATGTGTGATGGAGGTATAGGAGAGGTATGAGGATGAAGGACAGGGCAAAAGTGAGGATAAGAAAGTAGGCCAAATATCTGGGGAAGCGGTGGTTTATAAATCAGAGCCGTGGAATCGGTGGTATTTCCCCTTTGGACGGCCGTAGCTGGCCGCTGTCGCATTCTGAGAAAGTACCGAGGTCCATTTGGCCGCATCATTTTTGATCCGGGGCAGTCACGGGATCTCCGAGTGGTGGATCATGGGGCATGTGAAATCGTATATCACATGCGGACGTCTTTACGACGTCATGTAAGAAGATCAGCTCGGCATTGGAAGTGTTCATAAATTCATGTTTTCAGGTGCTATATGCACAAATAACATACGCCAGGGCCTATCTCAACATAATGTCGATACCACTCCCACGAATAAGTTGGCCTTAGAACAGCTACGTCGATAGTGTTTTGACTATTGCAGGTTCTTCATAAATCAAGAAAGGGAAAATATCATCATCACATCCTCTGATAGCTCAGCTGGAAGAGCGCAAGACTGTAATTGACGTGTTCTCATGGAACTTGTTATCTTGAGGTCCCTGGTTCGATCCCGGGTCAGAGGATTTTTTTATTTTTCCCATGTACTTTTTGTGTCACCAAAGACTTACTTACCTGTCTGGTGGTGGCCCGTCCGACGAACTATGTACTCTGATCCAACGCAATGACCGCAAATTCCTACATGGTCGATGATATCAACCTCTTGTCTGAATTTCTCAGCGATAATCAACTGCCCGATCTCTCCACCACATCCCCAGTCGACTGCATTGTCATATGCGCCTCAGCCGTTCTCCACAGTGCCGAGGTCCTCTTCAAGACTCTTCAGCAAAAGCCATCCCTTACCAAAGCTCTCGTACTGTGCGGCGGTATTGGGCACTCAACTGAGCTCCTTTACGATGCAGTGAAGTCTCATCCAGTTTTCTCACGGATCGCCCACGAGATCCAAGGTCTCCCTGAAGCCAAGGTTCTCGAACGAATTCTCGATCAGTTTTTCGATCGATCTCTCATCACCAAAGAAGGATGTCAGGTTCTGCTTGAACCCCGATCTACGAATTGCGGTCAGAATGCTTCATTCTCTCGCAGGGTCCTCGATGAAGCGGGCTTGCGAGCACCGGCCACTTGCATTATCATTCAGGATCCCACAATGATGCTCAGGACCAGGGCATCGTTTGAGAAGGCTTATGAGGGCACCCAATCTCTGGTCTCGATTATTAGTTGCCCGGTGTTTGTGCCACAGGTACAATTGTCCCGTGACGGAGTCATTGAGTATACAGACACATCACCACCATCAGAGTTGTGGTCACAGAATCGGTTTCTGGAGCTGATTATGGGCGAGATACCGAGGTTGAGGGATGATAAAGATGGTTATGGTCCTCGGGGGCGTGGCTTCATTGCTCATGTGGATGTTCCAAGCGATGTTGAGACAGCTTGGTCTCGACTTCAAGTGGTGACTGGGAGCTCTAGATAGGGATATGGAGATATGTAGGGAAGACAGACAGAGACTTGTATGTCATTGGGAGCTACATATTCGACTGCGAGTATGGGAACCGAGGCATTAATATGCAGGTCGTGTGTACGCACCTGCAATGCAAATACGGCGCGTACAACCCACTGCAATGTGTAGCATAGCATGGACTTCCGGGTTGTTTCGAATATTTCTTTCAAAAAGACAAAAGCCGAAAATCGGGGAAGAAATAAAAAATGATCCCCTGACCCGGGATCGAACCAGGGACCTCAAGATAACAAGTTCCATGAGAACACGTCAATTACAGTCTTGCGCTCTTCCAGCTGAGCTATCAGGGGATTTGATTGGCTGTTTTGCCCATTTAAGTATTATGAAACGATCTCACCAGACCTACATACGTACAGGTTTATGTAGCTCCTACCAAGCGGTGTCCACTTCGAATCACAACATTGAAAGACTGATTTCTTGTAAAAATATCCTTCCAACAGTATGGACTCGTTACTTGGTCGACACAGGAGTATCAAGATAACCTGACGGCAAAGCACCCCTTTAACGCAGCTTGATATGAAGCGCCGACGTCCGCCCGGTGTTGCTGTGTACAAACACCCACGGGTCAATGATCTCACCCCTCGGAGTGAGCGACGGCATGTGGTGTCTATCTAAGCTGCAATATTGCAAAATCTGAGCTTCTGTTTATCATTGGACTCGGTGTTAATGCCCTCCACACTATTCTTGCCCATTCCGGGCACTGACTCGGAGAGCTACCTAGGGTCTCAGCAGCAGTTTCGCGCAGCTTTTGTCGTCCAGTCCTGTACATCATATGGCAGCATCTATGTTGACATGGCTACCGTCTGAGAACCGCGACCCCGTGGCCATGTGTACAGCAGGCTTAATATCGACCCTGGTACCAGCCTTGCATTATTCCAGCAGATTGTGCGACTCACGTTGACATAGTGTCCACCAGCACGCTCAGTCAGATTCTGCATTCAAGCACTTCTGGGTGTGACTGTCCGGGCGGGAAATCCATGCCAGAGCTTTGTACACTTGTCTGACGAATCTCGCTGGCAGAACTTGTTGAGTTTAAATAAAAACATGGAGATTCGATGGCTGCCTGTCTCATCGGGGGTCTATGGCCAATGCAGCGACGGTCCACGTACCCACCACGTACCGTGGTGAACTCATATGAGCTCGGGTGGCAAAGTATATATTCCCCAAGGCTTTACCACGCATTCCATGCCTCGCCCTTACTCCGGCAAACTAACAACTTTTCTTCAGGGGAGTGGGCCATGCACTTCACCGGTATCCAACGGTACTAGTCTACCTAAGAAGCAGGCCTCTGCAGGTTGAAACCTCGGATATGGGGCCGTGTCTGGTGGGATGTCGGTGGCCTTTGAATCCTAATCAAATTGACATGTAGTGGTATGCCCGCTATCATGTCTTAACATTGTGCTCTAGTGAGGCGATGCTAGTCCCTATTCCCTGTCTCGTTTTGGCTTTGTGGACGGTATAACACATGTAAGGACCTAGGTGGTATCTCTGACATGCGAGTTTACCCAGTTTCATGCCTTCCGGATTCGGCAGGGAGAAACAAACGAATTCGAGCTGTTCCCCGGGTTCCAATCCACTGGGGGTACAGAATGGACTGGACATTGGTCAGATTGGTTGTCGAAAGCTTTGGAGAACGCCGGTTGCCCGCGTTGATGTATATATTTTGCACGGGGTGTGGATCCGCACCTATATGTTCGCCACGACTTAAAAGCTATATCAACCACATATACGCAAAATTCCATGCCCAACCCGTTACTCTTCAAGTGATATATCTGCGGTAGTAAAAATATAACACAGTTATTGTACTCTAGTTAGTGTCAATGAATAGCCAAAAATAAAAAAAATCCTCTGACCCGGGATCGAACCAGGGACCTCAAGATAACAAGTTCTCTGAACAGATCAATTACAGTCTTGCGCTCTTCCAGCTGAGCTATCAGAGGAATTATTGAAATAATTTGCAGATTTAGAAATTGTAAGCAAGACCACCTACCAAACAAGGAAAGCATCCGGTCTTCATCCATATTCCCTCCCACCTGAGCAGAACCACCAGCCAATATACCACATACATCCTCCAACAACCAAACAACCAAACGAAGCAGACACACACCCATGATCCGACGCGCCCTAACCGCCGCCTCATCAGCGCGCGCATCACCCAGCACACCATCAAGCGCCTCATCGTGCAAGCTACAACTCACCCGTCCACCATGGCACCTTGTACGCACACCCAAGCAAAGCAGAATCCAAACGTTTCGGGAGACATCCAAGCCAGAAATCCAGCAAAAACTAACAATAAAACTGCACCAACAGAACCCCAGCACGTCCCGCCTCTTCACCACAACCCCGTTCACAGCCTTCAAAGCATCACCACCAACAAAAGACCCCTCGCCATTCCGTCTCTCCGCAAACAAACCCGACTCCTCCCCACCGCCCTCCTTCGAAGATGTCTATTACAGCCCTTACCAGCCAAAGCGGCAATGGCCACCGGATATGTCGAAGTTGTCACCGAAACACCAGTTCCGACTTGAGCGCAAGTACCGTCGGCGTGCGGCGCTGAAGTATGCGCGGCCGAAGTTTACGAAGGCTGTTACGCTGGGACAGTGGGTTATTATTGGATGTGAGTTTTTGTTCAGATTGCGGATTTGCGTTGGTATTGGAGACGGATTGTGTATAGACTTGTGGTGGATGATGTGCATGGAGTTTGAGGATGGATGCTGACTTTTTATGTATAGTTGTTATTGTCTACTCTGTGTTGTTTATGGAGTGGGAGACGGAGGATACGGTGTTCCATGTGGTAAGTGCTCTCTCTTAGGGATTATGCTTGTTGATATCTTGGCTGACATGATTTCAACTAATAGATTCGGGAGAAATTCTTTGCTGGTGTTCGGGCCATGTTCTCCAGCGCACCGCCTCCTGGACCGGGAAGGGTTCAGAAGGACAATGCGGCGCCTGAGGAGAGCTCGTAGTCGAGTCATATTTATGTCTGATATCAATATTTTGTACAATATTCACCTAGATTCCCTACTTGCATCTGCAGCCTACCAGAAAATCTCAAAATTCACTAAAACAACTGTCGATTCATTCAATTCTCATATCTGTTCATAGGTCATTTGTCATGAAGAAATCCCGTCGGAAGAACAGGCGTCGCTGTACCATGGAGTGAAGGAGAAAGAGACAGGGAATATCAACAGTCTCTTTCTCGCTTTCTGCTCCGTCGCCTGTGCCAATATCTGGCTTCGTTACATCATGTCCGCAGGACTTCTCTTGGACAATGAAATGCAATCAACATGCCAATAACACCAAGAATGCCAACGCCTGTCAGAGATAACAGGCCACCAATAAACTCCAAAGTAAACAAAACATTCCAACAAAATACGTTGGGGTGGGGCTGAGAATCAGCCCTAACGCCGAGTCATGATAATGTGAAACCCAAAGGAAAGATAGGAAATAAAGACAAGAGAGGAATGGGAAATTCGTTAGATCGAACCGGGGGGTTGCGCACCCGGTTCTTAAAGCCAGCTGCGCAGGTCGCTCGACGGGGTAGTCGGACCAGCAGCTGGACGGTTGTCCGAGAAGTCTAGAGCAAGCTCTAGCCTAGGCGGCCGCTCGTCGACCAGGCCTTTTCTAGGACTACCTGGCGCGGACTTCTTAGGGGATTTGGTAGGCGAGCCGGGTTCGCCTGCTCGGGGTGGGCCTTCGCGCACAAAGGTATAAGGCCAGCCATCATCGGCTGCTGCTGCGACCCAGGTTCGCAGACAATCATGCACAGAAGAATAGAACTTCTCCTTGCAAGTACGCAGACTACCACCCATGACTTTCTCAAAACCAGAGGCACGGAGCTCATCACGAAGTTGGTTTCGCTCATCAGGGGTGGGCAGCATGGCAATCAGGCCGTTTACGAGATCGAGATGTGCCGCAAGGTAGTTGGTCGCATCCCATTCGACACCTCCAACGTATGGGGCGGCCGGAACAGGAGGGCGGGGGACTGGGAAGTGACGTTCGTTGTATGGACGAGTGTCTACTGGTACCTTTTCGCCGAAAAGGTCCTCCGACTTGGGGAGGGGAATCACATTCAGGTGATGAAGGAAAATCCAGAAGACCTCCTTAGTGACGTTGGTGATCTCCTTACACCACACTCTATAGGGTCGTGATTGGTAGATATTGGCAATGAAGGCCAGCGGCTGATTGTCCACTGGTGGCGCGGGGTCCTTCAGATAAGAAAGGATCTGTCTGGCGCGCTTGGATGCCTCTGCACCAGCAGGAGCAGTGGAGAGCTGCGTGAATAGCAGGTTTGCAACGATCCCTCGAGTGGTGAATTCACTGGGGCCCTTCTTTTCCTCGTCAAAGAGCATATGCAACAGAGCGGGGAAAAGCTCATGCTCGATAGCAGTAAGGTGTGCCAGGGCAGCAGATGTAGTGCAAAGAGCCTTCAGACAGAGCAATGCCTCGTGCAAAAGGGTGTCCTCATGGTCCTCGCTGTAGGACGGGTTAGTTACTGGTCTGGATGGAGAAGATAGGATACATACCGCCAGGTCATCTTCATAATGCGGTAGAGAAGCTGCACAATCTCATCCATTCCTCCTTCAGTGATAAAGTCATTGACCCATTGGACAGTTTCGTTACGTAGGAGAAGACGTAGTTTGTGCATCTTCCCCACCTCAACCATCTCGGGTTTTTGGATCTCTCTCAGGTAATGCACAAAGTCGGAAGGATCCGCTGCCGTATCGACAGCGGCCGCATCAGCAAGTGATGCCGTTGAAACATTGGCTGAGAGGGTGGTGTAGACACCAACAGGCTGGGAAAGGTCCACAGACCTTGGCCGACGGCTTGATGCTTCACTATCCCGCCGCAACTTCTTGCCAGGTGACGAGGGGCCCTTGAAGGTGAATCCGCGGCTCCTAGATCGAGATCGAGATCCTTTGCGATCCTGAGGTTGGGTGTCTTCTTTGGATTCTTTGCCGCGTCCTCGACGACTATCACCGGTTCCCCCGCTGAGAGGAGTGATGTTCTCCGTCCGATCTTTCTGGATAAAATCAGCCTTGATATTAGTGTCAAGTGAGCGCATCTTGTCTCTCATATTATGAGGAATATTCCTCGCATCCTTGAGAGAGGTTAGCCTTGCCATTCAAATTATTTGTACGATGTATGGTCAACAAACCAGCAACTTCTCGAACTCGCTTTCTAGATCCTTGGAGTTGAGATGCTGATGAACTTCAGCGTCTCGCTCCTTTGCATTGAATGCAGAGATAGCAGCCTGTACACGGGAAAGTCGCTTGGGCTCTTCCTTTGCCACGGTAGGTGGGGATGTTTTTCGTGGACTCGGTGGCCCTCTGCTCTTAGAAGAAGCACTGCCAGATCGCCCAACAGGGTCGCTCTCTCCCGAAGATGCGCGCTGTAGCCCGAGAATATCCTTCACTTTGCGGTTTCCTGCCATGATGTCTGACTTGGGGCGAGGCTTGGGGTCATTCGATTTGCCAAGGGAGGGTTGGTGGTAGTCATAGAAGTTGCGTTGCTGGCTTGGCCCGTAGCCCTTGGGTGTATAGAGAGAGACTTCGTCCGCCACAGTTCGCGTCATGTCGGCGGTGGAGTTTGGCCTCGATCGACCAGTAGGCTCTTTATGAACCGAGGCCGAGTCCTGCGACCAGACTGGGGATGAAACTGGGGATGGCATATGATCGATAAGGTCAGTCGGGCTGCGGTTTTCCTTATCCCGGCTCTGCTTCGAGCCATCCTTTCTTCCGCGCTGGGACCTTTTGAGGATGGCCGAGAGACTGTTGGATGACTTGGCCTTTTTGGGCGACAGATCCTCACTTTGCTCGGGTGTCTCCTCCGACCTACTATCCTTTCGCTCCATATAATTTTTCAGAGACTTCAATGAGACGGCACTCTTGGTCTTCTTATGCAGGGCACCTTTGTTTTCCTTGCTGCCCATCTTCGGCGCCATCCCTTGGTCACCCGCATCACGATTGGGGACAATCTCACTGAGCGGGCGGTAGCCGGCGATGGAGTCAGGCTCCTCGCTGAATGGGAAAGGGATGTTCTCGGTTGGCCTGCTTCTCTGCATAGGCCGCGGGGCCGAGGCGTCGTCGGCAGATTGATTTCGTTTATGGGTTTTGGATGACATTATGGCCCGGAACATGGACTGTTTGGTAGGGGATCGGTTCGCATCGTCAAAGATTTGGGGACCAGAGGTACTCGCAGCCATCGCTATCCTCTTTGACCAGCAACTAAGTACATCTTGTTAGCAGGTGAAGTAGATGGTGGAGGGGAACGGGTAGTTGCAGTTTGAACTCACGGGATCTGTGCAAACAAACGCAGAATAGAACAACAACGCGGTCACAAACAACAAGGGTGATAGACAAGTACTATATCCCTTCAATTTCAACAAAGAACAAAAAAGCGGGGAAGAAGATCGGGTTGGAAGGAAAAGAAAAGACCAAGATGGGCAAGCTGGGCAAGCTGGGGAATTTGAAGAATCAACGGCTTCTTGCTGCCAACAGCAACCGTCATCGAGGATCAAGATGTTGATCCACTTGCCTCGACTTAGCGTATGAGACGATCCTTGGGGTTGGCTGGATTGAAGGTGGAGGAGTAAACAACGTGCGGGTAAAGAGGTTGCGAGGGGCAACGGAGTGGACTTGGCGGTGAACTTGGTTGGGTCTATCGGTGATTAGCCTTGGGTACTTAGTGAAAAGTGCCTATGAGAGCCAGACATGTCATATTGCATATTATTGTCCATTCATTTTGTTATTTTTAAGCATGCATATAGTCCTTGCATGGTTTTTTTGTTTGTTTGATTGTTATTCCTTGTTATTCCTATCATTCCTGAATCCGACTGGTTGTATATATATTGGATTGATCCTTGATTGACGATACATCTACTTTAAAATACAAAATGATATGAAAAAGCAATATCTACATTCTGATTATCCTACAGGATATAATTTGCAATTATGATCTTTCCAAGGTTGTTATTATTGAGCTCACTCACCTGTGCCGATGCCGGCAGGCCCAATTGAAAATAAATACATCGTATTACATGCCACTCAAGATCTTCTGATCATATTTTATGCAGATCGTGCATATAAGTATCTGACCGTTGACTGTCCGAGTGAAATTCGATCCTTTTGTGATATCTAACAGATCGAGGCAACATTGAATCAATTAGACCTCAAATCCAAACATAAAAAAAAGATGTATGGAGTAAGAATGTAAAATCCATGGATGATAACAAGCGGGGAAAGGGTCAAGGATAATGTGAGACAAGTCCGGTTTATACGCGGGTTCTAGAGGGAATAACGAACATCGGGCAATTTCGGACTCTTACAGGATCCAAAGGTACCTGAATGTTTATCTCTCAAGACCTCAAGGCTTAATTCGAAGGTGAACTCGTTGACATCCAGAGCCAAGCACAGCCAAGCCTACATCCGAGCCAAGCCTGCAGCCATGAATTGCCCCTCGCGGACTGACGACACACTCGAAAACCCGAGCTGGAATCAAAGCCCACCACCCTTCAGCCCCGACATCACTACAAGGAATGATTTCAATGGCCTTGCCAATTCCAGAGTTCATCGCAGACATGCCAATTCTGCCAATGCAGCGGGAGATGATCCGTTATCCATCGATGTCAGACCAAACAGTCAGCAAGATCGCGACCCCGGAAAGGAAAAGGTGCCAAGTGGCGAAGTGATCGCTGCGGACTCGGGAGGTGATACACCCCCAAGGAGCAGCGGATCACCTCGCCACCCTTTTAATACTAGTTTGACGTCTTATTCTCTGCATTGCGCTCGAATTTTGGCCAAGTTCAGCCGTTTCATCGGCCCTGGTTTCCTTATCGCGGTTGCCTATATCGACCCCGGAAATTACGCTACCGATGTCGCAGCGGGTGCAGATTTCAAGTACGCCTTGTTGTTCATTGTTCTCCTTTCCAACTTATTTGCCATTCTTCTGCAGTCCCTATGCATCAAGTTGGGCTCTGTGACTGGTCTGAATCTGGCTGAAAACTGCCGAGAGCATCTTCCGAGATGGCTAGTGATTCTTCTCTATATCATGGCTGAAGCGGCCATTATCGCAACTGATATTGCAGAGGTGAGTGTCGCATTTCGGTATAGAGATCTCTTACTGAAAAACTGACAACTTTGAAAGGTGGTTGGATCAGCGATCGCGTTGAACTTACTGTTGAATATCCCCTTGGTAGCTGGTTGTGCTATCACATTGGTGGATGTTCTCTTCATTCTCATTTTCTACCGACCCAATGGGAAAATGTGGGGGCTTCGACTGTTCGAGTTCTTTGTCATGGCTTTGGTGTTGGGTGTGGTTGTGTGCTTTTGCATTCAGCTCTCCCTCATAAAGGACCAGTCAGTTGGTGAAGTCTTCCGCGGTTATCTACCATCTTCAGCCATCGTTCAATCGGAAGGGTAGGTCTCTAATCTACAGTTTGGTTACCTCTGCAAAATATTCAGCTATTAACGTATCTTCAGTCTTTACCAAAGCTGTGGAATCCTCGGTGCCACCGTTATGCCACACTCCCTATTTCTTGGTAGCGGCGTGGTTCAATCCCGCCTCAAGGAATTCGACGTCAACTGTGGTTACGTGGAGACCTCTGTACCCCTAGGGAATGCTGAAGGCGAAGTAAAATATCGCCCATCGATTTATGCAATCCGCGGCTGCATGAAGTACTCCATCATCGAGTTGTCGCTGTCACTTTTCACCTTCGCCCTGTTTGTGAACAGTGCAATCCTAATTGTGGCGGGTGCTGCTCTCTATGATGTTCCTGGCGGAGACAATGCCGACCTATTCGGAATTCACAGTTTGCTCTCCAAGTCGATCGCACCTGCCGCCGGCTTAGTATTCGCTCTTGCCCTGTTACTGTCCGGAATCTCCGCTGGAATCGTCTGCACAATTGCTGGACAAATGGTGAGCGAGGGGATGCTGAACTGGAGCATTCGACCATGGCTTCGAAGGCTCATCACGCGCTCGATCAGTATCATTCCCAGTATCATCATTGCTGCGGCTGTTGGTAAAGAGGGCATTGACAGGACTTTGACTGCAAGTCAGGTTGCTTTGAGCGTTATTCTGCCATTTGTCTCAGCGCCACTTATCTGGTTCACTTGTCTCAATCGCTATATGACAGTTCGGACTGAAGAAGCTTCCGGACAAGAAGGTGAAGTTCATGTGGCGACAGTTCCGATGCGGAATAACTTACTCACTTCTGTGGTTGCGGTCCTTGTCTGGTTTATCATCGTTGTGATGAATGTCGCCCTGCTGGTGCTGGTGGGAATGGGCAAAGCATCTTAGTCTCTAGATGGTGATCCTTTCCATAACACACATCTGGGACGAGAGGAATGCGAAGCACGTCCCTGATTGCATATACGAAATCAGATCTACGGAGGTTACAATGGATGCTAATCGCTACAATATGACGCAGGATGAAAGATGAAATGAGAGCTTCAATGATATGAGCGTAGCTTATTGCAAGTTAAAATAAAAACCCAATCAACTCCACTGCCTGCGCCTTGACATAGAAGAACACATAGTTGCCGCTAAACAAAAGTACGCTTTAACACATTAGACTTATCCAAGTCCGCCTGCAGCCTCCTTGACCTTATGCTCCTCCGGCGGCTCATCAATAAACTGCGGGGGAGCCACCTCATCCTGTAAGAAGCTCGGCATAGCACTCTCGCCCATGCTACTCTCAAACATTGATTCCTCGCCCAGCGCCTCGAGCTCCGCATCCAACTCGGCCTCATCAACATCCTCAGGGACATCATAGGCCCGAGAGATACTCTCTTGGATCTCATTCCCGACCTCCATCAGATCCGCCATCTCATCCTGCATCTGCTCGATCTTATCCACGTCGACCTTGCCATACTGCTTCTTGAGCTCCTTGGTCGTGGTCTTCATCGCGTCCACAGTCGTCATCACATTCTTCAAATTATCCTGCATCATGCCCGCCTGCTCCATGTTCCATGATTGTTGGGAGAGCTGGTCTCGCTGCGCCTCGTATTGTTTTCGTCGCTGAAGGACCTTGAGCGCTTTCTGTCGGAGCGCATTCTTGCCCGGCCCGTCGCGCATCTTCGCCATCTTAGTTTGATATGTGGAGAGTTCGGAGTTGAGCGCTGCTAGCTTCACATCTATGCTGGAAACTCGGGTGTCGACCTGTTGTTTGGTTAGTGGGGTATCTTGAGGGGCGGGGGCGCCTTGGATCAGGCTTGTGCGGGCATCGTACATTGTTAATAGCACCTTCAAGAGTCGGCTTGGGGCCTGTACTCTTTGTGCCGAATAGTCGATTCATGATGGTGGTTTGGGTAAGGTTATTATTGAAAGGTGAAGGTGAGGGCAAATAGGCAGCGGACTTGGGAGCTATTCCAGACCAGACGTGGCCAGTGCTCAATAAACCTGCGATCGGTGGGCCGAAATGGTAATTTACCAATAGCTGGGACAGAACACTTCCGGTAAAAGCTGGCAAAATATAGAATAAAAGACGAGCCTTGATTGTTTCTTATATACACAAGTGCATGCGTGTATGTACGTAGGTACCGGATTTCCGGCCACTTCTTGGCTGTCCCTTTCCGTTTTGGTCCTTCGGTCTTGCCGCTTTTGCCTCCCCGTGTAAAGCTGAGCACGACGCTTTGTTATGTAAGCTTACTGATCTGCCCAGGTGACCTCGGGATTTCCCGAGGTCCCGAGGTGCTGAGACGCCCTGGTACAACAGCTCGAGGACTCGTGGACCTGGGGTCCCACGTGAGGCATCACCTGAACTGGTGTCATTTTGAGGTGCCTAGAATCTGCCCAGGTGATTTTGCAGCTTGTCAAGTTTGGCCATCTTTCTGGTTAAGTTTGCTAGAAACCTACAGTGCTCAATGGCGCCAGAAGTGAGCGAAGGATACAGAGGCAACATTGCGCTCGAATTGCCACTAGTACATGGACAATCGCTGGTTCATAATACCACCCCTACTGATATTGCAAGACCCCGAAAATATATTCTTGATCAGCTGTCGGAAAAATAAGGATGGCGTGATACTCACTGGAGGGACACCCCTAGGGCTGCTTCCAACCGGACCTAGGCCTGGAAGCACAAACTAGACTTAACAAGGGTATTGTTCAAAACTAGTGGGCTGCTTCTTAAGCTTGTGGTGTCCTTGTTGTACGTATTTTGTAATCATTGTTGTTATTGGAAGATTCTCAAAGTAAAATAAATAAAAAAGTCATCGATCCGGCAACTTGAGATCAAACGGCACTCAAGCTGAGGACGGACGGAGATCCAAGGGGCAATGCGCCAAATGCCGCCAACGACAACCGCTAGGCTAAGTGCCCGCCCATCCATTCATCCACACAGGGCGGTGCCATTTATCATGTGAATTTTGGAAGCTTTAGGGTTGCTCCGCTCTCCACAGCGGGCCGATGCTTCCCTATCTCCTACTTCACGTCTGGTTCATAGTGTACGCACACCGTTTCTTATTACATGTATATGGCAGCCATACAAAACATAGTTTTGGAATCATTTCCTTTGTCTTCATATTTGGCTCTAACCATCTAGAGTTGGCCGTCCAACCTTCCTGCATAATGAAGATGGAAAGAAAGGCAAAGGCCCTCAATGGATGTGGGCTCGATATAAATTGATACAAGTCAATAAAAAGGTAGGTACTAGAGGACAAAAATATGCGGGGAAATAAGAATGGGGATGGTACAGATAACGAAAAGCGAGCTATGGAGGGTGCATAACCTGTGGGTAGGCTCGTGGTGAAAGACGTCGGGATATGCTGTCAATGCGAGATACATGGATAGATGCTAAAAGAAGAAAGGCCAAGGCTATATGAGAATGAAAACCACGACCGTCTTTCTACATTCACTATGACTAGAAGGAGGAGGGACATGAAATCTACCAAGTTAGCTCCCAGGAGAGGAAGCAGGCAAAAACACAGAGAGATGAGAGGTTTAAAAATAAAGAAACTATCTCTCTAACTAGAATATGTAAGGTATGAAGCCTGCCACACGTAATCTCTCACATGAGGCACCGCAATAGAAAGTAAAATGTGTAAACACAGCAAAGGAATGGACATACAAGAAAACTACTCAGTAGTATCCTTGCACAATACAAGTGGGAAGAACCTCAACCCACATCCAGCTAATCGTACAGCTTAGCAAAACATGGCCACAGATCATAGATCTATAGTTCCCTGGATAAAGCCCAAGCCCGCTTCAGTTCTTCTTCTTATCTTCGATGGTAACGACGCGCTCGTTGTTGAAGGTCTCTTTCAGGAATTGCTGGGAGTTGTGCTTCCCATCCTTGATGAACTCGTCGTTCCAGGCCATCCAGAAGGCCCAGGGAATGTTGTCCTTGGCCTGGAGCTCAGCATCGGGGATGGTACCAACCTCGGCCAGCGCAAGAACTCTCTCACCCTTGGTGACATTTTGCAGAGCGTGGAACTTATCCGCGAGGACACCATGGTCACCAGCGTCGGCATAGTGGTCAACGGTGGCAATATCGCACTTGTCGTTTCCGGGATACCACTTGGACTCGGCAGTGTTGCAGACCCAGACAATGTTGTGGATGTTGTGCACGCGGGTGATGCGGTCGTAGAGGATGTTCCAGAGCTTCTTGAAGGGAGCAGGGCCTTGAGCTCCCCACCAGAACCACCCACCCTCGGGCTCGTGAAGAGGGCGGAAGAGAACCGGAACGTCTGCATCAGCCAAACGCTTCAGCTGGGCCGCGATAGCATCGATATCGCGGATCAATAGACGGTAGTCCGTTCCGTTGCCGCGGTGGCCTGTCGAGTTTCCGCGGTAGCCAAGCGCATTGGCCAGATTGAAACAGGTTCCCTCGGTGTAGAAACCCTTGTACCACGGCTGTTTTTCGGTCTCGAGCAGACAGTTGGGGGCGTACCAGTGCCAGACAAGAGCATTGATACCGCCTTCCTTGTCAAATTGGATGGCTTGCTCAACAGTCTGACTCTTGCCTCCGTGGGCAACGGCAGAGGGCGAGTAATACATGAGGTCGGTGCCCAGGATGGCCGGAGTGGAGCCAACATTCTCCTTCACCCATTCCAGGCTGGACAGTTCCTGCTGACCAGAGAGGTAGTGCGAGCCGTACTGAGACTGGACATACTTGAGAAGCTCCTTGGCTCGGGGAGTGGCGGCCTTGTCAATGTTGTCGTAGGACAAACCGGCGGCCAGCGTCGAGGCAAAAAGAGAAAAGAGCGAAAGTTTGGTGAACATGATGAACACAAGAGCTAGAAAGAAGAAAGAATGAAAGAATGAATGGATGAATGACAGTTGAGTGCAGAGAATGCTACACGAGGCATGTTCCTCTCTTATAAGTTTACCATGTCGCTGATCTTTCTACTTCGTATGTACTCGATCCATGGACCCTTGGAATCAAGATGAAACGGTACTTTGACCCATTACGACATATGCCGGATTCTTGATTAATCTTATCCACAGAACATCCTTTAAAGAGCAATATCGTTCGTGATGTCTTTGAACCCACCCCACCCTTATGTTTCAAGCAGACGAACCTATCCTGTCTTGTACACTCGATGTTGGCCCACTCTAATGGAGATTGTTCGGAGAATTATTACTTAGGTAGGTACAATTGAGGCTGACCGGGGGATTATTACCTATATAGGTCCAATCAAGGCGGGGCCCCGGGGCTTGCCTGAGTTGCCTCTTCGGGTTTAGGCACGGCACGGTTAAAAGCTACATATGTAAATTCATGTTTTATACAACGACAATCGACCAACATATCTTTACTGCATGACTTCTAATACCACTCCCTTCATTATAACTTGTTAACAGGATTCATCGTAAAGTGCTAATAGGGGTTGGTTAAGATGCTGATAGAATACAGTCTATATATAAGCGTATTTCAGTGTAGTGGACTGGCGAGTAAGATTTTGTATTTGATGTACGCGTCCTTTCGGTAGATGTCTTAAATCTTAATTTAACGCAACCCACAGTGCTATCGGTTTAAGAAGTTATATTGAGTTTAATCAGTTTTAGCTTTAACCCCTTCGGTATAGCCCCATGTGGCATTTGTAATCTTGGAATAGTAGGTTCTCTCTAGCATTGCACCAACAGTGCTATCAAAGGTTACCCGAAGACTGATCTGCAGATCTGCAGGAAGATACGATGGTATGAACGAAATCTGAAACAAAGGCTGGTCATCTATAAACCTATCCATTAATAAAACCAATCAAAATTACCTAAGCTTACAGGCTAGCCTCAGTAGTTGCGTGACGACCATGCATTTATTACTGCAAGGTGATATCAGTCGCAATTTGAGATAGGCAGAAGCTGTTGTGTTGTCAATCAAAGGCCCGGTGCTTTAGCACAATCAGTCGTCCGGTGAAGGAAGAAGTGACCACCGACAAAAAGATCGAATACAATACAATGCGGCCGCTACGCGGGTGGCGCCGTGCCCGTGTGATGGAGACACTGGAATCCTGCGTGGCGTTTCTGGCAACATTGCTGTTGCTGTTGATGTTAATATGACAAAACTTAGTGGGCATCGCAGCGCAAAGTAGACTCTGTATAGCAGGCTCGAGGGGTGGAAACATCTTGATGGAAGGTTGCAACGCAACTTAGTCGGTGTTGATAAGAGTATGTCCGCTGTGAGAATACGTTTTTTGTGCTTGCCTTCCTCTCGTACTTTCAGTGAAAGTGGGGAAGTGACTCCCTCTAGGGGCTGAATCTCACTTTACTAACGAGGTGTACGTGTACGGTGGAAGCTTCACAGAGGAACGATAAGGGATGTACTTTTGTTAAAAAAGACCCTATTGCATCTTGTGATCAATTCAATTTCATATAGTCTCGTTAAGGTGATAAATTGGAGCTACCTAGGTATAACAGTTTATAACATTCTTCCTGTCCACAAAGTTCTGCTTGGCGTAAGGTAAAATGCCAGCATTAAAACTAGAGGGCAAGGACGTCTGTGCAATAAGGGAAAATATAAGAGGAGTATTAGTGTACCTATCTTGTGGCGATAATTCACCAAGTTCTCTATGTAAAGCCTTTTCTACAATGTCGAAGTGGTCCTCGCGATTCTATCAACCCAATGGAAACGATAATATTCAATGAAGTATGATATCTACCACATATGGAGAGCCAACTAAAAACTGCAATTAGACCCGCACGCAAAATGTCTGTGAAGCGATCTGCTAGTCTCCCTCTTACTTTAGTCACTGCCAGAATATATATTTAGCTAAGTGGCTTTCAAACGGAATATATGAGAAAACGAGAATTGCTGGAATATTGATTACTATTGCCACGTTACCATATCAAGCTAGCCCTTTATGTGAGCTAGAATGTATCGTATGCTCATCTCAATAGATTGCTCCAATGTGGCAACCATTCTCCAATCGTTGGCCTACATCGGTAGCTAGAGCCTTTGGTATGAGCCTTTCTATATGGACTTAGCGAAGCATCGCTTGATTGGCTTCCTGGACTAATTGCAGATGGATTTTTTCCCCAGGTAATGACTGAGCAAGACCAATTGATATCTGAATTTTGTTGCACACATAAATGTGCGCATGAACGGACTTCGCCGCAGCCTACTCCTACTCCGTACAAGAATGTCGATATGGATCATTATGTATGCATTTATTTGCGTTGAAGGGTGGGTTGTTTTAGCTATGTCACTTTTTCCCGCTCACCTGTCCATGCACACGACTTGTGCAGCGGTTCTTCGAAGCAATATAAATGATTCTGCGAAGGAGACCAGAACCACCTACGAGTACTAGCAATATGTGAGGCCTGAGGCCACAATATCCACGTGATCTTCAAGTACATTCAAAGTTCATGATTTTTATACCAAGTTTTAGCCCAGTTTCACCTTAGTGGGGAGGTGTTTGCTATGGAATTTCGCGAAAGTCGTGAAGCGAAACCGTCAAATAATGTCCTATCCGCTGGAATCTAGATCCTTGTATTCCCCGTGGCGGTTAACTTGAGCTACGACGTGGGACAGGACACTGAAAGTATTCGATACTTCATGTAGCACACAAATCTGGCGGGGAACGATCGTACCTAGTACCCACCGTCCTTTCAATGCAGCTGACCCCATGATGAGATGAGATGAAAATTTAAAAGCAACAAAAATAAATAATTAAGATTAAACAAAATAAGAACATAATAAGCATGTAATTCTTCTCAAAGTCCCATATATTTAAGGGTCTTGTAGTTCATTCTTATCTGGAGGCTTTTATCCCCGCGGTGATTACATACGTGTTTCCGCCCCTGCTTCTACAGGGCTCGTGGCCATCAGGGATCGGTAATCGATCAGCACAGCTTCCTCCGAAGCGGAACCTTTCTCTCTTCTCTCTTCAACTGCTTCCTTGATGGACAGGCGTTGAGTCACCATTCCTGTTCTCTGTGTGTGTGCGCCTCGAGTCTGCTCATTTTGACTCTCCAACTCCACTCCCCATTTCTTCATCTTCCCCTCTCAAAACCCACAGGGAGGTTCAGATTTCCCTCTTTCTTCGTCATTCCCTCGAGATTGAAGGTACGCTCTATCAAGGGCCTGGTCTTCTGATCCTACAAAGCCCCCTGACTAGATCCTCCAACTCCGTCTGTTACCCGGTGAAGGCGGCCTGCTTCACGGGTACACATCATCCGGACTGCTGGTGATGTAAGTGTGTGGACGTGATTGCTAATATATTCTCTTTTCATACAGCGCTAGATCGCTTCAATTTTCAATCGATTACTTCTCTAGCTCCTGTCATTTATCGGCCGTGACGGGCCAGCGTACCCCACTCGACCTGCGCGACCTGATCTCAGTGTGTGGACACCACGCTTGGCTTGCCGGTGTATCGGCCTGTTGCGCAACCTCCTGCCCGATCTTTCGACCAGCCCTTGTACCATAGACTGCTCCGTTACGACATCTCGGAGACGAACGAAACGAATCCATTTTATGAATCATTTCCCTCGGCTATATACTCCATCATGTTTTGGCGCTTCGGGGGATATGCGAATATCTCTACCATCGATACCCTGCTCGACAAACCCGATGTCACTCTTGAAGAACTCCTAGACGAGCCTGAAATCATTCAAGAACTGAAACAGCTTAATACGAAACTCATTGAATACCTGCGCGAGGATCATGTCTTGAAACGGCTTATGGACTATGTCACTGCACCGAGCTTGGTGAATGATGGCGAAGAGAACGATGAAGATAACGCGAAAGACGCTTCGGAGAAGGACAAGGATGCTACCGCTTCCGCGGAGCAGGCGAACACAGACGAGGAGAAGGAAGGGGATCCGCTGAAGGATATTCTTGACCCGGAAGACTTGGACAAAGTTGAGAAGAATCGTCTGAAGCATGCCTACATCTCTTGCGAGGTTCTCTCATCAGAGACCTGGTCCATTCTCGAATCTATGATGGCCAACCCTTCATACTTGCGAGACTTCTGGGGCTTCCTGCGACGACCACCACCACTTGATTCATTGCAGGCAAGCTACTTCACGAAAGTAAACGAGACTTTGCTTGATAAAAAGACCGAAGAGATGCTGGAGTTCCTCAAGACCCTCGATGGAATTGTCCCGGCATTGTTGCAGCATGTTGATAACCCGATGGTCATGGATCTTCTCCTGAAGATTATCAGCCTTGAGAAGGCAGAGGGTGGCCAGGGTACAGTCGACTGGCTCAGATCCCAGGATTTGATACCCAATCTCCTGTCTTTCTTGTCGCCCGATCGCCCGGCATCCGTTCAAACCTCGGCAGGTGACTTCCTGAAAGCGATCATAACTATATCTGCAAACGCAAGCCCGAATGATCAGTCATGCATTGGCCCTAACAGCCTGACGCGTCAGCTTGTCTCGAACCAGTGCGTACAGCAGCTCATCGATGCTATGCTCAAGGGCGGTAATCCTCTGACCGTGGGTGTGGGTATTGTCATCGAGGTAATTCGCAAGAACAATTCCGACTATGATCCGGAGTCCCTTGGTGGACCCGATACAATGCTCAGCACTTACGACCCGATCTATCTTGGAACGTTGCTGCGTCTCTTTGCCAGACATATTCCCCAGTTCATGGCTCTCATTCAAAGTTCCCAACACACTATTCATGATGGAAATAAGCTCAAGACTGTTGAGCGAGGAAATTTGAACTCCGCATGGGGTGGGCAAATTGAGCCGCTCGGTTTTGACCGATTCAAGACGTGTGAATTGATGGCAGAGCTTCTTCATTGCAGTAATATGGGCCTTCTGAATGAACCAGGCAGTGATGAGTACGTTAAGCAGAGAGACGAGGAGCGTGAGCGGTTGATCCGTGAAGGGGGTTTCAATTCGCACCAAGACGAACATTCCGGAATCGATTGTAATGATACCACGGCCGATTTCGCAAACGATTCAGCCTTCGGTTCTGGATCGCCAGAGGATATCAAGACCACAGAAGTGCCACGCGCGGGCGAAGAAGAAGGGTTTGAGGATGTTGGTGCATCTGGTGATATAGTGGGCGCAAAAGTTGGTGCCGACACAACAACTACTGCGAACTCGCAGTCAACAGAGACGGCCAACGAAATACCCCCCACCGGAAATTACGGCAACAGAGCCAGCATCTTCTGAAGAAACCACAGATCCATCTGGAAGTTCTGTTGCACCCATTGACCCATCGTCGCCTACTATCGGTCTCCCTGACCAAATTGGCGGCATGAATCTTGAAAAGGAACAGCCACAAGGCGAGCAGGAAGATCCAGGAAAGGACAGCCAGGAACCCGTGTCTTCTCTCTCTCAAGTTGTTCCAGCTCCTCTCTTCTCAAAGGACCAAGCATCGGAGTCAAACCCCGCCCCTGCCGATCAATCGGAAGAAGCATCTAGTGTTACTGCACAGGCTGAGGAAACCAGCATTTTGAATGATGGAGGCGATGAGGATTCGGCCGAACAATACATCCAACTCGATACTGATGGGCGACCCGTGGTCGGTGATTACTTGAAGATTCAATTCGTGGAGAACAAAGTGGTCCCAACGATCCTGGTTTGTATTTCTTTTTTGGAAAACGCTGAACACCTACGCTAACCATTGATAGGGCTTCTTCTTCCGTTTCCCATGGAATAACTTCCTTCACAATGTTGTGTACGATGTGATTCAACAAGTCTTTAATGGGCCCATGGAGCGTGGCTACAATCGGGCACTCGCAGTCAATGTATTTGACACCGGCCGGATCACTACCGCGATTGTTGAAGGACAAAAGCGCAGCGATGAGACCCAGCGGACCAAGCAAATCCGCCTCGGATATATGGGGCATCTTACTCTTGTTGCGGAGGAAGTTGTCAAGTTCAGCGAGCGTCATCCGCCAGAGTTGCTTTCACGGTCAGTTATGGAGAGCGTGTTGAATCCTGATTGGATTGAGTACGTAGAACAGACTTTGTCAGAGACTCGTGAACGGGACAATGCCATTCTCGGCGGTGTTCGTCCTGATATGTCAGTTGGGTCTCGCCAGACTAGCCTTAACAACACCACCTCCGGCCAAGGCTTTTCTAACTCCAATGCTCTGGCGGACGCAGGGTTGAATGGGGGAATCGGCGGTTCAACCTTCCAGAGCTTCGACCTCGGCCAAGGAAGTGTTTCTGGTGGAGCGTATGGTGGAGGTGGCACCTCCCTTCTGAGTGGCTTTGCCAGCTCAAGCGATGACGAGGACGAAGAAATGGAGGATCAGGACGACAGAGACTCTGGCAATGCCGATCAAGGCGACACTGACAATGTGGGTGGCCTCTTCCCTATTGACATTATGGTGCACAATTCTTAACCGACTCCGTGCATCCCCCATTATCTTTCCCCCACTTTCTTCTCTATTTCTTTTCCCATATTTTTATCTTAATATCCTTCCATGTATCAAAAGCTATAGCGAGACGCAACGAGCCATACTCCTAGGTAGAGTTGCTGGATCGCTAGCGCTTGTTCAATGGAGCCACCCACTTCCTGCGCATATTTGAAATCTTTTGTCTGCTCTTGTGTTTTACATCCACTGCCCCCTTCCTCTATTATGTAATCTCTGTGGACTGACCAAAACTGGTATTATGCCTGTTGGCTGATGTTCATCGCCGTCGCCTTGCAACTTCCAGCCCAGAGAACCTCCCCTATGCCACTTGTTCTGCACTGGGTTTCTTATGCACTTATCCCTTCTCCCCCTTTTCACAGGCCGTGGGCTGTCAGATGTATTGTGTCTTTGCTAACACGGCTTTCTATTAGGTGTTGACAAGCTCAGCCAGTCAACCTATTCCCATATTACCCCCACCACCTGCTCCATTGAGCCTCGGTCCATCCCGAGCACGCCGTCAATTAGCCGCGCGTCTCGCCGCCCAAAAGCAACAACCATCAGAGGGCGACGCGGATGGCAGAGGGGCCGGAGGAAGTGAGGACCGAGAGTCAGACTGGCCGAGCAACCCATTCGTAATTGCAGGGGTCGATGATGATGCCGAGGGTGGCAGTTCTGCGTTCCCTAACAGTGACTTTGGTTCAGCCAATGCCAAACATTCACCTACCTTCCCAGAATCGGGATCCAGCCCTCCAGACTCGCTGTCGACCAACTCATCCGAAGATGAAGGTGATGGCCACGCAGAGTCCGTGAGGCGCCAGGTTCGTGTGCCCCTCGAAGTCGAGGATGATGACGACGATGAGATGGGCGAGATGGTCGGACCGAGTGGCATCGACATGATGGACTCCGACGATGAAGAAGACGAGGCTATCATAAATGAATCTCTTGGTTACTCCAACCTTTCGGGCCCTGCCCGATACAGCAACTTCCGCCGATCCCGAGCCGTGAGCTCCCATTATGACGACGAGCAAAACGACAGCAGTGATGGCGAGGATGACGGGTTGGTGGAAATCGTGGTTCCTGGCCGCAAGTCCTCGACATCGAACTAAACTTAGACTCTTTGCATTTGATTGCGTGGCCATGACGGTACATTCTGCCTGGAGAAACGGTGGGGGTTTCTAGGCGAGTCGTCGTCGTGGCATAGGGTTTGTATATACACCTTCCATCGATGGAGTAGCCATGGGGTTTTGCATTTATGATCCTCAAGTTATGCATGGAGAGCTTTTCTGATCTGATGTTTAATTTGTGCTTGCATGTATTCGCATGCTACCTGGCTGGGATCGGCTTACGAGTCCGTGGCTTTTGAGGCATTCGCCTGTGTACGATAGTTGAAGTCTGGAGAAGCGCATTGGTTTAGTTTGAGCAATTAGTAGCAAATCCTGGTAGACCAGACCTCTGGACTGGGTGTATTATTTCATAATCGTTCTTAGAGGTGTGAAATATTGAAGCTCGAAGAAAAAAGCGGGCCCCCACCATCCCTCATCAATTCTTTCCTCAGGACCTTGACCGATACATCCACAGTTCATTCTTGGATAGCAGCGTCAGTGGCAAACAGTCCTACCTGTGCGAAAAAAAAAAGGAATAAAGATCAAATAGAATCTACTCGCTTCAAGAATGGCAGCTTCTTCAGAGTAAGTGCGGTCTCAAGCTACGTCATTCTCAAGAGTTATTTGCAAACCAAGAATATGAAACATATCTAACACGGACAAAACAGAGAAGTTGATCCAAGGCTAAAAGCCCACACAGAGCTAGTAAACTGGTTCACCCGGCATGGCGGCACGGTCGACAAGAGCGTGCGCATTGCACAAGACGCCTCGCGCGGCGTGCACTTGCAGGTGAAAGAAGACTGGCCAGAATCCATCCCGAAAGAGACCCGGGTGATCAACACTCCAATCAAAGTGTCAATGTCTTGGTTCAATTCCATTGGCTATGAGTCTCCGCGGGGCTCATTTGCTAAACACGGTGTTGACCTCCCGCGGACATGGATCGACGAGGTTGGGCCGGAGGAGACTTTTGCCTTCTTCCTCATGGGCCAGTATCTACGGGGATCTGAGGGATTCTGGTATCCGTATCTTCGTACCCTGCCTCAGCCGGGTCAGTTGACCACCCCGTTGTTCTTTGGTGAGGAGGATGTAGATTGGATTCAGGGTACTGGCATTCCTGAGGCTGCCGTCGAGAGGATTAAGGTCTGGGAGCAGAAGTATGATTTTGGATATCTTAAGTTGGATGAAATTGGATTCCCCGACTGTGAACAGTATACGTGGTGAGTATGGGATACGGCTATTAACTGTCACTGTTATTCAGCCCGGAGAAACATTATGCTGATTCGTGTGCAGGGAGCTGTATCTCTGGGCTTCAACTATCATTACCTCCCGAGCATTCTCGGCAAAGGTTCTATCTGGGGCTGTCCAGCCTGATGATCTTCCAGAGGATGGAGTCTCGGCCCTGCTTCCGCTCATTGACCTTCCCAACCATCGACCAATGGCAAAGGTCGAGTGGCGAGCGGGCGATGAAGATATTGGCCTCCTTGTACTTGAAGATCACTCCGCAGGCCAAGAAATTTCCAACAATTACGGCCCTCGTAATAATGAACAATGTACGTATCCCGTCTGCCATGCCGCGATATTCAAGCTTTTTGAGTGTCTGGATCCCCAGAAACTGACTTGGACATAGTGTTGATAAACTACGGATTTTGCATTGCCGGCAACCCAACCGATTATCGCATTGTTCTTCTGGGTGTGAAGCCGGACAGCCCGCTCGGCGAAGCGAAGGCTCGCCAGCTAGAACTGTTCCCTCAGGTTGCCAAGAACACCGAGGACCACTATTACATCTTCAATCCTTTTTACCCACTATTGGCTCCCGAAACAAGGATGGAGAACTCGATCTTCTCACCGGCATTGTTCGACGCATTGACGGTCATGGAATCAAACAGACGCGAGCGCAAAATGCTCGAGATCACGGAGGGCTGTATTCGCATTGCCCCAGGATATGGAAACAGCCATAGCATCTATGCTGCCCTTGCTCAGATCAGCTTTGAGCTAATGGCTCATGCCACAAACCTGAAAGCCAGTGCGGAGCATCTGCCTTTGCAACCAACTACCCTGAACCAGACCCACTCCCAGATCTACCGCAATGGACAGATAGCATTAGATCAAGCTGCCTTGGTTATCGCTACTTGGACTATCACACTCGGCAGAGAACACAAGCGCGGTGAGAGTTGGGAGGATACCAAGGTCCTCTTACATGAACTAATGGCACGCGTCCCGGCCGGGCTTCTCTCAGACGAGATCATGTCCCGGATCCGAGTGCGTATCCTGGAGCGTCCATCACTCATCAGTAAAAATGGTGAGCTGTTCAGATTAGGCGAGCTTTTCAGCCTTCTGCCGGCTGAAATGCAGGAGCCAGCTCAGAGATGCTTCCAGCACGCCCTTGGAGAGGCGAGCCAGGCCGTCCCGAGTATATCCACCGATCCACAGACTCTGTTTGCAATGGTTATTTGCTTACTGGTTGCCACATATAATTCGCCTGAGGCACATTCAAGATTGTCGTCGCGTCTCAACCGATGGTTTACTTTCCTGCTTGAGCAATACCCTCTGCCTTCTGACACTTCCAGGTCTATTGAAATTGGCATGGATGAACCCAGTGGAACTCTTCGTCAATTCCAAGCATATGCTATGGCCGAAAATCCAAGCTCATTTGCATCCGGCGATGGAGTTAATTGGCTCACAGAGGGTAGTGGTTGGTTGGACTCACAGTGGCTTCAATGGGCATGGACAGTGGCAGGCTCAGAAATGGTGATGATCCCTCTGGAGCCATTTGAGATACTCAAGATGGAGGGATCTATGTCTATGCTAAAACAGGCATGTCTCTATGTACCACAAGAGTAAATGAAGAGGCAACAGTAGACATAGAAATGAAAGAGATGTGCACTGTTTTTAGGCTGCTTGCTTCGTGTCCGTTCGTCATCTTAGCCCTACTGACTTGATGATGGAAATAACATGAGAAAAAGAGGGTAAGAGAGAAAACCATCCGTATTTGCAAGATTCGAATCCATGTTAGAGAAAGGAGCGTGACCATGTCTTTATGTATACTAATCACGTGATATAGCATACTTGAGGTCGTCATGACCAAATCTGGATTACTGACTCAGCAACTTAGTCACGTGCAACACTACCACCCAATCATATCGAGCCCAAAGGCGGATCATTCAGCAAGCGCAGGAATTGCCGTGAGCTCCACGACTCCCTTCCCTCCTTCTCCACGACCCTTTGACCCTCACCACGCATTGTCACCCCCGCCGTCATCATGATATCCAGAGCGGCGGCTCCCTCCACCTCCTCCCTCTCCCACCTCTCGACCCGCTCCCTCCGCGCCCAGGGGGCGGCCGCCCGCTCCTTCGCATCTGTGTCGGAGGCGCCTCCCGTGAAGCACTATGGCGGACTTAAGGACCAAGATCGGATCTTCACCAACCTTTACGGACACCACGGAGCTGATTTGAAGTCATCAATGAAATACGGTGACTGGTACCGGACCAAGGATATTATTTCGAAGGGCGATGATTGGGTGGGTAGTCGCACAATTGACGGGCTAGGGAATTACCAATTGCTAATGCCTTGAGCAGCTCATCTCGGAAATCAAGGCATCTGGCCTCCGTGGTCGTGGTGGTGCTGGATTCCCCTCAGGATTGAAATACGTAAGTGGCCTACTTCGGACGAACGCGAGTGTTTTGGGATAACCGGGCTGACCCGCTACTCAACAGTCTTTCATGAACTTCAAGGATTGGGACAAGGACCCTCGCCCCCGTTATCTGGTTGTCAACGCAGACGAGGGTGAGCCCGGTACTTGCAAGGACCGAGAGATCATGCGCAAGGACCCCCAGAAGCTGATCGAGGGTTGCTTGGTGGTGGGTCGTGCTATGAACGCCAACGCCGCCTACATCTACATCCGTGGTGAGTTCTACCACGAAGCTACTGTCCTCCAGCGGGCTATCAACGAGGCCTACGAGGCTGGCCTGATCGGCAAGAACGCCTGCGGTTCCGGATACGACTTCGACGTGTACATTCACCGTGGAATGGGCGCCTACATTTGTGGTGAGGAGACCTCGCTCATTGAGTCCATTGAGGGTAAGGCCGGCAAGCCCCGCCTCAAGCCTCCCTTCCCCGCTGCCGTCGGTCTGTTCGGTTGCCCCAGCACAGTCACCAACGTCGAGACCGTTGCTGTGACACCGACCATCATGCGCCGTGGTGCCAGCTGGTTCTCTTCATTCGGTCGTGAGCGTAACGCCGGTACCAAGCTTTTCTGTATCTCCGGTCACGTCAACAACCCCGTCACAGTAGAGGAGGAGATGTCCATCTCGCTGCGCGAGCTGATCGAGAAGCACTGTGGAGGTGTCCGCGGTGGTTGGGACAACCTGCTCGCCGTTATTCCCGGTGGCTCCTCGACCCCTGTCATCCCCAAGACCGTGGCCGACAACCAGCTGATGGACTTCGACGCCCTCAAGGACTCCCAGACCGGTCTGGGTACCGCTGCCGTCATCGTCATGGACAAGTCTACAGATATCGTCCGCGCCATCTCCCGCCTGTCCACCTTCTACAAGCACGAGTCTTGCGGCCAGTGCACTCCCTGCCGTGAGGGCAGCAAATGGACTATGCAGATGATGCAGCGTCTCGAGACCGGCAACGCCCGCGAGCGCGAAATCGACATGCTCCAGGAGCTCACCAAGCAGGTCGAGGGCCACACTATCTGCGCTCTGGGTGAGGCCTTCGCCTGGCCCATCCAGGGTCTGATCCGCCACTTCCGTCCCGAGCTGGAGGCCCGTATCCGCCAGTACGAGAAGGAGCTTGGCGCCGCCCCCTTCGCCGGTGGCTGGCACCCCAACAGCCGTGCTGAGGGCAAGCTGATCTCCCCTGGCATGTAAACGCACTTCCCACCTTTCCTTTTTCCATTTACAACCCTTTTTCTCCATTTGTTGTCCCCTCAAAAAGAAGCAGGAATGGGTCGGGGATGATTCTTACATCTAGACCTCTCTTATATCTCCCTCTCCCTGGCCGGTAATGTCTTTTCTTGTTTCTTGCTGTCTGGTCCGGCCAGGGAGAGTGGTGTTTCTCTTTTCTTTACTCTGCTCGATCCCCTCGTGTTCATCTATCGCGCCCAGGTTTCCCTTTATTGTACAGTCGGTAGCAAATTTGATGCATTTGATGTCTTCATTCGTGCTATGTAGCATATTCCCATTTTCTCCATTTCCGTCACGCTACTAATAATATCCTCATAATAATAAGCGATGGAATGCAGTAACAACAAAGTCTACCGCCCTAAAAATAGCAGGGCGATGATCCCTTTCTTCACTGGGTTGAGCGAGTATCAGTTCCTTCAGTGACACTAGCATCAGCACCAGCAGCCAATTCCCGAACATTAGTATCCTTCTGTTTTCTCCTATCAGCCTTCCCCTGGACCCGAATCTCAGCGGCTCTAGCCTCCTTCTCGGCCTTCTTCCGTTCGATCTGGAGGAACCTCTTCTCTCTCCAGCCCATCCCATACACATTCTCAATCCAGAGCAATCCCATCCCAACGGCCATGACCAACCCCAGAAAAACAAAGCACCATCCCCAGCCCATGCCACTCAACATCTGGCTAATGACAGCAGCCCCAACAGCACCAAGACAGCAGCGAACAAGGTTGCATGCCGACGCAGCTGTGGCAGGTCTATCTGGGAATAAGTCGACCAGGAGGGTGTTGAGGCAGTTCAGGGATGCAACGAAGCAAAAGCCTATGATGAACTGCAGCACCAGCGGTGCAGCTAAATGTACTTTTTGTTGCAGGACCCAGCCATATGGGATGAATGCTGCTACGCCAACGGCCATTGTTGGGAATACTGTTTGCAGGCGAGTGCGCTCGATTGGAAAACTGCGCAAGTTGTCTCCTTTCTTCCGGTCTACCGGGAACCCGAGCCTCTGGGCTGTTCGCTTGTAGTTGTAGTCAATGACTTTCCCATATAGAACTGCACCGAGGCAAGAGCTTACTCCGAGAGGTCTGGGAGTTTGTGTTAGTCAATGAACCCTTGGGTTGGAAAGATAAAGAGGGCGAGATATAAACTTACAGGAAACAGAGACCAATCTGGAGCTCGTTGAATCCGTACAGGGGTCCGAAGAGACTGGGAGTGCTTGTCAACAGAGCGATATTCGAGAACATCACGATCCCGACATATGAGATGATGATCAAGGCATCCCACTCCAGCAGAATGACAAAAGACTTGAGAGGATTCGGGAATCTAAGTCGCTTATTATGCGAGGACTGTTGTTGGGATCCTTCTGCGCCAGTTTGCCCTTCCTCGTCCGACTGTGCCTGCCTCCTCGACCACCATTGAATGACTGATCTGCGCCACCACTCGTTTGGCACTGAATGACCGTTGCCAACAATCTTGCGCGCCGTCTCTGGCATAGCAAGCACATAGAACACCAAGTACCCTCCACTAACAATGACCAGGAACCAGAAAACACTGCGCCAGCCGAGGAATTTGGCCAAAAGACCACCGATAACAGGGCCCAGCGCGGGCGCAACCATGACACCTGCCGCCATGGGGCCGATATACTTCCCACGTTCTGCGGTTGTCGCAATGTCCGCTATAACGCCGTACCCAAATGCCACGGTACCGCTGCTCCCTGCGCTCTGGAGACAGCGGAGGACAAGCAATGCTGCGAAACTGTTCTGCAAGGCCAGGCCGATGTTGGCAGCGGTGTATACTGCAAACGCAATGATATACGCTGGACGTCTGCCGCCGGTGTCGGCGAATGTGCCCATGAAGCTGGGAGCCAGGCCTTGGAAGATCATGTACGTTGTGACTGTGAGGTTGATCAGCTCCGGGGTGAGGTGGTAGTTCCGTACCAATGTTGGCATGACGGGGTAGTAGATTTGGCCAGAAAGAGGGGAGAAGAACGAAGCAAGAGTCACCATTACCACGATGAATAACTTTTCGTATTTGCTGAATGCTGAAAATGATGGCTGGGAATCGTCCGGTGAATCGCCCGGTGTTGTTTCTGTGGTTGAGACATGTGGCTCGGTAGTTAGCACACCTGAGGCACCCTCAGCAGCAGCTTCGAGCTGATTATGAACCTTGTTGGCATCGCTGTGAGATGCCTCTGTGGCCGATGCTGGAGTGGGAATTTCAGTTGAGCCAACGCCATACCCGCTGTCGACTCTGCTTAGATTGGTATCTGTCGGGGTGCCCTCGAAGGGACCAGGTACTGTTACGGTGTTTCTCTCACGAGTTCCATCAAGCGGTTGCAGCTCCATGATGAATAAGGTATAGCAAGGATAAGATAAATAGCAGATGGAGAGAGGAGAGAAGCAGAGGAGAGAAGCAGCAAAGTAGCCAAGTAGCAAAGGACCAAAGCATTGCGCTTTCCGAAATGGCACCTTCCCTAAATTGTACAACCCCGGACACTTCGACTTCGCACAACACACTTCTCCTCTGTAAGGAGATACCACATACAATCCAGTGCTCTACACAATGGGTTTAAGATCGATGGTCTAGCTTTCTACCTGTAGAAGCTATATCTCAGATCTGGAACCGACAGGCTACTGAGCCTACGCAAAAACCACGATAATCAGAACGAAACTGTGGAAATCGACGATCCTGACGTACAGAGTCAATTCCAACAGTCATTTTGCTTCATGAGACAAGCCCTAAAGGCCCAGCACATATACAGTTCGCAGATTTTAAATGAGACGGAGGTGAGTACGGCGTCCAAGGACAATCTATAACATTGATGGACGTGCTAATTGACACACACTTAGCGCAAGGTGCATTACTCAATAAGAAATTCGAGTCCGCTTCCTTTAACATAACAACGAAACAATATTCCATACGTCTATTATCAGAATTGCGTCACCAGATTGTACGGTTCTTGCACTGTTGACAACGTGGACATCCCACTCGACGTCATATTTCATCGACTTCGAGCTCATAGATCAAGGAAGACGGTCTGCCGATACTAGCCCTTGACGGCAAGCCTAAACCAGGAGACATCACATCGCGAAGTGAATGATTGGAACCGGAGCCTCCAATGTATATACCAACTCTGTTCCTCACCAAAGGCTACCTACCTCCAGTATTGATGGAAACACCAGACGAAGCAAGCACAAATCTGAACATTCGACCCGTCCTGGCCCAACAACACAATGGATGGAGAGTTTGACCTGTCCACGGGTATGTGTGACACTTTGAGCACATACGAGGAGACAATTTTCCATACGACAATCACAGGTAGACGGGTATGGACGAGAAATGCGGCCCATCCGACGCATTATCATCGTCGGTATCATAGGGGGAGGGCAGTACGGTTGGTTGCATGTACTTTTTCGTGAACTAGCTTAGTGATATCTCAAATGATTATGTCTTCTTTGATATTCGACATCTGGCATCTTCTCGGGTATCCTGTCAGATGAATTTGCTGTGATTTATACTAATCTCTCCAATATGCATGGCGCTGAAACTCAGTTGCTGGTCAGACCTGAGGACATTGTGGTCTATCCTCAAGACCTAAGTGATCGACCTCTATTTTACTGATTATATGCCTCGGGTGCCTATACTATACCACGGCCGATTTTATCTTAGAAAGCATACAGCGGAGCACACTTGGCTTCATCTTCACTCATACTTAGGGTTGCAACTAATAAGTGGAGGGAACCGTAAGTGACAACAAGGGTATGTATGATCACGAATTATATATTGATTCTGCTACAATGTCTACAACAGAGAAAGGATAAAATGACTTGGTTCAAATAGTAGTTTTTCAGTAATAGGGTAAGAGTACACGGGTCATGGGAACCATTTGAGATCATTTGGGGTACAGAACAAGAGAAAAAAGAGCAAAACAAAAGAAAAGATCAAGGTGCTTGGGCTAATTAGTGCCCGCTAATTTCACAACGAACATATGCAAATTGAATGATTTCCTTAACTCGAAACTTAGTAGCCACCCGCCATGATGACGCCGTAATACCGACGGCTCATTTCTGCAGTCTGCAGAACGCGAGCATCACCTGTCAAGGGTAGGCCCAGAACAGCGGAGGACTCAACAGACTGTACAAAGATAGAAGTCAGCAATGAACCAATACGATACATCAACGGAGAAGGGGAGGAAACTAACATGAACATCCTCGTGCGTAATCCAGCCGGCAACAGCCCGGCTCATCTCCTTGAATGCAACACGCTCCTCCAGTCCTTCCAAACTGGATCCCCGGACACGATCGCCCATTGCAACAAGAGCGTTAACCAGGCGGTTCAGGCGAATTGGATCACGTCGGCCGCTGGGGGCGTTGACCAGGCGGAGGAAATCTTCGTAGACACCACCGCCAGAAGACCAGCCTCGCATTTTGCGCTCGGGCCCGTCGCCGAAGCCAGAGACCAGAGCTTCCAGGGTACGGTAGTCGCCCTCGATGATGGTGCTTGGACCGACGATGCGGCAAAATGTGGCGTGGGCGTCGTTCCAGTGCTTGCCGCGAATAAGACAGTCGACTTCCCGGGCAGCATCGCCGATGTCGCGAGCATGCAGGGCCTTGGCAACCCAGATCCAGGCCTCGGGAAGCTGGAGCTCAGTGAGGAGATATTGCCATGCCGGGTGGGAGGAGCCGTCGGCAGCGAAGGGCTCGGGGAGTTGAGCGGCGAACCGGGCGAGAGTTTCTTGGACGGCGCGCTTGCGGTCGTTGGCTTGGGAAAGGTGCAGGAGGACAAACAGTGCCTGATCAAGTTTTCCACCTGCACTGAGTTCAGAAGCGAAATCCCAGACAAGCTTGTCCGTTTGATGTTGGTCGATTTTGATGGCCTGGTTTTGTCCGACCGTCGCAGCAAGAACGTGGTGTAGCTGGAAGGAGAGTCGGTTGGAGAGACGGTCACCGGAGACCGATTCGGGGAGGAGAGAGGCCGGGAAGTCGACAGATTGGGCGCCGTGGCCTCGCATCGCCGAGAACGCCTTGAGGAGAACCCAAAGAGGAGATTCGCGCCCAAGGGTATCAGAGCCTGGCTGCAGAACTGCACGTGTACTGGCCTGGTGGGATGGGTGGGGGAAGGCGGGTTCTTGCCCGGTGGCCAAGTCCGCAAGGAACTTTGAGACAGCCACCTCAATTGGCTCATCTTCAGCAGTGCAGTACCACAAACGAAGACCAAAGGCCTGGAACCAATCTAGATCAAACCGCTCAGTGAAGCCAAAGCTAGAGGCCCGGTCTTCAAGCGCACCGCCCGATTTGCCCTCGCTGCGGAGAGCATTTCCAGCGACCAGTTCGTAAAGGGCTCGCGTGGGTTCACTCATCTCCGAAAGAATATTGTTCTGACGCCATACATCGATCTGGTTGGCTATGTCTGCCCTTGAGGTAGCATCGCGGCCAATCTGTGCGACTATAGTCGCCAGATGGGGATTTTGACTGTCGATCAGTGTCTTACAAGCTTCCTCCACTCGGTGTGAACAAATCAAATGAACGGCGCGTTCCACGGGGGAGCGAATCAGATCCAGGTCTTGCGAGTGCTTTTCACGGATGATTCCCTCCCAAAGACGTGTGAGTCGGTCCTTCTTGATCCGGTGCGCAAATTGCTGTCGTATACGCGGAGGTACACCTGCTGAGATGTCGTCCTCAATATCATCATTAAAGAGAATGTTGAGAAGCTGCCACACCAAGCGCTCTTCCTCCGACTGGGAACGGGTAGACGGAGATAGAGGGAACTGTGACAGGTCGACCTCGGCCATACGAACCAAAGGAGTGCCGTCAATACGCTGAATAGAGGATTGAAGCCGCTGGACATCGAGCATTTCCTTGGCCTGTATGTATCATGATGAGTATAAAGTCCAACTAAACACCAATAAAGCCACTTAAACATACCTCGCCAGATTGATTGTAAGCCATCACAGCAATATCACGGTCCTCGCTGAAAATGGAGAAAGTTTCTTTCCAGGTCTGGTTCACCCCCAAGATTGTGTCCTCCATATCATTTTTCGCACAGACAAGGGAGTCCATGGGACCCCAGCGAGGTTTGAAAGAGTCATGGAAAGCGGCATCGGATTCGCTCATTTGTGTTGTATCGCCAGCAAAGGTCTTGGGTTGCTTGTTGTAAGGCCACTGTAAGGAAGAAAAAGATTTTAGCTCAGGTTATCACATTCGTTAAACTATCTGAGGGATGATGTGCAATTTCCTAGATACATGATGCAGCGACACAAGGGAAAAGAACAAAGGAAATGATAATCAGATAATCAGTGTGAACATAAGAAGGGAGTTCTAACCTCAAAGCCCTTTGGCTGTGCCTTAGAAGGCTTCAGCGGAGAAGGGGCAGCTTGCTTGCGCGGCTGCTGAAACAAAGAGTTCATAAGATCAATGCTGTTCGAGAAACCTTTCTTCGGAGGGGCCGTCGCAATGCTTGTGGGAGATTCGTCGTTCACGAGGTTGCGATCAATGAAGGCATTCGCCTGCATTTCACGCAGGGCGTCACGGTTCTGCTTGCGAGGACTGATGGTGCGCTGCAACTGCTCGGCCCAGTCGCCACTAAGATCAAGCTGAGGCTTTGCAGGGCTGCCGAAGTGTTTCGAGATTGGGTAAGTGGTGTCCAGATCACCGTTGGTGCTCTGGTAGTCGTCCCGCTCCACGGTACGATGAGGAGTCGGAAAGGCACCCGCCATATCCATTTCATCTGCCTCATCTGATCCAACTACCGAATCGCCAGACTGTTGGCTCTCGGTGACGACGTCGTCGTCATTCTCAGTAGTCGAACCCGTGGAGCCTTCCTCTAAAAAAGACTCGGTTTCACCCTCAGAAAAGTAATCATCTTCCGCAGGCATGGTCTGATTAGCGAAAGAGCCAGGAACAAGCTTGCGTTTTTTGAAATCGAAAGTATCGTCTTCAACACCAATCATAGAACCAACAAAGGACTCGTCGATGGAGAACGTGGTGGATTGATCGAAACTCGCGGGGTTGTCGAAGTGAGCCCGGGGGGTAGGGTGGTCAGGGCCTTGGGCACTCATGGTGCTCTGATCAAGACTCTCACCCTCCTCTTCGTCATAATCAAGGCCATAAGTGGTGAAATGAGGCACCTTGAAAACCCAGGTTCCAGTCTCAGTCTCGTAATTAACGAACTCAGTATCGCCAACCTTCTGTAGACGGTCAATGTGCTTGTCGAACAGAGGACCACTGGTGACAGGCGAGTTGCTCTTCTTATCTCTACCACGAGGCCAGGAGTTCTCAATCCGCAGGGTGGACGGCACGTTCAGTCCCTTGCCCCTAGCAGGCTTGACCGATTCTTCGGGGTAGACAGTAATCTTGCGAAGACCGATATCCACAATATTGGTGAAAAGGTTGTCCAGATCAACGGTAGTCAGATCAACAGGGCCGTTGAAAGTGACAGATCCACAGTTCTGACGTCCAACAGTGAAGTCGACGACTTGTTTGAGCTGGTCGCGGCTCAATCGGCTAAGTTCAGCACGGGAAGGTTGCATCCAATACTCACCAGGCCTTGGGTCACCGCCGGGGATGAACGTAAGGCGCTTAACGGTGGCACCATTAGTGGTCGGTGGTGCGCTTTCGGGGACAACAGCAAGGTCACGACGGGTAGACTCCGCCTCAGGACGATCGGAAGTGCCAGCAGCATCGAAACCATTGAGGCTGCCGCTCTTGCGCACAGAGCGAAGGAAGCCAAGCTCCTCAGCAGACGGCTCAGGACTGTTAGGTTCAACGCGAACAAGGTCTCCACCGTTGAGCCCGGAGGTATTAGAGTCGAAGCTGACCTTTTTCTTCAGCTTATCGGCAGACTGAGCAGCATCTTCTCCGTTGGTGAGGAGAGGGGCCGGGGAAGCGCGAGTAGAGGGTGACAAAATTTCATTTCTCAGACCACGGTTGATAGTGAGACGCTTGAGGTTGCTGGTGCCACGTGTGCTGCCGGCCTGCAGGGCCCCAGGAGAAAGGATGCTGTCCGCCTCCGGATCGAAGGTCTTGCGAAGGTTGCTAGTGGAATAACTCTTGCTGAAGGTACGGCCAATGCTGCCATTAACGCTGCCGCGGAGACTGTTACTGCCGGCAGCACCACCCAACAAACTACTACCAAGACCAGATGGGGTACCAGTGCTGCCAGAGGGCGAGCCATAAGTAGAGTAAGAGAAACCATATCCACGCTTCGGAGGGGTAATGAGGCGATTGGCAGCGTTGGGGGTAATTCTGTAGACGGGCAACGGAGTTCGCTGCTTTTGCTTCATGCTAGAAGACAATGGCGTAGCAAGGGGACCGGGAGCCGATGCACCAGGGGCAGGAAGACCAGAGAAGATGGACTGGCTGCCGTAGGGGTTTCCATCAAGGAGCGACGCTTGGAAGCTACCAGGAGCAGGCTGAGATTGTTGTCCGGTAGTTGTGGCGCCGAAAGGACTGGCACCCAGGCCACCGGTCTGCTGTTGTTGTTGACCACCGAAGAGCGAAGAGCCGGCGCCTTGGCCAGTGGTAGTTTGACCACCGCCAAACAAGCCGCCACCGCCGGTTCCCGTAGTCGAACCGAAGAGGCCACCAGGCTTCTGCTGCTGTTGGTTCTGTGTGCCGAACAAGCCGCCACCGCCGGCGGCTGGCTGGGGCTGTGAGGCACCGAAGCCAGAGAAACCACCTGCGGCGGGAGCTGGGGTAGATCCGAAGAGACCACCGGGCTTTTGTTGTTGTTGATTCTGTGAAGCGCCAAATAGCGAACTGCCGGTGCCAGCTTGCTGATTTTGACCACCGAAGAGTGAGCTACCCTGCTGCTGCTGGGGTTGCTGCTGGGCTCCACCGAAGAGCGAAGATCCGGCAGCTGGAGTAGTGCTGGCGGCGCCGCCGAGCAAACCTGTGCCAGTTCCCTGTTGCTGGGTGCCGGCACCAAATCCACCGCCGCCAAACAATGACTTGGGTTGAGTTTGAGCTTGGTTCTGTTGGTTTGCACTGAAACCACCGAAGGCACTTGGTGTTTGCTGCTGAGTACCGCCACCAAAGGGTGAGGCTGTGGCGGTCGAAGCTCCGAACGGATTTGCGGCGGTAGTGGTTTGAGTATTACCGAAACCACCGAAGGCGCTACCGCCAGTTGTACCGGTGGCACCAAATGCGGGCTTGTTCTGCTGTTGCTGGTTGCTGCCACCGAACAAAGACCCGCCGGTGTTGCCGAAGGCTGATCCAGTTCCGGTACCGGTGTTGCTTCCAAAGCCACCAGCGGTTTGTGTGCCTCCACCAAAGAGAGATCCCGATGAAGCTGCAGGAGTAGTTCCACCGCCGAATAAGGAAGTTGCTGGTTTGGCTGCTCCACCGAACAATGGGTTAGCAGGAGTGGAGCCGAAACCACCTGCGGTCTGGGTTGAACCGAAGCCGGTTGGCGCACTTGTGGCAGCCGCTCCGAACGGAGCGGCGTTAGCGCCGAAGGCAGGAGTAGTTGTAGTATTCTGACCGAATCCACCAGTTGCAGTGTTGCCGAAAGCAGGAGCGCCAAAACCACCGGCTTGACCACTGCCGTTGCCGAAGCGACGGCCTTGTTGGTAATCCGCTAGACGCAGCTCCTCGAAAGACCATTTATTGTAGGGTTGCATAAAACAGATGCTTTGATAGTGGTTCGTGGTGTTGGCAGAGCTGGTATCCTTCTCATTCCAGGGACTGAACGGGGTGCCGCCAGTACCTTCGCAGTTAGGCAGAGCTCCCTGGAAGGCAGTACCCGAGCCACCAAAGCCTGTGCTGGGGGTTGTTGTGGCAGCGGCAGATCCGAAGCCACCGCTGGTGCCGAATCCGCCAGTGCCCGTAGTCGAAGAGCCAAAGCCCGTGGGTTTGGCGCCACCGAAAAGGCTTCCACCCGCAGGGGCTGCGCCGGCATTTGAGCCGAAGCCGCCAGTGGTGCCGGTAGAACCGAATCCTCCGCCAGTACCGAAGCCGCCGGTGGTGCCAGTAGTCTGAGTGCCTCCTCCGAAGAGAGATCCGCTGTTAGAAGTGTTGGTGGTGCCAAATCCACCGGGGCGAGTCTGACCGCCGAAAAGGGCATTAGGTTGGGTTGTGGTATTGGTTCCGAATCCTAATAAAAAGTAAGTGTTAGTAAACACGATCAATCCCTTCAATGAAGCAATCAAGCAAGTGCAAATTGATAAAGAGAGGTCCTCGGGCGCATCTCGACCAAGATGTGGGCAAGTCGCAGGGTAGTGGCAATTCCAGGAGGGCCACGAGCGATCACTCCAGAGGGGGCCGAAGAGCAAGTTCACGGATTCCACGTGCGCGATCAGTGCGGGAGCGTCTGAATCTCAAGTCCATTTGCGGCAACGGGAATCTCGCCAGGGAAAATCGAGAGAGCAGCGCAAAGCTCAATATGATTGAGCACGTACCTCCGCCAGTGCCGGAACCGGTTCCGAAGCCAGTAGATGTGTTGGAAGCGCCACCGCCGAAGGCGCCACCACCTGAAGTGCCAGATGTGGCACCTCCGAACGGGGATGCTGTCGAGCCAAAGCCTAGATGACGGAGGGGATCGCGGTCAGAGAGACTTGGATTCGAAGAAGCCCTTGCATTCCTTATCTTGTCGTGGTGTCGCTAATGCATCCAAATGGTCCGCAGGTGATTTTCGATCGCACGGCGAAGGTTGCTATGCTGATATTTTTCGCCTTGCGCGTGGCACCATCGCGGGTCGGAATTAGGAGCACCGGTTGTCGAGATAGGGAAAATCCGAGGACAAGAGTAGGGGAGAGAGATGGGAATAGGGGCTGGAAACACAAGGGGAATCCGAAAAGGGGAACAGGGAAAGACCTACCTCCAGTGCTAGTGCCAGATCCAAAGCCAGTGCCAGTGCCAAAGCCGCTGCTTTGGTTGTTCTGACCGAACCCTCCAAATCCGAAAGACATGATGTCGGTTGGAGTTTGTCGGGTGTTCACGAAGTCATAGGTTGATTGCGCGCAGTTTCGAGAGAGTGCAGATTAATAGAAGAAGAATTGCGAGCAGGAGTTGCGCGGGGATGAAGAAGAGAGGGAGAAGACGCGACAGAAAAGAAGAGCTAAGTTTGCCGGAGACCTGTGTTAGGTAAGGTCCGGGCAATGCTCTGTCACGTGATAGCTGCCTAAATCGGATTTTTCTCCAATGAATGCGGTTCAGAGCAAGACAATAGCGGACAATACACTTGTCTTCGGTCTGTTTATTGACAAATGACTCATTGATTGTCAAAGCAGCTCGAGGTGGGATCTTTCATTGTTTAACGAGTATGTATTGTCATTCACAGGTGGTCCGGAGGTGAAACACACTCGCACAGGTGATGTATACATTCCCTCGAGCCTAGTTTATAGCCCAGAATTCCCTAAACTCTCAATTTTTACGATTCTTATTATATTTGTGACTTGTAAATGATCTTCGAACCATTCCTGCCTACAACAATTCGACCCAAATCTTACTTCCAACGAGTGTACATGATTGATCTCTATTATTACAGAGCCTTCCAAGGGTTGAAATGAAAAGAATGGTATAGGCCCAGATATATCGAGCACCTTGTAACCGACAGTATCATATATGTTGTAGTAGCGTGTCATTTTACATCCAATCATCTCGAATCTTAGATGTGATCGCTACAGCCACGTGCGCATATCAGCTGGTCCCATGCAGGACCACAACAGGCCGTCGGACATCCATGCCCCGGAGGCAACTATAGACTACCATTAATTAGTCAATCCCCAAAAGATAATTGGAAATAAGTCATTATCTGCGAGAATTGCACATTATTCTCTGTGAGATCGCATGCCAGTGCTGATATACTCATTAAGCGGGATGAGACTGCAGTATACCCTTGTACGGTAACACTACAAAACAGCAGCGACTACTACTATGTATGTACATATATGCACCCGTGGACATGTGAGAATTCGTATGTAATCTGCTGGAGGTTACCAGTAGCGTCGAGTCAAAACCTTTTGACATACACTTCCATACAAGTCACGAGAAATCTCAGTTCTGTCAAAGAACACGCTCCACCGTCCAGTTGTGAACTCCATCCCGCAGCTGCTCGCGGTCTTCGAAAAATGGCTTGAACACCTTCTGAATGATGGTATCGGGATGGTAGCCCTCGGTGAAGGCCCCAGTTTCTGGGTCAACAATGCGCCCTTTAATCAGCGGCATACCGACCACAACCTGGGAAGCCTGAGGAAGCGCCTGCGCAAAGAGGCGACTGAGTGTTTGCGACGCTGCCTTGGCAGCAGACAGCGAAGAGACGCCCACCTGCGGCTCCTTGTCAAGTGTACCGCCGGTGACCAGGAAGAGCGGCAACTCGCCCTTGGAGACATGATCTGTGTTGGCGTTGCGGGTAAACCACTGGCCCGCGACGAGGGTGCCGATTGCGGAGACTCGGAGGTCGAGCTCCAGCATCTCTGGTGTGACCTCGGTGATGTGCGACTCGGCGACGCGGGCGGCATTGTAGTGCAGGACGTCCAGCTTGCCACCGAGCTCTTGGGCACACCAGTCCAGGGCGGCTGTGAGGCTGTCAGGGTTGCCGGCATCGGCGGTGCGGTAGACCACTTTGGCGTCGGGGCTTGTCTGGGCGGCTTTGACCTCGTCGGCGATCTTGGATAGGCTGTTCTCGGAGCGAGACACGAGGGCGATGTTCCAGCCAGCGCTTGCGAGCCACAGAGCAAGCGACCGAGAGATGCTCGAGCCTACGCCGACGATGGCGATGGTGCGATTCGGGCTAACGCTCATGATGGTGATGATATTTTGAAGTTCTGACAATCTTGATCAAGTGTTATGACGGTGCATGCCAGATGCAGGCATCGTTGCCGATTTTATACAAAATGTCCTACTAGACTGCCCTATCGGGGACTTTGTTCGAAAGTTCGAGTCCACCCAAAAATGGCAGCCTGATTATACGAATGTCGCCGAGCCGGCTGCATTGTTGCACCGATCTGTGTACCTCAGCCTCCTATCAAAAGAAGCCTAGAACCCTTGGCTATATACAGTTTGATCATGACATTGCTGCTCTCAATATACAGACTGTCATCTCACTGAATTAGCGCACTGCTGTCAGCTTTTAGCTCTTCTCGTCGTTGTCATTTCTTGTCATTTCTCACCGAGTCTTTCCGATCTCTCATGTTGAAGGTATACGAAAAAGAAGCATAAATCGAAAGGCTGAACCAGTAACTTGGAAGAATGTATTTAGATTTAGTATTATCTTGTTGTAAAAAATTATCAAACACAAATATTAATAAAGCAGTTTTAAAAGCTAAATTTAAAGGAGATGAAGAAATATTAACAAATATATCTTCTAATATAGAACTATTTATACCAAATATATTATATAATATATAACATTATACTGGAAAATAATAAATAACCAATTTATTTAAATATTAAATTTAATTAATAATTATTATAATTTAATATTAAAAAAAAATAACAAAATATTAATATTTTTCTTAAAATATTAAAGATATAAATATTTAATAAATATACTCAATATTATATATTGAAATTTTTTATGTTTAATTTAGCTAAGCAAGTAGAGAATACAAAGGCGTTTGAGAGAACAATCATTAAGGAACTCGGCAAATTGAGGTTTAACACAATTTAGAATTAAAAGATTATTTGCATATTCAGCTAAGAAGAAAAATACAAATAGAAATTATAATTTCTATTCTTAATAAATATAATAATTTATTTATATTAGTTGTATTTACTTTATTTGCATTATTAAATAATAATTTAACATCAACTAAATAAATAATTTATCATTTATTTATTAATAAGTTATTATTTATTTAATAATAACTTATTCTTTTTTTTTTTTTTAAGTTTTCTAGGATAAAAACCAGTTAAATTCAGTATTAATAATGTTATAATAAATATTAATATGTGAAATGTTTGTAAAAACACCAGTAATTTTTTTAAATACTTGGCCAAATATACTTTTATTTCCATTTTTCTCAAAAAATTTTTATATATTAAATAAAAATAATCATCCTAAAATTTCACTCTTATAATTAGTAAGATGCTTCTTCCCATGTATAAAGAAGATAGACAAAACATTTCTTTACTCTCTGCAGTATACAAAATTGGAATTTTCATATTCATAGTATTTTTCATGTACTATTTTTGTTCTCACACATACATGCTGTATAGAACGCTGTTTCTATAATCAACAAATTGCCACCCACGGTCCGGGGCCGGGTAGATAGGCATTATCAACAGTTGGTGGTATACAGTTGGAGGACGACTCTAGCAACAACTACATTGAAAGATTTTCGTCAAGTACCATACTTTACCAAATGGCAATTTTGCACGTGGTCCAGTTTGGTTTCAAGCAGGATGTTGCTCCAGCCACCCAGCAGGAGCTAAGTGACAAAGCCGCCGGTTGTTGTTGGACAGCCACTAATTGAGTCTACCTGTGGCCATAGCTTCTGCAAGAATTCTTGACCCTTCCGCAGAAATGCAAAGATGCGTCACAGAACGTTTATATTAGAAGCATACGCGCGGGAACCCAGTGCAGTCCTGCACCAACATCTGTATGGTTTCAAGTCATGATCCATCGGATGCCTTCTACCACATCCCCCGGCCCCCTATAAGTAGCTCAAGGCGCATTCAACGGCGTCATCGAGTTCCGTCAATGGCTCCACCCGTAAAGATGCTCTTATACCTAGGTACGATCCATATTGATGAGTCAAAGGAGAGAGCCGAAGTATACAAGAAGGCAAAAAATAATACTATTCACATCGCTTCTGAGCGAGCCAAGGGAATCTCAAGTACAAGCAGTGATTCTGAAAACCGGCCAAAAAAAGAAAAGAAAAGAAAACCACCCGCATGGTCAAGTCCGATTCCAGCATAAACCAAGTGGACCGAAGTCGAGGGCGTATGATCCGCAGAGGACCATCATACTACTTCCAAAATTCACCAGAAATTTTGCTCTCCGACGTCATTATCATCATATTCATAGACTTTCACTTTACTTCTGGCGAGCACTGTGGACGGTTTCTATGATCTTGTCCACGACACTGGGGTCGGACAGCTGTGAAGAATATTTCGTTAGCTATTGTTCGGACGATACGATTGCGAGTACTATCTTGCTGAGAGATGATGCTTACCGTTGATGTATCACCGAGGCTGTCCTCCTCGCCACTGAGAATCTTCCGGAGGATTCGGCGCATGATCTTGCCACTGCGGGTCTTGGGGAGGTCATCCACGACGAAGACAGCCTTGGGGGCGGCGAAGGGACCAATGGACTTGCGAACTTGCATTGCAAGGTCCTTGCTGATCTGATCTGTGGGCTTGCCCTCCTTGAGAGAGACAAAGGCATTGACGGCCTGACCGGTCAGCTCGTCGGCAATACCAACGACAGCAGCCTCGGCAACGGAAGCTGTTCGTAGTTAGTTTGGGCTCAGTTCCAATTTTTGGCAGGTACTGTGGTTGGACTTACGGTGCTCGAGAAGAGCGGCCTCGATCTCAGCGGTGGACAGACGGTGTCCAGAAACGTTGACGACATCGTCGACACGACCGCGGATCCAGTAGTAGCCGTCGTGGTCACGGCCAGCACCATCTCCGGTGAACTATATATGAGTTAGTATCGATCCTGCAAGTCAGGTTGCGAGGCGTCTTACGTAGTAACCCTTGTACACGTTCAAGTAAGTGTCCATGTAACGCTTGTGGGCACCCCACACGGTGCGGGCCATGCTGGGCCACGGCTGTTTAAAGGCCAAAACACCCTCGACATCATTGCCGACAATCTCCTCTCCGGAGACGGGGTCGATAATGGCAGGCTCGATACCGAAGAAGGGCAGGGAGGCACTGCCGGGCTTGGTGGGGGTGATACCGCCGAGAGGGGTGATGACGTGTGAGCCGGTCTCGGTTTGCCAGTATGTCTACAGATCCAAAAATTAGAAGTTATTCCAAAAGGTCCAAGGGTACTGGGGAACGAACGTCGCAGATGTGAGCTTCCTCCTTGCCAACACACTCGAAGTACCACTTCCAGACTTCCGCGGCAATGGGCTCTCCGACGGAGCCAAGAATACGCAGACTGTGCATCTTGTGGTGGATGTGCTCATCTCCAGCGCGCTTCAGCAGACGCAGAGCGGTGGGTGCAACGTAGAATTGTGTGACGTCGTGCTTGTCAATGACATCCCAGTAGCGGGAGAAGTTGGGGTAGGCAGGGGTACTCTCGAACACGACGGTGGCGCAGCCAAGCAGTAGAGGGGCGTACACGACATAGGTGTGACCAGTAATCCAACCGACATCACCACCGCAGAAGTAGCGATCATCATCGTGGATATCAAACACGTACTTTCCAGTCATGGCCGCACCGAGCAGATAACCGGCAGTGGTGTGCATAACACCCTTGGGCTTGCCGGTGGAACCGGAGGTGTACAACAGGAAGAGAGGATCCTCGGAGCTGACCGACTCAGGGGCGAGGTAGTTGGGGTACTTCTCGACCTCCTCGTGCCACCAAATGTCACGGCCAGCGGTCCAGGGCACCTCGGCACCGGTGCGCTTGTACACCAGCACGGTGTGCACATCGGGGCACTGCTTCATGGCCTCGTCCACAATCTTCTTAGTGCCAATGATCTTGCCACCGCGCTTGCCCTCGTCGGAGGTAATGATGACCTTGGAGGAGGCGTCCAGGACACGGTCCCGGAGGGAGTCGGAAGAGAAACCAGCGAAGACAACGGAGTGCACGGCACCAATACGCGAGCAAGCCAGGAAAGCGATTACGGCCTCGGGAATCATGGGCAGGTAGATACCGACCGTGTCGCCCTTCTTGACACCACGCTCCTTCAGAGTCCAGGCAACCCGGGACACCTCGCGCATCAGCTCTCCGTAGGTGATCTTACGGCCCTCGTTGGGCTCGTCGGCCTCATAAATAATGGCGACCTTATCTGGGTTCTTGAGGGCATGGCGATCGACACAGTTGAACGATGCGTTCAACCGACCCTCGACGAACCAGGCATTGTCGCCGTTCTCAAACGAGCCGTGATGTGTGGTTTCAAAGTCCTTGTCAAATGTGAGGAGCTCGCGGGCCATGCGTGCCCAGAAGGTGTCGGGGCTCTTGATTGATTCTTCGTAAAGCTTCTTGTACTCCTCAATGTCCTTGATGTGAGTGCCGGAGGGGTGCTTATCGTGGAACGCCTTGGGGACGTGGAAAGTGTCGACCTCGTGTGCCTCATGCACCTATATCACCAGTTAGCCTATAATACTTCGGTCACCAGTGCGACACGGGTCTGGTCATCTCGGTCTGGAGGTCGGTGATTCTTACCACTGCGGGCTTGGGAGGCTGAATTGGGCCGTCCGACATGATTGCGGTAGTCCAATGGGAATAATAAATGTGGGGGATGAACTATATAATATACTAAGAGTAATGATCAAACAGGGTATGTATAGCAATTAGAGAAGATATTAGAGAAGAGAAAGAGAAAAAGAAACTCAAGGAGGGGGGACTCGCGACAATATTAGTAGTCCAGCTGTCCCGGGAGGATGTGCCACTTCCCTTTTCATCAGTGGTCCGTGCCCCTTACAATAAATTACAATACCACTTCAAACTACCCAACTCCGGCTGTCTCGCTAGCCGCAGACGGCCTAGAGAAAGTACATTGTGCATGGGACATTCGGACGATCCACTCTCATCTCCGAATCAGGAATAAGATACATTCCGAATACGGTCCAATTCAGTAAATTTCAGTAAATTTCAGTAAATTGCCTTGTCCCATACGAGTTTGGGTTCGGCCATGCGGGGGTTCTTTCCGTTGCTCCGGGGTAAGCTTACCCCTCCAAAGATTTCGCCTCAGATCAGCTCCCCTCATTGGCGCGTTTATAGTCGGGAAGAAACGCCAAGTTTAACCGACCACAGCCCAGTTGTTCTCGTTGAACCCTTTGTCCGAGTCCAACACAACCTAGGTACTTCAGCCAAGGTCCGGGGTCGCGGATCAGGGGAGAAGTCAGTTTCAATACAAGCGTATCCTCGAGCCCCGCCAATTTTTTAACGCAGAGAAGAGGCCCGAGAAAAGACCGCGTTTACTCCATTCTTTGCTCAATGTCCCAACAAAACATATATTGTACAAGAAAATTCTCATTCCACGGGGGAAGGGCCGGAGATGCACAGAGTTAACATGTTGAGAAAAGCACTGTATTTCGCGCCAAACCCGTCCAGTGCCGGTCCACTTAAAGTCACACATGCGCTAAATTCACCATGCGGCCTTGTCTGTCGTACGTATGTCGTATACTTAGACTAACGGCGCGCTAACGCGTGGACCACATGACATTTAGACGGGGCCGGAGTATCATTAAGCTCGACACCCTTTGGACTACTATTATAAATATTGTACGGTTGAATATACTGTTACGACATCTACAACAGTCAAGGAGCTGTTCAGACGTAGAGGAGCCAACCAAGTTCCCAGAAGCTACGCACCCAAAGCTGAATCTACTTAAAAACTGCCTAGCCAGGCAGAAACAAACATCAGGCCGTCATATCCTAATGTCGAAAAGCTAACGTAAGGGCAGGGCCTGGGTTTAGACTAGACACTAGAGACAGAGAGAGCTGGCTATTTTGATTACCTATCCCTGGTTCCTATCTAGCATCAAAGGGCCACATCTTGTCCGCCTTCGCTACTGTCATGTCTTCGCCATGGGACTCGGCTTCTTTGGCAGTCTGTATCCATTCATCATACGCTGCGCGATGAGCTACCCTCGCAGCGTCCCACGCATCATTCGAGATCCACCCGTCAGAATTTGTATCAAGGTTGTCTCTTAGCCATGACTTGAGTGCTTGAACAGCCTCAAAATCTTCATAGTCTCGAGCATGCTGTTTCAATTCCGCTTCTGTGGGAGAATATGGACATGAGCCCTCTAGCCCCAGTTCCGCCCAGCGAGCTGAAAGCTCAATTAACTCTTGGCGGACAGCGACAGCCGAGTCTCTCCAACTTGTGTGACAGTAGTGGAAGAGTCGAAAAAGAGTCGGATCAAGTAATCTTGCAGGACGAAGTTTAGGAACAAGGGCCGTCATGACCACATCATATGTTTGATAACAGACGGATGCATCCTTTAGCTCTCGTTCCTTTTGTCTAGAAATTTCGGTTTCATTTTCTTCGTTCTCGAGTGGATCTGCCTCGGGGACCCTTGGGAGTGCAGCGAAATCAGGTGTCTCGTTGGCATAAATGAACGCGGGCTCAATGCTGGTTGATTGCCAATCTATCAGGCCAGTAATAACGGTTGGTTCTTCGGCAGAGACGTAGATATTCCTCTTGTGAAAATCCGGGTGAAGCAGAGCTGGTGTAGCAGCGTCCTTAACGCGTTCATCTTCACTCAACTTTTGTATCACCTCTCGACTTGTTTTCAATAGACGGACGTGATCTTGAATTGATCCTTGATATGGCAGAAGCTTGCGATTATTGACGGCTTCTTGGGGCAAACGAGAGAAACCGGTATCTATCAAACCTCGACAATAACTTGTGAGGTCTCTCCAAGGTCCGCAATTGGGACTTGGGCCACGGTAGAGTTCATGTTCCCCGGGATTTCGGTTCCAGAAAACCGGACTGCAATGTGGTCCCACACAGAACCCCTGCTCGAATGGAATCTTTAAGTCCGAGTCTAGAGGTGCATCTGCGAAGTATAGACTGCCATAGGCCGGGAAGTCTAGGGAAGCCATCTTTTTCATTGTCAATGAAAGCGCTTTGGTGCACAGCATATGTTGTTCCGGGTTCATTTTATGCCACTCTTGATGTAGTTGAACACCCGCTACATGCTCCTGGATAATATATTCAGTTCCAGCCGGATTGGAAGGATCATCATTCCAGTCGAGAATTTTCGGTATCGGAAGCGAGATCTTGGATTGTACTATACCGACATGAATTAGTGAGCATGTCAGAGCCATACCCTCAAGGACAGGGGATGCGGCTTAGCCTTACAATAAGTGATAGTTGCAACTTCAGAGTTGGTTGTTAACCTTGACGGGCCAGCAATAGGCATAGGTACTCTTGCCACAACACATGATCCATTGTCCATTGTTAAAAGGAAGACTCTGTTGAACCCACCTTCTCGCTTCTCATATTTGACAACGCTGGTGGCTCCTGGACATGTGTAAACAGCCCGCTCACACAGCGCTGAGAAGTCAAACATAACGTGGCGAGAGTTTCGCTCAAGCTCATCCCGATTGAGCCATCTTCCACCGGTGTACGAATGCGGATCATATCCTACAATGCGAAGTCGGGGATAAATTAACACCTTGGTCAAGGCCGGTGAGTGTATGCTACTAACGACGAGTCAGTTCTTGCGAATCTGTTCCTGGGGATGTGCTGTCGAGCCAGGTATGTGGCGAAGGTGCGCTGTTCTTGTTTCCCATGTCGGATAATGTCCGAGATGGGCAACGGAATCGACAATGCTGAATTATTGACGAGGGGGCTCCCAACCGCCGCCAGAGTCGGAGCATATCAGACTGCTGGTCTTCCTTTTCCAGATTGTCAGCTGCAGGGAGCTCGAGATTGGAGGTCTGAAACTCCCCCTGCATGCGGCCGATTGTTTTACCGTCTTGGCATTCATGCAGATGCTGAAACTTGTGAACACTAGGGTTTTGGATGGTTGGGTTTTGGATGCTGTACTTGTGGATAATGGATTTGGATTCTTCTGAGTGAATATTTGTGATTGAAAAGCAGTTGGTCGCTGTTTGATGGAATTTTATGCTTGAGGCTGAACTGAGAATTGATGGACTTGTGAGTACTCGAACGGTATTGGATGCTATTGGATGTTTTGAGAGTGGAAAGGGGTTGGTCGTTGTGATTGAATAGGATTTGTTTGCGAATTCACTAGGCTGCGGGTTTGAGTGAATAGGGCTGGGTTTGCCTTATGTACTCAGTCGGGTCAGTAATGGCTAGGGATGGTCCACCTCTAGGGTCAGAACATTAATTCCACGTTCACACTAGCCTATGAGGTCGGATTACTGTTGACTCCCGAGTGACTATAGTATAGACGAGAACACTCGGTTATATTCGAGCTAGACCCGTCTTTCGAGACAGCGAGAAAAAAAAGACAAATCACCTTGCCATCCATTTCCCCCAGATATGACCCCGTTAACCTTGGAACTTGCCAATGGCCTTATGTTGTAGGTATTTTGGGCCATTACCTCCAGGGCTGCACATGTGGAAATCATAGTATCTAATCCAATAATCAGCCTAGCGACTTCGATCATTCCTGCGACCGTATCCACACCTGTTATGGGAAGGCGCTGCTAGTGTCATATATTGGTGAGTGGTCTCGGACCTTAAAGAGGACGATTTCTAACCCAACAAGACCCTTTTACATCCAAACTCCTCAGCTACAGCCATCTGCTTCAAATTAGACAGGCCATTCTAAATAGACCGGCTGTTTGACCGGTGTGACTTTGTCCGCAAAATGTACGGCACAAAAGGCGCAACACGCGCCCTTCATTCCAATGCCCGGCAGTTCTCTACTGCCACTCGACTACAAGTGTCAGGTCTCAAGATTGATTCGGACCGCTTATGGAACACCCTTCACGAGACATGTCAATGGGGTGCTGCGCATCGCTATGGCGAGTATGTACCAATCTCCTACACGGTCACTGAACACAATCTAACAACATAACAGAAAGCCAACTGATACAGGGATGGCTCGTCTGACTCTCAATGATGATGATGCCCGCGTTCGTCGGTGGTTCGGCGCTGAAGTCCAGAAGCTGGGCTGCTCTCTTTCTGTGGACCAGATGGGAAATATGTTTGCGCGGCAACCAGGGCGGTTGAACTCGGCTGCTCCAATGATCGCAATGGGAAGTCACCTCGACACCCAGCCGCGAGGTGGTCGGTACGATGGTATTCTCGGTATCATGGCTGCCCTTGAAGTCCTTCGGACGATGAAGGAAAGTGGGTTCCAGACTAACTATGATGTCGGAGTGGTCAACTGGACCAAGTAAGTATAGAAATCTGCTTTATCGTGCCATTTGGGATTGTTACTAACGAATCCACAGCGAGGAAGGTGCACGATTCCCCAAATCCATGTGCTCATCGGGTGTTTGGGCTGGTGCCATCCCGATCCAACAAGCTTGGGACCTGCGCGATATTCACGATCCAAGTGTGACTCTCCGCTCCGAGCTTGAAAGACACGGATATTTGGGCGATATTGCTTGTTCTAGCGATCCAGCAACCGGATACCCCCTAGGAGCTCACTTCGAGCTGCACATTGAACAGGGCCCAATTCTCCCGGAAAATAACCGATCAATCGGTGTTGTCCGGGGCGCCCAGTCGTATAGATGGTTGAATATGACCGTTCAGGGTCAGGATGCGCACACTGGAACAACACCGCTTAGTGCCCGCCGGGATCCATTGCTTGCATCATCTAGGATGATCACCGCTTCGCATGATATTGCTAAGCGACACGACGCGCTAGCCTCGACTGGTATTATCCGGGTTCCATCAAACGCGTCTACGAACACCATCTCATCCCAGGTAACCTTCACTCTTGATATCCGACACCCGCAGGATAGTGTGGTACACGCCGTGCAGGACGAATGTCTCAAGGCATTTGAGGCTATTGCATTGCAAGATGGCAAGGGTGTGTCCTTCGACTGGACGTTGGATACGGACTCGCCGGCTGTCAAGTTCGACGACAACTGCGTGGCGTCGATCCAGGCCGCGGCGGACCAGCTGGTTGGTCGTGAGAAGTCGATGCTCATGACTAGTGGCGCCGGTCATGATACTGTTTATACTAGCAAGCACTGTCCCTCCGCGATGATCTTTGTCCCTTGCCGGGATGGTGTGAGCCACCACCCGACAGAATATTGCAGTCCACAGGATTGGTAAGTCTTTTTTTCCCCTTGGAGTTCTCCAGAATCTGACAATCGCAGTGCTATGGGCACACAAGCTCTTCTTGAAGCTGTTGTTCACTACGATAAATTCAGGGTAGAGGCTGAAGGGCAAAAGTAATCGGTATTTCCAAATAAATTGGCGTTAAGCAGACCTAGTTCAATTATGCTATATGGGAAGGCTGCCACCATTATGTAGACAAAAGCAAGTATACTGAGATTGAAAACTCCAAGATATTCGAGTCCTACATTTATACCAAACTGTGTACAAGCGCTAGCGCAGATTCCCATATAGATGATCCCTGCCAAATGGAACAAAGAGAATGTAGGCCCTTAAAGATTTCCATTAATCCCACAAAAAAAAAAAAAAGGGTTAAAGGCGTCGGTGTTGTGAGAAGGCTCAGATTGCAGGCAATGACACGGCAATAAATAAAGTATCTGCAATGTACACAGATAAATTGACTACTAAGCATATGCAAACGTATACCAACATGTCATCACGACGGTCAATCTACTTCAACCCCGCGGCCGCAAATGCGAGCAGTGCCTCCCCGCAAATCGAAGGCCTAACGGCATTCCACCAATCTTTCCCCAACTATGCTCCAACCCCACTAGTCCAACTCCCAGAGCTCGCGGCTGAGCTAGGCGTTGGCAACGTTCTCGTGAAAGACGAGAGCAGCCGGTTCGGCCTACCTTCATTCAAAGTTTTGGGCGCGTCATGGGGATGTTTCCGAGCGATTGCAGCGCAACTCGGCATGCCCTCTACGGTCTCGCTCGATGAACTCTCAAACCGAGCGAAAGAAGCATCAATTATCTTGACGACTGCCTCGATGGGAAACCACGGACGGGCGGTTGCGTTTATGGCTCGACTTCTCGGCATCGAGGCGCGGATCTTCGTTCCTCGGTCTCTGAACCAGTGGACTCGGGATCTTATCACTGGAGAAGGGGCTCGGTTGATTGTTGTTCAGGGCGATTATGATCAGGCGGTGCAGAAGGCTGTGGATGAGACGCGTGTGGGACAGGGTGTAATTATCATTCAGGATACGGCGTTTGAGGGGTATGAAGATGTCCCTTCGTGGGTCGTCGAGGGATATTCTACCATGATGCACGAAGTCCAGAATGAACTTTCTCGGCTTGGTCTGTCGGGTAGTATGATGATCACCCCTGCTGGGGTGGGCAGCTTAGCGCATGCAGTCGCGAAGCATTGCAAGTCACAGAGCACGCCCATGTCTGTGGTCGCCGTTGAGCCTGACACGGCTGCCTGTTTATCTTCTAGCTTGACTGCTGGAAAGCCGGTTACTGTCCGAACTTCTTCTACGATTATGGATGGTATGGATTGTGGGACAGTATCTTCTACTGCCTGGCCCGATCTGCAGCGTTTGGTTGATGCCTGCCTCACCGTCTCATCCTATGAGAGCCATTGTGCTGTGCAATATCTGACTTCCAAGTCTGTGGCTGCTGGCCCATGTGGAGGTGCATCGTTGGCTGCACTGCGACGACTGGCTACATCGAAAGAGGCCAGCTCACTTCTCAACAAGGATTCTGTGGTCATTCTTCTAAGCACTGAAGGTGCGCGCGAGTATCCAGTCCCAAAAGACGTCTCCGTTGACGATGTTGTGGGCTTAACCCAAACTCTCACTCAAATCAACTCTTCCAACCCAACCTTGTCTGTAACAGACGGCGTGGGTGAGACCGAAATCGCAAACTACCTGGCCGCCTGGTTCACCCATCGAGACATTGAGTATCACTGGATTGAGAAGGTCGCTGGACGACCATCCATTGTGGGAGTCTTGCGAGGCAGCGGAGGTGGCAAGTCTCTCATGTTCAACGGCCACACAGACACAGTCAGTCTCTCCAGCTACGAGGCAGATCCCTTGTCCGGATGTATTGGAACCAAGGATGGCAAAGAGGTTGTCTTTGGCCGGGGCTGCCTCGATATGAAGGGGGGGTTTGGCTGCAGGATTAGCTGCGCTTGCAGCAACCAAAGCTAGCGGCCGCGTACCTCGGGGTGATGTCATCGTGGCTGCAGTATCAGACGAAGAGGATGCTTCACAGGGAACTCAGGATATTATTGAGGCTGGCTGGCGTGCTGATGCTGCTGTACTTCCCGAGCCAACTCAAGGCGCGATCCTTACTGCCCACAAGGGATTCGTGTGGGTAGAAGTCGATATCCTAGGAGTTGCTGCGCATGGGTCCGACCCTGCATCAGGAGAAGATGCCATCCTGTATGCCGGATCCTTTTTGCAGGCTTTGGAGAAGTACCAATCACAGCTTCCAGTAGACGATCTCTTGGGTCAGGGTTCGCTACACTGTGGCTTAATCCGGGGTGGTGAAGAGCCTTCATCCTATCCTGGAAAGTGCACTATCACCGTCGAATTCCGCACTGTTCCAGCCCAAACGAAACAGTCCATCCTAGGAGACATCAGCGCACTGCTGAAAGAGATCGCCGAGCAGAAATCTGGGTTCAAATACTCTGAGCCGCGCATTACCATGTCGCGCCCTACACAGAAGGTGGATGCTAATCATCCGTTCGTGGAGAAAGCAACTGCTTGTACCACTGCTGTGCTGGGGAGCAAGCCTGCTGTTAAGGCTGGCCCGTTCTGGACTGATGCCGCCCTGCTCGGTGCTGTGGGTATCCCGTCCATTGTGTATGGCCCGGCAGGAGAGGGCCTCCATGCGAAAGAGGAATGGGTTGAAGTTGAAAGTCTTCAACAGTTTGAGAAGGTGTATACTCGACTTGTGCAGGACTTTTGTTATTGAATATAGACGTCTGTATATAAGTAGAGCTCAGAGCAAAGTTCAAAGTTCCTTGTGCATGCTTGATGTTGTGTAGCAGCCGAAGACAGCTTGAGAAAAATGCATTATTTGATAAGTGAATAACTTTAATAAAAACAGCCAGGTGTGGTTGTTGATTCTTCCAAGCTTGTAGAGGAAGCGTTGTGGCTGGTGTTCTTATCGCCACAGGACTAAACAGCCGGGGCTGATCGGCCACATCCAGGCCACCTTCGCCGAACGACATCCCACTTATTATCGCTATATCTAGCACGCCCATCCCCGTCCTTTCCTAGTTCCAGCAGCTATAGTCTGTTTTCGAAGATCCCGCAACGATGGCAGATGAATCACCAGCACAGCGATCTGCCCGCCTGCGCCGCGAGCGCCGCGAGGCAAAGATCAAGGAAGGAGGCTCAGCACGCCTGGACAAAATCACCAGTCTCAGTGGACGCACGCCGCAAGCTGGTAAGAACCGAAAACCGCATCCCCAGCTCTAGCCAAGGAGCTCCCGATACCAAAGCAGACATACCCTCTCATCAGCCACGCCAGTACAAACAAGGCTAACCAAAGTCAACTACAACAGACCGCGAAGTCTCTCCATCCCCTCAGGCCCAGCGCGCAATGTCCGCGTCTCCCTCTCCAGCACCGCAAAATCCCCAGTTCCGACCCTCACCCTCGCCTCAACCAGACATGCAATCACCGGAAGCGATCCGCGCCCAGCAGGAAGCGTTCTTTTCGATGCTCCGACAATCCGCACCGGCACAAGGCCAGGGCCTGCATCCCGACCCGCAAGCGCCAAATGACATCCAGACACAGCAAGAAGCGTTCCGCGCAATGTTGAGACAATCCGCACAGGACCAAGGACAGGGCCAGCCGCCCGACCACGCCGAAGACCCCACCGTCGAACTTCTGAACTCTCTCATGGGTGCTATGCCCGGCGGTGGCCCCAATGCCCCGGCAGGAGCACCTGGCAACCAAGCCACGCCCGGATTCTCACCCGCTGCTATCGCATCAATGCTCGGCGTGCCGCCTTTCATCGCCAATATGCTGGGTGGAGCGACGCCGCCGACAGAGGCGGAGCAGAAGCGCACTCGGATTTGGAAGACGCTGCACACTGTTTTTGCTTTGGCGGTTGCTGTTTACCTGCTGTTCACTATTGGGACTTCGGTTGCGTTGTTCGGTAGTCCCCCGCCCAAGCCTGCGACTGCACAGAATCCCTTTGCGATCTTTATGACGGGAGAGCTGCTGTTGACTGGCGGTAAGGTGCTGCTTGGTGGGCAGTCGGGTGGTATGGGAATGGCAGTGCAGCTTTTCAAAGATGTTGTGAGGGATGGTAGCCTTCTGCTGTTTATGTTGGGCATGGGGACTTGGTACAATCGCGAATGGCAGACTACGACATACTAGAGTAGCTTGAGTATGTAGCTTCGTTAACGATCAGCGCGGTATGAGCATTTCAATGGCATATATTATGTGATTATTATTTCATTATTCGTATACAACTTTTTGATAGACGCTATATAGATATGTTTGCGATAGTTCGCTGAGATGGTGGGACCGCGTTGCGTAAGACACCCAAGGCAGACGCATCCAGACCCCAATCACCTTGCCATTGGTCCATACGAGACCCTTTCTTGAAATGACCGGCCAGATGCTCTGCCCGAGCTGGCCAGGTGGACAGTGAACATCCACAGAATCCACATCGGCTTTCGACGTTGACGCCCGATCCGCGCCAGGCTCCGAGGTCAGCCACGGGGACTTTGGTGCAACTGTGGAACTTGCGCAGATGCTGCCATAGATAATCCTTTCGACTGAATGTTCGCTCTTGGGCAGGCTTATCGGCACAAACTTGGAATTCATGCTCTTCCCAATGGGCAGGCGTTGGGAAGGGGACGTCGCAGAAAGGGCATTTAGAAAATTGGAGTTCGAACGCTTGTTGGACGTCGTTAAGATTTGGCGTGCAGACCCAGGAGTCAAGAGTGAGATGGACACTTTTCTCGTGCCGGGCCCAGTCGTGTTTCTTCTTGAAAGACTGCGTACAAAAAGTGCACTGGTAATGATAGTCTACGGCTGCTCGTTGCCGTCCTCGTATGCGTTTGGGTTTGATTTGTTTGGGAAGTAGTGGGAATGGCAGCCCCGTGTCTGCCGAGGAATGATAGCTCCATGCTGAAGAGGCGCTATCAGATGTCTCGGATGCCTTGCTCCCAATGCTCGATACCGAGGACGCCAAATGCGACGAGCTCTCGTCGAAATTGAAGAAATCCATGGCAGACCCATCGAGCTGGAACGGGTCAATGCTGTCGTCCGGCTCTACCGAGCCGGAGGCAATGGCATTTTGAATTGCTGTTTCTGGAACAGGTTCATCTTCTGGCGGGGAAGCCTGCCATCGCTCCATAGGAGTTAGGGAAGACAGCGTGCTGCTGACCATGGGGAGCCCGAGCGGGTACGGGATGTCGAAGAAAGTCCCACACTCTGGATCTTTTGTTTCTGACGGCGACGGGCGTTTGCAAACCAGGTTGATATGCGCTTTTGGGAGAAGCCAGTCTCGTGGGCCATCTGATTCTTTTGTGCATCTGTTGGATAAGGATAATCTTGATTTTGATAGAACCACTCACGGAGAACTCTAGCTCCTTTTCTGAGAAACTGTTTGGGTTCTTTTCGTTCATCACTATGGTCCACGGTGGTAGCGGGCAACGGATTTCCATCTTCTGGCACACCGTGGAGATGACCCAACACCGGAGAGAAAGTTTCAAAGCCCGACGGGAGGCGTTTCTCTCCCTTTGCTAAGCTGCATTCCCGGAAAAGGGCCACGCAGCTTGAGCAGGCATTTCTGGGATTTGGATTGGCAGGCGTGGTGCGAAGTATCAGACATTGCAGCCGATGCCTACGACAATGGGCGCATGACACGGGAGGACGATATGCCCCATCAAGCCACTGTGAGACATTGGTGAGGTTTGGTTGCAACAAGGATGGGTCAACATTTTCTTCTGCTAAAGTTGGAGAACAATCGTATACAATTTCTGGGGCCTTCAGTCCCTCATGTTCTTGATGTCCGCGTTGTGTATCGGCGGTTGATACGAGGTGTGACTCATGATTTGTCCACTGTGACCATTCTAGACCACCGATGTCTGAGAGAAATGGTTGGAATTCGTAGTCAGTATTTATACCAGGATAAGGGTCTTCTTGCATGAACCCGGTTGGCTCATTTGCATCCAGCATGCCCTCCATGTCTGATAGAGGCTGTGGTGATGGCTGCCATGTTGAAGGATTGATGGATGGCGGCTGTGGAGTCATGCCATGTAGCGATGCACAGAGTCGCCGGGATGTATGGAATGAACCCTTTCTTGTATATTGATATTAAAGTCCAAAATCCACGAGTAGCTTGGCTAAATCCGTTGCGTTCGTCCACGGGTGTCTTGCGATGCGGTGACAAAGGTCAGCGCTAATCCGAATTTGGGCCAACGAACGTTACTAGTCCAAGAACGGCAGGTACAGACCTGCACCTGCTGACATATGCATAGTATTATGGGCCGATCTCGGGAACAACCAATGTCTGATCGATGAATATCGAGGTCAGTGCTGTGAACCCCTGCTGTGCCTGCTACAACATAGACTTTCTCCGGACTTTTCATCTCTCCGTATCGTTCTCCTGAGGTTGGGGTAGTCTGAAGTTCCCCAATGTCTATTTACTTGATACCCCAACTGAACAACCTTTCGAAGAGACGACAGGGGGACAGGCCACGCCAAGATGAAGCAAATGTCAATATTCTGGTCTAATACAAAATCTATATGTTCCCAAGAGGACCAGTCAATCAATTTCTATGGATATCAATTTGGCAGTTTATCGCATGTTATTAACATCACAAGACCAAAACATTAGAGCTTGGTCGACGTGGAACAAGAACCACCACGTGTTAGGCATGATCTATAATCCGGGGGATAAAATACTAGGCGGAAATAACGGGGCCATTTTAATTAGTTAGTATCGGGTATATCTACCCAGCCTCTCTTAAGAAAGCCAAAACCCGGAGTTGGCTCTGTCCTCCGGAGTTCGGGTGGGGCGTTTTGAGTCGCCACTCGGTGACTCGGTGAGAAAGGCAAAATTCCGAATCCGCGCCGAGTCCGGGTGAAGAAACTAGGCCCGGGAAAAAAGGCTATTCGATATAAGAATAAAAGCCACAGCTTACAACGTCTTAATAACATATCTCTAGTTATATAAAACATATATGAAGATAGATTACTGCTTTTCCAACGGTCTCCAACCAAATAATAGCGATCTTCAACGAAACGATCAAGTGGGACTGTGCCCCCCCCCCAGTTAAACTGGAGCCAGAATTACCGGAGTACATAATTAGCTTTTACAAACCAATTTCTATCACCAATTAGAATGAATCAGCAAGGCAAACCCGCCAGATTCGGACACAGTCATTGGTGGATCCGTTGGGGTTGCATCGAATTTCTGCGGAACCTTCCATTTCTTCCCGTGGGGCAATTTTCTGAAATTCCCTGCTTAGGAAAGGCACGCGAGAACGGGGAAGCCTTTGAATAAGAGGGCCACATCTCCCACTGACCCTAACTAAACCTCATTAACCCCCCTTTAACCTCTGCCTTTCCCCCATCTTCAACATCCATGGAGGTCAACACAGCACCACCTGCTTATGAGCAGGATAAGATCGCTGAGCGGAAGGATCTGCCATTGGATGAGGAGGGCCAGCTCAAGTCTGGTGAGGTCCACGATGCGTTTGGCAACGAGGAGTACGCTGAGATTAAGTATAAAACCTTGAAGTGGTGGTATGTATCGTCTATCGTCGGGAACAGAGGCTTTATCAACCGTGCTAACGAGTGGTGTCTTCAGGCAATGTGGCTTGCTCATGATTTGTGAGTCAGTTTCACTGGGTGTGTTGTCACTGCCCGCAGCCGTCGCTACCCTGGGCCTTGTCCCTGGTGTCATCCTGATTGTCGGCCTCGGAATTCTCGCAACATACACTGGCTACAATATTGGCCTCTTCCGCGAACGGTACCCTCATATTCAAAACCTGGGTGATGCCGGCGAGATCTTGCTAGGCAAGTTCGGCCGTGAGCTGTTCGGTACTGGCCAGTTCCTCTTCTGTATCTTCGTCATGGGCAGCCACATCCTGACCTTCCGCGTCATGATGAACACACTCACCAACCATGGCGCCTGCTCCATTGTGTTCAGTGTCGTCGGTATGGTTATCTCGCTCCTCCTGTCCATCCCCCGTACAATGAAGGGCATGACTTGGATTTCATTTGCGTCATTCCTCAGCATCTTGAGCGCTGTTGTCATCACTATGGTTTCGGTGGGAGTCCAGAGTCACCCCGATCGTGTAATCCAGGCCACAGTCGAGACCAACCTGTACACCGCGTTCCAGTCTGTTTCAAACATCGTTTTCGCTTACTGCGCCCACGTCGCTTTCTTCGGTTTGATTGCCGAGATGGAGACGCCCCAGGATTTCAAGAAGTCCTTGTTCATGCTCCAGGGCTTTGAGATCGCCCTCTACCTGTCCGCCGCCGTTGTGATTTACTTCTACATTGGCACGGATGTGCATTCCCCCGCCCTCACCTCCGCCGGACCCCTGATGAGCAAGATCGCTTACGGTGTTGCTATCCCCACCATTGTCGGTGCCGGTGTTGTCAACGGCCATATCGGCTTGAAGTACATCTACTTCCGCCTCTGTGCCAAATCGGATCTGATGCACCAGCGCAACAAGCGTTCCGTCGGTCTTTGGATTGGTCTTGGTGTGGCTTGCTGGGTTGTTGCGTGGATTATCTCCGAGGCTATTCCTGTCTTCAGCGACCTGAACAGTTTGATCAGTGCTCTTTTCGCTTCCTGGTTCAGCTACGGTCTCTCCGGTATCTACTGGCTCCACCTCAACCGCGGCGAGTGGTTCGCCTCTCCCCCGCAAGATTCTCCTCACCATCCTCAACATCGGCATTGCCTGCTTCGGTTTGGCCCTGTGTGTTCTTGGCTTATATGCTTCTGGCACGTCTATCAGCAAGAACGCCAACAGCAACAGCTTCACCTGCGCCAACACGGATACTTAGATGACTCCATCTTGCTTCATCGCGCTTTATACTGCTTTTTATTGCTTCATCTTATTGATGTCACGCACACTGTATATACACACTGCATATAGACTATGCCAAGAGCGCACTGGCTGGCTCTGGAATATAAATAATAGAATACATTATCTTAACACGATTGCCTGTCCTGATTTTGCCTAGATTATACCTCTTAAGACCAAGAAAGGTATACCTTGCCGTTTCAAAAGTCCGTGTGTACGTATACACCTCGTATCTACAGACATGGAAGTCCTCGTGGGAAATTAGGCTCTAAGCAATATTGACCTTGAATGTAAGTTGCGCCGCACATTGATCTTATATGACAAGTCATAATAGCAATGCTCACTTACTCGACAGTGCATCGGGCACATTCCAGTCCGAATAGTCATTCGGTATAGCTGAGGTGGCCAGGAACTTAGAGGGAGATCTGTATGTCACTTTTGGACGTCTCTGTTGGGATGGTTCCATCCCCCGTAGACGCCTGTTTTTGCGGGCAGACCCAGCACTTGTTTGCTACATGCGGACTATAAAAGGCCTACTTTTGCTGTAGTGAATGATAAAACTTTCTTCCTTCTTTCTTCCCCCAGTGTGCGGGAAGCTTGTAGATGGAGTAGAAGACTCTTCTAGGCCAACGTGACTCTTTCTATTGTTTGTGCCTACGACAGCCACTGCCTCTGACACCACTTCAAGTCCGCAACCATGCCTTTCAGAAAATTCAGGAAGAGCTTGAAGAGACTATTTTCTTTCAAAGCGAGACGTGTTGTCCCTCCAAATGGAAACGATAACCTGCCTCAGGTGACTGAGACCGAGCGGGCTTCGAAAGTCTCTCAGGTCCCTTCGTTGGAGACCCTACCTGCTGAGCTCCGACACCATATTCTTTTGATAGTGGAAATCGACAGTCTGAAGGCCCTTGTGCAAGCCTCTCCTATTTACTTCCATCAATACCAACTAGATCGAAAGAAAATACTCTGTGGAAGCCTGGAGGCAACATTGGGTAACGCACTTGCTGACGCCTACGCCGTTCAGATATTCAGCTCCTCAAAATTGGCTCCGCCAAAAAACCCAGAAGAAGCTGAAGATATCCTCCAGTCCTACCACACAATATTGGCTCAAACTTCGCTTAATCCTCTCCACAAATTACTCAGTATGGAAGAAGCCCGGTCTATGGTCAAATTTCACTGCTCGATCGTTCAACCCTTGATGCGATGCTTTGTGACAAGAGCATCGAGTAATCTCACTGAGACAGAAGGATCCGAGATTGGAGAGGCTTTGAGAAGGATAGAATATCTCTCACTAATTCACGAAATTGAAGAGTCCTTGAGGACAAATGATACACAACTGATGTGGGCTTTTTATCGATTCCAATTCTGTTGCTATGTCTATGGCCGCGAATCCCCTGCTCGCATTCTCAAGTACTTCTTATATCAGTTACGACCCTACATTGAATCCTGTCTCCAATACTTCTATGACGAGTGCTGGCAGATTGTCCACGCCATTATGGACAAAAGGAGCCCCGGAATTGATCACCAACCCCGGAGAAATGATGATAATACCCAGAGTGAGTGGATATCCTTCGATTCTGAAATTGGAGACATTGCGGTTTGAAAAATAGTAATTTTAGCTCTGAGTCAAAAGACAACAGCGATGGGTTACTCACGACACCGACACAGTGCGGCCTCGAGCTGCTGCACTACGTCCATTCCAGGATCAAAATCAAAAATAACGAAGACCTGATGGTGGTGAAATTTTGCATGATTCAGCGTTTCTGCGGCATTCCCGGCCGTAATAACCGTGACTTCGACGACTTCTTACGATGCAAGGTGGTCCCACATGTGGACCGCATCGAACCCTCCCACATAGATGGATAATATCTGGCTATTACCAACTGGGTGGAACCGGCACCCTTCCGTATGTAAGCCTAATGGAAGCTCCATGCTCCTATCACTGACCTGGAGGGTCGTATGGGTGGAAGTTACAGCAACTTCTTTAGGAAATACATCCCCAACTGTCTCTTTCAATGGGGCCCATAAACTCAGCCTATCTCGAGGGCATGAATTTCAAGGAGGTTGGTTACGATAAAGCAATAGGAGGAACATTGGGATGATCCCGGGAAGTATTACTGGTACCTGGAAGAATAGTCGATATTATCAGCAGAAACACACAAGGTGCCTTCAAATTTTCTTGCTCAAGACACAAAGTCGGGCAGATTGCAGGCATCAGTTTATCCCCACCATGTAGGCAGGAGAAGGGTTAGACAGGAGTGATGGATGAAGTATCAAATAAATTACGCCTACCAACAGCCTAAGCACCTTGGAACCCACTACAAGATCGTCATATGCTACCGAATAACTTGCTTTCGATCCCCGCAGAAGCCAATCAACCTATATATTAATATATACTAATATGTTGTTATACGGGGTACTTCATCGGAGCCCGGTATCATTCGCATCAGTATGTAACAGTCACATTCTTATTCAAAAATTTTGCGTCCATCTTCAAGACAAGGTTCTCAGCGAGCCACCTCCCTGCATCCACCCTAGAGATAGTATAGCCAATAGCCCTAGACTCCGAGCCAGTCTTGGGATCCTCGATGCCCACACGGATAGCCTTGTCCGACTCGCCATCAACAAGGTGGCTCGCACGAATTATTGTGAATGCTTCCCCGCTCTGCGCGAAACGGTCTTCCATGACTACCTTGTCTGCCCCGGGGACACTGACAAACAAGCAATAGATGGGCACCATAGCGATAGGAACATCGCGACCGAAGCGGGAGAAGCCCGCTGTACTGAAACCGATTATGTGCGGAGTTCCGTAAATGCCGGTGCTTCGAAGCTGGGCTAGAGCTTCTAGGAGAGTTGTCGCGCCTTTCTTGCAGACGTCCGGATCGTCGACAGTCATTCCGCGTGGCCTGGCGCCGATGGTGGACACGATAACATCGACGATGCGGCCATCGTCGGTTTGGATACACTGGGACACGGCGGAGATATTGTGTGCATTGCCTTTGATGACTTTCAGATTTGGTGTTGACCCTGAAGGGAAGACGCCTTTGAGTTTTGAGGGATCACGGCACAGTGCGATGCATTTGTGTCCGGCAGCGAGGGTGTGTTTGAGGGCAGCAAGGCCAACGCCGGTGCTAGCTCCAAAGAATGCAACGGACTTGGTGTTTGGCGTCATCGTCTAAAGTGAGGTGGATGATTTCCTTTCAAGTGTCTTGGATTGGACGATGGACTTCATAATATATATACATTTTGGCAGAACGTTATCAAGAAAGCGAAAAATATCCGACCCAACGCAACGGGCGTCGGTCTCGTATTCAAATGGGGGCTGAAAATCGAAGCGGAAATCCCCTTCCCTCGCTGGTTTCTCGGGCAGTCTACGGAGTACAGTCTACGCTAATGAGTCAGACTTCCAGGACTGGGATATCTGAGATTCCTTCGACTCGTTTATGATCCATCACTTGACTTCGATTCGATTATGACGTCTGAAAATGCCGAAAAAGATGCGAGATCTGACCCCTCAGGCAGAAACACAACATCCCTGAAGCCGCGCAGCTGTATTGTATGCCGAAGTCGGAAAGTCCGCTGTGACAAGCGAGCGCCTTGCTCTAATTGCCGTCGCGCAAATATCGCTTGTGTGCTTCCACCAACAGACCGTCCACCGAGATGGGCTCGCCGTCTCGACCGCCTCAACGGCGCGGTATCCAACCTACACGCCTCCCAGGAAGCTGAACCAGTAGCAGAAGACGCGATGGAGAGACTTCACAACCTCGAAAGCCTTGTCCAAGACCTACGTGTTCAGCTGGAGCAGGCCAAATCAGCAACTAACTCTGCTGCTGAAGTGTCATCCGGGGTCGGCTCGCCCGAAAACTCCGCGCATGGTCGACAGTCGAACGTATCTTCCATTAGTACTGCTAATGTGCAAAACAAGTTTGGAAGACTGGTGCTTCAGGGTTCCAACCGAAGCCGGTACGTTAGCAGTGGCTTCTGGTCTCGAGTCAATGACGAGGTATGCGGACCTCGGTTTGTTTACATTACTGCATGGTGTGTACAGCGAGCTAACTTTCATTGTAGATTGATGACCTCAGGGCCGATGCTTGTGGCCTTCTATCAGGGGAATCCGATACCTCAGATGAGGAGGCTTCGCCGGGGATGACCCTTTCCACACATGAGCTTGAATGGGCCCCTGCAGAACGCCACGGATTCTTGTTCGGGCACAACTTGAGTCCTTTTCCTCCTAACCTAACGGACATCCATCCACTCCCCTCTCAAATTCCGTTCCTTCTAGACGTGTTTTCCGAGAACGTCAACATCATCTTTCAAGTTGTTCACCTTCCCACTATCAAAAACATGGTTCGTGATTGGCGCGGCCGTGAAATGAAGGGACTCACACCGACCAATGAGGCTTTGATGTTCTCCATTTACTACGCTGCCATCACATCGATGGAAGAAGAAGATGTAAGCTAATTCTTGAGCAATCGACTCTTGCGGGCCGCTGGCTCACGTCCGCTACATTTAGGTAGTGCTCAATTTCGGAGCAACCAAAGCCGACCTCAATCTCAAATATCGCCAAGGCCTCGAGTATGCGCTTGCAAGAGCTGATTTTCTGAACGCACCAAACTTTGTTCTGGTGCAGGCATTTGCCATATTTCTTAGTCTCGCTCGCCGACATGACAGTCCGAGTTTTGTGTGGATGATGACTGGACTGGCAATCCGAATGGGTCAAGCCCTGGGAATACATCGTGATGGAACACACTTCAATCATCTGAGTCCATACGAGACGGAGATGCGACGAAGAGTCTGGTGGACACTGTGCATGTTGGATGTGAGAGCATCCGAGGACCAAGGAACCGATTACACAATCACAAGAGCGAGCTTCGATACTAAAATCCCTCTTAACCTCAATGACGCTGACCTCGACCCGGAGTCAAAGCAAACCCCTCAAGCCCACGATGCCTTGACTGATATGTCCGTTGCGCGCGTCTCCTTCGGCATGTGCGAGATCACGCGGCAGATGATGGCTTACGGGTTCAAAGAAGCAGCACCGAGTCTAGAGGAGCAAAGTCGCTTATTGCAACAGATATACCAAGGTCTCGAAAGAGATTTTCTTCAGTACTCAACCGACTCAGGGAACATTGTATACTGGGTGGTAGTTACGGTCGCTCGGCTTCTTATGGCTAAGATGACTCTGCTTATCCACCTGCCTCTATTGTTCTCCTCCCCGAATGAAGACTTCTCGGAGGAGCTGAGAACAAGACTATTGGTTTCCAGTATCGAGGTTGCCGAGTACAATCATGCCCTGAACAATGAGCAAGCATGTAGGCACTGGCGCTGGGCTTTCCAAACCTATACCCATTGGTATTCCATTGTCTATATGATGCTAGAGATCTCTCGACGCCCGTGGTCGCCGCTTTCTGAACGGGCCTGGGTAGCCCTTCATAGTCCCTGGCTAATACCGAATCAATCACACACGAACAGGAATCTACGCGTCTGGATTCCACTCCGAAAGCTGATGACCAAGGCCAGAAAGTATCGAGATATGGAATTTGGGCGGCTTAGAAACGACCCTCGTGCTGCCGAAGAGCTGGAACAGGGCTATCGCATTGCCCCACTCCCGTCGAGCACTGGGCCATTTCCACCTGGTTCAGATTCTGCAGATCTCTTCCTTGACCAGTGGCGCCAGCTAGTGATACGATGGGATGAAAACAAAGATAAAGCACCCACACCCGGGTTTTCGGTCTCTACTCCGTCGAATCCACCGACTGCAGCGCAGTCAATTGTGCATCCTGCACCGAATTTATCTCACACACACTCCTCAGCTTTCGCTGCGCCTGGGTATCTTGCAGTAGAGGAACCACAGTTTGGGTATGGAGTGCCAGCAAACTTCAGTTCAGTTATACAGGCTAATACGGGAATCGGATCAATTGGATGTGGAAATATAAACCCTGCCGCTCATGGACAGCTTGCCACCCCGGCCGTTGTACCTTGGCTATGGTCTGATGAGGGCATTTTAACTGACTTCACCTCTGAAGAACAAGCTGATAGCCTTGTGGACATGGGTGAAGAGGTGAACTGGTACAATTGGGCTTCGTCCGCGAAGGATATGGAGCATTATGGAGGGACATATAGTACTAGACCACATTAGCCTATTACCCGGTCACCATATAACATGTCACTAGTGCTAGTGAGCCTTGCCAAAATCCGTGCGGTATCTTGTGAAAGAAGGCAAGGACACTGTCCGTAGACATTACAAGATAGAAGAGCTACAGTGAGTTCTTAGATGTCTTCGAATATCATTTTTGAAACAACAACCGCTCTGTCTGCCAGCAAACAAAGCCCGTGAAATCAGGCATCCAGGGATGGGATATTTAACACATAAGTACAACAATATTGTAATAAGTTGGCGGGTTTTCAAAAAATGGAGATAAGGCTTGCCCAATTTGTCCACATATGTACTCCAACATTTTGGCCGCACATCATTGAAAAATTGACCCAGGCAGACAGGAAAAAAAGGAAAATCCAGTAAGTACACAGCTTGGAACGCGAACATATTTCCTAACAACGTTGGGCTATCACGCCCCGACTCGAGCCGTTTGCAGTGGAGTATGCAGCTCAATCTTGTTTCCAATAGGGGATTCTGGCAAGGGTGCATGGGAACTAGGAGTCTTGTCCACTGATCCACCCAAGGCATGAAGCACCTGCTCTTTAGTGGCGTCACCAAGTCCAGCAGACTTCAACGTCCTTCCGTGCTCAAAGTAGTCAAAGCCGCTAACAACCGCGGCCATCTCGATAAGTGCTCTGATAGTCGGCGAAGCCAAGCCGCACTTCACACCGAGCTCATACCAGGGAACCAGGCCATAGAGAACATCCTCCAACAAGTATCGATGGTTCAAGGAGGTCGGGGAGCTCTTAGTCTTGTTGTGGACCACGGAGCCTGAGGCAAAGTCGTGGTAGTCGGTGTATTCCCGATCATTGTTATAGTTTTGGTTCATGTAGGTCGTGATGGGTGTGATCTCGAGCCCATAGGCATGGGAAATTGCCAGACGCTCCTTGTCCACCTTTTCTGTCACGCGGGAGACAGCGGGCGACATCCCCTGGGCGTAGAAGTAGAAATCGCCCTTGGTAGCCTCGATCCAGCCCGCGTTCATGAGTGCCGCAGGGCAATGCACGACTGGGTTAACGTTGTTCAACCCAACCTCGAGCAGGTTCTGACACCACACTAGCTTCTGAGAGAAAATCATCTCCACCTTGTGTCGGAGGCCCAGCTCGGCCTGGGGGTCAAGTCGCTCCACTTGGGTGGTGTTTGGTGGCTCGGCCCAAATCGACAGAGTCTTCTTGCAACCCTTGACAAAGACAGTGTCACCCTGGATGCGGGTGGCGTAAGGGGAGATGTCAGTCTCGAGGATTGCATGGGCGTTGATCTTCGAGCGGGCAGAGAGGTAGAAGAAATTGCCCACGTTGATGATGAGGGTATGGTTTTTCAGGTCAAATTGACTCAGCAATGTCAAGATGGTGTCTTGTCCATATGAGGGTACGGTGGTAACGATAAAAGGAGAGTGTCGAATGGCAATATAGAGGTCGCTGGTGGTCTTGATCTGGAATTTTCCGCTGATCTCCCCAGCTGCATTCAACCAGCCATCGTTCTTCTCGATCATATCCGTCCCACCACGGTGATCGGGATGGGCGTATAGCATGACTGATTTTCCGCGGCTGGCCAGGTCGGCTGCAAAGGCACAGCCACAGGGCCCTGCACCGATGATAGTGACCGTTGGCACGGAATCGAAGTTTTCAGCCATGATGTTGGTCTGAGATTTGAGCTGAGGGTATCGGTGGTATTGGACTTGGAGATTGAAACCTTCAGAGAATGTATCAGGAATTTTCAATTGACTTGATTGACGGGTTGATTCGAGGAAACCTGTTCCCTTAAATATTGCCGGCTCAAGTGATCAATGGATCTGCAGAGAAGTATAAGTTTTGTGCTGCACGTACTGGCTCGCCCAAGAAGGCAGGATTGGCCTATATCGATGTAATTGCCTCCCGGTTCCTGCCCTACCCGTTGCATGCCACCCAGGGGTCGTCTAAGGGGACACTCAGCTTGCGTCATGTGAATGCTCTGGACTATGCGCCTAGCGAGGACCATGTGTACAACGTACACTGTACGGAGTACGGTATACGATGGTGTGATCATACCTTCCGCTGCACGCGCTGCAAAAATAGAATATAACTTGATAGAATCGACCAGTGTGGATCTTCACGAGCATCTTGTCTAATTTGAGTCAACACAAGCCTTTAGGCCAGCGGGTTAATTGGCCACAATGGTGAATTCATTACACAATGAGATTTGCAGATCATCACATAATTCGAGACTAGAAATCCAAGCGAGCACATCACGATTGAAGATCAGGGATGTGGGTTCTAGGTTTCATTATCTGCAGGATCTTGTCCTTCATAGTCTAATACTCTAATACTCTAATACTCCTAGCATCTTTCAGACTTGTTGAGTTTAATGTTGATGCACGTCAGGCCGGATAATTGATTTCATTGCATAAAAATGGCCGGAACGCTAGAAGTTCTCGAACGATCTGATAAAAAGTGATCATCTTTGGACAATCAACTGGACAATTTTAACGGGCCAACAAGCTTCTGAGCACGTGGGTCTCGAGGGGGACCCAGGTGGCTCCAATGGAGACAAACTGGCCAATCAGGGCAGCCCATCGGCGGCATGTGAGCTTGTCTCAACCCTGCAGATCTTCAGCCCAGGGGTTCCCCGAATATCAATCCACCCAAGTACCTAAGTAGGGGGATCCCGATGAATCCGATGCCTCCCGAGCCGAAAGCCATGCCTCATTATTGCCGAAAGTTACGCGTCGTGGAAAATACTACCACTAAGTAACGACTAGCGCTTCGATGGATCAATTTTGAGCAGTCGATCATTGTGTTCGAGACTTTCTATCACATCATCCAAATTCCTCCGATTGTCGCAGTGGAACCCTCCTCCTAATTTACGTCACGGTGCGTTGTGGCCTTTTGCGTGTTGCCTGGATCGACGATGACCTGTTCACTGCGATTCGAGTGGAAAAGGGGACGAGAAAAATCACATAATTATCAAATGTTGCGATTGCAACCCTTTCAGTCTGCTTCGACTTTTTCACACACGTTCCAACGATTCGAACAGTAATGAATTCGGAAGTCACGCTTGCAGAGGCTCTGCCTCCACCGTACAGCTCCTTTAGCACTGCCAAAAAAAGATACATCGTTGCTACAGCCGCTGGGGCTGGTCTGTTTTCCTCCTTGTCGGCCCAGATCTATTTCCCAGCTCTGAACACACTGGCCAACGACCTCAATGTATCAGCATCCATGATCAACCTGACAGTAACAAGTTACATGGTAAGGATGTCCCGTTCGACGCAAATAACATAATCCACATGTTAACGGATAGGGATAACTATAATAGATCTTCCAAGGGATTGCGCCCATGTTCATCGGCGACTTTGCAGACAGAACAGGTCGCCGACCAGCCTATATTATTTGTTTTATTATCTATATCGCGTCAAACATTGGACTGGCTTTGCAGAATAGCTACGCCGCTCTGATTGTATTGAGATGCCTGCAGAGTTCCGGGATCAGCAGTAGCGTGGCACTGTCCGCGGCTACGGTGGCTGATATCAGCACGAAACAGGAACGAGGCTCGATGATGGGCTTTGTGATGGCTGGGAACTTCATGGGACCTGCCATTGGTCCGATTATCGGAGGCCTTTTAGCCCAATATCTGGGTTGGCGATCGATCTTCTGGTTCTTAACCATCGCCTCCGGCGTATTCCTATTGCCTCTCCTCCTCTTCCTCCCCGAGACAGCCCGAAATGTCGTCGGTGACGGATCAGCTCCTGCCCAGCCATGGAATCGGCCCTTGATTCACCTTTTCTCTCACCATCATGGCGACAAGCAGGATCCTTCCGACAAGGATAGCTTTGATCGACCTGACAGCAGCGACTCGCCAAAGAAAACCATTGAGCACAAACTCCAGTTCCCCAATCCCCTAAAGCCCCTGAAACTTGTGTTCCATCCAAACTCGATCATCATTCTTTTGGTGACGGGAATCATCATGGGTGGAAACATGACGGTTCTCTCGTCTATCACAGAGATCTACACATCGCAGTACGGCCTGGACGAGCTTGAGATTGGTCTATGCTACATCTCGCTGGGAACAGGGTCTATCGTGGCCTCCGTTGTGACAGGGCGTCTCCTGGACTGGAACTATCGACGCATGGCTGCCAACAAAGCCGCCAATTCTACCAGTCCCGAACAAGACACAACCCAGGATTCGATACCTGTGGAGAAGGCTCGTAGTATGATTACCATCCCACTCGTCGTTCTCGGCAGTGTCACCGTGCTGGCGTTTGGCTGGGTTTTAAAGTACGGTGCGCCTCTTGCGGCTCCAGAGGTGCTTCTGTTCTTCGTTGGCGTTGGGCAGACTGGCGGTTTTATCTCCACGTCTACCCTGCTGATTGATCTACACACCGCTAACCCGGCTGCTGCTACCGCTGCCAACAACTTGGTGCGGTCTTTCTTCTCGGCTGGGGCCTCAGCTGCCATCGATCCTATGTTGACTGCCATGGGTCGGGGGTGGACATTCACGCTGGTGGCATTTATCTTGCTAGCGACGATCCCATTCCTGTTGTTGCTCTGTGGGATGTGGCGTCAAAAGAAAGACTCTCCGGAGAGATCTGAGGGCTGAGGAATGTTCCTTGGCTGGAGCATTACCGATATAGATATACCCCGAATACGAGATGAGATGAAATTCTCAGACTCGAAATAAACCACCCTGATTGCTACATAACAATCCCTTGATTACTGGACATCACCCGTAGATTCAGACTGCCAAAGTTGAGTTTTTCGTATGAAGCCCTACCCCAAAGTCCTCAGGAATATCCTAAATAAGCGCTTACCTTAGTTATCGACTTCGAAATTTTCCATATAAATGCATGCTTCCCATCACCTGATTTAACAATCTTCCACTAATGAAATCGCCTTCTGAAGAACAGTCCGATCATCCTGGAAGCTGAGTTTCTTTACCGCGTCCTCCAAGGGAAAGAATTTCGCAGTGAATTCCTCCTCTGCCCTAGCAGATCCAGCACCAGACCCTTCATCCAATGCAGCAATATACCACCAAATAATCTTAACATCATTGACACTATCACCTAAGTGCCGCATGGTTACCATGAAGGGCTCGGTGAGATCCGAGTAAGAGCGAGGTTTATCGGGCATATGTCCCTGTTCATCAATAGGAGGCGCACGAGTATACATCCTGACGGGATGGAGGTGGGCATGATAGCCGGTTTCTTCGCGGACTTCGCGTAGTGCAGCCTCGTGTCGGGATTCGCCGCAGTTGCGACGTCCCTTGGCGAGGAGCCATTCGTTTTTCGCGTGGTAATGTATGAGACACACGGTCTTGTTTTGGGTGGATAGGTCGAATAGGATAGCTCCGCAGCTTTCGACGAATTGTTCTGAGGTGTATTGCGTGGTGGTGGTAGGTGAAGTTGCCATGGATGGATGGATACCGTAGTCGGTCGGTCGGTCTCGATTGGGGGATAATTATACAATTTCGAATAGGATGTACTCGTTGTATTTGCTTTGGGGGGTTGTGTAGAGGCAAGTTGGACAGGAGGCTCGCTGGCAAAAGGCAGATTGGATTGCAAGACAGGTGAAGACGATATTTACCCCTCATTCCCAAGGACACTAAGAAATGACCCTGAGCTGCCTCTCGATCCCAAGAATTGGGCCCAAGTCCTTTGTTTGCTTTTTCGAATAAAACACTAGCTTGTCATAGTGCTGTTGACCATTATCATCCCCTATCGACTTGTCTCCCTATGAACAATGTCTTGCACACATTCCTCTGCTGATCATACTCAACTTTTTCCTGATCTTGGTTGTATATAGCTTCCCCTCTAACACGCCCTACTCCGTTGACCTTCGCTCGGTTAGTCCCTTATCGTCATTCTATTGCCAAGCATTTGGTGTCTACTACGAATGACACGACCTTTGACAACTCGATCCCCGCCTCTATCACTGGTTCTCTCCATGCACCTGCACCAAACTATCCAATGCAGACCCCGTTACCTGTGAAGCTGCGTCGCTGGTCACCCCTGCGTGTAACAAAAGAGGAAGTGCGATAGCGGTTCGCGTTCAATGACACCCACACAGATCACTTTGGCCTATCCGCTGAAGATAACTAGGACTCTTTGAAGGGACTAAGACATGATAAAACATACCCCAGGGAGTCTGCTCGCAAGGCTAGTTAGTCCCCAACACCGAAGTTACGCCACTACTTGACGATGTTTCAGATAGATAAGGCCACTTCCAATCTCGTAGATCTCCCCAGCCTGGCTTGCACTGCATGTACCCCAAGCACGTGGAAAAGTACTTCCGGCAGATCCTGGAGATGTTGCAGAAATCGCAAGACGTAGGCAGAGGTCATGGAAGCATCGCCGGATAGTCTGTCGGTGTGAGTATCACAGATCATTCCTATTCCAGGCAGTGGACTGTCGGAATGGACGGGAGTGTGGGATCTGCACTGCAGCTGTGAGACCAAACCAACTGCAGGGGTTCGGGGGTCGAGTGGAGAAAGTGGATATTACATATGCACCTTGGAAGATACTTCCGAGGTCGGCCCTAGGGTACGAGTAATGATCCTTCCTATATTGTAGCCCTGGACCCTTGAAGGAATTCCAGGTGGACACCTGGGCCCGTGAAGCCGCTGACATATCGCGCAGAGTCCACTCATGGACGGGTCAACGGGTGATGGCTGGTCATACATTCAGGCACCGGTGGAGTATGGCGAAGCAATCATCTAAGGACTGTTGAATGCAAAAGAGGGGGAAAGGGAAAGTGAGGATTTTTGAGGCGCCCTCCGGTCACACGATCCAACCTTTAGCTTCTCAAAATCAGAGAGAAAGCTCCTTTTAGTCTCAATTTTATATCTACCAGGAAATGGACATTTATTGGAACTAGTACTTCAGTTGAGAATTGACGATTGATATATACAACATAAAGTAACAGGAAATCAAGACCTCTGCCATGGGGCCATCTTACTGCGCCCCACAGACATATTGTGGAATTGTGGCAATTATCCACAATTCACAACCTGGAAATGCGAACGAAGTCACAAAAGTTGAAGATTTACTCCAAAACACCCTCTCCGACGCAGCGCTTCAGAGGGTAACCGTCTCCCAAGCAAGTAGTAACAACACCCTTAACCCAGGACAAGGAGTTCGCTCCATATCTGTAAGTATCATGGGTGTAAGAATCCGCCTGGTAGTACTCGTACTGTCCACTTCCAGGCTGTCCACTGAATACGTAACCCCTCTTGCGTTCGACCAGGGGGTTGCTAACAATAGCACCCCATCTGTTCTTCGGGATAGTCATGGTAACCGTGCCGGTGAGAGTAGCCGTTTCGGTGTACTGGTAGGTGACGGTGGTGCCGATTGTCAGGAACTTTTCCACGGTGGCGCTAAACGACTGAGCAACCGAGATGCTGTTGGCGACCATCTGGCCCGATGCCATAGCAGCGGTGGCATCGGCTTCGTTGGCATGCACGATGGTGGACATTGGGATATCCCAGTTGAGGAACTTCTGGTCAGGAAGAGGGATGATGAACTGGGCGCCGGCGCGCTTGCTCAGACGTTTTGAGGGGGCGGAATCATCGGATCCGGTCTCGATGAACTTCGGGAGAGTCTCGGTAGGCGGGGTCAGAGAGACTCCAGGCAGATGGGTAGCTAGGTCTCTCTTGTTGATAGTCTGCGTGGTACCATCGTCTAGAAGAAGAATAGCCGCATCGGTCGTGTCGGTTGGCAAGGCAGACACGAGTGCGCTGTTGGCACAGAGAGAAGCAAGGAAGACAAGGTTGAACTTCATGGTGTCCAACAAGAAGAGGGATGGTAAAAGAATGGATCCTGAGAAAAGTGATATCGCAAAATCGACGACGGAAAGGAGACCCTATTTAGAGTCGCTCAGAGAAGGCAACGGGTTTCCGGACTGCCACAAAAGATTGTACTTTGTCGGACTAGATGAATCCATCACCCGGAGCCATATTCCCGCAATAGATCTGCGATCACCGTACTCCGAACAACATAGAATCTCAGGATACTCACGCAATAACCCGCCTTGTTTCACTCGTATACTTCCGAAAAATAGCCGGGGATCTACCGGTGAGGATATCAAACCATGGTGGAGAGGCATTGTGACATTTTAATCAATTTAACTTCGCCCGAGAGGTCCGAAGGATTTATGTAGATCATTGGCCTCTACGCGTGAATCTACTGGTCAAATCCATTGGCCCTGAGGAAAGTTCGGGCAACTGAGACCTGGGGAGTGTAACGGCTATGGGGCGCATTGTTGATCCTGTTGATCCTGTTGATTCTCTGATAGATGTGTGACTGTGAGACAAACGCCTTGGGGGCCAAATCCAGTTCATCCTTCGAACTGCACTCCGTGCTCCATACGGAATAGTAGCAACGCTGTTGGAAACCGACTATTTTTGACTGTCTTTATAAAGCCAATATAATTATAAAGATTGAAATCCATCTTGAGCATATACATTCACTTGTAATGAAGATTGGAATGATTGATCATTGTACCAGTAACCTAAACGATTCATGGATATGCAGCTTACACGTGGTGATATCCGGGAACCTTAATATCTACCTAAACTCTAAACGCTTGCAGATCAACTCAAGAAGTCGACATCATCCTGAGACATAGCCCACATCTAATGACCTTGCAGGCTGACAGGAGTGACAATGAAACGCATATATACAATTCCGGAAATGAGCAACAGAGATCACCATTCCAATGGAGATTGTTCGGGGATTTTGTCTTAGTTGTCTCACCTCAAGAAAGGGGATCTGGATAATCTGACGTTCCGACAGGCAAACTCAATTCAGAAGTACTATCTATCTAGGTCCTTTTTAACGTTCTTGTCTGGCATTTCTAGCATCATTTAAATTTACGTCTGCCACCCGATTTTCGAAAGTCAGTTTGATAATCACCTCCGATAATATAATCATCAACATGAAGTCTATTTCACTTATTATCGCAGCTCTCGCTGTTGGGTAAGGCCTTCTCCTACTTGACGTATTTGGTAACAGACACTGATACTTGGTAGTGCTTTTGCGGACCTCCACACTCAAGGTGTTTGCATCGATACCCCTGGCGACGGAGTGGTAAGTACAACTTGGAAACTTGTACCATCGGGCGAAAGCATTTCTAACTGCATTCTAGGAGGTTTACAACAGAGCTGCCACTGAAAAGGCATGCACTGCCTATAAGAACCGAAACACCGGTAGCAAGCAATGGGATACATGCCCTGATTGTACGCTTCTAAACGAGAAGGACCTGCTATACTATTGCGAGTCCAAGGGATCCCACATCGGAGGCGATGAACTAAACTATTACTGCAAGCAAAACGGTGCAGGTGACAGCGTTGCTTGGTGATGGGGGCCGAGAAGAGCAGCCAGGATTGAGGAAAGATATCGCTTGTTGCACTTTGTATTTAAACAGATGCGAGCTGAATTTATTTAGGCTGATGCTGTGTTTTTGGGCTGAAGCTATGTGTCTACACCCTGGGATGCCGTTGACATCCCTTCAGTTGTTGTGTTTCGTCATTCGTAATGTAGCATCGGCGAAATGGTCCTCAGGTAGTCAGGTTATTAGGTGCGCTTTACTTAGTAGTAGTAACCATTATAGATCCCTAGTAGATTAGTGTAATGAATAGTACTAGGGATTACTAGTGCTAATTAAGGATTATACCATCCAGGAAGTATTCGATATTATAGGGTTAGTAGTCTACTGCATATCACGAAGAATGTTGGAAGAAAGGGTCTCTAGCAATAGAATTATAGTTAGGGGCGACTGTAAGACAGGTGATGACATGAAATTTAGTATCATCAAGCAGAACTGGTATATGTTCAGAACTTCTCCATCTGAGTGTATGTATCAGACCACGGAGCAGGTATGAGGTTTGGTTAGCGACCACCGCTGAACCTGTTTCCTTGGAAACGGATATCCCATCTTGGTGGTACTAACCCTAGCTACCTGGGCATCTTGTGTAGGCGGTGCGCCCAACAGCCCTATGCCGATGTGGGTACATTTCTTCGACCTTCTATCACACAATTATCGCGAGCTTCATATTTGTCATTATATATCTACGGAATGTGCGAAGCGACTATGCTGAGATAACACCCTAGTATTCGGTAATTTTGCCCCAATCTTCCAGGATATGTGCAAGGTTCCTGAATTGAAGAATGCTAGTCTGTAGCTCTACTGAAAAGGCTTCAGAGACTTGGTCAGTTCTTTGGAAGGGTACCTCGGCATCCTGCCATGAATAGGCATCGTCATTACTCGGAGCTTTATGCCCTGGATCCAGGTCCATCCACAGTCCCAGTATAGCCAGCCTTGCTGGCTACCCCTAGTGCAACGACGTCCTGGTCTGCTAACAATGGCTTGGGGGTATTATGACAAGAGAAATATCTCATTGAGGTCATGACATGTGTTCAAGAAGATAATGGTGGCAGTGGTGAACTGGACCGCCGGGTCATTCAAGTGTCAACACAAGATTCAACAGGGTAAGTTCCATAACATAATACATTTTACCCTAGATTCAGATTGACCAGCCACGTGATCACGCGAGTGGATGATATCTTGGTAGAATGTATAGCTAGGCATTCCCCAATAACCTTTTATAATGTGAGAACTATCTGATTCGTTTGTTTGGTTGTCGCCAATCTTATGACGGCTACGATCTGGCCATTTCATTTCGTCAGAACTTAAAAAAGTCCCAAATAGCCCAGTTCCACAAATGTGATCCTTGCATCCGCAGAATGCAGCGTGCCGTACCTTAGAAGCCGCTGAGCCCTGTGGCTGAAGTGTAGAAATGAATAGCCCCTGACGAAATTAGCAAACGACCCAGCGAGGAAGAGACAATAACACGGTTACATTTGCAATGAAAGGAGAATTCGAGTTCTTCACCAACGAAATAAGCAGAGTTAATTTTGGCTGCTGCAGGGCCGTACAATCCGATAATCCTTTATATGGTTTGGGGTATCCCAGCCCTAAACTCAGACAATGCTTACGACTCCCACATTAGTATGCCGATCATGGCTGATCTTTTGGCATTCAGTCCACTCACACTGCACTATGCCTACTTTATTCTTACACCTGCCATTGGCAGTGTCATATTCTACACGGCTTCGTCGCATATCCATGATCTCCACTATTCCGATGCTTTGTTCATGTGTTTCAGCGCTATGACAGGGGCTGGACTGAGCGTGGTACGTCCACTACTGATAGTTCGCATCCTGATATGACGGCTGACTTTTTTTCTCCAAGATGGACTTGTCTACATTGAACAGTTTACAGCAGGGCACCTTGTTTTGCCTTCTTATTCTCGGACATGCTTTTCCCATCTTCGCAATCATCTCTCTATTTCGTGCCTGGAAGCTCCGATGTGCTCTGCGAGATAACTCAAACGGGGGAAAGCAAAATCAAATGGCCTGTAACAAACAGGGTGCTCTTTCTGCCAAAGCTACAGGTAACGCAAAAGCCACCACTGTAGTGAGAGAAGTTCAACCAGATGTTTCCTCTCCCTGTGAGCCTGAAGGATCCTCCGACGACTATGGCTTTATCGTCGTCACAGACCTGAAACATCCCGAGCAAAGCCAGCAAGTCACCTCTCTCATTTTTGACAAGGAGAAGGACCTCGGAAACCGCAAGGCACATATTTCCTGGCTAAAGGGCATTGTGCAACGAGCAGGCAAACTCATCTCCTGCGGGGAATCAACCAACTGCAGAGAACTAGACGAGGTAGAGTATAGGGCACTTGCTTTGACGGCAGTACTTATCATACTCTATTTCATCGGCTTCCTCATTCTCGGTATCGTGAGCATTGGCCTCTGGTCAAAGTTCGTCCGCCCAGACATTCCACGGGAGGATGGAGCCTCCCCCTTTTGGGCAGGAGCTTTTCTTGCTACATCAGCGCTCTGTAACAACGGCATGTCCCTCATTGATACTAATATGGGCGCTTATCAAAAGGAGTGGGTGACCAGAAAGTTATTTGTCGAGGCATTTCGTTGACACGCTCCACAGACCCTTTCCGCTTCTTGCCTGCGGCGTTCTTATCCTTGCTGGGAATACGCTTTTCCCTTGCCTATTAAGATTCCTCATCTGGGCGTTGAGGCAGATGTTGCCGAATAAACCCACTTGGCAGGAGTGGCGACGATCTTTCGATTTTACCCTCACACAATCCCAAAAAGCCTGCGCTTATTTATACCCTGCTTGGCATACTTGGTTTATATTGGGCACAGTCGTGGTCCTCAATGCCATCATGTGGGGTGCTTTCGAGGTCTCTGCCATCAATAACGAGGAGATTGGCTCTCTTCCGGTCAAGTTCCGTGTCCTAGATGGGCTCTTCCAGGCTTTAGGTATTTAATTCTGGCCACTCATCCCTGATTAGAGCTGACACAATTAAAGCCGTGCGTGGCGGTGGATTCACTGTTGTGGCATTTGATCGATTGCCGCAGGGGTTGCTTATTCTATACGGTACGTGCTTTTTTTCCCACCCAAAGATGGAACTCCCATATTGAATAGGCAATTTGCTAAGCGAAATTTAGTCTTTATGATGGTGAGAACTGATTCTTCTGTTCAAAATATCAGTAGCTAAGCAGGCATGTCTGGTTGTAGTATATTTCTGCTTTCCCCGTCTCAGCTACTATCAGGTATGGCAGCCCCCGATCTCACTGTTTGCAAACCCATTCTGACATATATAGCAGCACCAAAATCGCAAACACACAGTTCACAGCCCCGTCTCAGAAAGAATCCCATCGCTCGAGCCTCTCAGGCCTTCCTCACGCCCGTTTCGTTTACCAACAACTTCGCTCTCAATTCAGTTACGATATTTGGTGGCTCTCCCTCGCCATTCTTCTCATAACCATTACCGAATCGGATCACTTCGAAGCCGATCCGTTGGGCTTTTCTACCTTTAGGATCATTTTTGAAGCTGTGTCTGCATACAGCTACGTCGGTGTGAGTTTTGGGTGTCCCGGCCAAACCTATTCGTTCTGTGGTGCATGGCACACATTCAGCAAGGTATTGCTAATTGCAGTTGCATTGCGAGGAAGACATCGTGGCCTATCGGCTATTTTTGGTAATGCCGATCTTTTTCCCCAATCACGGGGAGACACCGGAGAAGAAAACATGGAGTTGGAGAAGAACGGGCATGTAAATACGAAGGAAACGTCGGTTGGCTGCGTTTAAGATACCCTAAAGCGATCCTAATTTTTAGCGACATGTGCCGGTTTCTGTTCAATACACTTGGTCCAAAAAAGTGACATTTAAGACACCTTCATCACCGTAATATTTCCCCTGGGATCTCAGTGGCCAGGAGTCACAGTATCCTTCTAGCGCAAAATTGCTTCTTTTATTTATTGGACGCGTAGATTTCAGTTTAGTATTGCTAACTCCATATATTGATTAACGAAGCGTCGTCAGACTGTTGCCACGTAGCATAACAAATTCAGGTTTAGGACTGGACGACTAGGCATTCGTTCAAAAAGGGGTTAAAACTTAATGTTTATGCAACGCGACGGAGTAGTTATGGGGAAGATAAATCAACTAGCGGTTATATACGGAGTCCGAGTACTACACTGCAAAACCCCTGTCGCGCCCTGACCTTTCAGCATACCCGCCCCCTTCTTTATTGGACATTTAGGACTGGGAAGATGATTACCGCGGCTAGTGAATTCTACAACATCAGTGTCGTAAGATGCCACCGGATACTGCGGAACTTTGCATCGCCTCATGCTTCCCGCGGTTGATTCGGAAGGATGACAAACGAAAAAAAAAAAAAGACTCGGAGGCTTCCGTCCGCGAAGACGGTGGCGCTCATCAGAACGCCCTGATGTTACATCTCATATTTCCCCCCTCGAGGGCCTAGCTCTGTGCTTGAGGACAACGGGTGGGTTCCCGAACTGGATTCATACTCTGAATAACCGACACATTTCGAGAACAGACGGAGAATTTGGAAGACAAACGTACAATCCATTGGAGGGGAAATTGATGGTATTCCCGTTTAACAATGAGGTCTTCCGAGGATGCCCGAGGTGACAGATCCAAGTTCTTCATGGGGCTTGGGGCTCGAGGCAAATTCATTGGTATAAGTACCTTTTGTATGTGAACGCAGTACAAAGTATACTTATGCTCAAGGTTTGCCACCCGCATTTCTTAATGAGACTGCACCATGGGGAGGCAAATTGATGTCATAGTCATAACATACTCGATCATTTGATTTTGAACAGTAGGCTAAAACCTGTCATCTTTGAAGATCTCTCTTGTATCAAAGTAGATGATTAAAGAACGAAGGAAATTTAGAGATACTAGGTACCTTTTGTATGGCAGCCCCACACAAAAGGTACTTATATTAAGAACTTCGCACTAAACTGCCTAGTTAATCCTTTGCATTATGATTTAATAAAAAGATCTCAAGTTCTACGCTAAACATTCCCACACCCCGCATCCTAGAGAAAATGGATCGGATCCATGCGGGATTCATCAACCCCAATTCCCCTGAAACAGCACTGGAGCCCAACCCGCCAAGACCCGGGGTTTTGGGAAACAATGCGAGGAGTCTCCCGGCCCCGAGGCCTGATAGCCGAGTCTTCGAGAAAATTCTAGTGCCAAACTTTGCAGCAAAGCTAAACGCCACCGTTGGATTGTACTTTTTCCAAGCTTTATGTACAATTACTTTAAATCTTCCATTATGAACTGGCCGTTTTAGAGGCAAGCTGTATGATCTGGGGTTGAAGTTGGGGTAAACCTAATCCATAGAGTACATAAATCTTTGACTAAAATTTTTCTTAAACTTGTTATCGAGATAGTTCTAGGAATTCAACGCCGGGCCGGGTACGCCGGGCCGGTAACATCTATGATCGGGGTGCAGACCGCGTACGGGGTTGGCTCGCCCGACGCCGAATACCCCACAAATGTGGACGGCGCACCGGTGAAGATACGATTAGATAATCATGTCCCGGTCTCGGTAGCCAAACCCATGAACGCATTTTTTTAACGTCGTCAGAGTTGCAACCTCATTGGCATTCTACCCCGGAGGACACCCCCCCAGAGTGTGCTTAAGCGAGTTCCTGATTAGACGGTTGGCCTCCCCACAGTCAGCAGCTCGACTAGCATTACATATCTGGTAATAGAATCTTCTGTTAGCCTTTATCTCCGCCAAGCAAAAATCTGGGCCAACCGTTCCTTTTTGGGCCTCCACACACCGTTTTCTGCGTCTTTTCTCTCGCCCCAGACGTTTCTTCCTTTCTTCACTTTCCCATATCATATACTATTCAACATGAGTCTCCCTGAAGCACCTCATCCTGTTCAGGACAACCAAGTATACAATGACTCTACCGATATGGAGAAGAAGGCCTACCCGGTAGAGCCCAATGATGATCCCTTTGGAAATGAAGAATCTGGGGAAGTGAAGTATCGCATTATGCCATGGTGGTAAGTATCTCACTCTGCTTGCTGTCTTTCTTGTGTTGAGGAGCACAGTTCTGACTTTTATACAGGCAAGCTGGAACCCGTGAGAGCCCATCATTAACCCCAATCAACAGGAACCCCTTTCTAATGATATTCATCTAGTGATGGTCGCTGAGAACATCTCGCTTGGTATTCTATCTCTTCCGTCTGCAGTAGCAACTCTCGGAATTGTCCCGTAAGAAAATATCTGTCTGGACGACGCAGGAAAGAAAGCTGACCATCTCTTAGGGCATTTGTCATCATTATGTTTTTGTCCGGCATCTCCTGGTACACTGGATACACCATGGGCCAGTTCAAGAAGCGTTTCCCGCAGGTACACAGCATGGGTGATGCCGGCGAGCTTCTTCTCGGCCCCATCGGACGTGAGATTTTCTTCGTCGGCCAGCTGCTCTTCATCATTTTCTTGATGGCCAGTCACATTCTTACCTTCTCCGTGTTGTTCAACACCATCACGAACCACGGTACTTGCACCATTGTCTTCGGAGTTGTCGGTTTGATCGTCAGCTGTCTTGCCGCTCTCCCGCGTACAGCAGAGAAGGTCTTCTGGATGTCCATCATCTCCGCCATCAGTATCCTGGTAGCTACCATCGTCACCATGGTTGCCATCGGTGTCCAGGCCCCCGATCATGTTCAGAACGATATCGTCACGACCCCGACCTTCCAGGAAGGTTTCTTGGCCGTCACCAACATCGTCTTCGCCTTCATTGCCCACGTCTCTTTCTTCGGTATCATGTCAGAGATGCAAGATCCCGCCGATTTCCCCAAGGCCCTCGCTATGCTGCAGATTATCGATACTACTATGTACGTCGTGACTGCCATGGTCATCTACTGCTATGCCGGCCCGACTGTCGCATCCCCGGCTCTGTCTTCCGCTGGACCTATGATGAAGAAGGTTGCCTACGGTCTTGCCATCCCAACGGTGTGTTATATCGTCTCCTTATAGTTGGTTCGGGAATATGTCTAATCATTGATAGGTCATTGTTGCCGGTGTTGTTTTCGGCCACGTTGCGTGCAAGTATATCTATGTTCGAATCTTCCGCGGCGACCGTTCGCACCACATGCACCAGAAGACCTTCTTGGCTACGGGTACATGGGTCGCTATCGGCCTGAGTACCTGGACGGTTGCGTGGATCATCGCCGAGTCCATTCCTGTGTTCAACGAATTGTTGAGTCTGATTGTATGTTCCCGAGGTTTTTTGCTGTTTATCACTAAACGCGTACTAATTTGTTGTGCAGAGTTCCCTCTTCGGAAGCTGGTTCAGCTGTAAGTCGAGTTCTGAGACCAAGACATTATGACATGGTCGATTGCTAACCGGGAACAGACGGACTACCTGCCATTTTCTGGCTCTTCATGAACTGGGGACACTGGTTCTCATCGCCTGGAAAGATCATCCTGACTATTGTCAACATGATCATTCTTGGAATTGCTTGTGCTATTGTATGTCTTGTCTCTCCGCGTGATTCTGGACTTCCTGCTGACAAGACTAGTGCGGATTGGGACTCTACGTCTCGGGCTTGGCTATCAACGAGAGCTCTTCCAAGGCTAGCTGGACCTGTGCCAACAACGCCACCTAAACTCGGTTATCACGGTGAACATATGTTATGTTTCCAGCGTTGGAAATGGTTGTTTTATAGATTTGTTCTTGGTAAGTATTGACTGATATATGGCATCAATTGGCTGGGCCATTGTAAATAGACTGGTGTTCAACTTTACATGTATATCTTGCGTGCGCAGGTGTTGATATTTAAAGGATGTTATTACTTGAAATTACAAGCTGAGCGCAATGTTCTCATTGACATAATGTCATATTTTCTTCTCTTGTACATCATACTACATCTACATCATATTTTTCTCTTGTACACCGGAGCCGTAAGATGTGGCTCGAATTATTTGACACCATAACGCTCCCCAATTAATTTAATCACGCTTTCCAGCATGCGGAGGCTGTCCAGCTCGCTTCGTCTCCGACAATCCCAGGCATTCCGCCATGTGGAAGAAGATATCGATCGAGTTGTACACACCTCCGAACAGCTCCTGGCAAGGACCACGGGCAAAGACCGGCACGTCGGTCAGCGAGTGGACACCCTGGCCCTGATCGAGGGGCATGTTTCCATTGACCAAGAAGCCAGTGACGGCATCCTTGTAGTTAGCAACGTATCCCTTCTTCTCGTCCTCAACAGCAGGGGTGCGGGGACCCTCGCTGTTAACGCGGTAATCCTCACGGTGGTCAGGGAAGCCACCGACACCCGAGTGCAAGGTGTATCTCGGGTCCCACTGGGCGGGGAAGTGAACGCCTTCGGAGTAGCGGAGGGCGTTGGATCCGGCGACGGTGTATTGAGACAAGCCGGAGTTCTCGTAGTATCCGACCGCGTTGCGCTTGCTGCGGTCGTCCGTCTGCGCGTCCATGTACTCGGTGTCGACGGAGCCGGTCACGTCGAAGCCGTGGCCGTGGTCGGCGGTGACGATGATGAGGGTGTCCTCAAGCTCGCCCAGCTCCTCGAGCTTCTCGATGGTTGCGCGGACGGTGTCGTCGAGCTCGAGGAGGTCACCGAGGGAGCGGTCGTAGTCCAGAGTGTGCATCTGCTTGTCGATGCTGGCGGCCTCGGACATCAGGAACCAGCCGTCCTTGCGGTGGCGCTTGTCGAGGACGTCGACGGCCTTGAGGGTCATCTCCTTGAGGCCGGGCAGGTCGTCGGCGTCGCGGTCCGAACCGTCGGGGTAGTTGCTCTGGTTGTAAAGGTTGGACTGGTAGACGTTACGATCGAGCCAAGTGGGCAGGTTGTTGGTCGAGAAAACGCCCAGCAGTCTCTCGTCGCTGGGGGCGTTGCTCAGGGCAGTGTTGTTCCAGGCCACGTTGTACCCTTTCTCAGCGAAGAGCTTGTAGTAATCGCGGGTTTCTTCGGACTGGACGAAGTTCTCTGCGCCAGCGCCAAGGAGCACATCGGGGCCGTTCCAGTTTGTCCACTCGTAGTCGGTCAAGCTCTCGTAGTAGGCGCTGATGACGTGGTCGTAGTCGCCGCGGTCACTAGTGTGAGCACCCAGACCAGCAGGTGTGGCATCTGCCAAGAAGGCAGTTGAGACAATGCCAACGCCGGCATTCGGGTTCTTGCGACGGTAGATTTCTGCGATTGTCTCGAACTTCGGGTCATCGAAAGTGTCTTCGGAGGAGTCCACATAGACACCCAAAGCATTGACGGTGGTCTTGTGGCCGGTGTAAAGGGCGGTGGCGGAGTTGGCAGAGTCAGTAATGAATGAGTCCATGGAGTGTGTCATCTGGTGTCCCAGCACAGGGAACTTGTCCATTGCCATGGTTGTCAGGTATTTGCCGTTGATGCTGCGGTGGGCAATGAGGCGGGCTGCAGTGATCATGTTGGTGGTCATGCCGTCTCCGATGAACATCACGACGTTCTTCGCACGTCGCTTGCTAGGGAGATCACGAACAAACCAGTTGGCGACTGTCTTTTGTTCTCCGTAGTAGGTCAGGGTAGCCTCGTATTCGCCGGGCTCATAGAGGGCAATTCTGCGATAGATCTTCGAAGTCACGTTGACCAGGGAGGGCTTCTCTGCGTCCTCGGCGAATCGGTCTGTTTCTATTAGCTTATTTGTTCACCACGGGGGCTGCATGGTAGGAAGGTATTACCTTCAAACCATGTGAAGTTCCACCTCTCCAGCTCAGGTTCATCAATCTTAAAGTATTCCGGCGCGGTGACAGCTTCCTTTCCCTTCTTGGCGACGGTGAAGGTAAAGTTCTCGTCGGGCTCTCCAACACGAGCTTCGGAGCCATTGACGGGGGAGTGCACTTCGAGACGGATGTCGAAGTACTGACCGGCAAGGAAGTCGACCCTGGAAATAGTCATTAGTAGCTAGAAACCAGGCGCAATTGAAACATCACGTACTGGTCCGGCGGGAAGATACATCCCAAGTCAGGGCAACCACCCAAGCGCTGGAAAGTCTGGGCTGCCGCAAATGAGGCAAAGCATGCCAACGCGGAGATCGAAGAGGCACGCATCTTGACGAGATGATGATGAAACCGAGAGATTTGCACTCAGCGAGAAAGCACCTCTGTTAAGTACAACGAGCTTCGAGGCTAATTTCAGGCGAGCTTCCTGCCAAGAGCCTCCCGCCAAGATAATCCAGAGTATCCAAATCTCCGAGATAATCCCTGTACCTGGAGAGAAGTATTATTGCGAGATTCATGGTTTGTTTGGGAGCGAATGGGAAATAGGCCAGATTTGCACGTGCGGAATCCTGGAGTTTGCCTGGGAAGCTTGAACCCCTTCGCCAAGCCAAGGGAATGGAATGCCAAGCCAGTCCAGCCAACCCCAGTCGTCCGCCAAGCTTAGAAGGCTTGGCGGACTTTCGCACGTGGGACGGATGAGAGATAGGATGGAATGATAGTCCATCTACTCCATCAAGACCGTTTACACAGTTTAATCATCCCACAAGACCATCTACCATGGCATGATAGGATGGTGGGACACATAACAAGATACTAGCTAACTTCACACCTCTCCGACGGTAACCCGAGGTCGAGAAAAGGTGGCTGTAATCCAATGTGAGACAAAAAGACAGAGTCGAAAATCGAATAAATAAACAGCAACTATATGATGTCGTATAGTATATCTATAAATCGCCAAAAAGATATCGGGGCATTATATCCATGCTCCTGCTACTCTGTAGTTCAGTAGGTTGTCTTCTCATCTGCGAACTATCTTTTTCATAACAGAGGATCGGTCCGCGGTTCTATATTGCGATAAGCTAAACTGCTTCCTTGGCTTCTAGTAAGCCATAGTACCTTCCTTCTCTGGAAGCCGCAAAGCCATCGGAGTGGCAATGCAACCAGAATACGCCATATTCTAGCACGTGTCCCAATCCAGAGATTTCCTACCATCACGCCCGTTGATATGCCCGAGGTCTCCACTGCAGTGGCTTGATTTCCTGATATCGTGGTACAGAGTAGGCAGATCTGATACACCTGCGTGGTTATAAAAGTAGGCGTAGGCCTCATGAAAGCGGAAGGCAGAACTAAAACTCAGCCGGGTTATTTCAACTAAGCTGGACTCCGTATGCGCTCAGTTATTACCTCCTGGTGCCCTCGAGCTTAGTTTCCTTTTCTGTAGAACTATCCACGATATAGGTATAGATCAACGATATTGATGTCGGATCGGCCTATTAGCAACTCCTAGTGACAGTATTGCTTGGCACGCCGGCGGACGCCGGCGCCTCCACACTTCGTGTACTAAATGACATATTAGCGTCCGAAAAACCCCTATAAATTCGATGCCATATACATACAAAAGGGCAGCATCTCTCTTGTTGTCTCTTTCTCGCCTATAAAGTTAGCTTAGAAGCCAGGATCCAGCTGCAAGCCGGGCGAATAGTATGATAGTGGCGCTCATCACGTGCTAGACATTCTGTAGTGTTAATAAGACCTAGATTGGCCCAGCCCCAGCCTGAGGGCTTGGTAATCTAAAATCATTATTCAGACATGCATTGGGCGCCGTGAGGGTTGTTGTGAGTGGGAGAGGTACTTCTTCTGTGGTGGTTGGGCAGTGCATACAAAATTGGAGAGGCAGAGGGGATATTGAAGAAGACGAATCCAAAGGACTGGTCCCAACTCCCACCTTGGCCTCGGCACTTTGCTTCATCCCAATCTATTAGCTTTATTAGCCTCCCAGTTTGGTTCGCAGTTGTTTGCGGCGAAAGCGGCCAGGAGTGACCACATCGTATGAGTAGGGGACGTTGAAAATGGCGCTTGGCCCCTACAGCATCTGTGAGAAGGTGCGCATTCTTTTCTTTTGGTTTTTCCAGCTCTTTGAGATAAATATGAACTGCGGTACAGGATTCGGAAGCAATACCAAAACGGACAAAGAACCAACTCTGCTAGTATCAGACCCTCGGCTGCCATTATTGGACAAAGAAAAGCCTTTTTAAGACTAATCGTACTTGCCATAAACTCTTCAGTTGCAAGCTACGCTATTGACTATCATACGAGTGAGGATGTTCTAGTAATATCGATATTCATTAGTGTTGTTCCTAACTATCGCATTGTTGTGTCCGTTGAAAATCTATTGTCATTGTAGCAGCCAACGATGCGATCTCGGCGGTCATCAACCTTTGCCTTCATTGTTCTCATGTCTAATTTTGGGATTTCAACATTGCTTAGTATATCGACTCTTTATATCGACTCTTTATTCTCGAGGATAGGGACCATTACTTGCACTGCTTACAAGATGTCAAAGGCAATGAAACACCCATTATCTCAGTTTTTGAAAGCATATGTTACTATTTATGACCGGAAGTACGCACTCGAGTCCAATCAATAGGTAGTACGTCTTCTCGAATACTGCATGGTTTAAATTTAGCCCTTTGATTTCGATTCTTTCGAGTCCATGTCTTTGTCTGTTGATGACACTCAGGTTGAAAGGCCAAACACTAGTTCAAAGCACAGAATCTACAAGTCGCTGGTTCACTAATATCCATAAAGGTTGCCTTGGTTAACAAATTTGACATACATAAAGCAACAATGTCCCTTCAAGGCCTTGGGTTGATATCACCATTTCTACAGCAATCTACATACCAATCCAAATTCGAAATTTCCAGCTCCCCTCCAATGCCTTCTGCCACTCCCAAATACGGCGAACGACAAGCCGCTGGCCAATTACTGCAGCAATGGATGGAACGCCCAGAATCTAACGCGTCTGTGGCAACATGTCCAATTAAGCCTTCTACGCTGCAATTCAAAGACCTCAGGAAGTCCAAGCAATTCGAAATAGATATGCAATTGAATTCCTATATGCCAGTCCAAATTGAAGATGAATTTGCACAACTCAATATAATGGGACCAACAAGTGGTGCATGGGAAATGATCTCTATAGGTGGACCTGGTGCTACAGGCAATGCCAAATATCCCGACCTTCATATCTGGGAAGGGCAAATAGCGCCCGGGGTGTTGATTGTTGAAGAAATAAAGAAAGCACCCGGTTTTTTCATGTCCGAAGTCTGCCAGGCCGTTTACCAGAAACACTTCTCGATTGATACATTGAAGTATGTCTATATGGTCGACGTTTGCAATAAGGATACCCTTTCGTTTGTCAGGGATGTGCTCTATACTGAGGCTAATGGCCTCTTCTGGCCAGATGAGGAGATACACGATTGGCAATTGGGAACCCCCGAGTTCAGGGCCCTACTAGGGACAAAGCTTGGGAAGATTGTGGCACATTTAGTTCTGGGGGCCTTCCGACGTGGAACCCACCGGATCTCACAAATTAGAAGCTTTTATACCCACGAAGGTTTGCAGTTGCGGTTTGCCATTGAGGAGGTGGGCCATGTTACTCCTGTTGTCCCCTCAGTTGAGGCCCCGATTGGGACGATTCCAAGTCGCGTGACAAGGTCGATGGCAAGGAAGCGCAAGGCGGAGGAAGGCGACATTGAAGCGAAGAAAGCTCAGAAGAAAAGGTGAGTTGGACATTTGTGCTTGAGCCAAGCTATATGTTCTTATTCGTATTTTCTCTTTGTTCATCGGGTCTTAGGTACCTAGCGCTTTTCTACCTTTCTAACTTGTGAAATTCTTATATTGTTCTTCATCTGCTTATATGCTACATGTAGTTCTACTTCTTCTGTCTACAAATTAGATGCATCAATAGACCTGTTCAGTATGACCGCAATATCTGTAGTTTACTTCAAATGCTCCATCTCATGTCTGCAAATACGTTACCTTTCTTCGTAGATCTTGACGCCACTCTGGTTAAGATGCTTCAGAGAAATACATATGAATTTCAGAAATGGCCGGAGTAACATAATACCACTAGATACTCTCAAATTCACCGAAGATTTACCTGGCACATTGGACAGCCTTGGACCCTTCCACTTTCTCCCAACTTTCCCTTTCATTCTCCTCCTAATTTCCTGATTTTTTTTATTTCCTTCTGATCCCCCTTTTCTTTGCTTGCAGATCATAAATTGGCTGATTGGTCCAAAATTAGGGCTTTGTTCCGCCGAGCCGGCGGATCTGCTACACTATACTCAAAGCTCCCTGCACCAAGACCCCATGAAATCTCTTTTCTTCTTGAACTGGGCTCTTAGATCACAGTGTCTTATGAGTCGGATATTTTCCGACCAGGTTGGAACAATCCTGATATCTTCCCACCCCATGGTTCCCTTGTCATTGGGCTTAGGGATTGCAGTGGCCAAATCCCGTCAGTAGCCAATGAGAGACCCCTGCATTTCCCAAACATGACATCTGATGCAGCTTACATTTAGTTCTTATTGTTATATTGACTGCCATCATTGCTTCATTCCGTGGTTAAAATGGGGGCGCCACGTTCTACAAGCATATTGCACTGACTTTTACGCGCATCCTCGTTCGAAATCCCTCCATGGAGCAGCTTCAGTGAGTTGAAATGTTGCCCCCGGGATAGAAAAGCCCAGGAGAATACTCAGATCTAGATTCCTTGGTCTGACAAAGAAGCAATTCTACCAACATCTCGCAGACTTGTTCTTCCCCCCGCTTCCGCTCAGAAAAGTTACGAAGCCCATATGAAACTATGAAAAGCCTCACCCAACATACTCATTCTTCCTGAAGATACAATGGCATTCTGGCTTGGTGATCCTGCTTGCGAAAAGTTGATAATATACTTTCCCGGTGGCGGCTACTGTCTCCCTGCGCTACCGGGCCACTTCAGCTATCTCGAAGCTCTCTCCCCAGACATAAAAACAACATACCAAAAGTATCAGCGTGCTATTCCTTGCCTATGGGCTTGCCCCCAAAACCCAATGGCCTCATCAGTTGCAACAGGTCGTTATAGTCCTACAGTACGCCATTCAGAGACTTGAAAAACGACTGTCAGTCATTATTCTGCAGGGTGACTCGGCGTGCGCTCGCTCATCTTGCACTCGCGCTACTATCACATCTCGCTCACCCGCTTCCTCAAAACATCGTGCCGAGATTTTCGATTGATGGAGCCCTCAGAGGAACGATGTTGTTGTCCCCTTGAGCTGATTTCAGAACTGATCACCCGAGCTCCAATGAAAACGCGGATAGAGATGTTATCTCGGCTCAGAGTTCGAATAGCTGGGCACAGATACTTCTGGGTCAGGCCGTGGAAGATAAGTATAACTGCCCCACCAACGCACCAGCGGGCTAATGAAGAGACCTTCCTGTTTCAAAAATCTTCATTGGCGCGCGTGGAGACGAAGTCCTGTTCGATCCGGTTAGGCAGACGGCCGAGAGGATGGAGCTGAGGCGATTTCCACAAGCTTCTTGTCTTCTCTAAAAAGTTGCCATTTCCAGGCTGAACCCCCCGGCATCAGTATTAGTATTGTGCCTCGCGGATTCCATGTTGAGCCAACCACGGACTTTGCTTTGAAGATACCCCCTGGGTGGCAGTTCAAGGTGATGGCGTCATGGCTCAACCAGGCCTTTTTCGCATTTCACTCTGAAAGGAGATGAAGATGAAGACAGTAACTCGCATTGCTGTATTCCACCTCACAATTGTAGGCGAGGTGGCGGTCAGACGGTACCAACTCGATCAGGTTTGGGGGGCTTTCTTTGACGGGTTGCCGCTCGGTTCTCCCTGACCTTGACTGCACAACCTATGTTGGATAGTTCGAATTCTTCAGAATTCTTACCACCTGTGCTTTGGGTGAATAGCGAGACTTTCTCTCCTACAAGATGATGCACTCGAACCACGATCCACAGGCGCGGCCCGGGGATCTGCCTCGGAAGAAGATCCGAAAGGGGACCCGCAGTTGCTGGCAATGTACGAGACCCCCTTGATATAAGCGAATTCGTGATTTATCCCTAATGTTTCTGCGCTCACAGGCAAACACCGGAAAGTCCGCTGCATTTTTGCGTCTGATAGCGACCAGAACTGCAAAGAATGTCTCGCCCGGGGACTTCCATGTCGCAGCCAAGAGTTGCCGGAGCCTGAGAACCCCCGCGAGTCGGACCGCGCATACGTGAACGAGCGGATGGCTCGGATGGAGAGCCTGTTGGAGAAACTTCTGATACGTGTTGACGGCGGGAACCATCAATGGCATGGCTCGAAATCGCCCATACATACAGCGGAAACCAGTCCAGGATCGAATCCCCCGACCGTGACACCAGCTTCGGATAATGCTCCAGTTTTGTCTCTTTTTGATAACGAATCGGTTCGTGCCACAGCCCGTATTAGGGATCTGCAATTTCCCCTAGCTCGCGCTTACTGGTTGATAGCTAGGTTTCAAACGATCAGAGACCGTTGAGCCCGATTTTACACCATATGGCACGATCAACCGGGACTGGGGCAAACTGCGCCGCGATCTGATAGCCTTGATCCCCACCCAAAAGACATTGAAAATTATATCGGAGGCTAGCAGTAGCTGGTGGCTTATGCGCGTGCAGTTATTCGAAGACTACGATAAATCATTGCTTTCGTCCTCGGAGGGAGAGCTCTCGACTAGTCATCCAACTGTGGTTGGTAAGGCCATTTTGTGGATTGCATTGTGTCTCCAACAACTGCCTTCGGAGTTTGATTTGTCCTCTCTCGATCTTCCCTGTCTCCCATGGGTCCTAGTTGAAGAATGTATCACCCGTGTTTCCACGCTCGTCTGCTCTGATGACTCTATTGTCAGTTGTATCGACGGGCTCGAGTGCTTAGTTCTGCAGGGGTTGCTCTTTAGCAATGACGGGAAGATACGAAGTGCATGGCTTTCCAACCGTCGGGCTGCAAACGTCGCTCAGCTAATCGGGTTCCACCGTGCTGAACCAGCTCCCAGTGAAAGTGCCGAGTTTCAATATCGGGCTACGTTCATCTGGAGACACATCCTCATGACCGACAGGCATCTTTCTCTGATCCTTGGAGTACATGGAGCTATATCCAACACGGCAATAGATCTGTATCAATCCAACCCAAGTGACCCTCAAGATTTGCCCGTTCACAATGCGTCGGTTCTGAACCCCCTTGCTCGGATAGCCGGATCAATCATTGAGCGCAATCAGACCTTTACAGAGGTCACTCCAGCCATGATGCAGATGACACAGAGCATCGATCTGCAACTTCAAGCGTTCAATCCCCCTCCTTTGGCGTCACCCGACGATGTTCCGCCAGGCAAGTGTACTGAGCGATCATCTTGTTTCCTTGAGCTTTACTATCGGTTATGGTACTATCAGCTCACAGTTTGGCTACACCTGCCTCTCCTACTAGCTTCAGGTACTGATAACTTCTATGATTATAATCGGCAAACCTGTCTCCAGGCCTGCCGCAACATCATCGCTTGCTATGTCAATATCCGACGCACCACTGAAAAGGGGTTTGACTCGAAGATTCTTGATTTTCAAGCCTTCACTACGGCAATGACTATCATTGTCAATGCACTCGGACCATTTGACCCCCAGGACTTTACCAAAGGAGATTACTTCGCTCTCGACCGGGTTGTGGCTGTTCTAGAGCAAGTATCGAAGAGCGGTCCTCCGGACAAGATTGCAACCCGAGCGTTGCACGTTTTGAAGCTTATAAAGGCGATAGGAATGGGAACGGAACCTCCGCCACTTGACGAATCAGAAGGACACCAATACGAGAATGGGAAGCCTACTCGAATCAAGCTTGATATTCCTTATTTCGGCACGATATACCTCGAACGTCGTGCCGTCGTTGACCAAGCATCGAAACATATTGCCGCTGCTACTCCAGCGCTGCCAGCGATGCCAACGATGCCCAGCACCATTCCTGGACAATATTACCCATCATCTTCGTGGATGGGCACGATCCCGGACCTCGGTTATGCAAATGGGCAGGTTCCGGAAACCGCCCAATTGGCGGATCACAGTTTGGGCTTTGACCTGCCTGCTGAGTTTTGGGCTCTCAACTCTCAGTTCACGTTTCAGACTCCATTTTTGGCTGATTATGATGTTAATTGGGATTATTGGGATATGGGGCTGTGATAGACGTGTACAGTTGGGACGGGTTCCTGCCGAATGCATGCCTTGTTTTCTTTTTCTCTTGGTTTTGGTATTTTGGCATGTCACTATTTGTGTGGTTGCTATACGATGTATTCCTGGAGTTATTCGACGTGTCTTAAGACGGTCCTGTCATTGGTAGACATCTTGGCCTCCCAGCAATAGGGCCTTGATCCGTCTCCTGTCAGTGCCGTTCCTTTTCTTGCTCGCTTACTTCCTCTTATGTAGACGATTCTTGGCCAAGAGTAACAAATTGGAAGATAAATGTCATGTCATTAGATGCGTAAGATACATGAATGAGAAAGGGAATATTGAAAGAATGCTAAGTTGTACAGGTATGACAGATGAGATGATCGAGGACCAGCTAACAAGCATCGGGCGTTATATTCTCGATAATAGAGTCCGACTCGAGCCTATGAAGGACTGAGTCCGTTATATGTGCTCTAGGACATAAATCAGTACGATATCCCGTTAAGAATCTGTGGAAGGGGAGCACACGTACTGAAAGCCCCTGGCGATCATGTCCGGGAATCTGTTTATAACGAAGCCTCCATCTTTGTGGATTTGGTGTATGTAGGCATTGATCTCCTCAGTCGCGGCTGAGTCTTGGAAGGTTACCTTATTAGTTAGTAGGGTCCATGTTACAAAACGAGAAAAGGATTTACAATATATCTCGGGGCCATTATTCGGTATGTACAATGTGCATGGGATCTTTGATAGAGGGAATGGAAAGAGAGAAATAGTCAATTCCTTATATCCTGTCTATGACCTTTTGACTATATATGCCTGTTTGGGCCAAGAATGCTGACGTCATGTATGGGGGACCTCCACACACCAAACAAACCAAGTGGCAACTATTACATCTATACTCTTGAACTGGATCTATTCGTGAGGCTGTGTATACCCCACCGAGTCGATATCCAACAAATCTAAGTGGTCGATATTTGAATAGTGCCTGGTTCGTCGTTCTGTTGAATCCCCAGGATCACTGCCCGTGACGCGTACCCTCGAATACATCAGACGGACGTCCCTTTCCCAAAATGGCTGGTTTATATCCAGTTTCAGGGTATCGTACTGCGCCACATGTCCAACAAATAAGACATTGCACTCTACCTTGGTTTGAACTCACATATATGAATATATCTGAAATAGAGGCATGAGTCGCTGATCGTGAAGGAAATCAGTAATACTTGTATACGTGAGGTAAACAAAGGAAAAAGGACCCAAGGAGATCTAGGGTGTATCGGGTGACCGAGAGATGTTATTGTAGAATATTCAATCCTTGGGATGACAAGAGCTCCGTGAAGTTAACCCAAGCCCGCTTACAAGAGGGATCCTTGGCGGAACACCCACTCAACCATCGCAGAGCCTTTTGGACTCTTTGCAATGACTCTTCTCTTTCACCCGCTCTCATTTGAGACTGGGTGAGCAAATGTGTTATGAGCACCACGGTGCTCTGCGTGAGATAGTGGAGAGTACACCACCAAGGTGAGCAACCCAAGAGCCAGGCGATGTTTGGTTCATTGGGTAAGAGATCAAGCATTTGACTCGCTACGTTGAAGCAGATCGTCGCCATCGGGGTGTCAAGACCAGTGGGATAGACTTCACCGCACATTTGAGAATGGAGGGCAGGATGCGAAATGACGAGTTTGGTTGAATAATATTGGAAAGCCAAACTCGTGCGTTGACGGACAAAGGCTCGGTCATCTCTGGTTTCCATGAAACGATACATCGCAGGGAGCCGAGCAAACCAGTTGTCGGCGGCACTGTTGAGCGATGTCATGGCCAGTTCGGTGTCGTTTCGTGATTTTCGTCCCGCTTCGGGAGAATACAAAATCTCGATTGCTTCTCTCATCACAGCTGCCAAGTCAATGGAGTAAAGTAAGTACAATGAGACGTTAGCCTGGAGATGCGGGCTGGTTGATGCCTGCTGGGACATGGATGGGGAAGGCGAGTGGGATAGACGATCGTTCGGTTCAGTGGAGGGATCGAACGAGAGTAAAGAAGTCATAAGACGACCTCTGGACCCGATGTCCATGATAAGCCTCATTACATGTTCATCTCGGAAGTCTTCTTCCTTGTAAGGCACTGGCAAAGGGGTCGTGCAGTGTTCCTGCTGCATTCTGGGCATGCGTCCAGTCATGACGCAGAGTAGGATGTCCAACAGGTACAGCGCCCACCATAGCCGGTATCTGGTTTCTTTGGACACATGCGTGATGCTGGGGCATTCGCTACGAAGATGGATTCCCATCGCGACTGCCGACTGTATTGCAATGCCACATTTTCTCCATGCCCTAAACCAAATCAGTGGCTAAGTAAAGGCTCGCGGTATTCAACCTACCTATTGGCCTGTCCGACGGAAAGCAGGTAAAGGGATATTAGCCCCTCTACCTGTGTCTGCTGCAGGTTGGGACCCTCCAATAGCACACTCTCGCTAGTGTGTAATAGCCAGGCACGGGAAAAGTACACCGCGTGGATATTGTGATCGAGCTGAGGTTGGTCTCCGGAAAGCTCGAAATGTCTTGCAGCGATCGCAAACACCATGTTCAATAACGCCATCCACTTGTTTCCAGGGTGGGTCGTTGATTGTGAATAGAATGATCGACACTGGCTTAGAAAAATTGCTTTTCCAACGACGGGGAAGGAGGCGTGCGCAACCTGGAAGTATCTGTCCACGAGTTCATCGGCGACGGCTTGTGGGGGATATGCGAAGACATCTAGGTCGTTCATCGGCTGGATTCCGGCATCATCCATAAATAATGCACAGGATGAAATCGACGGGCGGGTTGGTTCCTCCAGTTGGCCGTGCGGTCTGGAACTTCTCTGACCGACCAAGCACTTAAGCCTGTATAGCCATGCCGTTGCTGAATGTTCTCCTACAAAGCCAATCGCTTGTAGTGAGATGTCTCCATTAAAGTCCTCCAGGGTGTGATCAACGTAGGAAAGTGTGCGGCTTGACGAGTCTGCCTCATCGGGTAACCTGGCGGCGGTCGGCGACGACAGGGAGAGACTAGATATCTATGGGTTGTTAGATTGATTAGAGATCTGATCTTGGTTCGGATCATGGGGTCTTCGCTCACTTTTCCGAGAGCTTGGTCAACAACTTTGGCCAGCTCGGTGTCGAACTTCGGATAAATATCGCGCACGAGAGATTCGTAGTGTTGGAGTTGGCTCGTGATGACTGTGAGTTGTCTAAGTGCTTGGGTAAATATTTTGGGCCACCATATCCAGGGAGGTCACAGACCTAGCATTCCTCTCTCGTTTCCCATCGACGTAGACGCAAAGCACGTTGGCCTCCTGACACCGGATGCAAGAGGGCCGATGACCAGAACACTTGTTCTTCTGCTTGCGACAATTGTGGCATGCTCGACTGACTCGACCATTACTGTTTGCAAGTGGGGGCTCGAGTCGGGGAATGGCCACTTTCGCGTTCATTGGCTGTTCCCCGGCGATTCCAGGTGTGCTCCAGGAAGGGTACGCACCGAAGACTGTCGACTCGCGTGGGGTCAAAGCGGAGGCTTCGCTGCTCTCGAACTCAGCTGTGTCGTAGATGAGATGATCATTATCATTGTGAGGGGCAGATGGAAGGGGATCAGACCGCGAAGAGTGACGAAGAGATGGCCTTCCGCTCATTACGACTTGGCCGGCTATTCATCGTTAGTGCTGAGTCCTAAGCGAACAATAATAGGAAAAGTGAGACGCACAAACCAACGCGCTTGTGATGAGGCGGGAAGAAAAGCCCCCTTCAGCAGTGAAATATCCCTGCCAATGGTGGGAGTATTGATGGCCGGAGTATAGCTTGTAACAAGTCTGTTTTCACAGGAGATATGGCACCTGTGATTGGCGGGCTCACTCTCCCGGTTGAACATTGTTTGGTACGATTGGTACCTGTAGTTTACCGAGAGCCTAACGGCCCACTGTTGGCTCATTCAGTAGAGCCATGGTATGTGTTAAAGTTGCTGGAATTATTTGACGCTAACATATTTTCATGTGTTGGCTATATTTCAAGGATAAAGTACTGATTAAAACAAAGCGAATAGAATGAATTCCCATGAGTTCAAACATCTCCAACACCAAGTCTTAGTCGGTAATATTGTAACCTCCCAAGGTCGAGCCCCATATGATGTATGCTTCACGCTGAATGGTTGCTAAAATTTCCAGCCAATCAGAGAGGAGTATGTGGGCCAGATTTCCAGAATCTGTCCAATAGGAACAGACGATTCTACATTGTCAGTTTTATATCATTGCACCCATGGATTGCTTCACGCCCTGAAAATAAGCATCATTCACGTGGACACCGTATAATACAAGTTCGTACTCAGGGACATCCGGCATGCCCCTTTTTTCACATTTTTTTAGCGGGTCCACCCAAGGTAGAGATAGTATGGTTAACCTCCCCTTCTCGGTTGACCAGAGTGAACATCGTATCCATGTTACCGTGATAGTCAATTGTTCCTCGTTCTGGGTGCGTCCCCTTTCGATAGAAAATAAAAAATAATGTCATGAACATAGTATCAGGCGCATTTTTGGTCTGATTGACATGACCACGTGACAGCCTGCATTTGGGTCAAGTCCTTGCATATAAGCGTTAGTTAGTCAAGGACTTAATGATAAATACTAATTAGTCAATTATCTGCCCATTGATAGTAATTATGTATATCTTTTTAAACGTATCTGGCGGTGTAAATACATAATTCAAGGTGGGTATACATATTTGACGGGATGCTTTCATGGCTATTGTTGAAGATACTACTGGTAGACGAGATCATGCAGGTGTGCTGGGATCACCTGGGATCCTATAATTAACATACATATGTAGAGTATACGCAAGAACATGTAGATTAAAATGTCTACATGTAGAGATGAAATAATGTTGGGATACATACAACATATGAAATTTCTGAAAGTCAGTTCCCAAAGAATACCGTATTTCTAGTGTACGAAACGTATTCTGTATAATATATATCGAAGGAATACTGATCACAACTGTCAAAATCCCGGCATTTCGGTTCTTAGCTTCTTCCCGAGGTCCCAGAGCCATGGATGGCCAGGTGGGCAGCCCCGGCTTTTAGCATTACTAAGAGGATCAGGTGACCTAAGAGATCGAAACCGCTATCAGCCTTATAATTCGCTCTAACAGGCCACCCCTGTGCTCATCATTGCTACGATCTACGAATCTTTGCCTAGAATATAGCTTGTTGCCATGTCGCGCTTTTTTTCAAGGCCACTCCTCTACCCACCTCATCGCATATACCCCGCAGTTTCTCGATGTTTTACCAAGGGCCTCTCCATGTGTTCGCGTACCTCATTCTCTAGCCTAATTCCTATTTAATCCGACATACAGGTATAGTCAAGATAACTGATTGTGATGTGCGATTTATGTCGGTAAGAAAAATGACAAAGATATATTGCCGGAGATGTCTATATCGCACTCAACTGGTTACATAACTAAGCATTCATGATCGATGACATCATATGCTATATATCACACAAATTCAGCTAAAATTTATCCTTGTAGCAAGGGCAAGTGCGGACAGGAACAATGTGTTCAGGCTCAAATTTCCAGACTCAGTGCATCCACTTTGTATTGTCAAGGCACAGCTTGTGTGCCAACGCACTTGAAAAAGTGGGAGCTGTGTGCCAAGACTGGGATTCTGCTGGGATAAACAGGCAACCCCTGGCCAGGCCCATTGTGAGATTGGCATAGGATGTGGGGAAGTGATGGCAGTGGGCAGTTTTGTTTGTACGAGATAGATGATAGGTCGAATTCTTGTAGCGTCGTCATTAGGTAGTCCCATTTCCCTATCGATGACGTAGCTCTGGGGAAAGCTTCCATCATCCGTCGATCTTGAACTTTCCTGTGTTTCTCTGCAATTCTTAAATTCTCTTTGATCATTCCTCTATTCTCGGTGAAGGCGCACTCATCTTCTACAACATCGTACAGTCAAAGGAAATCATCCCTATAGCTAACTGAACAACGATTCATTTCCTTTCCTTCCACCAGCCGAGATGGCTACAAATCAGCAATCCAAGGCTCCGCAGAGCCATCGGGTTGGGGAGCATTGGAGTGGTGCCAATCCCATTCCAACCATTAGTCACTTCATGGAACATATCGATGCCGAGAAGAAGGAACGAGATCGCAGGATAGACGAAGAAAACAGAGCCAAGAAAGAAAGGGCCACACGTGAAAAGGCGCAAGCGACCTCTAAAGAGCAACCAGAGCAAGCTGGACAAAGGGATCAAAAAGAGGGAGATGCTGTTGCTCATAAGCCACGCGAAGTGTCTCAGGCCAAGATGCGTACCGTGACAGACCCAACAACGGGCAAGGACATCGGTGTCGAGGACCTAGACGAGACGTCTATGGAACCTGTAACTAATCCGATGGTATGTGGGATTATCTCGAATAATCGTGAATGGATTCTAATTCATTTGCAGTTGACGGTTCCGAATGCAAATATTGGGAAACCCACGGTGAGTTGTCTACAGAGTGCCTCTCACCGGGCAGACGGCTAACACGTATCTCAGGATATCCAAACAAGTGCCGACCAAGACCTTGCAGAGTATAAAGAAAAACAAGACATCACCGCACCCCCGATCCCATCGCCGAAGGCACGACCTCCGATGTTCCCATTCGGGGAGAAAAGACGAATGTTCTGTTCCACCCAACGCCGACTGTGTCATACCAGCCCATGTTTGATCCATTGCAAAAGCGTGCGACGACCTTATGCATTGGCATACCTATTGCCATCATTATATTGGGCCGGATGTGCGGAGGATCTCTTTGGGGCCTCATTCCCTTAGCCGCCTGCATCACTAGTGGAGTATGGCTATGGATGCAGGAAGTCATTCGCAGTGGTCGAGCAATGGAGTGGAGCAGTGAGCAACTTCGCGGCCAGATGGTAAGTTTTCTAGTGTATCACCTTGCTAACGGATATAAGTACTGATTTTGTTCAAAAGGCAACTGCCAACCTTCTTCCTGAATCTGTCGAGTGGATGAACACTTTCCTCAGTGTTGTGTGGGGACTCGTTAACCCTGAGATGCTGACACCTGTGGCCGACACCATTGAAGATATCATGCAGGTCTCTGCACCCAAGGTTGTAGAGAATGTTCGCATCGCAGAAATCGACCAGGGCAGCAACCCACTCCGAATTCTGAGCATGCGCTCTCTCCCTGACGACCATGTGCAGGGCCTGAAGGACAACATCCATGAGGAAAACAAGAAGAACAAGGACCCGCAGGAAGCTGCTGCTGCCGAAGAAGGAGGGAGTTATTACAACTTGGAAGCCTCCTTTGCCTATCACGCAAGCCCAACTGGCCAGAGTGCCTCGTCAAAGGCACGCAATATGCATATGCAACTGGTCTTCTATCTTGGTATTCGAGGCTTGTTTGGTGTGCCATTTCCCGTGTTCGTGGAGCTGATCGAACTTGTCGGGACTGTCCGCTTGCGCTTCCAAATGATGCCCGAAGCACCGTTCATGAAGGATGTGACTTTCACTTTAGTTGGAATTCCCCACGTCAGGGCAGGCTGCATGCCAATGTTCCGAACGGGAGTGAATGTCCTGAACTTACCCTTGATCTCCAACTTTGTCAACTCGGCCATTAGTACCGCATGTGGCATGCTTGCAGCTCCCAAGTCAATGACCATGGACCTTGGTATGATGTTGACAGGAGACGATATCCACAAAGATACTTTGGCTCTGGGTGTCATGTGGATTCGCATTCACCGCGCTGTCGGCTTGAGTAAACAGGATACTCGCGGGAGTGAGGGTGGCGGCAGTGATCCATACATAAATCTGTCCTTCTCCAAGTATGGCAAGCCGATGTATTGTACACGTGTTATTACGGATGACCTCAACCCAATCTGGGAAGAGACTGCTGCCCTTCTTGTGACACCGGAATTGATCAAGGCAGATGAAAACCTGAGCATCGAGCTCTGGGACTCTGACCGCAACACCGCGGATGATATTGTCGGCAAGATTGAGTTACCTATCCGTGAGATGCTTCAGCATCCCAGTCAGATGTACCCTCAGGTATCGAAGCTCCAGGGTATGGATGAGGGCAGTGAAATGCCCGGTCAGCTGCATTGGGAAGTTGGATACTTCGGGAAGCCAAAACTCCGCCCTGAGCTGCGTACTGATGGCATGAAGAAAGACCTTCCTGAGAACCTAAGAGGCAATCCGACTTTCGAAGATGAAAAGGGAGCTATCAACAACGACGAAGAGGATGCCGTTATGCATACACCACCTGATCCAATCTGGCCCAGCGGCATTGTGCACATTGTTGTGCACCAGATCGTCAACCTTCAGCTTGCCAATATCAAGGGCAGTGATGGCAACCGCAAGGGAAAGGAGTATGAGCCAGCTAAGCCATATGGCGAGAACACAGAGGAAGAGGGTGAAGATCTCCCAACGAGTTACTGCAAGGTTATGTTGAACGATCAACTGGTATGTACCTGTAGATACATACCCAATTTCCGATACTAACAGCATGTTTCAGATATATCGCACCCGTGCAAAGGCCGTGAGCTCCAAGCCTATCTTCAACGCAGGAACTGAACGATTTGTCCGCGACTGGCGCTCAGCCGTCGTGACCATCACCGTCCGAGACCAACGCTATCGCGAGCACGATCCCATCCTTGGCGTGGTTCCCCTCAAATTGTCCGATATTCTTCAAACCAGTTCACAGGTGACCCGCTGGTATCCCCTCGATGGTGGCATCGGGTTTGGACGCATCCGTATCTCTCTTTTGTTCCGTCACGTGGAGACCAAGTTGCCACCTCCGATGCTTGGCTGGGATGTTGGCACCTTTGAATTTGCTGGACAAAGCATTATCGCGAAGGGCTTTGGTCGACACATTAAGATCAAGATGCGCACCGGTGGCAGCGTTGGCAAGGTCACCCGGCACAAGTGCCACATGCAAGGCAGCGATGCGACATTCGATACCTCCGACCAGACATTCCGCGACTCGCTACGCATGCCCGTGAAGCACCGATACCGCTCCCCAGTGGTGTTCGAGCTCCATAACCAAGGCAAGCGAGGTCCGGCAGCATACTCCGTTTTGTGGCTGCAGCATCTTGTCGACAACGAGGAAACAAACATCGACCTTCCCATCTGGACGACAAAAATGGGTGCTCGCTTGACGCAAAATTACGTCACAGAGGAAAACTGGAAAGCAAAGCAAGTACCTGGACTCGAAGACTTAACAGAGGTGGGACGTCTGCAATTCCGATGCAAGTTCTCGCCGGGCATTGACGAGTCGCACGAGCGCTTCGTGGTCGACAACGACTCCCGTGAGACGTTCGAGACATGGGAAGCATGTTTATCACAGGGTGTCCGTTCCCGCACCGTGAACATCGAAGTTCCTACAGAAGTGCAGGAAAAGCACGAGCAGTCTTTGATCGACGGACGGGATATCTTAAAGCAAGCTTCGCCTGCTGAGCGTCAGCGGTGGATTGACCATGATGGTCGAGACTGGAGTGGTGCGTTTGGTCAAGACCCGCGTGCCTATACCGATTCCATCGGACGCAAGGTCGCTGAGCCTGGCCACGACGTCCCTCGCCATGACCCGTACACCCCTCCTCCACTTAAGGATCAACCTTCTCAGCGAGACAGTTTCCAGAGTGGAGAACACCACGACGAGGACACCTCGGAATCAGATGAGGAGCTCGAGCCCTTGTCGAAGGGGCCGTCGACTATCAGTGGCAGTGCTGGAGCTTCGTCGTCTTTGTCTCAAAGCAATATGAGTACCAGCCAGATAAACAGGGCGAACAAACACAGTGAGCAGCGACAGCAGCGCGGTCTCATGCAATGGCGGCCTGCGCGGAATGCTGCTTTCGCCAAAGATGAGGCTAAGTTTGCGCTCCGTAAGATGAAGAAGAAGATCGGAGCGGGTGGCCTGACTGGTCGCGAACCAGATGTTGAGACGGAGACTTGACGATGTATGAATGTTTTGTATTTGTTTTAGGCGCTTTGTATGTTATTTGCATTGGCATGAATTGGGTATATAAAATGTGAATATCCATTATTTACTGTTTAACCACGAGTTATTGAACGCTCATGACTACCATTCACTACCATCATGTACCTTGCGTACGAGATGCTTATGAAATGTACATCTACTACCTTTGTCCTAGTCGCCCTCAGGTCCCGTATACAGTGCTCATATGGAAGGTCGTCAGAGTTCAGTCTCTAGCTAATATTGAATGAAACATATTTAAAAGACTCGATATCACGCCCCATAGAGTGAGAGAGGGGATAGGAGAAATGGAGTCGAGTATACAAATGACATATCCCTCCATGGGGGTCATATGGATTGATATGTATACGAGAGGAGCAGTGGATTCCTATAAGCCAGCGCTAAAGTCTAGATGGTCACCTGGGCAGTGACTGCAGTTACCTCGGGGCCTATACTATAGCCATTAAGGAGATGTACCACATGCCAGCGTGCCCGAAACACATTAAGGGCTAGCGTCACAGGTATCGCCCATTCAATCGTGCAGGACAAGATTCCTTATCGCAGGATATATGTTTCGTCGTCAGTCAAAAAGCAGGCTATAGTATGTGTTGTGACCTGGAATCACGCAGCGAAATCTTGTATTGTAAACGCGAGGAACCTCCAGGGCTTCCAAGGCCATTGTACAGTTATGAATTGGATCCGTAAACTTTCTTGCCAGTCACTCGCTGTTTGTCTTGCGGTGCCTTACCAGATTGGAAGACGTGGATACATATATGTATACATCGGAAGGATATGATGCTTAATGCATAGAAAATAAGATACTGGAACTCAGCCAATGAAAAAAAAAAGGAAAGGAGAAAGGAAAAGAAAGGGCGCAGATGCGCTCAAAGCCACCCGATAACCCCAAACAGCGCCTCTATACAACATGATTCGTGGATATATGCATCGCTATTGTTATGCAAAGAAAAAAGAAACGGCGTGAAAAAAGATTATGAAAGAAAAGAAAGAAGACATCAAACATAAAACCATGAATAACATAGCACTATTCATCACCAGGTGCAAATTCGGTGGATACTCGGAGACACTCAGATCCAGAGGTGCCCTGTGCCGCGTGCAATAATGAGACATTCTCGGGGCCATTGTTCGAGGCCGTATCGACGGGCCCGAGAGTCCATTTCCATTCCCTCCGCCGCTTCGCCCGACCCTGCCGGGGAGTTTGCGGCGTAGACGACCCATCAGCCTCGAAGCCATCTAGCAGAGCCACCGCCCGAACCTGACGCTCTATGCGCATGGTGCGGCGCTTTTTGCGTTCGGTCTTGGAGAGCGACCCACGCACGCCTTCGTCAGCACTATCATCGCCCGAGCCACTTGTCTCTGATGATAAGGACGGGCTGTTATCTGAGTCCTCTTTTTCGCCTTCGAGGTCCGAGAAGGGGGCGGGGCGTGTCTCAGGTGGGGTTTTGGTGTCTGCCTCGATTTGCACTGCCTCCTCCGTTACGAGATCGAGGTGTTGCGCGGTGTAGCGTTCTGTTCGGATCTCTTCCTCCAGTGGGTACCGGTAGCTGACTTGTTTCTTTGCTGGGAAGAAGACGCGACGTGAGCTCGCGCCGTTGGGTCCGTTGCCGCCCGCTGATATGGAGCCTGATCGTCGGCGGGTTGAGGGTTCTAGTGGGGAGTTGCGCAAAATGCTGCGCACTCCGATGGGGAGTTGGTAGGGGCTGCGGTGGTTGAAGATATTATTGTTCGGGTGGAGGATGTAGGGGGAGGTCGGTTTGTTGTAGCGGGTAGATTTGGAAGGGGAGGTCGCTGAAGATGGGGATGCGACTTCATAAGCATTCTTGAAGGTGTTTCGAACGGTGGGAGATGAAGCTGGTGCGGCTGCGAAGGAGAAGGATAGGCCGGTGGTTGAAGTGCCGAATGTGCGAGGGAGAGAGGTGGTTTGAAGGGTGAGTTTTGGTCGGGAGGTTATTGTGGTTGTGGCATCTGGCGACAGACACGACATGATGAAAAGTAGAGAAGAAGCAGAAGGAGGAGGATAACAATAACAAGGATAAAAAGAATCAAGCGCGTATCATGGAAGATCAAAGGGAGAAAAAAAAAAGAGGATAGCGGGGTTGAACTAAGAATAGAGGAGGTTGGCGCTTGGATGTGATGAAAGATGCATGTCACAAATTAAGAAGGTTAAGAGGATTAAGAGGATTAAGAAAGATTTAAGATTAAGGGAGTACAACATACATATGTATTTAGAGTATTTAACACATGTCCATATACCCCATATATACGAAGTACATACTACTTAGAGTAGAGCAGAGATTTCCACACATTGTGGAGATGCGCATCGACGCCACCACCTTTGCTCCTTTTTCTATTTTAGTTGTATAACATATGCATTACCTGATAGAGGATTTTAATATAAATATATTGTTAAATAATCTATCAGTGTCAATATTCGTATTAGAAGAGAGCAAAAGCACTCATCTATAAAAAGAACAGGGCCCGTGGGTCTCCGATCTACATCTATACGGGTACGTACTTTGGTGGCAAAGACCTAAAAATGGTGGATACGGAGAAATCTATGAAACTGCATTCTGAAATATGTCTTAACATTCCTTGTCTATGTCGACTTTGTCTATACTCCGTACATATGTAGTACTTAATATGAAAGCCCTGAGATAAAACCGTGTCACTCTAGTATATCACACGTGACGGCCGCAAGCATCAAAGAGGGTGTCTTCCAGGCTATGATTGGTAGGAAATACGATCAGACTGTACCAGATCGACTAGTTAGATCTTATTGTTGGGAGTGGCAGTGTGACATCGCCTCCACCCAATGGCGTTGGTGACCTTGCTACCTAACATTTCCACTTTCGTGACGGTGATGGCGGAGGACGGCTTAAAGGATTGATCGACCATGAGGCTGCACGGGCTCACTTTGGGCTTATGGTCTTAAAAGAGAGAGATATATACTGCCTTATATTGAAAACAATCTCTTGGAACCGATACAATATAATATAATTAACGACAGAGTTGTCATGTATGCAACTCCCAGGCAACAAGGCTAATAATGCTAAGCCACTGACGCCACACACACCAGCCACAGATACGGGGTTCCCATTGAAAGTTGCCTTCGGTTCCTGTTTTCAGCTTTGGATCTCTGCCAGGCACCCGAAAATCAAGTCCCCATGGACACGTCTGCATCAGCTCAGGGTTCATGGCTGCACTAGTGCGGAACGACAGTCGCATCATCCTCCACTTGGTAACTCCCCCACTCTTCCAAGGTTACTACCTACCTCGTGACTAACCATATCCAGGATTATGACTGTTTCTATGCCTCTGTCTTCGAGGTTGAGCAACCTGAATTGAGGTCGCTCCCTTTGGCAGTCCAGCAAAAGCAAATCGTGGTTACCTGCAACTACGAAGCCCGACGGCGAGGTCTGCATAAGTTGCAGCTCATCAAAGATGCCAAGCGCATCTGTCCCGATGTGGTAATAGTTCTGGGTGAAGACTTGACCAAGTTCCGAAATGCCTCCAAGGAGCTTTATCAGCTGGTTCGTTCCTTTGTCTGGGGCGGCCGTGTTGAAAAGCTAGGCTTTGACGAGCTCTTTCTCGATGTCACGGAGATGATTGACTACAACACTGGTGTGCTAAATCAAAATGACCTCGAGAATTCGTATTTCCATCTTGATAGGAATGATCCGACCGTGGGCTTTTCCTACGATGCCACTCGCTTCCAGGGATCGACCTTTCCCGCAATGGAGGCGGCCTCCACCGCTCGGAAAGATTTGTCTTCGTCGGAAATGAGGTTGCTCGTCGCCTCTCATTTACAGGGTCATATACGGAGTAAACTGGAACATGAAATAGGCTTTACGGCCACGGGCGGGATCTCAACCTCCAAACTGCTGGCAAAGTTGGTCGGTAATGTTCACAAGCCCAACGGCCAAACGACTCTTCTGCCGCCATATACGGCGACGGAAAATAATACTAGCAACGTCTTCCAGTTCCTGGATGATCATGAGATCCGAAAGATTCCTGGGATTGGTTCTCGGATTGCCCAGAAACTGAAATCCCATATCACAGGGCAAGAGAACGTCGACGAGAAGATCACAGTCAAGGATGTCCGACAGTTCCCTGGCATGGGTCCACCTTTACTGGACAGAATCCTTGGCGGGCCAGGCTCAGTGAAAGGAATCGGAATGCGCATCTGGAGCATTCTCCATGGAGTAGATAATTCCGAGGTGCTCGAGGGTCGCGATGTGCCCACCCAGATCAGCATCGAGGATTCTTATGGCCGGTTAGATACCCTCGAGGGTGTACGACGAGAGCTCGTAGTGTTGTCGCGAAGCCTCATCCGCCGCGTAAGAACCGATCTGCTTGATATGAGTGATGAAAGTGCGCCCCGGGGGAGATGGCGTGCTCATCCTCGCACAGTACGATTATCGACCCGACCAAGGCCTCCGCCAGATCCGGGTGGGCGTTCATACAATTCCAATCGCATCTCTCGCTCGGCACCTCTACCACCCTTTGTTTTCAACTTGGATGAGAATATCGACGCATTGGCCGAGCGGCTGGTCCGGGAAAGTCTTTTTTCTATGTTTCGCAAACTACATCCCGAAAAGACTGGGTGGAACCTCAGTTTGTTGAACGTTGCGGTTACCAATATGGTGGAGAGCGCAGGGGATCAGAAGCAGAATAGTGGACGTGATATTGGGAAGATGTTTCGCCAACAGGAGACAATACTTAAGGATTGGAGTGTGCGGGAACCCGAGTCCTCCGATATGCCGTTGCCCGGTTCCTCTGAGATACAGTCACAATCGGACGATGGCTGGGACGATGATGAACCCTTGGGGAATGTGGACTGCCCTATATGTGGGGTGTCAATCTTCTATTTTGCGCAGTTGGCACATCAGATATATCATTCCGAACAATAAGACAACCATTATTCGGCAGCCTTAAATGCCAAGCCGTCAGAAGGCCCTTTGATAGGTTCGAGGCGCCTTGGCGATGAGCCACTTACGCGTCCGATGGACAAATATAGTATGAAGAAAAGAAAAGATAAAGACCCTGTTTCTACGAGGAATTGGTTAGTTAATTTGCGATCTTAAGAGGTATGTTGATACGGAGTAGTTATATAGCCAACAGGTTATCCCCTTATATTATACCATGTAATAGGCAACAGAATTGGATAAAAATAGTTTAACTGCCTAGGGATCTCTCCACCAATCCTTTATATTAGATACCTACCTAGGTAGGTATGTATATTAAATATTTATTATTAATATTAAAATACCAATATTGAGATTGAAAATTACCCAAAATGGTAATGTTTCAATCCACTTTTGCCAAGTTTGGATTCCTAAGCCCTTGGCGCATAGCCCTGTAGCCGTAAGGCCCCGGGGATTATCTGATGTCTCTCACTTTCCTCTCTTCACTCTTTGGTCTTCTTGAGTTTTCTGATTCTATTTTCTTAGTCTCTCGTTGATTTCTTTTCTCTAATATCCTTTTCTACTAGGACCCCTTTAAACCCCTGGTGGACCCGTTGAATTTCCCCCTCTCAGGTGGAAACTCTATTCCCTCCAAAAGACCGGGGAAGGACCCTGAGATTCGGATATTTTGCGATGAGGTTTTCTACTATCTTGCCCTTAATCGGTGCATTTTCATCGCTCTTTCAACAAACACAAGGTAAATACCCACTTGCTGCCCGTTGAGCCTGTTGAGCCCGTTGAGCACCCCCCCGTTGCCTAAGTTGCCTAGCCGCTGACAATATCCAGCACGATCACAGGCCTCAGAGGCCATTCGACGGGTGACGCCCGTCGATAATGCCATCATCCGTACTCCTTCACATCAGATAGACCACCTGTCCGAATTTGATATCACCTTCTCCTTACACCAAGACGGCAAGCGCATAAAGCTAGAACTCAAGCCCAATCATGATATCTTAGCCGACGACGCGTACGTGCAATATGTGGGCGTGGACGGCACAATAAAACATGCGGAACCGATCAAGCGAGACGAGCACAAGGTGTTCCAAGGCCGCGCCTTGGTAGGATCCGGAACGGGGAGATGGACGCCGGTGGGCTGGGCAAGAATCACCATCAAAAGGGATGGCCTGGAGCCTCTCTTTGAAGGTGCTTTCAGTGTTGACAATAACAAGCACCACATTGAGTTGCAGTCCACCTATCTCGACAAAAAGCGCCCGATCGATGCCCATGTGGAACCCAGAGATGGGGAATCTATGGTCGTCTACCGTGACTCCGACATGTTTGGCTATACGCACTCTGAGCTCAAGCGATCGCTTCCCGTATCTGAGGGCTGCGGGGCAGATCAACTCGGGTACAACGCTGATCTGTCCAACTCGATTTTCGGGTATGACATGGACGAAACAGATGGTCAGTGGGGGGTTGCCTCGTTGAACTCGATGTTTGGATTGGGTAAGCGACAGTCAACGTCAGATGTTGGCGGCGTCTCGGGCAACACTGGCGGTGTGAATCTGAGAACGACCATTGGTGATGACAGTGGATGTCCTAAAACGAAGAAGGTCGCCTTGATTGGAATTGCAACGGATTGTGAATTCACCGAATCCTTCATGGCTACAAACTCCACCCCCGAAAAAGCGGCCAAGGACTGGCTCATTAACATGGTCAACACGGCTTCAAGTCTCTATGAGGAATCTTTCAATATTTCCATCGGTTTGCGCAATCTTACAGTCTCCGCGACAGGTTGCTCTAGCACGGGCTCCTCCGCTACGCCATGGAACGTGGATTGCAACGGTGGAAATGTCACTTGGCGCCTGAATGAATTCTCCAAGTGGCGCGCATCTCATTCAGATGACAATGCCTACTGGACTCTGATGACAAACTGCCCAACAGGGAGCGAGGTGGGAGTTTCATGGATGGGTCGTCTATGCTCGTCCGACCTGGTTACCTCTGGAGATAACTCTGTGACCGGTGCCAACGTCGTAGTGCGCAATGCCGGTTCTTCCTGGCAGGTGTTTGCCCACGAGACTGGTCACACCTTTGGTGCAGTGCACGATTGCGAGGATCAGGCCTGCGCACAGCAATTAGATGCCTCGTCCCAATGCTGCCCGCTGAGTTCGTCGGCCTGCAATGCCGGTGCGAAATACATCATGAACCCCTATGCTAAGAACACCATGACCGAGTTTTCGGAGTGTACAATCGGTAACATCTGCTCTGCCATTGGCAAGAACAGCATCAAGTCCACTTGTCTGTCTGACAACCGCGGTGTCGTCACCATCAGCGGCAGCCAGTGCGGCAACGGCATCGTTGAAGGCGACGAGGAGTGTGACTGCGGCGACGAAAAAAGCTGCAGCGACAATGCCTGCTGTGACGCGAAGACCTGCAAATTCAAAGGCAGTGCCGTCTGTGATGACGCCAATGACAGCTGCTGTGACAAATGCCAGTTCGCCGCTGCCGACACCGTCTGCCGTGCCAGCACCGGAGAATGCGACATCGCCGAGACCTGCAGCGGCACCTCGAGCTCCTGTCCCGACAACAAATACAAAGACGATGGTTCCAGCTGCGGCGCCAAGGGCCAAGATCTCAGCTGTGCCAGCGGCCAATGCACCAGCCGCGACTACCAGTGCCGCACGGTGATAGGCTCGATGTTGAACACCAACGACACCTGGGCCTGCGATAACACCGATAAGCCATCTTGCAGTCTCGTGTGTGGCGCTCCCTCACTCCAGCAGTCGATGGGTGTTAGAGAGTGCATCTGGATGAACCAGAACTACCTCGACGGTACACCCTGCGACGCTGGTGGCCGCTGCAGCGCAGGCCAGTGCAAGGGCTCCTCGGCCCTGGGCTGGATCCACCAGCACGAGAAGCTGGTTATCGGCATCTGTGTCGGTGTTGGCTCGTTCATCCTGCTCGCCATTTTCTTCTGTATCTATAGTCGCTGCAAGCGCAATGCACAGCTGCGTAAGGCCCGCAAGGCTATCCCCCCTGGTACATATCGTCGCTATAATGGACCCCAGCCTACTGCACGCCAACCTATGGAGCAGTGGCATGGATACTGGAATGGCGGATATACGAATGTGCCTCCCCCTCCTGGCCCCCCGCCACGATACTCATGATCACCCCTCTGCTTCTTGTTTTATTCTAGTTTATGGGTTCTACTGAACCTTTTCTTTGCATTCAAGCCTCTATGGTTCGCGGTCTGGGGGATTTGGGTATCGGCGTCATCGCGCGATGTTTGGTTATTATCTTTCCGTATAGTATGCTAACATCCGCGATCTGGTGTTTTTGGGCTTTCCTTTCTTGTGGCTACTTGCCTTCCTGAATTTTTTATGCATTTTCCTTGAGTAGATTACGTTGAAGCTCCTGTGGGCTATGAATCACACCGCATTCTCTCACCTTGCAAGCATAGTAACTGTCGAGAGTAGATGTAGACATCGTATAGAGGAATGAATATCCATTCGAAGTTCGATTTAACCCAAAATAGAACGCAGGCACTTACTCCCAAACAAGCACATGAGTAAAACGACAAGAGAACAAGCAACATACTCAGAACCCAACACCAAGGAAAAACCCCATGCACAAACAATCAACTCTCAGTCAAGTCGCGGTCTCAGAGAACGAGCCCATCCAACCGTATCCAAGCCTTACAAGGTGAACAAGAATCCCCTCACCCAACTCATTGCCAACAAATCCCAACAAAAGCCTCCCGAGTAACACCACCCACACCCTCCAGATCAAACTCCTCAATCATAGCCCTAAGCTCCTCCTCCTCAAGCCCCGTCTCGCCCAACTCCCTCGCAACACGTCTCAAGTCCTCAAGGTCAATAAACCCCTTAGCACCCTCGTCGAACAGCTCGAACGCGCGCAGGATCTCGTCCCGCGGGTCCCGCTCGAGGATCTTCAGCGCCGTAACGGCCTGGAACGACGAGAGCGGCATGAGCAGGTTAGACGGGTGTTGCGGATTCGACACCGGGCCTTTGTTTGATAGCGCTTGCGCTTGGCCGTGCTGGTTGCCTGCCGCGGCTTGTTGTTGCTGGACTTGTGGTCGGGGTACGCCGTAGGTTGTTAGGAGGGAGATTAGCTCTTGTTTGCCGAGTGTGAAGCCTAGAGCGCGGAAGGCGACGCGGAGTTCGTGGTAGTCCAGGTGGCGGTCGCGGTCCAGGTCGAAGAGGGTGAACTTTGGAGAAGTTGGTTAGCTGGTGGGTTTGGAAGTGGTTTTTGTGTTGCGGTTTCTTTCTCTGTTTTCTGCCTCCTTGGAGGGAGATAGAGAAGCTGAGTTGCGGCAGAGTACAGTATTTGGGGAATAGTGGTGTCTAGATGGATCGGGGTATCCCTTACAGCTTCGTTGATCTCTTCCCTCTGCTCTTCGGTGAGTCTGCTTAGCGGATTCGCGTCCTGCGCTGGGCCATGGGACTGTGCGTTTGTTGCGGGCGCGGGCGCGGACTGTTGCATTTGCTTTTGGCCTTCGGGGCCGTTGAAGTCGCCTTGATTGGCATTTCCCAGACCGCGATGCCGTGAAAATGATGAGGCGCTGAAGGGCATCGCGTTCGTGTTGACGGAGCGGTCTGGGAGTTTCGTGCCGGCGTAGGAGCGCGACGCGAAGGGTTGGCCAGAGGCCATGGTGAATGGCGTGTTCAGGTTTAATTAGATGGCTGGATCAAGAGTTCTTCAGCATTAATTCAAGTGGAGGGGCTCGTAGCCCATGAGAATGCGTGGTTAGATGAGGTCCCACGGGGTGTTTGGCGGTGGGAGGATTCTGGAGACGCGCCAGACGCGGGCGGAATGACTCGCTGCTCGCTGTTTTGCTTTCGTTACAGATATAGCGATCAACGAAAAATAATTATTACTTTAGGGACAATTTAGGATTCCAATTTATTTCTTCTAGAAGGATGAGCGAGTGAGCGAACTTCTAGACACAGCACAACTGGTGCTAATCACAAACAATTGGACAGATCTCCCAAGCCATGAAAAACCTCATTTCCTATCTAGCAACTTTGTCCCTGAAAAGAGTGTCGTATGTTCCTCCCATGAATAACTTGTGAAATAAACATACAAAACAATAGTGGTGAGCGAATGTTGGTGTTGCAGACAGCTTCAACAATTGTATAGAGATTGCTGGAAGCCATAGACTGGCATAGTATCGGGTGGCATTGTATCGACAAAGTTTGCAGTCATTGGATCGAATGCATTGCCACACTCATCACTAGGGAAGTCAAACAGAGTCCTCGAGTCGAATCTTTCAATCTGGTCGGTATAGGCCATGTGATCCAAGCCATTCTGTGCTTGGGCAATTACCGTATTGTGAGAAGCCGCTGATGGTTGCAAGAGCCCATCGGCCTGCTCAACAGGATTCGCCAAATCGAAAGGCCGAGGGAAATGATCAGCCAAGAACGATTGCATTTCGTAGGGTGGTGTCGAAAAGGGATTGTCATGATGCCTCAGAACAGACGACATTTCCTCCGGGTCTCCTAGCCAGAAAGCCATATCCACGTCTGGCGATGGCTGGAGGTTGGGGATTCCTCCCTCAAGGATCGATCTGGATTTGCCCGTAGCCCCGTGCCCGGGGGATACATTGTGCAGGATGTCTTCGAGTTTTTCACGAACACCGCTCAGATAACAGCTGGAGGCGCCAAATATTCTCGCAACGATGTGGTCGTTTAGGAGATCTTGCAAGGCACATAGAACTCGGTAATACAATGCTGCGGCGAACCAAGCAGGATCAATCTCATTTTCTTTCCGTGGCCGGCTTTTCTTGTTGTTCTGCTTGTCCTTTCCACACAGGGCCACGTACAAACCAGGGCAAAAGTCCTCAGACATTTGCGCTAGCTTCCGAAAAGAGAGAATCAAAAGATAAAACGAAACGAGTCGCCCGGTAGTAATTTCATACCAGGAGGCACGGATTTGAGCTTGCGCCAAGCCTCGAATGGCTATAAACAGATTTGCCAATCTGATTGCGTTCCAGACGAGTGGGTTCTCTCTGTTTATATCTCCAATTTTGCCCAAATCCACGGGGGGAGGACACTGGTAACCCCAGCAAGAAAATCCTCGACGGGGCACTCTGTTCTACTCGATAGTGTGATACCGGCCCTCGTTACTGTCCAATTCCATGCAGTGCAGGCTCCGCCATATGTTTCGCGGATATTGACAACCGCTTTGAATGCATCCATAAGTTTGAAGACCTCGTCACTCATGCGTTGCAAATTATTCCTCGCCTCTTGGGACGGGAAGCTAAGGATTGTAAGGGAGTCCCCTGTAGGCGGCCCAAGTAGACATAGATCTCCCCAACTTCGAAAGCAAATTCGATTACCCTTAGAAGAGCATGGAGGACAGGGTGTAGCTGTCCCACATTTCTTCTTAGCCCGGTAGCACGCCATACACGAGCCGCCAGCTTTCTTGAGTGCAGCGATATCGTCTCTCTGTTGCTGAAGTTCGGCCTGGTTACGGGGGATCTTTTCGCGGATGTTGTCTGACTTCCCAGGGTCCGCTGGATCCCATAGGACGAAGCCATCGGGGTACATCTTGTCGAGAGCGGGAGACGGCGGACGTACTGGCGCAGCAAATGGTTGGGTTTCACCGCCGCTGTGTTCACTTTGAGCACGCTCATATTGAGCCGACACGCAGGAACCGAGATCGTTGGGGCTGGAAAATCTCGAGGGTCGAGACTTCGAGCTTGTGGGAGATACGGAGTTTTGTAATTGGTCTTCAAATGTGGCAGGTGTCATTATTGAATCAAAACCAAATGGGTCATCAAGAAGTGTCAGCTCCTGATGTTGATCGCTAATATCCTGAGATTGGCTGCTTATCGAATCATTGTCAAGTTCGTTGACCATTTCTGAATCCATGGGCTGAATCTCATATACCATGGTCGTCGTCGACGACAATTGCCACGTCTGTGGCATTGAATGCTCGATATTGGGATCGGAAAAGTAAGGTGTGGTTGATGCGAGTTGAGACATGGCAGACTGAAAGGTCTGTAGTCAGTACCAAGAATTCACGACATGTGCAGGCTTGAAGGAAACCCATAGGGACATAGGAGGGCGAGATGGGAGATCGAACTCACAGGATAGACGGAATCCGGTGGATGCGGTGTCGACGGTGCGTATTTACGCCCGCGGTTCGGATGAGGAGAGAATGGAGATGACTGATGCCGTGTAGCGGCTTGAGCTATCATGGTTTTGAGGATAAACGAGAGGAATAGCACTGAGCGAGACTCTGAAAGATCGTCGAGCAAAGGCGAGAGCGAAAGGCCGGGCTCAGGGCAGAGCCTAATAACAAACTGACGTTTGTACTTGAACAAGTTGTCGATCCTTTGCGAAGGTAGAGAATGAGTGATGTGAGGTAAAGATGGAACTAGAGGATACACCTGGGCATCTCTAAAGTTACTCGAAACGGACTAGTACCATCGATAACCAGGCCAAACCTTGGCCGAGGCTTAGCTCTGAACCTTCAACATCATGGCAAAGGACATAACGGCGTCACTCGAGGTGAAGCAGGTACGACCAGGCATGACCAGGCCCATGAGACCGAGTCCAGATCCGGTATAGCGCATCGCTAGGCATAAGGTTTACCTAGTGTATGTAGTTTCCGGGGTTCAAAAACGGAAGTATGAAGGCTGCGATGTCATAGCCCCATAGAATGGGCCTGGACTTGATGTATAGGAAGGGAAATATGATCAAACAGTGAAGACAATCAATTTCTTTGATATGAGATACTGTTCAACCCAGGATCTCTCCGCGTGCCAAGGTCCAAGTCCTCCAGGAAGGTACGACCGAGGAGTTGCTCTGGCAGGTAATCCTGTTGAACCTTGCCGTCGACATAGTTTGGATTGTATTTGTACTCCGCACCATAGCCCAGCTCCTTCATGAGCTTCGTTGGGGCATTCCTCAAATGAATAGGAATAGGCAATCCCGCGATCCCTGGCTCGTTCAAGGCGGCAAAGACGTTATTCAAGCCACGGTACGCGCGAGTACTCTTTTTCGATAGTGCCATCGCTACGGTAGCATGCGCCAAATTGATTCGTGCTTCTGGGAGTCCAATCTTCTCCACGGCCGAATGTGTGGATATAGCAAGTGAGAGCATGGTGTTGTCCGCCAGGCCAATATCTTCGGAAGCCACAACGATCAGCCGTCGAGAGATATACAGGGGGTCTTCGCCCGACTGAATCATGCGAGCAAGGTAGTAGAGTGCCGCGTCTGGGTCGCTCCCTCGAATGGACTTGTGAAAGGCGGAGATCGTATCATAATGCTGATCTCCAGCACGGTCATACACGAGCGTCTTGGTCAGGGATCGTTTCAGGTCCTCCTTGTCCATTCCAGCCCTTTTTGACAGATCCATGGCTAGCTCCAACAAATTCAACGAAGTGCGAGCATCTCCATCGGCGAATCTGGCGAGATACTGGATTAGCTCTTCGTCCACCAGTTCGGAGGGCGAATAGCTCGGGCCTTCAACCTGAAGAGCACGATGAAGGATCGAAATGATGTCCTCATCGGTAAGCTTCGCAAGAGTGAATGTCCGACAACGTGAGAGCAGCGCATTTTGGACTTTGAACGATGGATTTTCCGTTGTGGCACCGATGAGCGTGACCTGGCCGCTCTCCACCGGGCCCAAGAACACATCCTGTTGTGACTTGGAGAATCGGTGAATTTCATCACAGAAGATGATCGTCTTTCTCCCAGTGAGTCCCAGCTCACTGCGAGCTTCGGCAAATATCTTCTTGCACTCTGCCACGCCGCTGCTCGTACTGTTGATTTCCACGAATCTGCTGCCCACCAGTGACGCAATGACTCGAGCAATTGTTGTTTTTCCTGTCCCTGCGCTGCCCCACAATATCATACTCGGCACTCTGTCCTGTTCGATGAGTCCGCGTAGGATGCCGTTAGGTCCGACAAGCTCTTGGCCGCAAACTTCTTCGAGCGTTTTAGGCCGCATGCGCTCGGCTAGAGGTGCTGCTTTGTGGAAGGCGTTGATCTTCGGGCGCTTTGCTTGTGGCTCCTTCGTGTCACCATTTGATTGCTTCGGCCCATCCCCCTCCCGTCTAGATTCCGCTTCCTCAATAAATGATCGCTTGCTGTTGAGGGCGCGTGGGGTCGTTGTGGGACGGGACGGGGAATCTTTGGGAGTATTCGACTGGGCAGAAGCTTTGCGCGCGGACGGAGGTTGAAACATACTTGGGACTGGTCCCTTCTGGGAAGATGCCAGTTCACCTGGAGAGGACGAAGCTTCTTCGATGAAGCTCTGACATCCCGAGTCGATGTGGTCGTTGATCTTTAACTGGGAGACAGATTGCTCGCATATTGGGCAGGAAACCATGATGACCGGAGGATGATCTGGTCATTCACTAGGTTACTCAAAGACTTCGAGGTGAGGTAAACGAATAAACGTAGAAATGATAGCCTCCACCCGCGGGTACGACGCGTTCAACGCGTTAATTAGTAAGTAACAGGCCTTGGTGCCTGAAAATGGGCAACAAGATCAACTACCTACATAGATACATAGGTAGTAACTACTAGAATCTATAGAGATATGTACTACGTACATGATAAGTACAAGCAAGGTACTATATAATCTCCGAATGACCCGAAGAGAAGTAAAGAAACAACTCCCGCCGTCAGAGCCGAGTGCGGAGCACGCAATGGTGGGGAAATTCAACTTCGCCATATATTGTCCTCTCCCTCCTTATTGTCTTCAACACTCATGATTTCCCGCTCTTATCGGCATATTCTTGCTCAATCACAGAATTGCAAGTCCAGAAACCTCTTCTTCGCCCCTGCGACATTACCCCAACCTGGTTACGGCGCAAGAGCGATGTCGGCTACGGCTTCACGACCCGATCCATTTCGCCCCGCCAAGCGGGTAGCAGGACAGCGCCAGGATGTTTGGTATGCAGTTTCAAGAAACAGGTTTGGAAAGACACACTAAATGGGAACTGAAGGTCAATCGTCAACGAGGCCGCTGCAGCTTCACCAGTTCAGCCGATTGTGAACATGGGCCAAGGGTTCTTGTGAGTCACGTCATTTTCGAGGACCATCAATCACTTTAAAGGATAGGAATTGACGTACAATGTTTCCACGCAGTGGCTATAACCCCTCCCAAGTTCGCTCTTGACGCTGCGAAAGATGCGCTAGACCGAGTGGAATGCAACCAATACTCTCCGACGAAGGTAGAGATCGCCAACGGATCTGCGCAAGGTTGCATGGATGCTCATACAATATAGGGCCGCCCCCGCCTTAAGCAGGCTATCGCGGATGCTTACTCGCCCTTCTTTGGCAAGAAGCTAAACCCCGAGACCGAGGTCTCGATCACAACCGGTGCAAATGAAGGTGAGAGATTGGTATAATTCACCTATAAATGGACATTTGGCGCTGACAAGCGACCAAAAAAAATAGGCATGCTTAGTGCCTTCATGGGCTTCATCGAGGATGGTGATGAGGTCATTATCTTCGAGCCCTTCTTTGACCAGTAAGGAGCACCGATATTGCTAGAAGAGCTGAAGGCATACTAATTCACTTGGGATAGATACATTAGCAACATCGAGATGCCCGGCGGTACCATCCGCTATGTTCCCCTCCACCCACCCAAGGATGGTGCGACCAAGACATCATCTGCGTCGGAGTGGACTATTGACTTTGAGGAGCTCGAGAGGGCCATGAACCCCAAGACAAAGATGATTGTAAGCATGCAATACCGAGACCTTCATGAGTACTCAAGCTAATTGTAACAGGTCTTGAACTCACCGTAAGCAGCCTTGATCTACAAAGGCGAATAAAGTCTCAACTAACTGTATGTTCATAGGCATAACCCCGTGGGAAAGGTCTTCTCGCGCGAGGAGCTCGAGCGCATTGGTGAACTTTGCGTGAAGTACAACCTTATCATTTTGTCTGATGAAGTTTACGACCGCCTCTTCTATGTTCCCTATACTAGAATCGCTACTCTGTCTCCAGAGTTGTACGAGCGCACTTTGACCGTGGGCTCTGCCGGTAAGGCCTTCTACGCTACTGGTTGGCGTGTCGGATACCTCATCGGCCCGGAACACCTGATCAAGTACGTTGCCGGTGCACACACCCGTATCTGTTACAGCAGTGTGTCTCCCCTCCAGGAAGCAGCTGCTGTTGCTTTCGAGCAGGCAGAAAAAGAAGGCTTCTGGGACGAGAGCCGAACAGATATGAAGGGCAAAATTGAGCGGTTCTGCGAGGTCTTTGATGAGCTTGGTATCCCGGTATGTGATTACTCTAACCCTTAAGTATCAATTCTACTTTGCCATACATTGACTTTGCTGACAACAATCTCTACAGTACTCTGATCCTGAGGGTGGATACTTCGTGCTTGCCAACATGGCCTCTGTAAAGCTGCCGGCTGACTACCCATTCCCGCCTCATGTTGCTAGCCGTCCTCGTGATTTCAAGCTCTGCTGGTTCCTCATCCAGGAGGTTGGTGTAGCTGCTATCCCTCCCACTGAATTCTACACTGATGCCAACGCCAACATTGCTGAGGATTATCTCCGCTTTGCGGTGTGCAAGAATGACGATGTTCTTGAGACTGCCAAGGAGCGCTTGAGAGGGCTGAAGAAGTATATTGCCCAGTAAATGACGATGTTCTTGAGACTGCCAAGGAGCGCTTGAGAGGGCTGAAGAAGTATATTGCCCAGTAAACAAAGACAATCAGGGCTTTGATATGTGAGAAGTGACGAGATATGCATAGAAGTGATATGAAGCCAATAGAAATTGGATATAAAGATGAAAGATATGCCACAAAAACTAATTCCCCATGAATCTTCTCTTGCATGGTTTACTTGTACAGATCTACTCATGTGCAGCTACGTCTTCATGACTTAAAGCACCTGAGAACAATGAATCAGGCACAGAAGGACAAAGGCACAGTAGGACAGAGGCACAACCGTGCGACGGTCTTTGTTCCTATAAACAAAGGAGGGGGCGATCAACTCCCCCTCCAAACCGCCGCCACCACCGAAAACGTAATACAAAAATGGGCATCCTGGACCTGGGGGGCATCCACCGACTGAACACTGATGATATCTCTCTCCAAACCAGCCACCCCAGGTCCAGGACCCCGGTACAAAGAGGGCTAGGGAGGGGACGGCTCCCTACCCTGACCACGGAATCTCCACCTCCATGGGGCCCGTTCCCGCCCCGTCCCAACCGACGCCACGGCGGAATGTCCGCCGGTCCACTGTGAGGACCTCCGAGAATCCTGCACCACGCGTGCGAGCCTCCACGTCGCTCACCGAAGGATGGGTGGCTCGGTGCGCCCTCAGAATCCAATAGTTGGATTCTAGGGCTTCGCACACTCTCCGGAAGCCCAACCCCATACGGTGGTTACCGAGCAACGTGGGGAGACGCTCGCTCACGCAGGTCGGATCCTCGCAGTGGCGTCGGTCAGCACCGACCCACTCCGTCTCGCAGGCATGCCGCAAACCAAGACGGCTCTGATGGATGTTGCCACCCATCTCGAGTCCCATCTGGTACCGCAGCATGCCGTCCATGTCCTGCCACTGGCCCACATGTTGTGGGCCCGCATCCAGTCCCGGACAAGCCGGTAAAGATAGTCCACAAGGTCTGGATGTTCAACCGCCGCTGGGAGGAAAGAAGGGTTAGCATATGATCTAAAAAGTAGGCAATGGTGAGGGTTGTATGATATCAAAGCGCAGGCAAACTGAGAGTGAGGTAAAGCTGAAAGTGTAAAGGAACTAAAAGTGAGATGAAACTTACCGAAGAGACAAATTGCAAGGCACCGGCGGAACCGGTCCTTCTCTTTGGCGTCCTCGAATCGCACAATGTGTGCGATTCGAGGTGAACATCGCAGCGCCAAGTGACTGGCTGGAGCGTCCTCAGCCCTCACCAGGTCGTCCCACTCCGCGAACACGAAGTAGTCACCTCGGTCGCGGGCGGAACTGAACCACAACGCCTGACGATGGCGCTCAGGGTTGTCCCACTGGTGAAGGCTGGGAAGCATTGGTGGACCCACGAGATCGTCGTACGGAATCGAACCGGCCACATTCTGGTGCAAGGCTTGGAGATTCCCGCAAACTCCCCAGTGCATCTTGGCATCCTCCCACAGGTGGTCTTTGCCGCAGTAGCGGACCAAGGAAAACGGTCCGCACTTAGGGCAAACAACGGAGCCCCCATCCGCGAAACCACAGGCGACTTGGCAGTCTGCCTTCTGGCAAAGAATGCCAATCATGCTCAAGTCCCACTGTGGTTCAGGGGGTGGAGGCCCGATGTTGCCGAACTGCTTGGCTGTGGGAGTCGGTTCATCATCCTCAGACGACTCGGGTGGAGACGGAGAACGACCTTCCACTCCATCTTCCTGGGAAGAAGCGTTAGAGACGGGGAACTCGGCGTCCGCATCGCGTGTTTCCTGACGCTTCATCAAGTTCTTACACTTCCGTCTCTGACGCTTCTTCTTTTTGTATGCTCTCTTCTTGTCATGTTGGCTAGACTCCGCTGGAGTTTGGTCATCTGCCAAGACAGTGCAAGATGAACTGGAATCGTAAGTCGTAGACCCAGCGGACTCTGCAGTGGACAAGACAGAAGAGGCAATGGAGGTCGATGGAGGGTCGGCCATTTGGGACGAGGATGTGGTTTTCTGGCCCTCGGAAGGCCCTGTAATCTTTTGTTAGCATGTATTCGAAGCAAAACATATGTAAAATGTGATTGCATACCTAGATTGGCCACGTCAAAAGACTGTCTCCGACGCAAGACTGGCACCTGCGCCTCGTGGCCAACAGGGTCCTCTTCGGAGTCTAAATGATAGTTAGCAGCTGCATCAACAATGATATAAAGATTGAGGACTTACCAGAAAACCATACCTTGCCCCTGTTGTCCGAGACAGGGCGCCGAAGCTCAACCTCAGCCCCCTGCGGAGTCAAGCACAGCTCATCTGAAACCTTTGCTGGCTCGTTTCCTTCCGCTTGCACTACTTCTTCCTCAGGATCCTCATCTATCTTCGGCAAGGCGCTCGTAGGTGTGAAGAAAGGCGACAAAGAGGATGAGGGGAAGGGAGTTCGGGGGAGAGGTGGGTTCGGGCTGTCTCAAATGATGGATAAGATGGGGTAGTCGAGTCAATGGGGGTAATGCGGACCGGGGACGCATTGACTGTTTGTTGGCCAGCAACTGCTGCAAGTTGCTGCTCGGTCAGGACATCCTGTGGAGCGATGTCGCGCACTTCCGGAAGTAGGCCATCACGCTGCTCTGTCATGTTGTGTGTGGTGTGAATAGAAACTTGGTTTGCGTCTCTCTTTCCTGTGTCGGAGCTAGATGAAGTAGGTGTGCGCTTTCCCTTGCGCTTGCCCTTAAACCTTTCGTTGCTCTTCCGGGTATCAATCGTGAGTGTAGAGACCCGCTTGGTCAACTCTTTCTCGAGTGACATCTGATAGGCCGACTCTTGCTTTGTCGACTCTTCCCTTGTTGACTCCTCCCTGGTTGACTCTTTGGTTGACTCTTCTTCTTGCTCTGTCAACCCATGCTGGGTCATCTTGTCTTGGGGCAACTCTTCCTCGGTCAACTCCTTGGTCAACTCTTGACTTCCCACTTTCTCCATGGTATGTTCCTCCCCTAACACTGACTGCCCTGGGCTTGGCACAACTGACGCATTAGACTTTTCGTCCTGATGGGTTCCTTCTTCAGCCGTGGAATGTTCACGGGCTCTCTTTGCAGGTCTCTTTGATGACTTCTTTCCTTTATTCTTCTTCTTTTTGGAAGAAGAAGCTGGAACGTCATCGACAACCAACTTCCCAAACAGCCCGTTACCTATGCCGCTAGTCCCTGACAGCAGACATTGAATGCGCAGCCAAATCCGGACCGGAAGCGCCATCCATTTGCCGTAAGTGTACTGTGATATGTTAGTTAGATCCCATGATTATTGGTGAAGACTTTATACTGACAGGGTCTTTTTTAGAGATCTTTCAGTAGAAATGGTCACGCTCGTCAACAGTGACCATCATCTGCTCCCCCGGGTTGGCGTCCTTGACACTCACAAACTTGAACCTCAGGGTTGACGATTTTTCCTTCGCCTTCATCCAGCTTACTCGGCAGCCGGATGATTCCCATGGGGCTGTCCATTTCATGTAATAGCTGTCCCGCTTGGGGTTCGTTGCCTCTCGGCAAGCCGGTGCGGAACCGGTCTCAACGTTGCTCATGGCGATCTTCTTTGGAGAAGTAAAGAGTGCTTCAATCGATCTCATGATCCCCATCATGCCCTCTGGATAATCGGTGGGGATCTTGAAGTCAACGCGCACGAGCTCAGGGCTTTCAATCACTGCATCAAGGTCGCACTTCGGGTTGCCCTTGCTGTTGTTCTCCATGCAGAACATCGGGCTACTGCTCCGCCAGTCCTTAATCTTCAGCCTAAGCTGCCCATTGTCCAGAGTGAGCCCAGCCTGTTTATCCGTCCAATTTTTTGACTTGGACTGGGTCATGTCGGTGTCTGCCCTTGGGGGTCTGCTTGCCTCCGGAAGCCCCATCTCGGTTCTAGTTGACTGAGGATTGAACAGTTCTGGCATACGGCCTTCGACGAGTGTGGAATGTTGCTTTATGGCTTCGACCTTGGAGTCTATGAGGCGTTTCTCTGCCACAACCTCCTCTAGAATTGCCTTGAGCTGTTCCAATTGAGCTCGGCTCACTTGATATACATCGGAGCTGGGCAGCTGGGTGTGCGATTCCGAATTTTCGTCCTGTCCCTGTACAGGTTCAGATTGGAGATCGTGGGGCGATATCTCGCCATCGGCAAACTTGCTGAAGACAGTAGGCATTTCGTCTGATGGTGACGATGAACTGGGGAATTGATCTCGTCGGTCAGCGACTCTCTATCGAGTTATGCTTCCCTTTGGATTGGAAGACGTACCGAGTGGGAATAAGGATAAGGTACTTGATGTCCTCTGTCCGGTATTGGAATTGAACTGACTCTGCATTAGTTGAGATCCATGGATATCCAATACTGCAGTTAGCAAGAAGACACACTTGACAATCGGCAAAAGCCAACAGTAATCTTGCTCCTCACTGGGTTTTTTGATGTGTCAGTTGAGGCGCATAGAGGAGCTGCACGATGAGCTTACCAAATAGTCTTTGGTCGTCACGGGGCTCTCTTTGGTCCAAGGTTGTTTTGGTCTCATACAACAGACTGTATGGACTGTCTTGACCATGCGTCAGTCGACGGGACGATGAGTGGTATGTGCGGCTTCACGACAAGCGACTTACCAAGGTTGGTCCTCAAAACACTAGAAGGCACTGAGACTTGATCTCACAAAAAGGATCGTGGATGCTGCTTAATCATGCAGGCCCCTTTGTGGGTGCTGGTGGTGACCTAGCGCGTGAGAATGTGCGGCAACTTGCTGTGCGAAGCCTAGCTCATGCATACACCATGAGGCAAAACAAGCTTTTTCTCTTTGACAAAAGGGCTTTATGACTCAAGGAGATCAAAGGGATGAAAAGGGACATACACAAGTCACAAGTATGGGTGCGCGTGTTGTGGATGCTATTTGAATCATGCACCATCAGCCAATGTTCATGGGTGTTGATGGTAACCCAACGCGTGAATATGCGCGACAACTTACTTTGCGAATTCCTGGGATCCGTTATGAAGGCAAACTTTGTCTCTTTGACCAATAGCTTTCAGCTCAAGGAGATCAAGGGGATGAGAAGGAGCGCACAAACCAGTTCAACTGGTGTGCGTGCTGTGGGCTACTTGAATCAGTCAAGGTCCATTGGTGTTGGTCGCGAACCAACGCGTGAGTATGCGTGACAACTTACTTGTGGATCCTGGGTCATTCGTCACGAAGGCAAGCTTTTGTCTCTTTGACTAAGAGGTTGAAGTTCAAGGAGATCAAGGGGATGAGGAGTAGTGCACTGAAACCGTCAATGGTTGTGCGTGTGAGAGGATTGGAAGAAAGTGATTCGGACGAGTCGAAGATGAAGAACTCAAAAGAGACAAGCTTCAAGATTCGACACGATGGATGAGACAAACACTATGCACGTGGTACTGTCAGAGTCTTCAATCGGAAGTCGCGACTGACCAGGCGAGCGTGATAGGAATGGAGATACATACATTTGCATTTTCCGAGCGCTTGTTTTCTTTGATCTGGTCAGACAAATCAGTTGAAAGTCGAGGTATGCAGTAGCCTTGATGGTATTTATGGTTCTCAACAAGGTGGTGTCATGCATCAAGGAAGAAAACATACTGAGGCTTGTCTTGACCGGGCAATTCCGTGGGTTTCCGTCCCCAGAATGTGAAATACGTGATACGAGGTCGCCGTATTGAGCAAACGATACGGATTTGTGCAATACCCTGAACTTTACACCCCGTCGTTGTCATATCCCCACCCCATTGAAGCTACATATTCAAAGACGGGTGCCAGCCTGAGGGATATCCCTCGTTATTGGGCGGTCTTTCTGGCCCGCTGATCAACAGACGGTGCCGGTTTGAGGGACATCCCTCGTTATTGGGGGGGTCTTTTTGGCCCGCTGATCAAGAGACGGTGCCGGCTTGAGGGACATCCCTCGTTATTGGGGGGTTCTTTCTGGCCCTCTCATCAAGAGACGGTGCCAGCTTGAGGGACATCCCTCGTTATTGGGGGGTCTTTCTGGCCCTCTCATCAAGAGACGGTGCCAGCTTGAGGGACATCCCTCGTTATTGGGGGGGTCTTTCTGGCCCTCTCATCAAGAGACGGTGCCAGCTTGAGGGACATCCCTCGTTATTGGGGGGTCTTTCTGGCCCGCTGGTCAAGACACGGGTCCCCATTATTGAGCTGTCTTTGCAACACCAACTAACCAAAGACGAGGTCAAGGAACTGACATAAAGTCTCAGAGGGCACATGACAGAGGTGATAATTCTGATACTGTTAACAGAGCTGTTCTTGTGCTAGCTTTAATGTATTTTAGCTACAGATTCAGGGATTCAGGGATTCAATTTCACTTTGCTTATATCAATCTTCTTTGCAATACATAAGAGATTGGCAATTGTACTTCAAAAAGCCAGTAACACAGGTATATATTCGTAAAGTATCATAGGTTAGTGCAGCACAAGAAGCCTCCAGCATGGAATTCCATACATATGTAGAAGTCATGCCATGTCGTTGCGAGTTGTTAGGGTGCGAGTTTGTCACGTGGAGTCACGTTTTCGACGCACTCGGTGAATATCACGTGATGCCTTCCTTTTAACGCCGGCGACCACAACTCGAATAAGCATCAAGTACTTTTTTCACACACCTCAACCCTTGGTGAACTTGTTAAATGACTTATAATAACAATAGAATATATTGCAACATGTTTACTTATCCTTATATCACCAAGAATTGTGCGTGTAGAAATTCTGCTCTGCACTCGAGTGAGCGAGTCGGTGAATCGATTCACACGAAATCACCGAGTTAAGCGGCAACAGGCAGAATAAGGACTAGACCCCAAGGGATGTCAAACGACATATGTATCGTCTACCCACATGACAAGGGACCAAAATATCTGCACAAGCATGATATTAAGATCGACTGGCCCTTACTGTCCGGCTATTGGCTCTCAGTCGTGGGCGGCTAAGCGCCCATGGCTATATTTGGCTGATTGTCCACTCCGGCGCTTTTGACACTCAAAGTAGCCAGTGAGACGCTCTGATGCTTCATGAAACAAACCATTGCACAGACTCCTCGTCTTCAGTCTTTATTTTTATACTTTCTTTGTTTCGAAATGGTTATGGTTCGCTCTGATTGGGGCTGTCTCGACTATACGGGGTTGCCAAGGTCCATTCAACTGCTTCTTTATGAGCAACATTGGACCATTGCAATATCTGCTGCCGCCCAGGATGTCTGACAGTTTTCAGGTGACGTTTGCTGTCTGCTATATTTGAAGATTCATTGTCCCTTTCATTTTGATTCTATTGTTCTCTTCTATTCATCTATTGAGCTCCCCATTCATTCAACATCTATAAGAAATTATATACACCATGTCCCTCCACTAACCCGGCTCTTTTCCTTTGCTCTCTTTATCCTCTTCTAATATCTCTCCGTTTTTATGCAGGCTTTGCATATTTTCCCTTGATTTAATTACGCCTCCAAGCATTCCCGGTCTTCGCTGGACGAGATCACCTCTGAAACATTTGGCAACTATCTCTTCGAAAAGAAAAGAAAATTACACTACAATGGTATTCTCCCGATCTGGGCGGTCCATCTTTCCACTTCTCCCGCCTTATGGAGCTCACGATTCAAGCACGGGGCGGATAATTCCTCTACATCCAGATGGCCTCACTCCCTATCTCGGTCTGCGAGCTCGACTTTCACAAGTATGGATCAATCGGTGGACAATACTTTTACTGCTTATTCTCTTCCGAGTATTGATTGCAGTCGGCGACTTGCAGTCCAACATGGCATCCGCCAAGCGTGAGGCGCTCTCTGCATGCACGTCGGTTGAATCCATGGGCAGCGCGATGGCTTCAATGCCGTACTACCTATCCAAGGGTACCAATGAGCTGGTGGCCTCCTCAGTTGATGAGGCCGTTTCTGCCCTGAAGTCCGTGTTGTTGTTGACTATCACGGGCGTCGGGGAGATCCTCTGGTTTGTCATTAATATGATGTACTCCACCTACGCCTGTCTCATTACAATGGCCGTCCGCGGCACAGTAGGGGCCGGCATCGAGCTGGTCAAGGAAGCTACTGAGTGGATCAACAAAACCCTCCAGTCAATCAGTGGCGAGATTGAGAGTACGGTCGATGAATATAAAGACGAACTGAACTCATTCCTCGAGACAATCAACAAAGTGGCCAGCGTGTTCTCGGACGATCCTAGCCCAATCAACCTCAACAGCTCGATCAGTGCACTGGAGAATCTGTCTCTTCCGTCGTCGGTCAACCGCACGGTCGAAAAGCTGGACAGCGTCGTCCTTCCCAACTTCAAAGAAATCCAGAATTACACCAAGACCCTCTTCCAAACACCCTTTCAAGAAGTCAAGGACTTGGTCAACGGCACTTTGGGCACTTACAGCTTCGATCGGTCTGCTCTCCCGGTCCCTGCCAAGAAACAGTTGGCCTTCTGCAACGACAACAAAGGCATCAACGATTTCTTCAACGGGGTCACCGAGTTAGCACTAAAGGCACGCAAAATATTCATTGCTGTCCTCGTTGTGGCTGCTATATTGGTGTGCATCCCAATCGCATGGCAAGAGATCCGCCGATGGCGCTCAATGAAAGAGCGCTCCCAGTTGGTTCGCAAGGAAGCCCATGACCCAATGGATGTTGTGTACATTGTCTCCCGGCCATACACCGCGGCTGCAGGTATCAAGGCCGCAAGTCACTTCAGCAACAGCCGCCGGCAGATCCTCGTGCGATGGGCCATTGCCTATGCAACATCCATCCCTGCTCTTTTCGTGCTGGCTCTTGCACTGGCAGCACTATTCTCTTGTCTGTGCCAATACCTGCTCCTGCACTCGGTAAAACAAACAGTCCCAGCGTTGAGTGCCGAGGTGGGAGAATTCGCAGACAAGGTCGTTGACTCACTAGAGAGTGCCTCGACAGATTGGGCTACTGACGCCAACAAGGCCATCATGGATCTCGACACCGACCTAAACCACAATGTCTTCGGCTGGGTCAACAGCAGCACGCAAGCCATAAACGGGACTCTAAATTTCTTCATCTACAACACATCCAGCGTACTAAACGAGACCTTCAAAGGTACTCTGCTGCAAGAGCCTGTCTACGAACTATACGAGTGCCTCATCGGCCTCAAAGCAGAGGCACTCCAAAAGGGTCTGAACTGGGTAGCTGAGCACGCACATATCTCGCTCCCGACCCTTCCAAACGACACATTCTCCGCCGGCGCCTCCTCCAGCATCAACGACAGCTCTAACCCCTCTGATAGTTTCCTCGCCGATGCAGGCGACCAAACAGCCAACAAAATCACGGAGGTCGTCATTGCTGTGATCAACAAGCTCGAAGAAGCCGTGCGAATGGAAGCCATCATCGCCACTGTCATCCTCCTTCTCTGGGTGTTCATCGCCTTGATTGGTATCATTCGCGCCATGATGCTTTTCTGGAGCCGCGATAAGCACCGCGGCGAGGGGGGTCAGGGTCATGTCTTGGATCCCGTGCCCAATGGCGGACCACCATCTCAAGATCCGAATGGCTTTATTGAAGTTCCGCTTACTGCTATCCCGAGAAATATGTCCGGAGGTGGACACATTGTTCCTCAGTACACAGCGGCGGCGGCAACCTCCGCGCCTGCACCGAATGGACCGTCGTCATATGTTGATGAGAAGGTTGGTTTTGCAGGGCAAAGGAACTATGAGCATGCATTGCAGGCGGACTCAGGTCCTGATCTAAGGGGAAGTAGCTACGTTGTATATGATGTGAAGCGATGACGGAAAATATAATCATGTCTTCCTCCATCTTTCGTTTGATCTTCGCTTTTCTGCAGAGAACATATGCTTTATATTCTCTCTCTCCTTTTGCCATCCCCGGCATTTCATTGTATTTCCCCTGGCCATTCGTCTCTATATGGGCTGGTGTTCTGTCATAATAATTTCCAATAAAGATAGCGCTTTTAGTTTAGAATCAAGAATGCCACTTGATTTCAAAATCAAAATTTCCCATCTGCGAGTCGTGTTAAACATCAGTCTAGAGTAACACCCCCATACAACACATCAGGAGATTGATGTAAACATGATAGAACAGATTCAATTTGATTGTCTTACAATATACTAAACATAAGCTCCAAGACAGGGCGTAATCTCATACAAATCGTAGGCCATGAAGTCGTAGCCACTATATGGCAACAAAGAAGCTCTTCTCCCCCTCCTTGGGTTGCACTCTCACCCGTTCAATAATCGGATCAGCACAGCTAGTCCGAATACGCTCAGGGGTAGCAGGGGACTCCAAAGAAAGCACGTCATTCACGTTCCACTGCTTACGTGCAGCCTTCAAGGCGTCACGAATGGCAAAGAAGACGGCACTACCCATAAACAAGGGCGGCTCGCCGACTCCACGAGAGCGTTGAATAGTGCGCAGGTTTTCCCACTCCACATCCTTCAGCAAACTCACATTGAAAATCTGCGGGATATCACGGAAGCCAGGAATTTTGTAGTTGCCCGGACCTCTGGTAAATATCTGACCCGAGGCACGGTGCCAGAGACTCTCTTCGGTAGTGAAAAGACCTTGTCCTTGTATAAAGGCGCCTTCGATCTGGCCGTAGTCCACTGAGGGGTTGATACTGTGACCCACATCCATTTTCACGTCGGCGCGTAGAGGCGTCCAGTCACCTGTCAATGTGTCGATCTGGACTTCGGCTGCGGTGACACCTTGTGTGAAGTAGAAGAACATTTGGCCGCTGTTCTCGCCCCATACGTAGCCGATATCCGGGGTACGGTAGTATCCTTGTGCGGAGAGGTTGACACGGGCGAAGTAAGCCGCGTGGGCAAGTTCTTTCATGGTGGCATTGGGCATCTTCTCACGGAAAGGACGTAGACGTTCGTTGATCTGTTCACACGCATTGAATATGGCGTAGCCGTTGAGATCGGAGCTGGCTGAAGCAGCGGTTGCGGAGGTATTGGCCACTGTATTGGTCGCTGTCTCGGAAATGAAGACGCTCGCCTGCGGCACTTGCAACGCTTCGGCGGCGATCATGGTCATCTTTGTGTGGAGGCCTTGTCCCATTTCAACACCACCGTGTGCTACGAGGACACTGCCGTCGTGGTAGATGTGAACCAAAGCCCCTGCTTGGTTCAAGAAGAGAGCTGTGAAAGAGATACCGAACTTGGTTGGCACAATCGCCATTCCACGTTTGGACCACTTGTGCTGCGCATTGTACTCCTCAACAGCCTTCCGACGCTGTTTGTAAGAGCTCTCCTCTAGCACCTGCTTGTACATCAACGGAACATACCAATCCTTGAGGGACTGGTTGAAATGCGTCGTGTCATCTGGCTTGTACATGTTGATGGCCCGGATTTCTTCGGCTGGAATATCCAGGTGATCTGCAATCTCCGATATATAACTCTCAGCGAAGAACAGGCCTTGCGGACCGCCAAAGCCACGGAAAGCCGTGTTTGACACGGTATTGGTTTTGCAGATCCGGCCACGCACGTTCACATTCGGTACTTTATACACGCCATCAATGTGCGACAAACTTCGCTCCACAATGGCACCTGATAGATCTTGCGTGTGACCTCCGTTGGCATATACATCTGCATCAAGCGCAAGGAGTTTTCCTGCTTTGGTCACACCAACCTTCCATCGGCATAGGAACGGATGGCGTTGACCGGAAGTCAATATATCTTCATCACGATTGAGCATACACCGCACAGGTCGTCTTGATTTTGCGGCGGCAGTGGCACAAAGACCAGCCAGCTGGACAGATCGCGACTCCTTGCCACCGAAGCCACCACCAAGTCGCTTCACGCGCGATACAATTTTATTCGCAGATACTCCTGTCACCTGAGCGACATAGGCTTGTCTGTAAACGATTAGTTTATATTCCGCATGAGAAATAGTCAAGAATATTGCTACTCACGTTTCGGTAGGATTCTGGGTACCACTCCAAATCTCCATTTCGCCATCCTCCGGCTTTGGAATTGCCACGCAGGCTTGAGTCTCCAGGTAGAAGTGCTCCTGGCCACCCATTCGTGAGACTCCAGTAAAGATGTGTTCAGCTTGTTTGAAAGCTTCCTCGGTATCGCCATTCTTGATGTAGCGATAGTGCTCAAAGTAAGATTCCGCCTCAATTGCCTCCTCAATCGTAAGGATGCTCGGGAGGTCTTCATATTCGACCTTGATAGCCCTCATACCTTCCTCGGCAATTTTAGCACTAGTCGCCAGAACCAAACCAATCGGTTGACCAGCAGTAGTAACTTCATCCACGGCAAAGAAAAGCTCATCGGACTTGGGCTGCCCCCACCAGTTTGCTTGGGGATTAGGAAGATCCGTGTGGTCCACGTAGTCCACAACTCCCGGAATGTCCAATGCAGCGGATGTGTCAACGCTGAGGATCTTAGCATGAGGCTTAGTAGACAGAAGCATGCAAGCGAATAACTCATTCTGTTGCACGGGAATATCATCCGTGTATTGGGCCTCTCCAGTGGACTGCTTCAACGCCGCAACATGCGGAGTCGCTCGCCCAAGGATCTTCTGTTGATAGGCGACGGAGGTCTCAAGGTCTTTTGATCCAGTAGAAATTGCTCTCTCAATCTCAGCAACAACATCTGGATCTAGATCCGAAGCCTTCACATCGAGTCCTGAAAGTACATCGTAGTAGAATCTGTAGAAGAAGCCCAGAGCCAAAGCCTTCCGGTAACTAGCCATACCACCAGGAACTCCAAACGGCAGGTTGAAATCCTGCTCCAGTGCACTCATGACTCCCTCCAGGGTAGCGGGGTTCGTAAACTTCTTGCCAACCAAAAACGCCTCAGCATTCTTCGCTGAGACGGTCATGGCTGCCATGCCACCAAACACAAGATTGGCACTGACCACATCGTTGGTCTCAGAAAGAGTCACGCGTAACGCGGAATTGACAATGGCAATATCATCGTCCTTCCGCTTGGCCTGTTTGTAGGCCCGCATGTGCTCTCCCTGTGCCTTCGCGGCTGGAATGCGCAAGCTAGCGATGATTGCGTTGGGGGCGAGGGCGGTTTTTCTGTATCCTTGGAAGAATTCGGTCATTGGAATTTCAGTCTCGCCTTCGAGGGATTTTGCCACGAGGATAGTGTTCGTTGCTACCAAAACGGGGTTAAGATCAGAGATGGGCGACGCAGTGGCCAGGTTACCTGCCGGGGAAGCGACGTTGCGGATCTGTCGCCCAGCGAAGTAGAGCAACTGCTTCTTGATCGCTTTGAAAGGTTGGCCTCTGGCATCGCCGTATTTCTCTACCGCTTGGTCACAGATGTGCTCGAGGTCCGTCAATGACACATTTGCACCAATCTCCAGATAATCGTCGTGCAAGGTAAATTGTCGCAATTCGGGGATGTCTCCCAGGTAGACGGAGGCCGCGTATCGCATTGCCTTGAACTTAATCTCAATTTGTGTCTCCGTGCTTCCACCAATTAGTTTGGCGTCCGGGTGGACGTTCTTAATCTGCAACAGTTGCTCGACGGTCACTGGTCGGTACCATTTCTTCTTCTTGTTGCCATATGCTAAAGGTCGGTATTCGTGTTTCCGCAGGGCGGCAGGGAAGATCAACTCTGTGTCTGAACTGTATGGTTTGAAGTCCGGCGCAGGGAATTTGTAATCGACTGTCTCATTCTCTCCAGTGTTGGTGGAAGACCCTTTACAGCAACCACCGGAGCCGTTTTTCTCCATGCAGCAGCCTGACCCACCATTGGCAGAGGCCTTTCCGCAGTTGTTCGTCGAGTTGAAGCTCTGAGCAGCATCTAGAATAGGTCGGTAACCCGTGCAGCGGCAAAGATTTCCATCGAAAGCTTCTTCAACATCATGCTCCGAGGGAGATGGGTTGTTCCGCAGCAAGGCATAAAGAGACTTGAAGCTAACAGTCAACTTCAGATTCCCTCCAAAAAAGCGAATCAAGCAAAAGGGCCACATAGGCGTACCATGACTATACCAGGAGTGCAGAAACCACATTGGCTTCCATTACCGACCGCAATGCGCTGCTGAATAGCGTGGGGGTCCTTCATATTTCCAATGCCTTCGACTGTGATAACATGCTTACCGTCAATGCTAACGAGTGGAGCAATACAGGCATTCACGGAGGCATGATAGATTTTCTTCGTTGTAGGATTGATATGGGAGACGACCTATTGACCAGATAACCCTCCGGTTAGCACTAGGTGCATAACCCGATATAGTTGACTGAGACCCACCACAGTGCAAGCACCACAGCCTCCCTCGGCACATCCAAGCTTTGTACCTGTTAAACCAATACCCCGCAGGTATTCAAGTAGAGTCACTTCCGGGTTGATCGTATCAACCGCGACCTTGGTGCCGTTGAGATAGAACCGAATAGTGTCATCCCAGTCCTCGGTCAAGGCAGACAGGCTGCTCGGCTTCTCAACCGCGACCGTAGAGCCCGTCTCTAGGATTCCGGGTGCCATGGTGGAGATGTAGCGATTGTGGCGATAGTTAGATGTAGGCTTTCAAGGGCGAGTTCAGGTGTGCATATTGGTTTTATAACGAGGCGAGTTGCGGGCGAGTTGCGGGCGAGTTAGGGGAGCTTGTCCGCAACATGAATATATTACTAAAATGAAGTCTTCGATGAGGTTAGTATCGAAGGAGGGGAAGTCCGATGAGATCAGTTCCCCAGAGATCGATATCAGGCCCACTTGGGACTTTCCGTTATCTTTGCGGGGATCGCCACAGTCCGATGAGAAGTCGGGTGACCATCGGATTCTTGGCGTTGTTTTGCTGGGATTACTACTCCTTACTTATTACTTATTACTTATCTCGATAGTTATTGTCCAGTTGGCGAAATTTCTATATCTGAATTACGTCAAAAGGAAGCAGGAAAATAAAGAAATAGCTACAATACATATATATAAAAAAAAAATGGTTCGTAGATGGTAATCCCGTAAATGCTCGCTCACTGCCTCGAGCCTGCGAAAGGTTTCTCGTCCTCTTCCCACTTCTGGCGTTCAACGACGCTTCGGGCCCTGCAAATAACTGGATTAACAAGAGTCTATGAGACGTTAGAGACAAGGTAACTTACCGATAGGCCTTCACAAAGCGCCAAACCTCTGTGTCCGCGAGGTTCCAAGCCTCAACAACATCCTTGATGCCGATGCGATTCGTTTCCTTGGTCTTAATTACTTCGCGGGCCTTTTGGATGAGTTCATATTCTTTGCCAACGCCTTGCTCGCTTGGCGTGCGATCCTGCGCGCTCTTGGCGGATTCTTTGTCGTTCTCGGTTGCGGGATCAATCTTACTCCCACGAGGAATCTTGAAACCAAACTGCCATTCAAACTCGTCCAAGAGTTCCGAGGGGAGACTCTGACCTGCCTGTGCAGGAAGAGATTCCACTGTCATCCACAAAGAAGTCCCGACAGCATCTTCGCCTGCGACAACCTGCTTGAAAATTACTCCCCGGTATGAAGAACCCAATTCGGGCCCAAGGTGTTCCTTGGTCACCTCAGACAACCATGCGTCGCGGTCGGTCTCCCGGCGAACCTGTGGTGTTGTGATCTCCTCTGAGTTCTTCTGCAGGCTGATAAGAGTGTAGGGGTGAGGAAGGGTACCGATGGTGAACAAGAAGGTGGTGTTTTTATAAGTCGAAGGTTGGCTGATACGCATGGGTTGCTTTGCAGACCCAGACCCGCACGGCCGACAGTCAGGTTCATTGGGTGGACAAGAGTCGGGAATGGGCGACTCGGGGCACTGAATAAGAGCCTTCGCCAGTCGCAGGGCAGGTTCCACCAGCGCGGTAGTGTGCTGAGGGAACGGTTTCAGCACGGCCAGTCCGGCGGGGAAGGAGCTATGGAAGTGATTGTGCAGGTGGGCATTAATCAGTTGGACAAGAGCCAGCTGACCACTCGCAGGGTTCTGGGTCATCTTTTCATGCACGGTAGAGTAGCGGGAGGTGATGGCTGCAGATTTATAAAACGCCAAAGCATTCGGCGGCTCGACCTTGAACGATTCCGGTGCAATTAGATCGACAAAGGACTGAGTTTTATCATCGAGTTTCAGGACTGCGCTCTGAACGGCCGCATCGATCCGCGACTTGTCCGCCGCGTAGAGGCCATTCTTGAGATTTTCGAATCGGGTAATTGATTCTGGGACACTCCCGCGGCGGAGGTATGAGAGCATGGGATCATCGTAACGTGCCATGGGGAAGCAGTGGAAGTCTGCCAGTAAGCCGGTGCCCATGTGCCCCCACGCAAGCCAGGCGAACACCTCGTTCTGTGTTTTGGGCGCGAGTTTCCACTTCTGAACAACTTCATAGTTGGGGTTTTTCATCGCATCGCCTGGAGTCAATACTACGGGCTTGAATCCTTGAGCAAACCATGCCCGACGCCATGCGAGAAGCAATTCCGCATCGGCATTCTGCAAATCCTTGAGATCCTTGCCATTGGCTTTGTTGGGGTTATATTTCGCATCGTAGTACGTGTAGATCGGTCGACGTTCGCGAAGGGGAGGGAGGACAGAGCGATTCTCATCCAACGTGATGGCAGAGGAGAATGGGTTCAACCACTCGAGTGTGCTGTACCATTTCGACTCGCCGTGTGTGCTGTTGTTCTGTTCCTCGGGCTGCTCGTGCGAGGGAGGGCGGAACGAGGGCAGGTGGAAGTTGCTTAATGAGGGTAGTTTCGGTGTGGGCACAAACTTGGCCGGGCCTGTGGCTGATTGCTCCCCGGTATCAGGGAGCGGAGAGGACGAGAAAATGAAAAGCAAAAGCGCGACGAAGACAATTACAGACAGGAGGGCTGTACTCCTGTGAGGAATCATTTTTCCAACATTCAATCCAAAGGACCTGTATAGAGGCCCGTGAAAAGTTGAAGAAACACGGTGTGGCTTCAGACCGCGACACTTCTCCTGAAACTCCGCCTCGAACGAGACCGGATTTGGCCAATGCAGTCTTGGCAAGAAAATGACGAGATATATGAAGGCAACTCAACGCACCTTTATCTGAATCTGCTGGTCCTGACCCTAGCTTCCAATGCTAGGCCAAATACAAAATAGAGCCCTTGATAATAGTCTTTCGAACTAGGATGGGGATGCTGATTCCTCACTTGTCTGAGATCGAAGATCAAATGATGACTCAGCCAACCCATTCGATCCATTGGAACCCTTATGACCTCATCGGAAGAGTGACCCGTGAACATCTATGTTGTAGAGGCTCTGGAATATGAAGCCTCTTGGTTAACCAGGTACATGTTCAACATATGCTGGTTCCTCTTTGGATTATCATGGTCAAGGTAATTGGCACGTCTATTCCCCTATGTAGGGTTTGTGTCCATTTACAAGCAACTACTAGCAGTGATTTACAAACGCTTTATATCTCTGTAGACGTTGATCTAGATCAATGGAGCTCTGTGAACACTCTATAAGGTGATATATATATCAGGGATGCTCCACATGTTTCGCATGTTCCACTAAATCATACATACATAGCTTGGAACTACCGGCATATGCTGTACATATACACCTTGATCTCTTCACCAAAAAAGGACATGTGCGGTGGTTGGGATTCTATTCTCAACACCACAAGAGTGGCTGTCTAGGGTGAGTATAGTAGTCTCAATGCCAAAAATATTCAGTGAATCAGACAAAGAGGAACAACCAGACCTTGTACTCCGTACAAAGATGCTACTCCCTAGTTCTGCCAATATCTGCCGCCCTGGACTGGAGAAACCTCAACTCCGACGCCACCCCACCATGTACAAGGCGGTGAATACTCTGTGGGGAAAATAGCTAATCAGTGCCTCAACTCTCATTGGCAGAAATAGCGGCGAGATCGGACTTTTCCACTATGGGGGGGTAATTTTAACATTGAGTCATCGTGTCTTTCATTCTCCAACTCTTTCAAACATACTGCAATTATGGCTGTGGGAACGGCCTCTTTGCAGGACCGTCTGGAGACATGGGCACAAAGGTTGAAGAACCTGACTGTCTCTCCATTGACTCGCGATTATCCCGATACACAAAAGACCGACAGCAAGAGAGTCATTGAAGCCTTCGAGTCTCTTCAACTCCCCAAGGCGAAGCTTACAGGCTCATCATCCAGCTTCATTGCTTTCTTGACTGCCTTTATTATCCTGGTAGCGCGGTTGACTGGTGACGAGGACATCGCTGTGGGCACGAACTCCAACGAGGATGGTCGTGCATTCGTCATTCGGGTTCCCATTGATACCTCGGAGTCTTTCGCCCAGCTTTATGCCAAAGTAGACAAGGTATTTATATATGTTTCTTGCTGTAGGGTCTACTGCTAATGGTCTTGCAGGCATATAAGGAGGGCTCTTCCCAAATCGTGCCCTTGGGCAGCCTTCGCTCGTACATCCAAGAGAAGTCCAAGTCCGAACGCACCCCAGTCCTCTTCCGATTCGCCGCATATGATGCCCCTGCTTCCTCGCAAGATTACCCTGCGAACACCTTCGATACTACTGATTTGGTGGTTAACGTTGCACCGGGCTCAGCTGAGGTCGAATTGGGCGCATACTACAATCAGCGCCTTTTCTCAAGTGCTCGTATTGCTTTCATTTTGAAGCAACTAGCCAGTATTGCTAGCAATGCCGCCGCCAATCCGGATGAGGCTATGGGACGTATCGACTTGATGACCGAAGATCAGCGCGCACTCTTGCCCGACCCAACGTGCAACTTGAACTGGTCTAACTTCCGTGGTGCCATCCACGACATTTTTACCGCCAATGCGGAACGCCACCCAGAAAAGCTGTGTGTAGTTGAAACCCAGTCAAGCAGCTCCCCTCACCGCGAGTTCACCTATCGCCAAATCAATGAGGCGTCCAACATTCTCGGACATCATTTAGTACGATCTGGCATTCAGCGGGGCGAGGTTGTCATGGTCTATGCCTACCGTGGTGTGGATCTGGTGGTTGCTGTCATGGGCATTTTGAAAGCCGGTGCGACTTTCTCCGTTATTGACCCTGCCTATCCTCCGGAACGTCAGAACATCTACCTTGATGTTGCCCGTCCCCGCGCTTTGGTGAACATTGCCAAGGCCACAAAGGATGCAGGTGAACTTTCGGATATCGTGCGTACTTTCATTGACGAGAATCTTGAGCTCCGCACTGAAATTCCTGCACTTGCCCTACTCGATGATGGAACTCTCGCCGGTGGATCCATCAATGGCCAGGATGTCTTCGCCAACGACGTCGCGCTGAAGTCCAAGCCTACTGGTGTCGTCGTTGGTCCTGATTCTATTCCGACCCTATCTTTCACGTCCGGCTCGGAAGGCCGGCCGAAGGGCGTTCGTGGCCGACACTTCTCTCTGGCTTATTATTTCCCTTGGATGTCTGAGACTTTCAAACTCACCCCAGACGAGAAGTTTACTATGCTGAGTGGCATCGCTCATGATCCTATTCAGAGAGACATTTTCACCCCGCTCTTCTTGGGTGCTCAACTCCTGGTGCCCGCTCGTGAGGATATCCAAAACGAAAAGCTTGCCGAATGGATGCAGAAGTACGGTGCTACCATTACTCACCTTACGCCTGCTATGGGTCAAATCCTTGTCGGTGGTGCCTCTGCCCAGTTCCCTGCTCTTCACCACGCCTTCTTTGTGGGTGACATTCTGATTAAGCGAGACTGCCGCTCACTCCAGGGACTTGCGCCCAATGTCAGCATTGTGAACATGTACGGAACAACCGAGACCCAGCGTGCTGTCAGCTACTATGAAATCCCTAGCTACGCCAGCAACGAGGGCTACCTGAACAATATGAAAGATGTCATTATGGCTGGTCGCGGAATGTTGGATGTGCAGATGCTGGTTGTCAACCGCTATGACCCCACTCGTCTCTGTGCTATTGGAGAGGTCGGCGAGATCTATGTTCGTGCAGGAGGTCTTGCAGAGGGCTACCTTGGCTCCCCGGAACTGAGTGCGAAGAAGTTCCTTAACAACTGGTTTGTTAACCCTGAGATCTGGGCGGAAAAAGATCAAGCCGAATCAAAGAATGAGCCCTGGCGCCAATTCTACGTTGGTCCGCGTGATCGCCTTTATCGCAGTGGTGACCTAGGCCGTTACACGCCATCTGGAGATGTTGAATGTTCTGGCCGCGCCGACGATCAAGTGAAGATACGTGGTTTCCGTATTGAGCTTGGAGAGATCGACACCCATCTTTCTCAGCACCCTCTGGTTCGTGAGAACGTGACCTTGGTGCGAAGAGATAAAGACGAAGAGCCCACATTGGTCAGCTACTTTGTACCTGATATGAGCAAGTGGGCCTCATGGTTGGAGAGCAAGGGCCTTAAGGATGATGACTCTGACTCCGAGGGTATGGTCGGTCTGTTGCGACGCTTCCGTCCTCTCCGTGATGATGCTCGTGAGCATCTCCGGACTAAGCTCCCTACATACGCAGTGCCGACCGTTATCATTCCTCTCAAGCGCATGCCTCTGAACCCGAACGGCAAGATCGACAAGCCCGCGCTTCCTTTCCCAGATACTGCAGAGCTGAGCGCCGCTGCACCCCGCCGCGCCTCGTCTGCATTGCAGGCCCTCTCTGAAACTGAGCAGACTCTGGCTCAAGTCTGGGCCAAGCTCATTCCCAATGTGACTTCTCGCATGATTGGCCCGGATGACTCCTTCTTTGATCTCGGCGGCCACAGTATCCTCGCACAACAAATGTTCTTCGAACTTCGCCGTAAGTGGCGTGTTATTGATATCAGTATGAATGCTATCTTCCGCAGCCCGACCCTCAAGGGCTTCGCCAGCGAGATCGACCGCCTGCTAGCAATGGAATCATTCGCAACTAGCGATGACAAGACTCTAGCTGTGCAGGCTGCCAATGAGCCGGACGACGAGTACTCCAAGGATGCCGTCCAGCTTGTGAATGAATTGCCTAAGACATTCCCTCAGCGTACGGAGGCTATGCTCACTAGCGAACCCACAGTGTTCCTTACTGGAGCCACTGGTTTCCTAGGCGCACATATCCTCCGAGATCTACTTACCCGCAAGTCTCCTTCCACAAAGGTGGTGGCTCTGGTTCGGGCAAAGACCGAGGAGCTGGCACTCGAGCGACTTCGCTCCACTTGCCGCGCATATGGTTTCTGGGATGAAGCGTGGACTGCCAAGCTGCAAGCTGTCTGTGGTGATCTTGGAAAGCCGCAGTTTGGTCTTTCCCAGTCAGTATGGGACGACCTTACCAACCGCGTCGATGCTGTAATTCACAACGGAGCCCTTGTCCACTGGGTCTACCCCTATGCGACACTCAGACCGGCTAATGTCATGGGTACAATTGATGCCCTCAAGCTGTGCGCCAGCGGAAAGGCCAAGCAGTTTGCCTTTGTCAGTTCGACCAGTGCTTTGGATAAGGATCACTACGTTCAAGAATCCGAACGTATCATCGCCGCCGGTGGAAATGGTATCAGCGAAGACGACGATATGGAGGGCAGCAGAGTTGGCCTTGGAACCGGTTACGGACAAAGCAAATGGGCCGGTGAATACCTTGTCAAAGAGGCCGGCCGCAGAGGCCTGAGGGGAACCATTGTTCGCTCCGGATATGTTCTTGGTGATTCGGTCACCGGAACTACCAATACTGATGATTTCCTCATCCGTATGCTTAAGGGCTGCATTCAAATTGGCCTTCGCCCGAATATCTTCAACACCGTGAACATGGTGCCTGTTGATCATGTGGCTCGTATTGTCATTGCCACTGCCTTCCACCCACCTGCCACAGGCGTTAACGTCGCCCATGTTACCGGACACCCTCGTCTGCGCTTTAACCAGTTCCTTGGTGCGCTCGAGCTCTACGGATACAATGTCCCTCAGGTTGACTACGTGCCTTGGTCTACTTCCCTTGAGCAGTATGTCAACGACGGCGAGCACAATGACAAGGAGTCTCAGCATGCTCTGTAAGTCCCTCACTTTGCTCAGCCCCTTAACGGATGAATACTGACCTTATTTAGTATGCCCCTTTACCACTTCGTTACCTCAGACCTTCCCTCCAACACCAAGGCCCCCGAACTGGATGATGTGAACGCAGCGACCGCTCTGCGTGCCGATGCCACCTGGTCGGGCGTCGACGCATCAGCCGGTGCTGGCGTGACTGAGGAATTAGTTGGCTTATATGCCTCATACCTTGTCCAAACCGGTTTCCTGCCCGCGCCGACGGTTGCTGGAGCCCGCCCTCTGCCTGCTGCTCAGATCAGTGAGGAACAGAAGAAGACTCTGTTGAGTGTCGGTGGCCGTGGCGGTACATCTTAAGAAATTTATAAAAAGATCTCATGTACTTATTCTGATTTTATAAAAGCAATTGCATTTCCAAGCTCCCCAAAAAATGTGTAATAAACTGAGCCATTAAAGACGAGGCTTGTATTCTGTATACAACCCTGATAGTACGGAGTCGTTCGATTCTTCACGAAAAAGCCCGATTCGCGGATCTGCCCGTTCTGTGATACTCGGACTCACCGTTTGGCTCCCCGCTCTTTATTTACTCCTCTTGAGAGTTTATATAGTCCCCAACATATCCTCTGTCTTTCTTTCTTCTGTATCTCTCTCCATTAGTATTCCATCATGTCTGAAGGTAAGTGTGAGAGTGTTTATGCGCGTCCTTGGCAATTCAACTTCCCCGTCAGTTTTTCCCGCTTTCTCTCTTATCGGTCATTCAACCCGAAACTGTCGGAGCTCTGTGAGAAGTACCACGCATCGGTTGTTGGGATTAGTTATCTCCCTAATCGTCTGTGTAGTCCTCTGGTCTCCCTCAGTCGGCGATTCCCTTCCTCAATCCCTATCGTACCCCACCTACCTCCTTTTCCCCCTCCATGAGTGCTGCAAGACTCACCGGGCGAACTGCCTAACTCACCGGGGGAAGGGGACTCATTGCGCGTGCAGCGGGGGACTCGGCGATTCCCGGGACTCACCTGGTTCCCTGCCCATGACCCTGTCTCGAGTGACGCACAGCATTACCGCTCTGTCAGCACCTCACACCAAGCCCCTCTCAACATCCACACTCCTATCCTGGGCCAGTCGTCAAGACACTAACGCAGAATCACCCTCGAGCCTGGCCTGAACACACGTCCCCCAAAACCCAAAACCCAAACCAAAGACACAGACTGACATCGCCCGTGCGTCTCTCACAGATCGATATGCAACAGGCCTGCGCCTGAACAAGGAATGGGCTGCACAGACAGCCCGCAACCAACCCGAGCTTTTCCCCACCCTTGCCTCCGGCCAAACGCCGCAGATCCTGTGGATCGGGTGCTCCGACTCTCGCTGCCCGGAAACCACCTTCCTAGGCCTCGAGCCCGGCGACGTCTTCGTGCACCGCAACATCGCCAACGTCCTCCACCCTGGCGACCTCAGCTCCTCCGCCGTCATCGAATACGCCGTGCAATACCTCCGCGTCAACCACGTCGTGGTGTGCGGACACACATCCTGCGGTGGCGTGGCGGCTGCCCTGGGCAACAAGAACCTGGGTATTTTGGACCCGTGGCTGTTCCCCCTTCGTCAGCTGCGTGAGCGCAACCTTAAACTTCTGCAGTCCATGTCTAGTGAAGAGGCGGCGGGGAAACTGGCTGAGTTGAACGTTCGCGAGGGCTTAAACATTGTCAAGCAGAAGAGTGTTGTTTTGAATGCGATTCAGGAGCGAGGACTCCAGCTCCATGGCCTGATTTATGATGTTGGATCGGGTGTGCTCAGTGAGCTGGACACTGAGGACTCGGAGGAAGTTATCAGGGCTCGTCTGACGGCTTTCCACACGGAATGAGTTAGCGGGGTTTGTTCGGGGTTTGGGGACTTTTCGGCCGAAGGCCAACTCATTGCGAATCTAGCGTAAAGTCATACATAGAACATCTCTAGATAGAATATTTCTAGATAGAGTGGAAGTGTGTTTGATGCATTGATGAGACATAGACGTTATACAAAAAGATTCTCTTTCTTTCCCTGGGAGATTGGGACTCTCACAACTTGAAAGATCGTATGGCATGATGTGTGGAGCAAGGGAGATCCGCAATTGCCAACGAGGTCAACGATGAACGCCCAGAACCAATCAGTGTCCAGGTGTGAGACACCTTTGGTATAGTGTCTGGGTCCAATCAGAGACCTTTTAAGGCGTTTAGGGCTCTGTACGAAGGACGTTTCTATAATCTTGCCAAGCAGCTCAACTTGTATGCCGGATAGCAATTGTAAGGACTAGGTATCTTTTATATAGCAACTCCATACAAAAGGTACATAGGCACAACATAACGTATTATTGCACTTCACATCTACCTAGTTTTCTTACCTTTCGAGTTCTCTTTATAGCATCCCAATGGTGATCCAAGATAATGTCGATGCGTCTATAACTACCTACCTAGGTAGGTACACCCATGGATATGTAGGTATCACCTAAGCCTTTCACCAACAATAGTGGAATAAAAGAATAATACCAGTGATAATTCTAGTACATCTTACATGTGTAGAAGAAGGTGTAATAGTAACATAAGACGTGGCTCATACCTTCCGTTCTTATACACGTAGGCAAACATCTAAGGGTAATTCCTTCCAACCTTGGTTCCTTCTCTGAGTACTTTGAGTCTCCCTCTGCCTTCTTCTCACTGAAACTTTTTTCTTCCCCTTCCAATTCTCTGTTGACTTCCATCTTCCATCTTCCATCTTCCATCATGGCGATCGATATCTCAGATGGAGCTGGTAAGTCTATCAAATCTCTGACACTAGAATATCCTTCACCTCATGCTAATGATCAAAGCTACTGGTGGTAGTATCACAATGCCCGAGGCCATGGATATACAGTATGAGCCTGCTGGCACCCTCTGTGATTTCCGCACCCTCTACCAGACAATGCCCGATGGTTGTGGCATGAACTCATGGACCAAAGAAGTACCCGCCGACTTGCCTGATACCGTCGAGGACGCAGAGTCGGCACAATACGCACTTCTCGTGAGAAAAAAGAAATGCTACGATGGACGCAGGAGTCTGTCCATTCACTCCATTGTGGTGCAAAGCGAGCGTCTCAAAGAGTTCTTGAAAAAGGCACTGACAGATTATCCTGGTATCACAACGACCTTGAAGCGGCTCGAGGTCACATCTCCTTTCCGGCCTTTTGTTCATTGATGGGAAGCGATCACCAAATTGCGAGATGAAGAGCAGGACCCGACAACCAAGGCTCATGTGGATATGTTCTACCGCATCATGGATGAGGAACTCAGAGATCTGATTGACCGCAAGAATGACCTGGTTGCCAAAGGGGTCATCACTCACGACTTGGCTTGGACGATCCTGGAACCTCAAGGTGTGGTCCTTTCTTCGAGTGGTGGAGCACTACGCGCCTATTCGTTCGCGCGAGCATCATCGGAACTTGAAGCATCCGCAACTGATTATTTCGCGGTCGAATACGTTGACTTTGACGGAAGCAAGTTCGGATACATATCCTCGTTGATTACAATACCCTATTTCCCGGGCACTACACCAATTACCTCGCTGCCTATCTATCCACTCAGATATCACCCCGAAAAGGATACTGTCCAAGAGTTGTTGATCTCACGAGGCAAGAAGTGGGAAGCGTACAAGGGGTACCATTTCAAATCCTATGAACCTTCAACCAGCACGGACTCCAAAAGCCAGGATGGCAATTCCAAGAGTCGCGTCATCATTGACATGGAGGCATACAGCGAGCACAATTCTCGCATGCGGTCAGCAAGGGATATTGAAGGGGAATTGGATGATGCACAATGCCTCATCGCAACCCCAATGCTCCATGGATATTCTCTGAATGACAAGGAATGGGGTACTTTCCACGTGGATCATCTGAGAGACATTGAGTGGGATGATAAGGCCTTTGAGTCACTAGTCCTACCGCGCGAGCAGGAAGGGCTCAAGGAGGTGATATTGGCCGTTGCAAAGGCTCAATCCAAGAAAGTGGATGCATTTGACGATGTCCTTCGGGGAAAAGGCCAGGGTTTCATTATGCAGCTCAGCGGTCCCCCAGGAGTTGGAAAGACCCTTACTGCCGAAAGCGTTGCCGAGGTCATGAGGGTTCCTCTTTATGTCATGAGTGCAGGAGACCTTGGAGTTGACGCTGGAGAGTTCGAAACCAAATTGCAAAGCATCCTGCAGCTGGTTCCTAGATGGGGCGCTGTTCTTTTGCTTGATGAGGCTGATGTCTTCATGGAAGCCCGTGATTCAAACAATCTCAATCGCAATGAGCTTGTCTCCATCTTCTTGAGAATGCTTGAATACTACAAAGTAAGTTCCAACCTTTGGATCATTAAGGCCGGAAGATATGTGGGAAAGATACTCAAAAGTTACATGTTACTGATCTTCCATCTTTCTCTTCAGGGTATTCTCTTCTTGACCACCAACCGTACACAGAATATCGATCCTGCCTTCGAATCTCGGATCCACCTTTCCCTCACCTACAGGGAGCTCGATGCAGAATCCAGGCGCCAGGTTTGGACACAGTTCCTAAGCCGCTCATTGAACATTGAGGCCCTCACGGATGAACAACTTGACCAGGTAGCCAAGTTGCAATTGAACGGTCGCCAGATCAAGAATGTGATCAAGACAGCCGGTCTCTTGGCGTGGTCCAAAGGGCGTGAGGTTCGGTTTGAAGATCTGAAGATGGTGCTTGCTCTGAGGGATCTGCAAAAGTAATGCCGGGTGAGACAAGGGGGCGTACTTCATACTCCGTATTGATAATGAGATAGTAGCTAGCTAGTAGCAGTGCAGAGACGACTTGATATTCGAATTCCAGGAAGAAGTTCATTTTATGGCTCACTCTTATAGCTCTAGACGGCGTATACAGATCTGTGCCTTCCCTTTCCCAGTTAGTTGTACCGCTCCCGATTTAGCGGCCCAATACACCTACTGAAGTGGAAGATACCTTGGTGAGCCTTACAGTGGTATCCATGGATTTCCACTTATTTTCCATGAAAGTGGATCCAACAGTAAGTATAGGAATATGAAGTCAGGGGCGCGCCGAGTCATTCTGTTGCCTGAAATACGAGGCTCTAGAGTTGTGGGCGGCCCACTCCTTTGGGTCCTCTGTTGCGCATTCCAGAATATCCGCATAACTCTGCCCATCACAATTCTTCGCTTCTCGGCTCGCCCCTAATCCACAGAGCTTCTCAATTGCACGAACTTGGCGGTTTCGTGCGGACTTGTGTAGGGGTGTTTCGTGAGTGAAGGTATCCCTAGCATCCAAGTCGGCGCCGAAGCTCACGAGCAATCCGATACCAGGGATCCATCCCGCCGCAGCAGCTAAATGCAGAGGCGTTATATGGGTTTCTTGGCTGATGATTCATCTTGCTGGACGTCGACAATGGAGGTAGCATAACTGCTTAACGCTGAACCCGCGTCGTCGTTAAAGTCATGGTTTTGGGCTATGACCCTGCTTTCGCTCTTTATAGTCGACTGTTTAAGTGCCAGAAGCCTGCCATAGATAAGCCATATATCCCTACAGACACATGGAATGCAAGGAACGAATATCAAAGCAAATGAAGTGAAGTAACTCCTGCCACTTCCATCATGCAATGCACAATGTGATACTCCCCATAGCATCCCCAAATGTCGCTTTCGTACGTTCCAACTCAAGGGCCGACGCAAAGACCTCTTTCCGCTTAAAAAACCAGCTCACATTCCCGCTTCTCATCCGCAATCGCTCAACTGAAATGGGATGGCCAGCTTCCGAGTCTTGTCTAGAAACCTGAAGCGAAGAAATATCTGCTCTGAGGTGCGGGGTTTATCTTTCATTCGACTCAGCGCAGCACGGCAATTGGAGATAGGATCGATCAATGTCTTCAGCACGCTTTCTATCTCCACATCCCTATCAATAGCCGCTTTCACACTGGCGCTGCCTAATGATGTTTCGAGATTATGGAATAAGGTGTAAAACGCGCGCACGTCTCTACTCAGCATGCTAATCTCTTGGGGCGCATTGTGAATAACGGAGAAGAACTCGTACACTTGGAGAGCTGTTGTCGCAGCTGCCTGGGTTAATTGTAGAACTGCCGCGACGGTACCAACCACCTCGGCCATTTTGGGGAACGTAGTCGATATAACCGGTTTGGGATGTCAATTTCTTACTCCGGGTAACGTGTCACAAGTTTCGTGTCCACAGACTTAGAGCAAAAGCGTTGAAGTCGAGCGCTCACGTTCGTATTAGAGGATGACTAACACTTGGCCCCGGGGGCCAGGGGTGGAGAATACAGAGGGATCTCCAAAATATTCCATTGTACATCGAAGTTACAAATGGAAATCCTTTCTGGCCTCAAAGGAGCATTATCGTCCATCTATAGGTCCTCGGATTCTAGATGTGATTTCCAATATGTCGATACACAAGTGCCAAGGTGTGTGTGGGATGTGTTGCACTCGGTGCCGCCCGCTTGCCGCCAACAGGTCCGAGTACAAGACTAAGCAGGCAACACCCAAAACACATCAGCCAAGACTTTCACTTCTCCGGTTACCGTCGATACAACAGTTCGCTTAGAGGATATGGATTTCAGCCCCAATGTTCGAACGTTCCAACAAATACTTCCGGCTGTCCCCGGGGACCGGTTCCCCCTGAACGCCTATAGGGCTACGGGGCTCGTCGTATTCGGATACACAGACACAGGCCCACTCCGTTCCTTACGAGAATACGTTGAACTTGCAATGTCAAGACAATGCTAATGTGACTTCTTAAGGCTGAATGACATTTCCCCGGACCGCCGATCCTTGTCGGGAAGAAAAAAATAGTACACAAGATCACCAATCACACTACACATCAGGACACCCATCATCTCCAAGGCTGAGGCAAAGGCCCCCTGGCTCAGGTCCACCTTGTGTTGGCTAGTGCACCCGCACGATCCGGCTGTCTTATAATTATAATCCAATCCAGTCGATGTGGCGCTCTCATGCCACAACTCCGATAGTATGCTGTTGTGGAGCACGCGAGCAATCAATTTCTTTAACTCCCTATTTTCCTCGCCTTTTCCCTCTTTTTCCTGACCCTTACATTGTACAGTGAGTATAAACGGATTGAAAAACAGTCCGTCTCGAAAGATTTCCTCATGTTGGCCGCGTTTTACGTCGGGCCATTATGATCGTCACTCGTTTTCATCATCCGCAGCGCTTGATTTTGTCTATTCTGGTGCTTTCCGGTCTCTGCTCCAAGTTGCTTCATATATATCAACATCGGTCTCTTCCTTTAGGCCTTTTGGCCCTCTACTTTCCAACATTCTTTATCCAGGAGGTTCTCTTATTCGTTGCAGTATGGATTCTCTTATATATAACATCCGGTCGGTGGTCAGTGGTTGCCGTTATCATTTCAGCGATTGTCGCGTGGGTTCACCTTTTCATAAATGACATGGACAACCATATTGACTTTTACCCTCAGATGCATTGATTTATTAGCAACGTCCTCGCAAGTTAGTTTCTATTCTCAGACCGGCAGCGAAATTCGATGGGATGCAGCCAGGTCCGTGGGCGCCAGTCGGCAGGGAATGAAGTTGATATTGAGCGGACTGGTGCCTATGGCTGCCACTACAACAGTCATCACGGTGGCTTCCTGGCTTTCGGCTCAAGGGATCTGGAATCTCATGACCCGGTGGCTATGCTCCCTCGCCAATATCGGAGACACCAAGACTTACACCATGTTAACGGGCCCCTCGGATCTGAGAAGTTTGGTATCGAATAGATCTCGGTTGTGGACGCTTGTGGGCACCGGAATAACGATCGGACTCTGGCTGATCCGGCCGTCAATCCCATACAATCATATGACAGGAGCTCTACCCTTCACCATGCTCGGTGAGCAGTCTCGGGCTCGTCGGATGACCATTGAAACATTTCCATTACCTGAATTGCTGGCGGAGGAATATTGGGAGCCTGCAAATGGGCACTACAAGGGGTGGGCACCCACATTGGACGACTCAGGTAACACTGCCTATGGAAATAATAAGCCAGCCTGGGCGCGAGGCCCTCTTCCTGCTGCGTTTGAGAGATGGATTGTGAATCCCGATTCGAACGCGGCCGAGATGAGCTTGGAGGCGTCTAATTCGACCGTTCAAAGCGTGTTCAAGAGAGACGAAAACGAATCTGATTCTGGAAGTCAGAACAACACAGTTGAACCGCGACATTACTTCTATAATCCTGTTCACGATCCCATGAGGATAAGCAACCTTGATCTGGAACCACTTGGCCCTCTGCAAGAGGCTCTGAAGGACCATCCCATCCCGATCAACCACATCGTCTTTGTGTTCTTGGAAAGCGGCAGGAAGGATCTGTTCCCGCTCAAAAATGATTCCCACTTGTACACCCAAATTCGCGAATCGTATGAATTATTCGGAGAAGAGGACGAAGCCGATCTACACGACAAACTGTCTCAGATAACCCCCGTGGCAGAGATGCTTACAGGGGAGCAATCCGGCTTTGGCTCCTCAGTTAACTCAACGAATTCCGGACTAGGTGGTCTCAGCTTCGACGGGATATTGTCGGGGAGCACTCTCTCTGCTAAATCGCGTCTTGTCAACTACTGCGGTCTTGGGCCGCTCCCAGTGGACTTTATGCATGAAAATGATATAATTCCATACCAGCCGTGTCTGATGCACATCATGGATCTGTTCAACCAGCGAAAGAATTCCTCTAGCTCTGGAAATTCCACTAACAGTCACCTGGAACGGGAGTGGGAAACCATCTATGCGCAGTCTGTCACTGGGGAGTTTCAGGCACAAACTCGGCTTATGGATCTGCTCGGTTTCAAGCAGACACTGTATTCAGAAGACATTGATGTGGAGGACGCGAAATATTTCCATGAGGATATGGAAAAGATCAACTATTTCGGGTATGTTGTCGAGCAGGATTCCTGCAGCTGTTCTTCGTGTGTAGATACTAACTTGGCACAGTTATGCCGAAACTGAGGCCCGCCCCTACATCAAAGACATGATCGACGAAACACTTCGTCAGAACAAGAGACTCCTCCTTTCGCATTTCACCAGCACCACTCACCACCCTTGGGGTACACCCGAAGGCTGGAACCGAGATCAATATTTCGGTGATCTTCACAAATCACAACACGAACTTATGGATGACTTCCTCAACGCAAACCGCTTCGTCGACGCTTGGCTCGGGGAGTTGATGGGAATGCTAGACGAGGCAGGTATTGCCAACGAGACCTTGACGGTCTTCGTGGGAGACCAGTACGTATAATTTCTAAATGGCCAACCCACCTTACCAGCCTGACCTCTAACCAACGAAACAGCGGCCAAGCATTTGGAGAAGACTGCCCCGTCACAGGAACCTACCACAACCCACACGTCAGCAACTTCCGCGTACCTCTAGTGTTCCACCACCCCTTATTACCCCGCATGCACCTTAATGTCAACGGCAGCGCCGTATCCATCCTCCCCACGATCCTCGATCTCCTCGTGAACACCAATTCCCTCAACGCGGACGACACCGAAATTGCCCTGGATCTGATGAACGAGTATGAGGGCCAGTCCCTCATCAGGCCATACCGCACCTCGCACAATGGCCGCGAAGCCTGGAACATGGGCGTCATTAATGCCGGTGGCTCGATGCTGAGTGTTGGCTCCGCTGCTGTGCCCTGGCGCCTCAACCTACCATTGAACAATGACTTCGAGTACCGGTTCACGGACTTGAATAAGGACCCGTACGAGCTTGAGCCTGTCACGGGCTGGACTATGGGGTCGCTTGCTGCGGAGGTGCATTTCAAACATGGGCCTGAGGCTTTTGATTGGGCTCAGAAGGCCGAGAAGGTTGGCCTTTGGTGGGTTGCGGAGCGGAAGAAGCTTTGGCATTATCGTGATCCTGATGAGTGAGGTGCTGTTGACGATAGTGGACAGCTCGTCTTTTGTTTTCTCTTTTTGGTCCTTGGAGCGACTTGCATAGCATGCATTTTTGGGGTATGTGGCTTTTTGGTTTTCTCTTTTTGAAGCGGTTCATGTTTATTGGTGTAAGATACATGGTGTGGTTCCCTTCCTCTGTATAATATTTGAGTTGGGTAGACCTGCTGTACATAAAAAAGATATGATTTGTGCCATTTCTATTCATACCCATTCTAGGGCCACTATTATCATATGGAATAGTCAACACATCAGGACAGTCACTATCGTTGTACTGTTCAATTAATATACCATGTCGCATCTATAGAAGTCAGTCTGGCAGTATCTAAGGCGGTAAGTCCGTCGGAAATGCAGATCTTCCCGTTATGGAAGTGCCAGGTATGTGGACAATCATACCAAAGATTCGGAGAATTATGCTTATGTAGCTAAAATCGTGAGGCTAAACAGTTGAAGTCCAATGCTAACAATTTGATACTTCATTTCCAAGGTTGTTGCCGTATAGACGACATTACCAACAGGCAAGAAGTGCTGACGAGGCCTTACGGATTTTGCGGTCCACTTGAAGATCTTCATTAAGCCTGACGGGAAGAAAGCACCACATTTCTCCGTTTCAAACCCCCTCGCGGCGTCAGAGGATCCAATTATAACAGCCTTTGCTTGGCCCTTCCGCCCCTGCCATTCGCCCACGGGTCTTGGCGTCTCCTTCGATCCGCACATAACATTGCCTTGTCTAGACCCCAGCGATAGTCCCCTTTCCTTTTCTCTTCTTCATGACTTCCCTATACCACGCTCTTTGAAGAATGCTGCTTTTCAGCGTTTCATTGCTGTTATGGCTGTGCCAAACCGCACTGGCGCAATATTCCAGTGATGATCTCATGTCATTCGTTACAGTCCGTGCCCCATATCCCAGAAATTGTTCGATCGCGCTAACACCGTGTTCTTCAGCTGCCCGATGTCCGGGCAGTGAAATTCAATGTCCACTACGAGAACCGCGAGCGCGTTAGCCCCGGTTACTGGTTCGTCGCTCCCTACCTACACATTGGCCCCGATCCACCGTCCACCTTGTACGAGCAATATCAGATCGGTCCCCATATCTACGATAGTGAAGGAGTGCGTTTACACCAACCCCCTGCGATAAGAATCCCGGCAACTGACCATATTTCGGTATAATAGCGCCTCATCTGGACTGGCTCGCAACAATTCGACAACCGGAACGTCTTCGATTTCAAAGTCGTCAACAGCCTAGGCCCTGACCCACACCTTTCGATGGTCTTGCAAAACTCGTGGGATCGAAATATAGACACCGGGTATGGAATGATCTTGACCAATGATTATCATGTCCAACGAAAGCTTCCTTTGCGGAAAGACCTCGGCTCTTTTGACATTCACGAGTTCAACATCCTGGACGACGGTAAGACTGCGCTGGTCACAGTCTACCTTTCTCATGAGATTAGCCTAGAGGAATTTGGCCTCCCGACAGAGAAGACTTGGCTTGAGTCCGGCGGGTATGCTGAGATCGATTTGAACACTGCCGAGATTGTCCAGTGGTGGGACTCTTATGGTCACATTCCTTTACCGGAGACCGTCCATTACAGCCCGTATTCTCCGGTAGAGGGACACCCTGGCTGGGATTATGTGCATGTCAACTCAGTTGATAAGAATGAAATTGGGGACTATTTGATCTCATGCCGATTCACGAACACTATCTACCTCATCTCCTGCATGGATGGAAATATCATGTGGCGATTGGGTGGAAGATATAGTGATTTCGTGCAAGATTTCACCTTTTCAAAGCAGCACGACGCGAAATTCGTGGAGTCTAATGGGACGCACCACATTATCTCATTTTTGAATAACGCCTCGGACGAGGAATTCAACGAGGAAAATATGTCGTCATCCCTATTTGTCGAGTTGGATACCAGCGTGAAGCCCATGACCGCCAAAGCTATCCGGCGCTATAACCGCCCCGATCACCAACTTTCAAGACTCCGCGGCAATACCCAGCTGCTTCCAAATGACAATGTGTTCACTTGCTGGAGCAAAGAGGGATATATTTCCGAACATGCCGGCGACGGAGAACTATTGATGACCGCCAACTTCACCTCCCCACGCTATTCATCCTACCGCGGGTACAAATTCGAATTCACCGGTCGCCCCACAGCACCACCCGACATGGTGGCGTCAGTCTACGGCACCGATGAAACAAACATGGTGACCACATTCTGGGTCAGCTGGAACGGCGCGACGGACGTCGCATGGTGGAATTTCTACGCGCGAGCCAACGAATTCCACGACCCCGTCTTTATCGGCAAGACCCCTCGGTCCGATTTTGAAACCATGTACATTGCCCGCGGATACCTGGACTGGGTATCTGCCGAGGCAGTAGATGTCAATGGCACCGTCCTAGGCAAGTCCGAAATGCACCGAAGCAAGTCCCCCGACTGGAAGTCTGTCGGATACAGAGGGAAGTCACCCATTCCGGTTGACCCATCGACCATTTACCAAGAAAACAATGGCCCAGAAGGAGACAATGCCGCTGACAAGTCTGGTCAAACGTCACCGGGTGCAATTGACACCCAAACACAGAAGACCACCCAAGTCCTCAAGCATACATACGATGCTATCCGCAGCATTAGCGGTATCTTCTCTTTCGTTTTACTTCTTTGTCTGTTTTTCGGCGTTATTGCATGCTATATGATCATCCGTGGCTGGCGGGTCCGCCTCTACCAGCGTCTTCGCAGGGAAGATGGGTATTCAGACGAGCGGGCGCATCTCGCCTCGCCGCATGAGGATTAAGTTTCTTTTGGTCAAGAGCATCGGAACACTGTTTGCATTATTTCCGGAGTTTTTGTACATTATTTTTCGGGTCTTTGGTGGACTCGAGTCCAATGTGTATATAGTACTGGCTACTGGCTTCATCGACTACCCGGCCATATCGGGTGTTTTTAGCTTTCGTGATATACCTGTTCACACTGAACATCAAGTGTGATTCAGTTCTTAGTTCTTCTATATGTGGGAAATATTTCGGGTACAATCGGTGGCAAAGGAAGCGAACGAAATAGTAACGCGTATGAAAGGTTGCAACCTTGGAAGGTGCGGCCCATTAGGCTCATGTCCTCGCTTCGCTTATAACTAGGTGGCGTTTTATAGTAAGCCAATTAGTGTAGCTTCAAGAAGAAGCGTTAACGTGGAGAGAATCAGTATGTGGTCAGCTTCTTAATGGCAGCCATATACCTATACCACTGATCCTTGCAACAAGTGGGAGTTGCTCGGCTCATCGCTCAATGGCGACGTCCTAGCATGAGCTTATCTGACTCGCCAAGTCTTTATATGAGAATATTACAGGCTATTGTCGTTTTATTATCCTACCTAGGTATCCTTCTTTCTTGCCCAAAAATATAATCCTGACATCTTTGTCATGACCGACAGTGACCTCCGTGCAAGCGTCAACCCCAAACTAAGGCTATTTCTCCCCCTATGCCAAATATGAAAGCTGATGTTTCTTTTGACATTCGAGAACCCACACCGGGGAGTGGATCCCACTGTTTACTGTTAATATCGAGGCCTAGGCCTCGAAAGCGTGAACCATGCTACCATACCCTACACGCGTTGGGTGTTGGGAAGGGCTACATCTGCCCGCGATAGCGGTGTACTTGGACTTGATGCAGTCCTTTCAACCGTCCACGGGTGATACAGGCAGTTCTAATCTCGGTCACCGAAGCTGTTCTCAGGGTGATACAGAAGCAAAGAGTAACCTAGAGAATACCCCTCATGACAACACCCCTCGTGAGGGGGTATTCCGTGAGGGGGATCCCAACTGACTATTTGTGTCCTTTTGATTCCAGAGTGTCCGTTCGGGAGCCCGGGAGCCGGGTGTCGATCAGAGACACTAATCTCGAGCCTATCTTGCCTTAAATTTGAAGTACGTCACACATGTCTTGTCGGGTATCTCAATTGGAACCTATTAACATCAATTGGGGAGTTCCGCAGTAAAGCGGTGCTACCCCATGTTCCGGCCCACAAATTTACCTGATAATAACTGCCCAGGTGGAAATGCCCGCACGGGATTCCCGGTACTGACAAATCTCGGGAATAATGTCCACGGGTGGCAACATTCCCGAGAAAATTATTCCCGAGTCTTTTCCGTTATGGACAATGTAGTGCTGGTCCAAATAATTCTTTCCTTTTTTCGTCACTTGATTCTTTAAAGCTCAAACCTTGGAACTCATTGTTTGTTGTGTTCTCAACCAAATTCGCAATTTGATACCCATCATGCCATCAACAAGCTTACGCCAAGATGACGCATGCCCTTCATACAGCCTTATGGATGACTACAGCGAGGGAGCTCACCCACAAATCCTTGAAGCTCTTCTGCGAACAAACTCCACACAGCAAGTCACCTATGGAAATGACGAATACAGCATTTGTGCCCGGCAATTGATCCGAGACAAGATCGGTTGCACCGAGGACGAGGCAGATATCTTCTTCGTTCCCAGCGGAACCTCTGCAAACCTCATTTCAATCGCCAGCTGCCTAAGGCCTTATGAGGCTGTAATTACTCTGGAGTCGGGTCACATTGCCTGCAAAGAGGCAGGTGCGATCGAGGCAACCGGCCACAAACTTATCCTCGTGCCAGCAGTCGACGGCAAAATGACACCCACCAATCTCCAAAAGGCGCTCCAGCAAAATCAATTCTACCCTCATATGGCCAAACCCCGGCTACTTTATATCTCTAATGCCTCGGAGACTGGCACTGTCTACACAAAACGCGAGCTGGGCAGCCTCTCCGCTATTTGCAAGCAATCAAATCTCCTGCTCTTCATGGACGGAGCACGAATCGGCACAGCCATCTGTTCAAGGAAGAACGATCTCACCCTACGGGAGATCTTCGACATGACCGATATCTTCTGGATTGGTGGCACCAAAGCCGGTGCTCTGATGGGAGAAGCAATCGTCGTCAAGAAGGACCTGGCCGATGGTTTCGTTTTCCATCTCAAACAGCATGGCGCTTTGCTGGCCAAAGGCCGTATTCTTGGAGTTCAGTTCATGGAGCTCTTCCGGTCAGACTTGTTCTTCACACTGGCCACACATGCCAATGAGATGGCCCAGAAGATCTCAACCAGCTTCGAGGGGCTGGGATATAGGTTGGCTGCGGAGACGGAGACAAACCAGGTGTTTGTTATCCTTCCTCAACAATTGGTCCGGAGCCTGCAGGACAGGTTCCGGTTCTATGTTTGGGAACAGCTTGATAATGGAGAAATCGTGATTCGGCTTGTGACGTCCTGGGCCACGGATGAGCAGGAAATTGACAAGTTCAATGCGTGGGTGCAGCAGTGGACAGTGGCAACCAACATTTGAAGGAATTCACCCCCATTGACTGTTGCCTACAGCGATTTCTTATACTGTTGTTGCCGCTATAGAGACTCAATATTAATATAATTATAACGAGAAATCAGAATCATCAAAATTCATATCAGAACTCTTCATTCTTCATAGATCCAAGTCAGCTGATCGTGCTAACCACATTCGGATACTAAGATATCCGTGTAACTCTTGCTCCCTCAGACGTCCATGAACGTCTCCAACTGTTCAATTGTTCATAAATAGTTGAATTGGTCCAATTGCGCTCCTACATTAATCCGATGGGCTCGGGTTTGTCTTAACTTACCCCACGATACTTGAAAGCCGCTTTTTCTACCACGGCCCACTCCACTCTTCCCCGTATGTACACTCGATGAGGCTGTCAATATCGTGTGATGCTTGTCGGTAAGTTATACATGAAGTCGTAGTTGTATTATCTCATCTGACTTTTTATGCAGGCAAGCAAAAGTCAAATGTGTTCATGAAGGGCAACCGCCCTGTCAACGTTGCTTGAAGACCAAGAACCAAGGATGTAATCTGACAGATCCCCGCGCCTCAAGACAAAGGACGCGGAGCAATACTGTCACATCCAGGACCCCAAGAAAACGGAAGGCATCATCCGCCCTATCGCCAGTGGTTGGAGATGCAGAAAGAAGCACCCCTGAGAATGTCCCCGTGGCTCAAGACCTGTCCAATGATCCCATAGCATCACTGTCACCGGCAACCGTCATCAGTGCAGTGGAAACTTATAGAAAAAAGTTCCCAATCACTAATTTCCTTCATTACCCTTCTTTGATCTCCGACATATCATCCAACGTCCACTCGGTGGACTCTGTCTTTGTGGCCTCGGTCCTTTCCTTGTGCGTACGGTTTATGAACAGCAATGAACTCGGGGAGGAGGAAATCTATGCCGATTATGCACGTAAGAATCTTGCCCAGCGCGTGCTTGAGGCCCCCTCGCTCTATCTTGCCCAGTCACTCGTAATGATCTCATTTTATGAGTGGGGCACTGGGCGACCATATCAAGCGTGGATGTATAGCGGTATGTATCAAATCCTTAACTGATTGTAGATCACTAGCTGACAACCATCAGGCATGGCGACCTACATGATTCAATCCCTTCTGAAGATGGCAGATGATAGCATGGAACACAATCCTCAGGAGTTCCATGCATCCCAAACACAATACGAACAACTGGTCCGAACCTACTGGTGCTGCTTTGCGCAGGACTGCGAACTGAGCTCCGGAGCCCGTCAGCACTTTGCCCTGTCATTCTCCCAGATCTCCGTTCCTCTCCCTATCAGTGACAGAGATTTCACGTTTAATCATACACCAGCCAGCAGATTGATGCCTGCTGATATGAATAAAGACTGTGTGCTAGCGAAGGGTCTTACAATTGAGCATGGCCTCACAATCGTCACCCGAGGATTCGACATATTCGTACGAATCCTAAGATTTGCGAATGAACATCGACGAGCATTGGCTTCTTTGTCTTCGAACGACTCGACTATATCTCCGCTCCTCTTAACTTGGCAGGTCCTCAAGGAGGAACTGGATGAATGGAGGTCTCTTCAGGATGTAACGGTCCGGTTCCCAGCTACCAGCGTTCAGTCGCACGTGGCACTCGGGTATGGGGAGCTATTTGCCTACATCAACCTGGTTTATTACATGAGGTATTTGTTTTTATTTAGCTAATTCCAGGAAACGATACTAACTCTGTTTCAATCAGCATCCTTTTTCTCCACCGAGATCGCTTCTTATCCAACCTCAAGCCCCATTCCGACGTTTTCCACGACACAAATGACGATGCGCAAGGCGAACCCGATACAATCAAACAGCTATTCGAAGCCGCTCAGCAGATCGGGGGTATCCTCAATGCACTAGACGCCTCTGGTGCACCCGTCATGTCACCATATTCCGGCTTCAGCGTCTTCGTCGCCGCTCACATCAACATGTACGGAACAATTGCCCCACAACGATATCCGGGCAGCCTCAAACGGGCCGAAGAAGAAAAGGCTCGAAATCTTGTCTACCTGGAGCGACTAAGTAAACTCTGGCCCGTTGGTCGCAGCTGGGTGAGTATTCTCAAAACATCTCTAGCCAAGCATCGCAGCTAACAATAATCAGTGGCGAACCGTCCAAGAAGCAAATCGGTTCTACGAAATAGTCAAGAGTAACCAAGCTCACTCTGAGTCTGGTATGCACAGTCCCAGGAGATTCGCCCTCGCGGGTACCCTGGATGAATATGGTGATATCCGATCTCGTCCGAGCAGAGACGCGTATGCGACTAGGGCGCGAACCTCTGAGTCTCGTGATACTCACAGCTCTCATCCCCGTGGGGAAACCTCGTCGCCTGGTCTTGGTGGTGATGCCAACTTCCTTGCTAGGGATAATTCTTCGCTTGGTGGTCATCATGATTTTGAAACTGATATGTTTCAATGGCCATTTATTGATGGATCGTGGTCCCTTGGGTTTGATACAGGATTGGATGGATTATGGCCTAACTCGGGGTTATTTGACCCAAATCCGTCACTTAGATGATCATACTCTATTCCACGGTATTTCTCTGCAGCCTCCCAAGAAAATTAAATCCCCCGTTTTAATGTAATGTTGTCAATCGGTATTCCATCATACCCACACCGTAGATATATATCATTGCAACCTTATTAGTTTTTTGTTTTGAGAATTTATTCCAGGGAATAAGGATGCAAATATTCTCATTAATAAGCATTTGGGGAAAGCTCAACTAAGCTTGGAAATGATTACAATAGTTACAGAAAGTCCAATTGCTATTTGAACTTTGTACATAGACGGGTTGTGCGTGGATGTATACGTTGACAGAAATCGCTCATGAGGTCAATATGGCCAAGTCTTTCCATCAACCAGCCAAGTGGCCGAGCAGTAACTCAGCCATCATATCTTCCTTGGTCTAGTGGTGATGATTTCCGCTTGTCATTAGCACCGATAAGCGCGGGAGACCGGGGTTCGATTCCCCGAGGGAGAGATTTCTTTTTTTGCTAATGTATTTTTATTCTGGCTACTTTTATCCACAGTCTATGTCATTTCTAACCAATAATGAAGTAGCGGATATAGTACTCCGATTGAAGTGGACACATCGTTGACTCTACCTCTAGATTTACAATGTCAGGATAATAAACACACTCCGCAGTAAATCATTTCATAGATAAATATCTACACATTCTAAACATTCAGGTGGAACGAAACTTTCCTCGCAATTCTATCGAGACGTGCAGCAATGTCATTACATTTGCACTGACACGGACCCTTATTGAGAGCCAGTGTTATATGGACCAAGTCGTGCTCCATGCTAAGAAACACATTCTCGAACTTATAATGACCATCATCTTCACGGTCCCAAAAGGCAGTATTGCGACGAATAATCTCGCTATCTGGAACTTTGATAAGCACACCGAGTGCAATGTCTATGATCCGATCGATTCGAGCAGACAGCTTTGCTACTGCCCGAGATACATCCGCGTGTCGACCCTTTCCTCGACCGTCTGGATCGCAGCGTAGAATGTTGGCTTGGATATCTAAGCCGGCTTTGAAGATACGGCATTCGTGCAGGAGCTTGTCCTGCCGGGATGAGAATACTCGGGGCATGGTTGTGGTGAGTATTGTGATATATTGGAGTAGACGGGGGATTTAAGGTATTTATAGTAACATAGCTGGCTGGTGGAGATGTCCTCGGACAAAGAAGAGAAGGGAGCTCGTGAAGGCCATTGTTTGATTTTTGATCGCATGAAATACAATGGGTATGCAGCAACAAAGACCCAACCTTGTATGACTCAAGTCTAGCTCAATGTTGGCAGGACAAAGATGATTAACTGGGTATATACCGGCTTTCGTAAGTGGCAATGCACGTACACCTACAGTATATGCAGGTAAGAAACTAAGGGAAGAAAAAGAGACAGAAAGTAAATTCATTATGGTAATTAATGACAGGGTATATGGTATATAATAGGAGAAATTTGAAAACACCATTAAGATCTTTCCACGGTCTGTGATACAGCGACCGTCTTCCTGATGCCGTCCTGGTTGTGGATAGACTCGCCGGACTCGCCAGCCTCTGGGGGACCGGCAAAGGAAATCAGATGGCTCTGGTCACCGAAGTTCGTTACCTTATCCCAGTCAGCGGCAACATTAGAAGCCGGGGCCGATTTCCTATCACTCAACGGATGGGTAGAGCCGCCGTTCTGGTAGTACTTCTGCGACGAGTACTGCTTCTTGTAATGGGCAAACATGACGTTGAGAACAGGCAGACAGGCACAGATCAATCCGACACCTCCCTCGGCATTACTACTAGACGTTAGAAAGAGAAAAAGAGAAAGATTAAGGGGGAAGGGGGGAACATACCCCGATAGAATGACACGAACGAACATGAGGCCCTGATCACTTGAGCCTTTCAACACCATGATTAATCGGTAAAGACTGAACCCGGTGGCCAGTCCACCAGCGCCAAGCAGGCCCATCACGCGAAGCTTTCGATTGAGCGACATTTGTAGAGACCATGTCAATGGCAGTGGGAGAATGAGGATGATGATGTCACTGACGACACTAATCACGGAGTCGGCGACGAGGGCGGCATTCTGGTCGAGGCAGCTTCCCTCCACCTGGTCACCCAGCCAGTACCTGGGGATGGGGTAACATATGCGAATCTTGATGATCAGGGCGACGATGTAGTAACAGCATAGGCAGCCGAGGAAGATATAGATGAACCAGACTTTGCCGCGGTAGGGAGCGAAGATGCGGGTGAGGATCGCTAGGAGGGCGATTTTGACAAAGAGTGCCATCGGACAGTAGAGAATGGTCGCGATGTAGCAGAATTTTTGGAATGCAATTTTCTCGTTAGGGGAGAGCTCGTTGAATTTGTATCCTCCGCCATGTTGACTGACTAGGTAGAGAGTAAGTATTGTAGTTGGTAACATGTGGGAAGTATAGCACTTACGGACAATGGCTATTGCACAATATCCCATAAACAGAAACTGTGTAAAAGTCAGACTTGGCTAATAAAGCACTGAATTATTTTGCTTAACGTACCCAAGCAATCGTACAGGCAACTAGAGAATGGTTAGTGAAATTCTCGAAAAATGTATGGCATGCAAGGGACAAGCTCACGATCTTCAACTCCGAGGGATTGTTTGAATCGGAACCGGGTATAGAATCGTAATGCTACGAAAACAGTCACGATTGGAATACAGAGACCCTGTGTGACGAGATTGACTGTATACAAGACATCTGTTGGGTTATCGACAGTCATGATGGGTTTGAAGTTCGATTCCCCCTCCCCTTAGTGTACAACATAAAAGAACCGGGGAATTGACAAGATAAAGGACTTCACATCGCGAAAATGAGGATTGACAAGAAGGGGAATTTGAGCGGGGACTTAAAGGCTATCGAACCACTACTATGTAATAGTGGCGCGGGATGTATGATGGCGATGATTGCTCAAGGGGTTGCGTTAGACCCCACCAACGGGCGATTTTTCATTTCTGAATGGTTCTTGGAAATTTCTATGAATAACGCTAGGTGACACTAGACTCCGTTTATACGCCACCAATATGCATCGGCCTCGCGGGTGTCAAACAGCCGGGCAAATAGTATCCGTTTTAGTGTCTCGTATTAGTTGCCAGACCCAGAATTTTCCACCGGTTCGCCACTAACGCCGTTGTTTTACAAAACAGATAAATGGGCCTTAGTTGAACCCTATTGAAATAGCCGAGGGCATTCCGGATTACTTCGTACTTCTGACAGTTTTGACAGCATGTCTTTTGGTTAGTGATCAACATTGGACTGGAAAAGGAGTTGTGCGTGGGTGTCTTTTCCACTTCTTCTCTCTATAATTCCCTCGGTCCTCTATAATTCATTGCATAGTACGGAGTAAAACGACATAGAACACCCCCAAAAAAAGAAAACATGACCATCCACTACTTGAGCGGCAAAGACTCTGGTCTCTTCAAACCCCTGACTATTTCAAATGGCAACATTACCCTCGAACATCGTGTCGTCCATGCGCCTCTGACCCGCAACCGCGGAGAACCATTGAATCCCATCAGCACCCCGGACAAACCCAATCGTATCTGGATTCCTGGAGATGCGGTTGTGGAGTATTATTCCCAGCGTGCTACCAAAGGAGGCTTGATGATCTCAGAAGGCATCCCACCATCGCTCGAGGTAAGCATCTCGAACTCAATTTGGAGGCGCAAGGTTCTCTTTAGGATAACGAATTTGTGTGATTCCCTTCGGAATTGCCCGCTTAATGACAATTGTCCATACTTTAAATTTCTCTTTTTTTTTGAATTTTTTTTTAACGTTTCGACAGAGCAATGGCATGCCCGGAGTACCCGGATTGTTCAACTCCGAACAATCCGCTGGCTGGAAACGAGTCGTGGACGCCGTTCATGCAAAGGGAGGCATTATCTTCTGCCAGCTGTGGCACGCTGGCCGTGCTACGATCCCTCAGATGACTGGATCGCCCGCGGTCTGCCCCTCGGCCTCTGTGTGGGATTCTCCGACGGAATGCTACTCCCATCCGCCCGTTGGCTCCACAGAGCCCGTGCCCTACGCCAATCATCCGCCTATCGAGATGACTGTGGGACACATCAAGCAGACTATCGATGATTATTGCATTGCCGCCAAGACTGCTATGGATATTGGATTCGATGGTGTTGAGATCCATTGCGGAAATGGGTACCTGCCGGAGCAGTTTTTGAGCTCCAACATCAACAAGCGTCAGGATGCCTACGGGGGTACTCTAGAGAAGCGCTGCCAGTTTGTGTTTGAATTGATGGAGCAGGTGGCCAAGACCATTGGTGAGCATAATCTGGCTATTAGACTGTCGCCATTTGGTATGTTCAACCAAGCGCGCGGAGAGCAGCGTGTGGAGACTTGGACTCACCTGTGTGAGGGTCTGAAGAAGACTCTCCCGTCGCTGTCGTATGTCAGCTTTATTGAGCCGGTATGTGTTCATCGTCTCTACCTAATGGTATACTGCTAACCTACCCAGCGTTATGAACAAATCTTCGGCGCTGAAGAGAAGGATAAGTTCCTCAAAAGCTGGGGCCTGCTGGATGTGACCCTTGATCGTTTCCGTCAGATCTTTGGTTCCACCCCATTCTTCTCCGCCGGTGGCTGGGACGATCAAAACTCCTGGGGAGTAGTGGAAACTGGTAAATACGATGGTCTGTTGTATGGTCGATACTTCACCAGCAACCCGGACCTAGTGCACAGACTGAAGGAAAAGCTTCCCATGGCTCCATATGATCGAACTCGGTTCTATGGACCATTCGAGGACAACACCTTCCATTATACAGATTACCCTACTGTGGGTCAGAATTAGGTGGTTTAAAGAATGTGTATAGCATTGAATATTAGATACCTACCTAGGTATATTATATGCATGTTAAACTTGGGTGTTTTTAAGCATAAAAAAAGACCCTTGGAAATTTCCACGAGTGTCACCTTGGAAACCATGAAACGCAAGTCTAGACCGAGGCCCACGGCAAGTGATCCATGGTTCCAAGGTATCGGCCCCTTCCGAAAACGACTTGGATGACAGACCCAAAAAGGAAGGGCTCGGCAATGTCGGCAGCATTGAAACATCGGCCTATAATTTAATAAAAATAATATTATCTGGCATCGGTGGGATCGGACGCCGTGATTGAGATGGCCGAAGCCCTGATCTGTCCCACTGAGGTTGCAAGCCCCGATGAAGAATAGAAAACAATAGCAAAGATGATGTCGGCAGAGTATTAGGTGCTGTCATATTGCCCAACAGCCCTGGAGAGTACTCCGTATTATGTCACGAGCTCCCTGCCACCTAAATTTGAGTCTGAATTCAAGTCTGAATTTGGATGCCTGGGGTACGGATCACATTGGGAAAGATCATCCACTTCCAAGGTTCACCTGTGTGTCTTGACGGAGAACAATGGATTGTATATTATTCACGGAAAGGGACGGCAAAGGAAGGAGACGGGAAGAAAGGCGATCGCGAGGTCCTATCACATAGCCCCCCTTTCATTTAACTCTCTTACCGCTAACCGATTCCAAGGCTGTATAGCCGACGCCAAGGCTATGGTACACGCCAAGGCTATGGTATGTGCCGCGTCCGAAACTTGGGAAGTTGTCGATTATTTCTCTAGGGCTATTCTCATTTGTCACGGGGAAGCGAACCTGTGGGCCGGCCGCATGTGAAAATGCCGAACGGAATCAGCGCGCTGTTGGCCGAGATCGACGTTGGATACACTAGCCCCAAAGGGGGTTAGTGGGTTATATTGGAGGTAAGGTGAAGTGCATGTCCGGGGGTAAAATCCGCTTACGATGATTTGCTTTCACATTCCAAGTGTTTTTGTTTATATACCCCAGACGTGACGTTGAATGAGTTTCTCCATCCAGGTCAATCGCAAATAAAACTCACAGGCCACTCGATCCATTGGTGGAATTCGGGTGCTAAACACTCACGGATTCCTGCTATGACATGCCGGTCCCAACCGATCATAAGCCATGAGGATCCCATGAACTTTAAAAGGATACTCCAATAAGCAAGAACAACCAATGAAACAGGATCCTTTGCCTCAAGAAGACTGATGAACTCTTCAGGCCGCGTGTATATCCATCCGACGACAAAGGGCATCAACTGAACACCATCCTTCCCAGCGCTTCGACACTGATATGCTTCTTCAAACATTTGGAGCAATTTCTCAAGTGCATCGATGTAGACCTGGCCCGTGGAACTCCCAGTTTGGGTTTCGATAAAACGTTGAAGTCGTTGAATATGAGACTGATGTTTCCCAAGCTCGTCTTGTAACAAGTGGCTGACGCCCTGAATAGCAGGGTCGGGCTGAACTTCTAAGATCCCGGTAAAGATTTTATCACGACTAGACATCAAAATCGACCTCACTCCTCTCATAAGAACCAGCCATTCCGCCTTGCCCGTCTCACTGAATACAAGGTATTCACCCGGTTTTGGACCGTGTGCGAAATAGACAAAACATACTAGCACTGTCGACATGTAGATCGACTGGCAGTTCCCCGAGTTAAGGCTCGATAGAATGGCCGACACAGATCGAATGCCAAAGGTGAAGTGATCATCCGCCTGCATCACATACCGGTCTCGCACCTCGGGGTGAAGATAGCCTAGATGCAAGGCTGCCAGCGCCAGTATGAGGTGGAAGATGGATGGTAAGGTGAATCCCCATTGTGGAACGTGAGTTTGCCAAATTCGATTGTGGTCAGTTGCTTCGTCCGTTATGGTGCGGTATGTCTCAGTGACGAAGTGGTGGAAGAGTCGTAGGTCGGCAAATGAGAGGGTATCCTGAATCTGTGGTATGGCACTGGGGCTTTCGCATTGGACTTCTGTAGAGACCGTCTGCGAAGATGGCTGGCCTGTTTGATCCTTGGGTGTGCGTTCTTCGGGTTGGTATTTAGAAGGCTTGAACCGGAATTGTGTCTCTGAAGGCCTAGATGGGGATGGAGCTACAGAGGTTGAAGCCGGTGATATAGATGTTGTCGAAAGGAAATCGCACTCGATAGCATGATGGATGCATTTGGAGCATGCTGGCTTCTTCTCATCACACTGTACGCTATTAGTGGCTTATCATCAGAACTCCCACTTTCTATCCAGTCTAGTCACCCCCAAGCATATTGATGGCTGGAGAGTATTTGGGATCCTGAAATACATGTTTCTCTCCTTTACGTCCATCTTTCATGAAGGTAGCAAGGGTAGCTGAAGAGAGACGACAACCGGACTCAGAGACCGTTTGGAAAGCACTCACTTTTATTCGTCGTCTTTTACAATTTCCACACCCTGCACGGGATTTATTGTGAGATTTCCGGGATCTGATCGTGCTCTGTTTCTTTTCCATGATGGTAAGGGCCTGTAGAGCGTCGTACTCGCTTTGAATTTTGCCGTTTCGGGTTCCGATATATGACGTAATGACCTAAATATAGGGCACACGTGACCATGGACTATAAGGTAAAAGAAGAATTCAAGGAGTTGGGACATCGGAGTAAATGGAAGAGGGAAGTTGTCTGCCAGACAAATTGTTCAAGGGTTTTCTCCGCTTGATCTTAACTCAAAGTTGAAACGTTCTCCTTATATGTCTGCCTATGTTGTAATGAGATATCCTTACGCTCAGGCCAAAAGGAGAAAAATACCATGGCGCAAATGATGGACATGGTATGACCATATTTGACCTTTAGAGAACTACAACTAATATCTAACTCAAAACAATCAAGAGTCAGTTCGTAAAATGATACATTCCTCCCAACTGCAGGCAGAAAGAAAACACTAGACAAGCTAGGAAAGACAGATTCAATAGTCGTTCTACCTGTACGGAGTATAGGTCCGTCAACTCCTAGTTCTACACTAGGCTCCGGTTGCAATATTTCCTATATTATCTAGGTTGTCTAGAAAACGAGACTAATGAAACCTGGAAGGAGTGCTCAAAAACGAGCGCCAAAAATCGGACCAGTAAGAGAGAAGCTCGGTCAACTAAGATCAGCACTCCTGTATCTCGCGCTATCAGTATTACTGTAGGCTACGGGGCTAGTTGTTTACATTGACTGAGTCAGTCTCACATTGTCAGGGTCGGATAGTGACAAAAAGCCTTTCATATGTAGTAACAACTCTTTGTTGTACAGCTGGGCAAAAGAAAATAGCTTTGTTCTCGCCACAAAAAGAAAACCAAAAAAAAAAAAAAGAAATTTGATCATAGACTAGGCTCCTAGCATCAGAATGAGAGAAAGAGGCAACCCCTGTTGATTCGTGGTTTCACCCATAGTAAGTCCCCATCTCGAGCGGGTCAGGAAACTCCCCTGGCCACCGTTTCTGGATTCCATCATTCACCAGCGCGACCTCATCCTGGTTGGCGAAAACACCATGCTGGTTGAAGAGATCAATTTGATCATAGACCCAGGTCCGGCCAATCCAGCCATCGTCGTCAATCTCAAATTTGTGCCGATTATTCGCAACAATCATTTCGTGGATATCGCCCACCGTAAATCCGGGGTTCACGCTCAGAACAAAGGTCAGTTCTCCATTGGGTGGGACCAAAGTCGATCTCTTTTGAAACACGATGTTGGCTTTGGAGCCATATTCAAGAACGGTGGGTTGGCGCTCGTAGGTTGGTTGACAATGCAGTCTTACCGCCGTCATATTTTCTTCAGATGTGGATAGGAAAAAGGTCCAGCTGTTTGGGAAATTGAACTCGCGGGGTGCAAGGCATATGGCTCGGATACATTCGACTGGCTGGCGCAGGATGTGGGACCGCTCGCTCTGAGGTTCGAACTCGATTGGGTCCCATTCGGGGTTGAGAATGCAGTCTGGTAATGTTAGATGTTTTTGCTGGCATGTAGGGTGGTGAGTAGACATACTACAGTAATAATCAGTAATCAACATGTTGGGTACTGAGTATGAGGGTAGAGAGAGATAGAGAGATAAAGAGAAGAAAGTGCTGAATGGCAGATATGACTAGAGAGACGGTAAGAGATCAACCTGTCGAAACAGCTACGGGAATGAAATGAAATATATTGAGGTAATCTTCCATTCCGTGCTTCTGACTGCTATTTAACCATCTTCGTTGCCTAGCTGTCCTCTCTTAGTATGTCATATCATTAGGAATATAGAGCAGCCCTTTAAAGAAGGAGTTACTAAAAGAAGAAAGAGAGTGAGTATGGATAGTATAATCACTGTCAATAAAAGCAGAGATAGGACTACGGCGTATAATAAAAACAGGAGAGATTATGAGCCCTGTGTAGTCTTGCTCCATCGCCATCTCCAAGACCTAACTTGGAAACTGCTGATTGTGTTTCCCGAAGTATTATGTTGAGACCTCTCTACCAACAGAGAAACGGAAGTATTTCCGTAGTCTTCCCGTGTCTCATCATGGAGTTTGAAACGTCCTGAAAACATTGAGTAGACCATGTAGACTGATCCATGTAAACAAAGAAACGTGTACATCGTCTCTGTTGTCCTTTCGTTGAGAACGCACGTGTTGTGTAGAAGACGAGACAAGACCAGACACGCGATATATGACCTGTCTCCCCAGTTCTTTTCAGCCCTGGAAATCTTCTTCTTTTCTTTTCCTGCAACTTTCTCTCACATTACCTGCAATGGATCTCATCCCAAGTGCCTTTGTGGCACGCCCGTTGAAGATTGTGGTTATCGGTGCTGGGTACGTGCACATGTACTGAACTTGAGTGATACTCTCTCTTATCAGATTGCTTCAGTATTTCGGGGATCCAATTTGCACATGATGCGACCACTTCGTTATCAGGTGTCGATCTCGAAATATACGACAGAAATCCTTCCTTGGGGGGTACATGGTATGAGAATCGGTATCCCGGGTATGTACGACTGTATTCCCGTGAGACTCATTATCAGATGGGTAAGTAGTTTGCTAATGTTGATAGATGCACATGCGATGTACCTTCCCACACCTACCAGTTCAATTGGGCACCTAACCCCTCATGGTCATCGCTTTATCCTCCAGCCCCCGAGATTCACAAATACCTGGAGGATGTAGTCGATAGGCACAATCTCCGCCGCTTTATGACCTTCAACACCCAATGCATCCTAGCAGAATGGAATGAAGTCTCCTCAAAATGGAAAATTGTGCTCCGCGATGTGGTTACCAGCGAAGAAAGGAGCATATTTGCTGATGTCTTTGTCTACGCTGTTGGACGGTTGAACAACTACAAGTCCCCCAAGATTGCAGGCCAAAAGACCTTCCGAGGAGTCCAAGTACATACTGCAAACTGGCCAGCTGATATGACCGTCAAGGACAAGCGGGTGATTGTAATTGGGAATGGTGCAAGCGCCATTCAGTGCGTGGCAGCTTTGCAGCCAGGTGAGTTGCAAAGCCACACCGAAGACATACCACGCTGACTAGGCGGGGCTCTCAAGTTGCTTCGCAAATAATCAACATTGCGCGAGGTCCAACATGGATCCTCCCACATGTATCGGCTGAGGATGGTACCGTTCAGCGCGAATGTGAGTGGCTGCCCTTACTGCAAAAAAGAAAAAGAAAAGAAAAGGGTTTGCGACAGAAGCGCTGATCTGTATCTAGACTCAACCGAACAGAAACAAGCTCTACAGACATGCCCTATGCGCTATTACAACTTCTGCATCTCACTAGAGCAGAGACTAGCCGCAAGTTTCACGGGACTGTGGAGAGGAACAAAGTCTCAAGTCAATTTCACATCATTGGCACATTCATTCATGAAGTCCAAGATTTCAAGCCCTGATCTCTTAGATGCCCTCGTACCAGAATTTGAAGCTGGCTGTCGTCGCTTCACGCCCGGCGGCCATTATCTGGATGCGTTGCAGAAGCCTAATGCTGCGTACGTGCATGACTCAATCAAGAGGCTGACCGAGCATAGCCTCATCACTGAATCTGGAGGGGAATACGAGTGTGACATATTGGTATATGCCACCGGCTTCGAGCCATACCAGCCACGGTTCCCAGTCACTGGCCGCGCTGGACGATCACTGAGTGAAGAGTGGGATCGCGAAGGACCCTGCGAGAGTTATATGGCTGCAATGGTCGCCGAGTTCCCTAACCTTTTCGGTAAGCACCTGAACATTCTTTTTTGAGGTTATGGTGTCTAACCGGTATATCTTGCAGTCTTCAACCCGCCAATCTGCCCTGTGAATGGGTCCGCCATCCCCGGCATCCAGCGAGCAAGCGACTACATGATTCGAGTCTTATCTCGACTGCAGACAGACAGACTGCGGTCCGTATCTGTGACACAGTGTGCTCAACGCGCATTCAACCAATGGGTCCAGTCAAGAATGCCTCACATGGTCTGGTCAGGACCATGCAAATCATGGTGTAAGCATCCTACCACTCCTAGATTTACACATTGACTCATGCTCTGTGGTACAGACAAGAACGACAATGGAAAGGTGATTGTTCCCTGGCCCGGCACTGTCCTCCACTACTATGCGGCAACCGAAATTGTCCGCTGGGAAGACTTCGACCTAGTCTACGAGAATCCCGATGAGAAATATGCAAGTTTCGGCAATGGTGTGACAATCGATGGATTTGTGCCCAATCGTTTCCCCTGGGTTCATCCTCCCACTGATATCGAGAAACCGGAAATGAATGCGGAGCCAGCTTCTCTGCTCCTAGCGCCAAGCAACATGCTGTATCGAGTGACAAGCCAATTCTTGCAGTTGTTGGGCACATGGCCGTATTCTGGTGAGCCAGTCAAGAGTTGAGGAATGTTACTATTCGTAGCTAGCTTCCAAGATTGTGAGAATCCAATTCATATGTATGTTTTCGTGTTAAGCGATCTAAGGTGTATAAAAGGTACCTACTATAACGGTATTGACACCAGTTCAACAACTACTAGTAATACCAAACGCGATCGTGCTACATTTCTGGAATATTAGATGATTACGGAGTACATAGATGTAATATAACATAAATGCATATGTTGTATACAGTATCAGATCTCAACATCCGATGTTCCGGACCGATCAGCATGGAGGTGGATATGCCGGTAATTCATCGGCTACATCAGCCCCACGCTTGTGGTTTTCGGCAGATTCACCTGGATTATTAATGAGCTCTGCTGGACTCTTCTGACTCATTTCAAGCTTTGGTCTACATGAATCTCAATAACTCCGCATCTTCTTTCCCTTGTTCCACTGAATATCGCCAGTTAATTTGTGCTGACACACTTGGTGAGTCCCCCTTGGAGTGCACCAGGGCTTATCTTGGGAATGTTGACGTCATATTCATTCAATGTGAATCAACGAGATCGATACATGAATTATTTATATTTTCTATAACTAACGCTGTATTCACTAGAGCTCACATAAATAAACCAGAAAATTTCACAATGGCCGATAATAAGATGGAATATGTCCGGTACAGAACCCTCGAACACATCCCACGCGAATAAGACGCTGATACCAAATAACAGCCTTGGAAACTCAGGTCTAAAGATCTCCAAGATCATTCTTGGAACAATGGGCTATGGCAGCAAGGAATGGCAAGACTGGGTCCTAGACGAGGAAGACTCCCTGCCCCTGATTGAACATGCCTACAAGCAGGGTATCAACACCTGGGACACGGTAAATTGAAGACATGCATTCTCAATACCACCGAATAAGATACTAATATTTACCGCAAGGCGGACGTCTACTCCCACGGTAAATCCGAAGAAATCGTCGGAAAAGCCCTGAAGAAGTACAACATCCCCCGCAACCGCGTGGTAATCCTAACGAAGTGTTTCTTCGGCGTCGACGACGAGGGCAAGTTCCCACCCATCGCCGCATGCGCTACAAACGACGGCCCCTTCGTCAACCGCACCGGCTTGTCGCGCAAGCACATCTTCGACGCCGTCGACGCCAGCGTCGAACGTCTGGGTACATACATCGATGTGCTGCAGCTGCACCGCTTGGACCGGGATACCCCGCGCGAGGAGATCATGAAGGCGCTGAACGACGTCGTTGAGAGCGGGAAGGTCCGGTATATCGGTGCTAGCTCGGTATGTGCATGGCTGCTAGTCCTACTTTCCTATTCTGTCGTCTTTTTTTCTTTCCTTCCCTCCTACCATCCACGATCTCACTAACCCACAACCAGATGGCGGCCTGGGAATTCCAATGCCTGCAAAACATCGCCGAGCGCAACGGCTGGCACAAATTCATCTGCATGCAGAACTTCCACAACCTTCTCTTCCGTGAAGAAGAGCGCGAGATGATCCCCTACTGCCAAGACGCTGGAGTCGGCATTATCCCGTGGTCACCGATTGCTCGTGGCGCTCTGGCGCGCCCCTGGGGCTCGCGCGGGACGGTGCGTGAGAATAGCGACGGTGCGCTGAAGATGTTTGTCCGTAGTCGCGAGTCGGAGGCTGATAAGGCTATCATTGACCGGGTTGAGGAACTCGCTAGTAAGAAGGGTGTGAGCATGGCTCAGATTGCTATCGCTTGGTCTTTGACGCACCCTGGTGAGAACCCGATTCTTGGACTTCACAGCGTTAAGAGGATCGATGAGGCTGTTGATGCTATCAAGGTTCAGCTGTCTCCTGAGGAGATTAAGTATTTAGAGGAGCCGTATATTCCTAAGGCTGTTACTGCTCTTGAGCGGTAAGGATTTGAGATGGGTTGCCTACGTACATATGCAGCTTTATAAAGGCCGTGAATACCATGAATACCATGGGAATTGAACTTTAAATGGAGATCCATATTGCTCTTATATTCATTCCTTAATGAGATAAGCGAGATATTTGAACCTATACTTGGGAGACTTGATAAAATGAAAATTTTGTGGAATTGACTGCCAGTGGTGGGGTATTTATTCATATGTAGCGTGATGGATAGATGGATAGATGGATAGCAATGTACACGAGTGAGATACAAGCATGCACATTGAGTTTGAGCCCCCAGGACATGAAGATAAAGATATGGCGAGAAAGAGTAGGTATGAAAAGAGAAGTGTGGAAGAACGCGCAAATGCAAAGGATGCAGGATGCTAGTTGGAATGAAACGGAGAGGAGAGTAGAAGAAAAGGGAAACCGGCCAAGGATTCGTACCTGACGAATCGTACTGCAACGTATAAACGCCCAACTTATGCCAGATGCGATGAGACTCGAACGTGGTGCTGTGATGATGCCTATGTGTGGACTAGCCACAAACATGATGCAGGAATATACATGGTGATGGAGAATTGAAAGGTCAATGAGTATCGTGTTTTCGGTGAAAAATGCCAAAGAAAGTACTGAGACGGCGGCGTACTTTGCCCTTGTTGGAAGTTGAGTCGACAGTCTCGGGGGCTGGAGCATCAGGTTTCTTCTTGTGGGTGCTGCCATGCTGTTTGATGCGGGAATTTGAGGCAGGGTCTCGACCTGCTACCGTATTTGATCCAACATTTTCTGTTTCTGGCTGGGCTTTTGCAGGAGACTTCGCTTTAGGATGACCAGCTCGATATGAATCTTCCACCTCAGCGGATTGTTGGTGAGGAGAAGGAGGACGAGAGACAACGATGTCTCGGCCGTTTTCGCCCAAGGCAGTGAACATGCTGTGTCGGTTCAGGCGAGTGCTAAGCCCAGAAGCGGATCGTCGTTTCGCTCGATCCATGAATGCAGCACCAGTGGAGTTGGAGCGTTTGGACAAACTAGTGGATTTGGTTCCATCCACGGTGGCTGGGGTGGTGGAACGGCGGATATTGGAAACCGACAAGCAGCGTTTGCCGTCTTCATCATTATCCGGGAAAGAGTCGGTTTCATTCTTGGCGGTCGTCGGAGATGTAAACTTCACGGAAGTCGGAGACATACTCGACTTTGTACCGGATGAAGAGGCCGCATCGCCGTAGCGGAAGTTGTCTGACCATCCCTCACGGAAGGCGACCCAGACGCCGGTGATGACAATCAAAGTTCGCAGTCCATCATCAAGAGTGACCGAGCCTCCATCGAGGGGGGTGTCTGCATCCGAGGCATCACTCACAACCGACATTCCTGAGCTTGGAGTCGTGGGACCGGTGCCGGACCGAACAGCCACGGAGTATTCATCGTTGACTTCTAACTGATTTCGAGTCATGGACGCGAGAACGGGATGTCGGCGAGTGGTAGGATCGATGACGCTGAAAGTGAAGCGTTTGCCGTCCTCGCGCGATTGTGTCCCTGGCGTAGTCATCCGGCGATTCCTCCCACCACGCAAAGCCCACCGCATGATCTGCACACCGCTCTCTGTCTGGGCGACAAACTCATAAGACCCGCTTGGGAGAGGCGAAGCCTCCCAGACAGGCCCGAAATTCAGACATATCTCCGCTTTTCCTTTCAGTCGAGCATCTTCTTGATACTTTTGACAGATTGTGGCAACCACCTCGCGATGATCTTCGTCCTCATCCTCCGAGCTGACACGTTTTTCAGGAATGCTGCCCACCGTCCGGTCGTATTGTTCGCTCAACACCACGATCAGGTCATACGGACCCAATCCGTTTCTGGTCCGATAGATGGCCGGGAACTTGCGGGCTATTAATGGCAGGTAAGACGTCGATGGCAGGACATCCACAACCGGTAGCGGCCGAGGGGCTTGTGACACCTGTTGTAGCTGCAGGAGGAGCTTAGGACGAAACCTCAACCGCTTGTGGCGAGCATGAGCGGCGGGATGCGCGAATTGATATGACGTTTTGGGTCGAGATTTCCGACCTGTGGCTGACCGGGAAACTCGGGGCCTGGCGACAACAGCAGACGATTCATTGGAGGCTTCACCGGAACTCGAGGCCGACTCAATCGGACTCATCACCATAGCGGATACAAGCCCCGGACAATCAGTAGAACCATCAGGAAGCCTGGGGGGACTGCAGAAGGAGTTCAACAATGGCAGAGCAGACAGTAAGAAGGTAGGCGAGTAGGTAGCACACGTAGAAGGCTGAGTGTCTGGTTGGTTACTAGGTTCATTTGCGTGGGCTGCTGCGGCATCCGCTGTAAGGCCAAGATTCAACAGCATTCTTGAGCCCTAGCGGAGCCACATTGGTGTTGAAGAGCCAAAACTTTGTGGGAAACTTTGTGGAATTTCACCCCCGATGTACTAGTCATGAATAGCCCGTATTCAAATGCGTCAGCTGGGGGGGAGGGGGCTCAGCCCGGAGCTATGTGTGGGAAAGGTTTAATCACTGCAGAAAGAACAAAATGGCCATGCAAGTCAAGATTGTAACCTGCAATATGTGGTAAGAAAGAAATAGATGCAAGGGGTAAAAAGGCAAAGGGTTAAAGAGTGGAAGGGATAAAACTGCAAGAGCAATAAAGGATCTTAATATAAATGGGGCGGTCAGCCTTATAGAGCTATGTAAATTAAAAAATAAAAATTGAAAATTGCAAAATTGAAAAAGACCAAATAGTAATCATCAAGTCATAGTGGAACTGATTTAGTTGCACAAATTGATAAAATTGTGTATTTTTTAAATTGTCTAATTTGTCTAATGCGCTTAATATGCTTATTCTGTTGAATAATATAATATTAATAAAGCCCTGGAGTATCTTAATGCATCCATGGATGGTTTAATGCAAAGTTCGGCTTATGCTTGTCAGCGGGATCGGTGATTATACGGGCTCCGACACATCCGGATCCCGCGGCGATCATTCATCGTCCTTTTTGTATTCCGAAGGCCGCTATGGAGTACAGATGTTAGTCCATTAAACTCTCCGGGACTTCAATTGGTCTGGTTCCAATATAGTATTAGTATATATAAATCCCTCAGGTTATCCAAATGAAAAATATGAAAAATTCAAAATTCTGAACGTGACAACAGTCCCACCATGCCTAGAATATGGATACTCTTACACTAGTATATGGGCTTATGAGGTAACAAAACCTCGGGCAATCTGCCCATGCTCCAATAAGATGGGGCTTGCCAAGAAGGTATAATATCCCTGTCCGATCTTAGACAGAGCTCACTTGACCAAAGTCTTGGGAATACATAGGTATGTTGTAATGGAAATCCTTGGCAAATTATAAATTATTATACGATATATGGAGTACTTAGTAACGTAAGGTTTGTTCCTGGAATTTGTTGATTTTCTCTTTTACTGTGGAATCTCCCTTACAATTGCCACTCTAATACAAGTATGTACCTAGTTAGGTAGTTAGTAGGTAGCTTCATAGTAGACCTTCAGAAGCCAATTTCCAGGGTTTAATATTTCCAAGATCGACGGCCGGGGGAATGATCGGATGACTAATTATGCGGACTTATGCGAACCTTCCAAGGTTTTCAGGTTTCACCTCCTGGGAAAGTTACGTTACCTCGGCAGACCGGCAGACCAAAAAGCGCGAGGTAATCATCCCGACATCTAGACCCGATTCCGTTAGGTGTCCGCATTGGGAAAATTGCTGAGGGTTATTCAAGTCCACCTTCTTTCCAAGGTCAGTGGCTGAAGTCACTGGAAACTTGTCATGGCTTCAGTTCAACCCACCACAAGGCCACCGCCATTGTTTGCCAAACTATTGCGGTTAGACAACCCAATTCGAAGCTTGACACTGGCTTTTTGGTCATGGAAGGTCTTGTTGTATATCGTCGTCGCCGCCTGTCCAGGATCGGGCTATGATACCTCCACCTCCCTGATCTCATATGCTGCCGACCCATCAACAGTTGCCCAATCTGAGTCTCTCTCGGGGCCCCTTAAATTTGCCAGATGGGACAGTATCTACTACCTGGATATTGCCGAAAAGGGATATCTGTTTGAGCAAGAATGGGCCTTTGGCTGGGGCTACACTAAGCTTCTATCTATATTTGTTTCCGGTACATAATTCCCTTTGTTATTCTATCCATACCACACAGACTAATAATATGAATAGGTATTCGTCTCTCTGGTGGAGATGCTGGACCCGCCAGCACTGCAATGGTGGGAGTGGTTCTCTCCCACGTTGCCCATTATTTGTCTGTATTGGCGCTTTATCGTCTGTCGGCCAATATCTTTGGCCACGCGACTGCCACCCAACATCTCATTTGCTTCCTATCTGCAGCTCTTCATATCATTTCACCAGCAGGTGCTTTCCTATCCGCGCCCTATGGAGAGTCGATAGTCTCTTTTTTGAACATTACTGGATTCTACCTCTATTCATCCTCTCTCATCGCCGAGCGCAATGGGGCAACACGCCTGCGAGATATTCGGATTCTTACATCCGCGGTACTGTTCGCGGCCGCCACCATGGCCCGCAGTAATGGAATTCTCAGCGGGTTCCTATTTGCCTATGATGCGGCAGTTTTGGCTTGGAAGATCCTGACTAAAGGTCCTACATTGCACACCACTGTTCGTCTTGCAGTGGTCATTGTTGGTGGCTGTATTGTGGGGTCTGGGATAGTCATCCCTCAAATCCTGGCCTATCGTATGTACTGCATGTCTGAGGGCGATCTTCGGCCATGGTGCGAGTGGACTTTGCCTAGCATCTACGGCTGGGTCCAAAATCATTACTGGTAAGCAGTAAATTCACATCCGAATACCACTGTCCTCGCTCTTACTGACTGCAATAGGGACGTTGGATTCTTGCGATACTGGACCGTTTCCAATATACCTCTTTTCTTGTTGGCAGCGCCCATGTTGGCCATTCTATGCCGATCCAGCCTGTGGGCATTACAAAGTCCCTCTTCCTCCTCAACAAGCCCGGGGTCAATGCTCGCTCGGCTGGCGGTTCCCCAGGGTCTGCTGGCCGTCATGGCATTCACCAGCTACCATGTTCAGATCATCAACCGCATCTCATCGGGGTATCCCTTGTGGTACTGGTATCTGGTTACCAGTGCTGTAGATCTCAGGTCAAGCTCACCCAAGCAAAGCCGGACTCTTGTGGCCGCTGTCTATAGCATGGTGGCCTATGCGTTGATCCAGGGTGTCCTTTTCGGTTCTTTCCTGCCTCCAGCATGAAGGAGAATTACGAGTAGCGATGACCCGGCTCAATATTGGATTGAGTCATCTGCTTTGTACATTGATATGTGATTTAAGTTATAAGACATGACCTAGACTGCTGTGAATGGCCAGAAATGCAGCCATCCCGAATTGTTGGTTGGGCGATATGCTTGCGTAAGGTGGCTGTCTGCCTAAATTGGGGTAAAAGGCGCAGTCGCCCACTAACTGAACTACTGAACTATTATAAATTAGACAAGAAGAGAGAGAGAGAGAGAGAGAGAGAGAGAGAGAGAGAGAGTAACTTGCAAACCTTTCTCAAAGGACTATCAAAAGCAAAAGTGAAACCACTGTACCAACAGCATTTTACATCTTTAGTGTGCATCTCTCCACGCGGGTCACTCTGCAGGGCCAAGCTTAGGTCGTTACGTATAATTATGTCATCACAACCTCGTCTCTCTCCCCTTTGACCTCTTGACCTTCAACAACTAGGCATTTCAAGAAGAAAAGAAGAAACGGAGGCTGTAATCCTGAGCTGCTCAATTATCACAACGAATACGAGCCCGTCATATTCCCCCCTCGCCTGCCGAGAAAAAAAAGTACCCCATGCGAACACAGCCGTGTGAAATATAATCTCCGGTTCCAAATCCCGCGCTTTTTGGAGTGGGAGCTTCGGAGTTTCATTGAAAGTACGATTTCCTTCCAAACTTGTTCTCTGCTTGATACTGCGCGGAAAATAAGTTATCCTCGTGGAACATCGGCGTTGCTGACGTATTGCTGCCAGAGCTCACCCGACGGCAAAGGCTACTCCTCCCTCACCTCATCTCCACCTTGTGTCGACCATTACCTCCCATCCGACGATGGAAGCCTCCGGCCCTAAGGCGATCCTCACATCCGACAATTTTCATCATGCACAAGATCTCTCCCGGGCAACCTCGCCCGGTGGTGAGCCAGTCGCTGTGAATAGCGAAGGCGAACCGATAGCCCGTGTGCGGCCCCGTACCTATCCATACTTCAAATATCTCCCATACCAGCTTGAGGATGAGACTGAGCGGAATCAAAATCTGCGAGAGATCTTGAATCAGCTCTATATTGCAGTGGAGGCCGGCGACTTCAACCCCGGAGCCGTGCACTGGACACGCGAGCTACGTGGATGGCTATCGCTCAAGTTCGACCCGACCCGGGCGCAGCGCATCAGCCTTGTAAAATTGTATTTTGAGCTTGCACTTGCTCCTGGGATTGACCCGTCGGTCGCCGAGCGATTTTCGAGCATGTTCATGCTTCTCACCAAGTGAGTTGGGTTATCAGTGTTGGTTGCGGGAGTAGGGTGGCTGCTAACCCATGATTTAGGCGCAAGCATTATCTAAAACCAGTCAAAGACCTCGTCTTAGATTGGAGGCCTTTATACAAGGAGCTCAAGGCTTTCGTCCTCCCCACCGAGTCCGGCCTTGTTCACTCGACCAACCTGAAGCGGAATGTCAAGACCTTGACCAAGCTTTGTGCGTTCGCTCAATTGTACATTGACCCGTGTGAACTTCCCGCTATGCTTGAAGAGTTCTTGCCTCATTATACCACATCATTCTCAGAAGGTGCCTTCGTTGTCGCCGGGCTCATTAATTTGCTACTTCCGACTTCCCCGGCTCCTGAATCGCGAGCCGATCTCCTACCGCAGAGCCACCTGCCTACCCATTTCCATTTGTGGTCATTGGTCGGTCGGTCAAAAACATTTGACACAACATATCTGGATTATTTCTCCCGATTGGCCCGAGATTCTCTGCCAGCCGCTCACATTCCATTCTCCGAGCATGGTATCTTCACAAAGGACCAGTCTGCTCTCATTTTCACAGCGGTACTGAGGTTGCTGGAAATCCCAGTCGGGCAATCCACTTCCCCGTACAGTGCCCTGGTGGATATCTCGTCTGGTCTAGGTATTATGCTTGACCGCGATGGGCGGAAGCACCCGGTTGCTCATCACATTGCCCGGTGGATTGTGATGTCGCTCTCCCCCTGCTTGTGTGGATGCCGAAGTTTCAATTCTCTCACAGCTGGAAGGTCTTATCCAAGCTGTTGAAACGTTCTTCCATCCTTCAAACTCAGGCCATTGGACCAAGACCCTGTCACAGCTGGTTTATTACCTGACTGATTTCTTCGTCATGCGTTGGAATCGCGAACAAACCGGTGAGATGGACGTCCCCCCTGAGCGACGATTGAATGAGCCTCTGAAGCGGCGGTTCGTCTTGTGCATCCGTGATGTAATCTTCATGGGCATATATGCTAAGAGCAGCACTGCGATGACCTTCTCCCTGTCAACCTTGCAAGGCCTGGCCTACTTGGAACCGCATCTCATCCTACCCGGGGCTTTGCAGAGAATCTACCCTTCACTGCAAGGTCTGGTCGAGGTGCACCGGACTGCATCCTCGCTTCGGGCTATGACATCGCTGTCTCGTGTCATTTCGCGCACCAAGGGTTATCGCTGTCATATGACGACTTTGTTGGGTCTGACGCTGCCCGGAATTGACGCGAATGATCTTGAAAAATCGCTCCATGCTCTTTCATTCATCCAATCGGCCTGTTACAATATTCCGATGGTCGACTTGACCAAAGGGCGAGATGACATCAACTGCAACATGCTCGCCATGCAATGGATCTCAGGTGAAATGGAAAGGATGGAAGAGCAGGGTTCCGAGGTACAGCTGGGTTATGATACAGAGTTGGATGATGAGACCGAGGAATTGATCTTGCGCTCTTCGACATGTGGTTTCGGAGACTTCACGATAGCTTTCCTTGGCCGTGTGTTCACACTCTTGGAAAATCTGCCGGACGTCTCCAGGGTTCGAAACGGTTCACCCGAAGAGAATATCGTAAATACTCTTCCTGCTACGTTCATGCCTTTGCTAGCTTCCTTGTCCCCGGAGTATTACGATATCGCTTTGGGGAAGATTGTGGATTTCGTGTCCAACCATGTCATTCATCAGGCTCGTGATGCAATGGCTTTCATTTGCAACGCCCTATGCAAAGTTAACCCCGAGAAGGCCCTCAAGCGTTTCATCCCTGTCTTGACTTCAGCTATCCGAACGGAGATTGAAGATAATGGTGCTGGATCAACCCGAACCACAGGAACCGATGTTTTGCCTCGTGATCGAGCTCTGGTCTGGAATGTCAGTATGCTGAGCATGTGTGTGGTGCATGTCGGCAGCGCCGTCATTGGTCACCGCCAGGAACTGTTTGACATTGCAGTCTACATGCAACAGAACTGCCGTGGCATTCCTACAGTTCATATTTCCAACTTTATCCACCACCTTTTGCTCAACCTGACTGGGACATACACTAATGATTTCTCACTCTACGAACCTTCTGTCAAAGCGAACGGTATCGAGCCGAAGCTCTGGAGTTACAAGGCGGATGTGAATAATCTCAACATCAATTGGCATGTGCCGACCCGTCAGGAAATTGAGTTTGCCGTCGACGTCTTCAAAATCCAGACAGAGACGGCTTTGAAGTCGCTATCTGCGCTGACTCATGAAACATCAACTGTCAAACGTGATGGAAGCGGCAAGGACTGGTCAGATGAGGTTACTAGGAACCTCGTGCTCCTGCGGCTCGTGTTGTCTGGAGTTTCTGTTCTCTTTGATCCCAAAGCCGCATCGACCACATCACAAGGACCCTCAAATGGCACCTCCGAGGATGTCGATATGAAGGATGATTCGGGCGTTTCGAATAGTGTTGATGAAGATGCCGATACTGTCCTGGACAGCTCTGATGATGCTATAATCAGACAGGCTTTTACCTACCCCACTGGGTATGCCCTCAAGGAGGGAGACCCGCTATACACTACCGTCCATGAACTCCGTGAGCGAACTGGCTGGGTCCTGCATGATGTACACCGGTTCTTGAGCGATAAGCAAGAGGATGATGTCCCTTGCTTTGGGGCTTTATATTCTGCCTTTAGGTCGTGGTTTGTTGATGTGGGCATTGAAAGGTCCGCTCATGTACTCGACCGAGTGACTCGTCTCTTGGCCGCGGACATTCATCCGTATAAGATGAGTGGTATCCGAAAAGATTACCCTAGAGCCCTGCTTGTTCGCAGGGCCAACGTCTACCATCTCCAACGCCTACGGCACAACGCTTCTCCCCGTCCTCGGTCTAAGCTTGATGAAATTCTTCTTCTTGATATTGCCGAATCCTGTGTCTCGCTCTACACGGAAACGCGCCGTAATGCTCAAAACGCAGGCGAATCGGCACTCAAGGCGGTCTATGGCGGTAGGCTACTCGTTATCCCCCCTCTACTCACGGCTTTGCAAAGGGGTGTCAAGGAAAATGATCATGCACGCATCAAGGGAGCGCTCTACTCGCTGCTTCTGAGCAGTGTAGCCAAAACCGTCGGGCGGCACTGGAAGTATGCGCCTGCCGTGATCAGAACCTTTATAGATGCCAGCGCCGTTGATAAGCCTTCCGTCCAGAAAATTTGCTCCACCGCAGTCTTCCAGGTCATGGATTACGGCCGCGCAATGGAGCGAATGGCTATCCTAGATCAAGAAATTGTGGAGGCAATTGCTCCTACTGAAGATGTCACTGACCAGATAGAGAAAAAGCGCGCAGTGGTCAACAGCAAGCGCGTTGCTATCGAGCAAAAGAAAGCCGACCTGGCCGAAGAGCTGGTCAACCTGGCGCGAGTATCCCATTGGAAGATTGCCAGTCGTGCTGCGACCATCGTCATCACTATGGGTCTCCGCTTTGACTACATCGCCAGCGACAACATGATTGAACTGATGACACTCGGGTCTATTGACGACCACCCTGGCTTGCGAGGCATGTACTCCCAGGCTCTCATCGCGCTGTTCACCATGATCGATGTGCGGGCCATCTGCACTCACGAATACAAGAACTACATTCTTGGTCATCAGCGATTCCCGTCAAAGATCAAGGTTGCAACCAAACCCTATGATAAAGAATACACCCAAGAATACCTTTCTAGCTTTGCGAAGCCTGAGGCGGAGTACTATGTTGATCACGACTTCCCTGGCTGGCTCGTGTGGGGCAAGACTATGCCAGCTTACAAGTCCAATGTAGCACGGGACATCGAGTATGACGATGTTGAATGGAAGGTTCGCACCAAGATGGGCAAGTTGTTCACTCGCCAGTGGTTCTCCAAGTTCTTCATGTACTTGAAGCAAGAGCCTCGGGACCCATCTGCTGACAAGTTCCGCATGTCCTGTGCCATGATGCTTCTCTACGCATTCGAGCTCATGATCCGGGATGGGCTTACAGCCGTTACTTTTGAGGAAATCCAAGAAGAGATCAAGGAAGTCTTTGAAGATGGCAGTGATAAACACCAACATCGTGCCACGGCTGAAATTCTCGGAGCTTTGATCTCCTCTGTGACAGATACAGGCGTGGAGAAGCGGACCATGGTCTGGGAGTATGCATTCCCTATTGTACGAAAGATCTTCACCGACGGCCTCACTCCGGAGAACTCTGGCTACTGGACAACATTCCTTCACATGATCCTTCAATGCCGTGATCCCCGCCGCGCTTGGCCGTTGGTCGATTGGCTATCCAGCTTCCGTCTGGACATGTCGACCAACGCAGCGTTCAAGGAAAGTTCCAAGATCAACCTCCTGCATCAATGTATCATTGATTCTGGTTGGCATTATCAGCTTGAGAAACCCATTGTGGAAGATTTCCTCGCACATTTGGACCACCCATACAAGGGCGTCCGCGAAGCAATGGGTCAGACTCTTGCAACTATTTATCGCACGAGGTACCATGAGTCCTACCCTGATGTTCAGCATCTTCTCGAGGCCCAGAAATCGTCCTCTTCTGTTGGCGCATATCCGTATCCGCCTTCCGAAGAATTTACAAAGGTGATTCATGGAATTTTCAGTCGAATCGAGGAATGGCGAAAGGCCAGGACTCCTGGCCAACAGACACCCACATCCTACACCTCGGGTAGCAAGACTGTTCTCCTTTGGCTGGACTCGACTTTGTCTTCTCACGAGTGTACCCAGCTTGTCTCATTCTTCCCTGATGTCTTCACCGCACAGCTCCTGCACATGATGGATGTGAAGGAGGACCCGGAGCTTCAGTCCCTCGCATACCACGTCTTCCGTCACCTCCCCAACATCCCCTACCCAGCCGAGAGAAACTCCGAATTCATCCAATCTCTCATCCGCATCGGACAGACATCCCCATCATGGCACCAGCGCCTGCGGATCATGATCAACATCCAAATCATCTACTTCCGCCGCCTGTTCCTGCTCGACCCCGCAGACCGCGACAAGCTCTTCGAGTGTATCGCCTCCATGCTAGAAGACCCCCAGCACGAAGTCCGCGCTGGCGCCTCGGCCACGCTATCCGGTATGGTCCGATGCTCGCCTGTCTTCCTGCGGGAAAAGATGGTCAGCCGCTTCCATGAACGCTTCACGAAGGTTCTGATCGACAACCCTCTCCCTAAGAAACCGAAGAACTTCCGTTCAGGAATTGCCTCCTCTGCTGTCTCATCCGGCGCTGGAACCCCCACTCCCGAGCACAACCGCTTGATTATTGTTCGCCACGGTGCTGTGCTAGGTCTTGGCGCTCTGATCCAGGCCTTCCCTTACAACAGTCCTCCTCCTCAATGGATGCCCGAGGCATTGACTTCGCTCAGTATCCGCGCTGCTAATGATCCTGGCATCGTTGGTTCGAGCGTGAAGTCGATTATCAGCGAGTTCAAGAAGACTAGACAAGATACTTGGCACATTGATGCAAAGGTTCGTGCATGCGTTACTCCTCGATCCTCTTTCGAAGCAAATGGCTAACGATTATTACCACAGGCTTTCACACCGGATCAGCTAGAAGATTTATCGGGTGTTCTATGGAAGAGCTACTTTGCGTAGATGGAACTAGGTATTAGCACTTGGCACTCTTCGGTTTCATTGAAGTGGCGGGGGGTATCTCATTGGTTCTCTGATTAGACGACTCCTAATAAAATAACAATGTGATTAATGGCCGTTCGTATATATTCCTCGGTCTCCCTAAAGCATGAGCTCTTCTGATAGCTTCTCTTTTGAGTCCGTTTCTTTGGCATTCTATTTATTAGTCTATCTCTATCCTCTACAGGATTATGGATTCTAGTGGCCTTTCGCTTTTAGAAGGAAACCGAAAAATGCTGCATAATATCGGGTTCTAACCAGAGAGCCAAGCTTGGAACCTCATGATGGATACATTTAACCAACGCTCTCTTCCAACCTTGGAAGGTTATCTTACCATCCCCCACCGTGACGAGATCGCCAAATGTCCGTTTATCGACCTCGCCACTATATTTATGTTTTGCTCACTTTCGAAGTTAATCCCTATCCATTTGCAATCAACTAGCTATCTGAAATCCTCCGTTCGGGACCACACATGTCCAGGGGCACAATCACCTGACTTGGTGATATTCTACATCACCCCTGGCGTCTCCTACCAAAACATCTGTGAGACGCTCAAGTCTACGCATATTCAGATTTATTCCGCTATCTCTTCCATTTACAAATTGCCGCGACAAAGTTGTTCTACTTCCCTTAGCATGTTCTTGTCCCTTCTGCGATCTTTGCCCCAGCTCGGACGGAGATGGAAACCCCTTGATTTCTCCAACCCGAACTTTGTTCGAATACCCGAATGGCAAAAGACCGAAGAGGAGACTCTCCCAGACTATACCCCCTCGCAGTATTATCCAACTCGGATAGGAGAAGTCATCAAAGAGCGATATCAAGTCATCGGCAAATTGGGATTTGGATCTACATCAACTGCGTGGCTTGCGCGAGACATGAAGTGAGGTCCCTCATGATCTTTGAGGATGGCTAATTGGAGATACTCATACACTTTATCATAGTGAACGACGTTATGTTATGCTCAAAATATTCGTCCAGGCTGCATCCATGGGCCAGCATGTGGATAACGAGGTTAATATATACAGACGTATGGAGCAATTCCCAACCGCCCATCCTGGTCGCAACGTTATAAGAACGTTACTTGATACATTCTACATCGACGGGCCTCAAGACAAGCATCGATGTCTTGTGCACCCCCGTTATGGGAGAGTGTTTTGGCTTTCTTACGCCGCAACCCAGTAGAGCGGCTACCATCGCCAGTCATCGCAGTCGTCCTTCATCGCCTCTTTTTAGCTTTGGATTATCTTCATACAGAGTGTCAGATCGCACACACTGGTTGGTAGTCCATGTCTCGCCTACTTCTTTTTGATTCGCTTATTATTTTTTCAAATCAGATATCAAGGCCGATAATATCATGTTCGGCATCAGGGATGATTCAGTCTTTACTGACTTCGAGGAGTCTGAACTTCAACACCCTGTGCCGAGGAAGGAGTTAGATAAAGACGGGAGAATAGTCTACACCTCACAGGAACTCAAAATTCCCAAGCGAGTCGGTGCCCCAGTCCTTTGCGATTTTGGCTCGGCCATGCTCGGTCAATATCACTCGGTATTTGTTCAACCCATGATCTATCGAGCACCGGAAGTGATCCTGGGGATTCCCTGGACATATAGTGCAGATATATGGAATGTGGGATGCATGGTAAGATAAACGGCAGGATTGTGTTTCGAATTTGCTAACAGTTGAGTTCTAGATTTGGGACTTGTACGAGGGCGGTTCCTTGTTCACGGGTTTAGACCCCGAATCTGAGAGGTATCGGAGTCGAGCACATCTTGCCGAGATGATCAATCTCCTTGGTCCTCCGCCTCCTAGCCTTCTTACTCAAGGGGAGCTTAGAGACAGATTCTTTTCAAGCGAAGGCAAGCAAGTTTCTTATTTTTGCAATATCGAGTAATCCTGGCATCTGAGTCAACTAACCCGATGACTTTAGGTGATTTTCTCGCTCCTGATTTATTGACCGATCAGATTCCGCTTGAGGGAAGGGAAACTACCCTCGAGGGGAGTGTGGAGAGAGAGGCTTTCTTGCGTTTTATGCGCAAAATGCTGCAGTGGGAACCTGGCAATCGTAGCTCCGCTAAGGAGCTGGCGGAGGATGAATGGATCCACAGCCATATGTAAATTTGCATCAGGGAATAAAATACATACTGCATGCTGCGACAAACACCATGTCTGTCTGACCCGTCCGCATGGGTTAGGCCACACGCCAAACGAATAGTGGCAGGACGAGTAACTTATCTGCATCGATCGAAGGCCCCTATTAATGGCAATACTCCAGGAAGAGAAAAGAGAGAAAAGAGCAAATGAGAAAAGGCAAGATGAACGGCTGCCTCCATCCAGCCCTCTCAACATACAGGGCCGAGTATCAAAATATCAAATCCGTCATAAACAACACCAGTGGAGCTACATTGCATCGCAATGTAAAGCAAAACACACACAGAGAGAGAGATTAGAAAATTCAGTTCCAGATTAGTTGTACGATCCCCATTGCACAGCTTCTGTTGACCTGCTACATGAATTTGCCCTACTACGGCCATAAAATACTGTACATAATGAGCCGAGTGGTATGTCCATTCGATAGGTACATATGTACTATATATTGTTCCTTTGATAGAATTCAATACTTGTATCTGCTCCTCAAATGGAAAACTGCGGAACTTCTGCTACCATGAACCTTTTTTTTTTAAAAAAAGAAATATGTTTAGCACAGCTGTGGGATAGGAAATCCCGAACTAATACTGTTAACAGAGTACTCGTATCTCCGGCGTGTTACATGGTATGACAATCACACAGCTTGTAGGTTAACAGATTACTCCATGCACTATCCAACATATAACTATTTCGGCTTGTGCAACTTCTGCCAGTTTTCTGTCGTATCTATCAGGTTGGATTCCAGAGTGTCATTACCCAAATGTTAGTCGGAGATGCAGTCAACACCGCGTAGTGATGACATCGTAGGCCCCTAAACCCTATCAAATGCTCCTGTCTCGTAGATATTACCGTCAAACACATCCATCGCGTTACGTCCTTCCCATATATGCTTGAACTGTCCATATTATCTGGTTGCTCACCTCTACACCTCTCTTTCAATCTTTATCCACGCACACCACACACATCCGGTGGCTTTCAAAGCCAAAGAATGCCACCGTCCACCTGGTTACTTAACTGTCGCTCGCTATGAAATTTCTTACAAGAAATACGGCGCAGTCCTCATTTTACACTAGGTCTTCTATGACCATATGGGATCGCCGGTGGACCTGGTTGCGCTGGTTGGGGTATTCTGCCTGTCTAATCGCTGTTCTCCAGACTAGCTCATATCTCTTTGGATACCCGGAGACAAATATTATCCAGACTGTCTATGCTGCGTTACATCGTCCCATCCTTCGGCCTGGTCAGTATCATGGGACTGTTGGTGTGTGGGACAAGGTAGCAGGCGACGACTCACCTGCGCCAGATGCGTTAGGCATGGCACATGATCGGAGGTCGGTACCTATTATAAGTACCTTATGAGCGTACTTATATAAAGATTATGCTAAAAATGATCCTTATATTAGAGACAAGCGATTCTACGAGGGCGGTACCTTAACCCTAACTAGTACCGAGTCTGCCGACGCCTCGCACCCAGTCCCACTTATCTACGATCCATACCCGGCATACAACAGCCGAGAATGGAGGAAGAAGTTCCATGGAAAGTTCCAGCCCTGCCTTGGGCCTAGGGGTCGTGATCTCGACCGCAGGTCTGCGGAAGATATGGTCCAAGTCTACAAAGGCCAACAAGCCGGGTTTCCAGCACCGCGATTCGGATCATACGAGGCATTGGATCTAGACGGAAACGTTTGCACCGATCGGTACTCCCGCTTTGGGGCATATGGATATGACGATGATGGCGAGGACGAGGTGCCGGGCTTCACGCGTCCTCCCGCGGTACCGTGGTGCGATGTTGATTGGCACATGTTGCAAAACCTCTGTCTGGAAAGGAACGCAGACAGATACGAGTCGACTGAGACTGTAAACTCTTCAAGCCAGAGTCCACTAGCTTTTGATCTTCCCCAGGATCCTCACAAATCATGGGAGCCACCTGTGCGTGCTACAGGTGTGAAGCAGTACCAACCTCGCTCGGCATTGCTGATTCGGGCGTGGCATGGGCTCAATTGGAAGCCTCACCATAGTGAATACCTTCGGGCGTTGATTATGGAACTTTCCTTACATTCTGGTGGGGAATATCAGATTTATCTCCTGTGTCATGTCAAGGACAGCGAGATGCCCATATTCTCTGATATCAAGACCATCAACCGACTCCGGAATTCCATCCCCAAGGAATTCAGGAATATGGCTCTTTTTTTCAATAACAAACTCTTGGAAGCTTGGTATCCCAAGATAGAGGAACACAGGTGAATCCAGCCTTGACCCTGACTGATGCTCAAGACACTCTTAACTAACAGCACTCCCAGTCCCCAACTCCAACACCACCAACCTCTGCAAATCTTCTCCCAGCTGTATCCCCACTTCGACTACTATTGGCAACTAGAAATGGACAGTCGACACACAGGACACATCTACCACTTCCTAGACCGCGCCGTCTCATTCGCACGCCAACAACCCCGCAAATACCTCTGGGAACGCAACGCCTACTTCTACACTCCCGGCGCCCACGGTAACTGGAGCGAGTTCACACAAATGGTACACGAAAGCCTATCCGACAGATCCAACCGCACAATCTGGGGCCCAGTATCCGGCACCGGGATCAGACCACTGGGCCCGGACCCGCCAGTGCCATACCCGGAGCAAGACAACTACACCTGGGGCGTAGGCGAAGAGGCAGATTTCATAACATTCCTGCCAATCTTCAACCCACAAGATACGCAGTGGACATTCCCGGACAAGCTCTGGAACTTCAGAAACGGGGCGGGCACGCCGCGTCGCGCCGCTGTCATCACGATGGGCCGATATTCCAAGCGTTTGCTTGATCTGATCCACCACGCGCAGGCGACGAAGGGTCTTGGTCTTGCGTCGGAGATGACGGGTGCGTCGTGGGCCTTGTTCCATGGCCTCAAGGCTGTGTATGTTCCCCATCCTATCTATGCGGATGGACAGTGGACGCCCAAGGAACTGGCGCGTATCTACAACCCTGGTCCGCCGGAGAACGTTAATGGGGCCCCTGTCAGTATTTGGAACTTTGATCATAGGTTTGATCATATAATGTACCGGCTCTCGTATATGTTTACGACACATAGCGCGGAGGATTTGTACAGACGTTGGCTGGGGTATAGGACTGCGGAGCATGAGGGTGGGAGAGTGGTGAGTACATTTTTTTTTTTCTGCTGGTTTGGTTCTTTTGCTCTGGTTTTGGGATTAGAAACAATTTTGCTGATTTCTCTGTTCTAGCTATATGGGGATCGTTATGGTAGACATTGCTTCCCGTCTATGTTCCTTCATACGATCAAGAACACGGCTCAACAAATGGGGCCAGTGAGGGCTGTTCCTTGACCCGTATCCATTCGAGATGGTTGGCTTGAGATATCAGGTTTCTTTTGCTTGGAGTTGTCTGGCGTTGAGGTAGAAGGCGCATATGATTTGCTTCGATGTCTAATTTAGAGGAATCTAAAGCCCTTTGATATCATTTGAATTAAGCAATGAACCCATTGTTCCGGTTCCTGGACTAGGAAATATATTGCAAAGGCAAGTCCAATCTGCATGCTAAAGTTGTCCGATTGAGCTCTATTAAACGAATCATGGAATTGCAAAAAAAACTAGACTGTCGCTGTATACGGAAAGGAGAAGCAGTAGAAAGGCCACCAAAACGGGCCAGGACAAAATTAGGCAAATTATGTACGTGAATGGAACAAGATGAGAAACCTAGAGCAATTTACCGTTCATATGCTCTGTGAGTTTTGATAATCCCCGTCCCAAAAATGAAAGTAGTCCATCTCATGACATCATTAAGAACCCAGGGGAGTACCTCTTCCTCTTTATCCCCTGGCATTATACTTCTCATTGAAAGCATTGACCGCTGGAAAAGGGATTCGTTAGCATATGTCACCATTTAGCATCATCTGGTGATCACTTACCAACAGCAATCTGTCTGTACAGCCAGTTCCGTGAGCTTTCGTCTTGAACAGGAATGAAAGGTCCATTGGCACCACCCTTGAGGGTGATACTCATTCCCGTGCGCTCCTTGGAGATGGTCTGGATATCCGTGAGACGGATATCCCACTCAGTAGACAGCTTCTTTGTGCGCACTAGCATGATACGTGCGTACGTCAACAAGACCAACATGTCTCGACCAGGAAGCTCTAGGTGGGCAATGTAGTCCTCGTTGAAGTATTTGCCATCGTCCGTGGTCTTCAGCCAAAACTGTCCGAGAGCTTCACGCTGTGAGTACGGGCGCACGATACCGTCGGTGCCAATGAAGCGAGTGAGTCGAACACGATCGAGACCTTCGGCATCGAAAACGGTAGTGGTGTTGCGAACACCTTCTGCCAGATCTAGTAGGGAATCGTTAGTTATGAATATCAAGAAGAGAAAAGAGTTCGACCTACTGGAGGCAAGATCGAATGCACCGATTGCTGGCTTGGTAGCCAATCCAAGCACACCCTTTCCAACACCCTTGAAGAACCCTTGGATACCTTCTTTCTCGGCACCTTGCAGTGGATGACGTGCCAAGCCACCGATACCGCTTGCTAGACTAGTTGCAAATGCATTGCCACCAGCCGTGATTCCATATAGCGCGTGCTTGGGGCGGTTGCGCACCTTGGACATGCGGCGCTGGGTTTGGAACTCCTTATCAAGAGTAGCTGCGGCGAGACCCTTGGACATACTTCCCGTGAGCTTGGCCATACTGTCTGAGAATCCGAAGACGGACTTCTTGACGAAGCTTGTGGCACCCTTTGCGATACCAATACCCAGCTCTTGGGGACGATCGGTCATGACCAGACCCTGATATGGCTCATAGAAGATGGCGGCAACACCAGAGCTGACGTTGTTGAACAAACCGACAGGGTTGCCCAAGAAGTCGGCCGAACCGAGAATGATATGGATCTGGCGCAGGAATTCTTGAGTGTAGTGAGCACGGACGTTGCCGACCAGGCTAGGGAAAGAGACACGGGCATTCTCGAGCATCAGAGCATTGAGTCGAACAGGTGCATCATTGACATTACCCATCGACATTGTCATGACGTTGACGAAGAACATCAACGGGTTGGAGGGCTGCATGGCATCTTCCACGTTGACGCGTTCGGTACGCATGAAAGAAATATCCATCTGCATGGGCTGAAGATGAAGAAGCTCGAAGTACACATCCTGACCATTGTCTGCCTGCTGGGGCTCTGGAATGTTGAGGTCTTCATCGCACAGTTTACCCTCTTGTTCCTCAGCCCACGAAGCACCCGGAATCTTGACAAAGTCAAGCATAGCAAAGACGAAGTCCTCATCCAGTTCAAGCGTCATTTGTTGCAATAGCAAGGTCGCGTACTTGATATAGAGAACACCGTACGAGTCGTCCTTGACCCGTGTAACCATTGCATGGAAGATCGGGTGTGCTTCCATCTCCTTACCAGTCTTCGGAACAACACTAGGGTAAAGCAAGATGGGGAAAATACCACCGTAGAGCTGGTTATCGATCTGGATCCACTTGATCGTTGTGTTCAGAGTCTGGTACAATCTCGACTCCCTGAACTTGATCTCAATCTCACGGAACGTGAGATACAGCAGCTCCTTCAGGTTCTGGTTGATCAATGAGATTCCAATGCCACCTAGGCGAAGTTGCGCCTTGAAGTTGACATCCGAATTCATTTCCTTGACCTCGAATCCAGTGCTCATGCCGGTCTGGGAGGATTGTCCTCTTTGTTGCTTGTACATACTCTTCGATGGCTTGAAATTGGACAGCACGAGAGTCTGGGTGGGACCATCGGCAGCTATGTTGATGTCAATGATCTTCTGGTATCCGCCAGGCTGCGAAGGTGGGATCCGCATTGGGATCAGGTTTCCTATCTCAGCAAGTTTGATATGACGCTCTTTGCCCTGACAGGTCAACACGAGCGACTTGTTCTTGGTCGCCGGGTAGTCCCATGCATACGGCATGATACTCCGCGCGGGAATTCGGTATCGGATCGGCCTCCAGCCGCTAGCCTGGTCGTCTTCATCATCATCTTCCACGTTGGGATTGGCTTGGTAGAAAATGAATTCCATATCGCTCTCATTACGCATGGAGAAAGGCCAATTGCGAGACTCGACGCTGAAGTGCAAGAAAAGAGTTGCTCCTTCCAGGATGATATCAACCTTGATCAGCTTCTGTCGCTGATTCGCCTTGGCCAATTTAACGTGCACAGTTCCCACGTCTGCGATGTTGAAGGGAGAAGACCATTGGTTGTTGACCCCCGGGAAGCAGAGGCAAAGCTGTTTCTCTTGTACTTGGCGAAGGAAATGAAGAGGTACCAACTGCCCGTTTTGAACCTGAAGCACGTTGGACGATCCTGGCTCGCGTACGAGAATATCTTCGTTGAGCTTGCTCTTTAGGATGAAACGTGGAGCCAGAGTGACGACCTTGGTCAGCTTATACTTGCCTTCGCCTTCGGCAACAGACACTCCGGAGTGGAACTCAGATCTGCCTTGGCGATCGGGGAAGATGACCTCAAAGGTACTGCCAATAGCCTCGAAACTCTGCGGCTTGCTCCACGCAGAATCGCTGACCTTCAGGATAGATCGGTTTCGTTGATCCTCATTGGCATAAGAGTACATGTATGGAAGTGCACGGCCCTCATCTCTCGTGTCGGCTCTGAGTCCTTGACCAGCAGCATTTCTCGCAGACTGAAGGAATGCTTTGCTTTGAATGTCCATAGGAAGGCCAGTCTTGTTCAAGATAAGGTATGGGCTGTACACAGAAACCTTGAAAGCACCACCGCTATTGGGGATGTTGAAGTAATGAAGTTGTAACTTCAGTTGAAGACCCCGGTCATCCTTAAGAGACAAGGTATGCTCTCTGCGGTACTCTTGAGCATTGCCGTTGACGATAGCAAACTCGCTCTGGCGGAAGACCGTATCTTGAAGATCAATGCTGAGCAACAGTAAGTGGGACAGCTCCACGACGTGGACCGGACTGACGCCGCCCTTCCTCAAGAAGTTCGTCCAATCCTTCTTAGTGTTCTTGTCGTATATGCGGTACTTGAAATCGTAGGGCAACAGGTTCTGAATCTCCACGGGAGCGAAGATTCGGACTCTCATGTAGGGATACACGCCCGTAAGCGAATCTTTGCTATCAAACGTTGCGTTGACTTGGAAATAGAAAGGAGGCGACTGCTGTCCACTTTCGCTAACACACTTAACAGTGCGTGTGGGTCGCTTGATGAGGTCCTTCCAGAACAGTCGCTCATGTGACCAGTCATATCCGAAGCCTTGATCGGGACGAACAACGATAGAATGGAGATATGCTGACCCAACGGGAGCCGGTCGTGCATCGCCAGGCAAAATCTTCTCTATCTTCAATAGGTGGCCTTCTCCGGGGCTGAAAACGCCCAATTCCACGGGAATTTGGGTGTTGTTCTCGATAAGAAGCGGCGAACGGAATGTGATGTACTTGACATTGTCAGGTCCCAGTTTGACTTCCACGAGTAGCCGATGAAGAACATTTTCTTGCTTCGGCTTCAGAGCGTAGATGGTCTCGCCCTCGCGCACGACAGGAATGCGGCTGATACTATCGAAGCCACTGCCTTCCAATTTGACACCAACCACTCCGCCGAGGCCTTCTGGTGTCAGTGTTTCACGGACAGCGGTGGAATCTTCGAATCGCCATGGTGATTCTTCGCCATCGGTAAGTTTTGCTGCTGGACCTTCCCCCCTCCGCTGACATCGGCCCAAACTCTGAGGTCAAACCCAGTGTAGTTGCGGATTCTGTATGGGGCATCAGCGCCTCTTGGCTTGGATAGGACGTCCTGATCCGTAGAGAGGAACTGGAATGATTTGGATGCGAGTGCAATCGTGGCGGATGTTACGGTAAGCTCCATTGTCTTGTGCGAATACACATCGAACGAGAAAACATCCGGGTTGATCTCCTTGGCCATGTGGAATCCCAGCTGCCAGGGCTCAATCAACGGCTCCCAGGCCGACTTCGAGAAGTTGTACACGTTCAAGAATGTCTCGAAGTTGGTATCGGCATTCACCGTTGATGACCAGTCGCGCACATCGACATTGAATTTCTTAACGCTCCAATCGAGCAGAGGTAAATCGTGTAGGTCACCAATAAGAATGACTCTAACCCCGTCAATCTTGGCAGACAGCTCTTCACGTTTGAGGACAACAGAACTTTGTGGCGCAGTGGTCTTATCCAAGTTCCCAACTCCTTGACTCAGGCGACGGGCTCTCTTAGCAATAGTAGATGATGTCTTGCTGGCAGAACGCGCTCTGTTTGTTTTCGTGTCCGCGATTTTCTTCGCCTCTCCGGTCTCGATCTGCTGGCCATTCCTCATCTCGGAGGCCTTGTTGACAATCTGGATTGCCATTAGGATATCACGCAGAGACAAGCGAAGAACCAGAGGCTCAAGGTGCACCTCAATGGAAGTCAAAGCAGATCCCTTGTCTTGCGCTCGGCTATCAATGGACATCTCAAGTGTGAAATCATCCAGAATCCGGAGTCGAGATGTCTCAAATTTATCCATGCGGCAAAGGAACATGCCCACTTTTTGAATCTGTAGAGTCGACACATTTTGATGGGAGATGAGAACTTCCTTGGTACCAAGCACAATAGCTTCGGAGTGAGGGATGGCAGGGTTGGCTACCATGATCACTTGAGCGTCGACAAGGTTCACCCGGAATGATACGGTCATGCCCGCTCCTGTGGCATCGCCCGAAGAAGCCTCGGTTATTGCCTTGTCGGAGCTTCCAGTATCGGACCCTGATTCAGAGTCCTCGGGTGATTCGGTCTCATCCTCCACTGCCTCCACTGGTTCTTCGGAGGCAAATGCAGACTGGCTGAATGACTGTAAAGCAGACAGGTAATCCAAAGCAAACATAATACGAGGGCTGTCAATAGTCAGCATCGCAATGAGATGCTTCTCTGGTCCTCCAGACATGGAGATGCTAGCCATGAACTGCTGCTGGACATCGTTGTTGATCAAAGACATGATGTTTCTGAACTTGTTCGAGTCCTGCTTGCGACTATCGCGGATGGAAAACGAATGAATAAGGAGCTCCGACTCCAATGAGCCGTCTGTCAGCATGCGCAGCTTGACTCGAGTGTCATTGAGAGAGAATTTGGATAGACTGGAGTCCTCTAGGCGACCGACGGGCTGGTCGTCGTTTGCTAGGATGAGCTCCAAACCGACACTGTCGACCTTAAAGATCATATCGAGTCGTACCCAAGTCTCTTTGTTTTCGCTATCAGTGGGTGCTCCTCCAGAGCCATTTTGTGCCTGGGCGGCCTTCGAAGTGGCCTCCCTCGTAGGTTCAGTCACCGACGAGGGCAAAGACTCCATGGCCTCGAGCTCTTGCTGTTCGGCATCTGTGGCAAACGCGCCCGGTATCGACTTTGACAGCTCCAGCAAGAACTTGAGTTGGCTCTGGGAGATACGAAGGCCAATGGGAGATAGAGAACCCTCGATTTCCATGTCTGGGCGTGGGTTGTTTGCTTGATGCTCCAGATAGCAGATGCTAAACTCCAGGTTCACCTTCTGGATCATTTCCAGCTCTTCGGATGTACCATCTTCAAAATGGAATTTGGAGGTAAGGCGAATATTGCGGACACCAGTGGAGATGACGTTGACAGCAGGGCTGTCCTTTACTTCTTCCATAGGGACAAATTCATTCTTGACATAGATTTCACCGAGATGAGCAGTGATTGTGTCTCGAGGGCGATCATCCATCATAATACGGGGGAAAACTACAATGGGTGTCTTCACAATAATGTCAAGCCGCACACGTGAAGCATTTTCCTGAAGCTGGTTGGCCTGGTTGGCAGCGGCTTGGCGAGCTGCGTTGAAGATGGCTTGCATCTTTCCAAACTTGACGAGGAAGTTGATAATCTTCCGGTAGGGTTCCTCCAGGAAATTGATCTTGATTGAACCAGACCGTAGATAGACCTCGGAATCATAGCCGGGGTATGTGTCGCTCTCTGGGTCGAAGGTTTCGTACTTGAAGTCCGCGAAATTATCTCCTTCTATGGTCAAAAGTCGTCGGATATCAGAGTCCTCGGCTGCACCCAGGTTGACATCGTCGACCAAAGTCAGACTGCCTATCCGAGACTGAATGAGCATTGACTTGCCCACGAGGAAAATACCGACGTCGGCAGTGTTCAAACTCAAGGTAGCCAAGCGGACCCCATCATTGTTGAGAATGAGAGCAATACTCTTGAGATTAGCCTTGATGCGAATCTTCCCAGCTTGCTCCGGCTTTTCTTCCACAGTGGCTGTTCCTTCAATGGCCTTGTCTGCTTCTGGGTTGGGTTCAGTCGGTTGTTGAGGATTTGTGAATGTAAGGAGAATGAAGTCCAGAAGCGTGAGAAGCGTTTTCCTTGTCACGACAAGATTGATAGTCGAGACTGATATATCAAGGTTCATGGCAACCCCTTCATACGTTGATTCTAACTCAGGGGACTCGGGTTTGACCCGTACCATCTTCAGCTGGAACAGGTCCTTGTCTTCGTCGGCATCAAAGCCTTTAGAAGATATGATTCTCTTGAATTCAGGGACCGGGTTCTCTTCAATGTGATCATCCACGCTCAAGGACTTCAGAATGACCTCGGCGACCATGTCATAGGGACGCATGTAGAAGTCCAGCGCAAATCCTTCAGCAACTAGCTCAACCAGCAACTGATCTCGTTGCGGGTCATGGGGGTCAGCACGGAAGAGTGAGCCTCGGAGACGGCCAACAGTGAATTTGAATTCGAAGTCTCGGCGATGGATATTGGCCGGTGTATCCACACTCTTCTTTGCCTGTTCGCTGTCTATTTCAACGTCCTCCTCATCGTCGTCAACAACGGGAAGGTCACGTTGGACTGGTGGTTGGAAGGATGCTGATCTGGCTCTTGTGGCTATGGCTGCTTCTTCCTTGGCTGCTGCTTTGGCAGCTGGATCGGAGGCAGACTTTTCCGCGTCGAATTGCGGGATTGCAATATCAATCAATTTCATCAGCCCCTTGTATTTGGTGTCTGACATTGACGCGTGAAGCTCTGGCAGATGACCAGAGATGCGTGTTCTGGTAAGCTGTGTCACGTTCGGTACGATACACATCTCCAGGGCAAAGTCAACATTGATCCGGTCGATGATGTGGAAATTCCTAGACTCGACATTGGTGTTGAGCTGTGCTTTGGTTGCTTCAACGCCAGGTCCGATGAGGACCTGAGTGGAGTCCAGTTTGATGAGGAAGCGATCGTACAGCAGATGCTCTAGTTGCTTGTAATCTTCCTCCTCATACTGTCGTTTCTGCTTGGACTGAAGATCTCGCATCGCTTGGCGATCGACCAGCTCGCTGTTGACACTGGCATGACCGGCATCGACAATCAAGCAAAGTGAACTTGGTTGTGTGATACTTTCTGGGACAATAATCAAGGGCGCGTGGATATCGAATTGCGCATCAACCTTCTTGTGCTCTTGCAAAGCAAACTCAAGACCGGCTCGGGTTTGCTGCCGCAATCCTTCAACAGTGGCACCTGCGGTGTCCAATAGAGCACCAATCGACTCCATGTGTCGCTCGGGTGGCTCAAAGAACTGGACGATTCCCACGAGGAATCGAGGGTTGTAAATGACCTCAATACTCTTCAACTTGACCTTCACCGCTGTATCTGCATCGCTTTCGAGCGGGTTCTTCTCCAGCTGCAGATGGAACAAACTATCCTCATCCTGAAGATCGTCTGCGCTGGTTTGGGAGGCAAGGTCATCATCATCCTCGCCTAGCTCTTGGACCTTGCTAGGTTCAGGGGGAGAATCCTTGACCTTGACGATCTGGGGATAAAGAGTCCCAGCAGTGGTGCCATCATACATCTTCAGACCTCCAAGGTCAAGATCAAGGAGATAGGAATCAGGGCGTTGAAGTGCCTTAGCTCGGAAATTGTCAAACACTAGTTTCATGACCTCATTGGCGGATCCATGAGGGTCCTGGATGAGAGTGAAGCTACCAGCCCGAAGACTCCAGTTGACCTGGAGTTTAACCCATTCCCGGGGCACATCCACACTCTCTGCGATGGCTTTCTTTTCGTCCCAGTCGATGGCGTTATACAGCTCCTGTCGCTGTTCTTCGGTCATGGCGGTCTCCTCGGATTCCTCTTTCTTGGAGCCCCAGAGCCAGGCGGACCATGACTGTTGTTCTGCGGGCTTCTTTACCCCGACATTTTCCTTTCGTAGCTGGTTCCTTGCAAGTGAGCGCCAGAACCGGATATCCTCGTAGCTTAGTTTTGCTTCCAGTCTCTGTATCTCCTTGGTTTCTTCGGGCGTGAGGGCTTCTTCCTTCTTCGTTTTCTTGAACAAGGCAATGTACGCGATGCGGTCATCTCTGCGTTCCTTGATATAGTCCCAGGTCCAGCGTCTGTTGCGTTCGTGGATCTTGCTAAGAACGGCCTCTCCTGCAAACCTCATCCATGCCCGGGGGTCTTCCTTTGGAGAGGCCTTGGGCTGCATTTTCTTATATTCCTGATGGCGAATGAAATAGTGGAATAGATCCACCAGCATCAACGCGTCGCGATACTGTTTGTCATCAAGAACGAAGCCGAGCTCATCGAAGAGCAACCGTGCTTTGATTGCGGGTCGATCATATGTGCCTGACTTGTCCATCTCCAGCCCAGCACGACCACTGACGGGGCGCAGCATGAATTGGTTTCCTTCGTCGGCGTCAATCGCAGTTCTCAGTTTTTCCATCAGCTCAGCACGGCCGATTCCCTGGGCTTCTGCGCCGATATCAGATCCTCGTCCGGTTCCGAGCAGTGTGGCATCTGTATTCCAATAAGCCGAGAGAGCACCGAGGACGGCCAGTTTATGTGTGACACTGGAGTCGGATTGAATGAAAGTGGGATTCCATTCCCCGTCTGTGCTGACGGCACTCAATTCCTTGAGTGTCACGCCGACAGCAAACGGATGCCCAGGTGATGCAATAGAGTCTTCGTAGCGGAAATGCACATTCTTGATAGAAATCTGTAGGTTGTCCACCACGGCCGTGATCATGCTCTGCGTGAAGCTTTGGTTCCGGCGCTGTTCCTCTTGACTCATGCCTTCCGCGTTGCGCTCGCGTAGAATCTCAGCGCTTTCGATTCGTTCCATCTTCAGCACATTCGCTCTCCTTTCCTCCTCCTCCGGATCGTAATCCGCATCTTCTCTGGGTGCCGCGAGCAGGAAGACATCTTCAATGTCGACTTTCACCGGTTTGCCTCGTAAATTTGACCATGGGATGGATAGTGTAAGCTCTCCGAGGTGGCCTTCGACGACGTTGAGAGGGAGGCGTAGCTGGTCGAGCGCTTCGCGGCGCAGTTCAAGATTCCGTAGCTTGACGTCGCCCGACCAGATTCCGATGTTGAGCTGGGTCGCATCGAAATTTTTGACGTAGATACCCAGGAACCGGTTAAGGAGGTTAGCAACCACTCCCTCCAGCATCGTGGCGGCGTGCAGCCGTTGACCGGGCCTGGTGGTTGGGCTCTATGGCCAGGGCGGATGTCGGTGGGTTGAGATTTGGTGATAGTCTGTAATTGAAAGCAGTTGGCAAGTCAGCGGCAATCCAAGTGAAAGTAAAGAATTTCTTCATTAAATGGGTTCTTACGCAGTGTAAGGGCTGCTTTCAAGAACCCTGGGTAATAGGGGACATCCAAGCCATCCAACTGAGCGGGCTGGGAGCGCGCGATACCGAGGTGGAACTTTTCCCCTCCAAGTAAAGCGGAAAACGGTTAAGATGACTAGGTGTCAGATCAAGGGAGTGAGGAAATCACAAGCGCTAAATTGGGACAGAATGGTGTTGGGTATTCAGGCCCAACATTGAAGTTAATGACCCTGATTGCGTGGATCAAGAGAGGTGATATCTGTTACGCAAGTTGTATGATGGGAGGTACTCGGTACGAACGGGGTACAGCTTCATACGCCAGGGCGGGTACCATTCCCACCTACCACCAAAGTATTTGAAAGGTACAGTGTACTCGCGCTACAATACACTTGGCACTACGTGAGTAGTTGGGGGCCAGTGGTAAGTATTCTGGTTGTTTTCATTATCAAGGCCGTTTAAGCACGAGGCAATGCACAGTGAACCATCCCCCTGCAATATCCTGTACTGTACTGGTACACAGTTGTTTACCCCAGGAGTGACGTAGCCAACTTGGTTAGGGCAGCAGCCCCCAAACTGAAGTTCTGATGCCTGAGGCAACAGGAATTACAACCTGAGGCCAAAATACCTGCATCGAGCTACAATTTGCAGTTCGGGTCGCTGCGGTCCGCCCGAAAGCAGACCACACCTCATCACTCGGTCACTTCATTTCTGGATATTCTTATTTGTTCCCTCCCGGAAAGCCCACGCCGTCGACTTTGTGTTCAAGTCATTTTCCGGGTGTATACCCTTAATCTCCACTCTTCTACTTCTGTCCAGCTTTTTCAAGGTCAATTGGGTGAGTTGACCCTCCTGTCCGGCCATACCCGAGGCTTTTCTCTTCCGATTTGCTAACCCGACGACAACGAAAAGCTGTATACTCCCCCGCCATGTACCGCAACGCCGCTGCCCGCTCTGCGCTCCGCGCTTTCTCGAGCTCCAATGCCTCCGTGGCTCGCTCCGCTCTGGGCAACCAGATCTGCAAGGCTCAGATGACCTCGTCGGCCCGCACTCTGCTCCGTCCCTCCACCTCGCCGAGCTTCGCGCTCGCCGCTCACAAGCCCGTTACCACCGCTCTTGTGCGCTACTCGTCTTCTTCGGCCAAGGTAAGAGACGGCACATGGATTGTGATTTGCGCAAAGACACTCAATGGCTAATTGCCGGTACGGTAGCACGATGAGGATGATATTGATGTTATGGCGGGTATGAAGTCCGAGGCGGTACGTATTTCCATTCACTTGTGAGGCTCTGCATATGCTAACTGCCCATCGCCAATATAGAAAGTTATCAAGGAGACTTTCAGCCTGAGCGGAGTCCCCAAGGAGGCCATGTACCTCGGTATGGCTGGTGTCGTCCCCTACCTGGCCACCTCTATGCAGACCGTCTTCCTCTCCTACGAGATCAACCGCGCCGCCTCTCTCGGTGATGGTCTGATTTTCTCCGGCCAGAGTGCTGAGCTGATGCTGCACATGCTCGAGCCCATCCAGATCGGCTACGGTGCCGTTGTGAGTAGTCCCCAGTCTAGTCTCTTTGAGTAATCAGTTACCGGGTTTGCTAATCGCCGTTTACGGTTAGATCCTTTCTTTCCTCGGTGCCATCCACTGGGGTCTTGAGTGGGCTGGCTACGGCGGCAAGTTCGGTTACCGCCGCTACGCCGCCGGTGTGATCGCCCCCGCTGTGGCCTGGCCTACTCTGATGTTCCCCGTCGAGTACGCTCTGATCAGCCAGTTCCTCGCTTTCACCTTCCTGTACTACAACGATGCCCGTGCTGCTGCCGCTGGCCGCGCTCCTCACTGGTACGGCATGTACCGTTTCGTGCTGACCTTCGTCGTCGGTGCCTCCATCGTGGCTACCCTGATCGGCCGTGAGCAGATCCAGCAGACCATCACCTCCGAGCACAGCATCAAGGACAAGATCAACGCTCTGATCTTCCTGCAGAAGAAGGAGAAGGAGGAGGCTGAGGCTCGCCGTCGCAGCGAGATCGAGGATTCCGAGTAAATTTTGCCTTTTGACAAGGCGGCGTCAACCCCCCCGAGACTAATCTCGATGTTTGCATTACCCGTGATTTCCTGTAGAATATACGCAGAACGCACTAGGGCGGCCACTGAAATTTTCCTTTGTTTAATTGAAGTGTCAATAGTTGGAGACACTAAAAGTGTTCTCGTCCAAGTAACAATGTTTTTTTTTGAGTGAAAAGAATTTCCCAATTGAGTATTGAGTGGGAGTAGATATAAGCGCTACGGATGTACAAGGGTATATCCATGGGTGGATGTATGCCTGCCGCATTGTTAATATCCCTCTTTCTTACTTTTTTTTTTTTTTTTTTTTTTTTTTTTTTTTTGGGCGCGAAACACGGAATGTAAAAAGCTACGCGCTTAAATCTGATTTAGAGCTGCAAGATTAGGTACCCAAGATATAGCTATAATCCATAGATAGACCTCCAGGGCTGTATACGGAGTTAAGGGGCGCAATTGGTAATCGGCATCTTGCCCAGGTGGTCACACGGGTTGCCGCAGATCGGAGTTGATCTAAAGGGGGAATTATAAAGGGCGGGTCGATCACAGAGGTGTCACGGGGTGCCGAAAATATCGACTAGAGATCTAAACTATGGAAGGAACTAGCTGAAATAGTGAATATTATGGGGAAAAAAAGAGGGTACATTGTTCCTTTTATGCAAGTCGCATTGAATTTCGATGCTTGAAAACGGATCCCAGGGAAGGTCAAGCGAGACCTGCATGCGAGGTACGGAGTACACATAGTAACGGCCGATAACAGGAAACATGCTGGAATCCACCTAGATCGGCCTTTTTCTTTTCTTTTTTGCTTATTTTTGTTCCTTTTTCCGTCTGTGTCCCTGGCAGGTTTGACAAGACCCTCTCCACGCCTTGAGATAATGGCCTCTAATAGGGCAATTAAGCCGGTTAATAAGACCGGACCAGGAATGAACCTGGTACTGGAGACGTCATCCGGGGGTTTATGTGTTGTAGGTACCTAGGTAGGGAGGGAGTAGGGATTTAACTATTCACCAACATAAATGCCAATGTGCCAACAAGGATCTTGATCAATCAGAATGAGACCCGGGAAGTAGGGAGTCAATATCATAGGTAGTTCCATTGGAGGAGGGGTTGATGTGCTCGAATGTTCTTGGCCTCGACTAGAGCCCGTTCTCCAGGAATGGGGAATCCCCATTTTTTTTCCTTTTTTTCCTTTTTTATACTTCTTTCCCCTATAGGCTATATAAATCAATAATTCTTCCATGGGATTTTCTCCATGAATAGGAATCCAACTAATCTGCAAAGAATGTCGACTAATAAAAAAGGGGGTTCTAGAACGACTAAAGGGACCGCAGGGGAAAAATGGACCGTGTCATGTGTACGATCGACGGGGCTTGTGGAGTGCCCAGGCTTGGAGAGACGGGGTTGAGAGGGAGATGGTTTATATAAGGATAAATAGGGTATTAGGTATTAGGTATGGTATATATAAGATAGTATTATATATAGGAAGTATTATAGAAAGGTGTGAATAGTATGAAGATATCCAAGGTAACAACCATATCCTAGAAATAGCTTTAATAGATCATATACCTAGGTAGATAATAAGATAATATAGAAAATAAGATAATATCTCCTATAAAGAGCAAATAGTGGGGGAGGTGACGAGGTCTTCTGATCAGAAAAAATCCGAACCGGATTTCTCATTTTCTTTTTCCCCCCACCTTGGCCCAGTCCACCCCTTTGGATAAAGAGGAGAGGCCCTGGTTCTATTCCGTGATTCTTGTTTTCTTGTTTTCTCCCGATTCTTTTACTCGACTATACTCCTATCCTCTTATACTCTTATCCTCTTATCCTCGATTCTCGATTCTCGATTCTCTATACATACGACTCCGACACACTCTCTATTCGAACAATTTCACCTTTCCACCTTGCCACTTTTTCACCTTTTCACCGTTGTTCTATTTTATACACATTGAAGTGACCACCTACTTTTATACCTTTGGTCACTTCTCTGATACGTCACGCTCCACTTTTCTGCGGGAGCTGGTCCCCGTATCCCAACACCGCCACCTCGTAGTTCTCTCCGTCATTCCCCCCCCTCTTTAAATCTTGGACAGTAAAATCGCTCTCTCTCTCTTAATATCTCTCTTTTTTTTTTTTTTCTTTCGTCTTTTTCACACATTTTGGAAGATGCGGAACCCTTTCGAATTGGACTATGAGAGCGTTGATGGAGATTCCGAACCCGCCCAGGATTTCGAGCTCCCCGAACAACATGTGCACCAGCATGTGGAGGACAAACAACGGGAGCAACTGAATCTCAACTATCGTCCAAAGCAAAGAGACGATGGAGATGTTTCCTTGCTACAGGATGAGCCCGAGGATGAAATGAAGAGTCGATTCATTGGTACCATTGACCAGGGTACAACGAGTACACGATTCATCATTTTCGACTGCACCGGTGTTCCTATCGCCAAATACCAAACTGAATTCCAGCAGATTCATGAACATCCAGGGTAGGTGTTCAGACCCCCTTGCAATCCCTGCCACCCCTCCCCCTTCCGACTCGATATTAACGTGCCCCGCACCCCCGCAGATGGCACGAACAGGACCCTTACGAATTGGTCGAGTCGGTCTATATCTGTATCGAAGAGGCTATGAAATCCTTCCTTGCCCTCGGCTACACCACATCCGACATCGAAGCCATTGGTATCACCAGTCAAAGAGAAACCGCCTTGGTCTGGGACTGGGAGACCGGCGAGCCCCTGCACAACGCAATCACGTGGACCGATACTCGTACCGTCAACCTGGTACGGGAATTAAAGGAAAAGCCCGGCGCCGATGAACTCCGTAATATTTGCGGTCTACCCCTCTCCACATACCCCTCATCCGTCACGCTACGATGGATGCTCGACCATCTGCCCGATGTCAAGTCGGCCTATGATGATGGTCGGGCTGCATTTGGAACCGTCGATAGCTGGCTCATCTACAACCTCAACGGTGGTCCTCAGAACAAGCGTCTGGTTACCGATGTGACCAATGCCTCACGAACGATGTTCATGAACCTCGAAACCCTCCAATACGACGATCGCCTCTTGAAGTTCTTTGATATTGACCGGAACAAGATCCGTCTGCCTGAGATTCTTCCCTCGGCTGATCCCGAGGGTTTCGGTAAAATGGCCGAAGGGCCGCTGGAGGGTGTTCCCATTACCAGCTGTCTGGGTGACCAAGCTTCAGCCTTGGTCGGTCACTGCGCCTTTTCTCCGGGAATGGCGAAGAACACTTATGGCACCGGATGCTTCCTCCTTTACAACGTGGGTGAGAAGCCGGTTATCTCGAAACATGGTCTCTTGGGCACCGTTGGTTTCCAATTAGGGCGAAACCGTAAGGCTGTCTACGCACTGGAAGGCAGTGTGGCCGTGGCGGGCAGTGGTGTCTCTTTCCTAATGAATAACCTCGGCTTTTTCCGCGACTCGCGGAAGGTCAGCGATTTGGCCGCCAGTGTACCGGATAGCGGAGGCTGCATTTTCGTCACTGCGTTCAGTGGTCTCTTTGCTCCCTACTGGATCGATGATGCCCAGGGAACTATTTGTAAGTCTCGAACACGGTGCCTCGTCTCGTATTATCGCTAACGTTCACCAGGGGGAATCACCGCCCACACACAGAAAGGACACATTGCCCGTGCAACCATGGAAGCGGCCTGCTTCCAAACGAAAGCTATCCTCGACGCCATGGCAATGGACAGCGGCAAGGGCCTGACAGAACTGGCTGTGGACGGCGGCATGAGTAACTCCGACGTTTGCATGCAGGTGCGTTTCAAAGTTTCCTGAAATTCAATCCCCAGACCACACCACTAACTGTTATTCTCGTTTCAGACCCAAGCCGATATCATTCAAATCCCCGTCGAACGACCCTCAATGCACGAAACCACTGCCCTCGGCGCCGCCATCGCCGCCGGCTTCGCCATCGACATCTGGAAGGATTTCTCCGAACTTAAGCATATGAACCGCGCCAACCGGGCCTCATTCACCCCCGCGATGTCCGTCAAAGCCAGCGCCCGAATGTATAAAAAGTGGTCCAAGGCCGTGGAGATGTCGCGCGGCTGGATGGCCGACGAGGACAGAGAGGAACACCATGACGACGAATAAACAACTTTTATACATATTCCTTTGAGATGACCCCAATACCGTCATCGACCCCGCGGCCCAGGTTGTGCATCTCACACCATGCACGATACATACACGCGCAAGAAGAGAGATTTGAGAGGAGGGTTACATGAAGATCATATCAACCGGATATCGCACATATCCTCTCTTGGAGATACTCGGATTGTTTCATTTTTCTTTTCCGGGGTGGAGGGGGGAACATTTGGACAACCTCGAGTTTTCCCATTTATACATATTTAGAGAATTTCCGACTAGAAAGTCCGTCCTAATAGGCGTTCGCCACGCCCATGTCCCCCTTCATCATGACCGTTATGACGGGAGTCGTTTGTTCCAGAAGATGAGCTGGGGTTTGCCTTTTTTTTTTTTTTCTCCATTTTGCCGTTGGCTAGTTTCCCTCTGGAACGAGCTCGACTTGGCACTGTATATACAACCCGTTTGTGAGGAAATGAAGAAAAAAAAATTCAAAATATATCATCTCTACAGAAGAATCTAAACAAACACTGAAGATCAAACTCTATCGTAATATCATCGTATGTCAACACCGTCAACCAGTTCATCAGATAATTCTCCGAACCAAAACCCCATGACATCATGTCAGTGGAGAAGCTTCAAATCAAGGTGATTTCAGTGCCTGGGCAGTGATGCGCCGGTGAAGTCATGATCCCCCACGGTGCCAGACTTGTGATTTTAGGGTTTGGCCTGTTACTATATTTGGAGATGTGGGGATGAGAGAGAATCGGGGGTTTCAAGGTCAATTGCCTCCAGGTTACCTACTTAGGTACCTAGGTAGGTACTTAGGTATATGGCCAATTTACTAATAGATTGTAGATTGTGACGTATTCGTACAGCATACAAAATACAAAATACAGGGAATATGTACAGAGATCAATTCAAGCTTCAATGGTAATTACGCACGCAGAAAAGCGAGTCGAAAACCAGAGTCAACGATGATCTGACTGAGACATGATGTAGAAAAGAGAACCAAGGAAATATGGTATTTTCAATAAACGCCCGAATGGTTAGGGGATGCACGATGGAGACGAAAAACACCGTAGGGGGGGAGTGATTTGTAGAGCAAGGAAATAAGATATGGGGAAATTGAAAAGAGGAGATTACAGAGTGTGTGAGGAGATGACTTATTCATTGGCCGTGGGTGCTCTTCCTGCCGCAGACGGGTTGAGATTGGTCGACTGCAAGGCACTGGGAAGCTTCAGCGGCGCACTAGGGGCGGACAAAAGCTTGTTGAGCTTCTCGCCCTTCAACACCTGCTCCATCTCCTCCTTTGTGAGCGTCTCGTATTCGATGAGCGCCTTCGTCAAAAGCTCAAGTTCGTTGCGCTTTTCGGTCAGGATGTTGGTCGCTCGGTCACGGGCCTCCTCTACAAGCCGGCGCACTTCAGCCTCGATCTCTTGCTTAGTCTCCGATGATAGGCTGTCGTAGTTTGTAGACAGGTCGACGTTGCCGAGTTTCTTGGAATATCCGAACCGGGTGATCAACGTGAAGGCCGTCTCGGTGGCACTTTGGATATCCTATAGAGACCGTTAGTGTTGAAAAAAACAACAAGATTACAACCAGCAAGACTTACAGCTGAGATACCACTAGTGACATTGTCGTGGCCGAAAACTAGCTCTTCAGCAGCCTTGCCACCCATGGAGACGGCGATGTCTGCCAAGTATTCGGTATAGTTCCTTGAAACAGTATCCATTTCCGGCAGGAAGTGAGTGATACCAAGGGCCATACCACGGGGAACAATAGTGATCTTGTATAGCGGAGTGGAGGAAGGAGAGAAGTGTGCAACAAGGGCATGACCAGCCTCGTGATACGCAGTCAGGAGCTTGTCCTTGTCTTGAATGATGCGACTGCGAGCCTCGGCGCCCATCATGATCTTATCCTTGGCCCAATCAAAGTCGAGCGGGCCAACAAAAGCCTTGCGGTCACGGCTGGCATGGACTGCAGCCTGGTTGACTAAGTTCTCTAAGTCAGCACCGGAGAAGCCGGGAGTGCCCCGTGCAATGACTCCAACGTCAACATCAGGACCGAACTGGATCTCCTTCATGTGATGTCTCAAGATGTCCATTCTGCCACGAACATCAGGCAGGTCAACAACAACCCTACGGTCGAACCGACCGGGTCGAGTGAGGGCCTTGTCCAGGAGTTGAGGGTAATTGGTGGCAGCAATGATGATGACACCGGTAGTCTGGGAGAATCCGTCGAGTTCCGTGAGCAACTGGTTGAGTGTCTGCTTGACATAAGCAGCGTCACGCTCGTTTCGCTTTCCACCTATCGCATCCAGTTCATCGATGAAAATGATAGCCGGTGCCTTGCCACGGGCCTGAGCGAACAAATCACGAACACGCTTGGCACCAACACCGACGTATACCTCATCGAATTCAGATCCAGACATGTAGAAGAATGGGACACCCGCTTCGCCAGCAACAGCACGCGCAAGCAAGGTCTTACCAGTACCGGGAGGACCAACCAAGAGAACACCCTTGGGCAGCTTACCGCCTAGGGAAGAGAACCGATCTGGGTTGAGAAGGAATTCCACCAGCTCCTGCAGCTCATCTTTGGCCTCGTCACAGCCATGCACATCACTGAAGCGAGCGGTTTGCTGTTCGGGCTGAGCTTCTTTGTCCTGCGCACCTCGAACGTTCTTCAGAACGCCAGTGGTTTCAACCAAGATAGTGACCGTGACCAGAGAGATGTAAGTGAAAAATCCGAAAATGAGCAAGAATTTGACCCAGCGGAACACTGTGCTTCCGAGAGACTCGTCGACCACGACGTAAAGAGGAGCGTCCTTAGCACCGGTACCGTTTTGTTTTCCCATTCCGATTTGACTGCCAGTAGCCCGGGCAGCGACCGCTTGACCAACTGCCTGGAGCTGTTCAGGGCTCAGATTGTGGTTTGGCCCGGCAAAAGCGCCAGCTCCAGCGTCGGCGCCACCGACGCTTGACTGGGCCTGTTGGACCAATGCTTCAGTTGTCAGATCGCCTGCAAAGTAGCCACTCCGGTGTCGTTCGATAACTATGCCCGGCATCTTGGCACGCAGAAGAGCCGAATAGAGAGCATTTTGAGCATCTGCGTTGTTCGGACTCTTGTTGGCGATCTTCTCCTTCTGAGCTAGTACATGATGCCAGGAGCCTCCAAACAAGAACCGTTGCTGTTGTGATTTCGACAGACCACTGACCTTCGGGGGAGTGCGTAGGGAGTTAAGGCGGAATGGGGTTAGGGTTGAGTATGAACGGGCAGCGGGGATAGCATGGCGGATCGGGGTAAAAGATGAGGTAGCCCGAAGTACATTGTCTGTTATCGACGGTTAGAATAATTCACCAAACCAGTTTTCTCAAGCCCAAAACATACTTCGGTTCAGCAATGACGACCATGTTTGTTGCGACGGCCGGCTGACGATGTCCGCTCGTAGGGCTTCGATGGAAACACCTTCCAAATATTCAGGCAAGGTCGCGCGTTGAGTGATCTGTCTTCATCAGCATGGAGTGGCATCAAATGGATGATAGGTTATGCCATACCGTCTCCTGTCCTTGTCGGCTAGTACTGCGCTGGAGAGACTCGCTGACATTGGTCGTCGTCGTTCGCCCGGTCTGTTTCCAGGGAACGGCCAGGGCGTTATACATTGAAGGCCAGAGATCCGATGTCACGGCAGCGACATTCTAGCAGCAGGTTGCTTGTGTCAGTCGTGAGATCTGGACGAGGTATTGCGAAGTGATACTCACAGGCATGGGGATCGGGACTTGGAAGGCCATGACTCCAATATACAGCGGCACTCGGCCGGGTGCGAGGATGGACGTGTGCTCCTCTTAGTCGAATTTACAGCCGAAAAGCGAAATTCAATCAGTTAATTCCGAGTTGAAGAGACTGACATCGCTGACGCAAGAATGAAGATAGAGATGAAGGCGACAGTGTGCTCCGCTTTGATGCGGCGAATGGCGACAGCCACTTAGGTCTGAATGGGCGACCGTAGAGTCATCACGTGATACTAGATGGCACGTGCACGGTATAACCGGGGGCATTTATAGTGTCGTCAGCTCTCATCAACTGACGAAGGAATGAATAGGACATTTAATGGAAAACGTCGTATGGCTTAGTTATTTATGGGTGATTCGGAGCAGTCGGTAATAACAGGGTAGGTGATAGTAGCTGAAAGGGGCAGCTACACCTGTGGTGTCGACAGAAAGCTGCCCATGGTTCGCTCCCCGGTCTTTACGAATTTCAACGACTTGACATCTACGGGCATTTTGAACTTCTTTCGCTTTCCAGACGATATTGAAATGACCTTGTGACAGGCTCAATGGCCTCGGGGATCTTCCGGCCTACGCTCTTTCTCAAGGATAAGAGCTCCCCTTAACCTGCATATTCTGCCCTCTAATGCAGACCGATATGTCTCGAAAAAATATCTTCTTGGTGGGGGCTCCGTTGTCAGCGAATCTGAACTGGGACACAGATGAGCTTCTCAACAAGCCCATGCCTCCCTTTCAGGAGAATCCGAGCAGCCCAGAACAACAGCTATCCCTGGAGCAACCACCTGTAAGATGGAGAGTGTTGCGGTCATCAGTCGATAAGCTAGGTGACAATTATGACTCTTTTCAAGGCTATGAGGATCCAGCCTTTTTCATCTCGCATCAACTGGCTATTGCGGTAGATGCGACAGATGCGACACAAGAACAATCGGACGATTCGATTCTTCAATTCTACGACCATTCTTTCGCTATCCATGAAACCTCCGAGGTAGCTGGCTCAGATGTATATGTAACAGATTCCACGCAGGACAGCAGTCTGGGCGAGGACAGCATGTTGGCTAGCTTTACGAGGTTGGACAAACCAGACACCACAAGGTCACCTCGCATCCTGCATATCCCTGGATCCCTCAGCAATTTGCAAGACCTTCCCACGGCCAGGTACATCCAATCCATTGCACCGCAAACGATGACGGTGAATATGATCGTGGGGGGTGTTGGCAGTTCATCCCCCACGTCGGATAGTAACGCGTCAATGGAAAACCGAATTGGACCTCATCGAGCTCGTCGTTGGAGACGAGACAAGGGCTGGGTTTGCAGTCAATTTTTGGCTCAAGCCAGAGAAGCCGACCGCTGCCAAGAACAACGAAGCGGATCGCCTACGTCGATCGCTGGCGTCAATTCGGCCCCGCGACATTGTGTTGCTCCGAACTGTCGGGCTCAGTACATTCCAAGATCGGGTGTATGGACAGAGTCTGCGCCGAGGGATGACTACGGTCGAGCTGTTGCATCGACAACCGGTGGATGTGACGGATGCAGTTGGGTTTTACCAGGGCAGAATCGAAGAAGGTAGCTCCCACGATGATCAGCCGGTTCTTAAGGTTCGCCGAGTACGAAATTGGATGCTCCGGTTTGTGACGAATTCGGTTGGAATGTCGCATCCACGTGGACTGCCTCCGGATACGCAGTAGTTAATTTATTGTTTCCTGTTTCCATGCTTTACATAGTCCATGGGTTAAATTATTAACTTAGTAAATATTGTATCTTCCAAGGTTGTACTCCATACTAAGTGCCAACCTTGGAAATTAATGATCGTATCTAAGATGGGAGACGGGGAATAATCACCCAACCACAAATTCCCATGACTTAAATTTCAGGGGCGACATCTCATGACCATAGGAAATTGGAGGTTTAGTTTCGCGGGTGCCATCTGCATTGCCCCGGTGAAAACATGCAATAGCATTGGACATATTGGCCGGGGATGGCTGAGCTAGTGAGAACCTCAGGAGACCAAAGACTTCATGAACGCGTCAGGGATGTTGAGTACTTGGAATTTCATGTGATAGAATGTACAATTGAATACCACTTGATACATCCATCCATTCATTCATATAAAAATATAAATATAAATATAAATTCCATCCCCAAAACAGCTCCAACAGCTGAAACACCGAAGGTGAAGTATATGAGAGCCCCCTTTTTCCCGCAAACAGACGGCCCCTCCAATCACCGCCACTCACGTGCCCCCCCCACTTGGACGAAAATAAATCCATCAACGGCCAGGTGTTCCCTAAATAACAGAGAGTCTTTCTCTCCTTTTGATTCTCCTTACTATTCCTAATCCTTTTTTTCTAATTTTTTTTCTATTCCTTTCAATTTCAATTCATCATGAAGGGTATGTTGTATAGTCAATGCCTTCTTCTTCTCCCCCCCGCTAACCCCTCTCTCTACAGCTCTCATTCTTGTTGGAGGGTTCGGAACTCGTCTGCGTCCTCTGGTAAATATCCCTATTATATATTTTATGCATTATTCTCTACTTAACCAGCTGCTAATACTCAATTGTTCTAGACCCTCACCCTTCCCAAGCCTTTGGTGGAGTTCGGAAACCGGCCCATGATCTTGCACCAGGTTGAGAGCTTGGCTGCTGCGGGTGTTACTGATATCGTTCTTGCCGTCAACTACCGCCCGGATGTGATGGTTGCAGCTCTAAAAAAGTACGAGGAGCAATACGGAGTCAATATTGAGTTCTCCGTCGAGTCCGAACCGCTGGGCACGGCTGGTCCGCTCAAGCTGGCAGAGGAGATCCTGGGCAAGGATGACTCGCCTTTCTTTGTGCTCAACTCGGATGTGATTTGCGACTACCCCTTCAAGCAGCTCGCCGACTTCCACAAGAATCACGGCGATGAGGGTACCATTGTCGTCACCAAGGTGGACGAGCCCTCCAAGTACGGTGTCGTCGTGCACAAGCCCAATCATGCCTCCCGCATCGACCGCTTCGTCGAGAAACCCGTCGAATTCGTTGGCAACCGCATCAACGCCGGTATCTACATTCTGAACCCCAGTGTTCTCAAGCGCATCGACCTCCGTCCTACCTCCATTGAACAGGAGACCTTCCCCGCTATCTGTAAGGAGGGCCAGCTCCACTCCTTCGATCTCGAGGGCTTCTGGATGGACGTCGGTCAGCCCAAAGATTTCCTCACCGGTACTTGCCTGTACCTGACTTCCCTGGCCAAGCGCAACCCCAAGATGCTTGCCCCTCACTCAGAGCCCTACGTGCACGGCGGAAATGTCATGGTTGACCCCTCCGCCAAGATCGGCAAGAACTGCCGTATCGGTCCTAACGTGGTTATTGGTCCCAACGTCGTCATTGGCGATGGTGTCCGTCTTCAGCGCTGCGTCGTGATGGAGAACTGCAAGGTCAAGGACCACGCTTGGATCAAGTCCACCATTGTTGGCTGGAACAGCTCTGTTGGCCGCTGGGCGCGTTTGGAGAACGTCACAGTTCTCGGAGACGACGTTACCATTGCCGACGAGGTGTATGTCAACGGTGGCTCGATTCTGCCCCACAAGAGCATCAAGCAGAACATTGATGGTACGTCCTGGTTCCTTCATGATCTTTCATAACCCTATACTAATCAGTTTATACAGTTCCCGCGATCATCATGTAATCTCATTTCCTACTTCCCCCTCTTCCTTCACGTCGCTATGCCTTTTGAAATACCTCCCTTCAACTCTCGTGCCGATACCACCCTCCAGTCCGCCTCCTTGATGCATAGAACCGGAGTCGTTTACTGCGTTGTCTTCTCTTCTGTTGCCGGCTTGCCTTTTCTTCTAGTGACGGTTTATCGCCCTCTCAACTTCCTTTCGTCCGATCAATGCACTCAGAAACCTAGATGGTGAAAACGTGCGCTTTCGGCTGTTTTGCAAGAAATAACCCCTTTTAGTCTTGTCTTTCTACTTTTATCCTCCAAATTATCCCCGTTTTAGTGCTACATTTTGAGGGTTTCGTCACTACATCCCCGCTCCCTTGCGTTTGGCCACCTGTTTTCGTTCCAAGCTTTTTTTTTTCTTTCAATTTTTTTATCTGCTGGTCTTCTGGCAATTGGTGGGCAAGGAAATCATGCCATATCCGTTTTAATGAGAACATGGGCGTGGGGCTGGTTCTGTTGATGTAAATAATGGGAGGCGAAATTCGAAAAGAAAAAAAAAAGATACAAGCTTAATTGGTCTTCAACACGATTCTTCGGATGTTTCATATTTTCAGGTATTCTTGGTAGAAGTATCATACAGCATAGTATTACATACAGATTTGGACATACAGTCATTGAAGCTGCTCTGCTTCGAATAGGCCAAGTAGCAGAAAATCAAAGAAAAGACTTAAGATAAGCATAGTTCTGTGAGTATTTGACGAAGCGGTTCTTTGCCTTCAAACCGTCCCTAGGAACGAGCCTCAGCTTGGTCCAGGATTTCATCCCATTGAAGTCTCAATTCTTCCATCTGCTTCCAGCACTGGCGTCCAAGTTCCTCGAACTGTACCCTGTTTTCCTTGGTAAGATCCTCCGCGCCACGCTTACGACGTCGGAGCCGGTCTGCCTCAACAACAGGCGTGCCGACAACACCACCATGGCCCCAGCCGTCGACCTCAGTAGAAACCGCACTTTCATTTCCAAGACGTCCGCAAGACGAACCCCATTTCGCTCGACCACCACCGGCCCGGCGGTAAGGCTCTTCCGCAGCTTCCAGGTCTGCCTGCGATGCGAGCGCGAGGAACACAGGAGCACAGGCGCCGAGGTAAGTAGACAACGGATGCCAGGGCGAGCCCAGCAGTCTCGCAGTCCAGAAAATAGCAATCATCGCCCATGTAAGGGGAAGAATAAGCGGGACGATGGATGTGGCGCAGATACCAGGGTGAGAGACATACATGAGCGGGTTCACATCGGGGGCATCTGTGTGGATAGCATGGGTGTCAAGCTCAGTCTCGGACTGCAAGAAGCTATCAATCGCCCAGGGGGCCGTGCACGGCAGATTGGAGGTCAGCGCGAGGAGGTCAGTGAGAGCCTTAGAAGACTCATATGGCGCATCAGTGCGGAGGCCCTGGATATCGTCGATGTCGAAGAACTTCCAAGTCGCCTCGATACTGGAAACCCAGACCACACGGCCGGGCCCATTCGTGCGCGCCCGCTTCAGCAGCGGAGCCACGTTGTGCGCCAGCATATAGTGACCGAAGACGTTCGCGCAAAAGACTGCCCCGAGTGCAGGCTCTTCTTCCGTCTTTGTTTGCTTGTCTGTCAACACGCCCACCGGTGCGAGCTTGTAGGCTGGCCAGGTCACCGCGTGGAGGAGATCTGTGCATACGTCCCAAATGGCCCTGATCCAGCTGATGCCAGACCAGCCGCCCAGCCCGGCGTTGAGGACAATTGAGTCGAGTCGGGGGAGGGTGTGGACTAGTTTGCGAGAAAGTGCGCGCACCGAGCGGAGATCCCCAAGGTCGACGGTCTCGGAGACGAAGTGCACACGTGCCGCGGCGGATGCGGACGGGGAGGTCGATTGGAGGTGTGCTTCTAGTCTGCGGATTGTGTCTTGGGCTTTGCGTGCGCTCCGAGTTGTGAATACTATGGTGAGGGACTCGGATTCTGGGTGAGAGGAGAGGAACTCGTCGGCAAGGCGGCAGCAGATAGAGAACCCAAGGCCGCTGTGGATGGTCTAAGTTAGTATAGGGAATTGAGCTAAACCGTTGTATTGAGAGTTTCGTACCTGTTGGCACCTGTCACCAGGATGTGCAACATTTGCTGCTTACTAGCGGGCTTGGCTTGGTCCATAGCTTGTTGCTCCAGTGAGTTTGTTGACTTCGCACTTTTCTTGATATCGGAGTTAGGGGTTATGCGATAAGGCTTCCAATTGAAGCTGGCTGAGGCCGGAGATGTTGTTGCTTGATGTCGCAATGAGAGAGATATGCGACAGTCAGCTGCATGTGAAAAGAAAGGAATTCCCCCCAAGGTTAGCACTGGGGAAGTTTGTTGAAAATCCACCGAACGGGGAAAGTGCCTATGCAACGCGGATCACGTGTTCAACTTTAAATCGTATCCTTATCGGTATCGCAGTTGTTGTTCCCCGTCAGACTCGCTCCGCTTCATGGCTGAGATCTGCTAAATCTCACCCAAGTGTCATGCAGTTGGCACACGGGAAGCCATGGCAGTCAGACTTGAGCGCTTTCTCAACACAACCGGGTTCTTCTTCTTTGCCCTCATCCTCTTCTGCCTCATCATCCTCACACCAGCGGACGCTATCTACCAATGCTACGAGACGAATCGACTCACCAACGTCTTTTTCATCACCGGCGCATATGTCATAACTTTTATAATTGCAGTTCTCATTTACGCGACACGCATCTACACGAACCGGAGTGCACTCACCGGCATACCCAAAGCCTGGATCCCCGTGGAAAAGGAAGATGTGAACAAGAGCGTTAGGCGACTAGTGAAGGAAGGCCTGGTCCGCAGTGCGGTCATCGCGTATCAAGCCCGCCCGCGTGATATCTCTACCGACAAGGACAGCTTCCAGAAATACAGACCACTTCTCATTGACCCCGAACGACCCCCATGGGGCCATGTCGAGCACCCCGGCTGGTCTTCACCTGATTCGCCGGATTTACCGAACCTACCATATCGCACGGTCATACAAGAGCTTCCCAGCTTGATTGAAGCTAAGGCTGTCTCCCTTGCCCCTGCTGATTCATTATCACCTGCGGCCACGTACCACTTCGATCCGTCAGGCGACCTTGCGACACAGTCTCTTCCGGATACGCGCGTGGTGGAAGTATTGCAACGTCCTGCGTCAATGGGCCTGAGAGAATATATCCGCCATCTGACGTCCCTTGGGGCTATCTATCCGCCAGAACTCGGTGTGGATTTCCTTGCGCTGTACGAACGAGCCCGATTCTCGTCGCGCCATTTACACGAGGCGGAATTTCGCGACCTGATGCATCTGTTCGCGGAGATCTTGAGAGGGATGACATCTATTGCACCCCCGATCCTGGATGAAATTCGCGACAGTGCAAGCTACCGACGAGCCTGTAGCGAATCTGGCATCGGCCCTTCGGACGAAGAGGGAGAAACAGATACTGTTGGGACCTACGGTTACGACGGGACTCTAGGGTCCATGCGGAGTGACAGCCTTCGTCCATCGAATGCGTCTACCTGGGAGACCCAGTCCGGGTATGACACTGCGCCCGTAATGCAGAGCCCCGCCTCGGGACTGTCAACAGGCAGCGGATACTACGCGGCGCGAAGTCCTTTCCGCACACCTTCTATGAGATCTCTACGACGCGTGGCATCGGGCCAATCTGGCAGTTCGGGAGGGAGTGTCATTCGCCTGACGCAGCCACGAGATCCGACAGATTTGCCGTATACAATTGACTACGCTGGACGTAGACAGTGATAATGTTAAATTCCATACCCTGTATATTACTTATAGAGCAACGCCATTTGGGCACCAATTGCGCCAACATTAGAATCCCTGTAGGGCTTTACCTCAACCTGGTCAGTGGGGTGGACTTAGGCGGAAACCATTCCGAGGGCTTGGCGAACCTGCAAAATGATTGATAAGATCAATTTATCATTTTACGACGCGTCATAAAGAATAAGAGGCCAAACTGGCAGACTTTTCTCCTTTCTCGCTCCATTGAAGAATATATCCATATACTGTAACAATGCATCTCTTTCGCCGAGGGGCTTCCTCCCTTTTCAGCTCCTCCAACGTCTCTGCCGCTTCCTCCAAAACCGACCTCACCACCGATGCTGTGGGCGACAACGCCCTCGCCGCAGAGGGGTTTCAAACAATCTCGTCAAGCGATAAGCTGTTCAAAAACGTCGATCCAGCAGCAGACGGCGAAGACTGCTTGCACGACTGTGCGACATGCACAATCAAATACCCCGCAAAATTCGATGTCGATCACCAAGACGAACTATATGGCCAAGTCAACGGATGGGCGACGCACATGCTCGTCGCAACAGGAAAGTCAGACTGGGTGCGAGACGTGGCGGACGAGCAAGGGAGCGTCATGGAAGCCATTGAGAAAGGAGGACTGGAACCGAGCAACGGGGTATGACAATATCCACCACCATCCCTCTATACCTGCCAACCAATGCACGCACAGAGAAGCTAACAACAACCTTCTTACAGCGACTCAAGCTGTCAGCGTCAAACATGCCCGTCCCGGACGAATACTATATGGCCGACGCAGGCAAGCAACCAACAAACGTCCTGCTGCTGCCGAGCTTCACCGTCGTCGAGCAAGTCACGCCACAGCTAGTCCCAGATCTGATCGAGAACTTCGTAAACCGGTCCTTGACAACAACCACACCACTAGGTGCAATCCCACCCCACCCGGAGAAACCAACAGAGGCAACCCAAGACCAAGACTCCACACAAACACAAGACCTCCCACACCCATCCACAACATCAATCACCACATCCCTCAAGTCCCACCCCTGCCCGCACGCAGCAGTAATCCTCCTCTGCTCGCAGCGCACACGCGACGCGCGCTGTGGGCAATCCGCACCCCTACTCCGCCGCGAGTTCGAGCGCCACCTGCGTCCGCTCGGTCTGTACCGTGACATGGACGACCAGCGGCCTGGCGGTGTGGGTATCTATTTCATTAGCCATGTTGGTGGACACAAATACTCTGCGAATGTGATTGTGTACCGCCGCCGGGACTTTGATTGGTACAAGCGCGATGATCCTGCGGATGCGGAAGGGGTTGTGGATGAGGGTGCTGCGCAGGGCATCTGGTTGGCACGTGTGCGGCCGGAGGAGTGTGAGAATATTATTCGGTATACTGTCTTGCAGGGCAAGTTGCTCAAGCCTGGGAAGCAGCTGCGGGCTGGGTTTGATCGTGAGCGCGGGCTGACGAGTTGGTAAGTTCGAGTTGGGTTGGTTGGGATTCTGGAGTTGGTGTAGTGGAGATAGTAAGATATCTCACGGACATATTCCTATTCCGGGCTGATGTTGGGTTGCCTGATGTATATCATCTGTGCTTTCGTATATAGTGCTCTATATCCATGATGTAGCACTGCCCCAAAAGTCACAACTGTCTATGCGCATGGTGCCAACTGCTATATTTGCTATGTAGGGCTACTGTATTTACTATTTGTTACCCTATTCTACAATGCAGGGAACCCATTTGCTTTAGCGGAGCATTTCCAGATCTGAATCCACCAGAATCACTATTAGTAAAGATCATTATATGAATGTCTCGACAAATATTATCTGAGTCAAAGCAGATGAGATGCAACTCTAAAGTTATTGTTCTCTACAAGCAATAAATGGGCTGTTAGACATGATGATCGTATCTACGCTTTCTACTCGATACCGTTCTCAGGCTGTTTTGACGACATAACACTGGGGACCATAAGCCTGCTTTTTCCCACTCGCAGTGGTGCTAAGATAATAAGTACGGCGTCAACTGGAGTAGGAATGAGGTAGTGAGAAAACAAAATAATCTGAAGAAGAAGAGGAGTGATGCCACAGGAACAGAAGGGAAGAGAAGACGGTAACTAAGATCCAAAAGAGACCTAGGAATTAGACATTAGTGGAATACATGCAAGCCTTGGGTGAAGTGCCCGAAGCATACTTGTAAGTTAACCGGGGGCAGAGGCTCTTAAATACTAGAATGAAGGCGTGGGGTGGTTCAGCACCTAACAAAAGGACCCTTCTAATTTTTTTTTTGGGCAATTAGTGGCTACAGTCGGACAACGTAGAAGGAATCACGTTATAGCTGTTGGAGGCTACAGCTACCATGGACTGGCAGATAGAGAAAGAAGAAAATTCTGCTGTTCAAACCAAAAGAAGGCCGTTTTATAGAGACCGCATAACAAGCAAGCTCAGTCTGCCGGGGAAAACAGGCATCCACGGAGGATAGGATCATCCCAACAATAACGTCTCTGATTGCCTACCCCCAGTACCCTAAGTGAAGGGTAAGCTGATCCCTGAGCAACCACGAGTGCTTAGAGAGCGCTCTCTGAGCAACTGAGTGAGCATAGTACTTCGAATGGCGTCAAACCTAGCCGTTTTCGACGCCCAATCTACTGCCACCTAGCGTTGTGGTGTATTGTATGTGCATACTTCAAAGCTGTGTGTGCCTTCCCTCACTGATCGAATAACCATAACATCACGGAACACGAGGTCGTCATTTCATACGTACCTGCATGAAGTACCGATATCACGCAACTACCAGCCCATGAGCCCCAAGCCAAAAAGTCATCAGCCGGGGGTGGGTGGGCAATATCGCAGCAGCCCAATCCCCTCCCATCCAACCTCGGTCAAAATACCATTCGCCATGTGTCTATCGCGCCGACATCCCGATTTCCGACGGAGAGAGAAAGAGAAGAGAGCCCAGAAAGGAAGGACATAGTACACAGCCCCAATACCCCGGTCAAGCCATAGCATGCCGCCCCCATTTCCTGTTCCCGCATAGTCCAGAGAAACCTCCGGTCAGCATTCGCCGATATTGCAAGTCCAAGACTGGCGTATTTGCCAGGATGGTTTTTCCTAGGTAGGTACCTGGTACAACATGCACTGTGTCATACACCGACACCCGGCATCTTTATCCAGCCCGGATAGCGTCGCACAAAAGGCTTATAAACGCAGCCGTTACCAGTGTCGTACACCCGTGAGACCCTCGACATCAGTGTCCCGGGAGTATTCTGTAAGTTATGTTGTATACAGTAACTTGTCTGGACTGGATATGGATAATCGCTTTCCCCAGCGCAGATGGAGAGATGGAACAAGAACGGGCCAATGACAGGGGCCGCAGGTGTTTTTTCGTCTAAAATTTCCAGAAGCGGATTAGCGGCGTAGTTTGCGGTGCCTGAGGCTTTTTTGCGAATACTGACTAGTTAACTAGTAGAGAAAGAGAGCGTTGTGAATAATACCGCCCAGGTGGATAGCGTCCGTATTATTAATGCAGAAATGATGTCCAGGTGATTTGCATTTGGACTTTGAGTCATGTCTAGGTAGAAATCGAAATGATCTATGTATTTCCAGTTTACGGGGGATATTTGTATAACATTTCCATTTAACATGTACAATGCAGCGTACTATTACTCCGGTATCGGGTATCAATACCACTTTGTGACACAAGCAAAAGGAACGGTATAAAACAAACGAAGACCACGATCTGACTACTCCGTCGACAGAACTAAATAGAATCTCCCTTTGCATGTTGTATCTCCTCGGCATAGACAGCCTCATTCTAAGATGCTGATCGATGGAGCTCCCAAGAAAAGACGATCCGATCTAGACCAGACATTGTGGGGGACCACTTGTGGGGGTATGGGGGATCTTTGATCACATTGGGTTTCATAATGCGAGACGGCTAGACATACCTAGGTGGATTGCTTGAGTCAGGAACTATGGTTTTCTGACCTTTCTAGATTGGTATAATGTATGGAGTTGATATCATTTCAGATCCGCCATGTGGGCGAGAATCATCCAAGGTTTGCTACTTTCTCCACTGCTCGCCAATAGCCGAGCGGTAATTTGATTCCATGGGTCCAATCTTTTAGTGTTCCAACTTCTTTTTTTTTCTTTCTTTTTTTTTTCTGTTTTCCCGTTTTGGTAACGGTTTTGGTTTTTCTGATTTATTTTTTTATTTTTTTATTTTTTTTAAAGAAAAAAGAAAAACTTGGAAAAGAAAGTTTGGGATCAGCCTGAGCCGCAACACGCAGTTTTGCCTAAATTCAAGCCACAACTGGACTTCTCTCTTGAAATTCTGTCGATCACTCGGTTCGAAGTTGCCATTTAGAGGTGGGACCCATCTTTCCAGGTCTTCATTGTACTCCATGGGTATATACAGCTTTGTTTCGGAAATGATTTCTCGTCGAAATTATTGGATAAAGCCCCAGGATCTGAGATGTGCGCGCTCTCTGCCCCATTCCACAAAGCTTGTTTCCAATGTCTCTCTCCGGGAAGATCGGACTAGTTTCAACGGATGGGTCGAAGCGTTGAGGTTGGGGACTATCGCAACTCGTCGATGGATTCGATGGATAATGAAAAGATTACCGATCCACTTTACTTTTGCTGGACTTCTCTTTTTTGACTTTACTCTTCACCGATGCACTCCGTAGACTATGTACGTCTTGTCGATCATCGGGGACCACATGGAACCAGAATCTAGCTAAGAGGTGAGCTTTCCAAGAAATCATGTTTGACAGGTTACATTGTGGATTCATGCCAAGCATTTCCTTTTCGTCTGGACAAGGTGATTCTGTCTAATAGTATTCGTATACATAATGTCTTTACCAGATTACCATAGCATAAACCAACGGAAAACACTGACAGTCTCCAGGTACCGGGATCCCAGTGGACCTTCGGGAACGGTCCATAGCGTACTCCGCAATGTCATACCAGTACGTACCAATACAATACCAATACAATACCCGCACCCACCACTCTCTGCGCCGTGTACCCCGGGGCTCCCGAAGGCCCAAGCTCCTGAACTCTCCTTCCTCATTCGAATGATATATACTCCGTATATCTCTTGTAGATCATTCGATAGGTCTGGAAATAGACTCTTTTGACTATGATAATAGTAACAGCAATGTCAGTACGGAGTACGGAGTAACAGGGATATGCTCAAATTACTTACTCCATACTACATACCCCTTTAGGAAACAAGTCCAGTTTTAGTCCCTTTAGATTCCCCAAAGCTTTCTCCACCGCGCGTCAACGCCGGCAAGCTATATAACGGCGTCTACTAAGTAGTTTTGGTCCAGAAAATAACGTAATGTCCTAGCTCGGATAGTACATAGCCACGCCCTACGTCATCTTCTCTGTTTCAGAAGTCTCTCATTCATTAGGCAAAGCTCCAATGTCGCCATGCACCCTACAGGGGACACCCATGACAACCAGACACTTTTACCTGGGTATTCTAGCAAATTATCTCTTTGGCCATTCACACGGGGAAGTCTTCTGGTCCATCCTGGTTCCCTTACATCGCCGTTGGAAAGAGCCCCACACCGACTCTTGAGCAGCCCGTAGGGATCTCACAGCGGAGCTTATGTACGGAGTATCCTACTATACTGTAGATTATAATAAGTCTGGAAATGAGTGTATAGCCGATCAAACCCACAAGCGGAAACAGCTGGGCAAAGCTCTATCCTTGTCTATTTTCTATTATTTTATTTTATTTTTATTTTTCCTCTCTGCTTTTTCCTATTTCTCTCTCTGCTCCGGTATTGCAGCACGGGAATAAACCCAAAACATCAGTTTCGGGGCTACCTACAGCTTCACTATCCCTGATGTCCATCCAATATGTTTGATTGACACATCGTTGGCCCCCTAGAATGTCCATAAGGCCAAGAACGCCGATGCGACTAACAGGGCTTGGCATTGGGGGCCGGAAATATCAGCCTCGGTCGCAGAATGCAAGGCCCGATTCTCCGATCGTGAATCAGCTGGAATTGTTCTCCTATTTGCCATGTTCCATCGAGTGCGTCTTTCCCGATTTCCCGATCTTCATGACTCCTCCTTTATCATGTCCTGCATATACAACATACGCGAATCAACATCTCGAACCAATCACCGTCGCAATCGGTGTTTTGGTTTTGATTTCCTCCCCCGACCCATTCTGATACATTAGCTGGCAAGCGGCTAGATCCTTGTTCGTAGTATCCCCCCAGGGAATCTGTAGTCCGATGCGACCACGGAAGTAACTGCCCCGTTTATACCAATCTTGAAACTAGAAGCGGAGGCCACGCAAGACCAAGGCCTTTCCAGTCGAGATCGCCGATTGTCTGGATGTTGTATTCACCGAAATCATTGTCGACGGAGTATGGAGTACAGCATGCTATATTGCATGGCGGCTCGAAATTGGCCCCATGGCAGACGCCTTATGATTTGCTGATGGAATGATGGAATGGAGGGGAAGATACAACATACGGAGTAAAAATAGATTAGGATCTAATGAAAATCTCCGATAGAAGCGAAATGAGCAAGAGACGAAGCGAAATGAATACCTACAAGTCGAAGAACCCCTCTCAACGATTGGAGGTATCGAGCCCCGTTTTCAAGGCTAACGCATAGCCCCGTCGGGTTTAGGCGCAGTTGGTGACTTGCATGTGGGGGGATTAAAACATCCTACGGAGTAGTCTCAGCCCGAACCGGGTATGGATATACTATTGCGCATCCGGATCACCGAGATCCTAATGTATGAGGCTTTTATGTCCACTGGTGTAGTAGTGCGCAGGTACTGCGACATTGGAATCCCGGGAAAGGGCAACACAGGGTCTTCCGAGGGTGTTATGTCCGTATGTTGTATGTTGTATGTTGTATTTCCTGGAAATAATGGTGATCTTTCTGGAGGCGGGATCTACCGGCCCTTTTCATATTCCACAGGTTCCCAACCCTCCACTCTTGGGTTCAATCAAACCCCTGTATGGATCTCCGTCGAAAGTTAGTGTCGCTCGGCAGGCAAGTCCGGAGACTCCGCGTAGATACTTTTGAATGGGAGAGAAAGGATCAAAAACGAAGTAAAACGTATAGAATCACAAGAGAATGACCAGAGAAGATCTCCCAATTTCAAATCGGATATGGTATCCGATTTGAATAAGCCTTACGATAGCCTTACAAACCAAAAAGGAAAACCGGTTTTGGGCTGCAGTCGAAGTCTTGCACTTGAGCATCCCTGGCTTATTTCTTTTTTTATTATTTCTTTTCTTTTAGTCTTTACATATTCGAAAACTACTTGGAATATCCCGCTGTACTCAATTCTTACTGGCTAGGTCGTATAGATAGGTGTAGGCGAAAGAACCCCAAGTACCTTGTACCTCAACCAAACCCCGTATACAATAACAACAAACCTACACCACTCCTTAGAAGGCGCAGGTGTCTCACCAAGTCCTCGCGAAGCAAATCCCTGGTAAAAAAAGAAAAGAAAAGAAATAGAGAGAAAATGTTCTGTTTGCCACAAGCCATGTAAACTAAAACAAAACCAAGCACACCGGTCCCCCACGGAGCTGAGAGACTGATTTGCTACTAAAGTGTTTTAGCCAGAGTGCAACGTTGGCATATTTCCTACTACCTTAGATCGACGGTTACTCAATATGCAGAACAGGAACCCAGTCCGTATTGGTGGATTAACCTGGTAGAGATCCCTGGATAATCCACCAGGTTTTGTCTTAAGACATGTATGTCTAAGGAAAACAAATTGCCGTTGCATTCGGGTACTCGGGAAGAGAAGGCGAAAGGAACCCCGAATGTATCTTAACATTCTCATATTCGAATATTCGAATAATCCAATATTGTGATTGGGATTGTCTGAGTGAATAATACTTTGAGAGATATCCATAGATAATATAAGTAAACAATTACCCCAAACAGTCCTCTAAACGTCATTCCAAGCAATATAATATTAATAATATGAAAAGCCCTTTCTAGACAGGCAAACGAGAACGAGCGCGAATGAAAAGAAAACGTCTTTGTTAGCGAGACATCTCCTTGGCCCTTGGCTTTCCGAGCCCTCCCAAGGCTCCGAGGGAAAATGGGGCCATATCAACCAGAAAGAGTAAAAGCATAAAAATATGGAGGAAAATAATGAATCAGACACGAGTCATGCAAGCCAATTTATTTATTTCCGGATCGTTTACCAATCTAGGCATGGTGTGACATTTAAGAGTAGGATAACGCCAAGGTGAGATAATACGGGAGGCTGAGAGGAATATGTATACGAGAAAGGATTGGAGCCAATGAGAGTAGAGGCTCCATCGCAGTAATATTCCTGGGCTTCTGCTGATATATGGGCAATATCGGAATGACCGTCTTGGTAAAAGAAATTCTTGGAAAAGAGACGATGCAGGCAGAGGGAATATAACAGGAAAGGGGGAATTGGGAGAAAAAAGAACAAAAACACGTCCCATGTTCAGGTATCAAGAAACGATTCGCCAAGGGAAACACCTTTGCCTCCGTTTAAAATGACAATATATAGAAAAGTAGCATAATATCGCGAGGGGGAATCCATAATAAAAGCGCCCAGAAACCTAGAAATGGAGCAGAGATATAGAGCCATAGAACGAAGCAGATGCGAAATCTCTGCTTTGCAATTCAAGAAAAGATAAAAGGCACAGCCGGAGAAAGCAGGGAAGTCGTAACGGGCATTAAACACGCATTCGGTCCACAAATCTAGGTGTAATCTCCTCTTAGCCTACTCCCAGAAAGCCCCAGTCAGTCCCCTCCGCTTGGTTCAAGAGACGGGAGCTGGGGGGTTTATACGCATAGTTTGGGTGGTATGAAACCATCATTGGCTGTTCGGGAGGCAGTTGGTGGCCTTGAAAAGATGGATGTTGGTATTGTTCTGGGAGGTAGTTCGCGCGTGGACTGTCGTAACGCTGTTGCATCATTTGTAAGTATTGTTGATGCTGCTGCTGCTGCTGTTGTGGATGCGCGTGGTGTTGCGGGTGCGGCTGCGGCTGTTGAGCGTGTGGCATGTTTACCGGCGAGGCCCCGGGTACAGTCTGGGCCACGATCGGAGGGGCAGCTTCGTGAACCGGCACGGTGCCCATCGGCACACTTTGGGGCGAGTAAAACTCATGACTTGGTGTCGCCGATTGCGGGTAAAAAGGTTGCTGGGCGAGCATGTACTGCTCAGTCGGGACCGAGACTGATACGGGTGTTTGGTGGTAAGAATGCTCGGAGGTCGCATCTTCTGAGGATGGTCGGGTCAAGCTCCCTGGAGGGTGGGAGCGGTGTTGGTGTTTGGTGAGGGTGGTCTTGCGACAAAAACTGCAGTTTCAACAAGACAATTAGAATAGTGCTTTGATATTTCCACCCAAAAATACTTACCTCCGTTCGCATGTAGGCTCGTGGCATATGTATGGCCGCTTCCCGGTGTGGATTCGGCGATGGCGAGCTAGACTCGATGACTATGAGAGATCATCAGTTAAATGCGCATGGCGAGCTTCAAAAATGGTGCTTACGTCGGAGAATGCCTTCTGACAGCCTTCATGGTCACAAACATGGGGCTTTTCGCCAGTGTGGGTCCTCGAGTGTACGGTCAAGGCACTGCGCTGAATGAAGCTCTTATTGCAGTCCTTTACGGTGCAATGATACGGGCGCTCATTGGTGTGGATGCGATAATGGCGACAGAGATCCGACTTGCGATTGAAAGACTACCAAATAACAGGTTAGAATGTGAGGACGGAAAAAGAGTATCAAGAGCTGAAGTCCCCACCTTTCCACAATGCTCCCATGAGCAGTTAAAGTCGCGCCCACTGCCTGGAGCCATGATGCAAAGATCTGAGAGCTCAAATAACAGAAGATGGGAGAAGGAAAGCCAAAGGAAGGGGGAAAGAGGGGAAAGAACGTAAGCGCATATGCGATCGCAGACGACCTTGAAATGGAGGAAAATTAGATCCTGGTCAGGCTGGATGGGTAGCCGGGATATTGCGAATCCAGGGCATAATATAATGAGGGGGAATGCTATACGATAAAGTAAAGATAAAAGAGGTATTAAAAAGAGTATTTAATGTTAAAGAGACCTTTTGGTGAAGGGGGAAAAACGGCGCGGATGGGACCGTAGAATGAGTAGATTATTTGATTTATATTTTTGGTTTTTTTTTTTTATTTATTTATTTTAGTTATTTTAGTTATTTTCTCTATTTTCTCTATTTTATTTTCTCTCTGTTGGAGATTATTATTATAATTATTATTTCACTCGAAGGTACCAGGTACATTGTACTGACATCTTCCATATATACTAATAGACCAATCAGAGGGCGCACGAATGTCACTGCCTATATCGATCTCTTTCCCTTATTTTTCCCCAATCTTTTCCTGATTTCCTTCTATTCCGCCAAATCTTGTTATACAAATATTGTCTCAACTCTCCCAGTAGAAACAGTGTACCACATCAGAAAACCGTCTAATACCTCTGGGGGTAATTTAGGAATCTTTCATTGACTCTTAAGACCTGAAAGTGGAAAGGTAAATTGCGATAGCCTAGTGGAAAAATAGAAACCCCCACATTACCACCTGGGCAGCTTTCAAGGTTATTTACCAAATGCTCTTCCGAACAAGACATGCTAGACTGGACTGGGCATGGAACGGTACGGTATCGAATACACTTTGAATACACCGTGACCGTATCTTTGCAAAATAAACTTCCTAGTCTCTTGGCCTCTTTTAATCACTTCCAACCTCTTCCAAGGTTGAGTCATGTTATATACCTTCTTGAGGGGGTAACTATCAACTCTATATGTATGCTATACTGTACACAGATTGAGTTTCAGGGTCTTTCAAAGGGGCTGCCACGTCTTGCCAAGTAGTGGGCTTGTGTTAGAAGATGATATCATACATAGTACGGAGTACATAGTACCATTCTCGCCCGCAGGAAAAAAAGCCATTTCATGGGGGCCCTCGGGAATTTGTCCATCAAACATGAAAATAGTAACTCTCACAATCAAGCCAAGCCAATTTCCCAAGGTTAGCGGCCGAAGTACTCCGGTCTTTCCAAATGAGAGGATGAGAGGGTAAGGTCACTTAACGCTAAAAACGATCTCTTGCGGGAAGTAAACGGAGAATAGAACTAATTTCCCAGGGTCTGGAAGTTCCCCATTTATATCCGTGTCTCCATAAAAAAGGGAAATTAAACACAGAAATATGGCATACATGGGAAACCTGGAGACGAGAAGAATTAAAAAAGAAAAAAAGAAAAAAACCGAGCAGAAGCAAAGGAGATAATAGAAAGCAAGACTGCAAGGGATGGTCTTTATGACGCGGCATCCGGGGCCAACGGTGATAACACGGATTGCTCTTGCTCCATCCCGAATCAGGTACCCCAGCTCATCCCGAACACAAGTCCTCGGGTCCCATTTCCTTAAGGTTGGGGCTGTTCCCGTCTCTCCACTTGTTTTAAAATTGTATAGATTGTACTTTGTAGACGTTGCACTCCGTGAGGGGAATATCGCTCTCACATTCCCTCGATCTCATAGACTTTGCGATATAACATGCTATCCCTGATAAATAGACTAATAGGATACATCCCTGATGAACCTTAGAGGGGATTACTTACTACTTCTCTTCACCGTACTCCCCGTATAACGCACATCAATCATTTTAAATTTGCTTTTTATCGCCGTGGGTCGATCACTTGGCACCCTTCAGCCACACTCGAAGTCTGTTGTAGGCCAGAAACAAATGGCGAGAGGATCCTTGGCTTACTATCCACGTCTTGGCTCGAATAGAATTCCGGTGGCGAACCCATGTGTCTTAAAGACCAAACAGATACTCGCCTCATCAGGTGCCTCGGATAGCCTCGGTTGGCCCGGGCCTTGGCCAGTAGACTCAAAGTGTCGCAAGAAGCTTCGGTCTTTGCGCAAAGTTATGCGGTGAGGATCACAGGAAGACATGCCGGATTAGATTGGGAAGCAGAACAGCTGAAACGTAAATAGAAGCTGTGGCGTTTTGGGTAACTGCCTACTCCGGACTGAACGTGGCAACCCACTTGTCATCTTAACTGCGGCGATCTTCTGATCACTTCAACCTTATTACGCCGGGGGGAGATGGCAGCCGACCTATGGCTTCATTTTTCACTTCCCCTTCTCTTTCTGTCTCTTTTTCGTGATCGACAAGCTCGTTTACTTACAACCTGGTACCGAAGTATGGGACACGGAGTACGCCGTAGGGCTTCGCCTAGTCGTGTGCTGCAGATCTATGGTAGATTGCCTGGAGGGAGGGAGATCTCACTCTGAGGACCAATAGTTCTGCGCTCATGATATATCCGGATGATGAACACAGTGTACGAGGCAAGAGCATGTGTTGGTGGGACCCACAGCCGTGGAGAAATTGCCTATCAGTGATGCAGCCCGTCTCAGCCATTGAGGTAATCGAACATAATCTAGAAAACATATGATTATTTGGGATTAGTGGAATAAAAACCAGTAAGACGAATTAAGACGAATGTAGATTAACCCCCCAAGGCTACTGTATATTGCATAGTATACTCCGTACTCCGTACAGATTGGCACAGGCCATCATTTCCCCGGGGGCCAGACTCGCATACACGCTCGTGTTGACGGGAAACTCTGAAAAGGAATGTAAAAAAAAAAAAAAAAAAAAAGGCGCCAAAATCGCCGATCAGCCCCTAAGAGATAAACTGCACCTATCGTCGACCTCGCCCTAACTAGATGCACGCTAGATTGCCTAGGTAATCGGGTAATCGGTAATCGCTCGGCTACAATATATGCGTATGTTGATCAGGTAGGTACGGCACAGCATGCATGCTCTACTTGAGGCACATATGCAGATTTACTATTTACCATACAAGATAGACTAAAATGCGCAGGCAGGACGCGGCTGAGCTTGATCCGGAGAAAATCGAAAAACCGGTGTGCTTGCATGCAAGGGAGGAATGAGGCGTCAGTCAGATACACCCAACAGCCTGGTCTTCGGATCCTTTGTTCTCGTGCGCAGAGTAGTGTTGGAGTGACCGAATAGGAATCTCTTGTGGGGGGGCGCCATATTATATTTGGATATTCTGTTGGGAATAAGCAAAAATGCGCAGAGAAACGGAGAAGCTGATTAAAAGATGTTTAAAAGCTGTTTGGGAGCTGTTTGGGAGCTGCATGGGTATCACGCAAGGACAATGGCTTTTGAAAAGGTTAGAGTTCGAATGTGTGTTTCTCTTTTTCTCTTCTCTTTTTTATTTTATTTTGTCTTTCTTCCTTTCTCCTCGGTGATCTTAGAAGCTCTGACTACCCCGCATTTTGTTTCATCTTGGCGATGGAGAAATATGACGCTGTTGGGGAGCTCTCTGATTTGACCTTTGTGGGCTTGTGGCTAAGCCGCTAACGTTGGTATTTGTAGGGTAATGGGTTGTATACGAGGTAGATGTTATTAATGTACCTTGTACAATGAAAAGGAAAAGGAAAAGGAAAAGAAGAAGATTCACCTAGGTACTCTCTGTACTCCGTACAACACTGTGCATTAACGGATTGGAAATATCTCTTGTCGATCACCTATACCATGTGAACTGTCGAGAGCTATGTTGTACATAAAAAAATAATACCATCCAGCTCCAAAACAAAAATCCTCCTGTCGCCAAAAGCCACTAAATTAATATCCGAGGCGCGCATGGCGACACACTAATGGGAGAAGCTCATTAGGCTGCTACATATATCGCACATATCCCCGACTCTGGGACTAAGCAAGCTAGGAAGCTAGGGCTCTGTTTCGTCAGGCTATTAACTCCGGGAGCTTCCCCCAGGAGAGACGGTATGTTTTGCCGAAGTGTGTTGTATGGAGTATATTATATACGACAAACGACGATCTATGATGATATCCCGGTACAACATAGAATTAGCAGGCCGGAAATAAATTCCTCGCATATTGCATTATCTTCCCAAGGTTGCTCTGGTCGAATGTCGGTCAACACTCGGGATTTGCTATCAGCACTAACGATAGCTTACCAACCGGGATGAAAGGCCACCAATGGACCCCTTGCAGGCATTTTGACTTCGAAGTTAGAAACCGAATGTTCAAGATTAACAGCGCGAAGATAGAGAAGAATGTGATCAAATCCAAAACTTACCGCAAGCCCCTATCACAGCTGACAGCAAAGTTAGGAGAGCCTTCCAAGGTTGGAACCTTCCAAGGTTGGGATTTCCCTTGGAAAGTAAGCCTCCTTACTGAAAGTACTGAAAGCCCGGGGTGCTCTTGCCGTAACAGAGAGGTCTAAACATGTAAATAGCACGGCCAATATGGAAGGAGCGATCGGGGGAAAGAAATGCCACTTAATTTCCCCCGCAAAAGACAAAATCTAAAATTCCACCATTTTCCCGATTTCTGTGAGGGGGATTCCCTAACGGGAGAACATCGGTTGTACATCAGATGACAAGACTGGAAAGAAGCCAAGCCCACCGCTATTCCTTTCTCGTCCATGAGTTCCGGGCTTCGAAAGTAACATGAGACGGTGATTGCACAGAATCGAGACACACAATATACGTTGTAAATGGAATCTTGTTAGGAAAGATCCTTGCTCATCCGCGGGCATGACGTTTTCTACGGGAATGGCGTGGATTCTGTAGGGCGTCTCGGCCGTCGGGTACGCATGCACGCCTTGCTGCAACTAACGTGGGATGGAGCACATTAGATAGCGTGGCTTGCTATTCCTTGCTTGGAGTACGGAGTATGGATGGTGAATTTCCTTGGTTTGAGATACAGTGTTGTGGATGCACTTGGGGTTGGGGATACTGGCCGTTATTGTCTTCCATGGGAAATAGTGGGACTTTCAAATTGAATTGCATGACTCGCCATACATATATACTTTCCATTCACTAGGCGACAATAGCTCGTTTTTCTTGTATCCGCATTTTGAGACGAGTCTTTTTTCTTTGTATCACGGTCATTCACCAGACACCATACCCGTAGTGCTGGACGCCCTTATTACCTTGCTGGAAATCCCAGTCTGTATAGCAAAGGGATGGCTGTTTCTCTGTGGCATATGTCCACATGACTTTAAAAATGCGGTATAGACGTCGCCCACTGAATAGCCCTGTAAGACCCCTCCGGAAGCAATCTCAAGGATGAGAAAACGAGAGCCACAATGCCTACCCGCGAAATTAAGTAGACCGCCATAGAGATGACCAAGACGGTGTCTTTGAATAGCCGCCATAAGATGTCATGGGAATCAAAACCTATCAAAAATGTTGGGACCATCTCCTTCCACCTTAACCACATGCAAACGTCTTGCATCGTCATTGGTAAACAGTAGATGAAGGTCGAAGCAACCGAAATAATAGTAAAAGTACGTCAACTTGTCAGTTCTGCTTCGGTAGGGAATGTGAAGTTCCACCTAAGAAGCTCGTCGGATGGTTTGTACTTACGCAGCCAGATGAACAGCGCAAAAGCTCAAAGTGACTACACTGCCAATGACATCACTGATAGCCTTGATCGACAAAAACGTGTGTTCCTGGCAAGACATCTCTTCATTCAGCCAAGTAGCAGAAGCCAGGAGCGTGTCAAGGAGCTTCCGCTCATGATAGAGCTCACTTAAGGCAGAGACACTATCGTTCCTCATGCATGCCGGCAAAATAAACCCATTTTCCGATTTCACATTGGTGGCGTATTCTATCTCATTCTGCATGTGTTGGCGATAGCACCATAGAGGGACTATAACAGGCGTGGCCATATCCTTAGGTTTACACCAGCAGAAGCCATACGTGAGAATGCCACATAGCATATACGCAACGGTAGTGAGCTCGATCGGTGATACTGGAAAGTGGTGCACCCGCCTAGCTATAACATCCACAAGGAACAAGGTGCTCTGAAAAACCGTTGAAGCACTTAGCGAACCAGTCCGCTTTCGACCGATCTTCGATATCTCGATCTCTAATATCAGAACATCGGATGACTCCAGCTTGTGTAGGCAGATGAATATCTTCCCACCCGACACCGTAGATCCACTCATCCTGTGTCTGCAAAGCTATTCCACCCATTTAAGGCGGAAGCAGTGAGCAAGCGTCCGTCGGCAGGAGAGTGTTTCATCGGCCTGATCCGGACCTGAGTGGAATTGCCATGGAGCAGCACAGTAAACATGCTGATTGGCTCGCAAGGCCGGGGCCGACCCGAAGTCGGGCCCGACTTCGGCACCCGACCAGCACCCGACCAGCATCCAATCAGAATCCAACCAGCACCCGAGCATGTAATCGGTAATCCGTATCCATCCATGGATGGATACCTAGTATTTGTACGGAGTACGTGCAAACATTAAAGGTTCAAGGAGTGGACCCGTGGACCCGTGGACCGGCTGGACCTTCCCTCATACCTGGACCCCCTTTCCTCTCCTGTATGGTATATAGTATGATTTCAATATAGATGTATGGCTTGCAAACACCTTCCAGCTAACTCTTTGCATGTCTGGAGCGCGTGAAGTTTTATCTACAACGACGATTGCTTATGCTAGTATATGTGACTGAATTCAGTCGACGACATGCTACTTCAACCAAGAACAACAACAGCACTGATAAAATCAAAAGACCGTGGGTAACCTTGGAATGACGTATGTGACTACCGCAAAGCTGACGAAGTCTTCATGCGAAGAGTTACCAAGATATCAGTGACGTGAGTAAGAGTTAGTGACCAGGGCTATATTTCGTTCGGACTTTGTATAAACTTGAATCTAACACTACCGATTATATGGACTTCTATCGCTTCGAAGTACTGCTATCCCTCATTGCTAAACCTTTCTACTGCTATAAAACACTTCGCTACTCTAGCTAGCAAGCCAAATAATATTTAAAAAAATGAGATAATGCAATTTATTACGCTAGTCTCAGCCAAGACGCCGATCAGAGCCTGACAACAACCAAAGTCAAGACCAGACCAAATGTCCCAAGTATCAAGATTGAAAAGCCTAATCATCCGAAACAGCAACCTCATCCTCCCACTTCGTCACAGCCATCTCACGCGCACGGTTAACAACACGCTCAATACCATCCAGACCCATCTTCAACACATCCATCCTAGGCCCGTAGCTCAGACGGACGAAGTGGTGACACGGGCTGTCGAAAAGATCACGACGCTTCGCCGGGTTCAAGTCAAAGAAAATACCAGGGACAACAATGACCTTCTCGCTCAGCAGGGCATTGAAGAAGTTCAGGCCGTCAGAGATGTTAGCCTGCTCCGGCAGGGGCGGGTCGAGCGAAGTGAGATCAAGCCAGATATAGAAGGTCGCCCCAGGGACGTCCTGGACACGGAAGCCGATATCGTAGAGACGGCCCAGGACGTAGTCGCGCTTCTCCATGAAGTGGCTCTGCAGCGCCTTCATCTCAGTGCGAACCAACGACGGCTCCAGCATCGGGATCGCGGCTTCTTGGAACGGCACGTTTGCGCCGCCGTCGAGGTACGAGCCTGCCGAGCCGAGGGCGTCGACGAAGTCTTTGGGACCGACCACCCACGCAATTCGCCAGCCGGGGAGACGGAAACGCTTCGTGAGTCCGTCGATCAGAAGAACGTCTGTGGTTGGGGTTAGTTTGGTGTACGGAATTAGGGTCTGAAGGGTATCTATCATACCATCCTTGTTGACGTCGACGACGTTCGCAGCACCACTGATCGTCGATCCGTCGCAGCCCGTTGTGTAGTTGTATCCGCCGTAGAACTCGTCCAGGATGAGGGTCGCGCGGTCACGGCAGAGGTCCTGGATCTCCGCTAGCTCGTCTTGCGGCACGAAGTGGCCGGTGGGGTTACGGGGGTTGGAAGTCAGCAGCACTTGGGTGCCACGGGCGATTTCCTCAGCGATCTTGTTGGGGTGGATGTGGTAGTGGTCATCCTTTGAGAGGGGGAGGGGGATGGGAGCAATCTGCAGGAGAATCAGTAAACGATAACACACCCCAGCTCAGCTCCTCCAATGACATACGTTCTTGAACAGAGTCAACATCTCCGAGTACGCAGAGTAGTCGGGGATGGGGAAGGACAGGTACGAGTTGCCCAGGATGGCAGCAATGCGAATTAGACCGGCACGGCCACCGGGAACAATGCAGACATCCTCCCAGGTATACTGGCTCTCCTTGCCCTGGCGGTAGTGGTCGTTGTACAGACGAGCGACGGCGGCACGCAATGGCTTGATACCGGCGGTCGGGCCATACTCCCGGGCAGCGGAGGTGATGGGAATGGAGGTCGGGCGAGGGAAACTTCCCTCGATTTCGTCGTCGGCCTCGGGGGCTCCCTGGCCTAGGTTGGCCCAGCCGGTGGGATCCTCAGCGTAGCCATGCTCGGAGGCTCGCTCTGTGCACCAGACGACACCGGTGGAGGCACGAGAAGCGTCAAGGCCGGCGTGGGGTCGGTGACCTTCATGAGCGGCTCGAAATTGCCGATGGGTTTCTGATCGGAGTTCTGAAGGGGTTAAAAGTTAGACAAGTCATTTAGAAACGTGATGTTGTATACGCACCATTGTCCGTCAGGTCCTTGGTGGTCGATAACCGGCGATTCTCAGAGGGGCGCAGGATGCTTAGGCGGCGGCCGGAGAACGACATTCTTGGCGAGTCTTTGCTTTTTTGTATGAAATGCTTGCAGTCTCAATCTCTTTTATGAAAAGAATGATGATTTTGGGAAGTGGGAAGGGGGCAAAGTGAAAAAAATAAAAAATAAAATAAAAACAAGTCTACACCGAGCCGGGTTCCTTTTCAAAAAAGAGACAGCCAAATACTGGGCGACGATTCGACGAAATCACCGACCTCTGCTCTTTTCCTAATTCCCTCGGGCGTCAGGACCACCAGGCGCTCCGCCTCCAACACATTAATAGCGCATAGTTGGGGTATTTTATAAACAGTATTTTGCTCCAAACCGTAGCCGATATTGTCGGGGGCTACATGGGTAGAGGTATAGAAGTACATACAATAAACACTATACATATAGCTCTAGAGCTATGAAGCTATGAAGCTATAGCTACAGTTATAGCTATAGCTATAGCAAATCTGGCCCTGCCAAGAATTATCGGCGACCCGACTGCGGCATCCCGATCAGATAGGCAAGTGGATACGAATTGGGAAAAGGTCTTTGTATAATTCCATGAAACCCCAGAAAATAATAGGCATATACATCATATAGAAGCTTCGTACGTTCGTGGACATTGACTAGATCAGTAAAGAGATAACAATCCAAATGGGAACGCAAATTCAAAACAATGCAGGGACGTCTTTTTAGACATTCCCTTCACCTCGTCACCAGGACATCATTCATGCCGTAAACAAATCATTAGATGCTCGCACGGAGACGCCACAATCCAACTACATGTTTGCCACATGGCTCGCTGAAAGTCACAAAGAAGGGGAGATAGAGAGAAGTATCTCCCCCGAGAACGGCTGCTCAACAGTTTCAAGCCAATCCAGTTGGAACAATGAGGGTCAGGATGGGAAGAACGAGCGCCAAGGCGATGCAAAGCGTTGAGAAGACGGGGATCGATGCGATCCTCGCAGGGGGGAATCAAGGGAGGTATTAAGTCAAGAATGAGCGGGAAAGCAAAGACAACGAATAATCTAATCGACCACCTGGCAGTAGAGTTGAATCTCCCCCACCAAGCCCTTGGCGAGCATATCACGGTGTTGTTCCCGCCACTCCATGAAAGCAAGCTGGACCGCCTCGTCGCTATCAATCGTGACGAAATCACCGTCTTCGTCGCGGTAGCGCAGTCGAACGGTTTTGCTTCCGATGGACCGATCCGTGAACCGAGCGAGTTTGGCATCCACGCGGTCCGTCAGTGAACGGAACAAGATGTTGGTCGCAATTACAAGCGTGACATAGTTGTCGTCAAAGTTCACTTTGGCCTTGAGTTGAGTGGGCATGTAGTCTCCTTCCTCGGGCTCCTGGGTCAGGGGCGATGTGGCATGGTCGGAGATTTGCCCAGAGTGGCGGGTATCGTTATATTCCGGCTCATTGAAATGCGTGGTGTGGAGTTGGGGCTGGGTACGAATGGGGAGCTGGGTGTTGGTGGGCGAACCGTTCTGGCTGCGGCTGACGGGGGCTTTCATGTTGGCCATGTGCGCAGGAATCGGTGGCACGGGGACATTGTCCACTGTCTGCATAGTGTGCACTCCCATATAACGTCGTGACTCGGGATTGTTATTGTGATGGTGAATATCAGGGCTACTAGCCGAGCGCATCCGCTGGGTCATGCCATTTGCGGAGTGAGCCTGGGGGCCCGAGAGTGGAGGCAACGACGGGCGCTGAGCACCTCTTCCACTTGGCTGAGGTGGGAAATATCCGCCAGAGGTTGACCCTTCTCGTGATGTTACACGAGACAACGCTGGTGCTGTGTAGCGAAGGGAATCCTCATTCCAGACGGATGATGGAGTGGTGGAATTTGTATTCTGACGACTGAAGGAGAAGCCTGCAGATTGAGAACTCGATCTCGTGGACGGAGTCTCCGCCGTGGGGGAAAAGTAGGAGCTCATGTTTCGATCACCAGGGGACATGCTTCCGCTGCCGGAGAACTGAGTGTGCACCGAAAGCGTTGGATCAGTGCCCGCATAGCGCGGTCGAGTGTTGGGGTGAGGAACAGAGGTGGCGCTGCTACCGGTGGCAGATCGGGTTCTCAGACTAGTACTGGAGGCATTTCGGCTCATAGGGAATTCGGAATGATATGGATCTTTGCTGTTGGCGTCGTCGGTATCATACTCTTGTTGATACGGGTTGGGCATGTTCGCCATGCCCTCCATGTACGTGAACTCGCTGTCGGATGTACCAGTATTGCGCAAAGTGCGTCGCTCTGCTTGGATCGCCCGTTGGGTGTCAATGTCCTTGTACCAATTTCGCATGGTGTCTTCATTTGCATATCGGATGATAAAATTGTCGACAACACCAGGGTCCCCTTTCCAGAAAATCTGAATACGGTAGAGTCCTGTTGGAATCGATTAGAGGCATATCTCTTAACCTAACAAGCCAAGAGTAATGCTTACCAGGCTTTTGGAGACAAACGATATCTGTGACGTTGGCCATGTAGATTCGACCTTTCAGTTGAAGACGAGCCTTTCCTTTCGCAGTCAAAGACGGCTTATCTTTCTGCATCATAAGCTTTGACTTTTGCTTGTTGGGGTTGATATCTTTGCAACAGAGAAGTATTCGCTCGAAGAGATAGATATGGTACTAGGCGCCATGTTAGTGATGTTCCATTTCGGGGAACATGAAAGCGTAAGACGCAGAAAGTAAGACCGCGTACCTCTCTCTCGCTATCCTTTCCACTATCCCCCTTGACAACCTGGAAAGTGCCAAATCGAAGGAGATCTCCAAATGACTCCATCTTCAATGCTTTCCAGTCATCCACGCGCTCAGATAGATCAACTACCGCCGCAGCCAAATGTTCTTTGTGGATTGCCTCGTTAGCAAAGTCCAGCACATTCTGAATACAGTCGACTGCATGTGTGATATCGGCCTGGAGCTTCTCGTCTTCTAGTTGTTTGCGTAGCTCCTGAGAAGGTACAGCCATATTAGCTCATTGATCTTGAACCCAGCATTCAGCAAGCTTACCAAGAGCATCAGCGGGTATCGAGTCAAACGCTGGAAGGGTTTCACGAAGAATCCATTGAGCGTTTTCGGCTGAGCGACCATTTGTTGCAGATCTATGTGGCGTGGCGCACTTTGGATTTTGTCCCATTCCTTCATACAAGCTTCGTCACAACGCATCTGGTTGGCAATGAAAGGTTCATACTGCCGGAAAGCATCTTCATGCTGGAAGAAAAGCTCACCCCAGTTCTGCATTTCTTCTGGCAAGGCGTAGTGCTGCTCCATGCGAATCAGGAACCGTTGGGCAAAGTCTAGTAGGTTGTTTAAGTTGAGGAAAATCTGGTGGCTCGCATCACCTGTCAAAGCACCCGTCTCTTCCAGTTCCTTCTTGAGGGCTTGGAGATTTTGCAGATGATGAACATAGTCACGCTCCGTTTCCAGAAGTTCCTTTAGAATATGCTCCCGCTTGGTAAGCTTCACATTGGCCTTCGCGGGAGCCTCTAGAACTTCAGATTGCTTTAATTGACCTTGCATTTCGAGAATGTCCACGACGCGGTTGACCATTTTGATCACTTTGATGAAGCCGGTGGTGCTCTCGCCGTAAAGGTCGGTGATCAAAAAGCAATCCTGCTGAGGGAATGCCAGGTCTTGTAAACAGGCCTGTAGGAATTTGAAGGTTGCCGCTTTTGGACGCTTCGCCTCAGTTACCTTGCCAGGATCAATTTCTAGTGGCTCATCGGGACCAGATGCATTATAAATGCTCAACAGCGGATAGCCATTTCTAAGGCAATTCCACAAGGAAGCCACCGGATCTGTATTTCCTCTCATGCGATCATCATCATCCATCTCTTGCAGGTATGACTCGAAGTTGGGAACTTCGGATAGCCGCCTCTTCAAATTGACGCAGCTCTGGTAGATCGATTCTCCACCGCGGCGATTGATAATGTTATCCTCGGCGACCGGAGCGCCGCTCATGGTTGAAGAGTCAATCATATCGAATTTCCTCGAGGTCCAGATATAGATGAGTTAGACCAGCCAGGCTCAACTTAAATCTGCACAGCAGACCCAAGCGGGATAGGTTCGGAGGGATCGACAAGCGTCGGAAATAAAGAGATGACGATCATGAGTTCCCCGGTTGGGTGTGAGCTGCGTGGTGCAGGGAGGTGTCAATCAAGAGTTTCGCTCGGAATTCCGCGGGGGGGCAACAGCGATCCGATCGGTACTCGGTCGCAGGCGTGATCGATTTAAATGCGTTTCCCGGGGAAGTGCTCTCGAACGTCAGAGACAACAGGTGATAAATATATAGATATGTTTGTTTGAACCGATAGCGCGGGTATCAAATACGATACACTGTCACTTCCTGGAGGAAAAGGAGGGGCTCGAGGAATATATTCCGACCTGCAGCCAACCCCAATCGATGGGGTGTTGGGATTCAAATGTTTAGATGACCGCTGCAGCCGGGCAGGCGAGTCAAATCAGATAAAGGAGAGTTCGGAGGAACACCTTTGCGAAAGGGCCAGTCACTAGGACTCAGCGGAGGACAATCGACGTCCCGAGTAAAAAGGGGGGGCGCACGGAATGATAGTATAAGCGAAGCTACAGCAAGACGAACTCGGCAGTTAGAACGAGGCCAAGAACCAAAAATGACAAGAGCAAGCACAACGAAAGTTCTGCTGATGAAACAGAGAAATAGGATCCTTGGAGAGAGGGTGAGCCGAAGGAGTCTGTTCAGTTGCCTCAAAGGGTTTAGCGTGTGTTTTATGGGGCGGTGTGGTGTGGAGAGGGGCAGTTCTTGCTTGTGTCATCCACCTTGGAAGCCCTGGAGCCCTGGAGGCACCAGGGCTAGGGCAGCCCAGGCCCCTGGGGCATGGGGAGGACTAGAGGGAGAGAAGGGAGAGTCCTGGAGTTATCCCAGCGTAACGCGATTTACATAGGACAATCGTATGTACCTTTTATATGGGGCTCGCATACAAAAGGTACATTCAATGCACAAGATAACATTTGAAGATCATAACTAACTGTACTTACTATGAAACGTTTCTGCTCTAGAGCGTCATTATCTCTTGTCTTTAGCGCCTACAAATGGTCTGTGCGATTGTAAGACAGCACTTGGGATTTATCGATTCCCTTCGTAACAGCTATATTAGCACCCATTTTCAGAATGCAATTAGTGCTATCCATTTTCTATACAAATGTAGACACTGGGTATCCCCTCTAACCATAGCTATGGTCTAGCCCTGCAGAATATAGGGGAATCTGGATCTAATAGAACAGGCTAGGTGATAACTATGAGATGCTCACAACATACTTCTACGGCCATACAAGACTATACGACACATTGGGGGAATCGGCCCCTCTGTTTTCTTAGAGGCGTTAATAGACTCGTCTTTGCCAATACCTGATTTTCTCATGAAGTAGCTAGGTACCTAGGTAAGCAACTCAGTACCTAGGTATGTTTTGCTATAAACTCCAACCACGTGACTCCCCCGTTCATTCCAAAGTACCATGCGCGCCTCCAGGGCTACCTAGGTACCTACAACATATGTACATAATCAAACATATTTATTATTACTGTACTTCGAGTGATAAGAGACTCTTAAAGGCGACTCCACATGTAAATTGAAATTCTACTTTTTCTTTTCTTTTTACAATTCGGAAAAGTTGAAGTTCCCCTCTTCTTTTCATGCGACTTGAAGTTCGCGATAATTGTGCTCTATCAATCTTTAGGGTGGGCCTCGCCTCGTCCAAACGTGACGTGACATGCACCGATGCCAACCCGTCTGCTCAACCTCCTTCCTTTGCCCAACAGTCTTGCAAAGAACCCTACCCTCATTCATTAATTCTCTATACTCTCTTCGCGGAAAGTTATTGCGGGATTTCGCACCCATCGCGCAACGCCATTGATCTCGGCGTTCGACTCATCAACTCGGCGCAGACCCCTCTGAAAACCCGCATCAATGGAGGGTGAGCCCTTGCCCTTGCCCGACGCTCCTGATGCTCCTGGTACTCGAATCTCCCCTACACTACAATTGCAGACAACTACCGTCCCCGAGTTCCCAGCGCTTTCTCTGTCGCCCTCCTTTAAGCTAGATGAAGGCTACTCGGATGATACTCGAAGCCAGGCCGACAAAGATCTCGGATCGGACAATGTCATGGCGCTTCCAAATTGGGTGCTCGCCCAATCCGAGGCCGGCAGAGCTGGTAAGATATCCCTTTCCCTTGGTCCCTGTGGTAATCGCTACGAGCGCGAAGCATCGGCCGCTTTTGCTTGTCACTTTGCGATTTTTCCTTGCTAACCGATGGTTTCCCACCTCCAGAGCTTGCATACAGCCTTCTTCGGTCTCTTCGAACCTCCAGTATCGCCGCAGTAGTTGATCGACTTAACCCTATCCTCCATATTGACCCATGTGTCAGGCTTCCCCCGGAAGTCACATGGGAGATCTTCACCTACCTCGACGCTCGGACGCTCTTGAATGCCTCGCTTGCGTCTCGTTCATGGCGTGAACGTATCCTTGACTCAGGTCTATGGAGATTCCACTACATCCATGAAGGTTGGGACATGGACACCAGCGCGATTCGTACGTTTGAACAAGAACATTCTGAGGCCATGTCGCCTCAGGCTCGAAAGTCCCGCCTACGACACTCGGAACCAGATCTCGGGGAACCTAAGCAGAAAAAGCGCGTGCCGTCTACTTGGCTCGATTCCCGAAGCGGTGGAAACCCAAAGCCGACCGTGTTTGGCCCCGAGCCTCCGGTGGCCGACAGTGAAGGTGATCACTACATGACTGATGATGACGATCAAGCTGCACCTTCGTCAACTGACGACCCGGAGTTCACTTTGCCGACGAATATCTCCCAATCTCCTTCGCCACTCTACCCACCTCTACGCTCGCATCTACTCATTCGGGATACCGATGGAAGCGCTAAAGTCAACTATTTCCATATCTACAAGCAACGCAGGCGGCTCGAAGCAAATTGGCATCAAGGCCGATACACCAATTTCCAACTTCCTGACCCGTCCCACCCAGAAGAAGCCCACCGGGAATGTGTATATGCGATCCAGTTCGAAGGCCGGTGGCTAGTTAGTGGGAGCCGAGACAAGACTGTGCGAGTCTGGAACCTGGATACCAAACGACTGTGGCATCCCCCGCTGGTGGGACATATCAAGTCCGTCCTTTGCCTGCAATTTGATCCTCAGCCCGAGGAAAACATCATCATCTCCGGCAGCAGCGACAAGTCCGTCATTGTATGGAAGTTCTCCACCGGAGAAAAGATCCATCAAATTGAACAAGCGCATACTGACTCCGTGCTCAATCTCAAATTCGACCATCGCTACCTTGTAACATGTTCCAAAGACCGAACTGTGAAGGTATGGAACCGCCGGGATCTTCTGCCGAACAGCAAGGATTATCCGCGTATCTGTCATGGATCAGGTGCCACATACCCTACATGGATAGTAGATCTGAACGCGGTTGCACCGAACGTTCTTGAAGCTGGAATTGCGCGTGAGCAATACAAAGCCCTAGAGCCTTACACCTTGCTTATGACCGTGGAAGGACATGGAGCCGCCGTGAATGCGATGCAGATCCATGGTGATGATATTGTGACGGCGTCTGGGGATCGAGTGATCAAGGTCTGGAACATCCGCACTGGTGCTTGCTCGAAGACCTTGCTGGGTCACGAGAAAGGTATCGCATGTGTTGAGTTCGACAGCCGAAGAATCATCAGTGGCAGCAATGATAACTCTGTTCGCATCTACGATCATGCCACCGGAGCTGAGGTGGCGTGTCTGCGAGCTCATAGTAATCTCGTGCGCACCCTTCAGGCAGGGTTTGGTGATGCTCCGGGAGCCGATGAAACCTTGCGCGGAGAAGCGCGAGCATGTGAAGCTGCGTTCTTCGCCGCGCAAGAGGCCGGATTGGACGTCGACATGGGTCATCGGGAGCAACGCCGCAATGGCTACCAACCGAACACTGCTGGATCACGGGACCCTCGCGATATCCCTGCTCTGGGAGCAAAAATCCCACCGGGTGGCGGAGGTAGTAGCTGGGCCCGTATCGTGTCCGGTTCCTACGACGAGTCAATCTTAATCTGGCACAAAGACCGTGATAACAGGTGGATAACTGATCATCAACTGCGACACAGTGATGCCCTCGCCAATTCCGCTCGTGCGAGCCTCAGCCAAGTGGCACGAACCACTGTTGCGGCCCAGGCTCAACACTTGCAAGCAGCGCAGGCTCTGGCGGCACTTGGGCAAAATGCCAATGCCAACCCCCACGCTGGTCGTGCCAACCCACAATTTGTGCCTCCTCTGGTTATCAATGCCCTGCCACTCAACCCACCTCCTGCTCATCATCATCATCACCACCATGGCCATCAGCGTCGACTTCAAGGGTCCTCGACAGCTGCGAGGGTGTTCAAACTCCAGTTTGACGCACGGAAGCTCATCTGTGCCAGTGTGGACCCTCGCATTGTAGGATGGGATTTCGCCTGCGATGATGAAGATATAATTGAGGCGAGTCCATTCTTCAAGGGGCTTTAAGCTTCCTCTCGCCTATACGCCACGCCTTTTAATACCAGCATCTGTTCTTGTTTTACTTCGGTGCACCTCCTGCATCGCCCTTTACTGGGCGCGAATTGTGAACTCTGACGAAGAGACGACTCAATTCATTTGACGATTTCCTATTATTAGCATCCATGCGATCGCGTTGTGTTTCCTTTGCCTGGTGCATTGTTACTTGCTTTCCCGCTTTCCCTCTATTTCCCCGGGTCCCCTTGTTCTCTCCTTGTCCTTCTTCCCAATGTTGTGTCATATACATATGATGGGCCCTTGCTTTCCGTTTAATGATGTATTTCTTATCTTGACTTCCGTGTTAGGAGTCATTGCAGGCTATCCCATTCTCATATCTCTTTCGGAGTTTCTTTTTTATCTTCTTTTTCGATCTCATTGTTATCTTCTTGCATGGCGCCGGTGTGGCATTTGATCCATAGCATTATGACTAGCATCAATCAGAAAGGTTCGAATCTCAAGACAATCTCATGTGTATAAAACCAGGCTTGCCTCCATCTCAATTGGGAGGGCATCAAATCTTATGTGACTCATAACTATACCCCGCAATATCCATGGATATATATAACTTGGAAGTTCTCCCGGACTCACACCTATTCCAGGTTAACTTCATCCACCTCACTTCATTTCTACATAACATGGCTGTCCCGAACCCAGACTACCACCTCATCGGGCTACACACCCGCTACTCCAGTAAGCAACATGCAACAGACCATACATACACCAGACCTAACAAGCCCTCTTCAAATAGGCTGGACAGCACGCGTCGAGGCAGTACTAGAATACTTCCAGATCCCCCATACACGCCAATTCATACAGCTCTCCGAAGTACATACCTACATCCTCAACACAACCCCAGCCAAGTATAATACACTCACTCACAAAAAAACAAAACAAACAACAGATAAAAGCCTGTTCCCCAACAGGTCTGGTCCCAATTCTCCAATGCCACTCCCTCCCTTCAACAACAATAACAGACTCCCTCGCCATCTGCGAATTCCTCGCTGAATCAAACCCAACCCTCCCCCTCTGGCCCAAAGACCGCCACCTGCGCGCCCTAGCCCGCAGCACCACAGCCCAAATGCATTCCGGCTTCCCAGTCCTGCGCAATACCTTCCACACAAACTTCCTCGCCAGGTACACGGGCAACGTGCCGATCCCAGACGGCGCGGCCGCGGAGATAGCGCGTATGTTGCGGATCTGGGATTCGGCGCGGAAGGCGACGGCAGAGCGACTTGGGCAGCTGGGGGAGGTTGATGAAGGGTTTTTGTTTGGTGGGTTTAGTATTGCGGATGCGTTCTTCTGGCCGGTTCTTTGGGTGGGTTTCTTTCTTCCTTTTCCCAACAAAAATCCTAGAAGTAATCTGGGCACCGGCTGATCTTCGGATACAGCGGTTCCGCTCTTATGGCCTTTCGCTAGATGGGGCTGGGCCTGATGTGCTGGCGTGGATGGCCAAGATGTGGAATGATCCGGTGTTTAAGGCGTTGGGGGATAGGTACTATGCCCAGGCTGAGGATCCGCAGACCTGTATTCCGCATTATGATGATATTTTCCGGGATAGGGATGACGTGCAGTATGGTTTGTTTCCGAGGGATTGGACTTTTTCGGTTTCTGGGTGATTACGAGGATTGATGATTGACCCGAGTATACGGAATAGAGGTCTAACCTATACTAAATACATGCGTCTATGTGATTGCGAAGGGCTTGAAAATGTTTCCCATTATAGCTATGATAGCAAACAATCATGATTCTGTGCATCTCATGTTCAAAACAAGATATCCATCGATCTACCTGGAACTTGCCTATTTGGCTACTCGGCCGTTTCAATGGCCAAGTCAGATTCGAGTAATTCTCCGGCAGAGCTTCCTCTGGGCTGACTCTGAGCTGACTCCGATTACATTTCGACTTCCCCGTGGCCGCTCTCTCTGATTTTACTTGACGTACAGGGTGAGTCAAGGGGGATCTATGTGCTCCATACGGAGCACTGAGCACTTCATCCATATTAGTCCATATTAGTCCCTAAAGGGGAATGAATCCGGCCCCACAGTGCGGTGTAGTCCACTTTAAGATCAATCTAGTTAGCTCTATATAGTTAGTTAGCTATGTACATAAACTAGTGCGTATACTAGTATACATATACCGAGAGGACTAGTTCCGGCATATCTCCATGGCTTCTCCATAGATTCATCCTCTCCCTAAACGCAGTCAGTTTCCTCTCGCCTTCCAAGTCCCAAGATTAAGCACCTATAGTATCCATGCAAAACTTGCCAGAGGCTCAACAATTTCTTTGGTTGGTGGATCTTGTAAATGCGGGAGTTTCAAGCTTGCAGACACAGCCACAATGCCAAAAGCTTTCGAATCTTGGCATCTTGGCTTTTCGCATTTTCAATATAACTGTGCTTTGGTATTGGCTACGCAATGAAGCGCCAAGACGGAAAATAAGGTGTTAGAAAATGTTTTATGTTCCTGCGGAAGGTCGATATCCGGCCCGGATTATGACCCAGGCCCTGCATTACCTTGTAGGAGTCGTGGGGTAATTCCATCCAGTCAGAGGTCACAGAATTCCTTCATGGATATTGAGGCGTCCTGCAGTTAGGGTGTATGTGACTGAAACAGCACGGGGTAGGTCCTGTCTTGTTGGAGCAATTAGAGCTCCAAAAGGTATAAAAGGCTCCTTGTCGACCCTCGATTTTGATCAAACGTCCAGCATCAACCATCAATCGAACAAAATGCACTCCAGCGCTATCCTCCTCGGTCTCATTGGCATTGCCAGTGCCCAGACTCTCAACATCCCCTCTCGCGTGGGTGACATTGTCTCTCTGCCTTCTCCTAGTGAAATCTCTGGCGATGTCGACCTGGGCAACGGCGAGTACGACCGTGGTCGTGCCTGCGACAGTGATGAGGACACTGGTATGCCCATATCAAAAACGAGAACCAGACAACAGAGCTAACCGGATATAGGCGATGACAACGCCGTGTTCATCCTGAAGGACGGCGCATCCCTGAGCAACGTCATCATTGGAGAGAACCAGCTCGAGGGCATCCACTGCGAGGGATCCTGCACTCTGACCAACGTCTGGTTCCGCGATGTCTGCGAGGTGAGTAACGAGTAATCCCATGATTGACCTGGTCCACCGATACTAACGCGTCCCCATAGGACGCCATCTCCATCGTCGGAAACGGCGATGCCCTCATCAAGGGTGGTGGCGCCCAGGAGGCCAGCGACAAGGTCATTCAGCACAACGGTGCCGGAACCGTCACCATTGACGGATTCACCGTTGTCAACGCCGGTAAGCTGTACCGCTCCTGCGGCAACTGCAGCAACAACAAGAGCAAGAGCCCCCGTCACGTGGTCGTCAAGAACGTCCAGGCCTCCGGCGTCTCTAGCTTGATTGGAATCAACTCCAACTACGGCGATACCTCCAGCGTCAGCGACACCTGTGGATCTGATGTCAGCCACGTGTGCCAGGAGTACGAGGGTGTTGAGAAGTCTGAGGACCGTGAGAGCCCCAAGCTCGATTCGACTGATTCCTGCAAGGGCCAGACTTCTCTTTCCTCCTGCTAAATTCGGATTGATTTGATCCGATGGAAAGAGGCATGGGTGTGGGCCACTGGCTATCGAGAAGGGGGGATGGAATATGAGAGGAGATTGTGGACAAACGTATAACTAGGGCAGGCCTCAGGATCATCACATCTCCACGGGACCGAATCTCTGATTATGTAGCTATATCAATGTCATTGAAAACAGTGTCAGAAAATCCCTGAAATCCCCCGTAAACAGTAAACGTGTATGCTACTAATTTCAAGAGATAAGGTAACGGTAAATGTGCTGATAATTGGGTTCATACACCTACTTCGAGCATAGCTATTTTCTTATTGGGCAAACTCCAGGGCTATTTCGTTGTACTCCGTGATAGTGTAGAATATTTGAATGCTCCAACGGCTAAATCTGACATGCTAGTGTCTTTCAACGTCCTACGGCACCGATGATCCATGTTAGATCGTATTACTGTGGATCTGCGCGGGCTGTGGAATCTCAAGGGACAATGAACCTAGCTATTCTAGAAATCATTCTGGACACAAGGCCTCAGCTGGGGAAAAAAGAAAAGAAAAGGCATTGTACAAGACCAGCCTTATTCGAGCTTGGAGATGATATCGAGAGTACGCCAAGACGTGGCAGAGGAAATCCGGTACCGTATGTACAGAAGCAAGGTGGGAGAATACGTTCGAGTTAATGATAAGACTATGTATCCAGCAAGACGTTTGCGCATTGAGCATTCATAAAAGAAAGAAAACAGCACCACAGTAGCAATCCAACAGGTCGTGGAGACGCATATACTTCAACGAAAGATTATACAGCGGCAGGGTTCACAAAGGCTGGGAACATGACACCATACAGAGATGAGATCCATGCCTGGAAGCCATGGATATGGGTATTCCCCTCACTGTTTTCATTCTGAGATGCAGTAGGCGATGCCTGGCTTTGGGCGGTTACATATGTGTCCCGCGAGCTGGTTGCCCCGAGCGAATCATCCGACTCCTCGTGGCCGCATGAGCAGCAGCAGAGGCAAGTATGGGATTTCAGCCAGGACAAAATGTCCGGACATACCGGCGTGTTTGCATGAGAACCTTCATCTGCACCGCCGCCACAGACAGCCATGGTGATGACCGAATGCAGCCGCGATGGATTGGGAGGGAGATGATCTCCTGTTGCTCTGGTCCCTTGGGCAGAAGATCCCGCTGAATCCGTAGGGCCGTTTGATCCAGCCAAATTGCGTGATAGACTGAGAAGTGCAGTGGCCCTGGGCCGCGGTGGACGGTTTACCACAGCAGGGGCCGGGTTCGTTAGTAAGGGTCTAGACGAGGACGTGGTCACAGGCTGGGCGCGCCTGCTTGGGTTTCCTCCGGGACCGCCTTTTGTGTGTGTGGCTTCAAAATAAGGATCATGACTTGTATCTGCGGCTTCGTGGCGGGCAATCGGAAGATTGCGTTGGTGGAAAGGGTGGTCATGTAGCGGTCGACCGACATGCATTCCATGGCCACTTTGTCGATGTGGGAACCGGCCCTGTACCAGCGTGCCATCCTCAGCTCTTCCTATACCATTGACGGAAATTCCACTAGCATGAGACGCAGAAGACGGCAAGCCAAATAGTCTCCTTAGTGTGTCGCTATACGAACCGCCACGCTGACCAGCAGGACCACCACCTTGCAAGTTTGCGTGTGACCGTGCACTATTGGCTGGGATCATGAACCGTTGGGAGATGCTCATAGCCTCTGATGTGCCGAAGGAGGGAAGGCCAGGGGGTGTAGGCGTTCTTTCTGGCGGTGGATATCGAGGTTGGACGGTCGTTACAGCAGGTCCCAAGCTCCCAGGCCATCTAGGCCTACGGACACTACCATCGTCGAGGGAAAGAGCCTTGCGACGCAAAGACTGATGGGAGTCTGGCACCGATGTCGTTCCACTCAAATCAGGTCTCGACCGGTGTGTGGCTTGCCAGTACTGGTCGGATAACAGCTTGGTGTGATTCCCAAGCTTCCCTATGATTCTCTGTCGCCTTCCTCGCCTGGCTGGCGCATTGATAGGAGTATGATCATCTTGCGAATCTGTAGGAACGAATCTGGCCATGTTTACCGCTAAGCCTTGCTCGTGAACGGGGTTCTCGTTGAGGAGAGACGCATAGAAGCGAGGGCTGGATTCATTTGGCGTGGTGACTCTGATCGCGTTGTATATAGATCGTTCATCGCTTAGGACGGACTCAGATGAGTCGGGGTTATCGTATGCTGAAATGGAGTCGGAATCGTGTCTTCTCCGTCGGAGGTTCTGTGATGCTGAAAAAGACTGCGAATGAGCGTTACTGGACTGATCGATTCTTCGGGAAATCATCTTGAAGGCAAAAGAGCGAAGCCTCAAGATTAAGATATAGGAGAGAGAGAGAGAGGAAAAGGTGGGAATATCAAAGATGAGTATGTGATTTCCTCGAAAACCCTCATCGTGCCTGCCGAGATCAAGCCAAACGAGAATATTATACAAAACAGTCTATATGTACACTCTTAAATGAATATGCGCTCTAAACCCGAAAACGTTGAATGTCATGATCATAATGGAGTGCCACCTGGGCTGGGCATTGGCTTGCCAGTCACCTGGGCGTGCTCCTTTCTTAGGGCTCGCAGCAATCCCTCAATCCTGCGACGCTCTTCTTGTTCGGCCTGGGAGGTGTCAGTTAGTTCGAAAAGACAGAAAGGTACAATACAACTTACCCTCAGTATCTTCATGTTCTCGTTGCGCGTGTCACGCATCATCTTCTTGAACTCATTCTTGAGCACCATGGTAGATGTCGTCTCAGAAGTGCCATCGCGGCCTATGGATGTGGGACTACTCAAGTTCATCCAGCTAATACGTTCTTCTGCCAGTTGTGTCTCGAGTTGCTCGCAACGATCCCGAAGACTGTCAATGAAACTTTCGAAGCGCTCGCGTTCCTTCTCAAACTCGATGCTGGCTTTCGTCATGGCTTCGTAGTCATCGATGGTCTCGCGAAGTTCTCTTTCAAGAGTATCCGCCCGCTGCTGAAGATCGCCACCTCCTCGCTGGCTCTTCAGAGCAGCCAGTTCTTCGGTGAGCTCGATATTTCGCGTAACCAGTGCATCATTCTCCCTTTGGATACTAGGGTTGGCAGCCACCTCTGCTGCGCGTTCAGCTCGAGTACCATAAGCACCATCCAGCTCTGCTTTGGCCATCGTCAGTTCAGTTGTGACCCGCACAATCTCGCCTTCAAGCTCAGTCAACTCATTCTGCAGGCGAGTGGCGTTGTGGTCGGACTCCGCGCGTTGATCATCCGCTTCCTTAATACGGGCATCAGATTGAACTCGAATCTGTTGGATTGCGGCTTCGAGTTGAGCAACCTCTTGCTCTGCGCGGTCACGGGCACCCCTAACTTCCTCGGATCTAGAATCGCTATCGTTCTGCAGTGTTTCAACGAGGCTCTGCAGGCGTTGAACCTCGTTCTCCGCGCGGTCCCGGGCTTCCTTGACGTCCTCGCCTCCAGTATCGGTGTCATTTTGCAAAGTCTCAATAACGCCATGTAGACGCTTGACTTCGTCTTCCGCACGATCTCGGGCCTCTATGGCCTCTTTCAACTTAGCATCGGTATCATTCTGCAACGACGTAATGGCCGCCTGGAGACGCTTGACTTCATCTTCCGCATGGTCGCGAGCCTCTCTGGCTTCTTGGCTCTTAGCGTCGGTATCATTCTGCAGCGATGCAATGACGACCTGTAGACGCTTCACTTCGTCTTCCGCATGGCCGTGGGCCTCTTTGGTCTCTCTGACCTCTTCACTCTTAGCATCGCCATCATTCTGCAAAGATGTAATGATGACTTGCAGGCGCTTCACTTCTTCTTCCGCATGGTCGCGGGCCTCTCTGGCCTCTTCGCTCTTAGCATCAGTATCATTTTGCAATGATACAATGACGGCCTGTAAGCGCTTGACCTCACCTTCTGCGCGGTCGCGGGCATTACTGACTTCCTCGGATTTGGCATTGTTGTCTCTCTGCACATCGTCGATGTATTGTTGCAGGCGCTTGACCTCAGCCTCTGCTTTATCTTGGGCTTCTCGGGCTTCGCTGACTTCGTTGATCCTGGCATCAGCTTCGGTGTGCAACGAGGAAACAACGCTTTGCAAACGCGCGACTTCGCCCTCGGCCTGAACTAGAGTCGCCTTGGCTTCGTCCTGGGAAGAGCCATTGTGGCGCATTGCGTTGAGCTGTTCCATCACAAGAGCCAGCTCGTCGCGACTGGCGTTGGCTTCACGCTCAGATACTTCAAGATCTCTGCGAACATGGGTCAACTGTTCCGTCAGGTCGCCGATATGAGCATCGCGTTCGGCGTCCGACTTGGAGTTGAGCTCGCGTTGCTGCTGGATTTGCGTGGTGAGAATACTCTTCTGTTCAAGCACTCCATCCACTCGACTCTCCAGGCCATCTACACCAGCCTGAAGGTATGAGAGTTGTTCTTCCAGCCCCTCGCCGTGAGACGCGTCAGGGGGCGGAGGCAAGGTTGGCGAACGGGTCAAACCAAACCGGTCAACAATGGTTTGCACTTGGTTGTTGATTTCGGTGAGTTGGTGTTTCCAGGTGCCCTCGGCTTCAGGGGCGATATCGCGAGCAGCCGTAGGAGCCGGAACGTCTCCCCTATGTAAGACGATATTATTCATGCCATTCTTGATATACTCCAAGTGAGCGTCGACCGTTGCTGTAGGATTGACGGGCCCTCCACCGCCTGACAGCTGCGGAGGAGGATCGATGAATTCACCCGGATTAGACTGTATCATCATGTCATGCATGCGCCCGCTAAGTTCCTCCAATCGGCGTTCTGTGGCCTGCATGGCCTCGGTATTCATTACGGCGGCCGCGTTGGTCTCGATCTTCCCGTTCACGCCAAAGTTATCCAAATGTTCGGTTGTCCGGTAAAGACTGCGATCGTCGAATTTGTGATCATCATAATCGCCATCCGAAGTGCGAGCAGGGTTCTTGGGACCTTTCTTGAGACCCTTGTGCGTGATCTGCAAGACACCGGCAGTGTGCTCCAACAAGCGCTGGGTGATCGTCTGAGACCTTTTCTCCAGCTTCCAGAGTTCCTGCGCCAGCTCCTCACATCGCCGCTGGCTGACCGCGAGTTCGGAATCGCTCTTGTCGAGGGCCTCGGAAGCCCCACTACGACCAAATATACCCCGGCTCATCCGGTGCGAGTTCGAACTGCCATTGGCGCCGTATTCGCCGCTGCTCCGCGGGCTGGGCGGGCTGTAGAGCCTACCGAGAGACTGCGCCGCGTCACGCAGTTTGGTTTCAAGCGCCAGTTTCCGTTTCGTGCCATGGATGCGCGTGGAGAGCAATGTGACTTCCTTCTTCAGCTCTTCCACCTCCTCGAGGGATAGGACTTCGTAATTCGTGCTATCCCCTATGGCGGTTTCGGTCAACAGGTACATGGCCACGGGGTCGTTGGCGTTCAGGAGAACCGAGCTTCGCGGGTGAGTCGGGTTGAGCTGCCAGAAATGAAGTGGCCATGGTCAGCTGGAGTCCCAGATTGGCGTGTTGTGTCTCTACTTACTGGGTTGTATCGTGACCGCTCCTCATGTTGAGGGTCCATAGCATCCCGATACCCGTCCACGAGTGTCTTTCCGTGCGGTGGCACTGGAGCTGGAGCATCGGAGGCGGTCATGGTCGAGAGATACCGCGGGTCCCCGTAGGAGGATAGGCTGGAGCGCATACTGATATTCATGGTCGTTCAATGGCCGAGGTCTCTCCGAGTAGAATGGTCAGGGGAAATTCAGGAACGGGTGTCAGGCATCATGAATCCAGGAGTTTGCGATCGGAGGGAAATGTAGTAGGTCTTAGTTGGGAGAATAGTGGAAAGGGATTGTATATTTAGCAAAGGTAGTGATCCTAAATAAAAGATGGCGGGGAGTGAAGGAGGAACACACACACGATCGGCATCGCCTTAGAGTTCAGAGTTCAGCCACGGCAATTTCTACATAAAATGATATGTTCGATCGAACACTCCGTACGGAGTACATATGTAGAATATGTGTATATTGTACACGTAGATATGGATATCATAGAGGGAGTTACCCCTGAATACGTATACGAGATAAGTTCCAAGGTCATTTCCACTTTCTTTGTCTCAGATGATTTCAGAATCCACTATATTGTAGATATAGTACTTCGCAACAACTCATCTCTAATATCCTACATTTATAATTTAATATAACATCTCACATGGTTCAACAGTCAACCCCGCTGTGTACTTCCAGTACTAAATAGTACTTGTGCAATGCAACGTCCCAGTAGGGCTGATCAAGTACCGCCAAGTACCCCCGGGTTCGCGTGCCTCGGATCCCCCAGAGTGACATAGAAAAGGCCAAGAGACTAAAAAGATGTGATATGCCCGCTTTGTTGCATTTCCTTATAGAAGCCCGCACAGAATGAATCTGGTCTGTCAGAATTCGCTGTGGACATGTCGACTTTTGAGCGCTCTCCAACTACCGAGCAGGGCTCTCGGCCTGTCTACAAGGTCTATAAGCGACGCTTCTGGGGCCTGGCACAGCTGGTATTGCTGAATATCGTCGTCAGTTGGGATGTATGCGCTACCTCACGATTGATCCATATACCGACCTTGCATGTTGCTGACTCACATATACAGTGGTTGACCTTCTCGTCCATCTCGACAACGGCCGCGGAGTACTTCGATGTCTCAGAGAGCGCCATTAACTGGATGAGCACTGGCTACCTGTTCGCCTTCTGTGTTGTCAGCCCGTAAGTATGCATACGTCGCCGCTTTGAAAAGCAAGAGAAAGCAAGAGAAAAAAGATCCGCCCCAGGTATCCCATTCATTAACAAGATTCCCAGCATCGTCATCTGGATCCTGAACAAAGGCGGCCCCAAACCAGCCATAATCACCACCGCCACGCTCCTACTAGTCGGAAACTGGCTCAGATATGCCGGCACCAGAGCGAACGGCGGCATCTACGGGCTCGCGATGTTCGGCCAGATCCTAATAGGGTTCGCGCAACCCTTCTGCCTCTGCGCACCAACCCGATACAGCGAGCTTTGGTTCTCCGACAAAGGCCGTACAAGTGCAACAGCAGTCGCCAGTCTCGCGAACCCACTCGGCGCAGCCCTGGGCCAGCTAGTCGACTCGGAGTGGGCGTCGAAACCCTCCGATATTCCAAATATGGTCCTGTACATCTCAATCATCGTACGTGAAACCCAACCCCCGAAGAAATCCCAACCCACCCATTGGTCCTTCTCCCCCTCGCTCACACCATGTAAATCAATAGTCCACCGTCGCAGCAATCCCATCATTCTTCCTCCCAGCATCACCACCAACACCCGCAAGCGCGTCCTCCGCGAAGCCGCACACGCCACTAGGCGCAGCAGTGCGCGAACTAACCCGCACGCGGGAATTCTGGCAGATCTTCATCCCCTTCTCTGTATACGTGGGCTTCTTCAACAGCGTCTCCTCACTGCTAAACCAAATCCTCAGTCCGCACGGGTTCTCGGAGACAGAAGCAGGCATCGCAGGCGCCATCCTGATCGTGGTGGGACTGGTCGCGTCGGCAATTATGTCACCGATAACAGACCGGTACAAGCACTACCTTGGCAGTATCCGGGTGCTAGTTCCTGTGGTGGCCGTCACGTATATCGGGCTGATTTTCGCGCCGGGCAGTGCGGCAGGAATCCCGCCTTCGTATGTGGTTATGGCGCTGCTGGGCGCGGCCTCGTTCGCGATGCTGCCTATTGTGCTAGAATACCTGGCTGAGATTACTTATCCGCTCTCGTCGGAGATTGGGAGTACCATCTGCTGGACGGGTGGACAGTTGCTTGGTGCGTGTTTCATTCTTATTCAGGATGCGTTGAAGGCTGGGGATGGGGCTGCGCCACCGTATAATATGCGGAATGCGTTGATATTTGCGGCTGTTGTTGCTGTTGTGGCTGCGCCGTTTCCCATGACGATTGGGCTCTTTGGGCGGGCTGTTCATCGTCGTAGGTGGGATGTTGATCGCGGCGTTGAGTTGGAGCAGGTTGGGGAGGAGGCTGGGCCGGTTGATAATGTTAAGAGGGTCAGGTCTGATGAGTCTGCTGCGGATACCGATACTCTGATCAAGACTTGAGGACTATGTCGCTATCAGGGTTCTTTGTTTCTGTTGGCCCTAGTCAGCTCAAGTTATAGCCCATTTATGTTACCCTAATATCTCGAATTCGTGCTCACCCATAGCGGCTTGATGCGATTTGGGTCGATATATTAGTCCTGGTTGACGACCTGAGCAAACTTACGTATCGATAATTCGGCCATGACAATACTGAACCGAGTTATATGATTCTTGTAGCTGGATGACCGCTATAAGCCTAGCCTACCAGAGCACAATGCCAACCTAAACAGATGAGATTCGTTTTAAAACAAGAGAATAAACAAAGCACAGTTCGAACAGGCGGAAGACCAGCTATCTGTACACGCAAGGCTGAAAGAGGAGGGCAAATGATCTATTATTCTTTGTTGCTGCCTCTGAGCCCTCCCCCCCTACCTTGAAAACACAATACATATGCGCACACATACGCAAGGAACAATCAGAAACAAAATTTCATGTTTCTGGATCGATCCTGCGTTCTCAATCCAAGGCGGCAAGCTACCAGGCTATCAATCCACCTTGGCAGCCATCATAAAAGTGGGATCGGTTTTTCTTCCGGCGTCTCGGTCCAAGGGATCCCCCGTAGCGACGCAGTAGAGGTCGAAGGTTATTCGTGGGCCAAATCGATGCGAGGGTTGGATGGAACGCCGAAATCAAGACTCAATGGAAGAGTCGTTTACTTCAGCTCCCTCCAGAGCTTGGGGGCAGCGCAGGCGGTCACGCAGTGAGTGAGGTGGAAGACTGGGTTATGTTAGTCGCACAATCAGGACTCGATTGGAGCCAATTCCATCGGTGTCAATTGCACTTACACTCCTCGACGCAATCCTCCTTGGGGCCCTTGAAATCCTCATCCTCCTGCTGGCGGGTGACGCGCTCAACGCACTCATCGTAGTGGTGCTTGTAGGGAGCGCAGACGGCGGAGTGGGCGCACTCTGAGAAAGATAGTTAGTCTCCGATCGAGAAATCCGGTAAATTCGTATTTGCAATGCCATTGGCGATTTTATGACCCAGGCGGACCTTGACACAAAATACCAATTGGTGCGAACAACAGCTCATGTTCAACGATTGCATGGCATAGGCGACAATGACACGCGAATAGAAAAGCAAAGGTCGGAAAAATCAGCACGGTCACTCACCCTCCTCAAGCTTGGGCTTGGGGTCCTCAGGCTCTTCCTCCTCCTCTTCTTCCTCTTCCTCCTCCTCGGCCTCAGCCTCCTCCTCCTCAGGAGCCTCCTCGGCAGACTCCTCGGCAGGCGCTTCCGCAGGTTGGGCCTCCTCAGCGGACTCAGACTCAGTGGACTCGGTCTCGGCGCTCTCGGTGGAGGTGGGCTCCTCCTTCTCGGCGGGCTCTTCCTGAGTAGTAGTCTCGGTCTCGGTGTCTTGAGCGGGTGCCTCAGCCTGGGCCTCGGTGAACCCGAAGGAGGAGAAGGCGTCAGAGACAAGTTCGTAGAGACCCATTGCGACAGAGATCAATTGAAAGATGACCGGAGGTCTTGTGTGGGGGGAAAGCGGAAGGGGGGTGTGGTAATTGAGGGAGGTTGTTGGTTTTGCCCAAGAGCTGCTTCTTTCGGACTGGAAAATCGGAAAGGCCCGGCCGCTGAGAGACGCCAATTATGCCGCACGTGATTGGCCAGTGGCCTCCAACACCATTTGGGGTTTAACAAGTGCAGTTTATGGGGAAGTTATTACTGGAGTAGTTTCTGCTACATCTAAAGATTTCAGAGATATGGGATACTTCTACTATGGTTCGCTGAGAATAAACGTTGTCGAGCATATCAACTCGTATCTCCATTTCTAAGTGCGTGAGCACCGCTTTCGTATCGCTAATTGCTAATTTGATGGGGACATAATGTACATGAGATAGATAATAAAAGTAAGGCCAGTTCAAATATTTGATAGAATGGCACGTAGAAATAGAGGCCAGAAAGATTAGGTGGCCCGTCGCAGCCTCTCCTCCAGCTCATGGGCTACACTCTGTGACTGAACCTCCTCGTAACAAGGAGGCGGCTCCGCGGGTTCGACACCGGTGTCAGATGCTCGACTGCTTTGCGACTCTTCTGGTGTCTGGCTGGGTCTAGCATCTTGGCTAGCATCAGGCGGAGCTTCATATGCAGGCAACTCTTCCAAATGAACAGCTGAGAGATCCACGTTTTGTTGCCCCCGAGTGCCTTGACTTGTGTTCTCAACAGCCTGCTCGAGTCGCTCCTTAATCCGCTCGAAGTTGGTGTGGAAATCAAAAGCTCCACCCTCCTTGAATGTCACTTTCAACTGAACTGCAGGTAGGGACGGTGAAATGCCACCTCCGGATACTGGTTGCACCAGAGCTGTCCATACATTAGGTCCAAAGAATGGCGCAGATACATGGGAGTCATGGACATTCAAGAGAGGGGACGAGAAGGACTGGAAGTCATTGCTTCTGGATGCGGGAAGGTAGACAACCTGGCGAGTGTTAGAACGGTGTAAAGGCATTGGTATGGCCGAATACTGACTCTTTGGTTGGTCAGGTGGATGCAGCCGGCACTGCTCTGGATTGAAAGTTTTTCTGGGCCTTTGTATCCGGAGGGCGGAGTCAAAGAGACACTAGTGCGAGGAGGGGAGGAGTAGATCAAACGTTCGTTGGGAAGACGGACGAAGCCGTCTTGGTCATCAAGCATTACCCAACTAGGCAGTCAGTATAGATGCTTCAATAATGTCATATGGGCCGGGTCCTGGCCGGTCCGAACAGCCATGGAAGCAGAGGCATACTTGAGAGACATATTGTGAGATCATTCCAGGCGCATGTGACACTTTTTTTTATCAGCCCAGCCCCAAAGGAAAATGGTCAGGTTGGGTATCGGCTTCGAAGATAAAAGGTGGTGTGTGTGTGTGTGGATATTGGGGTGTGGACAGGGCTGGGAGGGACCAAAGCAAGCCCTGTATATTTTCCCAAGAGACAATATCAAAAAGCCACTGTGTCGAAGGATTTTCAAGTGAAGTGCAGACTTGCAATATCAAGAGGGAAAGTTGAAGTGGAAAGGCGGGGCAGGCGGGGAGACCTGCAGGGGAAACTTCTACACAATATTCTGTTGTACGGTGTAGAAACTGAGCGCTTTCTTTTTTAAGATACTTTATATGTATGGATCATTCTGATATTAATTCCAGTATACTATGTAGTTACCTACCTAGGTATATGTACATAGAGCACATTGTCTCCACCATGTTAAGCTTAATGTTTTACGCACTTCTATGCACTTGGCTATAGCTCCTAGGCCGATCCCATGGGAAAAAAAGGACCTAGAATAGCCGCATGACGCTTTGATGCGATCCCAGCACTCTGCATATACGAGTTGGGATATTTGATTGGAAAGTTGGAAAGTTGGAAGTTGATCTCATATTATGATCTTATGCTGTCATGCAAATGTTGCAATATAATCTGGCCTGTGCTCACTCTGGAAGGGTTATATCAGAGCTTTTATAAGTGTGACAGATCATATTATTAGCTTATGTAGCATGTAACAGTTGCATGTAGATAGGAAGAAGAAGAGATATATACATAAGTACATACGTACATAGATTCATAGTCGAAGTTCAATATGTTCCAACTTGTTCTAGCAATGTCACGTTCTAGAAGCGTCCGAGTCAAAGCGCGCTAACACTCAAACCTTCCACATGCGAACTTCCACTTCCCCTCTTCTTATGTTCCTCCCTTGATCTCATGTTCTGACTCTCTATCAATTATATTGGATAGTCTGTAGTGATCTGAGGCTCGAAACAGCCAAGTATGTGGATCCCAAGCTCTTCCGGCTAACTAGGTACTCACGTTTATCTTTTCTCCAGGGACTTCATGTCGAGATCATAAGCCTTCCACGACCCTTTTTACGACCCCTCCAGCCTACTTCCCCTCCCGGAAACTGCCCATTGGGCTTCTACGGCACAATGGGAGAAAAAGGCCAGTACATCCCACCCCTCGTTGGGTGGATGTATGATTTGGTCCTTTGGACATTCTCCGTGCTCATCGACCTCTTCTTCCGCGAAGTTCACCCCCGAGGTTCATGGAAAATCCCCCGCCGCGGTCCCATCATTCTGGTGGCTGCTCCCCACGCGAACCAGGTATGCCGCCCGCTTCCGGTCCAACACACACAAGATGCTAATGATGGATGTTCGCCCAGTTCGTCGATTCCTTGGTATTGATGCGCGTCATCCGCAGCGAAGCGCAACGTCGGATCTCATGGCTTATTGCGGACAAGTCTTTCAAACGCAAGTTCATCGGATTCCTGGCGAGATCAGTTGGGACACTGCCCGTGGCACGTGCTATGGACAACTTGAAACCCGGTACCGGCACCATCTATCTTCCTGACCCGATCAACCAGCCAACCCTGCTGCGAGGTGTGGGAACCAACTTTGAGGGAAAGGGTTTCGAAAGGGACGGAACCATTGCCCTGCCCACCATCAACGGAACGTCGCACAGTACCGCGATCGCCGAGATCAAGGGACCGGAAGAATTAGTGCTCAAGAAGGCTTTCAAGCACAGGGATGCGCTAGCCCAGCTTACTGGACGGCAAGACATTGACCGTGATGGAAATTTCACTGGAGATGCATCCGCGCAGGATCCGGATTTCAAGGGCACCAAATTCAAGGTTGCTCCGCATGTGGATCAGACCGCAGTCTATGAGGCAGTATTCAAAAGACTAGGCACAGGTGGCTGTGTGGGTATCTTCCCGGAAGGTGGAAGCCATGATCGCACCACACTGCTTCCCCTGAAAGGTAAGCTCTTTGTGTTTAAGAGGCCCGAGAGATTTACAGACTTACTGATATGATACAGCTGGTGTCGCCCTGATGGCTCTAGGCACCCTGGCTGAGAACCCGGACTGTGGTTTGAAGATCGTGCCCTGCGGCATGAACTATTTCCATGCCCACAAGTTCCGCTCCAGGGCCGTTATCGAGTTTGGTACTCCAATTGATATCCCCCCCGGAATTAGTGGAGCAGTTCAAGCAAGGTGAACGACGGGAGTCTGTCGGTGCTTTACTGGATATCATCTACGGAAGTCTCGTGTCGGTCACTGTCACTAGTCCCGATTATGAAACTCTTATGGTAAGTCTCTCCCCGTTTCGGGATATATGCTTCCGCTAACAATTCAAAGGTCATTCAAGCTGCCCGTCGTCTGTACAACACGAAAGGCAAAAATCTTCCTCTTCCTATGGTTGTGGAGCTGAATCGCCGTCTCGTGAAAGGGTACGCCCACTTCAAGGACGATCCCCGGATCGTTGAACTGCGCAAGTCTATTGTAGGATATAACAAACAGCTTCGTCTTCTTGGAATCCGGGATCACCAAGTGGCCTACGCCAAGTTCTCCATCTTGCAGGTGGTGGCCACGTTGATCTACCGCTTAGGCAAACTAGCACTCTTGACAATCGGGACGCTTCCCGGTCTCCTGCTCTTTACCCCCGTTTTCATTGCGACCAAGTACCTCTCCGCAAAGAAGTCCAAGGAAGCACTGGCTGCTTCTACGGTGAAACTTCAAGGCCGAGATGTCATGGCAACCTGGAAGCTTCTTATTGCCCTTGCATTTGCTCCAGCACTTTATGCCTTTTACACTGCTTCCCTCACTTATTGGACGTACTGGAACCGAGTCAATGGAATGGTTCCAGATTGGGTACCACTTTGGTTGGTAGTTATTGCCGGTATGGTGCTCTTCCCCACAATCACGTTTGCGGCTCTTCGGATCGGCGAAGTAGGCATGGACATCATCAAGTCACTTCGCCCGCTTGTTCTGTCTCTGAACCCATCATCGGCCAACACGCTGGTGAAACTTCGAGAAAGACGCGCTGCACTGGCTCAGCAAGTGACAGACGCCATTAATACCATGGGACCTGAGCTATTCCCCGACTTTGACGCCGCTCGGGTTGTCACAGATCCATTCCGAGAAGCGAGCAATGCCGATACCAAGGCCGAACATGGACTGCCGGAGATCAGAAGAACCAGCGTATCGGACCATGGCGAGAAAATGCCCTCCTCAGAGCCCTTGCCCCGCAACGAGTCCTTCCACAACTTGGCCAACATTGGTTTCTTCTCCACACGACCTCCTAGTCGTGACCGTAGCCGCAGCAGATCTGCTAGTGCCCGATCCGGGTCTCGGCACGGACTGAAGCCGCTCAGCGCTCTCACCCACAAAGACCCGCTTGAGGACGTCAGTTCACGGATCCGTGATGCCATGAGGGAGCGCGGAGAGCGTCGTCGACGTCGCAGCGAAGATGGAAGCTGGGATATGGCCAGCTCAGGCCCTGGAACTCCATCCAGCACCGAGGAGTCCCGAAAAGATCTTTGAGATGTCTACTGCATTGGTCATTTAACCCTTTATCATCCCGACCATCAACCACGGTGTTCGGCGCGAAGCTGTGTACGTATTTGCTCTTATATAGCCATTCAAGATATCCTCTCTGTTTTTTGTTTTTTTTATTTTTTTTTATGATTATGAACGTCATCAAACAATCCATGGACCTGGCAACTAACTATTGTTGAAATCTACATGATACACGTAGTTACTAAAATCTTTACTAGTACATATAGTAACTAGATACATGTAAGTTTTATAATTCCCCCAGAGATCAGCCAGGTAACAGCAGGGGCTCCTTCTATACGAGATATGTTGCCTGTTTCCCTATACATATATTGTAGAAAGGTCCGCTTCTATTTTCCGCCTTGTATTACTGTGGAGTGATAGGGCTGATCATTTTCTAAGGCGGATATTATTCCCATTCCTGTACTTCTATATCATCTCCAAGGTTAACCAATTATTATTGAAGTTGGCTATTGCCCGGGGCCTAATCTTGGCTGATGATTCCCGAGGTCATTTTTGCCTCGCCACACAGACGTTAACAGCAGGGGGCAAAAAAACAGAAAAAGAAAAGAAGAAAAAGCCCCCTTAGAATCTAAAATTGCACATGAAAATAGTGCAGCCTAGGCTATTTCGTTGCATCGCCTCAATGTTCTGCTAAAAATTGTCACCGTCATCATAACTGACCACGTCGCGTTTTGTACTACAAAACCGAATCCGGCCAGCCGCTAACCGTGCACCTTTTATCTTCTACCCCGTATCCCAGTCTCTATACCCCAACTCCTCAATTTTTCTGCGGAGTTTAAGGGGATTATAGCTTTTTCACATATTCATCATGCCTGGTTCACTGCATATGTCACGCCTCCGGAACTGGTTCCTCGCCTCTCCGCCTGCCGAGTACGCCATCACGGGCCTTAAGGAATTGCTGATCGGCGCACTCAAACAGGGCCCTGTCCCCCAGCATGTGGCTTTTGTCATGGATGGAAACAGGCGCTTTGCCCGATCACATGGAATTGAGACAGTGGAGGGACATAATCTGGGGTTTGAAGCTCTTGCAAGAGTGAGTGCTACACTTTGGCAGCTCGGCGTTACACCGCAGCACCCGTTTTGTGGCCGATGCTAACGACTGATAGATCCTCGAAGTCTGCTACAAGAGTGGAGTGAAGGTAGTCACAATCTACGCGTTCAGCATTGAGAACTTCAAACGCTCAAAATTCGAGGTGGATGCGCTTATGGAAATGGCCAAGGTGAAGCTGTCGCAGATGGCTCAACACGGAGACCTGCTCGATCGATACGGAGCAAAGGTTCGTGTCCTGGGCCGTCTTGACATGCTCAAACCCGACGTTTTGGAGGCTGTCAACAAGGCCGTCGACATGACCAGCCGCAACGGAGACCGCGTCCTAAACATCTGCTTCCCCTATACCTCCCGCGACGAGATCACCTCCGCTATCCGCGACACGGTCGAGGACTATACTACGCCGATTCAACAGGGTCGCACCGCGGCTGCCGCTTCCCGCTTCTCGGAATCCCATATCGCACATAATATCCGCGCCCAGACGCTCGGCTCGACTACGCATGAGTCCCACAGTGATTCCGAGTCTACGTCCGGCTCTTCGGGACAGGATGATGACGCATTCCCTCGGCACGACTACTCCGACCGAGTCTACGGATCGATGTCTTCCTGCTCGTCTTCCACAACCCTTCACCTCGGAAACCAGCAAGACCCCAAGGGCGGCTCACCACCGAGACCCGCGGCTGAGGCAGATAGCCCAGTCTATATCTCACCCGAAACGATCTCTCGCCAGACTCTAAATGACCACATGTTGACCAAGGGTACCCCGCCCCTGGATATCCTGATCCGCACTTCGGGCGTCGAACGTCTGAGCGACTTTATGCTCTGGCAGACTCACGAGAACACTGAGATTGTGTTCCTCAATGTCATGTGGCCAGAGTTCGACTTGTGGCATTTCTTGCCCGTGATGCTCGGATGGCAGAGGCGGATTTCCAAGTCCCGGCAGGACCCCAATGCAGAGGGGAACTTTGCCGGCGACGCAAAATTGAGTGAGGAAGGCTCAGACGCGATGCTGTGGAGTCAAGGCGGAAAGGTCAAAGACATATAGTAAATTGCCTATTATATACCCTGCGTCTACTGTTTTTTGTTCAGCTTCAGCATCACTGGCGTCTTGCTTTCTGCGGAGTTTCTGTTGGGTACGCCTGACTTGATATCAGCATATATCTATGCATCGCCGTACACTACATCGGTCCTAGGTAAATAAAATATCATCTACTTCCTAATCCTCCACTCTCTATCCGTCAGATCCATGCATGGAGGTCCGCGTTTGATGTACAAGAATAGGCGCCTGTTTTGCTTCTTCAGCTTTTGTCTTTCATGTAAATCATGGATTATGTTTGTTATCCGTCTCTCTCCCTGTCTTCCTTGCTTACATATTTACTATAGATCATAATACAAGGATGTCCTTCCCAACAACCATCTCCCTTCTCAGTATGAAAACAGTTAGCTACAAACAGCAGGCGGTGGGAAGTGACATTTTGATGCCCACCCCGCGCCGATACCGGTTCACGTGACATTGAGTCACTTGCCGTATACCGGTCCCACAGTGAAGGACTGCGATGTTCTCCAGTTGAACTACCCCAACATCATCTATCATACCAATTAATTCAAAATGGTCAAGCAAATTGCCGGTTCCAAGGCCCTCCTTTTGGGTTCAGGCTTCGGTACGCCTCCCAATCTCTCCAGATCTCTCAGACCTAAATGCGTCATGCCCCGCATCGAGCTTCTAGAGTCATACATTTGCTAATTTCTGATCTCCGGTAGTCACCAAGCCCACTGTTGAGGTCCTCAGCAAGGCTGATGTCGAGGTCACTGTCGGTATGTCCAATTGAATTTATCCGGAGTCCCATTACATTGAGTATCGCTGACTGCTGTAACAGCCTGCCGTACCCTTGAGAGTGCCCAGGCCCTGGCCTCTGGCTTCAAGAACGCCAAGGCTATCTCCCTCGATGTCAACGACGATGCCGCCCTCGACGCTGCCCTGAACCAAGCCGACGTTGTGATCTCGCTCATCCCATACACTTTCCACGCTACCGTCATCAAGTCTGCTATCCGTACCAAGGTACTTATGGTTTCTATAGTGGAAGCAGGCACTTTACTAATTCGCAACAATAGACAAATGTGGTCACGACCTCCTACGTTTCCCCTGCGATGATGGAGTTGGACGAGCAGTGCCGCGAGGCTGGTATCACAGTCATGAACGAGATCGGTCTCGACCCTGGTCTCGATCACCTCTGTAAGTTTCTATGCTATGCGTTAAAACAGACCGACGCTTATCAGGAATAGACGCTGTCAAGACCATTCACGAGGTCCACGCTGCTGGCGGCAAGGTTACCGGATTTGTTTCCTTCTGTGGAGGGTTCGTACAATCGTTTCCATCTTCTATAGGGGGTATAGCTAACAAGCAACAGCTTGCCCGCCCCCGAATGCTCCAACAACCCCTTGGGATACAAGGTTAGCGAAGACCCAGTTTTCACCGATTTGATAAATAACTGACAAATGGCTGTTACTAGTTCTCGTGGTCTAGGTTAGAAGTCCAATGCTGAGGTTTTGCTTGAACAAATGACTAACTAGCTCAGCCGCGGTGTGCTTCTTGCCCTCCGTAATGCTGCCAAGATCTATCAAGGTACATTCTTTATCTACATTTAACAGGAACCAAAGAGTGCTAACGCAGAATACAGATGGTAAGATCGTGTCCATCGACGGACCTGATCTGATGGCTACCGCTAAGCCCTTCTTCATCTACCCCGGGTTCGCCTTCGTCGGCTACCCTAACCGTGATTCTGTATGACATTTACACATCCAGAGACTTCGATTTCAGTCGACTAATCTTTCCAGACTCCCTTCCGCGAGCGCTACGGTATCCCCGAGGCCCAGACCGTTATTCGCGGCACCCTTCGCTACCAGGGCTTCCCCGAGATGATCAAGGTCCTGGTCGACATTGGTTTCCTCAACGACGCTCCTAACAGCGTTTTCGACAAGGCCACTTCATGGAAGGAGGCCACCAAGCAGGTTCTCGGCGCGACCTCGTCCGACGAGAAGGATCTGCACTGGGCCATCGCATCCAAGACCAAGTTCCCTAACAACGACGAGCGTGATCGTCTCCTCTCCGGTCTCCGCTGGATCGGTCTCTTCTCCGACGAGCAGACCATCCCCCGCGGAAACGCCCTCGACACCCTCTGCGCTACCCTCGAGCAGAAGATGCAGTACGGTCCTGGCGAGCGTGACCTTGTTATGCTCCAGCACAAGTTCGAGATCGAGAACAAGGACGGCTCCAAGGAGACCCGTACCTCCACCCTGTGCGAGTACGGTAACGAGGTCAGCTCGGCTATGGCCCGCACCGTTGGTATTCCTTGCGGTGTTGCTGTTAAGCAGGTTCTCGACGGTACTATCAGCAAGACTGTATGTTTATCCAATCCCCTTATTTATTCTCTTTACTCTCGAGGTCCTATACTAACTTGGTTATAGGGTGTTATCGCTCCCGTCACTTGGGACATCTGTGCTCCTCTTATCAAGACTCTGAAGGAGGACTACGGTATGGAGCTCATCGAGCGCACTCTGTAAGGGTGTAGTCGGATTCAAAATTAAATATAGTTCCGACTAGTAAAAAGATAGGAATGACATAGACAATGAATGAAATGATAGTGTGCATTGCTATTCTATCCCACCCAACCAATAGGATGTATATGCGTTTATGTAGACCAACCTCATCAGGAGAAATATACACCGTTCAAGGAAAGATGTGTCAAGAAGTGAGAAAGAGAACGCCTTCGCTCTCTTGGCGGACTTCCTTGGAAGGCAGAATGCCAGGCTCCGTCTATCTCGGTATCAGGGATCGTGGAAAGATGTCCTCGGAGCGTTGTTCATGAAGAGTCCCATCAATAGCAGGACTCAATCCCAGAGTCGGCCATGCAAGAACCTCCGTGCTCAACGGCCTGAGGCTACCATGAGGACATGGACCGACAAGAGAAGAGTAACCATCATACCATCTATCAAAGGAGCCCAAGTAGATCAAAACATAACTTATCTTTCATTATCGTAGACATAACACCACTCCTCTTATCATAGCATCATTGTGCCCCAACCCAACACAACTGCAAGCGGGACACGGAAAAAGAAAAGAGACATGAAATTGGAAAAGAAAGCAGTATAATCTAGTTGCTTGCGCTTTTTGCAATCTTTATCGGTGGCCAATTCATGGAGAAAAAAGAGGAAAGAAGTCTTCGGACGAATGCATTGTTTGTGTCTTTCATGCCACCGGTAAGAGACGTAGTCGATCAGAGAATACTGCCAAACCTACACCGAAGAGAAGAACAAGGATGATTAGTAACTGATTCCAGTACTGCGAGGTCTTTGTGGAACGCTGAGATCTGTAGACAGAAGCCAGATTGGCAAAATAGTCCAGGAGAGACGAAATGTGTATGTAGAAAAGAACAAGTGAAGAAAAGGGAGGGAAAGGAGAAATGACATACCCGAAAGTCTGCTTAATGCTGCGGACATAGTACATGTCCCAGTTCTGCTTGGTGACATCCTCCTGGCCAACCGGAACACCAGACCAAGAAACGCGCATCTGGGTAACACCGTCGATATCATTCTGATCGAAGTTGATCTCCTGCGTACTGAAGTGGCCCTCGGGCCACTGGGCAAGACGCCATTTCTGAACAATCTGCTTGGGCTCATCGAGGGTGACGAACTCGCCAGTCACGTTTCCGTCGAAGATAGCGAACTTGCCGCCGACCTTGGCGCCCTCGAACTGGCGCGGCGCGCCGCGCGTGAATGCCGTGATGCGCTGCGGGTCCGTGAAGGTGTTGTAGAGCTCGCCGGCTGTGGTGCGGAACTCGTCCGAGGCAGTCACGGTGGTTGTGTTAACGGCGACCTTGCCGGTCTTCGAGGTGGTGGTGGCCTGCGCGGCCGAGGTATCGGACTTGGTTTGCGGGTGGACGGGGGCCTTGGGGAAGCCGCTGGATGGATTGACGCCCGGGGCGTGCTGGAGGTCCTTGCCGTGCTCGGAGATCAGGGCAGGGGTGAGGCCGGACAGGGCCTTGCGGAGTTCGGCAACGAGCTTTGTGCGCACCAGTTCCTTTACGGGCTGCTTGGAGTTTGAGTCGGCGTGGTTTTCAATCTCGAACTGTAGGTGGGGTTTTTTACGTGGTTAGTATTACAGATCACCTTGGCGAAGGGGAATGGGTCAAGTGAACATACGACGTACTCATCTTCCTCGGTGTCGTGGGCTACCTCGGGAATGTTGATGGAGCCGCTGACATCCTCGTCGTCCTTGGTCTTACCTATGGAAGCGTCTCAGCTGCCAGGTCCACAAAAGACAAAAGAAGAAAAAAAAAAAGGCAAAAAAACGAGCAATTGAAATAAACTGAATTGATATTGGACTACAAACCTGAGTATTCTAGCGAGACCTTGACATCGAACAGAGTGATGACCTTGCCCTTGCGCTGGCTGACATCTACGTCGCCATCCATGGACAATAGCTTGCTTACTTTGGCGGACACGCCCCCTTCCTCGACACTGAGGTCGACTAGGTTCTTTTGCAAGTACTCCTTGGCCCAGCCAGAAGCATCCTTGTTGACCCAGTGCCAGTTGTTGGGGTTGTGAAGGACCATGATGAATGTTGACTAGTGAAATGAAAGAAAACTCTGATTTGAGGTTGGAAAGTGGGTTTCCTGTTTAAAAAAGAAATCTTTTGGAGAAGAAAAAAAAAGTTGCTAAAAAGTTCTGTTGGAAATTCCTGTTAGTCACGATCTTTCTTCTCGAGGATGAAAATTGCAGGAAGGAAAAGGCCAATGTCAGGTCTCGGGGCGTAATTCCCGGACTTGTTAAGCGTTGTCCGCAAGTAGATGGAGAATCATCTCTCAGACTGGTGCCAGCTGAAGTCTCTTCATGTGAGGCCAATTGAGTGCAAGAGGGGCAGGTTGAAACCACCCTCTCATTGCACTCAAGGGGGAATGTAGTAAAAGCAAAAGAGGCAATTGGAACTTACAGTTGCGATCGAGTTCAGAACATCAAGAACAAGGACTGAGGAGAAATAAAAGAAAGGAGAGTCGAGGGGAAAGACAGCTATTTGAAGGCGGACGGAAGACTCTAGAAGGTGCACGTGACTGTGGATAGCGCTAGCGATTTCTCAGATATCGCCTGGGCATGAGGTCATTCTTCTTCTTCACTACGGGCGATATCCCTTATATTTCACTGCAATGGATAATCTACACTCTTTTGCTGGTTGAAATGTGTGTGTATTCAACCCTCAATCCCTAAAAGGAGACCAAAAGCTCAAGTGTCGCAGGCACTGCCTCGCATCACTCGATCTATAACGAACGAATGGGGATATCACGCTAGCAAGTACATAGAAAAAAAGTCCAAAAAGCCACTCTTCTATTCCTCCAATTGTTCCAATTCCTCCCAGCCATCCTCATTCATAAGCTGTTCTTTCACCCGTTCCCTCAGTCCCTCAATCTGGCTCCCCAGTGCCTCAGTCCACTGCCCCTCAACCGTAGCAACCTTGTCCTTAAGATCAGTCGTAAGGGCCAACTCTTCATCAGCACGAGTCTCCTGCATCTCCCTCCGGACATCCTCCTCAGGCTCCCCACGCTTAATACGCTGCGCCTCCACAAGCTTCTGATTAGCCCGCATAACAGCAGACCGCACCTCATGCAAGAGACACAGCAGATTCGTCTGCGACTCGATGAACTGGTAGCTCGATTTCTCCGCATGCGACAGCAGCGTATACAGATACTGCAGCGGATGCTCATGGTAACTCGGATTTTCCTCGTATTCATCAGCGGGGATCTGCACCTGGAAGCCGCGCAGGTCCTCAGGCGCCTGCTGCACGAGAGCCAGGAGGGACGGGGCGATATCCCAGAATGCGGAGAGCTGCACCTCGACGCCTCGCATGACGTTCTGCTCAATGACGTCCAGGAACGTCTCGAGCCGGGTTAGCGCCTCGTTTTCGTACTGCACGCGTCGGTCGAGTGCGTCCTGAGTGAAGAATGCTTGCGTCTCTCGTAGCTTGTCTTCGTTCTTGGTCTGCTTGTACGGGAGCAGGGCGACAGCTTTGTATTTGTCGTCGCGGTCGCTGATTAGGTCGAATGACTCGCGGTGGAGCTGTTCGCGGGCTTCGAAGAGCCATTTTAGTTGTGTCAGTTTCTCTAGGAGCTCGGGCTTCTCGTCGCCTTCTTCCTGTGTTTGATCTGGTGTCCCGCTCTGGGCATCGTCCGAGAGCTCGCTGCTCAGCTGGTCGATGCAGGTTGTTGCTCTGTTGATCCTGTCGACGAGAATGGCGTGCATCGGCTGGAGCACTGTTTCTTGGTACGTGTCTAGCTGGCGCTTGACCATTGCCCTTTCTCGCTCGTTCTCCTCGGCAATCATCGCTGCCTCGGCCTCTGCTGCTTCCGCGAAGGTGAGACTGCCCTCTTGAATCTGGCTTTGGATGTTCGACCTGAAGTGGCGGTGGCCCTCGTCGACTTGCTGCTGGTGCTCTTGAAGCATTCGCTCCACGTCGGCCTTATACCGATGTCTGGTGGTTTTGATCTCCGCGAGATCAGTAATTGACCGGACCGTAGTTCGATGAGTGACCAAGTCAGGATGGCTGTTATTTACAGCGGGATGGTGGCGGGGATAAGGCGGAGGCAGGGTGATCAAACGTGAGATATCTAAACTGCGGGTTTCGTAGCGATATCCTGTTCCCGTGGAATTTGCAGGAGACCCTTCATGCCAGCCGACTTTCTCAGGTGGGTACTCATCAGAGCCATATTCCGTATTCCCATAGTTCATCCTCACATCTTTGGGCTGAGAAGGAGTCAACTCCTGGTCCCCATGCATGGCCTCCCTAGGCAAGCCCATGTACTTCGACTCCCGCTTGGATCGTTGAACCCTTCTCTCGGCCCCCTCACCGCTAGAACCGGTTGCCGACTCCCACCAGCGACTCGGTGCACGGCCTCGAGAGCTCTCCTCGTTGCTCATGTTAAGGCTAGCAATTGGGGACAGACAAGGCTGATAGTTATTCCACCACGCAGACTCCGGTCGCCCTGCTCGATTTTGCGGGATATCTAGCTTTGGCTGGGGCTTAGGCTTTGGTGGTTGCTTGACCGGCAACTCGAAAAGATTGCGACGCACATCCTCCACTTGGAAGGATTCCCAGGCCTTCGAGTACCGCTGGCGTCGGATCTGAGATTCGGCAAGCATATAGTCCGCAAAGATTTTGAGTGCTTCGGCGTCATCCTCGGCGCTGGCTTCTCTATCAATAAAGGTCTTGTGTCTTTGAATCGCATCCTGTAGGAAAGCAGGATCTTGTCGAAGAATCGATTCCATTGACACCTGCGCCGTTTGTTGTCCCGGCGTTCGGCGTGGCGACAAGGGTTTCATCATCGACACAGTATCGTTGGGCATGTGGAGAATGTGAGAGAGTGGACGGTCTTCCGCTCCTCCGGGTGCACGGGAACGTGAGCGTGGCCGGGCCTCCTTTGCTGAGTTGAGAGGCGGAGTTGGTAGTGCCTTTGGTGGTACTGGTTGGCTGGCTTCTTTGGGGTATGCCGACGAGCCCACTCCATTTGGATTGGGCGAAAATGGAGGCGTATGTGCGAATACAGCCGAGGGACCAGCCGAGCTGGGGTGCTGTCTTGGAGTCCCGTAGGGTGATTGCTCCGAAAGGAGAGCGCTGGACGATGTTCGAGGCCGGGAGCCGGTATATTGTCCCTCTGATTTAATGCTGCGGGTACTGAGAGGGGTTTGATTGTACTTGCCGGACGTCGGATGCCGATCTTGATCTGGGCTATTGGTCTGATCTGGTAGGATCAGGTTCGATGGTTTGATTTGCTCGAGAGCATCGGCCCAAGGATTACCACTTGACGATATCGCACTTGGGGGTTCGAGAATCTGGCTTTGCCGATTGCGTCGTTCAATTCGCCTTTCACGGATTCCCTTGGCACTTGGATCGCGGACAGCTGAGCTGCGGAAAAGACCGCCGCTACCAGGAGTTCTTTGATTTGATGGATCGTGAGGATCTCCATCGTTCGGCTCTGGCGCCTTGGCCGCTTTTGCCGTGTCAACATATAAATTCTCCGTTGGCCGACTGTTCAAATATCCCTCATCTATCCAGTCAGCTGGCGTAGGCGGGATGCTTCCCAGTCCTGTGCCTAGTACGGGAGGCCCCCTCCTCGTCGTCCTGTTCGAGCTCTGGGTCGTTCTCAGAGATGATTCTGACGAGCCACTCACACTGACGGACCTCGCGGCGGGAGGGGGTCCTGGAGGTGGTGGCGGAAGCGGCATCCCGGGCTCCCAGTTACTATTTGACGGCGATCGATTTCGCGACTGACTCGTTGCCCTTGAAGAGCCCGCACTGCTTACCACAGCCCCAGCGGATGCGGCTCTTCGGGATGCCGGGGCCCGGGTTGGTGTGTCGAAATGAGCTGGTGCTGCAGACATATGCCCGTTAAAGCCAGTTGAAGGTTGGCCCTGGTCGTACTGTGCCACCCGAGGCCTGTGGCTACCTGCAGAATTATATTGCGTAGCTTGATCATTATAGGGTATGCCCTGGTACTCCGCTGGACCCTGAGAAACAGATCTACTCGATGGATGTCCCTGCGGGGGAGGTGGAGGAGGGAGCGGCTGGCGAGACCCCGAGTCAGGTGGGTAAGCCATAGATAATGGTCGTGGCCGGTTTGAGCGTCTTTGATACTGGGCAGGCATGTCAAACCCGCCTTCCCTGTTGTCGGGTGGAGAAGGCGTTCCGGCAAAATTAGGGTTCGTCTGACCAGAGAAGTCCTGGGACATTCGATTTTGTTGGTTGCTGGGAGGTGAGTATGGCGGAGGAGGTGGAGACAACGACACATCTACCGAAGGATCAATATCAATCCAAAGCGGGCCTTGGAGGTACCACTAGTCTGCAGAGGCATAGACTGTGAGCGAGACTCACCCAGGTTATTTCTTTGCGGCGTCACACGATGCATAGTGCCTGGCTGAAGATACGGAGCCTGCGCCTGGGGCCTGCCCGGTGGCCCCCAGTCCTGGGGGTTATAAGGAACATTGTACGCGTTTCTGGACGCCATCGAAGACGACGAAACCGATCTGCCGTTAATAGGCGATGGAACAGCAGGCGATAGACCGTGAGTAAATGGGCTCGAAAGCGAGGTTGATGATAAAGGCGTCGGTGTTAGTCCAAGACCAGCCCCAAGACCCTGGTATTGAGGACCGCTCAGTGCTGTTGTCAACAATGGCGGCTGTACAGCATGTTCTCGGCGACCTGGTGATGGCTGATTGCTGGGACTCGCAGTCGATGACCAGCCCTGGTAATGGTTGCTCAGCGGCTGCTCGACTGCATGATTTGAACTCAACCAGCTAGATAGGGATCAGTATATAGAAAGAAATGCCCGAGAATAAGATGTGTCGCACCTATTCATATTGGGCTGTGCATCCATCTAGGAGGCCCGAACCGAAGCCATGGCCGCCTGGAATGAAAGAGGATAACCCAACAGAACAGAGAAAAACCTATTGGCTCGAAACAGGCGAGACGCTAAATTTTTTCTATTATTTGCAACAGAGGGCAAGGTTGAGGGGAAACAATAGCCCATACGGAATAGTACTCCGTACGAGCAGAAGCAGATGGACCCATACACCATAGGCAAAGGAAATCTATATTTGGAACAGAAGAAAGAAGGATTCCGAGAACAAATGAGCCAGGCCGCAGCGGGGATTGTTTATGCACCTCAGGAGATTCTCATCACATCCGAGGCCCCAGCTCGGCGCCTATCGCTCTCTATGAGAGGCCCAACGACCCTTGTCCCCTATGTCCCCGCAATAAAACAACAAACCAACAAACCAGAGAGAGTCATGGGACGGGATTTATCTTAACAAAAGCCGTAAAAAGTGAGAGGATGCAGGGGGGGTCTCTTACAGGGGACATGGGGAAGATCCAAAAAAAGATCATCTACACATTTACAGCAAAGATCAGAGGTTTCTTTGAATTGTGATTGGTATTTTGCCATTAAACTCCTTAACTACTGCGGACTTTCATAACAAGACCGGGATATTCTCTGCCACGTGTAGTGACCGAAGGAAGACCGACGGCTCCGGCATATTGAAACTGTCTGAAATCGATATTAGTATCGAGACTAACAAGCGATGGCAAGAAACAAATTGTGTCGGGACAAATTTCAGATAAAGCCTTGTCACAGGCGATGGTCGTCAATTAAAATTCCTTACGTTGACCGTCGTGATAAATTGAAGTGAATCATCATAAAAGAAGATGAGGGAAAGAGAAAAAAAAAGAATTATCAGAACTTACAAAAAGCAGTAAGACAGATCGCCCTTGGCGTCTGCAATTATTAGTTCGCTCAATTTGGTTCTGTTCGATCTCAATCAGCATCGAGTACTGAATGGACATTGTAGCAATGCATGAGATTCGTGAATTGATCAGGCATGACAGTTTATCGTCTTCGCCAGCAAGCTGACTTGGACATATGCTTGTCTTTTTTGTGTCGTTTCATCATGTAAGGTCGGAAAGGGAAGGAGACGAGGTGTACATACACCCACAAGTCACTAGTCAACATTGGAGTCAACAGAGTTTCTGAAAGTTCATAATATCTGTCTTCAAAGAATCATTAGCACTAGCCAAGGAAATTTGGATGAGTGAAAAAAAAAGTGTAGGAATGAATGTCAGAAAGGCATGAATGGTATTAAAAAGATTGTGTCAGCATCGAAAACTCGAATCAGACTCGTCATCTAAAGGGTATCATCATAGTAGGTAGGGCAAAAAGAACAACAAAACTCAAGTCGCATACCTTCTACAGTTACAGGGTCTCAATCGGGCACAATCAGATAGGCTTCTATTCAAGAAAGGGTTAGTGACTGTGTCACGCAACCATCTCACAAGTCGATGAATATAAGGTATGTCTCAGTGGGCGAGGTTTTCTAGGCCTGCCGCAAAAAGGCGCATCCATCATGACCGGACATTTTTTTAAACGCCGTCGGAGCCCAGTGCCGTTTCATCTTCGGACAGAGATTTTCGTAGGGAAGGTGCTTTAGGCTTACCATTTGAGCCAGCAGCGCAGTAACCTATCGGTCTTCGAAACATTAGCTTGTGGTCTGAAAAGAGTTTTCATGCAAATGTTGAGATAGGGTAAATATCAGAAATAGCCATTTGTATCATCACCGACCCGAAGGTCTGAGACGGTAATTTCCAGCGTATTTTCATACACATCGCGTTCATCATGATATGGGGTAAAGGTAGAATGAAGAAATATAAAAGGTAACTCACCATCTGCGCTTGTTGTGGGGTGGTATCTGCAATCGATGATATGGCTGTACGATCATTTCTGGAAAGGCGAGTTAGCTCAGTCCAACTCAAGATTTGTGTGATAGTCCAAAGCAATGAGGTGAGATCAGCCTGACGTGCAATAACATAGGTTTCATTCCCCTTGGGGTCAAAGACTCTAGTTTGTTTGGTTATAGGTATCATCATGTTGGGAGGTGCATGGATGGTCGGGGGAAAATGGAGTGGACAAGATCTTACCATCGTTGCAGATCCTGTAGGGCGGCTATTGGTTAGTGAAAAACGCATTGTATCGAGAGTTGATGGCTCAAGGCCAGAGACCAATCGACCTCAGTCTCCATTTGCATTGGAAGCATTAACCATGCTGGAGATGAGCGTAGGATGATGGAAGAGAAAAGAGTGAAAACAGAAATTTGTACTTTTTTCAAGCTCTGACGGCGCGGAATCACCTTCAGCCGGAGCTAGTCCATATTGGGACTAGCTCCACCATAGGCGAGTTCTGCTTACGTCAAGTACCTCAACGGCCCAGCCGAAGTCATTTGGGATCTATGACCTTGACAACGAACCTTGAGGTTATAACTAAAATCCAACTTAAATACCTCATTTAATTGTCTACCACCTGGCAGCCCATCTATGTATATGACAGCTTCTTTTCGCGGGCCCAAAACCGATACAGAACCGCCAGCATAGCCAGCATACACACATCAAGGGCAATAGTCCAGTTATACCCAACAAGGTACCTCGGAGCATCAACAGTCTTCCACACGCTAAGTAAGAGAAAAAGTCAGTATAAAGTTCAGCACCAACAGGTTGCACCAACACTCACAAAAGCGGAATCCAAGCCCCAAAGGTATTACCAATGGTATTCATCGCACTGATGACAATAGCACGCTCCTCGGCACTATGAGCACAAATCTCATTTGCCCAGGCATAGATAATAGCCGCAATACCATCCGCCGTGCCAGACAGGAAGAAAGCAAAGAACTTCAGTCCAACGGGAACATTCCAGATGGCTAGTACAATGCAGGCAAGGATATTCAGCACAGCAGTCGCAGCAATCAAGATAGCCTTCACATCGTATACATCAGAGAGAACTCCACAGATCACGGACGCAATGATGGTGACTGCCGGTGAGACTGTCGTGATTGTGTTGATGCTCTCGACCGAGTATCCCTCCTCCTTAAGCCAGATAGGCAAGCCGCTGTTTGAGGATACGCCATCTGCCTGTGAGAAAAAGAATGCGAACGCTACTAGAACCCACAGCCGCCAGCCTTTCAGGATCTGGAGAACCTTCGACTTGGTGAAGGGTTGGCGGGCCTCGCGGTTCTCGGATGCCATGCGCTCTTGCGCGAGGCGGACTTCGTCGGCGCTGAGGAAGCGCGAGTTGCATTTGTCTGGTGTGCTGGGGAGGACGCATAGGCCTAGGAAGGCGATCGGGATTGTGCATGCAAAGCCTGGTATCGTTAAACTGTGTCTCTTTTTTCTCTTGTGGGACTCGGGATACACTCACAAATTATATACAGCCATCTCCACCCTTCAATGCCATACCGGCCATCAAGTGTGGCATAAGCTCCCGCTTGAATGTACCCCGAGCTCATGCTGCCAACCTGAGAGGCAATGAAGAAGATCGCGCCTCGGCGGGACAGTTCCGAACGCTTGTACCAACTACCCAGATACCATTGCACAGCAGGGAAGAAGAAGCCACCGAGGGCACCGACGAAGAAGCGTAGAGCGTAGAGCTGGGTAACATTGCTGGCCTTGTACTGCGCCAGGGTGAAGATGCCCCAGAACAGATCGGCGGCAGGCAGGAAATAGTTCACGGGGCAGCGAGTCATCTATAAATGGTAGTCAGCAAATCAGTAGCTCCATGAGATGAATTTAGTGACAACGAACCAACAGAGTCAAAGGAATCTGCATCGTGATAAAACCAACCCTATACCAAGTCAGCTTCGATCCTCAATCCCCTCCTTGGGCACCATCATCAAGCCATCGAATTGACATACATGTAGACCGTCTGCAGATAGTTCAATTGATTCCCATAAAGCTTTAGATCTTCCTTCATGCCAGACACATAGGCTGTACCCGTAGCCGACGAATCCAGGACCTTAGCCCAGTACGCCAGGAAGACGAAGACGATGATTAATCCATCGAGCTTGAGGATCAGCCGTCGCTCGGCGGGCGTGTCCGTCGGCGCAAACCACTCATACCATTTCTGGCGTGTGGGCTCAGAGCCGGCTGGAGCCTCTGATTTCGTGGGGTTTTCCTCGGCTTCCACGGTGCGCGGGGCTTTATCGATGGGTAGAGAAGACATGGCTGAATAGGATGGGGCTATGTATCTCCTGTAGCAGCTGGATTGGCCTCTGAAGTATGGGGATATGACACCGCCGACCAAATCGTTGAGATTGCTTTATCTTTTTCTTGGAAGCTGCTGGCTATTATAGGGCTGAGTCGGAGCACGCCATCGGCCGCTCGAATGAGGAGTCATTAAATCCTAGTAAATTTTGACGCTATCGCCAAAACTGCATCAAGCAATTGCTAAACTCCGCTTTGTTTCGTTGGACCTTGAGCTTCGACCCAGCACGACCCGGGGGAATAAATGCAGAGATGGTGCGAGTCTTAGGCGTCAAATCCGATTAAATCGGAAGTCTCTCTGGCAACCGGTCTGGTGGACTATGCATCCGCTATGGAGTATACGCAGTTGGTAGCACTATAGAACAGTGTAATTTAATGATTTCTTTTATTTTTATCCCGACTTGTGCAGGTATAAGTATCGTAGAGCGCTAAAACATGCAACGAGGAGGTCGGGAATCCAAAATGTATAAACAAGTAGATGAATAAATAGTGTTAAGAGGGAATATGCCGGAGTAAACCAGCATCCAGAAAGAAGGAAAGAACGTCTCAACGAGACGCTTATTTCTTGTACTTGTTGTACATATCAATGACCTTCTGGACCTCACCCTTGGAGCCAAGGAAGACACCACTCTTATCGTGGATGTTCTCAGGAACAACCTCCATCAAGCGCTCCATGCGTGAGTTGACAGCAAGGCCGCCTGCGTTCTCGAAGACCATAGCCATGGGCGCACACTCGTACAGAATACGCAGCTTGCCCTTGGGGCTCTTCGAGTCGGCCGGGTAGGCGAAGATACCGCCGTACAACAGAGTACGGTAAGCATCAGCGACCATGCTACCAATATAACGGGCGCTGTAAGGCTTGCCACCGTTTTCGGGATACTTGAGGCTGTGGAAGTAGGCGTTGCACCACTCGTCCCAGTACTGGCTGTTACCCTCGTTGACGGAGTAGATGGAGCGCGTTGCGGGCATCTTCATGTTAGGGTGGGTGAGGATGAACTCGCCAAGCGAGTTCTCGAGTGTGAAGCCGTTGACACCGCCGCCGCGCATCGTGATCACCAGCTGCGCTGAGGCACCGTACATGGTGAAGCCGGACGCCACCAGGCTGGTACCAGGGTGGAGCAGGTCCTCTGGACCGACGGTCTTGTTGGGGCCGAGGACCTCATCGGGAAGCTGGAAGATACCGAAGATGGTGCCAACAGACACACCAGCGTCCAGGTTGGAGGAACCGTCGATGGGGTCGCAGACGACGGCGTAGCGAGCATTGGGGTGCTCGTCGAATCGGATCACTTCCTCTTCTTCTTCTGAGACAACGATGCGGCACTTGCCGGAGCCACGCATCGCGGAGATGAAGATATCATTGCCAATCACGTCCAGCTTCTTCTGGTCATCACCAGTCATGTTCGAGGAACCAGCCAGTCCGGTAAGGTTGATCAAGGACGCACGACGGATGTAGTAGGCAATTGACTTGAAGGAGAATTGGAGGGCATGGCAGAGGAGGGTGAAATCACCGGAAGCTTCAGGGTACTTGATCTGTTCTTCTGTGAAGAAGCGGGAAAGTGTGACGATATCAGTGTTGATGTTCTCCGCTCCGACGGGGGTGCTGAAGCCATTTTGAAGTATTTGGAGTGATCTAGGGTATAAAGATTGAAAGGGGTATAGCAATTGAGTTTTTAAGAGTAGCTTTAAGTAGTAGAAGTGGCAATATTGAAACAAGGCAAAGTAAAAAGTAGTTCAACGTCAGTGAGGGGATCAAACCGGGTAGAAGTATGGGGAGTTGACCTCAGTCCCGTTTTCGTCATTTTGCCCCGCGTGACCCGGACCCTCGCCCCTCGTCCGGTTATCCCCTTGCCGGGAACGCCCGTCTGTTTAACTGTAGTTTGTTATCACAGTATCATTACTATTGTTGATCGTTGTAGGAACTTTGATATCTTAAGAAGATAAAAAATAAATACTCTCCAATTAGCTATACGATCATACTAATATGAATACATGTCCAATCTAATCGAAGACTGTTCAACGATCTAGATCCTCCCGGTCTGTTCCTTGCCCGACTCGGCCTCGGGATCAGCAACGGAAGAATGAATTCCCTATACCCCACTCGTAGTCATGCGCACTTGAAAAGATCGTGAGATTTAGGTAATGCCATTGGTGTCTACGTGTAGGTAATTAAAGGGGCATATCTACGCTATAAATGATAGTTCGGTGTGGATATATGTAGGGATCTACATCAATGGAACAATAACAGGTGGACCGGATCGGTACAATATAGATAATGTATAATTCTAGACCCTTTACAATACAAGAAAAAGGAAAAAAAGGAAAAAAGGAGACACATCCCGTGCGTTATAGAAAAAGAAAGGAAAGGACTAGTCCACGGGGTCCTCCTCCAACAGGGTCTTGAAGCTGAAAGGCAAGAAAGGAATACCCTCACCAACGAAATGCTTGCTCATCGCCTCAACCCAGTGAAGACGAAGTGAGTGCAGCATGGCACTGGTACCTTCCATCACACACAGAATGCAAATAGTCAGTACGAACCAGAGGTAAAAGCTGACAACAATCATGATAACGCGGGTCACGGGGCTCTCCTGATCAAAGGCACCACCAAGGGTCATGGTCCAGAGAACGATCGACAGTTGCTGGTGGGCAAGCGACAGAGCCCACAGACGAAGGTAAGAGGCAGTGTGAGAGATACAGTTCAGGCAGAATTCAATGGTGTGGATGACTTGGTGGATCATGACGTCGCCAAAGTCGAACTCTTCGTGCTCTTCGTCATCGATGTCCTGAGAAAGCATGGCAACGCCTTCTCCCTCGCTGGCCATACTGTCACGACCGAGCCCGTCCATGTCACCGTCGGCGTCAAGTGCGCTCACCCGGGAGTTCTCGCCGAGACCGCGGTAACCCAAGGCACGAGCACGGTTGTGTTCATAGCGAAGCCAGAACGGCTTGAGGAAGAGCATGATAGGTACCTGGGCCACAGCGATGAGGAGCAGGATAACCTGGACCGGTCTCTGGCCAGGGTAGAGCGGCTCGTCCACCGTACCAGGGCTCAGGAACATGAAGATGAGCATGTTGAGCAGACCGGGAGGGTTCACTCCCTTCTCCTGCCAGTTCACGGACCACTTGTAGAGTATAGTGAGGACGAGGTAACCAAAGATCGACTGGAAGAAGAGCAATCCAGGAACAAAGTTGCCCCAAATATCAACCTTGGACTTGAAGTGCCGTCCATTGACATACTGCAAGCAAAGGGCATAGGTCATGTGGCACCATCCCAAAAGTACACTCATCTTCATCTTCATACTGTTCGAAAAGAGGAGAGAATTGTCCGCCTCGTGCCAGTTCCAGTCCAGACCAATTGGATAGCGATAGCCTTCTTTCAATGTCGCCTCGACCATTTGCTCGGGCTTGATGTCGTCGGGCCATTGCCATTGACTAGGGAAGATGGTGAAAGATTTGGAGAAAATATCGTTGTAGATAAAACCGGTGTAGATCGAGAACAGACCCATCATCAACATGATGTATCGTCCATAGAATGCCATGTATGTCAGTTCATCCAGTTTAGTCCGCGCCAGCTTCTTTTCCCAGAAGATCATAGCAGAAGCCGCCATGGTCATTAGTGCACCGTGACCGCAATCACCAAACATGACTGCGAACAGGAAGGGGAAAGTGACGACCGTGTACAGGCCAGGGTTGACTTCCGAATACTTAGGGATACCGTAGGCATTCACAATCGTTTGGAATCCTTCAGTAAACTTGTTCGTCCTGACAAAAGTGGGAGGGGTCTTGTTGGTGCGGATCTGGTTGACGATTGTAGGAACAGTGAGGCCCGCACGGTCGTTCACATCCTGGAGGGTTGACTTGATCAGAGCAAGAGAGTTTGTCGGGCACCACGCCTCGGCGATCAGCGTCTTCCGCGCTTGATCATATGAAAACTTGTTCAAGGTATCGTAAACGGCCTTCTCCTTCTTGACAATGATCATCCATGCGGCGAGCGAGCGAGCGATTTGCGAAAGTTCCGCATCAAGGGTGTTCTTGGTGTTACGGAGCACATTGCCAACGTCGCCGAGACGGGTGTTCACTTCGTGAATCTGGTCTCTTCTCAGCTCACTGTTCTCATCGACACCGTACAAGGATGCGTTGAGTGACTCCGAGATCTTTCGAATCTTCGCAAGGATATTCTTGCCGTGAGCGAAGATGACAAAGACATTCTTGTGGACTTCCTCGTTGGTCACCGGGTCGATAATGGGCTCCGGGATCTCAGACTGGTTCATGTAAAGGTTTCCACGCAGGGTGCGCCAGAGGATACGCTCGAACGCTCCAATTCGGTCTCGGGGGATAACACCAGCAACGAATCCAATGTTCATTTCCGAGAAGCTCTGCTGACCCTGGGTGTCTCCATTTTGACGAGGGGCGTGGTGCTCAACATCGCGGAGCAAGGGAGCTTCATCGTTGTCGAAGGACTGACGAATGTCTTCTGTTTGTGTATGGGCCTATTCAGTTAGCCTCGTCTGTCAACGGCGGTATACTCGAAGCCACCTACCCGATCGAAGAAGCCACCGGCCTCTCTAAGTACCCATCGCCATTCACTGAGTTCGACTTCGCGCTTCTTCAAAGTCTCGTAGCTATCGTTCAGAGAGATAATCCGCTGTTCAAGGCTCTCGCTGCGATCAGCCAACTCGTCGATTTCCGAGGCTAAAGGGGCAGCCAGTGTATCGGAGAAATCCGAGGAAGATCTCATGGGGATTGCGGCCTTTTCCATCTGTTGGTGGAAATAGCGGAGCTGTCTTTCCACATTGTCGAGGCGACGGATTTCCTTTGTAAAGGTTCTTTGGAAAGCGTTCGTGTCCGGGTTGAGCTAGAAAGAGGTCAGCGGTGAGTGTCAAAGCAAAGCGAACTAAGCCACTTACATCTCGGAACTGAACCTGACCGACTTCACCTAAAGCACTGACAACTTCTCTTCCGATCTCGTTGGCAATGTAGAGCTGGGTCAAGCTCATATCCGCCGAGCGGAAGAAGGTGTCCCGCGGAGCCATGGTGTAAGGAGGCTACCAGGAGCCGTGTCTCTTGGTAAGAAAACAGGGGAAAAGAGAAGGCTAAAGAGTGACAGTAGACAGATAGATTGAATGAGAGGCACAGATCCTCGGCTCTGTTGTTGCAGATATTCCGGGCTCTCCTTGGGACTCGTTCTCGGGTGGCTCTGTCAAGCTGGCCGGATCCAGCCACGTGATTTCGGTCTACACGTGATGTCGTGAGACGACTGAGCAAAGTGTCTTCTACAGCAGACAACAACTATATTTCCTTGAGACCACTCTTGGCTACAACTGCACTGGGCGGATGTACTCATAGCTTGTTATAATTGCTCTGTCTTTGGTTTATCTGTATCCCAGAGGTCTGGGGTAGCAGGGGATCTGTCATGATTGCCTATGGGGGAATGGGAACAGGTTTCCCCAACTGATCATAGTTGGGGAACGAGTATGTCATCGCATGCTACAAAATTATGTGGCTGCTAAGGGTGTCGGAGTCTACATATACCAACACGCAATATCGAAACAATCTGGTGGTTTCTGTTTCTTAAGTATGTACGGAGTACATATTGTTCCTGTAAACGCTCGCCACGAACATAAAAGACCTAACCTCAAACCCGTGCTAAGTCCAGTGCGTGTATCTACTGATTACACACGGTTCGAGGTGAGACGAGTCTAACCACTCATACTTGTTACATGTAGACTATGTCGCCGCTATCATTCTCTGGGTGCTTGAATTCATTGGAGATTGTGGTCAGCTATTTTCCTTGTCTTTGGTAGATCATATTTTCTCCTCCAAGTCAGTCCCAGGAAGTTGAGCTATGAATTTGATTCCCCTCTAATAGAAAGCAGCGAAAGGGTCTAGAAAAAGATCCCAAGAGATAAGACCACAAGCAAGACTTCAACCATCGGTCCATTTTCGTGGTCGAGTGTACCCTCGAATGCACGGTGAGTAAGCTAATACACGAGATCCTCAGCATATTCCTCATACTCCTGCATGAAATCTTCCATGCTAAACTTGTTGTTGAGCTGCTTAGCTGATAGAATGACACTACCAGCATCAATATATCCCTTCTTGAAGGCTGCGAACAATGCCGGGCTAGTCGAGGAATGTGGGATAAAAAGCTGGTTATCACCCGTTACCATAGCCCCTTTGAACGCTTGGTAAACGACATCACAGTCCTGAGTTAAGTCAACCGCCTCGCATTGGCCGAAGTCCAAAAGATGGAGTCCAACGGCGCGGTGCTGAAAGTCTGGAGACTCAACCAAAGCTCTCGGTTCCCCTGAGGCTAATGTGCCAAGCACGAATTCAACATCATCGCCGTTTGTGGCGGCGCCCCAGTGTAAGGTTGCATATGCCTTGCCCATTTCCTTAGCAAGCGGAAGGGTATCGATGCCAAGTTCCTTCATGAAACCGAGGTGGAGAGGGAAATTTCTGAGCGGGGCTGGGTTATCCTGATTGATAGAACCATTAGTCTTGCCCAAATAGACTCGGGCGAGGCAGTGCTTATTGCTAGGGTTATTGAGAAGGGATTCGATGTCAGTGATACTAAGATCCCGTTCACGACCACAAAAATAAGTGATAAGCGCTTTCCGTACGACCTTCGGTAACGGAAGAATCCGTTCCATAGTGATGACGTCCCCACGCGTGCGGTAAGCCTGGGGTATTTTCGAAAAGATTTTATCCCAGTACGCGTCGTTTTGTGTTTTGAAGATAAAGTTATGGGATTTAGGAACGTGGACCTTGTTGTCAGTTGCGCTTCGGTAGCGTTCGAATGCGGCCGAAACATCGCAGTGGGTTTTATACTCGCGCCGGAGATTTGAGGATCGTGCTTCATTGCCTGGATTCTCTTTTTTGAGAACGTAATATTTCCCTACCACCTCGAAGATGGCGCCTTGTAGGCCACTGCCGATTTGATTTATCTCCTGCAGGTCCGGTTGAAAACGCGCACTTTGGAAGCGGCGGCTGAAAGACGAGGTCGTCGAAATGACGGATTTCAAGCTGAGCGATCGCTGGAGAATGGCCGAGTCTGTCTCCAGTCCAAGTTCAGTTGCATCCAAGAAAAGATGAGCAATTCTAGCATCTCGTGCAATGGATGACGCTCCAGAGTCAGCTGAATCTTCACTGCTGTTGATTTCGCGTCGCGAAGCCATGATGGGCTAAGGATGGGTGGGGCGTACGTCAAACGTCGCGATGTAAGGCGGCCGGGCGAAGCACGTAGCAAATCCGAATAGACACTGCAGAAGGCCGATAAGAAGATACTTGAAAATGGTTGGTGAATAAAAGTGACACCACCGAGTACTCGTACGGTTGATGCAAAAGGACACCTCTCACCGCCTTCCCAACCCAGGAATATCAAAACATGACATGACTCTTCCGGACTAAGGGATTCTTTGGACTCATCTTTTGCCTCGGGCGCAGTTGCTCCTGTTGAGGCTACGGAGGAGAGGAAAGATGGAGATGAAGAAAGGTCTGAATCTATGGAAAGGAGGCTGTATAAATAGCCTCCGAGAATGACAAACATGACAAACCAGGCAAATGCTCAGTCTGCACAGAGACAAACGCATACCCTGCATGCATTGCATGTCAACAGCTCCTTATGTGAGGTTTATTCCACGGAGTGACAGAGAAAGCTCTGGTTAGAGGTCTTACACTGAGCAGAAATGCTATCATATTGCACAAGATTGAACCATACTTTGTTTTCCAGCGGCGATCACCGCCACAGCAATTCAACCAGGTAGAGCTTCGCTGACGTCTTATATTCGGCAAAGTTTGGAAGGCTTAGCAACGACCATCAATCGGGCAATTACAAGGGGTAAATGCCGGTGCTCTGAGGTGGATTGGTCGATCTAATGTCGGGGGACGGTCTAGGTAGGTAGTACCTAGTTACATATGTAATCACCTACCTGGGCATGACCGGCTAACAGCGTCAATTCCACAGGTCCCCATATTCTAGCTGTAGTTTGGTTCGAGTCCATTGTTGAGATTAGCGACCTAGATATTTACCTATTAAGATTCTAAGTATATGACAAAGGCCTCTCTTGCCTACCTAAGTAGAACCACTCATGTAAATGGAGAAGAGGGTTCCTGCACACCATATAAGAGCTCAGTTTAGCTGGGAAGCCGATTCTACACTGCACCACCTGCATTTCTGGCGATCTTGATGTGTTTAATATCATTCGTGGGCGCACCGTAGGTTGCATTGGAACTAACATCACATCCCAGACAGCACTTCCTTCTCTTTCCTTTTTGACCTTATACAGCCAGCGCTACACTAGATACCCTGACCAAAGATCTGCTGTTTGACTCGGACCGCTTCTTCCTCTTCACAGGCCACTGACATGTCGTGATAGTTGCTCATTGCTCCTCGTCTTCCGCCTCGTCTTCTTCATTATCGTCTTCCTCATCGCCTTCTTCGTCATCTTCCTCGCCGTCTTTCTCATGGTCTTCCTCATCCTCCCTCTCGTTGTCTTCCTCACCGTCCTTGTCGTCATGCTTCAAAGATACATCCTTCATGGCTTCAAGCACGTCATCAACGCTAGATTTCAGAGTGACCAAACCACCGTTGATTTGAAATTGTTGTGTTTTAGTGGGTTCTTCGTTGAGGAAATGGGTCATGGCAGACTGGATGCTTTTCAAAGTCTCATCAAAATGTCTTACTTCTCGTTTCAGTTTGGTCACCTTCCCTTGAAGAACCACTTTTGGGCGACTCCCATGCTGGCGAGTAGCCACGGCAGTATCTTGTAGTGGCTGTTAGCTTATATGTCATAAGATACCCGTCGCATTAGAGTACGTACCATGGACGAAGCTACACATTTGTACGGGATCTTTGCTCCATAGGCAGTTTCCACAACAACCGCGAGCCATGGTCGGGACCCTTACACATTCTGTGAATGGCCAAGTTGTGTTTTCGCATCTCTTGCAGGGTGTTGGGGCTTGGGTGCCCACAATCTGAGTTGTTGCTGCCCTAAGGCGAACAGTGTATGTGAGATTGCTATAAAAATCAACCTGTGATATATCATGGATGACGATTTCCTGTGAGGGCTTCATCGCGCGCATTAATTTGACATCTAGACCAGGCCTCTTGCCATATGTCATCACCACTTCTGTTAGGTCCCTGTGTAAAGTTCAGTTTCCGAGATCCTAACTTCCCAAGGACGGCTGCGTTTATTGACTCACATGGTTACGTTGGAGGTCTGACACGGATAGGCAATTTTTGGTATAGAGGTGTAGATGTGTGCTGTAGAGGATGTCCATAAGGACTGGGGTGTTGATGAAGGATGAAGAAAGAAGTTCTCTTTCATGCTTATGTACATCAATAAGAGATTGCACAGTGTACATACCCAGGTTTTCAGTTGTTGTTTGCTTACTGTCACTATACTTAAGGTACAACAAGCGAGTTTGCAAAAGCATCATTGGTTGTCAGTATCAGGTATCCACGGCCACCTTTCCACGTCAAACAGTCACAAAGTCATCTATTAGATATCCTAATGGGACACTGAGCATATATGGTCATAAGCCAGTATCTATCCTGGGATTATCACGGTAGTTGTTGTTCTTGGGGTATAATCTTACAGCCAGTCCGCCACGTCTTGTCGTCGGCGGATCTCGAAGATGGCCGCGGCGCCAGCCCCTGTCGGTGGTCGAAGGTACAGGCGACTTGTGTGGATAGGTTCCAAATCAGCCGGGGTTATCACAGATGTAGATTGGTTGGGATAGAAGCTCATTTTAACGGAATATGTGATGTGCTTGGGGCCAGGTTTCGTGTTATATATCGAAGCACTATCAGATATATATATCTCGGGGTTCTTTCATCGGCTTTATTGAACTGAAAATCCACACTAACTCTACCACAGAAAAACAGCCATATAGTCGTGTAATGTACCTGACCATTGGCGGCGTCGAAGAAACCAGTTCTATTTTGTGTCAGTCAAGGTTTCGGCCCCGGGGAGGTGCTACCCCCCGGCTTATATCCGGACGACAATATCCATGGACCTCATACCGGTGACATATGCAACACCATAGTAAGGATGCGAAACAACAGGACAGCCAATGCTTGTTTGAATAGGACTCGCAGCTATTACATACGAGTTCGAGCACCACGCCAAGATAACGTATGTCCTAGTGCTTTTGAAGCTCCAATGTGCAGTGTCGCATCATGAATTCGGGAGCTTGCAAATACAAGAGACAATTGTTTTGGGAAGGGATAATTCACACATAATACATCGTGGTAGAAAGGAAAAGAGAAAACAAGGCCATCGTCCTTGGTAGACACCAGCTCCCGCCGACTAGACCTATCGACTGGAGTCGACGAGCACGCAGAAACGGGTACATCGCCTCGACTTAAGCACCGCCATCCCTCTTCGCATATTCCTCCTCCATCCGCTCCTCGTACAGGTGATCAGCCTCCTCCTTGGTCAGAGCGCGACCACCCTCAGTATTCTGCGACGCACTAGCTGAGTTGCCAGGCGCGGTCCCGAAATAGCTGTTGTTGTCCGTCCGGTCGGAGGAGGTGTGTGTAGCTGAGCTGGCAGGTTGCGTGCAGTTGGCGTCGCTTTGTTGCTTGTCAAAGAGGTCGGCGGTGGGGACAGGCATCTTAGTTGAGAGTGAAGTTTTCGGTCGCGGGTGCCGCAGTGGGTTTGAGAGAAGTAGGTTGCACAGGAGAATGATGGTAAACTGAAATTCGATATGCTGTGAGATTGGCTTTAGTAGGATGCAATGGCTGGTTTTATGCTGCTGGTACGAGTTAGCCTGGGCTTCGTCGCCACATATGTGGCGAAGCGATTGAGTCAGACGTCATGTCAACAACACGGAGCCGGGAAGTGAGAACCCAGCGATCGACGACTGATAGCAGGGGACACTGAGTACTGAAGCACCGTAGAATGAACTGGAAGTGAACATGTTCTCATTAAGGACAGCGCACAGCCACTGATGCGCGTCTGGAGGTAGCGTCCATGACAGGACTCGACGTTAACTAGCTTACATGGATGGAAGACACTGGAGACAGGGACGAGTTTACGAGGACTAATGTAGGGCGAAGGTGAATGGCTACAGCTTACTAGAGCTTCATTATCTATGTTGTATACAGGCTAAATCTCTTCTCCAACCTCGAGCCAATGGCTCAAAACTTGATGAAAAGAAAGAGTTCCACGAATGGAGAGTGCCAAAGAATACGCCTGTCAATGACCCGTAAAGAACCATTGAACAGACTGTTCCGCCACGATGTGCAATGCAGGGACCAGTCTGTGGTGAGCCGCCTTGTTGATCGCAGTCACCCAAACAAGGTAAGTATGAAGAAGAAAGAAAAAGAAAAGGAAGAGCCGGGGGAGAAGGGGGTATTTATGCAAAATCTTAAAGGCGGTGGCGAAGTCCAAGGGGCTGGGACGTGCTATGATTGGCAAATAAGCGATATCACGTGATACCACCAAATCCCATCCATCCATGGATCCATGGATGGCATGTGATATGACTCATCTACAGCCCTGACCCTGCGGAGTCGTATAGCATTTTACATGTACAACGTACAGGACACAGGTACCATGCATCCATTCCTTGGGTTAAGTGCTTGCGCCAGAGTGAAAATGGAATCTTGAACCAACACACGGGCCGCGGTGATAGATCAATAATTGCAACATCCTTGTTCGAGACTCTACGCCTCAAAATCAAGCCAGACTCCATACCCGAGCTTGTGTGGATCCTCCCCTATTCCACAACTTTGTATTGTGGCTCTCACCTCCCGTACTACCCAAAAAGCCCGAGGCGTTTGAATCACAATTTGATTCGGATACTGTCCGTCGGAAATATACCTCTGTTCAGTGTTCTACAAGATTAAATCGGGTGAAAAACCCACAGTTAATATGAGGCTAATATTAAGCAAACGCCCATCCTCATCAAAGTGTGCCATGGTTTAATTCGATCTAGTGGACGCTAGACTTGTCGGGGGACATCGGAGAGCTTAGATGGACGGGAAATCTGTCCTCTGTGTACACCGCAGGTCGACTTGGTGCTTGGCGCGGAGTATCAAGATTAATTTCCTCCGTAACGCGCTCGGGAGATATGTTATGTTCTCGAAAGCAAAGAAAGTGGAGCTAACTGTCGTCCTGTTGCTGTGGCACTACATGTTAGTTTCTTTTTTTTTCCTGCTCAAAACGTATAGTTATCTGCATCATGTACTCCGTACAGTACATAATGTACAACGTAGTCAGATGGAGCAACATGCACCCGAAAAAGCGGGAAAGAATCCGTAGGCGCCTGGGTCCGCTACGCATGGCACTTGCATGGTGTCAAAATTCAGTCCACACAGAAACCAGACAGAAGGAAAGATCGACAAGTCCAACTTGGAATAATGATGTGATCGTCGATGGTCGGTAGATTCCAACCATTCATAGCATGCGGTAGGAGCAGGGTTTGAGACCTTGGGACTCCCGACCGCAAAAAAAGGGCGAGCACGGCAGGGTTGGGGAACATGAATTGCCCTTCGTAGCGCTGGAGGCCCTAACGGGTGCAAAAAGGGGGCTTATGATAGGGTGGATTCCACCCCGTGTGGCTATCATTACTGGAAATGCTTCGGCCACATTCTGGCAGTCGGCGTTGGGACCTCATGGTGCTTGTCCTGATGCTAGTTGTAGATCAGAATCATACCACGTACTTTTGTACGCCCAGGGATATAAAAGGGTGACTATGCCATAGTATCGGGAAAACGCGCTGCGTACCAAGGTACTTCCCGCTCTCAGGGCCTAGAGACACTATCCTGTCGATGAACCGTGGAAATGAATCAAATAAAACGCTTTGATTCACCTCTGGGTTTGTAGGTAGGGCTGGCTAGCCCCCTATTCGCCATGACTTGAAACTAGAATGCATAGTCCGGTGGGGACCGCGTACTCCGTACTCTCTTGATCATATGTATCACTGATACTAATTCTAGAAGAAAAGCAGCGGAGTACATTGCAAAGGGCGAAAGAAAAGGGGCTTAATTATGGTCATTATTCTTCAAGCCTGTGGATCTTGTTTCTAGTTTCAAAGATGTTCTTCGCAATACAGTACCCAGGAAGGACTACTCCATTGTATACTCCGTTTTCCGGTGGACTGGAAGTATGATGAGACAATTGTCGTATGGAATGATGCACACATCACTTAAAGAGGCGACACTCTGTAAATGTGCTGGGATTGGCTAGACGAACACATCATGGGATCCTTCTCGCAGCGTGGTAGAGAGAGTTGATACGCCGATAGGGATGTACATCAAAGCCAGAGCCAAGAAGGAGGGGTTGTGTCACTGCTGGTTGGTTGTCCACGAGGATTTGCACGCCACTCCATCATAGAGTTGATATCAGGTCATGGGGCCCGGGTAAAGATTGCACCAGGAAGTCGTGATGGCCAACCATTCTGCAGAACGTAAAGATCGGTGATAGGTGCATGACTCTGTAGCCAATACCATGCTTGAGCTATGCGAATGAATGCGGCAAAAGTCCATACGACATATCTACAACGTACTGGGTTGATCATCATGAAGGAAGCAAAATGACGGCCTGGTGGTGGGGGCGGTTGGAGTACAGGGATGCCCCTCCAAAGGGATACTCTTGTACCGATATGGCCCTTCCGAGGGAGAGTTGCAAGTTTGGATCAACTTCTCGACTATGCGGAGTAATACAAAAGAACCATCGAAAGGCTTAGTTGATTTGACAATGAATGGATTATTTGAGTAATTTGGATGGCAGACCCCCCTGAACTGTGTAACGGGACAGTTGAAAGTGCGATGAATGAGCGCCAACGGTGTGGCGGTCCACCGAACAACCGTAGAATCTCCTTACGAGTCCAGGAAGTATGAATTGGTGCACTTTCAATTTTTTTTTGGATAGTCTGATGACCTGATACCTGAGATAACCCCGCTATGACGATATGACGGCAACCTTTTTTTGGTATACAATATAGAATAGAATGTACATGAAACGAAAAGAATTGCTGAAAAGACGTATATTGTCAAATCGGTAACAGTATCCGAACTGCACGGATTAATTAGGGACTCAACGGGGCCGTTAATTCAAGCTGCATGGCCGATCACAGCTCGGGTGGCCATGGTGTGATGGTTTCATACAGCTAAAAGCCAAGATTTGCAGAGTTTTCTTTCTCCTATTTCCTGATGTTTAGGAACTAAATCCAGTTAGGTCATGTCTAGCGCCATGCTAGACAAAGAAGTTCGTGTTATCCCGTGGACCTTAGGACGGGAGTAGATTGACCTATGTTCCACCAGGACTACAAAGTTAGTTGCAAACCATATTCCAGGTTACATATTAATATTTGACATGTTCAGATATTGAATAAAGCAGGAGGGATAGTTGAAACAGGTGTAATAATAATAGAAAATAATATGAAATAATAGGGGGAAAGAAAAATAGAACTGAAAAAAACACTGGAAAAATGGAAAAAAACAATTAACCCCTGAAGTGCCATTACCTAATCTCCTTATGGGTCCACGGGTCCACTGAGCTCTGGGCTCCCTGCAGGTCCTTTCCTTTTCTGGGCAGACGCCATCAACAACCCTCTGACTCTTTTTTCTTCCCTTTTCCTCTCCTCTCTTCCTTTCTTCCTCCCACAAAGCAAAATACCCATCGTGATACCCGAGCTATTGTGCTCTAATTTCTTTTGCTTTTCCTTTTGAGATACCCTATACCCCAACACGCCTTTTATTCTACGAAGCTTAGCTTCTTTAATACCTTTATTATTTTAATCATGTCTGAGGTCCAGAAGACTGTTGAGGAGACCCCCGCGGTCGTCCCTGCCGAGACTGCTGCTGAGACCCCTGTCGAGACTCCTGCTGCCACCGAGGCTGCCGCTGAAGCTCCCAAGGAGACCACTGAGGCCACCGAGCCCACTGCCACTCCCGCCGTTGAGACCACCGAGGCTGCCGAGCCCGCCAAGGAAGAGGTGAAGCCCGCTACTGAGGGCGTTCTGGGATACAAGGCTCCTGGTCTCGTCAAGTAAGCTGCGACTGTGACCACAAATGCGATACAAGAGACTAACAGTTATTCTTTGCTTTTTTCAGGGGCTTCCGTTTTGCCAAGCGCTTCTTCTACTTCAACGAGGAGGCTGTTGAGAGCAAGCAGCTCTCCGTCTTCCACCAGAACGAGAAGGCCGCTGTTGCCAACCCCACCGCGGCTTGGGCCAGCCAAACCGGCAAGGGTCTGCTCTTCTTCACCAAGCGCGCTGAGGATAAGGCCACCCCCGCTGGCATTTTCAACCTCGTAAGTCCTTCGACGACTGTATCGCGATGCAGCAAACACTAACATGTGCAATAGGCCGATGTCTCTGACGTGACCAAGGAGGGTACTAGCGAGTTCCTCTTCAAGGTTGCTGGCCAGAAGCACACCTTCCAAGCCTCCAGCGCTGCCGAGCGTGACAGCTGGGTTGTCGCCATCGAGGCTCAGGCCACCGAAGCTAAGGCCGAGAAGGAGACCATCACCTCCAGCGAGGGTTACAAGGCTGAGCTCGAGAAGCTCACCAAGCCTGCCGTTGCCGTTGCCGCCGCCAAGAAGCCCGAGGAAAAGAAGGCTGAGGAGAAGAAGGAGGACAAGAAGGAGGAGACCCCTGCTGCCGAGGAGACCAAGGCCGCTGAGGAGGAGCCCAAGGAAGAGAAGAAGGAGGAGAAGGCCGCCGCCAAGAGCCGTTCTCAGTCCCGCAAGCGTACCAGCATCTTCGGTACCCTTCTAGGCAAGAAGGACGCCGAGGAGAAGAAGCCCGAGGAGAAGAAGGAGGACAAGAAGGAGGAGACATCCGCTGCTGAGGAGACCAAGGCCGCTGAGCCTACCACTGAGTCCTCCGCTGAGGCTCCTGCCCCCGTTGCGGCTGAGACCACTGAGACCGCTGCTGCCCCCACTAAGGCTGCCGAGCCCACTGCTGAGACCCCTGCTGAGACTACCGAAGCCGCCAAGGAGGAGGCTAAGGATGAGAAGAAGGCCGAGAAGAAGGCCAAGCGTGCTTCTATCTTCGGCAACTTCTTCCAGAAGGTCGCCAGCCCCTCCCAGGAGAAGTCCGAGAAGGAGGCTACCGCCCCCGCTGCCGAGGAGACTCCCGTCGCCAGCACCGCTCCTCAGCTCGAGAACCCCGTCGAGGAGGCCGCTGTCAAGCCCATCGAGGCCGAGGCCGTGACTGCCCCCGCTGACGCTGTGGAGACCCCTGCTGCTGAGACTCCCGCTGCCGAGGCTGTCTCCACCCCCAAGGAGAAGCGCCGCACCTCGTTCTTCGGCAACCTTGGCATGAAGAAGGAGAAGAAGGCTGACTCTGACAACGAGGTCACCGATGGCGAGGCCAAGGAGACCAAGGCCAAGAAGCTCGGTGGTCTTTTCCGCAAGCCCAGCAAGGCTGTCAAGCTCGACAAGGAGGAGGTTGCTGCCGCTGAGACCGAGGCCAAGGCTGACGCCGCTGAGGAGGCTCCCGCCGTCCCTGCCAAGGAGACCGCCACTGAGGCCCCAGCTGTCGTTGAGGAGGCTCCCAAGGCCGCCGAGTCCACTGAGGAGTCCAAGAACGTCAACGTTGCCGTCGCCACCCCTGTTCAGGCTGCCGCATGAAGTGCGACTGGGAGACCTATCGTGGAGTTTGAGCGGTGGTGGGACTTGTCCTATCCACCGCCCGCCCGCGATATCCCTGACGGTCTAATCGAGTCCGGAAGGTGAAAATTTGATCACACTTCGCTCTAATTGTTTTGCTTTACCCTCGCCACTGTCGTTGTTCTCAGTACCTGACTCCCCTATTCTTGGGTCTGGACCTGAGATGGCGACAATGAGATACCCGCTGTCGCTTTTTGTTCCCTTGATCTCTATTTCTCTAAAATAATACCATCGGCGCCAACGACGCCAGCAGCCGTTTGGACTGCGGTCCATTCCTTTACGACCTGCGTCCCGCGCCTGTAACTCTATTCGGGACGCGACTATGTGTTACGTGGTGTGTCGTCCGACTAGATTGATACCACTCTGCCGTTTTTCTTCTTTTTGTTTCTTGCTTTTGTGTTTGATACCCTGTGGGGAGGATGGGTGCTCATTTTGCTTGTTGCATGAGTTTTGGATATAGTCCTTTGACTTGTTTCTTCCTGCAACCCAAATTGACCCTCTAATGTTGTCTACCGTTATTGTCCCGAACGGGTGGTTTATATTCCGCCAGTGGAGGTGGCACACCTTGCGATAGGTAATACTTAATAGAATCTCTCAGTTTTTGCTTTACATATGTGCCTATTGTGTGTATTATAAGTAGTCTTCAACCCGAACTATTGAATAGCTTGGACGGTGTCAAGGTGAGCAGGCGAGAATCCTTGCACGAGGCGCTCAAGGCACTAATCCCTACCAGTTGGCCGTGGGGCACATGCTCGGAGTTGGCCCCTCGCGTCTTGTATGATATTGGGAGCTCCCTCTTCTACTCGTCTCTTCCCATACGCCTATTCTCGACATTCCCGTACGATGGTGACTACAACCACGCCGTAGGTCCTTTCTCCGAGCACGAAATGTTCATCGTACCTGCAGCAACAGCAACAGCAAAATCAACCACAACCTACAGAGCCTCGGAACGAACCATTGACCATCCCAATATCGAATATATCCCAGAGCGATAGCCCAACTATCTAATGGCCACCACCTTTTGGTTCATCATCATCGCGCTATGAGATGTTCTATCCTCGGACGCCTAGACGCCAACACCGTCGCTACAACCGTACCGAACATTACTAACCGTTTCCTCCACGTCCCAATTTGGGCTCGCGTAGTTGTATAAGCTCTTCTCAATCACGACCATCTTCCTAATAACCATTGCTATATTCCTGTCCTTCATCTTCACGGCGTGGGCTGACTCGATGACGAACACCTTTGATGACGATATATGATCTCCACACATGCATAACCAAGATCATCCTCTATTCCGGATATCTGGGCTTTAGTGGAGGCATCGACTTCCAAGCGGCTGTTCAGACAACGTTGGGTCCGGCAGATATCAACCTTACAATTGAGGTCATCTTGTCCGGGCAGCGTACGGGCTTGCCGGCTTTTATCGCTATTGGGCAGGTTGTATTGACGGACAAGTTGTTATCAAGTTCGGCAGAAGTTGTACCAGGCTTGACACCTACGTTTATCGAGCAGTACGCACTTGGCGATATCAAGAATGGGCTCCTTATCCAACGCTGGGATGGGGCCTTGGGTAGTATTGGTCGGAGCTCGACCCATACTTGATGCCTTCTTGCCATGTTGGCTTGCACGATCTTCTGATCGAATGGCGGTTGAGCAGAAGCAGTCGTGAAGTATGGGCGGCACGAAAGGAGCACTCAGATAGACTGCCTTCCACACCGCCAGGTGAAAGCATCACATTCGTCCGCACTATACAAGTCGTACATACATAGTCATAGTAGGCCATGTTTATTCCTACAATATACGTATTCTAGGAAAGCCCCACCCAGCGAAAATCGGGGTCCATATACTAGTGTGCATATGTATATGCAAGCAATACTTGTAGTTGAAGATCTAGCGACCCATCGCGATGCGTTGGCAGTCTGGGGTGCATTTTGCTTGAATGATTGCCATGCCAAATAGCCTCATTTTAGGAAACCGCCATTCCACTAGGCAGAGATGTATGGTCTACACGGTGCCCGTGATATCTGGCCTCTCACGCGAGCTCATATCGCGGTTACCTATGTTGCCTTAGTGTTTTGCGATATGATGCTATATTGATTGTGAAGTTTAACTCTTTAGCTAGGCAATGATGACATTTCTAGTCCATCACACATGTCTGCAAGGTGTCCTCATAGCGGGCATCTATTTCGGCGAAGCCTCGGCCCTTGGAAGATACGTCGGGATTATGAAAACCCACAAAGGAAAAAAAAGGAAAAAAAAAAAAAAATCAATTAATTGGGTCTGGATGACGGACTGTTCCGTAGTCCGTACTCCGCGTAGTCTAAGAACTTCCAAGGTTGAATACGAATAGTAATCCGTAAACGATATTGCAATATCCCGAGGGACTTTTCTTTTCCTTTCTGAAACCAAGTAATATAGATGAGAAACACTGGCTTACCACGGATTTATGGCTCTTTAATAACATTGCACAGTTAAATATCTTCACCTGAAAGACCAGAAAAGGACAAACGTTAAAAAGTCAATTTCACGCCCTTCGGCAGGACTAAGAAAATACGAGGCTCTCATAGGATGTTGGCCATGGACTCAGCCCATCGCGGGGACGCAATTGGGAAATGATCGGTGGATCACTTTTCCCTCATCCTCATGGAGAAAGACTGTACCTCCCCGAAGCTGACAGATTGGAATTGTCTTGGTTCCTGGATGGAATTAATTTCCTCGAGAAGACTTGGTACCGCTGTATATATGGTTCAAGAGGTTTTAGGAATAAGAAGAAAAGAACTTAAAAAAAGATATAAGGAAATATTAAAAATAAATTAAAAAAATTAAAAAATGCAGGATGCCTGGATATTCCCGGAGGGATAAGATCTGATCAATTATTGGCCAATTTGAAAAAAAGCGGAGAGGATCGTTGGGACCGGTACTTGAAAGATACTTGGACTATGTAGGTAAATGCAGGCGAATATGTGGGTACCATCCAATGTACTGCGGCCTCGATGGATGCCTGTCAAATGTAACCAATCAGGACCATGGATCACACTGTGACTCACACCCCGTGACTTTCAGGACTAAGCCCCGTGCGGCTCCGGAGTCCCGATTGGTCACCGCCAGGGCACACAGTCCTTAAGAAGTGCCTGAGTTCCCCCCATTCTCGTCTGCCTGATTTTTCTTCCTTATAATCTGTTCTTCTTCACACACACACACACACATCAACATACATTATATTTTATACATAAACCGCCAAATTGCTATTAGACCAGAACTATACTCAACTTCACTATCGCCAAAATGGGTGCCCAATAAGCTCCCCGTCTTTGAACAGCCAGTCTTTCTCAACTGAGACAGACATTATTTCTTCAAGAACCACCCCTCCTATCTCCTCTCTTCCCCCTTCAGAGCCTCCTTTTGGACCTCTGAACTTCAGCATCGCGTCGCGTAGCTCGAGTTCTCCCAACAACTTTACCCCGATCGACTTAAAGTCGTTCAACACGGATTACCACCAGCAACCATGGCTTCCCTCACCCCAACCTCCACAGCCCTTGGCTTCCAATCAGAACAACAACAGCAAGAACAACAACAGTGCACTCGAGGACTTTGTGCTCTATCCATCAGCAACACCACACCCGCAGCCCCGCTCGCGTGTGCCCGTGAATTCAACCCATAGACCTTCTGCACTTCAGCCATTCCTGGCGCAGAATAACCCTCGACGACACTCCTTCAGTCTGCAGTTGCAACGACATCTCCAGCAGCAGTACTCTGGCTCACCTGTCCCAGACCCCAGAGTGACCCAGCTTGCCCGGTCCCCCTCTTATTGGTCCCGCCCCACGTTTACGCACAACCGTTCCAACACGGCTTCTGTGCCTTCCAATTCTCCAAACACCAACCGCCCACCCATCCCGCTTTTTAACGGTCAACAAAACCACAAAAACAACACGCAAACGTACAGACGTGTCATGTCCACTCCCAACTTCATGGAAGGTAATTTATCATACACTTCACCATCTCCTAGCGACTATGTTGCTAACGCCATGCCAGCTCACGAGGTTGATCTGTTCGGTCTCCCCTCCGCCGACTTCTCTGCCGGTATGGAATCTCTTTCGTTCGACGATATCGGGCTGGCCAACGACTTCTCTGAAGGTCTTCCTGGCACTATCTCGCCCAAGGATCTGATGATGGATGCGTCTGTTCCTCCCTCTGGCACTTTTACCGACTTGAGCACTCCCTCGTTCGAGTCGCCCGGCAACTTCAGCCAGAACACCTCGCCCATGTTTGCCGACATGGATATTGTCGGCCACGAGGATTGGCCCTCCCTCTTTGATCAGTCGTCTGATGCACTAAACGCCTTCGACCTCGCTACTTTGAATGCGGCGGCTCCCTTCCCTAGTGGAGAGAAGACCAACCCAGCTATGCCAATTCCCATGTCTCCTGCCTCTCCTCGCGCAAAGCGATCGATGGTATCGCCGCCTGTTCCCGCCTCCGGTGCAGTCAAGCACTCCAGCGTATCAGGTGTCAATTCGCGAGCGCGCAAGAATCTGTCGCCCATTGAATTCGATCCCAAAGATCCTATTGCTGCGAAACGCGCTCGTAACACCGAGGCGGCGCGTAAGTCGCGTGCTAAGAAGATGGAACGCCAGGCCACTTCGGAGCGTCGCATCGAGGATCTTCAGAAGATTATCGCTGAGCGCGACGCGGAGATTGCCAAGCTCAAGGCTCAGCTCCAGATTCAAAACACCTACCAGTAATGGTGGGTGGGGCTTTCATCCCAACTTGGTCCTTTCATCTCAACTTTGAGACATTGGTCTTTGGCTGACCTGGTGGAGCTTTCATCTCATCTTGGCCATTTCATCTTAATTTTGAGACATTGGTCTTTGGCTTATGGCCCATTGGTGATTCTGACGATTGTAACGATTGGACATTCAGTCTTATGTTTTTGTTTTCCCTTTGACCCTCTGGGTATTGTGGTAGGCGCGGGTGATGGGTAAAGCCTAGCCCTGACGTCTCACCGAGATCAGATCGCGATTTGGTTCGTTTCGTCTGATTCTCCAAAAGTTTTTGAGACATGTTCCTCAGTCAATGTTTCTTTTTCCTTTCGATCTGTGTTTCTTACTTTTGTTTCCCTGCTCTGCCTTCAAGCTCATTGGTTTTCGAATGTTTTAGGCCGGTTCTGATCGTCTCCCTTTTGGGATTGACTCGTGGCTATCTTAATGTGGAATTTGCTTTTATTCAATTATGTTCTCTATCTTGATTCTACTTGTAAACTGGGATCTAGTAGCTTACCTCGTAAAGAGAAAGTGTAGTCCATTGTCCTCCCTAGTACGAAGCTCCTTCCGATTACTCTGTATCCATCCGCGTGTCCCTCATGGTGAAAGTGGAAATGTATAATCTAACCCAGCTCAGACTTGCCTTTTAACGCCTCATAAACACACCCCGATCCCTCCAACCATCCTTCATCTCATACCATCCACACTCACAACCTAACGCGCCTCCCAAATCCCCTCCCTGTCCCGAAAGCCAAACAGCACTCTATTCCTCCCTTAGAACGCACCTCGCCCGCTTCCTTTCAGCATGAGCTACGCGCCGTCCGAGGACTGCTGTTGCTCTATGGATGAAGGAAGAGGGTGGGAGACACTAGGAGAGATGGGGCGTTTGGGATTCTGGCGTCGGAGATTTGAGTCGATAGGTGTGCTTGTGGATGTTGTGTGTATTGAAATGAAGGTAGGATTGTCGGGTGAGGTGGAGGTTTCGGAAGTATCTGTTTCCATGTTCTGTCATCATAGCTGGGGGTGCGGGAGAAAGTCACAGTAGAGGGAGAAAAAATGAAAAGAAAGAGGAATCTATAATCGAGAAAAAGAAAGAGTAAATGGATGGATGTGTAGGACGATGCACGGGGATACGCATCGCATGCGCAAAGCACGAAAGACTCAAACCCATGTAGCAGAAATCCATCAACCACAAGTCTAGTCTGTGTCAGCTCAAAGCATCCGTACCTCTCGACCTCCCCGTCTCCATCTTAGCCGTCCTCGCGCCAAACTGAATAGCCCTCTTCTTCTCACGCGAAACCCTCACCAACCCCAGCCGCAGAGCAACAAGCCGCAGCGCCAGCTTCTCACAATCAATACCAGCCGTAGCGTCGATCTCCGGAAGTCCGAACCCGCACTTCTCCCACACAGGAGCCCGCAGCACCCAAGCCACGAAGTCCTCGTCTAGGAAGGGGAAACGCGTCTCGCGGCCCCAGTGCGAGAGGACGCGGTCGTCGCGGCCGAGATTCCGTGAGCCGAGCCGACTGACGTCGAGGTCGATCTCGGCGATCAGGTCTTTGAATCCGCCACGGTTGAAGGCGACGCTGTGGCGGCCGTAGCCGGCGAAGAGCTCGTCGGCGCCCAGTCCGGAGAGGAGGACGCGCGAGGTGGTCGTGTAAGTGGGTGATGGCGTGTCTGGGGTTGGGAGTTGGGCTGAGGGGTCTGTTTGGGCTGTGCCTTGGCCGCGGGATGCGAAGTACAAGGCGCATGCGATGGACATGTCCATTTCGGTGTTGTGGGGTCTCATTAGGCGCTTGACTTGGTCACGGTGTGCGAGGGTTTCTGTGTAGGGGATGTCGATGGCGATGAAGCGCCATGTTCGGCCTGGACAGGTTGCTTGGAGTTCGATGTGCGCGGCCCGCCCGGTCATTCGGTCTGGGCAGTTTTCGTATATGGAGAGGGGTGGTGAGGAGGGGGACTTTGGTTGGTTGGCTTTTGCGGCTGCTGCCACTCGGGGGTTTTCGAATGCTACATTGAGGAGGTCGATTGGTTCGTCGAGGGGGAGAATGTTGTGGGAGAGTCTGGCGAGAAGTGTGCAGTCTAAACCGCCGGAGAAGAGAACGGCTGTTTTGGCGGTCTCGCCTGCGATATAGCCTGGAGGCTCGGGGATGTTCTGTATTCTCAATTCAAGTGATTGACGCAGCTTTGACTCGAGCTGCTCGACGAATGCTGAGTCTGTTGTCAATGCAGGAGGCTGCTCTGTTGGTAGTGATGTGTTCATGGGTGGAATTGATTTCCTCTAGGGTCCCTTGTCAGTTGCTGCCACCGAAAGAAAGACATGAGGGACATACAATGTGATCAGCTGGCATTGTAGTAGCAGAGCTCCATGGCAAGGTCTCGATTTGGCACAGATCTCTGGAAGATAAAGAAGGATCTTGATAGCGAGCTAAGTCAATCGTACAAACACCCTCGGTGCTCACTTCCTTGAAGCAATCCACCGACGCACTGTCGCAGATGCTGCAAATCTTCAAATTCCCATCTTCATCGAATCCTTCGAGGAGAGATCGCCTCCCAAGACAATCTCTGCTGTAGAAGAGCCTTGAGTTGACAGCATCATAGAAGACAAAGGCAAATGGTCCAGAGAGACTTGCAATAGCTTCAGCTATTTTCCCAACTGAACCTTTCTGATCACTATCCACTGCCTGTAAAAATAAGTTGAAGACACGTTCTGTATCATTGCCTTGAACACGCTCCCCAGCAATCTTCCAGGCTTCTCCGTTCCAGCAGAGCACAGACTGGGTTGTGGGGTCTACGAGTGGCTGTGTGTACACATGATCACCCCTCAATGAAAGCACTGTGGATGTGAAGGTGAGATAATAGGAAAGGGACGGAGACACTCCATCCTGTGGGTTGATATCTTTTTGCGTCGTATGCGTTTTGTAGCTGTCTGGTCCTCGCTTCTGAAGCAGAGAGCAGGTCTCCTGTGTTGATTCTGTGGGCTTTGATGAGCTCAGCGAAAAGAAAATCCCACACATGGCGGAGAAGGTTGGGAGTATTGTTTATTCGGAGATGGTTAGCTTGGTAGCTTTTTTGATATAATTTTTGCCTGAGGCAAAATAATTAGTCATGTTTGTAGATCCACCCATGGACCCGTGACCTGGGCATCCATAAAGTCCATCACCAGCAGATGCATTCACAACGGATTGTAAGATGTTGAAATAGTAGAAAGCTTCTTGTTAGGGAGCCACTATTCCTATATAGTGAGTTTGACTTTGGAATCAGTGAAAGAAGAAGGGCACCATGCAACTATGACTGTACAGAGGCTGAGCATTTGTTAGAATTACACGTTGGGAGTAAATAGATCTCTATTGTTGATTGACAAATTCATAGTGTTTTATTCATTGATATTTTGTTCTGTTAATCCACATGTGCATAAGTGCAGTCTTCTCAAACGAAAGAGAGAAACCACCTACAGAGTACATAGGCATCGACGTACATAGCCCGAATCCAGAAGCGGACTACCTCGGTTCAATGATGATCCGCACATCAACATGAGAGAGCCGCATGAGCATACTCGGAGCCTTGATGACCCCCTGAATCTATCCTTTTACTCCGGGCGCATATGATTAATATAGCTTATGTCGGCCACAGAATCCCCGTCCTCTCCGGGCCCCGAGACGAGAGACGTCTCCCATATCCATGAAGACACTGAAACGCCGACTGCTCCAACCGATCTCCTAGCTCAAACACAGGACGATCTTGCGAAACCGGACAGCAATCAAACAGTCCAAATGAGTGCGCAAGACACAACAGAGCCACAGGCTGTGGCTGCTCTCGCCGATCCCGCCACGAAGGACTCACCGACAGCTACCCAACCATCACAGGCTGAGCAACAACAACTTGCGGGGCAGATGGAAAGACTATCGGTCTCGGGAAATACGACACCCAATCTGCCATCCAGCGCAAACACTCCTCCGCCCCCTCCGCCCCAGAAAGACGATGTCTACCTCAACCTGAATGCAAGCTCTACGACCACTCCGCCAACACTGCCACCCATCGATACAACCCGGACCCCCAGCCCCGAGAAAGAGCTCCCAGATGTGCCCAGTGATAGTGACCCGGACTCTAAACAAGGTGGTCAGGTCGAAGGCCCTAGGGATGATAATGCCTCCCAGCCGGAGATTCAAAGTATTATGGGACAATTCCAGGACCCCGCGCGGAGCACCGATCAAAAAGTGATCATGTCTCCCCGGCTCGAGCTTGCTGAGCAATTCAGAGGCGGTCCAACTTATTTCCCGCCACGCAAATCCAGTTTGGACCATGCGCCCTCCACCGAGTCTGCGAATTCTCCGGTCGCTACATCACCGGAGAAACAGCCTGTATCCCAACGTCCTCACAAGCCCGAATCGCCGGTATCAAACCGGCGAGCGTCCACCTCAACGGTCCCACCAATGCCGGAACCAGAATCTGAGCAACCATTTGATTTTCACCGCTTCCTAGAACAGCTGCGTCACCGCACCGCCGACCCCGTCGCCAAGTTTTTGCGGTCGTTCCTCATGGAGTTTGGCAAGAAGCAATGGATGGTCCACGAGCAAGTGAAGATCATTAGCGATTTCCTGACGTTTATCACAAATAAGATGGCCATGTGTGAGATCTGGCGAGACATATCGGATAGTGAATTCGATAATGCCAAGGAAGGCATGGAGAAACTTGTTATGAATCGTCTATATTCGCAGACTTTTGCACCAGCCATTCCAGCTCCGCCAACAATACCCAGAAGTGCAAGTCGGAGCCGGCGGAGGGAGTTAGAAAGGCTCCATGGGCCGTGGCGACGTGGCCAGCATCAGGAGGACATTGAGCGAGACGATATTCTGGCACAGAAGATTCGCATTTACAGCTGGGTCAACGAAACGCATCTGGATATCCCGATTGTGAGCGGCGGTGGACGCCGTTTCTTGAATTTGGCACAGCAAGGTATGTACTACGGACTATTTGGGGAGTTTCCAAGGTTCTCACCTTCTGACTTTGCTTGACAGAATTATCAAAAATCAATGGCTACCGTGCTCCCAGGGATAAGGTCATTTGCATTTTGAACTGCTGCAAAGTCATCTTTGGTCTATTAAAGAATTCCAAAAAGGCCGACACATCTGCCGATTCTTTTATCCCCCTCCTGATCTATGTGGTTTTGCATGCAAACCCTGACCATCTTGTCTCTAACATCCAATACATCCTTCGATTCCGCAACCAGGATAAACTTGGCGGTGAAGCAGGGTATTACATCTCGTCGTTGGTAGGTTTGACTTCCATACTGTTCTAGATGTCAAAAAGCTGACCTCTTTTAGTCTGGAGCGATCCAATTCATCGAGACCCTGGACCGCACAAGTCTAACCGTCAGCGACGAGGACTTTGAACGCAATGTCGAAGCTGCCGTGTCCGCTATTGCAGAACAAAACCGCGAATCCGAAACCTTCGAAGAGAAGCCCTCCATCCAACCCCCTTCATCTCAGCCCCAGGCCGGACCAAGCCGCAAAGAAACTACCCAATCCAGTGACGACGACACCTCCGCCCCAGTCGCAGGACTGCTACGCACGATCCAAAAACCTCTCTCCACCATCGGCCGCATCTTCTCGGACGAGCCAGATTCAGGTCCTGTCACTTCTCAAGAACACCCCCAGCCTGTCCCGACGCCCCAACCCGTTGTTGCTCCACCCCGCCTCACCCCGAACGTCTACCAGCCTCCTCGTGCAAGCAGCGAGGACAGCCGCCGCTCAGGTGATGAGCGCGCCCGCTCCGCCCACGGTAGGGGAACCGCGAAGAAGAATCTAACCCGCGTACTGGACGCCCAGGACGCCGCCGCACGTCAGGCCAGTGCTGAAGATGCGGAGGCGCGCCGTATACAACGTGCTGAACATAATAATGTCGTCGAGACGCTTTCGAACATGTTTCCCAACCTAGACCGGGATCTTATCGATGACGTCGTTAAGATGAAAGAGGGGAGGTGAGTACTTCCTATCCTTGCAGATATTTGATTGTTATATTGGATTTTGATTAACTGTTCCTCGCAGGGTTGGCCTAGCTGTTGATGCTTGTCTTGCTCTCAGTGCAGAGTAGTATATAGAATAATGTAGCATCTTTGCTTGTTCGGGAATATCATGTCAGGAACAGTCCTAGCGGCAATGCTGTCTCTCTTGTCTTTGACTTGTAATCAAATAAACTCCAGGGGTGTATTCTCCTATGAAAAGATAGTGTGTAGCCTCCGTCTAGCAGAGGGCTGGGTATAGCTTATAGCTTTTGGATATGCGATCTATGCCGGCTAAATTACGTTACATCGCATCCAAACCAACCAGAACTATCAATTATTGCAGCTGTAAGACCCAGATATCAATTTAATAGGGAAATAAAATATTTATATTCACCTATGAGCTGTTATGGAAAGGATAGTCATCGGCAGTTGAACAAGAGGCGAATGCCTCAAAACCCCAAAAGATCCTCGGCTCATCTCCCCCGCAAAACCGCGGTCTCTCGGACTTTTACTAAACTCATTCTCTTTTACGGAGTACATCTTATAATAATTCTGAACTGGAATAAATATAATCTCTTCTCCCTAGAAGGGGCAACATTGCACACCATGTCGTCCCCCTTCCGCATCGTTGAGCATATCGTGCCCACGCAGCACATTAGGGAGTATCCTGGAGCCACGGCCAACGACCAAGAAGAGCCCTTACATCTGGCCGTGAAACAATATATTCCACTGGACAATCACAATCCACAACCAGGCGATATTACTATCCTTGGAGCCCACGCGAATGGCTTCCCCAAGGTATGAGATGCAAGGTGCCGAGGTCCAGAGCTGCCGGAGCCGCTTTCGGAGCCGCGCGCATTGCGATATGGCCTTCGAGACATACAATCAGCGATGTACTGATTATTCCCGGCAGGAACTATATGAACCACTTTGGGAGGAAATCTACGCTCGATCTAAGCAAAATGGGATGCGTATTCGCAGTATCTGGATGGCCGACGTGGCGCAAGAAGGCCAAAGCAGCGTGATCAATGAAGATTCCCTAGGAAATGATCGTATGTGATATTGATGTGTATGATAAGTAACTACGATGCTAACTTAATTACAGCCAGCTGGTTCGACCACCCCCGAGATCTCCTCCACCTAATCAATGTCAAGCGGGCTGAGATGCCCCGGCCTATCGTTGGCATCGGGCATAGCATGGGAGGCGCCCATCTGTAAGATTCAACAACCAGAACATCCACGCAGCAGCTGGCTAACACGACCTAGCACACAACTGTGTCTAATGCACCCCCGACTCATCCACACACTAATCCTCCTAGACCCAGTGATCCAGCGTCAAACAACCCAACTAGACAGTCTCAGCCTCCAAAAGAACAAGCGCGAGATCGCCAAAACAACCCAACTATCAACCCACCGGCGCGATATCTGGCCCTCGCGCCAAGCCGCCGCAGAAGGCTTCCGTCGCAGTCCCTTCTACCAAGCCTGGGACCCACGAGTGCTATCCCGCTGGGTCGAATACGGTCTGCGCGACCTCCCAACAGCCATCCACCCACTAGACCCCAAGACGAAAATAGACAAAACAACAGGGCCCCCAGTCACCCTCCGAACCCCACTGCACCAAGAAGTGTTCACCTTCTCGCGGCCAAACTACACCAACATCCCGAACAGCACCAAGCCCGTCAACCGCGTCACTCACCCAGACCTAGACGCAACCCATCAAGACAGCTACCCCTTCTACCGGCCCGAGCCTGCCCGCATCTTCTCCCAGCTCCCATTCCTGCGCCCCAGCGTGCTGTACATCTTCGCCGGCAAGTCGGATATGTGTCTCCCCGCTATGCGTGCCGATAAGCTCGCTAACACGGGTACCGGTCTGGGTGGTAGTGGTGGTGTTGCTGCGGGCCGGGTGCGTGATGTCTTCCTCGAGGAGTTTGGTCATCTCCTTGCCCAGGAGGCTGTGAATGAGTGTGCTGATGCGGCGGTTTCTTGGCTTGCGCCGGAGATCCGTCGCTGGCGTGCGGAGGAGGAAAGTTTCCGCGCGGTCTGGAGTCGGAAGTCGAAGATTGAGAAGGTTACTGTTGATGCAGAGTGGTTGAAGAATGTTCCTGCGCCGGTGCGAAGGCCGAAGAAGGCGGTGCAGAATGGGGAGTCGAAGCTTTAAGTGGTTGGTTTGTATAGCTGTCTGGGTTTCGTGGCTCCTTCGTTCGTAGCGTCGGGCATAAGTATAGAACCATGGGTACTCTGCTTTGGCGGGTTATTCTAGCAGATGAATATACAATGCCAAATGCATCGTCTGAATGTTTTTCTATTGCTTTCAGATATTATGAATGAGTACGCCGAATCAACGGTCATAGTAGTTCACAAGCCTGATTCCCATCTATAGCAACGACCCCGCGTGTCCCCACGTAGAAAGAAAGAAAGAAGAGGAAAATAAGAGGTATCCTATATCTATGATCCAAAGCAAAAAGATCCGTCGCCAGGACGAATCGTGTTCGTGGAAGCTGTGCAAGAGCAACGACAGAGAATAAAAACAGTGCTCTGCTCCGAGTCTCGCGGCAAAGGACAGACAAGAAGAAGCGTGGTATTCATTTCATGTTATGTCAGAAGTCACATTTGCAAGAGTGTGGTATATCGCCACCCATCAACGACGGGTGCGAGTAATGAACCGACTGGGAGAGAGAAAATGTCCGGCTGTTTCACGTTGACTTCTTGGCTCGAGATACCCCGTTCTCGGATGGTCGGCCCGAGGTGCGGACCACTTCGGGGATCTGCCAGAAGTGCGCCCAGCGCAGGTGGTATTCTTCTTGTCGGTTGTTGAGGCAATGGCGGAGCCAGATTCCCCATGTGATATAGAAATATGCACCAATGCCGGTCATGATATGCCTGCCCAAGAATGAATTAGCAAACAGTCCAATAGTAACAGTGAGAGTTCAACGCATACCACCAGCCATGACCCTCCAAAAAGATACCCCATGGAAGACCAACAGAGCGGCGCATCCGGCGGATATCAGAGCAGAACACATTATCCAGGCTCCAGATGAAGAAACCTCCCAGAAACATGCTCAGCCCATATGCCACCATGAACCACATGGTCTTGAGGGTCTTCTGGTCTCGCACGTTCTCGTAGTGCTGGTGCTCCTTCGTCGGAACGGGGAGTCCCTTCTTCTGGCGGGCTAGGCGGTCCTCCTCCGTTGAGTGGCGCCATTTGGGTCGGAGGGTCACTTCCATAGTGTGCATGCTGCGCAGGACGACGACGGTGGTCAGGAGTGCGTAGGCGTTCTGGTGGAAGACTGGGTCTTGGAGGTAGTGGTAGTACAGGGTGATGAATACAGCGAGACCTGCGAGCGAAATTCCGAGACAGACTCGTACGATGGTGGACCGAGAGTACGAGAATGAGGCATAGGCCATAAGGCAGGTAGTGTAGATCATTGAGAGTTCGTCCACTAGTTGCATAGGGTCTGTTGCGGGGATTCACCGGTCAGCATTGCTCTTGCGATCACTCATATCTCGTTTAGGCGTGTTTGGTGGATACCCCCGGTTTAAACCAGATCTTGGGCTTGGGAGGGGTATAACATAACCCTGGAGGGACACTTGCATTTGAGGGTCGAGTGAAACAGGAAGCTCCCTGTTCCGACTACTAGGTAGCCAATGAGGGCGACCGTGAAGATTTGGTCATGTCCATTGCGACGGCAGCTTCTTATCCCCTGGACTCCAAGCCACATAAACAGCAAATTCGTGAGTGTGTTGACAATCTCCGCGGCATACTCGGTAGCATAATAGTCCTGGGGGAAAGGGATATTAGCGTTGTTCTCTCTGTACGCGTCACTTCTTGTACACACCTCTTCGCACCAGTTCAAGGTGGAAGTGACAGGTTCCCAGTATCCGTCCTTTGCGGGCGGATACGGAAAGAAGGGCAAAGACCAAGGCATTGTACTGTATACCAAGGTCGGAAAAAGAGAGCTGTGAGTGAAGCTCTCTACAACATACAACATATAAAAGGTCAATCCGAAGGGAAAAAGAAAAGACAACAACGAACCACATGACGTCGATTACCCACGGGGCTGTCTGGTCTGTGCGCACTCCGCGAGATGCCGGATGCGGGTTCTCTGTTGACTGACTTGCTCCTTACTACTCTCTTAACCCTCTATATATCTATTTATATTCGATGCTGATGCTGCATTTGAAACTATATGAGACAAGATTCGTATGCGTTGTACGAGTAGTACTGCAAATGATCTACATAGTACAGAAGTACAGCCTCAAGGTCCAAGAGCCGCATGAAGGATGGCATGGCAGGTATACGATAGATTATACTATACATAATATAGTTGACTTTGGAATACATGAATATGAGCTATTAATTGGATTAATAGTAGACTTTTACTCTTCTACTCCATACTCCGTACATATTGTACAATGTATACCTAGTTAACTCCAAGCGGTGTGGCTTATCGATAGCCATAACCCGATGACTTCACTAGTTTCAACGTCTTTTCGTGACCTCGGCATATCCAACACTTGAAAATTACTATCTTGTTATCTTGTTCAATTCTATTTCCCTTCATTTACTCTGTGGAATGCAAGCTGGTGCCCATATTTGGCCGTGACCGTCTGTCTTCGTGGACTTTTTGTTTTTGTTTTTTCGTTCTTTATTTTTTTACGCATCCGGATCTCGACGCCTTCTTGACCGTTACGCATACACGACGCCCATGGACCTCGATCTAGCATTGAATCTTTGATATTTAAACTAAATATATTCACTGCCGTCGCCTTTGCGGTCCGAGTTGGCCAGCAATGTCAAACAATAGCACCTTAACGGTACCACAGGTGAAAACGAGCACCTCAAAAAGTATGATCTCTGTTCAAACCCCAATACTTCTCCTTCCCTTGCTAACCATAATCTTCTCATTGCTTCAGCCTCAAAAACACCCTTCCACTTTGCTGCCGGTCTTTGCTCTGGCCTTACCTCCTCCATCCTTCTCCAACCCGCGGATCTCCTCAAAACTCGAGTCCAACAATCCCAGGGAGCAGCCCTCCTCCCAACCTTGAAGGCGATCATATCCTCTCCGAACCCAATCCGTGGATTATGGCGTGGCACCCTCCCTTCAGCCCTTCGCACCGGCTTCGGGTCAGCACTATACTTCACCAGTCTCAACGCCTTGCGCCAAGCCGTTGCACAATCCAACCCGATGGCCCTAGCCAGTCCCGTAGCGAGCGTTAGATCCTCCTCGGTCCTCCCCAAACTCTCCAACACAGCCAATCTTGCCACGGGAGCCGTCGCAAGAGTTGCTGCAGGCTTCGTCATGATGCCCGTGACGGTGATCAAGGTCCGCTATGAGTCGGACTACTACGCATATCGCAGCTTAGTAGGCGCAGGCCGGGATATCGTCCGCACTGAAGGCCTGCGTGGGCTCTTTGCAGGATTTGGCGCTACCGCCGCTCGCGATGCCCCATACGCGGGCCTCTACGTTCTCTTCTACGAGCAATTGAAGCGACGGTTCGCCTTGATGGCCGCACAGCCCTCTAATAATGGCGACACACCAAATGCGGTTTCGTCCTCGTCAATAAACTTCGTTTCCGGTGGAGCAGCCGCTGGTATGGCGACTGCAATCACCAATCCTTTTGACGCCGTCAAGACACGGTTACAGCTGATGCCTGCCAAGTATGGGAACATGTTGCATGCTACCCGCTTGATGATCCACGAGGATGGCTTGCGCAGTCTCTTTGGTGGACTTGGTATCCGCATGGCTCGCAAGGCCATTAGCTCCGCGCTGGCATGGACTGTCTATGAGGAGCTCATCCTGCGCGCTGAGAAGCGGTGGGAAACGAATTCCCAGATTGGTCTTTAGGCTTGCATTCCACCTGCCCCCTTGGCTATCCCTCTCCACATATCACACGCATTCCACTTTCTGTATTATAGTTCAGGCCCGTTCTAGCTCGCATCTGGGTCCGTGCTGGGTCGTGCATACCTGCATTGGGATTGGCCCAATGGGAGTTTTATACGGGGCTGAAGCCTGACATGTATATTGTACTGCATCTGCACATATTGCCTATCATATAATTCCAACCCTCAACTTTTCCATTTATACTATGGGTATCCCCGAATCTAGCTATACCAAGCACATATGCCCGCCAAATGTTTGCCAACCCTATAAACTGGGGGAGACGGTGGACTGGACATAGGGCAGGCTGGTACAACGAGAGAGAAGATGGAATCAAAATAAAAACAAGGTCGTCAGCTCATATCGCGTTACTGTACTACCACATACTCTGTGATATAAAAATAAAATAAAACGAAAAGGAACAGATATCAACACTGCACAACTCAGCAGAATTTCAACAAGAAATAGTCCAATCAGACCGGGTCTCAAGAAACAAAGCAATAACGAGGTTCAAATAGAACAGCCATGGATATCGGTGAATCCGAATTTCCTGTCCAACCAGCAACATAATCAGGACAGCGCAGAATAGCAGACGCTTATCCAAAGATGCGCACCCGGCCTGAAGGGCTCTTCTTCCGGACCAAGAACAGCTTGTCCTTTTTGCGGTCGTTGACTTTTAGTTCGGTCATCGAGTGGGAGGTCGAAGCGATGACCTTGCCCTCGCGTAGGCGTCTGGTGTGGGCGAACAGTTGTTCTTGGAACTCGTCGTCTATCCACTTTTTGATGATGATATAGTTGGTGTCGTTCTATGAACATGTTAGTTTCCATTGCATACATATGTACACGTACGGTTATCATTCTTACCTCGTCCCAGTCCCAAGGTAGACCATAGGCGATCAAAGTATCTGGCAGCAAGTGCTTGCGATGGACCTGGTATAATGTCAGTTAAGCCCCCTTGTATATAGTTAGAGGGAATATAAAATAGGGTAACTGCATACCTTAATCCAGGTGAGCTTGGTTTCTTCTTTCTCCTTCTCCTTTTTCTCCTTTTCCTCCTTCTCCTTTTTCGCCTTCTCCTCCTTCTCCTTCTTCTCCTTTTCTTCCTCCTCTTTCTTCTTCTCATCATTCTTTTTCTTATTGACGATAGCATCGATCTCTTCGTCGGAATAGCCAAGGCTACGAAGGTGTTCGCGGAACTCCTGCGCCTTCTTAATCGCCTCCTCCGCCTGTCTTTGCTTCATCCGCTCCTGTTCGAGCTTCCACTCCTCAACAGCAGCAGCCTTCATGGCGAGCTCCTTCATCCTCTTCTGCTCGGCCTCCCTCGCTTTTCGCATATCCTCATCCCGAATCTCCTGGATAAGCTTCTCACGCTCCTCCTCTTCTTCCTTCTGCCGGGCAAGCTCTTTCCACTTCTCCTCTCGGACAAGCTTCTCCCTCTCCTCTTCTTCCTCCTTCCTCCTTGCAAGTTCCTTCCACCTCTCCTCCCGCACGAGCTTCTCCCGCTGTCCTTTCTCATCCTGCACACGCGCAAGCTCCTTCAGCCTCTCCTCCTGTAGTTTATGTCTAACCTCCTCTTCCTCAGCAGCAGCCTTCTTTTCCATAGCGAGCATCTTGAGCTGATAGCGCTCTTCGGCCTTGCGCTCCTCCTCCGCGGATTGTTCCTTGTGCTCGAACCGGGCCAACTTAGCCAGCTTCTGCGCCAGCTCGTCCTCGTACGCCATCTCCTCTCTGAGCTCGTGCATCGCGTGCGGATCGGGATGATCCTGATTTATAATAATGTTCTCGCGCTGCTTTTCGCTGCGCTTACGAGACTTCTGCACCTCGCGCTGCAGTCGTTCGATCTCCATCTGATGCTTCAAGAGCTCTCTGTCATGCCGGTGATTGTCATGCTTCAGCAGTTGGTTGCTCATGTCCTGCCGGAGGTCATTTTGGTCCAGCATGTGCTGGCGCATGGCTAGCTCGGGGTCACGGTAGAAGGGGGATGCATCCCGCGAGAGGCTGCTGACGGCGCGTCGGCGGCGCCGTGGCCCCGGCACATCCAAGACATCGTCATCATCGTCATCAAAGCGGTCGTGGCGGTGGTGGTGGTTGTTGTGGCTGTGATGGTCGTCGATGAACCGCTGCTGCACATGTCGAGACTGGGGCCTGTTCTCCGAGCGGCTGTTTGACTTCATCACTTGGTCATTGAAAATCATTACCGGTGGTGATGGTGCCACTGGTGGATCGCGTTCGCGACGTCGGCCGCTTGTCGAGGCCGACCGTTGCACGCGGGTTTGGATTGGTGCCAGGTACTCGCGAGAGATGACTTCCGGGCGGCGGTGACGAGAGTGTGAGCGCTCGCGGATATGGGTTCGAAGACCTGTTCGCCGGGTGGTGATGTCGGTCTCGAATTCCGAGTCATTCGAGGAGTAGTCATCGTCGTCAAACATTGCTTGTACGGGCATTTTGGCGGGGTTGCGAAGAGTATGCGAAGAGTACGCGGGTATGGATAGTATAGATTGGGACCCTGATAGATAGGGGCCTGAGCGGGGTTATCAGGTGCAGGTGGCAGATGATAGGCTATATATGAGCACCAGGAGAAAGCGAAAGAAATGAGAAGCAAGCTGAAGAACAAATAAAGATGGGGGCCAAAAAAAACGGTCCCGAATTTGTATAGGAGAAGTGTGCGCTTATCAGCCAAAGCGGGGGAGGGGCTGGGGGGAGAAAGAGAAAGAGAAAAACGAGGGCCTGGATTACCTTTTTATTTATTCAGCTGGGCATCATGGGCGTATGGGCGTCATTTTTAATTCCTGCAGTTCAGCCTCATGGCGCATAATCCGTGGATTCGACTCCGGAATGGTTTTTACTCTTATATACATACTCCTATACCCGTTCTATTGAGACTCAAGCTGATATACTTCCATCTTTCCTCTCTACGTTCTACACCCCCACGCACCCTTCCCCCTCTCTCTCTCTTCAACTTCAACTCAAGAGTTCCAAGGTTGGGATACATAGCATCGTCATCAGGCCCCCACTTCGAGTCCAATCTCGAGATTAATGTTAACGCCCTTAACAACTAACTAGGCACTCTAATATTAATTCGTCTAGACCCCACATCAGACATGTCCGCTGCATAAACCCCCCAAACATGAAACAATATCTTTCGTATACGCCACTTAAAATAGCCACGATCGGACCCTTCGCGCTAACTTTCTATGAGACGCTGAGAACGAATTTAAAAGACAAACGGCGGTTACTGAAACTATATTGTACGATCGACTCCTTTTCTGTTGGATGATCTTGTCGCTCGCGTCTTGAACTTGGAGTTGGACTCGAGTTTGGGTTTATTGAGGCGCTGGTTTTTCTACCTAATCTTGGAAACTAGGAGTTCGAGATACTATTCGTTGCGATGTAGATTGGGCACCAATAGTGTTTCATGTTTGTCCATCCTGATCTATATCCATTCGATACATGGTACCTTCCCGGGTGGGGCTTTTCTATCCATGGATCTTAGTTGCCGCCTTTGGGAGAGGGGCACCTGCGCAGGTTAGTATATTTCAGTCCGGACTTTGTCCGCCAGCATCACGTGTTGTAACTAAGAAGCCTATGGGTGTTTTAGCCTATCCATGATCTAGGGAATTGTCATATTCGACTGACCTGAGTGCCTGAAAGATCTGCCGTCTTGACTGCTCGCACAGGTTAGGCCGTGTTTCCGCGTAGGTTTGGAGTGAGCGGGCTGGTTCGTTTCATACATACATGCATCTAAGAACGTGATACTATCCACGGAATGCAACGAGGGACCTGTGGATGAGCTCGGCTGTTCCCGTGAAATGACCCATGGACACCTGACTTCTGCACCCGACTTTCTTCTTCCTAGTTTCTACGTCATGTCTATGAACATTCATATTTGACTTCATGTGTCTAGTTTCTCGAAGACCAATGTCCATGTATGTTGTACACAGCTCTGTGTGGGTCTAAAATACCTGGCTGCATCATTTTTTTGAATACAATCCAACGCGGCTAAATGAAGCATCGCTAGTGGTTACATACTTCCACCGAGTGAGAAACTGTACCCCAAAAACTTTCCATGGCAGTGAAGACCATCGAAAACTGCGCTCCTCGCTGCATCTTATACCTATACTTTACATTGATGATCTAACTTGAAGCTTCCTGACCTAACCTTATAAGTACCATGGCTCAAAAAATTACTACAGGGTAACCCTCGGACTTTTTCTAGCCTTATATCCAACCTACACATATAGCGCCCCAATGCAAGCCACACCTATAATAAGCTATCTGTGAAACAGCTACAGTGGCGAAAAAGGTACATTGTATGTCTGTATGTACTCCGTACAACGCACTGTCCATCTCTATTTCCAGACAGGGGAACCCTGTCATTGCAATAACAGCGGCAAGGGCACTTGCTCGCCCACCCAACGGCCATTCCATGACTTGTTGCCAGTATCGCAAAGTTGCCACAATGAGCAAGCCCATCACATGGCATTGTTCCACGAATTATGCGCCGTTGGTTCTCATTCCAGGAAATGGGTTGCGTTGCCCAGATATAACTACGTCATTTTTAATATACGCAGTGGGGAACATGGGCGTTGATGTAGTCTGAGTACTGAGATGACGCCGATGGCGTTAGTATGGTAGCACATGAAAGCCCTACAATGTGCGATGTATGTTGTATATGATATAGTTAGAATTATGCATGATTTTATGATTAATCTTTTTTTCGTTCCCTTACAATCTTGGAAGATAGTTGCAGATCTTCAGGTATGCTTTCAATTAGACACGCTTGGCATATCAGCCCTACCAAATTGGCATTTTTGTGAGATGCTATAGAAATATTATGGCTGCATAGACACCTTATGCATGTCGCATATTATAGCGAGATCGAAGTAGATTTAACCGTGCTTCGCATTTTGAGGACCCTTGCATCGTTGACAATGACAGCTGCAGCACAATAAGCTACCACGGCCCCACAATGCACTTTTCGAGACGCAACAAGTACAATGAACATTAAACCTTGGGATGTTGGCGCCGAGGCTACATACTTCCCTCGATGGCTCTCTCTCGCTAGACGGCCTAAAGTCAATCAATTCTTGAATCTAGATTTAGGTATTGGCAAAGGAATCGCAGAAGATGGAGGTATACGTAAAGATGTTATCATGGCACCTGTGAACGCTATTTGCTCGCTTGATTCATCCAAGAAAGATATTTTTGCAAACAATAACTCCTGGGTATCTAAGTCACCAGCCTAAACCCAAGTATGTATAGTCGCCAGAATGTGACCAGACCAGCCGGACATAGAAGGGCAACCATTTCTACCTTCCCTGTATCTCCACTGGGCATAGTATATCGTATCCACTCGTCAGCCTCGAGATGACGGCGTCTTCAAGCCATCCAACCTCAACCCGAAAGGAAAAGACAAAGCAGAATCAGCATTGTCTACTCCCTTCTATTGAGACTCACATTCGCGAGAATCGCTGAACCTTTGGTATGAATATACCACAATCAAGGATACCCGCCACATGGGAGCGCATCGCGTTCACGTCTTGCTCTCGTCTCATATTCTTATTTCAACAATTTGTTCACGCCCTCCCACCAGACTTGAGAATCTGCTCTAGGTTCTCCCGACTCTTCTGGTTTGTGGTCTCGTGATATTGCAGCTTCTTCTCGAGGTTGGAGATCTCAGTGGTGGCCTCGCCGCTCTCACGCGTAAGACGCTTGTTAACTGTGTCGACGGGAACATTGACGAACCTGGAACAGGGCAATAAGTCAGTCTCAGTTTCACGAAAAATAGAGCCAATGAAAAGTTTCCCCGACTGTCTCTGTTTCGGAGTCGCAAAATTGAGAACAGGAGACGAGAAACGAAAATAAAAATAAAAAATAAAAATGCTCACATCTTTCCGACGCCCTCGTAAACCCTCGTCTCGGAAGGCAACTCAGACAACTCCTTCGATGTAAGCTGTAGCATGCGGATATCGCGCTGCTTGGCCGTCATATGAGCCTTGGTGATACTGATCTGCTGCTGCGAGGCGATCGCACGGGTCTCGATCTCCTGAAGGAGCTGTCATTGTTAAAAACATCAGCAATTGCACACTCTCATTGGAATTGACTTTCTCAATCGGGAACCGGGGAGAGACAAGAGGCTGAGTGAGACCGAATTGACTTGGCACACAACTTCCCCTGGCCATCTGCTCGCAGTATACGACTCAAAAGCGTGAATTTATCCAGTCCAAGACACACCTTTTGGAGAGCTTCGTTGGGAATCGACATCTTGGCTGTGGATGTTGTTTTGGGAGCTTGAATGTGGTTGAGGGGTAGGAGGGGTGCGGAGGAACGGGCGGAAGTGAAATTGTTTTGTTGTCGTGGACTCCAGATTAGTGATTTGATTATCTTCCTGGAGAAAGTATGTATCGACTGATTTGACTTTTATTGAAACAATCTCGTAAGGGTGTCCCTATGCAATCTCTTGATCAACAGAATCAATTCGCCTTGCTCGGCGAGGCCTTTGGGGTCAAGGCGGTGGGCAGGCGGGGCGGTGGAGTATTGCCTGACTTAGGGCTCGGGGTATACGAGCGAGGTATACGAGAAGTGTGTCAAGTGCCAGAGAAAAGCATGGGGCCTGTGTTGGGCATGGCAGACGTATTTGTCTCTGCTCTGTGGGTCTTTATTGAGAGGACCTACCTAGATTGGGTCAATATTGGCTTCGGCAATACGCACCGTGTGGATTTCCTGTCTAGGAAGGGCGAGCTTAACAATGAGCACCTTGAGTTAGAAACAGAAAAGATGATAAACGGGACTTTCAGGGGTTAGTACCCTTTGTTAGCAGCATTTATATGTACTCTTCAACACAAAGGGCATAAATCCATACATATTTTGTAGACACCAGGCACGTGTAACAGTGTTTTGTACTTGGCTTCATTCGAAGGGGACAAACCCAGTTCGAATTTTATACCTAGAGCCTTCTGGAATTTTTAATTCAATGAGGAAGATAAGCTTGAAAATCCTGGCGACGCCACAAAAACATGGGAAAGAAACATGGCGATGTTGCCCCATCGGGGCATTCTAGGATATGGCAACCGCGTGCGAATCTCTCAAGTAGCGGTGTGATAGAGTGTGATAGAACAAGACAGAACAATACCTAATGCAAGCCATGAGATCAGACATCTCTAGGGAGGGATATCACTGCCGTTTCCAGCATAGGACAGAAGCGATTACCGAGAAGGTCCGTGTGGGTGCCAATCTAGCTGAGACAAGTGACAGTCAACGCGACCTTTTACCCTAATGTTTAATGGCTTTGGAGATAGGGGAAATTTGTATGGAAGTTTGAGTAGGCAAAATCAATGCGCATTAGAAAAATCACGATTCCCTCCAGTGCATAATTCCTTGAGCGTGAAAATGACAGAAATCTAAAAGCCCTAAGCATCGAATCGAGTTCCAGGCAAAACCGAAAAATCAACTGAAAGTAAGACAAATACCAGATTGACTGGCATGGCAGCATGAAAAGGAAAAGACAAAAGGCCGAGCCAAGGAGATCATGAACCACATACAACCCAAGCTCAAACTCCGTACCCCACTGAGCTTTTTGTTTTGGAAAGCCCATCGGCGTGGCCAACTCTTGCTCCATCCTCAGCCAGGAGTGCTGCAACAAGAAGTCGGTCAGCCCAGATTCCCAATGACACAGTAGACGTATGAAATGCCTTTGGGATAGCCATGTTTGACTTCCTGCCAGCGCCTAGTAGCTGTTGGAGTTGGGCTCAGCGGAGCACCACAACTCGAACTCAGCGCCAGTAGGGTCAGCCATGTTTTCATGGCGAGGCATCTCCCATGATGGATCACGGTTCTCGATGCTCGGCATGCTGGGGAGGTAGGCAGGGGTCATGCTAGGATGAGCGTATGAAACGGTGCTGGGAGACATGGACGGTGCTGATGAGGCTGCGTAAAAGCCGGACTGAGTCTCGTCAATCCAGGTAGGACATGGGCCAGGATTAGCGGCGTAGGAAGGACCGGCCATGGCTCCAACTCCGGAAGACTCGCCACCGTTGCTCAGAAGGCGGGGATCCATGTCGTGCATGGGGAGATCTTGCGATGGGTGACCAAGCTGAGGCTGGAGCAACTCGTGGTGAGAATCACCAGGGAGTCCAGCGAGGGCAGAGCCATATCCCATATCCTGCTGGTTTGGGCTGGTGGGGCGGTAGTGCATGTCTCCGTAAGATTCGGAAGCGTGGAGAGAGCTGGGCTGTACCACTGGGAGGCCATTTGGGTGGCTTGTGTTTTGCCACGAGGGGTGAACGTATCCGGTTGTCATCATGGAGTCAGGCCCAAATGGCGAAGAATCCCGGCTACTGTCGTAGTAGGCCTCTTCGAAGCTTTGGGATCGTGAGTGGGCGTAGGCAGACCCGTGATACGTAGTGGACCCAAGGTCACTCTCCATGTCAGAGAAACCCCCGTCATCGATGATGTGTCCTGGTGTGAGGGCAGGAGAGCCGCTTTCACGTCGACTGGGAGTGGCTGCGGCTTTGTTGGGCGAGAACTTGTAGTCTGGGTGTGTTGCAGCATGGTTGTCACGTTCTTGCTTCGCCAGGTCTTCGTATTTTTGGCGAACCTCCGCGGGTTCTAGCTTCCAGCCCTGGCCCGCGATCTTTGAGACAATTTGGTGGTTGTTCGCCCCCACTAGTCTCTTGGTGCGCTCTGCGTATGCAGACCGATACAGCATGAAGGAATTCATGGGTCGAGAGATCTTCCCATTCTTCTTGCGGACCTCGTCCTGTCGCTCAGAAGCAGATCGAGACACCCAGGCGTCCATGTCTTTGATGGGAGTAGAGTGAAAAGATTCAGTAAGTTGACTGATTGGGCCATCGAGCTTGATATCTGAATCGGAGAGTTCTCTCCGGTTATTCCGGCGTCGCTGTTTGGCTGTCTTCTTGGGACGAGTGCGCGGGGACCCCGACTGTGACCAAGATGACGAAGGGGTCATCACAGTAGGTGATCCCATTGAAACAAGATCTTCATCAGACGCTGGAGGAGGCGTGGTAACCTGGGCACCAGACATCATAATCTAATTTTGTCAGTCTTACGCGCGGACAAATGACAACATGGGAGTCGAACTTACCGATTGAGAAGGCATGTTGTGAGAAAAACTGGGGGTGGTGTAGAACGGAGGAGAACCGTAGTGCTAGGATGGTTAATTGATATCGGATAACAGCCAGAAGACAAGGGACTCACCATTTCTTGACCACTGTTGATTCTGTGACGAGGCACCTGCATGTCGATGCAAACAGGTCGGTACGTCCCAGGGCCTTGGTAGGGCTCTTCAGGCAAAGGATGTCCGTCTGTAGACTGGGGAGGGGTAGGAGGAATAGGTCTTGCCACTAAAGTCATTGTTGTGATCTTTTAGACCCTGGTAGACAAGATAAAAGATATGTTGATAGAGGTTGAATCGCAAGGAAGCTAGTTCAGGAGAGTAAAGAAGAGAAAGAGAATTTCCAGAAAGAGGAAAGAAGTGGAAGAGATGTAGAATAAAGATATTCTCTGCCGTCCTACCCAGATGGTGGGTTTGTCTTGCAGTTGAGCTCCCCTGAAAGAGAGGTCTCAAACACGACTGCAGATGAGACAAACACTGCAACAATCCAATTGGACGAAGCTGTGTGAATGTAAGTATGAAAGTAACTAAGTGTGAATATCAAGCGGATATGTTCAAAGAATCTGAGAGACAAAAAGCCAAAGACTTGAAGATTGGGAAATTGAAGATTGAAAGATGGGCGGGTCTCGAAATTAAATAGAATTGACAGCAGAGGGGAGACGAGAAGATACGCAAACTGCCGGAGGCTGAAACTGACTCAAGAAGAAGGCCTGGAATACAATACGCATGGCGTGGATCTATTTCTCTTGGTCGATGGTTAGTGTATTTTTTTTATATATATACATTTAATAATTAAAATATTTAGTATTTAGATTTAATTAAATCGAATTATTTTATTTTAGCATTTATTTTAGCATTTATTTTATTTATTTTATATACTTTTTATTTTTATTTTTATTTTTATTTCTTTATTTCATTCCCTTTTCCTTTCTACTCTAAATCCAGTGGGGGCGTTCACGGTAGATTGTTTACCTCTTTGGTCCTAGTTGGATCTGCTATTGGCTTGATATGCTCCAATTTTCTATTGGATTTCCATTCAACGCCTATAATAGTTTGATTAATATGGCATATCTGTTACACCCCTTCACGGATAATATCTCAAACATCTAGTCTTTGTGCCAAATTTGGAGAACTACAAATAGCACAGGGCGAAAGAAAAAGGTTCGGAAGATTGACGATGCACCGAATAACCCCGGCAAGAGAGTCCACATAGGCCCCAGTATGGAGCCATTACATTGGAGGTGCAGACCATGGACCTGTAGGAACTTTCTAACGCCCGATACCCGGGGATGCAATAGGCCAGATTCAAAAAGCAAATGGAAAAGAGATATCTGGAACTGGGGTAAGAGGGGCTTAGATGCCAGGTTTAGGAAATATCCATAGTTTGATCTTAGCTTGGATGCAGGGTCGTTGGGATGTTTGCTTTTATTTTGTTTTGTTTTATTTTTTTCTACTCCGTATACGTCTTGACACTTTGACATTCAGAAAAAGCAATCACAGAGAGGCGTATAGATGATGCAAGTATCCAGAAAGATGTTAGCTTGGAGAGAAACGGGAAAATGATGCACTACAAGCATGTAGTTCATTGCTGTCAAGCGCGGTATTCATGATACTGTATAGCACCCTCAATTTGAGGCGTTTAGATAACTTAGCAGAGTAAAATTAAAGCTGCAAAATATACTATGAATCATGACTATCCCAGTAACCTCCACTATTTATTACACCGATTGACTTGTCTACTTTGGACCGAGTCATGAACAATTTTACTAGAGAGACTTATTCCACGGTTCAACCACCGGGCGATTGGGCTAGTTTCCCTCAAAAGTTCCTCAGATATATTGCTCAGATCATCAACCATGGATTGCTATACAAAAAAAGGCAACAGCCTAGATTTAGATTATTGGTTCGTAATGTCGGATCCGGGGACTTCGGGGCAAGTTTTCCCTTTTTCCTCTCTAGCGCCATTATTAATCGACGTCAGGGAGTCTCGGGGTCTGAGCTTCGGGGGGAGACGTTCTATCGCGGCTGTAGTGGAGTAAGTGGACCCTCACTGATCGACGGTAACTTGACATCGGTTCCACGGTTCAAGTCGATATCGTGACCAGAAAACGGGCGACAAGTCCAAAGCGCCACATGGATGCTGATTAGCTAGGCTCCACCGGGGTTATGTATCCGGCGAAGGCCCAAGCCAGGAATGGCTGAACTGGTCCTTGGCACTGGAGTATTTTCTGGGCGTGACCAGTCTTGCCCTCATTTCTACCACCTGGGCACTTCTCAGGTTTCCTTCGATACTCCCCGGCTCGTGTCATTCCAAGTAATACAGGAGATTGGACTTTTAGACTTTGATTTGCACGGAAACGCCGATCTATAACTTGTAATCTTTCAATGTTCGGACTTCGGCCTGACCAGTTCATCCCAGATTCATCGTTGAAGGTCAAATCTATGCTAACGCCATAGGAAGTCATGAACTCATTGAACTCAACATCCCTGGAGGATCTCCCCGAGTAATATTGAGTAATATTGTTGATCCTCGTCATTACTCCATACATGCATGGCGGTTCGCGCTTACTCGGGGACATACCTAATTCCAGATCAAGACTAGCGGATACAAGCCTGGGGTGGACTTTGCTTTGACGGTGCCCCTCGCCAGACCCCAAGATAGGTCAATGGATACAAGGATTGTTTCCAAAAGATTGGATGTGGCTGTCTACGATGTACGGTGAGAGACCAACCAAGGCCTGTGGTTTTTCTGGAAGGGATCATTTCCCACGCACTGGCTCGTGGGCTGTTGGGATCTTGAACGCAGGAACCAGCCACGTTATTGCATGGCTCTCGCTGCGTTGAAGTCTTGGCCATGCATGTTTTTCTTTGTTTGGCCCTCCACCCTGTCCTTGTCGGGCGCTCGAAAACCGTCTAGAGGGACGCAGAATGTCAATCAATTACTCGAATAGTGGAGAGTGTGCAGATGCCATGTGTGATCTACGAACTGTTGGAAGGCTGAGACATGCACTGCATGGCCATGTGGGTTACCCCTCGATCAAAGAGCCCGGGGAGTAGACACAAGCCTGCGCTTTGAGCTTATCTTTTCTCTCTTTTTTTTTTTTTCTTTTTTATCTCCAAGACGGCCCTGTAAGGAATCCTGTAAGCATCTTATTCGCCCTGGTCCATATGCCGTGATGTTATGGGCCAAAATGTATTCCACGTTTTGCATAGTCAAGGCGTTCAAAGAAATAACATTGAGGGGGCAACAAAGCTCCCTCCGCCGACTCGGGGAGAATGGCATCGGGAAGTCTGACCAAACTTAGTTTGTAGTGCTCCGTATACAAACCCCATTCGATAGTCGAAATACCTCACCGATGCCCGGTCCCTGAAGTCGTATAGTTGATACTGCGTATCAGGCTTCTAGCTTTGACGCAGGTGCAGATCCTCAGATACCGAATTCCTGGGACCAAAAATGAGGGATCAATAGTATATTCCCCCGCCGTCTCGGCCGCGGACGGCGGAATTACCTGTACCAATAGCCAACGGCCCCTGGCAGCCGGGATTCCCAACTCCCAAATCCCGTTTCGACGAATCGACGGTATTCACAATGAAGGGCTCGGGCCTCTGAGCCACTACTGCAACCTTTTACCCGTTCACGAGCCCTTCTCTAAGAAGTATGAACCCGATTGACAGCCAGGATCACCCCGCTCAAGCCTCCACAGATGTCCCTCGAAGACCTTCTAGAAGGCTGCCTCGACGGAAGAGGATAAGCTCTAACTCTAAACGTTCGGATGGTCGCAGTTCAATCTGCTGACTCGACTGCTTTGGGATTGAAAGTGCACAGATCTCCACACTGTCTCACTGGCAAACGGCGATGTTTCGTGTTGCCCTTCTCTTCACCCCCTGATCGCCTGTTCCAGTGTTTCGGGTGTTTCTAAAGATATCTTCGTTTCAGGTTATTCCTATCGTGTTCATTGTTGATGCTATTTTTGTAGTGACAGCATGAGAGAAAGGGAAAGAAGGTTGGGGCACTGACCAACATCATGGGGAAGGAGAAAGGAGACCTGCATTTGATAATGAGGACCAGTGTAAAAGAAGGGTGAAGGGAGCGACTGAACAAGGCCAATTTGTCACTCGCATTCTTATTAGAGGCCACCTGAATATGATCCCCGATACCCCGAGACCCCGATACTCCCATGTTCCGCCCCTGAACCCTGTACGTGGTCCCTCATAGTCGTACGCCTCTTGCAGGGGCCCCGGTTGAGACCGCCGAACCGGCCGAGGATGGTTATCACTGTTGTTATCTTGCGATCTGCTTGAATTTCCCCAACAGGTTAGTCGACGAATCAATCTGTCTTCGTGTCTGTGTCCAATTTCCGGCCTAGCTGCTTTCGATCATGGCCACTAACGCCTACCTGTTAAACAGGTTCGTACGACTCAATTGCAAGTGCCACTGCCGACACTCAAACTCGTAGTCCACGGCTTGCGGTCAGGCCGCACATTACAAGGGGACAGAGGAGCGGGGAGAAGTTGTACCAGAATTGGCGAACCAAAAGAAGTTCCCAAAGCACAAGCCACGCGCAAACGGCGGATCGCCATGGAGATTCAAGTTCATCTGTCCCCGACATCGAGCCCCATAAAGCCTAACTCTATCCTATCAAACCCTATTGACATAATATTGACAGAATACCTCGAAGGTACCCGATAAATAACCCTGGAACGGCAAATAAGCCACTACCGACATACGGGTGGGTAATATGGAGATCTGATCTGTGCTAATTCCCAGACCGCCACGGCCACGAGGTATCTCCTGCGCAACCTGGGAACAGCTAGAGATTTGATTTGTGGATATATACCAGGGTCTGATGCGCCTGTAACCCAAAATGGAGAAAGGGTCGACTGCAATAACCTGCAAGCCTCAGCCAAAAACATGGCGGTGGTCTCCACCAGCAAAACCAATAGGTAGATTCCCTCCCCCAATTGGTTCAAGACTGAGATCGTTGACGGTTTATCTGCCAGAATGCGCACGGACGACAGAGCTTTGTGAATGCAGTTCTTGAGCTGGCGTTCGTGCTTGTAGATTCCTTTCTTTCTGTTCCTGTGGCATTTTTTGGTGATGTTGCACTTAACCCGTTGTAGTTAATGTATGGAAGTCATGTTATCATGTTTATCCTTACGTTGAATACACATTCTTCCAAGGTTCGTTTCTCCCCTCTCTCTTTTCTCTCTTTTCTCTCTTTTTACTTTTTTTTACTTTTTTTCTTTTGCCAATGCCCGCTAGCTTTTCATAGAGCAATGGGTGTCGATCGTCATATCGACGATTTAGGAAACAGACTTTCCCCTCGAACCCCTCAGATGTGGAAAGTTGATATATGTGATTTGGGTGTCACAACTTTAACGCCCGACTCTGTCTTCGGAGTGACCGAAACGCGAGGAGTGCAGGTGCTTGGTTCGTATTAGTCAGCTTGTATAGACTGGCTGAGATTGGCTTGTATTTTCCATGATCTGTCAAGATGGTACCGTGTTTTCTATTGGGCAAACCCCAAGACGAGGAGAAGGTGTCGGAGGTACTAGAGTCGATTCTCGAATTCGACGTTCTCTTTTTTTCATTTTCATGATCAAGGTGCTGGATTTGGATTATCGCGTGCGTCCTGGTCAATCTACACTTCTTTTCATCGGAATTGCCCCAAATCAATAAACCCAACTTCATGACCACAGTATCGTCGGATGCACTGTGATCCGAGTCGCTAATCGAGAACTATTCTGGACTAGTCATCCGTACCCCGGGCCGTACTAACCTAGGAAGTCCTTAGCTTCATCTATCAAGGACCCTTGTCGGCTTGGCTTACGGTCACCTGTTCAGAGATCCGCGGACCATCGTTTATCTCCGGACCCCCGAAGCCCTAATTTGTCTTTACAATGCACGTTGTCCATATATGAACAGAACGGGGAAAGGAGTTACTCCATTTATCCAAATAACGGCGGGTCGGGGCTTTAGAGTTCGTTAAAGTCCAATTAGATGACCCAGGCGAATCAGAAGCCTATGGCACGAGTTAGGGAGGACGAGACCAGGCAAGGCAAGGGCGAGAAGGAAGATCGTGGGACGAATGCGATAGTCACTCTTCCCATCCAACGGCGTCTTGTCTACAGAGCGCAACTGTGGTATTGCTCCACCTCTGCGGGTATTGGTGCGCTACAAGTGGACTATTACGCGGGATGTCGGCTCTATCCGGTTTCTTGTATTCTTTAGGTAGGAGTTGAACTAATTTCCAACTCAGAAACACACATAGATCGAATACGGGATACGAGGGGTTCTATACGCGCCATGAGAAATTAATGGCTGCCTCATCACGAAACATATTGGTTAATATCCAAATGGAAGTGGGGGAGCTTGATCTTCAATTTGTAGAACGGGTTGTGGCTTCCTATTTTAGTCTGGTGGATCGAGGGGCAAAAGATGGAGCTGGGCGACTGTCTGTCAAAAATGCAGGGAGTTGGGGTCTTGAAGCAGTGACCAGTGCTTGGTATAGTATCGTAGGTATGGGAAGTAGATATTGTATGTTGTACTCCGTACCTGATCTATGCATATGGTGGAGTACGTACTTTGATCAAAGAAAAGAGATCAAGTCGAATGCAATTGTCTTTTTCAAGCTAGCTTGGGCTAATAGTCGCCTGTGGCCACCCGTGTCTGAGACTAAAATCGACGTGACAATTCTAAATACTTCCCAAGCCAAGATCCTCTTGCATTTGCCATCCTTAGGGTTTTTCTTGGGGCTTTTCTTATTTTCCCTTCCCATTTCATGTTAGTGATGACGTCTCTATTTCTATAACATCTACCAGTTTTCTCCAAATCCATAACTACAAACACACTTGGCCAGTAAATATAGTTATTTGTCATGCACCCGCAAGTCCAAACTTCTAGGAGGGAGCCAGCATCAGTGGCCGGGCCAAACACCCGGTCTTCACCCTCTATTTCCCACATTTTACATTTTTGACAAGAATGAGGTGCATGAGTGGGGAAAAGAAAAAGCTCGGATCATGATCGCGTCTGCCGTGTGAGCCTAATAACCAAGGAATATTGTCAATGTGCCGTACTAAGATTGCGCTAAGCTTATTCTAGCTATGTCAGGAGTACGAAAGGAGTCTCGGAGTATCCGATGTGGAGTATATATGGAGTACTACTCCGAGCTCCGAACCTCCGTACGGAATAACGTATAATCTAAATCCCCAGATCCCGAAAGTATGTGATAGACTATTTTCTGATTGGTTCATTGGGCTTTATTTTAATAGCTAATCATCGCCCTCCAAAATTGATGTCCGTGTCCTGTTGGTCTCGACTCTCGGCTAATAGGTAGTTAGGCGAACCTATAAGTCATACATGTGTGGATGTCTACGGCACCGATACTAATTAATACGATAGAGCGGGATTCAGATTCACGTTCCGTATAATCTACTCTGCCTCTACTCTATATGAAGTGTGGAGCATACATCTTCCCATTTGGCTATGCCGGATATACCCTAACGTTCATATCCATTTGCAGTTAGTCCACCGGATCTTAAGTTCGGGAGAGAAACCATGGGAAACAGGTGGGGAAATGACATTTACATTTTATATCCACGTTCACGTTCCCCTTCACGTTCCCCTTCACGTTCCACGGAGATGAGCTTGTCCCCGCATTGGCATGATTGCGGACATGGCAGATCCTACGAAGGTTGCGGATGATATTGATGATTCTACGGAGTACATCCTCCCTTTACTGAAAGTCCTCTTATTTTCATCTATCATAGATTCTACCCACGCAGCCTAAGTAAATTGAACCAATATCCCTGTCCAAGCCCTTTAAGAGTGGAATTATGACACATGACAGGACGGCAGATCAACTAGTCATTCCTATCCCGAACTCCAAATTGTTGTGTGATAGGGGGAGAGAGATGAGCATGCCGCTAGCGCTACGCAAGTTAGTGCGTGATCTACAGCGATCGCCTCCAGTTAGCGCTTGGGACAATCGCTCGCAATTAGTATGTAAGTTGACTGCGCCGCATGCTAGACCCGACAGAGTAGGCTAGATGATCTTGATATACTTTTTGCTATACTTTACCAACGGGTTTACTTGCTTTTTTAGTGTACAATATGCTTAGAGTACTACGGCGTACTCCGTACTATCGTGAGCTTTGTCCGTGCTCATCGGTAATCTATCCTTGCGGAGTGGGACATTGCGACAAAGGGGCGGGTAAACGCTTTTTTGTTTTGTTTTGTTTTGGTTTTGCTTCTTCTTCCTTGTGTTTCTCCTTTTTTACATTAATTTATTATTCTACTCCGTAGCGGAGCCCGATGTTCTATTGTGCTATAAACGAAATGAGACAACTATTAAAGAAACGGAATAATATGATTGAGAAACAGGGGCTAGAGAGAAAGGGTTCAAATGCCGCGAGCCGCGGTCGTGTCCTATAGGTAGTATGCAGCTCGGTATGCCAGCAGGTGCATGCTGTTGGCTGTTGAGCTGGGCAGGTCTGCGTTTGGGCGTTGTATTTGTACCCAGGGGGTATATGTCGATCGACGTATCGGTCAATTTCGATCTGGGCTGGGCATAATACTTTTGTGTTGACTACCTAGATAGATGGTAGGATGAATATGCAACAACTTTCTAAAGGAAATAGATGGTGGAATGGCTTGCAATAGGTTAGAACCACAAAGATTGTGGTTATTGCTTTGTATATTGTTCTACTACTTGAACAGGAAGCTGCATATATAGATTTGGAATGTACACCTCTGCCTTGTCCCAACATTTCCCATCTAGTCAATCAACTTCATCAGCCATCAAGTATATCAAGATTAAAATCAAATAACATTGTCTATTAGAATACACATGTACTCGCCCACCAAAACAATGGTGCCCAGGGCCAGACCATCTGAAAACGCCGCTCGAGTCCCCATCCATCTTGATGCATTGTAAAACAGGAAAGAAATAAAGAGTTCAAAACGCCAGCCCACCACAGTCTGAAGCAGCTCCAAGAAGGATCGAAGGAATTTCCCCACGAGACAGAGCCCTGGCACCAAGACAAAAGGAAAACTCGTTATCAAAAAACAAGATTTGTCTGCAATAGCAGAACTTTTGGAAAAAGGAAAGAAAGAACAAATGAACACAAGCATCCGTCATGCCAAAAAGGCTACATTTGGCAGATGTTGAGGTTCGACGTATGACATGTCGTCTCCAGGGAAAATGACTCCGGATAGATGTCATTTGCGCACAATGATCCACTCATCCAACGTTCTGCATGAGCTAAAACAGACGTCGGATAACAGTGCGAAAGCACAGATCACACCTGCTCAAAATGCACTGCAGTACAGGTGGTAGGTTTTGATAGTGATTCCGGGACGTATCAAAGTGGTGATCATATATGTTTGCGGACTCAGGAACGGGCCGATCGAAAGGGTATTTGAAAGGACAAGAAAAGAAAGAAAAGAAACACATGCTGTTCACACAGTTGCGCAAAGGATTCATTGGCTTTCGCCATTGCCTCGCTGAGGCGAAGGAACAGGATCAGGGTACTGAGATGTGGTCCCAGAGGTCAAGGGAGGAATGCGATTCAGCGATGGCGACGACATCAGATGCTGGCCATTGCCCTGGAAGTGGTGGGCTTGGTGTAGCATTGAAGCATTCTCTCTCTGTCGGCGTTCCTCTTGCTCAGGAGTCATGCATTTGACAGGCGGGGGGGATCGGAGCATCTGGAGAGCTACGGCCCATGAGCTTCGGGCTCGGCTCCAGTCTGCGGATGGGCGGCAAGACTGGTGCACCTGCCATGCCACTACCAGTAAGCGGACGAGGTGACTGCTTAGTTGGGCTAATCCCCGACATAGCCATGCCGTGAGAACTCTGAGGAGGCGAAGAGTGGTTGCCATTGGGCGTTGAGGCAGAGAAAGACGGGTAGTTGTTAGACATCGACGGTGTTGCTGCATGACCTGACTGCGGACGCGGGGTTTCGAATGAACTCCACGGAGAGGGTGCATGGCTTGGAACAACAGACGGGAGCCCCGCAATAGGGCCAACATCAGGGTTGCCCTGTGTAGGTGACATAGATGGTTGGTTTTGGACAGGGCTTTGGGCAGAGTGGGAGGAGGAGGGCCGCACAGTGAACGATCCAACTGGGGGAAGGTGAGGAGCTGGTTGCATAGGCGGCAAGGAGTGCTGAGACGAGGATGGCCGCGGGTGCTGCTCCGTACTGGCATGCAGCAAGCCATTCATGCCCTTTGGCGGGGAAAATGGTGGACGAGGAGGGCTAGAAGATGGAAGGGAAGTGTGATCTGTGTGATGGACCCGGCGCTGGGGCGAGGGAGGAGGATAAAAGTTGTCATGACCAACAGTGGACGAGTGTAGAGGAGGTTGTACTCCTGAGGATTCGTTTTGAATATTAGATAGAGCCAGGTGGGATCTCTTCACAGGCGAGGGCGGGGCATGGTCTCCGTCATCCTCTAACTTGTGCTTCTTACTGGCTGGAGGAGCTGCTGAAGGAGATGCTGAGGCGCTCACCCGGAATTTGAGGGGTGGAAGTTTGGGCTTGCTGGCATCTTCTTCTTTTTGCTTGCAGTCTCGGCAGACAAAGTGAAAGTCTTCCTTTTCGGCCGCTTCCTGTGAGATACCGAGGCACTTGCTATGCTGCCAAACATTGCATTTTTCGCAGGCAACACTATGACTTCCATCATCCTAGGGAAAAGGTTAGATTAAGGCTGCCATGTGCTTGGAAACTGAAACTCACCAAGTTCTCGCCATACACTCCACAGCCAGAGCAGTCAAAGATCCACTGGTCATCTTGGGTAAGCCCTGCCAGGCTCTTCTGGGACTTCTCCAGGTCAGCCTGGAGGTTTCGGACAGACACCCTGCTTTCACCCCTGTTGATTCTTTCTTGTTCTTCCGCGATCCTTTCCAGCTCCGCCTCATGTAGCAGTCGCTTTTGTTCACGGTCTCTGATGCGCTGCTCGCGAGTCATTGTACGCGACTGCCGATCTTCTTCAAGCTTATGTTGCCTCGCCTGCTCCTTACGCGCCTCGGCCAGGTCGTGTTCGCGCTTTTGGGCGGCTTCAGCAGCTTCTCGCTCCTGTCGTTCTTTTTCTTCCTTGGCGGCAAGTCGACTGGACCTCTTGGCACCTGCGACAAGCTGCAGATTCAGAAGCTCCTTTTCACGCTTCTGACGCTTGCGCTGCTGCGCTTCCTCCGCCTTCTCGAGGATGGGCAGGACATGCTCAACAATGCTATCGCGTAGGTATTTCTCGTCCGCGTCCTTGGTTTTTTGGAGTGTTTCCAAGAAAGCCTGGTATTCCTCGAGTGTGACAGCCACACACTCCCATTTGAAAGGATCTTCGGCAAAGGCTGCGACGGCACTTGCGTCGTTGGTATCCTTGCTCTCCTCGTCGGAACCCTCTTCCGCCGCTGCTGTAGAGGTACGTTTTGACGTTCTTGATGCTCGAGACGACCGGCTCTTTGGCTTCTTCTTGGGACGCTGAGGAGGGGGAGGTGGAGGGGGATCAGTGCGACGGTAAAGACGGTTGTCGTCAAGCACGTAGTATGAACGCCCCTCGCGGTCCCAGCCAAACTCTTCAATACGCTAGGGAAGGTCAGTATGCGACAATCAGGAGCCAAAAAGCTACACAAGAGCTAACTTACCCATTCTGTCTGCTCGGTTTCCTTCTTTTCGGGCATCTTGTCGCGAATGCGGTCCGCGTTCCAGAATGTCCATACCGTCAGCTGGTGGAGGACACGGATCTTGGTGAAAACATCGAAATACAAGAACTTGTTGGGTTCTTCATCGTAGCCGAAGGGATTGGTTTTATTGGGTGCTTTCGCATTATACTGGCGTCGGGTGTACTCATCGAAATTGTCGAATCTGCCAACACAGTAGCGTCAGTGGAACCGCCCCGGGTAGCAAGAAAGGGATTGCAGTATACGTACGTAAGACCGCGATGCGACGAAATCCACTTGAGGAGACACAATCCAATCTCTAGTAGTTTATGGGAGGGCTCGGGTTTGAGGCACTCGACTTCTAGGTCCTAACATAGGGCCAAAGATATCAGCAATAATTCAATCAAGTGAATGCGAATTTATATCCTTTCATCAATGCGACACGAAGCGCAGCATTGATCTTATCCCAGACAATGCTAGTAAGACATACCTCAATCCCAAACTCTTCGTCAATCTTCATGACCTGGCCAAAGATGGCGATGTATTGCATGAGGCTTGCAAATGCCCAGTTACTCCTGAGCTGTGAGAGCAACCCAGGCTCTTCTGGTACCTGTTGCTCGGCCACCGGGGCGACCTCGGAGTGGGTGCGCTTTCGCGATCCCATCGCGGCGGGACAACCGTTAAGGCCGGTTTTCTCAAAGGTGTTCAATGAGGGGTTCACTAAAAAGAAATTTCGGCGGAGATGAAGGCCAGATAGTATCTAACTCCGAAATAAAGAATTCGAGTGCGGAAAAATGAAATAAGGTCTAAGAAATATGAAGGCTGAGTCTGGGCTTTTTTTCGTGTCGTGAGGCAAGACGATCAGTAAGGCGGCGCGTCAAGGACCGGGTCACGTGAGCAGATGCGTTTGTCGAATTTAACAAGGGGAAAAGGTGAGAATGGGAATGTATTCATTTTATCTTGTCGATCATATAATGTTGGATTAATCTTAATTCTTGATCTTAATCATTAAATGAGAAGAAAGTTATACAATGACATTATGTAGACAATGGAAGACCGAATATTCATGAATCCGAGACAAGTACATTCATGCTTTTGAGAACAGTCGCATATACACAAGAGAAATCAGAAAAATAGAAAAAAGAAAACCAAAAACAAAGCAGACGCCTGGATCTTTGGATATCTCTCGCTTTCAAAGGTCTATCTCACACAGAGCTGTTGGGGGTCGTCAAAGACGAGGAGAAAATGCACACAGACGACAGCGCCAACCAGAATTCGCGCCACGCGACAGAATAGTTCTGTCGAAAAAAAATGAAAATCAATGACAATCGAAAGAGAAGAAGCATATTTCCCACAAGCAAAATGCAAAACGAAGATAAGTAAAAAACGAAGTAGAAACAGAAAGGGACAAGAATACATTAAACCTCCCCCAACGCAGATCACCGAACCCTCAAGAAACCCGATATAAATGCGGCAAAGAAAGAAACAACCAGGAATGAAGAAAAAAACAGATTTGGATCCGATGCCTTCAATCGATGACATACCTCACGCGCTGGATCCATCCAGTTCTTCAACCACAATTTTGCGCCTTGTGTCCGTTAAATCGCCAGAAGCCTTTCCCATGCATATCATAAGGTGAAATATTTCAGGAGAAAGAAACAGATGCTTTTCGTATGTTACATGGCTGTCGGGGCTCCATCCGGGACGGGGTCGGACAAATTGATAAGGAGTTGAGCCAAGCAGCGCTTGGTGGCTGCATCGTCACGGAGGACGGATGAGAAGGTGGCATCCCGGAGAGGTTCGGGGAGACATTGCCGCAAGGCCTCCCGGGCCCGGCTGTTGTCACTGAGACTGTATGCTGCTGTTAGGAGGGCCCACACAGATACACAGAGGAAGATTGCAAGAGGACTCACCGAAGGAAGCAGCGAACAACGTGCTTGAGAAGGCGGACAGTCTGCTGTTCCACTAACTGAGTGACCATGTTGCTCAGGACAGTGCCCACGGCATAGAATCTTTCATATGTCGCGCAAATGTAGCCCAAGCCAATATCATCAAGAAGAATCTTCTGTACGATAAAGATAGCAACAGTTTTGCTCAGCTCTGATCCGGTCTCCATAATGCGAAGGCAGAGCGGAATGATCTCCGTAGTCAGGAGGAAGTTGATCACGTCAGAGGAGTCATTCTTCACCAATGCGCCGATGACGCCCAGCGATGTTAGTCGGAGGTATTCGAAAGGACGAGACTTGGAGGTGGTGTTGAGGAAGGGGTAGAGGAAAAGAGGGATGTGGGCTGAACGAGGGAAAAATTAGCAATCGATTTTGTATAGGTCGTGGTAGATATATTGCTCACCGTTCAAGAAGAGAGTACGGGTCTCGTTGTGAGAAGCGACGCATTGCAAAAGCGCCAGCGCATTGCAGACTCGGTTTGATGCGGCAGCAGTCAGCTGAGAAGGGTTCAAGAGCGGATATACCGAGATAATTTCTTGAAGGAGCGCAGTCATGACACCTGCAAGTTTCCGACCGTTAGTTATTGTAGACGGGACTGGGCGTATGTCGGGAACGGAGCCATACCAAAAGAGTGCCAGATAACCAGAGCCAGTTCGGGGACCTGTTCCCGCTTCTTGCTCAGTTCCATCAAGGCCGATTCCCTGCGAGCTGGATCCAGTAGCTCGGCGACCCAAATGAAGACCTTGCGATTCTCCTCACTGATTCCACCGTCCATGGCGGAGACCGCATTTGACATACCATCTCCACCCATGCCGGCGCCACCGGCTCCCTGCGCAGGGTTTCCAGCACCGTTGCCGCTCATGGCAATGCGGCCATAGTGTTGTTGCTGTGCTGCGGCAGCAGCAGCTTGCACCTGAGCATGCTGTTGGGCGACTAGGGAAGCGTGCTGCTGCTGCGACTGGTGCGGGTGCGGCTGAGCTTGGTGGTGTTGTTGCTGTTGCTGATGCTGCATCCACGAAGGATCAGCCTGGGGGTATTGATGCTGGTGAGAGAAGACGTGTTGGGTCTGCGCTTGAAGCATGGTGGGTGATGAGTCGTTTCGGAGACTCGTAATACTCCGAAGGATCGGAACTCAGGCGAAGCGACGGCAAAATGGGGGGCTGGGATAAAGTTGAAATATGGTTAATAACGTCAGGAGTTTAATCCCGAAGCTGAAATCATTGATGACTGAAGACAAGCCGTAAGGAGAGTGATTGAATGGGTGGAATGGGTCAGGTCGAATAGAGGAGTGTGGAGGAGGGAAAAGGCGGAAGTGAAGGCGGGGAGGTAAAGTGCCTTAACTTTTGTGTGGTCTTTTTGGCCTTGGGCATGTCTTACTGTCTGTCCTACGGAGTACTCCATATGTATGGAGTATACATATTATTTCATAATTATTTTCTTTTCTGTCTTTTCTAGTCGTTTATCTTATTTTGACTCGGAACTTATTGCATTTGCATACTTTGTGCTGTCAAACCTGCAAGGCATCCAAACAGAGCACATTGTTTTCTGCAAGCTGTCTCTCTGCATTGCAATTTCCAGGTTGCTCATGGTTCTTTCATGCCGGTGCCCGGGGACCAGCAATTATACATGTATCATTTCAATACTTGTGCCGCAGGACAAGTTCAAGAATCATATTCGCATGTCGAGTTTGTACTCAGAATCTCTCATATGTACATCATAGTGTGCCATAAATCTCTCATATCGACATGAAACCAAAAAAAGGCAATATCGTAAATCAATACCAAAAATCATCGTGTAAATCATATTCATACATTAGTCACGTTATAAATCCAGCGCCATAAATGCATATCAAACCGAGGTTGTCGTACTGAAGCCCGAGGCATCAGACACTATCACGGGCGGGCGGAGCGAGTGCGCGAGCGTCGTGACCGTCGTGTATCTCTCGTGCGTCTGTCAGAACTTCGGCTACCTGTGAAAGAAGGAAGTGTCAGTAAAGTCTTTTCGTATATGGTGGTAAACGGGGGTAGACGCACTCCCTGTGCCCGAGTAATAGTCGGAATAGTAGTAGTATGAACTTGGGTAAGAGGACTCGGTCTTGTCGTCATCGTGCTCTCTATCTCTCTTCCTTTTCAATCCCAAGCACAGAGCAAGAGCACCGAGGATAATGGCAATTGTGCCAAAGCCCCATTTGGATTCTTTCTTTTCGCCAACCCCACTGCCTCCCGCTGGTTTGCTTCCGAACCACGTCCGGCCAGGAGGAGGGGGAGGCCGACTGCCATGCGAATGGTGAGAATGGCGCTCTTCGATATAGGTTGTGTCCTGTTTGCGGCGCTTCTTGCCGATGCCGAGTGCTGCAAGTAGGCCTTCCAAGACGCCCTTAAAGCAGACGCAGGCGCAGAGGAGCAACAACAAGAACGCACCAACGATACTGCCGATGACAATTCCTGCGATGGCGCCACCACTCAGTCCACCGCTGCTTGAGGCTTTAGCACCGATCAAAGCTGCCCCGTCCGTTCCAACCGGCGCCGTGAATCCTTCTGTGGTGGTTGGGGCCGAGGTTGCTGTTACGGTGCTTGCCCCATTGCTCGTCCCTCGCACGCCTGGCGTGGCTTCTGATCCTGATCCTGTTTCTGTAGCAGTCACGACAACCGAAGAGCTCTCGGCAACACATTGGCCTTCTACACATTCTTGCGCAGCCTCGCAGCAGTTCCAGCCGCACTTTGTCTCGCCGAGGTCAACTCTGCACGTGCCCGTGCTTGTAGGTGCTGCGATCTGGCTGCTCCACACAGAGGTAATGGTCGTTAGGTCGGTATTGGTGAGAACGTAGGTCGTTGTGTAATATTGATAGTCTCCACCGCTGCCACTACCACCGCCATCTGCACAGACGGCCTCTTGGGCACTGTTGGTAGTACACGTCTGACCGGTCTCGCAGCAAAGCCAATCGTTGTAGCCACATGGATTTGCGCAGCGCTTTTCAAGCCTGTTTTCTTCGAGGACGTTTGCTTCAAATGCGAGCGGGGTTGCGGCTGCGTGGGTCGAGTAGTTGAGAAGTAGGGCAAGTGTCGAGAGCACCGGCAGGACGGATAAAGACCGCATCGCAAATGAAGAGCGAGGCAACGAATGCCAGGATTTCGCGGCGAAAACACTTGTGTCGGAAAGCCTGAGATTTGGACTGGAGGGGCGTTTCTCAGTGATCTTGTCTCACTTGTATACTCGAGAGATCTTGTAGATCACCGGTAAACAAAGATCTCAAATTCCTGAGACGTCAAGAGATTATCGGAATGTAGACAAGGAATAAAGAAGAATGAGAGAAGACAAGAGAGGAGAGTGTTCCAGTTTGTTAGCTACACAGCATCTCCCAGCCTCTCTCCGTATACCCAACCACCCGATTTCCTACCTTTCGCCTAATCCACCCAAGACTTTCTTTCTATTTTCATGGTGGCTGGGTTTCATATTAAATAAATTTTACTTGATTCTGATTAGTCTAGCGATACTTTTTACCTCGAAAAACAAGCCCTGAGTTGCCCTCTTCCCTGCGTCCTGTCGGAGCGATCAACGGGTTGAATGCAGGTGTCTCCACCCGCATGGCAGCAATCAGCATTATGTCCAACACCGCTATTTCAGAATTGTCATGACTCAGATGTATGAATCGGGAAAGGAACACAATCCAATTGTGTATATGTTGGGCAGCCATGAGTCCCTTGAATTGCAGCAAAGCATGGCTGTCGCGGGTTTCATGGTCGGGGATATTCCGTGCCACCAATGGCCGCCCAATGATGAATTGTCCAATCCTTTGAAACCCCTGGAGATCCGATCGAACCTGCAGTTAGACTCCCGGAGAGTTGCTGGAGGGATATATTGCCTATAGATACTCACAGCTTTCCAAGGGACATCCCCTAAAATGTCTCTACATCGTATGCTGGTGAATCTATTTACCTTGAAAGAGATCAAAGGCGGTTTTCGCATGTTCACTAGCTCGGTGATCAAAGCTTCCACAGGCGAGTCATTTCAATAGGAAAGTACCTCTATTTGGGCAATCCTGTAATGCTTGTCTAGGAAATTCTCAGTCTAGCATGCCACTTGCATTTTTTACTTGATATCCAACTCATAGTTGTGTATGCCGCGGAACCACTTATTGTCCATATGGTTGCTGGTACGATGGCTCAAAACTAGCGGTAATACCATCAACGTATTCGTTCCATCGGAGGTGCAGGTCCTGTCCGCTATCATCCCCGAAGCCAGTGTCTTAGCACCAGACAGCTGCTCATTCTAGGTCATCCATGAATGGTGAGACTCTTCGCACCGCCAACATTGGTCATGTTCAGAACGAGCTTCGGACTATCCACGATCTTGCTCCCCACCGTGTCATCACCCTTGACCTTAATGCTGAGCATACTGCCGAAGCCTTGGTTGAAGGATCCTCAGCCTGCGTGTGGGTTGGTTGGAATTCTGAAACTGGCCACATAGCCTAGCTGACATGTCGACTGGACACAATAAGCTGGGAAAACCTCGCGATGTTCTGAGAGCGCGAAGACGAAGAATCTCAACCCCGAACTGGAAGTGCTGATCTATGTTCCATCACCAACCTGGAATGGATTCCCGTTGATTGCATTACTGAGACTTTCGGGCAATTAGTTATTCTCAACTTTCCAGTCGAAGCCCCTAAAACGTGTTGTAGTATGATTCAATGACCCAGAAGCCAACCCGGGTGTAAACCACCCGTATAGAAGTCAACACCAAATACGTGTTCTGAAAAATATATTATCAAATTACATACATTAGGTATCATGTAAATTCACACAACCTTTATGACACTGCCTTCTGGAGACATTTAGGCAGTAATTTTCTGCCCAAAGCACGAGGTGGTTATAATGAACTAAACGCATAGATATTTCGCCCTTCGGGCCATATGGTCAACTGAAAATATACAGAGAAGATTAGCATGGCCCCTGCACTAAGGATGACACGCATAATCAAAGAGAAGCTACCTATTTTTTTCCCTTTCCAGATCTATATTGAGGGTATACAGATATGGGCTCTTTTAATTGGATATAATTGGTCCTACGCATTTAAGGGTCAGGCCTATCAGATCTCCACGACCGGCGTACGAACCCCAGATTGGTCGAATAAAAGTGGGGTACTATATTTTTTAACGACGAATACTTTTTTTATGAGCGCCATGGTGGATCCATATCGGATACCAGCCCACAGCCATTGTCCACGGGTCCACGGATGCTAACAGAGGGTATACATCTAATCAATCTACAGTGCCCGCCAGTGGATTTCTAATCAGGCTAGATTGCCCAGGTGAAACGCATCCACTAATGCCTGATCAGATCTCAACCACTGTTTCTGTACCTTGAGCATAACGCCTAGCGACGAGAGACGAGAGACGAGAAATTCTGCTAGCCCAGGCGACATCGCATGCATAACTGAATCCAAAATATGGTCCCATCTTTAAGTTCTATATTAGCGATGCTTTGTCGTAATGGAATGCGAATACAAATAGCTCCTTGAATGGCAATAAACTAAGATCTAGTTTGGTCAGATTTGGTAAGATATATATGGCTTTCTTATAGCGTACATATTGAGAGATTTCGCAGAGACGTCACCCAGACTCGATAATATACCATAGATTCTAGGGGTCTCTGATGACTCCACATGGCGATAGAAAATCACAGGAAAAAGAAGGAATATACAAGCAAAATAACGCATCCAAAGTGTCATCTCAAATCCGTAAATCATATAAACATCCCCGCAACCCCAACCGCTAGCCCGAATGCCAAATCGTGCAGACTCGACATCCGTACAGGAGAGGCGTCATTCCCATTCGCGTCCGCATCACCAGTCTGTGTCGCAACAGAGCTACAATACCCCAAGTTAATACCATGGCAAGCCTCCACACTCAAGCTCGAGCAAATGGAAGTCGCCTGCGACGCCGCCGTAACAGCCTGGACCGTCTTGCCCTCCCCAGCACCGCCAATCGTGACGCCGTAGCGGCCCATCAGCGCGCCAGTGCACTGTGCGTACTCAGACTGACAAACGGAGTAGTAAGACGAGCACGTCTCAGCATCTCTAAAAGTGGTCGGGACAACGACGAATGGGTATGCGCCGTCCAGTCTCGACCCAGTAATGGCCGCCGTCCCGCTCTCCGTGGTGGTTGCGGTTGCGCCGCTGGGGAACATGAACATGGTGCCTGTGCCCGTCGTCTTCGTTCCTGTTAGGCTGCCGGTGCAGCTTGCGCCGCTCGCGCAGCAGGCGATGTTGTTGGCGTCATCGCGCGAGCAGTTCGTTCCGTGCTTACAGCATGCGTTGGCGTTGCCGAGTTCGCTGCAGGGGGTGAATCCAGCCGGGCAGTTATCTTCGGCTCGTCGGAGGAGACGGAGGACTTCGAAGGCTCGTTTGTTGGCTGTGGCTTCTTCTGCTGGGGTGAAGGGTGCTGTCTCTGTTGAGTGGACCGTCGAGGTGAGGAATGTGGCGGCAATCCAAATCCACCGGGAAGCCCGCATTCTCGGGGTTCTGGGGCGGGGTTGGAATGGTCGGTTTGGGGAGTGGATTCGAGGTTTTCGTTGGTTTGTGTGAGTTCAATCGTTTCTCGTTCTTCGTTTCGTTCGTTGGAGGCGTTATCCGGGGTTGGGGTTGGGTGTCAACAAACTACTGAAAGGAGTAAGATTAGCTTTTCACCGGTCGCGAGGGGTATAATTGAAGACTCGCCACTTGAATATACCCGGGTACTTGTTGTCTGAAGGGAAATTCTAGAGAATCTAGAAGAGATCAGGGTTTAAAGAACAAATGATGTAGTTCCCAGGTCAGGTCACAAATCTCCACCGGGATGCCCTAGCAACCACAGCCCGACCCTCTAGATTCGAAGCCCAAGGCTATATGAATTTTCTATATTAATTTCTATTAATGGGAGCACTGGTAATATGTATTAAAATAATTTCAATAACTACTAAAAGACAACCCGTGAAACCAAACGTGGGACACGATTTGGCACCCAACTATTTGCTGCAGTTATTGTTACTTGGGTACTTCCAGGACTGATTGGGCATCTTAGTATTTCAATAAATCATCCATGAATCCCTGGATATTACCAGTCAGGAGCAATCCAATAATCGAGCGCACTATCAGTATGGAATTTATCAATTGTTCCCTCCACACCGTCTCTTCAGACCGTCCAAATACCCCTCTCTACTAGTTCTCACCACCGGTCTATCAGCCTCTCCAATCTCTGAGCCCGCCTTTCACCACCAAATGGGTGAAATATGCCATGCTGTAAGAGCTGTGTTACGGAGTCCGACAAAATTGGTGTCCCATCACTCATTCTCGCTTCATTGTGAGCTCGAAACGGTAGTAGTGGAGGAAAGCCCGCCTCAGTATCATATTCGCACCGGCGTACTGACTCACTATACAGACCCGCAGGGATACATTCTCGTTGAACGGTACGTCATCTTCTGGCCCAAGGAAAGAGCCATCAAATCTCCTTCCCAAAGCTGACTGTGCGGCTGCTATCTACAGCTGCGAAAAGTGGGACGGGCGATTCTTGCCCCATTCTTCCTGTTCGTGAGGCACCCATGTAAACCTCTGCGGAGGCGTGAAAGCCACAGTATCGTGGGGAACCTCCAAGCTGGGTGCAATAGCTCTAACACGGGAGTCTTTATTCTCGTCAGAACCGACCGAATGAAGCACTCCTCCGGTATAGATGCCGCATCGAGCTCTATATCTGCGCAGCAATAGGCGCCAAACCCAAACAGACAGAACTAACCAGAAAAAGTAATTCACAGATACCTACGTAGCTATGTACATCAGTTTTCCCTCATTAGGGGTACCCCGGCGTCTAATTCAGGGCCCGACTGGGTGATAATTCATTCAACACCATCTATTCCGAAGTATCGAGCGACTTCAATCAGACCTGAGCCTCCAAGTCCGACCCAAAGATCGACAAACCCCTCTTCCCTGGCTCGTGCAATGTCCTCACTATCCCAAGCTTCTTCCGATTCTCTCTCAAGATAGATTGTCTGAAACCCACACTTTTTAGCGGCTTGTAAGTCCTCAAGATGGGCTGCGACGAGACAACATTGCGAATCCTTGAAACCGAATCTGCGAGCAGCACCATGGTAGACCTCTGGCGACGGCTTGTACGCACCGAAATGCTCTGCACTAGTGATGTGCTTGAAAGGCAAAGAACTGTGTTTCTGCAGGTCTTCAAGGAGCCTTACATTACCATTGGATAATGTAGACGTCAAAAATTTAGTGTTCAGCAACGAAAGGCCCGGCACACTATCAGACTGTGAGTCAAGTCGATGCCAAGCGAGTGTCAAATTGTTGAGATCGTCCTCGTTGAACAAGCCGCGGAGGAGCCTTTGGTTAAGGATATTTTCCAAAGAAATGCGGTTGTACTCGTCCACTGAGATAAAGGGCTTAGATGTATCGTAGGTGTCTCCGAAGTTCATATATGCGCTATGCCACTCCTCAGCGATCTCCTGCCAGCTCGAAGTAGACATATCAGAGACAAGTGCTCGCACGTCGGCACTCAGAGTTCGGTCCTGATCTTGTAGAGCACTTTGTGCTGCGGTATTCAGTTCGTTCGCGATGCAACATCTCCATTCCACAATTGTCCCCAAGACATCGAAAAATATCATCGACGGGAACCCTCCTCGTGACATCTTTGTCGATGGTTCTTTAAGATATACCGAAGGAAGAAGGCTTTTGCACGAATTGTGGACTATATCTAAAAGTATAGCAAATGCCTTGTCGGTTAGTGATGAACACAATAGCTTCTGATGACTTTACCGTTAGGAACTGGCGTAAACGTTGGCGTGCTATCCCATTGAGATTATAAGGCTTTTTAGATGTCAACACCACTGAGCCTCCACTATTTCCGTCAACCTCGGGAATTTTTTGCTTAGGGTTGCATGTGATTGGCAAATGAAAGTTCTCAACAAGGCCGTCGGGTATCACGGCGTCAGAACATCGGTAAGGCGCCGAAACTACTAGGCAGTCAAATAAATTGGATTGAGTAAAAAGACCTCGGCGCCGCCCATGGGCTGTCCATTACCTCCTACACTAGAACCTGCATATGCCATGGCTTCCACCAAGTCCCCCAACATCCCTGTCGTGGACTTTGCTGGCTGGAACACGGAGTCCAATCGTCAGCAAATCGCGCAAGATATAGTGGCTGCCTGCAAAAATGTGGGATTTGTATACATCGTCAACCACTCATTGCCAGAATCGATGTTAGACGAAGCATTCAGTTGGTCAAGGCTATTCTTCGAACTACCACAAGACGAGAAACTCAAAGCGCCCCATCCAGAAGGATGGGCGGTTCACAGAGGGTACTCTTGGCCCGGGCTGGAGAAGGTGTCACAGGCTATGAGTACTGGTAACGACAAGGACAAAGTGGACCAGCTGAGGGAGGTTACAGACATCAAAGTGAGAACCCGCTGTGCTTGCACATGATCTCATATCTCCCGTCGGCGCCAAGTTCATCTATGTATAATTTTGAGCTTCATTGACCTAGCGCAGGAAAGCTATGACATAGGGAGTGACGAGAATACCGCCCAGCCCAATCAATGGCTGCCCGAATACAGTCTCCCCGGATTCCGTGACTTCATGCTCCGCTTCTACTGGGAGTGTTTCCGTGTCGGAGGGGAGGTCCTACAAGCGCTTGCTGTTGGCTTGGAGCTAGATGAGAACCATCTGCTCGAGAAACACTCAGGTCATAATAACCAGCCACGCCTACTGCATTATCCGCCTATTCCAGCCGAAGCAATTGAGACAGAGCGTGCAGCCAGATGTCCCGCACATACCGACTGGAGTTCGATCACCTTGCTGTTTCAGGATGACTGTGGTGGGTTGGAAGTCGAGGATGTTTCCTCACACGGGACATTTATCTCTGCCACGCCTATTAAGAATGCCATTGTGATGAATGCGGGAGATCTTTTGCAGAGGTGGAGCAACGGTTCGTCCCCTGATATGCTCCCGGTCTGCTCCCAAAGCTGACTTGTAAAGATCTTCTGAGGTCTACCAGCCATCGAGTCACTTTGCCGCCTCTTCCTGATAGATTCAAAGGAACTGAACGTATGACCCGTAGGCGGTTCTCTATTCCGTATTTCATGTCACCGGATTCTGACTCGGTGATTGAATGTATTCCGTGTTTCGGAGAAGGTGCTGCAAAGTATGAGCCTATCACACAGGCTAAATACAACCAGATGAGAGCTTCTATGCAGTACTGATAGTAATATCAGTCATTAGCCCACTTCCTTGGATTCGAAAATAATCTCATTGGTCACTTTCCCCCGATTCGTCTAGAACTGAAGCCATTTGTGCTCCTTCCAGTTTTCTTTGCCTCCCTCCTCTCTGGCCGTCTTGTACAACTTCAATCCCTTCCGCAGTATTCTACGTGTCACTTTAATTTCCAAAGTACTCTTCCATGTTTTTCGGGAATCAAAAGCCTTTACCCAATAAGTGCCTCTATACTTCCAAGGTTGACCTTGGCGCCGATCACTCCACCTGACTAAGAGCCAATCTTGGCACTCGCCGAAATGGACCAAAGTCGCGTCCCTCACCAGGACCCCGACCGCGTGGCCACCATGTACGGCGAACTCGGCAACAAACTGGTACGTGGGCTATAGATCTATCCCGCTCTTGGGCGTTCACAACCCCGACCAACCCAGACCACCAAATACCGAAAGAGGAAAACGCACCCCGCTGACCAACACCTTACCCGCGATAGGTCCAACACGCCAAACGCACCCAATCCCTCGCCCATCTACCCCCCTATCAAACCGAGATCGTGCGCGCAGTAACCCGCGAAGTCCGCGATCTCGACCGCGATGTTACCCGTCTCCTAGAGCCTTTTGAGGGCGGATTCAACCCCTCGGCCGACCCAGCCATCGCCTGCGCACTACTCGTCGACCACCTGTGCATGCGCCGGAACAAGCGCTGCCTGCTCGCTTATCACCGCGTGCGCACAGAGAAGCTCGAGGAGCTGTGCTGGACGGGAGTGGATATCCTCGAGCAGCAGCAGCCCTCCGAGGACAGCGGGGCGGCGCCGCACACGGCTCTTGGGGCTAGCGGGCATAGCTCGCTGAGCCCCGAGGAGGAGGAGTATTTCCGCCAGTACGGGGATATGCTTGCTGCGTATAAGGGGCAGTGGACGGATATCGATTTGACGGGAACGCTGGAACCGCCGAAGGATCTGTTTATTGATGTACGGGTGTTGAAGGATGCTGGTGAGATTCAGACTGAATATGGGTATGTTCTTTTCGCTTTCTGATATGTTTTGGGCATTTGGTGGCTAATTCCGGTTTAGTGTGATCAATTTGACCAAGAACAGTCAGCTCTATGTTCGTCAGGGTGATGTGGAGCGGCTAATTGCTCAGGGTTTCCTGGAGCGATTGACTTGAATTAAGTCGGAACTACCTGGTATCTTCAGGTTCTATATGAGTACAAGAAACATGAATTGGCGTTGGCTATCTACAGTGGTTTTACGAAGGGACCATGTACTTTGAGATACCCCCGCCGTTAGCGTGTCTAGACCTAACGGCGAAAATGATGATTTTCTGCACTGTAACAGTGTGACACCAGTCTGATTATGCATGGCTGCTGGTTTGTCCAGTGGCTTTTTTTCTCGAATCTATTCTCTAGGGCTAGATTGGCCTATGGTAAAAGACCCATTGAGACCGAGTCTAGACGCAATCTTGACAATCGCCCTGAAATCCTAGATACCATGAAGAATTTCCTTCCAACATTTGAACGGTTGATCCAACCGCAATTCGAATACTTGGTGATAACCCCAGCAGCATTCTCGACTCCAGAGCTTACCTGGGGTCTATACGTCCATTAGTGTCAAAGATTGAGGGTTTCCTTCGAGGATATCGCCCAGACGGCCAGACTTGCTTCCTCGCTGCGAACATATACCCCGGTCTATTTCGTGTTAGACCTTAACAATGTTGATTATGTCCATGAAACTGCTCATAATGAACTCCTTTATTATATTTCCCATTGAGTTGACATAAACATTATTTATTGCAAGTCAACTTTTACTCGATTTTGGTCTATTGGTGTTTAACACCGCTAGATTGCTAGTAGATACATTTAGGCATTCGAGAAATGGCTGGTAAAAACCTAGATGATGGATCATTAACAAGGGCATTTGGTTTATGGCGTTATGCAAGGAATAATAAGGCTGAGGCTACTGCATGGTGCTAATGCCGATCACGCACCGTAGAGCACTGCGTTCCGACCACGGAGCTGCAGCTTGCTGCATACTATTTTAATTGCATATGTAGTTTCAAAAGCCGAGTTAGTCTCAAGTTAGCCTCGAGTTAGTGGCGTTGAAGAGATTACCTTGGAAGCCCTTGGGAGATATTGCTTAACCCACATGGCCGAAGTGCCTTCGCACGGACCACTTCCCACTTATCTTCCATCGTATCAGTCCGGATGTGGTTTAGCTCGACTGTTTTTGAGATAAGAGACATTTAGTCAAAAATCTCCCGGTACTTCGGAGGATCCTTTCTATCTTGTCTGTTGCTAAATCTGTTGCTAATTTATATTTGTGTCGATAAGTGACTGACCTGTCTCTTCTATACATATAGGTCGCTGAGCCCCCTTCTGTGAAATGCTCGTCCCGGTTGCGTCATCTTGTCCAAACGGCCGCCCCATGCACTAGTGGCCCCGTTTATATTCCGGATTTCTTAACTTTTCCCACTCCAACACTTGGTTGGACGGCAATTGCGCGAGAGACCATGGGGGTTCTGCAACCCCGTGGCCGTCGCGACTCTCGCGCATCAGCGCTGTCACGCAACCTGATGTTTGACCGCGACATCCATGGTAACGCCCCGTCAGAAACGCTGGTGGAACATGCAAACCTAGGCAGCCCACCCGGTCCAATGGGAGCGGAATCATCGAGCTACAACGGATCAACAATGAGAACACCAAACCGCTCCTTTTACCACCGGTCGTTCAATAGCAATATGGGTGGGTCATTGTGCATAATATGCTGCTAGAGATACTGCGCGACTTTTACTGACTATTGGACCTATCGTAGACCCGGCTCAGTATGCTTCGGACGGTCTCCGTGACCAGACCGCGGAACTCGCTACCTATGGCCTTTCGCTGAATAAAAAATCCCTCTTGAGGGACGGGCCTGGCTTGCCCCCAGCCTTGATATATTCCACGGCAGCCAGAATTCTGCAAGTTACTCCCAGGATGAAGCTACGAGCTCTCATGCTGCCGGGGAGGCGTTGTTGGAGCCAGGATATGCCTCTGCCGACCCTGCTTCGGCTTCAGGCTCTTCGGCCTTGACAGAAATGATTCGCCGTCCATCAACAGATACCGTGGAGGACCAGGTCACGCAACCCGGGATGGATGATATCTCCTTTCCCCCCGCCGCCCACGATCTATGAGGAACCCGAACGAGACACTGAGCACACCTCGTTATTATCGAAACCACGATCCAAATCTACACAGAATTATGGAACTGCAGGCGATGCCGAGAACCAAAGGCCGGCTGTCAAACGATCACCAAACTTAATAAAGAAAGGCATTTCATCTGTCGCCCTCTGTACTCAAGTCCTGTTGAGCCCAAAGTCATGGGATAGGCGAGTGATATGGAAAGAGGCTGTGTTATACCCCGCCAGTCTGGTTCCTGCCGTATTGCTGGGACTGCTTCTCAACATTCTTGATGCCTTATCCTATGGAATGATCTTGTTCCCTCTGGGAGAACCTTTGTTCGCTCACCTAGGAACCGATGGTATCTCGATGTTCTATGTTAGTACCATTATCTCCCAAGTGGTATTCTCCTGTGGCGGCTCGATCTTCAAAGGAGGAATAGGAAGTGAAATGATCGAAGTAGTACCGTTCTTTCACCAGATGGCTTTCACGATCATGAACTCAATCGGCAAGGACAACCCGGAATCAGTGATTGCAACGACCATCTTAGCTTTCTCGGTCAGTTCGGTCCTCACTGGCTTGGTGTTCTTCTTAATGGGTGTCTGTGGGCTGGGCTCGCTCATTGGGTTCTTCCCACGTCATATTCTCATCGGGTGCATCGGTGGCGTGGGCTACTTTCTTCTACAAACGGGAATGGAGGTTTCAGCTCGGCTTCCCGGGTCTCTTGAGTACAACCTCCCCACGATCCAGAAACTTTTCCACCTTGATACTTTCCCTCTTTGGATGATACCCCTATTTCTTGCCATTGGCCTTCTTGTTCTCAAACGATTCGTTCGCTCAAACTTCCTTGTCGGTGGTTATTTTATTGCCGTTGCTGCAGTGTTCTATATTGTCATTCTAAGCGCAAGGATCTCTATGGGTGCTCTCCGCCACAACGGATGGGTCTTTGATGCCCCATCTTCGAACAACCCGTGGTATCATTTCTATTCTCTTTATGGTGAGTTGATTGGCTACAATATTTTGGGCCTTGTCATGCTAATTCGTTACAGATCTCTCGGCGGTCAATTGGACTGCCTTTGGTGAGACAATCCCGGCCATGTTTGCCTTGACCTTCTTTGGTGTGCTTCATGTGCCCATTAACGTACCTGCTCTGGGTATATCCACCGGTGAAGACAATCTCAACGTCGACAGAGAGCTCATGGCACATGGTGTGACGAATGCACTTTCAGGATTTGTAGGAAGCATTCAGGTATGAGACTCCCATCGTTAGAGCTGTGTTTAGTGAGCTGATAAAAGCAGAACTATCTTGTTTACACCAATAGCCTTCTCTTCATTGCAAGTGGCGGATCATCTCGGTTGGCCGGTTTAATGTTGGCCGCAGCCACTGCAGGGATTATGGTCATTGGCCCAGTCATAACCGGGTATATTCCCATTATGGTTGTCGGTGCCTTGATTTTCTTGTTGGGCATTGAGCTTTTGCAGGAGGCATTGGTGGACACATGGGGTAAGCTCACTCGGCTTGAATATTTAACCGTCGTTATCATCGTTGTTACGATGGGCGCTTGGGACTTCGTGGTTGGAATCTTCGTTGGAATCATTCTGGCCTGCGTGAACTTTGTTGTCCAAACGTCTCGCAAATCTGCCATTCGAGCAAAGTTCTCGGGCGAAATTTCCGGGTCGACGGTCCGACGTCCTCCTATCCAACAGCAATTCCTACGCGAAGCTGGACAGCAGACCCTCATCATCAAGCTTGGTGGATATCTCTTCTTTGGAACCATCGTGAATGTCGAGAACACCATGCGTGGCCTGATCGAGGAGGAAGCTTTCGACCGGCGTCCCATTCGATTCATCATTCTCGATTTTTCTCGGGTCTACGGACTCGACTTCTCGGCCGCAGAAGCATTTACCCGCATCAACCGCGTTCTCCGAAAGCGCAACGTACAGATAGCCATCTCCGGCTTGGATGTCGAAGGTGACGTAGGCAAGTCCCTACAAAACGTAGGACTCTTCGAGACGGAGTCCAGTGTCCCTATATTCGAAGACCTCAACTCAGCCCTGGAGTTCTGCGAGAATAACTACCTGAAAGTTTTCTACAGCCACCAGGAAGCACTCTCCACACCCACCGAGCCAACTGCAAACTCCGAGCTCCTTCAAATCCCTGCCTCAGTCCCCGTGCCTCCAGGACCCAAACCCCCCACCCTAGCCGACAACGTCGTCAGCTCACCTCGCCGCCAGTACCTGCAGCGCGTAGCGACCTCAACCATTCAATCCCACGAAACAGCAATGATGGCCTCACCCGCCTGGTCCGCCATGCGCCAACCACTTCCCCTACTCCTCCAGACCTTCCAAGGCCTCTCAATCGAGAATGAAGACTTTTGGTTCCCCGCCTGCGCCTACTTCTCCCGCGAATCCTACCCTGCTGGCACAGTCCTGTACCACGAAGGTGACCACCCGCGCGCCTTCTACCTCCTCGAGTCTGGCATGCTGCGTGCTGGCTACGATCTCCCACAAGGCCGCTACTTCGAGCTCATAGTCGCTGGTCGACCGTGCGGCGAACTGCCTTTCTTCAGTGATACGCGCCGCACGGCGACGGTCAAGGCTGAGCGGGATTGTGTGGCTTGGTGTTTGACCGGGGTGCAGTGGAAGGCATTACAGGATAAGGAGCCGCGCATTGCTCGGGAGCTGTTGACTGTTAGCTTGAAGTTGACGACGGAGCGCATGGATAGTATCACGTCGTACGTTTTGACGATGGCAGCTTGATATTCTTTTCTCATTTTGTTCGCTATTTGCATCTAGCTTGGTGGTTATCTGAGCGAGTTGTTGGGCCTCATTTGTTGAATGTTGATATTGCCCAGCTCTTTTAATTTTACATATTCATTCATACATAGCAGTTAAAGCATGCATGTATACGGATATTCTTTTATGATCGTTGTAGGTGGTAAAACTTCGCCTTTAGCGTCTGTTGGATAACTGGTCTCGTTGTATGCTTGAAGCTGCCTACATACCTGTGTACATGTGCATATTGGGATGTGGTTTTCAGGAAATTAGATTTTGATATTCACCTGGGGGAGCTGGTAAACGGTGCTCCTATAGAATGGAGAGACTGTCTGCGGGCAAGTTATGTAGGGACATACGTGTTGACCACACTCCCCTGTCGAACATACGGCCTGACCAAGACCTCTTCCGGACATGCTCCTCCTTGTTTGCCCGCTACATGCAACAAGTCTATAAAAAGGCTCCAAGATGGCAGTTGCTTTCTCCTTCCTTGCCATCATTGTACCCTGCCCATATTTTTCCTTTCGCATCTTCGTTGCAAGCTCATCCGCGAGCCACCATGAACAACCGCCAGGTAGCTCGGCCACAGTTATCTAAAAGCGACTTCGTCAATCCGGATGTACTGAATGCAGTAAACCCCCATCCATTTTGGGGCTACGTACACGGTGGGTACAGAATAGTATAGGTAATTTACTTTGGCGATGGCATTATATTGAACCTTTACAGGACCTATTCCAAATAATAATCTCGATTGGCATGTTCAACCGTCACATACTGGACACGCGACGAAGCAAGATGTCGCACTTGCTCTTGCTAGTCATAGTTTACAAGCTCCTATGGTCACCATGAACTTATATAACATCTACGTGTATCATACAAACACCTCGACTTTTTGTGTCAGGTCTAGGCTAATCAAAATAGTTGTGATATCTCGTTGCACGGCACTGTGATGTGCGGAGTGAGCTTCAGGGGTTGTGCTGGTATGCTGCGTCATGTTCGTTCACAGCATTCTGGTGCCGGTGCGTACAGAGCGTACTCCGTTGTTTTGAGCTCTGTATATTCCGAGTACATTCTGATAGTGTATAGCCAACCCGGGAAGTAGGAAGAACCTGGGCATCCAGGAAGAAACTGCCGGAGATAACGCGATGAGACGTTGGGTGTTAATGGGAGGCTGGCGTGATGCCATTTATTACAGGGAACCTACCAAGGACATCATTTCTGACTCTCCGATTGGGTACTATTGTGGTGTTCTGGAGGAAATTGCGTGTGTCTCTCCCGTTACTCTCGGGGGTAAGGAATTAGGCATATACTGATGACATTTGTTCTACCAGGCGCAACGATGCCCAGTTTGCTGCAGAGTACGGAACCCAATTTCATCGACCCGGGCACCGAGAGTGGGCTCAAGTCATGAATGTAAGTGTACTCCTAGCAAGAATCCAGGAGAGAGTATATTAACAATATTAAGCACTTGACCCATCATTCTCCCAATCAACCGATGCCCTTGGTTGTGCCGTCAACACCCGGTGATCAAGACTCGGTGACATCCTCTAGATGTGAGCAGTCTACTCTGACTGAACCCACATCGGGAAATGGCCCCAATGATAACCCTGGTTCCACATCTGGATCTGAACATAATTGCGGGATTGTGACCACGTCTGTCTCCGAGGTCGTCTTCGAGGTCGACTCCGAGCCCGAGGAGCAAGAGGAGTGGCCTGTTGACGCTGTCACTGATATCTTCGCTGGGATGTATCTACCCTCAAGCAAACTGGACGCGGCATATGGCCCTATGCCCGAAGAAATGGACTGAGTATGGACGAGGAAGGAAGTCGCGGCCAATCAGACTATGGGTGTTTCGCACCTGATCTGATTGCCCGAGTTTCATATGAGTGTGCTTGTCGAAATGTGTCTGAAATGCCCTACCTAGGCCTGTCGGATCAAGAACATAGATCGAATTCAACTTTATTTGGCAATCGTTCATACTACTTGAGTGTAGACTAGTTATGTTGTAGATAGATCAGACACTATCGGGTCCCGATCCCCGCGCTTTGGTACGGTACACGTGATTCGGCGTTCCTGACACGCGTGGGCGCGTCCCCGATTGCCTCATCTTTGGTTCTACCCTTGGATGTGACTCCTCGGAGATTCCCCCAATCAATAAGCCAATCTTCAATCGCATAATTTATCTACAAATTTGGCCATGGCAACGGAAAACGGAGAGTCCAAGCTCTTCGAGCAGTGTTGCCTCTGTATTGTATGCTCTAAGGACCTCTCGAGAGAATCGGCGGAGCAGGTACGTATTTTCCTGCGACTGATACAGCCTGAACTAGACTAACAGAATACAATCGCATAGCTGGCAACTCTCCTCGAGCAAAACGGCGGCGAGCCTCTGATCGTCCAACCTGGTGCCGAAGTCCCCGATGTAGCCAAGTTCAGCCATTTGATCTCTACCACAATTGACTTTGAAGCCTACGATACTACCTGTGATGCGCTGATCCCTGTGGTGAAGCCACAGTGGGTGAATAACTCATTGACGAAGCGAAAACTGGCCAACCCCCGCCAATACAGCCCAGACCCGCGTCTGTTCATGAACGACGTGGTCGTTACCTGCGGCGACATACCCGAGGGAGATAAGGATGCAATCATAGGTGGCGTCGTCGCGAAAGGTGGATTGTACTCTCCAAGAGTCTCTCAGATGGTTACACACTTGGTGGACCTCACGGCCGATTCCGACAAAGCACGCATTGTCCAGGCGAAGAAACTGAACGTGAAGATTGTACTACCGCACTGGTGAGTTTCCTTGGCACAGCAGACAGTGACCATCGCTGACTGAGAACAGGTTCGACGACTGCCTTAAACTTGGTCGACGAATCGATGAGCGTCCATATACACTTCCCGATCCAGAGATCTTGCGCGTGGGTCCTGATACTCCAATCCGATGGCAAGAGAATAAGGATTTGGTCGGCGCATCCACTACGGATCCTTCTAAGCTGCCCATGCCACCCAGTTCGGCCTATAACTCAGGCCAACGGAGTGTCTTTGAAGGAAAGTCCATTATGCTGTCGCAGGATCTTGGAATCGGCTCGCACTTGCAGGAATCGATTCAAGCTGTCCTTGAACAAGGCGGTGCCACAATGACATCAAATGTTGACGGGGCAGACATGTTAATATGTCGTTACCGGGAAGGATTTGCGTATCGCACGGCATCGCGACTGAACATAGACGTTGGAAATCTCGCATGGCTCTACCGCCTCATGACATTCAACACATATACTTCACCCCTCAGAAGACTACTGCACTACCCGATCTCCCGCACTGGCATTCCCGGGTTCGAGGGCTTCAAGATCAGTTTGTCCAATTATGTTGGCGAAGCAAGAATCTACTTGGAGAACTTGATCGCAGCAGCAGGTGCAGAATGTACCAAAACCTTAAAACAAGAAAATACCCATCTGATTACGGCGCATGGAACAAGTGAGAAATGCAACGCGGCGAAGGAATGGGGCCTTGAAGTTGTCAACCACCTGTGGCTGGAGGACAGTTATGCAAAATGGAAGCTGCAGCCGGCCTCAAACCCGCGCTACAGCTACTTCCCTCTGCGAACCAATCTCGGAGAAGTCGCAGGCCAGACACAGCTCGACCGCAATGTTTTGGAACAGGTCTTTTTCTCGTCCGGGGAGGCTGTTGCTCATAGTCCGCGGCGTGCAATGCAGAGCAAGAACCAAAATATGGTTTCAGTGCAGCCTCCCGCTGAGAAAAAACGGAAGACCAATGAGGATGCCTCGGAAACTTCGCACGGTACTCCGCAGGGTAATGGAAAGTCGCGCGGACCTATCCAAACACCCGCGCGAACTCGAATCATGTCCGAGGGCAAAGAAAATGAGACTCCGTCATCGACTAGTAGCCGCAAGTCGAAAGAGGCAGCAACTGCCCGACTCCATGAGTATGCCCCGGACCTTGCCTTGTATGAAAAGGAAAGGAAACGCGTGGGAGGTGTTATCTACGGTGGCAGACGAAAGTCAGACGAGGGCCGGGTTCAGGAGAACAAGAAGCGTGCCTCACTTGAAGCTGAGGATGAGAGCGATCGCGAGCAAGCGGTGGAGGCTAAACGACAGAAAAAGTCTCGGCCACCAATTTCTATGCACCTCTTGATTACTGGATATCAGAGATGGGTAGGGAAGGGCAACGAGAAGATTGAGGACGCAGACAAGGTTTGTTCGGCTACAGCAGTTATGAACATGATTTAGTTCGAGATCTATATCTGACACTTTCACAGCGAGGCCTTCGAGATCTTGGTATTATGGTTGTCCAAGATGCCAGACGATGCACTCACCTGGCTGCGCCATCGATCTTACGAACCACTAAATTTGTCAATGCACTCGCATATGCGCCGATGATCGTGAGCACCGACTTTATCGCTAGTTGCCTAAAGCAGGAGGAACTGCTGAACCCCTCCGATTTCCCTCTGGATGATAAGGAAGCTGAGAAGAAGTACAATTTCGATCTGTCTTCTGTCACAAGAAACGCGAAGAAGAACAAGAATAAAATGCTGCAGGGCTATCGCATCTATTGCGTCGAGGACATTCGAGGCGGGTTCGATGCATTCAAATCGATCGTTGAAACGAACGGAGGAGAGTGCATGCTTTTCCGTGGCCGACTGGCGATAGCGAACCATTCCCGGCGGGAGGAGAGCGACGAGGAAAGCGAAGGGGAAGATGACAAGCCTGCCCGCAAGGATGTCTTTCTTCTCAGCAGCGCCGGAGCTAATCACGCCCGAGTCTGGCCTCGGTTCCGTCAAGTGGCGCTCGATATCAAGAAAACTCCACGGATCGTCCGAGTTGACTGGCTCCTGGACATGGCCATGTCACAGGAGACACGTACTGCCGACGAGTACGAGCTGACTGAGGAAATGATTGAGAACACAGACCAGTAGACTGATACCAAGGTATTAAGTCCACACCCCCTCGTCCACTTAGGGCTTTCAACCCAAGAACATGGATTTTGTGTATAAGTTTGGAGTATTGGCGACGTGATTTGACATGTCTTTTGACCTGGACATGATGAGCGCTTTGTTTTTGTCACGAATAGCCACGATTTATCTCAGAGAAATCCCAGCATCTCATCTTGAGCTCTTCAAAAGAACTTGACACCCTCCTGCCCTTCACCACCAAAAATCTGTGCCCTGCCCCTCTTAACCAGGACATTCAGCGAGCGCAGCATGACATCCGTATCCATGCCATGGAACTCTGTAGACGCGGATCAGCACAACCCTAGACGCAATGACCAATAATCAAAGAGAGGAGTCTTACCCTGCGACATGGCCCCTTCTCCATGAATCAGCTCGTAGACCGTCAGAACTGAGCCCTTCTGCCCGGTACCTTCAACCCAGTCAACTAACACATCCGCCCATTCCTCAGGCCTCCTCCACCAAATCCACGCAACGGTCTTCGGCCCCTGCCCAGCACCATTTCCCAACCCCAGTGAAGACGCACCTCCAGCATCAGAGATCCACTCCGCTCGCCGCCCACCGCCGCCTTCCTCTTCGCTCTTGGTCATCCAGTCGACGACCGCGCGGGCCTCGCGCAGATCAAGACGCTTGCGCAGGGCTGTGTTGTGGAAGAGCGGGGATTCAACAGCGTCGATTAGGGAGAGGCGGTATTGGCGGTGATGCCGGCACCAGGACTGGATTAGAGACGACCATTTCTCAAGCTGCGCGTGGCGGGTTGTTGTGTTTGGTTGCGGGGTGAAGAAGGGGGGAAGTTGTAGGTTGGTGGGAAGGGGAATGGGGGTGTTGTTGTCATGTTGGAGAGGATCAAAGAGCGAAGAGTGAAAAGTGAATATCAAATAGCCCCAATAGTCCAAAATGAAGTCCAAAGACAACACGAGTAGAAAGTCGAGAACAAAGAGAGAAAGTAAAGAGAGAGACTCCAATGTGGAGTAAAAGGTGGGGCCGGGATTTTCTCAATTTCGTCGACTTCGACCTTTTCGATTTCTCTCTTCACCTTTGTCAATTCAAAATGGCCACCCAAAAGATACCTGCAAAGCGCATCAAGCGCGAAGAGTACCGTCGCAATGTACAGGCCCAGCAGGAATCCACCGATGCCGTCATTAAGATGCCGCAGAAGAAATTCTTCCGCCAGCGCGCGCACGCGAATCCCTTCTCTGACCACCGGCTAGAGTAGTATGTATCCTCTTTTGCCTATTTCACGTCAGATCATTTCTTCTAGGGGGGTTTATTCGGGATTCCCGAGCTTCACCGGCGACAATTCCCAATCCGATCGTGAACTAATAGCTAACTGGTACTCTAATAGTCCCCTCAGCCCCGCGCATATGGACTGGTCATCCCATTACCCTGCATTCGTGGACCCAGATACCTCGAAAACGAACCTCAGCGGAGGGCGCAGGTTGACCAAGGAGGTCGAAGTCGTGGATATCGGATGCGGCTTCGGCGGGCTGATGGTTGGCCTGGCGCCATTGCTGCCAGATACCCTGATGGTCGGTAAGTACAGCGCCGCGAAACAAACATACACATTCAGCAACACAGAACTAACAACAAAACCACAGGTATGGAAATCCGCACCTCAGTGCTTGAATACCTCAGCTCTCGCATCCACGCCCTCCGCAGCCAACAACAACGCCTCAAGAACAAAGCCGCGAACCCATCATCAACCGAACTCCAAGGCGCCTCGACACAACGCGAAGGCACAGAATCAACGGCCTCCGCACCATCCAACGACGACGAAATCGGCACGGAGAAAATCTTCCCAGGAAACTTCGAAAACATCACCGCAATCCGCAGCAACACTATGAAGTTCCTCCCTAACTTCTTCGGCCACCACCAGCTCTCCAAGATCTTCATCTGCTTCCCCGACCCGCACTTTAAGGCCCGTAAGCACAAGGCCCGTATTGTCTCCGAGTCTCTGAATTCTGAGTATGCGTATGTTTTGCGGCCCGGCGGTCTGCTCTACACCATTACCGATGTCGAGGAGTATCACCACTGGGTTCTGCGGCATTTCCTGCATGGGGAGCAGCCGGAGGGTGCGGCTCCTGCTCCGAGCAGTAAGGATCTGTTTGAGCGGGTTTCTGAGGAGGAGCTTGCTCTTGATCCTTGTGTGCGGGTTATGAAGTACGAGACCGAGGAGTCGAAGAAAGTTACGAGAAATAAGGGAAACAAGTATGTTGCTGTTTTCAGACGCAAAGCTGATCCCGAGTGGCCTGCTTGAAAAGGAGCGGAGAGAATTAGATACCTAATTAGAACGGAGAATATGGGAAGTTATTGGAATCATTGATCTCAATGATATGACGAGAAGATAGGTGTTTTGAGGCGTTTTCACCCATTCTAAATGCATTGGCGATATCATACTGCAACATCGCTGGCAATCTTCGCTTGCTAACAAAAACACAAGATAAAAACGAACAAACTCCCGAAATGGACCCGAAAAAGGGTTGTAGAACACATGCAGACGAATCAAGAATCAAGTGATGCAACAATCAAACACCGACATCATGCATGAATCTATCATAAAAGCAGTAATCTCGTTAAATCGTGGTGGTCGTAGCCCCACGACTAGATGGCGCAAAAGTCTAGCACATCCCAGGCGCCTTGAGACGAATACCTTCACATCTCTCACAGATAGCCAATTGGACGGGACCACCGATGATGCGGCCCTTAGCTGTTCGCTTGGGCTCGCCTTCGCGGACGAAGAAGCGGCCCTCCGGACCAAAACCATCACCGCACTCGTGACAATTGAAGCAGCGTTCGTGCCACTGGCCACCAATTGCAGTGATGACAACCTCGTCCATGACATGCTGCTTGCAGCCCAGACATCTTGGGGCGGTACGGCGCGAGTGGCAGCGGAGACACCATGCGAAGCCATCTTTCTCGACAAAGGGAGTTTGGGAATCGAAGGGCTATGAGAAATTGTTAGTTGTCTTGAGTTCGAAATCACCAGAAAGGAAAGTCACATACATCACCGCACTCTGCGCAGAAGAAGTGGCCGACATGCCATTCGGCACCACATGCCACTACCACTTCTCCTTCGATGGGGGTCTTGCAGCTCTTGCAACGGGGGCTGAACAGCTCGTGGAAATCCAGGTGGCAGTAGAAACGTGGCACACGGGCCTCAAGGTCATTGGCCTCTGTTTCTAATCTCTCGGCTCTGCTGGCCTCCGGTTCTTGGTAGAAAGCCACACATTCGAGGGCTGTGTGGCAGTGGAAACAAGTGAAGCACTCCGGGTGGAATCGACATCCGCCAGCGGTTACAATTTTTCCGGCAATCGAAAGCGTACATAGCTCGCAGCTTGCAGTCGGGACACCAGATCGCGTATAGGGCGAGTGCCAACGGCTCTGCGAATCAGATCCCTGCTGTCTTGGGAAAGCCGGTTTAGTTGGGTTGTTCCTCGTCGGCTGAGGCACCGGTCTGGTCGATTGCTTGGAAGGAGCCTCTATCTCAGAGATAGTGGGTACTTTGGTGTCCGGGACATTGATCACGGGGACCGGAGGCGGCTCTGAGACTTCGATTGAAGGGGCTGAGACTTCAATGGTCGGTGCTGCCACTTCAATCACGGGTAGGCTTGGACGCTCAGGTTTCGGCTGCTCGGTTGGTTTCCAACTTTGGTCAAAGCTCACGATTGGGCGCCCGACTCGATCACTGACGGCTGAAGGCATCGGTAGCTTTTCACTGCGGTCTCCTCGCTTTTTGCTGGTAGCTGCGCGAATATCGTCGCTGCGTCTCTCTCTTACATCCTCGGTGGGGACAGACTGATCTTTTTCTTCAAGGGGAGGAGTCGGAGTAGCACGCTCGTTTCTAGTGTAACCGGCGTTGTTTGACTGAGTAGGAGGAGTAGCGCTTCCGTTTCGAGTGTAGCCGGGGTTACGCGACTGGGTGGGAGGGTTTTTCTGGATTTCAAACCGGGAGATCTTATCCATCACAGGGCTGCTGTGAGCTCTATTCTGCAACCAAGGCAATGGCTTGGGGACACGCCCCAGAGCGTTGCGTGGTTTGTTTTTCAAAGCCGACGAGTCAGACTTAGAGAAGTCTGGTTTTGCTTCGGGTTCCTTCTGAGTATTATTGGGCTCTTCGTAGATTTGGTCGTTAGGGTTCCTGAAGATTCCTTTAGATGAATCACCGCTGACAGTTCGCGAACTGGGAGCGACAGACTGCTCGGGTTCCTCGTCAGGTAATTTAAAGTTAACTTTGAGATTCTTCTTAGAGGGTCCAGCCAGAGATGATCGTTTCCGCGTCGACTCGGGGCTAGAGTTACCATCGGAGGATACACTCGAGCCTGTCGACTGGCTAAATCTATTTGTCGAGAGGTTATACGCTCGGGAATCATTTCGGACAGGGCTCTGGCTGCGCCTGTTGGCATCAGGGTTTTTGTATGGCGCATAAGGGTTTTTGAAAGCTTGACCAGGATTTTGATGCATCCAAACTAGCTCTGTGGCCTCATCCTGAGCCGCTTGGTGAAGACTCATGTCGTCCTCAACATCCATTTTCTGCAAGGCATCTCGTAATGCCCGTGCCTCTTCCTTTTCGTGTCGCCGTTGACCATTTTCACGATATGACAGAGCTGGAGATGCTGGGATTGGAATAGTACGTGCATGAATTTCTGCTGGAAACACGTTCTTCCGGATTGAGTGCGTGCGTGGCTCCTGAGCTAAAGGACGACCCATTGCCCCGCCGCTGGGCACATGGGAATTCGCCCGGCGATGCGACATTGCACTTCCTGAGCGTCGGTGATCTTCAATTTCATCTTCGACTGGTTTATGCATGGAAAATGCCGAGGATGCCCTTGGGGGAAGACTATCAGGCAGATCGCTAGTTGATGTGGCTGCTCTGCCCGGGTATGGGCGAGATCCTGTTGGACGGGCAGGACGATTCGCCCGCAGGTCCTTCAAGTATGATGCTGGTTGACTCATATCAGCTCCGATCCGTGCAAGACCAAAGATTCACTTACAAACTTGATCATTGGACATGAAGGATGGGCCAGGAGGTGAGACCTTCCTGTGACCAGTGGAATGTTTATGCATCATGGAATTGCAAGGATCAAGGATATGAAGAGATATACGGATAAGTACAGGAAAGAGGGACCAAGATGGACTAAGATGAGAAGAGTCTAGTTGCGATCTACACTTGACGGTCTGAGCTGGCTAGCGTCATTGGGGTTTCCCCCTCCCAAACAAACCGCCCGTCGCGAGGCAACGGATGACTCAGATTTCTTATCTGTCCACGTGTCGATAAGGGCTTGGTTGTATTTAACCCTATTAAGCCCTATATTGGACAATGTAGCATACATTTCGAATTATATAGCAGTGAATACTTGATAGAGACTCAGCCCTATGGATATATTTGTCTAGTTAAACTAAACTCAGTCATCCATTCCTGAATCCTTCAGATGACTAAAAATGATCCCCCACATCTGCCCGACTTGGCCTCGACTGGCACTCGACTGGCACTCGACTGGCACTCTCCGCATCGGCTTCTCGGCACAAGATACCCCACAGCCAAGCAACCCTGACTGAGAGCTGCACAGCTTTCGATGCAATGTAGCTGTGAACTTCCTTCATTGGTTGAATATCGCCGAATAGGAAGAATCAACCACGAGACCCTGGACATCTTTCCTCTATACGAACAATGTCCCTTCCAAGGTTCCCTTGAATTCGGCGTTTTGTCCGATAATCCGATAATCCGATGACTCCAATTATTACCAATGATAAACTGGTCGAAATCTAGTCCCTTTTTCTATTAGCGTACTAACTTGGGTCTCTTGCTTCTTTTCACTACATGCTTCCATGTCGTGACAAAAACGACAACCAATTCTGATCTTCTAACAAGCTCGTTATCTCATAAACAAGCTGGTCTTGTATCTGAGCTACCATGGCAGATAATGTGCCAATTGATATCATCCGTTCCCGCGAGGACGATCTGGACCGAGAGAGTGCAAAACAGGAACAGAGATCGCACCCGCAGTCGGCGCCACTAGACGTCGATGAAGATGAAAAATATAAGCGCGATGTTGCCCCGGACGGTGGCTATGGTTGGGTCTGCGTTGCCTGTGTTTTCTGGATTAATGCGCATACCTGGGGTATCAATAGCGTGGGTCATATATCTTTCCCCTTTCACTGTCATCTTACTAACAGGTTTAACTACTAGAGCTACGGAGTCTTTCTGAGCCATTACCTCTCACATAATGTATTCCCCAACACATCTGCCCTATCGTACGCCTTCACAGGCGGCTTAAGTATCTCCTGTGCCCTTCTGGTGGCCCCATTAGCTACTCACATGATCCACAAATGGGGTGTACGATTTGTACTCAACCTGGGCGTCTTCTTCGAAACCCTCTCCCTAATAGGGTCGTCATTCGCGACCCAGAAATGGCACATCTTCCTCAGCCAAGGCGTCTGTTTCGGCTGGGGCATGGGCTTCCTCTTCGTGGGCAGTGTCGGTATCACCCCGCAATGGTTCGACAAGCACCGCGGTGTAGCGATGGGCATCAACGCCGCCGGATCTGGTCTCGGCGGCCTGATCTACTCCCTCGCAGTGGGTGCCATCATCCCGCGCTATGGGTTGGGCTGGGCATTCCGCATTTTGGGTATCATTTCCTGCGTCGTGAACCTGGTCTGCTGTAACTTGCTCCGAGATCGCAACAAGGCCGTCGGCAGTAGATTCACGGCTTTCCATCTGCCCCTGCTGCGTCGCCCGGAGTTTTTGCTCTTCCTCGGGTGGGGTGTGTTCAGTATGCTCGGCTATGTGGCGCTGCTGTTCAGTGTTGCCAACTTCGCTCTCTCTGTTGGTCTCTCGCCACACCAGGGGAGTATTGTCTCCGCGCTGCTTAATCTCGGTCAGGGTCTCGGTCGTCCGTTTGTTGGCATGTTCAGTGACCGGCTTGGTCGCATTAATATCGCTACTTTCCTCAGCTTCCTCTGCGGTCTATTCTGTCTCGCTATCTGGACTTCTGCTGATAGTATGGGTGTGGTATGCTTCTTCGCGGTTTTGGTTGGCACTGTCGCAGGCACGTATTGGGCTACTGTTTCCCCCGTGCTGGCGGAGATTATTGGTATCAGAGATCTTCCTTCCGGCTTAAGTATTACCTGGCTCACGCTTGTTGCCCCTTGTACCGTCTCCGAAGCTATCGCACTTCAGCTCCGCAGCCATAATGCTGGTGGAGGGACTTCATACTTGCGCGTTCAGATATTTACTGGATTTATGTATGTCGGTGCTTCCATATGTTTGTGGATCGTGCGTGGTTGGAAGGTCGGCGAGTTGGAGCTTGCTGAGGGACGCCCTGATTCCACCGTCCAACCGGGCCCGTTGACTGGAACTCATGGTGGAAATGAGAAGGAAAACCGCCCTGCGACTGGTGCCCCGACCTTGGAGGCCACTGAAACAGGTGCTCCGTTATGGGCCCCGATCAGCTTGGTTCGCAGAATGATCACTTTGAAGAAGGTCTAAATATAGTTGCATAGCGCAGAGCACAGATATGCCAGCCAAAATGAACATACAAAAATAGACAATCGTCTGTCATTCGTTTGATTTGAACGCCGTTTTAACACTAGATGTAATCTACATGGATGTAGCCTTTTGTTCATGCCTCCGTAACCAGAATCCGGACCCTTCTCTTGCCGGCGCCACGACCCTCTTCCTTGACAGAGCTGACATTGACACGAACCTTTTGGAAGAGTTCGACAGTCACACTGCGCTCCTTCTCCGGGTGACCCTTCTCTTCCACGCGAAGAGTGTATTCCTCGCTATCAAACTCCGTGGTGCGATGAGGAGCTAGCTCCCGTCTCTCGGCCACGGAACGAGCTCCGGATTCACCGGGCAGGACGAAGTCCTCCAGACGAACGACACCTTCAATGCCGAAGCGGGGAACGAAGATAACAACACCGTTCTCGAACACACGCATCACATATCCTTCTTCTTCAATGCCCGCATCGACACCGTCGGCGGCCATCTTCTCTCCGCGGGCCTTGAGAGCCTGGCCCACGTAGTATTCAATACTAGCGCGGCCGGCATGTTGGGCATTGCGGTGACGGACGTTGATGTTCCGGCAGATGTCTTCGAGCTTGTTGCGGGTGGTGACACCCTCGATGACAGCGTGTCCATCCTCGCCCTCATACCCAATGGCAGAAGCTAATTGCCGGTGGACCATCAGATCGGCATATCGCCGGATGGGGGAAGTAAAATGAGTGTAGATCGGTGAGGCAAGACCGTAATGACGGAATTCAGATTCGGTAAACGCACCCGCGCAGAAGTATTCGGCAGAGGTCATGCAGCGGGTCGCCAAAATACGGACCAGTGTGTTGAAGAACGGGTTGTTGGGATCAACGCAGCGATCCAAAGAATCAGCCAGAGCTCGCGAGCTGGAGACATCAAGTTCCATGTTCCGCTTCTTCAAAAGTTGATTTTGAAGGTCCTCGAAATTCTGAGGCGGGGGAGTGGCGTGTCGACGAAGCAAGGCAGTCTGAGAAAATGACTCGTAGATCTTCGAGCCAACAGTGATATTGGCGAGAAGCATGAACTCTTCGACCAGGCTATTAGTGTCAAGCATAGCCTTAGTCTTGACATCTGTCAAAGGATCGCCCACTTCGTCACCCTCGCTCTCGATGCGAACTTCCGGGGACGCAAGGTTCAAGGCACCAGCGTCCATACGCTTCTGACGGAGAACCTTAGAGAATTTCAAGAGGGCGCGCATGCTTTCGGTTAGCTCGTCCTGCTGTGATTTGTCGTCGATGCGTAACTGAGCTTGCTCGTAGCTGAATGCTTCCCGGGAACGAATGACAGACTTGGTGAAATTCGAAGACACTATCTCGGCATCAGGTGTCATCTCCCACAGAACTGAGAAGGCATATCGTTCAACATAAGGCTTGAGAGAGCACAGGTCTGTACCAAGAAGATGCGGGAGCATGTCGATACGCTTATCAACTAGGTAAACAGTGGTTCCACGAACACTAGCCTCGAGATCCATTGGGTTGTTGGGCTTGACAAAATGCGACACATCCGCAATGTGGACACCGACCTCATAGTTTCCGTTTGGCAGGACACGCGCATGAAGTGCGTCGTCAATATCCTGACAGCCGGGTGGATCGATACTGCAAATAAGCAAGTCTCGAAGATCTTTCCGGCCATTCCAGCCCTTGTCTTCCTTCGAGACTGGGACCTTCCAATCATGTCCTTCAGATGGGAGACAGTCCAATACAGACTTCGGGAAGGGCTTGTACTGCACATCATATTCAAGCAATAGAGCCTCGGTCTCGGCGCCCTTCGTTTCGAGCTCTCCCAGAGCCCGAATGAAGTGGCCAGTAGGGTATCTAGAATCGCGATCCCAAGAATCGATAGTGACAAGAATACGCTGACCGAGAATATCGCTGGCCTGTCTTGTGCGCACTCTGATCTTCGGGATACGCTTGTCCATGGGCAGCAAGAAAACGTTTTGTTGCCGTCTGCCAGAGGCCTGTGAACCAGTAGAATTCGTGTCGACGTGACCAACGTACTGACGCCAGCTGCGCTTGATCACACCAACGACCTTGGCAGTAGGTTGTGGCCTGCCCTCCGCATGCTTGCCATGGGCCTTTTTGACTTCTTCCTGGAGAGCTTTGCGTTCTCTATCCGTCACCACAGCCTCAGTCTCTTCAGTATCAGGGTTATCATTACGGGTCACGGCCTCCTCGTCCACGATCTTAGTCGAGGGGCTCTTCCACTGGTCCTGTGGCAGTACTTCGACCACGACAGAATCACCTGCAATGGCGCGGTTACTGTTATCGCGGCCCAGGATAAGAAGAGGTTTGTCGAAAGCTGCGGTCTTGACGGAGGCTTCCAGGTAGTTGTAAGGAGAAACATTGAACACTCCTTGGTGCAATGTCCCGGCCCGCAGGCCAGTTGTGAGTTTTGACATTGAGAAATATTCGGGGTAGAATAGTTCCCCGCGGGTCGTTTCTTTGGAATCTCGCGCATCCTTTGACTCGCTGATCATGTCCAGCAACATTTCGGACCCCTCCAAGCCGGAGACATAGTCGGATAGCGACAAGGCCGTCACATTTTCTTCCTTGCATTTCCGAAGGTTCTCCTTGTCATCGGTTACGACCACAATTGCCGGGATCGCCTTCTCTTTCTTGCCCTTCTTCGCTGATTGTTGCAGGTGGGAACCGTACCAGCTTGCTACCATGCGCACAGCTCGGTCGTTTCTGTCGTTGATTGTTTCCTCCGGTCCTCTCCGAACATGAGTCTCTCGGCGGAACTCATTGAAAAAGAGGTAGAAGCGCTTTTCGTCTGACTTGACGAGGGCTAGAAGACGGTTGTAAAGTGGTAGTGATCGGTTTCTCAATTCCTCGAGGACGGTCTGGAGGACAATCACATCGTAAAAGGCCCCAGTGTGCTCGAAAAGATCCATTCCATTAAGCAGCGCATTTGTATCGGGGACAAGGTAGTGGCCTCGCGGGAATGCAGTTGTGCCGGCGGGGCGATCGGATAGGATGAACGGCGCAACTGTTTCGCATTAGCAACTTGCTTGGCCATCGCGGTAATAATTTACTTACTGTTTCCATTTGCATCAGCCGGCGCAATCGTCGGGCATTGCGAGCAAAGCTTAGAAGAGCAAGGAATATCTTCTCTCAAATAGAGCTCGCGGACAATCTTTTGCACCTTTCCACTTTTCGTGGACCTAACGAAGACCTTGCTGGTAACATTTGCGGCCTGCGGGTTGGCAGACAAGTCTCTCCTTAAACTCTTCATTGCGACGATAAAATTCTACCGTCTAGCAGTTGTTGAATCCGTCAAAACTTGCGTGTCTTGTGAAAGATCCGAGGTGAGAGTCTTGGCGGGAAGAAAGGTTATCGCTGATCATCGCGATAACTAGCTGAGTCAGCATACGGGCTCGTCGCTTTGGGGTCGAAAGATGCCATTTGATTGCTACAACAGACAGATTTTCTCGTAAATATCTTGCTTTCAGACCCATTTCTGATTCCAAAATCTGAACACTATGGTTTTAGCAGTATGTACACCATCCATTGGGCGTGAGCCACTGGTCTGACAACCTGTTTTGATATAGGCCGTGGGGCAGCTATGCTCGACTAGCAACATAACTTCGAACCTAGCTCAGTGCAAGGTGTTGGTTCGGAAGGCTGTAGCAGCAGGTGCCAAGGTAGTATTATTTATTCTATTACCCACTCTCTGGTAGACAGCTCATATATGTTAGGTGCTGTTTCTTCCCGAGGCATCGGACTATATCGCATCCTCGGCAGAGCAATCCTATTCTCTCGCCAGGTCTGAAGAGAGGACTAGCTTTGTGTCATCTTTACAGAGAGACGCCTTGGAACAGAATATCCACATCAATGTCGGGATTCATGAAGTAGCTTCTGAAACCAGGCTCAAGAATTTATTGATCTGGATCGACGACAAGGGAATCATTACCCAAAAATACCAGAAAATCCATATGTTTGACGTTGATATCAAAGATGGACCTGTGCTCAAGGAGAGCGCGTAAGCTTTTCCTATCTTTGGATACAAGATCCGATAGTTGACTTATCATTCGCTGACCTTCAACTATCTAGGAGCGTCCAGCCAGGACAACAAATTCCAACGCCGTTTGAAACACCTATAGGACGTGTTGGTCTAAGCATATGTTTTGATGTAAGTACAGTGCATGTTGCGATTACATCGGACACCAGCGGGATCAACGTCTTACTCCTGCTCGATTATCTAGTTGCGTTTTCCTGAGATCGGCCTGGCATTGAGGCGGAAGGATGCTGAAATCATCACATATCCATCAGCATTCACTGTTCCAACGGGAAAGGCTCATTGGGAGCCTTTGCTACGAGCAAGAGCTATTGAGACCCAGTCGTATGTGATTGCAGCTGCCCAGGCAGGTCCGCATAACGAGAAGAGACGGAGCTATGGTCATTCTATTATCGTCAACCCGTGGGGTGAAGTGGTAGCAAAGCTGGGAGATGAGCACCAAGAACCACAAATTGCGACTGCCGACATTGATCTCGATCTTGTGGCAAAGATTAGGCGTGAAATGCCCTTGCTTCGGAGAAATGATCTTTATCCAGAGATCTGAGGACCTTATGTGAACAGCGAGGAGGCTAATACGAATCGCTTCTACTTCTGCAGTACATTTCGCAAAGACCTATTAGATATCAGAGTTCATGCTGTTTTAACTTAAATCATTTCATGATGTACTCAGTGCGAATTATAAGCATTTTTGCGACCAGAGCACCGATAACCAACATGACGGTAAAGAAACTTCGAAAAGTGTAAAGTGATACAACAAGGAACAAACGAAAATAGATGAGCATGCAAAAGAAAACCTGTCTAAGAACGAGACCGGAACATCATATCTGCCGTTGCAGGTAGTACAGGCATAAATCGAAATAGTCCCTCTTTGATCTCTATGTACAGCGTACAGATTTGGCGTTTATTTCTTGACCTTGTCAGGGTCCTCGAGGATGCCCTCAGCTTCCAGTCTCCGTCGGGCTTCTTCAAGAGCCCAAGTTTGTATACTATTGCAATTGTCAGTATTCCAGTTGTGCGAGGAACATAAGACGCCAATATTGAGGCGACAGATCGGGATAGTGATTGTACATACGAGGTATCGGGCTTGAAAACGTATGCGACACCAGCGACCAAAAAGCTTCCAATGAATCCGTAGTACCAAATGTTCTCCCAGCCTTCCTTCACGTACTTCTGGCCGGGCTTGACACCGAACAGCCAGCCGGTGGGGGGATCGTAGTGGTCACCGTGGTCCGCGGCACGGAGACTGGATCGAGTTGAAAATGCCTGGGTGTTCTGGGGCTGGCGAAGCAGGCAGCGCGCCCGGAGGATGTGCGACAATGGCCGGGCAGTCATCTTGAAGATGGGGGTGAGAGAGGGTTGAGGCCGACCGAAGGGACACTGGCGTGTGAGGAAATTGGCGTGGGTCACGAGGGACAGAATATCCTCTTAAATTCAAGTCGCAAGGACAATCTCAATTGATATGTTGCCTCTTGCAGGGGGGTTGAGGGGTGCTTCGGCGGGTTGATGTTGAAGCCGTAAAAGGCCGGGAAGCTGTCCAGTTATCGCGCTAGTCTACATTGGGCAATTTTCTTGTCCGCCTTTACGCCTGGTATTTCAGGCATATATATGCTTCTGCCTTAAAAACTGGGTGTCAGCGATAAACACGCGACGCGTTCTTATCACATTGGGTCTCCCCATGCCCGCCAACAAGGCGCTGGACTCGCCATTCGTTTCATCTTTGCATATGCACGAAAATTGGAAGTAATTAAACCGGTAAATACCATCTCTTAACTGGTATGTTTCGTCTCAAACACCCAATATACCCCCATTTCTGACGTTGTCCTGCTCCAGCTTCCCGCGGAATGTATCCTTACCAATTTTGAACGCGTCATTGGATATTTCCGAATCGAAGCAATGGCAACAAATAATGCATACCCCATATCCTCAAACTCACGAACGAAATTGAACGCGTTTCGCTTCCAAGAAGGCGAAGGAGTTCCCGACGGCGCTACTTCGAAAGACGAGACGAAATTGGTCAATGGGAGCAAAGAACATGAAGGCCCGGGCTCCGATAGTGTGCCAGGGTTGATGCAGACGTCTTCTGACAAAGGATGTCCTCCGTCCCGTGACGCTCAAGCATCTGAATCGCAAGTACAAGAACCAAAGCCGATTAAAGAATGCCCTCAGACTCCGGGAAACAGGATACCTCTGGCGGATTTGATTAGCAACGCTGAGGATTCGTTTGATCCTGCCCCAGGCCCGGAGGTGACGCCAGTCGAGCACGTCATCTGGCAGCATGTGCCTGCCAGCTCGAACCCAGACACCTCGTCCCAGACACCAGGGAGTCGCCGCAGGAAGCGCCGACACAGTTCTTCGCCTGCTGGCTCTCCCTCGAACGGGAACAAGAAGAAAGTGCAAAAAGAACCCCTTGATCTTCATTCAATACAAGCCCTTTTCAAGACACCGCAGCATGATATGGCCGCTGAATTGTGGAATAACTACATGGATAAAAACATGGTCGATGGCCCGGACGACCTTCCACCGCCACGGTTCGCAAATCTTCTTTCCTCTTCGCCCCAGACACCAGGTTCGGGCAGAACAAGTCGAGATTCGTCTGGGCTGAGACGCGCGATTAGCTGCACTACCGATTTCCCGACCTCTCGAACGAAACGACGACGAGTCAATAGACCAGATGCTGGTCCCAATCGCGGCACATTTCAACGAACCAGCAGCAATGTCGAGTCTGGGAAACCAAAGTCCTCAAGGATCAACTATCTTATGGAGAAGATCGAGAGAAGTATACACATGGCCCCTGCCGATGCGGCTCCACCTGGATCGTCGCCTCTGCGCCAACATATGGATGCGCGAAGATGTCGATCGTCTTCACCCACGAAGGACCATAGGCTTCATAAGGCCGAAGAAACCGCCATATCCCCATGTGCTGCATCGCTGGACAAAGTAGGACCTGGGAACTCGCCTGTCCTTCAAGAGTCGTCCTCCGAGTTCGGAGACGATGATCTTGACCAAGGTCTGATGGACCTGGCCGACGCCTCGGAGGATCCTTTCATTGAGCCGGCACATGCATCTAATGAGTTTGCTTCTCTGGGATCTTCTGGCTGGGCTGCCCTTAACGCAGAAAAGTCTCCTTCATGGCAACCGAAAAAGAATCCAATCCTCGACAGCAAACCTGCCATACCCATAACCCATAACACTACGACTAACGAAACAAAAAGCGATGAATTCGATGACTTTGATGAGGATGAATATGACGATCTGCCTGACAACTTGCAGGAAATACTTGCAAAATGTGACACTAAGCCCGTTCCGGTCAATCCATCAAAGCCAACAACTACTGGGCCATCTCTGCAGAAGCCAGATGCAATGAATGCCCGGGTGAATGGCAGTATGCATAGCAAACCCCCAACCGCTGCACCTGTCGCATCATCGGATGATGAGTTTGATGATGATTTTGATCTGGAGGCCATTGAGCAAACTATGAAGCAAGCAGGTGAAGGAGGACCCGCTTACGTTAGTCACTCTTAGTCGCTTAATTTCTAGATATATGCTAAGACAGTCAAAACAAATAGAACCTAAAAGGTCGACAAGCTATCAAACGTTACCAGATCGTTGACATCACGGAGAGCACATATGTTACTCCGAAAGGACGTACCCAGCCAGAGCAGGTTAGATACCTTGCCCTTGCTCCGGATCTAGTCCCGTTCGCTGACTTTAAGTACAGAGTTTGCTAGTTGAGGATGAGAAAACCCGAGAGCGGAAGACTATTATCTTGCGAGAGTCATGGTTTGACACTCCCTGCAGCAAGGACTCGTATATCCACCTGGTCGGGGACTTCAACGCAGCCGGCCAATGTGTTGTGGATAATTTGAACCACATGATCATTCTTCATCCCGACCATCTCATTTCCGCTACCGTCGTAGCAGACTCGATAGACTGCCAGCGACGAGCTGTCCTTCAAGATCGGGTCAAAGTCATTGCCGCACTCGAGCGACCGCAAGCCTTCGGAGTGTTTTTCCACGAAGTTTTTCAAGAAGCCCTCAAAGCGAACCAATGGGATATGGAGTCATTGAAGACATTGGTCGAAACCGTCATGGGCAGACACATTGAAGAGCTGTACTCTGTTCAAATGAGTGTCCCTGAAGCTGTTGAATATCTCATGAGCAGGATGCCTGCTGTTCTCGACTGGGCAGATGCTTTCCTGCATCTCAAGCCACAGGTGTGTCTCACAGCCGATTTGAGGCCTCGTTTGGCCAAGAAACTTCGCTAATCAAGATCAATAGGCCAAGTCTATGGTTGAAGACCGCAATAACTCTAAGCTGAACTTGAGTATCAACAAATTGCTCGAGGTAGAGGAGCACATCTGGTCCCCAATGTATGGCCTGAAAGGTAACATCGACGCGACCGTCCAAGTCACTTGTCGTGAAGATAAAATGGAGAAGAACCTGGTGGTCCCGCTGGAGCTCAAGACTGGGCGAAGGGATACAAACCAGTCACATAGGGCTCAAACAGCTCTCTACACTTTACTCATGTCGGATCGCTATGGTAAGTCATGAGATGTCCTTCAGAGCCCCCAATCGTCTTTCAGCTAGTTGACCAGTCGCTTAAAATTGTTGCAGATATCGATGTCACATTTGGGCTTCTCTATTACCTCGAGTTAACAAAAACACTCAGTATCCGTGGGATCCGACACGAACTGCTCCAGATGATCCAGGTGCGAAATCACCTTGCTGGTTATATTCGCGAAAGGCAACAGCTTCCACCGATGTTGAGGAAAGCTCGCCAATGTATTCGATGCTATGCCAGGACCCCTTGCCTCATCTATCATAAGCTCTCCGAGGATGGCGATGGCGAGACCAGCGCACTTGGTGAGGATTTCGATGCAGCTGTCGGTCATCTGAACAACGGTGATCGGGACTTCTTTCGTAAATGGGATGAACTTCTGACCAAAGAAGAAGGTAATCTTGTGAAGTTCCGGCGAGAACTTTGGACATTGCTGAGCAGCGAACGAGAAGCCCTGGGTCGATGCTTCGGGGATGTCGTTATTGATCCGAATTCTGTGTATGAAGAGAACACCGGGACAAAGATAAATCGCTACCATTATACGTTCATCAAACGACAAGCGTCTCCTGGTTTCTCCTTTGCTGAATCTCAAATAACTGTGGGTGAACCGATTGTCATTTCGGATGAAAAGGGTCATTTTGCTCTTGCCAACGGATACGTGGTGCATACTAGTTCATCACACATCAAGGTTGGCGTGGACCGGAAACTTCACAATGCACGATCAAGGACGGCTGGCTTCGATGCAGTCACAAATCAGTCTTTCAAAGGAATCATGGAGGTCGGGAAAGAAGAGCCCGCTGCTCTGGAAGACCCAGGCGAACAGCTGGTTTACCGGATCGACAAAGATGAGTTTAGCAATGGCATGGCCATTGTTCGAAACAATCTCATTTGCATGATGGATAAAGACTTGTTCCAAGCGAGGCAACTTCGACGGCTCATTGTTGAGGGGCAGGCACCGGCCTTCAAGACAACATCATCTTCATACGCGATCACCGATCCTGGCAATCTGAACGTTGATCAAAGACAAGCCATTGAAAAAGTGATGAGCGCCAAAGACTACGCTCTTGTCCTTGGAATGCCAGGGACTGGAAAGACCACAACCATTGCCCATATTATTAGGGCCCTTGTCGCACAAGGCAAGAGTGTTCTTCTTACATCTTACACTCACACTGCAGTTGACAACATTCTGCTGAAGATTCGAGACGACAACATTCGTGTGCTGCGTATAGGTGCAACCGCCAAAGTTCATCCAGATGTCCAGGAATTTGCTGATCTTGCCGCAATCCCGAAATCAACCATTGAAGAACTCAAGGATTCATACGAAAAGCCGCAGGTCGTTGCCACTACATGCCTCGGTGTTAACCATAACATTTTCAATCAACGCATCTTTGACTATTGTATTGTGGATGAGGCGTCACAGATCACGCTCCCAGTCTGCCTCGGCCCGATTCGTATGGCAAGGACTTTCATCCTGGTCGGTGACCACTATCAATTGCCGCCGCTTGTGCAGAATAAAGCGGCTCAGGAAGGAGGACTTGATGTCAGTCTCTTCAAACTACTCTCAGATGCACAACCAGATTCGGTTGTCAACCTAGAGCACCAGTACCGCATGTGTGAGGAGCTCATGTTACTTTCCAACACCCTGATCTACTCGGGCCGTCTCAAATGCGGCACTACGCAGGTAGCAGCCCGATCTTTGGATATACCCAACATCAACGCCCTCGATAAATTCCATGTCGAGGACTTCAGCCGTGCTCAGTCACAATCCCAGCGAGAGATCTGCCCCGGTACACTCAGTGGCGCCTGCTGGCTCCAAGACTTACTGAGGCCATCCGCAAAAACGCGACTAGTCAACACCGATCCCATCGGCCCTGCAGCCCTCGAGATAGCACAGGGCAATCGAGTCGTGAACCACATGGAGGTCTTCCTCTGCTCGCAACTTGTGGAGTCATTCATTGCCTGTGGTGTTCCCGCGCGCAACATTGGTGTGATTACCTTCTACCGCAGCCAACTCTCGCTCATTCGCCAGAGCCTGCGCAGCCACACCCCGGATCTGGAAATGCACACTACAGACAAGTTCCAAGGCCGCGACAAAGAGGTTATTATCCTGAGCTGCGTCCGCAGTAACGCTGAAAACAACGTCGGCGAGCTTCTTCGCGACTGGCGTCGTGTCAATGTCGCTTTCACCCGTGCTCAGACCAAGCTCCTGGTTGTCGGCAGCAGATCCACTCTCCGTGACGGTAATGAGCTCCTCTGCAAATACGTGCGTCTGATGGAAGGCCAAGACTGGGTTTATAACTTGCCCAGCGGAGCGATAGACAAACATTTCTTCCCTTCTCGTACCATGCAGTCGCAGCTCATGTCCCCGGGTGCGGCCTCGACTCCTGGCTCTGCGAAGGGCAAAGTTATGGGCAAGAACAAATCGCCTTCTTCTCGTCCTTCCCGTGAACCATTGAGCCCACTGGGCTCCCGAAAAGCAGCGCCTGGCCTTCGGAAGCCTTCAAAGACAGGTGCAAAGTTGTTCAACGGCACGAAGGTGGTTGGGAACCGGCCCATCCTGCGAGACATAGTGAATGACCTGACGGGCTAACATACCATGTTTCAATCGAGGTCTTGTTTCTCTGATTCAATGTTTAAATGCAAATCGACGCGTTCTGTTTTATTTACCTGGCTTGGCGCGCTGATACAGCCACTCGTCGTGCGTATGTTATGTTTTGGGCTTGGCGAATGCATTGGACATCCTGTACGCTCTGGCTATTGCCTAACACTGCAGCCTGTTGGTTATCGGCTGTCAAATGTGCTTGGGGATATGGCTTTTCGGATCATTCCCTTTCGTTACCTGTAGAAAAGGTGCCTTCATGATCATGATTGGCTTTGCAGACCTCATTTGCTTTTCAAGATTGCTTCCAAGCTCTTCAGAGCCCACCTTAGAAACAGCTGCTCTTCTCGTAAATAATATGCATGAAGACTCTATTAATCGAATCTACAGTAGAAAGTGATGAATGAGAAAATTGCATTCATGTAGGCTACAATCCATGTGTACCTACTGTAACACCGTGATCAGAACCTTGAAATCCTCCGCATAAACAAATCCCCAGCGAAATATTGAACTCGATCACAAAGAGCAAAGACCTCCTTCTCAACACCTCATTATGATCCTTCGAAACAAGAAAAAGAAAGGAAAGGTTCACAGCCGTGCCGGACAACACCATCTCTGTCCGATTCTACTTCCTAGAAACTCGTGCCTTCTTCATCTGGGGTCCGTTCAAGTAGGTTCGGTCGCCGTTAGGGCTAACAGTCCATCGCGCATGATTGTCTGGATTAGCCACGAAGTTGCTAGGCACAATGTTCTCCATAAACTCGAAAGTTCTCTTTCTGGGCGAAGCGGCAGAAAGGGAAGAAACAGACTGCTTGCGCTCCTTGGTAGGGGTGGAATATATTCCCTGCATTTGGTGGGTGCGTTGCTGAACTTGCTGAGATGATGCTTGGAGCTGTTGTGTTTGTTGCATCATAGACTGCATGCGCTCCTTAGGAGGCATGGGATAAACTGCCTGCATTTGGTGGGTGGGCTGCTGAACTTGCTGAGCCGCTGAGCTTTGGAGCTGCTGTGTTTGGTGCATGAAATACTGCATGCGCTCCTTAGGAGTTGTGGGATGGATTGCTTGCATTTGGGGGGCGGGCTGCTGAACTCGGGCCGGTGAACCTTGGAGCTGCTGGTTGATGGGTTGCTGAATTTGCTGAGCCGCTGGCGCCTGGATTTGGTTGGTTCCGGGCGTCACAGATTGCATGCGTCCCTTAGGAGGGGTGGGATACACTGCCTGCACTTGGGGGGTGGGCTGCTGGACTCGAGCCGGTGAACCTCGGAGCTGCTGGGTTTGATGCATGAAAGACCGCATGCGCTCCTTAGGAGGAGTGGGATACAACGCTTGCATTTGGGGGGTGGACTGCTGGACTCGAGCCGGTGAACCTTGGAGCTGCTGGTTGATGGGTTGCTGAACTTGCTGGGCGGCTGGACCTTGGAGCTGCTGTGTTTGGTGCATGAAATACTGCATGCGCTCCTTAGAAGTGATGGGATAGACTGTTTGCATTTGGGGGGCGGGCTGCTGGACTGGAGCCGGTGAACCTTGGAGCTGCTGGTTGATGGGTTGCTGAATTTGCTGAGCCGCTGGCGCCTGGATTTGGTTGGTTCCGGGCGTCACAGATTGCATGCGTCCCTTAGGAGGGGGTGGGATACGCTGCCTGCACTTGGGGGGTGGGCTGCTGGACTCGAGCCGGTGAACCTTGGAGCTGTTGGTTGATGGGTCGCTGAATTTGCTGAGCCGCTGGCGCCTGAACTTGCTGAATTTGGTGCATGGAAGTCTGCATGCGCTCCTTGGGAGGAGTGGGCTGCTGGAATTGCTGAGCCGGTGAACCTTGGAGCTGCTGATGGATGGGCTGCTGAACTTGCTCTGGCGCCTGAACTTGCTGGACTTGTTGCATGGAAGTCTCCATGCGCTCCTTGGGAGGGGTGGGATAAACTGCTTGCATTTGATGGTTGGGCTGCTGAGCTTGCTGAGTCGCTGCAGCTTGGAATCGCTGGTGTTGTTGCATTGCATGCTGCTTCTGTTGCTGATGCCGGTATTGACGGACCTGCTCTTTGTGCTGCGAGACCTTTTGATGGCACAGCTTAAACTGCTGTTCGTAGATCTGGAGCTGCTGTGGATCTCCGCGCGGCTGACGTTCGAGATGAGCAGCCTGCTGCTGAAGTTGCTTCCATTCAATACGAAGATGCTGCTCTTGATTCCGGAGACGTTCCTCAAGTGGAAGCTGCTGCTGCTGGCTGGGATGGCCCGCCGGCACTGGAGTCATCGAGGCAGGGAGAGAAGTTTCCCGAGCAGGGACAGGAGTCTTTGGGGCAAGGAAACGGATTGGAGCAGGCGTCTGTGCCTTCGGGGCAGCCGCAATCTTCTGAGATGTGACTGGGACTGAAGTTGTCTTCCCTTTGGCCTTGCATGCGGTGCTTTGAGCCTTTGTCTTCTTCTGTATTTTGTGTAGCGCGTCGTCTTGTTTCCCCTTGGGAACCCGCTTGCCTTTCTGCTTGGGTGGCTGAGTGCGCGATTTGCCTTGTGGCAAAGCAAAAACCTTGACCGTGCCAGTTGCTGTACCGGAAGTGGGAGGAGCGACTTGAGCGACCGGGGCAACATTGGCGACTGGAACGACATCGGTGGCTTGGCTGGTTGGAGGGGTGACTTGAGTAACCGAGGTATCAGCGGCAGCAGTGAGTTGAACAGCTGGATCAATGGCGATCGGAGTGTGTTGTGTGACTGAAGTAGCGACTTGGGTGACTGCAGCAACTTGGGTGACCGGAGCAGCAGTGACAGGAGCGACTTTAACGGCCGTAGCAATAGTGACCGAAGCGTTTTGGGTGGTTGGGGCATTTTTGGTGGGAGTGACTTGAACGACCGCAAGGGGAGGACCCAGGTCGGCGTTCTCGAGATACTTGAGGGTGTCCAGCGGATACACTGTCGGCTGGTTGGTGCAAGTGCTCAGTGGAGTCACGTCATCAACCACATCAACCACGGTGGGAGTAGATGATTCAGGGTCAAGCTCAATGTGATCCTCAGTCACTGGACCAATGACAGGGTCGACACCGAGTTCAAGAAAGGCCTTGTCAAAAGTAGAGCCGGCACTCTCATCGGGGTCTCCTTCGAAGTGATATCCTAGGAGCGCAAGTCAGTTCAGTCCGATAATCGTAAATCAGGAGATGTAACTTACCATTAGCACGAGCGAGTTCCCAGAGGGTCATGCAGGAACCATCAGCGCGGAAAATATTCGCAGGCACTTTCCATTCGTCAAGGCCCAGGATAGCCTGCTGTGGATGTTCATCATAAGGCGCATCGGCAGGGGCGTCGGTGGTAGCCTCATTTGGAGCTTTCTCATAAGCCTCCTCGATAAATGCGTCGGTAAAAAACTGAGTAGGCTCCATAATGAATGATGGGATGAAAAGAGAATGTGAATGTGAATGAGAGTACAGGTAGATTTGTAGAGTCAAGGAAGGTGCAGAAACATGAAAATTGATAGAAGATATGAATAAAGAGTGTCAATTGCTGAACGACTGGGAGACTCGAAGAGCAACGAATATGGAATAGCTAACTGTGTTCTGTAGCTATGAATGGGTAATGGATGAATGGATAATGGATGGGGAAGAAAATGCGAGTATGAGGAAGGAAGGAAGGATGAAAAAGGGGGAAGGAAGGAAGGAAGGAAGGATGAAAAAGAACGATGAAGATGATTGTGCGAAGCTGCGTGACCTGCTCTCTCCAGGGCAAGATGATGAATGGGGTTGGTGTGGATGAAGCCCTGGAGAAATAATTCCCCATGGGGTGAGTCGACAAAGGGCACAGGGTTAGGTCAGGGTTCGGTCACCGATGCCCCCATCAACTCCCAACATAGAGTCATCCGACCATCTGATCCATTGGTTCGTTTGTTATCCTGAGATTCTTCTGTTTGTTTGGGTTCACTAGGTTCCCTAGGAAGGACCATAACCGTGAATCCGTCCCTTCCCTCCACGGCCTCTTTGCCCAGAGTAGCGACGGCAAGTGCAGACCAGGATACATTGCTAGCCTTGCTTTGTCTATTGGACGTCAGTTCTCGACCAGAATACCACAGGAAACATTCCGAACTCACAATAGATTCAGGAACAGCTGCATGATCCAACGGGACGATATCAAACCATGCCATTTTAAGCTCATCAAATCAGAGGTCTGGCTTTCATCTGGGTCTGGAACTGTATAACGACTCAGGTACGGATCGACGTCATCTTCCCCAGATAACCGGGGAGAAGCCATCTGAACCATGGCAAGCCATTCGGACAGGGAGCCACAGTGTTCCTGCAGATCACCTTCCGACATTTTCTCGAGTACTTTCCCCTTTTCGTTAAGAAACGGCGGAGTGATTATTTGCTCGTGACCAATTTCCTGTGGCTCGCAGGTAATCAACTGCGGTTGGAGCTTATTGATCGGCTTGGTTCCTGCTACAACTTTCAGTAAGTTATTGCTATTTCCCTTTTCGGATTCGGGGCCATAGTCACCTTCGTCCTGACCAGGGTTGCTTTCCAGGTCGTGGAAGAGCCAGGCCATTGATTGAGTCAGAACATTGGTGAATGCCCATACGATTCTTTCGAAGCCTTTCTTGCCATGAAGCATGGAGGGCAGCCGCAAGTTCAATTCTACCACTGACGACATAATTAGTAAGTATTCGATGAGCCCATATGCTCTGGTTGCACACACAGAATCTTTCTTTGGCATGTTTTCTGCCGCCGCTGCGACAAGGCTTGCCTGTGAGACCTGTTCGCTCATAGATCTCCTTCCCTAGTTCCATTCGAAGTACCCCTGTTTCATTCGAGTCAATTCTCGGCTCCGCAACGACAAGACCCTTCCAATCACAGCTTCAGGGGAACGAACCATCTTGGAGTGTGAAGACATTATCGGATCCTGAACGTCCTTCGGATATCATCAATATATTCCCTATGTCCCAGGTCAGTCCAAGTCAGACTGCCGTCTTCGATAAAGTGGTCTCTCTGGGCACAAAAGTGGTCTGATGCCAACTGAGGGCCATCCAAATATGGAAGAGCTTTTCGACTGATCCGGCGGAGGCAAAAATACCTGATTTGATATATGTATTGAAGAAATCATGCTCAAGCAGAGCCGAAGGAGGCATGAAGACTCGTGCATATCGAGGTTTTTCTAGTTTGCTCTCGAGCGATGGCTTCAACTGCAAATAAAACTCCTTGGGCAAGATAACCTCGGCCTATACCCAATGATCAGTCCAATGACCTTGTATTTCTCAAGGCAAGCCACAGGCCACCTACTGAGTGTACGAATGCATGATTTTGAATTGTTGAAAAGGGCAATCTCTTGCCCGGGATCTGCTTTGGGTCGATGAATGCCGGCAGCTGAGCGATGGTAGTGAAGCACTTTTCACGACGCGATGCGTCGTCCACTTCTTCAAACATGCTTTCTCTGATAGCCTTCGAAGTGATGCTTAATGTTGACAATTGAAGCTCTTGAGTTCTGCAGGGTCAATTTTTCAGCCGAAGGGTGAGGTCCGATTAAGCTCGGGCTTATCGGACCCATAAGGCTGCAGCTATCAAACCTTCCCACATTCAACTGTTGAATTGGAATTTGGAGTATTTTCACAAAGTCTAGGTAACCAATATAGGAGTATTGTAGAGATACTAGATGTATTGAGTCCGAAGGCATGTGTAAATTCAGGATAATATGTATGAATAAATATAAGCAGCCTCGAAACTGTAACCTGTATATGTAATGGCTCAATGTAGTGCTTTTATGTCAACTTGTGAGGGGAACCTAAACCTGGAGTTTCCTTCTAATTCTACTATATTAATTTGCTTGAAGAGCTTTTATTATGTGACCATGTATATATAGAGCCCAAAAAAAAGTTATGCTGTCCATTAGAACGTACTATACTGTGAATTAGAATGCAAAGTCTACCAACATACAATGTAGCCCTGGAATAAACAAGATGTCTAGAATAACTTGGAAGTAACTAATGTGCCAATTGCAATCTAAACAACTTTAGGTCTATGGCATACATGCATATGTTCCTGGTGGTGTTGATATAACGTGTAGAACGCATTTCTTCCCTATAGGTGCCATGCCAAACGGTGAGACCCAGAAAATTACAGAACTCACTGGTTCCTCACTTGTTGCTTCCTGCTTCCTTTTATCCTAATTTCTTTTATTTTCTTGTTCTTGTACTTTTTTTTTTTTTTTTTTTTTTTTTTTTGGCGATTGAAACGCAAATTGGACGAAAACCCTAATCTACTAAGGCAGAAAACGTTGGGTGCCTGAGGCGGATATCGTGATGGCGGCACCCGATAACGATCCTCCGGCAGTATCGGGCTTCCTAGAGGCGGTATCTGAGTACTCTCCGTCTGTCTATCATTCTTCGAATAGCATCCAGCCTGAGCTTCCAAGTCCTATCGCTTCTTCTGCTACCGTTTCTACCGCTGGTTCGAATGCAGGTAGTCCAATCTCGCGCCAATTCCTAGAGGAGGAAGACGAAGAGATGGCGCCCGCTCCGCGTCGCGAGCTCCTACACAAGGATCACTTTGCATTCGTGTTTGGGAGCGTGAAAACCCAAAACTACTTAGACCCTGTCTCCAAGGGACCAGGCTCTCACACGTAAGTCTGGCTTTTTGCGTCAGGGGCTATCGCTCATTTACTGACAACGGTCTGGGACCACAGGATCCGCACTCTTGCTTGGAACCCCACGGGCCAGCTGATTGCGACTGGCTCAGCAGATCGCACTCTGCGAATCTGGAACCCGGACCGTCCTCATGTACGATACTCTACTGAATTGCGCGGCCACACCGCTGGTATCGAGAAGGCTCTTTTCAACCCAGTCCGCGATGCGGAGCTAGCCAGTTGCTCGGCCGATGGTACAGTGCGCTTCTGGGATGTGCGCTCCAAGACATGTGTGAGCCGTCTCGATGTCGGCGGCGAAGCATTTACACTCTCCTGGTCTGCTGACGGCAGCACAATGATCGTCGGCAAGAAGGTAATCATGCAGCGCTGCGACTCCGCAGATTTGATGCCTCTCATGAGAAAGCCACTAACATACGACATGTAAACAGGACGACACCTTGATTCCCGTCTCCGTTCAATTCCCCTCCTCTCCTACCACCCACCCCGATGGCGTGAATGCCCTCAACCTCCCCTCCTCTACGCCCGGCGCAACCACATACACAGCTCTCGATCCTCACCCTCAGACCGTCCAAACAAATGCGACAACCTTCTCCTGGTGCATGCCGACACCCGAACGTCCGGAGCAGCATGTATTCGTGACAACTGGTGAAGGCAAGGTCAAAATCATGTCCTACCCTTCCTTCGATATTATGCACACTCTCAACGCCCACACCTCGGCCTGCCTTTCAATTGCGCTCGCCCCGACAGGCCGATACCTCGCAGTTGGCGGAAGCGACGCTCTCATCTCCCTCTGGGACACAACCGACTGGATCTGTCGCCGCACTTTGTCTAGCGAAAATGGTGGCGCTATTCGTGGCGTGAGCTGGAGCTTCGATGGCCGCTTCATTGTTGGCGCATGCGATGAGATTGGATGTGGTGGTAATGGACTGGAGATCTTCCATGCTGAGTCTGGCGATAGCATTTACACAATTCCTACTGCTGGTGTCAATGCTGGTGTCTCTGCTGTTGCGTGGCATCCCTCTCGCTACTGGCTCGCTTACTCGACTACCACTGATGGACCTGGTAGCTCCAGCGCTGGAGGCTTGAAGATTGTCGGTGCTGCTGGTGGTGGCCTGTAACCTCGAGCATTCTATTGTACTTCCTATTCTTCAGCAAGCTTTGCTTTTGGCTATGGCCTCTGTGATCTAGATTATTATCGAAAATTATCATGAATGGACGTATTGAAAAGACCAAAAGGGTGGCTAAGTAAGATCAATAGATTTCTTAAGATTTCAATGTATTATTGTAGAGATTGGTTATTAACATGAACTAACAGGCCCCAAATACTCCGATTGCAACCGTATAAGCTATCCAAGAGTGAAGAGTTCCGCCCCAAAAAGACCGTTCATTCGTTCGTCATCAAATCATTCAAAAGCAGAGCTTAATGGAAGCTTATCAGGCTGCCACTTTGCTCGACCACTGTGGCAAGAAGAGAAATGCAATGGAATTTGCAGTTCCGTGGTTGGTAAATTAACCAAGTCCTCAGTCCAAAGTCCTCGGCCCAAGTCTGTGGAATTAGGATGCCGGTGCCTCGCATATATCAATGTGAGCCTAGGGTGGGGAGGGAAACCAATAGCAAAAGAGAAGTATCCAATATGATGACGGCATGCTCCGAGTCTCATATGAGATCCCGAGTTTGATAAAGGCGTCGATGGGTCGTCCTGACTAGTGAGAGCCTAGGATCTTGGATTCCGCGCAGGCTCAGAGAATACAAAGCCCCGATGTCGTTCGTTGAGCGGCAGCATGAAAAGGCTTCATCTGCCGCAACAAACTCAAGCTTTGCGGGTTTTCACCATGGGCTATTCAACCAAGATCATTTTATAGGAAAGTATAGTCCACCGCGCGATGTGCTCACGATGGCCGCCAGTTCTCCCAGCCAGCGTTTGTCCCATTTTCACCCACAATTTGAGTATTCAACATCTGAGCCCATTGAGATTCACTGAAAGTCTCCATGTTTAGACTGCCAAAGTCTTCATTGCCCGTTTCCGGATTTGGAGCTGGAAGGTCCCACGCCGAGGGCATGGAAAAGATTCCCGATGCTCCTGCGGCAGCTGACGGGCTATCAGAGCTGCTTGGATAAAACCGCCCGGCCATAGAACCCAAATCAGTGGCTTGCGGGTTTGTATCCCCTTGTGCCATGACGTTTGAATTGACCTTGTCAAAGGACGGTCCCGACGCCTGACTCTGATATACTGAGCTTGTCTTTTGATTCTTGTTTCCGGGTGGTGGGTCGTCAGCACCATTGATAGAATAGGAGGTGTTGGAGGATGAGTTCAAGGTCGAGGGGGTGGGATGGTCTGATGGTGGGTTGTTTCTGTCGCTGAGGTTGCCGAAATCAGGCGGAAAATCCATGTCCATATCGATAATGGCACCTGGTGGTCCGGCTTGGCTCATTTTTGGACCTGTCGCCTGAGTGGAGGTTCCGAAAAAGTGACGGGTGTCGTCGCCATTATAGAGTGGTCCTGTGGTGGGCGGTGCCGTGGAGTCCCTGTTCCGGCTAGGGAGGGAAGTCCTCAAGCCAGCAGGCATAGGCTGTTGTTGATTGCCACCGTGGTTGGCACTGTATTGTGGGGAGATATCCTTCGCCATCCCTTGTGTTTGGCGGAGGTTGTACAAAGGATTACAGTCGAGCTTATCGTGGCAGTATGTATGCTAGAGAAAATAAGATTAGCTTCAATCAGCCATTAGGGAACAAGTCAGGGAGACCTACTACAGTCGAACGTGCAGCAGATATGCTTCTCTGTCTATCGTCCAAAGCGCGAATGCCAGTTCCATCAAGATCAACATCCAATTGAACAAGAAAAGACTCGGTCAGAGGATTTTTGTTCTTCATGGCGTTTAGAGCGGAGACGAGAAATTGCAACGAGGAATGAACACTCGAGTCCTCTGGTCGGGACTTAAGATACTGCACAAAAACACGGGCAGCAATATAGAGACAAAACGACATGAAAGGATTTAGCTGCAAGGCGTCAGTGAAACTGATTGGGCAAGTAAACTCAATAGAGACTCACGCTCGTCAAATCAACATGGCTGATCATCTTCATGGTACTCGAAATCTGATTCGCGGCAACAAGGCATCTGCGCTTGCTCTCGGTCGTAATCTGATTCGGCATCTTGTTCTTTTCGGCCTTGAATATTGCCGCTTGGTGAAGACAGATGGTTGAAGTATGGATGCTCATGTTGGCAAAAATGACGTTCACGTCCGACATACCACTTGGAAGTCGGAGATGATCAGGCAAGGATAGCGAAATGTGCAGAAGAATATTATCATGGCTTCTGTGGCGCTTCCAAAACTCCCCATTGAGGTCATGGTCGTTGTCTTGAGGCTGAGGCCGATGGATGTGTATGAGGTTACGACCAAAAAGACTTGCCAAAACCACCACACACGCGAAAGGGGCTAGTGTAGAGACGCCGTCTCCGGTGAGAATATCGTTCAGGGGAAGTGTCCGCTGTGGCTTGCTCTTCATAAAGGATTCTTCGGATGCGGGGAGGTTGGTCATGATCTGGTTGTTGTCAGCCTATCACCCTTCGCTAGAGGGTTCACGAAAGAGATACTGACATCGTTCTCATCAATAAGAATGGGCCAACCGGTTCCAACGCTCGAATATCTATCTATGGCAAATGCGCCCCAGAAGACTCTCCTGCGTTCTTCGCGCTCCGTCCAATCTTTCGGTGGTAAGATCGATTGTTTGACGTCGAGACCAACACCATCAAGCCGATTCAATCCCAGCATCAGTGCTAGTCTTCCAGCTTTACCAACGCTCAGCCAGGCTCGCGGGAAGAAGATCATTCGGAATTCATATGTGCCGATGAATATCCATGCTTGGCAATGTGCTAAACTGACGATGTTCTCTCCGAATCCTTTCATTTCGTCCATCTCGGCGTACTTGCGTGCCCGCTGGTAGAAATGATTATGCAGAAAGAAATATTTGTCACTGACGGATGCGGCATGGCACCACATAATGTATCGCAGACAGATTGGTGGTCGCATATTAGGGGCGAGATTCAGGGCTGCATAGTAACGGGGACGGTGGATGATGGGCATCATTGGATAGACCTTCTCGAAGAATAAAGCATCCCTAGACGGCACCATTGTATTAGAGACCAATCCAAGTAGAAAGCCGCATATAACACGTACAGTTCGTCGACCACGTCCTGTGAAGGAAGGGGCTCCTCCAGCCCGAGACTGATCAAGTCCCATGGAGAGTTGCTGTTGCCCTGGGCAGTTGGCTGCGGAGGATATAACATTTGACTTGGCTGGCCTGCGCCGGGGGCAGTGGAAGCTGGAAACGAGCCATCGATGTGACCTCCAATACCTCCTAGGTCCGAGAGGTCAGGCAAATCCAATATAGGTTCATCGGCGATGGGTGCTGCAAATGCATTATCCAATGGTTGAGGTGGGGAGTTTCGATGGGTGGGTTCCGGATCCTGGCCTTTGAGAAGAGTCTCTACTTGGGCTGATGCAGTCATTATAGTTAGCGATATAGCTCACTGCCAATATAGCCTTGCGGCCATTGCTGTCAACGAGTCCGTACCTAATCGCGCTTCAAGCTGTTTGACATATCCCCGTTTGGGACCACTCTTCTTGCGAACTTCATCGTAAGAACATTCATGTCCCAGACGTGAGCATGTCCCACAGCTCGGCCGTCTCCCATCACATCTTAGTTTCCTCCTCCGACAGACAACACATGCGATGCGCTTGGGGCGGGGAACGAAGTTGCTTTCTCCAGTGCTAGTACTTTCGGCAGCGGCACCACTTTCACCAGACATGAATTCCATTTGAGACGAACCGAATTCCGCAGAGTATTGCGACGATTCGGGTCCAAAATTGGACGGCGGAAGTGCCGCCATGGCGGGATTGACTGCACACTGATGATCTCGAGATGTGATGTAGTAGCTGAGTAATTCAAATGAATGAATTGATCTTGGCGAACTTTGGCTTGTCCGGGCGCGATTTGGTTTAGGAAGGACCTGGAATGGCGCGAATAGGATAGACCTGAGGCGTCAGCGAGCCAGGAGCATCCAACTGTTGGCTAGATATACCGAGGTGGGGATGTGAGAGGGAAGTTCTATGGATGACGACGGAAGTTCGTATCAGGAGAGGCTGAGCGCTCCTCCGGCCCAACCTGTCTTTATGAAGAAATATAGAATTAATGAACCCCTATTTTGTTCGTTTCGATCGGATTCTAATTGAAACCATGGAGAAGTCTTGAATTTCCATATCCCCAATAAGAGTGTTGACAGGTGCGATCAGCAGAGGGCCACGCACCAGCGACATTGCCTAAAGGCTTGGCACGCATCGGCCCAGATCGACGCGCTAAGCAGAGTAAAGGCCGAGTACATTATATATGAGATTTATCTATATCTACTATGTGCAAAGAGATGAAACGGTTTATAAATCTATTTTCTTTTCGCTTTGAATGTATATGGCCTCGAGCCATCGTACTGTACAGTGCCCATTGCCCGAGTTTCAGTCAGATGGCAGATGCGCAAAACAATAATCCCCAAGAAATAGCGCATGATAGAAGAAACGATAAGACATTTAATGTGCCCCAAAAAAAAACAGGAAAAGATATCGTACAGTCATCCTCTGCGCAGTAGGGATGAGGTATAGGGTGAGGAGGTACAAATGGTTCGGGGGCAAAGCAGAGCGAAATGGCCACTTCGGCAAAGCAGCATCATCTCTAGTTGTATCCACGACGGCGCTTTCCTTGGTTGCGAGGTCTGGGATGAACAACAGCCTTGTTGATCTTCCACTTCGGGCGGGTCTTGTAGCCAGATTTGGTCTGGGTGTGAAAATTAAGAGTCAGTCCCAAGGAGTTCAAAAGATGCGAAATAAAATGATATACATACCGGAATACCCCAAGGACTCTTCGGGTCAACGTTACCCTTGGACTTGCCTCGTCCACCACCGTGAGGATGGTCCATGGCGTTCATGGCCAGACCACGCACCGTTGGACGAATGTTAAGCCAGCGTGAGCGACCAGCCTTTCCAAGTTGGGCGTATTGGTAGTTCGGGTTGCTGGCAATACCAACGGTAGCACAGCAGTCCTTGTGAATGAGTCGAGTCTCACCACTTGAGAGACGGACTGTAATGTGCTGGGCCAGACGGTCCAGCTTCTGCTGCTCGCGCTGCGACATGGGCTTCTTTTCGGCCTCAGGCTGTCCATCTTGAACGGTCTGCTGGCGCGAATCACTACCCTTGGCCACAACTGTAGCATATGTTCCAGCACTCCGGCACAGTTGGCCACCCTTGCCGGGTCGCAACCCCAGGTTGAAGATCAATGTTCCCACCGGAACCATGTGCAACGGCAGACAGTTTCCTCTCCAGGCGGTTCTCGCGGCAAGCACACCGGGATCAACAGTGCTACCCATGCTCTTCCACAAATCTTCAGGAATTCCGGACATATAACTCTGAACCACGTCGCCGGCGCGCATACCATCCGCTGCGAGAATGTAGCTCAACTTGCCGGTCTCCTTACTAACAGTCAGAGCGATGTGTGCAGTGCGCCCGGGATCGTACTCGATACGCTCCACTTTGTGCGGCCCCGGAGCCATGCGCAGAAAATCGATTGTCCGAATTCGACGCTTGGCACCACCTCCATGATGACGGACAGTAACTCGGCCAGAGTTGTTTCGACCACCCTTGGCGTGGCCACGCTTAGGGAACGTTAATTTGTGAATTGGGCGGCCTTTCCACAGATGATCATTCACAGGACGCCGCAGATGTCTCACACCGGGGGTGCGCGGAGTGTAGGTGCGCAGCTGAATGCCAGCAGAATCTCGGCCGGGGGGAGGAGCAAACGACTCGTTCGGGTCAATAAAAGAGTTCAATGGTGTTTCGGTAGGCTTGGGCTTGTTCTTCTCAATTTCGTTCACAATTGTCGAATAGCCACGAACTGGCGAAGGTAGAGATGGTAGACACCTAAAGGGCAGCCGAATGCCCCGTAGGGCAATTCGGGGTTGGAGCATTGCTGCCAAAGGATGGGGGAGGAAGGGGAAAGGTGAGGTTTGAAGGAATCAATTGGTTAAAAGTGTGGTCGATGAAAGCCAAAACTGACAATGGAGTAGACCAACAAACACTCAGCAGCTCCTCTCCTCTGCTTTGTAGATATGCACCTGACTACAGAAACAAAAAGTTCACCTTACCACGTGACTTTCCTCCTGCACCGCCTCTTCCACCGCCACTACTCATCGAATGTGGCGCATGTCATGTCACGGGACGTGGATCCAATTTGACCGCCTTATATCGAATCCGAGTCACGTGGTTCCTTTGTTACAGGAGGTCCGATACTATACGAAACCGAAACGCCATCGTTGTCCGAGCAACCAGTTTATTTACCCATCGCCATACTCACGCGTATCTCCCTTCATTGCTGGATCTACTTTTCTAACCTATCTCAACTCGTCTTTTGCTTGCTTCAATTCAGTTTCTCATTGCTCAGCTTAATTCTTCATTCTACAAATTTTACACAAAAAAGGGCTCGAAGGTCAATTCGGTGATCCACGCGACTGGCTGAGTGGGGCGGATTGTTTTCCACGCTAGGCACAGTACTAGGGCCAAACATCGCCTTTTGCCCTCAAGCTCTCATCCTTTTCCCTCATCATTCCAGTTAAAGCTACCCTTCCATCTTTTCCCCCCACTCCCAAACTAACAAATTATCGCGTGCGGATTCCTGTTGTACAGTGTCCCCAGATCATTTCTGTATCATTTGACATCTTTTTCCCCCGATTCGCGCGCCATTTGATCTTCGGAACAAGGGTTCTGCGCGGTCTTGATACACATCAACATAGTCATCTTTGAGGCGTAATCATCGACTCATATCATCTCCACCTGTCTGAAAGCTACCTCTGCCTACTGGCATTGTAGTTTCTTCAGCACATCCGCATTTCCACGCGTGGTACGTGCACCTCGTCCTTTAACCCTCTGGTATGAGGTCCCCACCGAGGTAATATCAAATGGAATGCTGACCTGATTTCCCAAGCAGGACCAGAATCATTATATCCCTGTCCCCTTTCTTCTCTTCCTACGCGTCTGTTTCCTTTTACTTTCTTCACGATGCCTCAGGTGAGAACTCTTTAACACTTCCAAAACACGCGTTTGATATCCTAGTCGCGGGATATCTGGTCCCATAGCATCGAGATCTAGGCGTATCCTATGACCTCACTAGACTAATCACTGACTCCATTGCAGGCCCGCAGCCTTCGTACCAGAGGCACGATGAATGAGAACGATGAGAACGGTCCGTCAGCGCGTGTGACGCGGGCCAAGACAGCCGCCCTCAGCACCGATGTCTCTGCCGCTGGAGCCAAGAAGACCATGCAGACCAAGCGAACCACATCGACTACCACGGGTAATGGATCCCTACGTCCCCGTGCTGCCCTCGGTGATGTCAGCAATGTCAACAAGACGGAAGGTGCTGAGGTGAAAGCTGGGAAGAAACCGGTTGCCGCCAAGGCTGGTTTGGCCTCGAAGGCAACTGTTCAGACTGGAGGTGTCCAAAAGCTCAGCCGCACCAACTCCTCACGAACTGCAACACGACCTGCCCTTCAGCCCCGCGACTCGAACAAGAAACCTGTCCCCAACGCCCACAAGCGTCCGTCGCTTAAGGATACGGCCTTCCAAGTGGAGGAGCCTCCCCGCAAGAAGCCTGAGCTTGAGCGAAAGACACCTATCGAGAAGATTGCGGAAGAACCACCAGTGAAGGAGGCAGAGGTTAGCGTGAAGGATGCTATAAATGACGCTGTGCAGGATCTGGACACTGAGGACTTGGATGACCCATTAATGGCCGCCGAATACGTCGTTGAAATCTTCGAGTATCTCAAGGACCTTGAGATCATGACTCTGCCCAACCCTGATTACATCGACCATCAGCCCGACCTTGAATGGAAGATGCGCGGTATCCTCGTGGATTGGCTTATCGAAGTGCACACCCGTTTCCGTCTCCTTCCCGAGACCCTGTTTCTTGCTGTCAACATTATCGATCGCTTCCTATCTGCTGAAGTTGTCGCCCTTGATCGTCTTCAGCTCGTTGGTGTTACCGCCATGTTCATTGCCTCCAAGTATGAGGAGGTGCTCTCCCCTCACGTCGCCAACTTTAGCCATGTTGCCGATGAGACCTTCTCGGATAAGGAGATTCTCGATGCTGAACGTCACGTCCTCGCAACCCTCGAGTACAACATGAGCTTCCCCAACCCCATGAACTTCCTTCGACGTATCTCCAAGGCCGATAACTACGATATCCAAACCCGTACTCTGGGCAAATACTTGATGGAGATCAGTCTCCTCGATCACCGTTTCATGAGCTACCCCCAAAGTCACATCTCTGCCGCAGCCATGTATCTTGCACGCCTCATCCTCGAGCGCGGACCTTGGGTATGTTATATCGAATTTCGCATGTTCCATACATCCCAACTAACTTATCATAGGATGCCACTCTCGCTCACTACTCCGGTTACACCGAAGAGGAGATCGACCCCGTCTTCCAGTTGATGGTTGATTATCTCCACCGCCCTGTCTCCCACGAAGCCTTCTTCAAGAAATACGCCAGCAAGAAGTTCCTGAAGGGTAAGCTACATTGGTAATTCCCTTCTGCAATATGACACGCTAACGAGTCTTCCAGCTTCTATCTTGACACGCCAATGGGCCAAGAAGTATCACCACCTGTACGTCGACGGCTCCGAGCAGAGCCGTTACGCCAAGGATGAACAGTAATTGTACCATTTACGATGTGATGCTACTCCTGTCTCGCCACCGTCGATGCCTTTCATGACTCCCTAAGGCCCATGCGACGACTTGAGCAGGGAAATCGAATTCCTACATATGTTGGCATTTCATTGTGCTGGTATTCACTACCTTTTGCATATTCTTACGACGACTTGATTGAATTTCTGCGCTTTCCGCATTTGTCTTCTGTGATGGGGTGTTCGGCGCTCGGCCCTGTGTGCTTTTGTTTTCTTCTCTTACCCCTACATCTTCAAACCCGGCTTGCTTGTTTTCCATGCATGAGCATTGTCTCCCGCCTGCCTTGATATCTTTTACATTCTCGTCAACCGCGTTGCAGGAGTCGGGATCTATTTTTCTCTTCGTTCAAATCGCAATTTTACCTTATCTCACCCTGGTTCACCTTTGTCATAGGTTGGACGATGCAGTGTTATCCCCTTTGGATCACTTTTTTTTGTCATGCAAGTTCCGAAGGCTTGCGGGTTTGCGTGGCATTGTGGATTGGAAAACTTTTGTGGAGCCAAGGCGGCTATGGTCTTTTTTTTTGTTTCTGGGGTGTTTGTCAATTCATCAGCTGGAAGGTTCAATTGGATACTGAAGCTGAGTCTTCCAGGCATGCAAGATTGATATCGGATGGACGGTCGAGGTAATCAGTGACAAAGTTGGGCCGCTTTTGTTTTGTTCAAAATAGTTGGATTTCTAACACTGGATCCGTGTGTATGGCGTGCTTAGTGAAACCATTTCCTTTTTTATTCTTTCTTTTTTGGTATATCTGGGCCGTAGTAGATGCGTCCAATTAAGCTCACCAAGGCGAGCTTAACCGAGGTTAGTCCCGTGGTCCTTCCAAGGTTAGTCCCCTCAAAATATTTACGTGCAAAATCATGATTATTGAGAAAAGAAGATATCGATGTGCTTAAAAGAAACCCCCACCGAGCTTCACGAAGAAAAGCTAGACACCTCTTTGATAGGTCTCACTCCTTACTTTCTCCATGAACTTCTTTGCTCTTTCACTGCCTGGATCCCTGCAAAGATAATAATAGTCCAGCCAGAATTCACGCGCGGCGCTATGATCAGGCATATACTTCCGTAGCAACGCCTTCCACTCTCTGTCCTCCTCACTGTCAGGGACCGAGGTACACACATATTCCCACCATACTGGAAAGTAACCGGACATCTCCCAATCAATTATGCCAGTAAGGGAGCCGTTCTCGACTATGATATTGACATTTGTGAGGTCTCCGTGCGTAAAGGTATAAGGCGTAGCGGATGGCATACAATGTCGAAGTCGAATCCGTGCAGCCTCGGGTATCGTCTCTTCCAGCCCACGTTCCATATCATCCCACATATCATCATCGGATGCTAGAGGGCCATGGGGAAGCTCGGAATCCTTATGTTTGAACAGGAAGTTGGAAAAAACTGGACGACCGCCGAGAGATTGGATACTATTCGACTGGAGCTTACGAAGTTGTTGCAGATACTCGGCGGTCTGCTTCGCTATTCTCTCTTTTTCATCGGCGGAAAGCCTCGGCCAAGCCTTGCTGAGGGGCTCTCCAGGGATGCGTCGCATCAATATGAGGGTGTGATTGCCATCCTCCCAAGATTCGACGACGGTAGGAACAGGAATAGTGGTTTGTTCCTGCACAAATTGGATATTCGGTACCTCAAAGGTGGGAAGGCTAGCACCTCGATCTTTCAATATCAACTTAGAGCCTAATGACCAGACGCCTCGATCGCCAGCTTCATAGAACAGTTTGAGGTGACTTTCGTAGTTACAATGCTTTTGGCGTTCCGTGGTCCAGCTACACGCTGCGCAAGCATCTGAGCTCATGTCGAACGAATGAATAGTGATAATAGAGCCAAGGAATTAATCCGGCGGTCGGTTTGCAGTGATGCAAGATAGAGAAAGTGTGTATTTTCATTTTCAGTGCTGCGGGAGATTTGCTTTTAAATATAATCTGAGGCACCCATAGGCATTGTCTTTCCCACACCGCCTTGTGTATGCAACTGAACTAACCCCACCCACGCTACCAGTGCCATGCTGTCACCGTCATATAATATCAGGTGATAGACATAATTATAGAGATTATAGAGTAGCTAGGTACTTAGTGACCCTAAGTCCGGACTAAAATCTACCTAGGTACTTAGTGAGTCTGACTCTAAAGCGCCCTTATAGCGGCGGCAGCTTAGATAGGAAAGCCCCACCCGGCAGAGGAAACCCTCTACAACATACATGGAGGTACCTAGGTAGTTACATCTATCTTCAAGGCTGACACTAAACCAAGTTTACATCCTCACACTCGGAATAAATAAATTTATTCCACCTCATGGACTCATGGATCCCACTGCACCCCCGCCATGTCCGTTCTGCAGCATCGCCCTATCATATCCCCCAACCCCCTTCAATGATCCTAAGATCAATCCAGCCTCTACTGCCCCCGATTCAGGCCCATTATCCCACATCATCCTCTCCACCGAGCATGTTCTCGCCTTCTTGGACATAATGCCGCTTACCCGCGGCCATGTCCTTGTAGCGCCAAGAAATCACTACAAGTTGCTTGGAGATATGGGTGTTCAAGCGGGACAGGAGGTATGTAGTTATTTCCCATCAGTTTATCTATACCTCTTTGAGAAATGCTTCTTTTGCTGATCCTTGTCTTTGATTTGGCATAGATGGGGAAATGGCTTCCTATCCTCTCTAGGGTTGTAACGAAGACTGTGTTTGGCGATGATCCCGATAGACATTGGAATGTTGTGCAGAACAATGGTATGTCTTGCCCTTGCTTTTCTCCATTTTCGGAAACCCTTAGTCTTTAGCGGATTTGAATACCATCTACATATGCATTTGTACGTTGTGTACTGTTGTGTATGTTATGTATCAATATTGGTATTCAAGGAGGTTGAACACCCCTGACCGATACATATCTTATTTCATTTGTCACCAAGCCAAAACCGCACTAAAGTCTATGACCAATCCTGTTATCTCTTGTCTATGGAAGAAGGAAAACAGCAATCATCTAACTAAGTGACAGGGGAAAGAGCAGCGCAGGTAGTACCCCACGTTCATTTCCACATCATCCCGCGCCCTGCTCAAGGGGCCAATCAGAGAACAAGCTTTGCTATGTTTGGCCGTGGACAGAGAGAAGAGCTCGACGATGATGAGGCTGAGGTCTTGGCTCGTGAATTGAGGATTGAGCTGGCTGAGGAAATCAAACGAATTCAGAGGGACGAGGGGGTGGACTTGGCTGCAGACTTGGTTTCAGACGGAAGCCAGCGAGGGAAATTGTAAAGTATGCTGTGCCTGGTGTTCTCCTCTGTTCTTGCATCTGGTCATTGGTCCCATCTTCGGGCTGTTCGCTGTATATAGGTTTTCTATTACGCAATTTTGCAACCCCCCGAGCTGTACGTAGGCTAGATAGCTTCCCATCGGATTTGCTATGTCGGAGTTCTTATTCTTTCGTTTTTTGGTCCTTCTCGACCCTGGTGCCGTGGCCTTTGAGCATATGCTGATTCGAGAAGTTAGCCAGCTACTGAGCCATCCAGTTCCTAATAATACGTACCACTCGTCGGAATGCATTTAGATCATCTGCAGTAGTACCCTGGTCGTCAATCTTTTTCCGGGCCAGTGTAGTGTCTGACAATTCTCCCTCGGGTAGACGACGGTACGTTATAAGTCGGCGAGCCCCTATCAGGCACAAGATCAGTCAATCCTTTTTAATATCATTATTGTATCATAAGGGCTGTCACTTACAAGTGTTGAAATGCTGAACAGAGATACTGACGATCTCGAGGTTCTGATGCATGGGAACAGGGAATTCGGTTTTTTCGTCATTTGTTGTAGGCATCCACATCGACAAACGGCCATTGGGAACCAACGAGCGAACTGCGAAGTTGAGAACGTCGTTCTGCAGAGCCTCGAAGCCATAAGGCTTTTTGGGAGGAACGAAACCAGGTCGGCTATAGGTCAAAGTCAGTACTGTAGGTGGCAATGGAAGCAAGAAGACATACAGATACGCAGGGACGCCATCAATGATCACGTTAACCGCAGGTTTCCCCCTACGATTTCCCAGGACCCGAAGCCCTTCACGCACACCGTATGGCGGATCGCAGACAATGCCATCAAGGACGGCAGTTCTCCGCAGTGGCGTATTGGTAAGATCGGAAGTGAACGTGTCAACGAATTTGCTCTTGAGCCCATATTGGTCGAAATTCTCGTATATACCCAGTTTCCCAGTCTCCTTGCCACGGAAACTGCGGCCATCAATGTCTGCACCCAGAGTCAGAGCCCCGAAATGCGAAGCAGCCACTATGAAGCTCCCAGTTCCGACAAACGGATCAAAGAACAATTTCCCAGGTGCTGCGAGAGCCATGTTTGCCGTAACGAGACTCAACTCGGCATCCATGGAAGTCGTGCTAATATAACGACGCTTCTTGAGGTCGTATTTGAGCACGCTCTCGCGACAGCTATCGGCAATCTTGCGACTGAGGTAAATCTTCCGCGGGTCTGAAATTCGCGACACGCCCAGTGTAGATACTTCGACATCGTCGATGTACTCTTCCATCACGAAAAACTCCTCATCGGGGTTTGTTAGCCGGATCGGGCCTTTGAACCCCATATATGAGAACGATCGAATGATCTCTCCCTTCTGAGCTGGGCTGCGCGTTCCTGCGAAGTAGTCAATCGTGAATTTGAATGGGACAGCAATGAAGTCGTTCCAGCGATGCTGGGTTCGTCGACGGACATCTGCATGTACCTCTTCATAATTGGTGCCTTCGCCCCATAGCTCGAAGATATCTTTGACCAGGATACTGCGCTTGGCAACTGCCCGTGCCGCAGCTTCGTCTGGTAGTCTTACGACACAGTATGGTGACTGGGTACGTCAGTCAAGTTTCTGCAAATTGAGAATGATCGTGCAAGGATAGATAGAGGATTATCATCAGGATCAATGTTTATGGGGTTATTTGGATGCCTCCGGTATTGATAGAAAGGGTATCATACAAATTGATTGTAGGTGATGATTTCGATGTCAACGCCCGCGAGCGTGGCACAGGCTTGGAGTTCCGGCCGTCGGAAGGTCTCATGGAGCTGGGCGAACCGAACCAGATAATCCATGGCTAACGAGACGAATGTCTTCCTGGTTTTTTCTTAAGGATTTCTCTTCAGTGGGAGTTCATGTAATTCGTTGCTGCTTTCAAGGCGGGGTGTTGCGGGTTGAGATTTTTTTTTTTTTTCTCGGGTCTTCAGAAATATACTCCACGGAGAGTATGGCCAGTCAAAGTATGGATTTGTATATCTTATATATTTCCAACAAGAATCAAATTTATTGTCTAATAAATACTACATTGAGCAAAAACACATGATAGGGATATGATTGATACTATTTAATGATTTAACTATACACGGTTGTAGAACTAAGTGGACAAGATAATTGTGCAGCATCAAGAAGATTCACAATTTGAACAATTTATTGAACTACAGTCGATGAAACCCATAATCTACCCAGATGTGATATGATCGCACAAGAAATAACAAGACCAAGACTACCTAAGAAAACACATCCAGCTATGAAAAGAAACCCAAAGATACGCCCTGAAGACAGAAGCAAGACATGCCCAAAACTCCGCCCCTATGCACCGACTACCTTGAAAACATGTCGTGATTCATATCCCTCCACCGAGGAAACATCCACCTTCTCATCGGCTGGTATCATATCATGTTGTAGATCCCAACCGACCCGGCGAGAAAGTTCTGATACCACCACATCACAGTCACCCAAGAGATCAATATCGAACTCGGTATGTGACACCGGCTACACGGTATGGTCAGTATGATACAGTGTCAACGTAGTCAGCATGACTTACAGTGCGTGATATGTAAATCTGCGGGACGTTGCGAGGTAGGATCCCCGGCACTTCAGCCACGGGGGCTACCTTCAACGAGGTCCCGATCACAATGACCAGGTCTGCTAGTTCCCGATCTTGGTGGACGAGACGTTGGCCAAACTCATCGGGCAGATCCTCGCCAAAGAACGTGATATCAGGCTATACTGTTTGTAAGCAGGAGATAAAGCAAGCAAGGAACCGAATGGGCACTGACCTTCATCACTCCAGGAGTCGGGATTTCATAGTCGTCCTCATCCGAACTTTCGTCGGACACCTTGCGGTCTTTCTGTTGACCATTTGAACTCCGTTTGCGCTTGAGACCTTGCGGCTTCAATTCTTCTTCTGCGATTCTCTCCTTGCAGGCGGTGCAGTGGGGGATGTTGCCCGCCCTGATTTCATCGAAGATCGCATCGCCAGGGACATTGAAACCGCACTTCACGCAGGTGGCCGTCGCAAAGGATCCATGACACTGTACAATCTTTTCCGGGAGTACACCAGCATTTGCTTCGATGTTATCGATATTCTGTGTGTAGTTGGTCAACAGCTTCCCCTTGTCCTGAAGAAGCCGAATGAATGCATGAGTGGGCGACCATTTCTTTTCCGTCGGGAGAATATCCTTGGCAATAGAGAAGAAAATGTTCGGGTCCTCCCTGAAGACATGGATATCGAAGACTTCTTGTGGATCGCTCAGGCCTAGATGCGCCAGTTTTGAATAGAGCCCGGTATCTTTAGAACGGAAATCGGGAATGCCCAGACTTGTCGAGATCTGATAAAATATCTGTTAGCATCTATGGTTCAGAGAGGTTCCAAATACACTTCAATATGAACATACACCTGCACCTGTTAGAACAATGATGTTCCGAGACTCGCGAAGAAGCCGAACAGCATCGTCGATGGTGTTGTACTGACGAAGCTTGGGCCTCCGAGCGAACTCGCGCGAGATCGCGACCGCCAGAAGAGAATGATAAGATTCATCTGGCGCACCCTCGAGGAATGCCGGGGGCGCGATTCCGAACGCCGTGCATAGCTTTTTGGCCGTGACGGTTTCGCGGAGGATGGTTTCTTCAACGAACGCCGCCTTACCAATTTCATGCAGACGCTGCCGATATGCAGTTGCCTCTTCTAGAGTACAGGCACCGGGAACTGTATAGAAAAGCGAGCGGATCAGCCAATGTTCGATCTGATCAGCGGGAGCGGGGATGTCCGGGGTAAGAGGTGAGGGTGGATATAGTTACATACCGAGGCCGTCGCGGATCTGGTCATCGCGTAGGAACTGGATCGCCTCGTCGCAGTGAGACAGATTATCCCATCCTTCAGAGTCATCACTGTCCGTCTCCAAATCTGACGGGATTTCAAGTGCGAGGTCCGGCGCGTCGTCCTCCATGTCATACTGTTCCTCCATATCCACGGCCTCCACTTCGACCACGGTGGTCTTTAGCGAAGCCTCTCCTTTTGGGGCTGGTACCAAATCCATTTTGCAGGAGTTTGAGATGCCAGCCACGGAGACAAACTCGTTTTCACTCGCGCTTGAAATCTGCTCTGACAAAAATTCGGGCATCTGCCTCACCGGAGACAACTTAATCCGGAACCGATGAATGAATTGCAGTGGCGATATCAAAGAAGTTTGGGTTTGTGGTTCAGGTGTGTTGGCAATGAAAGGGACAGTTGGAAAAAAATGAAAGAAACTACTTCTAGTGGTATCAAATCAAACAAACATTGTATCAATGAACATGTACATCATATCATGTGGTCGTCACTTTTGGTATCTATGAATCCGCCATCTCATCGTCAGAGTCGGCTTCGATCTCCACATCCGAATCCTCGCCTTCTCCCTCTCCCTCCCCTTCAGCTTCACTCTCATCATCCTCTCCAATTTCTTTGTTCATTTCCTGTACAAGCTCCAAGGCATGATCGCGAAGCCGCTCATCCTCATACTGAAGGACATCGTAGAGCTTCAAGCTTTGTTTGAGCCATTCACGACTAGCATCCAGTGATACATGTCGCGGGGACTCGGCAAGCTCATCGGTGGTCGCATCCTTAGGTGCCTGTTGCTTTTCTGCCAGCAGGAAGAGACACCAGCCTCCGAGGTACCAGGCCTCTACACTTTGATCATCCTCTAGAATCAAGCGCTCGAGGACTTCCAGAGCCTCGAACTCCATAGTCACTTCCATCAAAAGTCGAGCAAGACTGATGCGCACCGCAAAGTCGGGAATTCTGAGATCTTCTGGGGCCAGGTCCTTCCAGAAGCTCATACTGCGAGTGAGCGCGGCTTGCGCATCCTCGGTGCGCAGTTGTGAGATCCGAATGGAGGCGAGAGTCTGTAGTACCTCTGGCGCTTCGGGTGTGACGAGGAGGGCTTCCGTAATAAGAGCTTCACACCGAGCCTCCGCATCTTCTTCCCAACTGAGCGAATATGTTAGCGTTGGCCCACATAAAATTTAGAATGTAGAGAGACTCACGAAAGATCGGTCATGTAGGTTTCAGCGACGGCGCAGAGCGCGTTAGATAACTTGATCTTCTTCTGTGTAATCTCGGCGATCTCTTCTGGTGAAGTTTTGCCCTCGAGAGACTGAATAGTCTGTCTGAGGGATGCCACGCCCATCTCGAACCACAGGACGCTGTCCTTTCCACCCTGCTCACTCAATTGTGCAAGCCATAGGAATTTCTCAGCGCCTCCGCCCTGGGATTCCGGTATGGAGCCATTTTGATCGAGTTGAACAGCTTGAAGGAAGCAGTTTCTAGCGGTGTCGATGTCGCCTAGCTCAACATTGATTTCTCCAAGCAGGTTAATGGCGGGGAGCTGCGCAGTGGTGTTGTCAGCGGTCAAATCTAGAGCCTGCTGTGCAACCGCGAGTGCCTCATCGGCTCGACCAGTTTGTAGGAGGATTGTGGCTTGGTCGAGTAATGTCGAGGGATTTTGAGCCATGTTGCCTTTTGAGATGGAACCACCAGGGCCAAGGACGGACTTTTCGCGGGTTTTGGATGACTTCTTCTTTTGCGGTCTGGGCTTTCCCATGGCAGGATGCAGCAAGCGTCAATAAAAAGTTCGGGATGTCGATTCAAATACCAAGCACAATGTATTCACAATTGTAACCCGCAGGGTATCTGAGAGAAACAGAAAAAAGTGAACCTCCAAAATTTTGGAGCTGTTTGACGGGTTTGCATGTGGGACTGCAGTATTGCCGCTGGTCTGTACGATTGATGCTTCTTTACCGCCTTAAGGTGATAAGGCATGACTTGCTCGTAGAACAGAGCTACATATACATATAAGAGATTAAACATATAGGGGCCAACATTGCTATTATATTGGTTACATATAAATGAACCTTGGAATTGCAATAGCTACATAATCCGGCAGGGAATTGACAATTCATCACGCCGTCCTTTCTGTTAGACGCTATTTTTATATATACTATTTAGAGACTTTTATTTCTCGCCGTTATAGCTCAAGGGCAGTAATCCTTAGTGCCAGGCATGGGAATAGCTTTATATAAAGTACATCTTGAGGTTCCAGGACTGAGAGCCGGCGACGACAGAGAATTGTTATATTCACGTGACCCGCCTTGGCCCCGACGTCTGTAGCGTTGATTTGCTTTGCGCTCCAATCCTTTTTTCAAGTTGGTTAATATTGCGACATCTCAAGAGTCTTGCTTAGACGATCTTTCAATTCATCCAGCTAGAACCTCTCTCGTATTCCCACGAGGTGCTCCCCAAAGAATCTGCATCTCGGCGCTCAAATCATTACCCCTCCAATCCGCGGGCGGATCAACAGCTATGGGCCGCGAAGACCAGATTGAGGAGCGTGAAGTGCTCGATTCAATTTTCCCCGATGAAATCACCGGTAAGCAATACTCTAGCCAGCTCATACTCTTTTTTTATCCTTGCTCACAGCGAGATGCACCTAGACCTATCCGAAACCTCTTACCGAGTATCCATAACCCTCGACGCCCTCGAATATGACGGCGATGAAAGAGAACAACCTGTGATATGCCTGGAAGTCTCCTATCCGGAAGACTACCCCGATGTTGGCCCAAATCTCGGCATTTCCTCTCCACCCAATGCTGTGAAGCATCCTCGGCTAGATGTCCAGGAAGACCGGGACCTATTGATGGAATCTCTTCAGCTTACCATCGAAGAGAATCTTGGTATGCCGATGATATTTACACTGGTTAGCGCACTTAAAGAGAGCGCAGAGCTTCTTATGACCGAGCGAGCAAACGCCATTCAAGCAGAAATCGAGGAAGCCGCTGCGAAGAGAGAGGAGGAGGAGAATCGGAAATTCCAAGGCACAGCAGTCACTGTCCAGTCATTCTTAGAGTGGAGTGCCAAGTTTAAAAAGGAGCAGGAAGAAGAGGAGCTACGGGCACGCGAAGAAAAGGAATCGGAGGACAAGAAGAAAAAGACCACGAAAGAGGAGAAAAAACTCACAGGCCGACAATTGTGGGAGAGGGGCTTGGCCAAGGGCGATTATGACGAGGAAGATGATGATGCCTTGCCAGCGGTTGAGAAGCTCAAAATGGCTGCTTGAGCTGATACATAGAAATGTTAATGACCTACCATTACTTCATGAAATTATGTATTATAACCTCATTGAATTGGTGTAATTATACTGATCAATCAGCGAACTGGTATCAGGGGTAAACAAAGTAATATACAGATCTGCAAGTCCATATGGACTTGTGCTATGTACAGGGAAAGATAATGCCCAACCAGTGGACAAAAGAGGACTTGAAAGAGAGCTATTGTCTTGGCTTTAGCTGCTTGATGTTGGAGTCCGGCGACTCCGACAATGATAGCAGTCCATGGTGCCCATTGATCAGATATGATAAATAAAGGACATGCCGGGCCGAATTGACATGGATAATGCACCATGACTTTTGGACGCTTCGAGCAACCGACCTTTGTATTATGATATCGGGCGACATTGACAGTGGCATGGCCATAGACATAAGTGGCTGTAATATGGCCAGCCATATGCTATGGCCCACATCCATCTGCCGTAGGAGCTTGGGGATGTACTTTGGGAGAGCGAAGAGACGTGCGCGGCAAGGCAGATCCCTCGGTCTCATTGCTTTGGTTGCTTTTGACTAGCTTCTTCTTCCGCCAAAGCCTTTTCAGCTAGGACAATCTTCCACATGCTATCTGTAAGCTCTTTCGTACGCATATCGAAGCGTCCGATTTTCGCATTGACATCGGCAATGGCATTCGCAGGATGCTCAGACCAAGTGGATGGCTCCTTAGTCTCGGTGATGCGATCCCACTCCTCTTCGTCCTTGGCGAAAAGTAGTTCTAGTTTCAGCCTATCTCGTCGTTCAATCCAGTTCCAACGACGACCAAGTTTTGTTCGTATCACACTGCTAACGTTTCTCGGCTGCGGCTTTTTATAGCGCAAGAATGGAAGTCCGCGTGCATTGACAAGCACAGGGACATTGCGCTTTTTGTCGCCTAACGGCCGAGGTCGGTTTAGGACGGAGGTGGCGTTGGGATGTCGCTGATTTGTTTCCTCCTGGAAGCGAATTGACTTTGCTTTTTTGGCTTCCTTGGGTGACGGGGATTTGGCAGCCGGCGCTACTGGCCGAACTTCCCTTTGCATCGCGGCATATTTAACTTTCTGTGATCTGGCTTCGGCTATGAGAGTTGTAATTCGGTGTGCATCATGCTGATTGGTACGGGACGAAGAGAGGAGATCTAGAGCCTGTCACATAGCGAGGAAATGTCAATATAAGCTCAGCCCAGATGAAGATTCGATGGGCATACCTCGTAGCCTGCCTTCAAGGCATTCGCTGTTTGTGATGGGCTTTGTAATTTCTTATATTTTCGGAAATTGTGTCGAATGAGGGGTCTGGTCTCACCCAGCCACGGAGTCTCTGCGGTTGAAGGACGACATTGTCGGAGAAGTGCTCGATAAAGTGCCAAGCCTATCAAAGACATATTGTCAGCTGGAAGGACTGAAAATGTACAAATTCATCTCTCACATGCAAAACGATGAGCTCCACTATACTTGGGCACCAGCACTTTGTGCATTCTGCTGTGTTGAATAGTTATAGAAGCCGAAGCCAAAAACCATAGTTAACTATCTTATCTGGTTACACCGCCCACCTACCGCCTGCTGTAAATGAACTAGCGTACAATTACATGTCTACGGCAGGTGGCCCAATCAGGCTAGTAGAAAGTGCCAATTGGTACCGCCTTTGGCAACAATCACGTGACTACAATTTGTCTATATATACTCGCCCCTGCCCCCCGAACTTCCTCTTCTTTTCTTTCTTCTTCAGCTCTCTTTGCCTATTGGCTTAGATCAAGTGTAGTATCTGTTCTTTTCAGTTTAATCTCTGAAAGTTTCCGTCCAGGAAACACTTTGATTATTCCTATTTTTGGACCCCGCGACTTGGCCCCTGTGCTTGCGCATGCCTTGTTGCACAGTGTCATTGGGCTTACACTACCCCCGATCGACGCGAACTCCTTTTTCATCAACTGTTCGGCTTGTCCGGGCGCTTGGAGAAGAAGCTTTCATGTAGATGTAGATCTCTTATCCACTGTGTCTTCACATGTTGACATATTGTTTGGCTTGTCCTACTCTTAGGTGTGTCCCGCAGTCTTCTGCAGCCCTTGGACTTTTGTGGCCTCTTTAACTCTCCTGGATCGTGTTGATGCCCTTTGTGGTTTGACGTTGACGTCTTTTGACCTCTCCCCCAAGGTTCTTGCCCTGTCCCTACCTTTGACCTAGGGTCCTACCTACCTAGGTACAACCCTCTGGTTGCGTCATGCTAGACAGCTAAAATTTGCACATGGCAATACAATCATGGGCTAAGTCATTCTCTCCGTACGTTGCCACTCGATAAGAAGAACCATTTGTTTTTGTTATTGGTAAACAGGCGCCTGCCGCAATGCCCAGTTCCACAAAATAGAACACTTTAGAGATGAATACCTAATGTAGGGATGGAAATTGAGAGTTGGGGCCCAAAAGAGCCCCTGCCGATGCTTTCATGCAGAAACTGTACACGCTCTAGGGTCATAGAAAAAGAGAAGAAGTCAGGAACTTCAGATGAAGCCGGCCCTGATGCTCCGAGATCCGCCTGCACTGAGTGGGTCACACATGCTGGACTAGAAAGTCGAGCCCTCCGGGGGCTGTGGCAGCTTCTTATGCTGGGGCAAGGCCATGTACCTGGAAAGTGTCAACACCAACAATAACCGGCCCTGTGCCTTTCTTCGTGCTCACCTTCTCAACTCAATCAGAACTGTCTCCATGGTATAGTCTCGTTTCCACTGCGCAAGGGTTGGAAGCTTTGTCGGGTCAACCTGTGTACAATCACTTAGCGAAGGTCTCGTCTTTTGGTACCGATTCTCCCGATACCTTGCCAGAGCTGGGATCAACACAGGGAATGTTAACTCGAGAGACGAATTGAATGGTAGGAGGATTATCGGGGTAGTCAGGTCCGCAGTGAATGTTCACACTGTATATCCGGTTCTCATGAACGCTCTGAAAGATGGCAGATTAGCGATAGTTTGTCGGTGGCGTGGAGTAGAGCCGGAAACTGACGTGAGGCGGTCCAAGGATGGTTCCATTCCAGTTGCTCATCATCATATCCTCTCCATCAGCAAGTCCGTATGAGCAGGCATCTAAGAATAAGAGAGATACGTCAGTGATCTAAGACCGGACATCGTCGGAGATTGTGGTAGTCAAATCGTACCTGCACTCAGACCCTTCTCGCCCTTCTCGAGCTCCTCCAGGAGCCTAAAATTCCTCGGAACCTTAGCAGCCATGTTGAAGGCCGAGTAGTGGTTTCAGAGGCTGGAAATATCACGACAAGTATGAGCAGAAGTCAAAGAGGGATGTTGCGACTGAGAGGGGCAATGCGCTGGGCGGTCAAGTTGGAGCGAAGTCACGTGCGATACGGCTTATCGATGGCTTGGCACCTGTTGGAGATGCCACGCCTTGTTGATCCCATCGTGGGATCATTGTAATAACAGAATCGCAGTCATTATTCTCTTGCTGCTCACATGAACCTGGCATATAAGCTCCATTTTTGCAACTAGACTGGTGTTGAAACACCGATCTATTCATCTGCGATCGAAAGCTCCCTGTACTGTTGACATCGGGACCTCGGGCATTCCAAGGTTAGCCAGTGCTGGCCATGCTTTGATACAACAGACCTATACCAAAAATGTCCTCCCAATTCTTGCAGACTGAGCTTGCCAATTTGATTCATGAGTCTCGAAGGAAAAACTCCGATTTGCGAAATGTTGGTTATCACTCTCTAGACCTCATCTGTCATGGTATACTAATGAGGTTCTGACAGGCCGCTGAACAATCGTTGAATGAGCTCAAAGCACTGCCATCAACTTCGGAGGCTCAGATAGCAGCAGGTAAATTCTATATGGCCACCCTCTGTCAGTCCCCAACCGCTAAATCGTCATTAGACCTTGTTCGCAAACCGAACTTTGTCGAGCCATTCATCATTGCATGCCATACTCGGCATGCGAAGCTTGCCGGTATTGGTGTGATTTGTTTGCAGAGACTAATTGCATCCCGGTCACTGCCCTCGAGTCGTTTGAAAGATGTCCTCGGGGGCCTGAAGGAGACAACGAGCTTAAGTAAGTGACTAAACGTATCAACACTTTTAAATTGCGCTAACACTTTCTAGGCCTTGATATCCAGCTGAAAATTCTACAATCTCTGCCTTCACTTTTGCAGTTTTACTCCAATGAATTGAGTGGGGAGCTTCTTGCGAATACGTTGGAAATATGCGCCACATTACAGGCAAGCAAAACGATTGCAGTTTCTAGTACTTCCGCGGCTACTCTCCAACAACTGGTTGTATCGACATTTGAAAGAGTTTCGAGCGAAGACAGCCTTCCTAAGGATACCAAAATCACCACAACTATCAAAGTTGATGGCCAGTCGCTCGATATCGGCTACTTTGCCTATGATGCACTGCAAGTATTGGATGATCTATGTCGTCTGATCGATGGTGAGCCACTGCAATTTCTGCGAACACGAACCCTATCCCCGACTTTTGTGCTCGAGCTTATCGAGAGTATTCTCCTAAACAGCGGCCGTCTTTTTGTGGGACATCCCGAGCTTTCGCAAGTGCTGCGCGTTCGGCTGTTACCACTAGCCGTCCGTTGTCTATCTGAGAGATATTCATTCGCTCAAACTGTCCGAGTCGCTCGAATCCTCCTCATTCTTTTGAAGCGTCATATGTCTCTCTTGACTACAGAATGTGAGATGGCATTGAGTCTGATAACCCATCTCGTTGAACCAGATGGGACAGCGCCTTGGAAGCGATTGCTCTGCATGGAAGTTTTCCGAGGGCTATACTCAGAGCCGGGTGCTGTGCGGTTGATCTACACTTTGTATGATGGCGAGGAAGGCAGAAAGAATATCCTCCGCGACCACATGGCTGCACTTGTTCGGCTAGCTTCAGAGAAGCCTTCGTTGATTGGGGTCAGCAATCAATCAACAGTACCTTCACGCGCGGAGCACTCGAGATCCACCACAGAGGATCAAATAACTCTTGAAACAGGGGGTGTTGCTGGTGTCATTGGGTCAACTGTGCCTCCAAGTGAAACCAAGGTGCCTGGAATTAGCACTCAGTGGAGTGTTGTTCGTACGCCATATATCGATCTCCTCGACAAAACAGATCCGCCCACACCGCCGGACACTTACATTTACAGCCTCGTTCTTAACTGTATCAGCAGCTTTGCTGAAGGGCTCGCTAAGTTCATTCTTCCATTGACGGTACCGGACCTAAAACAAAGACGCAAGAATCGGCTTATGAGCCCTGTTCAGGGACCCGACTCCGCCAGAACTTCTCAAGTCTTCACAGCAGAACCCACCCGAGGGCAGTCTACCTCGTCATCGAAAAAATCACATGTACCCGTCAATCCTCTGGACTTGCAGTCTCATGTACAGTACTCCGCCATCAAGACTTGTGCGGGGATAATAGAGAACTGTTGGCCCGCTGTCCTAGCAGCTTGTTCCACCTTCTTGCGTGCATCCTTAGATGACGAGTATTACCACAACCTCGTTCGAGCATTCCAGAAGTTAGCTCATGTGGCAGGTCTTCTGAGATTGACTGTTCCCCGAGATGCTTTCTTAACAACTCTTGGAAAGGCTGCCACGCCTGCGAGTGCGGGTGGTGCCAAGTCAAACAATGTGTCTGCCACTGGCTCCCAGCAAGGTGACACACTCCAAAAGAAACGGAGAAGTGCGGATCTGTCAAATCCCACTTCTTTATCAACCGAGCTCACAGGAACAACTGCGGGGGAAGGGCCGCCCGTGTCTTTAAGCACAAGGAACCTACTTTGTATGCGGGCTTTGCTCAACCTCGGAATTGCTTTGGGGCCGACATTGGATCAGCCGGCCTGGTCCATTATCTTCGAAACACTTCAATATACTGGACTGGTGATTGGCATGTCTTCAAGTGCAATGGTCAAATCGGCTAGTGGGACTGGGGAGACTACGGTCACGCCAGGAAACGATGTTCCAACTGCCAACCTTGGGACTGAGGTGATTGCGGTTCAAGCGGCTTCAAACAAAATGCTCGAAAGCACCAGCGACTTCCCAAGTTCATCCTTTGAGGAAATATTATTTGCCTTATTGAATCTGTCAACATTTACGGAGCAGCACCGTAACCAGGGTGATGCCCAGGAAGCATCAGAACTTCCTCGAACGCCGCAATCCTCCCCAAAAAAGTGGACGCTTGCACCAAGGTTCACGGCGCGTATCGCATACTGTCGGAAAATCAAGGATGCAAGATGAGGAACTCAAATTCGTACTAGAGAAAGGAAACGAACTAGCCAAAGCAAATCTTAGGAGGCTGTCTTCGCTCGAGGAAGACGACAGCACGGTATGGGACCTACTGACGCAAAGTCTCATATCGGCTTCCGCAAATACCACCGTCAGTCCAAATCTTCGCCTGCAGGCAAGCACAATTTTGAATTCTCTTGTGTTTTCGACAATGAAACAAAGGGATGAAGACGACGAGAAAGTCTACAATCAAGTGCAGACGAGGAACCTGCAGACACTGAAAGCCCAGGTTGCCTCGCTCTATGCATCTGACATGCACACTTCCAAGTCTTTACCGATCACCGTGATTGAAATCCATGAACAGACTTTGGAAGTGTTAAACAACATTCTGGAACAGTATGCAGAGACTTTCGTGGACGGATGGCACCTCATCTTCGATCTAATATCTGGTGTTTTCCAACTTGCTCCAGATCTTGGGACTGGGGACCAGTCTTCCACTCCGATAGAGCGCAGATCATCGGCTCTTCCAGCAGGCCCTCGTCTGGTACGCGCTGCGTATAAGTCTTTGCATCTTGTCGCATCCGACTTCCTTTCGCTGTTACCAGCGCCCTGTCTCTTGAGCTTGGTGAATGCCTTCTCTAGCTTTGCGTCTCAAACTCAAGATTTCAATATCTCCCTCACCACCACCTCGTTTTTCTGGAACGTTTCGGACTTCCTGCAGGGCCAGATCGAACAGATCTCAATTGGCCATGTTGATGTATCTGTCAGCGAAGAAAAGCTAGCTACACTGGCTCATGAAGAAGACCCTTCCATTTCTCGGAACTCGTTGTGGCTGCTGCTGTTGCTGCGAATTGTCGATATCACGACAGACAGTCGGCCGGAGATTCGAAATAGTGCAGTCCATACGCTTCTGCGTATCTTCGACGCCTACGGGCAGCAGCTCTCCCCCCGAAGCGTGGCGTCTGTGCCTAAACATGGTCCTCTTTAAGATGGCCGAGGGTATTGAGACCCCTCTGCTTCAAGCCAAGAACAATCGGAGCAGTGCAAAATCCGATGATTTCAAGGCGTGGGTGGATACAACAGTGGTGATGATCAAGGGTTTATCAAATTTGATGACGAATTTCTTCGAGACCCTTGTGCACGACGAGAAGTTTGATCAATCATGGAAGCGGCTCTTGAAGTACTTACAAAGTTTGATTAACTTGCATATTTTGGACTTCAGCGAAGCAACATTCTCTAGCCTCTCAGCAATCCTCCTCCGGGTACAGAATGGAGGTGAACTTAGCAACGATGCTCTTGAGTGTGCGTGGCTTCTTTGGGCGAACGGACACCCTGCTGGCGATGAGAAGATGCTTGACTTGGACCAACCTAATCAAGATGCTGCTTTGGCCTATTTGCGTACATTCCAACAGGTCTATCGTCTTTACAAAGACCAGCTGACCACGAAACACATTGAAAACGTCCTTCATCATCTCAGCTTGCTTGTGTGGAACTCAGTCTCCCCGCGCTACTCTCCAGATGTTGACCGACCCTCGGCCCTGCAAGCGTTAGTCATTGATTGTATCAAGACGCTCTGCCTAGAGAAAGAGGAGTCCCAGCCGGATATTCTCTTGTGTCTTGCCGAACTATCCGACTCAGCGCTATCAAAATGGAGCCCCGGGGGCGACACTAGAAGACCAGCGTTCGTGGCCTTCTCGAAATGCACCATCGACCTTGTTAGTTGGTACATTGCTGAATTCGGCATCAAGCAAGACGTCTTCACGAATGGTGCTCTTGCAAAAACCCTTGAACACCTCGGTGCTCTGATTGTGCAAAAGTACACATGGCAAGGGAAGGACCGCGAGCCGTTCCTATGGCAAAATGCCACAACAGTATCTCTGAACGTTCTTCAAATCGCGGTTCCCTACGTGGAAGGACAATACACAAAGGGAAACGAGTCCGAAACATCCGAATTCTGGCAACGCATCGTCGACATCACAAATGGAATTGTTTCCGCACGCGGCTTCCAAACTCAACAACTCCCCAACGCTCGAATCACCGCAGACGAAGCATTCGACATCAAAGCCTTCAACCGCCTGAAGACTCTCATTCTCCCATCCCTCGGAGCAGCAGCAATCCCAGACGCCGTCCGCCGCGACTTCGCCCGCGCTCTCTTCCACTCCTCCTTCATCTACGCCCCCCTCCGCTTCGACCTACCAACCAGCGGCCTCGAACACGCACCCTTACAAGACTTCTACACTGTACGCCCCGGCCGCACCTTCGACCCACCGCCAACCCTGCGCCCAGGAATAGCCTACGTCCTCCTAGACACGCTCTTCGAGCTCGCGGCACACTCGCAAGCTAAGGCCGAGACAGAAGCCGACGCCCCGTCCCCGCAGACTCTGCTCGCCCGCTCGATTTCGCCATACCTCCTCCTGCGCTGCGCGGTCTCGCTCAAGTCCTATATCGCAGACCAGCCGCTGCGCGGCTTGATGCCCCAGCCCACGCCTGCCCGCAAGGCCCTGCTCCATCTGCTGCTCCGCATTGTGGAGCTGAAGAGTGAGCCATCGGCTATCCCGGATCCCCCTTCGTTGAAGACGGTCTCGGTTGCCGAGGCTGGGGATGCGGAGGAGCACCATTATCGGAAACATCTTGAGTGGATTTATCCGTTGGCTGTACGTGCCGTGCAGGTCGCTGGTAAAGAGCGCGATGATGGGCAGATTCTCCAGGCGCTGGGGAAGGTGTTGCAGGAAATTGGTAGGTTTGAGTATTAGGGTTTGTTCGCGTGTGAATTAATACCCGGCTGTGTGTGTACTATGTACTATGGTGATCAATGCATTGTTTTACTTTATACACTAGATTCAGGATTCTCTGGACCAATACATCAGAAAGGGAGACATGCTACAATCTGAATCTAAAATGAGGTTCGATTTGGAACAGAGCTTGGCACGAATGTAGGCAGAGTAAGTATACTACAGAGTGATATCGTGACATAGCCGTGAGAGGGGATCAATGGACACAAAAGGAATAGTGAGTAGTGGAGTAGAAGAAATTGACATCAGAGACAAGAGGCGGGTATAGAAGAACAGATCCGCAGGTACCAAGAGCTGTAGAACGACGCGAACGATAATGAGGATAGAATAAGATAGTCTATGCTGCAGGCGCGGGAACGGGCTGAGGCTCCTGCCGAGGCGGCGCGGTGGCTTCTCTGCCGGGTCCAGCGGTAGCAGAGCCCGGTGGAAGAGCGGGCTGCTGGCGTTGTTGCTCGAGGAGCATCTGCTGCTGGATCTGCTGCTGTTGTGCGATCTGGGCGTTCGGGGCGATCTCGGGGGCTTGGCGGTAGAGCGCAATTTCGGACTGTTTGAAGTAACGGCGGGCATCTGTTGTTGGGTTAGTTTGAGATTAACATTGAGATTGTAGGCCAATGATGTCTCAGCAATGGGGAAGAGTGTATGGTAAATTGTATCAATGAAGTTGCAGTGCCAGAAGAGGTTTAGCGTGGGGGTGTCGGGTTTTAGGGGGTTCAGATGGAAACCGGCAACGAAATCCATGGATGATGCAACCCGGGCCGATTTGGGCGGCTGTATTGGGTAACTTCATTTGCCGACGGCTATTGCATGCATTTTGCCTGTCTCTGCACCCCGCATTTTGAGACGTGTCATGGATGCATTGAGGATTGCCAAGGACGGGAAAGGCCGGGGAAAGAATGGAGAATTGATTAATTAAAAGCATACCTTCGTCAATCAGTACCAGACTAAGATAGTACCTTGTCGAGTACTTCTTGTTGACATCGCGGAATGTCGGCGTCAAGTCAAATCCACCGAGGAATAGACGGATTGGAATGGTTTCACCTATTGCAAGTCAGTTATGCCCAAGATTACCCAAAGTTGCCAACCCTCGTGACCATCATTAAGGGTGTGGGTTGGTGGCCGTGGCGGCGTTGAAAGTCTTCAGATGTTCACTAACCTCTCGATGGCGAACCGTCCATAATCTGCATGTAAGTTAGCATCCTTACAGTCTGCACTTTATAACCAGATATCGTATCAAGTGTGTTCAATAAACCACATACCTCGAAGCGCACCAAAGTCTCACTCTCGTTATATTGATTTGGCGGGGACCCCGTTGTCTCCCGTCGAATGATAGACAATTCCATATGCTTGATCTTGAGTCGCACGAGCAAGAAATAAATGCGGCCAACGATCACATCCTTGAGATGATACTTGGATTTGGAGTATTCGAATTCGATATGCAGGCAGTCCTCGATACCGACATCCATCTTGATAGGGCTGTTATTCTCAGGTGGCATACGGTACGAGTACACCCACAAGTCCTTTTCCCGAATGACATCCGCCATGCGCCGTGAGACGGTCACCCGGACAAAGTAGCGCAGCTTGACGTTGATGCCATTGTAAGACTCGTATTGCTTTTCGACGTTCTTGAAATTGAATGGGAAGGTCTGCGGGTGGAGCAGCTCGCCGGGCGCGGCGAGCTCCTGGACCAGGGAAAGGAATTCATAATGGTTGCCTCGGTCGTAGAACATCTCTGTATTCCGAAAATGGTGTTAGCGATGGCAAATTCAGCCGGGGAAGGCTGGATGACAGTTCCCACGCACCAATCGTGCCAATAAATTGCACCTTAATCCCCGTATGTTCCAGTCGCTTGCCATCCTTCGGTCTGATGGTCACAGCACCCTTGACGGACTCGCCATCCATGTACAGAGGGACCCGCTCGCGGCGGCCCTTGTCGAGCTTGACGTCAACGGTCTGGCGCTCATCGAGGTCTTCGAGGACCACGTCGATGTCGACGGGGGTGGAGAAGAAGAGTGAAGCCATAGTGGAGGTAATTGAGGCTGCAGCTATCGAGGCCCGAACCAATAAGTCGGAGCTTTGATGATCTGGAGCTGCCGCGGTGGCCTGGAGATAGCTTATGTAATACCGCCTCCGCGCCCCGCCCTGATATTCGACATGTTGTATAGAACTGATTGTATGAGATCCTGTCTTGATAGATATCCACATAAGATATTTGATACTCTCTTCATTCTTAGCTCCACTTGATCTTCTCCGATACTAGCTCCAGAACTCCCATCGAAGCCAATACTACTGATCTACAACTACGGAGTACCTAAGTACCCGTTGGGGTTTGGGCTCTTCAGATATGTCAGATCCACTGACAGAGATTCCTCAACCTTTCCCACCGATTGGACCTGAAGCCCGTCTGCGCTCTCCCTCAAAAGTCCAAATGCAAATTAACCATACGGATCAGAACCCAGCACACCCTCTGAAGCACACCGGATAAACACGAGATCGGAAATGTCGGAATCCGCTTCCCGTCGCAGTCAGCTTCCCTCATGACCATTGACAAAACCCACGGAAAACGAGCTCTGGTTCAAGCAATGATCCGAGTGGTTTACCCCGCTGGAAGTTCCTTTCTTCCCCGGATTTGAGGGGAAAGCAATGGCCGGGGTTCTCATGCTTATGCTTACCAGGCACACCTGGGTATAGTCGGTGTGACCGTAGGGAATCCTCGTGCATATTCCCTCATGTTTTCGTGTCCTTTTCATATGTCCTATCGGATGAGACTATATTTTTCCCGGAACATTTGTCTCCCCTGTGTTTCTGTGTTTCACGGGATTGACTATCGGCAATCCGTGTACTCCGTACGATCAAAAATCGGGTGGATCTGCGAATCTCCCAGAGTGTGGGGGGCCGTCTCTCGGTGTCGACTTACTCGGCCTGTTGTTCGGCACGGGAGAGATAAAGAACCTTGAAATGACGCATGTATTAGTGGGATCAATTCAAAATCCCACAAAATCCCACAACATTGGGGAGAATAGGGGAGAATAGGAGACAGATCCAGATATCCCAACTGGCGGTGTCTTTCTAGCGTGGGGGTGAGTTACGGTAATACCGAATACCCGTGACATCATCAGGATACTTTTGCGTCAAGATGTATTTTATGGATGTATTTTATCAATTCATGGTAGTTCAATTAAGAGTTAATAGAACAAAGTATACGTCTTATAAGCAGAACAGATAGTTATACATATAATTCTATCTTCTTTCAATACTTGCCTATTCACAATCTCCCCGGATATAGTCCAAAAGATATCCAATTTAGCCTACATGTACATAACATCGAGAACCAATAACCGTACGAATGTTGTCCCCCACTCGGCTTCTGCTTGAATCTTTTCTTACCCGACCCACCTACAATATAAGTACTTAGAGAAAGTATGCTCCAAGGTTTCTTATTTCTTATTTCCTGGACTTTTATTTCCTGAATCTGATAGACCTGTTATAGAACACTTTTTCCCGTGTATCACCGCAGCGTCATATCTCCACCCCGACCCAAATTATAACGGAAATCCAAAAAGAGAGATAAACTCTCCATATCTCTCCCCAAAAAAACGAACCAACTCTTTTCTTTCCTACAACATGCTCTCCGCAGGGGAACGACCACAGCCTCCCCACACTCCCGTAGTAGATTCCACTGTGAGCAAGGCGCGCATCATGCCCGACCTCACCAACGGAACCAACGGAGTGACATCCTCCACACCCAAACCCGCTGAAATGCAACATATCTGGATCGTGACCGGGCCAGCAGGGTGCGGAAAGAGCACCGTCGGCAACGTCCTACGCACCGAGCTAGCCATCCCATTCCTAGAAGGCGACGACGTAAGTACCAAGTACCTGAACACAGACATACTACATCACACACACCCAACCCATCCAGTTGCGCCCAAAACGACTCCCAAAGCACCACCTCCAAATTGTATACACATAACTAACCAAAACCCCAGTACCACCCCGCGGCAAACAAAGACAAAATGGGCAACGGCACACCACTCACAGACGAAGACCGCTGGGACTGGCTCATCTCTTTGCGCCGAGCAGCAATCGACGTCCTCTCCCCCTCAAAAACCAACAATTTCCACCCACCCACCGGCGTGGTAGTAGCCTGCTCCGCGCTGAAGCAGAAGTACCGGGACGTGATGCGCGTCGCTGCATACGGCTCGCCATCGGTGCACATCCACTTCATCTACCTCAAGCTCAGCGAGGAGGTGCTGATGCAGCGTGTCACACAGCGCAAATCACACTACATGAAGAACAACATGGTGCACTCGCAGCTTGCGGTGCTTGAGGAGCCTAAGGAAGAGTGGGATGCTATTACTATCAATGTTGAGGGCACGGTGGAGGAGGTGCAGCGGAATGTTGTTGATGCTGTTACTGACAAGCTTGCTGAGTATAAGTGATTTGCTTTTTCCCTCTCTGTCTTTCTGTGGATTGATGGGAGTGAGTTCACTTTGTGTACTTGGTGGGGTTGTCGGTCATCTCTCATTGCCATGTGGGTTCTCGCGAAAATGGATATGATCTATGCATGGAGGATTGTTTAGCATTTTGTTTCTTTTCTGTTCCTTCGGTTTTGTTGTTCCTCCCAATGGTGTTTGGTGTTTTGGCCGGCTTGACTATGTCACCGGTCTGTTTTAGATCTGGCGTTCTCGATGAATCGAGCTTCTGTTTTGATATATCAAACTGTCTGGCTTGGCAGGCCTCGCGATATCCTTTGTTCTGATGAGAATCTTCATATCAATTGACCTGTTCATATTTTTTTTTCATCTTTCGTTTTCTCTACATGACGTACTAAGAAGCTCAATATATACAATATATTGGAGCTCGCAAACTAGATAAACCATGCAGTGTCTTGGATGTACTCAGATGTTATTATATAGATATAACTAAGTACTTTTATCCACTGTGACTTGTCTAATTTACCTCAGATTTAGAAGCATGAGCTCGGGCGACTCAACCAGGTCCTTAACCCTGGTACCCATCCTCGCCATTGTCGCACCATCAATGACACGGTGGTCCGCACTCCAACTGAAGTTAACCATATCCCCGCGTGTAACCTGTCCATCCTCATCAAAGACCGGCACAGTTCTAGACTTACCGACGCCGAGAATAGCCACCTCCGTTGGCACAATCACCGGAGCCACATATGTACCTCCGATATTGCCGATATTCGACACGGTGATAGTGCCACCACTGAGATCAGCGGGCGTCAACTTGCCAGCATTACCAAGGGCACTCAGCCGCGCAATCTCCGCGGCAATGTCGAAGATCGAGCGGCTGGCGACGTCCTTGATGTTCGGAACAATCAGACCATTCGGCGTATCCATAGCAATTCCGATATTGTGCTTGGCACGCATGACCAGCTTGGGCTTTGCGGGGTCGGTGACATCAACTTTCGAGTTGAGGATTGGGAACTCGGTCAGAGCCTGTGAGACGGCCTTGACGACGAAGGGGAGGAAGGTGATTTTGGTAGGATCGCGTTTGTCGCTGGCGAGTTTCTTGCGGATGGCGGTGATGTCGTTGACTTTGAGTTCATCGGCGTAGAGGAAGTGTGGGGTGTTCAGGGATTTGGTCATTGTCTTGAACATCTGTGATTGGATGGGGGTCAGGTTGACAATTGACTCTGATTGCCGTGTGTCTGGTGACCCGGAGACTGGCGCGGGCACCGAAGCTGAAGCCGCTGGAGAGTCTCTCTGGGCTACGAAGTTCAGCACATCTTCTTTCATCACCCGTCCGTCTTTGCCGGTTCCGTTGACTTCGAGGATGTTCACGCCGTGGCTCTTCAATAGCCCGCGTACTGCGGGAACTGCAAGGGATGCATGCTTTGTCTTGGGTGTCTCCTCCAGAACATTGGTAACATTGGTAGGAGGAGGGGTTATTGGAGAGGACTCGGCTGCTTGAGTTGGAGCTGGGACCTCGGGGGCTGTAGTAGGTTCAGACGACTCTGCCCTTGATTCGTGCGGTGGGTTATCATCGGGATATTTTCCATCCGCAACTTCGATGTCGCAGAGTGCCTACCGAAGCCTGTTAGTATGGTAACTTCAGTGTGTGCGCACGAGTGAAGGTAGTACGCACCCTTCCTGTAGGCACTGTATCATCTGTCTCGAAATGTAGTTTCTTGATAACGCCCTCGTATCTCGAAGTGATCTGGGTTCGTTAGCCATTAGCCCATGACATGGGAACTAAGGAGGTAGCACTCACATCATCGACAGCTTTATCTGACTGGTATTGGCACAAGGGCTTCCATTCCTCAATATGAGCCCCTTCTTCCACGTACCATTGAATGATCTGGACTTCGGTGATGCCTAGTAATTGTAGGTAAATAAATTGAGCAATGAGGTAGGGATGAGGTATAGATTACCTTCACCAACATCCTTTAGAACTTGGGACTTAATCCCCCATAGTAGAGAGCTGGCATGGAATCTCCGGGACAAGAGCGGAGGTAGGGTGGAGCGAATGCGGAGGCGATTCTGGGGTAGACAAGGCCTGAAGTTGCGGGCAGCGAGACCGCCGCTGCGGCTGAAAGTCATTATAGAGGAATATCGTTGTAGGGACAGATTCAAGAGATGTTGTTTGAAATTCCTGAAGAGAAAAGGAGCATTGTGTCTATTTTATTTGGCACTCGAGCATCGACTGTTCTGCCCGCACGCCGACGCTAACCGATGCTACCCACGTGATCTCCCCGCATTTATGCAAGTATGGGGGAAGTATGGCAACTGACGTTATGTTCTCGTTTCTTTGTTTATTTTTCAGATTACTACACAATTATTGCTCTTGGAAATGTTATAAAGAGTCAATTGTGAAGTATCAATTGGGATGTGTTAAGCAAATAAATATCATATAGGCTACAAAGAACACCAGGGCAGTATAATATGAAGCAGACTAACCTTGGAACTAGTAGAGCTCAAAGGGCAGTTATACTAGTAGAGACAATTGGAGTAAGATGCATACAAACAAAGGGATTCAGTCTACTTATCCCTAATCCAAGGTAGTCAGTCAAAATCCTCCCTGGGTGGCTGAGTGGGTGAGAGACACAAGGTCATCTGATTGCTGGGTAGGTTGGGGTACGGATTCCTTTTTTTTTTTCTTTTCTCTTTCTCTCTCTTTCTAAGTTAAAAATAGCACCTCCATCATGCAAGGGTCCTTCCGATGCTTTGATTCTTGGTGTCGATAGGTGTAATGATGTGGATGCTACAATGGCTTTTGGGGACCATGCCTTAGCCCTTATACCTTTAGGTAGCATACACCTTGGCACCTTGGAAGAATACATATTGGGGGGGGAATAGTTAGCCGCTTATGCTTATGCCATTCTGGTAGGAGATAACCTTGGAAGCATTTATCCAAGTCCTTCCAAGATTTCTCCCTTCATTTACTCACACTTCCCTAAAGAAATGCATGTCGACCCTCACTGCAGCCTGAGGGCGGAATACTACAGGTGGTGCATGCATGATCACGAGTAACTGGAATTTTCCAGTTCACGGGGCGTTCGAACGGCCGATTTACCTAACGAAACAAGACCTCCGGGGCTTCTCAACGGCGCAGTTGCACCGAGCTCGAAGGCAGCGCCTCGAGTTCGATATCCCTTTTCTCCGAGACTTCGTCACCAAAACGGATATGAAATCACTGGACTCCTCTGTTTAACTTTTCATCACACTTGTGCTCCAAGTTTTCGATCACTTCAACCTTATCAGATTGAACTCTTCCCTATCCATTACTCAAAACCGAGCTTATTTGCACAGCTCAACCGCAATAATTGCTTTACTTCTGCGAGAAACACGAGAAAACACCTCGGAATCTCCCCGAATTATGTCCGCGTGTCAGGAGTGGAGACGACATCAACATGATCCTCGTCACCTTAACTCAATGCGGAAGCCGAGGCCGACCCTTTCAGGCCCGAAATCCACTACTATACTAGACACCGGGACACCAGATGACGAGGCACGGAGTACATTTTGCTGCACAAACTTTTAACCGGTTCCAAATTATAACTGTGCCAAGCTTAACAAGTATAAATACATCGTCGGTCCATTGAGTCCTGGTCTCGTACTTCAAGATTTCAACCGCTTCAACCTTTTCTCAGCGGTACAAAAGCCATTATGGCCCTCCTGCCCAAGACTCTGGCCTCACTGGCCCTGGTGGCTGCTGTTTCCCAAGCCCAGCTTTGGGACAAGGTCATCCAAACTTCCTACGGGCCCGTCCAGGGGTTCCAGTACTTTAACCAATCTACCCTGGATAAGTACTTCGATGGCACCGAGTCCAACGTCGCCGCTTTCTTAGGGATTCCCTTCGCTGCCGATACAGGATATCAGAACCGGTGGAAGCCACCACAGCCCCGCGAGTCATGGAACAAGGTCATGAAGGCAACAGACTTTGGCCCTGCCTGTCCTAGTGCTTCAGCTTCAGACATTAGCGAGGACTGCCTCAGTCTCAACATCTGGACCAACGCTCAGACCGCTGATGCCAAACTTCCTGTCATGGTTTGGAATCAAGGGTCTGACGAAACCAGCAACAATGAGTGGTGGTACGGTGGTGGCATGGCCTTGAAGGATGTCATTCTCGTCACCTTCAACCGGCGCGATGATGCATTCGGCTATTTCGCTACCCCTGAGCTCAATGAAGAAGGCTACAAGCTCACTGGCCGCAAGACCTCAGGTAACTATGGTGTTCTGGATCAACTGGAAGTTCTCAAGTGGGTGCAGAAGAATATTGCCAAATTTGGTGGTGATCCTGGCCGCGTTACTCTCGCTGGTCAGTCTTTCGGCTCTTCCCAAGTCTACCATGCAGTCAATAGCCCTCTCTTCGCCGGCTACTTTCACGGTGGTATCTCCCAGTCCGGGATCAGATACCCCTACGATACCATGCTGGCTGGCCTCGCCACCTCGTACGTCAACATGTCTACTGCTATCTCCAATGGCGCTAGCTACATGAAGACCCACAATGTTTCTACAATTGAGGAAATGCGCGCGCTCTCCATGGAGAGCTTACTGGTTGGTTCCTCAGACCGCGTCACCAACAGCTCCATTTGGTGGGTTACCGCACTCTCTGCCGGTTATCCTCTGATCTTCAAACCCGTTCTGGACGGCTATGTGCTTCCATCCAAGTACATTGAAACCCTGGTCAATGGCCCTGCCAACGATGTCCCCGTGATTACTGGTAACACCAAGGACGAATCTGGTGCCTCTCCAAACACCGACTATACCGTTGAAGAGTACGAGTACTATTGTGGACTCAAGTACGGAAACCTCTCCAGCGAATACTTCAAGCTCTACCCCGACCACGACAACGATACCATTGCCTCTCAGGCCTGGAACGCTGCTGCCCGTGATCTCTCTCTTGTCGGATCATGGGCCTATGCCACTGATTGGTACAAGTCTGCCACTGCGGACTTCTATACGTACTATTGGACCCATGCGCCCCCAAGCCAGAGCCAAGGAGCTTTCCACCAATCTGAGATCATGTATGCCCTTGGCGCTCTCTATGCCAATTCTGATACGTACGCTTTCACCAAGACCGACTTTGAGATCCAGGAGAAGATGTCGTCCTACTGGGCCAACTTTGCGAAGACTCTCAACCCCAACAATGGCGGCTCCTACAATGGTAGCGAATCGTTACCGCGTTGGAGCCCCAACAGTGCCAATGGTACCCAGGTGGTCATGGAACTCGGTAACCAGTTCAAAAATGTGCCCATTGCGAAGCCAAAACAGGTGGAGTTTATGATGGACTACTTCCACCAGCAGGTTCCCTACTAGATAGTCTCCTTTTGGATGGAAAAGGTCTCTAACAGACCAATCAACCAATGAATGAGAGTCAGTAGGAGTAGAGTAGTCAAGTCAGGGTACCCCCATAGTCCAATAAATATGTTATAGTTTCATTTGTTTATCTATTCTTCAGATTGCTAAACAATTCTCGGCTTATGAAGATATTGTGGAGTTACGATCACACACCAAAGCGGATGTTTCAGTCAGTCCCATTTCCCATTCTTTGTCTTGGCCTATGTGGATAAATGCATTGGAACCGACCTACTAAATGTCTTCAACAAACGAGATCAGGGAAAGTGACTCAGGGGATGAATACAGAGTCACTGGAGCTCGACTCATTCCCATTTCACCTCTTCCTACGGAATCCAGTACCTCCTACAGAAACTGATATAAGAATGGGCCAAGAAGGGCTCATCGAATTCAATATCCCTTTCCTCCGAGATATCATCACGAAGACGGTGATGAATCCCGCTGGACTCACTCCACTGCCTTGACAAGCTATCTCGCAGACAAAACAGGGGCTCCTTATCTGTGACTTAGTCGCAGCCGTTTTCTCCCCCGGTGTGCTACTGGAGTGGAACACATTCTGTATCGATAAATACAGTATGTACCTACATATGTAGGTACATGGATGCTATGTCTTCGAATATTTTGATTAAAAGGTACAGATGTACACCCATGGTAGGCATAAATCGGACCAAGGTTGTCAATCCGATGACCTCAATCTTAGAATAATTCGGAGATCGAAAACATTGAACTTCCCTCCATAAAAGAAAAGGACATAATGGCTTCAATCCTGGCAAACGATGAAACAAATCCGTACAATATGCAGTACGGAGTAAGCCCGGGGGTGTTAGGCCCAGATCGCCAGGGCCAAGCTAGGCGCGACACTAATTGCCTACATCGTATATCGGACGCCGCACTCCATACAGATCTTGAAAATCTCCGCTCTGTCCTGCAATCGAGATATCTACGCGAATCAGCATTGCGTGCCAAGAACAATGGCTCCCCGATCGGAGATCGTCCGCTGATCCCCAGTGGAGGGGTAATCCACTTCAATCTCAGCTCTCCAGGCAGCCGGTTCCGATCCATATTGAGACAAACCCTTCGCACACGGACTTACGCTGAGTTCAATTCCAATTGCCCATTCACCATGGTTGCCGAGCACCTCACTATCCGCAACAACACCTCTACTCCAATCGCCCTGAAGCGCATTGAGCGCTTCCAGGCACCGGAGAAAGATGGGTTCGCTGCCTTCAGCACAATGGCCAGGAACTTTACCCAAGTCTTGACCAATCAAACCCGCAACGACGAGGTTTCCTCCATTGAACAGGACAGCCGTCCCTTTGAGGAAAAGGATGTTGACATTCACGTCGAGCCATTCGCAACGAAGAAGACCGAGCTACGCTCCTTCATCCACTCCGACAAGGAGCGCATGCGTCTAATCTTCGAGGCCGAAGGCCAGAGATACCAGATCCAAGTCCCCGTCCCAACAGCAGAGTCAGCGGGAATGAAAGCACTAAGCGAGAACCCCAAACACCGCTTCACCGGCGTCTTCGTGACCCCAGAATCCTTCCTCGCAATCTTCTCCTCGGCAAACCTGAATGCCTGGATGCGCGAGCTCCGCGACGACACCCTCGTCTCCGCGCTGTCAATCCCAGGCACGCACAACTCGCCCACATGCCACATCGCGCCTCCCTCGGTGCGCTGCCAGGCCGTGAGCCCGAAAGAGCAGCTCGAGAACGGCGTTCGCTTCTTCGATATCCGCGTGCAGCCGCAATACCCCGAGGACGCGGCGCGCGATGAGCTGGTCCTCGTCCACAGCGCGTTCCCCATCTCGCTGACGGGAAACAAGTACTTCCGCGACCTGATGCGTGAAGTCGACGAGTTCCTCGACCGCAACCCGTCCGAGACGCTGATCGTCTCTGTTAAGCGGGAGGGAACCGGTAACGCGACTGACGAGCAGCTCTCGCGTATCCTGCACGACCACTACGCTAAGGCGGGGAGTCGGTGGTGGGTGCGGCCCAAGATCCCGACTCTGGGCGAGGCGCGTGGCAAGGTTATTCTTATGCGTCGCTTTAACTTGCAGGAGAAGCTGAAGGGCGAGCATGGTGGCAATGGTTGGGGTATTGATGCTGCTGCGTGGGCGGATAATACCCCCAATGCCAAGTGTCCCAGTGGCCAGCTCTGCATTCAGGACTTCTACGAGGTGATGGAGACGATGAATATCGAGAAGAAGATCAAGTTCGTCTCCGAGCAGATTGATCGGGCTAGCTGTTGTCGCTATCCGTTTGGTGTTCAGCCTGATATGCATGCGACCAAGGCTTTCCCCTTCTACGTCAATTTCTTGAGTGCCAGTAACTTCTGGAAGACGGATACTTGGCCCGAGAAGGTTGCTGCTAAGGTCAACCCGGCTATCGTGGATTATATCTGTCGCCGAGGCAAAGACCATGATGCGGACTGCTCGACGGGTATTCTTGTTACCGACTGGGTTGGTTTGCATGGAGATTGGGATCTTGTGCGCTGCATTGTGGGCATGAATGCCAAACTGCGTTTGAGACAGGAGTAGATGGTGAACAATTGTCGACATACACCGGGAAGGGAACTTGTCTTTTAAGCGCAGTCTGTATTTTGCATAACATTATACAGGCAATGCAATGATTTATGGGCTAAACAGAAAATACTATGCACCAAAGTAGTTTTCTTGCAAGTATACATTGATCCTGAAGTAGGAAGAGGGTGTCTTGAGGACGAAACGCAGAATATGATCTATTATACAGGAAAATGAATCAAAATGACCATGACCAGATTAGGACGATTCGCTCTTGTCGCCCTCCGGTCCCTTCTCCTCTTCTTCCAAAACACTCCGGCGGCTCTCCAAGGTAAAGTAAATGCTCTTGCCAGCTCCCTCCAGGGTGGTTGCAACGCTGGAGCTCATGCTCTGCAAGGCGGTAACAAGCTGGGAGCGAAGACCGTCCATGCCACCCTCGATGCTGCCGACCCACTTGGTCTGATCGATATCAAACACCTGGTTATCCACGCGGGCAGCAAGCAAATTAATCTTGCGGAGACCGTCCTGAACGATAGGCTCATGATATTCCGGGTTTGCCTTACGGGTAGGGCCCTTGAAGCCGGATTCCTTGGGGGCGAGGATTGACAGTGCGGCCTTCATGTGTTCAGGCGAGACGGTAGGGATGGAAAGAACAGCAACAGGGCCAATGAGCAGAGGAGAAAGCTCGTGCATGCCCTTCATGTTCTTCACTGCCTGGTGGGCAGTGCGAGACAAGTCGTGCGTCAAGGCCGGGTCATCCTTCGAGCCGGAAATCGCAGGGATCTCGGCGGAGGTTTGTGTCACGGGGTCAATTGCACTGGGAGGCTTTCCTGAGCCCAGAGAAGCCTCGCTGGGGCGGAAGTACTCGACGATGCGCAGAGCCACCTCGAAGATGCTGGTCTGGATGGTCTGGATCTTAATGTAAGGAGCGAGGGCAGGCGCTGTCCGGCCTTCGGCGGCAATCTTCTCGTCCACTTTTCGCAGAGCAATGGTTAGTTCTCGTCGGATGGCGGCCCATTCCATGGACTTGAGGTTGTTGTGTTGGAACAGCACGATCAGAGGAGATGTGCGGAGAAGGGAGGTGTATGACCGTAGGAGTTGCGACCGGCGGTATTCGGGATTGCGGTGCGAAGGTGGCTGGGTAGGAGGGAATCTTGATACGGGAGCTGGTGAGCGTGTCATCTGCTCAATTGAAGCAGCTGGCGTGACTGCCGCAGCGGTGGATGCGCTCCTGGTAATTCGGAGTTCATATTGGCATCGAGGAATTTGGTGAAGCGACGAGATTCTTAACCGAGGTGGCATTGTGACTTTAGCTGTTGGATTTATCAATGCCCCAAATAATTCAAAAAGGTGACATACACAGGTCAAGACAGGTCAAGGCAAGCCCCCGGGAAATGCAAATGATATTTTTAGGGTCCTAAAAGGGTAAAGCGCATTGGAGGCGGTGAGGTATTCTGCCGTCTATATACGTCTTTCATTGAGTCATTGTTCTGGTGGATGTTGCAGGTATCTTTTAAGCTTGTGAAACCCCCGTTGGGATTGCTGGGCTATTTACGAACATATAGTCGCTTACAAATATTTTAAGCATGGCGACATCATCTATATCTTCTCCCTCTCAGCGACCCGAGTCTATTTCAATCGCCCCGCTCCTCCAGCGACTCGCCTACCCCGCGGCTGCTGGCATTCGAGTCAGCGCCCAAGATCTCCCTGCTGTGACTGCTGAGGAGATTGCTTCTGCCTTTGCGCTAATCTTTGAGGATCGGCTATCTCATATTCAGACTGCTGCCCTCCTCACGTTGCTCCACTCAACCGGCAAGGATAGGGAAGCAGATGTGATTGCGAAATGTTCTCAATGCATGCGAGATGCTGCTTGCCAAGTTGAGAGAGGCCCGCTTGCGAAAATTATCAAAACTCGTAATCTGAAAGCAGGAAATTACGAGGGTGGATTGGTATGCGATATGCAAACCCGCTCCATTTTGTCGGAGTTATATTGACAGGCCGCGATGTATAGTGTGATATTGTTGGAACTGGAGGAGACTCCCATTCGACCTTTAACATTTCCACGACTTCCTCAATCGTTGCATCTCCTATTCTGATGACAGCTAAACATGGCAACCGCGCGCAAACTTCGACCTCTGGCGCCGCCGACGTCCTCAATGCCATCCAGCCCTTGGCACCCAAGATCGCAGCCGTCACCGCCGAGAACCTGTCCCAGGTTTACGAGAAAACCAATTATTCCTTCTTGTTCGCTCCGAATTTCCACCCGGGCATGATGCATTCCAACCCTGTCCGCAGGGCTCTTGGCCTCCGAACGATTTTCAACCTGATGGGCCCTTTGGCCAACCCTGTTGACTGGGCACTGGAAGCACGGGTAGTCGGTGTGGCATACCAGAGTCTTGGTCCAGTTTTCGCCGAGGCTTTCAGACAAAGTGGCGCGAAGAAAGCCATGATTGTGTGTGGCGCGGAGGACATGGACGAAATCAGCTGCGCTGGAAAGACAAACTGCTGGAGGCTCTCTGAGTACCCGAACCCTGAATACCAGGCCCCAGCAGACGAGGCAGATGAGTCAAGTGAAGACGATATCAACAACCCCCGTACGCTCGTCAAGGTCGACACCTTCCAGCTCCAGCCATCGGACTTTGGCCTCTCTAGTCACCCCCTTAGTGAGGTCGGTGGAGGTAAACTGCCCAAGCAAAACGCGGCAAAGCTGATGAGCATACTTCGGAATGAGCTTCCACGGGATGACCCCATCTTGGAGTTTGTTCTCATGAATGTGGCTGGTCTCCTTGTCACCTCCGGTGTTTGCGAGGCCGATGCTAGCAACATGGGGCCTGGCGATGATGGTCAGGTCATCACCGAGCGTGGCCCTGGTGGCGGCCGCTGGAAAGAAGGCGTGCGCCGCGCACGATGGGCAATCGAGAGCGGGCAGTCTCTGAAAAACTTGGAGCAATTCATTGAAGTAACTAACAAGCTCTAAAGTAGGATCTTGTTACTAGTTTTGTAGGGGTTGGTTGGATTTAGTACGTCATAATCTTTTCGGGTCCACGAAGCTTTCGGATTTGGTTATGTCTGTTCTGATATGAGTGCACTGATGTACGTTTAGATATGTGGATATTTCGGGCATCTCGGGTCCATGAAAAAGTATTTAATCTGAAAACAAATGTAATTGTACCTAAAAAGAAAGAGCTGAAGCCTGTCCTCACAGTCTAGACTTGGACTAGGGCTAGAGGACATGGCCAGGACATTACATGTGCTTGTTCATGTAAACCGAGATCATAGAAAAAAAACTTGTTTGTGCAATTAAACCCAAAGCGCCATTGTATGCATAACTCGTCAAAAAGGAAAGACTTCAAAACCACAGGATCTCAGGCCGATTACACCTGAGCCATCGCAACGTCCAACATCTGATTTATTTTTGCGTATGAGACGTCTACCGAGCCTGGAACTGGACCATACTATGGAGAAGCAAAAAATAATGTCAGCCATGCCTCGCGCATATGCATGCTAATCCCCCAGGAAGAAAATCTTACCGCTTGGTCCGCTCCTTGTACAGCACACGGTGACCGCAGTCCTTGCAGCGGATCTGGTCGCCGCGCTTCAGGGGAACACGGGCAGAGCACTCGCCGCACAGGTAAGTGACTGAGGGACTGTCGATGGCCATGGCATTGCCGAAACCACCGGCTTGGTCGAAGTTGTTCTGGGTGCCCATCGAGGGGACCTGGTAGGTTTCGCGAGACATTGTTGGGGTTGAGAGTAGTACGGTGATAACGTGGTTATTTTGCGCAACGCTTGACCGTGTCCGATGGGAGATCGAGAGTTGTGAGGTGGAACTAGGCTCGAGGCTGAGATACTGGATTCTTTTTCTTTCTAGAGCGCGGGATTTTAGGTGCTTAGTCATGCCCAGGTGCATTTGACAGATTAGTCATCACGTCCAGGCCCGATCTGACCAGCCCTGGAGGAGTATAGAAGAAGTTATATAGAATGTCCTCTGATTGATTTGGTACGGAAATTATTGAGGAGGGCTTGGATTAAAAGTTTTGATAGCTTCATTAATGTCATTGATCATATCTGAATCTATTTACACCTTTTTATATGTATCTATCGTGTCATACATAACCTTAGAACAATTCAGCACCTCATGCATCATCGACCGTGACTTGAAAAATGAAAAAATGGTATATCCCCCCAGACATGCAAGAAATATCAGATCCCGGCGCCATGCAAATGAAAGAAAGAGACCACGAAGAAGTCCACAGCAAGGGTGGATCTTCCAGTAGCGAAATGAAGCAGACAAAAGTTACCAACCACCACCAATCTTCCCCGCAAGCTCCACAACCCGACTCGTATCATTAGCAGGCGTTTGATCCTTGCCAACATCACTTTCTACCTTGCGATAGGTTGTATAGACGAGCTTAGAGAGAGGTATGTTCATGTATTCTGACCAGGACCGCAAGCGTTCGTGGATTTTAGCCTCCTTGTCAGCCAGTGACAACAGCTGAGACTGGGTCTCCAGTTCAGACTCAGACTCAGAATCCATGGAGAAATAAGCCTCATCGACACGAGCTAGCCACGCGCGCTGCTCATGTGGTGATGGCTTCATAGATGCGTCCAGTGACTCTCCTTGGGAAGGACCAAGGGTTTCTCTGGCGTCCTCGACTCGGATCTGGCCACCGCCATTCGTGCATCCACCAGGGCAGGCCATGACCTCCACGTAGGCGTAATCTGATCCTGAGCTGCCTGTGGACACGGCGTTACGAGACATAGGCTGGCGGCGGCCTGCGGCGGGCCTGACGGCTGGTTTTGCACCGGGAAGCCTCGATACACGCGCGGGCTTGAGTTTCCGAACAAGGTTTTGGATATTTCGGAAACCGTAATAGCGAGCTGCCTTCAGAATGGGTTGGCCTTCTGGAGACATGAGCACGTACTCGACGACATCAACATTGCGTCCGCGGTTGACCACAAGTTCGCTGCCTGGATTGCGAGCTTGGAAAGTCATGAGAACATGGTGTAGGTAGCCTCCAGAAGTACCCGTAGCTAGAGATTGTTCCGCGCGAGAGCGCTTCAAGGAAAGGAAAGAATCGAGGGTTTTTTCAGGGAAGGGCGGGTTGAAAGACGAAGGCAGAGGTTGCAAAGGCAGGTCTCGCAGCGAGGACCCTCGAGACGAAGCCAGAGACAGAAGCTCACGAGCAGTGATAACACAGTCTACGTCGCGAACAGGCTGTGACTCAGAGTCCGAGGAATCTCCCTGTCGCCATGACATATCCGTGAGTTCTTCTCGACTAGCTTCTAGCTTCTTGTCAAAGCAGGGCATGACTGCCAAATGCCAAATCCGAGAAGGATGGACACCGAGAGACTTGCTCAAAACGGTCTTGAGGAAGGTCCCCGACAGAGCCTGCGGGGACTTGAGTCGGGAAAGGTGAGGAAGGATAAACGGGTGAGTCTTCTCAGCGTAACAGATCCATCCGGGACAAGCTGAGGATAAGATAGGTCGTTTGGGAAGAGAGTCATCTGACTGGCTCATTGCTGACGACTCCCCCGAGTTGAGCGAATCCGAAACCTCATCTGCAGTGAGTACCAGTACAGCCTCTCGCATAGCATTGGTGTCGACAACCCATGTAAATCCATTGCCGTGCTTACCCCCACCTCGCAAACCCTGCGGGCCACTAAGTAACTGGTCGATCATATACCCCGCTTCTTTCTCCGAAATTCCATAAGTTGTTGCCAGACTTGCCCTGACTTGTGGGCTGACACTGGCCACGAAGATCTTGCCCTCTTTAGGGTCTTCGGTATTATTGACTCTCACGCCATGCGGTTCATGCGTCAAGGGAATCTCCGGATGCGCATCGAGCGTGTTGAGAACCTCGGCGTGAGACTGGAGCGATATCAACACTGCCTCGGCGGATGTAACGCAGCCAGAGCAAGCGAGGCAGTCTGTCAAAGAAATCTGTGCGGGGGGTAGATCCTCAGGCTGGACTTTGTCTTCTGTCGTTACTTCATAAGCATCCTATAATTAGAAAGTCAGTAAAAGAAACTCTAATATCACACGGTCCCAAGGGATCAATGAGCGGACATACTTCTTGATTCTTTGTATCTTTGGGCGGGAGGGTTTCAACTGGTTTGATACACGCGACCCCGGGCGAAATGAAATCATTTAGATCGTCTGCTGACAGGATCGCGCTCATTGTGGCGGAGTGCTGCTTCGGGCGGCCCTGAATAAAGAGAAAGAAACGGCCTAAATTTGTGTAATTTTATTGCAGGGAATAATCAGAATAAAGACATCGCAGCCTTTAAATTAAAATAGTTCTGCGAGATGGCGACAAGCCAACGGCATTGCTCGCTTTGTCATGGTGGCGAGATCGGAGATAAGCTCACCGCCTTATGCGGGATGCACCTGCCCTGATTGGTCGGATTTGAAGTATACACGTGACCCACCGGATGTTTCTTTCAACTTCTACTTCCCACTGTCGAGTCTCAAGTCTTTGTGTTCTCTTATTCTTTCAATAGGTACCATGTAAGGAATATACTGGCTTACATCTAGCCAATTGGTGAGTGAACATGGGCCATAAAGAGCCCTCTGAACCCTCGTCTTCATGAAATTAGCAACTTCTCTACTGTTTCTTTCGCATATATATCACCTTCAATACAGAAAACGCCATGCCAAAAAGGAAATTGTCTGGCCAGTCCAGTGAATCCGGGTCAGCAAAGTCCGGGAATTCAATAGGTTCGCAGTATGCGAACCAATCACCTGCCAAAACTGTAACTAATCACAGCAGTAGCGGCATCACCGACGTGATGAGCACCATCTATGAGACATTCATGTCCGGCTCCACACAAACAACTGGTCTTGATGATGAGCCAACGGACCCTGGTATGGCTAAGAAACGACGCATTGCGGGTACAATGGGACATGTTATCGAAACAACAATGAAAGCCACGGTGGAGATCTTGGCCAGAACAGAATTGGAGGGGACTCGATTTGGTTATATCGCGAGCAAATGGACCGCTCCTGCCCTGAACTCTAACTCCGTGGAGTTTCCAAACTTGTCCACTGTGGTTAGGGTCGTGGAAGGAGACACATATGACTGGGCCCTCCAGATGAGAGATGCTGACAGCAAGAATGATAACATGCCAGTGTGTGTTCTCAACTTTGCCAATGCTTATACGCCCGGTGGGGGCTGGCTCGGAGGTGCTCGGGCCCAAGAGGAACAACTTTGCTACCGAAGCACTCTCATCGATACTCTCCATAACCGGTTCTACCCGATGGGCGATTTGGAATGCCTCTATTCACCCAATGTGATCGTTTTCCGAACCAGCGTTGACAGCGGGTACAACTTGATGTCAGTGGACGACCAGCTACACCAGAACCCCACTGTTAGCGTTATCAGCATGGCAGCGCGGAGCAAGCCTGGAGTAGTGAAAGAAGCCGGCAGACTCACGTATAAGGACAAGGCACAGAAATATCTCATGATAGCAAAAATGCAATTGATTCTACGCACGGCAGCACACAACAATCACCGCCGCTTGATCCTTGGTGCCATTGGTTGTGGGGCCTTTCGCCATCCCGCTCAGGAGGTAGCCGACTGTTGGTACGAGGTCCTCATGAATCCCGAGTTCAAGGGGTGGTTTGAGATGATTTATTTTGTGATTAAGGACTCACCTGCTGTGAACAATCTCCAAGTTTTCTCAGAGACATTGGATGGTTTGCACATAGCATGAATCTTGCAATGTACAATTTCATTTCTCTTTGTTGGCTTCTCCTACTCGGGAGACGTCTTGGGACTTTTCAGGCAGGCGCAATCTATACAAGGAACTTTGCTTTGAATCAATATCCCTAGAGTGTAAATACATAGCTATATGTGCAATGCTGGCTTTCGTACATGTAGTTCCTTCGACAATACACGGGCGTCTTCTGGTTCATTGCTGTGATACGTCAGGTCGACATGTTCAAGGCGTTCTTGTATTTCAGTCGGCCATTACTTTCACGTAGCTTTAACCTAACCACCATTCTTCCTTCACCTTTACGACAACAATAATCCATTCCTCTCCCCCTCATTCTCGCTGATGCTTTCCTAAACAATCGTACCAATCGGGCCCGTGAGCCAGCACCTTTGCATGAATTCACCAGGACACTGTTACTATGCCCGAGCGTAGACAGGGGCCCCTCTTACTTGTCCTCGCCCACCCGCGCTATCCAAAACATGTGACGGCCCTGGTTGATGAGAATTTATGTCTACATTTATATGAATTACTTGAGACTGACCCGACAGTGAAATTGCATTGCCAACAAACGTAGAGCTATAGAATCCAAACCAAATCTTGATCAAGAGTGAGAATAAAGGCACAAATGCGTAGAGATAGGAAAAGAGAGACACAAACACAATACAAATAAAAAATAGGAAATAGACTGACATTTCTATAGAAAAGAAAGAATAGTTAGCAAGGGCAAAGAGAATATGCAACATACCTTCGAGATTTCATATATCTGTTTCGTGCATCTAGTCGCTATCATCAGAGGATCCAGAGAGCAAGACCCAGCCATCTTCCAATTTCCCAAGACGAGAAAGCTCCATCTGATTATAATAATGAACACTAGTTCCAGAGAGGACCAGGCGCTTGCGCTCAAGCACGGCAAGCACTTCTACAATCCAGCGCTGACAGTCTTGCACAGGGACTGCTACTACTGCTGACTTGACCTTGTTGATCTCGCTTGCAGCAATAGAGCCGATGTATTGCTTCCTAGAGATACCGAAACTGTCCATTCGCTTCCCGGCTTGGATCTTGCGCTCGTAGTCCCGATCCTTCGTGGGACCTCCGACAACATGGTACCAAGTACAATGCAGCGATTCGGGGTTAGCAAGCAGAAGCATCCAATGCAAAGGATCACTACCTCTACGTTGGCAGAATGCCACATAGGCGTCCCATGAGTCAGCCATGTCTGAAGAATTAGTAGTCCTGCTCAACAATATTCGAGTCTTTCCCTTTTCCGGGAGTGGGATTGTTGCTTAGGATCGAATGGGACTTGACCGATATATTAACGGCCGGGGCCTTCTACCATTATATATCTGTCCCTTGGTTGATCCTATTCACTCGCATACAATGACAGACAAATACTCTTTATGAGCGAGAAATAGAACTATGCGTTATAAAGCCCATTGTCAGTGGGATTGAAGTGAGTGATAGATAGGTTGGTCTATAAGCTTATTGTCCATGTCTTTCCTATTCGACCACCCTGCATGACATGGCTATCCATAACACCAAACTAACAAATTAACGAAGAGTTCTTAAATCTGGTCCTTGGCATTCATTCAGAAATAACTATCAAAAATTGTCCACTCTCTCGCTCCCCCTTTCCACTAAAATGTCAAATGCATACCCTATCCCTCTAGTCACCCCACCGCTGGGTGAAGAATATACGCACACTATTATTTCCGCTACATGAGAGAGGCATCAATGCTGAACGTTCGGTCATGTAATTCTTGCTGCTACGAACCTGCAAGATCGACTCCCCATAATAAAGTCGTCTTTCCGACTGCAAGTAAGAGACGGGCAACGAGGTTCAAAAAGATGCCTATCAACCAGTGGTTTGACAACTACTCACATAAGGACCCCGGAGATAGAACAGACTTACAAGTCGAAGGATTCTGTGAGAGTGCTGAATTTATTCGCGACTTAAAGCGAAGAGGTTCGTATCTTAGACACGGGCAGCTATCAAAAGGTCATCCTATATGGGGTAAGTCAAGGTTGTGCTACGGGTTTCTTCACTCTGCTAGGTGACTGGCCCGATGCCAGTGAAATAAGCATGATCGGAGCATTTTTGGATGAGTGGATGGCTGCCCTTTAAGCAGCAGTTGCGTGAGATTCTTCGATGCGGTGAGATTACTTCGTCTAGAGACGACTAGCAAACTCAACCTGATAGTAGCTTAGATCAGATTTAGACTCAGACCCGGATGATGGAGAGTAATAGTCTAATAGGATACAGAGTCAGATGCTGATATAGACATCTTCTCCGAACCTACCTAGGTAATCTAGATGATGATCTACTCAAAGAAGTAGTCCTTTATATGACGATTTTGATCCCTTTACTAACGACGAGGAAGCAGGCTTCTTACTTGAGCGCGCTATTAATTATGTTCGCGATATCCTTGGTCTTCTAATAATCGTAACAGGCGATTCGCCACCATAATCAAGCTTCTATCATCCCTAGACCCCTGCTTTTATTGGCTACGGCTCTAAAGACCTAAAGATTTCTATAGAAATTGGTAGAAATATGTCTTATGTCCTTTCGGCCGGTTCTAGAATGGACGTAACTTAAAAGGCCTATAAGGGGTTGGGGTATTAGTATCGCGTGGAGGATGAGATTGAGGATATCTTAAGATCTCTTTCGGATAGGGTCGACCTGCTAGTGAAACAAGTGCCAACATAGGGCTATAAGGGTAAAGGCCAATGACTGCTTTTTGACTTATATAGCCTTATTCAGTGTTGCTTCCTTTATATTGTCTTTATAGTAACCGGCTGTCTATATTCATACCTAGGTACGTTGTAAGTTACTAAGGATAGATACTCTATAAATCCTATGTAGGGGCGAGTAGTCTGCGATATGCTGTGGCCTTGTGCTTGATTCAAGTTTACGTCATTTCAGGAGACTGGTGAGAACTCGCGATTAAACGGACATCATTTTACATTCAGATGTGATGGCTAGTACTTTTGAGTTTCATATACACCTCACTTAGATGTACGGGTAGACCGTCTTCTGCCAACAACAGCGGGCTTCGCCTTCTCCTCTTCAAAGTACTCACTCTTTACAATGGGATTCTTTTGTTTTGGGGCTCCTCGCTTCGGAGTCTGTGTCGCTTCTTCCTCTTCGGAGTCGCTCTCTTCCTTCAGGGCCACACGTTTCCGTTTCGAATTAGCTGGTGTGGATTTTGTAACGTCTCCGTCAATATCTTTGGCGACAGGACCAGTCTTCTTTTGGACAGCTGGAACAACGGCACTTGTTCGACCTCCAACGGTAAGGAAAGTGATCTTATCCCCATTGGGTAGGACGGCGGGCTGGTTCTTCTTCCCCTTGCCCCAGCGATGCTTGAAAAGCCAGTGCTCAGGGAACTTCTCTGAGTCTGCCAAGACACCAATAGATGTGGAGCAGACATAATGAATGGCAGAGTGTAGATCCTTGATCTGATCAGCATTCAAAGTGTTGCTGTATTGTTCTGGGTGTATCTTGGCATGATAGAGGATCTCATCTCTGGAAATAATCAGCTTCCGTAAATTCGACGGCTTTGATCAACTGGAAGACCTACCCCATCCAGTTTCCTATTCCACTGATATTCGCCTGGTCGAGCAGAAGAGCCTTGATGGGTACTTTCTTCTTTCCCAGCTTCTCTGTCAGCCATGCTTCATCCACGGTGTCTTTATCGGTGACTGGATCAGGCCCATTCTCCTTGAGCGGAGTATGATCTCGTATCTCATCAGCGGGGCAATCCACCAGCCTAATGCGACCCAGTCTGCGGGCATCCACAAATGCTGCCTCTGTTTTCGACTCGTCATTTGTCTCCAGCAGAAACTTCCAATATTTAGGGGGCCACTCCTGATCTGCAGGCTTGTCGGACCGATAGTAGTATGTGTCGGCATCCTTGATCTTCAACCAACCAGCCATCCCAAAGTGCATCACAGCGTGTGGTGGTGAAGACATTGTCATCCAGAAATATTTCCCTTGTTGACCTGCTCCCACTATCTTTTTGCCTTGCATTGCCTTTTGGAATTCGGCAGCGCTGGTGCCGACTTTGCCAAATATAACATCATCATGTTGTGCTTGTACCTTGGACAGGGTTTTCCCAACCAAGTGCTCACGAATGAAATGCACAATGCGGTGGATCTCTGCTAGCTCAGGCATGTTGATATGATATTTCAAGTATCAACGATAGTTAGATGCAATTCAAGGGCATTTACAAGTGCTTTTTCTGCGAACGAACATTTGGGATAAGCAGGGACGCGACGCCCCTGGACACGAGTACGCGCTGTCACGTGCATATAACGGAGCGAGCTAGTCCCAAAACGGACCGGAGCTTAAGGCTGATTACGGCATGACGACGATGGTCGACGGAGAGCTTGCTTGGCTGTTCAAATATCACCGACAACCCTGGAAGAGTCTGTTCGTTACTTGTGGTCATAGCATACTATACTGGGTCTCAGTGGAATATACTTATCCCGTCACAGTTGTCAACGCCACGCTATACGCCATCAGATGACCTACCTCCATCAAATAACAGAATAACAATACTCGCTTCCTCAACAAACTGGAGTGGTTCTGGATCAAATCGAATCGTGAAGCTGGGGAGGAAATTCGTGGGAGGATGTCACAGGCCTCATCAACAGCTGCTCCGGCGCTGACGCCTCGGTTCTGTTTCGACGAGAGACTACTCAGAGGTTCGTTTGAGATGTGCCAACTTGATACCAGCTTATATTGACTTCCCTATTTTCCGTTCAGATTTTCTCCGAATTTCAAGATCAACCATCGATGACTCGATTACACAGAACTTGAACGCGTTGATTACACCAGCCCAGGAAGGATTCGATCCGTCATCAACAGCGGTGCGACAGACCGAATCTAGCTCTCGGATCAAGTCCGCCGCCTGCCAGACCTTCAAGGATAATGTGTTATTCCCATCATGGCAAACGAGATCAGACGTTCTCACTTACTGCGCTGGTGTGGCTACGAGCCCGGATCCCGATGATCCCGATTTGATTCTTCGACAAACAGAATCCGCTCGAGATCGGGAACGAGAAGTAGATGAGCGTCTGGACCCGTACTCTGCTCGCTTCTTTCCACGTGAAGCACGGACTGAGTCATTGGCCAACTTAATTCGCAATGAGCGCACTATTGAAGAGATCGTTCGGGCCCGAACATGGGGGATGGTGTCAGAAAAATGCCCTGTCTCTTCTACCTGGGAACAAGCACTCGATAGCTGGCGCCATTCGCATCAGAAATAACTTGCCACTGTACACTAGCATCGCTATATAACTCAACTCTTTAGACTCGGGGAGGCCCCATCTCAAATAGTACATATTTGCACATTCCTGACATGATATCTGTTAGTAACCCTCACTTCACTTGTAATAGGATACATTGGGTTTCTACTCTTGTATGGAAAGGGGGAGAATGGTGTGATATACTCCGGAAGTACTACCTAAGAGAAGTGGCTCGAGCCATAGAATATGGTCGGTTTCAAGATTTCAAGAGCAACTGAGCAATCATTTCTGGTTCAACGTATAAAGAATGTGTGCATGACCTTTTTGCTGTCCTCTTCAAGTCAGCCAAGAGTCACTCAAGAGTCACTCAAAAGTTGCAGCATGTACACAACAAACCACGTGTGCATCACAAGATATAGACTTTGCGCACTATACCACAAGTATGTATTTGTCGATGATTTTATGCATCTCAGCCTGATCTAAAACAGGAATTTAATCCACCTGCTTCATTACTTCCAAGGTTGGTCCTGAAGAAGTTGGTGCAGTTATCTCTTATCGGCCCATTAGCTCTGCCAAGATCAGACTCGGAGAAGTCGTCCCCCGCACACATCGATTCCTCACTCGCACAAGTCAGGTCCCTCGACGTCAGCATCGCCCACAATGCCGGAAACATTGAGCTCCAAGGACCATTCCTTGTTTCGTCAAGTGGTTCACCACTTTGAGATGAAACAGTATAAAAAAGGTTGGCCTCTGAAGTGTCCTTAAACTACCTTCGCCTGTCTAACCACATTTTACTTCACAGGCATCAAGACAGCAGACCAGGTTCTTCGCAAAAACCCCAAACATGGTGACACGCAAGCTATGAAGGCTCTGAATATGAGCCAGATAGGGCAATTGGAGGAAGCCTTTGCGCTCGCCAAGACGGCTCTCCAGAACGATATGAAGTCGCATATCACCTGGCACGTCTATGGGTTGCTATTGCGCCAGGAGAAGAACTACGAGGAGGCCATCAAAGCATACCGATTTGCCCTCCGCCTCGAGCCTGAATCGCAACCTATCCAGCGTGATTTGGCACTGCTCCAGATGCAGATGCGAGACTACCAGGGATACATTCGGAGCCGCAGCGCGATGCTGCAAACTCGTCCGGGCTTCCGCCAGAACTGGACCGCGCTCGCGATCGCCCATCACTTGGCCGGGGATCTGGCAGAGGCCGAGAAGGTTCTGACTACCTACGAGGACACATTGAAGGGTGCCACACCACATGTCGCCGATATGGAGAACTCGGAGGCCACCTTGTACAAGAACACGATTATTGCGGAGACCGGAAACGTGGAAAGAGCTCTAGAGCACCTCGAGGCTGTTGGATACCGATGCACTGATGTGCTCGCAGTCATGGAGATGAAGGCCGATTATCTTCTGCGACTGGACCGCAAGGCCGAGGCGGAGGCCGCATATACAGCTCTCCTGGAGCGCAACCCAGACAACTCGATTTACTACAATGGCTTGATCAAGGCAAAGGCTATTCCTGAAAGCGACCACAAGGCATTGAAGGCTCTATACGATGAGTGGGTGGAGAAAAACCCCCGCTGTGATGCTGCTCGTCGCATTCCTCTCGATTTCCTGGAAGGAGATGAATTCAAGCAGACCGCTGACGCCTATTTGCAGCGCATGCTGAAGAAGGGTGTTCCTTCATTATTCGTAAACATCAAGCAGCTTTATGTCAACCCGACCAAGCGTGACGTGGTACAAGAATTGGTGGAGGGATATCTCTCTGGAAAGGCAACAAACGGCTCAGCGGAGTCGAACGGGGACAACAACGAGTTCCTGTCATGCACATACTACTTCCTGGCTCAACACTACAGCTATCACCTCAGCCGCAACCTCCCCAAGGCCATGGAGAATGTTGAGAAGGCTATTGAGTTGTCACCAAAGGCTGTGGAATATCAGATGACCAAGGCGCGGATCTGGAAGCATTACGGAAACCCAGGGAAGGCAGCAGAAGAGATGGAGAAGGCTCGACTTCTTGATGAAAAGGATCGCCATATCAACACCAAGGCGGCCAAATACGTGCTCCGAAACAACGATAATGAGAAGGCTCTGGAACTCATGAGCAAGTTCACTCGCAACGAGACTGTCGGTGGCACATTGGGTGATCTCCACGAGATGCAGTGCACCTGGTTCTTGACGGAGGACGCCGAGGCGTTCCTCCGACAGAAGAAGCTTGGCCTTGCCCTGAAGCGCTTCCACTCGGTTAACAACATCTTTGATACCTGGCAGGAGGATCAATTCGACTTCCACGGGTTCTCTCTCCGCAAGGGAATGATCAGGGCCTACGTGGACATGGTGCGCTGGGAAGATCGCCTGCGCGAGCATCCCTTCTATACGAGAATGGCTATCGGTGCCGTCAAGGCCCACCTGCTTCTCCATGACCAGCCGGATCTCGTGCACGGACCGATGCCCAGCGGAATTAATGGACTCGATTCTACCGATGAGAACCAGAGGAAAAAGGCCCTCAAGAAGGCCAAGAAGGAACAGCAGCGCTTGGAAAAAGTGGAGTCCGACAAGCGTGCAGCAAGGAAAGCAGCTGCCGCTAATGCTAAGGGTGCCGACGGAGAGACTAAGAAGGAAGATTCTGATCCTCTGGGCAACACCCTGGTCCAGACTCAGGATCCCCTGAAGGATGCCATGAAGTTCTTGGCGCCCTTGCTTCGTTCCAGCCCTCAGAACATCGAAGCCCAGTGCCTCGGGTTTGAGGTTTACTCCAGACAGAGTGAGTTAATTTGCTGGAATCTTAAGACGGGACCTTAAGGCTAACACGATTACAGACAAGCACCTCCTTGCCGTCAAGTGCCTTGTTGCTGCCCATTCTATCGATCCCTCCAACCCCACTCTCCACCTTCAATTGCTTCGCTTCCGAAAGTCTCTCGAGAGCCTCGCCGAGCCTCTTCCCGAGAAAATCGCTGAGGTTGTCAATGCCGAATTTGACAAGCTGCTTCCCAAGACCCAGAATCTCGAAGAGTGGAATGAGTCTTATCTCTCGACTAACAAGGGCAGTGTCGCACACGTGCAGGCCGGCCTGTCTGGCCGTCAATTCCTGAACCCTGAATGTAAGCCGCAGTGCGAGCAGGACCTGCTTGCTACCCTCGATTCGCCCGATATCACTATCGATGAGGCCACCGCTGCTTTGGATATTCTGAACAAGTGGGGCAGTGATAAGACTGCTTACGCCGAGAAGGCGGGCAAGAAGTGGCCGGAGTCATCGGTCTTTGAGCTGAACTGATTTGATGCGAATGGAGGACCGTGTAAACTCCCACCCCATTCCCGCTTGATCATGAGTTGCGTGGCTGCCTAGCGATATAAGCTTGCAGTTGCAAGGTTGGGGCAACAAAAGAAGGTTAAAAACATAGAGAAAGACACGGGATGAGCAAATATACTCTGGTATTGACCGATGCCAAGTGGTGAGTATACAGGTGCTGGGAAAATCCAATGTACCAGTATCTATTGCCAATCACGGGCTAACCGTAGAACAATCTACTCCAAAATTCAAAAACAGTATTTCCATCAATGTACATTTCTAAAATGGGGACATAAAACGCCTTTAATATACAAGCCGAGGAGGGAGTCACAATATGCTAAACAAAAAGACCAACACATGCCGTGCTGAGTGCCAGGGAAGAATCCATCCCGTAACCGTTGTAGTATATAACAAAAATTTCAGAGTGAAGATCAGACAGAATATGTCCGAAGATCACTTCACTGTCCGTCTTCTCCATCGATGTTACCCAAGATGGGCTTACGTCTCAAGACCTCATCACTCTCACCGTAGCCGTAATTGATCCACATGCGCTTCCAGAAAGGCACGGGAGCCGGCCGCTCCTCGCCAAGAATGTATTCCTGTTTCTCGGCGATGCGTTGAGAACGCGCCTCATCTTCCGGAGAAAGGATTGCACGCTGCATGCGCGAGGCAATGCGCTGATCAAGCACGATATCATCGAGCCACTCGCGCTCCTTCTCGTCTTCTTCGCGCTTGTGCACAGACTTGTGCCATTCGCTTTCAGCAGCCTCCATAACGGTCTGCTGCTCATAGTTGCGAGCGGGGAGGTCGGTGAAGGAGCTGTCAGGGGAAGGAGTGGGGTCAACACTGGGGCTTGTGGGATCAGACTCTGCGTTGGAAGTGCCTTCGTGGTATGGCCGTGCGTTATTCGCAAGGACAAGTGCGGCAACTTCGCGGCCGATGTCCTCGGCAAGGTAACGTTGTGTAAGGAAGCGGTAGACTCGGATCGGGGTGTTCAGGAAACCAAGAAGATGGGGGAATTCGACGGGGGTGGAGCTGTCGAAGGTCTGGGGGATGGTGTGGGGGAGGATGGCGGACGAATATTCGTTGGGGTTGATGTATGCAGGAGTAGGACCGGCTGGCTTGGCAGGCTTCTCTTCCTTCTCTTCTTCCTTCTCAGGTTCTTCGATCTTAGGCTCTGGGATCTCGTCTTTTTTGTCTTCAGAGAACTCGGGCGAATCGATGCTCTCAATTTCGGGGTTCGCGAGACTAGCGGGTTTTTCCGCACTGACGTCCTTCGATGTATCCGCGGTCAACTCCTCCGGAGGCGGAGGTGGTGCATCCAAGGGGCCGAGCCAGCCCTCGTGCAAGCCTCGGATATATTCCTTCCAGGTGTGTCGGCCGATGACCAGGTCACCCTTGGGGCCCGGTTCGTCAGTGACCCCAATGTGTGCGCGGGTAGCGGCAACGACTGCATCCACACCGACCTCTTCGGCGGCTGAGCTGGGCTCTCCGGCCTTTCGGCGCAGCTTGCGGATGTTTTCCGCTGTGGTGGCTCTCACGTCGCCTTCACGTCGCCCTTCGACCACCGTGTAGTCCAAGGCCGCGGCCACTAGGATAGGCTTGACATATTCCTTGAAGTGATCCCGGGCCACACGCAGGCCATCTCCCGGCGGCGCAGCCAGGTAAACCGTCATTTTCCGGCGCATTTGGTCGATTGGCAGAGATTCCTTCGAAATGTGAGCCACGAGCTCCGACCACTTTTGTTGCACGCGACGCTTCTCCCGACGATCGTATATAAGAGCACCAGTGAATGATCCAGTAATAGTGAGGAAGATCATCCAATTGCGAGAGGGCAGTTTGAAACGCATATTAGGGAGGCCTGTTGATCACAGCAGTATTAGTATTTTTGGACCGTTAAAATCTGGGGAACAGAAATGTACCCATCATTTTGAATGCTGGGTTAGGCGGCTTCGAGGCTGCCTGGGGCTTGCCGGCGCCCGAGGGCGCAGCAGAGCTCGAGGAGTCTGCCATTGGGTTGTACAATGGAGAAATGGTCTATATGTATAAATAAAGTACATCCGGGGGCGTGCTCGTTCGGGGAAAATTGTTGCCTCGGGATTACCTTATCCCGTCCCACGTGACTTTATATACAAGTCGCCCAAGCCAGATCGTCGGGTTCGACTCATTTGAGACTTGAAACGTAGATATCATCTTAAGGTCTTGGTCTTGGCTTCTTGGTTTCCTGCTCTAATCTCTTAATTTAGATCTTGCAGGCGTACCTCAATTATCTATGTGAATCGTACAAGAAGCAACTGCCTGACAACACGACATGACGCCCTCGCAGGACTGTATGCTTGTCACGGGAAACCGTCCCTTCCTTTAGAAGCAGAAATTTGCATTTTTTGCACGGAGACTAGAGGACCCTCGCTTTGCAACAGTGGATGGTAAGCTGGAACAGCATAAAAGATGGCTAGACACATGTGCGAAGGGATCAGAATATAGAGTCCATTACCTGGTGTGGTGCACCAGATGGCAAGATAGCAAATCGTTCAAGATTGGGTATCTTTTGCATAGTAATGAGATACAAAAGGTGCACACAATTTAACATACATGCATGTATATACTTACACATTAATTTCAGCAATGTGTAAATAGCTAATATCAGCCGGAAATACACGTTCCTATACTGTCATTATATACGTGACTTTCTATATAGTAAATAGCAGTAGGATGCTAGGCCTACCTACATGTAGGTACGAGACAAACAGCGTCTTTCACGAAGCCACCCTTGGAACATCTGGGAACAACTACCACGTGGGAGACGCTATAGAATAACAGCTCTAGCATCTGATGCATGATGAGCCAGATACTTTGCTGCTTTTTACAAAGTACACTCTTTTTACCCTTTGCCCTGCGCCCGAAGCTTTTTGGTACATTTATTGATAGGGAACGTCGGAGTTTTACAACGTTGGAATCTGTATAGGTTAGGGCAAGCCTAATGGATTCAAGCTTGAACTATTTTATTTTAAACTGCAGTTCCAACCAAAAACGTACCCTAGTTCACTCCCTTTGAAAGCCATATGATTTTACCCTCGAAGCCGGGCATTTTTCTCCATTCACTTTCATCGACGCGCCTTCCTGTATGGAGCTCAGTGACGATCTGTATGATGCCCTTTTGGTGTAGATCTTCTGCAAAATCTGTGGCATCCAAAATTCTCGTTATAGGTGTCTTTTGACATCTTTGGGGGTTGCGAATTCCACTCTTTTCGCCTCTTCCCTTACCCATCCCAAGCCTTGTCACCCGTCCAACATAATCCCCGTTTTTCGGTACAGGCTCAAGATCGCAAGCCTGGGAAACGAAAACGTCAATCACATAGGTCTCTTGCAGGCAGGATATCCCGCAGAAAACAACATAAGGTGTATGCCCTGGCCGATAAACCCGGAGTTCAGTTTCTGGTTTTAGCCCGTTCGTTTGTTTCTCTGCTGACATGGATACGGCCATCCCACCAGTTGAAATGGCTGCGCTCCGAAGATCCTCAGAAATGAAGAAATCCGGTGATTTCGGCGGGTCGTACAAGTACCGCATCGCCCGAGTGGGCTTTGCCATGTCCCCCAAGGTGGTATACCGATACTCCCGCGACTCATCGTATGCGAGAGTGGATGCGTTATCCACGAAAGGGCGAAGAGGGAAGTTGGACGAAAATCGGCGTCCGTGACCAGTGCGGAGGTAGATTTCTGCAATGCGATCCATGTTTGCATGATAACTGAGGAATATAGGATCGAAGGCAGTATAGGAGTTATCAGCCTATTAAGGGTCAGTACTATCTTCGCTGGGAAAATGAATCAACCAAGGATCCAACCATGGTAATTATCATGAACCTGTTCAAAAAGCCCATCAAAATATTGACGTGCACTTGTGGGATACAGGCTATCTGGTTGATTCTCGGAGAAATCAGGGATATTGCCCCATGGATAACCATGCCCTTGTTGGAGAGAGAATTCTTTCTGACTCAACGCATTCGCGATTTGTCGATGGTATAGGGCGAACATGCCGACTTTTTCACTCCACTTGGGGTTGCTTCGACCATCAACCAGCTCCTGGTAACGCTCCACATATGGAGACGTGCCCGACTTGTTAGTACCATTCAAGGAGAAAGCATATTTCAACGGATTCTTCCGTGTCTCACCACTGGAGTGAACGTAGAATTCATCCAAAAAGATCGATGGTATACCAGCGTCGGAAGAAGAGGGGTCACTTGATTCTGCAGCAAATCCATTCCAGTAGGGGATAGGGAAATCAATCAGTTCCTCCACGTATTTCAAGTATGCGCGGTGCCAAAACACAAAGGCTTCCTGGTAGTGGAGGCACCACTCGGCATCTGAGGAGTCTGTTAGTACCTGCACCTTTCTAGAAAACTTCAACTTTCAAGGAAGACATACGAAGCAGCCCGAGCTCCTGCCATGGGCTGTTTAATGATCGAACTTTCAGGATATCGTCCAACTTCTCCCGATAGACTTGAATCTCTTCTTCCGACAAGAGAAGAATATCTTTCCTAATCCTCAATTGCGTCTTCGAATCCTTCGCTTCCGGGATCACTTCCTGGTGTTTAAGAGAATCTTCGCCGGATCTCCGAAAGCCTTGGTTTGCCCATAGACGTATTATCTCCAAAGCTTCTTCCGGCCAGAAGTGATTTGGGTTCTTGGTAATTGGCATGGAGCGGGAGCGGAGGTGTTGGTAAATGGTCACAATATTGGATTTGACAGACTCCAGGGAAGAGAGGTCCAAGTGGAGATGCTTGGGAGCGGAAGGGCTATAGTCGTGCATTTGCGAAGTCCAATGTCGACCAACAGCCTCAGGGTCTGAATCGACTATCCAGAACGGCCGACTGAATAGATAGGCAACATGGAGGTCCCATGTGGGATACAGAGGAATGTTGAACTTTGTAGATGCCATTGGCGTGATATCGCTGTAATATGGTCACTTCAATGGTTCCACCCTGATATAGAAAAAGAGTCAACAGACTAGTCTCATCACGCAAATGAGATGCTTTTATAGTTACTCACTACACCATTCTCGTATTACTTATTTGTTATTTCCATTTGTGATCCAATTCCTTATCGGTAATAATATCATATTACTTAGAGAGACACGCAAGACCAGTGTCTCCTGCATGCATCCTATTTAGGATGTTTACTTGAGTTGAGTGCATAAGGGTGTTTCGTTGAATCACTCCATCCGTATCCCTGCCCAGTGGATGTACACGATAAGGTTGCCTCTAATCGCCCCACGTAATGCAACTTCCTATTTCGGAGGTCCAACGACATTCGGCTTCAAATATTCCCGGGAATTCCGGCTTGTCCGGCTTGTCCCTTGCAATTGCGTTGCTTAACTTATATTTCGGTTGATTTGGGTTTCTGGTCCACAGGTAATCATCTATAAGGGATTGATAGACCTTGCAGTACTCTTCCAATCCACTTCGGTTATTTCCATCCTCAAGCAAAAATGTGTCAAGACGAGACCGCTCTTAATGGCTGGACCAGCGTACCAGCTAACGCTGGCGCTATCTTCAATGAACAACGTTTGATCAATGAACCTGAACCACTTTCGCTTGATCAGATCCCGTTTCCATATGATGATTCTGCAGTCGGGAAGACACTAGACTACGTGAAACGGGTCCTTCATCACGAGACCCTTAGCCATTCAATGAGAGTTTACTACTATGGTGTGTACTATAATGGAAACTGAGATATACCAAGGCACTATACTCATCCTATCCAGGCATGGCAATCACCAAGCTGCATTTTCCGGACATCTTCGCCAAACTTAGCCCCAGCACTTGGGCCTTGACTACCTTGCTGCACGATTTGGGCACTGCTGAAGAGAACCTGACTGCGACTCAGATGTCTTTCGATATATATGGTGGTATCAAGGCGCTGCAAGTTTCGAAGGACTTTGGTGCAACTTCCGATCAAGCCGAAGCCGTCGCCGAAGCGATCATCCGCCACGAGGATATGGGAGTTGACGGCACCATCACCTACATTGGTCAGTTGATCCAGTTAGCTACGACCTATGACAATACCAGCGTTCATCCACATGTGAGGAATTTTGAGAACATGGTTCATCCGGCAACTCGGGAAGAAGTTGTCAAGGCCCATCCCCGCCTGCTCTGGAGTGAATTCTTCGCCCGTACTATTCGGAAGGAGGAATCCATTAAGCCTTGGTGCCACTCAACTCATCTTGTCAATTTTGCGGAGGAGATTGAGGGCAATACTTTGATGAAGAAATGGGAATAAGAAGATCATTGTAGAGTTAGATCGCATGTCAAGATATTCTGTTGGCCTTCCTGTCTTGTAGCAACAACCTGCTCGTATTGGGGACCAGATTATTTGCTAGGCTATATATACATCACCCAACTGTCTTCTGATACAAAACCGTTGATTAGGATATAACCAGTGGTAATGATCGAGCAAGTATAGATTAACAAGTGGGTCTGATTCCATGGACCCACTCCTTAAAACTTCCCTTCCTGGAATACTGTTGGCAGTACGGATTATATATATACATAATATCTAGGTAACTATATAGATAATATATGGATATGCACACACCTGGGCACCTGGGCAGTGTACTGGCATGACGTAATCTTACGAGTTACCTTGGGTACCTAGGTAGGCAGACGGATACATATGTATACATATATAGCAACACTCCACCAATTTCCTTCTTTCCCCTATCATTTGCTTTCCTTGATCCTCTCCCCGTCGAGATCTATATTGACATAATGCGCAACACCCGGCCGTCCCCCACAGCCCGCAAGTTCATTCGCGACAATACCTCAGCAGACCCGCCAAGGCCGTCGTTGTTGCCCTCATCTGACAACTCTGCCGAGGATTCCTGGCCTCAAGACCCTATCCGAGACAAATATTGCTTCTTCTACGGGACATTGATGGATCCAGATGTATTATCCAGAGTCTTAGGATCGTCAAAGCCACTACCTATAATGCGCCCTGCTAGGATTATTGGTTACGAGATCAAACTTTGGGGCCCATACCCTGCTCTCGTCGATAATAAACCACTTCATCCAGTCGATGGAATAGTGTGTGGCCTCTTATCGCCGACGCAACTTGATCGACTTGCCGCCTACGAAACGGATAAATATCATCTTCGAGCTTGCTTGATTAACGTTCTGAATAATGACGGTAACACTGAAAAAACTATCGAGGGAGCCTCTTTCATGTGGAATGGTCGTCAGGATGAGCTTCGGGAGGGTACTTTTGACCTGAAGCAGTGGAGGAAGGACAGACAGCTACGCAAATTGGACTGAGAATTACAGAAGTGCCAGGTTGGTTATCCGATGCTTTACGCCAGTGCTGGGCCTATACACGAACAGGATGTTTAGTTAAGAATTCGAAATTTGCTTTAAGCCGTTTTGCTTCAGAAAATGTTGCCTTGAGACCTCGTGCTTGGACTTGGACGTTTCCAGAAACTGGTACCCCAATAGCACACCCTCCGGACCGTTGATGGCCTCTCCTGGAACAAATTCAACCATTTCCACATCCATATGACCGATTTAAAGCCTTGGCCCTTAGATATCGCCGCACTACCAGAGCTATCCCAGAAAGGCGCATGTCAGACCGGACTATCCTACGCGCCTCAAGATATTGAAGATATCCAGATCTACGGAATCTATCGTGGTATTGAAGTTATCATCGAGATGGACATTCCTCGCCACACAACATCCATTGCGTTCGCATATCCAGAGCTCATCACCGCATTCCGTCAACAGTCATGCATGATTATTGCTCGGAATCCCTTGCGGACAACTCAAGCTTAACTCTACGCCAGTATACAATTTTGTCACCAAACTGTTCGATGATGTGCTGCCCAGACTCTCCCCATATTCGGCATATTCCCATACCGGCGGAGACGAGATTGAAAATAGCGATTACCTTCTGGATGACACCGTCAATTCTAAGGACATCGCAGTCATCGCCCCTTTGCTTGAAAAGTTCATCGACCACAGTCATGACTTCGTCAGGAAAGCAGGCCTTGTACCAATTGTTTGGCAGGGGTTGCTTCTCACATGGAATATCACCCTTGGGAAAGATCAAAAATCAAGAGTTGGTCCGCAGGTAGGGCTTTCCTCCACGGGACCACTTACGCTGACTGAGCTACTCACGTGACCATATCACGCTCAGGGGCTCTGGTAAAAGCGGCATGAGCCGAGGACGAAATGGGAAAGAGGAAGCCTGGAAGTTGCAGAAAACCGCTAGCTACTCCGTACACAATGCTCTGGATTCCAGTGATCTTCGAGGGCTGGCCCGGAGATCTGTGATCTACTGGATAGTACGTGCAGAATATGCATGTAAACTCAGTTCTCACCTTACCAAATATCGATATTAGCCCATTAGCACACTAGTAATTCCCTCCCTCGATCTGTTTAGCTGCCTGGTTTAGCAAATCATTAGACAAAAAGAAGAGTATCACAAACATTTGGAACACACACAGTTGTTTCAGGTCAGCAGTAGTGGTGTGAACATGTAACATGTAAACAATAGTTAACCAGTCACGCTGGGGCTAGATTGCCTCCTGAGCCACCGCTTCTTTGAACTCCCCGCCCTCGTCCTCAACTTTCTCCCTCCCAACCTTCTTCCCCCTCCCCCTTTTACCTTGAAAAGTCCCTTGGGAGTTCGAGTCAAGATGGATCCCAACAATAACAATCGCAACAACATGAATTACGGCTATGACCGTAACTACAACGCCAATAACCGCGCCTATCCCACTACCCCCTCCGCCTTCCCCCAGCCCATCTACCAGACTCAGGGGGCCCAGGACTACGTCGACCCCTCCAATCCAGCTTACGCCCCGGGTTATTTTATGCCCAACCATTACCCGCCCCAACAGGTACAGCCGCAGTATGTCCAACAGCAGCAACAGCAGCAGTACGCGCAACAGCAAGCGTTGCAATCGCCCCAGCCCGCCTACCAAGCACGCCCCGGCTACCCTGACGGCACCAACGGTTTGATCCAGCAATTTTCCAACCAGGACCTCAACGCGAACCGTGCAGGGTTTTTCAATAATCGCGCTGCTTCACCAGCCCAGCGGCCTCGTACCGCCGGTGGCTCCCCCGCTCAAACACAGGCCCAAGCATCACACTTGATCCCCCCCCCGTGCCCCGCAGCCCTCGTCCAATCCCCGAGAACGAAGAGTTGCAACGCTTCCCGGATCGGTACTCCGAGAATGTGCACAAGCGAGGCAAGGCAGCAAAGGAGCTGGTGACTGTGTTCTTCCACGAGAATATCGAACGGGCCCGTGACCGTAACATGCGGTAAGTATCCATGCCCCAAATGGAAGCCCTGGAATCTTGTTCTGGACTTGTGGCTTACGCCTATTATGTTCGCCCCTACAGATCGGCGGAACTTGACAAGACAATCCGTGAGCCCAGTATTCCCGTCGAAAAGAAGCGCCAGGATGCCGACGGGATTGCCAAGAGAGAGTCCGACTTCCTTCGGTTCCTGCGCACAAAGGAGACACCGGCGAATTTCCAGACCATCAAGATTATCGGAAAGGGTGCTTTCGGTGAGGTCAAGCTCGTGCAGCGCAAGACTGACGGCAAGATTTACGCCCTCAAGTCGTTGATCAAGACCGAAATGTTCAAGAAGGATCAATTAGCTCACGTCCGTGCCGAGCGTGATATTCTGGCGGATTCGAAGGATAATCCTTGGCTTGTGAAGCTTCACGCATCGTTCCAGGATGCTGCGTACCTTTACCTGCTGATGGAGTTTTTGCCCGGTGGTGATTTGATGACCATGTTGATCAAGTACGAGATCTTCTCTGAAGACATCACACGGTTTTATATGGCTGAGGTCGTGATGGCCATTGAGGCCGTACACAAGCTTGGTTTCCTTCATCGGTAAGTGGTATTTGGTTTTTTATTGCGAGGACATTGGCCTGTGCATTTTTCCTCTCCCTCTCTCTCTAATGAGGAGTAAGGTGCATATGCCAGCGTAAAAGACATCCCATACTAATGAATCTTTCTTTGGCAGTGATATAAAACCTGACAACATCTTGCTTGACCGCGGTGGACACGTCAAGCTCACTGACTTCGGTCTGTCAACCGGAGGCAAGAAAACCCATGACAACGCTTACTACCAGAACCTTCTCAAGAACTCTACTTCCAAGGATCGGAACCGCAATTCTGGATACTTCAATGATGCCATTAATCTGACAGTATCCAACCGTGGTCAAATCAACACCTGGCGAAAGTCCCGTCGTGCCATGGCCTATTCGACTGTTGGTACTCCTGATTATATTGCTCCTGAGATTTTCAACGGCCAAGGCTACACTTATCTCTGCGATTGGTGGTCTGTCGGTGCTATCATGTTCGAATGTCTCGTGGGTTGGCCTCCGTTCTGTGCTGAAGACACGAATGATACCTACCGGAAAATCGTCAACTGGAGAGAGTGCTTGTACTTCCCTGATGAACTGGTCCTTTCGCGTGACTCTGAGGCGCTGATCCGAAGGTAAGTTCTTATGTGTCTATGCAAAACCTAAAAGGATCACCCATTAACTGAATTGTCTAGTTTCTTGTGTGACCCGGATCACCGTATTGGCAGCGAAGGTGGTCAGCACGGAGGCGCGACACAGATCAAAAACCACCCCTTCTTCAGGGGTGTCGTTTGGGACCAACTTCGCGGCATCCGTGCTCCCTTCGAGCCGCGCCTCAGCTCGAACATCGATGTGTCGTACTTCCCCATTGATGAGATTCCCCAGGAGGATACCAGCGCGATCCACCGCGCCCAGGCCCGTGCCATGCCGGACTCGCAGGAAGCCGAGATGAGTTTGCCATTCATCGGCTACACCTATAAGGCCTTCAATGCCTTCCAAACCAGTTAGGTTTGTTGTGTCCCGAGACTGATCGGTTCTTGGGGGTAATGGAAGCAAGCAGGGCTTGCATCCTTTGTCCCTCAATGGTTTTTTCTTTTGTCGGTCAGAAAAAGACTCGGTTTTGTTTTCACCTCGTTACACATTATCATTGAGCATATCAGCGCGATGTTATTTTCAAATCATGACCCATCTTCGGTTTCACTTGTCGATACATATGTATCTAACGCCTTGCATCCTTCATAAGACGATACACACACTATTTGTCTCTTCGGGGAGACCCAGCTGATTTTAGGATAGTCAGGATATTACCTTTAAAAAATTTAAAATGCACTTGTCTTTTCTGACTGTATCCGCCCTTTTCACAATACACGATCTTCATACGCTCGGCGACGACTTCTTATCCGCGACTCTTTCTCCGGATTCACAGCCGAATGCGCTTTGAGACCGTAAAACAACGAGTGCAATGCATGTTAGTGCCTCGGCCGCAAGTAATGATTTGACTAGTTGTCCACCTCCAGGGCCGGGCAATGCTATGACTGAGTAATAACAGGTCTATACCTAGGTAAGAAACATTCAAAGTACTGTGGTTGGCATGTTGAAAGCGAGTCGCTGGAGAATCAGATAAAAACTAAATAGCAATGACCCCGAAACGCCTATCCTGATCCCGCCATTTTTTGATGCATGTCTGGAAGAAAAGCAGAGCAAGACAGATAAATGAGCAATAGGGGCATCACATTAGAAAACTTAAGGGGAATCACAACAAAAATCTCAGGCCTGCATGGGCGCTAGACCAGGCACACCACTGAAGATTTCCTCCCGCTCAGTCTTGAACATAACCTGAATCCAGAACTCCTTGCTATCCTCATCGAACCAAGTCCAGTAGCGTTCATCCCGGCGATCAATTTCCCTAGCCTGCAGCTTAAACGCACAAGTCTGGTAAGGCTCCGCAGCAACAACCAAGTACTGGTACTTATTATCGGGCGTCTCAACCTGCTGCTCGAAAGCTGACATGAAGCGCACACGGGGCGTAACACCAGGCGTGATCTCCTGGAACTGCAGCTGGAACAGCAAGCCCTGCTGGCGTGTCAGAGGGTCCAAAATCTTGGTGATTTTGTATCCGGGCCGGCCAATCTTGATCAGCTGCTTCTTGACCTGCACTCCTGCAACGCCGGGCATAGTTCCATCCTGGGCCTTGCCTTCGCGCGCCTCTCGCGCCGCTCGCCGGGCGAGGTTCGTTTGGTGCTTGCGTCCCTGTGTGTGGGCGAGGTACGAGCCGTCGTTCTGGTGTACTGTCAGGCATAGTCGGCACTCGAATGTGCCCAGGTGGTTCTTGAAGATGTAGGGGTCTTTTTCGATGTCGATTGTTTCCATGGCGAGCTTGCGCAGCCGCTCGCGTCGGTCGGCATTGGTGGCGGATTTGGAGGCGACACCGCCGCCGCCGAATTTGGAGCCTGCCCGGTTCTGGGGAATGTGTTAGCTTCGTCTGCTTCTAGATGAAGAGTATGGCAATGCACCAGGTCAGGGCGTACGTACCTGGTAATCCATCTTGTCGGCGCTGTAACTTGGAAGAAAGTTGGTGGAGTTTACGATAAGGTGTTTTGCGAAGGCGGTATCTGCAGGCATAGACCGCCTTCCTATCGTAATTAATATAGAACCATCAACTACCGCAATTAGTACTATGGCTGTGGCCTTGGTGCTTAGTCCATATCTAGATCTTCATGCGTTATGACAGAATTATCTATTTATAATTCCAAGGTTCTTCAGTCATTAAAGTACCGTCTTAGCCTTTGTTTCCCAATCTAAAGAACTCATAATTGGGACCTCCAAAGTATTTGGCTATAGCATCAGAATCGACCGCCTTCCTAGTAGAGATACTGCTTTACTTTGTATACAAAGATACGTCTCTTCATCAGCTTGTTTTTGTAAGAAAACCTCCCAAAAATGATTCCTAGCTGTATTGAGCCTTCACATATTATATATGCGGTGTTCTGTCTAGTATTACAAGGAATGTGCCTGGTCTTCAGCCATCAAGCTCAGGTCTGTCCAGGTGAAATCCCGTTGATTATATAAGCTTGCTGTTTGGGCGATATCATGGATCACAGTACAAAGTAGCTCTCACCAAAACACTTGAACAATTGACCTATTAGGTCTGGCTTGAGCTATGAGTGTCCCAACTGTAGGCCAACGACGGTCGTTTGATGGTCACTTATGTACTATTCGTTATGTGGGCACTGTCCAAGGGACCAGCGGTGATTGGTTAGGAGTCGAATGGGACGATGGAAGTCGAGGCAAGCACTCTGGGGAGCATAAAGGCGTCAGATACTTCTCCTGTAAGAATATCTCACTTATAGACCAGGATTATTGCTAACCAGGCTTCAGGCAAAAGCAAACATCCCACGGCGGGGTCTTTTGTTCGCCCCTCCAGGCCTTCAGACCAGCCTTTAAGCTTCCTAGAAGCCCTACGGGAGAAGTATGCTTCTGAATCCGAGAACAACCTTACCGGAAATACCTTGGACCGTGGAGCAACAGTTCAAGGCAAGGCAATTCAAATCAGCGGCAAGGTTGTTGAAGAAGTTGGCTTTGACAAAATCCGGAAACAGCTCGCCGAGCTCCAAGAGTTACGCATTGTCTTGCTTGATGGTCTACGGGTTGTCGGGGTCCTTGCGTCCTACGACCAGGATCAAGTCTCACATAGTGAGGCAGCACAGAAGATTGGTGAGACTTGTCCCAAGATCACGGAACTTGATCTCAGTCGAAGCTTGTTGAGTCGATGGCGGGATGTTTGGGATATTTGCAATCAGCTTAAGCACTTGAAACGGCTGAAGTTGAAGTAAGTACCAAACTTGGTCATCTCATCAATAGTAGAGCTGACTGGAGAACAGCGGAAACCGGTTTCAAGCGTTGGAGGATGGCCTGGCCTTCAATGGGATCACTGAGCTACATTTAGAGGAAACCCTGCTTAGCTGGGATGAAGTATGCGCTCCACCCATCACAGATAATCTTGAGCAAAGCTAACTTCGGACATAGATTGCTGCCATTGCATGTCGATTCCCTGACTTGACATCTCTCACAGCATCTGCGAACCAGCTCTCTGAGATAACCTGTCCACTTCCTAGCACTATCACAACATTAACCCTCGAGCACAATGAGATGACCTCAATATCAGCTCTTCGGCATCTCGCCGCACTTCCAAGTTTGGAGCACCTCTCCGTTCGTGGGAACAGCATCAGCACCGCGAACCAAAACACCACAGACACAACTCCAGACTTCCAATTCCCGCCAACTCTCCGCTCCCTCGATCTATCCCGCAACAACATCAACTCCTGGACCATTCTAAATACAATCCCTACGGTCTTCCCAGGTTTAACCACCCTCCGAATCACCGCAAACCCCCTCTTCGACCAACCACCCCTCCCACCATCTGTCACAGAAGCCTCCAAACCAATGACCGTCGATGAAGCCTTTATGCTAACCCTATCTCGCTTCCCACCCTCCCTCACGACTCTGAACTACAGCGCCATCTCACCACAAGACCGCTCCAACGCAGAGATGTACTACCTATCCCTCATCGGCAAAGAACTCTCCGCCACGACCGTGGAAGAAGAACCCGCCATTCTCGACACGCACCCGCGGTATAGCGAGCTGTGCGAGCTATACGTCGAGCCGACTATCACAAGAGCAGTTGTATCGGGTTCCTCAGATGCGAGAGTCATCCATCCGCGGTCCGTAGCAGCGCGACTCGTCAAGATGGCGTTCCGTCTGCCACTCGGAAACGACAAATCCAATATCCAAGTCAAGGAGATCCCTGGCTCGTTTGATACTTACCAGGTCAAGGCACTGGTGTCGCGGCTCTTCGGACTACCGGCGTTTGGGTTCCGGCTAGTTTGGGAGACGGATGAGTGGGATCCGGTGGAGAAAGAAGTTGGCGAGGAGGTCGTTGAATGGGATGAGGATAGCGAGGATGAGACTCGACCTGATATTCATTCTGGGCTTGAGGCAATGGCCGATGGTCTCGATAAGAGCCGATTTTTGCGTAGGGAGGTGGAGCTGGTTGATTCAACGAGGGATGTTGGGTTCTTGTTTCAGGGTGAAGTTGGAGAGGTTAGGATTCGGGTTGAGATACTTGATTATGCCTCTACGAGGTAGTCTTCTGGGATGATAGCCATTCTACGCTTCGACATTTGGTCAAGATCTGCAGTATGTGTGAATGTTAACAGAGTTGATCTATGAATTTGCCCAATTGTAAACACAGTAAGCAGAGAATTAAATATATTCAAGCAGGTCCTCTGGGGTGTCGTCGACATCACGGCCGTAGCGATCGTGGGGTTGGATGTGGCAGACCCGACAGTGCCCATATGTATCGGCCCAGGAGGTAAACTCACGCCCGTCGAGCTCTAGGAGTTCGCTTTCGTGATGGAACGGATGATGTAAGGCGACCTTTATGCGAACATCAAGTGTCTGGGATTCAGCAACGAGGGTAGATTCAGCCGTTTAGACTTCGTCTGGTAGGTCTCTGGTGGGTACCTTCTCTGTCGATGGGACCACGCCTCGGGATCGGAGTTCAAGGACATAGGCTGGGCCGCTACATTTTGTTGTAGATACTCGTCCCGGGCCAGCGGCTGATTGTCTAGTACCGTCGACAATCCAGTAACATCTGCCCTAGAGCCAGATGTTCTTCTCGGCATCGCTCTAAAAAGCGTCTGTTCTATAGATATGGTAGTCGGCTACCCATGGGACCTTTATCTCGTCCACCACGATTGAATCAACACATTCAGTCATGATGATACAGTCGGCGCACATTTCGCGTCACCAAACATGAAGCGGGGCGCCTTATGTTGAGCGGATAGTCGCAGAATGCGCTGATCTTGCCCGATGTACAAAGATTTTGCGGTCTGTGGCTCTCGACAGCCTGCGACATGCCAAGGGAAGGGAAGTAGATCGCGTTCGTCGGTGGGCGACGTGGCTAAGAATCTGGCCAACTCTCTTTTGGAAGCATCCTTGTACGCCGTGCTCGTCACCAACATGTACCGGTTTCGAAGCCGCTTTACATACCAAGCTAACCGACAACGATGGCGCAACAGTTCAGGATTCACGGCTGCTGCATTGGCAGGGTTGTCGAAGTGCTGTGTTGGCCCAAGGCCCGGCTGGACAACTAGGTTTGCCATACTAGCGTTTGGACTTAGGTAGGTATGGTAAAAGAGTATGGTAGATGTGTGGATAAGAGAAAGTAAATGGAAAATGCAAACAGATAGTGTAACTGTCTCCGTTGTGCAGGCATTTTTCGAGCGGAGGAGCTTTCAGATGCGCTTCGAGCCGTGTGGGTGACTGGAGATCTGCAAAGCAACGAATGAAGATACTTATCATCGAGATCCCCGTGTGAGAGAGCCGGCGTTCTCGTCAATCTGCTCCAACGTCTGTGTCGTCAGGCCTTTACGCTGGAGCCAGAGTAACATGGAAGTCTTGACAGTCTCCAATGTCAGCTTTTCCCGGCCGAGCCTGGCCATGGCCATAATGATGCCCGCTCTTCGGCTAACCGATGGATGCGAGCGATCGATCCAGTAAGGCTTCTGTGTGGTTCGGTAGATGCGCAAAGACACATCCATCAGTCATTCTGGATGTAGCGTGGCCATTCCATTTAGCTTGGAAGGCAGTATAGCCATGCCAGAAAAAATGTTTCATAGAAACCTTGAAGGGGAAAACATATATAATCTCCAATATATATTTATATATACAAAGAGGAAGAGAGGAAGAGAGGAAGAGAGGAAAGAGGAAAAGAGGGAAAGAGGTGAGAGGAGATGGGGATGTTGACAGAATCCAAGTTCTAACTGTTTAGGAAGGTACTCTACCTAGGTATAAATAGGAAGGTGCGATGGCTACGCACATGTCCAACCTTGGAAGTGAGACTAAGGCTATTGTAGGTAACGTATAAAACATCTAGAGTGAGCTGAATAAAAGGCCTAACTTTTCTAATATTGTCCGATCAGATTGTATATCAGGTGAAGTGATGTTTTACTTGTTAACCAGATCCTAGTAAGACGTAAAAGAACTACAAAAGGATTTCAACTGACAGACATTATCCGGTCTATATGTACACAAGACAGGTAGAATCATCATGATCCCACATGTTAGGGGGAAGAAAAGGCCAAAACGCCGTGGTGCTTTGCTCGCTCATTGGCCAATCCCCTAAGCCCCCAATAGAAAAAAAAAAGAAAGGAAAAGAGATGTAAACTGGCAGAGATTGAGATCGTATCATTCAGAGCAAAAGAAACATAACGCCTGACCATGATGCTTTTGTTTTGTCGACCGCAAAAGAACAAGATGAAAACCCCGTGAGGACGCAGGATCGAGAGGGTGTAATGGCCCTTGGTTAGGAACTCATTATGCAAGGAGTAATGAAAGAGTATGAGGGGCATTGCAGACGCTTGGAAGCGATCTTGGTCACAAGAGAGTGGATTACCCGCGAGCGACCCACCATGAGCGGACTGCCATACAGCAAACTCGCTTGTAGACCTGAGTTGTGCCCTTGCCCTCGGCTTCTTCTTCGAGGAACTTCTGTGCGACAAAAAGCCTGGTCCCCGCCTCTTTCTCGGTGGTGTAGCCGACCTTGGGCAGGCTGTTGGGGAAGTCAGCCCAGCGCTGTCCCAAGTGACGTGCGACAGAGATGGAATAGATAATGTCACGGTTCTCGTATGTGTCCAGCAACTGTCGACACCGACCCAGAGTGTCGTCGATCTGCTTGGCCGAGCTTGCTTCGTTGTCGTAGAGTGTGAGGAATTCTCCAACCTGGTCCCAGAAATCCAATTGGCGGTTCTGGAACTGATCTGGTGTGTTCGGGGGATTAGCGGCATCCATGACCAGCTCCCGCGACAAGGGGTTTGAGTCCAGGTGGTTCCAAGTAAGCAATGCCTCGATTACGTTTAATCGGGCGCAAGACACACAGAGATTCCAGTCTCGCCCCTGTTGTCCAGTTTCCCCATCCGGTACCTGACGACATAACGACATGCTTTTCCAAATGATCGAGGCCTCGAAACTCTCTAGACGAGCAAGAGTTTCACCGTCTTGAAGATCCCACTCATTGAACGCCATGATCAAGGCCGAATAATCTGCCATAAGCTGAGAATCGGCCATGAGGAATGAGAGAGCATTCTCTGAATACCAGCGAACCTCAAGAAGCTTGTCAATTGCAGGTGCGTAGGTGGCCAGGAAAACTGCCTGGATCTCTTCGAGACGGCCGGGTGGAAGAGTTCCGACGGGGTGGGGAGGAGGAGGGGCGATTCCTCTCAAAGAGAAGAGGTCATTGATATAGAGGTTTTTGGCTTTGGAGAGTGATTGTTAGCTACCCATGCGAAATACTGCAATGCGGAGATTCAGAAAACCAATAATATGAACTCACCTTTGTATGAAGGGTCGGAGCCCTGTTGACGTTGTACACCGGCGTTCTGCATTTCTGTATGACTGGATGGATGGGCCGTAGCCAAAGAAGAATCAATGGAAGCTGCGTGATCGTGTTGGTCGGCAGACGCAGTGGGCGATTCGGAGTGAAGGGAAGGTGCGAATGGCTGAGACGACGCGGGCATGTACCCGGGAGGCGCAGAAGGGTATGAAGGATATGAAGGAGTTGATGAAGTAGAAGGGCCCTGGGGATTGACAACCAGCGAAGGTGGTGGGTTAGGGGCTGGTTGGATAGCCGATGGTGTAGATGCTTGAGTCCGAAACACAGGATCGTAACCTAAACATTCACGTTTGCTTTTCACGCAATTTCTGCAGACCGGGTGTGCTTCGTCACACTAAAAGAGAGTTAGAAGTTGAAAATATCCCAAATATTCCAAAATAAAAAACCGAATGGAAAAAAAAAAAGTTGGAGATTGAGAGGGAGGTGGATTTAAGCGGACAAAATAAATGGCGGGGTCTGGCGGGCACAAGCGAGACTCCGCCCCGCGAAAACTACTTTGCGCTTACCTTGATTCTTCGTTTGCGACAAGTCAAACAACCGGTTTTTGTGCGTCGCTTGACTTCTTTCTTGTGTCTATTGCCTGACAACATCTTGTTCGGGTCACCCGGGAGCTGATATCGCATTTGCGCATTCCCCATGTTGGAAGGATATCCAGCCATGTATTGCCCCATAGAAGCCATTGGAGGCATATTGTTTGGGAGCGGCGATCCAATCGGTGCCTGTGGCACCTGTCCTTGGGAACCGGAATTGTGATACATGTCGTTTTGCTGATAGTGTTGCGGCTGTGCCTGAAACTGGTGGGTATGCGCTTGCGGTGACTGCTGGCTTCCTGGTTGTTGTGATTGAGCAGGACTATGCGAATATTGGTACGAACCATTGGTCGCATGATAATCAGATGCACCATTCACATCCCCATTGTCATGCCCACCCGTAGAGTCTGCCATGCCGGCGTTCGAATTGTGATGATCCAAATGACTATTGTCGCCAAAATCATGGCCATCCATTGTTGGGATATCATCGGTTCCAATCGCTGGCAAGGAGTGGTCGAGAGAGGGGAGGCTTGTATCAATGGCAGGCAGTGACATATCGTGGGGCGCAGATGAACCTATTGAAGGCAACGCATCAAAGGAGTGCAATTCTGAATCATCAAATCCATTTGACGTGTCCATGGCTGGAAGAGATGGATCAATCGCTGGAAGTGATGATTCAACAGACGGTAAAGTCACATCTGGACCTCGTGCTGGCTGGGTGACTTCTCCTGGCTGATACGTGTTCGCATCGTGTGAAGGGCCCGCGGTGGACGAATTTGGTTCTGTTGGCACTTCTGGTGTGGCTGGTACATCTGATGTTCGTGGCACTTCTGGTATTGGTTGCACCTCTGATGCTGTTCGTTCGACCGGCGCTTCTGACGGTGCTGGTTCGGCTGGTTCGGCTGGTTGTGCCGGCGGCGCTACCGGTTCTTGGCTTGTTTCCATTGGGGGTTGGTTTGTTCCCACTGGGGGCGGCTCATTCTGGGCTAAAGGTTGTGCTGTCTCAACAGCTGGCGCATTCGGTTCGGTCGCAGGATTGGTGGATTCGCCAGGCGGGGCGCTCGAGTCCGTCGGCTCCGCCATATTGGAATTCGCAGTCCCAATGAAAGTATGGATCGGATGGGAAAACCGGTAGGTATTTTGCAAGTAGGCTTCGAAGACAAGGTCTTGAGTGAAGGTCGAGTATTCGAGTATTTGAGTAGGCAAGGTCAAAGGTCGTCTGGTTTGCGGCGGAGCGAAGAAATCACACCAGGTCGAACGGATGGGGAGTTAGAAATCATTTATTCCCTATGGTCTGCGGGGTCCAGCATTCGTTAGCCAAAATATTCGACCAGCAATATCGTGAGTGTTCTGCAGCGGAGAGTGCTAGGGCGCGGTAAAGGCAGAACCCTCGGTGTCGATCATAAGTATCGCCAGGAACGAAGCGCCGTGCTAGCGCAGGCCCTCCGTTTTCCACGTCTTTAAATCCGATCGGCGAATAAACCATGCGTAGGACATAGTACTGAGCGCAAGGACCGTGCATTTGTACGGATTCCCGTATCGATGATATAGACACCTCGTGGCATGTCCAGATATCCTGGTCAATTGAGGTTTTGTAGGTCGCATTCGCAGTGGCCGACCAGCCTCGAATGCAACCTTCTGTTCACAATGCCACGGGGTCACGTAATAGCATCACAAGGTAGAATCCAGCACTCAATGACCTCGTTTGGCAGTGGGAATACTGAACAGGGTATCGCACAGGGTGAGGCTCCGGCGCGAGATGCGCATGTCGAGGGAATGGCAGGGCTGCGGGGATCACGACATGCTCGAATTTCGAAGACTTACCAGGTAAATAGATTTGTATATTTAGATCGACAGAAACGCAAATCGCAAGGAGACTATGCAAATGCGAGGGACGTCGGTCAGGCAAAGGGCGAAAGAGAGGCTTAAGGAGCTTTCCTTTCCGGCGTTGAAACTCTCCGCTTTGATTGTGAAGGGAAAAAAAATTATAGTGGCAAACACCGCTTTCTACCCCAACATGGCTATATTCCGAGGTTTTATACTTGGCTTTATTTACATCTACACTTGGTTTATTAGTTTTCTGAATATTTTGCTGATATTATGTCTTATCTTAAATTCAATTAATAGGCTTGAATTAATAGTGTTGCACTCAGCCGTTCTAGTCAAAATTAAGGGACGAAATCCATGAAAGCTATAGATTGTCCTGGGAAAAGGCATGGCATGATTCAACGATACATAACCAAAGGTTCATGCTTCAAATTTGCATGTGTACCAATGAATTGGGGGTTTTCATTTGAAGACAGGCTGTCAACGCAGTAAGCTTAGGCTGCAAATGGTCCTCTGGATGAATGGGACCGATGTGTACATCCTGTGGAGCGGGAATTCTGCCACAAGTCTTTTGTCGAAGAATTTGGTCCATCTCTGGCATCGTTTGGCACAGAGAAGGCCGTAAAATTGTGTGCCTTTTGCTTGAAGCAACACAGTTACAGACTTGCAGACTTGCAGACTTGCAGGGCCATGGGCCACGGCCAACGGATTGGAGTCGGATGTATAAGGCCCCACGGGCAGTTGAGATGATCACGCACATGGGCATCTCAATTTGAGCCATGACAAGGAAGTTTTGTGGATACACACATCCTCTCAAGGTGTGATTATTTCCTCATTGCCTTCGGCTTGCGTTTCTTGAAGACGACACCGGGCGCAGCATCTTCACTCTGTGGCTTCTCTTGAATGACAGGTTCTACTAAGGATTGAGCGGGCTCTTCAGTCTTGACCGTAACTGGCCCATTCGTCTCTTGGGCCTCTGGCTTGGTGGGATCATCTTCTGTCTTTATGGTTGGGGCGGTGGGTTCGGTGGCTGTCTCTTGCTCATCAAGTTCGACTTTCGGGGTGAAGGTTTTTGTCCTCTTGATATCTTTGGTGGATGCAAGCAGGTCATCCAGGCCTTCTTCTTCTTGTGCACCGGGGTACTGCCTCATCCTCGAGCCCCAACCTTTGTTGATAATAGGCTCAGGCGCATGTTCATCCCCCTCCTCTTCACCTTCAAGTTTGCGCTTGCGTATTCCAACTGACTTTGTGGGGCCGTCTAATCCCTGCTTGGCCTCAATGACTGTCTCTGATGTCGTCTGCCAATCCCCCGCTATGGCCATATCGGCGCGGAACTCCTGGGGGACGGCGACTCCCATTGCCGCCAGCTGTGCTATCTGTTTCTTTCGGTCCTCTAGGGAAGCAGGCCGCTCTGCGGATTTGGGGGCTGGGGGTGGTGCCTTTCCTTTCGCACTGTCTTTGTCAGTGGAGGACCCGCCACCGACGGCCTTTCGCAGTCGCTCGACTTCGGCTTTTGCGAGCTGTGAGTCTCTTTGTTTTTGTTCATTGTCATTGTGGATTTGTCTCAGGAAGCGCTTGAGGCTGCCTTGATGTTTTGGGCTAGCTTCGTGTTGGGTCTTTTCGAAGGGCGTGTCACGGATGAAGACCTTGCACTGCTTGCACCAGTAGCGCGGCTGTGAAATGGTTAGCGGGGTTGTAGACGGGTGAATATACACACTTACTGCTGATTTCCAGAATTCAGCCATGATGGAGTGCTGGGCAATAAGATAGGGTTGATTGAGACTATGATCGTATTGCCTGGCAGAAAACTACCTAGGTACGTAGTTGGCCCCACTCTGTTGGCCAATAGGGACTTCCCTTTACCTACAATGTACAAGGTCACTACATGACCTACACAGCTCTCTATATCTTCCTATTTGAATCTTCCTGATACTACTATGTCAGTGATCAGCTGAAGATAAAGACTAAATTTTACTGTAAGTGAGACATATTCATAGACTCCGGATGCAGTGTCTGTTGAAACAACCACTGACATATTTATTTATATAGAGTACCTAGCCAGGAACTCTATTCATTTCTTTAGTATACCTCTCTCACTGCTCAAGTCAAGTCAGAGCTTAGTCCTGGATGAGCTCGAAGGTCAAGGGTCATTTCCCGATATAATGTATTATGCTATCGAGTTAACTTTGCCCAATACAGTTCAAAGGTCCGCCTGTTCCGGAACTGGGCTCTTCAGCTTTCCAACTTCAAGAGCCGTACGGATGTTCCCAATTGTCCATTCTTCCATGGCGAGCATTGTCTTTTGGCAAGTCAGTTGTATAATATCTTTATGGGAAGACACATAACTCACCTCACTGGTCCAAGTGCCCATATGGGGAACCAGCATTACATTCTGGTTACTGAGCAGCCCAGGATGAATCCGAGGCTCTTCCTCAAAAACGTCGAGCCCAGCTGAGAACACTTTACCACTATCCAGAGAATCAACCAGGGCAGCCTCGTCCATCACAGCACCGCGGGCAGTGTTGACAACTACCACGCCGTCCTTCATCTTATTGAACTCGGCTTTGCCGATGATATGGCGTGTGTTTTTCTCCAAGCAAATTAGTATCAGAACATAATTTGTTTTCCTTTGAAAATGGGAAACACTTACATTCAATGGCAGGTTCAAGCTGACCACGTCACTGGTGGACAAGAGCTCATCAAAAGAAACATATTGAGCACCCGCAGACATCTCATCACTGAGCTTGCGGCGATTATGATAGATGACCTTCATCCCAAAGGCTTCTGCCTTCTTCTTCAAATTACGTCCAATACCACCCATTCCGAGAATTCCAAGGACCTTTCCTTGCGGATCATGGCCGAGAGGAGGCGCTGGCTGGCCACGCCATTTACCCTCACGCAGGGCGTTCATACCGGTGTTGAAGTTGCGCAATGCGCCAAGGATGAGGAACATATTCACGTCAGCAGTGGCATCGTCCACTGCAGTTGGGACATTGGAGACCCGGACTGCGGGGTTGCGTGCACTGCAGGCATGAACATCCACTTGGTCATATCCGGCTCCTACAGAGGCTCCATCTCAGCATATAAACGTTTGAGTACTTGCATCCCAAGCTCCACGTACCACAGTGCGCGATATATCGGAGTGAGCTTGGTAGCACATTCAATAGCTCCTCGTCTACAAGCCCTGTTTGGACCACAGAGCCAATTGTTCGGTATATCGCAACAACCCCATCTAGCTTTCCATCCTTGCACTCTTGGATGAACTCAGCTCTGTTGGTTGCCGCTGATTCAACTAGCTCTGCCATTTCGCCCAATGCACTCCAGGCTGTCTGCGCACTGGTTTGAAGAATGTTAATGTCATGAAACGGACATCAATGGTGCAAAGGAATGGGGGTGAACACACTGATTGATATTACCGAGTTGTAGAACTTTAGGCTTGGGGCCGGTAGAACTCATTGTGATGTTATTGATAGTAGATGATTCTGTGTTAAGCGAGACAGTTAGTGATTTGAGCAGTGAGTCAATTCCAAGAAATTCTCCCTCCAATTCTTCGGGTCAAAGTATTCCGACGCCTTCTCTTGACATGTCTGAACTTACCGGTGAGCAAGCTCAGGGCCGATGTCCGATCGAGGCACCAATTGAGCTACTTGTTCAAGAGAGTACGAAGACACTAGATTCCAAGGTATGGAAAATAGACAAATTTGAGTTAATAAGAGCCATAATTTCATTCCTTATACTAAGCATCGACCGACAAGGAGAAAAAGTGCCCCGCGCTTATCGGGCAGTTCCCCGTCTTCTACATACCATCATGGCCCATCCCCGCTGTCATAATTCAAATCCCCCGCTGGCTTCTCAAACTTCAACCACTTCTCCGGCAGCTCATACGTCTGTCCTGCTACCGATACCTCCAAGAGCCACTGACTAAATTCTCGATACTCCCCCTTCGTCGCGCCAGATTCCGGGCCCAGATCGAAAAACCTTCCATCTTCGGTTCGGAATCCGGATGGCACCATATCAGCAGTAAGCAGATCATTCAGAATAGAAACGCCGCGACGAATCATGGCGTTCATATTATCGGAGTAACGCTTCATATAGTCGCCAACAGACTTGTCCTCTCGTCGTATGATATGATTATGTAGTTCGCTTTGGAGGATGACGGAAGCAGGATTGGCGCCCTCGGCGATGAGGCGGTCGCGCTCCTGGCGTGACAAAGCCGCGCAGTCTACGGGAATCTCGTAGACCATGGGCTCATCGTCCGAGTCGTGAGGAACCCCGTCGTCTCTAAGGTCTTGAGCTGCTTCGGAGTGTATCGCAGCCGAGCGTTGGTCGAGGATATTTTGTTCGTACATCGTAGGAACTGCGGTAGTTTTCTCCCGTTTCTAAGATGTTGGCTATGAGTAGTGCTTTTATCCTAGTCCAGTGTGATATTGTGTGGAATGAAAAAGTACGAGACCTCGGCGACTTCGCGTTTGCAATTTTCAAAACGAAACTCGCTACCGTTCAAGTAAATGTCTGGCCATGTGTACAATACAGTGCGCCGAGGGACCAATTCCAGGCTCACTATCCTTCAACGAGAATACGGGTCCAGTCAAACTTCTTCCAGCGCTTTCTGAATCCTTCAACCCTGCGGTCACCACGGTTCCAGCGTCCTTGTCGTTTGATGACGTCCGGCGCAATATCCAGCATTCCGCCGATGATCTCTCGGGCAAAGAGATCCCCACGAGGCCAGCGGTGGCTGTCTTCCACAATATGGCCCAGGCCACCGTCTAGTTCAAACCAAACGTGGAAGTAGGGCATCTCCTTCACGAGGGTTCGGCGGAAGGCAGACCTGCCTAACCCTTCCTTTGATTTGGCAAGGGTATCGATAAGCTTGCGGTGCTGCGACCATTCCGACTCTGCACTGAGAATTGCTTCTTTGAAGAATGCTGGAGAGGTCTCTCCTAGACTGTAAGGTAAAGGCACAACTTCCATGGATGCATGTCGCTTGCGCTCTGGCTGGGCTGCATTCTCGTAGAATATCACGTCTCGACCTTGATCGTGGTACATACGCGTGAGACTCTTCATGAAGTTGCGGATTTCTTCCCACTCATCGTCATCACATTCCATCAAATTAGTGCGATGTTGGGTTGGCACGATGGTAGCACCTCCTTCGCTGACCTCGGGTTCGGTAGGAAGTGTGAGGAAGACCCTAGTCGCGAGGGATACCACCGGGGCAAGTGGAGGCGTGCCCTTGTCTTCGTTGTGACAAAGGGGGCAGTTGTCCAATATCCGGTTCATCTTGTGGAAGTCATTGATCGTTGAGTTCTTGAGGTCAATCTCAGATCGATGGACTCTTTTGGCTAGCTTGGACGCATTGTCGTCCATATATTCCAAACGGTTCTAGATATTGGTTAGCAGGGGAAACATGGGTCATCGCATATAACTCTAGGACTGACCTCAAACTTGGCATCACGGCCAATTTGATCCGCCAACCGCCGGCCCTCTCCGCCGGGTTGGCCACGGGTTTTGCGCTCTTCTCGCACCATATCCTCAATGGTCATATCTTCATTTGCTTCCACCTGGCCTCTTTCCCGGCCTCTCTTAGTATCAATGGCTTTGACCTCATTCCTTGCGCCTGCTAGCATCGGGTTATGCATAACATCAAGGACCACGACATCGGATTCCTTGCGGTTTGACATTGCTGCTGCGGCTGTATTGTACTGTTCCTCAAGATTGGCGGCATCTGGTGCTTTTCTGAGCTTTGCCTTCATCATCTGGGCTTTCAGACGATTCAATGCCGTCATATCGAGGTGACGGCTGGTCTGCGGAGGAGGCGCGGTGTCTATTTTCTTGCCTTGGCCTTCAGCGTTGAGTTCTTGCTCTGGATCACGAAGATGTTCGCGCGGGTCTCTTCTAATATCACTTTGCAGTTTCCTTTCCTGGAACAGCTCCCCACTAGGTTTATCTTTACCCACGTAGGCCTTGCCATATGTGTTGCGCCGGTCAAGCTCAGTTTCCTCCTCCCGGGCGTCATCAAAAGAACGAAGGTCGCCAAAACGCTCGATAGCAATGTCGTCAATAGCCCTGCCGCTTTCTTCCGCCTCTCTGTATACGCCTTTGAGTTTCGTCATTCTCCACTGTGACCCCGAATCGCCAATGGTATAGTCCACCTCATGCTGGGCAGGCTCATCTTCTATTTCATCGACTGTTTTTCCATCCTTGAGATCACGTAGATGGTCGTTGAGCTCCTTGTCGTGGATCTTGAGTTCGTAGTCTGCCGAAAGCATTATTGGTTTCGGCTCCTCCTGTCGCGTCGCATCTGGTCGATGAACATAATCAACGTCGAGAGCTGAGGGTGCCTCCATCCAGGCATCCCGTTTGATATTTTTTGGCTCCTCTTGTACTACCACTAGAGGAACACCTTCACCCTCGTCTTTGGAGTTCCGGTGATGGCGTTTATGGCCACGCTCGTCTCCTTGGTCGTCGGAACGACGTGAACGCTTGTGCCGGTGGCCGTCGTCGTCGCGATGCCGGGACTCACGTACTCGCTCGCTGTCCCGGTCGCGAGATCTGGAGGAATGTCGCCGGTGATGGTGGCTGGAACGATGGCGGTGCTGTCTCGAGCGCTCTTTGCTTCGGTCGCGATCACGATTTCGGTCTCGATGATGTCGCCCTTCGCTTTTTTCCTGTCGCTGCTCTCTCCCCTCTGCCAATGACTTCTCAAAATCGTCTAGAGTCATGGTGCTCCTGGTATGTGAAAAAGGGGGTGAAGCTGTAGCAAAAGGCAAAAGTTGGAATGACGTTTTTAAAATGCCGGGCGGTCCAGCCGTAGATCTTTCCCCGCGACAAAAAGATTTCGAGCAGAAAAAAGAAGCTTATCTTTCTTCACTTGTCTTCCACCCTCGAACAATACATTTCAACCACAGAGGTCTCTGTTTTTCGCTTAATCGAATCTTTCTTTTTACAAACTACCTTCACCATGCCATCTCCGGTGTCTGTGGTCTGCGTGGGCATGGCAGGTAAGAATGCTGATATGCTGATCGCCCCTCACTTATCTGCTGTGATCTAATCGTCAATATTATGAATTGAATAGGCTCAGGCAAAACTACCTTCATGCAAAGAATCAACTCCTATCTGCATGAAAAGAAGAACGTGCCGTATGTGGTCAATCTCGACCCCGCCGTGCACTCGGTGCCCTTCGAGAGCAACATCGATATCCGTGACTCCATTAATTACAAAGAAGTGATGAAGCAATACAACCTGGGCCCCAATGGAGGAATCTTAACTTCGTTAAATCTGTTCGCCACAAAGGTTGATCAAATCATTTCGCTCTTGGAAAAACGCACCTCTCCAAACCCCGAAAACCCTTCCGCAAAGCCAATCGAACACATCCTAGTCGACACCCCCGGCCAAATCGAAGTCTTTGTCTGGAGTGCATCAGGCAGTATCCTTCTCGAGACTATGGCGACATCATTCCCGACGGTCATCGCATATGTTATCGATACCCCTCGCGCAAGCTCTACCAGCACCTTTATGAGCAACATGCTCTACGCTTGCAGTATCTTGTACAAGACCAAGCTCCCCATGATCTTGGTTTTCAACAAGACTGATGTTAGGGATGCTGAGTTTGCCAAGGAATGGATGACTGACTTTGATGCATTCCAGCAGGCTCTGCGGCAGGAGGAAGACTCGGGCGCCTTTGGAGCTGAAGGCGGTGCCGGTGGCTTTGGCGCTGGCAGTGGATACATGGGATCCCTTCTGAACAGCATGAGTCTTATGTTGGAAGAATTCTATCGACACCTCAGCGTCGTTGGCGTCAGCTCAATGACCGGTGATGGTGTTGAAGAGTTCTTCGAGGCCGTGGAGACGAAGCGACAGGAATTTGGACGTGATTACAAGCCCGAATTGGAGCGCAAGAAGAAGGAGCGGGAAGAGCAGACAGCATCCCAGCGGGAGCTTGAACTTGGAAAATTAATGAAAGACATGAGTGTTTCTGGGTCAAGCCGGCAGCCCCCGAGAAAACCTGCCGAAGAGCCTGAGACTGTCAGTGAAGCCGAGGATGAAGAAGATGAGATTATCAAGCGCGGGTTGGCGGATGGGGAAGACAGCGACTATGAGGACTACGTGGGTCCTAACGCTGGCGATGATGAGGGTCTCTCCCAGCGTTACCAGGCGGCCCTGTCAGGTTCCCAAAGTGCTCCAACCGACCAAGACAACAGCTTCACAAGGTATCTGCGCGCGAGCAATATGCAAAAGTGAAGAAATCTTTCACGAAACAGAAGTCAACATTTGATGGGTCTTAATTGTTTTCAATCGGCTCTTTCGGTCTTAAGGAGTTTGTGGTCTTAGAGGCGCATTTCATTCATTGCATTCACACTAGTCGATATAACAGAATAATCAAATATTGTTTTGGTCTTATACACCCTTCCCTTCGTCTTGATGTAGTGGCACGAGGTTGGACCTTTGCAAACAAGGCAAACGGCACTCTAACTGCCAGGTATATGACGTCACCTGTTTATAATGCCTCAGCCTTGAAAAAAAGATCCTTTGGAAGCTTCATCATCTCAAGATCTGGTTTTTTTTTAACCTCAGAGCCACTTGAACCCAGCAAGAAGTTCTCAATACCATTTGGGACCCATACCAGCGAACTGCCATCATGGATGTGAGCCTATCCTACTGTCTCCAAAGCTATAGCAGATAGACTTCGAAACTGGAGCTAAAGCTAACTTCACAGGTGTTTCGCGCCTACACGTACTCGACGGCCGCATGGTTGTCGCTTCAAAGTTTACCTCTGATTACCGGGCCGAGCATGATGGTGACCATGCTGCTAGATGAGACTCGGCCTGTTTCCCGTATGTGGCCCACATCCTGAAAGTGCCGCGCGTACCCGTTTACGAGCCGTGCTAATCCTTCGCCAAAGCCATGGAGATATACTTCGCCCGATGCCTCGGCTTCAGCTTTCTCACTATCGCCGTTTTGACCGTGATGCTAACCGGCTCCGTCCCTCTGACGGCCGACATCAAGGAGTCTGTGACAACAGAGGAGGACGATCCCAAGGCGCCATACGCTGTGCCAACTCTGATGGTGACCTCTATCTTCCATGCCGCATGTGCATTCTACGCGTACACCTGGTATGTCACCGGTGGACAAGGTCTCTTTGCTGTTGGTGTTGCTGGATACTCTAGTATTGCGGCCATTGGATTGTGGTGTATGCTCTTTGCTAGCAGCCACGGCAAAATCAGTCGCCGTAACGGTGCAGACAAGAGGACGACGGGGTTCCCTTTCAAGAATTCGGAAGCAGCGAAGAAACATGGCAAGAGTCTGTAAGCTGCAGAGGGTGGGGATCAATACTGCGTCTAGCGATTCATTGCGAATAAATGGTAATATGTAACTCAATATCCCAATCTTCGAAATAATAGAAATGTGCTATACATTACCAATTGGAAAAAGAGAATTCATAGAAGCCCATAGGAGGCCAGGCATGATTTTTGTACCTGAGAACCTCATGATGATCCGAGCTTCCTTTAACCCCACAATGCCGCTTCAACCGTCCTTCTTCTCCTCAAAAGCAGCACGCCTCTCCACAACTTCTTTATGTAATTTACAAGATGGACTCTGAGCTGCGACTGTCGTCGCCCCGCTTGGGATCTTCTATACCGATAAACGACCAGTCTAATCTACAGTTGGGCCAATTTGACCCGGAATCGCAAACCTTCGGGTCATTCCGTCCCCCGACCGAAGCTGAATCACAGCTCCAGAACGCGACGCATGCGTTTATTCGTCCTCCGCGACAAGGCGAGCCTGCGACCAACTTCATCGCCACGTCTCAGTCCACACAGCACCAATCGCACCAAGTCCACCCTAGCAATGGACTTGCCTCGCACTTACAGCCGCAAGGGCAACCCTCCAGTGGTATACATCAATCGCAGGGCTACAACGATGGCATCGCTCATGCAGCGAATATGAGCGGTGCATTACATGGCGCTGCTGCTGGACAAATGGCGCCTCCAGCATCGCTGTCCCAGAACGAGCTAGCGATGGGAAACAACGCGCATCAAGCTAATAACAGCTTAACAACACTGCAGTCCTCAAGTCAACCGTTTCAACCGGACTTTATCGGGTTAGATCCTGGCCCTACGGATCCGGTGGCCTTCACTGGGCCTGGAGAGCTGCAAGGCTTTAAATTGGTGCCGAACCCTCCACATCTGGACTACTGGAGAGAGAGGTTGTTCAATGTCGATGAAATGATCACCCTGAGCGAAGAGGAGTATGCAGACTCCATTGTTGGGATTATTTCTACCCTACTGGGAGGCTGACTTGCATCATCCTTTTCTACAGATTCCAAACATACTTCCCCCACGTTGACAATGTATACTCTCATCGCTCAACACAGCGGTACAAGCGTAAACCCTTCGTCTCCCATTACTGGGACTGTCGACTCAAAGGACGACCGCCTGGAACCCCCAAATCCGATGACCCAGAAAAGAAGAAGCGCAAGCGTACGGCTAGAGAACGGGATCTCTGCCATGTCAAAATCAAAGTCGTGGAATACTTCCCGTCGTCTGAAATAGCAAATACAACCCATGCTGTCGAGCCCTTGCCATCTAACATCCTACCTGGCATGTATACTTTTTCTCTGAATGACGACCCTGCGATCCGAAATGCCCAAACATTCGGTATGCTCACGCCGAACCCTGGTCTACCACCAAATCATCCGGGATCGAATGGTGGGAGATATTTCACTATACAGCGGGTGAATGGTAATGGTGCCAACGGGAAGAATGACGGAGTAGGTGGTGGTCATCAACATACGCTTGAGGAGAGCGACCGTGTCAAAAAGAGTAGTGTGCAACGATATGTTCTGAAGGAAAAGAAAGACAAAAGGACGAGAACGGTATGTTGATCCTGTTTTGTTCATTTGTACCGACGTGCCCCCGCATGTATCCCGCCTACGTCACAAGTCTACATTGACTTCATGTTCTCACATGTCAAAGATCAATTCTTCTTTTTGTTCCCATTTCTTAACATTTTGAATTTTTCAGCTTTAACACCGAATTCACAATAGGACCGAGTCATGTCTCGAACAGGCCAAAAGTCATACCATACAAAAGCGACGGGCCTGGCCGCTGAAACTGCGATCAAACACTCCGCCGATGTTAATCTCAGGCTATATGGGAGCTGCTTCTGGTGAGGACCCCTCAGATTCGACTCGTTCTGACGAAAGCTTGTTGTGTATTGACTTGGCCTGCATGTTTATAGCCCCTTCGTTCAACGGGTATGGATTGCATTAGAACTGAAAGGTATCCCGTACCAGTACATCGAAGTGGATCCGTATGAGAAGCCCCAGTCGCTATTAGAGGTGAATCCAAGAGGACTTGTTCCTGCTTTGCGGCACGATGACTGGGGATGCTATGAAAGCAGCGTGTTGTTGGAATATGTAAGAGAGCCAAATAGGCAATTTCCCATTTCCTTCGCTGACCAATCCCTCGTAGCTGGAGGACCTGGGTGTGGGAGCTGCAATGCTTCCAGCAGACCCAAAGCTGCGCGCCCATTGTCGGTTGTGGGCGGATCATGTAAGTAGACAGACAACAAGTCTGTTCTGGTAATCACCACTGATAGCTATCCAGGTCAATCGGCATATCGTGCCGAGTTTCTACCGTATACTGCAAGAGCAGGACCAACAGAAACAGATCGAGAAGACACAGGAGCTGCGAGACGCGATGGAGAAGCTGCTCGAAGCGGCGCATCCCAAGGGGCCCTTCTTCATGGGCCCGCAGATGTCCCTTGTGGACATTCAAGCTGCCCCGTGGATCATTCGGCTGCGGCGGGTGCTGAAACCATACCGAGGATGGCCAGATGCTGAGGAGGGAACCAGGCTGGCCTCTTGGGTGAATGCAATCGAGACCGACCAGCATGTGCAGGCGACAACCAGCACGGACGAGCTGTACCATGACAGCTATGAGCGATATGCCCGTGAGTATCGCATGTCTCCTCTCCAAGGGCACTGCTCACACTCCATGTCACAGAGAACCGCCCAAACACATCCCAGGTCGCAAACGCAATTAACGCAGGACGAGGCCTACCTTAATGCAAAAGAAAACAGGTAAGTGACGGCCAGTGTCCTGGGACGAAAATTTATTGGCCAAATGTACATTAGCCTGTTCGAGCACCTCGATTGAAATTGAAGCCACCCCTCCCACTTGCATCAGGGCCTCGAGGACTGCGCATCGGCTGCTGCGGAGCTTGATTGTCGGAGCCGTTTCGCTCAACCTGCGGACGGCCACCTCTTTGTAGGAAGGGTGCATTTGACTTGGCCGAAGTAGAGGGATCGTAGAGATGCCTGGAGGACTTGCTCGAGGCCGACGAGGAATCTCTCTTCTGGTGATCTCTTCCGCCACCACGCCCTTTGCCTCTCGCTCTGCCCTCGCCTGTTTGAGTTTGACGAGGCGGGGTCGTACTGCCGGGCGATGATGTGCCCGAAGCTGTAGCAGATGGGCTTCCAAACAGACGTTCGCGCACTTCTTCGTACTTCCGCTGCTTCTCTTCCCGATTCTTCAGCGCAATAGCATGGCGCTCCTCGGGTGTTGGCTGGGGCGGCTTGGGTTCCTCGTCCGAGTCATCGTCATCGTCCAGTCCGAGTTGGCCAAGTCCAGCCGTTGTGGCACCAATTGTTCTCGAGGATGATGGGTTTCTTGTCACAAGCTGAGGTTTCCGACTCAGCAGTGTAACTGCGGGCTTGAAGTCTTGCTTAAGGGGAACATCGGCACGCGCTTCAACGAAGTGGAATGTTTCTGTGGATTCGCTGCAACCCAGTTCAGTCTCCGGAACAACCCAAAGAAATGCGGTAGGCGCTAGTTGACGGTTGAACTTACGCTTCAGCCCATAGCTGACGATTGAACTCTGCCTGTTCCGCCCTGCGTTGCGCCTTGGTCACCTTGGATGAGACTTTCTTCTCGGCCGGCGGGGTAGGCTTGGAGTCGAGTTTCTGTAAGCGATGACCATCAGCATGTCATTCATAATTCGCAAGCATTGAGTAGACTTGAATATCAGACTAGTGTCTGTCCCAAATGTCACGTAGACCCCTTGCTATTACATACATCGGCTTGGCTTTCCCATGAATCCTCCCAGGCATCGGGAACTGCACCGGAGTTTGCATTCATTGCACACAGAATGACGGTAGCAGGATTAAGAATAGAGAGGGATATCGAAAACAAATCTAATGAAAATATATGCTAATCACAAAGGCCAGCAATAATTTGTATGTTCATGCAGTAAATAGACTGGGGAAGAAAGAAGAAGAAAATTCATGCGAGAGTGAGCCCCCGGGGCCACCGCCTGTCGACCGGTGATCTCTCCACTCCCCGCGCCTTGAGGTTTGCGAACTTCTGAAACTACAAATCGACCATCTAACCCATTTTTGCTAATTTCCAACAATGGCGATTGGTAAGTCTCCCCTACTCCCTCGAATCTATACGATGTAGCCGAGAGAGCACAGTGGGCCCGCGATATCGATAGCGCTCCATACCCACATGTGCACCCGCCTCGTCTTCCTTGCTACAAACTACAAACTCGGGGTTACATCCATTAACAAAACCTACTAGACCCAAGAGACCCAGACGGCGACTCTACAATGACCTCTTCCGTCGAGTCCATCCGCCCCGACGACGGCACTAGAAGCGGCGCCCGCACTCCGACCGGCACCGGCCAAGCTTCCTCAGCCGGAGCTGATGTATCGGAGCTTTCTCCCCCTGGGTCCCAGACAAAGCAAGAAGCTGGTGCTTATGTCGGCGACATTGCGACTGCGCTGGAACAGCGCGGGGGACAGTCTACGGAGAAGACTTCCGACACCAGTATTGCGGCGTGGAAGAGCAAGCGCGCGCAAGAGGATTATCAGCGTGCGATGGAGTATGTCGTTGATAAGGATTTCAAACTAGGTATGTGGCTTTTGTATGTTTACTTGGTTTAGCTTGTGTCGTGCTCCGTCCATGGATGTCTGTACAGCGTGCTGACTAGGTTGTGTTCAGATGAATTTGGGGATCCTTTTGATGAACGTGACCTGGAGGAGAAGCTGCTATGAGTCTCTGCATGTTTGGGACTGTGCCACATGGGCAACATACGATATGAATAATGAGGTACGACTTGATCTTTAGCTTGCGGTTCTTTAGGTACATTTGGTCTACGATGAGCCAGCAGTCTTTGCTCACCCGTGAGGGGAATGTGTAGGCGGGATTGCTTCTGTTCACTGTCATACAGCATAGACGAAAGCTACTCCAGGCGAATTCCATGATAACTGGGAGTATTATTTCCTGCCACGGTTGTGCATGGCTTTGCCGGAAAGACATTCTGTGCCCGGGCTTTTGTCCGAGCTTTAGAGGAATAGATGTAGTAAACCCTCGGAGTCACTGTGTGACTCCAGCTTGCTTTCATTCCTGCGCTTTCCTGGGTTATCAATGCTTGCAGTGCTTAGCTAGTAGGGTAGTAGTCTTCGTTAAGATATATAGTCGGCGTATCTATCAAACCCTTCACCATTCCAACAAGCTATAGCAATGACTGCAATTGCATTAACAGACATCACACGACTCCCAATGAAATCCTACAAGAATAGCCGGCCACTTAGTCCGGTGGTCTTTCCCGGTAGTCATTTAGTTATATGTTTCTTTGGTAGTATTTCTTGGGGTACTCTCCTCAGTTGGTCATTTTAGATGTCTGGTTTTCTGCCCCTTTCTCAATATGTATAAACAGCGGAAAAGCGCCAAAAAAGGATTAATCTGTGAAAGCAATTTTTCTAAGATACCCTTCGATAGGCATATCCTAATGAGGTTCTATATATTCGTGATCGGCATGTCCACGTTGGGCTCATGGCAGTTGGCAGGGCAACGGCAGGGCAACGGCATATCAAAGCAAAACCATCACCCGCTTCATGACTTTCGCATCTATCAGCGACAAATTCGACATTTTACTGAGGGGTTGCATACATACTTTCGACTTGCATTTTTTTTTGGAGACGTTATATTAGATAGCTTGCCTTGATTCATCTAAATTACTCCAACATACTTTGTCGCCAATTCGAATTCCAACGGCTTTGACACATTCCACGCGTGTCAACAACAATGGAGAATCATCCTCCCTCGCCGCAGGCATGGTATGTCAACTCTTTCTTTCTGCCTTTTGATCCGATATTTGTTTTTCTCCTTGTGTCAAGAGAATCATTCGCGCCTCTCACCCAGGGGTTTGGTCTCTTTCCCCTTTATTTTGAGACACACCGCCATATAGACTTGTCGCTAACGCAAGCTGCCTCACGCGCCAGTAGCTCTGCCAACCCTCCCACTGAAAGTTCCTTCAGTTTTACGCCTATCAAAGCCCTGAGCGCTTTGCCGCGACTGTGGGATCGCAAACCTTCGACGCCTGTCCGGGCCGGAGACAAGACACGAAAGCTGTGGAAGCGCATTCGCTTTCCGTTTACCGGCATGAATACCGCGACAGCAGCCCAGGCCTCGGGAATTGGTGCCTCCAAAAACTCGGATTATCAGCGCGGCGTGAAGCGCCTGTGTGTTGACCCCGCTGATGCGGACCGCGAGACTGAGGCTGAGCAACGTGGTCGGTCTTTCCTTGAGACTAAATGGGAGATGCAGGCGTCTCGGAAACGACGTAAGTTGCTTTCCATATTATGCGGGCCGTGTACACATGGCGCATGGCATCCCACATTCCTGCATTTAGAAGAACCTTTTATCTGATAATTTGCAGGCAAGATGCCCGAATTCAACTTCAACATCCACGAGGATGGTTCCAACGAGGCGTTTGGTTTCACTGCGAACCAGCCGGAAGGGACGCCCAAAGACGTTGTCGGCGACGTAGCTACCAATGCGTCCCCCCAGCCGCTCAGCGATTTGTGGAAGACTTCCAAGACGCCGGTCTACAACGATGCTATGGCCACCGACGAGGATCTTACAGCATCCGACTCGAAGACAGTGCATGATCTACAGTCTGGATCATCTATCCAAGACGCGCCGACTGTGGTCGACAATGCAGAAGAGGACAAGACCAATGTCGTGTCCACCACCGAGTCCGTGCAAGACCTGACACAAGAGCAGGAGATCAAGTTGGTGCGATCGGCACTACGAAGCTCATTGGATGGAGAGGACGCAGCGCTGCTCAACGAATTCCTGTCCAAGGCGAATGCGAAGCGCGCCGCCAAGGCTACGTATCCCGAAGATGCTAAATCAACGGAGATGTCTTCCAGCCCGGAGGAGTCGCCAGAAGTTGAATGCTCAACACCACCACGCCGCGTGTTAGAGGAACTGACAACCAATTCACCTTCACCTGTCAAGTTGCAATTCTCGCCTAGTAAATATGACGCCAAGCGTGGCGTCGATGGCGCCGATGATCCAGAGGATATCATCCGCAAAGATATCAAGGAAGAACAAGCTCCTTCAAGCCCTGCATATCGCCGAAGCACCCGTACCAAAGGCTCGAGCACCCCTAGTATGCGCAACACTATCTCGTTCCGCCGAGCCAAAGGAACAGAATTCGTTTTTCAACAGCGAACTGAGTCCCAGCAGGTGGCTATGGCCACAAAGCGCAATACACGGATCAACAAAGGCAAATCTGTAACTCCCATGGTCGCCCTGGAAGCTCTTGCTCAACAGTCTAGCGAGGAAGGGCTTCAGTCGGACAATCTCCAGAACGAGGGCTCGAACCACAAGGATACTAACTCCCGTGGGCTGGACAAACCCCGAAAACAAGTGTCGTGGAATGAGGAGCGCATGGCCGAGTATGAAGAGTACAAAGAACCAATGGACGAGGAAGATGAAGAGGGTGACCGATGCACGAATGACGTGGGCGCAACGCCTCGCCCGCGACCAGCAAGCAAGTGCTTGACGAAGAAAGCAGAGTCCGGTCATCGAAGCAGCCGTAGCCAAACGCAAAAGGCAGCCGACAATGCAGACAGTGGAGCCTCCGAAAGCGGCCCAACCGCCCCGACTACTGCACCTGCTACCTTAACCCCGCGCTCTCGCCGGGTGAGGCGTTTGGGTGACTCGGGAATTCTGGGGTCTGGCACTCCAGTCAAGACTGGAAGTCGCAGCACAAGCAAGCCTCCCGCAGCCACGGCGTCCATAGCTGCTGTTGCCCCTTCCACACCTACCAAGGGCCGCCGCAAGCTTGCTCCTAAATCCCCCATTTCGTCCAAGCTTCCCGCACGAGCCTCTACGAGGGCTAATAAGACCACGGATCAACCTTTCGTCAGTGGTATCCCCACTCGCAGCTCACAGAGCACGGACGATGGACAGCGACAGAGTATGCTTCAGATGAGCGCAGGGTGCACGCCCACGGCTCGGCGTGTTCGGTCGAGATCTTGATTCTCACTGAACATGTTCTATTCTTGTTGGATTATATGGCTCTTGTACCTTTCTGGCCAGTCTACGGCCCCTTCTATACCCCATCCCCATTGTGACGCTCCTTATTTATCGGGGGAGTTGCTGTTTTTTGAGATACCAATTGCTTCTGTTTTTCTTTATTCTATGTATGCATTCTTATTGAACACGAGACTTTTTCACTTCATCTTGATCAAGATAAGATTATCTGCACGGTTCACCTGCCTTATGCAGAATGACGTCTGTGCCGTTGCGCCACGCTGCCCCTCCAAACTTCGGGATTTGTGTGAGGGGCATTCGATTTTCCAATCTTGGAAGGTTGTCCTGTTCTCTTTTTGGGGGGCAATCCTCGTGTTGCATTCGCGTAGTCTCAGCTTATGCACCTAACCGCTTTGACAAGCTTGGGCTTTAGGATAGTGCAGCGGGCTGCGCATCTGTTCCGTTGATCCCTGCCAGTGGCTTGCATCGGTCCTTTTTGAATTGAGTTACCTCCACACAAAGTACAGGTTGCCTTCTAACTTTTGAAGGTTGTTACCTGTACTCTGTACTAGTAGTTGATATGCAAAGTGACTAACTACACTGGGATTTGCAATGTCTTTGACCCAACGTATCTTATGGATGCAGTTGTCTTTCACATGGCGTCCTACCTCGCATCGAGGGCGTACGTTGTGCTACGAGCATGTCCAATATGAATCCCAACCCAGACTCTACACCATCTCAATAGTGCAGCAATATGCTACCCACTACCCCATTGTAGACTCGGAAACAGGCCAACAAACTTCGACTATGTATCACAATCCCCCGAAGTTCTTCCCCTATCGGGTCAATCGGGATATCCGATCTCAACACTCGGCATCAGACGAACCCGACCCAAAAGTCTCAGGTAAAAAGTCAAAGAGTGTTTCATTACAAAAGGAAATGAGGCATTAAATCCCGTAAATAGTAAATGAACCCGGACACTGACCCAAAAGAGAAATGGCACTATACTAGTACAATACATAGAGACTACAAATGTACTCGGCGGGTAAACCAATAGCGAATCAAAACCGCAAGCGCTAAACAATATTCAAGGGAAAATGTACAACATTCAAATAATCAAAACACCATTACCCTATTCGGCGTTTCGGTGTTAACAACAACCAGTATGCCCATCTTCTACTATCCATAGCCCAAGGACCTCCGACATTTCCCGGGTTGGACAGTAGTCAGCAACGCTAAGGCCCGATGCGGTAAGCGCGCGAGAACGCTAAGCCCCTTGAGTGGCGCAGGGGGTTCCGAGAGCCACAAGTCAACGCGAGATGACATCGTTTGCAGGGCTCGGAGCACACTGCTCCTGTTTCTGCAAATGTCCGCTTTTTAGGGTTGTATTTTTTAAACTTCAACTTGTTATATGTTATATGTTGTACTGTTATACTCCGTACTTATACAACGGTTGTATGGACACATGTGCACCTTTTTTTTAGGCTGCAACACTATATTTCCGACTAGCCTTGGAAGGGGTTGCCTTGTCAGGTACAGTGTAACCCTAACGGGTTATAATTCATAATTTATCTTTTTCTTGGTTTTTCATTTGAGGGTAATTGGCTTGGATTATTGGTTGAGGACAATGCTTCGCTATACTTCCGGGGAATACATAGTAGTACACGACACTGTTACAACTGCAGGGTCCTTTTGCAAATTTTGCGGGATTCCATTTCAATTATTTTATTACCAGCGGTCTCTCAATATTGGGTGTAATCTTATTCCAGGTTCATTTGGTCCGACTCGCCTCGTTCATTGGATATAGGCCATATTCATGGGTGGATCTTGTGCGGGTGTTTGGGCCTACGACATGAAGGCTGTGGCAGCCGGTGTGTGAGGTTGGTTGATTAGTGGCCGAATGAAAGAGCTCAAAAGGTCCCGAGTTATAGGTTGTTCAATCTACGGTACAGCTGAAACACAGTAAATAAGAGTGAGATCAATGGTATGTCCAATTCATCTAACAGGGTTCGTAGTCCGTTCATTAACTCATTTCCACCCGGAATCCCCGTTTGGGGGTATTATTCTTGTCTTTTTGTAAATGTCACAAAATCTAAATGGACAGACCAGAAGCAGTCTCCTCGGGCCAGACATCGTAGCCGAAGGTATCCCGCATGTTCACGAAGCGGCAGTGGTGGGTCTTGGCCACCTCGTTGACAGCCTCGAAGTCGGCATCGTTGAGCTCGATGCTCTTGAAGTTGGACTCGATGCGCTTGGGGTTAGAGCTCTTGGGGAGGACACTGTAACCACGACGCAGACCCCAGGCAATGAGAACCTGGGCGAGAGTGTTGCCGCCCTTCTCGGCAATGTCGTTAAGAGTCTTGTTCTCACTGACACGCTCGCCAGTCGTGGGGACCTGGTTCTGGGATCCCAGAGGCGAGTAGGCCTGGGGCAGGATGTTGTGGGAGAAGCAGTACTGCACCAGCTCGTCGTTGGCCAGGAAGGGGTGAATCTCAACCTGGTTGACCATGGGCTGGACCTTGGCGAACTTGGCCATGGCCTCAAGCTGGGGGATGGTCCAGTTGGACACACCGATGGCCTTGGCCTTGCCGTCGGCGTACAGCTTCTCCATGGCGCGCCATGTCTCCTCGTGGTTCTCGGTCAAGTCCTTGAGGATGACGTACTGTAGAAGGTTAATTGGGAGCTGCTCGTGTGCTTGCGGGGAAAGCTTCTCTTTACCTTTCCATCAGGGCCAATCTTGGGCTTCTCCTGGCCATCCTTCTCGGCAGCAATGGGCCAGTGGACAAGGAAGAGGTCAACGTAGTCGAGCTTCATACGCTCGAGAGAGTTGTTGATGGACCAGAGGACGTCATCGTAACGGTGCAGGTGGTTCCAGACCTTGGTGGTCACGAAGATATCCGAACGCTTGACGGAGGGGTTGGCCTTGAGGAAATCACGGATACCTTCACCGACCTCATCCTCATTGAGGTAGAACCAGGCACAGTCAAGGTGACGGTAGCCAATGTTGAGGGCAGCAGTGACGGCGGCGTAGGTCTCGCCCTTAGAGCCTTCGCTGGCGAAGGTACCGAAACCAACGGCAGGGATGGTCACCCCGTTGCTCAATGTGAAAGTCTTTCCAGATGACATGATTGAAATTTAGTTTGAATATAGTTAAAGAATTGAAAGAGAGGGAAGATACGAGCTGTTGGAAGATAAGAAGGTAAAGAGTGGGGGAAGCTTGCGAGCGATGACGAGGGAAGTGGGGTGGAGGGGTTGGAGGGGTTGGAGGGGCAGGAGAACCTTGGAACCTTGGGAATGGGAATTATATAATTTCCGTTTGATTATTGAAATTTCAATTGAACTTTGCATTGCAATGTGCTTTTTATATTGCACTTGCATACAGAATATACGTATATTGCAACTTAGCCTTACTTTCCTTTTCTATACGTCGATCCGAGACCCTGACTCTTGTTCTTTCTTTGAAGATCACCGTGCCCTGACAAAATGAGAACTAGAGAGACAAATTTATAAAATAAAATAAAATGTTAAATAAAATAAAATAAAATATGTCAGAAAAATTATTAAAATAATAATAGAAAAATGTAAAAAGCGCAAAATTACCACTGGTAATTTTCAAACCTCCTGGCTATGACATCACCAACCGAAACGGTGTTTTGAGCGTTTGGCCTGATCGTCATCGGCTCCATCGATCTCATGTCGGTCCACGGGCGAACTGCGCTCCAGTCCAATCGTCCGTCCGACTCAGGCCTCTTTCTACCCACTCGGCGTGCTGCGTTGCTTCAATACTCGGCCCAGCAAGTCTGGTCCTGTCCAATCAACAGCTTTCTGATTCAATTCGGCCGCGGGAAGGAGAACGTGCCGTGTATTAGGTACATGCAAAGACACCGTGTCAGCCACAATGACGCAGGTACCCTGTACAGGCCTGTCTCATTGCGAGAGAAATGGTCCACCCTTATATCTCTTGCCAAATGATGACGATAATTCCTAGGAATGATGATACCCGGTGAGTGGAGCCCTCGTAACCTCAATGGCAAAATACCAATTTCGTTTGTCTCCATTTGAGTCCGGTATCAGATATGGCTTGTATATATACTCTGCTGTACTCCCTCTTTTGCCATCTTGTATCCTTATCAGTCCATTTTCATTTCTCCTCCTCGTTTTACAACCTCAATTCTTCCCTGAGTCCTGAATCCAGTGACTCCCAAGTAGAAGTTCATCCATCCTTCTACTTCCTCCCCTCCATTTCAATACCTTCATCATGACTCGCTTCGAGGATTCCGACCTCGCAGTCGATCCGGCTTCCCAGGATCCCCGCGCCCAGGATCCCCAGGGTGCTCTATCTCCCCGGGACCAGCGTGCTGCTTCCGGCCTCGCCATCCCATCGGCAAGCGGCAACACCGTCGAGATCCCCGCCACCCGCAGCGCCATCAGTGATGCCGCTCAATTTATGCACAACCTGAGCTTGTCTCCCTCCATGAAGGACCGCCGGGGTTCGCGTAACTCCTTCGGCACTTCGCTCCCTATCCCCCGCTCCCCCCGCCTGTCCCGCCTCTCGTCTGCTCAGCGCGGTCGTCCTTCCGTCTCCCGGGATATTCTGGCCTCTCAGGTCCAGGATATTAACAAGGAGAAGACTGCCAAGGCCAAGAACATGGCTTTCGCTTTCGACATTGATGGTGTGCTGGCACACGGTAACCACGCCATTGAGGAGGCCAAGGTCGCCCTCAAGATGCTCAACGGTGACAACGAGCTGGGCATCCGTATCCCCCACATTCTCTTGACCAACGGTGGTGGTAAGACCGAGGAGGCTCGCTGTACTCAGCTCTCCGAGATCCTCGAGCAGCCCATCTCCACCGACCAGTTCATCCAGTCCCACACTCCCATGCAGGCTTTGGCTGAGTACTATGAGACCGTTCTGGTTCTTGGTGGTGAAGGCTTCAAGATCCGCGAGGTTGCTGAGAACTACGGTTTCAAGAATGTCGTCCACCCCAAGGATCTCCTCGCCTGGGACCCCTCCATCTCTCCCTGGGCTACTCTCACCGACGCCGAGCGCGCCGAGGCCAAGCCCCGCGACTTCTCCCAGATGAAGTTCGACGCCATCATGGTCTTCGCCGATTCCCGTGACTACCAGACCGATTTCCAGGTCATTATGGATCTGCTGCTCGCCGAAGACGGCAAGCTCATGACCAAGGCCAAGGATCCCGTCGCCACCCGCATCCCCATCTACTTCTCCCAGGGTGATCTTCTCATGCCCACTGAGCACAAGGGTCTCCCCCGTCTCACCCAGGGTGCCTTCCGTATCTCCGTTGAGGCTCAGTACAAGACTCTCACCGGTGTCGACCTTGAGCGTGTTGTCTACGGTAAGCCTGAGCGTGCTACCTACACCTATGCCGACGAGGTCATGAAGGCCTGGATGGAGGAGCTCCACGGCGTCGCCCGTCTGCCCGATAACATCTACATGGTCGGTGACAACCCCGCCTCCGATATCATCGGTGGAAACATGTACGGCTGGAACACTTGCTTGGTCCGCACTGGTGTCTTCCAGGGCAAGGAGGGCGAGAACGACCCCAACAGCCCTGCCAACTTCGGTGTCTTCAACAACGTCCTCGAGGCCGTCAAGGCTGCCATTGCTAAGGAGCTTGGCGCCGACTTCAAGCTCAAGTGGGACCCCAAGGTCAACCCCGTCACTCACGGCGAGGGTGCCTCCGCCATTGAGTAAAAAGGGACGCCCTGATCTTTTCACGCTGAAACGAAACTCAAAAAAGGCATGTGATACTGGGCTTGAGAAGGATTTCTCCCGTGGCGTTTTCCTGTTTCATAGAATTCTTTTCTTTCCACCATTTATTTCTCTGATGCATGTGCCCCTTGGATTTTTGGGGCTTAGGACTTCTGATATCCTTTTGTCACGTCGGTTTGGCTTGAGAAAAGACTGAGATTTACTTTCTACTTTTTACAATGTGGATGGTCGGTGGATTGGTGGATTCGACCTGGCTTTTCTTCCCCTTTTTTTAGACTGGATTCCTACATTTCATGTGCCATGATGCGAAGAAGCTTTTGTTTTGTCTTTTCCCTTTTTTTACACATTTCCGCATGCAGTTATTCCCCCAATATCCCAATACCATATCATGCAATTTTCATCATTGATGTCGTCAATCGGTCTTTTAAACTATTTTGTAATTTTCTCTTTCGTGAAATCTGCGTATTTTAAAAGTTTCTATTTTTCCAGGCGTTCAAGTTTTAAAATGCAATCATTGACGACATGGTGATGTTATCCTAAGGGAGTCCCTTGTTGGCAGAGCTCGTGTGGAGACCTTCTCTATTCTCTTCCCATGGATACTCCGTATGATATTCTTTCGATACTTGATCTTTACACGGCACAGAAACAAACGTTGTTAAAAGCAGTATACATAATTTACACAGAGCGTTTATCAAAAACACATACTATCCATCGTCAATTTTCTAAACTTCCACGTCTAGACCACGAATGTCTCGGGAAAGCCAGGAACTTCTACTAGAAGAAGAAGCAAAGGACCCTAAGACATAGCCAAGATACCAAGACACTTACCTCGTATCTAACCGCCAGAGTGGCAAACAACACTACCCGGAATCTTCTAAGACATGCACGTTGTGAGTCGGGTAGGTACGCATTTCTAGATCATTTTACGTTCTACTCCAGGCTTCTAGGCCAGCTGTTTGGACGGGTATGCATGTCTTGCCCCAGCAACGAGGTACCGGGACGGGACTGTTGTCTCGGGTTGCGTTTGCGCTGGTGGAATTGTTCTCTCGGGAAGGTTGTGGCTGGAGTACCAGAGACATTGCCCACCCATACATCATAGGATATGTGTGTGTCCGGATATCGAACTAGGCATGGCGAGAGCCGCCAGGTCTCTCGTAGACTAGAGTGGACACGATCATGCATGTCTACTTCACTTTCTCTATAGCTATTAATGAGTCGACTTGGAAAAATAGCTTGTCTCACGCTATTGCCGCAAATTATAGCTCTCTTCCAACTTCTGACCTCTATTCTCTGGATCATGATATGCTGATAGTATGCTCGTGTGTCTTACGACGTGGGTCTAGATCTAGTAGTAAAAACAAAATATCATGTTCCCCTGAATCCCACTTCCCTATGTAGAAAGGGACATGGTGTAGAATCGCAACCTTCCGCATAAAAAGCACTGATTAACCTGTCTTGGAATAGGTGTTTGCCATTACTGCCTTGCTTTCCAGGATGACACTAGATATATTCAGCTAGCTAGCCTCAGTTTACAAGAAAAAGGAAACAGAAAGAAATTATCCGTTTGATCCATCGTCTCACATTCACTCAAGAACCCATGAAACCCTACTCCTTCCGTTGTGTCTGGGCAATCGAGTTTCCTTGATCGCCGTTGTGATTATTCCCTTGGGGAGTTGAGTTCTCCCCATTGAGGTTCCGGGCATAGCGAGCTGATTCCAGCCTATCTGCAGCACCCGTCGTCGTTGATTGCATCGTGTTTGGCGGGTCCCGGGTAACTGACGAGGGGAAATTAGTTTCTCAGGCTCTTTAACATGGTACCAATAACTATGTATAGGAAAATCTTGCATTGACAGGAGTGGAAGTGCTCGCATAGGTCTTTAAACAGGATAGATGAGTTTGTTGATGCTCTTAGTATTGCTTCTGGGGATGGTTCATTCCTGGGTTATATGCAACTATTGTCAGTACGGTGAAATTCCAATCAGTAAGAGAAAGATATTACCCTCTGCGTGCTATTTTCCATTTCATAAACTTCAGCAGAAGCCGAAATGCAGCGAAGCGAATACTGCAGTGACAAAGGTGTTCATCGAGTTCCTGTGTTTTAGATTATCGATGAAAGGGAAGCCCTTGAAGTGCCGAGGGAATATATTGAGGCTACAAAGGGAGAGAGATAGATGAAGAAGAAGTGAGTTGATGATGGATCGGATCTATGGAAAGAAGCTGGTATATAAGCCAGCGATATGACAAACAGACCGAGCTAGGCAAATGCTCAAAGAGCTCAGTCTGCATACAGAGAGACAAACGCATACCCTGCATGCATTGCATGTCAACACCCCCCTCCCCCCCAAGGCTGAGCATAGAAGGGGCCATAGAAATATCAGATAAATGAATGTTGGGATCGTCTTCCAAAGCATCAACATCAAAAATATCATCCGAAGTATCAATCTGGATTGCATAGTAAAAATCAAAGAAAAACAGATCACTTTTTGTAAGAAAAACATGTAAGAAAAACAAAAGGAAAAAGGTAGCATCCAGAGCTTCAATTCGCATCCATCTCTTGCTTGCTGACTAGCAGCTTTCGCAGCCTGTCGAAGTCGACTTTTGACAGTGCTTTTGACAGTGCATCTGCTAGGTTCCCTTTGCTGTCGATAAGCTGGATGTGGATCTGCTTTGTCCTCAAGCATGCTTCACAAATTGGTATTTGACATCCAGCCATTTGGTCCCTTTCTTGTATGAATCTTTGTTGAGAATAGCGACGGCATTGTCGCTGTCCGTACAAATACGGATTGGCTTCGTATCATCCAGCAAGCAGAGCTAGAGAAGGATTTTTCTTAGGTATAGTGCTTCTCGCACTGCTCCATCAAGAGCAATGTACTCCGCGACAATGCTTCCTGTCGCGACAATGTCTTGTTTTCGTGAGCTCCAAGAAACTGGCGCTCCGGCATAGTAAAAGACGTATGCCTCAGTGGATTTTCCGTCCTCGCAGTTGTTAAACGAGCAATCAACATAGCCTATCAGGCTTTGGTTTTGGATTTCGTCTGTTGAATTGGACTTTGCAAGCTGTATGCCAAAGTGAGGTGCACCTTTCATATAGCGCGGCAGCTGAGAGAGAGCTTCAAGGTCTTGCTTCCTGGGATTTGCAGTACAATGTACATTAACAAGCAAAATAAGAATGAAAAAATTGAGGGCAAGGGCCGGTTGCCAGTTAAGTCTTCTGATTAGTTATATTCTTCGTTACCATTCTTAACAAGTCTTGGTACTTGGGCTGAGGTCCTGGGTGTTTACCTAGGGTTTCTATATAGTCCAGACAGATCTGGTGTATGTGGGATGATGCAGTACGGCTTTTCAAGGTTGGATACTCTTCGCATATGAATGGAGTATGATCTTTGTGATACTGTTATTACGAAAGACCCATCACTGTTGATGCGCTGCAGCAATGATTGCTTCCAAGAAACGCAGGGTTCCAAAAGCGTTATATATTTGGACCGCCGACGAGTGGAGTTTACTATATTTATCCTCAGCAGACCAAATGATGAAGAACTTCCTACTTGAAGACAAGCGTTCATAATTCTTTCCTGGACTACGTACCCAGGACGTACAATTCACATATATACTGATATAGAACATGATATATCCTATCGAATGATGTCATTGGAATAGCAGGCGAGCTGGATACCCAGGGGACTTGATCATGGCGGCCTGGACGTTTCCCTGGTTTGTCTTGAGGCCGAGCTAGCCTTGATCCATCCATGATCTGGCCCCCATGGCCCGACTCAGGTTACAGCCCGAGATACTGCGGGACTGATCGAAACGAAAACTAGAATTGCTGCGAGTAGGCCATTGTCAACATATGTTCATGTAGTTTGTGAAAACAAGACAAATTCGCACGCAATATGTCATGATGCTTCCAGGCAATGACATTGTTCTTTTCCATTCAGTATCCACATAAATTTCAACATTCCCAAAAATACGTAGTACAATCGGGGTGTCAGGTAATAGGAAACGCTTTAAAAAACGTTCATCAGGGAAAAGGTAGATTCTCACAAGGCACGATTCGAACAACAAAACCAAGGGGTACTCACAATTATAGTCAGACCATTTGGCTATAAGTGGTGACATTCTTTGTTGAGCATGAGTAGTTAGTTATTGAATGGTTAGTTCAAGAGCACCAAGAAACACGGAGTAGAGCAAGGAGAGAAGGATCAAAATCAGATCTGCCTCCTTGTGTGTCGAGCAATGCGGAGGCCTTGGCGGCAAACGTAATCCCGCGGAAGTGCTTGGCTGGCATGCAGTCAAGCCCGATGCTGTGCTCACATGCTGTACTCACTCCGACAGCCAAACCCAAGAGGCCAGGAGAGAGCTGTGACTCGAATGAGGCCAACAACCTATCAAGGCTTTGGATTTAGACTGGGTTGCATCGCTCCCAGGTTGTTCAGTTGCAGCGCGAGAACTAAGCCTTTGCCAACACTGTTGGGCAGGTCGTACCAACCTTGGATGCAATGCTAGTCAGCAATCTGGTCCGACTTCAACTCAGGATGGACAAGAATGCAGGACCGGGCTGGGCAGAAGCCGAGAGATTCCAACCTTGAAAGGATGGGAGGCAGTAAGCGGGGGATATGTGTACATATTTAATGGGAGAAACTATAGGCTTGGCTTTGACGATCGACTGCATAATCGTGGCATTACCGTGGATCACCGGGCTTGGCTGGGAGTCGGTGAGAGTATGTATATTGTATGTTGTACTTTCGTACTATGGAAGTATGGAGGAGGAGGGAGTGGGAAGTACGAAATTTGGCCAATCCCAGTCCACCATAGCCGGAATCCCGAGACTTTTGAATTGACTTGCGGAGGACTCCGAACTTGAGGGATCCAAAGTGAAAGGGGACACGGGCCGTAATAATATCAGGTGACGGGAATCAGTGGTTCTCATTATGTAATAGCGCGTCTATCCCCGCATCCCCAAAAACAAAAAAAGAGGCGAATCTGCCCAGGGCTGTTGATATGTTACCTAGTTAGCTGCATGGAATAGCTAATTGTTAGGTAATAGCAACTCTGTATCCAAGGCGGATGCATCGGACTCTTTGATCTGCTGACCTGTCACTTTTTAAGAAAAATATTGAGGCTACGTAGGGACATCTGTACATCAGTACCCGTGGATCTAGCTAGGTAGGAAGGTTTGAGATTATGTCATAGAATTCATAGCCTTTTTAGTAGGTACAGGCATGTAGATATAAGTATGTAACTATTCCAAAGTCATATTCCTAATTTGCCTAGGTGCATCTCTAGATTATAAAAATATCTCTGTCAGGTCCAAATGTGGGCAAGTGACGCCATTTTTTCCGCATGCATAAAAAAAAAGGAAAAAAGCAAATGGGGTCTGCAGGGGTAGCTTGGGGAACTAACACGAACTTAATCAGTCTAGTTGTGATATAAGGAAGTATAGCATTGATGTATGGAGTATATAATTTTGATATATCAACGTATATTCATTTACAAAGTAGTACTCAACTCTTTAATTTTCATATTCATATAGTTACATATTTAAAGAAGAATAATGATAAAAAAGAAAGTACAGATCCGCCACCGTAATCAATCAGTTCACCCGTTATTCTTTTTATTTTTCTATTTTTTATAAGAAATAAAATAAAAAATAAAAAAGTTCGCCCCATGTGGCCATGACCCGTGGGTGCATTTCTTCTTCATTTCAACCTTCAACTTCCTTTCACTCTTTTCTTCATTTTACGAATCTCCTAAGTCCAAAGTCGAAAGTCTTGGAATATCCTCGGAAAAAGCCCATCTTACCTCCAAAGTTGTGCAACACCGGTTCATCCGTTTCCGTGACTAACAGCTTCGTTTTTTTTTCTTCTTCCCCGCCCACTCTTTTGAGGGAGCCCTAAAACTTGCCCTCTGAACACTTCTGTTGAGGACCAATTTTTTTTTCTTTTTTCACCAAAGAGAAAGCCATTTGATTTTTAATTTCGGTAGACTTATTTTTTTTTGTGTTTCCACCTGCTCCAAGGTACTCCACTAGTTACTGTACACTTAGGGCCCTTTATAGAGGGCCTAAATCCTCTTCACCATGACCTCCATTACTCCTGCCCCTTCGCAGTCCAAGCCGGCCTTCCCGCGACTTTCTTCAATTCCCTGTGGTGATCACTTCCACTCACGCGACTCGTCTCCCTCACCCTGCAGTACCCCAGACGGGTCCAGGTCGAGCAGCCAGCGTCGCCCCTCATTCGGTTCTATCAAAGAAGACACGGAGGACGGTACGTACCGGCAATGTGCGAATCCGGGCTGGAGGCTGACGTGATGGGTAATCTAGGAATTGCGCAATCCTTCGTGGACACCCAACAAGCACCATCTCCCAAAGAGCAAGACCAACAGCGCAAGGTTGAGCGCCCCTTCCAAATGCAACAGACCCCGGACTTCTGCTGTCCTTGTGGTGGATTCCTCGGGTGGAAGCAGATTCGATTGGGCGGGAAGAGTTTGAGCCGCAGCTACAGCGATCTTCGTGGACTTGGAAACCTACAAGCAAAGGGATGGGCATGGGAAGCCCAGGAGCCTGAGAAAATGGAGCTTCTCCCTCCCAAGGTCCCGGAGGCGGAGGTTCTGCAGCAGACCCCTCCCGGTACATCGGCTTTGGAGAGGCTCCCTCCAGAGGTTCTTGGTAAGCAGTCGCACCTGCCGTTCTTGCTTCATGTGCTAACTCCTGGTAGACCAGATCATCTCTAACCTTGCGATCGATCTTCCACCAAATGGATACGCCCCTCGAAATGTGGATTTGGTCTCGTGCCTGCTTACCTCCCACACGTTGCACGCTGCGACTTTGGGTGTTTTGTACAGGAACATGACTTTCCCACACTCCATTATTTTCTCCAAGGCACTTAACCATATGTCGCAGTATCCGGCTTTGGGGACATTGGTGCGCCGTCTGGACTTCTCGCACTTCACCTCCGTCGGTCTGGGTCGCACTAAGCAGATGAACGCTGAAATCCAGAACCTGACCTCCAGGACCCTCTTGCAGTGCTTGGAACTTCTACCCAACTTGAAGGAATGCCTGCTGCAGGAACACCTGGAAGGCGACATTAGTGTGGATGTGATCCGGAAGCTCTTCATGGGGCTGCCGAACTTGCGCGCCGTGGATTTCTGCGGTTGCTCGACTCAGGCATTCTCTGGGGTTTTCCAGGAGGCCTTGGTCGGTGGGCCTGCGCTGTCCATGACCTTGCCCAACCTGAAGCGGCTCTCACTTCACGAATGCAGCACTATCCCCGCTCCCATGTTCGACTACCTCCTCCCGCGATTGGTCAATTTGACGCACCTTGACCTTACTCACACTCAAGTTAACGATTCAGCTCTCGTCGCCATCCCCGAGACTGCCCGTATCTCGCATTTGAGCTTGTCCCGATGCACGCGCCTCCGCCCTTGCGCCCTGGTTAAATTCCTCACCACCCACCCGTCGGTTAACGAGTCCCTCGTTTATTTGAACTTGTTGACGGACCCGACCCGCTTCCGTCTTCTGGAAGAGACGGATGTTTCTGCTCTGCTGCCGAACCTTCCCGATACTCTCCGCTCCCTTAACCTGGGTGGAGCTAAGGTCACCTCGGACCATGTACCACACTTGGTGCCTCTGACCAAACACTTGGAGGAGCTGGGTCTTAGCTCTGCGGATCTCTCAGTCACGGATGTAAACTCGTTTTTCGGTCGGTACCGCAACCCAGCAACGGGAGTCGAAATCAATGCCCCCAGCACTCTCTGCTACCTCGATCTGGCCAAGGTGCCGCAGATGACCATTGGTGCCATTTTCAACACCAGCACTTGTTTGCTGCTCTCGGACCAAAGCTACCCCTTGCAGGTCGTTGAGTTCAGTGACAAGATTATCACCCCGCTGCGTGAGCGTGCTAAGACCCAGCGTGTATCCGTTGGCTGGACTGTGCGAGACCTTGGCCGTCGTGGCTGGTACGTTCGCGAACCAGCCTCGATGCCCCACGAACCCCTTGACGATGGTGCCCGCTACTGGAAGATGGGTGCGCGCTGGTGGGGTATGCGCAAGATCCCCATGGCCGTTGGCGAGGTCGGTGGCCTCTACGGCCACTACATGTTCAAAAAATGATCTACTATGAGCGTTCTATTTTCGGAAAAAAAAGAAAGCGTTTTGGATGGGTCGTTTTTCACTTTTGCTAATACCCTTGATTTGATATCCTTCATTTTCACGGCTTGCGTTTCGTTGGAGGGGTATTGCTTCTTATTGCTTATTGTTTTTCTTTACTTTTTTTTTTTTGACGATCATGAATGATGATATCCGGTCTATGCATGGCGGCGCGCAACATGGTTTACGAATTTCGGCATTCTGGCTCCTGGCTTCGGGTTCGTGCTCTCGGTCGCGTTTTGTCTTTTGGTTTTGCATAGCATTGGGATCTATCTCTTCAGCGGTGTCTGGTTTCTTTTTTTGTTTTCTCTCATATCACTGGCTTCATATGGCGTTACTGTATCTATCTGGATCTTTGCTACTCTGCTCATAAATACCTATTTAGTCTCTACTCCATCTTTTTATAAGCTGTTTCGTAGAGTCGGTCTGACATAGCCTGCCTGCCTCGTCGCTATACGTACCATTTTTCCTCTGCCGCCGCTTTTAGTGAGAGCACTCAGAGTCAGGCTCACTGAGTAAGTACCACTGCGGTCCCAAATAGGCAACTAACCTGGCGACAAACTTCCAGACCTCTTGTCCCCTCTCCTCATCATCACCTCTCTCTTCATCAGCTATCTCAGTCTCAAATCTCCTTGGCTAACTCTTTTGCCTTCTCGACCACCGCGCTGAACTGCAGTCTGCCACTACTCGCCTTGGCTCTATCGATGGAATGCTCGGGTGGTAAGTCGTGTTTCCCGTACCAAGTTCACCAAGAAAATCCGATTTAATCCAATCAAGAGTACCTCTACAAATTTCTCAAGGCACTGAAGTCCCAATCGGAAAATGAAGCATCCCAAAGACTCTGGGTTGAGTCACTCCTCTCCACCGTCCACTTCCAAGTGATGAAGGGACACATGCTCGAGCCATCACCCCTAGACGTCCAATCTCGCTTTGGTTCTTCTTACATGGGTGTATGTGGCAGTTCTACTAGGGCTCGCGAACATGGACATGGTGAACGTTCTTTTTGGTACGGGGCAGAGGACAAGAGCATCAATTTCCTGGCTGTGATGCGACCCTCAAACGTTTTGAGTACCAAGGCAATCAGCTCAGAGATGATAAGGCTTACGGGTGAGCTTTGTACCATGGCATTGCACTTCAGTCATTACTGACTAGCCATAGGTGTGATCCGTACCGGCCAGAGGCGTCTGAAGAAAGAGGGCCGCATTGCATATGCACTTGCAACAGATGGTGATCTCTTCAGGTTCTTTCGTATGAGAGAGGAGGGCCAGGCATGTATACTAAGATGCTTATAGGAGATTACCTGGTGCTAATCATATACATAGACGGCTGAAACACAATGCTGGACCGGAGAATACCACGAAGATACCATTGCGATCCTCATGTCGATCTTTGATGATGCTTTGGCTCCGCCTGGTGCTTGTATGACGTCCCCTACAGCACGGGAAGCGATCACGGGTAAGAATTCATTTCGACTTGCAGGTTGTGGACGAAGTGCCTTTGCCAGGCCCCGATCTCACAGACGAAGTGCAAATCACCAAAGTACTTATGAACCGATACTGACAAAGATTATGAAGAAGAAGAAAACCGCAGAGATCAGAAACGTATACACGCAATGGCTGTACGCGTGGGCGTGAGCGTGTTTATGGATGTGATACAGAAACTGCCGAACCCGCTCAGTAAAAAAGCGGAAGAAAGGACTCTCAGCCTAATCAGGGTGGTGATACTTAGAGCGATAGCGAGGCCTGGCAAGGTGATGCAGGCAGGCTATTGCGATAATGGCTTTCCTGGTTATGGGCCGGTAGTGATGAGGAACTTCGCCGCTGGGCTAAAGAAAGTGCTGGAGGAGGTTGACTTTGTGGACTACAACTACAACCACAACCAAAAAGTGCTCAAGGATGCACTTCGGAAGGCAATTCTGAAGGAAGCCAGGCCCATGTTTGAGGAGATACTCATCGAGGTGCGCAAAAAGAAGTTGGAGAAGTTTTTCAAGTACGGGTAGGATATCTGCCTGGAATTGCAGCGTCGATTGAAAACGGTCTACCTGAATCTATGGGCCAACCTGGGAACAGATCTGTACTGCAGTTGATTAGTATGTCTGAAGCATCTTGTTTTTTTTTTGTAAACTATCAACCAATACTCTCTTTCCCTTGGTAGTTCTTGCCGTATTTCCTCACTCCATCTTTTATTCTTGAGTATAAGCCATTGTTATGTATCTATATCCACTCACGTTGTTTACAGAAACTCTCGCCTGAGAGAGCTTTGGCACATTGGTCACTATTGTTTCTACGTGTGGCCACAAATCCAACTTGCCAAAATCAAGCCAAACAAATAGATAAGAGAACAAAATTAAGCATAAATTCAAAAGGTCCTTCTCATGTTCACATAGACTAAACCTGACAAATGAAACTGTAGCTCCATTCACTTAGGGCTTGGCTGCCAGGTGACGCTTGGCAAAACGTCAAACGTCATGTGATGAACCGCAGAAGAGCCGCATTACTCGTTATTGGTTTCACCTCTGCACGCCCTGTCATCACGAAGGTCTCAGACCCTCCTTGCTAACTTCCGCCCTTGGGGAATTGCTCATCCCGATGGGTGGATGCGTTATCGCCTTTGAAGACAGTGCAAGCTGTCAAGACACGCGACGATGTCACCGAGGGGAGCGGCCTCTTACAAGAAGAAAGATGGGACCCTAGCTATATCTGCAGATGAGAAGTCAGTCTCATGGAGTCCTGCAGTTGCAGGAGCTGGGAACATGATCACAATCCCCGTGGTCAACATAACTAGTACGCAGTAACTCCAAGGCCGTGTATTTGTCTCTTTGCTGACTCGCGCTACTGCCAGATCTACAGCAGACCCCAGCCTCGAATCCGAAAGTGATGCTCAAGATTTTTGCCCAAGCTCCCGATGCGCCTCCCGATAGTACCCCCGATCAATATGTCTTTCAGTTCACGGCTGGAGCAGACGCCCGCCCGCAGGCCGATGTCATCAAAGACACATTGAGTGCTCGGATCAATTCAGCGAAGTCGGCCACACCATCCCAGACTCCGGGGCCTAGAGGTGGTTCCGAGGGTCTGTCAGCTGCAATGGCGATTGCGAATGCTGTGACATCCGCGGGGACGTCGAAGAGTCCTTTGGACGACGAGAATAAGCTTCGGTCCGACATAGAGCTGCAGCAGTCGTTATTAAGATCCGATTCAAATCTGCAGCGGATGTTTTTCGAGGGCTTGCACACAAAACCGGAAGCCTTGTCGTCTGGATCATTTGTTTCACAGTTCTGGTCAACACGACTGCATTTACTGCGAGCGCACGCAATCGAACAGGGCCAAATCCGTGGCTCATATAATGTGCTATCATCACTTAAGCCTCGAGTCGAGGATAACGTGACACGATTGAATATCAGCAAGGAGCAAATCCAGCTCATCTTCTCACAACACCCACTGGTTAAACGCGTGTATGATGAGAATGTGCCGAAACTCAGCGAGCAACAGTTCTGGTCACGGTTCTTCCAGAGTCGGCTGTTCAAAAAGCTGCGCGGAGAGCGCATTACGGAGGCCGACGCAACCGACGCCGTGCTGGACAAATACCTCCGAACGGACGAGGGCGCTAAGCCGGACCGGGACACAAATATCCATCACTTCTTGGATCTGGCTGGCAATGAGCTAAACCACAGTCAGCGTCGCGGAAACCGACCTGAACTAGATATGAGACCATCTGGCGTCGACAAAGTGCCCATTATCCGGACACTGAACAGTCTTAGTGAAAAGATCATGGCCAATGTGGCTCCGGCCGACGGTGATATGAGTGCGCCGATAGGCATCAACGAAGAGGCATGGAAAAAGCTCCAGCTGCAGGACCTTCGCGGAGAAGAAGCGCAAAGTCGCATCACTTTAAACATCCGTGATCAAAGTCGATTCTTCACTCATGGCCAGGAGGAGGATAAAACCAAGCAATTTGCGAAACAAGATCCGGACCAGCTTCTTCAGACCCTCCGTGCGGAGATCAATCAAAATCTCCCGTCGCAGGGTAATACACAACTGCGCAAGTTGGTGGACCCCGGCGATGATGAAGACGAGGAGATGGAGGATGCACCTGCTAGCCGTCGACCTGTCGGATCATCTGCCGCTCTGCATGATGCATTCTCTCAGCTCTTGGAAGCACTGCGCGTGCGTCGTGCGCAGATGACCGAGCGAGCAGCATCAGAAACATATGGGCTGTCGATAGCGCTCTTTGACCGCTTGACATTGACACACGCCACAACCACGGAGTTCCTGCACCAGTTCTGGCAGGCGTTTCTATCAGGGAACCCCGACCGCGCCGGGGAGGTCGCGTCCTTAGCGGAGTCTCTTCAGCGAGCAACAGAGCGCATTGAGGCTGTCGCTAATGATGCAGAGGCTGAGCGGAAGGTCGAAGTTGACCGGCTAAAGAAGCAGGCTCGTGATGTGTACGAGAGCACCGGGCGAAAATTGCGTGTCAACTTAGAAGGCGTGGAGGGTGGCCAGAAGGTTGTGAACCAACTTCTTGGTCCGACGCTTCATGCACTGGAGGTCGCATCGACTCGATATCAAAGAGAATTGGCCGAACAGAAAAGTAAAGAAGCGGCCATAGCTAGTCAAGAGATGGCAGGGACATAGAAGGAAACAACTCTGGCGTTTGATACTGGGGCATAGGGTGTATAATATGATACTACAAGAGCTTCAATGTGTGACTCGTACGGATAATCCGATATCCCATTAATCTACATATAAATTGGCATATAAAATGACATAATGTAGAGACCAAAGTCGGCATGCCGATCTTCCCCGGACTTCGGGAATTCCGTGCCATCTGTCCCCTCAACTGCACTGAACTTCCTCCAACTCTCTCCCCCAACCCGGATAATCCCCGAGCCAGAATCACACCAAACAAGAGAAACACAAGGGGCCTCAAGATGCTCACCTCCGGCCTCACAAATGCGCCCCTCACCAAATCCCTCCTCATCTACACGATCGCCTCATCGATCGCCCTCTCCCTCTTCGACATAAAACACCTCGCCGTGATCTATGTATCGCCTCATATCTGGCCCTATGCCCAGTTCTGGCGCGCATTGGTGTGGCAAGTCGCCGGCTTCACCAATTCCACCGAGGCCCTCTTCGCCGCAATGCTAGTCTACCATCTACGGGTTGTCGAACGCGCGTGGGGGAAGCGGAAGATGGCGGTTAGTCTTTTTCATTTTATTGTCCTCGCTCCTGCAGACACGCATAGAAACATGCGACGAAGGAACAGAGAAGCTGGAGACTTCCGCAAATCTGGAACCCGATTGCTAACATGATCCTGCTTGCCATAGACCTTCCTACTCAGCACACTACCCTATACAACTCTCCTCCCGCCAATTCTCCTCGCCCTCCTAGTCCGCCCTCTATCCCTAAACAACCTCAATTACCTCCCCTCCGGCCCAACAGCGACCATCTTCGCTCTGCTGGCGCAGTACCACGCCACTATCCCATACACCTACCGCTACCGCATCGGGTCAACATCCTCCTCCCCCGCAGCAGACACGAACAATACCAGCAATGATTCCTCCGATACCACACAGCCACAGCCAAAACCCCAACCACCAAGCCTATCCCTCCTCCTCTCCGACAAATCAACCACCTACATCGTCGCCGCCCAGCTAGCCCTGTCCCAGTTCCCCGCCATGCTCCTTCCGTCAGCCGTGGGCTGGGTCGTCGGCGTAGCCTGGCGCGCGGAGCTGCTACCGGGTCTGTCCCCGGCTAGCACTGGCTTCCGCATTCCGGCTTGGATGGTTGGCGAGCAGGAGCGGAGGGGTGGTCCGGACTCTGGGTCTGGTGGTGCGGAGAGAGAAAGGTATGAGGATCTACGACGGAGATTGGAGGGCGAGGTTGCTTCGGCTTCGGGGTTGGAGGGGTCTGGTGCGCAGGCTCAGAGACGTGCAAATAGCGCTGAGACTGGCGCGTTTGTTAATCGGTTGACTCGTGATTGGTAGAGTATCTTGTTTCTTTGATTGAGCTATGCAAGGCTGGTTGGTCATGTCTATCTGGTATAGATGTACTGCGGATGGGATGGATCATAGGGTTATCTGGGCGCTATTAGACATAGCCTGTCTTCAAAGGCCTATCTTCATACTTTCATTGTCGATCAATTCATGAGCACATGTGGTATCCCCCTGTGCAATTCTCGCCTTTAATTCGTACATACAATACTACAATACGCTGTGTTTAAAGAGATAGGTACTAATGGACGAAAAGTCAGACAATATCCTCAAATGAATCAAGTCTGTAATATCAACGAGCAAGGCCGTATCTACGCCAGAGTATGTGCCAACTGAAAACACCACATAACGCCATATCATCAACGTCTATGACCTTGAAGGGGGCATATTACCGCCCATTGCGACTCCGTCTCATATTTTCCTTGCACTCGTTACAATACCATTTAACTAATAGAAACTGTTAGCAATCTGGACGATCTCAACAAGGCAAGGAAACTCTTACCATTCTTCCCAGGCGGTTTCGTCAAGCCCACACACGACAGATGGAACCATTCACGCGGACAGGCGTCATTATCGCAAGCCACCATTTCGCCGAAACTGATTTCATTACAGTAACAGTAGCGCGGCTCACCCTCCTCGTCTTCGTCATCGCCTTCATGAAGCGACTCGTCGTCAGAGGGTATTGCAGGCTGTGGGATGGGCTTCTTCTGAGTTCGTTTGGTAGAAGCTGGGTCTCGACTTCGCGTGGGTCGTGCATGTTGACTGGGCTCGGTAAATGCGGGGAGAATGGGGGTTGATGTCTTGGAATTGCGTCCCTTGGTCGTCTCGACCTCGACGGAACCGGCTTTTCCATCCAGATCCTCACGCTTGGATCCCGCTGGTACGGACGTTCTACCGTTGGTCTCGCCTTCATAGTCACGGTGTGTATCTGCGAGTTCGTATTTGACGGGCCCGTCCCGGGTTGTAGACCTGGAGTCGGCAATTTTGTCTGTGTAGGGGATATGGTTAATCGGGAATTCCGGGAGGGGTGGTTGAAGCGGCATACTGTTGCTGGGAAGGTTTGAAGCCGATGATGATGGCCGCGCGCGCGGATTGCTTGGTCCAGAATTCTGCTGCGCTCGTGACGACTGTGGCCTTGATGTGTTGGGTCCTGGACTGGCAGCACCCCTTGGGCCATTGAATGTTCCAATCAAGGGCGAAGGAGCCAGAACGGGCGATGCAGCATTGGAAGCGTTGGCCCTATAATAAAGTCAGTCGGATGCAGTAGTGAGCGCAGTGAAATGAGACGTACTTTTTGCGGGCAGCAGCGGCCTGATTGGGGGCGCGAGACCGCTTCTTCTCTGCCGGGTCTTTATTCGCAGCTCTCTGGCTCGTAGCGCCGCTAGCGGAGCGCTCCATCGGAACACTAGTGTCTACCGGTACTGGTCGTTCCACCTTCCGACGCTTGGGTGCTGCGTTCGGGTCAGCCGCATGGTCTCCACCTCGAGATTTCGCGTTGTTGGTCTTGCGGGCGCCCGAGCTGCGTGTATCCTCATAGTCCGCGTCGGCCTGTGCCCGACGTTGCTTCCGTGCCAGAACAGCATCGCGCCGCGCCTCGCTGCGACTAGCAGCTTCGGCTTCTTGAAGCACGTGCGACAGATCCTGTCTTTGCGCTACTGCTTCCCGGCGCGGGCGTTCATTAGTCGCTGCCTTCGCGGTACTCTTGTTGGAGTACGCCCAGTGTGTCAGACTGCCTAGACGAGCCTCCTCGCTGATCTCGCCTGCAATGTATGGGAACACCGTATCCAGTCGGACAACTTGGCGATCTAATTCCTCGTTCGCGTTCGAAATGACATGGTTCTTCTCATCGGCGGTCATCATCAGGTCCGAGAGACTTTGACGTACACGATCGAAGAGAAGCCGACGGTTTTTGCTCTCAGGCGATTCCGACGACTGAGATAGCTCCTGATGCAAGAGACGTTATCAGTAAACGTTGAAAGTAGACAGTTAGACAAATCGCGGCCAGAACTCACCTTGGGCAAAACATCCTCCCGAATCACACCCTCAATAATAGGCGCTGGGTGGGGAGGATGGGGAACGGGCTGCGACTCGGAGGAGAACTGGAGTAACTGCAGTAAATTTTCCTCGAGAGCCCACGCCTTCGCATCAACTTCCTTGAGAAGAGAGTTGTGGCGACGGAACTCGCGCGGAAGCGCTGTTATCGCATCAGTAAAATGCGTGAGCGCAGGGTAAAAGCCGTGGGGAACAGGGGGCGTGGAAGGAATTTCAGCTGTTGAGCCGCGGCCGAACGCGAAGGACGACCGTCCGATCGTTTTGGAGGTTCGAGACGGGTTTGTACGTGTCTGACGGGCAGACTGTCGGATTCCTTGGCCCGGGGGATTATTGACTGACGATGAAACGGCGGACATGGTGAATGGCATCGTCTAGACTAGGAGCTGCGCCGCTGGAGGAGGGTTGAGGTGAGCCTACCTCGATTGAGGAGGAAATAGTAAGTTTCGAAGAACCAATGGTGTTCGGAGATGATCTGGGACCATGTAAAATAGTCAACAACTCGAGTAGCAACAGAAGGGCATCGATGCAGGAGAAGCTGCTGCTGGGAAGTTTGAGTGCGGAGAAGAGTGATTGGCAATCGGATCAGGTGAGATTGCTGCCTGCGGCACCAATCAGGCACCCATTGCTGAATCACTCCAGCACGCGGGTGACGTCATACCAGGAACAATGTCCAGGTGTTGCATACAGTACACACAGTTCATGTAGCTACGGAGAATTAGAACAAAATACGCGGAAAACATAGTGTAGGTCTTCAAAAGTCAAGGATTCTTTGTATTTTACATATAGAATGGATTCTAGGTATAGACGAGGGACCTTACATTAGGACAACCAAAAGACTGTCCTGGCATAGCCTATGACTATGAACCTAGGACACATCGAAACACACAAAGCAAATCAGTACAATAAAAGAGGTAGTACAACAAGGAATTACACGCTAGGTTCTAAAGAAACCGATGAATATATGACACCCAACTCATTGGAAGCGTCAGTGCAAGATCCCAAGTATCTCATCAACAACAAAGGTCGAATCAAATCTCTAGGAAGGCGCTTACTCGCCCTTCAGGTGATCCTGGTGAATGGAGAAAGCTTCCTCCAGGAAGTCTTGCTCCTCCTTGAGGTGGACGGCCTTGAGACCAGTGGCGACGGAAGCGCTGCCAGCGCGACCAGCGTACAGGACATGGCGGCGGTTGTGGTGCTCGGTAGCGTTCAGCAGGCTTTCAATACGGGGCTGGGCATAGGACCAGGCACCGGCGTTGAGGGGCTCCTCCTGGCACCAGACGATATCCTTAGCGTTGGGGTAGCTGTCCAGGTTCTCCTTCAGCTGAGCCCAAGGGAAGGGGTGCAGCTGCTCAATACGGGTGATAGCAGTGTTGCGGATACCGTTGGCCTCGCGGTGCTTAGTCAAGGCGGCGTAGACCTGTCCGGAGCACAGGATGACGCGCTCGATGTCCTTAGGAGCTTCGATAGCGGTGCCGTGGCCCTGGTCGGGGATGATCCACTGGAAGTGGGAGTCCTCGGCCGTCAGTTCCTCGATGTCAGAGCGGGCAAGGGGGTGACGCAGCAAAGACTTGGAGAAGAAGAGGACGAGAGGCTTGCGGAACTGGCGGTGGATCTGGCGACGGAGGATGTGGAACAGGTTGGCAGGGGTGGTCATGCAGGCAATCTGCATGTTGCAGTCCTGGTGCTGACGGTCCAGCTTGTCAGCCTCGGGGTACGAACGGGGCTCTTCGTTGCAAAGCTGTAGCCAACGCTCCATACGTCCGGAAGAGTGCTCAGGACCCTGGCCATCATAACCGTGGGGCAGAGACACAACCAGACCGGAACGCTGCAGCCACTTGGATTCACCGGAGGCGATGAACTGATCAATGATACACTGAGCGTTGTTGGCGAAGTCACCGAACTGAGCTTCCCACATCACCAGAGCGTTGGGGGAGGTCAGAGAGTAACCGTACTCGAAGCCGAGACTAGATTGTCTGTTAGAATCGCCGTTACACAAGAAGTTTCAAAACAAAAACCTACCAACCAAACTCACTCAGGGAGGAGTTAGAGATGACGAAGCTGCCCTGGTTGTCACGGACGTGCTTCAGGGGGGGTGTAAGTGCGCTCAGTCTGCTGGTCGTGGAGGACGGCGTGGCGCTGAGAGAAGGTACCACGCTCAACATCCTGACCGGAAACACGGACGTGGTATCCCTCGTCAACGAGAGAACCGAAAGCGAGAGCCTCAGCAGTGGCCCAATCGATGTTCTTGCCCTCATCGACGGCCTTCTTGCGTCCGGCCAGGATACGCTTGAGGTTACGGTGGAGCTCGAAGCCCTCGGGAACACCGGTACCGGAGATCTTGTCAGCAATGTGCTGCAGGGACTTGGCAGGAACGGCGGTAGGCAGGTGAGGCAGGACCTCATTGGCCAGCTCCTTGGGAGACTTGAAGTTGTTCCAGGCGGAAGTCAGCCACTCCTTTCCGGTGGGCTGGTAGTCCTTGCTGCGGTCGAAGCTGTCGCCGAGCATTCCCCAGACCCACTTCTTGTGCTCATCAATGTCCTCCTTAGTGAAGGTACCCTCAGCAATCAGCTTCTCGACGTACTTGTCAAGCTGAGCCTTCTGCTCGGCAATGCGCTTGTACATCAGGGGCTGGGTGAACGAAGGCTGGTCAGTCTCGTTGTGACCCTGCTTACGGTAGCAGACCATGTCAATGACAACGTCACGCTTGAACTCGGCACGCCAGTCAGCAGCGACCTGGCAGACGTAGTTGACAGCCTCAGCATCGTCGGCGTTCACGTGGAAGACGGGAGCGTCGATGGACTTGGCAATGTCGGAACAGTAGGGGGTAGACCGGGAGTAACGGGGATCAGTGGTGAAACCAATCTGGTTGTTCACGACAAGGTGGATGGTACCACCGGTCGAGTAGGCCGGAAGAGAGTGGAATCCCATGGTCTCATAGACAACACCCTGGCCAGCAAAGGCAGCATCACCGTGCAGCAGAACACCCATAGCGGAGTCGTAGTTGGTCTCGTCGTTGTTGTAGTGCTGGATGGCCCGAGTCTTTCCAAGAACAACGGGGTCCTCAGCCTCGAGGTGAGAGGGGTTGGCAACCAGAGACAGCTGCACCCGCTTACCGGAGGGAGTAGGGCGCTCGAAGTTCATACCCAAGTGGTACTTGACATCGCCGGAGCCCTCATCGGAAGGCTCAGTGGAACCGGCAAACTCGCTGAAGATGGACTCATTGGGCTTGCGGACAACGTTGGACAGAACATTAAGACGACCACGGTGAGGCATACCAATGACGATGTCCTTGATGCCGTAGTCAACGCTACGATCGATCAGGGCCTTCATACCAGGGACTAAGGTCTCGCAACCCTCCAGACCGAAACGCTTGTCGTTGGGGAACTTGGTAGCGAGGAAGGACTCGAAGCTGGAAGACCAAATCAGACGGTCAAGGATGCGGCGCTTGTCGTCAACCGAGTAGTTGTAAGGTTGAGGGATCTCGAAGCGGTCACGGATCCACTCGCAGGGCTTGCGATCGGGAATGTGAATGTACTCGACACCGTAAGAGCCGCAGTAGATCTTCTCGCAGGCGGCGATGATCTCGCGCAGGGTCATCTTCTTGCGGGATTCGGTGATGAAACGGGGTAAGATACCGGGTCCAAGGGCAAACTCCTGGTCCAAGTCACGCTCGGTGAAGCCGTAGTGGTCCAACTCGAGCTCCTTGGGCTTGTCGTAGCCAAAGGCCTCAGCCTCTCCGCGAATGCCGAGAGGGTCGATCTTGGCCTTGTGGTGACCGCGGGCCTGGTAGGCGCGGCAGAGCAGCTGAACCTTCAAGTGGTTCGTCACGTCAGCGCCAGCGGCGAGTCCCTGGCCGGGCATGTCTTGGGGGACACCACCGGTAGGGGTGGGGACGAGGGTAGGAGGAGGAGTGAAGGCCTGGGAGATAGGCATCTTACCCTCCTCCATGTTCTTGAAGTAAGTCTGCCACGAGATGTGCACACTCGAGGCATCGTTCTTCCATGCCATGTACATCTCATCGATGTAGTTGGCAGTGCTACCAGTAAGGAAAGAATCGTTGGGGTCCTGTTCACGTAATGGCGAGATCGCGCCGTCGCATTAGTCGAATGCCCGTTTGTTTATTTGAATTTTCGGGAACCCAGATCGGATCGCTACCGATTCTGATGATTTTTGTTGCTTACCACTCCTTGGCTGGGGCCCTCCGCGGGGGCCGCGTAGGACCGAGCACCGTTGAAAGCACGGTCGACAACAGCAAGAGGCCGACGGGCGGTCATGCTGAAGCCGGAGCTTTTTGAAGCGCTGCGAGCGCTAGTGGCGAGGTGGAATGAGCGCCGGGATGATGAAGAGGTCGCACCACGCAGCATACCGCTGTTGGTGGCCTTCAAGGCAGTGTTTCGAAACATTGCGGGATTTTTCTTGGATCAAGGTCCAACGAAGTTTTCGAGAAAAAGGGGAATTGGAAGATAGAAGTTCGAGATTCTGGCCAAATCAGACGTTAAAGAGGCAGATTCACTGCATGCTATACTGTCAGCCTGATATTGCCATGTTGTCCCTGCAGGTAGCAAACCGGAATACAGAGGAAAGGAAGAGGCGTCAAGGTACACGTACGAATTAAATCACAGAGCAGGTGTCGACTAGTATTGCCGTAGCACCTGTATAGAATCGGGACTCATCAGAGAGCTTAAAGGCTCTAGATAAGAAAACAAAGTGTGGAGGTTAGAGGAAAAATGAAGCGAAAGAGTCAAGGAAGCTGAGAATGACGGGTGTCACGGCATGAGGCTGGTGCGCTGACTCAGCCCCTATAGCCGGGCCGGGCTAAGGCGCCAGTGCAGGACGCAGGACGCAGGACCTCGGGAGACCCGAACAAGTTGCTCTCCACAAGAAACCGGCTAAAGCTTTCGGGCTGGTTTGCGGGAGTTTTCGGCCCAATGGGAACTAAAATGTATTACTATTAATCATGGATCTCCCTCAATTCCCTCATTTACCAATGCCAAGTCCTGTTTTTCGATGAGATCTGCTTCGAATCTGAAAAATGTCTCATCAGATTACGATCTGTATTAACATTAACCATCTAAAACTATAGAACAATAATTCATGAAATCGTGACATTGCAAAATCGCCACACAAAGAGCATATGCAGAGAAATAATAGATCATTATATCCACTCAGGGAAATCGGGCATATTACAAGACATTGAGTCGCTGAGGTCCGCTGGTTGGAATTTCTTCAGAATCAGGCCGCCCCGACAACGGCGAAGCAGTACGCGTGTGGCTATCATCATGGAAAGAAGCGACACCGTTTGAGGCCCCCTCACCGGAGCTGAAAGGCCTTGGTTCTGATACTGTTGGGCTTGCTTCAGCGCCATTCAAGCTTGCACGGTGAGAGGGCGAGATTGTATGTGGCGGTGAACTACCTGCAGTGCTGCGCAGGCTACCATTGCTTCCACCCCAGGCTCCCCGACGTAGCTTCAGGAGTGCGCTCAGCGACATTTCATCGTCAAGATTACCCATGTCAACCAGCTGCGCCAGTCCAGGGCTTGCTAGAGCTGAATTTGGATGAGTACCCCCGTGGGCCTTGACTGAGATCATGGAGTTGCGTGTGCTCCATTCACTTTTTTCAGTGATAGGGGTCAAGCTGGGCTCCTGAAATTTGCCACGGCTACTGTGGTTCCGTGTGATGCCTTCGACTCGTCGCGGGCCAAAGTATCCGCCGTTAGTTAGCTCAGAGGCGCCGGTGCCATCTGCCTGTGCGTAGAAGCCGAACTCTTGGCCGTAGAAGCCATCGTCATCGTTCTCAAGAGCTTCGGCGTTAGCGGCAGCAACGATTGCATCGTCGAAGTACGCATCGTCATTATCATCGTAGAACTGATCATCGTAGACCTGAGTATCGAAAACGTCTTCAAATGCCATGGCATCCGCAGCTTGGGTGATCCGGCTGTCATCGGAAACTAGACCCGGTTGCGAGTCTATTGTCTGCGATGTTTGGGCTGCACTCTCTTGCCCCTGGGATCGTTCGCTCGTGCTGAAAGTGCGCTCAAAGCGCCCACTATAAGATGCTTCATTGGCTGCAAAAGCTAAAGCATTGTGTAAGATGTCGAGATTTTGCTCTGTGAGCACACCAGCACCATGGGCACGGACAGGGCCCATATTTGGTATTGGCTCGCCGAGGGGACCACGCTTGACGGATCCTGTGGCACGATAGTCACTGGCCACACTAGGCATGTGCTGCAGTCCTTGGCTTCCCCTTTCTGCCACGGGGCTTTCCTTGCCTAGTGAAGAGTCGTCCCCATCAGGGTCCGCACTGTCCGTCGCCAAAGGTGCTGCAGGGGCAACGACCCGTTTTCGTTCGTATAAATGACTGTTTACATCATCAAAAATAGATTCATCAAATCCACCATCTTGATTATTGACATCGAGATCACCGAAATCGCCATCATCAAAATAAAGATCATCATCGTCGTCAAGGATTTGGGTGGCTTGTTTTGTTATAGGAGCCTGGGGAATGATTGCTGTCGCATCAGTTGTGGCACCTAGGGATGGTTGTTGATCTGGGATTTGTTGGCTGGGGCCATCGTCTAATTGTGTGGCCTCGGAGGTGACGTGAGAGGTGTTTGTGGGCTCTGGCGGTGCAGCAGTGACCGGGCTAGCAACTACAGGTGACAATCCCGGAATAGCCCAGGACTTGGGCTCGTTGATGTTTCTCGAAACAGAAAAATCATCGAAGTCATCGTCATCGGCATCTGCATTGACGCCGGGGATCTTCTCTTCCAGGCCATCCAAATCGTCCATCATGTCATCATCGAAGTCCTCGTCGAAGTCGTCAAAATAACCATCCTCCATTCTGCGAGAAGCCTCCTTGGCCTTATGCTTCTCTTCCAGCATCTTCTCTTGCGTAGATGATTCCACTCCGCTCATATCGAAGCTGAATCGAGAGGCATTGCTCTTGAGATGTCTCGGCAATGCCGAGGGATTAAAGGGTACATTAGGGATAGTATCTTGGTCTTGGGGTTGTTGAGGATGAGCATGGGAAACTGCTTTAGGTGGGCTTGGAGGTTGCTCTGCCCCAGGCTCAGGCTGCTCCGGAGCATCTATAGTTCTTTCTGGTAGATGAGAAGGCAAGTTCCGCGCAAAGACCGGCAATGAGCTATCATAACCAGGCTGTGACTGGCCTGTCAGAAGTGAAGACTGAAGATAACCCTTGTTTTCCACCTGTAGAACATTCTGGTCCTCAAAATGTTCCTTGAAAACAGGCGAGTGGTCACTGTGCCGTTTTATCTGGTCATTCCAGCTGGCTGCACGAGGTTGACTGGGAATTTGCGGAGGTGAAGTATCCTGCCCATTCACACCTGTATCCGGCTGAGTAGCTGAAATATTCCGGCGAGGCCGTGGCGCAGAGAAGTCATGGATGATCTTTCCACGAATTCTGGGATCATAGTCATCTGGCATAGCAGGAACATCCCGGTTCTTGATCTTGATGTCCTCTGTCCGGGAGCCAATCACCTGCGAGGAGCGCCTGCGCGCAAGAAGGGACATCGGATTTAAGAGATGGAGCATCGCCTTGCCCGACTTATGATGTGTCTGGTCTACGGGCACGCCATCCATCTTGAAATCCTTCTGTGGCATTGTTTGTTTATCCGGCGAATCGTCCGGTGAGCTTCTGAACCGGAAATGACCTGACCCCGTCGGAGCAGTTGGCGATCGTTTTTGCTTGGCAAATGAACGTCGAAAGGGCGAACTTGATTTGAAATTCGAGTCTGCGTCTCCTTGATCGGCCCGTCGACCGGTCACAGACAGTTGAGAATTGTTCGACTGGGATGTAAACTGTTCTTCCCCGGAGTCGCCGGGGCTGGAATGAGGACGATTTTCTCTTTCAAATGCCGGGGATGGGACAGCCAGGGTGATTGAGGAGGATAGCGGCGCGACCGATGAGCTGATGTTGAGCTTGGAAGTATCGATGTCCAGCGGTGACTCGTTGGAGGGGCCATCGGGTGAGGGGTGACTGTCGAAGGTAGTGGTGAGAGTCGGTGTATCCGGGATCTGAGGAAGCTGAGGAGGACTGCTAATCGGGCTTCCATTCGCTCCTTTGACAGGTGAGGGCGCGGGGATTGAAGCAGGCGACGCGGACGAACGTCGATGGTCTCGGCGCCAATACGAGAAGACAGTAGACGGTGGCATGGCAGTTGGGGCCCTCACGCCAAATCGAGTCGCGATGATTAAGAAGGGGCGTAATATTCCATTGCAGTCATCAACTGCACGTGCTGGGTGTTGAACAAAGACGCTGTCATATATAGACAACGATCCGTGGGGGACGCAGAACCCACCCGTGGGCTTTCAAGGTTCGTAAGCTTCGGGCTCCTGTAAGCCTACTGACGAAAGGGGTAGATCAACAATCCATAGTAAATATTGCAGCAAAGATATCGATTTTTATGTCGATTTATATAGAAGAGAAAAAGATCAAAGTAACGCGCGGCTAAGAGTGACGTTACACCAATCTGGCCTGCTGGAGTGTCTGGGCCTTTCTGCAATATCAAGTCACATTCTTGCCCCTACTTGCTTTTGGTCTTTGGACTCTTTGCCTATGTTGTAGATAGACCATAACCTCTTAGAAATGTATGCGCTACTTCCTCTATAAATCGTACAGCTATGCTACATAGATATCCTTCCAGGAAAAAATAAATCAGAAAAATGACACGCTCAAAACGACCATATGCTATGCTAACAGACAAAACATATAAGCAAAAAATTAATTCATTGATGGCGCTTTCAACGAATGCTTTGCCTCCAGCGGTTGATCACCTCGGTTTTGACCGGGCCAGGGGTTTCTGCCATACTTGGAGCATAGCCCACGCCATTCGTGCCCATCATCGCAGGGCCCATAGGATACCCATATTGCTGTGCCATCGGGTATCCTGCAGGTGTCGGGTATCCCATTTGTGTTGGGAATTGTTGCATAGACATCCGGTTCCCATACTGGGACATGGTGGCAGGCCGCTGATTGAAAACACCATGCGACGACTGGCGAGCAAGGTGGGAGGGACGACCCTGTGTAAGCGCGGCCATGCTCCGGCGCATTCGCGGGTTCTTTGGGGAGCCGGATTGGGCAGCGGCCTCCTTCTGAAGGCGACTGCGTCGTTGTGCGAGTGTCTCTTCCTCGTCGGGGGCGGTGACTTCTTGGGCGGCTTTGGGCGCAATTCCAGCCCGGCTATCAATTTCGGCCATCAAGTCGCTGGCGAATTTGCTGTCCGAGCGGTTATGTCCCTTCAACCGTTGGAGACGCTCGGCAAGGGTCTCTATCTCTGTCTCTTCCTCACTCTCGGCGGTCGGCTCAGGAACATGCGCCGGGGGCTCTGCTGCATACACTGTAGCAGGCCGTTGCTCCGGCTGCGGGATCGGCTCACCCCGCAGCCTGGCACGCCGTGAGCTCAGAGGCTCATTTTCTTCTTGTTGTCGCTTGGCTAACAACCCCAAAGGTCGATCATCATTTTCGGCACCGGCTTTCTCGGGGTACAACATAGCCAGGGGAACGTCTTCGTCTTCGTCCCGGCCTTCCCAGGCCAAAGCGACAGGACGCTGCCGCCGTTTATCACTTTGTTTTTGGACCATCTCGTCCATTTCTAGTAGAGTGGTCTGCATGCCTTGGAAAGGCACAGGCACAGCCGTCCGGCGTCTGTGCTTCAACTCATGTTTCCGCAACTCCAATTCAGCGATGAGCGTATTCGGTGGACCAACGTAATCCAATTCCCCGTCTTCCTCGTCCTCTTCGTCTTCGTCTTCAGATTGTTCATCACTTTCGGCATCAGTGCCTTCCGACCCACGTTCACGACCATGCTCATCATGATCTCTATCCGTGTCATTCCCGGCTTCCGACCCACGTCGCGAAGCGACGGGGGCCCCGTCCTCGTCTACATTATTAGTGCTATAAGTATGGCCAATCATGGCTCGCGAAATACGATTTGCCTTTTGCCCTGTCAGGTCCTTTGTCAGGGTCTTGCGTTTTGATTTGTAGATGAACCCGCCAACCTGACCAGCATAAGGGTGATCAGTGAAAGCCGAAACGGGTGCATTCGCAGAGGCGTCCAAAATGCTCTCCAGCGTAGCAACGGCAGACTCTTGTTCAACCTCGATCTGGAGTGATGTACTTGGTTGATCAAAGAAAACACTCGCACGGAGATGCGGTGGTATTGCCGACTTACGTTTATCGTTATTGCTATCGCGTAAATCTGTCTGATCGGCGTCAGGTAGCACAGCGGTTGACTTTCTATCCTCAGCGGCGATGGCGCCTGCAAGCTGTGTCCGACGTTTATCCCGGTCCATGTTTGACTTGCGCGACAACTTCGGTGGTAGATTCAACATGCGTGGGACAGGAGCAGGATAAAACACCATGTTCTCTCCTGCTTGCGGCTGTTTGTAATGTTCCGGCTTGCGGGCGAGCGGCGGCTGCTCCAGGGATACCTGGCGACCCGGTTCTAAGGGTGTGAAATGGACGCCATCAAAGTCGGTGAATAATGTCCGCGCCTGCTGGTAGGTATCGTTCGATGCGACCGAGGGACGGCGCTCCAACTCCGCCTCTGCGGGAACTCCTTGCGGAACGTATTGATCGTAGTGGTAATCGCTCTGGGTATTGAAAAGAGGTTGTGACGGTGGTAGATTAGGGAGCCCGGGAAATTCATCAACTTCATGCTCACGCTCATCAAGTGCAGGCTCGGAGAGCTGAGCAAGGCGCGCCCCTGATACGGAGCGCTGGCGCGCGGGGGACATATTCGATCCGTGGGCGGAGGAAACTGTCCTTGCCGGGGAGAATGCACCATTCCGGTGAATGATTGAATTAGACGCGGAACTGACTGAGCGTCGCTTTTGTTCTTGGTCGATGCGACGGATTTCGCTTTCAATGTCCGCCGAGCACGAGCTCAGCTGCTCCGCGCTTTGTTCCAACCGCGTTACATGTCCTTTGTAGGCTCCTTGTATGGACTGCAAATCCGGGGTAGGGTGACTGAGAGGTACGGAAGCCTCGCTGCATGCGCTGTGGATCGGAGGCTCGGGAGGAGAATGTCGCGCGACAGTCGTATTGAGAGGTGGAATACGGAGGCTATTGGATCGCTCTTCGGGGGAAGGATCGGCGTCGTAGTCATCGTCCTCCACCACATCGTAGCTGGTAGAAGTCATAGAGCGGATCATCGAACCTAACTGACTGAAACTGGGGTTGTCCGTGGTTTTGGCCGCTTCTAGGTGGCTTCCTCCTCCGATATGATCGGTATCAAGCGGCAGCTGCTCAAATACATGTCCATGAGCAGGTGAGGGGGTGCGTGACGCAGAAGCGGAAGAAATAGAAGCCACCTCATGGTCAACTTGAGCGACGGCATTGTACGCCATAATATAGGTTTTAAATCACCGACTATCCATCCATTCAGACCAGTTCGAATCGATAGAGTGGGTTTCAGGATCAAAGGGACTCGGAATAACAGGGATGCCAGACAAAGAAAACCTGGAGGGATGAAAAGAAAAAGCCAGGGAAAGTCTTAATTTCGCAAGTTCGCTGTCGTACAATAATTTGCCCTGGAATGTCTGAAACTAAAGCTATCTTGATGCTAATTATATCGTAATTTTAATCTCCTAACCCCAAAACACATTGGAAAACAAGGAATGAAAGCACTAAGCCACTTACGGGGGCTTTGCGTTCACCTGGGCAAGTCTTAGGCCAGTCACCATCTTTTGCTGGGTTTGACTCTCCACTTGGGTCGAGAGGTCTTGGCATCTTGGCATTTTTGTATATCCACGATATAAGGAATACTCTCAAGGAATATGAGGTCTTGGGGAAATCCCATCGAATATACTAACACTCTCACTACTTCTGCTTTGCCTCGTTGCTTTTCTGCACACTTCCCGGTAACATACATAAAATGGCTCAGATAGGCAATACCGAGGTGTTTACATTTGGGCTGCAGTACTTGACCACCCCGGACCAATCAGGCCATCAGCAGATATCGTGGCCTCAGTTGTTTTGCCATGGCTGTACTCTGCCTTTCTAGGAACTGACTAATAGAAATACCTCAATTGGCGCTCAAGACTCGAAATGGTCGCGTGACCTATGTGATATCAAACAGTAACCTACATATGTAGGTGTATGTACCAGATTTTAGGCCGCGGATACGAATTTCCCGATCGGGGTAGTCACGGTCACGTGCCCATTGGTTGACCATAGGGTAACCTCTGGTGTAGGTATTTACCGGTACCTTCAAGTACATGTGTATACATAATTACCAATTTTGGACCTTCTGTTTTCAAGTTGTATCTCCCCTCCGTTCTATGACATGATTACGATCCCATTGCATGCTCATGTTACTGTTAATCGAGAAAGTGGAAATCAATTGACCACAGCGGGGCTATTTTGCGGGCTCAAGTATCCGGTCCCCTATCACTATTTGTTGTAGTTCAGAGGTATATGTTGTATTTTATTATATATGGAAATATGAGGTAATATATAGAACACGGAGCCAAGTTAATTGAAAATCAACTTGGTTGTCTGTATAGACAACTCGGGATTTATGCCGATGGTGCGGCTTGGTCTCTGATCTACACCAGCCTCATATCACAACAACGATCGGATTTCATATTCTGGGACATGACAGAGGCACCATAGACTAAAGAGATATTCGGAAAGCCTCTACGCACTATTAGGATCTTCTCCTTTTCAATTTTTATGTATTAATGCCGTTATCTCGCTGCTTCTCGCTTCCTCAGGTCCTCAGAGAAACCTTAGGTTTCTCCCAATTGGTGCAGAAGGCCTTGTAACCTAGCATCGCCAGCCCATTGAGATAGGCGATTCTGACGCCAGGCATCCCAGTCAAATTCCAAGCTGCTCCCTTCAGCCGTACACATGATACCTCGGAATAAAGCAACTGCTTCGTCCCAAGATATGTCCATGCCCATTCCGAGGCCAAATGAGAAGCGGCGAACTAGATCAGGGCCGCCGGCAAAGCGAACTAGATGCTTGTTCTTGGCCTGTAGAGCCTCTACTAGGATCGTGTCGCCCCGGGATCGGCCAGCCTTGCCCTCGTATATGCCACTCATTTCTGCTGTCAATAGCGAGGGACCAAAAGCCTCATAGATTGGCACCGCCCTGGCAAATGTCCAGTCGATAAGACCTGTGATATTATAATCCTCATCCACCAGTATATGGTCACCTTTATCATCCATGTGTTTCAGAAAGAAGGGACCATTGTCAATGCTCGGTTCAAATGCATTCCAATGGCCTTGTTCCGCCAGTTCTTTGAGGTATCTGAAGATGAGGTAGGCATTGACGGAGTACCGAGTGAAGAGCTGACGGTCGCAGATTAATTCGAGATATCTCTCCGCCCAAGTCGCGTAGTACTCTCGTGCATTGCGAAAAGGTCCCATTTGCGAAAATGTACCAGTCCGGTCGCCCACGACGGGACCCATACAGATAGTACCATTGGACCGTAAAGAGAGAGAGCCGATTTGCTCAAGGGGGTACTTATTGATAGTACACAAGATGTCGGCGTAGTTGTCGTACAGTTTGCGGAATTGCTCTTCTGACGGGCTAAGAAAAAGCAACGGCGTCCCGGGGAGTTCCTCTATCAGCATGTACGCAACGCCCACATCGTTCTCAGGGTCATTCAGTAGACCGAAGTCGTAGAGTGTAGGCGACGGCACATTCATATCCTTGAGCCATTCTAAAGTGGCACATTCGCTCTTTAGGCAGAGATTGCTAAAGCTGTCTGAGAATGAAGTGTAGTTTTGCCGGAGGATTCGAGCAAGCCAGGCATTTCCATCGCTGAAAATAATTCGAAGATGGATGTGCATACCGCCCATCCGGTTCTCCCCTAGAGGGTCCGCGGTGTCAAATGCACAATTCAGGCCCCTGTTCCGCTTTGAAGCTCGACGTAGAAGGTTTTTGTCATTGATCATGCGTCGAAGTGCCGTTACTTCTTCTGTTTGCGCTGCCCTCCATGCATCCTCATCAAGAGGGTCATTCTATGATCAAATTAGAGAACATGCTTCCAGCTAGCTACAGCTCAACGTACCTTGCAGCAATGAGTTGGGGGCACGGCATGAGCAGCGCAAAATCGCTGCTGACAGCGTTCGCAGAGACCAATATCGATCGCAGCAGAAGCCAAACATTCGGAGATACAACAAGTCCAGAAACGAAAAGCTTTTGACATATTTGGGTTCCCGCGGCTTTTCCTTGTGAATTTACGTGAAGACCGGAAAAGAGCTGTGAGAACAGGGCGATGAGTTATTCACCTCCATAATGGATGCTTCTTTTAAGTGGTCTGTTTGTCCACGTGATGGGTGAGCCTGCCCCAGAAGTCGGCGTGCGTGATGAGATAACTGCATCAAATCATGGTTTCCCCGCCACAGTTAATGATAGACCTTGGTTAAAACTTGTGCCGAGAACATACTTTCGATTAACATGACTAGACGGATCGCAAAGCAAATAAAGTGGCGCATCTAGGAGGCCCTACCACACTAGGTGACGAGGTGTGGTTGGCTATCCCATGCATGGTGTGATCGCGCAGACGATCGCATGTGATCATGTAAGCACCTGAACGAACAGACCAATTAGTTAATTGGTCAAGCGTTCAAAGCATTTCAGTACCGGAGATTATGGCAAACAGTTTGACTCATTTGTCCTTAAACTTGGGAGGTCTTCTGCTGACTGTTTGGCCACGCCGAGGTTGCAGAAGGGTCTTTTATGACAATGGCGATTTCTTGTATCTGGCCCTGGACCGTTTCGACAGGTTCCTACCACAGAAATCCAGGGGTCCGCGGCAGCCATCTTGGAAGAAGTGACTAGCTCGAAATGTCAAGACCTGAGTAGGCTTTAGGGTGATGTCCAATGCTTTTCCCACTGGTCGGGCTGCGAGAACAAGCAGGTATTGGTAGTCCCCGTCTATCCTGCATGATCTCCGACTTGTATCTCGGAGCTCGGAAGCTTTCTATGGCGGCCGGTCATTATTAAGGCGATCACTGTGCCGAGGTCCGCCGGGGAAATAAGGTTATTTTGAGCTGCCGTCGTCGGCGTCATGCTAACATATATCAGATAAATCAGACAACTAACACCCAAGCAGTTTTTCCACTAAAGCAATTCCTACGCTTTTCCCTATCATCAAATAATACCTTGGCAAGCTTCGACTCCCCTAAAACGGGTCCATTCCTGCTTACGCGCTAATCTGCTCAAAACCGACGCAAGGCTGTGGCCAATTCATTCCAACACCTGGCCGTATATATAAAGACCAGATCACCCATTTTAATTCTAGCACTCAGATAAGGAACTACATTTTAAACAACAGATAGGAGGGCTTGCACATTATCCCTAGCAACAGCGAGGCCATAAAAGAATGTCTAGTATGACCCTCACTTCCAACACATATTCCACATATTAACAGATTGAGTGTCCAGAACATCAAGACAAATCCGCCCCGCTCCGTATGGGCGTAGTACTGTTTCCAGGCTTTCAGGCCCTGGATGTATTCGGCCCAGTGGACTGCATCAATGTCCTCTCATGGAGCCACAGCGTGACTTTGGCACTCATATCATCAACCCTAGAGCCAGTGACAACAAAGTCACCGGCATCCGCCAACGCCATAGGCCAAAGCGTGGTACCAACCCACACCTTTGCAACAGCACCGTCTTTGGATCTGCTTCTCGTCCCCGGCGGCCTGGGCACGCGCGGCTCGAACCTAGCAATCGAAGAAGCAATCTCGTACATCCGAAACGTCTATCCCCAGCTGTGTTATCTCATTACAGTGTGTACCGGCTCGGGGCTTGCAGCTAGAGCTGGGGTTCTGGATGGGAAACGAGCCACGACAAATAAGATGGCCTGGGCTGAGATTACGGGTCTGGCGGTGAATGTTGATTGGGTGCCTCGTGCGAGATGGGTCGTTGATGGTAATGTGTGGTCTTCCTCTGGGGTTAGTGCTGGCATTGATGTTACTCTTGCTTGGATTGAAGAGGTCTATGGGAGTGAGGTGGCGAGGAAGATCTCAAATAGCATTGAGTATACTCGACATGAGGACCCTATTCACGATCCATTTGCTGAGCTGCATGGGCTTTGAGTCAGGGGTTAGGTCGTATGTTATCACGTTTTGTATTTATATCTGGGGGTCTTCGTCTTCACTCTATTTGGAAAATTCTGGAAAGGGAACTTAGATCGTTGCGACAATATATATGACGCTGACTGTTCTCTATGCGCCGAAGCGAGAAAGCGCATGCGCAACTTTGCTGATGCCGCTAAACCAATAGCTGTCTATATGATAAAATTGTGTTGAATACACCTATCGCGCCGAGACGCTGTGGCGTGCATGCATCCATGTGCGCAAGTGTCACGTAGGGTGCGGTGCATATGTGATATCTCACGTCTGAGGCTAGCGACTGAGCCTGAAATTGCAAGCCTGGGTCCGGCATGCAAGATTGCACCGGCTTCCTTGACCATATAGCGGCTTCCTGCGACTGCTAGAAAAAAAAGTGGTTTGTGTAATGGCGGGTGTGAGTCGTATGTTGTAGAGGCACATCTATGGATATCTGGAGGTTATATAATGACGCGGAAGTGCCACATTACCGACCTGGGCGATCGAGCTATTTCCCCCATCTGCCAGGTCGTAGTAAATTTCTCATAGTTACCAAAGACCATAACTTCTAGCAGTTGTAGTGGATGCCGTCGGTTTCTCCACCAATTTCCCATTGCGCGGGTAACACGTGACTGCGCGCCGTTATCGACGCGCCTCAGTCTCACAACTTTGCGATCAACAGAACATGAATATTCCGACGTGCCACCATGTCTTACTATGATATTGACTCCATCTTGACTGATGCACAGGTGGGTTTATTGCGAACACATGCCCCTGAACACCAACCCTCAGAAATGAACAATTGCTAACATCGTTGGATCCAGAAACTGCCTTGTACATTCGAGCTCGAAGTACCCGGACTCGGTATCTTAGAGGGCAATGCGGGCGAAGATGTGAGTCTACGCTACGCTTTTCACTATCCGGCCACACAACTTACTGGCCAATGCCCAGATCAAAGCAGGAACCCGGATCGATCTTCCATTATGGCTAGGTGAAATGCTCTCGATCGGGTAAGGTCCCACCCAGTCCAGCCTACTCAGAGGACCAGACATGAAGTTCCTTATTTTCCTAACGCACTATATGTGGTTGTTATAGAGCGCGTCTCGGAACGTCCCGTCTAGTTACGCTCGACATGCCCGAAGCGCTTTCGGAGCGGGTAATGAATGCCCTGAAGGCAGATCCGCGCACGCTTGACTTGCGCGCTTTGGCACCGCATTTCTACAACCTAAGCGAGCGGATCCTCGAACTCTTCGAGGAAGAAGAGATGGTCGATGTTCTCGGAGATGTAGGTGGCTCCGATCCCCGCGGCTGGTTAAAAGCTCCTCATAGGCCGAGCTGGGACTAACAAGCTGTCAGGCATTCAAGAAACGAGCGGCAGATATCGCTGATCATGCGCACAACTCCCGTGGTGCGGTCGGTGGCGGGGTTGATTTCCTTCGTGGGCTGGATGAGACTGAGCGACAATGTAGGTCATGTCCCTGTTTGGATATGTGGGCGGAGGATGAGGTCACTAACATAGATGGTTCGATAGTGTTCCGCGTTGCTCATGATCGGGCCAAGGACATGCGGATCTGGACTGGAGAGGCGAAACGTAAGTAATACGCGAGTAATAGTTTGTGACGAGGCATTTCTCATGGGCTCTGAGCTGCGCTCGCTCATGAAGGTTATGATACATTTTATGCGACAATATGATTCTTCCATTCCGATAGGTTGCGTGTGAGGTAGGACAGGATTTTAGCCTGGTCTGAGTTTATTTTGTTCTTCTATACGGAGTAAATGGAATTCCTATTGGACTACAATTTAATGAAGAATATGAGAGATTGAGGATGTTACCTAGGCATAAACGAATATGTCAGATCTGACGTCTTTACAATTCCCAGGTGGAGACATAAGATCTGGATCCATGGAAATGGAATGTTGATATATCAAAACAGTTTGTATGCGATTTCTATCCATTGATTTTCTCTGTTATAGAATACTGGAATTGATTAGATCCATATAATATTAGAATATGATTTATTCCTCATCCTACTTCTAATCGAAACAAGAATTCTGTACGGAGTAACAATTATAAAGTCAGGATCTAACGCTTAACACTCAGGAGAAACCCCGCGTAAGGGCCAAAGTGAGACCCCACGGCCCCGATCCGATTGGTGTCGAGGAAAAAGAGCGACTGAACGCTAATAGCGAATTGATCGTCGTGGCTAAGGAGCCTATTGAATCTAGCCTCGGGGGGGCTGGAAAAAAGGAAGAAGAAAAGTACGTACGGAGTACGGAGTAGAAGTAACATCTTTGAATCTTTGCAAGGCTGTTGATTTTCGGTTCTTCCATTCTTCGATTCTTCCATTCCTTACCTCTCTCATGGCAACTGTCCCTACTTCCAAGGCCCAAAACAAATAACATCTACAAAGTGGGGCTGTGACTGCACCCTTTTCTTTTTCTTTTTTGGCGACTCATCACAATTCGTTTGCGACATCGCCCTCGCTTCGTTTGACTTGTCCCAGTGTCCCTTCTCCCTTGGGTCTTAGGTTTGGAGGGAATCCCCTTCTGTGCCTTGATTCGGGTCTATTGACTGTACAAACCTACCTTGCACTCCACAGGTTCAACCGAACCCGCCTCTGATTGCTCCCCGCCTGCAACACATCTGCATCCCTCGCATCGCGCCTGCGTGTTAACCACCACCATCCAATCGACATTGATATCCCTGAATCCATCCATTAATCTCCGATGCGGCTGGTGGATTGTGCAGGAAATTGTTACCGTGGTATCCACTGATTGACCAGGATACTGCACAGCTGCGTCCAAACTGGGAAACCGGGGGCTTCTTGCGGCACGTCAATTATGCGCATTCGGTAAACATTATGCCGGCAGCCATTATGGATGGGAAAACTCAAAGAAGGAGCTCGGCTGCTGGTCAGCCCGCTCCTTCACACTCTCAAGGCCCCGTATATCATCCCAAGACTGCACCCAAACGCATCGTTTCCTCTAAAGACCACTCCTCCAGTACGTGATATTTGGACTCCCACCTGCTTGAATTGAGTGCCAAAACTCAGGGTTAAGTGATTAAAACTGACATTGCTTCTTCAAGACTCGTCAGAACGTCCTCAGCACCCATCACTGTCCCGTGTTAAGGGCCGTGCGAATATGTTTACTCCGCCTCGAATGAATGCAGAGGTCTCATGGCTGAGAGATCAGTCACCTATTCACTCGGGCACAAAGACCCCAATCCGCTCATCTGGTACGTTCTCCGATTACCAGCGATGTCGGATGGATCTAGAGCACTAGTGACTGATTGTTTGTGGCTCAGAAACCCCCGAACCCGGCACCCCTACACTAGTAAACCCTGCCTCGGCTCTTTTGCAGGATCTACTCAAAGAAGAACGCGCACACCGAAGCTCCCGAGGAACCATATCAGACGAATTCAAAGAAAATGCTCCCCAGACTCCAGAGACCACCCGAACCCAGGAAGATACTGCGTCTGAAAAAGCACGCAAAGCGAGTGATGTTTTCTCTGCTGGTCAGAGAAAGCCAAAAGAGATGGGCATGCGGGAAATGGACCAAGTGAGCCATAAGCACGGGAACCCCATATGGACTAGCTGACTAGCTGACTCATTTGAAGTATGTCTCGAAAATGAACAAGCTCAATTTCGATTTGAAGCTCGAGGTCTTCCACCGCACACAACAGATGGCTATCTATGAAAAGAAGCTGGAGCGGATGGCTGAGATGGAAGAACAACTAGCGCGCATGGATGAGTTGATAGCAGAAGTGGAGGAGCTTCGAACCACCGAGAAGGACAACCAGATCCTACGTGAATCCAACGAGCAACTACGCATCGACCTTGACAAGCGAGATATGGCTGTTACCGAAGCCGTCGAGCTCATCTGCCAGTTGGAATCGAAGATTGACATGTTGGAGAATGGCGGCCGGGCCTCCAGGCTGTCCATGTCCCGCCCTATGACCGCCGATGGGTCCGAGGCCTTAGCAGCGAAATCCCGGGCCATGGTTGACATCCCAGAGAGAACCTCTTCTAAGCGAAATTCAAGTGTCTTGAGTGTAGCTCAGCGCCAGACATCTTCCGAGCTACGCAAACTTTCGAAAGCACCCTCCTTCCTACGGGCGGACAACAAAAGTACTGCCACTTTGCGAAGCCTTTATACCCCCGAAGAAGAAACCCAGTCACGCACTGCAAAGACTGAACTTACGAAATCAGAAAGCTTCCACACGACTACCGAGGTTATGGAACCTGAGTCACCCAGATTAAGCGTTCTGAGTGAATGCAGTGAGCTGAATCCGTTCGACACGCCTACGAGGTGGCAAGAACTTGACCAGCTCGAGCTCCCTGTTCGGAGATCGTCATCGACAGGCAGCTTGGATAGCTATGTTCCCCCCACTGGGCGGGAAGAAAGCAAGAAAGACCAAATTGATCGGTGGATGCAGTCCCGCGAAGACATAAACCAGACCATAATCACGAGACGCAGGAACCGAGCATCATCTGATGCTACCAAGGCTAGCATCCCCAGTTTTACAACTGACTTGTATGCTCCCAAGCCGCGCGGACGTGGACGACTGGATTCCTCTCTTTTCGGAGGCGTCAGGCTCCCTCCCACTCCTGACACTATGAGTACGGCATATGCTACCGGTGCAAACCGGTCGAATGGGTCGAATGGGAGCATTAAAGCCCGCAAGAGCCCACAGACTGAACAGGATTTGTTTTTCTCTGGTAGGCGAGTTAACCGCCCACGTTCGGCGGAAGAGATGGCCAGTCGCTCCAGCTTTGATGGCAGTGAGGTTGATGACAGCATGCAAACAAACTGCAGTGATACTCCACGCCTAGGGGTCACCTCTGACGAGTCGCGCACTATCTTACCCTCCTTCAACACTGTTTCCTCCAAAGCCAGCGCGCTTCTTGGGCCCGGAAGCCCCAACAACCCTGCTATCGAGACCTTTGGAGATCTGTATCACGCAAAGCCCAACGAAGCATCAACCCCAACAATTAAACGCGTCCGTAGCCCAACCAAGGCTATGACTCCGGGGGCGAACACTAATGACCGCGACTCTCCATCGCCACTCACACCTCAAGACTGGGTTGCCGCTGCAAAGCAGGGTCCACGGTGTTGCAAGCCCAAGCCCCTTGAGATCCACCAGGGAATTCAACAGCCAGAGCTGCCAGCACGCACTGCCGTCAGGCCAGCTTCTCTCCATGACGACAGCAGCATCGCTTCGGATCCAAGTGAGCCCGAAGTCCCTGGTATCCCAACTCTTGACATGACCACCCTGGACATCTTGGAACAACCTCTCGACCTCGGCCAGTCAAAGCCTAAACCTGAAGCCAACCCTGAGCCCCGTCGACGCCTTAGTTTCATACCTCCATTCTTCAACCGGTCATGCAACAACCCCCGCCGTGTACAAGGCTCCCCAGTTCCAGACGAATTTGAAGACGACGAAGAGGGCGCCCCGTCTCCAGTAATCCCCAAAACCAGAACAATGGGCGGCGCCTCTCAAAGACCCATGTCTCAAATAATCACCGCCCCAACTGACCTATACTCTTCCAACCCCCCAATCCACAATGGAGAGCCGCCCCATGGTTTCAGACCACGAGGATTCCCGCAATCTTTGACAATGTCAACACTTGCCGACCACCCCGGCTCCGCAACAGTCTCAGGACGCCCCTCCACATCCCACGGCATAGAACACAAGCGGCGCAGCTCACTTGGCATCTTTGGCTGGATGAAGGGTAAACGTTCTGATTCCGTGTCTGTTCCCGGTGTGGAGAAGTTCATTGACTCCGCGCCGAAAGAGAACCGCGCTCCCTCGCGTCTAGCCTACGAAACTAGTCATGGCCTTGGGATCCCGCGTGCCGAGACACCGGACTCTATGGAGGCCCACGTTAGACCCCATTCCGAGATGGCTGTCCATTCTGATGAACATTCAAGACGGCCTCGGTATATGGGCCGTCGTGCTCGAAGGGGCTGAGCTTCTATAAGCCAGTCATTACGGCCTCACACCTCGTTCTCTGTTTTCTTACGTCTCTGCTGCCTCCCGCTTCTTTCTTTTTTTCGTTTTGTACCATATGATACCCGGCCCTGCATGTACAGTAGCATGGCTACATTGATTTTTGCTTTTATTTTTCACTCCATATGTGAGTTATGAGCTCGCTCCACCTCATTTCATGTTTTCCTTTCTTCATGCATGCGAATAATGGCCGGGCCTATGCATTTTGTCAATCTCTGACGTCGACCCTGCTGGCAGGGTTGATCTGAAATGTGTAACATCGTCTAGTATGCTATGTTACAGAGTAATGATTCTACCAAAAGTGACATACGATCTGAAGTTATCCCGATGCAGGCCTGTATTGTGTTATCACACAAGTTGACTAATTGATAGTACCGTAATGAGCACAAACCTGTTCTCCCTCCACTTCATATCTTCATCGTGTCTTGGATGATCCTCCCTGACCCATAGCCCCGATCCTGCGGGTGGAACCGATCGTTCTTATCGCTGTATGGAGACGGATCACTTAGAAGGGTGAATCATTTGCAGCCTTCGCTTGCAGGCTTACTTCATCCCTCCAGGGGCGACAACAAGAGTACCATAGAAGTCAGGGTTTCCTTCCTAGTAGGCATTAGCAAGACGTCAATCAAGCAGGGGTATCGGAGTCTTACAATGTGCGTCTTCGTGATGTGTCGACGGAGGTTCGAGGCCATATGTTTTGTCTTTAGGGCCTTGTTAAAATCATTGCAGAAGGGACACTTGTATGCGCAGGGAGCGATTATCTAGATGCAATCGGTGTTAGCAAACATTCTCTAGAAGGGCTACAGACTCTGGAAGGGTGTTTGGGATACGTACCAGCTCGGCAAAGTCGAAAGGCCACTCCTCCTGGTTGTGGTTTTCGCAGTCACAAATCCGTTTTTTGGATTGTCTGATATAGGATATCCATTAGCCAGGATCAATGTGGGTGGTGGGATGACTTCGAAACTTACGCCCAGTGTCGGGGCGGGTTGATGCTATATCCCCTCCAGTAGCTGCCGTAGCTGTTCTTGTGTGTCGAGTCAGTACCGGTACTAGTCACAGTGGAAGTGCTAGTGCCAAAGTTGGGGCCAGGGTTGGGGCCAGGGTCAGGGTAGTCATTGTTCCCAGCGCTGGGAATTTGAGGAGCGGACATTGTGATGGATATCGCAAGTACGAGTTGGGTAAGTTGGGTAAGTTGGGTAAGTTGGGTTGATGTGATAATAGACGTAGACAGGAGAGGAAGCAGAGAAAGGAGAAGCAGAGAAGGTATATTGCAACCACCTGAAGAGCCAGGCAGCAGAGGCGTCAATGGATGTGTTGTCTTACTCAATGTCGAGTTGGGACGGATGGCTTCAATGTAGCGAAGGCGAGTGTGGATGGAGCACATGCTGGGTGGAAGAGGGTGCCTAAGCTCATCATAAACAAACGGATGTGTGCAATTGACCTCGAGAGTTACTATAGATGCCTACACATGTCTGTTAGTCCTGGATAGGCTACTTGAAGCAAAGGCACAGGTTGCAATATCACTCGAGTGCAGAATATCAGAATATCAGAATCAAATTCAGTAACTCCAAGCTCCAAGTCTTTCAGTTTTGTTCCCAACTCCAGTCTTTTTTTTTCTTCCAAAACGCCCAAAAGACATGATATGTATACAGTAAGTCGAAGCAGAAACAGATGCCCTTCAATAGATCCCAGCCCAAGGCCTAATACCACTTATTCCCCTCCTCCCCAAGCTTCTTCTTCTTCGGATTCAGCGAAACAACCCGCTGCCCAGGAAGCGTATCCGCCGTAAAAGCCGCCTCGAAGATACTCGCAATCCCACGCTTAGCGTAATGCGCGAAAGAATCATAATCATCTCTCTTCCCATTAATAGCCCCCCCACTCAATCCCATCCGGCGTAGTCCCATCCCCAAGGTCACTCCACCGCGTAATCACAATAGATTGCTTGAACCTACGATCTACCAGATCCTCGCTCAGCTTGACCTCGATGAGATACTCAGTCGGACACTCAGGACACCTCCGCATCGGCCGACAGAACCCACACAGCGTTGTCAGCGCATTCGGATCAAACGCCTGTCCCGCAATCCGGTCCTTTACCCGGTGCTCGAGTGCCTGCAACCCACCACTACTCCGCGGCCGCGGAATATGTTCCAGCGCACACTTACACGCCGGCATGAGCTCGCCGTCCCGCCAGTGCGCGCACACACTAAAGTACGGACAGTAGTCTTCGCGCGAGTACAGCAGCATGCGCTGCGCGGACGGCGTGAGAGCCGGTGCCGCAAAGGTCTGGCTGGTAACGCGCATTAGAGAGCCTGCCTTCGTGGATGTGGAAGCGCGATGTATGCGACCAGTCGTCACGCTGCCAGCGTCGTCCGAGCGCGTCTGGGGCCAGCCCGTAGGTGGGGCCGAAGCGGTGAGCGCGTATGGCTAGTTGCACGAATGCGAAGGGTAGGTTGCGGCCGTGGGTTATGCGGTGGCGGGGTGGGGGTTTCAGGGCGTTTCTTGAGTTTGGGCAGTTGAAAAGCGGGTTTAGGACGTGGCTTGGGCGGATACGTTCGGTTCCTTCTTGTGTGCGTCGGTGGTATTGTACGCAGGGGAAGCAGAGGAGGTGGTGCGGGAGGGAGATGTCCAGATTGGAGAGGAAGTTGATTTTGTGCGTGTGGTTGTCTGGGTGGTCTAGAGCCATGAGGTATCTTGGGCCTAGTCGTCGGTATAATGTGATGCTGGCCATTGCTAGGCTTGCTGCTTCGGCGGGATTCAAATAACCTGCTATTTGCGCCCATAGCTTTGGCGGGAGACTTGCTATATCGCCCTCGCCGGGGGTCGGCGATCATTTTGCTCGTGGGTTGGAGAGCTGACATCGTTGAGGTCCAATGCGCCTAGCGTATGGATAATTTCCGTGTAGTCCCTTCGCTCACCCAGTTGTGAGTCGACTTGCGCATGCAATTCCCTGTATTTGAGTCTATGGGCGTGCAACGGAGCCAGCTCTGGCATTGGAGGGGCTTCCTCGATACTGGAGCGCGCGGCCAGTCGCAGGTCTGTTGTCGATCTGCTGCCCTTGCGAAGGGTTTGGCGGGATTTCTTGGGACGCAATGCGTTGGAGAAAAATGACTTGAAGCCATTCTTCTGGCCAGGACTTTCTGCCGACATAATGGAGTTGCCAATAAATGCAAGTGTTCGAGGCCCAGTTGGAGAATATCGGGGTCTTGTGTTTCGGATGCTTGCGGTGATCTTCCGCATTACGCGGTCCGCCCGGCCCGGACTACGAGGTTGGTTGACATTCGATAGGAACAAGACATAACTAAATAAGATAAAATCTTATAGTATCAGATCATTGATAATATTCAAAACACATGCTACAATACAGGGGAGATTAAGCGCATATCATAGCAGCATTTACAAAGCAAATAGCGTTCCAAAGTTATTTAAGTGAAGCGCTTCTCGACGGTCTTCCAGTTGATGACATCCCAGATGGCGGAGAAGTACTCGGCCTTGCGGTTCTGGTATTGGAGGCTAGAGAAATGGTTAGTGTAGGCAAATGACTATCCAAACAGGAATTCTTACTAGTAGGCGTGCTCCCAAGCGTCAATACCGAGCAGAGGCTGGAACTGGCCGACGACGGGGTCCTGGTTCTGGTAAGGAGTTAGTAACTAGAACAGTTCATATCAAAGGCGAGTCGCCGATCGTAACTTACAGCATAGGTGCGGATGCCGATCTGTCCGGTCTGCTTGTCCTTCACGAGCCAAGCCCAGCCACTGCCCTGGATGCCAGCGAGAGCAGCGTTCATCTTGGACTGGAACTCGCCGAGACTACCGTAGGTGGAGTCAATGGCCTTGGACAGAGCACCGGAAGGGGGCTCACCACCGCCGGCACTCTTGGGGGCAAGGTTCTCCCAGAAGAGAGTGTGGTTGAGGTGGCCACCGCCGTGGAAGTTGACAGCGGGCTTCAGAGCGATCTGAGTAGCGATGTCGCCCTTAGCCTGGGCCTCCTGCAGCTGCTCAAGGGTGTTGTTGTAGCTGGTCACGTAGGTGTTGTGGTGGTTCTTGTGGTGAACCTCCATGATCTTGCCGGAGATGGAGGGCTCAAGGGCGCCATAGTCGTCTTGTTTTAGATGTTAGTCTAAATGAATTTACTCCAAAATATATAGGTACAGTTTCTCTAAGCTCCAAGCGGTACTGAAACACCCCTACTTACAGGAAAGGTCGGGGAGGGTGGCCTTGCCGCGGGCAAAGGTCAAGCCCGCAGCTCCGGCCTTGGAGGTAGCCGAAGCTCCCGAGCGAAGGGCAACGCGAGCCGAGTTGCTAAGAAGAGCAGCCATTGTGAATGTATATGTTGAGGACTAATATGTGGTGAAAAAAGAATAAAGAAGGTGTCAATTGTGAGATGAATGAATCCAAAGGGGAAAAAAGTGGCAGGGGAGCTATGAAGTAACCGACCTAAACGTCATCTTGTTTTCGTCGGTTCGGAAATAGGTTGTTCCGCCCCGGTCCCCACGTGAATTTCATGAGCTCTTGACTGAGACTCATTATTTCACATGACACTACTTCCTCAGTTTTACTCTTTCGCTGAAAACTGAGGGGACAGTTGATTTGGCCACTATCTGCCAATGAACCCCTGAAGAGATGGAGTCGCCTTCGTTTTCTGGCCAAAAGCGCAAGGTCGCTGACATGAGCTCCGATGAAGAAGACGCGCCCCCGACCACTGGCTTCCGTGGGTTCGCCAGAGCTGCCTCTCGCTCCGTGACCCCTCCCACTATGGGTGGACTAGGTAGCGGAGCCCACAATAACCGAAACACCATGGCCAACTCTCGAGGCGGAGGATCGTCACGAGGTGGGAAAGCTATGGGAGGTGGCGGTAGAGGGGGAGGAGCCAACAGTTTTGCCGCGCGCATGATGGCAAAGATGGGCTACAGGGAAGGACAAGGTCTCGGAACTACTGGCCAGGGTATCGTCAATCCGATTGAGGTACAGGCGCGTCCTCAGGGTGCAGGCTTGGGCGCAGTGAGCGAGAAGTCGAAAAAGACTCGCGAAGAAGAGCGACGAGCAGCTGCACAGAGGGGCGAAATCCTCGAAGACAGCTCCGAGGAAGAACGGCAGCGGCGACGAAAGAAGAAGGAGGAGCGCAAGGCACAGGGTCGGAGCGCCACAGGTACACCGATCCAGCGTGCGAAGCCCAAATTCCGCACAGCGCGTGAAATTGAAGATGATATGGAAGGACTGGAAGTTCCTAATGTTCTCAAATCACTCGTCGATGCCACCGGAAAAGAGCAGCGTGTTCTTACTTCGACTGCCGGCCTGATGTCGACACAACAATTCGTCAGCCAAGAGGAAGGAGAAGCGTTAAAGATTACCCAGCGAGCTCGGAATGACCTGGAAGCATTTGCGGATGAGTGGAAGGGATTAAAGGAGAGAAAACAGTACATTGAACTCGAAGAAGCTCAGGTGGTGGACGAATTGGATGCATATCAATCCCGGATCAACCATCTCACGGGCCTAATCGCCGCAGTGGAAGAACTGGACATCTTTGAAAACGACGAAAGCATCGCGACCAAATTCAATGAGTTAACCAACAAGCTTGAAGATTTGGAATCCAAATATCGAGATGCTGTTGATGAGCATCGACTCCCTGAGACCGCAGTCGCGGCTCTACACCCGTTATTCCGCCAGGCCATGGAGGAATGGGAGCCTCTGCAAGATCCCACTTTCCTCGTGTCCAACCTCACTCGTCTTCAGCCTCTTCTGTCTCGCACGAACGGATCAGAAGAGTCCCGGAAACGGGCATCCACCTCACCTTACGAAACGATGATCTATACCCTCTGGCTCCCGCGAGTGCGCTCAGCACTCCTGAATGATTGGGACGTCTACGATCCATCCAAGGCAACCGCGCTGGTCGTGGCCTGGAAGGCGATTGTACCGCCATTTGTGTATGCAAACGTTCTCGACCAATTGGTCGTTCCCAAAGTGGGCCTGGCCCTGAAGAATTGGAAACCTCGAGTTAGTCGACGACATCCCGGCTCTGAACAGGATGGAAAGTTCCCCTGGTGGCTTTTCACTTGGCTCCAATACTTGGATGAACGGCACACAAACCCGAAACAGCCCACTGGTCTCATGTCTGACGCGAAGAGAAAGTTCCGCTCGGTACTCGATACATGGAGTCTGCGCAAGGGCCTGGTCGACCGCGTTGAGATCTGGCGGGATGCCCTAGGATCTGAATTTGACGTATGCCTACGCAATCACCTGCTGCCGCGCCTTGCTCGCCATCTCCGCGAGGACTTCACCGTGAACCCGCAGGATCAAGATCTCACGGCGCTCAAAGATGTCTTATGCTGGAAGGTATTCTTCCAGCCTAACGTCATGGGACTATTGCTAGTCTCTGATTTCTTCCCGAAGTGGCACGAGATTCTCTACATCTGGCTCACCAACGACCCCAACTACGAGGAGGTTGGAACTTGGTTCTCTTGGTGGCGCGCTCAGATACCGGAGGAGGTCAATGAGCTTACCATCGTCGACGATGAATGGAACAAGGGCTTGCAAACTATGGACCTTGCCTTACAGCTGGGTGACCGTGCTGCTGCCGAACTCCCGCGCCCAACCACGGCACGGGCGCCGCTTCCTACTCGGGAAGATAAGGTGGCGGCAGCCGCTGCAAGTGCCGCTGCGGCTGCCCCTGAACCTCGGGTTAAGGCACCGGTCGTAGAAGAAGTTGCGTTCAAGGATATCCTGGAGGGCTGGTGTTTGGAGCAGGGACTTATCATGCTACCCTTGCGTGAGGCCCATCCACAAAACGGCCAGCCCCTGTTCCGCATTACGGCTAGTGCCACGGGCAAGGGTGGAGTCGTGGCTTTTGTCCAAGGAGATGTGGTGTGGGTGCAAAATAAGAAGGCCAAGGAGATATGGGAGCCAATGGGGTTGGAGGATCAGCTGGTTGAGCGTGCGGAAGGCCGATAAGCGACCGGTCTTTTTACTGTGCATCAAGTGCATTGACATTGTAATTGAACCAAAATGTACCTATTCAAGATATCCAGGCTTTGCCCTAGGCGAAGATTGCAATAGGCCCATATCTTACATATTGCTGAGTAAACCTTGGTATGTAATTCAAGCTACATATTCGACCGTCTCTGGTACAACCAGGCGTTCAGCAGGACTGGCCTCATGGAACAACCGAGATATTATTCCCGATGTCTTACATGATGTCGTATGTGCAAAGAAGAAAGATGTACATTCTGAAATTGAAGATGCAGTAACTTACTAACTCCAACACTATCTCGGCACTATAAACCAATGGTATTCCCATAGGTCTCCGAGGGTTTAGGGAAAGACAACTGTGGCTGTATGATACGTCGCCTACGCTTTGTTCCTATTATTTTTGATGTTTGTGTTTGTCAGTGCAACCTAACACTCACATAGCAACAAACAATTCATAAAGACTGTGTAATGATGTTTAACTGAGGAGCAACCACTGTACTTTCCGAAAAGGGTAATTCCGAACAGATTTAGAATCCTCGGGATAATCGTTCTTTTCTTCAGCTAATCCTCGGAGATAACAAACTCCAGCTTCTCGTGTATCTGAATACTCGGGCCAAGAGTGTAAAAAGATCCCTCTGTTCAAGGCTGTATATGGAGTACTTCGGAGTTAACAATCGGACCAGGTGAATATCAAAATGGGAAAGCCGCGACCGTTCCGAGCTCTTGAATAATACAGCCAGCCAATGAGAACCCATTAAATAGCCTAGTGGATCTACAGATCTTCAATGGACCCACTGGAATGCGGGTCGCCGTTTGCAGCCAATCACATCACAGGCAAAGGTCAGCACAACATACTTCACCAATCGTATCAGTTGGATTTGAAGTGACTTGTCGCCATTTTCTCACCAAAGTGGACAAAGCCCATTCCTTGCTGCTCCTAGACCTTCAATTGACTGTCAATGCTGACATTTGAGAGCCCGGTGATTGGTCCAGGGCCCCTCTTTGGCGACGAAACCTCCATTATTTCCTGTTTGACTTGCATTATCTGTGGGCTTTTGTCGATTTTTTTTTTCTATGGCGCCTGGGTTGATTACTGAAACTGGTCAGAGTCCGTGGGACTGGATTTTAAAAGGGGTGAGACGCGGCCAATTGTTGTAGATGATTACTTTTTTTCTTCATTTCATACTTCGCTTCATAGCCATTGTTGATATCCGTCAAAGACTAAGACACGCATACGGATCCTTTGCTGGATTAAATAAAGTGCAATTACTTCCCAGCCAGCCTTCATCATCTTGTCCTCTCCCTCTTGCCGACTTGTAATTGCGTGGTGAACTTCTGCTGTACATCGTACCTGGTAGCAGTTTTCCGGATCAGCATCATGGCATTCCTCTTCATTAAGCAGAAGCTTTTCCCTACAAAAGATGCGGACACAATACGATCAGGTAAGTAAATGGAAAGAAGATACACACAGAGTGGCATATACTTACAACAATTCAACTCCAGGCAAGCGCCTCCTCACCCGCATTGACGACGACGATACCATCCGCGGAGACTCCGATCAAGACCTCGAGTCCCAAAGCAGCCGCTCCTATGACACCTTCGGACGGTGCAACAGCCCCGACGAATCAACATCAACCACCACCAGCAACTCCAGCACTCGCGTGCGCATCAACCCACGTATCGTCTCAGATGCCATTCTCGGCCTCTCAGACGGGCTGACAGTACCCTTCGCCCTGAGCGCCGGTCTATCCGCACTCGGAAACACAAAAGTGGTTGTGCTGGGTGGACTGGCCGAGCTGGCAGCAGGAGCCATATCCATGGGACTTGGTGGATACGTCGGCGCAAAGAGTGAAGCGTAAGTCATCCACACATGGCAAGCAATCATTCATATGTACTAACGAATTCCAGTGAATCATATCAAACAACAGTCCGTGAAACACAACAATTAATCCAAACGGACTCACAAGAGACTCGCGCCATGGTGTGCGAGACCTTTTCTCCGTACGGGCTCTCGGACTCGGCGGTTGCAGAAATCACGCGTGACCTGCATGCATCTCAAGACCGCCTGCTTGAGTTCCTGATTGCTTTCCATCATCGTGAGACGGCCCCTGACTGTAACCAGGCGTGGACTTCGGCTATTACTCTCGCGCTGGGGTATTTTATTGGCGGGTTTATTCCGCTTATCCCGTATTTCATTGTCTCGCAGATTATGGCTGCGCTGTACTGGAGTATTGGTGTTATGGCGATTACCCTGCTTGTGTTTGGGTACGTTAAGACCTGCGTTGTGCGAGGCTGGTCTGGCCGAGCCAATGTGCTGGCTGCGATCTGGGGTGGAGTGCAGATGTGCTGTGTCGGAGGTGTCGCTGCTGGCGCGGCGATTGGATTGGTTCGATTCATCGACATGGGCAGTACTTGATTAGCCTGATGGCCATGGTACTGATGATTTTCACGTTGCATTAAGCGCTCACGGCATTGCAGCAGTAGGAGTTTTGCTTTCTCTCTACTCCTACTGTTTTTCATTCTGGTTTGACTCGGCCATGGGTCTATCAGCGGGCGTTTCGGGGAGCTATAAAAAGCTGTATACACATTTAACGAAGCGTAATTCATTCACCTTGACAATATCAAGTTACATGATTTCAAATATGAAGGCACTAGTACTGGTTACCTTAGGTATATGGATATATGAGGCAAAGGATCACCCACTCAACGCAATCCCAACCAACTTCTTCGCCTTATCCGACAACTGAATCTTCAAAGCCTCCTCCCTCCCCCGCTCCGACATCTTCGCCCAGGTCTTCCTCAAAATATCAATCATCTTCTCCTCATCTGCGAGCTCCGCCTCAAACTTATCAAACTGATCATCCAAAAAGACAAGACAAGCAACATCCTCTAGAGTCTGCGTATCAGGATCTCCCTGCTTAAGATCCGCCTTGCGCACCAAAGCGCCAACTCTCGCCGCCTCCTCAGCCGAATACCCGCTCTCAACACAGATCTGCTCGACCAGCGCAGCCTGTCGTCTCTGCAGGCCCGCCCGCCACGAGTGATACCCGATCTTTGTGGCGGGGTAGCTGTCCCGCGGCACTTCCCAACGGCGCAGGTGTTGGGCGCGGATTGCGAGCTGAAGGAGCTCCGGTGCGGAGGGGTTCAGGGTTGAGAGGTAGCTGGTCATTTTTTGCGCATAGTGCAGTTCGTATGGGATTGGACCGGTGGCTGTTTGGGTTTGGCGGGGATCGTCGGCGTGCGCTGCGTCGATGCGCTCGAGGGCTGTCTCGAATTTGGTCATTCTTGTGAGGTTGGATGCGGACAATGAGGTAGGTTGTCTATTTTGAGTGGTGTGGCTTGGCGAGAAGAGTTTAGGCTTGGAATCAATTTGACTTGCTTGTGCTTGAGAGCTGTTTGAGTCGATTGATATGCGGGTTTTGGATAAGAATGGACGCTAGTTCAGATGTGGCTTAGTGTGAGTCGTAACTGGACGCTTCTAATTGGTGGATGGATTTGTTTCCATCGAGGGACCCATCCACCTGATGGACATCCGGATGTATCGTACATCGTACAACTACACAAACGTTAACTTCACAAAGCAACAACACCGATGGCTAATTATCGATTATGGCCGTTATATCTCTTCTATTAGAACATCCAATTCAAATTGACACCACAAGACAATGGTGGATAATCTCTACATATCTATCTATAGGATTTGCTCTTGCACATAGACTCTGAACAAAGACACCTACATAACATCAGTATCCGACCTGCTGGGGATTAGCCTGCGGGGAACTGTTTCTGGACCGAGCACTGTCGTAATTACAACACGCAGCAGCAACAAAAATTAGATCACAATCACGATGAAGTGCTGCTCTTTTTCGGGAACACAAGCAGCTCTTGCGAAACATCCGAGGGTGTCTCCACCTGGTAAGGCTTCTCCTTTTCAAAGATGCGTGCCACTTCCTCCAGGGATAGGCCTTTAGTCTCCGGGAGAAGGAAGTAGATCGTCGCCATGAAAATCACAAGACAACCCAGATACACCGTGAAGTACTTCCAGTGGATTGCATCCAAGGCGACCGGGTTTATGAACTGGTTGAAGAAGCAAGCCATCGAGTCGGTGGTCAGTGTGATGGCAAGACCCTTGGCGCGGAGCTGGAAGGGCAGGATTTCAGCTGGGTATGCAATAAACAAAGGCATATATGCCATATCGTAAGCGCTGCAAAAGAGGAAAAGCATGGGAACCACCGCAATGCCGGCCTCTAGCACATGTAGCTCTTGGAAGAGACCGGACATAGTCGTTGCGGCAGATAGATAGATGAACATCAGCATTGTTGCGCTTAGCCAGAGTTTCCGTCGACCGTATCGGTCTGCCGCCATTGCTCCACCCACTGCGAAGCACAGGTTCCACACCTGCATGCTTATATTGATGGCAGCTTGGTGAGATGCGTTATATATACCGACTGATTCTAGAATCGGTGCTAGATAGTAAGAAACCACGCCTGTAACCAGAAACTTGGTTAGAAAATCGGATTGCAAGAAAAGGAGGCTTTTTTTCTCTCATACCATTTCCAGACCATTCTTGCATGAACCCCAGGATCACGCAAATGGATAGGCGATGCATGTTGCTCCGGGTCGCGAAGAAACTGCTCCAGCGGCGGCAGCTCTTGTCGGCCTCCGCATTGATGCTCTTGCAAATCTGGTAGAATTCGTCCTGAACAAGTTCGTCGTTTACATCCCCGTTGGCGTGATATCTCGCCAGTATAGCCATTCCATCCTCTTTCCTGCCCCGAGAGACCAGCCATCTGGGGCTCTCGGAGACAAAGCAAAGTCCTATCAATTGAAGGACTGGATAAAACACCTGCGTCAAGCAGGGGAGTTTCCATGACCAACTCCCTGCAATCGTGAGTCCAGCAAAACCAATAGTGGCCGAGGTAATTGACCCGATGAACCAAAGAGCGTTGTATAGACCTGTGAAGGTCTGTCGCTGGCGTGGATGAGATGATTCGGTAATGAGCAATGGTGCAGCAGTTTGTGAAATGCCAACTCCCATTCCAGCCAGAACACGAGCACCAAAGAAGACCCAGTGATCTTGTGTAGAGATTTGAATGATCGAGGCAATGATCACTAGGGAGGAACCGATGAGAACACAGATCCTCCGCCCCAGATTGTCGGCGATGTAAGATCCAGGGATGAACGCGCAAAAGGACCCCAGCGAGACAGCTGCGATGATAAGACCTCTCTCATTTGCGTCGAGACCTTCCAAGAAAGTTGAGACTGGTTTTGTTTTGTTTAGCCTTGTGTTCCCATATAGATATATAAGACAAGATGCTTACATTCGGGAAGCACCAGAAGGCCATTGATCATGCTGGCACAATATCCAGCTGTGGCTGATGCAGATAGCATAAACCCGATCCCCAGGTTTAGTCTCCGCAGCCCTGGATCTTTCATCCAGTTGCTGTTGGTGTTGTTCTGTAAGACCTTGGAGGCCATATTTGGCGATGTGCTGGGAAGGCAGTGAAACTCGTGGAGTATTTTTCCGAACCTACAACTCCGAGCTGTCAAGCTCGTATATTTAAACACTAAAGATTAATTGGTAAAAAAAAGCTCCGAATGATAATCCCGCCCCAACATTCCTCACGTTTGTCCAGGACCCGAGCTCTCCGCGCGAGGTTACAGCTGTAGCTAAGGAGTAGGAATGTAGGGAGGGAAGTCAAATGATCCGATCACCGGACAATATTCCTTAGTTTGCTCTGATCCAAGAGTCTGGATGTGATACGCCTGTCAACATGCCTGCTTACAGATGGCGATTGGAAGGTGAGCTTCCGAGGCCTTGGTGAGCTCGGATGCTTCAGGAATGCTTGTAGCTCTCATAGCTCCGTCCCCTCACCTTTGGCCACGGGGATCGTTTCCTCAGTTGCCTAAGTTTAGCCTTGGGATTCGTAGCTATAGCCTCTGTATGGATTCCCTTGATTATTGATTCGCGTTAGATCGACTCGCCCTTGTGCAGGAACTTGTCTCTGGGGAAACGCTGTAAGGAAGAGACCTCCATAGACCTTATAGGGAACTGAATTGCATTTCCTTTTCTTCCTTGATTTTGAGAGCCAGCTCGGTGTACCTCCTCTAGCTATCCTACGTCACTTGATACTTGAAAAGGTCTGATCAAGGAGAGTCTTGAATCAGGAAGGCATAGCGGCGTGGAATGATATTACTTGGTTCTGACGTGGACAGCCTTATGGCACCAATCGGAAAACTCATCAGGGTATCCCGGTGACTTACGGTTTCCCCCTGCTTACGAGTTGAAGCAGGTTCAGGGAAATAAAGTTTACTGTATAGATATGACTTGGATATGACTGTTGAAGATACTACTGGCTAGTATATGAGATCATGAAGCATGAGGTAAGATAGTGGTTTGGTGTAGGCTAGACTTGTATGGTACTATGCAAGAGAAGTCCTATTAACCTACAGAGGATGGCCAGTGACAATAGCTGGATTTTGCTAGATGTCATCCCAAGTCACTTCCTTTCGCTGAAGCTCTAAAAATGCTAAGTATTTATAGAAAGATCTTTCGAAGTGAAATCCACGGTCAATTCTCGTGATTAGGGCTGTTCGATCTTATTTATAGTTCTTGGTTCGCGAATTTGGTACCTTGGTACTTCAAAAGCTTAGTGACATGGACCCTACCTAGGTAGAAGGCAAGATAGATGCTTTAGATATATGGTGTAAGTATTCTCGTTTGCCTTGAAACATACATCTCCAGCTATTCTACGTGACTTTTAATAGGTGATAAAATGTGGATATATATTCGGAGAAATATGCATGTCTGAGATATGCCAAGGCGATGAAAAGTCGGACAATATCCCGTCCACACAAAAGTTAATAGGGTACTGCAGATACTGCAGGCCCTATATGGAGTAGTAATCCATTATCGCTGTTTCTAGATTGAATATAAAGCTATGCTGTCGGCAAACCTGGAGGCATATAAACTACCGACATGAGTACTCAGGTCCTTGCGGAATTGGAAGCTCGAGTTTCCAGTCATCCACCGGAGAAATCCCAAGATTCCCAAGACCTCACTAGTTTAGTGGCGCTTATCTCTCATGCTCTGACTCGTCAACAATAGTAAACCAAGAGAAACTTCGCAGGCAGCCACAGTGCCAAGACGCTGAAGATGTTTGAGACACCGGGTGTCTTGGCGTATCCAGGGACGGAGTCCTAGCTAACCCTGAAACCTTAGATCGCAGGAAGATTTTTTGTCTTATCTGATCTCCGTCTTGAGCCCTATATTGTACCATCAGAGTCTTACACTGAGCTACCATTGACCAACCCCAATCAAACCACCCAAAATGGCCCTCGACGACCCTCTAAACCTCAACCAATACAAAACAACTATATCCGAACCAAAAAAGAACTGGGTCTACTCTTCCAATGAAAAGCAAAAGCTTACATGCTTCTACAAAGACCAAAACGAAATGATCGAGTGCTTCCTCGGCGCGAGCGAAGAAGAGCGCCTCAAAGCCGAAGACGAAGCCCAAAACGGCGGCAAAGTAAAGCTCGCCGTGCGCGCCAGCTTCACAGTCAACTTCTTCCTCTTCGTGATCCAACTCTACGCAGCCGTCACCACGGGATCTCTAGCTCTCTTCGCCACAGCCGCAGACGCCTTCATGGACCTCGTCTCGTCGCTCGTTATGCTCGTCACGTCACGCATGTCCTCGCGTCCAAAGCCATACAAGTACCCCGTCGGACGACGCCGCGTCGAAACAATGGGAGTCATCATGTTCTGTGCGTTGATGACCATCGTCGCAGTGGAGCTGATCATTGAATCGGCCAAGGCTCTTGCGGCTGGCAAGACTGAGTCTGAGCAGCTGCATATCGTGCCGCTGATTTGTGTGGGGATTGCTATCTTCTCCAAGTTATGTATGTGCATCTACTGTTATGGCTTGCGTCGGTATCCGGCTGCTCATGTCTTTTACATTGATCACCGTAATGATCTGGCTGTTAATGGGTTTGGGTTGGTCATGTCGGTTGTTGGTGATCGATTTGTTTGGTATCTGGATCCCGTGGGTGCGTGCTGTATTGCGCTGCTTATCCTGTTCTCGTGGGCGTCGACTGCTTTTGAGAATATGTGGTTGATTGTGGGCAAATGTGCTCCGCGGGAATTTGTGAATAAGTGTATCTATGTGACTTTGACTCACGATCAGAGGATTCAGAAGGTGGATACGGTGAGTTGTGAAGGTGGATTGGTTATTGGCATCTTGGCTAACGGTACATAGTGTCGCGCTTATCATTCCGGGCAGCAACTCTATGTCGAGGTTGATATCGTCATGGACCCTGAGACTAGGCTTCGGGAGTCTCACGATGTAAGCCAAGCGTTGCAGCGTAAATTGGAAGGTCTTGCAGATGTCGAGCGAGCCTTTGTGCATGTCGATTATGATTACATGCATGATGTCAATGAGGAACACATCCCGCTCTATGAGATTGGTGGAGCAAAAAGCTCCATCAGAGCTTTGGTGAAACGATTATGGTCTAAAAGTGACAAGCAGACCGATGGGACTGCTGTGTGAGGAGCTTTGGTTATATTATGGTTGAGCTGGTCTCCAATGTCTAGGAGTGTCATACAGGGAGTGAAAATCCAGTAAACAAAATTAGCATCATTGTCGGCTTTATTAATCTCGAAAGTAAGTCCCCAGCAGGAGTCATAAAAGCAGAACCTGGTATCAACATATTCCGGAATATTCAAAACAGAATTTCAAAACATGATATCAATCTCATATATCCAAACTAAACAACAGCGTTTCTCTTCTTAGTCCTTGCAAACATGCCGTATGGCTTGACAGTAAAGGCGCCATTGAAATTCTTCCCTTCCATATCAAATGTATACTCCTTATCCGCCAGCTCAAAATCAACATCCTTAATGATGCGAACGAGTGCATGCAACGACCATTCCCAAGCATACCGCTTACCATAACACTCACGCTTCCCGTTTCCGAATCCCTTCTTCACACCGCCGGGAAGCCGATCAAAGGCCCCGCCGAGCATGCGCTCGGGCTTGAAAGCATTGGGGTCATCAAATATAGCAGGATCACGGTTGACAGCGGCCAGGATTGCAATCATGGGCTGGGTCTTGGGAACCTCGTATTCTCCTCCACCGAGCAGGACCGGACCATCTGTTGGCAAAGGCTCGATATTGAAACCTGGAGCTGGGGCGCAGAGACGGAATGATTCCCGGAGGATGGCTTCGCAGTAGGGTAATTGCGATAGATGGAAGTGTTCGATTTGGCCGGAGGGACCGATGAGGGCGTCAATCTCCTCACGGGCACGGGTGACCGCGTCTGGGTTTTTTGCGAGATAGTACAGGGTAAAGGACACGAGGTTCGGGGTTGTGGCACTGCCGATGAGAATGTTGATTATCTCGTCGATGACCCGGCTGTCTGGAAGGGATTGTCCGGTCTTCGGGTCCTTTTCGTGAAGCAGGGCGTACAGCAAATCTCTCTGTTCTATAGGATCGTTACGTCGCTTGGCGATCATCTGAGCACAGTAGTCGCGACAAGTCTTGATGTCCTTGTCGAATGCACTCTGGTACAAGAGCCGAGTGAGGAGCTTAGGTCGCGTGGGGCGACGTACGGCTTCAAAGGTTGTGTCTGCCATAGCTTTGATGACGGAGGGTTCTTCGCCAAGGACACAGTCTACGTGCTGACTGAAGAAGCATTTCATGTTGGCGGCGTGGTTGAGTCGGTCCAAATCATTAACGACGTCTATACGCTGCTTGGTGCTGTCCGTTGAAGTCCATTTCCAGATTAAGTCGTCTGTTGTGAGTTGCATATCCCTGTGCATTTCCTTGATGGCCTCGGGCAAAACGTAAGGAGCCATGATACGGTGCGCGATGCCCCAGCTTTCCTCGTTGTCAAACGCGGTAAAGAGACTGTCGTGGGCGAGACTGCGGATCTCGACAATAGGACCGGTGACACATTTGCGGAATCGTTTCTCATCACAGACTTCCTCGAGGAGAGCGGCGTTTGTAATGAAGATAAGTTGCTTGGTGAGGATTTTGATTTTGAAGATACCAGCACCACCATGTTCCGCCGCCAGCTTATTTAACGAAGCCCAAGTATTGCCCGGGATCATGTCAAAGACGTTTCCAAGAATTGGAAGCCCCTGGGGCTGAGGAATAGGCGAAGGCATAGTGTCTGTACTCTAGAGAGTAATTGAGCTGAGAATCTCTCAGAATATAATCGCGAACCACGCTCACTTATCAATAGTGGGACAGGAGGACTCGTCACAAGTGCCACGAGTGCATGAGCTAGGAGATCGCTTTCCTTCGTGCCACATGCCACATGATTATTGAAATAACAAGCCTCTGAATGGCCCACGATCACGGCGTAGCTTTAGTGACATCGAAATGAGCCAGGATATTCCGTATCTTCCAATTGGACGAGGTCAGTAGCTCGAGGTGCAGCTGAGCTGAGAAGTTCATACCCCACAATACCCCCGGCATGCGGCATGATAGGTGACGTGACATGTGATAGTGTGATACCGGTAGAAAGAACAGAGATAATCTCCTCTTCTTTGATATCGCCTGATCCGGGCTACATTTCAGCTGATTCAAAGTGACCGTGTCAGGCAGTGACATACTGTCGGCACAGCGATATTTCTGCTAATGGAGTCAAAAACGGAGTCAAAAACGGAGCCAAAAAATGAAGCTACATGTATTCACAGACAGAATACCCCGACAGAGGTCCCTATGAAGAATCCAAAACCCAACGCCCACTCGACCAGGAACCCGCAAACGCAGCCAATCGGGAAGAATCACGAAACAGCAACGTTCAGGTTCCTCGTGGTCCGAGAGTTCAAGCGGACACGCCGCGTGATTGGCGATCGGGATCAGCTATGGGAGGGGGGATCTGCTTGGGATCGTCGTAATGGTACATATTGATTTTGGTATCGGCCTTGATAGCATATTTGATGCTCAACCTGACCGCTTGACTTCATCTGCGTTGGGCTCTTTTATACCTATGTGCTCGTTTGGCCTAATATACTCCAGTGAAAAAGAAGCTATTTGGTGTGAGATATATCAACTACAGGCCAACTACATATTCCGAATAGTTACTTCTACCTTACAATGAAGCATCTTGTCGTCTATTGAATCAATTTCATTCTCGTCTCGTCATCGCGGAATGATATCTCCACGCTGCCAAGGTCAAGGCTGCAAAGACTCATGTTTTTAAAAAAAAAATTGTAAGGAAGTGTCATGCACACTCCCTGTAATCATTGATGAACACAGCGGACCAACCCGATAGAAGAATCATGGAAACAAGCTGCAAGCATATGATCCCCGTCAAGAAAATCAGAATAACCAACCATTAGAGCAGTGCAGATCTCGAATAGCTGTGCGCGAGATGTAGAAAGATGAAAAAGAAAAAAAGAAGGAAAAAAAAAGAAAAACAAGGGGAAGAAACAAAGCTTACGAAATAAAAGCAATTGATCATATCCACTTTGGATAACTTTGTCTCCCGCCCAAAAAACGCCGTCCGATTGATGAAGCCGGGTATATCCAGCACCGTAATGCAACATGTACTGAGAATGAATAAAAAGAGATCAAGGGGGAGGGAACGAGGCATCAAGTTCCCGTGCCTTGCACAGTAGGTAGCAAGACCCGGGTTGAGCCATCACCCCATCACCCCTAGGTTAATATGGGCAGAATTGGTGTTTCATCGAAAAGAAATAAACAGAAACAGCTTTTGGTTGATTCGAAATGATCATAAAACCCATTTCGTCATCTCGCCCCAATGCCGAACATGCCGACCCCATAGCTAGCGCTTCTTTCGGACATGGGGGTTGACACCTTAGCAACGTGGTCCTGGTTAGATTAATTTATATCAACAGAGAAGGTTACCGTGGGAATGCAATACCTTCTTGCGTTTCTTCTTCCCAGTTCCCTCGCCGTTCGAGTAGAATCCGGGGTCATCATCATCATCCACAAACCCTTCGCCATAGCCGGCAAAGCTATTATCATCGTAATGTCTCTTGCGACCCCTGCTAGGCCGCGGCCGCTCCGCTTCCTGCGCTTGTGGAGTTGCGGCATAGGATTGAGTAGAGGAGCGACCGGCACTTGGAGCTGCGGCAGCCTTCTTGCCAGTCTCGCCTGAGGGTGGATTCTTGGCCGCTTTTTCGTGACCCAGGATATCTTCCCAGAAATCATTGTTAGGAATCGGTCCTGGTTCCATTTGCATGGCTCGCGATTGAAGATTTTGTAGCGCCGAATCCATGTCTGCAACCTTGATAGCCTTGCCATGCACCTTCTGGTTCTGCCATTCCTCTTCGGGCCATAGAGTCATGTGCCTCAGACTGCCAGGTGCGCCAATCTCCTGCTTGTGGGGCTTATTCCGTCCAGCGAGTCCCAGTCCTTTCAGCTTTCCTTCGTATGATTTCCTCAGGCGGTTGATTTTCTCCCCTGTCACGGGATCTGTGCGTGCTACCGAGTTCGCGATTGGACCTAACCCATAGAGAGAAACGAGATCCACTGAAGGGTCTGGACCAGTAACGATCGGAGCTGTCAAGGAGTAAAAAAGCAGTGTTAACAACTTCAGTTCCAAGAATGTGCAAGGTCAGTGCATTTATGCAGCTGCATGCAACAAACACCTTGATGCATTTTGGGGAATCTTACATCTCTTGCAAAGATGAAAAGCCGAGGTTAGCTCTTTCTGAAGAGAGTCCAGATCGAGACTGAGGGTATTTGCCCGGCGAGTCGGGTCTGTATCTACATCCATAGCGTCGGGGTCTGTTGAGTGCTGACCTTGCCCGGCGGCAAAATCGTTAGTGCGGTCTGTTTGCAAAGACTGCCGATCGTGGTCGGTCGGTCTGTGTTGTGTTTGTTGTTGTGCTGGTTGCTGAGCGGCACCTGCTCCCGAGTTTTCTGCCGAGTCCTGTATCCCGATATTGAAAGATTTTCTCCCTTGGTCCACATCCTCCGAAGTCGCATTCACAGGGTGACCGCTGACACTACTGGCCGGAGTGGGGAATGAATTTGTGGTGCTCATTGTGGGCTGTTGGGAGACTTGGGTAGACATCGGAGCAGAGGACGGAGGGGAGGAGATATTCGGAGGTTGGACCGTCGCCTGATTCGGTGATGTATGCGAGGATATGAAGTTGGCGGCATGACTTTGTTCGCTCACCGACATCAACGGAGGGGATGTCGGGGTCTGGGGAATGTGTTCCGAAGAAATGGGTAACCGATGGTTCTCTTTCAGAGACCCGGCGGGCGAGGAAGGTGAAGGAGGTCTTGCTTGAAAGGATGCGGGGTGAGTGCGATCAGACATGAGAGCCCGAGGAAAAGTTCAGCATGCAGAGACGGTATTAACCAGAGCGGCTCTGGATCCGAATCGCAAAGTTTGATACCAGTGTCTGGAGAGGGGGGTCCCGGTCTCGATCGACGGTCGCTCAAGCAGGTGAGCAGGTCATTCAATAGGCCGACTAGATCATCTGCATTCCAGGGGACTAGAATGAATCCCTACAAGTGGTGCAGATTGGGTGGCTGATGAGTGGCTGTGGTGAAGGAGGGTGGTGATGGAGACAATCCTGTGGTCAAAGCCGACGAGGATGACGGCGAATTGATCAATTCACGTGACCGGTCTTGGCCCGATGTACTTTATTACCTGCATTGTATATTCTATTCCAAGGTTGATTCATGAAGTATGCATCCATGTACTCGTCTATCCATTGCTATTCTCTTATTTATCTCTTTCATCTCAATACAATGCGACAATAGAAATGCGTCAATTGAAGACTGCAAACAATCATCCTCCTGGTGAGTGGCGAGAACAACAAGACCAAAACTTTATTAAAAGGGACTTTTAGATATATTTGCCGGGACTAAATTCCCCAATAATTGTAATTGTTAAAATATTCGTTACATTAATATATCTACAATATGTAAATCAGATTATGCGGCACTCTTGAGATGCTAGGGTGGCAGATCCCGGGTCTTACCTGCGTCCATTATTATCCCAACCCTCCAAGTCATGAAAGAAAAAGATGTTAAATGAGAATTGAAACAATGGAACATGGTATCTCTTACTATTGAAAGACTATTCGCCGAGAAAACAAAGTCAGGTGGTCTAAGATGCCTTTTTCGGCATGGGCGACCTCCAGCCTGGTTGGTAACAAGACCATTACAGAACGCATATTTCGTGGATGTCAGGAGATGAGCCAGTCCCAGACAGAATATGAGTGATATATACCAGGAATAAAGCACAACTCCCAAGTAAGCTCCTCAATACAAAATGATCTCCGCAGACGGAGTGAGACCAATTGCATCAGAATCTCAGGACTGATAGTAAGCATTATACTCATTAACCAGTTGGGCGGATACATCGGGTATATTGTGTTCGAGGGAAGCCAGAAGCTCGATTTGCTCTTGTTGGCTGAGGGTGCGTTCACGCCATGAGGGTACCGGGAATGGCTCATTAAAGTATTGAGAGTACTGGTCTCCAATGGTGGACCAGTTCATGGGATCGACGGTCGCATCGGTGTATGCCAAATGACCCGCGGTTGTTGAGGCAAGTGAGAAATTGGGGTCCCAGCCTTGCAGGCCGGGCACAACCGAAGGTATCGTGTTATAAGGGGTGTTTGGGTCGATTGATATATCAGGATAGAGCGTCGGTCCCACGTAGGTTTCTGACGTATAATGTGGTGCCACACTCTGGGCTGTAAGTGGTGGCTGCATGCCAAATGCAGAGGAAACCGATTGCATTGGTGGTTCTTTGGACGCTCCAGGGGCCACTGCAGGTGGGGTTGGTTCTTGAGTGAATGTAGGATCAGCCGATTGTCCTCTGGAGTAGGTACCGTTTGAGGCGGTATCGCCGATTGATAGGTTACCGCCACGGTGATTGTTAGAATGATATGAGGCAGGCGTACTGCCTGATGGGCTGGACATCGCTGGAGGGGTCATGCCCTGCGAGGAGGTTGGTGTTGGATGATTAGAAGGCGAGTGTACGACAAACGATTCTTCGGTCCTGTACGCTTTCAAGCACGCAGCAACAAGGCGCCTGTAAAGAAGGAAGGCAGATTGAACACCTGGCCAACGCTCGGCGGAAAATACAATCACTTCAAGGGCCATATCCAGGTGCCCTTGAACTTCCTCAATGGTATGCTCTTTTCGAATTTCGGGGTATGAGAGGGTCCAGAGCACAGTATTTAAAGCCATGAAGAGAGCTTGCACAAACACCCATGTGAGGTCGACAGATCCGGTGATCATCTGTTCCTTATGCATAGCGATATTGGAGATGGCCGCGTCGTAACAGATTTTGGCGGCATTGACTGTTGGCTCGGGGATTTGTGGTGAGGGACGATACATGAGAACAATGATGGTGTTCCGTCTCCCTTGGAACCTGCAGAAGTTATTGTCAGCAAAGCCGCACTTCGGAAAATGAGAATAATTGACGAACCATTTCACATTCAGCCCACTGCCATCGTCGTTCTTGGGAGTAGTGGCCATCCAATGGTCAATTTTGGCCAACATTTGAGAAAACCATGGGTCCTGGTCATCAACTGGGGTCTCTCGTCTGTTAGAGTAGAGCATTCTTCTGGGCTCCAATTGGAGTAGTCGCATTTTGAAAAAGTGAACCGCAATACACTTTGCTAGAACGGGTTTCGCTCCAGGGGTGATGCCTTCGGCAGTGATGTACCGGTCATCCACTAGTTCAAAGAATTTCACATTGATATGGTCGTGGCTGACGCAGTAGCTGCTGCATCGACCCAGACTATGGGAAAGACCGAACTCCATTGACGAGACGATCCAAAATAACCTTCTCCGCATGTCGATCTCCAACGGATTCAGTGGTTTCCCACATGGTGATTTGGTGACAGTGGCTTCTTCGGTCAATCCCAAATCTTGACAAAGTTTGGCAGCCGTCCCCACGACCCAGTACGCAGCTGTGCGAGTGGGCGTTACCATTGAATATGAGGCAATGAGCACAAGGCATTGTAGAGCCCCCAAGTCCAATCGTTTCAGCGTAGGTTCCAGGTAGGGCAAGGCCGCAAGATAATAGCTATCAGCGAGACCAGCATATTCTGTACTCATCTTCTGCATGCTGATGGCGATGACCATCCGCAGTTGGAAATTTTTGCAGGGATCTGTTGAGCCATTGAACACCTCCTCAACTTCTTGCCGAAATGTGGGCTCGTGCAGGGTAGGAAGTAGCGCTTGTGCTATACAACGAATCAGTCACACTAGCTACAAGAAGTAAAAAGAAAAAGAAAAAGGTCCGAATAAAAAGTGATCGCAGTACCTTTGGCCACGAAAAGATCAATCAATTTATAGGTCAGGGCCTTTGGAGGTAGGTTGGGTTGCGGGATCGAGCTTATCATGGGATAGACTTTGGATGTCGGTTTCGAGTCTTCTTCGGCGAACGCATCTTTGATCTCTTGTGCGGTGAATTCGGGGACAACATCCTTGATACTTTTGGAGTCGGTATTTTGCTTGGCCATCTCCATGACCAAACGAGTCATGGCGATGCCACTCGAGGCACCGAGATATCGCGGCTCATCATTCTCCTTAAACCGGATGCGCCCGGCGCCCCGCACCATCAACTCGGCATCGGCAGCATGTTGTATCTCGTTCTCAGCTTCGGCAAGCTCTCTTTCTAACGCTCGGGCTCTCTCTCTGAGCGATACGATATAGGTTCGAGGTACAGTTTTGTCTCGGCCCGAGTCATAATACACGCACTTGGCATTGCTTCGTTCGCAGGGCGCACATCGTGGAATGCCGGGGTCACATCTGGACTTTCGCTACACGGGAGGTGGGTCAGTTTTGAAACAGTACTGCGAAACAAGGAAAAAGAAGCTCATGACGCTAAGGGACAGAGGGGCGAAAAACCCGAGATCGCGGGGAGGAGGCGGAGAGGGGCGTCGCGTCATACCTGTCTACACCTTGTGCAGGCTGTTAATGTGTGAGCAATGCGACCATCCGGTGGCTCTAGGGAGTGTAATTCCGGCGATTTCAACCCTGTTGAGGAGTCGGGACTCGGGGTCATGGTGGGCCACAAAGGGTATCTAGGAATATGATAAAAGGAAAAGAAAGGTCCAATCACATGGGGATTTATACCCGATGTACCTTTCGAAGATCAGAATTGCGAACAGTCGACATGGTGCTCCCAGGGCCTAAGGGGATATGAAATGAGGAAGAAGTGTCTGGAATGGGAATGGGGCCATAATGTGATTTCCAAGAGAGGGGGCCTCGGTCCAGATCTGGAGAAAAGGTTGGGCGTGGGACAAGGTGAGGGTGGATATGTGGAGGCACAAGGCAGCTGAAATGAGAGACCTTCGTCTTAAATGAATAATATACATAGAAATGGTTGAAAACTGTCTAGTAGTATATAATATTGGTCTAATAGTGTTTTGTTAGCTATTTAATAGTGATATCCTAAGTTTTAATAGGCATCTTAATAGAGACATCGACATCACAACAATTTAGAGACGGGGAGATTCTCGCCAAAAGTCCGTGCGGTTCCACCGATCTCCCTTTCCCCCCTCCAATTCACTGTCCTATAATAATCTCCAGGGGCTGTTTCGTGTTTAAAAAAAGACCACTGGACTTCGGTGGAGTTGCTCCTTCTTTTTCAACGTCTACAAGGCTTATTTCTTTACATTAGTCGCTAATCCTTTCCCTCCCTGGGACTCATGCACGTCCATTTGCTTTTGTTAAAACATATTTATTTCACATCACGTGAGTGCTTTTTACCGTTTTGGTCTTCGAAGTGGAGATGCAGGGGGAAGAAAGAGTGGGGGGGTCACATATCCTCGAATTTACTGACCGTATATGATCAGTATAATGAGCAGATATGTCCGTCACAGCCACGACCTTCTTGGATAATCCCCTGCTCAAGGTGAGTCGGCCAGTCGCTGCCTGCTCGAGATGTCGGACTGCGAAGATCAAATGCGACGGCAAGCTCCCCGCATGTTCGGCTTGCGAAAGGGTCGGCAAGGCGACCACTTGCTCCGGGGCAAGCGATGAATTCGCCAAGGGAAAAGAAAGGAGTTATGTCGCGTCACTGGAAGGATATTGTGAGAAGCTGGAGAAGAAGATCAGTCAGATGCGTGCCCGATCAACCTCACTGTCTGCTGAGGGTGATGGCATCCCTCGGGAGATGTCGATCACCTCCGTCTCGTCTGAAAGTGCATTGGGTCCTGCCCACCGTAGAGAGGTTTCGGACATTGATGATTTAGTGGGCGATTTTGGTTTCTTGTTAGTATGACTAAATTGCTTTTTTTTCCCTTGGCCCCGCTAACATCTCAAAAGGTCCGTCAATGCGACATCGCGAGACTTTCACGGCATCACCTCGAATACCTCCTTCGCCAACCTTCTCCTCTCAGTCGCTCTAGCCGATTCTTCCCCACCACCCTCTCCTTATTCACTACCCGCGCGGCACGAAGCGACCCCGTTGCTCCAACACTATTTCGATAATGTTTTTGTCCAGCTGCCTTTCTTTGTCGAAACGAGCTTCTGGACCTCGGTAGATGCCGTATATCAGTCAGGTGGCCGCTTCGCCAAACCGTTCGACCATTGGATGCTGCGCATGGTTCTTGCTATTGCTTCGGCGTCAGTATCATACCATTACAATGATAGAAGTCATCAGAGGGCATGGGCTCTCGTGTCAGATGCTTTGACATACGCCGAGGAAGTTCTCCGACCCGGGTCAATCTCGGGAATACAAGCAATTCTACTGCTTGCTCAATATTCCTTGGTTGACCCGATACGCTTCCGCAGCTGGTATTTGGTTGGAATGGCTGTCAAGGTTGCGATCGATCTGGGCTTGCATCAAGACCCCCCTGCTGAAGTTTCGACTAATCCTGACCGACTTGATATTCGCCGGCGTGTGTTTCATTGCATCTATTGTCTAGATAGGTTGGTTTTTGTTCTGTTCCTCAATTGCCGCCCTGCTAATCTTGTTACAGAGGATTGAGTCCCGCTATGCAGAGAACGTACTCATTCTCCGATGGATCTGTGAATGTCGCATTGCCATCAATTGCCGCACCAGGCGCACCCATAGAGCAAAGTCACATTTTCCTACGCAGTCCGGCACCTGCCTTGCATATCGTTAAAATCCGTCAGATTCTGTCCGCGGGCTACCAAGAAATGCATTACAGTGGACGTGACCCATCTCCGCAACCCCTGGTCCTCGTCTGGACTCTGTGCTGGCGTGCCCGGGAGTGGTTCCATCAATGTCCCAAGAATGCTCCCCACCACTTTTCACTTCTATATCGACTGGAATTATTATACACCATTATCATCCTGTTATCCCCTTCGCACCGATATCCAACACTCCATGACTACAACAAAGCTCTCCTATTCGACCGGTGCATGGACTACATCAGCCAAATTCACCAGGTCCTAGGAAACCCCAGCGCCCTCCCCTTCCTCACATACCTGGACATGCAGCGCGTGCACCAAGTGGGCCGATTATTTGTCGATGTCCTATCCGACAATTACGACAAACTCATTAGCGCCGCTGTACCGGCACCTCCTTCTGTCCCCGCTGGGACTCCGGAGCCACCAGTTCTGGGCGCCGAGGACTTGTTCAATTGCCACGCACGTGCCATCCGCTGTCTGTCCTATATTCGCGATTTGCTCAAATATTGTGATAGGAAGTGGGACATGCATGGGCATCTAGAGCAATTCGAGGTTGAGTCTGCCTCCATAGAGAAAACTCTGATGGATGGCTCGATGGGCTATATGTCGAATCAGATGTATTCTCAAGACCCGTTGTCAGGGATGCCGCTGGCCGGCGATGCATACTCGGGGTACCATATCGGGCTGTGAAGTCATTTTTGTAATATCTGTATGAATTTGGAAAAGAAATGAGCGTGATTCCCCTTTTGTGAAATACCCCTCCACATGCTGTGCATAATGAATAATATATACTGCGAATTAAGCCATCGAATGGAGGGTGCGTACTACTCGCACTTGGCTGGATATTTCTTCGAGCTGTAGCACGGTGTACAGTTGTACAACGTCTACGTGCATACTTGCAAGGATAACACATACCAACATTCGATCTCCGATCCAAATCAAAACTTCACCGCTATTAGTGTGCTTCAGTGACAAATCGCAGTTTTAACGCTCGTTTCCAATGCGATCACGAGGCTACGGCGTGCCCAAGCGCATAATTCAGCCTGCATCGCGTTCGGGGAATCTTGAAAACCCATCTGCTGCACCCGATTGTTGACACGGCGATGGCAGCGCAAAGACGAAAATGCGTATGCATACAGTGGCTTTCGAACAATTTCGTCACCACATAGTTTTTGGGCTAATCTGACTCGATGTGAGATGATAAGGAATATGGCACCGGTGAGGCAGCAGAGCAAGTTCTACATTGGGTTATAGACTTTGCTCGCAATCTTCGATCAAGATCGATCATCCTCAAGTCATCCTCCACTTGTTCTTCCCGAAAAGATGTGCGGGATGATCTATGCAAAACATGGCATTCTTTTTGTCACGACGTCGTCGGAGCAAAACGTGCTGGTGCCTTCCCAGACAAATCAACGAACGCAGCTTGAGTCCTGAAAGACCCCGGAAATAGGGTATAAACAATAGCATCGCAAATCACCATTTTCGTCACCCAATATCTCGACAACTAGGGCTGGGTTGCAATGATTTTCCATCATTAACTAATTTTGCACTATAGGAATGATGCCAGCCCTTTGAACTCTAACTAGGGGGACTATACAACATAAAATGATCATATGTCGATCGTTAAGTTAGCCGTTCGCCTGCAGTCAAAACTGGGCTTCACGGATTGCTCATCATGGCCCAGTCAACTCACAGCTCTTCCACCCGTGCCAAGTGCTCTTATCAAATACTGCCCTAAGGAAATAGCACTATGAGCATATTCCAAGTTTGCGGCTCCTCGTGGGGCTCTTGAAGGGATCTATTGCATTTTATGGCAATATTTGCCTCTACCCCATTATCACGACTGTGGCAAAACACAACGTAGAGTACGGAGTACGGAGTACCCATACAGGAGAAATGAGACCCAATTTAACCTCCGTCTTTTGTTTGTTCCGGGAATACGATGTTACCGTGGCGAGCTGAGCCAATAACCCGAGATAGTCCCATACAGCTGGTCCACATTCTAGCATTATTTGCCATAGCCTGGTTGGATTAAGTATACTAGCAATCATTTTGAGGTTCCAAGACCTTTAGTTTTAGTCATTGTTGTGGAATAAATCAGTTCCACGAAGTATTTGCCAGAAATGAGATAAGATGACTTGATGCTGATGGTGATGCGGCAAAATATATCCAAGCCGTTTAAACGCCATATTACTAGTGAACAGAACAAAAACTTCTACAACATATAACATAAACCGGTTTATTGCGGAAGACACAACATAAAGACTGATTCATGTCTTGTGTGGAGTACGGAGGACCTTGGTTACCATCTTCTGCAAGCAAACCAAGGAAAGCGGCTGGCCATTTCAGCTACGAATGAGCTCCAGGGCTCTATTGTGGATTTAACCTGGAGCTGCTGGACCCAACCATTTATTTGCTTGTGGATGTGAGCTTGGTGCAGGCCTACCAGTCCCGCTCCGATGAACTACTCCTTGTAGACAGAGTGGATAGGCCCAGAATGTCCTCTGTTGAGGGTGGATAGATATACTCCGCACATACTCCGTAGTGGATGGCCATAAAACCAGATCGAGACCGGGTCGGTGAAGTTCGGGGCAGATCGACACCCAAATGTTTACAAACCAGCTATCGAACTTTCCATTACGAAACCATTTGCAGTATCAGCTATCCATGGATGTATATGAAACATGGTTTTTAATATCGCTTTGAATTTGAGGAAACTAGCATGCTGTCTCCGGACAATCGAACCTTGGGATAAATAGAAGGATGATATTTGAGCTATTGCATCATTTTCTCACAATTTGGCAGGTAACCTTGGAACCCCTATAGTTTGGAGGTATCCGATATTAAGACAGCAATAGGTCTAAAAACCAATGAATCACGACATGACATCGCCCTATGATGAGGAAATTTAAGATAGTGATAGTCCTCTTGGCTATAAGGGATTGCCGGTCTAGTCCGAGATAATATTAACAGGATATTGAACAGGATATTGTGAAGTCCATCCGGTGATCGACAGGGCCCACCGGATATACGAATAGAACCTTCGGTGCATCATGCAAGTGCCTGCTGTCAAAATCCTCCGGATTATTTCCGCGATCAGTGCTCTCACATGTTCTGGATATCTCCAGCGATCAAACTTATATGCTGAAGTAGGTCGAGTCATTGTCCCAACAACAGGCGGCTTCCCGCAAACCCCAGTAGGGAAATAAACAAAACGAAGAAAAAAGTAAAATACCCTTTCGGGTCATGTAGGTGGCACCCAAGCTTTTGGCAACACGATCTTGGGTCCCACGTCCTGGTGGTGGCTGACTGATGTTGGACTTCGAAGGTAACCTTCCAAGGCTGGAAATATCCAGCCAAGTTAAATTTCACCATCGCGTTTGTTTTCAATTCCGATAAGCCAATGAAAATTCATCTTCATCATTTTATCGAGAACGTGGCCTGGGGACTTGGGGCGTTTACAACGGAAAGGGGGTCGAAGTTTATATGGCGTTGACACTGTCGGCCAATAAGGGACGTTGGTTAAATGGAGAGTCGGTAGTTATGCCGGCTGATTGGCAATATAGTCCCGCGCTATTGGATTTAGAGCCAACTTACTACTACGGGGTAGCTCTTTCAGTCTAATTCCCTCTGCAGATCATTCTTTGTCTCTGGAGGTTCCCCACTCTAATTTCCATTAAAATGACATCAGAGAGAAAAAGAAAACAGGGCAAATAATAATGGTGCTATGACATATATCCCCTATTTAAAGTGGACTGAGAATATCATTTTGTTTCTAAGGTTGACTGTCCGTACTCCGTACTCTGTAGATGTATTGTATATATTCCAAATTGAATATTGTTTATCCAGCAGTAGGAGTAGTAGATCTCATTTCCTGGACTCCGAAAACAAATCTTATCCCGGAGCTCCTCGGGGGAACCATAAGCCCTGGAGTATAAGCTCACGCTAGCCCAATTCAACCCTGGAAGGATGCATAACCTTGGGAAGCCTGGATCCATGAGCCCTACCTACTCCGTAGTCTACCCAAGTAAACACGAGCATGCAGATCTTAATTTGGCTTATCCGGTACTCTCCCGGATTGACATTCCGATTTCAAGAATTCTACGATTTGAATCGATGTACGGAGTAATGAGACTTTAATAGGATTTAAGGATTCGATATGTGAAAATCCTATTTCTAGGGCTGAATTCAGGGAACTATACTGTTACCTATGTAGGTACGGATAAGCCTCAGCTACGAGGCTTCGACAATAATATGTCCCGTATATTCGATGTTTCTGGCTTCCCATCCTGGTAATAGTCCCCATCTAGGCAGGACCCTATGCTGACCCCATCCTAGCCGATTCGGTCCATCTCGGCATAATTGGGATGCTAGTCCCACTTAATATCTCTCTTAGACTCCATTATATTGATCATATTGAAATCACGCCAACTATGGGGCGGCCTGACCCGCCAGTCGAGGATACTGCCCTTTTGACAAGCTGGAAAAATCCTGAACACGGGACAGGGGCAGGCAAGAAGGTCGTCCCTTCGGTCCGCAGTGTATAAATACAGTCTTTCTCTCCATTCTCATCAAGGTTTTCTTCTTCTCCCAAGCTTCTTACCACAGTCATTCTTTGAGCAAAACTGCAGTCACTCTTTTAAGTTTCTATATACCCATTAATTTCACAATGAAGGCCTCTTTCATCGCTGCCGTCGCCGCTCTGGCCGGCTCTGCTTTCGCTGCTCCCACCCCCCGCTACCGGTGTTGATAGCCTCCTCAGCGGCCTTAAGGCTGGCGACATCACCAAGGATCTCAATGTTGGAGGCCTCACCAAGGATCTCAAGATTGGCGACCTTACCAAGGAGCTCAAGCTTAACGAGCTCCCCGTTGTCTCTAAGCTCAGCGACGTGACCAAGGTCTTGAACCTTCCCGCCCCCGCCTCCCCCTCTGCCAGCGGCACCCCCGCTGTCCAGGACGGTCACCTCGTCCAGAACCTCGGACCCCAGCTCGACAACATCCTGACCGTTGCTGGCCCTGACGCCACTACCCTGCTCATTCAGCTCTCCCCTGAGGTTACCGCCCTCGTCTCCGGCCTTGGTCTCCCTGGCCTCGGCGTTCCCCTCGGTTCTATTGTCGCCTCCGCCTCCGGCCTTGGTGGTCTCGTCACCGGCCTTGGCCCCGTCGTTGACGGTCTCGTCACTGTTGTCGGCGCTGACGTCGGTGCTCTCCTCATCAGCCTCTCCCCTGAGGTTACTGGCCTCGTTTCCGGCCTTGGTCTCCCCAACGTTGGTGTCCCCGTCGGTACCGTTGTTGCTACTCTCGGCAAGAACCTCAAGCGTGGCGAGCTCGTCCATGACGTCGCTCCTAAGGTCGGGAACACCCTCGAAGTCACCGGCGTGAACACCAAGAACCTTCTCGTCGAGCTCTCTCCCTCCGTTACCTCCCTCGTTGCCGGTCTCGGTCTCACTACCATCGCCGGCCCCGTTGGCTCCATTGTCCATGAGGCCTCTTCCCTCGGTGAGCTTGTCAAGCACGTCTCCGGCCCCGTTGAGGACCTCCTCCACATCGTCGCCAATGACGGCAAGCACCTCCTCATCAAGCTGTCTCCCTCCGTCGTTGGCCTTGTCACTGGCCTCGGTCTCCCCACCGTTGCCACCCCCGTCGGTGCCATCCTCACCACCGTCGCCCAGAACCTGTAAAATAGTTACAGGTAGTTGTATGACTGGTTGAATAGGATTGCTTGCGTGGGTCCATCATCAAATCTGACCTTGCTTCCCGCTCGGTACATAAACACAACAATTTATTACATTCATGTACAAATTTCTTGATTATTCGATACAGAGCGGTTAAATATTCTTATAATGACTGATTCAAATTTTTGCATGCGGCTGAATTTAACCTAAGCAATTTAAAGTTGGAACAACTTAATGAGTTGAAAGTGCGAGCAGCATCTGTCCATAGCTTCTACACTGTAACGAAGACAGTGACTGTACGACTCCCAGTCACGAGATGTGGTAACGGACATAGCTTCAGATTGCACCCGTCGTGATGTCCCCGTACGCCGGGATCGAATAGTCGCCGAAACAACTCTCATCATACTTCGCCTTTGCAATGTTCTCCTTCTGAACCTTGATGAACGTCTGCAGCTCACACCATCCGTCATCCCTCTCCCCGCACTCTGTAATACTGCGCCCGAGAGGAACGCTCCTCTGATTCATTAACAAATGCACATAGGTTGTTTCACCTCCCTCGGACTCATACGCGGAGGCCTGAGGATCCCCCGACACTGGAAGTGGGATATCGAGATTGTTGACATGCACTGCATATAGGGTATGTGTTTGTCTCTCTGTGTTCAGACTGAGCTCTTCCAAAGTTTCCAAGGTTGGCCCTTTGTATCTTAGTCATACAGCTGGTTTATATACCACCTGGGCAGCTCCTTCCATAGATTCATCATCACCTCTCTTACTTCCTCTCCATCTTTCTTTAACCTCCTTCGTAGCCTCAACAGGTTATGAGGCCCTTTTTCCTCTATCCCCTTTGCTAGTTTCATCAAGAACTAAGCTTTCATTGGAGAATAGCTATGTCTCACTTCTCGGAGAAGCTATATCTCACCTTTTCTTCATCGCCGCTGAGCGAAGAAGGGATCGGAAGTCGCCGCTGTGCGGAACCGAACCACCAAATCGATCCCCGACGCCGCTGTGCGTACTCGGATTACAATCGCCGCTGAGCGAGATCCCGAGACACCGCTGAGTGTACCCGGATTACAATTCACTGACTGTGTGAACCCGTCACCGCTGTGTGAATTTGCCTTTGAGCACCAAAAACGGAGTCTCTTTTCCTAGAGAATTATCTCCATCGTGGTATACAGTATCTTTGAACTGTGTTCACATCATTTTATCTTGATCTTTATCACTTTGTGTCAGCTACAATGGCTGACCCCTCCTCTTCCTCTGCTGATGCAGCGCACCTTGACGATGACAGCAATGATTGGAAAGCGTTGCGAACCACTGTCGTCGCCAATCAATCGGTTGACCTACCTGAGTTAGGAAGCTTCAACCTCTACAAGCTCACTCCCCCTCTCAAAGAGCGAGCCGATCTCGGCAACTGGATTGACCAGGTTGAAAAGGTTCTTCAAGGTTACAATCTTCATCACCTGATCAACAAAAGCATACCTTGGCCAAGAATCCGAGACCCAAACGGCAAGAAATGGCATACACAGTCTCTCCAAGTCAGATCATGGCTCTCTAGCAGTATCCACCATACTGTTATGCAGGAAATCAATGCGCGCGGAAGTGGCTTAGGCTTAGGCTTAAGCACGGGATGGGTTATGACGATCATCGACGCTGACTTAGCCAAGTCATTGGATCTGCCTTTGCAGAAGTGTACCCCTGTTCCGGTAGCAGGCATCGGATCCCGGCACCTTTCCTCCGCGTTTGTGTCCTTCGATGTCTTTTTCCGTGGCTCGGAGAATGTGGCCTGCATCCGTGTCGAGGCCCATTTGGTCGACAATCTCAAGGCCAAGCTCCTGATCGGCATGGATCTCATGGGTCACGAAGGGTTCCGGCTGGATCTTGACGCTAAGAAGCTACGGATCTCCTCATGCATGAATATCGAGATCCCGATCGTTTTTCAAGCATAACTACATATCCTCAAAATGACTCGGTTAATTGTTTTTTTACAGTTTTTGTTGAGGTTACGAAGTAGGTGAAGGATGGAGAAGATGAAGTGAGGTGATGAAGAGACAAAGCATCAAATAAAGACTTAAAGAGCCAAAGAGCTCAGTCTGCGCACAGAGAGACAAACACATACTTCATGTATGTCAACAGTTTTTGGTGTCCGTTTCTGAACTCTCTTTAAGCGTCTATTAAGTTGGGCTCTTTCTGACACGTTCTTTTGGTCCCAGTGCCAATCCACCCCCGGAGCAAGGATGACTCCGTCCTCCTGGAGCTCCTCAACGTCGCTAGTGAGAAGGGCCCATTGCTTGCCCTACAAGTGGGCGGCATTGCCATGTTATACCTGCTTATAAGGCAGGTAGGATTGTTATATCATCCAGGCTGATGCCTGGTGTCTCAGGTGTCAGGCCTCACTGTTTGCTAGCTATATTAGCTAGCTTCCATCTGCCAGAGAATCCATCTCTTCCTTCTTTTCTCCCTTTCCCCTTCTGGCTTTGCCAGATCACGAACACATACTGCATGTACGTCAACAGTTTTTGGTGTCCGTTTCCTCTGCCTGTAAGTTTGAACTCTCTTCAAGCGTCTGTTCAAGTTGGGCTCTTTCTGACACGTTCTTTTGGTCCCAGTGCCAATCCAACCCCGAAGCAAGGAGCTCCTCCATGTGGCCACTGAGAAGGGCCCGTTGCTTGCCCTTCAAGTGGGCGGCGTCGCCATGTTCTACCTGCTGATAAGGCAGGTGGCGTTGTTCCTTTTTTGGTGGGCCCAGTTCTGCGTTAAACGGTATGTCACTTCGCAGGATCTATGCTAACGACATACTAACCATTGATTCTTTGGTATAGCCGGGCCCGCACGTCAGGTAACAATAGGGCCGGTGATGCCAATAGCAATGCGGACGGCCAGGCGGCCAATAGCAATGGCACTGGGAACGGCAATGGTTAATTGAAGTATAATTACGAAATGGGATGAGTGGGAGGGACTTTTTTTATACATTACAAACGGGATGGGTGGTTGGGACTTTTTTTAATTATGATATCAATACGTGGCCCTCATTGTATATAGCCAGCGGGCGGTCAATAATATAATTCTGCAAACACCACTTAACTAGCCAAGGCTATTGACTTTGGTAACCAATTATATTGGACTATATAGAAGCGGTCCACTTTCTGCTAGCAATTTACCCGAAGGCGGCCACCCTATCAAAATTCGACGATTTACTTACAATAAACTAGAGCCACACAAATAGGTCGTCATATGGATCAAATAAAGACCTATAATATAGAGGACCCAAGCATTAATTATTTAGATCATTAAGGATTCGAAGTACAAAGAACAAGAATACCAGTTGGCCTATGCGGCCCGAAGATATCTTTTTAGCGGTCTTTTCGGGTAGTATTTTCGGAAACATCTTTTTACATGGTTAGTTCCTCCCATACTACTGCTATCGTCAAACATACCTAGGTAGATTATACATGTATGTTGTGAAAAAGGTGTAATCTTGGAAGTGCAATAACATGTGACCAAGCTCACTTCCCCGCGGGGTCCGCGTTTTCTCCCGGCAATACCCACTGGCACCTGCATGTCCCCGTATTCCGGTTGTCTCGGCAAGCTTCAAGCTTTTCCCACATAACTCAACGGCTAAGAACTCTCTATCTATTGGTTGGTATCTCGTTCCCGGAATCATGTTTCCTTCTACTTTGCCCAACAAACCAATTGGGACTATCCTTTATACGAGGGTTATATAGGACGGCCTTTGAAGACAATAGAAAGTAGCCATGCGTCAAAGTCAATCTTCTGTCGATTGTGCTTCTTTTCGAAACCAGCTTCACATTACTGGGCGGACCAATCCTGTTATATTTAATTAGGTATCCGCATCTCCGCTGTTCTTCACTTTTCAATTCCCACTAGACCCAATGAATCGGTGTTCTTGCCGTGCCATCTATTGCCCTTCCAATGCAAAAGCATAGTCGGAATGAAGCTAGCACCTACAATCAAAGCAGTGACGACGCCAGAGCTATTAGCAATCCCGACACTCTCGAACATAGACGTGAACCTAGAATAACCATCAGCATTATAGCTTTCAAGAATTGACAACCAGGTTAACTTACCAGAAAGGACCAATGAATCCCCATGTCGAGCGTACGAAGTTGATAAACACCCCAACACTGCCCGCATCCTGGGGATACAAATCCACCGCATAGGTAGTGAGCACCGTGGTCACAACCTGATTGCCGAAAGCAGCAACGCCAGTCCCAACCACTGGCCTAACATCCAATTTCCCTGCGGTAGCTTGCTCAGTGCATACCAAGAAAACAACCATACCAGCGATAGTTAATAGAAAACCAATATAGCTTAGCCAGAGTCGGAACTCTGGTGCAGGCTTGCGGCCAATCCTCCGCGCGCGAGTATTCATCCACATATCTGACATGAACCCGCCTAACTGTTCACCCAATAGAGAGCCAATGATCAAGCCGAGAAACAGCAACCCGAGTTGCTGGGCGTTGAGCTCGAACTTGCTTTGCAGCAGCTGGGGAACCTCAACCGAATTCAGGACTGAGGCGAAGAGGAAGACCATGGAGTAGGCAATCGCTGCAAGCATAACGGGGATGTTTGTAAATAGTGTAAGGGGGTGCCAGAACTCGGTCACCTTGAACGGGGTTGGATCGATCCGTCGGAGGGATAAGTACTGTGTCTTGAACGCAGATGACCGGGACTGCACGTCGGCACCGATATAACGGGTCTCGGGTCCGAAGAAAATGTAGAGGATGAACTCGACAGCATTGGTCTGGATATAGTATCAGTTATGTGGCTTTTAGCCTTCTTGGCTGGATACTCACAGTGGCCAAGATCCAGTAGATCCAGCGGTATCCAACACGTTGAGTCACAAATCCAAAAATGAACGGACCAACTGGCACACCCAAGGTCACCATGAGAGTCCAGACACCCATGTAACGCGCTCTCTCATGTTTGAAGAATGTCTCAGTGACAACAACACTACCGATTGCCATAGCCGGCGAGATAAATAATGAAACCAGAGCTCGACATGCCGCCATGGAAGCGTAGTTTGTGCTCTTAGCACAGCCAATATTACAAGCACAGCTTAGTACCAGCGACAGGAGGAAAATTGGACGTCTTCCAAAACGGTGAGAGAGCGGTTTCCAGAATAATGGGGCACCTCCCAGAATTGCGATCTGTAGAGAGGTCAAGTAGCTGACTCGTTGGATAGAGACTCCTAGATCTTCCGCGATATCTTCATAGGCACAGATAATAGCCGCCGCGGTGAATGTACCCATGCAAGCATGAAACGCAACGAGGCCCAAGTTGGTTGATTTCTGCCGTGCTATTAGCTTGGAATTCAGAAGACTGTGCCATTCCCACTGACCTTCCACGAGGGCCAGTTGTATGGATCCGCTGGATCCATACTAGGAATCGGGTCAAGGTCCAGGGTGCCATGCCGTTCAAGCAAGTATGATTTGTGCGACTCTGAAAGAAGTGCAGCCGGTTCAGGAAAGATGTCACCGATCTCTTTCTCAGCGTAGTCCGAGCCGAATTTTGGGTGAGAAGCCCCAGGGATGGCATGATCGGGTGAAGCCATAGTGCAGAATATCATACAGTATAACAGGGCACGTTGAAATCACTGGAGACAGCGGAGAATGTCAGATAAAGGGGATCCATTTTGACCCCGCAGCCTGGGGGATTCGTAATCCGTATTTCCGGGGTATGGGGCCGTTGTTGGGGGAGCTGGGGATAGGAGGGGACTGGTGAAGTCGACAATGGGTTTTCAGTGGGCCTCGTCTGTTGTCTGGTGGACTTTGTCGGTAGTTATATAGGGGCGTATTTGCCAGAAAATACAGGAATCGGGTGGTATTCGGGGGGTCTCCGTATTACGGGGGGTTGAGACATTTTACTATAGCGTATCGGATCCGATACCAGTTGCTAACAAAATACAATTATGTATACAATAGACCGAGGTCTGTCGAGGATACACCAAGTGCCGAACTGCTAATGCGTCCTCCTTACTTTGGCCAAGCCGGCTAAGCATATCGCAGAAGCTTGGAAGGTGGCAAACCTGCCTAACCCAGAAATTGTAGAAATTGTAGAAATTATACTTGGAGTTTTAAGGATACAAAAAATATCTTGATTGATAGATTTTCTAAATCCTTCAGTTAATAAAATAGTTACACATATACTAATTTTGTGAAATGCCTGCTGGCGAAATATGGTATAGCACACTGACGGCTATACACTGCCGTAGCCCGGGAGTAATTCATTTCTGCTAGTCTCAATTCAAACATAATAAGGCAGAAATCAGACACCAACACCAACCCTGCGAGCTAGAGTATTTGGGTTATGGCTGCTCTGCCCCTTCGCAGTTTGCGCTTAGAACATTGTGCGAGGACTGAGAACATGTCAAGTTGATTCATCTATTCTAAGTGACTACTACACATCTGCGCGAAGAGACCTGTATCCCTATTACAGATATTCCGAACATCATCATGCTCCTGATACCCGCAATAGATGATGAATTGGTGTGTCGCATCCTCCACAATACATGGCCGGCTGTTGATCTCTCGTTTCTGGAATTCTTCGAACGTACGCTGCGCTTGCTGTCACGGGATCACTTTGCCATCTCGTCGGTGAGTTGTGTCCGCAGGGCTCTCTACATGACTCAGCCTTTACCTGCCCAGGTGGTCCTAATTGGGTTGGAGTGACAGGCCATCTACGGAAGCAGATCATCCACATGTTATTGCAAAAGACCGTGAAAAGAAAGACGGTGGTCTTAAGCGAATTGATGGTCTGGGTGGATCTACAATATCCAAGGTAAGCCTTAACTATATGTCCAAGGATGAAAGCTAACCTGGTCCACTTTTACTAGCGCTCATGATTCACCACAGCGGCCACATCTCCTCTCTCGAAATGATCTCCAACCAGAGCAGAAGGACATATCCCAGCATAGGGAGTTCATGCCCATCGCCATGAACTATCGACTCCGACGATGGTTCCTGTCATCATTAGCAACAAACCCCTTACTAGGCCAAAGACAATATCAAACTGGAAGACATCCGTGTGAGCTCTGCCGGGCAAGAACTACATCCGGCTGCAACATCTTCCGAATGTGCGTCGTGGGTCGGACTAGATCGCGGGTGGCATAGATGCAGTTTGTGGATAACACTGTATCGTGCTCGCAGTATTTCGGGTTCCGAGCCTTTCTCAGTGTCCAAGACAGCGAAGTGCAGACGAGGAAACCGGCACCGAAATGGAAGGAACGACATGCAAAAACTCTAAAATAAAATAAAAAAGTAATCAAAAGTATACAAAAGAATACTCCTTGATCATCCGTGCATTTTCTAGATTGAAGCTAGACAGACCTCACTACTATAGAGATAAGGTTGAAATAAGGTCGCCTGTCAAATATCTCCTCACCAGTCATAGTCGTACAGCGAGGATCAAACACGACAATATTCAAATTCTGATTGGCCAGGATTCTACAATTCGCTTAATTCCTAGGCTACCATGGTTCATTTATCCCATTGTAGTATCAACTTGACTATTTGATCAGAACAGCTTCAATCTACTCTCACTGATCCTTCAACATATAATAGGTTTTGTCTCGATTAGAACTGAAACATTGTAAATATAGCATATATTTGTAATGAGAGAGCCTCAAGGTTTGAGGAAAACGACCTACAATTGAGAGGATCAACGATTTCAGCTTAGAATCACATCAAACTTAATCAAAGTTACATAACCGTGATCTAGGTGCCTGCCCGTAGGTATATAAGTAGAGCCCCGTCCCCGCACGCGCGCCTAATGTAGGTCTGTAAGTCTATAAGTCGTGAATTCAAAAATGGCAACCAATAGCACACAGAACGAAACTCCTGCCTGGGTGACTCCCGTGGCCCTTGGCCTCATTATCCTGTTTTTTGTCGTGGTCCTGATCTTCTTGGCCATTCGGTATGTGCAGCCTACTTTGTTTTATCGTATTGGTCCGTCATGCTAATGAAATGTATGTCCAGCCTTTTGGCCCGTGAGGCCAGACGCAATGATCCACAAAGGAAACTGATAGAACATTTCTTCCGGCAAGTTGCCGAAGTCGAAAAGGCCAACAAGGCCGCAAGAAAAATGGAGAAGAAGGTCCGGTGGAGGGGATGGTCCCTGGACGGACTTGTCGGTGAGCACACCCCAGAAGCACTTTTTGGAAGTATAGGCATGGGACCGAATAGGAAAAATACACTCCTCTTTCCAAGCCAGTTTTGTGTTATTTTTGCTGTGATGGTTAGAATATGGAAAGAGGCATCAAAAAAGATATCAAAAAAGACATGAAAAAAGACATCAAAAAAGACGTTTAACTAACCGAGTGTTCGTCCCTAGGCTTTGTTGGGCGTTCTCCCCCAACCTCCAATGAGGGCATGGTCCTGCCCACTAGCAACGGCAACAACAGAAACCGCCCCGTCCTCCCCATCATTGTGGAGGAGACTAGTGCTTCCGCCAGCACGGCGGAAGCGGAAACCGAGCTTGAAGACGTCGACTACGGCGATTTTGTCGTCCGGTGGGTCCCTGTCCCGCGCGGATACCGTCTCCCGGTCAAGAAGACCAAGAAGGCCAACGCATTGGCCGAAGTCGTCGGTGCCCTCAAGGGCAAAAACTAAGATCTTCGATTGTGTTGTCTCTACCACCTACCCCGGAACCGGCCGGGATGGTGGATTCGCTCATCCTTTTTCTCACGCAGGCCGTCCCCCCTGCTGTTTTTTTTATTATATACATGGCGCTTGCCATGTTGGCTTGTGCCGGCTCGTGCCGGCTTATTTTTGCCCTTTTCGGCCCTTGTTGGACCTTGCTGGACGTTTTGGCCCGTCCTGATCTGAATTTTGGCCTGTTGTTCGTCTTTGGTATTTTGTTTTTGGAGTTTTGTTTTGGAGTTTTGGATTTGGAGTTTTGGATTTGGAGTTTTGGTTTTTGGTTTTTTGGTTTTTTTTTTTTTTTTTTTAATATTATTTATACCCTGGTGCTGGTGTTGGCGGCTGTGCTCTTTGTTCTGGTTTTTTTCCAAGGCTATTATTATTGAGGACATTATTAATTGGATTCCTCTTCCTCTATTATGTTGTACTGCCCAACTCTTATATCGAGACGTTATCCATTGTAGTCTTGTTGTATAGACTCCATCAAAATATGTAAAGAGTGTAATAGGCCGATTCCGTTAGTCGAATAGACTGCGTTCATTCATTGTCACATTGTCAAAAGACAAGTTGCTAACGATCCATGAATATATATCTCTTATATTACCCTAGGTATCTCACGAAAAAGTACCAAGTTGAAAAGAAGCCCTAGCAGATCACTGTTCACAAGATCAATTTGTGTGCCATATCTCTTCTTTGTGCACTAGTTTTCAAGACCAGTCTGCCTCATTTCCTAGGCACATACATACCTACCTAGGTAGGTATGCACGGTATATAAGTCAGCAACATCAACTTTCCAAGGAACCTTCAGAAAACCTTCTACGCAACTAGTCCATTTTCGGAGGGTGATCACACTATGACTCGGGAATACTTCTTTCTGTGCTTTCTTCAATCTTCTCCTAGTTCTGATGCTCATATTTTACAAGTTTCCTCCTAAGGTACTTTCCAAGGCTTTCTTATCTTTTTCTGCTAAGCTTTCCACTCGCGATCATGCAGTTTCAGTACTCATTCCGTGATAGCAAATATGTCATATGCGGATCAGAAAGTGTCTACCGGGAAAGGATCACCGATGTGCTTCTCGCCGAGCACGCTCTGCTCGAACTGTCGCAGCGTGAGGAAATGCTACATCATAGAGCTACGGCCTTAGACAAGACCTTAGCTGTCGAGTCTGATCGACTCCAGCCTGAGAAGACCAACAGTGTCGAGTCTACCAGGACCGAGCTTGAAAAGACACATCAACAGCTTAAAGAGGTCCAACTACAATATGCAAGAAAGGAGTACGAACTTTACGAAGCGACATCTATGCTTACACCATACATCAAAGAACTTTATGATAACCTAAGGCGTGATCCTAAATGGTTCATGCGAGAAGAGCTAGTACAAGACTGTTCGGATCGAGGTGGATGTTGCAGCCGGGAATGTGGATGCTGCGCACAGAGGTGTGAAGAAGAGAAGAATCTATTGCAAAGGAAGAAAGGCAGAGGCCATTGCACTACAGAGTGTCAGTGCTGTATCGGCTTTCGAGGCTTCGAGTTTCCAGAGGAAGATAAAGAGAAGATCAGAAGAGATTTCGAAGCCAAGGTTAAATACACGATCACGGGCTCGGCTTACTTTATCAAGCTGGCAAATTGGTCTTTTTGTCCGTTAAAGTGCCAAAAGCCTTCAAACCCTTCAAAACCAAAGTCCCGGCGATATCGAATTTTCAGATGGGGTTCCACTGATGAGAAAGAGTCATGAAGATGGCCGTGCTTTGCTTGGATGTCGCTACTTTGCTCGAGAATGATTCGCTAGGGGAATGGATTCCTTTGACCACTTTTGCTCAACTCGAATATCCTGACCGATATCTACCATCCGTGCATATGACAAGATTAGATGTGAAAGTAGTGACATATGCAGATCGTGATACCTACCTAGGTAGGTAGTTAGTTCTTCTTATCCTTCTAGATAGCACCGATAAAGGAAAGAGAATCTATCTTTTTTCCAAGGGAATACCAAGACTGCGTCAAAAAGACTGCCAAAAAGACTACCAGAAGAAGAGCTACCCAAACAAACATTAAAAGGCTGCATCAGCGGCCAACTATTCTTATGTACTACATGTATATACCTATGTAGGTATGAGTCGAGTAGGAAGGCAGAGGGCTAACGCGGTGGAAGCTGCATCCCAAATTAGACCGGTTATCGTAATGGTCCCTAAAACCCTCATGCACAGTCTGTTTGCTGCCAAAACTCTCGCAAGTTGGCCATAGATCCGTCAGACCCAAATCACCTATGTCGCCACGAAACCCCATATATCGGTATTTCTTCAGGTCAGCGTGCTCAGCAGTTGGTCCAACTGATGCAATCGGCCACCCAGTTATCAGTTGTGAGGAGGCGAGTATGCCATGCGAACATCGTCTCAGTAGTAGTGGATGGGTCCGTCGTGCTGCGCGGACCAGTGGCTGCGATCTCGATAACGGTTCGATCGTAGTGAAGAGCTTGATCTTATCATCGAAACACTCTTGTTGACTTGGCGTGTCGTGGGCTTGTCTCGATAGCTCTCAAAAGTTACGCAGCGATAAATAGTGACAATATTCTCAGCCTTTTCCAGGCACGTTAGGCAGAAGGGGTTGAGGAGAGATTTGGTGCTAGTGCTAGGGCCCGGCGATTCTTAAAATTCACATATAAAATTGTATATTGAATAAGCCCTGGGCACACTACAGAGTAGACATATGTAATACAAATTTATATAAAAGCAAGTGTCATAATAGCAGAAAAAGTCACCGTTATAGCACTAGTTGGCGCTAGCATTTTAAGCAGCTTCCGAAAACAGAGTAGTGTAATGGCAGGGATGTACAATGCAGGGTAGACTTGGTAGAATTTGTACCTCTAGTGTTTATCTCTACACCGTATTCCGTGTTCAGTCCTTAATATGTAGCAAATATAATCCCTGAGGGATCCCGTCTCTTATCTCCAACCTATCAACCGGAAATGGTAATGATATAAGAAAAACTCGGAGTTTCAGTTTCCTAGAAGACGAGAAGCCATCTCCTCATCTCTAAAATGCGCAAATAATTATAATTAAATAATTACCCCGTATCCGATGCTGATCGTGACGAAGAAATGTATCCAATAACCTTTGATGCGTACCTAGGTAACCCCAGGATTAAGGCGCAGGCGTCCTATTAGAACTTTGCCCGCGTCGGCGCTATCGGGGTTGCCCCGAAAAAGCCCCGGTTTTCTTGTTCAGTTAAGCCAATGGAGATCAATCTATATCAACTAAAGAAGGTTTATCTATCATTTCCACGGTTGGTTTTCTCCGCCACCTCCTGCCGTTTTGCCTCGTATCGCCCCGAGGCTATTTCATATATCCCCTTCCTCCACGAGGCTTCTTTCGCTTGTACATATATGTCCTTATCCTGGCCCTATTTCGGTTTTACGATGGGTGTTCTATAATTGTATCGCAATACCGCTTCCATCAACGGCGATGTCCTCATGTCGCTTGCCGACATCCCCGGCAGCAATTTCAGCCTCGCTGATCGCTCCGTCCGTGACCGATTCGCGGAGCGTACAATAATCGCCTGCCTAATCGGCATTGCCTGGTACAATGCCTTGGAATTGATCGTGCTGTGCTTCAGCACCTTCAAAAGATATGGCGGGTGCTATTTCTGGTGTCTCCTCATCGCCTCCTTCAGTATCATCCCCTTCGGCCTCGGCTATCTCCTCATTATCTTCGACATATACACCAGCATGTTCCCCTTCGTGATGGAACTAGTCGCTTGGGTCGGGATGGTAACGGGCCAGTCTCTAGTCCTCTGGTCTCGATTGCATCTTGTCTGCCACAGCCGAACCGTCCTCCGTGCCACCCTCGCTATGATCATCGTCGACGCCATCGTCCTACATACCCCCGGCTTCGTCCTCGAGATAGGCAGCCATTCGAACAAATCCTCCCTCTTCATCCACGGGTTCAATATCTTCGAACGCGTCCAATTGGTCGGATTCTCCATACAAGAAATCATACTCTCCGTCATCTACTCCTGGGAGTCTGTGCGACTACTGAATCTCCGCCCGAGGGGCCACTACCGAGGCACCCTGGTCCAACTCCTGATCGTGAACGTGGCCATGATTCTGATGGACGCCGCCATTATCGGAGTGCAGTACTCGGGCTTCTTCGATATCCATGTCACCCTCAAAGCAATGGTCTACAGCGTCAAGCTCAAGCTGGAATATGCGATCCTGGGCAAATTGGTGCACATCACCGAGACGGGCGGCAGTTCAGCCGCGACCGACCTGTCGGATTTCGTGGATCTTTCTTTACATCATGCCCGCACACAGCCGGATACAGAGAACCCAGAGTACGGCCCCCGCGCTCGTGCGCGGGTGTCCTCCAAGGGCTCGTCCACTGACCCGCTAAGAAGGAATTCCTCCGCTGCCCCGAGTCCGAGTTCGACTAACCCGGACTACCCGTGACGATTCCACATGTAAATAAAGTAACGACTTCTTGAAAGTTTTTGTACATAGCAAATAGATACCTATATAATGCACGACATACACATGTTTCATCACCAGTCGAGTGTTAAATGTCTCACCTAAATGAGGAGAAAGTAGTACCCGACTCACCCGTCATCTCGCATCGTCGGAGACCGCCGAGAACCTCAAGATATCAAACCGAGCACGATATTATAACAGTCTACGATCCCCCAAACCCACTGAACCCACTCAGATATCTTCACCCACCTATCGACCCACCTACTCCATACGCGGTCCCACAATACAAACAAAGCCTCACAATGACCACCCCAAACCCAACCCTAACACCCCTAACACAACCGCAACTCACCGCAGCATGCGACGCAGCCCTCGTCCACCAAGCACAAGCCCAAGACCTACACAAAAAGCGACCCTTCGCGGCAATCCTCCTAGCCCCAGATAACGAAACAATTCTGCTCTCCTCAAACTCCCTCTCGCACGTGCGACACGCGGAAAGCGAGCTCGCGCGCAACGCCGCGGACAACTACGACTGGGCATATCTGGCGCTTTGCACGCTCGTGTCGACCTGGGAGCCGTGCGCGATGTGCGCGGGCGCCATCTACTGGGCGCATATTGGGCGGTTGGTGTATATGGCGTCGGAGAAGGCGTTGCAGGAGGTTATTGGTGCTGGGAATCCGGAGAATTTGACGCTGGATTTGCCTTGTCGGAGGGTTTTTGAGAAGGGGCAGAGTGTGGTGGAGGTTATTGGGCCGTTGGTTGACGAGGGGTGGGAGAGGAGGGTTGTGGAGGATAGTAGGCGGTATTGGGGGTAAGGGGGATGAGATGGTAGTCTTCTTGGATACGTCTGATGCGCTGTTTGGAGTGGTTTGTAACAACATTGGTGTGATAAATGTATGGTGGATTAGTAGTGGGCCTTGGACTGTGCCCTTGTGAACATTGGAGTTACTCGGTGGTTAGTAGTAGTTTTCATGGGGCTCTAAAGGTGTTGTCGAAAATAATGTGTGTCTTGTAGCTTGGTGTTGGGGTTGGCGGCTGGTAATGCTGATGAAGAACATGTGGATGAATCGCTCTGTAAGCGCCACATACTTCATAATTCCACTGCATTGAAAGCTTCTGGTAAAGTCAATCCCTCGAAGAATCATATCTGAGAAGGGTTCGAGCGCCAGCTCATATATTGTTGTGGACACCGAACGAATTGAATTACCGAGAAAAAGAGATACCCAAAACTTTCCTTTTCTGGTATCGTGCACAAGCACTAGTAGAGTGTCCCAAGAAAATAGTGGCCGACGATCGGGTTTCAAGAGAAGGCGTCCGGGATATCCATGGATGATCTGGGATGATTGGCTTCTGTACTTCATGTGATCGCCCGCGTGACTCTGGCAACGAGGTACTCCGTACATCGGTGAACCAGATTCGATCGAACTCGATCAGCAAGATAAAGATAACCACAGTGTGGAAACAGAATGGAGACGCTATTCTCAATATAGTAAGGAGTGGGTGCACAGCCCCGTAAAGCCACACCCCTTTTTTTTTGTGGCTGAAGCTTGACCGAGAATCGTAACCCACTCCCAACCTTGGAAGTTAAGCGCGTCAAGATCGAGGAACTTGCGCATCGCTAAGAGAGCCAGTAGCATAAATGCAATTACCGTCTCCCCCTATTCCCTATGTCGTATTGAAGATCCGAAGTGTTGACGTCAAGTTGAGCAAAGTCTGATATCGGACCCACATGGACCCGTGGATGATGATGGAGCGCGTGTGCCAAGACCTCGATCTCGTCAACCTTGGAAGTTTTGTAGATCTTGGGGAGTCTTATGGGATTTTAGTTAGGAAGCTCCAGGGCTGTACTCCGTACTCCGTACTCCGTACCTCTAGCTCGGTAATGTACTAACCTTATGGAGATGGTAAAGTGGATGACGTGGACCAGGACCTGCTGGGTGCGTACGAAGCACTCAGGGTGGAGATCGATATGACCTTACATATGACACAGCATAGGTACATATGTGCCCAAGTAAGCTAGCAAATCAAATATTAGTTTAAAAAAAAACAGTTTCCAAAGTTCTAGGCTGTGACAAAAATAAGTGTGCAACGAGACTGGGAGGGAGCAGATGTCCGTGTTCGTGGCCAAAGAGACGTTCCACGAAAGAGTGACGTCAAGTGTCGATCACCAGCTATGGGCAAAAGAGCTCTTCTTTAGGTAACAGAGAACAGACTGGGGGCATTTGGATCCCTCATTGTGGTAGGGATCATTGCTTGTTGCTCTGTCTGGATCATCATAATGGCGCTATATCCCCTGTCTTTTATATTCCGTCATTCCCTCCTACCTAAAATTTTCCCTTCCCATATTTTCCTTCATTCCAGTGATACCCCTTGTTTTGTGCCTACATAGGTTCAATAAATATAGTTAATCCCCGTGAGTGTCCCTTGTTTGTCATCAATGCAAACATCCATGGATCTCTAACCCTTGTCCTTAGTCCATACATAATACCTCTTTAGCTATCTCATCCCTTCATCATTGGTCTTTGCTACATACTTCATCATGTCTGTGAACGTCCCCACCAATTCTAAGCAGAAGGAGAAGGTACGTCTGATGCGACCCCATTGTGACCACCACTGACACGGAATCCCTTCTAGGATATCAACCAGAAGCTCCAATACTTCGGTATCTACCATGGTAAGTCAAGCTTCACAACCCTCCAATTGACCATTGCCGTGCTAACTATCCCTGCTATAGCCTTCAAGAATGGCAAGCTTCCTTCGGTCCGTCTCAATCCTCTTCTGCGCCACCGGCCTTGACACAACTGCTAACTAGGTCTCTCGCGGCCACAGAACAAGCAATGCGACATCGCTTTGAACAGCGCCTTGAACTCAAAGGCCCTCACATCCCCACCCAATGCACTCTCATCCGACGGAAAGACCCTTGTGGCAGATCTGCGCAATGTCGTCGACGCAGCTAAGAAGATGCTCTTGGTTAAGAACGAGGGTGAGCTCCTGCAGGACTTTATCTGGCAAGCCCAGAAGATTTCAGGCGACAACCTTGGCGGCAAGCGCCCTGGCCTCCCCGTCGACAAGGAGACCGGTCAGCAAGATGCTAGCAAGGCTGTTGATGGTCTGAAGACCCTGGGCACACTCATGATCACCAATGGAGAGTTTAGAAAACTACGTGAGTTAACTTCCGTTCACTGGTCGGGGACATTTCCTAACAACGCACAGTGAATGATGCCATGACTCTTGGCAAAGACATTGCCGCCGATGCTTCTCAAAAGGCCGCCAACCAGGTCCGCCCTTCGGAAGAGGAGCTTTCGCAGATCGACCAGGCCGCAGAGGAAAACGTGTGGCACGAGAAGCCCAATGTCTCCAAGGATGACCTGAAGTCCAGATTCAAGAAGAACAAGGAAGTATGTATCCTTAATACGCCCTTAATTTTACACATGCTGACAATAACCTCAGGAGAAGGGAGGCGCTGCTTCCGCTGGCGCTGCAGTCGCCGAGGAAGAGACTGGAGTCTCAGCACAGGACAAGAAGAGGGCGTACTCCGACAAGACCAAGAAGTACTTGTCCGAGAAGGTTCCCAAGGAACGTCGCGAGCAGACCGTCTGGCGCCTGAAGAAGATGATCATCGAGATCCAGGGTCATGCTGACTGTAAGTCATAACCTCTATATCGATGGAGAAGATCACTAACAAAACATGCAGACCAGCAAGCCGTTGAGACCTTGTTGACCATGGCCGAGCAATACGCCGGACACACTAAGAACATCTCCAAGGAGGGCGGTAGCTCTGCTCGTGAGGTCCTGAAGGGCGACAATGTTCAGGCTGTTCAGCAGAACTTGCGCACTCTTATCGAACGCTTTGCCAACCACACCTCGCTGGACAGCTTCTTCGAGTCGCTGAACACTATTTACCGTGATGCCGAGAAGGACCCCGAACTCCGAAACTGGTTCAAGAACGTCGACACCTTGATTCGGTATGTGAATTGGAAAATCTCCCCCAAGAATAAAAGCTGACCAGGCATAGCAAATCTCTGCGCGAGCAGGGCTTCATCATGGAGGACGAGTGCAGCCGCCAGTGGAACGAGCTTTACGATAAGGGCCGTTACCTCCTGCGCGAGCGTTACCGCGGTCACTCCGACCGCATTGTCGACGAGGTCAAGTTCTTGGCCGACCAATTCGAGCAGGACCCGCAAAACCAGGCCCTTGCTGAGTCGTGCCAGAAGCTGTTCAAGGATCTTGGCCGGGACGCCAGTGGCAAGGCTACCTTCAAGCCGGATCTCCTTCGGGATCTCCGCGATGTCATCATTCCCAGTATCTTCGAGAATGTCCGCTACATTCCAGTCCCCCGTATTGAGGTCTCGGATCCCATGGTTGATGTTGTGGTCGAGAACCTTGTCCTTGAGGGTGACAACCTGATGCCCAACGTCGTGGAGTTCGGCAGCGACAACTACTTCCGCTGGGGCCGCAAGAAGATCACCAACAAGCGGGACAACAAGATCATGATTTCCATGTCTGGCATTCAGCTTGATCTGCGCGATATCAGCTACTACATCAAGAAGAAGGAGGGCTTCCCTGCCATCACCGATCGTGGTGTTATGGACATCTTCCTCGGTGGAGAAGGTCTCAGTGTCAAACTCGCCGCTTCTACTGCCCAGAAGAACGACAAGGAGAACTACTTCAAGCTGGATAAGGTGAATGTGTCCATCAGCAACATGGATATCAAGCTGAAGAAGTCCAGCCACAAGCTGCTCTTTAACACCTTCAAGCCCATGCTGTTCCGCGTGGTCAGGCCTGCCCTGCAGAAGGTGGTCGAGGGCCAGGTCCGCGAGGCCTTCAAGAAGGGCGACCTCTTCGTCAGGGACATCCACACCGAGGCCACCCGTGCCCAGGAGGCCGCCCGCGAAGACCCCGAGAACGCGCCCTCGATCTTCTCTCGCTACGCCGATGCCATCCGAGCCCGCACCCAAGCCAAGGCCAAGCAGGCCGAGGGCGCTGCCAAGCGTGACACCAAGGTCCAGACCGTGATGACCCTCCACGACTCCATCTTCCCTGACATCGAGCTCCCCGGCGCTGTCTCCACCAAGGCCACCGAGTATGCCGATCTGGCTGCCAAGGGCGAGCGCTGGGAGTGCCCCATCTTCAGCGTCGGCAACGCATCCGAGTCCACCGGCATCCCCTCCGGTGGACCCATCACCAACAAGCCCCACGGCGCCAGCACCGCCGGTGCAGGTGCCGCCGGAGTTGCTTCCGCCGCGGGTGTCTCTGGCGCCACCGGAGCCGCCGCTTCGGGCAATGGCACCAAGGCCTCCGATTACCAGGCCCGTGGATTCTCCGATGAGGTTGATAAAGCTTTCGTCAATGGCAAGTCCCAGAAATTGGGTGAGGCTATTAAGCATGGCAACGGTGCTAATGGCGCTGACGGCGTCCCTGACGGCCCTGCCACTACCGTCACTAACGGAACTACCATCAACAACATCGGAACCACCGTCTAAACTGAATGTGGCCAAAATCGTTATGATATTTGTGTAACGTCACTTTCTTTCCTCTCTTGATCTTTTTGTTTATTTGCTATGATTTCCCCTTGTGTACTACGGACGTTTGTTTTTCACTTTGTACTAGTATTAGTTAACGGTAGCCTAATACATAATGCCACCGTTGTCTGCGTTAAATCGTTTCATAGAATTGAACTTGGGCCAAAATCTAAGGCATTTAGAGTATTCCAGACCCGCGGGGGATAAAATAAGCTTAAAAGTCATTCATTGTCGTCTATAAAAGAAGTAAGCTGAACTCCACTATACAAGAAGCTCAGCGATGGTAGAATCCCCACGGTTTCTCTTTTTCTTTCTGCGTCCACTTTCGTTTAAAAAACTCGTATCAAATCTCAAATCACAGATGCCTACATATTTACTGTCTACATCTGATCAAAGTACTTCTGCCACCCCAACTCGCGCAACTTGGTACCCTTCAACTCCATGTTCTCAGCACGGGCAGCCTCGGCGTATGCCTCGACCTTGCGCTGGATAGCCGGGTCGAAAGAGCCAAGCACACGCGCGGCCAGGAGGGCAGCGTTGATGCTGTTGTTGATGCCGACAGTGGCGACGGGCACACCTATCACAGAATGTTAGACATATATGGGCGGTATAAGAAGCTGAGTGAAACGGAAAACAACGTACCACGCGGCATCTGCACAATGCTGTACAGACTATCGACGCCGTCGAGCGAGCTGCCCTTAACTGGCACGCCGATAACAGGGAGGGCAGTGTGAGCGGCTGCCATGCCGGGAAGGTGGGCAGCGCCACCGGCGGCAGCGATGATCACCTTGATGCCGCGCGAAGCAGCCTGGCCCGCGTACTCGGCCATGTAATCGGGCGTGCGGTGAGCAGAGGTGATCTCAACCTCAGGCTCGATGCCGAAGTAGTCACGCAAGAGCTTGAGGCCCGGGACGAGGGTCTTCAAGTCGCTGTCGGAGCCCATGATGACGGCGACGGAGGGGACGGGCTTGGAGGGACCGGATGGGGCAGCCTTGGTCTTGATATCCGTGCGCTGGGCGCGCATGGTGTCAACGACATCGATGAGGGGCTGAATCATGGTCTCGGCTTCGTGCATAGTCGCCGCGGTGACGGTGACGTGGCCCATTTTGCGGCCGGGCTTTGCGGCGCCCTTGCTGTAGAGGTGGATGCTCGCGTTGGGGATGGAGAGGGCTGCTTCAGTGGCCTTGAGGTGGGAGTCGGGGGTTGCGCCGCCGATGATGTTGAGCATGATTGAGGGCTGGAGAAGCTCAAGGCTCTTGGGTGGGATGGGCAGGTCGAGGATCGCGCGGATGTGGCTGTCGAATTGAGACAGCGCGCATCCTTCGATGGTCCAGTGGCCGGAGTTGTGGATTCGGCTTGCAAGCTCGCAGAGCATGAGACTGTTGTCTTCTAGGAGGAACATCTCCACGCCAAAAGCGCCTTTGCCTTCGAAGGCAGAGACGGCTTTGCGGGCGAGAGCTTGCGCTTGCTGGTTGATGGAATCGGGGACGTTGCGGGCTGGCGCATACACCAGCTTGCATATTGAGTCCTCTTGGACGGTCTCAACGGTGGGGTAGGAGAGGACGTCGTCCTTGGTTTTGATGACCATGACGGCGAGTTCCTGTAGACAAGTTATATTAGAGATGTGCATGGTGTGGTGTTTCAACTGCAGGTACTAACCATCTTGAAGTAAGCCCATTTTTCGGAGTAGAGCGGGCGGTCCTTCAGAGCCTCGAGGGCCTCGGGGATATCTTCTTTGGAGTTGACGCGGAAGTTTCCTTTGATACTGTTAGCAAAAGTGTATACGCTCTGGGCATCATGTATGACTCACCACGTCCATCGTATGCCATAGTCTTCGACTTCAACATCATAGGGTAGCCCAGCTCCTCTCCAATCTGAGCCAATTCCTCGGGTGTGTTGTTCACCAGCTCCCGATGCTCGGCCATAGGGATACCATATTTGCGGAGGTGCTCCTTTTGGTTGAACTTGTTCTGGATTGTCCGGATAGCCTGCCAGCTGGGTTCCACCCGTACCTTCGACGCAACTTCCTCAAGAGCGTAGGTGTCGACGTGCTCAATCTCGGCAGTGATGACGTCGCAAGACTCAGCCAGTTTGCGCACGGCGTCAGGCTCCTTGAAGGAGCCGGTCACATGGCCATCGTGAGAACTGATCTGCTTGGCGGGAGAGTTGTCGGCGTCTAGGATATTGGCCTGAATGTTCAATCGGTTGGCGGACTCGACGAGCATGCGGCCCAGTTGGCCACCGCCGAGGATTCCGACCTTAGGCGAGTTCCACATGATGTCGGATCGAAGGGATAAATGAGTCAATTGATCGAGATATGGTAAACGAGGGATCGACGGTGCCCCTCAACTCCGAAAATTCGCGGAGAGTCACGTGCGCTATCGATAAGCTCAGGCCAATCACACATGTCGACTGCCGCGCCCTTGTCGCAGCTTCGACTCTCTGTTTCTTTCTCCATGCACAGCTGACTAGACAATGTCTCTGGGTAGGTTGACCATCACAGTCGCAGTCTCAGTCCGAGTTGAAATGGGCCTTGCTGATATCAAAATTACAGACGAGGAAGCTCTCCAAATAGCCGCCAATGGCGGCCCGCTGGATTTGTACGTGAAACTATCATGCCAAGATCCCCAAAGCCTTCTGAGGCTAACATACTGATATAGAGGGAGATGGAACGGCATGGCTGGGCCTCTGATTGAGCGACTGGAATATGTGCGCTATACTTCGATGCCTCTCACCGACTTATCTGACCAGTAGCTCCAGATCGTGTACAATGTATTCCCCATGCCTCAAGTGCGCCCTGAACCCATCGGCCAGCCTTCGTTTCCCAATCATTCTTCTCAGGCGAATTCCATCCCACCCGAAAGCAGCAACAAGGAAAACACGTCCCCCGCCGACATCCAGACTTCTCCCCAGGCAGCGCGAACTGGCTCTCCCCCGTCGAGTGAACGAGTGCCAGACTCACAGCCCCAGCCATCTAGTGCAAGCACGGATGACCGGCTTCCGCCCCAGCTTGCATTTCTTCTGAGCGCCATCCGCTCGTCGATTACATCATTCTTCGAGGATAAGCCTCCACACACCATTCAGAGACTCGCAGAGCTGGTCCTCTACCCGACCAAGCACTATAGAACATTACCCGCATACCTACGTGCTGTCGATCGCGTTGTCTCAGTGACAAGCTCCGCCGATATTTTCCCATTCCAAACGCCGGCTGTGACGAATGCTCAAACGAACGGGCTGCTTCCTGGTAATGGCAGCGGGGTATACATGGCCCCGGAGTTTGCCCAGGGTCTTGGGAGCGATGAATCTCTAGGCGGCGCGCTACTTACCCCGATCCCGTGGTTAACTAATGCCTCGTTCGAAGGCGAGGATACCAATGGAGATGCAGGCATGCTAGTTGAGGGTACTTCTGTCCATTATTCCCGAGCCACTGGTTTCCTGTTCACTAACATTTTCCCAGGTACTGAACCTTTACCTACACAGCCCGAGGAGCCGGTCAACACAACCATAGTATCCACTGAAGCCGATGAAAAGGCTGCCACCACCTCACCAGAGCCATCTGACGAAGTCCCTCACGCCCGTGGTCCGATCGTCCTCGGCGTGGAAGACATGGGTCTGCAAGACGGCAAAGGCGTCGAGATGCGTCTTGCCGCGGACGGTGCCGCTGATGTCTCGGCTGCAGCCGCTACCACTACTTCCCAGCCGATAGAAGGACAGGAAAAGGCGGAACCAACTGGCGACAATGACGGTGACATTGTCCTTGCGGACACTAAACCGAAAGAAGGGGAAGAAACTAAGAACGCAGGTGCCTCTACAGAGCCCCAAGCAGGCACCGCAGAGTCTGAACCCACTGGTGGTTCATCCCAAGCGCCGGACGCCGAGAAGAAAGCATAAGCGATTTATTGGTTTTTCAAGAAGGATTGTTCTTTCCTCTTCTGATTTTCTTGGTTGGTTTTATCCTGGATTCTAGCATCATGAGTAACGACCTACAAGATCATATCGATCAATTTTCAGTGCAAGGCTTTTGCAATGCCTACAGTCCTTTATTAATGGCACAAGCTTGGTAGTTCCTTTCATTTGGGATAGAACTATAGACTGACGAGGTGACGCTGTCTGTCGTATCCCTTGCCAAACCTTTCGTCTATTGATCTGCGCCTCCTTGTACAAACCTAGTATTTCTATATGTTGTAGGTGTGTAACTCACGTTCTGTATAAGCCAAGAAGTCCACTTCATTTTTGCCATAAGATCAACTATAGTCATGTCCTCGCCATCATGCTGGAGTATGCGTTCCGCAAATGCCGAATGATTTATACTTGTGAACAGAGTCTACAGCCTGGTGGTTTCATGCTATGTCATGGCCTACGATTATTCCAACAAGCTCTGGTTTTGCTGCAGGGTGGACACCAATGGAATACCACGTATCTTTTCTATCCTTCTGACCGCTATAACATGATTATAGATTGTATGAAAGATGGCGCGAGATAAGGCTGATCGGGCTGACCTCGGGAAGTATGGGCTCGGTGCTGTCGGTTAGGGCAAGCAGGATCATCCGCAGGTGACATTTGCTCATGACCAACTCTTACCTCTCCCATGACACCTAGGTATTGTCGTGTAGCACTTGCTGGTGTACTTTCTAGTCAGGGATGGTTCTACGATAACCAACTAAAGTGCCCAGGTGGCATTGAGATCCGTTATCGGGGTTTTCTCACAGATCTCACGTCCGAAACTACATCACAGACATCAGGTGTTTACCAGAAATTTGTGTAGGGTGGGACCTCGAAACAGTGGGAATCGCTTCAGATGTTCAATATGCGTCTAGGAGCAGTGGTTGTTACCTTACCCAAGACTCATCATTAATGATAAGACATGGATATATGGCGAGCTAATTGGTAGAAAGAATCATGATCATTTGCTAGGAGAAAAGACTCCAATGGGTATCTACCTAGGTACTCCAGTCCTGTATTGTATAATCGTTGCAAGAATGTGTGAGAATGTAGTATATAGAGAATGCAATGCAAACCAGACAAACAACACAAGCAGCAAACGTGGCGCCAGAACGATCCAAAAAGGCCCAGAACTCCCCGCAAGGTCTGGGCCCTCCTGGGCCTTGGAAGGAGTCTGATCTATTTAAATATTTAAAGATTTAGACGTTTGGAATTCGGTCTAGACCTTCCCCTTTGCTTTCTCCCCTGCAGTACAGGTGGGATGTGGGGGTAGGTACCAGTGCTTCACATCAATTACTATACAGTCCCGGTAGTCTCTGGCTGGGCATTCTTAGGAAAAAGGGCTACTACGAAATACTAGTAGCCTTGGGATGTTCCATAATGTATTCATATACGCAGCTCTTACAAGATGAGATAGGCACATAGAATGGAGAGAAATAAAATAATATGTTGGTAAATATGTACCTGGCGAAACAACCTCTCCGGTGAATGCATGAACCCACGGGGGATAGAGCTGAGGGATATAGCTGACGTATATAAAATCGCACACAGTTCGCCACCCAAATTAAATCAAACCCAACGCCAGAACCTGTAAAAGGTGGGGAGACAACTGCGGCGATTCAAGACGTCCGCGAAGAGTAGCAAAATGTACGATTTGGAATTTCGAAGTCGAACCTCGTTATAGACAAGTGGGAATCGTGAGTCAATGGACAGGCGGAAAGGTGATTAAAAATGAAGGGATAAATGGTCAGGGCTTCGTTTTTTAGCCAGGTCGGCCAGCTTGCACGGCAAGCATGGGTTGGGGTTGAGAGTACATGCGCTGTCGTTTCGGCATGTTGGGGTTATCGGCACCGCCCATTTCGGAGATTTGACGGCGGTGCGGGGGACGTATAGGAGCGCCCGCGGTTGGGACTCCTACTGGCGGCGCTGGGTACTGGACGCCATTCTGGTCAACAGCGTAGGCGGCCGGTTGAGCGGTAACATATGGCCCTTGAACTGCGGGCATGTTCGGCGGAACAGCCTGCATATTCTGGAACTGGCCGGGCGATTGCCAGTTGGTCATTGATCCAGCGGGCGATTGGCCGGGAGAGCTGTCTTCTTTAATTGACTGGTTTGCTGAACTTTGAGTTGCAGCGGCCATAGTCACAGCGGCAGCGGAAGGCCGGACTGGCTCCATTCCTGGGTTCTGTGGCGAAATCTTGAGATGATCCAAATGTCTCTCAAGCATATCGAGAAGGCTTTTGCGGGTGAATGGCTTTGGAAGAACATCATCCATTCCTGGAACGGGTTAGTGGAAGACCTTGATTCAATTTTTGATGTCTGTCTTACCATGTTGGAAATAGAGCTGGATGTCGTCGCTTCGGATGTTCGAGGTCATGGCGATGATCGGGGTGCGATCAAATTGGCGAATCAAATGACACGCGGATACACCGTCCAAATTGGGCATAATGATGTCCATCAGAATTAGATCGTATTTTGAGCCACCTTGGATTTTGTTCACAGCCTCCAAACCGTCAAACTATTGAGAATATTAGCTTGTGCTATTCAATGGGACCAATGGGACAACACTGATAACGTACCGCTGTATCAATGACACACGAGAAAGAGTAGAGGAATTTGCCACCAATCTGCCGACAAGTGGCATCGTCCTCAACCAAGAGGATCTGTGGGCTGCGCACCCACCCAGGATCCACGTTCGTGCTCTTCTTCCGGTTGTCGGGGAACTGCCGACGAGCATCCGAGGTATCAATCTCCTGCTTGGCGGGCATTGGGTACGGAACATTGTTGATATGCTCGCTATACATGGGATCGATGCCGTTTGTGGCCCCCACGGGATACACCACTTGCTCCAGATCGCCGGCCATCTTGGGGTAAACGAGTGCTGGGTTTGGTGGTGCAGCTGTCGCAGGACGGAGCGAACCATTTCGCGCATTCGGGTCCAAGGTGGGAGTTGAAACGACAGCCTTTTGAGGATCGTTCATCGAGTCGACACCGTTCATATTGAATTGCAGTTCGGCGTTCATGTCATTCAGGAGCTTCGAGGCTTGCTGGAGGGGCGAGGAGGGTTCATCATCCACTGCACCAACCTGGGAAGGGCTCATTGTTGTTCCGGTTGCTTGGAAAGGCACGGCCTTGCTATCTCGGCGCTGGCGCGCATCCACCGACAGCAAGTAGGTCATCACCTGGTGAATGACATTCTCGTGGTTCAAAACCGTCTTCTGCACTCGCATCACTTCCTGTAGCATGAGCTGATGATCCACCGTGAGCCGGGCATATTGGTCTGATAGTTGTTGGATCTGCTGCTGTTGCGCCACAATCTGCTGGTTAAGAAGATCGATTTGTTGTGTGGGTACCGAGTCGTCGCTAGGTTGGGTTTGTTTTCGTGGCGCGGGTGCCTTTCTTCGAATGTTGTCTAGCGATTCTTTGCTGTTTGCGCGGAACTCGGGATGTTTGAATTCCCATGCCTGTGATTTGTGTGAGACCTCCAATTTAACCTTCAACTGGGGGGGGATGCCTACATTCTGTCCATATGGTGACTGGCCATTCTCTTCATTGTTTTGTCGAACCTTGTGGAAGTCGTATTTGTTCAGTTGGCGTACGAAACTGGCAAAGTTGCTGTGCTTAAAGTGCTTCGGTAGGATGGTCTTGGTGAATTTCTCGCACTATCGGGATTTCGAGTTAGCCGAGCACAAAGAGACCAAATCTGTTTCGCACAAATCCACGGGCGCATTACCTCCAATACCACAAAGGAATCCCCTTCATCACCCCAGCGTACGATCGACGCATAGGTTGGGTCCTCCAGCATTCTAGAAACATTAGATTAAAAGGCCAGGGAGATTTGAAGAGATTTGAAGAGCAAAGACTCACTTATACAACTTGCGTACCTATTCATATTGTTAGTGAACGATGTATAACAATATCGAGTAGTGAAGGGGATCACTCACAAAATCACTGGAGTTCCCAGCGGGGGCGGGATTGGAAGAGGTCTGGCCACCGTCCATGCTGGGCTAGACGGGTCGCGACCGGTCGAACAGGATCTGGCTGATTCCCAACGGATAAAAAAGATTGCAAATGTAACGGGCTTTCGTTTTTTCTTGCTGGAAAAGAAAGAAAAGGGGGAGAAGACCAGACCTTTTTCACGGAGGGTGGGAAGAGGGAAAAAAAATGAATTGGGGGTTTAGCGGTAGAGCCAAGTACCAAAGTTACGGAGGTACTGGCTGGTACAAGGACTCTCTGCCCAGGTGTGTTCCAGGTTACTTGGGGTTATTTTTACCTAGGTATATATACGATTACATGTTCATATATATATACATATACATATATATATATATACATGTTTATATTAATCTTGATTCTATTCACATTTCTCAATGCAAGGAGTACCTTGAATATCCTAACAATCACGAGGGGCAAAATTCCAGTATGTCACACACACAACATAGAGAGGTACTAGCCAAGTATGATATACAAGTTCCTTAGAAAAACACGAAAGAGAAACTTCATAACCAGATCTTATTCGCTATCAAATAAAAAGAGATGCAGGACAGACAGACATGGAGGGGATCGTGTCAGTGCGCAGATGGAGGGGAGCATGCACTCCCCCCCAATGAGCTGATGAAAATGGTGAGACATTCATTGAATTGGCATAGAGTGGATTCAGAAGAGATAGAGATAGTACTCCGTAAAAGAGAGGTCAAGTCTTTCAAGTCTTTGTACAAAATAACGGGGATAAGCAGTATATGCTCCACTGAAAACGCTTTTTTAATAAGTTTTATATAACATTGAGTGATCAGCCCTGCCATTCTCCGCGTGTCTCAGTTCTCCTATAGCATGTGCTCGGGGTTTGAACAGGTTGCTTTCTACTCCGTATGAACTTATGAACCTATTAATCGGACTTACCCACTTTTACCGAGACCGGATATTAAGTAAAACATACCGACTCTGTGGAATATGGCACCATGATATTTTACGATCCAAGAATAGCCTATAAATCCAAGTCTTCACCAAAAATTACCTATTAACACTGTTAACACCCTGGAAACTGGTTCATCATGGTCTAAAAGCCACCGAAGTTAGTACAGATAGTGCTCAAAGAAGCCCAACACGAGTCTCCACTGTAGTACATTGTCTTGATAAAAGCACACAGTGAGTGTCACTCATATCACCTGAGCTCTGCCAGTCAAGCCCATTGTTCTTCAAACAGTGTTAACGCCGACCTTCATGTTGAACATGAACTAGAAGATGACTGCAGCCTTCAGCAGGGGGTTGATGATCCACCGTGTGAACCGTGTGACCGAGCAAGGATCCACTGCGTCATGGAGGAATAGGATGTGACTTGATATCATCCGATTCGAAGATGGCTGGTCCGCCCTGTTCTTAAAAAGAGAGCGTCTATCATTGACAGCTCATATAGATTCCAAGGTTGCTTCGTACCTGCGGTATAGCCTCCGCAGGTCGCACTGGTATCCACAGACCGAGGGCGAGTTTCTATGCCAATCAACGACGATGTGCATGGAATAAGGTCAATGTATGGATAGATGAGAATAAAGCGAATAGTATCAATATAAAAAAGGTACGGAGTACATATACAACATATGTAAATAGTGAGATGTAAACAGAGTGCCTAAAAATAATAGCTGGGCACGCTACGGCCATGACGAAATCTCCCAAGCTCCCTCGACATACCGCCCTAGCGCTTCCCCATTCTTTCACAACAACCGTACGGAATACACATTTTACCACTCTCACTTTGATCCAATTAACCCAATCCCATCATTAACCAATCTAAAACCATGTTCGCCCGCCGTATCGCAACCAACATCCCCCGCGTTCGCGCGCAAGCATCGCTCTTCCACAGCACCGCGCCCGCGTTCGTACAGAAGGGCGACGCCATCCCCAACCTCGACGTCCTAGTCGAGAACTCCCCCGGCAACAAGGTCAATTTGGCCAAGGAGATCAAGAACAAGGCTGTCATCATTGGCACGCCAGCTGCCTTCAGTACGTGAGCCCATCCTACATTGATAGGAAACAAAAAGAACCTGTTCGGGACTGACATTCTTCAAGGTCCTGCGTGCTCAAGCACCCACGTTCCCGGCTTCATCAACCACCCCAAGCTCAAGGAGGCTGGTCAGGCTTTTGTCATCTCTGTCAATGACCCCTTCGTGTAAGTCATCAGTGTCGAGTTAAGCGTGGACGCGTTGGAACGTTTGTTAACAAAGCTATCATATAGGACCAAGGCTTGGGCTGATTCCCTCGACCCCTCCGGCAAGAGCGGTGTAAGTTTTCTCTTCTTTGTTTTGTCGTATCTTGGTCCCAGAAACAGAGCTGATATTGTATTTTGAACAGATCCGCTTCCTGGGTGACCCCTCCGGCGAGTTCACCAAGGCGCTCGACCTCAGCTTCGAAAGCAGCGCCATCTTCGGCAATGACCGCAGCAAGCGCTACGTTCTCCTCGTCGAGGATGGAAAGGTCAAGGAGGCTTTCGTCGAGCCTGACAACACCGGTCTGGATGGTATGTCTCTCTGCTGTCGAGCACATCGTTCTATGCTAACATCATTCCAAAGTTTCCGCTGCCGAGAAGGTGCTCGGTTAAAGTCATCCCTAGATAGAGCTCTAATCTCCTTGCAAATAGTGGAAGAAAGATATATACCATGCACAGGATTTATTTCTGGTCCCTGCTGAACGGCCCTACGTAGCGCAGGATTTTAGTGTACAATATTCCATCCTTTCCAACCCGGCCAACGCCTGAGAAATCGATGCCAAAATTAAATAGGCAAGCATATAGTTGAATCAAGCAATTAGGAATCAATGGCCGATTCTTCGTTCCTGGACCAAGTCGAAACCCTTAACCTTTGGTCTGGTCCAGCTTCTTCCAAATATCCCTCTGGGAAGGAGGCATATTTCATCATATCCCCGCCTCTTTAGAGAGATGAATTACTGCTGCAGAGCCTGCCACTGCTCAGGGGTATAGCACTTGGGTGTCCAAGCATGGATAGCAGCGATCTCGGCCTTGAGCGCGGAGTTGACGAGCCGGTGTCGAGCAAGCATAGTCTTGCTCTCGAATTGAGGAGAAACAATCACAGCCTGGAAAGCTTGTCCGCAGCCGCCTATATTAACCCGAAAAAGACAGAACGTCAGCGAGGGATCAACAAGGGTAAAGAAAAAGAGAATGCTTCGACGTCATAGCGCCATTCCCATGCTCATTTTCATTTTCAGTTTCAATGTCAATTTCATACCCGATAGATCCTCCACCTCCACATGCTGCGCCTGCAGCGCTTCAGTCAACTTGTTCTTTAGCGAGTCCGCGGTGATACCAGATGTGTCGGCCATGGCGGCGTTGATGGCGGCGTGGGAGCGCGCGGTGAGGGAAAATGAAGCCCGCTGGATATTGTTGTGGGGGCGGAGAAGATAGCGGCAGCTTCTGCTCAGGACGGTGAGAGAGGAAGTGCGGGAGAACATCAAGGATGGTCTGAAAAGGAAAGGAAGAAAAGACGAGAGGAGATAGAGTGCCAAACCCGAGGTTATCGCGAAGTATGGGAGTTGCTCTCATTACAAATTCAGAGCCTCCGGTCCGCTGTGGCTGGTGTGTGCACGTGTGTGGCTCATTATCATTTTCCGTTGCTGTTCTCCAGGGCTATCTTCAAGTTGAACGTCTCTCTATGAATTTTCTGCGCGCTGCTACACGTCGATACTCTGTCATGTCTGCGTCGATGATATCTTCGGAATGCTCGCCATTCACCAATGCTGTGGTGAGCTCCATGAGAAAGCTGTATTTCACCCCCCACTCGTTCCCAAAGCTCCCCGCATTGTATGGAGCTTTGTTTAACCTCGTATATGCAGTTACCCGGAAGCATTGGCAGACAAGAGCTTCGATAATACAGGATGTAAGTTTCTCTATATTCTTTTCTTTTCGAAATATCCTTCGATTCGCTGTTACAATGTACTGACCTCGTTCAATTGTAGTGCTCCTCGAGGCTCCGTTCGACAAATCCCGGATACAGAAGAACTCAGTCCTCCTTACAATTGACCTGACCACAGCCGTTGCCGACGAAGCCATTAAAAACCGCAACTCCATCATTGTCGCATACCGTAAGTCTCACCCAAGGAGTCAGCATACTTGCAATCGGACACCTCGTGAACTCCGACAAATATCTACAATTGAACCCAAAACTAACACAACACAATCATGCAGACCCAATCATCTTCCGCGGCCTGAAATCCCTCACCTTCGCCGACACCCAACAAAGATCCCTCCTCCGCCTCGCCCAACATGGAATCAGCGTCTACTCCCCCCACACAGCAGTCGACACCGTCCCCGGCGGCATGGCCGACTGGCTCTGCGACGTAGTGACAGGGAACTTCAACCCCGCGCAAACCCCCAACACCACCCTCAAATCCTGCACCTCGAGCATGTACTCCGCCCCAACCTACCCAGACTCGCCCATCCCCACCGTGCAAGCTCAAACCTCCGGACCAGCGCACACCAGGTCCACAATCCACCCATCCCCGCCAGCCTCAATCCCCGAAGGGTTCGAGTCAGCCGGTGCCGGTCGGCTGGTGACATTCGCCGAAAACCAGCCCCTCACTACCCTGATCGACAACATCGCTCGTGGAATCGGACTGCCGGGCGGTATCCCCATCGCCGTCCCGCAAGGGAAGTCCGTTGATGACATCTCTATCCGCACGGTGGGCATGTGTCCCGGCTCGGGATCGGGTGTGCTACTCAAGGGTGATGGGGAGCTGCCTGATCTCCTGTTGACGGGTGAGATGAGTCACCATGAGGCTTTGGCTGCTACGGAGCGTGGGTCTGTTGTTATTTCGCTTTCGCATACTAACTCGGAGCGTGGGTATCTGCGTTCGGTTATGCAGCCTAAATTGCTGGATGAGGTTACGAAGCAGTGGGAGCAAAGCGTCAGCCTAGAGGCTGGGAATGATGAGATTGGTGTGATCCGGACCCTTGCTAAGGACCAGGGCGCTGTCGAGGTTTCTGTTAGTGACGCTGATCGTGATCCCTATGGTATTATGATTTGGCGTGGTAACTAGGTTCGCTCTTCTGTGTTGCTTTGGTTTTGGTTTTGGTCTTGCACTTGACATATAACAATATTACGAAAAGAGAGGCGCAAAACATGGTCATTTTTAGAGAGGTCAGGAAAATCTTGATCACAGACACTGAAGTATCTCAGCTAGTATCAATCAATTTGACTAGACTTGCAACCATACTTGGGCTAGACCTATGCAGTATGAGGGAGTCTGGTAATATGTCAAGAAGTGATTTGAAATGAGAAGGATATCCTAATGGGCAGACAATGGCGGAAACAAAGAAAAGTGTCTTGAGGCAGGGGGGGATACAAGACGGGATGAAGGACCCGGGTCAAACATCCAAATGTAGGCTATCGAGGACACGAAGGAAAAGAAAGCTTGAGTTGAGGCTTCCTTCACGGCTCCAACCCACAATTCTTGGATGCAGGAAGATTGTGGCGAGTATCGGGTAAAGATAGGGAGAGAAATGAAGGGAAACAAGAAAAATGAGACCGGGTAAAAATCGACGACCAAGCCCCGAGTGATTGAACGAGAAACAGAAAAAATGAGATAGATGGTATCCGCGTGAGTGGTCTTAGCGAAGTCGGGAAGAAATCAATAAAGAAGAGCTCCATGGAACAGTGACTACAGATCAATCAGGCTACCGCCGCCAGGCTGCTGCTGCTGCCGGCCTCCCCAAGGGTTGTTATTAGCCGGTTGTTGTTGCTGCTGCTGCACATAGCCGGTCTGCTGCGGCATGCCTGTGAATTGTTGGTTGAAGAATGGGTTTCCGGTAGGCGTAGCGTGTAGGCGGTCCAAACCCTGACCAGCAGAATTGACAAATGTGCCAGGTGCTGTGTGCTGTGCGGGGATTCGGAGATCTCCAACATTGCCGAAGGTATCCAGGCCTTCGCCTGACCCGAGAAGGGCGTTGAGACGAGCATGGTGAGGGTCCTGTGGTGGGGTACTCTTGGGTGGCTGTGGGGCTTGGAAGCCGGCGATCGGGTTGGGCTGAGTGGGTTGGGCGAACTGCGAGCTTTGGCCATACTGCGCATTGTTCTGGGCAAACTGATTCGTTGCACGGTCCTCCGACAGGGAATTAAGTGTCGGTGGGCCTGTTTGTGCAGGTTTGTTGAACTGTGTTTGCGTACGCTGAGCGAAGGGGTTGTTTGATCCTGTCGGCATGGGCTTGAGGGCATCTGCGGGCTGCAGTTGCTGGGATGGGTTCCCGGCCCATGGGTTATTGCTTCCTGCGGTCTGATAGTTCTCCTGGGGCTGCTGCTGCTGTTGCTGCTGTTGCGAGAAGATATCCGCCCCGTAAGGGTTGTTCGGGTTGAATGCGGTGTGCTGGGGTTGAAGAGCGGCCTGCGGTTGCAAAAGGTTGTTTTGTTGCTGGCCGTAAGGGTTCTGATCAAAGGCCGAGGGCTGCGCCTGATAGCCGTTGGCGTAAGGGTTATTCATGCCGGTGGGCTGATTCTGGAATCCTGTCGGCTGCGCATACTGGTTGTTCAGGTAACCAGTTGTCATAGGCTGCTGCGGGTTGATGGGGTTGCCGAACCAGTCCACAGCACCTTGCTGTTGGTAGCCCTGGTTGTAGCCGGTTGGCTGCACTTGAGCCGGGGTGTCGTCGAAGAGAGATTGGGCGTTGCTCTCTTCTAATTCGCGCTTTCGGAGGTCCTCCTCTTCCCTGCTAAGCTTGATGGCCTTGGCAAGATCCTCATCGTCCTGAGTTGCCATTGTCTCCTTGGCACGTCGTCGGCGCTCCTCCTCGGCTTCGGCCTTGCTGGCTTCAATGGCTAAGCGGTATTCGGCGTCGGAGTCGTCGTCCCCGTTGCGTCGGCGTCGGTCTCTGCGCGGCGGTTCCATGCTGGAGCTTCCGTAGCCTTCATCGAGTCCGCTCACGCGAGTCTTCCAGAGTTTGCGATCTGACCGTTCACTGCGCAAGCGATCTTCATCCAGTACCAACGCAGTCAATTCCTTTGCTGCGACGCGAACTACAGAACACCAACATGTCAATTTTGCGACTCCCGCTAAATTTCAAGAGACAACTTACCGTTCTGGCCAACATCTCGTCCTTCCTCATCCACATATGTGAACTCGCGCAAAGTCTTGATAATATAGACATTTTTCCGGGCCCACGTTACCACCAACTCTGAGCCTTCGTGGAGACAATAGTCCAAGACCTTCAGTGACTTCAGCACGTGGCGCCAGTTCTTGCCCTTATCGTTGAGTCGCTTGTCAAGCATGTCCATGATCTCGTAGAACTCATTCGGGCTATTATGTAAATGGTATTAGCGGTGCCCACAGGGTTGATCGCAGACCCAACTCACCTCCCGAAAGTCATGGCGGCAATCTCGGACATGTCGGTGCCAGTAGGGCCCCAAGGGTCATTACTAGTGGCTTAAGAAGTAAGTTAGCAACATGGTCACAATGTATGCGGGGGTGCATGGGCGCAATGCAGCAAGCAACACCCGGGAAAAGACAGGGGCAGCAAGCCATGGCAACGGCAGTTCTGCATATGCGGCGGCGACTCGATGGTCGCCCGGAAGTTCGATGCAGAGGAATCGGCTCATACCATTTCGGACCTTAACCTGCACTGAGGAATATCCTTTTGTGACGTTCTTCACACTCCGCACGACTTTAGACATGGTGGCGGTGAGGCGACGGTCGCTGTTTTAAGGTAAAGGGAATGGATCGTAGTCGGGTGGAAACCGATGCGATGGATAATTGTAGAAGAGTAATAGATTGCCAAGCACACACAGCCCTCTTTCTCCGTGTCGCGGCTTAAGGTGGTTGTCAAACGTGACTATTCTGAAAGGTACAGGCAGATTGGTCTAAAAGAGGTTAAAACGATTGAGGGTTAGATTGCCTGAAAGGGAAATATTGGCAAACAATAGTCGACAGTCAACGGATGAAAGGTGAAAAGTGAAAGAGAGTGAGAGGGGATGGGCTCGACCGGGGGGGGAATGAGAGGGCTTGGCAGTGACGAAGCAGCTTGGAACTTATACACCCTGGCACTGTTGAAGATCTACACTTGGAACCTTTCAGCCTGGTGGATTTTTCAATTTCATTTATTATCAGACATAGAACAAAAACAGCTCCAAGATCCCTTAGATGTTCTGACAGGTCCAGTGCATTTCCCAATTACCGCTACGCCCTCGTGGCCGGAGGTCCGGTCTAATCGCCGTGATCTTTTTCTCCTTTTTGCCCCTTCTATATATAGCCCATGATAACCGATTCACTGTTCGACTTTACACTCATCTTCTTTGACATATACTATCAGAGCCAATTCCAATTCTTGCAGGGTCTATCAGAAAAAGGGAATAAAAAAAGACATGGCATGTTTCCCGCCACATGTGGCGGTCTTGGGCCGCGTCAGGACCTTGGTCGTGGTCAGGCAACAGTCAATTGGACTGCAGGTCCTATATCTACTTCTACTAGTATATACCTTATGTACCTATATTGTAGGTATGTAGGTAGTATCGTTCATATAAAATATTGAAATCTCAACAGTTGGAAGAACCAGACTACGTCATTTGCGTTTCTAGAATGCAACGACACTCTTGGCACTCCGATCGGAGGTCCACATTGGGGTTGATATCGAAGTTTTATATTCCATTCCTTACTACATAAGTATTCACTTTGTTTTATATAGCACATATCGATAGCAGGGCGGGTTTCAGTTAGCATACCAATGGACCCAATTCCTGGTGACAGATGGCCAATATCCTGAAGAATAGTATGGGAAGGAAGAGCTACTGGGCTTTCTATGTCGTCCTGAGAGACAGTGCTTCATCCTGCTATCATGAAGGATAAACTTGGACTGCAGGAGATGAAATATCACCAAGGCAAGCTTGGTCAAAACCCTTTATGCGTCCGAGGGGCTATCCCATCGCCCTAATACGAGACCTCTCTGAATGCCTACATTAATGTATTCAGGAACGCTTGTTACTCTAGTGCAGACATATAACTACAACCTACGATAGTAAATGGATTCAACTACTAAGTATCTAGCTACATAATGAAACAGGGTGTGATCGAACACCCCAATGTATTCCGTGGGATCTGTCAAGTGGCTATGGAGAACCCAAAGGTCCAGCCACGACTTTATCAAAGAACATCCACGAGAACTTGAGCTTGATCAGGGTGCACACCGGCATACGGCAGATCTCGACAATGGTAATGTTGACATCTCCGTAGATATAAGCACCAAATGCCGGGAACCCTCCGCCTACGCTGTCTCTGGGGGCTACGGAGAGACATTGTGGTCGAGAGGGTTGAGAGGAAGAAGGAAGAAGAAGAGAAGAGGAAGAAAGGTGGGAGGGGTCCTTTTATACCCCCAACAACACGCGCGCCTTCCCGAAATGGACCACCTGCCTTGCACCTTCTCAATGTCACATCGCACCTTCCCAATCTGTATATGGACATTTGTTTACGCAGGGAAGTACCCTGGCTATTTGGACGTAACTAGGTAGAACAATTATGATGTGAATCTTAGTAGTGCAATTCCAAGTCCCAAATCTCAAGCTATCCCATCAGACAGAGCACCAGCAATACTCCCAATAAACCCTTTATTCTGCATCCCATCCACCCATTCACCAGGTATAGCGTCAAACCCATAGAATGAGCCCGCAAGACCTCCATAAACAGCCCCAGCAGTATCCGAGTCACCGCCCAGATTGACGACTGCCAGCGCCCCATCCTTCCAAGTATCATACTTGAAGAATGCCCACAAGGCACATTCAAGCGTATCAACAACCCACCCACTACTTTTCATATCGCTAGGCTCTTTTGCCTTCCAGTCACTGATTGTCCTGTATCTGTACAGCGACAAGCGCTCCTTCAGAGCAGAATGAGTAAACGGGAACACGGAGACCGCGTGGAAGAGTTGCTTCTTCGTCTCGCCTATAAAACCGTCAGTGGACAAGTCTTGAGAGGAAAGGAGACAGAAACAAAACCACCAACCATTCATAACCTTACACACCAACTCCGTATACGCTTCACAGGCTTCCACACACGCGAGCGAAGGATGTGTGATCTGGCCGTGTGTTCTGGCAATCTCCCTCGCTAACCTAGAATCTCGCCAGTAAACCAGTCCAACTGGGACGATCCTCATCAAGCTCCCATTCCCAGAGTACTCTTCGTACTCCAATCTACCATTGACCATCACCTGAGCAAGTTCGAAATCGCCCTTCTCTATGCCGTATTTCTCCCACTGTCCCAGGGAGATGCGAGTAGAACGTCCTACATCCCACGAGTGGTTGACAGTGCTGAAATGGCCGTTTCTTAGCCACTCGACAAAGTATTGAATTGATAGCGTGTGGTTGTACTGCATGTTGGACTTGTTGAACGAGCAGGCCAAGGCTAGTGTCATAGATCCGTCGTCGGAGTAGGATCTGTTCAGGTTAGTAGCATATACTTCCCATATATGAGGTGGAAACTGACCCAGCTGGTTGATCGAAGGGCGCGACTTTTCTTAAGCATGTGATCGGCTTGAAGGTTCCTGGGTCTTTGAATTGTACGGGGCCACCGAGTGCGTCGGCTACGCAGACGCCCCAGATGGCGGCTTGAGCGCGAGATTTCAATGACGGAGACATGTTGCGCTGTTGATGCTTTTTTTCTTTTTGATTTGCCTTGGTCTCGAGGCGATTTCGTCTTATTTGAAGATGTCGGAAGATGTCATCGGGAGTGACTCAAAGAGGGAAGAACCTTGGGAAGTCGGAACCCTTCCAATATTGAGTCATCAGGGCGCAGCACCAGCTGAGGGAATAAGAGCACCTCAGTATGCGAGAGAGAACCTTAAATGTGACATTGGTAGCGCCAAGCTCAATGCAAGCCTGGGAATGATTTGTATGGGGTACGAACTCAGCCTCACTAGGCGTTTCCACAGCCTCGCCGACTCACCTCTGAGAGCTGTTCCCTGGACACCAACTAAGCTCTAAGGTTGTGGTTGAATATGATCCAGTGGCCTATACCCGAAGTATATATATGTAAATAAACATCTACTTACGACTAGACCGGGCAAGGTCATGGATGCCATCTAACCGGTTAGTAGTTATACCCTCAACCAGGGCTTACCGAGACCTTGATTCACGTAATTCTCGGTGTTGTTTGACTTAAGGACGAGGAGGAGACAGAGGAGAGAGGAGAGGGGACTCTTCAAACAAATCCAAGTTTGGTTCTATATAGCACTCTTCGATATCATCTCATATTACAATATACCTCAACGTCTCGACTGATGACAGTCTTGAATCTTCTATATTGTGCAATATAGAAGTGTTTCCACCGGTCATCCTTGATCTACTTCCCATGAGTGTGTCAGTTGGGAGCACGACCTTGGAACGTACATAGGGACTTCGCAATTGACATGTTGGAAAGTCGCTGAAACTAGTATATATCAGAATGCGATGGGCATAAATTGTGTATAATTTCATGATAATCTACCGAAATTCAACGTTAGAGAGCGTGTGACCTTCAGAATGCTGTTCGTCACCACATCAAAAACACCATATCCCATTGTGTAACCCTCGGGGGCCGACGCTCCTGCTAAAAAGAAACATAATGTGCTTGTGTTTTATCCCTAAATCCAAGTCTATTACTTCTCCATGCTCAGGTATTTAGCCTCGGCGCCCTTGATACAAGCAATGTTGGCACCAAGCTTGTTGATCGTCTCAATGTACTCATCATAGGGGTCTGAGTCGAAGACAATACCACCACCAGCCTGGAGGTACGCCACGCCGTCCTTGAGCATCATAGTGCGCAGCGCAATGCATGTATCCATCGCACCGGGCATTTCCGCGGAGCCATCTGCATTGGCGCTGTTATATCCAAAGTATCCGACAGCGCCAGCGTAGACGCCACGCTTTTCACCCTCCAGCTCGGCAATGAGCTGCATGGCGCGCACCTTGGGTGCACCGGAGACTGTGCCGGCTGGGAAGATAGACCGGAATGCATCGAAGCGGGTCTTGTCGGGCCGCAGCTCTCCGGAGACTTGGGAAACCAGGTGCTGGACGTGCGAGAACTTCTCCACGACCATCAGTCGGTCGACCTGTGTTGTGGTGGGGTCGCAAACCCGGTTCACGTCGTTGCGGGCAAGATCGACCAACATGACGTGCTCGGCGCGGTCCTTGAGACTGCTGCGGAGCTCCTCGGAGAGGGCGGCGTCCTCCTCCGGGGTCTTGCCGCGCTTCACTGTGCCTGCGATGGGGTGGCTGATGATACGCCCCCGCTCTTCCTTTACCAGGAGCTCGGGGCTGGCGCCGACAAGCTGGAAGTCTTGGCAGTCGATATAGAACAAATAAGGAGATGGGTTGACGGTGCGAAGATGGCGGAAGAGGTTGAATGGGTGGAGAGAGGTGGGTCGTGATAGCCGCTGTGACGGCACGGTCTGGAAAATATCGCCCTTGGCAATGTGCTCCTTCAATCGGTTGACGTGGCCTTCGTACCCTTCCTGTCCGATGTTGGATGTATACTCCTGGTTCGGAATGATCGGGCCCTGGGGCGGAAGCGGCGTGCGGTCCTGGAGCAGCTTCTCAATCGTCTTCTGGATGATGGACTGGCCCTTGAGGTATGAGGCCTCGATATCTGCATCCGCCGAGGGAATGGGAACGTAGGTGATGACCTTGACGACTTGGAAGAAATGATCGAATGCAACGATGGTGTCGTAAAGCATAAAGAACGATTCGGGCACTCCGAGGACATCCTTCATCGGCCGCGCCGTCTTGGGCTCAAAATATCTAACACAGTCGTATCCAACATATCCGATCGCTCCAGCAGTCAAGGGTGGAAGGACTAATTCAGGTACTGTCGCGACGCGAAACTGAGAGAGCTCATCCTCAAGGTATGGGAGGGGATCGGCTGCTGGGCCATGGCCTTCGCCAGTCTTGATGACTTTTCTGGGGTCTGTATGGGAGGAAGTGGTAAGCGATGGAATCGGACCAAAGACTCCCGGTATTACCCACCTGCACCAACAAAGCTGTATCGCCCAATGGTCTCCGTGGTAGCAGCACTTTCAAACAAGAATGACAACCGTGAGCTATCCCTGCGAGTCAGCCATCTTGTCCAATATCCCATCCCCCCCCGCCTTATCGTCATTGTTGGAAAGAACCCAATGACTCACTTCTCTGCGATTTTCAAGTATGCCAATGTCGGGGTTAAGAGGTCGGCAGCGATCGATGCCGTGACCGGAAGTAGGTTGGGAGGGAAGGCGGAGTTCCTCGACTTGGAGATCACATCTCGCGCCGTCTCGAGGGACGGGATGGTGACGACCTGAGTCATTGGTCAATAAGTGCAAACACAACCTTGGAATCTCCGGCCTCGAAGGGCGGAGAAATACAGCGGCAAGACAGTTGTGTACTTACAGGAGTTGCCATTTGTTATAAATGCCCGGTATTGATGAAGGATAGTAAAGAGAAAGGATTGAATTGGCGCGGGAAAACGATTCACACTGTTCACGGGTGGGTATGCTGACGGCGGGCCCCAGTTTGCTGATGTGAGATTTGAAAAGTTAACACAACGGTGATGGCAATTGTAGGCTTAACATCAATTTTATGCCTCCTTATGGATTTCCTGAAATGAAAACCTTAGAAGCTTGAAAAAGCTTGCACGTCTCACATGTGTGCTCAGGTGCCCTCCAGCGCGTGACTATATGCATCCCGAAGCGGACTAGCGTCGAGGGGTATTATCGACTATCGATAGAGGCCTATCTCCGGAGGTCGGGACTATGGATGTACCTATAATGGACAGGGCTTCCTTTGAAAATTGGGGTATTTGCTTGATTATCAGACACTAAAAGTGAGTTTTAGACATCACAGATCCACCTGAGATGGGTTAGGGTAAAAAAAAAAAGGGCAAAAAAGTCCACCGTCGCCAGTCCATGTCATTCGCCGTGCCCACCCAAACCTGTCCCAAGCAATGCATGCCATTATGCATTTTCTAAAGAAAAATGTATGTTCATAGAAGACAAAAAGGATAAAAGGAAAAAAGGGGAAAACCATAAAGGTTGATATGTCTTCGAGGGAAAGAGACTGAGAAGGCTTTTCAAGCGGGATTGTCGGATTAGTTCAAGCAGGGCATGAGTCGTGAGTGTTCATGTGGCTGTTTCAAACCCGCTCTGTCACCGTTGCAAGTTGATGATTGCCATCTAAGGGAATTGGACTGTCAGCATGGGGGGAATTGACACGGGTAAACCAGACCACGGAGCTTACCTGTTTGTCGAAGCCATAGGCAAGTCGTTTCCCATCTGCATCCCAGGAGAGGGCCCGATGGGGATCTGATTTTGAATGTCCATTCTGTCCATGATGTCCATTCTGACCATTGGTCATGCGGTCGGGCTCCTCTTTCTTCACCTCGGGGCTAGTTGCGGTCCAGGTAGACATGAGATTACCACCAGGGTGTCCAGTGTTCCAGATAAAGAGGCCATCCTTGCTAGCCGCACCGAGAGCATATCCATCCGGCGAGAAAGATCCGGTAATAGCGGGAGTTGAGTCTAGGCTCAGCTGATGGAAGTTCGTGTAATCCTTTATATCCAGGTTGACTTGCCAGACCTTGACCTTACCATCTGCTGAGAAAGAGGCAAATTCAATACGATGGGGGTCAAATTGAGGGCTGATATCAATGCCGGTGATTCTGTCCTTGTGGGCGTCGGGGATAAAAATGTCATGGGTAGGGATCCAAATTGAAGCGCTCAGTCCAGAAGCCGCGATAGCAACGGAATGAGACTCGGTTTGGACACAGCGAATAAACTCCCAAGTTGCGTTGTCTCTGGGAGAAGGGAATGTCTTGATCAAGCGGATGCTGTTGTCCACTTCGCATTGATAGACTGCACCGTCACCAGAAGCAAATGCCAGGTTGCGTCCACACCACGCAAGATCATAGATATTGTTCTCAATTACTTGAGGTGGAGGGAAAACATCTGGCCGGCGGCTGTCGTCCCAAAGCGCGAGTTCCGATACGTTATGATTCGAGGCTACAACCACCAGTTGCGAGCTGCCAGTTGCCCAGTGCAAGCCAGTAATAAGCCGGGGTACTTCAGGTAGCAAATCCACTGCATCCCCGTTGACGTTGTACATGGTGATAGTGCCCCTGTCCTCAGTACAAGTCGCGACGGCCAATTTCTCACCAATGGCATCCCAGGCTACAGTCGAGACACTTGTGTCACCCTTCTTGAGCTCGACTATTCTCTTCTGGACAGGTTCCGACGACATGGACAGCTTCCACAAGCTGCAAAAGAGGTCACCGGCTCCCACAACCACAGTTGGATCCCGAGGGCGCCATGCGACATGTGTCACGTGATGATCCAGATTCAGCAGGGCGGTGTCGGGTGTCAAATCGATGGGCTTGGCGGGGGCGATCTGGGCGGAAGAGCTCTCGCCGTTTTCCAGGGTCGGTAGTTCAGGGATCTCCTCGGCCATGCTGACATCACCATCCTCATCCATATGATCCGGGGTATCTGGCTGGCTTTCAGTTTGCGCCTTGTCCTCCATAAATTCATCGCTATCAGTTTCGTCTTTTCGGCTGTCCTTCCCGGGCTCGGCATGGCCGTTCACCGGGCGGTCGCGCGCAAGTTGACCCGGCGAATCTGGGTCTGTGCCGACAACCTCATCTGGACTTTTCACCGATCCTGCTTTGGCTCCAATTTCAAAGGGCTCTGGCCCAAAAAAATAGTCAGACGGTGAAATGCTTTTGCGATTGCCCTCCTGCGCATTACAATTAGTTTGGGTTTCAATTGAGGAACCCAAAAAGAAAGTAGTTTTTCCCCCCTTTGGCGCGTAAGAACCGTTTAAAATGAAATACGTACCTTGTCCAGCGAGGATTCCAACTCGTGGTATTGGAGGCCCTTTTGGACCAACGACACCAGCGCATGGGTTTTAATGTAAGGCGCAAACGGGAGAGTTTGCGGATCAGGGAACCACGCACGCTGCAAAGACACGGCGGCATCGCCATGACCTAGGTTGAGTTAGAGGTCAAATTTGAAGGGGAAAGCCAAGGGGCAATGTGACCAACCGGCTTCTTGGAGGTACCTAAAAAGATATTAGTTCTGCAGGAGACACATGGGCTGTATTGCACTTACCTCCATATTAAATAGTTGACATGATGCGACGTGAGGTCAGGTTGTGCCATGATTACATGTGCGACCAGCTAAGGGCCACGGACATGCCAGAAGAGGGAAGAGCTGTTTTGCCGATGGAAAACCAAAGTGGAGGCTTCGATGCGCGAGCTTCAGGAACACGGAACACGAGGCCGGAAGGGGGTAGGAACTTCCGGATAAATAGAAAAAGGGGGTGCTTGTATTTCCCGCACAGAATCTAAGACTCTGAGAATTGAAGATTGAAGAGAAAGCCAAGACAAGGGAGAAATTGGAGATTTGGGGGGTCTTGAAAGAAGGTGAGGGAGTGGAGGGAAGAAGAGATGAGATTAAAGGATCAGGAAGAATAGAGATCTGTAAATCTCAATAGAAATAGGAATCAAGTATTCGAAGAAGAGAGAGGGAGAGGGAAGTGAAGATCTGAGATTAAAGGATCCAGAATGTTTGGCAGAAGTCCATTTTAGCACTAGCCACTGGATCCTCCGTGTGGCGTTGACCTCCACACTTCTCGATCTCTTCTCTCCAGTCATTTTTCTATGAATGAGGTATCAATCTAACACTACCAATATCTATCTGATATTCTAAACTTCATCAAACTCTCCTGACACTCTATCCCTCTGGGTACTCTGTCTTCTCAAACCACTCTCCTGCTAAGCGCCTAAAAAACGGGGGTTCTCCACATATCGGGGGATTTCAGCACGAGCACCCTGGCACCTTTCAAAAGTTCCAATTCCAAGGACCGGAGTGCTTCTCCTGTGTCACAACTTACCCTTACCCTTACACTTATAATAATATCTACCAACAGGGATTCTACCTTTCGGACATCATATACCAATGACCTGAACTGCATCCACCCGGACCTGCAGGATCAATCGCAGATGGTGGATCGTGGCTAATGATGCCGCCAGTTACCGACCTGACATTGGCGCATCCTTTAACATCCTTAAAGTACGGGATACTTTCTACCTTTGGACTTCTTTGCTTACTGCGATTTACGGACTGGTTAGTTGGATATACTTCGGTTGTTTCTTTTCATTTACTATTGCTGGCTACATTACCCCAGGGGTCCCATTATGGAGTGTCTGATAGGCTACTCCGTTGCGTGTTGAATGTTGGATGTTTGATCTTACACTTGTGTCTAGATTTGGGTCATTAATAGATCATTAATAACGATCTGTGCTGCTTACCTATGTAGGTACTGGCCTTGATGTCTTGTCACTCATTCAATCTAATTCTAGATTCAAATCATATTCGAACTAGGAATTAAAAAGAAAGAAAAAAAATATATTATGAACTAAATAGTAAGGGAAACGAGATAATAACATGAAACATCACTCGATAACTACCTATAATCGAAGGCTATGTGGATGTTGTGTGTGATGTTGGTGCCTTTGAAGCATCTCGGGGCCAAACAAACATGGATGCTACTTCCGCTCTCCAAAGTCTCCCACCTCAACTTTCGCATCTCTACGGTGGCGTTTTGCAGCTCCAAGCGAGCTCCAACATGTCGCTCCGAATCAATATTCCCCCTGCTACTCGAATCTGTCTCGTCAGCCTTCTCACCCTCTCCCTACTCTACAACATTGCCAGATGGCGACAAATTGACACCACCGGCGGAACTCCGACCACATCTCCTCTCGTCCCCTACCTGACCCTCGTCCCCTCGTTCTTCTATTACTATCCCTGGACAATCGTCACGGCCACCTTCGTCGAGCAAAATATATTCACCGTGATATTAAATGCCGCCACCGTATTCTATGGCGGTAAATACCTCGAGCGCGCGTGGGGCTCGCGCGAGTTCAGCAAGTTCATCGCGGTCGTCGCCGTGATCCCCTGCATCGCCATCATTCCAATCTACCTAATCTGGGGAGCAATCGGAGGCTCCTCAAGTAGAGCGTACGCATCGCCCCTCTCCCTTCCCCTCCGGCAACAAGAGCAAACCGGTTACCACCACCCCATACCAAGTACTAACAATCCCAACCAAACAGCCTCACCCAAATCTGCGGCGGAGTCTCCATCCAAGCCTCCTTCCTAGTCGCCTTCATACAGCTCGTCCCAGAACACACCGTAACAATCTTCAAAGGAATAATCAAGATGCGCGTAAAGCACTTCCCCGCCCTCTTCCTCCTCCTAAACACCATCAGCGGCCTCATCATCGGAACACACACCGCCGCAATCCTCTCCTGGCTCGGCCTCCTCACAAGCTGGACCTACCTTCGCTTCTACAAGCGGCAGCCCGACCTAACCGGCACCTCGAACGGTACAGGCATCAAAGGCGACGCCAGTGAGACCTTCGCCTTCGCCTGTCTATTCCCAGACGTCATGCAGCCGCCTGTGGCCTTCGTCGCGGACAAGATCTACGCTTTGCTAGTCGCAGCTAAGCTTCTGACGCCGTTCTCGCAGGACGATATCGCCTCCGGCAACGAGCTGGTGCTGGCGAGAGGCGAGGCGGGATTGCCGACACTGTTGAATAGCCAGCGTGGTGGGGCCAGGGGAGCCGGTAAGCGCGAGGAGGCAGAGCGAAGACGTGCTATTGCGCTCAAGGCTTTGGATCGCAGGTTGCAGGCTGCTACTGCTGGGCGTGTGCAGGCTCACTCGCCTGGTTTGCGAGAGCCTAGTTCGTCGATGCCGCGTCCTGCTACGCCCACTCCGGCTGCGCCTGTTGGTCAGAGTATGCTGGGGGAAACGAGTTACAATCCGGATCATGCTTGAGTGTGGTTATGTGCTTCTTTTCCTAACTCTGGCGTTTTGTGACGCACTTTGGATTTGGCCTTTTGGACATATTCGCATTCGTGGCATGGCTGGTTTGTGGCTTAGTTTACTTTTTTATACTGATAGTGTCTGCACTTCTGATGATGTACATGATTTGTTCGACCTGTCTTTGGGGTTTGATTTCTCGCTCTAGTTATTAGGCTGATATCCTAGCGCCTCTGATTGCGGTGGCTTTTTGGCCTTGAATTCCATTTGTTTCATACCAGAGTTTGTACGTAAATGTCTATGTAGTCTTCCACCTTAGTAACCGTTGCACCCTGCCTAGGTATTAATCTGTTACTTTAACCATCCAAATTGGGGTATGCTCTTTATATTGATTATCGTGTTGATCCTAACCCGGCTATTCACCTCCTGCGTCCATCTCCATCTCAGCCTCCTCTTCGTCTAGCAATGGGACAAACCGGAAGTCCACGAAACACACAGGTCCATTGGGACCCTTTACGCCAGCACCAACCGGTCTGCCCATTGGCACATTATGATCGTCAAGCTCAATCATGAACTGTAAGCTTAACACCCCCTGCCGATCTCCACGAATACTAACCTTATTAGCGACAGACATAGCTCTCGCAGCCTTCCGAACCAAGCCAAAGCGATAGCTCTGTCGAATGCGCTCGCCCATGGAAGAAGGAGGAGAAACAAGGAAAGTCTCCGTGACCGTAGGCGCAAGCTTAGCTCTAGTTGCGCGAGCCCGCGAAGAGCCATCATCGAACAACACCTTATGCATCTGAGATTGTGTATTGCCCTGACCAGCGCCACCGGCGATCTCGTTGTGCTGGTCAACCGAGAACTCCACAGTGGATTCACTGAACGGGCCACCCGCACCAGAGAGAGCGAAGTACGGTTCTCGCTTGGCGCAGGCGGATAGTTTCAAGATTGTGGGGGTGGAGGAGTCGAGTTCGGCGATGGCATTATGTAGCCAGGCGGACCGCATGATGATTTTCATGATGATGGCGTCGCGCTGGAGGGGAATGTCTGCTTCGTCTTCGTCGGGCTCATAGGTGACTAGCTCGCAGGTTGTTTTCACCCCAGCTTCGGTGATGGTGATGCTAAGCGGGGCGCCATGTTGGGCGTATTGAAGCGTGCAGGAGCGATCCATGAGCAGGGCTGGAGCGTTGAATGCACTTGACGAGGCGATCCCGCTTTGCGTGATACTAGTGTCGCGGGGTCGGTTGGACTCGGGGAACTCATTGATGCCGAAGATCTTTAGGGTTTCGAGGATGGCGGAGAGGGAAACGACAAAATGAGGGTAAGCCCCATTTTGTGAAGATTCGTTGTCGTCTTGGGGCGTTCCGTTCTGGTTGTTATGTTCAGGGTCGGTCGATGGATTGAATGTGTAGCTGGTGAAGAGCGACTTGTCGAGGAAGGCTAGTCCTTGGATGACGCGGCCTTCCTCCACTGAGAATCGGAGGCCATCTGGGGTAATTTGGACAGTGGCCTTGTGCGCAAAACCAATGCAGGAGAGCAGTGTGTAGAGATGGTGGGCGTTGTTGGGAACGCCGGCGAAAAGGGGCTCCATTTTGTTATGTAGGCTGCTAGCTCGAACTTTTCAAGCGCGATACTGGCACAGAGCAAAGATGATGAGTCACAAGATGCGTGATGACTTTGGATGTTCTAGCAGTACAGGCCCCTTTGAACCCAACGCTTATGGTACATTCAGCGGGACGCGCAATAGGAAAGGTGGCCGGTTAAACGTAGACTCCGGCGGCGCAGATCATGAACACAGCTCCAAAGCTATCCAGAATACCCAATCAGTATATCATGTGTTGAGAAATGGGACGCAACGCATTACTAACCCAAATGCCAGTGCGGCCGGGAATCCTAAGGACACGATGCCGAGGAAAGACCGATCTGTTTGATGAAGTCAGCGTCCAGTTCCACCTGGGCAATGTGGAATTAATAAAGTAACTTACTCAAGCCAAAGAGAGTGGCGGTAACCAATGCTATCAATATCAGTCAGAGATCGGGCTGCTTTCAAAGCTATGATAGACCAAGAAGCTTACCGATGAGGAGCAAGTTAAAGCCGACGGAGAACTGGCTGTCCTTGGCAATGAGAGGGATGAATGGAGTTGCAGAGGCTGCCTCCCAGACTTCGTTCAGAGACATTAGGACAATAGATGATTAATGCAATTGAGGGAGAAATTGATTCAGGTTAAAGATAATGTGAAAGTGATATAGATCGACAGTGTTGATCTGGCCCTGACCGGTGGTTAGTTCTTCCGACCGATAGTCATACCCCATGTCATTATCAACGCAGGGTCAAGTTTGAAGATCCAGGACATCATGGTTGTTGATTCTCCAAAGAGTACGTGAATTTTATAATTTCTCATATTTGGGAAAACAATATCTAACGTGACGCTATGCTATCAGGTTTCAAGCGCAAAGCCTCTGAGGAGGCAGCTTCCCCGGACTCTGGGTCGCAGATAATCAAGAAGGCACGAACAGATTCTCCCGTGAAAGAGGTAAGAACCTTGGAAGCTCTTCGCTACCGATACCGCCATGTCGCCATATCTCCATACTGCCTATCGGCCATTGTTCTGATAAGCACCCCGCATAGGAAGATGGCCCTCTCAAAAGGCCTCCGCTTCGCATTGTTCCATTCCCTGAGAAGGTACCTTCCCACCCCACGCCATGGCCTCTCGTGTCTATTCGCGAGAAATATTGGCTGACGACAGCCAGCCTGCTGTTCTCGAAGAACGTCGAGGCGACATTGAATTCCGTGTCGTCAACAATGATGGTTCCCACGATAGCTTTATCGTCTTGACAGGCTTAAAGTGCATTTTTCAGAAGCAACTTCCAAAGATGCCCAAGGACTACATCGCACGCCTTGTCTACGATCGATCCCATCTGTCTATGGCTATTGTAAAGCATCCATTGGAAGTTGTTGGGTATGTTATTAGTGCCGAGTACTGCCTGTTGGATCAAGATACTGACCGACTATAGAGGAATCACGTATCGTCCATTCGATGCTCGAAAATTTGCCGAGATTGTCTTCTGCGCGATTTCCTCGGATCAGCAAGTGAAAGGATACGGTGCACACTTGATGTCCCATCTTAAGGTACGAACACTTACAGGTCTGCTTCCTATGCATATATCTGACCCATTTGTCGGCTTAGGACTACGTGAAAGCCACCTCCCCCATAATGCACTTCCTTACGTATGCCGATAACTACGCCATTGGATACTTTAAGAAGCAGGGATTTACCAAGGAGATCACACTGGATAAATCAATCTGGATGGGTTACATTAAGGATTACGAGGGTGGCACGCTCATGCAGTGTACCATGCTCCCCAAGATCCGTTATCTGGAGATGGGCCGCATGCTCACCAAGCAGAAGGAGTCCGTGCAAGCCAAGATCCGTGCCTTCAGTCGCTCGCATATCATCCACCCCCCTCCGAAGGAATGGAAGAATGGGGTGTTTCCAATCGATCCCCTTAGCATCCCCGCTATTAAAGAGTCCGGATGGTCCCCAGATATGGATGAAATGGCTCGCCAACCACGCCATGGGCCCAATTACAACCAATTGCTCCACTTGTTGAACGATATGCAGAACCACAGTGCAGCCTGGCCCTTTACTCAGCCCGTGAACCGCGATGAAGTTCCAGACTACTACGAGGTAATCTTGGAGCCTATGGATCTGTCGACCATGGAAGAGAAGCATGAGAAGGACTTGTACCCGACCCCACAGGATTTCATCAAGGATGCCATGTTGATCTTTGACAATTGCCGACGCTACAATAACGAGACCACCCCCTATGCCAAGAGTGCAAATAAGCTCGAGAAGTTCATGTGGCAGCAGATCCGAAATATTCCGGAGTGGTCGGTAAGTATTTGAAATGAAGGTGTTTCTGACAAATGCTAACTCTGGCATCTAGCACCTTGCCGATAATCATTGATCCCAGGACATACATTTTACTGCAGCGAGGGTGTTTTTATGGGACGGCGTTGGGGATTGAAAATTTGATGGGCAATACCCTGTTGATAGATTACCACATGCAGTTTTCACTGGCTATGAATGGATGCCAGTTTATGGATTTCTTTCCGGTTGAGTTAATGCTAATGCTAGTAATCTATATCGTAGATCAACGTCGAGCTCAATCCATGGATGGATATGCTGATCCATCTTCACACCAATCACATCTATAGATGCCATGCTTGGTATTGTGGGGCTGACGTTCGAGTTGATGCCCATTGCATACAACATTGAAGATAGAGCATGGCCCTGGAAGGTGATAACAGCAGGTTATAGAAGAACATGAATCGAAGGTAATACCCATGGATTAGACTGTTTATATGCATGATGAGACGTGATGCAATAACCTCAAACCTCAACGGTAATTTCCCCCTGACGGATCTTAATCTCGGATTATCATTGTTGCGGTGTTTCGAGAAGAATGCTGATGGCTGGAATAGCATCATGAACTTCACCCTTACGTCTTTCATTTTGTAGGACTTGTCTTTTCAAGTTTCCTTGTTTTCTTTGTTTGCTGTTGCTGTTGCTGAGCCGACCTAGTCGAGTTGTGGCCTCAGGGGCTCCCCCTATCCAAACACCATTCATTGTCTACCGCGTGGAGCTCAATTTGTTTCAACCCCTCTCATTTCGCTCTCGGTTTTCGATCATTCGCTTCTCCTCGCCTTCGTCTTACTCACGTTTTTCGGTTGTGTTGAGATCGCTTGTTCGCTCCCTGACACGACCTTAATCTCTCCCCCTTTTGCTCCTCCGCCTTGGCTTTGAAATTTCGGTCTTGCCAACTAGAAGCATACGGCCGATATGTCTCATCATGATTTTGTCGATGCGGAGTCGCGTAATCGCCTCCCAACACTATTTGAGGTGCTGAGCCGTCGAACTCTCGCCCCGGTCGACCTCTTTTCGTTCTACATTTACATGCGCGACCAGCAGCGTTCCGTAGACTATCTAGACTTTTGGTGAGTGTAAGCTCACATTCAATGCCCGTATCTGGGGGTTAACGGGGTCTCTAGGCTCGATGTATCACAACACATGCTACTGTGCCGACACTATGTTCGTGAACTCCGCCGTTCCGTCCTCGTCGCGACTCCCGACATGGAAAGAGCCGATAGCAAACGATCTTCTGCCATGCTAGACAATCTGGAGAACCTAGGTGATATTCCACTGACGGAGGCCGGCCCTTCTCGCTTACGAAACGGATTCCAAGAAAACGAGAAGGACAGAGATGCCGACCAACGCCTGTCTGCATTCCTTCGCTCCGAAGGCCAAACCACATCACCCTCCCGGGGAAACAGCCTGCGCTCTTCCGGAGAATCAGCACACCAAACATCCTCGTATGAAGATGGCCGTGACACCCCGGATTCCCGACTTAACGACTCAACCTCCCCTGGGCACACAGTGGCCCGCAATGATATCCGCGCCAGCGCTGAGAAGATCTTGTACACATATCTACTTCCTGGTTCGGAGCGAGAGATTATGCTACCAGAATCGATGGTTTCCACAATTATCAACCTGGTTGAAGATGACGGCCGAGACGACCCCGAAGTCTTTGACCCTGCCAAGGACTATGTGTTCCAGGCCATGGAGCGTGATGCATTTCCGGGATTCTTGCAAGCAAAGGCCCTGGGAAATATGGTTCCCCTGAGTATTATCTTGCGCCTTGCCTTCGCTCTGATTAGCTTCGGCGGAGGATTCTGGGGTGCGTTCTACGTTGTTCTGCGGAATAAGCCCCGGAACATTCGTTGCTGGGTATGTTGAGGATTCTTCTAAGTACCGATGGAACAGCATGCTAATTCAATTCCAGATCATCCTTCCATTTGCTGTCGCTGCATACTTCATCATCTCTTATCAGTACAAGATCGACCCCGTCATGGCGTTCCTGGGCTACAGTGAGTATACCTTTATGAATTGGGCCCCAATTCGCGAGCCCTACGTTCGAAAGCTGCTGAACAAGCGCGCCCTTGTTACTGCGTTGATAGCTTTTATCACTGCGGCAGCTCTGAGCATCTTGTTCATCTTCGTCCCTGGTACCATGCTGTGAGCTTTTCGTCGAGTCCAGTTTCCATCTAATCCAAACATCCAAAAACAATCGCTCTACGAAGTTCGCTGTCTGATCATTTGATCATTCTTACCATGTCTACAATTCGATTGACTTGACTTGTTCAAGGCGTTCCCACCGTGTCCGAATACCGAGGTTTTGCTTCTATGATGCATATTCTTGAAAGAGACTGTGTGTTAGATCTGCAGCCCATCTTCGTCCGCAAGAGCTATACGGAAGAGATTTTGGTCTCCTCCGCCCGCCTTATCCACCCGCTTATTAGCGGTCACATCTACTTCCTCTTTGTCATGTCCATATTTATTGCGTCTGTTATTTCGCTGTGATATTTCTTCTCTTTCACCAATACCCCTCTCGACTTTGACAACTTTGTATTGTATCTATTTTCTGATTAATGAGCGTCGCCATTAGGGCCTTACGAATGCAATTTGCTCCTGTCCACGGGTTCCATATCTATGAGATAGATGTCTTCCGTAAAAGAAGAAATTTAACCATAATCAAGTCATTTCATATCATAAATCCTGTCGGAGCCGCTATGAACCTCTGCGCCACGAAGCCATGAGCAAATGGGAGTACAGTGTCATACAGTGTCATGTGAATCAACACATCCGCACTTCAAGACTTGCGCCCCAAAACCCTCTTTGGCTGCCGACTGTTTCCCGCACGAGCACCAGGCCCCTCATCAATATCCATGCGCGAGCCATGCTCACCACCATCATAAGTCTCAAAGAACCCATCATCCTCATCAATATCGTCCGCATCCCTCTTACTACCCCCGACGCCAGCGCCAAGCCGACCACCACGCCGACCACCCTTCTTCCCCGCGCTTTGCTTCCTCTTAACAGCCTCCTCGAGCGCCTCACCGTGTGCCCGGGCGCGTGCGGCACGCTTCGCAGCGTCACTCTTGACGCGCGCAATCTCCGCCTCCAAATCGGAGACCACCTCGCCGCAGCGCGATTCCCACTCACTCAAGTTGGCAATCATTTTAGGGAGGGACTGGGGTTGGACGTCTCGGAGCGGGGCGACCGCTGTCACATTCACCGATGGTGGGTTTGAGGCTGGTGAGAGGCGGGCTGTTATCAGGGAGGCGTAGATGGCTGCTGTTACGAGGGATTCGAGCTCGGCTTTTGTTGGTGTGCTGAGGGCGGTCATTAGAGCACTGTAGGTGAGGGGTTTGATTGTTGTTGAGAGGGTTAGGAGTGAGAGGAGGCGGAGTTTGAGGGTTTGTTCGGTGTTCAGCTCGGGGAGGTTTGGGGTTGCTGGTGCGGGGTGTTGGTGGTTAGCTTTCGTTCTGGTAGCTTTGGGGGTTTGGTTCTCAGGGCGATCTCGTCTAGATGGATGATTTCTTACTTTGGTATTCTTGCCATGTGCCCCACGCGAAGATCTCTAGTAGCTTTAGATAGCCCTTGAACTCGGCTGGAGTATCTGGTGACCGTAATGCTTGGATCGCCGGCAGCTCCAGCAGCTCTGCAAATACGTAGGTTTGCGCATTTGAGGTGGCATTTGTGATAAGATTGGCGATAAAGCGAGGCGTACTCGCGCTGCTGGAGCGGGCTAGGTGGATGAATGGTTGGAGAGCCTCCAGGGCTCGTGTGTGGGTTTGATCCATTGGGATGTTGTGGTTGGTTGAAGGGAGGGTTCAATGATGATGTTGGATTGTAATCAAGGGATAGAGCTGCAATATGAGAGGTACGGAGTAGCTGAGTTCAAGATGGGCAGCATCAAATGTAGTCCAGGTGGAGATGGTTGTGATGCTTGTTTGCATTGAGTGCAAACATACGCCTTATCTGATTAAGTCCAATAGCCCTGGAGCCCTCGAGATTCCAACCTTTGGAATGTCGTTGATTTGATTTGTATTTGTATTTTAATTTTATTTTGATTTAGCTGTTTATTGTAGTATTGCTTATTGTTATCGTATGTATCTATTTTACCCTGGAATTAAACCCTGAGGTAATAGTACAGCCCCATTCTGCAGGTATAGAGAAAAAGCGACAATAAGCCGATGCAGTGTAACTGGGTTCATCTCTGTAGACATTTTGAAACAACCACTTGTTTTCGTATGACTTAGTCTGTTTCAGGCCTTCCAAGACCCCTTGTGAATATGTATTTTCCACCTAGGTAATATCCTCGGTGAATCATTAATCTAATTGAAAACCCGACCATCTAATCAGCTGCCCACGCTTATATTGCCTCGACTTTATACATTCCATAGCGTGGCCGATGCGGGTCACATCACCGAAGCCTGTTCCCGTGCGAATCCACTTTCTTTTCTCTCTCTCCCTTGCGCATCTAGCTTAATTTTCGATAAATCCGACCGACGTGGCTTCCTGGGCAGACTATTTCTTTTTGACTTCTGCAGCTCCCTTTGTCTGCCCAACAAGGGAATGATCTGTTAGTCCCCTGCGCTATCCGAACCATCCGTCCCTCAGCACGCTATCACTTTCTGCCATCGCATCGGAGACAATTTGTCAGGCACACTCCATATGCTATAATCCCGTCATTCCTCGCCGTGTTCGCTTCGCGCATCACCGTCGAGATGTTATCTAAAAACCCCCACGCCGGCGGGGCCAGTCGACGCGCACTGGCCATCACAACTATCAAGATCGATGGAATGACTTGCGGAGCATGCACTTCAGCAGTAGAGAGGGCATTTCAAGGGATAGACGGTGCGCGCGATGTTTCCGTCAGCCTCATCATGGGCAGGGCCGCTGTACAACATGATCCGTCAGTGTTAGCGCCTACGAAGATCGCAGAGATGATTGAGGATTGTGGCTTCGATGCGGCAGTACTTTCGACCGAGGAACAAAACAACCCCGATTCTTCTTCTTTTTCGGCTACGCAACTCTCGGTCACCAACCTGGCGGTTGAGGGTATGACATGCGGGGCATGTACGTCTGCAGTGGAAGGCGGGTTGAACGGTGTCAGTGGTGTGAACTCGGTGGACGTATCACTACTTTCCGAGCGCGCAGTCGTGGAACATGATGCAGGCATCATCACGCCGGAGCAGATCGCAGAGCTCATTGAAGATCGAGGCTTTGGAGCGCGAGTGCTGGACACTTCCCTAGTGGGCTCCAAAGAGCCATCTGCATCGGCTGACACAGAAAAGGAATCTGGGCTTCTAGTCACGACGGTCGCAATCGGAGGCATGACATGCGGCGCTTGCACGTCTAGCGTCCAGGGTGCCTTGGGCAGTGTTGCTGGGGTAATCCAGTTCAACATCAGTCTTCTGGCTGAGCGGGCGGTCGTTGTGCACGACCCAACCATACTCCCTGCCAGCAAGATTCCAGACCTCGTTGAAGATGCTGGGTTTGATGCGTCGATCGTGTCATCAGAGGCGCAGGCGTCAATCTCCAAAAAGACGCAGCAGGTCAATTTGAGCTTGCATGGGCTGCGGGACGGCGTTTCTGCTACAGCATTGGAAGACAACTTGTTACAGCAACCGGGCGTCCAATCAGCATCAATAAAAATGGCTACTTCCCGTATAGCCCTTACTTTCGACCCATCTACAATCGGAATCCGGTCTATTGTGGAAGTGATCGAGGCTGCTGGTTACAACGCCTTGATTGTCGACTCAGACGATACCAACGCACAGATACAGTCACTGTCAAAAACGAAGGAGATCCAAGAATGGAAAAGAGCCTTCATCATCGCCGCCTCTTTTGCGGTTCCCGTCTTCCTCATCAGCATGATTCTTCCGATGTATTTGCCCGGAATTGACTTTGGTAGCTTTGCACTCATCCCAGGCCTATATCTCGGAGACCTGATCTGTCTCGCTCTTACCATTCCGGTGCAGTTCGGCATTGGCAAACGATTTTATGTCACCAGCTTCAAGTCACTCAAGCATCGATCCCCAACCATGGACGTTCTCGTAATGCTCGGCACGTCCGCTGCCTTCTTTTACAGCTGTTTCACCATGATCATGGCCCTTTGCGGCATGGACCACAAGCGTCCTAGCACTGTGTTCGACACCTGTACGATGCTTATCACCTTTGTCACTCTCGGACGATGGCTAGAGAACCGAGCCAAGGGCCAAACTTCCGCTGCTCTTTCTAGGCTCATGTGTCTGACCCCATCTATGACGACCATCTACGAAGATCCCATCGCGGCCGAGAAACTGGCTGAGCGCTGGGCCTCCAAACCTATAAATGGAGCGCCTGAGCAAGCCAGTTTGGCTGAGGATATGACGGTGAATCATAAATGCATTCCCACCGAGCTGATTCAAGTCGGTGATGTCGTTATCCTTCACCCCGGAGATAAGGTGTCTGCAGACGGTGTGGTCATCCAGGGCGAAAGCTATGTTGACGAGAGTATGATCAGTGGAGAGGCACTGCCTATTCACAAAAAGAAGGGGAGCCAGATAATTGCCGGGACTGTGAACGGCACAAACTCCATTGATTTCAAAGTCATTCGAGTCGGGAAGGATACCCAGTTGAGCCAGATTGTGAAGCTGGTACAGGATGCGCAGACGAGCCGTGCTCCGATTCAGCGCATGGCTGATATCGTTGCTGGTTACTTTGTCCCCACCATCATCGGTCTTGGTTTGATCACATTCTTTGGTTGGATGTTCCTCAGTCATATACTACCTCATCCGCCCACAATCTTCGAAATGGCAGGCAGTGGCGGCCGAGTCATGGTTTGCTTGAAGCTTTGCATCTCGGTCATTGTCTTTGCGTGCCCCTGTGCTTTAGGTCTGAGCACCCCGACCGCGGTCATGGTTGGTACCGGCGTCGGCGCGGAGCATGGTATCCTCGTTAAAGGAGGTGCCGTGTTAGAAGCTGCTACTAAAGTTACTCATGTTGTCTTTGATAAGACGGGCACCCTGACTACAGGTCAAATGCGCGTGGCTGACACCCGAATTGAACCTCAATGGACAATGAACGACTGGCGCCGTCAGCTCTGGTGGCTGATTGTCGGTCTCGCAGAGGCAGGCAGTGAACACCCAATCGGACGAGCGATCTTCTCTACGGCCATATCTGAATCAGGTCATCCTGGAGAAGATGGGTTACCAGGAAGCACGGGGGACGTTGACAACTATGTTGGCAAAGGTGTCTCTGCCGTCGTCGAACCTACATCTAGCGGCCAACGTATCCGGCACCACGTCCTCCTTGGCAACGCCAGCTTCCTTCGGTCCAAAGACGTCCTTGTACCTGCTGATGCAGATCCCGACTCTGGGGCACCTGTCGATGACCCTGAAGCTGACATTCCCAAACCTGGTGCCACCGCGGCCGGCATTACACGCATCCACGTCGCAATCGACAACCGCTACGCAGGAACAATCTCCCTCCAAGACACTGTGAAAGAGACTGCTGTGGCGGCAGTAGCGGCCCTGCATCGCATGGGCATCTCAACCTCCATGGTAACAGGCGACACGCTCTCAACGGCGATATCTATCGCCACAGCAGTCGGCATCCCAACCTCTACAATCCACGCGTCCGTCTCTCCATCAGAGAAACGCTCAATCATCTCCGCCCTCCAAGCAGAAGGTGAGCGCGTCGCCATGGTTGGCGACGGCATCAACGACTCTCCCGCGCTTGCCACGGCATCCGTCGGAATCGCCCTTGCATCCGGCACAGACGTCGCCGTTGAGGCTGCCGACATCGTCCTCATGCGTCCGGATGACCTACTCTCCGTACCAGCCAGTCTCTCCCTGTCGCGCTCGGTCTTTAAACGCATCAAGTTGAACTTAATTTGGGCTTGCATGTACAATGTCATTGGCCTTCCATTTGCCATGGGCATTTTCCTCCCATTCACGGGCTTCATGCTACCGCCCATGGCCGCCGGTGCTGCCATGGCTCTTTCCAGTGTCTCTGTCGTTGTTAGCAGTCTGCTATTGAAGTTCTGGCGTCGCCCATCTTGGATGGAGGTTGAGCGTCTTGAGAAGGAGCTTGCTTCGGGCGAGATCTCTCCTCTCGGTGTGGCGCGTCGCGGTCATTATCGTAAGGTGAGCTGGTGGGCTTCTACTGCTATTTTGTCGGATAGCCCGGGCTCTCTACGTCGTCGCGCTGGGAATGTTGTTTCTTCGTTTTGGTCTCTGGTCACTGGAAAAGGTCCCAAGCCGGCTGTGCAGGGGGATGAGGGTTATGTTCCGCTGCAGACGGTTGAGCCGCCTGTTTGATTTCGCCTGGTCCAATTCACCGTATAAAGACTTGTCCTGCACAAGGACTTACTCTGTTTTTATGCCCCCTATTCAATTTTCTTGGCTTAGCATATTTCGGGCCCAGTTTTGGCGTTTTATTTCAGTTTATTCTTCAGTCGTTTGATACCTCTATGAAACTCATTCTGCATTTGTTAACTATATCGCGATACTCTCACATGAAATAACTAAGAACTAAGAAGTACGAGATGAGTACATCAGCCTATGTCCACCTGGACAGGTGTATTCCAAGGTTCTATTGAGTACACTAGCCGAATGAATACACGTCAGTCTATTGTCTGATGCATTCTACTGATCTACAGGACTGAACTAAACCTATTCAGGACTGTATGCCTCAGGCAACACATTTGGATTAAAGTGCAAACCGTGCAAACAGGTGGGCGGGATGACTCCGAGGCTTTTTTGTGCTCTTCTTTGATAACAAGATCGTCGCGTTTCTTTGGTGCTATTTCTGGAGACGGTATCTAAGGACCTCTCGTGGTGTATCTCAGTTTACTTCTGCCAACTTCAGATTGAACGGGTTGTTGACACATTCAAAGTAAAACAGCCCTGCCGCCTTCCCACTGCTCTACACGAGAACTAGCTCTCGCGATTCTCTAGAGCGATAAAGAATTCGTCGCTAATACGCCTTGCAGCAATGGCCCCCAAGCAGAAAGCTGGGCAAAAGCCGAAGCCCAACACGGCGGAGGAAGTTGAAGAGACGTTCCAAGCTGTGGTAGGTCTAGCAGTTGGCAAATGGTTGCATGACTGTTCTTGCCAAAGTCCTCTCTCTGTTACATATCTTTACTGACTTGTGGCTGTGATTAGGTGCTCGCAGATACCTTCGAGACGAGATTCGAGCCCTTCACCCGCGACAAGCCTCGTGTATGTCCCTACAGCAAAACATTCATGTCCCAAGACCTCGCAATTAACGAACCAAATTATTACAGTGCCTTCTGCCACTCGCGAATACTCCGATTATCGAATATACACTCGAATTCCTGGCCAATGCAGGTGTGGAGGAGGTCTTCCTCTACGCAGGAGCGCACTCGGATCAGCTGGAGAAATACATCAAGTAGGCTTGCCCTAGGGACTCCCTCTGATATGGATGGCAGAGCTGACCTATACTGCTAGTGCATCAAAATGGAGAGCTCCATCTTCTCCGTTCAAGCAACTGACCTTCCTGAAGTCGACCTCTACATCCGTCGGTGACGTTATGCGCGACCTCGACGCCAAGCACGTCATTACTGGCGACTTCATTGTCGTGAGCGGCGACGTGATCAGCAACCTGCCCATTGAGGGCGCATTGGCTCAGCATCGGGCCCGCCGAGCACTTGACAAGAATGCGATCATGACCATGGTTCTAAGGGAGGCTGGCCTGCGGCACAGGACCAAGTCCACATCGGTTTCGCCGGTTTTCGTCATTGACCCTACCCAGGATCGCTGTCTCCACTACGAGGAAATCGATCGCCATCCACACGAAGAGCAATCGTCTCGTCTGAATATTGACGCCGAAATTATCCTTAAACACCCCGAGCTGGATATCCGCCAAGACTTGATCGACTGCAGCATCGATATCTGCACCCCGGACGTACTGAGCTTATGGTCGGATAGTTTCGATTACCAATCCCCGCGGAAACACTACTTATACGGTGTCTTGAAGGATTATGAGCTGAACGGCAAGACTCTGCACACATACATCATCAAGGACCAGTACGCTGCGCGCGTGCGCAACCTGAAGGCCTACGATGCGGTTAGCAAGGATATCCTGTCGCGCTGGACATATCCCTTGTGCCCGGATACGAACTTGCTCCCTGGTCACTCGTACACCCTTCGTAAGGGCAGCATGTACCAAGAAACAGGGGTAACTCTGGCACGCTCTTGCGTCATTGGGCGCCGCACAGTCATCGGACAAGGCACTAGCATCGGAGACCGGGCAGAAGTCCACAACTCCGTGCTCGGTCGAAACTGTAAAATTGGTCGAAATGTCAACCTGAATGATTCCTATATTTGGGACGATGTTGTGATCGGCGATAACTCAGACATCCGTGGGGCGATTATTGCTGATGGCGTGGTTATCGGCAGGAGTTGTGCCGTTGAAGCGGGATCGCTTCTCTCCTATGGCGTGAAAATCGCAGATAACATCTGGGTGGAGAAAGGGAAACGCATCACGAAGACTCGAAACGACGGCGGTGTGGCCAAGAACGATCCCAGCGTCGTTGGCGACAATGGCGAGGGCTACGAGTTCATTCACGGCGAGGAAGAGGAAGATGAAGACGACGACGTGAGCGTAGCCTCATCGGGACTTGGTATGTTGTTTCCTAATGTGTGTCTTCTGGTCCGGACCGCTAACTTTATGCCAACTACAGTGTACCGCATGCCCAATCTCTCACTTTCTACCGCCTCCATTTCAACGCTCTCATCCGAGGTCTCGGATGCCTCTTGGACACGATCTGAGGGAGGAAGTTTCTCTGCAGACGAGGAAGACAACTTCCACCACGACGCATCAGTCAGCTTATTCGACAGTCTACGTGAGGGCGTGGCAGCAGATGTGGTACAGCTTGAGCTGGTCACACTGCGTATGAGCGCCAACGCCTCGGACAACCAAGTCCGTCGCGCCATCGTGTCATCATTCATGAAGCACATCCAGCAGCTCATGGAGGGCGGCAAGGGTGCCGGTCCAGCGGTCAGTGAGGTTTTCACGGCATACAAGGAGGTTGTTGAGCGCACTCTATTCGATCGCAACAAGGAAGAGAAGAAAGACCAGGTTGATCTACTGCTCTGCCTGCAGAACGATCTTATCCATCGCAACAAGGGTGATATGGTCCTTCTCTTTACTGCCAAGTCTCTATATGAACTTGACCTGATTGAGGAGGAGGCTTACGACCAGTGGTGGAATGATGAGCGCTCTAGTAACTCCGAGGAAATGCGGACTGTCCGCAGCCAAACCCAGCAATTTGTTGATTGGCTTGCCGAGGCAGAGGAGGAGAGTAGCGAGGAAGAATCCGAAGAAGAATCCGAGGAAAGTGATGAGGAGTAGATACCACATTTTCTTTTATTAAAATTCCAAATGTCTTTCGAATTCCCTTATTTTCATACTGGGATGGATATACAACGTTGTAGAGCGTATTATGTATTTCGGAATACTAAGCTCTTATTAGAGTCAGATATACTACATATGTAGATGCATACATATGGACCTACGCTACAATACCTACATGCGCATAAATGTACGTATCCACCTAGGCAGGTGCCCAGGTGGGCATGCTCAGGGTATCTCTCGATAATACGTTAACCCAAAAGACCGTGGCTACCTCTTGTTCAGATTCTCATTTTAGGCCAGATTCGGGCACTTAAGCATAAACCTCGAGTTTCGAACCCTACAACATTCTAAGGTTCCACGACCTGATCTTATTTATATCAGGAATAATGATATGCCAAAGGGTATTTTAGTCGAAACTGCGCAGCAGACATGGCATGGGTTAAATCTGGATCATATGAGGCATCTCTCTAAGACGATACCGCACCGGATGGAGGCTACTATTGAGAGCTATGGGTGGTATACACCATAATAGATCTCGTAGTATGAATTCATGGAGCTTTTATACTGGCAGAAAATTATATAAGCAAGGGGGTGTGCCCAGGCACTGTACCTAGGTAGGCTTTGTAGCAAATGATCAGGTGATGCTCAGTTGGAAGCCCCGGGGCCCTGTAGCCCTGTGCCAGACCTGTAGGGAACCAGCCCTGGAGGTTGGAACTTACTCATGCTTAATAAGCAGTCAAACTGGCCCCGGGAATGGAGTGGACCTCCACTAGCCCCTAGTTCTAGAGGTCTGAGAGATTTGGAAGATTATACCTAAATTCGCCGAGTTAGAAGTGTACACGCTCCTTCCCACAAAGCCCAATGTGTAAATATCTACATGGCAGGCACTCCTACATTTGCAAATATGTGAGGTATGACAAGGGGAATATGTATCTTTGGAGGAAAGCAAATTATCAGGGCTGATATGAAGAACATACTAAATAGCTATCTAAGACAAAGTGCGGATACCACCAACTGTCTGACTTAAACGATATCGAACGAACAATTCCACTGGTGCCTTTTTAATGTCCGCGAAGCTCCAGAGTTGCGAGTATTGTAGAATCAGTCCCTTTCCATCATACGAAGCTTGAATGATTCTTCCCTGATAATCGCCCATAAAAGAGAGAACCAAAATCTGTACATATCTTAGAGATTATCATATAAAATGTGAAAAATCACTTACTGGATGAATATGGCATTTGCGGAATGGGTTGTGATTCACTCGAAGAAGCATCGTGTTCACGATGGCTCTTAGCTCGTGGGTAGTGAGACCCTGGCTTGTATCAGGCCAGAGTTGAGCGAGACATGACATAATTGAATGCGGCTTCAAGGGGCGACTGGTGTATCGGTTATGATTGACCACTTGCCACGGCTTTGGATCTTCAACTCCCTCGTAAGTAAGAGGGTCATTTTCTCTGTGGCGAGGGCTACAAATTGTTAGTTTTATACTTTAACATTCAACGCTTGACCGTTTACTTACTCCCAAGATTTCTGCTCATTGTCTAGGATGTCTCCAAGCGTGAACCATTCATGCGGTCCGTATCTTCCCACCCGGATGTGAGAGCCAATCATATTCTCTACATCCTCGGCATGTATATATGGATCGCGCTCTGGCGGAAAAGGTGACGACAATTATTATTGGAGCGTTTTCAGGGGAATGCTCCGTCAGGGCATCCTCTATGTAATCCTTCAACGTTTCGCTATATTGTATGTTCTGTGGATCATTCTCCAAGTCCAAAGGATGGATTGGATGTTTCTGAAACAGTTTATCGGGATGCGGTCGAAAGAAGCAGGGTTCAAATTGGAGACCTTGGTCATTTTCCGGGGCCAGGGGGACTTGGACTACTTGAACTCCAAGTCTCTGGAAGTCATCAGGAGAAGGGAAGTCAGGCTCAAGGTCTTTGGCTTGTTGAACGAGGGACCTGAGAAAGGCATGGGGCTGAGCTTGTGTCTCGGCCATATCGAGATGTTTGAAAGAAGTAGGGAAAGAAAAATTGCGCCAGCCTGAAAAGGATGAAGAAAAAAGGAAGTGATAGACGGCAGACGACCTGTGAGTAGGTGCCTGGACTCCAAAGTTTATATAACTACATGGGTGTCATACATACGCGTACTATTTATAATCTTTGGATCAAACCCGTGGACTTTTGGGCTCAAGCACACTACGCCTAATTCGGGACTTCCTGATAGGTAACTGGTACTTTGCTTTATCCGGAGCTACCTATTCAGCAAAGGTCAACCTTGGGAGCCCATAAGAGAGGATAATTCCCAACGTCGAGAGCACCGGTGCTCAAGCCTGACTAGAAGGACTCATCAACTGTCTATAAAGGGCTATTAAAGGGCGGGCGTATTCATAATAGCTCAGATCAATGCTAAGATAGGATCATGAGCATGAATATAACACACATCTACTCTATACAGCAAAAATGTTGTTGAAAGTGGCCCGCAGGGCAACCAGTCACGCTGGTCTGTTGATTGTATTTGGGCCGGAGCCCAGACTCTGGTAAAGAAAAAAAAGAAAAAGAAAAAGGTAAAAAAAGACTTCTTCTTCTCGTTGTTCTTCTTCTCGTTGTTCTTCTTCTCGTTGTTCTTCTTCTCGTTGTTCTTCTTCTCGTTGTTCTTCTTCTCGTTGTTCTTCTTCTCGTTGTTCTTCTTCTCGTTGTTCTTCTTCTCGTTGTTCTTCTTCTCGTTGTTCTTCTTCTCGTTGTTCTTCTTCTCGCCGTCCACTGATCAATCGTTAGCACATCCGCTCAATAACACAGAACACAGCGACACTTCCGCGTAGCAAGAAAACGCAACAACTCCAGGAAACGCAACAAACGCAGCACACACAGCACACACAGCAGGACAGCAGGACAGAGTACAATGCTGGGGAAAATAAGAGCGTGCTGGAATTGTGCTTACCGATGGTGGTGGTGGCAGGGGTAGGGGCACGTCCTAATCAACATTCATTAGAGCCTGATTCCACGAGGACAACATTGACCTCGACAGTCTGTATCAGAATCAACTTACCAACTATGCCAGAGGCTTGTGCCTCATTAGAGGGCGGGAAGGCCCTGGGGGGGAGGTAGGAGGAACGGGAGAGGCCCGGCGGGAGCGGGGGGAGCGGGGAGACTGGGGGCCATGAGGGGAGCGGGGGGCCGGGCCGGGGAGAGCAGTGCTGTTGGAGGCGGCTGCTAAGCACACAAGATATGTCAGCATTGTGTTCGCTTAGTCCGTAGAATTGTTTAGGGCAAACACGTACCCTCCTTTGCGGCGGTCTTGGTTGTTGATATGTTAGCCACTCGCCCGTGAGCAATGGGGCAACAGGGCAACAGAACAATGTGAAAAAGGACGAAGTGAGAGTGAAGTGAGAGTGAAGTGAGAGTGAAGTGAGAGTGAAGTGAGAGTGAAGTGAGAGTGAAGTGAGAGTGAAGTGAGAGTGAAGTGAGAGTGAAGTGAGAGTGAAGTGAGAGTGAAGTGAGAGTGAAGTGAGAGGGAACTTTTGGGAAAGGTATCATTGACAACAGCATGACATACCCTTCTTTGCTTTGCCGCCTTGAAAGGCGCGGTGAGCCTTGCGCTTGGTCTGCAGCAGTCACATCTCAAATCAATAACGTTTCCCCAAAAGTAGGCATGTGGATCTTACGGTGGCCGGGGGGAGGGACATGCGGTTGAGGGCACCCAGCGCCCTCAACCGGCGGCAATCAGCTTCTGTGTGATCTGGCATGTTGCAATAGTAACAAAAAGCCTATCATTTGTTAGTGCATGTTCCAACAATTTATGAACAATGAATATGTGATACTCGTTGAGAGTATGATGGTCATGGTAGAAGCCTCATTGGACTGGGGATTGGGAGGCTTGGGGAAACAAAGGCATGGCAGTGGTGTCAACACTTACACGGGGGCGTTCAGAGCCCGCCATTCCGAAGGCGTTGGTTTTGTTTTATAAAAGGAAAAAGGAAGAAAAAGAGGCTGGTAGCAGGCGACGTGTGATGCCAGCAAGAAATGTGTGTTGTTGACAAGAGGAAGTTCTTTTCGCTGGAAGTCACAGCTTTTATTCCACGGGTTCCTTCCTCAATACAACACATGGACGTTCTTTCCGTTGACTAGTGCTTTTTCAGCCACTTGTACACCCGGTCTGCAATCTTAGGGTTTCTTCTCCATAAAGAACATATGCCCGTTGCTATGAATGCCCTCCTTGCCTAGATCCGCGTGCTTAACATCTACGCCAACTTGCTTTAGATACTTGACAGTGCAGTAATCGTATAGCGTATAGAACGATGCTTCGCTAGGGACTTCTCTATGATATTTCCCCAATTCATTGAGGGGACTTGTACCTTGATCATCAATATATCAAAAGGGGCGTTTGAACTTGCTAAGGCCCTTTTCAAGACCACAATTACACGGGGAACCCAAGTTTACCATTTTATGGTCGATGATGGCCCTAGCCTGACCATGCCGTTGGTGGAATTCACCTTGGGAGATGCAAAGAAAGATGCCGTCAAAGAGATTTTCGTTCCACAAGTATACGCAGCTATTACGAATGATTTGAACTTAGATCAAGACACGGCAGTGTCGATGATCATAAAGGAGGAGGGTGCACGCATTGAGATTTTCCTGAACCCCGTGCGTGGATGTGACTTGGCCAAAGTGTTATATAGTTAGGTCTCCAAGACTTTGACCTTCCCCGAAGTGATGTATAGAGCCACGCCTGGAATCATATCAAATTTTCCCGAACTTTCTTCAAGCAATGTTGGTTTCCCTTCCCTTTGACCGCGATCGTCGATTTTCCAAATTGAGACAGAGCTATTTCGCCAGTAGACTGTTTTTGGTCTTTGTGTATATGCTACGCACACCACTTTGTTGTCCTCGGAGCCGAAGAAACTTGGGACTTTATCTAAAGCTTCTATTTTGAAAGATTGGGTCTCCTTGGGGGAGGTGTTAATATTATCAAGAGTCTAATATAGGCGATAGCAACTCACCATCGGAGGACGAGAGGTTCACTGGGCTTGACCAGATGTGGTATTGTTATAGGTATATGTAGTGATCGAGGTGCCAGAATGATAAAAATTCCTTTCGTTAAAATAGGTGTTTTAAAGGTAGGAAAATCATAGTTGGGCATTGGGTAAGGATCCACGATGAAAGTTGGGTGAAAGACCACGTGACTACCGTTTTGGGCAGCAGCTTCGGCCCCGCGCGGTCTATGTCACGTGAAAGGCGGAGACTCCAGAAATATTCTTAAGCAAGGCAAGCTTCGCAAGGTAGTCCTAGGATAGAGACTATAATTGTCGGCAGATTCGATTCTATCCCATGGGGGTGTGCGTAGTCTACTAGACTGGAATTAGGACTTTGGCTTAACTATGGGAGAAAAAAATGGGGCCATATGTACAGTGGCGTATTATTAGTGACCGCTCTTCTATACCGCCTGCCTATTTCCACCTCTGTAAGCTAACCAACTAGTGCGCGTAGTTAGTTAATCATTGAGATTACTACCCCATGAGACTATGCCGCGCCGTGTGGAAGAGGTTATTAAATATAAACATAACTACTAAGTTGTAGTTACTAGGTAGATAGGAACTCAAGGGGTTATGCCGGCAGAAAAGAAGTGGGTCTACTGTACTGGGGTAGAAATACTAATGATCACTGACTGTAGACTGGAATTACTTCCCGTACGAGGATCCGGCTGAATTTTGTAGGGTTCTATTGATGAACGAGAGAAGTGTACTGTAGTGACTTAATACTACTACTATATAAGGGGGTAAAAAAGTAAAGCGAGTGTGATTTGTAAAGAGTAGGACCTACTTAGCTATTTAACCCATATTAGGCTTATAAAGTAGTGCCAATGGCTAGGCCTAAAGCCAACAAGTAATGCCTAAGGTGGCTACTACACAGAGAACGTAAAAGACTAAATGAATGTACGGGAAGGGAGTAATTCCGGCTGACAGGTAGTATTCGGATAAAGAGGGTAGGCGGGGGTATAGCGACGTCGATAAAGGATACTAGATATTAGAATATAGAGAGGGTAGTGATAAAGGTGTATTAGGAGAGGACGAAGGTATCTCCTTTGAAAACATAGTCCACGGCAACCTACAGAGACAAAACGAGTGCAAAGTCAACAAGTGGAATGATTCATATATGAGTCAGCTGACCAACCTACCTAGGTAGGAATGATTATTATTTTTTTTGGTCCGTGTTCTATTTCAGTTTCATATTTCAATAGAATTGTAGAGATTTCAATATCTCAACCCAAATCGTAATTCCTTCGAACACCGGTTCGAGCCGCCTTCGGAGGGAGATCTTTCACTTCCCCACTCCCCTCTATCCGTGCCCGTTACAGGTTTTACCCAGTGACGTCTGGATCTCACCACCTATAACACCCGGCATCGTTGCCGTTACCTTCACCACGCCTCCAATAACGCGAAAGAGAAAGGCGGCTGAGGCGATTGCGGACGAGCCAAACGCCGCCCCCGGCTCCCGGAAACCCTCTGCGTCCGACCGGCACTCCCACAAAAGCGAGTCAACAACTGCAACAGAAACCCTAGAGAGAGAAAGTCCCGTCAGTTCCGGCCCAAAAAAGAGGCTCTCCGCGACGCCCACGACCGCCAGCATGGACTCTGACGATGATTTCATGAGCGACGTCTCGAGCCAAGATGATTTCTTGGGTACCCAGGGCTCTGAGGATGAGAGCTTGGGGGAAGGTACGTGGGCGTCTGATATTTGCTTTACTTGGTCTTATTATTTCCCTGTGTGCTGTGTCTTGAGTATGAGTGACTAACAAGCTGTGCCTTGGGAAGCAGACTTCGATGACCTCGACGCCGGATTTTCGGACGATAAAGACCTCATCAAGCATAAAAAGAAGCCGTACGAAGTTGAGTTCAAGGTTCTCGACCCTCCAGATATCGAGCGAGAACAGGTTGGCCAGGTCAACGAGGTTTGCGCCGTCCTCGGGCTCCCGCCTGAGTCGGTGGCGATCTTGTTGCGGTTCGGACGGTGGAACAAAGAAAAATTGATTGAGTCTTATATGGAGCATCCGGAGGAGACGCTGGAGGAGGCTGGCCTTGGGTCGAACTTCGAGGGGACCGCAAAGACTGAGCGCGTCCCGGGCTTCATGTGTGATATCTGCTGCGAGGATGGTGATGACCTCGAGACGTATGCCATGCGTTGTGGTCACCGATTTTGTGTCGACTGCTATCGACACTATCTGGGGCAGAAAATTAAAGAGGAAGGAGAGGCTGCCCGGATCCAGTGTCCAGGCGATGGCTGTAATCGCATCGTGGACTACAAGTCGCTGGATTTGCTCGTGACAAAGGAGCTTCAAGGAAGGTGGGGTGTCTCATTATGGCGGCTGTTTTTAGCTGAAAATTTAGAATCCGCTAACGTGTCTCACTAACAGGTATCGCGAACTTTTAACCCGGACCTACGTCGACGATAAAGAAAACCTAAAATGGTGTCCAGCACCAAACTGTCAATACGCCATTGACTGTGGGGTAAAGAACCGTGATCTCCGTCGCATTGTTCCAACTGTGCGATGTTTCTGTAAACACGAGTTCTGCTTCGGCTGTTCCCTCAACGACCACCAGCCCGCTCCATGCAAGCTGGTCAAGATGTGGCTACAGAAATGTGAAGATGACTCCGAGACGGCCAACTGGATCTCGGCAAACACCAAAGAGTGTACTAAGTGTAACTCGACGATCGAGAAGAACGGCGGCTGTAACCACATGACTTGCCGCAAATGCAAGTACGAGTTCTGCTGGATGTGTATGGGCCTCTGGTCCGAGCATGGCACGAGCTGGTACAACTGCAACCGCTACGAAGAAAAGTCAGGCGCAGACGCCCGAAGTGCTCAAGCCAAATCGCGTTCCTCCCTGGAGCGCTACCTGCATTACTATAATCGGTATGCGAACCATGAGCAGTCTGCCAAGCTCGACAAGGATTTGTACCTGAAGACCGAGAAGAAGATGACTAGTCTTCAGTCGCAGTCTGGTCTGTCCTGGATTGAGGTGCAGTTCCTGGATACCGCGTCGCAGGCCCTCCAGCAATGCCGTCAGACCTTGAAGTGGACTTACGCGTTTGCATTTTACCTTGCTCGCAACAACCTGACTGAGATATTTGAGGATAACCAGAAGGATTTGGAGATGGCCGTTGAGAGTCTCAGTGAGATGTTCGAGAAGCCAGTTGCCGAGTTGGCAGAACTCAAAGTCGATATCCTGGACAAGACTGCTTATTGCAACAAGCGCCGGGTGATTCTATTGAGTGACACTGCCGAGAACTTGAAGAATGGTAAGTGGGAATCTGATCTGTGATCTCACTACATTGCTAACCCGTATTCTCTAGGAGAGTGGTCGTTTAACGTTGAGTGGTAAACCACAACTTTAACCCTCCGCTCGCCGTAGACTAGTTACGGACGAGATCTTGACGACGTGAACGACAATATTTTTTTACAAGAAGTTCCAGCATACCTGTTTTCCTTTTCCTCCTCCACCCTTGACCCGTTAGGCATTGAGATCGTGACCCTTGCACTGTTTTCGCAGCAACAACGGTAATATCCATCCATCTCCAGGGCTGAAATCGTCCTAGTTTTGTGTTCGGGGCGTCCTCGAAATACTTCGAATTCTGCATGTATCCTCATTTGACGAGGGCTTTTCTTTTGGTGTGTTCTTTTTTCCATCACAGACTCCGTCTTCTCTTTCCTCATTGCCTCGAGTTCAGGCGCATCGGTTTTTTTCCCCTTACAGAAATGATTGCTTCCAGAGCTTTTATAACAGGCAGATATCAGAGAAATTCTCCCATTCAATGCACACATGTAGCGAGTGGAAGGAGAATGAGGACTCTGCCCATGTACGCTCGTATATACTATAGAGTGACTCTACGGACTGGCAGCCCAATCGATATCCACCACGTTCGATCCCTTGACTATGAAGTGTAAGGGTTTTCCATGGGAAACAGGGGGTCACTCAGCCGAAACCGAGCCAATATATGCAGACCAGATGAGTTTAGTTCGCGGCTTGCAGTCCCACCGGGGCTCGGCATGCCCCGGTCAAAAATCGCGTGTTCTGTTTTCTGCTTCGTCTCCTAGGTTGAAACGAGATCTGAATCTTAGTTAACAACCTTGGAATGGACATGAAATATCATGATGTACACCTGTGTATGTATGTATAAAGAGATGGTTATAGGTACTTTAATAGAATAAATAAAGCCCCCTTCTCGAAGCCGAAGAAGCCCAAAGCTCCACTTAATATGAGTTAGGCGAAATGTGGTCAAGGGCGTACATGGCTTATTAGGGGGGGCCGTCTTATCTGATTGATAAAATCAGAAGTACCAGCCGTGTACCTGTACCGTGGTTATTTCACTGTGGAGGTACCAATATGGTACTTTACATAAAAAGTTAAGGGTAAACTCCGTCATCGGAAGTTCCGGAGATATTTTACCTTGGATGTCTTGGTAGTCAGTGTTAATAGGCATGTGTTCTCCGGAGCTGGACGGAATACTCCGTACAGTTATGTCGGCCTTTTTTTTGGATACTGATACATATAATTACTACATTGTAGCATTGTAGGTAACTAGTTAACTATTATGTTCAGTTAGTTCCGGGGTCTGGCCGCCGATTCTGAATAAGCACGGGGGATTCTCCAGAGTATTTCTAAAGGGATTAAAGTAAGGAGAATAAGGAAGATAACTAGAGAGGATAAGTAGAAGATAGTCTCTAATGGCCCAACAGAAATAAGAACATTGAAGAGTTAATAGTGTAAAATCATAACATAATAAAAGCTGGGCAAAGTCCGTGAATAATTTCCCTAGCGCCGTTTTCCTGAGCCCAAAACACCTAAATTTCCAATATTTCAGGATTTCCTCCCCAGATACTCCGTTAAAAAGGAAAAAAAAAAGAAGAAGAAAGAAGGAACACTCTTCTTCTATTCTTCTATTCTTCATTTCATTCATCCCCCCCTTTTTGTTGGCTTTCTGTTCTTTTTACTCTCTCGTTGGCATTGTGTCTGTGTTCCTCGGGATCTCCAACCCCAATCCCCGTTTATCTCATCTTCACTTTTCCATTCCTCCACCTCCGCCACTGTCAACCACCTCCCTCCCTCTCCGCACGAACTATTCATCTGCTACAGCTGCGCCTTGAGCTAGCGGAAGCTCCATGGCGGCTCCCGATCAGATCCCCGGACAGGAATTCGAGTATGTCGCTCTCCGATGGATTTTTTTCTTCCCCCGGCAGTCGGGCATCGGGATCGCTGGAATGAACACAGGGACAAACACATCTTATTTTCTGGAGATATGACCTGTTTCAGGCATTGATTGATTGTCCCTGTTGAGCATCCTGACTTGTTCCGCCCTGTTGTCGCTCTGCGGAATCCAATTGTTTGGCCTTAGCTAATGTGATGCAACCTGTTCTAGCTATGAAGCCCTTCCGTCCAACTATGGCCTTGGCCGGAATATGCTGGCTGGTGCTTTTGCGGGGATAGCGGTATGTCTACATCGTTGTTAGGGGTGTTGATGAGGATCTTTGGCTGACCGGATAAAAGGAACACTCAGTGATGTACCCTGTTGACTTGCTCAAGGTAAGCTTGATTTTTGGGTTGATGGCATTCGAACTAGGAAAAGATTGAGCGCTGACTATTTTGGGCGTCGCTAGACTCGCATGCAAATCCTGACCCCTTCAACTGGCGGTCTCTACACCGGATTGACCAACGCGGTCTCTACAATCTATCGGGTTGAGGGCTGGCGGACACTATGGAAGGGAGTCTCGAGTGTTATTGTCGGTGCAGGTGTGTATATCGTGGAAGGTCCTGAGTTAAAGACTCAATTCTGATTCGCGACGATAGGTCCCGCCCACGCTGTCTACTTCGGTACATATGAGATTGTGAAGGAAATGGCTGGCGGTAATGTCGACGATGGACACCACCCCTTGGCTGCCGGTAAGATTTTCGGATTTGTTGAATTGATTTTTATTTTGTGCACTAACGTGATTATCGTGCAGCTATGAGTGGAGCGGCCGCTACCATTGCCAGCGATGCGCTGATGAACCCATTCGATGGTAAGTGACCCATGTGAGGCAATAAATCGCGCCCCGCTAACTCCTTTTCCAGTCATGAAGCAACGTATGCAGGTCCACGGCTCAGTTCACAAGACCCTGGCGCAATGCGCCAAGACCCTCTACCGCACTGAAGGTATCCAGGCCTTCTACGTCTCCTACCCCACCACACTTTGCATGACCGTGCCCTTCACGGCCACTCAATTCGTTGCCTACGAGTCCATCTCGAAGGTCATGAACCCCAAGAATGAGTACGACCCGTTCACCCACTGCATCGCAGGTGGTCTGGCCGGTGCCTTCGCAGCTGGTATTACCACTCCCCTTGACGTCGTAAAGACGCTCCTTCAGACCCGTGGCCTGGCAGAGAGCGAGGAGGTGCGGTCCGCAAGGGGTCTGTTCAACGCCGCTGCCATCATCAAGCGCCAGTTTGGCTGGTCTGGCTTCCTGCGTGGCATGCGCCCTCGGATTATTTCCACTATGCCGAGCACTGCAATTTGCTGGTACGTCCCATTCTAAGACTCGGTTTCTCTCCGTACTTGATTGGATATTTACTGACTTTTTTTTTTTCTAGGACATCCTACGAGATGGCTAAGGCTTACTTCAAGAAGCACCTCGACTAAACGAACCTCGACTTGAACCTCTCCCACGGCCGCTCGCCATGGGTCCCATCCACCATTCCCGATGGACCTGCTACTTGTTCGATATACCACGTTTGTGTGGGCACCATATAATCTTTCTTTGATCTCTTCGGGCGATATGGGTCTGTTCTTTTACAATATGTTCTGGATTTTGGGGGTTGGGCGGAGCCCAGCAACCCTCATCATGGCGCATCTTGGGCCAGCAGAGCCTGGATTTCGATCTTCTTTGCATGTTTAGGGCTTTTCATAAAAGCATTTCGGCAATGTATAGTTTTGGGAAAAGCGGGACACGGCCACTTTCGACTTCGGAGATTAAACCTGGTGCTTATTTTCTTATTTTTCTTATCTTGGGATTCTTCGATGCTCTCTTCCATTCGATGTGTCCTATACTGTGACCGGCGTTGGAAACCCCTCTGGTTCTTCTATTTTTGGTTTCTTGAGAGGGCTGGGTTCTCTTGTGGCATCACTATAACTTATGTTCTTTTTTTTAGTATCTTGCATGTACCCATAGACGTGAGGAATTTAGAGATGATATCTGGGTTTTACCATTTCAATTGATTTGTATAAAGATGCTACTAAAGATGCTACTACCTAGTCATGTATGTATGTAGTTCAATGGACGCATGCAGTACAAAACTCCGAATCGACTCCGAATCGACTACGTCACGCGAAAAATCCTCCCCCCTCCACCTGCGGGAGATCATCGCTTTCACCAACTCCACCAACTTGTCGTGAAATGGATACAGGCGGGCCTGTATATTCCAAATGATGCGCCCACGGCCTGCGTCTTCCCTGCAGAAGACGTACGACGAGTGCTATCTCGCGTGCTCCACTGCAGTGTACTTTGAGGGGCAGGTGAGTCCACTAATTCGACACCAGTTCCCTGAGGCTCATTATATTAGAACAACGAGGAGGAAGCATTGAGGTCCTGGAGATCTGCCCTTGAGACTATCTACCACCACAATGCCCGTCGTGTACCGTCGAACTATACCCCGAAATCCGAAACCGAAAGAGCCCTGCAGGATTCCATCCGGGCGCTAGAGATTCAATGCCGAGAACGCGTCGATCTACTAGGCGCTCTCCAAGAAAGCAGGAAAGAATCCGCAGAGGCAAATGGCAGTAAACAGGCCGCTACCCTCGTCAAGGGCAAGTCTACCCCCAGCATACCGCCATCGTCTTCCAACCCCCGGGCTGGATCGGAGATGGAACAATCCCTGCTGTGGGATACACCGACCTTTCCAAACCAGCCGCCATACCCAACCGCCCTGCGCTGCCGACAAAACAAAGTCATGAGTCGCCGCCAGTTTACGACGATGCTGGGACAGCCGCCCTGTCAGCGGCTGGTTCGCCTGCATTGCGTGTGAACTCGAATTCTTCGGGCAAAACGAAGTCGCGTGGTTCCAGTCCCGAGCGCCGGAAACCAATGTTGACAACTCTGCGCAGCAGCGATGGCAAAAAGAATGGCAAGAAAGTCAAGGTTGCGTCAAAGAAGAAGGAATCGAGGCCTGCTGCCTCTACGGCTGCGGGTCTAGCATGGGGTAGCATCTATCGCTCTGCATCCGGCGAGAAGCCTGTGAGCGAAGCGGCTCTCGCATCATCTCGGCAAAGCGCCGCCCACGACCCCAATTTCCGCCGAGATCCAGAACCAAGACCTAGTTCTGGGGATGAGCCTCCGCGGCCGAGAATTCGCTCTTCCCAAGACCACCTATCCGGAGACCGAATTCCTGCTGCCCATTGGCGAGAGCCTCCTCGTTCATCTCCAAAAAGGTCCTCTCCCAGACCGTCTGCCCAGTCGCCTAGTCAGCTGCCGCCGCGGGTGCCTCGACCCCCACCTGACAGCCCTAAACAACAAAATCCTCATGCAATGTCTATGCCGAACCCGGCTGATTTTGCACCACCTAGACCATCCATCAAACCCAAGCCTGTGGCCTTGCGATCCTCCCATCAACCAACAAGCCATCCAATGCAAGCCACCAAGTCCGAGAGTACTTCTCGGAGTCTGACGCCTCGGCTTGACCGTGAAAAGAATTCTTCCCACGATAAACCGCGGACAAACTCTGCGCCTAGACCGCCCATAATTGGTGAAACGGCCCGCGTTTCCCCATCACCCGCTAGTGGTGATGATTTCCATCGTGGTCTCGACCGGCTGGCTATTTCTCAAGGGAATAACGATAGTGCAGTACGGCGCAAAGCCACACCAGTCAAACAGCAGGAGACGCCATTGTCAAGCGACCAAGAGTCTTCAGATCAGCGGACCACAGCAAGCGACGCAGAGGACGAAGACGAGGAAGACGACAGTGAAATCGTGAAAATAATGGAAAAATTGCCTAGGGGCGTGGATCCCCAGTCAGCGAAGCAAATTCTGAACGACATCGTGGTGCGCGGTGACGAAGTACACTGGGATGACATAGCAGGCTTAGAAGCAGCCAAAAAGGCCCTCAAAGAAGCAGTCGTCTACCCATTCCTCCGTCCAGACCTCTTCTCTGGCCTCCGCGAACCAGCTCGCGGAATGCTCCTCTTCGGCCCGCCAGGCACAGGCAAAACCATGCTCGCACGAGCAGTAGCCACAGAATCAAAATCAACCTTCTTCTCCATCTCCGCATCAAGTCTAACATCCAAATGGCACGGCGAAAGCGAGAAGCTCGTACGCGCTCTCTTCGGGCTCGCCAAAGCCCTCGCCCCATCCATCATCTTCGTCGACGAAATCGACTCCCTCCTCTCTGCCCGATCATCCGGCTCAGAGCACGAAGCCTCACGTCGCTCCAAGACTGAATTCCTCGTTCAATGGTCTGACCTCCAGCGCGCAGCTGCAGGCCGCGAACAAACAAGCCGCGAGAAGAAGGAAGGCGACGCTAGTCGTGTCCTCGTCTTAGCGGCTACCAATATGCCTTGGGATATCGATGAGGCTGCACGTCGCCGCTTCGTCCGTCGCCAGTACATCCCCTTGCCCGAACACCATGTCCGCGAGCAGCAGATACGCAGACTCCTCAGTCATCAGCATCATGAGCTGAGTGATGCGGATATCCAGGTTCTGGTACAGGTGACAGAAGGTATGTTGATTCCTCACGGTCTATACCCGCCTCTTTTTTTTTTTGCTTTTTCTTTTTTGTCTGGTTCGTATTCCTAACTAAGAACCCTAGGCTTCTCCGGTTCAGACATAACAGCCCTCGCTAAAGATGCGGCCATGGGCCCCCTGCGTAATCTGGGTGAGGCCCTTCTACACACGCCTATGGACCAGATCCGCGCCATTATATTCCCGGACTTCGAGTCAAGTTTGTATTCCATTCGGCCTAGTGTTTCCTCCGATGGGCTCCGGAAATATGAAGATTGGGCGAGGGAATTTGGTGAGCGAGGTGGATAGAGTAGATTTTGATTCACTCATCTTGGACTTTTTGGTTCTGCTCTCTTGTTTCTATTCCCCCTCGTCCGTGGGGGCTTTGTATGTTCGATACGGTTATAGGAATGCAATAGCAATTCTTGTTTATTGTCTACATGTATTTGGCATATTCCTCTTCCTGTTAACTCGAATGCTATATCTGAGTCCTAACATGTTCTCAACTGAGCGCTTCTAGCGCACCCATTGATTTCCGGGGCTGTGCAGCTGCATGTTTTCATTGTACATTTCGATATAGATCAAGTACAACCTGTATAGGGGATATATAGATTAACTCAACAACACTCGGATCTCCCCCGTCGTTCGAGGGAACAACGATCTCAAACTCCATTGTTCATCCTCGCCCTCTTCGGCCTCTTCTTTATCCTTCTCGCTGGCTTCTGTCTTGCCATCGGATTTACCACTCCGGTCGCTAACACTGTCCCCTGTACCAATGGCCACATTCACAGTTCCTCGCGCCTCGTCGGCGGCAATGATCATGCCTTCGACGAACTCGAAATCACGGCAGAATGCCTCAACTGCATCCTCAGTGACGCTCTGAATAAGGGAGAGGCTTTGCACGCGTTTCAGATTATCGGTTGCGTCCATAAGCGCAGATGGGAGGAAGTCGTCGAGTTGTTGGCTGGATGTAATCAAGGATTCTGGTTGGAAAGCTGGGAGACTGGCCAGGTCAGCTAGATGGGGTTTCTGGTCTGGCTTCTCGGTCTTGTCTTCGGCGGTCTCTGAGAAAGGTTCTAGGGCATCTAAGAGCTTTTGGAGACCAGAGGTCTCGAGGAGGAATTGGTGTTGGGTGTCGAGGAGATCGCTGCGGAGAGTTGATAGGGCTGCAGAAATGGGAGGGACGTGTGTGCAGCTGGCGAAGGGGAATGGTGACACAGCTGCGCGAGCTGCAAGGAGTATATTTGTGCGGTAGATGGACTGCGCTGTGGTGGTTTGGAGTTCGTCGGATGAGGACCGGGCCAGTGTCAAGAATGGATCGAAGGCGGCTCGGAGGACAGAAGTGAAGGGATTCTCGTTCGCGTCGGGTGATGAATCTCCTGGTCCGACGGAAGTCTCATATGTCTTCATCAGTAATTCTAGGCCTTCCAAAGCATCTAACAAGAACTGTGGGGGTGACAGGTCGTCTGGTGGAGTCAGGGCAATATTGTCGCCCGCCAAGGCGCTGATTTGGTCGCGCATCAAAGTCTCAAAGTGGCCAAGAGTGGACTTCTCCAAGTTCTGGATCAGGTCGACCAAGTGCGATTGCGCGCCCACTAGTTTGGTGAAGGTCGTACGGTAGAAAGACAGCAAGTTCACCACCTTGTAGCAAGTAACGGGGTCCTCATGACTCTGAATGACGAGCTCTACTCTCTGCCGCAGGGATCGAGACACCCCCGTAAGATCGCGGTTGACTAAGTCACTGAGTGCCTTTTGGCCATCAAAGGCAACTTCTTGATCCTCATCGATGCGCGACCAGGGCTCGCTATTCAGGCCGGCCTGAATCCCCCGAGCGAGTTCGTCCCCGTCATCAACAAACAACGACTCCAGAGCCTCTCGTTCTGATACAGTTGTTGAGTGCACCCAGGCAAGCATGTCACCGATGTACCGGAGTGGGTCATGCGCCGAGAACTCAATCGGTTTGACGGTGTGATCACTGGTGCCGGGCCCATTCGCCCCGGAAACAGCGTCGGTCAATGCATAGTGGAAAGCATCAGACAGCACATAGTCCCGTGCCTCCGCAAAGAAATCCAAACAACTGTGGAATAGACTCGGGCGTTCTGCCAGCACCCGTAGAGCGCGTCGGATCGTACTACTGATGCGAGGGTCCTCTAGATTCAGGGATCTGAATTCTTTCTGGATCCATCGGTACAGTTTCTGGTATGCGGAATTGAGATTCCGGGTGCTCAATTCCATCACCTCCAAGCCTAGTCGCTGATTCTCGCCGCCGAGCAAGACTTCGCAATCGTGGTGCACTTGCTTAACACGAGCTAACACGTCGAAGAACCGCTCGTCAACAGGCTCCTCGGCCGACGTCAAGACCAGTAAATCCTCTTCCGGAACTAAGAAATGTTTCGAAAAGGCTTCCAACAGCTGTTGTTTGGTCTCGGTCTCTTTCTTCTGTGCCATCAGAGCGCTAGCCTCCTCGAGTACCGGCGTGGTGTCCTGCTTCGCGAGGTTGATTCGTTTGCGCATATCTTCGCATGTCTGATTGAGCGTAGAGACAACCGTTCCGATCCGTCTCAATTGCTGCAATCGCCATTCAGTAATTAGAGTTCCGGAGCCCTATCTCTAAAGGAGCAATAGGAGTCTCACCTCGGCCACTTTCCCAAAGTCCTTGACAATCTCCGCATTGCAATCGACAACTTCCTTTTGTACATCCAGTCGTAGTTGTCGACGTGTCTCTTCAGTGTTGTGAATGCCTCTCAAGCTCAAAGTCTCGAGAGAGTCCCGAATGTCCGAGTCCGCATACGATGCCGACAGCACCGTTGTCAACCGATTGGTGAGCGCGGTCGGGCGCTGCGTTGGCGGGGACAACGGAGACGATGCGGTCGGCGTACTGGCGCCATTACTGGCGCTGCCACCTGGTGGGAAGTAGCTGGTCATTGTTGTTCGAGCAGCCCGGAAAGTCGGCGAGGGGAAGTAGAGGACAACCTCACACTTGGCGTGGCGCATCGACCGCCTTGGCCGTATCTTATCGTCAACACATTACTCTTCAAGGCCATTTATTTTCCCCTCCTGATTTGTCTGAATTCATTTCTGGAGTTGCATCGGTACATATTCTCATGGATAGTCCACTCCTTTCGCCAGCTAAAGCCCGCCAGGCTGCTATCCAAGCTAAAGATTGGGCGTACGTCAACTCCTGGCTCAATCGACAATACGCGCCCAAACCGGTCCCCAAGTTCGAGCGCAACGAAGATACCCTCCGCGTCCTCCTGACACTAGCTGCAGCCAATGATGCCGCAGATGAAGAAGCCACTCTACAACATTGCGCGCGCGAAGAGGCTGTTGAGGCATACAAACTACGGGAAGAGTTCGAACGCAAAGACCCCCACGAACAACAGAAGAATCAACTCCTTGATGAAGTCGAGATGTGTTTGGATGATACAGGGAGACGTGATCTAGAGGACCTCGCCGACTCAGCCGCCGCTCTGGGCAATACTTTAAATCCGAACCCGGGGGATCTGGGGCAGTCGATTGTGGAGCTCACGGTGGAGGAGTTCGAGGCCCAGGAACAAATTGGAAAGGTCGACACGTTGCATCGGTACCTTCAGCGAGAGCTAGCACGGCTACAGGCGGAGCTTGAGGAATTGAAGACCGATGTGGCGTATGAGACACCGTCCGAAACACAAAGCTTGACGTCGGAATGGACACGCGGCACGAAGACACTTGCAATCAAGGTCGGGGAGTACCAAGATCGCATCGCGTCACTTGAAAAAATCCAACCCCGGGGTCCGACTATTGAGGAACTGATAGCGGAGGAGGAGAACGTTATCAAGATGCGGGAGACGGTCAAAGCCTTGCAAGGCCGCGTGAGGGCGTTCCATGATCTTCCCAAGGATACACCAGGGGCACGGGCGAAGTATAAAGAGCTAGAGCGCGAGCTTGGTCAACTTAAGCGACAACGAGATTCAATGGCAGTATAGGCGAGCGGTAGAAAAGCCAGCTCTGTATATCATTTAGCGTTTAGAAGGCCTAATGCGAGTGGTTCATTTAGCTCCCCGATAGGCAATAAGGGCTGTAAAGATGCTTAGGGCATCCAAATAGCTGAAAAGATAAGTCTTGATTTCATTGATTGAAATGGCAAAAGGTGAACCTCCAGTGAACGCATTCACTCAAACAGTTCCTCCAAGTACCGGTCAAGCTCAACCAGCTTGAACTGGTCTCTCCATCGAGTTCGGAACTCTTTCTTCCGGTACGCGTAACTAGTGCCCTGAGAAAAGCTGACAAGCTCAACATTCCAGCCGCGCTGTAGCCCGCGCTCGACCATCTTCATGAAACCGCCGGAGAACTCAGCTACTGCCGCATCCCCCGTCGCCAAAACAATCGTCGCCGGGCGTTCCGTATCCAGAAGGCTCTCCAGGATCTTCAGGTGTAGAATTTCGTCCACACCCTGCTCAACCCATCGCTCTCCAGAGCCGGCGACCGTTTCAGGACCGCTATATCCACCCTGGTAACTGGAGACAGTATTCTTCCGTGACTTGTTGTTGCGACGGGGTGTGATCGCCTTCACCTTCTGCACACGCTCAAGAATATTCACTTCGTAGCCGAGTCTCTCAGCTTCATCGACGCAGGGAAGACGATCTGATCCGACCAAGACTCTCTTGGCGGTTTGGCGGCCGCGTTCCATAATCAATGCGAGGTTCGCGAAGGACATGTGGACACGACGAATTCGGGCTGAGAGAGGGATATTTCTCGAGGTTTTCACCGAATCGTGGAACCCGACCATGATCTGAGGCAAATTAGCTTGACAGATATTGGGTAAATGGGGGACTAAAGCATACATTTGACACGTCAACAAATACATGAATAGGACGTGAGGTAGTACTCTCTTTGGGACTATGGTGTAAAGGCTGTCCCACTTGAGACACGACTTTGGCGTAATCAGGAAAATGACCGAGGAGTCTACTCATCAAGGTGACTCTTCGTTCCGCGGCGGATTGGTGAAGGAGAGACCGCACAGGAGTACCTCCAGAAGCAAATCCTCGGATGGTATCAGTATTCAGTATCCATTCATTATCATCAAATGAGGACGGTGGGGTATCATAATGGCGTGTCTTCGTTTCAGGTCTGCCGACTTGAAATGGGACAAATGGAATTGCCACAGGTTTCTCACGAACGGGGTGATCGAAAACAATGCTGGTGTCCAAGTCCAGCCCAGCACTTTCTTCGGAAGTGACTGGGTTGTCGCGCGTGTTCTTCCGGAAATCTTTTCCGCGAGAACGAGACTTGGGTCTCGCCGTGGGAGTATCACTTGGATCACCTGCTAGGGCTCTAGTAATAGTCTCCGGAGGGGTCGGTGGAATACCAAATGTCACATTGGCAGTCGTTCCTAAAGGCTCATGAACAGAACCCCGTTTCAAGATAGTGAATGATCGTCCCTCAAAATCGACAGGGATACCTGTCACATGTGCTTTCGGGCGAGAAGGATAATGGGAGGTATAGCCAGTGGTGGTGTCCTTGAGGACCCGAGGATCTGGATCATTGATGGCGTGAGATGCGTCAGATGAAATGGGGACAGAATCTTCGATGCAGGGGATGCCAGAGAATGAGACCTTTCTGGTAGGTCTTTCCGCTGAACTAGGCAGCAGTTCTTCAATTAATGGCTGAACCTTCTCCAGCTCAGACTTGGCGGTCCTTGTAGTCCCCAAAGTGGGTGAGACGCTTGCAGGAGCAGGGGCCCCATGGAAAAGCTCCCAAAGAGAACCGAAGTCACCAAGTTTTGGGTTACTCCGCTGGAGACTTATGAGTCTGCCATTAGTGGTGTAACGGGGATCACCCTCGGCTTGTTGTTCACCAAGCGAGGTGATTGTAGATTCATTGTGGCGACTAGGTCTCGCAGTGCAGCCCTCGATAGGCGAACATAGTAGGTGATGCACGGGAGCAAAGTCCCAATTTGAAGGAACAGGAGGATCTGACAGTGTCATTGACCGCTAGATGAGAGAGATGTAACGGGTGTGTAACAGGTTCGTGCGTTTGGCGTTTGGATGGTAGCAAATGGAAGAACGATAATTCAAAGTGTTGTCACCAAGATAACGATCAGGATGGTAATCAGGGAGAATGAGACAATGATGCATGGAGAAGAACAGATCTTATCCACATAGTGAGACAAAGAGAACGGATGAGAATGAAAGCAAACAAGTTGGTCGGAGATGAACGACTACAGTTGATGCCCGAGGGGGGTGACGAAGGCGGTGAGTAGTTCTGTCAAATAGTCCTTGACCGCCTGTTATTGTCTATTCCCAATTAGGCCTAGTTGCCCCTGGATTATTAATTTCACGTGATAGCCAAACTTGGAAATTTGCGATAAGAAATAATCATGTGATTTCTAACCCGCAAGCCTGGAGCTCTCTGCTACCTGGAAGATCTTCATGATGTCATCTCCAGAAAATCGAATTGAACGAATCAAGAGCATATCGCGTGCCACAGCTTGTACATCGTGGAATGTCACGAACAGTTGAGCCTTAGGAACTATGCTCATTGGAGGAGGAACCATTTATTCAGATTGGAGGTTGTGGTTAGTCCGGGCCCCCGGCCCAAATAGATCTGTATACACATTGCCTAGCTGTGTCTGGTTTGTATTGCGCAAGTCGGTCACGAAAGCAAACAACCAACAACTTCATGTTATGTCTCTTTATGAGCTCGCAATGAGGCCAAACAAACCTATATAAACCCCCCTCTTTGCCTCCTTAGCTGGCTTTTCTTCCTTCATCCAACATCTCTTACTTCAACCAAACCATACAATTCCAAGAGTTACATCTACTTTGAACTACCAAACTTTAACCAATCTTCATTATGTCTGACGCCGGTCGCAAGGATTTTACCACCAGTATGTGACACTGCCATACCTGCCTGTCAAGATGTTAAGGCATTGTGACTGACGACTCTTTCTACAGAGGCCAAGGAGGAACTCACTCCTGACTCCACCAAGTCCACCCAGGACAAGGTCAAGGAGACTGCCACCGATACCACTGACCGCACTACCCGCGGCTTGAAGACCGATGACAGCAAGGGTGTTGGCCAGGAGGCCTTCGACAAGACCCAGCGTGCCAGTGACAACCACGGCCACGGCGGTGCCACCGGCTCCATGTAAGTCACTCTATTCTTGGAGCCAAAAAGCCATATTCTAACCATATCTCCAGCGGTGACAAGGTCAAGGGTGCTCTCGGCCTCGGCGGCAACTAAGATGGTCTCCCCAGGAGTGATCATTGCCGTTGTCATTCCATAAGTAAATTTGGGCAGCCCTGCACTCAAGCCTCATCATGAGTTAACGATATCAATTGAGTTTTTTTTTTTTTTATTGGTGAACGGACCTGCTCTTCGAACTCATCAGATACTTAAGTGAAACAAGTTCCATTCATTACATAGATCAAACCTTGTAGGATAAAGGTAGCCCTACAGTGTCTGTAATAGGAACCCCTAGAGTTTCCAAGGTTGGCTCTGCAGAAAATACCTACATAGATAGTGATGTACCCGGGCATAGGTTAGTTACTTTTATGTAGATTTATAAAAGACCACTGAAGAGACATAATGAAGCTGTAAAAGCAGCTAAACTATTCTTCTATACTAAAGATCGTAACCCGGTTGTCGTGGTGGTTCCTAAAGACCCTGCTCTCAAATGGCGATTCGTTTTGCCATTTCCATGAATCAAAGCACATTTTTTTCTCAGCTATCATGAGCCAAATGCCTTAAATCCGTGAGTTGATAGTCGCTTAAATGTAGCTCGTATATTGAGTCAACACCCCGCCAAACCGACAAACCGCCAAACGTCATTGGGCGGAAAACACCCGCCCGCAATTGTTGCCTCATGCACGTCTGCTCGTCTACCTAAAGGTTTCTCCATTCTGGAACTATATAGTCCCTGTTAATCTGTGCTCCTCTCTAGTATTGCTTGTCTTCCCTTGTATTGTCGGACCTCGAACAAAAACAAAAGGGACCGGCGAAAAAAATCCGCAATTTATCTCGAAGAATCTGGATTGCTCCTGCACAACCAGCAGAACATCCTTTGAAAAGGAAAAGAAAAGAAAAGAAAAGAAAAGAAGAAGACCAAAATCCTCCGTCTTACAAACATACCAACTCCAACATGTCTCAATTCACAGAGCAAGAGTTCTTCGGCGGAACCATTCGAGGCGTCGTGCCACAAGGCTGGATTGATTCGAGGTTAGTATACAACTCCCCCATGCATGAATTTCCCATTTTATTCCTCCAATCCAATCTTATCCAATCCCAAAACATCCTAATCTAAAAGAACCCAACTAACACCCAACCCCAGTACTCTCCGCGAGGTCCCCGACCACCAAGAGCTCTGGCTCTCACCAACCACACTCTCCAACCTAATCATCGAAATCAACCAGCGCGTCCCGCAAGCAGAAGCTCTATCCACCTTCGCCGCGCTCGACCACCAGCAACCAACCACCGCCCCGGGCAGCGGCAGCGCAGCATCCGCAACGACAGAAACAGTCGACCAAGCCGCTGCCCTGTACCACCTGCACGATCTCTGCGACGAAGGTGACACCATGCAGGTGATCAAGTCGCCTGCGCGCGTCGAAGTCCAGCTTGCTTCTTCCTCGCCTTCTCCTGCCACTATCAAGGCGTATCGCGGCGTTGTCTCCTTCACGACCCCCGCGCGTGGCGGCGGCGGTCGTGTCCCTGCCTCTGGTGATGGGTCCGCTGCTGGTGTTTCGGATTCTGGGGTGCTGGGTGCGCAGATGAGTGGGGTTTCTAGTGGTTTGCCGCAGGTCTCGAGGTTGACGTGTCATTTCTTGCTTGTTAGACTTGAGGCGCAGGAGACGGATTTGTTGGTCTTCTTTAATGTGCCTCATGAGGAGTTTGATAAGAATGGGGATCCTAGGGGTTTGTCGCTTGAGGAGGTGGTTGCTGAGGAGACCATTGGGGCTTTGATTGGGAGATTGCAGGTTTGTGATTGGGGTCTCTTTGTTTAGATGTATGAATTTGGATGGCAGATGTGCATTGGGATTGGGATTTTATTGGGAGGACGCGGCTGTAATAGCTGGCTTGGGATATGGGACAAGAGCCATTTGCGCTTTGAGACGAGTAGATAGAAATAAAAAGTTGACTTGCCGTGTTTAAAGGACTACACAGGTGTGTTTTAGTCTATTCATAAATCAAAGGTTATATTGTGGTATAGTGTTCTATCTAGTTTCTATAGATCTAGTCATTTTATAGTCGGCGACTCTCATACATCCATCATTGGCATTGCAGTCCATTCTGCTGATTCGTTGGGCTCTTCGGAAACACATCGTTCACACTGGCACACAAAACGGAACGATTTCCGAAGATGCTCGCGACGCGAAGCAAGATCCGTATATTGTGTCAGGTCGAAGTATGAAATGCAGCATTCCTCGCCGGGGAAAATGTCACGGGAGGCGGTAAACACCATTCGGCCCTTGTCATCGGCTTTATGAATGACCTGGTGGTGAATTAGCACTTTTTCAGATTCGACGGCGAACAATTCCACTTACGTTTGGCAGACATGAATGATTAGCTATTGCCGCAGTAGGATAAACAGCAGCGGCGAATTGCTCTCCTCTATCGACAGGATCCTTCGGCAGTGGGAAGTGGCCCGTTTCTCGTGGATAAAGACCAAATGAATTTGCCTCTTCCTGACAAATGAGATGAAGAACACGATCTGCACTCATCCCATGAGGAAGAGCAGGGCTACTCCTCAGATACTTCTTCACAAGAACAGACCAAGACCGGACTTTATCATGGGGCCAAGTATCCTCAGAACCACAGAGCGATTCGATCCCACTCCATCCATGCTTCCAGCACCCCGTCGACTCGGCAACACCAACAGCCGTCCGTTCCTGCAATTGACAATGGCGCGCAGCAAGCAATCGAAGGATCACCCACAACATGCCGAAATCATATTCACTCCATTTGGACCGAATAGTCCCCGCGTACCGTTTGAGCCAAGCGCATTCAAACTCATGTCGAAGACTATCGGCGTCGCGACATGTGCTGCCGCACCACGTCACATCCGGGATACAGGCATTCGGACACGGAGTCCGGGTGTGGCGAGGTGCGGGCCGATTACAAGCGGGATTGCTGCAGATGAGATTGTCGTTGTGAGCGGGTCCGTCGACGACGGGGATGACTGCGTAGGGATTGTCGACGAGGAGACAGGTGCCTTTGGGGATGGGACCGGAAACGCGAAATTGGCGGCCTTTGATCGCGTCGGTGCTCTCGATTAGCTGTGGGTGGATCCAATCGGGTTGCGTTTGGGTGATTCCTTTTACGTGAATCCGGTCTGATGGTTCTGTGGTGATATATACAAGAGACATGGTGCTTTGGGTATGTTGTTTCTTTACGTCCTCGAATTTTCCATTTTTTCAATTCAGGAACCGGATCATATGTGGGTCGATTTTATTCGCCTCCCGACTGTCCAGGCCAGTGAGGTTATCCAAGCGAAGGTGAATGATTGGGGGCCCACACACGAGTGTAGATTCGTCGATTTCATTGGCTTGGGTTTTCTTTTAGAAGCAGATTTAATTGATCCACTTTAGATAGACTTCATCACTTGGCCCTAGAACAGCGCTAGAGTAGTAGTTATGAGCTTGGTACGGAGTACTCCGTATACAACATGGATATAGCTTCGTCTTGTAGCTGATCACTTCTGCAATGGTATAAGGGCACCATTCAATTATTTTCTTGCCATCTAGATCCAAATATCAGAAAAGTCGGTGAGCAAGGGGCTGGGGCATTTTGGATGCAGCATACCTGTGTCTGCATTTTGTGCAACAGTAAAAGATAGTACTCCCTTCGTCGGCGCTCCGAAGCTGAGCCTCAGTCCAAGTAGCTTTGGAATTTGAGCACTGGGGACATTCCATGTCCGTTATAGGACCGTCGCCAAGATCCTTTTGTGAGACAACCTGGGTCTTGGAAAGTAGTTTGGTCCGAAGTCTCGAAGGGAAATTGGTTGATGAAGATATTTGCACATCAGTAAGTATTGTATCTAAGGTTCATAAAGCGTCAGTGAAAGAGAAAATCCGAAAATGTTTCAAGGTTGGTTGTATTTATCACTCACTCTTCGTGGATTTCCCACAGAGTTCACATGAAATCTGTTCTGCTGATGATACTGGGAGAAGATGACCGCAATCCTCGCAGAATTGGACCATGTTGGAAAGCTATATGGACGGAGTTTTATTGTAGACAAGGCTTTGAGTAGCTTATAGGAGAACATTCAACTCTCAAACGGAGTAGCCTGAGCCCCTCATAATCCCTGTATAGTCCCGGCGGTGTAGTCCCCTGCATGCAATGTGTATCCCCTCAACTTGAATGTTATTGTCCCTCTCCCATTTCATTTTCCATCTCTTTGGTGCACCATCTCAAATGGCCGAAGATTCTCCAATATACATCATCGGCCGCATCCTTCCCTACAATAGGATCAAGATGTCCGTACCCCTCGACTAGAAACCTGCGATAAAGCCTCTCGCCAAATCGTCGTCGTAATAACTCATAGTCCTTAAGGGTAGACTCGGGGTTGAACACTTGATTCTCCGTACCCGACACAAAGAGAATCGGTAACCCTTGCAGCCGTTGCAAATTCTTAGCTGTCAGAAGAGGACATAAACCATTATCCATGCAGATCCCCCGAGTCCCCATGCGAACCACTTGCTTCATAAACTTTGTATGGGCCCCCGCAAAAAATTGATGAACATTTTCATGAAGACCCATATCAAGGTTCTTATGATTCCACAGCAATCCAAAAGCAAAAGATGTCCGGTGACACGCTGTAGACGTGCAAAGATCACGGGCGTGCCCAACGGGATAGAAACGGAGGAGGACGTCAAGCAATCGTTGGAAAAGAATGCTCTTAGCACTGTTGACAATGGGGAAGTAGTCCCCAGCCAATAATTCGTAAAACTGGATTAGCAGAGTCGTTCTCCCTTTGAGAGAGTTCCAATACCCAAAGACCTGGTTCATGAAGACGGAGTTAGCAGTAACACCAAGAAGGTGGTTACTCTGGATTGTTCCGTCCAGCAGTCCCATGCAGAGAGCCACTGAGCCTTGGCAATGGGCTATTACATAGGGTTTCTGTCGCTCTTTGTCGCGAATGTATCCTATTGCAGCAGCAACGTCAAGACGGCAGTCGTAGACAGTGCTTTTCTGCGCAACGGCGGGATCACAGCCCCAACGAGGAGTGAGTGCGTAGCATCGGTGTCCACGCTGCGAAAAATACTCAATCATGTTGCAGCGCAAGAATGGGAGCGAGTACAAATTATGCATCGCGCCGATCCCGGTGACTCCGGGTAAAAGCAGGACTGGTGAAAGGTTGGAGTTGGGTGCTGGATCGCCTGTCTTTTGTATAGGAATTGGGTCATGTATAGCAAGGTGAACTTGTACACCATCGCTTGCAGTGATGTTGCACGAGGTGGAAGGTGGTTTTTTCGGGTCACTGGGTTTCCTTGGGATCGGAGGGAAGCGCATAGGGACGAAAGGGCGAAAGAAGAAGAGACTGATATGGTACATAAAAGAAATCAAAAAGCCCATCAAGGCCAAGATAAGACTTATTTGGAAGTCTCGTGTCGTCCGGAACGTTCTCATCTGTTTTTTGAAGTCTAGCAATGAGATGTGAAGGGCCCCTGCTCCGACATTCGTCCCATCTGGTCGAGTGATATTAACGTTCACCGTAGTTGTCGCTTCCCAGGTCTTTCTGGCAGAGAATGCTATGCTCGAGTCGATGAGCTTGTGACCTTCCAGGTGGTACTCCATGCCCTCTATCGAGAGGAGCTTCAGGTGGTATGAAATAGCTGATGATTCGGCATTCTCTTGTATTGGCGTGAAAAAGTCAACAGTCCCGTCGACAATCTTGAGAGTGGCTTTGGATAATGCGTAGCAAGAAATCGTCCCGGTGCATGTTCCTTGGTATTGTAAATCTGTACTGTGAGCATTCTACTGCTAAAGGGGTCTCTCGGTTTCTTACCTCCTCGTCGGCAGATTTCGACTGTAAGAAACATCCGCATCGAGCAGGACGCACCCTTTCCTACCCTTTCGGAAACTGCAAAACTTCCAGTCTCTGAGCCGATGCGGATGTGACCGTGCATGATCTCTGTAAATTGCCATCCTATGGACTGGGGCGCTTCCTTGGTACTGTTCTGATGGGGTTGGCAATCCCATGATACACTAGGCTTGCTGTAGGCGTTCAAGGGCTGGTTTTCAGTTTCGAGATCAATTGACAATCCAGACCTCTCAGCGATCAAACTGACGGACCGCTCGGAAAGGGCAGATATCGTGGCCAACGGGTTCACGCCTGTCAGAATCAGCATATAGGAAGCTAGAAAGTCTTCCCTTTAAACATACCTAGGGCCGTCGGGATGACAGATGCATCACAACAGACGAGGCCTTTGTGTACTTCATCGTTAGACCCACTGAAGACCTCCCCTCGATGATTTGTTACACCCCCATGCCCTGTTCCATCGTTGCTCATGTTAGCTCCTCCAAGGAGATGGACTGTGACTTCCTCCTGGTGACGACCTTTGACTATGGTTAGCGTAGCTTTGCGGTGGCTTTTATCAATCCTTACCATAAGGATATGAAAACCCTATCCTTGCTCCTGTGCGAGCAAAAAGTTCCTTGAACATCTTTTTTATCCATTTGAAATGCTCAGATCGTCCCTCTGCCGGTCCCCGTAAGCACAATTGATCATCCTTCAAGGTCAATGTTATCTCATTGCTGTCATGAGACATCACAAGATAAGTTGAAGTGCGCTGAAGAGCTCCATTGTGTGCATATGGACCGAATAGGAGAGACTTAAGAGAGGCAAGGGTCTTCCTGGCTTCTTGGCGAGGGTTCCAAAGACAGCATAACTCCTGGCTCTTGATGGTCTGCAGGGTGAGCATGCTTTGGATTACAGGGTTGAAGGTCTCGGGAATACAACCATCTTGAATAACATATCCAGATAGGGGATTTTTCAGGGGATCAACAACTCGCCTATCAATAACAGCAGTGACGGTTGTTCCAGGGGGAGCACGTGAATATTCACGGGCGATCCCATTGATATTGGTATCTCCATTGTAACCTTGAATGTGTCAATCAAATGTGCTCGGTTTTATTTCCTGGCGACGTACGTACCAAATATTAAAAGGTCACCATTCCCAGATAGATTTCTTCCAACGAGCGGTGACATATGGAGGCCGTGCTGCTTTGACCGAAGCAAAACCCCAGTAGTTCCCAAAGCACCAGCCCCAAGAAAACAGAATTCCTTCTGTGATTGAAGTAGACAGGGTGAGCTGAGACATCCACCTCTGAAGGATGAATTCACTTACTGCTTTGACCCAAAAGAGCTGTTCCTTGAAATGATCCGTGAACACCGACCTCCCACTTCCATGCCAGGCGAAGTATATAGTGTAGCCTCCTCCGTCAGTCTTTTCTACAAATTGAACTTCACATCCGCAGAATATCTCAGCTCCCCAATTCCAGGCATCTGCAAGATAAGTTGTTGCCACCGAGTTTTTCGAACCGTCGTTGAGACCAGTGCACTCATGGCCTGATTGTCTATTTGCCTGCATAGGGACACCTGCACTGTTGCGGCCATTGTGGAAAAATATGGTCAACGGTACTCGATAAAAATTCCCTTTCTCCCCAAGCCATCTCGACTCTTTTGAAAGATGCTCAAGTTTACTCGGGGTTGAATTCTCCGGATATGTGGAAGGTTGCAGCATTGTTTCGGCGCGTGAGTAGTCTGCATTGGTTCTAGGTTATGGAATGTCCTCTGTCATGTGCATATATATATAACTCACATTCGTCGAGTATAGATGGCTCATCCCTGATTTCGGACGGCCATGAACTCATATGCAGTGTGCCTTCATCCGCTTTCAGGAAGACTCCAGTGTTGATCAATGAAGATCCTCCAAGTCCTATGATTCCAACCAAAACCTGTTGGTTTTCTTATTCATGGATTCCGGGATATGCTGGGCTTCACCTACCATGAGCAGCAAACGAGTGCTGTCCATCACCCAAAAATACTTGAAAAAGCCGCGTGGGGTCCCCAGACAGGCACTTTAGCCACTTAGAGATGAAGGAGTTCTTCGCAGTACTCCCCGAGATGCTCATGTCTTTCACACATTGAGAGAAGGTATGCGGAAATGAACCGGCTATAGAAGTGTTAGCAATGGTATTTTACTTGAAGTCTCTCAATCCGTACATCTTCTTTCCCAGCCAAGCTCTAGCACTGCGACGCTCTTCCCTGCCCGCGCCATTCGACTTGCTGCTACTCCAGCACCATAGCCGGATCCTATAATCACAACATCATATTCTGGTCTCATTGATCTGAAAGAATGACTCAGATTTGGGTAATTGTCCGTCTTGTCTGTGAAGTATGACATTTTTGTCTTGCTCTGCGCATTAGATGAATATTTAGAGCACATAGAAAGCAAGATGAAAGAAGATATCTAGGTTCTCGTGAATACTTAGCTCGACATGAACCCCTAAGCACCAGGACCAATCGAAGAAGCAAGGGTTGACACGTATATCTGCAGGATAAGACGGGTCGGGTCGCAAGTAGAAATTGGTGGGGGTTACCCATGTGGGTATGTTCTCAACAGCCGCATACTCCGTACTCCGTAGTCACATCCGAATTCAGCATGGATGGACCCTAACCTGAACACCTGGGCAACCCTCCTAATTGGTAGACAGCAGAAATCCTTTGGGGCTAATGCCGGCATTGGTACGATGCATGGCTGGCAATGTGCCGTTTCATTGCAGTGAGGTCAATTATTCGCGCATAAAAACCGCTTACCTATTGGACTTTCCTCTATCAGCTGGCTGTATTGAGGGGAGGTGGATCCAGTAGTCTTTTCTTTCTTTTTCTTTTTCTTTTATTCTATTTTTTTTTTTTTTTTTTGGAGGCCGGCAAGTGGTTCTTAGTTGGGGTTGGCTCCCGATGCAGTGGTGGTATCGTCATTATTTCCAACTCCAAAAACGGTAGCCCTAATTGCAGATCTGGACAATCGCTTAGTCGAATACGAGCATATTGCAGTACATATGCTCACTTAGTACACAGACTACGCTTAACTAGTTTAGTAAGTACTTGCTCGGTTGCTAGCAGCCATTGCATTACCAAAGTATCTGTTTCTTGCTATATTTTATCCCTGCCATTGGTTATAGTCGAAGACGACATGGTGTTATCCCTCCAGGGCTACCTAACTATGTTGTACGTAGGTTGGCTAGCCTTAACTGGTAAAGTAGGTAGCGACGCAGTGATATTACTAAGGTGGACGGTGGGCCAATAAGACCTCCAGGGCTGCCCAGGTCGGAATTTGTCACCCTCAGTAGTTAACTACCTAGGCAAACTAGCCAAGAGCTTGCTCCACTTCTCTCCCGATACAACTCTCTCCTCTCTGCTCCATTGATGCCTACCCTGTAGATTTCAACTGAATTGCAGTCTGAATTGATTACATCTTCAGCCTCGTGTAGCCCAGCAGCCCATGCCGCCTGATCGCTCAAATCCAGTGACATTACAGAGATCATGCCAAGCCTGTATCAAAGCCAAGCGGCGATGTGACCAAGGCTGGCCCAGATGCAGTAGGTGTCTGGGCAAAGACATCAACTGTGGATATGTGAATGCACCTCTCACTGTACAACCTACTCGAAGGCCATCTGCTGGCCGGTATGTGGGCCCTAAGCGCTCAATTGCCAACATGACTCCAACGCCACAAATACAAACGCCCCTACGGCTGGAAATCGCGAAAGAATATGATCCAAATATCGTCCGATTCCTCGTTGTTGGCTTGCGGAATTTACCTGTCAAATTCGCAGAAAAGAGGAAGACACTTTTCATTCATCCTGACCTTTATACGAAGGGCCTGCCAACCCCTATTCGTGAGATCCACAATATTTGCAGACTTCATATGCAAACCCACCAAACCGGTCGCGTAAGCGTTACTCTGTTATCAATGCTCCGGCAAAACTCAGCGGACCTCTGTCGCAGACTAAGTCACGCTGCGACATTCGAAGAGCTACTGGGATGCAGTCAAGCTTTGGTGTTGAATCAATGTATGTTGGTTCTGCGCGAAGACGGCAATATATGTCCGTATTCAGAGGCGATCAGTGTTATGCTGGCGAGAGTCGCTGTGAAACTGTGGCAACAAGCGCCTATTCAACTTCCGGGAACCTTCAGTCCTCGATATGCTTGGCTTCTTGCTGAGAGTGTCCGGCGGACTATTATTGTCTGCTTCATGTTGCGCAGTGCTTACTCGTTGAATACGAGGAACTATTCAGTGCGGACACCGTTTATAGACTCTTTGCCGTTTGATTTACGAACCAACCTGTGGGATGAGAATTCGGAGAGAGCGTGGCAAGATGCGCTCACCGGCTCTGGTGATTCTATGGTTTCATTGCACGAGTGGTCGGATGGATTGGTTGCAGGTCGTGTCCATGATGTTTCTTGTTTTAGTGGATTGATACTGGCGGCTTGTAAAGGGCAAGCTGTTTCCTCGATTCCGTTTCCCCCTGTGCACTCTTATATCGACGGATGAGAATGAAGATAACATGATGTGAGTTCCATATCCATAAAATCTAACATTTATATGCATCTAACATCTGAAAGCTCAGATCCTACCTCAAAAACTGCTTCAGTAACCCAGAAAGCAACTCTGTCATATCCCGATACAACTCCTGCCTCTTCGTCTCGAACGCATTGTAAATATCCATCGCAGACCCGACAGCAATTTGATCCTCGCCGTCTGAAATTCGACCCCAAACCTCATCAACAAATTCCTGCAACGGCATCCCAATCAAATGACCATCCTTCAAATCAGGCTGATGCTTAGCATCATGAAGCTCAGTCTGCACAGCCGGAGGATAAATCTCCAAAACCTTTACATCCCCAGGACCACCCTGCAGCTGAGTGCGGAGGGCAAGGATGAAATGGTGCAGAGCAGCCTTGGAAGCGCCATAATTCGGGCATCGCATCATGGGCACGAGAGCCATTTGCGACGTCGTGAATGCGATGGCTGCTGCAGTCTTCTGGCTCTGCAAGTGTGGGAGGAATGCTTTGGCTATGCGGACCGCGGATGTATAGTTCGTGATCAGTTCTTGGTCGAAGATGTCCAGATCGACGGTTTCCGGCTTGGAGAAATCGAAGGGTCGCTGGATACCCGAGTTGACAAAGATGCAGTCCAGATCGGGGTTCTCGGAGACGATATCTGAGGCAAATTGTGGGATCTTTATTTTCATTGGACACGTTAGTTGGGGACATACCTCGCTTGACATGGGTGACCTTACCTGCTCGAGCTGCATGACATCAAATGTCTTTGCAGAGACCTTGTCGCTGCCATATTTCTGGACGATCTCATCGAGCTTTTCCTTTCTGCGACCGGTGACAATTAGGTTCGATCCATTTTGGACGACTTTGTCGGCGAGTGTTCTGCCAATCCCGGAGGTGGCACCGATGATCAGGACTTTCTTGTATCCAAAAGCCATTGTGAGGGCTGGTTTGAAGAGTAAGAATATGACAAAGAAGATTGAGTATTTCTATGGCTTTTTCCAAGCAGGAACAATCCCATTTATAGCCTCCAAAATTGTGGCTCGCCATATCGCATCCAACATCTTAATAAGTAGGTAACTATTCGGAAGCTTTGCGGAGACTAAACCCAAAGAGGACAAACATCACTCGATCTTATTGGTCGACAATGTAAGCTTTATGCCACCGGTGGAGGTTAAACCAAATGCAGTAACGACCGTGAAGAATTTATTGTAGGTGCTTTTCCCTACTTGCTAGCGTGCTGGATACAGGACGGATTAATAAATATCGCAATTGATTTGAAATGACTCTAGACCAGTGGGATCAAACAGTTCCAAGTTGTTTCAATCTTGTTGGTTATTTCATGCTAGTGGTTATATTGCCACGTCTCGAGCTACTTGAATCTACTATCCCAGAAAAGTCAATTGACGTAGGTAGACATTCATGTGTTCATTATATTGGGCTCATTGGTAACCCCACTGGTCATACTCGAATATTTACATGACCAGTTAATTAAATATCAAGGATCAATGACCACAATCTCCTTCTCCTTCTCCTCAACCATAGCCTTAACAACAGGCCTCTTCGGCGCCACAGCCCTCGGCACCGGCTTGATCTGCTCGAGGCTGCCCCTACAACGCCCGCAGAACTGACGATTTGGGTCAATACTCTTTGAGTGTCGCCCGACCTTGAAACCACAACCCTGCACCTTGCAGGCCCAGATGTATTTGTGGTTGATCTCGTAGGTATGCTTAGTCGTGACCTCGACCCGACCCCCGTAGATAGGGTGACCTTCCAGTGCACGAACGCATTGGGCGCCCCATTGCTTGAAGCTGGCACCGTGCTGAGCCGTACCCTTGGCCCTGTTTTCAGTGACCATGATATCGAGGAGGTGGCAGTATTCGTGTGTCACCGTACAGAGGATCTTGTCTTCGGTGTCCAGGACTTTCTCGGAGAGCTCAATGGTGGCATAGTAACGCCGTTTCCCGGGTTCTTCAACTGCTCCTTTCAGGAACCGCTCTGAACGCACGGTTGCGCGGCCGGCGGTGTTTCTAAAGTTCTTTGTCCAGACGATTTTGATTCCGCCGGTTGCCTCGGTCATGCGACTAATCTGGTCATTGAAGGCATTGTCAAGGTGTCGGAGGAACTCTTCGGCAAAGCCGGTCTTCTTTTGGTTGAATTCGGCCAGTTGCGCTCGAATCTCGCGTTTCCGCGCTGCTTCGGCCTTTTTCTGGGCCTTTATAGTGGTAGGAATGCCCATGCCTGGTGAGTCTTCAACAGATGTGATAGAGCGATTGAGAAAAAAGTGAGGCTTCGCGCGCGACGGTGTCACTGGTGGTAAGTTTGTGTGGCTTGTGTGGGGTCCTGATGGTAGTTCATCTTCTGATTCTGAGCTGTGAGAAGTAGTTAGTATGATTGCTGCTACGAGCCTATGAATGCACATGAATGCCCATTTAAGAAACTTACTGGGGCTGTTCTGGCTGTGTTTGCGACGTAGGCTCCTCGTCGCTGCCTAGTTCAAGATCCTCAAGGTGTTGGATGAGGTCGTTGGAGTTGTGGAGGCCGAAATGAAGAGGTTGTGACTTGGGTACTTCTGCCTTGCGGACAGGGGATCTAGATTTGGAACTGGTTGCAAGATTTGGCGCGCAGTCTTCAGGTACTGGGTCGACTGCCTTTGATTTCTCAATTGCTCGGTCCAGCTCTGGCGACAGCTTCGTCACTTCCATTGCTGGCTCCTCATCTGCAGTGGTGTTTGATTCTGCTTCTGATATTGGCCTTCTTCCGCGTATGAGTCTTTTCCTTGGTGACCTGGCAGGCGACGGAGCCGGGCTAGGTTCGTCTTCTGTATCGGCTGTCTCAGAATCCGATGTGTCAAAGAAGCTAGGCTCGTCATTGTCACTGACGATGAACCCGTCTAGTGAGTCAGAGCTATCTTCTTCAAGGCTGACATAATTCTCCTCTTGTTCTTCTTGCCGGTCAATCACTGGCTGTGTCGGGGCGATATGATCCATCCTTCTTCTTGTGGGGATCTGTGAGGCATTCGGCCTTGTCGGTGTTAAATCCGGAGTTTGATATCCGTCCATGGCATATTCTGGCACATCGTTCTCCTTGTCATAATCTTCAGTCTCCCTCCGGATGGCTGGGCGTGGTCTCCGCTTTGTCGGTAGGAGTAACGAGTTCGCACGTGCGAGTCCTAGTGTTCTTTGCCTTTGTTGTTTTCCGGTGGACCTGTGCTGTCCACGTTCACTTTCCGATCCCGAATCGCTGTCAGGGAATATATCAAATGATCCGCTTGAGCCGTTTGCTTGCCGTCGCGACTGCTTTTGCGGCTTGGTAGGCATATTCTGCTTCGCTGTGTTTCTGAAATTGAAATATGACTCTCTGGACAGTGGGCTGTTATGGGACATCCCTACGGTGCGTGCGACCGGCTCTTTGTGAGGTGTGTTTTTGACGAGCGGGTTGGCTGTGTTGAGCTTTGCCATGATCGCGGTGTTGTTCTAACAGCAATGATATCCTATGGGCGCTGGTGGTGATGGCGAAAACTTCCCCCTGGATTAAATAAAGCACTGTGTTTGCGCTGACCAGGTCGGTGCTGGAGGCCCCGGGTTTTTCGTTGTTCTTTGAAGGTTGGTCCCATGTTGCTCTGGCTGTTGAGCTGTCAACGGATGCGTTGGCACGGCAACGTGAGCAACCCACAACTATATGTGCCACCTCAATCACAGGTCAATATATATGACTGTAGGTTTGTAACCTAGGCTGTAGTTGTAAAACGTTCGTCGTTTTTTATATCATGAGCCAGCACTGAATGTGACAAAATAAATATCATCATGGCAGTCCTGCCTGTGGACCTCCCGGTGTTGGGAGGGGGCGCCAGGTTAAGCTGCAAGCCGGCAGGTCTCCAGGCCTGCTCAGATGATCAGGTTAGGAACATTTGGTGATTTACTATCTGGGAGTGTTGTAGGTCTACCGCACGGAAATTGGTGCATTGGTTCAATGATATATATGCCACTAGACGTTCCGGATTTTCCCTCTCATGTGAGGCTTTCCTATTTGATCTGCCGCCGCTTTTATAAGGGTGCTCAGGCTTAGGCTCACTTCCCAAAAGTCTATATATCGCTCTATAAGCTACTAAAAAGGAAGCGCATCAATAACACTATTGCTCTTCTTGAAAAATGCGCTCGCCCCCTAACCAAGCCCTCTAGTACTAGCTATCTCCTGATGAAGTTCTTCCTGGAGCATCTTAAACCCGAGATCGTCGTTTTCAATTTCTGCGGTACAGGCACCTTCAGGCATTTTACCTCGCTTGTCTGGGAGCGGATGTCCCTTGATAGCACATGAGTCAAAATCGATGATCGCAAATGTGTCAGCGTCTTCGTTTGTAACCATGATGTTTCCCAGGTGGAGGTCATTATGGATTAGATTGAGAGTATGGAGGTGATCAATGCCCGCCTGGATCTGCTGGAGACAGCTTTTTATGTTGAAAGAACGTCCAGCGTTAAGGCTGTCGGCAAGCGTCTCCACATATCTCTGGAAACAAAGTCCGGTAATCCGCCCGCCTTTCACCACACATCCAAGGTAGCGAGCAATATTCTGGTGTTCGTTCTGCATCAGGATCTGGCAGATACGAGCTTCCTGAAGTAGATACAGGCTCAACGACTCCGAACCATCATAGCCAGTGAGCCGGGGCTGTTTAATATAGACACCTGGCTTCTCAGCATCGTGGCATATCAAAAGACCATCTTCTAGCGGAGGCCAAATGTGTTCGACAGGGATCTCTTTGAGACGGCTTTTGGTGGTAGGCGGGATGTCATCTGGGCAAGCGATTTGTTCAGGCAGCTGAGCTGAAAAGTACTTATCCCCATCCTGGAAGATGACCTGCGTGTACAGAAGCTTTGGGCCGTCGCTGAACTCCCAAGTTTCTGCCATATCATAGTAATGCATCGCGGAAAGAGTGAATTTTGAATTTTGGCGAATTTGAATCGAATTTGATGTAGAAATAGTCTTGAATCACATATAGAATGAGAGATTGCGAGGGGGAACGCCTGCTTTAAATAACAGACCTGAGTCGGGCAAGCGCATACGCACGGACTAGTTGCGTTCACACTGCAAAGTGTAGCGGTGAAAATCCACATCGAACATACTGTATGACATTGTTTGGTCCGGTGATATCTAGTTATATAATTCCACTAGTGAAATCTCCTCTTATAAGCACTTGATTTGTGTACGAGGCGGATCGAAATTAAATTCCACCAATTCTGTTCTCTTCCATTGCTTTCCACATTCTATTTTCATTGACGCCAGGCCTATTATAGTTGGTTGCAAACAGAACCGCGGCAATATCATAAAACGACTTCCCGATTTTCATCGGACGGAAGTGAACGAACTCCATGTCATAGAGATGGGGAAAATCGGGAAGAAGAAATCCGTGGTAATGGATCTATGGAAAGGAGGCTGTATATGAAGCCTCAATAAGCAAAGAGAATGGCAAACTAGGCAAACTGGCAAAAGGACTCAGTCTGCACAGAGACAAAGACATAAGATATCCCATGTATGTCAACACAAATGCGTTGCCACGATGTCTGTGCAATTGTGGTGGCTACCACAAGACAAGGGATATTCAGTTGCTCAATAAGTTGATTTCAACTTGATATTACGCTTATGATAACTTCATTTGTTTGGGAGTGCTGCTTTTTCCAAATCAATGGATTCATTGCCATGTAAATAAGAAGAAAAAATACCAATAGTGTTGTGGTTATATATCGGTTGCAACTGCCGCGGCATATATATATGTCGACGACAAAAATCTAACAACTAATAAAATAACACAAACTATTGGCCTATTAAATTGTGAAGACTTCTATATATGCTTGTATTATGAAGCTAGGAACAGCAGCTATAACTTAAACGTGCAATGGGATGAAGCTACACTTCGTAGTTATAGAATCAAGGTAGTATAAAAATATGTATTCTGCCCACCCATATCTAAAGCATAATAAGGTCTGCCAATGCTAAGGTTAATTATGGGAAGGCCTAGGGGTCTAATCTTGAACATTTAATAGAATATATCTAGGTAATATTCAACACCATACATAGACGAAAAGCATCAACTACCCTTTTGTACATATAAAGACCCAATAAAGATCCCAGGTAGGTGAAAATCAAATATTTAGCCAAAAATGAGCACTAACAATGATATCAGGAAAGCCATAAATCGTAAATAAAACCTTTTGGCTCAGACGGGATATTTGGAGAAAAGGAAGAAGAAAAAGAGACACAAAGCCAACTGCAGCTCTATGACGTCCTAGACGTCCTATCCAGCACAAATAACACACAAAGGCCAGAGCTGTCCAATGTGAGGATAGCGCATAGGCGCGTGGTGCTCAAACGCCGTTCGGCCGGAACTCCTTGCTGCAGGTAATGTTCCTGGCGAGGGAGCCGCACAGCCTCACTCGGAATGGACGAACTTCCGAAGTACGCTGATCCCAGATGGAGAAGCTACATTGTACCGCGTGGCTGTAGTGGAGGTTGGGCCTCTGGAGCTCGGACCGATACTTGATAGAGGGACGTTGATCAGGGCCATCCGTCGTTATGCCGATGAAGATCCGTGTCCCCTTGCTTCCCAGCAAATAGTGGAGATTGCCTGTTTTACTCGTTGCAAAAATCCGGAATCTGATCTGGGTTCTATATATTGTAGACCAGAGAGCCCGATAGAATCTGCGATTGCGCGAGAGGTTATGTCATTCGTCCCTGCATTTGTAGATCGGCTTGACATCACTAGTTAAGATTCCCGGCTCGATAATTATTTAGGTGCAAAATAGCTTCAACAGAAGCCTGGTGCAAATGGTGTGACTCTAATACAAGAAGACGAAAAACGTAGTTGATATAGAGAGAGCTTTCCATGGAAAGGGTAACTAAAGGAGGGGATATACACTATACGGAATACTACTAGGTAGCACATTGAGATAAGGTAAGACATATTTGGGCGATAATTGGGGCTTACTAAACTTGTCATAAAGATATAACATCGTACTACATATGCAATCTCTGCCAGGGAGGGAGAATGCGTGTGGTATATGTGAATGGGCGGATAATACGTAGATTTACTATGTACGATCATGTGGTGCGGCAAGCCTTTCCAAATATAAATTCTTGTGATAATATCGGCATATCACCACTCGGGCCCTTTCAGTGTCTTGTATATTGACACAACTTCGACCTCAACAACAGGGGTTGTGATTGGCTCCCGACCTTAATGCTGATAGACGGTGGAGGGGGCGGCCCCGGGGGTCACAGCCCCCTGATTATGTACTCAGAGTACTCCGTACTCTGTACGGAGTAGGTACTTAATTTGTAATTTGAATTAGAGCCCAAGTTCTCCTATCTTAATAAATGGCGAGCTCTAGGTTGAAATCCTTCCGCAGGGAGTCGGTGCTGACATTGAATATAAAACGCCCTATTCAGGGGCTAGAGCCAAAAATAATCATAGAAGAGCTTGTATGGGGTTCTAGAAACACCAATCCCAGCCATCGACGCCACCGGCTCCCCTATATGCAAGTAAGCCATTTAAAATAGATAGTAAGGGTACTCCCGAACGCTGTCTTCATAAATAATTATGACCATTTGCCTAATGTTCAGCCACATTTCACGGCTGTTGTGCCAGTGTACGGAGAAGTGTACGAAGTATTAAAGGTGGCGGATCAATACACAGCAATGCCGAGCTCGGTACAATAAATGTGCGACACAAGGGCACGCCTGCCGGCTAGTGATCGCTGACTAGGCCCTTTAAGACCAATCTTCTCCGTCGACAGTTTATTTTTGGCGTATTGCAATTTGTATAATTGAATGATGGCTACCGAGCTCTTGGGATGCCAGCCTGTAACTGATAATAGTGCCTATAGTAAACTTTAGGCCGCAGGAAGGCGGATAGACGGAAATTTACAGGAAACGAAGATCAGATGTCGAAGATCGGTTTCCTTCATGCAGCTGATGTATCGTTCCTGCGCAATCCTGCATCCGTCAGTATGATGGTATACAAGGTACAAGTATCCGTACTCTATTGCAAACTAATAATGCTGCAGTCCAAGATACAAGTATATATTGTAACCGCTACAAGGTGCCACAGCATACCCGATAAGTACCATTTTGATTGTGCTGCACTGACCTCGCTACGGAGTACAGAGTACTGCGTACAATATTGTAAGCAGGTCTCTTGGTCGAGGCTCCGAAAGAATTAAGAAAAACGCAATCGGTGATCCACTTGAAATCCTGCGTCTAACGGGTGGGGATCTTTTTCGAATACAAAGTTACTAGCTCTGTATACATATACAGTATCAGCTAGTGTATTCGGATACATCTATACAACAGGCCAGGTTGTCTTGAATTATTAATGATCCCAGTTGATATGGTGTAATTAATGATGCCTATAAGAATGTATAATTGTGCGAGGTTGAGGTCTGGATAAACCATCTTAACTTGACATTGGAGAGATACGGAGTACTATAAAGATAAATTTAGATAAGTGACGATTGAGTTTTCAAACGTTATTTACATCCGTGACTAGCGAGTTCCGCCTGTGGCTGTGAAAGACCCAACAAGTCGACTCCGTAAATAGGACCGCAATTCCATGTTTTCTCGTGGTACGGGTGTCCACTGTGCGATAGCATCCACTACGCTGTACAGTGTACTCCGTACATGTATGGAGGGCTTGCCAGCCACATTGGGAAGAGGAGTGGAAATCCCAATGTAATCCATACAGCTGTATGAAACTGATCGACTAGATTTGAGACACTTGTATCGCGGTGGCAAATCAGCCGCTAAAACACTAAACCAGAGTAAAAAAAAGTTTGCGATCGATTCAAAACTACGATGAAAGGAGCAATAAGGATTGAAGATCGTGGAGATTGAAGCACAGTAATATATAAAAAAATATATCAAGAACATGGTAGTGGGAAAGCAGAGACGTCCACGGGCGCCCAAGTGGTTCTTGGTCGCTTGAGAGCCATGGTACAGGAACTGGACCAAGCGTCCACAGATCTGAGCTCAAATATTAATTTTATTCGAGCATCAAATCATGGTTAAGAATATCAACTCCGTAGAGGGAATGTAAACTATCATTAGGTTTCAAATTATAATATGGTTTCTCATGGGTCGATACAGGTCACATATTCCAACTTAGAGACACTGACTCGCCACATAAGCAGATACATAAGCGCTGGGGTGTACGTACCATCACACATTTAGGAAGTGTGAGGGCCATGTCTAGAAATGTATATCCGTACTCCGTACTCCGTACACAGTACGGGGAATGAAAATCAGTGCTGGTGCAACGCCATCCCTACATACCAAGTTGGTCGCCATAACAAGACCGTCGAATCAACACCCATCACTGCAGCAGCCAGTTCCATAGCCCGGTATCTCTGAAAATAGCCCCCGGCCACATTATTTGTTACCTGATTACATGCTGGCTGGTTACGGTGGGGCAAGTTTCAGGGGCCGTCGAGACTCCCTTGGATTCCGAGTATCCGTGGGAGACTATCATTGGATGGAAAAAGGGGGAGATTGGGGGGAGAAGTTGAAAGTGATCGGGGGAAACACAAGCGTAAATACAGTCGGACAATAACGGTAATTCCAAAATGGACGATCAGAGACATCTTGGACAGGCGTTTGAAGAATACAAGGTTGAGAGAGAGAGACAGACAGAGAGAGAGGGAAAGTCAACTGTGTAAAACTTAATGCGCCACGTATGGTAAACAAAGGGGTGGTAATCAGTACCTGGGAAAGATAGGGGCTAACCGTACTGGGAAGAGGTATCCAGTACTTGGAAGTCTGACACGTACCCTTTATAGGTGTAAGATGACGGTAAATTACTCTGGAGTCAACACAGCGACCCCCCGAATCCCAAAAATAACAAGCATTTTCTTGTCTTCCCTCTCCAACCCCCTTCCATTCGCTTTTTGTCTCCATCTTTCCTTCTACTTGCTACCCTTTCGTGTTCTTTCTTTTCGACGAAAGAAGGATAGGAGGGAGGTTGCTTTTGCTCTTAAAATATTCCCATTGCACCTTCCTTTTCGTGAGACAGGGAAACCCTCACCTGCCATTCGTTACGGAGTCTGAGACTCGTTCGACACCTTCACTTGGGTACTCAAGTTAACGCATTTCTTTCCCTGCGCATCTTGCTTTCATCTTTCTACGTCCATGCTGCATTAATTCGACATCCCGAACAAAATAATACTTTGAATGGTCACGATTGAGGTGAGACTGGTTTGAGGCGAATGCCATCATCTGAGTCTTGGACATCTAGAGCTAATCCTCCCTCCGGCAGAGCTCTTAGCACCAAATTGATCGCGACTCGCTCGTCATGTCGGGCTATGCAGGCGGAGGCCACTATGACGATGGCTATGGCCAGCAGGGGCAAGCACATCATGGTCATGGTGACTCCTACTATCAGGACGAACATGCCCAGGGTTATTACGACAACCAAGGATATGGTGATGGCTATTATGATCAAGGGTATGACCACTCTTGGCCAGAGAGAAGGTTGAGTAATGGAAGGGCTGACAGGAACAATAGTAATGGCTACTACGGAGCAGACGGTGGTCACGGGGACCCCCATGGGGATGCAGGCCACGGATACGCCGACGGAGGATATTACGAGGCCGGACACCAAGACCATTACTACGGCGCCGGCGACCAGTACTACGACCAGGGACACGGGGAACCCCGAGGCCGTCGTGGCCACGATTCCGAGGAGGACTCAGAAACCTTCAGCGATTTCACAATGAGGTCCGAGACTGCTCGGGCTGCGGACATGGACTACTACGGCCGTGGGGACGAACGCTACAATAGCTACTCGGACAGCCAGTACGGCGGTCGTGGTGGCTACCGTCCTCCTTCCTCCCAAATCTCCTACGGAGCCAACCGGTCATCTGGCGCTTCCACTCCTGTATACGGAATGGACTACGGCAACGCTCTTCCCGCGGGCCAGCGTTCGCGTGAGCCTTACCCTGCCTGGACCTCAGACGCCCAGATCCCTCTCTCGAAGGAGGAGATTGAGGATATCTTCCTGGATTTGGTCAATAAGTTTGGCTTCCAACGAGATAGCATGCGAAACATGTATGACCACATGATGACCATGCTGGACTCTCGTGCCTCGCGTATGACGCCGAACCAGGCACTTCTCTCCATCCATGCCGACTACATCGGTGGCCACAACGCTAATTACCGCCGCTGGTATTTCGCCGCCCATCTCGATCTTGACGATGCGGTCGGTTTCGCCAACATGAAGCTCGGTAAGGCTGATCGCAAGACCCGGAAAGCCCGCAAGGCTGCAGCCAAGGCCGCCAAACAGAATCCCGAGAACGAAGAGGAAACACTCGAGGCCTTGGAAGGAGACAACAGTTTGGAAGCTGCCGAGTACCGGTGGAAATCTCGCATGAACCGCATGTCTCAGCATGATCGGGCCCGTCAAATTGCCCTGTATCTTTTGATCTGGGGTGAAGCCAACCAGGTCCGATTCCTGCCAGAGTGCATCTGTTTCATCTTCAAGTGTGCCGACGATTACTATACCTCGCCGGAATGTCAGGCCCGCGTTGAACCGGTGGAGGAATTCACCTATCTGAATGAGATCATTACTCCTCTATACCAGTACTGTCGAGACCAGGGATATGAAATCATGGACGGCAAGTACGTTCGTCGTGAGCATGATCACAACAAAATCATTGGTTATGATGATATGAACCAGCTGTTCTGGTACCCGGAGGGTATTGAGCGGATAGGGTTCGAGGATAAGACTCGTCTGGTCGATGTTCCCATCGCCGAGAGATGGCCCAAGTTGAAGGACGTACAGTGGGACAAGGCCTTCTTCAAGACTTACAAGGAAACGCGCTCCTGGTTCCATATGATCACCAACTTCAACCGTATCTGGGTTATCCACCTGGGTTCCTTCTGGTTCTTCACTGCTTACAACGCCCCAACCCTGTATACCATCAACTACCAGCAGCAGGTTGACAACAAGCCACCCACGCCTAAATATCTCGCCGCGGTTGGTTTCGGTGGTGCTCTTGTTTCCTTCATCCAGATTCTAGCCACCATTTTTGAGTGGATGTACGTTCCTCGACGATGGGCTGGAGCGCAGCACCTTCGAAAGCGCTTTATGTTCCTCCTCCTCATGTTCATCATCAACCTGGCTCCTGGTATCGTGATATTCAGTATCTTGCCCATGCTGGGAATGGCAAAGAAAACCGAAGATGGCATTGGCCTGGCTCTCGGTATTGTCCACTTCGTTATTGCAGTCCTGACAGCTGCTTTCTTCGCAATCCAGCCACTGGGCGCGCTATTCGGCAACTACATGAAGAAAGGTGGACGGCAATATGTTGCCAGCCAAACATTCACAGCTAGTTTCCCTCGTCTTCAAGGTAACGACATGTGGATGTCATATGGCCTATGGGTCTGTGTGTTTGGTGCCAAGTTGGCGGAATCCTACTTCTTCTTGACGCTATCTTTCAAGGATCCCATCCGCATCTTGTCTCCAATGCAGATCCATCAGTGTACCGGCGCGCAATACATCGGCAACAAACTTTGCCACCGACAGCCTCAGATTCTCCTGGGCTTGATGGCCTTCATGGACTTGACACTCTTCTTCCTGGATAGTTACCTGTGGTACATTATTTGCAACACAATCTTCTCCGTGGCCCGATCCTTCTACCTGGGTGTGTCAATTTGGTCACCGTGGAGGAACATCTTCTCACGACTTCCGAAGCGTATCTACTCAAAGGTGCTCGCCACTACCGACATGGAGATCAAATACAAGCCGAAGGTTTTGATCTCACAGGTTTGGAACGCTATCATCATTTCCATGTACCGTGAGCATCTGCTGGCTATCGACCATGTGCAGAAGCTGTTGTATCACCAGGTTCCCTCCGAGCAGGAAGGAAAGCGTACCCTCCGGGCCCCGACCTTCTTCGTCTCACAGGAAGATCAGTCTTTCAAGACTGAGTTCTTCCCTCAGGGAAGCGAGGCAGAGCGCCGCATCTCGTTCTTTGCCCAATCGCTCTCTACACCCATGCCCGAACCTCTCCCTGTTGACAACATGCCCACGTTCACTGTCTTGATTCCCCACTACAGTGAAAAGATCCTTCTCTCTCTCCGTGAGATTATCCGTGAAGATGAGCCGTACTCCCGTGTGACTTTGCTGGAATACCTCAAGCAGCTGCACCCCCACGAGTGGGATTGCTTCGTCAAGGACACCAAGATTCTGGCCGATGAGACCTCGCAGTTCAACGGTGATTACGAAAAGCCCGAGAAAGACGTTGCCAAGAGCAAGGTTGATGATCTTCCTTTCTACTGCATCGGTTTCAAGTCCGCCGCTCCTGAATATACCCTGCGCACCAGAATCTGGGCTTCCCTGCGATCTCAGACCTTGTACAGGACTGTGTCGGGTTTCATGAACTACAGCCGTGCTATCAAGCTTCTTTACCGTGTCGAGAACCCCGAGGTTGTCCAGATGTTTGGTGGTAACTCCGAGAAGCTTGAGCGCGAGCTCGAGCGTATGGCTCGCCGCAAGTTCCGCATCTGTGTCTCCATGCAGCGCTATGCCAAGTTCAGCAAGGACGAACGTGAGAACACCGAATTCCTGCTCCGCGCTTACCCCGACCTGCAGATTGCATACCTGGATGAGGAGCCACCCGTCAACGAAGGCGAAGAACCCCGTCTGTACTCGGCCTTGATCGATGGTCACTGTGAACTTCTTGAGAACAACATGCGGAAGCCCAAGTTCAGAATTCAGCTTTCTGGAAACCCTATTCTCGGAGATGGAAAGTCTGACAACCAGAACCATGCAATCATCTTCTACCGTGGTGAATATATCCAGCTCATCGATGCCAACCAAGACAACTATCTTGAAGAATGCTTGAAGATTCGCAGTGTCCTGGCCGAGTTCGAGGAGTTGACCACCGACAATGTTTCTCCGTACACACCCGGAATCGCTTCGCCCGAGGAAACCCCCGTTGCTATCCTTGGAGCCCGTGAATACATTTTCTCCGAGAGCGTCGGTGTCCTGGGTGATGTTGCCGCCTCCAAGGAACAAACGTTCGGTACACTCTTCGCTCGTACACTTGCTCAAATCGGTGGTAAACTGCACTACGGTCACCCTGATTTCTTGAACGCCACTTTCATGACCACCCGTGGTGGTGTCTCCAAAGCCCAGAAGGGATTGCACCTGAACGAGGATATTTACGCTGGTATGAATGCCGTTCTCCGTGGAGGTCGCATTAAGCATTGTGAATATTATCAGTGTGGTAAGGGTCGTGATCTCGGTTTCGGATCCATTCTCAACTTCACCACCAAGATTGGTACTGGTATGGGCGAACAGATGCTGTCCCGAGAGTACTACTATCTCGGTACCCAGCTGCCCCTTGATCGCTTCCTCTCGTTCTACTATGCTCACCCTGGTTTCCATTTGAACAACATGTTCATTATGCTTTCTGTCCAAATGTTCATGGTCGTCCTGATCAACCTCGGCGCGCTGAAGCATGAGACCATCATGTGCCGTTACAACTCCGACTTGCCTATTACCGATCCTCTTGTGCCGACTCTTTGTGCCAACCTGATCCCAGTTCTTAACTGGGTGGACCGCTGTGTTATCTCCATTTTCATCGTGTTCTTCATCTCGTTCGTCCCTCTTGCCGTCCAAGAGTTGACAGAGAGAGGAGTGTGGCGCATGGCTACTCGTCTGGCCAAGCACTTCGGTTCGTTCTCGTTCATGTTCGAAGTGTTCGTTTGTCAGATCTACGCCAACGCCGTGCACCAGAACTTGTCTTTTGGAGGTGCGCGATACATTGGTACCGGCCGTGGTTTCGCAACGGCTCGTATCCCATTCGGTGTCCTCTACTCACGATTCGCTGGTCCTTCAATTTACTTGGGTGCTCGCCTTCTGTTGATGCTGTTGTTCAGTACCACAACGGTCTGGACTCCCGCTCTGATTTGGTTCTGGGTGTCTCTACTCGCGCTGTGCATTTCGCCTTTCCTGTTCAACCCACACCAGTTTGCGTGGAACGACTTTTTCATCGATTACCGCGACTATATCCGCTGGCTTTCTCGCGGTAACTCCCGGTCCCATGCTTCCTCTTGGATCGGCTTCTGTCGCCTTTCGCGTACTCGCATCACTGGTTACAAGCGGAAGCTTCTTGGTGTTCCATCGGAAAAAGGCTCTGGTGATGTCCCCAGAGCGCGAATCACCAACATCTTCTTCAGCGAAATCATTGCGCCCTTGCTCGGCGTTGCTGTGACACTGATTCCATACCTCTACATCAACTCCCGAACCATGTATTCCGATGATGTCAAATGGGCCGCGAATCCCATCCTCCGTATTGCGATCGTCGCTTTCGCTCCCGTCGGTATCAATGCCGGTGTCGCGGGCATGTTCTTCGGTATGGCTTGCTGTATGGGCCCAGTGTTCAGCATGTGCTGCAAGAAGTTCGGTGCTGTCCTCGCCGCTATCGCCCATGCTATCGCCGTGATTGTATTCCTGATTATCTTCCTGGCTATGTTCTTCCTTGAATCCCTCAGTTGGGCCCGTACCATCTCAGGAATGATCGCTGCCATGGCTCTCCAGCGATTCATCTACAAGGTGATCATTTCTCTCGCATTGACTCGTGAATTCAAGAACGATCAATCCAATATTGCTTGGTGGACCGGAAAATGGTATAACATGGGTTGGCACTCTCTTTCTCAGCCCGGACGTGAATTCCTGTGCAAGATCACCGAACTCGGTTATTTCGCCAATGACTTCTTCCTTGGCCACATTCTCTTGTTCGCCATGCTCCCGGCCCTTGCCATCCCCTATGTCGACACCTTCCATTCGGTCATCCTGTTTTGGCTGCGCCCAAGGTACGTATCTCTTTACCCTGGTTTCAACATCTGTACTAACGAGAGATGCTTCTAGCTCTCAAATTCGCCCTCCCATCTATTCTCTCAAGCAGTCCAAACTCCGCAAGAGACGCGTTGTCCGCTTCGCCATTCTCTACTTTGTCATGCTTGTCATCTTCGTCGTTATTATCGCTGCGCCTGTCGTCATGCGGAACACGGGACAATTGGATAGCGTCCTGAAGGGCGACCTGTGGAAGAGCCTCGGTGTATCCAAGACCAACGCAGTTGGCCTCCTGCAGCCACTTGATCGCGGACTCAATGATACCGTCTCCTGGTACACCGGATCTAACATCCCTAAGGGCTACTCCTCGGGCAGCATCCCGGCAGCCTCGGAGGGCACCGGCGTGTGGTCCATCTAATCGCTTCGGCGAAACGACATCGGAATGCTTTGTACAAAGTTATGCGTTTACTAAAATTCGCTGCATTTTTCTGAACTCACGGGCGCACAATTTGATCTTAATGGATGGTTGCTTCCAAATATTGTTTGTGGAATGACACTTGTATGAAGGAGTCTTCCAAGTCATCCTCGGGGGTTTACCTTCGTTTTTCCAGCTTTCTTTGCTTGTTTTATTTTACACTTCTACCGGAATTAAATTGCATTGCTTTCGAGAAATCCTCCTTGACAATACTCAAGTTGTAGTCCCTAAATTCAATCAAACAATCTCCCAAGAACCTGCAATGCCTGTGGCCGAACGCATATGTCACGTGACACGGAGGTTCCCAGGGCTCCGAGCCCCCCGTTTCATCTTCCCTCCATCATACACACCTATCTCTCGCGTCTCTCTTTAACCTATTGCGTTTCTGGTATCTCGCTGGCCTGGCGCACCCACAACTCGCGCGTTTTCCAACCGTCCGCCATGGATCTCCAGGAGACCCAGCGTATCCTTTCCATATACCTGCATGAACTCGCGGATCTATTTCACCGTGTGCCTGGTTCCGCAATCCTCCTCCGCTACGTGAAATCAAGCTACCAAGATGACCCAATTCGTTCTGCCGTTGAACTTTTCCTCTTCCTTTTCGCCGTGCGATATCTACTAGCGCCCAAGTATTCGACTAAACCGGGCGTCGTACCACTCACGGAAGATGAGATTGATGACCTTGTGGACGAATGGACCCCAGAGCCCCTCGTCGGGAGCCCGACGACGTTGGAGGAGATGGAAGTTGATAAACGCACCGTCATAGTCGGGTATTGTACCCCAATCGTCCCCATCGCTTCAGCCTGGCGTACTCAGCGGACATTTTACTGACAGATGAAATTGGATCTGCAGTCCCGTAGGCCCCAAATCGAAACTGGCCAACGGCCGCACCGTTACAAACCTTGGCTCCTTCAATTTTTACAACTTCAATACGAATGAGTCCCTCAAGGAACAGGCAATCCAGACACTCCGCGCTTATGGAGTCGGTCCCTGCGGACCCCGTGGTTTCTACGGCACACAGGATGTTCACATGAAGACAGAAGATGATGTGGCGGCGTTCATAGGGACCGCGGCTTGCATTATGTACTCCCAAGCCTTCTCCACAATTTCCAGTGTTATTCCTGCCTTCTCGAAGCGTGGAGATATCATCGTCGCAGATAAGGGGGTTAGCTTTGCAATTCGCAAGGGTATTCAGATCTCTCGAAGCATTGTCCGGTGGTATGAGCATAATGACATGGAGGATCTGGAGCGGGTGCTCGCGAAGGTCACCAAGGAGCAAGCCCGGAAACCCCTGACTCGCAGATTTATTATTACGGAGGGTTTATTTGAGTCTTACGGTGACATGGCGGACTTGCCCAAGATCGTATGTGACCCCGTTAACTTAAGTCATGTTACCAATCATTTTACCCGTGCTTACAACTGTCGCAGATTGAACTCAGACTCAAGTACAAGTTCCGTCTGATCCTTGATGAAACCTGGTCCTTTGGTGTTTTGGGACGCACTGGCCGTGGTATCACGGAGCACCAGAACGTCGATGCTGCCGAAGTTGATATGATTGTGGGGTCACTGGCTGGTCCCCTAGTTGCTGGTGGCGGCTTCTGTGCTGGTTCAGAGGAGATTGTTCACCACCAGCGTATTTCGGCCGCTGCATATACCTTCTCCGCTGCGCTTCCCGCTCTGCTCTCGACTACCGCCAGTGCCACTATCAACATCCTTCAGAACAACCCTGAGACAGTGTCACAACTTCGGGAACTCACAAAGGCCATGCGGGCTCAGTTGGATCCCCGGAGTGACTGGGTTTACTGCACCAGCGCGCCTGAGAATCCTATCCTGATCCTGGTCATCAAGCCGGAGGTTGTGGCTGCTAAGCGGCTCACACCAGACGACCAGCAGTTCTTGCTACAAGATGCAGTCGACGAGGTACTTACTATACATTGTCTCCCATTATAACCCTCTTTGAGTCCATCTCTAATTTTCTCGCAGTCTCTCGCCAACGGTGTTCTAATCACGCGACTGAAGACCCTCGAGGACAACTTCGAGCCCAAGCAGGTTGTCCCGGCAGCCCTGAAGGTGTGCGTCACTACCGGTCTCACCAAGAAAGAGATTGAAAAGGCGGGAACAATCATTCGACATGCGATTACCAAGGTGATGAGCAAGAGGAAGTAATTCCTTCTTTTGCCTCTTAGCTTCTGGTCCTGACCAGATATCCGATGACTGCTCACGCCCACTATGACTTCGGCATCTATCGATTCTCTCTTCTCCTCAGTCGACCTACGCCCTAATGCCCCTTCAATACTTGTATTGTTACCTTGTCGATATACATTCTTATTGCATGCCTTGCACAGGCCCGCCTTTTTCTCTCTTCGTTGGCGGTATGATTCTTTACCTGTGCATGGCTTTAGGTTGTTTAATACTATTCTTCTGTCCTTGGCTCTTTGCTTCAAGGATGTGTCTATTTTTTTCATACATTATTCAGACCCGGAACCCCGTTTGTCCTATGGAATGGACGGTATTGCATCATGTTCCGATTTATTTGCTTTTTCTTTTTTACTTTCACTATAGTAGTATCCACGGCCACAAGGTCGAATCGTCTGCCAGTCAGATATCACAGAATCCAGAATTCAAATGTCCCCTCACCGTTCATTTGGTGGTCCTGAGCATCATCAGCAACCGAAAGCCTAATATGTCCGGGCCAGGCTTCAACCCTAGAACTGCCCCTTCCCCCGGCCCCTTCCAATGTCTCTCAATAATATCAGATACTTCTGGCCAGCATTCTATGTCGCATTCTTAACGAATCCCTCTGTGTCTCCGAGACACTCCTGAGAATGTGCCCCGCATTCCATCTACTCCATCATCAAGAGCATTCCCGGTCCATCTCCAACTTCGAGCTCTTGTATGATGTCCCGAACCAAGATCTCTCTGCCGAGGAAATCGGAGGCCAAAGGGGTCCAACCAAGCCAATAGGCATGTTTGGAAATTGGAAACTCCCAGATTCCATTCCACATGTCCTCCCCAGATCGAGGCGCTATGCTTGGCTATCCTTGCCTTTACATGCTCTGCTAATAAGTCCACGTAGGTGGAACTCCGTGCTCGAGTCTGTTAGAACGGTTATAATGGGTCCGATCGGCACCATATGCGTGGGTTTCCTTTTCTAGATGATTGCAAAGTTACTCATGTTATGATCGCCGTCGACTAAGTTCAAAGACTAAGTTCAGACCACTTCACTCGAGGGATTTACAGATCAGCTTTCCTAGGAAGAATTCAGCTGGAAATGAAGCGCCTGAGCAAGGCGCTTGTTGGCTTGCTACTCGCATGTGGTGTTTGCGCCAAAGCTGGTGGTAAGAACATCATTGTTCATCCTTGGATATAATCTCATGTTTATACTGGATTTTGCTGATTTGCCATAGTTGAGAAACAACCTCGTGGAGATGTCGCCCAACTACCCTTTACCAAAGAGGTAGTCGTCTGGGTCAATGAGAAGGGAGAGCGTATCAGCACGGAAACTCACTACGTTCAGGCCTTGACCCCTGCACTACACGAGAATGTTAGTAGATAGAACTGTCCCCGAAGAAGAGAAGAGATATTTATCTCCCAGCAAAAGCCAGCCCTAACTCCTCCATCAAAGCAACCCCCAATATCAATCCCAGGCACGGATGGGTCCGGTATAGGACCGGCACATGTTCTATCCAAGAACAACGATGATATGAACGACCACCATATCCCAGCCAAAGGAAAGCCCAAGGAGCTGCAACACCCACATGCCCACCCCAAACCGCCCGTTCCTCATCCCTATCCTCACAAGCACCCGCACCCGCACCCGCACGCCCACTTCGGTATCTCCTACTCTCCATACAAAGCAGACCGCACCTGCAAGAACCAAGAAGAAGTGAACCAAGACATAGACCGAATCTCCGAATACTCCTTCGTCCGCATCTACGGCACAGACTGCGACCAAACGAAAACAGTAACCAACGCCGCACGACGACACAACATGCGCGTTTTCGCCGGCGTCTACGACCTAACCAATTTCCCAGGAAGCCTCAGCGCCTTCGGCGACGCAGTAACAGGCCCGGACGGCAAAAAAGACTGGTCAATCTTCCACACGATCGCCGTCGGCAATGAGCTTGTAAACGCCGGCACCAACTCCGCCGGCGACGTCGTGGCCGCCGTGCAAAAAGCACGCTCCGTGCTCCGTGCCCAGGGCTACAAAGGCCCCGTCGTCACAGTAGATACCTTCTCCGTCCTACTCGACCACCCGGAACTATGCCATGTCTCCGACTACTGCGCTGCAAACTGCCATGCTTTCTTCGATGCTACTCAGCGGCCTGAGGGTGCGGGTGCGTATGCGCTCGAGCAGGCGCGTAGTATCTCTGCGAGAGCGGGTGGGAAGCGTACTATGATTACGGAGTCTGGGTGGCCGCATGCTGGGGATGCGAATGGGGTTGCTATTCCTTCGGCGAAAAATCAGGATGCGGCTATTGCGAGTTTGAGGAAGAGTTTTGATCACCGGAGGGAGGATTTGGTGCTTTTTACTGCTTTTGACGATCTGTGGAAGGAGGATAACCAGTTTACCTTCAATGCGGAAAAGTTTTGGGGATTCATAGGGGGTTTGTAGAGAACGAAAGCTCTGTACAAACCCATATGGTGGGTGGTTCATTTCCTTTTTGGTTTCTTTTCCTCCAGTCAAGCTAGGGATTTAGGGCTGGCTTTTGGTCTTTTTCTTTCGATGGATTCTTCGTGTACATACATTACTTTTGGAATAGCATTACAGTCGAATGATGAAGAACGATGTATTAACATGATGCTTGAGATGGTTTCGCTGATGATATTATGATACATGATAAGTCTACACTCTATACATTAAAGCAACCTGTGCAAGATAACCCAAGAGCTCAGCGGGGGAAAGCCCGAGTAGCCTGACGCTGCCACGCCTCTTCTTCTGAACGCGCCTCGATCTGATCCATCCACCCATCTTTACGGGTGAGCTCATGGAATGCCTCCTTGTTAGACGGCAAGTCCCAGAAGAAAGTCTTCTCACTTGGGGATTTCCGATGAGCCTCCACGTCCCGGCCTTGGCGAATGATAAGTCCGGTCAACATACCGCGGGACTTGCTGCTCGGGTTGATGCCCAGCTGGTTCATCTCACGGAGGATAGATACCACAGCGGGAAGATCCTTGCATACTCGCCAGTGGTAGTGGATCAATTCATCGTATAGGCCAGATGAAGCACCGAGGAAAGCAGAGACACGGCCGTAGCCTTTGATAGTCGGGCGGAACTGGGGGATGAGCGGGGAATCGCGGAAGTGAGTGTTCAGCAGGCGGAAGGCGACCAAGAGGGTCTTCGGGTATAGAGATACCACGACGGGGGCGACTGGGACGACGGCTGGGACTCGGAGAGGTCCTGACGACCGAGTGTGTGGTTTGGACTGGTCTGTTGTGCTCAGATTCTCTGGGTCTGAAGCCTCCTCGAGAGATTGCTCGTCCAGGTGGCGCAGCATGGAGAAGATGCGCTCTTTGCATACCTCCCACACACCCAGGTCGCCCTTGCCATCCTCGATGGCTTGGAAAAGTGCGAATTCGATGTGCTCTGATTCTGATTTGACGACGATCTCAATCGCCCTCCGCAGGCTGACGGTTACTTCGGCAGCACTGGCTGTGGCGGGCTCGGAGTAGCCCAGATCACGGAGATAGATTCGCTTTGGACCTTGATTCTCCGCTGGGACTTGTTCTTCCGTTTTTGACTTTTCTTGTCTCCGATGAGAAGAATAGTCGTCCTTCTGCTGCTCCTTAACTTTTAAAGCCGCCTTCTTTTGCCTGGGGTCTTTGAGCAGATTGTTGAATACCGACACGAGCTCGGCCATCTCCGCCTTCTTCTCCTCGCTCATTGGCTTCATTGAGCTCGCCTCGGTAGTCTCCCCATCGTGTTTAAATCCAAGCTGCTCTAGCAGTCCTCCAAATACCATTTTCTCCTGGTTTGTGATCTTCGGTGCTGTTTTCGTTGTCTTCTTCACCGCAGATGGTCTGAGACTAGGCCTTTGGGATACAGATGCTGCTCGTTTCTGTAGGTAGCTTCGTCGCGGTTTTGGAGCTACCTCACTCGTTGAGCTGGAGGCAATTGACTGTTCAGAAGTATTTTGACTGTCGTCCTCCGCTGATGCTTTGTTCTCCGTCGCATCATTGGCCTCGGCGTTGGTCTGAATGGAAAAAGAGCGCGGGAAACGGCGATTAAATTGTTTTCGGGCCGCGGACGAGAGTGGCGTAAGTGTTCGAGTGTGGTATAGGAAAGGAGCTGTAGAAGTGCTTCTTGAGAGGAAGCATAGCTGGGTAATATTTGTTGCCATTGCCAAGTCGTTAGGTCTGCAGTTGCGCAGCCTTGTTCGTGCACTTCTCAGAGTAAATCCAATCTTGATAGAGCTTACTTCTATCTTCTCTTCCACCTGTTCAAACCTTGCAACTTGTATCCAAAAAAGAGAAACGACAAGAAGATTACTTCGTCTCTTTTTTCACAAGCACGGGCTTATCGGCGATCAGCTTTCCGCAAAGTCACATGATGTCGTGTAACCGGTCCACGCGTGTCGAGGACGTGCCTCGCACCCCCGAGGCGCAAACTGCATACGAATCAAGCACGCCCGAAGACCCCGAAACCAACATGCCAGGGAAAAGTGAGTTGTCGGAATTTGAACAGCAGCGTTTGGCGAACATTGCAGAGCGCGATGCGCTGTTGAAAAAACTTACTCTCGAATCTCAATCCTCGGGGCTCTTCGCAAGCCCCAAGACTTCCGGCACCAATGGCGCAAAACCGAAAAAGCGCCCAACTCCTAAGGTGAAAACCGAGGAAGAGGCCGTTACGCCTCGGCGGACATCCTCACGCCTCAAGGGCATTGCAGCCGAAAGTGAAGTAGCAAAGCGCAAGGCCGACGACGAGTATGAGGCAATGCGCGAAGCGGATAGACTCAAGAGGATGCGCCGGACAGACTCGTTCAGCCAGGCGGATATGTTTGTTTCGGGCCAAAAGCTGAGCGCCGATAGCTTGATCGGCGTAGATGTCATCACCAAGGGTGTTGCGAAACCCTATGAAAGGACCTTCGGAGACGACGAGATTGAGAAAACAACGGACAAAGATCTGAAGGCCCTTCGCGAGGAGATGAATGGGCTCCAATTGTGGGAATCCTGGGACCCTCAACGTAATGACTATACTCTCTATGTTGACAACCTACCATTCTAACGCATTCTCGACCATTACAGGCATCAAGATTACCCCGGAGCGTGTATACAGCATGGCCTTTCACCCGTCGGAGTCTAAACCTCTCATCTTCGCGGGCGACAAGCTGGGCCATCTGGGCATGTTGGATGCCTCTCAGGAAAAGCCATTGGCGGGCGAAGACGACGACGAAGATGACGATGACCCAGACCCAGTCCTCACCACCCTCAAGCCACATACCCGGACCATCAGCGCAATGATGGTCAACCCATCAAAGCCAACACACCTGTACACAGCCAGTTATGACAGCTCCATTCGATCCCTGGACTTGGAGAAGATGGTGTCTTCAGAGACCTATGCCCCCGAGTCCACCAACATCGACGAGGCACTTTCCGGAGTAGACATGGCACCCGATGATCCGAACACCTTGTACTGGACTACATTGCAAGGTGGATTCGGGCGGTATGACACCCGAACGCCAAGAAAAGACAGTAACGTGTCCAGCTGGGAACTCTCCGAGAAGAAAATCGGGGGCTTCACCTTGTGTCCTTCCCAGCCCAATTACTTCGCCACGGCTAGTCTGGATCGATTCCTGCGGTTATGGGACTTGCGCAAACTCTCGCCGGATGATCCCACTCCAGTAGCTGAACACGAAAGCCGGCTGTCAGTCTCCCACGCAGCTTTCAATGCTGCTGGGCAGATTGCGACGTCGTCATACGATGACACGTTGAAAATATACGACGTTGGTGCAAAGGGCCTTTCTTCGTGGAAGCAGGGACACAAGCTTGGAGAAAAGGACTTTGTCCCCGATACGGTTGTCCGCCACAACTGCCAGACTGGCCGCTGGGTGACCATGTATGATTATCGCTTCTTCCCTTATGTTTCCTCCCTTTTGTGTTTGCCGAAGCGCGAAGCCCTAACTTTCTTATAGTCTCCGTCCTCAATGGCAGCTGAACCCGCAGTCTCCCATCCAGCGGTTCTGCATTGGCAATATGAACCGTTTTGTCGATGTGTACAGTAGCAGTGGTGACCAGCTCGCCCAGCTTGGTGGCGACGGCATCACCGCTGTTCCTGCTGTGGCTGTATTCCATCGTAGCAAGAACTGGGTTGCTGGGGGCACCGCTAGTGGCAAGCTCTGCTTATGGAAGTGATGTATTCTTCGCTGATATCTTTACTGCTGTTTCTTGCAGCATGTCGCTGCACAGCTTATTTGCTAATTGTTTTGATATGTGTTTCGATCTTCTTTCGAAGCGGTGTTGTGGGAGGGGTGTTGCCTAGGGTTCTGTTTAACCCCTACTGTCTTGTTATGGCCAAAGGTGACATTTGATATGTGTTCTGATCCGATGTACAGAGGTACTCAATGAACAGCATCTGATGTTGCCATTTCTATCTAATAACAGAGTTACAAGCACTGCAATTGTGTATCAACTTTCCAAAACGAAAACACCAATCCATTCCATCTATTGGAAGAATATAAAAAGAGTAAAAGGTATTTACACGATGGCCACCATCTCCAAGGGAAATCCAAACACAAAAGGATCAAATGATTCCTCAGCACGACGAAAAAGGAGAAAAACACAAGAGCCTCAGCCGAGTTCAAAATCAGATCGTGTTCTTTTTTTCCCTTTCCCAAAAAATCCAGATCCTTACTTTTCAGCTCTCTTTGTTTTATCTTAGAGCTGGGCTGGGGGAGATGTGTATAAGGGAGGGGGCCATGAAACACACAATCAAAAGAAGGAATGGGTATCAACACCATGACACATGCTTTAGAGGAGAACATAGACATATAGATGACCAAGAAGAACAAAACTCGAGGAGGCAAGATGGAAAGGGGGAGTTGAGAGAGAGAGAAGGGGAGAAAAGAGGAACGTTGAAATCATGAGCACATGGAAAGAGGTAGGAGAGGAAGAACAAAATCAAAAACGTGCAAGGATAAAAGGAGATTGCATGGGCAGACATTGGTGCATTAAGATTCATTGCGTAGATCCTCGTGCGAGTGGTTTTGATTCTGGTCACGGTCCTTGGCCTTGCGTCGGGAGGGTGCAGGAACAAAGTCAAAGAAGCGGTACTTGCTCGAGGAGGACTCTTTCGTGACGCTGGCCCTGCGTGCCTTGGAGGAATCGGAGTTCTCGAGCGAGTAGGTCGAGGAGTTCTTCGAGCTTCCGGTGCTGTCGCGTGGGTCGGACCAACGTGGGATGGAGAATGGAATGCGGCTTTGGTCCCAAGTCGCCGATGATGAGCTTGGGGGTGTGTCATCCTCGGCATCGGGGACGTGGTCAGTGGACCGGCGGGGAAGTGCAGGACGCGTAGCAAAGTAGCCAATCGAATTGCGATGGCTGCTTGGGGCCGGTGCAGTACTAGTTGACGTTTCTGGCGCCGGGGTACTGGGTTTGCTTGAGCTTTCGTCGTAGAAGGTTACGGGTCGTTCCATCGAATCCACCAGTGCTTCCCATTTGATCTCAAGGTTCCCATTTGGCCGCTCGGCTTGCTCTGCTCGTCTGAGACACTCCCCAGTGCGTGCCTGCAAGCGAAGGGCTTCTTTCTGGAACTTAGCCAGGCTAACGTCCAGCTCGGTCAATTCGTTGAGTCGTTCGGGGGAGATGTCAAGCCAGACACGTATCAAGTTTGCGAAGGAGCGAGCATAGTCAATGAGAAATGGAAGGCTAGGGAATCCCTCACGCGATGTGGGCGGCAACCGCCCAAGGATTTGGATGGGAGTGGTGTAGGAGGGTGTGACGACAGGAACTGGTCGGTCGGCGGGGATAGCACAAACCGAATCAACAAAGTCCTTGAATTCCGAGCGATGAGCGACGAGGAATTTGTTCATCGGTTCCATCCAAGGTTCTTTATTGCCGAATGTTGTCATATTGGCCAGACCCTGCAAAGCTTTGGCAATGAGGGTCAAAGTTCGCTGTGCACGAGGACGAGGGTGATCTGGAGGTGGTTAGCAAAAAGAAAAAAAAAAAAAAAAAAACACAAAGATACGGGCGTATTCTATACCTTTCAAGAGGCCGAAAAGCTTCGGGTTCAGAATGGCCGGGCAGAAAAAGCGTAGGAACAGGAAACCAGAAACACTACTGTACGTCACAGACCGGAGGAAGTCACCATAGCGATCGTCTGCACATGCCCTAACATGCCGGAAGATGCGGCGCAGTTCTGGAGGACACCTCGACGCAGATCCCGCAATGGAGTTCCACACGCTTGTAGTGAGGGCTGTAAGGTTTCGCCAGTTGCGATCAAGATCCTCATGGCGTGGAACTCGAGATGGATCGACTTCGCATTCCGGATCGCTCTCATCGATATCACGTAGTCGTTCCGCGATAGTCTCCTCCAAATACTGCTTGCCCAAACGACGCATGTGAAGATCGAGGGCCTTGGTTAGAAGTGAGTTTCCACGAAACAAGAGGTTAGCCTCCACAGTGGCCGTCCTTCCCATGTCCCTGACAAGGACCTCGCGCTCTTGACTAGTCTCCTGTGAGTTGTTCGAATGAATCCTCGTCGTATACCTCAGCCGGTTGGTGGTGGATTCTTTGTGGACCCCATCGATTTCATCTTCAACCAAGGCTGAGATCCATTCCACCGTTGACCCCGAGACCTGGTAGATGTTCAAAAGCATCTCGGCCAGGTGATTTAGCTCCGATGACATCAGTTGTGCTATGTTTATTGTGAGGCCATTGGTGAAGGAGTGGAGAAGTTCCGACATCGCCGAGTACTCATCGGACATCAAGACAACGGTTTCCTCCATCCGGGCTCTCATGAACATCTCGCCAATTGCCTGGTCTTGATTATCCAGGATAGGCCACCACTTTTCGATATCCACGCCGGCTTCCAATTCTTCAAGTCGCAGGTCTACCCGTCCGAAGATGATGTCATTTGCAGAAATCTCGATCTCATCCAGCATGTTCATAGCACTCACATCTTGATTGGGTGCGTATGTTCCGTTGGCGACAAGTGTCCAGTCTCTCTGTGTCGGATTAAGAGTTTTGACGAGGATAGAGGCTTGTGATAGTACTGGCGGCAGATCAGGGAAGAGGAAATCTTCCCGCCAGAAAGGATTCATGGTGCGATATTTCACAGCAGTCTTGCCACGAATTTCCCCATCTAGAAGCACCTCCGTGTAATAGTCGCTGGCCTTCGAGCTTGAGACAGGCATGCCATGTGATCTTGATGCCTTTCGGCTCCGGGGAGTGTCTTCCTCTCTGGCACGAAACAGCTTCGCCTCCACAATTTTCAAGCTCAAGAATCGTTCAATCCGGAACATGTCTTTGGTCGAGGGTGGGTCGGTGGTCTCAGCTTCTGGCGTTTTATCGGGATCCTCTCCCTGAGACACAGGACCGTAAAGTTCTGGGATTGTGAATGCGCGGAGAAGCACAAACCATACCTCAAAGAGAACGCGGCTTTCAAGAGCAAGGTATATAGGCCGCAGGTTGGAATCGGATACTGGGTGTGCCGTATATTGAGGGTAGATAGCAATGCAAAACTCATCATCCAACACCGAGGGGTCCAGTTGCTGAATAGCGCAGCGCGATAATTGAGATAACTGCACACACGCCAGGAGAGCCACGTCGGATTCCGTGTAGAGTTTAAAAAAGCCGTTTTCCTGTAGTGTGCAGCTCACCTTCTGCCATGAGGAAGAAAGGGCCCTTGACTGTCTGTACGTGGACACGCGGCGTCCGGACACCGGCATTGCACCGGAAGCAGACGGCTTGTCCCATAGAAGCATCTTGCCAACTTTGATGATAGTTGCATCCTTTTGTGCCGCACTTTCCGAGTTGCGTCGACGTTCGGGAATCCGGCGGTCTCCAATCACAACCTCTTGAGGCTTTGTCATCTTGTTCTGAACACCTTTGGGCCGAATTGGTTGCCAGCAAAGTAGAGCCGCAAGCCAGGAATCAAAGGTCTCGTTCACGTGAGGTCGCAGTTGTATCCCAAGCCCAGAGGTAAATGTGTGGACGCTCAGATAGGTGCATTGGAGCTCAGGATCCCACAGTGTACGAACTCGACAACCACGTAGATCGGGAATCAACGTTTTGGCCAATGCCGGCTCCCCCTTGGCTTGGTAAATGAGACTTCCAGTAGCGACGTTAATGGCGCAGTATCCGGATGTCCAGGCAGTGGTCGAGGCTGTTCGAAAGGATAGGATTCCATGCATTCTACCACAGGTAGTCTTCATCAACTGCAGGATCTTTGTTGCTTCCGCGCCCGAGAGGGGTGAGGAAAACGAGTCTTGATTTTGTGCTCCACCGGCGACCAGGCCGGCAGCTTTACTCAGTCGATGGCGAGGGACGGTCTGGCTGCTGTATTTCGGGGTCTCAATCGACGGAAAACCGATGGATGACGAGGGATCTTCAGGCAATTTTGGTTGAGACGGACTGGCTGTGTTAATTGACCCGACCCGCGTTCGAGCTTTGAAGGTGCTAGGGGTGATGTCGTTGCGTTGCTCCTCAGCTGCCGTTGTCCGCGATCGCGCCCGTTGACTCCTTGCTTCCGCCGGGGGATCTTCTTCGCCTGCCCCAGATGAGTGCTTGTTGAAATCTCGGCGACGTTCGGGTTCGTTGGGCCGTGGTCGTACGGTATTTCGAGGCGAAGAGGAAGCACCCGTGAGGTGCTCCGGTTCGGATAAAGGGGAATGGTTGGCGGGGGAGTGCGACTCTGGCGTCACAGTTCGAATGCTAGTGTCTCGGAAACTGTCGGGATAGACCATACCATGCCGATCCCTAGATGAAGACTTCTTGCTTGCACGCCGTTCCACTGGACGACTGTATAGTGCTTGGTGCATGGAGCTCCGCTTGAACGCGTTCGGATTCTCGGGGTCCATCTCGTTCGGTTATAGACAGCCCCCTCGACAAGCGATGGACACAAAACGAAAATGAAACTCGTCAATATATGAGGAAAGGAGAGAACAGATTCACTCCCTACTCGCGCCCAACACAACCTCCCTCGAAACAATCGGTGAAAGAAGACCTTCTTGGCACCCGACGTATGCGGCACGGCTGCGCTTGTATAATTGAGAGTCGCTTTTTGTCCAGGAAATTGTTATGAGACCACATGGAGTCCAATGAGAGGTTGGGTATCGGGGTCGCACATTCGGTCCAGGCGCCGGAAGAGGGGAAGGAATGGGAGACCAGGACAAAGGAGGCGCGGGTCACCGTCGTTTGTCTGAGAGATGCAGGAGAACCTAGCGAATGCGGTGAGCGTCCAATCCTCCGGCCAGTCGATAGTGATAGTGTCGCTGTCAGTGTCAGTGATAGTCCTTGGGAAAAAGCGACCCGGGAGAAATTGGTGGGAAGGGCGTGATATCATTATTATAGGAGGGAGGGGAGGGGAGGGGAAGCTGAAAGGGTATAGGGATTAAAGAGATGCGCACACACCTTCATCAGTCCCTTTTGAAATTGGGAGGTTTTGATTATGCTCTCTAGGAGGGGTGTTTGTGTGTGCGTATATGTGTCGCGGATTCCAGCAAATGTAGGCCGCTTTGGGACGGGGGCAGAATGAGGGGAAGGGCTTCAAAGAAAAATATTCCCCATAAATGGAGAATCGAGTTGAAATTTCAACGGGAAGATACGGTGAAGATCGCCAACCGCCAGAGGAAAAGAGAAAGAGAGAGAGAGAGAGAGAGATAGAGAGGGGAGGGGGAGGGGAGAGAAAGAAGTGGATAGCGGAGCTGAGTTTGTATAGGGGAAAAATAAATGAGGAATGGCAATGGCAACACTTGACCCTTTTACACATATGGTCTCTGGAGTTTTCTTCAAGTTCTAATATCAGCTATATCTCTTTATTCTATAGAATGTTTTAGGCTACATCGATGACAGCGCAACATGGATGGCATCACCTCCATATACATCCAACATACATCCTAAATTATCCCCAGAGCAAGCTCGGACTATTGATCTGCTCTGTACTCCGTACATGGAGATCCAAATCCCGGCCTTTTAGCTTTCAGCCTTTAACCGAAGATACCGAGTATATATTGCACAAGCAATCGGGGCAAGGGAAGTACCTCAGTATAGTAAATAACGTTTAAGCTGAACTTGAGAACACCAAGATCAATAGCTTTCCCCAATTCACTAGCGTGCATGTTTCCCCCTTCCATTCGGATTCCCGATGGTCTTAAACTGCCGAGAGACTTTCTAGAAGAGATTACTGCATGGCGTCTTTTTCGCTGACTCGCACTGGCTAGTGGACTACCGGACTAGTGGAAATGGGGCCACTAATCTCGAGTCATGGGGGTTATGCTTGAGACATCGGTTTTTGGCCGTGCATCCTATATATTATATGAATTTATTCAAGTCCCGCGGTTCCCAGTTTCCACATACTTGTACTTACGAAATCCGTTTCCGTATGGCCTGTTCTCTGCAATATGCAAACATCCCAACGTGGTGTCCGGGGCGCAGATCCTGGTCCTAACTAGAAGTGGGTACGTACAGAACCTGAGCAAACACTCACGGGAGTACGGAGTAGATACAATATACCGACCTACACAAAGTTGTAGTCGAAGTCTCCTACTAAAACAGATTGAGGGAAATCCCCGAAAGTGGAGCCAAAAATAAGATCTTCGACCAGGATTACAGACTCAGTTCAGATTGAGGATAATGGGTGTGGATATACGTATAAGGACATCTGGTTTTGAGGAATTCAACACAAACTAAGAAATCAACATAACATACCTAGGTAGGAAGATACCAGGATAGCAATAATATAAGCAACTTCTACTGCTTAGGGAAGCCAGTGATCCCAATCTGAGGCTATAAAAGCAACTACTCCACCCACGTCGGAGCTACCTAGCGTAGGAGGATACGGAGGGTTGCCAATGGGGAGGATTACTGGAAGCAAGGCAATGATTTTTTCCATAGAGACTGTACAACATGAAGACTGTTGCTTCAAGGTTATTAATCCCATAAGTCTCCAGAATCAAAATTCCCAATCTCACAGGCTGTCGGCAGCCAGTCGTCCGGCGACATAAGAGACAGACTAGAGTCATTATGAATAACTTCTGAAATCCTTGAGCTATACACACACACAGCCTAAAACAAACTGATGTGCCCAATAAAGGAAGTAGTTATGAGTTCCAATGGGTGCAGAGGATGATAACCTTTGGAAAGCTTAACAGGTGGGCTGCTGACCTGCAGCCCACGTGACTGACTTTTAGATAACTGCCTGAGGCGCCAAGCCCGTTCCCCCTTCTTTATGTCATCATAGCTATCAGGTCTAGGGAATGATCACAGCTCCTGGTGACTGTTACCACGAGGACTAGGTCAGATGCATACTTCTTTATAAGCTGATACAATTATCTCAATCAGGACACATACCCATTTCCCACCCGATAATACTCAGCCTGCTGTATTGATAGCGATCTTCATTACTCCGCATTATCAAGCGTCGCTGGATGGCATTTCATCACCACTATCACTGGCTTCTGAAGCTGTTGCCATGAGTGGTCTGACTGTAGCCTTCAGTCTGATTCAAAATGATGTCTTCTAACATATTATCACGATTCCTACCCCCAACTGGCTCACCATCGGTCTACGAGACCATTCGCCAACATGACGCCGGGTCCGAATACTCTGATCTCGAAGAACGTGCGGGCCTGGTCATAGAAGACCAACAGGAACAATATAGTGACCGGGAACTGGAGGATGCACTAGCCGATGCGCAGGATAGTGAGATAGTCAGCCCCAGCACTGCGTTGCTCAACCAAGCACGGTCGGTCAAGGCACCTGAAGAGCGCGCTTCTCCATCTGGCACCCGCCGTCGCAAGTCGTCTCGGCCTCGGTGGATGGCACAAGAATCGCCACTCGGCTATGAGCTCGATGATCATGATGAAGATGTTCCTCAGTCTCTGCTGGTAGAAGGTCATCACGAAGATCTGAAGTCACGGTTACCTCCTCCTCCCCAGTCTCATAATCGCTCGGATCGACGAAGAACCCCAAGTCCTGGCCCGTCCTCGCGACCTACGGAAGCCCGCTGGAATGAACGAGGAGTCCATCAACAACCACCGCCAAGTGAAAGCGGTCATCCAATAGGGAGATGGCTTACTGGCCAACACCCCGGTCTTGCCAATGTTGACCCTAAGAAGAAAGCAATGTGGCGGTGGGCAAACGTCGAGGATTTGGATAATTTCTTGAAGGATGTCTACGTATACTTCTTAGGCAACGGAATTTGGTCTATTTTGTTGACCCGGGTGCTGAATCTCTTGTAAGCCGATATTAACCCCCTTTTCAAAGAATCATAGGAGAATCTGACAGTACACATAGGACATTTGCATTCGTTGTTGGTTTCTCGACATTCTTAACCAACTGCATTGATTATCCCAAGGTCCGGCGGAGCAAGACTCTGAATGATATCCTCGTGCCCCAATGCACAGCGAATATGTCCGGGTCGTCCACATTTTTGTTGTGGCTCTTCAGCTTCTTCTGGATCGGGAAGCTTTTCCAATACCTACTAGACATCCGCAGGCTCAAACACCTGCATGACTTCTATCTCTACTTGCTCGGCGTTTCAGATGCCGAGGTTCAGACGATTTCCTGGCAAGAAGTGGTCAGTCGGCTGATGGCGTTGAGAGACTCAAATCCATCTACCGCGGCGGCGGTTTCTGCCAAACATCGAAGATTCCTGGGCAGCCAGTCAAAGCAGCGCATGGACGCTCACGACATTGCTAACCGCCTGATGAGAAAGGAGAATTATATGATCGCTTTGGTAAACAAGGATATTTTGGACCTCACTCTCCCTATTCCATTCCTCAAAAATCGACAACTTTTCTCCCGAACCATGGAATGGAATCTCAATCTTTGTGTCATGGACTATGTCTTTAATGAGCAGGGCCAACTGCGAACCCTGTTCCTCAAGGACACGCATCGAAGAGCACTGAGTGATGGCTTGCGTCGGCGCTTTATTTTCGCTGGCGTCATGAACATTTTCGTAGCACCCTTTATCGTGGTCTATTTTATGATGCACTACTTCTTCCGGTACTTCAACGAGTTTAAGAAGAATCCGGGCCAAATCGGTTCCCGCCAATATACACCTATGGCGGAATGGAAATTTCGCGAGTTCAATGAGCTTTGGCATCTCTTTGAGCGTCGGATTAACATGTCTTATCCATTCGCCAGTCGCTACATTGACCAGTTTCCCAAGGATAAGACCGTCCAAGTGGCACGTTTCGTTGCTTTTATCTCTGGGGCTCTCGCATCAGTGTTGGCCCTTGCCTCGGTGATCGATCCAGAGCTCTTCCTTGGGTTTGAGATTACTCATGACCGGACTGTGCTGTTCTATCTTGGTATTTTCGGAACAGTCTGGGCTTTTGCGCGAGGGCTGGCACCCGAAGAGACCGATGTCTTCGACCCCGAGTACGCACTCCTCGAGCTGATCGACTTTACACATTACTTCCCGTCCGGCTGGAAGGGCCGTTTGCACAGCGACGACGTGCGGAAAGAATTCGCAATTCTCTATCAAATGAAAATTGTGATATTCTTAGAAGAAATCTTGAGCATGATTTTCACTCCTTTCGTCCTGTGGTTCAGCTTGCCCAAGTGCAGTGACCGCCTCATTGACTTCTTCCGAGAGTTCACCGTGCACGTTGACGGTGTAGGCTATCTCTGTTCTTTTGCAGTCTTCGACTTCAAGAAGGGCACAAACGTTCTCTCCCAAGCCGGACCCGGGCGCCGGGGCCCTGGCAAGCAAGATCTGCGCACCGACTACTTCTCCACTAAAGACGGCAAGATGCTTGCTTCCTACTATGGCTTCTTGGACAACTACGGTACCACTCATCAAGCTACCAGTCGGCGACCATTCCACCCACCACCAACCTTGCCAACCCTCGGATCGCCCACTGCAGGCGGGTTCGGTGCTCTTCCTGATCGCCCTGACCATCTCCAGACACGCCTTGGGCCGACCCCTGGAGCGCCATTCGGCCCTCAATCAATGATTGGCACCTCTAAGCCAAGGCAAATGGGAGGATTCGACCACCGCTCTCCAGCCCCGTCCATCCTGCTTGACCCGCACCACCAACCCTCGACCACCGGCTTCCGCGCCGCAGCCCGAATCGCCCCTCAGCAGCACCAGCGCTCCCGGCTCGGACGCTCCCATCATCCGTCTACGGATCCTATCGACGACGAGGAAGAACCGCTATCCCAAGACGGCCATGATTCAACAACACGGCAGTCCGGTGCTCGTACAGGTACTTCCAGTGCAGGTGCAGGCACTAGTGACAGCAACCTTGGCGATTCTTGGCGCATGAACCCGCTCAGCAAGGACGAGGATGAGGGCGATGAAGGCGAAAATATTGACGCCATCGCTGGCGGAGGCGGCGTTTTGGGCTTAATTCAGCAGTTCCAGAAAGCTAACACCGAAGGCAGACGGACAAATGTGGGGATTTAGATATCCGTTCTCCATGCATCTTCTAGGACATTGGTAGGCCCAGGAAGACCATAGCTTATCTGCTTCAGACACGATATATGACCATTTCATGCGGAGTTCAATGTTACCTAGCGAACGTTTTTATGCTGCTCTATCGTGCCATTGTCTGTTATGATGTAGGTAGTAGGTAGTGTGTTGGTAGTCGTAATGCACACATATATAAGGTAGAAATATGTAAATATGTACAGGATGGCCGTGTACATAATGCACATCAGAAGGCACTTATATTCACGACTGATATACCCCAGCACCTGCACTAACCCTCCCACGTTTCTAAATACCGTTCTTGCTGAACATATCCTGGATATACAGCTAATAGAACATACCAGCTTGTCATTGCAGTGTCTGCATGAACGTAGATGAACATAGCCAGATGCTTAGAGAAATTCATCGATGGAGAAAGGCTTGGCGCCTTGTCAGAGTGGGTGCCACAGGTGGTTCGAGATGCTGACCATCAGACAACTGCCAACGTGCAACACAAATCATAAAGTACTAATCTACTCATATGCAATTGATGGCTGGAAACTAAGCTCCCGATCGACTATAATATTGACTCATGGTTGCCCGCGAGTTCTTGGATACCTTCGCCCATTCTAATATTAGCTATGTTGGTGGATCTGTTCTCCTAACCCCTTATATAGAATACCAGCGGGCCCCGGGCCGACGCTATTCACATGTCAGTTTTATTGGTTCATAATGCTGCATCAAGATAATTATACTTGAGCATTATGTATAGGGTACTCCGTACGGAGTATATTCTCCCGAATTGTCGATGCCCCACGAGCATGCAATATCGCACAAAATATCGGAGTGATATATGTAGGCTGCAGGGGTAAGTAGCACAATATGTGAGGTGAGCCCTGTGGAACACGTTTTGAGACGGAGGCAGCACTTTCATCTGGGCTAGTGGAAGAGTCGATTGATGATAGGCCAATTTGCAAACCCTTGCGGGTTGCATATAATCCAGAGTCAAAGTCCGGAATCCGGGGCCAATGATCGGCGTCGACCAGCCCTGTTCATACGCCCTAAAATGATGGCGTCTGGCAATCCCCACTATGTCTTGAGACCCGAGAACCCCGGTCTTCCTGGGCATGGAATTGTTGCGATTGAGATCGTTGGAGAATAAGAAGATTTCTTTCTTTAGATAAGAGATAGAAAGTCAGAAAACCACAAAGGAAACAGCATACAATGGAACAAGCTGAAGATGTCAAAAATAACAGCAAAGACCAAAATAGAACGCGGAGGCTCTCGCCTGTGGATCTTTTTACTTGTGGAGTCTCGTGATTTCATCTGGACTTGGCTAATTTCCTAAGTTGTTTTTCTTCATTCCTCTTTCCTCTCCTTTATTTTTTCTTTTCTTGAATAAGAATACAACCTGAAGGGTGACCGCTCGCGATGTTTCGAGCTCGCCGATACCGAGTTCTGGTCATATTCGCGGCGGCTGTTGTCTTCATATTCTTCCACTTTGCGCGGTCACGCGATTGGAGCTATACAGTGATTGAAAAGTCTACGGGCGTTCACACACCCGATGCTGCCCATCCGAATCAGCCCGACGCACAAAAACCTGAAAATCCGGCCGTTGCTGCCGCCATCGAGGAGAGTCGAAACCGCGTGCTTCCCGATCCCTACCGCGGCTCCACCTCCCCACCACAGCCAGAGAAGATAATCTCGCCCGTGGGTCCTAACAGTGGCTCAAAGGATGGCGGCCGGTTTAAAGATGCCTCGGACATTCCGGTGAAAACACCCATCAAGGATGACGCCAAAGACTCCACGAAGGGCTCCACGAAGGAGCCCGCGAAGGAACCGGTGCAGGTGGAGAGCACCGACAGCTTGGCACCACCTACAACGGCGAATACCGATAGTTCAAATGGGGAGGAAATAGATAATGGAGGGACAGGCAGAAGGGCAGCGGAGCGCCCTGAGCCTGGTATTCCAACGGCCAAGTGGAGGAAGTTCCCAGAGCGGTTCCCCGTCCCTGCAGAGGAGGTGATCAGGCTGCCAAAGGAACAGCCGAAAGCAATTCCCAAGCTGCAAGCGAAGTTCAAGGATGAATCGAGCTCTGACAAGCAAGAGCGTCTGCAACGGCTTAGCGTTATAAAGGCCGAGTTCACGCATGCCTGGAAAGGTTACAAGGAGATCGCAATGGGACATGACGAAGTCAAGCCTCTGTCGAAGGAGCTTGAGGATCCATTCAATGGGGGGGGGGCGACCTTGGTTGATTCCATTGATACTCTCTGGATTATGCAATTGAAGGATGAATTCTCCGAGGCTTTGGATGTGATCAAAAACATTGATTTCAAGACATCACTGAGAGCAGATATTCCGATGTTTGAGACAACCATCCGTTATCTTGGAGGTCTTTTGGGTGCCTATGATATTTCTGGTCATCGATACCCGGTGCTTTTGGAGAAAGCAGAGGAGCTTGCTGAGGTTCTCATCGGTGCCTTTGACACACCTAACCGCATGCCGCACCTTTACTATCGCTGGGCCCCGTAAGTCTCAATTTATCTCTGATTATCTATGGGCGACGACTGACCAAATCCTTTTCAGAGAGTATGCTGCGAGACCGCATCGGGCGTCTTCCCGAGCTGGCCTGGCTGAGATTGGGTCGCTTTCCTTGGAATTTACCCGTTTGGCTCAATTGACCAAGCGGGACAAATACTATGATGCGATTGCACGGATTACAAACGAATTGGAGAAGATTCAAGATTCGACTAGCATCCCTGGACTGTGGCCTCTGCGGGTCAATGCACAGGGATGTTCTAAGTACTTCAAGAACACACCTAACACACCTCCACGTGATAACAGTCCTACGCGCGAGCAGCACGCCGCTAGTACAACCGAGAGCGGTACTACGATGACCCGCAAGACTTACGCTGCACCGACAGACCTTGAGAGTTATTTGAAGCTGATCCCACGCGACACGGACGCTGACATTGAAGGACATGCCCAAGCTGCCAATGATACGCGAGTCGCGAGTGAACCTGGCATTCAGGCACGGGAGCAAACTACGCTATCAGCAGATCAATGCAATGGCGGCTTGCGACTTCCCAATTCACCCCGCGATAACGAATACACCATGGGAGGAATGGCTGACTCGACCTACGAATACCTTCCCAAGGAATACCTGCTACTGGGTGGCCTGAACGAGCAATACCTGAATATGTATAAAAAGGCAGCTACTGCAGCCCGTCAGACTCTTCTCTTCCAGCCCATGGTGAAAGGTGGACGTGATATCCGATTCATGGCCTCAACTACTCCAATGACACCTGGAAAGGTCGCAGAGGTCACTCCTACTGATCTTCGATACGAAGGCGCTCACTTGACATGTTTCGTCGGCGGCATGTTCGCCATAGGAGCCAAGGCCTTTGGCATCGATGGTGATCTGGAACTTGCAGGCAAACTGACCGACGGTTGTGTTTGGGCTTACGAGTCGACACAGACCGGAGTGATGCCTGAACGCTTCCGCCTCTTGCCTTGTGAGAAAGGCTCGGCCTGTGAGTGGGATCAAGCCCGCTTTGACGCTGGCGTGGCACGCTACTCGCGCGTAGACCCCGGGGCAGGACATTCGTTCCGCAATGGGGAGACCAGCTACGGACAGCGTGTGGACTTGATTGCACACGATACACAGCAAGGATCCGCGAGCGGGTCAATTCCGTTGCCCATGCCGGGCTCATTAAATCCCCACGAGAGCGATGTGTTGGCCAAGCGCGATCGCATCGCATTGGAAAAGCGTGCGGAAGCATCGTCCGTTGCTTCAATTCCGACTGCTAGTCCCAGTGGAACTGATCTACAGAACCGAGATGCACCTCGTTCATCTTCATCGCCCGCTTCGCCCCACATCGCTGAAGTCGGCAAAGACCACCTCCCAGCAGGCATGACCAGTATCCCGTCACCGAACTATTACCTTCGGCTCGAGGCAATTGAGTCAGTCTTTATCATGTACCGTCTGACTGGTGACGAAACTTGGCGTCGCAAGGGGTGGCAGATGTTCGAGGCCATCTCGAAGTATACCCGAACCGAGCTGGGCAACGCCGCCATCCACGATGTCACAGCCCAGAAACCGATCCATAAAGATACGATGGAGTCTTTCTGGTTGTCTGAGACACTGAAGTATTTCTACCTTTTGTTCAGCGACCCTACTGTCGTCGACTTGGATAAATATGTTCTGTAAGTGATTGACGTAGCCCTGTAAACAATGGACCAACAACTAACTTGTACAGAAATACCGAAGCGCATCCCTTCCTGCGCCCGACTGCATAATTGTGTTTTGCATTTTGATACCAATGGAAGTTCTTCTATAACACGTACATAGTGTCGATGATCCTCGTAGTAATGTAGTGCGTACCTTAGGGTTGACCCGCAGTGGGACTCTCGAATTCCCCCCCAATTCCCCCGCCCTTCAACTCTCTCCAACTCTTCAAACCGGCACATAAACCGGCATGAGCTGTCTGACGGGAAATGGAGCCTGAGGTCTCGGAGACTGAGTTCTGGACTGGTACGCTGTTCTCAGCCTGTTTTCTCCTTTCACGATAATGCGACAATGACAATTGACCGGTTCTTGCAGAACTTCAAACGATCGTCTCCAAGCCCTGTGACTCCGAAGACCAGATCGACGACGCCCTCCGAGCTTATCTTAATCTAACGACTCAACACAAAGGTAAACGACACCTCGATCTCCGAGAAGCGATATCCCTACCCCGACATAGTCCTGCGAATAGCGCCACGTCCGCCCCCAACTTTGCTTCCACTGCTTCCACTGCGACTAACACACCCGCCCTTCCCTAGATGAATACCTCCGGTCGGAAACCGATATCGCCCGCTGTTCCTACAAGCTTTTTACCTCGAGTATCTTTGCCACACATGCGGACTACGTGCGACGACAGATCCTCTACGGTCTGTTGCAGGACGATGACCCGAATACCCTCCACTTCATTGCATCATTCATCCTCTTTGACGGACGACAGAATGAAGTTGTGCTTCAGATGCTGAATGAGGAGGGCGCGTTTGCGCGTCTCCTCGAGCTTATACAGGCGATGCGGAGGGCGGATCTAGACGGCGACGCGGGTCTCCATCGCTTGTTGATGGATCTTGTATACGAGATGTCGAGGATACAAAGGGTCAAAATTGAAGACTTGGGTGCGTCTTGGATACACAGGTGCTGCTGCTAGTAGCTGATTATGGGCTTGTGTGCAGTTCTCGTGGATGACGATTTCATTCGCTGTCTCTTTGATATCATCGAGGACCTCTCATACGATGTTACCGATCCGTATCATTATCCCGTGATTCGGGTGCTGGTGAGTACTCTCTTCGGGCTCATTTTGGTTGGAATGGGATTGACAAATTCCACAGCTGGTTCTGAACGAGCAATTCATGATCTCGGCCCACGATCCGGTGGATGGCCGACCCACTGGTCAATTGACCAACAAGGTTATCAAGGTTCTATCCATGTATGGTGGAATGTACAAGACATTCGGAGAGAACATCATTCTTCTTATCAACCGTGAAGGTAACGGGCGATCCTCCTGTTCAATAAATCCGACGACTGACAACATGCAGCCGAGACATCCCTCCAGTTGCTCACATTGAAGCTTCTCTATCTCATCTTTACCACCCCCAGCACATATGAGTACTTCTTCACCAATGACCTACACGTTCTGGTCGATATATTGATCCGGAATCTGCTTGATCTACCCGAGGAGGCCTCGGCACTGCGACATACTTACCTGCGTGTTCTTTACCCGCTTCTAGCTCACACACAGCTACGACACCCGCCACACTACAAGCGCGATGGACTTCGAAGACTACTCAGCGTTCTTGTTCGGGGCCAAGTCTCATACGGGAACGACCCAGAACATGAGAAAATCATGCATTTCGAAGAGGTCGATGAAACGACACGTCGACTTGTCGCTCGGTGTTCGACAGTGGATTGGTTGCGCAATGCCGAACAGACCGACGCAGCAGAATCACAGGAAACTCCTACACAGGTGACAGCAACTACAATTGATACTGTCCTGGACCAAGGCGAGCAGCATGCGTCACCCGTAGACATCGGCGAACCACTCGACGCCCCTCGCACACTCTCGCGAGCAAGCACAATCGCTAGCTCACCTGACACAACATCACCTACGCGAATGGACTCGTATAGTTCGTCCAACGCACCTGGGAGTCGGAAACACAGCTTAGCCCAACGGCTTGGCATGAACCTGGAGCCCGCATCCGCATCTTCACTGAGCGTTCAGGCCGTTGCAGCACAGCACGAAAAACCAGGCATAATCACTCCCAGCCGCAAGGACGGAGTCCCTGTCGCCGCTCCCAATGGCGAGACGCCAATAATCAAACCACCAAAGGTCAAACCAGAACCACCGAAATCTCGCCGCTGGCGCGGGCGCCGTCTGGCTGTGGATGAAGAAGAGAACCACTCTGCCACAAGCAGCGACGGAAACACTATCCCCGAAGGTGTCGAAGTCAGCCCCACCACCACTTTCACCACCAACACACCACCGCCCCAGCCACATGCCAGCGATCGCCGCGGCTCCGGGTCAGGTTCCACTCTTGCGCCCCCGGGTTCACGGCCGCGGCGGGCCGTGTCGAATCCACCCCCGGCCCTCCCGCCACCACGCCGTTCCAACTATAGCACACCTTCCTCAAGTCACCACCGGCCCATAGCCGGAACAGGCCGACATGGGCAGGCTCCACTTCCGCCGAAAACGCGCCGTTGGGGACGTGGCAAGCCCCAGCACGGACAGAGTGACTCGGTTGAAAGCGGGGCCAGCAGTGTTAGTCCATCGAAGGAGCCCGAGACTGCTGAAAATACCGCCCTGCCCGTTCAACAGGAACAGTCCCCAGAGGGCAGTGTAGTTTCAGATCCGTTCTCGCCAAAATCCCCAACAATATTGGTGTCACCGTCCGAGACTACTGCAGACAAGGCAGACGCCCCAGCCAATGGTGCTGGCAATGACCATGCGCCTCTCAGTGTTGAGGAGGCAGTGCAGAATGTCTCTCTGCACTGAGCGTTGTTCTCGATCTGCTTGATTCGCTTTATTTTCATGATTAGATATACTCTTTGCTCGTGGCTCATTTTCTGGTTTTCTTTTGGCATCAAGCGCGGCTGTTCGGGTGAACAGGTTGGGACATAATAGGTTATGTCTCTGGTTATTTTGCATGACATGGATATTTGTGAGGACTCCAGCGAGGACTGGATCCCAGAATAACAAATAGAGTATTTTCGCTGACAAGAATGGAGTAGTTTACAATAATATATAGTAAGAATAAAAGTACAAATCCATCTCCCACCGAGCAAAACCTGCCTCAGTTGACTTCCCTCGAGGACCTCGGGTAGACGCTCGTCATCGATACCAAGAATAAAGAGAGGTTCATTCCGAAATGACCTCAAATCTTCAATCCCCAGCTTCGCCCCAGCCCAATGGCAGTATTCCACCCAAACCCAGCACACTGTCCAATACCAGTAAGCTTATCAGCAATCACCTTCCGATCCTCAAACCGACGCTCCACGAACGCCTCCGTCTCCACAAGATCCGGCGTCGGGTCACGGGTCATAACAACCTCAGCACTGGCATAGATAGCCGACACCGCAAGACGGCGCGTGTACCAAGTCGCATCAACAGCGTCGTCACCAGAAAGAGTAAGGATATCCGAAGCGAGGGCGTGCAATTCCGTAAGAGAGAGTGGGATATTAGCAAGAAGGGACATTTGCGCAAGAGCCTAGCAAAACATGGATTAGTATGGACCTCCAGTTCCATTCAACATAACAATGTTCGCATTCTGCATGTATCTTCTTCAAAGAATCTTAAAAGAAAAGAACAGAAAGAAAGAGAAAAAAAACTCACATCCTGCCAGACACCCTTAACCTCCGCATTCATCCTCAACCTCTCCAAAATCAGTCCCCTCACCCTCTCCTCAACACTAAGCTCATGAACATCCTTCCCTTTCTCCGCCGCAATGCGCCGGAATAACCCGCCCTCCTCGACCTGACCGCGTAGCAGACCCCGTCGACTAGCAAGCCAGAAAAGGATGAGGTCGAATTCCGCGCGCGGGAGTAGCTGCACTGAGACGTCGAGGAAGCCGGCGTCCCGCGCGCCGAGGGTCAGTGCCGTGGCTGTGAAGCCGTGCGCGGGGACGTGAGCTAGCGCTGAGGTTAGGATTGTTGTTTGGGAGTTTGTGTAGGAGTGGTCTGGGAGCCTGGCGTGGAGGGCTGAGTGGTAGGTTCGGTGGGGGAGTTGTCTGGGTTTGCTTGTTCGGGTGGTTTGTGTTGGACGGGTTGGGGTGGGTTGGAGTGTTGTTGTGGTTATTGCTCGGGTTTGGCGGATGGATTGGGGTAGGGAGGGGGTGAAGACCCTTTTTGGGAGAGTGCGGGTGAGGTAGGCCATGGTTATGGTGTGGTTGGGAGGAACAATGGAGTGGATGTGAAGATGCGATTGTTGGAGATGGGATTGGGATGTTGGTCCGTGCGTCTATAGTATAAGATCCAAATGGATCTGTGTGTAGAATCAGATGTATGGTATTTAAGCATGTTTTACACACATTTTGATTGCTACATACACATGTACATATAAATAGACTTGACGTCTATAATTGCTTTGTGTCTATCCATGGCTGTGCCCCTTTTATGGGACACACATACTAAAGATACAAGTGCTACCGAAAGCTACATACTTAACCACATTTTCAGATCGATAACATTGGGATCTCAAAATGGGATCATTACATGACATTAGTGGTATACTAAGAGCTCTTATTGAAGTCCAACCTTGGAATCGTAAGTGTAGCTATATCCTGGAAGTAGGTCACTACTAAGGACCTTAGGTCCAAGGTTAAGAGAAATGGTTCTTTGTATCGCTAAATGCAGAACAATAAGTGTCACGTGATTAGAAACGAACATTGAAGGTAGGTCTGTAAGACGAAAAAGGGCTGGTATAAATAGGTCCACCAGGAAAAAAGAGAAGATGGAAAAAGCAAAAGCGCGGCGGGAAACGAACGGCGACGCCATGGGCGCAAGACAAACCGGCAACTTACCCTTAGACTAACGCTCTGTAAGCTCCAATACTGAAATACCAATTCCTGAATGATAAGGGAACTACAAGGACTACGGAAAAGAAAGTGGAAGAAAATAGCTCATTCCATTTTGGAAGCAGTTGATCAGCCCAAACGGGCACTCGAAACCCATTTTGCGAGAACGAAGCCACGCAAGAACTGAAATGGGAATAAGGGAATCATGAACGAAGAAATTGCGAAAGAAACAAGCCAGACGCCCCCCTGTCAAAGAAAGTGACTAGGTAAAACACGGACGAAAGCGCTTTACATGATCTGGTCCTGGGTCAGACCGACGGCCGACTCTTGGCCTTCCATCATTTCTTCCGGAGCAGGGCCGGCGTTCATGTACTTCACGAAGGTGATGCCCAGAGGACGACCACCGTACTGGTAACCAGAGAACTTGGCTGTGGGAGAGAAAATATTAGTATGTGGATATGGCAGCTGCAATACAAATGAGACATACCAATCGCAGTTTCAGCAGTGTCGGGAGTATCAAATTGAACGACACCAGTACCGCGGGAGCGGCCGTTGGGCTCGTACTGGATTTCAGCGCGCTCAACTTTACCGATGGTGGAGAACAGGTCGATCAAGTCCTCATTGCAAGTAGACCAGGGCAACTGGATTCAAGTTAGCATTCCATATAGTTGCCCATTGCGTATTCCCAAAACTTACGTTGCGAACATAGATGACGGCGCTCTTCTCGCCGTTCGAAGTGGCATAATCAGTGAAAGGGTTGGGGGTCCGGAGGGAACGGGAGGAGCACCGTCAAATCCACCGGGGTAACCACCGTGGCCGCCAGGGGGACCACCGAAGCCGCCACGTCCAGGGAACCCGCCACCGAAGCCTCCGCGACCAGCAAAGCCTCCACGGCCCATGGGACCGCCAAAGCCGCCACGACCGCCAAAGCCACCGCCAAAGCCACCACGACCACCGAAGCCGGGGCCACCACCAGCGAAACGATCTTCACGAACTTCAAGAGCACGACCCTGCCAATCATATCCGTTAAACTGCGCAATGGCGTTGCGCGCATCATCAGGAGACTCGAAAGCAACAATGCCAGAGCCCTTGGGACGTCCGGTAGGGTCGGTGTGCACATCGGCACGGATGACGGCACCCTGCTGGGCTGTAATACGGAAATCCGGGTCAATTTACCGTGCACTCACACTAGACAGAAAAGTAGGAATCCAAGTCCAAGGGGCGTTTGATTTGCACTTACCAGCTGAGCGGAATAGATCCTTCAAGTCTTGCCAGCCAACGTTGAAAGGAAGCTACACCGAACGGTCAACAAGGCCTGCCAGAACTTAGCGTAACGGGGGGTTAAAAAGAGGGGACAAACGTTTGAAACATAAATCTGGCGGACACCACCAGCACCTGGGGGGCCTCCGAAGCCACCACCAAATCCACCTCGGGCACCGGGGCCGAAATCTCCGCGTGGGGGACCACCAACGAAACGGGGCTCGGATTCACGGTCCTGAGGACTGAGGTCAGTACTTGTAAATCGCAACACCATGGATTCTGCGGACACATACCTCACGAACATAAACAAGGCGACCCATCAAGCTCTGGTTGCTGAGCGTATTCACAGCGTTCTGTGCTTGGTCCCTGGTTGCATATTCCACAATCCTAGTAGATATGTTAGCGAAGGCGTTCAATTTGAAGCAAGACAAGACAGTACTCACCCGCATCCCTACAATATCAGGACAGCCAATGTCCACCCGTCAACCCTACACAAACCACGAAAATCGGGGGAAATAGAAGGAACTAGCCCCTCTACGTATAAGCGCCCACCTTCGACATTCCATTAGGAAGAAGCAAAACATCGGCAAAGAGAACTTCTCCAGCTGTAACACACGAAATCACAACCCTGGTTAGCTTCAAACGTTCCAACGAATCACCATTCCAAATTCGCGACCCTGCTCACCCTGTCTCATAAAATCCTTGAGATGATGCCACTTGACATCATACGAAAGGTTGCCCACATAGACCCGGCGGTCTTGCTGGGACGAATCGCGAACGGTCTGCATCATATTCTCCTTGGCAACGGTGCGGTCCTCAAATCGAGCGGGGGGGGTATCCACTGCGTCCACCGAATGGAGAGCCTGAGCCTGGGGGTCCAGCTGCTGCTCCGGAAGCACTCAAAGGGGATCGCGAACGGCGCTCGGAACGACGGTATTCGTCACGCTCACCGCGGCTGCGAGAGCGACTGCGAGGGGAGTACGAACGGCGAGTGCGTCGGGGAGGACTGCGAGAAGAACGGCGACGGGGCGAGCGAGACCTCTCACGCTGGATGTGGTCAGACATGAACAAAAGGTAGAAGAAGGCGGTCGCAAAAGCGGCGCAATGTTATGATTTTGATGGAATGGAGATGGAAAGGAGCGAAAGACGTGTTCGTGTTCAGTAAGCAATCGCTACCCGTGGAAGGCGTAACCCGAGGGGGGTCGGGACCCTCGGGGTTGGTCAGGTGACCACCAGCTCTGAGGGGGGTGTTTGTCTCATATGCAATGAGGACCTCCGGGGTAGGAGCTTGGGGCCACTGGCAGATCTTATTTGCGCACACATCGCAATTATTTGAAATCGAACAATGCGACAGTAAAAGTGGTTTCCCCTTCAGGCCCATAGATCTCCAGATCTGGAAGATATCCGACCTCGAACAGGCATGGCGGTTTCCACCCCCGCACCAGAGTCTTCCGATCATCGATACGGACTTGAGTTGCCATGCGCGATAGTGGAATTGTTTGTAGAATCGGGAAATGGGAAGACAAAAAGGAAACGAGGTTCGCGGTAAACTTACTTGGTATGGTCGATAGACGTCGGCTGGACGGATGAGGCTGTTAGCGGAGAATCTCAAGAAACCAAAAAGATAGAAAGGAATAGGGAAAAGAGAGGAAGCGGGGGAAGATGAAAGGATCAGGCGTCAAGGTTCAACGTTTGGGTGGGAGACAAGACACGGTGATTGGGCGAAGGCCTGAAATGACCGGGGACCTTCGAGTGTACCAGGCGGATGAGAGTAACGACATTGAAACGAGTAATACAAAGATACGGGGAAAAAAAGAGGACACGAAGAACCTACCCATGATTCCGGGCTCGATGGAGCGTGGAGGTAAGAAGATTGAATGTAGTACAAAGAAGAAAGGTGGGGAGATGAGGAGTTGAAGAGATAAATAGGCAGAGGTGTTTGTCCACGGGTTGGATTCCGGATCGTTACAAAGACTCTTGGGGAAATATCATGGAGAGAAGAAAATACAGAATTCCGATATGTACTTAGAGCACCTCGGGCAAAACCCGTCACCGCCTCGGCATATAGCTTAAGATTTGAATTGTATACATCTGTATATAGCTATAACGGGAGTTAGGAATGAATCCATCAGATGATAATGTAGATATACATTCCCTCTTTCATCCCGAAAGCCAAGGACAATAACCCAAACTATGATTTATGTACTGCACTTATGTACATCTATGTACGGAGTAGGTCCTCCAGGGCTGACCATACAGAGCCTTATCGCTCTTATCTTGCATCTCAACAACCTGCGCGCCTTCAGTGGGCATCTGCACTCATGACTGGCTGCACAGCGTATTTCAGTTACTAAATTGCCACGGCCTGTATCCTTTCGAAGACTACATCAATTCAATGTTTCACCTGAACCATATTCATTTGTATCTTAAAAAGAAAAAAGAAGCCGAAGACTTCAATATGAAAACCTCGAACAATAAGTCCCACCGGGAAACGAAAGAAATGGGTGCTAAGTGCCCAGCACTGGGAATCAATAAACAATCCACAAAAACAAGAATCAAGAATCAAAGAAATCCATTGCGCCACACCCCCTGCCGGTAAAACGAACGCCGATGCAGCACTTTTATGCTGTGGAGAGACGGGACCTGTGTGGAAACTGTCCCAACGAGAGGATCAAGACGCCTTGAACGGACAAGGACGAGTTGTTAAAGGGCAAGGAGTGGTACATGTACAGACAGAAGAGAATATCGAAGAAAATAGAAAAGATGGGGTAAGTAAAAAATGAAGAGACAAATGTGGAGATGAGGAGAGAGAAAGAGAGGGTTAGCGACCTATGCTGCCACATTGGTACGAGGATAACGGCCAGGCATCTTCATGTCCAGGGCAACAGTGTTGTCTGTATTGGAACGCAGCAAGTCGGATGGAATCTTGGCTGCACTGTCTGACTCCGGACCTTGGTTGATAGATCCATTCCCAAGGCCATGGGTCTGGGTCTTAGGGAGCTCGAGCTCCTGATCATCTACCGAGGTAGGATTGGTATTGTTTGTGAATTCGGTCGCATTAGTGTTCGTAGGTGCCGTAGAGACACTCTCCCGGCGATCAATCTGGGCAGGAGCGGAGTGATCGCGACGATCAGCAATACCGACACCCGCGATGGCGGCGAGAGAAGCCTGGTCCCCATCAGACCGGATCTCGCGGTCATCCTGGTTCGAGTTTTCCAGCTGCTGACTCTGCCTCTGCTTGGCCACTATCACGGACGGGCCGATCCAGTCGCCGTAGTAGCTATCATGTTGGGTAACTTTGGGGCGAGTCTTTTCATTGGCCCCTTCGTTGGACCCGTAGCTTTGGTAGGAACTGTCTCCCTCGCGGCTAGCTACTGGTCGCAAGTTGTCATCAACTGCACTGGACCCGTCGGGGAAGGACCCAGTAGCTCCTAACATGTCTCTGCCAGCGGAGCTGTCCCCGCTGGAAGGTGACAAGGTCCCCTGGAGGTTCCGGTCAAGTTGGACGTCGCTGGGAAACGCCCCTCCAGCTTGGCGCGAGGATGTGGGTCGGTCTTGAGCCATGACCGCAGAGCCCGCGGAGTATGGAGTGCGGTCGGCTTCGTCATCTTCCATTACCTCGTTGTTCATCGACCTTCCACTCACGCTGCGGACGTGCTGTCGGACGAAGGCATTTCGTGCCTCCCCCGTCATGTTGCTCAAGCCCTCGATATCTTCATACCAGGACATCATGGTCTCGTGAGATTCGGCGCGGAAGACCCATGAGTGGCCTCGGTGCATTGCGCCTGTCTGTCGACCCTTCAGCATGAACTTGTGGGAGCTTGAATCTTCCTGCGAGTGGGAGCCGAGTTTCTGCTCCGGCAGATAAAGCGACATGACGGGCGTCTGCCATGCCACACGATCCGCCGACTTGAACTCGTGGAGATGCGTCGGCGACAAAACATACCTGGGATTGATTAGAGAATGGTTTGAAACCGCACAAAAAGAAAGGGGTACTCACCAGCCAGGAGTATAACTCTTGAGATACTTGCTCTTGCGCTCCAACATCCCAGCCCGGACTTCGGCAGCAGCTGGATGACCCTTGCCAGGGTAGGTGATGCTCTCCACATCCCGGAGAGGAATCCGGGGGTCAACGAGCTCATCTGTGTCGGCGACAAACTGGTTCCACTCGTGATCCTGGGGCATGGAGATCGGACCCGCCTGAAGCTTCTCAACAGTGTCAAGAGCTTCATTGGCTTCACGTCGGAGGATACTAGCATAAGCATTGTATGCTTTTTGGATCTCGCTCACGACAATCCCCTCCAGTTCACGACCAGAATTCTCCAGGTTCAAGAATGCCTAGGAAAGCAACATTAGACAAGCAACTAGTATGGGGGGAAGCCATCACAAACCCGATGCAAGTAGTTCTCCTCCTCAATCTGTTTCTCGACCTGTTTCTCCACGTGCAGGCGCAGGATGAATGGATCACCTTTGCCCGATGTCGCAGAGGCATCGGTATCGACAAGCCCAAGAGCCTCATGCAAGTTTCGTACAGATCTGCGCGTGCCGTCGATCTCCTTGTCGACAGTATTCTTGAAATCGCCCGAAAGACTCTTGATCTCCTTAGTCTTCTTCTGGAGATCGCTGCGGAGGCCAGTCAATTGGCTGATGACCTCGACCTCCACTTCAACAGCTTTATTGGCCTCGGTGTAACCCTGTCGGTGGAAATTTTGGAGGATCTCCGTCGCATCGGCCAGACCACCCGACTGAAGCAAACCCGGTGGAAGAGTCTGGTTATTAACGACACTCGAGGCGGAAAGGAACAGCTTCGCTCTAGTTTCGTATGATTTCTGGACCTCCTTGAAGAATAGAATCAAGTCCTTCAGGAGTTTGCGCCAAGCTACAAGTCCCCGTCAGTAAAATATCCACAATCCCGCGCATTGACGGGAGTAAAGCTCACCTCCAAACCGATTCGCCAGGACCTCGGTCGGGTTGCCGTTAGTAGGGACCGGAGTCACGAAAGCACTGCTGAGATCGTCCGAACCCTCGGTGTGGTACTTTTCGCGATCACCCAAGCTCAGACTCCTCACACTTCCTGCGCGCATGCTCCTCCGGCTCCCATTGCGTCGCAAGCTCCCCTTCTTGCTCAGCGAGGCCTTCTTCCGCAAGGTACCCGAACGGGATGGGGTTGGGGATCGCACGTGCGACATGGTGGAGGCAGACCGCTGCACTCCAGCCGGGCCGTCAAACACTGAGCTGCGGTGACTGGCGGTATCGAAGTCCTCTTTGAACCGGGGGTTGTGGGGAACCTGCGACGACTCGAGGGCGCCGGAGCTGTAGTATGCTGATGTGCCGGCGAAGGAATTCGGTCGTGACAGGGTAGAGCGCGGGCCGTACCCGCGACTCAAAGCCCCCGGATCGTTGGGGTGCGGGACCATGTATGCATCCTGTGAGGGCGTCTGTGGCCGCGCGGCCATCGCCATATCTGCGGGAACGTGGGATTTTATGGTTTATGCAGGTTTCGGAAGATAAGTATCGAAGCAGAAGATCGAAATTTAATCGAAGGTTGAGAGTAAGAAATTTTTAAAGGAAAAGAAAATACGAAAATCGAGGATAATAGCTCCAAAGAGTTCACAGGCCTAAGAGTGGCGTCTTTTTGGTTACCTAGCGAACGGAGCAATTGTATGCGGGGGAGGTACTGAAGCATAAAATTTTGCCCCACTCAGTTTTGAAAATAATAAAAAGGAGAAGATCAGGAGAGATTGGGCTGCCGATATAGGGCAGAGCTGGCAAAGCTGGGGAATTAAAGCGTGAGGAATTTCTGACGATGACGTCTACGAGATGTGAGATGGTGACGAGCAAACCTTGGAAGAAACTGGGCTCTCGGGATGTCCGGGACAAAAGAGAGGGGGAAAAGCCATTTGACTTCTATTTCTCTATATCTTCATGGTTGACGTACTGGATCGGAATTTAACGCCGTCTAAAAGTATTTCATTCGAGTTACTGCAAATGGTAACAGGGACTTCTACAACATATACATCATCTATATGGTTGCCTGTAGTGGCTGAGGGACTCCGCCCCCTAAAAGGGAAGAGAGGAAGAGAGGAAGACAGAAACTATTGGAATAAGATTATTATTGATGAACATGATCCACTCGATCTGTGGCTCATCGATGGGAAGAATAAAAGGGGCTGATAGGTACACTTCCCCCCTGATCATCTAGTGATGAACAGTGCATGACGTCGGGATCTGGGGGCAGATCAAACTTGGAACGTTTCCCCTTCTACCTATAATACACATACCTAGGTAGGTATATCCAATATACAATTTCCCGGCTCATTCGGAATACTACCTCTGGTTCCGTTTATGCGGACCATAATTATTTCCTTTGGACTCTCCTATCTGAACTGTTGTAAATCCAATCCCGAGGTCCAGGGGAATGGTTGCTCGTCATCATGTGATATGTACATGTAAGTCATCAAGAAGCACATGGATCCATCCATGGATGTCCACGGGTCAGGTGATATCAGGTCCCTACATGTACCTACTCTGTCTTTGACGTATGACTTTAGGAAACTGGTTTAGCTAGCTCAGAATTGACCTCGGCATACAAGGGACGTTATATGTGAGATCACACTCTAATTTTATTCTCAGTTGTCTTTTTTTTAGAGACCTTTCTTGTGCTTTCTTGTGTTATCACGTAAAATTCTAAAGCACCTGATACATGTAATGAATAAGCGCTGAGTACGTCCCTCAGTTGCGACTTCCTCGACAACATAAAGGTTGCTTCGAGGAAGGACCGACCTCTTCACTAAACCATTCCAACTCCCTTACTCTTTTGACCCAAAACTCGTCCCTCTCGATGAAAAACAACTGACCAAAATGTGGGCTGAACTATGTCCCGAGTTTGAGGCAATGGCACCGTCACCTCTAAGCCGACTTGCTATATCGGTGGCTTCAACTGAGTCTCGTGTGAAATCTAACGATTCTCAGAAGTCCGATGATCACCTTACTTGACGAAGCAACAGTCAACCAACTGCAAACGCTTCGTGATCCATACTTCCAGCCGACAGGAAACAACAGGCAACATCCGGGGTATACAACACATCAACGCCGACGATGTTGACAAAAAGGCCCTGGACAAGTGCTCGGCTTGGTGTAAGGTGGGTTGGCACGACGAAAAGCCGGAATGGAATGGGTCTACCTATTAGAATAAAATACGGCATTATTCCACTAGACCAACACAAAAACCAAGGTTACTGTATATGGCCTAATGGAAACCATATCCTAGTTTGACACTACCTTTACAAAATTTCTCCCCACGAAGTTGCACGCCGCAATGTGCGCATTGATTCCACACAAAACCATGAAGGCGAAGAGCGACTCGTGGATATTGACGAGGAACATGAAAGCAAGAGGCTTAAGCAGCCCTGGAGGATTCGACGGGGATGGACAAGGCGGGAAAAACAGCTGCAAGCAATCTCGATCCCCAGCAGAACCGCGGTCGGGCTTTCAGAAACGAGTGGGTTTTAGGACCCGATCTGAACATGTAGGAACTTTGAAACCAATTCATCATTATGTCTCTGTATTTGATCGTCATGGACGACTCTACCAATTGTAATGTGCTTGTATCCTGGTTTCTCAACATTGAAGGCTTTCAGATGGAAAGAATGGGGATTTCCGAGCACGATCGAAATAAAATGGGTATTGCGTTAGGCTCTTACAGTGTATGGGCGCATGACATGTTTCTTCTAGCTTGGGAAGTACGTAGGTATGTATTTCGCAATGTTCCGCTCGTTTGATATACCCGTGCTGTTATTGGCTCCTGGGTTGTCCGGGGATATCCCCTCATTCGGAGTCTTGTTGAACACCAGTGGCACATGCCTTGGTACATGCCTGCATTAAGATCAATCTTCGTTGAGTTCCATGCAAATGCTTCTACAGAATCTTATATTCAGATTTGATTGTGTGGCCTGTACTAGTAGGTTCACAGCCCGGTATACCTGGGATGGCACAATTGCTGGTCCAAACTTGAAATGTGTATTGTTTTGAATTTCCTGGGGACTGAAGAAAACCAAATCGGATGGGCGTGTCCATGCGATAGGCAGCGTGATATGGGGGGATAATTTACACAAAGCAACGGGAAAAGGCGGACTGAGAATAATATAGGCTTATGATGCAGGAACTGGGGATGTGGGAACCTCAATGCCGTAGTTCGCCTTGAGACGCTCCCGGCGTCTCTCTTCGTAACCAGGGCCGTAGATACCTAGTAAAATTAGTACTCGCAGACAATAGCGCTCATCCGGATAGGAAGCACATACCACGTCCTTCGCCCACTTCCGAGATAGTCTGCTCTCCGGGAGTCTGGAATGCCTTGCGCAACGCCGTCCGGCGGTCGAACTCGTCCACCGATGTGTCCTTCTGGTATCCAAACAGGGTGCCACCGGTGTACTCGAAGGCGGTCATGGCAGACGACAGGGCGATACCATACCCGAGCACAGCGGGGAGTGTGCGGACTGAGGTAAACCCGATTATTAGCTTTAAATACATAACCATAGACTCAATTGAATTCAGAACTTACCTCGGAGACCGAGAATGGCACCTGAGAAGAAGCCACCCAGAGCGACGTTGTAGTGGTCCTCCTTCTCACGCAGGTTGGCGGAAGCGGTCTTGATGAACTCATAAGTACCACCCATGGCCGCTTAAACATGTCTAATTTAGCAATTGATCTATCAATTCATATGTAGAGAAGCCCATACCAAAGGTAGTAATGGTACCACCGCCACGGACGAAGACGCCCAATGTTCCGACGTTCTGTTTGGTGAGCGTGTTCTGCACAGCGGCGGCGAAGAGACCGACGCTTCCGGTCAGCGCGGTGGCCTTCATGGCTGCCGAAATGGCGTCCTTGGGGTGGTAGCTGTGGTCTTCGTCGTGGTGCGCCATGATGTGTGTGTGATAGCAGGGATGGACTGCTTGCGGTATGAGATGTGGTTGGCGATAGGATTTTGGAAGTCAGCTTTCTGCCATCCCTGACCGCCACCGCCCACCATTCCAACGGAGCTCTACATGATTATGTTGATACTTCTTTTCACGGTCGAACTTTACAATAATTTGTATCATCGAGGATCCTCTTAGATGCTGCTTGTTGTTTCCTAAGAGTGGATTTTGATCTCAGAACTGTCCATTTCACGGAGGGGAGAGTTACAGAGCTTGCCATTGCTTGCTGCCAAGTGCAGTGGGCTCCCCGCTGTCTCTCCGCATACAGTGGCGATTTCATCATTTGTCAACATCGCCATCACAGCTGAGCTGTTACATTGCACGCTTTTGTGAGCTTTGATAAGAACCAACCCCTTGGGAGGATCAACTCTGCCATAGCTTCAAGGCGAAGATCACAACTGTGTGAGGCCTTCAGGCCTGAACACCGTACTTCATGGCGTCTGTACAGAAGGCCGGTAAGGCAGCAACCTGGATCAGCAAATCTGGAATATAATTTGAGCAAACGCTTACGACTGTTTTTCATCAATCATATAGGAAAGACCGCGCCGCGTCTCATTTATGATGTCCAGCTGTATGATGCAGCGCACGACCCAGACACAGGCCGTAATCTCCTCTCAGAAACTCCGCCCATTTACCCAGAAGGCTACAACGGCCCACCCGGATTCATATCACCGGAGGCATGTCGACACAACTATGTTTTGAAAGAAGACCAAACCTTCATGTCTGAGCCAGAGCACCGGAGAAGGCCAGGCACATCATCCAAAGTCTCAGCCATATGCGCAAAGTGCCGTTATCATCTCCAAGTGGTGGTCAACTATACCAGTCACATAAGCACATTCAGTCAGAAACAGGGGAAACACTTGCATCATTTGGTCTACCAATCAGGACGGCAGAAGAATGGTCTTGCGTTGCCCGAAGTAACTCCTAAAGGGCAGGTTGCGGAGACGTACCACTACCAATGTTCCTACATTTCATGCTCGGCTATGGTATCTTTGCGGATCCTTTCACCAATTCTGAGTCGGGAGTCCATCCGCTTGTTGACCGATAAAGACTTGTTGCGGAAACGAGCTGAGGAGGCCACTGCAACGTATCCTGAGTCCATGGAAGGCATGGGTGATCCGCAGCCGATCAATGTTTTGGATAACCTGCGCCTGTACATTACCAACGCCCTACGAAATCCACAACGCAGCAAGCCCATCTCCTCCGTCAATAAGAGGTTCATGCATTCTTTCGGCGTGGAAGGTGCTGCTTGTAAAGAATTGCTTGAATTTCTAGAATTCATGTACAATAAGGTTCGTAATAATTACACTGTCTTCTAATTGCCCACTGATCTCATTTGGTTTCATGTCGCTGACGAATCGATTCAGGATACCGGGTGGCACCCGCCTAAACCGACCACTAACGCCGAAAAGCCTTACCAAGACACGATGCGTCTCTTTCTCGACGACTTGCTGCATGAGTTGCTAGTTCTGATACATCTAAGATCAGTCTCGGAAAGAAAAGGATTCCAGATTCCCAATCTTCCTTCATCCGCCATCCCCACTATTTCCTGCGCTCTAGAAGCGCAAGACTGTTCGTACACCGTGACCTTTAGCCCTAACTAATTTAAACTAATTTCTGTTCCAGATCCGGAAGCTATGCGTTACAAGGAATTCGAGATGCCTCATGCTCCGTTTGTACACCCTATCTTTGAATTGGTAGAACTGGATCTGACCCATGTTTCCTTAGTTTTTATGAAGACTTGGGAGTCATGGAGGATATGTCCTCGTCAGCTGTGGTCGAAGCATACGATCGACAGGTCTTAACCGATCCTGGCAGGACCCCAATGTACTTGTCTGCCCTCAAGGCTATCGGCTTTCTTCGTGGTGGTCAGGACAAAGAATTCATTGACGTAGCTGTCCAGGCAGCTTACGAACAAGGAAAGTACGCCGTTGATGACGTTGTCAACGCGTATCAGTACTTTAATCTCCACTTCGATGATCCAAATCTCACCGAAGACAGCATCATTGGCAAATTCTATGCCTTCGTCAGCTCGACGACACAAGATACTGAAGCGCGTCAGCAGTTGTGGCGGATTGGCGACTCCAGGGGAAGTTCGCGCATCAAAGCGGCATCAGAAGATCGTGTGTTGATCCAGTCATTTTGTCACCAAAGTCGAATGGGTGCTAATTTTTAACAATAGGTGTTTCTACTGTTGAACAAGCGAATGTGTTCTTGGGGGTCGAGAATCAGACCCCCGATGATTTTGTCATGACTATGTACACCGCAAAGGTGTGTTCTATGAGCGCGTTATTTGTGGGTTGAACGCAAGTTAACATTGGCATCAATTAGGTCAATGACAATCCACTTACCAAAGAACTGGCGAAGCGCGCCGTGGCACTCATCGCCGAGTCCCGAAAATCGGTCGCATTGAATCATTTCATCAATACTGGAGAAATGATAGCTGGTGAAATGGACATTGGCGATGCGTACCGTCTACTCCAAATTCCCGATCGAACTGTCGATGATGGAGCAATCATAGCCGCATATACAATCTGCGTCGATGAAAACCCAGGGGATGCCGAAAAATACAATCAGGCACTGACAATCATTGCCAAACAACTGGACAGCTCAACATTGAGGAATATGGCAGGTATCTCCAACGAGCCGGATAGAAGCATGCAAGATTGGCCAGTCGGACTACAAAACATCGGCAACACATGCTATCTCAACAGCCTGTTGCAGTTTTATTTCTCCGTCCGTCCTTTCCGTGAATTGGTCTTGGATTATGAACGCTTCCAAATGGATCTCAACGACGAGGAAAGCCTCGCAAAGAAACAAGTGGGCTCGCGAAAGGTGACGAAGAAGGAGGTTGAGCGATCTCAGCGGTGTAAGTTGCTTTTGTCGGTGCCAATGGCTATGTCTATCAAGCTGACCCTTTCTTTTTGCAGTCCTTAGCGAGCTCCGGACTTTGTTCCGTAGCATGATCAGCTCATCAGAAATCTCGGTTACTCCCGGCCAGGAACTTGCTCGGTTGACCCTGATTAGCCCAAGCAATGAGGCGGCGATACGTCGTCGATCGACGATCACTGCCACTAGACCCGAGATCCTCGGTGACATCAACGGTGCTCCTATTCTGGGACCCCTTGGGCCTCCACAGACCCTCCTCGGGGGTCAAATGGAGCCAGTCTCATCATCTAGTCAAGCTGATCCCGCACCTATTCAAAACTCAACCGTGAGCGATGACGGCAGCGATGCAACGTTGGTGTCTGATAATAGCATGAACGATGCACCTGGACTATTTGTTGAGGACAAAGAGAACAACCCCCCGGACTTGGACCAGCTGTCGGATCAAGCAGAGGCAGGATCTCCCCAGGACATGAATATCGACACAGACGACACTGCATCGGCCAACGTACCCCCGGCCCTCCCTCCTCGGAACGTCCCGCAAGTTGATCGGGAAAAGCAATTGAAGGAGGAAGTAGAAATTGGTGCCCAGCAGGATGTGACAGAAGTCATCAACAATGTTCTGTTCCAGAGCCAGTGCGCCATCCAGCCTCGAGAAATTGGCGATGACGGTGAGCAGCTTGACCAGGTCAAGGAGTAAGTTATGAACAATCGTCTACTAAGTACCTATGTTAACCCTCTCATCAGCCTGTTCTACGGTCAGACCCGCTCTTACATCTCCACCGAGAAAGGCACACGTTCGAAGAACGAACGGTGGTGTGATATCAAGGTTGATGTTGCTCACGGATCTCGAAACATCTACGATGCCATTGATGGGGCATTTGATATTCAAAAGATTAGTGTGGACAACTCTGTGGCTGAGCAATTCGCTTCCATTAGCCAGCTTCCCCCTGTTCTCCAGATCCAGGTGCAACGGGTCCAGTTTGATCCTGTGAAGAAATGCTCGTTCAAATCTACAAACCATCTCGGGTTGCTTGAAACTATCTACATGGATCGATACATGGACACAAAGAATCCCGATATTGTGGATCGACGAAACCAATGCTGGGAGTGGAAGGCATCTCTGAAGAGGCTCGAGGCTCGTCGGGAAGAGCTTCTCAGAACAAAGGTATCGAATACTCTCAGTCGATGTTCCCCAGGTCTATATAGCTAATCTTTTCTTTTCTACAGGAGGGTGCGGGCGTCGACGTGGCAACATTGTTCCGTAGAGTCAAGACCGCGCTACAAGATCTAGACTCTATTGAAAACGACACCGAGACCGGAACCGGAACCGAACTGGAATCTGATTCCATGGACGCCGTGGCTAGTACAGAGTTACTGGACAAACTCGAGTGCCTTGCCAATAAAGCAGAGACCGACCTGCAAGGTAAGAGTTCTAATACCACGGTTTTTTACATGGAACAGGCGTGTTGACTCTTTTCATAGCTGTCGACCGAGAGATCAAGGATACGCAGACCATGATTTCCAGCCAATTTGCCGATTTCCATCAACTCCCATACCGACTGTACGCTGTTTTTGTGCACCATGGGTCAGTCTCATTTGGCCATTACTACATCTACATCTTCGACTTTGACAAGAATATATGGCGCAAATACAACGACGAGTACGTCACCGAGGTCCAGAATGTGGATGAGATCTTCAAAAACGACTCGACCAACAACCCTCCGACCCCATACTTCCTTGTTTATGTCAACGATAGCATGAAAGACCGTCTGGCAAACCCCGTCTGCCGTGTGATATCCGACAACATGTCCGAACTTCCCGATCTGGAACAAGCCACCACCATGGAGGGTGTTCAACCCACCAGCCCTGCGCCGGACGTGAATATGGAACCTCCATCCTACGAGGAAGCGTCGGCCATCAATGGAACTCCAGGTACGGAAAACACAAAATCCGACATGGAGAACACGGCATGGCCCCGTCCTCGTCCTGCGACTGACTCGGAGCAGTATTGGTAGATTCCAATGTTACGCCCGTCGATGCGGAAGCTGTCAACCCTCTAAAACGCAAGAGTGTCGATGAAGTGAAACAAACCCGTCCGATTTAATTTCTTACACTGCGTGACACCCGCCTGGACAGCATGATAACATGATTTGCATGATTTCTCGATTCTTTTATGTCTGCACGTGGATATTACTGCATTGCGAGGTGTGAAATGTTTTTTTGTTATCCAGCATGTACATACGCTGAAGATACCATGGAGTACTTGTAGAGCTAAGATAGTCGAAATTGATCTTTCTCTTTATATTTGATCGTTTCAAGCTCCAGGCTGCTTCATGTATGTATGTACTTTGCTACTTTGCTACGTTGCTACTACTACGGTTGGTACTTCGTTACCCCGGATAAACGTATCAGGTGACCATAGGAAGCTGACTCAGCACAGCCGATTTCCCACCTGGGCAAGCCGCGGGAATCGGATACGGATCGGCTGTGGATTTCGGCAGCGGCAAGAAGAGATGTCAATCAGTCTAGGGGGATTCTGAAGGCAATGAGAAGCAAAAAAAGGATGAGAAATACGTAGAATTTGCTTGTACTTGACTTTGGGATATCCTTAATAGTTAGTCACCATGTTCAGGGGCTTCGGGGGTTAAAAGTATTGTAGTCAGGGCAGTTCATAGAGGCGGGAGAGAGCCGGGAATCCACATTTCCGGGGAAACGAATATCACTCGGGAATGATTCCGCCTTCACTGCCGTGCGGGAATATAAGAAGTGGCGATTGCCGCTGCCATGGGCATTTATTTTGAGCCTTTTATACCTTGCTGCGGACTTGGGGATTTATTAATATAACATCTAATCTTCTATTTGGAAGTCCTTCGCTATGCCTTCGCAAGTGGCAACATGCCTGCGCCTCGCGCGTCAGTTCTCCGCCAATCCTGTCCAGGTAAGTGATTTGCCAATAGCTCATGGCCCATGTCGCTTTTCGAGCCGCGGAGACTGACATGTCTTTTTAAACTAGCACCAACGTTTCATGGCCCGCGCATTCTCCAGCAGCGTCCGCCGAAGTGAGATCAACAAGGTGTACCCCTCCGCCGAGGTAGCAGTCAAGGACATGAAGTCCAACTCGACTCTGCTCGCCGGTGGATTCGGGTTGTCTGGTGTACCTGACTCGCTGATCAACGCCGTACTGGCGAACCCCTCTATCACTGGCCTGACCGTGGCCAGTAACAACGCTGGTGTGGACGGAGCTGGTCTCGGTCTGCTCCTCAAGTCTAAGCAGATCAAAAAGATGATTGCTTCTTACGTCGGCGAGAACAAAACCTTCGAGCGCATGTACCTCACTGGTGAGATCGAGTTGGAGCTCAGTCCCCAGGGAACTCTTGCTGAACGATGCCGTTCTGGCGGTGCGGGTATCCCCGCATTCTACACACCCGCCGCCTTCGGTACCGTGGTGCAGACCGGTGCGGTGCCCCTACGACACAATGCTGATGGCACAGTCGCAAAGTACAGCGAGGCGCGCGACACCAAGGTGTTCGACGGCAAGAGCTACGTCATGGAGGAGGCGATCAAGGGTGACTACGCTTTCGTCAAGGCGTGGAAGGCCGACAAGCTTGGTAACTGCCAGTTCCGCTACGCGGCCGCCAACTTCAACGGTGCCATGGGCCGTAACGCCAAGATGACCATCGTCGAGGCTGAGCACATCGTCGAGCCCGGCGAGATCGAACCGGCTGCCATCCACCTGCCCGGTATCTACGTCAAGCGTGTTATCCAGAGCACCACCCCCAAGAATATCGAGAAGTTCACCTTCGCCAAGGAGGAGGGTGCAGACACCTCTGCTCTCGGCAAGGGTGAGACCGCCAACAAGCGCGAGCGTATCGTCCGCCGTGCTGCTAAGGAGTTCAAGAACGGCATGTACGCCAACCTTGGTATTGGTATGCCCATGCTTGCTCCCAGCTTTGTCGACCCCTCCGTTGAGGTGACCCTGCAATCTGAGAACGGTATCCTCGGTCTCGGCCCTTACCCCAAGCAGGGCCAGGAGGACCCTGATCTCATCAACGCCGGCAAGGAGACTGTCACTCTCAAGCCCGGTGCTAGCTGCTTCGGCAGCGACGAGTCCTTCGGCATGATTCGCTCCGGCCGTATCGACCTGACCATCCTGGGTGCCATGCAGGTCAGCGCCAAGGGTGACTTGGCCAACTGTACGTTTTCTCTCTTTTCCTCCGCTTTATGCATATAACTAACATTCTCGCGCAGGGATGCTTCCCGGTAAGATCAAGGGCTTCGGCGGTGCCATGGACTTGGTCTCCAACCCCTCTGCCACCAAGGTCGTCGTGACCATGGAACACACCGACAAGAAGGGTAACCCCAAGATTGTCAAGAACTGCGAATTCCCTCTGACCGGCCCTGCTTGCGTCAGCCGTATCATTACCGACCTCTGCGTCTTCGACGTTGACTTCACCCACGGCCTGACTCTTATTGAGATCGCTGACGGTGTCACCGTCGAGGAGGTCCAGGCTAAGACCGAGGCCCCCTTCAAGGTCGCCGATGACCTGAAGCCCATGCTGTAAATTTGCATGCAGACTGTATGATTTGTCAAGCGTTTGTATATAGCAATTAGGAGTTCGATTGTTTCAAAGTTCATTCCCATGAATATATCCTGGATATGCATCAAGAAGAACATTGCTCTGAATAAATCGTACACCCGGATAGGAAATATAGTAGGTATACAATAAAACGAAAAAAAGAGAAAAGGTATTGGTACATGTCATGCAACCCATCATTATAAAACCCCAATAATGCTGACCCAATCCAGCCAGGCAATGATAAATCAAGTATCCCCAAGGTTTCCAGCGTCAAAGAACCAAAAGTCTATACATACAGCAAGAATAGAAACATCACGTCAAGCGGATAATACCAGCCAACCTCTTCCGTAACCGGCCAAGCCAATCGCGGTTCGGTGCCTCTGCAAACTCACGTACGACATTGTCGTAGTGGTCTGGGTTACTGGCCGGCCGGCGGAGCTTCTCCGGCATGGGATACTTGCGCGCGTAGCGGTTGTTCAGCAGCGATTCAAGTGCATTCGTGGAGGACTCGGAGATCGCTGGGCTGGACTTGTCTGCTGGCTGGAGACGGGATTGGATGTAGTTTTGGACGGAGACTGAGGCTGGGCGGACTGCATCCGAGGGCCAGTGCTTGAGAATGTGGTTGAGGCGACTTTGGAGGGAGCGCGGGTTAAGGGTCTGGGCGGTTTGTTAGGAGATTTGCCTTGGAATTGAACCATGAGTGGGCTCGTCGATGGTGCTGTTTGGGATAGTTCTCATGTTTAGATACTCACGGGTGCTTTAGACATGGTGGACAAGAGATATCACAAGATAATTGTGGTATAGGGGAAGGATCTTCCTCTGCAAGTTGAGGCAAAGACGGGAACAGTCTATTTTGGCCTGGCGCATCAGGCATCATCAGCCACATCCATTCCTGTTGCCTTCTCATCGGCCCCGTCATTTTCCCATCCCCTTGTACTTGTGTGATAATCATTTTCGCATTCTAACCGAAGTCCTTTCTGTCCCATTTTACTTTCTGATTCTATTCAGGGTCGCTTCCCGCTCAGCTCGCCATGAGCTCGCAGCGCTATTCACGGGTACGTAACCCCCCGCTGATCCCCTATCAGAACAAGTCCCCCGGATGGAATCCCTCGGCAGGATACTGACCACTACATGTCTAGGTGAATGCCCAAGATGAAGAGGAAGGACTACACTCCTATCCGCTGAACGCGCGGCCCGAACACAACACCTCCTCACCTTCCTCTTACCGTTCCGGATCCCGCTCATCGTCGCCATCGTCGAGGCGGCTATTACACACCGATCCACAACACAACGATGATGAACAGACACTGGCCGATGCCTTCGGCGACGAAGACGAGTCCGACGATGATAATGAGCCGGATGACAGGCAGCGCTTGATGCGAGCCGACCCCGACTTCCGGGCTCCCCGGATAACGGCCCTTCCGCCACGGCGTCGTCGTCGGAGTCGAGGGGCGATTCACCAGAGCGGACTCAATCAGGGACTTTTAGACGGCCGACCATGTTGCCGACTTTCACAGCACCAGCTTCTGGAGGGAGTCGGCAGATCGCCTCATCGAATGATGGAGTCTTTGCCAATCTTGCCGCCAAGCCAGAACGGGGTGAGAAGAATGATGATCTTCCTCCTGTAAGTTGATGATTGGTTCTCTTTGATATGTACGAAAGACTTGTGTGCTGATATCTTATTTAGTCATACGAAGAAGCCGCCGCTGATGCGACACCGCCATACTGGGAGACCACCATTGTGGCACCTGGTATCTCTTCCGACGAGGTCTATGTCGATGGACTGCCTGTTGGATCTGTTTTCTCATTTGTCTGGAACGCCATGATCTCAATGTCATTCCAGCTTGTTGGCTTCTTGCTGACGTATCTCCTCCACACTACCCATGCCGCAAAGAACGGCAGCCGAGCAGGTCTCGGTCTTACTCTTGTTCAATACGGCTTCTATATGAAAGGTGGCAACGAAAGTTCCGGCTCCGACGGTGGAGGCTCAGAATACGTTCCTCCACCTGACCCCAACAGCCACAACTTCGACCCTAACTCAGTTGGTGAGGGCGGGGGCAATGGAGGGAATGGTACCATGTCTGGCATCACCACGAGTGAATGGATATCATATATTCTCATGATTGTTGGTTGGTTCATCTTGATACGTGCGGTCAGTGACTTCCTGCGGGCACGACGTCATGAACAGCTTGTTTTGCAGAGTCCGGATCGTGGTCTGGGTGTACCAGTCATTGCAGAAGGCGAACGGTCCGAAACTGTGGTCTAATATCAGTTAACATTGGGATTTTCACTTCGTTTCTTTTTAGGACGTGGACATGGACATGGAAATGTCTGGCGTTACAGCATGGAGTTTCTTTTTGTATCGACACCCCCAAGGAGTACTGCCTCCGGATTGCATTCCTTCAATTGTGTTCCTTTTTTCTTTTCAGACCATTCTATTTTATTTCTGGCCGTATAGCCATTCTGAAGATACCAAATATATGAACCATGAACAACAATAGCAGTCACACTTATGTACGTAGCGTCAATACCCTAAGTTCGAGTCTCCCACTAAAAGGCTAACGACTTCAGCAGCTTCTATAACCACTGCCACAGTTTCCTTGTCCAATGTTCCCTCTGTACTTAAAGCCCGTAGCCTATTCCCCCAAAATAGCCACCGCTCCCGCGTCAGCCCCTCCTCCCTCGGCCACAACTCCGTCTTCTCATCTAAGGCCGCCGCCCAGTGCTGCCGCAGCCCCTCATAGTCCGCCTCCCACAGTGCCGGGCCCCCATCCCGCATCCAGATCGCTGCCACTCGGACATCCAGCGCCCACACCTGCTCCGACGACATCCTATGGGCTTTTGGTGGACAGAACTGAGGTCTCTCACGCTCCAGCACGTCGCGGCACGCATAGAAGACCCATATAGGATACGCCTTGTCTTTACCTTTGGTCGATTTCAGCAGCGCAGCCGAGAAGACGCAAAAGCGGAGGAAGTACTCTCCGCCGCTGCTACCTACCGTACTGACAGTCCAGCTGTCCCCCGCACCCGAGTCACGCACGCCATCCCAGTCGCGCCAGGCCTCGAGTACATCATGCACGTCGCGCCACTGCGCGCTGAACTGTGGCAGTGTCTGCCAGTGTAGATTTCCGTCGGCCCCGATGTAGCTGCTCAGCTGTCGCTCTGCCTTGGCTCGTGCGCGTAGGCTGAGCTGCGTTGGCGGCTGCGCATGGAGGGCATCGAGAAGGGCGAGGAGAGGCTCGTGCGATGTTGAAGAGGTGGCGACAGCGGTGAAAAAGGCGTCTCAGAGCTCCCAGAGCGCGTGCGCAGGGTCTGAAGACGAAGCCACGGAGTTGACGATGTTGGTGGCTGTCTCATCTGGCGCTGGCGTTGATGAATGTTTGCTAAGGGTTAGAAGGGCTTGGATTGGTGTCGAGAAGACATTTGGGGCGTTGCTGCCCGGGATATCGAATATAGTTGTCATTGGATGAGGTGGAAGTTGGTGGGAAGTGCGCTGGTCGTTGGTGAATTCCCCTTAGTGATAAGGTGTCTTTTGGCGTTTGGCGGTCATTTTGGCCCCAACGGCGGTAATTTTCGCCAATTGCATTGGTGACCTCAGGTTTACCAACAGTATTGTAGGTAGTTATAGTAGATCCCAACGTAATCGAGGCCTAAGGGTGCCCACGCGTACTGCGCCACGATAGGCAGCATTCTATACATGTATTCTTGCGCCCTTGCATCCCTTTGCTTCTCGCCTGCGCAACTTCACCCCACTGACAGAAGACAGAAAGAAGAACAGAAGAGAAAAAGAAACACACCAAGCCCTCGTTCCCCGGCGGATCAACTCCGCCCACTGCCGAGAGCCCCATTGTTTATTTGCCAACCTCAACTCTACATACCTAGGTAACCTTTGTCTTTCGATATTCTACCTGCGTTTCTTGTCGGGGCGGATCGCGGCCTTGTCCGCAATGTCTACTATCCCTCAGGGCCCCGTCGAGGCACGCTCACTGTCTTCGGTCACCACTATCGCATCAAATCCCCCCGCCTACCCTCGCAATCCAACTCACGAGAAGCACGAACCGCTGTCTTTGTACATTGTGCGTGTGCCAGGAAGCAAAGGTATGAATCAATTCACTGTTTTGACACTCTGGTTTTTGTCTTTTGGTCTTGAAAGTCCCATAGTTGCGCCTTGTTGCTGCTTTAACAACCAAATGAATATAACCATACTGACTGCTATTTCTATGCGCAGACATCTTCCTCTCACCTCTCAAACCCCCGACCAAATCCAGTGTCTCTGCCGAGGCGATCAATGCCTCTCTATATTATCTCCACGTCGCGACTCCCGACGATGATACCCTGCTCCAGGAAGTGGAAGAAGAGCGCGAAGAGGAGGCCCAGTTGCGCAAGGAGCGTCTCGCGAAAGCGGGAGTCGACGACCCGGCACAACGCGAGTTCGCGCGGCTGAATAATGTGCGCCGGAAACCAGTTGGTGGCGGAGGGGACCTCAACACCGAGCCTTCGCTGGCACCGCCTAAACAGGATGCCACTGCTCCTCCCGCCTTGCCATTACGTCCAACCCCTGCGCTGCAGGATGAAATTGCTTCTCCGGCCTTACCGCCGCGTCCAATCCCTATGCCGCAGGATGACGCCGCGCAGGATGCCACTGCTCCTCCGGCCCTACCACCACGGCCAGTCCCTATGCCGCAGGTTACTGCGGAGAATGTATCTTTCTCCGGCACTCCAGTCGCCAACATGCAGCCCCCTTTGACTAATAATACGTCTGGAGGGGTATCAGTAGAATCGGGTGGTAAGAGCGGTGTCTCGCGGCGACCTTTACCTCCCTTGCCGCCTGGTGAAGAGTCATGGACCAATTCTGCAGCAGGCGAGGACCCGTCTAAGAGGACATCCCGATGGAGCGCATTCACCGAGCAATTGCAAAATCGGGGAGAGAACTGGAGGGGAAAGTATGAGGCAAAGTACGAGGCGTTTGCGGCTGGCCGCCATAGCCTTGACTCTAATGGACCGCAATTGCGACCTCGTTCTTCGCATAACCGTACCGGATCACCATTAGGAAGCCCCGGGCAATCTCCTAACCGGCATAGAAACGAACATGACGACCCTCATAGCAATGCTGGCTTTCATATCACGCTCATCCGACGTGATCCTACGTCCGGTACACAATGGAATGTGGCAACTATATCAACCCCACGAATGGACCGCAATGCCGTCGATATCGAGATTTCAACGCCGGGATATAACAGATTCGCGGGCTCTAACGAGATGCCTTCATTATCCAGCCTGGCGGCCAATCTCCCGACGGGAATCGGGCGCCTACCCAACTCTGCCATTGTCCAATCCTTAGCTGCTGAGCAACCAAAGGAGCAGCCGACTGGCCCACGCAAATTCCACCGCCAGCTCTGCGTGTCAAAACCATTTGACGACACCGTCGCCACAGATAGTAGCAACGGCCACAACCCAGATGGCCCATCTTCATCTAAGCTAAAAAGCGGCTACTACGTCTTCACTTCTCCCTGGAATGGCACATGTACCTTCACAAACAGCGTGAACGGCCGAAGCCTCAAATGCAAACACATGATCCCGACACCTGGCGGCTTCATCCCCTCCCAGTGGCGAAGCAGAAGCACCCCCCGCCGTAACCGTCGCCGAGCTCCGCTTCAACACCCCCTTCCAAGCAGCAAATCTTCACTCCCATGCCCACCATGCAATCCACAAACCCCACCCAAACCACCTCTCTCCCTTCACCCAAAGCCAAATCCAAACCCCGTCCGTCTCCCGCCCAAATGACAACCCAAATGACAACAACCCCAGTCTTGAGGGAGGACCCCTCCACCCATCCTCCTCGAACAACAGCTTCGCAGCGGCAAAGCGCAACTCTCTCTCCCAATTCCTAAACCCAAACGCCTACGCCCGGCCCCGCGCACACACGGGACCAGGCTCAACCCCACCTCACCCCGCCTCACCCCCCGCCGACTCGCGTGCAAACTTCAACCCCTCAACCCTCCTCCGCAGAACCTCTATGCGTGCGCAACGCTTCGCACGCCAGAACCAGCTCCACCCAGGTTCTCAGCCGCACTCGCACCGCAGTACGAGTAATAGTAGTGGTGGAGATTTGGATTATGATTCCGATGAGGATCGCTTGGACTTGTCGCTGGCGAGGGAGAATGCCGGCGGTGGGCTACGGGGGAAGAGTGCGAAACTGGGGAAGTTGGTTATTGAAGATGAAGGGATTAAAATGCTTGATCTGGTTGTTGCGGCTTGTATGGCTGTTTGGTGGAGGGGGTATTATTATTGAGATATATATTGGTCTTGGTCTTGGTATTAAGAATTCCTGACTTGGTTTATTAGGTCTACTGGCTATAGTCGGTTAGTTTACGATGATATCGTACATGAATGCATGAATCTCATTTTGTCTGATCTGATTATGGCTCTATCATATATGCTACTTCTCCAAGCTACACAATGGCCTCAGAAATGGACATGCATACATAGATGGATGTATGTACATATGACTACATACCAACCCGATGACCTGGACAGGCACCTTCCCTTTTAGTCAACGGAACAAAACTCGTCATTGACCTCGTTCCTTCCTCGCATCAGTCACTGCCAGGGTATAAATACCCTCTCCCCTCCCACTTCCCTCCCTTTTTTTTTTCTTCCCTCTTCAACTCCCCAGGTCCACATTGCACATCGTGGTCCTGGACGTTCAGTCTCCTGTTGGATCTCTGCTGCGGTCCAGGTTAGTCTGAAACTAGATGGGACTCCGGTCCTGTCTAATGGCACGAAGCATGTCGCTGCCTGGTAGGACCATATTCCTCCCTGAGACCTCTGTGGATACAGACTGTACTTTCCTGGGGTCTCCATTGACCCTGAAGGAGCTGAACACCGTGCTCTTTGAGCCAATTTTTGGAACTTGTCTTACAGAGATAGCTCTCTGTTGTCCGAAGATTTTTCTGAGGACACTTTGTTTCTTCAAGGCTCCGCTTCCATTTAGGTCGTGGGCCCTTGTGGAAATTACGTTGAATTTACGTTTCTGTTGTTGTTGTCATATACTCTTTCCTACTATTCCCTACCGCCTCCATCCATGTCCTTCAAATCTTTAGATCTCGCAATGAAGACACAATAAACGTCATGATCTCATGCATTATAAACAGTTTGTCAAGATCACAGACGATTAACAATAGGTATGTCGTAATGGTCCTATTGTTAAGCCACTCCACTTATAAGGACTACATACATATGTAGTTATCTGCCCAGGTTGTATGGTTCTATATTTCTGCATAGCAGAACCTTGGAACGCCTATTGGCAAAAGAGCCGTTTTTGGCTGTACCAGAGATCAATAATCGAGCTATTTCCACATGGGTCAAACAGACGTCATTCATCTTATCTAGGTAGCTCGTGATCTTAACAAGATTCCAACATAGAGCTTCTCCATCTCCGCGGAGAATTATATATAAATGAATGAATCATCATAGATTCTTTTGGTATTTCACGTCTTTGTAATAATGACGGATGACATTCCAAGGTTAGTCTAGACAGGGCGTTCTCGCACACGTATAGATAGAACCTAAGGAATTAATGAATATCCATTTTTCGAGAAACCATCTTTTGTTCTCATACCTAACTGAAGTAAGAAGTCATCGCTCTTCGGCAAGTGAATCATGCAAAGAGGAATGAATTATTCACGTACGATATCGAGCCCCTCAATTCTAGTGGCAGGGGGCAGACAATGTCTCGCTCCAAAAATGAGAAGAGCTTTCCCCCCGCCTTTGCGTGCAGCCCGGTCGTCACTATTCTGGCAAGCCGGGGTCACACAGGCTAGGCTTATTTCGACCGAACCAAAAACTCACGCAGAGCTCCGTGCAGATAGAATCCCGTGGAGATACTCTCTTGCTCTATCTGCATCAATTGCATTCAGTGTGATAATATACTTTCGACACCAGGGTTCCCTCCGGATGGACACAACCACGGGCGAAGAAGCAAGCGGGCTAGACACAACCCTAGTGCCTCGGGGGAATGAAACAGCGCAGTCACATTCGCAGCCTTACGTTGCCCCGGGGGAAGGATTAATTGACAGCTCTAAGCTCCCGATAGAGGAGGCTGTCCTCACGGCGGCACCAAGTGTACCTCCACCGATAACTCGAAATCACCCCGTTCTCCTCCAAGTGCCGTTGACAACTAGCACTAAGACAAAACAACTTACCAGCCAACACAAGTACGAACAGTGGAATTTTAATGGCATTGTCCCTGGCCCATTCATCCGAGCTCGGGTTGGGGATGTTGTGGAGTTATCGTTGACGAACCGTGACAAAGCCGGCAATCCGCATAATATCGACTGCCACGCGTTTATAGGGCCGGGAGGGGGTTCTGCGCTGACGACAGCAGAAGAAGGCCAGACCAAGACCGCGAGATTTCGGCTCCATTACCCAGGTCTTTACTTGTACCATTGTGCAGCAGCACCTGTGCCAGTACATATTGCCAACGGGATGTATGGTCTCATGTATGTGGAACCAGCCACAGGAGCCCTCCCTCCAGCGGATCGCGAGTACTATGTGATGCAGAGCGAGTTCTATCATGAACCTCCGGAAATTGAGGATAACGGGAAACCATCATCAATAGTGGAGTTCTCGTATCCCAATGCGCTCCGGGAGGAGCCAAGTGTTGTTGTCTTCAATGGACACGAGGCTGCGCTAACGAGAGATAAGCCCCTTAAAGCTTCTGTGGGCGAGAAAGTTCGAATATTCTTCGGAAACGCAGGGCCAAACCTTACAAGCTCTTTTCACGTTATTGGGAGTGCCTTTGAGAAGGTCTACCGTGATGGGGATGTTGTTAGCCCTCCTGGACAGTTTGTGCAGACGGTTAGTGTTCCTCCAGGCGGTTCAACAGTCGTTGATATGAAGATGCTGGTTCCTGGGACATATACACTCGTAGACCATGCCATATTTCGCCTTGAAAAGGGTGGCGTGGGATATTTGAATGTGACAGGGGAACCGAGACCTGATATATACCATAGTGAGGAGCCGCCCGCTCCTTGCGTCGGCTGCAAGTTACATCCTTAGTGGTGATAGAGGGTGCAATCTGTTGTATATATTTGAGCCGTAACAAGACATTTATATTATGTATTCATGCTCAGAACATTTAACTCAACGTAGCTGGATCATAGCTAATATCTTCATGTGGCACCGCTATAGTCCAGAAGCCCAAATTGGGGTCGGGGCTCTATGTGAGGGATCGCCCCTTCCTATGGTTCAAGACCGATACAAACTTCTCTTCTCTGCAACACACCTCCGCCACGCACTTTTCGAGTCTCTCCTCTTCGAACAACATCCAGTCCCAACTATCGCAGGAGGGAAGTGCGCCATGACATTGGCCTCCCGTCCTCGATCAAGTATTTAGCCAAGGCTAAATGGCTTTGTTTGACCGCGTACCGCAGAACAACGGCCATGTGCATTCTAGCCTCTACCGGAGAGGATACAAGTACTTCCAGGACACCGAGGCTGCCTTTGTACGCGACGTGGAGGAGAGCCTTTTTCGAGGTCACGCTCATATTCCCTGTGGGCCGGAACGAAGAGTGATGTGGCATGTTTGTATCGATCGCTTTGCAAACGCATCCCGCTGTAGGCAACAAGCAGCTCGGCAATTCTTGCAAGATCCGTATCGACTGTCAGCATGATGGGGGTTGAGGAAAGTATTGATGGAAATTGAGTTCATGGACCAAGAGCTTGTAGAGGGCGTCCCTGTTGTCGTCCATCACGATGCGCTCAAGTACATGCGGAGCACATTCTTTCGCATAATACTTGTAGAGACATCTATCGGCGATGCTATGGAGTCGGTGGCATGTTTGCGAGAGGGAATCGACCTCATAAGCGTACTGTATGTAGTGTAATGATATCCAGGATCTCAGTGGGCAAGCATAACAAATTTTTGGATGTCATATTGCGTTATCGAATTGTAGGCGAAGAGGTTGCCAGTTTAGTTCTCGAGGGCACCTCTGAAGCTCTGACCAGGGAAGAAAGTAAGGACTTTTGTCGGCGAACGACGATCTGTATTGTCGAGCTAACAAAGACTGAGGGAGGAGAGAGAGAAAGAAGCAGAGAGAGGAGACACAGGCAGTACTAGCCTGGCAAAACTCCGAAGGCATATGGCCACTGGATCTCCCATTGGCCATCTCTTTGGCTTGATGTCTCCGTCTGAATTGAAATCAGCTAACGGGCGTGACGGTGGGAAGGTCTGTGTCAATGATAGTCATGACGCAGCTGGTGTCAAGGCAGGCGACAAGCAACTTCTGCTGGGTCGTCAAACCGACGACGGTTGATGCACAGCGCCAAGTTTCGTATGCCATATCCGGCTTGGCGATAGGGGCCTGTCTGACTTCATAATGGGCAAATCGCGTGGTAAGGCATCCGCCTCCGCACCCACTGGGCTGGCTGTACGCCACTGTAGTGTCATCAACTACTGCTGTCGTGTGCTTTGAGGCGTGGAGCTTGTTGTTAGACTGAAAGGACATCTCGTTGTGAATGACTTTTGCGGCCTCATAGGCCTCCTCTTCACGTTTCTCAAGCGCTTTAGACTCATCTGAATCTGGCTGGGTCAGGTTTGGATCGCTCTTGGTTTTGTAATATGCGTTCGCAGTGAAAAATAGGCGTAGCAGTGCAAACAAGTGGCGGAGGGAGTGACGTCCTCCATGACGGAGTAGCAAGGCTGATCATCCTGTTCTTCCGGCTGGGACACCTGTGGCGATGACGAGGAGCACAAGAGCATCGGACAGGCGCATCCCAGCGTCTATTGTGCGTGCCTGTTCATGGTGTCTAGGTGACTGGCATAGGCATCCATTTTATCGGGCAATCTTAATTGCCGGGGGTAATTCATTATGATGGCAGAGATTTGCGGCTGTCGCCTTCAAAAGCAAAGAGAAAGACTGATGGTTCCCAGCCAATGGTTCACCGATTCGAAGCACAATTGGAAACTTGATCAGGACAGGGAGATTCAACACTTAGGACAACTATATATGTAGGTATCGTCATCTCTCACTTCTCCTTTGAATTGAATCAATTCTCACGTATAACTGTATCAAATACCACTTGTCCACAACTATATCTTGTTACTGATATACCTCAGTTCACACTACCCTTTCTTCCTCTCTTACATAGCTCTGTCGCACAGTACAATACTATCTTGTACAGCCTTTTATGATCTCGTTCACACCGTACATCTTATCACTAAGAAGACAAGCATAGAAAGTGAGGCTAAGCTAAGGTGGGTTTGAGCCCGAACGATATAGATAGCCCTAGGTCACCTTTGATATCTATAGTTAGAGGCATATTGGCCCTCACTTCTTGTCAACCTACAAGGTTATATAAAGTTTAAGCTGTACTAACGGAAGATAATATAAATCGATTCATGCACTCATAGTCGCTATGAAATCAAGGACCTTAGTGATAGACTAGCGGATTCAGGTAGGCTTTCCCACATTCTTGATCTTCTTTATCACTACGACGGGACTATCGTACGTAGATACCGTGCCACCGTCCTCTTAAACGCGGGAGTAGATCGTCAGCATTTAGCATGGTTGCTACTGCCGCTTCAGGTTCGGCAATAGTTCTAGCCACAGACTCCTCAATCCGAGTGTGTGCCGCCTATCGCTAGAATGCGTAGCTATAAAACTCTGCAAGCTCCTCATCGATAAGAACTAGAACTAGCTAAGAGTCAGTAAATTAGTTAAGAGGTTCTTGACGAAAACCAGGTTATTACGTAGCTAGCACATCTCAGTGCTATACGGCCATTTCCTCATAGAAATCGAGAGTAGTAGGTATAAAAGCTAACGTATTTGAGCTACCTCGTTTTAGTTGGATACACATTGACAAACATCTGATGAAGGGGAAGTTTTTGATTGACAATCTATCTAATAATGGACCTACTTGAATGAGATGCAATTCACATAATGTCATAGAGACCCAAGTATCATACCCAACCAGGAACCACAATCATAGCGCCTTACCTTGGAAGTAGTCAAAGGATTCAGACTGGACGCGAATGTCACACCAAAGGAAGTAGGAAACGCACGCAGGGGTGAGAACGCAGCTCGCAGAACCACAAACGGAAAGGAGAAAGTCGTGTTCGAGATTGCAGTTATAATGGAAATTGAAAGGTGAAAGAAGACCCCATGTAAATCATCCCAGTCTTTTTTTGTTTCTCTGAAGGTATCTCTTGGCTAAATTAGATCAACATGCAAGGCGCGATAGAAAGCACGATCGGATTCAACACGCCGAACCAACAAGACGAGAAAAAGGCAGAAAGAAGAAAAGAGGTATCAACGGTGATGCACGTCCATGCCGCGCTGCAGCGAGGATTCCAAGTCATTAGGGTTGTAACCACCGCCAGCGGTAGCCTCCTGAGGTCTAGGATCCTCGGTCTTCCAAGGACCCTGGTGGTTATCCGGGATGGGGATGTTAGTCTGCTGAGCGATCTGCTGCTGCTGGGCGGCGTGGGCCTGCGATTGCTGGCGGACGGTAGCCCGGAAGCGGATGACCTCGTCGAGGATCATCTTGCGCATCTCGGGCACTTCATCAACGACCTCGAAGTGGAAGTCGAAGGTGGTGGGGCAGTTTGGCTCGTCCGAAGCGTCGTGCCAGATGTGCAGGTAGGGGTGCTCGAGGGCCTCCTCGACGGAGATACGAGACGATGGATCGAACGCCAGCATACGGTCCAACAGATCCAACGCATCGGGGTTGGCTTGAGGGAACAGCTGCTTGAAGGCCACCTTCGGCATGAATGGCAGATTGCGCACATATTCCTGGGCGCGGGGCGATCCAATGCGCGCCAGGGTCTCTTCGTTTGGTGTACCCAGGTAGTGCAAGATCTGATTCAGTTGGTCGACATAGTCGCGGCCCTTGAAGAAGGGTCGGCCACCGAGGAGCTCGGCGAGGATACAGCCCACGGACCAGACGTCAACTACACATATGGGGTTAACGGGGAACTCAGTGGCAGGTTATGACGGTGTTACATACTCGCTTTGGTATAGCTTTGGAAGCTCAACATGATCTCCGGTGCACGGTACCATCTGGTCGCGACGTATTCGGTCATGTATCCCGCGTTCTCCTCCGGGTCGATTGAGAAACCACGAGCCAGGCCGAAATCACAGATCTTGAGCTCACAGTCTGCATTGACGAGCAGGTTACCGGGTTTGAGATCACGGTGCAGGACGTTGGCCGAGTGGATGTACTTGAGACCACAGAGGATCTGGTAGATGAAGGATTGGAAGTGGGCATCGGTCAAAGGCTGGCCGGAGCGGATGATAGCAGCCAGATCACATTCCATCAATTCTGCATGATTATCAGTCCTGTCCTATTCGACGCAAAGCGGTAGGCCACCTACCCTCATAGAGATATGTTTCGTTAAAGTTGTCCGGTCGGGGAATATCCATATCGTACAGGCATGTGATCTGGAAGGCTGAGTTAGCGGGTACAGGTATTGATAAGGATGCGCTGCAGCCTACATTGCGATGGCCACGGAAATGCTGAAGCAGCTTGATCTCTCGTAAAGCCCGCTTGGCCAGGATCTTCTTGCTGAAGACATTGGTGACCTTCTTGACGGCGACGCCCTCGCCGGTCTGGATGTTGGTTGCGGCACTTGGTACTATCAGCACGTGTATCTCCAGAGTCCAGTGTTCAGTGTCCAGTGCCCTCCACGCTTGATGTCTGGAATACCTACCACACGATACCGTAGGCTCCCTGGCCCAGCTCCTTGGTCACATTGTATTGCTCGCTCACGATAAAGTCCTGGTTGAAAACCTTGAAGACCTTGCGACCTTGTAAATCAGCCATGGTCGCGAGTTCGACTTGGAACTTTTGGAACTGTAGGAAAGGCGAAAGTCGAGGAGAAACGAGAGTCCTTTAGAGAAGAGAGAGAGAAGGGAATAAAATAGAAAAAAGAGAGAACAGAGAACAGAGACAGATAACGAGAAGGGAAAGGGGAAGGTCGAGGAGTGTGATGGGATTCAAGAGCCCCGCAGTCCCCGCGGGTGATCCGCCACGCTTGTAACAAAAAGTGTTAGGACAACGAAAAATGGTAAATGAAGGAAATGAAGGAAATGGAGTCATTCTAGTGAAAGAAAATGTTCTAATTTAAGCAGACTGTGCCATTTGGTGAGGGTTTTACTTAGTTCAAAGGGATATAGAATACATATACAAAGAGCATATAGAGTTTAACAGCAAAAGAATCAAAGAAACAACAGAGATACAACATATATACATTAGGAAACTCGAAACTTGAGAAGAGGAGAGAGGCACAAAGAGTCCAAACGACAGGAGATCAAACCTGTTGGCCGTTTTAATGGGCTGATGTCGATGGGTTTCTATCAGCGCTAACTACTATGTAACTAACGTATAACTATGGTGACATCTGTCACGTACTCCACCTAGGCAACTATTACTTCAATAGTCTACGGAGTACTCCGTACGCATAGGGATTATAGGAAATACTCCATAGTAAATGTACATGTAGTTGTCTTAGATGAATGATATTCGTATGTTACTACATAGTTAATCCTCCCATGTACATAACACATGGTTATGTATGGTAATATACCTAAATCTTATTGGCCACGTGACAACGGACATCAGCGTATCCTCCGAGTTCCCGTTCTCCTACAACACAGCTGCATGACAGCAACGTAATATTTGATGTTCATTGCCATTCTTAACCATAGTGATGCCGCACTCTTTTGGGGATACTCATCAAGGTCAACGACTCCTCTATCGACATTTCTCTCTTCCGCGAGCCCATGTTGGTCGCCCCACATCCTTTCAAAAACACCCGCTCGTGTGGGTGTAGAGGTCCTCGAAAGCCTCGTCAGCAACGTGCTTTGCTATGCGTCGTAGAGCGCATGGTGATTGCGCCCTGTAGGTCGTGGGTATTTCCGAAGAATACCACAAACAGCACAGGCAGGGAAAGAGGAAACGCCTTGCCTCGGTAGCAGTTCTTTTGCTCACCATAGTCGAATCGATCAACATTATCAGCCCCCATGCCCACGCAAGATCTGGAAGCTACCAAAAGTACAACCGAGGCTTTAGCAACAGGACTATGCCATCGGTTTAACTTTCGCTAACAAAGCTTTAACGAGAAGGGCTTTGACCCGGGCTTCCTAATAGAATACACCGGAGTGAAGTCCCAGCCGCAAAAGCTTTTGGTGCATGTCTTGAACGACCGAGTTCTGTTCGCTTGATGGCAAATTTGAATGCCACATAACACCTGACTCGGTAAAACTCAGTGCCTTCTCTTCAAGCGTTCCGTCGCCTAGTTTAGGCTGTTCGTCGCATACTTCAGAAAACAGTATCTCGCCCTCGCTGAGTACAAGATTGACATCCACTTCTGGTCCATCGCAATGTTCTTTGATGATAAATCGTGGGCCATGTAGATCGGCATGCTTCGCAATGGCCTCGGCAGCTTCGGCAAACTCAAGGGTATTGTCTGCTCTGTACACACCCGAAGAACCCCATCCCCGACATGGCTTTAGAATCAATGGGTATTATCAGCCTGTAGCGCTTCCTCTTTGCCATGTGCCAGAAGTGCCGGGTGCCCTGCTGCAATACTGGTCTTGTATTTATCAACTGCGATTGCCAGAGCTGCTGCAGGTGGTGTAGGAAGCGAGAGAATCTCCGCGGCTTTAGCGACCTATAAAATTTTTTTCTTTTGCCTAATTTGTCAGCCGCATGGACGTTAACGTACATATTTGTTAATGAGAACCCGCCAATTCTCGTATCGGGTTAGATTTGCATCAAACGGGCCAAGCATTTGACAGACCGCCTGGCGCCTGCGAGTGACTACAACAAGCACCGCGAGGCCGCTTTTTGGTGTCACGACGAGGGGTGACTTGGTTGAGTGTAGAATAGAGCATATCTTGGTCTGCCAGGAGAGCGAGGCTACAGTCTCGGCTCGAGACTTTCACCGATCTCCGACTGGCGAAGGTGGTCGGACACCCCTGGGTGTTTAATCTGTGGATAATCAGCCCTGGAGACGCAAAGACAGGCAAGCTTCAGTCCGTATTTTATTTTCCTGGGCACCCTTTCAAACATTCACTCCGACATACCATGACACGCTGCTTGAGAATATTCGCGGATTTTTTGCCATTGTCTCCAACGCTGATTCCACATCGACCTTCACATTTAATTGTACCATCCCTTGGGCGTCTTCAAAAGCTCAAATCTTGCTCTTTTACGCGGCTGACCTCCACGATGGCTGAGGACCATCGCATCAAGTACAACTGGATCAAGGGTGTGGAGGCTCTCGAAGAATATGCGCCTGGGGGTTATCATCCCGTCATGGTCGGAGATATGCTAAAGGACCGATATCATATTGTAGATAAACTCGGATTCGGTGGCTACTCGACTGTTTGGCTTGCCCAAGATACTTATCTCAAGCGATATATTGCTGTCAAGATAAATACGGCAGACTCACCGTCGCGCGAGACTAAAGTCCTCAAGGCACTATCTGCTCCACTTCCGCCGTCTTCACCTATACACCCCGGGCGTGATCTAGTACCTAAGCTACTTGATGAATTTGAAGTCCAAGGTCCTAATGGAAAGCACACGTGTTACACGGTGACCCCTACGCAATGCAACCTTAGGGAGATCTCCTTTAGCCGTCTTTTCTCTATTGAAGTTGCTCGAGCACTATCATATAAACTTGTGGAAGCTGTCGCTTATACCCATTCACAAGGCTTTATTCATGGAGGTTTGTAATAGCAGCAATACCTTTTCTCCTGTTAAAATGTTGAAATCAGTGAGCTGATAATACGGACATCCATTGTTTAGACATACATTTAAATAACGTTTTGGTCAAGCTCCCATCGAGCTTTGACGACCTTTCCATCGCGCAGTTATATCAACAATACGGCGAGCCTGAGACAGTTCCAGTCACACGGCGTGACGGAGAATCACTATCCCCTAACATCCCGGCTAAGGCTGTGGTGCCACTATTTCTAGGGAAATATGCGGAGAAATTCTCACTATCTGACGCACAACCGCTTTTAAGCGACTTTGGTGAGGCTTTCTCTCCTACACTGGAAGTTCGCCTTGGTCAAGACTGTCATACACCACCCGCATTTCGAGCTCCAGAAGCCAAATTCGAACCACAGGCTCCGCTCACATATCCCTCAGATATCTGGAGTCTAGCTACGACAATCTGGGAGATCATTGGAATGAAAGCAATCTTTAGCACAGATTTCGTACATGGGGATGAAATAGTGTCTCAGCACATCGATGTACTAGGGCCTATGCCTTCGGAATGGTGGCAGCGTTGGGAAGGACGGCCTCGGTTTTTCGATGAACAAGGATGCCCAACGGAGTCGTACCAGGAAAACAGATGGCCTTCTCTTGAGGACTCTTTTGAAATTGGTGTTCAAAAATGGAGACGTAAATTAGGGGGTGCGGTTGACGAGAATGAGAAAGCAGCGTTTCTAGATTTGATGCGCCGAATGTTGTCATTTCGGCCTGAGGAGAGACCGACCGTTGATGAGGTACTTACTTCGGAGTGGATGGTTAAATGGGCATTCCCTGATTACGAGCGAAGCCAAAGGTGTTCTCTTCGAAATGGCTAGCTCTTGAGATAAACAGACTGAGATTTGTATCCTAAGAGCAGCTACGGGCTTCCATCAATATAGGAGCACACCATGGGTAGGTCAAAGTTGAATAGCCAAATCTCCAAGAGATTATTTACATGCATCATTGGATACGAGACTATTTCTCTTGATATGGAGTATGAAACACAGAAACAGTGAGAGAACCTCGTAGTAATATTGTGTTGCTCAGGTCATTTTCATGGATCAACTCGCGACTAATCTCGTCCGCGTAGTCCCAAACATTGAACCTGCGACAATCCAAGACAACGGGTTGACGGATATTATAGGATAGGCCCTAGCAAACTGATCTATAGAGGTTCTTAGGGATATTGGTAAAAGCTTGGGTGAGATAGGTTGATATATACGACGTTGATTGGAAGTTTACTTATAGAATGGCAGATGAATAGATGAAGGTGCAAATGTGTTGACAGCTCGGCAGAGAGAGTGAGAGAGCGACGGACCGACCAGCAAGATGATGCCTACGAGGTCTAAAAGGATGAATGAGCGAGGTTTGGAGGCTACGCATAGAGCTACCAAGCGAGAGGAGAAGTTACGTTGATTCAATCTATCAAACGCAAGTACTACGTATGTAATTTCCAAACAGCAAACGAAACACAGAATCTGCTAGCAAACAAAGGCCTAAATGATCATAAAGTAACAGGGCAATGGGAGGTCTCTGGGCAGGAAGAGAGGAATGCATGTAGCTATCCAGCAATCTAAAAACGTACGCCAAAAGAGAAATAGAAAGAACCTTGGAAGGGTCATGTTATGAGCGGTGAGAAACCCTACAAACGCATTCCGCGGTAGCCCAGATCCTCATCTCGACAAAAAAACATAACAACCCAGGTTATATAATACTTACCGGGTTTGGATGAAGCCAGGACACATGAAGAGGATCAAGAGGATCCTTACGGACTACGGCTAGGAGAGCTGGACGTCGCCAGGCCCCTAACGGAAGGACAGAAATGAGCAAGAGAAGATAAGCAATCAGCTCCTAGCCCGCCTGAAACCAAGGACAACTGGGCTAAGGAATGGGAAGCAGTGAAACGAGGCTGGATCCATAAATATATAGGCAGCCATAGAAACGGCTAGCTAAGGTAAAGCAATAAAGCCCGGAACTGACGAGTGGGGATGGAACACAGCAACCTAGGCACGACATCGCAGTTACTAATGATGAGTTTCTAGAAAGTCGAATGAGAAGAGACTGAGTGTTATGAATGGACCTAGCATGGTTTCCTAGAATGGTTCCATGACTACTAGAAACCAGTGTTCCTAGGAGGGCCTACATACCGAGGTCCCGTATACGCCTTAAAGGGAACTCGCAGGAACAATGCAGATACCCGTATGTAGAGAGAAGCAGACAGCGTTTTCAGAGTGAACGGCCAATAACAGAATAGAAAAGCCCATAGTGGGCTTAAAAGTGTATCCCAAGGAAGCAAAACAGTATATGTAGTCTCCTCGCGTTCAGGGAAACACTGGTATACACCCGTATAGACCCGCCCATAGCTTATCTTCCACTTATCTTGTCAAATAATACGTTCCATATATAACCCTGATAAGACCACTACAAGTAGCAAAGATGAGCTCTTTTGACAAAGACTTATTCGGGCGATCATAGCTCACCTCGAACAAGTGGTAGAATGGTTAAAGAAACCTGAGCGATCAGAGGATGGCACATGCCCACAATGTTATCACTGTATACACCCCAAAATGATCCTAAAGCTTTGTTTCTTTCTATAGGGTCAAACTTACAAAGTCTCCACTATATGAAGTTACGTTTATGATAAAAACTCCTTAGCCTCTATAGGGTAGACGAAAAATTAGGGCTCGTAGCTCTACCGTGGGCAACAGCGGCCAAAAGTGCAGAAATACGGAAAGGGAAGGTTAGAAATTTGGAGAAGGTTAGAAGCAACGGCAGTAGGCTTAAACAGATAATTACGTATGTAATTAGGATAAACCAATACCCTGGTTACTCTACTACATTACATATGTAAGTATGCTATGGGATAATGGATATTTAGTGGGATCAGTAGCATATCTGCGTGTGCTTCATTTCATTTTCCGTAAATCTGTGAATATATTCCCTACAGGGCGTTCTCCAACCGACGCTCCTTGCGCAGAGCCTTGAGCTTGATCCGCACCTCCTCAAGGGGCACCATCACGCCCTGCTTCTGAGTGGCAGGATCATCGCGATTGCGGACGTTGACACTCCTAGATTCACGCTCCGAGGCGCCGACAACGAAGATGAAGTTGTACTGAGCCAGCTGGCCGGTGCGGATCTTCTTCTGCATGGTGTTACCGCTAATGTCAATATCGACATTCAGTTTATCACCCTTTAGGATCTGCTGCAGCTCCTGGGCGTAGTCGTTCACGGCAGGCATCACTGGAACAATGAGGATCTGACGAGGGCTGATCCAGAAAGGCCACTTGCCACCAAAGTGCTCGGTCAAGATACCCAAAAACCGCTCGAAACTACCGATGATAGCACGGTGAATGACAACGGGACGGGCACGGCCGGGGGCAAGCTCGTTGCTCTTGGCCTCCCCCTCCTTAGGCTGTTCCAAACTCGATTGGCCCTGCTCGTTGGTCATGTACTCCAGCTTGAAGTTGATCGGGGCCTGGTAATCGAGCTGAATAGTGGCACACTGGAACTCACGCTGGAGAGCATCGGCAATAGTGATATCGATCTTGGGTCCGTAAAAGGCACCGTCACCCTCGTCAATGGTCCAATCATTACCCATAAACTTGGTCAAGGCCTTCTTGAGCTGGTCCTCAGCATGGTCCCAGGTCTCCAACGCACCCATGTACTTCTCGGGGCGAGTGGAAAGCTTTAACTTGAAGGTGAAGCCAAACAGCCCATATATGGACTTCAAGAAGTCGAACAGACCCTCAACTTCAGACATTATCTGCGAAATTTCGCAGATAATGTGACAATCGTCTTGTTGAAATTTTCTCACGCGTGTCAGACCACTCAGGGCACCCGAAGCCTCATTCCGGTGCAGAACACCGAAGTCTGCAATACGCATAGGAAGCTCGCGGTAGCTACGTTCACGGTGGCCGAACAGAATGAAGTGCCCAGGGCAGTTCATGGGCTTCAGAGCCCACTCGCGCTTCTCGACATCCAACTTGAACATATCATCCTTGTAGTGGGCCCAGTGTCCGGAGGTTTTCCAGACGCCGACATCGTACATATTGGGGGTCTGGACCTCCTGGTAGCCTCGCTTGCGGTATTCACTACGCAGAAGGGACTGGAGCTGGTTGAAGATCTTGGTTCCGTTGGGAAGGAGGAATGGGCAACCGGGGGACGCCTCATCGAAGAAGAAAAGCTCTTGCTCCTTGCCAATTCTAAGGTGGTTCCGCTTCTCGGCTTCCTCCAAAAATTTCAAGTGCTCAGCCATTAGCTTCTTGTCTGGGAAGGCAACACCACGAATACGCTGTAGAGAGTCGTTGGACTGATCGCCAAGGAAGTAGGCTGATGAGTTCTGGTAATAAAAGTTAGTATGTGTCTTCCTCTGTCAAGGGGTCAACTAGCGACGCTTACCTGCATGATCTTGAAGGCCTTGATCTTGCCAGTGTTCTGAATATGAGGGCCTCGGCAGAGATCGACAAGGGTACCGTTACGATAGACGGTGCTGCTTTCGCCGGTGATGAGCTTATCAATGTAGTGCAGCTTGTATTTGCTGTATGCGAACATCTTTTTGAGGTTCTCCTTGGAAACCTCCAATCGGTCGAAGCTTTGCTTCTCCTTGAAGCTACGCGACGCTCTGGTTTCAAGCGCTTTCCAGTCGGCCTCACGGACAACCCGTCTGTTTTCCACATGTATTAGCATTGGCGCAATGGTGAAGGGTAGGTGATAAGATAACATACCCGTCAGGCATGGCCATATCGTAGAAAAATCCCTGAGGGGTAGGCGGACCGTGGGAAAGAAGACATCCGTACTCGCACTCAGTGGCTAGGCCCAAGCAATGGGCACTCGAGTGCCAGTAGACTTCACGGGCCTCGGGGTTGCTGAAGGGCAGAAGAAGCACACTGCAGTCCTTCTCTAGGGGTCGGTTCAAATCCCACAGTTCTCCATTAACCTTGGCAATGACAATATTGGCACTTAGATCCTTGGGCAAGTCGCGGAGGAAAGATCCAGGAGTGGTCTCGAAGGCTTTGGCAGGGACCGAGGAGGGGGAGTTGCCGTCGCCAATGTCAAGGGTAACGTTGATCTCTGGGTGAGGACGGGTCTTGGTCTCCTCCAGGTATTGTTGCCAGAGTTCCTCGAAGAGCTTGTTTCGCTCGATTATGAACTCGGGGAGAGTATCGGGGCTCGGGGCCTGCTTGGATTTCGCATTCGCATCTTTTGGAGGGGCAGTGGCAGCTTCAGATGCGTTTTTGGCCTGCGCTTCAGCGGCGGGCCGCGCGGGGAGCTCCTGGGGGGTTTCAGATGCCATCATTAAAAACCCTTGAAGCAATGGCGCAAAGGAATAAAACTGTGGGCAGGAACTTTGAACATGTATACTCCGCGTGGAGGGGAAAATTGACTCTTAGTGAGGGCGGTGAAACACAGGTCACGTGCTAGTTCTGCCCTTAGCCGACACTTTACCGCTTCAAGTTTCCACCAAGCGAAAACTTCTCCAGCTTTGTACAAGTCAATCACCCTTATCACCACAAAATGTCTTTCCGTGGTCGTGGTAACGCTTCTGGTGCCAACCGGGGAGGTTTCGGTGGTGGCCGTGGTGGTGAGAATTTTCCAACGTGGATGCGATGCGAGGATGTAAAAGGAGCTAACGAAATTTTTTTGTTGCAGGTCGCGGAGGCTTCCAGCAGTCATTCGGCCCCCCAGCGCAGGTTCTGGGTAATTATTCTTCTGAATCCTACTATATTTGATTTGTGTCGCTGATATGCCGATAGAGTTGGGTTCCGTGATGCACTCCTGCGAGGGTGAGATGGTCTGCGAATCAGTCAACCCCAAGATTCCTTACTTCAACGCTCCTATCTACCTGGAGAACAAGGTGCGCAACTACTCCACCAAATCAATATCATATACAAGTTCATGACCTAACTGGTTCTTTATAGACCCAAATCGGCAAGGTCGACGAAATTCTCGGTCCCATCAACCAGGTCTACTTCACCGTGAAGCCCCAAGACGGTATTGTCGCTACTTCCTTCAAGGCTGGTGACAAGGTCTACATTGGCGGAGATAAGCTGCTCCCTCTCGAGAAGTACGATTCGCTATTCTGCTTATTCGTCCACTTCTGACTAACTCACCTCTTAGGTTCCTCCCCAAGCCCAAGCCTCCCCCAGGAGCTGCTAAGCCCAAGCGCGCCGGTGGTGCCGCTGCCCGTGGTCGTGGTGGATTCGGTGCTCCCCGTGGTCGCGGTGGCCGTGGTGGTGCTCCCCGTGGCCGTGGTGGCTTCGGCGGTGGTCGTGGTGGTGGTGGTTTCTCCCGCGGCGGCGGCGGCGGCTTCTCTCGTGGTCGTGGCGCCCCTCGTGGTGGCGGTGGCTTCCGTGGCCGCGGCTACTGATCGATCCAATGTACTGTCTGTTTATGGCGTTTTGGGGGATCTGGGAGCTTTTTCAGGAATATCTTTCCGTCTTCTTGTGCATCTGCGCAATTGCAACTTCACTGGCTGCAGGCTGTAGAATATCACCAGTCAAAAATGTTTCTGTTATTTTCTTATTTTCCAGAACTTGCAATTGCATATTAAATATTCAAACATAGCAACTCGTTTAGAAATTCGGGGATAATCGGCTCGGACATTTGGTTTGGATGTGGCTAGTGTGTGTGGCGCAGCTGCACCGCCTCTGCCTGCCTGCAGTTGAAATGACGTTGACCGCTCAGGGAATCTGTGCGTCCGTCAACACTCCCCAGCAGGATTGACTGCATTTTTATTCTTCTTACCCAATCTTGCCGTTTTTCATATCTTATTGAGACAGCCTATCCTTTTGCCATAGATTTTCTTCAAATCTGATATCCATTTGAGCATGTCTCGTCGGACATCGACCATGGCATCGAGCGATTCCTCCAGCGGTGTCCCACCTTCGAGTGACGGAGGTGCGTTCAAGTTTCCCTTTGGTCGTTCATGGGCAATGAAGCTTATAATTTACAGGCCAGGAGAAGCAGAAAATGCTACTTTCCTCGGATCATGGTCATTTCAGCATGGTGAAGTCAGTCTCGTGCTTCCCGCGCTCCTTTGCTCTCGGTTCAGCCTAACACTCAACAGGGCCTTGCATCTTGCTGATCTGATTACTGAGATGAATGGTAAGAGATCGTAATATCCTGAAGTTTTGTTTGAATTGACTCGCTAACTCTGCATCTTAGGTTTCTGTGGAGGCAAGCTCAATTTCCCAACCTTTTTCCAATCCGCGTCTAACATGTTGAGCAGTCATGTCGGTCTTTTCGTCCATGCGCTACTGCCTCGGAGACCCAACTGAATATGGTGCCATCTGGGCTGCCCTCGCATTTATGCCTTTCGGTCTGTTCTTCGACTTTATGGATGGGAAAGTGGCAAGATGGCGCAAGAAATCGTCTCTCATGGGGCAAGAGCTCGACTCGCTAGCTGACCTCGTAATCGCTCCTGCAAAGTAAATACAATGAGTTATCGCTAACGTTCATATTCCCTAGATCTCCTTCGGTCTCGCCCCCGCCGCTGCCGCATTCGCTCTTGGTATCCGGACCTCGCTTGATCACGTCTTCCTCAGCTTCTTCGTTCTCTGCGGTCTGACCCGCCTCGCTCGGTTCAACGTGACTGTAGCCGTACTGCCCAAGGATAAGACCGGAAAATCCAAGTACTTCGAAGGCACACCCATTCCTACCACTCTGTCAATCGCTGCCATTATGGCCTACTGGGTCTCTCAAAGCTGGACGCACGAGAATATCCCACTAGGACTCTTCGCAGAAGGTACCATTTTCGAGTTCCATCCTGTGGTCCTGATGTTCGTTCTGCATGGTTGTATGATGGTCAGCAAGACGATACACATCCCTAAACCATGAGCTCAACCCAAATTTGGCCACGCATTTACTGTTGGGGAAAAAATGCCTGAGTCTGTTGTCTCTCTCAACTTGGACGACTGAAAATAAATATCGAGAGGGCCGTTGTTTGTAGGCAAGGCATAGCATGATCTCGATGCACTTAAATAAGGATGTTTAATTGAAATTCAATTGCATAGATTGATTATAGTCATTGTGGCTTCCGCATAGGGGTTTGGTTGCATGATTGTGGCTAATAACGTCGACATGCTGGAAATTGCAGCTTTCAACAGCAAGCTGCTGATTGTCGTCGGTCTTCAACAACTACATAAGCAGTGCTGGTCACTACATGGTACCTTTTTGACATCTTTGTGTTTGCCAGATGGCTCTATGATATCTTGTAGGCCTTCAGTTCCTTTGCTTTCCTTCATTAGCTGGGTCTACGAATGCTTTGTATTCTTCTTTCTATTCATTAGAATCCCCAGGCAGTTCTTCGTCTCTGGTTGCGACTTCAAGTGACCTTGAGCATAGGAAATCGGGAGTCCAAAGATCAGAATCAACGTTGACTTAAGGTATCGTCCAGTGACCCAACCTAGAATGAAGGGAATGAAGTAGGTACAAGGTGGCTATTCAGACAGGGAAACGTCGGCACGTGAAACGACGACAGTCTCTTCTCGAGGAGTATGGCTCCTAGGATTTGGTGTGGATGGTTGTTGCAGTACGTGTTGGGTTCACGGACGTACCACTCATTGTCGAGTGGTCGTAATGTGAACCACGGATATTCTTCCAATCTGATAGCATATACAAGCACGCGCAATATTGACCTATAACGATCGTCATTATGACCACTTGGCTAGGCATTCTCATAGTCTGAGCTGTCAACGAGGACTTCGACACAAACAATCGTTGAGCGCATGGAATGAAAGCGAAGGTGAGCTAGCACAGGAAACCCTACTACCAACCCACCAAGCCACATCTAAGCCAGCCACTGTAGGGACCAAGCCCATAACGACAGCAGCGATGACCATAACTACACTCGAACCCCCCAGATGCCCGACGTGCTACGAACACGGTATAAGGCAGATAGTCAACGGCAACAACCCGAATGGCAATGCAGGTCGCCCATATTACATATGCGATCTATGTGATCGATTCATCTGCTTTGATGATCAACGCGGGATAAGTCCGGCCAACCCGCGCTGCCGATGCGGCAGGTACACTCGTAGGCAAATAGCCGGAACCGAGAAGGAGGTGCCACATGGGATTCACTATGTTTGTGCTCGTGGATGGTGTTCCTTCTACTCAGAGGAGGTAGATCAGGATGGTGTCCAGCGACGGGTTCCAGCTAGGTTGGTGGGGACATGTTCGGGTTACTCTTATATCTGAGGTCTGAGGGTGTTTGATGGTGTTACTGTGTTCATGCTTCTTTTAACGTAGCTTCCAAGTGTTGAGCTTAATAATATTTCCTTTTTCTGCATTGTCATTATTAATATTCAGCGTTGAAATAGAATCTGGGCTGCGTCGAGTACCCAGCTACCTTCGGATATGTCCATGTTCAGAGTTATGTCCCTAAGCGAAATGATACTCTCTTCCGAGGTAATTCACCAAGCCGGACCTTCCGCATGATCTAGAATATGGATAGAATAAGCGAAGAAGTCACAGGTGAAATCAGAATTTTTAGCATTTAAAATTAGAATGTTGTTGATTCTTGGCCAGACACGCAGGGTCTAGACCGAGACACAAGTTTCACTTTGATATCCAGTTTCGAACACTTTTCTTACCCACAGTTTGATCAAGTTGAACTGGTGTTCGCTCTCGTTGAGATATCCCAGTAAATACGAAAGACGCAAGCAGCCTGAATAGACCTTTTTCTTCTTCAATTCTGTTTCTCGCTGTGTACACCGGCAAGGCAAGGGGGACTGTGCTTCTACATGATTCCTTTGGCAGGTGGAGAATCCAACCGGTCTAGTGGACGCCACTGATCCCGGAATATCTCTCTCCCCGTTTGGACAGGTCTAGGCAGGTGTGCTTGTTGACGCATTTTCCTGTGTACGAGTACTGTACAATATATACGGACCGGTATTGCCTGTGCATACTGTCTTTTTGGAGGCTCTGGCGGGCGATACTCGGATGACGGATCAGACTGAATGATCAGTATGTCTCACTGTCGGAAGATCGGCTTCATTGAGAACTTATTGTTTGCTCTGTGAGTTATATGGCCGTGGGTGACTTTTAGACGAGAATAAGGTTGATGACGTTAAATTGGCTATAACTATCGAACGTGGTGTGTCCGTGTCGAAATGCTTGCCTGTGCAGGCAGTTATGTTGACCGTTGAAAGGATCTGAACTCATCGACCATGAGGCTTACATGAAATGGTCGGGCATTTGCAATAACAATCGAGTCCGTGGTTCAGAATGTGTTGCAAGGGACTAGATCTGCAAGGCACAAGTCGATATATTATACACAATGGTTACGGAATATCTAGAGCGTACTTGGCCGCATATTTACCAGTAACTTTATCTCTCGATTCAGTACAGAGTAAAGGGCCTGTGGATGTCTCAAAGTCAGTAATTCTCGCATGATGGTAACGTGGTTAGATTAAATAACCTCCGATATTTCCAGGGATATTATATGTATGAGAATACGTATGTTGTAGGCAGTGCTAATAATACCACATACTATTATGCAGTCAAGCCACGAACAAGACACTTGAAGCCTAAAAATTCCAAGGTACAAAATACAAAATACAAAATATAAGGTTAAACACAGCCCTCGTAGGCCATCTATACACTTGCAGATAATATCTAGGAGGTGAGTTGTGTGTAGATCTGAGCCACAGTGCGCTGTTTCTTTTTGTGGCTGAAGCAGGGTTTGTTTTGTTACTTTTATTACAGGAACGGTACGGAGAAAGACCGATCATAATTTCCAAGGTACGGTCCCGGGAGTGGCCGCTCATTACCCATGGAAATAATTTGGAAATCGGAAAGGGGCATGAACAGGAATCAAGAAGACAGTGAGGCTAGAGTATATGTTGTAGGGTGCGACTACTCAAAACATAAGGTTAAATCCTATACTAAATCCTTCAGGTTTCATGTTGTACCGAGTACTCTGTAACAAATGTGGAGGTTCTTAGCGCTTGTATGAGGTATTGAAATTGGCTCCGCCTGGGAAATGAGCCCGTTCCATGACGAAATGGTATTTCTTTTTCTTTCAACAAAATTCGGTCGCAATTTATCAAATGGAGATCTGAATTTCCCCTCGACCATCAGCCAAGAATGCACTTGCCAGCCACAAAGGACGTGGCGTGTGTTGACCAGTCATGTATACGGAGTAGAGAGCAGATCAATGAGAGTAGACACTAAGGCAGAACAAAGCATCCTTAGCCGAGGACTAATTCTGCTGTGAGTTGTACAATTTTTGAGGGGTCAAACAACAAAGTCGTCATCAAGGGTCTTCTTCATGTGGCAAGGACGATCTTTCATCAGTCCATGTACGGAGTAGTAAAGTATGGAGCACTGGGTAATACCTCGATATTGAATATTGGACGAGGTTCACACAATGAGAGTCTCATCATCACCGCTTGGCGCCCAAAGCAGACTAGCGGCATGCCCAAGGACTCCATCAGCTGCCGTGTCTGACCAAAACGGGAAACTGATCTGACACAGTACCCTGGTTAACCTGGACGGGTGCCTGATTACCTAAGGATATCTCGACATATCATTGGATAAGCCTTTGTTTGTATACCTGATACTGTACCATACAAGGAGCAAACAATATTGAAACCACCCGTGAAAGACCTGCGCGGAAAGTACCCGGTACTCGGGTGCACCAGGGCCTCCCCCCATATTTCAAGTACCTCATACCTCCTCTGGGGAACACAGACCCCTTAACAGTCCCTTTCCCAAGGGATCCATTATCCGTCACACTTCTCTTTCCTCCTGATCTTCCTAAATCCCCTTCGCACACATTCGTTACATACCTACAACCCGATTTCTTCGCTCGTTTACTCCTTTTATTTGGGGGTCATCAGCTGAACTGCTTCGAAGTTCACGGTCGCTCACTCTCTCCCGAATTGTAGAGGGGTGAACCTCAACTCGACCACATACTCGAGTACCCGTCAACACAACGATCACTTTCCTTTCACTCCTTTTTCCGACCCCAAAATCTCGCCTTCCTCGTTACACACGCCCTGAGTATCTGAGCGAATAATTCAGTACCAACGCGGTGGGCGGTTTCAGAACAAACAACGTCTACCGACATACATTCAAAGAGAAGTTCTTGAGGGTTACGCAGGCCGTCCCCAGTCCTTCGTCAATCACCCCTGCGACTGAGTCCAGCGGTGTTTTCTTTCCGCGCTGATTTCGATACTCGACTTCCCTACTCTCCCAACACATCATGCTTTTCCACACTCAAGGCGCCCTCGTGGTGTCCGGTGTGCTAATGGCAGCCACCTCGGCCGTTGCAACAGACTTCAAGGTGCTTCCTCGTGGCTCACCATTAGGGACGCTCCAGGGTTGCTATTCCAGCATTCCTGGATACGGGAAGTCCACGAGCTGGACGTACCAGAGTTCTGGATGGTGTCTGGACCACTGCGCCAAAGACTCGGACTATGCGGCATTTGCTTTGACAGGAGGATCTGACTGTGTGTGCGGTAACACACTACCACCAGCCAGTGCCAAGGTTTCAAATGACAAATGCAGCAAGTCCTGCAGTGGCTGGCCCGACGATATGTGTATGTCTACACGTCCATCCATGGCTCTCAGAGAATTGACTTGCTAACAATAATCTCGAATAGGTGGTGGTCCTGGCTTCTACTCTGTCTATACCACAGGTTTAGAAGATGATGTTCCTACATACTCCGACTCCGAGTCCACCACAACCAAGAGCAGTACCGACAGCAAAACCACGACGAAAACCGACGGGTCTGCCTCCACTACTTCCAGTACTTCCGGTGAAACGACAGAGACCGTGACACCTGAGGCTAGTGCGAAGGCCTCCGACGAAGATATGAAGGCAGAGGCCGCGAAGAGCAAGAATACTGCCGCAATCGCGGCCGGAGTCGTTGTAGGAGTGGTGGGATTCGCTGCTCTCTGCGGTGCTGCGTTCTTCTGGTGGCGATCTAAGAAGAACAAGGCCGGTGCTGCTGGTGGTGCCACTGGCGGCTATGGCCGTACCTCGGGCCCGCCCTCGATGTCCGATTCTCGGTTCGATGGCGACTACATGGCTCAGCGCCGCCAAAGCAATGGCAGCATCGATGATGACCATGACTTCTCTCGCCGGATCTTGCAGGTAAGCACGCACACCATCTGTTGATATTGTTTCCAAGCTGACTTAAGATACAGGTGACGAATCCTGATCGCTAAAACAATACCCATTTTTCGAACATTTATGCTCCTTCTCTTTCTTTCCACTTGGTATTAGCGAAACCCAACCTCATCTCTGCGTCAATCAAACTACTTTATGAGAGCTTCCCTATCCTGTTGTCATTATCTTTCTAGTCGGATTATTCAGCGGAGTGACGATATCCGAACGGCATATGGCCTGACCCAGTCGGTGTGGTCCAGCTGGTGACCTGCTGTCTCTTGAGCCCTGCGGCTGAATTGCTTTTTGTCGATGCGCTCCGTGACTCCATATCAAGACGACGTTGCCCTACTTCATGATCATCATCTCTTAGGATTTACATTGGGAAATCAACCGCATCACCAGCCTTCTCTGCCGAAGATCCGATCATTGTATCTTGTTCAATTATAGTGAAGTCTCTGGATATAGAGACGTGTCCGAAAAGGCGTTTCTTTCTATTTCGGCTCCATCATTGCTCGACATCTTCCTTGTCACGAGCAGACCATTCCTTTTACGTGATTCCTTTTTACTTTTTCCCCTTTGTGGTCTCTTTTCCTTTTTCCCAGTCAGGTCTTCGTCTATCGGTCCTATAATGAGCTTCTCGCATTCTGCAATTCGCTCCGGCTTGGTCTGATTCAGGGATGGCTGTAAATAGGCGAGATCAATCAGCTGTACTTAATGTGAGAATGGATATGCACATCAGATTGTGATCATTTGCTTGCAAGGTAAACTGATAGTGGTTGAGTTGGTCCAAGCTGGGTCTGCCATCAGTCCATATATATCTCTGGCACCTCTGGGTGCTTTAGTTTTATTCGACCAGAAACCTTGCATTGATCATCTGTTCTAAGAGTCTGAGATTGATCATTTTCTATAGGCCTACTGATATTAGCCTGTGAATCAAACAGGCGAAGGTCAACTATATATTGGCGTGTTCAGCCAGGTCCATCGGAAGGTTTATTGCAGCCAACCTTGTAACAAGTCACGCATCACTTTTACACTTTGGGTATTCACATGAACAAGGAGATAATAAAAACACCCGAAAGTTGTTATAAACAAGAAACGGAGGCAAAATTTCAAGTTGATTTAGCATAAGAGCTCAATATCAAATAGGATTCCTAAGATTTATACGTCACCGAACACAAAATGGAGGAACCGTGCAAAACGACATGAAAAGCATAAAGGGAGGCAACGAATCACGAGTATCGCCCGAAAAGAACACAAGAAGATAACGAGACAAGTTACCTGTGCCCATAGCAGAGGGATGGTGAAGGGGAATGTGGCCAGCATAGTGGTATACCAGGCGACGATGTTGGCATCACTATGATCGAATTTGTCCCGAATCAACTCCTCGATAATTTCCTTAAACGAGCGCACGCTTATATACTAAGGCAGACCAAAGTCAGAATGGATATTAAGACGACGGTATTAGCGAGCATAATGCTCGAATTGGATGCGCTTAGGGTACGTAGTACTAGCGCTACGGGGACCAAGCGGAGGCGGAACTGCAAGAAACCACGCCGAGAAGAATAGTACTGAGCGTATAAAGCTTTAACTTTATCTGCCTAAACCCCTCGGAAAGTCAGCTATGGTGAAATCGTGCACGAAAGCCCAAAAGATGAGGTAGACTTACGGCACTTCCACTAAGCTCGCCGACTAAGTTGTGAGCGCTACCATAGGACTTAATGAGACGACCAAGACCGGCGCAGAAATCTCGCACAGCTACTGCAGCGGCGTGAACATTCTCTATATCGTGAACCAGGCTAGTATCGTCGGTTTGTCCGAATTCGGGTTCCTCGTTGATCCAAAGCTCCATTACCCACTCTAGTAATGCGTGTAGTTCGAACCCGTGGCCCCTGATACCTCCATAGAGCTAAAATAGAGCGTTTGAATGAGTATAACACACGACTGGACGACGCCGAAACACTAAGGAATACTCACGAGTTCACATTTGTCGTGGGCATGGCAACATCGTTGACATCGCTTGGAATCGGCATCGCGAATGCAGTTTATCTTGAGGTGTTGAGCCCACTCTCCTCGTCCCAGTCACGTACTGCTGCCCTAAAGCAGTGGATGCACCAGCCCGTTTCTGCTGGATTGGTGTATTCGAGAAGCTTCGCGTGAACACCGTGACTTGCCGCAGGCGTATTAGAAGTGTTGTACTTCGGAGATAGGAGTAGGTAGGGTATTAGATCCTAAAGTAAGTACATTCCGCTGTCTCTGGGGGTTTGGGGGCCATTTGCCGCTTCACCTCTTTTTGAAGGCATGGTATAAGAAGGAAAGGCCTTCAACCGATGGGGAAGATGAAGCACGATGCAAAGGGCGAGAGAAGAAGAGAGAACAAGAAGATGTAAGAATGAAAAGCCTCAGTCACGACGAGGCAAACAAAAGGTATATCAATCTAACATCATTGAACACATCAGATGAGGCCATGGTAGCCGTCTCATGGATGTTGTTTTGGAAGAAACAGAGAGCGAAGAACGCTCCTTCCAAGGTTCGTCCTTTCCATGCAAAACGAGGTTAGTCACAACTCCTCAAGGGATGAGGGAAAGATCCATCCGAAGTGATGCGAAGAGTATCCCGTACCTCGAAGGCCCATCACTCTTGGACTAGAGATGATTGGGTATCAAGCAAACCAATTCGGCCTCCCTCTTTGGTTAAACCACCAAACCCAGAACAAGAGCACAACCTCCAACTACCCTTCTCTGATGCCTAACATTACATTCCCTCACTTTTCATGACATTAGGAAAGATACACACAGAGACCTCGCAAAGAATACATGGATCACGACTGCCAGATGGCCAGCCCCAATAGTAGCCAACCAACTAGTCCATGTCGGCACAGCCTCTCACCCCCAAACCCCCTAGCCGCCGAATCCCCCCAAACATAACATACTCGGGATCGACAGCCCAAGTAGATCAACGCCAGGTCCAACAGCGGCTAGGCGGACCTGAACCGGACTTGAGCCGGACTTAACAGCCACATGGCTCCATGCAACGCTAATCCAGCGGCGATCAAGACCTGCAGCAGAAGGAAAACAGGAAAAAGAGATTGGAGGAGACCAGCCAAGCTAGTCTAGTAGTCTGTTTGTTACAGCTGAAAAATCAGGTGTGCTGATCAAAATATTAGCCCTTGCCGGGAGGCCCGAAGGATTGCAGCATGCCCCGCTGGTGCTGGAGATTACCCGCCAAAGATATGATATTGGACACACTAGTCTGAATAGGATAGGACAGACTGGTCCAACGGGATAATTTGGATCTGCTTGACTCGCATTATGGTCTCATTTGTCATCTCATGACCCATGTCGTCAAATATAAAGTCCCGGAGATTCCGGAGTTTATTGCCGAGATTGCCGGAAATGACATGGACTCGAACTGGCGTCGATCAATATACAACATACAATAACAAAGACAAAAGGGAGAAACGGTCTGGAGGGCAACGAGAACCCAACTAGCCATGCCTATTTCCAGCCCTCCCAATCGGACAATTGTTACACGATCATCCTCAGGCTGCAGAGCATCAAGCCAATAGAAATCGCAGTAGAACCAACAGCGTCAACAAGCATGATCAGGCAGATGCACGCTGACGCCCAGAACACCGGGCGTGCATGATGTCATGCGTATGGTGATCTATCATTGAGCCCTTGGCCATGGACCTAAACTCGAATGCATCTAGGCAGAGTAATTCCACGCCAATTGGCTTAAGCTGTTGTTGTTGGCTGCAGAAGGGCCCTGCCGTCTGCAAAAAGACGGTGTAATGTTCCTTAATTAGTTTTGTGAGGTAGCATTCTAGAAGTCAGGCTAATAACCAGTATGCTGGGAAGTCTCAAAAGAGTATATAGCTGGATTGAGCTTAGTGTCTCTCTAAACAACCTACCTAAGTAGGCTAGATACATGTATGTTGTAGGAACTTCAAACTGGGGAGCACTTTGCGACACCCGTTGAGTGATCTACAAGAGGCCCACAGTTTTGGCCATGTGGTCTGGAACGGATTAGAGCGAAGGAATTAGCTCCGTCGCATGTCGGAAGTTACAACTCTCCGTATAGGCAAGAAAGGCTGATAGGGAAATGAAAAAGAAAAGGGGTAATCGGGGAAATCGGCTATGATTCGTGTACAGTATTGTAGATCTAGTTATTCCCCATACTGTGACACTGCAATATCTGGAGTAAATAATTGTCCAAAGATTAGCTTGTTTACACCCCTTTATTGTGCTCTATAGCCAAATCCCTGCAAAACCCGATTCCCCGATGTCGGGTTCTTGGGAGGTAACCAGTCGATTATTAGGACCCAAAGGTACCTGGTAATAATCTGCGTTAATTCTTCCCTGCTCGAGGATAACTAGGATATGATTTGCGATTTTACCGAGCCGATCGGATAAATCCCAAGTAAGTAGTACTATGCAGACTAATTATATCGAGGATAATGGTTATAAATAAGTATAAAGACAGCAAAGACACCAAAAACAGCCTAGATCAGCACGAGCACCTTCCTGATCTACTGACTGGCAGGGTTGTCCGCGGAGTGTCCGCGGACACGGACACGGTCACGGACATGAAACGCGAGAGCCACTTATTCCCGTTTGAGTAAACAGTCAATGCTTCGTACGCAGTATGTTTACCTGAAAATAGCTAGCTCTTTGCATGCATATGCTGCAGTAGTGCCTACATGGTTACGTGCCCTAAATTAGCTCTCATTTCGTTGCCGTTTTGGTGTAATGCAGCCACATGGGTTACAAGGATCATGATCCTTGCTGCAAGCCCCTGCAAGCTGGGAGGAAATGAAGTGGATTTAAAATTAATGGCAATGTCCTTGTTGGATTCGGCAGTGACGGGTACTGAGTACATGGCTGTAATTTGCTATAAGAATTTAAAGAAAGGGATTTTCCTTTTTAGAAAATAACAAAGCTCAAAGCCAAGCCAAGTATATTATTGAGGAATAAATTAGTGTTGCAATCCGCTATACATAATTTTCCGAGAGTATGTATGTTGTAGGTATGTTGTATCCATGATAGTAGTGTTATGACTTAAAACAACGATCGTTACCAGAAGTAGGCAACGGTGCTCACCTCGAAATCTGCCTTGCAAAAGGTGGGCACATGGCATGGCCTGATCGACGGGGCTATCTGAAACGTAACCTTAGCATGCAGGGGGTTTACGCCATTAGCGTATACCTGCAAAAGACGACGTAGGAAAATGCATGGAGAACTCTGCTTACGCCGAAGTTTTTCCTGTAAAAGGAGAGAACGAGAGAATCAGGACACATTCTTTTATTCAATAAATCATTGCTCCACTTTGTAGGGTTCGGACCTCGACTCTCTTGCTTTCCTTTTCTTTTCTTAGTGGAAGCTTGCGATCTGAGTCAGTGTGGGGAAGTACCCCGGGAACAGGAAGCATAGGCAGATTACTGATGACGATGTATACCTATGTATAAAACATGCCATTATATAGCACCGGGTAGGTATGGTAGATCTCGGGACCTGTATAAAGGGATTTTCGGGAGTGACAAGTGTACAGGTGACTGACTCATTACGAGTCGCCATACTCCGTATATTCGGTTAATCTCTTCAATGATCCCTGCAAGTGTGCTGTATCCACCTGGGCAGGATGGTTTGCTTTAGTCAATGCAGGGGAACCCGCTGGGAATACAAATGCCTCACTAATCACCAGTGATGGACCTTGAGCGCAGACCGATCACATTCTCGACTCTCTAGACCATGCTTGGCAGGAAATTAAGTACTAAACACATTAATATGTACATCTTGTGGTGCATCGAGCCACGTATATGCCCGTTACATCCGAGAGACAAGAATCGAGGTGACGATTGTGGCGCTACTAACCACGTGCTAGATATGAGCTAACCATGGAAAGAAGGAGATGTCGACTGAAACAAGACAGCAGTAAACAACCTTGGAAGATCAAGAAGGTCATACCTGAGTATCCTCAGGGCGGGGATAACGGTATAACCAGAGTGGACCTGAACTAACCCGATTAGTATAATGTACAGCACCGCTTGCAATCGTCGCTTTCTGGCAGTTTAGCGCATTCTAGGGCATTTTCCACGTGGGCGCAATTAATTTCGACCTTGATTTCGCCCTAATGGGTTGAGCTTTGCTGACCTTAGAAGGTATCTGAGAGATACAAAGTAAGGGGTAAATTTACTGAGAGAAAAGCTCCCTAAACCTCCTCGGGTATAGCCGATACCTCCTTTTTTCGGTTAATCCCGAGGAATAGCCGCAATTCCGTGGTAAACGGTCACGGCTATCTGTCCCGGACCAGGGGTATGTATTTTGCATTAATATCAAATATCCCTGTTTACACTAATTTGAGTATGTGTAGCGAAGAGTTTAGTGTCGCTTCTCACTTTAGTAACCGATGGCGCGATATTACTCAAGTTAAGAGCCTTTGCAGGGAGTGCCCAGACCGAGAGCGGGTTATCTCATTCGGCGAATCAGAAATAATACAACTTCCACCAATCAGAGCAGATTTCACGGGATCTGAGGTGAGATTTCACCTTCCATGGAACAATCTATGAGAGCACATTCCTCCTATATTACTGCTAAATATGCAGAATCAAGGAGCATATATACGCACCGCCATCAGCCTTATCCGCAACTTTACCACTTCCTTCTTCAATGCTTAACCATCCTGAAAATCCGGAGATCCACCATCACGAGAGGCTAAAAAGGAGGCTCACCGATTAATCTGGGGACGAAAGAGACCCGGAAGGGCCACCTGTTGGCCAAAGTGAACTGGTCGGAACCAAAGAGCCTCTAAAGCTTAAGGGGGGTCGGGTGGGGACAATGAAAGGCCGCATATACGCCATTATATGTTGGATATTCCTAAATCGGCCAATTATTTTATTTTATTTTATTTTTATTTTACTCTTCTCCCTATGTCTTTTCTATTTATTTATTTTTTGTCGACATCAAAGTCATCCAGAGAGGTAAACCAAACCCTTTGAAGGGGTGTACTCGAAAAGTCCTGGATCAACTCTGGGGTGCGCCCATGTCGATCTTGGGCACCTGCCTATGTAGGAATCCCGCACATACTTTAAAGGGTTAGGAGCATGGGGGTCACGTTGATAGCTCTGATTTTTAATTTAATTTAATTCGAATGCCAAGACCTTGGCAACTCCATGCCAGTTTGGGAGTAGTTTGGCGATTTTGTCGATCAGGAACGAATTGGGGAGAGAGCGTTTACTACTTCAGGTCTAGCGTGCACAGACTGGCATGTCCCGTGTTGTACAGAGTAAGCATCTAAAAAAAGAACCAACACCAATCGAGCTCCCTGACTCGTTGTATATTGATCACCACCCTCACTCCTATGCACTTCTTCATGCTCTTCATGCACCCATTGCTATTGTAGGCGCAAGGCTTATCCGTCTTGCCGTCGACATTGGCACTATGCCAGAATCGATATGATCATGCAGAGTAATCTTCATCTTAACAAGGAAGGTGTTATAGACTTAATATAGATTCATAGTAGAGAGTATATTCCCGGTGGCTCAGCAGTATACTCAATATCCAAGTCCGCATCAACATCGTCTAAGCCAGCACTACGAAATGACAAAGGCTATATTCTACTAAGAAATATTATTGAAAAGAGATGAGTTGGCGATATCGCCCCTTCATCCGTAATATTTGAAGCAGTCTTTATGATCCACACAGACACTAACAAGCAGAAGCGGAAGGAGGCTTAACAATAATAAACCACAAGCCATGTGGGAAATTGCAAGCACAGGGGGCAAATACCGCGAACCAGATCCCGGGCATTGAATTCCCTCTTAGAAGGACCATGATTGCCCCACAATTATACACTTCCATATTAATATGGTGTCTCTCTGCACCAGAAGTGGTTTAGATCAAGATTATGCACAACAGGACTATGATAGCAAATGACGATCAATTTTAATAGTTGTCCGGGCAAGGGAAAAAAACCAGAGAGAAAAAAAAAAAAAGCTTTAATTTCATCGGTCCTCCGTCCAAACCCCAGGCTAAGCCCGCTCTCTGACCCTAGCCGCACCAGCCGATCAGTCATGGACCAGGCCCGGTCTTGGCTTGTATAGACAAGGGTAGATGCATTATGCGTGTCTAAACTTGGAAGCTGGGAAAAAAGAGGGCTGTGGTAGTTCCCGCACACTGCATATGCGACTCTTTCTGTTTCTGGGTTTCCATCTCTCGTTTCAAAAACCCTGCAAGAATGCCTTGCAGTCCAGATCAAGATTCTCATCGTGGATCCTCAGAATCTGCGGCAACACACGGAGTATTGCAGATGGTGGATCGTGCGAGAACCGATTCCACTCCCTCCCCACAGCCACCCACCTAGTGCCCGTGATTTGTCTGATAGATAAACAATTGCGATAGCGAGGCGTCAGAGCGGGACATATTGTGGCCTTGAATCATCCTTCGAAAGTCCCCTGCATAGTGTGCATTCCCGTTTGTTATTTTAGTCTATTGTTCCTTGGTCCTTTTAGAGATGTGCTTAGTAGAACGAAGGATTCTTTCCAGAAATTAGGGGAAGCAGGGATAGTGTACATAGCGTGTTTTAGCGATGCAGTAGTACGATGTAAAATAAGGATCTTAATCTTGTTATAGATAGTGTATCAATGCAGTGAGATGTTTTCTGGCATTTGGCTCCTGATGCTTGCTCTGCCACGAGGGCGACCGGGGCTATTCTCCGGTTATGCAATGTTGCATGGGGCCCGCGTGCAGAGCAATTTAGGTACTTGGTGTTGGGGCCCCGGGAAAAGATGGTATGTATAGGGGATTCATATACTTTATAGTACGTAAATCAATAGTTGTATGCACCATATAGTAGGATATAGTAGATATATAGTAACCGTTCCACCAAATGGTTTCCCCCGGACGAACCGAGACCTTTTGAGGTCGGTGCCCGGAGTTTGGGGTATCCGTTTCCCCCTCAAAAGTCAAGGATCGGCGCACTGAAACAAAAGGGCAAACCTTGGAAAACAAAATGCCAAGACACGCCAGCCAAGGGCACCGGGCCACTAGGCTGACTCTGCCTTTTCTTGATTTTTGATTTTTGATTTTTTGCCCTTTCTCTTATTGGTTTAGTGGGGTCGGGCTAGTTCGGTTTGGTCGATTTCAAGTTTGGTTGAGGCTTTGAATCCAAGGATCCACCGGATCTCCCGTTCTTCCTGAGATCCTACCCATGATATCCAAGATATCCCAAAGTGATACTTTTGCTATGAATGGAAGCAAGAAAGAATATAGAGAGTGTCGGAAATGTAGATCTTATGTTCGAACTGTATTCCTGATTCAGAACATTTTCGAGCCAATCAGTAGTATCCATGCAGCCCTGTTGTGAGCCTCCTACATACCATATTGGGAATAGTGCTTCCCATTCTGGTCCTGCGAGTTGCCTAAACCAGCGCACGCCCCACTGATAATGCACCTTAGCTTTTCCGATGGGGCAAACCCGTTGTATCCCGTGGGAGCTTGGACCGAAGCCCTCGATTGTGAAAGCTGCTCCACGTTCAACGCGGGATTTGGAATATCAGAGCCATTTAAGCGGCTTCGTTTCCCGTTCAATGGGGAATTTTTATGTTCAAAAAATTTGGACGGGACATGATTTGGAATTCGATTAAATTTTTTTTTTTTCTTATGGAGTAAAGCACTATCCACTTCACATAACTAAGGTAATAGACGTTAAATAATCCATAGTAATATCGCCCATTCCGTGACTACGGTAGCGAAATTGCGCTATCTCGAACCAACAGCTAACGGCCAATTTCTTGTTATGGATCATCTAAGGGCGGACTGGAAAGTGCGCCTCAGCCGCACTCGTGGCTCTAATGCATGCCCCTGTGTAAATTTAGTACGGCTTATGCTCTGATCATCCCGCAGAGCGATCATCGCCTCCACGGCCGTGCTGTTTTTACCTGAATCTAATCTCAGTTAGCCTTAGTTAGCCTTATGTTGGATTTATTTTTGTTGTAATTATTATTAGCATGAATATTTTAGGGATTAATTCATTATTATTATTATTATTATTATTATTATTTTATTTTATTTTATTTTATTTATTTTAGCACATATTAATTTCCTCCAATTTCCTCGAAGTTTATTAATCTGGTAGATCTGTAGGAGCATATCGTTCCCTCTATATCAGTCCACCCTCCTCTCTTCTTCATATCATCTTTCAGGATTCTTCTACCTGAGCAATCCAGGCCCGCCTCATCTCTATATCTTACATCCCACTCCTCCCTACCTATCTACTCTTTCTCCTTTACCAATCATGACCCGCGGATCCACTGAGCGCATCAGTCCAAACCATATCGTCTCTGTCTTGAACTCGCCTTCCGTCTCCTCCTCTTCACCAGAACCTGAGCAACTTGCTTCCAAATCCAACATGGGCCGGAAGAACAACATCCGTCCAAGCTCTCCTGCAGATGCGAATGTGCCCGTCACTTATACACCGACCACCCGTCGCATTAGCAAGGCCAAGAAGGGAAAGCGTGTACATGCCTGCCAATACCCAGCATGCGGAAAGGTCGGCGCAACCATATACACCTTTCGGATCAAACAAACTGACTCCGTTGCAGGTCTTCACCAGGGCTGAGCACCGAAGACGCCATGAGTTGAACCACAACCCCGAGGCCTCGTACCGCTGCTCAACACAAGGATGCAAGAAGGCATTCCACCGCGCTGATCTACTTGCGCGCCACATGGAGAGACAGTGAGTACCACGGGAAACCTTTGGCGAGACGGCGCATACTAACAATAATGGCAGCGAACTCGAATCGCAATCAGAGCAGTCCTCATGGGCATCCAACAAGCAAAATCCCATCGTGAATGAGTCCGGCGTCCCGCGCTGTATGTCAATGGACCATGGAATGCCATTGACTGCAACCTCCCATACACACTCCATGTCCATCGGCTCGCTCGTGGCTCCTGGCATTCACCCGGACTTGGCCAACAACGACTGCTCACTAATGTGGAGCGGCGTCGACTTGCCCCTACAACCCCGCCCGGCTTTCCATAGCCAGCTCCCCGAGTCCGTTGATGACAGCCCATTCTACTCTTCCCCCGCAGATACTTGCCCCTCGCCTCTGTCGGATGCGACTTTCTCTCTTCCTTCCCACTCTAGCTCCATCTCTTCCGCGTCTGTGTCTGTCCTCGACCAGTACCCAAAGAGTATCCTAAATGGCGAAGTCACTTCGTCCCCGCTTCAGATGCACACTCCCCTCCGCTGGGATACTGATGCCGGCGTGCCTTCGTCGCATCTAGTTCCCATGTCTATGGGGGAGAATATGATCCAGCCAGTGAGTTTTCTTCGCTATTATTTGTATAACTATTCGCTAATACATCTCCAGCCCGTTCAGTGCCACTACCCCTCTCCTTCGTGGTCCAGTGCAGACTGCCTTCCCTACGAGGACCAGGTCCACTCCATGCACCAGTTCCAGCCCGTGAGCTGGGGGATGTGAAAAGATCATGGAAGGTCTTTGGTCAAATTCCAATATATATTGATCATAGACGGCCGAATCTCATGACTATACGACCACCCAGGCATTTGCCTCTACGAAACCATCGCGGATGACCCAACAGCCCTGGAAAACCTTGGGCTCCATGGCAAAAGAAAACATACTGTGGGTCTAACGGGAATCCCGAGGGGCCACTGGTGTGCCTTAGAGAGGGTCTCGACTCCCTACAAACATACAAATGGCTCAATCGTCATTAGCAGGTCGCTCCACCTGTCTCCGTTGTCCGGAGTGTGACCACCTGGACTCCGGATCCACCGGTCGCGGTCGCTTCCAGCGCCCACAATTCTTCCAAATACAAAGAAGATAAGCACCTCCCGATATCGGTTAATTCTTTGGTCTTGCATCCCAACTGGGGAACTAGATTTGATGTTTCTTTTTCCTTTGTTTGATGTGTTTCTTTATGTGTTTTTCCTGACGACACGATCATGATTGTCTTTTTCTTTTCTTTTCTTCTTTTTACTATTCTTGTCCACTATACCATTTATACCCATGCAGGTCACTCAAATGTACTGCAACTTTCGTTTCTGGATGATCCCACCATACCCCCAGCATTTTATATAAATGTATAGCTCCAAATTCGATGAATTGACAAACCAAATCCATAAAATCTCCCGATATAAAGTTCAACTCTATTAAATCAACACCCATGGCTCCCCTGTCCGTCACACCATGGACTCAAACGAGATAAAGCGATCTCCGACCCGAGCGGAACTGGCTTCCATGGAAACTTTGGCTTATGTAAAGCGGAACAAACCTTGGAACCTGGGAAGCCCACGCCTGGACATTTGGAAGGTACAGCCTTGCCCAAAACCGTCCCCTAAGGATATCAAAATCCCGATTCCAACCTCTCAAGGTCCAAGTTACAATTCCAATCAGCAAATATCCACAATTATGGCTCGGCCGTAGCTCTGGGGTCCTATGTTGTACTCCGTAGACTCTAGCCCTTGAATAAAAGCCTCAACTATCTCCACTTTATCCCGGACGCCCCGAAACCCATTTGATAACACTGGACACGGAGTAAACAACGCGGTACCCGGGCTATCCTCAATGGGGTATACGAACCTGCTCTCCCCACCTTGTTCTCCCCACCCTATTTTTCCCGCTAGACAGATTCCAGGTCTTGCGAGTAAAATCTTTCGAATTGGAGCGTTTAGGATTTGGAATTCGCTGTGGATTCTATGGGGCGTTGTCATGGTGGGTTTCCGGGCTTCGATCTAGAATTGGGTTTTACGGACAAATAGTATGGAGTATATCCATGGATAGCTTGCTTCGAGATTGGGTGTTTGAGGGTTGGTAATCGTTTGATTTATCAGCATGCTGATGTATCAATGCTGACATGTTGACATTGACTTTTGGTGATCAATGTCAGGAGCTTTATTGCTTTTTACCTCTACGGAGTACGGAGTACGGAGCCTCGAGCTGTCGAGGATTCTGCTGTGGGGCACGTTAGCACCTTAGTCTGGCGTGTCGATCAGGGGTTCGAGGAGTCACGCGGCTTTTTGAGGCCTTGGCTTTTGTTCAGGCCACCTGCCTGCATGAGTGATGATGTGCGTTTGCTCTTTGCTTTGGGGGTTCTGGATTGGGATCGGTGCGTCGTTGTTGGTAAGGAGTGCAAGGATGGTGTGGTCTAGTGATGGAGACTACTCCGTTTACACTGGCACAGTTGTAGCGAATTCCAGTGCAAAGACTGCGTCAAGGCTTATGGAGTTGACTTCTGCAGCAATCGGGGAATTGGCTTGGTCTATATCGCCTCTAGGGTTTGCCCGATATATCCTTATATCGATGCATCTGTCATATTGCTTTCCTAGGTTTCACAGGTACATAACCTATCGGACGCTGATATGGTATAATCCTTTTTCTTTTTCTTTCTTTCTTTTTTATTTTTTAGAACTGATTGTATTGGAACGAATCACCTTTATCTGAGCCTAGCTGTAACATGGGCAGAAGGCTGCATATTCATTGGTTGTACGCCGGTAAAGAGCTATGGAGACGATTTAAGAAAAGGAAAGAGCCAACAAAAGCCTAGACTTCCTGATGGCTGATCACCTGTGACTATGCACATACAACATAGTCGGCAATTTAATTTGGATCTTCATCGCTCTACAGCAAAGGGAACGCCATCCCATCGCCTCGAAGATCACTGCCTGCAGCATAAACCAGCTTCCCATCATCGTGGTACGAACGGATGATCTGGCCGCGACCAAACATAGCTCGCTTCCAACCAGTCAACACCTCAATCTTGTGACCAAGACGACGCAGTCCCTCCACAGCAGCATCACTAATACCCTCCTCAACCAACACAGTGCGGTCCGTGCTCTCGTCAGTCGGCGCTGCGAGACAGAAGCGCGGCGAATCCAGCGCTGCCTGGGGATGATACCCGAAAGCAAGCATGTTGAGCAGAACCTGTACATGGCCCTGCGGCTGCATAAAGCCACCCATGACACCGTAAACGGAGTGTAAGGAGCCATCCGCAACATTAGTGATAAGGGCCGGGATGATAGTGTGGTATGGCCGCTTGTTCGGAGCCAGGACATCGGGGTGGCCTTCCTGCAGCGAGAAATTGGCACCACGGTTCTGCAGCGTGAAGCCACAGCCGGCAGGGATGATAGCCGTTCCGAACCCCTCATAGTTACTGTTGATGAAAGAAATGCCGTTGCCCTCGCCGTCCGTCACTGCGAAGTATACCGTGTCGCAGTGGTTGTGCGCCGGACTACCGTGGTCCATGATATCCGCTGCGCGTTCGGGTGTGAACAGCTTCGCCCGCTCTGCGAGGTACGCGGGGTCGAGTAGGCCCTGCGAAGGCACGCGTTCCACGTCTGGGTCTGTGACCCACCAGGCCGCATCGGCGAAGGCGATGCGCAGACTCTCAATCACGGCGTGTAGGTATTCGGCTGAGTTATGCTGGGCCTCGGTGAACTTGGGGATCTTGCCTGATTTCTCGAGTTCCTCCATGATGCCGAGTGCCATTAGCGCCACGATGCCTTGGCCGTTTGGTGGGTGTTCCCAGAGCTCGACGCCTTGGTTGGCTTCACCATCTGTGCCGGGTGTGCATTTTGAGACGATGTCTTGGCCAGTGAACTTGAGTGAAATTGCGTCGACTTCCTGCGTCCCGATCTCGGCATGATAGGCTAGATCCTCAAGTGACAGGTAGCCACCCTGATCTTGCACCACCTTGACAATGGATTCTGCGATCCGACCCTGGTAGAATCCTTTCTTGCCCTCCGAGGCGATCGCACGGAAAGTTTTCGCTAGAGTGGGATTCTTCATGATCTCGCCTGGAAGCGGGGGTCGCACGCCATCTTTGGCTGAAGGATCTACCTTCAACATCTCACGGAAGTTAGGAGATGCATTGCGGATATTTTGCTCGGAGCCATTCCACTGCGGGGGTTAGCTCATAGTGCGATGAAGATTGGAAATTATTGGAAATTGGATACTTACAAGCCGAGACGAAAGCTCCGACACCGGGAATCCCTCTTCCCCCAGCTCAATAGCAGGCTGTAGAATCTGCTCGAGCGATAACTTACCACTACCAAACTTCTCAACTGTATCCACCCATCCCGCAGCTGCTCCAGGCGTAGTTACAGATATCGCATTCAACATGGGCATTTTGCCTGGCTCACCAGGGGCCAAACCGAGGTCCTTGCGGATTTTCTCCAAGCTGGCATTCCCAGGATACCGACCAGAACCATTGAGCGCATGCACCTTCTTCGTCTTGGCATTATAGAAGAGACAGAACATATCACCTCCGATGCCGGTGGAGCCAGGCTCAGTCATGTTGAGTCCAGCGGCTGTAGAAGCATGCGATCAGTTTTATTGTTTCCTGCTGTGGTTATGGAAATAGAGGCGAGGCTTACCGACAGCAACAGCGGCATCCTGGACAAGAGTATTAAAGTCAGTATAGCTGGATGCGATAGATAGAATTGAACAGGATGCATACCGCTGCGTTTCCACCCTGGCTCAGGATCTTATGACCCGCAGCAGCGGCTAGTGGTTGGGTGCATGATACGATGCCCTTGGTGCTGTGGACGGTACTCCGTCGACTGGGAAATGGGACATAGTCCGCATTGGAGCGGGCGTATACGGCTTTGGCGTTGAGCGGCATGGCTTTGGAGCTTTGGATGGAGAAGTGGGAGAGTGGGGGATAGATAATATATGAGGGGGGAAACTGGGGATATCAAAGGCTTATCTACCCCCACTAATATCCCCAAGGATGAAAGGAAAGAAGGTTCCTCGGTAACTCAGGCGGTAACTTTGATTGGAGAAAGTTCGATTAACCCGTGGATGACTCCAACTTTTAATTATCTAGATAAATACCCGGACATCCTCCGTTTGGGGTCCACTATGTACTTATATTATAGAACTCCATTTCCTGGACTCTTTGATGTGATAGGAATAGATAGGAATAGTATAGACCAAAATGAAAGGGCCTTGAGGATCCACAGCTGTAGAGGTATAAAAGGGCGTCTCTTGCCTGATTAGGAAACAAAGGACATTAGTTATGTGTATCTCCAGGGCTATATCTCGGAGTTGAGCATGGCCCTCCCCGGTATTCTGGCCGAGGTTGGCTATGAGGGAGTATGACGTATCGCGTTTGATCATTGCTTTTATCCACATCCAAAGCACCAAATCTCATTTCTGAAAGAGACAAGTCCAACAGTCAAATAGCCTCCAGGGCTGGAGAGGAAAATCACGTAACTCACCGCCCCGGTCGTCGGAGCGGCAATTAGCCCCTCCGCCATCATCCCACCCACGAACCATTTAACTTCATTAGGCTGATGAACGGGGCACTATAAAGACCCCCCGATCTTATCTGATGAAACTGATCCTGAGAAAGGCCTCTGATGGAGCAGCATGGTGGTGTTTGTCGACCTCGACGATGCATTTGCTGACGGATCGGCACACTTGGAGAAGCCATTCCCTTTGATGGACCCCATCGCGTCGGACCCGGCCGAATTACCCACATCGCCTTCTTCGCTCAATAAAACGACCGATGAGATTGTAAACGCCAATCGGAATGGATTCTCAGCGGCTTTGAGCTGTTATCCGTATGTATTTGATTATCAACAACCGGCGAATAAGATTCAGATCCAGCTAACACGTTCACCCACAGCATCGTCAAAGAAATCGCTCGCGCCATCGACCTGAATACCCTCTATGCCCTATCGAGCACATGTCGCCAATTCCACGTGAACTTGGCACCGTTCCGCCACCAATTAGTGAAAGAGACTCTCCGATGCGAGAATGAATACATCGAAACCCTAGCAGAGATGCTAGACAGTGGCTCTGTCCTCCCAGACAGCGTCAAATCAGTCATACGACTCCTAAGCCGTCCCAGCGGCGAGCAGACCCGTATGACCCGCGGGAAGGTTAGTAAGTGCGCGCGCGACATGGTGGGCGAATGTCGACGCTGCGCCAAGGTTGTATGCAGAGTAAGCCACATCCACTCTTAGCAACGACTACCAGGTCGCTAAACCCAGCTTCTGGCAGAACTGCACAATCAAACCCCCTTCCCAACCAGCTCTGAAAAACCGCATCCGCCGCCTCTGCCGACCCTGTGGCAAAGCGCCACTCTCCTCCCACCTCTCCTACACAACCTCAGACCCGCACGCCCCCGACCGGTGGGACGAGAATAGCGTCGCGGCTGTTGCGTTCGCACGCAGCCCCTGTAATTGCGAGGAAGCTGTCTGGCTGTGCACGCAGTGTGGAATGGCTCTGCGCAGTAATGATACGACATACCGTCGTGTCTGGACGTGGCGCACGCGCTACAGCACGTACCTCGGCGGCGGGCTAGGTACTGGCATTGGTGAAGGCTGCCAGGGCGTTAAGTGCGGGCGTGGTGAGAGCTGTCTTGCTGCGCAGGAGATTGAGCTCGAGGTCGACTGTGAGGCTGATGAGGGGTCTGGATCTGGGAGTGATACAAGTCGCACTGCAAGTCCAGCTCCTCCGTCGTTTGGTCACGAGGGGGCAGGTGTCCCGACGGATAGCCATGATGACGAGGAGCCTGGGTATTTCAGGCAGGAAGTTATTGGGTTGGGTGGTGTTGTTAAGCACAAGTCTAAGAAGAGGGTTAATGTTGGTGCTTGTGTTGTTGAGTATGAGGATGAGAGGGAGACGGGGAATTATCTTGAGAGAGAGGAGAAAGGTTTGTATCGTGGTTGGTGTGGGTGGTGTTCTAGAGTGATACCGGCGAAGATCGAGCAGACTTGATTTATTTTGCTTATTCTGGCTGTCTGGATTAGGGCTTTGCATGTTGCATGTGGCATTTGGTGATCGGGCAACTTTCCTGCTTTTCACGACTGATGCTGGCCAAGATACCGACTTTGCATTAAATGACATGCAGCATGAAATATGACACGAATGATGGGATTGTACCGGGGAGTCAAAAACAGAGAGATACTACGATGGCTTCGAGATAGCCTCAAATAAGCTATAAGAAATATGCGAATCATGACGATCTCCAAAATCAAAGTCCTTGTCAAGTTGATGCATATTGAATCAAATCTGGCTAAAAAAAACAATTCAAGTACTCCTGCAATGATTCGCTCCCCAATGCAAGCACAAATTCATCAAGCATACACTGTCACATATAGATCATTCTGTCCAACCGCAAACCCCCGGTTAAAGTAAAAGACAAGGTCGAAATGAAAGCAAATCACAAACGCAAATCAACAATCTCTATGGTCTCAATGGGCAGCAATCGCTCTCCAAAGACTCTTTAGCTTCGACTCCTCTCGGGGAGGAGATTCCTCGCGTCTGTGGCGACGATGATGGCGCGCCTCTCTTGTCTCCCTGGAACGCCGGGAGGAGCCCTCAGGCCTCTTCTCCCTCTCTCTCTCCATATCTCCCTCTATTTCCCGTTCACGTTCGTGCTCACGCACACGCTCCCTCTCCCTCTCCCTTTCCCTTTCCTTCTCCCTCTCCCTCTCCCTCACCTTCTCTCTCTCCTTCCTCTCCTCCCTGGATCGACCATGCTCAGCCGTCGACGAGCGTCGCAATCTCCTACTCTCAGTGCGCTCAACGCGCTCACTGCGCTCAGCACGCTCAGTGCGCTCGATGCGAGGAAGCTCCTCTTCGCGTCTTGACCGTGATCCACTAGACCGACCATCAGACTGTCGCTCTTCATGCTCCGCACGACCGTGACGGCTGCCACTGCTATGACTTGTCGATGACCGGCGTGGTCTTTCAATGGGCGGCGAAGCCTTAGTGGCATTCAGACGCAGCAAAGGCCCATTGGTATCCGATTTGCCTTCTGTCATGTACCGCAGGAAGGCGCGGGGTTTGGGCGTGGGTATCGGTGTTGATACCTGCTTCGATGAAGAGGTCCTGGTTGAGCGGGCTCGTTCGAGAGGTTGGCTCGAGGGAGTGTCAGAGGTGCGGCGTTTGGATCTGGATTCGATGACTTCGACATCCATTTCTGGTTCCATTGCCCTCTCCTTCTCCCTCACCTTCTCCTTGGACGAGCTCTTCGAGCGCTTCAGTTTCTCGGGGGCAGGAACGCCACTGCGCGCTCGTTCCTCGGCGAGAGCGCGCTGTTTCCGTTCCAATTGGGCTTTCTCGTCGTGTTGGCGTCGCGCTTCTTCCAGTGCCTTCGCCCAGCGGTTGGCGAGGATGCCTCGCTCGCTCTTCTGGCGCTGGAGTTGATCCCGGCGGCCTTCAGACGATGTCTTGGAGTGTCGACGCTCACCCTCGATCGGCGAGCTACGCTTTCTGCGGCGTCGGGAGTGGCGGGCTGCGGCTGCTTCTGCGCTTTCGCCCAGAGGCCCAGCGTCGATCATCTCCACCTCAGGCTGGGTGTCAGCTGGGGGTGGTACTAGTTCGTCGGGCGCCACTTCGTCGCTAGCGGTGATAGCGACTGGCTCAGCAGGTGGGTCTTCGGCGGGGAGGGCTCTGGCAGCCTCGGGCTCGTGAGTTGGCTCCTCTGGCGGTGTCTCAGGCTGTGCCTCTTCCGGTGTTGGAGTCTCGGCTGGGACTGCAGCTGCATCAACCTCTGGTGTCTCAGCTGGGGCCTCCTCCGGAACTACCGGAGGAGCCGGGGATTCCTCAGGTGCCGGAGTCTCAGCTGGGACTGCTTCGACAGGCGCTGGCTCTTCGGGCGTTGGCTGGTCAGCAGGTGTTTCCTCTGTAATTTCCTTTGGTGCCTCATCGGGTACGACCTCCGGTTCTGCTACAGCTTCTGTGGGTGTCTCGGCAGCGGGTGCTTCTTCCACCGGGGCAGGAGCAGGTGCCTCCTCTACATGATCTGCGGCAGCGGGGGCATCTTCAGTCGCTGCTTCCTCTTCAGCGCGAGGTGCCTCGGGAGCTTCGGGAATAGGCTCAGCGGCAGGCTCAGGAGCGGGTTCAGCAGCTGGTTCGGGAGCAGGCTCAGCGGCAGGTTCAGGAGCTGGTTCAGCAGCTGGTTCGGGAGCGGGCTCAGCGGCAGGTTCAGGAGCTGGTTCAGCAGCTGGTTCGTGAGCAGGCTCACCGGCAGGCTCAGGGGCTGGTTCAGCAGCTGGTTCAGGAGCGGGTTCAGCGGCAGGCTCGGGAGCGGGTTCAGCGGGAGGTTCAGGAGCAGGTTCAGCAGCTGGTTCGGGAGTAGGCTCAGCAGCTGGTTCGGGAGCAGGCTCACCGGCAGGCTCAGGGGCTGGTTCAGCAGCTGGTTCAGGAGCGGGTTCCGCGGCAGGCTCGGGAGCGGGTTCAGCGGGAGGTTCAGGAGCAGGTTCAGCAGCTGGTTCGGGAGTAGGTTCAGCGGGAGCTTCAGCAGCAGACTCGGGAGCTGGTTCAGCAGCTGGTTCGGGAGCGGGCTCGGTAGCAGTTTCGGGAGCAGGCTCAGGAGCAGGTTCAGCAGCTGGTTCGGGAGTAGGCTCAGCGGGAGCTTCAGCAGCAGACTCGGGAGCGGGTTCAGCGGCAGGCTCAGCAGCAGGTTCGGGAGCAGGCTCAGCGGCAGGTTCAGGAGCCGGTTCAGCAGCAGGTTCGGGAGCAGGCTCAGCGGCAGGCTCAGGAGCGGGTTCAGCGGCAGGCTCAGGAGCTGGTTCAGGAGCTGGTTCAGCAGCAGGTTCAGCAGCTGGTTCAGCGGCAGGTTCGGGGGCGGGTTCAGCGGCAGGTTCAGGAGCTGGTTCAGCAGCTGGTTCAGCAGCAGGTTCGGGGGCGGGTTCAGCGGCAGGCTCAGGAGCGGGCTCGGTAGCAGGTTCGGGGGCAGGCTCGACTGGAGTGCTTTCTTCGATGGGTGCCTCTTTGGGGGTTTCCTCAACTGGTTCGGGCTCTACAGCTTCCACCTTGTCCTCCGCAGCAGCTTCGGGTTCGGCAGCAGGTGTTTCCTCAACTGGCGTAGCTTCCGGCTCTGGCTCCTTGACAGTTTCCTCGGGCACCTTTTCTTCTGCTGCAGGTGATGCTTCAGGCTCCGGCGCTGCTTCGGTGGCTGGTTCTGGTTCTGGTGTTGTTTCTGGCACTGGCTCCGCCGCTGTTTCGGCGGGTGGTTCGGGCGTTGGCTCTGCTGCTGGCTCTGGCGCTGGCTCTGACTCGGCTGCCTTGGCGGTTTTGCCCTTCTTGCCCTTCTTTTTCTTCTTGCCCGCTGGCTTTTCCTCTGGCTTTGGCTCCTCCGCGGGTGGCTCAGGTGCTGCTGGCTCTTCTGGGGTTGGGGTATCAGGAGGATTATCTGCGGGCTTTTCAGGCTCAGCTTCAGGCACCGGCGCTGTTTCGGCAGCTGGTTCCGGTGTTGATTCTACTGCTGGCTCTGGTTCGGGCTCCGCCGCTGCTTCGGCAGCTGGTTCGGGCGTTGGCTCTGCTGCTGGCTCGGGCTCTGGCTCCGCTACAGGCTCGGGCTCAGCTGTAGGCTCGGGCTCAGCTGTAGGCTCGGGCTCCGCTGCAGGCTCGGGCTCCGCTGCAGGCTCGGGCTCCGCTGCAGGCTCGGGCTCCGCTGCAGGCTCGGGCTCTGGCTCCGCTACAGGCTCGGGCTCAGCTGCAGGCTCGGGCTCCGCTGCAGGCTCGGGCTCCGCTGCAGGCTCGGGCTCCGCTGCAGGCTCGGGCTCGGCAGCTGGCTCTGGTTCTGGCTCGGCGGCTGGTTCCGGTTCGGGTGCTGGCTCTTCGGTTGCCTTGGCGGCCTTGCCCTTCTTGCCCTTCTTTTTCTTCTTGCCCGCTGGCTTTTCCTCTGGCTTTGGCTCCTCCGCGGGTGGCTCGGGCGCTGCTGGTTCCTCTGCAGGTGCTTCATCGGCCTTCAGTGCATCTTCCCCATTCTCTAGGGCGTCTTCGGCGGCCGCTTTAGCAGCAGCCTCTTTCTCGGCTGCTACTGCCTCAGGATCAACGTCTAGATCAAAATCTGGGAAGTCTTCATCTACATACTGTCAGCTTCGTAAGATCTAATGTAAGTTTGGCCACTGACCGTTGTTGCCATTATCACCTTTTTTCGCGCCTTCGCCTGCTGGAGCATCTTCTTTCCCCTCGGGTTTTGCGTCTTCTTCAGGCTTTGATTCCTCTTTAGGCTCTGCGCTGTCATCGGGCGCCGCACCGCCTTCGGGTTTAGATTCATCTTCAGGCTTTGGGTCGCCTTCGGGCTTTGGATCCTCTTCAGGCTTGGCTTCCTCTTCGGGCTTGACTTCCTCTTCAGGTTTGGCTTCCCCTTCAGGTTTGGCTTCCTCTTCAGGTTTGGCTTCCTCTTCAGGCTTGGCTTCCTCTTCAGGCTTCGCCTCCCCCTCAGGCTTGGCTTCACCTTCGGGCCCTGCACCGTCGTCAGGTTTTGCATCCTCCGCGGGTTTCGCGTCCTCTACGGCGGCCTCCTTGGAAGCCTCGTCTGGATTCTCTGCATCTGGCGCTGGCTCATCCTTGCCCTCATCCTTAGCCTCTGGGGCAGCCTCCGCAGAATCTGAGCATTGTATGTTAATATCAAGTACAAAACTTAAAACATGGATTCCTCGATGATAAACCCCATCATCTTTAGAAACATGCACTTACCTGTAGTCTCAGCGGGCGGGCTGTCATCGCCACTTGGCTCAGCGGCAGGGGGATCTTCAGAGGCAGGGTCCTTCTCCGGTTCGTCGGTGGTGGGCTCCTTGTTGTCCTGGTTTTGGCCCTCGGTCAGATCGGTCGTTGAATAGGTGACAGGGTAGAATTGGAAAGATTTAGTCTCATAGTCAAAGGTCGAATATTGACGTTGGACCGATGCATATGAGAACTGAGGGAGGTCGGCATACTTGTAAGTCATCCTCAACAGCGGCTGCCGCCGGGTCCGGGGCAGGGTCGACGAGGTCTTTGTTCTCTAGTTCAGGGGGTGGTGCAGAACCGGCGGGAGGGCGATTGTTGTTTTTATTGTTCTTCTTATTCTTCTTCTTACCGGCCATTATCCCCGGTCAATGACGTATCATATATCGAAAGCCTGGGCGAGGCTAACTGGCGCGTGATGTGACGAGAACCGGCTCAATGGGAAATTGACAAGCCGGCTTGTCGGGTACGATGCACGGAAAAGTATGGGGCGACAAGGGAAATCGAGGAACAAAAGATACAAAAGATGGACAATTGAGGAGTGTGAAACTGGGTAGGGTACCTCATGTATTAGAGTACTAAAAGGGAAAGGAAGGATATGCTTGTTTCTCTGGTGACACAGAGGTCGCATTGGACGGTCATGGTGAGGCAGCGTATAATAGTTCGCCTTCAATGCGGTCGGATGGGACGACAACAAAGTGCATTACGGTCTTGGGCCCTTGAACGTCACCAATGAACTGCCCGATGGAGTCAATTGTCATTGGGCCACGTCGGTCGTCGGGTCTCCATTTCCAGGGTGGTTAGTGAGGTCCGGTGCTTGGTTAGGGCCGGGTGGGAGCAGTACGAACCCCACCTGCAGGAATAGCTGCAGCACCAAGCAGTAAATGGCGATACGGGATTGGGGATCGGAGGGCACATCGGTCAAGATAGGAAAGGTAGTGCTGCAGGAGCATGGAGAAACTGGGTCTGTAGAAGTGGGGTGGATGCCACCGAATGAATTGGATTGAATTGGATTGACTTGATTTTTTTTCCCCTTGTTTTTGGTTTGTTTTTGGGCCTGGATACTACACATAGACACATATTGCGACGAGAATAGAACTGAATTGGGCCGAGGGAACTTTCGTAGATGTACACAGAGCCACGAAGGCAATGTTTCAGTAGCGAAATCGATGGGCGACGCAGAGGTGATGCAGACCCATTTCTGCCCAACGTGTCCCGGTAACGGCGGCAAATAGGATGCAGGCGTACGAAATACACCGGTGGAGAGACCAGGGCAATTAACCTCGAAAGGGATCCGGTATTAGGGAGAGCAAATATCGGAATGGGACTTCCAGCAAAATTCTGCCTTATTCATAGAATCAAACTGGAAAAGCGAAACGGGGTGGTTGGGGATGAAGTTGTTATGGAGCTGATGGAGTCGTGGATAGTGGAATCTCCACTCTCGACACCGACACTTCAGAGTATTGTCCAAGGACATTAATCTTGTGACACTCGACTGTAAGGGAGTCAGCAGTTGGAATGGTGATGTAATATGCAGTTAGATATCGTGGACTGCATCAATTAGACATCAATGTCTGAAGTAAACGAAAAGGTCGCCGAACACAGAGTTTCTCGGGGTCAGGTGATATTGCGCATTGGATTTGGACGTCAAACTCTCCCTCTCTGCCAACTTCGATATTCTCACATTCCAATTCCGCCTATAACGGTGTACGGAGTACAGCCGATCATATGCGGTATTCGCGTCAATACCGGCCACTCCTAAACCAACACGTCCGCCAATTCCTGCTTCCAACTTGGTCCGCGTACGGAGTCCACTAACAGACCCCACGGCTATCTGATTGATTTGTCGTCTTACAACAGCTTCGTCACTGGGATCCTCTTCTTTCAAAATGACATATGTGTTCAATTCGACCTAATGTACCTAAGGGTATAGATAAGTACAAAAGCCAACACTCGAGTCTAAAACGAGCTGCATGCATGCCCAGGCCACTTTTCTCTTTTCTAGCGCGTCATCTCGGTGCTGATTTTTCGTGCCATTCCCCGATATGTTGTACTTCCCGATACAAGTCCTCAGCCAAATTGCCAGATGGGGCTATGTATGTATGTACCCAACTCCATGCAGCGGGCCGAGCATCCATGCCGTGTTGCGTGTGGTTAGCAATTGTCCTCGAGGTGAACCCATCGGATTTTGTAAATACAATTGGTTGCTTTGTTTCTATTCTCAGAATCGGGCCAGGATTATTGGGTTCTTGTGGTCGTTTCTGGGTACGTTGGACTCCTGGACACTTGGACTCTGTGTTTGGGGTAGATGGGCATAAACGTAGCTCTTTTTTTTGGGCAAGATGTTCCTTTGTCACTTATGCACTTGTAAGGAGTATGCCGATCGGAGAGGAGAGGTCTAAAGGCTTTCATCCGATGTCTGATATTTGAGATTGCAACTAGCGAATGGATAGGTCGAGTCATTTGTGGTATATGTTGTAGTTGAGGGATGTTGCCGGCATCGGATCTGCTAGAGAGTAACCCATGCGAAAAAAGAAGTAAAAAGGGGGAAAAAGAAAACATTGGCATCGGGGAGATTGTTTGGTCACCAATGGAGAGGTTTGCGATATCGTTTGAAAGAGCACTTCGTGCACAAGTTGTAGACCCTGGTGACTCCAGCACATAGACCCCTCTACTCCGTTATCCCGTCGGCGATCTCCCCTTCCCCTTATTGCGGATGCATCGAATGTTCGCTAGAAGTGCTGGCTAGTCAAGAACATGGCGTGATGAAGCTCTGATTGGCTGCCTCACTTCTTTTCATGCGGGTGAGTTATACATGTAATATTATTCAGATCTATATCGCTTTTCTATACTCCGTACCAAGTGAAAACTGAAGCACACCTATGGATGTAGGTAAAAAGAGAAACATCGCTAGCCTCACCGTATGCAATCAATTGCACCTGGTAATCGAAGGACCTGTCCTAAAAGACACTAGAAAGAGCAGCCTAAAAACATCAGTCCACGGGTTTGCTCTTACATATAGCGTCCCTCTTTTAGGGTTGCCAATAGATCAGACTATCAAGGTCTTACGTCGCCAAGAACAGAGGCGACATAATCGGCTCCTGCTGGGGATACATAGATAAGAAGAGCATAGAAGGACCGGAGAGCGGCTTAGTACATGGTGTGTAGATGAAGAGACAGAGTCAGGTATAGAAATTTTGTGCTGGTGAGACGTATGTGCGAAACAGAGACAGGCCGTCACATGTACCGACACCAATTTGTGTACATGTTGGCAGGCCAGGCCCTTACCACTTCTAAAATTAATGTAAAAATATGCTCAAACGCTAGAGATAAAATACAGCCTAGTAATACGGAGCAAAAGCAACTCATGCTCGCATTTCTGCATCCAAAGTCTTTCTCCACTTGGGACCGTTGACTCTCATCAGGAAGATGACGGAGCTACTTGCGAAACTGACGAGGCCGAGGATGGTGAAGAGCCACCCGTTGCCGATGCCGTTGATGATTGGGGCAGTGACGACGGAACCGACGCAGGAGAAGATGTTTCGCATGAAGTTGTTGAGAGCTACGCCTTCCGAGGACTTTTTTGGCATGAATTCGGTGAGCATGGTGGTCACCATACTGAAAATGAGCATAGAGCCCATACCAAAGAAGAAGTTGGCAATCATCTACCAGATCGGAGTTAGTGGGTTCACGTTGTACTGATGTGCCTTGGGGGTCTGGGCTGAGAGTTGACATACCGGGACAAGCCAGAACACCCCCTTCTCCGCCGTCCAACCATACCAGATCAGGGCGGCCGGATACAGGAAGGCTCCAAGCCATGCATTCTCACGCATTCGGTCTTCGGGGCGTAATTCCAGTCTGCCTTTCTCGTCGTACCGATTTGCTTTCTTTGCCTCCCGTTGCATGATGCTGTCCATCCATTTGCCTCCAAATATACTGGTCACCATGTAGCCCAGCGAGTTTGGAATGTACAGTAAACCAACGATGATGGTGGAGAAGTTGTATGGTGCCTCTGCGAAGGTATGCTCAACACTGATATTCAGGACATAGAGGGAACCGAAGGCGACACTTGCATAATACACAGTGAGAAGGACGGGGAGGAATCGGAGGTAGAGAATGATTTTGAGCGGATCAATGAAGACCATTTTCATCGTCTTGAGCCACCTTGCAGTGGACCGAACAACCTGCTGCGACGAGACTCGACTCAGCGGGCGGCTGATGGCTGGATCGTCGTCCTCAGGTTCAGCCAGCACAGGCTTTTGCACAGACAACGTCTCGGGAAGAGCGAATAAGATAAAGATGAGAGTGACAGCACCAAACGCCGAGAGGAACCACATAGTGCTCCGCCATCCCCAGCGCTGAGCTAGGACACCGCCGATAATGGGTGCAAACAAGGGTCCACACAACGGACCTAGATAGAAGATACCCATGGCCCGTCCTCGCTCCCTGGGTTCCCAGAGATCGGCGATGGTGCCAGCACCAACCGCCTGGACAGAAGCAGAAGCGCCACCACTCAACATTCGCATTACAACCAGCATTGCGATAGAATCTGAGATGGCACAAAGGCAGTTGAAGACCACGAAGAGGGCAAAAGAAGTTAAATAGATGGTCCGTCGCCCAAGTCGCTCGCTGAATGATGACCACCACAATGGGAATATCGACATAGCTAGCATGTACAACGCGATCGACAGATTAGTGATGGTGGTTGTCGTATTCAACTCCTTGGTTACTTGTGATAGTGAAGCTGATAGAAGATTGGTCAGATTAGATATAATCAGAGGAATACCCAATTTGTATTGGAGACTCACGAAGAAAGATCGCGCTGCCCATTGGTGCTGTGGCTCCGGCGAGGGCAACGACAAATGTGATGAACCATTTCATTCCGCGAGTATATGTCTTCGGATTTTCAACCTCCGATACCAATGCCAACTGCCCGAACAAGCCTCGGCGCTTGAGTCGGGCGACCTTGACCGGAGGACCAAGCTCCGTCAGTTGGCGTTCTAGGCGAGGAGGATTCTCTGGGTCATGTTCTTCATCGACGGTATTGCTGGAGGTACCCGATAGAGAGTGATTATCGTCAACCTCCGGTTTTGGTTCGGTTATGATTGCCGGATGTTCTCCAGTGTCCGAGGATGCGACGATGCCGTCGGGCTCAGGTTTCTCATGCATATTGGATGTATATTAATAGGGGGGAAATTCGACTTTTGCCAATTGAGCATAGAATAAATCTGAATCCAAAAAAAATAAGGCGCATAAAGCTTTACAAAGGGTAAAGTCTTGAGTTTTAACAGAAGATCAACCCTGTGGGAGCCCTGCAGGTACCTGAACTTGGGCGCCTTCCAAAGATTGTCGATCTATCCCCCTTGGATATATCAGATCAGCAGGTATGTTTTTACAATGTTAAATGTTAACGTTGGATGTCCCAGGGGAAATAAAAGTGAGAGAAACGAAAGACCAGAATGCATTTGGAGATTTTCTGGACCGACAAGCACCGACGGCGACCGAGTGTGCTAATAATCGACCGAGTGTGCTAATAATATTAGTTATCACTCGCATTCCACCTGGGCAGGGCTCTAGTGTACATTCTCTATCCTATAAAGACGCGAGCCGGCTTATAGAGCCAGTCATCGTTGAGCGCGAGTGTGCCGGTCTTCCGTCGGCAAATTCTGAAGGGCCCCCATCCCGAGAGAGAGATTAAAGACTTGAAGTGGTCTAGATGTTCGATGAACAAAATCTATGATAGAACAGAATATGAAACTTTTTGGACGACTTAAAGTATTTAAAATCCAACAGTCGCAATATACCTAGGTACTTAAGAGGTCTTGGCTTTCGCTTAATATCCCTGCTTCCCCGGATGTTACCTTCGCCGTCTCAATAAATACCCCAGAGTCCTACTATTAGTATCATAAGCAGCAGGTCTACCAAGTGTCCACCAAGTGTCCATCACCTACATACCACGTACGCCTGTGGTAGGTGATGGGCCTGCCGGAATTATAATGTAGGACAAATCCACGTGTTGTGATATGTGGTGGGCGTACTTGCTACAGATCTGTCGTCAAAACAGAGAGTATACCGCGAACATCCAGAAACGTCTTCGTACGCCACCGGATCATATACCTTCAATCCAGGTGGATCTCAGAACCTTAGAAGGGCTCCGGGGATGCAAGGAGGTGATTAATAAGCCTGGTAGACTGGGCAATGGATCATTCCCCGAGGGCAACATGACATAAAGACGGTGAGCTCCACCGCATCCCTCAAGGTTGACACTCAGGAACAATTAAAGACCCCGTGAAACCACATCAAAGATCAAAACCATAACCATCGCAATGCAAACCAACATCGACTCAAAGGGGGTGCAGGCCCACCTCTCCCAATACAAGGGCGACAAATACGTCGATGGTTGGGCCGCCCTCTGGGACAAGGGTGACAATCTGCCCTGGGACCGGGGATTCCCCAATCCCGCCCTTGAAGACACGCTTGTCAAGCAGCGCCCGACAATTGGCGCGCCTCTCGCCACTGATGCACAGGGCCAGTCGTACAGGCGGAAGGCTCTCGTTCCTGGCTGCGGGAGAGGGGTGGATGTCCTCTTGCTGGCAAGCTTCGGCTTCGATGCTTATGGCCTCGAGTATAGCGCTGCTGCGATTGAGGCATGCAAGAAGGAAGAGACTGATAATGCCAGTTGGTATCGCGTCCGGGATCAGACTGTCGGCACGGGAAAGGTTACTTGGGTTCAGGGTGACTTTTTCGATGATGCTTGGTTGCAAAAGATTGGGGTTCCCCTGAACGGATTTGATATTATCTATGATTACACGGTATGGATTCCTTTCGTCCCTTGTATTGCTGTTTGGATGTCTGTCTATGCTGTGAGATTCATCGCAATGGAATTACATACACGGGATCCGATAACAAGAATGTTGTGTCTTCTTTTATCTATATCTCATGTTTCTATGTTAACTGTTCTCATGCTAACCATAATGCAGTTCTTCTGTGCCCTGGATCCGTCAATGCGACCCAAATGGGCGCTGCGGCAGACCCAGCTTCTGTCCCCTTCGCCAGCGGGCAACTTGATCTGCCTCGAGTTCCCCCGTCACAAGGATCCCCAATCCGGAGGCCCCCCATATTCTTCTTCATCGGAAGCGTATATGGCACACCTGAGCCACCCCGGCGAAGAAGTCCCCTACGACAATGGCGTCGTCAAGCACGAACCTCTACGGGCACCGAGCAAAGATGGCCTGGAAAGAGTGGCATACTGGAAGCCAGAGCGCACGCACGAAATAGGCCAGGGCGAGAATGGGGTGATCCATGACCGAGTCTCGATCTGGCGTCGTCGTAACTAGATCCGCCGAAAAGCCGAAAACCACCTAGCAAAAAAGACCAAGATAAAAATAGATCTGCAATTGCACAGTCAGGTCTGAACTGAAAAGGCCGAGGCAGAAATGAGATTGCGTTGATCTAGTAGCTTAGGACTTCTTCACGAGGGCATTGTAGTGTTCGCCGAGTCCGTATGTGTGGCGGTAGTAAGCGAGCCAGATAATGCGTTTCCGCTTCTCATCCTCGTCGAAGCTGTCGTTGTCGCCAGATTCGATCTTCTCCATTCGCCCATCCTTCTGTACAACGTTGATTTCCACTCCGTATGCTCGGGCAATCGCCTGCAGCTCCAACTGCCCTCCCCACTCGGCAGTCAATTTGATCTTCCGAGTATATGACTCCAGGGGCTCTTCCATGAACGCCTCGAAATCCTCTTTATGTTCCATAATGAAATCCGCCGTCACAGCTCGAACAGCTCGGTAGCCGTCGTGTTGCGGGGAGGCGACTGTGTCGATGCGTGACTGTGTGGCGGGCTGGAGGACGATTCGGCTTGGGTCCGGCCGCAAACCGAGTCCGGACTCGTCGAGCTGTTTGGCAACTGCTGAGTAGAGGCAGTGCCCATCCGGGGTCACTTCTATTTCCTTCAGACCCAGCTTCTTGAACACAGCGTCCATAACCTCTTGTTCGTCGCCTCTGTAGTTTGTTTGCGTTGTGGCTTCTTCTGCTGCGGCGGCTGACTGGGCGGCTTGCTCAGCTGCACGCCGCGCGAGACGGGCCTTTTGACGATTTGGCTTTTTTGGTTGGGATGCAGAGGAAGGCTCCGGGGTGGATTGGGCTGTTGGTTCTGCTTGCTGTGGCTCCTCGGCGGGTTTGTCCTGTTTCAAGTCCTCGTCATCTGCCGGTTGATCATCTTCCAAGCTGAGGCCTTCGAGGTTTTCAGTGGGATCTCCATTTAACTGCGCGATCTCGGCCTGCTGTTTCTCGGACAGATCGCGCTGTAATTGTTCACATTCATCGTTGACTCCTTTGCGGGTTTTCTTGGTGGCGGACTTTTTCTTTTGCGTGATCCGCCCTTGGAGATCCTTTTGCTCTTTGCGGTGTTTTGACAAAAGCTCTTCCATTGTGGTATAACGAAACGAAAGACAAATTCAACAAGTCTATTGTACTGGGGGTATATGCTGAACGAAAATAGCCAAAACACCTTGACCAGAGACCCCGCGAAACCCTGACGATACAGCCCTAAGTCGAATCCCAAAGAGGACTAGCGTGTGTATATCGGTACAAAGATATTCCAGGTCCGCGTGCCTCGGCTGGTTCATCAAGTACTCTCGGGCCCGTCGGCCTCGGGTATGGAGTGTAATGGGGTACGAGGGACAGATCTAACAAATGTAGCCTCTTGTCTTCTATCATTTTGGTATAATCAATCTAAATCACAATTTTACAATGGATTCCGCAAGTCTTTTCAATGTCAAGGTTAGATAGCTACATGCTCCACCTCTCCGACCATTCTAACGCGCCTATAGGGCAAAGTGGTGCTGGTCACCGGCGGAGCTAAAGGCATCGGTCGCATGATCTCAGAGGGCTACGTAACAAACGGTGCCACTGTCTACATCTCATCCCGTGATGCAAAGGCCTGTGAGCAAGCAGCCAAAGAGCTCAACGCCCTGGGCAAGGGCAAAGCTCATGCCATTCCGGCCAATTTCTATAAGCTTGAGGACGTGAAGAAGCTGGCCGAGGAACTGGGCAAGCGCGAGGACAGTAAGACATCACATCCAATGGAGGGCTATATTATTCTAACAACATGCCTTTTCTTCTAGAGCTCCACGTCCTCGTCAACAACTCCGGCTCGAACTGGGGCGCTCCCTACGATGAATACCCCTCCGAGGCCTTCACGCGAGTCCTCACCCTCAACCTCCACCGCGTCTTCGACCTGACCCAGCTCGTCACACCGCTCCTGGAGAAGGCGGCTACACCGGAGGATCCTTCTCGCATCATCAATATTGGCAGCATTGATGGGCTGCGTGTGCCCTCGCTCGAGACATTCGCATACAGTTCCAGCAAGGCCGGTCTGCACCACTTGAGCCGAGTGCTCGCAAACCACCTGGGCAAGCGAAACGTCACGTAAGTATATCTACTATGCTTCGCTTCGCTTTTTTGATGTATTGGGAGACTGATTCGGTTTGCAGCTCTAACACCTTGGCTTGTGGTCCCTTTGAAAGTAAGATGATGGCCGCTACCTTGAAGTCATTCGGTGACACTATCAAGGCTGGTGTGCCTCTGGGTCGCATTGGAACCCCACAGGACGTGGCCGGGGCTTGCTTGTTCTTGAGTAGCCGTGCCGGTTCGTTTGTGAACGGCGCGACTATCACGCTCGACGGCGGAAGCGCCGTCTCTGCCAAGTTGTGAACAACTGTATGAACAGTTTGGCTTTGAATATTCGTAAATAGCTGTGTTAGCACAAGCATTATTGATGTTGCTTTGTTAGATAGGACTTTAAGCTTATGGTTACTGGGATTCAGGGCAGAATCCCCAACATTCCAATGAATGGCTGGCTACCATATTCGTCCAAGCCACAACAGTCTTGGTTTGAATCACTGCTTCTAGCAAAGATTTGCAGTACTTATATTTACTTGTATTCGCATCCCAGGGCCTCGTCTTCGATTTGTTTCTAGAGTTGTTATCTAAAGGCTTATCAGCGCTGGAGCGGCAACATAAGTGGAGCGGCGACATCATCAATGTGAATGCCGTCATTCCCTTTCCACCTCTGCCAGGTTCATAACATATTTCTGTTTCAAGTTCTCTATCACTACCATCTCCTATCCATCCTAAAGCTTCAACATATCATCTGAATCCGAAACTGTCTTACTCAGACCAAGACTCCCCCGACTTTTCTGCTCAGATCGCGAGTACCCTCGGAGTACAGAGTGCAATTGCCCAGGTCATCATATATTGGGCCCATTGGAGCATCTGTACTTGCTGCTTTAAGTTTTTTTTCGACTGCCGGGAATAGTCGGTGTGGACGCATCCTTGCGTAACGCACATTCGGATTTTAAATTGTGCCCTCTCTTCTTCTTCCGCCACACAGACCATGAGCTCGTCAGATGGGCATACCCGGTCTGGTTCCAGCTCTACAGATCCTTTCTCCAATCCAGATGTCTACTATGGCAAGGATGACAATATCAAAAAGTTCAAGTCGAGAAGACGTGCATTCTCAGTGGTAAGCAGCCACAACGCTTGGACGGTACCCCGCGGTAGAAGGTACAGCAAGCTTACTTTGACTGGGATCTACAGGGTTTGAACGACTACAGCCGCGAAGACGTCAACCAATTCTTTGGAACCTTGCCATCTCGACGCGGTAGTCATGGTATGCTTGTTATAAATATGTCGGATATGCGGTTAGTGCAGGAGCTGACAACATCGGACAGATGAGGCATCGGGACAACCTCGGAAGTTCCTCATTGAGGTGGAGGAGACGCTTGCGACTCTCTTGAAGCAAGAAGATACGGACCAGAATATGCAGATTACCATCGAGGACTTGGGGCCTAAGGTATGCTTGATGGAGCATGGAGCCAAACATCCAGGACGACTGCTAATTGTTGTAGGTCATCTCGGTCGGGACTGCGGCATCATCCGGACATAAGCGCGTTGATGTGCGGGGCACATACATGCTCTCGAACCTCCTCCAAGAGCTTACAATTGCCAAAGACTACGGTCGCAAGCACATTATCCTTGACGAAGCACGACTAAGCGAGAACCCAGTAGCGCGACTGTCTCGTCTAATCAAAAACTCCTTTTGGAATGCCCTCACGAGACGTATCGATGGCTCCAACATTGAAGTGGCAGGTCGAGACCCCAAAGATTGGACGGCAGATCCACGACCTCGGATCTATATCCCGCCGGGTGCTCAAACGCAGTTTGAATACTACGAGCAAATCGCGAAAGACCACCCCGAGCTGCGTCTTGATGTGCAGATGCTGCCAGCTGCAATTACACCCGATTATGTGATGGGGCTCAACGACAAGCCCGGCCTACTTGCACTGGCCATGGAGAAGAAGCCCAATGACTCGACCGGGGAGACTGATTTAGTTGGTGTGCCGTTCGTCGTGCCGGGTGGTCGGTTCAACGAGCTGTACGGTTGGGATAGCTACATGGAATCTTTGGGACTGCTCGTCAGCGACCGCGTCGACCTCGCTAAGGGCATGGTAATCAATTTCTGTTTCGAGATCAAGCACTATGGCAAGATCCTCAACGCGAATCGATCTTACTACCTCACTCGCTCGCAACCGCCCTTCCTAACCGACATGGCACTGCGTGTCTACGAAAGAATCAAAACCGAGCCGGATTCAAAGGAGTTCCTGCGCAATTCTGTCCTCGCTGCTATCAAGGAGTACAACAGCGTCTGGGTTACCGCGCCTCGCCTCGATCCAGAATCCGGTCTGTCGAGGTATCGCCCCGAAGGTTGGGGCGTTCCCCCAGAGACGGAGCCCTCTCACTTCGTGCACATTCTCACCCCATACGCCCAGAAGCACGGAATGACCTTTGAAGAATTTGTCAGGGCATACAACGCTAGGACTATCGTTGAGCCCAAACTCGACGAGTACTTCATGCACGACCGAGCTGTCCGCGAGTCCGGCCACGACACCAGCTACCGCTTGGAGGGAGTGTGTGGGAACCTCGCCACAGTCGACCTCAACTCCCTGCTGTACAAATACGAAGTCGACATTGCACGGATCATCCGTGTGCACTTCAACGACAAACTCCCCATCCCAGCGGAGTTCCGCACACCCCAAACCCAGGACATCGAAACGGAGTCCTCTGCAGTCTGGGACCGGCGTGCGCGTAAGCGCAAGCAGCGCATGGACCAGCTCCTCTGGGACCAGGAGAAGGGCATGTACTTCGACTACGACACGGTCAAGAAGGAGCGCCAGGGATACGAAACCGCCACGACCTTCTGGGCGATGTGGGCTGGTCTCGCGTCCCCCGGGCAAGCAGCTATAATGATGGAAAAGGCCCTGCCCCGCTTCGAGGCGTTTGGCGGCTTGGTCTCTGGCACTGAAGAGTCTCGCGGCGCAGTGGGTTTGGATCGACCCAATCGGCAGTGGGACTACCCATATGGCTGGGCTCCGCAGCAGATGCTTGCCTGGACCGCCTTCCTCCGCTATGGCTATCAGGAAGATGCGGAGCGACTGGCATACAAATGGGTTTACATGATCACAAAGGCCTTTGTTGACTTCAATGGTGTTGTCGTGGAGAAATATGATGTCACTCGTCCTATTGATCCGCACCGGGTCGATGCTGAGTATGGAAATCAGGGCGTGGACTTCAAGGGAGCTCCGCGTGAAGGGTACGTTTTTGTTCTTTTTCCTGTCGTGAATACCATGAACACCTTGCTAATTCGATTGTAGATTTGGATGGGTGAATGCCAGTTACGTCTACGGGCTGGAGATTCTCAATGCGCACATGAGACGCTCGTTGGGAACTATCACTCCGTATGAGACGTACCACAAGGCAGTCGTTGCCCAGGACGCATATTGATTGAATTTGTGCTGTCGTTGCGTTACAGTCAAGAATGTTGCTGGGGGTGTAGGGGCGGAATGAGCCAAGGGGAGAATGGAAAATCCACGTAGAAGTGAGCAGGAAATGGACATCATCAGGCAGTGTTTACTGTCTAGCGCTGGTTTTTGGTTGTTACTTTGCACTCAGTCTTTCCCTTTGCCAAAAGAAGATCAATAAAATGAGAAAAAAGAATGGACGACAATGTGTATCCTCGCTTCACCATGTCAGCAGATTCATTTTGTTGCGCATGCCACGATCTATTATACTTGTAGTAAATGAACACCCCGCCAAATGAGCTTGACTGTCTGGAGTATACCCCAGCACCACAACCCGAACCAAAGCGAAAATAAGCCGATGGATGCCTCGGCAGAGCAACGCGTCCCCGACCGAAAAAAGACCGCATTTCAGAGATCCCGAAGGCGTCATTGTAGGCAGGGGTTTCCGTATCGAGATAATAGACGGGTGCGGAGCTGGGGATCCCTTGTTTTCCCGAGGTAGTTATCGTGGGCTCTGGGGCTGAAGAAATACCGTATGGGTATGGGTGTGTGGACATCGTTGTCTCGTTAAGCTTATCTGATATCTAATGTTCACCTGGGCATCCATGGAAGAGACACGCGATTCTTCGGGGTATAAGTGCAAGGATGGTACCAAAAATGTTTTCTATAAATGTCTTGCGCGGGGTCTAAAACTACATTGCTTCGTGCTTTTGTTCTAGACTGTCATCGTATAGTTCCTGATCTACTAGTCCTATCGGCGCTGTATGCGGTTAGTCTGGCAGAGCTCAGTTGTGCCGAGGTCCAACTTGTAGGGCCGCTCTGAGTCATTTTTCCTTGAGCAGAGTGGACCTCCTGCAATTAGATAGATGCATGTGCAGGTACTTTGAGAGTGTCATCTGTTCCGGTCTGGCTTCGTGTAGGTAATGAGTGCGGTTCCGCATATATGATAGTGTAGTGTACGGCATATGAGGATGATGGACTGTATATATATCCATGGATATAGCTAGTCGCTTCAAGACTATACAACTTGGATCTACGTCCATGTGGCATAGATAGCAAATCAGAAATATAAACATCCGAAAATGTCCGGAAATATCCGAAACCATTACATAGAAACTTTGAATACTCGATATATGAAGCATCTCGAGGATTGGTGGGGACCGGTCGAATACCGGGGCATGACAATACGGCAAGGATGACTCAGGCAGACATTTATTGGAATGTTGCTTCTGAGCAGTGTTTCTCTCCGAATGGACATGATTTCCTTGGCTAAACTGTAGTATGTACGACTTAGTATCGCCCAGGATTTCTACATATGTAGCTTATATGAAACTATTCCCAACATGAACATGCTCCGAACATTTATTGCAGTTGATGCACGTGAAAATTACGTTACGATATGTCTCGTATTGTCACAATAATAGCATGTGTCTTCGACGTCATCCGCCATTTTCCATACATTTTGACATCGAACATTAAACACTGAGTACCGACTTGAACAAGCAATAAGGAATGGGTTAAAGAGACCTGGGATTATATATCCTCTACTCCGTACATTCCAGTGAGATACCGATCACTGTGACATGGAAGATGCAAGTCAGCAGTGGCAAAGGGAGGTCCCATTAGACCGAGGATCATCAGAGCCTGGATCCTCTCTCCCGAGCCCAGTTGTACCCGCCTTCCGCCTTTCGGAGCGCTTTGCCCGTGAAACGACTTCTGGGATATGGAGAAAATACCTAGGCATTGGGGACTTATTGGTCTGACTCCCGGTGAGCCGAGAGTTTACCGACTGTGACGCATTTGAACGTTAAATAAGTACAGGCTTTTCTGGCTTGTGATCGCTTCTTCTTTTTTAACTATAGCCTCTCCTCTCTTCATCGTTATCCTTTTCCTTTTCTACAGTTCCATAATTGGAGTATTGGAACAGACGTGACACACTTCTTGCACGCCTGGATATACTGACTATATTTTCTTTACCCTTTCCCTGTATTATACCAAAAAGTCATGGGTCTGCACGAAGACGAGGACCGCCAGTATGCGGCAGAGGTTCAGGCCGTTCAGAACTGGTGGAAGGACTCTCGGTGGCGCTACACCAAACGCCCTTTCACAGCAGAGCAGATTGTGGCAAAACGTGGTAACCTGAAGATCGATTACCCGTCCAATGTGCAAGCAAAGAAGCTCTGGGGTATTGTCGAATCAAACTTCCAGGTAAGTTTAGTTGGGAAATATGGACCCATGATCCGATAGATACTAACTATACACCTCACGAATAGAACAAGCAGGCCAGCTTCACCTACGGCTGTCTTGAGCCTACCATGATCACTCAAATGTGCAAGTTCCTCGATACTATCTACGTCTCTGGATGGCAGAGCTCGTCTACCGCTTCGTCAACCGACGAGCCCTCGCCCGATCTGGCCGATTATCCCATGGTACGTTGAATATACTGACGGTATTTAAATGGACCGCATACTGACAAGTACTCCAGGACACCGTGCCTCGCAAGGTGAACCAGCTGTTCATGGCACAGCTCTTCCATGACCGTAAACAGCGCGAGGAGCGCGTTACTACTCCTGCAGGCCAGCGAGGAAACGTTGCCAACGTCGACTACCTGCGACCCATCATTGCTGATGCCGACACCGGACACGGCGGTCTGACAGCTGTCATGAAGCTGACCAAGCTGTTTGTTGAGCGTGGTGCCGCCGGTATCCACATCGAAGATCAGGCTCCCGGCACAAAGAAGTGCGGCCACATGGCTGGCAAGGTCCTCGTTCCCATCAGCGAGCACATCAACCGTCTGGTTGCCATCCGCGCCCAGGCCGATATCATGGGCTCCGACCTCCTGGCCATCGCCCGTACAGACTCCGAGGCCGCCACCCTCATCACTTCGACCATCGACCACCGCGACCACGCCTTCATCGTGGGCTCCACAAACTCAAGCCTTCAACCTCTCAACGACCTAATGGTTGCCGCCGAGCAGGCCGGCAAGAACGGTGCTCAGCTGCAGGAAATTGAGGACCAATGGGTCAGCCAGGCCGGTCTCAAGCTCTTCAGCGAAGCCGTCATCGACACTATCAACTCCGGCTCCCACGCCAACAAGAAGAGCCTAATCGACCAGTATCTCTCTGCCTCCAAGGGCAAGAGCAACACCGAATCCCGCGCCATCGCCAAGAACCTCACCGGCGTCGACATCTACTGGAACTGGGACTCTCCCCGTACCCGCGAGGGCTACTACCGCTACAAGGGCGGCACCCAATGCGCCGTCAACCGCGCGATCGCATACGCGCCCTTCGCCGATCTCATCTGGATGGAGAGCAAGCTGCCCGATTACAACCAAGCTAAGGAATTCGCTGACGGTGTGCACGCCGTCTGGCCCGAGCAAAAGTAAGTTCTCTCTCTGCACCCTGAGTTTCCCATATGATAGAGCCTTGAACTAACAAACTGTCCAACTAGACTCGCCTACAACCTCTCACCCTCCTTCAACTGGAAGAAGGCCATGCCCCGCAACGAGCAGGAAACTTACATCAAGCGTCTCGGCGAACTCGGCTACGCGTGGCAGTTCATCACTCTGGCTGGATTGCACACCACCGCGCTGATCTCGCACCAGTTCGCCAAGGCCTATTCGCAGAACGGCATGCGCGCCTACGGCGAGCTTGTTCAGGAACCAGAGATGGAGCAGGGCGTTGACGTCGTCACCCACCAGAAGTGGAGTGGTGCTAACTACGTCGATAACATGTTGAAGATGGTTTCTGGCGGTGTGAGCAGTACTGCTGCTATGGGTAAGGGTGTGACTGAGGATCAGTTCAAGAACTGATTTATGGTGCTCATGTTGATACCCTGATGGTCTCGGCTGTCTGTCTATATATGTGCTTGATGCCTTGCTTTTATTGATTGTGGCGTTTCCCTTTGCTTCTAACAGTCTTTGATTTGATTCCCTGTCGGTCTTACTCTCCCGTTGGATGAGTGAGGTGGCCGATTTATTTTGCATTTTGGAAATCGCAGCATATTGTCTACATATTGAATGAATGTGACTTTTGGAGGTATTCTGTTGAAATTACAGACGGAGGCTTATCGAAAGCTCTATAATGCAAAGTTCGCAAACCGTAGATGGACCTCGTGGAAGTCAGGAGGAAAGGACCATAACCTTGGAAGCCCAAGCAATGACTCAAGCGCTCCGCTCGGAACGGGAGACAGGATAGACGCAGACCATCTATGAACGTACAGCCCTGAAGATCTGGCTGTGGATGAAGAATCCACCCTTCAATTCAGGTATAGGCTGCAGAGAGAAAGTCGCCGAATAGGTCAATGGCTTACCAGGCCCATCATCGATCTGGGACATGTCGCTCACAGTTAAATTCCCAGTAACAACAACCAGAACGCCGTGGTTAGCCGATGGGGTAGCGTCTACAGACGTGATATGCGTCTTCACAGTCCTCATATTAGGTCCCTGAAGTCGACTAGTTAGACATGGATATTCACCGTATGTTCACTTTCAGTAAGAGACACTCACGGTTAAGGCTGATATGATCTCCTGCGTGCCTTGATGTTGAATGCCGTCCCATATTAACATCGACTCTGGATGCTACTCCAAGTCAGCTTTCTCTTCGTAGGTTCTATGTCGCCTTGTCTCCAGCGTGTTCATTGACTAGGACATACATATAACGAGTCCATGCTGCTCCTTGCGTCCGGGTTATTGAACTTATTATTGTAGTCCTGAACAAAGTCGTCTAAATGAAGTGAACAATAATTAGCTGGGTGGATACTTGGCAGAGTTATATTGGATCAAAATAGGGAAGTCGGGACTGCATACGGGATACTGCTTGGACATCCATTGTTGAACGTAACACTTGCTAGCAAACTTGACTCTGAGGCTAATTATAGTCGAGTGTAAAAGCTTGCAAAAATGTACAGAGCTAGTGTTTTATTTGAATGTGGTGGTGGCGTGGAAGAAGAGGTGATGCAATCGTGACTTCAAACACACATTTATATACTCAAGCACAAGGTATCCACGGCCCCTACGTAATGTAATAATAGAAAAGTGCTGACAATTCATTGAGTTTGGCATGGAGTTCAAATGTTATTGCCAAGCCTACATGATCATGATACTATATTCGATGATATGCACTACCTAGGTAGCTTAATATACGGTGAAGTTGCTATGTCATTCTATACGCATACAAACTGCCATCTACCGGCCGGAGGTAGCTCTGTAATCCAGGCGCTAACCTGTCTTAGGCCGCTGCACCTGAGTGATTTACATGAGCGCAATTGACCCCTAGGCCAAAAGAAACAACCGGAACATCCAATTGTCGCCGAAGCGGTATTGTTGAGGCTACGAAGGAGGACAACTAGTGAGAAGAACTAGCATGGAGGGGAAAATCGGGAAGAAGATGCATACTATGAATCTATGGAAAAACAGGCTGTATATGAAGCCTGTACTAACAAAGGAATGGCAAACTGACATATCAAACCGACAAAGCAAAAGCTCAGTCTGCACAAAGGGACAAAGGCATAAAGACATACCATGCATGTCAACACACCCCCCCCAGACTGAGCATCAAAAGCAAAAATCAATCTGGTTCGCATAGTAAAAATCATAGTAAAAATTGCAGTAAAAAGAATAGTCAGGTAGACCAACAGCTTGGTCTACAACAACGATGTCTCGCTTGGCATGCCAGTTTCGGTTTGGTTGCATGGCGGTAGGTTATTGTTGATTGGAGGATTCAGCCATCGTGGCTGATAAAAAGCGAATGTAGTTCTCAACGTGAGATTCTACAACAAAGCTTCTTTGTCAAAAGAGATAGTACTCCGGTGAGATACTCTCTTTTAAAGAAGTGAGAAATGCACCCCTTTTTAACAAAGAGTGTATGCAAATCAAAGTGAGATATACTATCCAGTAGTATTCTCAAAAAAAAGTGAGATATAGCCTTCAAAGCTATTCTCGAAAAAAAGTGAGAGATATACTTCAAATCTATTCTCCCAATAAAGCAAGATATAGCCTATTGATAGTGCTATTCTTGATAGTGAGGCTCCCCCGCGGGGAGATGCTCATACAGCAAAGCTTCTTTGTCAAGAATAAAGAGATAGTACTCCGGTAAGATACTCTCTTTGTCAAAAGTGATAAAGAAGTCAGAAATGCAATCACCATGCAAATCCAAGTGAGTGAGGCACCCCTCTTTAACAAAGGGTATATGCAACAAAGTGAGATATACTATCCAGTAGTATTCTCAAAGAAAAATGAGAGATATACTATCGTAGTATTCTCCAAAAGTGAGAGATATAGTACTAGACAGTTGTACTATTCTCAATGTGAACTGAGAGATATAGCACAAAGCAGATGTGCTATTCTCAACGTTCAAACCAGCAAGATATAGCCTGATGACGCCCTCGTTTTAACCCCTTTGCTTTATTTGCACGAGATTCTCCCCGCAGTGGAGCCTCGTTATCACTATCGAGAATAGCGCTGTCATCAGGCTATATCTTGCTGGTTTGAACGTTGAGAATAGCACATCTGCTTTGTGCTATATCTCTCAGTTCACATTGAGAATAGTACAACTGTCAGTAAGGGCTCATAACCTGTTGAGGCTACGGAGGACAACTAGTGAGAAGAACTAGCATGGAGGGGAAAATCGGGAAGAAAATGCACACTATGAATCTATGGAAAAACAGGCTGTACATGAAGCCTGTACTAACAAAGGAATGGCAAACTGACATATCAAACTGACAAAGCAAAAGCTCAGTCTGCACAAAGGGACAAAGGCATAAAGACATACCATGCATGTCAACAGGTATGTATATTAGGCCGTAATCTCCGCTAGGAACTCTGCATCAGGTGTTCTGATTGTTTAATTCCCGCCTGATAAAGCGAGAGTAAAAGATAGGCAAGGAAAGTGAGGAGAAGTGAGAGGAGAGTAAGCGTTGTAGATAACCTTGGAAGCATAAGGCCATCCATGGATGTTGTATTTCTATGGATGTTATGTGCATTCCATGTCTTTTTGGGAGTATTTTTGGGGGTATTTTTGGGGGTTTTCGGTGATGCTTTTGCTTGCTCTTGTCTGACAGTTCTTCTAGCTGCTCTTTGGGTAAATAACTGATAAACATCACGTGACTGGTACGTGATCTAATATCTCCCCCAGAGGTCTCTTTGTTTGTTTCCTTGGAAACTCTCCTCACTATGCTATGAGACTGGCTGTAAGGGATATGATTGGCTAGGGAAAGCGGGGCCCGTGCGTTTGCTTCCGAAAAAGGCAATCAACACAACGCAGCCCGACCTAAAAGTTGCTTTACAGACTTTTCTCAACCTCAACTTTCGAAGAATATGCCAATAATGGATCGTGAGATATCAGACTTGCTCCGACGTGTGGAGGAAGCTGAAAAGCGTGCGACTGAGGCCAACAAACACGCGGCTGAGGCCAACAAACGCGAGGCGGAGGCCCAGCGACAACTGACCGAAGAAAGGCTCCAGACTCGAAATACCACCCTTGCTGAGTTTCTTGATGCTTGCCATGTCCACTTATTTCTTGGCCTAGCCATACAAGAAGATCCGTACTCATCAACCAGAGGCGACCCGGCAAATGCAGAGAATAAGTATCGCCCAAATAAGATTCGGGAGTGGACGGGATTTCCGCAGGAGCAGGCCGCTATATGGGCGGATCTTATGGACGTCGATTTTGTCACCCAGCGCCATTTTGTGGCGCTACTTGTGCTGAAGGAATTTGGTAAAGATGTCCGAGAAAGAATGTTGAGTTCAGAGCTTGATCTCGGCTATTTTGAACGGTTCACGGTCGAGTCGCGTGTCACCAGTATCATCAGGCAGCTCTATGCAAGCCCGCAAATCCGACAAGTCTTTCACCTTAAGGGGGACGTGGCCTTCGAAAACCATGCGAATACATTAACGGCCGGTCAGTCAATGGCGGAAAAAATGGAATCCATGAGCTTGGAGCCGAAGCAACCGCGTCGCTCAGACCGATTGGTCGCGAGACAGTCCCAGCCAGATGCGACAAGCCAAGAGTCTGGGAAGCAAAAGCAACCTAGACCCCGAGCGGACCAGTTTTGTGTGTACAATGTGCACAACAGGAAACCCAAGGAAAGTCTTCCTGCCTTCATCGTCGAATACAAACCGCCACATAAGCTCACGCTCGCGCATATAATGGCCGGGCTCTCGGACATGGAGGTCGACCAGGTGGTTCGCTATCAGAAAGATGAGACGCCAGAAGACATTTGCCGGCGCGTTGTGGCTGCAGTCATCACACAGGCATTTTCCTACATGATCACTGCGGGGCTGGAGTTTGGATATGCGTGTACCGGCGAAGCATTCATATTTCTGCGTGTTCCACGCGATGATCCTTTCACCGTATACTACTATCTATCGGTGCCGAGAGAAGACGTTGGTGATACAACTGGATGGACTGGTAACCCAAGTGACGACAACAGATTACACTTGACAGCAGTCGGTCAAGTGTTGGCTTTCACCCTCCGAGCTTTGCAGACACCGCCGCGGGGTATTGAGTGGAGCAACTGGGCAACGGCCAGATTGGAAAAATGGAAAATGATACACGACGACCTTCTCGACGAAATATCCAACCTAGAAGTGCCCTCTTCAGAATACAAGCCCCCGCGGACCAGCACCAGTTTCGGCCGCTTGTCTCCTGTCAAGACTCGATCAAAGTCCACCGCTGCAACATTCGCATCCTGCACTCCGTTGGAGGCTCTGAGTTCGTCCGAGTCTGATGATTCTCCCGACGGACCCAACTCACACACCCCCAGTCGAGGGCCCCGGGGTCCCCGCACCGATTCCTCAGCCTTGCCCCCATCCTCAGCTGCAACAAAGTCACGAGGAGGACGAGGAGACTCTTCCTCAAAGGGCAAGTCTCGCCAGTATTGTACACAACAGTGCCTCTTAGGCTTGGTCACCGGAGGGAAATTGGATCAGAAATGCCCCAATGTGCTGGACCATGGGGTTGATCGACATCCAATCAGCCGGGCCACACTCATCCGTCTCTTGGATCGGCAATTCTTCGGGCATGACCCGGATCCTGACGTGGAGATGGGATGCGAATCCTTGCATATCCATGGCACACGTGGAGCCCTGTTTAAAGTGACTTTGTTGTCTCACGGGTATACTTTCGTTGGCAAAGGTGTGCCTATCGAGTTCATTGAACATGTCCAACATGAGGAGCGCATGTATTCGCGTCTCCGTCCACTACAGGGGGTGCACGTGCCTGTTGTACTGGGCGGCCTAGATCTCCGTTCGTCAATCTTTTACGACGGCATCGCGGAGATTGTGCACTTCATGTTGATGGGGTATGCGGGCAGGACACTGGCTATGATAACCCAAATCGAGCCAGATCGGCTAATTCATCTCGCGGAAGTCTCGCTACATGCTATTCACGAATTAGGCGTGCTCCACAGTGATCCAATTGCCGGCAACATGGTCTACAATGAGGATAGCGGTCGGGTGATGTTCATTGATTTTGAGCGAGCGCAGTTCGAGAGAAGACGGCATCCGCTGGGATCTCTGTCGCCAAATAAAAAGGGCAAGCAAGCGACTGACGCATGTGGAAAGAATGGAAAGGACCCTAACAAGCGCGATAACTTCGAGCTTGAAACTCGACGCATGAGACATGCCTTGCTATGGTAACTGGTACAATCGGCAGTACATATGTGCCGTATCTACGCGTCAACCTTGGAAGAAGAATTTGATTTTTGCCCAGCCGTGCTGGTGTGCATCTGACGGAATGGACACGATCCAGCTTGGAGAACCCGGGGGAACAACACTTACGCTTCTTTCCTTGATGAATCTACGAATCTTTCAGCGACTTACGTTCAAATGTTTGGATACCCCAATTCAGGTTTAATGCTTTTCTTGTCTTTCTTGTCTTTCTTGTCTTTCGTGTCTTTCGTGTCTTTCTTGTCATTTTGAATTTAGGTAGTCATAGGTTTACAAATAGTGCTCTGTATGTTGGCTTCCTAAATACTTTTAATTCCCGTATAACTAGCACAGTTAATACTCCGAGTGTCAACGCCAAGCTAATAAGATTATCTCCACTTTTTGATTCGGCTAGAACATATGCAGAAAACCATCCAGTGTCGATCATATTCGAGCGGGGCAGTTCGCGTGAAGCCGCGGTTCGTACTTTGATATATCGTGTACTAGTAGCATTGGTGCAATAGGTATTAATACATGTAGGTATTACTGCCTAAATCCATACATATACATATAGGTATTCGTCTCCTCAAAGCGAAACACAGAAAAAGGACGCACCAGACCGAAACCAGAATGAGCCGAAAGCTCGGAGCATGTGCGGAGCCTCGAACGTTTGAATAGGGGTACAATAGTACAAATAGTACAAATAGTACAATAGTATAGTTAGGAGTACAGTATGCGGAATACTAAGTACTGTGTACTCCGTGCAAACGTAGTTATATCAAGACTGATGCAGGTACATGCTACCTAAAAATTACCGTACATATATGTAATCGGTGCGGGAATGGCCGTTGTAGATCCTATTATGTTGTATGTACGGAGTATTGCTACGGAATAGGTAGCGGGGGGGTGCCCACACTTATATACCCAGAACCTCTCGCACTTTTTTCCTCTTCTCTCTTTTAGTTAATTTATCTTAATTTATCCCCATCATGGTTGACCTACCTGAATTCAAAGCTACGTCGCTTGACGAGATCCCTTCGCGTGTCTCCACGGCCCGCAAGGCGTTTTATGAGCACAAGACCCGCGACCTGGAGTTCCGCCTCGTCCAGCTGCGCAAGCTGTACTGGGCGTGAGTATTAACCTCTGTTGTCTTTCCGGTCAATTAACTAACACTCTTCCAGCATCAAAGATAATGAGGAGGCCATTATGGAGGCCTGCGCCCAGGACCTGAACAAACCTCGGTTCGAGACCAACCTCGGAGAGAGCGGATGGCTCCTGAATGACATTGTGTTCACTACGCGCAACCTGCGCAAATGGGCCAAGGACGAGAAAGCCTCCGATATCGACCTCGCCTTCAAGTTCATGAACCCTAAAATCAGAAAGGATCCCCTCGGTACTGTGCTGGTCATTGGGTACGTCTCCTCTCCTTCGCGATGCGCCTGAGAAAATCCCCCGAAGGCTAACAAGACTTTCTCTCCTCTAGTGCCTTTAACTTCCCCTTCCAGCTGACTCTCGGCCCCGCCATCGGTGCCATCGCCGCCGGAAACACAGTGGTGATCAAGCCTAGCGAAAATGCTCCCCGCAGCGCGGCTGTCATGCAAAAGATCATCGAGGCCAGTGTTGATCCCTCATGCTACACAATTATCCAGGGAGGTATCCCCGAGACACAGGCCTTACTCGCTGAGCGGTGGGACAAGATCTTCTTCACTGGCGGCGCCACCGTCGGACGCATCATCGCCAAGGCCGCTGCACAGGATATGACCCCTGTCGTGCTGGAGCTTGGCGGTATCAACCCAGCTATCGTGTCCAAGAACGCGAACCCGCGTCTTGTCGCCCGCCGTATGCTCTGGGGTAAGCTCCTGAACGCCGGCCAGGTCTGCACCTCGCAGAACTACCTGTTGGTCGACAAGTCGCTCGTTTCGGAGGTCGTACAGGAGTTCAAGAACGCGTACAAGGAGTTCTACCCCCAGGGTGCTAAGGGCTCGCCTGATTACGCGCGCATCGTCAACGAGACCTCCTTCGCCCGTCTCAAGTCCATGCTTGATAACACTAAGGGCAAGATCCTTATGGGTGGCACTATGGATGAGAAGGAGCTGTTCATCGAGCCGACCGTTGTCCAGGTCGACTCGGTTGATGACTCCCTGTGCTCGCAGGAGAGCTTCGGTCCCTTTATCCCCATCTTGCCTGTGGAGAACCTCGATGAGGCCATCAGCCTGGCCAACGGTGTGCAGAGCACGCCGCTGGGTCTCTACCCCTTCGGCAACAAGGCCGATGTCGAGAAGAGTAAGTTTCTTTTCTCCTGTCTTACGTCTGATACCCCCGTAAAGACAGCTATTCTAACCCTCTCTCCTAGTTGTGTCTTGCACCCGCTCCGGCGGCGTTTCCTGCAACGATGCCGCGCTGCACATCCCAACCCTGCCTTTCGGCGGTGTCGGCGAGAGTGGCTACGGTGCTTACCGCGGCCGCTCCAGCTTTGACGTCTGGGTGCACCGCCGCCCTATCACCTCCAGCCCAAGCTGGCTGGAGTCCATCCTGGCGATCCGCTACCCGCCGTACGCCGGCAAGATCAGCAAGTTCAATGCTGCCAGTGCTCTGCGCCCAGACTTTGACCGCAACGGCAAGAAGCTGAGCTGCGGCTGGCTGCGCTGCATCTTCACCTTGGGTGGAGGCAGTGCGAAGGCTGGAGCTGCTAGAGCTACTGCTCTTGCTGCCAGTAAGTGATCCTCTTAATTTCCTGCTCATTTTTTTCGCCATTTCTGTGAATATTTCCCGCATCTTGCACATATCTGTCTCGTGGGTGGCTTAATATGGTCTTGGGGGCTTCTCTCCTTCGGATGAAGAGGAGAACTAAGTTCCGAGGCCCTTATACCAACCCCGTCTGTGGCTCTTTTATGGTCCAGACGATGAAACGCATAATCCCTGCCTATCCAATATACCCCCAACCTCATGTACTGCCTTAATTCTGTTCTATCCCCTCCGAGGATGTCTATCTTTACCATTTCCTTACACTTTATCACCACTTTACCCCTTTCTGAGCATGTCATACCCCGGAATTGAGGAAAAAAGATATCATAATCTGCGAATATGAATGAATCTTATCTTTCATTCTATTGCGTTTTTACGTCTGCTTCAATCTGCAGCTCATACCTATCAAAACTTTTGGATATTACAGTCTAACCCGTAATAGTTGCCTACATCGTCCTGCAGGTCCTTGAACGCCGATCTTCGAAATTGTGAACGTGACCGCTTCCCCCTGAACTTGGATACCCTTTTTGATCGACGCTATTCCGTCCAAAGCAGTCGCTTAGAGTCAACCCCGCGGCTTCGGTGCTGATCACTCCTCGTCTTGGAGAAGTTGGACGCATGATTTTGGGATCTTTTCTAGTAAAATAATTCTGCCATGTAGGTGAGTATGTACTTTGGATTTAATTGTTCTTTTGGATAAGGTATGCTTTTGTTTCTGATATTTGAGCCATGTATATTTTCGATTCATCTATTCTTTTGGTTTTCTTGGTGTATTATTCCCTGTAGGCGATTGTGTAGTTCACTAGACATCACATATCCATAGATTGGCATTGGAGCCTCGGAGCTCCCATAATAAAATACCCATGGAAGGGAAGAGAGGGAGTCTTTGTACAAAAAGCAAACCTACAGCATTACACCAAAGTAAACCCCCTCGTTAGAAGAAATAGACAGATCCAACATCCATATCATCATTCATGCTGTCAAATGCAGTGGTTATCGAATGCGCTATCCCAGACAAATGCCTCGGTCCATCTGACCAAAAAAGGAAACTAAATCAAGTACATCGGGCTCTAGCAGCGCCGTTCCACGCCACGATTACTAACGCACAGGTACTTGACACCCTTGTATGGCTTGACGCTTTCGCCTAAGCCGCGACTGCGACGTTGGTCGATGTTGAGACTGTCCACTTTGATACCAGAGGGAAGCCAGCCTCGCACGGAGAAGGATACTGACGCCGAGTTGGGCATCAGGCTTGCATTGACCTGGGCTTTTGTTCGGCGCGTGGGACGGGATGTAGATGACGGAGCGAAGAATGCGGGGAGGTGGGTGTTGTACTGGGATTGTGATTGGGGAGGGGGTGTGGGGGTCTGAGGTATGGAGCGATTTGGGGATGGGGTGGTAGCTGCAATGCGGTCTTCTTCCGCGTCTTCTGGTTGTAAGGCAGCGGAGCGGGAGGTCTTTTTGGTTGACTTCTTCTTCTTCTTTTTGCGCTTGGAGGGGTCGGAGGATCGGGTCTTCTTTGATGTACTGCCGGTTGCATCGTTGTACGAGGTAGGCGCCTCGTAGTAGCCTTGCAGGAGGTTGGCATTGGCGTCTTCGTCGGCATCCCCGACGCTGTCTTCGAGGTCATCGTCTGCGGATGGATAGCCTGAGACGCTGCAACGCAGTGTGGCAGTTCCAGTCAATGTTCCGGCATCCTTGCCAGTGGGAATCCGCCACTCTAGTAGCCCGGTTGCGGGGAGGAATTGAGCGTCACCACGGCTGGCCTGCATGTCCGTGATATGGCGGACGGACTTTGAGATCGGTACACTAACGACAACCTCTTCAAGTGCCGGTCCGGAGCTTCCACTTCCGCCCCCACCTAGGAATGACGGCGTTGATGCGCCGGATCCGCTTCGGGTAGCTCCAGGTCGCGAGGATGAGCTTTGGCCCGGGAAATTTGTGTTCAAAGTCAGTCGAACCTCAAACTCGGATCCAGACGGCCCGAGTGATTTGCGGATATCCACTATAGCAGGCAGGAAAAGCTTTTCCATATGGCTTGGTGGCTCGTCCAGGTCGGGATCTATAGGAAGGAGATCCACTTCATATCCAGCCAAGATAAACCGCCCATCCGGGGGGATGAAGCTGAGCTCCCCCGGCCGTTCCTTCCATCGCGCCAGTCTGACACATGGGTGAAACACTGGTAGCTCGATCTTGCGGCCAAGCACATGCTGCCCACCGGGTGCTGATAACGATAGCAGTAGGTCCGGAACTCCCGATATCTTCGCAGTGAATGCAATGGTCCCAGATACTAATGCGGACAGCAGTCGTCCTGAAGGAGCCATAGTAACAGATAGAGATTCAATGATATCGACATATAGCTCATTGGAGGTATGTCGTACACCGGGTCGTCGCCAAGGAATGGCGGGTCCTTGTGATACACTGGCGGCGGCGAGAGATTGCTTGAGAGGATTGGTAGATCCTAGAGCTGGTGTAGATGTCCTAAACCCGCATGAACCCATTAATACCAGATAATATCTCTTGCAATGTCAATAGCTGCTCACCCAGGTACTCCGATTCCACCTAACAGCTTCCCCATCCACCCGGGAACCTCAACAACCTCCTGCAATGCATTGGGTTCGGTATTGCATACTGTTCCGCCATCACACATTTCATTAAGAAGCTGCGCAACAACATTGTAATTTGCCTGGACCTTAGATGAAAGCAGCGGTGCTCCAACAAAGTCCTCGAGTACATCGATTACGCGGTGCAGGAACTCGAGTGCTAGAAGGGGCTCCGTGTCGACTTCGCTTATTGCAAGAAACAACAGATTCGACTCAACCGTCGAGAATACCGTCACCGGCGGTGAAGCGCTAGGAATGTACAGCAAGGAAGGGCGTGGCTCGGCATGGGCAAGGTAGAGGGGCAGGATGGCGGAGGCCGAAGGCGGGCGGGATCGATATACATGTTCGATAAGAGGGGCGCTAGGGAGGACGGGTTAGTGTGGTCTTGCAAGGCGGGTGCGGAATATCCCACTTTTGCTCGTCATATACGTAGACGGCATCAATCTCGCCGCTCATGGTGACAGTTGTCTGATGATGAGATTACTCTGCTCGGCGTCGATCGCATAGCTCTCGTATTTTGCCGCGGATCCCCGCCTTCCGATAACTTTTTGGAGACAAACAGACATCAACGTATGTCTTGTTCTGAACAACATCGAATACCCTCTATACACATTCGTCTCCTCTGATAAGCGCGCCATGGATACCCAGCCGAAAAACGCCAAGCAGGCTCTGGCCGAGGACAAGTACGACGACTGTTTGTCCTGCAGAATAACTGGTATGCTTTATCTTTGGCCTGTGACCTGGGCTTGTATTTTACTAGCATTAGGTGTGCTGACATCCTGCAATAGGATCTGCTGCTTTTATTGGCCTCGGAGTCTACAGCTACTACACCGGAATGACCAATCTCCGGAAACAAGAGAAGGCCATCATGAAAGGTCCCACAAGATACAAGATGGGCTCGCGCAAGTTGGGGATTGCCTCGATCTCTGCGACATTAGTAGGAATGGGGCTGTGGCGGGCGTTTAACTGAGCATTGTATATTGAACACGTACTAGAGCATACGGGATGTGATGAAAGCGAGGGTCGCGCAAGCTGGTTGTTTCCAAGGTTGATAGCGAAGTGCAGGTTGGAAGCTTTGTAAGATATTGATTGTTATTTAGTCGCAAGCCAATGATAATTGCCACTCCGGGTATCGGGTATCACCACAGGCATAACCGTCTATATGCTATATCACAAGGGTAAGGGGGAAAGTAAGATAAAAGAAAGAGACAAGAAGACATGAAAGAAAGCCAAGGAAGAGAAGAACAAAACAAAACCATATGCAAAATGCCCCTCCCTTGTTATGCACCCGAAAAGCACCTTCATACCCGAAATCTCAACCAGCCACTGTGTGACAATCAGAAGGGAATGGTCGTCACTTCGTCATCATATAATGCTTTATCTAGGTGGCAGCCTAGGTAAAGCGGCCTCGTTTCCCACCTCCTCCTGACGCATCTCGTCCGTTGTTAAGACCTGACAGATCGAAGAAATCAGGGAAAGTGAATTTCCTCTTGGATCCAATACTGGCGGGAGACTCCCGTGGTGAAGGGCGCGCGTTTGATCGTGGGTGGTTGTTGTGACGATGGTGTGGTCGACTGTTCCGAGGCATCACTGAGACGCTCACAGGAGCGCCGTCCTGCATGGTTGCAGATGAGTTGTCTGACGACTGCACATCCATGTCGAGCTCTTGACACTGAGGGTACGTAGGACCAGCAGAGAATGTGAAGACAGCAGGTGTGGCAAAAGAAGGTGTTTCGTGGAGTTGCGTGGGAGGAGTGATCGATTCTGGCTTGGATGCGGGTACGGGCGCTGAAGTGGGGGGTTGACGAGCAATCGGTTCAGGTGTAGGTTTTTCTTTGCGAGCAGTAGCTGGAGTAGCACTTCGGTCACGCTTGTCGACCTCTGCATCTTCATCGCTACTTTGTGACCCAGTTCCGTCACATTTTTCAGTTGCCCATTGCCGAACCTTCCACCCCTCTCCGTCTCCGAGACCGAGGTTCTCACGGTCAAGGAAGTGAAGCAGATCCTCTATCGCTTCCTGGTATCCTAACGATCTTGCCTGGGCTTGTTCACATACTGCATTCTTGTACAGGTTTGTGACAGATAGAGCTGCCGCCTTGAATTGCTGGAGGAGTTGCTCCGGAGGTTGCGGGCGGGGTGTCGAGCTCGGAAGAGAGGTGTTGAGGGACCTCATAGAGTCCATGGCAGGAAACGATGTCAGGGCCCTGTTGGGCAATGGTTCTGAGGATGAAAGTGTTTGCGTTGATAGCTATGCCGTATGCCGTGCGCCGTGCGCCGTGCGTCGTTCGTCGGTGGCCAAATGGCGATAGCGAAGAGCTTGGAGGTGGTGCAAGAGGGAAGTTGGAATGGGAGAGACTGTAACAAGAAAGGAGGCCAGAGCCAGCACAGCTAGAATCGGAGATATGGAGGTAGTTGTTCACCCAGCTGTGCAACAATAAGCAAGATGTGTCAACGGAGGAACTTTCAATTTCAAGGTTGTTGCAGATGACCGCCCTGGCCCGGTAACGAGAAGCCCACTTTCCGACGGAATAACAATATTCCATACCGCAGGCCCTACCGAAAGGCGGTATCTTGATTTGCCATCGACGCGCTTTGAGTACGTTCAATAATCCTGGCCTAGAATTGTTCAATAGCATCATTATATGGGAACCCCATTGATGAGTTGCTTACAATTTTAGACTTACCTTGGACTATATTTGGACAATCGCCGTCACTTCCTCATCACTCCGACCCTAGCTGGTTCTTTCTTCCTGCACTACGCGATCCGACTAATCGCGAGCTTCCGATATTCTTTGTTGCACGCTCAAAGACGTGTTTAAACAGCCAGCGCACCTGCACTGTTCACCGGAGATAAATCATGGCTCCTGCCCTCGCGTCTGATTCGGTCTCGCAGGCTGATACTCCCATGACTGATACAAATGACGACACGGTCCCTTCGGTGCCCGTGGATAGTGCCGACGCGCAAATGGTATGTGAGATTGTTCCTACTTGTGTAGTTCAAACTTCTGGCGTGACATCCCATATGTCTCTGCCTTTTTTTTTTTTTTTTTTTTGTTCCAAGCTCATGCTAATATTCTTTCCCAATCTAGAGCCGCCAAGACACCCCAGATTACACGGTAAGACACCCTTGGTCTACAAAACTGTGTATTAGAGAAGGAAAGTTGCTAACTATCTGAATAGGACTCTGACACGAATCCCAACACCACTGAAAGCAGCGTTGCGGGCGACGCGGCGGCTGATGGACGTAGGCGCAGATCTGAGGCCAACCACCTCAGAAAAAGTATCCTAGGCAAGAAGCATGGCCGCCTCGATAATACGAAGGTATGGGTGATAAGATACTATTGCTGACGATCCATTTGCTGATACATAATGTTATGCAGGAGGATGACTCGATTCGCCGATTCCGATACCTTCTTGGTCTCACTGACCTGTTTCGCCACTTCATCGATACGAATCCAAACCCTCGGATCAAGGAGATTATGGCGGAAATTGACCGACAAAATGCAGAGGCGGATGAAAAGGCCCGCAAGGGCTCTAAGCGCTCCGGGGGTGCTGGTGGGGAGCGGCGCCGCAGGACCGAACAAGAAGAAGACGCAGAGCTGCTCCAAGATGAAAAGCAGGGCGGCAATAGCACCACCATCTTCCGAGAGTCACCAGCATTTATCCACGGTGAGCTGCGTGATTACCAGGTTGCAGGCTTGAACTGGCTCGTTTCGCTACATGAGAACGGTATCTCAGGTATCCTGGCCGATGAGATGGGTCTCGGTAAGACCCTGCAGACGATCTCGTTCCTAGGCTATCTACGCTACATCCGCGATATCAACGGGCCTCACTTGGTCGTCGTGCCGAAGTCAACCCTGGACAACTGGAAGCGAGAGTTCGCAAAGTGGACCCCTGACATCGACGTCCTGGTGCTCCAAGGCAACAAAGAAGAACGGCAGCAGTTGATTAATGAGCGCTTAGTCGAGGAGGAGTTTGATGTTTGCATCACCAGTTATGAAATGATCCTCCGCGAGAAGTCGCACCTGAAGAAGTTTGCCTGGGAATACATTATCATCGACGAGGCCCATCGGATCAAAAACGAAGAATCGTCATTGTCGCAGATTATCCGTCTTTTCAACTCCCGCAATCGGTTGTTGATTACTGGCACTCCGCTACAGAACAACTTGCATGAACTGTGGGCTTTGCTCAACTTCCTTCTCCCAGATGTCTTCGGCGATTCGGAGGCATTTGACCAATGGTTCTCAAATCAAGACTCAGACCAAGACGCCGTGGTGCAGCAACTCCACCGTGTTCTCCGCCCTTTCTTGCTTCGACGTGTGAAGAGTGATGTTGAGAAGAGTTTGCTGCCGAAGAAAGAACTAAACCTCTATGTCCCAATGTCTGAAATGCAACGGAGGTGGTACCAGAAAATTCTGGAGAAAGATATTGACGCTGTCAACGGCGCCGCTGGGAAGCGCGAGTCCAAAACCCGCTTGTTGAACATTGTCATGCAACTGCGGAAGTGTTGCAACCATCCCTACCTGTTCGAGGGGGCTGAACCAGGTCCTCCGTATACGACCGACGAACATCTTGTTTTCAATTCGGGAAAGATGGTCATTCTGGACAAACTTCTGAAGCGTATGCAAGCGGATGGTAGTCGTGTGCTCATCTTCTCTCAAATGAGTCGTGTACTGGATATTTTGGAAGACTACTGTTGTTTCCGAGACTACAACTACTGCCGTATCGATGGTACTACGGCACATGAGGATCGCATTGCTGCCATTGATGACTACAACAAACCCGGATCCGACAAATTCGTTTTCCTTCTTACCACCAGGGCGGGTGGCCTGGGTATCAACTTAACCTCGGCCGATATCGTCGTTCTCTTCGACAGTGACTGGAACCCGCAAGCTGATCTGCAGGCTATGGATCGAGCCCACCGCATTGGTCAAACCAAGCAGGTAAAAGTTTTCCGATTCATCACAGAGAAGGCCATTGAAGAGAAGGTTCTGGAGCGAGCAGCTCAGAAACTACGCCTGGATCAGCTTGTCATTCAACAAGGTCGCTCCGGACAACAAGCCAGTAAAGCGTCTTCGAAAGAAGACCTCCTTGGCATGATTCAGCACGGTGCTGCCGACGTCTTCACCAAGGGCGTGGATGCAACCGAAATGGCCGAAGATGAGGATATCGAGACTATCCTACGTAAAGGTGAAGAGCGAACTGCAGAGCTCAATAAGAAGTACGAGGCGCTCGGCATTGATGACTTGCAGAAGTTCTCCTCCGAGAGTGCATATGAATGGAACGGTAAAGATTTCACCGAGCGGAAGAAGGATATTGGCATCAGCTGGATCAACCCAGCCAAGCGTGAGCGCAAAGAGCAATTCTATTCCATTGACAAATACTACCGCCAAGCCTTGGCCACTGGCGGCCGAACCGCCGATACAAAGCCCAAGGTCCCACGTGCTCCTAAACAAATCACCGTCCACGACTGGCAATTCTTCCCTCCTGGTCTCCATGAGCTCCAAGAGAAGGAGACGGCCTATTTCCACAAGGAAATTGGCTACAAGGCTCAATTACCTGAAGGCCCCGAAGAGGAGCTCAGTGAGCGGGAGGCTGAGCGGGACCTTGAACAACAGGAGATTGACAACGCTGTCCCGCTTACTGAGGAGGAGCAAGCCGAGAAAGCTCGCATGTCAGAAGAAGGCTTCGGAACCTGGAACCGACGTGATTTCCAGCAATTTATCAATGGGTCTGCCAAGTTTGGCCGCACCGACTACAAGGGTATTGCCACTGAGGTGGACAGCAAGGAACCCGATGAGATTAAGGAATATGCCGAAGTCTTCTGGCGCCGCTATACCGAGATCCAGGACTATCCTAAGTACCTCCGAGTCATTGACCAGGGTGAGGAGAAGGTACGGAAGATAGATCACCAGCGGAAGATGCTTCGCAAGAAGTTGGAGATGTACCGCGTGCCGCTTCAGCAGCTCAAGATCAACTACACCGTGTCCACCACCAACAAAAAGGTTTACACCGAGGATGAGGACAGATTCTTGTTAATCATGCTGGACAAGTATGGCGTCGAGGGTGAGGATTTGTATGAGAACATCCGTGAAGAGATTCGTGATTCACCTCTGTTCCGATTCGATTTCTTCATGCTCAGTCGTACGCCGGTGGAAATTGGTCGCCGCTGCACTACTCTGCTGAACACCGTGGCCAAGGAATTCGAGCCCAGCGAAGGCAAAGGCCGCGGTCGTGACCGTGACGAGGAGGAAGAGATGGAAGAAGCGCCTCCTGCCAAGAAGAAGGCTAAGAACGGAGCTGCCGTAAGTTTCGTCTGATCGATTACTTTCTTACTTTGGATCTAACTTGATTTTCTTTTTACAGCCGGCCAAGCAAGCCAAGACCACCAAGGGTGGTAGCAAGACTGCCTCTGCCGCAAGCTCCCGAGCTCCTAGTACTGCAGCGACTAAGTCTAAGAGTCGCAAGAGGTAATGTGGATTGAAGGTCCACGAGTGTGTACGTTCCCAGTTTGCTAAGGTTATTGGTGATTCGGGTATTAAGGGCGGGTTTGTGATCGGCGCAGATGTTTTTAATGTACTTTGGTAATTGAAATAGAGTTATTTGTTTTACTTCTAAAGGCTTGTCGTATCATCGCTGTATAATCCCAGTTAAGAAATTATCCCTGACCGGAGTCCGCATCACCGTGCAGATCGAATACCACCATCACACTGCTGAAACAACACTAATCCCAAGTTGTCTGCAATGACGGAATTCAGGTTTCTAAGATTTCGACTCCATCAAATGACTTCGCTAGGCATCGCAATACTTAAAATCCATGACGACGCTTGTTTCAACTACCTCTCATGATAATATTCCAGCATAAATACATAGGGAGATCCCAACCCCAGCCATCCATCACTAATTCCTCAAACCAAAACTACCTAAACATCCCACCATGACTAGAATCAAGCTCATCGCAAACCCGCACTACCAGAAGTCCGGCACGAAGTCGTACTTGTATGCCATGCGCAAGTATCGCTTCACACCGACCAAGGACGGCCCATATTTCCTCGGCACGACAATGGTACAAACAGGCCGACAGTTCACCAATAAGCCCGTGGGAGGCCGAGCTCGGTTGCAGCAGGTGTTACAGAAAAAGGACGCTGTCAGCGACGAGGTCGGACAAGTGGGTGTCCACGACGTGCAGAATGACTCGATGTATCTTGCCGAAATAGGCATTGGCACGCCTGCACAGACGCTCAATTTGGACTTCGATACTGGATCTGCGGATCTGTGGGTAAGAGAAATACTTTTTCTTTTGTTTTTGCTATGATGTGAGAGCTACTAAGCGTGTCTAGGTCTGGTCCACGGAGCTATCGTCTAAGATTCTGTCGGCGAACAAGAACCACAGTGTCTTCGATCCGACCAAGTCGAGCACGTTCGAAGAAAAGGACGGCTCGACGTGGCAGATTAAGTACGGCGATGGCTCTTTTGCCTCCGGCACGGTCGGCAACGATAATGTCACTATCGGCGGGCTGGTCGTCAAAGGCCAAGCTGTTGAGATCGCCGATATCTTGTCCGAGCAATTCGCACAAGGTGCTGGGGATGGACTGCTAGGTCTTGCGTTCAGTAATATCAATACCGTCAAGCCCGAGGCTGTGGCCATGTCTGTGGAGAATATGATCTCGCAGGCTGACATCCCGAAGTCGGCTGAGCTCTTCACGGCGAAGTTGGGGTCCTGGAGAGACACTGATGAGCCGGATAAGGGCGAGTCGTTCTATACATTTGGTTACGTTGATCAGGACACGGTGAAGGCCGCTGAGTCTGAGATCTACTACACGCCTGTCGATAACAGTCAGGGGTTTTGGATGTTCGATTCTGCCTCGGCGACGGTGAATGGGAAGTCGGTTGCTAGGGCTGGAAACAAGGCTATTGCTGATACGGGGACTACTTTGGCACTGGTGGATGATGAAACCTGTCAGGCCATTTATGATGCTATCCCCGGGGCAAAGTATGATAATGCCAGCCAGGGATGGATCTTCCCATCGAATACACCGGCTGATGAGTTGCCTGTTGTATCTTTTGCTGTTGGTGACAAGCAGTTTGTTGTGCAGAAGGAAGATCTTGGATTCGCTGAGGCTAAATCTGGTTATGTCTATGGAGGCATCCAAAGTCGTGGTACTATGACTATGGACATTCTAGGTGATACCTTCCTGAAGGCTATCTATGCAGTGAGTGATATGCTCTTTTTTTAAGAGTTCACAGTTGCACAAACTAATCCGGTGATTAGGTCTTCGATGTAGGCAATCTTCGCTTTGGTGCTGTGCAGCGAAAGGAGCTTCGCCAGAACCTCTCTGTGCCTTCTGAGTCAAGCTAGGCATATGCATCATGTAAATGGGGTCGCGGAACTTGCTTGTGATGTACACCTGGACATTCTAGATGTTCATTTACTACATAATAAACTGCCACTATATGAACAGGAAGAGAAGCATGCTACGATTCACCAATAGAAACAATCCCACCACCAAGTGAAAAGCGCCTTTATATGCATACCCGAATCATAGTATCACAGGTCTGCCCATTGGATGACGGGCTTGATAACCTGTAGGGAGTACATTTGTTAGCTTGTCTCGTTGAAACATCGATTTGGAACACTTACACTTCCAGAGTGCAAATCCGCCATGGCTTGCTCAAAGTCGCTCGGGGCATAGATCCTAGCAAGTTTATCGACCGGGAATTTTCCTCGCTTGTACAGATCAATCAGTTGTGGAACAATCTGGAAGAGGAAAGGTTAGTCATGGCTCAAGTGATTTTCAAAAAGAAGACTCACAACAGCGGGATTCGCGCAACCCTCAATCACACCAACAACACGCTGACAACCCATCATGAGTTTCAAAGGATCGATGTTGAGAGATGAGCCAGCACGAGCAACACCCACAATAGCTAGGGTACCTTCATGGCCCAAAGCTTTGACCGCAGCCTCGAGCAGAGGAACTACACCCGTCGTGTCGAGGATACAGTCCACGCCATCCGGGAGTATATCCAACAACCCCTGTGTAAGATCCGATACACTCTTCGTGTTCAACGTATGCGATGCACCAAGAGACCTCGCCAGCTCGAGCTTCGCATCAACAATATCGACCGCGATAACAGTTTCAACTCCCCGAGACCGTGCAGCCAACATAGCCGCCACCCCGACAGCGCCCATACCAATAACAGCAAGGCGACTTTTCGATTTAGGCTTGAGCACATTAAAGACGGTGCCAGCACCAGTGAGATATCCACAGCCAAGAGGAGCAAGGACCGCCATGTCCTCGACCGTGACTCCAGATCCGGGAGGGGACTTGACGACCGATCGCTCGTCCACCACAGCCAGCCTGCTCATGGAGGACTGACCGAAGAACTGGCCTCGGATTGGGCTTCCGCCGGGGAAAGAGATGGGTGACTCGGCAGCGGTGAGACCCCGAGCCCCGGCGAAGTTAATGGATGTCATCTGGTCGCAGAATCCGTTTCGGCCTTTGCTGCAGGGACTGCATGATTCTTCGTGACAGGAGCTGAAGCTTAGGAAGACAAGGTCGCCTTCTTGGAGGGACTTGTCTTTGACGGCGCTGCCGATGCGGCGGACTATTCCGGCGCCTTCATGGCCTAGTACGGCGGGATAATCACCGACTGGGATTGCGCCCTGTTGGACGACGATGTCCTAAGGTTATTTTGTTAGTTTTGTTCGTTTGGAGAAATTCTTTGCGGAATGGAGGATGCATACTGTGTGGCAAAGGCCAGTATACTTCATTTCAACCAAGACTTCATTTGCCCGGACTTCGTCAAGAATTATATTTTGAAGGACAAAAGGAGCTCCTGGTTTCTCGACCACGAATGCGGTGGTTGGGATCTGTTTTTCTGGGATCATGATGGTAATATAAGGATCTTCCTATAGAGTGATAAATATGTATCTGTTCACAAAAGATAGAAACACATCTTTTAGGGTTGAAGGGAGACGTTCTTCAGGTTCTTCAGGAACTTCCCCCACCCCCCCATTTCCCCACAAAACTTCGGCCGCGAGTTTCGGTATATCTCAAGGTCTACCTTTTTCTTGATGGGAAAATACATATTTTCTCTGATTTTGCTTGATTATTTACCTGGTATCTCTTCTAGTCTAGGCTCGGACTCAGTGAGCTGGATATTTGATGTATTTGCTTTGAAAACTCAAGATCGTTCACCGTATCAATTTCGACTCTTTACATAGTCCCAAGGAAGGCCAGTATAAGCAGAGCAGGAAGCTCACGGATTAGCACAAAGCACCATCATCAACTGAGCAGAGAGAATAGGGCCCTTTGGATGAGACAAGTGGTTAGAAGGCCGGGCTTTCATCCACTTGTCTCGCGTGTCATGGAACCAAGTGCACAATTATGTAGCGCTGTAGGCATTTTGATTAAGTTTCCAGTATTGGGATCAAAGGACTTTCGGAGTGCTAGTGATTCAAGGTGTTCATCCATCCGGGTTCCTACACTTCCCACAAGCGCTTCTGGGGTGTATCGAGATAGCCGCAGCCAATTGTCACCACCGGCTCTTCTTCTTCTCCATTTTTTTCTTGGCCTTGTTTGACGAAATGGTCAGCCAGCACCCTCTGGGGGTCACTGAGCTTTGCCTCATGTGCCAAAAAGCTGGAAATATATTTCATTAGCATAACTGACCAATACAGAGGACGAAGGAGGCTGCATACAATATACCGAATGGCCCAAAAAAGAAGGGTCACGACAATGATCAGGCCAATGAGGCCAAAAGATATCGGAAAACTGTGTCGATATCAGGATGAGGGAGATATCGAACCATATGCGGCTGGTAATTACCAGTCTGTATCGGGTTGGTTGTCGAGTCTCCTTCGATGAGGCCTTGCCTATCCGGTGCTCGCGAATCCAAGGCACTTTCAGTTCCCAACCTTGAGCTCTTGGTTGGATGTCTTTCTGGGGCCTTTTGGGTGTGGCTAGGAAGGATACAAAGCCGAAGGAGCAATAAAGATTAGGGGATGTTGTCAGATCCTCAATAATATTCTCTTGAAATTCATTCGGAGGGAAATGAAGAAGTCCAGATGAGATCTTTCCAAGGTTGTGTACCTAATATGCCCAGGTGCCTTCCACCTACGTGCCTTCCCCTTCTTAGCAATCTCTCACCAGCCAACGGCTCTCCAACCACCAAGGCTAGTTAGTGTAAAACGAAAGATAAGACTCCATGGGTATGACCATGGCCTAAACCAAGAGTAAGTGCTTATTCTCCGTTTAATATTGAAATACTGGGCGAAGATTGAGAATCAAATTACTTGTCTTTCTGAGTGCGACCCAACTGACGAGATCGGCTCATTGAGTACAACCACTGCCAACATAGTGAAAGAGGACCGTTACCAACCTCATAGTGAGAATGATCACACTGTGCCTGTTCTACGGGCCTTCCATACTCACCTTCTGGCAGATGGAAGAGCCAATTTGATCCAGCATTTTTGTGTGTCTACAAGCAAATCAACAAATTCACGATCATGCTGTCCTCTCCTGACAGAGACCGATTTGATCGTGAATCCACCGGCACACACAGCATAGGATCAGAGAACAGGCAACCCTGACGGAAAGATAAACCTGGAGAATAGACCAGTGAGCAGAAAGTGGGAAGAAAGGAAATCGCGTACATGGGCGGTCTCAAAAAGGAGGTTCTTCGTTCTTCGAGATGTATGGCTAACCCTAATTCAGAACAGTCAAGAAATCAAACCAAAGACTCCAATTATGTGCTATTGTACAAAATGCTGTGTAGATGCTAGAATACATATATTACAGTCATATTACCACATTTTCTCCTTTCCCATGTTTTTTTCCACGTTCTTTTCCTTCTTGACGATCTCACCCACAGTGATCGGGGTCCGCAGGAACTTCTCCATCAGTAGCGCAGCGGCGACACTCACATTCAGACTGTCGATGCGGGCAGGATCCGATTCAACGCCCAGGATGGAACTTTGCCGTGCACCTGGAATGCTGATGATTGCATTTGCATGCGACTTGATATGCGAGCTCAATCCGGTAGCCTCACTGCCCATCATTATCACACTGGGCGCAGTAGTGATGGGCAATTTGGCCCCGCTTTGATCACCGTCGGCTGGGATGTGATCCAACTGCACGGACCCAGGGAGTGGTGCATCTGCAGCATAGAATCGCCACCCGTTCTGTTGGGATCGCTGAATGAAATCAACTTCATTCTTCACATGAAGGATAGGCATATTTTCTGCTGCACCAGCAGAAGATTTGATCGTGATAGGAGACAATGGTGCGGAGTTGCGACCAGCTAGAACAATTGCATCGACACCCAGGAAATAGGATGAGCGGATGATAGCGCCCATATTGCCGGTATCGACCACTCCGTCCAATAGCAGAACAATGGGATATCGATGGCGTTGTTCAGTTTCATGCGGGGGCGGGGAAGAATGATGGATCGGGATACGATCATCGGTGCCATTTACCGCAGCTTCTTCCCGGGTTTGTGGCGCAAGCTCGGTCCGGAAATACTCCTCGGATATAGATGGGACAGCCTGCAGGCTGCGCACTGGCAATTTTGGTAAAGGGGATGCCTCCAAAATGCAGCCATTGTGAGGTCGCCCAGCACTCATCTTATCCATGAGTCGATCCCAGCCCGCAAATGCCATTTTTACTGCAACGTTCTTTGACAATGCCAGTTTGCGGATTGTGACCTTTGCTGCGCTTAGCTCTTCCTCCGTGCTCTGATAGATATACAGCTTGTATAGTTGACGCCGACTGCAGCGTAGCGCCGCCTCCACCGCACCGGTCCCGTAAATGAACTCAGATGCCGGTGTAGTGTAGGGGATTGTATCGGGTACTTTGACGTTGTCCTTCACACGCTCTGGCATGCTGTGCGTGACCCGGTGAGCCCTAGGTCTTGCTGGCTCCTTCTCCCGCGGTTCATCCTTTGAAGGCCTTCCCCGTCCCGACTGTGTAAATGGTCCGTCTTGCGTTCGTGACTGGAACCGTGATTGGAACCGTGATTGATGCTCACGAGGGAGCCCTCGGAAATCCCCAGAGCGTATGAACTCATCCTCGTCGAATTCAAACTTCTCTTCCTTTTGGCTTTGTCGTGTGGAGTTGAAGTTGTCGTTCCATGGCGATTGTCGGCGATCATAGTCTTTACGACCTGCACTGTCTGATGGCCAGGTCTTCTTCGCTCCGTATTCTCGCTCACCCTGGCCGTAGTTTCGATTAACAGTGGATTTCAATCCTGGTCTCTGAGGCTTTCGGTCTTCATGCTGTCGCGCTCCATATATCCGACGGTCACTGAAGTGGGATTGATCCGATCTCTCGTATTTTTGTTTTCCGTACTGTCGCGGTCCGTTTGTTTGACGGTCATTGAAACCAGGTGTACTTGATCTCTCGTATTGTCGTGCTCCGTATTGCCCCTCGTATTGTCCTTCGCGTTTAGACAAACTGTTGCCGCGACGATTATCTCGGCGGATCCCCTCCCCAATTGCTGAGTTTAACGATGCATGTCGAATCGTCAATGCCGTAGAATGCGAGGTCCTCGTCACTCTTGAAAGACCACTCAGCCCCTTTCTTGAGATAGTACTGAGCATTGTGCGAAGTTCCGGTCTTCATAAGTCCTCCGGGTCCTCGCCCACAGAACTTCGATATCGATTTGCGCGATAGGTCTCTACCCGCTCCCGTTCTTATCGGCTTATCGCGCGTTGGACGCGCCGCCGCGATCTGAGGTCTGTCGTGTATGCATCCAGGCTTCTCGACTTCGGCTCTTCTCTTCCCTCGCTTCCCTTTTCTTTCACTCATCATTCTCATCATTCTCATTTCATCCCTTTATCCCCATCTTCCCTTTGGCCATCCAGCGAACTCAAAGCTTCCTTGGTTGTCCATTGGAATCATCAATCCCACCTTCGTTTCCATGCCCACTTCACTGCTCAAGTGAATTTAGTTGTCTTTCAAATCCTCACTGTAGGATCCGCATGTGCGGCTCCTACAGATCCAACATTCTCTTCTGATCCTTCGTCTGATCGAAAGATCACCATGTCTCAATCCAGAGACAGTTCTTCGACCTCTGATGACCCTGATGCGATGGCTGCGCATTTGTTAGCGCAATTCCAGAGCGCTTCCTCTCGCCAGACCTCAGTCATGGCACCTCAGGGTTCTGAAGATGCCCTCCAGCCAGTGCAACAGGTCACTGGTAACTCAGAAGAACCAACAAAGTCTTTTGAGATCCTTGTCCCAGTGGTCAACAACCCTGAGGACTATGAGTATTTGCCTGGTCACTTCGAAGTTCATCGCATTCTTGCAGTTGATATGCATGAGCCCAAGCTCATTGTTAGACTGAAGAGTGGTGAACGTCAGACAGTAAGTGAACACTATCAATTAGTCAATCAATCTCAAGCCCCATTCAACTGACCGTGACTTTCACTAGATGACCCTCAATAAATTGAAAAGCCTCAAGAACGGACGGGAGGCTTTGCGTGAATTCAACCGCGACTCACAGAGTCCTGATCCCCTCGCAATGGACCACAGACCCATTTCACACATCTACTCGGGTGTAGATGGCCCTGCAGACTATGATTCAGACATGGATTGGGGAATTGCACGAAGACGCCAACGTCGTGGCCCATCCATCCGGTACGATCATTTCTTCCGCAGCGAGGATGAAGATAATGGTGATCATCAAAGCGACGATGGAGATAGCAGCAGCGTGCACGTCGAAGACTCAGATGAGTCTAGTGATGAGGATGAAGATGACCCTCCAACCAGACGCCGCCACTTGAGAAGAGGTGTTAAGAAGGGCAAACGCCGTGCTCGCGAATGGTCCGAGGAGTCTTCTGCCTCCGATACAGGCAAAGTCAAGCGAACATCCTCCCGCCTACGAAAGACTCGTCGACGCAACATGAAAGAGCGACTTGAAGATGACGAATATTCTGAGGCCGAACCTGAAAAGCCTAAGCAGCAAAAGTTCTCAGGCGCAAAGGAGCAGTTCCGTGAACTGTCTGACGACAATGAGTTCAGACTGTGCCACTCCCAATCATGTGCCCAATGCGGCTATGAAGACCATGACCTCGAAAAAGGGCCTTTGATTTTCTGTCAAGGCTGTACTGTGTCGTACCATCAAGTGTGTCTTGGCGATCGAAGCAGCCGAAAGCATTTGGCCACCAAGGTTGGCGATGGGGATTTCATTCTTCAATGCAGTCGGTGTTTGGGGATTAAGCATCAAGAGCATGATATGAAGCCTCATTTGGGCCACTGTGCCGTGTGCAGGGAGGAAGGTCCCATGTCGCAGCCTTTGCGAGAGACTCTTTCTTCCCAGGTTGAGCAGCAATTACGGGAAGCTAACGACGGCGTCGATCCAATTACCCACGTGGATATGGCCCGCGTCAACAATGTTGATAATGTCCTCATCAGATGCCTTGGTGGCAATCATAGCTGCAAGCGAGCCTTCCACATTCAGCATCTACCAAACATGGAAGGGAAGGATCGTGCCGATATTGATCCTGATGACTGGCAATGCAATGAATGCTCTGAATCTCCTCCTGGATCCAACCCCATACACGTGATCGTGGCTTGGAGACCAAAGAATTTCGAAGTCGAAGTCGTTCCGCAGTTGGTTGAAATGATCCCGGAGATTGACAAAGAGTATCTCATCAAGTGGCATGGTATGTCTTACTTCCGTGTCACCTGGTTGACTGGAGACTGGGTCTCTTCCAAGGCTCCCGCCAGCCAGATGAAGGCGTTCCTCAAGTCAGATAGATCCACCAAGCCCATTATGACAACAGTCGAGGCTGTTCCCGAAGACAATCTGCGGGTGGACATTATCTTTGATGTCGAATATCACACTGAGCCCGAAACCAAAGAGGATCGAGCCCGCCCCGAGATGGTTAAGCGGGCGTACGTCAAGTACAAAGGGCTGCCCTACGAAGATTCAGTCTGGGAAGATCCCCCAAGTCAAACCGATGCAGCTCGTTGGGAGGATTTCCAGATTGCTCTTGTCGACAGGGTGCTCCGAGAGGATATTCACCCCTTGAGGCCGAAAGATCTCCGAAGCAATCTCCAAGTGGTTCGCGAAAATGAGTTTGACGAGAGCCTTATGCTGGACTCCCAGCCTGAGTTGGTGACCGGCGGTGAGCTCATGGAGTACCAGCTGGATGGCGTGAACTGGCTGCTTTACATGTTCTTCAAGCAAAAGAACGCTATTCTTGCTGATGATATGGGCCTCGGAAAGACAATCCAGGTCCTGACCCTGTTCTCGGCGTTGATTGAGAGACTCCAGTGTTTCCCATTCCTGGTTGTTGTTCCGAATGCGACTGTGCCAAACTGGCGCCGCGAGATCAAAAGCTGGTCCCCGGAGGTCCGGGTTGTCACCTATTATGGCAGTGCCTTTTCTCGCGAGATGGCCCAGGACTACGAGATGTTCCACGAGAATGGCACTTTGTGTTGCCATGTGGTCATTGCCTCGTACGAGAGTATGTGTGATGACGGGGCTAAGCGAGTCTTGGCCAGCATCAATTGGGCCGGCTTGGTGGTTGATGAAGGCCAGCGTCTGAAGAATGACAAGACCCAGCTCTACGAGCGCCTTCGTCGCATGAAATTCGGCTTCAAGCTGCTGCTCACTGGCACACCTCTGCAGAACAACATCAGAGAGTTGTTCAACCTCGTCCAGTTCATTGATCCGACTTACAATGCTGAGAAGTTGGAGGCCCAATATGCGGGAACGCTCGACAAGGATGCTATTCGCGAGCTCCACGATATGATCCGGCCATGCCTACTGCGTCGAACGAAGGCAGAGGTTCTGCCGTTCCTCCCCCCGATGGTGCAGATCATCATTCCGATTTCGATGTCCGTTGTGCAGAAGAAGCTGTACAGGTCAATTCTTAAAAAGAACCCGCAGCTTATCAAGGCTATTTGTAAGAAGCAAACTGGGGCGTTGAAGAAAGCAGAGCGACATAACCTGAACAATATCCTCATACAGCTGCGGAAGTGTCTTTGCCACCCGTACATTTACAACCGCGACATTGAAGAGCAAACCATCGATCCCCAGCTTTCCCATCATCGTTTGGTCGAAGCATCCGGAAAACTCCGGTTGCTGAACTTAATGCTACCGCAACTTCGAGCACGCGGACACCGTGTCCTCATCTTCAGTCAGTTTTTAGAGAATCTCGACATTGTTGAAGATTTCCTCGCTGGATTGGAGCTCAAGTACCGTCGCCTGGATGGAAGAATGTCCTCACGAGAGAAACAGAAGAGCATCGATGAGTTCAACGCGCCGGATTCCCCGTTCTTCGCATTCTTGCTTTCGACACGGTCGGGTGGTGTTGGAATCAACCTCGCCACTGCTGATACGGTCATCATCATGGATCCGGATTTCAATCCGAAACAGGACATGCAGGCTCTGTCGCGTGCCCATCGGATCGGGCAGAAGAATACGGTCCTTGTTTTCCACCTGGTAGTGCGCGCGTCAGTGGAGGAAAAAATAATGCAGAAAGGTAAATCGAAGATGGCTCTTGACCACGTACTCATCGATCGTATCGAGGCCGATCAAGACGAAGAAGATCTGGAATCGATCCTCAAACATGGTGCCCAGGCACTGTTCAATGATGACGACTCGGCTGACATCAGTTACGATTTCCACTCTATTGACAAGCTGTTGAACCGTAGCCAGGCTGAACAGGCCGAGCAAGTGGCCAGCGAGGGAAGTTCGAACCAGAATGAGCAGGCGCTCTTCAATTTCGCCCGCGTGTGGCAAAAGGACCGAGGTAGCCTTGAAGAAGTCGAAGAAGTCGAGGATACCCCCGTGGATGTCACGGCGTGGGAGAAGATTCTTCAGGAGCGCGAGCGTGAAGCGCTAGAAGAGGCTAACCGACAAGCTGAAGGTCTCGGGCGTGGTAAGAGAAAGCGCGGTGCGCCCCGCTACGGAAACACCGTCGTCGAGTCCCTCGACGACGACGAGATCCCTAGTCCCGACCGGCCTGGACCTAGCAAGATGCGAAAGGCCGCCGCCGACAACGACTACGAATTCCAAGAGCCAGATGCTGGTGAGGAGACTGACTCGGGGTCTGAGGCAGGAGTGGTGCCAATGGGCACTGTCTACGATGGGGGGTGAGGCAGAGGGGGAGATGGGGGGTGAGCAGCCGGCCGCTGCAGGTGTTGCAGCTGGCCCTACCACTGTCGGTGTAGAGGGAGGTGAGAACTAATTGAGTTTCCATTCACATCCTAGTTACTGCTTTTTCTTTTTGCTTTTAAGTTCTACCCTATCGTTTTTTATTCCGTGCCTATAACAGCACATTTTTGGTTAACATACATAATTCTGCGACAGCCCGCGCGTTCCGCCGCGTTGACTCCCCCGCCCCCAGCGGCACCGATGGGCACCGATGGTGCCCAAGATGGTTTCCCATCTTGTGTGGCCTGCCAACAACGCCACGTCCCTGGGCGTTGTCCACTCCGTCTCGCCGGCGTCGAGTTCTGTGGTCTGTGCGGTTTGGCGCACTGGGGAGGCCGCCGGGCCTGTCCCCACCTGCAGTCACGGCTGCAGGTTGCCCGAATTTTGGAAGCGCTGGAGAAGAGCGCGGAGGACCCCGCCCTGGTTCTAGAAGCGAAGAGATACCTCCAGGGTATTCTCAAATCGGTTGCGCGAACCGCTCAGGAGAAGCGGAAGAAGGCTTTGCATTCCGCCCAGGCGGAACCTCAGATTCGGCTCAACTCACCTTCAGTTGGCGGGGTGAGCCATGCCACTTTCATTGATCTGACAGAGTCCGCCGGGTCTTAAGACTCACCTCGAATTTCTGCTGCTGTGGCCCCAGTAGGGGGATCTTTTCAAAACGACATCGTCAGAGATGAGCACCGGCTCCTCTCTTTGTGTCTCTCTCATTTTCATTTTTCATTTTTCCTTTTCTTTTTATGTCTGTGTACATTGCATGGGAGGAGTTCAGTCTTTCGTCTTCAAGAAAGAGAAAAAAGGGAAAAAACGGGGGCGTTCTGGGCATTGCGAGCGAAAGATACCCAGCTTTTTGTTAGAGAATGAACCCGAAGTTGTATGATTACAATATTGCAACTATCATTTGATACAGACGATGTGATGAGATACCAGAAGAGTAGAGGGATCTAGGGGTATACATAGCTTTTAGTTCTTCAGGTTCATTTTCTATGGGCTTGTTGAGCAAACACTTTTTCGACCATGCATGTATGCAGTATTATGTAGTATCCAAGATGCAGGTAGTGCGCGGCCAGAAAGCAATCCAAGTCAGGCAAACGTCTGCCCTGGAAGACACTGCTACACAATCTTCCAGCTACAAGAACCTCACTATGCAATCCAGGAGGATTGTTAGTGGTGACATGGCTAGCAACAAAGCAATATTTAAAGAAACAAAGATGCGCATACGGGCATCTTTCTTCACTTCTCCACATATCCCCACTCCCTTTATCGTTCACACAACTTCATCAACCCAGGTTACATGGATCCGCCCAAAGAACATCATCAGCGAATGCACCGCCTTGAGCACGTGTTCGCGGAGATGAAGCAAGATCCAACTGCTACACCGCAGGTGATGTCCAAGACCGCACAGGAGTTTGAGGAGTCCGACATCTCGAAAAGCATCCTTCAGCCTCGGACTGCAGATGCTCTAGTCAAGATGCCAGATGATGATGATGATGAACAAGGTTAGTCTGCAAAACTGTAGAAGAGCTATTGCCCCTATGAAAGGTGGACACATTAACAGCTATATCGTATGTAGCAAAAGAGTCGTTCATCAAGACTGACAAACCTGACGTTGATTTGGCACCTGGTCTAGAAGACCAGAAGACAGCTACCGGAGTCGACCAGAAACCATGCTCCGAGGATATCGACATGCCCTTGGCCCCCAAAATCGATCCAACTGATCCACCCACCAAGGTTGAGAAGTCTGACCCTGATTTAGCAGCTGATCTTGAAGATCAGAAGGCAGCTATTGGTGTCAAGGAAGATCCATCTTGCGAGGATACCGAGATGCCGCTGGTCCCTACAATCAACCCAACGGGGCCATTGATCAAAGTTGAGAAACCTGATCCTGATTTGGCAGCTATTCCTGAAGATCAGAAGGCAGCTACTGTTGTCGACCAGAAACCATCCCGTGAGGACTCTGATATGCCATTGGCCCCTGCAATCGAACCAGCAGAGCTATCGATCAAGGATGAGAAGCCTGATCCTGAACGGAATGCCGCTGCTCGTACCAAGCAAGAACCATCTTACGAGGATACGGAGATGCCACTGCCCCCCAAGATCGACCCGAATGAGCTGACAGCCAGTTTTGACCACTCTGACTCTAAGTGCAGTCTCACCCCCTTTGATTCCCAGGATCTTTTGAAAGAGACACATACTCCGAGCTCCCCTGAGTCTTCGGACACAAAACCACAAGGCCAGCTCTGCCTCGTATGCTTCAAGCAATGGGAAAAGCAACTGGAGTCCGGCGAAAGGCTAGTTGATTGCCAAATTGCCCATGGAAGTTCCACCAACTGTGACCAGTGCCTGCTGAAGCATTCTGGATGCGAGATAGTAAGCATAAACTAGCCTCAACATCCACAGCCCATCTAACTTGGTGCTAGCTCCCATATTATCTGACAAGAGACCTGTTACAGCTGAAGCGTAAAGTGGACAACGCCTTAATGGTGGGTGAGGCCTCTGAAGAAAAGAAGAGGTTCTACGATGCATACCAGAATGTTTCTGGGGAAGTTCATCGACCATCCGTCAGGTCTAGTGCGCCATGCATGCAATTGAACTTGCAGAATACAGACAGAGAAGACTCGTACTCTCGACGATACTATCGGAAGAACGCAGGCAAAATCAAGGCGGGAAAACGAGAATATCAGAGAAAGAACGCAGACAAAATCAGCGCGAGAAATCGAAAATATCAGAGGAAGAATGCAGACAAAATCAGGGCGAAACGACGAGAATATGGGAGGAAGAACGCAGACAAAATCAGGGCGAAACGACGAGAATATCAGAGGAAGAACGCAGACAGAATCAGCGCGAGACTCCAAGAATGGCGCCGGAAGAACGCAGACAGAATCAGCGCGAGAGTCCAAGAATGGAACCGGAAGAACGCAGACAAAATCAAGGCGAAGAAACGAGAATATTATAGGGAGAACGCAGACAGAATCAAGGCGAGACATCGAGAATATCGTAGGGAGAACGCAGACAGAATCAAGGCGAGACATCGAGAATATCGTAGGAAGAACGCAGACAGAATCAAGGCGAGAAATCGAGAATATCAGAGGAAGAACGCAGACAGAATCAGCGCGAGACTCCGAGAGTGGCGCCGGAAGAACGCAGACAGAGTCAGCGCGAGAATCCAAGAATGGCGCCGGAAGAACGCAGACAGAGTCAGCGCGAGACAACGAGAATGGAACCGGAAGAACGCAGACAAAGTCAACGCGAGACAACGAGAATGGCACCGGAAGAACGCAGACAAAGTCAACGCGAGACAACGAGAACGGCGCCGGAAGAACGCAGACAAAGTCAACGCGAGAAAACGAGAATTGCGCCGGAAGAACGCAGACAAAACCAAGCCGAGAATACAAGAAAGGGAACGTAAACTGAAAGACAATCAGCTAATACAGAGATCAGAGGACCAAGTCAAGCAAGAGGACCGGGTCAAGCAAGAGGACCAAGTCAAGCAAGAGGACCGGGTCAAGCAAGAGGACCGGGTCAAGCAAGAGGACCGGCTCAAGCAAGAGGACCGGGTCAAGCAAGAGGACCGGCTCAAGCAAGAGGACCGGGTCAAGCAAGAGGACCGGCTCAAGCAAGAGGACCGGCTCAAGCAAGAGGACCGACTCAAGCAAGAGGACCGGCTCAAGCAAGAGGACCGGCTCAAGCAAGAGGACCGGCTCAAGCAAGAGGACCAGCTGTCAAATTCCTAGGATGAGCTATAGGAATGGCATATACGATGGGCCAGGCAGAATCACAGTTGAGGAAATTTGTCGTTCCATTTGTTTTTGCCTATGGAAGGTGTCTCTGTTTGGGATCTATGCTAGACTTGGTGGAGTCTTCTAGTTAGCAAGGTGTCTCAACTTTGGGGTTTTGTATTCCTGGAGCGGTCGAGTTAGGTCAAGCTAAGTCACGGGGTCTTGACTTGAGCCGAGCCGCATTGCCAGCTATCAACGACATCCAACGCGACAGGAAGGAGAACAAGTACTAGGCGATATCGTTATGTTTCCCTTTTTTTTTGTTTTTGTTTTTGCTCTTCTTTCTTTTTGTCTATGACCAAGTTTTTGTTTTTGTTTTCTTTGGGGCCCTGATAATGTTCGTCTGTATGGGCTATTTCCAGGCTGGATAGGTCGTGGTGGCAGTCGCACTTTGTCTTATTTTCGAGCAAGCAATACAAGTCCTCCTTAGAAAGAGAAATGGCTGGCAGTTACTCCTAGGATATCAAAAGAAAGATGTCTATATCTAGAGGTGATACAGTTGGCATGGGGTAGGAGTCGCACCAGGTCGAAGAAGTATCCTTAGGAGACAAGATTACTCACTACCAGCAATAGGTCAGGAGACAGACAGAGTAAGCCTCAGACTTTATAGTGGTAGATCCTTCTTGTCCTATCCTCTACCTGTGGACACGGGGCAAAGGACAATGACTATTTCATAGCCTTAAACATGCATAGCATTGATATCAGCACATGAAAGGCAAGGAATACGTAGAAACATGGTAGAAGGTCAAATTTAGAATCGGACTAAGCATGTCCTGCAGACAGCCGCTCAATCCTGCCAAGGCACACGTGCATATGCATTTACAAGCCAAAAGCATTGACTCTGAATGGTACACAGCTTATTCGTGCCTTTCAGTAGTCTATTCCTACAGGCTTTCTGCTCTTTGATATGCAGAGAAACGATGTATCCATATCATCTGCAACACTGTACACTCGTTTCCTGATCTGATAGACCAGGGTGTCTTTGTCTCCATGGGGATCGTATTGTGAGCTTAAGGATAGATAGACCCCATTGTGCACCCAGTGTATCTAATATACCCAAGATGGTCAAGTTCATTGTGTGGATTAAACTCATATAGCCCTTTGATATGTAGATAATTAGCACGGTCAAGCTTCATGAATCTCAAAGGCTCTCCAATATATGAGATTGTGTTTCCCTAACTTCAGTTTCTCATCTCATCTTCGTCCCAATTTGCTGTTGTCTTGTTTGTCTTCAGGGCTGTCACCTTCAGGGCTGTCACCTCCAGGGCTGTCACCTCTAGGGCTGTCCCCTGTCACCTGTCACCTGCCCCTTCTGTCTCTTGTCACCTCCCATAACACTCTTCTCCCACAAACGTCCTCTTCCCACTTCTTTTCTTCATCTCTCTTGCTTCTTTCTGCACCACATTCTTATTGCACAATCTTATCCATTCAATCTCTCATTTTTATCTTGATCAAGTTTTTGCTTTTTGTCAAGATGGCGACTCCGGGTCGCCCTCAATTTTTCTGTACCCGCCCTGATGGGACCTTGACCCCACTGGTAGCTGTCGATGAGCTACCCACTAACGTCACCATCCGTGCTGTCTCTCGCACCCTCAATGCTGGAGAGACCCAGGGTATGACTAGCTGTGGTCTAGCTAACCGACGTCCTGAGCCTTGGTCTGTTGACGGGGTTACCCGGTCCTCTGAGCGTGACGGTGACAAGAAGGAATCTGTTCCGGATATGCACAGCCTCCTGCTGCAGGTCCTCACGAACAAAAACGTTCCTGATCACATGCGGGCATCCGCGCAGGCCATCCTCTTCCAGGGAGTCGAGGGCTCTAACAGGCTTGCCGGTCAAGGCACTCCTACCAATGGACTCTCTCCGACCGCACCAAGCTTTTATGCCAAAGGACATCATGGCAATAAGCATGTATGGCTGAGTCTCCTGGCATGGTATAGTGCAAGTTTCTAACCCTTTCAACGCAGGCCCCAAGTTCGAAGAAAGAGTACTGTTCGTACTGGATTCGTCACGGTGAATGTGACTATTCTCAGCAAGGTAAGTTGACTGAATGGCTGAGACCTATGAAGTATTGACTGACGCCGTGTTGCATAGGTTGCCTGTACAAGCATGAAATGCCCGATGAGAAGCACTTGATCGAGAAACTTGGCCTTCGGGATATCCCTCGTTGGTACCGGGAGAAGCACAATGTGAAGAGTCTCTTGCACCCCAACCAAAACCGTCCGCAACTTGCCATTGCGGATCAGCCGCCCATGCGGGCCCTGCCATCCCCAGCTTCGCCTACCAACGAGGGCGGTGCCAGCAAAATGCCCACCACCCATGCTAACTCGAAGCTGGACAAGTCCCCTCCTCGCGGACCAGCGAACCGTGGAGGTCACAGCGGCTTCGGCAGCTACAACCAGCATCGAGGTGGACGCACCGGGGCCGCGCATGGACATCATGGCAATACCTGGAAGGGTACCCACCGTGGTGGCCGTAACCGAAACATGGCTTCTATTCGTCAAGGGATTAGCAGTGACAGCGAGCGGAGCAGTGAGTGGTCCCCCGGCATGGAATCCGCCCCAGCCACCTACGAATATGGGTCTCACGGATTTGGCGGCAACCAAGTCTGCACCCCGACTCCCCCGGCCGCTGTTCCGGCCTCAGTTCCAATCACCGTCTCGGCTATTGGTCATGTTTCTGCTCCCATGGCTGCGCATCAATCTCTTCTGGATGATGGTAACTTCCACGGAAATGCCTATTGGAAGCTCAATGAGCTGACCGAGTGTAATGAAGATATGTTCGAGGATGCCTCGAACAAGCCGGTCGACGCCCATCACCATGTGCAGCCCCACGCCATCTACCAGCACAGTTCGAACCCTTCTTCTGATGGCGGTGTCATGCTCCCGAGGGAACCCGCTGTAGCCTACGATTCGAACTTCAGCGCATTCACCCGTGTCGATATGCCTTCTCGCAAGGTGTCAGAGTCCAGCGGCTCCCACGCTACCGTCCAGATGAATTATGGACCTTCTACTCCCCGGATCGGAGATCTCCAGGTCACTGAAAACGTGCCTTTGAACTCGGCCGACACCCGTGTCACTTGGGGTCCCATTGGAGGTCCTATTCTCAAGCGCACATCGCCACCTGCCGAGCACATTGCCCACTTGTTTGGACCGTACTCAAACAATCAACACGGCAACTGATCTGATTGCTTCGACACTTTCACTCAGGCGGGCTTGACCTGCGGTGGTCAACGTGACTATTTGCATGGCTCCGCTCGTTGATCGATTCCATCCTTTTTTCGTGCACTTATGAGATCTGGTGCATCGTCGTGGTTTTCCCTTCGATGTCAACCTACCAGGTAAAATTATGCGATATCATACACAGAGACTATACCCAAGCACGAAAAGTGGCCCAGACAAGACGACAATCATCAGACGTGAGAGATCGCATGGCAGTCATGGACATTTTTTCTTTTCTTGCGACGCGTTTATTCTTTGTCGTTTCTTTATTTTTTGTTTCTTTTGCGTTATTTTTTGTTTTTCTTGATTGGGAAGTTGTTGCCCGTTAATTAACACGGGTGGAATCTGTACCCATATGGAGTTGTTATTTCGTTTGTGATTGTCTTTATTTTCGATTCTGGAACTGCAACAAGGCCTTGTCCTATCTGTCATGGACAGGATACCTAGGTATTCTTGTTGGTTCGAGTATAGATGAGTCGGAAGTTGGCTGATGACGAGGTTGTGGTTGGTTCTGCTGACCGACTTCCTTGTCTTGGCAGATATCTCACACCAATTTGATGCGTTGATTTCTTTTCACTTTTTCTTTTTATACTACCGTTTCCAATTCTCCAGTAGCATCTAGATACTAGGGAGCGTTGAAATAGAGCTCTCTAGAAAATAACATACTTCACGGTGCTAAGTCGAGAGGCAAACTACAAGGAATGGAGTAACAGCGAGCCGCCAATGCATGGAATAAAATGACTATAGTACATTCGAAAGAAAAGATGCCAAAAATCCTGAAATATGCGCCCGCGCCTCGCAAATGTCTGACAACAGTTTCTCAAACACACCCAATATACAGTTGACGAACATCTATTACCGGCGGGCGACCTTTTTCCGAGCGCCAACCTTGACAGCAACGCGCTCCCGCTCGTCAGCAGCCTTGGCCTGGAGGGCAGGGTTGAGCGAAGGCAGAGTCTTGATAGCATCGGAGACAATTGAATTACCGTCCACAAGGGCCGCTCGCGTCTCCTCGGCTGCTAGACGCTCCCTGCGCCGCGCAGCCAGCTGATTCCGACGGGCCTCGGTCATGTTCCAGGATTCGGGGAATTGCAGTCTGGTCTTTTGCTTGTGGTGGCGGAGGTCGAGCGGGATATCGGCGAAGGAGTCACCTTCCTTGGCCTCCTTGATCATGGAGTTGACCACATCTGCCAGGTAGCGCTTGTTTTGGGCACGCGAGCCGAACTTCTCACTCGACATGCGGATAATATCGGTCTGCGGGTTGTAGCGCGTACCGGCCAGCTTGAGGAATGTTTGGCGCTGGGCTTCGGTGAGATACTTGGGGGTCAGATCTTGGGATGCGAGTTCCACGACGACCTTGGGCTCGGCCGGGTGCTGTTCACCCATGTAAGTAGTGTAGCGGAAGCGGAGGATGTGGGTTTGGGGAGGCAGGGTGAATGGTTTGGCGAGCTCTAATAGTTCAATGTCAGTAGATGGAAGGTATGGTCGTAGTGAGCAATTGATCTTACTGCTCAGCATTGGCATGTCCCATGCTGTAATGCGGGCATATTCTCTCATTTCACGGTGCAATTCCATCTCTGCGTGTGCCATGGAGGTGATTTCGTCGTCATTGATTTCCTCGTCTCCATCCTCGAGTATGTTCACCAACTCGTCTGGCTCGTCTTCAGCCCAGAAACCAGGCCGACGGGGGCGGATTTCTTCGAATCGGAGATCCTCCTCTTTATCAATCTTCAAAATGCTCTGCTCGAGTTCCTCAAAGGCCGCAGCGCGCTTCCTAGGATCGTTGAATTCGGCAACCATGCGGGTGTTCTCTTCGTCGAATGCCGCGCGCTCCTCGGGAGACATCATATCGTACATTGACCGCTGCTCCTTGGTCAGGAGATCGACTGAATACTCAGGCATTGGGGGAAATCCTCCGGTCTGAGTTCCTTCGGCGGAGGAGGAATCACGGGGTCATCCTGGACGCGATTGAGCGGCGAGGCTGAGAAGTACCGGGCAGAGGGGGCCATGAGGCCCCTCCGGGCCAAATTGCCGGCTGGGCGAGTCAATAACCGAGCTGCTGAGGCCATTGTCGAGGGTATAGCGTGGGTAGGGACAAGATCTCAACTACGATGTTTTCCGCTTCCACTTTTGCGAGGTTCACCGCCATACGCTATGCCATATTCAGACTAGCGTGGGTCATATGCACGTGACGCCATGGTATATGATTGCATCTTGATCTTTGGACTATTCTTTCATCTCGATAATGCATCTTTTTACGATTCCCCTATGTGAGGGACGATAATTGATTGTGAGAGAACCTTCCAAGGTTGATTTCTCTGCCCACTTCGACACAACATCGCCACGATGAAGCTATGCTTTGTGACTGTGGGGGCCACGGCTTCCTTCCAGAAACTACTTGAACAAATACTTAGTTCACAATTTCTCGAGACGTTATCCAAGCGTGGCTACACCCATCTTCTTATTCAGTACGGTAAAGATGGCCAGCAAATTTTCCAAAACTTCATCGACAGTGACCAGCCCCACCACGGTCTCACCCTTGGAGGATTCGATTTCCAGCCGAGCATTGATGCGCAAATGATGATGACCGTGGAAAGAGAGGCGCTTAATCAAGAGCGTGGCTTGATCATTTGTCATGCCGGTATGATGCATCACTATCTCGCGTATTGAATATGTCAGGCCTTGATTCACTTACCATCTCATAGGAACTGGTACTGTTCTGGCAGGACTTCGTCTGGGTGTACCCTTGATTGTAGTCCCCAATCCAGACCTTGCCGATAATCACCAGCAGGAACTGGCAGATGAGCTAGAAGCAGGGAACTACGTGATTAGTAGTTCGGTCAAGTAAATGATCTATCCTCCTTTGTCTATTCGGCCAGTCTAGCTAACCTCTGATCAGTGATGTGGGCAATGCTATTAGCAGAGCAGAGACTCAGAAGGCCGAGGTATTGTCTATGCGAACTGGAAATACAACTCTTGCGGAAAGTATGTCTGACGAGTTGGGCTTTTTGGACTAAAGGAACCCCTTTGGTGTCCTACGAGGACTGATTCCCACCCATCCACTTTTGTCCACTGAACAATGGGCTTGGGGGCTGCATTATATCACGAGTTATGACGTTTCATGAAATCAAATGGGCATCCGTGAAGCAATTGATCCAAGTTCAGTCTGTTCGGTCTATTGAGTGTCGAGATAACGTCTGATAGACCCATGAAGAGAATCAATTACTTTCTAAGCTCATCCGAACCACTACCGATTAGATTTTGACACATAACTATTTGAGCTATGTTTCTTATTATACAATGAACTAATCAGATATATTCTGATAATTCTGTAGACTTCAATTCTATTGTGGGTTCAATTTACCAGGCGTGGACTAAGAGTGGCCCAAGCTCCTTGTTGACAATTCCCGATTTGCGGATTTGCGGCTTCGCGTCCACTCCTGAATCAACAAGAACATCAACGCCCAACCACCGAACACATTATATGCGCCTTCAGTTCAACTCCCACCCCGCTATTCCTCCGAGTCGCCCATTCTAGGCCGAGAGGCCGTCTATACCCGCGCTTGTCCTTATCCGACCTCAACCTCCCATCCACACCCCCCGCAATGGCAGAGGCAACTCTTCACAACGTGCCAATTGTCATCGACAATGGAAGCGGGACAATCCGAGCAGGCTTTGCCGGAGAGGAGATTCCATCATGTTATTTCCCGTCGTTTGTCGGTCGTCCCAAACACCCGCGCGTAATGGCTGGTGGTCTGGAAGGGGACTCGTTCATCGGGTCCCGTGCACAAGAACTCCGCGGACTATTGAAGATCAGATATCCTCTGGAACACGGCATTGTCACGAATTGGGAAGATATGGAATCCATTTGGCACTACGTCTACGAAAACGAGCTCAAGACCCTCCCCGAAGAACACCCCGTCCTCCTCACGGAGCCACCGCTGAACCCGCGCGCCAACCGTGATATCGCAGCCCAACTCATGTTCGAGGCTTTCAACGTGCCGGCCTTGTACATGTCGATTCAAGCCGTGTTGTCGCTCTATGCGTCTGGCCGGACCACGGGTGTGGTCTTGGACTCTGGTGACGGTGTCTCCCACGCAGTGCCGGTCTTCGAGGGTTTCGCTATTCCCAACAGTATTCGGAGAATTGATGTTGCTGGTCGTGATGTTACGGAACAGATGCAGTTGCTGCTGCGGAAGGCTGGACATGTGCTGCACACTAGCGCCGAGAAGGAGGTGGTGCGGATGATTAAGGAGAAGGTCTGCTATGTGTCGCTGGATCCAAAGCGGGAAGAGAAGGAGTGGATGAATAGCTACCACAAGTCTGATGCTAAAGCGATGGACTACGCTCTTCCGGACGGTCACAAGATCAAGGTATGCAATGTCTTGGAATATCATTTCTGGATTACAACAATGCTAATGAACTCACCTCTCAAGATCGGCCAAGAACGTTACCGTGCGCCTGAAATCCTCTTCGATCCCGAGCTCATCGGCCTCGAGTATCCCGGTGTACACCAGATCGTGCAGGACGCCATCACCCGCACAGATCTCGACCTGCGAAAATCGCTATACCTGAATATTGTGCTTTCCGGAGGTTCAACACTGTGCAAGAACTTCCCTGATCGATTGATGCGCGAGATCAAAAAACTAGCAGTCGAGGACATGAAGATCCGTATTTCTGCGCCTGCTGAACGCAAGTACACCACGTGGATTGGTGGTAGCATTCTTGCCGGGCTGAGCACGTTTAGAAAGGTATGCAACACCCCCGTCATGCCAATGCATTACAGCTAACTAAATGACTCTAGATGTGGGTAAGTGCAGACGAATGGCACGAGGATCCTGAGGTGATTCACAAGCGATTCGCATAAAGGACTCGCCTGTGACGAAAGTCTTTGATATTATGGTGGCCTTCTGCCGAGTCACTCTGGGACCAATAGCATCCACTGCGTCGAACGCGATCCCCAAGGCACCATCTCCAATCCCCAGAACAAATACAAGAAACAGATCTTGTCAACCTGGATCGATCATTATGCAATTGGCAGTGCATACCAAGAAGTGATCGACCGTCACAAATCCGAGTCGGGTCCCCGGCTCTTGATACCCCAGTTTCCATTTCCTATCCAGCTCATGTTCTCTTGGCATCCGCTCCGACTTTATTGCAAATACAGTCTCTTGCGTCTTGGGGATGGTTCTACTCTAGACATAATTTACTCGGACATACCTGCATACACAAGTTGTTGTCATATTATATTCTCTCTCATCTGCGTAGCTTGGCTGAATCACAATAGGCAGTGTCGCGCGAGGCTACATATGCAATTTATTTAGAAATATATGAGTGTACAGTTACACTCATCTTATTCGTTCTACCTCTAAACGAAGAAGACAATAATAATGAAGACGTGTTTGTTCATTCTCCAATTCGCCTCCCATCTATGAATAGTTGGGAGCCCAACATACCCAAATTCAGATGGATGGGGCTCACTGGGTAACGGAGGCAATTTCTTTAATTAATGAAAATCCTTGTTTCTGTCAATGCTGGCCTTGATATAGAGATTAAAGGAAATCAAGTATACATGTCGCCACATATCAACTTAGCCCCAGTACCGAACACCGAGTTCAAAGAAAATACAGTAGAATGGCAAATCGAACTTAAGAACATCCATGGACCAAAAGAACAAAGAACACGATTATAACAAAGCCAGTAGAATATTCCAGAGAATGAACGAAGAATACCTGTTTCTACTGACATCCATGGGCCAACCAGAATACCATATTCCGGCTGTCATCGCCTATCCGCGGCTACAACGCTACAACTGGATGCGACATCTGTCAAGCCCAGATTCGCCATGAGTGGAACCAGTCACAACGAGAACATCTTAACCAAATCTACAACTACTTAATGATGTAATAGAAAAATATTGAAGACATGTAATCCAGCCCGGGGAAACCCAAGCATGCAATTCATTGTTAAACTCATGGCTAGAAAGTAGTAGCTCAGAGTGGCGCAATATTGGGGGAATATGTTGAAAAACAGACACAAGGAAACACAGAAAAGTGAGAGATGAGAAAATAAGGGCGGACTCCGAGAATGATGCAGCCAGACAATTGTTGTTCGATGGCGCGATCTTGGTGTTGAATGAAACTCCGTAGAGAAGAGAACCCGGTTTCCAGAACCTGGCGTTGATGCAGGGTGGTTTGGCTCTTTGGCTCGAGGCGCAAATTAACCACAAAAAGACATAATGAAACGCCAGTTTGCCCATGATTGAGTGAGGAGGTTTCGATGAGATAAAGAAATGTTGGGGAAGACGTATGAGTGGTTGGGACTTCGCCGACACATGCAGAGAGAAACATGACAGGTAGAAAGGGGTCTTGTGGCAAGACACTCCTCAACGGATTGGTATCAACGGGATGTCGATGTTTCGGTCTGGGATCGGTGAAGTCCCTGATTAAAGATAAGACGTGGTGAAGAAAGGCAAGAAACTTTTTTGGTCGTTATGTCGTTGATGTTGATATCGGCAGTGGAAACCAGAAGTGTAGAGAATATGCATCTAGGCAGTACCCTTCAGCTTGCCCCAACCCTTCTCCAGCCCACGACGGGCCATATCCCGCGCGCGATCAGCCACGGAGCCACTGCTGGAGTTGGTGGCCGTGCTGGCGGCGGAGTACTTGCGACTCAGACTGGATGTGCTGTAGTCGTCGCGGTACATGGTGTTGCCGGCACCACCACGGCCGACGTGGTAGACGGGGGCGGCCTGGCGCAGATCACGTTCGAGTTCTTCATCGAAGCTGAAGATGGCACGCTCGCTGCTGCTGTGGACGTTGCCGGCTCCGCCGCGGCCGGAGATGAAGGCTGTTGGGACGCGAGAGTCGAGACGGGCTAAAGACGCGGGACCGGTTGCGCTGCGCGAGTCGGTGGTCTTGGTGTTCTTGAGATTGACGATATTCCCGCATCCTCCACGGCCAGTGTAGACGGCTGGACGGCCGGCGTTTGGCACTGAAGGGTGTGGCTCAACAAGGCGATAATTTGATGTAGACATGTTGATATGTGATTCAAAGTAGATCTGAAGTATAAAGTATAGATAAAACAGTCTATGCTGTAAAGACTATAAAGACTCCATCCAGTTGAAGAATTTGCAGTTATGGGTCTTAAGCAAACAGCGGGGACTTCCAGTTATATAGTCCCTGGGACCTTTTTTGGAGTCATTCCCAGATCCAGGCACGACATCCAGTCACAAGGTGCTGTGGGGTTTTTCTTTTTGATTTTTGATTTTTGATTTTATTTTATTTTATTTTTTTATGGGAATTTTGAATTTATCCCTTTTTCCCCATCGTCATCGGTGTACCAGCAAGAGATATTTCCATTTTGGATGCTATGTCAGCACCTGCATGTGTCCTGAAAAACCCCTGTGATCTGGTTAAGGAATGTGATTGGCCTTGGCTCTTCCCCACACGATACAACTCTTGCCGCTTTTACAAATTGTCCACTGGGTAACCAAGTCATCTGACTGGGGCTACTCCACCAATAGTGAGTGGCAAGACGTAACAGAAACTCCCTTCCCAACCAATGGGGATTTCCATTACCCCCAGGAAATGCAGAAAAACCACGCATTTTCAGGATCATCGAGTGTCCAGATCCCAATACAATTTTGACACTCACCTGGGCACCTCCAGGGCTGGGCACCTGGGCACGTTATTATCCCTTGTCAGCACACACCGCAACAGGGGCCATGTCTCAATCACGTCAGGTGTTGCGCAATTTAGGCAGTAGTATTGAGTATGTTGTACTCCGTAGCCTTGAGGCAATAGAAATAAAATACTCACGATGTATTATCAATACCAGAATACCAAGAGAAAAGGTATTTTACTGCTCCAGCAATAGCAATTGCATCATTCACCGGCCCATTCACCGGCCCGTGTCCACTTTCTATTTCCAGAGAACAGGGGCTATTTGTGCAACACATTTTTGCAATTCATAAGTACCAGTGATGTCAAACTGATGGCTACATCCATGGATGTGTGTGTTGTACAAACTGGTATATAATGCAACTGTATAAGTATATCCATGGACATGTATACTCCAGGGCTATATTTGGGATGAATAACAATATCAGATCGATAAAATATATGTGCTGTACGTACTGAAATTTCAGGACGCGCTAATGTACGATGACCCCATCGCGCTGAAATCTGCGGGATATTCTTCCTTAGCCCGCGTCGATCCAAGTCTAGGGCTAGTTCGCTGCACATGGTACCTGTCTTGATCAAATAATTCACTCACCGTAGGAGTACCACCTGGGCAATGCCTAGACTGCCGAGAATGGTGTCCAGGTTGACCCCTTTGTGATTCAGTGCCGAGGAGTCCGAGAACAGGCCAAGTGTCAAGTGTTCCCCAGATGCTGAATGACGTTGAAGAATAAAACCGAAAAGGAAAAAAGAAAAAAGAACAAAAAAAAAAATCTCTGGTCGCTCATGTGCTCTGACTGGCCGAGAGATCCGAGCGGCGAAAACAGACAAATCACCTTGCCATCCATGGATGCCATGGACGTGTCTGTGCGTTTTCCATTTCCCCAGATTTTCTTTTCCCCAACTTTTTCGCTGAGAGGTGCGTCCGGCCTTTCCCCTTTTTACTCGATAGGGGTAAAGTGTAGGAATGCCGTGACCTCACGTGTTGAGGATACGTGTCTGCTGAGACTGACACGGCTAATATTGTCAGGTCGAAAAATCACATCCCGATCTCCCAATTGGACGAGACTCAGCACCTGACTTGGAGATTCTTCAGACGTACATCATTCTGTTCCCCCTCACATATCAAACACAACTATATAATAATGCGCGATTAAACAAACCCCGAGTACTCCGTCTTACATATCCAATATCCATACACGTACTTAGCTAGCTTGTTCCATCTACTCCGTACTCCGTACAAACAAAAATACACCCCGCTATGTGCCATTAGATAATAGCGCAGCACCATGACACATGATTATCATTGTCGCCAGGTCGAGGCCCGGCAACCGGTTAGGCTGGCGGCTCCTAGCCGGGCATGACTACCCAGGCACCTAGGTAGTATTACCGACATACGTTGGCGTTCAAGGATTGAATGCCAGCACTTCCCTGCTTATCCGATAGTACCGGTTCTCGCATTTAGGCTTTGGGTGCTGTTCTTATTGAGTAATTCGTGTCATCCATGGATCTTGCCAATTTACCGTTTTAGCTAGCTCTGTGCTGGTCGATGTGACCTTCAACATATTTCTATATCCCGATCGGGTTGTGTTACGTCTGATATTGCCGGGTTCGGAGGCTATCAGCTCGTTGGGTTGGAATCTTGGCTGGCTTGGTACATTCATGTATGTACGTGGTGTCGGGGTTGGGATTAGGACCTTGGGGATCAGTTGTCTTCCAAGGTTGCTAATCCATGTCTCTCATTGTTGTAGTTGTATAAATCTGAAACACCTTTCATGGAACACAGAAAAACAAGACTTCTGAACCTGGTCGACAGACATGTCTAAAATGCTTGTTTGTGGATTCGTGATACATTGGATAATTGAGACTGTAACACTACGATAGCACAATGGTTTCGGCAAAAGTCCATTTCGAATCTCAAATGATGCCAAGACACGACATTCATCATTCATGTCACCAGATTCCCATCCTTCCATGTTCACTTCCACCAGGCTCCAACAATCATGTGGAGATGCCCCTTGGAAAGACATCCCAATACCAGAGAACAGCCTAGTTCCCAATCCCCAGCCCTGTTCTTGAGCCTTTCGCGGCCAGACATATCACCCGCCTCGCCAAATCCGGATACGCAATACGGGGTATCATGTCGAGTCTCGTCCTGCTAACCAGAAACCCCATTGTTGGCCAAAGCACCCGTCACACGATCCTTGTACTGGTAGGGCTCATCATCACGAAGTCGGCAGCGGAATGGACCCGCAGCCTTGACAGCAAGAATAGTGCTCACCAGCTGCACCAAACGAGAGACATAACTTGAATTGAGCTTCTTTGATCCGGCCAGATCAAACGTGATCTCTTCCACCTTGTGCCCCTTCGGAACAGCCCGACAAGCTGCCCTCCAATCTGAATTCAGCGTAATGAATTCCCGTCCCTCGGGGTAGGTAATTTGGTCGATGGAGACGAATTCGAGACTTGGGTATGGAAACGGCATCGCCTTGAAGAACTCGCGTACCTCGGGCGGCTGGTCGCGAGAATGACGTGTCCATCCTTCACCGGAAAATCGGTCCATGCTCAGCGTTGGGAGTGGGTTGTTTATGAACTGATGCATGGGGACGAGTCGAAATTTGGTGGCTTTCGGACGGGCTGATTCTGTGTTGGAGAAGTATGCTTCGAGGGCCTTTGGGTCTTCGAAGACAAATGTTCTGGTCGAAAGGTGGTCTTGGAGTTCGTTGAGTGGCACTGAAATTCGAGGGGTTCCGGATGGGGTGATTGGGCTTGCCATGAGGTCGCCGGCGCTGAGAAAGACAAGCATCTCGGTTCCCAACATGAGGATCTTGGCCCCGGCGGCGAGCTTGTTGATCTCCGTTGTGGGCATGGTGGTCGCCATTTTGAATCGAGGGACTTGACTCGGGGACTAATTCAGATGGATGGCATGAGAGCGAAGGTAAAGCGACAGGATGTGCAAGCGTTGACCGCGATGGAAATGTTTGTCACGATGCACTTCCTTTGGACTCATATGGCTAATCTCACCATCTTTTCACCTAAAGCAAACTTGAACAGTGATGGGGTTGCCTCACAAGAAAAGTGCACAAAAAACCTACACTGAACTCCCACAGTGATCTACCTAGTTCATTTGATGCTAACAACATTCCAATATCCTCAATACAATATCCCAATCTCAGGGAATTTCAAGCTGAGCATTTAACGCCCCTTGGAAACCACCAGCACATTTGTTTAATCCATTGACAGCCCTGGACACAGATTCCCATGGATATTAGGACTGAATCATTCTGTTTGCTTAGAGGCTGCCGCAATAGACTCAGCCGACTAAAAATGTCAACACGACTCACGATCCTCAAAGACATTCCTCTTGCTCCCCTTTGAGTTCTCATCATGTCAGCCAGAGACCTCGCCAAAGATATCTTCATAATTTTGACGATAGAAAATATCACTCTGCCACAGAGCCTTTGTGGCTAAGGGCGGTTCTTAGATCTCCTACCAATGTCTAATTTTGGGCGTCATTGTCGTAAACACGCGGACTCAAGAATCTCGCCCACTTCTTCTTGAAGCACGGTGCCCGGGAAGCATATCGAGTATCCTCATAGTACATTGCTGCAGCTGTGCTGGTACAGCAAATGATTTGCTTCGATATCAAGCTTTCTCGGATTTTCTCCCTCCGCATAATGCTCAGTCGGTTTTTGCAATTGTTGACAACGAATATGCTGACGCTCAAAGATTCTGCCTGCTCACTCAGAGTACAGCAGCGGATAGCCGGCAGTGCGCCATATCGTGTTTTCCATATCAAATTTTGACTGTCATGCCGCCAATCTGTTACCTACATATGTACATATTCTAGTGATTAATTCTTAAAATATTAACTTCTACAGGTTCAATTTCTACAATCTCTCAGTTTGTACAGTCAATAAAACATGCAAATACTATATTTACGAAATGTTATGCTGGCAAAATACGATATGGCGTGCTGGGTGACCATACACTGCCGTAAGTAGGGCTTTCCTCCAAGTACTGTCTTCCTCCTCCCGTATTTTTAGATCCAGTTTCCAGATGTCGCAGCGATGAGCGAGAAGAAGAGCAGAATACACTCAAGCGTCTCAGTACCTCATCCATCGTGCGTAAAGGTGGTATTTGAGTGGTCTTCCTACACGCTTAGTGACCTTAATCATGCCATTTCATCCTTTAGTATGCTCGAAACTTCAAAGTACCCAAGTTCATCAAATTCCAGATATCCCAAGATAGATGCAGCATTAACTACGAATTCTTTTTGTAGGCTTGGAATTAGTCAAAGTGTCCTTGTATAGTTTGGACTCCTCTTGCCAACAAGCAGAGCACTGCTACACTAAACATAACCATTAGGGCTCGCTGCCTTGTTGCAGGGGTCTTCAAACGCATCACCGTGGCTTTGACAGCGAATTCAACAAACGCATCATCCACCAGGAATAGATATCGCGGCTGCGCAACCTATGCGCATAAGCCGTAATGATTTTATGCGCGTAACGACAAACGAAATAGTTAAATAGATCGGTCCGTAAATATTACTTTCCTCTTTCTTTCGCCTATCGACAGATACATTACTGCATTAGCGTCTCGGCTACGTGCGTTCTTTCGTCCTCGCTACCAAGCGGGTTAAACTCTACGCCATGCCTTTGCCCGGAAAACGAGGACAAGGGCTGTGGAGGGGACGAGGTACAGGCAGATGGCGCGCGCCTGTGAGCAGATGGCCAGCACCTCCGCTAGGAAATGTCATTGTCACAATCCAATACGATGAAATTGAAGGTCTTGGTCCCGACGAAGATGATACCGCATCTCGCATCAAGAACAGCCAGTATTTGACTTCCTACAACTGGCTTGGTGGGGAAAAGAGCAGAATTATCGTTCCAGGTAAGGTCCCATGATCATCGGTCGCAAGTATATTCTCTGACATATTTATACCAGGTGAACCACCCAAGTGGACACCTCTGCCCGATGGCCCTACACTCCGTCAAGACAGTGCTGAATATTACCGCGATCGAAATGCGGCGAAATATCCCGCCCACCCCATGGAGCCAATGGTGAAAGCAATCCTGACAGATAAACCCGAGTTCCCTCTGACCAGTGTGGACATCGTCGGGTGCAACAATACATTGGGCAGTCTGCTGGGTTTTGTACTTGGGCAGGATAGGCCCTTCAGGATGCTTGTCGAGGTACTTGGCAGCACGGTCTTCTTTATCAGAAGGGAAAACTCGCCCACCGAAATTTATCCCAACAACGGGTACGGACATACTTTCCCGGAAGCGTACACCACATGGAATGCATGTGTGGGCGGATCCCAGTCCCATCAACGAGTGATGGAGTATGAATTTGCTGGCATGCAGTGCCTGGTGCGTTTTGAAGCTGATGGCTTCTTGCCCAACCTGGTCCCGGATACTGAGGGAACCGAAGGACATCCCGTTACCCAGGACGAAAGCGCCGACCCAGGGGAAGCTTTGCTGTCGATCGAAGAAATATCGATTTCGGGTGTGTCCTCAGCCACTACGGAAACGGCACTCAAGCAGCTTGAAATTGCCAGACAAGGCCAACGTATCCCACAATGCGCAATCTTTGACCTAAAGACTCGAGCTCGCAGAAAAAGGAACCGCAACACCCTTCGGCAAGAATTGCCCCGGTTGTGGCTTACCCAGACCCCCAACTTCATTCTTGCCCACCATACAGCTGGCCAATTCCAGAATATTCGGGTCCAGAACGTGCAGGATGATGTTAAGGAGTGGGAGGAGGCGCAGCAACCGGCTTTGAGCAGGTTCGCCAGTTTACTCCAGATGATCATGGCATTCGCTCGGGGCGGGGAGAACGGAAATTTTGAGATTGAGCATAAGGAGGGTTCGCAGGTTTTGAATCTGAGAAAGCAAGGTGGAGTTGTCAATGGCGTCTTGTCCCCGGCTGTCGCAAGCAACTGGGATATGTAAACCGTCTCTCATGAGGACAGCATTCTAAGCTAGTATTCTCGGGTGGAAGATTGATCGAGATTGATCCAGGGGTTTAATCAATTCAACATTGATTCAGGGGGTTAATTCAACATTGATCCAGGGGGTTAATCCAACATTGATCTAGGTGGTGAATCAATTCAACAGAATTCCAATGCTTTTCACTTATGACAACTGACTCCAAAGCTTTATATCAGTCTGGCCCAAGTGTGTCCCGCAAGTATGGCCTCGCGGATGGCCGTAGAAAGCAGAAGTGCCATACATTGATTGCATATGACGCTACTTAATAGCTTATCTAGACACAGTCGTAGACTTGGGGGTCCATTACCATGTCCAGAGTAGCAGAGAGTGCAATGTGTATGTAGGTAGTAATGAGTGAATGCATACCGCTCCCTCTCGAGTTTAGGTGCTAGTGTAAAATTGGTGGAATGGGTTGAACTAGTAAATTGGAATTGAACCCGTTATTTCTATCACGAGAGTTCACCTTCTTTGCAAGAGAGATGTTGTCTTTGTATTAGAAAGGTTTGCGATAAGACACTATTCTGCCACCACCGACCGCCTGCTCAACCCTCGCCATCGAGCTCCGAGACAACTTGCCGGTCCTGCTGCTTCAATTTCTCTCGTATTTGCGTCACCAAGGCATTACTTCCGAGAGTCAGCTTGAAAGAAAGAGATTGCAAAACAGGACAGTCCTCACTAGTCTCGAACCCCGCCTCCTGAACGAAACCTATCCCGAAAGGGAATTTTCCTCTCTCGCGCGACGACAGCAAGGTACTTGCTGCAGAAACCGGCAACATGCCCAAATATAAGTGCCCTCCGGTCTATACATTTGCAACTGAAAGCTAACTTCCCATGCACTCTTCTGTAGGTTTTGACCAAAATCCAGGTCTAGACAGACCAAGCCGTGTCATAGCCTATTCCGGGCAATAATGCGACACGATGCTATGCCCACACCCATCGGCATATTGCTAACCCCTCACTTCAACCTATAGGCGACTACTGCGATGTCTACCTGACGCACGACTCGATGAGCGTGCGCAAGGCGCACAACTCCGGTCGAAACCACCTGAGGAACGTGGTGGACTACTACCAACGTACGTCTGACCGATGGCGCAAGACACGTCAAACCCAACAGCTGAACGATAGCTAACCATATGCATCCATACAGAGATCGGCCAAGAAAAGGCCCAGTCCGTCATCGACTCCATTACCTCCTCCTACGCCGCAGAGGGCCAACAAGCCCCCAACATGATGCCCCCGGGCGCTTTCCCGCCTCCCTTCGGATTCCCAGGTATGACTCTCCCCATGCTCACCGAAACCAACCAAAAGACGAAGCTAACACAGCCAGGACGACCAGGCATGCCCCCTCCCCCCTTCGGCATCCCTCCACCAGGCGCCCCCGGCGCCCCAGGCATGATCCCTCGTATGTCCCACCCAACCTTCATGCCCAAGATCCAGAGACAGGGATCCCCAACCTACCGTGGGCCATACCAAGCTAACCATTATCCCCAACCAATAGCCCCAGGAGCTCACGGTCTCCCCTTCCCACCGCCTTTCCCTAACGCCGCCGGAACCCCGCCAACAGGCGGCTTCCCCCCGCCCCTCCCTAACATGCCTCAGGGCGCAAACCTGCCGATTCCGCCCCCGGGCGGCTTCCCGAACTTCCCTATTCCTCCGCCAGGCGCGCCGGGCTTCCCGCCTATGCCTGCTCAGCCCGGTATGGCGCCCGGTGGTCCGTCGCCCATTCCTACTGGCCCCCGTGGCATGGAGGGGTATCCTCCTCCTCCCCTGGAGGTGGACTTCCTGGTGGACCTCCTGGTGGACCTCCTGGTGGGATGGATCAACGGTGGTGATCATAGTTACGATCTGGGGTTGCTTCGTATATGGTTTGTTTCTGATACCTTTTCTTTTATGTGGGGATGTGTGGTGTCGTGGGCATGGCATGGCATCTCTCATGGTTCTTTTTGCTCTTTACTGTTAGTGTAAAATAGCGGTTTCTTCTTGTTTTTACGTCTCTTTACTTTTCGTACGTTGTGTTTCGTACGAGATGGTCTCTGGGGTTCTGGTCGATTTCGGCAGGTTGTTGTCAGTTCATGGAATTGGATTCTTTACAAAAGATACATTGCAAAAAAGAAAAAAATTCCACATCCGCATAGATTTGCACTGCTTTCATATATATACACTAAGATTACATCCAGAACACTGGTGTATACATAGGGAGAGAAATGTTGCCCAGGTGAAACGAGAAATTGGAAATATATTTAATTGGCAGCAGGCAAACTGCCAAGCCAACAAAAAAAGAGAACCCCCAAGGCCAATCACCATATCCAGAATGCATCAAAGAACGCCAGGCGGAAATAAAAACAAGGGAGACGCACAGCAAAGAATTTAGACCAGGGAGAGGAAAAAGAAAAATAAGGGAGAAGAAGTAGAGAGAAAGGAAGGGATAGATGACAAAAAAGGCTCACACCATTAACCAATGGAGTGAATTAAGAAAAGAAGTTTATCTGAAGCGACGAGGATGCTGCAGACTTTGTGTAGAAGCAATAAAAAAAAAAGAAAGGAAAAGAAAACCCCGGACCCAGAGGGAATGGCGAATGGAAAATCATAGACCATCGGTATCCCGCGCTAAAACAAAATCACATATCTTCATCTCGGAAGCGACAATATAATAGACCCCTGACATTTTTTTAATGGTCATAGCCAGCGCCCCGTTGCCAAGGACTGGCGTTGTTCTGGGCTCGATAATGTGTCGCCAAAGCAGATTGACCAACAGGAGAGTTGTTATCAAAGCTCCTTCCGGCGGGTGAAGGGGACCGACCAAACTGGTCGTATCCGGGGGAGGATTGTGATGACCAGTCACGTTGCTGGGGAATAGTGGTACAGATGGGTCAACGGGTGACCGAGGCGCTTGGGCGGCAGAGCCATGGGGTGGGTAGGTCGATTCCATTTGGCGGCCGACGGTAGCACCATTTCCACTGGAGATGGAAGCCGTATCATCGTCGAATGGGTTGTTGTTATATTGCCCAGGCTTGACATCACCACGTGCTGTAGCGCCCAAGGCATCCAATTCAGTTGTCAGCTGGGTTTGGGACTTGATGAACGAGCCACGATCGTCGCGCATGGGCTGGTAACGAGTATCGGGGTTCTTGGACACAACGGCATAAACTGAGGCGATCAGAACCAGGATCAAAAGGACCAAAGCAAACACGGCATTGTAAACGAAGAAGATGACACCCATGACACCGATCATCATCCCGGGGGGATCGAAGACATCCGAGAACACGAGCAGGAAGATGGAGTTGAGGAAATTGACCGCAGCAATGGAGATGTTGAAGACGTTGGTCTTCTTATCCATCCAAGGACGGAGAATGCAGACAGCAACCAGCATGGCTAGCTCAAGGATCACCAAAGCCACTGTCTGAACGACCGGTGCAGGCTGGCTCAGACCGATGAACATGCCCTTGATCAAGGTGTAGATGAGGAACGGAACAACGAAATAGTATGCCGTTGCTCGGTATTGCACATACAAGAAGCCCCACTTGTTCAGACAGGATGGATCAGAGTAGAGAATGTATGCCGGGTTCTTGTGCATGGTGACTGAACGCTTTGCCAACCGAATAACCTTCTGAGAGGCCCAACCAAGAGATACGAGCATAGAAAGGATCATGACCGCTGCCAAAACAACCTCGGCGGGTGAGTCACGCTGGGTGAACTCCCAGAGGCAAAGAACGGACATTTGGGGTAAACCGATGAGAGTCAGTCGGAACAAGATACCACGCAGAACTACCTTCCATCCATTGCGGAAGTCCTGGAACCGCTCGCTCTTCATTTTGCCATGTTTGACAAGTAACTCAGTAATTCCCTTGAAGGCTGTAACGATAATGATAACAATGCAAGTGAAGACCGCAAAGAAAATCAGGCCAGTGAGGAAAATGTTGGTCTGCTCGATGTGCGCACGGAATCCAACACGCTCAATTCCTCGAATGACAAGAAGTTTCTGGCCTCCTTCGGCTCTCTTTACCATACCAGTTGCCCGCTTGATGATTGGTCCCGTGGCTCTCTTCAAGAGGTTCATTGCTGGGTCAACCAAGTCACGCTTCCGGCGCTTGAGGACTTCCACAGAAGTATCCTCAAGCTGCGACATAATTGTCGATGGAGTTCCACCAGTTGCCCGCTGATACCAGGTAGCGATCTTCTGGATGAATCCTACGCGGATGATACCCATGCTCCATTGGAAGTTCTGGGTCCAAGCTTCCACGATCGGAGGCATATGAACGGAGGTCATGCCAATCATCGCTTGCGACTGCATAAATCCGAAAAGAGAGAGTGCATTTGCCGCGACATGAGCCGCAGTGTTGGAATGACCTAGTCCGGAGGTAATGGCGGATGCAGCGAGACCTAGTCCGGAGATCACGGCAGTTGTCCACGAGACTCCGGCTTGATTAACGGTCTTGCCGTTGGAAAGCGAGGCCTCGACACAGGCAATCTTTTCATTAGTCTCGAGTGTCTTGATGACAATCCGCACATTTGCGTCAAGATCAGGCACGGTGTAGGCAATACCAGGAATCTTGTCCGAAGTGCCTTCTGGCAGGTCGAGAGAAAGCGGTCCCAAATCCATGGGTCCAGCGGACATGGGGCACATACCCATGCCAGGAATCGAACAAGGATTAAGGGTGTTCTTGTATGCCTCGTAGCCATATGCGGTAAGGGTCATCTCCGCAACAACCTTGCCCTCGATGTATGAGACGCCATCGAACCCGACCATAAGAGAGTTGTTACCGGGGTAGAAAGTGACGCTGAAATATGTTGCCGTGAAGTTGCTACTTTCCATACACACGGTGAGGGCATTGGATTCAAGGAGTTTAACGGCGGAGGCTAGCGGCGCCAGAAAGGCGACGAAGCAGGTGAGAAGCGATATTAACCGCATGTTGGTGTATGTTTGATATCAGGGAGAGGTTGCGAAGCACTGGAAAGGTTCCCAGTGGACGAGGGGAAGAGATCTGTCGGCTACCGTGTCAGTGGGACTCCAGAGTACCACGTTGCCAGCCGCCGGATGCGGAAGTTTTTGTACGGCCGAATATTGTGTGATCGCCGGGCCGAATTAATTCTCAATGTCTCCTTGGACTGTTACTATATTGTATGTTCGGCGGAAATTGTCGGGAGTAGAGTAGTCAAGATTGAGTCAAGGTGTCTTGCCTTTCACTGGGGCATTGAGTATAGGCGGAGCGTAGAAGTAGTCGTAAGGAGGTTTATGGAATGGAAAGAAGCTGAGATAGATAAATGAGAGTACGTCAGAGCCTGAATGAGAGCGAGGTTGAGCGCGTAAAACGAAAAGGCGAAATGTCGAGAGTGAGTGGACTGGCGATACGCAGTATGGCCAAAAAAAGGAGTAAAGGAGTAATAGGCTCGAAATCGGGGGGGAGAAGATTGAAGCGAACACACGAAGGGTTCCCTTTCGATCAAGAAGAGAAGAGAAAGAAAAGAAAAGAGAGACGGGAGGGTTGGAAGAAGGAGAGTCCACGGGTTGTTCAACTCAGGGACAAGTCAAGGGTCCGTGGGAAAGACACTGCCTGGAGTCGCCATTCCACTACGAAGGTATGTGGTAATGTATTGTAAGAAAACAGGGGCGGCTATCTGGAAACCAATCACATCACTGGTATTTTACTGTATTGATGTTTTTGGTTTGTTCCGTATGACTACCCATTGGCACTTTTCCCCCTTCAACTCTCTACAGAATGCCACCTCCAAGCCTATATATGTTTCACTTGCTCTATTTTCTTTCTTCCCTTTTGTTTTCCTGTAGTCACTCTATTAACTTTCCCCTCTTCTTCTTGACCAAAGAAAACCCTCTTTCTCTTTTTAACATATATGTGTACTTACGCCGGAAGCGGTTGATGGATGGCGGGAATCAGGCGGGTCCATGGGCCTTGCGATTATAATTAGCAGAAGTCGAATCTGCCAATATTAAGTATTCAGACTGGACCAAGGGAACTGTTGCCCCCAGCTGTGGAGTGTGCCGAATACAGTGGACCGTTACGTACAACTGGTAACTTTGAATAGCTTTATGTACTCAGGTATATCACATTGTTTTAGTATTTTGTCTGCCTTCATAGTTAATCAAATAAAATAGAATTAGATTTTAGATTTCTACAACATAGGTCCACACTTATAAGTCGCTGCCTACTCCGTCCGATGGAGCATGTCCTTGAAGTGAATTTCTTCTGTCGGGTGGGGCCCTTAGCTGCCGCTTTTATGAAAGCGCTTCTACAACAAAATTAGCCTGTAAATTTCAGTCTGGAGTTCCCACGTGATTAGAACCTTGGAAGCACTCTTGTCTCCTAAGAACTGTCTAGCACTTTGAGAGCGACGCCAGTGGTTCATATGATGAAAGCTGTTGATCAACATCCGAAATCGATCAATCTCTTCATTCCTGGAGTAATGTATTGCACATCAATCGGCAAGCATTAGGGATTTGATTCAATCATCGGGAAGGGAAAATACCTACCTAGGTATGCAACTACCTGCTGAAGTAGAATATCATCCTCTTTTGGACCTGTTGAACTCAATGAGCACAAAAGTGGCAAGAGAGAAACACGAAAATGGAAAGCCAAGAGTCCTTGGCTGATATCTTTACCTTCCATTTTATATTTCTAATGGTTTTAGATCCAGCGGTAAACTCTCCTGAGCACTGGTATAAAGCTAGTTAGAGCTATGTTCGGAGTATGCACATCGTATGTTGTAGACATTACTAGTATTCTTCTTAGTGTACCCCAGGGTTCTAGAAGCGGGAAGATCATTAGACTATTTTACCCTTCATAGATCCAGCACATTTCCAATGGCAACCCTTTCTATTCTGTTTGAGAAGATATATAACATAAAAGAAAAAAATAAACATCCACAGTTTGCATACACATGGTATAAGGATCGACACAGTATGCCAATCAACTGACATTAATGTTCACGCGATTGCACAGCCTCGTATTGGCAGAGGCCCCATCATCATCGTCTGGCCGGATCACACACGTTTCAGAAATAAAGGAACCTCCATATGCATGGACCATTTGTGAGCTTGGTATAATTGTGTCAAATCATATCCGCTCACCCCTTTTACTATGAATTTTTTTTCTAGCTTGCTTAGTGTATTCTACTCCGTACTATCACCCCTGATCACCAGGAAAGGATGATCAGAATGGTAACGTATCCTCATTTGCGCGTCATGACGTCTTATCTTCCCGCTCAATCTCTGATCTCACCTGGTATAACTTGTTATAAAATTGGTGGCTACCAATGTGCTAAATGAGAGACCTCATCGTATTCGTATACGACCCTCTAGTACTAGTTAGTATGTATTTTCTACGGAGTAGACCGTCAGGAACTTGAGCCACCGGTGGTCTGGCTACACTGTCCACTAGTAATTTTGGATCCACTGACATTGTCTGATTCGCGGCTTAATCATTGCATACCATCTATACTCCGTAGATCGGCTAGAAATCTCTGCCTTGGCTGCAATTGGATTGTTGAAGGTATAGTTACGGAGTACTTATATCTCTTTGGTTGTAAATTTATACTTTGCTCCCAGTTCTCTGTTGCAATGTACAAGCAATACTCAGATTTCTCTTTAATGCTTCTTCCAGGGAAAATGAGCGCTGATACTAGACTGTCAAGCTAGGCCCCTGTAGTCACTGTCTTAGTAACTCTTATTGAGGAATAGAAGCCGACTCGGCTAGAAACTAGAGCAGGACTCAGTCAGGGCAATTTATACATGCATGTAGAGTAATCCGTAAGGATACTGAAGACCAATGCCCCTAGACAAAGACAAGCACTTGGCGTGATAGATATGTGCGACGACTGAGCAGTCACTTGTTGTACTCCGCATGTTGTAAACATATGTCACACATACTCCAATAACTCAGCTGCCTAACTTAAGGCTAAGATAGCGGCACTTGCACAGCCTGCAAGCTAACATTCCGTCCTTGTTCCACTATGTAAACCAGGGGAACCCACCAGGCGCATATCCTTCTCGGCATCACTTATTCTCAGGTGTAAGAAGAATTGATAGTTAATATCTGAAATATGGGGTCCTTAAACTTGAAACACATGTGGTCTTTGTTGTCTCGAAGTGCTACATCCAAGTTACAAGTTATGGTCGAAATAGAATTTCGTGGGCAAGGTCATAATTTCAACTACCTTATATATAAGGCACAAACCGATCGAGCCTAGTTATCAGCACGTGATGTGGAGTTCTGCCACATCTCACCGACTAGAAAAAAAAAGTAGCAGAATGATTCCCGCCCGCAGAGATCAATAATCTAGACCTGCAAAACACAAGGTCCAGATACGAGACAAACCCTTGATTGCTTTGTTTCAGTGCCAAATACTGCACTGTCGCAGGACCAATCAACAAAATGCCTGGCCCCGTGGACACCGCAAAGTCCATCAACAAGCGCAAGAGAAAGCACGGCTCGAAAGCAGAGAGTGATGTCGCCAAACCCGTGGAAGCCAAATCCAGCCCCGCAGTGACCCCGAAGAATAGTGCTGCTTCGACACCGAAGGCTTCAGCTGAGAAGGCTACCAAGAAGCGCAAGGTTAGCCCTTCACCAAGTGCCGAGGAAGAGAGCGCCGACGAGGCCGAGGCCGTTGAGGATGTTGAGGAGGTGGATGCGGAGGAGGGCAATGACGCCGAAGACACCGCAGCTGTGAACGGTACGGATCTTCCTACTATGGAAGATGTCCGTTTGCCCCAGACTGAGGGCAGGCTGCAGAAGTTCACCGAGCTCAACCTTTCCGAGAAGACCATGCAGGGTATCAACGACATGGGCTTCACGACCATGACCGAGATCCAACAACGTACCGTTCCTCCTTTGCTTGCCGGACGGGATGTGCTCGGTGCTGCGAAGACTGGTTCCGGAAAGACTTTGGCCTTCCTGCTCCCCGCGATTGAGATGCTGCACGCCCTGCGCTTCAAGCCCCGAAACGGTGAGTAATTTCCCCCCCTTCATGCCTTTATCTGATATTTCCTTGCCATTGAGACTGATGACTAACTATTTCGATGCAGGTACTGGTGTTCTCGTCGTGTCCCCTACCCGCGAACTCGCACTGCAGATCTTCGGTGTTGCCCGTGAGCTCATGGCCCACCACTCGCAGACATACGGTATCGTGATTGGAGGCGCCAACCGTCGCGCTGAGGCCGAGAAACTGATGAAGGGTGTCAATCTGCTCGTTGCGACACCCGGTCGTTTGCTGGATCACCTGCAGAACACCCAAGGATTCGTCTTCAAGAACCTGAAGACCTTGGTCATTGACGAGGCAGACCGGATTCTTGAAGTTGGTTTCGAAGATGAGATTCGTCAGATCGTCAAAATTCTGCCCTCTGAGGAGCGCCAAACTATGCTCTTCAGTGCTACACAGACAACTAAAGTCGAGGATCTGGCCCGGATATCCCTGCGCCCCGGACCGCTTTACATTAACGTCGACCACAGCAAGGAGCACAGCACAGTCGCGGGTCTGGAACAAGGCTACGTAGTGTGTGAGGCAGACAAGCGTTTCTTGCTTCTCTTCTCATTCCTCAAGCGTAACCTCAAGAAGAAGATTATTGTCTTCTTCTCGAGCTGCAGCTGCGTCAAGTACCATGCCGAGCTTTTGAACTACATCGATCTCCCCGTTCTGGAATTGCACGGAAAGCAGAAGCAGCAGAAGCGGACCAATACTTTCTTCGAGTTCTGCAATGCTAAGCAAGGTACCTTGATCTGTACTGATGTTGCTGCTCGTGGCTTGGATGTATGTTTCCTAACCCCCAATTACCACGTCTATTCCATAACTGACTCAAACTCCAGATTCCCGCTGTCGATTGGATTATCCAGTTTGATCCCCCTGATGATCCTCGTGACTACATCCACCGTGTCGGTCGTACCGCCCGTGGTAAAGAAGGCAAGGGTCGCAGTCTGATGTTCCTCCAGCCTTCGGAGGTTGGTTTCTTGAAGCACCTCAAGGACGCGCGTGTGCCTGTCGTGGAGTTCGAGTTCCCGGCCTCTAAGATTGTCAATGTGCAGTCTCAGCTGGAGAAGCTCATCGGCCAAAACTACTACCTCAACAAGTCGGCGAAGGATGGCTATCGTTCGTACTTGCAAGCATACGCCTCGCACTCCCTTCGCACTGTGTTCGATGTGAACAAGCTTGACCTCGTCAAGATTGCCAAGGGCTTCGGTTTCAATGCCCCGCCTCGCATTGACATCCAGCTGGGCTCCAGCCTCAGCCGCGATAAGAAGCAGGAGCAGCAAGGACGCCGCACGTACGGTAGCCAGCCCAAGCACGGTGCTGGACTTAAGTTCAAGCGGAAGCACAATGACTAAGAACAATCTGTATGAACATCAAAAGCGATCGATTGTCTCTGCATATTCTATTTTAGGGACATTGGAGTTCAGCAATGTGGATATATCTATTTGGGTTTCAACTTTTTCCCTTTTATTCCGTAATCATGAGAGAGATGACATCCGAGTTGAATATTCGTATGACTAGCGGAGGGATAGTCGAATGCATCTTACTATTGGTATGGATCAATCTTTTAAAGCCCCTTGCGCCTTGGTCGATGGTTTGTACATATAGTAAACATAATAAGTATACCCTCAGCCTGAGGGCTCAGCCAGAGTTCCCTTTGATCAGCTCAATATATCTAGACCCGTGGACGCCAATCATGCAATCTCTGATTGTGTGATGTCCGTAAGGCTTATTCCTTCCCCACGGAATGCCACAGCAAGCATTCATTGAGCCATGTGGGCTTCGGAGCTTTTCCACGTGGGAGGGGCTTGACTCCAAACAAGAATAGGAGGACTACAGAAGAGGTGAGCACAATGAGAATCCATATACTCCGTATGGAGTACTAAGAGTATCCTTACAGAAGTACATGTTGGTACCTACATGTACTCCGTAGTGAGTTCTACAACCCTCATATACGCGCCGAGCCGATCCAATTGGAAGATACCAGCCTTGGAATATTACGCAGTATTATGGCCAAGCGATCGTTTGCCAATGACAAAGCCAAGCAGCTCGATTGCCACTAATGTACGAGATACAGCAATGCCTCAACCCCCCAGCTGCATAAGTCGTCTCGATGGGAATTGCTTGCACCCCTTGCAAGCGCTACGTGTGGTTCTGCCCAGTCACAGGGTGAGATCCCGGATAAGTGAGTCTGGCGCCAAAAGTTGGGAAATATTGTCGGTGTATTTTGTATGCGGACGGTCGGCCAACCATTTCATAAATTCCAATAAGTCCAATCATTTCACCATGGAGAGGTTGGTCAGGTTGAAAGCCCGAGCACACGAGTGTGATGAGCTGGCAGATGTTGGGCCCAATCACCCGGTCTCCAGGGTCTCTGTCGTCTGGGCGACGGTGTGCTTGTTCCGGTTCTTTTGCCTTGTCTTTTGCGGGTCCCACGGAGAACTGCAGGTGGACCGTATGTGTTCGTGTGTGACGGGTACACCGAAGTGTTTTCCCATTTTAATTTCTGGGTGTTTTGTGGTGGAAAATTGTGTTAGTCCTTAGGAGGGTTGGATTTGCCAAGATTACCCCAGCCACGAAGCACAGCGAGGGTTATACAGAGTAGCTTTTGGGGAGATGAAGCTGAAATGCAAGCAATACTTCGTATGTCGAATATCAAAAGATGGAAAACCAAATAAAGTAAAATGGAGATGAACCAAGGAACCAAGGAACCAAAAGACGATCCCGAATGGATCCCAGGGTTCCGTTTGTTTACAATGTACTCTGTACCTTCGTGTAGGTAGTTGTCGGGTACTTTTTGTATGGCGGCCCACGCGGCTCGGAACCTAGGATGTACAATCATCACATCCAGCCTCTTCAATTTTTTAATTTTTTTTCTTCTTATGAGGCTGGGCAACCGTCTTAATTACAAGGGTACCGGCTGATATTCGACTGCTTCATCTTTCATTCCTCAGATCTTGAAATTCTTTCCCCTATTCCCTCTCATCACATTTCATCATTTCATGTGAGGGGATCGGCGAGCTTCGACAGCACCTTAGACTCACCGTTGCTTTCCTCTCCTTCCTAATTCCACATTCTTCTTCCCCACTGTTCCGTGGTCTGCGCTGGTACGCTCTCACCTCCTATCAAAATAATTCGTAGGATCTCTTGAGTTCCTACAACCTGTCCTTCCCCATCGTGCCAAAAAGCGCGGAGCAACACTCATCACCCCAACAACACTCCCCTCATCCTCCCCTCGGTCGAGCACCACGGAGCATGCGATTGGGTTGAAGGACGCCTCACCATCATGGGGGTCAATACCCGCAGACCGATTCTTCCCGCCCCCACAGAATCCATCATCGATACCACGGGGGACAGCGCAACGGGCACAGATCTGGCAACTGACATTTCTCGCCGCACAGACAAAACGTCGTACTCTATCCCAGACGACGGTAGCCCCATCACTGTCTCCACTCGGCGACAGCGGGACCGCGACGAGAAATTGTCTCGTTCTCAACACGACTCTCATACCTCATTACTCATCGAGTATTTCGAGGGCGGTAAAGGCTCAAGCGGCATTGTCTCTCGTCCTAGCGTGCGAGTGCGTGTCACACCATCGTCGGCTAGGAAGTCCAGAGACAAAAAGGACCACTTTCAAATCACCGAATCAAGCGGAAGCGGCACCCGCAAACCCTCATATACCCACCGGATATCCCTACCATCGCCATCCTCAAAACAAAAGCAATTGGATACGGGCGCAACGGATGACCACAGCCTTGGCTCGAATTCAGGCGAGGAAGAGGGTCATCATTCATCACGTCGCGAGCCCGTAGAAATCGAATTCGTGAACCGCGGACAGGACAGCGAGATGTCTTCCCTCTCGCAAGACACCCGATACATGAACACCGCATCAGAGGTTTCATCCATGCCGCCGGACAGCATGATCAACGCTTCGTCGGCGGGCCCCAGGCGGAAGCGCAGCCAGAGTATGGAGCGTGGCTCGCCCACTGAAGATAAGGGATTGCTCAAGACCCCCCACCGACAACGAAGTCGCAGTTTGAGTCATGAGCGAATTGCGCATCGCGTGGCAGAAAAGCTCACTGGATCACCGCAAGAGGCTTCCGGCAGCAAACACAAAAGCAAGGGAAGCAAGGATTACCTTGAAGCCGAAACAAAACCATCCCGTCGCCGAAAGCACAGGTATGCGGAAGAGGATATCATCAGTCCCGAATCTAGTCTTCTCAGCACATCTGCAGTCTCTTCAAACCACAAGTCTGATCAGTACTCCGTTCGCTCGGGTGCGTCCAAGTCCTCAATCAACAACCCAAAATTACTCGAGACGGTCGAAGATGCGATCAGAAGATTGATCCTACCAGAGCTAAAGGAGCTCAAGAAGGACCAAAAAGTCATGACCAACAAGAACAAATTTGACCGGGACATGGCTACATCTTATTCATCCGGCACGAGTTCCAGGGATGAGCTAGGTCGGCGTCTCTCCAAGCACGCCAGTGCGCCGGATGTTATGAAGCCCAAAGTTGTTCTGAACAAGGATAGCAAGGACGAAGGAATCGTCCTTTCTCCCGAGGCTGTTCCACGCAACGGGGAGCGCAAATCAAGTAAAAGCAGCGAAGCCTCCGATATGGCGGTGAGATGGGCCAATCGACCCGAATACACCGAACAAGACAAGATCCGCAGGCAGAAGAGCAAGGGTCTTCGTGAAGCCCATGCTGCTGGCCGAGTCGGTTCTGCTCTGACAGCGGCTTCTTTGAAACACCACGACTCCAACTCTAGTCTCGGCAAAAAGGAGCGCCGCCGAAATAGTGGCTCCCGGAAAAGTGCCTCACGCAAGAGCACCGAGAGCATGAACTACAACGAAACCGAGCTTGTTTTCCAGAAGCACAATGTTGCGCCAATGCCAATGCACAGCGAGATCGACTCCGAGTTAACTAGAAACTCGTTGCTCTCTGAGCGAACGGCAAGTCCCACTCCCGAAAAGCAGGCCTCCTACTTCGATGTTGCTCGCGGATCGCCTAGGCAAACTATGTCCCCAGCTTCTCGCACTCCTACCAGAAATTCCATCGACTCGCGGTATGAGCTCAGGATGCGCCATGGCAATCAGTCGCACCATAATATCTCGGTGCACAGTGCTTCGGAGCGGGACCTGCATCAACAGAGTCAATCTCCTGGAACCGACGGCGGTAACTGGGCAATTGCAGCTGCAGCCGCAGCTAACCTCCTTGACGCCGCTCAGCCCGGACATCGTGAAACGGAAAACGACTATCACCATGACACCGGCCGCGGACTGAGCCCCATTCAGAGCATTGCAAGTGATCATACCCATACTCACTACAACGATTACTCGGCTCACGGCGAGCAGCACGTGGACGGCAAGCATGAGATTGAGCCTCAACTATCCATTGACTCTCTATCGTCCGCCCCTAGTACAAACCTCGCGAGATCCACCCGTCAGGGCACCAGCTCACACAGCCAGAGTGGAATTTTCAAGCAGCACAGCCATGAATCACCTGGGCTCGGATACGAACATTCGCGCCAGGGCTCCCAAGACAATGGCTTCTATGGCTATGACCAAGAGAGCAGGCGCTCCGGCGACGATGGAGATAGCGATGTTGACTTCATGGAGAAAGTCAAAGAGGGCCACCCTGTGACTACCGGCATTGCTGCTAACCCTCAATTTATGCACCCGATAGCCGTCGAATCTGCAGTCGCATCCTTGATGGACCCCTCTGTTCTTGAATCCCAAGTTACATCCTCGAACCGCTCGCAAACCGATCTGGCTCCACGATCAGGCAGTCGAAGCCCCGAAAAGCCAGGAAGCGAAGTCTACCGCGGAAGTCCCTTGAAGCAACGCCAGGATGCTTTCAATGCCGACGAGACCTCGTTCCCTCGACGGATGGGTGCCACATCGCCCCCTCAGAGCGTTACCCAATCTTTTGAGGACATGGACGACTCTGCTATGATGGCTGCCAATGCCCCGCGTGGAATGGAGAGTCCTCGCGGCGACGATGAAAGCCAAGAATCGGAGTCTGAAATCAACACCAATCCGTCCATTATACAGGGCCCCATTGGTGGTATCGCCCAGGCAGACAACTGGGGGTATGATTCCAGGTCCCCGCCGGCCGATCACTACTACGATACCCAGATTGGTGGGTCTAAGGGTCTCAATGCCGAGCAACAGATAGGACTTGATGCCGAATACTACCAGACTGCCCAGAATATCTTTGGCGGCGATGACTACTCTGCCCACTCTGGAGACAACCAACCCCGGCAATTGTTCGGTACCCCTCCTGGTGCCAAGGATGAAGGCTATGTTTCGGCTGCTAACCCCATGTCTCCCAGCATCGGAACCCCGAAGCAAGCTAGTCGAGGTCTTGCGGGCGTGGATGCCGCTGGGATGGGTAGCTTCGATAGTCCTGCTGGGGCAGACGATCCTTTTGCCTCTGGTCACGAACGCCACTTCAGTGGCTACTCCCACGGCGTCGGCTCACCACTCTATGACAGCGCGACCGGCCGAGGTATTGAGAGAATCCAATCCCAGGATATTGTGGCTCTTATGGATCACTTGACTGTTCGGGATGCCCAGCGGAATGCCAGAGATACCGAGATTCTTGTTACTTTGGTTCGAAGTGCTGCTGAGATGCGCACCTCCTTCGAGCAGATGAAGAAATTCATCGCCGACCAAGATGATCTCATCATGGACACTAGTGACAGGGGACATGAGCGGACTCACAGGGCGCTTGGTGGACCTCGGCCATTGCCCCCCCAGTGCTTCTCGGAATCGGCAGCTAAACACGGCCGACGAGGACGACAAGCGGAAGAGCATCTTCAAGCGTGCACTGAAGGGGCTGAGTCTCAAGTCGGGCGGTGATTTAGCCAAGATTGAAGGCATGCTTGAGCAGCTGCTTGGCGAGGTTGAAGCCATGCGATATGGACAAGATGGCTTTAGCCCTCACAGAATGGGAAGCATGGAGCCAAGCGGGTACGAGACCCCCGGTCAAAACGGAGTATCTGCCGAGACGAGCCGCTCACCCTACGGGTCCAGCTCTTCTCGCCCGGCCAATGGGCAGCGCAGAGATTCGGATCAGCGAGTCAGCACTGTCCATGAAGTTGACGAAGACCTTGAGCTTGATGATCGTGACCAGTTCCTGACTTCGCATCTTCCTGTCCGCGATGCGCCCCGTCACGAGCGGTCTGGTTCATTGCCGCTTGACACTCCTCCGCGCAAGCCGGTGGCCACAACAGCTCGTAGCACCGAGACAACCCCTAAGGCCCGCAAGCACAAGTCCAGCAGCTCGTCCATCTTCCCGAAGATCTCACGCTGGTCTAAGTCCACGGCTACCTCGATGGGCGACGGCATTCGCAACAGCATCCAGCCTTCCCGTAAAGAACGTCCGACCTCGGACGAGTCTCGGTCTGGGTCTGACCTCGCACCACATGGCCCCTACAAAGGCGATTATTATGATCCCCAGGGAGATGACAGAATCAGATCCACCTATACCCTGAATGACGAGCAAGATGAAAACAGACCCCCTTCGCCATTAGTTCCTTCCCAGGTGTCTGAGCCGCCCAAGTACCGTGGCCACCGTGGTAGTCTTGAGCTGCAGCACCCTCAGCCCCGACAAGGCCCAACCGCACGTTACCAGTCTCGCCTCGAAACCGAGGCTCAGACCTACGCAGGTCCTGTTTCTCCCGCTGGCTCAGACCAGTGGGAATCCAACCCCAGCCTGTCTGCAAACAACCCTCCCCAAAACCGCAACAGCGGTGTCAGCGGTGTCAGTGGTGCCACGCGCCTGTCCCCGATCTCCGACGCAGGCTACTCGGAGACCAGTTCCCGCGCAAACCGTACACCGGGTCCACCCCGTCCTCCCAAGATCAAGGACGCGGGCCCTCTCATCCCCGAGCGTCAACCTAAAGTGGCGGATGACGAGGAAGCAGCTTACAGCGGCGACCGTGTTGTTTCCAGAGTATGTATTTCAGAGGCTCCCTCTCTACCGTTTCAGTTGGACAAATCCTAACCTCCAACCTTTCCAGAACTCTGCCATCTATTCTCCTCCCACACGCAAGCCAACTGGCCCGCGTCCCCTCACATCTGCCGGCTCCTACAGCCCAGGCAACATCAAGCGAACCCGCTACCGAGGCAGTCCCGCGCAAATCGACTATGAAGACGAGCAATATTGAGACTTCCACTGTGATACCCCTGGGTTGATGTTTTCAATCTCCGTTTCCATCTAGCGCTTTTGCTTTTCCCTCTTCTCCTTACGACAGTTATGACCATTCATTGGGACTCTGGTTTCAGTCCTTCATCCCAAATCTATGAGCAATGTGTGTGTGCGTGTTTAAATGTCTAACAATATTTCCTGCCTTTCATGTTTCATGTCAATGGCTATGGGATGAGCGGGAAGTTATGTCTTCTCTTCGCCTCCCTGGCTTTTTCTACGCTAAGTTTCTCTGCCTATTTCCCCCGATCTTATTTCCGGGGCATGCGTCTGCTCTCGCGCATCTAGTGGGCGTGGGCGTTTGAGCCTCTTGTTGTAGCCTTTGTGTTGTGGTGTAGATAGTGGTGCAGAGGAAACATAATCTATTCCAATTTCGAGGCGTGGAAGTATCTTTCAGTCTTTGCGTTCATTCATGTAGATGTCAAGGGGAATATATAAAATCATCCCTGATCCCGATTCAAGCGGGAGCAGTGATCAAGCTTCGCCGAAAATACTCGAAATGCTCCTTGTACAAACCATAGACACAGCGTCACCCAAGGAATTTTTGGTTCTTTCCCTCTTACCCGAGGGCTTGTAGCTTCCTCAATTGTAAATAGAACAAAGGTTCCAAGGTTCCGTTCACGGGCCGGGCCGTAGATCAACCTTCGAAGGCAGGGACCTTCGCAGGACCTCAGCTGGCCATCTTCTGTCACCAATGAGTCCACTGCTGTCTTGGCACTCCCGTCCACTAAACTGTATTCCGAAAGTAAATTCAACGCGCTGTAGAAGAACGCGATCTTCTTTATCTCCGACATGTTGAGGTCTTTTCTTCAGTCCTTACCGCAGCTCGGACGAAGATGGACACCTCTCGACTTCACCAATCCGAATTTCATCCGAGTATTGAGAGCCAGGCAATCGAGGAGGAGACTATCCCAGGATATGTTGCAGGTCGGTATTATCCTACTAGAATAGGGGAAATGCTCAAGGACCGGTACTAAGTTGTGGGGAGCACATCCCGCTTGAGCAAAGAGCGACTAGTCTCGAGGGAGAGGAAAAAGATATGTTCCCCGCCTAGTGTGAAAAATGCTACAACGGGAGCAGGAAAAGCGAAGCTCTGCTATGGAACTCGAACAGGACGAGTGGTGGGTGCAAACAGAATTGCATAAATAGCCCGTCTGTCCTTCAGATTGTACTACCATCACAAGCAAAGGCCGTGCCATAAAAGGTTCACTCAGCTCTATTATATCGAAGGGATACGATCATTGTTCGATGACTCTATGGGCGTTTAGAGAGAACCATATACTACACTCGCTGGTCAGAGGAGGGGCATAGCAGCCAGTAGTTCTAGAATCAGTCCTAAATTGGCATCACCCAGATCACGTATTCCGCGATTCAGCCTCGCGATTTCGCTTCGCACTCCCTTCTAAGCCATATAGAACATCCTCCGACATGCCAGGAATCACCATGTCGAATGTCTCCGTCACCACCGTGTACTGATAGTACCCACAGCGCGCGATCGGCTTCGTCTTCTTGATATCCAAGATTCCATCTGTCAACACCTCGTCCTTGATATGTACGGCGATCACCCGGCCGATCACCACATCCACGGTGCCCATCGGAGGATTTCCTGGTAACCGCACGGTGGAATGATATTCGCACTCAAATTTTACCGGCGACTCCCGCACCATGGGGACATCCATCAGCGTTGCGGGCTCTTTGGTTACCTTGGCGCGCTCAAACTCGTCTACCCCATAGGGTACTTGCTCGGCCGAGATGTTGACGGCCTCACGAAGGTCCCACGTCGCCAGATTCCAGACGAAGCGTCCGGTCTGCTCCGCGTTGACTACCGTGTCCTTGCGCGTACCGTTCACGGTCTGATTTGAAGAGAACATCACGTATGGCGGGTCGAATGTAAGGTTGTTGAATTGGGAGTAAGGCGCCAAGTTAGCTTGGCCCTCTTTGTTCTTGGTGGAGATCCATCCGATCGGACGAGGCACCACGCACGCCTGTTACTGTTAGCTATGTCGTCCATTGTCCGTCCTGGAGCTTCACCTTGAACGGGTCGTGGGGAAGATTGTGCTCTGTAACTCCGGGTTGGTAGAACATGACGTATCTTGTTTCTGTTTCTGTTTCTGTGCTTCTGGAAGTCAACCCCTCTTAGTTATGTACATGTATTCCCAACTGCCGATCGAAGTGCCGACGTCATATGAGGGTCCTTTGGGGCAATAGCCGATCCCAGCGGCAATAGTCCATCTGCATCATGACAACAATTCCGACGTCCGAAGCCACGTGACGACTTCCTCATACAAATCCAGAATAAGTGGTTCGAGTTCCATGGATCGTTCTTCGGTAGCTCGGGGCCTCGGAGTGGGGCCTTCGGCGCCTGCGAAAGTGCCGAAGTATGCGGCATTCCGAGAACTCTCATGGATGAATCGGCCCGTCATACCTGAATTTGATGTGTGACGATCCGAGATTACCGTGCTAAGACTTGCACGGGGGTATTTAAGCTGGTTGGATTGCGGGAGGCCCTGGTTCACAAGTCCAAGTCCACTCAACACATACACAACCTCTACCTACAAAGACAGATTCACAATGGCCAACACCGAGCCTCACCTCTGCTTCCGGTCATTTGTCGAGGCCTTGAAGGCCGACAATGACCTGGTTGAGATTGACACTCCCGTTGATCCCAATCTTGAAGCCGCCGCCATTACTCGTCTTGTCTGTGAAACGGACGACAAGGCCCCGCTCTTCAACAACCTCATTGGTGCTGAAAACGGCCTCTTCCGCATCTTGGGTGGCCCCGGATCTCTCAGGAAGTCTCCAAAGGATCGTTATGGTCGACTTGCACGACACCTGGCCTTGCCACCGACCGCATCTATGCGCGACATCCTTGACAAGATGCTCTCGGCTAGCACCATGGCGCCGATCCCTCCCAACATCGTGTCTACCGGACCTTGCAAAGAGAACTTCCTCCAAGAAAGCCAGATTGATCTGACCAAACTGCCTGCACCCCAGATCCACCAGGCCGATGGAGGAAAATACATCCAGACCTACGGAATGCACATTGTTCAGTCCCCCGATGGGTCGTGGACCAACTGGTCTATTGCCCGCGCAATGGTCTCCGATGATAAGCACTTGACCGGTCTAGTCATTGAGCCCCAGCACATTTGGCAGATCCACCAGATGTGGAAGAAGGAAGGCCGCGACGTCCCGTGGGCTCTAGCCTTCGGTGTTCCCCCTGCCGCGATCATGGCCTCGAGCATGCCCATCCCCGATGGTGTGACCGAGGCTGGCTATGTCGGTGCCATGACTGGTTCCGCCTTGGATCTAGTCAAGTGCGATACTAACAATCTCTACGTGCCTGCCACCTCCGAAATCGTCTTTGAAGGTACGCTTTCTATCACGGACAAGGGTCCCGAGGGTCCATTCGGTGAAATGCACGGCTATGTCTTCCCTGGAGATACACACCTGTGGCCCAAGTACAAGGTCGACCGCATCACCTACCGCAACAACCCCATTATGCCCATGTCATCTTGCGGTCGACTAACCGATGAGACTGTAAGTCACCCGCCTCCGCCTTTCCTGTTCCCTATTAACAAGTATTAGCATACCATGATCGGCTCACTGGCCGCTGCCGAGATCCGCAAGGTCTGCCAACAAGCCGGTCTCCCGGTGACTGATGCTTTCGCGCCGTTCGAGTCCCAAGTGACCTGGGTCGCTCTGAGAATTGACACCGCAAAGCTGCGGGAAATGAAGACCACCCCGAAAGAGTTCTCCAAGAAGGTCGGCGATCTGGTCTTCAACTGTAAGCCTGGCTACACCATTCACCGGCTCGTGCTTTGCGGCGACGACATCGATGTCTATAATGGAAAGGATGTAATGTGGGCTTTCTCGACTCGCTGCCGTCCTAACCTCGACGAGATCTTTTACGAGGATGTGCGCGGGTTCCCCCTTATTCCATACATGTCGCATGGAAACGGATCGCCGGTTCAGGGAGGAAAGGTTGTTTCTGATGCACTTCTCCCATGTGAGTATACTACCGGAAGAGATTGGGTAGCGGCCGATTTCGAGAATTCGTACCCTGAGGAGCTCAAGCAGAAGGTTTTGGCCAACTGGACAAAGATGGGATTCCGAGAGGAGTAAATGAAGATTGTATGTTATTTTGTTATTTTGAATAAGCATATATTAGAATGTCGATCAATCCCCTCTCTTTTTTTACCGGAGATGCCGCTTGATCTGACAGCCGGCTTGCAATGCCTGTCAGTTTTGCTTCTTACTATTAGACTCACTATTTTCGTATTGATCCTTATTGATCCTTTCTAATATGACATAATAGGGTACACGAAAAAGAAACATAGGTATAAATAGGGGCTTCTTTCCATATATGAAGAAGATAGACAAATTCATTCATTTGCATTCTACAGAGAACAAGATTAGAATCTCTGCATTTATAGTATTTTTCATATACCATTTTTGTCTCGGGTACATGCTGAATAGATCGCTGAATCTATAATCAACACAGACTAGCGAGTGGGCAGATTAATGAGTTCGCGCAGACCCATGAGCCCCGGCAGACTAGAGTGTGGACGACCCCCCATATATATGTACAAGTTTTAGAATTATTAGGGTATCTCAAAGACAAACCTTGTATCCAAAACGAGTTTGGAGGATTCTCTGAGTCAGAATAGACCTTGGCCTAGTAGTCAACATCATATCTCGGAATCCACAACAAGTCTTTGTCACCATCCGGATCCTCCACATCCTCGGAGTTGGGGATGGTTTCCTCAATTCCTGTGATCTCCTTGATCCCCGATGAGCCTAGGACAAAGGACGCGACCAAGGCATCAATATGTGTATCCCACTTCTTGCACTTCCCTTTCTCGTACCCTCGAATGCAAAGATATTCTAGACTCTCGGGAAGAGCCTCCGGTAGCAGACATGGTTGTCTTGGTTCGTCATTTCCCCTGACACCCATAGCAAAATATACCAAAAACCCAATGCCCACACTTAATCGCTTTAAGCTCCGGAACTCCTTTAGTGACCCGCTATTACTCGAGAGGTGCCGGAGCATTTGGCGTTCATCATCATCGTCATCATCACTTTCCAGCGCTCTTTGCCCTTTATCGATTTCCTGGTCAACCCGATTCTCCTCAAAATAAGAGGGGTGGAAATAGCGCATGTTGCGCTCGGCGTCTATATCCAGGACTTCCAGTGTGTCTTTGTGGGGGCAAATTGATTTGATGAAGGTCTTGGCATTGAACGGCGTAGTCCAGCCTCCTAGCACGCACCGGCCACCGATGGTGTAGTGGAATTCTCGTAGTACTTTGCAGGACTGAATGAGAGAGACAAGGAAGATTGTTGGGAGGGCAGAGTGGTGGATATGGATTCTGCTAATATTGGACGATCTGGGCTCTAGCACAACGCGCGCCTCGCCATTTTCGTCGTCACAGAGGGCATCGGTGCTTATGGATTCAATAGACGGGAGGCGGTCGAAAAGCGTTACGCACTCCAAGAAGTCGATGGCCATATAGAAACGGTCATCCGAATGCCTATCATTGACTATCATATACACCTTGCGAAGATTTTGAAGGTACGCAATACTAGCCGGATTCGCATTGGCCCGACGGAGGAGTCGATCGAGGGGAAAATGAACATCATCTTCTTGGGGCCTCTCGCCACCCCTGTAGAATCCAGAGAATACACTGAAGGGCTGTGTCATCACTAGGGATTCCAGATTGGGTGACACTGAGATGAGGATCGCGGCCAATGCCTGCGCAATAAAGGTGCCATGAATCTCACCATGGCTGTTTGTCTTGTGAGCGCTCAGGTAAGCAATTGACTAGGAGTTGACTTTCTTACTCAGACCCATAAGCGGTATTATAGAACCTGAAAAGGTCCCCGGTTTCACCCGGGGGCTTTGTGGTGTTTTGCATGAGCATGTTGAGCACCGCGCTTTCTTGGGAGCCGGCAAAGCCCGCGTTCCGCACAGCCGCGCGGAGGAGATCCCTATCGCCCGCAGTAAGGTCGCGCTGCTCTACCGTCTGGACGTAGTGGTGCTCCATGCTGGGCTCTCTAGTCTGAACGATCTCCCGTACATAGCTTCCCAGCTTAGGGTTCCTAAGGATGTCCATCATGAGGTCAAAACTCTTGTTGATGCTGTAGTCTTTCGGTTCGACATGGATCTGGTAGAACCGCTCGCGTGTTTTCATGTCGCATAGGTGATGTATTGACCGACATGACCGCGACAGAGCGGCCAGACCACCAATCGATGATACACGGGAAATAACCATAACCTGTACCTCGCGAGGGAGGGACAGGAATATCATATTGGAGATGTATGTTGTAGAATAATTTCTTCGATCGAGGTCGCGAGTTCCGTTTCATTTTGGGCCGCGCCCCGCTGAATGCACTAGCCAAGGCATCAGCCAAGGCATCCGTATGCTTGCCTTCGAAGGGTCCCCAAATCGTGTTTCATTTGGTGTTTGTGCTGGATGAGACCTCGCTTGAAATCCAAAGCTAAATTCTTTTATGTTACTGTACACGGTATCATCTTCAGGAGCTACCAAAGTATCGTGTCTCTTACGGGGCCCGTTGATTTAGCGTATCGGGAGTATCGGACATTGCCCGACCACGCGCTAGGGATCTTTCTCAACCAAACGACAAACCCCCAAAAGTTGCTTTCACTTCCTGTATGGTGGATTGAAAGTTCAGGAGCTTCTCAATGCCTCTAGTTTCCACAAATCCTGAAATTGTTGTATCGAATTGACCTAGGCCATGAATCCTGGCTCCAAAATATCAGGCTTGAATCTTCCCACATTACCCCTACCCCTGGCTCTTCAAAAGTACAGCTAATTGCAACTGGCCTTTTAATTTATGAGAAGCCAAGATCTGCCAAGATGGATATCCGTCCAGAAATGGGGGCCGTAACATTACCTCTCCGGCATTCTGTATATGATCTCTTGAACTTTTTCTGGCAACTACGAAGACCCATAACTAGGGGCTTCTTGGTGTCTGAATCCCTGAATTAGAACCGCTCTCTATACCGCTCTATCCGTGTATTGTAACCTCCCGAGGTCAAAATGAAGCTTTTTCTCCCGTACAAAATGCATGCATCTCCAATTGCTGAGCTGGTTTACATGCCCCCATGTATGAAAATGAACTAGAGATCATGACAGAATCAATGCTCTCGAGTCCAATATATCACAGGTACAAATCCTGTCTTGAATGTTCTAGCCGTTCAACCATAGCCTGGAGCTTGGAGTATTGCCATTTTGGCACGCTCCAGAAGAAGAATAACAGGAGCCAAATGAAACCTGCAAATTTTTGCCTTTTTGAGGTATTGGAGTGCTTAGCACTTCCAATCTCAACGTTCGACACTCGAGTCCAGACAGAAGCCACAGATATCTCAGCTGTCACAACCAAAAAGTTGATAAAAAAGAAGAACAAATCATTCATCGGTCGACAAGGTTCTCCAGCCATCCAATCAGCAACGAAGTGGTAAATGGCAGACAGGAGAAAGGTCCAGAACGCAATAAAGCATTTCTCGAAGGACGAAGCGGGTTTGAATCCGAGCAGCCGAGTAACGAGTCTCCCAGAAGAAGCACAGCAAGGTGTGGTTAGTTGGTGCCAAAATTTGGCCCAAAAGCGCCGAACCCCGTAGGCCTCTCCCATGCTGCCGAATAATGGCGGCCATTCCTCGGGAGTGTCAACTCGAAGGATGACAAAGAAGACTGAAAGTAGAATATGACAAACGTCCAGCATGAGGTATGTCAGCCAGATCCAGTATACGGATAGGACCATCCTCATCTGAATTTCGCGCGGAGTAATCGAGGGCCCATAGTCCGGCCAGATTAATCTTCGGATAAAGATCTCTTGAACTCGTCCAAAATCGTGTGAGGTGAAGGAGAAATTCAAATATACAGAAGGCCCAATGATACAAAATTGGAGAACGCAGCAAGTGCCGGCTTTAAACAGACGCTTAATGATGAAAGGGGCTCTGCTTGTTGAGTTTGTATTCTGATTCCTCGATACAATGGCATCCCAGTCCAACTGACGCCGAGGGTTCATCCAAATCTTGTATGCCGCAGTCCATGGTGGAGCACCTCGGGGAATAGTAATTTTGTCAATGAAAAGGATGCTGATGGCATGCAGTATCCAGATACAGGTGAAGAGTCCCCATAATGTGTTAACGCTTGGAAGGGCGTCCAAATAGTGGCTGGCAGAGAGCGATGCATATGCACTACCGAACAGCAATGGAGAAAGCCGTACTCGGTACTTCAAAGGCAGTTGAATTGCGACCAAGAATACCAAGGCCGAGAGACCAAAGAATGCTGGAGGAATGAGGAGTGTGGACATCGTCAGGTTGAAGGGTGTAGACGTGACTAAAAGAAAGACACGACCGATAGGCTGATATGGGGCACCAATTGTGTGCTCTAGTCTTTTTCTCTTTTAGTTCCGAGGTATTTCAAGTGACACTAGAGGCATCGGATATAACCGCAAAGATGAATTGAACACAAATCATCGGGTATGGGTTTAATATATCGAACTGGGTAAATTATACCCACCAGAGTATTTCAGCTATTTCCATGGGGCAACTTCTAGCAGGAGACATAAGTCGCACTACAAGTTCAGCAAATCTCCACATGCTTTTGAATCCAATAACAAAATCTCAAACGTGACTCGCTTACACCTTCGTCATCATGCATCGCTAGCATGCTAAGCTGTAAATTTAATTTCCGGTGCCCAAAAGCCGTAAGCACTTACACAATCTTAGTTATGAAGGATCTGCCAAGAGTAACAATTGTATCAACCCAACCCACATCCCACTGTAAGGCTGCATCTCTTCCATTTGAACCCATGATCACACTCTGTTTGCATCCTGAGTCAAGTCAATAGTCAATTATCCTAGCCTTGATGCAGGCTATGTATATGGTGTGAAATGATGGATATATTATAATATTGAATTTGTTAGAGACTAGAAATCACTCACACAATTCTCCTGAAGCACTCTATTGATTACTTAGTATGGTTACGGAAGAATCCACAGCTACTTTTCTTTGAAACAATCGGTACTGAAATAGAACCTTTATTGTACGTAGGTAGCGACAGACATATTGAAAGCCAATCAAAAATAGGTACATATAGATGTGACCCGATCCATCGTACATGCGGTAAAGACATGTAGAGATGTACGTTGAGAGTTTTCCGCCGCGATCAACAGGGCTTGTCCTGTTCTAGACACTATCCACTGGGTTCACTTAAAGGAGCTCCTGGATGTAGCCCTGCAGTGCATTGTTGTCACTTTCACTCAGGTTCGAGTACTGGAGGCAAGCAGAGCCACAAGGGACAGGCGGGCTGTCTTCAGTGAACAAGGCGGCCAGGTTCATGCATTCCGGGGTCACGTTGTCAATCCGGTAGGCTATGGATATCGGTTAGAAAGGCTCAAGACTTGGCATTTGCGGGCTCAGCTGCTTTACTTACAGTGTGCCTCGGTCTGAGTGACCTTCACGTCCGTTTTGCCAGAGTTAGAGTCTTTGCATTGTTGGACAGATTCATCAGAGACACCCGGATAGCCAAGGGCACGACGAGACTTGTAGCCAATGGCACTGCGGGCCTTGACGGAGCTATCGACGGGGCTTCTTTTCAGGTTGTCGTTGAGGCCAATGTAGATCAGGTTACCGGCGAGCTCGGCACCAAACGCTCCAGCGATGAGGCCTCCGACTATGGGTGCCGGGCACGAGGGGATCATGGAGACGGCCGTCAGTGCGGCACCAGCGAGAACGACTTTGGCGTGCATTGTAATTGATTGATTGAATTTAGGGATTAGACCGTTGATTGAAGTAGTCAAAGAGAAGCTTTGGAGTATGTTGATAGAAATTCAGAGTGGGAAAAGGCCATTCTTATACCTTTGACACTCCCCTGAAGACCAAACTGGCAAGCCTAGTCTTCCTTGAAATGCCTCACCTGTCTAGGATCAGAATCCTTTTCATGTCGTGGCGCAAAGAAGGACCACAGGATGATGTCAATCTGGCTATACTATCCCCACCACTATCGGTGCGAGGTGAGTTGACTATGGTGCATAACGGGTTTCATTACTCGTGCTTACACCTTGAAACTCAATGGACTAGTCTAGTACATTGGCGGCCAGCCTGCGGGATCCAAGGCTAATCCACAGGATTCTATATTGCATGTAGAGTTACATTTTTCCACCTTGGCTCGTTTAAATAGGAAATGGGGCCATTCATGGGTTGTAAGCTCGGGATATTTGCGGAGGCAGTCATTCCGTAATCTTCCAGCTCCGACATAGTTGCTCTTGATACTATTCTTACAGCCATTCAAAGAAGCAACACACGTCAAAATGCGATACTCGCGCTATTTCCGGTGTTTTGCTTCCTCTTTATTGCCTGTTTTATGGGGCATAGCACATTTGTTCATGTTATGGAAAGGGGCTTGCACGATCAGTGGCTCAAAGTATCCAATCATGGTCGTTTCATCCGAGTCAATGGAGCCAGCCTTTCGGCGCGGTGATCTCATCTTGTTATGGAACCAGCAAGAGCATATCCGCGCAGGCGATATCCCAGTTGTTTGGTTTCCTGGCCGCCCCTTGCCGATGGTCCATCGCGCCATCAAAGTCTCTTACAAGATAACGAATCGATCAGAGCCCGCAAGGTACTTTAGACCGGCTTCTAATAGAGTAGATCATATGCTAATTTGGTATAGGCAGCTCATACTGACTAAAGGGGACAACAACGAGGTGGACGATGTCCCCTTATATCCGAAAGGCCGGTCATCTATATATCGGCAGGAGATTGTGGGCTTGGTCATTGGCTATATACCTCACGTTGGGAGGCTCATTCTAGCTCTAAAGGAAAGATCCGAGATGCTTTCAATTGCGGTGGTACTTGTTGTTGCTGGCATACTGTTGTAATTACTTTTCTCTTCGAAGAAGACTTTTAGCTCCAGTGTGCCGAATATCCATCGTAATTCATCGTGCTTACGTGGTGACCTCTTGAATGGTGGAATCCATAATGTAAGACCTAAGGTCACATGATACTGTCTTTTTACCCTGTGAACATCCATGGTTTCACTATGCATCTTGCTTAATTGTGAATTTACTCGTACGCTCGCCATACGGACTTTTGTCGCCTAAAGCTCCATGTGGACCTGTTTTGATATCAGCTCAACGGTATATCCACTAGTAATTCTAGGAACAATGCGGACATCAGCATCTGTGTGGATTTTTACGCCATATCTGATTCGCAAAAACCTGGATTTATACAGTGGATCAATCTTAGCCAAGACATGTACGTAGTTTGGGGGCGGGTGGCGGGCTTGGCGCCTATAATTGTGGCCGAGTAGGGCAGAGGGCCTGAACCTCAACGGAATGTCCGGTGTCGATCTTTCAGTGGTTGATTCAGCCCTACATGATCCACCGCTCTAGTGCTGACAATGCGGAGTCATCTGATTAAACAGGCTATGGAATATATCGTCGCACCCACCTTCTGATCCTTCCAAACGCAACTAGCTGAAACCTCACCTCGCCCTCTTCATCCTTTACGTGGCACTTTTTCGGACTTCACCCCGAGCTTGTTGACCCCCGAGTCTGTTGGCCCCCGAGCTTGCTACTCTCCCTCTCCCCGCCAACTGCATCTCATTGATCATTTATCACCCACTTCTGGCTTGTCACCAGATCATCTCGCGGCCAGGTTCTTATTACCGCACTGTTAATTCGTCTCCCAAGCACGCCAGTCACAGATTTTGAATCTCAATATCTTCCATCATAATGGGCTGGCTAAGCGATCTTTTCCATCGAGTCCCCCAAACCCCCGAAGCGAAAAAGGAGGAGAAAGCAAGGAAGCGCCGGAGTAAACAGCACAGCCAGAGAGTCCGCCAACGGGAGAAAGAGCTGAACCGTCGACCTGGAGAAAAGAAGTTCTTCTGGGGCTCCGTGGCTGTTGATACAACACAGAACGTGATTCGCAAGGAGACACGGGGCGCATAATTTATAATCATTGATTCTTTCTGATGTTTCCTTTAGACTAGGGAGACATGGGAAGGTCTTGCCGAACGTGTTGACCGGGACGGCTAGAAAACAAGATCCTCATTGGTACGGCATAGAGTCAGTCATTGACTCAGGATAGCGTTTTATCCGACATCGACTTTGCGGAATGAAGTACGAGGTTTTGGTTGATACTGGTAGGGCCTCAGCCAAAGTGTCCAAATTCAAGATGTATATAGAGACCTATCACTTAAACCCAACAACCTGGCCATCTGCGAAGGTATGAATACGTCGCAGATGAAACTATATGATAGCATAGAGAAACATCGCGTTTACTTTTAGGGTCTTTTAGGTAGAAAAGTTCTATACCACGATAGTAGACCGAGTCCGAAAGGTCTTTCAACGATATATACTTCAAAAGATCACTTTCAAACGTGTGAGCCCGTTTCTGTTTGCCTATGGATAAGTGGCCGGGTACGGAGGTGTCTTATAGAAGAATGGCACCGGGGCGACTCCCGGTAATGGCAGACTATAGCTATACTATAGCGAATTGGACGATCATACTTCTATACTGAAGAAACCTCGAATAGACCTAGTAATACCGGTAGAGCATATAGAAGGCATCTACATCTAAAGTATTGTTATCCTTCGTTCGTCGGGGAATTTTACTACACACGATGCCTTGTCATTTTCACTAGTCCCCATATTTTTGCCTTATGTAATTTTATACCCATGTCCAGGTGGATACCGCCAAGAATATCGGAACCGTGGTTCGTACGTCACCGTGTAACCCTGTTGGGCAGTTCTGTCAAAGGCGGAAACTCAACTCGACCTGCGTTTTGGCAAGGCCTACTACATTGCTCAGTCTCGAAAACCGCAGCCCATATCACCCAGTACCGAGTTCGGATGCGGGTGATTATATTGGGAGAGCCCGACACTTTCAATCGACACGCATTCTTGGCCAAGACAAGAACCCCTGCTAGTCCCGGTGCCTCGGAGTCCTCGGCAACATGAGCGCTGTTAGTCAAGGCGAAGCAGACCGGGTACTACAGCTCAAGAGTCGAGAGCGAGAGGCCCATGCATGCTACCCATGCAGAAAACGAAAGGTTAAATGTGACGGGTGCCAACCATGTCGTACCTGTCAGAAGCGGAAACACCCCGAGATCTGCACCTACAGTCTTTCACATTCGAGGCGCAGATCAGCTTCTCGCCATAGTGTCGCTCGCTCGGCTTCGCCCAGATCACCGGCCGTAGCAAGCAATCAACAAGCACGGCCTGATGATAGGTCGAAGAATTATGTTTATTCTGGTGACAATTCGGTTGCCTCAATCCTGCGCATGCGAGCATCGGACGTTAATGAATCGGTGGCCCGTGAGGTTGGATCTGTTCTTGGTCTGCAAAATACCTTCAGCAATTATACATTCATGAACTCGAAGACGCCACTTGAAAAGTGGCAGTCACTGCTGACTGTAATGCCTCAGAGATCAGAGGTCTTGAAGTAGGTTGCGAACAATTGAACAACAAAGGAATACGGCTAACCGGTTAGATTCTTCCACTTCTATCGTGTCACGGCATACCCATTCAACCCAATACTCGCTGATATAGACCGTTTTGAATCTGACTTGTGCGCCTATCTCAATGCCCATGCATCTGGTGAATTACATGACCCGGACAAGATCACTGATCGCTGGGCAACCGATAAGTCTATCGGCCATATCAGCCTTTTACTGGCAACGTTGGCAGCAGGGGCTCACTACTCCGATATTGGGTGTTCCGAACGATTCGAACTGTCAACTGACTTCGGTAAGCTGGATTGCACGCCCATCAAGCTTAGCTAACGATATCAGCCCGTCGTTCATTCCATGGTCTCCGCTTGGCCAATTTCCTGTTCCGGCCATCACTAGATATTATACAAGCACTGCTTATCTTAGGGAATACCTTGCAGAATATGGGACAGTCCGATGCCGCCTGGGCGTTACTGGGCACAACGATTCGACTAGCTCAAACTATGGGCCTGCACACTGAAAGAAGTACTGTTCACTGGCCTGATCATGTGAGAACGAAGGCCAAAAATCTTTGGTATGAAGATCGGACTACTATAGACATATCTTCTCGCATCACAGCTGACTTCCCACAGGTCAACAATTATCTGGCAGGATAGTTTACTGTGCCTTTGCTATGACCGACCGCCAATTGTCTCCGTGACAGGATGGTCTGTCGCTAACTCGTTTTTCGGGAGACAAGACTTGTCATTCGCAGAAGTAATGCACTTGCTCTGTCGTATCGGCTTAGACATCATGCGACCGGAAAACCTCAGCACCGCTGAATCTGATCGAGCATTGGAAGGGCTGCAGCGGCTGGATTATGCTCACCAACGCGGCCTACCATATCTTCGAACACGGGAAAATTGCACAACAATGCAACAACACCTCGAGCATCTAGCTCTTAGAATGCACACGTCCTTCTGTGTATCGGTCCTCTGCCGGCCGGCAATGAAGCAATCCACCCCGCAGCCTTTTCTCCACCAGACTGGCATTCTTCGGGATCGTGCCAAAGGAAGTTTGATCGATGCTTCCAGGGCATTTCTTGATTTTCAGGCTTTGAGTACTGTTCCATTGCGAAGCTGGTCAATGGTACATACAGTGTTGAGTTCGACCCTGCTTCTCTGCATCTGGGAAGAGACGCGCAATGACCCCGAATGCCGCAATCTTCAACAAAAAGTCATTGACGTCTTCTCATCATCCAATTCAAGAATAAGTGATGATGGTGCTTCCTTATCCGAAAGTGATAGTCAATGGTTGTCGGATCGTCACATCCGAGCCTTGGTGACCTTGCGGAGCGCCTTAGAACGAGAGCAGGAGACGAGCGCCACCGAAACGGAGAACTGGGCGGGAATGGCCCCGAATACGCTGCCGCAATTCGGTCCTGGGTAAGTTTCCTGTCTACGGTGAAGATGAATGCTCACATCTGAACAGGCCTGTTGGACCACCTTTGGACATGACCAACCCATTCGACGTATCTCCCGTCACGTATCTGGACTCGATCATGAACCGTAAGCCCGTTTTCCTAGTTTCGACAATAAAAGCTGACATGCCGCAGTTCCGATGTTTGATTATACACAGGAAAACGGATTTCTATGAAAATTTCGAACGTGATATCGTACGTGCGGTACTAATGGCCAGTTATAATCAAATTACACCTTCACAAAGTCCACAGTAATGCCGGCTTTTATGCCAATTTTCTTTTGTTAAGGAAAAGTCTCTTCTAAACTCCGTCGCGACCATCCGCGCAGTCCCCGGATCTCGGCATCGGGGCCTCGGATAACTTCACTCGGGGTCTCCAGAATCGGACCGATGCAGTATGCTTTGTTTCTCGGGCCATGCAAAACTCCCAGCAGGAAAATCTGTGAGACCTGGGTATTCGGCATTTTGCCACGCCACACATTAATATAAAACGAGCCAAGGTTCAAGCTCAGCCGTTCATCACACCAGTCTTCACAACTCCACAGTATACAAACCAAACCATCACTCAACAAGACCAAAACACCCTTCAAGAAGTCTCCAATCAATGCTCTCTCTTCTCTCCGGAACACACACCCCATCTTCCAGCCGACATTCTCCCGGAGGCAGCCCAACCGAAACAACAATGCCAATCACCGACCATGCCCCTCAACAAACGCGCCGCCGCCGCATCGTGGTCGCAATGACCGGCGCAACAGGCGCAATCCTCGGAATCAAAGCCCTCATCGCCCTCCGTCACCTAAACGTGGAAACCCATTTAGTGATGAGCAAATGGGCGGAGGCGACAATCAAATACGAAACCGACTACCACCCATCGAATGTCAAAGCATTGGCAGATCATGTGCACAACATCAACGATATGGCTGCGCCGATCTCGAGCGGCTCTTTCAAGGCCGATGGCATGATTGTTGTTCCATGCAGCATGAAGACACTCGCTGCTATTCATAGTGGCTTCTGTGATGATTTGATCTCGCGCACTGCGGATGTCATGTTGAAAGAGAGACGGAGGCTTGTGCTTGTTGCGAGGGAAACGCCGCTTAGCGATATTCATCTGCGTAATATGTTGGAGGTTTCTCGTGCTGGTGCGGTCATCTTTCCGCCCGTGCCGGCGTATTATATCCGGGCTGCGTCGGTGGATGATTTGGTTGATCAGAGCGTGGGACGTATGCTCGACCTGTTTGATTTGGATACGGGTGATTTCGAGAGATGGGAAGGATGGCAGGCGGAGAAATAAAAGTCGGGATCTGGGTTGATTCGTTTTGCGTAGCATTTGTTGGCGTTGTCATTGGGTAGGATAGACTGGTGCATCATCAATAAACTTCAACTTTGCATTCAAAAATGTACAGCACTTTCCATCAGCATGAGCTCTTCTGCCCCCTTCATCAGGCCGTGGCCTTAGTGCTAGTGATGGCAAGTTCAGGGTTTATAGTGAGTCCTGGGGATAGTCACATCCACCGGTAGATAACGGACAATATATCCTGGTAGTCAATACTGCAAAATATGGAGATCCCATTGAATGACAATAATGGCCAATGCGATCTTTGGTAATTAATATAACAAACAGTAGAATCCCAAGTACAGCATTAACTCTGACGCCATGTCCAAAGAAACAAACAAGAAGTACTCAACTCGAAGACTCCGATCAAACGACAACTGCAATCATCTTGAAGATATCATCTCCAGGAATAAGTCGCGCCAATCAAGATGCCCCATCACCAAAAAGACCCCTTAGTAGTCCGAAAAAGGTCGAACAGAGGTAGTCCCCTTCCCTCTGACAGCATAAGCGGTAGCAAGCGAGCTATAATCCAACGCATCACTAACAGGGAACTTCCCGGGATAACTCTCGACAGAGTAGTATTTGCTCGAGCGATTCATTTGCACCGTCTCGGAATCAATTCCCCCATCAATGGTCGCCCCAAATGAGACTGGCTGCTGCACCTTGATTGCAGTCGCTGGGCCAGGGTCACTGAAGTGATCTGCGACACGCGCAGATACAGACATAGGAACGGGGAAAGAGACATTCTGGACGAGCTGGGGCTGCGAAGCGTGCACTGGGACTGGAACCAGGTGTGGCTCGGTCCGTTCCTCGTCTGAGGGGAAACTGTCCATATCACGTGGGGAAACGGTCAGGGGCTGTCGGAAGATGGATCTTGCTGAGTTTGCGATCTTTGAAATGCTGCCTCGTGTGTTAGATCGGAGCTTGCGCACGGTTTGGTAGATGGGGGAGTTTTCCCGGGTATGTTCGGTGCCCGGCCGTGGGGTGGGAGTTTCGTGATCTGATGAGGAATCTGAGTCTTGGTGTCCTTCCTCTGGCCAGGGTGAGGTGGTGAGCAAGTTGGAGGTGGGCTGGGAGGTGGCGCGGATGTTGTTCTCGTAATTCAAAGCACCATTGCCTGATGAAAGGTACCACTGACGCTCTGTTGCTGTTGCAGAACTATAGGCTGAGAGTGGAACAGTGCCGAGGAGGGCATTGATAATGCTCGTTTCCGTACGATCAATGGCTTTCTTGAAGGGCGGATATTCGCGCTGTGTGCCCCAGAATAGTTGTGCGAGGTAGGAGGCTGCGTAAAGGAGTTGCAGCCAGAAGAGAGAACCGATGAGATGTATTGTTTTTAGGAGGGATATGGGAAATACTGCGAAGAGTTTTTGATCCATGCTGAAGACCACGACTCGTCTGTTGAAGATGTGGGTTGGGATTGGGACCTGTGTAGGAAGTCATGGCCATATACAATCGAGGAAGCTGCAATGGGAAGTACTTTGTAATAGGGAAAGAACCAGAGGCGACATCAATCGAAGTTGAATATCCCCGATCTAGGGTATCTACCTAATACTTCCCTCAGATCTGCTGGTTAACGAGTATACTCGAGCGAACGTGTCCACGGGAAACGCTAAACTGCGATGCTTATAGATCCCGCGGCTCCACCCGGCCAACTCCAACTCCTCCACCTCCTCAACCTCCCTCTGTTCATGTCCAATATAAACGCTGCTCGTTCCATCATGTCTGCTATTGCCTGCAAATATCTTCGTCCGCGGAAGTTCGCACCGCTGGGTTCTACCGGGACGTCGACTGCCCCCTCTCTTGAAGGGAATCGTGTTTGATGTCGATGGTACATTGTGGTGAGTCAATCTTTCACTTCCTACTTTATACGCGATATGTGCTGTAGTTATTTTCCATGCTGGAATGTTTGCGATTTGGGTACACTTTGGAGAAGTTGAGACTTGGTATCATATATATGTCTTCATGCTATTATGGGAAGTTGGCAGGAAATGAAGATTAAGGCATCAATCTGAGATTCAGGCAGAAACATACTTCCTATTCGGGGAAGTATGCTGATCTACTCCAGGTCAGACGATAACTCGATGCGGCCTGGGCTCTGGGACGTAGTTGATAAGTTTACATTATATCTTCCAGCCTTTCTGTCTTATTCTCTTGTTATCTGGCATCTTCAAGCAGGAAGAATTGAGCATCTCCGGTGATCCAATGACACCAAGCTGATTGTGTTATCAAGCCAACTTTGTACTGACTAAACCCAGCTAACATTGACTAGTTTGCCACAGCATCACATGTTCAGCGAAATGAGGTATGATCTACTGCCTAGGAGCCATTCAAATCCAAACCTCGCTGAAAGCTCCTCTAACAAACCCCTTACTATAGAGAAGCGCTAGGAATTGACCGCTCCATCGACATCCTGCAGCACATCCGCGGACTCCCCACCGAAGAACGTGCCACAGCCGTATCCAAAGTGCAAGCCGTAGAACGCCGAGCGATGGCCGACCAGCAGCCACAGCCCGGCCTGGTCCGTTTAATGGACTATCTCAAATCCCGCGGCTTACGACGGGCGCTCTGCACACGGAATTTCGAGTACGTTATAGCAATTAGCGCAATCAGGACGTACCATTGGAACCCTCCATGGATCCATTCAGTCCGGTTATGTGATGTACACACAGCGCTAACCACGACATTCGCATCTCTTAGAGCACCAGTCCAGAACTTGATCGACAACCATCTCGACGGCCATATCTTCCTGCCAATCGTCACGCGGGACACGCCCAATCTCCTGCCCAAGCCTGATCCCGCGGGCATCCTGCATATCGCGAGTGAATGGGGTCTTGCTAATGGTGAGAATCTGATCATGGTTGGTGATAGCATTGACGATATGACGGCTGGACATATGGCTGGCGCTGCCACGGTGTTGCTTTTGAATGAGCGGAATGTGCATTTGCAGGAACATCCGCATACGGATCTTTGCATCAGGCGGCTGGATGACTTGATCGGTATTCTGGAGGAGGGGTTTGTCGGGACAAGAGAGGATGATGAACATGGCGCGTGAGAAATGTACTCGCTGAAGTGAGGGATGATAGAATAAAGTGTCATTTAATCGTACATACATGCTCAGCCGAAACTGAGCGGAATCCTAGACACTGCGCTGTTTGCTATGTACATGGCTTTCGCCGAGATCTGATGCTCAAATTCCGAAGAGGTAAAACCCCCTTCTTACCACCCGCGGCCTCTGCCGCCGCCACGTGGTCCACGTGAGAACCCTCCTCCTCGTTGTGGTCCACGGCCTCGGCCCCCGCCTCTTGGTGGAGGAGGACCCCGTGGAAGGGGCGGGTTCGCACGTTTAGCTCCAACTCCGCTGGCGAACTTGATACTGCCGCGGGTATTGCCACGAGGGGCAGGGACGGGGCGTCCTCGGCCTCGGGATACGCGGGACATCATGTCATCGTCGTCTGGGGATGGAGGTCGAGACCATTCCCTGTCTCGGCCGCGGGATCGAGATCCGCTTGGTGGACGGGTCTCTCGCGGCGGGAGGACAGTGTTGAGGTTCGTGATCATGTGGGGGTCGATACCCTTCAGGGTAAACGACGATGAAGTTGTGCACGGTTCGCGTAAGTTGTTAGCTGGGCAGTCTCCCATAAGATGTTTCGCACTGCAGCAATTCGCACAGCAGATTGATACTGTGACTTGGTTGGAGTGAAGATCCCTGATTGGGAACTTCCATAGATAATCGCATTCGTTTTCCAGATGCTCGCTGCCACAGTAGCTACAGGGCACTTCGTATGCGAAACTGCGTAGCTTTGCACTGCATTGCGGCTCGTCGTGGCCACGTTCTCGGCATCTTTGGCATCGTCGCCAGTCGGGGCAGGTACTGCTTTGGTGCTGATTCCAGGCGCCACAGTGTTCACACTTCATATTTGAGGTTAGTACAGTGAAAATGACGTAACTAGAAGCAAGATAAAACATACCTCTTTTGCTGGGCAGACATCGGCCATATGGCCTTCACGTTGACATTCAAGGCAAGAGATAGGAAGTTTGAGATCGATATCATGGATGCTGCGATCAAAATAGACATACTTCGCAATGAGCTCAAGGTCTGTCTTGCTTAGGTCCACCAAAGCAACAGGCGCATTTGGATATTTGCTTGAGAAAAGCCGGAATGCTTCCTCTTTCGATCCAGGTCCAGATTGTGTAGATGCGCCTTTCAGATCTGAGTCTCCGGTGTTTGAACTATGCTGATGAGCTAGAGTGGCAGGGTCGTAGTCATTGGCACCGTCCATTCCCATCTTCTCCCCTATGTTCAACAGGATAGAGTCATCAGCTTCAGAACCAAGAGAATCTGAATCGTCTGTGTCACTCTTGGAGTCAATTTCTCCATCTTCCAACTCATCATCATTTTGAGATTGGTTGTTTGCTGAGGGCTTGTCGTCACCATTGGCCGAAACAGATGCACTGCGGCTGCGCCAAAACTTATCATTCACCGCTTCAAATTGACCAGGCTTGTCGTTTGTTGGCGCCGACCGTTTTCCAAGTGTAGTTCGCACTGCAGCCTTCCGACCCTGGTTCCAGCTAATTGCAGGCGCGGTGTTGCCGGCATGTGGGTTTGCGACGGTAGTTGAGTTCGCATCGGAATCGGAATCTTCACTTGAGGCTGAACTAGATCCAGAACTAGATGTGCTGTCTGGATCATCTACTGGCAAGGAGGTGGCACTAAATGCGACACCTTTTGGGACAAAGTCAGCCAGGTCTGAGTCCTTCTTATTTCTGTTGCGGCGTTGTCGCTTCGCCGGGCGGGTGCTGTCGTGGGATGCGGAGCGCGAGGTGGAACGTGGATTCGAGCGAGTGCGCGGGGCGCCCACCAGGGCTGTGCGTGAATCCGCCTCTTCGTCTGAGGAATTTGCCATTGAGGTCGTACAATTCGGACAAAAGTATTGGACCAAAGATCGTATGAGAAGTCTGCAAGGATCAACAGTAGAATTCGGGTCGCCAGAATATTTCACGGTAGACTGTATCGACCATTCGCGCAATTCTTGAACTTGCGAAGTATACGGTAGAGATCTATGAGGCGATAAGCCATAAAGTCCCTTGATTTGCATTCCGATAAGCTTTTTGATACTTCTACTGTAATATATACCTAGGAATAAAACTATAGGCTGGCGTTTTCTTTTTGATTTCCCCAAATAAATCAGTACAGAAGCACTAGCGGACCTCGTTGAGGCTGTATACAACCGAGGCATACGTATAATAAGAAGCATAAAAGCGCAAAAAAAAAAAAAAAAAAAAATACAACATCTATAGCTCTAAGGCCAACCTTTGAATCCAACGGTCTGTTGATCAATATCAACATGCTCTCGACATGCTCTCGAGGTGATATAGACAGCGGGTAGACTACTCTTTGATCCCGGGTCACTCTCAACATGCGTATATGGTTTCATCTATGTACTAATGACAGCTTGCATAATAAGTGAAAATGCTAATTCCAAGAAACTAATCATTATTCACTCTTCAGACTGGGCGTTGTCTTAGGCGCAAGATCTACCCGTGAAGTATAGCAAATCGAGGAGATCGACGCCAAGAGTGGGGTTGATGCCGTCTTCTTATATAGTCTCCCAAGTGTGAAATGTTAGTATAGATTATGGATCATTAGGTTGAAGATTCAAAGTACTATCGGCTATCTATGAGCCACTGCCGGGTGAAGGCTCACAGCCTAGAGTCATTCTATATGCTCTCTTAGGTCTATCAAATTAGGGCTCTCATTGACCAATTACCGCAAGTTGATTACAAAATTGAGCTGGCGAACTAGCTAGTTAGCACCAGCTCTTAGTGGATGAAGCAGCGGCCCATTTACTTTTCTTCGCCCATAGCAGGCAATGCTACTTGGAAGCACAGCAATGCCAAATGTTGGACGGAATCCTAGCCAATGCTCCCGCCATCAACTGCTTCATTTTATGTCAGTCGAGTACTGGACGTGTCATGCAGAATGAAGGCATCTATCTACTAATAGGATCTGTGTTTCTATAACAGCAGGTGACCTTCCATGCATCTAAAGACATCTAAAAAGAAACCGGACGGCAAACCCGCGACAATTAGCTAGTACAATATACGATTCCCCTGCAGCTCTATTAAGCCTTTCGAATACAATCACTGTGTACAGCCAGGACGACAGTCATGCACCGTGTCCCATCACCATGATTCGGCTCTAAGATTACTGCATCCATCTGTAGCCTTTTCACTCGGGACCTTCCCTATACACTTGTTGTTATAATGAGATTGGGGACTCTTCACTACGCAGACATATACAGCTCTGAGGTTTGAAGGTATAATTGCAAGAATATTCGGCTGATTACGCGGCCTCTGTCTTTGGCCGCATAAGACTATTAATACGATCCATATTTGGCCTAAGATGATATTAGGGGTATTAGATGTAGGAACACTCTCATGTGCTTCCTCCAGATGTTCCTTTTACATGTTCGTTTCAGGTGTATGCAAAGGGGCAACATAATCAATTTGGTGTCATAGTTGAGCGAAGGTGGCCCAGTCCTATATTAGCCTGTTTTATAGCCATGGATGTCTCAGACGTATTTGCCCCATAAAAGGGAATACCAACGATAAGAAATATTTCAAGAAATCCTCATCAAACCAGACAAAAGGGAATCAATCATCAGGGATCTTCCCCTTTATTGGATCCCTAGTATAAAGTACATGTATAGTTCTAGTCCTTTCGGGCTAGATTCCGCACATGCATACTGTACATCAGCCAATGATGCATTTGCCTCTACTCCGTCGTAGGCCAATCTAAAAGGTAAGAAATAGATTAATAAGGGAAAAAATAAAGTCAATCTAATTATAGAGGGTCTAATGCAAAGTAAAAAAGGATAGTCTTAAGCCCAAAAGGAAAAGAAGACAATCAGAGAGCTCTTCCGCACCCCGTGACCACAAGCCGATCCGACCGGCAAACTCCAGTCTGGGCCGTGCCACCTCATCCCCACGCTCCTTTTCATTCTTCTCTCCTTCTCTCCCAACTTATTCTTTTTGTCTTTTGGAAACCGTCAAGCTGGCGTCCGACAATTCAAAAGTGTCTTCCCTGTTGGCCCCTCGTGGCATATCCTTCCCTCCGGATGTTGACACAGGGCCGCAGCGGTTATCTCCAAGCATGACCTCAAAACAAGGCCGCCGAAGGCGATCCAGCAGTCTTATCTACCAGGAGCCGGCCGAGTCTATCGAGCATACCAGTGATCAGGCCGCATTGCCAAATCTGAATGCAAACTGGGTGAATGCCAAGGGTGAGTGACAAAAAGCTGATGGAGAACACATCTCAAGCTAGAGAAATGGAGAAACTGAGGACTAACGTGGAACTTCATTTTTGATTGTAGGTGCCTGGACCATCCATTTCGTGTGTATCGCCGCACTCAAGATTTTCTATGATATCATCCCGGGCGTCTCGCAGGAAACTTCATGGACCCTCACCAATATCAGCTACATGTTCGGATCTTTCCTCATGTTCCACTGGGTGCGGGGCATCCCGTTCGAGTTCAACGCCGGTGCCTACGACAATCTCAACATGTGGGAGCAGATCGACAATGGCGACCAGTACACACCCGCTAAGAAGTTCTTGCTCTGCGTGCCTATCGTGCTCTTCCTCCTCAGCACTCATTATACCCATTTCGATTTGACCCACTTTACTATCAACTTCCTGGCCACATTGGGAGTGGTAATTCCCAAGCTGCCTTTCGTATGTTATATCTACTCGGAGCCAGACGAAACTCATTTGCTAACTTTTTGGCTGCAGTCGCATCGGTTGCGAATAGGTCTCTTCTCCGATATACCCGAGGAGTCATAGTGGCTCCCATTTAATCTTTCCTTTTCTTTTTCTCTCTCTCCACTATCCATGTTGGCGTATACGCGGCCTTGGTTTCCCGAGCTTTCTCGCCTTCCTCTCCTTTTCTTCATAAAAGGCCTTTGCATTGCGAAAATGGTTGGCAGGGGTTGAACCGTTCTTGGCCACCACGCATTCTGTTTCTTTTTTTTCTTTTCGTCAGCAAATATGAAGACGCAGAAGTCACTGCGAACCAGTCCAGATTCCCATCCTTCCAGTCTGCCTAGGCAGCTTATCCTTGTCTAGATTTCCAAGTATCCAAGCCCTGCATTTCTTACCTCGAATGCTTCCACTTTTTCGGCTCCCTGCTATGACTTTGACATCTGGGGTTGTACAATGTAAGGGATGAATGTATCTTTGCAATCTATGCACATGGAAGTATTGAATCAGGCCCTAGTATGCATATAGAGCTTTGATCGGGTAATGCAGGTCAATCTCTTGGCTGGGGTCCATGCGGCTATTGCATCATAGGACTCGAATAAAGATGAAGTATTTGTCGCTTCTTAGCCGTCGAATTTTCCAGTTTCTGTACTCGGAGGATATACGACGTAAACAAAGGAGAGACAAGGTGGGATATATCTCCGGGCCTACATACCTGACCTGAGGATTTGGGTTCAGACTCCTTGATACTTCAAGTAAGCCGATCACAGGGCCTCGGGGCTCGTCATGCAATAACCTCGTCAATTCCCCATCAACTGCGCCTCAATATGTGCCTCAGGTCCTCACAGAGCAAGAAATATCCACAGTTCATTGTCTGTATACTTTCCACCGCCTTTGTTTCCGCCTCGAAACAAAGAAGTTCAATCTTTTTATAAAATCGATTAACAAAGAATCTCTTAGTGAGATGACTACGGTATTATCCTAACGTACCTCTAGAATCCACTCTTGGTGCCTTTCTTATGCTCTTTAATAATGCCACATATATCAGCATCCAACTGCCTACTGTTCTGCCGGACATACACCTCTGTCAACACCCCATACGCCATCTCCGCGTCTCCTTATCGATAAGCGCGTTACTGCCAGCTCAAAATGTATCTTTTCAGCTGGCTTTTCACAAACCCCCCTCTGGCTATGGCGACCGTGGACGAGGTACCATATCGGTCACCTGAACCCCTTCAATGGGAGCTGGCTCGACAGACCGAAATTTTCCTCGAGGATAGCCTATGTATGTTCTTTTTCCCCGTGCTTTGACGCGCGTGGGGGAAACCCTCAAAGAGCCGCTGCTAAATAAATTTCCGCTTTCTCAATAGGGCCCCAAGCATATAGCCTTCTCTTCAATGTCCTTGCATCAGGCACTATCTCATCAACAAAGGCGGTAATCCCACTGCCGCAACATCTGGCCGTCGCAGCCACGATGCTCGTGCACCCAAGAACAACAACGCGCGCCGAGTCGGAGTACGAAAAAGAAGCACCCAAGGCAGCTTTGCGATTTCTACGACTGACGAATTCCCTTGTTGGTCCCACGGATGCAAAGTTTAATCTCGCTTTCGGCTTTACCCAGTTTGGATCTTCGCGACAGGGTAGGCGGCGTGCGGAAAGCCCCATGCTCGTTGAGCATGACAATCCTGATACCAGGCCTCTGAATACAAAATTCAACCAAGCTGCTTCGGTGTGGCACTGCGCAGAGGACTTTTGGCACGCTGTCGGTTGGGCATTTAATTGTTCAGTACTTCATCCGGCCCGGTGGGAGCGCTGGCAAATATGGCTCCAGTTCATGTGCAATGTACTCGAAGATGATTGGAAAGAGCGCGAGAAGAAATACCAAGAGGCAAAACAAAACCAAACGGATACCTCGGTTTTGCCAGAGAAGTCAGGGAGGTCAGAAAGGGAGGCCTCGCAGGGCGCTGAACCGATCAAGGAAGAAAACCACACGGGCAAAAAGCCCAAGATGAAGACAGTGAAGGTGACAGATGACCTTGGAATCTTCCGAGAAAGTCTGATCTTCCGTTACATCGCCTCAAATACCACAGCTGGGCGGAACCGCAGAATCATGCGCGCAATCTTTGCCAATGGCAAGTCAAATCTCGGCGAGTTCAAGGAGGTATTCAAAGATGAACTCAGAATTCCCGTTGCCGACCAAGAGTTGCATAACACCAAGAAGAGGGCAGGTGACATCAACCTCGACAAGGATGACTATGGCGACTACCAGAACCATTCAGACGAGGATTTCGAAGCTGATCAAAGCTCAACCTCGGTATCACCTCCAGCCAAGGGGTCGAATGCTAAGCCACGACGTAGCAAGCGAACGCGACGAGGAACGCGAAATGCAATGGATGAAGCCACAGACCCCATCAAGATGGCCAAGAACAAAACACCCTCCCAAGAAAACAGCAATCTAGCCCCACTAGGCGGCTACACCTCCCTCGCCCTCCGCCAACAGCTCCTCAGCATCCTATCCAGCGTCTCGGAAAAGCTGCCCCGACACTTCATGCCCCTGGACGACCTTTACGACCTGTTCGTCGAGAATATCCGGGACCTTTCCCTCCCGATATTCCAACAATTTATCAGTCCCTCCAACCTCCCACACCTTCTACCCGAGGCGCACTCTACTCTCTGCGAGCTCCTACTCTTCGTCCTCCGCGAGAGCTCCGCCCCCCAGCTCCGATGATAATTACCTTACCCAGGCCAAGCTGGAGAAATGCTTCCTCCCGTACGCAGCGGCTACCCCAAGCGTCGGGAACAATGCCAAAGTCTCCATTCTGCTTGAGGCCTTGATGACACTATTACATAAGAACAAGATGCTCTCTGTGACCCCGTCGCTGGCCGAAGCTGTCCAGTCCGGGATTGCGCGTCGTGAGCAGGCTAGTCGTGATCGGAACTCGGTGGAATGGGCTTATTTGAAGGAGAGTGGGTTTAGGATGAAGTTTATGGTCGAGCATATCTTACCATGAGCCTTGCCGCGGGATCAGGGAAGGCGGGTGTTGTGGTAATGATGTTCATGATGACAATGATACTTAACGATCGGGTTTCGAGTCTATGGGCGTTTATGGAGGGGTTGAATGCCCTTTGCATTTTTCTTCGGATTGGATATATTTGTCGTGATATATAGTTAGCTTAGTGACCATGGAGTACCTGTACTGTCTATTAGATGCCAATACTATCCTACGGATGTGCGATCAATCTATAACTCGGTGTCTGCTGAAAAGTGTTTATTATAGAACCTTGAGTATAATCGCTATCTACAACCACATCGTGTGAAAGCAAAGGAAAGCAACGGCCTGGAGCGGGAATCATAGCACGCAAATAACGGGATAGTCCACCAAAGCAGAAATGATAATAGGTTTTCTGCTTCAATGATGATAGAGACAGGGGAAATGGAGCTTCAAAGGAGGAAAAACGAATAGTAAGAAAACAGAAGGGACGAGGAATCAAATAAACAAGAACCCTAGGTTGAATAGGTAGGCCCAACAAATTGCCAACACAAGTCAACAGTTTATCGCGGCGGCCGGGGTCCAATAATTTGACGTCTAGCACCGCCAACACCAAGGCCAACACCGCCCCGGTTCTGATTATCACCACCCATATAGCCATACTGATGAACATCCCAAGACTGGCCGGGTCCCGAGCCTTGCGAGCTATCTTTGCTGCCACGCTCGGCCGCAGCCGCCGTTTGCTTCTGGTTCTCAGCCCACTCCTCCTGGCGCGCCCGTTCGCGCTCCATCTCTCGTTCCAGAAGAGATTTGGACGCCCAGCCGCCGGCCTTGGTCTTCTGCTGTGAGGCTGCGCGGCGGCTATTCTCGGCGTCGACTTCGGAGGTTGAGGTGTAGTCTTGGAATCGGTGGGTGGCTGGGGCTGGGGATGCGGGTGCTGGGTTCGAGGAGAGGAAACTATCAACGCGACTTTCGTGGCCCCGGTTGGCGTTGTAGGCTACTGGGTCTGGAAGGGGCCGAGGCGAGGCGGGTAGGTCCCTGGGAGGGAGTGCTGGCGTTGCAGAGAAAGATGTTGGCTTTGGCATTGGAAGGGGACGAGCGGGCGGTGCTGGTGCTTGCTCCTCGGTGGGGTTGGGTTCCTCGGCCTCAGAAGTAGAGGGCATATCCTGCGTGTTCTGCCACTCCGTACGGAGGAGTCGTCGTTCTTGTTCGAGGGAAGAGAGATCGTAGCTAGGTTTGGGGGAACTGGGCGAGGGCGACTTTGAGTGCGAGTCTGAGGCTGATCGCCAGTCTTTCCAGACTGGGCTTCCTGGCGTTCGGTCTGATACTGGCGCTCCCGCTCCTTTGCCTGCTGTAGCTCGCGTTCGAGCTCTTTGATGCGGCGGCTTTGGGCTGTTTCCTCGGCCGGACTTGCTCCGGCGACATCACCGACCTGGTTGGAGGTCTGGTACTGGCTTAGGAACTGACCATTGAGACGGATATCATGCACGCTTCGTCTCTGTTGTCGCTCCTGCTCAAACCGCTCTTCGGCTTCCTTTTCTTCCGCCATACGTCGCTGCTCTTCCGCTTCCCATTGGCGTTTTTCATCATCCCAGCGCTTCTTTTCTTCTTCAACCTTGAGACGTTCTTGTTCCCTTACGCGAGCAGTCTCTTCTTCCCATCGGCGCTCCTCTTCTGCCTTAGCACGAGCCTCCTCTTCTGCAATCTGACGCTGGTGTGCCCGCTCTGCCTCTTCCCTCTCTGCGTTCTGTTGACGAATCCGTTCATCCTCTTCCCGCCTGCGCTTCTCTTTCTCTGCAAGACTTGGCACAGCAGGCGCAGGAGTGGTGATCTGCCGGCGAGCGCCAAATGCAATCCCTTGATTCCCTTGGCTCGCTCCCCCCATGTAGCCATATTGGTGAATGTTCCAAGCAGGGGTGGTATCCTGTTCATCTCCCTTCTTGGCCCAAGTACTGTATGACCCGGCGGGTTTCGCAGGGCTATCGGTTCGAGATGGAAGGGTGGCTCTTGCATCCCCGACATTGCTAGAGGAGCGGGCCGATCGAGGTGAGTATGCTCCGTTGCTTGAACCCGTCGCATTTGGGCTGATGACACCGCGCTTACTCTGTGGACCAACAGTTCGGGGGAATTTGTTGGGCGCAAGGGCATTAGCCCGCCGACTGAACGCTGCCAGACATTGGAGAACCTGCGCCGGATCCTTTCCTTCGTAGAGATCAACAGTCAGGAAGACATCGTGCGGCGGAAGGTTGAGCGGGGGCAATTGGCATGCGCGCAAGAAATGTGAAATGTTCTCCATCTGTACAAATGGCGCGGACAACTGCTTATACTTCACGCCCGGTGACACAGCGAGGTTTACCAGCCTTGTAATTAAAGGAGTTAGCTAGGGGTCCAGACTCATTGATGCTACTTTAAAGTCATAAACACTACTTACTTGCAAAGAGCAACGCCATCTTTCAGGCCTTCAAGCAAGTCTGGCGATGGCAGTTTCTCATGCAGCACTTCCTCAATCCAGTCGCGTACCTCCGCGGCTGCCTGCGGGGTATAGCGGGATAGGCGCATATTGCGCAAGTCCTTGTCCAACGAAGTCACTGAAGCCATATTGAGCGTCGGATAATCGATGCTCTATTGTTAAAGTGTAGTTAGACTGTTGTTGCCACTTGGTATGTATCCCTTTACGGGTGCCTGATCGGCCCTAACGGTGGCGGGTGTTGGGTAGCAGAAGGAGGATGTTCCGTGATACAATTGGAAATGATTGGATGAGGAAAATGCTTCAATTACTAGAAGTGTAAAGTTCTTCTAGTAAAGTTGCAGAAATAAGAAAGGGAAAAAGGGGAAAAAGGTCGAGAGATGGAGAGAAGAGGAATGGAATGTCCGGGCTGTGTTTATCCCCCCGATGACGTTCCTGATAGCCCGCCCCGATCTTTTTTTGCCTCTTCTCTATTCTCTACACTCAACGATGGTTAACAGCTTATGGTTCAAATGGAAGAAGCTTCGCCTGCCCTGGCGGAAGTCCTTCTTGGTCGGTCAGTATCTGCTTTCTGTTTTTCCCGTGGCGTCTCCGTGTCTCAGTCCCGCTAACCGTCTCTTAGGTGAGGATCTCGCCGGAAATACCTACTGGGAGTTCAAAGATGTGATGAATGCAGCTCGATTCCGTCGCATTGTTCGATACGACCCCAAGACTCATTTTAGTGACGTTCAAGTGACACGTGAGTTCTGTCGGAAGATGCAGGCTCGGGCTTGGATCGCATGTCTCTACTCCGGGTTCAAAGGGGAATGAGACTGTTGAAGCACAACTAACATGTTATTTCAACACAGCGCAATGGCACCAATGGCTGCGACATGTCCGACAGCATCCTCCGAGCATCCAGGAGCAGCAGCAGGATCTTATCCGGCAAGCGCAAATCAAACAACTCGCTCGACTCGCGGATGAGCGCTGGGCCAGCAAGGCCTCCTATCTCGATAAGCCCAAGACTCAGCAACAACCACCAGCAACCCAAATCGATGAGGCTACTTTGAGTCAGCCCGCCAACGCTGCTCCTGCACAAAAGGCACCAGCTTCAGCCACAACCCCCGAAACAGCACCAAAGACGCAGAATGAGGAGGACCCGTGGGCGAAGGCGAAAAATACCAACCCAGGCGAGGAGTGGCAACCTGAAGCGTGGTCTCCTAGTTCCAAGCGGTGAAAGGTGATATCGGCTTTTTTTGGTCATTTCTTCGCAATGCTATATGAGCTTGACTTTCAGAGATATGTGCTAGAAAGCAGAGAAGGTCGTCGCCCTGCACCATTGGTAAAAGGCATCTCCCCGGTCATAGATGGTATCGAGGCTGTCTCATGCTCGAAGAGTCCAAAGACTCCACCCGCGCTCCTTGTTGTATGGGGGTAACTAGAGGTTATTTTGCACTGTGTTCGACCTCTCAGGTCATAAACAATGTGGCCCAAACTGTCTCGGGGGGTTCAAAATACTCAAAGCCATATCGATTGGCACTTGTATAGTACACTACTACATATGTATGCTTCTTCAGTATCTAGCATTTTCCACTCAATCTTACCATTAAGATCTTCTCGGTCCTTGCAACTATACTAACAGTAAGCCTAGTGACTACGCAAACATATAGTTCTTTTTTTTTAATATTTTCAATTTTCGTACTCTAACATATAAACATCCCTTTTTTTGTTTTTTGTATTTTCCATGCTGCAGCGCAAGTGTCATTCCAAGACAAGCAAAGACATCGCAATAAACCAAAAGCAAGTAAATCTTCCCCTTTTTTTGTGTTTTCCAATTTTCCACACTTGTTGCAGCATAGGCACATCTCAAGCTCGTAAGAAAAGCAAGGATATTGCACCATTTTTTTGGTCTTTTTGTGGTTTTTCATAGCTTTCGCCTCAGCAATCTTCCAGCTCAACAATGAAAGTCATGGCAAACATCAAGGCACAGGAACAATTTCAAAGAACAATAGAGCATAGCAAAAGGGTATCGAACTCCAGATTCCGGAATGATCGGCAAAAATCGGCAAAAATGGTCAAATGTCAACAAGAAAAGTAGAAATGATAACGGTCAAATTAGATGTAGACCATGTTGTTTGAGCAATGGCGCGAGATATTCAAGTTATCACCTTCGAATTTATCCGAGTGGACCTGCTGATTATTGTCATGGTAGATAGCCAACAGATACTTCCGGCCACGATCACAGAACTTGTCAGCCAGGAAAGCAGGAGTGCTGTAACTGATCGAGCGAGTAGCCCGGCCCATCATGTAACAGATGTTGTGAGTAACTTCCTGCAGCACATCAACGGGCTTGCGGTCCGGATTGGCTTTGGAGTTTGTGAAAATCTCATCGTGGATGACAATGTAGTGAGCTGGACGAGCGGAACCCTGGAGCGGAGCCTGGGCTTGCAGGTAGAAGTCCCAGTACATAGGGCGGGTTACTCCGCGGTCAACAACACATCCGTTGAGTGGGTTGGATGTTCTATCTTGGTCCTTTGCGTTGGTAGGATAGAAGCGCACGTTGTGACGTTTTCCACAGACAACGATGGTGATGTTGGGCATGGGTCCACGGTATACCGCTTTGGCAGCAGCTTGGATCTTTGGAAGTTCCTCCATAAGGACCATGTTGTATTGACCCTCGCTAACACCGTCACGGTACACGAGAATGTTTTGGGGCAAGTTGCCACTGTTGTTCTTTTGCCACAAGTGCAGCCGGCCAAGCATCATATCCTTGAGGTGTACAACGTGTTCTTGACGGCGCATCTGGGCTCGAACCTCGCCGGGCCATTGTCCCATACGATAGTCAATGGAGGCAACAATGGAAGCAACACTGGGGAAGACCTCCGGGTCTGCACTCGACGGGTGAGTGACATCCAGGCCAACGACCATGGTGCTCTTCCCTGCACCAATGAAGCGTGCGTTCGCAGGCTGTAAGAGTTGATTGCATCCTCCCATTTTCAAATTGACCTTCATGGCGTTATTACTCCAGTATTGCTCATTGGACCTGAGGACCTTGTCATACAAAATGCAGTGGGTAAGGATGCCAGTCTTAAGATCTCCGGCATACTTGACGTAGTCAAAGTTTTTGCCTTCTGTGGTAGGAAGCACAACAACCAAAAAGGGATACGACTTGTTCGCGAGATCTTTGAACTTGTCTTTGAGCAGACTTCGATTCTCTCTATCATCCACGCCGAGCATGACCTCGTGGTGCGGTTTATCGAACGGCGGAAGCGTCAAGCCATGGTCACGCATTTTCCGGTAGAATCCGTCTATATTGGGAATAGGAGTGTCTGGCTGCTTCATACCGCGCTTCCGAACCCAAAGAACGGTCCATTTGCTGATGCTAGCGCACTGGGCAAATTTTGTGTTGACCAAATTCCACGAGCCATTTCGAGGGTTAGTGGTCTTTCTGCCGCCATAAAGCAGATTGGGGGGATTCAAAATTCGTGCAGGTACAGTGATCATCTCCTTGCCGGGCTTGATTCCTACCGCCTTGGTATGTCCTCCGGAGATTCCCATGAGGTTCAGTCCTTCGGTCATAATGGAGTCATAGTTCTGAGGAGGACGGCGACAGCTGAACTTGATCATGTTCTGTCGTTGGATGAGTCCTAGCTCTGCCGTGCAAGGTTGCCCGGGGAGGGCTTCGCAAAGCTCCGCAGGAAGGTAAACGGGACGGTCAAGCGTCCCAACGTTCAAAACCGGCATTTGTCCTTCCCTCCGCAGTGGCATATTGTACTCTGTTATTTCTTATTAGCAAACTGTACCACAAATATTGACAGAGAGGTAGCAAACATACGCCTCTTGAAGTACTCGGCAACCGTCACGTATTGTCCCTTCTTCTCATCTCCCATCCAGAATTCCACGTTCTTCGCACTAGCTGCGATATGTGAAACCTTCGGGGGGTGGTGGCCCTTGCATCCGTCCTTAAGAGTGGCAACTCCGAGGATTGTTTTAACGGGTTTTTCATTCTCCCCAGATCCGTTCTTCCGAGAATTCAGATGCAGGACGTGCACTTTCAAGCCCTTCAGGACCCGGTTCAGGAGACCCGTATCTTTTCCGTGGACAACTGCGAAGTCATCGATTATTTGGGTCAGCAAACATGGACGGAAGAATGCACCGTGGCTAACGTTCAAATTGAGGAAGATTCGTCCAGCCCCAAGACGGACACTTGAGTAGTAGCCACGAATTGCTTCGAGGCCACCATTAATGTCCATCGACTGTTTTCCCCTGCCGATCCGGAAGAATTTGTTTCGGCTTTTGCCGATGATGACGACGCCGGGATCTCTGTAGGCGTAAGCACTCATGAGAATGTTGAGCACTCGGAGACTGGGCGCTTCATTCGGAACTTCCTCTCGGTGATTGACATCCTCAAGGTACGCAAGGATTTCAGCTGGAGAATAAGCGTTTTCAAACGTCAAAGTCGCCTCCCAAGGGCCGGTGTACGCTTTCGATGTCCCACCTCCGTCGCCCATGGAACAATGGAATGGCAGTCGATCCTCGGGGAGTCGCTCAGTCGTAACAATCTCAGTGGCTCCATCAGTGGCAACGCCGATTCCTTGGTTGAAGAGAGGGTATTGGCGGAACATGCTCTCAAGAATGAACTTTTGCTGTCCTTTCTTCGCCTCGGGCTTGATCTTCAGCCGATAAGAATGGAACTTGATGTTCGGCTTGAACTCCATGGGGAAGAAGTTGGCACGAAGCACAGTTGGACGACCTTGAGTACCATAGCCAGGACGCCGAGCCAAAGAGTTGGATTCTGGACTAGCCTTTGCTGACTCTGTAACGAACTTGTCCTCCAAGACCTGGATTCGCGCGCTGGGAGCTTCAAACGGGTCTGTCAACATTCTGCACGCGTGTTAGATATGAGTTTCTCCTGATATAGAACATATAAACTTACCCAGAGGGAGGTTCAGACCCGCCACGTCCACCACGACCACCGCCACGGTCACTGCCACGGTCACTGCCACGGCCCCGATCACCGCTGTAACCGCGGTCACTGCCACGGCTGCTTGAGCCACCATCGCCGCGGCCTCGGGAGCCGCCACGATCACCACCACCACGGCCGCCTCGAATGGGCAGATCACCGTAGCCACGACCAGACATTTTGGCGAATGTCTGTTGGAGAAAACAGGTAGTCGTAAAGGTAGAAAATGATGAATCGAACTGCAAACTTTGCTTGTATTTGAGGAAGTAGGGTAAGCGACGACAAGGACTCGAAAACCCCAGTTGTTTGGGTATTTCCAGATAGGTATCGAAGACAGGAAGAACAGAGGAACAATTTCGAAACAGGACAAGCGCTATCTTGTCTTTCGCAGGGTTCTTTTTTCAAAAAGGAAAAAGAAAAGTCGAGTTTGGCTTCGTTGGTCTGTGATTATGCGTCAATAACAATGAACATTGGATTGCCGAGATGCATGAAGATAGTGATGTGAAGACGGACCGATGGAGCAGGGAAATGGGCAATGTAGGGCATGCAATGCAATAAGGCAAGTAGCCCAACCCACAGCCAAGAGTGATGCCAATGGCAATGCCAGTGGAGATGGCGATGCAATAAAGATGCAGGATAGAACGCAGTGATAGAATATCTCATGCAGGGAGGGATGTGCGTAGAGATGGAGGATGGTGCAAGGGAAAGGGTTTGAAGGAAGAGAAATAGAAATCAAGGGAGACCAGGAAATAGCAAATGTGTAGCAGCAAATAAGAATAACAGAATGAGCCAAGGGCAGCAAGTGAAGGCTGAGATGCAAGCAAAATACCTGATCTTAGTGAGATGGCAAGTGAAAGAAGGGTGTGTTGCAGGCTAGGGCTTGGGGTAAAAGATATGTAGCAATCCAGGAGTAAGAAGTGATATGTGGTTAAAGCAATAAGTGATATGCAAGTGAGTGCAAATGAAAGATAAGTGAAAGATTGGTGAAGATGAAGGTGAGGTCAATGCAGATGCATACATAGCAACATATGTATGCAATGAGAGTGAGATATGCAGAGAGAGAGGAGTGGCTCACTCCAGAGGTACTCGCATGCAGTAGAAGGGCATAAGGGGCCTCGGTGTGTAAGGAAGCAGAGTGTATACTCACCAAAGCAGTCTGTATGTATCGTGGGGAGAGAAGGAAGAAAGAAGAAGAAGAAATTGCTCGGGCTGGTATTTATAGTCGGCACCTCCGGAGCATGAAACGCGCGTTGGTAAGTTTCAAGGTCATAGATACGTAGGACTTGGTATGGAGGACTCAGTATGGAGGACAGTATGGAGGACTCAGTATAGAGGAATCTGTATGGAGGAATCTGTATGGAGGACTCAGTATGGAGGACTCAGTATGGAGGACTCAGTATGCAGGACGCAGTAGGAGGACTTTCAGTATAGGGGACTCAATTTGGGAGACTCGGGATAAAGAGTAGAGTTAGCCGAAAGTCACAGTAGTAATGATAGTAGCAGGATAAAAAGGAAACGATGAAGCTCACCAGTTTGGTAAAAGAACACCCGTGCCTCAAATCCCCTAAGCGCGAAAAAGAAAAAGGGAAAATAAGTATCTACAGCAAAGGCCGGATAGTCACAAAGTATTATGAATTAGATATCCACAGAAGAGTCTAGATATTAGAATAGTCTAACATTTTGAGGGTGCAACCACCCGGGCCCAGGCTTGAAAGCAAAACCATAAACTCCAAAAGCAAACCAGATATTCCCAATGATATAACCATAAAACACCGGCTGGATAAAACGTAGGACAGAAAAGCAGAAAAAGAAATCAAATCAAAAGCAAGCTTAACAGAGAACAGCTTCGAGAGCTTCGACGTCGCCGCCAGCGCTGCGCACAGCCCTCAATGCGGCTTCGCTCAGCTTGCGACGTCTATCGCGGGCTTCTTGCTCGCGGCGAGCCTTGGTCTTGGAACTGCCGGAGGGGGCAACTCCGGTCAGGATCTTCTTGCTGTCGTGAGCGGTAAAGTTGACGAACGATACGCTGACAGACTTGTTTGAGCCCCGGGACGAGGAGCCAGATGCCTTAGCGGGCTTGGGGGCATTCATGCTCTGGCCGGAGAGCTTACGGCTGTGAGTGCGGCGATGAGTGGGCTTGGAAATGGATCCATTGCGGGTATCCCTGGGTGATGTGCCGGCCTTGGGGGAGAGAGATGGTGAACGAGAGACGTTGTGGACTTGGGAGGTGTTAAAGGAGGTGTCGAATTTTTGAGGGGTGGCAGGGAGCATATTAGATGATGAGAATGAGTGGTCCGCCGACATGTCATAGGAGGGATTGAATTGGATCATTAGTCCTCCTTGCATCATGTCATTTTGGCTTCCAACGCTTTGCATGGTGCGGACAGGTGTAGGAGATGTGAGGTAAGCGGCCTGTTGTTGAGCGACCCGAGAAGGCATGGGAGACCACCATTGAGAATCCTGGCCTTGGAGGTCTGGAGTGAAAGAGAGAGATGAGGCATGAAGAGGGTCGGATTGCCAAGAGGAGAGAGAATGGGGGTCGGATGAGTGAGACGAAGAGAATATATCATCTGCGGAAGAAGGGCTGGAGTTGGTCAAGGAGGAAGAGCTTGGCTGAGCAATGTAGTGCTGTTGTTGCCGTGCTGACATTGCGATATTCGGCGATGGCATTGAAACTGAAGGAGACTGTTGGTATAGTCTTGCGTCGTACTGGGGAGGCCTCTCTGCTGAGTCTCCATGCTGGTTCATGATTTGTTCGGTAGACATGTTCTCATGCTGAAGGAGGACATCCGATGGAGGAGGTGACAGCGGCAGACGATCTTCGGAACCGTGAAGACTGAAGTTCTGAAGTCGCTGGGCCCAAGCCTCGGGATATGCCATTCTTGCTTTAGAAAGGTTGGAAGAGCGCATTAAGCTGGGGGAGAAACTTTGCTTGCGCAGATGAGAGCGACGCTCATTCGGGCTGCGGTGGCGGATAGATTTAGGGGTGATAAGAGCACTCTGGGTAGGCTTCCGTCTAGGGGTAGCTGGAGGTGTGGATGGCGAGGTAGACAGACCGTGGCTCGCGGTAGGGCGTGAAGGAACTTCGAAGTTGTTCACATTGACATCTGAGATTGCAGAGGGGTGGACAGTGTCATGAAAAGCAAAATGATCGGCAGCGGCCCCGTCATCCTGCAGGGACCACTCATTACTCCAGGGTTGCGGTGATTGATGGCGTTTGGGAGTGGAGACAGTGGGTGGAAGATCGCCACAGTCACTCGACAGCGAGTCAAGTGGAAAAAGCTGGTCAAAATCGGACAACGCCGAATCTTTTCCATCAACGGCACTAGTTTCCATGTTGACGTATTGGTTGAACAAGTCATTGAACGAATGGTCGTATGGTTGGGCGAACATCTTGTTTTCCGTTTGCGGCGACAATATAGAAGTACGGGGCGAAAAGTGTAGTCAGCGACTAGATGTCTCAAAGACTAGATGTGATTGGACAACCAATGAGATGCTCTTTAGGGCTCTGGGGGGTTTTAGGATTCGGGGGATCGACCCGGATATCCGAGAAGTGCAAATGATGCAAAGAGAATGTGTTTGGTTTGAATTGTTTGGATGTTTGACCGTTTGTCAATCAAAGAAAACACTGCAGATGATGCAAAGAAAGCAAAGCAAACAAACAGATGCAAGCCCTATTTGAATGGCTGTCAGGGACACCAGCCTCGGAATTTCTGGACACATTCCAAGTGCTCTAAAGATGGACAAGGAATGTGCTGTAGAGGGCCCCGTTGGCTTCTAGCCGGCCCCACCAACCTCCCAGAAGAATGATTCAAGCTCTCCAAGCCAATCGTAGTTGCGCAAATATGAATGGCTGGCCGAGCTATTGATCTTTGCCAAACCCCGAAGAGGGTTTGTTCCGGATAGCCACCCACAGGAATGTAACCCTCCTTAACTAAGCCAGAAGCAGTGGAACAGTCATCAAATGAGCTGGTGAAGCGGGTCTGGGGAGGCCTTAGGCATGTTGACCCGCTACCTTGAATTAGAGATCGACATAACTTGTACGGAGTAAGAGCACTTAGGAAAGGAAATGGGTCGGAACGCTCGCCGAGCCGTTCAGGATTGTCCAAGGAACAAGGACTAGCCAAACAGCTGGGGGGCAAAAGGATGATCGCCTATCAGGTTCCAAGGTTGATACTTTCAAGGTTGCAGTGTAAGCGTCATGATACCTGCTATCCCATCATCAACCACCCGAAGATTCGACTTGGGTGACAGTATGATCTGCCGCGCAATCTGGCTAGACACTTCTTCCATTTGCTTCATCATGATTAGCCAATCGATTCAATTGGTGGGGGTGGTGTTGTCAATTGGTCAATGCCCTATTGGTGATAGAGGGTCCGGAATGTGGGTTGGAACGTAGAGGCTGGGCGGAATGTCACCCCCTTTTCCCCCCGGACAATGCACAGAAGAATTTTGAGATATTCGAGAAGGACAGATTTTCCTGGGAAGACAGCATGTATGCGCAGCTTGCTCGGAAATTTAGAAAACCTTGACCTGCAGGAGATCGCCGTCCAGGGCCCTTATTCGGGAGTGTTTGCTTCGACCCCATGTTCTATATTTGGACTGCACAAAGTTGATCAAGATAAGGCCGTGTTTGAATGCAGTAAAGACCAAGCCTTTTCTTCAGCATGAGATAAGGATCTGATGCCTCCTTTCCCCTTGAAGAAATTCAAGTGCCATTCGTCAAAGCATAGTGTCCTTCAATGGCTTTCTTGTATCTCAAAATGATATCATTCGAAGGTTAGCCAATTGTGTTTAGGTAATTTTTGAATCCACCAATGAGTCGTAATGGGTTGGTGGTCCACGCGGTGTGTCGATATGTCTTGCTTCCTTTGGCATCCTTGTTATGTCTGGGTTGAGCTCAGGCATCACAAACACAGCGCGGCCAATACCCAACCAATGAACATAGATGGCGGGCGAGACTTCACAAAAAACTCCGGTCGAACCCAGAATTTGGTAGAGCTGAAGTTGCAAGGCGCTTTGGACCATATTGATAGGCCTGCAACCTGTCATGCAGTTGTGCCTATTTCTTCAAACAGAGTATAAGGCGCTAACGCGCAATGCAGCCAGAGGCCGGTCCAAACAAGATTTATAAAGCGAGACAAAAACGGAAAGGGGCATTGGAAGAGTCAGAAACAATACACTTCGGTGATATGTTAGTGGTGCAGCAATAGCGGATGGCCTGTTCAACAATGGATATATGGATATTTGCAAAGTGTATGCAATCAGCGAAATCTTGAGAATAAGTCAAAGACACACCTAGGAGGCATGCTTAATATCATATGCCTAGAAGGAAAGATTGTGATCAAAACCCTGGGTGTGACACTAAAAAAAAGCAATTCCCGGCTGAGAGGTGCTCTGTACTCCGTACTCCGTACTCCGACGCTCCCGAGGTTATTCTCTCCAAGGCTGATATTGCGCACTCGGCACTCTAGCGTAATAATTAGGTATTCATAACAATAGACAAATGATCAAATGCATTGTTGGAATGATCTAGAAATCAGATGACTTTGTAACAAAGAGATCTTGAAAGACAAAGGGCAAAATCCCAAAAAGGTCAAGTTCCGGCTGAGTCAGATGACGAGAAATTGGGGCGACCCTTCCGACCTCCCAAAAGGTAAGGGACCCTCCTCTTCTCTTTCCCTTCCTTTCCTTCAGGCCACTTCACACTGTGACCTTTGGACTCTCAACTCTCTACTACTGTTACTGCTTATCGGCAGTCACCCAGTTTGTGCTCTCGCACTTTCCTCATCTGCGTTGTATATCGTCACCTTCACTCCAAAGTCGACGTGACTCAACCCGGATTTTGCCCCTCCGTCACACCCCGCGAAACGTGGGCCACTCTTCTCTTTCCTACATTCGTATCCGATCGTCTCCTCTTGTCGAAGCCTTCGTCTGCGATACGCCTTTTTCCTGATTTCCTTAAAGCGACCTTTGTTGCGACCCTTGCTGCTCTCGCGACATTCCAACGCCGCTTTCATTGCGTCACGCGAACACCACGACTTCTCCTTGCCACCTTCTTGTACCCTACATGCATATCGACAAAACCTTTGGCATCTGTGTTATCCGTGACCGATACAAGCTCATTTCGAACCACCACAACGACCAGTCTCGACTGTTTTGTTCCGCACACCAGACTGGCAAGAAAGTACCCTTCTACATCTAATCATAAAGCGTCTATCGGAAAATCATGTCTTCCATCATTTGTGCTGGGGACAAGTTTCCTTAGACTTTTACACGATTCCCGTGTGCCTTCACTATGCACTTTTCACCGTGCTTTGCAGGCTTTCGATGCCCTTGCTATTCTCGTAATTCACTTTCGACTCACTGATCGCACCTTTTCCATCTTCGTTCTTCCACAACACTCTCCTGCCTAGGAGCGCTCGGTTACGATCCCAGAGCCCTCTTAAGTCTCGATATTTTAGGCAGTTCGGCAAATCAACGAAACCGTCCATGAACTGTCCCGCTGAAAGCATGGACAAACCAATCACTGAACAAATGAGTACCTCAACCCTCCATCGAGGCTCTTGGGGCTCTGTCTCCTCTACCTTCTCCAACCTCGAGATGTCTTTCTCCCACGATAGCTGCTATGGATCGGATGAAGTTTCAGTCACATCGAACGGTTGCAATCCAGCTCAGTCAGATGCATCGACCTCTACTACCAAACCGACTTTGCGTCCTTTCTTGAAATCAATCCTCAAAAATTCGACCATTACCTTTGACACCGACGAAGAGTCCGATTCGGAATCCGGCTATAGCTCGGATGGAATTGATTCTGAGTATGATGCACTCTCCGATGAATCTGACGAAGAGGATGATGGTGATGATTCGGACTTCTCAGTCTGGGATGAAACACATGGCGACGTCCCTGAGACGCATGAGGATCACACAGAGTCATTTGACGATGCTTTCATCTCCTTTGAGGAGAACTCTGTGCGCTTTGACCCGCAGGTGAAGTACATTGACAGCGTGGAAGTATCGGATGATGAAGGTCTTGATCAGCAAATGACCTGCCATGAAATGATGATGCTTGCTCGGGACTCCAAAGGCACTCAAACACTTCTGGATCAACTCGACAAAATGGACATTGCCGAGTCCGACGAAAATGAAGATCGCCATCCAGAGTTTATTCGCAGATCTACCAACCAACCAGAAGAGTTTTCGCGTGATGCCGTGGACTTGGACTGCAGTCTCTTTGTCGCTTACATGAATGGAATTCATGGGATTGCCACCCCGAAGTACAAGACGTACCTTCGAGTTCAGGTCGACCACATTCGCTTAGGCAAGGACACCGAATTCGTGGACCCAGAGGGTGCGCCTTCATTGTACCTCGACCTAGTCTCCAATCATGTCACTGGTACCTTCTGCAACCTCCTCGCCGAGGACGAGCTCAACGAGTTGATCAGGCTCCGCGCAGAAGAGCAGACGGGCAATCCAAACGGTACAAACTCGTCGGTCTTAGACTTGGCTCACCACCAAGCTCTCTTAAACAAGATTGAGCAATTCCTGCTGGACAGATTGGCGAGTGGTCGGGTCGACATCGGCCCTGATGAGCTGAGTTTCTTCGCTGGCGGCATTGCGCAAGAACTCGGAACCAAAACCTTGCCTGTGCAGGTCTAAGATCTGCTTGCACATAGGCAAACAAATGCCACGACTTTACGATTATGAGAAAACGTTTTCTTTCGGATTCGCTGACTATCTGGCGAAGGGTTCACAATGGAACGGCTCTTTAGTTAGCCTGGAAAAGCATTCAAATTTTTCACAAGCTGCCTTCGGACTAGGATTTGACAGTGGTCATGTATTTTCCCGAACTAGCGCTTGATATCAAAAACAGTTTCAAAACTTCAGATGTTCCCAGGCTGATGGTTTAATGTAGCCTAGCCTGTATTTCCTGCCATGGTCATCTCGTATGATGCCCGACCAATCAGTCTATTTCGCCCCGTCCTGCCCAGGAAACCATCTACAGCCCGAGGCTCAGCCAAGGTGAGTACAGAACAGGCCACTTTTCGGGATAGATCACCATCGAAGCATACCTATGTAAGCCCTCCAGTATTGCAGCAGCCTATGTACCGATTTTTCAGCCTCCTATCAACCGTTCCCGAGTCCCAGGTACTCAACATCCAGGATCGCTCTTCACAGATTAGATATATGCCTATATATATACTTGAAACACCTGCATTTTATTTCGCGCCTATATTGTAAGTAGATGTTTACAGTCCTGTTATAGGTATATACAAGCTCCGTATAGTGTAACGTATGCAACAAAGAAGCGACTGGAAAGAAACTCCAGCCCCGACAGATGTTTCAAAAATCCTTCCTTCAACTACCAGTTACCCCTGACACATTCGGGAACTGGGTACCTTTTGTACGGCTTTTACATACAAAAGGTACCTAATTCCAACATTTATTGCTGAGTGTGTGAATTATCATGCGCACCAACACAGGGGTCATACTACTCCGTACGCCATTCACCTTTTAGACTTCTCCTGACACTCCTCTAACACGTCTGATACACCGAGCAAGCCCCTTCATCCCCCATATGCCTGCTCGCATAGGGCCCAGACACTAGTGGGCGTTCCAGCCCGGGGAATTTCTTTTGTTCCTTGCAGGGCAGGGATGGGCTGATGTATTTTTGGACAAGTGTGCGGCTAGTGGGCTAGTGCTAGTGCTAGTGATGGTGGTTGTACTCCGCGTACTCCGTAGCGTCTTGTGAAGAAGCACTCCGTACATAGTCTAAGGATACCGGTCGATAGGTACGGTTCAACGGGGTCAATTATTACTGAGCCATCCTATAGGAGTCTTTCTTTCTTGTTTGGTTTTGTGCTCCATTTCTTCATGTGGGACTTCATGCAGACTCCATGCAAATGGGTAATTGTCCACTTGGCTCCATTAAGGTCAGCGGGGATTGTCGGGAGTTTCATATTCAAAGGGGCCAAAATGCAGACGGGTGCTAGCTTGGTAGTTAGATGATGAGTGACACGGAATAATGGACCGGATGATGCCAAGCTCCACAAGTTACAAGCTCCATGCGTGTACGGAGTACGGAGCACATATGTTGTAGTATGCTGTAGGGAGTTAATGTATGACGGGTATATCGTACATGTATATTTTCCTGCAGTGAAGATCACCCCGGGATTTCGGGGTTTGGCATACGACCACAGTAAATCTAACAGAAGCGAAGAAATGCGAATGCGTGTGCTCCGTAGACTTGGATCTATTCACCATGCACCTGTGCCTTCGGAGAAAATGTGACCGTTTCGGAGTGATGTATCATAAACATGACTCGTGCATATCCAAAGTTGAAGTATCGACTCGCCGTTTCCAATTCAATTTCTTATCGACCACAACGGCGTAACGTATCATATAATAAAGATTCGTGCATACTCCAGAGTCGAAGTGTCGAATCACCGTTTTTAATTAAATCTGTCGATCACAACGGTGCAGAGCACGGACAGCCCGGGGAGAACCTTAGAAAGGGAAAACGTACACTAAAGCAGAGAATACGGATTAGGGGGCTTCGTTTAGACTTTCGAAAACGATGCGGTGAGCATGAACCGGGCCGAAGCAGGTTTTTGATTCCTCTTTTCTCTGTCATTTTCCTCGTCCCTGGTACTCGCTGTCGATCATTGACGATCGCGACTTTCCTAATTTGGAAAATATTCGGCTGTATAGCGTGCGGGTCGGTGATCGAAGAGCCAATGATATTGCACATGTAGAGAAGTGCATACAATTTACTCCGTATACTATAATATATCATCTAGGTACTCCGTACGTTGTATGAGTCGTAAGCGTGAGGCGTCCCACGGAGAAATACAATGATGAAGAAACCGCGGAGATATTCGGCTAATCCATCAAGCAGAATAATCAGTCTGTCGATCGCTCGCGGCAGGATCCTTAGCTTTTGGAGTCCCCGTACAAGCTAGACTGTGGACCCGGGAAGGGTTGTTATGAAGGGCCTGACAGCTAGAGGCTAGAGTGGAGTCTTTCTTCCCACATGAAGTATGCTAGCTCCAACAATGGAGTTCAAGGACATGGAGGATACGGAGTACATACGCTGATTCTAGGGCCAGGGGTCGCTAGGGGAACCAAGTCGTTTTTCCGATGGCGATTACGAATTGTAGTCATAGCCGCGCGTGCTATGGTGAGATGGGGTTTTGTCAGGGATGGAAATGCAGACTTCCCCGTTGCTTAGGATGTTTTGAGCAATCAATGAGAATGACGATATTTCAACGCTGGCTACGGAATATAACGTGTGGTGTTTCGTTGTGCGATACGGGTAACTCCTGTGTGAGATGGGCTGAAGCTGGTACCTGGACGAGGTGTCCTGGGATGCTGATACTGCACATAGTAAGCTGCTTCTAGGGCTGAGGGGACCCCGTATAGATCAGGGAATATGCATGAAGGTAGGATCTGATGTATCCCACTAGATCTATATAGCGGCCCTGCAAGGTGCGAGAACAAGTGGTGCGTTGTACATGTATGCAATTGCTTTTTCCGGAACTCTATAGCGAACTTGATATTCTTGCATGATTCATGTCTTGTTATGACAATATCCATTGTGATCGTTAGTTACTGCTAGTGCGCGCTACGTTGGGGTACATGGCAATAGTCGCCATAACCCTATTGTTGTTCATTGCCACATGGGCCCACTATACCCGAAGTCCTGTCATCTCCGACGTTGAATGCTCAGGTGGACACGGGAGGATCGGATTACTCCGTACATTCTGTACTTCGTATTCTCACATTTTCAGCTACAGCATGTCATATAAAATGAGATTGGGTTCTCAGCCTCTCATTCGCTTAGGTAGGAGGCTCTCCCAGAAATGAATGGGTGCTCTTCCACGGGTGAGAACCTGACAAGGGGATTGATTGGAGGATCCAGAGTTGGTCAATAAGTGGTTCAGATCAGCCCTGGAGGAAGGTACGGGTGCGCGTCACATAGGGGGCCACCTGGCCACCTAAGCGAAAGCTGATTGGGGAAATTGATATAATTTGAGATATTTGTCTCAGATGTTATAGTGTTCCAAGGTTCGAAATGGTGCAATATGTATACATAAAGTTTCCAGAAACTGGAAAATGGGGACCGGCTACCCGTAGCATGGCATTTCTGCGCCACAGGCTTATCCTCGTGTGCCCCTGGGACCTGTGGAACGGCTGAGGAACGTGTGGAAAAGGATGTTATGCGCTAACAGCTGCACTACCGAATGTGCCCCGTAGTATTAGCGGGTCATACTTAAATGAGATATTCAGATATCAGATATCATAATTACAAATACTTCCCGAGGCACTTAAAATTGTATACATATACCCTGCGTGCATCTGGGGCAAACTTCTTTCTAGGAATGAGTCGAGGCAAAAATCAATAATTGTACAAGAAAGGAATGGCGCTAAAGGCTAACTGAGACCCCCGCCGCCCGAATCCATGGAACCACATTCAATGATTGGCTGCCCACAACCAATGAGGCCTGAAACGAGGTGCGAGCGGGGCACTTTAGCGTGCCGATCGCTGGAACATTGTTCTGTTTTTTTTTTCCCGTGGGGCGCGATTGCGATGGGGTTTCCTTTTTTCCTTTCTCCGAATAAGGGGGAAGACCGTCTTTGAATAATTCAATAAGGGTATATGGAGTACACAGTACAATAACTGCCTACAATCAATGTATGTGAATAGGTTACTCCGTATAGTGTTTAAAATAAGAGGAATAGCCTAAATAAGGTACAGGGGTCTTTACAATGCAACCCCAAAAAGAAAAGTGTAATCAGGTAAGATTGTAAGATTTGTATACAATTGCAGCTGCTCCATAAATTATTCGGTAGTCGACCCCGAATGCTCCCAAGTCCCCACTGACTCGGATGGAATAATTACTCCTGACTCTCTCTCTCTCACTCCTGGCCTCTACGGGTGATTACCTTTCATTCTTTTGCTTCTCTTTTACTTCCCCTGCGCCAATGCGGTATGAGCACTGATCGCATATCTGATTCAAACGGGTAAGTTGGAAACCCACCCTTTCCATTGTCACGGGGGCCCGTCGAGTTGCGCATGCAGTCGTACAAGCCCCCAAATTTCATTCAAGTCAGATTTCACCCGCAGAATCGTGTCAGACTGACATTCCTGGGAGTACAGGATGATTTAGAAATTTCGATTTCTACCCAGCGCCATCCCGTCCAACTCGAGGTCTGCGAAGGAACACAGAAAAGAGGCAGACTAAAGCCCTCGAGTCCTCGAGCCCTCGACCTAAATATACCTGGGCTACACAATGCAATCCATCAAAGTACCCGACTTCCTGGATACCGGGGCCGCGTCTCGTTCGCGCAGCCCCAGCGTCGTTTCTACCGATTCGCAGTTTTCTCGAGTCAACCTCATGTCACCACCGTCCGTGACCCCGGCCCCAGCGTTCATCTCGCCATCTGCAGCTTCGGAGATCATCTCTGCCGACCAGGAGTTCAACGCCGCCGATTTTGTCGCTGAGGATGAGGAAACCGGGGCCGGCGCCACAGCGCTGGTGACCCCGGCCGCGCTATCGCTCCTGAACGGATTCCTCGATAACCTCTTGTTTAACATCCTCGCTTCGTCCAAGTCGACTCAGCTCGCATGCATTCGACCCGCCATGGCCGAGGTGCTAAAGCCCCGCCTGGCCAAGGAAGTCGTGGCCTCAGCTGAAGAAGAGTTGAGCGAATATATGGGTGGAGCGGACGATGAGCAGACGGAATTCCGCGGTGGCCAGGAGCCCGGCGGCGATTTTGATCTAGTACGCTCATGGAAGTTAACCCGTCTACGCTGCATGGTCTACACACGACTGGGCGATATGGAAGAGGATGACGAAGACGAGTTTATCGCACAAGATAGACTTGGAGAAACCGATGGAGCACCCCGCAGATTTACCAGCCATGTCGACAATATTACACCGGCAGCTTCTATTTTCCTTACCTCGATCATCGAATACATTGGCGAGCGCGCACTCGTCATTGCCGGCGAGACATCGCGGTCTCGTTTGTCCGCACAGCTCAATAATGGCGGCGATGAGTTGAATGGATCTGGAGAACGAAAAAGAATCGACCGACTTGTGGTGGAGGATCTCGATATGGAGAAGTTGGCCCTGAATGCAACCTTGGGTCGCCTGTGGCGAACGTGGAGGCAGCGCAGACGCGGAACCACTCTTTCTCGAACACTATCTCGTGAATCGTTCCGCCCACGTGGATACTCCCTGGCAAACAGCCGAAAGAGCAGCATTGTGACGATTGAGGAACCAGTGACTCCCAAGGAGCCTCTCCCCGCGGCGAATTCCCCGCCTTTCGACCCTGCCACTGTCCCCTTGCCAATGAGTGATTACGACGTTCAAGAGATCGAGGTTCCGGGCTACATTGGCGATCTAGATGGGGAGGTGCAAACCATGCAGGCCGTTATCGCTCACAAGGTGCGACCACGTAGTCTGATGGTGTTTTCGTCACCCTCGCTTGTGCCAAAATCTCCAGGTTCAGTAAACAGCTCGCCTGTGAGTGCGTCGGCTATTGAACCGGGCAAATCATTCCGTCATGTTCGTACGAGGTCTCTACCTAATGAGGCGGCCACACTCAACTCCGCCGAGGAGGAGCCAGAGTCCCCAACAGACCACCCATCGCCCACCGCATCGGAGAAAAAGCAACTAGAGACTATGTACGAGGACGATGAATCAGCAGAATATGTGGATGCAGCCGAAACTACTACACCTGGCATTGCTGTCACGACAGAACACGACAAGACACCTGCAGAAGCTTCCGAAAATACGAGAATGTCAATCTTGCATGAAGAAGAAGAGGACACGCCTCCTGTCAGCGAGACGGTTGCATCCTTGCGAGCTATCGCACAAGATGAAGACGCTATGACCGATCAATCCAATAGTGCTCGCGTCTCCATCATATCCTTGGGCGATCGGCCGAATCAGAAAGACCCAGAAGTGATTGAGGGCACTGGATTATGCGAAAAACCTAAATTGACTTCGACGGTACAACGACCAAAACGACAATCCTCCAGGGATGTCAGCCTACTGAATGCAAGGTCGATCTCTGAACAGACTAGCGATTCTGGAATGCAAGCCGTTGCGGAAAGTCAGCGTTCAACGCAAGGGGTTGAGACCACGCCGGCTCCACCCGCACCCCCATTCGAGGCTGTCACATCTTCTATCGATAACGATGCGACCGATGATCTGAATAACATGGCCACGACCGCGACCCCTCCGGCTCAGCCATCAGAGGCACACACCGAAACGGCAAAATCTTCAAAATCCCTCCCCGTCGATATCACTCGCCCGACTTCTAGTTCAGGTAATTCGCAGCGATCGAAAACTCGCCCCAGACCTGCTCCTTTGGAGGTCACAGCCAGCAACCGAGGCTCCCCCGCCTCCGCCTCCGCGTCCGCGGTCGAACGAGCCGCTGTTCAGCGCATGTCTCGACCGTCGACGTCGACGGCTTCATCTATCATCACTAAGACCCGTCGGTCTGGGAGCTTCGGCAGTGCACGCGAGAATACGCGTCCAGTAACTGCTGGCTCTACCACATCGCACGTTTCTAGCAAACTGAAGGGTCTCATGGGTCGACCACTAGGTGAATCTGGCTCGCCCCGCATGCGCAGTTCGTCTGAAACCAGTCGCGCATCTGGGAGCGTAGACTCTGTAGACGATGATATTGCCGATTTGGATAAGTTGATCAACAGTGATGAGACTATCCATTACACCCTTACTCCGCGAAGTGTCAGGGAGATGACCTTACCTGACATGCCTAGCCGATCAGTTCCTCGATCAGAGACCGCAGGTGTCTCCGACCTGGCTGAATTCTTAAATACCACCGCGCCACCGGACGAAGAAAAACACCGCCCTCAAGCCTCAGTTTCCTCAAAGGCAACTGGGGAGATGACTCCAATCTCGCACACCAGATCCATTGAGTCACCCAAGCACATCCCGCTTACTACGCGCTTGACCAACATGTCATCAACATCGAGGTCTAGCAAGGTTGGACAGGCGCGGGACGCGCGAATCTCACCCTCAGAGTCGACACGCGACTTCGCGGAATTCATGAGATCGACTGGCCCTGCTAGTGGGCCAAACGAGTCTAAGACCTCTCCAAACGAGTCTAAGACCTCTATCTCTGCCGAGAGCACGCGTCCTATTCGTCCTCCCTCAACTCTCTCCACTGCCTCCCGTGGAAACCGACCTAAGCTTCAAGCTCGATCTGCCGAGACGGGAGGATCTCAGACTTCGGATCTCATCGACTTCATTCGTGAGGGACCTCCTATGCCTGCAGGTGCGCACCGAATCCCTCGGACAGTCGCACCTTTCCGCAACACCATTGACTCGGATGATCTTCATCTGGATAACACTACGTCCAACTCTTTCGTGAGCACTGTTAATGGATCTACGCCCAATAAGTCCTTGACATCTCTTGGTTCGCGGTCCGGCTTGCTGGATTCAAACCGAACCAAGGCTACAGCCTCGGGAAGCGCCACAGACTTCGACGAGCCCCAGCCTGTTCGGAAGCAACGCCGTGCCCCAGATCCTTACGCCATTGACGACGACGACGATGACGCCCTTCTAGAAGAGCTTCTGGAAAAAGAACAAAATCCCAAGCCTAAGCGCGAAGAAGAGAGCCTGATGGATTTCCTGCGCAACGCTCCTCCTCCCCCATCCTCTGAACAAACCCCACAGCCATTTGCAATCAGTGCTCCTGCATCAAATGGTCTCTCCGGCGCATCGGGCATGAAGGCACGTCTGCTTCGCACCTCTCAAAACTCCTTGCGCACACAAAACGCCCCCACCAAGGTCCAATCCAATTACTCTGCCAAGGTGGGCCAGGAGCGCAACACTGGCACCATGCCTTCCATCTCAAACCGCCAGACCGACACCGGTGATTTGGCGGATTTCCTCCGAAACACCGGGCCTACTCCGGCCCCCAATCGATCTTCACCAATGGGCTCTAAGGCGAAGGACGGTGGCTTTTCCCGTTTCTTTGCGCGCCGAAAGAAGGTCGAGGCCTAACGGTTTGAAGTATCCTGACGACATTCTCGACTAATGTCTTGCTTTGCTGAGCGTTCTAATTCATCTAACGATCTACATATCATGTCCATCGCTTCGGCCTTTCTTGTTTGTGCAACAGCACTGCCATCGCTATCATTCCCTTTCTTTTCACTTTGTTCACATAGAGTCACGTCCTCTTTTCCTTATTGTTTACTATCCCTACGGCCGGGTGGCTTTTTCCTATCTTTTCTTGCGCTTTTGTGCGCCACATTATTTTCTACCTTTCTGCGTGCGACTAAACGATTAATACTGACTTCGGGTTTTCTATTTTGTCTCTTTGCTGGGACGTCGCTTTGATTGCTTTCGTGGATTTCGAGATACCATGTCTATTCTATACTTGGGCTATTTTTCAATGCCCTGAGACTCAGAAACCATTTCATTCTTCTGTGAACACCATAAGTCCAACACGTAGTAATAACTCGACTTGCGTAAATACAAAACAATTAGACCCAACAATATTTGCTGCGTGAAAGAAGAATCCCTCAAAGTATAGATCGCAGACTGTGGCACCGGAAGAAAGTTAATCCCGGACTCCCCTTACCAGGTGTCATCAACAGCAAGCATCCGTGTTTACAACCGCCAATTCCACGTTGCAACAATGGGCACCTCACCAATCACGCTGAGGACCATCCTTAGCTTTCTCTTTGTCTTCGCTCAGCTCGCCAGTGCCCTAAAATTCGACCTCGTCGCCACCTCCGGCGGCGGCAAGAACGAGCGATGCATCCGCAACTTCGTCTCCAAGGACCAGCTCGTCGTTGTCACTGCCATCGTTGGTGGCTCGAAGGGTGATGGCCAGAAGGTCAACATTCATGTGCGTGGAACTATTCCTGGATGTGGATGGGATTTCGTCCTTGGTCTGCTGGGACTTGGGAGCCAAAGCCGAATTATTGAATTGTGGACTGCGACTAATTCTTCTTTTTCTCTATATAGATCAAGGACGCTATGGGCAATGACTACGGTCGCCCTAAGGACGTCGTCGGCGAGACACGTCAACTTTTCACTTCGCCCGCGGACACGGCTTTCGACGTCTGCTTTGAGAACCAGCTTGTCGGCCACAGTAAGTGATAGTCCCCTCGAATAACACACAATTCGCCGAGGAAAATGCCGGAGTTAAAGATAACGTGATACTAAAACAACACCACCCCATCAGACACCATCCAGAACCCCTCCCGCCCCATCGAACTTGACGTCGACATTGGCGCCGACGCTCGCGACTGGAACAGCATCCAATCGCAGGAGAAGCTCAAGCCCGTTGAGACAGACCTCCGCCGCATTGAGGAGATGGTTGCCGATATCGTGACCGAGATGGAGTACCTGCGTGCGCGTGAGCAACGTTTGCGTGATACCAATGAGAGCACCAATGAGCGCGTGAAGTGGTTCGCTTTTGGCACCATGGGTATGCTTATCGGGCTTGGTGCTTGGCAGGTTGTTTACCTGAGGGCTTACTTCAGGTATGTCGAATTGTGGTTGTGGTTGAAGGTGGAAATGGTTACTGACTATTTGGTTCTTGCAGATCTAAGCACCTTATTTAGATTTACTAGTCCATGGAATGGTTGCATCTTTGATGGTTCTTTTTTTTGGTTTTGCAGCGGTTGCATTGCAAATCCTTTTGCTCTAATGTCGAGTGGCATTCTGTTCAACAGTCATGATCTCAATGATATAAAATGTACACCATGCTTTCTGCAGCCTGGCGCTAATAATATTTCTGTTTCTCACATGTGATACCTTCGGGATGGTTGGTTAGCTATACTTCACAGTGCTCCTTTTTGCCCAGTGTAGTATTACCCGAGTATTCCTAGATTATTTAGTATCTACCTATGCTAGCACAGCACTGCCCACGTAGCAGGTACCTTGGTAGGTAGCCCTGGAGGGCTTTGTATTTCTGCATGAGGTCAGTGTATACATCTAGATCGAAATGTTGCAGAGGGATTCCGGTGAAACCAAAACAACAGGCAGGCCAAAGCAGCAAACGAAAAGGCCTAAAGGGCCCCAATAGACACACAGGATTTAAAGAATTGCGCTGTGTCGACAAGTGTGTAATCCACGGCCTCTCAGTGGAATGCTTAGCATTGCAAACAGAACAAACACCGGGCATTGCAGGAGCTTTTCGGTTCCCCGGGCTATTACACCGGATGATGTCAAAGCCGAGCATCAAACGCCAAACTTCTCATCCCTAGAGAGAAAAAGCAAAGTCCCGACTCTCTATAGGATACTGTACACCACGATGTCTGCTCCACGTATACTCCATCGCGTCGGGCGACCAGTGCCATCATCCATAAGCACAATCACAAGACTAAACCGCCAATTCGGCACAACAGCTCTACGCCTCAAAGATGGCAGCGACGAAGCTTCCCCGGAGGTAAAGGCGCACCGCGCAAACCAGGCCAACAAGGCCCCGAACCAATTCGTGCCCAACACAACCTCTACCATGACAAAGGACTTCGTCAATGTCGGCCAGAAGCCCGCGCCGCCGGAGATGCTGAATTCAGCCAATCCCAACTACAGACCGTCCGATCCGTACCCCGGAAGGATTGAGCATTTCACCGGTGGTCGCCAGGATAACGGGGCGCAGAAGCCCGAGCTTGGCGTTGGTGAGATGGAGGGTATTACGTTTAAGGTTGAGCCTTTGAAGAGAGTTGGGGAGGAGCTAGCCACGAAGAGGGCACGCCTGCTATGTTCGTACCCATTCCCATGCATGCTTGCACCTCGGTCTCAATGCCAAGGCCGAGGAATTGACGCATAAATATGCCCAGAACCATTCAAGCTAATCAATTCCACCGCAGACCAAAGCCGCAAACGCGGAATTTTGGAATCGGACCTACTGCTCTCGACCTTCGCAGATGTCTACCTGGGCAAGATGAACTACGATCAGCTCGTCGAGTACGACAGCTTCCTCGACGAAAACGATTGGGACATCTACTACTGGGCGACACAGGACTCACCAGAGGAGATCTCACCCTCCACTCCTAAGGAGGATACCATCACCGAAACTTGGAAGGAGAGCGGTGCCAAGAGCGGTGAATGGGCGCAGACCATTGGCGCTTTCAGGGCAGCTTACCGGCCTGTACCGTCGCGCTGGCAGAACTCTGAGGTCCTCACGCTGCTCAGAGAGCATGTTCGCGATAAGAGTGCTACTGGCTTTGAGAAGGCCAAGAATAAGAAGACTGGTGGTGGTGGTGGCTTGGGAAGAATGCCTGATGTCCAGGTGTTTAATTCGTAAGGGGCATGTGGAAGGGATTGAACTCGGAGAGTTGGTCGATTTCAAAACTGTACTATAGTTGTCATAGTGGTCATATTGTCCATAGAAGGCATGTATTAAGAATGTTGTATATTTGATTGTACTGGGATCAATGGGTGTGGAATTCACAGATTGGGGGAGACGACCAAAGTCAGTACTAGTTTCGAATATAACAGAGAAAATTTGAGTGCAAAAGGACATTCAATTCTCTATCTTCAAAAAATGTCGTCGAGACCCTGATCTGGTCTGTATAGATGCAAGTCATGTGACCACTTCGCTTAGTATTAGGGCTCCACGGAACCACACAAGGAGAGCAGCGAAGCGGCTTAGGGCTTGAGCGGGCACGTCTGCCTCCCATCTCGATTTTACCTCCCCCCTAGAGTCAACGACAATCTCCGCCCATCCCTCTCTCTCCTTCATTGTCTCATTCCCATAATGGCTGAGCAGCTGGTTCTTCGCGGCACCCTTGAGGGCCACAATGGCTGGGTTACTTCCCTCGCCACCTCCCTGGAGAAGTAAGAACGACCTATCCCGATCGGGGATTGAATTTTTGAAGGGACAAAATTCTGACTGGAATGTTTGATAATAGCCCCAACATGCTGCTGTCCGCTTCCCGCGACAAGACCCTGATCATCTGGAACCTTACCCGTGATGAGCAGGCCTACGGTTACCCCAAGCGCAGCCTCGAGGGTCACTCGCACATCGTCTCTGACTGTGTACGTTTTTCTTCTCCCGAATGAACCACGAAACCATTGGATGCGACAGATGGATTTGGATGGCGCATTTCGAAAATGAAAATAAAAAGATGGGAATGGTTTTGGCTGACCGATGGTCTTGTCTGCGTTATAGGTGATCTCCTCCGACGGTGCCTACGCTCTGTCCGCCTCGTGGGATAAGTCTCTCCGCCTCTGGGAGCTCTCCACCGGTAACACCACCCGCACTTTCGTCGGCCACACCAACGATGTTCTGTCCGTCTCGTTCTCCGCCGACAACCGTCAGATCGTCTCCGGTTCCCGTGACCGCTCCATCAAGCTGTGGAACACCCTCGGTGACTGCAAGTTCACCATCACCGACAAGGGCCACACCGAGTGGGTTTCCTGCGTTCGCTTCAGCCCCAACCCCCAGAACCCCGTCATTGTCTCCGCTGGCTGGGACAAGCTCGTCAAGGTACGCTATCGACTCCGAATTTCCCTGCAGAATCTCCTCCCCGCCTTGCTTTGCCCGCGTGATGTTTGCATAAACGTATTTGCTACTTCAGAGCCCTTCGGGGCCATGAGACAATTTTCACCCAATGCCTGATGGGCACAGCAACAATTTTTTTTGGTTTTATTGAATGAGAGAAGGATTGGAAAAAATTTTCCTTGACACTTGACATTCTTTATGAGGGTATCGACGCTAACATTTGATCCGCGTCTAGGTTTGGGAGCTCGCTTCCTGCCGTCTCCAGACCGACCACATCGGTCACACCGGATACATCAACACCGTCACCATCTCCCCCGACGGATCCCTCTGCGCCTCCGGTGGCAAGGACGGTACCACCATGCTCTGGGACCTTAACGAGTCCAAGCACCTCTACTCTCTCTCCGCTGGCGATGAGATCCACGCTCTCGTCTTCTCCCCCAACCGCTACTGGCTGTGCGCTGCCACCAGCAGCTCCATCACCATCTTCGACCTCGAGAAGAAGAGCAAGGTTGATGAGCTCAAGCCTGAGTTCGTTGAGAAGGGCAAGAAGAGCCGTGACCCCGAGTGCATCAGCTTGGCCTGGTCCGCTGACGGCCAGACCCTGTTCGCCGGTTACACCGACAACAAGATCCGCGCCTGGGGTGTTATGTCGCGCGCATAGATTTGAGTTGTTGTATCGGAGCTTGAGGAGCCTCTTTTTGATCTATTGACAAGGGAATTGAAAAAAAGTTCAAAAGATATGGCCAGAAGAGCATTGGTTTGGGATGTATGAGCCACGAGCAATGAAGCACTTCTCGCCGGGACTGAGGTGTCCCCGGCCTGGAGGTTTTCTGACATGTCTAGCCTACTTGATCCGCATGGAAAATGTATGGAATCTTGTACAAGACGTGTGATGTTCTAATACCAGTTAAGGCATCAAAATGTTTCCTATTTTTCTTCTAAAGATACCTTGTAAAACCATCGTACCGTATGTCCGTTAGGTTGTACGTCTTTCCTCTCGTTTGTGCTCCCACTTGTGCTATCCATGTACAGAGTAGGGTAATGCTACATACTTTGTACCTAAGTATGGTATGTATGATGAGGAGAGTCAAATCATAGAAAAATGGTTTATGGTTTGAGATTTCTAGATCATAATGTACATCATGCTGAATAGAGACGCCTTCACGGTTCTACCCATCATTTCTTTCCAAGTCTCTTCAAGGCCTCGTTGGCCATCATACTCCCCCTCCTCATATCCAATTCCATCGGCCAACGCCTTGGCCTCGGTGTACCGCTTCTTAGCAACCTCTGGTTTCTTTTGAAGCTCAGCCAACTCGCCCAGGTTATACGTCGCAACCACGCAGGTAATGTCACACTCCTCATCCCGTATCGGGGGTCGAATGTGCGCCGAAACTTCAATGGCCTTCTCCGCCCATTTCTGCGCAGCCTCAACAGTCTGCTCCGCTGTAACAGGCTGCTGTGGCTGGGACTTAGGGGGTAGTTGAACCTGGCCAACCAGAGCGGTGGCGACATCGTTCAGCAGCACCACCTGTTTGCAAGATATGGAAGTTCCCTCGGCAGCGCGGATCAAATCCAATGCGCGCATATATAGAGGCATGGCAAGCTCATACCGCTCCTTGGCGGTATAAGTAGCAGCAAGCTCAGCCAACGCCGTCGCGATTTCAGTGAGATTCAGCCATGCCTCGCCGTCTGACCCCTCGCCACTGCTAGAGCTCCCAACGGGAAGTCCCAGCCTCTGACGACGGTGCATTTCTCTCAGACAGATCTCCACAGCAGCGACCTGCGCAGCCTCGGCTTTCTTCTCGTCCTGTATATAATCGCTGGAGTAAAGCTCGCCAAGCTTCATCGCAATTCCAACGACCTTCTTCAGTGCTCTATCTCGCTGACGAGCCTCGTACTGTGCCATTGCTTTCAGATCTTCTTCGGTTTCCTGAATCGCCTCGGTGTCGACCTTGACATTGGCCGGTGTCTTCTGCACCTGCGCCTGTGCTTCCTTCACCTTATCGGCCGCGGCAGTAGCGTTACCTACTGTGACTTCCTCCACCCAGGCCAGAGTCTCGTTCTTCGTTCGCTCCAACACATCAATCGCCGGCTTCACAAGTCCAGCTTTCTCCAGCATCATAGCAACCTGCAGCTTGATCCCAAGAATCTCGTCCGAGTATGGGTGTATGCCCATCTCGAATGCTATATGCAGAGCCTCTCTGTACGCCTTCATAGCCTTGGCCGGGTTGAGATCGATTTCGGTGTAATAGACAGCCGTGCGGAGAGCATCGGCCACCGGCGGCGGGAATTTGTGGTACTGTGGCCCGACCCGTGTCACTTCCACATAGGAGATGTAGGCGAAGATGAAGGCACCACCAACAACCGAGATGATTGCTAGTGGCATGAGGATGGGGTTCTTGCGCCAGATTCCTTTAGATGCTTCGCGGTATTTGCGGCTGATTTTCTGCATGATCGTGAGGTGCCGTGTACCGGATATGTAGGGGCTTGCAAGTGGTTTGCCATTGTTGATGCGGGGTTGGAGGGTTGGTCGGGTGGTGTTGTTGATGTATATTGAGCGAGCGAGACTCTTTGGTTGTGGTTGTAGAAGTTTTGCGGCATGCGCGCTCGTGCGCCGTGATGCTGCGCGGAACATTGGGAGCGTGTGAGTGGAGTATTTGATTAAAAACCCAATTTTTGATTTTATTCAACTGGTTGTCTGATACAACCTCGGAAATTGACTTAGAGAATAGAGAGAGAGAGACGGAGAGGGTATATGGTGAGTGGTTGATGGGAGAGCCCTCGATTTTCTGGTGGTCCAAGCTCCGCTCCGCCATATGACGTCGCCCGCTGTAGGACCTTCCCACCCATTCTGTCCGAAAAATGCACTGGTTTGATCAAGCATTGCTCGTGGAGACCTCTTCATTCAGTAGATATACTAGCTCACAGTGACAATGTGTGGGCGATACGCTTTGGGCGTGGTATGTTACGGTTCCTCTATCTAGCCTATTCGCCAGCTGACCATCTCAAGCGCTTGGCGTACATCCGAGACCGCCTGCAAGAACAAGGCATGCAAGTGGATGAAGTACCAGACGATGATGCAGTCAGAGAGACATACAACTTTGCACCGGGCAACTTCGGTGCCGTCTATCGCGCTGATATCACCGATAAAGGGAGCTACGATGCTCAGCAAGATGCTGATAGCGAGCACAAGAAACAAGATTCGGAAATAGGAAAAGATGAAGTGAACCCAGATACTGAGCCAGTAGACAACGCGGCTATCAAATACAAACTCCAGAGCATGAAATGGGGCCTCATCCCATTCTGGACGAAGCGCCAGCCGGATTACGGATCCATGATGCGCACGATTAACTGTCGCGATGATTCCTTGGCCAAAGAGTCGGGGATGTGGACTACCATGAAGCGACGAAAGAGGTGTGTTGTCGTCTGCCAGGGCTTTTACGAGTGGTTGAAAAAGGGGCCTGGGGGCAAAGAAAAGGTTCCACATTTTATCCGGCGCAAAGACGGGGAGCTGATGTGCTTTGCTGGACTATGGGACTGTGTTTCCTATGAGGGCATGTGCAGGCCTTTCTGATATAAGTACTAATCGGGCTGACGAAATGATTTGCACAGGTTCTGACGAAAAGCTCTACACGTACACGGTGATCACAACCTCTTCTAATCCCTACCTGAAGTTCCTGCATGAACGTATGCCCGTGATACTAGAACCCGGGAGTGAAGCGATGAATAAATGGCTGGACCCCCGCCAAAAGACCTGGTCAAAAGAGCTTCAATCGATTCTCAAGCCCTATGAGGGCGAACTGGAGTGCTATCCTGTACCCAAGGAGGTTGGGAAAGTTGGAAACAATTCCCCAAACTTCATTGTTCCTGTCGACAGCAAGGAAAACAAGAGCAACATCGCAAACTTCTTTGCCAATGCGAAAACGCAGGAAAAATTAGATCCCTCCCCAAAGAAGGACCCTGTGTCGCTGAAAGTGAAGACGGACCAAGCCGAGCACCGCGCTACTGAGGATTCAGAATGGACCGAGGACAATGCCCCAAAACCGGTGCCAGCTGGCAAGAGGGAGCATACTCCAGAAGCTCCTGCTGACGCCGAGGAAAGTAAGAAGCGAAATGTCAGTACGGATCCAACGGAGCCATCGCCGCAAAAGAAGAAGTTGCGCAGTGCTACCTATAATAGCCCTATGAAGAAGTCTGGAGGGACCAAGGCAGCAGATGGATCGCAACGAATTACAAGTTTCTTCAACAAATGATACATGTAATAGTCAAATGGATCTTTTTTACTTTCGACCGATATATATACTTTTCTTTTTGTCAAGCAGGGATGAGAACGTCACGACCAAGCTGGATTTAATAGGCGACATTCATATCCAATACGTCGTTCAAACCCAGCTCCATAGAATAGAAAACTCAATTGACTTGGAAAATGCGATGAGTCGATAACAGTCCAATGCAAAAGGACTGTGGTTAAAGAAAGCTGGGCAAAAAGTTCAACAGCAACCGAATGCAGGTTTGAAAGAAAGAGTAGAGCACTGAGTTCACTGTTGAGGAAGGATATATATTCTACATAGGATTCTGTGACAATGTACACTAATTTCGAAGAGATCACTTCTCAAGCTCTCGTAGCTTCTGGACTAGCTTTTCTCTGAGGAAAGGACTCAACCCGAAACTATAGAATCGATCAACATTGATCCTAGTATGACCAAATTTAGGAAGGGGATACTTACATTCCATCTCGGGTTAGGATACGATACGTACCTGCTAAGTATTAGCTTGGCCTGTTGAGTCTTATATAGTCAGAAAACATACCACTTGGCTGATAATTGCCATTGTCTCCAACGAACTGACCGTTGGCATCGACCTCAAGACTTCCGAACATATCTTCGGGCCTGTCTGGCATTAGTATAAATCTCACAGAATAAAACGTGCTCCTTGAAACACAGGCAAGCCCCTACCAAGCAATCCGCCCATAGTCAGGCGGCCGTCTGCCATCGGAGATATGAATCCAACCACCACGTCCACCAGAGCCCGCGCCACCCTGACCGCTAGCACCACTGCTCGAGTCGTCTCCACGACGTCTTCCGCGTCGGCCCGTTAACAACACACCGCCTGAGTTCAGGTTCGCCCCGGCCACAGACACCATGACCTGCGCTTGAGACTTGGCATCGGGGTCTTCATGTGCGTATTCCGAGAGTACATCTTGTACTATATTCAGGAATTTTGGGTTTTCTTTGAAGGTGTCTGTTGTCGGTGGCAGTTGAGTCGCGAGTCCGATAGCCAGGTCTGGGTTGACAGGCTCGGAGGGCAATAGTGACAAGACGTGGGTTCCACTTGGTTGTTCATTTGGGAACACGTACTATGAAGAATTTAGCTTCAATGATGGCTCTGTAAGGTGGCGCAACAGCATACTATGTACGGAGACCCTTCCAATGTCGATACACAACGGAATTGGGTCCATTTGGGAAGAACCCGGGCCTGTCGGCCAAATGCTCTTGCTGCAAACATTGGAGGTGTAAGTATATCAAGGTACTTGGCAGTGAGTAATTGAGCAACTAGGTATGAGGTCGGATATCACATTCGAGAGAGCTGGATCATAGCTTGATTGGAATGGCAGGCGGTTTTGAAGGCGGTAAATATATGCCGGAAGAAAAGTGGACCCAATGTGCTAGCTCATGCCAATTTTACCAGGCAAGAAATACGGACGGGCTTACCTTTCCCCGGAGCCGTCCCGAGGTCCCGAGGTCAGCAAAGTATATTAGTCATCACATTTATACTGGCCCAATTTGGAAGGTTGTCCATAAAATTGTGAGTTCGGGTAGGTGCGGCCATTGAAAGTTTCCGACCAGAAGTGGCGGGCCTTAGAAGCACGTCCACTATATTGAGTGATAAACATAAGTGAAAGATCTGTCACAGACCCGATCTTGGAATTGATCTATTGTTGAGGCTACGAGACAAAAGAGATGGAGGGAAAATCGTGAAGAAGAAGAGAGGTGATGATGCGCCTATGGAAAAAGCGGTATATAAGCCTACAAAATGACAAACTAGGCAAATACTCAGTCTGCACACAGAGACAAACGCATACCCTGCATACATTGCATGTGTGTCAACATCTATTCTCGTTAATGGCTAACAGATTAGATACAGCAAAGGCATCCATGGATGCAATATCCGTCATAATGTGCATAGGAGAGCCGAAGACCGACGATATTCTAGTTGAAATCTATTTTCTTGACTAAAGAGGGTGGATTTGATGAGGAGCTGTCCAGTGGTATGGATCCATCTACTGGTTATTATAACCCCAAAAGGAGGCGTCGCCAGTCCCTAGTTCCTAGAGACCCCTAGACTTCATTGCAGGTTCCTTCTCTCCCTGAAACCGTCGTGAGCCACTATTCCTTTTCAGAGCGTGACAAATCCCGATTATTTCCTAAAGCTGCCTCAACTCGGGAACTGGGCATTCTAAGCCGCTCCAATCATCGCTATCCACAGTGCAGGGCATTGAGTATAAAACATTTGACGGAGCACGGCGTGGATATCTCACATCCCTAAATCCGCTCATCAGGAAACTCATGCTGCCCAGATTAACGCTGTACTCCCAAGCTTGCTTTCTATCACGGAATTTGACATCTTCAAGGTCGGTAACCACCACTTGTCCATTATCGCAGAACAGAAAATTACCTAGGTTCGGGTCATGATGCTCGGCATTGTACTTGTAGAGCTCTTGGAAAGCTATCTCAACTCTAGAGTTTTATCTCCACACTTGTTTCGACTAGTTTCGCAAGACCGGGCAAAGTAGTACCTTAGACCTCTGAAAGAACCACGGCCGGACGCCCATTGAGGGAGCCTTTACTGAATAGAGTTGGGATCACGGTTCCTTGAAGCTTTTGTAGCTACTTGTAGGTGGATATTTCATTGGGAAACTCATATTCCCGTCCATTTTTCTGTTGCTTGACGATGACTGTTTCTGGAAGGTCAAAACGGGGCTCCTCGAGTTCTAAGCGGTATACGGTTGGATGAAGCATATTCCGTAGCGCATCGTTCGTCGTGGTGACATGTTTACCGCCAAAATAGAACCTCTATGTGTGTGAGATTTGCCAAATCATCCACCCTGTATGCTGGATAGAGCTTTACCAGATATTGGACTTTTTGAAACATGCCTATGGTGTTTAGGGCGAAGAGCGCGATGGGAAAGGTTAAAGAAGGGTGGAGGTATGTATGTGGGAACCAGGCGGCGGACTGTATTTGACTACCAACACAAGTATCGCTAGCGCAGTACATGCAAGGAGTGTATTCCCTGCCACCTTGGCCGTAATATTTACACTAAAGGCAAAGAGTGCCTCGAAGGTAGGGACATGTTCGCGTGTGGGTGGCAGTATTCAGGTTGATAGAAAGGCGGTACACATAGGCCCGGCGCGGCCTATCCATGTGCCTACCCCGAGCACGGGTCCACCAGATTGAAAGGGTCCAATGGCTAGTGGGGATGGGGTGGTCAAAAATAAAGTTCGGTTTCTCCCGGGCTCCACTCGGGTTCTCCCGTGTTGTTCCCGAATTTCCTACAATATAAGGTTATTGTTAAAACCTGCCAAAGTAAACGTCCCACCATACCTAGGTATTTATGAGAAAGGGTAGACGGCTCTATATTGTTATTAATAATTGAATACTTGTGACCTGAGAGGTGTGGGGACCTTGGCCATTTGATTGTCCAGATTAACCAAAAGTTAAGGTTTTCCATGGAAACCTCATAGGGCAGTCGCTTTCCCTTGAATAAGATCTTGTAGCTGTGACCGACCTAGTCGTGATAGGTAGGTCAGTTAGGGGCGGGCTACCTGGTAATCTCAGGAATTTGCAACACCTAAGGGGGGTTTTCCAGTATTCTTTTTTCTTCCTTCTCTGTTTGACTATTTATGACTCCGTTCTTGCACCTTGATCTCTAAATTTCCGACAGTTTCCGCCCCTGGTCATGCCATGTTCGCTATTATCACCATCGCATGTAATACCTGGCCTTCCCGCACTTCTAACACGCCGATGTCGTAGATCGTTCCTTAGGATCCTGGATAGACAAGCCCATGAACCATAAATTCAGCGAAACGCATATAATATACGCATTGGGGGTAAATTAAAAGACCCGAGACGACGATAGCAGTGTCAGCTGAGGTGTTGCAGGCCATCCAAGCGGTGCATACCGCAGCATGCTCTATAACGACAATTCTAGGATCCCCGCTGAACCCGGAGGTAAAAGACCATGGCATGCATTCGATGGTGGTACGTTAACTAACTAAAGATGTCTACCTTTCCCCCAACATCAGCCAACAGTGTGTTGTCTCACATCATCAAAACAGGTGGACCCAGTGCCCTCGCGCAAAAGATTGGCTTGTTGGAAAAATCACTGCCTTGTGACTCAAGACCAAGACCAAGAAGAACACCATCCCTGCCAGTATAACGGGACAGAATGAGACCCCATGCTAGGGCCAACACTGCCCCAGCCGAGACAAGGTCAAGCTCTTCCTACACCATCCCGAGCGAGAAAAGCTGGGGATGTCGATTGTTCACAAGAAAAGCTGGGGAGTTGGATGGGTTGAAAATACAGATGTGGCTCCAGTGTGACAAATATGTGAAAATATTATCTTTCGAGTCAATTGGCGGAATATGTGGGTTGTTAATTGTTATGGATCCCTGCAGACATAGTCCTGTCACTACCCATGAATCCCACCCCCTACTCGTTAGATATTATTCCAATAGTCAAAGTTGTATGGAGCGAGGCAACCACACAAATGTATCTCAAGGTACATCTATTGACAGAATATATGAATCAAATACTGCGGTTCAATCAGAATGGGGCCCATTGAAGATATGACGGTGGACGCAAACAATGCAAACATCAGAAAACACGTGATCGTGTCTTTTGATGGAGCTGTCTGTTTCGGATGTTCTTTGGAACCGAATCGTGCTTGTTAATTGCAGTGTTCACGGGAACGGGGGAGCTTCGGATGTGTCATGATACTTGATCTGTACAATAATTTGACAGTTCTTCCCTTGTGTACCCGCTAAGTCACGACTTGCGCCGGTGAGAATTGAGTCGCATTCAAACATACCCGGCTTCCTTGTGTTCTGTGCTTCGATACTTCTTATGATACCCATTTTTTTCGGACGGATTTTGCTATATCTAACTTTCAATTACTCCTGACATTCTGTTCTGGCCATTCCTTTCATTCTACCATGGCTACTCCCTCGGCCAAACCTGGCGCAACGCCAACTCACCTGTCCTCTCCCCATCCATCCTCCGCTCCTCTATCTCGATCACTCGCCCATAAATCGCCTTCGATGAGAACTCCGACAGGCTCGGGACCCGCACATGCGCATCAAACGAGTGTCTCATCTCATCAGTACGCTACCCCTCTCGCCGCCACTAGTGGGGTCGACGACACTGTTAATTTCAGCTCACCTTCGGCTCTTTTAGCGCTTGGTGGGTATACTGGCATCAGTCCTTCTCCTGCGGTGCATGATGGTCTTGTTGGTGCGGGCATGAACGAGAGCGACATCCAAAACCTCGGGATGCAGGGAATCAAGCTCGGAGTCGCGCGCGACAACGACGAAGAGCAGAGGCATCGCGTCGAGGAGGTGGTTCAGCTCCTACGGGCGCGAGTTTCGGGTAGAGGAGTTTCACGTGAAAGTGTGGAACGGCTGAGTCGACTCGAAGGTTTCGAGTCCATTTGGCAGGACGATAATCTCAACATCGCCGGCAACTTCGTCGATCTTGAGATTGATTTCTACGCTGGTCAGGATGTCGTCAAAGACGTCAGTCTACGATATGCCACGCCTGAATACACTGAAGGTGTGCGGCGCGAGGAAGCTACAGCGGTCTTGAAACGTACCCTCGCACAGTCACCGGAAGACGCCGAATGTGGGAAATGGAGGTCACTCCAAGAGTTCCACGAAAATTTACAATGGCTTGCAAAGCTTGACAAACTCAGTCAAGAAGTTAATTGCTTTGAGGCGTTGGAGAATCTCGAAGAAAACTTCAGGCGCATCTGGGCGGAAGAAAGCAAGGATGGGAAGCACGGCGGCGAGTATCAGCATCTTTGCGCAGGTGTCATCGGGCGCCCCACCATGCATAAGGGGAGTCGAATTGGGCTCGGCTTGGAATATTGGGTTGAGCAAGCCAAAGTCCTGGATGCGAAGCAGAGCCTACCATCTTCGGATGCTATGGAGATTGACGCACAACATGATGAAGGCTCAAAGGACGAGTTGGATGGTCAAGGCAGATCATGGACTGTCATGATTGAATGCGAAGAGGGGTATCCGTCCCTGCGCATTTCAAAGGAGTGGGTTGGGAGCGAAGTTTTTACTGCGGGTGAAAGCACTGAATTGCTTCCATCAACTGGTGCCGCTGGGTCTGTGAACTGGATTGATCCTCCGCAGACCACGCGGTTAACCCATGGTAACCATGACCCCATGGCGTTGGACTCTAGCATGCTGGAGTCATCTCCACCCAACCGTCGCTTCGTCGGTAAACTTGAACCAGCACTCGACGTTCCTATTCTTGCAGCCTCAGAGATCTATCGTCAGCTCGGTATGCAACTCCCACAAGAGTTTAAGATGATCACGTACGACGCGTTGTTGGTGTCGGAATCTTCATCCTTGACATCACCTGTTTCATCTCCTCAAATTGGCCGTAGAAAGCGCCGAATGCCAGTGCATGCTTTTGACTCGGAGGGCAAGCAGTATACGAAACAGCATAACTACACTTTCCAATCCTTTGAGTCCATCACCGGTTGCACCATCCGGGATCTACCCTTCTCACACCCCCGGCAGCTCGCAGATATCCTTCCGGTACGTGTGTTTTCATCCGATGTTGTCTTTCACTAACTCGTTTTAGATCCTACGGCAGTATGCCGTGTTAGCCAATCTGATTCGGAAGACGTTTCATCTTCCCAAAGACCAGGCCAACGCCACGGAGTCTTCAAATGCAACCCCCCAAAAACCCCGCGCTCCTCCTGTCCAAACCCCAGACCTCTTCGCTGGCCAAGACGGGCCCATAATCTTGAACAACGATGATCCTAACGAGGAGAGATTGAATCTGCTGCTTGGTCAGAGTAGCTCGGATAATAGCAAGAGTGACTCTGGGGTTGGAATTTCAACCCCCTCCAGTGGAGGAAAGAGTCCCAATCGAGTGTCCGTGGACGACGTCAAAGTCGATGTGACATTGCGTATTCAACTCGGTCAGGCGCCTGCTCTCATGTTGCTCATCACAGATCAGAGGAACTACGAGAGCCCCGAAGCCCCGCGATCCATTCAAACCCCCAGACAAATCGCAATTTGCTTTGAAGTCGGGCTCAATGGCCAAATCTCAGTTGTGGATACTGCTGGGTTAGTGGACAGCGAACAGGGTGGTGACACTGAAATGCAGGGAATGGATAACCTTGATCCAGGGCTCCAAGATGTACAAAAGAAGATTGCCAAAGTGCTCGAAGTCTCGCAAGACTTGAGCATCTTGGTTGAGTGGGTATTGCGTTGGATGCAACAGCGGGCTGGCAATGGGTGAGATCCAGTGGTACCGAGATACAACATTCTTGTATTCCCAAACCAAGGCAATCCTTAGTCCCACAGTTGCTCATGACTGATGTCTGACATTGATATGCAAACCGCTAGGTGCAGTTGTACGTTGGTCGCAATGTATACTGTGGTTAGTGTAACGCCTTGCTAGCTGAAGTATCATCTCGCTCTCGGGGTACTCCACCATCCAAGCGCCACATGACTCATATAATGCATGGGCTGGTGGTTGGCTACTCTTGTCACCAGTTCCTACTTGATTGAGATCTGAATATCTAAATTCTAGATAATCTCAAGCAAATACTGGATCACACAAAGTGACTAGTGATATATAGATCAACACTATCATTGATTCAATAAGTTGAAGATCCCAAATTACAAAGGTTTTCTAGCTTTGTATACCTAGGTCTGCATGGTACACGGAACCACCGGCGTGGAGAGAGCCAACCTCAGACTACTAGAAGCAACACGCTACGCTGCACGTGGGAGTCCCACGAATGCTGGACGGCATAGGGAGCAGTTGGTATCGAAGATATGATGGCCAAGGTAGTAAAACATCGACAGAGAGTGTGTGAATGAGATGAGAGGGTATTTATACTTCATACTCCCTATCTAGATCGCACATAGCACATTCCAGCGAATAAGAAAACAGAACTCAGAGGGCTGTTGTTACTTGCCTTTTTAAGATAAAGCTGTGGTGTATTTTCTTTTTAATAAACACAAACATGGTCCCAGAGTCAACATGCTTACGGAGTACTAACTGTGTGTGGACTACATATATGGACGTCTGTTTCAGCTTAATGCATGTCACATCCACCATCCATCTCCAACTATATTCCAATGTAACACTTCGTCGACCCTCCAAAGATACACCGAAGGATCTTTCCAAAATACCACAGCTTTCTCAAATAGATACATACCTATGCATGTAGGTGTACCTAAGCAAACAGCCGGCGCTGTTTCAGAGTTGATCAGATAAGTCTAGGCCCCGGACATGATGCGGGGCCAGCCCCGGGTCTACATTGTGCGTGACTTTCGAGATCTGAATGGCTACTTCATGCCTCCCGTTCACACCTCCGGAGGCAGGCGTATGTCGTCGGAGCATGACACTATCGATCAGGCGCCAACAGGAAGGTTGCACTAGATTGACGTTGACTGGATTGGTAGAATGAATACCAAGATGCGCCTAGACGGACCAGTACGGTTGTATCTGCAGTTTAATAGAGTCGGGCGTCAATAAGGGCCTGTGCGGGTCACATTATACCTAGTACAATGTTGTAGTCTTTGTTTTACTAAATCGGCCAAAAGCCCAGATGTGGTAGAAATTGGACCCTAATGATCGTATATTAAGCGAGACATTAGATCTCAATTTTACCCGGCTAATGGATCTGCCAGGTGCAAGGGATACCATGCCAGTGCCATTTGTTGACTTATGAGGCATTATTCGAATTTTGGTGAAATCCACATGAGAAAGGGATTGAAAGTGAGGGTTTTAGCACTGACCATTCGTGTGATTAACCATAAAGGGGCGCTTTTGAGGCTTTTTCTTACTGCCTCTTGTATGTATGTCATAAGCCCTACCACTAAATCATCAGAACAAGAAACCAACTTTTCCATCTTTTCAATTTTATGATGCAACACTTTTTATGTTCATCTGTGGATCTTGGAAGCGAGCTTTTTAACTAAACCTGGGTACGGGCTGGGCAAGAAGTCCGAAACCAGTATAGAACCTTGGCATGCTATATTCCAAACCTGATGATAAACCTGACGATCTGACGAAGATCCAAGCTATCCATGTGTCATATCCACCGCTTCCGCTTTCGAGCATTCCGATGAGGCATTTTGCAACATATTTTCGTATAAAAACCCTCAAAATATGTTGGTATACGGAGTAGGGGAATTCGGCTATTCCTAAAGATATGGAACATCTGACCTGATTCGAATCCGGCAAATAAGAAGAAAGCAATTACGTGAATATCAGTTGAATGTGCGATATTCTAGTCAGCGTGGTTTGTCACTGGCGATAAGAGCCAATGGGAAGGGAGCGATAAGAAAGGGGCATGTCGATCTATGGGGGTTTCTGAGATTTTATTGATATTTATATTATTTTCATATTATTTCTTTGATATTATTATTTTATATAGATTATATTTCTTTTCTTTGCTTGAAATGTTCTGTGGTATGTTCTTTGAACTGCATTTTACATATTATAGATACTACAATGTACACGACATCCTGTATCCTCATACAGATACACAGTACCACGCACAGCCCCCCGGACTTGACCGGTGACTAAGCCCGGATCTAGATGTCTCATGCTATTAATATACCTGCAGTTGAAACTCTTCAGATTTAGATGTGGCTCCAAGAATATGCCTCCAAGGTGATCTGGTATTGCACTAAATATACAACATACAAAACCAAAACCTGGAGAAAGCACAGGGCTGAAGATCGGAACCTCAGCCACTCACTCACCTTAGATTCCTGAAACTCCCGACATCTGCCAGACTTCCATTTGCCGGAGAAAATACGGGGGAAGAAGATCTCTTTCGCCACTTTTATTCTTCCTTGGAGAATCCCTGACCTAAATCTCCCGAGATGCATATTCTGTCCCATATGAAAATATAGACTACAATGTTCTTACCTAAGAAAACGTACCCAAAATCACCCACGGACTCGTGACTCTTATAGTACATAATTGAAATCACACATATGAATAACCAAAATGCCTGCTCGACCTGTAATACTGCTTTGATTCTCTTATCCATGGCCGGTGTCGGGGTGGTCCTAGCAAAGCGGCCTGATTGGTCCAATTAATGAATCGACGGGGGTTTCGAGAACGTTTTGCCACGGTCCACCCCACTGGTCCGACTATGACTCGATCCCAGACGCGGCGTGGCTGGCTTCTCCAGTCAATGGAGTTGGGATGGAGTTTTTGCGGAGTTTGTGCGGACCTTGTATTACAGAGGTATAGCCGATGTACTCTATACCGGTCCGGCTCGCGTGATAAAGTACATGTGCGGCTACCCGGTCCGACTTGCTGCAGGAACAGATATACAAAGGTCTAAGAGATAATGCGTATAAAAAGTATAGGTACTTGGGAAAACAAGAAGTTCTAGCCGTCTCACAAGCCACGCGATAATGAAATCGCGCTACTGTCATTTGGTGATAGCTCCGAAGGGCAGATCTCAGGAACCGCGGAGTACTTAGCCGTTCGCGTTGTACAGTTTCGAGGGCTATTTTCGCGACGCGCGTAATTAAAATTGCATAATTCAAGGGCCAAAAAAAGGAATCTAGAATTCACCTTGCTTTTTCGTCTACAGTTCCTCATGCACTTGCGGGATTTGCAGCTGATATGCGCTCGGCCCAAGGGTCCTGGCGTCGGCTTGCTAAGAAGCGTGACCAACGTATCACCGACTATCTATGGAGTACTCAGCATGGATATTTACACTTTAGAGGGGAACATGTGTAGTATGTCAGGGGGTAGGTAGACCCGGATAAGACGAGGAGCCCTATTTCGGAGAAAATGCCGGGATAAGAACCAGATATGGAAGGCCATGCGCTATATTCGGCTCTATATAACATCCCCTGTACGGAGTAACTAATGCCTCTAACTGTGTATATCTTATCGGTCCAACGGGAGAAGAAGGATCATATTGCATTTCAGTGCATTTCATAGAGTTTCATTACAAGGCCAGACCCCTGATTGGGCACTAATTAGGGCTATCGCCAGTCAGCACGGAGTCTTGACTGGTTCGGGTGGCGGGAGCGGTTTGGTAGACATGGCGAAGATGCGGAGGTGAAAGTCCGGAGAAGAGCTACATTGTACGGGAGTACGGAGTGCGGAGGATACAATAGAGTGCTAGTTCGCATCTAGATTCGAATATAACAAATCAAACTGCTATAAGAGTAGATCTCTCGGCGAGGACCGGCGAAAGATGTCTAGATGATGCGACGATGATGACACGGAAGTTAGCGAGTGGCGTTGAATTCGGTAAAAAAGGTGAAACTTCATATTCACAGGCTACAGCGTTCCCTCGGTTGTGAAAAGAAAAATAAAAAGGGTTGAGATAGTTGTTCTATTTTGATATTGAGGCATTAAAAATGTTATATTGAAAATAGGGAAGTACTAAAATAGAGTGAGGGCTTTTCTGTTCCCCCAACAACCCGGTTTCAGGAGAGAGACTGCCGACTACGCGCACAGTTTGTATGAGGTACTTTATCAGTACCCTGTATTGGGCCACGACTTTACTGTCACAATACAACGCTAACCTATTTAGGAAGTGGCTGAGCCGCGCCTTCCTGATTTTGCCAAGAAATAAATTCCAAAAAAATCAAAAAATCAAAAAAAGAATTTCCCAAAAAGGAAAAAGTCAGTGACTAAATTTAAATTCTTTTTTTCTTTTCCCAGAGTTATCATCCCTCCCTTGCCCCTCCACATCTTTAAAACTCATTCTCTCCTCCTTTGGATTTTCCCATCCATATTCAATTTGCTTTTCTTCTCGAGGTCCCTGTTTACCTTCCTTCGGGATCCTCTCTTTAAGTCATTGCTTGAAAACTTCGTTATAAACACACACATCCATATTCACTATGGTACGGGTCATCTCTTCATCTCTTGTGTGTGTAGAACCAAATCTGACCTCTTTTTCTCTCTACAGGCATCCGAATCGGCAACTGTCATCTCCAACACGGGGAATGTGCGTTTGATTCTTGATTTTGGATTTCCGCAATGGCCTTTGAGCCAGCGAGGAATGACACATACTGACTGAAGCAGCTCATGAAGTACATGAACCTCGACCAGCGTGGTCGCATCCAGGCTGAATACGTTTGGATTGATGCCAACGGTGGCACTCGCTCCAAGACAAAGGTATGACTCATCTCAATCTGGTCCCCCAGTTGTTTATCTTGGGGACTACACACTGTGGGCTTGTGGGGCGTGGTTGCTGCATGTTCTTATCTAGAGTCCCCTCTCGGGTCTCGATAAGCCCTGTGCACGGAGATTCTTGGTTTAGCATGCGACGCAGCCACCCGCCGTCACGTGAGATAGCGCTCCTGCGGAACAAATCACTAACTCGAATCGTTCACAGACTCTGTTCAAGCCCGTCACGAGTGTCGATGAGCTCCCCGAGTGGAACTTCGACGGTTCCTCCACCAGCCAAGCCCCCGGTGACAACTCCGATGTCTACCTTCGCCCCGTGGCTTACTACCCCGACCCCTTCCGCCAGGGTGACAACATCCTTGTCCTCTGCGAGACTTGGGATGCCGATGGAAGCCCCAACAAGTACAACTACCGCCACGAAGCCAACCGCCTGATGGAGACCAACGCCCACGAGGGCTTCTGGTTCGGTCTGGAGCAGGAGTACACTCTCCTCGGTACTGATGGATGGCCTTATGGCTGGCCCCGTGGTGGTTTCCCCGGTGCCCAGGGTCCCTACTACTGCGGTGTCGGTACCGGCAAGGTCTACTGCCGTGATATCGTCGAGGCTCACTACCGTGCCTGCTTGTACGCCGGTATCAACATCTCCGGTATCAACGCTGAGGTCATGCCCTCCCAGTGGGAGTACCAGGTCGGCCCCTGCCCTGGCATCGACAGTAAGTTTGGAACCCCCCGACAATAGAATATCACGAGACTAACTGTTTCTTAAGTGGGTGATCACCTCTGGATGTCCCGTTTCCTTCTCCACCGTGTCGCTGAAGAGTTCGGCGTCCGTATCTCTTTCGAGCCCAAGCCCATCAAGGGTGAGTGGAACGGTGCCGGTCTTCACTCCAACGTTTCCACCAACGCCACTCGTGCCGAGGGTGGTATGAAGGCTATTGAGGCCGCCATGAAGAAGTTCGAGGCCCGCCACGTTGAGCACATCGCCGTCTACGGTGAAGGTAACGAGGAGCGTCTCACTGGTCGCCACGAGACCGGTAACATTGATAAGTTCTCTTACGGTGTCGCCGACCGTGGTGGCTCCATCCGTATCCCGCGCCAGGTCGCGAAAGATAACAAGGGATACTTCGAGGACCGCCGCCCCGCGTCGAACGCTGATCCCTACCAGATCACTGGTATCATCGTTGAGACTATGTGTGGTGGCCTTTAAATGGATAGAAGGAATCATTTGGTCTTAGCGCTCCGATACCCTCGGCGTCAACCTGGGAGTCGGACCAGAGCGGCCTGACTGTGTGAGGGAGCCCCCATAGATGCTCTGTGATCTGCCTTTTCTCTCTTCCTCTTCCTGTCTTCCTTCTCCTGTTCTGTCCTTTTCTTTCTCCCGGTTCCAGTGTCCGCCTATTGCGTCCTGCTGGCCCTCCCTCGTTGCACCAGCCGCACTTATTTCTTTTCGTTTTTTTCTGTTTCCTCTCGACTACCCTTCGCAGGGTAATGTGACACGTACAATAGCATAGAATATTCATGGATGGGAAAAACCGCACCATCGTTTATCGAGAGATATCATACTGATATCGTTCCTCTGGAGAATCGACAATTAATACCAAGTTAACAATTTTGCACTGACCCTCACCTTGGAGTAATTTTCGTGTTTGATCCAACCTGAACTCTTTGTACTTTTCTGAATTAGTCTCATTGGTCTTATTAGATTAGAGTGCCTCGCCAGATCGTCTTCGTGACACATGGGAGGATCTTGAACTCAATCTAGTATCACATTTCAGCATCCAATGGAAGTCTTCTTCCCTTATGCAGAGTATGGAGTGTATGACAGTCTCGAATGGCCGAGCATGATCTACGTCAAAAAGCATGGAAGTGGGATACTTCAGTTCATTTAATTGACTAGTTTTGCTCTTATGAAGCAGGGTATCCTAAAATATCCTAAAAGTGTATGTCCAATATTAGATGTATTCACTCCCTTTTAGTTCTATAAAAGTCCCCCACAGCAGCAAAATTAGAGCAATATAGCAACACTTTTACCATCCCACCACGGCCACACCACAACATACACAGACAAGTCTACCTAGCACTCACCTTCCCAGCCTCAACCAACGCCTAACACCAGCCCCCAACCCATGCAAACCACGCTGACGCACCTCCCGCCTCGCAGCCCCATCAACCGCCCCATCAACACCATCACCACGATATCTCCCGTCAACAAAACGCAACAAAACCTCCATCAACGCCGCAGAGAGAATACTCCCCGCCAGAATCCCAATCATGACAAGGTTACTCTTCCTATACTTCTCACGGCCGGGCGCCTCGTAATCACTCTTCCACCCAGAATACAGCGCATACGTCGTGAGGATACTACCCAGATTACCGAGTCCGGAGACAACAGCCGACGCAGCAGCGACGCCGACCTCGCCGTGTCGAGGCTGGAATATCTCCGTCGTCCAGGTCATCGTTATCGGGACTGTTGGGCCGAGCCCGAATCCGACGATTAGGAGTCCGCCGTACCGCGGCCATGGGTTTGCGTCTGTGCCCGCGTAGGTTGTTAGGAGGAGACCGAGGATTTGTAGGAGGACGGGGATTGAGAAGAAGATTGCGCGGTGGCGGTGGAAGCGGTCTGAGAGGGGTGTTACTAGGAGGATGGCGATGAGGTCCATCTGGGATGTGTTAGTTGGTGGGATCTTGGAGAGCCAAAGGAAGAGAAAAGAAAAAAAAAAAAAAAAGGAAAAGGAAAGGAAAAGGAAACCATACAATCCAAATCGGAGCCGTCAACAAACTCAAAGAAACATCACTCAACGTCGGGTCGATAGCCTTGATAATCAAGTTCGCGTACAACTGCACGCCAATACCAACACCCACAACACCAAAGTACATAACCAGCAGCGGATACAATCTCCAATCCAAAAACACCGCGAGCAGATCCCGCAGCGTCCACGCATTCGAGTGGTAAACACGCTTCAGATCATGGTAATGCACGACCGCATCGGCGCCTTTCAGCGCAGGCGCCGTAGCCGGCACCCAGCGCATCAACCAGGCGCGTTTTGGCGCGGGTTCGCCCGGCGGCGTGGGTCTGTCTGGTAACCACCATAGCAGGGCGAAGCCGAGGGCGACGGTGATGACGCCGTAGACGAGGAACATCCACTGGAAGCCGACGAGGCCGTGGGCGCCGTCCATTTTTTGGAAGCCGGCGGAGACGAGCCCGACGACCGCGGCGGAGACTTGTGAGGCTGTGAAATATTGCCCGATTCGTTTGCCGATGCGCGAGGGCGGGTAGAATAGCGTTAGATAGTATGTCATTCCCGGCCACATGCCTGCTGTGACGATACCGAGGAGGAGGCGGAGGAGACTAGGTTTTTGTTAGATATACGTTATGACATAGAATAAGGGGTTGGTAGGGTTGACGTACTAGAAGCTCCAGGCTGCTTTCATGGCGGCGAGACAGCTTCCGATTAGACCTACGCTGATCACGATGCGGCTCATCCAGACGTGGGGGCTTAGGCGGGTCATGATTAGGTTTGAGGGGAGGTCGAAGATCACGTAGCAGACGTAGAAGAGAGCTAGACCAGTTGAGATCTGGTGTCTGGTTAGGTTGAGTACGCTTCCCAGATCGTGGCCGGTGTCTGTGTTCATTGTTTGTGCCAGGCCTACGTTCGACCGGATGGCCGAACAGAGGAAGTAGAGGATCCAAAATGCGGAGATGATGCGCCGGTCCAGTTTTCTGTTCCAGGTTAGATTTGAGATTGGGATGTTTCTTGGAGATGCGAATCACCTGTAGATTCGTTCAATGTTGGCCACGCTGTGGTCCTCGGAGTCGATGTCGTCCGAGGATTTCTGGCTTTGAGGCGCATCTGGCTGCTCGGAGATATCCTCGGAGACAGGTTGCTTGTCGATACCGACAGAGGCATGTTGATGTTCGGTGGACATGTTGTCGTTTTATTATTATTATATGTGTATAAACACTTTTTTTTTATTCGGCCTCTTTGCTGGCAAGCAGTCAAGTGACTGTACCTAAGCGCTGGTTAAAGCAGTGCCAATTGAAAAACACCAATAGCCTATAGGCCAGATATCAGAGGGAGTTCTGTGGATTATGAGTCAGTGAAATTCATGTATCAATTTCTCTCGGAGTCCTTTACCGAGGTCAGAGGTAAACATACGTTGACTTGGACGGGAGAAAAAGGAAGATTCCGTTTTCGGATCTGATAAAGAGAGAGGGGTGGATCTTGGCGGAGAGAAAACACCTGAACTCCCTCGATATATAAGGAAGTCTTATAGTCCTAGACACGGAATCGCGTGACTCATAGACCCAAATATCCGAGAATAAATTCCAAAATGCCCGTTGAGATTGAGATTGAGGTTGAGGTGGAGGGAAAATCCTTCCCTTTTCCCCCAACGAGCCCCCGAGCTCTTCACCGAGGATAACCTTAAATTTTTTTTTTTCTTTCCCGAGGATATCTTTACCTCCTATGGATGGTCCGTTCTATATATACATATATGTATGCACTGTGTTTTGATTGGTATATTTCTACTTTGGCTCTAGTCCCTTGCAGAGCTTTTAGCTGTCAGAATGCTATAAACATCTATGGATACTATAAACACACTATCAGCCATATCCAACAGTCAAAAATAGCACACCAAGCAATGACTCAGAACTACTAAAATTCTAGCAATTGCAATTCTTACAATTGTTAGAATCCAATTTATCTCTTTTATGTATTCTCATTAGCATCATCTTGATCGCCGGTCTCGGGGCTATCACGTGCTCTCTCAGATAGACTAATCGGGTGATGTTAGGGCTCGATGTACAGAAGATAAGCCAGTCCACTATAAACATGATGTCGACCCTTAACATCCCATATTTTTACCGTCTTGGGCACATCGGCATCCTCCGACGTGAAGCTGCAATGTCCGACACGGTCATTGACCAGTACCGACCCCCACTTGATAGGCAAAAGCCCCATATCCTCACCCCCATTGACCGACTGTACTCTTATCTTCGCTTGGATCAAAGGCCGAATGACACGCAGCGGCAATTGCAAGGCTGCAGCTGCCCGCCACCGGCATTGCTGTCTTAAACGATTTGAGACCAAGCCCCGAGAGGCAGAAGAACATGAACATGAAGCCTCCAATTGCGAGAGAACTGACTATCGCGACGGGCGAGTACCCACACGTAATTAAGTCTCCTGTGACCTGCCAGTTCTTCACGAGAAAAGAGTGCATTTGATTTCAAAATACTAAGTACAAGGGGGAAAGAGAAAAAGGGGAAAGGATCGACACTACAAGATCCTTTTGTGCGTCGAGACCTCTAGTCGGGGACTTCAGGCAGAAATCTCTGTCGACCCTCGTCCCGGACTCTAGTCTGTCACATGCCTGGAAACAAACATCATCACGTGACCGCAAGAACCTCCAGATCGTCACATAACCCCCGGCTAAAACTGCATTCAGCCTCTGAATGCTGGCTTGTCGTCATCAGGATGTTCATCGAGGATGATATCTCTTTTTGAAGCATCAATCCAGTCTTGTAAACGCATTGGGGGACCTGGTTTGGAAGGATATTGATCATGGAACTCTTGAACCTTTTGCGGTGCATGCTTGAAGTTCCCAGCGGGATACCATTGTAGATCAAGATCATGTCCTAACCACTGCACTCGATACTGCAGTTTTCGGTAATACGTTCTTGCATCCAGCAATTTGTCAACTTCCCATTCATCTTCTTCATTGATCTTGATTGGCGGAGGGGGATCAACATGTTGTCCCGTTAAGGGCTCAGTAGTCGCTGCTCTTCGTAGCTTGCTAGCATGGAAAACTGGGTGTACTTGGATCGAATCCGGTAGATCAAGTTCGTAAGAATTGCCGATCTTATTGATAATCTTGTACGGACCACTCGCTAAGTGGGCGAGTTTCCGACCAGGCTGGGCAAGCTGCCAGTCTTTCGTTGTCACGAAAACGTGGTCGCCAACACCGAAATCTTCCTCTCTCCGATGTCGATTCGCCTGCCGGATCTGTAACTGCTGTGACTTCGCAATCTGTTCCTTTGTCTGAGTCCAGATCTCTTGTAGATTTGAAAGCATCTGCACGGCGTCCTGCTCATTTGGTGTCACGGTTTCCTGATCTTTCCAGTCGAAAGACATAGCCGGTTCATATCCTCTCTCGATGAAGAATGGGGACTTCTTCGTGGTATCTTGGGGAAGGATAGAAGCTGCGAAATCTACCATGGGTAGTATTTCTGACCAATTATCCTGGTTCTGCTCAACGTAGGGTCGTAATCTCTGGGCCATGTACTGATTCGCAATCTCACTCTGACCATCGGTCTGGGGATGGTATGCAGTTGATAACTTCCTCTTGATTCCAAGGATTCGACAGAACTCAGTCCAGAACTCGGAAACGAACTGTCCTCCACGGTCAGAGACGATAGTCTCTGGGATGCCGGTGGTTCGTATCACGTTGTCGATAAACAACCGAGCCATCTGCTTCGCATTCGTATCTTTGTAGCAGGGAATAGAAATTGGTCTCTTACTAAAGCGGTCAACTACCACAAAGACAGTGTCGTACCCGTGTCGGTCCCTCGGGAATGAGCGGAAATCCATAGAAATGTGTTGCCAAGGCCTTTCTGGGATAGGGAGGGGGTGCAGCAGTCCAGGAACTCGATCCCTCCATGCTTTAGTTCGTTTGCAGACCAAGCAGTTATCCACATATCGTTTGATATCTGCTATCCACCCGGGCCAATGATATCTTGTAGAAATAAGCTTCTTCAGCTTTTCTATACCAGGATGTGAAGTCATCGGTTGTCGGTGCACCTCATCTAGCAATCTAGCACGTAGATCATCTTCATCCGGAACTTCCAGGCGTTCTTCGTAGAGGAGGAGTCCATCTCGGAGGGTCCATTTCGGGTTGTTTCCTTCTACCGCAATCCGACGGAATTCGTCGAGCTCCGAACTCTCGCGGTTTGCCTGTTTCACCCTATCAACAACTTCTTGCGCGTCCTCTGGTTGGATTGGGTTTAGATCCAGTGGATAAACGCCCTTCTCCAAACAGTCCGCTGGTAAGAGCGTCAACTGCCTACCATTATCGACACAAGGTGACTCCTTTCTCGATAACACGTCTGCGACGATGTTTTTCTTCCCCGGTCGGTATTTGATCAAGAAATGGAATTGCGAGAGGAACTCGCTCCACCTCGCTTGTCGTTGGTTCATTTGTCGGGTGGTCATGAAATATTCTAGAGATTGATGGTCCGTGAGAATCTCGAAACGATCTTGTCGTGCGAGACCTTCGAGCTCTGGTCTCCATTCCTGCAATGCACGGATGATAGCAAGGAGTTCCTTATCCCGCACTTCATAGTTCAACTCTGCAGCTTGCATAGTTTTTGAATAGAAAGCCACCGGATGCCAGAAATCGTCATCTTCATAGTACTGAGACAATACTGCTCCTAACACACCGTCTGAAGCATCAGTTTCCACTCTTGTTTTTCGTGTTGGGTCGTAATGACGGAGTATCGGTGCGGTGACCAGCTTCTCCTTCAGGAGCGTGAAGGCTGCTTCACAATGGGCAGACCATTCGTACGGGACGCCCTGTCGAGTCAGATGATGCAGAGGCTTCGAAATCAAACTATATCCCTGGATGAATCGTCGATAGAAGTTGCAGAATCCGAGGAAGGATTGCACGCCTTTCACTGTCGATGGGGTCTTCCATGACTGGATCACCCGGATCTTCTCAGGATCAACCGCGATACCATCTGTACTCACGATAAACCCAAGGAACTTGGTCTTCGTGACAGCAAATTCACACTTTGAGAGAGCAACTTGCAAACCAGCCTTCTGCAGTCGGGAGAGCACTTCTCTCACCTGTCTGTGATGTTCTTCAAGAGTCTCACTGTAGATAAGGATGTCATCTACAAAGGCAACTACGTATTCATCCATGCATTCTCGTAAGATGTTATTCATGAACCGCTGAAACGTAGCCGGTCCGTTAGTCAACCCGAATGGTGTCACCTTATACTTGAAGGATCCGTACCGTGTCCTGAAGGTCGTCAAGTCCTCCGCTCCTGGGGTTAAACGAATCCGGTGGAAACCCTGTCTGATATCAAGCTTGGTAAAGTACTTCGCTTTGCTAGTTCGTTGAAGCACTTCGTCGATCAGAGGGAGTGGGTAACAGTCTTTTTTGGTAATTGCATTCAACTTTCGGAAGTCCACACAGAATCGGAGTCCACCACCAGGCTTCTTTGCCATCAAGATTGGAGATGCGTAAGGGGACGCGCTTGGCACAATGAAGCCCTTATCCAGATTCTCAACAATGTACTGTTTCGCCGCCTTCAGCTCGTCAAGAGACAGCTTATAGAGGGGACAGTAACCCGGTTGTGCTTCAGCTTCAAGAACAATATCGTGATCCACACCGGGTCTGTATGGGGGCAATTCATCCGACTTCTTCTTTGAAAACACTTCGGCTAGGTCGTGATACTCTAGCGGCAATGTCCTCTTGATCTCTTGAAGTTCAGGATCCTCCTCGACAGACGACTTTACAGTAAGAATTCGGTCTATCTCACAGAGTGAGGTAGCAAAGATCTCGATTCCTTCTGTAGGGTCTCTCTTTTTCCGTGCTTCCCATCTATCGAATCCGACTCTTCCAATTGCACTGATATCGATTGCAGGAAGGGGAGGTTTGTCTTCTTTCTCATTGGAGAGTGGAACATTTGGTATCTCATCCTTGATGTTCCGTACCATCTTTCTCTGCTCTTGTATCTGCCAGTGTCCGTACTGGCGCTCACGGGCGTGAAGATAGATATCCTTCTTCGGTTTCTGTACTTCCGTAGTTGTCTCCATCAACTCGAAGAGACGATCTCTCCGGTCTGCGTCCTTCTGGTGAATGTCGTCTTGCGGAGATCTCTGTAGGATAGTCTTCGGGGTTGGGACAGAGATCTTACTCGCCACTTCATCGAAGAGAGTCCTTTCATCTGGCCAAATCATCCGGTGTCGTCGACAGTCGAGAAGGACATCATGCTCGGCAAACCACATCCGCCCGAGGATGATATCGTATTTTCCCAAGTCTGCAATCAACATAGGGATCTGTCGTTGAATCCTTCCATCGATACAAATCGTAAGGAAAGCCACATGTCGTATAGGTTCTGCTAGTTTACCGTTGAAACCTCGCACTGGGCATTCACGGTCTAGTCTTTCTACCCTGAGTCCGAAACGCTTGCCCAATATTATAACCATTGACGAATTGATAAAAACGTAACCATCTGCTCCAGTGTCACCGAGTGCTGAAATAGAAAATGAGCGTCCATTGTGCATTAGCTGTGTATTGAAAACTAAGCTATCTCTGGGACCGCCAATCAACTTCTGTAAATCTAGCGAAAACAGTGACACCTTCCGTCCGCCTAGGAGGGAGACTTCGCCTAGGCAGGAACTTTTCCCGAATCGGTATCAGCTTCAAGCTCCACGATCTCGTCCACACGGGGAGGGTTCATAGTGGGAGTAGTCGTCGCGACAGCGAGGGTCGGTTTCTTCTTCGGACAATCACGGGTCATATGTCCATGTTCCTTGCAGTTAAAGCATCGTCCTTCTCTCATCAAGGTCTCTCTTTCGGAGGCAGACAGACTCGGAGTGTACTCGCGCTTCACGCGGGGAGTGCTTGACTGGTTCGCGGCGGATGCACCTCCGGCACCGGCAGCGGGGATCGTAGATCGGGTACGTGAGGAGGTCTTTGCTTCCTGCTGGAGACTGATCTCGTGCGCCATGCTCTGACAGCTCTGCGTGAATGCATCGAATGAGACAGTATCTTGGTTGACTGCCCACATGACTTGACTCTGAAGTAGGTACGGGAGTTTCGAATACAGATCACGCTTGCGGTTTTCGGCAACAACGACAGCTTCTTCGGCGAGCTGCATGAACTCCGCAAGGAAATCAGTGAAACTATCCTTCGGTTTCATCTTGAGCTTATGGTATGCGGTGTAAGCTTCTGCACGTCGGTTTGGGTTCGCGAAGACAGTCTTCAGGTGAAGGATAATATCCTCAGCGTCTGCGTACGGGATGCTAGCATCGGAGCTCATCCGGGGAGCAATGTGTAGCTGAGCTTTACCTTCGCAACGACTCTGGACATAGAGCTTGCGGTGAACAGGCAAAGGGTAATGGTCAGCGTTTGCCTCGAGTTTCTGGCGAATCACAGTTTCCCAAGTCTCAAATCGGACTTCCTTTCCGTCGTTCAGCATGGGTGCATCAGGCATTTTGGTGGACTTCCGAGCGGTAGCGGCCTCCACAATCGGTGCGCCGGTACTATGCTGATTCTGACCTTGGAGATTCAGGAGACGGAAGGCAAGTTCACCACGTTCGCGGATAGCGATGTCTCTATGGGCGATGGCCTCGTCTCGCTCGATGCGGAGTGCTTCCATAGCATTGTCAGGTTCAGTTCTCTCTGCTCTCAGTACAATGATCTCATCTTCGAGTTCCTGGACCAGATTTCGCAGTCTCTGGTGATCACGAGCAAGCTCAACAAATCTTTCACTTCTCGGTGTCTGGCGCAACCGTGCGCTGATCGGTTCTTCTTCTTCATCACGTTCACCAGTATCAACTGGTCTCTGCGGATCGGGGGTCGGGGTATGCGGTTCATGAGCAGCGACAGTTTCTTGCTCAGTCTCTTCATCAGGCACGGGGACAGGCTGTCTGTCCCGATTCGTGGGTGGGTTTCGTCTCGGACCGACCATCTTGATTGGTCGGTGGTTCTCGGTACGGGTCCGGGATCAACGTGGGTCAAGGTCTTGGCTGTACGGTGCCAAGGAACGAAAGTGGGGATGTGACGGGGCCGAAACCAATCAAATTGATGGTTTGTACAGCCGTACTGTCATAAAGAAATTGAGATGGTACTTAGTATTATGTGACCTGCCAGTTCTTCACGAGAAAAGAGTGCATTTGATTTCAAAATACTAAGTACAAGGGGGAAAGAGAAAAAGGGGAAAGGATCGACACTACAAGATCCTTTTGTGCGTCGAGACCTCTAGTCGGGGACTTCAGGCAGAAATCTCTGTCGACCCTCGTCCCGGACTCTAGTCTGTCACATGCCTGGAAACAAACATCATCACGTGACCGCAAGAACCTCCAGATCGTCACATCTCCCTCAAGATCCCTAGAGCTTGCTAACGCTTGGACAGGTCATCAATGCATTAGTTGATAAGTCTGCCGCTTGCGGTCTGGAGGGGATGAAACAAAAGTCATCCATGAATAGGAACAAGCTGTACTGTGTTTGACAGTAGCGAAGAGGCAAACCGCGATGCAGTAGCAAGCTCGATCATGGTACGAGCTGAGAATGGAAACAAGCTTGGACTGGGCTAGTTGTAGATATATTTAGAAAGAGAACTAACATCGGACAGGGAATCTAAATTAACGAAATTACTGCGAGACTCCTTGGGTGGACGGACAAAGACGTGCATAATTGCTACTATCTTGCCTTGTTAGTCTAGTTAGGAAGAAACCGTCTCTATATTAGTTTACGCATCTCATGCCAGCTTCACGATGTGTATCTTGATAATTTGAATACCTTCGAGACCACTATGCACCAATCATACTCGTATTGCTTTTCCAATGAATTACACTCTTAATACTCCTTAGGCTTAAGCCCCCTTCAACACTCATGCTCCCCCAATGTCTATCTTGCATCTATCGAATGACAACACGATTTCGAGAATCCCTAGCATAACAGGTTCGTGCGTGGTCACGCGAAGAAAATGCCTAGTTCGCCGATGATACAGACCACGCGGATACAGCTATCCTCCGGTATATACGTGGTAATCCGGCATACACGGCGAGGAATGGCAACCCAAGGTCCACAGAACAACTGGCTCTCCCATCGGCCACCTAGGCGGTTCGATGTCACCATCGGAGTTAAAGTCCGCAGGCCAACGGACATGGCGTTGGCGGATGGGGACGCCCGTAGTAATGACCAGAAAAACGGGAGCATCGGACAGTCGAACGTCCGGCGGGGTGATGAAATGGCCGGACTGTGTTGGTATAGTGAATCAGCAAGTAGCTCCCACTCTTTATATATGCGCGTGATGGGTGATCACGCTCTGTGCCGCCATCTTCTCGAGGGAGCTGTGTCCCTTTTCCTCCCCTTGTTCCTCTTGGATATCCTGTTTAATATGCCGTCAGCCAATGTTTTAAGACTCCATGTTTGCGCACGGATAGGACATTTCGATCCAATGGGGTGAATGTAAAAGAAGTCTTCCGGAAGCAAGTAAACAGATAGGAAATAAAGGAGAGATTTGAGTCAAACGCACAATTGTATAGACATCGCAGTTGATAAGTCTGACACGAACACAGCCGTGGAGCGTGGCCATCACGTTCCTAGCTAGGAAAGATGACGAGAGCTTCCTGGTGAAGCCACTCCAAATCTTTCTCCATGCCCTTCAGCTGATCTCTGTAGAACCAGTGGTAATGTAAATCGTTCATCATAGCTTCCTGCTTGTCCATAAGGCGATGCCCTCGTTTGTCCACGATCGCGGGTGCGGTGACGGGTCCGCTTTGAGCTTTGAGAGCTCTCCCGGTTGAGCGCAGGTGAAGGGATGGGCCGGGTGTCGGCCACTTTATCCGTGTTAGCTGAGTTTTTAGGGGATCGGAGTGTATCTCACTGGTTAAGGATTTCGGTAAATAGGAGAGGTGGTTATGGCTATATTGCACTGTAGCCATATCTGTAGCTAGCGCGTTGTTCTGAGGTCTTGTAGGCTAATAGGTCATACTTTGCTGTGATTGTTGATTGTAGTGGGTGCAAGTTGCGTATATACTTCCTTTCAGGTAAAGCTACTTGTATATAGCCATAGTCATTTTGCCTTTGTATATAGCGCCCATTCCAAAATAGCTGAGGTAGGTGGAATGAAGAAATAACGAGAGAAGTAGAAGGGCTACCTATATATATGAAGTAGCTCTTTATTTGACAAAGAGGCACAGCAAACACGAAATACTACAAATAATAAGTGGCCAGTTCAACCGCAAGACCACCTGACCCTTTGCCTCTACCTACCAAGCCTAGATGTCTACATTTTCAAGTCTCTTCTTGGTCCTATACAGCGAAACCCGTAAAAGAACCCAAAAAAAGCGGCTCGAGTCCGCCAAGCAGGGCCACCTCGTATTTGCGAGCAACAGGCCCAACCAGCATAAGTCAAATGCCCCCGTATTCCCGCGAATACGAACAACAACCCTAAACAGACTCTCTCGGGTGTTCACCTTCAATTCAGCCGTATAGATGTATCGACCCTCCATGTATAAAATGGCACTTCCACCTCGACCTCCACATTCTCCAAAGAGAAACACAAGCAGGGTGCCATCCAAGCCCACCGCTACAAGCTACCCAATCTCTGTCTATACCCCTAATATCTCCCCAATATGCTCTCCCCACTCCCCTCCCTCACAGCCCTAGTGCTATCCCTCCTGCTAGCCAATATAGCAACCAGCACATCCACCGAAGACTCACCCCAACTCTTCACCAACATGACCCTGACCACAGACGACATCTTCTCCCTCTTCGATACCCCACTAAACACCCGCGACCTGCAGTGTCGCGCCGGGTACAGCCAATGCGCCTACAACTCCCGGCGCTGCTGTCCGACCGGCGGGAAATGCTGCGGGAACGGGTACTGCGCCGATGCAGGCGAGACGTGCTGCACCGGCGGTGGGACGTGTCGGGTTGGGTATAAGTGCTGCGCTGGCTCAACGGGATGTGCGCCGAGTGATGGGCAGTGCTGTACCGGTGGTTACTACTGTCCCGCGGGGAAGACGTGTCGTATCTATAAAGGGCGCAAGGTTTGTTGTCCGTTGACGGGTTGTTCGGGGGAACATGATGGGATTGGGTCTGGGGGGTCGCTTACGGGGTCGGATACTACGTCTACGTCTACGTCTACTGAGACGGAGACGGAGACTGCTACGACAACTTATGTTGATGTTGATTGGGATTATTATTATACTACTATCTACTGGTATGGGTTTGGTTTGGTGTCTTGTATGGTTCGCTGACTTGCTGACTTTCTTATAGGACTTATTGGTTCTATTACTGGACTTCTTATGCCCCCTACACTGTTCGGACGGTTACGTCTACTACCACCACTACTCGCACTGTCTTTTCTGTTTTTGCGTCGAATAGCGCTGAGGCGACTTCCTCGCTCAGGGAGAGTTCGTCTAGTTACTCGTTCTCGACTCCTTACGAGGCGACTTCTCTGGCAAGCTCGTCGGACCCTGTCACGTTGAGAACGGGTTCCCCTGCTCCGACTGCTACTTCGTCGCTTGATTCGACATATGGGATTATCGCAGGTCCACTCAATGGGGAAGGTTCTACTGGTTCTGCTGCGAGTGTGAGCATTATTGGGAATGGAATTGGCATCCTGGCTGCGGTCTTGGCTGCTGCAATTGGTGGATTGGCCTTTGGGCTGTGAGGAGCTTGGGTAGGATGTGGTTTAAGGCATGGAAGTTCAATGGGGTCATTTGTGATTGAATCTTATCGTTGATACGTTCCAAGGTTTGATCTACACGATATTTATATAATATGCAATACTTAATGGCTGTATTCCGTAATTCATAAAATATCCATCCAGCACCCGATATAGATACTCACTGGGTGGTTGACTAATATCAGCAAAATGTCCTTGAAATGAGCAAGAGCAAAAGAATCGGCCTTCTCAAAAGGCTTAGCTACTGGCAGACGAGCTGTGCTTGCGGTGCTCAACATGGGTGCCCTTTCCAGCCTCCACGTCGCCCGTTCCACTACCCAGCTTGTTATTCTTCTCTGCAACATAGCTAGCGCGGCGCAGGTGCTCCTGGGTGTCCTCGTAGTTGATGAGAAGCTCGCCGTTCTTGCCGTAGCGGTGGGGTTCGTTGCGCGCAACCGAAACGACATTGAACACGCTGGTTGTCTTGTGGAAGATTGTGTCCATCTCCTCCAGGGATCGATAGGCAGTCTCAGGGTAGAAGAAGTAAACGACAGGAACGATGAATGCGTTGCTATTGGGAACTGAGTCAGTAGTGTGCGAAGTCCATGTCGCGCAGAAGATACTCACATGACAGCAAAGATAATGTATGTCTTGTACTTGATTGAGTCAAATGCAACGGGCGTGATCATGACAACCATGAAATTGAAGATCCAGTTAGCGGAGGTCGCGAGTGCGTTGGCGGGAGCACGGATACGCAGAGGCACCTATGGCATTGTTAACGATGTTCTGTTGGGAAAGAAAGAGACGAAAGCCTTACAATCTCAGCAGGATAGAGCCAGGTCATACCCAGCCAGCCAAAGGCAAAGAATGTATTGAAGACAAACAAGAACACGGCTGCAGCAATACCAGGCTTGCTCTGGCCCTCAAAGCTAGTGGTGGCGGCCAAAACGGCCATGGAGATCGACATGCCAGCGGCACCGATCAGCATCAGAACTCGTCGGCCCACCTTCTCAATAATGAATATGGGGATCAAAGACGCCAAAAAGTATTCAGTGCCGTTGCAGGCAGCTAGAATGCGCGATGTCAGGCCATCCATACCGAGGGAGTTCTCGTAAATGGTAGCAGCGTAGTAAGTAATCAGGTTGATACCGGAGATTTGCTGGAACATCTGGTTGACGTAGGCAAGTACAACACGGTGGAAGTGGCGGTTTTCATCCATAGTGAGCAAGTCACGGAAGCTGACACTCGAGGCAGCCAGGACTGCATCCTTGATAGCGGAGAATTCGGAGTGGACGTAGGGATCGCTCTCATCCAAGTCGAGAATTGCGGAGAGAACCTGCAAAGCTTCCAGTTCGCGGCCCTTCAGAATCAGCCAGCGAGGCGATTCGGGGAGCGGCAGCACGAAGACTAGGATGACCAGCGCGAAGACGTTTTGGAAGGCGATTGGGAAACGCCAGGCAACGGAGCTAGGGTCAAGGAAGGAGAATCCGAGGTCAAGCCAGTAACTGATCGTAATTCCAGCAGCAATCAAGGAGCCCTCGAACATGACAAGTTTTCCGCGGTGGTGAGACTTGGAGCATTCTAAGTAATATAAGCATCGTGCTTCATATTCAACAAAGCCAAATACTTACCAGACTGCCATGTAGGGACGGTAGAGGTGTTCATGCCGTTGCCGATACCAGTGACAATACGGCCGACAACGAGATGCGGCACCGAGTAAGCACAGGCCTGCAGTGTGGCCCCGACCACCATGATGATGGAGCCAGCAAAAATCGTCTTACGACGACCAAGGTAGTTTCCAACCCAGATACAGAGAACTGCGCCGAGGAAACAGCCCAGGTTATAAGAGGCGATAGTGATTCCTGATACATTAGTTATGGATGAATGTAAGGCTCCCATGAAGTCACGTACCCTGTGTAGTCGCATTGTTACTTGTCGATGAACTCGATTTAGTGGTGTCGATTTCAGGGAAGACTGTAATAAATGAGTTCAATGTCAACAGACCTCCCATAACACCTCTGTTGACTGTTAGCAAGAGAGCTCCAACTCGATCTCTCATGTATAGCTTCTGGTCACATACTGGTCATATCCGAATAGCCTGTGAAATTCCACGTTAGTGCTGTGTGTCTCGACAGATAAGTGAAAGACCAACATACAGAAAATCAAGACCAGCAATGACGCCGATCATGATATTCAGGTTCGTGCCCCGAAGGCCGAAGTATGGCTTCATGACGCCGGATATGGTGAGTAGGTTGTTTATAGAAGGATCAGGTAAAAAGGAAGTGAGTCCGACTATTTGCTAGAAATGGGATTTGAATGGACTAAGCGGGAGAAGAGAAGATCCAAGTGAGCTCTACCTAGGTAGGGTAGTCGTTTATAAACCCCATCAAAAGGAGCCCTGGGGCGATCCACATCGAATGATCATATACTTTGGAACCAAATCGGAACTCAGAACCAGCAACAGACAAGCCAATGAGAAGTAGGGCCAAGGTTGCATTGATGATGTCTATTCCATCGCCTGATTGGGGGGCGCAACTATACTTTCCGTCTTCGCGGCCGAGTACAACATGTCCAGGTTATATTACAGGATCCACCAGGCAATCGGCGTCAAAAAGGTGCATTTAGCCATGCGAAGCCCCTCGCATGGAATCACCTTCCGGTATTACTACACACTAACGTGTACGGTATTCTGTCTCGGTACTGTAATACTCGTGGCATCGAACATTTGAACCGAAAAGGTACCCATGGACTTATAGACTCAGGTACTTTTCCGACTCTGTTTCCGTCGACGAATATGGAGTGTATGACAACTGCACGGGTCACAGAGTTTCGCGTGGTTTCAGGTACTTTTGTTTTTCAATTGGAATGCCATTTGACAAAAACCTGGAGATTCTCCAGGTTCCCCCGGACTCCCCCATTTTTTTTTACTCCGCTGATCTTCGCTGAAAAGGACCACATACAACATACAACATATTATCGACTTTAAGAACTCGGACTACAAAGCACAGTTGCCTTGCGCTCATTACGTGATATTTACCTTTTCTGCACCCGTTCGCCAAGCAGGCTTGGCAGGGATGACAAGGGGTTCACGAACTTTCCATATAAGCCGCACGGCGGACCGACATCAGGTCCCGAAAATCAGTTCCCGGCGCCGAAGCCAGCGATGACATCATCGACAATTAATCCCATGTCCAAAAAGGGTAGGTGGTTTTTCATCGAAGTCTCTGGACTTCAGGGGCATTTTAGAAGCGTCCCCAAAATTCTGTAGTTCGGCGCAAGCCGAATCACGGGGTTCCCGAGAACACGGGATGCCCGATTCGGAGATGCCAATGTATCAAACTGCAACTCTGTATTTACGCGATGCTACCCAATTATGCAGTTTAGGCTTTAGTATGAGGGTACTTTGTCATTGGAAAAAAGAGTGGCAATAGTAGGTACCTAGCAACTATTACTCATGGTAATACTTTCAAAGGGAATCCCGCCAAAACTTACCAGTTCAAGTATAGAGAAGGCCAGTTTAGGGCGGAATCCCGGATTCGACCCACAGTACATCCCGGTAATGACAGGTAAATACACATACATACATGTGGTACCGACTCAAGTAGCCCTGACCATGCTCATAACGACGATCAACTAGGAAACAATTGTCAATGATCGACGGAAGTCGGAAGTCTCACTGGCGCTCGCGTGTCATCGGAATCATGGCATACGGTTACCCAAGTTGGCGTAAACCGGCTTGGCTAGCGTCGACTCGGGAAATTTGATCAGGCCGAACTAAGGAATGCCGTGATAAAGTCGGGATCAGGACACATGGCATTTTTTTTTACCGTCTAACTCAAGATTTGGTGCCGTCATACACTTATTTCTGTAATCCTACTACAACCTAGCAAGCATTCGACTTCACAGGATCTTACTCAACTCTACAGCCAAGAAGAATGCACTAAATCGATGTTTCATTGCAATTGAACTTGCCAGCCAGATAACAATGAACGTCAGAAATGTCCCCAGATCAGAGCCCTCCTGCCCAGACCCTCTGTCCTCAGGCTCATCCGGAGACGGCGTCAAAATCAAATCGAGCTCAACAGAGCAGGAAAGGTCCTAACAAATATCCCCATTTGAGACCCGCGGCCGGTCAGCAATCACTGTGAAACTCCTGGGTAGAACCCTAACTAACATCAAATACACTCGCGAGATTCGAGAAAAAAAAAAAGAAGGAACCGATAAGCAGCGAGTCCATGTGTAACATTCGGCTCTTGCCCATATCGGGACACCGTAAGGCCTCCCAATAACAGTCAACACCCGACAAATTCCACATGGGGCCGCTCACAACAAGGGGGAAAGGGAAGCCAAATTGCTGACACTTTTTAAAGCCCCACAGACCCATTTCGGCATGGAAATGTAGAATTACCACAAGTCGTCATTGTTGCGCTTGAATTCGAACGCTTCTTCCCCCTTTGCCTCTGGGCCGAGCAAATCAGGCTCTTCACGTTGAGGGGAGCCAGGGGGGAAGGCAGGTTCGTCCTGAGGATCCTTATCTTTCGGCTGACGGCAACGGACAACGGTGTGACCCACTAAATGGCTGTTAGCAGACTAACTCAAGTATTAAGAACACATGTGTGATGAACTCACTTTCGCCGCAGTTCTTGCACTGGACCTTCGACCAATCCCTAGGCTGATCACAATCACGAGAGTAATGTCCGGCTAAAATAGTAGTTGTCAGTTCTGTTCCGCCAAAGAAAAGGAAATCTTCCATGGCATGCACAACACTTACTCTTTTCGCAGTTGCGGCATGTGACAGTGGAAACATCACGAGGCTGATCACAGTCACGAGCAATATGATCTTCGGAACTGCATTTATATTAGCACCAGTGGCAATCCCAGGGCTCCGGTTATAGTATTTCAACGTACCCGCAATTGCGGCAAGTGCGAGGGCCACGATCAGCAACATTCGGGCAATCTTTGGCAAAATGGCCAGCTAAAACAGATAGGTTAGCATCATAAAATATATGCATGGTCTTGGTCAAGGTCTCGTAATACTTTCGTTGCATTTCCGGCACTCAACATCAGCCGCGGATCGGGGCTCGGTGCACTCAGAAGCAATATGCTCCACGGATCTTCACAGAAGTCAGCGTAATCCAGTTCATTGTTTGCGTCGCAGCCACATACCCGCAGTTCCGGCAGCCATGCTTGTTCCTGCGCTGCTGTCTGCAATCGCGCACGCGGTGTCCAACCCCATCACAGTTTGAGCACTTGATTTCCGTACGATCGTTGCCATCTGCGCGCTCCTCCTTGCAACTGCGCGAGATATGTCCCAACTCTAGACATAATGGTTTAGCAACGTTCTTGGGAATCTACAATCAAAGCTAACACCTACCTCCACAATTCAGACACTTAGGCACCTTGCGCTCGTAGGGGATACCAGCGTTGTTCATGCGTTCCAGGTTGTCATCGGCATCCGCAGGCCAACGGTCTCGGAGGTGGCCACGCGACGGCTTCGAGCTGAAAAAGAATCCAATCACGTACTCACGATCAAGGACTCCCTGAAGATCGATAAGGCTCATGACATCGTCAACTTCAGCATTCTGTAATAAAAATCCATTCATGAGTAATTCATCCCGAATTATCAAACGACAGTGATAGGTTACCATAGCAATGATGTAGATGTTGAAGTCATCATCTCTCATTTTCTTCTCAATGTCCGCCCAGGTGGCGTGGGGAACAGCCTTGGAGTAAATCTTGAGTGCCTGGAGTTAGGTCAGCCAAAGCTCACAACTTTCAAGGTCCGTATGGGGTTTTCGGTACATCGCGGAAATCATCAAGGTCCCTTTCGTCACTGGCTTTCTTCATTGCAGCCCAGGCTTCGTGGGGAAGCATGTCAGCAACGAGATTGAGATCGAACTTGCGATTCTCCTTGCATTCCATCGTCTTGTGGCCTTCAGTCTGGCAGTTCTTGCAGACATCGGGGGTCTCTCGGGACAATCAACAGCTGGGTGACCTTCCTTTTCACAGATACGGCAGGTGCCCTTGAACACGCGGGGCTTAGTGCATTCGGACTTGGAGTGACTGTTTTAAGTCAATTAGCAAAGTACAGTACAAAGCATTCCGCAACGACTCACCCTTCTTCGCCACAGTTGAAGCAAGGACCCGTCTTGCGAGGCTCGGTGCATTCGGCCTTGGAGTGACTGTTTCGGGAAATCAATTAACGACGTAACACATGAGATGTTCAATAATAGCTCACCCTTCTTGGCCACAGTTGAAGCATGAACCCGTCTTGCGAGGCTCGGGACACTCGGCTTTGCTATGGCTGCATTGTCATCAGTACAATTTAGCAAGTACATAGAGGGCAACGACTTACCCTTCTTGGCCACAATTGTAGCAAGCGCGCCCACCACCACCGGCGTATTCACCGTATCCTCCGCCATTGCCGTCGTTGTAGTTGCCATAGGCATTGCTGTATTTCAGTATTGGTTAGATGCGCTGGCACAATATGACATGGAAAGTGCAAGACCAACTTACCCTGCGTTGCTGTCTCTAGCTCCCAGAGGAACAGAGTCATTCGGACACTGGCGAGTCATGTGGCCAGGTTCACCACACCTGAGTTTGTGAGTAACTGGGTTTCCTGGAAAAATTTCCCGGGCCTTGAAATATAGATTATTGGGGGGACTCACTGTCCGCAGGTGAAGCCATCGTCGTGGGCTCCATGGATATTCTCCATTTTGGTCAACCTGATAAACACGTTCGTTAGACACACCCCCAAAGCAGTATTGCCGTTGTGAAAGTCTCCTTCACCGGGGTGGAGGAATGAATAGGGATGGGGACCGGGAAGTCGTGAGAGAAGGCAGAGAGAGACAGATAAGACAAGATCACAGGAGAGTCGAACACGATCTTTTCACGTGGATCGTTCTACTAGGACCATCGAGAGAGGCGGTGCAAAGTCAACGCGAAGAATGACACTTACCAACGTGGTTGTCGATGCGCAGTAGACGCGAAGGCTGTTTGTTGATGAGGATTGAAGGCAGACGGAGAAGGAAGAAAAAAGGAGGAAGAGGAAGAGGGAACAGGAGAAGGAGAACATAAGACAACCGGCAAGTGACGCTGAGGTGGAAACTGCCCGTTTGAGGAAACTGCCTGTTTGAGGAAGGAGCGATGTATTGACCTGCCTCGGGCAACGAGCTTTATCTAGGAAGCAACTTATACTAGACTGGATGCTCGATCACATTAGAGCTACAAATGAGATTCCATCTTTCGAAAAGAGATTGCATGCATTTGAATGGTAAGTGGTCAAATATTCTGCTAGAAATACAGAGCACATGCAAAGGAAAGACGATATAGGGCCACTAACGGCAAGACAGACATTAACCTGCGTACCATTACCGGAATAGCCTGCCCAGCAGGCCACCAGCGATGTTGTTCACAATACCACCACCCAAAGCCGAGTTGGCATATGTGGAGGCCTGACCAAACTTATCACAGCGAGAGAAAGCCATGGTATTCGTGATAGTCAAGATGAGTGCAATAACTAGACCAAAGTCAATCCCTAGTGCCGGCATATATCAAAGTATCTTGGGAGTAGCTTACCAATTAGACTGAGCCAAATAACTCCCACAAGTCTCACAATGGCCAATATCGCAAGGCCAACCCACAGAGCAGGCGTGACGTACAAGCTCAGCCAGAAGAACCGCTTGTCAGTGGCTGTCACAGTGCGAACGTTGGGGTCAGATGATTCGAAGACCCATTTGGAGTCGCCGGTTGAGGTGTCAACCTCGTTCCACCAACGTAAGCCGACCAGCCGGCGTCCCGCAATGTTTTTGAGGTAGTAGAAATCCGCAGAGAGGAGGAGAAGGGTGAAAATGAAGACGAGGATACTAGATGGAGGTTAGCATGCGGGTTGATACGTGGGTAGATCAGCGCAGGTTCCGTACAAGTCATCGATGAAGAGTACACCAAATAGATACATCAGTAGCGCACCTAATCACCAAGTTAGTCAAATCATTCTTGCCGCTGTTCCTCGGGACGGGGGAGCACGAACCGATCCGAATTCCCAAGAAGACAAGTAGCGTGATCGGGTGCGCGCTAAGGCGCCAGTTGAGGTCACCTTGACCTCCTTGTCCTTGGTCCATATTTGCAAGGTGGAAGGTTTGATGTGATCTGAATGTAAAGGACCTCTCGGTCAGCAGATTGGGTCAATTTGATCCAAGTTACGTCTGTTGTTGACTGATGATGCTCCCTATGTGGTCGAGACACGGGTGCAGGCGGTTTCTTATGGCAGAATAATTGCAGGCAGAAGCAAGTACTCCGTAGTTTTGTTGACAATGTGTATTATTTGCTTAACCAAGGGCCATTTATCTAGCATATGGTGGAAAGATCTTTATTTCAGATTACTAAAGAGGGTCTATACGAAGATCTGATCAATATTCCTACTTCTATACATATCTAGAAGCATTCACGTGATTACACTTAGTGGATACCCGCCAGCCACACATGGCAACGTACGTGGCGCTAAGCCGATAAGGCGTATAGGTCGTTTGATCTATATGTTGTATGCTTCTGCACCACAGCAATAGAGAAGACACATCGCAGTACCCAAGCAGCAGAGGATGAAGCACACAGGTAGGTATATCGATTGTAGAGCACTCCTCTGGTGTTTAAACCGCCAAATTTAGACTGTATCTGCTTAATTTTTTTAATTTCTGCAGTGGATTTATTTCCAAAGGAAGACCTGGGTTCTATATCTGATGAAAACAAGAGGGGGAAAGGTAGCCGTTTCTGGCCTCAAAAGCGGTCATTGCGTTAGTCTCATAAGTCCTCTTATTCCAAGAAGTACAATATGGATATGACAGGCGTGGATATGGTCAACTCCTAATGTACCTGCATGTACACACGTAGGAAACGCATCGATTTGCGAAAATATATCTATATCAATCTTGACCACTGAGAATGACAGAATGGTCCCTATGCAACGAACTGCCTACAAGCATAGTAGAAATGGCCAATTCTATACAAACTCATAAATTGCATCAGCTCATAAAAAAGTAAAAGAAAAAGAAAGAGATCGACTCTGCTAACCTTCTACGTGGGACATACTCCGAAGCGGCTTTACGGATAGCCGAGTCGGCTTCTTCCCGATCAAGTCGACTCCATAAAGACCTCCACTCCCCAAGAAACACAGCACACAACTCTATACCAATTGAAGGCACACACGAATCAACCATAAACAATGGCAGCTCGCAATACTCTCCGTCGTTCCCTTCTCTACGGTAAGCTCAAGCTCCCAAGGTTCCAAAGCCGCATCGCATTTTCCCCGCATTTCGCTCCGAGCTCCAAAAGAAAACCCCAAGACTAACGAACAACACCAAACAGTTCCCGGCTCCTCCCAACGCTTCCTAGACAAATCGCGCTCACTGACCGCCGACTGCGTCACCTACGACCTAGAAGACAGCGTAACTCCGCACATGAAAGTAGCGGCGCGCTCCCTAGTGCGGAGAGCAATCGACCAAGCCGCACCAGCAGGAATTCGGGAACGCGCCGTGCGAATTAACTCCGTAGACAGCGGACTAGCACTGGGCGATTTGACCGAAGTCGTGAGTGGCCTCCAGACAACAGACAACAACATCAGACATAAATAGCCCATACAACGATCAACTTGCTAACCGTCACAGCTGCAATCACCAAACCTAACAACAATCGTAATCCCAAAAGTCAACTCCGCCTCCGACCTAACCTTCGTCACAGACGTCATAACACACACTCTATCCCAGCAACCTCCAACAGAAAGAATCCCAATCTCGCTCCTGGCTCTAGTCGAGTCCGCCAAGTCCCTGACGAACTTATCTCAGATCTGCGCCGCTTCGCCCTTGCTCCAAGGACTGATTTTCGCAGCTGAAGACTTCGCTCTGGACTTGAGCATTACGCGGACGCCCTCGCTGACAGAGTTTCTGTTCGCGCGGTCTGCGATAGCCACCGCTGCGCGGGCAGCGGAGCTGCCATCGACGATTGACCTCGTCTGTACGGCGTACAAGTCAGAAAACGGGGATGGGTCGCCGCCCGCTGTGCTGCAGGAGGAGTGCTTGGATGGACGCAGGTTGGGGTTCAATGGGAAACAGTGTATTCATCCGTCGCAGGTGAAGATTGCGGATCAGATCTTTGGGCCGGATGCGCTGGAGACTGAGTGGGCTATGCGGGCTGTTATTGCGGATGAGAAGGCTGCGAAGGCGGGGAGGGGTGCTTGGACGCTTGATGGGAAGATGATTGATGTTCCTGTTGCCCATAAGGCTAGGGCTATTGTTAAGAAGGCTGAGGCTTGTGGGGTTGATGTTGATGCTTTGAGGGCTGAGTGGAAGCATCAGGAACCAGAGTAGGTGGTTCATATATGTAGTGTTGTGTAGTATCTATGCATGATATCCCTGTACATGTTGTACATCCTAGTATGTTGTATGCTTGAATCATTTCCCTGAGAGAGTTTTTCCTACTGTAGATTGTATTCGGTTGCCTCGCTAGTTGTAACAGCCACACTGAGACCATCTAAATACATAGAAACATGCAGCCAAGAAGAATTTATCCTAAAAAGGATTGCTTAAAGAACTCGATACGTTCGCCTGGCGGGGTTTTCTGCGTGCTGTGGTTGAGTCACAGACTTGCGCGGAAAAGGTTGGAACAAGTTGAGTTATCAAAGGATTCAATAGATTTGGTACTGGGGTATCATGCCGCTTGGACGCAAATTGAGTTGAATGACCTAGCGTGGTCATTGATCTTGAGTTTCTATTTCTTCGCGCTTGAGTAATTGGATTTTGCCCATAGTCAGGATGGAAGGCTCTCCGCCAGCGTTGGCCCCCACCAATTCACTAGCCAGCTCCTTGGGTACTGTCTTGTCATAACTGGTTGGATCGATGCCGAGAATCCCTCCAACGTAACCGCCTCGCTCACCAGGTACACTGAATTCCCGGAACAAGTAGCGCCACTCGTTTAACCATGCTTTAACGGCCTTGCCGATTTTATCTTTGCCGTTCTTCGAGTGGTGACCCGTGCCTGTGATGGCATACACCACACGAAGGCCTTCTCGAGCATGCTTGAGCAGGATCTTCTCGAGATATTCGATAGCCTCTTCTGGGTGGAGACCGTGAAGGTCAACATAAAGTTCTTCCGAAGATTCATCCAATCCCTTGTGAGAGAGATGTTGATTGCGTTCTTCGTAAAGCTGGCGCGCAGCCTCCCGGTGGCACCTGCGCATTGCGTCGTTCTCGGCCTGGCCGCGCAACGACAATGCTTTGGCAGCTCGTGCGTCATTGCGGTTCCATGCTTGGGCAGCGCTAGATACGACCGTTAGAAGTGGTGATGGTAATTGTACTGGCTGAAAGCTTACCTCTGGAGGAACTTGTTTCGCACAGTGCCATGGCGAATAGCCTCTGTCCGGTATTTTATATATTGTTGATTGGCCCGCGAGCCCGTCTCCAGCCAGGGAATATTTTGCGGTGGTGGAATCGACTGGGCTGCGGCACTGTTCTCGCGACCCTTGGTTTCTTTGTTTCTGGAGCCAGATTTGGTTTTCCCGGGGGCAGGAGATGGGGTCATTCGAACTACATCCGCCAGAGATGAAGGGACGCTTTCTTTGCTCAAGCTGGTTTCGCGGTTATTATGACCGCCCCGTTTCCCATGATGCTTCTTCCCGGCATTCTTCGCATTGACCGCGGCAAGAGTCGGGAAGGCATCTGGATCGTCTACAGACGGTGCGGCAGGATTCAACTCCCGATTCTGGTGGCGGCTCGATGGACGGGAGTTGGGGCGCCCGAGATGAGTTGCGCTTCCATTTCTTTTGCCCATTCCAGGAAGGAGGCCAGGAGGCGCATATTTGCTGGTTTGATAAGCAGAAAGATGGGCAGGGTACCGGCCTGTATACTGATTTGCCCATTGATCACCGTTATCTGCCGCTTGTAGGGGTGGGAATGCATCAGAACCGCTGTCTACTTGGAACGGAGAGGGAGAAGCTGGTCGACTTCCATCCGTGACACTGAGATTGCCGATAAGCGCCGAAGGATCGTGCGAGAAGGGGCATCCATCACCGGCTAGACAATTCCCCATAACCCAATACCTATTCAAGTTTGTTAGTTAAAGAAGGATTGGTTTATCCGGAATATTCAAAAACACTCACTTGCACACATGTGTGGTTAGGTCATGACTAAAACGACAATCCGCTCGAAGGCATTGACCAGTGGACAGCCAGTACTTACAGACCACAGGGCTGCGACTGCTACCCAATGGCGTGACTGGGCGTACTTGCTCCATCGTCATAGACTTGCCAACCAAAACACGACCGTCATCATGTTGTTTTGAGATCGCCTCGGATTCTATATCATGCGAGAGCGAAGCAATAGTGGCACCAAGATCATAACTGTTAGCCTCCAGTGCAGCTTCTATTTCATCATTCGATCGCTTGTCACCCAGCACCGTGCGCAGGATATCATGTGGGCTCATATCCGGAACAAATTCAACAGCAGTGGCGCTAAGTGCGCCGGGGGTGCTGACCCCGCCCGTGGACGATGTTGTACTGTTGGCATCATCTGCGACTAGCCAGTCAACGTTGTTATCGCCCCCAAGGTCTCCATAGAAGTCAGAGATCTGGCTTTGGTCCGAGAACTCATAGGCGTTCAGATTTGGAGAATGAGGGATAGGCTGCGCAAGGGCAAGCCGGGGCGATGGACGTGGGGAGGTAAACGGAGAGACAGTAGAAGATAGCGGGGGCCGCGAGAATGGCCCACGGGAGTTTTGCATCCACGAGGTACTCCCGGGGCTTGTTCCTAAAGTTGAATGAGGCGATAGCGGTGTGGATGATCGAGCCATCTGCCATGGCGCGGGCGAAGAGCGGCGAATCACGGTATGGCGAACTGGGGGCGATGCGTCTGGCAGGTTTCGGTTGCGATGGCGCCAGAGGATGTCCAATACCGCATTCTCTAAAGGTGTACCCGTCAAAGAGGTGTTTGCGCGCAAGAAGTCCTCCACTTTTTCCACTTGTTCTTCCTCATCCAGTGCCTGATCTTGCAGGATCTGGAGACATTGTTCAAGAAGCTCGTCGGAAACCATGGTGTACGCTGATGTGGGTAACACGGGCGGAGGAAAGGGATCTGAAGGGGACCCTAGCGGTGAAGGGATTGGGTCCTGGATGGGGTGTCCGAAGCTAGGCAATAGGTGCGAAAATGCTCGACGAAAGTAAACAAAAGGTCAGACTGGAGTCGGGATTCAGAGGCACATCATGCTTCTTTCCAGGTGATCGTGAAAGTGGAAGGGCGATAGGGGTACCAGGGTTGGTTTTAAAGTTGTAGAAGGAGATAAAAGTTGCAAGAGTGATAAATGACAAGCAGATAATTACATCGCATCGTTGAATGAAAGTAAGGTTGAATAAAGGGTGAAGTGACAAAGAGGGGGAGGCGGAGAAGGGGGATCAACACCGGGGCACAACAGCTTATCGGCTGAGCTTGAAGTGACACTATGGGAGTACGTGGAATTTACAATTCCGGTGTTAACAAGATAATATAATACATAATAAGGAGACAACCAAATGTGAAGAGAATTATAAAATTGTTAGAAATAAACAAATAAAGACAATAGGAAGATTCATGTACATATGAGTTGTACTTGTATAGCATCATCCCCAACATCCGATGGACACGATAGATACAAATATATAGACAAATATATACCTAGTTATATAGGGATAGTCACATAGTCACCTACTTATAACATAGACTTTGAGATTCAACGAACGTAAACAACCTGGGGAACATGTAGATCAACCCGAGCTCAAGTCCGGCGGATCCGCTGACTTGCAATCTGGACTTTCAGTGATTTTCAGCCCGAAAGTGCTTGGCTTACTCCTCCATGTTCGATCCATCAGGGCATTGAACACGCCCTTGGAACTTCTTTGAATATTCATCTATTGAGGTATCGCACTTTCGGTCACTGTTTTAGAGCGGTTCATCTTTTCCCGGATTCGACCATCCTCCTACCAGATATTGATACCCCCCGGGACTATACCCATTTTGCAATGCCGGCGGACTACCAGTCCACCGCCAGGGCGTTGTCTCTTTCACCCTCTTCTCCGGATCCCATACCTTCCTCTCCTGGCAGTGATGCTCAGCCGCCCTGGAGTCGCGCCGGCCGGCGAAACTCCGGTAGGTCGAGCGCGCAGGCTACAAGCTACCGCGATCAGATAATCCAGCGCGGGACAGAGCTATATGTCCGTATGAATAATATCTGGGAGGAGATGACCCTATGGAAGAAAGTCGGAACTGTCTTCGCCGCCCTCTTCGTGGGCGCATCCGGTATCGCGTTCATGGTGTTGACCGGGAAGTTGTTCATCTGGCTTGGCCCGGTCGCTGAGAAGTGGGAGACGTCTTGGCTAGCCGCCTTTATCCTGTGGCTGTGTGTGTTTTTCGTCTCCTTCCCGCCTCTTGTAGGTTGGTCTACATTTGGGACTGTGGCAGGTTTTATATTTGGGGTGTGGAAAGGGTAAGAGACCGATTCATGTTACTTTACTATATCGGCAAAAACAGTGAGCAGGAGGCTAACTCGATATTTTTCTTCTACAGATGGTTGATCTACGCTTCCGCCACAATTATTGGGTCGACTGTCTCGTTTTATGTTTCGCGGACAATTCTGTCTGGATTCGTCAAACGCCTTATGGAACATGATAAGAGGTTCGCCGCATTGGCCCTGACATTGAAATATGATGGCCTCAAGCTTCTTTGTATGATCCGTTTATGTCCGTTGCCCTACTCAATCTGCAACGGAGCTGTGTCCACATTTCCTACGGTGCAGCCATTGATGTACGGACTTGCGACGGCCATCATCTCTCCCAAATTGTTGGTTCCTGCGTTCATCGGTAGTCGGATACGTCTGCTCTCCGAGAAGGGCGAGGAGATGAGTGCCGGGTCCAAATTCGTGAATATCTGCAGTATTATCTTTACAGTCGGTATTGGAATCTTTACCGGTTGGTATATATACCAAAGGTTTGAGCCCCCGGATTCATCTGTTGTCAATATCTTGTGGGCCCATGCTGATCCCTTTCTTTTTCCTGTTTTAGAACTTTGGCCCGCGCAAAAGAGCTCGAAGCCCAAGAGCGTGCAGATATCCGAGGTTCTCTCCAGGCTGATCATGCAGCGCACCGCCCTCATCGTGGGTTTTCGGAAGATCCTGATGTGAACAAAGCCTCTCTTACGCTTGCAAGAGATGAAGAAGAGCGAATGGGATTCACTGATTTGGACGATGACAATGTTGACCTGGTCTTGGGTGATGACAGTGACAGTGACCAGCCGGGTCCTTGGAAAAACTCGAGGAGGTCATATCACGATGAGTTCACCGATAATGACTCGGACGGGTTCGCAGGGGAAGAAGAGGCATATGGTCTGCACACTCATGTTCAAAAATAACCAAATAAATGAAATAGAATCCTGATATTGATCGTAAGATGAAGAAACGTTACTCCTTAAGAGAGAGAGCCCTTGAACGTGGACGAACTTCCGTGCCGCAACCTGCCGGACTGAGAAATACGCCCCGCTCCGAGGAATCAAGCCAGGGTTTTTCTACTCCATATCACTGTCCCTTCATCAAGTGTCTTCAATTACAAGTACCATTCGTTTCAAAAAAAACAATATCCTTGCTCTCTTTAATGGGCTTTATCCTCAATTCGGTGGGAGGGTTTTTGTGGAGGTGAATCTCGATGTATGTCCTGATATCCGTGCTTCCTCGGTCTTCTTCACAGATCTATTCCCCCATACTCCGTCCTTTTTACCATATTACATCTCATCTAACATAATCCTAGTTGATTCATTCATTCAGCCTGTGCTCCTTCGGCTTGCCACAGATCGAATTCCTATGACCATATCATGGGTGAACGCCTGAATATTTGATATCCACACATTCTCGGGATAGAAAGGGACTGTCGACATCACATCTTCGAATTCACAAACTACGTCTTTATTGACGTAGTATTTTCTCTCCTTTCTTTTTCTACCGTCCTGAGACACAGCTCTTTTGAGGAGCTGCCTGCAGATACCCGTGTATCAACATGTATGGCGCAGCGTCCTTGAAGTTCCAGGGTGGAATTCCCCCGAGTCAAGACTCATACATGAACCAATATGTTCCAAACCCCGAGATCACAGTGCAGAGCCAAGAACACCTTCTATCTGGGCCGACAGAACTATCTGAACCTCCTGCGAAGCGACTGCGCATCACGCACAAGGCTTACGAAGCAGCTTCAGCGTCAATTGCTCTTGGCAATCTAGAACACAACAATTCCAAGTTGCAGACCTTCAAATCTGATGGACCCCATATTGTTGGCTCGATGGACAGGCTGTATGCCGGTGGCAGCAGCAGTACCCCGAATGAGTCGACAACCTCGACCGACTTGACATCTCCCTTTGAGCTAAAAACATCTACATCACCTCCTCCCAATCCCCTACAAACTTTTTCTGCACGATCAGTTATCTTTGGACAGAATGTACTGGAAAGCGGGAAAGTTGATTTGTCTAAATGTCGACCCCGATCCTCCATCCCATCTAAAATCCACCCCTCTGTTTACGGCGAGCAGTGTGTTAGAGCGGCGTATGCATCACGGCTAAACCCGTACGCTCTCCATCGCCAAGAACAAGAATTCTTGCAAGACCACCTTTGCCACGTTCACGTCACAATCTACCTCAACATACGAAATGGAATACTGCTACTCTGGGGGAGAAATCCCATGGTGGCTGTTACCAGGGAAGAAGCACTCGGATGTGCCAAAGACTATCGATGGATGAACCTGGCTTCGTTTGCTTACGACTGGCTCGCACGAAATGGCTACATCAATCACGGATGCGTGGAGGCTCCATTGGCCCCGGTGAAACCGAAACGTGGAAGACGGAAAGAGGGACCTACAATTGTCGTAGTCGGTGCTGGAATGGCAGGTCTGGGGTGTGCGCGTCAATTGGAGCATCTTTTCCGCCAGTATCGTGGTTCAGACGCCCTGCCTCGAGTCATTATCCTCGAGGGACGTCGAAGAGTCGGTGGACGCATCTATTCACACCCGTTGCACAGTCTCAAGTCGGAAAACCTGCCTGATGGGCTTGTTCCAAAGGCCGAAATGGGTGCTCAGATCATTGTCGGCTTCGACCATGGCAACCCGCTCGACCAGATAGTTCGTGGCCAGCTGGCACTTCACTATCACAAGATACGGGATGTTTCGACGATCTACGATATTGATGGATCACCCGTGAATGAGGTTCAGGATGCGATGGCAGAAAAGCTCTACAATGATTTGCTCGACCGAACCGGATTCTATCGTCACAAAGCAAAGATCGCGCCAACCGCCCAGGGAAACCGCGAGATGATCGATGCTGGCCGCGAATCGGCGGTGGATGACGGACTCACTGTGCGACAGTACGAAGAGGCCAGGGCAGCTGGGACAATAGATCTATTGGTCCCCACAAAGCGAGTTCGACGAGGAATAAAGCACAAGACTGCGGAAAATGAGCCATCCGTTGATGTGGCCAGTGATCTAGCGGGGAACTCGGAAGATGACCCGGCAGCCTTGACCTGCCAGAAAACTGGATGGAAGCTTAACCCAGGATACACCGTTAACGATACTATTGAGCTGGACCAGATTGCCGAGGCATCTCAGGCGCAGACTCTCGGTGCAGTGATGGACGAGGGTGTCAAGCAATATCAGAACATGCTTCCGGTGACAACCAAGGATATGCGGTTGATGAATTGGCATTTCGCCAACCTCGAGTACGCCAATGCAACCAACGTGAACAAACTTAGCCTATCAGGGTGGGACCAGGATATCGGAAACGAATTCGAGGGTGAACATTCTCAGGTCATTGGTGGCTACCAGCAGTTACCGTATGGGCTGTACATGCTGCCAGAAAAGCTCGATGTCCGCACCGGCAATATTGTCACCGAGATCTCTTACGACGCAACTGGGTCCAACAAGAACCAGAAGGCAGTTGTCCAGTGCGAGGACGGAGAAAAGTTCCTAGCAGATCATGTCGTCTTCACCGGTTCTCTCGGGGTCCTGAAGCAGCAGAAAATCAAATTCGAGCCTCCTCTTCCGGACTGGAAGCGTGGCGCAATTGACAGACTAGGATTCGGAATCATGAACAAGGTCGTTCTAGTGTTCCAAGAGCCATTCTGGGACACCAAGCGAGATATGTTTGGCCTACTCCGTGAGCCGAACAACCCTGCTTCTATGGTCCAAGAAGACTATGCGGCCAACCGCGGTCGATTCTATCTGTTCTGGAATGTCATGAAGACTACAGGACTCCCGTGCTTGATTGCCCTCATGGCTGGTGACGCAGCCCACCAAGCAGAATCGACATCAGACGAGGAAATAATAACAGAGGTCACTGGCCAACTTCGGAATGTCTTCAAACATACTACAGTTCCCGATCCTCTGGAGACTATCATTACCCGTTGGGGCCAGGACCCATTCACATACGGCAGCTACTCCTACGTAGCTGCAAAGGCCTTCCCAGACGATTACGACCTGATGGCCCGGTCAATCGGCAACCTCCACTTCGCCGGGGAAGCCACCTGCGGCACCCATCCAGCAACCGTCCACGGAGCCTACCTGTCAGGCCTCCGAGCAGCATCAGAAATAATCGAGCCGATATCCGGACCCATCGTAATGCCTCACCCACTCGTCCCTGAGAAGTCAAAAGTAACTCGAAGCAAATCCTCCACACCAAACGGCCAAACGACCAAGAAATCAAGAACAAGAGGCAGCTCATCCCTCTCCTCCAGCCCAACAACCACGCAATCCAAGCCCCCCTCAACCTCCACCTCCCGCAAACCAACCTCAACCGAAAAATCCCGCCGCGACGCCTACGACCAAGCCCTATGGACAACAATCTACGCCGAGCTGGGCTCCGCACCACCACGCCCCGCAAAATCAGGCCTAAACCCCTTCCTCTTCTACCAAAAAGACTACTGGGCGCGCTGCCGCGACCAATGCGACGAAGCTCGCCGCGCAGCATCAAACAATCCCAACGCAAGGGCTCCCCGCGATGAGATCCGCGCCGCACTAGGCCAGATGTGGCGTTCTGCGACGGCAGCTGATAAAAAGCCGTACATCGAGCAGACGGAGATTAACCGCCGTGCTAATGCCGAGGCTTGGGATAAGTGGAAGGTTGATATTGCTGAGTGGGAGCGGAAGACTTTTGTCGTTAAGGATCGGTGGTGTGCGGAGAATCCGTTTGATGAGTGGGTTATGCCGGAGTACGTTGGTGAACATGCCTCCGTGCCTGTGCTTGCTACTGCCTTTACGACTGTGCCTGCTTTGAAGTCTGAGAAATGAGGATTTATCGGCGTTTATGGTGGGTAGATTATCTGCGTAGACGGTTAGGGAAAAGAAGGGGAAAGAAGGTAATCCGTCTCTGTAGAGAGGCTTGTTATGAGTATCGTTTCAGCCTTAGTGATATCAATGAATTTCAATGAATGACGGTTTTAATTCTGATGGTCTTGTTCATGTAGATAAGTAAGAGAATGTTAATGTTGTAAACTTTGGAACGTATTAAAGATGATATGGGAGCTTCTCTTTTTCTTCTATTTCTATTTCTATGGGTAGTATAGGCATCCCAAGCAGACCAATTGATATAGAACCACAGAGACCACTCGATTTCCTCTTTCATGATGGGGAAAAGGAACAGGGAAGAAGAAAAGAAAAGAAAGACGTAAGGAAACCCATCGAAATATGCACAGGGAATTGGGAATGAGATATCGCATAAAACAGTTATAAGTCTAGAAGCAAGAAGAATCCTCGATACACGCGCCAAACGTCATGTTTTCATGCATCATGACAACGAGAAATAGGAGAGAACAGTAGGACAAAGGGTGTATATATATTTAGAGCACAGGCTTTGCCTCCTGGTGAGTCTCGGTCTCGGCGATGAACTTCTCGGCCTCGAGAGCAGCGACACAGCCAGATCCTGGTAGAATACTGAGTTAGCCAACTTGCAATTACTATGAACGAGATGCTGAAGTATGAACATACCGGCACTGGTGATAGCCTGGCGGTACCGCTTGTCCTGAACATCACCGCAGGCGAAAACACCCTCGACGTTAGTGAAGCTAGTACCGGGCTTGGTGATGATGTATCCCTCGTCGTCGAGCTCAACCTGGCCCTTGACGAGACCACTGGCGGGGTCGTGACCAACAGCGTAGAAGAGACCGTTAGCCTCAACGACCTCCTCCGCGTTAGAGAGAACGTCCTTGACACGGAGGTGGGTCATGAGGCCGTTAGGCTTGTTCTCGCCGATAACCTCGGTGGCGACGGTGTTGAAGCGGACCTTGCACTTGGGGTGGGCAAGGAGACGATCAGCCATGATGTTAGAGGCACGCAGCTTGTCCTTGCGAACGAGAACAGTCACGCTGCTGCCGTACTTGGCCAGGAACATGGCCTCCTCGGCGGCGGAGTCACCACCGCCAATGACGTACAGGGGCTTGTTACGGAAAATGGGCACGGCACCGTCGCAGACGGCACAGGCGCTGATTCCGTTCTGCCAGTAGGTCTCCTCGCCGGGCAGGTTCAGACGGCGGGCGTTGGCGCCTGTGGCAATGATGACGGCGTCGGCGGTGCGGACGGGCTCGCTGCCTTCGTCGTCGTTCCACTCGGTCCACATCTTGAAGGGCCGGGAGGAGAGGTCAAGCTTGGAGATGGTCTCTGTGATGATCTCGGTGCCGAAGCGCTCGGACTGGGCGCGCATGTTGTCCATGAGCTCGGCGCCGCCGATGCCGCTGGGGAATCCGGGGAAGTTCTCGACGTCAGTGGTCGTCGTGAGCTGACCACCGGCGGCGGTACCGTTGGCGAGCATGCCCTCGTAAAGGACTGGCTGGAGCTCTGCGCGCGATAGATAGATAGCGGCAGTGTGGGCACCAGGGCCGGAGCCAATAACTGCGGGGGGGAAACGGTTAGAACTCTGGTATCGAAGAAATCTGGGTGATCCGGATCATTCGATATCCTCGAAAAACCACTTACTGACTACTTTAGAGTGCACCATTCTGGCGGTATTGGAATTGACGCGCGACGGCGTCGGAAATGACTTAGAGAAGACCGAGGCCGAAGGAGGAGATTGTTGGTGAAGGGTAGTGGCCGCAGTGGCAGTCAATCCAATGGATCGAAGGGAGGGAAAACGACGAAAGGCGGAGGAAAACAGCTTGAAGGTGTTTCTGGGAAGTGGAGGGGAAAGGAATAGGGAGAGGGGAGGTATAATATCTTTTTTCGGAGGGGCAGTGGAGACCGGGATTAGGTGATGAAGTTGATTGATAAACCGGCGAGATTCAGGGAGACTGGATCCTCAGACAGGATGCGATTGGATTCTCTGTCTTTCTGGGGTTTCCAGACCACGCGAGATTAGAGATAATTCGTTTAAACTAGGCAATTTAAGGCAATTTAGAGCAATTTCAAGGCAATTCGAGTCGGCTGAATCAGGTTGAGCATCGAGGCTCCGAGGCTTTCTAAGCACATGTCACGTGAAAGGGCGAGACCGCTGATGTAATCGAAAATCTCATCCATGGATCAGTTCACTCCGAGGCGCTTCTTCCGGGCCGAAGTTGTATACTTCGGCTCTACGTTGTACTTGAGAGATCGTGGATTGAACATCACATGTTGGTATGAACGTGTTTAGGTGATTCATTCGTCAAATACTATCTCAAGTCATAAAAATCCATACAAATCATCAGATCGCAAAAAAAAAAAAGAAAATGCCACGCCCAACGTCAATATAGTACATTAGATTACGCCGAACCACTTCTTCCGTGGACGGCTACGCTCCTCAGGACTGCGGGAGTGTTCAGCCATCATATGCGGTGGCAGACGTTGAGGGACTTCGCCCTCAGAATCTCCATCCTCTTCACTCCCAGGATATCCCTCGTACTGTGGTTGATGTTGTTGGCTTGTGGCGGCGTTAGCGCGGGTATTATTGATAAGGTCGTGGTCCTCGTAATCGTCTTGGTCATCGTCATCACTGTAATCTTCTTCTGCTTCGCGCTGCGCATCTGCTTCCCCATTGTTCTTTTTGCGGCGGGGTAGGAACTTTCTCCAGCCCTTGACAATCTGCGTTGGGGGCGGGTCATACTCGGTCCCGTCGTAATGCAGTGCTGGGACGAGCAGTTTGTAGGGTGTGGTAACACCCGATGGGTCTTGTGGGCTGATCTCTAGGTTCAAAGTGATGGCGAGCCCGCCTTCTAGGTTGATGTAGGCGCCTGCGCCATCATCGCCCTGCTTGGCAGCTTTCTTTACCGCTTTTTGACTGAGATTCGTTGGTCGCCGGTGGAAGCTGCCAGGTCGTGCAGGTCCCGGGCCCCCAGGTCCTGGGAAATAGCTGTCCCCGTTCTCGTGGGGCTGAGCGGGCACATCAACGCTTGCACGTCGATTAAAAGCAGCCTCATCGCCTCGGTTGAAACTCATTGTCCTCGTGGGAGGTGGTCCACGGGTAGAAAGGCGCCTGAGAATGCCAGGCTTCTCGGCAGAACCCTTGTCTCCACGACCCAGCGACAATGTTCGCTGCAGCTTATTTGGCCGAGGTGGTGGGGTCTCTATTATCTCCGACTCGGGTGTGTCAGGTGGGGTAGATCCGGGCTTATACTCACGGATCGAACACCAGTTTCGCCGAGGTAGTAATCGCTTGTTGTTGCGGGCTTTGCCATTCACATCCTGGACAAAGATGGGAACGACATCCTCGTCTGTGTTCGAGTCCATGTGGTGGACTGTATTCCGCTTATTGAGCGTATCCGCAATGAGGTCGGTCTCCGGAATGTCTGCAATAGCAGACGAGATAACATTCGGCATGTATCGATAATCATGGTCTTTGGCAATATTCAATTTGGGATTCGAATAGAACTGCCCAATTGCAGCCAGGTGGACATCACCACTGAAGGATCAGGTTAGTTTTTTCATCGTTCGGAATCTGGAGTGCAGTGTCGGGTCTTACCTGAGTATTGTGATCCGGACTGACTTCTCCGCGGCCAGATCCTGAAGATCCTCAACCAACCATGTGCGCTCGGACTTGAGATGCTTGCCAGCCCAATGGTCATCAAAGACCTCCACATTCCCGCCAGATCGATTTACAAGCCCACCAAGTACTCCAGCCTTGCCGAGGGACTTGCGGCTGTTCATGAAATTGCGGAGCATTGCCTGGAGTCAATGTTAGTTCTAAGTCTGATCAAAGACAGAAGCAACCAGATTACGTACCACTCGGGGGTAAGCAACAGGGACACTTGTGAGAACGACCAAATGCTTTGTCTCTCCTTTCATGATCTCCCTGTGGCAGCGGTCCCACAATAAATCACAAGTCTCTTCGCTGAGAACTTCATTGCTCTGCAAAAACATGTCAGTGTAGTCCACAAGTCCGAAAGATGGAGTATCCATACCCGTCGCTCAGTGCGGCAGTCAAGAGCCAAAAGTGAAACTCCCTGGCCCAGAGACATGAACAGGTTTCGGCTCTTCTGTTCAATATATGGACCAGGATGAGCTCCAAGAAGCCAGCTAGGCTCATCTGTCTCGGTTTCATCGGGAACACTGTGGTGCTGGAACAGTAGGTAATACTTGAAAGCAATCTTTCCAATTCCAGAGATAACAGAAGTCTGCATGAAATCATCGTGGTAAGAACCAAAGCCTTCAAATATTTCATGATCGTTCCACATGTTGACCATGGGAATCTGCGAGTTCGCCAACGAGAAGAGGCCCTGCGAGAACCATGCAGCGTAGCGCTCCAGGTAGAACTGCTCCAATTCAGCCCGGAACTCGGGTGTGAATGACGCCCCATATCTCTCGGCAACATTTTTAATTTTAATCCATTCCTGGAAGAATGTCGACTCTGTGATAACCGAGTCGTTGAAGATTTGATCACCACCGCCGATCATCACATGGAAGGGACGAGTCTGATGCTCATTAAGGATATCTCGCCAAAGCGGATCAGGTCCGCAGACTCGATCAGAGTCTGCAGACGGGCTGAACCCGTTACCACTGTGGAATATTATGTTCATGGATTCTCCAACCGGTGGCACCCAGAATCCCAAGGCAGGTCCCTGGTTGATCCGGTAAGCGATTCGCTGTTGCGTTGTGCTCAGTTCAACTTCTAGGTTGAACCGCCAGAATGTTACATCTCTTGCAGCATCGGCGTACAGACGAGCTCCTGGGATATCTCGGTGCAGACTTGCGGTCTCGCCATCGGAGGCGTGCATCCGGTTGGAAGGCATGGGTTGTTTGGCGCCTTCGCTGGTATAGTCGATCATACTAGGTGAGAGCTCGTAGATGCCATCATCGTTCTCAACGAACGATAGGTCGACTTGCTCCTCCACATGTTCAACTGGCTTCACGTAAAGCGGTCGCCCATCACGGCCAATTTTCATGAGCCCGGCGGTTGGGTCAACATATTCGGGAGCCAGTTGCATTCCATCTTCATGGCTGATCACGACGGGTGGAGGAGGAAGAAGATCCATCGGCTGAGAGAATAGTCTCAGTGTGGGTGGAGTTTCGTAGGAGGAGCGAGAATCTTTAGTCACTATCATGATAGATCCTCGCCATATATCTTTTTCAATGGAACCGCTGGCTCCATCAACCTTGACTCGCTTGATACCTGTGTATCGTAGCAAAGGTCCACATCGTAAGAAGAGGTGGGGTTGGAAGTTCTTGTGCTCAGTCATTCCTAGTGAGCGTTAGTAAATACATTTCGATGATTCTGCGACAAAAAAAGTAGCTTGGAACCAGGATGGCGGAGGATCTTACCTGTCAACTTCTGAGCTGGGGACTTGTAGTTCTTGGGAAGAGCCCTGCTCTTTCTGCGATCTTTGCTACCACCACCTTCCCACCACGCCTTGCTGCGGTCCATATCAATATTCTGGAAATCAAAATCAGGAGCCGCAAGCCGAGCAGGCTGTGCATTCCTCCACTCAAATATTGGTGGGGGCGTAGGTGGTGGGACATTGAAGGACACAGACTGTTTCTTGGGCTTGACCTGCGACTCGGCACTACCCTGAGGCGGTGCTGTTAAAAGTTCGTCTGTTGTCTCCGCTCTTAGGCCACCGGGAGCCTGCATAGGTCGAGGGGCTGCTTGGGACATCGAGCGACTGTGGCTGATATTGTTGGTAGGTGCTGGTTTCGCGGCAGGTCCGCTAACTGTGACTGATCGTCTAGGCACATTGCCTATCTTAGCTGATGATGGGATAGTGGCTTCTGCACGTGTATATTGGGGGTCCTCGGGTCGGCGAATAGATGGGTATTGAGGATTTGTTGAAACTGTCCTGTTGTGACGTACAGCCGTGCCTTCTGATTGTCGCTGTTGTGGTGTTGCAGCCGCATGTCCATTGCGCATGCCATCCCCAATTGGAATATCTCTCCGCTCGTTCCTTCTGGCTGTGCCGGGGGCTGGTCGGCTTTCTGGCTGCGCACGTTGTGTTTGTGCTTCACGTGCTACCTCTGCCACCGATTCGGCTTTCTCTTGTTCAGCCTTCTTGCGCGCAAGCCGCTCTCGGGCTTTGATTTCCGCCTGTTGTACCCGTGCCCGCTTCTCTTCCTTGCTGATTCCAGTCAAAGTTACTTCCAACTTTTGGAGGGGAGATCGCTCTGATGCCCAATCTCGCCGCGAGTCACTGGCGGAGGCGGAGCGTGTGGTATTGGACCGAGTCGGGGGAGACACAGGCGGTGGTGACTGGACATGGATCTCAGGCATAGCTGCACCGGGTTCTTGGGAGTGGGGTTCTGTGGGAAGAGCTCGTGGTGTTGTAGATTCCTCTGGTAATTCTGAAGTGGATGGAGGAATCGGCTTGCGGGTTGTATAGTTCAGGTTTCCTTCGGGCTGGTTTCGGGCTCTGGCCGAGAAAGACCTGTCAATCTGCCCTGATGAATTGGTATCTCTTGCGTTCGTGTGAGCTGTCTTCGTCTCATCATATTCCGCTTCGTGTTCATGGCTTTCCATGGAAGGAGCCTTTTTGCGATTGCGCCTCCCTGGAGCTCTTTGCGCTCCGTTGGCAATGTGGGGGTTGGAGCTGCCATTTGCCATATCGCGCGATCCACGCATTGCCATAGCAGCCATTATGTGTACTTGCGCCCGGACCCAAGGCAATAGTCGGAGAAATGCGTAGATAGAGTGCCAAGTATACGCAATTGCGAACCCAACTAAAACAATAATCGTTAATGTTGGTTCCAAAGGCAACCTGAGCAAATTTAGGGGGAGGATCACTTGATATTTCTCGAAATAGTTGAAACGAGTTCAATGCGACTTGATCTGATGCCTAACGCAGGGTCACCACACCATGGCCCGAGCTGATTCGTAGGCAACAAGCCAAGTTGGGCGGGGGGTATAGGTCCACGCAGCGGTGACAGGGAAGTTGGCCTGTATAAGAGGCGAACCGATAAAGACTAGGATGGGGGTGTCAACGGGGTAGAAGATGAGATGAAAAGAAGAGAAAGATTTCAATCAAGTCCAACAAGTCCAAGGAAAAAAATGGAAGGCAAGGTCTATACATCCGATATCCCGGTGGCTGGTTATCCCCAGCCTTCGCGCGGGGCCATTGTCATACGAAGGTTTTATCAAGGGCTGTGATCCTTGGAGAGGCAATATATATACGGAGTAGATCATAAGACGTTAGGAGAAATATGAAATATCAGATAGTGAAATATAGAAGTACAGAAACAAAGAATATATAGAATTAAGCATAATTCTTAAATTTGGTATGGGAAGTGGAATGGGCTATTGTTAGAACATTTGAATCAGCTAATAGTACGAGCATACATAAAGAGTATTTCGTATGTACCTGGATACTGGGAAACTATGTATGTTTCACTGTTTATCTAGAGCATATATGATCTTGTACACAAGTAACATATAAAGCACTCCATACTACTACAATAACGTACTCATGTTGATGTTCTATTGTTCGATACAACTCACCGGGTAAATTTCAGACCGGATCATCCTACATATATGTATTTTGTAGCCTCAAGGCGTTCTCAATTATACCCAGCATAAAGCGGCAAGAGGTTAAAGTGAAAATGGAAAAGATGTTTATACCTAGGTAGTCTACGTTATTCATGCAAGGACTTTGAACTATTACAGTCAATATGGATGGACTAACAGATAAACAGATGAAAATTACAATATCGGTACGGAGTACTATGTACGCAGTAGTGTCTCCTATGCGAACAGTTGGCATATCTACGTCTGCCTCGCCTCCGGGGCCAAGACCGTACCTACGTAAGCTAAATAAGAGCCACCTGGGCATCTGGTCAAGGCAAGTAATATAGTACGGACTATGGAGTAGAAACCGTGGCCTTAAAACGCCCCAAATCTTCTTTTATAGTTGCCAAAGGAATTAGCTTCTGTTTGAATAAGCTAAGTTGAGCTCAATAGACCTCTTAGGAGACTCAATAGGAACCCGTGTGGGTGGCCTCTGACGATCCTCCTATTTTACCTTGACCTGCCCCAGGTGGTGTCTTGCATTGCTCCAACCTCCTCTTAACAACTATTATTGGAACCTTGGAAATACCGTTTTGTTGGAATCTCCATTTTATTCACATACACCCTTAACCATTGCTTATCGAGTTGCTGTTCAACGGTCCGGAACTGTCGATGGCAACCGCCTGCTAGATACCTCGAACCTCACAACCCTCCCTTGGTTCCTTTCCTCCACCGAAATCAATTGATCCCTCATCATGCGCATTGCCAGTGGCATCATCGCCACCCTAGGCCTTGCTGGTGCGGTGTCCGCAAGCCTACACCCTCGCTCTCAAGAGACCCGCGACTTCTTCGCCCTCCACCTTGACGATACCATCTCTCCCTCACACATCGCACAGGTCCTAGGCGCACGCCACGAGGGCCAAATTGGCCAACTAGATGGCCACCACACGTTCTCATTACCGCGGGAACAGACGGCACAGTTTGACACCTTGCTGAATGATTTACGGACCAGGCGAAAGCTCCGGCGGCGCTCCGAGGGTATCGATTCGCGCGGGACAAGTGATGATCCCCTAGACAAGATACTGTGGTCGCATAAGATTGCTCCAGCAAGACAACGATTGCAGAAACGACTTCCGCCCGTCTCCGTACCCTATAGATCGCTGGACAAGAGGGATAATCGGCAGGCCGTTGCTTTCCAAACGAATGCCATGTCAACTCTAGGAATCACTGACCCGATCTTCAGAGAACAATGGCACCTTCTCAACACGTTGCAGCCCGGACACGATCTCAATGTGACAGGATTGTGGTTGGAGGGGATAACCGGCAAAGGGGTTGTTACTGCGGTTGTTGACGATGGGCTGGACATGGATAGCAACGATCTCAAACCCAACTACCTCCCAGAAGGCTCCTATGATTTCAACGAGAATGTTCCGGAACCCCGCCCTCTTCTGCTTGACGATAAGCATGGCACTCGATGCTGCGGCGAGATCGCGGCAGCAAAGAACGATGTTTGCGGAGTCGGTGTTGCGTACGATAGCAAGATAGCCGGCATCCGGATCTTGTCCAAGCCTATTGATGATGTCGATGAAGCGGCGGCTATCAACTTCGCCTACCAAACGAATGATATATATTCATGTTCATGGGGCCCCATCGATGATGGTGCCACGATGGATGCGCCTGGAATCTTGATCAAACGAGCCATGGCCAACGGTGTCCAAAAGGGCAGAGGGGGTAAAGGCTCTGTCTTTGTCTTTGCCGCCGGTAACGGTGCGGCCTACGGGGACAACTGCAACTTCGATGGGTATACCAACAGTATCTACAGTATTACAGTTGGTGCCATTGACCGGGAAGGGAATCACCCGTCCTACTCCGAGTCATGCTCTGCCCAACTTGTGGTCGCATACAGCAGCGGCTCTGGTGATTATATTCACACTACCGACGTGGGTGCAAACAAGTGCTTCTCTGGACATGGTGGCACTTCTGCGGCTGGTCCGCTGGCCGCAGGCAGCGCGGCGCTCGCACTCAGCGCACGCCCTGACCTGACCTGGCGTGATCTACAACACTTGATGGTGGAGACGGCGGTTCCGGTGAGCGAAGACGACGGTAGCTGGCAGGTCCTGCCCTCTGGTCGCAAGTTTAGTCATGACTGGGGCTATGGAAAGGTCGATACATATACTATGGTCCAGCTTGCTAAGACTTGGGAACTCGTGAAGCCACAGGCCTGGCTTCACTCGCCATGGTTGCGAGTACATCAAGACATCCCCCAGGGTGATCGCGGTCTGCTCAGTCGCTATACGGTGACTGCTGATCAATTGAAGGAAGCCAACATCGCTAAATTGGAACATGTCACTGTGACTATGAATGTCAACCACACCCGCCGCGGTGATCTGAGCGTTGAACTGCGCAGCCCTGCTGGAATCGTCAGCTACCTGAGTGTTGCCCGCAGGAAGGATGACATGCCGGTTGGATATGACGATTGGACTTTCATGTCCGTCGCTCATTGGTATGTGTTTCCCTTCCAACCCCATGATATGCGCTTCTGTTAACTTATTCTTAGGGGTGAATCTCCTGTTGGCGACTGGTCTATCATCGTGAAGGACGCCGATGTCAACGAGTACTCCGGCACATTTATTGATTGGCGACTCAATCTGTGGGGTGAGGCCGTTGATGGAACCAAACAAAAGCTTCACCCCCTACCCGATGAGCATGATCATGACCATCCTTACGAGGATGCTCCTGTCGCCACGACTAGCATTTCGGCGGCTCCAACAAAGACCGAGGCCCCTCCCAACCCAGATGAAAATCATGACCGGCCTGTGAACGCCAAGCCAAAACCAACAGAGGCAAAGCCCACACCTGTTGAAGATGTGAAGATACCCACCAACACTACCGCTAGTGAAACTGAAACCCCCTCCCCTTCCGCTGCCGGATCAGACTATATATCCTCTTGGCTTCCCACTTTTGGTGCTTCGAAACGCACACAGATTTGGATTTATGCATCCCTGGTCATGATCATTACCTTCTTCATTGGCTTGGGTGTCTACTTCCAGCTACAGAGAATCAAGCGTCGTCGTACCACTGCTCACGATGACTACGAATTTGAAATGATTGAGGATGAGGACGAGATGCAACCGATGACTGGAGCATCTGGTCGAACACAACGTCGTGGTGGCGAACTGTATAACGCATTCGCCGGAGAGAGTGACGAGGAAATGTTCAGCGATAATGATGAGCCGTATCGTGATGGGTTGGCCAATATCCAGGAAAAAGACGGTGAAGATGGAACATCCCATGATGGCCCCCATCATGAAAAACCTTAATCTAATGTGGATAGTCATTTTGCATCTTGTTTGGTGTTGCGATATGCTGTTATTGAATTTGGTGAAAATTGGAGAGCATCGTCCACAGGGAATAGACGGAGAATACTAAGGTCTTCTGCATATCTCCCATATGACAGGAATTCAAAAGTGTGCTGTGCATACTAAAAAGATAATTCTAGCAGATATGAAGCAATTCTCCAGGAATCACTAGAATAATAAAAGACAATTAAATCTTTGCCAGGGACTTGTAAGGTCGATTCTAGTAATAAAGCGATAAGCGATGACGTTCCGCTTCGGGAACTCCGCCTTGGGGAACGGCGATCATTGAACTCAGCTCCAACCTCCAAACTTTCCCCTCCATTCACCTCTTTAACCTTTTCGGTCCCTATCACTTCTTGATCAAACATTTCCTGCAAATATTGATTTCTCGGCATTACTGGGGTTCCAACAACTATCAGCCGGTTGACTACGGCCGACCGACAACCCTCAACGATGGATCAACATGACGACTTTGATAGTGTGTCTTGGAAGCATGACCCAGACAGCGATGTCTCACGGCCAACAACTGCAAGTACAGATGCAGCAGAACCCAGTGAAACTCACCGCGACTCCAATGGCAAGCGGAGAATGAGCTCCGCCCAAGAAGAGCCCCAAGCTGGCCCGCTAGCCGACGCCGTGGACCTGGCGGGCATCGGCGATGGTGTTCTCGAGTGCCGAGTAGACTCTCCGCTAAAAGAAAATGACGGGACAAAAGACGCATATATCTCGTACCTGGTTACCACACATGTATGCTTTCTTCTTTGCATATATTGTCGGGGAGTGGAGGTGCAACTGCTGCCTAGACCTCTCGACCTCTATATCTCCTCAAGTGGACCATAACTGACATATTTAGACCGACTTCAAATCATTCCAGAAGCCCGACTTTACTGTTCGGCGGCGCTTCACCGATTTCTATTTCCTATACAAGACGCTCTATCGTGAATACCCGGCATGCGCTGTGCCGCCGCTCCCGGACAAGCACAAGATGGAGTACGTGCGGGGAGATCGGTTCGGGCCGGAGTTTACAACGCGACGAGCTTGGTCTCTGCATCGATTTTTGAAGCGTTTGACACTTCACCCTGTGCTTCGGCGGGCACCTCTCCTCACTATCTTCTTGGAATCGCCGGACTGGAATGCGCATATGCGCCTGCACTCAACACGGGTATCAACAAATACCGGGTCGGATAGTGCGGCTACTGGTATCTTCGATAACTTTACTGATTCCTTTGTCAACGCCTTCTCTAAAGTGCACAAGCCAGACCGGCGCTTTATCGAGGTGCGAGAGAAGGCCGATAAGCTGGACGAAGACCTATCACATGTGGAGAAGACCGTGGCACGGGTTGCACGACGTGAGTCTGATCTGGAGACGGACTATGCCGAGCTAGCGACGCAGTTCCGCAAACTCGTCCCGTTAGAGCCTGCCATTGAGATGCCACTGCAGGTCTTTGCAGCTTCAGTGGAAGAAACCGCGCGCGGGATGCGCGGGCTGAAGGACCACACCGACCAGAACTACTTGGGCTCGCTGCGCGATGCCGAGTCGTACATCATGTCCCTCAAGTCCCTGCTGAAGACACGCGAGCAGAAACAGCTCGATTTCGAGGCCTTGGTCGATTACCGCAATAAAGCCGTGACCGAGCGTGACTCTCTGGCTGCCAACCCAGCAGCTTACTATGCCTCCAACCCGCTCACCTCTTCCCCCGCATCTTTCATCCGCTCCAAAATGGAGGACATGCGCGGCGTCGACCACGAACAGTCCCGTCGCGAGCGTGTGCGGAAGCTTGAGCTCCGCATTGACGAATTGACCCGCGAGGTCGAGTCCGCCAAGACTACATCCGAGATGTTCGACGAGGAGGTTATCCGCGAAGTCGCAGATTTCGAACGTATCAAGGCGGTCGAGTTCCGAGATGGACTCGGCTCCTTTGCCGATTCGCACATCGAGTTCTATCAGGGCGTCCTTTCTACATGGGAGCGGTTTGTAGCCGAAATGGAGGGCGAAGCTGAGCCTGGACATGACTCTGATGCGGCTGCTATCGGAGCAATTTAGCTATTCCGATGTAAGCATGCTTGGGTCGTTATCCGGACCGAGTCCGATATAGCAGTTCATATCTGTCGCTTTCGCTAGCTTATTCAGTGTTTCATACCCGCAATACCATCATGACTCTTCATTTATTCAGATATGCAGCCACACAGGCGTCAGATTCAATAGCAGATGAGTACGGATAGCGATGAAATTAATTCCCATGTATTGAAAGGTCAAGAGCCATTAAAACGAAGAGAGGGAGTCCTATCACCAGTCATGACCCCCGGAGCTGTATGCATTAATGTTGTTTGTACTGTTTGCACTGCACTTCTATCTTCGATCGTCCGATTCAACCTCCGAATCACCAAACACAATGCGTCCAATCTCCAGAGCCGTCCTTCGGCCGTATGTTTGCCCAACCTGCCGGCATGGCATTAGCGCTGGCCGACGGCGGTTTGGGTCTAAATCGGATTCCCCGGACCTCTACGATGTGGTTTGTGTTGGAGGTGGCCCCGCGGGCCTAGGGTTATTGGCTGCACTTCGTATGTATAACCAGCATAATGCAGATAAGCAGGGCATATGCTGATACTATGTTACTGCAGGAGCATCGCCTATTACCTCAAAGCTCAAAGTCGCCCTCATCGAGAGCCAAGATCTCCGCAAAGCCAAAGCCTGGGACCTCGAACCGAACCAGTTCTCCAACAGGGTCAGCAGCTTGACTCCGTCGACCGTGTCTTTCCTGCGTAGCATTGGCGCCTACGATCACCTCGATGTCAATCGCGTGCAAGACTACCAGGACATGCAGGTCTGGGACGGCCAAACCGGATCCCGAATATCATTCGATTGGTCAATGGAGACATCCCCATTTGAAGACATGCGCACTGTAGCAACAATGACCGAGAACGCGAACCTGGTGCGCGCCTTGCTGCGCCGAATCGCCGACTCAGGTGACGAGAACCTCTCCCTCTTCTCAAACGCCACAGTCGCCTCCATCGAGAACGGCTCAGACCTCAAACCCGAAGGTCCCGACCTCTCAGCCTGGCCAGTCCTCGCCGTCAAGCCCACAGGCCCAGCCGCGGAAACAGAGACACCCAAGCGCATCGCCGCCCGCCTCCTCGTGGGCGCAGACGGCATCAACAGCCCCGTCCGCTCCTTCGCAGACATCCCCACCCAAGGCTGGGACTACGGCCGCCACGGCGTAGTTGCAACCCTCGCTCTCGACGAGCCAGCCACCCCACCCTTCCCTGCCTCAAAGCGCACAGCCTACCAGCGCTTCCTCCCCGCTCTCGGCGGCCCCATCGCCCTCCTCCCCCCTACCAGACAACCACGCAACCCTCGTCTGGTCAACAACCCCCGAGAACGCCGCGTACCTAAAGTCCCTCCCAACCCCGGCCTTCCTCGCCATGGTCAACGCCGCCTTCCGTCTCGACATGACAGACCTCACCTACATGATGGGCATGCAATCCTCCTCTTCCGATTCCACATCCCACCAAGACGAACTCACCTGGCGCGCCCAGCACACCCCCCTCCCATCCCAAATCCCTCCCGCGGCAACAGCCGTGCAGACAGGAACAGTCGCTTCCTTCCCTCTGCGTTTCCGACATGCGGCGCAGTACATCTCGCCGCGCATTGCGCTCGTCGGCGACGCCGCGCACGTCATCCACCCGCTCGCGGGACAGGGCCTTAATCTCGGCTTGGCGGATGTTGCTTCGCTCTCGAAGACTATCCAGTACGCTGTCTCGCATGGTATGGATATTGGTGACTTGCTTACTCTCGAGCGATACTCGTCTGAGCGGTACTTGCCCAATGCGAAGATCGGCGGCGCTTGCGATCTCCTGCATAAAATGTATAATGTTCCTGGTGAAGGGCCTGTTGCTTTGGCGCGCAGTCTTGGACTAGGCGTTGTTGATCGGTTGCCTTTTGTTAAGTCGTTCTTGATGAAGAATGCGGAGGGGTATTAGTTGGGGTGTGTATATGTATGGCTTTTTCTGTGTATTGTACTTCTAGTCTTTTTTAGGCAAGCCTTTTCTATAGTTCTGCACTTCTGTACTTCTATACTAAGTAATACCTTTGCTTCTCAACCTTGGAGTGACAAGGTCGTGATATAAGCCGTGTGGCCATATTATAAAACCTCTATCAAACAAAAGCACAGGAAATGCAATGAATTGGGTATTCTGGCAATTCCAATAAAGACACCAACCCGGTCTATGAGAAATCCATGGATATCATAGTTCTTTTCTCTTAACAATAACCTCCCAGTCCTTTGATAGGCCATCGAGCTCCCAAGCCCGACAATGCAAGAGATCTACACAATTTTAGGGTAACATAGAAACCCTCTGAAAACACGCTCTAAAGAAAACAAAATGAAAAATGCAAACCCACAACTGTCTAACGCTTAAACACTGGTGCCCTGCAACTGCTGCGCCAGAGATGAGATGGCACCCTGCTGCTTCTTAGCAAGGCGGGTTTGCAGCTCGGGAACCAGGGAGGCAATCTCAACCTCGACACCCTCTTTCTCCGGGTGTCCTTCGGGCAGACCCATCTCCTTGATGCGGCACTTGCCAGCGGCGAGTTCTTCCTCGCCGAGAATAATGCCGAAGGGAATGGCGCCTTGTTCGGCGGCCTTGAATTGCTGGGGCAGCTTGGGCTTCAGCTTGTAGGAGAACTCAGCCTGGAGACATGGATGTTAGTAATTGTTCAAATAGACCAAGATCGACTGAAGTGACTGAAGTGGGAGGCTTACCTTGATACCAGCACTCCATAGCTTCTGGCAAATTTCCATACGCTCCTTCAACATGCCATTGAAGCCCTTACCACCGAAGGCCATGACGTAGGCGTCGACCTCGCTGTTGCGAAGGGCATCGGACTTCTGCTCACGCTCGAGACGTGCCTTGGTGATGGAGAAGATACGGTCGACACCGAATGAGATTCCAACACAGGGGATCTGCGCCTTGGGCTGGAACATGCCGACCAGGTTATCGTAGCGACCACCGGCAGCGACACTGCCGACGCCGAGAGTAGGATCGTTGGATCGGTCCTCTTCCTCGACGGGCTGCTTGGACTTGCCCTTATTGGACTTCTCGGCCTTCTGTGCCTCCGGGGAGTCGGCTTGCACACCAGCCGAACCCTCGGTGACAACCTCGTAGATAACACCGGTGTAGTAGTCCAGTCCACGGGCAAGGGACATGTCGAATGAGACCTTGTCCAGCACGCCGAATGCCTCTAGGTAGTCCATCATCAGAGCCATTTCCTCGAGACCGGCCTTGGCAGAGGCATTGGCGTTGAGGGTCTCATCCTTCAGGAGAGAGTCGAGCAGCTCCCGCGAGCCCTTGTTCATAACGTATTGCTCAATACGGTCTGCCACCTCAGGATCAAGGCCCTTGTCGTCGACCATTTCCTTGCGCACATCCGCCCACGGCATCTTGTCCAACTTATCGACGGCACTGGAGATAGGTCGGAGCATCTTGTCCGGCACACCACAGACGGCAAAGACACCGTCCAGGATCTTGCGGTGGTTGAGCTTGATGGTGTAGCGACCGGTCCAGCCCAGCTCCTCGAAGACCTCGCTGACAATGCGCAGGATCTCGGCATCGGGCACCATAGCATCGAAGGTACCGGCGATATCGAAGTCACACTGGTAGAACTCACGCATGCGGCCCTTGTTGATGGCGGGCTGGTCACGGCGGTAGACCTTGGCGATATGGTAGCGCTTGATGCTGCGGACGTCGGGGTTCATGGCGAGCCAGCGCGCGAACGGCACCGTCAGGTCGTAGCGCAGCGAGCAGATCTCGCCACCTTGGTCCTTCAGGTCGTAGATGAGCTTTGAGTCCTCGCCATATTTGCCAGCCAGGATCTCGCGCAGCTCGAAGACTGGGGTGTCCAGTGCGGTACCGCCGTGGCGCTTGAAGACGTTCGCGATGGTGGTGAAAATGCGGTCTCGGAGGAGGGCATCGGACCCGGACCAATCCTTGGTTCCCTTCGGGGTCTTGAGGTTGAATGTAGGTCCCTTGTCTTTCCCCATTGTGATTGATTGAGCGGAGCGATGGGAGGTGGAAAAGTGTCGAGTGCGGCGGGGATGATTTGTTTGGTGGGGGATGGTGGGGGCAGGGATATTATTTTTATTCGAGATGACTCGACGGTTCTGCAGGGAAGAGCAATGAGTCAGGCGAGAAATTGGAGTCAGACCAAATGGAATGGCGATTGCTCGTTGTACAGAGCGCAAGGGAACAGGAATGGACGGCATATAAAAAAAGAACGGCGCTGCGAAACAAAATTATTTGGTTCAATGGGCATCTCCTGGCCTCCTGAGGCATCTGCTGGTACGGGGATTCTTTCTGATTGGGGATGTTTTTCCGATATAGTTTATCCGGACAACCCTTCAAGTGTCCTTTTCTTTGCTTAACAACAGAGTTACTGTATACATGTATGCGCATATGTACAGATGCAATGGAATGGATATAATTGCCCCTTGTGTGATATCTCATATTACATGCCTAATTACCTATACCTATTACCTACATATGTACTCCGTAGCTAGGTAGGTATGCACAAGAAGCCCGACAAGTCATACTCTGTAGGCATTGGTATGTTGTGTACCTGTCAGAAGATATATTAAGCCTCAAGGCGTTATATAGCCAAGTTCTGGATTCTGGACTTCCCCGGATCTGCCCTTGCCGAAATGGACAGGCCCAAGGTTGAAGGGAAATGCTCTTTCCTCCTTGGGACTATGGCCCAGGTAACATTCCGATGTCATCCGTACAGTGACTATTTCAAGTACAGGTCCACGGGTACATTGTATATTGTACTCTGTATATTGTACATTACATTTTAGAATGGCTATGACATCTGTTCAGTAAATCGCTCAAGTCGGGGAAAACTGACTCGATCTACTCCACAGTAACGTCATTTCATGCGATAGGACTAAGTGACTAGAGTGATGACTGGAGCGACTAAACTGATTAGACTGATTAGACTGATTCAGTACGGGCGCGGTTGCTTTCCTATCTTCTATACACACCAACATGCGTCTTTTACCGAGCCCCCTTGAAAAGAGGTCAAGCTCGCCACCCCCTCCATGTCGTCCATACGGATTTGGTAAGGGACATGACTCGTTTAATTTACTGTTTCTCATTGGCGATGTGGTCAGATCCTGTGAGTTTTAATCAGACGTTGAAGCCAGATTACCCAGATTAGCCCCCATGGGTGGGAACGTGCGTAAGTGGTACTACCGAATGGAATGGCTGAATTGGTATTGCGGTGCCTGTTGGACCCCGCAAGGGGTTGAAACCTCGAACCTGATCTGGGCTGACGTTGGCCACCATCAGATTCCATAAGCACTGCCCAGGTGCCCAGGTGGAATCTCCCAGGTGTTCCAGGTGATATATTCCCCTTTGTGTTCCGGTCACATTTTAGAAAAAGAGTTCAAGTATGTAAGGAACAGTCACATTTCAACTTTGGGGGGCTCCACCGCCACTTTCCATTTTTCCCCACGATGGAAATGATCATTGGCCGTTGTGGCTACGCCATGCGAGGGGCGGACACATGGCCCGTGAGCGAGGGCGGCTTAGAGCCAATCACCTAGTTGGAATCCTTGGTTGAGCGATGAGAGGGAAGTCCTTCTCCCATGGACGTGGGGGGAGAAAGGCTATTCCGCTGGGGAAAAGGCGTTATGGCCAATGAAGATAAGATGGGGCTCCGGTATAGCCGGTGTATCTTTTTGCTGTAAAGAGATACTTTTGTTGAGATAGTAGAAGAGTGAAATTGTAGAAATTCGGCGATTGGACCAGGTACCTGCCTTAGGTCACCACGTGGAGTAGAGGCTAAGATGAATGGGGTAGGTCGAGAGGAGATATTTATGTATGTTTAGTTCTTTTTCTGGATGATTCTGTTGCATTTCAAAGTTGGAGATGTTACTTTACTGTTGTTACTTTTGTTACTGTTGTTACTACATGTATGATATTTTGTATGAGATTACAATAAATTGGGTCCATTCCAGTGTAAACTCCCCTCTCTTACTGTGTAAAATTACATTCTCTTTAATCTCTGTACTCTTTTTACTCTCTTTAATCGCTTTAATCGTTTTAATCTCTCGAATCTCTTTAATCTCTTTAACCTATTTCTCTTAAATCTCCCTTAAAACATATTCCCCTAACCCTTGGATCTCTTCATTCTCCCGCCCCCCCCTCTCTCATTTCCGGAACCCCAGAAACCTTATGTGATCAGACGACAATCACTTTATTTCCCCGGACTCGCTTCATTTCCTTCTCATCTCTCCACATATATCACTCCGGTCTCTAAACACTCTGAACACTGTCATCAATGCAGAGTGCGACCGACCATTAAGCTATCATGAAGGCCCTCTTCTCCAAGGGCTCGAAGAATGGGGTGAGTGATACATCCCTACAGCCATGCTCTTTCAAACCTGGTAGCACAACAGATGCTTCGGGCAACCTCTCGTGAGACCATTCAGATTGGGACCGCTGACTTGAGACTTTCCACTTTGCGCAGGCTTCCAACCCCCCCGGCCACGGCGCCACCCGTGAAAAAAGACCTCCAGGTACCGCAGATTTCACCGCTAGAGAAGAGGTTACAGGACATGGGATCCATCCGTGCCGATGGGAGTGACAAGTTTTACGGAATGGAAAATGTGAGTCTCGGTCTTTCCCCGGGAGTCTGTCTTGGATCGCAAAGTCACTAACCGCAACCGCCCCCGCGCTTGTCTAGTATGGAAACACTTGTTACTGCAACTCCATCCTGCAATGCCTCTACTATTCCGTTCCCTTCCGTGAAGCCGTCATCAACTATCCGCAACGCACGCCCATGGACAGCCTCGAGGCTGCCCTCGCAAAGAACCTACGTTATCAGAACCCCAATGCACACCTTGAAGCTGAGGCGCTGGCTGCCAAACAAAAGGCTTCCTCACCACCATCCGCGCGCCAGGCGGGTGTGCCCCCGAACCCAAATCAGAAGCCGGAGGACAAGGATTCACCTGAATACAAGAAGAAGGTAGCACTGCAGACTCTTCCGATTCTAGAAACCAAGAACAACGCCTCCAGTTATGGGATGTCGGAATCCCTTTTCACTTCGCTCAAGGACATATTCGAATCCGTGGTAGGAAGCCAAGCGCGCATCGGTATTGTTCGCCCGCAACAGTTTCTGGACGTTCTACGACGTGAAAATGAAATGTTTCGGACCGCCATGCACCAGGATGCGCATGAGTTTTTGAATTTGCTCCTCAACGAGGTGGTGGCCAATGTTGAAACGGAGGCCACGAAGCAAGCCTTCACAGAGAAGGCTCTGCCACCAACAGAGAGTGCGGATTCGTTGGGAACGTTGACACCTAGCACGGGTTCGAAGTCACCAAATACTACGAGATGGGTTCACGAGCTGTTTGAGGGAACGCTGACGTCCGAGACCAAGTGTCTCACATGTGAAAAGGTCTCGCAGCGAGATGAGGTGTTCTTAGATTTATCCGTGGATCTTGAGCAGCATTCATCCGTGACTTCTTGTCTCCGAAAGTTTTCGGCCGAGGAGATGCTTTGTGAGCGCAATAAGTTCCACTGCGACAACTGCGGTGGATTGCAAGAAGCGGAGAAGCGAATGAAAATCAAACGTTTGCCTCGTGTGTTGGCTTTGCATTTGAAGCGTTTCAAATACACAGAAGACTTGCAGCGACTACAGAAGCTGTTCCATCGCGTCGTCTATCCCTACCATCTTCGTCTGTTTAACACCACAGACGATGCCGAGGATCCCGACCGGCTTTATGAATTGTATGCGGTGGTCGTTCATATTGGCGGAGGACCGTATCACGGCCACTACGTTGCCATTATCAAGACCGAAGACCGTGGCTGGCTGCTATTCGACGATGAGCTCGTCGAACCGGTTGACAAAAGTTACGTGCGTAACTTCTTTGGAGATCGACCCGGATTGGCGTGTGCCTATGTTCTGTTCTATCAAGAGACAACTCTTGAGGCTGTCATGCGAGAGCAGGCACAAGAGAACCAGGCTCCCACGACCGCAGCAGCCGAAACAGGCGATGCCGGAAAGCCTAATGGATCTCCCTTCTCACCACCGCTAGCTCATGCCCAAAGTGCATCACAGGCGCCGCCTGATAACACAACTTCCTCCATCCCTCTCAGCCGAATCCCAACTGCACCCCAACTGTCTACCTACCCAGAAGAGCCCTTAGAGCCCAATCCAGCTTCACCGCGGACCGTTCAACCGCCTCTCCCTCCGATCCCTGACGAACCAGCTCCCCCATTGAGCCCAAAGAAGAGTGATCACCAACTACGGAAGGAACGTCGGGCCATGGAGAAAGAGAAGGATAAGAATGAAAAGAACCGCCTGAAAGAGCAGGACCTGCATAACCGAGAAATGCAGCGACGAGAGGCAGATGAGCTGAAAAGAGCCATCGAGGCTAGTAGGGCCGACACGGTCGATTTCGCCGCTGAGAATGGATCACCAAGGAAGTCGAGCAGTTTCGGCTTCTTAAAACGAGGCAGCCGCAGTCTCAGTCATCGACTCACCAAAGACAAGGAGCCCCGAGTCTCAACATCGGATCTGTCGAGCTCACCGCTTCTTCCGGAAGTTGTGCCAGAAGGACCCCTCAAGGATGCAGAACCAGCCCAGCCAGTGAACAAACCAGTTCAGCCGATCAAGCCAACCAGCCCGGTCCAGCCAGTTCAGTCACCGGTTTCTTCTCCGAGAAATTTCCCACCTATTTCCAACCCCAAGCAACCTAAGCAACCCATCCGAAATCCCGAGCCCTTGGCCAAAGACCAACACACCAACAATACGAAGCCCGGCCATACCCCTCGGTGGAGATCTTTCAGTTTCAAGAAAGTGGCATGAACTAGAATCCGTGTTTTTTTTCTTGTTCAGACAGCACTTTTGCTTTTGTTTTTTTTCACCTCATATCTTCAGCCTGGCTTTCACGGAGATACCCCCTATCATCTTGCACATATGAGCGCAAATTTTGCTTCTGCACATAGTTCCCTCTAATGGATGTACTATCATGTTCTTATGATCTGCGCTTCCCCATCTTCCATTCTCCTGTGGAGGTCCTCGACCCCGGGGTATTTCCACAGTCATGTCTTTCTAGACTCTGTTGGATCTCAGATCCCACTGGTTCTGTTTTACTTGCTTCCCCTCCAGGGCTATTGTATCTTGCTGATTGATTTGTATTCTTTTCTTTTCTCTCTCTTGCTGCCATTGCTTTTCACCACTGCCGCTTTTTGTATCATGTACAACGGCGTGATACCTATACAGGACCGAATCCTGGCAGTTTTGCGAAAAGAGGCGTATTGGGTTTGCTATTTCTTGCTGGCGAGCGTGGGTCTTTTATCGGATTCGGCGTTTTGAACTCTTCTTACATGTCTCATTCTAAATCGTGAGCGAATCTTCTCCTTTTTTAACATTTGTTCAGTCCGTTGCTCCAACTTTTGCGTACGTGCAGTGTCGGTTTGTTACTGTCATCTGGTCATCTATACACGGGAAAGGCCGGTCACCAACTCGATAAGAGAACGAATAGAAAATAGAGGTTTGCTATGCTGTTACAAACACCATACCTAGTCCTCCGAACTTCACGTAAACCGTGTCTCAGTCATGTGTCCATTGCGGTTCTAGCATTTTGGTGGGTATATAGGTACAGGCCAGAAGTAATCAAAACAAACGCGCGGAGGGGAAGATGGGCTATTCGCTGCACGTCACTGTTCCTGTCACCCCAAGCAACGACTTCACCAGCGAAAACATGAAGTGGATGCCTCGTAGGGGTGTTCCGGTCCTATTACACATAACCCAGTTCCACCTTCTGTCCCCGAGTATGCCCCATGCTCGTGTGAATCGTGCCGCGTTTCTGGCTTAGGCGTCATTAATGATATAGAGGTATCGGATTATGAATGGCTTGTCGGAAGGGAGGTCACAGCGTAAGTCGTAGTGAAGAGCTATGTAGGTTGGCAGACAGCAGGGTAGCTATCGGCTGGGTCGCAACGGATCCATGAGAGAATTCGGAGCGTGGAGAAAACGGTGAAAGGGCGAATTTAACCAAGAATCAGCTCGTAGACAACGATGACTGTGTTGATGACGATAAGGGGTACTGGATTGTGGATGTGTTAGCCATTCCTTCAGGCCATGGAGTGTCGCATTTTATAAAAGCAGAGCAGTTTGCGACGACTTCAATCTTGAAAACTACCACTCAGATCCAAGATGCCAGACTGCCCTGGTTATATTGGGGTGCGGGGGTTGGGAAACGTACTTCGCATCACGGTCCGCACACTAGCGATCAGGTTGACGGACTTCGCTTTCACGCTTGTGCTATCGTATGTCGCGCCGAAGCCCGGCTCGGCTTGTGTGCGACCCCATCCGACTGTATATTCCAGTATTCGTTAGGTTCTCATCTTCGGGGTGTAGCTGGGGAGGGACATACCGCGAGCTAGGAAGCGGTCCTCGGAAAGAACGGCGATGGCATTAATGATAAGGATGATGACTGGAAGTTAGAATATTAGTATAAGCTGAAGAATGAGGAACACAAGTACATACCATAAAACAGCTTCCCAAGACCGAAGAAAAACATCTTTGCGGGTTGGGGATGTTAAAAGGTGAAGTGCGGGAGGCGCCAGATCTCCGGATTAACACTCTTCTCGGATGCAGTCACCATGGGATATAGTTCGTTTGCTCTATATAAGAACGCCAAGTTGATAAACCAATAAACTAACTGAGTTTCTATAGCATTTGCGATTCTCGCTCTTCTCTTCCCGGCCTTGATTCTCCTTCATCTCCTCGTCGCTCCATACACCAAAGTCGAGGAGTCGTTCCACGTCCAGGCCGTACATGATATCTTAGCCAACGGGTTACCCAATGGCTTCAACGACTTGAATCTCAACCGCACCAACTATGACCATTTCTCTTTCCCGGGGGCTGTTCCCCGGAGCGCCATTGGCGCTGTGGCCCTTGCTATGCTCTCGAAGCCTGTGATCTGGTTGAATGAGGAGATCAACCGACAGCTATTAGGTACGGCATGGATTCATACTGCTATACATCCTACCAAGCTAACCCTGGCATCTAGCTCGAGCTATTCTGGGCCTGCTCAATGCCTCCTCTCTAGCAATCTATGCAAGAGGCCTGCGCCGTAGCTTCGGCCAGCCAGCAGCTATCTGGTATATCCTACTCCAAGCAAGCCAGTTCCACTTGATATTCTATGCCTCAAGGCCACTATCAAACATGTTCGCCTTCAGCATGACAACGCTAGCAATGTGTCTGCTCCTCCCAAGCCGTATCCCAACATCCCAAGACCAAAAGCAATACAGCCTAGCACTCGCCCTCCTCACCACCGCAGGCGTAATCTTCCGCTCCGAGCTAGCTCTCCTAGTCGGAACACAGACTCTCTTCCTACTAGCAACCAGACGAATCAACCTCCAACACACCGTCATCGCAGGCCTAATAGGCCTCACAACCGGCCTCGCCCTCACAATCTACCTCGACAGCACATTCTGGCAACGCTTCCCACTCTGGCCGGAATTCGAAGCCTTCCGCTTCAACGTCCTGGCAGGCCAATCCTCAGAATGGGGCACAGAGCCATGGACATTCTATTTCCTAAACGCCCTCCCCCGTCTCCTCTTCAATCCCCTCTCCTACCTCCTCGCCATCCCCATCGCCCTCCGACAACCCGCCACGCGATCCCCCGCACTGGCACTTCTAATCCCGGCCCTGTCCTTTGTCGCCATCTACAGCTTCCAGCCACACAAGGAATGGCGCTTCATCGTCTACATCATCCCCTCCCTCACGGCAGTAGCAGCCCTCGGCGCTTCATATCTCTGGACGCATCGCTCGCGCTCTGTTTTTGCCCGTCTGGCGACACACGCCTTGGCCATCTCCACACTCGCCGCGTTCTGTCTGTCGAATTTTGTTCTTCTTCCTGCGTCCGCGGCAAATTACCCTGGTGGTCAGGCTCTCGACGCTATGCATTATCAACACTCTATCCTCAACTTGCACGATAAGACCAATGCTCCTGTCAATGTCTACCTAGGTAACCTTGCCTGCCAAACGGGCGTAACACGCTTCTTGCAACAACCCGCTTCGTCGGGATGGGTATACGACAAGACCGAAGACAAGACCGTTAAATCCACTAGTGGGTTCTGGGACCGGTTTGATTATGTTGTTGTCGAGGCGGATGACGAGGCTGGCTTCATGGATGCTGATGAGACAAGTCTTCGGCGTGCACTCCCTGCCTCCGAATGGGAGAGGGTGCTTGTAGTAGATTCTTTTGCGGGGATTTCGGTTTTGAAGCCTGGGACTCCTGCTACGGGAACTGCTGAGCGCCGTGTTATCCGTACCATTGCGGGTGCGCGTGCTGTGGATTTGTTTGAGGGTCTGCGCGAGTATGTGAGGAATACTTTGTCGCGTGGATGGTGGGTTGAGGTTAAGATGAGGCCGAGGGTTCAAGTGTTGAGGCGGGTGAATAGAAAGGGGTAGAGTCTGGTCTGTTAGTCTGGCTACGCTTATATTATAATGATGTTTCTATGTTTCTATAAAAGTCAACAGGGCCATCTGGTATGGAACTGATATTAACAATTGAAGATCACTACAATATGCCCTCAACACTCGACACATGCAAACTGGGTATTATTCATCAAACCTCTGCCTCGGAACAGATCAAAAAAGTAGATACAAGAAATAGATCACAGTGCCGCGGGACCTTCCAGACGCGCCAGACGAGACTCCAAATCACGCACCCAGGGCTCGACAGTCTCCACGTTTGAGCGGAGAGCAGCTTCGCCCTGTTGCATCTTCTCTTCAACGGTCGTGAGACCTTCGCGCCACTGCTCGATCTCCGACGCCATCTCGGCGTGGCGCTTTTCGAGCTCATTGAGTGAGTCCGCGGCGTGTGCCGCGCCGGCATGACAGGCGCGCAGAGAGCGCAGACGCTCGAGAACACTTGGAAGCAGCGGGTGCAGGGACTGGATGGTTGGGAGGGTGGTGTAGAGGGCTTGGATCTTGGCGGCATGGTCATCATCAGTCGATGCTTCTAATGCAGGGACGACTTCGGTGTCGGAACTTGCTAGTCGGGCGTTGTGAACGGCCTTTGCGGCCTCGAAGGCTTTTCTGCGCGCTGCGGTGAGCGCCTCGGCGTCGGTGGTCAACTTCCGCACTCGCGTGGAGAGAGCTTCCATGTGTGGGGTTGTCATGCCTGGCGCGGCATTGGATACTCCTGGCGCTGTGCTTGCTGGGCTCGTGCCGATGAGAAGTCCGGTTAGTGCTGAGAGGCGGGAGGCGAGCTGGTCCAGAGCTGGGAGGACTGGGTGCGACGTTGACTCGTTGATGCCGTCGGCTATGAATGGGTTGGATGAACTTGAGATACCGATGGAGCTTTCAAGAAGCGCTAGGCGGCTGTCAAATGCTGCCGCGTGAGAGAGAACCCCTGCCGAAGAGGTATTTGGGGCCGGCACTGTGGAGACTGCCTTCGATGCATCGGCCGAGGATTGTGTCTTTGCGTCTGTAGTAGAGCGAGTCTCGGGTCCAAGCTTCTGGGACAATAAAGCAGCAGCCGAGTGTGGTGAGTTCGCCGCACCTCGCGAGGCGTGCAGGTTGTCCAGAGCGCGGCTCAGCTCCGCAACGCCATCACCTAGGTTCTCTCCTGGCTTTTCAGGTGCTGCCGCACCTCCCGCCTCAGCGTCGGTTTTGTTCGCCATTTCCACCTTGAGATCTTCGACCTCTCTCCGCAGTCGCGCAAGCCTCCGCTCAAGCGACTCGTCCTCACTGTCACTCAAGTCACCAACCTCCTCTACCCCATCCTCGCGTCTCCGCCGACGGCGGCGGCTCATACTCTTGCTCCGGTAAGCCTGCCGCTTTATGGAAATGCTATCTGAGAAATTGACGTCGCGGGCGTCCACGGCCGCGCCCATGAAGTGCATACGCGCCTGGTCCGGGTTGACACCCTCGCGGTCGATGTCGGAGTTTGAGCCTGCATCATCATGGTCGGAGTCTGTGCGGATAGTGGCAGTCTAGAGAAGATCAATGATTAGGCCCATTGACGTGTCCTTGGCGTGGAATTGGCGAACTCACGGGCAAGGTGGATGCTTCATCGGTCAAGTCGGGGGTTTCATAGATATCTGGGGATGGGTCCTGGGTCACAGTTAGTGGAAAACTCAGTGGATATCAACATCCGGTATTCCGGTAATTCTCACCAGATCAGGAAGCCCGGCATATTTCTTATTGAAAGACATGATTGGATTGTAGCTCCCAAGTACGTATAGTAAACACCGAACTCTCCTTAATCACATGTACAGTCAGCAGATCATGTGACCTCTTGCCTCGGATTGAGGAACAACCACATGCAATTGACATAATGGGGCCTTGAAGCCCGTTCCAAGACAACTATATATTAAGTGGCATCGCTTGGAAACCGTTTCCTTTTCTTCTTTTTACCCCTGAAGTTCCAAGTTTCTCTTCAACTGACCAAATCACTCTTTCGTGGCTCATCAACTTCCCCCCACCATCCCCGCACTCCATCTTCAAACCAGCTACTATATACATCAACCTTCAAGATGGCCGCCCCTGCTGATGTTACTATTCAGGACTTGAGTGGAAAATGGGAGATGGTATGTCCCAACGAGAACTCAAGCTGTAGAAAAAGCAAATCAAATTGAATACTCATGTATAACAGGACTCAACCCACTCTAACCCAACCGACCCCATTCTAACTCTGGTATGCATAAGCCCTAACCTCCCGTCCCGCCAAGTTACCCCAATATAAAACAGCCAGGCCTGTCATTACCCCTGTCATGATTCACCCTCCAATCATACAAATTCATAACTCACGATCCCCGTCATAACAATCATTATATTATCCCCACCATGCACTACACCATACATAAACCCTACCCACAAACCCAACTAACAAACCCAAACAGCAAGGAATGGGCTGGGTCATGCGCAAGGCTCTCTCCTACGCGACAGTCACAATCTACGTCAAGCAGTACGCAGACAGCGAGAACCCAGCACTCATCCACATCGATGCGCAGCAAGTAATCACAGGCGGCATCCAAGGCACCAAGGAAGAGCGCAAGCTAGACTGGGAAGTGCGCGAGCACGTCGACCACATCTTCGGCAAGCTGCAGGGCCGCTCGCGCCACATCGCCGGCGCGAAGAGCGAGGACGGCGCTGTGCGCCCTGTCATCGAGATCCAGACTAAGGTCGGCTCGCCTGAGGAAGATGCTAAGGTGCAGAAGTTCCTGACTGGCGAGACTCTCATTGATGGGTCGAAGAGTGAGGGATTCCTGGCTGAGGAGGGCGAGGCCGTGTTCTTGCAGAGCTTTGTGAAGAATACCGAGTCTGGGTGGACTGCTGAGCAGGTTTGGGGATTTGAGACTGTTGATGGCGAGAGACGTCATACTCGTCGTGTTGTTGTTACTAAGGATGGGAAGGTTGCGTCTGCTAGACTTGTTTACGCTTTTAAGGATCGCAAGACTGACGAGTAAGATGTTATTGCCCGTTGTTGAGTATGGGCTTTGTACTTTCTTTCTTGGGTTCTCAGGTTTGCCTTAGGTCAATTTAGCATTCTACCTGAGCAATTGTCTTTGATTAATGGTAGTATGCATTGGGGAGGTATTATTGAAGCTGGTCATAGACATGCTATAACAAAGATGAAGTATGAATATTTTGAAATTGTTTCGTTTTCCGAGAATCAATATCATTATAACGCTGCATGCACTTTTCAATTTGGTAATCCGTGTCCAAATTCATGAATGCTGGGATATAAAAACAAGCATATGGCTCATATACATTCATTCATTGACATCCATGAGGCATGTGTTTTGTTTGACTAGGAAAGACAAATTTCGTCATTCGAATAATCGGCTAAAAGAAATATAAAAAAAGCAAGGGAGGCAGACACCAAGATATTTACGAGTGAGTGGGCATCACCACGTGGGCCTTGGTGCTGACTGCATCCTCGCTCTTCCAAAGACTGGTGACAGTCTTCTGCTGGGTATAGAACTGCAAGCCAGGCTTGCCGTAGAAAGTGTTGGCACCGCCACCAGCAATACTCTTCTTGTTACCGGTGAAAGAGAACATGGGAAGAGGGACAGGAATTGGCACGTTGATACCGAGCTGGCCAGCCTCGCATTCCTTCTGGAACTTGGAGGCGGTCGACCCGGAGCGGGTGAAGATGGCAGCACCGTTGCCGTATTCGTTGGCGTTAATCACGTCAATGGCGTCGTCAAGGGTCTCGACATTGAGGCAGACAAGAACGGGACCGAAGATCTCCTCCTTGTAGCACTTCATATCGGGGGTGACATTGGTGATAATAGTAGGGCCAACCTATAGAGACATAATTAGTTTGAGTTACACAGATGTAGAGGGTTTCCTATAGTTAGACTTACAAAGTTACCGTTGGGGTAGCCCTCGGGCTTGAACCCACGGCCATCCAGAAGAATGGTCGCACCCTCTTCCTCGGCGCTAGTAATCAAGTCCTCAATACGCTTCTTGCTCTCAGGGCTGATCACAGGGCCGAGGTCGGCACCCCTCCTCAAAGCCACCGTTCACGTTCAGGGCCTTAGCCCGCTCGGCGATCTCGGGCAGCCACTCCTTAGTCTCGCCAACCATAACAGTCGTGCTCAATGCCATACAGCGCTGACCAGCAGCACCGAATGCAGCACCGACAATAGCGTTAAGACACTGGTTCTTATTGGCGTCAGGCAGGACGGCGGCGTGGTTCTTAGCACCCAGGTTGGCTTGCACGCGCTTGCCATTAGCAGAGCCACGGGAGTAGATGTATTCGCCAGCACGGTTGCTGCCAACAAAGCTGATAGCCTTGATGGCAGGCTCATCAAGAATGAAGTCCACAGTAGGAGCGGTACCGTGGATGATGTTAATCACACCCGGTGGGAAACCAGCCTCCTTGGCAAGCTCTGCCAGGATCATCGCAGCACCAGGGTCACGTTCGGATGGCTTCATGACCAGGCAGTTACCAGTCACGGTAGCGACAGGAATACACCAAAGGGGAATCATGGCGGGGAAGTCTTGGTGACAATTAGCATCTGAGGAATTGAGAGTGTTGACATAGGCAACTCACTGAAGGGGCAGATAGCGGCCACGACACCGAGCGGCTCACGGTAGCTTCTTGTCTCCATATCCTTGGCCACCTCCAAGACCTCGCCGGTCATTTGGGTGGTGATACCACAGGCAGTCTCGGCAACCTGAAGGCCACGAAGAACATCACCCTTGGCATCGGCGAAAGTCTTACCCTGCTCAAGAGTAATGGAGGCGGCCAATCGGTCCCAGTGGGCACGAATGAGGTTAGTGAACTTGAAGATAATCTGCTGTCTGGCCATGATGCTAGTAGCTCTCCAAGCGGGGAAAGCCTTCTCGGCCGACTCCACAGCGGCCTTTAGCTCCGCATCTGTGCTCTGGGGCACACGGGTGACCAGGTTGTTGGTGGCAGGATCATGGAGGTCCATCCAGGTGGATGCCTTGGATGCCACAAACTCATTGTCAATGAAGTTAGCGGTGTCAATTGGGTTGGCAATCTTCTGATGGCTTGTTGGGTATTCAGTGGCGGTAGAGACGGCTGAGGTTGTTGCGTGGACGAGCCGCTGAGCTGTTGCGTGCAAGCGGCGAGTGGCAGACAGTGATGAAGAGGGCAGAATTGCTCTGCGAGAGGCCAAGCTACCAAGGGAAGTTGTGGCGAGAGATCGGGTTGAAGAGGCAGCTCTGGCAGTTACCGACACCGTGCGGGGAACTGCGCGGAGAGAGGGGATGGAACGGGCAACTGACCGACAAGCAGCCATGATGAATTGAAGAGAGAAAAAAGGAATGAGATGCGGAGACAGGACAAATCACAGATTAAGTAGGAAGAGAAATGCAAAGATGGTTTGAGGGTGAAAGGACCTCGGGGAATCATATACTAATGGTTACCCCAGGCCCGAGGTCAACCGCCTTAGTCACCGGCCTGCCACGGTTCCAAGGTTCCCCACATTGTACAAATGAACCCCCAGATAAGGTAACTTCTCGGCATTTTCAGCCAATGACAAGCTGGAAAGTGATTCTCGAATCGCCGACACTAACTGGCGCTTAATCGGGGGATCGCGTATTAGATGTTGTAGGCAAGGAACGACGTCAATTAGGAAGGCATTTCCCTTTCAAGCCATAATCTTTGCTTTCTTCCATATTGGGCTAAAAAGCCATAGCTGCGGCACTACTGAAAAGCATAAAGGGAATTGTCTCCGAAAAAGAAAGTGAATACCGAGTAGAGATAATAATAGCGATAAACAGGAGTATACAAATCGGGCCTCCATTCAATGTTCTTCACCTTTTGGACTACTACATCGGCCAAAACATAACAAAAAGGGGATCACTGCGGTAACTAAATGCAAATCTCTTCGCTGGCTGGGTTTATGGGTAAAATTCTTTTCTGCGTATAATTGGTTTGCCAGTTATCGCATTTACTCGGCCGAGGAACGGGTGGTGCGCTTGGTGGCACCGCCCTTGCTGGTCTCAGCGGAGGAGCTAACAGCCTGTTCCTTCTTCTCATTGGGAGCACCGGCGGGCTGCTTACCCTTCTTCTCGGCCGGGGCGGCAGGGCTGCTGGCGCCAATGGCACCCACAACGACGAGGATCATGGTCAAGAGGAGGGCACCCAGGCCACCGGCCACCTCAGGGAGGGTCTTGGCAGCGTTGACGGGGTCCTCCTTGGCCAGCTCAACGAAGTGGTTGACCTTCTGGCGGACGAAGGTCACTGGGTCCTCCTGGAAGGTGACAGTGGTACCCTCTTCGTTGACCTCGGGCTTGGGCTTGCTAGCCTCCTCTTCAGCCTCCTCGATGGGGAATTTGACATCGAAGGTCTCCTTGCGGAGCTTCTCAGCATCCTCAACGGAGTGACCAACGTAGACGTTGTCAAACAGAATGTCATTCTGCATGGTCCAGATCTCGAAGCCAATAGCGCCCATGGGCTCAAGGTTGGATGGGGTCTTGTCCTCGAAGTAGGCGGGGTTCTTGATCTTACGGGGGGCCCAGACACCCTTGTAGGCAGGGTTATCGATGAGAGGGGCCTCCCACTTGCCCTTGTACTCGGGGTTCTTGATCATAGGGCGGGTCCAGGTACCACAGCCAGAGACATCGGCACACTTAGGGTTGGGGATAGTGGGAGCGAGCCAGTCTCCATCCTCCTCGTCATCCCAATCCTCGGGCTTCTCGGCCTCGGGGTCGGGAATGCTCTCGGGCTCATCCTCCAGCCAGTCAGCGGGCTGAGTGGCGTCCTCATCGAGGATCTCGAAGGGAGCTTCTTCATCCCAGTCGGCGGGCTTAGTGGCTTCGGGGTCAGGGATCTTAACCTCATCGACCCAATCGGCAGGCTTAGAGTCCTTGGGATCATCAATCTCCTTCTCAGGGTTGACGGGAGGGTTGAAGTCCTCGAGGAGGCTGCCCTTCTTGGCAGAGTCACCATTGATCAGGATCTCAAAGGTCTGATCGGGGTTGACGATCAGGGTGTAGAGGGAGGTGACCTTGTTGGTGCGGGCCACAGGAGGAGTCTTAAGGTGCTTCTCTTCGTACTCGCCGGTCTTGGGGTTCTTGTGGCGGAAGATGAAGTGAACCTTGTTAGTGGCACCGCACTTGTCAGGGCCGAACATGACGACATAGGGAGTGCCGTTGGAGAACTCGTCCTGGTGGAGCTTCTTGTTCTCCTGGAGAAGCTTAATGTAGGCACCGCCGCAAACCAGGGAGTCTAACACAACGCAATTTCAGTCAGTAAATAAAAACGCGAGCAATTGTAGAAAGTCACGACTCACTCTGCGGCTTGACCTCGTACTGAACCACCAATGTCTTGCCCTTGTTGTCAATCTTCTTGGGGAACTTGGCGGAGATGGCGTGGTGGGCAGCAGCGTTCTTCACGACCAGACCCTTGTCGCCATCAATACCCTTGAAGACAGAGGGCTCCTCGACTGCCCATTCACCGACGTAAGCCCACTCATCGTCGGACTTGTCATCCTTCTTCGCGTGGGAAGGCTTCCAACGAGACTCCCAATCGTCTGTGAATTGCTCCAGGAATGGAGCTTTGAGGCTGGTAGGCTTCCAGGAGTTAGCAGGAGGCAATGGAGACGGTGTGGTTTTGGATGCATACAGTAAAGGTAGGCCTGTCAATGACGGTGGTATCGGCAGTTTCCTCCTCCGCATGGGCGTAGCCCATGAGGCTGGCGGAGGAAACCAGAGCCGATGTCAACGCAGTGTTAAAGCGCATATTGTAAACAACAAATCGAAGGAATGAAAGTGGAGCGCACAGCACCAAAATGAAGAAAAGAGGAGGTGGTTTTATAGAAAGGGCAACACTGGGGGGAAGGTCCAGGTGGCCTCTTCAGTAAGCTCCCCAATCGGGACTAGGGCGTGTACACACGGGCTTCGATTCTGTTCTACATACATATGCACAACTACTAATCGCCTTAACGCTACGCGAACGCCGGCAACACTCTAAGTGGATGGGATAAAAAGAGCTAGAATAAAATATTATATTAACGAGTCGGATATTCCAATATAAGCATGTTAAGGCAGCGCTCCGCGCGGCAGTGGTCCTAACGCGAGACCCGTGGATTAACGCGGTAGCGCTAGGTAGCGCGAGTACCTACACCGTACCTACTATATGTAGTTACTCTGTACTACTCCATACATCTGTCACTTCTTGGCTTTCCCTTTCCCTTTCGATTTTAGTACTTCTTGTCGCTTTTTGCTAAGTGAAATTGAGCATGTGTCTAGTTGAGCTGATCTGCTCACTACCTAGGTAGGTAGAATACATATATATTATATAAGCACAGCAGAAATCCCTACCTAGGTACCTGCAACAAAACACAGACTAGGATCGTGATAGCTGTATCCATGAATTAGCACCTATTAGAATCAAGAATTCGCTTGTCGCTGTAACTACTGAGACACCACAAATCCAGAGTTAGGAGATTTAAAGACACCATGACACCACCTTCCAACTTGATTACCCAGGTGCACCAGTACCTAGGTAGCTATACGTACTTGATTTCCTCTGCCGGGTGGGGCTTTCCTATCTTAGCTGCCGCCGCTTTTATGAGGGCACTCAGAGTCAGGCTCACTGAGTAGATTTCAGTCCGGGCTCAGGCTCACTGAGCTGCTCAGACTAGTCACGTGATTAGCCAGTGAGGTCCAATGAGCGCTCAGTGAGCGCTCAGTGAGTCTGATTGGATGCTCACTGATCGCTCACTGATTACTCAGAGACCGCTCAGAGTCATCTATTGAGCACCCAGTCTACACTCAGACCATACCCAAAGTAGCAAGCACTTTGCCCCACAATACTATTTACTCTGCGACTACTTTTTGATGGCCCTCAATTTCCATGCTCCTCCTGTTTCTGGGGTCGCACGGTCTTCCAGTCTCATTACGCTCTCAAAAATAGCGCACTCAGCCATGATGACGCAAAACTGGAAGGCACAGAGTCCACCTGTCACGGCGAGATGCCGGAGAAGAGACTTGGGTCATATCGAATTACTGAATTATAAATTGGGACTATTTTCTTGCTTCAATCCTCCAAAATAGCTTTCTCAGTTTTCTACCTCGTCCTTTCGGATTCTCAGACTTTTTCTTGCATTGCGTGGGAAATTAAACTGGCCATGGGTAGAAAACAGTTCTTTGCTCAACAAGATGAGATCGCCAAAGAAAAGCCCAACAATCGACTGCAAAAGAGCGGCTATGTTTTTGGCGCCCATGCAGATGAGGACGCTATCCGAGAGAAAGATAAAAGGGTGCCCAAGACCAAGAGGATGTACTGCGGCGCTGTTAATCTTTGGATGAAGTGAGTTGATATGCAGTTGTACTCGAAAAATACCGGGACAATGAGTTACTGACTGGTGCAGGTTCGTTGGACAGCATGGGATCGAGGGCTACAAACCGGGGCCAGGCTGTGCGACCCCAGACCATACACTCATCAAAGAGTTTCTTCGATGGTACAGTCACTTCGCGCGTGGGACAAAAAGTAAAAATGGACGACCAGTGATGACATCGGTTCTCAATTGCGCAGAAAGACTGTTTGGAGGATTTGAAGAAAAAATGCAAATCAAGATTGTGTTGGAAGACAGGAAAGAGATATCCAGTGTAAGCCATTGTTTGGATTTTATTGTTGTGTTATGGAAGCCGAGCTAATTGTGACACAGTGGATAAAGAGAACATTGACAGAAAATGAAAAAACGATTGAGAACGTAGAGGATCCAGACCACAGCTTTACGAAAAAGGACTTTCTCCGAATGATATCCTCTATGTGGCAAGCGGATCATCGCATTTTTATGCCCGGGTTGCTCAAGGCTATCATGACATTAGCGCTTCAATTGTACCTCTTCACCGGAGCAAGGATTGGGGCATTCATACCGGCCCATGAGGACAGATACGAGAGAGGCCTAAGATATAAGGTAGGAAACTACCATTCGGGGGTTGTGCGTGGCTAATTTTTCAAACAAGCACATCGATCTAGTCTTGTTTCCATCTTCTACGGCGCCTTGGAAGGTTGAATGGAAAATTAACCAAGTGTGGCTCAAAGGGAACCGAAACCCAGACTATACAGTGTAAGCAGTCTAAAAAAACCTTGAGAAGGTTGGCTTGAATTGAGGGCTTACTCGTTGACGTGTTTTTAGGTTCGGAATCGGTATTCGTGACACCAAGAGACCACAATTCGCCTCTGGTTATATTCTCTTAGCTATTGCCCTCCAGCACGGTGCCCTGTATGGCATTGAGACGGTTGAAGACTTTGCCAGGTTCGACCTTTCAAGCGGAGAACCCATCGAATTACGCTGGAAGGAGGAATTTCTGGAAAAGCCTGTTCTCAGAAATGTCACAGCTGATGGCCCGCAAGATGTTCCACTCCACAAAGAACGGTTTTGTGAATTACTGAGAGGAATAGTTACGACCGCTGGATACAACAAGAGTCTTACCATTCATATAATTCGAAAGTATCTCGGAAGCATGGTTGAAGGTGAGGACAATCAAAGCGCACAAACCGCTAAACGAAACAAATTTGCTGACTTCAGTACAGGAAAACATGGTTCTGCCTTGGTGTCTCAAATATATGGACATAAAGACGCGGGGACATATCCCAAAGAATATCTGCTACACTGCTCTTCGATTGATACAGTCTCGGCCGTTCTCGGAGAAGAAGAGCAGTCGAGTCATATCGAGTACTTCCAAGGCTTTGAGAGGTTTTATGAACGTGGGCTTCCAGGGGAACTGCCGGCTGAAATTGAGGCGAGTATCCTGCAGACGCCAGAAGTGGTCGATATCAGACGTCGAATCAAGCAGCTTGAAGCATCACACAGCGACAAAAGTATTGCAGTTGCCGAGAAGCTGAACTACAGAAAAACCTTGATTCGTCTCCGCCTTGCAGGACTAAAGGAATACCAGAACCGCTGGGTACGAGAGAAACGAGACCAAAGAATCCTCAATAGGGGCAAGGCGGAGCTGGTAATAAGTGACAACGACGTTTCTACGCGGGCTCAATCCTTACTTATGCCTGAACTTGCCCACATTTCAGCTCTCATGTCTTCTGACAGGGAGCTCTCGTTTGATGAAATGCTTCTTTTCGTGGACGACCTAAAAACTTATTGTGAACGCGATGTCGACGTGGCTTATCTTCCACGGGAAAGCCCCATCCAAGATCGCTGCCCCGCTAGAGATTGTCTCGAAGAAATCAGATGGTGAGTGGCCCCAAAACATAATGCTGAAATACATGCTGATTTTCCTAGTATGAAAAAGTCTGACAGAAGTGCTCACATTCACAACTGTTTTCGACGTGAGATGGCTCTAGATCTTAAAATCTCAGAACAAGAGCTGAAATTCTGTTACGAGTGCTTGGAATGGTTTAAATCAAGCCAATGGCGAGCTCATTGCTCTTCTCATATTCAGTCATGGAGAACACAGCATTGTGAAGTGATTGTATACCGAAATACAGTGATCCGACCTGGATACTGCCCCTTTTGCTTGTGGAACATAGACCTCGAAGCAGAAGACCGATTACATCAATGGTCGAAAAGTGGCAATCTGAAGCAACACATTGAAGAAAAGCATATGCCTGGAAACCAGGGGCCTGGAGCGGAGCCAATTTGTGGATGTGGCCAAGCTTTTGCCGATGAGCGTGGCCTTCGACATCATTTGCATGACATCCACAAGCTGAACAAAGCTATTTGGTCAAATCCAAAGCTCCCGAGAAAGAGAAAGCGTCCCTGCAAGGCAGAAGCGCAAGGTTCTTCCATGGAGCGGGATGACCAGCTTCCGAAGAAACTCCGCTTTTACCGCTACCCACCTCCGCGTCTTGAACATGAATATCAACTGCCAGAAAACATATTCATGCCCGTTCCCACATTGCATTCGTTCGTCGAGGAACATCCGGAGCAATACTTCTATTCAAGTTTCAGTGACGAGCCAACTAAAAGCAGCAGAAGCAGCCCAGTTGTTTCTTGCTTTTCCCGTTCAAGTTCACCATGCAGTTCTGATCCAACAACTCCCGGGTTGGAGGAATTTATTGATCCTCGAATCCTCAAACCTTATACGATCGATGAGAACCAGGGAACTCAGCCTTGTGATCAAGCTTCCATGCAAGCCACCCTCCTGCATGAGCATGACATCAAAAACAAATCGTTCAGGGATGCGACACGCCCACAGCCTCCTGGCCAAAATCTTGCCGTTCAACCCAATCCTGCTTCTGAGATCAGTGGTCATCAAACCCTCGATACTCCTGATCTCCGCCCGGAGGATGTGCGCCAGACTTGTGATCAGGTTACCACTCAGCTGAACTTGCTCAGTTGCTCTGCACATGAAATTGGAATCAAACCAATAGAATCACAATACCCTCCCTGGAACCTTGTGACCAGCGAAGCAAACGAGAAGGAAGCCTTCCCAAAATATTCCGTTACCTCCACAACAGACAGCAATGGACATTCTTCTACCAAATTTGAGCGTGTGGGCCATCCTCCTACTAAGCAAGATAAAACAACGCCACGTGGTGAGGATCAGGCTAAAAGCCCTCGCGGACCTCTCACTAGGGCCAAGTCAAGACAACAGCTACCTCGGCATTGTTCAGATGATTTGAACAAAGACAAACCACAGAAGAGACTCAACGCAAAAGAGAAACGAAAGCTGCGTGATTTCAAGAGTCAAAACATGACACTGAGGCAAATTGGACCTCATTTCCCAGATATCGATATGGTCCAGCTGCGTCAAGCTTGGACTGACATGAGGCTTTCTGGTCGATGTACCAGATCAAGTATCAAGTAAAGCGATGGAGCTTTCTAGGTTGTAGTAGATTATAGTGGTCTAATTAAAATGTACATTACGTCCCTTTTAGCTACGCAAATCCCACCCTGTGAGGAGCACTCTTGTTCGGATTTAGCCCGTTCTTGACACCTTTTCCCTAGTATTATCGATATCGATTTACCTATTCTAGCACGATCCACATTGAGGAGATACTTTTAACGGAAGGCTTTTGGAAGCATATATCTCCTATTCAAAAATCTTTTTCTACACACTTTCTTTGGAAATAGCTACACCCGGTTAAGATTCAGTTTACAATGTCAAGACATGGATTGGCGTTTGGAGAAGGAAACAACAGTACAATCTTGTCACGATGCAGAATGTTTTACATTATCATTACAAAGTCTGCACCGCCACAAGTAATTTATATGTAACGTATTGTAAAGGATCTGTTTGACCTTGTATAATACGTCTTCAATATGGATAATATTCCAAGAATAGAAACATGGAGTACTTTAGTTGCTAAGAGCTACGAAATAGTGACCGCTGCTGGCTTACAGCAATCGGCAAGAATGTGGTCCATCAACAGGGCAATATATCCGCCGAACAGTTTCCCATTGTAGTAGCACATCTGTTGTGCAGGGCTTAACTTTGAGGTGCCAGTACTATTATAGCGCAAGATAACACATTATTGTTCGTGCTCACATTTGTGCGCTTGGCTATTTTGCTGCATGTATCGCAAGAGGATGGGTATTTTTCTGCCAACGATCGATATCCGCTAATCGGTCGACAGAAGAAAGATAGCATGATTTGCCGCTTCAAAATACCACACATTGTTGCTACAGTAAGAAGGTTTGGGGATGAAGAATAGTTGCACACCGCAGATTTTCCATTCCGGCTTATGACATTTATGCAGAGATTTCCGCAATGACAATCCTCCTACCAGATGATTTTCTTTTCTCTGGAATATCGATCGTCCGGGGCGCAGGTGAGACCGGGCCGTTTTTGCCCACTCGTTCGGGAAAGAGTGGTCTTGCATGCGTTGAAAAAATGCTGGTAGGAACCATGATAATGTCCCATCATTCTTCGATTAATCTTTAACGGTCATTCAGGCCTGCCGCTGCTCAGTACTTGGCCGCCCTTCTCTTAACCACTTCTTAACCACACCTTTCAACTCAAGTTTCCTGGATTCCCTAACGGGAAAGTCATACCACCTAGTCCGAATTCATTAGCAGTAGTAAAATATGCGTGTCTATTGGGTGGGTCATTTCACCACAGCCGATAGCATAGAGACAATCCTAGCAGGCCGAGAACATAGTCACTCCGCGTTTATAGGTAAGTTGACAGTAAATGTACTGTAAGGTAGATACTTGACGCATACATGTTGACCAACTTTCTCAAGAGGCTGAAGAAAATTTGCGGATGGAAACAAGAAAGAAGTCTTTAGCATAACATTATGTATTAACGTATGCCGCCGAGCTAACTACCGATCGTACCCTAATTTAAATACAATGCAAATCCATAGTTCTAAGATCAGAATCAATGATATGCTCAACGAAACACTGTTTTACCTGCACATGGTTTTCTTACCACGGCGAGCATTTGAATTTCCATCTACTTCATCCAACTGTCGCACGCCGATCACAGAGGCGAGAACTTCACTCAGTAAGCTGCTGCGAGGTTCTTCGGGAAAATAGTTCATTCTCAGCGGTTCATCTGGTGCTTTTCCACACTTCTCACAATCCTGGGGACTACCACCATGATCCCCGACTTGGTGGTTGATCTCCATTGTGCTGGCTTCTCCGTCCCACTCAGTATGATCCCTTTGGAATCGATCGTATAGCTTCACGTCGTAAGTCCGGCCATCATAGCGGAACCAATCTTCAATAGCGTTGTGAAAGCGTGATATTTTCCAGCTGAACTCAGTCAGCTGGTTTATCCCTCCTTCCATCTGCAAGATCCCACGCTCTATCAAGGCACTCAGGTCAGGAAATATTCGTTCCATGCATGACACATGATAGTACTGGTTCGGTTCTTACTGCTTGTGAGACTTATAAACATGTTTTTGCGAAGCTGTGAGGACTTACCATTGTACCGACCAGAAACGTCCTTCAAGTTGAAACGGAATGCAGACCGAATGTTAGGCTCTCCACTTAACGTAGTAGGAACGCAGTCCCAGGAGCGGCAGTGGCTTCTTCTGCTAGAATTTTCTTCCAATAGCATCACTCGTTTCTGCTTGGAAAACTCGTCTTCAATACACTCTCGTTCAAATGCGAGTCGCTTGACTGGGGCTTGTTTGGCCTTCTCCCATTTACTATTGACCTCATCCCAGGGATCATCAAAGTAGGTTTCTTCGGCCGAGTGGGTGTCCGGCGTTTATGAGAAACCATCCTTTTTAAGACAGACTTGACTTCAGGCATATGTAATCTGATAGGGAAGTAAATAGGAAGGACTCTGCTATGAGAGAGACCGGAATATTGCGGTAAGACAAACAGGAGACACATTTACTGAAAGGTCCAAGAACCCAAGACATCCAGTCCTCTGCAGGAGCATGTCTATTTACGTGGAACATTAGTAAACGTTCAAGGGAAGTGGATCTTTTAGAAATTTCTATTCAGGGAACGTTCTCCCCTCCATGACCAGAATGCGGGTGCCTGCCGCAGACCAGTGAGCGGCGTTTGATCCATATGTTATTTGTCCAATATTTGATGTTCATGAAGTATATTCAGTGCTAGCGGACCAATTTTCAGATAGGCGGCGAAGCAAATGAACCGTCTGGAGGTTGGGCAGTCTGTCGCTCGTCACTCCTTACTCTGCTTTTAACCGTTTGTTCTTGACCGTTTGTTCTTGACCGTTTGTTCTTGACCGTTTGTTCTTGACCGTTTGTTCTTGACCGTTTGTTCTTGACCGTTTGTTCTTGACCGTTTGTTCTTGACCGTTTGTTCTTGACCGTTTGTTCTTGACCGTTTGTTCTTGACCGTTTGTTCTTGACCGTTTGTTCTTGACCGTTTGTTCTTGACCGTTTGTTCTTGACCGTTTGTTCTTGACCGTTTGTTCTTGACCGTTTGTTCTTGACCGTTTGTACTTGACCGTTTGTTCTTGACCGTCCGTTCTTAACCGTTTTGTTGAAATATCTCGGTTTCTGAGATAATAATGAGGCTGGGATCACGTGCATACATATATACCTGTTCACCAGCCTACTTGTATCTTAGACAACATGCAACACAACACACAATTAACTCCCCTCAATAACATGAACACTGAAGCATCACTTAATAATCAACACGTTTGTTCTTGACTGTCTGTTCTTGACCGTCTGTTCTTGACCGTTTGTTCTTGACCGTTTGTACTTGACCGTTTGTTCTTGACCGTTTGTTCTTGACCGTTTGTTCTTAACCGTTTGCTGTTTACCGTTTATTGCTGGCTGTTTGTTGATCATTTGTAGTTAACTGTTCACCCTTCACTATTTACCGTCTGTTGTGAATATTGCTAACCGCTCGTTGTTAAACGTACATTGTTTCACTATCGCTGCGTTGCTGACCTATCTTTGCTCACCGTATCTTTGTTGAACTTTTTTTTACTAAATCTTTTTCTATTGCTACCAAGCACCTAGGCGGACACGTGACACTAGCGTTGCGAGCTCTAGTGGTTAGTACAGAATGCTAGTCTGACGAGAATTCGAATATTCGGTTACCTTGCACCTTGCCCTCAAAATAACTGGTTGAAAGTCTGGCGGATGCTGGAAAAGCAAGAGAAACCAGTTGCCATGCACTTTGAGATTTAAATTATCGTCGGGGATAAAGGCGACTCACCTCCGCTTTAAGCTACAGATGAACGGTGATTGGGCCCGAAGATGGCACTAAGCACGATGTTAAATTGAACGCACAGAAACAAGTAAATGAGAACAATGTGTCCTGAAGTAAGCCTTCACTGTCACATACACATCTTCCTTGGCCAGGATGGCAAAACATAACTCTGTGCGATTTATTTGTTCTCTAGCGGACTATAGAGGTCCGTAATCAATACCGTCAACGCCAAATTCCCGTTGCAAGACCTTAACCACGACGATGTAGTTCCAACTTTATTCTCACGTTCCGCTGCAGGAGGATAGACCATGTATCTTCATACCGCCCAACATAAAAGCGAGACCCCGCTGGAACAAAGTGACAACAACTGAGACTGGATATCTTTAGAGGCTTTTACCATACACGTTTGGCAAATTTCAAATAGAAGACATGCAGTGCCTGACCATGATGGCATACATACGCGATGTGTGGACTTACCGCTTGGATTTCATCGTTCTTGTATAGACTCCCGTATTTTGTTAGCAAAGTCCCCGGACTTGGGCGGTCCCCGTGTATATTTTATGCTCCATCCGAAGAAACCAACTTAGCCGATGTCATGGTGATGGCCCCAAGGCTCTACCGGTTATGCAACGGGCATCACAACCCTCAGGTCTGGCTCTTTCCGAAAGATTAACGTTGCGCCGATCGGCGCCCGATCGTTTTCAATGAACAAATTTTGATCGGGACCGGTAAAGATGCTGATAACCCCGTAACCTTCTTTCCGCGTCCAAAGAGGGAATATCACTGGCGAGGGCTCATTGGTAGAACTCCGGGGCGGGAGCGTTTTCCGGACGGCAGGAGTCGAGTATGTCTGGTAAATCAGTACATCAACAATTAGAACGGTTTCGACGGCCCGCGATGGACAACAGGGACTTACCGCCGTTTCATACGTCAACCCAAGCCCATTTGTGGAGACATTAAACCCGAGCCCGGACAGCAAGATCGCCGGGTCCACGGGTACCCGAAAGGACTTTACAAGCGGCACTCGCAGCCGCCGGGCGCAAGGAAAATTCAATTTGTCGGGTGGCATACCTAGCTGTCTGCTTCCCATACTCGCTGGATACGTTCCTGACCCGGTGAACGTGTCGCTCGAGGTCGCAACTCCCGTCCATAATTGCCCTGCAGTCTTTGCTGCTCGGTGGATGTATCCTATGTCTCAGATCGACTCCGACATCCGTCAAAATAAAGAGTACTGTTTCCTCAATCCACCGATCTGCAGGAACATCAGGCCAAGAGAGAGCAAGACCGTCGTAGATCTCTTCGAAAGAATTTTCACCGAGGGTGTAGATTTCTCCCGGAGCAAGTTCAATCCCGTTCGGAAACCCAGGTGATAGCAAGCAGATCGTACCCGCCACGTTAATATCGAAGACATTCACAAATATCCTTTCACGGCCCCGATTATGCAGCCTGATATAAATCCGCTGGTGTTCCGCCAGGCAAAGTCTGTCCGTTTGATCGAGCGCCCTGCCTCGCCCTTTGCTGTCAACTAAACCGAGCTCGATCTCTACATCCGAATCGAGCACCTCCCCTGGCCGCTTAGGCCCTTGAAGAGAGAGAAAGGAGTGTCCCAGGCTGAGTTGCTCGACGACCTGCATGAGCTCCGTCACTGCCTCAGTGGATAAGCGGGCCTCCGATCCTGGCTGTGATGCAATCTCGACGCCTCGAGCGGTGCGCAGGACCACCCGATCGCCCTCCTGGCGGAAATGGGCAATTGGGTCCACTGCCACTTCTCCAGCCGCTTCTCCTGGCGAGGAAGCCCAGATATTTGTGCTTTGGGCAGCGCTACACCGGAGCCGTGTAAAGGTGTCGGGAATCTCGACGGGCCAGTGATTCGGGGCCTCGCTGCGAAGGATCGCTTGGGCCCCTTGCAGGAGACGGGGGTCTTCAGCGCCCTTAAATCGAACTTCAAGTCGACTCTCGAATGCATGGACATTGATGGCAGCCGCTTCTGCGACGCTTGTCCCAGCCTCCGTCGTCGCGCAATCAGAGGGGAAGATATCGTATACATTATACTGCCGGACACCTCCAACTCGGCCGGCGGCCAGAACTATCACGTTGCCCTGCACTCGCACATTGATTGCCGGCGTCGTGGCCTCGCACAAGGAAAACGGTATACGATTCTGGGGCCCTTCTACCTGGGGATGCTGCTGTGGAAATTTTGCATTCACTGCATCCCCAGCCTTGAGGATCAGGTTCCTCCAGGACTCGGACAGGCGGATCTGCGGGTTCCCTATCAACGGAACCAGAGCTTCTGTCAAGGCGCCATGACACTTTCCCCGCGGGTTCCAGTATTCCCATGCCAGTTCACCGGTCGCGGCTGCCGCGATCCGCACAGCATAAGGATTGCCATCCGCGAAGAGCTCTGCCTTAAGATCCCCGTTCTACCGCCGCCGTACCAAATACGCGCCCACATCGCAGTGTTGAATGTTGGGTAGACACTTGGGTACCGCACTCCCGAGATGGCGGGACATCCGGCCAGAATGGCAACAATCCAAGATCACTGTCACATTTTTCGTGCGATCGGTAGTTTCCCCAAGAAGGTGGGCCAATTCAACTTCCAAGATCCCACGGAAGTCGTCAGCCGTGGTACGGTCGTAATCCATGGGGACAATGAACTGATAGCGCCATGGGCCTGTCGATATTCTCACACCATCCGACTTCAGGAATTCCCGGTTCAGAGAGGTCCGTAAACAATACTGTCAACGTCAAATGCCCGTTGCAAGACCTTAACCACGACCATGCAGTTCCAACTTTATTCTCACATTCCGCTGCAGTACGATGGACCATGTACTGTATCTTCATACCGCCCAACATGAAGGCGAGACCCCGCTGTGTGGAACAAAGTGACAACAACTGAGACTGTATATCTTTGCAGGGGCTTTTACCAAGCACGTTTGGCAACTTTGATTTGCCTAAAGAGTAAGTTATGCGCGCAACAGATGGGCGGTACATGTAATGTAACAGCCAAAAGCCGAACTTAGCTTCGGTTTTCAAGACAATAGCTGTTCAAGGAGAATAATGACCCGACCGAAATCACGTTCTTTGTTTTCTCCATCAATATTTGGCTACGGCCCGAGGTAGTTGAGATACCAGTGAGGCCTACGGTTTGAATAGTGAAAAGAGGTTGAATATAGCGTCCAGTTTTCCCGATGCGATATCTAATTTGAGTGTGGTGCTTTGCGTTCTTGTTACAGTAAAGAATCGAACAGCTTCTGCACCGTTCAACTTACAGGAAGTTATTGGTATTCCATGAAAACAAGCGACGCGCGAGCATATTCATTTCCTGGAATTAAAGCGGGAGAAGTCTTGGACTAGTTATAATACTGTGATCGATAACCGCACAATGTAAAGTCACAAATTCCCACTCTATGGGATACAGTAGCGAAAGTATGTCTCATGGACTAGATATCCACAAGAAGATAAAAAATCAGAAGCTAGCCTTCAGGTTGTCGTACTTGGAGGCAGGGTAGCTCAGCTGGTTCTCGCTCTTGTCCAGAGCCCCAGTACCTCCAAGGGTATTCACCACCTGCAAAGCTCGAAGTTAGTATTATCAAATGTGGAATATGAATGAAACATACCGTAGTGACCAAACTGTCATCACCTTGCTTGTCACCACTGAGCTCCCACCACATACCACCACCAAGACCCTTGGACTTGATGTATTCACCCTTCTTACGCGCAACCTCAGGGGTATCATAGCTGATGAACAAACGTGAGCCCGAATTGTAGCAGTAGCTAGCAGCTTCCTGGTCCAAATTTGTGACCGCGCAGTCGGGCTGAGGCAAAGCCTTGTAGTCCCACACACCATTCACCCAGCTACCACCACCAACACCGTTGTAAGACTGGCCAGGACCGTTGGTGTCGGTGAAAGCTCGGCCGTACAGAGGCATACCTAGGACAATTTTGTAAGAGGCCACTCCTTGCGAGGTGTAATAGTTGATCGCTTGGTCTGTGTTGAATGGAGTGCTGGCTATGTTGCCGTTGGATGCGTGGAGGTTGGCATCATGGCCGGCAACGGTGTCCCAGCTTCCGGTATAATCGTAGGCCATCAAGTTCCAAAAGTCAAGGTACTGATTCATCTGGGCAAGATGCTCTCTCTGGTAGTTGGTAGGGCCTAGAATTTGGGTTGGCATAACTAAAATGTTTGAAAGAAACGACACGTACCAGCAGGGGATGCAGTGGTGAGCAAGAAATGATAACCATCTGCGTTGGCAGAGCTGTACATATCCAAGGCCTGAAAAATATAGACTTAGCAGAGTCATCAATAAGAGAAGCTTGAAATACCTCACGAAGACGGCGTAGGGTATCAACAAATTGGTCCGCTTCGTTGTAATTGGCAGGGTACTATCTGATATCAGCATCAAACATTGTCAACGAATTAGCAAACTCACTTCAAAATCAACATCGATACCGTCAAAGCCCAAGTCCTTCAGCAGCACGACGGAACTGTCAGCAAAATTCTGGCGTCCCCCCTCGGTTTCAAAGGCCGTTCTGAGGTTGGAAGAATACGTCCAGCCTCCAATCGACAAAAGAACCTTAAGGTTTCGATTCTTCTTCTTGAGTAGGAAAAGCTCCTTGACACAACCATAGACATTATTCCCAGTATCGGCCCATGAATCAGTGGAGTAGTGCTTGTCGGTGTCCGACCAAGTATCCGACAGGACCACCTCACCAGAGGTTCGGGCATTGGCAAATGCGTAGAGAACATGGGTTAGTTTCTCGGCAGGGATATCTTGAGGTTGGAAGTTGCGAGCATAGATGCCCTGACGGTGATGAGTTAGTTTGATTTAGTGGTGGAGTAAATGTGGTTCAAACTCATACCCAGTTCACAAAGTACGCCACGGAACGATATCCCTTAACATCACGAGTACCAATGTTAGTCGTATTGGCCTTGGTCAAGTAGGGGATGTAGGTAGCGTTGGCTAGCCACGCCAGGCCCAACATATAAGGAAGGACAAAGTGCATCGTGAGAGAGTGGCAAGGTCGTATCGGCCCAGCGAGCTTTGAGAGGAGGGGGCCATCGAGAAGAAAGGTAAAAGGCAGACAATTTGTAGTCGAAAAACAATCCCACTGATCATTGTGACCCACAATAGGGCAACCAACCCCTCAATAAGATCTCAGACATGACCGTGAGCGTAAATACAAGAAACGAACAAAATGATGAATCTGGTTCCGAGCGCGACTGTACTTGGCCTCTTGATGGAGATAGCTGCGTCGACCTTAAATTAAAAAAAAAAAAAAAAAAACAATGGGCTCCATACATGTAACTAATATCTGTCATATACCTAGAGTAAGAGAAGGGCCGATTCTAGAAGCCCATCTTATCCTCCAGACTGAGAGCTTTCCACCCTCTTTAGCGTGATTCGTGGCTTTACTGTAATGGGCCTTGCAGTGTTAGTTTGCAGATGTTGTATGTGGAGAAGAAAGTACTACGCCACTTACGATCAAAAAGATAGAAAGGAACGGATAGCGGCATTAACACAGCGCTCGGTTACTTCGCTCGGAATGGTATCCTCGTAAGGAGTCTTGCAGTTGATATCCGTGCTCAAGGTAATATTGTTGCCGCTGTCGGTAGAGACCATTACCGATTCCGTGCCGGTTTCTAGAGTCTGGCACCCAGCTTCGAAGCCTCCAACCTCTTTTCCCGGCCCTGAACAATCGCTTGCGGTGTAGTAGGTAACTGACCACACAGCAGAAGCTGATGTGGCTATTCCAAGGATGAGAGATAAGTTAAGGCGCATACTTTCAGCGTTTGGATGAAATGTGGACGTGGTACTGTATAGATAGAGAGCAAACTGGGGGCCAGAATACTGCCTGTAGGGAACCCTTTCTATATCTCCCTCCAGGTCAAAGGTGCACTTTTGCAGACGATCATGTATGGTCGAGTCCACTGTGTTAGTTTGACTGATTCAAAGGGGACATCGGTAACTCCCTTTCCTAGACAACTACTCCCGCAAGTCACCACACGCAATACCCTGCTTCTTTGATAACCCCCGTTCATCCTCTTTAGTACGTTCGGCATAAAAAGAAGTAACCGATTGGGTTTTTCTGGTCCCCCGAGGGGGTTTCACTTAATTCATCAAAATAATGGTCTTCCTTCGCTGCAGAGAGAACGGAACACATCTACCTCACCCGGAAACAGCGTGAAGAAGACCAGGTCTGGTCATCAGGAACAGGAACACGGTCGAACCGTCCAGCACCGCCAAACTTCGAGGCATGATATTCGACCAGGAGTTGCGCTGTAAAAAATACGTGCAGTAAATTCCTATTCTTTGGTACTGCTTTTTCCCCCTCTTGTTGCTCGGTCAATACAGCTATAATGAGTCCCAGGCCCATCCGCTTTTCGCTGTCCTCCTCAAACGCCATCGGATATCCCCAACAATGGGCGGAAGCTGATTTTCCTTCTTTGTTGATCGCACCTAATGGTCATATTTATTAGCACTTTGTTGCTCCTATGCTTACTCCGAAATTTGACTCTTTGTTCCACCATTTTCTCCGACAAATGGGAGGCGCATAGACTCTTCAACCACACCTGGAATGTTATTGTGACCAGTCAAATTGCTGCACGCACCAGAAGACGGATGCCTGTGCTTTGGCATGCTTCTGGATACGGGCAACAATAAAACTCATAATTTGCGAATCCCCCGATGATAGCAATATTCATGCGAGAGTCTGCCCAAGGCCAGCTTATAAATAACACGTCTCCTCCACCATTAACAACTTGAGGGAAGCGTGCAGCAAATATTTCCAGTTGCTAATCCTTGAGAGTTTGAACCCTACAGCCACCCTCGATGCGCACGAGTTGCGATATTTCATCCGGGCGAATTTGACGGAGATGGCCATCTCGATATTGTGGTTGCGAATGGGGCCGACGATACGGTGAGCGTCCTGCTCGGAACTGGATCAGGGAACTTCCAGGCGCAGGCCACATTCCCTGTGGGGTCATTTCCGCACGGCGTTGCAGTGGGTGGCTTCGACGGAGACGGCCATCTCGATATTGTGGCTTCAAATACAGCTGATGATACGGTGAGCGTCTTGCTCGGGACTGGATCGGGGAGCTTCCAGCTGCAGTCTATATTCTCTGTGGGGCCCAGGCTGCTTGGTGTTGCAGTAGGCGACTTTAACGAAGATAGCTATCTCGATGTTGTGGCTTCGAACTGGTACGGCAAAACAGTAAGCGTCTTGCTCGGGACGGGAACGGGGGTTTCTAGGCGCAGGCCACATTCCCCGTTGGGTCCCAGCCAGTTAGTGTTGCAGTGGGCGAGTTCGACGGAGATGGCCATCTCGACATCGTGACTACGAATAATGCCGACAGTACAGCGAGCGTCTTGCTTGGGAAGCCTTGCGGCGCTTAAAACCGCACTGGGGTTATGGACCGAGTATATGCAACGTGTGGGACTTCAATTTGGGAATAATGCTCAGTAGTAACATCTATTATCCGTTCATTGTGAAAGTAGGGAAGAATAGGAAGAGACATAACAGATATTTGTACAGTACAGTATAGAAGTCTTCTGTGAACTCTTCTACTTCTGCCAGTTCTGGCGAAGATTATCCCTAGTCATTTTGGGCACCAAAACAAGCGGCAAACTTCCTCGCCACTCAGGATCTTGGATCAATTTATATACTATGATCACTACCAAATGTCTAAATTCCGTGCAATCTTTTGCTGGACGCTGGAAAGAAGATCAATGCTTGGCCACCAACATGTCCAGTCTCTAAATGCTAAGACTAGTGCTTAATGGTCACGTTCGTGGAGGATGATCACTCATGTTTATCAATTACGAAGATTTTTTTGGTAGACAGATATTACTTGTATGCTGTTCCAAAATGTACTTCATATAATGAGGCATAAATTATAAGATTCAATACACTATCTCAACGGACAAGTAGCTTGAGTTGGTGAGCAAATATAGAAAAGAGGACAGAGACAGATAATATGAAAGGCTTTCGGAAGCATAGCGGCAAGGTGTGCTGCCGCGACCTTTACCAAATTCTGCATGAAGGTGACTAGGAGCTCAAATCCAATTTCTGTTCTTGATCGATGGTGGTGGACATCCTCGTATGCGGGACTTCACAATATTCGTCTTCAGGTAGCATCTTCCTAAAACTGCAGCTGAACAGAGCTGTAGCACCTTAGGGCTCACTAGGTCCGAAGAACCAAGTCCACATACACGGCCCGGAGTCACTCCATTCCTTGAGATTCGAATATCTAGCTATTCAAATGTATCCCTAGAAGCCAAAGCCTTCTGCGATTTGGGGGGAAACTTCTCCCTGAACTTTTCAACTGCTGGTTCAAAGTGGTTTCTGGTAGCTTCCGTCATTGGAAGATTTTCCAATGCGTCAAGTCCGCCAGACGCCCACATAAAATTTTGATGCTCATCCTGATGCAAGACAATGGGGTAGGATCCGCCGCGCTCGGCCTCAACCAGGAAATGAATTTGCTCAATCCATCTCTTGCTTCTTGGTGTATGAAACACGTCGTTGCCGCCTACTTGATCATATATGCAAGTAAGTATCAGGCCGGTCTCCTCGGAGACTTCCCGAATCAAAGCTTCTAATATCGTTTCTCCGGGATCGACCTTTCCCCCCCCATGCCTCGTACATATTTGGCGAAGAGTCATGCTTAGCACGCTGTCCCAGGGAAGCCAGTATTTCGCCCCTCTGCCATCTGCAGAGCCAACCTCTCACGCTGATTCCAGATACCTGGCGAATATCATCCAGGGGGTCACACTCCTCTTTCCGCTTCTTCAGGTATTCTTCCCATGGGACGTGGAAGTGTCGGAGGCTCTCTGCGACACGGCAGGTGCCGAATTTGGTTTTTATGAGGAAGAAATCGTCGTTCATCCTTCTTGATCACACTGGGAATGAATTGGGTCACTAAATAATGAGAGTTAGAATTTCCTGCGAATTAAATTCATGGTAAGACAAGAAATCGAACCTTGAGGAAATGACAATGCCAAAGTAATCAGCGGAATAGACCCGGGAATGAAACTGACAAGAAGTTCCGTTCCTGCCAATTTAAGCCTTTGGTTCAAGAACACCGTAGTGTGGGCCAGAAACATCACATAAGCAGATGATATGACTCACGGTCTGGAAGAGACACTAGCACACCGTCTGATATGAGGCCTACCCCCCCTGTACGCACGCCAAGGGTGAGCTGATTGGATCTCACGTATCAAAAGCCACATTTGCCAGACTAATAATGTGATTGCTTCGTTTCTACGCGCAGCGGAGGTCATCTGGAGCGACTCGGAGTCTCCTGCTTAATTCGGACATCGTGGCTGCAGTGATGAATGCTGTCTGTTTGAACTATGGTTGGTCCACTTGAGCTGAAAAGTCCAACGCAACGTTGAAACGCTTCCCAATTCTTAGGACCAGCTTAGTATTGTGCCTACAGGAGTTTGAGAAACATCAGAAATGAGGCCGACTGGCGGACTCTGGGCTAACTATTTTTGCGTCTGGTAGCAGATTTAGAAAATATCAAACGATGAGACGGCCAGTTTGGCACTAAAGCGACTAAACAAATATAGAGGCATCTCGTGAGTCTCGAGCTTTTCCCTTTTTTGGGATAGTGCTGGTAACACGACAAGTACTATGGTCGAGATTGTGCTGAGCTCCTAGACGATCCCAATATTAATTTGCGGCTGTTGCCAATCATTTCCCAAAGTTATGTGGCTAGGCAACACGTCTACCCATGCAAGATACTCGTCCTATCCCAGATTCACTAAATGCAATTTTGATGATACACTAGCGGTACTGTAAGAGGTGGACAGACGGCATTTGATCTGGCTCTTGACATCGTTTGCATATATGGTCCGACGGTTCGAGGTCAACCTTTGATGCTGCCTACTCCGAGCAAACGAGCCTGCATTTACATTTACTCTTGAAGTTGGCGATCCAGGAATAGATTCGTGCTGCGAGGATTTTGAGTCCACGTTTGTGTTCATGAAGTAGGATATCGAGCCCCAACCACAGTGATAACTCAAGCCACTAGTCACTGATAGGTTGCTGCCTATTGCCAAATCACGAAGCCTTGATTTGCTCTTTGAGTAAACAGTGCCCCACACACCCAATGGAGCAGTACCTAAATAGCAACCATCCTGGTGATGAATATTTTATTTCCAAATTCATTCTGGTTCGCTTGTTGGAACTTTCGTCTTATCATCATCGGACCAGGCAGTGATTTACCAACGCTTTACAGCTTGGATGTTGCTCAAACGGCTGAAGGCAATAGGTAGGCTAAGCATTTTATTCTCTTAAATAGTAGCACATGCTGACTGATTGGATTTACTAAGTCGCCGCACACCTTCCGCTTTCCCAGCGGGCAACTGAGTTCAACGAGCCCGACTCAAAGAGCGCGCGCTCCCAGGTTGTGTTGAGAGATATGGCCTAGTCAATAGAACGCGGTGTTCTAGCCTAAAATTATTGGAACAAACCCAGGCGTGATGAAAGTGACTCGTTGAGTGTGGGTGCCATGGGTCGTCTTGCAAAGAGTTACATCGAACACGGCCAATTGCAAAAGGCCAAAGATGTCATCCAGAATATGGAGATGCGGAAAACGCCGATGACCTCTTTTGATGTCAGACCTTTGAAGCCAAAGTGCACCTCCAGTGGGCACTCCAATCCCAAGGCAACACAGAAGATGCCCTGGAAGCCCTGTGAGAGGTCGTCGGGTCGCTAATGCACAGGTTTGAGTTGTATCAGTCGTAGATTGGCAAAAGGTAACTCGCTATCTCTCTCTGCCTCTATTATTTCCCATATGTTATGTTCCATTCCCGATCCGTGACAGAGCTCTCGCTCAACAAAACTCCCCCCATAGCCCATGGTGAATGAATTTTCTCAGCCCGCGTGGTCAAGCCAGCCCCAGTCACTTCTATTTCTTTTCCTGCTATCATAGCCCTTTTCTGAATCACGTTGGACACGCAACTCACGTTTGTTCTTCCCTGGCAAATAAGTGCGCTTTACGGCTTGTAACCCTGAACATATCTAGCTCCCTCTCAAAATACCTAACTCATTGCCGCGGAGCCATGCCATAGCTTTATAAATGAATGTACGAGGCTGCCCAGCGATGCTTCCCACAACTATGTTCTCGAGTAAACCCATTTGTTCAAAGCTCAAGACGAAGCACCTTTGTTCCACATTAATTGCGTCACGGACTATCTGAAGCTGTCACATCTGATCTAGGCTCACTTTTCAATTACCCTAAATGAAGTACAGGAAAAATAAAGTTCGTTTTGCATGGAGTTGTCATTGCCCTTTCATACATGTTATATTTGATAAATGGACGGCCAGAATAACAGGAAGTTGGTGGCGATAATGAAATAGGCAAATATCCTTAGGGTCGTGCGTGCAGGAGTTGCATCTTAAATGTATGTCTTGAAGTCACCACCTTTCTGGTCTTGAGAAGCCTTATCCATTGAGCATCTCAGTAATTACCTGTCTGTATAGTGTAAAGAGCAGTGAGGTAGGAAGGTAAAAGACAGTCTGACAGTCTGAGGAATCGCCGTGTTGTACATGTAACCTAAGCTGTCCTCTATTTTTAGTAGAACAAATGGCATTCGATAGAAGTTCACTTGGTTTCAGAAGCATGGACTACATACATATCGTTCCCCCTAGCTGTCTTTCAACGATGGAACGAAAGGCAACGCGGGATCACCCGCAATGGCTCGCACCAGATAGCTTAGCTCAAAAGTCCGGTGCGATGGCCATATCTGTCTGCTTACTAGCAAGTGCAATTGAATCCCTCCTCAGGAATGTAAGACATCCAAGGACCGGACTATACAATGAGTTAGTACCTCTTAGTCCGTAGTCCCAAACCCGCTACAATTAAAGCTTTGAAAACTGACCGTTGCAATCCGCACACCTAGCCAGAGGCACCTGCGTTTTCTTGTTTCCACCTCATCGATCGAATCGCCTAGTCCATCTTTGAAAAAGTGGTTTGGGTAATATAATTGACTCCACACTTGACCCCGTATCAGGAAATCTTCTGGTAGCCACGGAGCTGCTCCATCATCCGCAGTTGGGAATGGCTCGTCTTCGATCTTCAGAAAGGCAGCACCGGGTGTGAACAGACCATTGAGGAATCTAGTGATTGCTCTCCAAGGAACCTTTGTCCCCAAATTTTCCATGAAAGAGCGATGAACGGAGACGCACCAGAGAAACGCCAGACAGAAATGGATCCCTGGGACTGTGTTGTGGCTGCCACTATACTGAAGAAGGACCAAGAGAGTTTCAAACGTAAGGTAAATTCCCTGAAGAGCGTGGTTTAGTTGTAAGTCAGGTTTTGGTCGGTAGCACCATTGCTTACATCCGCTTGGCCCAATTCATTCGCATGCTGAGTACGCCCACCCTGGATTTGGGGGAATACCACAGTCGTGAATTCAGGTTCGCCGTAATGAAATATGGAGGCAAAATTGCAGGACATGATGTACACTGTGTGTTGTCCTTGGTAATCATATCCTTGAATGTACGATGGTAAGAGCGACAAAAAGCCGTTTGCCAAAGTCATAAACCGCCCAAACGGGTCACCCGTAAGTAGCACATAATGCGCAGCGATGAATGAAGTGGCCATGGTTGTATGTTGAAGTGCGAAAGTGTCCCAGCGATCGAAGAAACGACCAATGGTTACCCGGCTGTGGAGGAATGGCTGAACAGTGACCAATGCCTTGGTAAGGTAAAAGAGGGTCTGAAGGGGATCAGATCGTGACGAAGCCGCAAGTTGATGTTGGACTTGTCCGCTATCGGGATTTCGGTCCGCGGCCTTTTGGTACCAATACCGCGGTATGACTTCCCAATCCTCCCTATTCGACTTTTCCACAACCACACGGTATAATGCCAGGTCACCCAGCTGTTCAAACAATGAGTCTCCAAGAGCTGAATTAGACAGAATTAACCGCTTCAGGGTTGATGAGACGGATTCGATGAAGAAGAGCATGTGCTCCAAAGTCTGTGGGAGGTCCTGTCGTAGAATCTCCAACAACGAATGAATTCCGTACCGCCACATCCGACCAGACATGGCGTATTTTTTAGGAAGGCATCTGATGCTCTCGCTAGCGGATGGATGCTGGCACATAAGGAAAAAACGTCCATGCTCCTGAAGCAGATTCAAATGTAGGGTGATAAGGTCTTGCCATCGGGCGCTAGATAAGTCGACTGTGGATGATGCTCGGTTCTGCTCAAACCAAAGACATTTCTTCTCACATTGTACAAGCCTTTCGTATTGTTCTTTGATGGTAAGGATGAGCTCTGTTTGCTCAGAAATCCCAGTCGCCACCTCATTTCGAAATTCCGATGACAGCGAGGGTGAACCCATTTGGCACCAAGATTGGGATTTCGATAGATTTTCTAGAGATCAGTCTGGGGACAGCACTGGCTGTGGCCGTTCTCGAAGATCTCGAAGACAATCTCGCAGCAATTATTCGTTCTGAGGACACATTAGCTGACTCCCTACTATCTCAATTCTGTTGTTGAGCCATACAAGAAGCCGTACCAACGTTTTAAAGCCTGTCCTAGAACAATGATTAGATTCAAATAAAAGGTGGGTGTAACTGCAATCGACCGAATGGGAAGGAAAGTGAGGTAGGCATTCGTTCAAGGAGTTGGTAAGAGGAGAAACCCCCTGTAAAGCACTCAAAGGAACCGGATCACATCATTATCTGCTGTGCCCCAATTCTTGATCCTTTCAGGGGATCTAATTATAGGCAATGTAATGTGATAACACTAGTGGATGGTTGCTATACGCGTAATTTACGGTGGTATTTCCGTCACTCCTAGGAACATAGCCCCAGTCATACAGTGTGCCCAGGTGGAGTTTTTCCCAGAGGTAACATGCGGCTGACCTCGCCTGGCCAGGTTCTATGTCCTTGAACATTGAATTAGCGGTCAGGTGTATATCATATTGATGCAGATCAGTTCATATCGCGAGTGATAATTCGGCAGCAGCACCAGCCCGACCCGTACCAGTATTGCAGACTTTATCCGCTCTCCTTTCCCAGGTCCTTGATCCTTTACAATGTATACTGTTCCCTTTGAGATATGAATTCTGTCTCACAGTACTTGTCGTGGGCAGATCTGGTTAGTCTGCCTCGCACATGCAGCTATTTCTTCGGTGGACCGAGTGTTGTGCAAAATCTGCTCTCTTTATCCATGTAAATAGGTGGCGACTTCGCATGATAATTCTTCCGACACAGCTATACCACTAGGAGGACGAAGAGCAATGGCGGGGATAGACAGGCTTGATTGAGTCTCTGCGCGTCTTACGAAGGGGCAGTAAACAATTCAGACCTTTTTGCCATTTTTCCATTGGATGACCTGCGTTTACGGGTACCACTGATTCCAACGAAATATCCATACTTAGATACTGGAAGTCAGATGTATAATATCCAGTTCGAAATATCACATTAATTCCTATAGGAGCTATCAAAGTTGAAACCGAGTTAAAAAGGTTACAAACCGAAACTGTTTAGTTTGGAGACTGATTACAAGTCAGCACTCCTGCTCGAGGCAAAAAAGGCGGAAAAGGAGCGAAGAGGAGACTGTATCCTGGCCGCAAAGCGGACAGAGTTCTGTATTGTGGAAAGGAAGAGGGACAGACGGAGGGTAGAATCTCTCTACCAATTAGGCAAAGAGGACGACGACACCAGATCCACTATGTTTCTTGCAGCCATGTCAATCTCCAAGCTCCGCATAAAGCCACGGATCCTGGAGTAATTCCTTTGCAGTACTTCGTTCTTCTGGGTGCCATTTTATCATCCTTTGTACAAACTCGATGAACATCCTCTTATCCTCATTATGTATGTTGCGTATTGAATTTTCAAAGTTGAAGTCCGACGGTGCAATAGTTGTGCCTTTAAATTGTGCTATTGAATGAAGTCAGCGATTACTTGCTGAAACAGACAAGACAAGAATATACTCACCATCAGATTTGTAAAAGAGATCAGTTCTTGTTCCTTTGTCTAAAAGCTCCTTTGGAGGAGGGCCTAACAAAGCAGAGATATGGCCAAGATGGTTAAGCTCATCATATCCTTGAACTTGGAGGGGGTCAACTTCCTTGAATAGCTTTTTGCCTTCGAGGACGTCCCATAACTAAGGAAACAATGTTAGCTTTATATCGTAATGATAAGTTCTAGACATACCATGACACCTAAGCTCCAGATATCGGCACTGTATGAATAGCCTGCATCCAGAATAACCTCGGGGGCTCGATATATTTCCGCCTGGATACACCCTCTGTTTGGCTTATCCCCGCGGACAGATAAATCGAAGTCAGTGATCTGGATAATTCCTGTGGTCTTTTCGGAGATGCCGAAGTCATTCCGAGAGAGATATATTGTGCGGCCATCTGAGCAACTCTTCTGTGGCAGAGGATGTTCGTATTCGTCTCTGGCAGATTCCTCCAAAATAGACGGATCCTCGATTTTGATCATTATATTGTCTGGCTTCAAATCTGGGATCAATTAGTTAAACATTTCTGTTATTTAGCCAAGAACCAAAGACGAACCGGTATGAATAACATGACACTCAGAGTGGAGATAGTCAAGTCCATGCAGCACCATTTGAAGTAATATTTTCAGCACGTCTGAAGGTATCACATCATCGATAAACCTTTTGCGGTATATCCACAGGGGTTCTCGCAAAGGCTCGAAGACAAGAGTGAGATGTCTCGCCCACCCATGCTCTAAAATGAATGAATCGAGAGGACGCCTGATGAATCCCCAACCCTTGTGCTGGGGATTTGCTTCAGAGATATGTCTTAGGATGTCAAGTTCAGCTTGAGCAGCGTTCTCTCGAGAATGATGAGCACTGGAATTGATCTTGAGAGCAACGTATTTCTCTCTTAACCAGCGCCATCTGTACCAAGGATTAGCAGATGCTACTCGAGATGCGTCGGTGTACGTGGAGAACAAACTGGTTTAGATCCCGAGCAAGCCAGATAGTTGAGCTACTTCCATAACCGAGTTTGGTTGCGAGTTGATACCGGCCCTTAAGAACGTTCCCCAAACGTGCGGGATAAAATCGCGCAGGGTCATAGTATGGCGTACGTTCCTCTTCGACGGCTTCATTCATTGGAAGTTTGGGAGCGACCGCCGTTGACAGTGGCCAAGGGCGGTGTTTAAGTGCCCAGACCGGGGACATGGCTCTAGATTGGAAAGTTGCCATAACATTCCATGGGATGTGAGGGGGCGTGAGCAAATGCCAGGGAGCTGATCACAGTGTGAGGATGAAAAGAGGAAAGGGAGAGTTGACCCTCCGGTTTGGGAGACAGAAGGCTGAAGGCTTGGCGGATAGATAATCACGTGACTACTATATTGCTTGTCCAATGTTCGGGGAGAAAACTCTCAATCCACGTGTGATTCGCAAATAAAAAGGGACAAGCCTGACTCTCTAGAGAACTAAAAATGAGGAAAGGAGCGAGCCTCATCAGCGCTAGCCCAAAAGGTTCTCTGATTCCTGACAAATCCTGAGGGTCTCTCCTAGCCATCCTATTATTACAAGTATTACAATCACATTGCACATGTATTTGCACCCAAATACATTTGTCCACCTGGTTGTAAAAATACCTGCCTGTTTGAAAGTAATGTTTTATTTATAATGGACAATTCTGAACATCTATTTCTGGTCCGCGTTGAAACCAAAAATGGTACGTGGCACAGGTAAGTATAATGCTTTTAGAAAGAGAAACGCATATAAAACTACCGACATATCAAGGACATACTGATGTAATGGTACTGGGGTGCAAATAAATGTGGAATGCCACTGTATCTTTAGGTCGTCCCTTCCCGCATCCGTGGCCTATGGCTACAAAAATGTAAGAGAAATCCACAATAGTGACATCACCTTCCTCCATCACTGCATATATATTTTACTCAAAACTCAAATGACTCTGACAATCCTAATGGGTTTCGTTTCTGATGCCCATCACACGGAGTATCCCTCAATTTACTCCTGGGCGCCGTTGAAACTTGCTTTGGAATATTCGACAGAACCGTTCGCATAGACGTGGACAGAAGTGAGACGAGACTGCCCCTGAAAAATCTGACCAGAAGCACGCAGTTCTTTGTCTTTATCAGATGTATGAGGTTCCCCACTACTGTTGTCAGTGAACGACATGATTTAAGCATTGTAATTTAGTAACACACGCGAATTTGACTTTGTCAGCTCCAGCCAACTTTCGGTTCTTCTTTATCTTTTCCTTAAGAAGATCCTCATATTTTGGATGTGATTTGGTTCCCTCCCAGATGATCTCGAGCAGGGCTTTAGCGGTGGTAGCGGTGGAAGAGAAAGCACGGCGGATGTTGGTAGCTGGCCCCACAGTTAGTGTTGTTCTATGAACTGTGCATACGAATATAGGAAGGTAAGTGCGAGGTGTGAGGTGCAGCTGTAAAAACAGTTCCTAGGCAGGATGGACTGAGCGCTCATCAGTGGCCCTTTGGCTGGAGGGTATGTTACAGTCAACCAAGGAGGGTGGATATAAAGGATCAAGCTCGTACCCATTTTGACTAAATGTACAATTGGAAAATATTGCTTCGATGTAGGACACAATATAGAACGCCTCGGAATTGGGGGCCTTTTATGTTTCCCATGCATGCACTCCTTGGAACACAGTCTGCTTGTTCCCGATGCTACATACATAGACTAGAGCACCTATTTAGGGGTAAGCGATTACTAGGTGTATTGGATACGTTTCCTTTTGTTACAAGAAGAAGAACGCTGATTTCGTGGGCGGTTGCTTTTCCTAGTGCTGGTAACCGCTGGGTCTACACGTCAAAAGTTATATCTCCCAGCCACTGTCACAATAGCTGCCATGTGCATTTTAGACCAAAGCCGGTCTGTGGTATGCAGTTGGATAGATTCTTTTCAACCAATACCTCTAGACCTTTTAGCCAATGATGCATCGCACTACTCGCACGAACCCACTTATAAAAGCGGCGATGTATTTGTTGTGGACAATACGAGGCTGTGACCCGCCAGATTTTGTGACAGTTGTTTTGGAATAATCCATGTAACAAAACGGGGGGCGCCGATCAAGGAAGTATGACTGGCAAGGAATTAGAGTCTTACCTGTAGCCATGAATTTAGGTCGTTTTTACAGGTCACAGATTCCCATCATAAATTACGAAAGGCACTCTTTGAACGATGGATGCTCCACACGGCCCGACTCCGCTAACGATTTTAGTGGGCCCATCTCCCTCCATCTTCCCTCCATCTTCCCTCCATCTTCCCTCCATCTTCCCTCCATCTTCCCTCCATCTTCCCTCCATCTTCCCTCCATCTTCCCTCCATCTTCCCTCCATCTTCCCTCCATCTTCCCTCCATCTTCCCTCCATCTTCCCTCCATCTTCCCTCCATCTTCCCTCCATCTTCCCTCCATCTTCCCTCCTCCATCTTCCCTCCATCTTCCCTCCATCTTCCCTCCATCTTCCCTCCATCTTCCCTCCATCTTCCCTCCATCTTCCCTCCATCTTCCCTCCATCTTCCCTCCATCTTCCCTCCATCTTCCCTCCATCTTCCCTCCATCTTCCCTCCATCTTCCCTCCGTGGTCGATTCGTCTTGTCATGGCGCGGCCTTCAAACCGAAACCGAAGGCTCCCTCGCAAATCACTTACCAGTGCGGAAGCCTGGAAGAAATTAGAAAGCGTCGCCTACAATCTTGGCATTTCTTGGCATCTAGGAAAGAAAGAGAACAAACGTGTTTCCCACGCATTTTTTCTGCTGAATAATTCATCACCGTCCACCGATCATACAAAATATCGACTTTTTCTTCGCCAGGTGCTTAAAAAATGTGGTCCTCAAGGTGTACGCTTGTGTGCCGTCGCTCTCGGTCATACCCATATCAGAGACATGAGTAATGGCCACCGCGATGCACTCGTCTGTAAATTGGGCGATAAGGAAAACCAGCCATTGATCCAAAACCCGTCGTTTCCTAGATTTTCAGGTGATACACAAGTAGACAGCCTCTTGAATGGTAAGCGACCTCTTAAGTTTCCTCGTTGTCTTAGAAACAATGACTGATGGCACTCAGAGCAATTGACCAAAGAGAAACAAATTACTCGAAGTGATAATTGCGAGTCTTCGCCGTGTTCGAACACAAGTAAAACAACCGCCTTTCGACCCTTATTCACCAACAATGGCGAGGCCGACTGCTCCATTGCTTCAATCGGAAAATCAGTGGGCTCAGAGTCTGGCTCGCTTGATGATGATGACATTCATCTCCGGGTAAATAGAGAAACCCCGAGAAATTATCGTTAGTTTAACATTCTGCTTGTTATTCATACTTCCTAATTAGGGTCAACAGCTCTCCGGGTTAATCTCGAAGGCGAAAAGTACGCAGCACCTTTCACAAGCTGCCACGCAGATCGATATTTTACGACAGTTCCTACACGGTTTTCACAAAATGGCCGCCAAGTTGATATGGATATTACCAACACACAGGAGATTTTTGAGCACGCCTCTCCTGAGGGAATTGCTACGGTTTTCAGCGGACTTATTTGTGGCGCTATCAGAACCATTCTATATCAATCCAACGGGAACACATATTCGAAAGCGTCAGTGACAACAGTATTTCCTCCCTGGGGTGGACCAGTTGACTGTCTACTCAGCCTCGAGGTTTGCGAAGAAAGGGTGCAGCCTCTTGCAATGGCTTTGTTCAATGCGACGGTGAAATGGGTGGGGAAGGCTTTACATATAGGCTTCGAAAGAGGAACAACCCTGACCTTTCCCAACTCTGAAGCTACTCTGAAAGGCGTGGAGAATGAAGCTATTGCCATGGTGTTCGGTTCTGAAATACAGCAGGCAATTGAAGAGAGCCGCATTCGTCTGAGAGAGGTGGAAGAAGGGAAGCTTGTGACTGAATGTGTTTCGATGATAGTCACAGAGAAATGCGCCATCATTAACCTATCGCTCGGTTTGGTTCGAGGCTTAGAAATACAAAAAAGGCTATATACCTAGAAAGCAAGCCACAATTTGACACGTTCAATACCTCACTCTTTGACTTTTCCTTTTGTAACGTAAAGTTTGACCCCATGTGGAGCTACCCCTTGTCCATTTGGCATGCCGACGAGTTTCCTTGTCTGTTCCTTCCCTTCCTCGTCGAATTCATAAACAGTGACATTGCACCCTTGCCAGTACACTGTTTGGCCTTTCCCGATAATCATTGCCACGCGGTTCTCAGGAACGTCGTTGAAATCTATGGCGGAATCGAGTGGTTTTTCTTCGAAAGCCTGAAGACATATTAGTCTCTGTAACATATCGACTAAGTCGGACTAACTAACCATTTATCCTTTGCAACGACCAGACACTCCCAGACAATTTATGTTCGAATGATCGGAGTGTTCCTCCTATACGAAGAAACAAATTTGAGCCAAGAGAAAAGAGCCTTCCCGAGGCGCTTTGGGCGAGAGGAATAAAGAGCAGATCGTGCTAGGTGCAACCAGTTCAGCATGAGCTGAAAGCCAGTAGGAAAGTACAGTGTTAGAGTGTTCACCGTTGTTTTTCCAGATAATACCGGGTTCGCGTTGGTTGCCAGTTAGTCAGTCATGGTTGTCGCTGAGAGGAGGGGCAGCGGAAAACATCGGCGATAATGAATCTCAGAAACCGATGTGGGGTTGTAGTCACGTGATATAAATACAGTAGAGGGTGATAGATGCCCCGCGTTGGGCACTGAAGGATTAATATCTTCAGGCGAAATTCAAGTAAGCAACTAAATTCTGCTGTCATCAAAATTGAGTGAAACGTTGTTCATACACGCTATTTCAGTCCACTGACATCATCTTGCGGACTGCCTTTGAAGAAGCGGCCACCCCCTATGATCCCATATTTTGACAATCAAATAGTAAGGGCGGCACTCCCGACAATATCTGTGTAATACTCAAATAAACCCTTTAGGGCTGTAATGGGTAACACTTAATTTCTGTGACTCACTGTACTCCTGGCCAGTCTAGATCAGTTTGCGATCATTTTTGCCTCGCCCGTTGCCTCCATTATTATAATAGTCGCAAGACAGGAGCCTCCATCTATTGCACAGGTTCATCCCTTTGATGTTGATTGATTTGGTAAGAATGTCTAATGATTAGCGCTTTCCAAAGTTAGAGAAGAGCCATCCATGACACCGATTGTGATGCTAGGAAGTGTTGCGATATATGTATCTTGGTCTTTTGAAGGATGGATTCGGCCATAGAACACAAAATGCTGGAGGCGGATGAGTCAAGGGAATTAGCCGGCTGTTGTAAAGGCGCTTACTTTATCACATTGGTTTATGCATCCATGAGTAACAAAGTACCATTTTCCATAGTTTTCAATAGCAAAAGGAGTATCAGGAAGTCTGTGAAGGAGATCATCAGAGACCAATGTTCTTTTGGCCGAGACAGCACTGTGGCGTGATTCCCCAAAGGCGGCCATTCCGAGCTCGGTGGGCCTTATGATTTATCGTTTCTCAAAGGTGGGCTTTTGTATGATGAGCAGCTTGTCGTGGATGAACAAGGCGAGTCAGCCCAACATTTTGCATCGAAGATCTCGTTTCGGGAAAGCTTGCGACTCGCGACCATAGAAACTGTCTACCTAGAATCACGTCAAAGAGAGGAATCCTTCGGGCCATTAAATTCGAGGCTGTGACCGGACTCTTGCAGCATTAACGAAAACCTTTCCCTTCAGGATTTCCGAGAACATGGCCGATAATAGTCTCACCCGAAACATGGTAAGCAAAATTTTGCAGTCAAACCCAACTTTGCCCAGTTGATTGTCCTCTTGAAGCTAGGAGGCTACAATAGGCGTATTTTCTTCGTTAAACTTGTGTTGCTGCATGAGTCAGCCGAGACAAATGAACGCTCGATAGTGCGCAGAGTCGTTGACTGTTTGACAAAGTGAGCTTGTTTAATCGAGGTCCGCCGCACAAATAAGGCAACAATGGGCTGTCACGATCCGTGCTGTATCCGGCCAATTGGAGATGTAAATGGCTTCATGCAGTATTCGTAAGGTAATCGCGACATGGGCACCTCTTCACTTTCATATTTGTGCAATCTGATTTTTATAATCCATGTAACCAGGACGATGGGAAGTATTGGGTCAATTGGAGATCATATGCGTGGGGAGCTGCCTTTGCTGCTGCGACTCCCTGTCATTCGTAGCCAATCAAAGCAGAGCAAGCAATGCAATTCACGTAAATACGCTGTATTCAAAGAGCTTTGGAATGTATTTTCTGGCACTGGCCAATAACTTATTACAAAACTAGCAAAGTTCCCCTTTATGTCAGCGGTAATACAATTGTTCCCGCCATCCCTCCATCTTCCCTCCATCTTCCCTCCATCTTCCCTCCATCTTCCCTCCATCTTCCCTCCATCTTCCCTCCATCTTCCCTCCACCTTCCCTCCATCATCCCTCCATCTTCCCTCCATCTTCCCTCCACCTTCCCTCCACCTTCCCTCCACCTTCCCTCCATCTTCCCTCCATCTTCCCTCCATCTTCCCTCCATCTTCCCTCCATCTTCCCTCCATCTTCCCTCCATCTTCCCTCCACCTTCCCTCCATCTTCCCTCCATCTTCCCTCCATCTTCCCTCCATCTTCCCTCCATCTTCCCTCCATCTTCCCTCCATCTTTGTGACAACACCCCTTAGGCTCACAGGGCCATAGCCAAGCAATAATATGGGCAGCGCCACTGAAGGCTTCGCTCAGTATGTAGATCGAGTAGTCACCTTACAATGCTTTGACTTGACGTCTCTCCTCACAGATATGTGATTGTCCTGATTTACCTGGACTTACCTGTCCCCATGATGTAAGCTGCCGCAGTCCCTGAGGCCGGAAATCCGTATGACGATATGGGCTGTAGCTCTCATACTATTCCAGCTAAATATAAATTCCCTATTTTGACAGCAATCTCTCGCTGGATTTCTTTGACATTATTAATTTCAAGTTCAACCCGTTCTGTGTAACATTAAGCGCAAACAGCAGACTCCGTTCCCATGAGTTCCTTCAGACAGCTGATAGAGTCAATCGCCTCTTTCCAGTTCACATCCACTACAATCCGTGACGATTCCTCTATCGAATCTTTCGGGACTCCATCGGAGAACCGCCAGAGCACCGTACCCGACTTCCCTTTCCAGGAGACGCACGAATCTACCACGCAGGGGGCAGGAGAATTCTCTACTCATCTAAAGCCGCCTTCACCTTGTGAAGCACGTGGGCGTACCATCTATCAGACTGTTGAACCTCAGCCTATTCACAGTCAGCCCATACCAATTGGCCTCGTCTATAACCCGAATCGCGAGTCCGTAGGGACATACTTGGATCCTCGAACGCCACCGGCGACCCCACGAAAGAGCGCCAGCTTATGGCGTCTGATTACCTGCAGCAGTAAGCCAACTTGTAGCTTGGAATTCACTACGGTGTGCTAATTGGAGGACAGGCTCGTGAAACCCAATCCTTGGGCAAGCCATCTAGATAATCACCTAGCGGATGTGCATGTTATCACAGAATATCTGAGCCTATTCACGGACATACCCACCTCTCAATTGTATTTGAAGTTACTTTCGAAAAATCAATGTGTAGGCGTTGAGATAGCTGCTTCTGTCATGCCCACTCCAAGCGCAGTAAAAAGTTCTTTGCGTGATACGTTGCAACTCCACCGCTAGTGCTGAGGGCTGCGGGACGCCGTGTCCCAATTATTCAAGTAGTGTTCCAAGACTTCATTCAAATCCTCGCAACTTGAGCTTAAAGAGGTCAGTGCACATCCGTTTCCGTGCTCATAGGCATGAATACACGATTGGATAAGAAAGAGAGTAGCACTTCCTGCTGGGGATCCAGAATTTCCTGCCTCTTGCTACCTACTAGAATTCCCAATAGATGAACTTACTGAAGCTGGAGACCTTCTACCTGCTGTTTCCGCTCTGTTCATCCTTTAGTTCCTCGATTCCTAAATCGGGCAATATGAACAGTGATTTTGCAATCCTACGAGAAAGTATCCGTGCAACAGGATACATGTGTCAAGCGTGTCTCGTGCTTTTGAAGAATACGTCGGCCATCTGAAGCCATTGTGAAGGCAAAGATGATGACACCCACCGGGAACTCGGTCTGACAAAGAATTTTCCGCAGTTCCTCCAATGCTATCGAACAGCCGTTGGATTGGATATGCTCCTCAGTTTAAAAGATGGGCCAAGCCGCACTACTTTTGCCCCGTTCTTTTTGGTCGACGAAGTCCTTCTATGGAAACTGTGTAGGTGTTTGACATTACTTGAGCACAATATATAGTTTTTAACAGAGCTACAGTTTGATTTTCCGGGGACTAAAAATCACATACTCAAGTCAAAAGCTTTTTCTGTGAGACCAAATCAGTCAAATTTGCCTCTGAGAACTATGATGAAAAACTGACCAGAAGCAAGATCAGGAGATATGCAATTGAATACATTTAGACGCTGATGAACATATTGGAGATGGATGGGTCAAATAGCAAACGGCATTGTTGAGGCTACGGTTAGATGTGTGATGGCAGGTATGGAAAACAGGCTCCAGGATGGTCAATGTCGTGACAATATTGATAAGGCTCTTCCGTTGATTAGAGCATCTCCTGATCAATTGATGCAACTAGAAGCAAAATTCGACGGTGCAACTGAGTATCTAAATATACAAAACCCATATCCCCTCGACCACCTGGTGCTCCACTAGTCCTAGTAGCCGAATAAATCGCCTCTTAAAACCCTTCACTGACTCCGATTTGACTATTGTGCTGTATCTGCTATGGATATCATTGCACACGTAGCCAAAATTTTTGTAAGGCTCAGCGAAGAATAGAAGAAGCTGACGGGGGAGAGGCACTCGAAAATCTGCGTTAAAGTGCCAGGTGAGAAGAGCGAATATTTCGAGTGTGTCATCGGCAAGGTCTTCCATCATGCTTTGCACATGCCGTTTCATGATGTTGTTTTCGGCCAAACGGGTCCGTCCCTTTCTGTAGCCGTTCTTCCGAAGTTTCTGACAGGCCCCCACGAGCGACGCAATCTCAGGACTGAGCTCGTGCTGCCGTTTGATTGCATCTTCCAGACCTTGAGTACCCAAAGCCCATATTTGCAAAGCTGTCAATGATTTTTCGGCTGATATCCTGAGGTCGACTTCTGGGATCTGTTTATTCGATTTTAGCATTAGAAAAGAAGGGGGGAAAAACTTCCCTTACCATGTTGACGGTCTGTTGTCATAGGTCAAGCAGAAGGGCGCAGACTGAGTACATATATCCTCCATCATGGGGTAAAGTATAGGAATGGGGACCTCTATTTGTATATCAATGTTTCGGGTTGAAGTAGTACGTACCTATGCGCGGACGCTAAATTACAATACCTTTCAATTATATGGTAATTTTTACTTTTTGAAAGCGCTTGTATCGAAATGGATATGCACTGTCCAGTAGTTCCATGAAAGCTCCATACTGGATGCAGCTGGGAACATCCTGGCAACCAATCCCGGCTAGCTCCATGAGATATTATTTTTGTACCATTACCCCTGACTTAATTGCGGATTCTTGCCGATACTCTCGTGAGAATTCTAGGTTAACAAGCACTCCAAAGCAGCTAGCCAGCCACCGGTCAGGACTAAGGCATGCATCGCAAGTTCTTCCCCGCCGAAACACTGCAACAGTCCAAACGAACTGTGAAAGGCTCTTATATGCAAGGAGGGGGCGTTCGTTCTCTTTTACGCCATACTATATTAACTATAACCCCACCCGTTGGTCCTGGCTCCCTGAACTTCAGCCGGACCGATTCTCTTCACTTTTAAACTCTCTCCGAATTATTTCAAGACTTTGATTCCCTAGGATCATGACGAACAGCAATAGCCACTCTCCTCCATATTTGCATTTTCAACCTTTCAATACACCTGTTCCGGAACCGAGCTTTCGGTCATATTCGCACAGCGAGGGCATCATTCCTACTTTTGAAACAGGTATACCTACCATTCGCTTGAGTGAATCTTGCTTAAGCAATCCACGAAGAATTAAACTATGCTGATTGCCAAAATTTAGAACGTTTGAATGGGCAATCCTATGTTCAGAGCACACCGTCCAACTGCATTGAAGCGCAGCCAGCTTCCTCTCAGGAACTGCATCGCGCACCTTCCACTCCCGACGCTTTCCTTTACCCTATGTCAGAAGAATGCATTTCACCAACTCATCAGCTCGACACTAAAGAATGTGCTGAAACATTCTCCGAAAACGGTATCGAAGGCGAATCGATTACAGGATCACCGACTGTATCAGAGTGGACCGCATCTGCTCCAGGTAGCCAACTTGTCAGCTACGGATATAACACCACTTCCGTGTGCGAGGGCCAAGAAGTATACCATGGAAACAACCTACCTGGTAAAAGGTCCACGGTGGACTGGTCATGGATTGGCCGACTTCCGGAGAGTGACTCTGCAATCGTCATCGAGGTGCTGTTGTGTCTTCAAAAGAGTGACGCCACTTCTATGGACACATTTTACAAGAAGATCTTTCAAAAACTGGACAGTCAAACGTGTATAAACCTCTTAAAGGAATGGATGATGCTCAACAACTCCGGTGTCGTCCTTACCTATGTGGAGCCAGATTGGTGGCCGTCGGAGCAACTGGAATACATGGATCCAGAACAATTTGAGGATGATGGTATTGTTACCCAATCGAGGCTGTGTGTTTCATTCCTCGCTAATGTTGGAAGACCTGAGAAACGCTGTGTTTATCATGCTACGAAGTGCCGACACCGAACAGTTTAGTGACGCCTTGGCACATTTGAAGAGTAGATCCGTGGATATATGGATACTCCGGCTGGCTTCGTTGCTGACACGGATCGAGTCTTCCAGCCTGGACAAGTTGACGGGTAGGCTACCCTTTGGCTTCCGTCTGGATTTTATTGACAATCTCAGATTTCATGTCCCGTATCCCTGATTTGCAATTACCGGGCAAGATTCACAGCGCCAGTGGCAAGCTTAGTGGGATTCTGTCAGAAAAATGAACAGAACGCAGGAAGCGCGATCATCAGGTCCATTGCCAAGTATGCCACTTCAGACTTACTAAGAGTAGCATGGATAGACATACACCAGGGTTTTTCAGAGGTACGACAGAGAAGATTAGGAGTAATGAGTAATGTACACTGAAATAGGAGTATTTGGAGATTATATCCGAGCGTCAATATCTGTGAAAAGCCCTCACTACTACAATGCGCCGATAGAAGTGCCCATCCCCTCTCCCAAATTCTCCACAGTAAAGACCCACCTGTACTCGGTGGCAATGTGCAACCCTCATTCTTAACCGTAACCACCATCAAATATAAAATTCTTGATTGAGACTGAGTTAGCCCTTTTGCCACTGATATACTTGGGGAAGCTCACGTGTCAATTGAAGGTTGTCCACTCCGAATCACCATGGAAAAAACCCGAGATAATTTCTCATTTGGTCAGAGGGCTTGGGTAACTCATATGTCTCACCACGATATCTTTCACGGTGACTTCGAATAGGGGACGACAGGTTACTTCAAACTGATACTCAATTTTGCGACTTTTGTCTGCGAACTACCTCCTCCAGCATCTTTTCTGGCAGCGCTACCCGCGCTGTCTCCCTTTCCTCCACGTGCGGCCCCCGAATATCGCACGATACGACCTCTACCCAATGAATAATGCACATGATCTTCTCCTATGAAACGTGATATCCAAGACTGATGCGCAAGGCTTCACGAGATGGATGGAGGAGGTATTGCCAATGAGAAGGCTGACCTTCTTGGGCGAGGTTTCTTCAACCCGGCATGGTAGAGTGTGTCATCAAAACGAACAGCCACCTTATCGGTCGATCATAAGATCCATCTTGGAAGCGGGATTATTCCATCCACAAGTACCACACTTCGGTACAGGATTTGATAAAATTCTTATCGTTTGATAGAGAATTGCCCATAATGAATCCGGTGCGGTCTCGGTAAGCCGGCAAGCGTTCCAGTTTGATAAATCGATAGAATTTGTCTTGAATTCCTCCATAGCGATAGCGGTCCTCACCAAGACGTTGACGGTTCGGAAACTGGTGATTGAAGTTTGTAAGGACACTATGCCATTCTTTACAGAGAACGACGCGCTGGTGCCAGATGAAGTAGCTTTCCTCCAGTGAGTATTTTATACGACGCGTGGGCCGGCTGGGTGCGCTTGTAGTGGCGTTTCCGACGCCTTTCCGTCCGGCAATGGCGAGTGAGAGCCCTGTCGTTTGCACATATGGTCTTTTGGAGGGGCAGCCATTTAATTGAACCATGGGTCTCGATTTTCGGCTTTTTCGTAGGTGACTGGCATGTTCTGTGCGTTGCGAGCGATCTTTTGAGTAGTGTCGCGAGTATTGCGGCATGGGCGTCGCTTGATGGTTCAACAGCGACCTGATCTTCATAGGGTTTGGATTTGAGTGCTGTTGCATGGGCGATACATCGACTGCCATTATTGCTTCAAGAGTCCGAAGAAAGAAAGCGGAGAATTAAAGTAAAAGAGACGGTATGGTCTTGTTCACGAAACGGCCGTATTAGTACGTCTCGGGCCGTTTTTTATTGCAGCAATGACCAGTTTGATCTGCACCAATAGACGTATGTCTAACCTTCAAAGCGAGACTAATGACCCCAGCCTTGACTAATTCAATCAGACGCATGCCCCTTCTGGGAAATCTACATCTTGGCATACTGTATGACTGGGATTGTTCCCAGGAACTATCTAGATCGCCAATTAGCGACCTTCCACCAATAAGTTTGCTCCCTGGACTATTACGTGCCTCAAGGTGGAACCAGAGTCTGGCCCAAGCTGGCCCTACAGATTAGTGTGAGGCAAATTAGGGGTCAGGAAGATTCATCCAAATTCGAAGATTTCCATAAATAATTGTCCAATCGCTTCTCGTTGTCCGCTCTGCCTTCTTTCAAGGATACTTTTTACTCCCACTCTGCCCTTCTTGATTTCAGGAAGCAGCCCCAGTTATCTACCACTTCAAACCAACGGTGAGTTCAGCCTCAATAAAATGGCTGATGCTACAGGGTCTGACCTTCACAGGCGACGGGCAGTGTTTACTCACTGCCGCTCACTTTTTTGCAAAAGCTACCTCTTGTCTTGGAATTCTTTTCGCTGAAACAAACAGCAGGATATTGCGGGAGTCGGTTGGGTCGTCATGTTTACTCCGAAGGGCATCATGCCAAAGAGGCCAGGATCAATCATGTCGTCATCTTCCACCTCACCTTCCGAAACCCTCCCAATTTCCAGGGGTGGCAATCGTCAGCGGTCTACTCGAAATATGACCGATGCCCCAACCCTGGATATAGGCAAATGGGTGCGCCGGTTGGTTGAAGAACGCCGGAGGGAGGCACAACAAAAAGGAATGGTTCCGCGGCCCATGAACCCCTTCATGCTATATCGGTTGGCGTATACAGAAAGCAAAAAAGCATCATAAGACTGTCGTCCCGACGCAACCCTCAAGTCATCTCCTCTATTGCAGGAAAGAGCTGGTGGAAGGAAACACAGGGTTTCCGCGACGAATACGCGAGATTATCCAAGATTGAACGTGATGGCCATGTCCAGGCGCATCCGGACTACAAATTTAAAAGAAAATTGCGAAAAAAGCCGTCTGTTGCCGAGCCCGTGGCACTTTTTGAGAGTCCTGAACTTTCCGAAAACAGCAATTGTGGCTGGCCTCCCGTCCAGGATTTTGGAGCGAGTATCCAAAGCCCTATCGATTATCCCTACTTAGGGTCTCATCCCGAAGGCATTCTGGAAAACCACGTCGAGCCTATGGGAGGTGTTTTCCAAGGAGGCTATTCCAGTGGCTTGGTTGGGCTTCCTGATGAAGCGCACCACGACTTGCTGTGTCCTGATCCGATCAACCCCACGACTAGCATCTTCATAGATGGGAGCTACGTGGACCCTCAGTGGCAAGAAAGTCTATGGTTCGTTTAGCATGAGGAGTTGCGATTTAGTAGTCGTCTGCGGCCAAAATATTGCACGGCTTTGGCTTCTGTCGAAGCGATATGGCAAAAAAAGGCCGGCGATCTAATGTTGTGAGCTGGTGTGTGTGCTATTAACGTATTTACTAGCACCCAAGCCAATGTATAGCATGATCTAAATTCAGTAAATGTCGAGTAATTCATGTGAAACTATATTTCCGTGACGCATTCCCTGAAAAACCGAATAAAAAGCACAATTTTATGTGATTGCTCAAGCGTTGTTACATAGTACGTAGCCTTTTTCTGCAACCTTTGCATATCTAAATGTCAGGTAAATAGAAACACAGGCGCGTGTCTCTCTCAATATCTTTTCGCGGGCTCCTAGCCATCTCCAGGGATTGCCTTGCGAAGCCCAAAAGTTGGTGTGCCATGAAATTTGTACAACGCTCAGTGACTGTAAAAGTCGGGTCTCTTTACGCTGCCTGCGAGATCAATTAGGGCTGTTTTGTTTCGGCTGATATGGTTAATCTTTAACATTTAGTATAGACCCCTTGGTGGCGAATATATATGCAGGCCATAGAATATAAGTGAGTTCACCTTTACAACTAAGTTAGTTTGTCACTATGATCCGCGTTCTATATAAGTCCATACGGTACATGTACCAACGGGAGTGTTCTGAATTGGTTAAAGGGTAAATAGTATGGCAGATAATAAATAAAGCAAGTAAAAGAGAAAAAAGGAGGAAAGAGAACGTAAATTTGATGCATCTACATAGTGCTCGGACATCCAGGGAAGAAGACGATAATGACTGAGAGTTGAAAAATGGCATCGTCCAAACCATGCCATGTCTAATTAAATTGAGGCCCTGCTACCGTAGTAGAGCATGCTGGGCCACATGTGATAGGCGGGGAAGTATAAGGCTTAGACAGCACATGCGACTATCTATGAAGAGGCTCAACTGCACTATGATTATACATTTGCTGCGCCAATGATGGGAGCGGAGGGCCCTGGTACCGCTCGGCACCGCGTCCCTGCAACTTGTGAAGGCGATAGTGAGGAATACTCATAGGGCTGCTCAGGGAGGATGATGAGACTGATATTGGAACAACTGCTTCGGGCTTCACGTCAGGATTGCGGGGGACCACGAGTGTAGAGTATGAACGAACCGCCTGTGTGAGCCCTCCCCGGCACATCGCTAGTTTGCGAAATCCTAGATTGTGAATCGGGCGTGCAGAAATGGGGTGGTCGAGGGTTTGAAACTTGGGAGTTGGACGGGCAATTTGGGACTGGGTTTTGTATGTAAGTGGGCTGGTTGTTCTGCAAAATTGGGCTCGTTCCCAGTTGTGGAATATTGGCGCCCGAAGTACCAATAGAGAGTGACTGCTGTTTCCCAGCTCCTTCCGGTGTTCCGGTGGACATTTCTAAGTAATTTGAGCCTGCCTGTGCGTACTCAGAGGCAAGTTGGTTGGGGCGTCCTCTTCCACCTGCAAGTGCGAATAAAAACAGTCAGTGTGGGAAAGAAGGACAGATAAAGGAAGAAAGGGGAAGAAAAAGACCGGTGACACATATAGATCTGATACGCTTCAAAGGGCCAAGTGACTAAGGCGAACACTGCATTAGAGGGGAGCTTACTTTGGTAGCCTTCTTTATGTGACACATTTTGGTCATCTCTTCTCTGCTCGACAGGCTTTTCTTTTGATGCTCGCTGGCTTCGTTGCCCATCAGGTGGAGCGTCTCGCTCATTGGCCTCCATCTGAACAAGCGAAGTCATTTCGCTTATATTTGGATCAGCGGGATGGACAATACTGCCATTAATTGCTGTGAACCTGGCCGGAGGTTTCGGCGTGATGTCAACTCTATGGCGCCGATTGCCTAACGTGGGGATATCTTCGACATTCTCAGGAGGTGTTGGAAGCACCATCTGTTCAGAGGCGCATTCGGCGGTAAGAGCAGCCGGTGGATTTTGATCCACTGGTTCTGCGCCCTCATGCAATTGTGGAGGCGTGTTGCGAGAAAGTCTCTCTGAGTTGTCTAAAACCTGCGGCTGATGAAGTTGTGGCGATCGAGGTCGCTCCAACGGCGGATGCTTGAGTGTAGTATTCTCATTGCTCGGAGCTGCTATGGTATGGGATGGGTCCAAGCTGGGAGTGATGGCATCGGGTGATCGTGATACCCGCGTAGTATCGAGAACGGCAGGAACAAGCGGAGGTACTTGACCTGGAGTGGGTGTTGAGGTTACATCCTTATGGCGAGATTCTGCCTTTCTTTTTCTGCGGTAAGCTGTAACGATAGCAGAGGAACTTCGATAGTGGCCAAAGTCTCTTAGAAACTCAAGTTCGAGTCTTTCTTTTGGTAGATCTTTCCGTTTCATGAGCCAGCCTGGTAAACGGTTCAGATCCTTGTCGTTCCATAGGCGATGAGAACGCGCCGCTTTTGGTTGAGAGTTCTCATTTAGACATCTTATAATCAACTCCTCTTCAGTTAAAGCTCTTTCAGAGATATCGGTGGTTGGCTCATCCATTCCGCAGTCATGAGCGTGAGGCTCAGTCGCGTTACCAGTGGAGCTTGGTTCAGAAATTTGTAAGGGCATTGGTGCCAGTCCATTTTCTGTGTAGCTTTCATTATTGGAACCCTCATTTGCTGAAACTCTAGCAAATGGATTTTCACGCGATGAAGACTGCGGAGAAAGTCTCTCTGGCGGTTGGTTGACATGCGCTGTGTCTGTCTGCTCCACTTGCATTGCACTGGACTCGGTACGATGAATAAGCGTAGGACCCAGCTCTCCAAGTGTGGTATCGCCTTCAGAGTGATACCGGATAGGAGATTGGATAGGTTCTGATATCCGAGGGGATTCTAAAGGAGAGTCTCGAGACAAGTAAGATCCAACCGTGTCTGATGTCGTGGGGAGGACATCGATCGAATTTTCATTCCTTGGCTGACTTTCGGGCGCCAGCTCGGAGAACGTTGGATGGGTTTTCGGTGATTCTTCAGCCTGAGGGCTTCCTCGAACTGGCCATTCATTTTGACTTGTAGCTGACGCAAGTTCATGCTCCTGAGATGCGTACCGACACCTTAACATTTGATTCGCAGTATGCTGTTCAGGTACTGCATGTGGGTCGCAGGATTCTGATTCAGGGCCAACCGGTTGAACACCATGAAGGGCATAAAGGCTTCCATCCTCGCAGTCGTCAGAATTCAAATAAGGTAGTAGGCTCGGGGCTAGACGTAGCGCGTGAACCTCGATGTTCGACCTCGAGATCAATTGTTGGGTCAAGTCCACTGATTCAAAAGGTTGAGGAAGCGGTGGGGAGGAGCGAGGTGTCAAAGACACAGGTTCTTTGCGCAAAGTCTTCTTATTGCGCTTCCTAAAAGGACTTTTTCCTGTCAAGAAATACACTTTTGCCTCAATAGCATGGAAGGTCCGTTTTTGCTTGAATGTTCGGTGAAAGTTTTGGGCAATCTCTTCCTGCGACAGATTTTGCCGTACTTGGTCTTCGAACCATAGAGGAAGCTGCTTCAGCACTTCTGAAGGCCAAGCCCTGTTTTTGGCGACTGTACATCCAAGTTATTAGTACTTCTTCGCCCACTTCAATTTTCAATGCCACGCTTCTTACGTGCATTACTTACAGTTCCACGTTCCAGCACCGCGTTTTGAAGCACTGGCTTGCACGTCTGTTCTTTGAGTCTCTATAGCCATCCCACCAGGCGAATCTGCGTCAACCTGCGCTGGCGTAAAGTGCGCTGGCTCTTCGGCTGACTCCAGGGGAAAGGGCGAGCCCGCCGATCTCTGACTTGGCTCCGGATTGCGGCGAAGAATTCGATCTCTTCTTAGTATTTCTTCAAGCACAGTGTTATTGACTTTGATGACTGCGGGGCGATGTAAGCGAGTGGATAGAATAAAGATAATACTCGAGTTGGCTTACTTTCCGATGCAAGTTCATTCGCCAGTGATGTCATTTCGGCTGCCAGCGCCAAGGTGTTTAATTCCGTCTGTACGTCCTTTTCGTAGGACCATGGTTGAACCAGCTTCCGGGGTAATCCTGAAAGGATCATGTTGTGTTGGAAAGTAGACAACAGGACAATCACGCCCCTGTCCCGCATATGGAAATGGTAGATTCCATTCCCTTTGTATTCGGCCTGATAATCCCTTTCCTTGATAACGTCCAGCCAATTGATATTGGCACTGACTTCGTCGTTCTGAAGCTGAAGCACACAAGGTTTCGGTGCTTCAAACATCATTTCTACGGTCTTCACTAGGACGTCGCTGATGAGGGGAACGTTCAAGAACCCAGCAAAGCTTTCTCGCCCCGCTAGTGCTATGAAATGTGACCGAGAGTGCTGAAGAACCAAAGACAGCTTGTCTTGAAAAGGCTTAAAATGCTCAGAATACACGCTTTTCATTTCTGGCAGACAGTTCAGCGTGTAGTCATCTTCCCTAATGTTGTGGCCAGAGCCTTCAACTGTGACAGTGTTGGAATCCATCTAGAACGTGACTCGATCTGAAGAAAAATCAGTTAGGAACCAGTGGGCACATAAGATAAGAACAAATTACCAAAGACTGCCGTTTACTGGAGGACAAACACGGCAATGTGACACCGCTTCATGAAAACGAGAGTATGAAATGGAAGATGCTAGGCAAAGGTCCCAACAGCGCTAGTTATAAATCCATTCGTTGTCACGTGTGTGGATATTTAGATAATTTATCATTGGCCCGCTGAAATATATATTACCACCACATTCATCTGGATTTTGTTCCCTTTGTGGATCGTGTTCAAGCTTAGATAATGACTAGGTCATATTCCTGCGTTTCTAACATGATGCTTTGGCCGGAGTAAAGTTTACTCTTTGTGGGAAGCACGAATCCCGGATCTGACCCGTTCGAAGCTGAGTACACTACGCTTCCCTGCGTCTAGACCGTTATCAAAGCATAAACTTTAATGCGGGTGATTTTCTTCCGTAATCTCGCCTCCAATTCAGAAAGGGGTGTGGGAATTTACTGATTGGGCGGGGAATCGAGACAATGGGTCCGTCCCCACCTCCCGTTGTGCTTTCTGTTCAAATCAAAACGGGATAAAATACAGAGCATAACCAATACGAAACTACGTGGCTGCTAAATGCGATAGTGAAAATCCGATTTTTCATGCGGCAGTGACGGCCGCATTTGGATACAGACGTTGCAGATCATATCAGCGGCTGATTCCGTCATTTATTCCATGGTTCATGCGTGTGAGACAAGTCCGTGCGGCTGATCGCCAGAGCCGGATAATCCCGCGGTCCTCTCAGGTTTGACTGCGTGTACTGTTAACCCGTACAATTTGGTTGCGAATCCTTGAGGATGAAGAATACTTGCATACCGCAGGTTTCCGCGGGATATGAACGAAATCTTGACGCAATGACAGCATTCCTACATGTACCAGGCAAAGTCCCTTCTTTTTCTTCGCTATGACCCGGTTAGTAATTTATCGCTAGTTCAGATCCTGACCATTGTTCTTGACCACTCCGCCCGACCGCTCTGCTTGACCGCTCTGCTTGACCACTCTGCTTGACCACTTGGTTTAATCAACTTGCTTAACCGCTCTGCTTAACCGCTCTGCTTAACTGCTCTGCTTAACTACTCTGCTTAACCATTCTGTTAAACCACCCCTTTGCTAGAATCAAAATCGCAAAATACCTACCAATTGTAATCAATGCGTTTGAGCTGACTTGGCATACACCACATCACACCTCTTGGGAACGTATCCTACTTAAGAACTCTCTTCTCTATAAGTACAGTAACGGTATTGAATTTAATATTAATACAACCAAATGCCACATTGGTAAAGGCAATATTGGATAATCAGGGATCATTTCAAAACATTCATTGAATTACACGCTATGCGTCTAGGATACAAGGTGGATCGAAATCAGTTTCACCACCTCCACACAGAGATTCTTTCTCGAACCCTCTTTTGAAACTTTGCTATATCTATTACGGTTAATTTTCCCCTGAACCCCTTTCTTGGCAGTAATCCAGTACAGTTGTAAATAACAGCTTAAAAATAGCTTCTGTATTAGAATTGTAAGGTCTTTGGGGTTTCTAGAACGTTGATCCAACAAACCAGTCAAACAGACGGATCCCTCTCGTTTGGAGACGTGGCAGGAATTCGAATCCCCATTCCGCCAACCACTAGCCCTCGAGTGACCACTGCGAATGAGCAAGTTGTATAGAGACAGTACTGCATTCAAAAAGGCAATTCGTTCCTGGCTTGATGTGCTGGAGTCGTATGATGACGAGGCTGAGGACGTGCCCCTCCCCCGGCTCGTTGTAGTCCGCCTGAGGTTCTCGCTATGAACCACTGGAAAAACCTACTCCTCGACGTCCGTTTATCTATCAACTATTATTCACTATGACTTCTTTCGTCTAGACAAGACAAGCCAAGACCATTTATGATGCTAAAAGAGAGTGTGTTTGAGTAGCATTTCGAGTACTATCTTGCGCGTCTAGACATTCTGTTCTATCGAGTTGTTTTCCACCCAACATGGCTAAGAACCCCCAATCTCAGGCAGAGCAATCAGTGTTAGCACAAAACAATACTAGTCCCGAAATATCCCCATACCGAAAGCGACTCTATCACGACGCCTACACCATCGGGTGGGTGTGCGCCCTTCCGAAGGAACAAACCGCAGCCAGGGCCATGCTCGATGAAGAGCACGAACCTCTTCTGAAACCTCGCAATGACTATAACGCATATATTCTTGGCTCAATATGCGGCCACAACGTCGTCATAGCCTGCCTACCTACTATAGGAACCAACCCTGCCGCGACCGTCGCGACCTCTATGATAAACACTTTCCAATCAATCAGGTTTGGACTTATGGTGGGGATTGGCGGCGGAATTCCGTCGAAGGTCAATCTAGGTGATGTGGTGGTCAGCCAACCTGTTGCTGACTTTCACGGGGTGGTGCAATGGGATATGGGGAAACTAGAAAGGGGTGGGCAGTTTGTCCATACGGGCTCGCTAAACAGACCCCCGAACGCACTGCTTAACGCGTCGAATCTGCTGAAAAGCAACCATGAGATGTACGGATCGAAGATAAATGAGTACCTGGATGATGTGGAAAGGAAATTGCCGCTCCTGGCGCCAAAATATACTAGGCGTGAGTGCTTGGAAGACCAATTGTTGGTATCCGAGAGGATGCGTCGGACTCCGAGAGAAGTCCACTTCCTATCTATGTTGTGGCAGGCGATCATCATAACTGTCGTATACCTTCTTGGCTCATGGGCCATTGGTTCGGTATATGAGGAGAATGGGCAGCTATCAGAGAAGGCAGAAGGGAAAAGGGCCCGAAGGGAAGTCAGGGTGCACCATGGCCTGATCGCATCCGGGAACAAAGTGGTTAAGGATGCCCAGTACCGGGACTCACTCGACAAAGCATTTGGAGGATACTTGCTATGCGTGGAGATGGAGGCAGCTGGGCTCATGAATGACTTCCCATGCATTGTTATCCGAGGGATTTGTGACTATGCAGACTCTGGAAAAGAGAATACCTGGCAAGAATATGCTGCGACCGTGGCCGCTGCGTACGCAAAGGAACTTTTGGGATGTGTGCAGCCCAGTTTTGTTAAAGCCGAGAACTCAGCAAAAGCCATATTAGAAGAAGGTTAGTACCTACCTGAATATACTAGCTGCGGGTATTTAAAATACTAGCAACCATATCTAACTTGGAATACGTACTAAATGCGAGTAGTTCAACAACAGATAGGTGGTGTGCAGCAGACAACAGTCGCAACGAAAGTTGTAACTGATTCTATCCGGTCGGACCTTCGTACCGATAAGATCAGGCGCTGGCTTCGTCCCCCGGATCCCTCAACAAACGCAAACCAAGCGAGGACGCTCCGCCATGAAGGGACAGGCGCGTGGCTTCTCGAAAACTCCGTTTTCCAGTCGTGGCACTCCGGGTCGTATCGGCACTTATGGCTACACGGGCTCGCAGGATGTGGAAAGACGGTTCTCAGTGCGAGTGTGCTTGATCATCTCGCGAAAGGAAACGACGGTCTTATCCTCAGCTTCTTCTTCGACTTCAGCGACACAACAAAGCAGACGTTGGATGGCATGCTGCGGTCGCTCGCTTTCCATCTTTACCAAGGCGGGGTCGACTCTGCTATTCATCTTAATACTTTGTTTCAAGCACACCAGGATGGCAGGGATCAACCTACGACAAAGACGCTCTGGGATACTGTCTTCACGATGCTTGTAGTCCAGAAGAAAATTTATATTGTTCTGGACGCATTAGATGAATCGAAAACGAGGGATGATGTTCTCCTGTGGATCAGGGATGTAGTATCTAGGCCAGAGTTGGCCCATGTCCAGCTGCTTTTTACCGGACGACCTGAATCCGAGTTCCTACGCCATATTCCCCCTTTAATAGGGAATGAAAACTGCCAACCACTTGATCAATCTGCTGTCAATTCCGATATCCGATCGTGGGTCACAGCACAACTTTCCCAACGGCGTGATTTTACAGAGAAGCCCTTGTCTCAGGATCTCCTTGAAGAGATTCGGAGGAAGGTTGGCGACGGGGCCGACGGGATGTGAGATATTGTTGCTTCAATAAATATTCTATTGACTTACTGACGCCACGCTTAGGTTCAGGTGGGCGTTCTGTCAATTGGACAGCCTAGCTAAATGTCCGCACGAGGCAGCTATGGAGGAGGCTCTCGTATCTTTGCCGCGGACCTTAAATGAGACATACCAGCGTATGATTACGAGTATCCCGACGGAGCGTAAAAATGACGCAATACGTCTCCTCCAATTCCTAGTACACTCGAAGGAACCTCTCAAGCTGGCCGAGGCTAAAGAAGTAATAGCAACGCCGATCGAAAACGGATCGCAGGGGTTCAACATCAAGCGTCGATTGTTTTGCGAGACTGACATCTTGGGTTACTGCCCCGGTTTAGTGGCAGTCTTTCACGCTACTGAAACAGAATTACATCTTGCCCACTTTTCCGTCAAAGAGTACCTCCTAGGGGTGAATGACTTCGCAATTACGACCGCCAGCATTTCTATTGCGAGGACGTGCTTAACTTATCTTACCGACATCAACGGTAGCGAGAGCGACATTAAGCGGGATTTTCCACTGGCGAGATATGCGGCGAAAACCTGGACAGGTTATGCTGCGTTAGCTCAGGCTTCCGAAGAGACAGTTCGAGCAACAGTCACGTTCCTAGAAAAAGAGAAGACATTCCAACGATGGGCTCATTTGTATCAGGCTGACAGGATTTGGGATGACGAACCTGGACTTGCGAGAGGCTCAAGGCTGTACTATGCTTCCTTCGATGGGCTCGTAGCACCCGCAAAAGAACTCATTGGCAAAGGGACAGACGTCAACGCGCGGGGCGGCCAATATGCCAACGCTCTCCAGGCGGCCTCGTATAGAGGTTATCAAGAGATTGTCAAACTACTCTTGGAAAATGGAGCGGACCTACACGCGGAGGGCGGCGACTACGAGAACGCCCTCCAGGCCGCCTCGTTTGGAGGTCATCAAGAGATTGTCACACTGCTCTTGGACAAGGGAGCGGATGTCAATGCGGAGGGCGGCGACTACGAGAACGCTCTCCAGGCCGCCTCGTTTGGAGGTCATCAAGAGATTGTCACACTGCTCTTGAACAAGGGAGCGGATGTCAACGCGGAGGGAGGCCACTACGGCAACGCTCTCCAGGCCGCCTCATATGCAGGTCATCAGGAGATTGTCGCACTGCTCTTGGACAAGGGAGCGGAGATCAACGCGGAGGGCGGCGTTTACGCGAACGCTCTCCAGGCCGCCTCGTATAGAGGCCATCAAGAGATTGTCACACTGCTCTTGAACAAGGGAGCGGATGTCAACGCGGAGGGAGGCCACTACGGCAACGCTCTCCAGGCCGCCTCATTTAGAGGCCATCAAGAGATTGCCACACTGCTCTTGGACAAGGGAGCGGACGTCAACGCGGAGGGGGGCCACTACGGCAACGCTCTCCAGGCCGCCTCATATGCAGGTCATCAAGGGATTGTCGCACTGCTCTTGGACAAGGGAGCGGACATCAACGCGGAGGGAGGCAACTACGGTAACGCTCTTTATGCCGCCTCGTATAGAGGTTATCAAGATCTTGTCACACTGCTCTTGGACAAGGGGGCGGACGTCAACGTGGAGGGAGGCCACTACGGCAACGCTCTCCAGGCCGCCTCGTTTAGAGGCCATCAAGAGATTGTCACACTGCTCTTAGACAAGGGAGCGGACGTCAACGCGGAGGGAGGCCACTACGGCAACGCTCTTCAGGCCGCCTCGGTTAGAGACCTTAAAGAGATTGGCACGCTGCTGCAAAGAAGGGGCGCTATTACAACGCCTTCAAAGCAGTTTGGCTCTACGACTTCAAGCAACCCGGCGTAGAAACTTCCCTTTATGGGCTTTGGAACTCTCTAATCAAACGGAAGAATTTGTTCAGTAGTCTCCGCCGCTGTGCCCAATTATAGACTTCCTTCGGCCCTCTTCCCCTTTAGTACTTCGCAGAATCTAGATGCGGCTAGCCAGATTCATGACAATCTGTAAATACTACCACGTCTGTGCAGCGGTTCCCATTGGAACGTCATATGACTATGGAAAGAAAATTATCAGCTAGGATACCTAACCAAGCCTAGACATGCTATTGCTCTCTTCCTGTCGTAATCATGAAACGCGGTCGGGAATACCGCGACTCCACTGTAAACTAGTGCTCTGGTAGGATAAAACGGATAGATCGCACTTTATCGTTCTGTGACGCTTTCCGCTATTAGGAATACCCTTGATATTGGATACGATTGTTTTTAGCCCAAAAAAGACCCTACTACCGATAAATCATACCGCGCAGTGAAAAGCCTGTTAGAAAATCCCATAAAATTAGTAGCATCTTTTATGTTCCATTCTGGAACCGTGTGGGGTTTCTGCCAGTTGCGCTATACTGCGAATCATATACCACAGGGCCGACGAAGGGAGGCCGAGGACCGCTTTTTAGAGGTCATAGGGAATTGCAAGACGAAATTAGTTAAGGAGCAGCATGGCCAACCTGGCTTTAAAGTATATAAATCAGGGCCGCGGGGTAAGGCCGTGAAGCACCAGGCCCAGGCGAGAGAGACTCCTAGGAACAGATGCCATCCCAACACGATTTTAAGTATGACAAATCTCGCTTCCGGTCCGGAAATGTTCAGGTCGGAGCAAAGACGCTCTTGATGCACCGCGGGATTGATAAGAGGCAGAAACAAGTGCTACGGCTTAAACAAGCCCATATTTCGGCAACTTCTGTGACTCTGCTTAGAATGAGAATCGAGCTACGGAACATTGGCGCATAGAAAAACCAAGCTCTGGAGATAACATGCCCAAATAGCTTTCTTTAACCAAGTCTAGAATTTGCAGGAACGAAATATTGCAGAATTCTCTGTATAGATCACAGAAGGCGTGTTTTTTTACTGCCTTGGTTTCACTAGATTTGTCTACACTCAATGTCGTAATATTGGTGACGACTTGTGATTTCGAAGGTCTACTGTAATAATGTTTCCGTAAATTACGCGACCATATGTCATGTGATTCCCAAATACAATTCCTTTCAGTATGGGAAAAGAGGCTAAATCCAAAACAGATTAGCTGTTTCAAATAAGGGTTTGGGAAAGAATCTATGCAGCTAAATTGGTGAATCTGATTCCGATCCACCCTGTATAAGACATTCATCTTCTGGATACACAGAGTAAAGCCCAAGATACGATGCTGTGTGCTTATCAAGAGTGACTAGATAGTAAATAGATTTTGTGCAAGTCTTAGCTTCCTCGATATCGTATGATCACCGAGTACTGGTCCCTAGCACCACGAAGAGGTGCTGCACGTCGCCAGGGGGAGCACAAGATTTACCTCACGGGGCTCAATGAGGGAGCACAAGATATACCTCACGGGGCTCATGGCAATGAGGGAGCACAGAATTTACCTCACGGGGCTCATGGCAATGAGGGAGCACAAAATTTACCTCACGGGGCTCATGGCAGTGAGGGAGCACAAGATTTACCTCACGGGGCTCATGGCAGTGAGGGAGCACAAGATATACCTCACGGGGCTCAAGGCAGTGAGGGAGCACAAAATTTACCTCACGGGGCTCATGGCAGTGAGGGAGCACAAGATATACCTCACGGGGCTCAAGGCAGTGAGGGAGCACAAAATTTACCTCACGGGGCTCATGGCAGTGAGGGAGCACAAGATATACCTCACGGGGCTCAAGGCAGTGAGGGAGCACAAAATTTACCTCACGGGGCTCAAGGCAATGAGGGAGGGCAGGAAGCCTGTTCCTAGTCTCCGATCGTGGGCGGGTATCTTTCTTTTATCTACTCCCACTACTACGGGACTCGACAAATACCATTAGCGCAGCCCCAGCCTCGCGGGAATGCTATAGTATGGACGTGTACTCTAGTAGATGATGTACTCAAAATAATGAGGTAAATAAGATCAGTTCCGGCATCCTTTGCCATTTGTACATACATTGTATTGAATGGTTCTCACAGTGGTCAGCCAACTTCGTGATGGGTGGATCACGGGACCGGTGGATATCCATTGATTGAAAGTCGGGCATGTGAATAAAACGCAATTCACGAAACCGGTCTTTAGTCTGCCCTCATAAACATCTTCGGTGGCCTAACATGTCATGGTCAAATGGCTATCTCGAGGTCAACTTGCTACGGCAATTTTGCGTGTTTTGTTTAATTACTGTACCTCGTAAAGGCGTATTTCGGTACGTGTCTTGATTCGCCCTTTACCTAAGCTGGCCAAAATAAGGAGTGGCCTATGAGAATTATGCAGCACTGCCCTTTTCCTGTATTATCTATTATTATTATTTATTTGATTTTGGATTTTCTTTTTGCCGCGCCGGGCCCCCTTCGTGCCTGCAGTAACGTGAATCCACCATATGCATGAAATCGCGCATCCTTCCGCCCACGTTCCCCCTTTCCCCGACCCCCTCCCCTCCTCCCTATTCTGAACTTTCCTGAACGGTCGTTCGATTTTGTCACGTTCTTTCAATGTCGTACGCGCAAATTCTACGGTCCAGTCGCCAACAAGGTGGTTACGAAGCACGATTCGCAAGCTTGATGCCTCCAGAGGAAGAGCAAAAACCAACAAGAACGACATCGTCCCGCCTCAAAGAAACCCCTGATTTAACATCCCGTACCAAGGATGAAAAAGGTACCATCAGTTGTGGTCAAAGCCCCGGACAAGAGGAATGGTGGCTGAATTGAAGTCCACAACAGCACAGCACTCTTCGCGGTCAACCCAGCAAAACCAAGAGTGAGTTCCTACCGTGCAGTGGCTGGGTTTATTGTGCTGACTTTGAGATTTACAGCCTTCACAAGCGAGTCAAGTGAGTTCACAGCCTTCTTCTTGGTCTGGCCGATCCCTGCTCCGGTACCTTGCTGGAGTCGGAGCCTGTTTTCCAGGTGAGCAAATCAACATGCTAACCAGACTGAATAGGAAAATCGAACACTTTCTCAATGGCATTACACAGAATGCCTTCGCCGACGTATTGACCGAAAACGCGACATTACTGAGTGAAACCACAGCTCTCAAAGACAGAATCCAGGAACTAGAGGAAACACTGGAGAGCATGAAAGCTCGTCTAGATGAACTGTGCAAGGAAAAGCGGGTTTCTACCATTCACGACAATCCAGCGCGCAAGAAACGGGCAATGCCTCAGTGACGCTCATTAGTCGGAGAAATGAAACGGTAGAAAAGCGCTACTTTAGATAAATCCCACCTTCACTTTATGGTTTATCTTTTAGCGACAGCTCTTTGGATATATTCTCTGTTCAGGTTTTCCCGAGCCTATTGGCAACCCTGTTACAAGCCAAGATAAGAAAACTGCCGCCGCTGGCGGTAAAGCTAGATGGTAATCAGTACACCATAATTCATCAAAGTACTTTCCAAATTACCAGCCTCACTCATGTTTCCTAGCAGCCAAACAATTCGAGAAGGACGGGAGGCACATGGACAGTGGGGCTCTACCAATGTGAACCATGGACTGATGCCCTGTGCGCGGCAGTTCCTGATACTCGAGGTAATATCATTATATTACTGGCGATCAATCCAGTCAGGGCACTACGCCGCGGCTGTAGCAAGTATGTTTAGACTCAGGTGTTCGGGAAAGGCTAGGAATCATGCTACATCTTCTTTCAGGGGCAAAAATTTGCATTGTATATCAGTTTCCAACGGGCTCACCAGTGAAAAGCCAGAGCAGACCCTCAGTGTCAACATTATCTATATATACATAAATACCTTGAAACGTGCAAGGTGGATAGTGTAATGTCCATTGAGTTGTGTGCCGAAGGGGGTAAACGTGGAGATCATAAGATCGCAGCATTCCGTGACGCTCTCGTGGCAGCTGCCGTACGATGTACAAACTTCCAATGGTATGAAGCATTGCGCGTTAGATTGGATCTCAGAGTGTGCGGCAGTCGGATCGTATAACCTATGGAATTATTAACCCTCCTGGCCCGTAGCCTAGGCTGCCGCTTTATCTTACCTGGTAGAGTCTCGTTTGCACCATCCGAGTCATTTGTCAAGCAACGGCGTTCTGAAACGGCCAGCTGCTCCAGCGCACGGATCAAATGGCAATTTGTTGTGCGGGAGCCTCTAGGTGTGAAGATTGGAAGAGACGGCAAGCAAGATCTCCGAGCTTCTTCGCGTCGGACTTGCGGCGGAGGTAACTCTGAGCTAGAGGTTTCAGACGGAATTCCCTGGATGGAGTGAAGCTTTCGTAGATTCCGTAACAGGTAGTTCTGTTTGCATCTCAATGCCTCGCCCGTTCGTTTCACGCGGAACTGCCTGAAGTATGCCCTGGCTCTTTCGTCCCAAGACATCCCGCGGTGCCGGTGCAACCAGGAAAGAAGGTTCCTTTTTTCCCATGAAGACCAGGCAATCTTGTCGGTCCTAACTATCTTCGTTCTAGATATCTCGATGACAGACGGACCTCTGAATGAGGATGGCAGTGGAAGGTGATTTGGTGCAAGGTCCAGGCACAGTGAAAATTGTAGGAAATGCGGTCGAACTTGGGGTGACCACGGGTTTATCAATGATGGAAAAGTTCCACAGCAGCCTTGATTAATTGCGATCTTCTATTACAACGGTGAGTGTGGGCTTGCCCGACAAGACCTAGTCAACGGTTCTCCACTAGATGCATCCAGACTTGGGCCGGTTATAAAGCTTCCGTTCAGATACTGAGGGAAAACAGTAAGTGCGGATGCGAAAGGGAATGTGGCATATTGTTACCAGGCAAGTTTAGTCAAATTCTATGGATGCGTGAGCTAAACAGGCCGTTCAAGTTGGCAAAAGATGCCTACAGTTTTGTGAGGTCGATGTGGTCACTATACCGGTCGTGAAACGGTCGATATCCGAGGTATTTGTCACCTTCGGTATAAACCTTAAGTCCAGACAATCGGTTGTATTGGTCATAGCGTGTAAAAGTCGTTCAAGAAGATAAAAATATATATTGAAAAAAAAAAAAAATGAGTTTAACATCATGATAGAATAAAATTAACGTAACGAATAATGATATAAAATTAAACTGATTAAACAGAGGATGCAAGAAAGTACGAATATTAAATAATAAATAAAATGGTAAAAATTGCATCTGGTGGGGTCTGATACACTTGAGAGAAGCACAGACCCTACTTAACGGTTATTTCACCTCACTAAAATTGTCATTCTTTTTATTTTTCCTTCCTGGAAGGCCCATACAAAACTCGAAGAGGGCCCTGTGTTAGTGGTAGTGATTTAATTACTCCTTCTCTATTTCTTTTTCCTTTTTTTTTTTTTTTTTTTTTTTTTCTTTCCTTTTTTGAGGATATAGGAAGATACCAAACTCATATAATCACTACTAGACTTGTTTGGGCACTGGCTCCTTTTCACTTAAGACCTTTAAAGAAGCCAACTCTCCCATTTTTCACTACAACGCATTCCTCGTTTCACAATCTTTCCCCAGCCCTTTGCTTGACCTACTTCAAGACAGTAGCAATGGGTATCCAGAGCAATCCAACTCATGGTGGTTCGCAGCGATATGTAGACCGAATGTCTCAATTGCTTTCATCGGGCTCACCGGAGCCAAACATTGGTGGGAGCCCGCCCACGTCAATCGCCGGCTCTGTAGACTACGACTGCCATTTTCAGCAGACCGACGAATCCGATGACGAACGCAAGGCTACCCCAGTGAATGAATTCAGCGATGAGGAGGAGACTCAGGAACAACGCACCGAGAAACCTGAGAGCGTGGACTGGGGCAGAACCAGATCTATAAAATCCTTGAACCCTAAGTACCCCACAGAATGTATGTTGAATATGATCGAATGTATGGCAGAGTGAGTCTGAAACCATCGCCCTATGAGATACCCCATGTTGATGGCTTTAATCCTAGGTTGGATGTACGGGTGTAGTAAGTTTCTCTTAAACAAAATCTGGATCCCACACTAACACGCTTTAGATCCAATGCAGACTCACTCACACACCAGAACCTATGGAATCGGGAAATGCAGCAAAGGTTTGCAGACAAGACGGGCGCTGTAGACGCGTTGAAAAAAGAAGTGATCGCATTAAGGAAACAAGTGGAGGTTTTGTCGAGCAGGGACGCAGTTAAGAATCGAGAGTCCGTGGGTTCTAAGCGTCAAAAGTAGTGAGAAAATATCAGTCACTATCTTTCATAAGACCCAAATGGGTTACCCGAAATGAAATGGGTTATTGAGTAATTCGTCCCTATGAGAGATAATGCTGTGGCCTTCTCCTAGCAGTGTTCAGAGGACCACATGTCGTCTTCGGCCAAGTTCCGCGCCAGAACCGCGCCATTTAGGAAGTACCATTGTATCGGATTTATTATTCTAAGGGTGAATTCGGTACTGTAGTATATTGAGAGCAATCACAGGCAGATAATTATGACGGCGATGCTTTTTTAGATATCGACTGATTGGTCTAGACAGTAAGAAAGGTTTGATGATTTGTCGGGGAAAGCTCAGTTTTGCCCGGATCGACTAAGCTGACCCGTTTTTCTTACGGTATCCACCGTTCCCCACAGATCCACGCATGGTGATAATTTTATTATTTTCCCTAATGAACCAATCGTATGCCGAGCTCTTAACGCCGCGGAAGCGTATGACGAATTAGAGCCCGTCTATCATGAATTTATCCACAGAGGAAAACATGTCATTCCGCATCGCACCGCTGCTACTTGGCTACATCTTTCATAGGACTGGCGAGTAGTTCCGTCAAGCGATCTCGCTTCCGCCCTACATGAGGATCTAGCTGTCGAGGGGTCTGCTGCAGCATCCAAAACGAACCACTTTACTCTTTATGCCAAAATGCCTAACTTGTGCGATTCTTTCACTTTCTTGGCGCCTGCTTTAGAAATCTTGGTTCAGACAAGCTGGACAAGGATAGCACCGGACTTAGGGTTTTGGTTTTGGCCGATTGAGACCGTGACCTCCAAAAGCCTCCATTTCCGTCGCTTCAACCTTACTATTACCTGGCTAGGTTTAGCCCAAGGGATCTACATCCTCAACAAAGAAATTCCTGCGAGACCCCTGTCCGTTCCACTCCTAGTATGGGAACTAGCCAATACGATATGTACCAAAATCTTCTGAGCCATGCGTGTCGAGATTTCTGCGCTAAGCCGGCGCTTGAATTCCAAATCCATTAGCGCGATGAACAGAATAAACCGCCGTTTGCAGCTGCTAAGACCTGGAGACGTGATGGATGGCCTGAAGTCAATGCGTCAGTGGTAGATCAAGAAGTTCATGTCGAATGGACTGTGCGCTATGCATGCCATGGGACGTAAGAAGCTCACGTTCCGTGCCGACAAGGGCCTCGCGGCCCGATTCTGATTTTTTGGCGCAATGAGGCACTAGACCAAATGCATAGACCAAATGTGGTTAGAAAGAAATGAATACAAAATTTTACCAAGCACTACATACGGAGACATGCACGACGTACCGATATGCGTCAACCCAACCTTGCAGCGTCCTTTAATCCCTAGTGCCATCCTGACTTCACCCCATATGCAGAGGATAATCCATGGGCACCACCCAAAGAACGAAGGGTACTTGGCCTGATGTTTATAACGCCGTTCAATCCCGACTGAAGCACGGCCGCATACTGATTACCCGGTTCATGATCCCGAATTGCCGCGAAGCTCTCCGTGCCCTTAAAGACCCGGCTAGACTACAAGAAGTCTTGCGATTTGTCCGGGGAAGAAGCTCAATGCTCCACCACACCGCAGATCGGGCCCACGGTTTCCGGAAGGCACCATTTCCCCCTGGATTTGGGGGCCAAGACTACGTCAATTATTCTACGTCGAGCAAGGATACGATATACCGAGACGGTGTTCCTTCTTAGGATCGCTTGTTCTTCGATCAACTGAGCAAATCCAAATCACCACATTTGCAGCATTGTCACATAACAGGCGGCTATAGCTTCACATACTAGCATCCCTCAACCGATACGACTCCACACCAGCTCCCGCATTGTTGCGTGACTGTCGCACCATTTCAAAAGGACGATTTGTGGATCTGTCGGACCGACACGAAGATCTCGCGCTACCAGGATCTGACGCTGATCTCGGACTTAGCCTAGGCTGGCGCGCGTGACTGATACAAAGGTCCTCGCCAATGGTCCGCTCCGATTGGCTCATTAATCTCAAGCGTAGTGACAAATTTTGAGTACAGGTAGAAGTCGTTTTGGTCAAAGTTCTTTGAGACTGCTTAACAATCTAAGGGACAAAGTACTTTCGAGTTAGAAGATAGCGGTAGATCAGTGAGATCATGACACACGGACTGTGTGCCATAGCTTATACTTCGTGATCTTGACGCCAAACCAAACTAGCTTAAGTCGAAAAACCGGGCCACCGCCGTTACGGATGTACTACCTGACAAATGCGGCAAGGTAATCGCGTAGCCGGCATTTCGCGACCTTAACGATATTGAAACGAGACTAGTCAAAAAGAGGTACCATAGACGAGTGCATCCTGGAGGAGTGGAACTTTCATTTTCAGCCTACAGTCGGGCTAGCGTCCTGCAATTTCGGATATGGCAGGCACGTCTACGGCTTTAATCGCGAGACGCGAGACCTATCATCGGCGCTTACAATTCCTAAATTGGAGTCCACCATAATCTCCGATGAAGGGCCGTTGAAGAGATGGAATCAAATGAACATAGAATTTTACAAGTTTGATCTACGCTATCTAAGGGAAAATGATATAACCGTGCAATTATAGTGGCAACAAATACCCATGTAATTTTTACCTCGTCATCCGCTGAATTCGGGATATTCTGGGCAGCTATGTTCATCAGTCTACTCAACTTCTTCGGTCCGATCGAACCTTGGATGCTTTATGTTCAAGTTGACGTTACACATACTACCTAGGCGTACTGCGTGGATGATGGTGTTTGCTGATTCATGTTCTGACTGGCTACATGGACAACCCCATAATTTCACGATAGCACAGACTTTCTCTTCAGTATTGCGGTATATAATGACTGGGTTGCTGGTTCGATTGAACCGGCGCTTGTTGATTGGTCGACGAAAGGTTATTCGGTATTGGATAGTTTGGGAGCGAATTTGTACCAAACGAGCCCATCTGCCCGTTATGGACCGGCCAGGATCCTTGTAGCGCATCAGAATCAGATAAGCCAGCAAATGCAAACTTGTTTTTTTCTGCATCTATCTTCATGTCAAGCTGGCTCTGTGCAGAATGGAAATTGCCGCTGACCTCCAGTAGTATGGGCAACAGATTATCGCCGGAGGTGCAACAAGCGTGTGCAAATTCGAGTTGCTGTTTTAGAATGGATATTTGCGCCTCAAGTGTTTGAATCTTGCCCAGATCCTGGTCATTGGTGTCACTCAGCTGACGAATCTTTGCCGCGGCTTGGGCGTCGCCGGCTTCGAGTCGTTGTATGGATCGTAAGAGCTCGTCCCGCTCTCTATCAACATCCTTAAACCCCTGCAAGCATCGTCGATGAACAACCTTCCAGTGCTTTTGTTTCGGTGTCTTTACTATTGGCGAAGAGATCTAGATTCCACATTCGGGCTGAGTATACGAGCATTCAGGGGACAGTGATGGCAGGACGTACCAATGATGTATGAAGGTTTGCGTTTTGAGTGCCAGACAAAGGGTCATCATGACCGGCGGTAGGTGGACGTCGACTGCGTTTGGGAGCAACATCTGGCGCGGAACTGCCCTGACCAGTGCTGGTGGGAGCTTGGGCTGCCGTTCTGCGGGAAGGCATATCGACGGCAACACTCTGAATGGATTTATTCAAAAGAAGGAGTGACTCTTTGTTCAAGTTTGACCGTTCGAGGGGCAATGTGAGCTTTTATAAGTCTCCGGCGTACAAGCCGGTAGCCAAAACAGTTCGGAATGAGTTACCACACAGCCGTTCAATGTGTGTCGCAGGGTTGTGAGGTTGACCGTTCGAATGCCCAGTCATTGGTCCATGTTGAGATAAACGGCCCGCAATAACGGTTATCCTGTAATTTCACGATATGGTTACATTTGAGGGGCGAAGGCCCACTGTTCGCTTCTTCATTTCACGCTCTGCGGGGACTGTTAACCATCACTTAACCATCACTTAACCGGTAGGTACCTCAATGGTGATCGCGTTCCATCACGTTGGATTCTGCGGTTAGGCGCTGAACATTTTCGGGACGAAGTGCGCATCCTCAATAGATATAATCCTCAAAAATTGACCCCGGGCTCATTTAGGCCCACGCTTTGCCAGGCCCATGCGATTTCCCCCAGTAGTACCCGGCTCGCTACTCGCGTATGTCACTTATCTACCTTATCCTATTGCTTACATCTTTAATCTTCTATCTTATGTCTCATTGGCGGACCATTCCGTTAGCGGTCTCGGGGGAAGTTGAGTCGCGCGGAACTAGAGTCCATTTGAAACATAAACAGAGTATTAGTCAATTTGCTGAATTGAGTTTGAGATATAGACCGGTTTAGACATGTTCCAGGGACGGTATACTTTGGGTCGTACTTGTCGCCGCTAATTGCTCGAAACTGTATCATGACACAGCTTATCTTGCCGAGCAGGAACCGGTAGGTAACGATATATTAATTCATTTTTAAATCACCTCTCCTAAGTTACTTTTCCATAATGGTATATTAAGCTGTCCATCAATGGTCTCCAATCTACAGTATGATACATGCCGTAAGTAATTTGCGGCAACAGTAGTGGACCATTCGCAGATCCACGTTCGTAAAAAGACTAGGCTCTGGGCGATCAGTGGAGATTAGTCGGGGCGCCGATTCGTGGATCCTCAAAGACTACCCCACCCTCCAGTCGAACGCGACTCAATAGTGCAGCCACACAACCAGATATCGAGTATTATGCTACCATCGCGTATCCCTGTCGCATAATTTCCGTTATCCCGTTATTAGAAGTCATAAGCCAGAGTACGCGATTCGGCTCGGTCTCGACCTCTGGCACGCGTTAAGTCTCACACACGGCACTGGCCCAGTTGAGCTTCCCTAACGGGTTCAGACTTCTTTCTGTCATCTCAAATGCCGCGGTTCCCTTCACCTCCATCTGGCAGTACTCGCTCGCTGTCAACGAGGAATACTGTCAGCCTGGCGTGCATACAGAAGTTTGTCCTGGTCAATGAATATGTGGTATGATTCGGTTTGAGTATCATCTTAGTCCCTGCCCAAGATCGACGGTTAACAATTACACCTATCAACCAGATCACTATGCTTGCAACAGCACCGTCCACTGCGGTCCTCCAATCTTGACCTTGCTGAAAGCAGATCTCAATTGACGGTACGCTTGCTCCAACTGGTTCATAGTTGGAATACCCTTGTGCTATGAACCCATTTCCCATGCCTGTTTGCTTGTGCTCCACTGATGAACTCCGAGAGATCAGGGTTATTCAATTCACCGGGCAATCGCCTTGTAGGATGGAGGACTGGAGCCACAGACTCCACGCATTGGACCACAGATAACCACGATTTACTATTCCGATCTTCTTCGCTGTTTCCGTTCAAGCCGAGACGCAGTTTTGATGGAATACCTACGCAGGCTTCAAGCCGGAGAAGCACGAGAAGGCTTAATATGTTCCCCAGTGGCGGTACATAAGGCGCTGGGTCAAGTTGTCATTGCACAATGTCCTCGGGCTCTCGCAGTCGTTTCAAAATTGAGCCGGTTAACCGTATATGGTCAAGAGAGCTCAAACGGACCGTTCATGGCCCGCAAGAAGTGAGTCTATTGGAAGTTCAATTCTCTACCTGGAGGCTGACTACTGATGTAGAGCTATAAATACATGCACAATATCCTCAGTTGCTCGAACAAGCTTCCTGCTGCTTGCGTCAAGTCCATCCGCTGGTTACTCAGTACCTATCTTGTACTTGACAGAATGGATTCCTCGGTAGGCAAATAAACCCCTTTCTGAAGCCGCGTCTAATTCCAAGATAGGAATATCTCCGAATTCTCGCGAGGCTCGACATTCGAGCAGTCCGGGCAGAACGAGCCCAGTCCAAACTTGAACAGGAACTGAGCGCTTCCAAGGCTGCCGAGAAGCAGGCGACTAAGGAGTTGGAGCATGTATCCAGACTAGCGGATATCTTCTTTGAACTCAGCCAGAAACTAGGAGGCGTGGTGGATCATTGGCTGAAGGAGCGCGGTGCCAACCAATCCGGCCAAGAGCCGGAGTCAACAAAGGTAATGCTTGATGTGCTGTTGAAGCAATTGGAAGCACAGGAGTTGGGCAATAGCGGTGAGAATTCCGGTGGTGACTCGGAAAGTGGCAGCGAGAAGGCTTCGGAACAGTGCAGCTAAATCATGGCTTAACGATATTTCACCGGGCATCGTCTCTTGATCATGTACATTGGTCTCTGTGTGCGAAGTGACCAAGATTGTTTACAGTTTGTTCGTGCAGAACGGTCATCATTACATGTATATATTAGATTCAGTTTGCTATGGTACTTGAAATAGGTTTGTTTCTACGTTGGCACATATATATGCTATCATGTCCTTAATTCGGTTTACAACGCTTCTCCCTTAAGGCAGTCACATTTACATTCGAGTTTGTTCTGATTATAGAAACTCAACTGATTTTCTGTCGTGCCCAGAAGATGACGCGGAAGCTTCAACATATTCTGGGAGACGATCTTTCCCAGTCTAGCATCGCTAACTCGCTACCCCGTGCTAAATTTACTTCTAATTCCCTTGAAGCTGCATTTAAATGGGACCGCATTCGACGATCGGCAGCTCCATCGCCAGAGTTACTATCTAAGGAGTTCCAGAGACAGAAGACGCATCCAGACAGCCATGAGCTCAGTATACAGTCCAATATGAACATTCTCTTCTTACATCAATACTAAATCAAATATAGTAAAGGGCTAGTAATGAGAAGGTGAAGTGGCTGCTCCTCAATAAGCCAGCAAACCGGGCCGCGCTTAGTGTGAAGCAGGGATCCGGGACCAAAAAGCAAGATAGGGGTCAGCAAAGAGGATCATTTCATGTTTTGATTTAGTTTATGGCTGGGGCCGCTGGCTGGGAAATAATGTATTTACAGGCAAGATGGTTATAATGAAATTTTTGTGTGATCTCTAAGATCTCACGGAGCGACCAGCTGGCTCTCAGGTTGCATCGAGAGTGTGTTTGTGTTCCTCATCGAAACGTTGCCGTCACCTCCTTGCGGTCCATAAGAACCGATCGTCACGATCTAGGCGTCGAAATGTACCTGTTGTGCCGATTTCGTAGGAGAGACTAGTTAGCTAGTGTTATGCTAGCGAAACGGACCAGTGCCCGTCCTTCTGGGTTTGAGTGGTTTTCTCCATTTGACTGGCTTAGGCATATAACCGATCCATCTATCTTTGGGCGCACTTTCTGGGTCGGGAGAAATGACGCCTGCATTCTGGATATAGCATGTACCTTGCAGCATCTGAGAGTCTCGTTTTAGGTGGGTGACCGGTAGGGAGATCTTGGAACATCTTGAGGCATATCGCTCTATTTATCCGTGAATCCTTGGACACGGGATTTTGGCAACAGACACCGTTATCGTCAACCTATCGGCACCCCAAATGATGAGTGGGATCGCCAATAATTAGGCCGAGGATTGACTGAAGATAGTCAGAGCTCCAATCCATATTGGTGGACAGACAAGAGGATGTGAAGTAGATATAACGCACACTAAAGAGAAGAAAGATTTGAAAACAGAGCAAGCGAGGAGGCTCGTAGATCTTCGAGGACAAATCTTTTATATTAATAAACGCTCAGTGGAACCCTCCTTCGACCGGACGGTCCAATAGTCTAGTGAGACCGAAGAGCTCCAACGGCTTTTGGTGTTCATCTCTACAATCGGAGCTTCTACGCTGCACGTGCTGAACGCCTTTCATGTCTCCTAGGAAAGCGGTACTTGTTCCTAGGAACGCGAGGTTACCTGAGGACGTTTTACCGACCCGGATGATAGAGACCAATGTTGTGTAAGCATTCATGTAGCCAATAGGTGTGCACTTTTACCAACGGCTAAAGGCTGCTAGCTGCCTGGGAACGGAATTCTGGTTCCTGGGACTCACGTATGGGTTCCTGGGAGTCTCTGAGCTCCCGGGAATACCCATGCCGTTCCTGGGAGCACCCATCCGGTTTCCAGGAACACATTTTCAGGTCCCAGGAGACTGAGTACTTCTGGGAGCTCAAACATCTGCCCTGCGAGCCAAGGACCTTTTGATTATTGCCACCCATGTCACTACACAACCCCATGCGTAACAAATTCTGGTAACAGAGAAGGATTACTATAAATGCTGAGATGAATCTTTAGCGGTTTGTCTTTCAGTCGCCACCACCGCCTTGATACATTCCTCGCCTCTCACCCACGTACTACGCGCAAGATGTCAGACTCCCAGTGGCTTTGGGACCCCTTGACTATCTGTCAGATGGGGCCCCTTAGGGAAAATAAGACGTGCTGTGGCATTACCAAGAAAGGAGACGCTTGCCAGTTGATTGTGAAGAAAGAGACCCTGAAAGAAGGTCGGCACAAGTTGGACAACCTTGCACGAAGCCCATTCAATCTTTCTACACTTGACTCCCAGCTTAGCGACCTTGTATCCTTCTTCCTCTGCAAAAAGTGGCATCGAGTACGTCAGCACGATGATATTAAACAGCAATGGTTCGATGCGGCCGTTCGTAATCAGGCCGATGCACAAATCTCCCCGCGCCATCGATTTCCGCAAATTACCGGGGTAGAAATCGACGTACCCCAACAGGTATCAGCCGGCACAGTCTTGGAATCAGATGAGTTTACTCCATTATCGGGTGTCGACGAGGCTTTCTCAAGGCTTCCAGCCTCCACATGGCTAGAGGTATCTCGGCCCCCTGGTCGAGATGTCACCCCAGACATGCTCACAATGGATCGGGTGCCCTGGAATGTTTCATCGGATGATCCAGCCATTCTGTCCATCCACAATGAATACGGTGGACTGCACTATCTTCGCATTCACGCCGTCGGCCAAGAGCGCTGTCCAGATGGTGAGAAGTGTTCAATTTGCCTCGAGGGAGATAACGATGAATGTGCCATGTTACAATGCGATACATGTAAACGGGTGGTTCATTTGGGGTGTATGGAGGGATGGCTCACCCATCGATTACCGGGAAATAACTCCTCTTGCCCGCCACAGTACGTATCCCATCACCCTCTGTTACCCGATTCATTCACTAATACAGAGACAGTCGATGCCATGGATCGTTCAGTTCTCTCTTACGCTCATCGGCCGTTGAAAATACTACTGCCGAGTCGACAACAGAAACACCTCTCGATGCCACATACACACTACTAGAAGAAACGAGTGTTCCAACAGCACCTCCACAGCGTCGGTCAACCCCACCTACCCGGCGTTCAGACCGTCTTCAAGTCTCAAGCCCATCTCGTATTCGTCGATCGCCTCGATCAAGACGGGTTCCCGATCGCTTCCGACCCTAGGTATAGGCTTCAGATAGACGAGACCTGAGTGATGAATACACGAAACCGTTCAATCTAACGCTTGTTTTATCCTGAGGCAACGTAGACCGCGTTTAGCACCATCCCTGAGATAAACAGTAGTCTTTTTTAATTCCCACAGAGGATGCATGACATTAAAACGGTTGGAGTTTGGGGCAGTGCATGATTAGACATGGTGGGGCCGTTTCAGGGCCGGTTCCACCGCGGTGATCTATGGCTAACCGCAACTTTGAACGCTTGACCACCAAGGAGATTGGACAACCGTATACACAAACAGCCATGCTCGGCTCGTAAGGTCAGTGTCAAGCTTTCTCCGCAGGGAGTCAGTAGTAACCTTCCATCTCTGCGACCTCATTATAAACATAGTGATTACCTCAACGTCTCTGGATACATTTTTTCCGCTGCTCAATGTAGCATTGAGCAATACGACGTTGCTTGGATACTTTAGAACCAAGACTGCCTTCTCGACACATTCCTTACAAGATGGATTCAATCCAGCGCCAGCCCTTTCAACCTCTGGAGCTGTGGCGTGACGGGACGCCCGATTGGGCGACTTTGGAAAGAACATCTCATCCTTCTGCGCCATCTTCTACGCCCCAGCCCGATCCAGCGATAACCCCGTCTACTCTGTCCCTTCCGCGCCCAGTGCTGCAGAAAGACCAAATTACAGCTCATACAATTGAGCCGGTCTTCCAAAACCCATGGTTGACGTACGAGGCGATCGTGGTGATCTTTCAAGGACGGTCTGTCTTTCTGGGCCGACACAGGAAAAACAAAGCGACACTCGTCAATATTCATCTTCTGAGGCAGCAATCCTCATCCGTCAAGCCAGTGCTGGAAACAATCAACCATTTCTCTCACCCCAGCTTTCTAGGTCTGCTGGGGTGCTATTGTTGGGAGGAGCAGGTATTTCTGGTCCGCGAGTCTGTAGAGATCTCAGTGAGTCACGTCCTCGCATCAAGGTGCACTATCACTGAGGGTGAGATTGCTGCAATTGTTCGGCCGGTACGTACTACTCTCAAGGGTCGACATGCAAAACCAAACGGTGCTCATGCCCGATAGGTCCTCGAAGGAATTCAATATCTGCGCGGCCAGGGGAGAGCACTTGCCGCCTTGAGTGCTGATACCTTGTTACTCACGGAGTTCGGTGGTGTCAGGATCGGTGAGTAGATATCTAAGCATACTGGCGGTCCACGTAAGCACGAGATTCTGACTATTGGCAATGTGGCAGCGGGAGTGGAGCAAAGTTGCCAGATCGATGCAGCCGAGATGGACGCAGCCACAATGAAGCTGTTTGCTTTGGCCGAGGTGGTGGAGAGACTGATCATGAAGAATCCTTCGCAATACCCATGGAGTGCTGAAGTTAAAGGTCTGCCTGACGAGCTGAAGAGATGCAATTCACCGGAGAAACTGCTACGCGTAAGCCTTGACCGCCCAGTCCTTTGAGTCACATGCTGACCAATCAGAGCAAACTGTTCGAGCAATCGGGGGATGAGGGCGAATTGAAGATGCTGGTGAACGCGGCCAACAAGACTGCTTATCACAATCTAGAATCGTTCAAGCGCATATGAGCGTAGTGATGCGCCGTTGCGGAGGTCATCAGTTCCTCTTATCAGTTGGCTGGCGATGTAATACGATCGGGAATGTTCCGTACTGCGGCAGATGGTGCAGAGATTGGAGGCAATCTGAGGAGATCGCTCGCTCGCTCGCGGTGTCCTTCTAGATACAGCCAACCATCATCCACATTACACTGACTAGCAAATTATTCACTATAATTACTGCTACAGCCGGATATCACCATATACTTCTGGCCCCTCTGCCCTGGTTCGCTCTCAATGTGCGCTGTCCGCTTTTCGATTGAATTCAAATACACATGTATAAAGCAGCTCATCGAGATTGTACGATTAAGTGAACGCAACAGGTGGACTAGTCCATCCGCGAGTCAAGATGCGCGTCGTCTTCTGTCTTGTGCTATTATTTCTCGATCTCAAATTGGATAATACAATGTAAATGACAGCCATTGAGCTGTTCTGGTTGGGAAACATGGTCAGACATGGGCAAATCTCACCCGCTTTGTTCGTAGCTGAATTTGGCCTTCTTTGTTAGAAGAGGTACCCTCGCATATCGTTTCCCCATTGCCAGCAAACACGCTATCCTTCGAAAACATCTCAGGGGACATAGCTTTCATGTGATCTAGGAGCAGATATTTGATGGAGTTCCTGTCCCTGATGCATGACTGGATCCATGGTGATATTCCGTACCGGTCCGTGGTATCGGGATTGGCGCCTCTTGAGAGTAGCAGACTCACCAAGTCTCTGTTACTCCTGAACACGGCAAGCCAGAGCACCGTTTGGCCCTCCCGGTTTGGAAGATCGATCTTAACACGAGAGTGTTGAAGGAGCTGGTCCACGACCGCAACTGACCCTTTCTCCACGCCGTACCACAAAGCACATATGCCGTTTTCGTTTCTCATATTCACGCGCGGCTTTCCTTTGCGCAGTAGGAGATCCGTAACCAGCTCTGAGCCATGTTTAGCGGCCATCATGAGAGGAGAGAGACCATCGACCATTGCATCTACGTCGGCTCGGTAGGAAAGCAAGGTCTTTGCAAAGGGGCGATCGTTGGTTTTGGCGGCCCAATGAAGCGCAGAACTTTTTTGGTGCCTGATATTGTATTTGATCAGGGCTAGGCGTAGCTTGGGATAGAGTGTTGAATGTGTACGAGCAAGAGTAGAAATATCGCTTCCCTGCAAGGTGCTGGCTATGATCCAAAGGATCTCTGTTGGGCAGTCGAGAATATTAATCTGCATGGCATTGTCAGCATCTGGAAGGCTTCAATCATTTCAACTCTTCATACCATGATTTTAGGCGCTGGAGTCCAGCTAGTGAAAGGGGACAAAGCGTGTCGCTTAGATGGGCTTTGTTGGTTCGAAGATGACGGGTGATGGCAATGATTGAGTGTTCTTGAGTTAAGAATCCAGGCAAAAGCGAGATGACGAGGTAAAGGAGAAGCTTAAATAACACTGGTGGCCACCGGCCCAGCATCAGTTTTCTCCTACCTACTGACGTAGCAACGGGCTAGTGGTCCTGGGAACGCTGTCTGAGCATTGGGGAGTCTCGTATTCCTGGGAGCGTCTCCTGGCTTCTGAAATGTTGCTCGGCTCTATGGAGACCAGATCCATGGGAAACATGATCTTTATGATTGAGATTCTACGGCATTTGTGCATTTAAGGGAAGGTCCAGATTTGGTCCAGCTAGAATAAAAGAACAACCCCAACTATGATGTAGGCACCAGGCGATGACGTTACAGACCCTAAGATGAGTTTTGAATGATCTGTCGATCCATAGCTGACCGATCTAGCCTGGGATGTTAACTCCAGTGCTTGCGACCTGCTTTTATGTCAAGACAGTCCTAAACGGCGAGTAAAGCAGCTTACTGATTTGTCCGATTCGGGCATCGCACATTGATTCTGACTAGCAGCATCCAGATAAGGTTCTTCCAGTGCACATTTATATGGCGATCAAACGCACTGGTTCTGTATCATGGTCTTCATCTACAGGAACATCGAAATATACTTGATAACGTGTAAGCGCTTGAGTCCTACTGGCGGTGTGGTCTGTCACGTGTGTGGTCTAGCCTTCTTAGATTAGGCGCAGTCTGCCCAGCAGAATATCTACTAGCAATTGCTTCGAGCTTTAAGCACAATTACACGACCAAACCCTTGGCTGATATGGCTAGGCTCTGGTGGTAGTGCTGTAGTACCTGTATGGAAGCATAAGCTGTGTTTCGCATACAAGTGCGATTGCATACAACAGAGGCAACAAATTCGTAAAAGGTGACCTCAGATATATATAATGTGTAGTATGATTTGAAGTTTCAATCACGAACCTAGAGAACATGGCTGTCCACGGCCTAGGCGAGCCCTTCGCGCTCGCTACCTCCTTCTTATATGCCATAAATCTACCACCAGCATTTTCACATGTAAAAACGCGTCCTTTGCACGGTGATACCCGCGTTGCGATAGACGCAAAGTGATGTTTCCCAAAACGGGGGTTCAACTTCGGATCCACTCAACAGCACCCATTGGCCAGAGCGCTAGCGCTCTTTAGTTAACGCGAACACGCGACCACATTGTCAGTCAAGCCACCTCGTCGCGTAGCGGAGCCTGCGATATTCCTAGCGCCATGCTGTCTATGCTATCACCAGATTCATCTTGCCTGCATCCATGCAAATTTGGCCTGCTCCGCTCCTGGGCTTGATGATCCTGCAAAACCTGCATAGCTTTGGTGATCCCATTTGTGACACGAACCAACTCGCCTTCTAGGTGAGTTGCTCGAGATGAACTATTCTCCAACTCGTCCTGAAGCCGACGAATTTTGGCGTGAAACGTGCGATTCTCGCCGAGGGACTCCTAGAGATAGATGCTCGTGCGGTCAAGCTCGTTCTTCATTTTATGATTGGCGCATTCCAGCTCGCGGATCTTTGCCGTGAAAGAGCCGCTTTCCTCCTCGTCACTACGGGCTGGCCCGAACTACATTCAAACTTAGCATTGTGTTGGCCTCAGACAACTGTAGGGATCGCAAGGCTCACCTCTTCTTTCGGCGGGTGGTCCCGTTCTAACTGGGCAACCTGTAGCGTCTGCGGAGTAACTGCCTCAAGCGACCGGCCTAGTTCCTCGCAAATGGACCTGTACAGGCCGACACTTCCACCGCCCAAGTTGGACTGCAACAGGCTCTTCTTGGATTCCGTTACCGACCAAGCGTATCCATCCCCAGCCGATGGCTGTAGACGGACTTGGCTGGGAGCGACGACAAGGCCAAGTCGGTCATCTGACGCGGATTAATTTCGCTCATCAGGCGGAGGGAAAAATGATGACATACGTATATGGGCTGCTAATGCCTCACGGCACTGTTGTCTGAAGAAGGCGCGCTTTTCATTACTCGTGAGAACCATGATTGTATTTGATCTGTCAAACAAGGCTCACACCGTTGATATATATTCAAGTTAGAGATTGTATGCCTCTACGACTTATCGGTTGAAGACTATCTGATTGTCGTTCAAGCATGTACACCCCAGTGGGGCCAACCGGTTACGGGTGACCACAGTTGACCGACCGTTGGAAATTGTCAACTGGCTATGAAGTTCGGTCAGCGTTAATTTAACCCACGACAATTGTATTAGCAATAGTCGTCAGATTTGTGACCATGACCTGAAGAATTGACTCTTCCGACCATGAGTCTCTTTCGACCATGAGTTCTCATACACCATTTCACCCTAGATCTCGGCTTATGTTTTCTAGCTTCGCTTCTGCCGCTTGCTAGACGAGTCGGGCAGCCCGAACCACGCTGGGCAATGCGGCTGCAGGATTCGGATTCTGCCCCGCTGGAAAGATTGGCTTTTTGGGGGGGAGAGGGTGGAACCCCGTAGATGGCTGATATTGTGTTCTCAGCGACCGTAGGAAAGTATTGTGACGAACAATCCAAGTGAGTGAACTCCACCAATTTACTTCCTTGGCCTATGAGCCGCTGAGCGCAGCCACATGGAGCATGTCCGCCTGGACAGATGACTAGAAAACAAAGGGAGTAAGATGCTTGGAATGAGCTCAGAGGATGGCTGACAACTTACACACACACACACACACACACACACACAATTCATTAACGCCCGGCGGCTGAGCCGAAAGGGCAACTATCACTGATCTAAATGTACATGCCTTAGCCAATGCTGTGCCTCCTTGGAGCCCATACAAAATTCCTTTCAGTGTATGTCATCTCAAATGTCAATATCTTAGCGGGTCCTTGTGGGTTAGTGTTGTTAGTAGACTTGCTTGAAGGCGCTTCTCCAAGTGTTCAACATCCTATCCTCGGCAGTTGAAGCGCGTCTACCGTCTCTGGCACAAGGTAGTTGGTGGGGGTTCGATTAGGGTTGAGGCGGGGTAGGGTTAATCTGTGTTGGTCGACGCGGTCAAGCGGTGTCGAGTCGGCCCGTGGCGATTGCAAACCGTATTGTGGCTCGCACTGCTTCAAAATTCGGCTTCCAGTTCTGGTCATCCAAAGGCGATTTTCCGCCTAGGAAAAAAGATATGTTGCCTCGGTGAGTATGGGTACATTGCAGCATTTCCGTCCGGTGTGTGGTCCACCTCTGACATCGAAAGAGGAAGTGCTCCACGGTCTCTCTGGCTTGTCCACATGCGCATTGATCTGACTCTGCGACATTGATTCGATGGAGATATCCGTTGAGTCTAGCCATGCCAGTCCGGAGTTGGGCCAGCGCGCTCGCTTCTTTCCACGATAATCGATCATACAACTGCCGGGTATGTTTTCGTGGGAGTGCTGCATCCACTCGTTTGGAGTGTTTCCCTACATTCTCTGGCAGGCAATTTTTGGGGACTGGTTGGGGTCGTGAGATGTTCAGTGTTGTCGACTTCATCCGTGGGACCTGCGCTTGCGGGGTAGCATCCTCTTGCGTCGCGGCCCGAGCCTGCTCTTTCGCTAGGCCTAGCAGTTCATTACCTTCGCTGGTCGGGACCCAACAGATGCTGATGCGGTTCTCGTGCTTCCATAGTCTCTTGATCAGCTTGTATGTTTGGCAGATGTGTTCCTGGCCCGATTGTTGTCGAGGATTCTTCAGCGTGAGAGCCGCGGCTTTGTTGCTCGTGAGCAGCGTGACCCTGCACCGTTTCAGTCCTCGTAGCGTGCCCAGTGCGTATGCCATTGCTGCCAATTCGCCGGAGTATGGGTTCTGCTCGGTCCTTGCGCCCAGCGTGACGGATAAAGTTTTCAGCCTCGGTTTTCGATACCGAGGTGGCTGCTTCTCAATCGCCACGCCAAATCCTACCATTTCATTCCGCGCCGAACTGCTGACCGCGAATCGCATGGCTCCGCCCGCTTCGGTCTGTGTCTCCGGTACATCATAACTATCGCTCTGCACCCGTTCTTCCCACGGTGCCAGTGTGAATGGATTGATGGTTTCCAGGGTTTCCATCTCAATGGTCTTCAGCGCGTCGGCGACCTGATACAAAGGCGAACGGTGGTATCTTCTGAATTTCTTGATCTGAGCAGTACTCCTGCGGAGGGGATTAGTTACCGGTAGGGTGTGCATATCGGTCCACATCTTCGCAGCTCGTCTCCAGAGCCGGTGTTGCACCGTGGCGATGTGAGCCTCCGCTTCCGCTACGCTGGTGGCAACTGTGAGGAATGTCCCGACAATCGCTTGCGCTCCTACCCTTTGCACTCTGTTGATCGGCCCGATGTTCTTATTCTTGCATGCGTGCATCCAGACATTGGAGGCATAGTCCACCACCGGGGCCACGGTCGACGTGAATAGCTGCCGCGCTGTTGCGGGGGATAGATCCCGAAGCCGCCGAAGCTCCATCGCCGCCTCGAGTCCCTTGGACGCTGCCCTCGCGATATGTTCCCTGTATTTGAGTCTCGTGTCCATTATGACGCCAAGAACCTTGACATGGTCTCTTGGTTCAACGGTCTCTCCCTTGATAGTGAATGGCTCCAAGTCCAACTTGTGCGCCTTGGGGGCGAAGTGTATGATGGCAGTTTTCTCTGCTTCAAAAGTCGCTCCACTTCTTCTTTCCCAGTCGAGTGCTTCATTGACGATTGTTTCAATACCGTGCCGGTTGCTCTGCGCAGTCGGTCCGGTCACCCACGCGGTAAAGTCATCCACGAAGGCACTCGCGCCTCCCTGGCCGTCGAGCTGTCGCTGTACGAGATCTGCGTTGAAGAAGAGGAACAGGATCGGGGACAGTGGAGAACCCTGAGGCAGTCCAGCCTGTGGGAGGCTTTGGGCCTCAGATGCTTGCCCATTGATTTGGATGGTCGCCGTTCGCTCCGAGCAGAACTCTTCGACCCACCAAAGCAGGACCTCCGGTATACCTCGCGCTTTCATCCTCTGGAGCAATCGCTCCTTACAGACCCCATTGTAGGCTCCTTTGACATCGAAGCTGATCAGGCTCAAGACCCGTCGGCCACGCCATGCCGCGTAGATTTGCTCTTGCAAAAGTAAGAGAGCTTGCTCCGCTGACCGCTGCTTACGAGCCCCAAAGTGGCTGGTCGGAAGTAGGCCGTAGGTTTCCACCGCGTGTGAGATTCTTTCTGCGATGGCTGATTCCATCACCTTGCCCAGTGTCGCGAGGAGTGAAATCGGCCTCCAGGCCTTCGCAATGGATCAGAACCAAACTCCATTCAGAGAAAATGTGATTGTTCGTAATGAAACTGCTAGGATCTTATATAAGTGACGAACTTCTACATGGATCTTAAATTTGAAGGCGCAGGATGGATTCAAGCGATGGTGATGATAAGTTATCTTGATGTTGCGATGGGGGATTGATGGTTGGCCTCTTATGTCAAGGAGAACAACAAACTAATCATGCCCGATATTTCTGATCAGAGGATTCAAGCTACTACAGTAGGTATAAAGGAAACCGGGGGAGAAGAACAGAACAGAACAATAAGGAACGAATGGGATGGATGGATGAGGAGAGACGCCTCTCCATCCCCCTCGGAGGGGCATTAGGCCCAAAGGGGACTACCCATCCCCAAAGGCGTCTAACAATTTCCATTGAAGTGGGACCAATGGTTGCAGCACATTGTTCACCAATGAGCTTTAATTACAGCGTATACCGTGCACTCGTCTTGCCAGTAATCGTGTACGCCGGCATTGATGATCGATGGACGTCCGAAACCGGGAGCAGCCTTGAAAGTTGAGCAGCGCCTGGTTCTCCTGTTGAAGGTAGCTACCTCGCATTTAGTTATGGAGGTGCAGAATTCTGCGCACTGTCGTAGTGTATCTTTGTAACTAGTCGGGCCAGCGACACCCCACTTACGGCCGGCCTTATCAACAAGCGGCATCACTCCTTCGATATATTTTCAGTACAGTCAGAATCCTTGAAAACACTTAGGTACTTACTAGTCGTGTAGCCCATTCTATACTTAGTTGAACCATCGTTCAAGAAGTGCCCACTATTCTTCCGGTTACCTGTTGCTTTGTTAGCATTCTGAATGTGATTGCGATTGCACAGGGCCAATAAAGAGCCAAAACCTACACATCCGGTCTGATAGGTCAAGGCCATCCTTATCAGAAGGAGGCTTTTGCACAGGCTTGGAGGGAGCGGGATTATTTTTCAGTTTTTCCTTTTCAAGCATCGTTTTAGATTCCAGTAGTTCTTTTTGAACCTTCTCCTTGTCCTTTTGGCATTTCTCTTTATCGGCGTCGGCGGCCTGAAGCTTCTTGTTAAGGTCGGAAATTTGCTTCTCACATTCAGCTTGAAGTGATTGCTGGAGGAGCGATTTGTCGCTGGAACACTTCTCGTCGGCATGTTTCTGGCATGTGTCGATTTCCGCCTTAACTTGATCTTGACAGCTGTGTTCAAGCTCGGCTTTCAAATTGTTCATCTCGTCGGTACATTGATGGTGAATATCCTCCTTTTGAGAATCACAACCAGCATCGCAGGCAGTCTGGCACTCCTGTTTTGCCTGGTTGATTTCTTCTTGGCAGTCTGGGACAGGTGGAAGATCGACAATAGGGGGTAGAGGGGTGACCACCTGTCCAGCCCGTTCTGTGTTGACCAGGATCACCCATTGCTTAGAAGGATCGGCGTGAAGCTGAAACGCACCCGTAGACTTCCAACATGCCCCACCGTTTCCTAGAGGCTGCCAAGAGGAGGCATGGCATGTGGTGTCCGCAGAACAGGCTTTGGCACATTCATAGACGTTTGAGGCAGGCACAAATATAGGGCCAAAGCTTTCAGCAAAGGAGTTGCATGTGTACTCATAGAGCACACCACCAACTGAAGCCTGACCGGTTCCGGAGCCTGCACAGCAGGAGGCTTTGTTGTCCGACGTAGCAGCATTTGGATCAAGACATGGTTCGTTGGTAGCCCATGCCCCTGCGAGGTGGAGGGAAAGAAGGAGAGACAATTTGAAGGCCATAGCTCAACAGATTGAAGGTTGTTGTGAGTGAGCAGAGTGCCATGGATCAATCCTGCCTTTTAAGCTGGAGGGATAGACCAGCAATGACTATGACATGAAAGTATACCAGGGCAAGAGCCGAAGAATGTTACACAGGACAAACCTAGGCGTAAGGGACAAGAGAAATCCCTCATAGTAGCTGGGGACTTTTCCACTAATGCTGCGAGGACATAGTGAGATGCCGTAATTGACGTGGACTTACCACTCCAAATCTGGTTTACCGGTAGGCGTAGTGAAAGATTATTGGGCTAAGGAACGGCCCGGTGAGCTCGTTCAACCTTGAGCCCCTTGCGTTGCTGCCGATCCTTATCCTGTAGCTCACAAGCGTCAGGGCTTGTTCTTCGTTCAATGCGTATCGTGTCATTTCCCGGCACGATCGTTGGCATGGGCATTGTTACTTCAGGGTACGTTTCTATGAAGTCAAAATCCATCCCCAAATGATTCATATTGTAAGCGCACAATTCTGTCGGTAGATCTCGCTTGTAGACTAGCACAACTTGAGGTAAGAGCAAAAACGAAAATACCACTAGAGGAATCTACATGCTACATTATCATCTAAGTGCGGTGACGCAGAGAGGCGTTTCATGGGGATTACGCAAGATGTAGTACTGATCCACGGCGCAGACGCTGGACGCATATTTGCAGCATGCACCAGATGTTACACAATCGGTAGCGTACGAGCGCACCAGCCGACAAAAGGTGATAGATTGCCTCGGCGTACGTATTTTTCCTCATCGCAAAATAGTGTTGCGGTCTCGATAGAGTGCGGAGTGCCGGCATATCGCGATATGGCAAAACAGGCAAACCAGCCGCTAGGTGCCGGGGCTCACGTCACGTTGCATGCTCTATCGGTCTGGCAACAGGATGCGTCATTGATGGCAATTAGGGATAATTTTTGGTGGCCTTGGAAGTACATAGCATTATAATATTCCCTGCCGCGTCGTCGTAAAAATACCTAGGCGTCTGGAAATAATGCCCCGGAGATCGGACAACGCAATGTGGACCTGGAAATAGACGTAAAAAGAAAAAAGAAGATAAGAGGAAAAGAAAGAGGAGGAGAAAAAGAAAGCACAGTAAACCTATTCTCGCTTTTAACCGGCACTTCATAGAAACAGAAAGCCGGGCAATCTAATTCGCCCGCAATGTACGGTCCTTACGAATTCTGCTACACGTTTCCACATTCGACGATGTTGTACCTACAGAAGTAGTCACTGGGGATGATGTGAGGTGGCAGGCTGAAGAGGCCATCAAATTGCGGACAGACTTTAACATGGCCGGCAGGTTGCACAGTTTAGCTTGCTTCCCGACCACCCTTGCATGGACAAGGATACCCCATAGTCTGATCGCCATCTGCGTTTTCCTATGCCCTAGTAACAGTGTAGTACTGCATGTCTAGAGCGATGCCAAGTCTCTCTCAACGCAGTGGTTCCGGTGGAGTAAGAGAAAGATTTGACATAGAATGCAGTCGTCACTTGACATGTCTCACAGCGAAATGCGCTACCTGCAGGTGTACTACCAACTCCTCAACCCACAATTGCCGCAATGCTAGGAGTATAGGATTAGCTCTGAGATTATCGATGACGACGATATGAGATTAGGAGCTACCGAGAGATATAAATCTGGGCTACCTGCCGCTGTTCTCGGCATGCCCCATCCCTCCACCACATCTCGAGTCTCGATAAACCATTCCATTAGCCAATCCAGTAAACAGCTACGACGGCAATGGGCGTAGCGTCAGGCGCTCTCCTTTTGGCCCTCGGGGTCATCCATGTTGCTGGCCAGGACAGCAGCTTGCCTTTAGTTCCCCAACTGAACACGGTGAGTCTGCAACAGTTGGCAAATAACGGCACGAGCGCTGCTGTGGCGCATGCCGCTAGCTACAAATCAATCAGCCTTGAAGACATAATCCCACTACAGGATGCCAATGGCAACACCAAGTGCTGCCCGCGAGGAACCTTCTTCAACGGAAATGAATGTATCTTCCTGAACCATGCGGTCTGCCCGCGGGGAACCACCCTCGAGGGGAATATCTGCATCAGCACCATTCCTCCCTCCTGTCCTTCCGGCCTTCAATTTGATGGACATATCTGTATCTCGACCTCCCCGCCGAATTGTCCACCTGGCTCAATCTTCCATGACACCGCCTGTGTGGCAAAGCAGACACCGAGTTGCCCACCTGGGCACTCTTACCACGGTGACAAGTGTGTGCTTGACCAGCCTGCGGCCTGCGCCCCCGGCTCTAAGTTTCAAGATGGTAAATGCCTTTCCTCCCAGAAGCCTGTTTGCCCCAACAATCTGAAACTCGTTGGTACGGCCTGCGTCGACGCCAACCCGCCGCTCTGCCCCCTGGTACATCCCTTATCAATAGTCTCTGCGCTACAACCTCTCCTCCTACTTGCCCCACTGGGCATCAATACAGCAACAACGTTTGCATTTCCAGTCAGGCCCCGTCGTGTCCCCCCGGCACAAATTTCGAGGCCGGGGCGTGTCGCGCGCAGACTCCGGCTCAATGTCCCCCTGGTGCAGTTCTGGATGGCAACATCTGTCGCTCCCCCGACAATCCAAACTGCCCTCCTGGGTCACACTTTGAAGGCTCGCTGTGCACTTCGCGGACTACACCAACCTGCCCTCCTGGTCAGAATCTATCCGCCGATTCTAAGACCCAACAGGTGCGCTGCTGTATTGCAGGGCTCACTTGGGATAGCGCAGCCTCGATCTGTGTGCTGATACCCGCCAATCCTGACTCTTGTCCTCCAGGGACCTCTTACAATGGTCAGCGGTGTGTCTTTACACCTACCGTCGAGCCTTCCTGTCCTCCTGGAACAACATTGAAGGACGGCCAGTGTTCCGCTTCTACCAACCCCGTATGTCCCTCCGGGACCACGTTCAACGGCAACAGCTGTGTGACATCGCGTCCACCATCCTGTCCAGCGGGCCTTACTTTCGATGGGAAAGTCTGCGTCCACCCGTCCCAACCGAGCTGTCCTCCGGGTACCACTCTCAGTGGAAACAATTGTGTTTCGAGCACCCCTCCTGGTTGTCCACCAGGCACCGCCCTCACCGGTGGATTTTGTGCGAGCTCACAGCCTCCAGTGTGTCCTCCCGGATCCACCCTCACCGGCCAAGTCTGCGTTTTCCCGCAGCACCCCACTTGTCCTCCTGGGTCTACGCTGGATGGTGAAAACTGTGTTACTCCTCAGCCGCCCACGTGTCCGCCCCAAACAGTGTTCGACGGCACTTACTGCATCACTAGCCATCGGCCAACCTGCGCTCCTGGATTTACGTTTAACGGAAACCGCTGTGTTTCGGAACAGCAGCCTGGTTGCCCACCTGGCACTACATTCGATGGCACGAAATGCGCCTCGAGCAAGCAGCCAGTCTGTCCTCCCAATACTACGTTTGATGGTACCTCTTGTACCCACAACGTCCAGCCCGACTGCCCCACCGGTCTTGTGTTTAATGGGAAGAACTGCGTTCACCAAAACCCGCCCTCCTGTCCTCCTGGTACCACATTTGACGGGACTAAGTGTGTGTCAGATAATGTCCCGGGTTGTCCGCCTGGGTCCAAGTTTGACGGCAAGGACTGCATAAATGAGAACCTACCCAGCTGTCCACCAGGCACCCAATTGAGCGGCGCCAATTGTGTGAGTACTCAGCCACCTAGCTGCCCACCTGGTACCCGCTTCGACGGTCGAGTTTGCGTTCAGGAAAGCCCACCCGCTTGCCCACCTGGCCAGGTGATGATCAACAACACCTGCCAGCAAAAGGAGGGTCCTGGCTGTCCCCCTGGCACCACCTTTGATGGCACTAGGTGTACCACCGTTGTTCAGCCCGAGTGCTACAGTCTCGATGTTTGTCCTCCTAGTGCCGGTCCCATCCCATTCTCCTAAAGTAAGCGTCTTACGTGTTGGCTATGGCTGTGGTAAACGACTTATTTTCCTTGATTCATCACTAAGCTATGGCAAACTTTGGTCTGGTCCTACTCCACTCTCTCTCATGTTCGTGCGCCAGCCTTTCTTGCCGTGTCATGAGTCGACGAAATGTTGTCTCCCAGTAATGTAGTGTCAACCTCTGTTTACTACTCTTGGGACTGTCGATTTTAAATCACTCGCTCGTTTGAACCTTTTCTTTCGTTCTTTTTAACCCCAAATATAGTACTTCTTCAAGCTCAAGAAATAAGATATTAGTCAAGCCATGGAACTTGGACTTTAGTAGAATAAAGAAGATATCGATATTCAGCATTCCTAGGCGAATAGCTCTTAAAAGACTTTGTAGTCTAGTATATCGTGGAAAGCCCGACATTGAAATTACAGGCGATTTTGGTCACGTTTTCGCCACACGTGGTCTCCATCCTCGGTCAGACAGAACACACAGTGTGAGACTCAGTAGCATCAATTGTTGGAGAATAGCACAGATATTAGCAACCGACGCCAGAATAGCCGGTTGGGCCCGGCGAAACGCACCATGGAACACTCTTCGTTCGCAGCATTGTGGAAGTCACAACTGCTGCACTGGCTCGGGGTTGGTTGACAGGCGCAATGGCGGGTCTTGTCTGAGCCGATGAGGTGACCGGTCAGTGTTCTCTGATGCTGCAGGGCGTCGCCTGGAGTCTGACGATGTCTGATGCTGGCCCGGATGAACAATAACTGGTGGAGAGGCCATTCTGCAGCCATGTGGTACTCGCACCTGGTTGCGGACGGCTGCTTCATACCACTGCTGACCAAGTTGCTCTGCCTGTCGTTGCCGACGCCATCTCACGCAGAGAAATTCTTTGGCAACATCACAGAGCTTCGATTGCAAATTTTGACAGGCCAAACGGCTCTCAGTCGAGAGTGGTCAACTTTTGATGGCCTCCAGCTTCTAACCGTTTCGGGTCATCACCAAGGCTGCCAGCTTGAGCCCTTCCTCATGACATACTGCAAGGTTGGCTTTGCCGTGTTTGGATTGTGCCGAAGCTGCAAATCACAGGCAGAATTTGAGCACAAAAGTTTGCAGAGATGACTTGGCCTGTGTTCTTTTCATATTTGGTATATCCTAAGGTCCGACAGCGCTGATGCGGTTCCTTAGGTCTGGTACGATGATCGACACGCAGCCACTTTCATCTCTTTTATCTTCGTAGCACGGCGGGAAATCGAGACGGTTTAGTTCGAAATGTTCCAAGATGGTGTCCTTCCTATCTCACGTTAGCGTGGTCGAGAGCAGCCGGGTTCACCTTACCAGTTCTGATACAGCCCTCGATATGCAGCAGAAGGATCCCGGTTTTGCACGTAACTCGGAGAGATAGTATGACACTCATCTAACACTCCAAATTCCGAGCATCCTTGTACAGTATGTCTCGATTGCCTGCACGTTCGAGTTGCTCGCTCGCTTGTTTCTTCACCTCATTTGGCAAATAGTCTACGCTCTCGCAAGCAGAATCACTTGCTGGTAGGCCCATCAGAGCAGAGCATGTAGAGGAGTCGGGCAGGTTTAGAACGGGCCCTGCATATCCGAATTGTTGGGAATTGGCTAGGGCTTTTATAGATGGGTAGTCAGTCAATGATGGTCACGTGTGAGGCCCAGTGGCCCTCCTGCTTCTGATGGTTTGGAACCAATGAACACTTGCCCCTCAATTTAAACGCGACTTATCAACCGTTCAAGTCCGATTTTGGCCCGTCCTATACATGGACTACCCGTTTATCATATCTCTCGGTCATTGTGTCTTTGCACCGTCATGTTATATTTCCAATCATCAGATAATTGCACCTGGTTTCAGAGTGACTATTAGGCACTTTATTGACTGTCAATTAGAGAGCGTAAAAGGGAAGAAACGGGGAAAAACGATATTAACCTAGCTCTCAAGATGCAGTCTATCATCTGACCATACGACGCTATGGGACGGCGAGCGAACTCGGGAGAGCGTACAATCAACTTTCTTACGCCGCCAAGTATGGGCCGTGCCGCAGACTACAATCTTCATCCTTTTGCGAGCTTTTAAGTGAGGAACGACAGATTAAGGACATGCGTTGAATGCGCCAAGGAATACCTTATGGTGAACGTAAGGTCACGGCGACGATAAAAAAATAGCATCGGGAGCCCCAGTCGAAACATCATCTCTCGCATTGTCCAAAATAATGCCCGCCATCTCTCGTCAGCCAACGCGCCGCCGGGGTGACGAACTCGAAGCCATGCCCTTACTTGGTCGCCGCCCTAACACGCGACCGTCGCGGAAGCCTAAGGGCGTGAACAGCCCGGCTGAATCAACATTGAAGCGAGACCAGCCTACACTTCGACTGCGGCTTCCGCAGAGATGCTTGAAACCAGAGACGTGGTGGACGTCTCTTACCGCGTTTGGTGCACGTGATGATATTTCTGAGCACATGCTGGAACACGAGAAAGCCATTGCCGCGGAGGAAACCCGACAGGAATGGACGCGACGTCTGCGGCCCATGCCGCACCGACAGAACCCACCAGCAAAGAAAGGAACAGAACGAAGAAGGAGCTAGCGTTGTTCCATCCTATAGTATCTGGTGGACGAACCATGCAGTGAAAGGTCGAACCTTCAACCAATAGAGGAAACTTTTAGTTTACAGTACTGTGGCACAGTCGCGGTACAGACTGAATCCAGAGAGTTGTATGGCATTTCCGTTTGAAGAATTTGCACGTTGTCACTTAGAAGATGTAGCCATTGGTAACGCCCTGGACACTCAGCTCCACACATACATATTTTCCGTCTAGGTATATATGTACACACGCCCGAAATCCGTTTCGCCGCTTAATCTCTTTGATGATTCGGCTTATCCTGTAGGGTCAGTCATCAAATAGACTATCGAAATGAGCCTACGTATTTAAACTTGAAGCAGCTGCGCTATATCTCCTCCACGGGCGGACCAGTTTACCGAAAGTGTTCTCTTCAATTGGTGCTTTTACAATATCTATCTCTTTGTACCATCTATGTGAGCTACGTCATTGTAGATCGACCTTTTAATGCCGCTTATGGAAGGAATTTGGCTCAACAGAGAATTACGGTAGAATTTTGATTGGTAAATATAGAGGCAGATACACTAGCTTCGCACAGAGTGACAATATAAAAACAAAAGTTTTATCCCGGGTCAGTAAGAGCGACTGATGCCGGAACTTGTTGCTTAGAAACATGTACAGTATCCCACCACCGGAAGAATAGAAATTAGTATCTGTACTCAACAATTGGTCCTGATTTTCCGTTTTTCAGGATTGGCTTGACTGGTGGACACCCCGGTGTTTCAATAGTGAACTGCCATGTCTTTCCCTGATGCCTAGAGGATGGGAGGTTCAACACGCAAATGGGTGTAAGGGCACCTCGCTGGGAGATTGATCCTCCCACGCCAACAATGTTTCGACTTGCTAGCATGCAAATATTTCCACTCGAAGTTCGACCGAAGGGGATTCTGTTCAAACAACTTTCGGGTAGTTTTTCCCTTCAACTCCATTATCTCCGCGCCGAAGACTATGTCTTTGACATTGAGTTTGATTTTAGGAACGGTGATTTTCTTGTTAGCTGTATTATACCAGCTGAGCTTTGGCAGAGTCACTTCGTGATTTTTTTCGTCATAGCGATGGTCCGTTCGTAGACTTCGACGTAAGGACGTAACGCCGGCGTAGCGGGTGTCACCAGACCAGTCGTTCGCCCGAAGCACTATGTAGAGCGGTTTCCCTCCTTTCTTTGCTTGGCATGAATTTGTAACAGTTCGGAGGTTAGCCCCAATGAGTACGGGTTCGGAGCCACAGTTAAGAGCCATTTTAATCCAGGCATCATCTTTGAATATCGTCCTCCAGAGGCGATGGGATTCATCTTCGTCAATGAAAGATAATGCATTTGCCGCTTTCTTTGCCTGGAAAGGGTCCAAAGACCGGATAATATGGTCGAGAATTTCCCATGGAAGGTTTGGCATCGTGGTTGCGATGACGCCTGTATAAACGTACAGATTAAGCTTTTGTTGCGTGAACTGTTTCGGCCTGGGGGTTTTACTCTTATATAGTAGACCGCCACGCGTTTCTAGGGGAGCTTCTCATTTATGGGCTTTAGGACTCTATCCTCTTTATGTTGTTTTCGTTGATTCGAACCTCAGAGTGGCAACTGGGAAATGCTTAAGGATAATCCTGTATTCTGCCACGTGCGGTTACATTCCACGCTTGGGCCGTTGAACGGTAGACCGTAATGGCCATTGTACTATATTGCGGCATATTAGGATAAAATAACACTGCAGCCCTCAGTTCGATGCGGCTTGCTCAATAATTCCTCCTCACTTAAAGCCTTGGCGGTGGGACCAGAAAAGAGTGGCTATATGGGCGGAACATGGAGTGAAGGTTGAAACCCGGTCGAACCCAAAGTAGCTGAGGGACTACTAAATTACTACGGTGACATTCGTCTGATCATGCCCCACCATCTACGGTGTAGTGAGCAAAATTAAAATATAAAGGGACACTGGCTCCATGACAGAGGAATCACTATCAGCCATGGAGAATCCCAGCAAAACGCCAGAAATGACGGATACACAAGGAGAGGCACCGCTGTACACACAGTCAACTTCATCCGAGGAGCCCCCGCTTCCTGGTGTTGCAACCCCGCTGCCGGTAAGAATAAGATATGAACAGACAGTACCACGCTGACCAGACAGACCCAAACCCGAGACATAGAGAAGCAGACTTTGGCTGTAGAGCCCTTCCGACCCATACTCGAGGTCTTGAAGCAAATCGAAGAAGAAGATACCGAGCTTGCATTTCGGACTGCACGTCTGGTGGGGTACATTCGGTGTTTGTGGGAGTCTTGCGTTTCCAAACATACAGATATCCAGCAGCTCGAAGAGGAGAACGAAAAACTGCGGACCGGGAACATCCAGCTATGCAACGAGGGAAACCACTTGAAGCGCAGCCGAGATGAGCAAGTAGCTCGCTTGCATACCATTGATGATGCGTTGGATGAAGTACGGGGAAGGCTTATCGGTGTGCTCAAAGTTTGGAACGAACGGTCTGTCGGCGACTTGGCTATTTTGCCGGAAGATGGGTTTCCTCAATGTTAGTAGTTGGCGTTGAACAGGTCAAAGTTGTTTCGAAGCTTTGCATTTCCGCAATGCGTCAAGCAAGTATACGATGATAGCAAGTTTTTGCTAGTCCGCCAATAGATCCCTTGATTCTGTGTCCCTAAACTTCGTTGTCTACCACGGTTGATTGCTCACCGACTGAACTTCCAGCACGCTGAACAGCGTAATTTGACAAGATTATCCAGGTGAGCAGAATGAATAATTGCAGCTGCCAAAGTCAGCAAAGCGTGATCTTCCTCGATGCGGCCAAAATTACCTCCAGAGATAGCAGCCAGCAGCGCAGGACAACTCCTAGGACCGCAACCAGAAGAAGTACAACTGCCAATCCGATCGTGCAAAGCAAAACGCAATATAGCTGTAATCGAGTCAGGGAATGGGCTGTTGTATACCCGTCCATCCACCATAAAAGGAAAGCCAAGCTCAGATAATCCACAAAGTGAATAAAGAGTACGACATCTCGCACCGGGAGAAAGACATTAGTACCAACTAGGGTGGCTGTAATCTTGATCAAGCATGAGGAAAGGAAAAATAGCAGAGAACAGATCATCAACGAAGATGGTGTACTGATGAGGCTTCGTAGCAGGATGCCCATCCGGAGAGACTGATGCGTGGTGGTCAACGTAAGAACCAAGAAATAGCCTTGTAGCACGTACCACCAGTAAGAAGGGAAATACGCTGGCTATACCAAGTATTACCTCTCTTGCGATCTCACTTTTTCCGGCCCAGCTCAGACCCATATAAACTACCAGTAAAACTTCTTTCGGTACAGACACTGCAAGGTCAAGGGCCAAATGTAAACGGTTCGCCCGGACTGCTCGACGAGACAATTCGAAACGGACGAGGCTGACAATTAGCAGTGCTGTAGCTAGAGCTGTGTGCACCGTAGGCGGAATCTGCATGACTGGCTGGCTTACTGGCAACGTGCAAGTATCAAGGGACTAAATTGAACTTATACTCAGGATTACCTGCTACTGGATTAGTTATGATATCATGCATGGAAGACTCAATAACCCTGTTTCGGATCTATAGCCATCGCCCGTAGCCAGATACCACGGAGGCTCCTTTTGGGACCCGAATAAATGCCCCTAGGAACGGGAAGTTTGTTCCTAGGAACCCAGAAGCTCCCGTGCCTTAAACCCAACGTAGGTGATGTCATATCAAATGATACTGGGATGTATTGTAGGGACGGGCTACATCCTCGGAAAATAGTTAAGTAGAAGCCATGGTCGCAAAGAATTGAGACTCTCAAGCCCACAATTCAATCACTGGAAGTGATCAAACGCCTTCGAGGCCAGAAAAGATCAAAATGCCACAGCAGAGGAAACCAGTGGCGTTGCAGAGCCCCTTCCCATTATCGAACGTTCATCGAGGTAAGTCGCTGGAGTCAAAATGACATGACAGTCCTGACTAACATCGGCCCAGACAGACAACATCCAACTCAAAGAGTTGAGGGCATCGTTAGGAGCATATATGCTGAAATGTCCAGATTGCAGCATGAACACAAAGAGGCAATTCTTCTACTGCATAACCATGGCAACATGCTGCGGGCTCTCGCAGATGAAAAAGCCAGTCTGGAGGAGCAAAATAAGTCTTTGTTTGAACATATCACGATCCTTCAGGGAGAAAATTGCGCCCTAGAGCTCAAGAACAACAAACTGAAGTCTGAATTGGCAAAGAAGAGGCTGCAGTACCCAGAGCAGCCTGACGGAAAGCAAGCTTAGAGACCTACTTTGATTAGATCAGATTGACCGGATCTTGTATGAACTCTGAGGTATTCAGATTTACCAGCTTTCAACATTATTACCCGCGAGAATTGCATACGAAGAAAGAAGAGGTATACAGAAGGATTATTGATGCCATGACTGGTCACAGGATAATATTTCGGAGGGAAAAATGCTCAATTTTGTATGTTAGATCAAAGATTATTTTGCTGCGGGGATCGCTCTAACAGGGATTACATGGAAGGCAAACCGCGTATTCAGTCGTTTGAGCCCGCAAGAAACATGCCGCAAGAAACCGCAGCTGACTTATCACCCATGGCCACAAAGCCAACTTTATTGATAGAAAAACAATGGCTATAACATAATACTCATGCGTCTCTATAAGAATAACTGGCCTTCTCTCTAGACTGACAACCAAAAGAATGCCCCCAGTCGGGTCAAAGTGGTATCGATGGATTGCTTACACCTCTCTCCCTAACTTGTATGCCATTTCCGCCGCCATAATTATAGCAGTTTGCTTGATCTATTGGCTTGCACGAGATGGGTGGCGCTGGGGGTGGACAAGACGCCATGTGTTCTTTCGTCGCCCTTTCCGATCGAAAATACTAGTTTCCTGGAGACGGTTTGCCTTCGTCCACCTGCAAAAATGCATGCGTTGGCTGGACATCTCAAATTACTGGCAAGCGCTAATCCTGGCTGTCATGCTGGCGGGGAACATTGTTGGCCTCCGACTTCGAGCCCATTCTTGGGCAGAAGCACAGAAAAGGGCTGGCTCCATGGCAGTCATCAACCTCGTGCCTTTGTGCACTGGTATCAGCTTTGGTCTTCCGGCGGATCTGCTCCATATGGACCGCCAGATGCTCGCGTGGTTCCATCGCTAGGTAGGTCGCATTTGCGTGCTCCATTCTCTGTTACACTGTTCGCTGCTCGTTACCGTCGCCAGAAGGATGGACTTGGCAAACTCACGATACATTATTCCAATAGCCGTAAGTAGAGAATATTCCGAGGTTAAGTGTGCCTAATGCGAGGATCAACATCTCATCAAATATAGGCAGGTTGTGCTCTCGTTCTCTTGATACCGGTTACTTGCGCGGCGGTCCGACGGCGACACCTGCAATTTGCGATGAAATGTCACTACCTTCTTGCAGCAACGGCGATTGGCGCGCTTATATACCACCTGGTGGAGCGACAGTCACTGTATCGGTGGTACCTGGTAGGCGCTATCTGCCTGTGGTTTTTCATTAGTGCTCTTGTCTGCACGATGGCCGCATGGGATCAGAAACCTTGGAGATCGTCCCGAAATAAGGTAGTCATGAACTCTATGAGCCATTTCCTTTGGCTTGACATAGAGCTACCTCTCAACCGAGCGATCCGCCCTGGCCAGTATGTGCAGCTTTGGATGCCAGGAGCCGGCTTTCGCGCTTTCTTTCAGCTTCCTCGGTTCTATATTGCATTCTGGGAAGATGGACAAACTCAAAGAATAGTCCGCATGGTAGCAGAGCCTCAACCCGGGCTGGCGCGAAAGCTGTACCACGAAGCACTGAGATCCCCAGTCAAGCAGTCGGCCATCATACTCGGACCGTACGGACATCCTCTCGATTTCTATCGGTTCGGTACAATCCTCTTCGTGGTAGAGGACATCGGGTTTTTCCGAGCGCTTTCATACATTGAAATGTTGGTGGAGGCCAGCCGCAAGCGAGAAGTAATAGTGCGAAAGCTAGAGGTTCTCTGGAAGCGACGAGTTGGCAAAGATGGTATGTTTCTATCCTGGACAAGTACTTTCGAGTCTGAAAGCCACCTTTGCTGACTGGAGTTCTGACAGAAAATCCATAATAGGTAAATGAATGGATACAAGACCTTTTCAATCGCGACTGGAGATCGTTTAAGGTGAGTTTTCTGCTACTACAGCTCATTCTGTGCGCTGCGATCTGACCGTGCTTCAGATTTTACGATTCAGCATCTACTGCCCGCGTACTCAATCAAGCCCCTAGGAAAACCTTTCCTACGAGCATAATGCAATGCTTTGCTACTTTTACGGCTCGATTAAGATCGAGGAGGAAGTTGCGCGGTATCTTAACAATCAACGCGGAGCCATGGCCGTAGCGGGTGAGCTTCCCAAGTCCAACCTCCATCCACTTTAGTGCGCTGAAGAGCGCAATATTACGGTTAGGGTGCTAACAATCTATGCAGTATGTGCAGGTCCGTCAATAAGTGAGGCTGTGGCGAAGACTGTACAGCCACACGCAGGAAGGAATCTCCAGCTGATCGTTCTCGACCCCGATATGAGCCCTGCGCCGGATGGTGATAAAGATTTGCCCGGTAGCGAGTCTGCAGTTGACAACTAGGATCCAAAACACAGTCTCGGGAGCGGGAGAGGGTAATCGTATCCACTAAGAACAACGAAATCTAGTGGACAACCGCAAGCTACAGTATTTATCGCCTACAGAAATTGACTCGGAAACCGGAAAAGTCGAAAGGAGCAACCACTCGAAGTGGGTGGAAAATAGATTAGCACAGGGGCGCTGAAAGCCTACCATCACAGTCACCGAACTATGAATCGCTACCAGCGTCATTCCGCGCCTTAGCAGCCTAGTTGGTTTCAACACTTCACTTAAATTCGCCTACGCGCACCGCGTGTCGGATCCGCGGCGCCTGCCTCTAGTGGAGGCCTCTTCGATTAACGCGGTTTTAACACAATGGTTGAGTTTTCAGCTCACTGGCAATCGTATCTTCCGCCGGCAGTTCATGTATCACAGGGAGGGCACTATGGAAAGCTTGGAGCCTGGCCTTGTTCGCCGCACAGCCGGTCCGCCTTCGCGAGCAGATTCCTTCTCGAGGGAACATTGATGAATCTTCTAGGTGATTGGTATGATAGAAAGACGATCGCCGGCTATAGCAAAGCTGGCAGCGAAGCGTGCCGATCTCGGGTAGGCTGGTGTGTGCATTTCGTCTCGTAGATCCAGCACACTCCATAGGAGGCACTGAACCGCCTTCTTTTCGAGACGATTTCGAGGGGCGAAAAGGTCTCTTGGTTCTATTGCTTAGTATTTATTAGTATTTGAAGCACGTAAATCATAAGCTCCTCATACCTTGCATCTATCCACAATTTAGTGCCAATAAACCAATTCATAATTATTTGCGCCGAAAGATTAGTTGAAGGCTTCAAAAGGAAGTGAGCCCTAAGTGGCGCTGATTATAAAGTATACGAGAGAATATAGAGCTTTGGCATTAGTTCATGGAAGCGTTTCCACCCTAAGTCAACGTTGATCGCACGCGAACCATATTAGATCCTTGGGATCCAGAAGGACACACGCATAGGTAGTTAGGCGCGAAGGCATATCTTGACCAGGAATTGAACAGGGAAAAATGTCTTTCCGCAATGCTGTACTGTATGCAAACGACACGGTTCAACTACGGTTTGCTTCTTAGCGGTTTGCTTCTTAGCGGTTTGCTTCTTAGCGGTTTGCTTCTTAGCGGTTTGCTTCTTAGCGGTTTGCTTCTTAACGGTTTGCTTCTTAACTGCCGGCTGGGAACCCGGTTGAATCCGCAACTTTTGAGGCCCACAAACGCGCCCAAACATGTAGTATAACTGAATATAATCTCCCATCAACTGAACCACTGCACTATCGGTCCTCAGCTTCTTTTCCCGATGGAAAATAGTTGGTACAATTATTTGCGGGACTTGAGGTCCCCTGTTCAAACCGACCGGTCATTGTCCTCACTGACGTAATTACTGTTCCCGGTATAAAGCAGTCAGTTCCCTAACCCAGCCGTTCATAATGTCCTCGTTTGTAAATCATGCAATCCATGATACTAGCAGCAATGATCACTCTAGCTATAGCTACCGCTGTTGCGGCTGCGCCAAGACCTGAACTTGATGTTCAGCCTGCCATCAACGTAGTTAATTGAATATTCCGTCTCGCGGCTTCGCTGACTAGCTTTAGACGCTTTTGCCTCCTCTTCAACTCATTGCCTGGACACAGCTTAACTGCACCGGATATTTTGGTGTCACCCAATTCACTGACTCGGTTCTGGCACGGAATATCTCCAACGCTTACATTTCTCGCAGTTTTCAACTTAATCGCTCATTGACACAGCAGGAGCAGTTGGATATATCCGTCACGAGTAACTTCACTTCCTGGTACTCCAATAAAGACCAGCTGTGCTACAACAGTGCATCCTGTAGCAACTTTTGGCAGACCTATTACGCCGTGAATGGAACCACCGCATGTTATAACACGCCCCCATTTACCTGTCACCGGTTGTGGAACAACCCAGGATTGCCTATGAAATAGACGAAGAAAGACATACGAAGGAAATAAACAACACCATCATTGCATTCTTTAAGTCATTGCCTACTGATCTGAGTGGCCTCCTAATTAAACGAAATCACAAAGTCATAGGAACATCGAACATCACAGTAGACTTCCGCACTAGCCAGGATTACACACCGATACCCAAATTGGCTTTTACACGATCGACAGCATGAATGTCCATTCCTGAATCAATCCAAACAGCACCAAGAATGGCTTCCACCGTCGTCGCACGAGTGCCATTAGTGATCTCGCCCTTTTGTGCCGGTTGGCCGGTTATAAAGTCGTCCAGCTCACATGCCTCACCTTTGCAGCTCAAATGTTTGTTACAGGCGTTCTTTCGCAGTATGCGATCCCCGTCCTCTGTGTCTAGTCAGAATTCATTACAAATTAGCGATTTCGCAGTTCAACGTGCCGATGGTACCTTCACTACCGTACCATTCGTCCAGAAGTGAAGTGGACAGAACGGAGTCTCCAACGAGTGCCAGACGCTTGTTTCCTTGCAGTGGACGAGTTCCAGCTGGATGCAAAGCCTCTTCTAACAATGGAGTGGAGTTGAAGTGGTAGCCAAGTCGGTTTTGGAGCTCCTCCATTTTTGTTGGAGCTGCTGTCGAATAGTCATCCGAATGAATGGTCTGAAGTTTGACCCAGAAATCCCACAGACCATAGATCTTATGTATCTCAGTGTGGCAAAAGCCACGTTACGAGGTATCTAGTTGGGAGCTGGCGTATGTAGGATGAAGTCATTAATAAAAGGCATTTTCCGTTCACGGATGAGGTAAACCTTGCTTAGGTTGGGTCAACGATTAGGACCACCGAAAATACATGAGAGGCGAATACTGGAAACAGAAAGCCACTATATTGATTGGATCCGAATTGACAAAGGCGAACGAACTGTTGCCACAGAAGCAAACACCCGGAGGAACAAAATGGTGAAACTAATTTCGATCCGCCCTTCACGGCGAGACAGAACACCAGCGGTGACGTAAAGAGTTTCACTTAGAGACAAACGAAAAAAGGCAAAGAAACCGTGTTGGAAAGCCCTATAGGATCGCTGAAAAGCAAAGCTTGGGTCAAAGTTGAAGAATCCCGAGGCAAGCCTTCAAGCACCATCCCCAACCGTCACGCTGAGAACTGGCGACCCACGAAATTAGGACACTCAGATTTCCCAGTTTCCCACTATATTCTGCACGAAAACTTGTGGATCAAGAAATGACATGGACGTAGAAGGGTAAATGCGAGATAATGGAACCGCATCCCACATCATGGAACTGTCCGTGACCTCTACCCGCGGGGATATAGCCAACTGAAACCGTGCTTGTCCAGTGCTTGATATGTTTCCCATAGTAGAATGCTGCGAGACAATGTCACTTATTTGACCACGTATCCTTCGTAAGTTGCCCAGCATTGACTCAACCCGCGGAAGGAAGAACGGATACTCTTCGACAGCCTCCTCAGTCTCCGTACTGAGCTTATTGAGTCGGAGTTCTATCCAGTTCACCCGCTCAAAAAGCAAAAACGCGGATACATAAAGAAAAATATCATCGGCGCACGTGTCATGGGATAACGGATCCGGCCCGGTCCAGCTGAAGGCACAGAAATTCTCATAGCTGGGATAGAAGACACATTCGATGGTAGGAATCCTCTTATCCCCATTCTGAGTATACTCTAAGCATCCGCCGATTGGTTGGTTTGAGCATAGAGAGCTACCATTTTCTGCGGGGCAAGGTGGCGGTGTCGGCATATTGGGAAATTCTCGCCAAATGGACTCAAGATCCAGATCCAAATCATAGTCTAAAGGACCATCAGCGCCGATATTAAGTATGGAAGATAATCCAACTAACCAATTTGCTCAAGTTGTCCCATTATCCTCATGCAGCAACGTTCACGACAAAAGACAGTTTATGGAGGTAGGGATTATGGAAGATTGGTGGTTTCATTGGGTTTATATGTAGAGCAGGATGACTAGCTTGCAGGTTAAGAGAAGGTCCGTTGGAAAGAAGAAGAAAAGAAACAAAACTAGGTCCGAAAGGCCCTTGACCATGTTCAAAAGAGGCAGTGTTACCAAGTGATGGGTTCCCCGGGTATACGTAGAAGAAAACGGTCAATGTTCAATATTTCCGTTGAAAGTGTGCATTGGTGGTGAGGTGTCGGAAATGCCCGCCCCACTCATACTCCGTTGAACTTTTCCACCGGTCGTCCCTGCCGGCGTGGTTCCACGCAAGAACCACAAGACCGGTCACACAGTGCTATTTGCTATTACACCCCGAGCCTTGGTCAGCGGAAGCTAGCGTGCCTCAATTTGCCCCTGCATAAACTCATTGTAGCTCACTTATCTGACATGAGTGTCTGTCACTATTCTGCAGTGTTCCGAGAACGCCCTGGTGTACAGAGAGAAAGGCCTGACGACGATCCCACAGCAGCAGTTCTTGATGATTGCAGCATTGTTGAAGCTTTTTGTTCTCCTCCGCCAGCCATTTTTGTGAGTTTTGCAGGTAGCGACGTTCCTCTTCCAAGCGTATTTTGCCGGCCGACTTGATCGTGTAGCACTCCCACAGACACAGATACAGGTCCAGGAGGTCAACGGCAGAGGACGGCGAAGAGTGAGGGTTTTGAAGGATCTGTGCCATATCGCTAGTTAGGGAGCAGGCTGCGCCGGTCGGAATTGTCTATGTCAAGGTTAGAGCCAGCCATAAAAGAGCAGAGTGAGATCTATCACCTCTTCGGGGCTTCCTGGGATACCGATTGGACTGATGAACTGATCTGGACATTCGCGCTTTCTTTTATTGGCTCGTCCCGATGGGGAGGGAGAAACAGGAGGAACTTGTTCCATTGAGGTGTAGGGAATCGAAAGCTCGTTGTTATTCAGAGTAGAGAACCAGGAAGCAAAGAGTAAGTCTGGATCGGGTACAGAGTGTCTTTTATATCAAAAGCCAAAAGAGCTCGGTACAGTAGACTAGCTTCTAGGGAGATTCCATGCTGGTCACAGAGGATGTTTTCACCACACAGCTGATAAACACGCCCGCATTAATCTGTCCTTATTCACTGCCAGACTCAATAAAGGATGCCTTGCTATGGGTGGATATCCTTGTACTTTCGGCCGATTACGCCCGGTCACGCTCATATAAATGGGGGGCACCAAGGAACCGCGGGTGTGCGTAGTAACCGCTTAACATTTCGCCGAACCTGCTCATTTCTCTGGGAGAGACAAAGCTACAAAGAAATATTAAATCAGAAGGGTGGAGAAGTGTCGGTTTGCGGATTGCTAAATTGATGAATTACGAGTTCTGTACTGTATCTGTTGGACTTGCTTGGATGATGCTAAGACAGGCCTTACGAGTTCATATTATTGTACTGTACGCTTACAGTGAACTACTGTGGACTAAAATGAAGGCGCAAAAGATTCATTTTCTAAGTATGAATAAGAGCAAGGCAGATCACGACCATATGCCACTGCTTTTTTTGACAAAATTAATCATGGGACGCGTTGCGCCGCGTAGCAGTCCGCCGCGAACCACAAGGAAGAATCCAGAAAGACAAAATGCGGGCCTACAACTCGTACGGTGACTCCATCAATCCGCCTCCTGGGCATGCGGACAAAAAACGAGCCCCGTCTACTACAGCACCATCCCAAATCGAAGGGTCACTCATATCTGCCGGACGAAAGGGCAGCCGTGTCGTATCATCGCAGGCAAGGCCTGCAAGCACCTTGCCACCACACTCCTATGGAGAATAGGCACGACGCATTAGAAACTGCTGACTCCGGTATCGATCACCGTGGGAGAAGTCCCCAAACGCGAGGACCTGCAGAGCCGGCAGTCCGTGGGGGCCGAATGCCCACTCAGCAAACGACACGAGTTCCTCGGCCTCTGCGATCGCTGCAGAAGACGCAAGGACTGCCTGCTGCGGGTCCATATACTCGAACTGTGACCTGTCAAAGTACTCATCGAAAATAGGACCGTAGTTGTAGCTATCATTAGAGGCATTCCGGTTCACAGAACCCCAGCACGAACGAGGATGCCGTGAGTACCCTTTGCGCGTCTCATGTAGAAAGGTGGTAATCTCTCGTGGGATGTCTCGGTGAATTCGATCGAGGCCGCTGAACCGCAGATGTAGAATCTGAAGCTGGGAATGCTTGGCCGTGGGTCGAAGGCACAGACGCTGTTCTCATTAGCGGGCACACGTTTACTAGGCGGAGGAAAACTTACTGCCGCAGATGGACTAGCACACAGACCCAGAGCAGACACCTGGCCCAGGTCTACAATGGCAGACAAGTTCGTTACCCACGCGGGTGACACATCCCGATCCTCCTCAAACAAGCCATCAGCATCGATAGGAGCGAGTTGGCGCTTATGGTAGACGAGGCCTTTCAACGTGGACTGGTGATGTCGGATGGCATCCCGGATGTGAGATTTTGACGCCGGGAAGTTAGACAACCTCAGGTGTAGATGTTGCAGCCCACGAAACGAACTTAAGAACCGCACAACAGCAGATAGGCTACGTCCTTCGCTCGGTTCGTGCAGCAGGTAATCGAAAGAAAATTCAAAATGCATGAGTCGGAGCGGCTTTTGTGACCGAGACAGTAATTGCACGAGACGCAGCTGATTCGGGCAGTCGCGCAGCGTAAGCGCTCGCAGGGAATAGAATATCGCATCGTGCTCTGATGAGAGATCTGGAGGCAGGGTCACCTTTGACAGTGACAACGTGGACAGAGCGGGAAGAGCTGTCAGATTCCCGATCCCCGTATCCCCATTCCTTGTCTCACCGGTACCTATATTCCCGACCCCGAGCTCCGATTGCTGAAGCCCAAGGCTCTCCCAGCACAGAGCACGGGCAAAAGCTGATGGAACGAAGCCGATGGACAGATGATCCAGGCGGCGCCAGTTCCGACGGATACACTGTCGCAACAAATCAACCTCGGACGGATGTTAGAGTCCTTCCCACTCAAACGCCGTCAGACAGGATAGGCTAGACACTCCTTCCAAGCGGTGCAATGTTTCCGGGCAGGTGCCGTCAGTGACGAGTGAGAGACGAGCCAGGCGCTGTTGGTACCGACTGAGATAGCCTTCCTGGTCGAGAACCCCCACTGGAACACATGTCCCTAGTCGCCATCTATTGCTAGTCAATCACAGGTCTAGATAGATAGATACCGGCTTATACGAACTCAAACGTGCTCAGTCTATTCGGCTTCAGGTGGGTGAATATCAGCTGCAATTGATCCTTCACGTCATCTAGGAATTGCTGATGTGCCGTCGCCTCGTCCGAGGCTCCTAGTGTAGCCGGGGACTCCGGCAGCCCCGCCGCACGGAAGATGTTGTAGTATGCACATCGATTAAACCGAACAAGGTGGAACGGAGCTTTGATCTGTAGCTGCAGCACGTGCTGGAGATAGTCCGCGGCCCGTGAAGGACCGAAACGGAGAAAGAAAGGGTCGACATTCAACACGTTCAGCGCCCATTCACTTGCTGCACAGAATGAAATGGTACGGTATATGCGAGGAACCAAAACTGCATACAATCTGGACGAGACTCGGCTGAGAACGCGTAGAGTGGTAGCTGACAGCTGGCAGGCGGTCAGTACCGTGACCAAATAAAACACACTGGAACTTACCCAATCTGCGATCAGCATCAGAATCTCACACGGCAAGGTCTCTAGCATTGTAATCTGTGCTCACAACCGCTCTGGACAGCAAGAGCCTTATAAGCACGCATCTATCCGAGCACACAGTCAAGTTGCCCAGACATTGCGCAGAGGATATATGTTCAATTTCCACGGCTCATGCATCGCGTTGGATGGTAAGCTCATTCGGCCAGCCCTTGATAAACAGGCTCAGCGCCGTTTCTGTAACCGCTCTTCACCCGTAGGCCACCAAGTCTTGCAAAACGCATTGCCAAGCTCAATAGTCGTTCGACATGAGCGGCAACCAATCAATTGACCATAACATGGTATCTTCACCAAAATTGGCAACGACAATATGAAAAATTGATGGACCGAGGAGTCGCTGCTCGATACAAATTAACAAGAACGTTCAAAGGGCAGATCTGGTCGGATAAACATGTCGGCGCACGGTTCATGTGGGGCAACGGAACGGGTCGCGGTTGGGACGGTCAGTCGCGGTCGAACCGGTTATCATTGCGGTCCAACTGTAAAACGCAACCGATTGCATTAGATTACCAAAGGGCCATTTCATACAGAATAGGTGATCGTAGTAGGTCAAGCGAGACTTGCGTTGGCCCGGTCTAGACGTCCAACCACCAAACATTAGGCCTTTTGCTTAGACAGGAATTAGAAGTGAAATTTGATCTCTTGCCTTTACGGCACAATGCCAGTGTCGAGCTTTCACTGCGTCTGCGCAACTTTGTCAGCAGGACTAAGACACCAGGTGATAGGGTATATCTATAACGCGGTTGACCTAGCAAAAACCTCTTATGACTACTGTCGTTCAATAGGAGTAGATTACCACTAAAGCGAAGGAGAAGAATACACCCACTCGTGCCGAAACTACACAAGCAGTACGAAGATTCTAACCAATCACTTAGTTTAGAAAGTTCTGCGAATCGGAGATATATATACAGAATGCATCCGATCCGAGGTACACAAGATCTCGGCCATCGCGGTACATTGTAATCAAACAGATGGTGAATCGTTCAGTTTCCAATATAAAGGTGTAGCCTTTTTCTATCAATAATGGAAGGAGTCCGTGGAAAGCAGCGATATGAGAGGTAGCGATGATCAATTCTTTTGCTCCAGCCAGTTTGATCTGGCCCCAGGATGATGGGCGATCGCCCAACTTTGTAGTCTGTCACATCTTCTCTAGATTTTGATGAAGCTCATGCTTTATTTTGAAGTACTGCAGGTAAGAAAATCCTCGAATAAGTGATTGCGTTGTAGACCAGGACTAAATGCATCACATAGAGACTGGGCCGCCAGCCATTCACCGCCCCAATCCTCTCTAACGGACGAAGCAGATAGAACGCAGCGCCAAGAGAATTGCCGATGGCGATTCGACTGAAATGTACCGCTAATGCGGGTGGACTTTGAAGCGTCCCGGTCAGGGCATAAATGGTTGGTATGAGTGACAGTAAGCCCAGTGAAACGCAGCTGTACGGAAACCAGTAGTGAACCGCATAAACACTGGGATCGGAGACCACAAAATCCACTAGGATGCCGACAGCAACAACGGTAAAGGCAGCTAGGTATCCGAGCTGGAGGCAGGGTTCAGCGCGGAACAGCACAACCACCGAAGGAAGGGTGGCCGCCCAGATCAGGACTAAAGTGGCTCCAAACTCCAGCTTTTGCCACTCAGCGGCATCATTGCCCCCGAAAGCGTCTAGAAAGCGGTAGAAGAGGCTGGACAAGCACCAGACGATGACACCTGCGCAAAAGGCAAGCACGGACAGGGAGTCCAGAATACCTCCGGGGGTAGAGGGGAAATGGAAGAGCAGGAAATGAATCACAAAAAGATAAAAGTAAAACAATCCAAAGACATTAATTATGGTGAGAATTGCAAAATCGTGCAGGGACTGCGCTTTTGGGTCAGCCATTTAGGTAGTGGTCGTGTGATTTTTTGGGCGATGGCATGGGGAAGCTGGTCTTTTAAGCTGAGTAGCAAGAGCGAAGCAGCTATTGAATGGAATGCCTCCCCAGTCCGTGTATATTGTCTGGAACGTAACCAACAGAACTTAGTAGGAGAACATCAGAGGGGAGAAAGTAAGATATCGTGCAACGGTTAACAAATGGCATTCACTAATGGATTTTAGAAAGAACGGTTAAGGGTGATTAAGAGAGGGTGGTTAAGAGAGGGTGGTTAAGAGAGGGTGGTTAAGAGAGGGTGGTTAAGAGAGGGTGGTTAAGAGAGGGTGGTTAAGAGAGGGTGGTCAAGAGAGGGTGGTTAAGAGAGGGTGGTTAAGAGAGGTGGTTATGTTGAAATTGTTGAAATATCCTGGTTACTGAGATAATAATGAGGCTGTGATCACGTGCATACATATATACCTGTTCACCAGCCTACTTGTATCTTAGACAACATGCAACACAACAAACAATCAACTCCCCTCAATAACATGGACACTGAAGCATCACTTAATAATCAACAGGTTAAGAGAAGGTGGTAAACGGTGCCACTACGGAAATTGGTCATGATTGAAACACTATTACCCAATTCTGGTCAGACATCATCTATGTGGCGGTCGGCGATAGCTTTTCCTTGAATTTACCCGCTTACTCTCGGTCTATCTCATGCTCATGAGTAACTGGCACATGAAATTATGCCACATATTGAAATTATGAAATAATGAATACATACTGATCTAAGAATTAATTATTCTTTGGATGGTTGGTTTTACAAAGGTGGCCAAACACCGCCGGCAATTGCCGCCCCTAATACTAGGTTAAGTAGCCCACCGCTTTCACTGCAATCTATTTTTTTCGGGCTAATGCCGCGGACATCGAAAATTTGTGATTGCATGGCTGGGGCATCCACCCAACTCTATCCAATTGGCTTTATGATTGCTCAACGGAAGTGTCATTCAAAGGCCACATACGATGTTTGAAGGTTTGTGACTCTTTTTGGCGACGTCTCTTTTTTCTAATTGAGAGCAGTCAATCAGCTGAGGACGGCCCTTCAAGGACGAGAGCGGTTAAGATTGAGAGCGGTCAAAGTTACAGAGTAATTATCCCAATTCCAGCTACTAAAATCGGCTGGTGATTGAAATCGAAATCGCAATTGCTGAACCTTGAATGTTCTCAGTTCTAAGAACGTTTCGAAGTGTGAAGTTCGAAGTGCGGCCTGTCTGTGTGAGATCTTAGACCAGGCGAGTGGGTCATACTCATTATTTGTGACGATTATTTGTCTTCATCACTTCCATAAATGGTCACATCCTTGCGCTCTGTTTGGAACCTGGCTTTACCGACGTTCTCAAATGAACGAAACATCGCACCCAGACTTCTACAATTTTCGCTTTACAGTGTACATCCATGCATAGATCCAAGCTACTTTCCGATCATTTAAACCCTCCTAGAAACCATCCACAAACAATCGGGAAAGACAACCTCAAAAAGCATTGAAAGTCTGACAGCATATGTTCCAAATTTATGACACGATGGATCTCACTCTTAACTACCATAATGAGCGACACGAGAATGAATTCCTGGCTCGTGCATTAAGTCTAAGTAGCTACTTGTGTCCCTTTCTTCTATCAATCAGGTATCGGCATTCTCTTACTACAACCAAAGTTCGGTCGGGAGGCTAATTCCCTAGCTTTCTACTACTTCCATGGACACTACAATCCGAACCGCCCGGGTTTACTGGCCTTGGTCAGTTCACAGCTGCCATAATACCAACAACGGTGTGCGTTGTACTTTCTTTCTCAATCAAGCTGTTTCTTAGCCCACAGTACCGAAACCACCACTTCCGCGAATTCATGATGTTGTTAAAGTATGGGCCTTTCCTTGGAAGCATATCGTTAAACATACGGCTGACCCACCATTTTGGTCTAGCGGATGCTATGAAGCTAGTAAGATGGGCTTTTTGAACATGTCTATTTTTGTTCTTTTCGCACCGCTAGATTCTTTGCGACTTGCTCTGACTGGTTGGACTTTGACCATTGCCGTCACAATATGCTACATTATCATGATTTATCTTGCCGATGACGAGCAGGACGAAACATATAGTTGAAATGTACAGGATGGATCGAAATCAGTTACCATTCTTCATCCAAAAAACAATAGGGGCCCTTTAATTTAATCGACCGCATTTTGATTCCCACGTAAAATCTGTACCACTGTCTCATGGCCGCTTGCTGGGGCATATGAGATCGAAGTTAGGTAGCGACAGTCCTCCACAATCAGATTCACATCTCCATTCTCAAGTAAAAGCTTCACCACCGACTCATGGCCGCCCAATACGGCACGAAGTAGGGGTTTGGTCCCAATTATCCCTCGAGTATCGGCCCACCTTTCCTGTCTCAAGTAAAAGCCTCACCACCGGTATCATGGCCATTCTGCGCGGCCAAAGATATTAGGTTTCGGCCACTGTGACCCTTCATTCAACGTCACCACCTTGTTGAATGGACGTTCGAGCTGTAGCCTCAATCCCTTTTATAGCGGCCAATGTCAATGCGGAACTTGAATTGTGGGCGTTGATGCGACAAAGGCATGGTTTCAAGAGACGGTAGGGTTTCCTGCTGGTACTGTACGACATAATGAGTTGATATGTCTTTCTTGTTCCAAGAATTGTGCGGTTATTATGATCAATTCTGGGGGCAGACGGAGGAGACACATAGCCCAGCTACTGAGATCAGTTAGTCAGGCCGGACGGACAGTCAATATCGAATCGTAGTCGACGAACGGAGATTGAGTATTTGGGACGCGTTATGCCACTACCTTAGGGGAAACCGTATGTAGAGTATTTGAAATAGTGCAACTAAGGGTACTGCAGTGGGCGAAGGGAGGCAGATAAAGGAGTGACTCGACACATAATTTGTGTGCTCAATTGATCTAAAAGAAGATACTTACACCCATCGATGATGACCAAGACATTGATGTTGATTAGCCGGGATGCCATAGGAATGACGGGGAGCATCGAGGTCAATCTAGTAAGCTACCTGACCTTGGGCGTAATAGGAAAATATTCCCGTTTCTAGAAATCGCTAAAAGTCACGGGGGAATTTGAGGTACCCGATTCTAGACTATACAGCCTCAACACGTAGACCGTTTTTATGTCTCTTGGCTAATACTTCACCAATAGCGAAGGGGATTAAGGAGAAAAGTTAGAGACGCATTCTATAGCTTGTTGACTGCTGGGAGGCTCCAAAGAAGGTGAGAGAGGTAAACCAGACAGCGTGCCAGGGGCTACGGTCGATGCCGTGCTAGACTTCGCTGAGGCGTCCCAGCAGTTTCGAAGTCGCACGCCACAAGGAAAGCCTAACAATGGGAACAACAATCAGGCCATGATAGGCCTGACGAGGATTTTAAGTTCGTTTTCACGAAGTGGAACGCTCTACATGTACTGTGCGTCCAAGGACACATGTTGTTGTAGCCTGCATATCGCTTCGCGAGTTGGATTCTAAACCGCGACCCACTAGGCTGGATAAGGATTCGTATTTAGTCTAGTTGAGAAGTAAACTAAAAGCGAGGGGTCGGAGTACATCCATCAGTCTATCCTTTACATTGTGCTGTCTCCAAAAATGGAATATCACACAACCTCAAAATTAAAAATAAAACTGCGGTTGAAAAATGCCAAAGATTTAAGAAATGCCAAAGATTTAAGCGAGGCCGAATGTATCATCGTCCGCCTGGCCTTCATCTTTGTGATGTCTGGTTAACAGGTTAACAAGCTGCTGTTCCCCGTCAAGGCTACAGTTTGGTGCGATGCTGCGAGGAATATCAGTACCCTAGTTGACCCATCAAGTTGATATCGCTCCTTTGTTTACACGTCATGATGAAAATCCTCAGTTAACTGCATCCCGGGTCATATTGGACTTATTCAGACTTAGTGGGAAAACTCATTTCTGGTATGCGGCGCTAGCTGACAGCAAGGAAGGGGAAAGGAAGCTACATTGTCCACGGTAGACCTTTAAGACATAAATAGACACGGATCTCCTTTTTTCTTCAGACTATCCATTTCGGAGTGCTTTCTCGGCTATATTGGGCTATGTCTTCCTCAACCGCAGAAGGAGTTCCAAAACGCAATACGAGAAACCAGGAACCAAAGGAATATAATATAAAAAAGCTTCAAAGACTTGCTGAAAGTGGGAGTGGAGTCTCCCAACCTAAGGTTGCTGCTGCAAACGCGCAAGCTTCGTACACTGAGCCAAGTTCCAGCAAAAATACTGGCGCGCATACAGACAATCAGAGCCAGTCGGTTCAGTCACAGTCGAAGCCCCCGTACCACTCTCAGGAGGAGCAACCGAGCACCGACGGTTCGAATGAAGCTGCCCCAGTTGAAGAAAATGACCAGGATATGAAAGACTATGAGCCTGAAAGAGGAACATCTGAATCACCTCCAGCCAGCTCCAGATCGGCTCATATGGCCGAGAACGTAGCTGAACCCGGTAGTCCAGCTCCTGTGGGCGTCAATGACTTGTCAGATGAGGTTCTGGTTGATCTGAAGAAGCTGTCCATTGGTCGCGATCATGACGGTGAACCGGACGCTTGGAGTTATCTAGGGCGTTCGCGTATTTTGCTGGTTCGATACGGACCAAACAAAGCGGCAAAGTATCAAGTTCAAACTGCAAATGGATATAACACAAGTGGACTGCAGAAAGTATCGGATACCGACACCCGAATCTCGCACGTAAAATATAAGGATGAGGTCGGGGAAAAACGTTATCGCTATAGCAGGAACAACATTGTCGGCATTGTTGGTGTGGCGATTTATAACCGAAAGAACATAACAAAGGACTACAAAACAGCCCCCACGACATTTGTCAAAGTCAAATGGCAACAAATCCATACAGCGGATCAAGAACTGCTGACAAGGGGCAACTGCTGGATTACGAAGGCGGATCTGGTCAGACTCACAGATCAAGCTACGGCAGAGCAAAAGATATCCGAAGCTTGGGATTTACAAGAAAAGCGCTACAATCACTGGCAAGGTCAAATGGGAAGAGACAGCCCTGATCGTTCACCCACACCTTGCCCGCTGGATACTTTCAAAGCACAAAAGGAGGAGAGAATAAAGCGCGAGCTTACAAGAGAACCTTCTATGCCAAATGCACAAAGTATGGGGCTGGGCCCAGAGGGGTGGAGGCGAGGAAGTCTCAAACCGACGGTAAACAACAACGAGCGTTTTGATTCGGTTCCGGTAAAGCAGGAATCGGACAATGAGGACAATGACCTCTTTGTCACTGACTTCAGTACCAACGGTCGGAACGCCAATGGTCGGAACGCCAATGGTCAGAACACCAATGGTCAGAACACCAATGGTGAGAACGCCAATGGTCAGGATACCAACGGTCTGAACAACAACGGCCTGAATAATGATACAAGCAGCGGATCTGGTCACAATCGGCCTCCACCAAAATTAAGCAAGTTCTATAAAAAATGGTTGAAAAGAGCGCGAATTGAGGAAACAGATCTCGATGATCTCGACGATGCATACATTGCGAGGTTCGAAGCTGCTGCATTTGTTTATGTGGACGAGCTGAGGAAGCAAGGTTACGTTGTAGAAGATGATATGGGTGTGGATATCTAGGGTGGCAACAGCGATCAAAGATTTCGGTATCGGCAGAGATCCAATTATCTCGGCAGTGATGTGACGAGGGTGTAAAAATGTTTGTTTTCCATCGCTGGCGGTGTGAGAGCTTTCCTCAGCGTACTTGTTAAATTGCTGTAGGTTTGGTTTTGTTAGTTTGCACTCAGAAAGAATATTAAACGTTGATCTTGGACAGCATGGGCGACAGGGAAGATGTATACCTCCTGAGCATCCAGTAGTTTGAACTGAATGTTATTAAGGTTAGAATAATGTGGTTTTGCAGACAACTTGCTCACTGAGCCTACGGACACTCTTCGTTTGCTATCTATAATGAAGGGGTCCACTGAGTTGAAGCAATAACTATGAAGAGTACTGTACAGTAATCTATGCACATTCTTTTATTAACCAAATATCATGTCTAAGGCGTCTGCTGCTAGTCAATATTTGGAGTGCTTTATTATGCCCACCCATGATAATAAAAAAGCAAGCTATGTAAGCATAGAAAATGAAGTAAATAACACAAGTCCATAGCTGTATTACAGGGAGGATCGAAATCAGTTTCACCATTTACTACAGAGACCCTTTCTTTGATTCTCTTTTGGAACACGCTATACGTATTGCGGTTGCTCTAGCTCTGAACCCATTTCTTGGCAGTATTTTAGTACAATCGTAAATAACAGCTTAAAGTGTAGCTCCTGTACTAGACTTGTAAGGTCCCCAGGGGGTCTAGAATGTTGATTTAGTAAACAAGCTAGACAGACGGATGCTCGTTTGAAGACGTGGCTGTACGCAGTATTAGACATGTCTACCCCTGCTGACGGCATCCACTTACGCCAACAGACCTTGTGGGGATTTAAGTCTAGATATGTGCCGCAGCCATTACTACGATGATTACATCTTTCAGCCGGAACTGCTTAAACCATAGAAACCTGATTCACAGCATTCTGCCCCTACCCTAGGGTACGGTACTTCCTATTGCTGCGCGGTCCCACTTTTACCCCACCTGCTCCGCTATTCCCACTGCTTATTGATGTGGGTCATATTATGAATTCCCATCGCCACCTTTGCTGCCCTGATCCCCGCTCACCCTTTACTCTACGTCTACTGTACCTTTATAGTATACTAAACACTTAATACAAATGTCATCCTCCCGGTTCAGGCCGATTCGACCTCATAAGCCAACTACCAAAACCTCGGTAGATGGCGAATCGGGAAATAAATTATTACAAGACGACTTAACGCGAAGACTCTCAGCAGCCTGCAAAGATTGTCAGCGTCGGCGGACCAAAGTAAGGGTCCTAGATAATATTGCATACTTAGCTGTTGACTTATTGATGTCTCAAACAACAGTGCAGTCCTGGAAATCCGTGCTTGGAATGCACGAAGCGTGACTCTATTTGCATATTCGATAAGAGCTCCGACAAGCGACGCAAGAGCTACATAAGGAAGATGGAAGAAGAACTTGGTTACTATCAGAGATTTTTGGACGGATTTCTAAGGGTAATGCGGAAAGGCAATGATGATGACGCCCATCATCACATCATCAATATTGTGCGGTCGGGATCATCAATCAGTGAAATACAATCCGAGGTGAAATCATACTGGGCCCGCAGTATGATTTATGCAAAACCACTCAACAAAGATCTGAGAGAATTTCTCAGATGGGTGCTGATGCGGGAATCGACCTGATTTACATACTCTCATACACGCCGAACCTGAGGATGTCAGTATTCTCTGCAAAAGCAGTACAGTTGATTTACAAAACTTTCAATCACGTGAGGATCTAGTACTTGAATCCGAGCTAAGCCTAGACTGGATTAGGGTGTTTCGGAACTGGGTTCGAGACAGATTCTGTGAGAACAAAGTGGTGAAACTAATTTCGAGACATCCTGTACTGTAATAACTCAGAAAAATTGAAAGAACAGGCCTCCAAATACATCTCTCAGTCCAAAACACTGGTCATATTCCTACCGAAAGATCTATTCAATTGTTGAGTATGTGAACCAATAATTTTGTGCAGTCCTCCAGCATACCTCTGGAAGCTCAATGACTGACACAGTAGCACCTTGCTGCCAACAATAAATGTATAATGTACGTGGCAGAAGGTAGCTAGATTTCAAAGAGTGTTTTGCTAGCTGTCCTGGAGTTTGGCAACGAAAATACAAGATTTAAATCGGTACGCAGGTGGAAAACCTTTGACTGATCTCCCATAGATGCAGAACATATTTGCCTAGTACACGCTGCCTTTGGTTGAAACTTGGACTTAGTATCCTTAATACTACCATTCCACTTGGATAATACTCATTTTGTCAGAGGCTGCACCGCTCCATTGGCGTCCACAACAAGGACTGCAGGCAATGCCTCCCGTGAAGGATCCTGGTGCTCGAGACCCTCCTCGTCTTCTGCTATCACCCTTCTCAACTTGATAAATTTATAATAAGCAAATAGAAGAGAAAATATTATCATGAGAAGAGCAGTCACGACGATTGTAACAATGGCCATTACAGACCAGTGGCCTGATCGGGAAGTGTAAATGTTGACAAGCGTGGTGAGAAGCCCAGCTGCTGCATTTAACGCAGCTGGCCTATAGTCTCGTCAATACAAGGTCTGTAACCCTCTAATTTTATAGTACTTACATGAATATCTTGTTGATGAGCCATAAATAGTTGCTTTGAATTTTTCGGAAAAGCACGGACAATGCAGCGACTCCACCGGCAAGAAATAAGCAAGCAACCACGAGCAAGGGCGGATTTTGTATAGTGTGTAATACAGCCCGCCCCGCGGTGTTCTTTTTTAGGATTTCCTCTACCTGGTTTGATTCCTTCAGCGAAGTAAATGTTCCGGGAATTACCAAGTATCCAGCAAGGAGAGCCCAATTTGCTATGCTAACCGAGACATTGTATTTCCAATCCATTTGCGCCTCCTCCTTTAACATTATTGTATAAGTCGTATCATGACTTTGGCTGAAAGTGGTGTTTGCGCGTTGTATACCTTGAGTGGAATGGGATTGAGCATGCCCGGCTCGCTTTCTTACAATCTCTGATTTACCAAACTGCATGGTTCACGATATGAATCGATGTATGAAAAAAATATAATACACTTGAAAGCCGAAGGGGTGGTGTAACATTTATATTAGCTGTCGTAGGATTAACTGCCCCTCATTTTCCTCTTGGGCATTGCGAATCAAAGGATACCGCAAAAATTGAAGTGCATGGTACAGCTAGACGACCACTAGAGTGAGAGCGCAAGACATTGGAAGTTCCTATGTAACCAGTTGTATTCTAGCATCGAACTGAGCGGACACTTGGCTGGAGGTAATAAAAGCCCATCAGTATTGATGTTTTGCGGACGGGATACCAGCTTAAAAATACCGCATAACTATGCGAGGGTTCCTCACTAACAACAATTAGAGCCTAATGCCTGGAAACTACGGTAGAACAATCTGAGGGCCAAATCATTTATCGCTATAACGGAGCTGTCACAGGGAGATACCAAGTAATTGATGGCAGGCAATGAAACAAAATTACAAAACTATAAAGGCACCAGCGCTCTCAGAAAGCCATCTTCTCTGTAATGTGCAAGGGATCATTATGGCGGCATGGCTCGATATCCTCTCGGATACCACAGGCAGATCTTTGGTAGACACTGGGCGATTTGAAGAAATTGTCCAAGGAATGAGCCACCCCAAATCGCAATACCCTTCTCTTGTCTATTTCGCGGGCAATGGAAATCGTCTCAAGGCCCTGCAAGCTTTGTTTCCTCGCAATAACGTCACTCGCAAGGGACCCGCTGGACTCATTCGAGTACATCTTAGTACAGCAACTGCACATACTGAGCATCCTATCATATTTGCCGAGAGTAACCCTTTTAGTCAAGCTGGGGTGGGGGACACTTGCTTGCTTAGGTGGTCTGGAGACAGACATCGACGATATCCTCTCTCCCTTGGGGAGTCTCAGCCTCTAGCAGACCTTCAACAAGAAGTGATAAGACAGAAAATTTTGCCATGGACGCAAGTTGTCTGCTTTTTTGTCGACACCATCTCTGAGATGCAACATGTGCAGCAGCTGCTAGATGCACCGATTGGGACCCTATCGATTGGAGCTTCACATATCCGTAGCATGATGCGTGTGGTAATTGTGCTGTCAGGCGACTCTCAACTTGAAGCGCATGGCGCGGATGATGGCTTTGAATTTCCCAATGCATGGTTAGGGCAGCACAAGCTCACAATTCTGGATCTCCGCGACCGGTCAAAATTGTCACCATCTGTTGCATTTGACCCATTGAGAAGCCTAATTCTTGACCAAATCCAACAGACTCGATCGTTACAGAATGAAAAATGCCTCTCATTCTCGGCCGTACATCTCAACGCACTCTGGGTCCGATGTCTTCAACTTCGAATGGGAAGTTCAAACCCAGCCAGCCTTGACTGTCTTTTGGTGGCACGCGAGGGCTTTAAAAGGAAAGCAGCAATGGGCAGTTGTTTTGTGGAATTACAAAGTCAATTTGCAAGTTCTGCTTGCCCTGAGAACGAGGTTTACAGCTTTATCGCCTCGGCTCTCCTTATGGATGCCTATCCGCCTGAGATGCATCGTGAGTAATCTCCGCACCTGGAAGTTCACTCTGTCACCCCCCGAAGTCTTTGTACGGACTGTCCCTAATAATGTTAATTGTTATAGTTTTCGAACCGAAAACAGTTTTCAATGCCCTTTACCGGGCACATTGTTGGAATGTCTGGGAAGGGAGAGACCCTGAAATAATCTGCAATAAAATTATGCACTGCTTCATCGAGAGCTTTGCTGAATTGAGTTCCAAGGCCTCAGCGGACGTCCGTCACGATTCGCTTGTACAGTTCCATCGCCGGTGGGGAGGTTTGCATTCAACAACATCATGCTTTACTTGCATGTCCGGGCCGCCAGAGCATATGCTGCCATGCAAGCATGCAATCTGTGACAATTGCTTTGTCATATATGGTAATACAAGTTCCCGGGCAGAGTACCATCTCGATCTACGGCAATGCCCTATCTGTGATAAGGCAGTGAATCTCACGATTCGTCAACTTCCGCCAACCAAGGGGCCGATCGTGATAAGTCTAGATGGAGGGGGCGTTCGTGGTATCATTCAGTTAGGGCTCCTGCGAGCGTTAGAAAGGCGGATTGGCGGAATATCCATTGCACAGGTCGCTGATCTATTTGCCGGGACAAGTGTTGGTAAGAGCATCCAACTGTCATTGTGAAGTCTGCACCTTTGAATAAAGACACTGATTCTTATAAAAGGGGCGCTTTCGGAAGTGGACATAGTATTGAATGGCCTATCTGCCGAGGAGAGTTGCGCCAAGTTTCCGGCTTTGGCCCGGATAATTTTCGGTTCGCCTCGTAAGCGTGCACCGAAATCCCCAATATCTCGGTGTGTTACATGGATAAAATACCTGGCAGGCTTTTTAGCCGATTGTCAGTACGACTCAGAACGACTAGAGGATACCTTGCAAAAGGTGGTCGACCCCCAACGTCGGATGTTTGATGTGACAACGACGAGCTCCACCCGTTGTCGAGTCGCCATTATCACGAGTCGTACTTCTGACGGGAAGGCATGTGTTTTGGCGAATTATCGTGGGACGGGCCAGCGAGAAGTGAATGCGGCGTATCAGTTCCTTATCCCTAAGACGGAGGATGAGAATCCTCACGTATGTAATGTGTGAGTCGCGTCGAGCTACCATTAATCTGACATACTATTCTTTGGGACGACGAATGAAGCGTTTGCTGACGAACAATACCTACAGAGCTCAGTGCAGCGTCGCAGCCCCTTTGTGAGTGTCCCGGTAGCTTTGAAGATGGTCGCTAATAACAGCAGCTTTTTTCGATCAAAATCCCTTCCAGGATTCGGATCGCTGCAGGATGGCGGAGTTCGTGCCAACAATCCTCTGGCAATTGCGCTCAAGGAGTCAGTGGTTATCTGGCCCTCAGCCAAAACCCATGATCTACTCTTGTCAGTGGGAACGGGGTCATTTTCTTCTATGACTAAGCCAAATGAGGCTGCTAGGGGTATATTGCAAGACACTGCTATCCCTCGCATGATCCGAGCGACAATGTCCTCCCCATGTATGGATGGTGAGCAAGGGTTTCATGAGGCACTAAATTTCGTGCCAGATGTAAAAAGATCGAACATATTTCGGCTAAATCACGAGCTACCTGAACCACTTCCTCGGTTGGACGACGTGAGCAGATTAGAAGAGATGTCCGAAATGCATTTTACGGTTCCGACTGAACTAGTGAGAACTATCCTAGCGACCGCCTTCTTCTTCTTCGAACTCGATGAGTTGCCAATTAAAAGACAAGGTGCCTTTTTCTGTAAAGGCTCAGTTCTGTGCTCGCGTTCATATTCCAGGGACCTGGTGAAGTTGGTGATGGTTGAATTTCCAGGTGCAAGGTTTGAAACGGCCCGTGGCCACCGCCTCGGAGACGTCGATGAAGATGACGGTTGCCATGTATGTGGATATTACCGCAAAAAGGTGGCATTCTCGATCAATGGACTTCATGAAATGACATCAATTGGGATTGCCAGCTCGTCGTCCTTCCAACGGATTGGCGGCTTTCCAAAGTCGGTGCAAGAACTCCTCGATGACCAACAAGCAAATTCCCACTTTGGTCGTGCAGACCATTTAGTTGCTTCCTGGCCCCCGAAAAGGAATTGCTACTGTTCCCCACGAGTTAAGCGTCATGTTCAATTCTTGGAGCCTGCCTTGATAAACAAGAAGCGGCGACTATGAATTATTATTGCACATTTGTTATATGTTGACTGATTCAAGGCGCTCATATATTAGATGAATCTAAGGCTATGATTGTATTATGGTGATTGGTGCAGCTATTTCGACTTCCCAACTGAGTGCGTCTCCAATGAATAGAAAAGAGGCCGCGAGCCATACGTTCAAGTAGAGTGACTTCGGACTGTAAGCCAAAAACCAACGGAAGCAGTTTTCGTTCCAAATTGCATCATGCTCCAATAAAGATAAGTAAAATACAAGCGGAGATAGTGATTCCGTAGAACAGTGTGATGGAAGAAGGATGGCGTCCAGTAGGAGTGGCAGCGCCCAGTCCACTCTATTCCCTTGATCCAAGCGAGCACACGAGCAGCAACCGAGAGATTGAAAGGTTGGAGAGAAGACGGCGTGTGATTGGCGCGCGTACCCGGCGAGTCGGGACCCTGGCCGCCGTGGAAAGCTGGGGCAGATGACGTTCATTTTGGCTTTCACTGTGTTTATCATGTTTGCATCTATGCATTTTCTTTGTTTAGTTTGCATCTTTTGCATTCGGGGACGAACGATTTAAGCGACTCGTCTTGCGAGCCTCCTGAAACTGTCGCCCAGTGGGCTGGCAACCACTTTCCAGTTGTCAGAAGGCGTGACAGCACTCCCACATAGCAGCACATTTTTAGAGCGAGCTTCATCGGCATAATCATCATAGTAAAAGTACAAAAGCGTTTATGGATTGCCTCAATGCCAACGACATATATTTGACTGGTTGTCCAATGATTGAAATCTCTCCTGTGTCTAGTAGGTCTACTTTTAATATGGTCTGTTAGTGCCCTGATCGCTCCAAAGCGAAGTACTCGCCGTTTCAATATCGATCTTTTATACGCCCTTACATGTACGTTCGATCTGGAAGCATAGGCCAAAGTCTTCTTGGGTATGCAATACGTGAACTTTTATCAAACGGTCAGGCGTATTAGATTCCTTCGCAATGTGGGCCATTGTGTTTATTTCCTACATTGTTAAAGAGCTGCCTTTGTGTTGTTGGTGGGGGAGATATGCTCCAGTGTACATAGAACTTGCATTCATTCTTGAGAAAGCTTACGTAAAGCATCATTTTGGGCCGGCCAACAGAATGGTATTTTTAATCTGCGCTTTTATGTTTTGTTTTCTATCTTTTATCTTATTTTCTTCCTCAATTATGCCCGCAGAAATAAGAATGCTTCCAAACATCAGTGTTTATAGCGAAAGTAACGTGAAAATGGAAAGTTTCTCAAAATGAGAGACCCGCAGGAAATTAAACACTAGATTAGTCTTCAGCATGTACAGTGTGGAAATTTCAATTGTTTCAGCAACCGCCGCAGAAAAGAGTGCCTACTCAGGGGTCGGCTGACTTGGCTCTTTGTACACATATAAAACAATCCAAATATCAAGGGGAAGTATGCGGTCACTTTTCTCCGAAAATGTCACTGAAGGCGACAGAGCAGCGTTCAACTGCAGATGATGCCTCAAGCATTTACAGTCGCTCACCGGAATCTCCGAAAAGCCTGTCGAATCCAATGCCAATGATACTTCCTATTCGACACGATCTACCGGAAATAAATTCTCTGGATCATCAGATTGCACTGGCCCGAGGCTCTACCATGGCATTGGAGACCACCCGAACGCGTCTGAAGTGCTCAAAGTCACGAAACCGCTTGTCACTTGGAGAGTTGAAGGAAGAAAGAATTTGTCAACGGGATCAACAAGAGAATGAGAATCAGTTTTATCGCTCTTGTTTCGAGAATTTTCTCAATTTGACAATGGCTATTATTGAAGTTTCACAAGAGTTGATGTTGCAGTATCACTTCGAGCCAGAGATAAGGCCGCTTGCCAATAAACGGGTGTTTCAAGCAGTCCGGAAACTTCGTGTTGCTATGGAGCAATCCAGGATTCGAGAAGCCCATGCTGAGCAGGTCTGGAAACGACAGTGGAAAGTCTCGCGAGTCAACCATACCACGCGCTGGATTTGATCCACGCGCGGCTGTAACTAGTCATTGAAGTATAGTGGTTTCAAAGCTATTTCAATTTCAAAGTAAAAAGTATAACGGCTACGAAGCGTAACTATATGAAATGATTGACACAAAGATTTCGAGCATAATCTACATTACTTATTTTGCGCGATCGTTGGACCAACCGTGACTACGTTCACTGGATCCTAGTCCCAACCTCGCAACTCCTGCACTGCTCTGTTTATTTCCTTGGCAAAATCTGAACCAGACAGCTTCTTGTCAAGCCCATCACGTGGCATCCGCTTTCGTTTGCGATTTGGTGATATTATTCCCAAGATGGGCCGCGATTCAATGATCTCGGCCCTTTCAAAATCAAAAAAGACTACCTTTTTGCTTTCTGGATTGTACAACCAATTTCGTGGGGCTGGATCTTTATGAAGAACATTCAGACGGTGCATCTCTGAAAGCGATTCCTTCATCTTGGCAATGAGGCAATCCCGCCCCATTTCTTTCAGTGCCAGGTCGAGAGGCTGTCCTCCCGGACCCAATAACATCATATGTTCAAGATACGCGATCCCGTCGTAGCTGTACGGATGAGCCAAGTCGATGCTTCCAAGGTAAAGAGGTATGTATATGCCCTGGATTGGACGGAGCCTGTCGTATACAGCAGCTTCATGCCGAAACCGTTCCGCAAACTCTGGTACGGTGCATTTTGCAGGGACAGTATATCCGTGCGATGATAACGTAACTTTCAAAAGAGCACCACGAGAGCCGTGCATACCCAGCACTTCGCAATCTGCATTAACTGTCTCAAACAATTGATGTTGCAACCCTTTGATGAAAGTGACCCCATTTATAACATGGCACGTTTTTCCATGATCAACGACATTGGGGCAAGACTGATCTAGCTCCCCCCATTTAGCATTCCAAGTAGACACTTTAGCGTGCAGTAATACCGATGATTTTCTCTCTCCCTCGAGGACGACCTTTGCGTAGCCGGTGTGGGTGCTGGATAAATCGACGTTGGCTGTCTCCGTCCGACATTGCGATAAACTCGTGGGTCCCGACTCGGGGTATCGGGGTCATGGTCCTCGTCTGCATCTCCTTGTGCGTGTATTGGTTGGCAATCACCAGCACTGGGCTTGTTTCGCCTGCGACGCAGTTGTATCGGAGACATTCGAAGTAACCCGTTCGTCCTTGGAGGGCGATATTCGGAAGACGGTACCTCCTCATCCGGGATACTGCCCAGAACATCTGCGACTACCACTTCCCATCTTGGCAATGAGTCGATTGCTTTTTGTCTCCAAGCTTGATTCCGAGGCTGCAACTTGAGCGCCTGGAGAGTGAAAGCAAGGGCTTGCCCCACGGCGGTCAAATGCAGACGATTTGGGCCGTTTGATTGGGGGTTCCAGCCAGTGAAGTCCCCAACATCTCCCTTTGGAACAGAGAGGTGGTAGAGAAGCGTCCCGGGATCTTCTCCGATTCGCAGATAAATATCAGCTTCGCCGGTACTTAGCACTCCCATTTCCGTACCAGCACGAATCATGTAGTCATGTGGCTGCACGAGCAGCCCAGCAATCGCGCGACGGAACCGAATTTTTGGGGTCTCATCATCTTGTTGCTCAACCACTTCATCGATGTCCATATCCTCCAGCCCTTCATAGATGTGGCCCAGTGTGACCTTATGCGGAGATTTGTACTCTTTGATATAAGCTGCAACGCGATGGATCGATTCGGATGATTGGCTGGGGATGTTGTATACGCAAAATTGATCGGCACGAGGTCTGCTGCTTCGCGCCGGAGGCGGGGTCCTCGGGCCACGCATTGTGGTGGTGCTTGATTCGCTTTGTTCTCGGGCAGCTAAACGCGGTGAACGTCGTCGCGGCCGACCGCGTAAATCGATATTCTGCATTCGATCCTCAAGTTCCCACTCAGGGCTCAGTGTATTGGAGTGGTTCTCAAAGCGTATCGACCCTCTCAACCCAAAAGCTTTTCGCAGTCTTGGATCGCTGTAGAGTTCTTCGATGATTTTCGAAACGTGGTCCTCCACTGTTTGGCGAAGAAAGTGGTTAAGGTCAAGTTCCGAGCCAACAAGCTGCCGCCGGATGCTCTCTCCTATTTCTTCCAAGGTATGAAGGGAAGTGAACAGTCTGGCTTCGACAAGCGAAGAATCCATCAACAATCGCCAAATGTCCTCTTGTTCTTTCGCGAACGAGTCCCAGGCTTTGAGTTTTCTGGGGCGCAGTTTGTTGGTCGCATTTGCAGGATCTCCACGCGTTGATTGTGTCTTATCCTGCTGAACTGCAAGACCGAGGAAGAGGTGGTTATGGAGACCGTCGAGAAATGCGGGAAGGCTGGTTTTGGATGTCCTCTCCTTATCCTCTCTTCGAAGACGTTGCTCCTCTGCACGAAGACGTTGCTCTTCTGCACGAAGAAGTTGCTCTTCTGCCAGAAGGCGCCGTAGATCTTCAAGTTCGGTGGACATCTTGAATTCCATAAGTTGCGGATGGCAGTTTCGGAGTTTGCGGGACTCATTGTTTACCTGACGCGTCGCTCACGTGCTACATCACGTGACACCATAGACCCTGGGACTAAGATCTCAGAAGAGTTGTAAAGCAGAGGCTTGGTGGCTTGCCTCATATCAACACAACAATAGGTTCTTCCCCAGAAGATCCTGTACAGACGCGCTCGAAATCAGTTTCACTTCTTTATTCTGTTCAATTCTTTCTCGAACTCTGTTTTGAAACAAGCTAGTCCAGGTTTGATCTAGCAAGTTTTAAAACGTCGAAATGTATTGTAAGGATAAGTCACATGATGTTCTGCTATGTAACTTACCGAAAATTCAGTTACGGAGGATACTCTCTATGCCCCTCCTCATCACGGCCCACAATTTTTGTAGGCTTCGACAACACTGGCCAAGTTCTTACCGCCAACTGGATCGCCCCTTGGTTTTCGTAAGCCCCTTCCGGACAGTTTCCTGTGAGCTTTTTACCCCTTCCTCTCTTCATTCCTTTCCAATCGGACTCAGATCATACGGCCTCGGGATACTCGGCAATCTATTGAACATATTGCCATTCGAACCATATCCCTTTGACCAGGATCAAGACGCGACCGTTGAGCCGCTTCAGATGTCGGTAAATGAAACAGATTCAAAGGTTCCTATCCACCGCCTACCGAATGAAAGAACGTTACAAGATCGAGGAATACGTACTATCCGGGCTTGCGACGGTTGTCGACAACGCAAGTGGAAATGCGACGGCAAGAAGCCAATGTGCACTCGGTGTCAATCTTTGGGCCTAGCAGCATGCGTTTACTCGGAATCAAAACGTTTTGTAGAACGAAAGAAACTGGACTCGTCGTTATTCAAAGTTGGAGTCTACGAAGAATTGCTTAGGGATATTTCTCGTAATGTCGATGTCGATGCGCCCCTTGCAAGTCGCATTGCACGCGCCCTGGAGGTACATTGGCTCCCATTTCTTAACGTGATGTTACTAATACCTTACAGGGCCGCCTTCCAGATCCGACCACGGATGAGCATCCAGATAGCCCTTCTAGCGATTCCACCTCGTCTATTGGGTCACTGCGCGATATGGACTGCGTCAACGAAGACCTCAATCGGAGCGAAGCAAGCAGGGCCACAGGATACATAGGGAAAAATTCGGAAGTTGCTTGGATGCAGCGGCTAGTATCAGAAGCCACGAAACAGGAATCAGCCTTGAGGGATCAACAAGATTATCAACAGCACCGACTGCCCGTCGATGACTCTATTGCTTCAGCGAATTACCATCTCGACGATGACCGTCTCTTTGAGCCAGACGTGAAGGATATTTTCTCATTACCACCAAAAGTGCTGGCCGACCAGTTGCTTCATATTTATCTTGCTCATGTTCACTTTTCGTTGCCAATAATTCGTCAAAATTTATTCATAAAACAGTATAATCGCGTGTTCTCAGGTCACCTGCTGAATCCCGGCAGAAAGTGGTTGGCTGTTTTGAATATGATATTTGCGATTGGCAGTCAACTCCACCGGCTTTCCCAGCGAGTTGCTACAAATGACGACGATGAGAAGATGTTCTTTGCCCGGGCCAAGTCGCTGAATATTTCAGAAAATGTCCTTTATGACCATGCAGACTTGCAGCAGATCCAGGCGGAGGCTCTTATGGCGTTTTACCTCCTTAATCTGTCACAAATCAACAGGTATGGCTTCGGACCATTGGTAACATGGCAATAATTAATCCAGTAGGTCGTGGAAAATGATAGGAATTGCCATACGCTCGGCCATTGCGCTCGGCCTCAATCTCCGAATAGGGGACACGAAAATGGACTTGGAGGCGAACGAGGCTCGCAAACGGCTGTGGTGGTCGATTTTTTACTTGGAACACATTCTGTCTGTGATGACGGGCCGAGTCTCCTACCTTGGAGATGGGTGCTGTGTTGTTGGTCCACCGCTACCCCTCGTAAATCTTGATTGTCTAGTGCCTGATCTGGGTAAAAGTGAGCATGATGCGCCCGCTCAAGCTTATGACATACAATGGTCGATTCACCTACAGCACGAGAAGCTCTTGCATCAGCAGATGTTGTTGAAAGCTACAGAGGCCAACGCGTCAACCTATTTCTTCTATTTAGTCGATCTTATTTCGATTGCGCAGGCTTTCACCAATCGAGTGTATAGCGCCGGCGCTCTCCAGGAAGGCTGGGCTCAGACTGAGAGCCGCATTAGCCTTTACAACAAAATGATGGACCAATGGGTGTCTGGCTTGCACCCTTCCTTTGCCTTTGAAGAGCCTCTTGGTAGTTCCCTCTCGGCAACTGGATCACATGGCCAAGTCTCATTGGCTCTTCACTATTACAGCGCTCGTATCCTTCTTAACCGCCCATGCCTGTCTCGCCCGGAAATTGACCAGAAGAGTGGGACAAGATTTCCGCGATCACGCTTTAGCAACGACGCCTCCTTGACCTGTCTCCGTGCTTCCCTGGCACTCATAACTGTATTGCCAAATCAGCCGGATATGTATTGGGCCCATAACGTCGCGCCCCAGTGGTGTCTACTTCATTTTCTCATGCAATCTACTACGGTCTTGCTTTTACAGCTGTCAATTGGTCCAGTTCCGGTAAGGGTACCGAAAGGCGCGACAGCTGAGATCAGTGCCGGTTCCCCCGGGACAAATGAATCACCAGATATTGTCTTAGCTTCGGTAAAGAAAGCACTTTGCTGGCTACAATGCCTTGGCATGACTGATGCATCCGCCCGTCGGGCCTTTGAGCTTTGTAATAGTTCCGTTCGACGCATAGCCCTTGGCAAGGGCCTTGATCTCGCCGGTGTACCCTATTCTACCGCTCAGGCACTAAGTAGTGGTTATAAATCGCAGAAGCAGCAGCCGACTCTATCAGATGGGACCACTGGATTGCCATCGCTGCAACAGGATCTGGACAGCCATGACCAGCAGTCTTCGCAGTCAAACGGTGAAGGGAGCGATCACGTGGTGTTATGTGGATTGACTGATGCTATATCTTCTGCTGTAGTTGATGGTGATATTGATATGTCTGATCATATCTCGCGCTTAGACAACTCTGCTTTCGAGGAGATGTTGTCGACGGCCGAATCCGACGTCTAGTTATCCGCTACTTTACTCTGGGGCCAGTCAAATGCGCAATTCGATACTTTAGAGAATAAACACGTGTGGTTAAACATAATCAGCAGCCTCAGTTTCTTACCAGCGCAAAATAAATCATCATAATTCAGAAGCTGGCTATCCAGACATGATCGATCGATATTCGGTTTTCTCAAATGGCTTCTTGAGGTTGTGCTCCGAAAGATCCGAATGTGCGATACAAACCCATTATTGTGCCAGACAAGTGTCCAGCTGTAACCTAAGACAGGACAAAGACCTTTTTTGATGATCGAAACTGTTGCTGTTTCAGGCAGCTAGTGGAAGAGTCTTCTAACCGGGAAGAGACAACATGTTGCCCGACTTTCCGGTCTGTTTACAGTTTGCCTAATTTGCAGCCGTTGAACGATTGATTCCCCTGGAACACATCATATTTACAGAACAGCCCCTGTATCATCCCGTCCAATACAGTCCATAGGTAAAATATATAATTCGCAACGAAACCTAATTATAGACTAGCGCACGGCTGTGGCGCGGAGAAAGAGCGAAAGAGTGTAGACATCTTGTAGAAGTCTTAACTTGCCAGCTACTATACCGAATGTCTAGAATACACGAACGTGTGGTATGAGTTGCATGTTGTTGTTGTTATGGTGAAACTAGCGCTGATTCCAGTTGGGCAACCACCTCCTTTTGAGGTCGGCAGCTTTGGGATGGGCGCCCAAGCTCCCAGGAACTGCGAGATCGCTAAGTCACGTGCATTTCCTTATACCCTGAATTTCCTGCCAGCTAGCCTGTTTGGCTTGTTTGCAGATGAGTGGTTCGTTCTAGACAGGGCATGGCCCATACAACCATGATACGATAGCCGTTTCTATGCCATTATTTATTACTGTACTAAGACACTGCCAAGAGTATGGGTCAGGGCTAAGCTAACCGCAAAGGGTATGGCGTCATGCAAAATAGAGTTCGACAAAGAATTGGAGAGAGTATAGAGGTGAAACTGATTTCGAGCGCGTCTGTACCTGTAAATTAAACATATGTTCATTTTGTGCTGTCGACCTTCCGACTGCCTCTGGAAGAAGAGCACGCCTTTGTATCAGCTCTTGTGGACGGGACTGACATATACGAATCTGGAATATCATTCTCTGCTGAAGATGGTGTAAGCGCTCATCCATTTGAAGCACTAAATTATCCAAAGAACTGCAAAGGAATTCAAGCTGCAGTGTACACTCCTTGTCGCCGATGCAGCGCGCGAAAGCAACAGCAGCCTGAAGCATTCTAAGCAAGGATTCGCTATCTTGGACAATTCTGTGAACTGCCGCATGGCGTATATTGGTCACTGTATGCCTTAGGCTGCGAAGCTTAGCCAATGTCTGGTGGAAGCCTTTGGAAAGAACTTTTTTTTATGTTGATTCAAAAACGGGAAGATTCTGTGCAGCTCCATTGATTCTGCACAAACCCACTCGGCAGATCGACACGTCTGAGGTAGCCAATGTTCGATAAAGCGGAATCCAATTTCCTCCAACAGTTTTTGCACTGCTTGTAAGACAATGTGCTGGGCGCGAAAAGGTACCTTCTTAGGAAAGCTCTCCTGAAACGTGGAAACATCCTTTGGCAACCCTTTGAAGACTGTCGGTATACTCATGTGGCGAGTCATGTTATTGGGGGCTTACTGTGATTGAACCGTTTTTTCCTAGTCCGTGCCACCACTCGTCCGGAAGGATGTATCGTATGGTTCATACTCATTGACAAATTTGGGATACAAATTATGGAAAAGCCTTGAAGACTGACAACGACGAATATGCAGGACAGTTTGCGTATGAGGTGAACGGGAAGTAAACGACTTATTTATCTCAGTAACCTTCCAGAACGCGTCTCCCGAGGCGGCTCTATATCTCCCGAAGACCAAGTGGTTGATAGGACTTAAAGATTACGTTTGCGGATTTTGTTGATGTTGCAACCAAAATGAATGCAGACTTTCCCACAGAGCTTGATAACAGATGAAGCAAAATGTTGAGGAATCCAAATTCCAGATCATTTCAGTACGAGATATTCGGATTGGTGGGTACGCTTGTAGTACTGCACGTTTACAGAACGAACGGACTTGACCGATTCCTAACCGACCGGGGCATTTTCAGAGTGCTCTGAAAGCAATCTGTCAATGAGAGACCGACATGTCTGGAGCAGTGATTCTATCTACATAAATCCAGATTTAGATAAGTAACAGGCCTGGACCGCTTCCTTTCACTAACCACCATCTCATCTTTTACGTTCTAACTCCTTGTTGCTGCAGTCCGACAACATCGGGTTTCTAAATGGCGCCGGTTGAGGGTCGCGTAAAAAAAGGAGCAGCTGCGAAAGCGCCTCAAAAACTTGCTACGCCGTCACAATGATTTCTGGCGCTTGTATTCAATCAAAAGTTGGGTGGTTATGGAAATGCCAAACGGCCGCATCTATACCTACTATTCTCACCCCGATATCGCCGTACCAACTAAACAGGAGATAGTAAGAGTTTGCTTTTTTTTGGCGTCTTGAATGTATGGGTGTCTAACTTGTACAGACCCAACGTCCTCAGCCTTCGGTCCACAAATCTCCACCCGACTATGACCCCTGTGACTCGGCCAATGAAGCTATACCAAAGTTGCCAGCGATCACTGTTTTGGGGCGTTGCAATGAGCTGTGGAGGACTTTGTCGCACTACATAGCAAGATAGTCAACGTCAACGTTGTGTGAGGAAACTGAGGGCTGTTTCCCAATTGAAGAATATCCGTACCGAAGTACAGGGCGGACCGAAATTAATTTCACATTTCGTTCTCTTGGATTGTTTCTCAGGAGCGCTTTCGTATCCAAAGCGCGTCCCATTACAGCACGATAAATTCTTTCTGCAGACACCACCCTCTCTTCGTCGCTGTTTTGAAATCGCGCGCCACAAGGGCGGCCTAGTAACGGGAACATCAATTAGGCCGCATAGGCCTTGACGAGGCTTTAGGTTCGTTTCCAGGAAGTGAAACGCTCATACATGTACGTACAGGGATATATATAGTTGTTGTAACTTGCAAATCGTTGGCGAGCGGTCGGGTAAACGAAACCATCATCAGTCTGATCATGTACCTATAATTACCACCGTCCAACGAAAGTCGTCCCGTCGATCATTCCGGTAGGTTCATCAATGCTTCCTCGCTATTAAGCTACTACACTGGCCTTAAACCAGATATATCTTTTTACATCCCGAAACAACTTAAAGCTAAACAACTGGAACCGAACAAGCTTTCTAATTATTCCCACAATACAAAGCATGCTACCGGCTTCTGCAAAGAGTCAGACTGCTGGTAGCCAGTGTACCAGATGACTTGAAGCTAATGTGATCTGAGGCGCCGTCGATGTTGAGTGTGGTATCTATTAGATTGGTGGGTGGCAAGCGCTGATAACTTTGATAAGACGATTCAAAAAACGACCGTGATGTGACGTACCATGGCTTGCACCAGAGAGCTCCCATCTCTGAGACAGGATATGAGACGTGCCTAATGAATGTGGCTTCAATTCTATTAGCTCCGGCGTCCGGACTCGCAATGTCCTCAGAGTAACTGACGCTACTTATATACTCAGCAGAGGGAATTGCAAGGCCGAATGCCTAGAGTTGGGTTATTTATTAGGCCCAGTAGTTTAACGAAAGCCACTCACCAAAGGGAAAAATAGTATGAGGCTAAACCAAGTGACTGATTTCAGAAAAGGCAGCATGAGCGCTTAGTTTAACAGTGTGAGAAAAGAAGGCGCATCCACATCTCTAAATTGACTTTTCAACTGAAGCTAGCTATACTTATAGCTGATGAGATAAAATATCCGTTGTAGTAATTGCTGGAATGTGTAGTACGATATCAGAGGCTTCACCAGAAGTTCTACAATTTGTGGTCCTCATTATTCGACGAGAATTCCTACTACTGTAGAAATCTCCCTAACGAGTTCAACTAATATTTTCTAGTACTGAAACAGAAAGGTTAACTATAACCCTTCACAAATCAATACCCTTAATTAAGCCAGATTTTCCCTTTTTATTTTATGCTGATACCCAGATAATGGTATGGTGAAGCAGGGTTTGAGAGCGTCAACTCTGACGAGAAGCAACCGGTCAAGGATAGGGCTTGAATAAACATACCTATCGAGAAGCCATAGTACAACAGACCCAGTTATGTATATTTCGGAGCTTTATGTGAAAACTTGGAAAATGACTATCCGTTTAGTTCTCAGCATGCTTTAAGTGACATGTAGAAAGGTTTGTACTGTAACAGTAGATAGATCGAAGGCGCCAGATGAGGAGAGCTTTGAGCACTAGTGGGTTTTAGGCGACGCTCGGGAGAGGTACTGTGGTCAAACGCTAGTGGAGCTTCCTATTAGTTGTAGCCAGAATCAAGTCACTAGTCGCCATAATAATTGGCGCTGCATGTAGAGCCAAGTGTGGTGGATGGTCGACTTGCGTTGATAAATTGGCATTAATATCAAAGGCTTCAGTGGTTACACTTTTTGTCTTGGGCAAAAAAACATGGTGTGACTTTTCAATTGGACGATCCGCATGGGATGGAAATAATGAGGGCGAAGGTTGAATGACGGCTTGGTTGGCGAAAGGTGTAATTTGAGGGGGTCACGTCACCCGCTATGTGAGACTTTATTAAGTATTGCTGATATTGGCTTTCATTGACCAACCGCCGGCGCCTTCCTTCGGGCATCAATAAATTAGTAGATTGCTTAAATGGCAGAAACGGGTTAAAATTTGAACAAATGGCAATGGAACCCTAAAACTCGGACGGAGCTATTCATCGACCCGTACAAAACGCGCGGAGACTACAATAGTCTTATTTAGTTTGCGGTGGCCTCCTAGCGACGACATGTCCTTGATTTCCGACTGTAACAATTTGGCTTAGAATGTCCAAACTCGTCAGCATAAATATATCCAGGAAATGACTGAAAGCGATGTTGGAAATGGAGCCCCGGCACCCTATACCAAAAGCGCTGGCCTACCAAGGTCTGTTTGGCCTATTTTGAAACAGCTTAGTTGCTGAAATATTTGCTATAGTCAATCACTGCGAATATGGTCTAATACAGTCGCTACGTCCGAAATTTACCCTCCCAAAGCTACAACCATTCTACAATGGACTATGCTAGGTTCAAACCCAATAGCCCAGAGTTGGACCTCGCCACTTCAAACACGTTCATCGGAGACAGGAACGGACACCTTTACCCTCACTTGGTCAGAGCCTCGCACCACTACCGGAGAAACGACCAACGGTATAACCGGATATTTCAAGGTTGACGATGAGCTAGGAAGGGGCGGATTAGTAATTCAAGATTCACTGACCAATCGCGCCTCATTGCCTTTTAACAGTTTAGCTGAAGCTGAAATCGCGAAAACAGCCAACGGTGGCCCAAGTTTATCACAATATACAGGGCCCTCGGTTGATTCTGATCATGATCCCACAGGAACCTCTGAATCTGTCGTTTATGTTCCCACAGGCCAAGCCACTTCGTATTCGCCGCCTCGAACTACTTCAATGAACGCTTCATCATCAATAAGAGAATTTCAAACCCTTTCTGACCAAACTTCGGTGGATCACTCCGACGAAGATACTTTTTCGGGTACTCTATACGCTATGACTCGGTCGAAACCAAAGAAAACCGGTAGTTATGTGACCGGGGATTTGGGACCTTCTTCGCATTTCGTTGAATATTCTCGTCATCTTCAGCCTATACAAACAACGCAAAACGCTCCCGATTCCGACGACTTAAACTTTAGCATGCCCAATCCGATCACCAAAAGCCAGGTTATGGGTTCAACCAACACGGTGCCGACGACCGCCACGAAGACTACAGTAGAAAAATTGATGATGGACAATTCTCGCGCATCTCGGGCCTTGTCGAGCCATGGTGTGGGTTTAGTATTGGGAAGCATCTCTGGTGCTACTTTGCTCTTTGCAATCATTTTTTATTTACATCGATTTTGCTTTCGGCGAATGGGTAGGTCCTGTAAAGGCACAGGTTTACTTACCCAGCCGAAAGCAGACAATGCTGCTGCCACATTCCCAGATGCGCCGGAAATTATGGAAATATCACGATTTTCTGCCTATTCATAATTCAAGGATGGGTAAATTATCAGTGGAATGGAGGGAGTTTATTGGCTTCTCTTTGTTTGCCTTCTAGATAGCAGCAAGGAAACAAAAGGTGGGGACAAAAAATATGACAAAATCTTATAGAGGATATTAGCTTATTCAGCTTGCGGTTGCAGTTCCCAAAGTACCTCACTTTTCGGAAATTGATGTCACAGCGATACACTTTCAATTGAATGACCCGGAGAAAATAAAGATTTGCCCGGGCGTGTTGCATTAGGGCCATAGTTTTCTGCAAAGTACATCTAGTTAGACGAAGGGATCTATGGTTAAATACATGTCTATTTGATAGGCTTATTTTCATGCCCTTAACCATAGAAGAAGTGACCAGGTCTGCAGCTCTTATTCATGGCAGGACAGAGAACAGAATGAACAGTAGAGGCTCACTATACAATTGCCGACATTTTCTGGGCGCTCAGGACAGTTGTCCAGCCCAAAACCCTTCGAAAAACATGATAATATGAAATCCCCTCATGTATTCCAAAGCCAACTCATGCTACAGTTATAGCTCTCCTACCACGTTTCTTGTGTTCGGTATCAGATTTCCTTGCGTATCAGATGTCCCTTCCTACTCCAAACTTTTTGCCAAAGTATCGGCAGTGTTCCGTATCTCTCATTTCCGCTATCCCATCAGCTGACCATGGGATATGGTCTCTCAAATGGCGCATGCGCTTTGTAGTTTCATTGGGTCCCCTGCCTGTACATTCGATCATCTCTACCTTCATGTGTAACTGTAGAAGGGCTTGTATGAGACTCTCGTTTGTATCTCCTTCAATCTTCAAATTGATAAGAAATACCCATGTGTTATACCACACCTCGTTTAATTGGTTGATCCCTTTGCTTCCTGCGCATAAATAAACAAGTTCCTTCCGAAGCCAGGATGGATGGGGCCGTCTGCGAACTTGATGATAATAAATCCCGTGATACTGGGCACTCTCTGAAAATGCCCGCTTCATGGTCTCCTCCAGAAGCTGGATTTGGTGATATGCAGTGTTCGCGGTAGCTCCATGCTGTCTACCTTTTACGTGAATGTAGTGAATCATCGTTTTCCTATGCGGCTGTAATAAACTGGCGATTGTGCTCATCCTCGCTTTATATCGTTTTCTATATGTTACATTGTTTCATATGCAAATCCCCTCAGAGTGTGCCTCCATCAACAAATCCTGTCTGGTTGAACTTGAAGTGGTCTCTGGTGCCTCAATATTTTACAATGTGATGGAGCCACAAGACAGGTCGGCCTGATAATTGATCCCTTCAAATTAGTTTTATATGACTAAACAAGAAATATCGAAGGACGATCGGCGGTGAGCACAACGTTCATTTTCTGCTGAACCGCTTGCAAAGTGACAAACGACCATCATATATTACCATATTACCCAGACGAAAGGTGAGGTACCATCGTATTGTTCTCAACTTTGGTCCTCATTTGACATAGGTCTCACCTGGAATCCTCGATCGGGATTACTTCCTTGTGGCGCCCGGTTTTCTTTCGACTTAGTATCTGTAATGCCCCAAATCCCAACTCCGTTCCAAGAACCTATAAATGGCAGAGTAGCTTGTGTTCCTTCTCTTAGTACTCTTCCTTCATTCAATGGAAGCCCATTCAAGGAAGCGACCTTCTACAGCTGCGAGCAAGTCTCATATCATGGATCCTGCTCAACCAAAGAATAACGAGAACGAATACCATTCTATGATTCTGCCTTCTATCGCGCCAACTGAATTACCCTCAACATCCTGTGGTTTGCGAACTCCACGTGAATTACCTGAAGAGACCAATGGTGTCGGCAGTCCCGACGTTTCCCTGGAAGCCAGCGAATTCTCGAAGCATAATAACCTAGAAACAACAATCCCCGGGTGTCAGACTAAGCGGGCTGTTTGCTTTAAAAAGGAACATGAATCAGCACTGCATCGCACTAGTGAAAAAAGCACGGAGAATTTCCGCAAGCGAAACAGAGTGCGGAAACCCCCCACTTGTTCCTCACAGCTTGAAATCCAGTCAATCTATTACCTCTGCCCCATTCAAAAATAGAGCGTTGTCCAAGGCTATGAATTTGGGTCCAATTACTTACCGCAGCGCTCTAAAGATAACTGAGCAGCTCTGTAAAACACAGTTGGCCCTGCTCAAAAATCATCTTAAAGATCGTAGTGATTTTTTTAGCGACGGGGAAGCGTTGCTACATGAGTTAGCGACTGCGCACCCAAAGTACAACCGGATGATTCGAACGCTACCCATGTTATTGCATCTTGTTCCTGGAGAACTCAAAGAAAAGTTGATGGCCGAAGGAAACGTGGAGTTGTTGAAGATGGGAGCTTATTTGGCAAATAAATGGATTTCAAGGCCAACGTGACAAGTAGCAAAAGTAGGGGAGCCCAGTCTTACAGTATCCCAATGTGATCCAATACAAAAGATACAGTACATTATCAATTGTTTTTGTCCAAGGAAGAACCCAACTGTTTTATATTATGTTCCCGCAACCTCATCTATCCAACATATAAACAAAGAAAGCAGACTATTCAAAGAAACATCTCTTAAGGCGCCAATGTTTTATAGCACAGTCAATGAGAAATTAGTAAGCAGTGATTATACAGTGCTCTCGAAGTTCTTCCACCCATGAAAGGATAGCCCTTATTAGCTCGAGATACTGCCAGGACTGTGGGTCGGAGTAAAGGCATTTATAGAAAAAGGACATCGCTATATGCGAAGCTAGATTGGCGGTCGGTCTACGCCGAAGAGCTTATTTAATTACACTGTAAGTTGACAACCGACTGTCGAGTGTGCGATTGGGCCGAAAGCTGCGAGTAACGACAGGGTTTGGCATATTTTGTCCAATTAAGCATGCGCAAGCATAGATTTCGTCCAAGCATCGCTTTGGCCCGAGCAATTTGGTGTTTCTCGGACATTGAGTAGTATCAGAGCCAAAGCTCCCTGGGCCAGTTCAAACTTAAACGCATGGAGTTGTAGAGAAATCGCAGTTGCGGATATCCCGTCGCACATGGTAGGATTTGGATCGGCCCATATCGCAACGCCAAAAAGCATCGTCATCACGAATGTTACAGTAGGCATGGCTATGGTCCTATAAAAAGTTGAGCGAGGGAGACCTAAATAGCTTAGGAATACGCTATAGGTGTTTACTGTATTCGTCACCTATTTCCACACAGTCGGACTCGCCTTGATGTTGGGCGGTAAAGAGATGCTCCTTCTCTCCACGTGCAGCGGAAACCTGAAAGTAAACCTGGATCTACTTTGTCGTTTTTAAGAGTTTATAGAAAGCATTTGGCGTTTAAGGTATAATTTACGGCATAAGACCTCTAATACCGTACAGAGTCCGCCGGAGAACAAATATACGACACGGAGTTACGTCCCGCCACCTGATAGCAAGGAATATGTATACGTTACAGAATAGGCTTATTTTGTGACTCCCTTAGGCTCGAGAATAGCTGGCAAATACTCAAACGGACACTCCGTTTTCATTCGCTTGATTCTGCGTGTCCGTTTCTGCATCGTTAACTTGGTGCAAGTTTCCGTCCTAATCAGAGTTCATAACTGAAAGCGGAGATAAGCCACACTTACCCATATACTTCTCTAATTCTTTAGGAGCATTGTCACGGGTTTCTCCAAAATCTCATCAGGTTAGCATTCCGTACGGATCACTGAACGGGACGGAGTAGCAGGCAAAACTACTTTCATGTGTTCAGTCTGCATGTCAGGTACATGCAAACTGAAAAAAGAGACTAATGAGAAAGGTCAGTAAAGAAACGCTGGGCAAAGGTACGGTCAACAACAGACGGTCAACAACAGACGGTCAACAACAGACGGTCAACAACAGACGGTCAACAACAGACGGTCAACAAATAGTCAGCAAGTGATGATGAACAACAAATAGTTCAGGACAAATGGTCAAGAACAGCGTAAGGAGCGATGAGCACGAGACTGCGCAACCCAGACGGTCCTTTTCTTTCGTCGCCTTTCTCAATATTCGCACGCTCGTGCTGAATGTAATTGGTGGATATGAAATATTTGAAAAATAACATATGGACAAAGCTCGCCCCCACCATTTGAGTAAAACAGGGACGGACCCGGAACCCTCAAATTTAAAAGTCCCCAAAGATTCTGAACATTTACGTAAATGGTCACGCCTCTGCAAAGAGTTTCGGATAAAAGAAGATGTAAGCTTGCAATAGAATCATAAGATATAGACGGATCGTGCGGTGGAATCAGAAAAGTAAACAACTGCACGGTCTAACTCCCCCCTGGTGAGATTGTTGTGTGGACCAAAATCAAGGTTAACCTAGCCCAGAAAGTTCAATACCCCTACCCCAGCGGAGTCCAGCCCGCCAATTTCTATTGGGATGAGCAAATTAAAGTCTCCGCAGAAATATTTGCCCGGTTTAAGCATGCGGTGCTGGATAGATGGTCTTTGCCGAGGTTCGCAGTCCGTGGAGGTTGGCTGCATTTCTTAGTAGATCCCATAATTCTCTGCTGGTTACTGAAGACAAGTATGGTAAAGACCGTTCGATTGATGCGGAAGTTTACGCCAAAGGGTTTTAGTCAGATGGAGTCCGATGATACAATTTCCCGCACAGTAAATAGGCTCCTGAATCCACCTTAAGACGAGTCATGGTCTAACTTTACTACAGCAAAGCAATTAGTGGAAGCTCTCCATGGCACTGGCGGCCTTTGCCGCTATAAGTTAGTTCCTATATACATCCCTAGTCATACAAAAGTGAACAGTTCCTACAACGGTGCCAGTAGTAGAGCATTCGGAGAAATAATGGACATTTGGGGGTAAATCCCGTACTAGAATAGGTACATTTCAAAACTTAATTTCACATGCATTCACTGAGTAGTCGATTGTCTCGCCGTCAGAGCATCTACATTTGCCGCCTTTGCCGGCTGCGTAATATTCTGATTCCCTGGTGGTGTTGCGCAACAGTTAATATATTTAACCTTGTCTTATCAAAACAATGGGATCTTACTTGATCAAGCAAATACGACCAATTGATGTTTTCATAGCTTCCATTGAACCACGGGTCTGGCTATAGCTGCTGACCGGTTTTAGGTGCCTAGTTGAAACCATCGCAAGGGTATACTGAGTACTCAACTTGCCACCCGACCCAAGGTTTATTTGGTCAACGATCGTAGAAGTCATTGGTTCGGTCAAGTCCAATGCACCAGAGGTGACGCTCGGACTGCTAGCAATTTCTGAGCTCGTTGCGATGGACAAGTCGGACACAGCGTATGAACAGCTCTCAGGATGCGATTGACCAGATTGTAATCTCTTCGCCAAAGCCCTTCTAGATATAGATTCATCCGCGGGCAATTCGTCGGAAATCGAGAGGAGCATGTTGTTGCATTTGAGGCCTGAACTGTCTAAACCTGGGCATTATAAGAGATGATATTTCTTCCTGCATAGAACAAATACTCACATTTGACCAGGATTGACTTAAGCTGGCCTTGGCAGTCATTAGGCAATAAGAATGAGTGTTCATTATTGTCCTGGGTATATTGGACCGAGCTACTGGTGTTGGTGTTCCGATTCCAGATATCGAGCAGATCGCAAGTTTTTTCAACGGACTCATTGATGTAGAATTTTGCACTTGCTATAGTAGCACATGCCAGAATTAAAAGGCGACCATACATGTCGAAATGGTTATTGTTGAAGATTGGAAGTGGTATTGGGTCTTTCCTTACGTCAAATGCTTGAGGAATCCGAGTCTTCTTATAACTTAATTTAATTACCGCTATTTCTCTCACTGCCTAACTTCCTTCAGAATCCCGTTAATCCGGTCAAGATTGAAACTATAAGGGAGAGGTGGGGACTATGGTTTTCGTCCTTTGTTGAGTGCTGGGCTGTTGTTTCTCTTTGTTTTTCCTTTGTAGATGGCGGTGTCTTTTATGAGGAGACCAACGCGACGGTCCAACAAAGCGTCAAGACTGTCAAAACAAGCCCTAGAATGTTACCTGATGCTCCTCAGAAACTACCATAGATGTAGGTCGACCATCCTCCACCTCTTTTCACCTCTGCTATCACATTCCAATCTAGGAGACCTTATCCGATGATGGTACTAGAAAAGCCTTAACCGACGCAAAAGATTTATAAAATCTACCAGAGATCCCCGTGTAAGCGGGTTCGCTAGCTTCTCCGTCATCATGAACCTTTCACAAAACCTTCTCATATTCTGCTTGATTCTATTGAAAGCTGTTCGTGGCACTTTAATCGGGATCGATGGATTTATTCGCTGATTTGCCATAGGCCGGGAGTCCAACATTTCAGGCGAAGAGCACTCAGAGCGCCGTGCTTGCAAGAGGGGTATCAGTCCACAACATTTGGCTATAACCGGGTAACTAAGGGGAAATGACAGATTTTAGAATCCCCAAGCTTCCCGGCGCCAGACCTTCCAAAAGGGTTTGCCTCCAAAAAACGAGATGTATCTTATTCGGCCAACTCCCCCTTGTGGATGATTTGCTTACACCGTTCAGTCTCTACTGGAATGTGACTTTACGCATGGAATCGCGTATGTAGGTCCCACTGCAGAAAACATTCAGCATCTTCGAGACGAAGGGGGGAAAATGTGTGTCGCAGAATCAAACAGTTGCGCTAGGGTTTCTTACTTGAATCAGTCCGGTCTTTTCTTTTGTAATTACGTACGATAAACGATATTCACCTTTACACATATCAGCTGACATCAGCCTTGCAGAACACCGAACAAGTTGCCGTTAAGTGCGACGACCTTGTACCAACAGCGAGAAATCTGTTCGAATACTGCCAGATCGCGAACTATTACACCTTTGGTATTGTAAACAATGCAACACAGGATGCCAATTACTACATCAGAATTGGTGGGCAGACGATGTAGAAGGAAATGTTCTCTTTGAGGCTCGAGAAGGGACAAAAGAATGTTTGGGTGGATCTAGACTAAGACTAGTTGGCTTTCTTCGAGAAGATACAAATAATAAAAACAATGAAAGTAAAGCGAGAACGTGCAACCCTGTGTTTGCTACTCAAATAACTGAAGTGTTGTCACATAAGAAGGATAAAATGTATGTCCATTTTGCTCTGACGGCATTCTTATTTACCAAGTCGACGTTGTAAAAGCCTAATGAAGCTCTAACCTGTAAGGACCAATCCCCAATCATTCTCCCTTTCGGCAATCACCGAGTTTACTATTAGCCAGAGCTCCGATGCCGTCAGTTGGTAGATTTTTCGGGGTTTACTGCAGACACCGCATCGTTAGTGTCAGCAATACATTGTAGCTGCATTAAACTGGGGCTACAAAATGGCTCGGACCAGGAACACCTACATCACTGCACGCCAGTTTTCTCTTCTAAAATGTTGCTGAGGCGCTTTATCTATCGCATTGCAATTTGCCGATGCATATTATTATATACTAGATGCATTGGTATGATAGCAAGGTTGGGTTCGGTTTAATCACAGACAGTCCGATCTACATGCATTGTCGCCACTAGCCCTCTGGGTTGTCTTACGATACTACTGGGCGGATCGAAAGGCGGATCGAAATCACTTTTCACCGTTTTATTTTTGATCGTCCAAAAATAATTATTCTATATTATCTTCATCCCCCGGAAGATCCATCTGGCCTTGATATGCGGGATTTCCTTGCGCCAACTCCTTGAGGCTCGTGTCCAACCATTCTTTGGCACCAAGTATTTCACGTTGGTCGTTCATACGTCGTTTCTTACTCCTTCTTCCTTCGTCTCGTTCAGTCGACCCGTGAAATACCGTTTGAGAAACATCCTCGCCTATATACTCGGCGTGCAATAGTAGGAACTGGTTTCCTAGGTACAGCGAATAGCAATCTCTCCCATTGATTCCCCGTGTTGGATTATTGGGAGAATATATATAGAAATGGTTTCTTGAGAAACCCTCAAAGAATTTATTCAAAGCAGATTGAATATTTGGTAGCTGTACGACTTTATCAGGCTCTCCAGGGATGATAAATTTCATGTTGAAGCAGCTCGGTGGCTGAATCTCCGTAGCCGCGGTAACCAATGTGGGATCAAACTGCGGAGTAGAAAAGACGGGGAACACAGTTTCTTCATTTTCTTCTGGCGGAATGATCGTATTTTGAATCATGTCGTCAAAGTTTGGATTCCACGGAGAAGATTCTTGAGGAAGTGTATCGTCGGTTTCAACTGGGGGAATGAATTGGTCGTCAGGAACATCTTTGAGATAGCGGAAATATGCCAAAAACACCGATCGCCTAGCAAATCCTGCAGTAACTCGGGGAGAGCTCCAAGGCAGTTCTAATACCTCCCGCGAAAGTGCAAACTGATCTGCCTCCACTGAGTCCGTATATGGCTTTCCATATCGTCTTTCCACCGGCAGATCTTCGTCCGCACTTGCGGGATAGTCACATGGCGTGGGGCGAGGTAATTCAACTGGCTCAGCCTGGGGCCCATTCACAGGGGTGCTAAAACCCTTTTCCCTGGCAAGCCAAAAGAGGTGTTGCCAAAGATTCAATCGTTCAGGCATGTTAAGTCCTTCAGCGGGTGTTGCCGCGCGTTGCGTGCCAGGTTTTGTCCGCGGCACGCGGCGGTTGTGATCCGTCATTTCGAATCCGTACTGGAAGCTGAAACGCCAGAAATCGTAAAGATCCCCCCGTATTCCATGCTGACGATTTGAAGTCATGACAGGGACACTAGTGTAATATTGTTCCCCTAGTCCTTCGTCGATGGTTATCTTCCGATGGGGATCAGGAATGTAGAGTTGCTGTAGTACACTCCGGCCGACCTCCAGGGTGAGCCTGTCTCTAAAGAATGTCTCCAGAGTCGGTATGGGGTACTGAATCTCTTGTAATCGGTCCCAAATTTCAGAGCGGTCCCGAGTATCTTCAACATCAGGGAACAATTCTTCCTTTGACATTCGTTCCTTCAAGAAACTCAAGTCCCGAGCAGAGACTTTGGGCGCACGTGATTTTAATAGTTGGATAGTCACACCGTCTAATTGCGCCAAAAGGTCAAGCCTGTTTCCCATTAAGCCGAAGAACGTATTCTTTATGTGATTTAAATAGCACAGAAGAGGCTGGTGCTTTCACTTAGTCGTCTGAGCATGGCATTCTGGGCATTTAAATGGTAGCAAGTAACTTACCTCATCACAACGCATTGCCACCAATTTGTGGAGTACTCCAATTCGCATGCCTTCCCAAATACCCGCTATAGGGAGCAGAGCATCGAAGGCTTGGGGCAGTGTCGGATGTTTGAAGAAAGCTCGCAAATACTTTCCCTTTTTGCTTCCAGAAACCCTTTCTAGAGCAGCCCACCAATGGTTTGCTGCGATCCTGTTTACAGGGCCATCGAGATATCCTTCATAATACCTTATTCTTTGATAGATCAGTCCATCCGGGGGTGTTCTATCATTCGGGAAGTGCTCTCGAAGAGACCGGATAAATTCTTCTTGTATGGGTTCTTCACTAGCTTGAATGCAATCAGGCAAAGATAAGCTGGGGAGTAGCGGCCACTTTACGCACCTGTCTGCTCTGTGACATAAACATCCACAATCCACCATTGACTGCTAGGACTGAGCTTTTTACGGGCAGCAATAATTAAGTTCTCGTGATCCTGTGCGCGCAACTGGTAGTCGATATCGACATCCAATTGATGGAATTGTCCATCTACTATCCGTGGTCTAACGCGACGTTCCCAATCACTTTCAGGGACCAACACAGGGACATGGGACTCCTCCATCAGTCGATGGCACCCCTGAGTGTCCATAATTCGCTCTAGTCGAGTGATATTCTGGCGGTCGCTCATCTGCCGCTTGAAGTTTTTGTCGAATACGAGACGAGAGATATCGACACGCGCGGCCATCTTGAAATGTTCCTCGCGATAGGTGAACAGTTTACACTCGGCTTCTTCCACTTGAGCTTGAGTTAAGCGTGTCATTTTGTAATACAGTGAGCGCGGTATGTTTGAGTTCCTCCGTCGAGTCTGTTGGAGTATTTAAATGCCCTTGAAGTAAAGAGCCATTTTCAGGCGTTTGTCTGTCATCTTGACCGAGTTAACGTAGCAGCCATCAATTTAATAGAGGGAGGGGCGGACGCGGTTCAATAACTTTCATCATACAAAAATGAGTGGTCGTCTATCTTCCACAGAGTAGGTCGAGGGAGCCAATTTCGGCCACTCCGGTTAGCCATCTGAGAGTAAAAATATGAGGGCCGTTTTGCCAACCGCAAACAGTACTCAAGAATTGGCCGTGTCGCTTCCACTTTAATGATTACATCCAAGGGGGCTCCTGAGCCTCGCTATTTTGATTCGATATGTTTCCCTGTTCTGTTAATAAACCACATGCTAACGCTTCTATAAAGAGCATATGGTTTCTACGTACTCGTAGGGGGCTTTCGTCAAGAATACCCTTACCGACCCATTGAACTTCTTTCCTGCATATCTTGGTATAGCATAGTTAAAATGCTGCGACACTTAGGAAAGCTACTTCCCTTGGCTTTCTCAATGTCAGCCTTGATCTGTCTAGCCATTGTCTTTGTGGGATGCACATCGACCTCCTCTCCCACTGAATTGTACTTCTTGAAGGTACGCTGATATTCAATAGATATAGCGAACGTTTAGCTAAGGTCCAAATTATAGGTGGAACTGACCAATTTCCCAGAACTAGGGAGCGTTCATCTACGTCGCTCTCTCAGTATTGCCGGGGTAGACGCATCCGATGCTGCCAACAAAGCCAGTAGTGAGGCGAGCAACGTTAAGAGCAGCGCTTCGACTGCTGCTATTTATGCATCTGACACCGCAGAGACTGCAGTGAGCCAGGTCACCGATAAAGTTCAATCTTTATCCGACGAAATCAATTCGCACCTTCCGGGTTTCTATTCTGTTGGGCTTTGGGGTTATTGCCAAGGCCAGAAAGAAACTGCGTCATATTCCAATTGCTCGCAGCCAAGTACCTCCTTCTCGTTCGACTTGCTAAGCATTTTTGGTTCGGTATCACCAGCCATCGGGGAGGTGTTACCAGACGAAAATAACAAGGTCCTTGCTGGGTATCATGATGTTTCTCGATGGTCAATTTCAGCTTACATCCTGGGTTTCGTTTCAACATTTGTGGCTGTTGTCTTCGGTATCACAACAATGTTTTTCTCGCGGGGGAAAATATGGCTCATCATTCCCTCCTTGGTAAGAACCTGGTAGATTGTTCCTGGACAAAAGAAGCTGACCATTTCTGAGTCTGCAACTATTTTCGTCACTGGCGCATCCATTGGGGTTACGGTAATTTACGGGTTGATTACGGGCGCTATACAGAGCATCCTTCATCCTCTGGGAGCTGATGCAAGTTTTGGGACGCATTTGTTCACTGCAACCTGGCTCGCAGTAGCATTTTCCTTCGCGGCCCTATTGATATGGCTTATTGAGATGTTTTGCTGCTGTATTTGATGTGGATATTAAATAGTACAAAGCGAGTAAGCTAAGAAGCACATACAAGGGCCAAACTAGATATAGATTACGTCCCATAATCGACTTAGTCAAGAATAAGAAGAAAGTGGTGAAACTAAGTTTGATCCGTCTTTGAAATGCACATGTATATTTCCACCTGTCTTGTGATTGCGGTGGATGCTTTACTGCCACTAATGAGATTGTATCTATTCTGTACTGTAGGGATGTTGTAATTTCTACCTTGCATTTCAAAAAGAAGCATGCCCAGTACCCGTAAAATGCCTTATATTTATTCGAGGGATACAGATTTGGGACGACATATCAAAAAGAAGCCAATTGGCTAATATTATGACCTTGTATGATTCTGACGGCTTGGTCATTTTCAGATCATGTGTTCTGTTTACTGTATTGTATTTTTGTTATAGTTACAGTACCGTGACGCAGGATTTAGACAAAGTTCTTCGAAGCGATCAAACAGTCACCTACAGGATCCCTTCAGTGATCATCCACCGGTACCATTATGAACTGCATCGATCGGGGGCTATCACAGACATCCTGGAACGCATCAGCTTCAGTCTTCCCGACTGCTTGTACCATATCGGTAAACATGAAAGCTTCGCGGGCCGAATAGCTGGGGTCCAAATCGCAAAACTCTTCACAGGCCGATTGCGCCTTGCGTGCTTGGTCAGCCAGGTCGTGCACTGAGGCTTGAAGCTCTTGTGCGACCTGGTAGACGGGGTAGAATTCGTCATCGGAGGAACCAAAAGCGCCGGATTGGTACAGGCGAAGTAGGTCCTCAGACGCTTGCTCGGCCTTGTCCTGGAGGTGTTTGAAAAGGGCGTAGCAGGCTCGAAAGTACACATTTTCTCCCTGTTGTCGGCCGATCTGTCGAACAATATTGGCAATTTCCTCCATCTCTCTGCTGATCTTTACTCTGACGCGAGAAGGCGGCTGGTATTTTGGCGGCGGTGATAATCTTATACTAACAGTAGACTGAGGGTGGCTATAACCGGCGGTATTGGCAAGCTTTGTAAAACCGAATTAAAACAAAATGTTTCGACCAGGACGTTTCCATTACTTGATAATTTCACTATGATGGCATAATCTCATGTGTCAGTTAACTGATGGGCATGAAATAGACCAAGGGTAAGCCAGTAAAAACAAGAAAGCTATCGCCGACCGCCACATAGATGATGCCCGCCCAGAATTGGGTACTAGTGTTTCAATCATGACCAATTTCCGTGGTGGCACCATTTACCACCCTCTCTTAACCACCCTTTCTAAAAGCCATTGGTTAATGCCATTTGTTAACCGACACACGATGTCTAACCTGCTCCATCATCATGATGTTCTACTAAGTTGCGTTGGTTAGGTCCCAGGCAATATACACGGACTGAGGCGACGTCCGATTCAACAGCTGCCCGCTCTTGTTGCTCAGCTTAAAAGCCCAGCTTGTCCCAAGTCATCGCTCCAATAAGCACGCGACCCACGATGGCTGACCCAAAAACGCAGTCCCTGCACGATTTTGCAATTCTCACCATAATTAATGTCTTTGGATTGTTTTACTTTTATCTTTTTGTGATTCATTTCCTGCTCTTCCATTTCCCCTCTACTCCCGGAGGTATTCTGGACTCCCTGTCCGTGCTTGCCTTTTGCGCAGGTGTCATCGTCTGGTGCTTGTCCAGCCTCTTCTACCGCTTTCTAGACGCTTTCGGGGGCAATGATGCGGCAGAGTGGCAAAAGCTGGAGTTTGGAGCCACTTTAGTCCTGATCTGGGCGGCCACCCTTCCTTCGGTGGTTGTGCTGTTCCGCGCTGAACCCTGCCTCCAGCTCGGATACCTAGCTGCCTTTACCGTTGTTGCTGTCGGTATCCTGGTGGATTTTGTGGTCTCCGATCCCAGTGTTTATGCGGTTCACTACTGGTTTCCGTACAGCTGCGTTTCACTGGGCTTACTTTCGCTTATACCAAGTATTTATGCCCTGACTGGGACGTTCCAAAGTCCGCCCGCGTTGGCGGTACACTTCGGCCGAATCGCTATCGGGAATTCTCTTGGAGCTGCGTTCTATCTGCTTCGTCCGTTAGAGAGGATTGGTGTAGTGAATGGCTGGCGGCCTAGTCTCTATATGATGCACTTAGTCCTGGTCTACAACGCCGTCACCTATTCGAGGATTTTCTTACATGCAGTACTTCAAAAAGCAGCATAAGCTTCATTGAGTTCTAGAGAAGGTGTGGAGACTGCAAAGTTGGGTGATCGCTCAAATACTGGGGCCTGGATGAACTGGCAGGAGCAAAACATTGGATCATCACTACCTCTATTGCGTCCTTGCCTTGAGGCCTTCCATTGCCGATCGAAGAAGGCTACACCCTGATATGGAACCTGGGCGATTCGACCTTTTTTATCTGTTTACAATGTACCACGATGGCCGAGACCTTGTGTATCTCAGAGTTACATTCTGTATATATATCTCTGACACACGCAGAACCTTCTCGACTAAGTGATTGCTTAGAAATTTCGTACTGCTTGTGTAGTTTCTGGTACAGTGGAAGTGTTTTTCTTTCTCATTGTGGTGGTAATTATTCGTATTGCACGACAGAGTGAGTGGTTTTGCCAGGTCAACCGACCACGTTGTAGATTTATCCTATCACCCGGTGCCTTACTCCTGCTGGTGAACTTGTGCAAGCACAGGAAAGCTCAACACGCAGATTATACCGTAAACGCAAGAGATCAAATTTCACTTCTAACTCCTGTCTAAGCAAATGGCCTAATGTCCATTGATGTTTGGTGGTTGGACGTCTAGACCGGGCCAACACAAGTCTCGCTTGACCTACTACGATCACCTATTCTGTATGAAATGGCCCTTTGGTAATCTAGTGCGATCGGTTGCGTTTTACAGTTGAACCGCAATGATAACCGGTTCGACCGCGACTGACCGTCTCAACCGCACCACGACCCTTCCCGTTGCCCCACATGACCGTGCGCCGACATGTTTATCCGACCAGATCTGCCCTTTGAACGTTCGTATTGTATTTTGTATCGAACAGCGACTCCTCGGTCCATCAATTTTTCATATTGTGGTTGCCACGTTCGGTGAAGATACCATGTCATGGTCAGTTGATTGGTTGCCGCTCATGTCGAACGACCATTGAGCTTGGCAATGCGCTTCACAAGACTTGGTGGCCTGCGGGTGAAGAGCGGTTACAGAAACGGCGCTGAGCTTGTTTATCAAGGGCTGGCGGAACGAGCTTACCATCCAACGCGGTGCATGACCCGCGGAAATTGAACATATTTCCTCTACGCAATGTCTAGGCAACTTGACTAGGTGCTCAGATAGATCGTACTTATAAGCCTCTTGCTATCCAGAGCGATTAATGAAGTGAGCACAGAGTACAATGCTGGAGAACTTGCCGGGTGAGATTCTAATGCTAATCGCAGATTGGGTGAGTTCCAGTGTGTTTGTTTTATTTGATCCAGGTACTGACCGCCTGCCAGCTGTCAGCTACCACTCTACGCGTTCTCAGCCGAGCCTCGTCCAGATTGTATGCAGTTTTGGTTCCTCGCATATACCGTAGCATTTCATTCTGTGCAGCAAGTGAATGGGCGCTGAATGTGTTGAATGTCGACCCCTTCTTTCTCCGTTTTGGTCCTTCACGGGCCGCGGGCTATCTCCAGCACGCGCGGCACCTACAGATCAAGGCTCCATTCCACCTTGTTCGGTTTAATCGATGTGCGTACTACAACATCTTCCGTGCGGCGGGGCTGCCGGAGTCCCCGGCTACACTGGGAGCCTCGGACGAGGCGACGGCACATCAGCAATTCCTAGATGACGTGAAGGATCAACTGCAGCTGATATTCACCCACCTGAAGCCGAATAGACTGAGGACGTTTGAGTTCGTATAAGCCGGTATCTATCTATCTAGATCTGTGGTTGACTAGCAATAGATGGCGCCTAGGGACATGTGTTCCAGTGGGAGTTCTCGACCAGGAAGGCTATCTCAGTCGGTACCAACAGCGCCTGGATCGTCTCTCACTCGTTACTGACGGCACCTGCCCTGAAACATTGCACCGCTTGGAAGGAGTGTCTAGCCTATCCTGTCTGACGGCGTTTGAGTGGGAGGGACTCTAATATCCGTCCGAGGTTGATTTGTTGCGACAGTGCATCCGTCGGAACTGGCGCCGCCTGGATCATCTGTCCATCGGCTTCGTTCCATCAGCTTTTGCCCGTGCTCTGTGCTGGGAGAGCCTTGGGTTTCAGCAATCGGAGCTCGAGGTCGGGAATATAGAGACCGGCGGCGCAAGGAACGGGGATACGGGGATCGGGAATCGGACAGCTCTTCCCGCTCTGTCCACGCTGTCACTGTCAAAGGTGACCCTGCCTCCAGATATCTCATCAGAGCACGATGCGATATTCTATTCCCTGCGAGCGCTTACGCTGCGCGACTGCCCGAATCAGCTGCGTCTCGTGCAATTACTGTCTCGGTCACAAAAGCCGCTCCGACTGACGCATTTTGAATTTTCTTTCGATTACCTGCTGCACGAACCGGGCGAAGGACGTAGCCTATCTGCTGTTGTGCGGTTCTTAAGTTCGTTTCGTGGGCTGCAGCATCTACACCTGAGGTTGTCCAACTTCCCGGCGTCAAAATCTCACATCCGGGATGCCATCCGACATCACCAGTCCACGTTGAAAAGCCTCGTCTACCATGAGCGCCAACTCGCTCCCATCGATGCTGATGGCTTATTTGAGGAGGATCGGGATGTGTCACCCGCGTGGGTAACAAACTTGTCTGCCATTGTAGACCTGGGCCAAGTGTCTGCTCTGGGTCTGTGTGCTAGTCCATCTGCGGCTGTGAGTTTTCCTCGGTCCAGTAAACTTGTGCCCGCTAACGAGAACAGCGTCTCTGCCTTCGGCCCACGGCCAAGCATTCCTAGCTTCAGATTCTACATCTGCGGTTCAGCGGCCTCGATCGAATCCACCGAGACATCCCACGAGAGATTACCACCTTTCTACATGAGACGCGCAAAGGGTACTCACGGCACCCTCGTTCGTGCTGGGGTTCTGTGAACCGGAATGCCTCCAATGATAGCTACAACTACGGTTCTATTTTCGATGAGTACTTTGACAGGTCACAATTCGAGTATATGGACCCGCAGCAGGCAGTCCTTGCGTCTTCTGCGGCGATCGCAGAGGCCGAGGACCTCGTGTCGTTTGCTGAGTGGGCATTCGGCCCCGACGGACTGCCGGCTCTGCAGGTCCTCGCGTTTGGGGACTTCTCCCACGGTGATCGATACCGGAGTCAGCAGTTTCTAATGCGTCGTGCCTATTTTCCATGGGAGTGTGGTGGCAAGGTGCTTGCAGGCCTTGCCTGCGATGATACGACACGGCTGCCCTTTCGTTCGGCAGATATGAGTGACCCTTCGATTTGGGATGGTGCTGTAGTAGACGGGGCTCGTTTTTTGTCCGCATGCCCAGGAGGCGGATTGATGGAGTCACCGTACGAGTTGTAGGCCCGCATTTTGTCTTTCTGGATTCTTCCTTGTGGTTCGCGGCGGACTGCTACGCGACGCAACGCAACGCGTCCCATGATTAATTTTGTCAAAAAGGCAGTAGCATATGGTCATGATCTGCCTTGCTCTTATTCATACTTAGAAAATGAATCTTTTGCGCCTTCATTTTAGTCCACAGTAGTTCACTGTAAGCGTACAGTACTGTACAATAATATGAACTCGTAAGACCTGTCTTAGCATCATCCAAGCAAGTCCAACAGATACAGAACTCGTAATTCATCAATTTAGCTATCCGCAAACTGACTCTTCTCCACCATTCTAATCTAATAAATTTCTTTGTAACTTTGTCTCTCCCGTACAGTAGAATTGAGCAGGTTCGGCGAAATGTTAAGCGGTTACTACGCACACCCGCGGTTCCTTGCTGGCCCCCATTTATATGAGCATGACCGGGCGTAATCGGGCCTTTCTCTCTGTACACCAGGGCGTTCTCGGAACACTGCAGAATAGTGACAGACACTCATGTCAGATAAGTGAGCTACAATGAGTTTATGCAGGGGCAAATTGAGGCACGCTAGCTTCCGCTGACCAAGGCTCGGGGTGTAATAGCAAATAGCACTGTGTGACCGGTCTTGTGGTTCTTGCGTGGAACCACGCCGGCAGGGACGACCGGTGGAAAAGTTCAACGGAGTATGAGTGGGGCGGGCATTTCCGACACCTCACCACCAATGCACACTTTCAACGGAAATATTGAACATTGACCGTTTTCTTCTACGTATACCCGGGGAACCCATCACTTGGTAACACTGCCTCTTTTGAACATGGTCAAGGGCCTTTCGGACCTAGTTTTGTTTCTTTTCTTCTTCTTTCCAACGGACCTTCTCTTAACCTGCAAGCTAGTCATCCTGCTCTACATATAAACCCAATGAAACCACCAATCTTCTATAATCCCTACCTCTATAAACTGTCTTTTGTCGTGAACGTTGCTGTATGAGGATAATGGGACAACTTGAGCAAATTGGTTAGTTGGATTATCTTCCATACTTAATATCGGCGCTGATGGTCCTTCAGACTATGATTTGGATCTGGATCTTGAGTCCATTTGGCGAGAATTTCCCAATATGCCGACACCGCCACCTTGCCCCGCAGAAAATGGTAGCTCTCTGTGCTCAAACCAACCAATCGGCGGATGCTTAGAGTATACTCAGAATGGGGATAAGAGGATTCCTACCATCGAATGTGTCTTCTATCCCAGCTATGAGAATTTCTGTGCCTTCAGCTAGACCGGGCCGGATCCGTTATCCCATGACACGTGCGCCGATGATATTTTTCTTTATGTATCCGCGTTTTTGCTTTTTGAGCGGGTGAACTGGATAGAACTCCGACTCAATAAGCTCAGTACGGAGACTGAGGAGGCTGTCAAAGAGTATCCGTTCTTCCTTCCGCGGGTTGAGTCAATGCTGGGCAACTTACGAAGGATACGTGGTCAGATAAGTGACATTCTCTCGCAACATTCTACTATGGGAAACATATCAAGCGCTGGACAAGCACGGTTTCAATTAGCTATATGGCCGCGGGTAGAGGTCACAGTTCACCTTATGTGGCTTGGGGGCCACATCTATATCCCATACAGAGTACTCCATAACCACTAGTGGCTGACTTGGTTTCCATGTTAGCTCAGTAGCCTGGTAATGATCTGTATCCATGACGTTCTATAATCATGCTGCCTAATTTACTGAGTCGAGATGTCCCGCCGAGAAACCCTTGGCGGTATCATAGCCACAGTGGAGGGCCTTTCTCTTTCCGCCACTGTCATTATTGGATGGGAAGTATGAACCTGCAGCCGGTTGGACACGCCAACCTTTTAGTTACGTATGAAGTCTTGGCTCTCCTGACTCGGACATAATGGGAATAGCTTGAACTCGAAGTAGAAATTCCACCTACGGGCAGCATTACGAGGCTTAACGCTATATCGGCTAGGGACTCACAATTGCACTTCCGAAACCTTCGAGAGACATATATACAGCCATAGGACATAAGGCCCTTCATGCCCCCACTTGTATCTAAACAGCTATAATTTCGTCGACACGCTCGAAAATAGGTGAAAAGAGACAAAAAAAGAGGCCAAAGTAGGGCAAAACAATGCGTGAAACGGTATACTCCCTTCGAGGCTTTCATGTAGACTCTGTCCAATACTTCCTCGGTGGCACTGTGTACACACTCATGAGCCCTGTCGTAATAAAACTTTCCCCATTTACTGCGAAGGTGATAGCATATTCGATCAGCCGCATTATTGTTCTCTTTGGAGCTAATACGGATGGAAAAGACATGATGCTCCTCTTTGCTTTTGTATCTCTGGCACTGAGTACGGCAACGGTTATTTGCGCCATTATATGCATTATGAACTTTGATCGGGGCTTCAAGAGGATCAATGAATCGGAAGGCAATGCTGCACGCGAATCATATTACTTGCAGCCTGCTGATATAGTCCCCGACCAGACGCGTTACACTTCACAATCTCCCTCGCGTCTCACACTTGGTTAGCATTGGCAATATAACTTAGAAGATTGAATGTATAGGGACATAATATTTACTCAGTACACCACAGAGTACATGTAAACTTGAGATCGGGTGGAAGAGATGCCCACAATATATATATTTCGGCAAGTAGGCGATACCCCGAAACTTACTACATTAAACATTCTCCTTCGCTTCGCACCTTACGTGGCAACACGGAGGGTAAAGAGACTAGGGAAAATTCTCATTGCAGAGGAAAAGCAATATTATATAATTGAAAGTAGATTTGGTTTAGTCTCAAGTGAGTGCAGTATATAACTACCCAAACTAAGACTTGTAATGACAGTGGTTACCGCTGATGCGGATTGAACGGAAACATAAGAAACACATCGTAGACAGGAATGACAGCTGGATTCAACCTCAGGATAGTCACTGCTTCTACACTATAACAAATAGTCCATAGTCACTGGCACCCTGATGTGGCTGTGATGACCTATGAGCCTGTATACCCATGATTGATTGACATACCGGGGTACTTCATTGAAATTTCTCATTGCTGCCTTATCACGTTATTGTAGGCCATTAGCCAACTCAATGAGATGCTCAAGTCACACACCCGGGTTGGGCTACGATCGTGGCTGCCATCCAGTTTGGTGACCAGCAGGCTGCTCACGCCATACTCCAGGGTTGCCCTGTGGCTGTGGTTGCCATCCAGTTTGGTGACCAGCAGGCTGCTCACGCCATACTCCAGGGTTATCCTGTGGCTGTGGTTGCCATCCAGTTTGGTGACCAGCGGGCTGCTGACGCCATACTCCAAGGTTGTCTGGCTGCCAATTAGGCTGCTGGTTGGGAACCTGATCTTGGCCAATGTTGTGCTGAACAGGGAATTCTCCGCTCGGGAATCCTGTCTCGCCGGCATTATGTCCGATGGCCCCGATATCCGGCTGCGGCTGGAACTTCGATCCATTGCAAATAACTCCATTGGGAGTGAACTGGCATCCCCTTCCATAGGACTCAGTGGGACAGAACTGGAATTCCATGCACTCGCCAGAGGCAATAGCACAGTGTCTACCATTGAATTTCTGCGTGGGAGGGCAGCGAGGCTCTGTTACTGAGACACAATCTTGGGTAGCCTTGTCATGTATGGTGCCGGGTGGACATTGAGGGGGCTTATCTGCGCTGCATTTGTTGCCATTGAACTTGAAACCTGGCGGGCACTGGGGATCGATGTTGGAGAAGCAGTTCTCTCCATCGAGGTGGGTTCCGTCAGGGCAGAGAGGCTTCTCACCAACACAGGCCTTGCCATTGAATACAAAATCTCCACAATCAGGAGTTGCGCCGGAGATACATTGGCCGTCCTTGAGGGTGAACCCAGGCTCGCAGTGTTCTTCGACGATACGGGTGCACCTTCCACCCTTCCAGAAGAACTTTTCAGGGCATTCGGGTCCTTCTGAACTCTCACACCGCCCATTGACAAGAAGTTGATCGGGGGCGCAACTGGGTCTTCCGTAGACGCAGTTCCCGCCTTGCAGTTTGGTATTGGGAGGACATTGAGGAGGAGTCGCAGTAAGGCACAATCCATCTCCGTTGAGTACAGATCCCGAAGTACACTTGGGGGAAACATTCGAAATACAGCGGGTACCATCGAATGATGAATCATCTCTGCACTTGGGCTGGCTCGCAGTGGTGCAATCCCCACCTTGATAGATTCCGTCTTCACATACGATGCCACCTTTACCCACACAGTGCTTGCCATCCCAAGTGGCATTTTCATCGCAAGTTGGCTCGGCATAACTGACACACTTGACTCCTTCAATATTGGTATTTGGGGGACAAGAAGGTGGGCCTAGGAGCACACAGTCACTACCGATCAGAACCGTTCCATGTGCGCATTCCGCCTTCTTTACAACGGTACATTGATTTCCGTCCAGATAGCTGTCTTCTGGGCATCGAGGGGAGCTTTGCAGAACGCAGCGAGTTTTGTCCAATTTGAAGTTTGGCGGGCAGTGTGGTTGAGGATTGGAATGCTTCTCACACCGATTGTTGATCGGAGTGCTCCCATCCGGGCACTTGCCATCTATCGCCTTTGTGAGACAAATCTTTCCGTTCCAGGCCATGTCGAGCGGGCAGCAGCGCGACGAGCCAGCTGCATTGCTAATAGAGAGAGCTGTGCCCATCTCACACTGCAACTGACCAGTGTAAATGCATTTGTTATTGTCCAGCTCCGTCTCGGGTGGGCACTGAGGCATTTCGATAGTAGTACACGATTCAGTTCTGGGGTTGTAGCTGCTGCCATCGCGGCACTGAGGTCCGATATTCGAAATGCATTGTCCGTTTCGAGGAGTTGTATTCTCTGGGCAACCTGGCACCTGCTCCGAGATGCATCGTGTACCGGTCGTGTCGAAGGAAGTTCCTTTGGGGCATCTGGGGGGCTTCGCATCAACGCAGACACCATCTTCGAGCTTAGAATCATCCGTGCACTTGGGTCCGTTAAGTGATGCGCAAGACCTTCCGTTGAAGCGTTCACCATCTGGGCAGACAGGGGGTCCTTGGGCAACGCAGACATTGCCTTTCAAAAGATACCCAGGCGCACAGCTAGCACCCCCTTCCAGGACGCAGTGATCGCCTTGCGGAATGGTTCCTTGGTCGCAGGTAGGGGGCTGAGTGGTAACACAGAGACCATCCTTGAGCTCATATCCAGCATCGCAGGTTGGGTTCGTATGGAAGACACACTTGTCTCCAACACGAGAGCTTTTATCAGGACATATGGGCGCGCTCAGGGTACAGGCATTGCCATCAAACTCTGTACCGGTGGGGCAGCACTTGACATGCCCAGAAGCCTGGTCGGTGGTAGGTACAATATCATCGAGGGTATATTTTCGGAGGGCGGTCTGGCCAGGGAAACTAGACTGAGCTTGGCAGACCGAAACTGAAAAGAGCACAGTAAAGACCGCCTGGATCTTCTTCATAGTGTCAATGAAAGATCTGAATGACTGAAGGAGTACCTACAGTTAGGTGATATAGCCAACTATTTATATCTACATTTATTCCAAGATCTTCGCTCTCGAGCGAGTCACAGGCCTTTGCAAAAACGCACTTCGGTGGACTTTGTCATTTTGTAATGTCAAAACCTCCCCCTTTTTTTCTGGTCTAGACAGATACATTGCAGATCATTCGCCGCTCACAACATTTGGGGGAACACATGAGGGCTGTGGAGGGATATCGCGGATGTAGCATTGCATCAAATGCCTCAGCCGAAAATGGAACTGAAACTGGGATCTGAAGCTAATGGAGCTAATACTTTTTCAGCTACATTGTCTATCAATATCGGTCAGGCGTTACACGGCAGTTGAGAGCTTGGGGCTAATCCCACTAGTGCAGGTTTCCTGCAGCTTTGGAGAACAGCCGAGTACAGGGGCCCGGACGATCTCGGGGCCCAGGAGTTTGTGTAACCTCTCTTTATTTTATTGTAACTTTTAATTTAATTTTTTTTTTTTTTAATTTTTGCTTCTTTTGTTTTCAGACGAATGAGAAGCAATGCTGGTACATAAGAGGTATGCAGGGAGGTTGAGATAGGTCTCAGCCGTGCTGCAGAAATTTAACCTGCATCCGTGGCCTACATGGTCCCGACTCACTGTAACAATACATTCATCGTCCAGAAAATGCCATCTGGTGAGATTGTTCTTTGCAGTGAATATCTGCAAGTGAAATAAATCATCTGGGGCCAAGTCCCGACGTACGAAGTGAAAATGAGCCATCATTTAGGTTATGGGACGGCCCGAGTCGCGATCATCACTACTCGGTTCCCCACAAAATGCAGTCTACGCAGGTTTTGCAGATTATGAATTGCCGGCACTTGGCTCAGCCAGCCACGATCCAATCTTAACTTGCATGTGTAACATTGATATTATGAAACTTGGCCATGCTATTCACGCTATGCGCACTTACTACGTGTCTTATGGGTCCATAATACCAATACGGCTTGTTTCGAGGTCTGTCAGGATTGTATCAAACTAGCCCCGTGGTCTTTTGTTTCGCCGGGAGCTACGACAGAGAAAGGACTACTATATCAGGGCTCCCACTGACACAGTCGCATTGGCCCGACATATACAACCTTGCTTGTAGTTTCCTTTTTAAACGATCAAGATCAAGATACTGTAACTACTATTTTGGTATACCCGCTAGTTAAAAAGAAACAAATAGTGACAGATGTCCCTGGCCAGACTAGGTGAAAATCCTCACATGATCAATTCCACCGTCATGGTCCAGCGAAGATTAATAGCAATAGCCGATAGACCGCTATTTGACAAATTCTAAAGCTGTTGGCCTGTGCTACATCGTCAGCAATCATAGACAGTTTTCAGACAGTTTGTAAGGATGGTATTCACTGTTAGCTGTGAGGGACTTGCTGTACGAGTTTGTCAAAGCATCTTGCCTCCTGGTTAACCATTCCCCAAAGCTAGTAAGCACTGTGTATTCAATGCAAGTTGACGTAGGCTATGAGGGATTTATGATCTATAGTGATGTGCCGTGGTGGATCATTTGGTAACGGGATCGAGTAGCTAGGCATTCTACAGGTACCAACAAGGATGATGTAGTGCAAAGGAGCAAGGGAGAGTGCAATGTGAGTGGTGCAGGGCCTAGTCAATTGTTGCGAGCTGAAGAGCGCTTTGGCAGCAATAGAGCTGCAATTTTGACGAGATCAGCCACAGCCTTCCCCTTGTTGGACATTGTGGTGCGTATTGGAGGACAACCAGCATGAAGCCGAGACAACCAGGCAGGAGAACAAACGTATAAGTACCTAGGTCTTTCCCAGCCAATTTCTCTCATATCCATCGTCATCTCATTCTATCAGCTCTAAAGCAAAGCAAAGCTTTCCAACCACTTCCAACGTTTTCACGAACAACATACAGTACGCTCTGCCATTGGACATTATCGGTGACTGGTTACTGACTCTCGAAAGCCTCATCAAAATGAAGTTCTCTGTCGCCACCATTGCCGTACTGGCCACCGCTGTTACCGCTCAATACGGCCCGCCTCAGCAACAGTATGGCCAGCAGGCCCAACAGCCCCAACAGCCCCAACAGTACCAGGCATTCCCTCCTCAGCAGCAGTATGGTCAATATTCCGCTCCAGCTGCTCAGGCCAACAAGTACTCTCCGGCCGAGTACCAGGAATGGCACCAATGTGTTGACAGCTTCCTCGATGGTTTCAACCTCGGCAAGGACGGCACCGCCGCTGGCTGTCAATACTGGACCTGTATCGAGGGCGTCGCCACCAAGTATGGTCGGGGAGGTGTTCTTGCCACCGCCGGTAACATCGTTAGCAAGGCCTGCGCTGCTTCTAGCTTCCTTCCTGTATATAACCCCTCCTCCTCGCTCCCGTATGCATTTTAGTTGCTGACCAACATTTAGCACTGGATTTAGGTTCCGTCTCCAAGTGGGTGAAAAGAGATAGCACCTGATTCCTGTCCCACCGAACATACCACGCCGTCTCACATGTCACATAAGGCTCGTCTGGCTAAGGTGCTATTGTTCATTATGTCTTGCCTTGGTTCGGGTTTTTGTCAGATAAATATGTCTGTTTTCCCCGTTCCTTTATGTGAATACAAAGGCCATATAACAGGGGACCTCAAGTCCCGCAAATAATTGTACCAAATTCTTTTCGTCGGGCAAAGAAGCTGAGGACCGATAGTGCAGTAGTTCGGTTGACGGAAGATTATATTCAGTTATCCTACGTGTTTGGGCGCGTTTGTGGGCCTCACAAAGTTGCGGATTCAACCGGGTTCCCAACCGGCAGATAAAAAGCAAACCATAGTTGAACCGTTTCGTTTGCATACAGTACAGCATTGCGGAAAGACATTTTTCCCTTTTCAATTCCTGGTCAAGATATGCCTTCGCGCCTAACTATCTATGCGTGTGTCCTTCTGGATCCCAAGGATCTAATATGGTTCGCGTGCGATCAACGTTGACTTAGGGTGGAAACGCTTCTATGAACTAATGCCAAAGCTCTATATTCTCTCGTATACTTTATAATCAGCGCCACTTAGGGCTCACTTCCTTTTGAAGCCTTCAACTAATCTCTCGGCGCAAATAATTATGAATTGGTTTATTGGCACTAAATTGTGGATGGATATAAGGTATGAGGAGCTCATGATTTACGTGCTTCAAATACTAATAAATACTAAGCAATAGAACTAAGAGACCTTTTCGCCCCTCGAAATCGTCTCGAAAAGAAGGCGGTTCAGTGCCTCCTGTGGAGTGTGCTGGATCTACGAGACGAAATGCACACACCAGCCTACCCGAGATCGGCACGCTTCGCTGCCAGCTTTGCTATGGCCGGCGATCGTCTTTCTATCATACCAATCACCTAGAAGATTCATCAATGTTCCCTCGAGAAGGAATCTGCTCGCGAAGGCGGACCGGCTGTGCGGCGAATAAGGCCAGGCTCCAAGCTTTCTATGGTGCCCTCCCTGTGATACATGAACTGCCGGCGGAAGATACGATTGCCAGTGAGCTGAAAACTCAACCATTGTGTTGAAACCGCGTCAATCGAAGAGGCCTCCACTAGAGGCAGGCGCCGCGGATCCGACACGCGGTGCGCGTAGGCGAATTTGAGTGAAGTGTTAAAACCAACTAGGCTGCTAAGGCGCGGAATGACGCTGGTAGCGATTCATAGTTCGGTGACTGTGATGGTAGGCTTTTAGCGCCCCTGTGCCAATCTATTTTCCACCCACTTCGAGTGGTTGCTCCTTTCGACTTTTCCGGTTTCCGAGTCAATTTCTGTAGGCGATAAATACTGTAGCTTACGGTTATCCACTGGATTTCGTTGTTCTTGGTGGATACGATTACCCTCTCCCGCTCCCGAGACTGTGTTTTGGATCCTGGTTGTCAACTGCAGACTCGCTGCCGGGCAAATCTTTATCACCATCCGGCGTAGGGCTCATATCGGGGTCGAGAACGATTAGCTGGAGATTCCTTCCTACGTGTGGCTGTACAGTCTTCGCCACAGCCTCACTTATTGACGGACCTGCACATACTGCATAGATTGTTAGCACCCTAACCGTAATATTGCGCTCTTTAGCGCACTGAAGTGGATGGAGGTTGGACTTGGGAAGCTCACCCGCTACGGCCATGGCTCCGCGTTGATTGTTGAGATACCGCGCAACTTCCTCCTCGATCTTGATCGAGCCGTAAAAGTAGCAAAGCATTGCATTATGCTCGTAGGAAAGGTTTTCCTGGGGGCTTGATTGAGTACGCGGGCAGTAGATGCTGAATCGTAAAATCTGAAGTACGGTCAGATCGCAGCGCACAGAATGAGCTACAGTAGCAGAAAACTCACCTTGAACGATCTCCAGTCGCGATTGAAAAGGTCTTGCATCCATTCATTTACCCATTGTGGATTTTCTGTCAGAACTCCAGTCAGCAAAGGTGGCTTTCAGACTCGAAAGTACTTGTCTAGGATAGAAACATACCATCTTTGCCAACTCGTCGCTTCCAGAGAACCTCTAGCTTTCGCACCATTACTTCTCGCTTACGGCTGGCCTCCACCAACATTTCAATGTATGAAAGCGCTCGGAAAAACCCGATGTCCTCTACCACGAAGAGGATTGTACCGAACCGATAGAAATCGAGAGGATGTCCGTACGGTCCGAGTATGATGGCCGACTGCTTGACTGGGGATCTCAGTGCTTCGTAGTACAGCTTTCGCGCCAGCCCGGGTTGAGGCTCTGCTACCATACGGACTATTCTTTGAGTTTGTCCATCTTCCCAGAATGCAATATAGAACCGAGGAAGCTGAAAGAAAGCGCGAAAGCCGGCTCCTGGCATCCAAAGCTGCACATACTGGCCAGGGCGGATCGCTCGGTTGAGGGGCAGCTCTATATCAAGCCAAAGGAAATGGCTCACAGAGTTCAAGACTACCTTATTCCGGGACGATTTCCAAGGTTTCTGATTGCAAGCGGCCGTCGTGCAGACAGCAGCGCTAATAAAAAACCACAGGCAGATAGCGCCTACCAGGTACCACCGATACAGTGACTGTCGCTCCACCAGGTAGTATATAAGCGCGCCAATCGCCGTTGCTGCAAGAAGGTAGTGACATTTCATCGCAAATTGCAGGTGTCGCCGTCGGACCGCCGCACAAGTAACCGGTATCACGAGAACGAGAGCACAACCTGCCTATATTTGATGAGATGTTGATCCTCGCATTAGGCACACTTAACCTCGGAATATTCTCTACTTACGGCTATTGGAATAATGTATCGTGAGTTTGCCAAGTCCATCGTTCTGGCGACAGTAACGAGCAGCGAACAATGTAACAGAGAATGGAGCACGCAAATGCGACCTACCCAGCGATGGAACCACGCGAGCATCTGGCGGTCTATGTGGAGCAGATCCGCCGGAAAACCAAAGCTGATACCGGTGCACAAAGGCACGAGGTTGATGACTGCTATGGAACCAGCCCTTTTCTGTGCTTCCGCCCAAGAATGGGCTCGAAGTCGGAGGCCAACAATGTTCCCCGCCAGCATGACAGCCAGGATTAGCGCTTGCCAGTAATTTGAGATGTCCAGCCAACGCATGCATTTTGGCAGGTGGACGAAGGCAAAGCGTCTCCAAGCAACTAGTATTTTCGATCGGAAAGGTCGACGACAGAACACATGGCGTCCTGTCCACGCCCAGCGCCACACATCTCGTGTAAGCCAATAGATCAAGCAAATTGCTATGATTATGGCGGCTGAGATGGCATACAAGTTAGGGAGAGAGGTGTCAGCAATCCATCGATACCACTTTGACCCGATTGGGGGCATTCTTTTGGTTGTCAGCCTAGAGAGAGAGGCACTTATTCTTATAGAGACGCATGAGTATTGTGTTATGGTCGTTGTTCTTCTAGCAATAGAGTTGGCTTTGTGGTCATGAGTAATAAGATGGCGGTGGTTTCTTGCGGGCCCAAACGACCGATTACACGGTTTGTCTTCCACACAATCCCTGCTAGAACGATCCCCGCAGCAAAATAATCTTTGACCTAACATACAAAATTGAGCATTTTTCCCTCCGAAATATTATCCTGTGACCAGTCATGGCATCATTAATCCTTCTGTATACCTCTTCTTTCTTCATATGCAATTCTCGCGGGTAACAATGTTGAAAGCTGGTAAGTCTGAATACCTCAGAGTTCATACAAGATCCGGCCAATCTGATCTAATCAAAGTAGGTCTCTAAGCTTGCTTTCCGTCAGGCTGCTCTGGGTACTGCAGCCTCTTCTTTGCCAATTCAGACTTCAGTTTGTTGTTCTTGAGCTCTAGGGCGCAATTTTCTCCCTGAAGGATCTTGATACAGACGCGCTCGAAATCAGTTTCACCTTTATACTCTCTTTGATTCTTTTCCAAACTTAATCCTGAAACATGCTAGTCTATATTTGGATTAGGCAATTTCGAACCCCTGAAACGTATTGTAACTCAGAATCACATGATGATTTGCTCTGTAATACATTGGAAAGAATGATACGACTGATACCCTATATCTCGACTCCACTAACGAGCAACGAGTCACCTGACAGCGGGGTAACTCGAAGACAGCCGCATTTTGGCGACTACCCCTTCTAAAAATCACCTGCAATAATGGCGTGCACGATATCATACGATGGTTCAAACTCTGGGCTTCAAGTTGGGCAGAACCTAGGTCATATCACCAATCACTTTTGTGAGTGGAACGCATGACTATAAAGGAGCGTGACTAATGAGTGGCTACCCAAGTGCAATCGGAAACATCATTGAAGCAAGCGTGCCTCCGGGATCTGCGGACAACTAATCCTCACGATGACAAAGATCGTATTCAGAACACCAACGGAGGGCTGCTAAGAGACTCATACTGCTGGATTGTAGACAACGAGGAGTTTCAACAATGGCAAAGCAACCAGAGCAACAGTCTCCTCTGGATCAGAGGTGATCCGGGCAAAGGAAAGACAATGCTCCTCTGCGGTATCATCGAAGAGTTAACACAGTCGTTTGGGGACACTGCGAATGTTTCGTTCTTCTTTTGCCAAGCTACCGACGTGCGAATCAATAATGCCACCGCTGTTATCCGTGGCTTAGTATATTTGCTTGTCAAAAAGCAGCCATATCTTCTCTCTTATGTAAGGAGTCAGTATGACCACGTGGGAAAAGCATTGTTTGAAGATATAAACGCATGGAATGCCCTCTCTAGGATCTTCATGGAACTTTTGAAAGACCCCATCTTACCAAGCACCTATTTGATTATCGACGCGCTGGATGAATGTACATCAGGCTTACCCTCCCTTCTCGACTTGGTTACTCAGGTTTCGTCTGCTTACCCACAAGTAAAGTGGATTGTCTCGAGCCGCAACTGGCCTGATATCGAAGAGCGTCTTGATGCTACCCAGACCACCCCAATCTCATTAGAGCTAAATGAGGCCTCTGTATCCGAAGCTGTGAGCAAATTCATTCAACACAAGGTTCACCATTTGGCGAAAGTTAAAAGGTATAGCGACGAAACTCGTGATGCAATCTGCCGTCATCTATTATCTAACTCACAAGGAACCTTTCTTTGGGTAGCCTTGGTTTGTCAAGATCTTGATAGAACATCGCGGAGACACGCCCTTAAAAAGCTGGAGGCGTTTCCTCCTGGACTGAATGCCTTGTACGGTCGGATGATCGATCAGATTCGTAACTCGGAAGATGCCGAGTCCTGCAAGCGAATACTTGCTGTCATGTCCATAGTGTATCGGCCTATCGCATTTGACGAGCTAGCCTCTCTTGTTGAACTACCTGATGAACTCTCAGGTGACTCTGAAACCCTATCAGAGATTGTTGCGGTTTGTGGATCGTTTTTGACTGTACGCGAAGACACTATTCTTTTCGTTCATCAATCTGCAAAGGAATTTCTATTAAAAGAGACACAAAGCGGGGTTTTCTCTGGGGGCATAGAACCTGAACACCGCACGATTTTCTCTCGCTCGCTGCAAGCTATGTTCAAAACACTTCGACGCGATATCTTTCAACTCAAGTTTCCTGGAATCCCGATTGAGAAAGTCATACCGCCCAGTCCGAATCCATTAGCAGCTGCAAAATACGCGTGTGTCTATTGGGTTGACCACTTTCACCATAGTGGATGCCATAAAAGAGATGATCTTAGGGTTGATGAGAGAGGTTGTATAAATGATTTTCTACAAAAGAAGTACCTTCACTGGCTCGAAGCCCTGAGTATTATTGGAAGCATATCACAGGGCATAGCAGCTATGCTAATGCTCGAGGGCTTACTTCAGGTGAGTAATTGGTCATAAATGAAACGATCTCCACTTCTAACATAAGAACAACTATAATAGGAAACAAGTGAACCGCTTGCCCTTTTACATCAAGTCCAAGATGCCTCCCGATTCATTCGATACAACAGACTAGCAATTGAAAGTTGCCCCCTTCAAATATATTATTCACCTTTGCTATTTAGCCCAATGTCGAGCATCACAAGAAGACATTATCAAAAGGAGAGACCAGATTGGATTTTAAATGAACCATTGGTGGACAAAGAGTGGAGTCCATGTCTTCAAACCCTCGAGGGGCATAGCCGTTCGGTCCTCTCGATTGCATGGTCGCAAGATGGATGCCGACTCGCATCAGGGTCAGATGATAAGACCGTCAGGATCTGGGATCCGGCCACCGGCCAGTGCGCGTCTACCCTCGAGGGGCATAACCGCTCGGTTAACTCGATTGCCTGGTCGCAAGATGGAAGCCGACTCGCATCAGGGTCAGATGATAACACCGTTAGAATCTGGGACCCGGCCATCGGCCAGTGCGTATTAATCCTCAAGGGGCATAGCGGTTGGGTCGTTTTGATTGCATGGTCGCAAGATGGAAGTCGACTTGCATCAGCGTCCCGAGATAAGACAATTAGGATCTGGGATCCGGCCACCGGCCAGTGCACGTCAACCCTCAAGGGGCATAGGGATTTGGTCCACTCAATTGCCTGGTCGCAAGATGGAAGCCGATTCGCATCAGGGTCAGATGATAACACCGTCAGGGTCTGGGATCCGGCCACCGGCCAGTGCACGTCAAACCTTGAGGGGCATAACCGCTCGGTTAACTCGATTGCCTGGTCGCAAGATGGAAGCCGACTCGCATTATCCTCAGTTGATAACACCGTCAGGATCTGGGATCCGATCATCTGTCAGTGCACGTCAACCCTTGAGGGGCATAGCCGCTCGGTTAGTTCGATTGCCTGGTCGCAAGATGGAAACCGACTCGCATCAGCGTCATATGATAAGACCGTCAAGATCTGGGATCCGGCCACCGGCCAGTGCAGGTCAACTCTCGAGGGACATAGCGGTTGGGTCCACTCAATTGCCTGGTCGCAAGATGGAAACCGACTTGCATCAGCGTCATATTATAACACCGTCAGAATCTGGGATCCGACCACCGGCCAGTGCACGTCAACCCTTGAGGGGCATAGCCGCTCGGTTAACTCGATTGCCTGGTCGCAAGATGGAAGCCGGCTCGCATCAGGGTCAGAGGATAACACCGTCAGGATCTGGGATCCGGCCACCGGCCAGTGCGCGTCAACCCTCGAGGAACATAGCGATTGGTTCCTCTCGACTGCATGGTCGCAAGATGGGAGCCGACTCGCATCAGGGTCAGTTGATAACACCGTCAGGATCTGGGATCCGGCCACCGGCCATTGTGCGTTAACCCTCAAGGGGCATAGCGGTTGGGTCGTTTTGATTGCATGGTCGCAAAATGAAAGCCGGCTTGCATCAGGATCAGATGATAACACCGTCAGGATCTGGGATCCGATCACCGGTCAGTGCATGTCAATCCTTGAGGGGCATAGCCGCTCGGTTAGTTCGATTGCCTGGTCGCAAGATGGAAACCGACTCGCATCAGCGTCATATGATAACACCGTCAGGATCTGGGATCCAGCCACCGGTCAGTGCGCGTCAACCCTTGAAGGGCATAGCGGCTCGGATAACTCGATTGCCTGGTCGCAAGATGGAAACCAACTTGCATCAGCGTCATGTTATAACACCGTCAGGATCTGGGATCCCGCCACCGGCCAGTGCACGTCTACCCTCGATGGGCATAGCCGCTCGGTCCTCTCGATTGCATGGGCGCAAAATGGAAGCCGACTCGCATCAGGTTCAGATGATAACACCGTCAGGATCTGGGATCCGATCCCCGGTCAGTGCACGTCAACCCTTGAGGGGCATAGCCACTCGGTTCGTTCGATTGCCTGGTCGCAAGATGGAAACCGACTCGCATCAGCGTCATATGATAAGACCGTCAGGATCTGGGATCCAGCCACCGGTCAGTGCATGTCAACACTTCATATCAGCTCCCCTCACTTCGTTCACTTTGATAAAGTCAATCTCAATCATCTACACACGTCAATTGGTACATTTGATATAGGATCCAGGCCATTGCCAGAACAAATTGGGTATGGTTTGAATGATGACCAGTCCTGGATAACATATAATGGCGTCAACGTCCTTTGGTTGCCTATCGACTATCGACCAAGTAATCCCTATTCCTTTGCTATATCTGCGGCACAATTAGCGGTCAGCCGCTCCTCGGGTCTCGTCATATTTCTCAAGCTTGCAAAACACAGTCCCATTGATGGCCTTTGATCAATGTTCATATTGCTTCGGATTTCTGTGTCTTCCCATCTACGCTTTACCTTCAATCGCCTGTATCCTTATGCCCAGGATACTGTACTGTAGAAGCAGTGAGACATGAATCTAGGGGCAAAGGCAAGCTTGGCTTTCAAGACATCGAAGTTGACCCAGGGCAGTGTCAGTCATTGCACACATCTGGTTCATTTATCAAGTCCTCTTGGATAAAGTGAACAAAATAGGCCCACCTGCCAAATGCTGGTAGGAATCTTCGTGACGCATGATTCTGCTCATCGTCCCACCTCCCCACCAAGTCTTGTGAAGCGCATTGCCAAGCTCAATGGTCGTTCGACATGAGCGGCAACCAATCAAATGACCACAACATGGTATCTTCACCGAAATTGGCAACCACAATATGAAAAAATGATAGACCGAGGAGTCACTGTTCGATACAAATAATAAGAACGTTCAAAGGGCAGAACTGGTCGCATAAACATGTCGGCGCACGGTTCATGTGGGGCAACGGAACAGGTCGCGGTTGAGACGGTCAGTCGCGGTCGAACCGGTTATCATTGCGGTTCAACTGTAAAACGCAACCGATTGCACTAGTTTACCACATTTCATACATAATAGGTGACAGTAGTAGGTCAAGCGAGACTTATGTTGACCCGGTCTAGACGTCCAACCACCAAACATCAATGGCATTAAGCCGTTTGCTTAGACAGGAATTAGAAGTGAAATCTGATCTCTTGCGTTTACGGTACAAACTCAGTGTCGAGCTTTCACTGCGTTTGCACAAGTTTGTCAGCAGGACTAAGGCACAGGTGATAGGGTTTATCTATAACGTTGTAGGTTGACCTAGCAAAAACCACTCGCGTCTACGTTCGTGCAATAGGAACGGCGGAAGAAGAGCAGATCGAGCTGTTCAAGGAAGCGCCCCGCCAGTATCGACGTTCGCAGGGGTGATACTGAGAGCTGTGCGCGCAAGTATAGCTATGTCCAAACAGACGGAGCACATGACGATACGACTTGTACAAAGCAACATGTCGATTTCTTTTTCGATTCAAACCGCGATACATTGAACATCCACCACAAGTGGTTGCACCGGCAATATTCGTGCAGAGATTCCGGCGAAGTGGCAGCATGGGAACAGAGGTAGGTTGTCAGCCATCCTTTGGGCTCATTCCAACCATCTTACTCCTTTTTTTTTCTAGTCATCCCTCCAGGCGGACGTGCTCCATATGGCTTCGCTCAGCGGCTCATAGGCCAAGGTAGTAAATTGGTGGAGTTCACTCACTTGGATTGTTCGTCACAATACTTTCCTATGGTCGCTGAGAACACAATATCGGCCATCTACGGGCTTCCAAGCCAATCTTTTCTGCGGGGGCAGAAGTGCAGTCGCATCACCCAGCGTGGTTTGGATGAAAGGGCCGCCCGACTGGTCTAACAAGCGGCAGAAGCGAAGTTAGATAATCAGCCGAGAGCGAGGCTGAAATGCGGTGGATGAGGACTCATCGTCGAAAGAGAATCATGGTCGAAAGAGGCTCATGGTCGAAAGAGGCTCATGGTCGAAAGAGGCTCATGGTCGAAAGAGTCAATTCTCCAGGTTACGGTACAAATCTGACGAATATTGCTAATATAATTGTCGTGGTTAAATCAACGCTGACCGAGCTTCATAGCCAGTTAACAATTTCCAACGGTCAACTGTGGTCATTGGTAACCGGTTGGCCCCACTGGGGTGTTCATGCTTGAACGACAATCAGATCGTCTTCAACCGATAAGTCGTAGAGGCATACGATCTCTAGCTTGAATATATATCAACGGTTTGAGCCTTGTTGACAGATCAAATACGATCATGGTTCTCACGAGCAATGAGAAGCGCGCCTTCTTCAGGCAACAGTGCCGTGAGGCATTGGCAGCCCATATATGTATGTTGCGGGCTTATCTTTGCCTAATAAGTGAAACTAATCCGCGTCAGATGACCGACTTGGCCTTGTCGTCGCTCCCAGCCAAGTCCGTCTACAGCCATCGGCTGGGGATGGATACGCTTGGTCGGTGACGGAATCCAAGAAGAGCCTGTTGCAGTCCAATTTGGGCGGTGGAAGTGTTGGCCTGTACAGGTCCATTTGCGAAGAACTAGGCCGGTCGCTTGAGGCAGTTACTCCGCAGACGCTGCAGGTTGCCCAGTTAGAACGAGACCATCTGCCAAGAGAAGAGGTGAGGCTTGCGATCCCCACGCTTGGCCAATGCAACACTAAATTTGGATATAGTCTGGGCCCCCCGTACGGACGAGGAGCAAAGCGGCTCTTTCACGGCAAAGATCCGCGAACTGGAAGGCGTCAATCATGAAATGAAGAACGAGCTTGACCGCACGAGCATCCATCTCCGGGAGTCTCTCGACGAGAATCGCACATTACACGAAAAAATTCGTCGGCTTCAGGGCGAGTTGGATAGTAGTTCATCTCGAGCAACTCACCTAGAAGACGAGTTGGTCCGTCTGACAAATGGGATCACCAAAGCTATGCAGGTTTTGCAGGATCATCAAGCCCAGGAGTGGAGCAGGCCAAATTTGCATGGATGCAGACAAGATGAATCTGGCGATAGCATAGACAGCATGGCGCTAGGAATATCGCAGGCTCCGCTACGCGACGTGGCTTGACTGACAATGTGGTGGGGTGTTTCGCGTTTAACTTACGGAGCGCTCTGGCCAATGGGTGCTGTTTGAGTGGATCCGAAGTTGAACCCCCATTTTGGGAAATAACACTTTGCGCCCATCGCAACTCGGTTATAACCGTGCAAAGGACGCGTTTTTACGTGTGAAAATGCGATTGGTATATTTACGGCATATAAGAAGGAGGTAGCGACCGCGAAGGGCTCGCCTAGGCCGTGGACAGCCATGTTCACTAGGTTCGTGGTTGAAAATCCAAATCATACTATGCATTATATATATCCTGAGTTTACCTTGTACAAACTTTGGTGCATCTGCTGTATGCCCAACCGCATTTGTACGCGGAGCACAATTTATGCTTCCATACAGGTACTACAGCACTACTACCAGAGCCTAGCCCTATTAACCCAGGGTCTGGTCGTGTAAGTTCAGCAGAGTAATTAAGCAGGGTGGTTAAGCAGAGTGGTCAAGCAGAACGGTTAGGCAGAGTGGTCGGGCGGAGTGGTCAAAAACAATGGTCAGGATCTGAACTAGCGATAAATTACTAAGTGGGTCACAGCGAAGAAAAAGAAGGGACTTTGCCAGGTACATGTAGGAATGCTGTCATTGCGTCAAGCTTTCGTTCATATCCCGTGGACCTGCGGTATGCGACTATTCTTCATCCTCAGGGATTCGTAACCAAGTTGTGCGGGTTAACAGAACACGCAGTCAAACATGAGAAGACCGCGGGATTATCGGGCTCTGGCGATCAACCGCACGGGCTCGTCTCACACGCATGAACCATGGAATAAAGACGGAATCAGCCGCTGATATGATCTGCAACGTCTGTATCCAAATGCGGCCGTCACTGCCGCATGAAAAACCGGATTTTCACTATCACATTAGCGGTCACATACAGTCCTTCCAAAATCGGCTTGACACATACACTCTGTCTCATTCTTTTCTGGCCCCAACGCCAAGGCCTAAGCGCAGATCAATTATTTAGCGGGCCGCATCAAATTGATGGACGTCGAAACAGGCATCTCGTATGAAACTGTATCCAGGGGTGTAAATTACGTAACGCTTACGAGAATAATATGGAACTCCGTGGTATTCGGTAGTGGGGGCTCTATAGATCATGTGGCAGATTGCCTAGCAACTGGTCCCTGGACTTCTGCTTAGTGACTTCAAAATTCCTTCTGAACCTGTACAGCATGTATTGATTCTCTTCGTCGGTGATCATTCTTGAGATGTCTCTTTCGCTTGTCTTTCGCCCGAGGTTCCGTTGTTTGCGGACGAACAGCAGCCTTTTCGGCAGCCGATGGCGTAGGCCTCAACTAATTGGGCAATAGTTCTATGGCTGTCCATGCGGTCTAGCCATATTAGGTTAGGTGCGGTATCTGGCACCAGAATATCCTGTGATAATTGCTTCCAGTTTTGAGCACAATGACCAATTCCATGGCTGATAGGCTAGATGCTGGTAGTAATGGTGTAGTAACTATATGGAAGCATAAGTAGTGTTCGTTTGGGTGCGGTTAGCATACAACAATGCAATGGAATTTGTGAGAGGTGAACCCTAGATATATATAATAATTAGAATGATTTGAAAATTCAAACACAAACTTAGTGAAGGTGGTCATCTACGACGTAAATAAGCCATTCGCGCTCACAACCTCCTGTTAATATGCCATAAGATGAACACACGCATTCTCACACGTGAAAACGCGTCTTTTGCACGGTTAAAGCCGAGTTGCGATGGGCGCAAAGTGATATTTCCCAAAATGGGGGTTCAACTTCGGATCCACTCAACAGCACCCATTGGCCAGAGCGCTCATAATGGAGTCTGTGGTATTTCCAGCCACATGCTGTCTATGCAATCGCCAGATTCACGTTGTCCGTATCCATGCAATTTTGGCCTGCTTTTACCACGCGCTTGGTGATCCTGCAACACCTGTATAGCTTTGGCGGTTCCATCTGTGACACGAACCTGGTGGTGATGATGATGATGATGGCCGAGATAACGAAGATATATCTGGGCCACCACCCGACCTAACATCTAGTGCCACGGTTATCAATAACATGCAGGATGCGCTTCTACGGACTCAACACCGAGAGGGCGCCACCGAGGACAATATTCGTCAGGTAGAAGGCTTAATTGGTCTATTTACCAAGCTACAGGTGGATGGGAGGAAACAGAAGACACTTGCAGGCAGGGATGGGCTTCTTAGAGCAGAAGTGACGATGTCGCGTTATTATAGATATTTTGTTGGAACACATGTCTTTTGGCCTAACTGTTTTTTTATCTTTTTGAGCAGCAAGGGTTCGAACACAGCTCTGCTCGGATCGGCTTTTCTAGGTGTTTCCTAAGACAATTTCCGAAAGACAGAAATATTAGTCATCTGATCACTTCTAGCACCATTATATAGCACATAATTTCTGTTGGATGACAGGGGTTGTGGATCGGTCAGGGGCGATGGTTGGCTTGATTAACGTAGGGGGTATAAGAGGCGGTCAGGCCATAAAGTGGATCCCGAAGTGCTCAAGGTCAAATACTTTTGTTACACCACTGTGCCCATTCTCTATCTCGATGAAATGGCTGTCTTTCTACGGGACGATCCACATACTCGCAACGACCTCAAGAATCAGAAGGGCTCTCCCGTTAAACGTTGAGAAGTCCACTCAACAAAAGGTCAAGGAACGAAACGCAGAGTTACGAGATTCTAGTCATACCACTTAATTTAACGTATTTTACGGGCGAGCTGCGCACACGGGCGAGCTGCGCACACGGGCGAGCTGCGCACACGGGCGAGCTGCGCACACGGGCGAGCTGCGCACACGGGCGAGCTGCGCACACGGGCGAGCTGCGCACACGGGCGAGCTGCGCAGCCCAGAACACATAGTAAAAGCGACAAATTACGACATGATATTTCAATAACCAACACTTTTATTTAATTTCATTACTTGCTGATAAGTAATTGATAAGCATTTTTAGTATAATGTATCAATTTTGAATTAATCGGGAACTTGCATTGTTATGATATCGAAAAATACAGAGGATTTCGAAAACAGTTTACCCCCCAGGCACACCCGTTTTCTTTTCCCAGAGACCCACAAGGACGTCTAGTCCGGACTGCTGGGTTTCAGATTCCCCCGCAGCCAATTATACGGCGTTACGCCGCAAGGAAGGTACCTCAGCTAGCCAAAGTTGGATTAGCGCATTCTGAGTGGGGCACTGGGAGAGAAAGCGGGTTTGTCTGGGGAGTAAACTGTTTTCGAAATCCTCTGTACATCGCTGAACTCCAGATATATATATATTTCAGTCACTAATTTATTAAATTCCCCTAAACGCTACCAAGTGCCTAGATATCACATAAAAATCATTAGGCTACAAGGAAAAGCTCATATAGGCAACCGTTGTTGAAATATCATGTCGTAATTTATCGCTTTTACTATGTGTTCTGGGCTGCGCAGCTCGCCCGTGTGCGCAGTCCAGAACACATAGTAAAAGCGATAAATTACAACTTAATATCTCAACAATCCTTGTCTACAGGGATCTTTCCTTAAGCCTAAATACTCTCCATGTAGTGTCCAGCACCTTACCTGAGCTTAAGGAGTTTCTCTGTCATAATTATCAAGATATATTAATATCGAGCTTTTGTGTTCGTAATTTTCGGTAAATTTGGAAATGATAATCACCTGGCCTTTCGGTGTCCTTGAAATTGATATACAGTACTAATAAGTCTTATCGATTGTTATCGGTAGGTAACTAGATAGAACAAGTGTGCGGTTGTTAAGATATAGATGTAACATATCTCGCATTTACTATGTGTTCCGGACTGCGCAGCTCACTAGTGGTGCGCAGCTCACTGGTGAATTACGTTAACTTAACTAATGCCCACCCAGGCTCATACGTTTCATAATTGCATATCAAATCTACCCAAGGTAAACATCCCCCGAGAATCTGGTCATTGTCAGGAAAAAGTCTGGGATCGAAGAGAAGCCCCTGAGGACCTATTACAGATTGAGACTAGTGTCGTCAAACCCTTTAAATCGTCCCCAATCGTCCTATGGCTGTTCACTCGTGAATGCCTCCCAAGTCCCAGACAAGGCTTCGAAGTAACATAGGGCAAGTGGCCGAGATGCTTAGAGCGAATGTAAGAAACCAGGACGTCATGAATGATGGAACCTTAAGATATAATGAAGAGTGACCCGTGACTCCTTAGTGCCTTGGGTGTTGGTGCTTGCAACAGTGCTGGTCTTGGAATCCTTGAGGACACCAATCGGCGGTAGGTGGCTGCTGTTACGGGCGAACATGAGGCATACGACGAGTGGGGAAATTTAAAATGATTTTGTCGCATTCTAGCCTTGCGACTCTCGCAGGTCTAGGTTTTCCCTGAACAGCTCAACGAGAACTTAAATTGGGCTTTTGGGATCTCTAATTTTAGTATAACGGCCTTTAAGCTTTCATAGTCTTCGAATTTTTGCTTTGAATAACCTAAGCAAGCAATCTTGTTGATATGCCAGTGATTATGCAGTCCACTTAGAAATAGGGCAAGCAACCATCCGAGTGTCACCATATTTCCCAAATTATGTAGCTTTCTGCTATGTGCTTGAACTGTCCGGCAGGTAATTTCCGATGGCAGGGCTTACAACTATTTCGAACAACGGCCCGTATGCATCCTGACTAGATATATGCCAGGTGTCACCTGTTCCATGCAATGCTCCGAACTGGATTGATTCTGAATATGAAGCCAAGTTTGTCTGAAGGATACATGAATCCAGCAAAAGATGAACAGCGACAGTATTATCTGATGAGGCATCGCGTGTAACATTTCAATGTGACTCGTGCAATTTGTCATGGAACTCTTTGAATTCAGAATTGCGTGCGAGAAGAGCCTTAGGAGTGTCGCATTCTATCAGCTTTCCGCTTCTCAGCAGCGCTACTCGATGAAATCGACCAATGTATCGGAAGCGATGCACCACCGCAATCACGGTTTGTTGGCCAAATTCTTCATCAATCACCTTTTGCATGATTGACTCTGTCCCGTGGTCAACACTATGATCTATTAGTCGTGATCATGGAAAAAAACAAGAACTAGATTTACCTGCTAGTCGCCTCATCGAGTATCAGAATAGGGCTCTGAACATTCAAAGCTCTTGCCAAGGCCAGCAATTGCCTTTCGCCGACAGACCAGTCCGAGATTTCCAAATCCATGTCAAGACCACCGTTATTTTCGAATTTTCCCCAGAGACCTACTTTCACCATAGAAGATACGATAAATTCGTCAGAAACTCTTCCCAAAGGATCTAGATTGAATCGTATCGTGCCGGGCATGAAAAATGGGTCCTGTGGGATGACATTTAGTCTAAGGCGAACGTCACGTGGCTCGAGATCGGCCAAATTCTGCCCGTCTATCGACACATAACCCGTCTGAATATCAATCATCTGCAGGACCACCATAATGAAGGAGGTTTTGCCACAGCCAGATGGACCGCAAACCGCGAGTTTTTCACCTGCGTTGATTTTCAAGGATAAGTTCCTCAAGACTGGAGCAGATTTCAGACTATTTATATGTGAATCGCCGCGGCATGAAAGAAACAATCCGGTGATTGAGCTTACCTATAGGCAGCAGTTACGTTGCTAAGCAAAATCCCACCCTTCATAGGCCACTCAGTGACCGGAGGAGGTCGTTTTTGATCCCTCTCCTCGGAAGGCGTCTCCCTTTCGAATATTTGTATACGTGACACTGCGCCAACTGAGGTCTCTAGCTGAGTCCAAGCCTGAATAGTACGAACTAGAGTCTGGTTAAATGTTAGAACCAAATTAAGAGCCACACCCATAGCTCCAGCGCTAAACTTGTCTCTCAGAGAGGTCGTGATAGCAAGCAGTGTCACCACAATGGCAGCAACCACCAAGTTCAGAACTAAACCTAGCCACTGCTGAATACAGATAAGCATGTAAAAGGCCCGCTGAGAACGATTTAGCCGCTTCTCGCATTCGGCTTGGAAAGTTTTGTGCCATCTTAGTGCCTGAATCGTTGCAATTCCCTTAATTGTCTCCGTGAATTGAGCGTATAAAGGGGCTTTTGCTTCAATTTCAAGCAGTCTCACTTGACGGGAAGTTCGAAGGTAGTACGACTGGATCAAAAAAATGGCGACGATGATCACGGGAAAGAAAGCGGCCAGATACTTTCCCACTGCGCAAAGAATGACTAGATTTGTCAAGCTTAATGAGCCATCTACTAGGCGTTTTAGACCCGTTTCAAAGCATAGCAGTCAAGGGGAATATGAGCTGTTTGCACAAAACTTACTCGCTACAGTGTTCACTACCCAGACTGGGAGCTTCATGTCAACCAGGTCAATGTCCTGACTGAATCGATTTGTAATGGATCCACTATCAGTATTTTGAAAAAGGCGAATGGCGCTTTGAAGGTGGACTTCAAAAGGTTTGCGTGTAAGCGGAGGCCTGTTTCGTTGATGATGTTGATGAGCAATAAACTGGATTTTAACTTAATGAATAGCCATTTGTTGAGACTCAAAACAACTTACTAGCATCCCAACGTAAAACAAGAAACATTTAAAACCGTAAACGCTGTATATGCCCCGAGATACAAGCCTAGCTTAGCATTTGGAGCCTTTGCGTTTGAATCGGACCACCATTGGACCCACAAAGCTATACTCAGTATTTAGACCCGCAAACAAGGAATTGAGTCTGCTCGGAAAGTTACTGACTGGAAAAGCTGCTGAAGAAGGTCGAAATAAGGAAGCATGCGATGAAGGAAAAAATAAGAAGTCGGCCACCACTTTGAGCATAATATTTATAGACGCCCCAAGCTCCATGGCATCGTGAAACTTTAGGCTCGTCACCGATGCCATTTTTGTCTGAAACCTCGGCGGCAAAGTTGTAATTTTCTTCTGAGGTCTCCATTCTCACGGCCGACTTCTGCTCGTGTTTAGATGAAGCTCGTACCTTAGCTGAAATGCCAGATATTCTCGATGTGAAGTTTTCAAAGGCAGCATTTTCAACAACACTACCATTTTCGAGAAGGACAATCTCATCAGCATACGGAAGAAGGCATTCTATGAGAATTTAGCTTCCGATACCTTCGTTTGGGGCTCTAAAGTACTCACGGGTATGGGTTGCAAGAATAACAATGCTTCCTGTTCGCCGGAAATACCCCTCCTCCGCGAAGAGGCTTGAGCAAATATGGCGAATGGATTTGGAATCTAAACCACTGAAAATATCATCGAGAACATAAATTGGCATTCGTGAGTAAATTGCTCGCGCAAGAGCCTGAAGTACTCGTAATAGTAAAGTCAGATCAATTAGAACTTTAATGACTCAGAGGGGATTCCATCTTACCACTCGTTGCTTCTGACCCCCACTCAGCGCGGTGCCGTCACTCCCGGCCTTGTGCATACTACCTTTGGATATAGCCCTCAAGTCATCTGACAGACCACAAGCGGCTACACAAAAGTCGTACCATTGTGCGTCAATTTCAGTTTCTCCTGTAATGTTGAATTGAATAGTCTCGTTGATGATCCATGGGGTTTGGGGGCAATATGCAATTCCCAATGGCTGTACGGCAGCTTTTCCGTGTTTAACAAAGGTTTCTCCCAGAATGCTCTTGATAAGTGTTGATTTTCCAGAGCTCACAGGGCCAATAATCATTGTTATCCCTTTCTTAATGTTCAAAGTGAGGTCCTTGAGCACAACTTCACCATTGTCAGACCAAGAAATATCCGCTCCATTAAATGATGCAACAGGAGAGTCAAAGTGCCGGTTGACAGTAGGAGTAGTCAGCTCAATGGTGTCTCGCTGGGGAGTTTTATGTTCGTCACTGGGTGGTGATTTTGAGTGTCGGTTTCTAACGGGTTGTTTCGCGATATACGTCTCAATTCTCTCAAAACAGCCCAGAGATTCAACAACCGATGGCACAGCCTGAACAAAGACTAGCAATGGTGATGTTAGGAGAGAAATCAAGGAGAGCGCGGTGAAAGCATTCGATGCTAGGAGCGACGAGTCGTTCCGAAGGATGGAAATCATGGAATACACCGCGAATGTAGCGTACGGCGCAAAATCAGTCGGAATATTGGCTGATGAACATCAATTTCTTGTCATCAATAGCCATCAGAATAAATGCCTTACATAAGACCACAGTCCAGATAAGGAGCTTGCGAAAGCTCGCAGACGTCGTCAGTTCAGTCTCTCGAAGCTTTGTGATGAGGCTATAGAGTATCTCATCAAGCCCTAGCATCTTAATAGCTTTCATGTCGCCTAAAATAGCAGAAGTCACAGTGAGTCGCCTCTGTACTTTCTCAATCCAAGCTTTTTGAGCTGGTACAGCCCGTGCTGAAATTGGTCCAACCCCTAAAGCACAGGCTACTAGATAATTAGTACTATCAGAAGCGTGAAATGCTGAATGTACTTACCAAGAGAGATAAGAGCAGGAACAAGACACGCCAAGAAAATTTGACGTTCAAGAAGATAGAGGGCAAGTGCGACCTCAATAGTTGATGCCCATGTCTCATGTAACATTCTAAGGCCGCTCACTATTCGTTCTACATCCGTGCCCATTAGCGTAAGAGCAGCTGAATCTCTCATATCATTGCTGGTCAAATGAATGGTTTGTTCGTAAATGGCCGAAATAAGACCTGCTCGGACCATTAAAGTCAGGCGATAAGTCTGACGCCAGTATATAGAAGTTGAGATCTGCACTGAACGTTAGATATCACGTGGTATTTCTTGCAAATTTACGTACTGCCATTCCCAAGTAAACCAAAAAATAGGCACCGATCAACGCCTGGCCGTGTTCTTTGTTCCCAATTGTCGATCCTTCCTGAAAATATTTCATCGTGGATGTGATCAGAAAAGGTTGGCAGAATGTAAAACCACTAAGTGCAAGACGAGGAACAACAGCGGAGAAGGCAGCCGATCTGTACGCCCTTAACACGGCTTTCAGGAGTCGATGCTTGGGTCTCGATTGCGTCCAAGCTTTTTGCAGTTTTCTCCGTGCAAATTCACCCTCCAAGTTTTCATCCAACCGGGGAATATCGTCGAGGGATAAAGTTGTAGAATAACCCGCCCGAAGAAATGGATTGACCCAGATGAACAAGCTTCGATTCCAGAATCCGACAACCTGTTCCACACTTGCATCTTGGTGCAAAATGCGCAGCATATTAGCCTTTCCCTTTGTTTCCAAAAGCAGAGAAAGAACGAGCAAGATGTATATAGCTGTAAATAATCCTTTACAGCTATCACTTGAAGGAATGTACCATAAGGAGCGTAGCCGAGGGATATTCAGGATGGTCAGTGCTGAAAAGTATAAGACAAGAATATCCGAGGGATGAATAGAGCGTTGGTCTTCCAAAAAAGAAGCAGGCATTGCTAGACCAGCCGTAGTAATTTCCAAGACGTCTGATGTTGTTCCGAGTCTCGTATACAATACAGGGGACTTTGCATGGAGGACCGCATACGCCAGACGAAGCAGAAAGAGCGTACCAAGCAAGGTCTGCGTTGTTTTGATATCGCATTAATCGTCTGATAGATTTGACATACAAGCTGAGCGCTTTTACTTACAAGTTTGTATATTGCCAAACGATACCCTGTAACTTTGACTGATTCTCTGTAGAGCGCTTTAAGACGGACAAGAAAAAGTAACAGAAACAAAGAGGTGGGTAGAATGACGAAGAAGGATTCTTCGAAAAGAAGGGTGAAGTCAAAAATTCGACAGCGGATGTCCACACGAGGACCGAAATGATCTTCGCTATTTGCGGGACAATTAAGAATTGTTGCCATTTTGCATATGCATGAGGATGAGATACATACTTTGCTAGAAAAGAGCAGGAGGTAGTTTAATAGCGCCGAAAAGGTGTTTGGAGCTTCGATGCCGGGACCACATTGAGAATTGCCGATCTACCCGTCCCTGTCCGGAGCCCCGACGGTGAGGCGCAATTGAAACCGTAGATAAGCCTTCCCATTATCCGAAATTGCAGCACTAGCCCGGCTGTAGGCTTAAACCCAAAATACCACCTTCAACACACGACCAGGGCTTGGTGGCCCCCGATTGGATCAGTACACCCAGTATTCGACAAACGCAGTAACAGGAATTCGTATCAGGCCTCTCTGTCGCTGCATTACCACAGCCCGGTATTGTCCTGAACCGATCCTGCTTTTATCTTCCTAAATCAAATGAGAAGACTGGTATCGGATCCTTTCGTTCTCATTTAGAGCGTGACAGCGCTTTGATCTGCCTATGCTCCTCGCTAGCAATGCTGCGCAACTATATCGAGAATACTCCACTATTATCCCGCGCTATGCTGATTGGGATAAGTGGATACTACTACGAAGGTTTCAAATTGCGCGCAATATAAAGGAGATCATAGCTGAGGACGATAAAAACAATAAATGGCCATAGATTTTGTGTCATTTTGTCCGACTACAATCTTCAAAGAACCTTTCCTACTACCTTCGCGTTTTACATTCCGAAAAGACATATCCTTGTTTTTGACTCGTGGGAATATTCTCTTGCCCTACCTAAAATGGTTTTAAGACAGCGTCCGTCAATCGATTGGGAAGCGAATCCTTCAGCTTATCCCGAGGAGGAGGATGTGAAGTTCTGGAAATGGAATAGCAATGTCCCATCTGCTGTCGATGCATGCGTTCATGACCTAATTGGGTCAACTGTTCGCCGGCAGCCCGAGGCGCCAGCGGTATGTGCATGGGACGGAGAGCTGACGTACAGTCAGTTGGATGCGTTGTCAACCAGACTGGCGTACGTGCTCATTACGAGGGGGTGGGAGCAGAGGTTATTGTCCCGTTGTGCTTCGAAAAGTCAATGTGGACACCCGTTGCTATGCTGGGCGTGATGAAAGCCGGCGGCGCATCAATCGCCTTAGAAACGACGGAGCCTGAGGAACGCCTAGGAAAGATTATATCCAAAGTGAACCCGAAGTTGATCCTTTCCTCTACCAGGACAGAAAGCCTGGCTAGACGACTGGGCCATTGCCAGATTCTAGCTGTGACCTATGAGAGTCTGGGTGCAGCAACGCCGGAATCGACCTGCTTGCCTGTGATTGAATCGCAAAGTCTACTCTATGTGGTTTTCACTTCGGGCAGCACAGGGGAAAGGAAAGGGGCAATGGTCACTCACTCCAACTTCAGCAGTGCTATTGAGTACCAGCGGTCGACACTCGGATTTACAAAAATGTGCCGCGTCCTTGACTTTTGCTCATATGCATTTGATGTGTGTTGGTCGAACTTTCTGCACACGATCAGCGCAGGCGGCTGTCTTTGTATCCCATCAAACGCAGAGCGCCAGTCAAACCTCGGCGAACTATTTCGCAAATATGGAATTACTTATGCTGCCCTGACACCCACAGTTGCACGACTTGTTGATCCTGAAGAGGCAAAAGGATTGGAAACAATACGTCTGGGCGGCGAAAGTGTACGTGGTGAGGATGTGGAGGCCTGGAGTCCATATGCAAGGGTGCTTACAGGATATGGCGCCTCTGAATGCACAGTAACGAATTTGTGTGAAGTCAGTGCGCGTCTCGAAGGCTCGCACTCGCGAATAGGAAAAGGCGTCGGATGCGTGACATGGATTGTGGATCCAAAGTATCTAGAGCCAATATTTGAAGTTGGTGCGGTCGGCGAGCTGTGGCTGGAAGGGCCGCTGGTGGGCCGAGGCTATCTGAACGACCCCGAAAAAACCGATGCTGCGTTCGTCGAGGATCCGCCATGGCTGCTCCACGGAGGACCCGGCCGGCCTGGGCGTCGAGGCCGGCTCTATCGGACTGGGGACCTTGTTCGGTATGCTCCGGACGGAAGCCTTATCTTTATAGGTCGCAAGGATGACCAGGTCAAGATCCGAGGACAGCGAGTGGAACTCGGGGAAGTCGAGTACCACGTCCGCAACGCATTGGTGGATGTTATGCTGGAAGACGACAGCAGCCAACTTCCGCCGTCGCAGCTATCCGAGGTACAGGTAGTTGCCGAAGTCGTGACACCCAAAGGGGGTGACCGCCCCGCCCTGGTTGCGTTTGTGCGCCTAGGGGCCGCCGCCGGTCCCACTGATGATAAAGGGCACGCAGCAGCGGTACGCCGACTAGCTTCATCTGCTGAAACACGGCTTGCAGCATGCTTGCCTGTGTATATGATCCCTTCGGCCTGCATTCCGCTTCTCTCTCTGCCGCTGACTGCGACGGGCAAAACGGATCGGCGTCAATTACGTCAAAGCGGGAGTGCCTTTTCATGGGACCAGCTGAAGGCCTTTAGCTTACTGCACCATGAGTACCGCGCTCCACGGCCTGGGATGGAGGAGCAACTGCAAGCTCTCTGGGCCGATGTTCTCAAGGCTGAACCGGGCAGCATCAGCGCTGATGACAGCTTCTTCCGCATTGGCGGCGATTCAATCCAGGCCATGCGGCTTGTAGGGGCAGCGCGGCGCCAGGGTATAGCGCTATCCGTGGCAGATGTTCTTCTGCATCCTCAACTGAGTGAACTTGCAATGAGGGCGACAAAGTCCGCGGTAGAAGTTAAGCACGTTGTGCCGGCGTACTCGCTGCTGCAAGCACCGGTTGACATCAACAACGTCCGGCAGGAAATTGCTTTACTCTGCGATGTAACTGCAGAGCAGATTGAGGATGTCTTCCCCTGCACTGCCCTGCAAGAAGGTCTCTTGGCCATAACGGCCCGCCAGGGTGAAGACTATGTTACGCATGTTGTCCGTGAACTACACCCGGCAACTGAACCCGTGCTCTTTATGCGTGCATGGGAGGAGACAGTGAGCATGATGCCCATTCTACGCACTCGGATTGTTGACCTATCATCAAGAGGCCTTGTGCAGACCTGTTTAAAGAAGGGTGAGCCATGTAAGCTCGCAGATGATCTCGCGGCATACATCAGGTCAGACAGCGAACCCAGTATGGGGCTTGGGACAGCACTCTCAAGGCATGCTCTCGTCAGGGACACTTCGTCAGGGAAGGTGTTTTTCGCCTGGACAGTACATCATGCCCTATATGATGGATGGTCCATGCAGCTCATCTTACAGGCCCTGGAGGCGGCCTACCTTAGTCTACAGCCCGTGCAGCCCGTGGCGTTCCAGGCCTTCATCAAGCGGGCCCTTACGGTGAGCGATGTCGCGGCAGAATCGTTCTGGCAGGGGCAATTCGCCGGCCTGGAGGCCCCGAGCTTCCCAGCTCTGCCTTCTCTGGCCTACGTGCCTCGGGCCGACGAAAGATTGATCCATAAGGTATCCGGCCTACGGTGGGAGAACAGCAGCTATACCCTATCTACTGCCATCCGGGCGGCGTGGGCTATCTTGACTTCAAGATATTCCGGCACGACGGAGGCTCTGTTCGGCGCCACAGTGACAGGGCGCCAGGCAGCAATGCCCGGTATAGAGCAGGTGGCTGGTCCCACAATCGCCACTGTTCCCGTCCGAGTCATTATGCACCCGGAGGGCACAATGGAGGCACTGCTGCAGCAGGTTCAGCAACAGGCTGCGGAGATGATTCCTTTTGAACAGACTGGCCTGCAGCGAATCCGGAAGTACGGCAGTGATGCTGAACGTGCCTGTGGATTTCAAACTTTGCTGGTGGTGCAGCCTGCGGCGGCGACGGAGGAGGGCGACAGTGAAGACGGCCGACGGGCATCCGTCTTCGTGAAATCGGAGCCCGGCAAGACAGGACCAGGTGAACGCGAAATAGAGACTCTGGGCAGCTTCAGTACATATTCATTGGTAATTGAATGCCGGCCAACCAACTATGGGCTCGAAATTGAATGCTGCCATGATGCCCATATTTTGCAGGAGATGGAGGTGAAACGTCTGATGCTGCAGTTTGATCACGTGTTACGGCAGCTGTGCCGAAACGAGAACAATTCAGTCAAACTTGAAGCTATCAATGTCCTTGCGGGCAGCGACCTACGAGACATCTGGAGCTGGAATAGCAATGTCCCATCTGCGGTTAACGCCTGCGTCCATGACCTGATTGCATCAACTGTTCGCCGGCAGCCCGAGGCGCCAGCGGTATGTGCATGGGACGGAGAGCTGACGTACAGTCAGTTGGATGCATTGTTAACCAGACTGGCATACGTGCTCATTGCGAGGGGGGTGGGAGCCGAGGTTATTGTCCCGTTGTGCTTCGAAAAGTCTATGTGGACACCGGTCGCTATGCTGGGCGTGATGAAAGCCGGCGGCGCGTCGGTGGCTATGGATACTAGTCAGCCCGAGGAGCGCTTGCGTCTGATAGTGGGTCAGACCAATGCCCAGGTCATCTTAACATCAACGGCAAACGAGGCGCTGGCAAAACGACTTGGCACATGCAGTGTTTTTCTGGTCAACCGCAAGGCCCTGGGCGTGGTTGACTTGCCCACAAACCTATGCCTGCCATCTGTCAGTCCTTTTAATCTGCTCTATGTGGTGTTTACATCGGGCACGACAGGTCAACCAAAAGCTGCGATGGTCTCACATCGAAACTTTTCGACTGCTATACACCATCTACAGACACCCCTCGGTTTTCGACAAGATGTTCGAGTGTACGACTTTGCCTCCTATTCTTTCGACGTATCGTGGTCAAATGCCCTCAATGCCTTGTCTGTTGGGGGCTGTCTGTGTATTCCATCCGAAAGAGATAGATACCATGACCTTCAAAGCTCCATTGTTAAGTTCAAAGCGACTTATGCCGAACTAACTCCAAATGTATCATCCTTGCTAAATCTCAATGCCTTGCCGAATCTAGAGACATTGAACCTCAGTGGTGAGAAACTGAACACTGCATTGGTGGAAGGATGCCCTGAAGCCCTTACTATCCTGAATACATACGGTCCATCAGAATGCACTATAACCTGTTCTGTTGCTAGATTCAACGTCAGCAACACGTGCATAGGTGATCTTGGCTACACTATCGGCTGTTTGGCCTGGATTGTATCGCATGACTCTCTTGCGCCAATTGGTGCGATCGGCGAGCTGTGGCTGGAAGGACCACTGGTGGGCCGAGGCTATCTGAACGACCCCGAAAAAACCGATGCTGCGTTCGTCGAGGATCCGCCATGGCTGCTCCACGGAGGACCCGGCCGGCCTGGGCGTCGAGGCCGGCTCTATCGGACTGGGGACCTTGTTCGGTATGCTCCGGACGGAAGCCTTATCTTTATAGGTCGCAAGGATGACCAGGTCAAGATCCGAGGACAGCGAGTGGAACTCGGGGAAGTCGAGTACCACGTCCGTAACGCATTGGTGGATGTTATGCTGGAAGACGACAGCAGCTAACTTCCGCCGTCGTAGCTATCCGAGGTATAGGTAGTTGCCGAAGTCGTGACACCTAAAGGGGGTGACCGCCCCGCCCTGGTTGCGTTTGTGCGCCTAGGGGCCGCTGCCGGTCCCACTGATGATGAAGGGCACGTAGCAGCGGTACGCCGACTAGCTTCATCTGCTGAAACACGGCTTGTAGCATGCTTGCCTGTGTATATGATCCCTTTGGCCTGCATTCCGCTTCTCTCTCTGCCGCTGACTGCGACGGGCAAAACGGATCGGCGTCAATTACGTTAAAGCGGGAGTGCCTTTTTATGGGACCAGCTGAAGGCCTTTAGCTTACTGCACCATGAGTACCGCGCTCCACGGCCTGGGATGGAGGAGCAACTGCAAGCTCTCTGGGCCGATGTTCTCAAGGCTGAACCGGGCAGTATCAGCGCTGATGACAGCTTCTTCCGCATTGGCGGCGATTCAATCTAGGCCATGCGGCTTGTAGGGGCAGCGCGGCGCTAGGGTATAGCGCTATCCGTGGCAGATGTTCTTCTGCATCCTCAACTGAGTGAACTTGTAATGAGGGCGATAAAGTCCGCGGTAGAAGTTGAGCACGTTGTGCCGGCGTACTCGCTGCTGTAAGCACCGGTTGACATCAATAACGTCCGGTAGGAAATTGCTTTACTCTGCGATGTAACTGTAGAGCAGATTGAGGATGTCTTCCCCTACACTGCCCTGTAAGAAGGTCTCTTGGCTATGACGGCCCGCTAGGGTGAAGACTATGTTACGTATGTTGTCCGTGAACTATACCCGGCAACTGAACCCGTGCTCTTTATGCGTGTATGGGAGGAGATAGTGAGCATGATGCCCATTCTACGCACTCGGATTGTTGACCTGTCATCAAGAGGCCTTGTGTAGACCTGTTTAAAGAAGGGTGAGCCATGTAAGCTCGCAGATGATCTCGCGGCATATATCAGGTCAGACAGCGAACCTAGTATAGGGCTTGGGACAGCACTCTTAAGGCATGCTCTCGTTAGGGACACTTCGTTAGGGAAGGTGTTTTTCGCCTAGACAGTATATCATGCCCTATATGATAGATGGTCTATGCAGCTTATCTTATAGGCCCTAGAGGCGGCCTACCTTAGTCTACAGCCCGTGTAGCCCGTGGCGTTCCAGGCCTTTATCAAGCGGGCCCTTGCGGTGAGCGATGTCGCGGCAGAATCGTTCTGGTAGGGGCAATTCGCCGGCCTGGAGGCCCCGAGCTTCCTAGCTCTGCCTTCTCTGGCCTACGTGCCTCGGGCCGACGAAAGATTGATCCATAAGGTATCCGGCCTACGGTGGGAGAATAGCAGCTATACCCTGTCTACTGCCATCCGGGCGGCGTGGGCTATCTTGACTTTAAGATATTCCGGCACGACGGAGGCTCTGTTCGGCGCCACAGTGACAGGGCGCTAGGTAGTAATGCCCGGTATAGAGTAGGTGGCTGGTCCCACAATCGCCACTGTTCCCGTCCGAGTCATTATGCACCCGGAGGGCACAGTGGAGGCACTGCTGCAGCAGGTTCAGCAATAGGCTGCGGAGATGATTCCTTTTGAATAGACTAGCCTGTAGCGAATCCGGAAGTACGGCAGTGATGCTGAACGTGCCTGTGGATTTCAAACTTTGCTGGTGGTGTAGCCTGCGGCGGCGACGGAGGAGGGCGATAGTGAAGACGGCCGACGGGCATCCGTCTTCGTGAAATCGGAGCCCGGTAAGATAGGACCAGGTGAGCGGGATATAGGAACCGCGGGTAACTTCAGCATATACGCCATGACAGTTGAATGTCATCTCTCCAAGCGAGACGTAGAGTTAGAGTTCTCTTTTGACACTTCTGTGCTGGAGGAAAACCAGGTAAGACGCCTGATGCTATAGTTTGATCACGTGTTACGGCAGCTATGCCGGAGCGAGAACAATTTAGTCAAACTTGAAGCTATCAATGTCCTTGCGGGTAGCGACCTACGAGACATCTGGAGCTGGAATAGCAATGTCCTATCTGCGGTTAACGCCTGCGTCCATGACCTGATTGCATCAACTGTTCGCCGGCAGCCCGAGGCGCTAGCGGTATGTGCATGGGACGGAGAGCTGACGTACAGTCAGTTGGATGCATTGTCAACCAGACTGGCATACGTGCTTATTGCGAGGGGGGTGGGAGCCGAGGTTATTGTCCCATTATGCTTCGAAAAGTCTATGTGGACACCGGTCGCTATGCTGGGCGTGATGAAAGCTGGCGGCGCGTCGGTAGCTATGGATACTAGTCAGCCCGAGGAGCGCTTGCGTCTGATAGTGGGTCAGACCAATGCCTAGGTCATCTTAACATTAACGGCAAACGAGGCGCTGGCAAAACGACTTGGCATATGTAGTGTTTTTCTGGTCAACCGTAAGGCCCTAGGCGCGGTTGACTTGCCCAGTGAAATCTAGTTCCCGGTGCAGCAGCCCTCAAACACGCTATGCATTGTGTTCATATCGGGTAGCACTGGCTAACCAAAGGGCATTGCCTTGACCTATCGGAATTTCGCTAGCAGCCTAGCCCCGCATAGAGCAGTATTTAAAATCAAGGACACATCTCGGGTGTTCGATTTCACCTTATATAGTTTTGATTTTGTGTGGAGCTCTTTCTGCCTGACATTGACCACTGGTGGTGTCCTCTACGTGCCCTCTGACTACGAGAGAAAAGATGATATTGTTAGGGCCCTTGAACGGTACAACCCTACCTTTACATTCTTTACGCCAACCCTGGTAAGAATTATTCCACTCGGGGCATTGCGTCGCCTGAACACCCTGGTCCTCGGGGGTGAGCCGCTTCAGATAGGCGAGCTTGCCAAGCTGGACACCTAGTGTGAGATAGTATCTATCTATAGACCGGCAGAATGCACTGTTATAGCCACGTATGTGAACGTGGATCGAGACCGAATTTTTGATCTCAGTATTGGATGTGGGGTTACTAATAACACGTGGATTGTATCATATGACTCTCTGGCGCTAATTGGTGCGATCGGCGAGCTGTGGCTGGAAGGACCACTGGTGGGCCGAGGCTATCTGAACGACCCCGAAAAAACCGATGCTGCGTTCGTCGAGGATCCGCTATGGCTGCTCTACGGAGGACCCGGCCGGCCTAGGCGTCGAGGCCGGCTCTATCGGACTGGGGACCTTGTTCGGTATGCTCCGGACGGAAGCCTTATCTTTATAGGTCGTAAGGATGACCAGGTCAAGATCCGAGGATAGCGAGTGGAACTCGGGGAAGTTGAGTACCACGTCCGCAACGTATTGGTGGATGTTATACTAGAAGACGATAGTAGCTAACTTCCGCTGTCGTAGCTATCCGAGGTATAGGTAGTTGCCGAAGTCGTGACACCCAAAGGGGGTGACCGCCCCGCCCTGGTTGCGTTTGTGCGCCTAGGGGCCGCCGCCGGTCCCACTAATGATAAAGGGCACGTAGTAGCGGTACGCCGACTAGCTTCATCTGCTGAAACACGGCTTATAGCATGCTTGCCTGTGTATATGATCCCTTCGGCCTGCATTCCGCTTCTCTCTCTGCCGCTGACTGCGACGGGCAAAACGGATCGGCGTTAATTACGTCAAAGCGGGAGTGCCTTTTCATGGGACCAGCTGAAGGCCTTTAGCTTACTGCACCATGAGTACCGCGCTCCACGGCCTGGGATGGAGGAGTAACTGCAAGCTCTCTGGGCCGATGTTCTCAAGGCTGAACCGGGCAGTATCAGCGCTGATGATAGCTTCTTCCGCATTGGCGGCGATTCAATCCAGGCCATGCGGCTTGTAGGGGCAGCGCGGCGCTAGGGTATAGCGCTATCCGTGGCAGATGTTCTTCTGCATCCTTAACTGAGTGAACTTGCAATGAGGGCGACAAAGTCCGCGGTAGAAGTTGAGCACGTTGTGCCGGCGTACTCGCTGCTGTAAGCACCGGTTGACATCAACAACGTCCGGTAGGAAATTGCTTTACTCTGCGATGTAACTGCAGAGTAGATTGAGGATGTCTTCCCCTGCACTGCCCTGTAAGAAGGTCTCTTGGCCATGACGGCCCGCTAGGGTGAAGACTATGTTGCGCATGTTGTCCGTGAACTACACCCGGCAACTGAACCCGTGCTCTTTATACGTGTATGGGAGGAGACAGTGAGTATGATGCCCATTCTACGCACTCGGATTGTTGACCTGTCATTAAGAGGCCTTGTGCAGACCTGTTTAAAGAAGGGTGAGCCATATAAGCTCGTAGATAATCTCGCGGTATATATTAGGTCAGATAGCGAACCTAGTATGGGGCTTGGGATAGCACTCTTAAGGCATGCTCTCGTCAGGGACACTTCGTCAGGGAAGGTGTTTTTCGCCTAGATAGTATATCATGCCCTGTATGATAGATGGTCCATGCAGCTTATCTTATAGGCCCTGGAGGCGGCCTACCTTGGTCTACAGCCCGTGCAGCCCGTGGCGTTCTAGGCCTTTATTAAGCGGGCCCTTACGGTGAGCGATGTCGCGGTAGAATCGTTCTGGTAGGGGTAATTCGCCGGCCTAGAGGCCCCGAGCTTCCCAGCTCTGCCTTCTCTGGCCTACGTGCCTCGGGCCGACGAAAGATTGATCCATAAGGTATCCGGCCTACGGTGGGAGAATAGCAGCTATACCCTGTCTACTGCCATCCGGGCGGCGTGGGCTATCTTGACTTCAAGATATTCCGGCACGATGGAGGCTCTGTTCGGCGCCACAGTGATAGGGCGCTAGGCAGTAATGCCCGGTATAGAGTAGGTGGCTGGTCCCACAATCGCCACTGTTCCCGTCCGAGTCATTATGCACCCGGAGGGCATAGTGGAGGCACTGCTGTAGTAGGTTCAGTAACAGGCTGCGGAGATGATTCCTTTTGAACAGACTGGCCTGCAGCGAATCCGGAAGTACGGTAGTGATGCTGAACGTGCCTGTGGATTTCAAACTTTGCTGGTGGTGCAGCCTGCGGCGGCGACGGAGGAGGGCGATAGTGAAGACGGCCGACGGGTATCCGTCTTCGTGAAATCGGAGCCCGGCAAGACAGGACCAGGTGAGCGGGATATAGGAACCGCGGGTAACTTCAGCATATACGCCATGATAGTTGAATGTCATCTCTCTAAGCGAGACGTAGAGTTAGAGTTCTCTTTTGACACTTCTGTGCTGGAGGAAAACCAGGTAAGACGCCTGATGCTATAGTTTGATCACGTGTTACGGTAGCTGTGCCGGAGCGAGAACAATTTAGTTAAACTTGAAGCTATCAATGTCCTTGCGGGCAGCGACCTACGAGACATCTGGAGCTGGAATAGCAATGTCCCATCTGCGGTTAACGCCTGCGTCTATGACCTGATTGTATCAACTGTTCGCCGGCAGCCTGAGGCGCCAGCGGTATGTGTATGGGACGGAGAGCTGACGTATAGTCAGTTAGATGTATTGTTAACTAGACTGGCATACGTGCTTATTGCGAGGGGGTGGGAGCCGAGGTTATTGTCCCGTTGTGCTTCGAAAAGTCTATGTGGACACCGGTCGCTATACTGGGCGTGATGAAAGCCGGCGGCGCGTCGGTGGCTATGGATACTAGTCAGCCCGAGGAGCGCTTGCGTCTGATAGTGGGTCAGACCAATGCCTAGGTCATCTTAATATCAACAGCAAACGAGGCGCTGGCAAAACGACTTAGCACATGCAGTGTTTTTCTGGTCAACCGCAAGGCCCTAGGCGCGGTTGACTTGCCTAGTGAAATCCAGTTCCCGGTGTAGCAGCCCTCAAACACGCTATGCATTGTGTTCATATCGGGTAGCACTGGCCAACTAAAGGGCATTGCCTTGACCCATCGGAATTTCGCTAGCAGCCTGGCCCCGTATGGAGCAGTATTTAAAATCAAGGACATATCTCGGGTGTTCGATTTCACCTTATACAGTTTTGATTTTATGTGGAGCTCTTTCTGCCTGACATTGACTACTGGTGGTGTCCTCTACGTGCCCTCTGACTACGAGAGAAAAGATGATATTGTTGGGGCCCTTGAACGGTACAACCCCACCTTTGCATTCTTTACGCCAACCCTGGCAAGAATTATTCCACTCGGGGCATTGCGTCGCCTAAACACCCTGGTCCTCGGGGGTGAGCCGCTTCAGATAGGCGAGCTTGCCAAGCTGGACACCTAGTGTGAGATAGTATCTATCTATGGACCGGTAGAATGCACTGTCATGGCCACGCATGTGAACGTGGATCGAGACCGAATTTTTGATCTCAGCATTAGATGTGGGGTTGCCAATAACACGTGGATTGTATCACATGACTCTCTGGCGCTAATTGGTGCGATCGGCGAGCTGTGGCTGGAAGGACCACTGGTGGGCCGAGGCTATCTGAACGACCCCGAAAAAACCGATACTACGTTCGTCGAGGATCCGCCATGGCTGCTCCACAGAGGACCCGGCCGGCCTGGGCGTCGAGGCCGGCTCTATCGGACTGGGGACCTTGTTCGGTATGCTCCGGACGGAAGCCTTATCTTTATAGGTCGTAAGGATGACCAGGTCAAGATCCGAGGACAGCGAGTGGAACTCGGGGAAGTCGAGTACCACGTCCGCAACGCATTGGTGGATGTTATGCTGGAAGACGACAGCAGCCAACTTCCGCCGTCGCAGCTATCCGAGGTACAGGTAGTTGCCGAAGTCGTGACACCTAAAGGGGGTGACCGCCCCGCCCTGGTTGCGTTTGTGCGCCTAGGGGCCGCCGCCGGTCCCACTGATGATGAAGGGCACGCAGCAGCGGTACGCCGACTAGCTTTATCTGCTGAAACACGGCTTGCAGCATGCTTGCCTGTGTATATGATCCCTTCGGCCTGCATTCCGCTTCTCTCTCTGCCGCTGACTGCGACGGGCAAAACGGATCGGCGTCAATTACGTCGAATTGGCTCTACCCTTGGTTCTTCTGACGCCTGTTCCTTTCCCCGTTCTGCCTCCAAGCGGCTGCCGTCCACCGACCTTGAATTTCAAATCCAACATATCTGGTCTAAAGTGCTGAATGTTTCTGACGCTATCGGTGTTGATGATGACTTTTTCCGCCTCGGTGGAGACTCAATCACTGCTATGCAATCTGCCATCGCAGCGCGAAACCTTGGCATTCATCTCAGCGCTGCAGACCTTTTCAAGTACCGAACAATATTCACTCTCGCTCCAAGGTGTTCCCTGTTAGAGGATATCATCTCTCCTTGCTCGCCCTTGTTGGCCCTGGAGCCATTATCTCAATCTTTTCCCCTTACCCCTATACAGGCATATTACCTGTCACGTAATCCGGATCCCTTGACGTGCTTCGATCAATGCTTTCTCTTACAAATATCTCGCCAAGTCGAACCTTTCCGTGTCCGACTCGCCCTTCGCACCCTGGTGGAAAGACACTCGATGCTGCGTGCCCGATTTTCATTCCATGCTGGTGTTTGGTCACAGATCGTCACTGACTTTGTTGATGAATCCTTCCACTTTGAGTGCACACAACTGAAGACCAACTGTGTATCAGCTGCAGCGTTACGCCAGGCTCGCAGTATTCTGAACATTCAAGAGGGTCCTTTGGTCTCAGCAGTACTGGCAAACCAGTCCAATCAGCAATTTTTATTCCTTACTATACACCATCTTGTTGTTGACCTTGTCTCATGGAGAGTGTTGTTGGCTGAATTGGAAGACATTTTAATGTCTCGTCCACTGCAGCCCATTCGGTCCATTTCTTTTCAGTCCTGGGCATCAATACAGTCAAATTATGCTCGGCAGCACTTGGAGCCTGAAACCTCATTTCCCACTTCACTGAAGCAGCAACTACCAGATTATTGGGGTCTAAGCAACGATGAAGTTGGGAAAGTCCCCTTTTCAGTTCGAAACTTCGCCCTTGACAAACAAGTCAGCTTATCCCTTCTAGGGCCGTGCAATGACTTGTTCGGAACTAGGCCCCTAGAGCTCATGATTGCAGCTTTGCTATTCTCTTTTGGATCCGTTTTCCATGATCGACCCATTCCAGCAGTTTTTAATGAAGGACACGGTCGCGAAATATTAGATGACTCCATGGATCTCTCGGAGACTGTCGGCTGGTTTACAACCATGTTCCCAATCCAAGTCAACCGAACACAACTCTGCGACATCCAAAGCGCAATCCAGGCTACGAAACAATTCATCCGCAACCTTCCTCACAATGGCTGGTCCTATTTTACTTCGAAGTACTTAAACGCGAGGGGAGTTGATGCTTTTGCCGTTGACTCTTACGAGCTGAACTTCAATTACTTGGGTGTGTTTCAACAAGTGGAGCGAGCCATGTCACTGTTCCGCCGGCTAGATATTCCACCTGACTCTCGACCAGACAGCATTTCCCGGATAAGAGCCTTTTCGGTCTTTGATGTTGTTGCTTCAGTGGAGAACGGTGAGATCGTCTTCGAATTCAAATTTGATCCCCGAGTCCAGCACCTGGATGAGGTCGAGTGCTGGGTCAGGCTCTACCAGAAAACACTGGAAGAAATAGCCATTTCTGCATCTTAGGATTTTTGTCGCATGTGTTCAGTCAGTACCAAACTAGCCTTGTCCCTCGCTTGAGACAGTTTGTCACATCCGTAGTTTTTCTTATTATACGCTCTATTTGGTCACGTACTTTTTCTTTCTTGCGCCGTCTGGATCACTTGTTTTGTTTACTTTCTCTTCTCTTTGTGCGAAATGTCTTTGCTGAATGGCATCACGTGGAATTTGATCTTGAGTTAGAATGAAGTTCGTACAGAGACACAGATATCAGATGTCATCATCCATCAACCTGCTTTCTCAATGAAGTCAGATCCATTCTTGTCTAAGTCATGCACCAAAAGGTGGGATGGCGTTTTCTTCCGCAGCAGAGTATTCTTCACACACGGCAATGAGAATCCAGGACTTTGTCTCTCTCGGGCAGGAAAACCACGTTAGTCTATAAATATAGTTCTCCTATAAGCGACCGCCCTGATATCCACTGGCTGCAATCAAATTGGAAACCTCTGGCAAGAGATTCCATTTTTGAATCCAGGGAATTTCGGCCAAGTAGGCCTCGAAATGGTCCGATTCCGGTTCTCGAAATCAGGAGCTAGAACCGGAATCGAACCGCGCGACACCATTCTTAATATGAAGAACCTAAATTTGCATCAAATTTACCAAGACTTTCCTTCTTGGGTTGGATGATTCATTCAAATCGTTTGCTGTTGCTTACGACTTTTCTGGTCACTACAATCATGAATATTGTAGTGAGCCTAGTTTCCTATAAATTTTGATGAATGCCTCTGTTTTTATTTTGTATTCTTTTTGCGTTGTAGATCAAATAATTCCTCACACCTAGTACCAGAATTTTGTGCATGATTTACATAAACTACCCATTTCCACCAGCTACCAATTCAACTTGGAAGCATCTATTCTGCCCTCATTGACCGCCTCACTATCTGAATCTCTAATTACAGGTCTCCTTTTTACATGTCATATTTCTATGCTCTTTTCACTGCTTTCCTGCATTACCTCGGGTATTCTGATCTACCTCTCTCTTTTACCCCTCTGTCTCGGGTATGTTCGACAGAGGTCATCTCACCTTTCTTATCTGTGAATATAGCTCTATAAACCAGACCGAATAAAACATGAGCTTTCAGTTTATTTAAGTTAACTTCTACATGTACTACATGTACCTTTCTCTCTTATAAAGGGCAGACCCAAAGGAATTCTTCTATCTCATCTATCCTATCTATCATCTAGGTCAGCTAGCACACCACAGTGTCAGCTGATCTCCGGAGGTCTAGGAAGCCCTGCAGCATAGGGACCCTAGAACCCCCGACACCTAGTAATCTCCCAGGCTGTTGAAGGTTGATGGTAGCCAAAGTGGTTGTTGATGGTGTTTTTATGAGTTAATAACAAAAACTTTTCTCCGCGAAATAACAACTACATCGCCATGGCATCGCAGTTCTTGGATGAAATTTGGCGCCGGCCGCCTGAATTAATCCATTTCCTTTGGTTATTCAGTTAGTTAAGTAAAGTCAAATAGACTAATATTTAGTCACGTCTAGATTGAATAATGGAAGGCTTATAATACACATCGCTATTTCAACTTGCTGACCTGACTCTGTTGGACACAATATTTATTTGATGTACGGGACAACAAGCGTCCGGGCTGAGTAGGCTAAATACTGCCTTCCGTGACACTGACATCGGACCCCAAGGTGGTGAGTAGCAACCGTACCGTTTCCTAGTCCGCTGGCTTTACACGGGCTCTGGTCTATGGAAGTCATCTTGCAGGACGTGTCAGACAGGGTGCCGATTAGGTCAATCACAGGAGTGAATTCCATAATCATAGGAAGGTTGTCAATGAGTCACAGTGAGCGTACTATCGCAATATAAGGTTCTAAGTAACAGTGTAGGAATTGGTCACAATGAATTAAATTAGATACATGAATGGGTATCTATATATTAGGTCCTGCCCTGTCGTGGGATGCGATTGATTACGTGGAAGGCTACCGGTACCTTGCCTTGTGGTGTAACAGTGTGAACTAATTCAAATTGGGTTGTTGGGTGGAGTTGATCGTTGGGGTGTCGAGCACCTTAAGCAGAAGCGGTAGGTGGTCATGGCACAGTTATGTTATGTCTTGCCAGAATTATTCATGCCTACTTCACTTTTTACTACATTAAGCCATGAAGATTACGGGTCTCATAATTTGAAAGGAGTGATAAATTCCCTTTCCGGGTCGAAATACGTGAATTCACCTTTTCAAGAATAGAGCTTTACCTGAGCCGTTTGCCCTTTCAAGGGGTGCTACAATGAAAAGCACTTATCAATAGTATCTAGAACCAAGTTTAGAGCCTCGGGGAAGATTAAGTTAAATAATTTTCTCAGCTTGACAATAGATACAGTAACATATGATTAGAAGAAAACCACCGGGTATAATAAATTGATTACGGAATTGGGACTCTCTTCAATACAGCCCGTAGTGCTTTCAACTGCAGAGAAACTGCCATTCCACCAGAGTCCAGATCAAAGACAAATTGATCAAGACCAACGTTCCCATATCTAAACAAGTTCACAGTCTCCCAAGCATCACCGCTACAGAGACCATTGAATCCAAGTGCATTATTGTTATTCAGCCCATTAGGTTGGAGACGGCAGTCAACCGCTTGACCACTTCTCGAAAAAGGTCTACCGAGCTCCTGGAGGATATCAGTCCCATTGTAAATCCATTTCGTAAGCCTGATGCCCGGGCGAGAGTCTGCTTCAAGAATGATGGAGTGAGGCACGTCACCAGTGGATTCATAAAGACCAACAAAGCTCTGTGTTGCCCTTTCCTTGGCTATGTCTTCGAGAGTAGGTAAAAGTAATTGAACTATTCCGTTGCGAACGCCCGATATCACTTGAAGACCAGCTTGTTGCTTTAAAGGTACAGCATCAGATGCTGTCAGGATGCTGAAACCAAGGTCATATTCAGGGATCAGCGCTATTTTGCTGCTGTAGACATTCCCTGATAATTGTCAGCCACTGGTACTATCTTCATAAGATCTGGATTTGGAGTAGTCGCCTCACAGTCACCATCTTTTGTGTACAATTCCACAACTCTATCCCCAACTTGGACACGCTCAATCTCCCAAGGCATTCCTACAGCCTTCGATGTATCTGCCAAGTGTGACTTGGGCTTTAGCCACCTCCGAGTTTGTGCTTTGGAAATAAGATCGCTTCTCAATATGGACTTGCCAAGCGTAGATATGTCGTTCAAGCTCATGTAGTTCGCACCGGCGCTATGAGCGTGTCATCAGTATACAGGCCCACATTCCTTAAGATGTACTTGCCACTTACGGGGAGAAAGCACCAAATTCATTATTCCATCCACACTGTGATGGATTGCCTGGTACCACACCATATAACATCTGGGCTGGGGAAGGAACGTTGTAGCTACTTTGGCGAAGAGTCAGAGGTTCTAGAATGCTTCTGTTGAAAATATTCTCAAATGGCTCTTGTTTCATCCGTTCAAGCGCCAATGCAAAGAGCACGAATCCATCATTGCAGTAAGCAGGGGTATAACTGGGAGGAAAAACAGCCGGTGCATTTGCTAGCCCCCTGATAAGATCATTTTGATCACAGGTCACATATGTACCATTTTTGTCTAGGTATCCACAAACAGGCTTGTCAGCAACGATCAGTGGTGGCAAAAGTGATGGTCGTAGTCGCGGATATCCTGCTACCATTTCATATTCATGCACACTAAAATCATTTAGCCCGTAGTCCCTGGATATTCCAGAAAGATGGCTCGCCAACTCGCTCAAAGTTATCTCCTCCCAATTAGGATCCGGATTGACATGTCCTCTCATTTCGAGTAACTCTGGTACATAGTCCGTGATAGGTTCGTTAAGATGACGATCTCCGACTTGTATAAGGAATGTGTATACAGTCAAAACTTTGGAAATGCTGCCAATTCGATATATGGAGTCGGCGTTGACCTTGTTGGTGCCAAACGAAGCTTGAGTAACAATCTCGGATGTGTGATGACGCTCGTAAAGCAGACCGGGGTCTGAAGCTGAGAATACTGAGATCGAGAAGCTCGTGTTCTGATTCGCACCTGAATCGGAGAGATGCGTACTTAGAAGAGCATCAAAAGATTTGACTGCGATCTGGAACTTGGGATCGGATGCGACGTTCGCAGGCGTTGGGAATGCTCGACCGAGTAGGAGAGAGGCGGCAGATAGTATCATTGTCGGCGTAGTAGCAATTTTTGCCAGAACTGATTGTATGGTGTATATCATAGCTTGCGTACAGTCTCAGACTCACAAGTTTTCGATATCAGGTCTACCTTCAACACTTCACGAACTAATTTCCGGCAAAAGAATCTGAAATGCACTAGTCCATTTCTGTTCGCCGGTGAGTCATTCCGGCAGAAATGTATATATGTACCTCACATGTGACCAGCACCACACAAGTGAGCGGCACGTCGCGGAACACCATATTAAATGCTGATTTTTTTTTTTTTTTTTTTGGCGACTTTATTTCTCCTTGAAATCAATGCCAATCCTTATACTTAATAACATTAGCTACCCTGTGAGACATAATTTCCAATAGATACTTAAATATTTCAATTTCTAGGCCATCCTTAACACATTGAAAATATAGCACATATGTTATAGCGCGTTAAACCGCGAGTGAGCGTACGCTACAATAAAGTAGGCGGTACAACATGCGGTCAGGCAGAAAGTGGATCTCGAAGTACCGCGCCGCGACCAATGCAGAATTAGATTGGCGTAGCTGCATGCATTCGCGCCCTTATTATGTGGATCTCTGAATGGCTTTAGCTACAGTGTCGCCGTAAACCAATCGTCCCAATGCCCTACCACGGTCGCTTCTTTACGTGCTTTGATTGATTCTTGGAGTGTCTCTCTCTAAGGGCGGAATGCGGACGATTAGTGTAAACTGTATAGGTTGGTACCTTTCACCAATGGATTCAAATCTGGAAGCGCCGTTGGAAATTCAAGCCGTCGAGGACTACGGTATGTGGACCATCTTTGTGTTTTCTTGTGCTAGCATAAAAGAGGAAGGATGTCTGCCATTGGAGCCTTCTAAAAAAAGAGAAAAATGGTGAGCCTTGTGAGACTTGAAATCGATTGGCCCAACGTCACGCCATCCCTGCGGGCCTAAGTATTCGACTTATGTCAATTCACTAAACCATTTCAGGAGTAGTGTTATTTGTATTATTCTTGTAATTCTTTTCTATTCCACAAAATATTAGGGGAAAGTATATGTAATATGACGTCTAGGTCGGTTGGACTAAGTAGGGATTTTGACTGATTGTAGATGCCTGTCGATGCAATTCGACGAGATTCCGTGACGTTTTTTTAGGTAAACTGGCCTTGGCTTCCTGGGCGGCTTCCCCGGGGATTTGCGGGGCGGGAAAGGTGGAGGTCAGTGTTTCTAGCTGAATATTAAGCTTCGATAACACCCGTTCAGGATTGGCGGGTTCTAAACCAGCAGCTGTGAACCTATTTTGGGTATTTTGAGCCCTGAAAGCTTCCACGAGCGGTTGGGTATGCCATAAGAAAATCAATTTTGTCGATGTGGTTGATTTTGGCACGCATTTGTATCTTCGACTGACCGACCGTACGATCGCTTTAGAACAGCAAAACAGCCAATCGAGCGGTTACAATAGGTGTCGTGAATGCAGTGGCATACAGATTGGAGTAATATCGTTTCCAGCGCGAATTCGGTCGAATTGAGGTGTTAATGACTTCCATGGCAATCAAGGACTAAAAGTCGATGTCTTTCGCTCCGACTACTAGAAGTCGATGAAATAAACATTTTGTGAAGCCAACGAAGTCCAACCTCATCAGTTGTCCGGACTAAATGCGAAGCGGGAGTCTCCGGAAGAGTTAAGCCACCCTTGGATATAGTTTTTGCCTTAAGGATAATACATGGTGGTAGCGTCCAGCCGGACGCGTTAATTAGCTTGACCAGTCACCCACTCGCAATTTCCAGGTTGTAGAACCGATCGCCGACTGTAGCATTTCGCTCGCGTAATAACCTTCGTAGTCGCCGTTAGGCCCATTGCGAAGCCAGCCTCGTCGAAGTTGTAGATATCCTCGGGTAGGATAGGAAATTGTATGATCATCTTCGGATAATGTCGAACCACTCCCGGATAATCTTTGGATCCTCACATTTTGCACATTTTTAGTTGTGCTTTTGTGAAAAATGTACTGCAAGTTCTAGTTGACGTTGGGTAAAATTATAACCCCATTTGGCGCCGGCAGTTGAATTGGAGTCTCGCCACGTTTTGCAAGTAGAATATCCGCCATTACTCGTACGTGCGACGGTCGAGGCGCTCCTCCATAATCGTCTATAGAGAGTTATTGCATATGCGATTCTCGTTTTGCGTATAGCCGTTGGTGCGTGTTTCGCTGCGGTTGGTGTGCCCTCCTAGGCGGCGGTGAAGGGTAGTGCGAGGTATTTGGAAACGACAGCTGAATCGGTAATTGTAGGAATCTCTTGCTTTTTAATAGCTCCAATAGCTAATAAGGACCTACGCTCTTGCTCGATTGATTTTCGAGAGGATTCAGTGCGCTTTGGTGGCATCGTGGATGGTTTAAGAGAATAGGTTGCGTCGCGGGTCGCGTTTTTTAGGTGGGTGGCCGCTCGCCTACCGATTACGTTACCAGTAGCTTCGCCCTTGGAAATGAACCTAGAGGGAAAGAAAAACAATTTTTTTTTTTTTTTCACCGATAGCAGCCTTCTGTTCGTCCTCCGCGTTAACTTCTGTTGCTCATTTAATGCAGCCCATCAACAACATCACCCGTCTATTGTTGACCGAAGGGTGGGGTTTAAATACAATATCGTTCCAGCTCTTACAACGGCTAAATCGGCTTGATGTTATCCAAGGTGTGGATACAGGTTGGCAAGTCCTCGTCTCCGTCTTCCACTCGGCCAGTTTTGCTTATAACTTTTTGGCACTCTACAGCGTAAGCACAGCTTTCTGTATTTTGACTGGCGGGCGTAGACCAAGGTCGCGTCGCATTGGGAAGAATGAGGGGGTAAAACGGGAGGCGGGAATGCGGAACTTTTCCAACAAGCGGGTTGCCAGATCGCCAGAACTAGCGAGCGATTCTACGTGTGATTCCATGACGCATTACGCTCTATGGACGGTGACACATCGATTATACTACGTTCATTACCATTAATGTATTTCACATGCGAGCGGCGCACCCGCAGAACAATATATGGCCGCTAGCTCTAGAGGTAATTTGGCCGCGTACGAGGAAACTCCCGACTTTGCTGACTTTGGCAGCTGCAATTATTGATCCTGACCGCCTGGATGATCTTGTCAAATTACGCTGTTCAGCGTGCTGGAAGTTCAGTCGGTGAGCAATCAACTTGTTCAACAACCGTGGTAGACAACGAAGTTTAGGGACACAGAATCAAGGGATCTATTGGCGGACTAGCAAAAACTTGCTATCATCGTACACTTGCTTGAAGCATTGCGGCAGTGCAAACTTTGACCTGTCCAACGCCAACCACTAACATTGAGGAAACCCATCTTCCGGCAAAATAGCCAAGTCGCCGACAGACCGTTCGTTCCAAACTTTGAGCACACCGATAAGCCTTCCCCGTACTTCGTCCAACGCGTCATCAATAGTATGCAAGCGAGCTACTTGCTTATCTTGGCTGCGCTTCAAGTGGTTTCCCTCTTTGCATAGCTGGATATTCCCGGTCCGCAGTTTTTCGTTCTCCTCTTCGAGCTGCTGAATATCTGTATGTTTGGAAACGCAGGACTCCCACAAACACCGAACGTACCCCACCAGACGTGCAGCCCGAAATGCAAGCTCGGTATCTTCTTCTTCGATTTGCTTCAAGACATCAAGTATGGGTCGAAAGGGCTCTACAGCCAAAGACTGCTTCTCTATGTCGTGGGTTTTGATCTGTATGGTCAGCGTGGTCCTGTCTGTTCACATCTATTCTTACCGGCAGCGGGGTTACACCAGGAAGCGGGGGCTCCTCGGTTGAAGTTGACTGTGTGTACAGCGGTGCCTCTCCTTGTGTATCCGTCATTTCTGGTGTTTTGCTGGGATTCTCCATGGCTGATAGTGATTCCTCTGTCATGGAGCCAGTGTCTCTTTATGCTATAACTTTGCTCACTACGCTGTAGATGGTGGGGCATGATCAGACGAATGTCACCGTGGTAGTAATGTAGTAGTCCCTCAGCTACTTTGGATTCGACCGGCTTTCAACCTTCACTCCATGTTCCGTCCATATAGCCACTCTTTTCTGGTCCCACCGCCAAGGCTTTAGTGGGGACCAATTATTGAGCAAGCCGCATCAAACTGAGGGCTGCAGTGTTATTTTATCTGAATATGCCGCAATATAGTACAATGACCATTACGGTCTACCGTTCAACAGCCCAAGCGTAGAATGCAACCGCACGTGGCAGAATACAGGATTATCTTAAAGCATTTCCCAGTTGCCACTCTGAGGTTCGAATCAACGAAAACAACACAAAGAGGATAGAGGAGGACGATATTCAAAGATGATGCCTGGGTTAAAATGGCTCTTAACTGTGGTTCCGATCCCGTACTCATTGGGGCTAACCTCCGAACCGTTACAAATTCATGCCAAGCAAAGAAAGGAGGGAAACCGCTCTACACAGTGCTTCGGGCGAACGACTGGTCTGGTGACACCCGCTACGCCGGCGTTACGTCCTTACGTCGAAGTCTACGAACGGACCATCGCTACGACGAAAAAAATCACGAAGTGACTCTGCCAAAGCTCAGCTGGTATAATACAGCTAACAAGATCACCGTTCCTAAAATCAAACTCAATGTCAAAGACATAGTCTTCGGCGCGGAGATAATGGAGTTGAAGGGCAAAACTACCCGAAAGTTGTTTGAACAGAATCCCCTTCGGTCGAACTTCTGCTTTTACTCGAGTGGAAATATTTGCACGCTAGCAAGTCCAAACGTTGTTGGCGTGGGAGCATCAATCTCCCAGCGAGGTGCCCTTACACCCATTTGCGTGTTGAACCTCCCATCCTCTAGGCATCAGGGAAAGACATGGCAGTTCACTATTGAAACACCGGGGTGTCCACCAGTCAAGCCAATCCTGAAAAAAGGAAAATCAGGACCAATTGTTGCGTACAGATACTAATTTGTATTCTTCCGGTGGTGAGATACTGTACATGTTTCTAAGCAACAAGTTCCGACATCAGTCGCTCTTACTGACCCGGAATAAAACTTTTGTTTTTATATTGTCACTCTGTGCGAAGCTAGTGTATCTGCGTCTATATTCTACCAATCAAAATCCTAGCGTAGTTTTCTGTTGAGCCAAATTCCTTCCATAAGCGGCATTAAAAGGTCCATCGACAATGACGTAGCTCACCTAGATGGTATAAAGAGCTAGCTACTGTAAAAGCACCAATTGAAGAGAACACTTTCGGTAAACTGGTCCGCCCGTGGAGGAGATATAGCGCAGCTGCTTCAAGTTTAAATACGTAGGCTCATTTCGATAGTCTATTTGATGACTGACCCTACAGGATAAGCCGAATCATCAAAGAGATTAAGCGGCGAAACGGATTTCTGGCGTGTGTACATGTATACCCAGACGGGGAATATGTATGTTTGGAGCTGAATGTCCAGGGCGTTATCATTGGCTACATCTAAGTGACAACGTGCAAACTCTTCAAATGGAAATGCCATACAACTCTCTGGATTCAGTCTGTACCGCGACTGTGCCACAGTACTGTAAACTAAAAGTTTCCTCTATTGGTTGAAGGTTCGACCTTTCACTGCATTGTTCGTCCACCAGATACTATAGATGGATCAACGCTAGCTCCTTCTGCGTTCTGTTCCTTTCTTTGCTGGTGCGTTCTGTCGGTGTGGCATGGGCCGCAGACGTCGCATCCATTCCTGTCGGGTTTCCTCCGTGGCAATGGCTTTCTCGTGTTCCAGCATGTGCTCAGAAGTATCATCATCTGCACCAAATGCGGTAAGAGATGTCCACCACGTCTCTGGCTTCAAGCATCTCTGCTGAAACCGCAGTCGAAGCGTAGGCTGGTCTCGCTGCAATGTTGATTCAGCCGGGCTGTTGACACCCTTAGGCTTCCGCGACGGGCGCTTGTTAGGGCGGCGACCAAGCAAGGGCATGGCGTCGAGCTCGTCTCCCGGGCGGCGCGTTGGCTGACGAGAGATGACAGGCATTATTCCGGATAATGCGAGGGATGATGTTTCGACTGGGGTTTCCGATGCTATTTATCGTCGCCAGGACCATACGTACGAGGAAGTGTTGTTCATTGTCGCATTCACTTGTCACATTCAACGCATATCCCTAAATTGTCCTTCCTCACTTAATAGCTCGCAAGAGGATGAAAATTGTATTCGGCAGCACGGCCCATACTTGGGCGACGTAAGAAAGTTGATTGTACGCTCTGCCGAGTTCGCTCGCTGTCACATAATGTCATGGTCATATGATAGATTGGATCTTGAGATTAGTGCGGAACCAAGTTTGAATTTTTTTTTTTTCGCCATCTAATTGACAGTCAAAGGCCTAGGAGTTACTCTGAACCGGTGGGATTATCTGATGGTTGGAAATACAATACGACGGTGCAAAGACACAACGACCGAGATACATCATAAACGCTTAGTCTGTGAATCGGTCAGTCAAAAATCAAGAGTTGAATGGTTGATAAGTAGCCTGTTTAAATTGAGGGATGGGTGTTTGGAGGGCGGCTGGGTCTCACATATTTGGGCTAGAATACGTGGCCATCACTGAATGACTATCCATCTATAAAAGCCCTAGCCAATCCCCAATTCGGATATCCATGGTACGCCCTAAATTTGTCGGACCCCTCTACATTCTCCGTCATGGACCTACCAGCCAGTGATTCTGCTTGCAAGAGCGAAAAGTGTTTGCCAAGCGAGCTTGAGAAACAAGCAAGCAAACAACTCAAACCCGAAATGCAAACGATTGAAACATACAAAGATACTCGGAGTTTGGAGCGTCAGATGAGTGTCAGACTCACTATCTCCTGAGTTATGTGCAAAACCGGGATCCTTCTGATGCATTACGGGAATTGTATCAGAACTGGTGAGGTGGATCCGGTTGTTCTCGATCACGCTAATGTGAGATAGGAAGGGCTTCTTCCCGCGTCTGCTTCCAGGACGTTCAGGTTTGATTACAATTTCGCAACGGGAAAGTTTAGTCGGGATAGACAGAGCCTGCTTGACAGATGTGAAGAAGCCAACATTGTGCGCTCAGCGGCTCATAGGCCAAGGTAGTAAATTGCGGAGTTCACTCACTTGGATCGTTCGTCACAATACCTTTCCTATGGTCCTTGAGAACACAATATCAGCCATCTACGGGCTTCCTCCCAAGCCAACCTTTCCTGCGGGGCAGAATCCGAATTCTGCAGTCGGATGGAAGGCCCCCGACTGGTCTAACAAGCGGCAGAAGCGAAGTTAGATAGTCAGCCGAGAGCGAGGGTGAAATGCGGTGGATGAGGACTCATGGTCGAAGGAGTCAATTCTCCAGGCTATGGTCCCAAATCTGACGAATATTGCTAATACATTTGTCGTGGTTCAATTAACGTTGCCCGAACTTCATAGCCAGTTGACAATTCCCATCGGTCAACTGTGGTCATCCGTAACCGGATGTTCATGCTTGGTCAACAATCAGGTCGTCTTCAACCGTTGGCTCCTCAATGCATAAGATCCTGGATGCCTGGACTGTACATATATCAAAGGGCTTGCAGTCCTGCCTTGCGAATCGAATACAACCATGGTCCTCACCAGCAATGAGAAGCGCACTTTCTTCAGACAACAGTGCCGTGAGGCATTAGCAGCCCATATACGTATGTCGTCATTCTTCCCTCCGCCTGATGAGCGAAATTAATCCGGGTCAGATGACCGACTTGGCCTTGTCGTCGCTCCCAGCCAAGTCCGTCTACAGCCATCGGCCGGGGTTGGATACGCTTGGTCGGTGACGGAATCCAAGAAGAGCTTGTTGCAGTCAAACTTGGGCAGTGGAAGTGTCGGCCTGTACAGGTCCATTTGCGAAGAACTAAGCCGGTCGCTTGAGGCAGTTACTCCGCAGACGCTGCAGGTTGCCCAGTTAGAACGGGACCACTTGCCAGCAGAAGAAGTGAGCCTTGTGATCCCTACACTTGGCCAATGCAACACTAAAGTTGGATATAGTCTGGGCCGGCCCGTACGGACGAGGAGCAAAGCGGCTCTTTCACGGCAAAGATCCGCGAGCTGGAAAGCGTCAATCATGGAATGAAGCACGAGCTTGACCGCACGAGCATCCATCTCCAGGAGTCCCTCGACGAGAATCGCACATTACACGCAAAAATTCGTCGGCTTCAGGGCGAGTTGGATAGTAGTTCATCTCGAGCAACTCACCTAGAAGACGAGTTGGTCCGTGTCACAAATGGGATCACCAAAGCTATGCAGGCTTTGCAGGATCATCGCGCCCAGCAATGGAGCAGGCCAAACTTGCATGGATGCAGACAAGATGAATCTGGTGAGAGCATAGACAGCATGGCGCCAGGAATATCGCAGGCTCCGCTATGCGACGAGGTGGCTTGACTGACAATGTTGTCGCGTTTTCGCGTTAACTACCGAGCGCTAGTGCTCCGGCCAATGGGTGCTGTTGAGTGGACCCGAAGTTGAACCCCCGTTTTGGGACATATCACTTTGCGCCCATCGCGACGCGGTTATAACCGTGCAGTGAACGCGTTTTTACGCGAGAGAATGCGGGTGGTAGATTTATAACATACAAGAAGGAGGTAGCGACCGCGAAGGACTCTCCTAGGCCGTGGACAGCCATGTTCACTAGGTTCGTGGTTGAAACTTCAAATCATACCATGCATTATATATATCCTGAGGTTACCTTTTAGAAACTTTAATGCATCTGTTGTATGCCAACCGCACATGTACGCGGAGCACAATTTATGCCTCCATACAGGCACTACAGCACTACTACCAGAGTCTAGCCCTATTAACCTAGGGTCTGGTCGTGTAATTGTGCTCAAAGCTCGAAGCAATCGCTACTAGACATCCTGCTTGGCAGATTGCGTCTAACCTAAGATGGCTAGACCATACACGTGACAGACCACACCGCCAGTAGGACACAAGCGATTACACGTGATCAAGTATATTTCGATGTTCCTGTAGATGAAGAACATGATATCGAAACCGGTTCGTCTGGTCGCCACATATATGTGCACAGGGAGAAACTTATCTGGAGGCTGCTAGTCATGACCAATGTGCGATGCTCGAATCGGATAAACCAGTAAGCTGCTTTATTCGCCATTTAGGACTGACTGTCTTGACGTAAATCAGATCGATCAACTACAGGTCGACAGATCATTCAAACCCATCCCAGAGTCTGTAACGCCATCGCCTGGTACCTACATCAATATTTGGGGCTGTTCTTTCATTCTAGCTGGACCAAATCTGGACCTTTCTTAAATGCACAAATGCCGTAGAATCTCAATCATAAAGATCATGTTTCCAATGGATCGGGTCTCTATAGAGCCGAACAAAATCTCGGATGCCAAAGAGACGCTCCCAGGAATACGAAACTCCTCAATGCTCAGACAGCGTTCCCAGGACCACTAGCCCGTTGCTACATCAGTAGGTAGGAGAAAACTGATGCTGGGCGGTGGCCACCAGTGTTATTTAAGCTTCTTCTTTACCTCGTCATCTCGCATTTGCCTAGATTCTTAACTCAAGAACACTCAATCATTGCTATCACTGGTCATCTTCGAACCAACAAAGCCCATCCAAGCGACACGATTTGTCCCTTTTCACTAACTGAACTCCAGCGCCCAAAATCATGGTATGAAGAGTTGAAATGATTGAAGCCTTCCAGATGCTGACAATGCCATGCAGATTAATATTCTCGACTGCCCAACAGAGATCCTTTGGATCATAGCCAGCACCTTACAGGGAAGCGATATTTCTACTCTTGCTCGTACACATTCAACACTCTATCCCAAGCTACGCCTAGCCCTGATCAAATACAATATCAGGCACCAAAAAAGTTCTGCGCTTCATTGGGCCGCCAAAACCAACGATCGCCCCTTTGCAAAGACCTTGCTTTCCTACCGAGCCGACGTAGATGCAATGGTCGATGGTCTCTCTCCTCTCATGATGGCCGCTAAACATGGCTCAGAGCTGGTTACGGATCTCCTACTACGCAAAGGAAAGCCGCGCGTGAATATGAGAAACGAAAACGGCATATGTGCTTTGTGGTACGGCGTGGAGAAAGGGTCAGTTGCGGTCGTGGACCAGCTCCTTCAACACTCTCGTGTTAAGATCGATCTTCCAAACCGGGAGGGCCAAACGGTGCTCTGGCTTGCCGTGTTCAGGAGTAACAGAGACTTGGTGAGTCTGCTACTCTCAAGAGGCGCCAATCCCGATACCACGGACCGGTACGGAATATCACCATGGATCCAGTCATGCATCAGGGACAGGAACTCCATCAAATATCTGCTCCTAGATCACCGGCCGCATCGAACCATTGCTGTTTGATATCATCGTGCTGACGTACTCGATGCCACTTTTTGCAGAGGAAGAAGGATACAAGGTCGCTAAGCTGGGAGTCAAGTGTAGAAAGATTGAATGGGCTTCGTGCAAGGTTGTCCAACTTGTGCCGACCTTCTTTCAGGGTCTCTTTCTTCACAATCAACTGGCAAGCGTCTCCTTTCTTGGTAATGCCACAGCACGTCTTATTTTCCCTAAGGGGCCCCATCTGACAGATAGTCAAGGGGTCCCAAAGCCACTGGGAGTCTGACATCTTGCGCGTAGTACGTGGGTGAGAGGCGAGGAATGTATCAAGGCGGTGGTGGCGACTAAAAGACAAACCGCTAAAGATTCATCTCAGCATTTATAGTAATCCTTCTCTGTTACCAGAATTTGTTACGCATGGGGTTGTGTAGTGACATGGGTGGCAATAATCAAAAGGTCCTTGGCTCGCAGGGCAGATGTTTGAGCTCCCAGAAGTACTCAGTCTCCTGGGACCTGAAAATGTGTTCCTGGAAACCGGATGGGTGCTCCCAGGAACGGCATGGGTATTCCCGGGAGCTCAGAGACTCCCAGGAACCCATACGTGAGTCCCAGGAACCAGAATTCCGTTCCCAGGCAGCTAGCAGCCTTTAGCCGTTGGTAAAAGTGCACACCTATTGGCTACATGAATGCTTACACAACATTGGTCTCTGTGAGGGTCTCACGTATACATAGAGGTGGATAGTGTTTCGGGATGAACAATCGATATTAAGAACAACTATAGTTGACTCTAGATACAAGACGTAGCGCGAGGAAGCAAAAGAAAGGTAGCTTCCTCGCGTTCAGGGGAACCCATGTACACCATGTGGGTCCCGTGCGGATCATATCTCCATCCGTTCCGCATGCTTCATCTATATCCTTGACAGTCTCTATCATCCGGGTCGGTAAAACGTCCTCAGGTAACCTCGCGTTCCTAGGAACAAGTACCGCTTTCCTAGGAGACATGAAAGGCGTTCAGCACGTGTAGCGTAGAAGCTCCGATTGTAGAGATGAACACCAAAAGCCGTTGGAGCTCTTCGGTCTCACTAGACTATTGGACCGTCCGGTCGAAGGAGGGTTCCACTGAGCGTTTATTAATATAAAAGATTTGTCCTCGAAGATCTACGAGCCTCCTCGCTTGCTCTGTTTTCAAATCTTTCTTCTCTTTGGTGTGCGTTGTATCTACTTCACATCCTCTTGTCTGTCCACCAATATGGATTGGAGCTCTGACTATCTTCAGTCAATCCTCGGCCTAATTATTGGCGATCCCACTCATCGTTTGGGGTGCCGATGGGTTGACGATAACGGAGTCTGTTGCCAAAATCCCGTGTCCAAGGATTCACGGATAAATGGAGCGATATGCCTTAAGATGTTCTAAGATCTCCCTACCGGTCACCCACCTAAAACGAGACTCTCAGATGCTGCAAGGTACATGCTATGTCCAGAATGCAGGCGTCATTTCTCCCGACCCAGAAAGTGCGCCTAAAGATGGATGGATCGGTTATATGCCCAAGCCAGTTAAATGGAGGAAACCACTCAAACCCAGAAGGACGGGCACTGGTCCGTTTCGCTAGCACAACACTGGCTAACTAGTCTCTCCTACGAAATCGGCATAACAGGTACATTTCGACGCCTAGATCGTGACGATCGGTTCTTATGGACCGCAAGGAGGTGACGGCAACGTTTCGATGAGGAACATAAACACACTCTCGATGCAACCTGAGAGCCAGCTGGTCGCTCCGTGAGATCTTGGAGATCACACAAAAATTTCATTACAACCATCTTGCCTGTAAATACATTATTTCCTAGCCAGCGGCCCCAGCCATAAACTAAATCAAAACATGAAATGATCCTCTTTGCTGACCCCTATCTTGCTTTTTTGGTCCCGGATCCCTGCTTCACACCAAGGGCGGCCCGGTTTGCTGGCTTATTGAGGAGCAGCCACTTCACCTTCTCATTACTAGCCCTTTACTATATTTGATTTAGTATTGATGTAAGAAGAGAATGTTCATATTGGACTGCATACCGAGCTCATGGCTGTCTGGATGCGTCTTCTGTCTCTAGAACTCCTTAGATAGTAACTCTGGCGATGGCGCTGCCGATCGTCGAATGCGGTCCCATTCTAATGCAGCTTCAAGGGAATCAGAAGTAGATTTAGCACGGGGTAGCGAGTTGGCGATGCTAGACTGGGAAAGATCGTCTCCCAGAATATGTTGAAGCTTCCGCGTCATCTTCTAGGCACGACAGAAAATCAGTTGAGTTTCCATAATCAGAACAAACTCGAATATAAATGTGACTGTCTTAAGGGAAGAAGTGTTGTAAACCGAATTAAGGAGATAACAGCATATATATGTGCCAACGTTGAGACAACCCCATTTCAAGTACCATAGCAAACTGAATCTAATATATACATGTAATGATGACCGTTCTGCACGAACAAGCTGTAAACAATCTTGGTCACTCCGCACACAGAGACCAATATACATGATCAGGAGACGATGCCCGGTGAACCGTCGTTAAGCTATGACTTAGCTGCACTGTTCCGCAGCCTTCTCGCTGCCACTTTCCGAGTCACCACCGGAATTCTCACCGCTATTGCCTAACTCCTGTGCTTCCAATTGCTTCAACAGCATATCAAGCATTACCTTTGTTGACTCCGGCTCTTGGCCGGACTGGTTGGCACCGCGCTCCTTCAGCCAATGATCCACCACGCCTCCCAGTTTCTGGCTGAGTTCAAAGAAGATATCCGCTAGTCTGGATACATGCTCCAACTCCTCAGTCGCCTGCTTCTCGGCAGCCTTGGAAGCGCTCAGTTCCTGTTCAAGTTTGGACTGGGCTCGTTCTGCCCGGACTGCTCGAATGTCGAGCCTCGCGAGAATTCGGAGATATTCCTATCTTGGAATTAGACGCGGCTTCAGAAAGGGGTTGATTTGCCTACCGAGGAATCCATTCTGTCAAGTACAAGATAGGTACTGAGTAACTAGCGGATGGGCTTGATGCAAGCAGCAGGAAGCTTGTTCGAGCAACTGAGGATATTATGCATGTATTTATAGCTCTAAATCAGTAGTCAGCCTCCAGGTGGGGAATTGGACTTCCAATAGACTCACTTCTTGCGGGCCATGAACGGTCCTTTTGAGCTCTCTTGACCGTATACGGTTAACCGGCCCAATTTTGAAACGACTGCGAGAGCCCGAGAACATTGGTGCAATGCACAACCTGACCCAGTGCCTTATGTACTGCCACTGGGGTCATATTAAACCTTCTCGTGCTCTTCCGACCTAAAGCCTGCGTATGTATTGCATCAAACCACGTCTCGACTTGAACGAAAACAGCGAAGATCGGAATAGTAAATCGTAGTTATCTGTCGTCCAATGCGTGGAGTCTGTGGCTCCAGTCCTCCATCCCACAAGACGATTGCCCGGTGAATTGGATAACCTGATCTCTCGGAGTTCATCAGTGGAGCACAAGCAAACAGGCATGGGAAATGGGTTCATAACACAAGGGCATTCCAACTATGAACCAGTTGGAGCAATCGTACCGTCCATTGAGATCTGCTTTCAGCAAGGTCAAGATTGGAGGACCGCAGTGGACGGTGCTGTTGCAAGCATAGTGATCTGGTTGATAGGAGTAATTGTTAACCGTCGACCTTGGGCAGGGACTAAGACGATATTCAAACCGAATCATACCACATATTCATTGACCAGGACAAACTTCTGTATGCACGCCAGGCTGACAGTATTCCTCGTTGACAGCGACCGAGTACTGCCAGATGGAGACGAAGGGAACCGCGGCATTTGAGATGACAGAAAGAAGTCTAAACCCGTTAGGGAAGCTCAACTGGGCCAGTGCCGTGTGTGACATACTTAACGCGTGCCAGAGGTCGAGACCGAGCCGAATCGCGTACTTTAGCTTATGACTTCTAATAACGGGATAACGGAAATTATGCGACAAGGATACGCGATGGTAGCATAATACTCGATATCTGGTTGTGTGGCTGCACTATTGAGTCGCGTTCGACTGGAGGGTGGGGTAGTCTTTGAGGATCCACGAATCGGCGCCCCGACTAATCTCCACTGATCGCCCAGAGCCTAGTCTTTTTACGAACGTGGATCTGAGAATGGTCCACTACTGTTGCCGCAAATTACTTACGGCGTGTATCATACTGTAGATTGGAGATCATTGATAGACAGCTTCAGCTTAATATACCATTATGGAAAAGTAACTTAGGAGAGATGATTTAAAAATGAATAATATATCGTTACCTACCGGTTCCTGCTCGGCAAGATAAGCTGTGTCATGATATAGTTTCGAGCAATTAGCGGCGACGAGTACGACCGAAAGTATACCGTCCCTGGAACATGTCTAAACCGGTCTATGTCTCAAACTCAATTCAGAAAATTGACTAATGCTCTGTTTATGTTTCAAATGGAACTTTAGTTCCGCGCGGCTCAATATGCCCCGAGACCGCTAACGGAATGGTCCGCCAATGAGACATAGGATGGAAGATTAAAGCTGTAAGCAATAAGACAAGGTAGATGAGTAACATACGCGGGTAGCGAGAGCCGGCACTTGGCGAAATTGCATGGGCCTGGCAAAGCTTGGGCCGTATAAATGAGCCCGGGTTCAATTTTCGAGGATTATGTCTATTGAGGATGCGTACTTCGTCACGAAAATGTTCAACGCCTAACCGCAGAATCATAATTGATGGAACGCGATCATCGTTGAGGTACGTACCGGTTAAGTGGTGGTTTAAGTGATGGTTAACGGTCCCCAGAGAGCGTGAAATGAAGAAGCGAACGGTCGATCTTCGCCCTCAAATGTAACCATATCGTGAAATTACAGGATAACCGTTATTGCGGGCCGTTTGTCTCAATATGGACCAATGACTGGGCATTCGAACGGTCAACCTCACAATCCCGCGGCACACATTGAACGGCTGTGTGCTAACTCATTCCGAACTGTTTTGGCTACCGGCTTGTACGCCGGAGACCTATAAAAGCTCACCTTGCCCCCCGAACGGTCAAACTTGAACAAAGAGTCACTCCTTGCGAAGAAATCCATTCCAGAGTGTTGACGTCGATATGCCTTCCCGTAGAACGGCAACCCAAGCTCCCACCCGCATTGGTCAGGGCAGTTCCGAGCCAGATGTTGCTCCCAAACGCAGTCGACGTCCACCTACCGCCGGTCATGATGACCCTTTGTCTGGCACTCAAAGCGCAAACCTTCATACACCATTGGTACGTCCTGCCATCACTATCCCCTCAATGCAAGTATACTCAGCCCGAATGTGGAATCTAGATCTCCTCGCCAATAGCGAAGACCCCGAAAAAAAAGCACTGGAAGATTGTTCATCGAAAATGCTTGCAGGGTTTTAAGGACGCTGATAGAGAGCGGGACGAGCTCTTACGATCCATACAACGACTCGAAGCCGACAACGCCCAAGCCACGGCAAAGATTCGTCAGCTGAGTGACACCAATGACCAGAATCTGGGCAAGGTTCAAACACTTGAGGCTCAAATATCCAGTCTGAAACAGCAACTCGAATTTGCACAGGCTTGTTGCACCACCGGCGATAATCTGCTGCCCATACTACTGGAGGTCAGCGGCAATTTCCATTCTGCGCAGAGCCAGCTCGACAAGAAGATAGAGGCAGAAAAAAACAAGTTTGCATTTGCTGGCTTATCTGCTTCTGATGTGCTATGGCCGGCCCATAACGGGCAGATGGGTTCGTTTGGTACCAACTCGCTCCCAAACTATCCAATACCGAATACGCTTTCGTCGACCAATCAACAAGCGCCGGTCCAATCCAACCAGCAACCTCTCCAGGCAGCCAGCCATTATATCCCGCAAATTTGAAGAGAAAGTGTGTGCTATCATGAAGGAATTACGGGGTTGTCCATGTAGCCAGTCAGAACATGAATCAGCAAACACCATCATCCACGCAGTGCGTCTACGCAGTACTCGTAACACCTAGACAAGAAACATCCAGTATATTCGATACACCAGATCGGAGAAGTTGAGTAGATTCATGACTATAGTTGCATGGTCATACTATTCTGTCTTCCCGAACACGAAGATCGTACTTGTACACATCTCCATTAGGACCCACCATGTCAACGGCCATTCGCCGGAGATTATGGTGGCTTTCGACCGAAATATGCCTTACCGCGAATGATAGTTTTCGCGTTTCCCTATTTACTGAAGCCGTAGGAGTGCCTGCCATTATCCGAAATTGCAGGACGCTAGCCCGACTGTAGGCTGAAAATGAAAGTCCCACTCGTCCACGACAGACTCGTCTATGGTACTTCTTTTTGACTGGTGTCTCGTTTCAATTACGTCAAGTTCGTGAAATGGCGTCTATGCGATTATTTTGCCGCATTTGTCATGTAGTGCATCCATAACGCCGGTGGCCTGGTTTTTCGACTTAAGCTAGGTTGGTTCGGCGTCAGGATCACGAAGCATAAGCTATGGCACACAGTCCGTATGTCATGATCTCACTGATCTACCGCTCTCTTGCTAACTCCAAAGTAGTTCGTTGTCCCTTAGATTGTTAAGCAGTCTCAAAGAACTTTGACCAAAGCGATTTCTATCTGTACTCAAAATTTGTCACTACGCTTGGGCAGATTAATGAACCAATCAGAGCGGACCATTGGCGAGGACTTTTGCATCAGTCGCGCGCGCCAGCCTAGGCTAAGTCCGAGATCAGCGTCAGATCCTGGTAGCGCAAGATCTTCGTGTCGATCTGACAGATCCACAAATCGTCCTTTTGAAATGGTGCGACAGTCACGCAACAATGCGGGAGCTGGTGTGGAGTCATATCGGTTGAGGGATGCTAGTATGTGAAGCTATAGCCGCCTGTTATACGACAATGCTGCAAATGTGGTGATCTGAATTTGCTCTGTTGATCGAAGAACAAGCGATCCTAAGAAGGAACACCATCTCGGTATATCATATATCCCTGCCCGACGTAGAATAATCGACGTAGTCTTGGCCCCCAAATCCAGGGGAAATGGTGCCCTCCGGAAACCGTGGGCCCGATCTGCGGTGTGGTGGAGCATTGAGCTTCTTCCCCGGACAAATCGCAAGGCTTCTTGTAGTCTAGACTCATCTTTTCCAATGGCAGGAGAGCTTCGCGGCAATTCGGGATTATGAACCGGGTAATCAGTATGTGACCGTCCCTTAGTCTGGATTGAACGGTGTTGTAAACATTAAGGGAATTAAAGGATGCCTGCAATGTTGTGTTGACGTATTGGTACGTCGTGCATGTCTCCATAGGTAGTGCTTGGTAAAAATCTTCTAATCACTTCTTTCTAACCATATTTGGTCTAGAGCCTTATTGCGCCAAAAATCAGAACCGGGCCGTGGGGGCCCTTGTCGGCACGGAACGTGAGCTTCTTACGTCCCATGGCATGCATAGCGCACAGATCCATTCGACATGAACTTCTTGATCTACCATTGGCACATTGACTTCAGGCCATCCACCACGCCTTCAGGTCTTAGCAGCTGCAAATGGGTTTATTCTCTTCATCGCGCTAAAGAATTTGGAATTCAAGCCCCGCTTAGCGCAAAATCTCGGCACGCATGGCTCAGAAGACGTTGGTAAATATCGTATTGGCTAATTCCCATACTAGGAGTGGAGAGGACAGGGGGACTCGCCGGAATTTCTCTTTTGATGATGTAGATCCCTTGGCTAAACCTAGTCAGGTAATAATAAACTTGAAGCGAACCAACATCCGAAATGGAGGCTTTTGGAGGTCAGGGTCTCAATCGGCCAAAACCAAAGCCCTAAGTCCGTGCGATCCTTGTCCAGATTGTCTGGACCAAGATTTCTAAAGCAGGCGCCAAGAAAGTAAAGGAATCGCGCAAGTTAGGCATTTTGGCATAAAGAGTAAGTCTGTAGCAGACCCCTCGACAGCTAGATCCTTGTGTAGGCGGAAGCGAGATCGCTTGACGGAACTACTCGCCAATCCTATGAAGGATGTAGCCAAGTACCAGCGGTGCGATGCGGAATGACATGTTCTCCTCTCTGGATAAATTCACGACAGACGGGCTCTAATTCGTCATACGCTTCCGCGGCGTTAAGAGCTCGGGATACGATTGGTTCATTAGGGAAATTAATAAAATTAGCACCATGCGTGGATCTGTGGGGAACGGTGGATACCGTAAGAAAAACGGGTCAGCTTGGTCGATCCGGGCACAACTGAGCTTTCCCCGACAAATCATCAAACCTTTCTTACTGTCTAGACCAATCCGTCGATATCTAAAAAAGCATCGCCGTCATAATTATCTGCCTGTGGTTGCTCTCAATATACTACAGTAACGAATTCACCCTTAGAATAATAAATCCGATATAATGGTACTTCCTAAATGGCGCGGTTCTGGCGCGGAACTTGGCCGAAGACGACATGTGGTCCTCTGAACACTGCTAGGAGAAGGCCACAGCATTATCTCTCATAGGGACGAATTACTCAATAACCCATTTTATTTCGGGTAACCCATTTGGGTCTTATGAAAGATAGTGACTGATATTTTCTCACTGCTTTTGACGCTTAGAACCCACGGACTCTCGATTCTTGACTGCGTCCCTACTCGACAAAACCTCCACTTGTTTCCTCAATGCGATCACTTCTTTTTTCAACGCGTCTATAGCGCCCGTCTTGTCTGCAAACCTTTGCTGCATTTCCCGATTCCATAGGTTCTGGTCTGTGAGTGAGTCTGCATTGGATCTAAAGCGTGTTAGTATGGGATCCAGATTTTGTTTAAGAGAAACTTACTGCACCCGTACATCTAACCTAGGATTAAAGCCATCAACATGGGGTATCTCATAGGGCGATGGGTTCAGACTCACTCTGCCATACATTCGATCATATTCAACATGCATTCTGTGGGGTACTCAGGGTTCAAGGATTTTATAGATCTGGTTCTGCCCCAGTCCACGCTCTCAGGTTTCTCGGTGCGTTGTTCCTGAGTCTCCTCCTCATCGCTGAATTCATTCACTAGGGTAGCCTTGCGTTCGTCGTCGGATTCGTCGGTCTGCTGAAAATGGCAGTCGTAGTCTACAGAGCCGGCGATTGACGTGGGCGGGCTCCCACTAATGTTTGGCTCCGGTGAGCCCGATGAAAGCAATTGAGACATTCGGTCTACATATCGCTGCGAACCACCATGAGTTGGATTGCTCTGGATACCCATTGCTACTGTCTTGAAGTAGGTCAAGCAAAGGGCTGGGGAAAGATTGTGAAACGAGGAATGCGTTGTAGTGAAGAATGGGAGAGTTGGCTTCTTTAAAAACCTAAAAGTGAAAAGGAACCAGTACCCAAACAAGTCTAGTAGTGATTATATGAGTTCAGTGTCTTCGTATATCCTCCAAAAACGGAAGGAAAAAAAAAAAAAAAAAAAAAGGGGAAGAAATAGAGAATTTAATCAATGCCACTACTAACACAGGGCCTTCTCCGAGTCTTGTATGGGCCTTCGGGATGGTAAAACAAATGGCAATTTTAGTGAGGTGAAATAACCGTTAAGTAGGGTCTGTGCTTTTCTCAAGTGTATCAGACCCCACCAGATGCAATTTTTACCATTTTATTTATTATTTAATATGCGTACTTACTTGCATCCTCTGTTTAATCAGTTTAATTTTATATCATTATTCGTTACGTTAATTTTATTCTATCATTATGTTAAACACATTTTTTTTTAAATATATATTTTTACCTTCTTGAACGATTTTTACACGCTATGACCAACCGATTGACTGACTTAAGGTTTATACCGAAGGTGACAAATACCTCGGATATCGACCGTTTCACAACCGGTATAGTGACCACATTTACCTCACAAAACTGTAGGCATCTTTTGCCAACTTGAACGGCCTGTTTAGCTCGCGCATCCATAGAATTTGACTAGACTTGCCTGGTAACAATATGCCACATTTCCATTGCATCCGCACTTACTGTTTTCCCTTAGTATCTGAACGGAAGCTTTATAACCGGCCTAGGTCTGGATGCATCTGGTAGAGAACCGTTGACTAGGTCTTGTCGGGCAAGCCCACACTCACCGTTGTAACAGAAGATCGCAATTAAACACGGCTGCCGTGGAACTTTTCCATCCTTGATAAACCCGTGGTCACCCCAAGTTCGACCGCATTTCCTTCTACAATTTTCGCTGTGCCTGAACCTTACACCAACTCACCTTCCACTGCCACCCTCATTCAGAGGTCCGTCTGTCATCGAGATGTCTAGAAGGAAGATAGTTAGAACCGACAAGATTGCCTGGTCTTCATGGGAAAAGCGGAACCTTCTTTCTTGGTTGCACCAGCATCGAGGGATGTCTTAGAACGAAAGAGCCAGGGCATACTTCAGGCAGTTCCGCGTGAAACGAACGGGCGAGGCATTGAGATGCAAACAGAACTACCTATTACGGAATCTACGGAAGCTTCACTCCATCCAGGGAATCCCGTCTGAAACCTCCAGCTCAGAGTTACCTCCACCGCAAGTCCGACGCGAAGAAGCTCGGAGATCTTGCTTGCCGTCTCTTCCAATCTTCACACCTAGAGGCTCCCGCACAACAAATTGCCATTTGATCCGTGCGCTGGAGCAGCTGGCTGTTTCAGAACGCCGTTGCTTGACGAATGACTCGGATAGTGCAAACGAGAGACTACCAGGTAAGATACAGCGGCAGCCTAGGCTACGGGCCAGGAAGGTTAATAATTCCATAGGTTATACGATCCGACTGCCGCACACTCTGATGTCCGATCTAACACGCAATGCTTCATACCATTGGAAGTTTGTACATCGTACGGCAGCTGCCACGAGAGCGTCACGTAATGCTGCGATCTTATGATCCTCAACATTTACCATGTTCTGCGCACAACTCAACGGACATTACACTATCCATTCTTGCACCTTTCAAGGTATTCATGTATATATAGATAATGTTGACACTGAGGGTCTGCTCTGGCTTTTCACCGGTGAGCCCATTGAAGACTGATAATAAAGTGCACAGTATTGCCCCTGTAAGAAGATATAGCGTGATTCCTAGCCTTTCCCGAACACCTGAGTTTAAACATACTTGCTACAGCGCGGCGTAGTGTTCTGACCGGATTGATCGCCTGTAATATAATGATATTATATCTACTATTGGAACTGCCGCGCACAGGGCACCAGCAGCTCCATGGTTCACATTGGTAGAGCCTCACGCGAGTGAGGCTGTAGTAATTAATGCTTACCTTTGGAATGTACTTTGATTATTTACGGTGGTGTACTCTCTACAATCTAGCTTTACCGCCAGCGATATCGGTTTTCTTATCTTGGCTGGCGACAATGGCCCGGGAAAATCTTTACGGACAATATAATCATAGAGCTGTTGCTAAAAGACAAATCATACGGTGAAGGTGAGACTTGCCTAGAGCAGCGTGTTTTCTGCCGTTTCATCTCTCCAACTTGGATGAAGAATCAACGAGCGTCACCGAGGCATTGCCGTCCCTTGCGCGCTGGATTGTCCTGAATGGTAGAAACCTGCTTTTCTTTGCGCAGTTCATCTAAACGGGCCTTCATGTTCTCCTGTGTTTCCTCTAATTCTTGGATCCTGTCTTTCTCAACCCAAGCTATACCCATTTCCAATGATATGCGCAAACTTCAAAGTCGAGGCTCCGGCCAAGGCGGCCAGCTGAACTGGATATTAAATTGACTGTGCGAATTGAACCTTTCTGCATAGCTTTCAGTTGGCAATCTTTGTGTAACATGACTTGAACTTGTTGGGCCAATATTAGAGCAGCTTCCGTCCCTTTAATAATGTAGTTTAGAGGGTTCAATAGCCTAAAGGGTTGCCATTTCTTTCATAGATCTTCTATGTAAGGTTCATCTTCCGAAAAAAACGGCCAGTATTCAATCATCTTCCTTGCTGGTGCTTCAATCAAACATTTCGTCGGTCGACGGGTCGTTTCGTTGGCCCATGTCCTGTCCCATTCGTCGCCTGCTCAGCCCATGGTTCCGTACTTTCCAGAATCATCGCGAGTGCCATCTCAATGGCTCAAAGTTCCGCCGCATATACGGTGGACATATCATGATCACCCATCTGGCTATGAGCATGTTGATCATCAAGGTTCACGACCGCATCTGTCATGGTGCTAGAATTAATGCTTAAGCTTCCAATTGATGTTGGTTTGTTCGTGCACATGTCGAATTGTCTAATCAAACACTATCTGAATCTCCACTTGCCATGAGCATTTAACAGTTTTCCCAGTATTTTCTCCTCAAAAGTCGGAGAGCCATTTTCTCCGATCCTCAACGTATGTGCTAATATTCCGTGCAGAGCATCCCTCGGCTGCCAGAAAATTGGGTCTGCATGTCAATTATTTCGGATACTAAGTGGAAGGGACATGCGCCAATTTTAGATCTGAGTTACCTTAGAAGCCTTCACAACACCGGATGAATCTTTTGCTATACTTAGTCAAGAACCAGAGGCACTGGAAATTAGAGGAGCGATACATGGTTCAGAACTTCATAGGCGTCTCCAATATAATGCTTTTGTGGTGGCTTTTAGTCACTGACAAATTACTTCGTAAGCACATCTTGTTTTGTCAGGTACATGCTCAGCGAAATATCCAACGCCCTAGTCTATAAAATAATCACATGATAATGATAATTCGGAAAGTTTACACCCGAAAGAAAGCGTCCACATCCAAATCGCCAAACACGCCAATGGCAGCCTGCGAGCTTTCGCACACACGAACATTGTGGATGCTTTGGGTGGGATTATTGCCACGACGAGAATCAGTGACGCCCAGTCTAAGCCGACCACCATCTCTGATTTCGATTCGCTGACCAGTCCGTAGCAAATGAACCTCTGAGCGGAGCTTATCAAGTAATTCTCGCGAGTAGTGGATCTCAGTAGCCTGCTCTTCAGTTTGACGAACGAGGCGATTGAGGGCTACCAGCTTGTCCTGAAGCACTGCCCCATCCTCGTCAAGCCCTCCGATCTCATTTACAATACCATTCTCCCTGGCTAGGAGCTCGGCTTGTCTCTCTTGGCTGACGTTCTCCGACGGATGCAGAGGAGAAAGTCTTAGTCGGGTTGCAATTTGTCAGCTGACTTCCATGAGATTCTCCCAATAATGATTTTCACATACAGAAAAGGGTCGATGATGCTCGACAAAACGTTCTTCCACCGGATCAGCCGTTTGCTCAGCAATTGCACCTCTAATTCTCCAGAAATACCGAAGCGATCACGGTTCAATGTGCGAGTTGTTCTACCCAACGAGCGGTCAATAAAAGCGCGAAAAGACTTTCCAAACTCGTCGCATGTCTTTTCGCAGCCCAGTAGGAGTGAGTGAACGTGCGCTTCGATGTCATCCCTGGTCGTGACCTGGGAGCAGCCAGAGGCGAGTGAAAGGTGGTGTACAACAGTTTCAAGAGAAGCCAACTGATTCAAGAGGTCGGTCAAAGCCTCAGGTATGTCTCCAGTTGTTTTGATTTGGTCTGAAAGAGCAATGATGCTCAGTTGGGCGTTTGTTGCAACCAACACAGTGGTGTAGGACACATTGATCGGGTCGGTCATTCTGAACACGCAAGTTCACAAAGTCGAATGATCACAACGAGGCAGACGAAGATAGGGTAACGAAAGAAAAAGATTCTTGTTGGGAGTGGAAAAAAGGCATTATATTTGGAGGGGTTCCGACCTTATAAGTGTTTGCACGTTGGAGTCTGCCTAGACTGCGGACGGCAGGCTCCTGGGAGTCTGATTGATCAGTGTGAGAGATACGCATGAAACATACAGGACGGATGGCGATACGATATGCGCGGGACCCACAGAGTGCATCTAGGTTCTCCTGAACGCGAGGAAGCGACCTTCCTTTCGCTTCCTCGCGCTACATTTTATATCTAGATTCATGTAAAGTCGAGTATAATTAGCTGTTCTTAATATTTATGGTTCATCTTGAAACACTATCCACTTCTACGTATACGTGAGTCCCTCACATTCCTCACAGAAGACCCCAGGGGTAAATCTCATATTCCTAGAATTTAGAATAATTCCAGGAGCTAAAGTGTATTTCGTAGAAGACGACCAGCTCCAAGAAATACTGTCGTGGTGTTTGACAGTCCCCTGTATCCGTAGATGAGGACAGCTGTTTAAAGATGAATAACCAATATTAAGAACAATAGTTGACTGTAGATACAAGACGAAGCACGAGGAGGCGAAAAGAGAGGCTTCCTCGCTCCCGAGGGAAACCAGATGAACCAAGTTGGTCACGCAGATCATACCTCCATTTGTCCTGTATGCCTCGTGTATAACCCTGACACAAGGCACGGATGATCTCAGGAGCTACTTTTTACTCAAGATGCCGGAGACCTGCGCTTCTACGGAGCCGCTGACCAAGAAAGTGTAGTAGTCTAACTGGCGCTTGCAGGGCAGACGGTTGAGCTCCCAGAAACACTCCAGCCGTTGGTAAAGGTGGACACCTATTGGCTATAAAAACGCTTAAGTAACGTTGATCTCTATCATACAAGTCCGTGAAATGTCCTGAGGGACCCTCGTGTTCCTAGGAACCTGTATTGCTTTCCTAGGAGAAGGGAAAAGCGTTCAGCACGTGCGGGGAGCTTGATTAGCTAATATGTACCAAAAATCGAGCGCTTACAGCTCCTCATCATTGGAAGCTGGTTATATCGTGGAACCAGCAACTACGCTACTAATATGCCTAGTCTCGCCTCTCCCTTCGCTCTTCATTTAATGCGACCAAGTGAAACCATTATTCCCCATTCGCCTAGGACGGGCGCATCGTGAACAAAACACCGCAGGTCGTCGCAACGAGTCCAAAATGTCTGGGAGGCAAGCACCGTCCCTTCTTTCTTTGCCCATTGAAATTATCCAATTGATCCTTTCCTACATCCCGTCTCAGGACCTATCTCAAAATGTGGAAATGACTTGCAAAGGACTCAGGAAGGCCATGATCCCTGTCTACCGAGTTAGATACGGGCATGAGCCAGCGCCTTCTGTCCCTGTCAGTAACAGTTGTTGGAAACGATTTGCCATCCAGCATGAAGTTTATTGCAGCCACAGCGATCACATGAGAGATGAAGTGGTCGATGATTTCCTTAAATCTTACTTTGAATCTCCGGACCATTATATCTCGAGGGGGGCCGAAGATGTTGTATATTACCTTCACAACAATCCTCATATTCATCCAAGAGGCATTGAAGCAATTGTTGCCGCTCTCAATATACAACATCGCTGTCGCGACTCCAACGTTTTCTTGCTCAGATATCGCGATTCTGATGTTATGCCATTTCCGTCTATGGCTTTACTTCAGGCACGCTTCAACATGCAATTTTCTGTTTCTTGGTCTACCTGTTCTTCAGAAGTTTTGGAATGTTGCCTATTTGCTGTGGCCACAAGTGGTGATATGGAACTGTTTGTCTACTTAAAGCAGCTTTTGCTCGAGGCTGGCAAAGATATTCAAGTTCACCGCGCAGCCAAAGCAGCCGTTCGGTCTGATCGAGTGGAGATTTTGCAAGAATTACAAAGCACTTTTGGTATCGAATCTCATACCTTGCCATTAATGGAAGTGGCAGCGTATTCCGGCAGCGCAAATGCAGTTCAATTTCTACTCGAGCTTGGGCCTACGATTGATTTGGAATATCCCTACGAACTCGCCTTACGCTGTTGCAATCTTGATGTCCTTCGCCGGCTCAAAACGCATTCTCCACGCAACAGGGGCTCATATTTGCGGAATGGGCAATTGCAAATTGCAGTCATCTTGACAGACGTCTTGGAGAGTTGGGCAAACAAGAGCAAGATAATTGAATTTCTTGTTAAGCATGCTTTTGTCGACATTAACGCCATTGGAAGGGATGGGCTTGCTGTCGTACATATTGCGGCCGTCAACAATCAGATCGATGCGCTCAAGCTTTTCGAGAACCTTGGTGCCAACATGATGTCTTTGGGTGAGGTTGAACAGACGCCAGCCGAAATTGCCCTTTGTAATGGGTACAACATACCATTCCTCGAGTGCTCTTCTCTCCCAATAGAGCTATTCGCGATGAAGCGGGACCTGGCAAAAACTATCATTGGCAAACATTGCGATGCTATGTTCAAAGGCCAGCGGAAGTGTCCCAGCTTCGACCGTGCTTTGAATGACGCAGAAAGCAAGTTGGCGGATATTTGGGCAAAGACAATCGGATTGGAAACGTTGCGTGAACTGCTTAACATAATCGACACACCGTTGTTTGAGCCAGTTGAGAAGTTGCTGAGGATCATCATGGAATTTGGTCGGGGGCCGGTTAAGCCGAGAGAAAGGCAGCTTCGAGATGTGGATGACATCAAGGACATTTTGAACAAGTTTTTCAATCAGCAATATTCGAATGGGGTTCTTACGAATCTTGCATGTTATTTGGAACCAAATCTGGACCGATCGGATATCGAGCGCCTAACGATTTTCGTAAATTCGAGAACTGGCCGTGCCTTGCACCTCAGAAGATGTTCCTTTGCTCTAGAGGAACACAGAATCTGGATGGAGTTTAACAAGGCTGTCAACAAAATATAACTAGAGAGCCGCAAAAGCCTACAGGACAGGAAGCATTTTCGTCTTGGCTGGCGACAGTGTTGCCAACAGCCCCGGAAATTTTCACAGAACAATATATCCAAAGAGCTGTGTTAAATGTAAATCATAAGTGGAGGTGGGTCTTGAGAGCAGCGCCTTCTTAATACAGAGCCAATGAGCAAGGTCATTGTGGCATTGCCCGTTTCTTGCGCGCTGGGTTGTTCTGGATGGTAGAAACCTGCCTTTCCTTGCACAGTTCATCTACACGAGCTTGCATGTTCTCCTGTGTTTCCTCTAATTCTTGGATCCTGTCTTTGAGGGCTGTGGTTTCTCTCAGTAATGTCGCGTTTTCGGTCAATACGTCGGCGAAGCCATCCTGTGTAATGCCATTGATAAAGTGTTCGATTTTCCTATTCATACTGGTTAGCACGTTGATTTGTTCCCTTGAAAGCAGACTCGCACTCCAGAAAGGTACCGGAGCCAGGATCTGCCAGACCACGAAAAAGGTTGTGGAACTCACTTGACTCGCTCGTGAAGGCTGCCAATCTTAAGGTCAGCACAATCAAGCCAGCCACTGCACGGTAAGAACTCACTCTGGGGTTTGCTGGGTCGACCGCGGAGGATGCCGTGCTGCAGTGAACTTCAATTCAGCCACCATTCATCTCGCCCGTGGGCCTTGACCGCAGATGATAGTACCTTTCTCATCCTTTGGACGGGTTATAAGATCAGGGCTTTCTTTGAGTCGGCGCTGCTCTTGCATGAGACGAGATGTCATACTTGTTGGTTTTTGCTCTTCCTCTCGAGACAGCATGCTTGAGAATCGTGCTTCATAACCACCTTGTTGGCTCCCTGACCGCAGGATTTGTGTGGATGTCATTGATAGAATGAGACGAAGTTGAAAGCGCGTTCAGGATGGTTCAGAAAAGGGAGGAGGAGTTTAGGGAAAGGGGGAACGTGGGCGAAGGATGCGCGATTTCATGCTTGTGGTGAATCACGCTACTGCAGGCACTCTAGGGCGTCCGGCGCGGCAAAAAGAGATAACAGTAATAATAACAATAGGGAAAAATGGGCAGTGCTGGATGATTCTCATGGAGGCCGTTCGTTACTTGGTTGCCAAGGGCAGCTTGGGTAAAGGGCGAATTAACAGGGAATCGGGGTAATACGCCATTGCGAGGTAATCCAACGCAACACGCAAAATTGCTGTACATAGCACGAGATAGCCATTTATCCATGACATCTTAGATCGTCAAAGTTGTTTAGATATGATGGCAGTCAACCGGTCGGTTTCGTGAACCGCGTTTGATTCGCATGCCCCCGCCCCAACTGTTTATCGGTCTCGGGATCCACCCATCACGAAGTTGGTTGACCACCTGTGAAAACCACCCAGTACAATGTATGTGCAAACGACAAAGTATGCTGGAACTGATCTAATTTACCCCATAATTTAGAGTACCTCATCATCTGGGTGTTGCGTTAATGGTACTTGTTGAGTGCCGTATTGAGAATAGATAAAAGAGCGATATGCTTCCACGATAGGAGACTAGGAGCAGGCTTCCTGCCCTCCCTCATTGCCATGAGCCCCGTGAGGTAAATTTTGTGCTCCCTCATTGCCATGAGCCCCGTGAGGTAAATTTTGTGCTCCCTCATTGCCTTGAGCCCCGTGAGGTAAATTTTGTGCTCCCTCATTGCCATGAGCCCCGTGAGGTAAATTTTGTGCTCCCTCATTGCCATGAGCCCCGTGAGGTAAATTTTGTGCTCCCTCATTGCCATGAGCCCCGTGAGGTAAATTTTGTGCTCCCTCATTGCCTTGAGCCCCGTGAGGTAAATTTTGTGCTCCCTCATTGCCATGAGCCCCGTGAGGTAAATTTTGTGCTCCCTCATTGCCATGAGCCCCGTGAGGTAAATTTTGTGCTCCCTCATTGCCATGAGCCCCGTGAGGTAAATTTTGTGCTCCCTCATTGCCTTGAGCCCCGTGAGGTAAATTTTGTGCTCCCTCATTGCCATGAGCCCCGTGAGGTAAATTTTGTGCTCCCTCATTGCCATGAGCCCCGTGAGGTAAATTTTGTGCTCCCTCATTGCCATGAGCCCCGTGAGGTAAATTTTGTGCTCCCTCATTGCCTTGAGCCCCGTGAGGTAAATTTTGTGCTCCCTCATTGCCATGAGCCCCGTGAGGTAAATTTTGTGCTCCCCCTGGGGATGTGCAGCACCTCTCCGTGGTGCTAGGGACCAGTACTCGGTGATCATACGATATCGAGGAAGCTAAGACTTGCACAAAATCTATTTACTATCTCGTCACTCTTGATATGTACACAGCATAGTATCTTGGGCTTTTCTCTGTATCCAGAAGATGAATGTCTTATATCCTAGACGTATAGCGTGTAATTGAATGAATGTTTTGAAATAATCCTTGATTATCCAATATTGCCTTTACCAAAGCGGCATTTGGTTTTATTAATATTAAATTCAGTACTGCACTTACTTGTAGAGAAAAGACCCTCTTAAGTAGGATATGTCCCCACGAGGTGTGATGTGGTGTATGCCAAGTCAGCTCAACGCATTGATTACAATGGGTAGGTAGATTGCGATTTTGATTCTAGTAAAACGGTGGTTTAACAGAATGGTCAAGCAGAGTAGTTAAGCAGAGTAGTTAAGCAGAGTAGTTAAGCAGAGTAGTTAAGCAGAGTAGTTAAGCAGAGTAGTTAAGCAGAGTAGTTAAGCAGAGTAGTTAAGCAGAGTAGTTAAGCAGAGTAGTTAAGCAGAGTAGTTAAGCAGAGTAGTTAAGCAGAGTAGTTAAGCAGAGTAGTTAAGCAGAGCGGTTAAGCAAGGTGCTTAAAACAAGTGGTTAAACCAAGTGGTCAGGCAGAGCGGTTAAGCAAGGTGCTTAAAACAAGTGGTTAAGCCAAGTGGTCAAGCAGAGCGGTCGGGCGGAGCGGTCGGGCGGGAGTGGCCAAGAACAATGGTCAGGATCTGAACTAGCGATAAATTACTAACCGGGTCATAGCGAAGAAAAACGAAGGGACTTTGCCTGGTACATGTAGGAATGCTGTCATTGCGTCAAGCTTTCGTTCATATCCCGCGGAAACCTGCGGTATGCAACTATTCTTCATCCTCAAGGATTCGCAACCAAATTGTACGGGTTAACAGAACACGCAGTCAAACATGAGAAAACCGCGGGATTATCGGGCTCTGGCGATCAACCGTACGGGCTTGTCTCTCACGCATGAACCATGGAATAAATGACGGAATCAGCCGCTTATATGATCTGCAACATCAATATCCAAATGCGGCCGTCACTAGCCCTATCCGTATGAAAAACCGGATTCCACAATCGCGCGCTTAGCGGTCATGTAGTCTCACATTGGCCATGCTCTGTATTTTATCCCAGTTTAATTTGAACAGAAAGCACAACGAGAGGTGGGGACGGACCCATTGCCTCAATTCCCCGCCCAATCAGTAAATTCCCACGCCCCTCTCTGAATTGGAGGCGAGATTACGGAAGAAAATCACCCGCATTTAAGTTTATGCTTTGATAAAGGTCTAGACGCAGGGATGAGTAGTGTACTCAGCTTCGAACGGGCCAGATCCGGGATTCGTGCTTCCTACAAAAAGTAAACTTCACTCCGGCCAAAGCATCATGTTAGAAACGCAGGAATATGACCTAGTCATTATCTAAGCTTGAACACGGTCCACAAAGCGAACAAAATCCAGGTGAATGTGGTGGTAATATATATTTCAGCGAGCCAATGGTAGAGTATCTACATCTCCACACACGTGACAACGAATGGATTTATAACTAGCGCTGTCAGGACCTTTGCCTAGCATCTTCCATTTCGCACTCTCCTTTTCATGAAACGGTATCACATTGCCATGTTTGTCCTCAAGTAAACGGCAGTCTTTGGTAATTTGTCCTGATTTTATGTGCTCACCGGTTTCTAACTGATTTTTCTTCAGATCGAGTCACGTTCTACATGGATTCCAACACTGTCACAGTTGAAGGCTCTGGCCACAACGTTAGGGAAGATGACTGCATGCTGAACTGTCTGCCAGAAATGAAAAGCGTGTATTCTGAACATTTTAAGCCTTTTCAAGACAAGCTGTCTTTGGTTCTTCAGCACTCTCGGTCACATTTCAGGGCACTAGCGGGACGAGAAAGCTTTGCCGGGTTCTTGAACGTTCCCCTCATCAGTGACGTCCTAGTGAAGACCATAGAAATGATGTTTGAAGCACCGAAACCTTGTGTGCTTCAGCTTCAGAACGACGAAGTCAGTGCTAATATCAATTGGCTGGACGTTGTCAAGGAAAAGAATTATCAGGCCGAATATAAAGGGAATGGAATCTACCATTTCCATATGTGGGACAGGGGCGTGATTGTCCTGTTGTCTGCTTTCCAGCACAACATGATCCTTTCAGGATTACCCCGGAAGCTGGTTCAACCATGGTCCTACGAAAAGGACGTACAGACGGAATTAAACACCTTGGCGCTGGCAGCCGAAATGACATCACTGGTGAATGAACTTGCATCGGAAAGTAAGCCAACTCGAGCATTATCTTTATCCTATTCACTCGCTTATATCGCTCCCCAGTCATCAAAGTCAATAACTCTGTGCTTGAAGAAATATTAAGAAGAGATCGAATTCTTCGCCGCAATCCGGAGCCAAGTCAGAGATCGGCGGGCTCGCCCTTTCCCCTGGAGTCAGCCGAAGAGCCAGCGCACTTTACGCCAGCGCAGGTTGACGCAGATTCGCTCGATGGGATGGCTATCGAGACTCAAAGAACAGACGTGCAAGCCAGTGCTTCAAAACGCGGTGCTGGAACGCGGAACTGTAAGTAATGCACGTAAGAAGCGTGGCGTTGAAATTGAAGTGGGCGAAGAAGTACTAATAATTTGGATGTACCAGTCGCCAAAAACAGGGCTTGGCCTTCAGAAGTGCTGAAGTAGCTTCCTCTATGGTTCGAAGACCAAGTACGGCTAAATCTGTCGCAGGAAGAGATTGCCCAAAATTTTCACCGAACATTCAAGCAAAAACGGACTTTCCATGCTATTGAGGCAAGAGTGTATTTCTTAACAGGGAAGAGTCCTTTTCGGAAGCGCAATAAGAGGACTTCGCGCAAAGAACCTGTGTCTTTGACACCTCTGTCCTCCCCACCGCTTCCTCAACCCTTTGAACCAGTGGACTTGACCCAACAATTGATCTCGAGGTCGAACATCGAGGTTCACGCGTTACGTCTAGCCCCGAACTTGCTACCCTACCTGAATTTTGATGACTGCGAGGATGGAAGCCTTTATGCCCTTCATCGTGTTCAACCGGTTGGTCCTGAATCAGAATCCAGCGACCGACATGCAGTATCTGAACAGGATACTGCGAATCAAATGTTAAGGTGTCGGTACGCATCTCAGGAGCATGAACTTGCGTCAGCTACAAGTCAAAATGAATGGCCAGTTCGAGGAAGCCCTCAGGCTGAAAAATCACCCAAAACCCATCGAGCGTCATCAGATATGGTTCCCGAGAGTCAGCCAAGGAATGATAATTCAATCAATGTCCTCGCTGCAATACCAGGGACGGTTGATTCTTACTTGCCTCGAAACTCTCCCTTAGAATCCCCTCGGATAGCAGAACCTATCCAGTCTCCAATCCGGCATCACCCTGAAGGCGATACCACACTCGAAGAGCTGGGCCAAACGCTTATCCACCGTACTGAGTCCAGTGCAATGCACGTGGAACAGACAGACACGGCGCGTTGCGACCAATCACCAGAGAAACTTTCTCCGCAATCTTCACCCCGTGAGATTCCATTGGATAGAAGTACAGCAAATGAGGGTTCCAATAAGAAAAACCCTACAGAAAGTGGACTGGGTGCGTTGCCTGTTCCCAGGGCTTCGACGCCCTTCCAAGTTCCTGAATCAAGCTCCACTGGTGACTCGACTGAGCTTCCTCAAAACAGCGGAATGGATGGGCCAACCACCGATACTTCTGGAAAAACTTTGTCTGAAGAGCAATTGATTATAAGATGTCTGAATGAAAAATCTCAACCAAAGGCGGCGCGTTCTCATCGCCCGTGGGACGATAAGGACCTGAACCGTTTACCAGGCTGGCTCATGAAACGGAAAAATCTACCAAAGGAAAGACTCGAAGTTGAGTTTCTAAGAGACTTTGGCCACTATCGAAGTTCCTCTGCTATCGTTACAGCTTACCGCAGAAAACGAAAGGCAGATTGTCGCCATAAGGATGTAACCTCAACACCCACTCCAGGTCAAGTATCTCCGCTTGTTCTCGATACTATGCGGGTATCAGGATCACCCAATGCCATCACTCCCAGCTTGGATCCATCCTATACCATAGCAGCTCCGAGCAATGAGAATACTACACTCAAGCATCCGCCGTTGGAGCGACCTCGATCGCCACAACTTCATCAGCCGCAGGTTTTAGACAACTCGGAGAGACTTTCTCGCAACACGCCTCCACCATTACATGAGGGCGAAGAACCAGTGGATCAAAATCCACCGGCTGCTCTTGCCGCCGAATGCGCCTCTGAACAGATGGTGCTTCCAACACCTCCTGAGAATGTCGAAGATATCCCCACGTCTGGCAATCGGCGCCGTCGAGTTGACATCACACCGAAACCTCCAGCCAGGTTCACAGCAATCAATGGTGGTAACGTCCACCCCGCTGAACCAAATATAAGCGAAATGACTCCGCTCATTCAGACGGAGACCAATGAACGAGACGCTCTACCTCGCGGGCAACGAAGCTAGCGAGTGTCAAAAGAAAAGCCTGTCGAGCAGAGAAGAGATGACCAAAATGTGTCACATAAAGAAGGCTACCAAAGTAAGCTCCCCTCTAATGCAGTGTTCGCCTTAGTCACTTGGCCCTTTGAAGCGTATCAGATATATGTGTCACTGAGCCTTTTTCTTCCCCTTTCTTCCTTTATCTGTCCTTGCATCCCACACTGACTGTTTTTATTCACACTTGCAGGTGGAAGAGGACGCCCCAACCAACTTGCCTCTGAGTACGCACAGGCAGGCTCAAATTACTTAGAATTGTCCACCGAAACACCGGAAGGAGCTAGGAACCAGCAGTCACTCTCTATTGGTACTTCGAAAACGAGCCCAATTTTGCAGAACAACCAGCCCACTTACATACAAAACCCAGTCCCAAATCGCCTGTCCAACTCCCAAGTTTCATACCCTCAACCACCCCATTTCTGCACGCCCGATTCACAATCTAGGATTTCGCAAACTAGCGATGTGCCGGGGAGGGCTCACACAAACGGTTCGTTCATACTCTATACTCGTGGTCCCGCGCAGTTTTGACATGAAGTCGGAAGCAGTTGTTCCAATATCAGTCTCATCATCCTTCCTGAGCAGCCCTATGAGTCTTCCTCACTATCCCCTTCACGAGTTCCAGGGACGCGGTGCCGAGCGGTACCAGGGCCCTCCCCTCCCATCATTGGCGCAGCAAATGTATAACCATCGTGCAGGACCTCTTTATAGATAGTCGCATGTGCTGTCTAAGCCTTATACTTCCCCGCCTATCACATGCGGCCCAGCATGCTCTACTTCGGTAGTAGGGCCTCAATTTAATTAGACATGGCATGGTTTGGACGATGCCAACTTTCAACTCTCAGTCATTATCGTCTTCTTCCCTGGATGTCCGATCACAATGTATATGCATCAAATTTAGGTTCTCTTTCCTCCTATTTTATCTTTTACTTGCTTTATTTATTATCTTACTGCCACGCTATTTACCCTCTAACCAATTCAGAACACTCCCGTTGGTACATGTACCGTATGGACTTATATATAGAACATGGACCATAGTGACGAACTAGTTGTAAAGGTGAACTCAATTATATTCTATGGCCTGCATATATTCGCCACCAAGGGGTCTATACTAAATGTTGAAGATTAACCATATCAGCCGAAACAAACAGCCCTGATTGATCTCTCAGACAGCGGAAAGAGACCAGACTTTACAGTCACTGAGCGTTGTACAAATTTTATGGCACACCAAGCTTTGGGCTTTGCAACAAGCCCCGGATATGGTTAGGAGCCCGCGGAAGGAAATTGAGAGAGACACGCGTCTGTGCTATCTATGTGCCTAACATTTAGATACGCAAAGGTTGCAAAAAAAGGCTACGTGGTATGTTACAACGCTTGAGCAATCACATAATAATCGTGCTGGTTATTCGGTTTTTCAGGGACTGCATCACGCAAATATAGTTTCACATGAATTACTTGACATTTACTGAATTTAGATCATGCTAAACATTGGCTTGGGCGCTAGTAAATACGTTAATAGCCCACACACCAGCTCACAAAATTAGTTGCCGGCCTGTTTTTGCCAGATTTCTTCTACAGAAGCCAAAGCAATGCAATGTTTTGCCACAGACAACTTCTGACAGCAACTCCTGATGCGTGGATTTCTAAAAATGCCACAGGCTTTGCCACTGAGGATCCACGTAGCTTCCATCGAAGAAGATGCTAGTCAGGGGCTGGATTGACTGAGGACACAGCAAGTCATAGTGCGGTTCTCCAGGAAGCCCGATCAAGTCACTGGAGCGGTCTCTTTGGAGAACACCTCCCATGGGAGCGACGAGGTTTTCCAGAATATATCCGGGATGAGACCCCAAGCAGGGATAATTGATAGGGCTCTGGATACCCATTTCAAAGTCCTGGACGGAAGGATAGTCACAACTGTTATACTCGGAGAGTTCAGAACTCTCAAGATGTGCCACGGCCTTGGTAACAGATCGCCTTTTTCGCGCCTTCCTTATGAATTTGTAGTCTGGATGCGCTTCGGCATGACCATCGCGCTCAATCTTGGCTAATCGACTGTATTTGTCGCGGACGCTCTGTGGTTCTTTTCCCCAACGCTTTCCTGCAATAGAGGAGATTTCTCGGGGGTTGTGCTGGTGTGATTGTCCTTTGATGCTTTCTATATTGGCCCACCGGTACAGCATGAAGGAGTTCATTGGCCGCCGAACCCTCCCTTTCTGCTCGGTCTCCTTCTGGCGCTCTTTAACCGGTCGTCTCACCCACGTGTCTATATCCAGAATTGGGATATCCGTCATGTCTCGAGACAAATTGCTCGGCGGATCCGTCAGGTCCCAGGGCGCGCCTTGGGGCATCTTGCCCACGAAAGAGCCATTCATTTTCGAGTCGACCGCTTAGTATTTACTGGAAACTGAGAGTCGAAAGATGAGGCGAAAGATGACGACGTGATTGGTCCCTGCCTGTTCGGTATGATGTCCGTTGGAGTAGACGTACAACCCAACCGACTCCTGCGATAACCTGCCGTCTCATTTAGCATAAAGGACTCCAAGGCAAATAGGGTAGCTTCTACCTAGTATTGTCCAGTACTAGTCAATATCTTGAACAAAGTGAGCAACAGCGAGAAAACCGTTAGCGCCCTGTGAAAGTCAGACTCTGTAGCATCAGTTCGAATATTAGGGAAAACCTCACAGTTAGGTTGAAGTAAGAGATAATTGGAACTGGTTCCTGAAAATCAGGGAGGGTAGGTTGGAAGTAGCAGATTACAACTAAGAGGAGCCGAAGCGAATAACGAGGTGCGGCTGGGTTGATCTGCTCTTGGCCCCTAATTTGCCTCACACTAATCCGTACAGGGCCAGCCTGGAGTAGTCGGTCCCACCTTAAGACGCGTAATAGTCTAGCAAGTCTATTTGTGAAAGGTCATAATTGACGATCTAGATGGTTCCTGGGAACAACCCCTGCACAGTATGCCAAGATGTGGATTTCTCATGGGAGGCATGCGCCTGATTGAACTAATTCAGCCTAGATTCTTTAGTTTCATTTTGGAAATTAGATATATCTCTATTGGTGCAAACCAGTTTCAGATTGCGGCTGAGTATACTGCAGTAGAAAATGCCCAACACGCAGTACGGCCGATTCATGAACGAGGCCATGCCTTCTCTCTTGCATTATTCTCTATTTCCTTCGTTGGACCATTGAAGGGGAAATTGCAGTTAATGTACCGTTCATGCAACAGCACTCAAATCCAAACCCAATGAGGATCAGTTCGTTGTTGAATGATCAGGGGGCACCCACGCCCCAGTACTCTCAACATTATTCAGTGGATCTACCGCAAATCACGCAACAATCCAGCGGCCTGGAAAATGAAGCCCAACCGACCTCCACGTTGCAGCGACATTGTCACCCCTCCAAAAGACCATATGTGCAAATGCTAGAATTGTCACCCACCGTTACCGAACAAACAAGCATCGACCACGACACTGAGTGCGCACCCGTCCTGCCCGCGCATCATAAGAAATACTCTAAGGAAGAATGCTATTACACCTGGCACCAGCGCGTTGTTCTCCGGAAAAGTTGGGCCACTGTCCTCAAGAACTTCAACAGCCGATTCCCGAACCGTCAACGTCTTACTGCCAATAGTTATGCCTATGCCGGGATTCAGAAAAAAATCAATCGTTTCATCAAACTGGAGAACTTGCCGAACTACCGAGACCGATTCAATGACGCTAATGCTTCCTTGACCGATAAGGATTTTATCGAATCCTGTACGAATGTTTGGTACCCTTGGATGGAATGAGTTCCGCTTTTGACATGGACTTTGTTACTGGAAACATCAAGAAAAGGCCAGACCGTGGTTATATGTTTTAATGATGCTCGGTACCGCGCAGAACCAAAGAAACTTTATTCAAGAAGGTCGGCCATATCATTCATATGCCATCGCCGTCTGTCTCGTGAAGCTAGGAGAATGATATCATGTTCGTCGTGGGAAAGAGGGGGATCTAATCGAGAATAAGGCCAATGGTGTTCATATATCTGTCTGCTGAAAAAGTCCCATCGGATCTGGTATACAGTTGATGTTGTGTTGTGTTTATGTGTCATGAACGTTTGAAGCAGCATATTATGGTGATAATGTGGCATCCATACCCAAGCCAACCTCTGACTGACGAAGATCATTCCCTTCTTTGGTAACCTGTATTTCCTCCATGGGACCAAAATCGATAGCACATGTAACTTGCTCATTCGGACAAAGAACCTGGCGTACTCAGGGCTTCAATGTCTGCCGTCCATCTCTGAATCATTCCGGGAGCTTGTACTTCAAATATAGAAGGATGCTTCGCCATATAATCCTGCACAATGGCCAATGACTGCAGAACTTGCGTCTTTTCAAGATGCGCTGCAAGTCCAACAAAATCTGCTTCCTTAGAATCTTGGTTCTGGCTGAGCTCAAGGAATCCACTCGGCAATGGAACATGGATATCTGGTGAAATAAGTGAGCGGCGCACATCGTGGGGATAGACTGGCCGGTCGGTGACAAGCGCTTCAGAAGCATCGCTGAGTAGAGGCTGCAATCCATTCCACTTTGGACTTGCAAAGTCCTTTGAAGATGAAGGAGGACAAGACGCGAAGGTAGGCTCGTGACTGCTCGAGCAAATATCGGAATCCGTATATTGGCTGAAGGGCGCGGAACTGCATTGTACGGCCTTTGGGTCAGCTTGGGGTTTGTTGAAGTAACAGAAATTTGGCAATCCAAACCTCTCGCTTCCGGCTCTAGCTGAAGAAGCTATGTTGACGTCCAATTCTGGCTGGGCGACCTTTGACTCGTCGCTTCTCTCTTGTGGCAGCCGTCGGTTCTTTCGGCGCTTCCGAGGCTTTAATCGCAACGTGTCATTCAAATCGTCGGTTTCAGGGCGGTATTTCTTAGGTCGAGGTCGGATGGCGCGATATTTGGGGGGAGAGGTGGGGGGAAGCGAGAGACCGTGGGTGGTGCTGCCAGAAAGGGTGCTGGAGGAGGTTGTTCATAGACGAAGTCGTGTGAGCTAGTCTCAAGGTACCTGTTGTCCACTATCGAAGGGTATATCGAAATATATTGCGGGTAACTGATCTGACCAAATGAGAACTGATCTTGGGTGCCCATGTTGATCCGGAGTGGAGGCTTTTCTGAACGGAGACGCGGGATTCCCCAAGTATATGGGGAAAGGAAAATCTTAGGGTATTTTTCAACAATGAACGGTATACCAACGATAGTAATAATGGAAATGATGGTTCCACATTGCTGGGGAATAGGATGGGTTTTAGAATAAATTGTATCCTGCCTCCTGGTCAATGCGCGTGATAACCGGAAGGAGCGATTGCTTTTACTAGACATTACAATGGACTTGCCCCCTGACTGAGAGATTGACAATACTTGCATTCATCGCTAGTGAATACCCTAGTAACAGAATTTGTAACGAATTATTGGATCAGACGACAGGCCTACTTGCCTCAAAGTGTACTCCGAAGTGGGCCAAACTGATCGCGAGTTCTAGGTTCGAACTTTCTCTTGCCAGCATTCTTGGCCTGCGATGACTGGATCATTTGCTTGCGGGTCCTCTTTTCAAAGCGATATGTCTTACCAATACCTTGGTAGTTTAACTCACGCAATCAGGAATACTGGATTGGATGTAAGAAGGCTGTTTTCTCGCCTCCCAAACTCAGCCATATCTCCTTCGTTAGTATCCATCTCGTAGACATTATCTGTTAAATGAAGATGCCTACCAATTTGGGACATGCATTGCTCATAATTGGCTACTTGCCCTCGCTAGCCTGATGCCCTGTGGACTTCGGTTTAGCCCCTCTTACGCTAGTTGTCATATTGACCGGCGCATTGACCGGCGCCTTCAGTAGCCTGCACTTTCGCTGCAGGTCGACACAGCAATTTTACAGAGACTTGTTTTCAACTGTTATTACGGTGTGAGTTATGTACTGCTGAACTATGGTATAAGCGGCGGCTAGATGAAACCTCCACCTTCATTGCGCACTACAAAGGTGCTGTTTACGGTTAAAGCAATGCTTGGATACATTTCTTGCATAAAGAATCTTCTCATCACGTCGGAGAATTTAATGCGCCCATTGAGAGACTGTTGTAATTCCAGGCAGCACTGTATGTTGTCAGGTAGTACTACATAAGATCTCAGATGATAGGTGCCCACATAGCTTCATATCAGTATTGAAGACTCTCCGGATGTAGAAAACCCATGTTAGTATTTCTCTGTCTTTTTTGGTAATCTTGATGTCTCTCCAGGAAGTGCAGAATTTTCTAGAGGAGGCGTGATCGTATTCTTCGTTGAAAAGATGGAATAGAACCGCTTTCATCTCTTTGACTTGTTAGTTGGCGTAAGCAACAGGCTTCATGCTTACTTACCACGAGCATTCATCTCGCGAGGACGCGTGTATCTGATTCCTTCTGGCCACCAACTGGGTCTCTCCACATATGCTGGCCGTTTAGCATTTGTGATAATGTAAATCCACTTATTAAGGAGGTCTCGACACATTCTGGAATTCAGGCTGTTGAAGCCAGCTTGATAAAGCTCCTTCAGAGTTCGAGGTGTCGAGAGTCTGTTTTGCGACTGCACTCGGCGACAGAGTACCATTGTGGCTTGTTCTGCTATAGCTATATGCTTCCCTTTGGCATTACTGAGTATCTCTAAAGACATGGCATTAGTGCTGTTTTTGAGAGACACTGGCCTACATACCATTTCCGTTGTTTTTGCTTTCCAGATGTGCCGCAGTATTTGCATCGGAAGCTGCCGGACCTTCGGTATAATTTACCACTGCCAAAGTAGTGTGTAAATTTGGATTGAACTTCGAAAGGATATCTGGAATGAATTTCGAGAACTTGACTTGATGTATAACCGGCGTTCCACCAAGACCAGTGGTTGCGATTGTGATCGAAAATGCTCTTCGCCTTGTTAACAAATGGAAAAAAAGAACTCATAGAATGCAGACTCACACGCAGTTTTTGCTGGTGGCAGAATGGTCAATGGGGAGTATCTCAATTAATAGCTTGAAAACATACTTGTCCTGGAAAATAACCCTTGGCCACCCAACTGTCGGGTTTTCGCCTAAGCACTTCGCCACGCACGACTGTTCCAGCAATTCATGAATCAATCCGGATTTCCGATAAAGCTTTTGCTTTTTCAACTCCACAAGGGTACTGCATTCAGGATACCATCTGTCGATATAAGCGCGGTTCAACGCAGGGTAAATAATCACCTACTTCCATATCCCATTAGTGAATGTGAACTGCTGCCACTTTAGGTAGAAATGGAACCGCTTCAAGTCTGCCTGTGGCCCAGCTTGCGTCAGATTTGCATCGATAATGTGACAGAAGATGTCGTCATTCATGCGAGACTCGCCGACGTGGCAGGGGTATTCCTCATCGGTCTTGTCAAACTGACTAGAGGGTTGTCCGGGAGCATGCTTAGTCGCTTCGATGGGGGTAAGGGCGTACGCCTCTGACCGCTTGGTATGATCTAGGCGGGAAGGTTGGGTATACCTGCGCTCTTCACGACCAGACATCACGGGTAGATCTGATGGCTGGTAGTACGAATTCGGGGATGTAGGATGAACTGGAAGCATAAAGTATTCAGTCTGGGGTCTTTAAACGAATGTCAGCGGGGCACTACGCAGCGCAGTATTGCATGGCATTTCACTCAGCTCTCTCTGACTTGCCTGTCTTTGAGATTCAAGACCTGCTGGCGCTCGCAGTACGCCGGTGAATCTCCACGGCATGGCCTCATATTGATCTCAGTGGCATTTGTGGAGTTTAAATTAGACCTGACAAAGCTCGCTGCGATGGCATTACTGTTGTAGGATTCAAAGGAGAGGTAGGACTGGACATGCTGGGTTCGCAAAATGCTGCAAGAGCTCAGGAACCCCCTTTCGTTCGTCCCGGGGATCGAGGGATTTGACTCGGGAAATCTGGGAAACCTCCAGTTCTCTGGATTTCCTTGCGAAAGTTCAGCATTTGGTTCGTAATGAGAACGGAAAGCTCATCTTACGCTGTAGGATTTGGCCATCTAGAAGCTCTGGATCGGGGCCTTCGTGGCCTTTTTGAGGGAGATCGCTGAGGTTGACTGACTGTTGAGGGTATGTCTGAGGTCCGTAAAATTGGGTGCTAGATACGGGTTGAGAGCCAGCATTCTCTTGAGTGGCCCAGGCCCAGTAGGGATGGAAAGGTGTAGGCACGGTAGAACTCAATGGGGTACTGTTAGTGTCCATGTTTAAGCGACAGGCCAGCAAGAAAGAACCTCGGGATGATGGCCCGCATTTAATACAGGCAAGAGAACAGCGGCAGGGTGAGAATTCACTAGGCTTAAAATAAGCAATGTCTGCATCAGTTGAGATACAATTTCTGGTACCCTTTGACGCACAGGCGGTGCTCGTGCGACGATTGTTCGTCATTTGACGGGGCTGCCCTTCTTTGGCCTGGTCTGCTCCACTTTCCAAACCAGTGAGTATGTGAATCGAGCTAGAATTGGAAAGCCTCGTTTATTTCCGGTGGTCCTTTTCCATTCTATTCCTCATTAAGTAACGATGTGTGGTTCCTTACGTTTCTCTCATTTTTTGTTTCTCCAGGTGACATTGCTTTACACCAGGGAATATGACCAGAAAACATGACCAGGGATAATGGCTTTGTATACAAGTCATAGTCTAGAACCATTTCCAACCATGACAAATAACATGGTCGAATAGCTCACTCCGACGGCTTGTCTGAATGATCCAATATAGCTGCGCTGTATTGCGACCTCAAGCGCTCAGAAAATGAGATACAAAAGATTGCCGCTCTACCCTGACCCATGAGGGTTTTGGAATGTCCCCACTGCGCACCTGACGCCAAGTTTACTCTTCTTTTCAAAAAGATGCAAATACCGACTTTTTGAAAGACTGTGTATGTAGTAAAAGTGGGACGGAACTCGTGTTTCTGATTGGTCAAGCAACCCCTTGCTAGTCTCTATGTTATAATGAGGGCCCGAGAGCATCTCATCCCATCCCAGCACATAAAAGGGGACCAGCCCAAGAGTCCGAAAGATATGCATTGTCAATGAATACCTTTGACTCCCCTTTGGAATGTCGATAATCTCTCAAAATGGCGTAAGACATCAATGATTTCCTCTACTGAGCTATATACTGAATGATACAGTTTCTCATCCCCAAAGCAGGTCTCCGAAATAGCGCAGCAACGACGCTGATAGCGCAACAAGTGTGGCATCTGGGCACAAAAGAGGTCAAGCGAACAATAAGGCGGCATCACAAGCCCAATGCTCGAATTGCATCCCTGGTCTCTACCTGCCAGGCCCTCAGAAAGTACCAATACCGGTCCTGGGTCAAGCGCAGAGCTTTGGCCAAAAACAGTCTACTGAAGAAGTATGCTCACCGTATGGCAAGCAAACTCACTGATCGTGCTTTGGTTATGCTTTCACTCTTCGCCTGGCATTTTGACTCGAGAATGGTCCCTCTCTCCCGAGGTCTTATTCAATTCTTTGCCAAGCCTGACGATCAATTTGAATCGATTTGCGCATCGATTCACCTCAGCTACACCAGAATGTACGAATCGCTCTCGTTGGCGGACTTCAAAGAGAAATTGAGCCATCTATTAGGGTTTCTAGAATGGCACGTGATCAAAGGGAACGCCGTCTTGTATATCTAGTTTCTATTTGACACATGGGCTCTCCCTGTCATGACACTCCAAGGGATTTTTTGAATATATTCTGTACCCTGATCCACGATCTGATTGCCAATATTTCACCGTAGTCTTTCATATAAAACGTAGTAAACTTTATCCTCATTTTCGTGTGTTCTTATCCTGTGCTCCATGCGCCATCACATGTGACGAGACGAGCGATTCAACTGTTCGAATAGTTCTCTGTTGTAGTATTGTGCTGTTACTTTGTCATCGTTCGGCAAGTCCTTCGGGACATACGACCGCGACTTACCACACTTGATAAGCATTAATCTAGACTTTAATCACGGCCAACAACATTGCGTCCATTGTTTCTCTGCTAGGAACTGTGTCCACATCAGTTTGAGCGCCTGGAGCTTGCGTTCACGAGTGAAGACTCACGACAGTTGCCAAGCACGAAGTCAACTGAGAAGCATTGGTTATATGAGCGACGTCCGGGGCCATCTCCCAATGGAAGATCACATTCAGCTATTGGGAACCCAATAGCCACACGGTAGCATCGAAGGAATTCGGGGAAGTCTTTCTTTGTTATCAAACCAAGACCTTTGTGTATATCATCTCCTCCTTCGCCTTCCCCTGCCTCCCGACAATGGCGATAGCATGCAGCGATGTCCGGAAAGAGCTGGTAACATTGAGGACAGATGAATCCCAATTTCGTTTGCACCAGAGCTTCCAGTAGAATTGCTAGTTGCCTTTCCACGTCAGACATTTTGAGACAGAATGGATACAAGCAATTAAAGGGAACAGTCTCACAATATTACGCAGACCTCTTTATACAGTAAAGCGCAGCATTGCCACGCATATTCAGAGATGGAAATTATTGGTTGATTTACTTGCAGAGTACCAAGAACTAGCGTTAGAAATGCAGAGTAGTCTTCTGTGCGGCTATTCATAGTGCCCTGATTCCATACGTATAGAGATCGCGTGGCCTCGAGCTTATGGTTCTTGAGTCAACTACCGGCCCGACACAGGTCATAAATCGCAGTTGCTCTTACTCCCTGACATACTGAATGTCCGAGGTATTTTACATCAGCTGCATGAAACCTCTCTTCGTGCCTTGGGGCGGGAATAACAGAAGCATCTGTCTCAATGCCTACATTTCAATTTCTCCGTGTCTTAATTGAGCTCTAGGATTGACGAATCATCACGGATTGCAGTGGATGCGAACTGGAAATGGGTGATTGACTCTATCAGCTGTCTGAAGGATCCCATGGGAACGGAGTCTACAGAATGGGTTAAATTAAAAATTAATATTATCAAAGAAATCCAGCGAGAGATTGCATGACGATATTGGCTGTGGCTTTCCAGCCTCAGGGACCGCGGCAGATTACAGCATGGGGTCAGCCAAGTCAGGGCAATCACGTTCTATGGAGAGGTCAAAGCGAAACATTGTAAGGTGACTACTGGATGTACATAGTGAGTGGAATCTCCAGATGACCTGTCCATATTATTGGTTGGCTATGGCTCTGCAAGCCTAAGGGGTGTTGTCACAAAGACGGAGGGAAGATGGAGGGAAGATGGAGGGAAGATGGAGGGAAGATGGAGGGAAGATGGAGGGAAGATGGAGGGAAGATGGAGGGAAGATGGAGGGAAGATGGAGGGAAGATGGAGCCCACTAAAATCCTTAGCGGAGTAGGGCCGTGTGGAGCATCGCTCAAGAGGGCCTTTCGTAATTTGTGATGGGAATCTGTGACCTGTAACAAGCGGTCTAATTCATGGTTAAAGGCTTCATCATTAATTCTCTTTTCTTGCCGATCAATAGTCCCCTGGTCGACGCCCCTTGTTTTGCTAAATGTTCAGGTAGTCTTGAATCCTCCTCAAATGCGGAATTGCATTGAGCTCAATACGCTTTTCGTAAAAACATAAATCTCCATTCAGATTTCACAATCTGGCCCGGTGTATGTAAAAAGGGTTCATATAAGTGTAACGAGTCATTCGCTAATGCTCGTTGCCTATATTTGTCCAGGTTAGAGATAACATCAAAGTTCTGGGATGCATTTCAATTTACGAATGGAAGCATTAGTCTGCCGTGTACTGCTTTAAAAAGCTACAAACGACCAGAAGTCGCTGCAGCCAAAGGCACGGACTCAAGCGATCTTCATACATCCTGACCACCGCGGCCGAATGGATCACCCCACATGAATCGTGCGCCGACCTGTTTATGTTTTCCCTATTGTTCAATAAAACTCTCCACGTCACAGCTGGTGTTCTATCTCGCCGTACCAGTGTAAGCTACAATTCAATGACAAGGCTGTCCCATATACCTCCCAATTCCGGCAAACACACAGATATATTTCGCTAGGTGACCTCTGCACGTGAAAAGAATATTATCAAGACGAGGCTGAGGAAGTGTTTTTCTTTCTGAAATTACCAACACGTTCACGGACAACGATTGCATACTCAACGTAGTCGTCCAGATCATTGCTAGTCTCCGTTGACTCGGCAATCTTGTATTTACATGCTCTTCGTCCCAGCTAGGACCCGTGTCAGCTATCTGAAAAGTGGAAGGGTGGGTGGCTGGTGGCTCATACCATCCCTGTTTTGAATTGGGATTTTGATGCCCATTTCTCATATGACTTGAAATTATCTGTTGTGGTACAGATCGGACTTTCGGGATCAAGCCCATCTGCCGTCTGGACCTTCTCTGCCTGCTCATTGCTGGAAAAGCAAGACTGAGAAGGCTCAGAAGGCTCATTTGTCAAGGGAGACTCAGCTGAAGAATATCCTTTGCGGATGACCTTCACCAACAGTTGGTTCAGTTGGACCATATCGAGGCCTGGTTGGGAATGGTCCTGGAAGACAGGAGTATTTGGAGGTTCTCGGTTGGTAAGTTTGGACAGCACCTTTCAAGCACGTCAAAGAGATGCTTCAGATCCTTCACGGTGGCTTGAGGCTTGGCCGACCTTTTCGTTGGGCTATCTGGCGGGGTCAAGCTTTGGTGACATGGAGGATAAGTCTTTCTCGATGTCACGTTGTGCTCGGAAGGCAATTTTGGGTTGCTCTGAATAGGTGCCATGCTGTTTGACTATTTGATCCGCCGATGGAATTTGTTGGTACAATGGAGAAGAAAGGTCGAATCAGTAAGGCCAAAAACTGACGTGAATGTAAAGAGATCATATCATAAGTCTGAGGTTTACTTCCATTTATATCATCATCGCCAACCCCTGCTCCTATTGAATCATCATCGCCCTTCTTCGGCATTTTGATTATCTCGTTCTGAGGACAAAGGTACGAGAATTGAGCTGCATGCTTTTAGCCGATATTTTAGGCTCAAGAGAAAAGATCATGGTGTATCAACGAGCCAATTCGCTTGGAATTACAGAGCTAGTAATCGCCAATATCACCAGTAATTAGTCGGGCCAGGCGCATCAACTTCGAATCACTGGCTGATCTGGGAAATCTGGGATATCTGGGAAATTTGGGAAATCTGGGATATCTGGGAAATCTGGGAAATCTGGGAGCTCAGAGCAACCGCGAGTTGTCCTCATCTCTTTCTCGCAATTCGTTAACAAAGTCAAACACAGGAAAATAATGCCTATCAAATCTAAGCTCCTGCTGAGTATGCTCAATGCGCCCTTGATAACTTACAATAGCGTTGGCGAAAGATACGCGGTATGAATGGTTCATTGGGAGGTTCCGATCATGTGAGCGCCTGGAAGTGAGCCTGAACCCCACCTTCACCCCGCTTGTTGGATTCTCAGTTGGGCACGTAGAGAGATCCATTCTGCGGTCTTCTTAAACAAAACGGTGATATGCCGGGTCGCCTACATGAATACTGTCTATTGGTAATATTTTGAGAGAACCAAGCATTGTGAGTATAATTCTCGATTTGATAACCTGTCAAGGCCTGCTCAGATATTTTCATCCTGTTACGTGGATCCTGAGCGAATAGCAAGACCTTTCTTCGACAAATTCTTTTTGCAGTTCACTGACATCGAGTCTTACTATATAGTTTCAACCTCTTCTATCTCCCATACCTGAAAGCGCGCAAAGTTGAATCAGACTCCAATAACCAAGTCAAGGGTTAGATCAAAAGCATGGACAGCGATGAGGTTGAGGATGTTGGTATAATTGTCGATGGGTTGCTAGACAGCAATATCATAGACACGGCAGAGGAACTGCTCAAAAAGGCGGGAACTATGGTAGGTTGCTTCTTGCGGTTTGAAGGAAATGTCTGCTAACGGCAACAAGCCAGATAATGGGATTGCGCTGGATTCGTGGACAACAACTTCCGAGGTCATGGCAGTAGACTCGACTGTGATGGCGCTCCTCGTTAAAAACACTGGCGGCGGGGGAGTTGTTCGGGTGCTGGGCAAGCCAGCAAAGTACACGAAAAGCGACGGGCTACCTGGAGTAGTCCTTCTTGTTCTGAAGCCCGGCGAAAAGTTCTTGCTCTTGGGCTCGTTATCAATTCGCTACATTCGTCGTCGAGTATCCCAGTGAAATGACAAGATCGTTCGCCAGTTCCCAAGCGAACAAAAGACAAACGCTCGACCCTACATCAGATGTGACTTTCATCTCCACAGAAGGAAAGGCGTTGGAGAATGGCATCTTCAGCTTCAAAATCGGGCAGCTTGGTTCGTACTGTTGCAGCAAGCTCAGGACGGCTTGCCGGTTGCTCAGACTTTCGTAAGTCAAAAGAAAATTGAGAAGATGACTAATGCTGAGGTCGATGGCTTGGTATGGTGGCTCGCTTGGGAGGAGGCTGACTTGAAGCATTGGTATCTCATCGCGGCACAGGAAAATCGAGTCTTCAGAAGAGTTTGTTGGTGGTTCCTTGGCTTGGACTTCATGGTCCTCTGGGGTATTAACTGCGCAATACTGTAAATTAATGTCCATTAGAATGTATGCTTGGTATCTCACCAGTCTCCACGTATTCAACACCTTCTATTTCGCAAAGTTCGCGTGCTTTATCGGCCAACGCCTTTGGATGCTTGACGGATCCCCACCAGACTCGAAGTTTCGGAATGATTTCAAGGTAGCTCTTGCTGCCTAGCTCCGTTGTTACCACAAGAAAGCAGCACAGGGCAAAGACTGAGGAGCTGAGTCTCGAGATTCTCAATAAGTTTTCCCGTGCTGTTTTCTTTCTGGAACGTGTAGAGCTCTTCTTGTCACCAAGGAGCTCGGGATCTTGTCTTAGTAGCTCGCAGTAGATACTGAAGCGATTCAGCTGGTGAGTTGTCGGTTCATGATAGTCTCTGTCATACTTTTGCCTCTCCTCCTCGAAAGGGTTGATAAATGGATCCCGCAGTGGAGTCCCCATATCAAAAAAAAGTAGTGTGAACAGTAACTGTAAAGTGACTAATATGGCGGAAATGGTAGAGCTAGCGAGTAATGGGAAGAGTCTGAGAATATGGGAGATCCGGCGGATTTGGGGAGAACTGGGAAACCTAGATACTCAGGTACACTAATAGAAAACCAGGCGCTACTTAGAGCCTGGACCCTAGACCGCTCAGCCGCTCGTATTTTGTCACGCTGGGGGCGGCTTCAGCGCAGACGTCTTGGTAACAGGATCACGCTAATGCAGTAGTGGTCACACCTCTTTGCTCTGAGAATTTGCCTTACTGCAGCCAATGATCAGCAGCTCTGGATATAGTGCCGCACTGGAAGCGCCTTTGGTCGTGATATTCGCGTCTCCTTGACAGGGTTCCCCGCTTGGTCCAACGTTGCTGGCCAAGTCAAGGTCAAAAGTGCTCTTTTGGTACATTATCCAGAAAATACAGAGAGGAGGGCGGATTTGCTTAAGAAGCCTGCTTGTCCCATTGAACCTCTCGCTCAACCACTGCCTTAGTGACCGATCCATTGCATTGCTGCCTCCCAAGTCATATCTTTGATATTTGCTTTTTACGTGGGTACTCATTACATAAGAGGCTCCCCTATTCTCCACGCATCCATGGCTAACGATAAATAGTTCCACTGCTGTTAAAATGGCAACCTCCATCCCGAGCGAACTGTTCAACCAGCTCAACTGTGGCCACTGTGGTACGCATAATATGACCGGTACATCGACGTGCACCAAATGTGGCAAGCCCGTCGCAACGACTGCCTAACAATGGCAAATGTATGTTTGCTTTGAAACACTGGGACCTGCGTACCAAGAGTCTTTAAGCTCTCCCTTTACTCAGCCTTACTTAGTTGTCATTTAAAGACTAACTGATGTTATAGGGCTGCCCTTGGCTGTTGCTTTTACATTGATAAGATATATGCTACTTTACATACGGAATAATTGGGTCTTAACTTCGAGGATTTCCTGCTGTTAGCCGTGTGTGCGATATTTAGCGTTGTCTATCTCATAAATGCAAACGGAAAGTGTTTCACGTTCCAGATCATCTCGCGATAGCCTTATCTCCTCTATTTGTCTGGAGTTTTACCTCTTGTTTGGGGAGGCGAGGGGGACAGAGAGACGGAGATGAAAGCAAGGGCAATGTCAATTATTCAGGACAGAGTAATGTTAAGAGAAAATGGAGTCTAAACTTAACACACCATTGTCTACTAGCTGTCCTGAAATTTCCACCATGCATCCACGACATCGCGGTAGCCCATCTTTTCCAAATGCTGTGCAACTCTGCGGCGCCAGTCCCTTTTTGGAGTCCTCATCCCCATAGTTGAAATCCATTCCGGCCGAGAGTCGAAATTTTGTTCTAATCCATTCCATAGGAACGTAGCCAGCAAGCTCCCAATCGATGATGCCCAGCGAGCCTGTCGAGGTATTGACAAGAAGATTCGTAGGCCCGAGATCGCAATGATAGAAGACAAGTTTAGAGACATCCATAGACATCTCGGTACAATTCTTCAGAAGCTGGTGTGGAGAAAGGGCATCAGCCATCTTGTTGTTGCCTTTGACGAGATAACGCTCTAACAGCTGATGTCCGTCCACACCACCAATGACGTCGCCCTTCCAAGCCGTTAATTGATTGCAAACATCTGCTACCTTGCCGATGTAATACTGGCGAAGAGTCTCGTCCATGTTGGGCCAAGCCTCCTCAAGGAGCTGGCCGGGAATCCTCGAGACAACGAGGAAATATCGCGACTCAGTCTCAAAATGATGGTATACGTCCGGAAATTCAAAACCCTGGGGCTGTCGGTCTTTGAGAAACTGTAGGGTAACATGCTCCCTGGTCACATGGGAATAGTCAATGTAATGCGCTTTGATGAAGGCTTCGCCTGCCCGCCAAACGGCCGCTTGATTGTCGACTGCGTGGACTCTTGAGATATAAGAGGAACCTTCTGTGAGGGGCTTGGAATTTGGAAGAGGCTCAGGTGCAGTGGAGAGGGCGAAATGGCCCCCATTGCTGTCGCTCCAGCATGCTCGGTCGGTTGGAATCTTGTCCGGGGGTGGCGACGACGAATGAGTAAGAAGAAGCGTGTTTGAGATTAGCCAGGAGCCTTTATCGACTTCCCGTATCGATTCATTAAGGTGCGGCTGAGGCAAGTTAATCAATGGCATGTTGGTTGATCTTGAAGTCCAAGGAGTTGAGTAAACAAAAATGTCAGGCGCAAATCTCAGGTGCTTTATAGTAGCCGCTGTAAGCGGTGAGCGGGGCCCCAATAGTCTCATGGGTCGTACACGCACAGGTCCATCACTAGTTATCAACATCCCCTGTAACTATGTAGACTTTCCGAGTTGTCGACTACTTATTCGTCCATCCATTGTTGTTCTCGACTTATTTTTCACTCACACTCTGTGATTATAAGAGCTGACAATACTCAATAGGAAAATACCTATCCGAGCAGTTGCTGCCCGACCATAAATCATTCGCGGCGTGGGAAGGAGGGGCAACGGGATTACATTTTCCCGTAGCTTTATCCGAGATCATTTCGACCCTTGAAGGTGGTGTGACATTGATCCTACTTAGTTAATCAGTTTACCACTCATCACTACTTAGTGGGCGATGTAAATCAAGGCCAACTTAGGCTGTTGTACTATGGGTCTGCTTTCCCTGCGTTTCTTCTTTCTTTCACAGTTGGACAATTCGCTCCGCTTTGCCTTTCAACTAAGCAATGCACTCGATCTTCCAATCAGTCTTCCACTCGGTCTTCCACTCAAACTTTCACTAACGTGGAAAGGAAAATGCATCCAATTTCACCACTCGCAGTCTGAACAAATGGCATGCCTAGCTCCACGGGAACCTCCCACTTACGGCTATTGACAATATATCGTGAGTCTGCAACATCCTGTTTCTCCAACCTCCGTCGCGCACAGCCGATTATACTACGGATTTAGGGATTGATCCTCACTCATATGCAAGGGGTTGATGGCTTCGGAACGACAAGCGCGAACGCCATCAATTTGACGAACTCTGCAGGAAAGCAACGGACTTATCCAGCTGGACAATATTAATCACAAATTGCGACAAACTGGAAATGGTTTTCAACATGGTGCTCATTTCCATCCTGGACGAAACGATCGTTCACGTGTCATGGCGTGACTGCCTTCCACATTAGCCTGTCCCGCAACATTAGTTGCAGCCTCTGAAGTGGCTACTATCCAATGTTGTGGATTGGACAATTATTTGAATTTAAGATTTGGCTTTTGCTAACGATACGTGCGATAAATAGTGAAGCAATAGCAGTATTCAAATCCCTAAAACGAAATGATTTGAGCGATCGGGCAATATGCTAGTCGGTAATCGCCGTGCATGAAAATTTTTGTTCTGACGCCGGAGATTAGTATCAGATCAAATCGGAGGATTGTAAATTGGGAGAATTTCTTTAATCGTCAGCGCCTTCTAGCCGACCTTTGAGGTTGGAAACTCGATGATAGCACAAATGACATCTCGTTTGCGTTGAGGGTCGTTTTAGAAGACTTCGATATCACGATAGCAGACAGAGTCAGAAAGGCTTTTCAAGGAAACCTCTCAGGGAAGATCAGTTTGGAAAGCATGAGCTCGTTTGCGTTTGCCCAACGACGAGTCGTCAGGCAGCGAGGTTCTCTGTGGAGCAGGACGCCAGGCCCGGTCCCAGTAATGGCGGGCCAGAGCTGGACCGTGGAAACCTGTACAATCATACTTTCACGACGGAAGCATCCCGAATAGATCCGGTGATGGCGGTAGATCACACAGAAGACATATCAGTGTTCTTCTCCTTTGTTCCCTTGGGAGCCTGCGCTCGGCTGGGACGTGGTGGTGGGTAGACAGCCTGAAGTATTGACAAAGGCGGCGCCAGTATTCGACAGACGATTAAAGCACTTTCTGTTGTGGTGTTTTGAACATCCAGTTGAAAAAATTCATGTAGATAGCTTGATCCTTCAGCAGAAGATGGTTCACGCAAACACATCAAATTCTACTCAAATGATTGTTCATAAATAATTGTTAGAATCACTCAATATTGACTGGCCAATCCTGTTTGCCAATAAGGCATTTGCTTTGCTTCCTTTAGATACAACAAAAGCACTAAGTTCAATGCTGTTACCCATAGAGAACAGGACTCTAAATAAGGAATGAAAGATATGCCCCTATGCGCTGTGATGTGGTGACTTCCTAGTCATTTCAAAACAAATAAACATCAATTAATAGGCAGATTGCAATCTTGATCCTAGCGCCAAAGGGGTGGTTAAGGGTGGTTAAGGGTGGTTAAGGGTGGTTAAGGGTGGTTAAGGGTGGTTTAAGGGTAGTTTAAGGGTGGTTTAAGGGTGGTTAAGGAGTGGTTAAGAAGTGGTTAAGAAGTGGTTAAGAAGTGGTTAAGAAGTGGTTGAGAAGCGGTTAAGAAGTGGTTAAGATGTTGTTAAGAAGCGCGGCCAAGCACTAAGCAGCGGCGGTCCTGAATGACCGTTAGAGATTAATTGAAGAACGATGTGACATGATCTTGGTTTCCCTTAGCATTTGTTCAACGCATCCGAGACCATTCTTTCACGAACGAGTGGGCAAAAACGGCCCGGTCTGACCTGCGGCCCCGGGCGACCGAGATTCCAGAGAAAAGAAAAAGGCTGAAATCGTCTGGTAGGAATACAGTAATTGCGGAATCTCTGCATAAATGTCCTGAGCCCAGAATGGAAAATCTGCGGCGTGCAATTATTCTTCATCCTCAAAGCTTCTTAACAACAATGTATGGTATTTCGAAGCGGCAAATCATGCGATCTATCTTCTATCGATCGATTCGCGGATATCGGTCATTGGCAGAACGATACCCATCCTCTTGCGATACATGCAGCAAATTACCCAAGCGCACAGATGTGAGTACCAATAACAATGTGTTATCCTCCACTATAATGATATTGACGCCATAAAGTTAAGCCCTGCAACTGTACCTCAGGAATCCCCGGGTGCAATGATAGACTCTCTGTTGCAGGGCTATCTTCCCAAGTTCAAGCCCCATCCTCTGGGGTGGGAAGTAGAGTCTCTTATGTCCTTGAGCCCTGAACAACAGATGTGCTACTATAATGGGAAACTCTTTGGCGGATATATTGCTCTGTTGATGGACCAAATTCTTGCAGATTCCTATAAGAATGCGGTGACAGCCACCTTGAACACGTCCTACCTCCAATCGGTCCCACCAACGGCGCCGATACTACTTCGTGTATGGCCCGATAGGGTTGAAGGTCGCAAGATTTACTTAAAAGGATCTCTCTAGATCCTAGGAAAGACTTCGCAAAATTGGGTTGACGCGATCAAAACGGAAGCTTTGTTTATAAGGCCAAAAGATTGGGAATAATGATCAACGTTTTGCATCATATCATGTATCCACTTAGTATGCTTAGTTTGGCTTACTTGTTTGGGAGGTCGTGATCTACGCAATAATAAAGCCTTCTAGTACTATATCAAAGAACTATTTACTTATTTCCAGCGTGGGGTTGGAGTTACTATTATCTTTGCGTGTGTGTCAGCGACTCTACTGTAAGGCCTCCGCATTAATTGTTATCTATTTATATTATTAACTGATCGGCGTATCCTCAGATTGTTTTAGAATCATATGTCTGTCCTGCCGCTAATCCCTGACTACGATACTAAATGTAAAGTTACGTGCGGGCGTTGAACGCCGGGTCTATGAAGTCTAGGCCGAGGTTGTCTATCGTTTTTAATAGATCATCGACAGATATTTTCTATACCAAATAGAACTTTGTAAGCGTCGTAGATACCTTTTCAATCAACTTCAAGAGACAGCTTATAAGGACTATATCTTCTGCATCCTCGAGTGAGAAACGCGTTAACTTATTGACTGACTCTTGACTTCGAACAAAGTCTTTCATCTATCGGTCAATAGCGCTTAGATCCTATTGACCATTGGCGAATTTCAAATATGGGTATTGCTTGGTTGTATATATGATTGTTCGTTCGATGGCGGCGAGAGAACGATCGTATCCTCGACGTAGAAGCAGGCCCTAGACCGACTTGGGACGGATGTATCGGGCCACGAAGTAGATCGTGATCAGAATTTCCTCATTCGACCAGTTTAACATAATAAACCCATTTTTCACCCTCGTAGGTGCTTCCCGCTCGGCCAATTTATACGGTTTCTCAAGTGGCAAAAGCCTCTTCAATGAAGGCAGTTTAATGAGGGCTAGTGCTTCAGCAATCAGAAGAATAGAGGGCTTGCAATGAACTTTCGGCTTACCTTGCTATACTACATAGGTTGTAGTGCAACATTGCGATAGCAAAGACGACCGATCCAATTATCCTCACTTGCTCCCGGAAAAGCCTATTCATTCAGAGGAACCGTTTCTTCCTCAACAACGACTTGTAGACCCGACTTATTTCCTACTCGTTAAGATGCTTGTCCATGTTCATATTTAGCTTCAACACTTCGTCCGCCATTAGGCGTTTTAACGATTCCGATCCATTCCCATTCTAGCATATAGGCTCCGTGACGTAGATATTTAGTGGCTTATTATTCGACGGAAGGCCAGGATCCATCATAGTACCCTCCCTTGCTTCAAGTTTAGGTAGCATTAGTAAAAGCCCGTTGCACGGCCGACGCCCTAGTCTAGAATAGGGCTCGCCAGCGCTGGCTTTGGTATCTATCTCTAGATAACGAAAAGCAGTAGTCAAGAAGCTGCATTAGAGAGCCTACTACATGCATTACCGCATTACACTCAGAGAATCTGACCGCCGTAGACACGCTAACGGGCTAGTATCGTATCAAATAAAATCTCTTTCTACAAACTAGCTTGAAGACTAGAAGCTTCGCAAATAAACCTTGACATCCCTATGATTGCGTTCCTTGGCGATGGCATATGCTGTCTGGCCATTCGAATCTTTCAGTCGCTTTTTGACACCACGCTGATTGGCCAACAAATGTACAATCTCATAATGCCCATTAGCCGCAGCCCACCAGAAAGATATCCTCTTCTGATCATCTATCGCATTCACATTTATATCGGGATGCTCCAATAATATTTTAGCAATCTCAAACCTACCTTGAGCTAACGCGAATATAAGCGCAGTAAAGGAGTGACAGCCTTGGTCATTGACCAACAAAGTCTCTTTATAGCTCAGAAGGAGGCTAACAATGTTAACATGCTCCATAATTATTGCGACTTGAAGTGGCGACGTCCCCGATAGGCTTTTCTGGTTAATATCGGCTGAATTTTTGAGGAGAAATTCCACCATTGAATATTGTCCTAAGCGACATGCCGACCAAAGTGGTGGTAATGCATCGGCAGATTGAGGGCTTATATAAAGCTCCGGCTGTCGTAAGAGAAGTTTAACCAAGGCTAACGAGCCATTTGCAGCAGCCTTTGCCAAAGGTGTTTGGCCCAATCTGTCGGCGCAATTCAGGTCCAGACTTAGTTGTTGTAAGAGAAGCTCAGTCAGCTTTGCATCGGAATTTTCCACCGCATACCAGATTGCGGTACGTCCATTCTCATCTTGACAGTTTAGGTCGGTGTATGAACTTAAAAGCAAGGCTTTAACGATGAGAAGCCTTTTCTTAAAGGGGAGAAATCGACCGTATCCTTTGACGGCTAGAAGCAACGGAGTCTCCTTACGGTTGTTAAAATAGTTGACATTAACTCGCGGATTTCGTACAAGCATTTGAATTACTCCGTAGTCGCCGATTTCTACCGCTATATGTAGTAGGGTTTGGCCATGATGATCGCGGATGTTGACATCTGTCCGCTCATCAGACAAGAGAAGTTAGAAGATATACGTTTGGCGACAAGTCAGCGCGACTGTAATGGGCGCATTTCTATCTAGGGATTGGTTATTAATATCAATTTTCGGCACATTGATGAGTCGTTCGACAATTTTGATGCTTCCATACAGAACTACGATCGAGAAGGCACTTTCTCCCAAAATATTACACTATATGACATTCACTGAATGATGGCTTAATAGCAAATCAATAGCGTCTGCGTACCGCAACTGTGTAGCCAACATGAGAGGTGTAAAGCCCGAATATTTTTCGTTGATGTCTGCCTTTTCCCAACCTAGAGAGTGCTAGAGGATGCCTAAGCTTCTATGTTCGATCGCCTAGTGAATTGGCGGGGAACCTTAAAAGTCTATGCAATCAAAGAGGCTTTTTCTGAAGATAGCGTTAGATTCTCGAGATGTGAGACAAAGACTCCGAATGTCCTTTTTATCGATCGACTTGCCAATCCAAAGAAGAATTTCCAGTGGAAGTCCCAAAAGCGGCATCTTAGCCAAGTTTGTGGAACGCGTAGGCAACGACTACCTAAGCAGATGGTAATAAAATAAGGGCTAGAGTAATAATTCAAAGAGGAAGTCTATCACCTCCGACAGTTAACTGAGAAGCTTAGGAGATGCAGTTCTTTAAGGCGGTCGCTTCTATTTAACCGGCTCTGAGTGCATATTGTTAAAGCCACTGCAATAAATAACGATATCATGATACGGATTTACTAAAAATAGCTGTCGAGTCACCAGCTTCTAGGATCGTGATACTTACTCCTAGGGCCACGCGACCGGTTCCTAGGAGCCCTAAGGATCCTGGGATACGGCTATAGTGTTCCTAGGAAACACCTGCCCATTCCTGGGAGCTATACATCCTAACTGAATCACCCCTCAAGTAGACCCAAAGCTTCTAAACTCCTAGGAACAGTTCTCTTACTATGAGCCCGCGTAAGTCCCGGGAACATATATCTATTAGCGAAAAGGCACCAATATAAGTGTATTCAGGCGAGGAACCCTTTCTTTCTTTGATAGCCAAGGGGGACGGGTATCCCCATCTTGGGAGGCCTACTACTAGGGTTCAGATTCGGCTATAACAGATCAACTGCTATAATGTACCTAAGTCTACGTAGGATTGAACAATTGTTATTTTAAAAAGAGAAACTGAGTAAGTCATATTCAAAATATCAAGTAAGAAACAAAGAGGCCGGCAAAAATAATACTATACGGCGCGCGGTATCTTACGGAAACATGCTGGTTTCATATATCGAAAATATTACAATACTTCTAAGTATTGTGGCTTGTCTATATCACAGGGTGGCTGTGCAGGTTGATTATTACCTCGCAGAGAAATACAGGCGAACAGCCATGACGAAGCCCATAATTATCCAGATAGTATCAGAACACAGTAAAACAATTAATCAAGTCCTTTAGGCGGTTGCACTTTTTTAGACTCGTTATGTATTATCTCAATTCATACTAAGTGCGGACTGTTAGTGCTCAATCGGAGACGTCCCATTTTATGAAAATATCCATTTGCCTGGCAATAGTGGTCATTTCAGTCGACGCTAAGCTTCCGGAATCGAAAGTTGACCAGGTCTGATGGGTTAGACTGGGGGCCTTTTAGCCGTCCGCTTGCTAAAGTAGGCTTAATACTTAGGCACTTTAACAGATGTTCGGATACATTTAGTCTTGGCGCTCATTGGAAGCTTCTTGCATTTAGGTCTCTTCCACGTAAACAACTGGTTGATAATACCATGCAGGCTCCTCTCGCTCGACTTCAGTTGAGTGGATTATTCCTTATAGTGCTCGAAGAGGTGCTAATCGTGTAAGTATGGCGAAGAAACGTCTTTGGATTTTGGTGAGACCCGGTGCTTCTTGCTGTACTATCGTCGTTCATCGGAAACCGAAAAAGAATGATATTAGTGTCGAAGGTTCACTCGAGTGGGAAGAGAGGTGGAGAAAAGCCTTCACCTTATAAGTTTGGAACTTCGATAGGGAAACCAAATCGGAGGGGGCCATATATGTCCGGATTTGGCGGAAGGTGCGATGGCCTGCGGTGCAAGCCCTTTGAAAGGCTGCCAGCATCTGGCGGGTTCCTACAACAAGGGCCGGTGAGATTTCATATAACAACAGCTGCTGACCTCTCCAGCATTCAATAATGTTGTTTTGAAGTTTCGATACAAAGACCAGGATCCGAAACCTTGAAGAGATATCAGTCCACATTTAAAGGCTTGTTGAGGTTATTATCTCCTCAAAGCAAGCTTTTCTCAGCCTCTTACCGTATTTCCGTATTTCTCCTTAAATACAAGGTAAAGAACCGTTTTTATGGGTCAATCACTAGCTGCTGCTCTTAGTCAAAAAAGAGGTACGACATAACAAATAATAGAAACTAAAATTAAAACGACATTGTGCCATACTTTCACCATGCCTCAGAAGCTCTCACCTAAAGGAAATATGATATGTCGAGATGATCGAGAATGATATAGCATAGGTAAGAGTCCTTCCAAAACATCTCAAGATTGCTATAGCTCTGTGGTCTGCCCTTACTATCACAAGGGATGCGCTTCAGTGCCAGTTGCCTTTCTGAACTTGAATGTTGCTCACAATTTGTTGTTCTCCATAGCCAACGCTACGCTTGTCTTCTGCTGGTGAAGAGAATCATTCGGCCGAAATACACAATAGGGACTCCGAAATTTACGCACAACACAGAGGTTTCCACACATGTGTAGCCGTGCTTCTATGTCACAGAGAATCAAGAGCATCCATGTTCGATCGGCTCCTGCATAACAATGTCAGCCATGTGTTCAGGCAACTTCTCGTGGGTATACTAGGATATAACTCCCTTGCCGACGATGGCGTTGGATGTCATGACCAGGCCTGCTGGGGATCTGATTGACCCAGTGCTAATGACACCCGGTCTAGATTAGTATCAGCGGAAGACAATCGACGACATGGCCCTGTTAATTTTGAAGCGTGGATTTTTTTTTTTTTTTTTTTTTTTTCCGGTAGCTTTGAGCCTCCGAGGGGCGCAGACGCTCTGCTGCGCGGCTTGAGAATTGGTGATACTGATCAGCTTGGCATTAAATAGGGAGGGGAGAAAAAATGACAATCTAATGTACGATCAGTTAAGGCGGATCAACGAGTCAATTAAGGCTGAACTTACAGTGTTTGCCTTTAGTTAAGGATGGATGGGAGAGAGACGATAAAATCATTATTCTGGGAGGACTGGTTTGATATGTCTCCATCTTTGTGGTGACATTACTTCAGAGAGAAATGTGAGAAAGGTGGGGATTCCTGGGAGCTAGCCTTATGTCTCAAAGTAGATGGCTGGCTGAAACAAAATACCCTATAAGCCGTAGGAGTATTAATGCACTCTAGTAGTCTAGTAGGTTCCTGGGAGCGTATGGCGGGCCACCAATCCCATCCACCCATGGCGAAAATATTTGACGTTATACGCTTAGGAAGGGGCTTCAAATATGCGCGCGCATTTGAAAGAAGTAAAGAACCAATCTATCTCCGCAACCCGCTGAACATGAATCCTATCAGTTAGTCTTATTACGGGGCAAGATAGTAGACATTCAAAGTAAATCCGCTCATTCGCCATTGCCCTGACAGAGATCCATCGTGGGGCGAAATAAACGAGTGATCCTAGGAGCAAAGCCAGAAGTGGGAGACCGATGGGTCAAGAGCGAACGGTCGCATTAACGACGCCAGTCCTTTTTTGATGGGAGTATTGGGGCGATCTAGAGAAGAGTTGCACGTGATGAAACTAGCGTGTTGTGTTTTATTGATGTAGCTTACTCAGGCCGCTCATGCCGATGCTCAGCTCATGCTCTGTGAGCGAATCAGGGCACTCAGATGATGATCAGTGAGTGGATCCAGGTGCTCAGCTGATTATCAGGTGATGCTCAGTGAGCAGATCAGAGTGCTTATGTAATACTCAGTGAGCGCATCAGGGCGCTCAGGGGCGTGCTGGGATTTACTCAGTGAGCAAAAAGCGGCAAGGCCTGAGCACTAATACGGAAAGAGAACGCCAAGAAGTGACAGAGGAAATCAAGTACATAGGTAACTTGACTACTATCCCAGTTAAATGCCAATTTCGACAATTAAATTCCTCAGCCCAGCACTCTTCAATCTCTTCCCATCTACCTTCACCAATCGGCTAACCTGTCACCCGGCCGCGCAACAACTCTTTCCAGAAGCTCATCCTCTTTACTCAGGATCATGATGCCCACCACCGTGCCGCACAGCCATACCCTGGCCGTTGAAGCCTGCCGTCATCCGTTCCCCGGTACTCATAAAATCGGCCCTAGTGTCTATATTCTTAACAGAAGGCGAAGGCAGCCCCCGTAAACCCCATGAACCCTGTCCACACCTGTTTCAAACCGCCCTCCGTATCGTAGGAGTCCACAATGATGCAAGACGTAGCGACGACAACCGGCCTTCATGCCGTCAAAGAGCCGACGGTCTCGGCCTTATTCTCGCATCTACATCGCCTGGAACGGCGGTGTAGCGTACTCCGTTCGAGCCGTAGAGGTCAGGGTCAAGGCGACCACACCACTCCGTATACGGGCACTAATACTGTGAGTGACGTGGTCATTAACGAATAGAGCATGAAGCATAAAATGATTCAATGAATTCAACGGAGAAAGGATAGGACGAAGGAAAGAAGGAGGAAGGGAAGGGGCGGAGAGAAAGAGACCTATCAGATGTACGGGGAACACGAACTGGACATTCTATTCCTCTGTAGAACTGAGCTATCTACTCCGATCAATATACTGTATAACTTAACTATAAGTTAGCCTATATCTACGGAGTATGAAGTAATAAAGTGGTATGTATGCTAAAAGACTAATGATTACAGTATTTATGCCTACATGCATATCTCCGCATTATAACGGGCCTCAAATGTTTCTCGGGCATAAGATAATTACACATGTTTGTCAGAATCGGCCCAATTGCACCAATCTCGGTTAAGGGCCGACACCCTTGAAATGAGCTGGCTGAAATCGCCAAGTATGATAGGCCAATGTGAAGACCCTTGCGGATCGCCTGCATAAAACCTCCCAAGCGTTTGTAGGGCGCAATTAGCAGGGCTGGCAGACGCCGATCATTGGCCCCGGATTCTGGCGCATGGGCTGCTTCTCCACCATGTTTCGGGGCCCGGGGCCCCCTGTTTCTTAGGGTCTTGGCTTGGAGAAACAGGGGAGTGTGTTCTCTTGGTAGAGAAAGGGAAGAGAAATTGGCACAGAAGAGCAGAATAATGTAAATAGCAGCATTGATTATACGAAGAAATAGAAATGTCCAAGAAAAAACATAAATAGACCGGAAGCTTAAGTGGATCTACAGTCTCGTGATTGCATCTAGACTCGGCGCGAACTTCTATTTTCCTTCTCCCTCTCTACACTTCCCTCGGTAGTTCAATTCTGATCCTAAGAGGGACAGTCGACATGTTTCGAGCTCGTCGCTATCGAGTTCTAGTCATCTTCGCTGCGGCGTTCATCCTCACCTTCATCCACTTCGCCCGATCACGCGACTGGAGCGATACGTCAATCGAACAGCCTGTCGGCGTTCACCCACCAGATCCCGCCTCTGCCTACCCAAACCAACCCCAAGCCCCGAAACCCGACAACCCAGCCGCCGCTGCTGCCATCGAGGAGAGTGACAAATATGTCATCCCGGAACCCAACCGCGGCTCCTCCGGCTCCGCACCCTCTACCGAAAAGCCGAAGATAGGATCTCCTGTTGGTCCCAGCAGCGGGTCAAAGGGTAGCAGCAGCAGTCTCAAGGATGCCACCAAAGATAAAGCGCCAGTTAAAGTGCCTAGCAAGGACGGTTCGAAGGACCCCGCGCCAGTGGGTGGCGCTGGTAAATTGCCACCACCAACAACAGAAGACCCCTCCAGCATTCAAGAGGAGATGGACAACGGAGGTGCTGGTAGACATTCAGTGGACCATCCCAGCACTGGCATTCGGTGGAAGAAGTTCACTGAGCAGTTCCCCGTACCGGCGGGCGAGACAATCAAGCTGCCCAAGGAGCGGTCGAAGATTCCCAAGCTCCAGGCTAAGTTCAAGGATGAGTCGAGCTCGGATAAGCAGGAGCGGTTGCAGCGACTTAGCACTATCAAGGCTGAGTTTAAGCATGCTTGGCAGGGGTACAAGAAGATCGCTATGGGGCATGATGAGGTTAAGCCACTGTCAAAGCAGGTCGAGAACCCGTTCAATGGCTGGGGTGCGACTTTGGTTGATTCTCTTGATACTCTTTGGATTATGGAGTTGAAGGAGGAGTTCACCGAGGCTGTGGATTTCGTTAAGAAGATTGATTTCAAGACCTCATCTAGAGGTGATATCCCGCTCTTTGAGACTACCATTCGTTACCTTGGTGGCCTTTTGGGTGCTTATGATATCTCTGGTCATCGGTATACGGTGCTTTTGGAGAAGGCCGAGGAGCTTGCCGAGATTCTTATTGGTGCCTTTGATACACCAAACCGCATGCCGCATCTTTACTACCGATGGGCTCCGTAAGTTTGATTCAATTCCTCGTTTGTTATTTAGTACTGACAAATAGCAGAGAATTCGTTGCGAGGCGCCATCGGGCCTCTATCCGAGCTGGTCTGGCTGAAATTGGATCGCTTTCTTTGGAATTCACTCGATTGGCTCAATTGACCCAACAGGACAAGTACTATGATGCAATTGCGCGCATTACCAATGAATTGGAGAAGATCCAAGATACAACCAGCATCCCTGGACTGTGGCCTCTTCGTATCAATGCGCAGGGATGTACTAAATACGATTCTCTGCGCAATGGTAGCCCTACGCGCGAGCAGCATGCCGCTTCAACGACTCAGAGAATTTCCACAAAAACCCGCAGACCTTATTCTGCGCCGACGGATATGGAGAGCTATACGAACTTGATCCCGCGTGATGTTGATGCGGATGCTGAAGAACCTGTCCAACTTGCCAATGGTACCCATGCTGCCAATTTGGCAAGCGTCGAGGCGCGCCAGCAACAGTCACCGCTTGCAAGTCAATGCAATGGCGGCTTGGAACTGCCCATCTCGTCCCGTGAGAATAAGTTTACCATGGGAGGAATGGCAGACTCAACTTACGAGTACCTGCCCAAGGAATACCTCCTCCTAGGTGGCTTAGAGCAGTACCAGTCGATGTACACCAAGGCTGCTGCTGCTGCCCGCAAACATCTCGTGTTCCAGCCCATGGTCAAAGGCGGACGTGACATTCGATTCATGGCCTCTGCCTCAGTGACACCTGGAAAGGCCCCCGATATCAAAGATCTCGAATACGAAGGAACTCACCTCACATGTTTCGTCGGTGGGATGTTCGCCTTGGGAGCGAAGACATTTGGAATCGAGGGTGATTTGGACCTTGCAGCCAAGCTTACCGACGGTTGTGTGTGGGCTTACGAGGTCACGCAGACTGGGATAATGCCAGAAAGATTCCGTCTTCTAAGCTGTCAGAAGGGCTCAGCCTGTGAGTGGGACCAAGCCACCTTCGATGCTGGCGTGGCACGTTGGTCGCGTCTTGACCCAGCGGCGGGACCCCAGTTCCGCAATGGAGAGAGCGCCTATGCTGAGCGTATCAAGATGGGCATGATCGATGAATCACGAGAGCCGGTTGGCAAGACCATTCCCATGGCCATGCCAGGCTCGTTGAACCCTCACGATAGCGACATCGTAGAGAAGCGCAGTGAGAGCAGTGCTGCGATTTCATCTGCTGTTTCTGCTACCTCTGCTATTTCAAGCCCAACACCATTCCCTGGTACAGCTGACCTGGAGAACCGAGACGCGCCTCGTTCGCCTCCATCGCCCGATTCACCACAGGCGTCGGTTGGCAAGGATCACCTCCCCGCGGGCATGACCAGTATCCCATTGCCCAAATACATCCTTCGACCCGAGGCAATCGAGTCTGTTTTCATTATGTATCGTCTGACCGGTGAAGAGTCCTGGCGCAAGAAGGGATGGCAGATGTTCGAGGCCATCGTCAAACACACGCGGACAGACCTGGCCCACGCGGGCATCAATGATGTCACGGCCCAAAAGCCCACCCAGATGGATACCATGGAGTCATTCTGGTTAGCGGAGACGCTGAAATACTTTTATCTGCTCTTCAGTGACACGACTGTGGTGGATTTAGATAAATACGTTCTGTAAGTGGCTGACGTAGCCGTAAACAATGCTGTGGACAAACAACTAACCTTTCTCTCAGGAATACCGAAGCGCACCCATTCCTGCGCCCCAGTTCATAATTGCGCCTGGATTTATATATATATATATATATATATGTATTGATGCCAATGAGAGTTCTGTACTATTCCCATACTATTCTCGTATACTAGCAGTCGTAGTGAAGTGCGTAGGGTTGACCCGCAGTGGGACTAAATTCCCCCCCGCCTTCAACTCTCCAACTCGCACGTCTCGGCATGAGCAGTCTGACGGGAAATGGAGCCTGAGGTCTCGGAGACTGAGTTCTGGACTGGTAAGTACCTGGAGAATCAAAACCCATCTCTTTATTCCAGACACGCACGCGAATATGACAATTGACTCTCCGCAGAACTCCAAACGATCGTCTCCAAGCCCTGCGACTCCGAAGACCTGATCGACAACGCCCTCCGAGCCTACCTAAGTCTAACAACTCAACACAAAGGTAATCAGCCCTGCCCAACCAAAGCATAGATCTCCTTGATCCAACACGAATCCCCAAACACGAACTTGAACCACCTAGCCCGCATTGCCTCAGCGAACTATCACTAACAACACACATCCATCCCCCAGATGAATACCTCCAAACAGAAACCGATATTGCGCGCTGCTCCTACAAACTCTTCGCATCGAGTATCTTCGCCGCTCACGCCGACTACGTAAGACGCCAGATCATCTACGGCCTGCTGCAAGAAGATGACCCAACAACCCTCCACTTCATTGCGTCATTCATCCTCTTCGACGGGCGACAGAATGAAATTGCGCTTCAGATGCTGAATGAGGAGGGCGCGTTTGCGCGTCTTCTTGAGCTTATTCAGGCTATGCGGAGAGCGGATATGGATGGCGATGCTGGGTTGCATCGCTTGTTGATGGATCTTATCTATGAGATGTCGAGGATCCAGAGGGTTAAGATTGAGGATTTGGGTGCGTTGATATCCTTTGAGTGTTGGTTCGGTCTGGTTGGTGGCTGATTTTGGGGCTCTGTTGCAGTTCTCGTGGACGACGACTTTATTCGGTGTCTTTTTGATATCATTGAGGATCTTTCTTATGACGTTACGGACCCGTATCATTATCCAGTTATTCGGGTGCTTGTGAGTGGTTTTCACTATGTTTGCGTTGGGTTCGATGCTGATGGCTCTGTGCAGCTGGTTCTGAATGAGCAGTTTATGATTTCGGCTCATGATCCTGTTGATGATCGGCCCTCGGGGCATTTGACCAACAAGGTTATTAAGATCTTGTCTGTTTATGGTGGAATGTATAAGACCTTTGGGGAGAATATCATTCTTCTTATCAACCGCGAGGGTAACGTGGACCTCTTGTCTTCGATTGATACGGCGACTGACAATTTGCAGCCGAGACATCTTTGCAGTTACTAACGTTGAAGCTTCTGTATCTGATATTCACCACCCCTAGCACATACGAGTACTTCTTCACGAATGATTTGCATGTTCTGGTTGATATCTTGATCCGCAATCTACTCGATCTACCCGAGGAAGCATCTGCGCTGCGACATACATATCTCCGCGTTCTTTACCCCCTTCTAGCTCACACACAGCTAAGAAATCCACCGCACTACAAACGTGATGAGCTCCGAAGATTGCTCAGCATCCTTGTCCGAGGGCAAGTTTCATATGGAAGCGACGCAGAACACGAGAAAATCCTCCATTTCGAAGAGGTTGATGAAACAACATGCCGACTTGTCGGTCGATGTGCCACGGTAGATTGGCTGCGCAGTTCTGAACAGCCTGATTCGGCTGAAACGCAAGATACGCCTACCAAGGTTATGTCGACTTCTATTGAGACCGTCCTTGATCAAGCCGAGCAGTCCGAGTCGCCTGCAGACATTAGGGAGTCACCCGCAGATATCGGTGAACCGCTCGAAGTGGCTCGCACAATCTCGCGTGCAAGTACGATTGCTAGTACGTCAGATACAGCATCGCCAACGAGGGTGGATTCCCGCGGTTCTTCCGAGGCACCTCGAAAACATAGCTTAGTACAACGGCTCGGCATGAACCTAGAGCCAGCATCTACATCTTCGCTGAGCGTGCAAGCAGTTGCAGCGCAACACGAAAAGCCAGGGATCATGACTCCCAGTCGCAAAGACGGTGTTCCAGTCGCCGCTCTCAGCGATGAGACGCCGATCATCCGACCCCCAAAGGTCAAGCCCGAACCCCCGAAATCTCGCCGCTGGCGCGGGCGCCGTATGGCCGTGGACGACGAGGAGCACCACTCCCCCGGCACAAGCAGCGACGGCTACACCATCCCCGAAGGCATAGAAGTCAGCCCTACCACCACACACACATCAACGACCCCAAACCCTGCGACACCCCCGTCACTCTCACACCCAGATGGCCGTGAATCCGTCTCAAGTTCTAATCTGGCACCCCCAGGTACCCAGCCGCGACGCTCAGCATCAAACCCACCCCCAGCGCTCCCGCCGCCTCGTCGTTCATCACACACAACACCAACCTCGAGTCAACACCGATCTCCAGCCCCGGTGTCGGGAGCCGGTCGTCACGGTCAAGCCCCGCTTCCTCCGAACCCGCGACGCTGGGGCCGCGGCAAAGCACAGCATGGACAGAGTGATTCCGTTGAGAGCGGAGCCAGTAGTGTCGGTCCGTCAAAGGAGCTCGAAAGCGACAGCATTCCTGCCCCAGCTCAGCAGACCCAGTCTCAGACTCAGTCTCATTCTCCGGAAGGAAGTACTCTGTCTGACCCATTCTCGCCAACATCACCAACATTACTGGTATCACCAGCCGAATCCGGTGACAATGCCCCCGCGGAGGCTGCGCCTCTCAGCGTAGAGGAAGCGGTTCAAAATGTTTCTCTGCATTGAGCGAATTTCTTCAATGGCGTGCGTGCGTTTCTTACAATTCAAGATACTCCTTGTCTGCGCCTCTTTTTCTGGATTTGTTTTGATATCCAGCGGCTGTTGCTGTTTCAGAGAACGGCGGGATGCGATAGGCCTTGGCTCTAGTCTTCAGTGGACCTGAACATTTAAGCATTTCAATCATACGGAGAGTTGTTAGGATACGAGTTACAAGCAAGGACTGGATCCTAGAAAAACCAAATAGACTGATTTCCCTGACAATTAACAAGAACGGAGTAGAATACATATATACAAATACAGATACAATTATTGGTAGGATGACTTAACCAGATGGGATAGTCGAAATAAGATAGAAGTACACATTCATCCTACACATACAAGCAAAGCCTGTTCCTTCAACAGCCTCACTCACACCCAGACAAAAGTTCTCCTCAAGAGAAGAGAGATATGATAGTATGCAAGTATCACCTCAAATCTTCAACCCCCAGCTGCGGCCGAGCCCAACAGCAGTGTTCCATCCAAAGCCGGCACATTGGCCCAGACCGGTAAGTTTATCAGCAATAGCTTGACGGTCCTCAAACCGGCGCTCCACAAACGCAGCTGTTTCAGAGAGATCAGGTGTCGGGTCGCGCGTCATGACGACCTCGGCGCTGGCGTAGATGGCTGACACCGCCAGACGTCGCGTATACCACGCCGCATCGACGGATGCGTCACCGGATAAAGTGAGGATATCGGATGCGAGGGCATGCAATTCCGTTAGCGAGAGGGGGATATTAGACAGAAGGGACATTTGCGCGAGAGCCTAGTAGATATCAAAGCAGATTAGTATAAGCCCCCCAAAAAGTTCATATGATTGAAAAGGAAAGGAAAGGAAAGGAAAGGAAAGGAAAGGAAAGAAAGGGATATACTCACATCCTGCCAAACATGCCTAACCTCGTCATTCATCCTCAGTCTCTCCAAAAGCAACCCCCGAACCCGCTCCTCAACCCCAAGCTCATAAACATCCTTCCCTTTCTCCGCTGCAATCCGCCGGAACAATCCCCCCTCCTCGACCTTTCCGCGTAACAATCCTCGTCGACTAGCAAGCCAGAAGAGGATCAGGTCGAATTCTCCGCGCGGGAGCAATTGCACTGAGACATCTAGGAATCCTGCGTCGCGGGCTCCGAGTGTCAAGGCTGTGCTGGTGAAGCCGTGCGCTGGGACGTGGTCGAGGGCTGCGGTTAGGATTGCTGTTTGGGAGTTCGTGTATTCGTGGTCTGGGAGGCGTGGGTGGAGGGTTGAGTGGTAGGTTCTGAGCTGGGAGAGGGGGGTCTTGGGTTGGTAACGGGTTGGGCGGGTTCGTTGAGGCGTGGGTTGGATTGTGGTTGTGCTCAGTGCTTGGGTTCGGCGCAGGTAGGGGGCTAGCTGGGTGGGCAGGGCCCTTCTGGGTAGGGTGCGTGCGAGGTGTGCCATTGTGTGGTGATTTGAGGTTGTTCGAGAACAAAAGTGAAGATGTTGGAGATGGGAGGGTGGTCTGTGCGCGGGTGATCTATAGGGAGTTGTCTAATATTCGGTTTTGACTTGGGAGTCTTGGGTGTGCTAGTATGGTTATAGTTGCTTATTAAATTCTTGAAATTCGATTATTGGCGTGCCTTATTATGAATTTGGTCTGATATTATGCAGCACAACTCTGAATCTATACGCTGCGTGCACCAGCATCAAGCCAAACCCAAGACAAGTGGACAGAAGATCGTATGAGTATCTAGGCAAGGGTCGATATAACATACTCGTGCCTAAGACACACTAGAAACCGCTGCCTTGAATAGAAATGACCTTATATACTTCGGTAGTCGGCAGTTGATAGTTATGGCGGGATAGTTGGCGGCCTAGGATTCAGGTCGAAACATGCTAGAGCGGAGTTGTCGACTATAACCTCCATTCAACATGCATTACAATAGTCATATCTCATATTTATCCCTCAGGGACTCCAGCCTCCCAAGTTGCTTACAATGCTCTATCTGCCTCAGTACGTTCAAGAAGGCCCAACAGTTCTTCATGAGCTCCTGGGAGTAGCCTATAAGTTACGTATAGACTAACTTACCATAATGAGCGAAGAACTATTAAGCCCAATGCAAGGCCTGGTTATGTCGAGGCAAATGGGCGGGCCTTGTCGTGGTTTATTTCCTAGTTTTTCGTGAATTTCCTTTGTTTCTTATATAATTCGTGAGAAGAGGTCGATGGCGGATTATGTGTTGAAGGGAGTAGCCTAATATTTACTCTTAAAGGATTATGTCGGTACTGGAGGACTAGTACAATTCAATTGCAACCAGACAGCCTCTCAAGATAGAAACCTGCGCACGGGGTTTTCGTGGTGCACTCACGCTCTAATACTAGCTAAGCTTGGATAGAACCTGCGTCGGTTTAGGTTAAGTCATGAGCAGCGCAGGCCCCTCTTCTTCTGCCCCAACGTGAGACATATCACGATCTCGCCCACGAAACAGTGGTACATTATACTATCACTTGACGGGGTCAGGAAGAGATCCAACCAGAAACATGTTTCGAAGTCGATAACAATGGTACATTAAAATCACCCCATTCTTAGATCCTTGTATGCAAGTCATAAGTCATACAAATCAATAGTTGCACTTCCACACCCTTCTAAGGCTTCCATTCGGTGTATGGCCGGTCAATAACCATCTCCTTGACCGTCGGCAACTGAGCTTGACCCTTTCCGAATTCCACTGCCATTGCCATAATCTCTCTCCAACGCAATCCCGGCGCAATCTTACCGGAGATGGTGTTAGGAGTCAACGTGTCACTGTTAATAGGAACAAGAGCAGCACGGCCGAGAATAGCCTCGAGAGCCTGCTGAGCGAACGAGACTGCCTCCTTGGCATCGGAAGGAACACCCGTTTCATCAAGACTGAGAATCTTCGACTTTGGCAGCTGCGCCTTGAGATACTTGATGATGTTGGGGTTGTGGGCACCACCACCGCACATATAGACACCGGCGATCTTCTCAATATCGATGTTAAACCGGGGAAAGAAAGTGCGGTACTGCTTGACAATGTTCTGGGCGGTGATGCGGGTGATGGTGGCGATGATGTCGTACTTGCTCATGCCCAGAGCCAAGCACTCGTCGATGATCTCCTGGGCCCCGTTGTCACCGAAGGTCTCACGACCCGTCGTCTTGGGGGGCAGGTGGTTGCAGTACTTGTTGTTGTCGAGGAACTTGTCGACTACTGCGTGGTTGATGGTACCCTGAGCACCCCACTCGCCGTCGCGGTCATACTCCATCTCGCCGTTGGTAAAGTAGCGCATTGCGGCGTCGATGAACATGTTGCCCGGGCCACAGTCCCAGTCAACCATGGCGTCGACGCCACCCTCGCTGTCTGGTGGAATGACGCAGAGGTTAGCGATACCGCCGATATTCTGACAGATGCGCCATTCAGTCGGGTGACGAAGAAGGAGACCGTCGATCAAAGCGACGAGAGGAGCACCCTGGCGGCCGACCGCCTGTTCAGCCATGCGGAAGTCGGTAACTGTAGTGATGTGGGTTAAGCCACTCATGATAGTTCCCTCGCCGAGGCAGAAGGCGGACCGGGTCTCGCCGATTTCGGGCATGGAGAGAAGCCAAATGGTCTGGCCGTGCGAGCCGATGAGGTTGATGCTATCAATGGGTACGTTGTGCTTCTCACAAAAGAGCTTGACTGTCTCGCCGAACATGTTGCCGAGCTGCACATTCAGCTGGGACATGAGGGAGGGAGTAGTTTTTGTTTCGCGAAGCATGGTGAGGACGGGCTTCTTGATATCTAGCGGGACGGGGAACTCGTCATACTGTATTAGGGCAATTTGTCAGTTCCGTTGAAGTTGACTGAAAAAGACTACTAGAGAACCGTCGTACCTTGAGGATCTCCATGTGCAAAGGAGCTTCGGGAGAAGCCTGGCGATAACGAACCAAGGCGCAGTCAATGCCGTCCATAGCCGTACCGCTGTTCATTCCCAGAACTGTGATGTCGAGGGTGCCATCGGCAACACAACGGCGGGTGCCGTTGACGTGAGCAGAGCCATTGGGCTCGGGAAATTCAACTGAAGTGACCATTTTTGTAATTTGCATATACAGAATTGCAATTCAATGACTTGATTCCAACGGTAATCCAGAGGAGCGAAAAACCGCTTCATATACCTTAGGACACCCGACCCCAATTTGCGCTGGACAAACAACATGACCCCGTAATTCCTGATATTCCGAAGTCATGCGCAAGACAGAATGCTGAGAAGGGCGGATTCGGGGATGAGCTTCGCGAGCTACATGGCTGATCCGAGCCCGAGAAGCAAGCCAGAATTGCCTAATTGGGTATCTTCGAGACGAGATGCACAGACCACTCGACCCCGGAGTTGCGGAAACGTGGAGAAGCGTTTAAGCCGTCAGTCTCGGGCCGTTTATGCGACTACCCGTGCCTGCATCTCGTGTTATTGGTGAAGATCGGGGAGGCAGCCAAGGTTCTCTCGTGTTTGCATGGAGGGATGGCTAATGAATCCCGAGCTCTGGTCAGGGCATCCATCTCTCTTTCCGTCGACCAGGTGAGGATGATCCGTGCTATGTGTCTCTAACTAAAAATACTTAAAGAGTTCCCTGAATCTGCGGTTTTGGCTTCCTTGACCTTGCCCAGTCGGATTTATAACAATCACATTGTCATGCCTTCTGCCACCATGAACGCTCATGAAGTTCGCTCGGTTTGGACCTCAGATGAGGGTTCAATGGCTAAACAGACGGCTGAGAGCCGATGGGCCAAAATCATTCAGGGCACCGTGGACGACATGGGCGAGACAGCCGCCATGGAGAACATTGACGATCAGAAAAGAGCGGAGAGCATCGCCATTCAGATTGCCCTCAAGAACGTCAAAAAGAAATTCAAAAGAACAATGCTCTCACGTACGTACTTCTTCTCCAAGCACCGAAACGCAGAAACTCACGACACGTCAGAACCCTGCAAGATGACGGCAAGCCCGATGTTCAAGAGTGGAACAACCAGTTGGCTGCGATTGGAGAGTGCAGTTGGGCCAACTGCCCGTGGCTCTTTGGAGAGTGCTACATGTATAGGTACGACTGTTGCTGTAAAGATCGGATCGAAAGAATTGCGCTGAAAATCCCACCAGACGCATCCAAGGAATCTTCACCTCCTCAAAGCACTGGCAGAACTATGATGTTTTCAAGCGCCAAAAAGACTCTACCTTTGTCAAGTCAAGAGCCGCCGTGGAGGAGCTCGCCAACCGTTATATGCAGACCGTAGCCGAAACTGGACTTGTCCAGGATGAGAGCAAGGAAGAGGCCAAGAAGTTGCGTTTTATCGAGATGACGGAAGTCGCCCTGTGGGGAAATGCCACAGACCTGTCACTCCTCGCTAATCTGACTCTGGAGGACTTACAAAAATTGCAGGGCCGTGATGCCATCCAGAAGAGCCAGCGGAACATCGTCGACAACGACACGGACGACGTATGGGCGTATCTTCAACGCACTGCCGGTCAACCTAGTCGCCAGATTGACATTATCCTCGACAATGCTGGCTTCGAGCTCTTTACCGATGTGCTCTATGCCGCTTACCTGCTCGACGCCGGCATTTCTACCTCTGTCAGACTGCATACCAAAGAATCCCCGTGGTTCGTCAGCGATGCCATCCCCTCTGATATCGAATCACTGTTCAAGCATCTTGGTTCCTCCGATTGCTTCCCAAGCCGCGAGTCTCTCGATCAACTCATTTCGAGACTCCGCAAGTTCTTCCAGTCGGGCGCGATCACGACCACGAGCGACCCGTTCTGGACGACACCGTTCTCGTTCCACGAGATGCCATCCAAGGCACCCGCTCTCTTCAAGGAACTCCAGAACAGCTGTCTGGTCATCTTCAAGGGCGACCTCAACTACCGCAAACTGACCAGGGATGGATTGTGGCCTCACACCACCACGTTCGAGGAGGCACTGGGTCCCCTTGGAAAGCAGAGCGGCATCAAAACTTTGGCCCTTCGCACGAACAAGTCTGACGTTTGTGTTGGCGTCCCGACTCAGAGAGAAGTTGATGCGTTGAATGAGGAGGCGCCCAATGGTGCCTGGGTCCAAAACGGGAAGTATGCCGTGGTGTCGTTTAATGAGGGCCAATGATTTCCTGTCTTTCCTCTGTCGCGTAGACCAATTCCTTTATTTTTGATGTACATAGGTAGGCATTGTGGACGGATTACGTTGTCGACCATTCTTCTTTAAGAGAATTCACTATCCAACTCGTCGGCCACGCATGCTTCGTTTCCATATCTCGCAGCAGTCTCATTAATTCCTCTCTTTCTGCTAAATCTGTCATCAAGGGGCCCCCTGTCAATGTCAGTAACTGGATCCTACATGAACAAGGCGGGAAATGTCTCACAAATAAAGGTGGAATGACAGAGCGTGATTAACGATGGCACCGTCGAAGGGGAACTGTTGCATGCACCACAAATTGCGCGAGCGTGCTTCATGACCCGGATCTGATGGCGTCAACGAGAACTCATTCACACCACAGGAAACATCAGAGCTTACATCAGACTCACGAGCTGTACCATGGACCCCTCTGACTGCAAATTTAGGCGATGGCTTGTAAATGACCAAGAGCATACAGGCAAGATGATAGTAACCGAATGCCATAACTGCAAAGAATATTAGACAGCGCAAAGTATAAGACTTCTGGCACACATACTATGCCAGTCCGCCGTGAACCATATCTCTGGGAAAGGGTTTCCATTGCCCGGAACGGCTTCGCTATACCAGATTGGGTCAAAAGTACCCGGCCTTGTGCTCATCCAACTCTCGACAGCCTCGGATAGCTCTTGCCATCGGCACATTCTGGCGAAAGGCTCAGGGTAACTTGGCCCGAAGCAGAAGTGTACCACGGTGGCACAGATCCAAGTCATAGTGTTAGCCCATGCTGTTTCAGATTTCAGATTGCTTAGTGAGTCACCTCCGCCCGGAGGGGGAATGAGAACCAAGTCCAAATCCACATTGGGAGACTGCTGATGCACACACGCATTGTACAGGCACTGACGCAGGTACACCCAGAAAGCCGCGTGCCGCAACCTCGGGGCCGAGGGGTCCACCTCTCGTCCTTGCGATGCCCGGAGCAGAGCCGAGCATCCGGCTAAATGACGCTCTTGATCGCTGCCGGTTACCATGACTGTTTCAGCCCCGAGGAGATTAGCCTGGGCGTCTCGTGATGGTTTGACACTCTCTCCGACTTACCGTTTAACTGTTCAAACACCCGCAGGATGACAATGGTACACAGCAGAATATCATCGTTGGCAACCGTTTCCGAGCTCAGGAAGGGGATCAATAGTTCTACGCATCGCTCATGCGCCTGCTCGGCCATTTCGGCATCTCCGACGTGCCGGGACGCGTAAGAAAGCACAGCATACAGCAGGATTGGCGATTGCTTGACCAGGATGGGAATTTTCCGAGTGAACTGACGGGAAGCATCTGTGCAGTCAAGCCATTGCCCGAGGTGCGTTGCAAAGTGGTGTACCAGGTAAGCTTCTCTGTGGGTCAGTGGAGATCCTGCATGTATCGCCCCTGCGTGCGAAGCCGGAGACCATGGACTTAACGAGTCCGGTTGAAGCAGCTGGGAGATCTGTATTCCAGCCACGCTGAAGTAAGGAGAGGTGGTAGTATTGTTGACTGAAGATGCCACCAGAGACACGGAAACAGAGTCGCTGGTGTGTTCTGACGGGATAGTAGATCCTTGAGTGTTGTATGGTGATGTCACCGAGGTATAGTCGTGTTGGTGGTTATGAAATTCGGCATAACTTGGGTTGATGGTGTGTTCAGGGCTGGTTGCATTGGCAATCACTCCGTCTGCAGTTCCGCGTTCCGGCAGGTGTGACATCTCATCATGATCATGGTCAGGAGCATCCTTAGGGTCTTCTCTAGTCTTTCTTGGTTGATAAGGCTTGATTCTGAGGCACTTAGGTGAGTCTACTCGTAGACATGGGCGGTTCTTTTTTGGCATTGCCCACAGATCGGCTTGACTTGGTCACCTGTTTTCAGGTAAGCTTTTGCATTTAGCCTATATTGAACTTTTCAATGGCTTACATTTGACATGCCTTTTCCGGCAAGTTAGGCTGTGATGAACTTAGCAATGTATCACGATGGATGACGGAGAGTGGACACTTTGTCCGTCAACGGTCACGCAGTCAATAGTTCTGCATGGCAAGCTTCCCCAGAAAAGCCCCAAGCCAAGGAACGTAGATCTGGATCAGCCACAGCTCTACTCAATTCTCGATAGGCGAGGTGTATAGTACGTGTAGTGTAGGGGAAGGTTTGCGGGGGAAGACTAACCATCCATTTTTGGAGCGAAACTTTCCCATGTTGAGAACTATGGGGTCTGCCGGAGGCCAGATTTGTATAAGATTGTTGTAAGATTGGGTGAAAGTCCGTCTGGAAGAAGGAATATCGAGACGAGATTAGAGAGTAGACAAGATCAAATGAAGGAAAGGGTCAGTTATGACTTGTGGGGAAGGAGAGTGGAAAGAAAACTCGGGATTTGGGGTTGTGGGGGTGGAGAATCCGGAAAAGGAAGTGGCCCCCGAGGCTTTGAATTTGGAGTCATTTCCATCACCCATAGAGAAGAAGGAACCGTGGAAATTGCTTGTGTCTCTCTTTCTCCGTCATCCATCATCCATTCTATGGGGGGGACTACTCATGGTCTATAAACATCCCCATATATCCCGAATACGAAAATGATATCTTCTCTATCAATAATCCAGGGTTGAGTTTCTTAGTTTCTATACATTTTCTATTCATATTCTATTCATTTCCAATTTGTCTTTCTTTACGGTTTCTTAGTTCACTGCTATTCACCATGATCCAGAAAGGATTCTGGCGGACAGTCCCTGGACCTAAACTGCTCAAGTTGATTACTGCAGTCTCTGCCATTGCCATTTCATATGAGGGCATGAGCCAGGGTGTCATGGGCGCTGTCAATGTCGCCCCAGAATATGGAGTATGTACCGCAGTCCCCTGAGCCATGATCTGCCCAGAAATGGAATCGGGAACTAATCGAATATCACAACTGCAGCACCGCATGGGCTTCGCCGATGAGCATGGTAAAGTCATCAAGCCCTCTCTGCAGGGTGGCATCGCTGCCATGTACTATTTCGGCGCTCTTCTCGGCGCCTTCTGGGCCGGCAGTTTCTCCGATGCCTACGGACGTATCAAAGGGATCTGGATGGCCTGTCTCTGGTGTCTTGTCGGAGTTATTCTTCAGGCAAGTGCCATGAATCTCACTCACATGCTCTGTGCCCGGGTCGTTGCAGGTGTCGGCGTCTCCTTCATCATCGTTATTGCTCCCTCGTGGACCGCAGAGCTGGCTCCAGCGAGCCATCGCGGTCAAATGATCGCCCTGACTTTCCTCGCCAACTTTGGAGGCATTGCCTTGTCTTCCTGGATTGGCTTTGCCAGCTCTTTCACCGACTACGCCGGCGGCACATTTCGATGGCGCTTCTGCTTTGCATGCCAAGTGATCCCAGTCTTCTTCCTCGTCATCGGTACCCTGCTCATTCCTGAATCGCCTCGATGGCTCATCAAGGACGGACGCAACGAAGAGGCATTCGAGATCATCACCAAACTTCGTGGAGACGGCGACCGCGACCACCCGGATGTGCAGAAAGAAATTCGCGAAATTGTCGCTGTCGTGCAGATGGAACACGAGACGCAAAGCTCCAGCTATTTCAAAATGTTCTTGGGCATTGGTTCGGGGGATATTCACATTTGCCGTCGTATTCAGTTGGCCTTTTGGCTCCAGGTAATGATGCAGTACGGTACAGGTATCGCGGCGGTCGTCATCTACTCGGGTAACATCTATCGCACTGCTGGCTTTGATGATTTCAAATCAAACTGGTTGTCTGCCCTGTGCATGACCTGCGGTATCCTGGGAACTGGTGTTGCTGCCTTGGTGTTGGACCGAGTGGGTCGTCGCCGGACCCTCTACTGGGGAGCGGTCGCTTTGGGTATAATTCTTTTTGCTCTGTGAGTATGAATATATTTCGCCCTTGACGTTGCTCTTACTGACTTTCCTCCAGTGGTGGTCTGAACCGTGGAGCCGTCAATAACCCCGATAAGGCTGAACAGTACGGAACCGGAGCCGCTGCCATGGTCTTCCTCTACGTGGTTGTCTTCAGCTCTTCGTGGTTGATGATTCCTTTCATTTATCCAACCGAAATTTTCCCGACATGGCTGCGCGCTAAGGGTAACGCTTTTGGTGTTGCGGGTTGGGCAGTCGGCTACGGCGCTGGATCGCTGCTGGTCCCGGTTATGTTTGCAGGTATCCAAGAGAAGGTTAGTTCTTTCCTCTCTTCCCCATATTTTCATTTCTGATATCTTTCTTCTCAGACATTTTACGTATTCGGTGCCGCCATGTTCTTCTACATCCCTCTCATTTACTGTTTCTTCCCCGAGACTGCTGGCCGCACACTCGAGCAGATCGACTTCCTGTTCGCCAGCAAGAGCCCTTTCGTGTGGGATGAGGAGAAGGAGTTTGCGAAGCGAATGACTCGTTTCAATGCTGATATCCAAAAGATGGAAGTTGAGAATGGTGAATATGCAAGCGAGGAGAAGAGATGCGAAGAGTTTGTAGAGAAGGTCTGATCGGGGAGGTTGCGAGTTGCACGCCAACCGTCCGTGTCTGTTTTGTAAACGGCGGACCTGTGAATTACTGTATCCAGTTAGTTTTGCCTTTTTGGGTTTAGCGCCCCAATACGCCGTCACGTAACCTCCCTTTAATGCCCTCCGACATAAAGACCCGTCTTCGCTGCTCATCTTCCCCCTCTCTTACCTTTTCGTTCTTCCTACCTCTCTATCTTGCACTCATCGCCGCCCCCTTTCTTCTACTCTGGCCCCCACCGACTACTGCGTATTTGCTTTCAGCCCGACGCACTACCCCTTTCATATTTACCGGAGATGCCGCTTGATCCGACATCTAACTTGCAATGCCTGTCACCCAGAAGCGTAACCATTGGGATGATACAGCATCCTGTCCTTTCGTGTCGATGATCCTCCTTCTTCCCTAGGGCAGTGACTGAACACCATGCTACGAAGATATCTAGGTCTCCCTCTGCCAGTGCGCCTTTTCGTCTCTGATTCCGCGGGCCTCCCTTCAAATCTGCAACGTGCCAGTATACCCTCAACGCTGCATCTGCCTCTCCCGCCGCACCACCTGAGGTTGCATTGCACAGCCCCGGCTTCATAGAATGGCTCCCGGTTGCCTGGCCAAACGCCCAGTTGTTGTCGTCGTCGGTCTCTCCGGCCCCTCTCCACCCAATCAGTGAAAACTCGAAATCACAGCTCTTTCATGTTGGCCAGTAGCGAAAATGCCGCACACGCCCTGGGCCCTGGTCGATGCTGCATCTTGTGGTCAATGCGCGACTGTGACTACGGAAATTTTTGCCAGTGAACCATAACTTGTTGTGGACTATGAAACTGGTATGGTCTAGCGTCCTCGATTGCAATGGGTTGTATTGCAGGACCTGGTTGAGATCGTCTACTCTTGGTAGAAGAAGGATTACATTTTCCGGGCCTCCGTCGTCGTCTATAAATGAGACTACAATTCCACCAATATGGCAAAACTGGAATTTGAATCACCTTCAAATTCTCCTCTTCGCCTATTCCTTGTTCTCTGCCAGTTCCTTTGTTTTATGAGTGCCCGCAGTCACCACATCCCAAAGAGTCTTTAGCCGTCTCTTGACAATATATGTCAAACGTGAGTTTTCCTTTGTATTTTTTTCGGCCCCGGAGTTGCGCATGATGCCTCATCCGTCTAGACGCTGGTCCTCACGCTAAGCAGCCCTTTGGAGACGATCCCTTCGCCGTGGCCCTCTTCTGGCGAGGCGCAGCAAGGAAGACCGTGGACTTTTTCGAATGTGAAACGCTTTGATCCAATGAGAGAATTGCCGCATACACCGTCGGCCTTGCGCGTGACTCAGTGATTTCCGTTGTGGATGGGCTGGTGGATCTCCCTGTCGGCAGGCTGCGCTTTGTCTCATGTATCTTGTTAATCCAACCTGCTCAAAACGCTCAGAAGAGGCAGGGGGCGGTAGGCAGGCATAAAAGGTCGTTGGAACTCCTCAGACCGAGAAAGAGGCTGACTATCTGTTTATGGTTCCTTCTCTTCTATTCTGATGCATTGCGTCTGAATCTTTCTCGCGGCATGGAACCGATCAATCGGACGACGTCATCCATTATCGTCCGCCTGCAAAAAAAAAAACACATTTCAAACTGTTCCAGGCACCCGGTTCCCACGCCCGTATCCATTCACAGTCATCTTTCGGATAGACCCGCGCCAGCCCATCCGTTTCTACCTAGCCAGCACTGGCGTCCGAGCCTTTCATTCTCGGGGCATGCGCCGTACCTGGCGGCTGGTTACCCGCTTCGTTTTGCCGAGTGTGCTGGCTATGTCGCGCATTGCATCATCCCATTCGAATAAAGATCTCCATGCAGGTCTCGTCTACGGCATAAAACCACTTTCCGAGCCTAAGGTATTACCCGCTGCTTGAACTTGCGGAATGACTCATTTTAGTCGCTCGTACATCAAATTGATGACATACCCCTAGAGCTTTAAGCACTGATCCCAGGGAAGAAGAGCATGATCCTTGATACGTGACAGATAAATTAGTACTTCGAAATCAGTGGCAGGGATTCTGCGGCATTACTGTAGAAAACTGCTTCGAGAAGGAGCTAGCACTTGTGTCGAGGCATGACTCCCCCCTTTCCAACAAATCGATGGCCGACCACAGCTCTCCAAATTACAAAGACCTTGAGACCATGTCGGGACGCTCTCTGAATAGACAGCATAATGAGAATCGTCTCCCCTAAAGCATTGCAGAAGCAGTTGTTGGGACGAATCATAGCACATTTTTCTGCTGATCTTTGTTCTACTCCGACCAATCGCTGAGCCGTAAGGGCATAGTAATAAGTGGGTCCAGGCCAATCAGAAAGCTAGCTATTCGGCTCAGTTTGAGTAAATAAAACAGTCACGCCATGGTCCGAATATTTCAATCTATAAGCAAAGCATCTGTCCCAATTCCTTGCTCTCGAAGCGACCAAATGTCATCTTTATTTGTATGACAGCGAAATATTCCTCTTCCGGGCTACCCCGTTTTAGGACAAGCAAGCTGAGACCCCAACTCTAGGCATCGACACACACATAGTAGCCCAACCAAAGTCCCGCACAGTCAGTCCCGACTTTGGGATTCCAGGCATTGAAATGAGCGGCCGTAACATCGTATTTCTGCTCAATCGTCCAACAGCTATCACCACTCGCTGCCAAATGCCATGACTTGCACGTATCAATAGTCCCCGCCATTGGCTGGGCGGTTTTGATAGCAACACAGTAGTATTGGTCCTTGAGAAGGCTACATGCGTCGCCAAGAGAGGGGTTCCACTTCGTGAATAGAGCCTGGGTCAGATATGTGTATTTTTCATTGACGATGGACCAGCAGCTATCACCGGATTGAGCTTCGTAGTAGTCGACACAGTCAGCGACGGTTCCGCTTCCTGTTGGGCCAGGGGCGTCTCCAGATTTGGTTGATGTAGCTGAACTGGTCGATGTCGATGTCGCCGATTTTGTGGACACCGCACCAGTCGTCACGGAGGAAGAAGACGAAGAACCTATAATTTGACGATTGTTAAGCATGGAGCTGATATTCGGGCCGTTGAGTTGAACGAGATGCACAGACCTGATACGCCGACACAGACATAATTGGATAACCATAGGTTCGAGCAGGTTGATCCTGTGGCCGGGTTCATTTGATAGAACTCTTCATTGGTAATGTCGAACTTGCTAGCAATAGTAGCGCAGGTATCATTCTTAACGACAAAGTGCCAGTTGTTACCTGAACAAGGATCAATGTTAGCGAGGGCTTGAAGTGGAGCCAGTATAAGGGCTTATGATCAAACATACAATTGGATGGGATCCCTGTTTGATGCGGCTGATGGTCGGCCGTCGGGGTTGCAGACGCAGAGCTTGAACTTGCCGAAGATCCACCATCGATGCAAACATAATAGCCCACCTGGAGGCCTTTGCAGCCCTTGGAAATTGAACTAAGCTTTTATGAGAACAAGGTCAGAGAATGGAAGGGATTCGAGTCTCTCACGGGTTCCATGAGTAGAATTGCCCCAGGGTAAATGTCATCAAACTGTCCTGAATAGTGTTGCAGGTGTCGCCGTCCTGAACCAGGTAGTAACTCTTGCAGCTGGAAAAAACACCACTCTGGGTAGGCGCCGCCGTACCCGAATATGTCAGCGTACCAGCTGGCGTCGGAGTCGCAGTTGTGCTGGATGAAATGACAGGATCGTCAGGCCCTGCCACACAGTAACTCCAGCCGCGGACCAAGGCGCATGATTGTGGCACCGATGGATTCTGAGCAGATCAGTCAGCTAGGATATGGAGATATGGACCTTGACGTGTACTGTACGCACCCAAGAAAGAAACTGTTTTTTGGTGATTCCAAAATAGGCCTCGATAGTCTCACAAGAGTCACCCGTGTCAATGTCATTCACCCAGTACTCACATCCTTCAATCGCACTGTTACCAGAGTTTCCCGTTGCTGTATTGCCGTTGGTCCATCTGTGGTTGATATCCGCGGCAGATATACCCAAGCTCAAACATAGAAGGGAGGAAATAAAGCTCAGTCGGACCATTTTGTCTGAAGGTGCTTCCCAGATCTGTGAATGTTGATATGACTAGAAGTCAAGGGTCGAGATAAAACAAAAGCGAATCCATCCGAAGGCCGCCTTTTGTGGCTCTCTGGTCGCAAAATAACAGGCACCAGTCCACTCTGTAGATCCCTGGCGCTTCGATACCTGGAGATCCACTTAGCGTAACCGATGCGTCTTGTTAAATACATGCCAATTTTTTGGGTTTCAGGCTACAATACCTAGGTACACATTGTATCTCCAGACTTTGATTAATAGGATTGGCACCAACAAGCTACTGCTATAAGGCAGATCACTGATTATCGCCCGATAAAGATCATTCATCTTTGATCTTCAATGCATAAAACACTACATCAATTCTGCAATCCAACGCTTCCCTTTTAGTTGAATGTTAAGGGATATCGTTCCGTGGCGTACTTTACAGCTAAATTCGAAATTGGCTTCCACATTTTACACAGAGAAACTCTCCCAAACCCTAACGCCAAGCCTATGGTGAAACTGCTTAGTCTCAATCTGGCTAGACTGCAGATCATTTCTGCGCGTCAGAATGGAAATGTAAGGTATCTGACAAGACCAATACACCAAAGCGTTGAATTATACGTCATTCGCAGTCTTTCCAACTCCAACCGCCTTGACCGCCACCACGAAACGAACACCCACGGCTCAAAATTGTTCTAAATTTGCCTTTCTCCACCCCAGAATTCATCCACAATCAAGCTCTAAACAAGTAAATGAATATGGCCCAGATTGCTGATGCCGTAAAATACGGCCCTTATTCCGTCACCACCAAGACTTTGGGCGGGGCAGGGCGGTAATATCCTGACATTGACTGGCTAAATGACAGGCGCGTAGACATTTTGCTTGGATAGCGCGGTAGTGGCCACGAAGTCACCTGAGAGTGAGGCTAAGGATAAACCCTAAACAATAGGGGCCGGCACCTTTCTTTTACCCGAAACTTGAACGGCCTCTGCATTGTATATTGATAATGACTTCCATATCGTTTGGCGACCAGAATCAGGGGTTACAGGTGGGTACAAGTCACGGGCCCATATACTATACATCTGGTGAGTTTCTAAAAATGGGTCAAGATCAGAATCAAGGACTAATAGTGGTTTTCCGTCCTAGAGCAACCGGAACCCCGCCCAGAACCACTGTTAACCGTGCCGTTCCCGCATGATCCAGATTTTATCAGCCGCGATGAACTCCTCGGTCAAATCCACCAAAAATCCTCGATCACGGGGTCTAGAATAGTTCTCGTTGGCCTAGGCGGGGTTGGGTGAGGTCAAGCTAGCCCTTGGCGGTCCGTTCAAGACTGACTTTACCAAAGAAAATCTCGACTCGCCATTGAATACTGCCACCGAGTCCGGCAGGAATCACCTGACACCTGGGTTTTCTGGGTTCATGCGAGTAATGCGGCCCGCTGCGAGGAAAGCCTCCGCAGACTTGCCGACCGTGCTAAGATTCCCGGGCGCCAGGATCGCAACTCTAATATTTTCCAGCTCTTCGGGAACTGGTTGCAAGATGGGAAGATCGGAAAATGGATTCTGGTCCTTGATAATGTCGACGATGACGAGCTTCTTCGGGAACCATTAACTACACGGATAGAGGCCCAAGCAAACACCCCGAGGCATGCCCCAACGCAGCCACCGCTAAGGTACCTTCTCGAAAGCTCGAATGGGTCTATCATTATCACGAGCCGGAACAAAGCAGTAGCAATGGAAATCACCGGCCATAAGAAAAGTCTGATCGATGTGCAACCAATGAATAAGGCCGAGGCTTTAGGTCTCATGCAGAAGAAACTAGATTCATCTGCAGAGAGAGAATGTTTGGCTCAGCTAGTCGAAGAACTTGAGTTTATGCCACTCGCGATTGTGCAAGCGGCTAGCTACATCACCCACCGCTCACCCCGATGCTCGGTATCGCAATACCTCGAAAAGCTTCGGCGGAATGATCATCAAGCCACGAAACTTCTTAATCACGAGGGAAAGCACACCCATCGAGACTGGGAGGCAAAAAACTCAATTCTACTAACTTGGCAAATATCGTTCGACCATATTCGACAGATCAGGCAGTCTGCGGCTGATTTACTGTCTCTCATGAGCTTTTACGACTGGCAGGGGATCCCAGGGGATCTTCTACGGGTGCAAGACATAGATAGAAACCAAGAATCTTTAATTTCTCCGGAAAAGGTTATGGAGGCATCAAGTGAAGAGGATAGGGATTGCTCATCTGAACCCGACGAAGATGACGATTTCGAGAGCGATATTGCGATGCTCAGAGACTATTCTTTGATTACTTTAGGCGAACATAGCATGGTGTTCATAATGCATCGGCTAGTGCAGCTAACAGTACGCACATGGTTGAAAAGCTATGGTCAGTTGGAGGAGTGGAAAGAACGTTTCATTAACAAACTACATGATGAATTCCCGACTGGTGAATATGAAAATTGGGAGAGATGCCAGTCACTGTTTCCACATGTGAGGTCAGCCGTGTTACATCGACCGAAATCGCAAGGTTCACTCCGGAACTGGGCTGCGCTACTCTACAAAGGGGCGTGGTATGCGACAAAATGTGGTAGTATTTCGGTTGCAGAGGATATGGCAGCTATGTCAAGGAAGCAAAGAATGAAAATTGGCGGCGCCGAAGATGAAGACACCCTTGATAGCACTGCGATGTTAGCAGAAGCCTACCGACTAGAGGGGCGGTGGGAAGAGGCGGAGCAGCTCTTTGTGCAGGTCATGGAGACGAGCAAGACGAAGCTTGGTGTGGACCATCCTGCCACGCTGGCGAGCATGGCCAATTTAGCGTCGACGTTATGGAACCAGGGCCGATGGGAAGAGGCGGAGCAGCTCGAGGTGCAGGTCTTGGAGACTCGCAAGACGAAACTCGGCGCGGACCATCCATCTACCCTCACAAGCATGGCCAACCTAGCTTTCACGTGGGAATCTACAGGCCAGTATGCCAAAGCAATTGATTTGCTTCGAACCTGCGTGGTCAAGCAACAACGAGTTTTAGGCCTAGCTCACCCTCATACGAGGTCGAATGACAATACGTTGCTGGAATGGGAAACTGCGCACCTTATTATGAAGACATGAACCGTTCATCTTTGCTCTGTTTTCCTCGCATTGAGTTCGTCTCGCTATACTGTATTTCATTGTCTAAATTTTTGTACGATTCCCCCTAACAACCATGCATTTGACAATCCATTGTTTCTTACAAGTGTAAAGTAGCTAATTGTAACGGTGTTTTGAAACAACAGTACTGCGTAATTTTGGCGTAACGGCCCCTGCATCAATACTACCCGTGTAGGACTAGCGTGTTTTGGGTTAGGGTTCTAGAACCAATGCCCTGAAACGAGGAACGAGTGAAGGGGTTACTACCCTGCGCGAGCTGCCCGCAAAGTTTGGCTGCGTTGTCACTGTAAAATCGTCCCAAATTCTCGCCGCTGATTCGTCAATTTTCGCCGCCAAGACCTGCTCTATCCGTCGTAGCTGTTATGGTTCTAGGGTTCTAGGGCTTCATTCTACGCTTCTCTTTACGTTTCCCTTCTATGACTGGCCCGTCCTTGGTTGTAAAACTCTCTTCTTAGCTTAAGTTTAGCATTGCTGTTCACTTTCACGCTTACCGTCGCCGATTCGCTGACTTGTGGAATCCTCACTAGGCTTGGCTATCGCTGGTCCACGAGGCTCTATAGCTTCATCTGCACTGGTCGCAAGTTTACCTTTCGTACTTACCTCTCTTCTGCTCTATAGCTCTCTTCTTACCATAACCCACTACAAGTTGTTCCCACGCCTTGCTTCAATAACATGTGAGAGCACACGGAGTGCAGTCGGGCCTTTTGTTACAGTTACTTATCTTTATAGTCTGATTCGATTGTTTGGGCTATTCATAATTCGAATAGAGCCAATCGGCTTCGGCTGCTGTCTTCCGTAACTTTAAGTGCGCTATGACGTGCAGCCATAGCTCCTCGCACTCCCGCTATACCCGATATATTCGACTATTACCTCACGAAAGAAAGAGATTCCCTAGCTTAGCTCTTCTATGGGATTTTACTTCTATGTTTTATTCTGCCTAGTTTTAATATATGTCCCGCTCTTCAATCTTCTTGACTTTACGGATATGTTTTTGCATCTATGCTCGCCTAATCATCATATCCTACGCCGCACTTTACTACGTAACTTTGTATATATATAATTGGCTGTTCCTAATAGTTTGCAGTTTCTGTATGATTCCCTATAGGTGCATGTTTAGCACATACGACCATAGGGTGTGGAGAACAGGGCTTCCCGTCCGCTCAGCCGTACTTAAGCCACTCGCCGGCTAGTTAGTAGTATGGTGGGTGATCACATGCGAATCCTAGCTGTGTATGTTTTTCCTTTCCTTTTTGGAAGGTGAAAAATAAGAGCATTACTGTTTTGAGCGTTAGGTAGGTGTGGCTTCGTCTTCATGACGGATGCCCTCGTGGTCAATACCGCCACGATTTTCAACGTCGGTTTTTTCACATATTTTTGTATCCATACTCGTCCAATCATCACGCCCTACGCCGTACTTTGCTTCACAACTGGTATGCATATAATTGGCTGATTATAGGACATACGTGTGTACCTTTCCGGTGCCTTATCCAAACTAAACGTTCGACTTCCATGTTATCACTCAATTTACGATTCACTTTTCGTACTTGTTTCGTTTCAGGGCCACAGCGTGCGACAGCGCGCGTCACCAGTCTTCTTGCGTAGAGCATGGAAGCCAATTTCGAATATAGCTGTATGAACTGGGTATGAGTTTAAACCATATTTACTCCATCACTAGATCAAACTAACTCATTACCGTCAGGGCATCTATGCTCGCAACTTCCAGCCTCAGGATATCCCTGCCGAGAACTGACCCATGTTCACTACGCATTTGCCAATGCCCGAACTTCTGGTGAGGTGGTCCTGTCGGATACTTGGTCGGACACCGACAAGCACTACTCCACTGATTCATCGGCTGATACCGGAAACAATGTCTATGGCTGTATCAAAAAGCTGTTCCTACTTAAGAAGAAAAATCACAACCTTAAGTTTCTTTTGTCGATTGGAGGCTGGTCCTATTCTTCCAACCTCAGAACGGCCTTTGAGACTGAGGGGGGACGCCAGAAGTGTGCTGACAGTTTCGTCGAGCTGCTGAAGAACTTGGGTTTTGACGGTATTGATGTTGATTTTGAAGTGAGTTTGCTATCTTGTTCACGGTATTTGATGCTGATATCAGATAGTATCCTTCCGATTATAATGAAGCGGACCAATTTGTTGATACCCTACGCCGTCTTCGTGAGGTAATTTCATGCTTCTCTTATTGATGGCTCTGCTAACACTAAACCTTTTCAGGCCTTGGATTTGTACAGCATCCAACGCAGGTGGATGCCATTTCTTGCTCACTACTGCATCCCATGCCGGTATGTGTCGGGTTCTTTCAAACATCTTGGCAAAGCTAATCCAAATTCCAGACCCTGTCAACTACCAGAGAGAGCATCTTGTCCAGATGGATCAGTACCTTGTCTTTTGGAACCTGATGGCCTACGATTACGCCGGAAGCTGGGACACCGTTGCCTGCCAGGCCGCCAACCTCCACGCATCCAAAAGCAACCTAGCCAGCACCCCTTCAACACGGACCAAGCGATCGACTAGTACACCTCGCACGGAGTGGCCTCTTACAAGATTGTCCTAGGTATGCCTCTGTACGGCTGAGCCTTCACTGATACCCACGGTCCTGGCCAGCCTTATAACGGTATTGGTATTGGTAGCTGGGAAAAAGGTGTACGGGACTACAGAGCCCTACCTCAGCAGGGCTGTGCGGTCACAAATAGGGATCAGGAAGCTGCTAGCTACTGCTACAATTCGGGCTCGCGTTTGTTCATCAGCTATGATACCCCTGAGATTGCGCGTAAGAAGGGTGAGTACATAAAGTCCAAGGGTCTTGGTGGTGGTATGTGGTGGGAGCTCAGTGGCGACAAGAAAGGCGATGACAGTTTAGTCACCATGGTATGTTTCATCATATCCCACATTTGATCATCTCACTAACTTCGGATTCTGCAGGTTGTGAATACTGTTGGAGGCACTGGGGCTCTGGACAAGAGCGAGAATCTGCTGAGCTAACCTGCCTCCAAATACGACAATCTGAACGCTGGCTTCTAATCTTTTCTATAATCTTCTGGTTAGTCCGTAGGACATACTTTCGCTAACCCATGGAGTGGGAATTCGTGACCTTTACATTATGGAGGTTACCTATCGGAGTACTAGAACTAGTCAAAGGTTTCTCTTGCCTTATTGTAACTACAAAATTTCATTGGTGCGTGAAGCGCCAATATGGCAGGCGTTGTAGTTGGCTGGAAGCCATCTTGCTCAGCTGTTGGTAGCAGAGGTGCCCAACAGCTCCTAATTGTCAAGTGTGCGATTGAGCCGAAAGCTGCGAGCAACGACACGCAACGACACGGTTTGGCATATTTGTCTAATTAAGGGTGCACAAGCGTAAACTCCGTCCAAGCATCGCTTTCACCTGCGCAATTTGGTGTTTCCCGGGCTTTGGCAAACCAACACTAATTTCACGTGTTCAGCCTGCATGTCAGGTAAACAGTAAAAAGAGACCACTGAGAAAGCCCAACAAAGAAACGCTGGGCAAAGGTACCGTCAACGATAAATGGTCAAACGGTCAACAACAAATGGTTAAGATCAAGCGGTTAAGAGCAAAGTAAAGAATGAAGAGCGGCAGACTGCCCAACCTCCAGACGGTTCATTTGCTTCGCCGCCTTTCTGAAGATCGATTCACTAGCACTGAATATACTTGATGGATATGAAATATTGGGCAAATGATGCATGGATAAAACGCAGTTCGCTGGACTGCGGCAGACACCCGCATTTTAGTGAAGGAGGGAAGATCGTTGCTTGAATGTAAGTTTTTAAAGATTTACATTCCTTGGACGTTTAATAAAGTTCCACTGGGTGTCTCTGACCTTTATACAGGTGTTTCCATTGCCACTTACCGCAATAATCTTACCTCCCTCATAGCAAAGCTCTTCCTATTTACTTCTCTATCCCACCATATATATGCCCAGGTCAAGTCTGTCATGAAAAGGATGGCTTCTCATAAAAGGCCGGCCACCCTCTCGACTGAAGAAACCTACCTTGATGATCCCTGGAACGAGGTCAATAGTGAATGGGAGAAGACCACACAGGACCCAGTCAAGCGACGCACATTTGAAAGAGAGTGTATTGAAGATGATTTTACCAAGCAGTTTCAACTTGAAGGACGTTTCTGCTCGGTACCATGGTAAGCCACCACAGTCTCCCAAAAACCTATTTCAAGTCTCACAAGCCGTAAGAACCGAACCAGTACTATCATGTGTCATGCATGGAGCAAATATTTCCCGACCTGAGTACCTTGGTACAGCGGGGGATCTTGCAGATGGGAGGGGGTGTCAACCAGCTGACTGAGGCCAGCTGGCAAGTATCACGCTTTCACAACGCCATTGAAGATTGGTTCCGCTATAATGGCCGCACTTTTGACGTGAAGATATACGATCGATTCCATAGAGAGCATGCTGAGTGGGACCAAAAAGCCAGCACAATCGAGATCAACCATCAACTCGGGGCTCGCGGGGGTAGTTCCAAGGATTGTGAGAAGTGTGAAGAAGTACCGGATGAACCGCTGAGGAGAGACTATTTTCCTGAAGAACCTCGTAACAGGTTACTGAGTGAAGTTCTCGCCTCTGTGATCGGTGTGCGACAGTTGGATGGAGTGGATGGAAATTTAAATGCTCGCCGTGGTAAGAAGATCCTGCGCAGGTAAAACAATGCTTCGTTGAACATATTATGGTTCTGATTCTATTGTAATGATTTTTCATTGGATTTATATTGGGGTACGGGTGGTAATTCTCTTTAGCTCGGCGGACGGAGAATTTCCTGGCAGCGATCCTAGGGGATGTCAGAGTATTAGGAGCTGCCATGATAGAAGACCTTACATTGCTAATGTCAACTTACCATAAACACTGAGTAAATATGTTGTGCCGAGGTCTTGGCGTATCGGCCATTGAGCAGGCCAACGTTGTTTATCTTGCTTTATACAGTAAAATGTCACTCACACACTTTCTCATCTACGATAAAATCATCTCTTTCCGCTGTGGCGAGGATGGTCAACCCAGTAGACACGCATATTTTGTAGCTGCTAATGGATTCGGACTAGGTGGTATGACTTACTCGTTAGGGAATCCAGGAAACTTGAGTTGCAACGTGTCGCGCCGAATGGCTAAGTGGTTAAGAAGTGGTTAAGAAGTGGTTAAGAAGTTGTTGAAATATCCCAGTTGCTGAGATGATAATGAGGCTGGGATCACGTGCATACACATATACCTGTTCACCAGCCTACTTGTATCTTAGACAACATGCAACACAACACAAAATCAACTCCCCTCAATAACATGAACACTGAAGCATCACTTAATAATCAACACGGTTAACAACAAACGGTTAACAACAAACGGTTAACAACAAACGGTTAACAACAAACGGTTAACAACAAACGTTAACAATAATCGGTACAATAAACGGTTAACAACAAAAGGCTAATTGATGCAGCGGTAGTCCTGAATGACGTTAGAAATTTATCCAAGGATGGTGGTACATGCTCTTGGTTCTCCCCCCCCAGATTAGTTCGACCGATGCAAGACCACATTTCACCGAACGAGTGGGCTACAGTCCGGTTTTGCCCGCGCCCCGGGCAATCAACATTTCAAGAAAAAGGAAAAGGTGAAAACATCTGATAGAAATACTGGCATTGCGGGAATCTCTGCATAAATTTACTGAGCCAGTAACTGAAATCTGCAGCGTGCAACCATTCTTCCTCAAATTTTCAACAACAATGTATAGAATTTTGAAGCGGCAATACATACTATCTTTCCTCTATCGATCGATTCGCAAATCTCGGTCATTGGCAGAACAATGCCCATCGTCATCTTGTGATGCATGCAGCAAATTATCCAAGCGCACAGATGTGAGTACCAATAACAATGTTTTATCCTCCACTATAATGATATTGACGCCCTAAAGTTAAGCCCTGCAACTGTACCTCGGGAATCCCCGGGTGCAATGATGGACTCTCTGTTGCAGGGCTATCTTCCCAAGTTCAAGCCACATCCTCTGGGGTGGGAGGTAGAGTCTCTTATGTCCTTGAGCCCTGCACAACAGATGTGCTACTATAATGGGAAACTCTTTGGCGGATATATTGCTCTGTTGATGGACCAAATTCTTGCAGATTCCTGTAAGAATGCGGTGACAGCCACCTTGAACACGTCCTACCTCTAATCGGTCCCACTAACGGCGCCGATACTACTTCGTGTATGGCCCGATAGGGTTGAAGGTCGCAAGATTTACTTAAAAGGATCTCTCCAGATCCTAGGAAAGACTTCGCAAAATTGGGTTGACGCGATTAAAACGGAAGCTTTGTTTATAAGGCTAAAAGATTGGGAATAATGATCAACGTTTTGCATCATATCATGTATCCACTTAGCATGCTCAGTTTGGCTTACTTGTTTGGGAAGTCGTGATCTACGCAACAATGAAGCCTTCTAGTACTATATTAAAGAACTATTTACTTATTTCTAGCGTGGGGTTAGAGTTACTATTATCTTTGCGTGTGTGTTAGCGACTCTACTGTAAGGCCTCCGCATTAATTGTCGTCTATTTATATTATTAACTGATCGGCGTATCCTTAGATTGTTTCGGAATCATATATCTGTCCTACCGCTAATCCCTAACTACGATACTAAATGTAAAGTTATATGCGGGCGTTAAACGCCGGGTCTGTGAAGTCTAGGCCGAGGTTGTCTATCGTTTCTAATAGATTATCGACAGATATTTTCTATACCAAATAGAACCTTGTAAGCGTCGTAGATACCTTTTTAATCAACTTTAAGAGACAGCTTACAAGGACTATATCTTCTATATCCTCGAGTGAGAAACGCGTTAACTTGTTGACTGACTCTTGACTTTAAATAAAGTCTTTTATCTATCTGTCAATAGCGCTTAGATCCCATTAGCCATTAGCGAATTTTAAATATGAGTATTGCTTGGTTGTATATATGATTATTCGTTCGATGGCGGCGAGAGAACGATCGTATCCTCGACGTAGAAGCAGGCCCTGGACCGACTTGGGACGGATGTATCGGGCCACGAAGTAGATCGTGATCAGAATTTCCTCATTCGACTAGTTTAACATGATAAACCCATTTTTCACCCTCGTAGGTGCTTCCCGCTCGGCTAATTTATACGGTTTCTTAAGTGGCAAAAGCCTCTTCAATAAAGGCAGTTTAATAAGGGCTAGTGCTTCAGCAATCAGAAGAATGGAGGGCTTGCAATGAACTTTCAGCCTACCTTGCTATACTGCATAGGTTATAGTGTAATATTACGACGGCAAAGACGACCGATCCAATTGTCCTCACTTGCTCCTAGAAAATCCTATTCATTCAGAGAAACCGTTTCTTCCTCAACAACGACTTGTAGACCCGACTTATTTCCTACTCGTTGAGATGCTTGTCTATATTCATGTTTAGCTTTAACACTTCGTCCGCCATTAGGCGTTTTAACGATTCCGATCTATTCCTAGTCTAGCATATAGGCTCCGTGACGTAGATATTTAGTGGCTTATTATTCGACGGAAGGCCAGGATCCATCATAGTACCCTCCCTTACTTTAAGTTTAGGTAGTATTAGCAAAAGCCCGTTACACGGCCGACGCCCTGGTCTAGAATAGGGCTCACTAGCGCTAGCTTTAGTATCTATCTCTAGATAACGAAAAGCAGTAGTTAAGAAGCTGCATTAGAGAGCCTACTATATACATTACCGCATTGCACTCAGAGAAACTGACCGCTGTGGACACGCTAACGGGCTGGTATCGCATCAAATAAAATCTCTTTCTACAAACTAGCTTGAAGACTAAAAGCTTCGTAAATAAACCTTGATATCCCTATGATTGCGTTCCGTGGCGATAGTATATGCTGTCTGGCCATTCGAATCTTTCAGTCGCTTTTTAATACCACGCTGATTGGCCAACAAATATATAATCTCATAATGCCTATTAGCCGTAGCCCACTAGAAAGATATCCTCTTCTAATCATCCATCGCATTCATATTTATATCGGGATGCTCCAATAACATTCTGGTAACTTCAAGCCTACCTTGAGCTGACGCGAATATAAGCGTAGTAAAGGAGTGACAGCCTTGGTCATTAACCAATAAAGTCTCTTTATAGCTTAGAAGGAGGCTGACAATATTAATATGCTCTATAATTATTACGACTTGAAGTGGCGACGTCCCCGATAGGCTTTTCTGGTTAATATCGGCTGAATTTTTAAGGAGAAATTCCACCATTGAATATTGTCCTACGCGACATGCCGACCAAAGTGGCGGTAATGCATCGGTAGATTGAGGGCTTATATAAAGCTCCGGCTGTCGGAAGAGAAGTTTGACCAAGACTAACGAGCTATTTATAGCAGCCTTTGCTAAAGGTATTTAGCCCAATCTGTCAGCGCAATTTAGGTCTAGACTTGGTTATTGTAAGAGAAGCCGAGTCAGCTTTGTATCGGAATTTTCCACCGCATACCAGATTGCGGTACGTCCATTCTCATCTTGACAGTTTAGGTCGGTGTATGAACTTAAAAGTAAGGCTTCAATGATAAGAAGTCTTTTCTTGAAGGGGAGAAATCGACCGTATCCTTTAACGGCTAGAAGCAACGGAGTTTCCTTACGGTTATTAAAACAGTTAACATCAACTCGCGGATTTCGTATAAGTATTTGAATTGCTCCGTAGTCGCCGATTTCTACCGCTATATATAGTGGGGTTTGGCCATGATGATCGCGGATGTTGACATCTGTCCGCTTATCAGACAAGAGAAGTTAGAAGATATACGTTTGGCGACAAGTCAGCGCGACTGTAATGGGCGCATTTCTATCTAGGGATTGGTTATTGATATCAATTTTCGGCATATTGATGAGTCGTTCGACAATTTTGATGCTTCCGTGCAGAACTGCGATCGAGAAGGCACTTTCTCCTAAAATATCACACTATATGACATTCACTGAATGATGGCTTAATAGCAAATTAATAGCGTCTACGTACCGTAACTATATAGCCAATATGAGAGGTGTAAAGCCCGAATATTTTTCGTTGATGTCTGCCTTATCCTAACCTAGAGAATGCTAGAGGATGCCTAAGCTTCTATGTTCGATCGCCCAGTGAATTGGCGGGGAACCTTGAAAGTCTATGCAATCAAAGAGGCTTTTTCTGAAGATAGCGTTGGATGCTCGAGATGTGAGACAAAGACTCCGAATATCCTTTTTGTCGATCGACTTGCTAATCCAAAGAAGAATTTCTAGTGGAAGCCCCAAAAGCGGCATCTTGGCCAAGTTTATAGAACGCGTAGGCAACGACTACCTAAGCAGATGGTAATAAAAATAGGGCTAGAGTAATAATTCAAAGAGGAAGTCTGTCACCTCCGACAGTTGACTGAGAAGCTTAGGAGACGCAGTTCTTTAAGGCGGTCGCTTCTATTTAACTGGCTCTGAGTGCATATTGTTGAAGCCACTACAATAAATAACGATATCATGATACGGATTTACTGAAAATGGCTGTCGAGTCACCAGCTTCTAGGATCGTGATACTTGCTCCTAGGGCCACGCGACCGGTTCCTAGGAGCCCTAAGGATCCTGGGATACGGCTATAGTGTTCCTAGGAAACACCTGCCCATTCCTGGGAGCTATGCATCGTAACTAGATCACCCCTCAAGTAGACCTAAAGCTTCTAAACTCCTAGGAACAGCTCTCTTACTATGAGCCCGCGTAAGTCCCGGGAACATATATCTATTGGTAAAAAGGCATCAATATAATTGTATTTAGGCGAGGAACCCTTTCTTTCTTTAATGGCTAAGGGGGACGGGTATCCCCATCTTAAGAGGTCTGCTACTAGGGTTCAGATTCGGCTATAATAGATCAACTGCTATGATACACCTAAGTCTACGTAGGATTGAATAATTGTTATTTTAAAAAGAGAAACTGAGTAAGTCATATTCAAAATATCAAGTAAGAAACAAAGAGGCCGGCAAAAATAATACTATACGGCGCGCGGTATCTTACGGAAACATGCTGGTTTTATATATCGAAAATATTACAATACTTCCAAGTATTGTGGCTTGTCTATATCATAGGGTGGCTATATAGGTTAATTATTACCTCGCAGAGAAATACAGGCGAATAGCTATGACAAAGCCCATAATTATCCAGATAGTATCAGAACATAGTAAAACAATTAATCAAGTCATTTAGGCGGTTGCACTTTTTTAGACTCGTTATATATTATCTCAATTCATACTAAATGCGGACTGTTAGTGCTCAATCGGAAACGTCCTATCTTATGAAAATATCTATTTGCCTGGCAATGGTGGTTATTTCAGTCGACGCTAAGCTTCCGGAATCGAAAGTTGACCAAGTCTGACGGGTTAGACTGGGGGCCTTTTAGCCGTCCGTCTACTGAAGTAGGCTTAATACTCAGGCACTTTAACAGATGTTCGGTTATATTTGGTCTTAGCGCTCATTAGAAGCTTCTTGTATTTAGGTCTCTTCCACGTAAATAACTGGTTCATGATACTATGCAGGCTCCTCTCGCTCGATTTCGGCTGAGTGGCTTATTCCTTATAGTGCTCGAAGAGGTGCTGATCGTGTAAGTATGGCGAAGAACGTCTTTGGATTTTGGTGAGACCTAGTGCTTCTTGCTGTACTATCGTCGTTTATCGGAAACCGAAAAAAGAATGATATTGGCGTCGAAGCTTCACTTAAGTGGGAAGAGAGGTGGAGAAAAGCCTTCACCTTATAAGTTTGGAACTTCGATAGGGAAACCAAATCCCAGGGGGCTATACATGTCCGGATTTGGCGGAAGGTGCGATGGCCTATGGTGCAAGCCCTTTGAAAGGCTGCCGGCATCTGGCGGGTTCCTGCAATAAGGGCCGGTGAGATTTCATATAACAACAGCTGCTGATCTCTCTAGCATTTAATAATATTATTTTGAAGTTTCGATATAAAGACTAGGATCCGAAACCTTAGAGAGATATTAGTCCATATTTAAAGGCTTGTTAAGGTTATTATCTCCTTAAAGCAAGCTTTTCTCAGCCTCTTGCCGTATTTCCGTATTTCTCCTTAACTGTAAGGTAAAGAACCGTTTTTATAGGTTAATTACTAGCTACTACTCTTAGTCAAAAAAGGGGTACGATATAACAAATAATAGAAACTAAAATTAAAACGATATTGTGCCATACTTTCACCGTGCCTTAGAAGCTCTCACCTAAAGGAAATATGATGTGTCGAGATGATCGAGAATGATATAGTATAGGTAAGAGTCCTTCCAAAACATCTCGAGATTGCTGCAGCTCTATGGTCTGCCCTTACTATCATAAGGGATGCGCTTAGTGCTAGTTGCCTTTCTGAACTTGAACATTGCTCACAATTTGTTGTTCTCTATAGCTAACGCTGCGCTTGTCTTCTACTGGTGAAGAGAATCATTCGGCCGAAATACACAATAGGGACTCCGAACTTTACGTATAACATAGAGGTTTCCACACATATGTAGCCGTGCTTCTATGTCACAGAGAATCAAGAGCATCCCCGTTCGATCGACTCCTGTATAATAATGTCAGCCATGTGTTCAGGCAACTTCTCGTGGGTATACTGGGATATAAGTCCCTTGCCCACGATAGCGTTGGATGTCATGACCAGGCCTGCTGGGGATCTGATTGACCCAGTGCTAATGACACCCAGTCTAGATTAGTATCAGCGGAAGACAATCGACGACATGGCCCTATTAATTTTGAAGCGTCGATTTTTTTTTGGGTAGCTTTGAGCCTCCGAGGGGCGCAGACGCTCTACTGCGCGGCTTGAGAATTGGTGATACTGATAAGCTTGGCATTAAAAAGGGAGGGGAGGGAAAAATGACAATCTAATGTACGATCAGTTGAGGCGGATCAACGAGTCAATTAAGGCTGAACTTACAGTGTTTGCCTTTGGTTAAGGATGGATGGCAGAGATACGATAAAATCATTATTATGGGAGGACTGGTTTGATATATCTCCATTTTTATAGTGACATTACTTCAGAGAGAAACGTGAGAAAGGTGGGGATTCCTGGGAGCTAGCCTTATATCTCAAAGTAGATGGCTGGCTGAAATAAAATACCCTATAAGCCGCAGGAGTATCAATGCACTCTAGTAGTCTAGTAGGTTCCTAGGAGCGCATGACGGGCCACCAATCCTATCCACCCATGGCGAAAATATTTGACGTTATACGCTCAGGAAGGGGCTTCAAATATACGCGCGCATTAGAAAGAAGTAAAGAACTAATCCATCTTCGCAACCCGCTAAACATGAATCCCATCAGTTAGTCTTGTTACGGGGCAAGATAGTAGACATTCAAAGTAAATCCGCTCATTCGCCATTGCCCTGACAGAGATCCATCGTGGGGCGAAATAAACGAGTGATCCTAGGAGCAAAGCCAGAACTGGGAGACCGATGGGGTCAAGAGCGAACGGTCGCATTAACGACGCCAGTCCTTTTTTGATGGGAGTATTAGGGCGATCAAGAGAAGAGTTGCACGTGATGAAACTAGCGTGTTGTGTTTTATTGATGTAGCTTACTCAGGCCGCTCATGCCGATGCTCAGCTCATGCTCTGTGAGCGAATCAGGGCACTCAGATGATGATCAGTGAGTGGATCCAGGTGCTCAGCTGATTATCAGGTGATGCTCAGTGAGCAGATCAGAGTGCTTATGTAATACTCAGTGAGCGCATCAGGGCGCTCAGGGGCGTGCTGGGATTTACTCAGTGAGCAAAAAGCGGCAAGGTCTGAGCACTAATACGGAAAGAGAATGCCAAGAAGTGGCAGAGGAAATCAAGTACATAGGTAGTTTACTCGCTCACATAATTTTCGAACTTTCGAAATTCGCTCGATGCAAGCACAGATGAAGCGGAGGGCCTTAATTTCGGATCAGGTACCAGAATGAATCGAAGAAGATCTCTTAACTGCTGCGGCATCTCCGCCTTTTTTGTCTCTTCATCCAGAGATAGGATCGCTTGTAGTTCTGGCACTTCACTTAAAGATCGGGCAGATTCCACTGCAACTTTAAGGACGTCCGTTTCAGGTGTCGAAATCTCCCAGTAGGCAAAGAGCCGCTGTATCTTTGCCATAGACCAAGCGTCGTTAAGCAAAAGAAGGGGGCTGTCCCATGCCCCCAACACACCGGGTTTGATCCAGCAAAGTAGCATCGCGGCAACAGCCCAGACCTGCGATAGCTCAGTGCACGCTTTGCCTAGGAAGACTTCACGGGCACGCATAGCATATGGTTGGAATAAATTCGCCGACCGGGACAACTATAAACGTTTTAGTAAAGACATTTCTCGTACCTATATTAATACTTGCTCACCGAGACCTAAGTCCGCTACTTTGGCAATGATAGGGTTAGTCTGGATACCGGAAAGTAGGATATTAGCGGGTTTATAGTCTAGAGTATGTAATTAGCAAATGTCAGCTCTTTTAAAGACCAGGTACTCTACCTGTATTCATATATTCGTAGTTCTCGAGAACGACACAACTTGTGAGCGCTGCTCTCAAAAAGATCGGATAAGGGAGCAGATACGTATATCAGGACAGTATTTCAACTCTGCGAGAGTGGTGTCTAACCATTCTAAAGCGATAGTGCTCTCGTCGATTATATCATACATTTTCCGGAAACACTGGGCCGAGGCGACAAGAGGGCGGGGGTTCACGGATAAATACGAAAATAACGCATTCGTACTGGAAATCATGAAGGTTGGAAGATGTCGCTAATATTCAGTCAGACGTGGCCCGGGGGTTGTGTGCCTTTATCAACTGAGACCTGAAACCAGCCCCCAGCTCAAATGCCCCAACCAGAACAGCCGAGTTTGCAACGAGAATGGGCCAAGTTCCCAGAAAGGACTGATAAAGGCCCCGGTCCGCCCCGAACTGGTGTTTTTCTTGTAGCATCTAGCTATTCATGCAGACTCAAAATGCCCCGTGACAAGCTCCCATCAGTAGCCCCAGGCCGCAGTCGGACCAATTAAACAGGAAAGGGCTCCCGTCGCGTATCGCTGGTTTGAGAAACTGTCCTGAAACTGTCCGCCTGGAGTGCATTAGGAGTGGCCAAAGGATATTGACCAGAAATGAGAAGCCCATACACGAAGCCTTCGACCTAGCGGACAAAAACCACACGGATCCATAGAAACTACGCTAGGCGTGATTGTGGATATACACTTGCGCAAGATGTAGGCTCGGTGCCCTGTGCAGCACCCTTTGTGAATGACGATGGATATGCGTCTGGGGTTTAGTTTAGAGCATCCGACGCATGGATTCCAATAGTGGGTGACTGTGGGTCCGTGGATCCTGGCCCGCTTTAGCGGGCTAGGTGTGGGTTAGCTTAACGCTGACACAAGGATGCATCTTCGGGCTGCAATCAACATTCGATACGCGCGATGTAACAGGCTAGTCACAGTGAAGCCTGATGCACGCGATATCACGCTAAGTGTTTCTTTCCTATGTGCTTTAACACAGGCTACGTCTCGGGGTCTGCCCCAGTATTTATTTCTAATCGACATAAGTTAGTATTTGAGCTTGTACCCAGCTAGACTTCTCTCTACTATATACCTCTACATAAGCAGGATTCTCCAAGAAGCATCTATGCCAACAAGGTAGAGGACTCACGCACCTTCGCTCTCGATAAACGCCAGTCACACTAGTCATATACGTCTACGGAATAGTCTATAGTAAAGAGACGCGATATATAGATGCTTGCACGCATGAACACGTGGTGTAGTAGATGCCCAATTGACCAAGCTAGGATGTTACGTACGGAGAAAGCTTCACTCTCTTGGTCCTTCTTCTTCCCCTCCCGTCCCTCTTTTCGACGTCAATCCTATCTATTGATCCTTGCTTGTGCTTCCTTCCCAGTAGAAAATGAATGAGACTCCGGATAGTTTACAATATGCATTATTACAACGCGGTCTAGGAAATGTTCTGACTGGTACTGGTTTAGAGCTTAGTGATTATCTTCCGTCACTAGCATTCTAAGATACCCTACTCGTAGTAACATCGAGAGGTGTCCAACAAGCCCACTTCTCTACAGAATAGGTGTAGCAATAGCTATACAGCTACGTCATATCTAATATACCTGCATTAGATCATTTCGATGCCTAGACGGGAATTTCTGAAATGTCTATGGGCACTGTCCTCTGCTCCCACTTCATCAATACACCATTCAAGATGTCAAATCCTTATCCTGTATTTCCTACAAGACTAAGATACCGGGTGAGTCAGTTTACCATGCCACCTGGGCAGCCCTGGAGGAATTAAAATGGTTTGGTCTTTGGCATAGAGAAACATTCAAATCCCTGGAAGAATGTATGTTGTATGTAGCTGGTGACCCAGGTTGGGCAGAATCTTGCAAATTGCTTATATAATGTGTCACTACCGGGGCACTGCTACATTTTCGAATATCTCTTTCTTTTTGTTATTATTCGAGCTGTAAATATAAGAGCTATTCCAATTCCAGATTAGGAGTTATTAATATGTATTATCTTGTAGTTATATAGCAATTGTCAAGTATGGATGGACGAATGTGAATATTGTCCCAAATGCGGTCCCGCGCAGATCTCCCCAATTACTCTTCCCTCCCCTCAAACGTCCATTGGTTACTCGGCACTTTCGGCGCAAAACCTCATATCTCAGCTGGACTTACCTGGACAATAAGAAAGTTGAATTGCAATCTTAGGTCCTCTCCCCAACTTTGGAATTATCTGCCTTGACCCTACGCTAATCTGTCGCAGCCCATCATGTGCCCCGCAGACCAAACCGTCGCAACGAATAACAATGACCACTTGGTCCAGTCTGAGGACCCTGAGCACCCGGCCAACCTTATTCCCGAGCTCTGTCGCAAATTCTACAACTGGGGATGGGTTACCGGCACTGGAGGTGGTGTAAGCTTATACTTGGAAGGAGAAAAAATTGCAACGGTGCCCCGCTGATACAACAGTAGACCTCGATCCGCCAAGGTGACCACATCTTTATCGCCCCGTCTGGAGTCCAGAAGGAATTGATGCAGCCTCACAACATCTTCGTGCTCCAATGGCCCACCCCTAAATACCCTGCCTCGGACCGCAACTACATCCGCAAGCCCCTCAAGCTCAACCCCTCCGCTTGTACCCCGCTATTCCTGACTGCCTTTGAGCAAGGGGCTGGCTGCTGCATCCACACCCACTCGCAATGGGCGGTTTTAGTCACCCTGTTGGTGGAGCGGGAGAAGGGCCCTGACGCTTGCTTCGAGATCAGCAACATCGAGCAGATCAAGGGCATTCCCCGCGGTAAAGGAAAGGGCATGCTCGGATTCTTCGATACTTTGAAGATTCCCATTATTGAAAACACCGCCTTCGAGGAGGATCTCACCAGCGGTTTGGAGGCAGCTATGAACAAGTACCCAGACGCATACGCGGTGCTTGTCCGGAGACACGGAATGTAAGTGATAATAACCTCACTCCATGTGATATTGATGCCTATACTAATGTTGGTTCCACCTGCAGTTACGTCTGGGGTGATAACACTGCCAAGGCGAAGACTCAGTGTGAGAGTCTGGATTACATCTTCCAGCTGGCTGTAGAAATGCACAAGCTGGGCCTCCCGTGGGTCAAATAGATACTGCATGGTTTCTAACGACCTATTTTATGCGCGATGGTGATTTGAGCTGGGAAAACCGTAGATAGATTACCCCGACATTATGAAGCTCCAATTGAAATGATGTGACGTATTGCGACGTGGGACAGAGCGTCTGGGCAGAGATTATCGGGTAGTGATTGGGAAGAGTCGACTGGATTCAACATGAACATAAATAAATAGCAAAAGCAGTGCCAATTGCAAAGTAGTTGGACAAGTCAAAAGAGGTGGACTCCAAAGGCTCCAGGGCTGGAACCCGTGAGTGACTAAGGATGCGGATCAGCCTCCACTCCAACCAGCTCCCTCTCCAACTCCATACCGCACCCTTTAAGCTCCGATTGAACCAAAATCAGTATTAATTCGTTCATTCATCTTCTCACCGTTATCCCCTTCTCTTCGCTTCGATCTCATACCGGTAACAATGGATCTCGACTCTGGAGATTCCCCGTGGGGCGGTAGGCAGTCATGATACCACAGCTCTTTGAATCGCGGTCTGATTTATGATGCAGATGAGCCTTCACAGTTCAAGCCCAGCGATGACTCGTCCAAACCCAGCACTCAGGGAGGTGGTATGTATCCTTTGGCTTATCCGCTCTTTCCACGACCTCCCACTAAGCACACTACCATACAGCAGCTGCACAAACCCCCGCGTCAGACAGCTCGCCCGCCGTCCGCGTACCAGGAAGAAGAGGCCCCCGAGGCACACGCAAGATCAGCGCACAAGCCACTAAACTCGAATCCGTCGATGATTCCGTCGACCCTCTCGGTCCATTGGGAGAAGCGCCCGCCGAGGCCACCCCAACACCCACAGATGAGGCACCAGCACCGCCCCAGAAGGAGCCTTTCGCCGGACGTGGCGCGCGACCATTCTCCTCTGCCTCCCAAGCATCCAGCGGGGTCGGGGCAGCGGACTCGGCCAATGTGGAAGAGGAGAGCGCGATCTTCCGAGGACCCCCTCCCGTGCAGCCGCCGGCGCAACCGGATGGCCCGAAAAGACAAACGCAGCCTAGCATGAGCGTGGAACAGGCTGCGAAGCCGACTTTCCAGATCTACGTCGGGGATCCGCACAAAGTGGGAGACCTGACAAGTAGTCACATTGTTTATCAAGTTTCGACCAAGGTAATGGGACTCCACGCACATGAAACCTACAGACTGGGAAAGAAGAAGCTGACAGTAACTGGTATGGCTAGACGACATCTAAGGCCTATCGCCAACCCGAGTTCACCGTCAGCCGTCGCTACCGTGATTTCCTCTGGCTCTACAACTCCCTGCACGGCAGTAACCCGGGAGTGGTTGTTGCGCCTCCGCCAGAGAAGCAAGCGGTTGGCCGGTTCGATACCAACTTCGTAGAGTCGAGGAGAGCTGCTTTGGAACGAATGCTTAACAAGATTGCCAGCCATCCTATTCTTCAACATGATGGCGATCTGAAAATTTTCCTGGAAAGTGAAGCTTTCAACGTCGATGTTAAGAACAAGGAAAACCGAGAGCCCGATATTGGCCCAAGCAAGGGAATGCTGAGCTCCTTCGGTATCTCGGTTGGTGGAGGAACCAAATTTGTGGAACATGACGATGTAAGTGAATCGTTTTTAATACATCGGCCTCGCCTGCTCACATGTAGATAGTGGTTCCACGACCGAAAAATCTACTTGGATGCGTTGGAGAACCAGCTGAAGGCTCTATTGAAATCAATGGACACTGTGGTTCTCCAACGGAAGGGACTAGCTGAGGCCGCAGGCGACTTTTCGAGCTCATTGCATGCCTTATCTGCCGTCGAGCTGTCTCCCGCTCTCTCCAATCCACTGGAAGGCCTGTCGGAACTTCAATTGCGCATTCGCGAACTTTATGACCGACAGGCGCAGCAGGATGTTCTGACGCTTGGAATCACGATCGACGAATATATCCGTTTAATTGGAAGTGTCAAGATGGCTTTCACGCAGCGGCAAAAGGCTTTCCACACCTGGCATGCAGCAGAGTCCGATCTACAGAAGCGCAAGAATAACCAAGACAAGCTACTCCGCCAAGGAAAGACTCAGCAAGACCGCTTGAACCAAATCAGCGCCGACGTCGCAGATGCAGAGCGCAAAGTGCACCAGACGCGGCTGCTCTTCGAGGATATGGGCCGGCTTATGCGAAACGAGCTACAACGGTTTGAGAAGGAGAAGGTGGAGGACTTCAAGTCTGGCGTGGAAACCTTCCTTGAAAGTGCAGTCGAGGCTCAGAAAGAGGTAATTTCTTGCCAACTCTTGCGTGTTTATTCCATCCAGCTAACCCTAGCTACAGTTAATCGAACTCTGGGAGACATTCCTCCTGCGTCTAGATGCTGGCGAGGAGGGGCTCCCGTATTATGTACCTCCTGAGGCGAGCGATGCAGCTGCTCCGGCAGAGCCCACAGCGTCGGCCTCGGAATCGGGGCCACTGGCCGCTGAAGATGATGCTTGATATTTCTCCTGTCCTGGGTGAAAAAAGTGCTTTTTCACAACCCACTACTCGCACCGTTTTACCTCGTCTTTTGTATTCATTATGGGACATCCCTTTCGCGATGTTTGTTTATGCCATGCTGCAACTGATCACGATCCTCAGCAAGCCGATAAGCTTTGTGTTTTTTTTCTATTCCCGCTTCACTCCGAATACCACTGTTCGTGTACTGTAGCAAATAAATCCATTACCTATGTACCCTAGTCAGTTATTCTGTCTTGAATGCATACTTCCTCTGCCCAATATCCGGAGATTTGAGAAATAAATACTTTAAAGTCCCATAGAATCCGCATAGACTTGACAAATATTTAGCATGGATGAGAGAAAAGATGAATTCTTGGTATAATACAGCAGGCTCATACCAGACATATGTATATTGTACAAGATCAAAAACACAAAGCAAAATAAACAAAAAGAAAAGCAAAAGAAGATCCCAACTCCCATCCAAGCGGCCCAAACCAGACAACCTGATTTAATCCGGGAAAATCCAAAAAGCCCACTATTTCTTGCCAGAGGGCTTGAAAGGCTTCTTCTCAGGCGGAGGCGGCGCCTCATTCTGCCCGAAAGCACTAATCAAATCAAGCAAGTTATCCTCCTCTTCCTGATCCTCCTTAGCCTGAGCCTTCGCATCCGCCTCAGCCTTCTTAGCAGCAGCAGGGTCCTTAGCCGTCTCCTCTTCAGCAACAGGCGCGCTGGCATCATAGCTGCGACCGAATCTGGCACGGAAAGCCGCGAGACGACCGGCCTCGTCTTCCTCGACGTTCATCAGCTTGCTGCTGGACGGGTTCCAGAGGAGGGAGTTGCGCGTGTCGCGGGTGGAGCGGTAGATCGGGGCTGGCGAGGTCGTGCGGTGCGTGAACGTGCTGCCGTCGGAGAGGGTGATGAGTTGTGTGAAGGTGTAGGGGCGCTTGGGGCGGCGGAGGAGAGTTGCGTGTCGGCATTGCGAGCAGATGAAGGTTGTGCTGCTCGATTGCGTGGGTAGTCTTGTAGGGAGGATGGTGGTTGTTGAGTTGGTGATTGTGGCCGCGGTGCGGCGGAGGGAGGTGTGCATTGACATGTTGGATTGGGTTATTTCGGTAATGCCAATGTAAATAATAACAGGATTGTCGAGGTGGGAGGAAGATGCGGCCGCAATGCTATCGGGGATGTTGCGGAGGTTGCGAAGTTGATGCTATAGCAGAGAAATTATCGCGGGTTATGTAAGCGGGTCTGTTCCTTTCGGGATTTTCTTAACTTGCATGTTTCGCATGACTTCATATTGCTCCATATCTCTGTGAGTCTCTCTTATTTTCGGGGATTTAGACATGAATTGGCAGTGTCTGGATATCTGTGATATTGTGTCCTGCGTGATTCCCTGAGCGCCTTTTCAAAGCTCCGTCAATTCCTGGCGGGATGAAGCTCGCCTTTCCAGTCGCGCATGGGACTGCTCGGACAGGACTCGGAGGTAGGTTGTCATGATGTATTTCGAAGTATTTCCGTGGTACTAATGTGAGCCATTAGAACTACCATGCATTAAGAACTATTCACTCCCGTTCCTGGGAACATCTCTCTCCCTCCGAACCTCTCCGCATGTACCATATACCCAACACCGATCACGATACGATCAACGACGATATACCAGCAATGCCACAGCCTCTTTAAAAGAAAATAATTGCACAGGGAAGACCAATGCCTCATCCCGTGCAGGCAACGTACCACAACCATCAACACCCTCGACATCTATATCCGACCAAGTCCGCCTCCTCATGCGCCGAGTCCCCTACCCCGTCGCAATTATAACGGCAACTGATCCCTCCGGTCCAGAAAACACAACCTCCTTCCGCGGTATGACCGTCTCTTCCTTCAGCACCGTCACCCTCACCCCGGACCCTGTGATCTCCTTCAATGTGCGTCGCCCATCAGAGACATTGAATGCGTTACTTGCTTCGCGCCGGTTTCTGGTGCATTTGCTTGCACCGGGTCCGGCAACTGCTACTCTGGCCAGGGATTTCTCTAAGGGGAACGTCACCCTCGCTGCTATGTTGAGAGGACATGGGGAATTTGAGTTCGCGGCTTTGCCTACTAAGAACGAGGAGGGACATCCTCAAAGACCGCTCCCTATTCTTAAGCGGAGGCCGGAAGCGGTAGCTGCAAATGATGGTGTTGACTTTCCTTTTGTTTTTGAATGTACACTACATCCGCAGAAGATTGATGTGCAGGATCACTCAATTGTGCTGGGTACTGTTGTTCGGGCGATCGAGGGCTCTGAGTCTGTTTCGGCACAGGGGCAGGATGACAAGGTCTTGGATGAGCATTCGCCTGGGCGGCTTTGTTTGACGTATGCAAATACCAAGTTCTGGAAGATGGGGGGTGAGCTTTGAGCTTGGATACATGTAGTTGTCTGGCGTGTCTGGTTTCATCTGAGCGATGGATGAAGAATGCTTCGTCGCTTATGCCTTCCGACAAAGCACTGTATATATACTTGGGAATACGGCGTTTGGTTGTATATAGACTTTCAATTAGACATATGGTATCACAGCCAATTTCAACGGCCTACCTGCTATATGATCCTACAGGAGACATGGAGGGATGAAGATGAGAAATGCTTTCATGATATTGATGCGTCTACGCTTTTTGTGAGGGAGATATACAAGAACCGAGTATAGAACACTTTTGTTTTTCGGTTTTAGGAACAGAGCTGCCATGTATCTCACTCCGATCGAATCCATACAGTTGCTATCTCATCGCGAGATGCGTGCCACACTACCACAATGACCCAAGAAACTAGGAGTCATCACAATGCAGGCCGACGAGAAAGAGATTGACTAGCACGAGGCGGTAACCCAACCGGACGGAACCAAAAGCACGGACGCACAAAACTTGAGGCCACTTCTCGAAAGACAAGCATGGAATTGAGCTCGAGCACCGGTTTGAGAGCGCCGCTAGGCATGGGACCACAGAAGCATGTACCGAGAACTAGTCTCGAGACGAGTGCGGACTGCCCGTCCCACTGCCACTGCCACCACTGCCACTACCGGTGCCACTACCTCGACTTACTGCTCGCTGGAAAGGACTCAAAACCCGACGACCACCATGATGCAGGAAACCGTTTCCGTCAGACCCAGGCCGAGGCTTGGTCTCACCGAGCAATTCCGACAGGTCAAGCTGGAGAGGCGGCAAGCGGTTCGTGTCCAAGAAGTCAGAGCCGTATTGGCTGCTGCGAGTGGAGCGGTTGGAGAACGAACGGTCTCGGTTGTTGATGTCTGAGGCGAAGTATGAGCTCGCGTTGCCGATGGGAGAGGTTGGGAACTGTGGGAGGAAGGGAAGGTCCTGCGATGGGCTAGTTGGATTTGACGGCATTTCGTGAACCGGAGAAGACGAAATTTGTAGTGGACTAGACCTCGCAGGAAAGCTGAGGCCCCCAGCAGAGATCGAGCGCTAGGTGCAGAGGTCGTGGATGCGTTGAACGACGGACCACTGGTCTCGGGCAGAGGATTGGTGCCTGGCAAGTTGCCTTCGGGGGTGAGAGGACCAGACTCGAGGAGCATCTGCTGCTGTTGTTGCTGAATGGATTGCTCAATTGCAGATGCCTGCTGCCAGAGTTGACTTGTGCGCAGCTGGAAGTCCTGCACAGATTGGCTGATGCTCCCAAATTGCTCATGGAAATTGCTCTCCATCTTTGACTGGTCCTGCTCTCTGGCAAATTGTTCAGCAGCCCGACGTTCTCTCTCATTCAACCCTTGTGCATTCGCCGAGATGATGCGCTCATACTGCTCGTTCACCCGGGTGCGGCGACCCTGGAGACGCTCGCGCTTCTGGATGGCCTGAGACAATTCCAACTCCAGCGCCGCCACCTGCTGAGCTGCAGCTGTTCGAGCAGCAGCAACCTCTTCCTTAGTTGAATTGAAAAGTTCCACCTCACGTTCGAAATCTGCTTTGTGCGCCGACCATTCTTCCATCTCCTCCTCAGGGACATTTTCCATGGTGTCGAGTTGTATCTCCAGAACTGCAGTAGCCTCTTCGGTTTGCCGGATGTTTCGTTCTAGTTGAAGCGAACGCTGCTTTTGGCGATTCTCGTCATTTCCACTGTGGAGGCGAGTATTGAAGTTCTCAAGTTCTTTCCGGATTTTCGAGATAACCGCTTTGTGGTCGTTCTTCGTCTTTTTGAGGCGGTTGCGCTTTTCATTCAACTTGGATTCCGCATTGCCGATGGAGTTCTTGAGCGTCGTTGTGGGGGATGATGGTCGGTAGGTGGGTTGTGGGGGTGTCGATACCGCGGAAATGACTGTTCGAACAATGAGCTTGTTGAATTCGAAATGTTGTTATTCAGAGAGAACTTACCTTGCTCTGTGTCAGCCGTTGTAGGCGTCTTGACACTCATGACACAGATTTCCTCGTCGGTATCGCTTCGTACAAATGCACATGTGTAGGCGCAGTTGGGAGCAAGTCCAGCAATCTCGCCCCGCCATTGGACAACGCTCGGCCCCTTGGCATCCGAAACCCTGCATATCGAAGCGGTAGCCCAGAGGGCACCGTTGACGCAGACGTAAAACGGTTCCATATCTCCTCCCAAACGGCCAGCTTCAAAGGAACCCGACACAGCGGGGTCATCGGTAAAATCACCTGCGGCAAATTTGATCGAAGAGCTATCCACATCCGTAATCCATATTAACCCGTCGTCGAGAGAAACACCCTGCAGATCCTCCTCCGTCATTGTGAGATTGCGGGCTGTCTTAGAAATAGCCCGTGAATGTTCATATTCCCTCATCACCGTAACCTTTGTACTGGCAAGCGCAGCCCAGAAGGGCTGCCGGCTCCGAACTTGATTGGCTTGTCGTCTGCGTTTCTTGGCTGAAGTGAAGCGATCCTTTCCGTCTTTTAACTGACCATCAGGCCCCACGAAAGAAGACGAAATACTGGCAGCAGACTCCAGAGCAGAATCGGCTTGTCCCTGTGACCCCGCAGAAGCCTCCGTATCCCCCCCTCTTGCCGGCCCGTAACGGTGTCGGTGACCGATTCTTGGCCATCGCACGTCGTGCCATGGCGGTCGCCGCTTGTGCTAGGATGTGCACGGCAAGAAGGCTTCGGAGCCAGCTCGGAGACGTTTGTGCTTCGGAGCGTCGGAACTCGGCGGGTAGCAGGTGCGAATATTGGGAGAGGAGATCGGGACTGAGCACTTTAGCAGAGACAAGATGACCCAAGACAAAGTCCTGGATGCCTTTACTGCGAACAAGATGGAGAAGCAGAACAATTCCGACACAGAGAGCATTGACCCCGCCGTTCTTTCCGGAACCCCCGCCACCCAAAGTGATAGCAACTTGGACATGAGCGAGATCGATGGCGAAGTTTTGCGCCCAGGTCCACATGAAGAGGCCCCAGAGGAGTATGCAAAACCCATCCATCGCAATCATCGTTCCCAGAGATGGCGTCCCAGCCGGACCTTGGAAAATATCGAAATTCGACGACAAAGAACCGGCCGCGGCGCCACTCGGAGGCATGAAAGTCAACGAGGCGAACAAGAACTGAACCAGGGTCAAGACCATCGGTGGAAGCTGTAACAAAAAAATCAAGATGGCGATGGTGTCGTACATGGGGCACGATTTGAGGATAGTGGATGCGAGCTGGAGCGGATTAATCGAAGCATTGGATCCGGATCGTTTCGAGTTCCCGCTGCGAGAGACATGACCTGCTATGCCACCATTCTGGGTGACATCGCCGTTTTCCTGCGCAGATGCCATTTCTCCACCCTTGCTATGTCCATTCAACATCCCACGCACATTGCCATCTGCCTTCGTACTATCCCCTCCTTTGCCGGAAACTGTCGGAGGTGTTACGGCCGTATCGCTAGTAGACCGTACGGAAGATAAATCGAAGTGAGTGGACGCGCCCGGACCGGTAGCAGAGCCGTTGCCCGAGTTGCCATTCAGATGGCCGCTTGACTTTTGCTTGGTTACTTTCTTGCCGGGACCGACAAGGCCATTCTCCTGCCGATTGCTCTGGTTCTTCCTAGATGCAGCGGAGCGTGTCATGGAAGAGGGAGCCCGAAACCCAGGTCCGAGTCAGCTTGGCGGGATGAAGCCAAGGACTGGGACCAGGAAAAAGGCGAAAACGGACTAAAATTGAATATGGTGGGGGAAGGAAATGGTGCAGATTGGCTTGTATAGTAATGAAGATGGGAAAGAAAAAGGAAGTAGATGTATAAGGAAAAAGGAGAGAAAGAGAGAAAGACAAGAGACGACGCTGTACGTGGAAGCGTGAAGGGGAAAAAGTGCCCAGGTGGAATTGTATGAGGTCGAAAGAAACAGAATTGGTATTGGTACTGTCATTTGGTGTCGATCTCTGGTGCCTTTCGGGTAGGCGGTACCTGGCTTCAATACCATTCGCCACTATTTCATTTCGGTACTGTGTACTTGGACGGCAGATTGCAAATTCGGAGAGAGAGAGAGAGCTCCTGGTAATATATTCTGGCTCTCTTTGTCGATCTGGAGTTTCTGCATGAAAAGTCCCATTCAGCACTGCCAAGCTTTCCGTTCTCTTCTAAACATCTATCTTACGATACCTACTCTAGGGCTTATTGACAGGTCACGCCTAAGAGCTACAACGGCTGCAATTGCCAAGTCCTGCAACGCGGATACCTACACATCGGCCAATCCTAAGCATGTCTTCGTTTTATCCAGACAATTTTACGGATACCCAGTGGTTCCCGTTGCCTCGGCGCTATGCGGACTTTCTTCAAAACGGGCTTGACTAGTGCTGATAAGCTAGTGAGCACGGAGTATGAAGTACAACCTACGATGTACAGATCAATTTGGAAGCCTGTTGAGATCACCAGTCCCTATTTGCTGTCAAACTGCCTAATTGGATTGACGATCGACCGTTTCTTGACCCGTCTGCTGCGGGGTCATCCTTGCGCCGGACTTATGGTATGTGTTACGAATCCTTAGATCATGGTGTGGTTATTACTCGTTGGGGGACTCGCTTGCAGATAGATGCGCCTGCAGGAATGAACACGCAATCCGAACATGGAGAGCATCTTAAGGAGTAAGTATGGGGAACTAAAGCTTGTGCGTATCAAACGTGTGTATCAACACTGTTAACCACATTCTTGCTGGGATCATCACATGCTCGGCTATCTCGTGCAGCTTTCTGAAGGGCTCCGCACAGATTTTGGAGAACGAGTATGGGTCCACATCTTCAAGAAGGTAATGTTCGATGATATATCGAGACTGATGCAAAATACATTTCTATTTACACTATTAAGAGGATATCCTCGAGTAGAAGATAAATGTAATTTTACTCCTTCCAGCCAATTCCGATCCTTCCCCCTCCTAATACGATACCCGGGGCTTGGCAGCCCTGGAGGGTTCTGTAGATCAGCCACAAACTTAGTAACGATCGGCCCGACGGCCGGCTTGGTGATGGCTTAAGTTATTTTTATGCATGCGGTGAGCCCTACCATTGTAGTATCTATACATATTGTACACCCCTCGATCACATGGGCACTTCTTTGGCTCTTTATACTTCCAGTTTTCCAAGTTTCCTTTCCAAATTTCACAAAATAGGGTACATGATTCTGAAAATTGCGAACCCTTCCACTAGCGTGTCCGCCCTAGTCTCTTTTAGAACCGGATTTTGCTTGGGTCCGATAAACTTCGGGTTTTTATGGTCGATCCTTTCGCTTTTCCTACTGGTTCCGGCTCTCATGTCCTGGTCCGGCAGGGTCTCCGGGTGTACGGAGTAGTAATTGATATCAAACCTTGGCTAATCTTATGAAGGTTTCTCGGTCTCTATAAAGAGCTAAATGCACTCACTCCTACGAATATCCGCTCGGGGCTTTAACATAATCCGATCAATTGAACAATTGAACAATTGAGTCTTTTGAACCACGTGGTTCATCGGGGCAAATCATTCTAGAGTTCACTTTGCCATATGTACTAGTTAGGGCGTAAACCAATTGAACTAAAAGGCCTACTAAAAGGCCTACTAAAAGGATTACTAAAAGGATTACTGTAAAAGGCAAGAATGCCCTAAACCACCAGGAACCTAAGGGCAAATTTATACGTTACGGGTATATCCATATCTCATGGAATGTATATCAAAAAGATATGGCCCATATACTCAAATTCCGCTTAAGGTGCCTGGAACGGGATATCTGCATTGCATATCTCTTCATACTGTAATGACTGTAGGAATGTTAGAGAAAGAAAGCCACCATATGCACATAAATCATCAAGGAGTCAATAAGGATAGATAAAATTCTTTACAATAAAGCGCCAGGTGAAACACTACCTACCTAGGTATACTTCGACGAGAAAAGTGACCCGAAACTCACATTCCATCCCCCGCATAATGTTAACTTTAAATTGAACCAAGATTTCTTCCAAGGTTTGGCTGATCTTCCAAGGTTAGCCGGTATGATTATCGAATTATTACTACACCTGGAACCACCTACCTACCTAGGTAGTTACATGTAGGTACGCGTAGACCAGTCGTCAGCAAAGTTTCCAACACGACTGGACTCAATATAAACCCCAATATATGTCAGTGACTCTGCAGAGCACGATATCGCCAGTTGTTCCGCTCAAAAGTATCTCATCTTCTTCCCTCCAAGATGATCTTCGCTGGTAGAAAGAGATAGGATATCAGCTCCCGGACTACGTCCAGGACAGACCTTTTCGACATCTCCAAGCAATGATAGCGCCCGGATTCCACAGGTGTGATTGTCACAGGCAGCGGCACAATGCTTGATCCCATTGTTGTCTATAAGTGGACAAAACATACGACCGAGAAGAGATGTGCGATTATATAATTGTCATACATACGTTCACGGGTGGATGTCCACGGGTTGAACAGCGATGCCGTCTTAGGAGGTGTCTTTCAAGAACACGGTTCTATAAAGAAAATCCCCCGGGACAAAAATGGCTTGATGTCCCGATATGAAATTGTTAAGAGTCACGGTTAGAATATCAGTGCAATTCCGCCCTTCGAAGGCCGTCAGCCTAGGCACCACTTCTGCAGGTAGGCCCCGGGGCTGGGGCCCGGGGGCAGCACCAGATTAGTCATCTTGTGTCCCGCGGGCCCGCGGGCACATGCCCACCTTGGAAGGTTGCAATAGGACAATTGTGAGTTCTTACAACCTAGTGCTCAGATTACAGTTACTCTCAATTCAATTCCCATTCCAAAAAGAGCCGAAGGGCCAGTACCTAGAATGTCACAGCGCAAGTCCACGTTCCTTTCACGAGAGGTCTTGGTATGTGTTCCTAGCCTGTGTATACTCTCAGCTACTTATGGCCATTCACATTAGACTTCGCAAGAAGCCAAATGGAAAAGACTAGTCAAGACAAACTATATCGATCCCAACGGAGTCAAGAGAGACTGGGAGTCCGCTGAGCGCCAGGTACGAATTTTGAGTGTATATATATATCGAACTGTAACGACCTAACGAAATCGTAGACCAGACCAACAGACTCCCCAGTCGATGGAGTCAACATTGTCGCTTTTCTGAATAAGACGAATGGATCCGAGATTCTTTTGGAAAAGCAATACCGGCCTCCAATTGATCAAGTCGTTATAGAACTCCCTGCAGGATTGATCGATGCAGGGGAAACAATCGAGCAGACTGCAGTCCGAGAGTTAAAAGAAGAGACTGGGTATATCGGCGTCGCGGATAAAACTACTGGTATCATGTACAATGGTTGGTGAACCCGTTGTTCGTCTTACTGATGAATACTAGCTGACCTGAGTATCTTATTCAGATCCCGGCTTCTGCAATGCCAATTTCAACATGGTGTACGTCCAGGTTGACATGTCTCTTCCGGAAAATCAGAATCCAAAGCCTTGTCTCGAGGATAATGAGTTTATTGAGTGTTTCACGCTTCCGGTGCTGGAGCTGCCGGCTGAGTTGCAAAGGTTGGAGAGTGAAGGGTATGCGATTGACGCCCGGGTGGGATCCATTGCAGAGGGAATTGAGATTGCAAAGAGGTTGAAGATTTGAATGGTCTGGCCGGTGGAGTTGAAAGGTGGTTTACTGTCTTTGATTTATAGAGACGTGTCCCTCATGTTATATATGCCATAGACTGCGCTATAGGTTAATGATTCCTTGGCGATATGAAGAACATCATTGATACACGCACCCAGCTGGTGAGTGCAGACCACTAAAATAACAGGTAATTCAGTGTTGGAGACCCGGGGAACAACCAAGAGAGCAGTTGGATCGTGCATTAGGGTTGCTGTCTCGGGTCAGGCCCAGGTAACTACTAGTACATACACAATGTCACCTTGAAGCCCACCGGTGCTATCCTGCACTACTTACAACTGGGTTTAGGTCCCAAGCCAATTTGGCCTATACCAATTTCAAAATGAGATGTCGGTTCATTGCCGCTGCTACTATAACAGTATGACCATGTTCTCTCCTCGCCAGAGATGCCGTCAGTCCGGCGTACTTGGGACTGTAATGCGTATGTACAAAGCGCAAAGACTGCAGCTGTCAACCCAGCGTCCAAAGAATGACAAGGAAACATAGTAATCCACAGCCCCATATAACCAGTTCTTCAATATTTCTACCCCACTGCAATCACCGTCACGCAGACCCGTTGTCCTCCACAGCATCAGCCCGATCCCAGCTTTTAAGCTCAAGGTTCCGTACACGAGTCTCTATCTCAGCAATCCGGTGTCTCCAGTTGTCCTTCTCCTGCTCCTGTTGCTTCCACATAGCCTCAAACTGCTCCATTACAAAGGGCGGGATGTTGACAGTCTTGCGGTTCTTCTTGTAATCATAAATCACGATATCCTCGAAGCAACGGGCAGCAGGGCGTTGGTGGGCTTCAGACAAGATCATAACTTCGAGTCGGAATGCCGACTGGGATGAAAGATGCCCAGATGGGTCTGGGATCAGTCTTTGATAAACAGTAATTTTGTCTGGAGATTCCATGGGCTGCATGATAGTAAGTAAGTAGGTCCTGTTCTAGCGGTGTGGGGATTGGGTCTCCGGGATACAGTACAAATTTGTAGTCCACCTTGATACTCTTCAGGATGAGCCCGATACCCGTACTACCAAGCATGTTTATCCATTGTTTCTTATTTGCGGTATCGATATAGTTACCGATATTGCGAGTCCAGTTCACTCGAGCTGTTTCGGCGTATCGAACATAGGTAACGTTGTTGACGTGACCTTGCTCTAGTTAGTATGGCATGGTCCATACATGGGAATACCAGAATTAAAGGAAAAGGACGAAGCATACCCTATTATCCCGGTTAGCTCTGGTCCAGAAATCCAAGATAGCTCATGCAGTAAGCGCAAAAGCTAGGGGGATGAATGTTCTCACCATAATATCCTAATCCATAACAAGCAGACTTAGCATTAGTCACTCTCACTCTCACTCACAGCACAGACACAGTATTATAGCCCAAGCTCATACCTGTTCTCCCCAGACCACATTATGGCGAAACAGACTGCGCCGTTTCTTATCCGTGAGGAATCCCTCGCTTCCAGCGACCAGTTCCCGCCATTCCTTGGCCAATTGTTGTAGAATCTTTCCCCCTCGTCAATCTGAGATGGCTTCATCCCAAACATCATGCACTTCCCAACCCTTCGCTTGGTCATTGTGAGCCATCGTGGATTGATCGGGGTCGAGGCCGAATCGGGGAGCTTCTGGCTGAAGGTCGTCGGGGAAGTCGCAGAGAAGAGGCGACGTGTGCCATTGGAGCACAGGGATATCGAGGCAGACAGCTGCGCTGGGAAAGCCGGCTTAGGGAGCATGTTGTGTTGTCGTGGAGAGATAGTTCCAATGTTGGATTCAGCACTTCGACCGCCGATAACCGATAACATGAAGCTTGGGCCAGTACCCCGAGGTCGGCGAGAACCCCGCGTGAATATAGGGGGTCTGAAACTGATCCTGTATTGATATTATTTTATACATATTTGTAACTTGTTTCGAGTTGGACTTACATTTGAGAAACAAACCTGCAAATTTACCCAAAAAGTACGTAGGTAGTAACTATATCGTGTATAGAAAATCCAACCTTGGAACTCCGCTAGTCACGTCACCGATAACTCCCGAAGCCTGGAAGCTTCTCAGCCGCTTACCTTCATTGCACCGCATCTCCACCACCAACTCTCAACAAGAACAATCTTTACTCTTGCATGGAGCAACAATGGTAAATCCCGAGCTGCGCCGGCAGGTCATCAACGTCTACAAAGGTAGGAAGCTGCATACGTCGCGCAGTAACTTGGCTTCCTTTGCTTTGGTCTTAAGCCAGCCGTCTGTTACATGCTAATATCCCGAGATACAGAGCTTCTGTTCTTAGGACGGGAATATCCTCTGGGTTACCAGTATTTCCGGGATCGACTACACCGTGCGTTTGCAAGTCAGAAACAGATCACCGACGATGAACAGATCCGCAAGGGAATAGCGAGGGCTGAGTTTGTGAAGAAAGGTAAGTTCTGTCTTTATTGCTGGGACGCCTATCCCTCGGGTGCAGTTGAGGATATGGTGCTAATTGCTTAATGCAGAAGTGGAAGCGCTGTAAGACTGGTCCCTACATACCTCCCTTTCCTCCCTATCTTCTATCGGGTTGTCGCATCCAACCACTTCCTATATTGCTGTATTACAATCACTGGAAGCACAGTGGAATCTTTCGTACATGTCATTCTTCTATACATTGCACCCATAACGGGGTAGTGTCTGGCTAGATACACTGGGCATAGATTGACTCCTCATTATCATGGCATCATGCAAGAACTATTTTGACCCCCATCACAAGAATTTTCTGTTGATGGCGACTAACAAAGTGAAAAAAAATCAGGTACTATTTGAAGCGGTACCGAACACTGAAAAAGCGATATGGAAGTGAGGCCTGATATTCCCGCGGCTCTCACTTCTTCTCCAGAAATGTCCAGATCATATGCATGTTAGAAACCCAGAAAGACAGAAATAAAATTGGGGTATCACCAATACAAAGTGCAGAACGGTCACTACTTGACTTTTGCCCACCGGAACTCCAAATTGACTCAAGGGGTTCATTTTTTTTTGACCCCACCAGGCGCTTACTTCAAGGCACTCGCCGCTGGAAAGTCCGCCTTTCTGCAAGAGGTCGGCTGTCATTGCAGCCCACCATCGGTCCCATTCGTCACGACCCTTTCCGCTAGATTCCATCAATATTGGCTCCAGCCCTTCAATCATCTGTATTGTGGTGAGGAGAGCCGTGCGCCGGATAGCGATCTGCTCTGGAGTCAGGGCCTTTCGTGGACGGCCGTTGGAATCCTTGATTTGGCCGTCTCGCTCCCAGCGCAAGTCACCCAATGGAATTGCGACGCGGCGACTGTCGACATTTTCCAACAAGTCCACTTCGGAGTTGAAGGACAGACCGATCGTCGCGCACGGGAGCGCCGTCAACTTGAGACGGTCGAAGGACTTCTCCAACCAGGCGTTATAATCGACCATGAACTTGTTCTGCGCTCGTGTGAATGGTGTGGCGGAAGAAAATGTATAAGTAGCCGTTGCATCGGCGATCTCCTGTTCTTTCGAGCTCGTTTTGCGGGCCGGAGCCGGATTAGGCAGGAGCGAGCGGAAGCTCCAATCTGAATCCCACACCTCCAGGATACCCCCGGACTTCAGCACGCGCAGGGGCTCGCTCAACCCCGATGCAGATTGCGCCGGACTAGAAGGACACATGCCGGCATCTTTAATGAACACGAAATCAAAATAGTTGTCCGGAAAGGGCAAGCGGGGTCGGCGTAGGTCATGACGTTTGAATTGCCAGTTCATTCCCTGCTTGCGCAGATCCGGCGCAATGGATATAACGTCTATCCCGGCAAAGGCCACATCGGGATGGCCTCTGCGGGTGAAGTAGTCGTGGCACAGACCAGACCACAGAGCGGACCCGCATGCGATCTCCAGGACGCGTTTGGGCGGCCGATTGGCTAAGTGGGGGTTGCAAAATGGGCCACCGAGCACGCGCAGCAACATAAACGTGCGCAGGCTTTGGCGGTGGATCTCGGGCAGGTCGCAGGGCAGTGGGTAGACATTCTCCGGGTCGCGAAAGTAGGTGCGGTCACCCTGGCGCATCAGAGGGTATGTCGAGTAGTCCGTGAGTGAACTCAGGGACGAGGAGGAGGCGGCCAGTGTCGAGCTAAGGTTGGAGTGTAGGTCGGACCCGGAGGCGGTTGCGGCTGAGAATCCCAGTGCCATTATGTCCATATCACTTTCCTCTCAAGTATATCGATTGGTGTCCCCTATGACTCTGAAGATGGGTTGTGGGTTCGGTCGCATTCTCGGCGCAAGATTGAAGTTTTCATGAACGAGGCATGCTTTTTTTTTTCTTTTGCAGGCTTTTTTTTTTTTGCGAGTGGAAGATAATTCCGAGGGAAATAGGAATTAAAATAGAAAAATCGAAAAAATAGAGTCGAACAGGAAAGTGACGGGGACCAAAGCGGGCTCGGAAATTATCCCTAGTGCAGCCGGGGCGCAGAGCTGAAGAAAATTCTTGTTCAACGTTAAGGAAGAGGACTTAGATTGTAGATAGTCCTGTAGTTTTGCATACAAGGTATAACTCTTGGAAGTAAATTATTCGAGAAGTTCGAGAAAGAAATGGGGGAGAAGGAAAGAAGAAAAAAAGCCCTGACCCCTGGAAGTTGAATATCCACTCGAGTCTAGTTTAGTCTCTTCACGGTAACAGTACTTTACTCCGTAGTAAAATATCAGTTGGATTGGAGCCAATAATATGTATTCTGTTTCACCCTCTTGCGTGAAAGTATTCCTGATTTTATATAGCATTGACATCATGACTCTTATATCAGTGCCCATGGTTCACTCGCCGAAAAGGGAAATTCAGGCCAAATGCGGTAGAAACTATAGAAGTTGTGGTATGTTGCATAGTTCATTATTTGCTTTTTGACATTTTATGGGGAATATTGAAACACGATTTTCAGGGGTCCACTAAAATCATATAGAAAAGATATCCTAATAGCTTAAGCCAATACTTTGATAAGATACATCCAAAAGTAAAGCAAATTGTACAGAGCACAAAGTACTAGTAGTAGACGTGCACGTATCATCCAATTTCAACGAAAACTGGATACACAACCGTCGGAGATCCCTACCCGCAATATCCATCAAGTACCGAGTGTTTTAGTAATTGGGTCCGCAGTCTGGACCGACATTCTGAGACCTAGCTCGCCATTGTCTCTCTATCTGATACTTGGTACTTACCTAGTGCCCAACGCTAAATTCCCAGGCATTTGGGGTAATCGGCGATTCCAATCTTAGTCTTAGTCTGCACTGTGATCCGTGCCCTTTCCGCTCGGTAGTATTAAACGTACCTGCAGAATGATACGAGAATTCGATCGACGCAATAGCGTCTGCCACGTACTTTGGTTAAGACTAGTTTGATTTTCTAAAACACGGACATAGACGGAGTTGACGAGGCGAATATGATCGGTAAGAAGAGGAAGGTAACTGTGTATTCCGACATAGAAGAATTGCATACTAAGCCGTTAGACCCCTTTTTGTGAACATGCGAGTATACTAGGTCTGTGCTACCTTGCAGATACATATCATCTGAACGATACGGAGTGCATATGTCGTATCTCTATACTCCGTATTCGCTCCAACATAGGGCTTTAATAGTCCTGTCTAGACAGCATTTCACGATTGAAGTTATATTAAGCCTATATCTAAGAATCATTTAATAGGGGTCTTTCTACTTAGTATACCAGATAATATTGTTAAGATGGTGTTTTTAGGTAATTTCACTAATGACTACCTAGGAATGAATATAGTTTACCTCTTGCCCTTCGTCATACGATTCCAAGCTTCCAAGGTTAGGGAATTCAATTAGTCCGTCAGTGGCTTTTCTGTCTCGCCCGAGCAGTTCGCGCCAAGGGGGAAGCTGACCTGAACTACTTTGGCACAAAGATTCTATGATTCCCTACACATAAGACAAAATCAAAATACCAGACTCAGTTTTGAAAGTATTGGATATTATTAGCGCTTAGAATAGATCAGGCCATTGTGCATTCTTTCAATCTTCTGGTTCAGGTCTCTTCCTCTCTTTGCTGGACCCCTTAGCTACATGTATATATCTCTATTCTAGACCCAGATTTCTTTCATTGTACGTTACCCCTAGTGTTGGCTAGCTTCAAACAAATGTCTAGGCAGAATCAAAATCCAACGCAGGTTCGACTTGCCAAAGACAGTTGCATTGCCCATGGTTTTGGCAAGCAAAGTCGACCACGTGGGTGGTTTTCATATAAACAGCCCCATCCATTGCAAAAAGTGACATAAATCTGTAAGATAGATGAAGGATATATGATCTATTTCAAAGATTTCTCTCAAAAAATCCCCCCAATTATTGAGAGACATCGACTGTGTCTTGGCAATTCAAGCTCATCAAAGCTGGGAAAGACTTTGGCCCTTGCGGCGATTCACGTGATCCCGTGACTCCCGCCTCGCTGCAAACCACCAGTGTCATCTCAGGACGTCCTCATCGACCTGGAGACAATCGTCTGGTTTGCTCATCTTTGCTACGTCAAGCTTGCCCCACTGATTTTTCTTCGACTCCCCATCACTCGATCTCTTTTTGCTTTTACGATCACGCCTTCTTTTGACCCTTCCGCCCAATCTCCGCCCTTAGGTACCGCAACCATTGCACACCTAAAGATACTCCCAGTGCCAAAGTCACCGGCGACCTTCAATCGTGGTTTGATACAGGTGGTTTTGCCTTAGGCCTCTATGTGGAAGAAGAGAAGAGACCGTCTCCGATCCTCTCCTCTCCTCTCCTCGACCCAACTCGACTTAGCGCCGCCCACCAACCAACAGGTTTTCCACCAGGGAAACAAAACACGGTCTCGTCTGCCACGTTAAATGGCAGATGGTACCTACAGGTTCCAGCAGCCTGGGGCCGGGCAGTTCTACTTCCAAGCTCAAGCACAGCAGAACCCTCACCAGCGGCACATCGTTCGAAACGGGACCAATTCACCGACGGGTCGACTGAAATTCAACCCCGACACCCCCTCCCCCTCTCGATCTCCTGCCCTAAACCAGGCTGCTGCTCTCACTTCCTTCAACAACATGTACGGCCAAGCCCACCAAGGTCAGCATGTCATGATGAATGGCGGTCAAGCCCACCAGCGGTTTGGCATGCCGATCCCGAAGTTCCAGTCGCAAACCCACCACTCTCATCACACACAGCAGCCGCATCATCATGCCCACCACACACAAGCCACCCACAACCTCACTCATCAACACAATTTCCCCGGCGGCGCACTAGCCACTACGACCACTTCTCATTTCAACTCGACTCATCTGCAGAACGGAGTACCGACCGCGGAGGATGATATTGACGAATCAATGAACGAGCATTGGCAGCAACAGCTCCAGCTTGCGGCGGAGTCTAGACAAGCCACTTCCCCACACTACCATGCCCGCGTCATTGCGCAGCAAACGAAAGGAATCCAGCTCATGTCCAGCAATACTGACACAGAGAATGGGACGGATGGGCGAAATGGTGCATCTGCGGCGAAGTCAGCTAGCCGACAGGGTTGGAATGCGCTTGATTTCGGTGGCCAAGGATTGCGCGCTTTGACTACTTCGTTGTTCAACTATGGCTTCATTGAGAAGCTGTACCTCAACTCTAACAAGTTGAAGGTGCTGCCCCCGGCTATTGGACAATTGCGGAAGTTGAACCATCTGGATCTGTCGGGCAATGAACTCACGGAGCTACCAGAAGAACTTGGCATGCTTTCAAACCTGAAGAAACTCCTTCTATTCGATAACAACATTCGCACCCTCCCTTACGAAATGGGGTACCTTTACCGGCTGGAAACCTTGGGTATCGAGGGCAATCCCTTGAACGATGTCCTTAAATCTCAGATCATGAAGGACGGAACCAAAGCTCTCATCAAGTACCTGAAAGAAGAGATGCCGGGTGCGTTTCAAATGCTAATCTCGCTCTCAAGCATATTTGCGCGGGACTTTTCGCTAACTTCATTACAGTTCACCTACCTCCTCCTGACCGTGACTGGGTGATTCTCGATGATACCTCCACCTCGTCCAACAGTAATACGGAAAAGATCACCGTACTGTCGTACAACACCCTGTGCGACTCTTCTGCAACCCAATCGCATTATGGCTATGTGCCCTCACGTGTTCTGTCCTGGGAATTCCGCCGCGAGCTTATTCTTAACGAATTACGATCCCATAACGCAGATATTGTCTGCCTTCAGGAGGTTGATCAGGGAAGCTACAACAATTTCTTCCGGGAACAGCTTGCATACAATGACTACAAAGGTGTCTACTGGCCGCGTGGTCGTGCGATGGGCATGCAGGAGGAAGATGCCCGCATGGTCGATGGATGTGCTACCTTCTTCAAGGGAAGCAAGTACATCCTATTGGACAAGCAGTTGATCAACTTTGGTCAGACAGCCGTCCGTCGACCTGACGCCAAGGGCCAAGATGATATCTACAACCGACTGTGGCAGAAGGATCACATCGCCGTTGTGGTCTTCCTGGAAAACCGGCAAACCGGTGCTCGCTTCATCAGTGTGAATGCTCATCTGTATTGGGATCCTGCCTTCAAGGACGTCAAGCTCATTCAGACTGCGATTCTGATGGAGGAGATTACCAAGCTCTCGGATAACTACGCCAAGTGGCCTGCCTGCACAGACAAGACCGCATTCCGCTTCTCAGAGGCCGAAAGTGGCTCAGAGACCACGCCCGTTGTCGAACCGGCCCCCTCGATGGAGTACACTAGTGGCGATCAGATCCCTGTTCTCATGTGTGGTGATTTCAACTCTTCACCGGGGTCTGCGGCTTACAACTTGATATCCACTGGACGACTTCCCGAAGACCACCCCGATCTGGAGAAGCGGCTTTACGGCAACCTCAGCAAGGTCGGTATGACGCATCCCTTCAAGCTGAAGTCCGCGTACTCCTCCATGGGAGAACTAAGCTTCACCAACTACACTTCCGACTTTACGGCCATTCTCGATTATGTTTGGTACTCTTCGAATACTCTCCATGTGTCGGCATTGCTCGGCGAAGTGGACAAGGAATATCTGCGCCGCGTGCCCGGGTTCCCGAATTTCCACTTCCCAAGTGATCATGTCGCGTTGCTTGCGGAGTTTACGGTCAAGGGTAAGAAGGGCAAGGTGGTAGAGGCAGACTTTGGGCCACAACGGCACTAACGACGTGGAGCATTTGAAATCTTCGGAGATGGGGTGTTTTTCCAACCGGTTTCTTTCCTGCTTGTGGTTTCGGAATCTTTTTGGGTGGTGGCTCTCTAGCCAGCCGTCTTATGGTGTTTCTTCACGTATCTCTTTTTTTTTCTTTCCTGTGTTTTTTTCCCTGCTTATGAACGTCCATTTCCTCTTGCTTATCCTCTGTATTCTCTTGAGTTGCTAGCGGAGTAGAGGTTTGTTCCTCGAACAATGGTCTTGCCTTGTGTCTGTTGAATGTAGTAAACAGCCTGGCAGAGTCTCCATTTGCTCCCTGGCGTTCTCTCTCTCCTCCAAACCCCCTTTGTCTCAACCCCACTACATCTGTGTCTTCCGTTTAAGTTTCCTGATTTATCTCGGTTTCATTTCACCTAATCTCTAACCTCATCTGAGACGGCTTCACGACGCTTAGGATCGGGGGATTGGTGTTCGGGCGGAACAGGTGGTGAAGGGTATCTGCTTTTTACCCGTGACGAGGTTGCTTTGCGTTTTTCTTTCATTTGTTTCTTTCAGGCGAACGGAGTTTTCTCTGTTCCATGTACGTGTTTATTGCGCCGTTCGTCCTATGCGAGGCTCAATCAAGAATAGAGCATGGCTTTGTTCATTTTCAGTCTTTGGTGTTCTTTTGTAGATCCCATCAGCAGCGTTGCTGGTAAATGTGGACCAGGATGCCATTTCTATGGAGTCTTGGGTACATGCTTGTTCATAGTGCTATTGTAATACGTATGATCCCTTGGACTCTCTCCTATGATCCTCGTGATATATTGCACTGACAGTCGAGCTTGCCGTTGGTATACAGGTGAGAATTGCTGGAAATCACATGACCTTTAGGCAGGATGGCCCTTGAATTTAGATTTCTGAACTCAGTTGATCCAACTTGTTTTGCTACTCATATTTATTTTGGAGGTTCTTCCTACTGTTCTCCAGATACACTCTCCTTGCATGAGATCATGGCGGTTCCTATCCACGATCCGCTTGTCGGCCCAATACTGATTAACCAACATGGACGCGTCCGGCTGACACCGTCAATGATCCCTGATGCGTTCAATTTTGACGCTAAAGACTCTTCATTCTTCAATAAATGGAGCGAGTTACCTTGCCCAAAACAAGTTCGGGAAAAGGCCGAAGCACAATGGCTCTCAGGGACCAGTCTGGACAAGCGCAGAAGCCTCTTATACGGCGGGGCTCATGTGAGACCACCACCGGCGGTGTTTGAAGACATGGGGCTAGTTGTGAAATGGGGAATTCAGGTGGGGATATCAGAGGCCCAGTCTATCTATGCTATACACCGTTTCCTGAATGGCCGTATACCAGTTCCTGAAGTATACGGATGGCGCACAGATAGGGATGAGAAATTCATTTACATGCAATATATGCGTGGACGGACTTTAGAGGAAGCTTGGGAATCGCTGGAACACAATGAACGTGATATAGTCTGCCATCAGCTCCGGACAGCTTTCAATAATCTCCGCCAGCTTGAACAAGATCCTTCAGACACATTCATAGGTTTGTACCGCCCTAATACCCCTCTCTCTAACTGTTCTTTTCTAGATTATTCCATTATATACCTAACTCCTTCCTAGGCAATATTATGCGATCTCCTCTTTATGATAGAGCACTCCATCTTAATTACCTATCGGAGGCCGGACCTTTCACTTCAGTCCACGAGTTTCATGAGTGGTTCACATTCCTCCCTCGCAGACCGATGCCCGATCCGCATTCTGTTCCAATTGAACCATTTCGTCACGAGCTGTTTGATGATAGCTCTATCAAGTTCACCCACGGCGACCTCCATCGCAGCAATATTATTCTAACACCTTCTAAGCCATACCGTCTCCTGGCCGTCGTCGACTGGGAACAATCTGGCTGGCTACCTGAGTACTGGGAGGCCCGCAAAGCGCAGTACACTGCCTTTCATAGGGAGAAGTGGTCGACGAAATACTTACCAATGATCCTAGATCAATACGCGAGCACTGCGGATCCATGGGATTGGTATATATCGGCTATGGGGTGTTAATCTAGCAGGGAATGGTTGGATAGCTGCACCTAGTGAGGCGCGAGCTAACGCACAGTCACGGAAACGGTCCGGGGGGCCAGCTATCAGTCAGCCCCTGCTCGGGCTCGGTCCTATTGCAGGCATCTTTAATCTGTTGGTTGTGATCTAAAGTGTGAGCTAGCCTAGACCTTGGAAAGCAAGAGTACGTTGTGCCGGGCGTCTCCTTCTCGAACCGTAGTGGTGCGCTCTCAGCCGTAGCATGCTCAGCCTCACAAGGGGCTTTTGGGCGCGCAGATGTCGAGATTTGTCACCAAGGAAAATATTTAGCAAGATGAGTTATATATATCCATTGATAACCACCTCTCTGTCCTCTTGTTCATACTCACAATCAGACAACCCTATTATAAAAACTATCTCTGTTGCGTATACATCGACTACCTCTTCTTCGTTCCCTTTTCTGTATCCAGTTCCCTCGCACTATTTACCTCGCCGTTCTTTCCAGGGGAACGCAACCTGCCCATTATGCTGTTTACATCCCGACGGGCGACACAGGGGACGTTGGAAAACTTATCCATGTGACTGGGAATCCGGCCCAGGGGTTCTTCCTTGAGTTCAGGCGCAACTACGACTTCGACGCCCCTCAACCAAGCTTCCAACTGATTCCCCTCGCGCAAGTGGACGGTCGGTATATAAAGGATACCGTCGGCAACAAAGAGATAGGAGATACCATTGCCCGTGATCGATTCGAGTCGGTCGCCACCACGGTACAGCCTCCTAGTCGTAGTCCCAATCCTTTTGACCCATCGGTATGTACTCCTGGGTATTGGTATTGCAGCAGATTTTGACTGGAATACAGGCACCAAATTGCCAAAATTGGTTGCTGGATTACACTGAGAAGCTTGTTGCAGAGGGTTACGTCCCAGACAGCGCTGTCTCAGTCGTCCGCAATGCCCCTAAGGTGTTGTAGTCGAGGTAATTGCAGGTTACTTCTTTTCCCTCCTGGATGACGGTATCGTTGTGACATCTGTGCTTATGTATATGTCAGTGATTGGACAAGTGGTATTTAGAAATACAACTCTGTGGCTGGTCCTATTACTTTTACAATGCTCTGTGATATTTGACGTCTTTTTGACCGATGTGAATGGTCTTGTTGGAGAGTATAGATATTTACATAGTGGGAATACTAGTGGCTTTCCAGGGTTAGCTTCCTTCCTATATTAAAGTGTATGACCACACTCCTATAGTTGTCGTGTCTTTTAGTGCCTGTTTGGCTCTTTCTTGGTGTCTTCAATGTTCTTCGGTTATATATTTTCCCGTTTTAGTGTTATACCGGGTTGCTGAACCTTAACTACATAGGCGTATAGAGCCTAACAGAAAATATACTGTAGATGACGTGTCTTTATTTGCTAAGTCAGAGTCTTAGCCAAGCCGGGCTTCATCAATCACACTTGCGAGTCATACAATTGCAATACAATAGAGATTCAGAAAATGAAGAAACAAGGTACTGGGATTGCTATGATTGGGAGGAGAAGGGAGGCACTAATTTGACTATCTATCTTAGGTTCTGTCCCTGTAGGTAGCCTAACAGACCAGACATCCAACATCCCCTTTATAGGATCTCACACTATACCGGGTCTTCACTCTGTGATATGACGAAAGAGACGGAAGGAGGAGAGTGATTCTATTATATACACATATCATATAATACATTCGGCTTGGAATAATCCCCAGCCGTGCCAACTACGAGGCTTGATAATTGCACAAGTATATCTTAGCCCCCTCATAACATCCAATGTAGAGTCCACCTCCCACAACCGCCGTCACGCAAGTCAAAACAGATCCCCGAAACAATCCCGCTACCCCCTCCTTCCGCAGCACATTTCGAGCAATAGCGAATGCACCGATACGGGATGGTAAACCAGGGACACCCTTGTGACTCGACCGGGTGTCACCAACCGCAAGCCTCATCCTCGTCTTGACCACATGAATAGGAACAAAGAACCAGGACGCACAACCCCCCCGCAGCACCAGCACCCAAGACAGTCGCTTCAAGCTGCTGTCTGATATCATCTTTCTCTGTCTTCCACCGCTCAAGCAAATTCTCCTTAAACATCTCATACAAACAAAACGTAAGACACATACTCGGTAATTGACTCGCCACTAACGCAGTATACCCAGCCCACAGGCCAGAAGGATACTTCCTGAACTGACGCAGCATCTCCATCGTCGGAGACGGACCTCTTTGGGCATTAAGTGGCTGCTGAAAAACCTGCGCATTCTGCTTCAACACCTCACCCGGGTTCTGGATAGCGCAAGCAAGCAGTTCAGCAACCGCACTGCTGACGACGTGTACCAGCGGCCGTGGAACGCCGAGCATATACCCAGCGGACTGTGCATTGTCAAAAGCCATCTTTGAGGCCTCGTATGCTGTGAAGAAAGCCACTGATGACAGCGTTTCTGCGACAAAAGTCGGTCCGAACCCTTGGTACAGCCCGCTGAAGAGGGTGCGACTGAGTGTGCCGTTTAGATGCTTGTAGACGCTGCTGTACATTGGCGATTGCATGCGCGTTATTACTGTGTCCATTGGGTGGATGGCACCTTCGCTGGCCAGCGCCGCGATTATTGATGCCTGTTCGGGTTAGATCTGGGTTACTAGGTAGGAGTCTGATGGGAGGACTTGCTGTTGTTATTTCTAAGCCATTGAATGTGGACATTTTGATTTGAATTTTATCGCAAAGCTCCTAGAAGGGATGGTTGTGACTGCGCTGTATAAAAAATGACAAGGTGAGATACTCGGGGTCCGCGGATTCCGACCTCGACTCCGAGCTTGCCCGACCTATTCTGGTCGACTAGATTATGAACTTGACATACTATCTGTGTTTGCATATAAACTATGCAGTACCTTTAATACAAATCACCCATAATCCGTATCGAAGGTCTTAAAAATGTAGCTAGAGGCGAGCTTCTGGGGGGAATGAAGATATAAATACGAAGAAGACTATTGTCGAAGCATGATAGAACAGGAGTGACCAGCCCTCCAGGGCTAGTGGCCACACTGTCTGGTCAGCACATATTGCAAATGGATGCTTTTGTGCGAAAATTGCTACGTTGGCAACAAATGGCTGACAAAAATATGTTAACATATGATTCGAAATCTTTCTTTGTCTACCTAGGTAGGTATCCCTAAAACTTGCTCTACGGGAAGACTCTCAAACCTTTATAGAAGCGAATATTGAGGCTGGCCGGGAAGAATAATTCTCCACGTGTTGTGTATACCTAGGTAGTGCGGCAGTGTATTGCCGCCAGTGCGTCAAGTATTTTTCCGAGGTATTAGATTTTGATTATCATACCACCAGTTTACTATTACTACCTCTACCATTGACCGCTCTACCAATACCGCCTGGCTATTCCTATTATTACAGGACTCACTCACATAGCATGCTGGTTGAACGAAGTTTTTCCGGCAGAAAATAAGTAGGGCCCTAGGTAAGTACTCGGGTGTAGATCGAACAGAGTCTGATTGACCCACACGGGTAACTATACCAGATCGGGGTTAGTACTGCAGATGGACCCACATTGGGATACCTAGGTAGGTAGGCTAAGACAATTATTTGTCGCTCAGCGATGAAGCATCATAGACCATTGCCACATCCCTTTACGATGAGTTGCTTTGATGCCCGATTACTCCGCCGCCTCATAGGCACTACGGTCATCACTTCGTCAAAATGGGCCGCGGGGCTTCTATCACCGTTGGCAAGTTTCCCACCCAGGTCTGAAAGCTTTTATGCGGATCTACCATCAAATCCCGATCGCTGGAACGGAGTATGCTGACTCCGACATACTAGCTCAACGGGCCGTTTCACCTGAGGTGTACGGCGAGCTGGAGTCGTTCATGCTCTTAAAAGGCTGTCCCGCTGTTCCTCAGTTCCTGGGTCACGCCAAGAAAAAACACAAGGAGAGCACGGACTCCCTCCTGGTGGCTACTCATATATTTCGTGTGGAAAAAAGTCCCCGGGGAACCTCTGACGAAGGAATTCTTCTGGAGCTTGAGTCGCTTCGCGCTCGAGGAGCTACGCTCTGAGTTCCGCGCTGCCTATGAGTGAGCCTGTCCGCTGGGACAGGTTGGTACTATTCAATGATACTCACTAGTATCTAGGTATACATCCGCGGATGGAGGAAAGCCCCGCGAGTACGTAATTACCTCGTCGAGAACCTTGACTATATTTCAAACGTCTCCGAGGGATGCTAGCTGATACAATAGAGCTACTTCACCCATTTCAACTCATCATACTCATCCATAAGCTGAGTATAATCCTTACCAGCTGTGGCCCACCCCTTAATACCCCCTTCTAAAACAAGACTCTTTATTGTCATGTCCCTTTGCTCTTCCAGATATTCTGCAAACCAGTTCGCAGCACGCACCCCACGACCTCGGGAAGAGCCTGTGTCTTTTGTTAGGTTGAAATAATCTTGACGAGGAAACCAAAACACACTGACCACAATACCACACTACGTTAGCGATTCCACCTTGCGAAAGGACAGAATATAGAGTCGGAATAGTAGGACACAAGCTCTGCGATGGGAGGTTCAGAGAGCCCCGAATCGTGCCTCCCTATATACTTATTATAAGATCTGTATATGGACGGCAGAAAACGTTGTGCACGTACCTCGAAATCAGTACGGCGTAAGTCAACTAGAACAAAATCTTTCCCGATCCTCTTGCCCTCGTGAAACCACCGGAGGAGCTCGACGCGGGAAATTGAGCCTGATATAGTCTTTTGAGTAGCGTAAGCTACATGTCAAGAAAGGCACGCGGTGACTTTACCGTGCTGGGATCATTCTTGTTCTTTTCGTCTATGATTGAGGCTGATAAACGAGAGGCTAAGGGCGGGATCGAAAAGGAGGTATGATGGAGTAGATAGGAGGAGCAGATGATGGGAATATTTTGTAGATATAAGTTGAGTTAGTATCGAGGAACGCTTCCAGAGAGCCCTTGCATCATTTTGCACAGTAGCCAAGACCAGTGTTAGCATGTCGCTCGCCTCGTGTGATTGGCCACTACCTTATTAACGGTACTATCCGACCTCCATATCTTTCAAGATTCCGTAGGAATGTGGGCCATAGTTGGAAGAGTAGTACCTGGGCAAATTGCTAGTCGAGGTAACAATGTATTAAGTTGACCAACTTGGAAGTATACCAGGATACATTGTCTTTCTGACGCACTCTATGTTATTCTATTCTATCCTAATTTTTTTCTTAGCTAGCTGTAGCGGCTTTCAGCTTTGCCTCCTTTATCTTCCGTTCCTCCCGCTCACTAAAACGGTCACCAAAAAGATCGATGTGAGGCCGCATCAGAATTGTATATTTGACAAACTCCTCCATGCAATCCACCAGACGGTCTCTGTTGCCACTAGGCATGAGTCGTTGATCGTCCGGTTGACCTTCGTCCGGGAACTGTGTATATGCCTTGGGAATTGAAGACTGGTTTGGAATGGTAAACATGCGCATCCACCGACCCAGGATACGTAACGAGTTGACCGCATTGAACGATTGGGATCCACCGCACACCTGGGCAATGGCCAGCGTTCGGCCTTGGGTGGGACGGACACTTCCAGTAGACAAAGGAATCCAATCGATCTGATTCTTGAACACAGCGGTCTAGCGTTGTGGAAAAGCACGTTAGTAAATAATGCATTAAATGCTAAGTGTATCGCCGGGATTCACTCACCAGATTGCCGTGCTGTTCAGGCGAGACCCAGACATGCCCATCGCTCCATAGACTGAGTTCTCGGAGCTCCTGTACTTTGGGATGGGCGGTATCAATCTCGTTCTTCACGGGAAGACCTTCGGGGTCAAAGACGCGTACGTCACATCCCAGCCGGAAGAGTATACGGGAAGCTTCCAATGCCACCAGTCGGGAATACGACCTTTTGCGAAGACTTCCATAGAGCACCAGGACTTTCAGTCTCTGGTTTGTAACTCGCAGGTTATTTTCTGCCATGTCCGCTGCGGTGGCTAGGTCTAATTTGTTGACCCAGTCCTCAGTTGAATTGTCGTCAAGGATGAATGGCCGATATTTCTGGCGGATATCTGGACTATCTTCACTCGGGGATAAAGCAAGAGTCCGATATGAGGCATCGGCTTGAGGAATGGCGGAGAACATCCTTCCTGAATATTTGGGGCGCAGCAGAGATTGTGAGATTGCTGGCCTAAGTATCGAGGGCACTCGTTGTCTAAAGTAATATAACATAGATCCCAAGGTTAAAAAGGTAACAAAAGAAAACAAAACATTTAAGAATTTGACAGTAATTTTGACCTGATATAGGAGAGGCATGTCACGAACAAACTTTGATTGGATAAGGTTTAGCTTGCTGACAACCAATCAAATTATGGAAAGTGGGCCCGAAAGACCCATGGATCTTTGGAGGCTCTTGCCCATTTAATTCCCCGAAGTCGGACCTGAAGATCCCACCTTGGACCTTTATATCTTGGGTTTCCGGGGAAGTGCAATCCTGGACCTAGCATAGAAATGAATCAAAACGAAGGAACAAAAAGGGTAGTCGCGGTCGAATAGGTTGCTGCCAAATGTTGCCAGGCCAAAGGGGCGAAGAACCTACAGCTAACGTCCACAAAATGGATATGCTTGATATTCCCCGTTGTATTAGTTCTATCTTATAGGTAGGTAGTTATCTTATTTCTGTGCTCCTTGTAATAGTTATGCTAGGATATAATTTTGTGTACATAAATAGGGTTTAAATGTGAATTCAATGTTTGGAGCTTAGTGGATCTAAATCGCGTTAGTATGCATCTTGGCCCGACGTTCCTGCCGAGGTTCCGTGTCGTATATCCATGCTTAAAACGTGCACTCCATCTCTCTAGCCATATCTCTAGCCATCTCTCCAGCCTTCCTACAAGCTCCGACAGCCGCAATGTACACAGAAGAAAGCGTGCACACTCTTCCAGACGGCCTTGACCTGTATGCCAAGACATGGAAGGTACGTCTGAATTTGCAAGACACAGCTTTGGTCCCTGTCCAATAAGCTGAGATGGACTCAAACATGATGATAAGTATATTGATTTTCAGAGCTAACAATGCGATCTACTCTATAGACCAGCGGGTCTCCACTTGCTGTTTTGGCCTTTATCCATGGCTTCAGTGACCACTGTGAGTCTATCATGTCGATCATGAACAATGACCCAAAACAGGTTCCAGGTTATTGACACAATCCTTGCTAGGCAATGCCTACCACGATCTGTTTCCAACACTGGCATCGGCAGGTGTTGAGGTCAGGTCTTTTGATCAGCGGTAAGTGTTCAACCATCAAGCCCAAACCCAGCCCTGACATCTCAATATAATTACCCACGAAGAAACGGCCTATTTTACCACGAACCCCAAACTAACAGCCTGAAACCAGAGGATGGGGCCGCAGCGTCAAACAAACCAGCGACCGCGGTAACTCAGGCCCAACCTCCCAAGTCCTCTCGGACATCCACTCCTTTCTGCAAAGCCTACCCTCCAGGCCTGACCTGCCCCTCTTCCTAATGGGTCACAGCATGGGCGGCGGCGAAGTCCTGAACTACATTTTCCACCCAGAGTCGCCTTACAACAGAGAAACATATAACCGGCCCAACTTCACCGGCGTGCTTCTGTACTCCCCTCTGATCGCCATAGATCCATCCTCCCGCCCCTCAAAGCTGACAGTCTCAGCGGGACGAGTTGTCGCAAAGTTGGTCCCCAATAAGCAGCGGTATTCCCCGCTTGACCACAGTTTGCTGTCTCGTAACGAGGATGTGGTCAGGGAAGTCATGGCTGATGAGCTGTGCCATGATACGGGAACTTTTGAGGGGTTGGCTGGCATGTTGGATCGAGGTATTTTTTTGGAGGGGATGTTTGCCGCTGGTCCTGAGGCTTGGGTGGAAAGTGAGCTGCCGTTTTGGTTCGGGCATGGGGATGGAGATCGCATTACTAGCTATGCCGCGGTGCAGGACTTCGTTGGGGCGTTCACCGAGAATGGTGGTAATGTGAAGTTTTGTTCTTACGAGGGGGCTTATCATAAGTTGCATGCCGAGTTGCCCGAGACGACGGAGAGGTTCCTTGCAGATGTGAAGGCTTGGGTTTTGAGTAAAGTGCCTGCAACGAAAGAGGTGGTTGTTCAACATGAGGTAGAGGGTGTTCAGGGTGAAGACACTGCCGCTCATGGGGATGCAGAGGCCGATGGCAAGGCAAAGCTGTGAGGTGATTGTTCTTGTCGTGACTGTTTCTTGTTACGACTGTTTATCGTTATGACTATCTTTATGACAGGTTGATATTATTGTCAGAATTCTCTATATGGTACAAATGCGTTCAGTCAGTATCAGACATGCAATAGAATACAGGTATATAGTACAGGATTTATATGCCTAAGACAGCTGGACTAAGATCTTACCGATCTTCGATTCGCCGCCAGACTGCCACGAAACCACCGCCCTGGATACGCACTCCGACCTTAGGCCGGCAGACCAAGACAGACTCTCCGCCCTTCGGGGGCTCCTCTGAGGTGGACACCTCAGAGATAGCATCAGAGGCAGCGGACTGCTCATCAGCTTCAACAGGAGTGGCACCCTCAGCATCTGAAGGGACAGCCCAAGACGATGGGTCGGCGCCTGACTTTTTAGTCGCAAAACGCACATCCCATATACGGCCACCGCTCATTCCGGAGCCAAGCTCGATCACCTTCTCCTGAACAAGGGGCAGTCGGTGGTCTCGGATCAGTTGCAGACACTCGCCGATCTGCGTAATACTAGGCATGAACACCACTAGGAGACCATCACGCTTCAACATCGGGGTAACATGTGGGATTCTCAAGTTTGAAGAAGGCATGTCAAGAATGACGTGTGAAAGGAACGGGTCGACTGGGTTTCCCCCAGTCAGTGAAGCCAGGCCAGTCTTTTTCCGCTGTTGCTTCTGCTGGGCAATCCAATTTTCAACGGGGCCCACGTAGAAATCAATGTTGCCTGCATATATTCCACGGCGGAATCCCCGGATGTTTTTCTCGGCCAGCGCAGAGAACTTCGGTGATACGTCGACCGTGTGAATGACGGCGTTGCGCTGCGCTCGCCATGCATCCCATTCTTCCTGTGCTGGATCCGCGGTTTGCTCCGCGGGTTCCTCTCCTGCTTGTTCCGTGTCCTTTTCACCCGGCCTGGTAACACGGCCTTCTAGATAGTTGATCTGGGATCGCGATGGACGAGGCGGAGGAGTGGTATTGGCGGCATGGATGGCGCGTGCCAGATGTAGTGTTAAGGATCCATGGCCTGTTCCGGACTCGAGGATTTCCGTAGTGGGTTGTATTTCGCCCGCGGCAGGAGTGTTGACATGGATGTCGAGAAGGGAAGCAATCAAATTGGCATCCTGTGGATAGATCTACTGGGATAGCGTGAGTCCAATGTATCTCGGCGTGTGATCCGTAGGAGTGATGCGCATACCGGCGTGACCAAGCGAGGGGTCAGGGCGACGTATTCTTCTAATGTTGGAAGGCTGACTCGAAGATTCAGGCCTGTATGTAACAGAAATGTCAGTACATGCCATGGAATATCGAGAAGTGGGTGTTATTGACCTTTGCGAGACTGAACCGTGTCCCAAACCCGTTTCCCAATGATGCTGTCATGTTCCACTGCCCCGCGAGGAGTCTGGAGCTTTTCACCTCGCTTCAATGCTTTTGACAATGAGGGCTGTTTGCCGTGTAAAATGACTCGGTCTCCCTCTGCGCATTTCGTTAGTCCGGTGTTGGGAAGAAACGTTGCAACACACAATTACCTTTGATAATGGAGAAATTCGTGTCAATTGTCCGAGAGCGCAAGGCGCCTGTTGGTGTCGCACCAAATAAGGGCTGCAGGGCCTGGCGCAAACGAGACATGATATAGAACAATATAAAGCCCTGGAATAAACAGAAAACGGAAAATCTGGCTGATCGAGACTAGCCCGCTGCGGTACCGCTCGACCCACCCCCAGTCACCGAATCGAGGGGCACATCTTTAATCTCAGTTGCTTTTCCTCCTTCTCTGGACTGTACATATCTTCGATTTATTTCTATTGATATATATAGCGATCATGGGTTCTAACGCTCTCCCCTACTTGGAGACTAAGCCTAAGCTCATCTTTTTCACCGACTTTGATGGGACCATCACAGTCGACGACAGTAGGTGCTTCCCCACAAAATGCCTGTACTTGAATGCTGACTAGGATCGCAGGCAATGACTTCATGGTATGTCGCATTGCTACCCTCTGCTAGATCTTTACTAATACTACTTAGATCGATAACCTTGGCTTCGGCCGGGAAGAGCGTCTTGTGTTGGGCAACCAGGTCCTTGACGAGACTATGAGCTTCCGGTGAGTGTTAAAACACTGTCTATCCCATAAGCAAGTCTAATGAGACTTCTTTCATTATAGTGATGCCTTCCGCAAGATGCTTGAAAGTATCAAGACCCCGTACGACGAGTGCATCGAAATTCTGTTGAAGAACATGAAGCTGGACCCGTACTTCGAGGAATTCTACCACTGGGCCGAGAATAACAATGTTCCCATTGTCATCCTTTCATCTGGAATGCGACCCATTATCAGTGCCTTGTTGGAGAAGTTCCTCGGCCACAAGCCAGCCAGCCACCTCACCATCATTTCCAACGAGCCCACCAGCCGGGATGGCAAGGACATCAACAGCGAGGGTGGTTGGCAAATCGAATACCACGATGATAGGTAAGCCACTGTCAACCCAATCACCATCTCTCTCAGCTCACTGACAATCATTCACCAGCCACTTCGGGCATGACAAGTCCCTGGAGATCAAGCCTTATGCCGCGTTGCCCGACGGAGAGCGCCCGATTCTTCTGTACGCAGGAGACGGTGTTTCTGATTTGTCCGCAGCTGCAGAGACTGATCTTCTCTTCGCCAAGCAAGGCAAAGGTATTCATCTGCCCGATCCGCCTTAGAATCCAGATTCTGAGACAGCTGAACTAACGCTGTGGTAGATCTGGTGACCTATTGCCAACGCAAGGGAATGCCCTACACGACTTTCGAGAATTGGTCCACAATCCTCTCGACCTCCAAAGACATATTGAGCGGCAAGGTGTCCGCGAGTGAGGTGGCTGCCAAGGCTTCGCTCGGCCTGTAGAACAGAGGTAGACCCGTATAGACTTTACAACTAGATGCACATGAATATTGATGATGGATATAAATTTCACACAAATTTAGCCAATAATAATGAGAATATCAGTGAAAAGAGGAAGAATCCAAGGATACGGAGAAGATAAGTTGATGAATCACCAACATACAAACATCGGGGGAACCTTGGAAAGGCTAGAATCATTCAGGAGTCACCGCCTTCAGGGTCCAAGCGTCGAGGGTGAATTGCGAACTTCAATCCTCCAACAAATTATACCTGTCCTTTATATCCTAGAGTTGACCGAACCTGGTCTTCTCCTTTGCCCTATACTCTTGCAATTCGTGGGCATCATGCGACAGGGCGCATCGCTTTTCTTCAAGTCCTTGCCAGGGTGATATCTATCTCATAATGGCTCGCCGGCTAGTATGACATTATTTGACTCCCTGCGAAGCAGTTGACTAACACCTAATTCGTGTAGGTCCGAGCGAGTGTACAGCTCGGTTTATTCGCAACATTCATTCTCCTCGTCGTCGTCATTCTCGATAATCGATACAGTGTCCTTCCCTCTTCAATCCATGGCCATCTTCCGTCGCATTATTCCGGATACGTGATCACAGATGTGACCGTCACAGCATGTTCCTCTCTCAATCCATTCTCGAGCTGTAAGCTAGACCCAGAAAGCTGGTACCGCGTCGATAAGGACCTCTACCTGCGCTCCGGCTGGACTTCGAGTGCCTACGTCCAGTTCAAGCGGAAAAAGGAGGAGGAATTGGGCCCTGATGACAAGGTGGTCATCGACTTGAAAATCAGTCGTCTCACTCCCCAGTCTGAATCCGTTGGAAAGTCCGAAATCGAAGCGTGGGAACCCCGACCGGGAGGCATCTGGCTCAAGCGCTCGTCCTCCCGCCATGCTAGCGACTCCGAAAGCGCTGTGACGTACGTTGATGTCCTTTATGGAGCGGATGCTGTCGATCCCCGTCCCAACTGGGAAGTTAAAGATACTCCCATTCTCCTGGATAGTCGGACAGAAGAGTTGGAGACTCGTCTTAGTATTCGAAGAGGACATCCGCAGGCCAAGCTCAAGAAACCCGTTCCCAGAATCAACGAGAACGGGAAATTCAAAGTCATGCAGCTGGCAGATCTCCACATGAGTACTGGTCTCGGCCACTGTCGTGACCCTGTTCCCACGGAAGCGGAAACTGGCCAGAAGTGCGAAGCCGACCCCCGGACCTTAGAATTTGTCGAGCGACTTCTTGACGAAGAGAAGCCGGACATGGTGGTCTTCTCCGGCGACCAGGTCAACGGCGAGACTGCCCCAGACGCACAAAGTGCTCTGTACAAGTCTGTAAAGCTTTTGGTCGACCGCAAGATTCCTTACGCAGCCATCTTTGGAAACCACGACGATGAGGGTGACCTGAACAGAGAACAACTCATGGCTCTATATGAAGAACTCCCTTACTCTCTTGCAGTCGCCGGCCCCGAAGACATCGACGGAGTCGGCAATTACGTTGTCGAAGTCCTCGATTGGGGCAAAAGCACACACTCTGCCCTGACCCTCTATTTCCTTGACACACATTCCTACTCCCCTGACGAACGTCAGTTCCGAGGCTACGACTGGATCAAGCCGAGCCAAACCCGGTGGTTCAAGAACACCGCCCAAAGCTTGAGAAGGAAACACCAGGAATATAACCATATCCACATGAACGTGGCATTCATCCACATTCCGCTCCCTGAGTATCGCAGTTCGGGAAAGTACTTCAAGGGCTCCTGGATGGAACCCCCTACTGCACCAGGGTTCAACTCTGGCTTCAAGGACGCCCTCGAAGAAGAGGGCGTCTTGTTTGTTAGTTGTGGACAGTGAGTCACATGCTTTTCAAGATTCCTTTTGTGTCGTTCCGAAGACTAACTGTTCTCTAGTGATCATGTCAATGACTATTGCATGCTCGAGCAAGACGACAATTCGAAACCCTCTCTCTGGATGTGCTACGGGGGCGGTGTCGGACTGGGTGGGTACGGTGGCTACGATGACTTCGTTCGACGAGTCCGTTTCTTCGACTTCGACAGAGGCCCCGGTCGTGTATCAACATACAAGCGTCTAGAATGGGGTCAAACCGAAGCCAAAATCGACGAAATGATGATCGTGGACGGCGGTACCGTCAACAGCCCGGAGGAAGCAACCTAACGAAGTCTGACTTCTCTCTCCCTATGCTCCTTTCTCTTCCTCTTCCCCATCTTGTATCGAGATGCCAGCCTGTCTGTACTGCACCTGCTCTCACATACTGTCGTTTCCGTTCTTGTTCAGCGACATGTGTCTTATTTTCCTGTACATATATTTTTGCCCCTTGCCTGCATTAGGTCGGCGTCTGCGGGGAGTCTTGTCTTTTTCTGAAATATTGAAGCCATCTCTCCTAGTCTTATTCTGCTCTGATTCTTGTGAGCCTGGACTGTAACGCTGAATATTCATTCACGAACAAACTCTGCAATTAATCTCCTGTGAATATCTTACATCGCCTACAATCTGGCCATCCTCACCACCATTTCTCAAAGAAAACTCGCTGCTCTCCATCATCCCCTAGGATCGCTACCAACTTCTCCACGATGGAATCAGTCATATCAGGCGGTCCACATACATAGCATACTGTGCCCTGGGAATCCAATTCATCACCTGTACCCACAGCCGCAGAGCGCAGATCATGATCAGATATCCTTCCTGGGTGAATCTTGAGATCCGAAGGAGACCCAGATGAGAGCAGATCAGACGAGGAAGCCAGGTCCGTAAGGAAAAGGTCCAGCGAGATACGGAGCCGATGCGAACTCTCTTGAGATCGGATTATCTGGCGCAGACGTGGGAGAAACAGGACCTGGTCTAGTATTGCGTCTGCGGAGCCTGTTCCTTGGTGTTGCGGTAGGCGACTGGAGTATAGGATGTGGATGGTTTTCGGGTTGGGGGTGTGAGGTTCGTTGTTGTTCAGGTGGGAGAGCATGGATATCAGAGGGCTGAGACTGCGTTAGGATTCCTCCATAAGGGGTTGAAACAAGTGAGGCCTTGATTTGTGCTGGTGTATGTTTGTGTACCCTGGAGATAAGGGACATGATGTCTGGGAGGTTTCACTTACTTGATGCCAACACCACCCGCAACGAAGACGACATTTTTAACATCATTAATACTGATTCCAGTGGGAGGCCAGACAAAGCTTCCACCAACTCGGATGTTCAGTTCCCTGCCTAGGATCTCTTCCCTTGGCCTCCATAGCCATGCGGCGGATGGGTTGCTGGGCGAGTCTTGCACAGCAAGTTCAACATATGGTGGTCGCCCTTGAGATTCTGAGGATGGTTCTAGCGCCTCGCCAGCTAATGAGTCTGTAGAAGCTTCCGGTGACGGCAGCACTTCGGCATCTGCCGGGGTAGAGGTGATAGTGAAGCCTCCCGCTTGGGCGAGGGAGGGAATATGGACATCAAGCCATTGGCCGGGGAGGAAGCTGAATGGCTGTTGATTGTTATCCTGTACACTGCATTAGTGGTGTCTTTTGGGTAAACGTGTGTGATAGAAGATCCCCCGGTGTGATTGGAACATGGCGTGCGGGGCATATGGATAACGGCGCGGGGACAACAACATTGGGAGTTGATAGACGGGCTTAATACATAAATCGAAGGCAAGGGAAATAGGATATATATGTAAAGGAAACAGAGGAGTAAAACATAAGAAACAACACCCATACATTATTTTCTTGAGAAGGCAAAGCGAACTGTAGTAGCCGGACAGAGGGGTTGACCTGCTCGATGTGCGACAGTCGCACTGGATAGAGTCTATTTTGCCGGGGCTCTGCAGCCGTGCGCAGCTCATGAGGAAGTGACTCGTCTCTTTGGGAAGTCATTTGTTCTGTAGTTATTGAAATGGAGCGAAATCTGAGTTGACTAGGCCGGATGATGGGCCGGGTGATGCGGAGTGGCACAGTTGAGCGAAGAACAAGCGAACATAAGGACAACGACTTCATCAAGACAGATCAATATATGTATCAAGCTACAAGGGTGTAATTGGATGAATTCAGTGGATGAATTCCCTGAAAGATGGCATGATTCTATTGAATATGAGACCAAGCCAGTGATGGGTTGTCGTTCCTCTGCCGACCACATGACTTCCTCTCTGTAATCCGTTTAAGCCATCACTCGACAACTTCCCTTAAAAATCGACAACATGGGAATAATGATGGCGATGGCTATCATAAATGAGGGACCGTCCTCTTTGTTCCCGTTTTCCTGACTCCGGGACTAGCATGGGTATATGTACAGCCCATTGCATAGTCACAGATGCGACCTCACATCACCCCCCACATCAGCGTTTCGCAGGCGCTTCGTACGAAAAGCTGCAAGTTTCCTCGGAGGGTCAGGGTTTTCCGCTGATCCTGTTGAGGGGAATTATGTGATGAGGGCTCCATGCAGATCTGCCATCCTATCACACCGTCTAGCGTGTGACGAGCGGCGGTCTTCCCTCGATCCCCGTCATCTCATTGGTGTGATGACCCCGGCTTGCTACTTGCGCTGGCGCTTTGCCGCCATCAAGCATTGGCCAGATGCACCTCCCAAACACACATCAATCCCTCTGCACGGGCTTTCCATGCTGATTCGTGCCCCCTCCTGCATGCGATGGCTTGTGCCTTCGGCCACTCGTTGGTCTCGAGCTCATATCTAGCGCTCGTCCTCCAGGTCGCCCAGACTTGTGTTCTTCTACTTTTTTTTGCCCTTTTCTACCACGCTGAAGCATTTGACCCTTTACGTGCGACAGACTGAATGTCTTAGCCAGCCGGTCTGGCCAAATCGCATTGTACACAGCTTTAATCCTACTGTAAGCGCTTCGGCTCAACGGTCAGCTTGGGAGAAATAGAGTCGATTTTCATTGCGATCGTTCGAAAATCACCGCCAAAATGCAGCTCCTGTTCCCAAAAAAGCATAAGCACCACAGGATCGTTCTTTGGTTGATGGCCGGGGAGTTTCCGCTCACCATCGTGATGCTGACATTGACGGGTATTGCTTCCCACGATCTATACCGGACATTGTTATGGCAAGATGGAGCAGACAATGGATTTAACAGTGCCCCGAACGAGGCACTGTATGCAGCAGCGAATTACCAGCCATTCAAGACCCCCATGGTTTGGTCCGACTTGTATGTTACTCACTATACTCAATGTTCAAGAGCTGGCCGCTGACCCTGGGAATAGTACCACCGACTATAACCTTGTCATGGGTGTTTTGAGCACTTTCTTCCTCATCACGAAATTGCCTACTCACTGGATGAAGCTGTTTTATCCTCCTGTTGCGGTCGCCGTCCACGGGTCCTTGGTAATTCTATACATCGTGTCAGCGGCGTATCAGGCTGGGTCTGACACGTCAGACCCAAGACATCCCCAACCAGGGGCCCCGTGGTACATTGCGAAGAGTTGCAGTGTTGCCTCTAAAAAGTCCAATATTCCATACTGCATGCAAGCCAAAGCGTTGTTTGCTGTGACCATCCTCATGATGTTAGTTCGACCCGGTCCACCCTAATTTTTTTTTGCTCCCTGCCCTTTTACGAGGAAATAGTTAGCTAACAGCTCCCTCAGTGTCTACTATGTAGTTATCCTCGGCTTCAATATCCACTCCTGCTTCATCACTCCCGAAGAACGGGAAGCGATCCTGGAGCAGAGAGAAGAGCGACGCATCGAGAAGGAGTTCGAAGAAGAGATCATCAAGTCTCCCAGCATGATTCCCATGACCCCTGGCTCAATGCCTCAAGGACCAGGCATGGTTCCCCGCACCCCAGGGGTCCCGCCCATCGCTGTTGGTGGAAGTTTCTCACCCTACGCACCCCGTACGCTGGCCTTCAACCGACTGGGCAATGCTAGTACCGCCTCGGACCTTCCCCTGCGGGATAACTCGCGCGCGACTCAGCCCCAATATCCGTCGCCGCAATCGCATGAAGTCAGCCCGGAGAGTTCGACAGGGTCGCCGATGTACTTCCCGCCGCCACCAAAGAAGGCTGCTAAGGCTTGAGTGGGGGTTAAATTGTTGTTTGTCATGAAATTGCTTTTGTGATACCATTTGTTGTTGCCTATATAATTGCTCTATACTAAGTCCTCCATACTAAATCTCCATACACCCCGCCGAGGCCAAGTCTATATATGTATGACCTTGAAATCTATAAACCCGCGTTTCATGCTCCGGTGCCGACTATAAATACCAGCCCGAGCAATTTCTTCTTTCTTCCTTCTCTCCCCACGATACATACAAACTGCTTTGGTGAGTATACACTCTGTTTCCTTACACAGCGAGTTGCCTCTTATGCCCTTCTATTGCATGCCGGTACCTGCATCTCTCACTCTCATTGTATAGGCATATGCATTTGCATATGAGATTATCTCACTTTCATCTTCGCCAGTCTTTCACTTATCTTCTATTTGCTCTCACTTGCATATCACTTATTGCTTTAACAGTATCTCACCTGTTACTCCTTGATTGCTACATATCTTTTACCCCAAGCTCTAACCAGCAACACACCCTTCTTTCACTTGCCATCTCACTAAGATCAGGTGTTTTGCTTGCATCTCAGCCTTTACTTGCTACATATGTACCCTTGGTTCATTCTGAATTCTTTTGATTTCCATTTCTCTTCCTTCAAAACCTTCCGCCGGATCTCTAATGCCGGCAGAAATTCAAACGCTTCCTTCCATCGGAATAACAGTATCCCGGAAGTATGCTTCTCACTCTCCAACTCTCCAGCAGGTGGGATAGCTAACCTTCGCTCTTTCCTCTATCTCTCACACACACAACCTTGGAATCCCCTCGACTTCTAACCTCGTATCCTACTTCGTTCCATTTTATCTTTCAATATGGCAGCTTCAAATTCAACTATGTTCAATTCAAGCTCTTCCGGGTCTGGCTCGCAGGCCCTGACTACCTTCTCGCCCATTGACTCTGATTCAACTTTCTCGCCCCCGCATACAACTGGAATGAGTCTGACTTTCGAGCCTTTATCAAAGTCATTCCCGGTGATTTCCTGCAAGTCCGAGTCCGATATTCTTGACCTTGTCGTTCGGACCCTTGAAGACTGTGATTCGAAAGTGGACAAAGCGGCACGGTACTATTTTACGGATATACCTGCGGCTTGGGGGCCCTCTATTTTCGCTTGTCTTGATGACGAGAAATTACTACCACGGTTTGTGACTCTCCTCAAGATCTCCGGTGGATCTTGAAGCGAGTGAATCCTAGAAGACTAAGTCCTCGATAGGAAGTATAGAAAGTCTTGGAATTCTCGCGACCACGTCCTTTGTTTGAAGCTGCCTAACCTGATTCATAATTCGATTCAACGCTGGTTTGCAAACTGCGCCAGTGAATGGGAACGCAGCGGCCTTATCACACCGAATGAGAAAGACATGATTGATGGTACATTCGGGACAACTCTCACCCTCACCAACTCCCCATTCACAAAGACTCTGAAGGAACCAGACATACTTGTTGATCCTGACGACCAACACCTCCCTTCTGTTGTCTTTGAATCCGGCTGGTCAGAACCTCTTAACGCTCTCGAAGCAGATTGTGAGCTCTTATTAAGGGGTAGCGGCGGTCTGGTCCAGGTTGCCATCATTGTTAACTGGACCCTTAACCATACACATCAGACTGTGTCCGGAGATGCCAGTGTCTGGCAACTCAATGATTCTGACCAACCGATAAGAAGACAAACTGAGGTATGTGGAAGGCTTTTATAGTCCTCGATGGACTATGTATTCTGACATCTTCTAGGTGATTTTTCCCGATCCGAAATTACCTATACCCCAAGGACTCTCTATCACACGTGGCGAACTTTGGAGAAGATCATTAGCTCCAACGCGAAATCCAAACGAAGCCTTACGCCTCGACATTGATATACTACGTGGGCACGCTCTTCGTGCTCTTTCCCGTATGAGACTTGGACCTGCGACATGATGACTTTTTTCATGTGAAACCTATACTTGCATATGTTTCTTGTTATGTTAGCCAGGCTGACGCCTGGCTTGTTAGGTCAGGCCTCATTGTTTGCTACCTAGGTAGTTAGATTAGCTAGCCTGTATCAGTTAGAGAATCAATCTCTTCCTTCTTTCTCTCTCCCCTTCTGGCTTTAATGGCGAACACAGCCTTCCTTTTACACAGCTGCGTGCACATCTGGGGGCTACTGAGTGGGCAAGGCATGGGATAGAATTCGACAACCCAAAAGAGCTCAAGGAATTCGCGGCGCGAAAGGTGAGGGAGATGGATATGTACAACATATGAAGAAGCCTTGGAGATGGAAAAGAGCAAGGCGCTTGTGGATAGTGGGGATATGACAAAGGAAGAGTTCATTGCCAACTACGAGTCGCGTCACTTATGAACACTGGCCTGGACTCTTCAACAGGGAGTATAGGTTAACGTTGGGGGAATCTTGGCTTGAACATGGAAGACAATGGAGAGAGACCTTGGAAGGTCAGCCAGAAAGTTAAATAAGCCAGAAAATTAGGCCGACTCGTGTCGCTTCTTCTCCTTCTTAGACCAGCGCACTAAAAGGACGCAATGGGTTAGCTCGTTCCATGCCAAGAGTAGATAGCTTACAAGCAAGCTGAGCGGGGTTGCAAGAGGCGGTCCACAAAACTTACAGCCACAAGCATTGCACAAGGTCTTAGGCCCGTTGGGCCCTTTTCTCCATTCCGGCGAGTCAGCCGTTCCGCAGTCGCTGCAGACATGCTGGGCCTTGAGCCGTTTACGGCGGTCACCTTCTTGAGCATTGCGCTCTTGGTCTGCAGCTGTGGTGATGTCGATATCGCAATGTACAAGACGGCCACGGCTGACACCTGTACTGAGGCCTTGCGATCTCTCGCCCTCTGCATAGTTAAGACCGGTCATGACCTCGATGCCGTCGATATGTGAGTAGACTTCGCGGGTATTGGGTCCTGGGCCATAGCCCGTCGATTGGCTCGTGTCGGATTCTTCCGAATTCGGCCCCACAGTGTCCGTAGTATCAGGATCACTAGACATTTCGCCTGAACGAGTGGATCGTCGGCCCTGGTTCTCGGTCACGGGGCCGCGATTATCCTGGTCGCTCCTAGAAGAGGGCACTCGAGCCGTGGTCGTCTCTGCATCTTCTTCTTGCTTCAATTTCGCAATCTGCTGGATCAGACGTGCGTTCTCAATCTTGTATTCCAAAAAAGAGTCAAGGAGCTGGGAGACCTTGTTTATATATGGTCGACACACGAGGAAAAATCCCGTGCAGGGACCATTCGCGGTCGTGGTTCTCCCTGCCTGACGCTCCTCCTGGTTTGCAACATGTGAATGCCCATACGCCTCCATGAGACAATAGGTGCCGTTGGTCTTCTGAAATCGTAAATGGGTACGGAACGATTGGTTCGTGGCAACAGAATCGTCCATGTCTCTCTGGAGGATTGGCTGATCATCTTCATGGATGTACTGTGCCAAAAGACTTCCCTCGAGTTGTTTTGCGACACGGCCCGTGATATCCTTGCACGACGGGTTGGCATAGGTGATCCGGCCCTGGGGTGTGAGAAGAAGTAGCATGTCCTTCATTTCATCCAAGACCCGCTCTGTCCAGACCCCATCGCTTTGTACACCCTGGTATCCTTCATGTTGAGCACCTTGCACCCCGTAGTTCCCGCCATAGGATCCGTGGGCTTGCTGTTGCTCCATTGAATACCCTGTATGCACCTCATCGGAGCTCAATGTCATCTGGGACGAGGGTAGAGGCATACCCTCACAAGGTTGTGGGCGACTCAGAGCCATACCGAGTGCGGTATAGAGATATTAAACGAGGGAGATTTGATGGCACCAGGGATAGGCTTGAGTGCTTCTGAAACCAACGTCTCTCATAAATAGCCAGGGGATTTCCCTAGAAAACAATGGCCGCACGAGCGGACGAATATAGTAATGGTATTGAGGATGGAATTGCTCATTCTCCAAATCCGAGGGGGTACATTTGGGACATTTGGCTAAGAAGGGGTTGGACAATGTGCCTCTCAAAATGTACACATCGTCTCAATGAGGGTCTGGACTCCTTGTAAAGAGAGAACATTGGAAATAAGAGCCGGCCATTGCTGGTTGACAAAACACCGCCGATCCCTGTGGGCCTCCGCACCTTAGTACAATTCACGTGATTTCGTGTCGCCTTGACGCGGGACTATGTGATCGATCACAATCAACGCTCCGAGCACTCTCTTTTCTCAGCCTTCTTAGCTTGTATCTGATTGAATTCGATAACTATTAACGGCCAACGGGCTTGAACGCCCGTCTCTGCGCTTGTGTTCAAAATGTACGTGCTGATCATTCCCCACGTGTCGTGATGCTAACTGGGTTTTAGGTGTAAGTGCAACAGCTCTATACCTCGGCAAGAAGAACGAAACGATCCAACGGCCATCTAACATAATGTAGCGAAGATCGATAAGCTCTCTATCCTGGGGTACGTCTCTCAAAACTTTTGATCCGGGTGCAACCACTGCGGAGAGTAATTACATTCATGCTCATCAAACCCTGCTTGTTCTAGAGTCCGCTCTTTCGATAATACGCGCAGCGAGACCATCCAATTTCATACGCCCCTCACATTGATTGTCGGATACAATGGCTCAGGAAAGACGGTACGGAATGGCGAAATGGGCGACTCGGAGTTACTAGCAGGGAACTGACGCGGATCTAGACCATCATCGAGTGTCTCAAATATGCCACAACGGGCGATCTTCCTCCGAACAGCAAAGGCGGTGCTTTCATCCACGACCCGAAACTATGCGGCGAAAAAGAGGTACTGGCCCAGGTGAAGCTGTCATTCAAGGCCACTTCCGGAGCGAAAATGGTTGCCACGCGCAGCCTTCAGCTTACGGTCAAGAAAACCACGCGGCAGCAGAAGACCCTGGAAGGCCAGCTACTTATGGTGAAGAATGGCGAACGCACGGCTATTTCATCGAGAGTGGCTGAGCTGGACCAAATCATGCCACAGTATCTGGGCGTGTCAAAGGCCGTGCTGGATTCGGTCATTTTCTGTCACCAAGACGAAAGTCTGTGGCCAATGAGTGAACCATCTGTCCTCAAAAAGAGGTTTGACGAGATATTTGAGGCTATGAAGTACACCAAGGCCATTGACAACATCAAAGCACTGCGAAAGAAGCAGAACGAGGAGCTTGGAAAATTTAAGATCATGGAGCAACATGCGAAAGAAGACAAAGATAAGGCGGACCGTGCCGAAAAGCGGTCCGTCAAGCTTCAAGGCGAGATCGAGGCTTTGCGCGAGGAGACCCAGAAGATGTCGCAAGAGATGCGGCGTGTGGCGGAGCTTGCTGATAAGGCTTGGACGCAATCAGAAAGTTATGCCCAAGTCCTCGGTGCTCTTGAGGGAAAGCGTATCGAAGCTAAAAGTATCCAAACAACCATTGACAACCTCAAGAGACATTTGGTTGAGCTTGATGAGTCTGATGAATGGCTCGAATCTACCCTGGAGCAATTCGAAACGAAGCAGCTCCAATACCAGCAACAAGAAGAGTCACACAAGGAAAACTATATGGAAATCAAGGAGCGGATTGAGCAGACTCGGCACCGCCTCGGCCTGAAACAAGCCGAGAATGGGAAGTTTGAGAACGACAAGGCCAATTTCGAGCGTCAGTCTCAAAGGCGCCAAAACATGATCAATGAGATTGCGCGCGCCAACAACGTCCGTGGCCTTGATGAGACGATGGGCCAGTCTGAAATTGATACCTTCATGCAGAAAATAAAACGCCTCTTAAGAGACCAGAACCAGTCTCTGGATCGTGTGAAGCGCGAAGCCCAGAAAGAGCTCCGTGAGGTTCAAGAAACATTGAACGAGATTGGGCAAACGAAGTCTGCACTCCAAGAGACCAAGAATGCGGCAAAACGACAGATTGCTGCGAATGACAAGGAGGCAACAACTTATCAAAAGAAGCTCAACGAAATCGAGGTTGATGAGGGCTTCCAGGCTGCGCTTGAGTCAAAGGTTGAGGATCTCACGTCAAGGCTTGAGCACGCGAAAGAGCGATCCAAGACAGCTTCCTGGGATCAGGATATCCAGGACACAAATGCGGAAATCCGCCGCCTTGAGGATGAAAGTTCGAGATTGAACACCGAGCTTATTGATTCGACCAAGAAGGCCGGAGAGTTGGCTCGCCTAGACCACCTTAAGAAAGAATCGAAGGACCGTGAGCGCAGTTTACAAACGATGAAAGGAGCCCATGGCGATCGCCTCGAGAAGGTTGTTGGGCCAGATTGGAAACCTGAGACGCTGGAGCGAGGCTTCCAGCAAGCTCTCGATAGCGAATCAAAGCAGGTAGCTGATGCGGAGCGCGAGCGCGATGGCGTGAGCCGAGAATTGGAGCATGTGGAGTTCAAGCTTAAGACTGCGAAGAAGAACCTCAAACAACGCCAAAAGGAACTTGATGAATGCGTGAAGGAAATTCATGAAGCAGTCGACGCAGAACCTTCCGAATACCCTGAAATTGTGAAGGAGCGCCAGGCACAGTACGATCTCGCTCGCAAAGACGCTGATCAATATGCCGGAATGGGAGAGTATCTCACCAAATGTCTTGATGCTGCTAAGCGCACCAAACTGTGCCGAACATGTCAAAGATCGTTCAAAAACGGGGCAGAGCTCCAGACCTTCACAAAGAAGTTGGATGCCCTAGTCAAGAAGGCTGGCCTTGATGCCGAAGACGAGACCCTAAAGGGCCTTGAAGAAGATCTCGAAACTGCCCGCGCTGCTAGTGCATCCTACGACACCTGGGTTCGTTTGTCAGAGACTGTCATTCCAGAGCTGGAACAAGAAGAGCAAGAATGTGAATCTCAGCGTGACCAACTTCTGGAGAAGCTGGAAACTCAGGATGGAAAGGTTAGCGAGAAGACAGAAAGCAAACGTGACGTTGAGGGGCTTGCCAAGACAGTAAGCACTATTGCGCGTTACGATGCCGAGATTAAGACGATCAAATCACAAATCCAAGAGCTTTCTGCAAAGCAGCAGGACGCTTCAACCACTCGTACTCTGGAAGACATCCAGGAGGAAATCGCCTCCATCAACGAAAAGTCACGGGAGTTGAAAAAGACCCTTTCGAAAGTGACGAATGAGAAAGAAAAGACGCGATCAGAGATCAACAAGCTCGAGCTAGAGTTCAGAGATGTCAAGAGCAACCTAGACAATGCCAAATTCCAGCTGGAAAAGAAAGCGGACCTCACCGTCCGGATGGAGGAATTCAAGAAGCTCAATAATCAGCAGCGGGAGGCAATTGAGAAGGCAGATCGAGATATCGAAAACCTCACGCCAGAGTTGCTTCAAGCCCAAGCCCGTTATGACGATATCAGCCAGCGAGCCGACGAGCGCGAACGAGATCTGCAGCACGAGATCAGTCGCTTATCCGAGAACATCCATCAGCTTGACCTTGCCAATGACGACATCAACTCATACAATCAGCGGGGAGGTCCGGGCCAGCTTGAGCGAAGCAAGAAGGAACTTCAAGAAATCGAAGCTGAAATTGGTAAACTTGAAGCCGATCAAAGCGAGATCACAAGGGAGATCAACAAAATCTCGACCCAACTTAAAGACAGCGAAAACACAAAGCGGCAATACTCCGACAACTTGACATATCGTCAAGCCACTCGATCTCTCAACGCAGTTGTTGAAGAAGTTGAGCAATTAGAAGCACAAAATGCCGAAGTGGACCGAGGTCGTTTCAAGCAGGAGTCAGAACGCTGGACTCGTGAACACAATGCACTTGCTGCCAAACAGGCGAGCAAGATGGGCGAAATGAAGTCCAAAGACGACCAGTTGATGCAGCTGCTGGCTGACTGGAACACGGATTATAAGGATGCCGCTTCAAAATACAAGGAATCTCATATCAAGGTCGAGACCACCAAAGCCGCCGTCGAAGATCTGGCTCGATACGGTGGCGCTCTTGACAAAGCAATCATGCAATACCACGGCTTAAAGATGGCAGAAATCAACGCCATCGCTGGCGAACTGTGGCAGAAGACCTATCGCGGAACGGACGTCGACACAATCCTGATCCGCTCCGACAACGAGAACGCCAAGGGCAACCGATCGTACAACTACCGCGTCTGTATGGTCAAGTCAGGCGCCGAGATGGACATGCGAGGTCGATGCAGTGCAGGCCAAAAGGTTCTGGCTAGTATCATCATTCGTCTTGCCCTTGCGGAGTGTTTCGGTGTCAATTGTGGTCTGATTGCTCTTGATGAGCCCACTACGAACCTGGACCGAGACAACATTCGCTCTCTGGCGGAGTCGCTGCATGATATTATCCGTACTCGCCAGCAGCAGGCCAACTTCCAGTTGATTGTCATCACGCACGATGAAGAATTCCTGCGCCACATGCAATGTGGTGACTTCAGCGATTATTACTACCGTGTTTCGCGCAATGAGAGACAGAAATCAATCATTGAGCGGCAGTCAATTGCTGAGGTATGTCTTTAACTTGGCCACTGGGTAATTCTTCTTGCTAACAATGTTCTTAGGTCATGTAACTCCCTCTTCTATCAGTCGTTCGGAAATTTATTGGCTACATACAGTAGCTTTGCTGGGACAATATTTTTCCCCAATCTGTTTTAAGTCTTTTTTAAACCAAGCATACTTCGGCGTTGATATTGTCAAGTGATGTTGAATTTGCAATTTATTGCTATTGTTATTGATACCTACGCACCTCTATCTATTTGAGCGTCCACAAAATCTGAATAAGACGAGAATGCGACATGCGCATTAAAAGAATATTCCAAGAAATAGTACATAGTCGTAACGGAAAAAAGATGCTATGCTACAGACAGCCGATTTCTCAAGATCAAGAAACCAGTTGGATGGATCAATGGAATCCAAAAACAACACTAGAACAAACTGCACTATCTTACACCTGCTTATCCACCTGGCCTCTAGCCTCAGCAAGCATGCGCTCCTGGTCCTTCTTCGCTTGCCGGATAGCTAGCACACGCTGGCGATCCGGACCGGACCTCTTCTTGATCTCCGCCAACTTCTGTGACAGCGCAATGTCATCGCTAGTGGCGGGAACCACCTTCGCACCCGTCATGGCCTGCACACGATCCCAGATCTGTTGGTATGTGCGGTTCTTGATATCCAGAACGGCCGATTGCTCGTTGGCCTCGGGGGCCGGGGCAAGCTCATCGACGACCTTCTTTTCGTTTGCTAGGGCCGCTGCGGCACTGCCGACCCGTTCGGCGAAGTAAATTGTCAACGCTGCGGGTCCTTGCTGGTTGGAGGTTTGTGCCACAGTCATCGGCACGGCTGGGTTGTGATATTTCAGTCGTGGAAGGCAGTTACGCCAGAAATGCCGCGCGCCTCCGTGGCCCTGGTCAATCTTGCGTGCATATGTGAGGTGGAGTCGGGTAACGGCTGGGAATTCTTTTGATGCGGAGGCGACGTTGGGGAAGATGGCTGCGCCTGTGCCAACCTTGGTCTGGAGCATCTGGAACAGTGAAGGAACGAGTCAGTTTGATTGATCGCATATCGGCTACACCGTGGGAGACAACGCGAGTTCGGCTTCGGAGCTTGCAGGGTCGGATATCTCAAGACATGGGGTTTCGGCTTACTTTCTATGGGCGGGAGCAATTTCATATTAGTCCATTGATTCTGCGTCACATTGGGAGAGCTCAAGGGGGAGAGCTGAGAGAAGCGATACATACAGTTTGCAGCTTGCGAAGCCGCTTGAACAAGTTGACCATGATGAAAGGCTGTTCCGCACAGGGACTGGCCCTTATGCGATGTGACGTGTAGATATAGGAGTAAAGTGAGAGTGGAAGATTAATTGGCAATATCTTTGCTCAAGAACGGTAATATAGGGCCGAAATTGCGAGGTTGTTGATCGGGGAAATTTATCGTAGATGCGCTTGTCGGCGAAGAAGTTGCTCCGTGATAGTCACGTGCGACCTCCAATCTATAGATGGTATTGATCAGGTCACAGAGAACACGTTAGTTAAATCTCACTCCAGACACAGATAAGAAGTAGAGATTCGTCAATTCGCATCTGTTTCTTAAACCAAGCTCCTCTACTTACTGTCTCCTTTACACACCAATCCATCTATGCAACGTTCTAAACGGCCTCTATAGTGTGGAGTTCCCCCGTAAAATACAATACACTCGCATTACATTGACTCACAAACTGAGCAAACAGATTTTATATCTCGCCCCGCCATTCTTTTGTTCCCCTCCGCTCTTCAAGGGAATTATTGGCCAATTCTGACAATCAGGAAAAATGGCCGCCGCAGCTGCATCCGTAGCTGAGCTCGACCCGAGCAACAGCTCGAAGAACACCCTCAAACTGGAAAATGTTGATATACCCCTCCCCCACCATCGCCGATTTTCATCTTCTAACATTTCGCCTGCTAGACCGAAAAGCGAGACACCCTAGTCGCAATCGAAAAGAAGTACCAGGCACAATGGAAGGAGAACAAGGTCTTCGAAGTCGATGCGCCCTCGTTCGAGGAAGCCCCCCCAGGGCGCCATGACCCCCGCCGAGCTCCGTGAGAAGTACCCCAAGTTCTTCGGTACTATGGCCTACCCTTACATGAACGGTACTCTCCACGCCGGACACAGCTTCACTGCTAGTAAGGTTGAGTTCATGGCTGGATTTGCCCGCATGGAGGGCAAGCGTGCCCTTTTCCCTCTGGGTTTCCACTGCACCGGTATGCCTATTAAGGCCTGTGCCGATAAGCTCGCGAACGAAGTGAAGAAGTTCGGTAAGGGCTTCGAAGGATACAACGAGGAGGCGGAGGCCGCCGAGGACGCCGTCGCAGCCCCCACACAAGAGGTCAAGACCGAGGCAGCCGAGAAGTTCTCCGGCAAGAAGAGCAAGGCCGCTGCCAAGACCGTGAAGATGAAGTACCAGTTCCAGATTATGCTGGCAATTGGCGTTCCCCTGGAAGAAATCCACAAGTTTGCCGACGCTGCTCACTGGCTCGACCACTTCCCTCCTCTTGCCATCCGCGATCTTGACAGCATGGGTGCCCGTGTCGATTGGCGCCGACAGTTTGTTACCACCGACGCTAACCCCTACTACGATGCTTTCGTGCGTTGGCAGATGAACCGCCTGCACGAGCTCGGCAAGATCATGTACGGCAACCGTTACACCGTCTACTCGCCTAAGGACGGTCAGCCTTGCATGGACCACGACCGCACCGAGGGTGAGGGCATTGGTCCTCAGGAATACTCTGCGATCAAACTCCAAGTTAAGGAGTGGTCACCGGAAATGGCAGAGCTCGTGAAAGGAAAGGTTGAGGATGATGCTAAGGTATACTTCGTTCCGGCTACCCTGCGTCCCGAGACCATGTATGGCCAGACTAGCTGCTTCGTCGGCCCAAAGATCAACTACGGTCTTTTCAAGCTGAAGGAGAAGGAGTATATTGTCGTGACCAAGCGTGCTGCGTGGAATATGGCCTTCCAGGGTCATTTCTTCGGTGATAAGTTCCCCAAGACTCAAGACGAGCTGCCGCAGGTTCTTGAGGCACCGGGTTCCGCCTTCATTGGAACACTGGTCAACGCGCCTCTGTCTTTCCACACCGCGGGTATCCGCATCCTGCCCATGGAGAGTGTTTCGGCAGCTAAGGGTACTGGTGTTGTTACCTCCGTCCCCTCCGACAGCCCTGACGATTACGCCACGCTGATGGACCTGGCGAAGAAGGCTGAGTACTACGGTATTCAGAAGGAGTGGGCTGAGCTTGAAATCTTCCCCCTCATTGAGACCCCCACTTACGGTAACTTGACCGCCCCTGCTCTGGTCAAGCAGCTGAAGATCAACTCTCCTAAGGACGTGACACAGCTGGCCCAGGCCAAGGATCTGGCCTACATGGAAGGTTTCTACAAGGGTACTATGCTCGTCGGTAACTACAAGGGCGAGCCCGTCAGTGAGGCTAAGGACAAAGTCCGCAAGGAGCTCTATGAGAGTGGTGATGCTTTCCCCTTCGCCGACCCCATGGGCAAGGTTGTCAGCCGTAGTGGTGACGACTGTGTTGTTGCCTACCTGGGCCAGTGGTTCCTGAACTATGGTGAGAATGACGCAGAGTGGCAGCAGGAGACCCTGAACCATGTTGTCAACAACCTCAACACCTACTCTGCCGAATGCAAGAACGGTTTCGAGAAGAATCTGTCCTGGCTGAACCGCTGGGCATGTGCCAGAACCTATGGACTCGGTTCCCAACTGCCATGGGACAAGCAGTTCCTGGTTGAGTCTCTGAGTGACAGTACCGTCTACATGGCCTATTACACTATCGCTCACCTCCTTCACGGTGACCGGTACGGCAAGACGACCGGCCCCTTGAAGGTGACCGCGGACCAGATGACCGATGAGGTCTGGGACTACATTTTCACAAGACGGGAAATCAGCGACGAACTCGTCTCTAAGAGTGGAATCAGCAAGGAATCTCTGCAGCAAATGCGCCGCGAATTCGAGTACTGGTACCCTCTGGATGTCCGTGTCTCCGGCAAGGACCTGATCCAGAACCACTTGACCTTCTTCCTCTACATCCACATTGCTCTCTTCCCCAAGGAGTACTGGCCCCGTGGTGTCCGTGCTAACGGTCACTTGCTCCTCAACGGTGAGAAGATGAGCAAGAGTACCGGTAACTTCCTGACTCTCAAGGATTCCGTTGATAAGTTCGGTGCGGATGCTACCCGTATTGCATTTGCCGATGCAGGTGACAGCATTGAAGATGCCAACTTCGAAGAGTCTGTTGCCAACAGCAACATCCTGCGTCTCTACACCTTGAAGGAATGGATCGAGGAGGTTGTTAAGGACGAGGCTCTGCGCACTGGCCCTGCTGATGCCTTCGCTGACAAGCTCTTCAATAACGAACTTAACAGCCTGGTCCGCGAGACCCAGAAGCACTACCAGGAGTAAGTTTGCATTTCGCTGAGTGTCCATTGACAACGATAACTAACGCCTTATATAGCACCGACTTCAAGCTTGCTCTTAAGTCTGGCCTATATGACTTCACTAGCTCCCGTGACAGCTACCGTGAGGCTTCTACCGCTGCTGGCGTGGGTATGCACCGGGATACCATTCTGCGCTACATTGAGCTGCAGGCTCTGATGCTGGCACCCATTGCTCCTCACTGGGCTGAGTACATCTGGCTCGAGGTTCTCAAGAAGGTCAGTTTTCTTCCCCCCACTTCATGCTCAACATTGATCTAATACCATTTAGTCCGAGTCTATTCACTTCGCCCAGTTCCCTGCCGTGCCAGAGCCCTCTCCCGAGCTGACCGCCGCTCAGAACTACGTCCGTGGTACTGCAAGCAACATCATGGGTTCCGAGGCCAACTTCACCAAGAAGCTCTCCAAGGGCAAGGCCATTACCTTCGACCCCCGCAAGCCCAAGAAGCTTACCATCTTCGTTGCCAAGAAGTACCCCAACTGGCAGGAGAAGTATATTGATCTGGTGCGCGAGTCCTTCGACTCCCTGAACCTCTCCTTCAACGACAAGGAGCTCAACGCAAAGGTCGGCAAGTTCGGTGAGATGAAGAAGGCCATGCCCTTCGTTCAAAACCTGAAGCGCCGTCTGGTCAATGCTGGCGAGTCCCCCGCCACTGTCTTCGATCGCAAGCTTCCCTTCGATGAGTTCGCTGTTCTGTCTGAGATGGTGGGCGGTCTTAAGCGCACCTCCGGCTTCAAGGAGATTGAGGTCATTGCTGTTGATGAGGGTGGCAAGACTGGCGAGGTTGTTGGCACTGGTGAGAAGCGTGAGGGTCTGTCTGGCGAGAATGCCGTGCCTGGAACCCCTACGTTCCAGTTTGTCAACGTCGAGTAAACGACATTTCTTTGAAAAATACAGCCTCATTTCCGGTTTCAAAAATCATGCTTGATGACTTATGCAAAAATAAAATAAACCAGAATAGCATATAGCATTTCAATACTTCAATTCTTTGAGCTTAATAATCGATGGATTGAACCTTGGAAGACTTCAAGGAGTTTCTTATAAACGAAACACGTTGCCACAGTATTTTCACTCCGACACTGTAACTACACATGTAGACGCACACCCCGTCACGGACACTTAGTGTCGTGGAGAATGCTTCATGCACTTGGCTTTAATGCACTTAACAATCTGAAAACGTCGCAAAACAATCCATCAATCAGCCGGACCGAACAAATTCTGCAGGAATGATAAGCAAAGGACTCACCTGTTAAGGCCTTCCTTCAGTGTATCTTCTTCCTGTGAGAACACCAACCGAAACCACCCAATACTCCTCGAATGCTCCTCTCCGGGATGCAAGAAGACACCAGCATCGACAAGCCTCTGTGCAAGGGCAAATTCTCGGTTTCGCGGAGTAATAGTGCCGTCAGGAGGAAGATAAGGCGACAAGTCAATGTAGACGAAAAAGCCAGCGTTTCTGATGACCGGATTAGAGGGGGTTTTGAATAATGCCTCGTCGGAGTTCGTATACTCACCCGCCCTTGACATAGTTGATCCCTTCCTTGTCAAGCACCGAGGTTGTAAGCCGGTAGGCTGAAGCGAGTCTTTTTCTTGCTTCTGCTGTGAAGCTCGACACAAAAGCTTGGTCTTCTAGAATTGCGGTGCCAATAGTCACCGCTGCTTGTGACGCACCATGAAGTCTCCTATATAGAGTCAGTTTCACGTCGAACATCATCCAGCTTTTCACGGTGCAAGAGAAAGACAAAGATCTCACAGAATTGCTTTGCAGGCTTGACGAAGCTGCTCATTTTGGGTCACCAAGAAACCAAGGTGGAGGCCTCCGGAAGCGAAGTCCTACAATGGTATGTCAAATTCCGTGCCTTCGTTGGGATTGTCCGAAGCCTACCTTGCTGAAGCCATATAACACATGGACCAAATTAGGATCTATCAATTCCGCAAAGTCGAGCGAGAGAATTGAAGTAAACGGCACAGCGGCAGGGTCGCCACAATCAAAGACGCAGGAGGCGTATACCTCATCACTAATGAGATGGAGACGGTGCTTGTTGCAGAATCGGGCGATAGCCTTGAGTGTCTCGACTGGGTAACAACGACCTGAGAATAGGCAAGCAATTAGCTCAATTCCATGGACCAGGCGGCATATATTACTTACCAACAGGGTTATGCGGATTCACAAGCAGCACAGCTCGAATCTTCTTACCGCATTCCTTCAAAGCTTGCTCATAATATTCCACGCAAGCAGGAGAGAATGCCTCTTCTGCAGTTGTGTCAGCATAAACCATTCTAACACCGGATTCAACGCCGTAATCGAGCTCAAAGCGGCCGTATACAGGTCTGCTGACGAGGATCCCATCCTCGGGTTCTGCGAGATTGTATCCCAGCATACTGCCAAGAGAAGTTGGAGAGTCTGCGACGAATATATGGTCGGGATCAATTGGGGCATGTGGTTTGAGGATATTGTTCAAATGAACTGCTGCGGCGGCTGGTAGTCTTGCAGCTGTTGGCGCACTTGAGCGGTAGCTGACAGAATCTTGGGTAAAGACAACCTAGGCGAGGTTGTTAGAGCGGGATACTTTCGGTCAATGGACATGATGCCAACCTAAAGGCGAATATTGGCATATGCACCTTTTCGTTGATATATCTTGCTATCTCCGCTCTCATTTGTTTCTGGCTGAGGGTTAGCTTTTGGATTTCCAGATTGTGGGGGATATAGACACATTCTCTGCCATGCCAAATGAGATGAGCCCTGTCGGGTTCTCCACGGGGTCGTAGGTCTGAGTTAGACTGAAGCGCCAGGGCATAGCTAGTTCCCTGACATTTTCGCTCCCTCGAAAAGATAACATCATGCGATAGACAAGTGAATGTTTTGCTGAATGTCAAGGGTTGATATATATATTGAAACCTAGATTGGATATTGGTGCGACAGCAATATTAGATGAGTTTTGCACAATCACCCTTAGGAACAACCTCGGTTTAGTGCAAGAGAAAATACCAAGCAAAATAAACTGGGAGTCAAAATAAAGTGGGAAAGAACCTTGGAAGTTAAAGAAGTTAAATGAATTAAAGTGAAAGGCTAAAACCCCCCACCTGCGGGGACCGTGGGGATGAGCATATTGTGTAACCTGGGAACATGCGATGTAGTTGGTATAACAAGACTATTGTACATATCTACAAGAGAGGAGAAACGCCGAGCCGCTATGCTAAATGGCCTAATGTACATTTTCAAACACCCAAATCACAATTAATATCTCGTCCGCGGCCGCTTGCGCTTGTCGATTTTCTTCTTCTCTGCAATGAAGTTCCAACACTCAATCGGACGTCGGGACCCAATATGCTTCCCATTAGGAGTGAAAACCTCGACTTGCGGATAGGAAGGTTCGCCTTCAGCATCCCGCTTGCTGCGGATTTGTATACTGAGCTCGATCCAGCCGCAGCCCTCGACGAGAATATCCGCCGACATTACACGGTATGGCAATGAAGGTACTGGAATCCCCCTGTCATTTACAGCTTTCGCGAGCGAGGTAGGAAGATTTGAGGTGGTCGTGTCCCACTTCAAGTCGAATACACCGGCTGAGGCCATTGTGCTTCCTGTTCCTTCTTTCATAATGACAGTTCCCCGGTAGGGAACTTCCTCGGCCTGCGTCGCAATTGCTTTCTGTGTGTTGGTTATATGAGACTCGAGAGGCAGGAAACTGGCAGACATGACCGTATCTTGCGGGTTCACCGCGGTGATGCGGATAAGACCACCGCCAAGCAGAAGAGACTGGCCGGGTTTAATGGTTGAACGTTCAGGCTTGATCCGCTTCGTCATGATCAAATCACGCTTATGTTCATCCCGAACAAAATCCTCCAATAGACCACGCTCCAGGCCAGGTAAATCGATAACCTCGCCCTTTCCGCGGCCGAATGGAATACGGATAGGCGAGACTGTAGTGCCTGGAAGGGAAGACACGACTGGGAGCACGGGATAGAGATCCTCTCGAGGGGCAGGGGGCAGAAGGCTGTCGGGGTTAAGAATGGTGGCCTCTGGCCGGTTTGGAATCTCATCTTCACCACGGCGGCGTTGAAGCCACTCCTCGATTTTCTCCACATTCCTGGAATCCTTGGGGAAACAAGCTTCAATGAAGCTGCTCTTTCCGACGTTTGCCTTGCCAACGACCCAAATTCCCCCGCCGTGCTCTCGGATCTCTTCCTTGACTTCCTTGGTCCACCAGCCACGGTGCGCGCTAATCATGTGCACATTTCCCAAACGGGCCTCCCTCCCTGATCTTCCCAACGCTGCGCGGAGCTCTGTGCGAATGTAATCCATCTTCGAGTCTACCTGCTCTTTCGTTGCCGCCAAAAGGTCTGAGCGAGTGATTATAAATGAGAGCGATGGAAGTTTTCTTCCGCGCTCGTATTTCTCATTCGTAGATCGCCGGTTCCGTGAACGTTGCTCCTGCAGCATTAAAGCCCAATGAATGCGTGGAACGAGAGACATTGGGAAATCGGCAGCATCAATGATATGGTAAACACGGTTGTGCTTGTGCGGCGATTCTTCTAGATAGTTTCGTATAGACAAAATAGTCGGCTTAGGCGAAGAGACTGCCTTGTTGTGGTGTATTAAGTCATGGCAACGATCGCAGACTTCGGTGATTCGACCGGGAGGCCCAAGAAAGTTGTTCTCGGGATCGATAGCTTCATCCGGAAAAGCTGCATCTTTATATTCAGTCAGCAATGACGCGCTTGAGCAATAGTCTAGATGACCTACCTTGAATGGGCTTGGGTGGCACTGCCTCCTCGACGGTATCGTCCTGCTGTGCGCTCAGCTTATCTCCCTCAGTGGATATAGCTTCGTTTTGTTGTATAATTTCGTGTTCAATTGCTTCCTTCCTCGCGGCGAGTAGCTTCCGAATTTGCTTTCGGGATGTACCATAGTACCCTGGCTCGTTTTCCTCAACTGTTTGGGAGAATGCGCCACATCCTGGGCAACACACGGGAAGGGAATCGGCTAGGGTGCCAACTTGAGGCTCAGATGGGGGCTGTTCCCGGTGAAAGCAGGTTGTTGAGAAGCACCGACATTGCCTGCGGAGGTCCGTAAGGACTCTGGGTTGTGGCGCGGCGCGCGAAAGTGAAAATAGCGTTCGAGCCCGGGATCGAGGAATGCTCCTTAGGGGCTGATGCAGTAGACTTAATCTCGAGTTCCTGAACACTGCTCGAGAGCAGAGCGACATGATGGCTTGTGAAATTGCGGAGTTGCGGAGCTTTTTTTCTTGGGAAACAGTTATCTATCGATAGCGCACTTGGCAAGTTCGGGCCACCGTACAACTATGAATCAACGTTCCGCAACGAGAATACTAGTTTGTTCAGTACGTTTTATGAATAAAATAAGATAACTAGAATTGGTGAAAATGTGGAAACGGACAACTTTTCATTGTTGTATTGAACAAACCTATCGGAGGCTGAAATTATTGACGCAGAAGGCGCTGAAACACAGATGCGCTAGAGAATCCCTGACAATAGTAGCAAAAGAACGCCGTCATGAACCATGGACAAATATTGGTTATGAGAGGATATCAAGCACGTGCCTTTCCTTTTCCCTTGGCAGATTCATCCATCTCGTCATCGGAGTCGCTCATGAACTCGTCATCATCATCGAAACCAATGAACTTCCTGGGCGCAGCCTTCGGAGCGGCAGAAGGCTTAGAAACAGAGTTGGACAGTTGGCCATTTCCGTCGCTCTCCTCGTCCTCGCTGGACGAAGCATCCTCCTCACTGCCCTCATCGCTGGCGCTGGTGCTTGATCCACCCAAGATTGCGTCGCGAAGATTGTCTGTCCATTGGCCATCCTTCACTGCTCGTAGAACTGCCTCGCGGGTCTTTTCGCTCATCTCTTCCCTATCTTCCATCCACTGTCCATCCAGCTTCTGCCTGCCACTGCCATTCTTCAGCTCATCCTGGCGCTTTTCGGCCATCTCCACCACAGACTGCCATCGGCGTTGGCGTTCCTCCTTTTCTTTCTTGTCCATCTCTGGCTTGACAGCAAGGTACTCTGCGAGCGCCTTTGCCTCGTTGACAGTGCGCAGCCGGCGGCCATCGAGGTTGCGGCTGGAGCTATTGTTATCGCCTTGATTGCGCTTGCGCTTGCTGGACATGCGGCCACCAGCGGCACGCAGTTGAGAGCCAAAACCACCTTTGCCACCACGGATGGGGGCAGTCAGGCGCAGCGGAAGAAGTGTAGAGGTAAAGACGCCATCGCGGGTTGGGAGGAAAGATCGGATACACTCGGAGGTGGCTGCGAGGTGTTTGTTGTTTGTTGTAGTAAGGGCGAGCGAATGAAGCGAAAGTGATTCCGGGAGATATGAAGCGATTTTGGCTGTCAGGTCCGATGTGGTCGCTGTGGATGGCAAGGTGAACGAAAGTGTCGCCGGCAGCGACAGTCCTGGGAAGGACGATAATAGTACGTTAACATCTGAGGAGGCCATATTTTGAGATTGTCGGACGCAGTTCCAATATAGCCGGAGAGTGCAACTGGTGAGCTGTTTGTAGGAAAAGGGACTCTTGTAGGCTTGAAAGATGGAAGATGTTGCGATAAGATCAGGCGCCCCATGATGACTCATCATATTATACCTGCGGATTACATAACAGCTGAGGAGTACCTACCTAGGTAGGTACCTAGGTATCCATCACGTGATAGCCATTATGAATACGTTGTATCATGTGATCTGAACCACAAACCGATTAGGGTGCTAACCCTACACCTAATTCGGACCGTCGCACTTTTCTCGCAGCGAAGCTCCACTCTTCATCCATCATTTAAATCAACCATAATTCTCGGGCGTTGTCAAAGCGATTCCCCGACTTGCACCAGGAACTCGCGACAATGTACGTATCTTCGTTTTTTGGGATTATTTCCGACAGATTCACTGACAATGGCACAGGCTTATCCCCAAGGACGACCGCAAGAAGATCCACGAGTACCTCTTCCGTGGTATGTAACGAAAACCCTCGTCGACGTCTCCACGACCTACGACGCTATGCTCGAGTCAGCTGTGTGCGGATTTACTAACCTATATTCTAGAGGGAGTGCTCGTGGCCAAGAAGGACTTCAACCTTCCCAAGCACGCTGACATTGACACCAAGAACCTCTATGTCATCAAGGCCCTCCAGTCCCTGGACTCCCGCGGCTTCGTCAAGACCCAGTTCTCGTGGCAGTACTACTACTACACCCTCACCCCCGAGGTATGATCCATCAACATCCAACATGTCTACACGTATGAATACTAATTGAGCAACAGGGTCTGGACTACCTCCGTGAGTGGCTCCACCTCCCCGCCGAGGTTGTCCCCGCCACCCACATCAAGCAGCAGCGTTCCCACGCTCCCCCCGCGGCATGATGGGCGGTGAGGAGCAGCGCGGTGAGCGTCGCGGTCCCCGTGCTCCCCGTGAGGGCGGTTACCGCCGCCGCGAGGAGGGCAAGGAGGGCGGTGCCCCCGGCGAGTTCGCTCCCTCTTTCCGCGGTGGCTTCGGCCGTGGCCGTGGTGCCGCTCCCCAGGAGTAAATGCTGAGAGGCATTGGTGTCCTGTCAACCACTTCTCGGTCAATCTAGAGTCTTGATGGTGTATCCGAATTTGGCTGCCGGACTAGGGGTTTCTTGAAACGGGCCTTATCCTCGGTACACCAAGATCTCGTTCCAGCTTCACTGGGACTTGGGGATACAGGAAACAAAATAAAAAAGAAGAAATTTATGTTTCCACTGGGATCATGATGTAATCTGTGTGAATTGATGTAGATTGACTCAAATGGTAAATTCATGGCTTTAGTGGAATTGGTCTGTTTCGTAAACTTCGTGTAGGTCTTCCAGCTTTCTTGACTAGTCGACGTGTCTTTGAGGTCGTTGTACCTGTTGAACTATACCTATTGAGACGTGTTGTGTCAGGCTTACTACTTGAGCACTTCTTACAAGAATCTCTTCCGGTCATAGCGGACCACAGCCTGCAAAATGACAGATGCTCCAGTGGCACAATCATCAGCAGTGGAGAACTCCTCAGGGTGGTGGCTGAGACCGTCCTTGCATGGGATAAAGATCATGCTCGTTGGGACACGCTTGGAGGTGAAGACACTGTCATGGCCAGCACCACTCATAATGGTCCGCACAAGTGAGTTTGTATCCGCAACAGAAGCATCTGCGACAACAGCCTGAGCTGACTGTTGCACACAGTCAATGCAGTCTTCGTGGAACTTGACAGCAGGCGAGTCGAAGTCAAGAGTCCACTCGACGCGGCAAGGCTTACCAATACCAACACCCTCGGCGGCGGCAATGGCATCGAAATCAGTGCGCAGCTCCTTCTCGACTTCGGCAACCTGCTCTGTCTCGGGCCCACGGATGTCCAAGCTAAAGCTCACCTGTCCAGGAACTGTGTTCACGCTACCGGGCTTTGCCTCGACAATGCCGACACTGGCTAGACAACCCTTCGAAGCTGCCACTTCCCGTGCGCGTACCATCATTTGAGCGAATGCATAGAGGGCGTCTGCTCGATGTTCAAAAGCAGTGGTTCCTGTATGTGTATCTCGACCGATGACGTTGAGGCGGAACCATCTGTACGCTTGCACGGCTGTCACAACTCCGACTCGCTGGTTTGCTGACACCAGGTATGGGCCTTGCTCAATGTGAACTTCGAAATGGGCGGCCATTGGCGTAGATTTGTACGAGCATGGGACATCACCCAAGTAACCGATCTTCTGCAGGGCGCTCTTCATGGTCTCTGGTGCTGATGCCGCCGTTGGCAGCGATGCCACAGTTGGCACCTCTTTGAGATTATGCGCATGCACCAATGGGATGCATTCGGCCCATACACCACTCGAGACCATGCTGATCGGGAACCGGGCACCCTCCTCGCTGGAAACGGTCAGTGATATTCCTCTCTCCAAGTTGAACGTTCTGATCTTACTTGGTCCAGTCGACAACCCCGACTCCGCCCTCCGTCTCCAGACCCATGTCGTTCATGGTCTTGATGACTTCGATACCTGCCAACACACCTAGAATACCATCGTACCGTCCGCCAGTCGGCTGTGTATCGAGATGACTCCCAATGAATGTGGCCGGTACATTCGCTCTCCGACCAGGACGAACAGCAAAGATATTACCCATCTCGTCCACGGTCACATTGCACTTGAGAGCTTTCATGGTTTGGATGAACCAATCACGCACACTCTTGTCGTCTTGTGAAAGCGCCAGGCGCTGCATGCCAGTATCTGTAGGTCCACTATCAAGTCAGCGAGGCTTTCGTTAGCTGTCATTCTCCATCGATCTTGGAAAGAGTGGGTGTGGCTTACTTTCCCCATCTAATTCCAGATCCCCATTGACACGAGTGATGAAGATCACTGGCCAGGCGTTCCTTGTTTGTTCTGAGCGCAGAGACCTCAGTCTCGGAGAGTTCTGTTGTTAACATAGCTTGTATTCGTGACGAAGAAAAGGTTCTAGCAGGATTGGAGAAGACAGGCTTGGCAGATTGAAGACAGGTTCTCGGGAGAGTTCGCAAAAAGTGAGAACACGCCATAATCAGGTGTACTGCCGCTTCTTAAAGGGAAGTTGGAGGGGATGGACTACTTTGTATGGCCATTGATAAGAATGGAGTGGGCGGACAAAAGTCCGAAGTACCGCGAGATTCCCCACTTTACTTCCCCCGCAATATGGAGACATCGGGTCAGTGACCCCATGCTTGTTGGAGTCATCTTCGTTGGGGTTAATAGGGATCTCCATTTTTGGAGTTGACCATTTCAAATGTTCAAGCAAAGCTATTATGAGATGCGAATATGGAAACATACATGCGGTACCTAACATAAAGATGTACATACTTTTACATAGAGGGTACGCTAACTATGTACACGTATGTAGCTTTGCCCTGCTTTTGTCTTATGTCTGCAATAAATTCTCGCAATACACGTAATATCCATTTTCTCGAGTTGAAAGATCGTGTAGAAACGCACCAGCACAAAACCTGGTTGCCACGTTTGCTCATGTCACTAGTCAATCAGTCAGTAACCAAATTCCACCGTGAAAACTGGTTGAATTTCCATATACTGAGTATCAGTTGGCGACCTTCTTGAGCCCAAATCCATAGTGGGATGAGACGAGAAATCACCTGCTGTGACGATAACCCTTTGACAGAGTTTTCAACAAATGGGATGCTCTGTATGCTCACCACATGCCTCCATTTTGTGGGAACATCAGAAGAATCAATACGTGGTGAGTATCATCCTTTCCTCGAAGACAGCGACTACTATTGATGACTTTTTCTATAGAGCTATACCGAAACATGTGTCCTCTGCCGCTTCATGACCTTTTCCCATCTGCAGAAGCTGTCAACAAGACCCAACTTCCCATGCTTCCCATGCACTGGAACCGAGACCTTCCCGAACAAAGCTGGCGGAACGAACATTGAGGACTTGGAGCTTGCTAGTCATGACACGACCGGGATTTCTCCATGAATCACTTGCATAACGGAGCCTAGCACTATTCCCGCTGTCACCTTATGGTCAAAGTTACCCCTGGGGAATCACATCTCAACATGCATACGGTCTGATGACATTGTACAGGATGTGAGCTTGACATCCATTACCTCAATATGCTTCAATTTCCTGCACATGTGCTGGATTCCTGGACTAGGACAGTGTGGTGTTCATGTCTTGGACACCTGGTCTCGTTCTAATATCCGGAATTGTTCGGTGGAATTCTTCGGTGGGCTTCAGGGTCGACTGCATAGGCGTTATGGGATGTTTCCAAGTCCATGATACCATGGTTGAGCAGAGACCAAGATCAACACCGCTTTTCTGCCAAGAGTTGAGCAGGTGAGCACCGTGCTCCGCTAATGCGCAAGATATGGCTTGCTCATGGGAGGCAGAATACATACATAAGTATTGGAAACATAACATTCACAGTGGTATACATTTTGTCGAGTGAGATAACTACACGAGGGGCATTTGCATACCTGCGTAGTCAAGCTTGTGTCCTCAAAGGCTTTCTCGTATGTGTTTATTGTATGCCCATGAATGGAATGGATTGATTCGTTTCTCATATTCAAAACAGGGTTATGTGGTTTCTAAGAGCTATGAAAGTACGCATTGTCACTAAAAGCCACTGTAGTATCCCAGCTATGGTAGAGCGACTGTGGTCCATATATCGGAGATAAAAGAAAACGTCAACCTTGGGAGCGAGTTGCCAAAAGAGACTGTTGATATGTACCCATCAAACGCGTTTTAAGACTGTCTTAATGTATCACAAGTACTAATAAAAGGCATGGGGGAAAAAGGAGGATATAATGACTTATGATAAATAATACCGGAATAGGAAAAAAAGGAGACAAACCCAGCGGAGAGAATGCGAGCTTCTCGCCAACGACTTATGGTCCTAGGGGGTTCGAACCCAGGATGTTTTGGTCTAGGATGGTAGTCTAGAGCAGATATGGCTCATGGTCGACTTACCCACTAGACCACCTAGGCCTTGCAGTTGCTACTACACTGACTTTTATATTTAACCAACTCCTCGCTTCCCTCCCTCCTACCCAGTTCTAACTTTAGCAAACCTTCCAAGGCGCCTTCATACAGCTATGCTTGTGCACAAGGCTTTCCTTCGTCTCTCAACCACAGCCGTGAATTCTCCGTCGTCTATATGGTGGAAGGCTTTGCCTTTCCTTGCCTAGTGAAACCCTCTGATTTATTTTCACCACCTCTTAGACCTATCCCATGTCGGCGTTTTATGACCTCCACCATAGTTGAGATATTGTATCCATTACTGGCAGGTCGATCTAACGGAATATACCGGTTCCTTTCGACTATTGTTGGTGGTTCAGGCCTCCAGACTTTCTCCAGCAGGGCCCAGCAAGACCTGACCTCCAACTTGATCTACCAGCTTCTACCAGCTACCACCATCAGACTTCTCCACAATCCGACGGCTACCTATGTAAGCTCGACTGATTTCGCTCCCGCACACCTCGTTCGCATACACCGGTTACCCATAAAGAATGGGCAGTATGCCAGAGCCTGCATTTATCCATTCCTCTTCGTTACGAGTTGCATTTGGTGTCTGTTCTTCCCGCTATGCTTCCAACGTTCCATTTCGAAGTCGATATCCAGAATTAGCAGGATGTTTGTCTAGAATGCCGGGTTGTGTGTGGGTATGTTGCAAAGCACCAAAACCTACGCTCAGCTACTCAGAATTATAGCATGAAGCCGACTCCACCTAACTACCGAGACCCTTCTGAAGCCACCATATTTCAGCCTCTAATGGCTAAATCTCACGATTCTGCGCGCCGTACCGGACCGCGCCAATTGAAAGTCAAGACAGTTTCACTGAAAACGTGAGGTTGGAATCGGAGTGAACAACATTGGGGAGAAGACGAGACTGCGAATACCAAGCGCTGCATCCAATCCAACTCTGTGAACTGGTGATCCTATCCAGCTTGGACTAGCTTCTCATATGGCTGACGCATGCCAGGCATTTCTAATGCGACGGTAGCAATGCTCGAGATCTTGTTAGAAGCTTCGACCACGCTTCGACCACGCTTCGTGTGGGCTCGGTGAGATTCTTATCGAGTTGAGTCCATGATTAGAATTATATCATTTTATGAAAGTTATTGTGACAGACTCTCAAGCCCATTCATTTGTGCAGAGCTTTATAATGATGGACAATACCCTAACCCTTATGCGGAGAGTATATCCTGACTTTGGGATGAAAGCGCTAACAGGACGATCAAGCAGTTCAAGAACCACTCAACAACTCCTCCGCTGCCCCCATGAACGAGATCGAGATCCCTTCCAATCCCAACAAGCACTACCACCACCACCGCAACATGAACACAAATGGGAACAAGCTTGGTAGGGACCACTACAAAGGTGGAAACAGCTGTGACAAAAAGCAACGAAGTTAAAAAGAGTGGCCGGTTGCTGAGGGGGAAAGCACCAGGTATTGCAGATTTCACACTGCAATAGGGGACCATTTTCCCTAGGAGGGCGACATCAGTCTAAGGGGCCCATATCCCAACCCAGACTACATCCCAGCAATCTTTCCTGGGGCAGCAAGTCCTGGTGCTGGTACCAGGTCGACGGTCGTATGGTCAATCTCAAGGTTCGAACAATCCTACATATTCATGGGCAGCGTTGATATCCTGCAAGTATCGCTTCTGCACCCATTTAAATGCTGCCAGATGACCTCCTTACTCTGTCGCTGTGCAGAACGGGTTCACAGAAGGGTCCTATGGTTGAGGACTCCATGGTGGAACACAACAACCTGCCCATAAGTGTTAATCCCACGGCTGCATCCACAGTCCACAAACGAAGCTGAACACGCAAGCTACAGTGATGATACTTCACGCAGGTGATTGATTGGGACACACTCATGGCTCACTTTTAAGAATTCCAACGAGTGGCTTTTGATGATTCGCACTACGTATGGCGTACTTGGGCTATGCTAGTGCTTTGTTACGGTACATGTTTACTGATACTACTCACAATACCGTGGATTCCTTGGAAAGCTGCCTGAGATGCTCAAGATTTGAGGACGGATCTCGACCAAGCTTCAGGATGGAATGCTTATCTTGATGGATGGCCTCAATCATAATAACTTGTCCGTTGGTTTTGGTTGCCTTGATGTCGACCGTTACCTAGGCATTCACAATCTCAATTAAATGCTAGGTCTGCACGTCCGCTCATACTGGTCGTTGATAGGGACATGACTCAGCCTTGTTTTCAATAAGAGCAGATTACCACTTCATTCTACTAGCATTTATGCGCACTATAGGTGATGTGCAGTGAAATATGATTGGATAGATAATATGGAATGCAATGGACACGTTTATCAAAGGACGGAATCTACGCTGTGCCCGCTCGTTTTCATTAAATACTTATCAATAAGTAAGAAGACGATATTCCCTAGGTCATGTGCAAGGGGAGTGTATCATATTGCTTATAACTAAAATCACAAGCAATATCTGTTGGAACCACCACAAAAGGATATCTACGGGAAAGAGGACTGTGGATGTTTCCTATAGTAGGGGGTAAATGGAGTAAGAAAAATGATGAGACTAAGGGGAGAACGGACCTAACTAGCTATAGCTTACTCTATGGGGGTCTGCAACCGTATATGCCTCAGGGGATCCAAGGGTTGGTTAAATATAAAAGTCAGTGTAGTAGCAATTGCAAAGCCCAGGTGGTCTAGTGGGTAGGTCGACCATGAGCCATATCTGCTCTAGACTACCATCCTAGACCAAAACACCCTGGGTTCGAACCCCCCTAGGACCGCAAGTCGTTGGCGAGAAGCTCGCATTCTCTCCGCTGGTTTTGTCTCCTTTTTCTTTTTGTCAATGTCGTCTAGTCTTTCTTCAAAGCTCCTTCTATTTACATTTTGGAATACGAAAAATTAGCGTGATTATCATTTGGTAAATGTTATATTAAGGTGTTCTGCCCACTTGAGGTCAAAGGCATACACAGCAGCAAAGGAGTACCTTTCAAGCTCGGAAGGTTGGGTGTAAAGCCTCGCGACGTGTGTATAAATCCTCATCCTTTCCTCTTCCCGCTTCTCCCTTCATATACATACATGCATATGTATTCCCTTCTACCATCTCTTCTCTTTAACTCCCCACCCTTTTCAATATTACCATTTGGCAGCCCCGACTTAAGTCCAGCCATCCCTGAGAGAGATCCTACACTGTTGTTCCATTACCCCTTCGCGTAACTTGGCCTGAAGCAACCTGTTTACTGATTCAGACGCGCTTATGGAGGGGTTGCACGAACCTGCGCTTTGGAGGAAGCGCAAGCGTACGTACCGTCACTCCAGCTGCAACACGGCCAACAAGCGGAGGAGTATGTGTCGCAGTAATATTCCTTGCCGATTGAATGCTAATGATTTGGAAGAGATCGCAGCCGACACTCCCACCACTAGCGAGACTGCCGAGTCAGACAACCCTCCTGCTGCTGTGACCACTGGCTCTGGCTCTTCTACAATTCAGTCACCTGTGTCCTCGCCTGTCGCTTCGGTTGCCGCTGCTTCGCCCGTCGAGGAGTTCTCGCCAAAGCCTACCTCCTCGGCCGGTCAGTCACCATCTCCAAGCCGGGTAGAAGGGAACCATGAAGAAGACACAGACAATGCTCAGGAAGGTTGGGACCCAGTGGACCCACTGGGTCTGTTTGATGAACTGGAGGGACCCCTGGACTGGCCATCCGAAGGGCTGTTCGATTGAAGGATGAGTCCTTTTGTTTATTCACTTTTCATTTGTTGGAGATCACCTCGTCTATGCCATCAAGCGGCTGGACCATATCTACGTTTGCCATTTCGACTGGGTTATTGGCCGTTGTTTCATCATAACCATGTGCTAAGCGTAAGCTATTTCAATCCGTAAGCGGCTAGCGTGTGTATCCAGTAACGCCTATAGAGAATCGAGATCTCCATCGTGATCAGAGAGACCAATATAATACTATAACATGTAGATAGATATGCGCATGAGGTTAGTCGGCCTCTAATGGGGAGGGCCATTTATATAACTGGTACATCATAACTCATTATTAGGGAAATCCCAGAACCAGGGAAGCGCCGGAGAAGCAATCAACACGATATTGAATGTATATTTGATCAATACTACTACTTATTACACTGTATGTAGACGCATTTCGCAGTCGGGAGATCAACTTAGGGCACGGGTATCCACATGAAGATCGACATGCACTTAAAGAACCAGGGTCTTGGTAATCTTGCAGGGGATGAAGAAGAGGGAAAAAAGTAGTAAATTCATTGAACTGACTTTGAAACTGAACTATACCCCGTATTTCTTACAAAAAGCAAAATCGACTAAAAAAAAAAAAAGAAAAAGCAAAGTACCTACGAATAAAGTGTGGCTGCACAGTTGCCGATCACGTGCACATTCGCCTCAACCTCAACCAGTGGTTGACGACCGATTTTTTTTTTCCCGAGGGGCAAATAATCGCCTGCACTATATCAATCAAAGACCATACACTGTACACAACTCGTGTACCCTACTATTCAAGTGTAGGTGGTCAATTCCCGAAAACCTATATCGCAACACTCATAAAGGCCGACAACCGCGACCACCTTCCAGTCAAAGGAACGCAGATCACCTTATACTCCCATACTTTATATACACCCGAAAACTACATCGACGAAGTCCAGCAGAACAGAAGAAAATGTTCGAAGACTTCTCCTTCACATCGCCATCGTCGCGACCGGCCCGCCTCGCCCTCGACCCAGACGACCGACTAATGGTCGACAGCGACAGCACCCTAATCTCACCACTCTCCTCGCGCTGCCCATCACCTCAATCCCACCGTTTCCGCAACATCTCCCGCTCGCGCTCCTCCCACTTCCACCGAAACCAACAACCCCCAACCTCCGTCCCCTTCCCCTACGACTCAGACCACAAACGCCTCTCCATCTCAACCCTAACCCAAAAACTGCACGAACACACCCTCACTCCAACACCAGACCTCCAGTCCCAACACACACACCGAACCGGCAGACACACCCCAGTCTCCCGCTACCCGGGCGCGGGATACGTCCTCACACCCCCAGACACAGACCACTCCGACGACGGCGTCGACTGTCTCTCCTCGCCCTCCGCCTCCTCAACAACAAGCCCAACCTTCATGCCACCAGACCTCGTCTCCGAATTACCGGATTTCGGTCTCGGAAAACCCTTTCACAACCCGCAGTCCCATCCATACCAGCAAGACGTCCGCGCGCAGCGCCAGCAGATCTCCAGATTGCAATGCAACGAGTCTGAGGTCGAGGCTATGCAGCGCTCGCTGCTAGATGAGCCGGCGACGTCGGACTGCTGCGACGAAGACGATTGTCATCCTAGCTCGTTGCCGCCGCGGTCGTCGCCGCGGAGGAGGGCGGTTACGCTTTCGAGGAGTCGGTTTGGGCCGGAGGGTGGTGAGGGGAGGGCGAGGAGGAAGAGTTCGTCTGCGGGGGTTTTGGCTAGTCGGGTTGAGAAGACTCATGGGGGATTTGGGAAGAGGAATGAGCAGGGGCTTAGGAGGAAGAGTCTTGTTAGTGCGGCTTTGGCGTCGATGGTTGAGAGGGATGATGATTGAGGTGGTTGGGTTAGGTTAAGATTAAGGTTATGGTGGTGCTGGATTCCGTGGATGGAGTTGTATATACTCGATTTGATACCCTTATAAGAAAGAAATAAACATTCCATCGATCTAGCATTCTGACACATTCCTTGGTTGGTCGTGATCGACGATTTGTAAAGGATTTTGTCATTCCTAGCAGAAATTGATGACTGGAAAGTTGAAAATAACCCGAATGTTGATATGCGTCAAGTGTAAATTGATATAGATACATTGCGAGTCTCAGACCCGAATAGAAAAAGCAATAAAAGTAATAAAAAGGACAAGGTAGAAGAAATCGCCAAAAAAGAAAAAAGAATCAAGACCCGTGTCCAGCCAGTCCATCCATTCCAATCCAATTCAACACCCAAGCGCCACGCTCTTCACAGTCATAATGGACGTAAATCACTGATTCCCCGTCCAAAGTCACACAGCCAGCTGCCGATTCCACGGATCCCAGCAGTAACAAAGTTCTCAAAACTAGGTTTACGACTTCCAACTAAAGAACTTCCTCAACCCCTTCCTCTGGGTCCCGGATTTCCGGTCATCACTCTTTCTCCTCTGGAACTCGAACCGCGGACTGGTCTCGCCAGAGCGGGCCCCTCGCTGCAGCTCATCCAGTGCGCGTGCAGGACTCCCCCCGCAACCCCATCGTCTCAGCGTTCGCGGCTGCGAGCACGGACTGGACATGTGGGTCGAAGTACACCGGGTCGTAGGTGTAGGGATCAAAGGGAGCGGAGTAGGGAAGTTTGGAGGTAGAGATGGAGCTTGGGTAGGGGTAGGCGGAGTCGAAGGTCGGGTACATAGGTGAACCACTTGGTGTCTCGAGCGGAGTTTCGCGAGGTGTTGGTAGTTCTTGTTCTTGTGAGTATGGGTAGTATTGGTAGTCCGGGTGGTTGTGCTGGTCAGCTGTTTCGGCTTCCTGTAAGTCGAATAGGATGCCTCTGTCGCGCTCGTCGACTTGGGCCCAGTCGCCGTTTGCGTAGACGGGTGAGCCGGGCTCGCCGATCTCGCTTTCTGAGTAGAAGGTCTGTGTTGATGGGGTTGAGGGTCGCCGGGAGAAATCTAGGTTTGGAGGGTTGGATTCTTCCATGATGGAGGCCATCTGTGGTGACTGCGGGGTCCCTTTGTCGCTGCTTGGGTGGTCATTGTGGGTGTCGATGCGTAGATCGTTATTTTCAGTGCGTTGTGCAGGCCGGCTCCAGTGGTTGAATGTTTGTTCATTGAGAGAGTAGTCTGATAGAGACCGGACGCGTTCGCCTATCCGCGGCGAGGACGACGGGATATCCGTCGGCTGGCCCTTGGGTGTTGAGGGCTCGTCTGGGAGGGAAGTGTACAGCGAGTTGGTGGAATAGAATGACGGCAATGAGGCATCGGTGAATTGGGACAAGGACACCCGGTCCAGTCCTTGCTCGATGGAGAAAGTAGAGTCTCGCTGATTGTCTGTCGAGACCGTGGAGCAATTATCGACGTCTTCAATGTATGAGACGATGCGTGCTAGATCCAGCGACTTGCGCGGATTCAGGATCTCAAAGCAGGCGCCACCGTGTGAAACGGTGGCAACGGCCTGCGTACTGGCCAGCATTGAGTCCGATGTTCGAGGTTTAGAGGCACGCTCAGCTTCTTCTGCTTGAGCTCGGGCCCTTTGTTGAAGCTTTTCACGAAAGGTATTCTTGGACTATTATCAGTGAGCTGGGTCTTTGTGCGGTGTTTCAGTTAACTTACCACTCGCTTCCTGTTAGGTCTAGCTCGAGTCCCGAGATCCGAGACAACGGGTAGTCGAGGGCTTTGAGTGGATTGGTACTGAACTATAAAACTATCAATAAAGGTTCCGAGAGTATCCAAGGAAAGTCAATTGTAGAAGCTTACCAGTCTGGGCTTCCCCGATCTCAGGCTCTTCACTCCACTGCGAGACGATGCTGTGCGAGTAGGAGGGAGACAGAGGCGGCGGACTCGAGGCGATGGACGATACAGATACAGGATAAGAGATGGAAAGAGGGGAAGAGCGATTCAAATGCAATGCAGCTGTTTTTCGCTTCAATTTCTTTCCTGTATGATCGACGGGATCGCCACTGCGGTCTGCAGACTTGGAGAGGAACTTGTGGTAATCGTGGAGAGAAAGGGCTCCCGTGATACGGGATTTGATGGATCGAGGGGGGAGGGACAAAGCGTCTGCCGAGTCTGCCAAAAAGGGTTTGGAAAGAGGAGTACATGCATGATCATGGAGTTGAAGGCATTTCTGGCAGAGGGGGCTGTCCAGCAGCTCGCCGTGCCATATGCCATTAGCGGCGGAGTAGTTGAGGTTTTCATTCATTGTGCTTTGCAATTGCGAGTATCACCAATTTCGTTCTTTGTCTTTGAAGTCCTGCTTCTCGTTGCACTGTTTTGTTCTCGGACCACCTTTTTAGATTATCGACATATCCAATGCAGTAGATCGAAACCCACTTCTCCACACTAAACTTGATTCGTCAGATTTACGCCGCAAGGGATGGGGGAGATAGGCTTACCGGTCGCAATATATGAATAGATCACAATAAACAAGACTGCAAGGTACAGAAATGCAGGAAGAAGTAATTTTATGTTGAAATGAGAGAGAATAATCGAAATGTGCCTGGATCTGAGTATACCCACATTACCCACGTTATCCACGTTATCCACAGAAATAACAATGAGTTTATAACCAGTTGAATCAGTTGAATCGAATCAGTTGAATCAATTGAATTGAACCAGAAGTCCACAAAGCCAGGGGCCGGTCAGTCCGGTCCAATTAGAGAAGAAGAAGAAGAAGAAGAGAAGAGAAAATGATGTGAAGGTCGAGGCCTTTCAAAGGACCCATGGTTCGTCGATCAAATGTCAACGTCATGGAAAAGTCGGTCTACCATGTTATGGATGTTATTATACATTAGATAGTGTATACGTTGGGCATCCTATTAATGTATTATAGAAACCGAATAATGTGATTGTGATCACTTGCAGATGATCTCAGCCTCCTTTTAGTATTTTCGTCCTTTTAGTCCTTTTAGCGCCTTTAGCCTCTCTCCATCTCCAACCAATCACCCACCATACATCCCTAATCTTCACCAACCGCCTCTTTAAGCCTAGAACCAGTCGGCGTACAGAACGCCGTGTCTTCGGGCTGAGCAAGGCAAAAATGACCTTTCGGCTGTGGCGGCCTTCACAGCCTTGATTGGATAGTTCGAATCGCAATGTGGCAAAATGATTTTTTTTTTTTCCTTCTCCACTAGCAACATCATGACTTGGTCATTCTGGATCGGACTTCCTTCCAAGGCAGTGGATACACAATGCATATCCTCCGTACCTTGGGTATGTATGGAGTACTCTGCAGATGCCGTGATGCACCGTTGATGCAAGGAAGGGGATTTTTCTATTGGGTCATGTGATCTCGGCTCTTCATGATTCAGGTCCTTTCGGCCGTGAGAGACAATTGTAGTGGTGATGTTTGGATGGGATTACTCTTGGACCTCTTTGATCCCATGGTTGGGCATCTCGTAACTCGTAACTGGAAGTCATAAGGCACAAATGCAGATACACACGTTCACGTTGGCTTACACAGATCGGCATGCCAGCTCATCTCGATTTCATCCCAAGTCATCTGCCCTGCAATACGACTGCAACCCCCAGATTTGTGTTTCACATGCATAATGTACTATGCAATTTAAAATGGATTGCTGCCTCGCTGCCCCAGGCCCGGTGATCATCGGAACTTGGCATTTTTCCCAATGCTGTGGCCTCTACTGGTAGTACAGTCTCCCCAAATGCGTGGCAACTTCCCGAAGGAGTATACTCGGATGCTACCGCGTTGTCCGATATAGGAGCCGGGATCGACATGGCCTTTTCTGTCTTCTTCTGGTTCTTGGTGGATCCGTAGAAATAGATCTGGATCGAGATCTCGATCCTTTATTGAACAAACTGAGGACTCCCACATCATGCCTAAAACTAAAAAAGACTTGAAGTATCGAAGTGAAAGGGAAAGAGCAATTTGAGATTGTAATGCGGTGATGTGGTATCGAACTGGTGGAGCAATGAGAAAAAGCAAAACTGAAGTCTGATAATGAAAATGAAAATGAAAACGAAAACGAAAAGGGACCATCGACTATGCACGTATGTACGGAGTATGCAAGGGCCAAACCACTCATAGACCCCAAGCCAAGAACTGGCCTCGTGTACCTTACTCTCAGTACCGCTTATACTTCTAAACTCTGAGTCAGTCACTGGCACCAAAATAGGGTTTGTCGGAAACCACTTACATCTTCCATCTTTCGCCGGTTGCTCGGGTCAAGGGTATTCCCCGCACCAAGTAGAGTCTGTCCCACAGCCTTGGACACCCCGATGGCGGGTCGGAGGATGACTGTCGGCGCACGTTTCCAGACTGCCTTTGCGGCGGCCTTGGCACTCCCACTCTCGACCACCTCACCGGGTACGGCGACGATCGCGTCGCGAGCCAAGAGCAGATCACGCTCGAGACCACTGAACGCCCCCCCGCAGTCCCTGTACCACCCCAACCGGCTGGTCAGCGTACAGCGAGATCTTCTTGGCTTCATCTTCGTCGAGGGAATCTTCTTCGAAGGCTGGGGCGTTGGGGGTGGTCAGTAGGTCCTCCGCGCCTTGGAGGACGGTTTGTGTGCCGATGGCGAGTTTTGCGCCGAGTTTGACCAGCTCGTTAGAGGTTGTCTTGGCGAAGGCTAACGCGCCCTTTTGGATGCTGCGCACGATTCGGCCATCCTTTCTGTACTCGCGCATTGGGACGACGACCAGGTCGCGCACGCCGCCGCCAACGTTGACTAGGGAACGGATCGGAGCTAGACCAGCGAGCACGCTGGGCAGCTGGTTCTGCTTGACATCTGGCATCCAGATGTCGTTAAGAGTTTGGCCCATTCGGTCGAATCCAGACACTCCGTAGATGATCACATGTCGTAGCACCATGTCGGCGCCATCCAGAACGAAAAAGTTCATGAACTCGGTTGTGCGGCCGGACCGGAGTCCTGCGTAGTCGACCCGCTTAGGCTTGAAGTCTAGTTTGACTTGCACGGCGTTTATCTCTACCCGCTGCAAAAATGGAACATCGCCCGGGGTATCAGACGGTTGGGCGGTCTCATCTCTAAACTCAAAGAACCGACTCATGAAGTCGAGCGCATCTTGGTCAACATGCAACCGGAGGGGTAGAATAGTGGCCTATGAGTCAGGTTAGAAACTGATTCGAGTAATTGATTATTGCATAACAAACCTTGAGAACAATCTCAGATGCAGCTAGCTCAGGCACAGGCTTTACAGTCAGAATCTCAAGGTGGACCATGCTCGTCCCGCTCTCCTTTTCGCCAGCCTCATGCATGTAGGTTGCGAACTTCTTCCATGTCGACGTCGGAACGTGGTCATAGATCTCCAAGTCTTTGACCCGCACATCCAACGAACTCTGAGTCTCTTCTGAGCCCGGTGGGAAGATAATCAGATCGGCAGAGACACCCTTCAACTCAAACGTCATTTTGTGGTGTTTGCTCCGATGCAAGCGTAACTTCTTCTCCCTCTTAGAGGTTGGCCGGCCCTGGCGACTTCCAGCCCCAGTCACAGTAGTGGTTGTTGCATAGCTCCCAGTCTCGCTGGTGAAATCGTCGATGTCATGATTGATCTCGCGGTGGAGCTCCCGTGGATCCTTGTTGGCTGGAATACCGATGTAAATGGAATTGAAGAGGAAATCGCCGATGACAGACTCCTCTTCATCTTCCGCCGAAGGCGACACTCTTGACCGCCTGGAACGGCGTTCTGTGGCCTTGGTTTCCACATCTTTGACAGCCTTGGATATTGTATCACGGGTGCGCTGCCAGTCATATCCATCAAACAGATTCCAGATGAAATGTACGTCTCGCATACGCACACGCAAAGGACTCCGCTCGAGCTTCGTGTCGTTGGCGAACCCGTAGGTGTTCCGGGTGGAGTCCCACCGATGAGCGGTTCCGCCCACAGCTGATTTCTTTGCAAAATGGTCCCCCTGGAAATCCAATTCCGTCATACTGGAAGATATTTGGTATTGGGAATGGAAGCTGTCCAGCAGGTCATTGGAATCCGTGTCTATGGCCTCAATTCCCGCACCACCGAGGCCACCCTTCACAGGATAGAAATCGCTGACATATTCAAGCTCGTCGGTTAACTGACCTTCCCTGGATGATCCTTCCGAGATAGTTGTCATATCATTATCATGGGGAAGAGGGGGATCGGCGGCAAATGCGTCCCCAGTGAACGAGGCGAACATATCTTGGATGGGCATAACCTCTGTTCGATATTTGACATTGACGTTTGGTGGAGGTGGAGGCTGAAGCCCATTCATGATGCTAATAAGAGTTTGAGTAGAATCCGCGCAGGTCTCGAGGATCAACAGCTCATCTCTGAGCTCTACGTCCAAAGACTTTGTACCATCCTCAGCGCTGGTGAGCTTGACACCAGCAGTTGCCGACGAGATGGAAGAGACAGGAACGTAGCCTTTATCGATATACGCTTGAGCTTGGGTGTCTTGGGGAACGACTGAGCCTCGCTGGTGCAGGTTATAAGCACTCTCATGGTACACATCGTCGATAATCATGAGCGAGGCTTTCCTAACATCCAATGATGCTTCTGCAGATTCGTCTCCATGAATAGTTCCTCCAAACTTGGCGTTGGTGAGGACTGCAAGGCCTTTCGCGGGGGAATTTCGAGGATTGAGACCAAAAACACAATCCCTAAACACAACTGACAGTTTAATTGGCTTTGTCGAGGAGCTGGATTCATTCGACATCGATCGTCCTGTCATCGAAGGTGATGACATTGAGTGCTCTGCAAGATTGGCGATAGAGTTGACCATACTACTTGCCAAATCTCCGCTCATCTTGTCGCCACCCAATCCAAGGAAGGCCGTCACTGATGGTACCGTGTACTCGACAAGGAGGTTGTGAAGTTTGATCTTGTAGGTAGGATCCATCTCGTCGGGTATGAAACGAGCCATGAGGACCGGTGGATAAGACGAGTCTGGGTCCTGATACTTGTTCGGGGGCCACAGGGCATGCCCCACCAGCTCTTCGTTGTTATTGCGCCTAACGGTCATGGTTCCAATATGGGCCGCAGTGAGTGAAGGCATGGTGATGTGTGCAACTTCAACACTGGTAAGTCGACTTTCGATGTCCCCAGCTTCTCCACCAACGTGTACGTCTCCTTGGAAATCACGGACCAGTATCAAAGTAAGAATACCAGGGCGATCATCTTCCGGCAAATACTTGGTGACATTGGAAAGCCGACTCAACTCCACAGCAAGAGACGAGAGAGGCTCCAACCCACCGGTATCTGAGATGGACGTTTCCAAGCGTCCCACTGTCATGCGAAGAACAGATCCTTGTCGTCGCTGGCGCAACAGTGTGTCTAACATGATATCATCTTCCACATCAAATTTGTCCTGGGACGGAGTAATCAATGTTAGTAGACGATCGAGATCAACCTCCTTCGGGGCAAAGAGGAATTCAAGGCGGATGTTGTTCAGCGTGACTTTGGCGGGGCTATCAGATGATGTGTCATTAATTGAAAGTGGCCCAATCATTTTGGCCTTGTCTATTTGGATACCAATCCCTTCAAACCTGCTGACGATTTTGACGGCGGTCGTAGTAAGTTGAAGACTGTGAGTTTCACCAGTAACATCCAACAGGATGGCACCGACTCGGGCATTTACTTTCCATAAGGCTGACGTGCCCTTTGGCATGTGAACACCTGGGGCAGGTGTCTCAAAATGCACACCGCGGGGGCGCTGTTTGGAAAGTGGAGGGGAGCCTTTGACTGTTGACACGGACGACATGGAACCACCAAGTTCGAGAATGGTGCTCAGGCCACCCATCCAGCCTAGGGCCTCTTCTAGGCGCTGTATATTGAGATTGATATGGAGAGGCAGCGTGGAGATGTCAACCTTTGCTAGATCTGCCGATTTGACCAAAGAGATAGAAATATCACCTTGGGAAGGGGCTAAAACATCACGCGTAGATTCACGCATCTTCAATCTTTCATCAAAGAATATGATGTCCTCGGAGGCGAAGCCGAATGCAAACTTGGATACATCAAAATTCAGCTTGGTAGTTGTACTTTGAGCTGAAAGGCGAGCATTCAAACCAGATAGATTAAGGCGAAGAATCACGTCTTCCATGCTGTAGGGAGGAGACAAAGGCGAGCCACTATTGTCAGACGAATATACATGCCCCGAAACACGTTCGATGAATTTTATTGAAAGTGCATGGACGACAAGATGAACAGGTGGTGTGCGCGCAGGCTGGTCCTTTCGCGACTGCTTCTCAGACGGATCTCTTTCAGCCGTACCGAGAGTGTGAGACAACTTTTGTCCTATCTTGGTTAGAAGCCAACCAGTTGCAATATCGAAATGCACGGAGACAGAGAACACTTCCACAGCAATTTCAGGCAGTCCAGTCCCAGCACTTGGCTGAGCCCGTGCCTCAGAAAAGTCTCTTCCGAACCTTGTAGATTTGTACGCTCTGGAGGCAAGTAGACTTTCTTCGGGTGCGGATTCCGCAAAGCTGGCAGTCGATTCATTTAGGTCACTGCCTACGTTCCCTTTTTGTAGCACAGGCGACGGTTCGGCGGACACTCGTTCTTCTTCTTCTTCTTCTTCGGAAGCAGCAGGTGGGAGCCACAGCAAAATCTTGTCAACGGTAAGCACAGATTTTCTCATTTCATTGATTTTGTGCAACCCAGAAGATGATGGAGTTGAGGTTCTGTCCTTGTGCAATGTCTGAGATTGGGCTTGGTCATCCAAATCATGCTGTTCAGTGACATTGTCTTCTGATGGGGCTGTGCATCTTGAATCCGCTTCACCTTGATCATGGGCAGAGTGGGCCGGATCAATAGGTGCGATGACTTTAGATCGGTCACCATGTGCACCCGGTGCACTGTCAAACGAGCCCCACCCACCTGGCATTTGTGGCATGAAGCTCCCACTCACACCCTGGCTGGTAGCGCTCATGTAAAGGCTTTGCGCTTCATCGTGGGAGAAAAGTTTGGACTCGTCGAGATCAGCATTCGATGTTTCTTCTCCTAAGCTCGTTCTCTCGGGCTCTGGACGCGGAGGAGATGTACTAGGAGGATGGGATGATACGCTCAATTCTGAAATTTCGTTATGTTCATTTTCGTAATCATCGTAATGCTGTGTGGTTTGCGTTATTTCGTCAATTTCAGAGCCGATTTGGCTGTGATGTGTGTCGTGAGTTTGGGATACATGATAGCTGCCAGAGGGGACCAAGGGCCCATCAGAGGATTCGCCCTGTTGGCTCTGATGCAAGCTTCGTGTGCCATGAGATAAGTGGCTCCTCCATTCGCTCCCGGCCCCTCTGCCTTCTTCGGGATGTATTACCGGCGACTGCTCATCATCAAAATCATCGAATTGTGTGTCAATAACCGAGTCTAAGTACCCCGGGTTGTCCTGGAAGGGGTCATCTCCAAATATTTGAGAATCCTCCATATATCCACCACGGTGACTACCTGACTCAGAGTCGGCGTCTGAGAATCGACCATCGGAAAATGCAGATGCCTCTAACCGGTCTGTGGTGGTACTGGAATGGCCAAAAGCTTGCGGCGGCTCGAAAATAGTTGATTGGGTCATAGCAAGGGGTTCTTCGTCAGAGCGATCCAATGGGGAGGGTGATGGCGCTCTGCTCGACGGTTGGCTCCCTTTTGACCGCATAGTGGTCGTCGGGGATGCTGGGGGAGCGAAGCGAGAGTAGTTCGAGAACACCGATGGATCCGAAAGCAACCCAAAATTGATATCTGCGATTGATATGAGTCGCTTCCCTTCTCGGAAAGGAAGACTCTCCTCCGGGCCAACGGTTTTCTCGGATACTCCGTGTACATCAATCTCCCCGACGCTCAACAGCCCCGCAACAAGATCCGGCTTATGTTCAGGTTGCCGTTTCGACGTCCCATCTTGCTTCAACTCCATATCCACTCGCACAACTGCATCTGTTATCTTGAGTTGGAGTCGGTCCACAACGCCTTTTAGGAACCCGGCCACAAAGCTCGGCAGTGATAGAGTCTCACTCCCAAGGCCGAGCTCGTTATCGTCATCGGTAGACCAGGCTAATGGGTCTTGGGGCAGGACCTGCGACTGTGACGCTATTGCAGCCTGCAGCTCTTCCCTTTCCTCCTTTGGCTCAGACTCAAGGAATGACTCCGCAAGACCAGACGGTGTGGGCACCGCCGAATAGTCATATTTTTCGCTTTCCCTTTTTACATGTTGCCCCTTCTTCGACTCGTCTGACAATAACCGAATATGTACGTCGATGCCGTTTGCCTCACACAGGATCCCACTATTGTGGAAATCGGCAGGAAGGGTGATTCGAAGAAGCTGAACTCGGGCGCTGAGCAGCTCGCACGACGGAGGAAGATTGAGTAGAGTCGATAGTTTCTATGTCGCGATGTAAACAGTCAGCCCGCACTGCTCTATAGTCGCGTGTTCGGTGATCATGAAAGCCGCCCCGCCACCTGCGGAGGGTCACTGCACCCACTCACCTCTAATCTGAGGCCAATATCCCTCAACTCGATGGTAGAACGTTGTCCCCAGCGGATGCCTAGGTTATCTGGATCCAAAGCCTCTGTGTCCACCAGGCCCAGGCGAGACAGGGCGTATTTGAGGAGCCGCTTCTGGAAGAACGACGGCATAAAGTACGACGCCATCGTGACTGAGAGCCGGGACAGGGCTCGTTCATATGTTGACTCGTATCATCGAAAATAGGTTAACGAAGACAATAAAGCAGCCAGCCCCGACAAAGCGGAGTGGATGGGGAAGGTGTGAAGGGGGGATGTTTAACAATGACGTTCCGGGCACCTGATAAAGGCGCGATAAGCCGAGTCAGGCGCCGACGTGCCAACTCACCGATTGACAGCAGATTTGACCAATTATCTGCTCATTGACTCGTGACATGTTTCAAATACTTCAATGATTACAAAAATTGGTCTACACCAGTTGGACTATTACTGAAGAGGGCTTTTGTGCTTTCATGCTTGTTCGTGCTAGGCGACTATGTATGTGACTCGTATATGGTGATCAACATGATGGTACTTCAATCATCCCCAGTATCGTATTCAGCGAACTCCAGCACAACCCACTCGCAGAATTTCTCAAAATCCGAAGCGAAAGCCTGCAGACGTTCTGCTTTCAGACCCGTCCCCATTACCCCGTTCTGAATGCCAGCCTTCCACTCGGCGGTCGACTGGTCTTCATAGCAGCTCCACCGGATGGAGTTCTGGGCCATCATTGATAGGCCGACCAAATCCACATTTTCGAGTCCCTGCAAAGCCTGCCAGAAATCGTGCGTCAATCCATTCCTTCCGTGGCCAAGAATTGCGGGGTCGTCGTTGCACAGCGAAACGGGCACGCCTCTGGACAATAGGGCGGGCAAAGGATGGGATTTGATAGAGCTAGCAAGGCGAAGCACTTCGTTCGAGATTGGACAGCATTCAACAAGGATCTTCTTCTCCTTCACTAAATCGATGAGCAGAGGATGCTTGTAAAGCGAGAACGCATGGCCAATTCGTCGAGTGCCAAGAAGGATGGCATCGAAGAGGTTGTGGTCTGTCGCATCACCGTCGCCGAGACATTCTCCAGCGTGGAAAAAGAAGGGAATATCGACTTCTTCTTCCGCGCATTGCTTTCGGAACCAAAAAAGCACTGGGACAAGGTCGACTAGCGGCCTCCCGTTATCCTCTTGGCCAACAACATCAAACCCACTGATCAGATTAGGGAACTCCAGCTTTGTTTCGATGCACTGCTTCATGCTATTGACAATGGCCTCATTGCCAAACCACCGGAGCGTAGTCCAAATAATGCGAGGATCGTAGAAGTCCTTCCCTGCATCTGTTTGTTTGAACTGAGACACGACATCTTCCACCACACGACACCACTCGAAGTGGTCTTCCTCGGGCTTGTCGTTTCCCTCTTTCCTAAATTGGAAGACAAATCCAATGCGGAACTCGACGTATCGAATTCCATCCTCCGCAAGCTGTGCGAGCAAGCGGTGGAGACAGGCACGGAAGATAGGCTCATACATCAAGAGAGAGTCGACAATGGGGAAAGTCTTTGTGAAGATAGACCAAATTGCGTCTACCCCGTGGTGGTGGTGATACGAATGCTCCGGCATAAGGACACACCGGGTGTGCAACCATTCCCGGAAACCCTTCTCTCCCCCGTTGGGGAAAGAGGAGGCGGCCTTCTGGATCGAGATCAACGACGAGGGCTCGTATGTCTCCGACCAAATACTTGGCTTGTCCTCTGATGCTTCTAAAGGCTGCGAAGAATACTGAAAAAGCACGGGCGCGTTTTCGTAATCATGGACTGTGATCAACGGCTTCGGCGCTAACATGTGTATGCCGGGCGTGGAGAATGCCTGGTCAATTAGGAAGTTGATGTCGAACATGGCGTCCATGTGGGCATGTAGAAGGGACCCCTTTGGCATCTTCTCCACGATTTTCCATAGTTTGGTGTTCTCCATGCGGCCTTTGGCGAGGTTAAACATGACACCGGGGTAGAGGATCTCATCCGCCTGGTGGGCCGCAACTTCGTCCAATCCACTTGACCATAGCTCATTCTGTTCCTGAGCTCGGATCTGCGACACTATCTTTGTTGCGCGGGCAGCGATAGGTGATAGTGATTTGCGCAGATTTGCATCTACGAAAGAAAGTTAGAGATGGGATTTTCGTACTTAATTCAAGTGGGGAATACCATGACGTCGCTTTCGCTCTTCCATAATTAAAGCATCGCGTCCTTTCAAATATTGTTGGATGAAGGGATCCCCAACCTGAGGAATCCCCTCCTCCAATTCCCATTCATTCTCTGTATTTGCCATGATTTGAAGTGATTCAAAATGATTATCGAGTCGAGTGGACCAGATTGTCGGGAGGGGAAAGTTACGCTCCCCGCCTTATCCGTTTGCGTCTTCTGGTTATCCACACCATTTTACACTTATCGCTGCGCGCCTACAATTTGGCCCGCCCGATCGAGCTCGCTGATTGCCCCATTAGCCCCCTATTACTTTTCCGTCGCAAACTACGGCTAAGCCCTTATTTTGCCTTTATCATTCACGCTTAGGATCGCAAGTTTTAATATAGACTACCGGCCTCAGTTATTCCGGGCCGAAATTAAACCACTTTAAAATGGAGATACATACATTTGTATAGGAGAAAAAGCCTCATTTTTATATACATAGAAGCTTATAAACCACCCCAAAAGTAGTCGAAGGCTCCCTGGGATATCTTACTTACCACCTTTGTTGGACTGAAGCATTTATCGGTGCTTATGTCCAGTCTCCCAGATCTCACCGATGGACATGATAAGGAAAATTTGAGAAGACGAAGTAAAGCTTTGAAAATATCACATCGCATTTACGTACAAATTGGAAGTATGTGCTGAACACGTCAAGAACAAGCTGCCGCGTAGGATATCATTGTTGAACTTGAATCATTTCCCTAACCATCGTCAGAAACTTCTCACGGTACTCACCAGCCGTCGTCGTAATAGACATTGGACCTTTGCGACCCACAACATTGAACGTTTGCACGGCCCCGGACAATGCTTGTGCGTGGAATTTGTGACGCGCCCAGAAAAAATCGAGGATCACAGCCCGATACTTCCACTTTCCATCAGCAGACGGGAGACCTTCTCTCCAGGGACTGTGTCGCCCTAGAATGGTGGGTTTTGAAGAAGCTGGCATTCTGACCAAGAACAGAGAGTAGTCAACGGCATTAGCTTCTCCCAAGAACTTTGTATCGGCTTCCAAAGATTGCATAAAAGCGTCATGGTCCCTTTTCCACAGATGGAGCTTGTCGTTGAAGGTATCCGCCAGTTTGTTCAGCGTTTCTTCACTAACAAGAGGTTCGGGGATAAGATCACGCTCGGGATAGAAGTAGTCGATGGGCTTGAGATCGTAGGTTTCCCACTGTCCGCCGTTGGGGTCCTCGTCTTTGCCGAGTAGGATGTTCTCCATGACAATATGGTGGGCTGGCGTGCATCCAAAGAGAGTACCAAGAGTCACATAGGGAGAGAGGACATAGTCCGTGATCCATACCAAGACCGAGTCTGGGTGATCTCGCATGTAATAATAGTATGGCTCGAGGAGGTCTGCCTGGAAAAAGGTATGCTCGAAACGACGGGGGAGGCTCTTGATGACGAAGTGGCCATCGAGACTGCTGAAGAATGTCTACCATAATGAACAGTTAGTGAGTATTATCTCTTTGCAGTTGTAACGAGGATCACTCACAGAACCAGAGTATCCCATGTCCCCGATCATTTTCAGAGGGGGCTGGCCGCTCGTGCGGAAGCTCGCCTTATATTCATCTTCATCAAACTTCCAGATCTCCTTTCGTAGCCGTACAAATAATTCCAGCTCATATCGAACGAGTCTAATTCGTCGCACAGTGAAGAAAGCAAGAAATCGACGCCAGGCTGTCTTCTTGCACTTGTCTGGTTCGCGTAGCAAGCCAGACTGAATGGACTTGGTCAAAGCTGACTCCCGACGTGTGTTGCCCATGGTGTGACAAGATGTAGAGACATGATTCAAGCAAGAAGTTTCTTTTTTTTTCCAGTTTTTGTTTTGTAGGTGTCGAGACAGCTTGTTTTTAAAGACAGTGACGTCAGACAGAAAATCGCATGGGTTTTAGGTAGCTATACAACAATACCCGGGATAACATGTGACCACTAGTACGGATACAAAAGTGCGGCGGGCATGTTACGTTTAGTCATGCTTGTTCGCGTCCACGGGGGGCATTGTCTACTTCAGGCGTTCGCACACATAGAGAATAGTCTTGTCTCGTAGCATCAATAAACAAACTTGCCTAGGCCACACGATACATATACGAGGGGTTCGCAATGTCAGATTGAAGGTGTGAATTGGGTGATAATCCAGTTCGTAATGTAGTGGTAACTGGAATCGACAATGTCGCCCGTCAAGGTGCGCTTCTCCTTCAGAAGGAGATATTAGAACGGACATTCGATAGCATTCTGACTCCTAATTGGGTCTATCTATGTTGTTCCACCCACATATCGAAGTCATTCCTCCTCTTAGATTAGCCACGTTAGCGTCTGCTCTATGGTCAGTTACTTATTGCATGATACTCCATTATTTAGTCGCAGGAAAAGAAGCAAAGGGCTCGCCGGATGCTAGACTCTAGGGACCAACATGGAATCGGTTATATATGTAGTCTCTACAGATAGTAGTAATAATACAGTACGTAAAGTAGCACATGTAGTATGGTATCAAACCTTCGCAATGTGGATAATAAAAGTAATCAAGTCCGAAAGCTTGGCAAATCTGATAATTTTTCCATGATTTGATTTCAATGCGCGTTTTCCGACTGCTGGAGAGAGCATTGTTGGCCCGTAATGCCAAGGTTCCATAATAAATTTCCAAGCATCCACATGAAGCTTGAATCAACGTCGGAAGCGAATGGACCCAGTGTGGAGTCTCAATGAGGGTAACTGGATATGGTAATGATCTTTAAGCCACCGGCGATCTGATTAGATCTTGTCACACGCTGACGCCTTGTCCCTGGGCCCAGTGGGGTTAGGGCCCACGGCCTGAACGAATATGTTTGGACTACTTTAGATGTATACCGCGCATGTTGTAACACTCTTTGATATAGAGGGAAAGGATTGTCTGTTTGGCCCACATATGATCGTTCAAAACATCGCTAGCCAATGTGCCGACTTCGGTGTTTTATGTGGAAATTCCGCACGTTTTATCTTATATTTTACTTGCCTTCTCCTCCGGGTCCAAAATACTTTTGGGACCCTTCAACCTGTTTGAGTCCTCGTAAGTTCGTGTTTATATCTATCGTCATGACGCTTCGTCCGTTGATGCAAAGGGCCCGGTCGGTCTTTCATCGAATGAAGCTCGACAGTGACGAGGCTGCAAGTTCTTCGGTAGACATCGACAGGAACACGGTAGAGGCAGAGAAGACAGATGGGCCAATCACCCATCCCGAGGAAACACTTCCAAGCAATGGTGCCGAGTTACCAGGTGTGCCCTATGAAGAGCTTCAACATGGTATCCAGGAAGTTGAGGCCGTAACTCAGACCTGGTCGAAAGTCTCCTTGATCTTCGTTTTCATCAAGTAAGTCAATTTACCCCCTCTTCTGTTCCATCTCTAGTCTTACACTTCAATAGTATGTGGTTCCTTTACTTCACGTACGCCTGGATATCGTCAATTGATGGCAGCTTGAGCACTTATGTGGCTAGCTCTTTTCAACAACACTCCTTATCTGGTCTTCCTACCGCTATTGCGGATGCTTTCTCCGCTGCCGTCTTCCTTCCAGTGGCCAAGATGATGGACACTTGGGGTCGAGCCGAGGGGTTCCTGGTAATGTCCATTTGCGCCACCGTAGGCCTCGTTCTTATGGCCTCTTGCAATAGTTTCCCTGTCTATTGTGCCGCTAATGTAAGCGATCTCGGGAATATCCATGAATTATAGAGCAGACGCTAATAGGGAATGCAGGTGTTCTACTACATCGGCTTTGGAGGCATGCAATTCGCTGTGGATGTTATCACCGCCGATCTCTCGCAGTTGAGAAACCGAGCTCTTGCATACGCTTTCACGTCTTCTCCATACATTATTACGGCCTTTGCTGGACCAAAGGTGGCGAATCTATTCTACGCTCATACTGGCTGGAGATGGGCTTATGGTACTTTCGCCATCATCTTCCCTATCGTGGCTGCTCCGTTGTTCTTCGTCCTGAAGTTCAATCTGACAAAAGCCAAAAAGGGAAATGCTGTGGTTATCAGAGAGAACAGCGGACGATCGTTCTTTGAAAGTGTCTGGTTTTGGACGCTCGAGTTCGATTGTGAGTATTTCAAACTACCAATTGATTCCTATACAGAAAACTAATGTTCCATACAGTAATCGGAGTCTTCATCTTTACTGCGGGACTTGTCCTATTTGAACTCCCATTTGACATTGCTAGCGAGGCTCCTAACGGCTGGGGCACAGATTATATTATTGCTATGATTGTCGTTGGATTCTCCATGCTCTTCTTCTTTGCTTTCTACGAGAGGTACATCGCCCCCACGCCTTTACTCCCCTACTCTTTCCTCACCAACCGAACCGTCGTCGGTGCATGTCTCTTGGATGCCACGTACCAGCTTTCAAACTATTGCTGGAACAACTACTTCTCGAACTTCCTTCAAGTGGTTAATGATCTCACTATTGCTGAAGCTGGGTATATCACCAATACATTTGATGTAGTTTCTGGTATACTTTTGTTCTTCGTTGGATGGGCGATCCGAAAGACCGGTCGCTTCAAGTGGCTTCTTTATATTTCTGTTCCTCTATACATCTTTGCCCAGGGTTTGATGATCTACTTCCGCCGTCCCGGCCAGAGTGTCGGTTACCAGGTTATGTGTCAAATCTTCATCTCAATTGGCGGGTCGATTTTCATCATCGTCCAGCAGCTGTCTATCCTCGCTGCTGTTGATCACCAGCATGTCGCTACGGCCCTTGCCTTGCTCAATGTGGTCGGGACAATCGGAGATTCGGCAGGTCTTACTATCTCCATGGCAATTTGGAACAACACATACAAGAAGGCCCTCACATGGTATCTGCCAGACTTGACAGATTTGGCGATGATTTACGAAGATCTCGAGACGCAGTTGAGCTACCCTCCCGGTACTCAGATGAGAGCGGCCATCCAGAAAGCGTACGGCTACACGCAAGTTAGGATGCTTTCTGCTGGATTGGGTGTGATGGTCCTAGCGTTTGCGTGGACTATCATGATCAAGAACATCGACCTGAAGAAGGTTGCTCAGGTCAAGGGCATGGTGTTCTAAAGGGCCGATGTGAACCTCGAGAAGGTTCATCGCCCATCACCCCCCAACCTGGTTGTTGTGCCTTGTTCGTCTGCACAGTTTGATTCCTACATCTGTTTTATTTATTCAATTTAGAAGCACGCTATAGTACGTTCCATCCAGATATTTCGTTTACTTCTTGGCTTTACGATACTCCACTTTTATCTAAGCCCGTTAGGTCCGCTATCTCTTGAAATAAACAAATAAGAGCTGTGTTGAATATGATGTTACTGGAAATAGTACTTGATTAGCGTATTCCCAGTGAGGCTCCAAACAAGGAGGGGTGCATGAGGCGCAGCAACACACGGCATTCACCTTCGATATTGATAAGAACTCAATCGGATCCCAAGTTTGCCTTCTTGAATCTGTCTGACCTGCTTCTTTATCGCAATGGCGGAAGTGGTTGGTGTGGTTTCGAGCGCCATCACATTCGCAACCGTTGTCGTCCAAGTCACGGAATCTATAATCACAATCAAGGATTGCTGGAGCCAGTTTGGTGATGCACCCAGTGACCTCAAATAACTCCTAAAGGATTTTGAACTGTTTGGACTGGCTCCCGCGGAAATAGAGGAAGTTGTATTACAAGAGGCTTTCGCATTCGCCCTAACGGGGAATAAACATGCCATGCAAAGTCTGGAATTTAGCAGAGAAGCCGCCACGTGCCTACAAGCACTGGCGAATGAGCTTGCCAGTGACATCAACTCCTCCAGTCGCCTATGAAAATCTTATGCTGCCGCAAAAGTGGTAATACAGAGGGGGAAACTAGAACGGCATATGGCCCGGCTGCGAACCGCGATTCAATTGCTGTCACTGTCCCAGCAGTGCTATACAAGGTTCGTAATCTCCGGTGTTGTAATTATCTCACCTGCTAATATAAATAGAGCGCTTCTACGGGTCCAACCTGATCTAATTGCCGAGAAGCTACTAGTGCAGGACAAGAAAAACACAGCAAAATTCAAGCCGGATGCTCACCAGCACGGTAGGTGCCTATAGGGGGTGAAGATCAAGGGTCAATTTTGGCTGATGCTCTAAGCAACAGAGAGTAATATCAAAAGTGAGGTGACCACATTATCGAATGACACAACGGAATGTCTTCATCTTGAAAGGGCAACCCTCGTAGTTGGGTGCTACTCGAAGACCCTGGATCTTCTTGTTCACCTGTGCAAAATACCTCGATTCCTTCGTGCCGCCATATTCGTCGCAACTTGATTGGAGATTCCTGACCAGGGTTGACTTATCGTTCCACCCATCCACATTCATCATAAAGCCCATAAGACTGATACGAGAAAAGAAGACACAGTGAGCGACGTCAATGTTGAGGATCAGACCATGCGGAGTTGGCTTAATTGCTTAGTAGATACCTCGGTAAACGGAAGCACCTATATTAGCGAGCGGCTAGTAAAACTCCTACTTCGGCTCCTCGTCCTCTCCGAGCTTGTCAAATAAGAACACCCGCTTAATTACAGCAAATTATTTGGTAGGCCATTCACAGAGCAAATAATCAAGGAAGCTCAGAGATTCAATCACGAGTTCATCTAGTTCACGGCGGTTCTGCAGCTAGGCGTTAATCACAGACAGATTGATCTTTCGCTTCTGAATAACGGATATTCTAAAGGCAGGATTCCGCCTAAGCTCGTCGACAGTAGCAAGAGTCTCGATATCTCGGTAAATTCGCCCTTACCTGACTTAATCCAAACTATGCTGGGGCCAGATCCATTGACATCCAAAGACCTCCAACTAGAAGGGCCGTGGGGATTTGATTCAAAGAACACAACACTTGTACATTGTGTCGTGAGGAAGATTGGAGCAACCAAGGCTGCCCTGCAAGGGTCTCATCCGTGGAAAAAGCAAGTACGCCATCAAAGTCGAAGGCGCGGGCCGTCTCTTTACATTAATATGAGATAAGGATACTATGATTTCTACAAATCGTGGAACGAGCTTTTTAGGGGGTTCTTACAAGCTGGTGTGGATTTGAACAATATTGTTGGCCAGCAGCCGCTATCGCTTGCATTTTTAGAGGGATATATTGACTGGCTTGATATATCTAAATGTCAGATGTCGTCTCCAAGTGAAGCACTTCCGAAATGGTTAACAGATCTTAAATCTGCTGGAGTCGATTTACAGGAATTCGGGGATATAGAGGACAGCATGTGGAAAATGTAACTTGTCCAGAGAGATATCGGCCAGGGGGATGGAGAGAGTTCTGGTTGCCATCGATTGATAGGACTCTCTTATGGCTCATGCATTGACGACTGGTCCGTATGGCTATCCCCAAAATGCGACAACTTTATAGGGGGTTTTTGGAGCTTAATAGAGCGACCTGTGGAGATGATGGCCGGTGGATGGCCTGGCGAATCAATATCTTTATCACACTCTCGATTATTTTTATGCAATCTATATGACAATTGCATGGGGGCACGCGTTCTGGGAAGATGTTCCGCCACTAGCCGTTTCTGCGGAGTAATATAGTTAGCTTGTTTGCACAGACTTTGAAACCAATCGAACGAAGCTGGGTAGATTGAAGGATTTGAGTAACTTTGTGTTATTGGTGACCCGCAATGGAGCGAAGGAGAGCTATGGAAGCCAGCCTACCCAACAATATAATGGCGCTGACTATACATTGTCATTTAGTTGGCTCCACCGCTTGCGAGTTGGTTGGTATGATATTTTAACATGCAGTGCATTCGAGCCCGCACACAGGGCTCTTAGGGAGCCCAAGATGGAGGATGTTCACTCTTCAAGCCAAGTAAGATATTCAGAGCTCCAGATAAACTCAATGTACTCTCTCTGTTAGATGTGTTGAAAGTATTTAGCCACCTGATCCTACTGTTTGTTCTCTACTTCGGATATCTCCAAGTTCGCTCATTTCTCGGTCTTCTTCCTTAAACCACCCATCCAGATAGCCTTGTCCTATCTGCCTTCTCCACTGCATCTCTTCAAATTGCGAGGGCCTTGCTTGCAATCTACTTCCTTTAACCACCACCCCTTCGAAGCTTATTTTGCGGTGAAGCATCACGCCGTGAGATCATCGATTGCTGGTCCGTCACCTCGCCGGTCACGCCGATTGATGTGTGCGTATGAGCCCAACTACTGAGCCGAGCTCTACTGACAACTTCGACACTGATCTGGATATTTGCGTCTCTGGCACCCTCTTTTTCACACCGAGCTTCCTTCACTCCACGTCTGTCACAAAACCACGCAATTCTCTGCACAACGCGAGATCTGCACTCAAGATACAGACATTCCAGATCGTGTCACGAAACCATCTCTCTGTTATCTACAACTCATAAACCTTGGTACGCGGCTTTGCCTGTTCCAGCCGCCACTATGTCGACATCTTCCAACGAAAACACTATTTTCGACTTCGAAGTCCGCAAGGACGAGATCGACCTGGCAAAGTCGGTTCCCAAGCTGAAGGGTGCCTCCAACTGGAGGATGTGGGAAACTCAGATGTTCATGGTGCTTCGTTTCAACAATCCTGTCTATGTGCAGTTGATTAGAGATGAGATCAAGTTGCCCCCCCGCTCCCATCTACGCAGATCCATCTCGTAGCAGTGTCCGAGCCCTGCTTTTCAAAGAGGCTGAGGGCAACAAAGAAAAGCAAACTCACATTACTGCAGAAGCTATTGAAGCTCGCTCCATCCAGATTGTCGCTTCAAATTTGGAGCTACGCAAGCACCACGCAGATGGCGAAGAGAAGTGGGAAAGGGCTAACAACCGAGCTTTCCTACAATTTGTATCTACCCTCGAACCGCCCATCTCCTCCTCACTTTATGATATTATCAATGTTCGCGAGGCTTATCTTGCACTGAAAGGTCTTCACTGGAATCCGTCACACCATGCCACCTACCTCCGGTTTAAGAAGCTTGTCAACCTCCGCTACAAAAGGGGAGATCCTCACACCTTTGTGGCGCGTTTTAAGAATGTTCTTGGGGACTACACTGCTTTTGTCGGCGACATGACACCCTTGCAAGAGCTCTGCCACTTTAAGAGGGCAGTTGTCGGCAATCCTAGGTGTCGTTTCTTTATCCTCAACCTCACGATCAACGAAGACCCTGACTTGATGGGCCAGGTCTACCGCGACTTCGTCACGGCCGTGAGATTGCATCAGATGTTTTCAAAGTCCTGATAGAACCGAAGTACCTTTCGGATGCTCTGCTTCTCAGTGGATATCCTCTCTAATTCTTCTTTGATTTTCACGTTTCTTTCTTTTTCATCTCTCTTTCACATTCATACTTCTTTCTTTCATTCTCATCCTTGTTTCATTCGCATACTTTGTTTCCTTTCCAAATTCTTTTTCACTTCTTCATTGTTCCCCTGACCTGGACGAGTTTGATGAACTCGCCAAAATTCCAACGCCACCTGGACTGTATCAGATCGAAGGTCAATCTCGACTTGACTCTCAGAGCACGACAACTAGGGCTCTTTGGGAAGACAAGAACACCACGTTCTAGAGATGCTCATTTACGACATCCCACGGAAGTCAATGAGGATATTGTCCATGCCTTGTTAGTGAGGTGACCACTGTTGAACTCCGCTACATCAATATTGTCCAGTCAGAGCGCGATTGCGTCCACCACACGCTTTCTACAGTAGGCCTCTCAAGGCGAACCAGAGAAGCGTGTTCAGAAAATCCAAGCTTTGGTAATATTGCCAAATATTCTTCCATTTTCCATAGTAAATCCCCTCAATATAGCCAGAAGACATCTCCTATAAGAAAATGAATTGGCAAATGCACTCCGCATGCTCGTTAGATGGCGGGAGTGTATTCGCAACAGTAGAAATCGGTCAAGAGTCGAGCTGAATTGAGATAATATGATGGCCGAATATCATAAACACAGCAGTCAGAAATGAGTCCCTTTAACCCTCGTCTGCTATAGGTGACAACCTTCATTTGTTCCTCTGTAGGCACGATCAGTAGCTCTTTTCTGAGAGTTCCTTTTGGGTGATTGGCTACAGTTAAGTTGCTCATCCGCTGCTTTTACTGGCCGGTATATCAGTTCCCGACAACCCCCAAAGCTTCCAGAGCATACAGTGCTGTGGTGTTTGGGGCTCAACTGTGGGGACTAGAGACTAGACCAAGTGGCTGAGATGATCTCCAGAGATAGTCTTCATACACGTCAGTCTTAGCTGTCTCCCTTGTACTCCGTATGTGGGCTGAAGACCTCATAGATCTATGTTTACCGGCTGACCGAGGATGTGCCATTCCCGTTCCATGGTTGATATTCTACCTTAGTTCTGTGGGTCTTCCGGCCAGTCATGTGTTTACGTAAATATCGGCACTCGGGCAGGGCTCCAGTCTACCTCGGAGGGCTTCCGAGGTCACGCGCGCAGAGATAACAATCACAAAATGGCCTAATTCCTTCTAGATAACACATTGTTCCGTAACCTAGAACGCCAGGATGTGACTTGTGAAGCGCCTATCTTTTGCAAAAGGAGAATTTATTATCTCTGAGGGCCACACGTGTGTATCTCGGACCTTTCACTGCTTATCGAATTTTTTTTTCGCACCGGTCCCCATTTTTTTCCACGCTAAACCAACCTTGGAACTCTGCCATGAGGCAAATTCAGACATCGGTGGAACCGAGGAACAACCCACAATGCAGGTCGCACACGTTGTAGTTTGTTTTCATCGTACAACATATGTGTCTCTTCACGTTCAGCCTCTAATTCCATATCCAAACGCTCGGGTATTGCGCCCCAATTGAGAAACTGGAGAAATCTCACTCCCAGCTAGTCGACTCGGCGGAAAGACCTCGGGAAAATTAAGCACACGACCCATTATACTCCACAACTACCCGTGCGGAGAGACTTTCCAAGGACTTGAGAAAAAGTTAGCCTAAACTACGCCACCAATCAATGCAGACGGCAGGGGTTGCTGTGGCGAGATAATGTTACCTTGTCTTATCATTTTTGCCGTGAATGTGGTTACATGTAGCTGCAAGTGGTTTGTTGGCTCTCGGCGAGACGGGATCTCCGCTGTACACCGTCGGTCAATCCGTTCATTGGCATTCTTCCAGCCAAACAGGATAGGAAGGGAAGAAGGTCCGATGGTTAGTGTCTTGTGCCAAACCTTGGGCGTTCTTTATCTCTCAATCCCCAGAAAATATAATATGTATGCAATAAAAAATAAAAATAAAATAAAACCAATGGGAGACCCATAATTAATCCTCTGCCCGTTTTATTTTAAAAAAGTCGAAATTTTCCTCGCAAGTGAGGAACCCATGGGTCTCAGGCGGTCTAATTTTCACGGTATTTTTTGAGTTTCACGCTTAATTGTAAATTTGTCACGTCCTTTTCCTACTTCCCCAACCTTCGAGTTTGCGATCGGGGAATCGTGATGGATAAGACCCAGGAAGCTGATCCTACGGGATCGCATGTTGTGCATCATGCAGATCCGGTGCTGGATCCAGAGAATCAACATCACCATCCCCATCAACACCATACAGCCTATGCCACAGAGGGACGTCAAGATGAAGTGGTCTACTCTAAAGATGCCGAATTCGAGAAAGGAATTGTGCCTGAACAAACACCGATGGACAACGGCAGCAAAAACTCCAACGACGAAGAAGCCGGAGAGAACTTACCAGCCAAGCGCACCTGGTATCGCCGCGTGCAAAAGCAACAGAGGCATATAGTCCATGCTGTGATCTGGCTTGTGTTTACCGGGTGAGTGAACTACTTTGATTCTACTGGGATTTTACAGTGGTACTGTACACCATCGACTCAACTCGGGGCTTACACATACTCTTCACCTAGCTGGTGGATTGCTGGCCTGATACTACACCGACATGATATAGGATGGCTCATCCCATTCCTGCTCTATCTTGCCATCACGCTGCGGATACTATTCTTCTATGTTCCCATTAGTATCGTGTCAAAGCCCATGCACTGGGTTTGGGATCATACTGCGCTCCCGTTCGTGCGCCTGATTCCCGAGAAGCTGAGAACAGCCAGTGCCGCCGCGCTATGTATCGGTGTTATTCTTATTGGCTCGTTCGTGTCCGAAGAATCAATGGATAACACCCGTGCCAACCGTGCAGTCAGTCTGTTCGGAATGGTAGTCTTCATCTTCGGGCTATGGCTCACATCTCGAAATCGCAAGAAGATCGTCTGGCACACTGTCATTGTCGGCATGCTGGCGCAATTCATCGTTGCTCTGTTTGTGCTGCGCACTACTGCAGGATACGACATCTTCAACTTCATCTCAACGCTAGCCAGAGAACTGCTTGGTTTTGCTTCCGAAGGAGTCATCTTCCTGACCAGCGAGGATTTCTACGCCTATAATACAGCCTTTGTCCCATCGAGTTTCTTCATCGTCAACGTCGTCTCCGCCATCATCTTCTTCGTCTCCTTCGTCCAACTGTTGTACTACTACAATGTCCTGCAGTGGTTCATTGGTAAATTCGCCGTCTTCTTCTTCTGGAGCATGCGCGTTTCCGGCGCCGAGGCCGTTGTCGCTGCCGCATCCCCATTCATCGGCCAGGGCGAATCAGCCATGCTGATCCGCCCCTTTATCGCCCACCTCACCACGGCCGAAGTGCACCAAATCATGTGCTCCGGCTTCGCCACCATCGCCGGAAGTGTCCTGATCGCCTATATCAGCATCGGTGTCAGCGCACAGGCACTGGTCAGCGCCTGCGTCATGAGTATCCCCGCTTCACTGGCGGTCTCGAAAATCCGTTGGCCCGAAGAGGAAGAAACCCTCACTGCAGGTCGTGTCGTCATCCCCGATGACGAGGAACACCGCGCCGCCAATGCCCTCCACGCATTCACCGGCGGCACCTGGCTCGGTTTGAAAATTGCAGCCATGATGTCGTCGATCCTTCTGTGCATCATCGCGCTCGTCGGTCTGATCAACGGCCTCCTCACTTGGTGGGGCCGATACCTGAGCATCAACGACCCCCCTCTGACTCTCGAGTTGATCGTCGGATACATCTGCTACCCGATTGCCTTCCTGCTCGGTGTCTCCCGTGACGGTGACCTCCTCAAGGTTGGCCAGCTGATTGGGCTTAAGCTGGTTACTGTAAGTTCCCCATCTTCATAAATGGTCATTTCCATCTCCTAACTAGCCACAGAACGAATTTGTTGCCTATGACCGTCTCCAACACTGGGACGACTACAAGGACCTCTCCGACCGCTCTCGTCTCATTGTTACATACGCGCTCTGTGGATTCGCTAATATCGGCTCCCTCGGTAACCAGATCGGTGTTCTGTCACAGATCGCGCCCGGCCGAGCTAGTGATGTGTCGCGTGTTGCATTCAGCGCTATGGTTACTGGTGCCATTAGTACTTTCACCAGTGCGGCGGTTGCCGGCTTGTTGATTACCAATGAGAAACAGTACTTTGGTTCCTCCAGTTAGGTACGACCTGTATCTTAATCTGGGTGGTTTTTTGATTTCATACGATTACTTGAGCATTTATTGATATCTATTCATGGGTTTGTCCAATCTTGGTAGCGTCGACTTTGGAATTATCGGCAGAATCGATCATAATTTTCACATATTCTTATTTCTTACTATGGGGGGAGTAGAGGCACGGGAGTAGAATAGTCGGCTGCATAAGTAGGACTTTGTCCTTTATATGATGTAGGACTAACCTACCTCTATACCCGTGGACCTCTGCGGGACTTACCGTGACGAAGTCTAGACAGGCGAGTCTTCTATACTTGTGCGGAGAATCCTAGACACACATAAAATCTTGGAAGTAGAGTGTATAAGACCAAATTGATCTACAATGACACCGACGATGAATAGATCTACCGCCCTAGGAGCAATGACCGGAAGAAATGAAACGAGACAACCGCCCGAGGATCTCAAGAGCAAGAGTTTCTCACGCCGGTACCTGAATGCGAAGGTTCGGAGGAACTAGTAACAATAGGAACAAAGATAGAAAATGGCATAATCAAGCAACCCAGAAACTCCCAGGCCCAAACCAGGCCCGTTATGCATTTGCAGCACGATCCCACCGCAAGTACGCGACAGGGCCAACCGACGCCGATGCAGAATGAAAAGGAAAATATATCAAATCCAACGCTCTATTCGTCGTCCAGGTCTTGGTGCCGGGCGAGGACGTGACGCTTAAATTCCGCCTGGTCCGAGTCCCAAAGCTCAGCTGCTTGGGCGTTCAAGGGGCTCGCACTGGGTCAATGTTAGCGATGATAGAAGTTATAGAGGATGTGAGCAGACGCTTACTTGTTAGGCTCACCCAGCAAGCTTTGCAAGCTGAGCAGAACACTCGATACGTTGTAGACGGCGCTCCACTTGTCCTTGAGGATGTCGAGGCAGATGCGGCCGGAGAAGTCGACATTGGGGTGGTAGATCGGAGTCTTGAACAAGACTGTGGGGGGAGAGTATGGGTAGTTGTTGGGGAATGCGAAGGAGAGTTTCAGTGTGAGGCCCTCGTAGGGAGTCTCGGTCGGACCGGTGATGGTCGCTGTCCACGAGAGGAGGTTGCCGTCTGCGTCCGGGAAGGCGGAAATGCCGGGCGAGGGTGAGAGCATGAGTTGCATGAGCTCGGCCTGCAGACTATACGAATCAAAGAGGTCGGGTCAGTTATATGTAATACCAAATCAAACTCACAAGTAGAGCTGTTTGTAGGGTGCTGAGGGGGACGAACCGTTTGGTCACACTCTGGGTGTCGCTTTTTTGACCCGAGGAGTTCAGCTTGCTAGCTTGCTGCGCGTCGGGCGCCGAGTTCTGCGTGTCTTCCATGCTGTAGTCCATTGTGGATCGGGAAGTAAGGCAATCGAGGTTCTTAAGGAATAGTAAGAAATCTGCGGATTCCCGGTTGTGGAATGCTAGTAACAGTAGCACGAGGGGTTGGAATGACGCCGGATCCGTAACAATGACCCACGGAGGACTTGATGCAACGAAAATTTAGAAAGGAGGGATGAATTGTGAGAATGGAGGATTTACGTGAAGTGAGCAAAGTGAACAAAGTGAACAAAGAAGAAAATAGAAGATTTGTTTACTCGGCCCTTAGACGCCCCGGGCAACGCGAACCCCGCTTAGGTCAATTTACCTCCAGGGCTGTCAAAGGAAATGGATTTCTGTTTAAACTTGCACACATATTTTGTACATCTTTGAAATCATGTTTAACTGAATAAGAGAAACAAATACAATTCGAAACGTAATAAAATAGTCGATCTGGTAAATTTAGGGCGATCGAGAAATCAACTGCGGGTCTGCAGTTAAGGTATTAATAGCACATGTATAGTATAATATCGGAGATTAGTATACTTGCATATATACTATAGTAGTCGTAATCCATATCATACGTACAGAATGAAGTTATTCCCTTCATCACCTTCTGCTTTGTATTGCGCCTGTGTCAACACACTACCCGATCAGGATAAAGTGGTCCGCGTCTTGTCCCGCGTTTCGCTACCCTTGCTTCGACGCGACATCTCAGCCTATCTTGTTTCCCTCTCGTTATGCCTTCTTAATCATAATTCATTTCCTGTCCCTTCGTGTATCTACCCGCTACCCTGTACATTCAATCGCATTCACTGGATTTTGGTGAGCTTTATCGAAATGCAGCATTCGCAGCTGGCCCCGCTGCCGAACAATGTGCCGTTTCGCATCGTGTCCAAGACCATCGGCCAAGGTGCATACGCATGGTAAGTACAAGACCCACAACATAGAGTATCCAGATCTGACTCTGTTTGGTTTATCTAGCATCAAAAAAGCCTGCCCGTTAGATTCAGACAACCCTGTCTTCGCCGTCAAGTACATCCACAAAGATTACGCCGCGCGACATGGGAAGATCAGCGCAAGACAATTACAACTCGAAGTCACGGTACACAGGCATGTCTCGGGCCATGGGAATATTATCAGCTTCTATCAGACTGGCGAGGATGACGTCTGGCGTTGGATCGCAATGGAGTTGGCCGAAGGCGGGGATCTTTTCGATAAGATCGAGGCCGACGAGGGTGTGGGCGAGGATATTGCTCATGTATATTTCTCGCAGCTTGTCAGTGCTGTGAGCTTTATGCACTCCAAAGGCGTCGGTCATCGTGATATCAAGCCCGAGAACATGCTCCTGACTGGCGACGGAAATCTCAAGATCGCCGACTTCGGTCTGGCGGCGCTGTTCGAGTACAAGGGCACGCGGAAACTCTCAACCACATTCTGTGGCAGTCCCCCATATATTGCACCGGAGGTAATTAGCAGCAGTACTCGAGGTCAGAACAAAGGAGCCGGGTATCATCCGGACCTAGTCGACATTTGGTCTTGTGGCATCGTCCTTTTCGTCCTGTTGGCCGGTAACACACCGTGGGATAGTCCAACAGACGATAGCTTTGAGTACCACGAATATGTTGAGACAAACTCCCGGACTACCGATGAGCTCTGGCAGAAGTTACCACCCGCTACATTATCGCTATTGCGTGGCATGTTGACAGTGGACCCCGAAAAGCGATTCTCGCTAGAGGATGTCCGAAGGCATCCTTGGTACACCCGTGCAAACAGATACCTCTCCACCGAGGGCAAGTTGAGAGATCCAATTAATCTGGCCACCTCGATGTTTGAATCGCTTCATATCGACTTCAGCCAGGATCCTCTTTCCCAATCTGGGAAGGGGTCGAGTCGCAGCTTTGATCCCATGGACATGGATGGTGATGACGGTGGTGCAAATGCAGGCTTATCCTCGACACAGCCAGAGATGTTGGGAGGTGGCATGTTGATGGACTGGGACAGTCCACAGAATGTCGATTTGTTTTCTTCGACCCAGCCCTTTGAAAAGAAGTTTGCCTCTCAGGATGCAGCTATCGCGGGCCATCTCGAGGATGAACCTTCTATGTCACAGTTCTCACAGCAGCCTTCGGTTCCTGTGAGTCGAACCCAGAATGCACAGAAGTTCCAAGATATTATCCCCTCGCGTTCATTGACGCGTTTCTATTCAGCATGGGAGCTCAAGCTTCTCGTGCCTCTCATCTGTGAGGCATTTCACCGACTGGGGGTTCCAGTTCCGAGTGTCCCTGCTGTTGGTGCTGGAGATACTTCTGCCATGATTCGGGTGATTGCCAAGGATGGCAGGATGTGTCCACTCCAGGGTAAAGTGCTCATTGAGTGTGTTTCCGAGGGGTTATTTGAAGTGGAATTCGTCAAGATCAAAGGTGATCCGCTTGAATGGCGACGTTTCTTTAAAAGGTGGCTATCCTCTGCAAAGACGCGGTCTTTAGGCCGGATGAATAGAGGTCCCTGTGTCCTCTGTGGATTACCATTACCATCTACTTTGTTTATGCTTTTGCCTACATAATTTATTTTCGAATGTACGACTCATGATTGATTGATGGTGGGGGAAATTGGGCTGGGCTGGAGTTTGGCTGTGTGAAAGGAACACCTCATCTCACTCAAATATTTTCTATTTCTAAAATGCATATAGCATATAGTTTCAAAAATAGAGACGCTTCTGTATGTTTTTTTTTTTTTTTTTTCCCGTGTCAGTGCTAGAGGCAATGTAAGATGCGTAAACCTTCCAAGGTTGATTATATATATATAACATGTGATACCAAGCACGAGGCCCTATAAGGCAATGCCGTCCACGTATATTTGGTTCAGCTCCCATGGAGGGGTGGCTGTGCTGTAGAATATATCAGAATGTTCTCTCCTTCTAATTCTATAAAAGCCGGTGAACCCCCCAAACCGGAAAAGTCTCCCGAGCCTGGAGTGTCCAATCTGAGGTTATCCCAAGAGTGCCAAACGTCACAAGCCCATCACTCAATAAAACACCATTTTTATACTTGCATATACCCTTGATCAGCTTTGCATCTAGCCCGGTCCTTCGTCTCATGCCAATTAAATCCACGTGACGGTCTGGAGCGCAGATCGCGGGGAAAAACCGACAGAAAAAGAGTCTAGAATTTTGTTCAAGAGACCGATATCCCCGTAGCTGACTTCCCTCCTCAAGACTACCCCAATGCGGCGGATCCCTCTCCATGGATAAGCTGCCGGTAGAGATTCTGTCCAAAATCATCGACTGTAAGCCCCGGATCTTCCCCGCACCAGTTTCGACCCAGAACTGATAGCTCTGCAGACCTTTCTCCACGAGAAAAGGTCCAACTCCAATCCATATCAAAAAAGTTCTTTGCTCTTGCCCGTGATAATAATCAATGGAGATTGCACTGTTATGAGCAGTCATGGGCTGCTCGGCAGGCTGCCCGCTCCGCTGCCCGACCCTCGGAGAGTCTGATTTCCGACGCGACTGTTTCATTGTCCGCCCTAGGGCAGGAGTCGCTGAGCGATATTATCCGGCCTTCTGTTCCGCCGGTGAATGGTGACTCTGATGGTACCGGGGAATTGTCTTGGAGTGAGAGGGCGAGGGCGGCTGCGGAATGGGACTCGTCGGCTGAGGGGGAGCATGTGGACTGGTATTCGGAGTATATTGCTCGCCACGGGCCCATATCTTTATCATGGGTCGAACAGCCCTTGCTCCGCAAGGGTGAAGGGAAGCGAGGGCAGTCTTATGAGGTCAAAGGCATGGGACTGCTCAAAGACTGGAGTTCAGCCAGGCAGAACAAGATCGTCGCCCCGCTTGAAGATGGCAGCGTCTGCATCTGGGACCTGAATCATTCCCACTCGGCTAACTCCCAAGCAAGTAAAGGCAAGATCCTTGGGGTCAGTGAGCCCGGCATCCTCATGACCAACCTGTCTGGTCGTCGGGATCAGTCCCCATCCAAGACTTCGTTGGAATTTATAAATCTAGGCGAGGGGGTGAGCGTGGATTCCCTGCGACAAAGAGCCTACCTGGCAGTTGGGAATGTTCTCAATGAAGTTGACCTGGAGACGCTGAGAGTGATTTCCCAGCAGCGCTATCCCTGGTCGATCTTCGCTCTTTCCCAGGAGACAGATTACTCAGTGCCATTGACACTAGCCACTACGCTCAGTCTGCAGATCTATGACTCCAGACTGTCGGCCGTCGAGGAAGAAGAGGCAATCAGCTCGCGATGCGAGCAGATTGCCAGTTCGCACGTCCCCGAACTGGGCATCTTTGCTCACTCTGATTCGCCCTTGTTCCAACTCCGATCCAACGGACAGCCACCTACTCGTATACGCAGTCCAGAACCCTCAGATAAAGGAGCCAACTATGCACCCCTCTTCCAACCTGGCCCTCTTTCCATTCTGCATCCACCAGCTCCTCATGTGAATACAATTCTCCTTGCAGGGCGTTTCCCCAGCATCCTGTGCTACGACCGCCGCTACTTCCCTCGACTACAGACGACTGTCCATTCCGGCGGCCGACTATGTGGTCTTGCCTCAGTACCAGCGCCTCGGTTCCCGGTCTTCTCAGGCTCCACCTACCCCGAGTCACATTCGGTCGTGGCATGCGGAGACTATAACGGACGAGGCTCGCTAGAACTCTATGATATCAAACCAGCACCGGAAGAGGACCACAGCGCCGCGAATATGACATCCACTCTCAGCCCAGAACACAAGAACCGCCAAAGCGCCGCGAGTTCCAAACTACTTTCCGTGGGATCGCACGGGAATCGCATCGTGTTTTCCGACGCCGAAGGGAACATCAAGTGGACCGAGCGAAACGGCCGGTCAGAAGTCCGACGGTGGAATATCAATACCTCCCAGCCTCAGATCCCATTCGGTCGTTGTAGTCAACGGTCCACCTCGCAGACAGAAGAAGACCAGCCGCGTGGGCTTTGGCCTTCCCAATCGCCCGGCAATAATGAGGTAGCCCGCAAGATTCTCCCCACTGGTGGGAATCTCACTGGAGATGAACTCTTGATCTGGACTGGAGAGCGCATTGGTCGTATCAAGTTTTCCATTCCTGCGCATTATGAGACGGAGGTGGATGATAAAGAAGTCGAAGAAGATGATGATGTGTTTATGTATGCGGAGGTTGACGAAGCTACACGCGAAGAGATGCGACATAGACGGCGTGATGATTGGGAAAGAGAACAGAGGTATGGAGATTATATGCGCCGTGCGCTTGAGAGGCAGGCGGATGAGGTCCGCTGGATGGGGAGTCGGGGGCTTGGCTGATACAGTTTATAACCATTGCATCGAGATACCCAGTTCTAGTGGGTTGTGATAGAAACGTAATATGTGCGTATATTTGGGTAATATTCTATAGAGCATACTATTTGAAAAGCAACTCGGAATTAGTAGACCTCGGAGGTGAAGAGTTCCAAGGTTGGCCCCCCTTCAGTCTTCCGAGGCTTAGCAATCTCGCCCGGTCCGGCTCCCCCGCGATATCACAAGCATTTCTAATGATCTTGTCATCAGTGACTCAGTCTCCAATATTCTTCTTGTTTCTTGGTTTGAACTAATCTCAATTATTCTTCTTGTTTAATTGTTCATCATCTTTCCACTCGTATCCCCTACGCCCCCGTGCACTCTAAACTACTTATCCTTGAAATTCCGCAGTGAGGGGCAAAAAAGAATCCAAAATGCCTTCGCCCACAGAAGTCGCGCACCAATTCGACTCAATTGAGGATACAATTGCTGCATTTAGTAAGTAATCTTCTCACACAGAGGACCGACTTCACCACTACAAGCATTAGCTGCTTGCGGTGTCTTGTGACCCAACCCATGGACTAACCAAGACCTCCAACAGAGAATGGCGAATTCATAATTGTCCTCGATTCGCAAGACCGCGAGAACGAAGGCGACCTAATCATTGCCGCCGAGTCCATTACAGCCGCCCAGATGGCCTTCCTGGTGCGCTATACAAGGTAAGAGCGCGACCCAAGACAGCGACGGGGTAAACGACTACAAAAGCCGCAAACCCCCGTCCCTCCCCGCAACCACACACCCACAAAGACGAATGCGCCAATCCCAATGCCATCTCTGCGCAACATTGCTAACAATTCCAAAACACAGCGGTCTAATATGCGCCCCCATTACCCCGGACGTCGCCACCCGCCTAGCGCTCCCACAAATGGTTACCGAAAACGCCGACCCGAAGTGCACGGCATACACAGTCACAATCGACTCGAGCGACGACTCCGTGACAACGGGAATATCTGCCGAGGATCGCGCACTGACATGCCGCACACTCGCCTCTCCAACGGCGCAGATCGACTCCTTCCGCCGGCCCGGCCATATCATCCCGCTGCAGGCGCGGCCTGGCGGCGTGCGCGAGCGAACGGGCCACACCGAGGCTGCGGTGGATTTCTGCAAGCTTGCTGGCAAGGCGCCGGCTGGTGTTATTGCTGAGCTTGTTGAGGACGGGGAAATTGTTGAGGGCAAGCCGGAGATTGGGGGGAATAATGGTATGATGCGTCGGGATGGGTGTTTGCGCTTTGGAAAGAAGTGGGGGATTAAGGTGTGTACTATTGAGGATTTGGTGGCATATTTGGATCGTGTCGAGGGTACCGGCGCTGCTGCGAATGGGAAGCATTGATCGCTGGGCTTGCATTTGATCTTTTGGTTGCTATATTCTGTTCGCTTTTGGGTCGTGTGCTTTTGGGTACCTTGTACATCACTACGCCTTCTCTTGGATACCTTTTTTTTAGATGAATGGATGCATATGGATAGACTCCAGGGCTTGTGTCTTCGACGGGTAGGAGTATGAGCGTAGAGATGGTGGACTGGCTGACTACATAGAGAAATATTGGTATATAGGTAGCTGTGTAGGGTAGCAAGGAATTGATTTAGTTTGTTTACTTGGGTATCTATCGTTTTCTGCGTGTAGTGTACATACAAATGTCAATGCTGTCGAAGCAGATGTAAGAATAATGAATCAATTTCCATGCGGCAACAATGAGGCCGCACGTATTTCCCAAACGCCAAAGCAATGCAAATCGATGGTCATATCAAAGCGACTTCTGGTGTTGCAACAAGCCAAGTGAGACCGTTGCGGCACCCTTGAACAACCCACTTACCGTTTAAGATGCGAGTAGTCCCTGAGAATGCTCGTCATATGAGTGTTGGTGGTCTTGCCACTTCGGCGTGGCTTCTTGGCCTTTTTGGATGGTGCAATGACCCGGGGACCAAGCACCTTATTCTTGTTGGTGGGCGTGATGCCGAACTTGTCCAATTCCTCCTTCACTACTTTGACATCGGGGACTTTGATCTTATCCCAGATCTGCTTGAACTCGTCGTCAAAGTGTTCAATTAGGGACGGGTCGTTGGGCCACACCATCTTGGGATGGTCATCTTTCTTGTTTCGAGTCACAAGTAGTTTGCCTTCCTTCTCCATTCTGTTAATTTCCTCTTCGACGTTCGGCCAGCCCTCCCTGAGTTCGCGAACACTCATACCCGCCGCAGTAGTTTGTGCTTGGAGGTATTTCAGGAGTTGCTCCGAGTTGCGAATGTTGTGAGGAGGGCGGAACCTGAATGTGCCTTCCCCGTTCGCGCCGCTCGGGTCAAACTCGACCTTCTCGTGCATCTGAAGAATACTCCGTAGAGCCTGCACGTAGCCTTGGTCATGGGCGCGGTGCTGGAGGGAGAGGTACGAAATGATATCCGAGAATTTGAGCGGAATGTTCTTGTTCTTCATGTGCTCGATCGCAAACAGCACTTGCGTCATAATATCTTTGCCCGTGCCTGTGTTGGCCGGCTGGGAGTAGACGATATCCGGGTCATGGCGCTTCTTTTTGATATCGCTAGAGGATGACGGGGTTGGGGCGGACGATGGGACCTGGGAACTGCTGCCAGAGACCGGTTGGTTACTGGCCACACGTCGCTGCGTGGGCATGCGGTTTGCCGACTCCACAACACTAGCGTTGAAGCTTTTGAGTTGATTCTGAAGGTACGACATGATGCGACGAAGGACCGGAGATCGCTGAGATTCAAGAGAGGAGTGGAACTGAGCTGAGATGGCAACCACTTGGGTTGACCGAGATCGAACTGGAGAATTCAAATGGGGCTTAGCATAGGCACCATGAGTGCCGTCTGAAAGAAAAGTAGACGAGACACCCGAAGAGTGTTGAATAGAGGATGGGGACAGCCTAGTCAGTTAAAGCTTCGAGTAGAGTGGCTATTAAAAGATTGAAGGCCAGACAAAGAATGTCACGTGCCAGAGCTCAGCACCCCAAAGCGCGGAAATGGATCTCGGACGCCCTTGAAGTCACCTCTCCACCATTTCTTTCAATTACCTTTTCATTCAATTCCTCGCTCTCCCCTTCAGAAGAAGCACCTCTCTTTCGTTTACATCGTCATGACCTGAGGTCCCTCGTCCAGCGCTGTGTGTAGTTGTCTCTGAACAGTACACGCCGCGCCCGTCCTCGAGGACCCAGCTCGAGCTTGCGCCGCCCATACTCACTTTTTTTCATTTCTCTGCCCCAGCAGCTGTGTGCTGCTATTAGTTCGACAAGATGGCTGAAACTGCCATCCAACTTCCCTACCTCTCGACTCACTATGGCGTTTCCGAATCGTCGCTCACGACCTTACGGCAGGCCCCAACTGTCGAGCTGGTCGATCAACTATTACGATCGATCAGTAAAAAGGCTCAAGAATCCGACGAGCTGAAGTCGGACAAGCTTCGCCTGGAGGTGGAGCTTGAGAATTCTGTGCGAAGCAATGAGTCGAAGGTCAAGGTTCTGAAAGCCAGCGTGGAAAAGGGACACGCCGAGGTCTCAGACCTCAGGCAAAAGCTCCACGAATCCGGTATATACTTCTATCTTTCTTTTATTACTGATGGGCTCTTCTCTGACGCTGAATAGAAACGACGCGCTCCTCGCTCGAGAGTGAGATTTCTACATTGAAAACGTCATCATCTTCAAATGAATCAGAAACGACGTCTTTAAAGGCGCGGATCTCCTCCCTAGAGGCATCGAATAGGGACACACTAAGCTTGCTGGAATCGAAATCCGCGGCCTACGATAAACTGGCCGAGGAGCTTTCGCTTCAGCACAAGAAGACCATCGAATTACGACGTGAACTCTCCACCGCGGAGCAAAACCTCCAGAGTGCCAATGCGGCATCTGCCAGCGCCCGCTTCCGCGAACAGAGCCTTCAACAAGAACTGGATCTCACCAAAAAGAACAATGAATGGTTCGAGACTGAACTCAAGACAAAATCCGCTGAATACATCAAGTTCCGCAAAGAAAAGGGTGCTCGGGTCTCGGAGCTTCAGCGAGAGAACGAAGAAGCAAACTCGACAATTGACTCTCTTCGACGGAGTGAGAACTCGCTCAAGAGTCGCCTAGACGAAACAGAGCAGCGGTACGAAACCTCTCTGGCTAGCATTCATCAGTTGAAAGAGGAAGCGATCCAGGCAACCGAATCCTTCCGCGTCGAGCTTGACAGCTCTAACCGACTGGCTGAGCTACAAGGATCTGCTGCCCAGACGGCCAAGCAACGGGTCCAAGAATGCCAACTTGCCCTCGAAAAGGCAAAGGATGACGCAGCGCAGGAAATCTCACGCCTCCGTGTGGAGCTTGAGACGGAGTCCAACGACAAGAGTGCTGCAGAGCGCCGAATTGGCGAGCTCGAGGCACTTGTTGCCCAGCTTGAGTCTGAACCTGCTAGAGGAAGATCAGCAAGCCCCGCTGTCTCTATTAATGGAGGTGCACCCAGTACACCTCTACGATCTAGCATCATGCGCGCTGGCACTCCCACCGGCTCGTTCTCCCCCCGCGCATCTCGTGGCAAGGGTGGTATGAACGTCACGCAGATGTACGCCGAGTACGACAGAATGCGTACCGCTCTTGCAGCTGAGCAGAGAACCTGCCAGGAACTCCGCAATACCGTTGACGAGATGGTTCTTGAGCTTGATTCGACCAGACCAGAAATCGAAGAGGGACGAGCAGAACAAACCCGTCTCGACCATGCTGTTGTGGAAATGTCTACTCTCCTCGAAGCGGCTGGGAAGGAACGGGATGCCGCTCTCAAGGAAGCTAGGAGATGGCAGGGTCAAGTCGAGGGCTTGGCTCGCGAGGGTGACATTTTGCGCCAACAACTCCGCGATCTGAGTGCTGAAGTCAAGGTTCTTGTCCTGGAGGTTGCTGTCGCAAAACACGGCGAAGAATACGACCGCGAGGAGCTCGAGAAAATTGCCCGTGGTGAAGTCGAAGAGTCGGCAAAGGATCTCAATGAAACTGGCCGCTTTATCAGCAAGAACCTCACTACTTTCAAGGATCTTCACGAGCTCCAAGAGCAGAACCACACTCTTCGACGTATGTTGAGAGAACTTGGTGACAAGCAGGAGGGCGACGAGGCGCAAGCCAAGGAAGCTACGCGACGAGCGGAAATGGACGAGTTGAAAGAGTTGCGGATCCGTGCGCAGACAAACCGCGATGAGATTGCGAACCTCAGCGCACAGATGCAGAGTTACGTTAAGGAGCGCGACACTTTCCGCAGTATGCTCATGCACAGGAAGCCAACCGGCGAAGACCCGTCTGTCTTCTCGCAATCCATGCCTCTTGGTGCAGCGCCTCAGGGGGCTATGGAAACACCAGGACCTGACTACGCCGAGTTGCTCCGAAAAGTCCAAGCTCATTTCGATACTTTCCGCGAAGAAACGACCACAGATCACAAAGCACTGCGGCAGCAGGTCAACGAGCTGTCTCGTAAGAACAGCGAGCTTATGTCTGACATCAGTCGGTCAAGCAGCCAACTTGCTGCTGCTTCCCAACGTGCAGAGCTCCTGCAGAGTAACTTCAATATGCTCAAGAATGAGAATACCGAGATCCAGAAGCGCTATTCTGCTCTCTTCGAAAATGCCAACCGACAGGATCTCCGCACCCAGCAGGCTGCTGAAGACCTTGTGGAGGCTAAGGGTCTCGTTGAGAGCCTTCAGAGAGAAAATGCCAACCTGAAGGCCGAGAAGGACCTTTGGAAGAACATTGAGAAAAGACTCATCGACGACACCGAAAATCTGCGCAATGAACGTGGTCGTCTAGACTCATTGAATGCAAACCTCCAAACCATTCTCAACGAGCGTGAACACGCCGACTCCGAAAGCCGACGCCGACTCCAAGCCAGTGTCGAGTCGCTCGAAACCGAACTGCAATCGACCAAGCGCAAGCTCAATGCTGAAATGGAAGAATCCAAGAAGGCTAGCATGCGCCGGGAGTATGAACAGGAGACATCACAAAAACGGATTGATGATCTGGTCACCAGCCTGGGCGCAGTCCGCGAAGAGCTGGTTGCTGCCAAGACCACCCGGGATCACCTACAGTCCCGCGTGGATGAGCTTGCAGTCGAGCTCAAGAGTGCCGAAGAGCGTCTGCAGGTCATGAACTCGCGACCAAGCGTGTCAGCCGGTACCACCGAGGGAACTACCGAGGGACTGGAGTCTGGTGAAGGAAGCGGTCTTTCTCGCGAGCAGGAACTTTCGATTGAAGTTTCCGAACTGAAACGGGACCTGGAATTGGCCAAGGGTGAGCTAGAACACGCTAAGCAATTGGCCGAAGACTACCAGGCCATCAGTCAAGCCAGTGAAGAACGTCTGGAGTCCGCCACTGAGACACATGATCAATATCGTGAAGAGACCGATCGTCTTGTGGAGGAGAAGAACACGAAGATTCAGGACCTCGAGACTCGCATTGAGGAGATCTCAGCTGAACTGTCCGCCTCCAACACCGAAATGACCAAGCTCCGTGAAGAGCAAGCGGAGGCGACTCGCCGTCTGGACGAACAGAAGGCTAACTTCGAGTCGGAGATCACCCGTCTCAAGGCCGACAATGAACGACATGTCACCGCCGCGCAGTATCACCAGGAGGACCTGAATGCGCAGGCCGAAATCGCTAAGCATGCCCAGCAGAACTACGAGACCGAGCTCGTTAAGCACGCGGAGGCAGCCAAGAATTTACAGGCTGTCCGTGCAGAGAGCAACCAGCTCAGACTCGACATCGCTGAGCTGCGAACCAAATCCGAAGGCTACAAGGCCGATTTGTCTCAGAAGGAGGAAAGCTGGGCGGAGCAACGAGCCGCATACGAGGGTGAGCTCTCTGAATTACAGAAGCGTCGGGAGGAGGTCCTTCACCAAAATTCCGTGCTTCACTCCCAGCTCGAAAACATCACCAGCCAGATTTCGTCCTTGCAGCGGGACCGAATGAATGTTTCGGATGATGAGCAAGAGGGAGACCAGGCAGCCCCTAATCTCGAGGGCCTACAGGAGGTTATCAAATTCTTGCGTCGCGAGAAAGAAATTGTCGAGGTTCAGTACCACCTTTCGACCCAGGAAAGCAAGCGACTCAATCAGCAACTCGACTACACTCAATCGCAGCTCGATGAGACCCGTCTGAAGCTTGAGCAGCAGCGCCGTGCTGCGGCCGACAGCGACCACAACGCATTGAACCACAGCAAGCTGTTGGAGACCGTCAATGAGCTCAACGTTTTCCGTGAGAGCAACGCCACTCTCAGAAGCCAATTAAAACAAACCGAGACCGTGCGTGATCAAAAGATCGCCCGCGAGAATGAGCTGGTCCAGGAGATCGAACCCCTCAAGACCAGGATCCACGAGTTGGAGAGCCAGAGTGAAGCCAAGGATGGAGAAATGCAGCTTCTACAGGCCGATCGCGACCGATACCAGCAACGTATTCAGAACATCCTTCAAAAGTACGACCGTGTCGATCCTACTGAAATGCAAGAGCTGAAAGAGAAGCTCACGAACCTCGAGAACGAGAAGACCGAGGCCGTGTCCGAGCGGGAAGCTCTCCAGACTCAAATGGAGTCGCTTCAGGCTCAAATCGCTGCGTTCCCAGAGCAGCTTAAGCAGCATTCCGATGAACGTGCGCATGATTTGCGAACCAAGCTCACAGAGCAATTTAAGGCACGCTCTAAAGACCTCACGCGCGTGTTAAGGCCAAGCAAGATGAGCTCAATGTGGTATTGCAGGAGAAAGAGGTCATCCAAACGGAACTTCAGACTACAAAGAAGGAATTGGAGGAATTGAAGGCTAAGGTTGCGGAGGCGCCAGCCAACGTCTCACCTACTCCAGCCCCAGCCCCAGCCCCAGCCCCAGCTCCGGCTCAAGCTCAAGCTCCAGCTGCAGCTGAAGCTGCAGAAGAAACCCCTGTCAATGCTACCCCAGCTTCGCAATTCCCAACCGCAACGGTCGAGATCCCTGGTCCAGGTGACGCTCAAAAGATACAAGCCCTTGAACAGAAGATCCAGCGACTCGAGGCGGCTCTTGCCGAGAAGGATGGACTTCTGGCGACACAGGCCAGCGAACAAGATGCGAAGATCAAAGAACGCACTGATCGCCTTAAGGATATGTACAACACTAAACTGAACGAAGCCAAGGCTGCTCATCGTCAAGAAATTGAGAAACTGTCCGCCGGTGAACGATCTATACCTGGAACCCCTGGTGCCGGAACACCTGGCGGGGCCCCGGATGCAACCCCTGCAACACCATCAAAGACGTTTGAGCTTGCTGGATTTACTCTTCCCGAGTTGACAGATGCTCAAGCAAGAGAGCTGGTCGCGAAACATGAGACTATTCGCACAATCGTCAGAAACAACATTCGCGGTGGGGTCGCTCGTGAGCAGCAAAAGCTTCAACAAGAAGCTCAAGCCTCCGGTGCTAACGAAGCTGCATTGGCTGGCCTGCGACAGAAGTCGGCTGACGAAAAGGAGGCCTTGATCAAGGCACATGAGAATGAAATCAAGGAGAAGGTCACCTCGGCGGTCGAACTTGTCGAGAAGAAAACAGCTGCCCGTCTCAGCATGCTTGACACAAGATTCCGAACTGCAAATGCCAAGATCGATGTGGTATCGAAGGCTGCCGCGGAAACCCCTCAAAAGCCCGTTGTGGAAGTATGGGAAATTGCAAAGACTGCGCGGCCTGCGCCGGTCGCGGTTCCAGCTGCTAAGCCGCCCGTACCAGGCGCAACCTCAGTTCAACCCGTTGCCCCCGCTCCGACTCTAGCGGCGCCGCAGGTCCCAGTTACAGCCACCTCGGACCCGGTCCCTGCACCAGGCCCAGCCCCTGCTCCTGTTCCTGCCTCCGCCCCTGTAACAGCAGCCCCGAATATCCCAACGGAGCAAATCGCACCTCCCACTGCGGCCTCGGAACATGCTGCCGCGCAGCAGGGTGCGGCACAGCCCACAGCACCTGTCAATCCGTTTGGCCAAGTTCAGCAAACCGATCAAAACCAGCAGACCTCTTCTCTCCCTAGCAAACCTCCCGCTGGAAACCCACCTGGTCTGATGCGAGCTCTTCAATCTGGACTTCCTATTGCACGAGGCGGACGTGGCGGACGTGGTAGTGGCCAGCAGTTCGGCCACCAACAACATGACCAACAACAGCAGCAAGGCCAAGGTCAGAATCAGCGCGGCCCCGGTCTTCAGCGAGGTCGTGGCGGTCGTGGCGGACAAGGTCGCGGTGGTAACCAAAATCAGAATACCGCTGCCCAGGCTCAGAGTCCCACTGCCAACCGTGGCAACCTGAACGCCTCTGCTCGTCAGTTCATTCCAGGGGGCAACAAGCGCTCTCGTGATGACGGCCCCGACACTACCCCCGAGGGAGGAAGCGGCGGCAAGAGACAGAGAGGCGGTGGTGGCCCGCAGCCTCGTGGTGGAGGCTCTTCTTAAGCAGAAATTCTCGTTTTATGTTTTTCTATCCATTAATGTATTCTCGATTTGATTGACACATGCGGCGTGGGCCTGTTCATGAATAGGTTTCCATGTCTGCCTATGCCTTATGGCGCATTGCTTTTCATGTTTTAACTTGCTATGCAAAAGACAGTTTTGTTTCTTTTGTTCTGTATCTACCGAATGTGTGGCGTTCCTACGGGTTTCTATTCCTACTCCCAATTGATACTAAGGTTCAGTTGCAAGGTATCTCGTGCATTATCATTGTAACCACCCGCGATAGATTGATCAATGTAAACGAAAACTGGGGTATAAGCTGCTAGAAGACATGAACCTATCCAATAAGACAAATCTGCTTTGACACAAAAGATAGTAAACTCAAATAAAAAGACCTTGTAATCACTTCTTCCTCCCCCCAGCAGCAGGAATAAGCATTCTCCCAAGTACCTCCCTCTCCTTTTGCAGAACCATCAACCTCGCATCCTCAATGACCTTACCCGCAGGCGCAGGACCAGGAAGAGGCGACTGCGCAACCTGCGCCGCGGCCACAACAGCCGGACTCATCTCCTTCACACCACGAGCTCTCTTCCTCCGCATTCCCGGGCCCTGTCCGTATACAACAACCCACTCGGCGACGGACCCACCAGCGGCAATCTCACACCTTGAACACACCTTCGAGTGCGCGCCGATATCCGCGCCCCGGCGAATCGTTGCCAGAGCCTCGATCGTAGCAGAAGAATGAACATGAGCGCCGGGTTCGACAGTCGCCAACGGGCCGACAGTAACGAAGTATGAGATCCGCGTCGATATCTCTTTCCTAGGCTCGGGCGTGGACGCCCCAGACTCGGTGGGTGATGTGCTTGGTGGTCGAGATGGTGACGGCGAACGAGATGAGGTTGGCGGAGCGCCGATGACCGCTTTCTCGCAGATTATGCAGCCGTCGTCGACAAATATGGGGCCTTCGTATGCGTAGAATTTCGCACGCGGGTGGACGACTGTCCCTGCGCCGATGGTGACGAGGTATCGGCCTTGGAACACGACGGTGTCGGCGATTGTCGCTGTTGGGTCGGCTTTTAAGGGGGCTTTCGGTGGACCGGAGCTGTGGGAGGCGGATGAGGAGCGGTGGGTATTTGTTGGAGGTTTGAGGGTCGCCATTCTGGTGATCTTTGTGTTGGAGGAGGTGTGTTTTGGGAGATCTATGATCGCATTGTCTTCCTGTTTTGGAGCCAACTCGCGCCGCTTTTTGGGCTGCGTCACTTAGTCAGCTTCGCCCAGGCGCCCCTGAACGGCACCCATGGATGGATCTATCGATTTTTGTCGATGAATTTGAGGCAGTTTTGAACGTTACTCTATTCAAATTAACATGTAGCTGTATACCATAGAAATGCATCCGTCATATATTCCAAGCCGGGGTATCTAAAATCGAAAACCAAGTCTAAAGCACAACATCCCCCAATGCAGGAATCATTGGACAAGACAATCAAGGACCCTTATGGTTCCTCTGCGGTCTCCTTCTTAATACCATTGCGCTTCCTCCAAGCTCTAACGCCCCGGTCAACCTCGTCCCTGGTCATTCCATCGCGCACCAAGCAAAATGTGACACCTAACTCTGTCTCGACGTTCCGGTTCCGCGCCTCATCATCGAAGAACAACATATCCTCGTAAGCCACACTGCTCGTCTGCTGGATCCTCGAGAAATGCGATGTCTTATTCCCAGGGTAGATCTGGATGAAATCGAAGTAGTCGAGAGCACGGATAGACTTCGCGTTCGCGGCGGGGTTATCGGAGAAGGTGGGGATTATATGCAGGGATTTGAGCATGTCGCGCGCCAGATCGGGGGGCCTGGGTTCGGGATGCAAGGGCCAGTGGAATCGAGCGATGTTTGCAGGCGTAAACTATAGATGAGACTGCCGGATAAAAGGCGAAGGACTCTCCCCATCTATTTGAGACAAGGAAGGCGGGGTTAGCAAGGGGAGTGGTAAAGGATGGAATGTCAATCGGGGGATTCGTCATACCGGTCTACAGCGCGCGAGTTGTTGTCGCGTGCCTTGACTGGTGCACTGACATGTGTGTCAACCCAGAACGGCCACAGTGTGTAATCCAGGTCGAAAGCGATCAGCTTTGGAAGTGGCAGGCCATCGGTGAATGTTTCTGGGGCCACGGAGGAATCCTCCAAAGGTTGTGTGTTTTGTCGCTTGGTTCGGACCATGTCTGGTATAAGGAAGACACGAAGAATCGAAAGGACTTTCGAACTTTGGAGGAATCGCAAAAGGAAATGGACCATGGATGCGATGGAGGATGACCCGAGGTTGGGATGGCACGTGAGATACCGTACGATGGACGATTGCGGCCACACAGGGAATATTCCCTATCGACTGAAGCGATCGTCGACATCCAGGATGCGACACAGGCACATTGATTGGAGCCAAGGTAATCGCATGCGCAGAATCTATGTGCCAGGAACCAGGCGACCCATAGGTGTTCGGACGAGGCAAAACGCTTGGGCATTGAGAACGAAACCTAGGATGTTTTGGAATTAGTAGACAATCATAACAATCATGTCATTGCCACTTAGTCGAGATTCAGCTAAACATGCCCCAAATGCATACGGACGAGAGAGCACAAACCAGTACTGACAAAGGAATTCCGTGACAAGAAGATCAACGCAAGGGTATTAGATGTTAACTTTCTTCTCCAAACACCCGGCACAAGCCGAATGTTTAATGAAAAAAGAGGTCGCGTCGACTCGGGGTAGTGTAAGCCCAGTGACACAGTGCACCAAGGCATATGCAAGCACAGAGGCCATGTCGCGAGGTCCAAAGAGTGGAATAATCAGATATTCTGCTGAGCAGAACAATCAGGGATTAAGCTGATTAGAACAGGTACTACACTTGATCTGAGCCATACGGCAAAGAGAAGGTGGAGAGGAATAAAAAGAAAAGAGATCTTTAGGCTCGAAACTTCGTTTTATGCCCAAAAGGCGGTACGTCACTGGGGGGCAGTACCCCATAGGCGGTGCGGTGCGACGCAAACAAGATGGATCCGCAGTGGGCCTTTGGCGGTGCGATCCGACGGCGGCCCGGCGCCGTCCCGTCCCGTCCCGGCCCGCTCCACGCAACCCAACCCCACAGCCTCGTATTCGTATTCGGATTAGTGTGCAGGTATGTTGTATGACTTACCAACCACATGTGTGGGCATTGTTAAAAAGAATCCGTGGGAATGTCGAAATGTGCGGGATAGTCTTGATAGCGCTAAACCATCACGTTACGAAGTCCAACAGTTGCCAGTAGATCCAGGACACTATGGTAGAAAAGGTCATCTACATTGGGAAAGTCTGAGTGTATGTATGGGACTGAAGAAATCGAAGAAGCTAAGGTGACGTGACTTGGGCACTGAACTATGGGATTAGACAAGCTTTCTTCTCCAAACACCCGGACAAGCCGAATGTTTAATGAAAAAGAGGTCGGGTCGACTGGGGGTAGTGTAAGCCCAGTGACACAGTGCAACGAGGCATATGCAAGCACAGAGGCCAAGTCGCAGGGTCCAAAAATTGAAATAACGACGGTCTGCTCTGGTCAGACCCCCGATGGAGTAGATGATTTGGGGAAGAAGGGGGGGCTACTCCACCTTTTGTCTGGGAAGGGGAAAAAGAAAGAAGAAGAGGATTGCGGGGGAGATGCCTCGCTTTATACTTTTTCAACTCTTATCGATAACGTTCCAACCGGATCTATAGCTTTGCTGGAATCCGAAATGACGGTGGGTGTTTCGAAGGCCGCAGTGGCCAAGGCGGTCCACGTGGCGGTCTATCCGCTCCAGGGCTCCGTTCAGGTCCCTTATCCACCGTGCCGGCAGGCGGTCCATGTGGCGGTCTATCTGCTCCGTTCAGGTCCCTCCTTCACCGTGCCGTGCAGGCCTTCGTTGCTTCTTCGCTATCAACCTATATCAGAGAGATTCCTGGCAGTAGTGATCAATCATACTCATAATAGACACAGTTGTTTCATAAATTTGCTGACCCCATCAACAGCTCATACACATTGAACAACTTGACTATGTCTCCAACTGTACATGTCATTTCAAGGTAAGCACCTCCATGTGATCTGTGATCTGTAGTAGTACCGGCAATCCAAGGCAGGCCAGGGGCTTTGTCTGTTTTCAACATCATGATCGAACTACTGCCATGGAACCCCCTAATATAGCTTTATGGGGACAAAGAAACAAAGGCCTGCCACACACAAAGGACCCCAATGGAGCAAGCAATGGTATGGCAAACTGCATGGCAAACTGCATGGCAAACTGCATGGCAAACTGCATGGCAAACTGCATGGCAAACTGCATGGCAGCGATATCTACTTAAATGGTTCAGTAATTGATATTACGCCAGGACTTCAACATAAAGCCTAACTCAGCATTGCTCTTTGCCAAGAGCCCAGATCCATGGACGCTAGCCAAGACTGCTGACGCAGATTGCTTACGCTTTTGCATCGTGTTGCAGGCATTTCAGTTCACGCTTCTTCCAATCAATAAAAGTCTGGCTTAGTTGCTCTTTTTGGTATTCTATACCAGGACTAGGGGATGAGGGTGGGGTCCTTAAAGTGTCTCTATTCCAAGTATGAAGATATTAGACAACTCTTAATCTGTTACTAGTACTACCCAGTAGTACCTTGGAATAGGTCTAATTTATCCTATACATACAGTATAGTTCCATTGGCAGTATATTTACAAAAGTAACACTCCTTATACATCCGACTAATATCCTCATTTGTCAAATCTCAACTATTCTTTCTTCTGCAACACCGTGCCAATCGCACCAACATAGCTACGTAGTGTTGTTTCATATCCTTTGCATGAGCAGGACATCCAACGGATACCTAACTTCTAGTTTCTAATAAGTGGTGGAAAATCTTGTAACGACTGGTGCACAAACACTGGGTGGTGTTGGTACCCTTCACACGGTTATATAGAGGTACTATTTGACCACTGGATAGCCTGTTTCACTAACTGTTTGAATGACATAGTATCCTCTCAATAACCAGCGGAACCCTCACATAAGATTATCTGTCCTTGGATACAGATCTATAATAGCTATCTTCCTAGTCACACCAACTAGCATTCACGCAATGAGTCTGTTTTATAATGCACAAAATTCTTGGTTGTATGTCAATAGAAATGTAAATTATATGTTTTATTGTTTGATCTGCCTTTCCAGTACTCTAGCTATAAAACTGACAATGGGAGGAGGCCTCCAAAAAGCCATCGTAGTGTTCACCTCAGACTTAATTGTGTAGACCGTATAATCAAGTATCCTGGAAGACATATTGAAAGGCTTGTTGCTAGGAGAGGTCTGGTAGGTGGGAGACATGGGAGTGTATAGGCAACACGAATGGGTAAAAGAGTTGAGAGATCTGGGCTTTTTATTGTTGGGGTTGGCAAATAGGTCATTGTCTCTGAAGACGGGCTCGCTAGGCAACGGCGTTACATATGAAGTTGACAGATGTAAATGAGAAATACGTAGAAAGAATGCAACACAAGATCCCTGAGATTGGCACTATTGAGCGGAATGGAATAATTGACAATTCGGATATGAGACAGTAAATCATTTGGGACCTCGATCACGGCGGCCAACGGAGACTGTCTCTTGTGTTCTACGGTGGCCTGCATATCCTGGCCAGTCTAGGACATGCAGCCCCCTTGAACCTGTCCCATCCACTGGGGCTGGACCTGAAGATATAATGCAAAAATAATAATCAACTTCCTCTCAATGTTGACCTTCGAGTAGAAGGGAATAGCTGGATTTGTGGACCTTCTGAAGCCGACGTTGTAAGTGTAAACTGCGACGATCATATAAAGACTCTGGTGAACGGCGTAAACTTTTGCCACGGTGCTAGTGTAGAGCTTGGGGAGGTGACATATGAATTGCATAGCGAATGTTCGGGAGGCGGAGAGTTCTACGGGTTCACGAGCTGGCGGGGTTTCAAAAGCTGCCTCGGCATATTTGGCACCAATGAACCTGAAGAATTGAGGGTCATTGATCAGACACGTTCTCAAGTTGGTGAATGAAAAGGTGAAGGTATCCGGTGGAGATTGGACCGAGTCTGAGACGCGTCGCACTTGTAGGTTGGTCATAACGCGTCAACGAGACAGGATAGCAATTTTCTTCTCCAAACACCCGGACAAGCCGAATAATTGATGAAAAAAAGGGAAGGAGTCGCATCAACTGGGGGTAGTGTCAGCCCAGTGACACAGTGCAACGAGGCATATGCAAGCATAGAGGCCAAGTCGCAAGGTCCAAAGATTGGAATAATCAGATGTTCTGCTGAGCAGAACAATCAGCGATTAAGCTGATTAGAACAGGTACTACACTTGATCTTAGCCAGTAGGCAAAGAGAAGTTGGGGGAAAAAAGAAGAGCAAGAGGTCCGGGGGCTCGAGCTCCCCTTTATACCCCAAAGGCGGTGCACTTGAAGAGGCAGGTTCGGGCGGTGGGTTACCGAGGACGGGCCGAGCCGAACCGAGGACGGGCCGAGCCAGAGCCGATTCTAGCCGAATTGTTCTGCCCACATACTTCACCGCCTACCTAAAATGCGTGACAAAGAATACCTAGGTAATGCTAACATAGTAAGCGCAACTCCAATAGAGCGCTTCTATGAGAAGCCGTAGAATCGGCTAGATACTATTGTCAGTGAATAGGATAAATTCACTGAGGTTTTTCGCACGCCTACATGTATATTATAGGTCCTAAATATACCACCAATATCCCAAAAGGCAACTTCAAGCATCTCAAATTCTACATGTTTTACATATTTACATTGCCAGGGACATATGTCTCGCAACGGGAATGAAACAGCAGAAAACTTTATTTCTGCAGTATCTCCACATTCCGTGCTTGAATCAGCATTTATGGGGAACATAGACATGACTGCAGGAGATGAAATCCTTAGCTTTTAGAATTAGAATACGCACATGGCATCTTACGTCATTTCGAAGACAACACTACATATAAGAAATAACCAAATACCTTTTTGGCGCACTACAAAAACTACCCGTCAGTTTTTTACGGGGGCATGCATGCAAGGGGAATGGGAATTTGCTACCGCAATGTGCCCCTCCGCAACATATCGCAAGGCTCCAATCGAAGAAATAAACATTCACAGATCATCCCCTCGACCGGCTTCGGCTCAGCGTGCTCATTTGAGCGATCCCTCCCCCGATCGACTGTCCATTCCTCGACTTCCGTCTGGCTGAAAAACATGGCAAGCGTCGCAGCATTGTTGTCTACCCGTGTCCCTCCGCTCCTTTGTGCCCGGCTCCACAATATGACGCTCGATTCAACGAGAAGGAAATATTATCAGGGGACAAGATGTGTAACGCAAAGCACGGTCAAATATCTGAGGTGTTGATGGATTGCGAACAACGTGGGATGAAAAAGCCACGGCCGGCCGAGAGCCTTTCGAAACGAAGAGATGACAAACAAAGGGAAAATTGACAACATTGAACGTAGTGATATATGTCCAATGCATAGAGAACAAATTGAAAGATTCCATTGAGGGAAAGCATCCAAAGCCTACCAAAAAAAGGCCGGTCCTACTATACCGGAATATGTACTAGTGCTAAGCATTGCCCCAAGGCACAATTCAGAACAGCAATTCCGTAATGGATGCTTGAGTTTGACTAGCTAGATCCCAAGAAGTTGTTCACACTGCCTGTGCTTCATACCTTGGCGGAGGATCCTCAATAAGATCAAAAGGATTGTCGAGGTTAAGGTGTATGAGCCCCAGCAACGAGGCATGCCGGATCCTTTTGAAATACCCCCGGTCAACACTAAGATCGAACATCTTCTCAACTCGCGCCTTTTGCTCGGAGCTGAGCTCAAATCCACGAGCTTTCTCACAACAGTGACATTCCACAGTGCAATGACCGGCTGCGAACTTCCGTTTTGGTAGATGGCGATTGAAACAGCACCCGCAGTCCCTGCCACAGCATCCTCCCCTCCCGGCACAATCTTCGCGTAGCACGCAATGCATATACCACTTTGGGTGTGATCGCCATAACCTCATTCCTCGGGCTAACGGGCCTTCTATTAATGAACCTTTAATCGACCACCATTTCCGCTCCAGCATCCAATATTTCTCATTCAGCATTGTGACCTCCGCGCGTAAGCCTTGGATTATTTCTGTGGGAGCGGAACTTCCATCGGTGGTGGGTTGCTTTTGATAGGTTGCGAGTTTCTCTTTAAGGGCAACCTCCCGCTGAGCAGTTTCCCGAAGTTTGACTTCCGTCCGGAGTAGTTCATGGATATTGAAAGGTTCGGTATTTTCGGATTCTTCCTCACGCCAGAGATCCCAGCGTTCTTGCTGAAGGGTGTTGATCTGTCCAGACTCCTGTAGAGCCCTCTCGCGGGGAAGTATATCGGTCATTTTGAATATTTGATGGAGCAGATCACTGCGAATATCCTTTAGAATGCGAATTCGGGTTAGGCTTGTTTGATAGTGGTGTGGGTAGAATCAAGTTGAGTCTTTAGGGGTGAAAAGCAGTCAGCTTTCAACATCCGCATCCCGAAAAGGAAATCACTAATGTCCCCGAGCTTAACCTAAATGGACTAAACCGCGTTCGGAGAAATATGTACATATTGTACAGCCTTTTCATTCTCATCTCAATTGTAGATCTTAATAGGTCATGAGGCCAGGGACTCAGTATTGATCCGACCTCACCATCGATCAATATCCTCGATGTGCACCCCAACACATATCATTGTAGGGTCGAACGGTCGACGTGCAAAGGGGTTAGTGCCAAGCCCAGCATCTCTCTACAACAAACTACTCGGGACCTCGGTCTAGCGAAGCTTACAACTCACCCCCACCAAGCCCGGAGAATTGCCTAAATAGCTTTAGGTCTACAGCTTGTTGCTAGGCCTGTAAGGGATGAGAGGCAGGGTCTCTACGCAGATTTCTGCCGGGTGATTGTCATCCTATCATCGTCAACAAAGATTAGACCACTTTAGTCTGGACCTTGGTGGTTTACTACCTTGCTTGTTGTTGTCGATCCCACGAGCAGAGATTTCATACACTCTCACATCTCTGTATGTGCAAATCCATGCAGAGCCTACATTTAGGTCCGCCATCTATTTACATCCTTACAATTTCGAATCTTTCACTTTTTCGTCGCTTTCACTGTCTCATCTTACGAGACAGCCGTACTTCAGAACCCGAGGAAGGGGGACGCCGGTCCCATCTGAGATCCGTATCTCTCACGGTCAGCATCTCAGTCATCGAGATCAACGTTCTTTTACCAATATCTCACGCTGAGACTTTCAACGTCTTATTGAACCCCGCGTTCACCGGAGACCAGCATTGTCTCCATCCTCATATACAGTCTTCCATGGTGAGGTATGCTGCATAGTCTGGATCCTGCCTTGGTCTCCGATATCTGGATCCTGAGATTATATTTGCAGTGTTAATACCATCCACCTGTATCGATGGCGAGGATCGAAGAAAAACAAGCGGACCGGGCATGGAGTCCAATACGGCAAGGGCATCAATTTCCAACATTAGCTCTTGAAGTCGGATATTCACAGACCGCTGAAAAATGCGAAGAGACATTGCTCGGTGCGTGAATTAAACGGACGGATGAGAATGGGCATCACTATCGATATCGAACGAGGTCTAGGAAATATCGAAAATCAAATCTTAGGTTCCTACAATGTCGTTCCCACAGCATGCTCAAGTTGCGTAGAAGATGATAAAAAGAGGGGGAAATGGCTAGGAACACACCACCTAGGGCGGAGATTTGATTATTCCACTTTAGTTTTTGTTATTGAATGAACCACGAGAAGGAGAGGGGGGTTCTGGTATTGCCTAAAACATATTGCTCCACGAATTTGCAGAGCTTATCTGGACTGCAATTGAGGAGGAAAACGCCTAGCCCTGGAAGACATCCTATGTAGCTTCAGGTCAGCATTGCCTTCTTCCATTTCCTTGCTGGCGTGCGGACTGGTATTTGATGCATTCATACCTATCAGATGGTCTGGCTGGCCTATTCGAGGCTTGAAGATTCCATCATCGATATTTTTATCAAAGGAAGTTACACTCTTAGGGAAGGAGCGGCTTTGGTCCTCGAACCAGCAACCTGTCTTGAACAACGAATGTATCAACTTATTACTCTGAGTAGAAATTGCTAAAAATACGATATAGCGCACTGGCGACTATACTGTACACCGCTGTAACTCCGAGCTATTTCCAAGTGCCACCTGTAAGAATCTGATGACATAGTTCTCCTTCCAGGTGAGAGAAGAGAGAAATTTCAATGATCATCCAACTCTGCTAGATCTAGCTGTAGATCCACAAGATGCGAGGGAATAACCCATGGCTCTTTGCGATAAGTGAATCTGTGAGCAAAATACAAAATAAAAAATGCCGGTAAACCTAAGTATGCTGATATGAATGAAGGGATCGACCATTCGGAGGGGAAAAACACTGTAAAACCGTTCAGAAGACACAAAATGCTAAAACAAATGAGCGTAATCCATGACGAGTATGGCTGAAGCGGGGATCTCTGCGTGAGCCCTGACTTGGGAATCCCTTGCACCTCACAGGCTCTTCGAAACCGAAGATATGTAATAGAGCAACAGACCCAGGACAAGAACCCGCCAGTATTGACTAAGTTCAATAGCCAGTTCAAGATAGCCGCCGAGGAAGAGTTGAGTGTCAAATAGGCCAGAAGAGAGACACAAGCCGTTGCCCCCACAGCGTAGATGGGCACTCCCTTTGCAGTGCAACGTTGAAAGATTCGAGGCGCGTTACCCTCCATGGCCATGGAGTGAAGACATCGACTGGAGAGGTAAAGGAACGCGTTGCCCGTTGACCAAGCGGCGATGAGTGCCACGGCGTTAATTACGCTGTCCAGGCCGCCTATTCCAGCTTGACGGATGCCCGCAACCCACGGTGAGGATGCAGCATCACTTCCGCTCGTGAGGGTGGGGGCATTAGAGGGACAGATAACCGAGATGCCGACGACGCTGCCAACGAAAAGAACAACCAGGCGCCAGGTGAAATGTTTTGCGACCCTTGGTACATTTTTCCTCGGCTCTTTGATCTCAGCTGCTGTTCCAACCACCATCTCGGGTGTAAAGGTGAAGGGCATGATGCTGCTGACGACAGTCGCGATAGCGGCAATGAGCCTGCCAGCGTCACCTTCCAGGATCAAAGTGTTTGCGGCACCAGGGTCTTTCCAGTAGTGGAACCCGAGTCTATTCCTGTCAGGACCTCCACCCCAGAACAAGATAAATGACAGAAGAAGCAGGCCGATGATGGTAGCCAGTTTGACACCAGTGAAGATGAATTCCGCTTCGCCGTAGAATCGTACCGGCAAGACATTAAGAATGACCAACAAGACTAGTAGAATGGTAATCCAAACCGCGCTGTTGATACCGGGTTGCCAAAAGTCTATGAGGATAGCGCATGCCGTGAGTTCGAAGGGAACCAGTATGGCGAAGGAGTATACGTAGAGCCAGCCCATGGCGAAGCCAAGACTCCTGGACACAAAGCGGCCGCCGTACCGACTCATAGAGCCTCCGCGAACGGGGAGAAACGTGGCCATCTCAGTAACTCCCGTAAGGATGAAGTACACCAAGATAGACGCAAAGACGTAGCTCCCGACGAGGAATGCTGGTCCACCGGTCGCAAGAGCCTTGCCAGTGGTAATGAAAAGGCCAGTACCAACAGTGCCACCCCAGGCGATGAAGAGCGCATGGCGTGCATTGAGATCTCGTTTGGTAGACGGGTGGAGCGGCTCCTCTACAGCAAATGAATCGGCTCTCTGGTTTGTCTGATAGTCATGTTTTTCTTGGTTGTACTTTTCCTTTGGTAATATATTATTCATGGTATTCAATATTGTTGATCTGAAGTGGGGGTGATGTGGGCTGGATATAGCTACATATGCACCTAGGTTGGTTTACACCATATAAGGGTTCATGCTCCAGGTTCATGCTTATCTACAAGCCTTATACTGGATGGATTTACGTACCTTGGACTACATTGGATCGCCCTTATCGACCTTGATCCACAATACGAGATACCAATATCGGACGAATAATCGGTCGTCGGACATGCCGATCGTGTCGGAAAGAAACTGCCGCGGTATCTGCCATGGTAAAGGGAATGTACTACGATATTCATGCAAAATTCCCCGGGAAGACGCAGTCACTAGCCGAAGCCTTATCTACTCGGCAGTACCGCTGCGACTAGTCTTGAGAGGGGTAAATAATGAAAATACCTCGACACCGTCGGATCATCCGCTCACCACACGAAAGCATCGTCACGTTGCTTATTCCAGAATTGAGGGGAGGTGTGGAGTCCTACCCAGACGAAGCAGCATAAGGAAGCATCTATTCGATTTCGTGATAGTTGTTAAGGATGGATCATTCCGACAACCTGTGGAACTTCGACCATCACTAACGACACATTCTCCACTGCCCCAAGTCTCACAAGTCAACACTTATTATTCTCACTTATTATGGATGCTAAGGCCTATGAAGGCAACTATTGGCTGAGCTATCAATGGCACCAACTCAAGGAACAGGAGCATGCTAGACCAGTTTTGACGGCGGTTGTGGTGGTGCTCCTCACTTATTTGCTTTACACTGTAAGTTGTGCTTGTGACCAAACGGGCGGCATTGCCATTGCTAGTTTCTTCTCAATGTTTCTTGGCTGACAATATCGACAGTTTATGTATACCACCGACATTCCTCACATCAAGGGTATGCCGGAGATCCCTGGTGCTGTTCCTATGTTTGGACATCTTCTCAAGCTCGGTGAGGATCATGCTACTGTTTGCGAGAAATGGTGGCGCCAGTACAACCACTCTGTCTTCCAGATCAAGCTGGGGAATACGAGGGCCGTCGTTGTCAACTCATTTGATGACTGCAAGAAGATGCTCCTCGGCAGCCAGAATGCAGTTATTGACCGCCCTAAGCTCTACACCTTCCACGGCGTCATCAGCAGCACCCAGGGCTTTACCATTGGATCTTCGCCCTGGGATGAGTCCTGCAAAAAGAAGCGCAAGGCTGCCGGTACTGCTCTGGGTCGGCCTGCCTTGAGGAACTACTACCCCATGTTTGACCTGGAGAGCTACTGCATCCTACGAGATATGAAAAAGGACAGCCACAACGGTCAGATCGAGATTGACATTCGCCCTTATATCCAGCGTTATGCACTCAACACCACCCTGACGCTCTGCTACGGTATCCGTATGGACGCTGTCTACGACGAACTGCTCCGTGAGATTCTCCATGTGGGATCGTCTATTTCCCTATTACGTAGCGCCTCTGAGAACCTGCAGGATTACATCCCGGCACTTCGTTACCTTCCCAACAACGAGAAGAATACCCGTTCAAAGGACCTTCGTCAGCGACGTGACACCTATCTGGACCTCCTCTTGAACAAGGTCCGCGAGATGATCAAGAACGGTACGGATAAGCCTTGCATCTCTGCTGCTATCCTTAAGGATCAGGAGACGAAGCTCTCTGGTGTCGAAGTCTCTTCGATCTGCTTGTCTCTCGTGTCCGGTGGCTTTGAGACTATTCCCGGGACTTTAACCTCCTGCATTGGATCTCTCTCAACCAAACAAGGACAGGCATGGCAGGACCGGGCCTACGAGGACATCAAGCGACACTACCCTGACGACCGCGATGCATGGACTAGCTGTTTCAAAGAGGAGACAATTCCCTACATCAATGCCATTGTCAAGGAGGCTGGCCGATACTACACCGTCAGCTCCATGAGTCTTCCCCGCAAGACAGTCTCCGAGGTCAACTGGAATGGTGCCATCATCCCTCCTAAGACTATGATCTTGATTAATGCCCAAGCGGGTAACCATGGTAAGTGGCCCGCTGAAATAGTTGTCCTGGCTATATTGCAAGCTCTGACGCGTACAGATGTCGATCATTTCGGACCTGATGCTGGAAGCTTCAACCCGGAGCGTTGGCTCAAGACCCTCAACCCTCCCACCGAGGCTGAGAGCACTGGCTTGGGTCATTTGAGCTTCGGTACTGGTTCCCGTGCTTGTTCGGGCCAGTACCTCGCCTCTCGCCTCTTGTACGCCGCGTTGGTGAGGATTTTGTTGTCCTACAAGATCGTCGCGAGTAAGGAGAGCCCGCCAAACACTGACTATGTCGAGTACAACCAGTTCAAGACGGCGCTGGTTGCTATTCCAAGGGAATTCAAGGTCAAGCTCGTTCCCCGTGACGCGGCCATGACGTCCGAGTGCTTGGATCTTGCTGAGCAGAGGACTCGCGAGCACTACAAGGAGTAATCCTGTTCTGGATACTGTTGTCGGTGTGTGCTCAAAGCCTTTTAGTGTACCTAATGTATTTCAGGATATGCGGGGGCCAATATAGGAGCAGTTACATCGCTAATGGAGCGTGTTCTGACACATGACACTTGGTGTGAAAGCTGTTTCCTATAGTCCTTACTGTCCATGTTAGAAAGTAACAGGTATACAACGGCACCTATTTTATTCTTTCATAACAGTACATCTCTTAAACAAAGCAATATATATCTGGGGACTCTTGGATGTCCCAGTGTTGTGTTGGCTGCTCGGCGTCCAGATAAACAAGTTGTTAAACAACAGCGATTGTAAGCACTATGTGTGACCGACATCTTTTTGATTATACTGTAAATAGTAGCTGCTTGCCAAGACAGTAAATCTGTCTAATTGGTAACCACAAGGACGATAAGATCCCAGCGTGCATCGATCAGCATCAAGGCCGAGACGAAAACCTAGTAATACCGCATAACCGAGAACGAGATGAGAACGAGATTAGGAAATCAGGCTAGGCAGTCGACGTCAAGGTATTGCGTAGGAATGGCCCGAAATAATCATACTACCCCAGAGTCGAATTCCCGACGACTCGTCGGGCAGTCCGACGGGGAAGATAGCGCTTACCAATGCCCTATTGAAGTAGCCCAAACGTCGTGGTTCTTTACTTCGTCTACGAAGGCACCAGCACAACTCATCCATTACCTTGTCGATATGTCTTCTCTTCTTACTGATGGTTTGTTCGGGGTCAAGGGGTACGTTGCAGTTGTGACAGGAGGCGCCAGTGGCCTGGGCTTTATGATTGCCAGGGTGGGTGCATCGTTGAAATTGCAGCTCCATATACTGTTATGCTGCTATTACTTAACAGCTGACTTTGTAGTAACAGGGGCTCGTGGCAAATGGCGCCAAGGTATACCTCGTTGACTTACCAAGCGTGTCCACTGACAAGAGCGTGGCGGAACTCAACGAACTCGGTAGGGAAGCTGGAGGATCTGCACATGGGTAAGTTCGGATAATAACGAACTCAACGTGTACAAAGGAAAAGCCCCCAGGCTATTCTAATGTGAATCCCAGAATCCCTTGCAATGTTTCTGACAAGGACGCCATCCAAAATCTTGCCGGTCAGATTGGCCAGCAAGAAAAGCACGTTGACATGTTAATTTCCAACGCCGGCATCAGGCGCGACCCCCCTGTCCAATGCAACGTGCTCAAGGCATCCTTATCCCAGCTGCAAACTTCCATGTGGTCCTCACGACACTCGGACTGGGATGATACATTTCGCGTCAACACAATTGCCCACTACTTCCTTTCCGTGGCTTTCCTCCCATTGCTAGAGGCGGCCTCGCGGCTGGAATTGCCCGATGGCAAGCTCGGGCGAAATGGGGGTCGCGGAGTGGTTGTTATAACGAGTTCATGCGCAAGCATGCACAACGTGACGAACGTGGACCTAACGAGTTATGCGACGAGCAAAGCTGCAACTGATCACCTGGTTAAGCTGCTGGCAGCCAAGTTCAGCCGCTTCTATGTACGAGTGGTGGGGATCAACCCAGGCTGTGAGTGGAATCGGGCGTTATAACCCACATGGATGGACCCAGTTTCTGATGGATACAGTTGTTCCAAGCAACATGAACCCTGTTGGAGAGGAAGGCAACCTCTTCAGCGCCCTTTTCGACAAGGTACCTGCCAAGAGAGCAGGAAACGAGGATGACATTGCTGGCACTGTCTTGTACCTCGTCAGCCGTGCGGGAGTAAGTCTAAGCAGCCCTTTTGGAGTTTTCCTATTCCCACTTGCTGTGGTGGAATACTGACAATTTCGTGTTCAGGCCTATGTGGATGGAATATCACTTTGTGTTGACGGAGGCCGCATTCTGCTTGCCAATGGTCAAGAATGAAGGGATATAGCATTTAGAGAAAGAAATTATTGGCAAGAACAGGACATGTATCAGTCGAACCAGCATGTTGCATGCAATTTAGTACATGGGATTAATCCCTATCCAATGTCGACTTTTCTCTCAACTGCCTATTTCATTATTCGGCAGTCTTCGCCTACTTCACGATGCTGCGTATAAGGGAATCTATATACATCTATCTATATACACACATTGCTTTCACCTGTTAGTCTGTTAGATTACTGGGCTATTAATTGTTCCACAATGGAATAGAGATTAAAGCTGAACACGCGGCAACACGCTCGGTTGACACCCTTGCAGAACATGACTGCGAATCCATACCAACACTCTCGCGGAAAGGTACGAGCGACACCAATCTGAGTATGCTGGATATCTCAACTTATCTGTTAGTGCGGGCCTGGGCTATAGCTTGCAAATCCCCGTCGGATCGGCCGACATGCCCAAGACATAAAAGGGTTGCTTGAACACTACTCCTTTAAGAACCACCTCAAGGCCGTGACCAAAGCGGGAACCATAATACCCTGGGGCAATAGCACCTCCTCTCTCAGCTCGAGCAAATCATCGCCATGTCTATCGTATCAATCTCAGATGGTGTAGGGTAAGCAATCCCTGTACATGAACTTGGATCATCTCGACACCTAACAAGCGACATAGCTCCAACATAAGCGAGACAGATCTACGGTATTTCGCAGCCCAGCTTCACGTTGAGACTCTGGATAACCAAGACGCAGAGGATTACCTTACTCTGTTGCGGTCGCTTGAGACAATCTTGAGAAGCATCGACAATGCATCCGACTACATTCCGCCAGATTTGCTTCCTCAGGAGACGCTGGAAAATCGCAAATTCGTGAAACCAGCACCAGAAGATAATCCATTTAACGGCTGGAGCCACCAATGCGATCTAAGATCTGCGGTTCCAGCTAGCAACTTATTACGTGGACGTACAGTTGCCATCAAGGACAACATATCTGTCGGAGGGCTGCCGACCACGCTTGGCATGCCCCAAACATTGTTCCATCAGGAAGACGGGTATCCCATCTCCCCTATTGATGCAGTCGTGGTCTCGCGGATTCTCAGAGCCGGCGGCATTATCAAAGGGACGTCGACTTGCGAAAGCTTCTGTGCGTCTCCTCTGTCCTTCACCTCAGCGACAGGGCCAGTTCATAATCCGCTCTTGCACAACTACACCGCTGGTGGAAGCAGCAGTGGCTCTGCAGTTCTAGTTGCGGCTCATCGCCTGGCATCAAAAAGGAGCGACTCGTCGACGGGTTACACTGTGGAGTTGTCTATCGGCACCGACCAGGCTGGGTCAGTGCGAATCCCGGCCTCTTACAACGGTCTCTACGGGTTGAAGCCAACTTTTGGTCTAGTTCCTTACACTGGTGCAGGATCAATGTCGCCCATGATCGATCACCTGGGTCCGCTGGCGGCCGAGCTTGAAGATGTCGCCGCACTGTTGGAGGTCATGGCAGGCTACGATGGCTACGACCCTCGGATGACCCCTGAAACTCCCTTAGTACATCAAGTAAAGCCTTACCTGAAATTGCTGCTCCAGGCGAGACAAGAGATGCGGTCTACATCGAGACCTGGTCAGGAGCTGAGGGTTGGCCTTCTGGAGGAATCCTTCCACATGCCCGGAGTTGCTCCCGACGTTCGAGACATCGTCTACAAAGCAGCAACGCGATACTTCGAAGCTGTCGGGGCCTCTGTCGTCGAGGTATCCGTTCCAATGCATCAACAAGGTCCAGCAATCTGGACAGCAGCAACCCGGCCCTCCATGTCCAGTTATCTGTGCCAGGGAAACCCTCTGGTCACCTGTCTTTCCTTTCGCCGCATACGCAGATCAAATGGCCTCCGTCCCAGGAGACATACGACACGCTGACATGCAGCAACCCAGCTGTAGTCAACATCATGCTGAGTGAGAAGTTTGCTAGGAAGTCGTGCAAGGGAGGCCTGGAGGCAAAGGCCCATCGCCTGGTCTTTGCACTCAGAGCTGCCTACGATGCCGCCCTGCAGCATGTTGACATCCTCGTCACGCCTTGTGCGCCTACAGTTGCGATGCCTCACCCGGATCCGAACGGTCCCGACGGGAGAAGGGCCTCGATCCTAGATAGACTTGGTGTCGCTGTTGGCTTGACCAGCAACACTTGTCCCTTCAATGTTACGGGTCACCCCGGGATGAATGTGCATTGTGGCTTTTCCACGACCGAAGGCCATCCAGGTGTCCCTCTACCCGTTGGTATGCAGATTGTCGCAAGGCGTTGGGCTGATGAACAGCTCATTGAAGCCGCGGCTTTGTTTGAACGCGGCCGAGAGATACTTGAGAGCACGAGTGATCGCAGCGAATAATATCTCGTCGACTTTCTTGGCCTATCCTGGTCTATATACTTAAATGATACTCTATCAAGCTCATATCAGAAATATGTCCTCCAAGTCTTCCTTTATCACTGCTTCCTCAAAAATCCAGCTATCGCCTGATCCATAAAAGCTTTGTCCTCAGCGTTATAACCCAATCCAGCCAAATGGCCCCATGCAGATGGTATAACCCTGAACGTAGAGCGAGGAATCGCATGTGCCTCCTTCTCCGATGCTTCCCATCGAAAGTACTGATCTGTTGAACACGGCATCACCAGGACACTTGCTTTGACCCGTGACAGCGTTTCTTGTAAAGATGCATCTCCCGAGATCGAAGTGACACCTCCTCTCTGCCACATGCCTACCATGGCGAGCAAGTCATCAGGATTCCAATTGTAGTAATTGTTCCCAGCTGCATCCTTATCCCAGTCTGCCAACATCTCATATCCCATGGACTTGTACATCTCCTTCTCAAACCATTCGGGGCTTGTCAACCAAGCCGAGTATGCTTTGCCAAAAGCCCGCAGCCCGGCCGATGCCTGTGAGGAGGCTCCGTTGTTTTCTCCCTTTTTGTAATCGACGGAATACTCCAGTGCAGCCTTCGGTCCCTCGAGAAACTGGTAATTGTGACGGCTGGTACGAGCCGACGAGCAGATTATGACCGCGTTCCGGACTAGCTCGGGGTACATCAGGGTCCAGTAGTACGAACACTGTCCTCCCATAGAGAAACCAACCACCACATCAATAACTCGGATGTTGAGATATGATTTTATCAGCTGGTGCTGAGCACGAACGCAGTCTTTGGTAGTTCAGCGACGGGGGAAGTTGGTCATGTTGGATGGACTCGAAGACTCGCCATTTCCAAACAAAGCCACCACAATGACTCTGTAGTCTTTGAGGGCGCCATTGCTGAAGGTCAGGGTTGTCGCAAGCCGGCCGCGAAAACAGGTCGGAATAAGGGCTGCCTTGTCTGCAGTTGGATTGATGTCGAGGTAGGCTAGCTGGATCGACGTCGGGCCGGTTCCGTCCTCGAAAGTGAAGTCGTGGATGTGATAGTACTGGACTATAGGTTCTGACATGGTGGCTGATTGTGGTGTAGCTGGTGTTTCAGTGTTTGTAAAGCGAGCTTATATAGTCTGGTCTCAGAGATTCAGTCCAGGATGTGGTCAGTCGGAACGTCCGATGGATATTGTGTGGGCCAGGCGTCGCATGATACGAAGCATGAAATCGTAGGAAGAAATCCTTAGAATTATTCTCCTGGCAGTGGCGATGTAGGATGGTTATAGGATTGAATTTGAAAGTGACTATACTATATCCCGTGGATTTTTGCGTCCACTCCCAGCTTTCATGAAGGCCAGTGACTCGTTGTAGTGAGAGTTGATGTTATGCTGAGCTGATATGTCCTTGGGCTATGCCCTCCAATCATGCCATCGAATCCAAGTTATGAATGTCAGTAGCAAGATGACACATCTTTTGCAAATAGAGTCCTCAGTGTGGCTTTAGAAGCCTGAATCTATGATATTTATGCAATAATGTAGCACATCCTGTGTGTTTACTACTAAAACTTTGACCAAATATTACTTTTCCCGCAGCAAAGAGCTTTCGCCATAACAAGACAAATGAAGCTCGCCAGATAGCTTGCAGCTGCGAAGGCAATCACACCGTAGTACCCACCGTTGCAAACTTCGATGAACTTACCACCCAACGCAGTTCCAGTGAACATACTAAGGAGGGTGTCAGTTCTGCGGGGGGTGACAAGCCAGGGGAGATATACCAACCTGATGCTAACGAGTATATATGCCGTAGAATAATATCGGCCAAACGACTCGACTTTGCACAGCTGGCCAATGCATACCGGAGCTAGGCTGACATTGCTGCCACCGAAGAAGCCAAAGACCAAAGCAAACGCAACCATCATTGGCTCGCTTGATTTGGTTGGCAGCCACAAGCACAAAATACTGAGGAGACAGCCGAGAACAGTGAGGATGAGCATGTTGAATCTTCCCAGCCGATCGGCATAGAACCCCGGCACCCATCGACCAAACACTCCAGCGGCATTTATCAAGGATAGAAGCATGTAGGAAAAGGCTGCCGAACTTCCGTGATCAATCGCGTAGGATGTCAGGTAGGTAAAGGGAATAAACAGGCCCCATTCAAGAAAGAAGACGCCGAGACTTGTCAAGGCCAACCCTCCTTGTCGAAAGATGGTTAAATCAGGGCGCACCGTTGACAGGGTCAATGGCTTTACGGGGAAGCGAGGACGAATTAGAATACCTGCAAGGACAAAGGTGACAATACACACAAAGCCCGCGATCCGGGTTGCCCAAGCGAACCCAACCGTATCAAACAACCTCTGGAGCATCAAGGGAAAGACGACACCACCAACAGCGCCTCCAGACGACGCAATCCCAGTAGCAAATCCACGTCTGGCGTTGAAATAGTGGGCAACGATGGCAATAGCCGGACCAAAGATGAGCGAGAGACTGATGCCGCCTAAGACACCATACACGAGCATGAAATGCCAGTACTCTGTACATATGCCCAGAAGCATCAGGTAAAGAATCGTCAAAATTCCTCCGCAGCATATCAGTGCACGGGGGCCCCTCGCATCGAAGATAGGTCCCGTCTGGACACCGAGGAGAAACGTCAAACCATTGTAGACGCCAAAGATCCATCCCACGGCTTCAGGACTGTAGCCGCTGAGCTGATTCCGCAGGAGGTATGTCTGGAATGTTCCTATGCTATTCATAAAAGACATAGACCCAAACATGGCCATCCAGCTCCCTAGTACCACTCCCCAGGCGGTCCAGCCTCCTTCGGGATATTTCGTAACGGCAGGTTCATCCATGCTCTCTGTGGAAATGGCTGAAGGGATTTGATGTGCTGTTTTTCTCTCGAATTGCTCTTCGGTTCCGCTGTCCGAATTGGATGCTTTCTCCGGTATGCCGGCAGGTAGTTGAGCCATGGCCAGGAATGAGTTTTACACCGGCCTCTTCTTCTCGATCCTAGCTAGAATCTAGGTTTGTTGTATCGCGGGCAAAATTAGCGCAAAACTTTCCTAGTTTGGAACGTTCTATATGGTGGCCGCGTACCGCTAAAATCTTTGCGTGCGCTGTCGGGGCCGAATCTCCCGCTGTTGGTTGAAATGCAATGACGAAGTATGCGACAGCTCGACGTCGGCGGATATAGTGAGTGCAGATGTGGAATGGACCAAGAGACCGTAATCGTGTAACGTCTTCGGACAATCCGACAAAAGTCACTGTCGAAGCAAGTCGGACACCCCGACACTGAGCACACCCCGCGATGTTATCGGCTGCGCCATCTCCGACAGCTAAGCAAGAAGAGGAAACCCAATGCGGATATATTTAACATGACTATGAAAAGTCAAGGAGATTGGGGCAGCTTTGAGGATATTAAAGAAACCAATTTGGTCATCGAACATGTCTTGATTATCAAACTTTACCATCTATACCTACCATTATCCTTTCCCTAAACAACTACTGAAAGCTGGAAGCCAGCTACACTTTGTCACCATGTCTCCCAATGGACAAGCATACCTAGTCAAGCCTGATGCGCCCGAGGGTGCCACCAGATTCCCACAGGCTCGCCTTGCACCCCTTTCCAACCACCGCACCATCTACATCTCCGGCACGGCGTGCTGTCGCCCCGACGGCACCTGGCCCGGCGTCACTGAGAACCCAGACGGAACGTGCACAACCGACATTCGCAAGCAAACGGCGGCGGTTCTCGAGAACGTCGACAACATAATCAAGGGCGCGACAAATGGCAAGGGCGGCATCCATAACCTGATTGATGCCGTCGTGTACATCCTGGACATGAAAACCCAATACGCTGGCATGAACGAGGAGTGGAACAAGGTCTTTAAGTCCCGAGATAGTGCACCTGCCAGGGCCACCATTGGCGTGAGGGAGCTCCCGGATCCCCGAATGATTGTCGAGGTCAAGGCTGTTGCAGTCGTCGATACCTAGAATAGACGGGACAAAGAGAACAATATTTTAACGACGTGGTGTTGCTTTTCTCGTACTCATGTTTGGGACGTGTCTGGGAAGAGTTTAGATAGCGTTGTGAGTGATGACTCGACTCCGATAATGGTCCTCGCGAAAATCAATCTTCTTCCGGGTATCTTGTCAGAATAGTCGTAACGCGATTGCCTGGAGATAATCGGGTTCTTATCTCGAGCTGAGAGAGTGGATATCCTCATGTAATGAAGTGCCCGTAGGAGTGAGACGCACGGGATAGCATTTGGGACGAAACTGGTAGATACTGCAGACGCGACCAGGTCCACCTGTATCTAACTTACGTCTCAGTCAACAGCCTTCTTTGTGTGTCGGCGGAAGATCCCCGGTCCCCGATGGGATTGTCCCGGACTGAATGCGGGGAAATGTGGGAGTCTAGAGCAGATAAGGACAAAATATTCCAAGTCAAGTTTAGAAGATCCCACAGCTAGAGGGGTAGCCAAATGCTAAGAGATAACTGCAGAGTGTATTCCCTTTATTCCAGCACACTCCTCAAGTCTCTGCAACTCTTGCCCAATGCCCGACAGCGCTGCAGCGGGTGTTGTACCGGCAACCCCATCTCCGGCCCCAGCAAGGGCTCGAGCTTCGTGTTCGCGTTGTCACAGGAGGAAGAAGAGGTGCGACAGGTTGTTGCCGTCATGTAGGAACTGCGTGTCCGCGCGGATGAGATGTAGCTTCGAAGATGATGATCTCCAAACCGCTTCGTACCCGATAGTGTAAGTCGCCGCATGAGAGTGGATGTGACGTCTCCCGGTCTCTCATTCATAGATCTGCAGTGCCGCTCGTTTGCTCGACTGGTTTGAAGTATGCTGCTGACATGCTCGCAGGTACGTCCAGGGCCTGGAAGAAAAGCTTCGCCGTCTAGGGAGGGCAGCGGGTGTAGGAGGGCAGAACGCGCCCCACGCGACAGAGGCCACGGCTGTCTTGGACAGCAATCCCCCATTCAGAGACTTTGAGGTGCCGGAGACAGCAACAGTGTACCCAGAATGTAGCTCCCATGGCATTTACAGAAGCGAAGTAGCAAACGCATCCACTATTGCCGACAACATCCCCCCGATACAAGACCCTCTTGTCAGCCCACGGCCCACATCAAGTCAGACCTCGACATTTGGCCAGCAACTTACAGCGCTGTCATTAGAAGCTACTGCTGAGCGACACTTGGGATCAACCACGGGCCTCTCATTCGCAGAGCTGACTCAGATGGTCCTACGTCGTTTGACACCAGACAAGGCGGACTTTGTATTCAATAGTCATCAAGACAACACTACCGGAGCCAATCCCTTGGACCTGAGCTTCCCCGCAGATCCATTCAACGACTCGTTCTTCCAGAACTTGAGTGAATCCATCTCCGTCCATCCGTTACTGTTTGGTGACCTCTTCCTCCCTGAATTTACCGGATCCGACGCGCCTCTTGGCTCCCTGGTATGGCCAGCAGATGAGACATACGTGCGGCGACTGGTGGATTTCTATTTCGCGCACTCCCATACCTTGTATCCCATTATGAAGCGGTCCGAGATCATGGACGTGTTCGAAAAGATCCATCAAAATCCTCAGAGCTTGGCAACACAAGCTCCCCTCGACATCTTCAGGATCTGGATGGTCCTGGCCATCGGCTCCACCGCTTACTCTTCTGTTACCCTGTCTGGGGAGTCGGAATCGATGATGTTTTACAACAACGCCCTGCAGTATTCTGACCAAGCTTTGGGGGGTGATGAGATGGTATACACACCTGTCTATTACTTCAGCGCCGAGGAGAATCCAACTGACGAGAGTCTAGTCTGCCTTGGAGGCTATAATGCTCCAAGTCTCTTATTCTTTTTCAATCAACTAGGTCCTAGTGAGTGACAGGCAGTTGACCGGGGATATTCCAGACACTGACGGAAGTAGACACCTGGTTTCTCGTTGGCACCGCTGCCCGTCTGGCCTTAGGAATGGGGCTCCATGCAGCCTCATCGTATCACAAATTTCCTCTTGATGGGCAGCAAAGACGCAAACGCATCTTCTTTTCAATATATATGATGGATCGGTAGGTTATAGTCATCGTTCTTCTCCTCTTCCTTCCTTTCGTGTCCAGAATTAGCCGGCTAATAGCGACACTTAGCGTTGTTTCCATTACCTTGGGCCGCCCCTTTGCATTGCATGATGATGACATAGATGTAACGGTGAGCCGATCGTTGTGTGAATGAGCTGAGATTCCCTTCTCCAATATCGTCTAACTGAGTGGAAACAGCCATTCGAAGATGCCGATGAAGAATATATACACTCCGACTGCATCGGCCCCCAAAACTCCCTCCAGCCATCGATGATGGCCGTTCCGCTACACATTCTATCACTACGAAGAATTGCAGGCAAGATTTCACGGCAGGTGTACGGGAATTTCAAGAACTCAAAGATGACTTTACAAGAACGCGAAGCAATAATAGCTTCCTTGCACCAGGAACTACTCGCCTGGCGCCGGGGCATGCCCTTCCCGCTCCCAGACATCGACGACAGAGTACCACATCTCAACACAACGTGGTATGACTTCAACTACTATACCCATCTCGCGATGATCTACAGACCGTCCCCACTATTCCCCGTTTCAGACGTAAAGCGGATCAAGATGCTGGAGACGGCAGCGTCAATGTCACTTCGTCAGGCATTCAGCATGCATCAACAAAGACGATTCGCGTACAACTGGTTGAATTTTCTGGCACTTTTCACGGCGACTCTATCACTAGTCTATGCGATCACGGCTCAGCCTGATGACCTCGGCGTTGTCTTGAGAGACACGCGAGCCATCGCTGATCTCGACCTTGCAACTCAACTTTTCGAGACCCTCGGACTCAAGTTTGTGGCAGCCAAGAAGATTCAGGGTATGATCGCCGAGATATCTCGGCGATATAAAGAGGTTCGCGCCTCGAAGACTATGGAACCCAATATGGGATATCGGGAGTGAAATACTCATTGCACATTTGGAAGTACGGCGACAGACGAATACGTAATTAATTGAATCATAGTTTTAGCTTTTTTATATGCGTTCATTCGGGCAGCTTCCCCCTCACAAACTAGGTACAACCCCCTCCCAGTGTACGGGCGGCTTGTCCATGGCCTGAACTGCTAAGAGACTTTGTCAACATCCTTCCATGGCCCCATAGCTAAGGGTGCGATGAGAGAAAAGTAAGGATGTCCACGGGTGTATATTGGAGAGTAGGAGGGAAGAGAAGCGATGTACATCCTATGGTTGTTCCTTTGATATCTCCTTTTTACAAAAGAGCGGCCACTACCTTTCTCTGTCAGTCGAAAATAAACAATAAACACCCCGTCAATTGGTCTAACATGCATCAGAAGCAAAAAGGATCAAGAAGCGTGATACATAACACAATCCACATCGAAAAGAAACCTCCATATCTCCATGGCCTTCTCAGGAACGCGCCGATTACCCCTACCTACATATGCAAGAATATTCATCCTCTGCTGAGCAGTGAGAACATTCCCTTTGTCCAAGGCCATACCCATGACATCAGACCATATGTCCAGCGACATCCCAAGACGCCAAACCTCCTGGGACTGTCCATCCAACTGTTTGCGAGAGCGAAACACTCCAATGTTGATGGCATCCACCAAATCCCTTTCAAGTCCAAGGCACTCAAAGACCTTCCCACCGGAAGAAAGCTGAGCCTTTTTTCAGTTAGCACCGCCAACTCGAGACTATCAAAGTATTGGACTTACCTCAATGACCTTCTCATTGAACAGAACGGTTTCCATCGCCTTCGCCATCTTCAGAGCCATTGTCCAGATCTCCGAACCTCGGATCTCACCCTCACTCGCAGGTGCGTAGAGTGCCCTGAGCACACATAGGAATTTTATTTCATGTCTCACTTTCCACGATTTGCCTCCCCGCAAGAAATCCGAACTCGGAGGAGTCTCCAAGTTGTCAATCGCGACAGTCAAACTGGAGTCGAAACTCAACCCTCGCTGCGCCATTTCAGTTGCCCAGCATGGCGCCTGACGGACGCGTTGAGGCAAGTGCTCATTCAACAGCCAAGTGATGCTCGGATTCTTTTTCTCGGTTTCCGGTCGAGAGGCGGCCCCCTTCGTCTTCGGAAGATAGAAGCGGAGGAACTCGCGGGATTCCTGCATAAACAGCATACCGGCTAGGTGGATAACGCCAATGGATGACATTGGGATTTCGGTCAGTATCAGCTCCGGTACTGATCGCAGTCCACGAGTTTTGCGGAAGTGTCTTCGATTGCTCTCGGATGCAATCTCGGACGCTCCCTGAGGCTGAGGTGTTGGATCCTTATCTCCAGTATGCGCGGGATCTGTACCCCCGTCGTCATAAATGGACAGAGAGAAAAAGGAATCAACGCCAGGACCGTGGTCGTCGGAGGTCAGGTCCTCACTTTGGCCAGCACTGAAATCATGACCTTCCCCAGAGAAAGCAGTGGGGTAAGCAAGTTTGCTGCGGATATAGACCCTAGCCAAAATCTCCACACCGGGAGAACCGAGAGGATTCCCGGAGAAGTTGACTCTCTTGAGCATGTAACACTCCTCAAAGGAGTTTAAGAAATACTTCCACGCCGCCCTTTGTCCAGCAGTATTCACCTCGATACAGTTGTAAGACAGGTCGAAATCACTCAGGTCACCAGTACTGAGTCTAATTGCCATACCCAGCTTGGGCAACGACTTGAAGCTCAGACAATTGCCGCCCAGCTGGAGCTTCAATAGGCGAACAAAGCCGTCGGGGTGCTTGTCGTCTTTCTCTTTCTGGAGAGTCTCCAGCAGGGCATCGATGAATATATCGAACCCCTCGTCGGTTAGCTTGCGGCCTGAGAGATCGATCTTGACTGCCGGGTTGCGGGAGGCTGCGTCGCAGTTGTCTCCTCCAGGAAGTCTTCGTCTCTATTGGAAGTTAGGATCCATGTCAATTGGGCGAGGCCTGAGAACTCATACCAAGTCTCTGGCGGCGATTCTGGCCATCTCGGCACCTTCCATCGTCCGCTGTGCCGACTTGTCAGTATAAATTCCCACTCATGCACCGCCTTTCTCTGGGTGTACTTACAGACGCGTAGTGCATGCGGGTCATCTTTATTTGACGGATCGGTCCTGCTGTCGTCTTTCGTGATTGGTGTTTGCAACTGAAGATGCTGGAAGACTGCACAAATGGATTTGCAATTGGGAATACTGGTGACAACGCCGGTTCAAATGTTGGAGAGTGAATATCTTGCTGCTGAATGTTGTGTGTATCCGAGAATATCCCGGCGTGCAAGCCACCTTTTATATTTGCGTAAACTGACACACACTGCCATACGAAATACTAGCTATCCCCTAACATCTACCCCTGAGTGAGTCGATAACCAATGTAGCAAAGCACATGGATATCAAGTTGACACGAGACGAAAACGTGAGTTACCAGTCAACACCATGTCCATCATTTTGGACGGTGAGCATAACCAAAACCCGAAAGAACTAAACGTTTAAAGACGAAAGGAACTTAAGACCTTCAGTATGAATGTCTGAAATCAAAAACGGTCCAACGTGCCCAGTGTTTTGGAGTCATACTTGGTGAGACATCGGAGAATCTCAAAGCAACAGAATTCTTTCAGATTATTTCATGCTGATAATTCTAAAAGTCAATATAGAATAGCCACCAATATTCTATATAGAAGTAAGACAAGCCATAACTTGTACCAGTTCGCAGCAATCCAGCACCATACATGCCACCGCTCAAGAATGAATCCTAAAAATGTATGGAAAATGCAAAGATTCCACCATTTGACCAGCAATTCTCCAGCCTTTAAATAAACTTAATAATATCCTTGAACTCATCAAGCAGATCGATTCCATCATCCCATTTTGCAGTCAAATCCATCCGACCGGCGAGCATCGGAGACACAGCAGCGGGAGAAACAGGAGATGCAGAAGAAACAGGAGACGCAGGCTGCTCAGAGCCCAGTGGTTGCTCATTGTTCAAGAGGTCTGAGGGATGAGCCTTTAGAGCCGAAACAAAAGGACTTTGCTTCGCCCGCTTTTTAAGTTCCTCTGTTCGGGTTTCGTCTTGACTCGCCTTCCGTTTCAGGTTGGGCGGTTGATCTGCTCTTTCTGGTAGTGGCAGCGTGCTCTGCTTTACAGGAGACCCTTTTTCTATTGCCAGTGGCAATTCTGTTGAGTCTGGTGGTGTGTCGTCTGGGATCTCGATTATCTCATGTTGGGGCTTAGAGATTGATGGCTTAGTTCGCTCTTTTTGAGCGAGATTGGGCAGTGAAGCGGAGGGTGAAGGCTCGGGGTCTCTATTCTTCGGTTTCTTCGTTCTCTTCACTGCAACATCTGTGATGTTGCTCTTTGTCTGGTTGTTCACTACTGGAGAAACCGATGTTGCGAACCCCGATGCCCTGTTCCCGAGAAGACGTGATGGAGATGGTAGATCATCAAAGACTTCATCGCCGTAGTCACTGTAGAGAGGTTTGGTTGACGTCTTTTCCCTCTTTCTCGTATATGAAGGAAGGTTTTTGTCTTTTTCCGAAAGGACAGATTCCTCTCGACTTGGGTCCTTCTTTCCAGCTTGCGACGTCGACATCTTCTTCATCTTCGAAACATGATCGTCATTCTTAGGCCCCGTGACGCGTTGTTTGGCCATTTGGTTTCTCGAGCTCGAACTATTCTTAGGAGTTGGCTTGGTGATGCTGGCAGAGATAGTCAGTTGATTTAGGCCAGCTTCCCTTTGAGTCGCGGGGATGCTCCGCTTCGGAGGTTTCGGGGGCTTTTCCAAGCCCTCACGACAGCAGAAATGTTTGCAGCTAGGATTATTAGATCAATAATAAAGAAAGTAGTGGATTTTCAAACCTTGATTTATCCTTGCACTTGTGATTGCAAGCCCATTTGCCATTCGCAAGTCTGACTGGCTCGTATTCCTCCTCTGCTTCGTCTATATCTACCGCCCAATCATCTTCTTGAAGGTTTGACACCTTCGGTGGTGCTCTCTTCGCTGGGGTAGGTGGAGTTGCGTCGATCGAGAACCAACCTATATCCTCGAATTGCGGAGGTTGTGGCTTTGTAGGTTCCTTTGGTTTGTCGCGGCGTTCATTCGCAATGAGGAAGTCATCGAGCTGCAAGTCATCGCCATCAAAATCGTCCGCATCCCGCCGAGACTTGGTCTTGGTATTAGCCATCACTCGATCATGAGAACGAAACGTGTGGGCCTTCAGTTTCGTCGCATCTTTGGAGCTCAAATTCTCCTCGGAGTGGCGAGATTGTATGTTCGATGCTCCAGTATTTTGGGCGTTGGCATTCTTATCTCTCATAGCAGCAAAGAGACGAGAAGGCAGATTAAGTCTGAGCTCTGCTTGTCTCCACGTCCCCGCTGTAAAATTGTCAGCATGTATATAAGTGTGGCTTTGGTCGCGTTCAAAAGTCTTACCGATTTCATCGCACATTGCATGGCACACGATGACATGGTCAGCACTCGTCAATTCCGCCGTGAGCTCGATCTCCAGTTTATCTTGGAGTTTGATCGCACTGGAAGGGCATCAGCATTCCCTATAACAAGATAACTAGGTCTTGATCTCACCTTGCACGTCTGAGATCGACCATGTTGCCATCGGACCTCTCTACCAAGCAACATACATGGACAGGCCGACGTTGGAAGTACGTCGGGGTCTTGTCATTCATAAACGCGACTTCAACCTTAAAGCGGACATTGACATAGTTCATCCTCACCTCCTGTGGCACATGTTAGGAAAATGATATTTACCATAATGACATAACAATTGCAAACCTTGGCAAGCATTTTCACAGAGATCCTCAATTTTGGGAACTCCTTCAATCTCGAGAGCAACTTCGACCCGAAAGGCGGATTCTTGCTAAGAACCATCTCAATCTGATGAGGCTCGGCAGATTCCAGCCCTTCAATACTGGTAATACCAGCAGCAGCCAACTTCCGAACTGCAACCACGCCCACTTGCTCGATCTGCTTCATTTGGAGAGGTGAGTGATCCCAAGCCTTTGCCCCGAAGCTCCGGGCGAGTTCAAGGGCATTGCGGATCGCAATTGAGTCGCCGCGGGCGATTTGACAGTCGATCAAACAGCGGATTAGTCGGTTTACGTGCGCGAAGACTAGACTTTTATCTTGCTGGAAGGTGAATTTGTGTTTTTGGAATTGTTCGCTATCGGGATACTCGATTGCACCTAGCTCGGATTGGAGGAGTAGTGAGATCTTGTGGGCTTGGAGGGCTAGATCGACTTTGATGGGGAAACGAATGCCCGGGTCACGGTTGATCTCTCGGTAGAGTAATTTCTCGCCGGCTTTGAGGCGGATCTCACGAAATTCTTCGGCTTGTGCGATCACGTTAAGCTGGAACCGTAATGTCAGTTGAAGTTCTTCATTTTAGGTGGAAAGAATATGCCCACAGTTTCAGACAACGTTGGTTTCGGCTTCAGAGACAGTAGCACTTTCATAGTCTCGAAGCGGATGTAGTACCGAGCCATAGCGTCGCCAAACTGGGTCGAAGAAAGGCTCTCTGCTTGAACCAGACCGCATTTTCGAAGAAGATCGACATCCTTCTCACAAATCTGGCGAAGTAATTTATCTTCGTCTTCTTGGTTTGCACCTTCTTTGAGTTTGTAGTGCGTCGGGTTTCGACGAAGTCTCACAAACAAGAATGTACCAGCAAGCCATTTGACAGCCGATTCGATGTCCGAGATGTTGCCCAGGCCAATCTCAGCGTTGAGATGATCAATCAGATTCAAATGCAAACAGCTCTCCAGACTCTCAGAGCCCTGAACCAATCTCTCATAGTGGGCGACGCGTTCCTTTCTGGTCAGGATAACGGCAGTGGCGCTATCATCGAATTGAGGTCGGCCCGCACGGCCGAGCATCTGCATCATCTCCAAATCCGAGTACTCCTTGCAGCCTCCATCTTGCCAACTGACAGTGTTTTTGATGATAACTAGGTGGCAAGGCAGGTTGATTCCAACTGCAAGTGTAGACGTGCAGCATATGATGCTTATATTCCCTTCTCTGAAGCCCGTCTCAACAGTGTGGCGATCAGCGGGACCCAAGCCAGCATGGTGAAATGCTACGCCAGCAACGAGTGTTGCTATCTTGAATTAGCAGTGTCAGTCTAGGAAGGAGCTCAGATACATACTCTTGAGATCCTCGTTGTGAGCTTCCAGGCGCTTCTTAGGTTCCTTCCAAAGCCTGGCGGGTGGATTTGTCAATGTGAAAAGCCGCGCCAATTCTTTCGCCGTCGCGAGCGATGAATTCCGTGTGCAACAGAATATCAGGATGGGCTTCTTGCATGAGTGCATGCCGATCACTTCGGGTAGCCTTTTCAAGCACCGATTAGTATGCAAAGCCAGCAAGTTGGCATGAAAGGATAGGCAGAAATAGAAAGAAATCACATACTTTGAACCGCAGACTTTATCAAATGCAAAGTCATTCAAACTAGACGCATACCCATAGACAATCTTCTTCAACACGACAGGACGAAACTCCTCGCCGAAATGCTCCCGGTGCGCGGGAACATGCTGGTTTGTCGCATCCTTCCCAAGCCATGTAGCAATATCCTCGGAATTGGGGATAGTAGCACTCAGCGCCACAAATCGCACATTCGACCCGATGTTCTTCATACGTGAAACCACAGCCTCAAGCGTCGCCCCACGAGTCTCCTTCAGGATATGCACCTCGTCAATGAGAAAGAGCTTCACGAGCTGCATCAACTTCATATGATCTTTCCATTTCCGAGTCATGCTATCCCACTTCTCAGGCGTCGTGATGATAATCTGGCTAGCCTGGACATTGCGCAGCTGCATGTGGTCCGTGTCTCCGGTGAGTTCTGCGCACTTGAGATTCAGGCTGGAGAACTTGGAGTTCCAGTCTCGGAAGCGCTCACTGCAGAGGGACTTGGTCGGTGCCTGGTAGACTACTTTGAAGCGTTCGTCTTTAAGAGTGTTCAGGAGTCTGCAGATGGCCAATTCCATCACCACTGTCTTGCCGCTACCAGTTGGTGCAGACAGGACGATGTTGTCATTGCTGTTGTAGACGGAGTGGAAGGATTTTGATTGAATTGCATTAAAGAGTGGAAAGGGGAACATCGAGCGGTAGTTCTCCGGAAGGTCATTTACTGATACGAGGACGATTCCCCGCACAGAGGGTGGGATATTGCTAAAAGGGTTCCGAGGTCTATTTCCAATCAAAGCCTCCTGACTCGCTTGAGTAATCGGTCCCTGAGGTGAGGACTGACTAGTCTCGTCATGGTATGGGCGGTTCGTCTCGAGGCTGCGCTGTCCCGTCTGTGTGCCATTCTTCTTCTGACGGAACAAAGCAAGCGGGCTTGAAAGAGGCCCTAATATAGGGTCCGATGAACCGATGCTCGAGCTGGCTGTTACTTGTCAATACCGAAGTAATAAGGCAAACACCAACATCCTATACAAGTAACTCACGCTGAAAGAAACGAGAGAATTGTGGTGGATGTAGATCAGACTGACGAGACGGTTGAAGTGGCGTAGATGTAGGCACTCTAAACCCTGAATCTCGAATTGCCTCGTCTCTATCCTCTGAAGCTAGTAGTTCGAGGTCTAACTTTCATCAGCACCATCCATGATGATGAGCCGGCAGACTCACCAAAATCATCCAATTGAGGATCCTCATCATGGGCTGATGATGCCAAGCCATCGAAGGGCTTTCGGGGAGATGAGCTGTTGTATTGTGGCTGCTGGGAGCCTTGGATAAGTCTCTGGTCGATGATACCAGTTCTACTACTCTTGGAGGGAGAGGGGGCATTGGTGCGCCTCTTGTTGGGCACTTGAAATGGTTTAAAATTTGGGTTCTGATGATGTCTCCTCATTTTGAAATGCGTTCTCGATGATTCGGATTCTGGGGTTTGGAGTGATGAATTTCCAAAGTGGCTGCCCAGGTGGTCCCAAGGTCCGGGACCCCGATAACGTGACGGCACGTGGACTGCCCATACCTTTGTAGTTTTTGTATATACTATAGCGATGTCTTTTAAGAATCAGCAAGAATAGGGATTGTCAAGTGTTCTGGGGTATATCAAAGTGTTTCATTGCTTCGTATATATGCATACATGAGCCAAACCTGGCAGGTATCTTGACAGACATGCAAAATCTGGCAGCGAAGAGTAGCTAGCTCCAAAGTAGGAGCAATATCAAAGGCTCGCGGTGGACGGTTCTCTTGAAGACCGCACTTCCACCCGCATCTGTCAGGTATCCAATATCATTTCCCGTGAAGCATCTCATCAAGTAGGCCAATATCAATGTGCATAGCGAGTTGCAGCAATCATTTCTCATCGAAATAGCTCGCGCTCGCATTCCGGCTAGAGCTTACTCTAGTATGGCCTGGTGCTGGTGAGGTGGGACGGGAGGACGACATGCCGTCAGAGAGGAAAGGTGAAGTTGGGAGTTTGATAGAAAAGTCGTTGGGAGGCGCCACGGGGGAACCCTCGGGACCTGCGGGGTCCTTTTCGTAGGCGTCGATGCGGATTGGAGGTGGACGAGAGGCACCCATCGCAGGGTTGAAGGTGGGGTTTCCATAGTAGTGGGTTGCTATCAGGACTGCAGCCGAGCCCAGGAAGAACTGTAATATGCCAGTTAGTCTTGTTCATAATGTTCGTGTGGAGAACAGCGATCTAGAGCAGAGGTTAGGAAGTGTTAACAAGGCAAGGGACGTACGCTTGAAGTGACCTCAAAGTCAAACAGCCAGATGCTTCCAACAATGCTCAAAAGTATGTTGGCAGTTGTGGCCAAACTCCTTGCATCCTTCTGCGCGTGGCTGACGTAGAATGCAGAAACGATACCACCCAAGGCTTGAATGATGATGGTAGACCACACCACCCAATTGTAGCCCTGGAAGAAGCCATCTTCAGCAATTCTTTCACCATCCCGGAAGACAATTCCAATGAAAAGAGCCGGGAAAACGGAGTAGACGGCTAATTGCACGTTGCGGACCCACAACGAAATATGGTTGGAGCTGTCCTTTAAGACCTTCTCGAAATAAATACCAGCAAGTCCAGAAGCCAAGGACGCTCCGATGGTTGCAAGGAGACCAATTGCGGGGTTCAAGTGTGGGTCAGCCGTCAGGATGTCCTCTTCGATGCCTTCGTATGTTGCAGACCGCTTTTGCAGGCTGCTGCCAGCACCAGCACCTTGCTTAACAGCCTTCCACTCCTCCAAGGAGCGAGGGAAATGATGGCTAGCATGTTCATCATGCAGCATCTGCTCGGGGCTAGCGTCGGGAATTTGCACCAATGCCACGCCCACAATGAGAAGCAAAAGCAGGCCCCACTTGCGGGGAGGGATGCTCCGTTTCAGGAGCATCAGACCAAAGACCGCAGTAGTAAGGAACTTCAGCTGGAATGTAACCTGGAACGATGCAGCCCGTAAGTTCGAGAGCGCAATGAACAGAAGGGAGTTGGACAAGACGTCGAGCCCGGCAGGGATAGCGAGTTTCCAGCTGTCGCCCGAGAATACGGCGCTTGTGAGGGAGAAAAAGAGGGAGGTGGCGGGCATCGAGGGGGGTGCAGTTTTTGAGACGTCGTAGAGTGCCATTGTGAGGGAGATGGCCAGCTTGACCACTTCAACCAGAAAGACCGCCGTGGAAGTCAGGTAGCGTTTACCACCGGCGGGGGGCATGACTCGAGAATAATGAGCGAGCTGAGATAGTGCAGAAAGACAGATTAGCTTCCGTCCTATTCCTGTCACAAGGATTTTCACGTCGTCCAGGATGACTTACCAACACAAACGCAGTCGACTCCGCAGTCAACTAGAAAGAAACCAAGGCAAGTCAGCGAACAGTCCCCAAGGCCGCAAACGCCGTATAATGCCCAACGAGCTCATACCAGAATCCATGGTGCGATATTGGCCGCAGCTCGCAGGCCAGACGGCTGGCGTTGGGCGCGATCTCCCATAACGAAGTAGGTCGCGTGTTCCCGCTAAACAGTGGCTAACGTTTCCGCAAAAGGGGCACACAGTGCAATCCCCCGTCCGGTGAATGTGGTAAATGGACTCAGTTGAGGGAGCGACAAGAGAAGTGTGCGCGATGTACGGAGTAGAGTGAACTGTAAATCCCGATTCGCGAACCAGGGGTGGGTTATTCTGGAGATCTTCCCTTTTAGGTCCCGATAGGGTTTCCCGAGGCGATCGGAGGCGACACGGGTGGCTGGGAGAAGGAGAGGACGAGCGTCGCGCTACTCCTTTGTATGAATGAGGGTATTTCGAAGAACTTGAGGGAAAAGAGTTATTGAAAACGGAAAGGAAAGGATAGAGTGTTCAGAAAGCGATAATCCGGGGTTATAGACGAGAACCTTGGAAGGTCGGCGGTCAGAGAGTGGATCACAGAGAGGAGGTTCAAGCGCTGGAGTTGTCTCTGCGATACCTAGGTACATAGGTAAGTGCATATACGGAGTACAAATATTATCGTTTATGTACCTCGTCGGTGGGAATCTCATATCGTATTTACAATGTTTACGTTTACTCAATTCTGGCCAGCCCCTTAACCGTGAGAGTTGATGACGTCGAGCTGTCCAGGGCATCTCCACCAGCCCCATTCTTATTCCTCGCATGTCGTCATTCATATTGTCGATTCCTATGGTTGAGGTTGATCATTCTAGACTTTTATGCCCATCTTGAAAGATACCTAAATTATGTATAGACGTCCAAAGGGTTAGTTAAAAAAGGGACACTACATGTTCAGATTTTATATGGCCAAGTATAAGGCCCATCCATATAAGCGGCCGAATATCCCCCAGTTTTGTTTTACACAAATGCCCAATTTGCTATAGACAATTAAGAGGTCAATTAAACAATTCAAGTACTCTACAGTGTCGGAAATTATTCCTAAGGGAGATGTATGATCCTGAAAGCCAATAGGACCCAAAGTCCCTAGGGGTCACTATGCACTGCAACATACGACTCAAGGCTAGGGTGGACTACCATTGTGGGGGAACTATGTGGAGAATCGGGCAAGATCATTGAACAAGTTTAATGTATTGATGGTCATTGAGAATATTAATGACAACAGTCGTGAGCCGGAAATAATGAAATCGTGAGAAAGACACGGAAACCACCCAAGTAATACATGAAAGCAGGTATAGAAGCCCGCGTGTGAACGCTAATTCAAAAAGTAATGAAAAAATAGTGAGAAGGGAAAAAGAAAGATGGTCGGCCATGTAGGAAAGGGACTTGGGGTCCATGTGGTTGGGTAGATAAGAGCTTGCAGCAAAGTGCTGCAAGATGCAATCAGGTCAAGGAAATTTGAGAAAGACTGTAGAGGATCGAATCAAGTAGGAATACAAAGTGAGAGAAGAGTAAAATAGGAAATGTAAGGGATGAAGTGAGAGTGTTGGGTATCAAAGGCCAGGCGATCAGTGCACAGTAGCGATATTGGCGCTTTCCTGGTTCCAATCAAAGTCGAAAGACCAGAGAGGAATACCATTGTTGCGTTTTATCTCACCGGCATCATCCAGCAGGATAGCCTCGCTGCTATCCGTGCGACGGCGGGTGTGCTGTTTCTGGTCTTCGGGAATGGCAGGTGGGGGTCCTCTTGGTGGTGGCTTCGGGGAAGGAAGAGGCGAGAAACGATGAATTGGCAAAGTGGGTGTTAACGGTGAAGCACCGCTGGTGGCGGGGGAGGGCAAGCTCTCAGAATAGTCCCCACTGACACTAGAAGAGGAGACTGCAGTGCGGGGTTTCGGTTCACCATCCGAACCAGAGCTTTGGGAAGGCGTATCTTTGTATTGGGTAGCACCCTTTTCTGATCGGACGTCGAATGGCGGGAAAACGTTGCTGAGACGCAGGAATGAGGTGTCGGATCCGCAGAACGAATCGCGGGATGGGCCAGACGCTAGTGATCTTCTGTCCGCTCCAGGAGCATTGAACAAACTGGGGGTGACTTTGCCCTTCCGAATACGCATCGCCTCGAGGAGATCTTGCTCTTGGCGGGTCACCGCGATCACGCGACTCCTTCGGTTCAACTCTTTCAACTCTGCAGGGGAGCGGAGAGGCTGCTGCGGGAACTGCGCCAGGATCTCATCCGGGATAGTGGGAACTCCGCTCGAACGGGGTGTTTGCGTGGTTCGTCCACTTCTCTGAGAAGACTTGCCATTGGAATGTTGAGAAGCCTTCCGCGGGCGAGGTACTGGCACTGGCACTGGCTGGCTCTTTTCGGTTTGACGGGAGCCTCGGGTACTAGTCGAGAGTGCCCGGTCAACGCGTCTTGCCGCCGTGGCGGTGGTCGCGTGGGCAGTGGAAGCCGTGTAGACCTGGGGCTCGTATTCGTCATAATTAGCCACACTGTCTCTTCTAGACTTGCTCGCATTGTGCTTTGGCTCGGTCGGGGTGTGGTCCTCGTCACCCTCGTCCTCTGAAGAGGAGGACAGGCAAAGCATACTGGTGTTTCGCAGATCCTTGTTTTTCAAGGTACTTTTGCTGCTCTTCTTGGTCACCGAGCTCTTCTCGCTCTTTGGTTTTGACTCGGTGGTCTTCCAAGACTCCTGGGAAGTGCTCAAGCCGCGACCGCGCTTTGGGTCGAAACATGCAGGAGGACTCAAGTATGTCTCCTTAGGTCGGGAGGGGCTGTGACCACGTCTTGAGCTCTTCCGAGATTCCTGCGGGTGAGGCTGTTCTTGCAAATGCTCTCGGCTGGTCGTATACGTGCTTGAGCGACTGAAAAGTGATCGCCGCCCTGCGTATCTATCCAGGGCTAAATCAATCTCACTCGTTCCCACTGTTCGCTCAAGTGATTGCTCCGGCCATTCGCTATTCTTGCTCTCTGCAATTGAAGGCAAATCCGAATTATCAACGCCATGCTTGGGTGGAGTATTTTTGGTGACCGAAGATCGGCGAGGAGGTGGGTCGACATGTCTCCTAGAGTTTCTTGTGCCTCCGGTCATCCTCTCAATCTTGTTGGAAGAATAATCCGGGGCGACTGTAGAGACGGGAGAAGGGGAGTTGACCATTCGGTGTGGGGAGAGAAGTGTTTGTGGTGCGGGATTCCGTGGCTTGGGGAACAAGACGGAAAGGTCAATTTTTGGAGGACGCATCTTCCGCTTGGACTCCTTGGGTGGATCCTGGGTTTGTGTATATGTCACTTGTGGCTCGCTGCCAAGTCCGTGGCGTACTCTAGGCTGGAGTTGACTCTTGGGTGATTTGGACGATTCTTTCGAGCTGAAATAGGAGAAAAGGGTGGAGGAAGAACCGGAATGGTGAACCTTTTTCGACGGCTTGGGGACCGGCGGCGCAGCCTCCTGTGATCGGTAGTCATGGCCTAGCAGAGGCGACGAAGCCCGTACACGAAGGTTTTGATCGGGGATCAAGGTATTCTCTGAAGAGCGCGGGAACGGGACGAAACCGGAGCTCTGTTTCGGAGCATTATTTGGCTTGCCAAAGCTCGGTCGGCGTACATTTGGAGGCTCCTGCCACCCGCCATGTTCTGTGGGGAGTGATATATCGGTTCCCAAAAAATCTCTGGGCTTTCGAGGTTCGCCGGTCTGCCCGTGATTGTTCCTGGGTGCTCATTGGGTCATGTTGTACTGGTTTCCGGCTTGATGTTCGAAGCGGCACATGGACCGGTGTGAGTTCTCGGTGTCCCATGGTGGGAGAGGCAGGGACAGGGTCAATTGCTCATGAAATCGTATGATGCGATGGGCCCATAGGCTCTGTACAATTTGTGGTGTGAGCGGGGTGGTTTAAATATCCTCTGTCGCTTTCGTTTCAACTCGATCTACTCCACCGAATTAGTTCAAGTTTGCAATTTAAGGGATATTGGGCCTCAATGTACCTGAAAATAGAACTGTTGTTTAAGGATATTGGGATTGGGGAAGGCCAGATAAAACCGAGCAAAATGCGTGACAAGTTGGGGTTGGAATGTTTTTTTGTATGTTCAAAATCCGAAGGAATTCCTGACCACGGGTTCACACGGGTCTTAAGGGGGAATCTCCACCGATGTCTTGAACGGACTGCTCATAGGCTGAGAAGCAGCGTTTCATTTATTTCAATTTAAATTGGAGTGGAGCACGGCATCTGATCGACAGATATTTGAAATAGTTGCACGGGAGTTCCAAGGTTACCTTACGGAGTACAGAGTACGGAATACAACATAATAGAATGTGATATCCAAGGTGATGAATCCTCTTCAGGGGTTTACCATCGGTATAGTATATAAGACATATCATGCTATAGAAACATGCATTTGCATGACACTATTTATGATGTACTCCGTACTTTCGTACTTGTTCTAGGAGATTAAACCCCCCCTTACTGCGGAATCTGCAACCTAAAAATATAGTCTTCGCGAACCTGAAGAACGTGGTCTCCGTTTTTCTCCGTGGACACTATTGACGCCTCCGAAAACCTCACCTTGCTGTCACTATTTCGAATTATTTGCTTTGCTCCACTCATTCTAGGGACTCCTCTCCACACCCTTGGATGCTTTTTCCTAATTGTGATGGCGCTATCGCCAGAATGTGGAGTCCAAGGCTAGAGAGACAATGGAGGATCCACCATTGATTGCAGTCTGCTCCCCGAGCTGGAGCCCGTCGCATCTGAAAGGCCAGATCGACAATCGATTTACCGACCCAGTGCACCGGAGCGAACGAGATCTTGTTCCAAAGGCTCCAGTATTATCGATGAAGTCCCCACTGTGCTCACAAATATCAGCCCGTGTACTCCGTACCCTCCATGACCCCTACAAATATAGTGAAGAGGCAGTGACATGTGTTTCCATGGTATCCCTCCAGGAACTGGTAATGATCGTCTCGCATGTGCGCTCGTTCCTCCACATAAACTTAACCTTTAGCATGTGGGCAGACATGAAACTGAAGATCGTTTGCGCCCGGCCTTGACACCCGTGGACTCTATTGCTGTGGATAAATCAAGCCATAATTATACGAGTCCGCGTCGAACACGGTACGTGGAATCTGTCAAAAAACAAGTAAGACACTCTAAACCACCTAGGTAACTTTAGCCCATGTGCCGCGTCTTGGACCCACGAGGCGGGAACAAGCAGTGACATGACACTCCGGGGGCGCAATTTCACTCCGATCGAGATCCGAGATCGATTGGCTGAAGTGACGATCAACATGTACGTAATTGGCGGGTTTTCGGTCTGCTCCGATGGCGCAGGATATGTAGATCGAAATGAACAGCAAAAAGCATTCGAATAACCGTTGGGAACAAAGCAAAAAGAAAGAGAAAAAAAGAACAATTACTTTGTATGTACATATTTTACCCCAAGGTCCAGCGGAATACGCTATTGGATCCAGGCTAGTGGTTTGGCAGGCGGCTAGGTGAAATGGTGCGGATAACCCCTGATGGTCGCCAATAGTCCACTCCAATAGCCAAGTCTCGTTCCAAGGTTGGGAAAGACGCTCTATTGTCGATCTATTGTCTTCTGCGTCGATCATGGAAATCCTCCACATTTCATGTCCCACTTTCCAAAGGTTGGGCTGTACGGAGTACATCATTTGTTCATTTGGGGACAGAAACGCACAAAAGATAATCAGCGTATCCAGGTAGAATATTATGAGAGTAGCACGAGAAGATAGATCATGGTGATTTATATGGAGGGACAACTATAGAAAAGCTTCCATCGCAAACCTTCTTTATTTAAACGGTCAAGCTCGCTGCATATCTACTTAGTCTAATATATGATGTGCATCAGAAGATTCAGTCTCCTGGACTGTGCTGCATTCGGAAAGACCCACTGTTCTGGAAGAAGTGGATATCCATAATTTTGGGCACGAGGATATGCGAGTATAGAGTATACTCCGTAAACTACTGCCATTCCTCTATTTAACCTTCATCTTCTTGGCTTCCCGAGTAGAACCATCTTCAAATCCTTCCTCAACTGATTCCAGCAATCGCTTCGACACGCTGTTTGAGGTCTGCCCCTCGAAGAAATACCCATTGGCAGAAGGGTCAGAACGCACCCGCTTCCAAAGTGCAGGCTGCCAGCGAGGGTCCATGGTATTATACCACTCATCAGACTCACTCGTAAAATTATGCAAGATCGGTATCCCAGATCGGGACCAATGTGTGCGAATCATCGGCTGGGGGAGAGGAGGCGGTATGTCGTACTTCTCGGGTAATCAGATCATGTATCCTTACACAGTTGTACGGAGCCACTTACATATTCCCCGATGAGCAACATCGGGTCTACGACTTCGCTGTAGATGGTGTTGCAGGATGGGGCTGTCATATTGAGCCAGAATTTGGAGCCCCCCACCTTGTGCTCGTGTTTTATCCTCCAACGGGCTGGTTTCAGGATGCCAAGTTTCCGGAGACTATAGACTGCTGCACGAGCCTCGTCGTCGGTGCAGTCTGGATGATGTTAGATGGATGTTTCCAGGGTCTGATGGATGGCAGTCGTTCTTACTAAGTCGTTTCGCTAGTTGCCAATTCAAACTTGGAATCCCTTCCGCTGCCAGGACATAGTCGAGTGTTCTGCGCATTCGGATAAGCTTAATTAGTTCGTTCATCAGATCACTATCGAAGTCGTATCCGATCAGACAGGTGTAGCAGTAATGTATATCTGGAATTCGTGTGTCCTTTGCAGAATAATAGCCATAGCACAGGGTGTGCTGATACTCCTTGCAATTGGCACATTGTATCTTCCAAGGTTGGTTAGATGGTGACTTATTCGATGGCTCGGTTGCATCACTTACAGACTTGCTGGGCTTGAAGTACCAGGTGTTGCACTCACACCGATAAGGACGCCAGTTTTTATGCCCGTACTTGGTCATTCTGCCACTAGGCCCAGGCAGACTCCCGTTATCTTTGTTCTCCCCGTCTGACTTCTTAACGGCGCCGTGGCGATTCTCGACATAGTGTACCGTCCTTGCTGTGACAATGGGTTTCGAACCAGCCTCCTGTAAACGCCGTATGTATATAAGCGTGGGGAAGTTTTCTCGAGTCTTTTGACGAGCCAGAGCGAGTTGAATGCCATCGCGGCTAACCGGAAATGTTGCATAATCATCATCCTGTGACCAATTGACAGGTAGGGTAGATTTACCCGAGCGTTCAATGCGATCCAATTTTTCAAGCGAATCGGTTTCTGAATCTGAATCGTCCAAATTAACAGCGAGGGAATCAGCCACTGACTGAGCCATTTCCTGCACCCGGGACTGGTGGGATTCCAGGTCTTCTTGATTGAAGAAGATTCTGTCGTCCACTCTCTTCTCTGTCTACAGAAAATCAGCACTCGTTTAATGGTTTAGATATGCGCGGTAGTAAAGGCAAACTGACATATCGCCGTGACTTTCTGCTACCGTGCCTCTGAACTCCCGCTGCGACCGCAGCGTTGCTGTAATGAAGAGCCTTGAACTCTGCTATAGAGATCATTTCGTCTGTGTCGAATGAAAGTTTTAGTCATTATATAACATGTCAACATTGTGAAGCAGATATGAATGTATTTACCATCGGTGTCACTGGCAGTGCTTTCATCCGTAGAGAGATAAATCTCCCCAACTACGTCCAGCGGCGTTTGAGCAAGCGTGGGAATCCCGACCTCATCAGAACGAAGGACTGCATGATCATTCGTTTCTTCTGCCGAAGGAAAATGAGCCTCGCCACCGGGTGAGGTGGAAAGTAGAGAATTTACTCTCAAACCAACTCTTCTATATGTTAGTCCTGGGGCCCGATCAAAGCAAAGCAAATGTCAATACAAAAGAAGAAACAAAACGTACGTGTGAAAGCCGCTGTCAACGCTTCCAATAAAGCGCCTCGTCCTCTCCCAGTTTGAAGTTCGCGGATATTCAACGGTGTCATCTTGGGAAGCAGCAAACCCAGGCACATCATAGGATCCGGGACATTCCGATATGTAGAATACATGTATTCCCAAGCTGCGCTCGTCTATTGAACTCGTGAGTAATAACACCAGGAACGGGCAACAATAGAGTCCACATACTAGGCAATACCGGGCTTTCAGCACACATTTTCACCAACCGTCGGATCAGGGCCTTCCCTTCGAAAATCATATTGCGCATGTCCGCTCGATCTTCAAGAGGGCTGACAAAATCAATCCTGGGATCGCTGAGTAGACGATCTGCGGGGCCGCGTTCACCTGAATTTCCGAAGGTGAAGGTATAAGATTCCAGAATCTTGTTTGGTGAGCCTTTATCTGCGATGATAGTAAACTGGACGGCATGTAGGACGCCTCTTAGTAGAGCATCAAATATGCCATTTTCCTAGAGAGGAGTATTAGCTCTGCTCAATAATCATGCATCCATCGAGACACTCACTAGGATGTCGAGAAGGTGATCGGCTTCATCGCTCATGTGTCTTTCAATCACGCGTATAGGAACATATTCCGATCGGTTACGTGCAAAGTTGCCCTTGTGCTTCCCATTTACAAAATGGGAATAGTTATAGCGCTCGTGGAAACGGTTTGCTCGCAGAACCCGCTCGCCAAAGACGTCTATAGGCAATAGTCCACTGCATCCTATGTAAGAATGGGGAAAATACATTGTTCAGGTCACGACTAACCGCATAAATAAAAGCGACGCGATCTATAGGCGCACATTAGATCGCAGCCGCAAAAGCACGCACCTCGTACGGAACTTCGACTTACGGTCATGTGTAGTGTTATCTTCATTAACTCCAAGCTTTGCCCCTGTTGTACCATAAGAGTTGGTTGTGTTCATCTCGGCCGCGATGTATTCAACATAGTTGATCCGAAGGGCTACTCACGACCACGGGAAACCGATGGATTTTATCCACTTGGATTTCGGGCCGGGATGTCCCAGACTCGGAGACTGCCTCTAAAGCTACAGTTTTCTTAGCGCGAGGCATGATTCTGGCTGTATGACTATGACAGACCGAAAACGAGGAATTGAGCCTTATAATGGGAGAAGACGATGACAGTATAGCTCTATGCGGAACGGAGACAAAGAGGTACAAAGAAAAGTTTAGAACCCTAAGTTCTAAGAATAAAATTTCTTTTGCCTCAGTCGCTCGATGTCAACAAAGGATTACTGTATATCCTGAAACATCCTGGAATCAGCAGGTCTATTCATAGACATTGGAACTAACCTTGCAACCGCCAACCTTAGAACCTGATGTGACTACATATGTCACTACATATGTACCTAGGTATGTATGTGGGCATGGCTATATAATGCCTGTTTCTATTGCGTTAGGGCCCCAACTGTGTACCTATCCTTTTCAATTGTGTGGCTTTTAGCATCAGCAACCTATAAACGTTAGTCTACTCCGAAATATATATTGGGACTATCTTCTTGTTTTCTATCTAGTTTCCAGCGAACAAGAGGTGATACAATGGTCAAGTTGAAAGCTGTGTCCCTCCATGAATCTCTCACCTGTCAAGGCAAGTACAAAATTGCGAAATATCATCGACTAGGGATATCATAGGGGACAGGGCTGAAGATCTGTACGTAAAGGCAAAGCCCTAGATAGATGTGGGGAGGCCGAGACATTATAGACATCGGTGGGTATTCCATCAGGGGCGGAAATGATATGACTTGCATAGAGTAAACATGTAGTAAGGGGCAACGGACCAGATGATTATTCCCCCTGTCTCTTGCGCCCAAGCTGATAATTTCTTCAACATAACAATGAGATACTGGAAACGTGCCAAGAAGCCACCCGGGGCACGCCCCCACTTCACGTGATATGTGGCGATGGCAAATCAAAAACTTGATCGAAGTTGATATGGGTGAATAGATTATGATATGTAGCATTTAGGGGCAAATATTGACTATATCATCTATTGTATGTACGCTGCAAATGGTTCAGACAAAATTGGAAGTGAATATCTGCTTATCTGGGTGTTGTATCCTCGGTCCCACCTCTATCTGGTAATGATTTCGGTCTAAGAGCAGGACCAGAGCCTTTTGTCCTTTTCACACTCGGATCATTTTAGATTTTCATAGAGAATAATCAAGGTAAGATAACTAATATAAACCAAACGTAAATTTCGACAAAATAGCAAAAGTATCCTCAAATCCAAGTCCAAAGAAAAAGTAGCACGTTGGGCCATGACATCGTCCACCTACGGGAACCGGAATAAATGTTGTTCTCCGCCCCAACTCCTTGTCAGCCGCCACTGTTTCTTTCTCCCCTTCCCATTGCTTCCTTGCTTCCCTTGTGTTTTTGTTTCCCACAACTTGCTTATCCTCCGTTCGGACATGTGCTGAATGCCCTTTGCATCCATGGTTTTGCTGGTGTACGCCGAGGGGGTGTTTTGCTAAAAAAAAGATCAGGGAAATCAAACTTCCTTTGTCCCTCTTACACATGAGCTTGCTTTACAATGACCTCAAATGCTCCCACTTCCCTTCACATATCTGAAATCGACTCGGCCTTGACCGATCACAACGCGTCCGTGTCTGCGCCTTCTCATGCGACCCACAGCCCCGGATCTCGATTCACTCGTCCTCGAAAACGCGAAATGGACGAAAGAGAGGAGCTGGGCCAAGGCCCCTCAAATGCGGCTATCGGACAGTTCAGCTTCGCCCCGACTACCAGAACTACAGTGGTGACGACCACTACAACCACGACTACCTCGTTCCCGCCCTTGACAATCAACCCCCCGCGAGCCGTCAAGGATCTGGATGCCCGACAATACCCTCTCGCCGCATCTCCGACCCCATCGGCCCTAAGGAATCTCAAGTTCAAGATAGGTGACAAGTCGATCATCTTCAATGAGCCCGAGGATACCACAAATGCTGCCACGGAGGTTCGATTTTATCCCACCCTCGCGGGATCTTTGGTTCCAATGCTTACATTATAACACTATCTAGTACAAAGAGAAAAGCGAGGCGTTGATATCTTCAAACGGCCAGATCCGCTCTGTGAACTCGTTCATCTCTGAGGGCGAGAACCCCACTCGGCGGCTGACTGCTCCGAGAATAGCGAGTCAACCTTCTACTCACCCTTCGAACACTCGCCGTCGTGCCGTCTCCCCCATCTCCCATTTCGATCCTCGACCCTCGGTTCTTCCGCGAACTCGCCCATCACGTGTTCCTTCGGAGCCCATCACACGCCGCACGCGCCAAAGTGGCGGATCAGCTCATGCCGCTGGCCTTGCCACCCCAGACACCGAAAGCAACTTGGGGGGAGCTGGTGAAAATGCGGCCCCAAGACCGAGAATCCATAGCTCGGTGTTTCCGCGCAGGGAACCTCCTTTGCCCTCACCTCTGTCTTCTGAAATCGGAGCTAAAAGCTTACAGGCAGTGAATCAAAATGCCTACTTGCAAAATGGACTGTCTGGGATTCGTTCAGACCCTGGAACCCAAGAGTCTCAGGCCACTGAACCGGATGAGAGTTGTTCAACTGCACATGAATCGGCTTCATTTGGTCATGATACAACATATGGAACCCAGGAATCTGCATCGGAAGAAAGACCCGAGCTCATGTCTCAACTATCGGCAATAGACAATGCCATGGCGCAAGATATGTGCCTCCCGAGCCCGAGTCTCTCACCGGTTGCTGCTATGAATGCCCTTCATGGCGAATCCTCCTTCGAGTCAGAAGGACTTGACGTTGATACGGATTCCAGCCTCGACCATAATGTCTCGCGTTTTTCCAAGGCATTGCGGCTTCAAGATGCGAATGAGACTCGGGTAAGTGGTCATTCACTCGCCAACTCACGATCGCCTTCCTCGCTTCTTGATATGCCCAAAGTGCTGGAGTTCTTCGATTCAGTGCCTGATGAGGTCAAAACATATCTCATGTATCAATTTCTTCGGAGATGCCCTAAACCAACTCTACATTTCGTGGCGGATGTGGTTAATCCAACCTTGAAGTGCGACTTCCTGACTCTGCTGCCGCTTGAACTCAGTCTCAACATCGTCAAATACCTTGACGTTCAGACTATGTGCCGTGCTGCGCAGGTATCTAAGAAGTGGAGACACATCACTAATTCTGATGAAAAGAGCTGGAAAACCCTCCTTGACCAGGATGGATACCATCTCTCGGATGGAGAACTAGAACGGGCTATAAGGCAGGGATGGGGATGGCAGTTGCCCAGCGGTCCTCATGATCCCGAGGAAGATCTCAGCATTGTGCCCCTGTCTAGGGCTGATATGGAGGTGTCCCCCGTTCCTTCGATGGCGGGTCCCAGCAGCAGAAGCCCTCTGGGGTCTCTGCCAATCAACCGGCGAGGCAAGCGGAAAGCCAACACGCGCGCTTCAAGCCGGAAGCTTGCCAAGCGGAAGGCCTCATCCAGTGGAGGAGAAATCACCGATCCAGACTGGAAGAGAGGTATTGCCGCATCAGAGGGCCCATATGCTGCTGCCAACGCTGCAGCTGCGGCAATCCCCTATGCCGAAGTGGGTCTACCATCCCTTCGTGGGCTGTTCCTATTCAAGGTGCTCTACCGTCGCCATGTTGCCATCCACAGGGGGTGGATGCAGCCGGATGTCAAACCGCAACATATTGCTTTCCGCGCACATGACCGCCATGTTGTTACTTGCCTGCAATTCGACGCTGACAAGGTTCTTACGGGAAGCGATGACACGAACATCAACGTGTACGACACTAAAACGGGTGCGTTGCAGGCAACATTGGAAGGCCACGAAGGTGGAGTGTGGGCCCTTGAATACCATGGCAACACGCTGGTTTCTGGTTCCACCGATCGCTCAGTACGAGTCTGGGACATCGAGCGGGCCAGGTGTACTCAGATCTTCCAAGGCCACACCTCCACCGTCCGATGTCTGCAAATTGTCCTGCCTACTGAGGTAGGTAGGGATGTCGATGGTCAGCCTGAGGTCATGCCTAAAGAACCATTGATCATTACCGGGTCTCGTGACTCGAACCTTCGGGTGTGGAAGCTTCCCAAGCCCGGTGATCCAGTCTACTATCAGAATGCTCCTATAGCAGATGACAGTAACTGTCCATATTTCATGCGGGTGCTCTCCGGCCATCAACACTCGGTTCGTGCAATCGCAGCACACGGTGATACCCTTGTGAGTGGTAGCTACGATTGCACGGTGAAGGTCTGGAAGATCTCCACCGGACAGACTTTACACACTCTCCAGGGTCACACGATGAAAGTGTACAGTGTGGTCCTTGACCATAAACGCAATCGTTGCATTAGTGGAGCAATGGACCACATGGTGAAGGTGTGGTCGCTAGACGATGGGGCTCCCCTGTATAACCTCGAAGGTCATACCTCTCTCGTTGGTCTGCTCGCTTTAGAACAAGATTTCTTAGTCTCGGCTGCCGCTGATTCCACCCTCCGGATATGGGACTCCGTCCATGGTCACTGCAAGAACACCTTGAGTGCACACACTGGTGCCATCACCTGCTTCCAGCATGATGGGCAGAAGGTCATCTCCGGGTCTGACCGGACGCTGAAGATGTGGGATGTGCGAAACGGCGAGTGTGTTCGAGACCTCCTCACGGACCTCAGTGGTGTGTGGCAAGTCAAGTTCAATGATCGGAGATGTGTTGCTGCGGTGCAACGTGACAACATGACTTATATCGAAGTAAGTGTTCATCTGACGAGGCTTTCCGATCCCTTATACTAATATTGTTTTCTCACAGGTTCTTGACTTCGGTGCTGCACGGGATGGAGTCCCAGAAAGCAAGCTTGCGAAACGCATTGTCGTCAACCGACGTGGGCAGGAGGTCACCGGCGGAATTGAAGATGATGACGACTTGTCTGATTGAAATGCCCGGGCCGCGTTTTTATTCAGCATCAATCAATATCTCAACGTCCGACAACCATCCTTACACTACTTACTTCCTTTCCTCTGTCTTTTGTTCTCTCCTCACTCTATTCCCCCATTCACGATACCCATCCTTACAGCTCTCGTCTTCCATCGGAACAAATATCCTTTGCATAGCGCGGTCGGCATTCTTTGGTCTTGCAGCATTACGATAAGGGGCAAGGCGTTTTTTTACCCGTATTTTTTCGATCATCTCTTATGTGGAGCTTTCTATCATTCTGTATTCCGAAATATTTGCCTATCCCCATGCATACCGTCATCGATACGTTTTCTTTGTCTTTGCCTGATGCTTATGTGACTTCCCATTCTGTTGCCTGCCAGCTCGGTGCTTCTTTTACATATTTTTCGTCATGCTTTGCCTGTATTGGGCTGCCCATAATAGATTGATTACCTATGTCGAAAATTCTGTCCTGAGTTGGGTTTGTGCTTAAATTTTATTGTAATTGCATTTGATATAGTATTACAGCAGCTGGCCCTATATACGTAGCGAAGCATACAAATGCCTCGAACTTGCACCATATTGTTGCTTGGCGGTCTAGATATGCTGTCGTAGACCCATGCCGGCTAGTTCCCTGATAGCGTCTGATAGCTCGCCAAGTCCGATTCAAGGATTGGTTGCCATACTCAGGAAAAGCCGGATATCTCAAACCTTGCCCCAGAGGAAGGAGTAAGAGTGTACAGTCTCATCTCTGGCCCACAGATATACATGCGCTCAGCCAAGGGCTAGTCGACCTGACTAGCCGCACCAGAGTCAAGTCTGAAAACTCGAGGATAGTTTCGGATATGGACACCGCGACAAGCCATTTCACGACAAAGTGACCGGCGTCTCCGCGGCAGACGGTACAGCAAGCCGACTATCCTGCAAGCTCCCATCAATCCCAGCAGCAGACAAAATCGACCAACGAACAGCATCAATCCCCAGCGCCCTACCAGGACCAATCCGCGCCTCGGCACTACAAGTCAAAATCTCCCCCAAAGACCCAGGCCCCTCCGCAACCCCCGGATCTGGCTGCACAATGGGTTTGATACCCTGGAGCAAGAGCTGTAGTCGCTCGATATTGGCGGGGGTGACACCAGTTTTTATCTGCTTGAATTGCCTAACGAGGAACTTGTCCACCTTGGATAAAATGATCTGGTGCGGGATTGCGTGGTGTCGGAATAGTCTGAGGATCTCTGCGTCTGTTTGCTTGATGCCGTGCGTGCTGTCGATAAGAAGGAATGCGCGACGGAGTCTAATATCTTCGTCAGTAAGTGTACACCATAGGTAGGTTCGTCTCATGTTTTTCATATTCCATATAGGGCGGGTCATAACTCACTGTTTCCGTCCCTGGAGATACTTCATAATCTCCTCTCCCCACTCGGACCGACTCGCCTTTCCGTATCCCGGCATGTCAAGCAGCACAACCTTCGACTCGCCGCCCTTCGTACCTCCAATCCCGAACGCATTCATTTCCCGTGTTCGGCCGGGTTTCGACGATGTCCAGCATATCTCCTTCCCCATTATGGCGTTCAGTAGTGAGCTCTTGCCGACATTTGAGCGGCCCAGGAATGCGACTTCGGGCTCGACTGATGCAAATGGTGTTGTGCGAAATTTGGCCGCGGACCAGAGTTTGACCGGTGAGTGGCGCGATGGAGTGAAGACCTTGTCGGCGAAGGCTAGTTGCTCGTCTTTGGGGGGTCTTGTATCCCAGTAGTAGCAGAGGTCGGACGGGGTGAGGTCTTTGAGTTCGCGCTTTGAACTGGGATTCGAGGCTGAGGATAGGGCTCGGATTGTTGTGTATAATGATATCCTGGATGAAGAGTTCCTACATGCTGGTATTGAGTTCATCATGACATTGAATATCCGAAGAAGAGTCGATATAAAGCCTTTAAAAAAAAGTAGAGTTGATATCGATTTCTCCAGATCGGCGCACGGGGCAAGTCGAGCCAAGACCGCATCATCAGCTATCGCATCCAGATAAGCCTGACCTTCTCTTTAGCTTGTTCCAAGCATACCAGCCAAGATGATCAACGCAGTCCTCGTCTTCAATAATAATGGCCAGCCCCGACTGACAAAATTCTACACACAGCTGGTGAGTTGAACCCCGCCGTACTCGCACCTTTCCGCGCGGGACGACCCCAACTAACCAGCAACAGGACACACAAACCCAGCAATCCCTGATCGCGCAAATATACCGTCTAGTCGCGCAGCGTCCAGCAAGCGCCTGCAACTTCCTCCCACTCCCACCTCTCCTCTCGCAAGGCGCCAGCTCCTCCGCCTCCGGACCCTCCGATGCCCCCACCCAGATCACATACCGGACGTACGCAACGCTGTCGTTCATCATGATCTCTACGTCGACCGAGTCCCCACTCGCTCTGATCGATCTGATTCAGGTATTTGTCGAGGCGCTGGATCGCATGTTCGAGAATGTCTGCGAGCTGGATCTTATCTTTGGCTATGAGACTCTGCATGCTGTGCTCGGTGAGATGATTGTCGGTGGTGTGGTTGTTGAGACGAATATTGAGAAGATCATTGCTGCTGTGCGTGCTCAGGAGGGATCTTTGGGTAAGAAGAAGGCTGTTCAGGCTGCTAGTACTAGTTTGGGTCGTGGGGCTTTGCCCGGATTGGGGGCGTGGAGGTGATCTATGGAGGACGGAGGCTTTCTCTTCTGATGACCTGCATATTGATGGACCGGGATCACTACGTCCTATTTGGTCTATCTAAGGCGTTATGGTTACGCATTCTAGACTTGCTTTCGCAGGATTCGGGTGTTGTGTTTAGATTTTTCGGCTATTGATTCCCTTGAATGATATATTGAGTGACATGTTTGTAGATTGTGAAGTTTTGTAAAGTCAATTACTCATATTCGCTTCAATATATACTTGGGTGATTGAAGGTATATGTGATTCAAGGCATGAACTGATGTAGAAACAGAAGCTAAGAGCTTGGACTGGGTTGGTTGAAGATACGAGTGATTGAAAGTATCTGACGGATGGCTCAAGTTTGCACTAAGCATAGACGTGAGCACTCTCTATTCTGGTACAATCAAACTTGTACGCCGGCAACATGTCTATGGCAACAGTCACGTTGTTCGCGGGCTGGCGCATGAGATTTTGATAACGGGCACACTGATTCTGAATGCCGCCATGCCACCACATAGAGTAAATGTGGTGGGCTGAGCTCATGAAATTAATGACCACCATATCGAATTGACGTTTTGTTCGTCCTCCCTCCCATAATAGAGTCATGAGCGCAGCTAGTAAAGCAGCATTGATATCTTCAACGGTGTATTCAGCCACATTGTGCTAAATCGACGAAGTTAGCATGTTGCAGGCTATCCCTGGGCAATTCAGTCAATGACGCATGAATAGATGGAATGCGATTATTCAACTCCCTGCGAGAAATCCATTTTTGCACCACAAATACGGCAGCTCCTTGGTGAAAAAAAGGAAAAAAGTGTTGTTGATTCATACACTGTTACTTAGGCAGTACTTTTCAAAAAGGGATCCTCGAGCCACTTTGAGACTCTTGCAGTACCTGGTGTGCCTGGTGGCAGGATGCTTCTGGTAAAGGCTCGAGAAGGGAGCAGAAGTTGATGCAATTATAACGGATGGTAAGGTGTTCATAGTGATGTTTGAGAGACAACAGCTTGAATAAGCTCATTCCAACCGGATACATTCATCACATAGCTCGATTGCAGGTTCGTTCATATCTGCGTGTGCGCACTCGTAGAGTTTTCTGTATTGCGATAGAGTATGAGATTCTAAAGCTCGACAACGCGACATCAAATAGCCGTGGACAGATCGATGTACATCGTCAGGGAGTCTGACCAGTTGTGGGCCCAGACATGCCACCATGACCAATCTGGAGCCTAAGGATAGTAGCGGCGATCTTTCCGCACCCCCGATAATTAGCGTCCTGTCATTCAAATGGAAGGTTGTATTTCGATCATTTCGACGTATACTGATTGGGTTTGAAGAGAAGCAAAAGAGCTAGGGGGAGCTGCCCTTGGATTTCTGTTATTCATAGGCTAATTAGATAATTTAGGAAGTTACGCTCCATCGCTGCTGCCGGATCTCAAGAGATAATTGATATCATGTGACTTCAATCACGTGTCCGCGCAGAGCTGCCCTAGTGGCTTGCCCTAGCCCTGGTCACATGAGTGCGCTAGCGTGACCACAGAAACTTCATAAGTTGCATCCACACGAACTTTTCCCTTTCTCATCCGTCAACCGTCAACCAGCGCAATCCCAGTCGACAAAATGGTGGTGAGTACCCCAAATGTCTCTTGATAACATCAGAGACTTCTTCTAGTTCCCGCGATGTCTTGCGACATTCGCTTTGCTTCAGATCTCTGATCTAAGCAATTCCGCCGATCGCGCACAGCCTCGAAAGAGATGTGTCGCGCATCGTGTGATGATTTTGGCTGGAAGCATGGAGTCAATGCCCGTAACACGGCTTGGCTCATGTTCTCCTTAGAGTTCAAAGAAGATACAGCAATATGTGAACAGCACGCTGATCTTCTTCCTCAATGATAGCCCCCTGCTAAGTCCGGAAAGAAGGCCGCCGCCCTGCCCTACCCCCAGGGCAAGGCTGGCAATGGCAAGAAGGCTGCCAAGGTACGTTTTCTTCTTCCTCCTAGAAGTGCATTGGGCTCTAAAGACGCTAACCTTGCTTCCACAGAACCCCCTTATCGAGAAGCGCCCTCGCAACTTCGGTATCGGCCAGGACATCCAGCCCCGTCGCAACCTCTCCCGCTTCGTCAAGTGGCCCGAGTATGTCCGTCTTCAGCGCCAGAAGAAGATCCTGAACATGCGCCTGAAGGTTCCTCCTTCCATCGCTCAGTTCCAGGCCACTCTGGACCGCAACACCGCTGCCCAGACCTTCAAGCTCCTCTCCAAGTACCGTCCTGAGACTAAGGCCGAGAAGAAGGAGCGTCTCGTCCAGGAGGCTACCGCCGTCTCCGAGGGCAAGAAGAAGGAGGATGTCTCCAAGAAGCCCTACAACGTCAAGTACGGTCTCAACCACGTCGTCGGCCTCGTTGAGAACAAGAAGGCTTCCCTCGTCCTCATCGCCCACGACGTTGACCCCATTGAGCTGGTTGTCTTCCTGCCCGCTCTCTGCCGCAAGATGGGTGTCCCCTACGCCATTGTCAAGGGTAAGGCCCGTCTCGGCACAGTCGTCCACAAGAAGACCTCCGCCGTTCTCGCCCTGACCGAGACCCGCGCTGAGGACAAGGCCGAGTTCGCCAAGCTCCTCTCCGCCATCAAGGAGGGTTACACCGACAAGTACGAGGACTCCCGCCGCCACTGGGGTGGTGGTATCATGGGCTCCAAGGCCAACGCCCGCATCGAGAAGAAGGAGAAGGCTCTCGCTGCCGCCATCAAGGTTTAAGCTTGTGTAACTACAGCTTTTCCTTTGGTGCCTGTTTGACGGGATCGTTTTCTAATCGAAGCGCTCGGATCTCAAAAATAATATGTTGTTATGGGAAACGACAAGGTGTTGAAGGCTTTGACGATCTATTGACGGCCAATTCTTTTAGCTTTAGATGGGTGCAAACGAGCCCTTCGGCCCTTTTTGGATCCTGTTCTAACAAAAAAAAAGACAATTTTCTCTCACGAACCTCCAATGGCCCCATGTACCACTTTTCTGCAGATACCCATGAATGCATTTTTCTACCTGTTCAATCTATTGATGGTCTCTGTAGTCCCATCAGAACTAGGCATTCATGTCGTCTGTTTCGTATTTACAGTAAATGGTCTCAATTGTAAGAGTCCATGCGTAGAGATGGTAGATCTCTTGATCAGCAACATTTCGCTCAATGAGGTTTTTTCTTTCCTTCACAACTTGTGTGCGATCTGTGAGACTTGCCAAGAATACCAAGGCTTTTTCTAGAACATAGTCCCGTCTTGGCACATGTCTTCAAAGATCTCTACATAATCCGATCAAACAATCTGGTTTTGAAGAAGCCATATAGCTGTTTATTAAAGAGTTAAGAACACTACAAGACCTGTCAGGCTGCACAGTACATATATATACGAGTGAGATTGAGGGGTAATCTCCCCTAGGAAACATATCCAGCACATGTCACATACAAATATATGTATGCAGGAAGAAATATATCCACACTCTACACGCACGAGACTATCTAGAACTCACTTCCACTGAAATCATACGCATCATGGACCTGCTGGCTGGCCTGGTACTTGGCCTTTGCGTGGCTGTCTGGCTCGCCTATTACAGACAAGAACTATTAGCTTATCCGTACCTTCAGGCTTTGCTCTATTTACCGAATGGTCAAGGTGGGTAGGGGAGGTGTATACGTACCGTTCTCAGCCCACTTTGAATTTGATTTGAATAAGCAAAGCGGGAAGAGATGGTAGAGAAGAGGAGTGAGACAATAAGAGGGGCAGTCCAATGGGTAATGTGTTTTTATACTCTTCCACTGGTGCCACTTCATCATTTACGGGCACATCATCGAGGGGCATGCTCAGACATGGAAGGCAACAGGCGACGACTTTAGTCTACATAGAGGTCACATACATGTAAAACAATCACCATGCAGGAGAAATACATAGCAAGATAGTGATAACAAACAGTTTAACCCCATCGATACCGGAAACCAATAGTCATGAGCAGAATAAGAAAAGACAAGGGTGGTATGATGAAATTACAGGAAGATCCAGAGGTCCACGGCCAAAGCATAAGAGAAGAAAAAGTACAAAGAACCCCAAAAGCCCAGCCCTATGCTCCCAGAAGACCAGAGATGCTCACCACCGATTTATTTTGTATGAATGATGACACTGAGAAACTCTGTCTAAAGACACAAGTTGAAGCAAAAGCAAGCGAAAAAGGTGTATAGCGTGAAGAAGGACGAGACATAAACGTGATCGCGGTCATTTGGTCATTAACGTTGAGGTCGTGAAAGCCCTTGGCGTACCTGTATCCTTGTTAGTTCAGGCTCAGACGTTGGTCGTCGATAAACAATCACTCACCTTCATTTGTTCAATTCTCGCCTTCAGTTGGCTGGTGACTTCCGCAGCTCGCTTCCAGTTCTCTGCCGGTTCAGAAGATCTGGGCTGCTGCTGGTCGTCTTCGGTGATATTTGTGTTAGAGTTTCGGGCAGATGAGCGCGTCGGGCTACCAACAGCCGAGTAACCGTATGTAGGGCTCAAGTTACGTCTGCCGAGGCCGCCATTGCGACTGCTGGGTCCTGGTGACTCCATCCCGTTGTTCTCTCTCTCCTCGCTGGGAGTAGCAGAAGCATAGCTTCGAGGACGCGAGCTTTCGAAGCGGGATCCCATGTGAAGGCCAGACCGTGAAGCAGCATTGCTGTTGGCGATGTGGTCCTGATACATGGAGTTTGTGTCTGGCATGCCCATGCTTCCTGCATCGGAGGCAGCATTAGGTGGGCTTATGGCAGACGCGCGAAGTGCTCGTGCGAGTTCACGCTTCAATCTTTCGATTTCTCTCTGCTGTTTCTGAACACTTCCCTCCGCAGTTTCCGCATCACTCCGTGCGCGAACAAGTTGAGTCTCCTTCGCCTTGATGCTCAAGACATCGCGGGTGTGGTCCTCAATCAACTGTGCATTCTGGTTCTGAAGTTCAGTGATCGTTGAGTTGAGCTTTGAACGCTCGGACTTCATCTCCTCCACGGTTCGGTTGAAGTTCTCCTTCTCCGCCCGCAATGCCTCTAGCTCAGCACGCTCGGCGGCTGCCATAGCATTGGCAGCAGGTGAAGGGACTGGGGCAGCCGCAGGCGCAGGTTCAGCAGGCGCCGACGGTCTGGCAATGGGGCGACCCGCAAGGCCACGACCAAGACCGAATTTGGGAGCGGGTGGCGGGGGAGCTACATCCTCTTCTGGAGGTGCAGCAACTCGTCTTGACGGTGACGCAGTGGCTCCGGGGCCAGCAAGCTTCCGTTGCAGCTTGAGGCCTGAACCGGGAGTTGGAAGGCCGCCGGGCTTCGGCGCACCGAGCTTTGAAGGGATTCCTCTGGCTGCAGGCTTGGCCGGGGGTTCTTCTGGGGGAGGTGGAGCGGCTACAGGGGCTAGTTTTTTCAGCCCTGTTGCCGGCTTCTTGCCAACGACCTTCCTGCCAGCTGGGGCAGCAGGCTTTGGGGGTGCCACAATAGGCTTGGGCCGCTCCTTGGCCTTGACTTCAGCGGTTCCAAAGTACTCTTTGATCTTGGTTTTACGAATCTCGTCAAGTCCGTCGAGATACGGGTTCATGGCCCGTTCACCCAGAATCTTCATTAGGGTACCCAGAATTTCGGCAGCTCCTTCGCGGATTGCCGGGGCTGACTCGGTCAATAGCTTTGTGCCAGCATCAGCGATTGCTTTCTGTTCTGCTTTAGCTGGTACCGTCCGGGTTGTGCGCAAGCAACGAATCAAGAACTTGACAGTTTCCTGCTTGACTTGTGGGTTCTTATGCTTGAGATACTCAAAGATCTCTTCCAAGCAGTCCGTAAGGGTTGTCGTTGTGAAGACAGCATCCAACGCCTGGCCCAAAGCATCTGCGACAGTCACCTTCTTTTCTTTCAAACGTTCAAACATGGGCGCCATAATGACGCCTCGGTATTTGGTAAAACCGTTGCGAAGGCCCTTGGCTAACACGTCCACACAGTTCGCAGCTACCGTGACGACAGCGACGTTGGCGTCCTTCATGGATTTGGCCAATCCCCTCACTATCTCGTCGTAAGGTCCATCTTGGATTCGGGGAACGTTGACAACGTTATAGAGAGCGTCTAACGCTTCCTTGCGGTCCTTCCATTTTGACGAGGCCAATTGCTCATGGAAGTCGCCAGGTACTTTCTTGAACACATCAACCGGTTCCGCCAGGTCGAAGGCATCGACCACCACTCCATCTTCCTCCTCATCAAATCCGTCGGCAGCTGGTTCCTCACCCTCCTCGCCTGCCGGTGCAGCGCTGGCCGTAGCCATGGCATCCTGTTGTGCTCGAGTGAATCGTTCTTGCTTCGGTGTGGGATCCTGCTTCACAGCTTCGAATAGTTTCTCTAAATCTCCCTGTTGCACAGGTTTCAAATCCGCCCAGAACAGAGGCTTGATGGCCTCCCGGAGCCACCGATACAGTTCCACGGTCAGGTTTTGTGCTTCCGCGCGGACATTTTTATCGGCATGGCCAAAAACCTTGGGAAGCGCCTTCAAAGTTTGCTTCGGGTCGACGATCTTGCAGCCGTAGTTGTGATAAATGAGGGTCAAGGCGGCAAGACAGGCGGCGATCACCTTCGGTACTTTGTGTGATAGTATGGGTAGTAGCTCCTCGATCACCGGATCGGCCTTATCCAATTCGACGCATAATAAAAGAGCTTCCTGGGCGCTAGCTTTACCGGCCGGTCGTGTAGATGGCAGACCTTTCTCAGCGATTGGGCCAATCGTATATGAGCGGGACCTATAAATGGGAACTTTTGTCAGTGGATGCAGGGGTGGACCAAGAAGGCTGTCGCGACTGGGACCGGGGGTTGACGCACCTCGTGCAGGCCTGGGCTCCTCCGAATTTCAAAAAGGCACAGTATGCGGCAAGACCTTCAGACTGTGCGGCCACGTTGGAATCTGCAACTGCCCCTTTCCACAGGCTGGGGTCTTGTATGAATGGTACGAAGACCGGGTGTGATTCATCAGGAGTCTTTTCAAATTGCCCTTTTGCATCCTCGTATCCCTCCTTTCGGACTTTCCAGTTCTGCATATCGGTGTTAGAATTTCAGCGATCCTATCGATCCGACTTGTCATGCAGGAATGAGCGCACCTTGTGAGCGAACCGGTCGGGCAAGGGTAAGGAGGAGAAGTCCTCCGTGGCTTCAGCCATTCTGATGGGGGAAGAACGAGAACTATGAACGGGTTCTAGGAAGGAGAAGGAGTCAGCACGTTCTGTAGTGTCCGACCAGAAGTGCGCATGGCAGCAGAGGAGGTTCCGGAGAAGAGATCAAAGGTCCTGGAGTTGGTGTTGCGGGGGGTCGGGGTGTCTCGGGGTTCAGATGGTCGTACTGTGGGTTGATGCCCAAAGGGTATCAAAGAAAGAATCAATAAGACAACTAGAACATGAATCTCAGTCAAGTCAAAGGTGTAGGTATAATGACCAAGGTGGGGATAGTCGAAAGACACTGGAGTTAAAGAAAATAAACAGTTGAAGTTGAAGGAAAGTAAACAAAAGCCTTGGCGAAGATTGTTTTGTTTAAACCCCCGCGGTGGATCTCAACTTCTTCATATTTATCTTCTCTTTTCTTTCTTTCTTCTGGATCAAATCGTCAATTCGCCAATTCGTCAATTCTGGAAGTCCAAACTCCCCTTTCTTCGCCGACATCGCTCCCACTTTCCCCTCCATCGCAGTTTTGTGGACCAATTTGGTGCATGCGCATTTGGATAGGCGAGAACAGAAAGTACATATAACGCCATGAGTCAACTTCTCACGTCGCGGCAGGCGGAGGAGCTGTATGTGACCCGATCTGGTTCATTTAGGGGTGATCGCTGATGGTGTTTTGCGACAGACACAAAGGAATAATCGCCTACCTCACCTCTGTGAATTTACACCACAGCTCCGCCGCTTTACGAGAAGAACTAGGCGACTCGATTAGAGTCGACGATACCACACTAAAGAAATATGAAGGCCTCTTGGAGAAGAAATGGACGAGCGTAGTCCGGTTACAGAAAAAGGTGCGAAGACCAAGCATACCACAAGCCTTCCTCTTGTTAACCCGCTATTCCGGTATAGATTATGGATTTGGAAGCACGATGCGCTTCACTCCAGTCTGAGCTGGATACCGCAACTCCGACCTCTCTGAATCGCAAAAACCAAGACCCAGTCTCCTGGCTGCCTCGCGCACCAGCGCGCCATGACCTCGAATCGCACCGCTCGCCAGTATCGTGTCTCGCTTTCCATCCAATATTCTCTTCATTGGCCTCCGGCTCAGACGATACCACAATCAAGATCTGGGACTGGGAGTTGGGTGAACTAGAACGCACAATCAAAGGACATACCAGGGCAGTGTTGGACGTCGACTATGGAGGCCCCCGCGGAGGCACACTTCTTGCATCATGCTCGTCAGACCTGACGATAAAACTGTGGGACCCGGCTGACGAGTATAAGAACATCCGGACGCTACCAGGGCACGACCACAGTGTTTCAGCAGTTCGGTTCATTCCATCCGGAGCTGCGGGGTCTCCCATGTCAGGAAACCTGCTTGTCTCGGCTTCTCGCGATCTCACACTGCGCATATGGGATGTCACAACCGGATATTGTGTCAAATCCATGCAGGGCCATGGAGACTGGATTCGAGATGTTACACCGTCCCCAGATGGCCGGTTCCTCTTCTCTGGTGGAGATGACCGTGTTGCACGCCTGTGGGATATTTCATCTGGCGATACCAAATCAACATTCCTGGGCCATGAGCACTATATCGAGTGTGTGGCCTTCGCTCCGCCAACAAGCTACCCTCACTTTGCAGCTCTTGCGGGGCTAAAGAAGCCACCGCCAGCATCATCGTCCGCCGAGTTTGTGGCTACTGGTTCTCGCGATAAGACCATCCGTCTATGGGATACCCGCGGAAACTGCATCAAGACCCTTGTTGGCCACGACAACTGGGTCCGCTCATTGGTCTTCCATCCCGGTGGGAAATACCTTCTCTCAGTATCTGACGACAAGACTCTGCGGTGCTGGGATCTTACGCAAGAATGCAAGTGTGTGCGCACGATTGTGGCCCACGGCCACTTCATCAGTTCACTTCGGTGGGCGCCGCCTTTGGTTAAGGACGCTGGTGCAAATGAGGGCGCGAACGGTACCGAGGCTGCGTCTAACGGGGCGAAAGAAGACGCGACAAAGATGTCAATTCGATGTGTTCTGGCAACTGGCAGTGTTGATCTCAAGGTCCGGGTCTTCGCGGCATGACCTTCGATTTTAAGTTAGCACTGAGCGAGGAGCTGGGAGCACTGCGTTTCTCGCCAGGGTCATACTTCTAAGTTGAAGGGTTCAGGATTTGACGGGCACAATTTGCCTTTTCTGGGTAAAGGAGTTGGTTATTCTTCCGTGATACCAGTGACTTTCTTTTCTGTTTACAAATGATTAGGGGATTGAACTAGACGTCGTCTAGGAAAATTCCATGTTTACGATGTATACACTGTTGGTGTTTTTGTATTTTGATATTGATGGTCCGTCTCCTTCCTTTTCTCATACGTACTTTAGACCTACTTTTAGTTGGAAGATCCACCACAGGAATACAACACATCACAATGCCAATGCCAGTGAAAATAGATTGAAGCGGTATATAATACAGTACATAACCTCCGATATGCAACATAGAGGCCAAAGGACAAACCCGACAGTTCAAATACTGCCATAAAGAGCTAAACGTACACTTCTTCAGTAAAACCCAACAGTTCAGCGCTTAGTTAGCCTCTTTGACTCTCCTGCATCTTCTCATCCTCCGCGACTCTCTCCTGCACAATCCTCTTAACCTTCCCAACACGCTCATTCTCCGCATGAATCCGATGAATCAACTGCGCAGTAGAAAGCGCCTCCCCCTCCGGCACAGGAACACCGGCCTTAGCCGCCTCTTCCACAAGATCCACCTCACGACCAAGTCGTTTCGACTCACGACGCAGATACTTAGCCGCCCAGCGCTTCTCACGCTCAGCCTCCCGTTCCTCCTTCGACAACACAGCAGGACGGTCGGCAATGGCCTCGCCGAAAGGCGTGATGATGCGCTCGACGACGTGGTGCACGTTTCGGCTCTTGGGTGCGCCGGATGAGAACTCGATTATGTCGCCTTCGCGGAGGGAGTTGCGCGGGTCGGAGACTAGGTAGTGCGTTTCCTGCGGGTAGAACTTGCGGATGTGTCGGTCCCAGGATGTGTGGCGGTGGCAGACGCGCACGGTGCGGTCCATGCGGCCGACGGAGACTACGGTGCCGGTTTTCAGGGCGGAGGCGTAGTTGCGCAGGCGGGAAGGCGCTTGCGTTTCTGTGCCGGTGGTCTTGGGCTGTGTGGGGGTTGGGGTGGTTGTTGAGGCGTTGCGGAGCGTGGTGAGGTATGTGGTTGATTGGAGGATTGAAGGGCGTGTCAGAGACAGAGGTGTGGTGATCGAGGCGCGGAGAGGCATTGTTGCCCGGAGAAGGTGGCTTGGTGCCATTGTTGGTGGGGGAGCAGGGGGTTTGCTCGCCAATTGTAGTTAAACGGGATTGGAGAAGACGAGGAATTGGAGGTGGTCAAGCAGGTGGATGGTTTGTGGTAATGACCGCCCAAATGGATGCGAGCTTGCGGTGTTTGCAGTTTAAGGATTTCGAGAATTTCTCGGGGAAGCATGTTTGCACTGTTTGCACTCTAGTATAAGACATCGACTTGGATGGACTTAGGAGTAACTGGGCAACTTGATAGCAATATCCTCATATTTAAAAAGTATACATTGCAGCTCAACTGCTTATTGTTCAAGTCTTTAGAGTGTCAATTCACCTAAGCGGATTTCACAACTCTGTCCCATCCGCTACCTCCTATTACAATACAGTTGGACAATAACTATGAGCCAATCTACCCGTTTCCTATGTCTGGCCTAGAAGGAAACCCAACCTGTATACAGTAATCAAATTTTAAAAAATAAAAAAGGAAAGCAGAAACCAACAAGAAGCCTCTAAGAAAATACATTTCGCCTCATCCATGTTCGTGAAGGCCATCTAAGTTTCATTTGAAAGACCCGTTCCGACTGCAGAGCACCTGGAAACAGGGAAAAACATGTCTCGGAAGAGAAACATCAAAGATTATTACGCGTTTTGTGTCGTAGGTGGCACATCGCCTCCGTTTGAATCTGCTTCCGCCAATTTCTTGGCTTGGAACTTATCAGCAGAGTGAGCTGATATCCGGGTGAGTTCGGTGACGAAGGATTGGCCCCAGAATGCGCTAGAAAATGGTCAGTCGGAAACGAAATACGAAAACAGGAGACGACCTGGTTGGCAGGGTGACAGGGAAACGTACCTGGTGTACTTGGACACGTATCTGTCCAGCTTAGCAAAATTGAGCGCCCGCTGTTCATCGCTCATGGTCACCGCTTCCTGGTAGGCGCCTGCCAGTTCTTCCGTGTTCCAGGGGTTCACGATAATGCTGCCGTTCAGACTCTGAGCTGCTCCGGCGAATTCGGAAAGCACCAGAACACCGTGGCGCTTCTGTTGGGTAGCGATGTACTCGTAGGCCACCAGATTCATACCGTCACGGGTAGATGAGACAATGCAGGCATCCGATACGGCGTAGAGAGCAATGAGTTCGTCAAAGTTGACGGACTTGTGCAGGAAGTGAATAGGCTGGAACTCGACCGTACCTTGAAGGAGGATTAGCGTTGCTCGGAACACCAAACGACGATACATACCGAACTTTCCATTAATCCGACCCACCAGCTCGTTCACCACGGCCCTCAAATTCTGGTACTCCTCGACATCCTGTCGACTGGGAACGGCGACTTGTACAAGCACGACCTTCCCAACCCATTCTGGGTGGTCGCTGAGGAACACTTCGAGCGCGTGCAGCTTCTGGGGCACGCCCTTGATGTAATCAAGACGGTCGACGCCGACCATCAGCTTCACACCCTGGAACTTCTGCTCTAGCATGGCAATGCGCTTCTGGACCTTCTCCTTCTTCAATCCTTCCTTGAACTTCTCAGGATCAATACCAATGGGGAAAGCTCCGCATGTGATAATCTTGCCCTGGAACTCAATGCCGTTGGGCGTAGTTGCAAGACCCCTAATCTGGTTAGATATAAACTCCAAGCGGTACGGGGCATACTAACAGTAGACGCGAGCAACTGCTCAGGAAATGGCGCGTGTAATCGTAAGTGTGGAAGCCAATCAGGTCGCAATGCAGGACACCCAAGAGCAGTTCATTCCGCACGGGAAGGATCCGGTAGATCTCGCTGCTAGGGAACGGTGTATGTAAGAAGAAACCGATCTTCACGTTCTTCTTGGTACTGCCAATTTCCTCGCGGAGCATCTCCGGAAGCAGCATCAGGTGGTAGTCGTGAACCCAAATCAGGTCGCCATCCTGTACTTCCTTGCAGATAGCCTTTGCGAAAAGACGGTTTGCTTCCTTGTAAGCTTCCCAGGCGGATTCGTCGAAGGTGATCTCGCCAGGGTGGTAATGGAACAGAGGCCAGAGGATGGAGTCTATCCGAAAGAACAAAGTATTAGTGTACATTCCAAGTGTTTCGCAGGAAGGAGCAACTGACTGGAGAACCCATTGTAGTGTCGATCTGCCAGGTCATCGTCAATGAAGACCGGTACAGCGCCGTATTCTTCCTTGAGGCGCTGCTTCACGACGGGGATCTCGGCCTCGGGAACCTCCAGACCGGGCCAGCCGTACCACTGGAAGGTGGTTGATTTTGAAAGGCCACTCAGACCACTGACCAAACCTCCTGAAGACATTGAGAAATCATATTTTCCATCATCGGACCGCTTGATGGTGATCGGCAGACGGTTCGACACTAGAAGCAGGCGAGCTTCATTCTTGGGCTCGATGGAAGGCATGATGGATCGGATGCCGGGGGAAAATGGAGGATGAGATTATATGGATTAAAATAATGGGTTTGAGAGTAGGCAAGGCAAGCTGGACTCCTATAGTTCCGAGAGGACATGCGATTAGAGTCAATTTCGTAGATGGGGAAACTGGAGATCATGACGATTATGAACCAACCTTTGGAACAAGTGGATATTCACTCCGAATGAGCACCAGACTAGCAATCTATCTCCATAGGTAGATAACAGCTAGCAGTAATACCAAATTAAAAAAAAGAGTCGAGTGTGAAGAGAGGGAAAAAAAGGGCAAAAGGTGAGAAGGCAAAGCGGGGGACCGGAATGCGAACGTCACTCTTCCCTGGAATTGCTGGAACGACCGGTGGGCCTCAATATCGCTCTCATGAGTGTGTAGAAAACAAGTAGGGAAAAAATTATAAGAACCAAGAACCAAGGAAAAAAGAATATTTCTATTTCTTTCTATTCTGCTTGGATTTGATAGAGGGATGTCGTCAGATCTTTTCCTAGACAGGTTTTGATCATTCTGACTCCGCATCTGGACAACCAGATCGTGCAACAATCCATAGTCAAGGAAGTCAGATGATCAAAGCACAATATGGATGTTTTAAGGTGTCGGATATCTTTTCCAAGTCTTTTAGATCTATATAACTTACAGAGCCGACCTTTCACTCGCAAGACTCCATTTTCCCGAATCCGACTCATGCACTGTGCGCCCCTCATCCTCAAGCTTCATCAACACCTGTAATACACCATGCGAAGCAGGTAAATGCAAAGACTCCGGAACATCGCGGTAGATCTGCTTGACCAACTCAATAGGCGTCCAGGCTTGCTTGTGTACCGGCGAGGACTCGCCAGCCGCGACATCAAGCTTTCCAAATCGCAACACGCGCAGGACCTCATCTTCCCGCTGCTGTCGATGCTTGATGTACTCGGTGATCCGCGCGCCGGCATTCTCCATCACCGCCCCGTGTCCGGGGTAGCCCCGGCCTGAGGATACGCGGTCGCGCATCCGGTGCAGACTGTTGAGGTAGGTTTTGAGATCTTCGAAGACGGCTGTGCCGTGGCCTAGGACGTCTGTTCATTTTAGTCAGATATGTTTCTCGAAAGGACCTTGTATATCATGTGCTATCGGTGGAAGGGAAGGGTTGGGTTAAAAGAACCGCACTTACTATCACCCGTGAACATAGCATCCTCCTCCTCGAGCATGAATACCATATGATCAACGGTATGGCCAGGCGTATGGAATGCTGTAAGAGTAGCACCCTCAACGGAGAACACCTGACCCTCATGGATATCTGTCTGAGCGGAATCAGGCTGGTGCTTGAAGATCTGAGCCTGAGGGCAGAGCTTGAGCAGATCTGGCAACCCGCTGACATGGTCGCCGTGCCAATGTGTCAGGAGAGCTTGGTGTACTGTTGCTTTTTCTTGCGAAAGCACGGATTGAAGATTTGCTGCCCATGCGGGCATGCCTTCACCTGTGTCTATTAAGATTCGCCGGTGGCCGCGGCCAATTAAGTATGTGTTTGTGCCTGGATGTGTGGTTAGAATATGTTCTGAGTGGATGGAGTATGATGCTTACCTTGGAGTGTGAACTGTATCGCAGAGCGTGCTATTGATTAGTTCGTCCTGGTATAGTGACATCATGGCATCTATGTACTCACCTTCCCCGGATTTCCACCTAGAATCCTTACGACCGAGGCGCTGAGGCGCTCCACTTCTGGGAGCTGGACGAGCTGAGTCGTCATTCTCAAGATAGGGTGGGAATAGAGATAAAAAATAGGAGATCCTCAATAACCTCGTCCTTATATCCGGGTCCGGAAGTGCAAATCAGTGGTCAACTGGTGGTTGGGTTATCATTCAAAATGCTGTTGGCCTGTTCGATGCGGGTAGATGGTGTGTAATGAGATGTATAGGTGAACCTGGAAGTATATTAAAGCGCCAAACTTGTCGGACACTATGACGGAATAAGATGATCTGATGGCGTCCAATTCGATCTTATACTGAAGTCCAACAAACGCGGGGCAGAAAATGTGCCTCGGTAGCTTATCTCAGCTTTTGATATGTCCGAGGTGTAAACGGTATCTCTGTCGGACGTTCTCTCTCTACTTATGCCGGACGTGGTTGAAATACGTACATTGGTATGAATCTACGACCTAGGAGAGGAACAATTTGAAAACAAAAAGAAATTGTGTATGCATGCCATTCTTAACATACAAAAACAGTGATGTAAAAATCAAAAAGAGTATATCCATTGGTCCCACCCAGATATCGGGAATCAACGCAAGGCCGAGAAATCAGGCCTACAAAAACACAAGTTCATTCATAATTTTTCCCAAGAGCGCAACTCCTCGTATCCTGCTCGCGAAAGGGACATGGGCAATAGACAACCAAGTTAATGGTCGCCGTGTCACACCGTGGTTTTCAGAAGCATGTATCTGAATTGTTCAACACACAAGAGAACGTAGTTTACACAGGTGTTTCGGTTATAACCGAAACACTTGAAGGTTTTATTGGGGAGTCATGACAGAAGAAAGGCAGTTTAAGCCTTGCGGGCCATGGTGTTGAGGGCAGAGCCATCGTGGAACCACTCAATCTGGGACTCGTTGAAAGTGTGGCTGAGGGAGACGTCGAAGGCGGCACCACCGTCCTTGGGGTGGACACGGAGGGTCATGGGCTTGCCAACCTCGAGCTGAGTGCAGAGGAGGTCGACCTTGTCCTCGGGGCGGATCTTGTCATAGTCGGCGGGGTCGCTGAAGGTCAGAGGAAGCATACCCTGCTTCTTCAAGTTGGTCTCGTGGATACGAGCGAAGGAGCGGGTGATGATGGCGAGACCACCGAGGTGACGGGGCTCGAGAGCGGCGTGCTCACGGGAAGAGCCCTCACCGTAGTTCCAGTCACCAATGACAACCCACTTGACGCCACGAGCCTTGTAGTCACGGGCAGTGGCGGGGACGGCATCGTACTCCTTGGTGAAGCAGTTCTTGACCTTGTTGGCCTCACCGTTCTCCTCGTTGGTGGCACCGATCAACATGTTGTTGGAGATGTTGTCCAAGTGGCCACGGTACTTCAACCAAGGGCCAGCCATGGAGATGTGGTCAGTGGTGGTCTTACCCTTGCACTTGATCAGAATAGGGATGTCCGTGGCATCCTTGCCATCCCAGGCCTTGAAGCCCTCGAGGATCTGGAGACGATCGGAGGAGGGGGAGACAGCAACGCTCACAGCGGAGCGATCAGCGGGGGAGCCTGGTAGGTGTCACGGCCAGCATCGTAGCCGCGAGTGGGGAGGCCGTCACCGGTGGGAGGCTTGAGCTTGAACTCCTTGCCATCCTTGTCCTTGAGGGTGTCGGTGATGGGGTTGAAGTTGAGAGTACCGGCAACGGTCATAGCGACGACCAGATCGGGAGAGGCAACGAACGCGTGGGTGGCGGGGTTGGCGTCGTTACGGCCAGTGAAGTTACGGTTGTAGGAGGAGATGATGGAGTTAGCCTCACCCTTCTTCACGTCCTGGCGGTCCCACTGACCAATGCAAGGTCCACAGGCGTTGGCAAGGATGACACCGCCGTACTCCTCGAGGGTCTCGAGCTGTCCGTCACGCTCGATAGTAGCGCGAATCTGTTCGGAACCGGGGGTGACGGTGAACAGAGACTTAGACTTGAGACCGTGGTCAAGAGCGTCACGGGCAATGGAAGCAGCACGGGACATATCCTCGTACGAGGAGTTAGTGCAAGAGCCGATCAGGCCGACCTTGAGCTCCTCGGGCCACTTGTTGGTCTTAACAGCCTCCTTGAACTGGGAGATAGGAGTGGCGAGATCGGGGGTGAAGGGACCGTTAATGTGGGGCTCAAGCTCGTCGAGGTTGATCTCAACGAGCTGATCGTACTGAGCACCCTCATCCTCACGGAGGGAAGCAGCGTACTCGCGAGAGAAGTCACCAATGTGCTGACGCTTAGTGGCCTTCAGGTAGTCGTACATGCGGTCATTGAAGGGGAAGATAGAGGTGGTAGCACCAATCTCAGCACCCATGTTACAGATGGTACCCATACCAGTGCAAGACAGGGACTCAACACCGGGACCGTGGTACTCAATGATGGCACCGGTACCACCCTTGACGGTGAGGAGACCGGCGACCTTCAGGATGATATCCTTAGGGGAGGTCCAGCCAGACATCTGACCAGTGAGGCGGACACCAATAACGTTAGGGGCCTTCAGCTCCCAAGGGAGACCAGCCATAACATCGACGGCATCAGCGCCACCGACACCAATAGCGGCGGTAGCGAGACCACCAGCGTTGGGGGTGTGAGAGTCAGTACCGATGATCAGACCACCGGGGAAGGCGTAGTTCTCAAGAACAATCTGGTGAATGATACCGGAACCGGGCTTCCAGAAACCGATGTCGTACTTGGCAGTAGAGGAGGCAAGGAAGTCGTAGACCTCCTTGTTGATCTCGTTGGCGCGGGCAAGATCCTTCTCACCTCCAACCTGGGCCTCAATCAAGTGGTCACAGTGGACGGTGGTGGGGGTCTGGACGCGGTCCATGCCAGCGGACATGAACTGCAGAATAGCCATCTGGGCAGTGGCATCCTGGCAAGCAACACGGTCGGGGCGCAGCTTGAGGTAAGAGACACCACGCTGGATGTCCTGGCCGTGAGGGTCGTCAAGGTGAGAGTAGAGGACCTTCTCGGAGTAAGTGAGAGGACGCTGCAGACGGGAACGGACGATGGCGAGGTTCTCGGACATCTTCTTGTAGTTGATGTAGTGACCCTGAGATGTAATACGTCAGTCGCTATTGCTTGGAATCGTGCTCGACGCCCGTTTTTCGAGGCGTTAGGCTGGAAGCCACTCACAGTTTCCTGGTTGGTCATCTCGACCTTCTTGTCGAGGGGGTCATTGACGGTAGCGAAGGCCCGGGTTCCGCTAAGCTATACATTGAAAAGTCAGTAACTGCAGGTCTAAGCTATGTCTGAGCTATCATGCACGCCGGCATATGTGCCACGCCACGTGTAGTTAAAGCTCGGCAATGAGGTCGCTGCTTACAAGACGGAACTTGGGGGCCTATAGTTGAAACACAAGTTAGTTTTCCATTCATCCAAGAGACTGGCACCTAGGTAGATCGCCATGTGGCAACGGTGAGCCGAGGGAGAAACGTACCAGCGCACCGGCGCGCGCAAGGCGGGTGGAGATCATGATGGAAGCTCTATGAGATGGGATTGCACATCCAAGAGCTAGTAACCACCTTCACCAAAGTATGTATGAGAGTGGAGAGTTGAATGAGAGAGGAAGAGATCAAAAAGGAAGAAGAGGACGAAAGCTTGGTTTTGAGTGGGAGAAAGATTCTACGGGGACCGGGAGTAGAGCCGTAACCGCTGTTACCACGGCGATACAATACGCTGGTATTGGACTAAGCTTGCCGCATGCGACGGCAAGAAGGGCTGGGCAATTTGATAGACGCTGCTTATGGCCGAGAATTCTCAAAGATTTACTCAAGGTCTATTATGATAGAGGACGAGTTGTAAGAGGAATATACCCCGGATTCTTTTTCTATTCATGTTCTCTTCCCATTTGAACTTCCAATATCCAACATCTCCCTTTGTGTTCACTTTGGGATGGAACGGGAACGTAACACCGATACAAGGCATGTGACGGGTATAACTCGGCCACCAATCACGGAGTTTCCAATTACAAGACCCCTTTCGCCCAGTTCTCCCGTTTCGGACAAAAGGGCTGACTTGGAAAGGTCAATGTGTTTTCATGTAACTCTCTCGGCCTGTACCCCGTGCTACCGTTAAAGGGCAGCTGGTGGCATGTGGATTTGGTGGGTTTCGTAAGTATGAACCCAGCCAACAGGCGACATGTGTTTACTATATCTAGTTCATGATGCTATATGATGTTATACAAGCGGAGAGCCTTTTTAAAAACAATATTGCCATCATTATATCCTACATATACTATATTCTATAGCTGCATCTATCTTTTATATAACTCGAAATTGTATTAAACTTGAATTGGATAGCTGGAACAACATACCGCATGCAAACGTCATTAAATACATGGGTGTACGGTGACGAAATGCAACTGAGCCGAGGTGAGCCGAATGGCAATCCCGCATCGCCGCCAAGGTGCCGTGTCTGTTCACCAGCCAATCACCGCTCAGGCGTTTCAATCGCTGCCCGTGACCCACAATCGGCGGAAATTTCATCTCAAACACTTGCTATTGTCCATAGCCTCTTTGACCCGCTTTCCTCCACCGTTCACTCCGGAAATCGGTGATAAGCAATTTTCGTTTCCTTGCATCTATTTTGATATTCGGCTCTAGCTCCGAGGTATTTCGGCTATCAGGAACAATGGGTGCTCTCAGAAGAGTCAAGAACAAGCGCCGCACCAGGTATGTCTTCTCTAGGGGTTATATCTGTACCTATTGTTGGCGCTGACTGCTAACACACTCACAGAGACTATGATCAAGTCGTCGCGGATATCAAAACTCCCCGTCACCTCCAGCAGTACAAGGACTCGAAGGATGTGGAGGATCTGCCTGGGCTAGGCAAATTCTACTGCACAGAGTGCTCCAAATGGTTTGAGAGCGACTACAACCTCAAGGCACATACCAAGGGCAAGAACCACAAGCGGAGGTGAGTGTATTCCGACATGTCTTTTGTCGCATTCTCTGACCAGCTGCGCCTTATTTAGACTCCGTATCCTGCGTGAGGAGCCTCACAGCCAATTGCTTGCCGAGCGTGCGATCGGACTGGGACTTGTCGACAACGGCAAGCGCGAAGAGAACTCCGACGAGATGAAGGAGTGAATCGAAGCTTGAGCTTCGCCTTCCGGGATCAAAACCAGACCTTTGCTACGCGACCACGATATTCTTTCCAGCAAATCGACATACGCAAATCGACATACAAAAGTTTCCAGGATAATACATCTAGACCTATTCTGATGTTGACTTCCTCTTCCGTACATGCATATCGGTGGAGTCTCACGTGAAGCAATTTTTTTTATATTGCCGATACTCGCCGGGTTTTCGCTCTTCCGGTTTGCGGGTGACTCGAAACCGCCGAACATCGGCAAAAACGGCATCTGGGGCGAAATTTACCCCCTTACTAGCAATACTACCGAGTAATTCCAATAGAAATCCCTCAATACCAAATAGAATCTAACCTAACTCGGCTTTCGGTATGCGTAGCTCGGCTTCCAATGTTTTGATATGTTCCAGATCTTCTATACGCTTAATGGCTGGGTTGAACATATTTACAGTCCCGTTGTGGCCTCTTGGGATTTCACTTGTGCGTCCCAGGAATGATTAAAGCTCTTCATCAACCATTCATATGCCGCCCACTTTATCAGATGTTAGATGTTTAATCGATTATGATAGCAACATGGAGAACCTTGGAAAACATACCTGAGCGGCATTCACAATGAACGCCCTGACACTGCAGACTCCAAGGCCACGATAGAATGCCTTGATACCCTCTGCACGATATGTATCTTTCGCAATCTGGAAAGAACTTAGCGTTTGGCGTGATCGCAGTAGAGATTGGCTTTCAGTTGCCCTGGGCGAATGATCTGCAATTGTCTGTGCCTGCAGTCTTGTCTTGATCATATCCAAAGGAAACACCGAGCCCCAAGTAACAATGCCAGCAATGCCACCGCAAAGCAGAATCTTCATAGCGGCCTGGTGTGAGCCATCATCATCAGAGGTCATAAACCGTTTGCAAAGTTCGTAGGACCAGAAACTGCGCTACGTTAGCACTGAATCCCTCAAATGATACACTGGGGTATCTGGGGGTGGCGTGTGAGTTCCATACTAGAATCCATAGCCAATTGAATCTCTGGCGCTAGTAATCCCGCCCCCAAAGTATAAACCCCTCCAACCGCGCGTTCGGAAGATATCCTTGGCGACCGCCCACGAGGAGACTTCTGGCCGGCGATCCAGCTGTGCCCGACACTTGATGAACTCCGTTGGGGATGAGATGGTCCAACTAGCCAGTCCGCCTGCGGCACCGGCCAGCCAGATCTTGTAAGGCGAGACCCCCACGGGATTGGTGGGATCCGTTACGGACCCGTCCAATGCTGCTAAGGATCGGTTGTATGCAACAAAAAGAATAGCATTGAGCGCTCCATAGCCTAAGATCGGAGCAGCTGCGCCTATAACGATATCAATTGACTGCTATTGGTGTCGAATCAGTGTAACACAGACCTCGAACGAGAGAGCTTGCTTTTTCAAACCGGCTCAGATGTGCGGGCGATGCATCTGCATGTGCGTTTCCTGCTTGCAGCCGGACTTTGACAACATCGAGGGGATTACCGATGATGATTCCAATGGCTCCGCTGATGTAGCCAGCCCAGAAGTCTGCGGCCATGAGATCTCAGCTCTAAGGCCCAGATTGGAGATAATTGACGCAAATGTCGATTCGAAGCTCCCCAGATTTCCATAGTGGGGTGACCCCTCACGTGCGCGATTGATTACCAGTATGTGGTCCCGAGCGGTTGCTAGGGTCTAGTATATATACCACTACAGCTACGATCGGACGTTACGATTGTTGCTATGATCTTTTAGCCGAGTGGTAGAATGCATCTTATAAATCACATTAGAAGTACTCCGCACCTACCAAGGTACCTAAGTTAGCGCGAGAATTACACACCTAAACAACAACCTCCAAGGGAAATACGACTATTTCCCTGCATTTCAGTCTATACCAACCAGCCGGTACACCTTAGCCTTATTTGATGCCAAATAGAAGTCAACATGGATTTCAATCTTGGCAATAATATACCGGAATGATCAAGGCACGGATGCAGCATGATTGGACGCCAAATTTCTCAATTGTAGGAACATCCATTAGCGAGCCTGTAACTTGGATTATTAGTAGATCCAGAACAATACTGTACTTCCAGCAATGGGTTCTAGGAAATGGCAAAAGCAAAGAATTCAGTGAATGTGACAGGGGCGTACCAAATCTGAGATGACAATAGTTACCTTCTTTCTAAATATTTACAGACCTGCCTCTGTCTCACACCTCTTATCCTCACCCACCCTTCACTTCACCATCATCCTTACATCTTTTGCACTGCTTTTAACATCAATATTACCACTGCTTCATCAATATGACCGACGAAGTGAGAATCAGCCCCCCCCACCTTGCCTTCCAACGAGCCCCCCTTGCCGACTCCACTTAGCCCTGCTGAAACCGAACCGATGTTATGGTCTCAAATCCCAAAGGGTTTCGAATAGACGCCTTGGGGCCAAAACACGGGCGCGGAGGATTAAAGCACATGGAGATAAAGATTCTGGATAAACACAAAAATTTGCTTTCTATCACCTATCTGCCGAGAAATGAGGCCAGAAATGAGGCCAGAAATGAGGCCGAGTTGCTCAGTCACACATCATCGTCTCCAGATCCGATGCCAGTCATACCCTCAATCCACGTTGACCACTATGTCGCGGCATTCAGATATGTCCGATGACTCGGACTCCCCCGACGTCAAGTGCTTCCAAGAACTACCTGATGACGCATATGAAGCCATCGGGTCGGAGGCCCTTTCGCTCCTTCCATAGACACTCCTTCCCTAAATGGTATCAACCATTCACTCTTTGGTATGCATAGCGTCTCCCCCACCAAAGCAACCTTTCCTCTTTCATCACGTCTCCCAGTTTGACATCGGCTCATCTCAACCTTAAACATTGCCAAGAAGACGTCATACTTTTTCTCTCATTGATAATTTTACTGAATCAAGATGGAACCTGATTTGGATTTCCCTGGACAACCGATCCTGATACCTTACCTGTTTTGAGGCGTTCTACACCCATTCCGTCTGTGAATCCCCCTGCTAGCGTATAGCCTCAGGGGAGGCTGATCTATGTGCGGCTTCCTCGGTTTCTGCTTATTGCCGAATCTCTCATTGATGCATGCTCCGAATGCATGCACAACAGCTGGTGGATATTCCTCTTCCAATGTGAGGTGAGCTGCATAGTCTATATCTAGCCTTGGCCTCCGAGATCTGGATCCTGAAATGATATTTGCAGTGTCACTCCCCCAACAAGTCTCGGCAGACGGCATGGTGGATGACGGGACTAGCAATGAGCTATCTCTCACTTTGCTCTCACTCTCACTTTGCTCTCACCCTTGACCTCAGCATGGATCAACTAGCACTCCCGCCTGTGTCAGTCATGCCCTCTCTCATGACAGCTTTACCCACTGATGCTGTCGTTCGTGTATTCAAACGCCTCCAACACGTCAAGCTCGAAGCTGAAACGATCGTGCAAAAGTTCGAACAAGATGCACAATACAGCGGAAATCAGTTCTTGGTGCTCCTCAAGTTACCCCCACAAATGGCCGAACGACTCTTCAATGACCATCGTTGCCTCGAAGGGATCGACTACCGCTTCGAGTTCGAAGGTGACATTGGTGTTCTGCGTTTGGTGCCTGGGTACAAACACGAGTACACAACGACCGGCCTGCTAATTCAAATCGGTGTTATACAGTGTCTATCATTGAGAACCGTCTTCACCTTCAAGACTTCATTTTTTGACCAGTGAAAAGCTGGCTGGATCCTTATCCTTATCTTCAATTTTGACCGGCTAAAAGCTGGCCGGGTCTTCATCTTCATGTTTATATTTATATTGATCTTTAAACTCCATTTGTTTTCATCGCCCTAACTGACGATGACAGCACCGCTTAGACTATCGGCAAACGCAGGAGGAGGTGATCATCAAATCTGGATTACAGGATGCATCCTATGTCTATTTGCCGATGAAAACGGGTTACAAATGTCCAGATATCACAAGAAACTCGGACGACAAGGATGTACGAGATCTGGGATCATATGACAAACCCTCAGTATCAAAGGAAGAAGCCTCAGCGTTTATGGAAGACATTGGCAAGTTGGGATGGCTGGCCGACAAATCGAAACCTGACATTGCAGTAGCTGTTAACAAGCTAACAACGACGAACCTCTGCAGCTAGGCGAGAAGACATTGAAGCGCTGAAGCAGCTTATTCGTTACCTAAAAGGGACGAAGAACCTCGGGGTCTTGCTCGGGAAGTCAAATGACAACCTTGTTGGCTATGTGGATGCATCCTACCAAGATTGCGAAGATAGGAAGAGCATCGAAGCCTATATCTTCTTCTATGCTAGATCACCAATAAGCTGGAATTCCCGAAAAGAGGAAATCGTTGCCAGAAGCAGCACGTCAGCGGAATACGTGGCAATGGATGGAGCTATGCGGGAAGGAATGTGGCTTCACAAGGTGATGGTTCAAAAGGGCATCCGGCAAGAAGAAGACCTCCCAATCACAATTTTCACCGACAGCGACAACGCCTTTACGATCATAAAAAGGACAATTACGCTAAAGCTACGAAATGGCTCGATGCGCGGTACCATTTTGTCCGTCATGCAGTCAGATCCGGAACTGCCTCCTTTGTGCTGATCCCAAGCGAGGAAAATATTGCTGACGCACTAACAAAACCGCTAGGAAGAGAGCGTTTTGAGAAGATGAGAAAACTCATGATATACAGTGAAAATTGAGGTTTGCATACATTGAAACCTACATGGGAAAAGGACATGGAAAAGGACAAAAATAGATGAAAAGAAGGATTAAAAACTAATAAAAATAAGCAGTTTTTACTATGACAGCCGGAATGGGGTCATGGTTTCTGCTTTGCTTTCGGGTTGGGCCCAACGGGGGTGTGTTGTGGTAAAGACCCCACATGTGGGTCTAGGCCCCCACCCTCTGGTAGTACGTAGATAGTTGTAGTGGGAGCTTGCTTCCTCCCTTCCCAATTCAACTCTCTCCTCTCTGTTTCTCTGAGCCTACAACCTGTAGTCTCACCACTTTTGTTTAGTCAATGTCAACGCCTGGAACAAAAGCTACAGCCCTCATTGGCCCCTAGGAAATAAGCCATGCGTTCGCTACCATACTGATCATTGGTGCCTACACATTTCTCACTGGCTTTTGGCAAATAAGTACTATTGGCCGTCACAAGGACTGCACAGACCGCCGTTTTCCAGCTGAAAAAGCGGTGGACCCTGAGACCGCAGGTTCATACCATGACAGACCCTCTTAATGAGGCACCTGGTCTACCTTTCCACATCTGTGCCAAAGAATAACTCGCCTTTCCGCCCCATGACTACGAGGTGAGTGCTATCTGCTCTTGGTATACCTCAACGATTGACAGTGCGAAGTGCATTTAAGCATGCCGACTCCGCCAATTCCTAATCAGAGACTGGAGATACTGGAGAAGGCCGAGAGCTACGAAGACTCAGATGAAGGTTACCAGTTCGCAGGTACTCTCGTTTTATACCGGTTAAATGGCATTTTGTACCACGGGAGGCTGAAAGGCCGCTCCTCTTCGCCTTCGGATATCAATGCAGACGACATTATGAATGTCAAGCAGATTCCTACCTCGGCCTATAACCCCAACTATTCTATCGAATTTACGCTAGCGCCTGAAAATCTGCTCAACAGCTGTTACATCAAAAAGCCTCAATTGCTTAGTTACGACCGGGTTAGTGAAGGGCCTCAACCCAATTTGATTGCAGAGGATGTCCTAAAGGAGGCAAGGGTATACGAAGTCTTGATGCAGCACCCACATCCTAACATTGCTACCTCTCTCGGTTGTCAAGTTTCTGACGGCAGAATTACGGGCCTTTGCCTTGAGAAGTACCCTCGCACGCTTATGAAAGAAGTCAACCCAGGCGCCCTTATGAAGAGAGCACTAAGAAACACGCGGGAAGTGAGCGAGGACTATAGTCGTGTTCTTATAGACGTCGAAAGCGGTCTCTATCATCTTCACTCGCTGGGTTTAGTTCATAACGACCTCAATCCCAGCAATATAATGGTGGCCGATGATAGGGCAGTCATTATCGATTTTGGATCTTGCCGGAAGACTGGAGAAAGCCTCGAATATGTCGGCCGTACTTATGAATGGCATGATGAAAAGATACAGCAATCTCTTCCCGAGAATGACCTGACTGCCTTGGAGGAGATTCGCATTTGGCTTGGTCTTAGTTTGGGAGTTTTTCAATTTGATGTCTAGTGTTATACTTTATATCTACAAATACATGTTATTGCGCTCTTAAAGTTCTGATCAAGCCATTGTCACTAAGTCCACCTATCTATATCAGGAGAGGTTCAAAATAGAAGAGTCCGCCACATCGTTTTCATTGATCCAACCCCTTGCGAGGCCCAGGTTCTGCATCGCGTTGATGTCATAACGCACACGGTCCCGCACCTCCCTCAGACGGGCGAAAACGTCATTGAACTAGTCACTATCTTCACCGCGATAGATCGCCGGCCAGTCAAGCGGGGTCGCGTACAACTCCTTATCGAAGGACGGCCCCGAGCGGGGAGTGGTATACGACGCACTAGGGGGAGCGGGAGTATTCTTAGCTTTCTTTTCCTTCTCCCCCACCCCCCCCTTGTCGGCGATATCGGTAGCTAGACGCTTCTTCGTGGACTTAGACCGAGTCTTAGGGCCCTTAGCGGTCTTGACCGGGGTTGCGGGAACGGAAGTAGCCTTACTTTTCCCTTTGCCCTTGCTAATAGTAGCCGCCGAAGCGTCACCGGGCACGACTGCCTTCCCCTTGCCTTTGTCGGCCTTCTTACGAGCCAACAGCTGATTCAATCTCATCTCGCTGCGCAAGCAGGTATGGCCAGAACTCCTCCTGCGTTTGCCGATAGTCTAAGCGGTGCTGTCATCGTCAGTTAGGGCGATGAAAACAAATGGAGTTTAAAGATCAATATAAATATAAACATGAAGATGAAAACCCGGCCAGCTTTTAGCCGGTCAAAATTGAAGATAAGGATAAGGATCCAGCCAGCTTTTCACTGGTCAAAAAATGAAGTCTTGAAGGTGAAGACGGTTCTCAATGATAGACACTGTATAACACCGATTTGAATTCTGTCGGCACACAGGCTGGTTTGCACACAGGCGGTTTTGAAATTTTCGCACACAGCTGGCCTCGCACAGAGGCGACTTTGGAAGAAGTGAGATATAGCCTTTTACTATTCTCCACCATAAAATTACCAGCGAGGCCCCGATGCAGGGGGAAGCTCGTCAGCCGGCTTAGATCTTGATGAATCTAGCAGAAGGGGAAAAATGAGGGCCTCATAATCTGTTGAGGCTACGAAGCAAGAGAGATAGATGGAAAAACGTGAAGAAAAAGAGAGGTGATGATGTATCTATGAAAAGGAGGCGGTATATAAGCCGGCGACAAACGAGACAAACTAGGTGAATGCTCACTGCATACAGAGAGCTCAGTCTGCTCATAGAGACAGACGCATACCGTGCATGCATTGCATGTATGCATGTCTTGCCTGCTAACTAGCAATTTTCGCAGCCTTTAGGTTGTTATTTAGGTGCATATACAGAATGCACGTGACTTCCTAAAAATAACGCCCCACGTGGAGCTCGGACCACCATACCCCATTGGGCGGTCAGTTATTGTGGGACGCGGCAGTTTGGTGTTTTGGGAGCCTCAACGTAACGCGCGACGCGTCGACAACTCGCACCTGCCTCAACTTTGGAATCATTGTACAGCAGGCGCTTGGTGTATTTGGATATTTGTTTCATATATTTTGGACCCAATGTAAGTCCTCGACTTAATCATTTTCTACTTTTGATACTGACATGCCTGGAAGGTATCGACAACGCCCGGCCGGCGGCGACAACAACAGCGTCAAGACTCCCTTACAACCGAAATCCGTGAACTCCCAGAACTCGATCGACCGACTTGTAAGACCATTCAAATGTCCAGGGAGCGCAACACCCACTCGTGCGTCTGAAAAGCCATCAAGAAAGAGAAGGAAGGTCAACTATGCCAATGCCGATGGAAGCGTGGAAGATGGAGAGAAGCCATACACGAATGATGACCGCCTCGCTTTGGAAACAAGAGAGGCCAACAAATTCCCCGCCTACAAACCAAAGGACAAAGAGGTGGCGTTCAGGCAACGATTTCAGGTTCCGTTCCTCAATAAAGCCACCGGCGAGTACAGTTCTGGTCGGGTGGCTCCGACACTGGGAATGCGACGAGGCGCGACATTTGTGGTAAAGCCACTACATGACCCTAGTGGAGAATTTGCGATTGTTTTATACGACCCTACGGTAGACGACGTCGCCGAGGAACCTGCGCCCGAAAACCAGGAGGCACCGACGGAGGACACGCCAAAATTGGATGAGCCAATTGTGCATAAGAGTCTAGCAGACATTCTGGGGCTCAAAAAGAATGTGGAAGATAGGCCAAAGGTGCCTGTTGTGATTGATCCGAGACTGTCCAAAGTGCTTCGGCCACATCAAGTCGAGGGTGTGAAGGTATTGCGCCCCGAGGTACGCTGTGTTGTGGGAGTAAAACTGACATTACGCTTACGCATAGTTCCTTTATCGATGTGTGACTGGGCTGGTCGACAAGAATGCAAATGGATGTATCATGGCAGACGGCATGGGACTTGGTAAAACGGTGAGCTTGGGCAACCCCGACTTTCGTACCTTGGTCCTAACGAACACAGCTTCAATGCATCGCATTGATGTGGACGCTTCTCAAGCAGTCCTCAGAAGCGGGAAAAACCACCATTCAGAAATGTGTGATTGCATGTCCGTCAAGTTTGGTCGGTAATTGGGCCAATGAACTGGGTGAGTTATGCGTGGCACCTTACTTCTTGTGAGCTCGACTGACTATATCAGTAAAATGGCTTGGAAAAGACGCCACCACACCCTTTGCGATTGATGGAAAGGCCACGAAAGCAGAATTAATATCCCAGATCAAGCAGTGGGCCATTGCATCGGGGCGTGGAATCGTCAGGCCCGTCCTTATTGTGTCCTACGAGACACTTCGTATGTATGCGGATACTTTGAATGACACCCCGATCGGACTTCTTCTATGCGACGAAGGTCATCGACTGAAAAACAAGGAAAGTTTGACATGGACTGCTTTGAACCAACTCAACGTTACTCGCAGAGTGATTCTTTCTGGAACACCTATCCAGAATGATCTGTCTGAGTACTTCGCTCTTCTTCACTTCGCGAACCCGAATCTTCTCGGCTCCCAAGCCGAGTTCCGGAAGAGGTTCGAACTACCCATTCTACGGGGTCGGGATGCCGCAGGCACAGACGCAGAAAAGAAGTTGGGGGATGAAAGATTACAGGAACTCTCTGGTATTGTGAATAAGTTCATTATCCGCCGAACCAACGAGCTCCTCTCAAAATACTTGCCCATCAAGTACGAGCATGTTGTTTTCTGCAACATGTCTGAGTTCCAGCGCGGTCTGTATAACCATTTCATCAAGAGTCCAGAGATCCAAAGCCTTCTTCGCGGAAAAGGCAGTCAGCCGCTGAAAGCAATTGGTATTTTGAAAAAGCTTTGCAATCACCCAGATCTACTCGATCTAGCGAACGACCTTCCAGGATGCGAGCACGCATTCCCCGAGGATTATTCACCCCCCGATTCTCGGGGTCGCGATAGAGACATCAAGAGTTGGTACTCTGGCAAAATGATGGTCCTCGACCGCATGTTAGCCCGAATCCGACAAGACACCAACGACAAAATCGTCCTCATCAGTAATTACACTCAGACCCTCGATTTATTCGAAAAGCTCTGTCGGTCACGGGGTTACGGCTCCTTGCGTCTCGACGGCACCATGAACATCAAAAAGCGCACAAAGCTAGTCGACACGTTCAATAACCCAGACGGTCAGGAATTTGTATTCCTCCTCAGCAGCAAAGCCGGCGGGTGTGGACTGAATTTGATCGGCGCCAACCGGCTGGTGCTATTCGATCCAGACTGGAACCCAGCCGCTGACCAGCAAGCGCTAGCACGAGTGTGGCGAGACGGACAGAAGAAAGATTGTTTTGTCTACCGGTTCATCGCAACAGGCTCAATCGAAGAGAAGATCTTCCAGCGCCAGTCCCACAAACAGTCCCTCTCATCGTGTGTCGTGGACTCCGCAGAAGACGTCGAGCGTCATTTCTCCCTCGATTCCCTGCGAGAACTCTTCCAGTTCAAACCGGATACTCGGAGTGACACTCATGATACCTTCAAGTGCAAACGGTGTCGGCCCGACGGCACGCAATATATCAAGGCCCCCGCTATGTTGTATGGTGATACGAGTTCGTGGAACCATTTTGTCAACACCGGCGAGAAGGGCCCGCTCAATCAAATCCAGGATCTGCTTCTTCGTCAGGAGACTGGGGAACAGGATGTTTCGGCTATTTTCCAGTACATCAGTCATTAATACACTTATTTGGCATACTTGGGCTGGTTCGAGATTAACTATAGTATTGGGTGGATTGTATCTTTTGGAGCGTATTCATTTGGGAAGCGAACAATTATGACCATAGAACGAATTCAATGATTTTGTTTTGTCTCTGTACCGCGGAGAGCTACATGCTGCCGAAACATGAAAGGCTACGAATACCACACTCAAAGATAACTAAACGTATAGCAAGGTATCCAGCCAATAGACACATTTGGGAGAGGGTAAGAAATGTATGCCATTGAGAACCATCGCTACCTATTCACAGACAATAACTATCGACAGAAGAACGATCTCGGGTATGGTCGCAACAAAACGATCCAGCTAAGTAACACAAAAAGAAAGGTCTATGCAGGAGGCAAGTTCCAGCTCGAGCTACAAATGCAACTATTTCTTGGACCTCCGTCCTCCAATACCCAGCCGGCCCAGATTTGGAAGACCCGATCTGTGTCTCTGAGAAGATGACCCACCCTTCGCCGCACTGTCCAACGCGCGCGAAGCAGCCGTGCCACTGACACCACCACCAGAGCCTCCCAGCCCGGCGTTTCCAGCAGCAGCGTTACTGGGGCCCGGGGCACCGCGCGGGGCATCGGGTAAACCAGATCGGTCCTTGGGACGGTCTGCAGCGGCGACGGAGAGAGCAGCTGTAAGAGAGGGGTTGTTCATAGGGCCGGACTGATCGAAGGACTGGCGGGTGGAGCCTTGGGATCGACGGGCTCGTTCCTGGACAGACTTGAATTTGTCGAGGAGTTCGACCCAGCGGATGGAGTTCTCGTCGCGGGGTTTCAGGCGGGTGCCTGTGGAACGGTCGAAGGGCGGGGCTGTTTGGGTAGTACTAGGGAAATTCGTCTCAGTAAACCTTAGGATAGACTGCGGGGAGCAGGGGCCATACCTGCGGGTTCCGCCGTGGAGGAATCCGATGTTGCTGACGCTGTTTAGACGGTTCTTGAGGGCGGCGAAGGCGGAGCTCTGGGGGAGGAGCATGAGGACGCCGTAGAGACATTTGTAGAGGAAGGGGTATTTTTCGGGTTCAAGGAGTTGGAGGCGGAGATCTATTGGAATTAGCTTCTGGGACTGAAGTTGTATTGACGGAGAAAAACGGACATGTGAATACTGGTGACTCTAGTAATTGCACCAGTTTGTCGATTTGGATTAGCATATTGACTGTCATTTCCAATTCGGCACTGTGGATAGACTTGTCAGCAGACTATCATGGTGAATGGAGCCGGTATACTGACAAGATCTGGAGAAGATTGTATGCCTGTTCATAGGCCTGGGCAAGGAGACAGAGTGAAAACGTAGAGACAGCGTTGTGGCACCACGATCTGAAAAGTCCAACAAAGAACATTTGACCATCCTAAACGTTTTCATTAGTCTCGAGAATGCAAGGCAAGGTGACCGGGGGGTATTACTTTCGAATCGAGATTTCTTAAGCGCTTTCTCAATTCCGAGAGCTCGGGCGCAGTGATGAGGTTGTTGTTCAAGTTCTGGACCATGATGCTGGCGAACTCGAGATCCTGATGATACATTAGCATAGAAGACCTCGGTGTGTGCAATGAACATTACCTCTTCCTTCTCGAGGCAATCTGCCAAAGTCCGATATATACGCTCCGGGCTCAGGTTCAGAGAAAGCTGCCTGATGATCAGATTTCCGCGCACTTCGAGTAAATGCCTGTCTGTAGAGAAGAGCTGCAACAAGTTGACCATGAACGAGGTAAAATAGCTGTCCTCGCTGTTCCTTGAGATCTGTGAAAGGAGCTGCAAATCTTTGGTTACAACCGCCTCTGAAGGGTCGGATAGCGTTTTTAGTAAAGCTGGGAAGGTACCATCGTTGAAAGCGACAACCTTCCGCGGGGCTTTACGGTGGAGCATGATGAGCCATACAAGGGCCGCAACTCTAGTGGCTTCATTTTCATTGAGAAATTGTAGAGTCAGGGAGTTGACAGCAGCAGCGTAGTCAAGGTCAGCCGGGGGCAGCGGGGTGGAAACAACACTACTACGTGGTGTAGCCGCAACGGAATTCTCTTGTGCTGTTTGCTTCTTTGTGTCACTGCTCGCTGTCTCCGAAGGCCTGACTCCTGGAGTCGATGATCTTCGCTCTATGGTTTCTTTGCTGGCTGTGGCGGAAGGGATCTTTGACGATGGCGCCTGGGCTTCCTCGGTCGTGTCATCTGACAGGGAGTAGATGTATTGGACAAGGGACGTGTTGACTTGGTTTGCTGCTTTTCGTACTTGATCCGAGCCACTGGACATGGCTGGGAGTACCTGAGTCAACAGCCGCGGAACGAAAGGAAGAATATCTTCAGGGCTGATCTCGAAAAAGGAATCAAGCCAACGAAGGGCCGTCAATTGCATTTCCTCCTCTAAAACGAACGTAAGCACACGAAAGCCAGAGAGATAAATTCACTCGTACCATAAGAGGTGTTGACAAAGCCGACAAGAATATCAAGAATCTTGGGGTGGTCGATTTGTACATCTTGTCCCGGGATCCAATCTCCATCGGCTTGAGCGATCTCATCATCGACGGTCGTATCTGAGACCGAGTCTGCAACGGCAACGTCGTACCTGTCGTCACTGGCACCATCGGTCTGGGCATTTTGCTCTGTCGCGTTGCTCATCACATCGCTGGCAACCGACTGTCTGTTGCTCTTCTGACTCTTCCGGCTTTCTTCAATCCCCTTTTTAAGCCGGGTAATCCTCTTGATCTCAGCTAAGAACCGATCAAGTAAACCCTGGGTTGCAATATTCACGTCTTTGTTCGGTCCGCCCAGGAACTTAATCAATCCCTCTAGGAACTCTGGCAAATAGCTCACGAGCTCTAGGTCGGGGATTGTATCTAGAAGGGTAAGCCATGAGACCAGAAAGTTGCGAGTGAACGGTTGGATCACATGAATCCGATCTTTAAGCAGAGGAATGAACCGTGCGAGAGAGAACGCCATGGGAAGTTCCTGGTCTTCCTGATTCTCCAATTCTGTAGCTTCCTTTTCGGGGAGCTGTAGAATCGACACATACGAGGCTGCCGATTCAGCCACAATATCTTTCACCAGGCGATCCAGAAGCTCCGCGCCATTTTTGACTGACAGCTCCGAATCGGACGCAAGCTATATTCCATGTCAGCGTATGCGATATCTCATTGAAACAATCTACACCCCTCACCTTAGCCAGCGCGTCAAAAACCTCATTGAAGAACAACAGTATCTCTCCCTTGGCCACCTTGGCTATATTGTACATGCTCTCGCATGCGTAGTACCGCACTCGCGCATCTTGGTCGGAGAAGCATGCGAGTACAGGCGGCACAATTTCACCCAAGTACGGCGCAACTCCTTCCTATATCCCAGAAATCAGCCAATATGTCCCCCGAGACGTTGACTATAGCCACCACTTACCGATCCGAGTGCAATCGAGGCAGCAGCCAATCCGATTAGGCCTCCATTCCGGGCGTGGGGTTGGTGCACGGCGTACGCATAGTCGTGGCAGAGCTGTTCAACGATTTTTTGTATTTTCTCCTGCTCCCCTTGGAAAACAGCGTCGCGGACAATTTTCTCAAGCCTAGTGTAAATAAAGAGTGATCAGTATGGGTTGTTTCAAGTGCGGAGCGATAAAACCGAGCTGGCATACTCCAGAGCTCCCTGCTTCCTCCTGTCGTAGAGCTTGTCGTTCAATAACCGCTGGATTGCTTGATCCATGGCTCAAAACAGCCTATGCTGCAATCTTTCCCCAATTATGGTCGGCTAAGCAATGTTCATCGTGAACGAAGGGTATCTCGGCGGTTTGGCTGTCGCGGGACGGTCAGGAGCTTGAAAGTCGAGTATGAGTGGTATATTTGATGATACTTCGAGCGCACAAGAAGGTCCAGATTGTCCGGCAGCTTTTCTACCGTAATAACAAGCAAAAATGCAACCACAGGATGAGGGAGATGCGTTGGCAGTGTGGAGATGGAGAGACCAGAGCGGTGGTGTGACGTAAGGTCCGCAGATTCGAGCCTTACCGCCTTAGGCCTTCAGGTCCACGGGTCTTATTCTGAAGATGGATCCAGTACACCTGCAGGTGGTTCCTAATCTGTAATGAGTTTATGGACTTAATGCTTTTTTTATATGTCTTATTCTCCCTCCTGTTTGTGCGGTAATCCATCCTTGAGCAAGATGAAAGAAGTCCAAGAACAAAGAACCGAAACCAACCTTCGAAACATGATCTTGACTACTTGGAGCGCCCTTTCTACATGTATACAAAGGTAGTAAAAGACATGGGCCTTGCAGACGCCTACAGAAACACCTTAAAGGACATGCAAAGACACATTGGAGTTCCTAATGCCTTCTTGGGCTAAACAGATCGAATTATCGAAGTCTTATGCCGTCAGGGACAGAAGCCACATGAGCAGCTAACTATTCTTGTACTGAGTGTTTGAACAAGAGGGGATCTCAGATATTGAGCACGAACATCAAAGCCCAAGTAAACGAAGACTATGAAACAAGACAAAGATGAGAAGCATACATGACCAAGCAGGCATATCGCAGGAGATATCAAGATCCAAAAGGAGAAAGCAGAGAGCAGATCCCAACTTTTCGGACATGGCTCCCCGCTGACACATAGAAATCATAAGGTAAACAATCCCAGAAAAGAAAAAGAAAAACAGACATGGTGTGTGGCTGTACAAGAATTCGTCGAGACTCCGCGGAAGCATCACGCAAAGGTATAGAACAGAAGAAAAAGGCCTTCAGAAAGGAGAGAAAAAGGGTGAAAATGCTAAAGACAAGTAGAAGAAAACGAATGGCGCCGATAACACAAATTAATCGCTCAGGCATGTCGACTTGAAATGTACTTCGCTATCGCGACGTCTGGCTGCCCCATCCTGATGGGCGCCAGCTACCAGTGGAGTGCTTGGAGACGGTACTAGTAGGCGACCTTGCGCCCGAGTAGACATATTCGCCGTCGACATATTGGGCTCCTGTGGAGAAGGTGCTGCGGTGCTTGCGGCGGGCATAGCGCTGTTCGAGGCGGTAGAGCTCGAGTTCTACTTCGATATTAGTTATCTTTCCTAGTATTTCGAGGTCGGATTTCAATTCCGCAGTGAAGCGGCATTTTGCTGGGTGTTTTGCTCGGGGGTCGCGGAACATACTGGCTTGTAGCTTGTCGATGAGACCCATTGTGACGGTTGAGAATGCAGTGATGGATATCCTCAAGAATTGAGGTCTAGAAAATTGGAGAGAATGCTAGATGCTATATGCTTGGATATGGAAGACGACGATCCCACGTGGAACGTGGAACGTAAGGGGAGCGGAGCTGTGGAGGAAAAATTGACGTTTCTGCGCAGAACCATGGATCAGTCCCTGATGATCAAGCTTGACATCCTGTGGATATATAAATACCTACATATGTAGGAAAGAGGGCTTACTCGGTAATGATAGTGGTTTCAGTAAGCGCTGGTCTAAAAGCCGAGACTTATGATATGCAGGAGTGTTCCGGGAGGTGCAGGGTCTGAAATGGATAATCGGGCTAGCGGGACAGTGGGGGGTTAAAGAATGTAGAGATTTAAATCAATTGAATGAGAGTAAAGAGGATACAATTCCCCAGAAGTCATAAAGAGTGCAGAGAAGAAGAGAAGCCTTGCAGAAAAGAAAAGGGGGGTGTGGGGAGAACTCGACTAAATTAGCGCCTCAATATCCGGAGAGGCTAAGACAATGCGTATGTGTTTCATCTATACATCTTACTATTCTAGGTCTGGATTTTTCTGAAAATTAGTAGAATATGGAATGGATAGGATTGAACTCAGATAGTACCCATATATACTCTGAACATAACCATCCTATTTGACGTGAAACGTTTCTTTTTATAGAGACCACGCGACAACTGGACGTTCTCGATGTTCTGTTCGCACAGACCGGTCGACCCGCTATATATTAATCACGCATTTAGACTTGCATCTGAGTGGATACGGGCGTTTCCAAGGTCGTTATCTTAGTAAATTGTGCCTTGGGGATTCCCTAATCTCGACTAGTATTCCGTGCTCTTTATGGAATACTACAAACGTGGTGGATGGTCTGTGCTGTAGACACAATTATGGGAAGCCCTATTTGGAAACCAATGATTTTACTATTGAATATTGGATCGTTTACTCGAACTATTCCAATAAGCAGAAATATTGTGGAGAGAAATAGGCCATTCAGAACCGTTTCTCGGCGCCAAGAACTATACCCTATTCTCTGTTTGTGCGATTGCTTGGGAATTTCCCAATCCGTACACCCAAGGCCTAGTTCAGTAAACAAAGTTACAAACTAAATTAGACCCATTTTAGAGTCAACCAAGTTCGTTTGTTACTTTCTAATAATCCCAATGGTATATACTCGTACAAACAGTCGCTTTGCGGAGCTTTATAGCAATTTTCGTACGTAGTATCCGTATATCCGTATGGTGCGACGTTTATCGCCGCTCAATACCTAGGTAGTCTCTTCCGCTGACATGATCACCACAGAAGAGACAATACTCCCAACCTTGGAAGGTTCAATCCCACCGATTCACAAATTTGATAACCTTCCCCGCAGTAGCACTCCGTTCAAACCCTCCAAGACCATCCAGAAACGCGACTCGGAAGAGAGGTTCATTCTCAGGGAGCACTATGAAGAAAGCCTCAACGCGTTTGATAAGAGCGTCATCTGATAAAATGCCATCCCGAAGCGGGGACCGAAGTAACCGAATTTCCAGCGTCGCCTGCGGTGAACTCTCCAATCGGCCCAAAAGGATCTGCCACTGCAGAATGCCACACTCTTCCTCCTGCATGAAGGCAGAAATCCTATCAAACTCGAAATAGCAACCAAACCACTTGAAGCTGAAGCGAGGGTCGCGCCCGTGCATGCGCAATACACGTAGATGGCCCCAGTCAGCCTCGGGGATTACAGCACAGGCTGCGCTCGGGAGTGGGTGGAGGGAGCCAATATCTCCAGTGACGTAGCGCACTAGCGGGTTGCGCAGTCGCTGGAGAGACGTCTGCACAATGAGACCTTCCTCTCCCTGTGGAAGCAGGATCGGATTAGGGGTAGAGACGCCGTCGATCACAGATGGAGAAACGATCTCGACTACCATATTGCGCGTGTCAATGACGAAGTCCGTACTATTGCTGGTCAGACTCTGCTCCCCTATTAGGTCCGGGCTGCTGATTGCCCAGGGACCTGCCTCGGCACTTCCCATGACGGAAATTATCTTGACCTCGCCAAGAATCGTCTTGATAAATGCTCGCTGTGGACCGGTCAGGGGTTCAGAGGTGTAGATGATCTTGTCAAGTGTAACGCGGTCACGGTCTTCCTTCGCCATGAGGGAGATGTGGTAGACAGTCTGGACGACATGGCTGCTGTCGCCGGCTAGATGTTGACATGGTAGTCGGCTAGAGACTTAGCGACATCTTTAGGTGGCATATAGCTTCCGGCGCTAAGGACCGTGGCCCCGGCGTTCTCCATGATTTCTGTCATAAGATCGAGGGACCTTGTTGCTTCTTAGTTAGGATATCCACTATCTTGTACTGATTCGGACCTAAATACCTATAAAAGCCACCGGCCGTATGAATGGACAAGACCCAATCTCCGGGCTGAGAGACTCCGCACAGTTTAAGAAATTCCCCCATTTGGGATCTCTGTCGACGGTTCTCGTGCACATCTACGGCAAACATCATGGGCACCCCACCAGAGCCACCACCGGTAATGCTCATATAGGAGCTTTGTCGATAGGTGTTTCGCGGGTTCACATCATGTGTAAGTCGTTCAATGGCCTTGTACCTGAAGTAAATTAGCCTAGCTATAGTGTAAGGTCTGCCCGCATTGTCTTACAGTGCTTTCTTCTCAAGAAGTGGCTGCTCTAGGAGTTTAGGCTTTTCCTTTTGGTCAATGACCGCCTTCCGAAGATTCTCGATCGTTTCTGCGTCGGCGGGGTACACAATGTCCGGGTTGTAAAAAGGGTGTGTCTTTGCCACGGCTAGCACCTCTGCCAATGAGTATCTTTCTGTTGTCATTGCTGCGGAAATCAGCTACGGACAATCTCAATTGAAGGCAGGAAACACAATATGGTAAGAAATGGGGGATATGTTATTGTGGTTGGGAGGGACTCAGATTGAAACTGAGGGTCTTAATCCTCAATATATTATGCAAGTACAGGAGTAGCTGAAGTTCGAAATAAGTGCCATCCGTGGACCATGTAGATTAGATTGATCTGCTGAAACACGTGTATCCATGCATGCGAGAGAGACATGGAAACATTGAATTTTTGCAAAAACACAATACTGGACTGTCGTAATTTGAACCACGCTAGGTTCCCGATGTATAGGGAGTATTTACAGTGTTTTCTTTTTCTCCCCTTAACAGAAACACATGTTCAATACGGAGTACGATCTCCGTAACTATTTCCCGAGTGGGTCAGCGTAGCCTCCCTCATATACGAGAGGGACTCTCAATGGGATCGTCACAAACGTTTGGATATTTTTCCCGCCCACGAAGCATCCAAGGTTGCATGCAGAAAAGCTGAAGTCCTTTGAATCACGGAGTATGCAGTATTACTCAATCCGCATGCCCGACACACAGCATTGCTCATTACAAGCGCCTCTCGTTTCCTACAGGGCTATATGGCCGGTCGAAAGGGGCGCATCTGAATCTCTAAAACTGCATCGCTCTATGCTGCATTATTTGCCTCGTCCTTTTTTTTTTCATTTTATTTGAAGCTGTTGGTATATAAAGTTGGAGCGTAGACTGCCATTCTATGCCCCGGAGCCTTTCTATCTGTGGTGGATGCGCAAAATGCATCGTTTCCGTGTTGTTCATACAGCTAGAGTGACGACTGCTAGCTATTCTACCCATCCCGTCCGTGAGTCTCGTCAGACATTTTCCATCTCTTATACTAACCATGAAAAGGAGATCTAAGAACCTCCACTCTTGTACCCCTAATCGAGGTTGCTAAACCGGCACTCGCATCTGACGCCTCTCACTTAAGAGACATATATAAGACCCTTGAAGCTAAAGGTGTCCTTCAAGTACAACTGGTGTTTAACGACGAGAATAGCACATATCTGCGGAGCCTGATATCCAATCTACATAAAAACCACAGCCACGGTCTCCCAATAACCCACAGCGCCGAGCGTGGTTAGTTCTAGGATGTTCGGCCCTCCCCTACGAGTTTCGAAAGCCACCAAGCTCGATCAGAGACTATGTTTCGGTTCGAATGGCATACCGACTGCAGCTACGAGGAGCAACCTCCACGATTCTTTACTCTTCAAGTCCTCCAGCCGGATCGTTACGGCGGGGGAACGTTGTCCGTGTTGAACGTCGATCGGCTTCTCACCTTGCTTTCCCCCTTTCGCGCAACGATAGCTCTCCAGCTATAATTACAAGATTAACGTCCCCCCCCGAGTTTACCAAAACCGCGAGAACACAGTATATCATACCAAGGGAAAGCTCCGGCAGCCAATTGCGGTTTCGGGAAGATATCACAGTTCCTTTAACTCTAGATGCTAGCAAAGCCCTAGATGAACTAAAAGAAATTCTGTACAGCGCTGCCCAGGAAGAGAGTCTCCATCTGCCACCCCAGAGTCTTCCCCAAGGATCAATTATCATGATAGATAATCGTCGATGGCTACATTCGCGTAATGAGGTCAAGGATCCTAACCGACATCTTCGGCGAGTCCGATAGGATGCGACCCCGTTTAGGCCCTGCGGCTCATGAACCCTATCATTATCGTATTGTAATTTGCGATCTCAAAAAATGTAATTTTACAATGGCTGCTCCACCATACATACTTTACATAACGTAAATAACCGGCTCGTATTCGTCCCCCTAGACCTATTATATTCCATATAGGAAATAGGGATCTACAATATACGAGATGTGAACCGTTTCTCTTAGCTCTAGATTGCTACGGTGTATAGATAGTTCGTTTGATAGCTTGATTCCAGTAAGGACTCACATATCACCCTCATCTCCCCATTACCCCACACACAACATCTACGTAAAAAATGCGAAACAAAAGTTTCGACCCTCTTCATCTGATCAACTTTACAGATTCTATGGACTATAGACCCGTGTCGCCGGAAGGACTAGACGTGAACTCCCTAAGCCAAAACCGCAGCCGTTACATCTCAAAGCTAAGCAACTGCTCCTCTTCATGGCCAGCCGGGTCTTTAGATGCATCGTGTCCTTACCCCGTGCTAACCACCCAACGACATGATAATGATATGAGAAACTTACACCTCGCCCTGAAATCGGCAATCGAGGATATTATCAAGCGATGGTGGACAGATAGAGAAGCCCGCTTTCCTCTGCGTATGCCGTTGGAGTCAGAAGAGGAAGACCTATTGCGCGTGAGTCGTGATCCCTTCTATTATAGTGGTATGGTATACTAAATGGTTCTTGGAATAGTGGTTAGACTCAAACCGAGACCTGCTCCCACTATGGAATGAGCGACAAGGATCTTGGAGACCAGACTTTTTGGTGGAGAAAGATGACGCTGGTATAGAGGTATTTCGAATTTGCGAGATCAACGCCAGGTTCTGCTGGAATGGGTATATGCATGCCGGATTCGGTCAAGACTCACTTTCGGCATTTAATCTTGGGTCGCGGGGCCTGGTTCATACCGTGGAAGGTGAAACGGTAAGCAGAGTGATAGAGATATAAAGGCCGGGTTGAGGCAGATTGCTAACGATCTTGAACTCTGAAGATCCTTGGTGGATTGTTAGACCTATTTGACAGCAAGATCCCCTTACACCTTGTTAAAAGCGAAGAACACGGGATCGATATCGCAATGTTTATCGAGTTTGCCCAGAAAAGACTTGGGATAAAACCCCGACTTATAACTCCGGACACTCTCCGACTTATCCCAGATGCATCCCAGTCTGGGAAAGAGGGATATAAGCTGTGTTGCCTCGCTGAAGGAGACGCTATTGGAACAATCACAACCGAGTCCGGAGAGATCGTGGAAGAGATTCACCAGATTTCTCTCGAACTTCACCAGCGAGAGATTAATGCTCTTGATCCGGAGATGAGACGTCAGATCAGCCTGCGATGTTTTAACGACATGCGAACTATCCTACTTGCCCATGACAAGAGAATGCTGGGACTTGTTCTTGAAGAACTTAACGATTTAGTCTGTAGGAACGTCATCACTTCTAAACAGGCGGAATGGCTTCGGCGAGGCTTAGCTCACACGATTCTACCGGGGTCGACAGCCTCGGACGGATTTATCGAGGATTGTAAAGCCTCGGATGTGTTCCAAAATGACTACCTCCTGAAACCGATCAGAGGTGGAAAAGGAGCTGGTATCTTATTTGGTGATGAAGTGGATCACTCCCAGTGGCTAGCCCTGCTGGAGCCGATGCGATGCCCAAGACTGAGACCCGGGAAGACTCTCTATGTTGTGCAGCGCAAAGTTCACCAACCATACTATGACGTGCCCTTGGGATCCAAGGCCAAGCTAGAGCGCTGCCATATGGTTGGGACCTATCATGCAGTTAATGGTCACTACCTTGGACTCGGAGTTTGGCGCTGTAGTCCCGGGAGATTATGTGCTGTATCTAACGGGGCTACCTGGATCTGTTCAGTAAAGGAGGGTTCCTAGGTAGTCTCATGCATTCAAGTTTGTAAGGTCTCTTGTAAATGCCCATTGATCAAATCAATATTCTGGAGGTAGCCTAGTACATAGGTACACTAACCGTTGAACCTACGTACACCCGTGGACATCTCATTAACCCATGCAGTCTGCGATATCTTCCTCCGAAAGAGGCCTCGTCATTCACTCGTCTTGGATAAGCTCGTACGAATTAGCCCTCACTTTCGGATCCCAGGTTCAAAGGTATCGTCGGCAGGACGCGTAAAGCCAATTCCGGGAAGGTCGCGTTCGGTGTTAGCGAATCTCTTCAAGCGACGCAGCATATTGATCTCGTTAAAAGCCGATTCTGTATCTTGCTAACAGTCACTTTGGGCGAAGTGTACTGCTTTGCCCTATGAAGTGGGTGAGTAATAGGATTACAAACAGTCTTGAAACAGATAGGATTTGCAAACCTCGGAGTGGAATACGCGCCGTATCCAAGCTTTGCAATAACCCGGTACTGGTCTTTGAACACCTCGGACGGGATAGCAACGTCTTTTGCGACAGCGCGGCAAGCTGTGCTCCTCGATTGCTTCTCCCTCAGCCATCGCGTGGTTAGGCCGACAAAATGCCAGAGGTCCTTGTCGGAGACGTGGTCGTATGAATCGCGGTAATGCTCCACTAAGGAGACGCATCTTGGAAATAATTGAGATAATTGAGATGGTCTTCCCTGAACAAGGGATAGCCCCTTCGCGCTCTCCGTCTCATGTTGTCGTGTTTTGCGGCCTGCGATGGCAGCCGCTACCCAGCCTCCGTCCCTTCCTCAAGTTCCCCGCGATCGCCTCCAGGCCCGATTACCAGCAAGCAGATCATACAAAGTTGAATTCTTCATCCGACGAACCAGCTAACCAGATTTGTAGCTCTCTGAAAGCGTCAAGGTCATTCTCCACAAGCGAAATTCCCACAGCAGGGTCATGCCAATGGTGGGTCCTTTTCGTGTTAGTGATGCGCAAATCTTCCCCGATATACCGACAGCTATCGAAGTCGATGAGAATAAGAGCACCGTCCTCGTCAAGCATGATGTTCGCAGGGTTGATATCATTATGGACAATCCCAAGCGAGTGAAGATGTTTGATAGCGGCCAGTATCCCGTCTAAACTAGTTTTCATATTCTCCCGCACTAGGTCGCGCGCACTTGAAAGGAAAGCAGCTTTTCCAAGGCGTCGAGGATTGACTGCTTCAAGTAGCGTGGATGGATATCGCTTGAAGCATAGTCCAGAGACTCTACCGCAAGATTCTGTATAGCCATAGTAGGCCGCAATATTCGGATGAGGGTTCTTGCGAAGAGTTTCACATGTTTCAATTTCGCGAGTGATTTGTTTATCAAGATTTCCATCAGCATATGCGAGGAGACTTGGTGTTTTCACATGAACAGCGGACCAAGTGACATCCACCTCTGGGCCTCTGTCCTCTATCGGGATTTGCTTGACTTCCTGGAGGTCGTCCAGCGTCTCCGGTAGAGCGAATCGATTTGCACATTTTCCAGAATATAACATGCCATCTTTTCGAACGAAAACCTGGACGTAGGAAAATCTCATTTCGCCATCAACCCTTTTGAAGGCCTCGTTCTTTTGAACGATCTCCATGTTGATATCAGGTGTTAGAGAAGAAGAAAATGGGAAAGCACTTAAAGTATGTCATTTGAGGGGAATTCACGTGGATTCCCCAAGCGGGATGCGATAGACGCCAGACCGCTATTGCGAGGGCCAGCGATTATCCAATAGGTTCCTTGGCGATGCGCCCTAGTCAGTGGAAAAGGTACGAGCTATTTCACCACGCTATGGCACGAGTCAAGCTAGTTGCTTAGAGCCTAGAGAGATTATAGTCGATGCACCTCGCTATCAGTCACTTAATCGACCGTTTCACCCTGCGCAAACAGACAAAGTACTGTCTATCACCAACAATTCATTTCATCCAGAAGGTCATTAGGCAACTCTGCATTTTCCTCAGATTAACCTTTCATTTATTCTTGCCAAGTGTATCCAAGCCCTACGATGATGTCCATTCCAAAGTCATTCAGGCGTCAGTATTGACCACTTAGAAATGGAGTTTAGCAAATTGTCGCAATGGACGCAACATGTTGTAGCTGGTCATCCTAGTGTGACAAACATGTTATAGATGAAAATTCCATTGTCTCGATCTTCTCCACTACGCGGCTGTAACAATTGGGGAAATGGCTTATAACCTATCAATAACCTCTCTAACACAACTCTCGATGATCTGCCTACTGTAATGCAGCTCTCTAATGTACTTTGACAAGGGTAAAGGGACGAAGGCCTGACAGGGACAAAAGGAGATCTGACAACCAGCCTACAAGCAAGCAATGCTTCACCTTCACAGACCCTCCGACTCATTCAGAATCCCTCTAGGTTAGGAAAGATCGACACAAGGTGTACTGCCTCACTAAATCAGATGCTATTGGTACCGCATCTCCTCCCTTTACCACTTGCCGACTGATGGTGTCGTGTAGCTTCCCTTGGCCGAGCTACCCTCACACTTTGAGGGCACCTTATTGGCAGTTGATGCGCCCCAGGTAGGGGGCACTGTTCCAGCCTCACGGCGGGTAGCAGACAGGAGCGCCGCGTAGGACCAGGTCAAGTCCTTAGCAGAGGCCGGGCTGCCGTTGTCCCGAGTGTATTGTTCAGCCAGAGACCCATCGCTGGGCGTGTGCTCCTTAACAACAGCCACGAATCCATCGGCATACTTTTTGACTGCGGCAGTGATGGACGTGTAAGTTTCCGAGGAGCTGGGATACTTTCCGGCGGCGGCAGACGAAACAAGGTCCTTGAAGAAAGGAAGACTGATCTCGGTGATTTCTAGCGATCCCAGTTGCTTCCACTGGTAAAGAGCATCGTACAGCTGCTCGGCCGCGGCCAGGGTGGTCAAATACCTAGGCATATTAGCAAAGTCCGAAGCTACACAAATGAAATCGGAAGATCTGCATACCATGGGTTGCCGCCCATATAAGTGTCTTCGGAATAACGTCCAACAGCAACGGCAGTTCCAGCTTCCTTACCACTGTTCACAGGATAGATCTTACGGAATGAGTCAACGTATAGCTTATGGTTCGACAGGGCACGAGCGGAGCATGGCTGGAAGGTCACGTCATCGCAAGGAGCCTTGGGGTCGAAGTTTCCGATCGAGGTAAGCACCGAATTGGCATCGAGACCGGTTCGGCCATTGTTGGCGAAGTTAGAAACAATAGCCTTACCATCCCAGAAGGACTGCTGGAAGCATAGGACCTGAGGTGCCTGGGAATCGCATCCCTCGCAGGACTCTCCCAGCGCCTTGGCAAATGCGCTGCCCTCCACCAATGCGCGGTGTTGTGCAGCAATGGTGAAGAACGAGGAGCCCTCAACCTCCTCCCACAGATCGAATCCGGTTTGGTTCCAGTACTGCGCAACATAGTTGAGATCATTTTGCACAATGGGCCAGATGTTCGACTTGACGACAGATGTTCTCTCCTTCGAAATCAAATAGTTACCGTAGGTAATCAGTGCTGTGGCTCGCAGAGCGGGTCCATCGCGCTGAGGACGACCCCAGGCCTCCGTGAAGGCAGTCAAGTCCACGTGGTACTTGGGCTCTGCAAGTCCTGATCCATCGGACAAGTCACCAGACGGGTTAGACACGGCCTGCAGCTTTGCTTGAGCAGAGACGTAGTCCTGGATGGTAGGTTCCAGCGAGGTGTCTCCGGCAATGAGCTCATCAATCAAGACCTTGTATGTCAAGGCTGCATCACGAGTCCAGGTGTAAAAGTCTAGCAGCTGTTAGTTTCTATCATTTAAGTTAGGAAGGAAGGGGGCTCACAATCGGGGTCCGATTTCGATGGGGATGCTACCACAACGCCTGCAGATGCTCCCGAAACAGCAGATCCATCGGCGCCAATGTTGTTCAGGATGGCTTGAAGAGCAGCAGGCTTCGAATCGGCACGCGCATTGAGATCGCGAGCAGGCAAGGCAGATGATAACACACCAGGTGCCAACAGTGCCGTCAAAACATTCAATGTCAACATAATGTATGATTTGATGATTTTGTAATATTGTGATTGTGTGAATGTTCTTCGGGATCTTCTGGGAATCCTAGTCTCTTTATATGTTCGACAGCCAACACTGTTCGGATAATTAGGTCATCAAGCAGTCAGGCACGTCGGAAATTGAGTTTCACATTGATCTCATGTAAAACCTAGGATAATGATGTTCATTGGAAAGGTGTCGAGGTGGATGTAGAGTTACATTGAGTTTATATTGATCGTGATCGACATCGATCGGCGTTGCCAGGTCCCGAACCGAGTAAGGCTAATCCGATAAATCACCGGTCAATCCGATGGCAGCCTATCCAAGTGCTTGAAGTTGTAGATCGTACGATTTCAATACTTTTCCGATAACCTCCCGAGAATGACAAGTCAGCAATCAGCAATACAGGATTTCAAATTATCCCTTTATCCGAGCTCGGTTACTTGAATCTGGCCGGGAAACCGAGAGCCGACATATACTAAAGTGAGGAGTCCAATCCGTGTCGGTGTCTCAGGTGATGGGCTTTTGTCATTCTACCAGTCGAATGACATACATATATGTATGTGTAGAGTCATGGATGAGTGGCATTCCTCAAAAAAGTAGACCGCGCCAAAAACCGCAAAAGTATGACCAGCTATCAAACACCTATTGTATTTTACGTCCCTCATGCCCTTTGTTCTCTCTAGCTCCATAAACTCTGCAGACTTAGGCAAATTTGGCCAGCCACTAACTGTCCCTGTAAGCCTAGGTGGCCGTGGTGAAAGGGGAAGTACAATCATCACAGCATAACGATTGATCTTTAACTAATTTGTTGACATGCAATGCATGCAGGGTATGCGTTTGTCTCTGTGCAGACTGAGCATTTGCCTGGTTTGTCATGTTTGTCTCGGAGGCTATTTATACAGCCTCCTTTCCATACATTCATATCAGATCATTCTTCTTCTCCATCTTTCACCTCCTCCGTAGCCTCAACATAATTGACATCACTAGGAATCATGGACATGGCCATCCCAGCCTTGCTTTGATGTTCGTTGGGTTGAGCTACGTCGCGTACACCGACCCGCGATCCCGTTGGCAGGAATTTGACCGTACACCAGCTAAATATGTGGACTCGTAACGATCATTCATTTTCCTTGTTACGTCTGTGTTCCTACTTTTTGATTACTGCTGCATTAATTAATTCGCAAAATGAGCGTGAACATGCACGGATATTATATTCCCTTCGGAGTCCCAGCGGTGGGAGGCGTCATACAACCTCGCAAAACACGCCCACAAGCGCAAGGGGGCGAAAATGACAGTTGGTAAAGTCTCCCTTGATAAATTATCCAGTCATCAAGAATGGATAGCCACCTGGCCTTGTGTCCTTCGTGTGATACAAAACTGATCAGCCCTGGTAATAACCCCATACTTCCCCCACGACCCTCCATATCATTTTGTCATTCACGAAAAGGTGTCCACTGAACACCCGCTTTACCAAGAGGTGGTTTGGAAGCCACCCAAATAGCGTTTAAGCCTGCCCCTGGCAATTTTTTTTGGATCCCTGTCTTCATTAAAAAGCGCCGGGACCTATCTACAGCTTGGCTTATTGAATTATGGCATTTGCCGGGGTCTTCAGAGCTTTCTTCTCTCTAGTGGCTTTGATTCTTATTCTTTTATGTGCTTTCGCTGGAAGCCACCGATACTTTTTTGCTACAGCAGATATCGTGAAAGTATGTAAGTTGACTCTTATTTGCCGGGACGATAGCTGCTGAATATGCTACCAGATACATCTCCCTGATCCAACTGGTGGCAATATGCCCCAGCACCTTTCTATCCACGTCATGTCCATCTGTCGAGGGACCAAGAACAACATCACCGACTGTACTGTTCTCCGAGTCCCAGTCCATTCCCTCCAGACCTCGGTTTTGGCAAATACGCAAGGGGTTCTATTGGTCGAATACACCATAAGTCGGTTAGCCGCATTAGCTCGAACAAGCCGACTACTATCAATGTTCTACGTTATTGCAATAGGTGCCTCGGGGCTATCTAGTCGTTACTGGATAACCTCATTCCGGCGTCGAAATTTGGGCTGGCATCGACACGCGGCTCCGAAGCACGCTCTTGCCAGCAATCCTGACTCGCCGCCGTCATTGGTGGAATTTTTAAGCCTTGCAGTCAGTCAAAGGCCTTGCTACTATACGGGAAAGCCACTCTGACCTTATTTTCATTGCAGACGAGTACCTTCTCTATGTATATTGCTTCAACTATTGCATCCATCATTTCGGAGGAGTTTGTATATCTGATCAACACCGATGGCAATCCTTACGGGGTTTCGGCTAGCCATGGCGACTATTTCTTAAAGTTATCTTGGACAGCCACGACTATCCAATATCTGGTAGTTATTGAATCGTTTATATCGATTCTCAAGCCCAGAATTGGATATTTACTGTGTGATGAGACTGGTTCTCACTAGTGGATAAACGTGACAACTTGTAGCACTTGGTGCTTTCAGTGGACCATAACGTCAATATAGTGGAGACAACCAGGTATTTAGAAAGTTTATTTGGTATAATGCACTACTATATTTCAACCACAAACGTCATTAAGGTGACAATGACTCGAGATACTGGTACGAGTTTCAACATCTTCAGGAATCACCACTCCTCCCTTTCCTAACCCGATGATCCCATACAATGTGAACCAAATCTACTCATATTACTTGCCATGTAACGGGTGCGCAAGCCTCTCCTTTACCTTCTCCATGGTACCTTGCTTGCCCCTGCTGCCCTTAGCTTCAGTCGCATCACCTATAGTCTTATTAGCGTCGTCCAAAGCGGGCAAATCCTCTTAGTGAAAGCATACCAGGGTGTGATTCATCGGCGGCTCTGCTAGTCTCCCCTTCTTTCTTGAATTCTTCTGCCGTGCGCGGCGGTTGACCTTGAGGACCCTTCAGTGCTTCTTTGCTGACGTGGTGATCCTCCATGATCGCAGCAGTGCCGCGACGGCCTTGGTCCATGGTCTTCTCGGCATTCTCTTTGTTCTCGGCACTCCCTGGATTCATTGCATAGTCCTTACTCTCGGAGTTCTCAGGCTGGGAGACACGCTGCGAAAGACTCTGGGACGTGCGGTCTTGCTGAGGTACTTGTGGCGCGGTGTTTCCTGAGGGGAGAACTTCGGGTTCTTTATGGGAGAAAGACATTGTGGTTGGGTTTGTAGAAAGAATCTGTGTAGTTCAGTGCCCAGAAATATCTTGGCTATATATACTTCGATCCTATACTATGACGTGGATGACATCATTAGTATATGTGGGGAAATGGCTGCCCCACTGGACTGGATAACTCGAGTAAACCGATCAATAACAATAAGACTTTACTCCCGAGCAGGACGAAGGTTTGATCGAGATAATTGTCTTGCTAATTGTCAGTAAAGCAGGATTTAGTAACTATTTATAGTATAGGATCTTCCATATTGTAAGTAGCTCGCTATATCTGGTACTTATAATCCTAAGCTCTCCATTAAGCTTACCCTAAGACATATATATTTCTTTCTTTAGCAACTCAATTTTCGATACCACGATATTCCAGTTGAAACTGATTTATATTGTTAAAAAAGCCTTATCTGCGAAGGGGCATAACTATGCCCCTTTGCACTTATCAATAGCCATCAACTGGCAACCAAAAACATATATAGGATGTCTCTATGTGCAGACTGTGGCTTTTTCCTTAGTTTGCCATTGTCTTTGTTCATGTAGGCTCCGCCTGCTTTTAATAGATTCATTACCAGTTTCTTCTTCCTGATTTTCCCCGATGCTAGTGTCTGCTAGTGTATCTGCTGCAGTATCGTAGCCTTCAACACCTTTAAATGGGTGAAGGTCCGGAGCGGCTCGGTCTTCGGATTCTTGTACTAATAGTAAGAAGATGCTTAGTTGGCTTACTCTGCTGTGCTGCGCCATCCAAACCCCGAAGCCCGATAGATTGCGATATAGGAGCCAGCTATATTATATTTCGCTAGATTAAGGTTAATACATGGAGATCTTTACCTACTGTGACAAATTCTATGCCAATTGCATGCATCCTCGGGGCCTTCGATACTTGCAAGATTTTAAGTCATATAATATGTACTTATACCTACGTATCAGATTAAAAAGACCGGGCAAATCAATGTGACAGTCATTTCCAAGGTTTTTGATATTCGTTCCTGAATATCAGTCTCATTAGCCAAGCCCCGACTTTGGGGCCCTTGAACAATCCGTGGAGACGGTACCTTAAAGACCTCCATAGCTATATAAGGAAACGGAAAGGGACAAGACGTTGAGAGAAAACCTCAGGTGTGCCCCTCATGAGTGTCATGCCCCGCACTACCTAGGTATGCTTGATTGGGTCGCTTCGCCCCATTCTGGTCGAGACGCCCCGCATGCGAAACATCGCAAACATCGCACTCTTCACCATCTCTTCACGGCCTTTCCAATTCCATCTACAGAAGAAAGGAGACTATGGCAGAGGTAGTGGGGCTAGTCGCCAGTATTGCCGGCCTTGTCCAGATTGCAGGACAAATTACCAAGCTCAGCTACAGCTACGTGTCAGACATCAAATCCGCCCCCAAAACGCAAAAGCTATATCTCCAGGAGGTCTCAGCCCTCACAGATGTGCTCTTTCGGGTGGAAAAGGCCATACAAGAAGCAGAGTCTACAGGTTTAGAACTGCCCTTGTGTCCATCCTCGCTCAATGAAGAGATTCTTCAAGAATGCCGCCGCCACTTATCGGTCCTTCACCTCGATCTCGACAAACGACTACGCCGTCTCGGATGGCCGTTTCAGGAAAAAGATGTCAAAAAATATATTGATCTCTTGCATCGATACCGATCTATCTTTGCCGATTTTCTTTCAACAAGTATCATGTTCGAAGACCCATCTCATATCTGCAACCACTTGGAAAGCAGAACTAACCTGCAGCAGGTCCGTTGCCAGTGCTACGTTCAAGAAGGTTGCAGCGATCGACCAAGGTAGTCTTTCAAATGACGTGAGATCTCAAAATAGCTCTAACTCAAACTTTAGAGCAAATTAGGCAGCATCTTCACTCGCTTTTTCCGGCATCAGATAACCTTTTACGCTCCAGACCAAGTGCCTGTCCTGGGACTGGGAAATGGTTTTTGAGTTCCCAAAACGTGGAGAAGTGGCGTACCGGAGCCCCATCACTGCTCTGGTGCTACGGAGCCCGTATGAAACAATTCTTTCCAAGGACTACTTGTAACTTCAGGGATTTACTAACCGATAATAGCTGGCGTCGGCAAATCGCTACTTTCGTACGTACTGCTCAAAACCTCCCACGCATGGCTTTGCAATGTCTAACGCAGGCAGCTAGTTCCATGACGATTGGTCACCTATCGGATAAGAGATCAGAGACCCCAAGCTCCGTGGTATACGTATTTTGTCAGTTCTCATCCCGAGAACAACAAAGTCTCACAGCAATCTTGCAATGCATAATCCAACAAGTAATCGAGCAAGGAGATGAAAGAGTGCTTCCCGCAATGAAACATCTCTTCATGGACCCAATGAAGCAGCGTGAGCCTGCAGGACTCGCTGAATCATTTGCAACGGCCTGTGACCTGAAGTCGACTTATCTTCTAGTTGACGGGCTAGATGAGGTACCCGGAGCAGATGGTTTGCTCCCTTACCTGTCTTCCTTTGTCGAAAATGGATGCAGAGTAATGGTAACGAGCCGAGACCTTGGCCATATCAGGAAGGCTATGGATTCTGCAACCAAGATGGAGATATGTTCGCAATTTGAAGATTTAGAGATCTACATCGACTCCCGCTTTAAAGAGAACGAGCTGCCTCGGGGGGCACAAAAGCTGATTGGGAAAATCACAGAAAAATCGGGGAATATGTACGAACCATCACTGGTACATTGGTACAGCACTGACCAGACACCAGGTTTTTACATACTAAGCTTATTCTGGATGAGATCTTGGATCTCACCACTGTTCGCCATATGCAAAAAGCCCTCGAAAAACAGTCGACGGGGTTGGATCAAGTGTATCAATCAACACTACAGCGGATCGATATGCAACCAGTGGCAAGGAGGGAACTTGCTCGGCGATTTATCGGATGGGTTGTCTTTGCGAAGAGACGTCTGAAAATTGATGAAGTGATTCATGCATTTGCTGTCGAAAGTGACGAGGATTATATTGAAGAAGATAATTTCGTCAGCCCTGATCTTCTCCTTCGATCTTGTGTTGGTCTAGTGGTGTTACATGATGACAATACTGTTGCGATGGTCCATGCGACTGCTTACGACTTTTTCGAATCCACCGTGCTATTACCGCATGATATGGAGACCGACATCGCAGAGACATGTTTGCGCTATATGTGTCTCAGTCCATTCAGGGAAGGGCCATGCACAAGTCGCGTGCAGATGTCTCGCCGCTTCCATGAAATGCTGTTTCTGGATTATGCCTCAAGGCACTGGGCTCGGCATCTCAATGAAATAGAAAAGGTGGAAGAAGATCTAAGCTCACTGGTCCAGTTTTTCATTTCCAACGAGAGACTGCTGAATGCAGCCGTTCAAGCATTACACTTCCGCAATGAGCTCGAACCCGATCTCCTAGACTCTCTTTTCGATTCAATCCCTCAAAATCAGACCGCTTTGCATGTTGCAGCTTATTGGAATCTTACGGGAACCATCGGGTCTCTGGTCGAATCAGGACTCAGTACATCTCTAGCAGATACTCATGGCTGGACACCCCTTCACTACTCTTGCGCAAACAGTCATTTTTCCTCGTCCGAAATCCTCGTGCGAAGTGGAGCGGATGTCGATGCTACAGATGATCAAGATTGGACCCCTCTTTTCTGGGCGTCATTCACTGGAAGCTTAGATATTGTTCGTCTTCTACTATCTGCGCATGCAAAATACACGAAGCGTAGCAAATATGGTTGGACAGCATTACACTGGGCTATATCTCGCGGTCAAACCGAGGTAGTTTCGGAGCTTGTGCAGCATCATCAAACGCAGTTGTCGCGCGTTACCGAGGCTGATATTCGGACCCTCAGTGTCGATGACGTGAGACAATTGAATACACCAGAGAACATATCCCCGATGCAAATAGCAGCAGAGAGTAAGAATGCTTTGATATTCGACTTGCTAGTGGCTCACTTCGAAGAAACGGGTTCTACCGAAGAGAAGGATTTCCGGAGGTTCTGGTCCAGGGAGAGCTTCAAAGTTCCTGTTGCTCAGTCCACGTGGCGAAACACGATGAAGTCACATAAATACGAATATCAAGGCCGCGCGACGCAGTTGATTGCCGGAGAGAGATACATCCAGGAGGACCCGAGCAGTTACTTCAAGGATGAATTGACAAAGGAAGATCCATCAACGTGGAAGTCAATTCTACTGGCCTCCGCCATCCAGGATGCGGATTTTCAGGCGGCTAAACTGTTCATCCAACTTGGTGCAGATGTAAATTACGTTTCCGAAAAGGGATCGCTGTTGAACGTTGCCGCGCACCAGAGAGACCCGCGTTTTGTACAAGTTCTGCTGGAAAAGGGTGCCGAAGGACTACCGACCGAATCGGACGAGTCAGCATTACACACTGCTATCGACCTCGGGAACTTGGCAACCGCCAAAGTAATCCTGGACAGTGAACATGCACAGGTGGATAGTTGGTATTATGGCAAAACACCTTTGCAAGCAGCTGCTGGTCAACAAGATCCACGATTCGCATCGCTTTTGTTATCCAAAGGGGCACAACCTGATCTCCTAGATGCGTATCAACGGCCAGCTCTGGTCATCGCTGTGGATAACGGATTCGTCGATACAGCACAGGCTGTGATCGAAGGTGGTGCAGATGTCAACCAGTTGTCGTGGATGTGGATTCACAACGAAAGTGGATGGCAGAATTGCCTGAACTTAGCCGTTTTCCTTGCTGGTGGTGACACCGAGGAGCCGGAAAATAGGAACTCGGCAACTGAAATGGCTCGCATGCTGCTTTCAAAGGGGGCCGACCTCGGGTTCCAAGATGAAGAAGGAAAGACTGCATTGCACGTGGCAGCAATGTGTCGTAGTGTGGGATGCATCGAACTGCTGATGGCAGCTGGGTCTAAGGTCGATACTGTCGACAGGCTCGGACGGACTCCAATTCATACCATGATGGAATCCGTGCTCCCGAGCTGGGATGTGGAAGAGGTGGAAGAAACTCTTCGTCTACTGCTCCGAGGGCTATCAGAAGAGGCCGTCATCTCATTACTGTCCCAGCAAACGTGCCAACTTACTTCTCGGGGGTCTTTATACGAAGAAGACGAAGAGGAAAGTCAATTGTTTACTCCATTGGCTAGTGCATTGAGGCGGAAAGCTTGGAGTATAGCTCGTCTCTTGATGGCCTTGGGGGCGCAGCCCCCAACTAGCCTCAGTTTTCGACCTACTGTGACGGATGCGGTCCGGGACCTTGAATGCCAGGTCGTGGAGACCCTTATTGGGAGTGGAGTGTCACCAGGTGACGATTCTGTTTTGGAATTGGTGAACAGCATTGACGACCGACTTTTCGCCGAACCTTCTTCCTTGCTTTCTTCGCCTAGAAAGAAAATCACTCTTTCTAAAATTAAGTACTACTTTGAACAAGCGAGAGCAAAGGCAAGACTTCAAAACATAAATATTCCGCACGAAGAGATTGCGCAGGCCTCCCAGCAGATTCTGACTAGTTTGGTGTCGGCGGGGGCAGACGTGAACTTTTACGACTCGGAAGCAAATACAACTCCTCTTCTTCTCGCAGCGGAGAAGATTCCGATTGCTCCCGTTACGGCCACTCTATTGGAAGTTGGTGCTGATTGCTTCTATTCTTTTGGGAGTAGACTTGATCCAATTTTGACGGCTGCGGCAGCCAACAATACAGACTCACTGCGTTGCCTAATAGCGCATGCCTCAACCTCGCCAAAAGCGGGGCATTGGACCCAGCATTTGGAGTATCGGGGCCAGCTGAGCACAAAAGAGGTTTTCGACTGCGTATGCCTTGCATTGAAGCGCGCCGAGAAGCTAAACTACAAGTACACAAATGACCAGACATTGTTGCACATCGCCGCAGACAGAGGGAACGTCGATTTGGTCACCAGTTTGATCTCCCATGGTGCTCATGCAGATATACCTGATGAAGATGGCTTCTTTCCCATCCATTGTGCGGCATTTTCACTATATGACTCGGGTCATGGTGAGAGGCTGCACTGGCCACGTTATCATGATACAGTAAACCACCTTCTGCCGATGAATATAGTGCAACATACTTCTGATCACCATCCCTATCGCTCTGTCGAGGCTAGAGCCTTCCTCCAAGACGCAGAAATTTGTCAGGAGATATCAAACATAAGGAATGAGAACGGAAGCACGATGCTTTGGGGCGCTTTGGAGTATTGTAACGACACCATGTTTGTGCATCTTCTCAAACTCGAGGAGGATCTCAACTCATGTGTCACATTTTTGGGGTATCACCCGTCACTTCTGTATCACGTATCTGCTCGCGGGATGACAGAGGCAGTGTCATTTTTGCTGGAATGCAACGTTGACATTGAAAAGACCGACAGCTGCGGATGGCGTCCACTGCATGTTGCATCGGAATGGGGTCATGTCGCAGTAGCTGAGAGGCTAATTGCTGCAGGAGCTAACGTCTGTGCTTCTACAGCACAGTATCACGATGAATCCTATACGGGTTCTAATCTTGAGGGGGAGGAATGGAACGGTCATCCTCTACATTTGGCCGTCATGGGGGGTAAGGTTGACATGGTTGAGCTTCTTTTGAAGCATGGTGCGGATGTCAATGCAAACGCGGGATGCTTCAAAGGATCCGATGGAAGAATTCGTGGACCGACCGCTCTTCACATGGCGTTAGATCCACGGGCATGGTATCCTCGCGACAGGGAGGATAAAGATGATGAACACCTCACAGACGATCATGAAGACTATTTGAAGATTGCTAGGATTCTGGTTGAAAAAGGAGTTTCTGTCGAAGGTGTCTTGGATCAATTGCAGGTGCATCACATTCCGAGCTTTGAGGGTTTTGAAGATGTCTGGGATAAGATCCGAGGCGTTTGAGGATGCCGGGACTTGTATAAAATTGAGAATGTGCGACGCAATTCACCGAGCGCAGTTAGCCAAGGGCTGGAGCGTGCGTATATCATCACCTTGTGATTTTCCTTAACCGGGAAATGGTTCATGACTGAAACATACATGTTTCGGGCATTAAGCTGTTACCCGTCGAGTTACATCACTACGAGTCGAACATAGTATCAGAATCAGTGCAACAGCTATTCCAATTCTCTCCCTAATTCTCAAAATCCATATCAATCCCCATCCTCTCCATCACGATCTCTCCCGGAAGATCTCTCTCGCTATGTCCTTAAGGATCCAATTCTAGACCACGGAAATGTACAGAACCCCCCGGCGTGGGAGCAAGCAGGGTCAGCTACAGACATGGGAAATACTCATTTAATAGTGCTGTGGCATGCAAGTCGACGAAAGCCACCGCACTGTCGAATGAAAAGCCCCACGGGCTGTAATCGACCCCGACAGCCCCCACGTCGGGGGGTTCTGTATGTCACCGTGGCAGGTGATTGGTGTTCACTCAGGCCAAGAAAGACCCAACGCGACCATGACATCGGCACATGGTGCAATCTGTTTATTGCAGTCGAGATAGACTGCCCCGACAATTGCCTCCATTGTGGTGGCCATGACGTTGATCCCGACGACAGTTTGGGAAGGATTTTTGACAATGAACTTGTCGATTCCTAGGTCGAATCCCTGCTTGGAAAGATGTACATTCCCAGCCTTCTGCTCAGACATTTCCTTTATTTTGCCTGGGATCCGGAGTCAGTTTATGAAATAAGACTGGCTGGGGCCAAACACTTACCTCGAGGCTTGTTTTCCTTACGGCCAGAGATCGCAAGAACCAAGTCGAGGACTAAGTCGCCGAAAAAGGCAAGGGTCTTATTCCCATCTTGGTTCCGATCGGTGGAGGCTTGGAGTGCTTCCCGCAGTAGTTCGCGATCGACGAAGCGATATTGGATCTTCTTCTCGAGGACCTCGATTTCGTCGTCCGAAGGGAGCGGAAGTAAATAACGTCCCACCATAGCGCACTATGTTTGAATAACGAAGCTTTGTGAGTGACAATGAGACTGATAGAGAAGAAGTCAAAGTATATAGATGAGAAAAATCCTGGGAGTTTACGAGGGTATTTATAAAAGAGAAGGCCCCGTTTGGAAAGCGAGTATTGGGATGCCTTGGGGTGCGGGGTTGGCAATTGGGCGCAGCACTGCGCAGCACTGCGCAGCACCGGGCATAAGCAGGGTGATAACAGGGCAACGCATAGCATCCAATTGGACGATCACGTATTTGCGCAGCGCCTAACTCCTGATGACGTTGTATTCTTTAATCATGATTGGGCTTTGCTAGATGCCTGTAGGCTCTGGAGGTATGTCAGCCTTGACAACACACAAGTCTCTTTCCCATTTCGGAAGTTTATGCAGTTGGCTTGTCAGCCTCATGGAGAGATGTTCAATCCCAAAGTGTTGGTTAGGCTCCAAGTGGTAGGATAATGCTTGAGTATCATTTGGCGCATGGACGTTTGTGATGATGAATTCTAAGACCGCCAAACATTAACATAATGACATTTTGCGCAAGTGATCAGATCACTTAGGACGGGCTCAATGCCATAAGGCCATAAGCGTAACTATGTTGCAGTAAGCAGTGAGATATGGCGGCGAATAAGGGTTAGACGCCAATATCGGGGCCATGCGTACAGGGCTCTGAAGAGCAAACCTCACAGGAACCAGACATAGAGTCTGAATCCATCACCCAGACCGCTTGGGCCATTGCACACGTACCCTCGTCATTATAGAACAGACAAACGATCGCCAGAAGCGTTCTTTTCTTTCTTGAAGGATTACAGAATCTTGAATCTAGCTCCGCCCCCGGCTCTAACGATTTCAGTAACGAGATGATAGACCATGGTGAGCAGGATCTCACAACCCGGTTATTGAAATGGTATAGATAAACGTTTTGGCGTTGGGTATTGGCATTTTTGTTTATTCATCAATTAATCTTGAGCACTACCCAGCAAATCAAGTGCCCCTTCTGCGGTATGGCGACTAGACGGTAAAAATCGCATCAATCCTTGGATCACATGAAGTAGAGGTTCGAGTAATGGATCGGGTACCAAACCAGCAAACTTCTGTTCAAGCTTCGAGATTCCATAATCTTCGAGCAAAATTAGCCACAATTCTGTATGTTGGATCAGTTTTATTACCTTCTTCTAGCTCCAGATTATGGCTAGACGTCATCTGCATTGATTCCCACTTAGGCTCCCATTCAGCCGGCAACCTCTCCACAAAGCCAACCATTTGAAAAATTAAAACTTCGTCCTCGCCAAGATACCAGAATGGCCAGGTCGTGAATAAGAAGGAATAAATCTACAGTGCATATCGCCGTAAGTATATTTCCTTCAAAGAAATGATATGTTTACTTACCATGCAACCTGTGCGCCATAAGTCGACGCGATAATCAAAGCAGTCGGTGAAAATCGTCTCTGGTACCCTCAATGAACCCGGCTGGGCCAGCTTCTGAGGCTCCTGGCCTTGATAGAAACTCTCTCCGAAATCAAGAAGCCGAATATCTTCGTCGTCCTCGTCTATCCACTCAGTCCATTCTGCTGCCTTGATCAGTTGGGCCGGCAATTCATTCCCTAGAGGAGTGCCATCAATTCGTTCCAGCGGCTCAATCTCCGGGAAACCAAGAACATCAAAAAGCTGCTCCTCAGTTTGTTTGGACAAATGTGTGCAAGTGAATGCAATGTTCCGACCACTAATGTCTAATAAGGAGTGAGTAAAATGGCCCTAACCACAGAAAACAACTGCAGAGGGGGAAGCAACCTCACCTCCATGGCACATGCCGACGCTGTGAATAAATTTGACAGCTTTCAAAAGCTGCGTAGAAATTCGGAGCACGGTTTCCGGGTAGAGCTTGTCGTGACTCTCATGATAGTCCGAGAGGACCTTATCAACTGAAGGACCAAGTAATTCAAATACGAGACATTGGTGGACCCCGTTGGGACCTTTGTGTGGGAAGGCATCAAGCAGCTGAACAATATAGTCTGAAGAAAGCCCTCTTCGAGATTGCCTCTCTAAAAATTTCAAATTTTGCAGCTCTCGCGATATCGACGAATTTGCGGTCATGATTTTCAAGGAGACCCATTGATTTCGGCTGGCGTGAGATTAGCTAAATATGAGCAGAGTTGGTGTTGGAAAAACTGACTCTCTGTCTTTCGCAAGCCATACTGTGGAAAAGCCACCCCATCCTAACTTGTGATGTATCTTGTAACGGTCATTTTCAAATGTATCTCCGAGATTGACTGGATGGTATCCTCCAGGTTGATACTTTGACAATGACTCCTGTGTGTAAAGAAGGTTGCTTTGACAGTACAGAGATAGATCCATCTTTGAACGCAAAGCGGAGGAGAGCAAGGAGGCGTTTGGGGAAGAGGCGAACGTCGCAATTCGAAAAGTCGCGATGGGTACCTAGTAGGTAGGAGGTAGGGCCAAGTTGGGTGACTAACCTGAGTTGGTGGCCAACCTTCCTCCCCTACTGTACCTACCTAGGTACTGTAGGGATGCTAGATTCTTTGCTGCGTCACTGTATGTGTAGAAGTTTCCTGTAAAGTACGGTATTATACATAATGCGGTTATGAAATGAAGGAATACATATGTATCTAGTTACATATGTATTTGAATGGGATTATTTACACGCTATCCCAGTATGGGTTGTAGTTTCGGGTACGGGCCGAGAAACAAAGCGTGTTTTCGATTCTACTGTATCAAGTGAGGGTTAGCACTCTCACCTAGAAATCAATATGGTCATCATGGTAAAATCCATATGCAAATGTAGTTTCCAAAAGCTTCCTTAGTAATTTCTCATATTTTTAACCCTGGATCTTGTTCAGTATGTCCCTCGGTGTTGCAAGCCATGAGATCTATATATGTAAATCTCTCACGGTTTATCCTTTATGCAAAGTTGATTATTTAGCACAACCCATGCAAGGAGATAAATGATGATGTCGATACCAGGATGGTATGTGCTGGTAGGCTTTAAGTACACATAAAAAGTAGTCTAACACCTATATTCGGGATGATTCTTTACAGATTCTCGATCTCACGCCTTGGGCGGAACATCTTCACCCTGATCCTGCTCCAGGTCAATATCCTGGTCCATCGACTGTTCCTGGGCTAAAATCGAGTTAGCAAGGCATGCCAACAGCAATGAAAAAAAATGAACTTACTATTCCAAAGCTCTGCATAAATGCCGTCACGCTCGAGTAACTCGCGGTGCGAGCCCGTCTCGGCCACATGACCCTCCTTCAAGACCAGAATCTGGTCACTATCGGAAATCGTGCGTAGGCGATGAGCCACAAACACGCTTGTGCGGCTCTTCTCTTTGAGGATGCTGTTGATATTCTGGAGGAGAGCCTGCTCTGTGTAGGTGTCTAGGGCGGATGTCTAGAGACAAGGTGGTTAGTTACCTCAATTAACCGCTCCGCTGACGGACGAAGCGGGAAATGAACACTTACTGCCTCATCGAAGAAGAATAGCTGTGGATCCTTCAGGATCAACCGAGAAATTGCCAGTCGCTGCTTCTCGCCACCGGAGATCATCATACCACGCTCACCAACTGCAGTTTGGTAGCCATCAGGCAAACGCTCAATGAGCTTGTGGATGTGGGCTCGCTCCGCAGCTCGGCGCACTTCTTCGTCCGATGCATCGATCCGTCCATAGCGGATGTTGTGGGATATCGTATCGTTGAACAGCGGTGTGTCCTGCGGTACCACTCCAATTGTCTTGCGGAGGCTATCGAGGGTGACATCGCGGATGTCCTGGCCATCAATCAAAATGCGGCCAGACTGGACATCATAGAAGCGGAATAGCAGACGCAAGATTGTAGACTTCCCGCAGCCGCTAGGGCCGACAATGGCGAACTTCTGTCCTGCGGGGATAGTGAAGGTGGCGTTCTTCAGAATCGGTCGGTCTGGGTGATAGCCGAAAGTGACGTTCTCAAAGCGGATCTGGCCGCCCTGCAGTTGCAGCGGCTTGGCGTTGGGTCGTTCCTGGATGGTGACGTTCACTTTCTGCAGGTTGAAAAGCGTCTCCATGTCCAGCAGGGATTGTCGCAGCTCACGGTAGACAGATCCCAAGAAATTGAGAGGGACCGAGAGTTGGAAGACCAGCTGGTTGACCATGACTAGGTCACCGACGCTCATAGATCCGTTCGCGACTCCATTGCAAGCCAGGTACATCATTGCGGCCAGCGCAGAGGAGAATATCATATTTTGACCAGAGTTGAGGAATGCCAGAGACGTAGTCACCTTGATTGATGCATCTTCATACCTCTTCAATGCTTTGTCATATCGTGCCACTTCGAATTTCTCGTTATTGAAGTACTTGACGGCCTCGTAGTTGATGAGCGAATCCACAGCCACAGTTGCTCCGCGGTTATCAGCTGCATTGGCCTGTCTCCGGAACTTTGTTCGCCACGCGGTTGTAGTGATGGTGAACGCGGTGTAAGCGATCATTGTTGTTGTTGTGATGGCAGCAAATTGTAGGCCATATTGATAAGTCTATAACACGTTAGTAATGTAGGAACGAGGACTCCCGTTGTCATTCGCTGTTGGATCATACCAGGATACCGCAGACAAGCGAGATTTCAAGTGCTGTCGGGACCACATGGAAAACCATGGATGTTAAGAGGAAGCTGATGCCCTTAGTACCGCGGTCAATTGCGCGGGTCAGACCTCCGGTCTGCCGAGAGAGGTGGAAGTTGAGATCCAGTCGCAAAAGATGTTCAAAGACATTTGATGCCACTTTCCGAATTGCCTTCTGCGCAACACTAGCAAAGACTGCGTTACGGAGCTCTTGAAACAATGTAGCTCCAATTCGGGTCACGCCATCTAAAACATATCAGTGACGAGTCAACATTTCGATATGCTGAAATCCTCACAAGCAATGATCATTGATCCAGCCACGGTGTAAGCAGTTCCACCGATGGCAGCAAAGTCTACATTCATGGAGTCGACAATGTTCTTAAAGTAGAAGGGGATCTCCACATTGAGGATCTGTATTGGGTTCATATTAGCATAGTCTAATAGAAACACCATAACAAAGGAAGCTTGCCTTTGCCCCAATAAGAAGTGACAGTGCTGTGCTGACACGGAGCTTCGTGCCCCAATCGTTCTACCCGCTGTAGTCAATAACCTGTTACTCTATACCAATAGCACTTGGGAATTACCTTTGGCCAGAGGTACTTGGCCATTTCTTTCATAATAGCCCAGTCTGCCTTCCTTTGTTCCTGTTTTCCGGTCATGGGCTCGCTCAGCAAGTCCTTCTTTGGTGGGGTCTTTGCATTGCCGCTATCTTCCGGCTTCTGGATGACATTGGCATTTGCTAGTTGTGATGGTGCGGGGGTAGAGGTTGGAGTAGCTTTGACAGCGCGACCTTTATTGTCTGCAGATTGACTCCATAATGGATTGTTATTTGATGTAAACGCGCGCAGGTGTGTTCCATTGAGTCGTGTGCTTCGTTGCTTGCCGGCGAAGCTCGGATGGGCGAATTGCGCTGTACGCCAACACGGCGATCGTGCGGCTCTGAGCAGCATGGCCGCTTGGTATAATAACCTTCAAGCACCAGAGTAGTTCAAGTCACCGGGAGGGGTTCAAGGGCGCATAGTGGGAGCGAGTAGGAAAGATTGACGCGCAGTAGCTATGTCTCCGATAGCTCGTGGGGGAAATCGCCGGCTTCGGAGGAAAAACCGTCGCTCTCAATGCAAAGTGCAGGGTAGTCGCAAATAGTCAAGCGAATGATAGACACAAATATGTATGAAAGAATCCAAGAACTTCTTATAATAAAACTCCAAATGTCGCAATTCTGAGGGGGAGTTGTGTACCTTGTAGGCCGCATCGCTCTCGGGCCCACGATTTCCCGATTTCCCTTTCGTCACAACTGACGTAAATTCTCCCTTCGGTGTTTGGTCTTCACTCTTTTTTGCATACACCATGCGCCCCCTTCAAGGCGTCCGGACTCTGTCCTGGACTCGTGTTGTTCCTCGCGCCCACCGGCAAACGCGGTACATTCAGATTCGCGCCGCTCCCTCGGGAGTGCCTTCAGTTAATGGCGACAATCTGCCACTCGCTAGCACGCCTAGCTCTGTTGAATCACGAGGTAATTGCAACTCCCCGGGGTTGTCTTGATGTGACGCTGACAATTAATGCACATAGACGCGCGATTCGATGTTGTCGGCGCCCCATATTCGCTTCTTTCGGTGTCACTCTCGGCCTCGCAAAACCTATATACGCGACGAGGAACGCTGGTTGGATTGAGCGGCAAAGCGGATAATGTATGCGATTCCGTGATAATGTTGTCCTGGAGGAATTGTCATGCTAATGCATAATCTGCGCAGGTGGTTTCCACCTTGAGCGTTCTAGAACCCTTCCGGAGGGCTATCGTCGGAGTACCCTTTCTGTACCAGAAGGTAAGATGCACGATGAAGCCTACATATTTAAGGACAGCGATTGACAACTTGCTAGATCTCCTCACCAAGTCCTGTCACAGCTCTCGTTTCCGTTCGATCACCCAATACCTCCTTCGCCGTTGTAAACGTCAATGGTTCCGTGGATTGGATGGTTGCCCAAAGACGGGCTTTGCTTGCATGGACGGGCCGGTCTCTGAACATCAAGCCCACTATCAACGCAAACCTGGTGAGTCGAGCTGTGATCGTGTGGAAACACCAAGCTAATCTTCGCAGAGCTTGTCTCATTGGGGTAGCTCCGAGGTGACTGGCAGAGGTTTAATAGCGTTGGTCGGAAACGGACAGCTGTACTCGGTGGAATTGAAGGATGGCGAGCAGTACATTGCGCATCCCAGGTATGAACTTCCGCCCGGATTGGACGCCTGACGTCGCTAATATTTGATCGCCAGCAATGTGGTTGCTTACACCATGGCTTCCAACCCTCCTCGCCCCTACCGCTTCAAGTCCACCACTCTCAACTTCCAAGTCCCTGGTCTGAAGACGCTACCAAGACTGCTACAAAATGCCAAGTTTGTTCGCGACGTATCAGATTCCAAGGCATACAAAACCACTATGCAGTGGTTCCACAAGCTGCGTACCTGGTCTCGAATGACCATCTGGGGAGATAGAGTACGAATCCTATTTTGTCCTTCAATGCCCACCAACTGACAATGTCTTCTAGCTCTTCCTGCAATTTGATGGTCCCATGACCATTCTTGTGCAATCCCGCGGACCTCGTCTCAACGACGTTTTGTCGGCACAGGAAGCTAATGAGATCGCCAATGTTCCGAGTGGCTTCACCTCGCCCGCTCCCCGCTCCACCGAAGGCGAAAAGACAGAGAAGAACCCACTAGAGGATAAGCCAGAAGAAGAGAAAACAGAAGCCGAAAAGGCCGTCAGCAATATCTCTGGCCTAACCCGCTCTGTTGCGGAACTAGAGCAAGAAATTAAAGGAACGAGCCGAAGCGTTGCGAAGCTCCACAAAGATGGAAAGGTCGAAATTGAGGAAGTTGCTCGCTCAAACTAAATAGACAGACTCGCTTCAAAAGGGTTGACTTGGAGGAGTTCTCATCGCATTGGGTTTTGTACGGGTTAGAGCGGTCTCCAGTTGGGATGATTATCACGTTGCATCCTGTACAGTATGGGCATTTCTTTTATCTTGGTCCGACAAATCTCTTTTTTCTTTGCTTCTACCAGTTCTGTAGTCTTTTGGTGTTCTTCTAAACGTATCCATTTGTGTTCCTTCGACGCATTATTTTTATAGATATTCTTCCCTTTATTAGTGCTGTGGCTAGAATAATTAGCTGTCACGGTCGGCATATCTCATCAATGTATTCAAAGGTCGACAGAACTACCTATATACGTGTATTCTGCTTCTTTCGTGTAAGTGGCTAAGTAGAAGCCTCGATATCCACCAGTGTTACTGTGATCTATAGCCGGAATAATATCAGAGATCAAGTTTCAGCTGCATCTAACCAAAATGATATGTTTCATCTTTTCCCAAACGAGCAATATACCGGGTAATCCCTCGGTCTTCGGACTAATGCAGATATGTCCGAGCACTGCACCCCTATAGGCCTTTGACAAGTACGGAGTATTATTCGCCAGTTCGGGCAATCCCCAGCAATTGACCAACCGCAGTGAAGCCACTATGCTCTCGCTGGGCCAGTCACGCCAATCGCCATGTGAAAGTAATGTTTAAGCAACTCGGACTTAAGCTAGGGACCGATAGACCGAACTCGTTCGTACCCTTTCTCCGGATAATTTTTTTTTCTTTAAATATCATAATTGTAGACTTTATACATTTGAACCCCAACGGAACTTGTCTGCTATTTTAATCTGCAGCAGCCCTGAAGCTTTAGGACCAAACGGCCGGGCCGACGTTGAGGTGCGTTTTGAATCGAACTTGTTCGATGCACAATCTTGTTTCTTAATTTCATACTTCCCGTCTTCGTTTGGGATCTATAAATTGATGGTCTTGTTCAAATGTTTCAGAATGCAATATCTAATACCACAAAGCAGGTTACAATTAGTCCAAGTCTATCACTCGAACCTTTAAGGTTTCATAGTCAAGATGGCCAATAATGAGACTGAGACTACTCCCTCTATCGACAGTGCCACTACTACTCCCGCTGTGAGTGTGCATGGCAATAATGACCCAGAGAAAGGAATCGCACCATCGGAAAAACACGAAGCACCACCACCTACCGAGAAGTCAATTGCTGCTGGCCCAGCACCAGCAACACCGGTGATCGGTCCACCACCTGACGGAGGTGCGCAAGCATGGCTGGTCGTACTAGGAGCATTCTGCGGTCTATTCGTCAGTTTCGGCTGGATCAATTGTAAGTCCTGTGTGCTGACTGAATACAAGAAATCTACAAGTTATTGATATCATCCAGGCATTGGAGTCTTCCAAGCATACTACCAGAGTCACCAATTGAGCGAGTTCTCCACCAGCACAGTAACATGGATCACATCGCTAGAGACCTTCATGATGTTCTTCTGCGTACGTATATCATCCCCCTACCCAAGGTCTTATCCTAACATCCCTCCCAGGGCCCAATATTCGGAACGATGTTCGACAGCTACGGTCCGCGCTGGATCCTCCTCATCGGCACAATCCTGCACGTCTTCGGCCTAATGATGGCTTCCCTCTCAACAGAGTACTACCAATTTATTCTCGCACAGGGAATCTGCAGCCCAATCGGCGCAAGCGCCATCTTCAACGCCTCTGTCAACTCCGTCAGCACCTGGTTCGCTAAGCGTCGTGCCTTCGCCCTCGGCGTAACAGCCGCTGGATCCAGTCTGGGCGGAGTCATCTTCCCTATCATGGTCACCCAACTGATTCCCAAAGTCGGATTCCCCTGGGCGATGAGAATCTGCGCCTTCCTCATTTTATTCATGTTGGGTATTGCCAATCTCACGCTGAAGTCAAGATTACCCCATCGCCCAAAGCCGTTCGATATCCTGAGTTTCCTCAGGCCGTTGGCTGAGCTCAAGTTCGCACTTACGCTTGCTGCTGCCTTCTGCTTCTTCTGGGGCATGTTCTTGCCCTTCACTTTCGTTATCACCCAGGCCGAGAGATATGGCATGTCTTCCAATCTGGCCGGATATCTGATTCCGATCTTGAATGCCTCTAGGTAAGTTTTTCCTTTTCCATTCCATGCAAGTTACGTTGATGGACTAACAAAATCCGAATAGTATCTTCGGCCGCACGCTGCCAGGTTATCTCGCCGACAAGGTCGGCCGCTATAACATGATGGTTATTACAACGTTCTTCTCGGCAATCCTTGTTCTGGCCCTCTGGCTACCGTCAAAGGGAAACGCCCCAGCAATTGTGTTCAGCGCCTTGTACGGATTCGGCTCTGGTGCGTTTGTCTCACTTGCACCGGCTCTTGTGGCGCAGATCTCCGATCTTCGCCAGGTGGGCGTGCGTAACGGTACTTTCTTTGCTGTCATCTCGTTTGCGGCCTTGACTGGTACTCCCATTGGCGGTGCTTTGGTGCCCGATGTTCTCCACGGCAGTTATACTCGGCTGCAGATTTTCTGCGGTGTTGTCATGATTGTTGGATCGACTTTGTTTGCTTTTGCCAGGGGGCTGTTGGTGGGTTTAAACTCACCAAGGTATAGTGCTTGCGCCTTGTCAACGGTTTTGCCTTATAGATGTCTTCTCGGTTTCTTTTTTTTAGATCTAATAAATAATCCTGGATTGTGAGCGGGCCTTGACTTCTCTGACCAACGCTTCTTACTATTGGTAAACTTGGTAAACCAGTGATGTCTTATTGGCCTCTTCTATATTCATGCTTTCTATTATAATTAACGTCCACCGACCATATTTTGGACTGCATTACGCGAAAGTACCAGTATATTATTGGAGACAGTAGACGTATAATATTGTGATCTAGGTACCTCCCTACCCAGGTGGATCTGGGTAGTCCCCGCCAAGTCTCTATCCTCCCGAGGTCAGTTAGAATCCCCTTAGCTGGAGGGGGCACCTGGGCAGATTCTCAAATTCAGAGTTGATTTTGGTTGGAGGATTTTTATGTAAAAACCAATTCTGACTCTTACCCGTACGCTCGCCATATCTTGATTTCTGTTGGTTATAAGCCCGGTATGGCTTCAATTCCGATCGCTTTCTTATCTGCTTTGGTGACTCCAAATTAATGACGATCTTCTACAAGCGAATTAATAATCACGTCCCTTATCAAACAGCCCCCACCCTTGATTGAGCTGGGGATTTACGGGTCCGGGTATAAGAAGGGTGTACGTTGTCCTGAATCGACTACCTACCTGGTGCTCGCAGAAAAAATACTTCGGTGTCGTCTCTAGTCATGGCGATCTTGAAATTGAAAGCTGTGGCTCTAGCCATCTTTGCGCTTTGCACAACTCCTACCGGTAAAGGCAACTCCCAACGATCCAAATTGGTAGACTAACGTGTTCCAGCTGCCAAATGCAGCTATCCGGACCTCCTAACAGCCACTGCCACTGAACTCCAGGATGGACTGGTGGCTGGGTGCTTTACAAGCGTGGACCTGGTTGATGTAGGCACTATTCCCCACTCAGTATGAGAGCTGAGAACTGAAACATCCCAGGCATACGTCAAGCGCAACGAAGAGGTCAATTCCACCGTCCGAGCCGTTGTTGAAATTAATCCGGATGCGTGGAAAATTGCCCGGGACTTGGACGACGAGCGGAAAAATGGAATCTTAAGAGGGTACGCACAGACACTTTGATATGTCTAATGTCTTGAGTACGTGAGTGGGCGACTGACTTGATTCCTTCAAGACCTCTCCATGGCCTCCCAATTCTGATCAAGAATAATATCGCTACCGATGACAAGATGCAAACGAATGGTAGGACGCCGTTGCATCGAGAGGTGAAACGTTACTAACAACGGCCCAGCTGGATCATACGCCTTAATGGATGCGAAACCAGTTTCTGATTCCGCCATTGCGGCCAAGTTGCGCAAATCCGGCGCAATCATCCTCGGCAAGACGAATCTCTCCCAGTGGGCCAACTACCGTTCCGGCAACTCATCTAATGGATGGAGCGCCTGGGGTGGACAGGTCATCGCAGCCCATGTCCCGAATCAGGATCCCAGCGGATCGTCCAGCGGGAGCGGCGTTGCAGCTGATCTCGGACTTGCGTATGCTTGCTTGGGGACTGAGGTATGCTTTCTTCACTCCAGCCACATCTTGAAAATGCCTAATGCGACAAGTAGACGTCCGGGAGTATCACCAGCCCCGGTGAAAAGAGCGGGCTTGTCGGCATCAAGCCTACCGTCGGACTGACGTCTCGCTACCTCGTCATCCCCATCAGTGAGCACCAAGACACCATCGGTCCAATGACACGGACGGTGGAAGACGCCGCTTTGGTTCTCCAGGCTATTGCCGGCCAAGACGGTCATGATAACTATACTCTCGCCGCGCCGTATAAGCACCAAACCCCCGACTACGTCAAGCACTGTAAAATGAACGGCTTGAAGGGAAAGCGGATCGGTATACCACGGAATGTCCTTGACTTGAATTACGACAGCTCAAAAGCACCCTACTACGCTGCATTCGAGGCCGCGGTTAATGTCCTCAGAGATGCCGGTGCCACCATTGTCGACAACGCGAATTATACGGCGTACGAGGAATTCATTCAGGACCCTAGTGAAACCGTCCTCCAAGCGGACTTTATCAGCGGACTAGCTGATTACCTCTCCAACCTGAAGACAAACCCCCACCATGTACACAATCTTGAAGAAGTCCAGTCCTTCACGCACAGGTATGCGCTCGAGGAGTGGCCAACTCGGAACACCGCGATATGGGATCAAGCCCTCCAAGCCGGGATAAACAACACCTCGCCTGAGTTCTGGCCTCGGTACCTGAAAAACCTCTACTACGGGGGTGAAGGAGGCGTGTTCGGAGTGATCAACAGGGACCACCTCGACGCAGTTGTGCTACCGACCGACCTGGGATATCCAGTTTCGGCAGTCGTCGGTGGACCCGTCATCACTGTGCCGATGGGTGCGTACCCCGTGGGAACTCCTGTGGAGTTGAGTCCGCCGTGGAATCTTACCTCGGTGGCACCTGGCGTCCCTATGGGTCTTGGATTCATGGGGTTGAAATGGAGTGAGCCGGCTCTCATTGAGATGGCCTATGCGTTTGAGCAGAGAACCCAGGCTCGGAAGACATTTGACCACTATATTGTACCGAAGACACAGTTGAAGATGGCGGAACCCGTCAACAAAGACTGATAGTCTTGTATATCCGGAACCATCCCACAGACATACAGACAGAAATAATCTATTAAGGATATTTCCAGTGTACAGTGAGTGACCATATGATTGAATACCATAACATAGACCATTATACATTCTGCCGTGTCACAAAATATACAAATCACAGAGTGGTTGACTGCTTGCACTATCTTGTCCTGAATATCCCTAGTGCAGTATACTAGTGCAGTATAGTTCACTTCACGACCGCTTCTGTCGAAGCTCCCACTCATAAGCAGCAAGCAAGAAAGGACCGACGCCTCTCGTATCATTCGGGACAACCGGAATGGCGGTGTAGTACTGCATGACGGTCAGATCTAGCACATTCATATACCTATTTGCCAAAGTCTTACCTCAAAACTGGCATCGCTGTTCAGCGAGCCAACCTGTACCGTTCCCTCCCAGGTCAACGTTCCATTCTGATGCTTCGTCACAAAGTCATCAATCAGGTGGTTATACGCTCTCGCTGCGGGCCGTCCATAGGTCCGTTCGTCAATATAGCCTCGTCGCAAACCGGCAAGCCAACCATAGGCGAACATTGCTGCCGCGGAGCTCTCAAAGTAGTTACCCTTCCTGTTAACATACCCCTTGCTCAGGATTAGCTTCCAGCCATGGACCTCTGGGTCCTGCGTACGGAGAAGACCTCGTGCGAGTCTCTTATAGTAACCCAACAGGCGCTGGTATCCATCCAGATGTTTGGGATAGACATCAAGGACCTCAATCAGGGAGACGAAATACCACCCGACAGCCCGGTTCCAAACGAGCGGCGACGCACCATCCACCGGGTCAGCCCATACAGCCGTCTTGCTTTCGTCGAAGCCATGCACAAGCAGACCGGTCGGCTCATCTCTCGTAGCAGCCTCGATCTTATCCCACTGCAGCACAATATCCTCCCAGGCAGTGACATTCTGCGCATCGAACAGCGCCGTCCATTTCGCGTAAAATACGTCCGCCATGAAAATCCCATCCAGCCACATCTGATTTTCATACGTCGGGTCCCGGTGCCAGAACCCGCCTGTCGGCGTGCGCGGGTGTCGGTCCAGCATCGCCCGGATGCGATCCGCTGCAAGCCGGTACTTCTCCTCCCCTAGGCGCTCGTACCAGTATAAGAAATTGTTGCCGATCCGGTAGTCGTCGAGCGAATAGTACGTCTCGTTGAAGTCGGCGATTGAGCCGTCAGGAGCGACCAAGTCGTCGATTTGCGACTGGTACCAGTTCAGCAGGGTCTCGTTGCCGTACAGTGAGTATGCTGCCTCGTAGCCTTCGTAGATGGTTGCGCGCCCGTACCAGTATGGACCTTCATGTTCCTGGTTGTTGAGGATCCAGGAATCGGCCATCCAGGAGAGGTAAGACCGCGCTGCCGCCGGGGAGGCGGCCAGGAGGGAGAGAGTGAGGAGCTTCATCGGGGGGTACTTGCAGTGGATGATGCTGGTGTGGGAATGTCAAAGGCATCGGAGACCATCATATTATATATGGATACGTAGAAACTCCGGAATTAAATGTCAATTAATGAATACGAGTGTAGGCCTCGTCAAATTATCCGGACAAGACGGACAAGAAGGACCGACAAAATGGCTGTGCTCATTCACACGAATAGAATGGAACGAAATATCCATGATATGCAGGAGACATCTTGGCTCAATGAGGCAAGTATTCCTTTACTTCGGTGACTGGCGGGAAATTCAACCCCAGACTCCGCAGAAATTCTCCGGCGCGGGGGAATGATCCATCGTATTTACTGCTCAGGTAATTATTGGCTGGTCGTTCGGCAATTGAATGCAATAGCTGTGCCTCAATCATTAAGTACCCTCTGCTAGCTAAGCTCAACCTTTCTCGCTAGATATAGGTAATCAACGCATCTGAGCTGGTGGAACAGCTTTGATTATACGGGTCCAGCTCTTGTGTTGAACTGACGAAGTTTTAAGTCTGACTCTACCTATAAGTACGGAGTACATACCTATGTAGTTGATTTCCTCTGTCACTTCTTGGCCTTCCATTTGCATCTTAGTGCTCAGTCCTTGCCGCTTTTTGCTCACTGAGCAGCCTGATGGAAGGACAGGAAAGACGGGAGATACTACATTTGGCGTTTCGTCTTCCCTAAGATAACTATTGAATAATAACAAATCCACACTAACGTCCTATCGTACTCAAATATTCTCTTATTTTTCTTTAAACAAATCAGGGATCAGGATCCTAAAGGACTCTTATTTTGTTCCAACTCCTATACCTAATTTTTAAGAATTAGGGTTCGATCGTTATATAATATTTAGTCGACTTAGCTATATAATAAGAGAGTAGATATCACTTACACCAATCCTTAAACGTCTATTATCTTCCAATTGCGCGAGAGCATCGCGTAGCGAGATACGAGATTCAGGCGCCGCCTTGTTCAGAGCCTCACCGACAAATCGCAACTTTTCACCAGTACCACCAGGGGGACACTTCTCGGCGATAGTCGAGAGCAATCTTCCATAAGCCCAACAATCTGTAGCAACCCGCACCCCAAACGGCGTGTTTGCAGGAGTTGTGTCAATGTTCTGTTGAATGAGAGCCTGCATCTCTGGTGAAAGCCATTCCCACAGGTAACCACCGGTCCCACTAATATCGATGAGGATGGCATTTTTATTGGCATCTAAAACTATATTCGAAGGTTTGATGTCAAGATGAGTGCGCCCCCTCGTGTGTAATGATTCTAATGCTGTCCCAATTTGGATAGCCCATCGAATTGGCAAAGAATCGTTCCGTATTTCATCCTCGTTGATGCTTCGCTCAAGTGACCCTCCAGTGTAGTATTCAAGAAGGAAACCTGTGACTACTGCTGGCAACTTGGTCGACGAGCAGGTCTTGTAAGGGTTTTCTGAGACAACTAGACCGACTAACTGCGCAATATTCGGCTGTCCGCGGAATTGCGCGAGGGCATCAATCTCATTCATGATGTGCTCCGTGTCTCCAGGCTCGTAAATAGGGCGGTCGATAGTTTTATAAGCAAATTTACGTTGCTTGAATAGGACCGTGAAGACTGTGGGGGCAAGGAACTCGGCATTTTGTAGACAGCTAGCCTCGAACGTCGGGATGTTTAGGTCTCGGTCCAGATTCGGGTAGATAACTCTCGTTGGATCTTCCGCGATCTCGTAGCGCAATCGATGAGCAACTACAATGAAATAATTTGTCGTGGCCTGAAATCCATCCCGGATCGTGATCAAGTTTTGGTTTTGGTCAGTCAAGCTCAAAGTGATTTTTGTCACAGTATTCTGCAACAGTTGCATTTGACGGAAATCAATTGCTTGAAGGGACATTTGGAACAGAGATCGGCGCTGAAAATAGCCAAGCTCTGTTATAAGTTCGGGCAGAGACCAGTCCACGACGACTTTGATCCACCACGAAAACTCATTTTGGCGAAATATCAGAATCTGCGTTGGCCGGTCGCCGTTCCAGTCGTAGAATAGTTTGAACTCAACTCTGCAAAAAGAGGGGTGGGTAACTTCGGACATTCCGTTCAATTGAAGGCAAAAAGAAGTCTCCTCTCTTTATAAAAACTGAGGATTTTGAGACGCATTGACAAGAAAATCGAGGCTAGGGGCTAAGGTATGTATAAGTTAGTTGCCAATCACGTGGTTTTCTTGACAAACTGGCACCAACTCGTTTTTTTTCTCTTGGCTTAGTTATGGCAGTTCGCTTTGCAGTCCGCTTTTATTCCTGTATCTTCTTGAGATTGTGGAGGATACGCAGAGGGACTTCTGATTCTCTTCTGGCCCAATGATAAACCTTGGAAGCGCGGGGAGCAGCTAAGTCAGCAGCTCACCTCAATAAAATGCACCACGCTAGCCCTATCCAAATGCAGCTGTTCACTAGTCTCTTGACCATTGTCCCCTCAACGAAAGACTGGCGTCATCAATTTGGCGGTCGATCCTAGTTATTTCGCCTCTGGCTAAGAGGCAAATTGATAGTGGGGCTACGTTTATTGGTTTTACTATTCTACGGCTATACATACTACTATTCAACTCGCCGAGTCTCGTATTCTACACTGCTATTGAACCAGTAGTCACTTAGGGCTTTTTTGACATTCGAGGTACAGATGGCCTCTTCTATACGACAGTACATGATCAAGCGTTCTCCTCCCTCTATCGGTTTCCCGTACGATATCTCTACGCTCTTCTTACTGTTGCAGATCGATGAAGTCGGAATGTGACTATGGTCAAATAGATGATTACCCATGCAAAACGGCAAGCTTTTTGAGCCTAGGATCAGCACTGTACCGCTGGATGGCATCTGCCTTCCAAGTCTCATAATCCAGGCTGTTCGAGTTTCCATCCTTGTGTAAGGCCCTGACAAGGCCCATAAAGATGTCCTTGTATCCACCCCAGTCAGGAAGGTCATAACCGCAGCAAAATTGCAGGCGATGAAGAAGCCGCCCCTTTCTGACTATGTCTCCAAGATCGGGATGCCCTTTTTCTTCCAGCAAGTGAGAAAAAGTCATTTCTTCATCACCTAGGCAATTATTCCCACTGTAGAACTCAGCAAGTGGAAGGAGAACGATGGGAGAATTGAAAACTGAAAATTTGGGACCCGTGTGCGCCCACTCCCAGTCAATGATACCCGTAATTCGAAACTGGTCGTCCACTAAAATTTGGTCCCCTTTCTCATCTGCATGCTTCAAATAGAACGACGCGTCATCCAGGCTCGCATGTGGGAGGATTATCGGAATGTTTTCCTGTAGATAACGGTGTATCAAAAAGGCATCTATTGGACGATTTGCATAAGCTTCTTGCCGCATAATCAAGTCCAGAATCAAATCGAGGTGTGCATTGTAATACTGTTCTGAAGACGAAAATGGTCCAAGCATTTTCAAGCCAGATTCTCCAAAGTCGGCCAGGGACTCTCTTGCAAACGGCCCAATAAAAAGTTTAGAATCAATTTTGTCCAAAGAGCCCATTATGGGAAAAGGATGTGCATGCAGTTCGATATAGATATCAGCAAGCTGGTCAATCACCTTCAGGCGTTGCTCTCGGGTAGCATCAGACCAGGACAGAGATCTCCCAGGCAATTTTTCCATGAAGATGTACCGAACACCAACAGGGTTCGCCTCATCCAAGCTGAAATCAAAGACCTTTGGGGCAGGAATCTTTGTTTCTCCTAAGAACTCGAGTGTGGCAACCTCACTGCGCATGATGTGGTTTTGCAGTTCCAAGGGGGTGAAGTAACATTGAATCTGCGAACGCGTGCCAACCAGCAAACCCCATCCTCAAATGAAATCTCGATATGATAATTCATACCGCCCATGACTGAGTTCCGTGTCGACACGTCATATTGAAGATTCTGCGATATAGAACAGCTGACGCCCTTGCGTAAATAGCTGGCTCGATCTGTGAGCGCCGTGATATTGATCTTAGCAAGAAGTTTGTTTATTTCTTCTTGTTCCGCTCGGTTAGCCGCAGGATCATAGCTTTTTTCATCCTGGTAATAGTAAAACAAAAGATTATTATAGTCCGTATAATATATGATTTTCTTTACTCACCTCCCATAGTGGACATGTGTGATACTCAGGCTTCAAATGTTCGGCGCAAAGATGACGACAGCAAAGTATGCATTCTCCATCTGTGCGAACAGAGGATTTGTCGCAATCATCGATATCACAGCTCCACATACCCATGGTGAACTGAGCTGGCCAACGGGCTGGAAGAGGAAGTATCAAATACCTCCAGGGCTACCTGTAATCCAGAGGGAAACAGACCGCTGCACCTAAGTGATTACATAAGAGCATTTAGCCACCTGCACCTGGGCACTCGGCCAAGAAAGATCATAGGGACAATCGGAACATCCGACTGTCACTGCAGCGATATACCTAGGTATATACTAGGCCCTAACATCCCTTTGGGGCCAGACTCACCGAGCTTGAGCCCGAACTGAGATTCACTCAATGAGTCGGACTCTGAGCCTCATAAAAGCGGCGACAGCCAAGATAGGAAAGCCCACCTGGCAGAGGAAAAACACTATGTTGTGCGTAGAGCTACCTAGGTAGCGTCCTCCTACACAGCTTGTATGATCAAAATTTAAAATGTCTCTACAACGATAAAACGAGTAAACCCCGGATATCTCTATTCGAAGGCAACAGAATGTCTACGGCTGGTACTTGCCAATCAGATACGGCTGGGCAAGACATACCGCTGCTTTACAGGTCGATCCTTCTTTCGTTCTCTCAAGAGCCTACATATCATCCTTAGTCTTCATGTCAAAGCAAGCCCTATCCTAACATGACTTCAATGTTCTCAGGATTATACGATCTGCTGCAAGCCGTGAGAGGGGTAAACAGCACCCCCCTCACAGACCAACACGTCCCCGGCACCAATCTGACAGACAAATGGATTATTATATCCGGATCTAACAACGGCGTCGGCTTCGAAGCAGCAAAATCTTTCGCATCATGGGGCGCAAACCTAATCCTCGCCTGCCGCGAGCCACCCGCATGGGAACAGCATCCAACAGCCGCCGTGAACGAATGCAAAGACCTCGCAGCAGCGCACGGCCATTCATCTACCATCGAATGGTGGCCGATCGACATGGCAGATCTCAGCAGCGTCGACGCTTTCTGTCAAAGATGGCTGCAATGCGACCGCGCTTTGCATATCCTATGCAATAACGCCGGCATTGCGGAGTCGACCGTGCAAACCCGTATAACGAAAGATGGGTTCCAGCTGGTTCATCAGGTCTGTTTCCCTATTCTCTTGTTTCTATTAACCCTCCTGGTGCATACGAGCAGATACTAATGAGAATCACCCAGGTCAACTTCTTATCCCATGTATTGCTGACCCTTCGACTCCTACCGTCTCTCGCTCGCAGCGCCGAGCCAAGAATCATCTGCACGACCTCGTGCTACCACCATCTAGGAGTCTTTGATCTAGACCGCGTTAATGGTAAACAAAGCTGGAAGGGCAACGATTATCAGAATAATAAGCTCTACTTCCAAATGTGGGTTGCAGAGATGCAGTCAAGACTCCTCAAACACCCCGAGTACATCCACATCACAATCAACGGTGTCCATCCCGGCTTTGTGGCTTCGGGTATATGGGAGGGTCTTGAGGATGCGGGTAAGGCCCCGGGCGGACTGGGCTTGCTTTTGCGATATGTTGCTATCACGTCGCAGCAGGGTGGATTGGCTATTGCCCATGCAGCTACGGGTTTGGAGTTTGGGCCAGATCCTAAGACGCAGGGTGTCGGTGCGGAAAATGGGCATGGTGGAGGGAAATATATCAATCGGATATGGGAAGCGCCTGCGAAATCTTATTGTAATGATCCAGAGGCTAGGTCGAGATTGTGGACCAAACTGGATGAGGAGCTTGGTTTACAAGAGAAGGCACTTCTGACGGTTTTGGGTCTTTAATACACGAACTCAGTGTCAGCAAGCTGCCTGAAGTGGTACTAAAGAAAGAAGAATATTATGAAGGGACTGGACTTGGAGAAATACTACCTAGAAAAAGGTCTCCTAAGCCATACCTCCTAATGGCGATCTGTAAGGAAAGGACGAACGTGAAAGGATCTTGGATCGAGGGTTATGATGAAAGGGGTATGACAACAAAAGGGTGCAATGAGGATGTTCCCAAATTGCCCCGGATGGATTCAAAAAAAGAAGTCCAGAATACCTAGCAAAGTATAGACACAAAGACGCCGTGGCACCGTCGCTGAAGGATGATGCATGAAAAGAAAAGAAGGAAAAAAACCATTATGCTCCAGTATATGCCGCCCAAAAAATGCAGCAATTAAGCCAATACTCCTTGTCTCATGTTCTCGACCGTCTTGACCCCAACACCTTTCAGCTGGCTCAGTTGTGCCAGGCTGCTGACCTGGAATTGGTGGTCTGAGATGATTGCACTGTCGGTTGTATCCAATGGTGCTTGGTCCATCTCGCAGAGGCAATCAACAAGAGCCTCTGCCTTCTTGGCGCCCATTCCCTTGAGCAGTTTGATTTGGCTCACATCCCGAGAGTTAATGATGGAGAGAATATGCATCGTCCGCGGAGAGATGGATGGGTCTTCACTATCAAGGAGTTCTGGGGCTTCCTCGATCTGACCGAGCTTAGCTGCAGCACGCTTCTTGTGCTTCGGACGAGGAACATCCTCGTCGCTTGAAAAGCTGGCATAAGTCTGGTCTATATAGTCATCTTCAGCTTGGCGTTTGCCTAAGGTTTGTGTTACGTCCTTCTTGAGGGAGAGCATGCTACCCAACCTCCCCTTGGGCGGGGAATGGGGTTTCTCTTCCCAAGCTTTTGCGTGAACGCGCTCCTTCAGAGCAGCAATCTTTCCTGCGAGCTTCTCGTTGTGCGGGAAATGGGGAGCTGCCAGCTGGTACATCCTCAGGGCTGAGCTGTCTTCACCGCGTGCCTGATGTTGTTTAGCCATCAGCAGGTATGATAGACCCTCGGCCCGCACATCTTCTGTGCCATCGATCCGCTGCTCCAACTGTTCCAATCGCTTCTGCAGCTGCTCGTTAAGCTCATGGGCTTGCGTCTGCCTCGATTTTTCGCTCACAGCCCGCACAGCTAGTATCTCCTCAACCTTCTTCTCAACCATCTCCTCGATCCTAGCAGCTGAGAAGTCTTCATGGCGCGCCGTGGATTGCGCACCCAGGGGGTGACGAGCGGACTTCAATGACGGAAGACCGGAGGGTGTGTTGGAGATCGAAGTGCGTTTCGGTGCTTCCGGTTTCCGAAGCTGGCTAACAAGCTTGGTTTGCGGCTTGTCCGAATATACGCTAAATGCCTTGACGGGTTTGCCGTCTTCCTTTTCCGCGGAGTCCTTCGGGGCGGGCGCTGGCATATTGACGTTCACAGAAGCTGTTAGTGCGCGCAAAGGTTGCCGCGTGCCCATAGATGGCCGGTTCAAGGGCCGGGGCGGCCCCTTGAACATGGGATCGTTTTCTACTTCTCGAACCTCGATCTTCCGAGTGCGATTAGCGACGTTCAGAGAGCTAATTGTATCAAGTTGGTAAGACCGGACAGGCGCAAGGTTGAGAATCATCACTGTCAAGCCATTGTTCTGTCCCAATGACAAAATTCTTGTCATCTTGGACTCGCGGTATGGGATGCGATGCTGCTTCTTGTTGATAGCCTCGACGCACTGCGCCAGAACGAAAAGACTCTTGTTGATGCTAGCCGACTCGACCATGCGCTCCTTATCATTCTCTGTCCGTCGATTGTCTTCGGATCCTGCGAGATCAATAGCGGAAGCAGTGCTGACGCGGACTTTGTCAGGAGAGGTGACGGTAACCTTCACACCGAGAATGGCGTGAGATCGGGAGGAATGGGCGTTGAGCTATATTGAATGTTTAGCAAGAGAATTTACACCCCAGATTTTGGCATGATATCATACCTTTGTCGCGGAGGTGGATCGGTTAGTGTTGGCCTGGTCGTAAAGCTGCTCGAACTCCTTCAAAGTGGTACACGGCTTCTCGCTCAGCCCGCAAACCACGGTCTTGCCGCCGTTGTCCCGGAGAGGAAGACCTGACATTGTGCGCTTCTCGGGTGGCTCGAACAAGTCAAAGACCTTGTCGTTGTAGATTTCGTAATAACTGAGGGCAACCTGGACTGTCGTCTCCCCATTGCTATCTTTTTCAATCTTGCGACTGCGTCTGTAAATGCCGCTGAGTAGACGCGGGATTACACCTCGGTCTGCCAGGGTTTTCCCACCACGCATTGTGTGTGTTTTGCCTGTTCCGGTGACACCGTATGCGAAGAGGGTCACGTCGAATCCGTTGAGAAGATGCTTAATTGTCGGCGCAACTGTTATTCAGATCAATATGCTAGCCACTCGCAGGCCTGATGAGCTCTGAACAGCGACTCACCTTCAGCATCAAACAGCTCCTGCTGCGACACCTCCGCGTCGTATACGCCATTGAACTGGAAAGCATACTCCTCCCCCTCATTCTTGGGGTTCGGAATCCGAACCACATTGTCCCTGTCCCTCAATGCCGCCAATTTCTTGTCACTCTTGTCGCTCTTGTCACTCCTGTTGCTTATTGACTGGCGAGATTTGGACTCGGCGGTAGCGGAAGATCCTGTACGAACGATCACATCGACCTCCCGTTCGGACTTGAGAAGGGGGCGAATACGCGCGACAACTCGGACACTCATTTTGGCGGGATGCTCATTCAATTGGTGTGATGGTCTGAGTCCTGGTCAGGGATGTGATCCAATCCAAAGAAACCGAAGGAATGACTAGAAGCAAGTGCAAAGCCAAAAGAAAAAAGAAGAAAAAAAGAGAACAATAAAATCCTCCCCAAAAAAAACAAAGAAACGAAACTAACTACTGGGTGTATGCAGAACTGAAGGTTGTGGAACGTGTGGGAGGAGTTCTCTTGTGCAGCAGCCGATGTGGTTGATGTTGGCAGGGCAACCGCCTCTTTGCTCTACAACATATGTACCTTATACAGTACATTCCAAAGACTCGAGCACCACAACGGGGATACATAATTGCTCAATGCAATTTAAGCAGAATAATCAACTTGAAAGCTTCATAATCTCATTATTACAATCCACAGCACAGTATAATCTATAGACGTGCTCCATGCTTGGACTAAAGGCTAAGTCTTCATTTCCAGTCCAAATACCTGGGGATAGATATATACAGATCAGCTTGTTGAGAACAAACACTGCATATTTAAAGCTCACCATAGATATCCAACCCGTCTTATACTCAATATCAGATGTTGTCGGACAATATATAAAAACACCACGCCTCTCGTCACATGTCCCCTGGCCTCTGATTGGCTGGAGCACCACGACCTAAAGGCCACCGTAGACCATCATCACCGCCTCTCCCACACTCCCTTGGTTTCTTCTGGTGAGCTGTCCTTTGCCTCGCCACTGCATTTTGTGATACTTCCGGGTTTTCTAAAGGTACAGCTTGCCCTGTACGCAACCAGGTTCACCCTGTTCCGTTGACGAGAAACTGATTGTGGGGTTCCAGGAGCTGTTACCACCCGCCTCCTCATATCGATTCCACCCGCCGACTTTGTGACTAGCGCAACCCTCTTTTCCTTCGAACACCCAAGTACGATTAAACACAACCTACTCGACTCAATGGCAGCACCACAGGGGGATTCCCTCCCCAGGAGGGGTATGGCCAGCCCGCCTACGGCTCCCCAGAACCCACACAGTCCCCGGTCCAAGGGCAAGGCGCGCCTGCACCTGCCGCAGCTGGAAAGAAGAAGAGAGCGTACGCTGGTGAGGCATTTGATTTTGGCTCCGGCGCCAATGCCGCGCTCGGTGGACAACCCACGGCTGGGGGTGCTTACGGGCCCTACCCTCAGCAGCCCCAAGTTGCAGGATATCAACAACCCGTCTACGGTGCGGACCCCAACCAAATGCAGCCTGTCGCGCCATCATATGGCGCGCCTGTTGCTGCCGATGTCACGCAGATGACACAGCAATTTGGTGGAATGGGAATGAGCGAGCCTCATCACATGCCGCCCCCGCAGCCTGTGGCCCAAGCCCCTATGCGACCTCAAGTGCAGCTCAACCAGCTTTACCCCACGGACCTTCGATCCCAACCTTTCAACGTCGCTGAGCTGGACTATCCCCCTCCTCCAATTATCTTGCCTCCGGGAGTATGTATAAGATGTCACGTTGCGCATGTGGTAGATATGCTAACAATTGACAGACCAGTGTTTACCCATCGCCCGAGGCCAATTGCCCTACGAAATATATGCGGTCTACGCTCAACGCTGTCCCCACAACTAACTCCCTTCTGAAGAAATCAAAGTTGCCCTTCGCCCTTGTCATCCAACCATATGCTTCCCTTCACGACGCCGAGGACCCTATTCCTGTGATTCCAGACCAAGTCATCTCACGATGCCGACGTTGCCGCTCCTATATCAACCCCTTTGTCACCTTCCTCGACCATGGCCACCGCTGGCGCTGTAATATGTGCAACCTGACGAACGATGTGCCACAAGCCTTCGATTGGGACTCTACACTGCAAAAGCCCGCCGATCGTGCGCTACGTGCCGATCTGAACCACAGCATGGTCGAATTCGTTGCGCCGCAGGAATACATGGTCCGACCGCCTCAACCTCTGGTATACCTCTTTTTGATCGATGTGAGCTATGCCTCGGTGACCAACGGTCTTTTGGCCACCACCGCTCGCACCATCCAGGAGAGCCTTGATCGCATCCCGAACGCAGACCGACGTACTCGCCTCGGCTTTGTTGCAGTGGACTCAAGCTTGCACTACTTCAGCATTCCCCGCGACGAGTCAGGATCCTCGGAGCCCCAGATGTTGGTTGTCAGCGATCTGGACGAGCCTTTCCTCCCCATCCCTGGTGATCTCCTGGTGACGCTGAGCGAATGCCGGGAGAACATCGAGATCTTCCTTCGCAAGCTGCAGGAAATGTTCCAGAACACCCAAAACAACAGCTGCGCCATGGGTGCGGCATTGCGAGCTGGTTACAAGTTGATCTCCCCCGTCGGTGGAAAGATGACCGTTCTGAGCTCATCTTTGCCCAACGCTGGTCACGGAGCTCTCACTATGAGAGAAGACAAGAAGGTGCTGGGAACCAGCAAGGAATCGAGTCTGCTTCAGACCGCAAACTCCTTCTACAAGAGCTTTGCAGTCGAATGTTCAAAATCTCAAGTCTCCGTGGATATGTTCCTATTCTCGTCGCAATACCAAGATGTGGCATCTTTGAGCTGCTTGCCCCGTTATACTGGTGGTCAAACCTACTTTTACCCTGGGTGGAACGCTGCACGGACTGAGGATGCCATGAAGTTCGCCCGTGAGTTCTCAGACTATCTCTCTTCGGAGATTGGTCTGGAGGCCGTTCTCCGCGTGCGCGCAACCACCGGTCTGCGTATGAACACCTTCTATGGAAACTTCTTTAACCGCAGTTCTGATCTGTGTGCTTTCCCGGCCTTCCCTCGTGACCAGGCCTATGTGGTCGAGGTGGCCATTGATGAGACCGTTACAAAGCCGGTCGTCTGCATGCAGGCGGCTGTCCTTCACACTACCTGTAACGGTGAACGTCGTATTCGTGTCTTGACCCTGGCACTTCCAACGACCCAGAATCTGGCAGACATCTACGCCTCGGCTGACCAGCAGGCCATTGCCACATTCTTCAGTCACAAGGCTGTCGAGCGCACATTGAGCAGCGGCCTCGAACCCGCTCGCGAGGCTCTTCAGGCCAAGATCGTCGAGCTTCTGCAGACATACCGCAAGGAGCTTGCAGGTGGTAGTGTTAGCGGTGGTGGTCTCCAGTTCCCCGCCAATTTGAGAGCCCTGCCTGTCCTGTTCCTTGCAATGATCAAGAACGTGAGTTTTCTCTATTTCCCCTGTGATTAGCTGTTCTATACTAATTGATTTTTTTTTCTCTCTCTAGCTTGGTCTTCGCAAATCTGCCCAGATCCCCACGGACATGCGGTCCGCAGCTCTCTGCCTTCTGTCGACTCTGCCCCTGCCGCTTCTCATCCAATATATCTATCCGAGAATGTACTCACTCCACGACATGCCCGACAATGCGGGTTTGCCTGATCCACAGACCGGCGAAATCGTCCTGCCTCCTTCTGTCAACTTGTCTTCGGGCCGCCTCGTGCCCTACGGTCTGTACCTCATTGACGATGGCCAGACCCAGTTCCTCTGGGTTGGCCGTGATGCTGTTCCACAGCTTATCGAGGATGTCTTTGGCGTCCCTGACAAGTCGCAGTTACGGGTGGGCAAGCAAACCCTCCCCGACGTCGAGAACGAGTTCAACCAGCGTGTGCGGGCCGTGCTTGAGAAGAGTCGGGACCACCGAGCCAAGGGTGTGGGTAGCATGATTGTGCCTCACCTGTACGTTGTTCGCGAAGATGGTGAGCCCGGTCTGCGTCTCTGGGCTCAGACTATGCTGGTTGAGGACCGTGCGGACCAAAGCGTCAGCTTGGATCAGTGGATGGGTTCCTTGCAGGAAAAGGTTTGAGCCCTCTGCTCTGGCCATCATATCGGTCAGCACTGACGATTTGCTCTCAGGTCGTGCAGTAATGAGAAGCTGCCCGGTTGGTCTCCGTGGACCATGAAATTCGTGTTTTCGCGAGTCCTCCCGCCTGTACCATTACGTTGGGGAAGATTGCGTTTGGCTTTCAATCACGGCGGGCATGTTTGGATTATCTAGTACTAGTAGATCGCTGGGTTATAGTTGACAGGCGATAGACGCTGGTTGCATCTATGAAGAATTAACGTTATCATTTTTCCCACTCTTATTGTATCGTCCCATGAAGATTCCCATGGGACATGGGAAATGGCAAGGGCTAAAATGATTTTAGCAGTAGGAAGTCAGTGTCAACCAAACCAAATGATCTAATTTTTGAAAGACAGTGCTCGGTCAAGACAAGCATTCTAGTACTTCTTAGCATTAGAAGAGTCCGCATAGTTCTATTTTGGATGTTTTAACGCTTTTCCATTATAATTTAAGCGTAAGCCCTGAAACGACGAGTCATTAACCCGTGAGAAAGCGGCCCTGGGAACATTGCACGGCCCCCAAAATCCCATCCATATATAGACCCGGTATATATAGACCCGGTATGACTCTTGAGAGTTCAGACCCAATTAACAGGATACCCCTTGAGACTAGTGAAACTAGGAGGGGTGGGTTCTCCAATCATGATGAAACTAACACCTCCTATGTGGTGGAGCGGGAAAAAGATGATTGTGACAAGTTTCGCCAGGTGCAGTAGCGCCGTCCATTGAGCGCGACATGTGAGAGACTTTGGCGCTGTGGCGGAGATCTTTAGATCGCTCTGGTTAGAAGTACTTCTGGGCTACTTGATAATAATATGGATGACTCCAGTTCGAGACAAGTACCCCTCATGTATTTGCGGAGATAAGTGATCCAAGGTTCCACGTCCATCAAACCAGAGAAAGCAGACAGGGGGAAAACACCTCTACTACCTACCTACGCACTCTCTACTCTCTCGAGTTCCTCTACGCTTCTCGAGGATCGTCATTCCTAGTCTCCCCCGTTTTTTTCCTCTCTTAATTGACGCCAATTTCCCTTTCCTGAATCTGAACCACTTTGTTTCACCAATTTGCCGGAGCCGCCTCAAAGCTCTCTGCCCCACCACTTCCCCTACGGCCCGCCGTTTCTCCAGGTTCACCTCTTCTCATCCTCCTCTCCTTTCTTCTCTATTTTCCTTTGCCTTGGTAGAGAAAAGGCGAGACAAGGTGAGTCCCGATCCAACCGACCCGTCGTGATCCCGCAGAGGATGACCCCGCTTCGGCGTCTTGGCTCATCTTCTCCATGCACCCGAGCATCATCACCGTCAATTCCACTAACATGCCACGTTCTTAGGCTCTGAGCTTGATACCGTGATCCAGCTTGACAGACACCTTGACCCGTGATCTTCGCATCCCACCTCGGTCTCCTGGGTCTAGACGCTGTACCTGTCACATCTTCCCCACCCGGAGCTTCGTACGACCAAGTCCCCCTCTACCTTTTCTACACCTCGCCTTTTATTCCCTGAGTTCTCGCCGACCTTTCAAACCCAACCCAGTCGAGAGTTTGAGCGCCTTTCCGAAACACCAATTCGATTGCAGCGCAGACGAAAGTAAGCTTTATTTCCCGGTTTTCGTGCGTTGTCGTTGCGTTTGTTCCCCCGCGCTCGTACTTGCGGTCAAATTGCTCGAGCTTTTTGGGCAATTGACCTCAGGTGCTATTGAGTTGCTTTCCCTGGGCTCTGAATCGGCAAATTGTGCGCGACCCTCCCTCTACTGTTTTCAATTCCCGGTTCCCGTTTGATTCCCCCATGGACTGTGTTCGGCCTTTTTTCCACTGGATCCCACGGATTTTTGAAGCTGACAATCACCCAAAGGCTGAGACTACCAAAGAAACCATTCTCGAAATGGGTCATCAAGGCCCTCCCGCGGGAGGATCCCGGAAGATCTCCTTCAATGTATCCGATCAATACGAGATCCAAGATGTTATCGGCGAAGGCGCCTATGGTGTCGTCTGGTAAGTAGGACGAGACTTTTTGTGAAGACTCCTCTGACCCCACGCAGCTCTGCCATACATAAGCCCTCCGGCCAGAAGGTTGCCATCAAGAAGATCACGCCATTCGATCATTCCATGTTCTGCCTACGTACACTGCGTGAGATGAAGTTGCTGCGATACTTTAACCATGAAAACATTATCTCCATCCTGGATATTCAACGGCCCCGTAACTACGAGGGATTCAATGAAGTTTATCTGATTCAAGTACGTCGAAGCTTGCCATCTGACAAGATGCGCATGTATGGGATATATCCGATCTTTACTAACAGTATGCAGGAGTTGATGGAAACAGACATGCATCGGGTTATCCGCACACAAGATCTCTCAGACGACCACTGCCAATACTTTATCTACCAGACCCTGCGTGCGCTCAAGGCAATGCACTCAGCCAATGTCCTCCATCGAGATTTGAAGCCCTCCAATCTTTTGCTCAATGCCAACTGCGACCTGAAAGTCTGCGACTTCGGTCTGGCTCGCTCGGCCGCCTCCACCGACGACAACTCCGGCTTCATGACAGAATATGTGGCTACACGTTGGTACCGTGCGCCGGAGATCATGTTGACATTCAAGGAATACACCAAGGCTATTGACGTGTGGAGTGTCGGCTGCATATTGGCTGAGATGCTGAGCGGAAAGCCCCTCTTCCCTGGCAAGGATTGTATGATTCCACTTCTCCCTTCAAGCAGCAACAACAATAGTTATAACTAACATACGCACCCAGATCACCATCAGTTGACCCTCATCTTGGATGTCCTCGGCACACCCACGATGGAAGATTACTACGGCATCAAATCCCGCCGTGCCCGCGAATACATCCGCTCCCTCCCCTTTAAGAAGAAGATCCCCTTCCGTGCACTCTTCCCCAAGAGCAATGACATGGCTCTGGATTTGCTCGAGAAGCTGCTCGCTTTCAACCCGGCTAAGCGTATCACTGTCGAGGAAGCCCTGAAACACCCCTACCTCGAGCCGTACCATGATCCTGAAGATGAGCCCACCGCACCACCCATTCCCGATGGATTCTTCGATTTCGACAAGAACAAGGATGCTCTGAGTAAGGAGCAGCTGAAGCGTGAGTTTACCTTTTGAGTCTGATTCTCGTCTTCTATTGGTATATTTACTGACTGCTTCTAGTCTTGATCTATGAGGAAATCATGCGGTAAATCTGACTTGACTATTTTTTTTCAAATGATATTAGGTTGGCTAGGAGGATGTTGGATTCTATTCTGCACGCACTTTCACTTGACAGCGTGATTCAATACATGTTAGAGATAGCAGGGCAACTCGAAATATGATTATGAGTGTTCAAAACAGGTGACTTGACTCGTAATATACTTGCACTGCTCCTCTGCTAGCTTTAATGCCCAATTATATACTTGTAGTCCCAGCCTACATTTAGTTATATACACCCTACACATGCAAAGTACGTATTTACATACACCCACCCATATCCATATCAACCCCTCAAATCCCACCCATAAACTTCGCAATCCCCTCAAGCACACCCTCAGGACTAGGCTTAGGTGCACAAACATGCGCCTCAAACCCAAATTTCTCACGCAGATGATCCCGCGTCGTAGGCCCAATAGTAGCAACAAAGACCTGCCGCGTCCCAGCTGCAGCTCCATCTCCACAGCCAGAACCAGCAAAAGGCCCCAAACCAAGAACCCTCAACATAGCCTCACACCCAGTCGGCGAGAAAACAACCACCCAAACCGCCCCATTCGACCTACCTACAACATCCGCAAAATCCCCCTCAAACGACTCCATCACCCCAGTCTCGTACACAACGAGCTCCTCAACACCAACCCGCTTCTCAACCGGTAATGCTTTATCCATTAGCGTTTTCGGGATGATATCCCTCCGCACTTCCCCGACAAGGAAAAGGAGAGAGGGTTTGTGCGTGGTGTAGATGGAATCATAGTGGCTGAGTATGAAATGCGCGAGATTCTCGCCTGTTCCTGTGTCCGCGCCGTGGATTGTTGCGTTCGGGAGGTGTTTATCGCGGAGGGTTGTGAGTGTGCGCGCTGTGGCCGGGCCCACGGTGTACAGGAGTAAGGGTGGGGAGGTTGGGGTGTTGAATTGGACTGGCGGGTTGGCGTTGTGTTAGTTGGGTCTGGATGTGTTTCTGGGTTTGTTGTGTTGGGTGCATGTACCGTCTTTTTCTTCTTCGATCATTTGCGCAAAGCCTTCGACTGCGCGTTGGCTGGTGAAGATTAGACCGCCGTATTTTCTGGTGGCATTGTTGAATGCGCCGGTGCTGAATAGGTCGCGCACTTGGGTGAGGTTGTTTTTGAGGAAGCGGTGTTCTAGGACGGGGATGAAGGTTGGGGTGTAGTTGTGTGCGGAGAAGAAGTCTTCGTAGCCATCGTGTGGGGAGGATTTTGTTTTGAGGAGGAGAATTGGTGTTCGAGGCATGGGAAATTGGTTTGGGCTGTGGAGGTGAGGGTATGGGATTGATATGATGCTATCAAGTGCACGGGAACAACGTTCACTGGTGATAAGCTCAACTGATAGCAAAAGTCACATGGCACGCTGACTTAATGGTGAGCTGACCTATAAGAAAGGGACCTCGGGAGATTTGCTACTAGTTATTATAGTATAGGAATTGCTGTTTGTATACTAATTAAATCCCCTTATTGTTTATTCATGTAATCTCTTTATCTTTTTCATGGTCTGCTTCTCATGGAGATCTTTGCTTTCTGTCTACATGTAATTGTGTCATAATTGGTTACTATTTTGGGCGGCGGAGTGATGAAGCCATAGGAACGTCTTTTCTGTATCTCATCTCGTTCCTCGTTGATATTTTTATTCTATTGAGAATCCATATCTATAGTCTCTCCTATCACAGAGGTACTAGTATATAGATATACCTGAACCTTTCTTACTTTACACTTATACTAACCTTCGAGTCTTTCTACGTAGGGTCATGGGGTTCTTCAATAGCCCCCCTGTCTTTACCCTCAGTAGAAATGAGAGCGTTCTCATATATGGGTCAGAAAGCGTCTATCAATCTAGACTCACAGAGTTATTCGTTGCCGAGCACGCTCTACGTGAAGTAATGCAGCGTGAGGAACGGCTACACCATAAGGTTATAGCCTTAGAAAAGGCTGTAACTCTTGGAACTAATATGAATACGATGCAATTCGAAGATGCGAAAATCGCGCTTGAAGAATCTCAATTGCAATATCCAATAAAGGAGTGGGCCCTTTACCAAGCGGAGTGTAGGCTTCACTCTATACTCAAAGAACCCTACGATCGCTTAAGGCGTGATCCTAAATGGTATATGCGCGAAGAAATGGTTCAGGATTGTTCGGATCGAGGCGGATGTTGTAGTCGGGAATGCGGATGCTGTGAGCAGAGGCATCTGTCTAAAAAGAAGAAAGGCAGAGGCCATTGCACTGTAGAGTGCAAGTGCTGTATCGGCCTTCGAGGCTTTGAGCTCCCAGAGAGTCAAAAACAGGAAATGAGGCAAAATTTCGAATCTATGCTGAGAGAATTTTATTCGGCCTCTGCCCTCCGCTTGGCAAATTGCTTTTTTTGCCCGTCGAAATCGAAGTCCAAGTTGTCCTGGTGGCAGCGGACTCTTAAAGGGGGTTCTTATGGGACGGATTGAAAGTGCTCTCTACCTTGCTTTTAAGGATCATTTGCTAAAAGAATGAATTGCTTTCCAGGGTGTAGGAACCATCCAAAGCTCCAAAACCCCATTAATAATGCCAAATCAGGATAAAACTCCAACGAGGCCGTGGGGGAACGGACCATGGGTATATAGATAGACCAGACCAGCATCCTGAAGGACCACACCAACAGAAAACAAGACAAAACCCAAGTCAAATCCAAAACAGAACAAGACAAAGCAAGACAAAACCACAGTACAGCCATATATACAATTTGAGCATAGCATATCCTTCTCTTCCCTTTCACGCAGGATCCTTGCCCTTAAGGGCTTTCCCGAGGGCGTCACGATCGACGGCTTCAGGCTGGTGAGGCTGGCGCGATAAGAGAGAGATAGATTCTCTGACTGACGGAGATATCTGTTAGTAACCGAATCAAGAAGTTGTCCACTTGATATCTTGATGCACCACTTCCCCAGGTCTTGGCTCTTGGCCCGGCTCGACTTTCCTCCCGAGAATACCCAGAGCTCCACAGAAGCTCCACCACGCCCATCACTATACTGTGACCCCGGAAAGATATGGAGAACGGAGAACAGAATGTATAAAATCATGTTCGGTTAAGAAGTTAAGATAGTGTCACTCCTTTCGAATCTCAGCAATTGGCTTTGCCTCTCCATTGACCATTTCCCTTCTTGCTCCATCTACCACTATGTCCTTCGTCAATAATGCCAATGCCAACACGACCGACAAAAAGGACACACACGATATGATTGACTACGAAAAATACGGCGGTGAAGTTGTCAGTGAAAGTGGTCGATACCACGATCATGAACTAGCTATCCAGGGCAACGAGCACTTCCATCGCCTTGGCTGGAAGCGTCTCACAATTGTGCTCATTGTTCAATCAATCGCCTTGGGTAGTCTGAGCCTTCCTGCGGCGTTCGCAACAGTAGGCATGGTGGCAGGGGTCATCCTGTGCATTGGGCTGGGTCTCATCGCCATTTATGCAAGCTACATGGTCGGGTTGGCAAAACTCAAATATCCACATGTTGCGCACTATGTCGATTTTGGCCGTCTCTTGATGGGAGGCTTTGGGGACAAACTCTTCAGCGTGGCATTCATTGCATTGATGACCTTGACAGTGGGGTCGCATTGCCTGACAGGAAAGCTGGCCTTCGCCACACTCTCAGACAACGCTGCATGTGCTCTCATATTCAGTGCTATTTCTGCAGTTATTCTTTTCGCATTTGCTATACCGCCGTCATTTGCCGAGCTTTCGATATTGGGATTCATCGACTTCGGCTCTATCATCATCGCCATTGGAATCTGTATCATCGCAAACGGTGTTCAACAGGATCCCGCCGCAACCCCTTGGTCTGCATGGCCCCAAGACGACTTGAACTTGAGCAAGGCTTTTGTGGCCATCTCGAATATCGCCTTCGCTTACGCCTTCGCTGCCTCACAGCCATCCTTTATGGATGAGATGCATACCCCCGAAGATTTCACCAAGTCCATATCTACGTTGGGAATAGTGCAGGTGACTATCTACACATTGACAGGGGCCATCATTTATGCGTTTGTCGGACAGGACGTTGGCTCTCCAGCATTGGTATCTGCCGGTCTCCTTTGGGCCAAGGTTGCATTTGGTGTTGCCCTACCAGTGATTTTTATCTCTGGGTCTATCAACACAACCGTTGCCTGTCGCTATATTCACGGCAGGATGTATCAAAACTCCGTTGTCCGTTACGTGAACACTACGAAGGGATGGGTGACTTGGTTGTCAAGTGTTGCCATCATTACTATCTTAGCATGGATCATAGCAGAGGCTATTCCATTCTTCTCTGAACTACTCGCTATCTGTGGCTGTCTCCTTGTTTCTGGATTCTCATTTTATGTTCCTCCAGTCATGTGGTTCTTTCTTCTGAAGGAGGGAAGATGGCACGAGAAGCGCAATATCCGCCATGCAATTCTGAACCTAATCGTGTTCCTTGTTGGTATTTGTATTCTTGGATGCGGCCTTTATGCAAGCGTGGTCGGAGTTGTGAGTTCTCCCTTCCTCATGGAAAAGATTGTGCCCGTACTGATTAACAGATTACTGCATTCCGAACCGGTTCTATAAGTAGACCGTTTTCCTGTAGCGCTGGGCAGTGATTGCGTTGCCAGTATATGGATTTCAACGATACAGTAGCAACAGTTTGCCAGGCTTTATCGTATTTTCACTAGCAAATCCTGTCCAGCAAATTATATACTATCACTCTACTCGAAATGCCAATACCAATACTATAAACAGAGGACCTATGAATTCCCTTTTCGGCGGCTTAGGTTCTTGTCTACAGTAGTGTTCAGACTGGACACTACTTCATACAATATGAAGTATGGATGCACATATATGGGGACAAAAGGTCTTGATCAGCAATATTTACATCTCCTAATCCCCCTGGGTGTTAGCGTTGTGCCCTACCTTGAGTTGATTTTAAGATGAGATACAACATCAATCAAAATGGAGAGACAATATTATCACAATGCTGGAAATATCAGAACCAGAAAACCTATATCAGTATAGCACATATATTCATCTTCGCCATCGTGATTCTGCAGTCTGCACGCCCGGTTTCCTGGAGTTTCCAACAATTTCTCATTATTTTCAACACCGTACCGCAATTACCAAACCCCGCAGAATCGCGGACCACGCTGGCCATGAGATTCTCAAACAATAGCTGATTCGGTGGCTGTGCCATGCATCCCAATACACACAGTGCCCATACCAAGCCAGTGAGAGAGTAGGTCCTCGGTCTATTCTGAAGCGCAATAATGCTTCTAGAAACCGCGCTCTGAATCTCTGGTAGTGCGGGGAGGGGCCCGGAAACAATTGTGTGCAGCAGAACGACGCAAGCAAGGGCGAAGAGAAGTGTGACCCAGCTAGTTTGTGCTTCGTGGTTTTCTTGTGCCTGGACGTTCAACGTTAATACCCTGCGAGACATGAGTGCTTAGTACTTACATCCCTAGTCAGAACGAGCTTCTCAATGCCCATAGTTAAACGTTCCTTGATCTCTTCTCCTCTTCTGGCTAGCTCACTAATACTGAGCATACCGTCCTTTTCTTGAACCTCCTTCCATTCCCCGAGACATGCTAGATCTCCGATGATGACCATAACCCAGTTTTCACAGCTCAATAGATCTGCGACTTGTATTTCAGATGTACGGAGCCATTGCTGATACAGAAGCCGTGGTACCCGTCCCGTCGGGAGACAGGCGAAAAGATCAAGTGAAACCATTGTGGCGAGAAGGAACTCAAGACCCTCCTTTGGGCGATTGTGTGATAAAACAGAAGAACCCGCATGAGATCTGTAGCGAGCGTCAAATATAGTCTCAGGCGATAGTGAATGTATGACACATATGACAGCATCCAGATGTAATAGCCAGTTGTGTTCAGCGCCTCTAAAAACCTAGATTCTTCGTGAGTTGAGAGATGATTGAAAGATCGCCAGGTCCATACCTCACAACTAATCAGAATCAAACTACACGCCAAGAACTCGGCCAGCCGAGCATTATCGTCCAGCAATTTCCCACGCTCCTCACTCATGAATTTGCAGAACTCACGGAGCGCCCTGGAATGATGTTCCAGGGCCCTTTCCTTTTGTTGATATTCCTCTTCACTCCCAAGAATTGCACTCTGGTGAAGCGACGAAAGGCTCAAGACGGCATGGTAGAGAGGCCCTCGTTTCATGAGAAGATATAAAAGCCAGCCTCGATTTCCTAACCGGGATGTGGAGCGGAAATAGGGGAATTGCCATGGAAAAACCTGATCAAGATAATGCATCAATAGACATGCAGCTTGGGGGTCAAAAATGCCATCTTGGCTCGAAGGTCGATCTACGCTTTCCAATGAAGTATCTTGCACGAGATTCGAGTCACCGGTATCCAAGGCAGTCGAGGCATTAACTTGGGAATCTGCAGGTTGCATTTCCTTCACTCCCTGAGGCGGTGATGTTCCTCTCTTGGCGCGATTCTGCATTTTTCGAACTCGTCGGACATGTTGATTAATCGCCAACTTGATTCGCGCTCTCTCTTTCTTTTCTTCTGACGCTCCATCCATCCATGCTGGCTTCGGTCCATATCCATGACAATGGACGTTTCGATCACTGCATTCCCTGCAGAATGGTGTCGTTATGTCGCATTTCTTGTGCCGTACCCGGCAGGTCCAGCAGCCGATTGATATGGCGCTCATGCGGATTATTAGTGGTATCGCACAGCCTTCTCGTGGGGGTGGGAAGAGATCAGTGTAATATCCCGGGTGATTGGGGGCCCTCCCGACTGTGGGTCTTATGTTATCTTATGGTATACCTACCTAGGTAGGTAGCAATGGAGTCCTTGCCCGTAAACAGCGAAGATCTTGAAGTAAAAGCGATGCTTTATCCCATCAACTATGAGGCAATAGCCCAGGTATGAAGATATGACCTCAACGCCAATGCGAAAACAGTCATGGTAACAGCTGGACGAAATGAGTTCCCAACATGTGCATACTCCATTCGCGAACAACTGTAGCATTGTAGCCAAGTCATGTTTGCAATAAGATGTATCTTTTATGTATACATATGTATCAATGGAGATATGTAATTATCTCGATGTTCTTACAATTGAATCAGGGCAAGTCGAGCCGGGCGCTAGGGATTAGGAGAGGGCAGGTCGACCCGACGCAATTTCCCAGCGTCGGCCCCAAGACGGGACTATAGTCGAACCGTACTGAATGACTGTTGCATATTATATTCCAAGGTTGTGTATAGCCGAAGTATTTAATATAACTTATCTGATTTAATTCATACTTTGTACATTTCCCCTTAGCCATTGTTAAGCATCCCGACATACAGCTCAACCACATCTCGAAAAAAACATGGATAAAGGCACTATCTTCTTTAATGGCCGTATCCTCACCAAAGCTGGCTCCGGTCTGTTTGGAGAGCCCACGTTTGCAGACAGCATGCTGGTAAGGCACGGAACTGTCACTGCAGTCGGACAATTCCAAGAACTTTCCTCTGAATGTCCATCCGACGTGGAAAAGCGAGACCTCAAGCAGCAGACTGTCCTTCCAAGCTTTATCGATGGCCATATGCATCTTTTACTTCTTGGACAATCACTTCGCAAACTCGACCTCCGACACTGCAAGTCTCTAGAGGAAATCCGATCCACCATCAAGCAGTACGTGGTCGCCAACCCAGATGCCCCGACTATTTTTTGCAAGAACTGGATGCACTCCATGACGCCCGGTGGTGTTACCGCCGCGATGCTGGATGACATTGATCCACGACCTATCTTCATCGATGCAAGCTCGCAGCACTCATGCTGGATGAACACCGCCGCTCTGCAGGTGCTCGGTGCGGAGACTATATCAGATCCCCCCGGTGGTAGTATACATCGTGATGCCGAGGGAAAACCTTCTGGTGTCATGGACGAAGGTGCTATGATGTCAGTCATCTGGCCATTCCAAGCAGTGTCATCGAGCAAGGAAGAGCGCATGCGGTCGATTCTCCAAGCAATTCAAGAATATAATGCCGCAGGATATACCGGCGTTGTAGAGATGGCTATGGACGAAGAAGCATGGAGTAGCCTTGTTACTCTCCGTTCAACGCAACCAGATCTCCCCATGCGCGTTGCCGCATACTGGCTCATCAGACCGACGGCAGACCCCGAATCCAACTCAAAGCAGGTACAGCGTGCAATTGAATTGAATGGGCGGTACAATTCCAGTACCAGTCCCGACCTTCGGATCGTCGGTATTAAGATCATCTGCGATGGAATCATTGACGCTTGCACTGCTTTCTTGTCCGAGCCATATGCCCCCCCTTGGTTCACCCCCGCCCATTTGGGAAGCCGAGCATCTAGCTCCCGTTGTCAAGGAAGCAGACAGCGCGGGCCTTCAAATAGCCCTTCATGCAATCGGGGATGGAGCAATCAAAATGGCGATTGATGCAATTGAGAAGAATGCGAGTCCAGGGAGACGTCACCGCATCGAACACCTTGAACTTGCATCTCCCAAGGATGCAAAGAGGCTGGGAGAACTCGGTCTGACAGCGTCTATCCAGCCGGTGCATGCTGATCCCTCCATTCTCACCGAGTGGCCTCGCCTTATTGGAGAGAAGCGCTGCAAGAGGGCGTTTGCATACCGTGAATTCGCGGATGCTGGGGCTCTGGTGGCGATCGGAAGTGATAGCCCTACCTCGCCTTGGGCTCCTATGGACAACCTTTACGTGGCTACCACGCGAAAGTCGGCTAGAAACGTTAAATATACCAAGGTTGTGAATGAGCATTTCCGTCTGGGGATGTGTGAGTCTATTGTTGCTGCAAGTGAGGGTGCAGCACGAAGTGTTTTCGCTGAAGAGAGGACTGGAAGCTTGGGTGTTGGGAAATTGGCGGACTTTGTTGTTGTTGATATGGAATGGGATGCAAATGCATTGTTGGAAGCTAAGGTTAAAGAGACATGGTTTGGAGGAAGGAAGGTTTGGGGCTGATTAGGGGTGTATATAGAGCAAATTAGATATAAAGAAGGCGTATAACTAGACCTCAGTATAGAATGTCAGGAAGTCGATGAATGAGCCATAGAAGAATGGTCCCAGAAAGGTCTTCGTGGAGAACTCCCACGACGTTGATTTCCTTATTCGATTTGTCAATGTTTTTAAGAAACACCAACGTCAGCTCTATCGTTGCTGTGCAATCACCTCCCAGCCCATGCCGAGCATGCGGTGTTACAGGGCAGTGGGCCGTCAAGGAGCGGCTGGACATCAAAATTACCAGTGGAAAAGCAGCCATTTTGGCACGCGTATGAGATATTGTATGAGATATTGTATGAGTTACAGGCCTAACCTCTACGGGAGGTTGGTTTACTCATATACCTACATACATATGAAGAGGCAGGTACACAGGCAGGTACTATCCTTCAGATCATAGCTGTAACTTTGAATCTACAGTATCTCACTCTTATTCCAGGAACGCAATGGGTCTTACAAAAGTTCCCTTTAGTTTATGGTCTTGTATACTGGTCTGCATTGAATACACTGCACCGTCCAACACAAGGAAATCGAATTTGAGTCTAGGAAGGCTTATTTACACATTAAAAACACAGACTACTGGTCGTCCAGCACATGCAGGTATCGCTTGTCCTCCTGGCGCTCGCGCTCCGTGGAGGGAGGCAGATCGTAGTAAGAGGCACTACGGTAGCCCTGCAGGTAGTGGAAGGTCAAGTTGGCCAGATCGGCGGTCTCCTCCATGCCCAGGTCCTTGAAGGTCTTGGCTGTCGGGTCGATCACCTGGTCGATGAACTCGCGCTCCACCTCGTCGGCGGACAGGGTGTGCCACCACAGGAACTTGTTCATGTAGTGGGCGAAGGGCTTGAGGGCAGCCTTGGGGACGTTGATGTGACGGCGCTTCTTGATGATTTCACGGTCGACCAACTCGGCGATCTCGGCAGTGGAGTAATTCTTGGGACCGTACAACTCGAAGGTTTCGCCGGCGGTGCTGTCATCGTGCAGCATACGCTCCAGAGCGGAACCGACATCGATGGCCTAGACAGGGTTAATTCAATGCAGCTTGTCCACCCCGGGAGGATAACTTACGTGGACCGGCCAGTAGCGCTCCTGCATGTGGTTGGCGGTGAAAACGTTGCCCACCTTGGCCAGCTTGTGGAGCAGGTTGTCCTCGAAACCGAACATTGGTGCAGGTCGCACGATTGTGGTCTCGGGGTAGATCTTGCGGACGATCTCCTCACCCCATGCCTATATGTCATCAGCACTCCCATTCTTGTATAGTCCCAGTAGATATGCTGACCTTGGTGGCGAAGTACTCGGAAGGCGAGTCACGGCGAGCGTTGTAAGAGGAAACGTGGATGAAGCGGTCGACGTCGTACTTGGCAACAGCATCGGCAATACGTTCGACACCGTCGACGTGGACGTCCTCGTAGGAGAAGTTCCTGGGGTCGTCAGAAACCACATATTCATGCGTATCACGCACTGTAACTCACTTGGTGGGATATTGGCGACCGACAAGGTTGTAGACGACATCGGAGTGACGAACGCTCTCCTCGATGGACTGAGTGTTGCGCAGGTCGTATTCCTATGCAGAGGTCAGGCACTATCCACAATTCAGACAGAATATGCGACAGCAAGATTCCATACCATGAAGACAACTCGTCCAAGATCACCAGTGACCTTCAAGTGTCTCTTAGCCATCTCCTCACGGTAGGGAACGACAACGGTGCATCCCTGGCGAGCTGCAGGCCATTAGTCCATGATCCAACTGCAGTGCAGCACTCTCAACCTACCGAGCTTGTTGACAATGTAGCGGCCGAGGAAACCAGTGGCACCAAAAACCGTCGCGGTGTGACCTAGAATTGTGTGAGCATATCCGGACCGGGGCGTAGCATCAAAATGGAAAGGCGTAGCTACCTCCAATGGAAGAACTATGAGAAAATCACGTCAACAAGCAGGAACAATAGGCCTACAGCACAATTGATCACTTACCGGCCACCTTGGACCTTCAAGAGGGGCTTGCCAGTCCGGGTGATGCGGACATCCTGAAGGTTGCGCTGGAATTGAAGCTGAACCCGCGGGACTGGCACAAAGGGCCGGGCCCCCAGGGCAGTGTTGATGGTGCGAGACTTCTGCATGGTCTCTGGCTGGGTATATCTCTCGACACCAGCGAATTGGAGCGGAGTGTTGCCAAGAAGGGCGTGGTGATGTGCGAGGGTCTTTCGCAGCGTCAAGTCGGAAGAACCGCACGGAACTCTGGCGCTAGTCCTGATTCGGAAATACGGACCACCACTTTAACAAATCGCTTTTCTCGTCTTTCTCTCGTTTCGTTGCTTGGAGCGGCTGATATGATGGCTCCTGGTTGTTTAGCTCATGTCAAGTTAGTATATTGAGTGAAATCGATGGTCTTCTATACCTACACCCTCCGTAGGAGGGAATTCCCGTTTTGATCTGACAACACCTGGACTGTGATTGGACATTCCCCGGCCTTAACTATTCATGTCTATACATTATGTTCTTCTAGTTATATGCAATTAAGTCATGACCATTGAATCAGCCCTAGTTTTGTACTTAGTATTCCTCTTAAGTTTATGTTAGGCCATTATTATTCAGTTCACTTATACCTACCTAGGTAGGTACCAGGGCTGTTCTAGATGTCTCGCCAACCGGCTTTAGACCTGTTGCATGGAGGAAACTACGGCATATGGAGTTGAAACCATACAAAGAGCTATTTATAGCATCCTAGGTAGGGAATATGGTAAGAACAGAAGCTGTGATAGTTGCAAATCAACAGCATAGTCACTTCTAGATCAGCAATGCCATACATAGGGAATGAGAATCCTCATACAGCCATTTACTTTCTACTCTTGGACAGGGTTATGGTGGCATGTATCACTGTGGAGGCACATTAAGTAGCCATAAAAAAGCAAAGCAACCCATCTGATATTCCGACATAGAATGACTTAAGAGCATGATACAACCTTGCGCGATACTATATATACATCCACGCACTCTCATATATGTATCTACCACACCAACATCAATTCCCAAAAACCTGCAAACCTACAATTTCACTAGAAGAACTAAGCATAGATGTCCAAATAGGCAAGGTACAAAAGTAAAAAAAAATGACAGCTGTGTCATTGTGTTTCCAAAGATTGATGAGAGGAGTTTGGTGGGCAAATCACGGCCATCTCTGGTAAAAGGCAAGAAATGGGTTCTGCACTAACTTGTCCCACTCCTCGGGTGTCTTTGCTCTTTTTACTTTATAATAGCCTCGCCTACTATTTTGGCCACCGCCTCGGACACCGAGACGGTCGGAGTTCGAACCGGGTAATTCATTTGCATTTTTGTTGACCCCGCATAGTAACCCTTCCAAGGAATTATTACCTATTCTGCATTTAACGTCAGCTTCAACTTGAAGATCATTTATCATCCTTTAAAGCTCTACAAAATGTCATCTGCTGCCTGTATCTTCTGCAAGATCATCAAGGGTATGTACTACCATTTTACCACCATATCTACACATTCATACATTTCTATCGCAATGCCCAATGCGACACGTAGCAAAATATGGATTGACTGACGTGCTTCCTTGCGCTATACAGGAGATATCCCTTCATTGAAGCTCTTCGAGAGCGAAAAGGTCTTCGCTTTCCTCGATATCCAGCCGCTGAGTCTCGGCCATGCGGTGCGTATTATTCCCTACGATTCGATTCCTCTTCCCCGCATCCGACGTATCCCTGGGGGCGCCAGTGAAGTCATCACAACTGCGGTGATAACTTCAGCCAGCAACCCAAGACCGATAATTGATGAAAGAGAAAATCAAATCAAACTGACAATATGTACAGCTTGTCATTCCTAAGTTCCACGGCGCAAAGCTGACTGATATCCCCGATGAGCACCTAACTGAGGTCCTGGTAAGTCGACGAGAGAACCCAGGAAGATGAAGAGGATGAAGATGAGAGTCAATGTCCTTTCGGTTTTGATTGAATTTGATTACATGCTTTTGAGGACCTTGGGGGCGACCTCGCAAGGTCCCTTAGAGACTCGGAATTGGATTGGCGAACAGGGACATAGCTAACCAGGAGGTCCCCAGCCCGTCGCGAAGAAGATTGCCAAGGCCATCGGCGCCGAAGATTTCAATGTCCTGCAGAACAATGGACGCATTGCGCACCAGGTCGTTGATCATGTGAGTTTCAGTTGAGGATCTCTAATAATTGTGACGGGTGCTAATTAGTCCTCTCTAATAGGTCCACTTCCACATGGTATGTTCTATTATCTTTTGAATATTTGGCCTTGTGCTAGAAATTCCCTCATGAAACACACACACTAACCGGACGATAGATCCCCAAGCCCAACGAGAAGGAGGGTTTGACCATTGGCTGGCCTGCCGAGCAGGCCGATATGGCCAAGCTCAAGGCTCTTCACGAGGAGATCAAGTCGAAGATGTAAACAGCTTTGGTTTGGATGACAACGAACTCAAGAGTAATGGTAACCGAGTTGATACTATGCTTTTGCTTTATGACTTAGAGCATCGTTGTGGACCGTCCACGGGTACATCTCTTTCTGCAGAAGAAGGATCGTAGTGTTCGTTTGAGTAGATGAAGGTGGTAGAAACATGTAAGTAGAACATAGTCATTTGAGCTACTCCCATCAGGACTCTGCTCCGTTGGGTATATACCAAAATGTCTGTATACCCTCTAGTTAACAACCAAGTCTGTATGTTACAAACATGCAAAAATCAGACTCTAAATATCTAGCTGGTAAGCTTGGAAATCAAAATCAAACCACCTAACTCATGTACCCCACACGACTCATGCTGCTGTGCTCTCAGATTCCTTCTGCGAGTCAGGATAGAAGTTAATCTTTCCACCGCCCTGAACGATATTGAGTCTGTCGTAAAGCGAGCGAGCGCGGACGTAAGGGTCAAGAACCCAGTAATGCTTACGCAGCTGATCGATCAAGCCATTCCGCTTTTGCTCAGCAGCAGAGGCAGCGTCAGACTCGTTCTTGAAGCTGGCGCGGATCCACTCAACGGTGGTATCCTGGATCTCCTTGGCGAGCTTTTGGCGCTCGGCCAGCAGGGTATCCCGCGTTTCCTTGTCGGCCATCTTGGGGTTCTCGTTCTCTGGCACCTCGACGTATTTGTATTCCCAGTTTTCGTCGCCTTCGAGCTCTTTCATGATCTGGTTTGGGTGGATGAATTTTTCGAGATCCTGGCGGTTCTTCGTGAAGTGGATTTTCGCTGCGACGACTGGATCGAGCCAGCCCTTGATCACGCTCCAAATGCCTGGGTTATGGTTAGAGCGGGTGTCGTTTATGGAGCGCTAGGGTACGAACTTGAGAACAACCAAGGGGCCTTGTGGATGAGAACTGCTCCAAGAGACTCGGGATAGTTCGCCTCGAAGCATTTGATCATGAACTTCACGGGGGCATAGTCCTGGGAGATATCAGTATATAGCGTGCACTATTTGAGACGAAAAGCTTACCATGTTAGCCATGCCGAAGTCCGTCATATCAAAGACAATAGTCTGCAAGAGTCAGCTACCGAGCCAGAATCCTCACACCGGGGTACTTACCGCAGTCTCAACTGGCGATGCAAGCAATAAGCGTGCAGTCTCGATGGTATAAACAGTAAACCGTTCCAACCCTTCATTATCCTGATCACCAGCCTTATGCAAGCGCACACGGACAACACAGATAGGCCGACCAGCCCGATCAACACCATGCAAGAAACTCTTACCCAGACGCATCTGCGTGAGGAAGTCATCACCCTTCTTCTTCTCTTTGGGATCAGAGCTCTGCGACATCTTCACGGCCGACGCCTCACCGTTGAACATGATATCGTCGTCGACATGCATTTCCAGCAGTCGCCAGCGCATCGTGGAAATCAACATAACAAGCGCCTTCTTGGTATCCCACTTGCGTGCCCGCAGGAACCGCAGCAACAGCGCATCCGGGTTATCACCCTTCACCATGCTCCAGAAGGCTGTCCGGATTTCCTCGGGCTTCATGTCCTCCAGCGCCTGCTTGAACTCCTTGGACTGGCCGTACTTGTCGTCGCCGTCGCCGACGCTGATTGAAGCTACGCTGGCAGTGGCGCTGCTGGAGCCACTTTTCGAGTCATCGTCGTCCGCGCGGCCCCAAATCCCCCACCGGCTCTTGGGCTTCTTCTTATCCTGGGCTGGGGCGGGTGTTGCGGCATCGCTGGTGGCTGTGGACGGTGGTGCTTCGAGTTCGTCGAGTGTAAGGCCGAAGACTTTGAGTGTCAGGACCCAGAATTCCTTCAGCTTGACTTCTTGCTCTGGAGTGAGGTTCCCGACTGTTCCGGGGGCGGGTTCGCCGGGCATCGTCGCGAGGGTATCTATTACTCCGAGGGAGGGTTTTTGAGGGAGCCGGGGCTGCGAAGTTATTGTGTCTTTGGGATTGAAGTATCTGTTCTGGAGCCAAGCGCCTCCTCCGACGACAGCGAGAGTAAATGTGAGGGTCCAAAAAGATGAAGCCTTCTTTGGTTCTGGGTGTGTGGAGAATGGTCGCGCGAATGAATACCGAGCGACAGGGAACCGAGCCGAAGGATAGAGACGGCGTAGGATTGTTCCGCGCATAAGCAGTATAATTGAGGTGATATGTTGGTATGAGTGAGCACTAGGTCTTAGCCCTGCGAGGGAGGAAAATGCGAGAGCGGAATCAAGGATATGACGATGCGGGGAAGATCATCCCTAAAAGGTATATAGTTTATGATAAATTAATTCGAGGTGTTACTTTCTATCTAGTTCGAGTCCATCTAATGTATATATTGTTCAACCCAGTGCTCATCTAAAGTTGCAAGTATAAAAGTGTCGCGTGAGAGATCTTTCCGGGGAGAGATCAACAGTCCCAAACACAACCCGCTCAACATCACTCTGACAACCATCCACTGCCAATAACAACGCCAAACATCCTCGAGCCATTATCTCTAGTCGATAATCCCGCCGGTCGCATTCTCAAATACATCACAGACATGGATGCACCTCAATCATCCACGCGCCCGAGACCCTCATCCAGGCCCACAACCCCTCTACGACCCAGCTCGCGCTCTTCATTACGGGAGGCCCATGGATATGGGAATAGCATTGGAAATTCAGGATACACTCAGCCTGCCATCAATGCATTGGAGCCGCAGTTCGCTGAGTTGGCCGATTCGATGGCGGACCTGGAGGCCAACTTCATGCATTTGCAGCTGATGCACGAGAGCTTGACGCGATTCAGTGAGAGTTTTGCCAGTTTCCTCTATGGGTTGAATATGAATGCATTTTGTGTGGATTTCCCAGAGGTATGGTCGCAGACGCGTCGCCGACAGTTGTGGCAGTGGTGACAGCGCGCGACAGGGTTGCTGATTCGTTCAATGCAGGCGCCGATTCCAGACTCGTTCAAAAAGGCTAAGCAAGATTATGAAGAAGAAAAAGGTATTGCGAGGGCTCTCTTTCGGAACTACCTAGGTGCGGCGAACCGGGTTTGTTAACAGCCATCCAGAAGCGGAATCAGAACCAACACGACCGATTGACGACGGCGAGATGACCTTTATGTGAGTCTAGAGAAACCTGCGACAAATCCCCTATAGGAAACTTGAGCTAATGGGTTCCAACGCTACAGGACTACGGACACGACATTTGTGGAGAACCCCTCAAGCACCACCACCCCCTCCTCTAGACCGACGTCCAAGTACGCTGCGGGCTCACGAGTACCGTCTCGTGGCACTGCCCGTGGTACAGCAACCAGCCGGTACACTACACGAGGCACTGCGCGCGGCGCTCGTCCTAGCGCACTTCCTCGGGGTAGAGGGACTGGGACTCGGTAAAGAGCCGGATGCTTGAGTGCTTAGAATGGCCTGATTATGAACAATCAATTCATGCTACATGTTTAACTATTGGCATCCAAGAGCTGGGCCTGTGGACCTTTACCTATAGCTTTCACCTGCAATGGGCTAGCACATCTACCTTCCATTATGACTAGAAATGACCATTGAACGAAACTATACCATATCACCTCTTTTGCATAGCATTAAAACCAACGCTATATACATAATACGAAATAAAATACTTCTCTAAAGAAAAAAAAAAAAAAAGGGCAAAGGCCTCCTTCTGCCATTTGGAATGTCCGATCTCTTATCCGGCGGTAAATCGGTAAATCGGGGTCAGGCGAAAAACCACCGCCCGATGGCAAACCAACCTCCCCACGACTTTTGAAGAGCCTCAGGGAATACACCCCGTCTATTGGATAAACGTTTATATTTATATTCATTGCTGTTGAAGTCTTATTATCCAAATTCTGGTTGTGACGTCGAATCAGATCATTCACAACCCTTTGTGGGCTGTATAGCTTCCCTCCGTTCGTCTGCTATTGTCCCTATTCACTTGCTTTCGTGAGTCCTATTGTTCTGTTACGCTCTGATTGATCGTATTATTGATACGAATTGTTTCCAGAGTGCAATGCTGGCCCTATTCAGGAAGAGTCCTTGAGGCTGTACCTGGTCTCTTTATAACCAGCCTTTCTCTCCCTTGAATACTCTCTTTCAACCTCTTGTCTCCACGTGGATAGAAGTCTGGAACTTCTGTTAACGTCTTTTACTACATATCCTTGCATCCTGCTTCTGACCCTAACATTCTCCCTTCCACCCTATCTCTCTTACTCTATACTCATGTCGCTCACTATGGCAACTCTCGATTCCGTCCAGCTTCTTTCTGAAGCAGCATTTGGCTGTGGTAAGAATTGGCAATTGCCGTGGCTCCTTTGTGCCTAGCTGACATCCCGCTAGTACATCTTGCGGCTATTCTCTCCAAGGACGAGAAGACTGCTGGCCAGTTCAGAGAGGAATTCTGCAGGCAATACAAATTGCTAGCTCCGTTCTCAAAAACAGAAACGGTTGCTGTTCCAACCACCGGCCTCCGCACTGTGGCATCCCTCAAGCCGAAGTATCACTGTTTGAGTTGTGCAGAAGTATGTCTGGGTTCCAAGCGAGCGGAACATACTGCGGCGACTGGGCATGTATTTTGTAAGCCAACGGCTTCGGACTGATCACGTCGTTATCATACTTACACAACGGCAGATATGGAGTCACGCAACCGCTTTGTCTTTTGTGAGAAGTGTGTGGATTTCATCTATGATCACACGTTGGACAGACTCCGTGGCCCTTCTGGCAGGTTCGAAGCCATTGGTGAGTCCCAGACGATTCCAAGTTATCCAACCCAAGCACATCTACTAACTTCTGGTAGATGGACGATCCATTTGGGCTGAAGACTCTGCCTCCGAGGTCTACGTCAAGAACAATGCTTACAAGAACCCTTGCGCCATCCGCGGTGCTCGTGGTGTCTGGAACATGGGTCAAACGTGCTATCAAGCTTCTATTTTGCAGGCTCTGTTGCACGACCCTAGCCTCACTGCCTATTTCTTGGGAGGTGGCCATGACGTCCACACATGCATAATCAAGGACTGTCTCGCCTGTGCGACAGCTGAAGTCTTCATGGAATTCAACAGCGCTGAGAAAAGCGAGGCAGTTTCCGCAGCCGTGCTTCTTCACCATGGTTGGCAGAAATCCAAGGTACGTCGAGTTCCGAGTTGTACAACGGGACTGGCTAACTAGTCAACAGGAAATGCGTGGATACCGCCAGCAAGACGCCCACGAATACTTCCAATTCCTTGTCAATGAACTGCACTCATCTACTCCCGGACACGTGGAGAGCTACGATAAACCATGCGAGTGCTTCTTCCATCAGATGTTCTACGGCGAACTGCGCAGCAGCGTCATGTGCCACAAATGTGGCCAAACCACCAACACCCACGACCCCATGGCCGATCTCAGTCTTGATGTACAGCTTCAGCAAAAGAAGCGCAAGCTCGGTCGCTCTACTTCTTCTTCTACTTCTGGAACCCTCCTCGGCTGTCTGGACAGCTTCACTGCCGCTGAAGATCTCCACGCCGATGCTGCTTACCACTGCGAGAAGTGTGGTAACACCCCGCAGCGGGCTTCGAAGCGTCTGCAGATCCGCAAACTCCCTGTTATGCTTTGCATGCAACTGAAGGTTTGTTGGATTTCCTGACTCTCTTGAAATTAGATCCCGTGCTGACTCGTGTAGCGCTACGAACACTCCTCTAACTCATCCGAGAAAATGAACGGCCACATCGACTTCCCCTTGTCTGTGAACATGTTGCCTTACACCGTCAGAAAGGATAGCCTCCCTGTCGACATGTCAAATTACATTTACGACTTGTCTACTGTCATCGTCCACCAAGGGACAATGGACTCTGGGCATTACTACGCCTACACCCGTATTGAAAACGACAAGGTTCGTTCTAATATATCACATATTTCCCTCTGTGCCTGGGCTTTGCTAACGACTTACCTTTGTAGTGGGTACTGATGGATGACAATAAGGTCACCATCGCCGGTGTGGCTGAAGTCCTCCGCCAGGATGCCTATCTCCTGTTTTACAGCGCTCGTTATCTCCGGGCCGAGAAGACAAAGAAGTAAATTCCTTATGCACAGACTAGTTCAATTAATAAGTTTCATATGCCGGTTGCCACTTCATTCCTTTGCATATACTAACATTATGCTGCACTGTTGTAGACTTGGACTAAATGGATTAAGCTAGTAGTGGACCTGAGAGACTTGAATTTCCACGGGATGTCACCTGCTCTTGTTGATGTGAACTTTGCGCACTTGAATTTCTATATCCTTCCCCAGATGTTGGAGCGGTTTCTACGGTGCTGCAATCGAAGCTGGAAACAACAAGTTCTACCAGTTCGAATAACTCGAAGACCAGTCTCTGTTCGTCTTTGAACTTCATCTGTTTGCGGTTCCGAGCACTGAATTTCAGAATCCCTTCCCAACACCCCAGTTAGCCAGACCACCAGGTTCCTATTTGGCTTCTATAATCTGGACGGCAAGCCTAAATTGCGTCCCCTTGAGGATAGGTTGGAGTTTTCATCGGGACTGGTTCGCCGATGTAAATTGGGTGAAGATATTCGGATAAAATGAGATGACCTTACCAGGCGACAAGGGAAGAGGAGAGAAGAAGGAATTTGTATTCTTAACAACGACTAGAGCTAACTGCCCAGGTGTATAGTTAGTGGAGCCTCAGAAACAAGGTATATGTCTCAGCACAATGTACACCTATTCTCAAGAGGACAAAGACTGTTCCACTCTATACCAATATACAGCCACTTATGCGACCTCTCTAGTGAAGTAGCCATTGAAAGATTCTTTTTTTAATAAGTGTCTCTTTGTGATCTTACAATTCCAAAGAAATTGTATTTAAGCTCCAATACATACCAATGGCACCCTTCCAAAGACAAGTCAGGTAAAGACATAACCTTGAAATAATTGAGGTATAAGATCTGGCAGCCTGAGGCTCCAAGATGTGGTGATCGCCCATTGGTCACATGATCCACCAAAAAAAGCTAGCGCAACCCAAGCGAGTTGGTCCGTGCCCTATTCCCCATTGGGGCAGCACACAACGCAAATTCCAACCCTAACTCTTGTCTCCGTTCTTAACGCCCAACGCCAGCGACCCTCGTCCCGTCAACAACCCCGTCAACTCCCAGGTCCCGCCTTTAAAACCTCAAGATGACTCACGAGAGCGTTTGGTACAGCCGGCCCCGCAAGTAAGTCGAAAACCGCACGCACACACCAGGCACTATCTCGAAAAAGAGCGACAATGCTAACCGGAATTTCTCTCTCGATAGGTACGGCAAGGGCTCCCGCGAATGGTGTGTTTACCCTACTACAATCCCCCGATGAACGATCCAGTCGACACCGAGAATGAACATCGGAGGAGAGCTGGATGGAATCGAAAATCGATACAGAAGGAACGGGCTTGCTAATATTTGTGCGCCTTCAGCCGTGTCTGCTCCCACCGCGCCGGTCTGATCCGCAAGTACGGCGTAAGGAGAAACCATCCCTCGAACATATTGCGTATTGCAATATGTGGCATGGCATGGACATATGTGGCTAATACGGATGGTTTTAGATGAACATCTGCCGTCAGTGCTTCCGTGAGAAGTCCACCGACATCGGTTTCTCCAAGGTTCGTTTCAATTCCTCGCTCGACAGTCCTATCCAATTCTATTCGAACACCACACAACCACATTTTCCGACATGAAAATCCAATCGACAACCGACAATCGAGAATTTGCAATCACCACTACCACCATCCATTCACACTGCAAAAGCACAATACTAACCCCGAGTTTCAACCTACAGTACCGTTAAGCGAAGAAAAAGAACTGACTCCCTCCTCTCGAACCGTTCGCATCCACGAAATCCATCTACGCACCCGGCTCGACTACGGTAGCGTCCAGTGGAGCAATGTTTCAGACGAGCCCAAAAATGGCGTCTTTGATGTTTTTGTGAATGGAGGAATAGACATCGGGCCTGCGTGTCCGGTGTCTCGGGGTTGCGAATCAAACCAGATCTTGGCTCCGAGGGGAGGATTTGGGGTTGTTGCGTGGAGTGTCTGAAAAACGAGGATTTATGTCATTTCCCTCATCCTGGTTTTTTCTTAACAATTTCAATGACGGAATTTTTCTCTGGGAATCATTCTTGCTCCGGCTTGCTGTACGACTTGCTTGTGGTCTGGATGTGGGCAAGGGCGTGCTTTTGCACAGTCTTGTACCTGGGTTCGGTGTAGCTTTTTATGTTTGGCTGGGTGAGCCTCTCCAGGTGTATCGATGATACATGAGCGTGCGAATTCCTTGTAGTGGCTTTAGATGCCAGCAGATCAGATATATACCTGGTCCCTTCTGCTTCTAGGTATATTCTGGTGGCCTGGCTGGATAGACGATCAAGATGACGGCCCATGCGTTATAGGGCCCTATACGGCCCCACTAGCAAGGCAGATAGTCATTTCCATATTACGGGACACTACCCTTTGATGATTGTATTCCTGATAATGGTGGATATAATGTTCAACCTGTAACTAGTTAATTACCAGCTCCATTTGTTTATGCCTCGGCATTCAGGTCTTCTATTGCCGATATAGTTAACTAGTTAACTATTCTACTTGGTAGATCGATAAGCCTGGTATATACATTCCGTTATTCCTATTATTGGCGGGACTCTTATAGCTAAGATACTCCTTTTGAGCTGTAACACCGAAAATGAGTTTAGATTTACTCTATTATCTAGTTAGTAACTATGTAGACATAATTAGTTGCGATGAACGAAGTTCTACGTCATTTCAGACGGCTTAGATATCTAGGTATTTTTCTAGATATGTCTTCAGATGCCTTCTTGGATGTCTTTTCAAAATGTTTTCGATGTCCTTCTAGACACTAGCCAGGATCATGTTCTACAGAGCAACCAAAACACTAGAAATGGGAGATCCTACCTGAAATCATGTACGGCGTTTTGACCAATGCATGGAGAATTGGAAGAGAATAGGGACTGATCTTAGCCTAAGAAATGGATTGATTCCGGGTTAAAATCAAGGGACATATTTTAGAACATAGTAATTCGACGTAAGCTTTCTAAGAATAACCAGAAATAACCAGACCTAAAACAGGGGGAAAAACAAATATTTTCCGATGTTCTATAACTAGCTATAGGCTGGATAACGAGATAGGTAGGCGAACGCGCTAATCCTCAGTCCTCGCCCTGGATCCGGGAACGCTAGCGACATCGTGTATGCGATGCGGGTTAGCGCCTTATACTTCGAGCCCGACAATGCTTCTAGTCAATCCCTAACTACATTCGATTATATTCATGTCCGTGCCCAATACCTCCACCCATGTCTAGTCTATCACACGGGATCTTGAGGTATTCACACTATGTTCATTGGTCGCCCGTTATTATTATTACCCCTGGGGAACGGCTAGATCAGAGCCGGTGTGCGGATAGTATTTGTGCCGGACTTCCGATTACTCAGTAAAAGTTTTCTCAACTTGGCAATGTCTCTTTGGAGCTATCGACGTGTCGAAGACTTGATCCCAGCATATATTGCACAGTGTGGCGCCAGGTCATATCGTCTGATTATGGGTATGGAGGTACATATATGTATGTGGGATACCACGGCGTTAGACAGCAGTCAACCACCGAGATTGCAAATCAGACCGTATAGAGCAGTAGCTTAAGGTTATGCGAAGCATGAGTCATATGACAGCCGGCTCGCCTGCACTTCGTACTGGTTAGAAACACGAGGGCGGAGGCGACGGAGCATACGGATGTAATTGGGCTCGGGGCCCGGAGGTAAAACGGAGTTTGCATTCCGGGTAAGAACTGGCCTTAACAGATTAGCAATTTATTCAACGCAGATCCTAGGGACGTGCAGGTGCGTGGATGTAACAGCCCAGCCTTTTACATGTCTCCGGATGCTCACGGATGCCGGTTCACCAATCGCCAAGGTCGGGCTCGGGCTCGGTCTTGGCCCGACTTTTGTCAGGTGCTCGTTTGCTTCTTTACTACTGGGGGATGATTGTCCACGGCGTCTGTAGAGTCGAAGCACGGAGTATGGAGGACGGAATACGGAGTATAGCTTGGGCGCTTGGCGAGGCTATTGCTAATGTCAAAGTCGTACAGTGAGGGGACCAAGGTGGTTAGGTAACCACATGACGACATGCATCGGGTATGTGTTCATGTTGGTGGCTTGGGTCGATCGGCTTTTTCTTTTCTTTACATAGTACTCCGTACTATTTCATGAGGTGCAAATTTGTGTATCGGTGCAAGGACCAGAACGCGATCTTACGTTCGGAGTATCCACGGGAGACAACCTTGGGAGCGGGCTACTACTTGAGGCAACTACCTCAATATCACCTGTTTGGGTAATAAATGGAAGTGCCGAACTTCCGATCGAATTCGTCTGGTTGCAAGTCAGCGTCCATCAGACTCTGTTGTATAGCCCCCACCAAGATGGGGCCAGCCCGAAAATTGCGGCTCGGATAACAAAGCGAGGGGGCCGAGACAGGGATAGCATGAAGTATATGAAAGCAGGTTTAGCACCTGACAAGGAATGCATAAGTACTTGCGTATGTTGTAGGCTTCGGTGATTAGAGGAGTAGATTCCTGATGATCATCTGCTTGAACGGCGGTAAGGCTGGACACCTTGGAGCCCTGGAAACCAAACCTGATATAGTTGGCCTGTGAGCCAAGCAAGCATATCTACATGGTTAATCCTATACTCTATGACACTTTTTATATATCTATCTGGGTAGACATCGAATGGATGTAATAGGAAAATGAGGAAATCAGACCAGTCGCCGTCCAGATAGAGTAACGATCGACTACGTCATTGGCCAAGACACTATATTTCTGTCTGTCGTATAACACATGTGGCATCAGATGCAGGTTTACATACCTAGGTACGGAGTACGGCGTACATAATTTTCAGTCGCAAAAGTCCCAAATATCCCAATATTGGAGTTCTATGTAGTCATAGTTCCCAACCTCCGCAACTCGTGAAGTCACCAAAATCCACAAATCCACACATCCAAAGAGGATCCCGAAACACCCGAGTGAAAAGACGAGGGATATATAAGACATTTGGTAAAAAGGAAATGATAGAACCCTAGCTTCATTCGTATAATCCAGCGTAACTAGTTCGTGACACTTTCAAAGTTTAAGCACCGAAGAATATCATACCTAGTTATGTATGTGCTCATGTGCATCTATCTATACAGGAACGAGGTGGATTGGACGTAGATCGGCCTCGAGGGGCTTTCTTCCACGCACTCCTTTTTTTAATTATTAATTTTTTTTTCTTTTTCCTTAAGATTCCAAAAGCATTGGAAATCAGCACCGGCGAGCTCTTTTTTATTTATTTAATTTTCTTCCAATTTAATTTTTTAATTCCGTGAGCAGTTTCCCGGTCATTCCTGGCCCCGCCTGGACTTATAATACTGCAATTCCCTCCCTTTCATACTTCAGCCCTACAGCTTCTCCCAAATCGAACAGTCTAGTTCATCTGTCTCCAAGTACTGTGTCTATTATACTTGGAGGAGCATAAAAAGAAAACAAGAATAAATACGGGTCTAGTTACCGGTTTGACAGGTTTGCTACGTCACGATTCCCATAGAGCTTCGACCTCAGGTTGGAGCTCTATACTTCGCACTTGCATTTCTGCACATACAGACACAATACCATTTCCTTGCACTATAGCACATCTTCTTCCCGATGCCTTTAGCTACTCGGGTCGCATTAGTGGCAACTTTCACTCTCTTTCTCGCATCGCTTGCGACCGCCATTCCGCACGGTGACGATGAATCTATGGACATGGGGATGGATATGAACGCGGGCACCAACGCGCCGCAACCTACCACCACCGCGACACAAGCTACCACCGATGGTCCCATGAGCTATTTTGCATACAGCAAGCACTCCAGCACCATCATAGCTCACATTGCCCTCATGGTTCTGGGATGGTGCTTTGTTCTTCCTGTTGGTAAGTGGCTTCCCGTGTTGCGCACCGAGCGCGAAAAAAGAAAACGGACAGAACCTGATCCCTCAAATAGCTGTCATGCTGAGCATTGCCCGCTCATGGCTCGCACTTCCATCGCAATTCCTCTTTCTGGGCTTCAACGCGTTCGGCGTCCTACTCGGGGTTATCTATAACAACCAGACACCAGACCTCTACGAGAACAACGCACACCACAAAATCGGCTGGATCGCGACGTGTGTTGTCAGTGCCCAGGTCGTCCTCGCTTTGCTCTTCGCCTATGCTGGCCGCGGCAAGTCGAATGCGCCCTCTTATGAACACGCTACGTTCTTGCCTGTCGCGACTGACGATGATACTGAGCATGCTTGCCTCAATGGTGCGATGCGCGAGCGTCGCTGGTCTCGCGACAGTGGCCAAGGTACGGATAGTAACTCGTCTTCTATCCGTAGCCCTGGGTCATCATGCGGGTCGCCTACCGAATACGATGGATTTGAAAAGCCCGAGGAACTGCCAGCGAAGGTTACCGTTCAAAGCAGCTGGATACGTCACACGGCTGTTGGTCGCTTCCTGTCAAAGACTCTCCCAGGTCTGATGCCCAGCCGGGTTCTCCGCGTCTTGAATGTCGTGTATAACGTCGTTGACCGTGTCATTCTTCCATTCGGATTCACGGCTATTGCGACTGGGGCTGTGACTTATGGTGGCATCATGAGGGATCGTGAGATCTTCAATGGGCTTGCGCACTTCATCAAGGGTGGTATCTTCTTCTGGTACGGTATCCTGACCCTCGGACGCTATATTGGTTGCTGGGCAGATCTGGGCTGGGCCTGGAACAAGAAGCCGTCGGCCTCTATTGTTGGATGGAAATCCAAGGTTCCCTCGGGTGAAGCAACAGAGTCGTTCGTTATTTTCCTATATGGCGCGACAAATGTTTTCCTCGAGCACCTCTCCAATGCGGGCAAGGCATGGTCTGCTACCGATCTTGAGCACGTTTCGATTTCCGTACTGTTCTTCGGCGGCGGTCTGGTACGTATTCATCTTTCTTTTTCCCGCTCTTCATAGGAATTGATTGGCTAACCTAAAATAGGCCGGTATGCTTTTCGAATCTACTCGCGTCCGTGACTGGGTCAACAAGACCATCCTCGAAATCCCTGCCCATGATGCTTCGAATGAAGCTTGGACCCCACCGAGGTCGCAGGGCGTTTCCTTGAACCCCATGCCAGCCCTAGTCATTATGTTGCTTGGCATGATGATGGGGTCGCACCACCAGACTAGCATGACATCGACCATGGTGCACAAGCAATGGGGTAACATGCTGGTTGGTTTTGCACTGGCGCGCGGCATGACATACGTTCTGCTGTACCTCAAGCCTCCGACCTCGTACCTCCCGGCTCGTCCCCCGACAGAGATCATTGCTGCGTTCTGTCTGATCTCGGGAGGTCTGATTTTCATGATGAGCGTAAGTGCATATCTAACCTTGGACCCTTTTTAAGGTTTACAATGTCACCCAAGAGCATGACTAACGTTGATCTAGACCCGCAATGTGATTGAAGCGATGGAGTACTATGAACTGGACGCAATGTTCACCTTCACCGTCGGCCTGGGCTTCAGTGCTTTCATCATGGCCTATGAAATCTTGACAATTGCCATCAAGGCCTGGGCTGTGAAGCGTGCCCAGCGCTCACGGCCAAACTTCCGCTTCCAGTGAAAATTCGGCGACATGTTTGCTTTGATACCCCCTTTTACACTTCTGAGGTTTTTGTTTCATGCTGGAATATACGGAGTCATTTTACTGGTGCATGCTTATGCGACATAATATTCCTTGCAGAGATACCCTGGGAAGGATAGTTCCTTGGAAAACCCTCGGACATGATATTTTTTTTTTTTTTGTGACGTTCAATGTGTGAATGGACTAATGTGGTAATAGTGGTGGGATTGAGACTGGCTGTCCTAGTCTTCCAGATATATGCAGTACAGATATTTCTATGAATGCAATGTTATCTCTTTAAACAAATTTCATTGTACTCCGTACCCATGTTGGAGTCGTTGGAGTGGATATACGGAGTTAGCAACTTACCCCCGAGCCTTCGTCGTGCCGAGTGCCGAGCACATTCAATCATATTCTCTCCTGCCACACAATTGAATTCTGGATTGGGAAAAAGACATATAACGAGGCATGCAAGGTCTATGCGAGATCATTGAGCCTCAGTTCTGGAGGACCAGCCCAAGGCAGAGCTCATTAACGGTCAAAGGGGTCCAAGACGTCTGATAGCTCCACGAGGGGCAAGTGGAGTCAGAAGACAAAGACGCAACTGAACAGCCAGTCTGATTGGCAGAACATAACGTCTTGTGGAAATGGCTTGAAATGGCTGAAAGGCTTAGGTTGGACATTGTACGCCCCCGGGATACATTTATAAGCAGTGGGGTACCCTCCAGGGCTCTACAGTTTGACGTACACGGACATGGAAAACCCTCATTTTCACTTTCTATACCCATTCTCACTTCAAAATTCCAAAAATGGCTTCTAACCCTCCTGCTGCCTGCTGTGCCTCTGGTTTCAAGCATGAAGGTACTCCCGCTGGTGAGATCAAGAATATCGACGGAGGTAAGATACTCGTTGCAGCCAAAACCCCCCGCAACCGTAATTGTTAACCAAGCCGTTCTCTAGTCAACACCTATATCTCCTACCCCAAGGACAAGACCCCCGAGAAGGCCATTATCTTCCTGACCGATATCTTCGGCATCTACATCAACGCCCAGATCCTCGCCGACGAGTTCGCCAACAATGGCTACCTGACCATCATTCCGGATATTCTCCAGGGCGACCAGATCAGTGTCAGCGACATGTCATCTGGCAAGGTCGACCTGCCCACATGGATCAAAAGCCACCAGCCCGAGCACGTCGAGCCCGCTATCGAGTCGACTATTAAGTACGCCCGCGAGACTCTCGGCGTGAAGAAGATCGGCGCTGTTGGCTACTGCTTCGGCGGCAAGGTATGTACTCATAGTCCAGATCCGAAGATCCAATCTCCGAAAATATACCTTATAAACCCTGGTGTTAACAATCTCGGTTAAGTACGTCTGCCGCGATATGAAGCCTGGCCTCATTGATGTAGGTTACACTGCGCACCCCTCATTCGTCACCCACGAGGAACTCGGCGCCATTGATGGTCCCTTGTCTATCGCTGCTGCTGGTAAGTTGATGATTGCTAGATATCGGTTTGAAAGAAACATCAATGGCTAATTTTGCGTGTATCAGAGGTCGACTCGATCTTCACTACCCAGCTTCGTCACGAGTCCGAGGAGACCCTCATCAAGACTGGCAAGCCATGGCAGATCAACTTGTTCAGCGGTGTCAGTCACGGCTTCGCTGTGCGCGCCGATCTGAGCGACCCTAAGCAGAAGTGGGCTAAGGAGCAGGCTTTCTGCCAGGCCATCGCCTGGTTTAACCAACACCTGTAGATAAGGTTGAGGGGTTAGGATAAATAAAATACCAAATAGCCATACACAACACGATTTGATTTTTGACGAATAGACCATTCGGCCAGTAGTAAATTGAGATAATTTATCATCGCACTAACCTGATATCCCGAGGGCCTGTCCGGGTAGTTTATGCTTGCGCGGTTGGTCTTTATCGCAGGGCGTAACTTCGCGAACAAGTGGATTGAATGGTCCGGTTGATCTCCCTTGACTTCTCTTCGAATTTAATATTTCATTTACGTTGTTTCTGACCTTGTCATTCGGAGATCTACCCGTTTCCAGTTGGGGGCTTCTTCTCTCATTGTTTTTCGATTCCCGACAGGGATCGCGTGCGCCTTGTGAGTTATCCCTGGGACCGGCCCGGAAGTTCAACTAGCGAGGAAAACAGAATCTAACTTGTTCTTTCGTACCAGTCATTAATTGTTTAATTTGACATTTGAACACAATTGTCGATTCTTCTTAACCGCTCCGACCGCAAATCCCCCCTTCAGTGTCGTGGGGTATCCCGACTTGCCAGCCCAACTCTACGCCTGCCTGAGTGCTTTCGTCTCTATATTTGCTCCCATTCGAGAGTGATACTACACGGAACATCACCCTTCAGCAACTATGGCGACTCCCGCCGCTTTACCCCCGTTGCCTTTCAATCCGGGTCGGATACGCACATACCTCCTCCGATTACCGCTGTTCACGCGACTGGTGCTGTTGATTATTCTGGCCTTCTGGCTGCTTGAATTCCAGACTATATGGAGTGTTGTACAGTGGGGTGCTTTGATCCCAGAGGAGATTAACCTGGGGACTAGTATGTTTGACTCCATGTTAGAAGTGCATATTGGGCGCATGCTGATCTGTTGGTGATACTAGTGTACCGACTTAACACTTATCCCGTCATCCATATGGGCTTCTTCCATGCCTTTTTTAATGCTATGGCGGTTACACCGCTGCTGGAGCGCTTTGAGGCAGAACATGGTACTTTGACTGCTATTGCATTGTTTGTTGGACGTGAGTGCTCTGGTAAAATGCAGCTTTTATGGCCGTTTGGACTAATGTTGAATAATTTAGCTCTGTCGACTTTCCCCGCTGGGCTTTATATCTTGTTTGAGAGGTTTATCCTACACAGAAATACTTCGGTGGTCGGCGCAAGGTATGCTTCAGGTCACCAGGTCGAATGTTTCAGTAACTGACCTTCAATGCAGCATCTGGGTTTTCTTGCTTCTTGGTTCGGAAGCCATCAAGACCTACAGGTCACATCCAAACTTCAGGTAAGATTTACTTGGAAAAACCTACTTGAATTTCACTAACGCCCTTCAGTCTTGGCCCATACAAGATTCCCACCTGGACTTCACCCCTGTTTGCATGTGTCGTTGTATCCATCCTCATCTCGAACGTGAGCTTCCTCGGTCATCTCTGCGCGATTCTTGTCGGCTATCTCCGTGAGTTCCCTTCTCAGACTCTTCTTTTCACTACTAATTGTCGTTAGTCGGCCTCGGATACCTCAAGGTGTTTGTGCCCCCCGAGAAGGTCCTCCGCTGGATCGAGGGCAAGCTGAACCTCCTGGGACGCCTGCCTCACTACGTCTCCGTCGACCAGAAGACCTACGGTCGTTATGGAGTTCTTCCAAGCACCAACCCTGCCGGCGCCAGCGGCAACCAAACACCCATGAGCTACCTCGGATCTACCCAGCGCCTGGGAGCCTGATCCCGGTATTGATGCATTCTTCACTTCTCATTTTTAATGTATATTTTCCACTATAGTTTTTTTATATTGCAGACTCGGGAGCCATTGGATAATAGCATAGCGTGTGCATACTCACATTTAATTTGCACTGTTGGTCTTTGTCGTTCGGCGTAAATTCCACTTCTCCGCGCATAAACAACGGAGCTGTTCGACTCGATCTCCACTGTTGACTTGTTAAGACTCCAAGTTCAGTCCAATTATTCCACTCATTTAACAGCTTCGCCTTCGTGGCACGGGACTTGATCTCCCGATGCTCAATAGTCAATGGCGTTGAAATGTGAGCAAAGCTGACATACCACCTGTCCTTCCTGGCAGCATCGGAGACCCAACTAACAAGATGCCAGCTGCAATCCGCAACTTGCGGAACAATCCCCACTTCCTCTTCGCTCGCCTCCCGAATCTCCTATCCTTTATCTGCGTCGTCGTCGGCGTTGTCTGGCTACTTCTCCTGCCTTTGAACGAGTACTCCCGACAAACCTACATCTCCGAGAATGCGCTCCTGCCGGGCCAAGTCCATGCGTACTTCACGGGAAGCGAACAGAACATCTTCCGAGGTTATAAAAGAGAATTGGAAGGATTGTTGAATGACGGACAGGCAAGGGGCGGTCAAAAGGACGAGGTGGAAGTGACAGCGGCGTAGGTCGAATGAACCGGACACAGGCTGGACTATTGCTGATACTTGGACAGGGTCTCGGACAAGCTGCAGTCAATCTTGCAAGCGGCGGGCCTTAAAGTCGCCACGCAGAAATACGAATACACCTCCGCTGGCATTACGCACCAGGGAGAGAACACTTATGCTATTATCCATGCGCCGCGCGGTGATGCCACGGAGGCAATTGTGCTGGTTGCGCCGTGGATTACAGCTGATGATAAGCTGAACCTGAATGGTGTCACTCTTGCCCTGACCTTAGCGAGATACTTCAAGAGTAAGTCTCGTGGTTGCGCTCCTCTAGCCGGGTTACTGACAGTTATTTGTAGGATGGTCATTATGGTCCAAGGATATCATCTTCCTAATTACACCGGACAGCAAATCTGGGACTCAGGCTTGGATCGATGCCTATCACGATATGCACCCGGCTTCAGTGCAGCCACTTCCTTTGAAAAGTGGAGCGTTGCAAGGAGCACTGGTCATCGAATACCCATTAGATCACCGGTTCCAGTCGCTCCATATTGTATATGACGGGGTCAATGGTCAACTTCCCAACCTCGACCTGTTCAACACGGCTGTAGCCATTGCAGGCGGCCAGATGGGTATCGGTGCCAATCTGCAGGAAATGTGGGGTCACGACGACAGCTACGAGCATCGTCTCCAGACCATGTTCCGCGGTATGACCAAGCAGGGTCTTGGGTATGCCACCGGTGCGCACAGCAGCTTCATGCCGTACCATGTCGACGCTATCACCTTGCAGACCAAGGGCGAGGGATGGGAGGACGAAATGGCCCTAGGCCGGACGATTGAGTCTCTTTGCCGCAGCTTGAACAACTTGCTGGAGCACCTGCACCAGAGCTTTTTCTTCTACCTGCTCATGCAGTCCAACCGTTTTGTTAGCATTGGAACCTACCTGCCTAGTGCCATGCTGATTGCTGGAAATTTCACCATAATGGCAATTGCCCTCTGGATGCGGACTGGGTACTACCCGGAAAGCAAACCAAGTGCCAAACCTATGAGTGAGAAGGGATCCGCAGAAGAGAAGGCAAAGACGGATGGCATCGCGGAACGACACCTCGCTCTACCACTCTCGCTTGTTGTCGGACTCCATCTGCTCGGCCTTGTCCCGCTCTGGGTCTTTAATAATATATTCCACCAGGTGAGAACTACCAGCCTACAACAACAACAATAATAGCTGCTAACAAATCCACAGTACTTCACAACTACCACCTACATATTTGTGGTTGTGGACATCATCCTCCCCCTGCTCCTCGCCGCAATTCTCTCCAACGGCCTGGGTCTATCAAACCCAATCATCCCCCAACAGTACCACCTCATAAAATCATTCTCCCTCCTCCTACTAGGTCTCTCCCTCTCAACCCTCGCCACCCTCAACTTCTCCCTTTCATTCATGATTGGGCTTCTCTGCGCGCCACTTAGCTTCGTCGCTCGCCTGCAAGGCTCCGCGCCATTCCGCTTGGCAACTTCCAGTCTGGGTCTGGTGCTTCTCAACCTCGTCTCCCCGCCAACTGTTCTCCTTGGCGTCTGCTGGTATATGGGAATCTCAGTCGAGACTGTTCTCACCCAGGCGGCTTTCGGTTGGGATATTTGGGGTATGTGGACCCAGGTAGTTGTTTGGTGTGTGTGGTGGCCGGCTTGGTTGATTGGCTGTGTGTTGCTGTGGTCGTCGATGTTCTGATTATATTGTTGTACATTGTTGTCTCGTGTGTTTCGCATGGGCCCAATGATTAGGATATTAATAAAATACAAATCCAGGTATCTACATACTTTAACTACCAAGATAAAGAGACAGAAACAAGGACGGGACTAGGGCCCTGGATACCACAGGCTGGCAGTAGGGACTCCCGATATCAGTTGTTGGCGTCCAAGATACATAGACCAATGCACTGCAAATACATCAAGAGCAACTGATTGCAACTAGGTGCGTATAACCACCCTTGGTCAAATACGTACTCTGAATGTGTGTTCCCCTTGATGTGTTTCATTTGCCACGCCATATCTTGAAAGAACTCACTCGGTTTCTCATTCTCACTCAAGGCGCAAGCATCTATCGCCTCACGATGGCAAATTACGATCAAAGAACATTCGGCATTCGACACCAGAAGTGCCCAAGAGAAGGTTAAACAAAGACCGCCTCGACTTTATACATACCCATATTGGAAAGGTCATGCACGGCTGATCCGAGCGAACAATGAAAATATCCAGGATGTCAAACTTGCCATGCACCACATATCCCCGGATCTTTGTTCAGGCCCTTGAACAATACTAACATCTCACATTCATCAATTCCATTAATGTCGAATTGTCTTGACCAATTGCCACCGGTCCTGCCCTAACTCGGAAACAGTGCTCTATTTCTTTCATGCAATGCCTCTATCCAGTCCCGATTCCAGGGCCCCAATTCTCTCTATCAATCTATATAAAGAATGACGATCCTTGTTACTCGACAAATAGCCGTATTCCCAAGATCTATACAAGATGCGTTCCTTTAGAATCGACCTTCTTGCCCTATGGCTTCTCTTACTCCGTATGGCGACAGCCGTCCCCCCAGTACCAACCAAGGACGGATATTGCTTCAAATACATCATCCAGGGCTATGATACCTGTGCACGGATTGCCAAAGCACACGATATCACCGAAGCCGATATAGAAAGCTTCAATAAAAACACCTGGGCATGGCTCGGATGCAGACAGCTCTACCAGGGCGACTTTATCTGTCTCAGCGCCGGTAAACCTCCAATGCCAATGGCTCTTCCTCAAGCTACCTGCGGTCCACAAGTACCCGGAACAACACGTCCAGCCAACTGGGCCGACCTCGCCGGCATGAACCCATGTGCTGATTCGAAATGTGTGAGTAGTCCCCATAACCTTCTTAGATTAGTCTGACAACCCAACAGTGTGCTTTCTGGGGCCAATGTGGTGTCTCGGATCTATATTGCCAAAATTACCGCGCGCCGCCAGCCGGCCCTACAGCCACCGTGAAAGGAGCGACAGAGGCTCCGAAATCAAAACCGACTGGTAATGCAAAGGGAACCGCGGACAAGGAATCTCCCAACAAAGACACAAACTCGAAACCTACCAACCCCGACTCCAAATCCAGCAAAGACAACACTACCAAGGCTCCCAAGGCTACGAAAATTACAACAACCACAAAACCCACTACCACAAAAGCAAAGCCAGCCCCGGAACCTAACGTACCCATACCCCAGTACGAATGGAAAGCACCGTGGGAGATCACGATGTACAGCAAAGCCGGCTGCGAGGGCGACTACTACCACCTCGAGGGCTATAACAAAGAATTCCTCGATGACGAGGGCTGTCTGGCGCTCCATGGTGGTATAAACAGCAAGTTCACCGAGACGGGCGTGACGTGCAAATGGTGGACGGAGGATGGGTTTACGTGGAGTGGGTGTGATACGAGTAAGCTGAAGAAACCTGAATCGTGGGTTCTTAAGAATGGGTATTGTGCTATCTTCACTATCGCTGATTGTGATTGCTTTGATAGCTTGGAGATGTATTATAAGTCGGAGGGATGTCATAATAGGACGGACATTGATCCGCCTAACTTTGCTGCTTTGCAGTGTTCGATTAATGGACATCAATGAGTGACGCGGGGACTTTTGTATATATTAGTTTCGAATGGGATTGTTCTGATTCTGGTTCGTTATAATAAACTATATCAATGTCTTCCTTGCGGATGACGAGCAAGTAGATATGTCGAGTCAACAAGACCATGGGAATTACAATATTGGAATCACAGTAAAAAGACACCATTGTATTCATTATAATAGAACTTATCAGAACACAAGTGAGATAAGACATCTATGCAGCCCAAACGTCCTTACCAGCCCCCTCAATCCAATGACCGAGCTGGTTAACACCAGCATCCCAATCCTTAAGACGGTTGCGCATGCCATCAATCTGCTTCATATCCAGAACCTTAGGCTGAACCCAGTGGATCTGCGCAACCTGAGCAACCTGATCAATGGACCCACGCAGCAAGCCCAGCGACAAAGCCTTCATAACGAGATGCTCAATCTCATCCGGCTGCACCTTAGTCTCGGACGCGATAGCCTGGAAGGAGAGAGAGCGGTCGTGAGGGGGACGATGGAAGACCATCTCCGTCAGTGCCGAGAGCGAGATCTTCTGATACAGGAATACCCGGTGAGTCTCCAGCAGCTTGTTCTTGCTGATGTTACCGGCCAACACGTCGTAGGCAGTCAGATCGCCCCGGTTGAAGGCGAAGAGAAGCTCGCGGAGCCAGTTGTGCGGGGTCTGGGTCAGGGAGTCCAGAATCGGGTGCAGGAGAAGCTCTCCGAAGTTGTAGATCGTGTCTGATACCAAGGCCGCTACGCTGAGGTTGTAGGCGCGCGATGCGCGCTCGGTCTCGGTGAGTTCTTGCAGGTCAATGCAGGCGAGGTAGAGGAGGGCGTTTTTGTAGAAGGAGGCGAATTCTTGCTTGGCCTGTTGGAGAAAGGTGTTAGCTTTGATTTGAGTGGTCATACCCGGCTTGGGACGGGATGCTCCAAATCACGTACATGGTAGTAGTCCGCGTTCACTTTGTAGAATGATGCGTGCACAACGGTCTCGACCGAGTCGAACGTGTCTAGCACCCGCTGGCAGGTGGCCAGGTCTGTCTGTGCTCCGTCCAGATCCTTCAGCGACAGCTTGACGTTGGCGACGTCAGCAAGTGCGTAGACATATGCATCCTGTGTGTCGGGCGTATCGGTCTTGCTAGCGAGGGATGTGAGGAAAGCCAGTCGTTCTTGGTCATCTAGAGGGAGATGGTTAGCCTGTATCCAACGCAACCGAATGCTCATCAGGGTAGTTTTCGGAGCTTCCAGTCTAGACTGTGGACCACCAACCTGTGCATTCTGTAGCTGCCATCAATCCCAGCGACACAAACTTGAGCTGGTTGACCCGGTCGGCGAAACTGAGCACGAATGTCTTAAACAGGGCTAAGCGATGCGGAGCACTCTCTGGCATGCGGAAAAACTCGACCAACGAGTCTGTGAGCTGGTGCCATAGTTTTCGCTCCCAATAATCTTCAAAGGTGAGGAAGTAGGGTTGTGTCTCTGGGCTTCCTTGTGCTTGCTGCTCGAGCAAGAAGTCGGGGATCTTGGACTCCATGGTGGAGATCTGGGTGCTGTTTAAGTTGAAGTCACTGACAGAGGACGGAGATGCTGAAGTAAGAGAGGAAGGTAGCCCTGGAGGTAAAGTTGGAATTGGAGGTGTTGATGGTTGATGCGGACTGCAAGAGAGCTGATATGATGTCCTCACGTCGGCAGTTTGGGGAGCTCTCGTTCACCGCCTTGGCTTCTACGGTCTTCGATACTTTGCTGTTTCAACGTCAGTTCTCTGCTTTGATTTTGACGATCTTTGATACTATCTAGTTATATGGGCACGAGCAGAAGGCGATAAATAGTGTGGCGCTCAGTGTCGTACCTGCATATATGCTTCTTCGTTAGACCTTTCACTGCGTATCCTACAATGTATATATATCCATGCGCCAACCGGATATCTCCTTCGCTTAGGTCCCCTGTACAATTAATCGTCCATTCCACAGAAAATCTGTCTTCCGGTTTGTTCTACCTGCTTCTTTTCTCTCACACAACACCTGTTTTCACTACCATTAAACATGGCCGGCTGAAATGCAACCATTTCGGCTACCAGGGAGTAATTAGGGCCCAAAACCGAGTGAGTATAACGGCACCCGCTTGCTGCACACCCGAAAAGAATGATTGGCTTCCAAGGTTACCTACATATGTACATACGTAGGTAATGTATGAAGATACCTAAGCCATGCGCAAGAAGAACTGCTGGTTTTTACCCTTGTTACCGCGCCAAGTCAGGACTGGGGTGTCATCTGCAGTTTGGGACCCTTGAATGTCCAAAACCTGACCCGGGTTACCAACACTCTCAATGCTATCGAAAACAGTCAGAAAAACATTGGAAAATAAGATTGAAGGCTTAGGGGGCAGACCTGTAAGCTCCACTTCTATCCCGCACCGGTATGATCTTCCATCTCGCGTCTGGGTTCATCGGGCTTGTCCAGTTCAAGTGAACGTTGTCATTTCCCCCTTTAGAAAATGAATTAGTAAAGTCATCTGTATTGCTAGTTCAAGAAAGAATAACATACCCCTTGTTGCAGTCATATAGAGACCTTTTTTCTGGTGAAGAATCAAGTATTCATCGTTCCCAGCAGCTGCAATAACGTACTGCTGGTAGTACTCGCCATATTTACCATTCGTGAGATCGGCCCTGGCTATGTTCAGCATACGGGCTAAATATCTACATAGGTAAATATATCCTCACTCACCAGGTACCAACTCGTTTTCCTTCCTCGTCCCCTCCCCAAATGTTCAGCACTTTGTCACTGTGCCGAGCCCAGATCTTGTAGTTACCGGGGCCAGTAAAGTCACTCATGATGATCAGATTGAGATAGAAGGACTTGTGAAGAATGGAAGTGTGAAGGAATTGTTGATGATCAGAAAGTCAAGGAAAGCATCGCATTTATATGTTGAAATGGGTAGTTACTTTGCCTCAGATTTCGTTGCTCCCCCTACACCGCATGATGCACATGGGATACGTCAACTAATAAGTGGCCAGAAGATAGATCATGGCTGGCTACTCGATTCGAGTGATGTACGATAGTCTGTGCGTGCACACATGTATGTGTTAACTTCAACGTTGAATAATAAGAGGAAACCATGTAGAGGACCTAATCCTACGGGTGCCGACTGGCCGCTGCCGGTCTTTGTCTCACCTTGGCCATCTGGTTCCTAACGAGGATGGTGATGATTCAGTTTATTCAATGTACCACTGCTATGCGGTGCTGTCAGGCCAGCCGAGAGCTGGTCCTGCCCTGGGATTTACGGCAAGTTGGTTAACAAAAAGCTGTAGGCTGTTGTTTGCATAGTTTATTTTTTATTTTATGATGCTTCGTCGTGGCTAGCTGATCGAGTGACGATTTTCACCGTGCAGAGTATATGTTGGTGGTTCAACTATTGCCATTCTGCAGCTCTGAACGGCACACGCTCTCACCGACCCTTGTCTATTACACTCTGATAATGATAGGAGCTAATTCAGGTAGTCCAATTGATAGCAGCTTTTCTCCGTTCTCATAATACATGGATGTGATACTTGTGGCCTACACCACAAGTGGGTTGTATACACTTGTATACACGGGGTAGATATAGACTCATATCCGGTGCCCAAGTGTGCTGAGCACCCTATAACTACGGACGGCACGGCCCGTGTGACTGCGGACGTGAATTCAAATGTACCGGGTGTCCATGCTTGCAGAACAAATCGTCAATCAGCGGTGTGATCTTTTTTGTTACACGTTTACCTTTCAGCCAGCCTCAACGCTAGGCTATGAAGATCTTCAATGAACAAAAGAGCATTAGCCTAGGTCATATAAAAATGTCCTGTCGATACAGTGCTGACCGCTCGTTATCGCTACGGCCTCTCTCTTGGCTGACGTTCGTGGTATGGAGTGAAGTGAGGGGCGACCTTTAGCTGCAGAACCTTTACTGGACAGGTGCCAGAAGGTAGTATAAGAGTATCAGGTGGCAACTATCGGGCATAACAGACAGGGGGACACTGTCGTTGGACCTCGTTGCGCAGTAACTGCTATAGTATTTAGGAGTTGGAGGGTATTGCGAGTCATGTTCCCATACTTCGGGCTCGGATGGGTTGATGTGGTGATCTCTGTCATATCTATGCACAACGGCAGGTCTGGAAAAGCCTCACTAAGAAGCCCAGATATCTCTAGGAAGGTACGAAGAAGAGTGTTTGTCAGTACTAGAACAGCCATTAATGTATGATTGATCAAATAAACGGCTTCCCCGCCTAGCCCTAATTGGAGACCATGACACAACCTTGGAACAGTCGTCCGATTGGGTAAAACCAATAGGCGTCTGAAGGAACTTGTGATTATTAGACTTTGTACTTACTGGCACGAAGGCCTCAAACCTCACATTTGCTCCACGTCCAAGTAACTCTCCTGTCGTGTTGCGTTATGTTAACTACGACACTACAATACTAAGACAAAAGATATAAGGACGCCCCAAAGGGAAAGGTATTTTGTATTTTTGTCAAACCCCGACCACACCCCAGCTAGGAACATGGAATCATAGATGCTAACGAAAAGCGACACATTTATTCGTCGACGGTGGTGGTGTGGAGACCCTTGGGGTTCTTGACGTTGACGGCCTGGACGTGGGAGTAGAGACGCTCCTTGGCGTTCTCCTCGTCGTTACGCTTGCGGGAGATGCGGACACGGAGACGGAAGGGAACGCCCTTGATACCGGCTTCCCAGACCTTCTTGTTCAGCTGGGGGTCGACGCGGACATCCTTGGTGCCCTATTTGCGAGTTGAGCATATTAGCGGACTGATTTCCCATTGGGATCAGGGAAAGAGCGTTGCTCAAACTTACCATAGCCTGCTCGGCGAAGGCGCGGATCTCCTTGATGGCCTTAGGAGCACGCTTCTTGAAGCTGACGCCGTGGCACTATAATTCCGGAAAAGAAGTTACAATCAGTCTTCCGCCCGAATGCCATCTGCTAGAGAAAACTCTGCGCGATGAATGTTTCTGGTCTTTCGGCCATAGTGGACTTCATAAAACTAATTCTTCTTTTGTGTTCCGGGTGCGGATATGTGTGGATGCGAGCGAAGACTTTTTCAAGATCTCCTCTCGGCTGTCTCGCGGAGTAGACAAACAGACAAAAAGATGCCATGTCCTACCTGCAGATTTCTCCACAGGTCATGGTGAGGATGGTAGTGTGGCATAAAGGGGGATTGGTTTCCCATTCCACCCTCGACGCACACACACACCAACCCACACCACACACATTCTTTTCCGTAACAAATTCCATTTTTCAGGAAAAGTTTCTTGTTCTCTGTCCATTATATGCCTCCAGAACTGAATCGTATTCGAATCGTCGCAGGTAGACTGGGAAAAGGATAGTGTTCAACATACTCGCTTGTGCAGGTTGATGGTGTACTCGCGAGACACCACATCGGCGATAGCCGAGCGCTTGTTGCCGGTCTTGACGTTGGACATCTCTGTGGAGAAGGTTAGACAGGGATTTCGGAGTGGTGATTGAGTAGACGAACTGAAGGGGTGGTCGACGGTGGGCGGAAGTGATCGATTGTCGGAAGAAGAAGTTCGTCGATTTTCGTGTGAAATTCAGTGTGGTCTCGCTTGCCTGTGTGGAGTCTGATTGGGTGGAGTGGGGCTATATCCCAACCAATGATGATTTGGCTGTGGGTATTTATGCCTCAGGCAATATCACTCTATTCAGCTAATCAAAGAATTCATACCTACTTCCAACGATGTTGTGAATATTCAGGTGGTTTAAACCATGTCTAGATAAATTGATATAATATCTAACAAAGATACCTCACAGTCTCCGCAAACTCCCCCGCTTTATTTCTGGCTTGCGCTAACATCAGGGTAAAGGTCAAATCGTCGCTGGGTGGAGATAGGAATCCCATTGCGAATATTCGCAATCGCATCATTATTCAAGTCAGCGTAAATAATAGTCTCCTTCTCTTCAGCTTCAGAGAGAATATTTGCGCTAGGGTCAGCGACCAAGCTGTGACCATAGGCGTGGTAGGCAGCACCCAGGTCACGCGCCGGGCTGCAGAGTGCCACATATGACTGGTTATCAACAGCTCTGGCACGAGCAAGGAGCGACCAATGCAGAGGACCAGTGGTGGTGTTGAAGGCTCCCGGGTAGACGAGGAGGAAAGCACCCTGGCGCGCGGCGATCATCGCTGCCTCTGGGAAACGAATATCGTAGCAGATGGCCAGACCGATCTTTCCGTACTCCGGGAGGTCAAGGACTGTCAACTGGTTGCCAGGTGAAAGTACATCACTCTCCTTGAACTGGATCTTGCCCGGGATATCGATGTCGAACAGATGTGTCTTGCGGTGAGTGCCGATTAAGGCGCCCGTCGGCGAGAAGACCAACGAGGTATTATAGTATTTCTTCGTAGACGGCTCCAGCTCGGGGATACTTCCGCCGACAAGGTATGCGTTCGCCTCCACGGCGATGGCCGACAAGGCGTGGAAGGAGGGCGATTGTTCAATCGTGGGAGGGGAGGGAAGTAGGGTCTCGGCGTATTTGGGGAAGAAGTTCGTGCCATAGGGTGAGTTGAAGCACTCGGGAAGGACGATCAATCCTGCGCCAGCCTTTGCAGCTTCAAGGACTTTGCTCCGAGCATGAGAGAGGTTCACGGACTTGTCCGCTCCTAGATGGTTCGGTCAGTTTGGGTAATATGGGCAGGTGTAGGCATTCGAACCTGTTGCGAGCTGGACAAGAGCCAGTTTGAGGGGCTTTTTCAAGAATGTAGCCATGGTAGCCATGTTGGGAATATGTGGAAGAAGAGATGAGGAGGACTAGAATGATATATCGGAGTTGCGAATTGCGGGGACGGCCATATCGCCGATAAGCAGGGTAACATGACCGAGGTCGCTCAAATTGTTCATGCTCGAGGTTTTTATTATCGTGAGTTCTTCTTTCCAGATAATTTAGTGTGGATAAATATATTTTTTTGCTCTAGCCTCAAATAGGAACAATTCCTCCGAATTAGACATTCGGAGATGGTGTTATAGCTACATAATATACCAGGTACAGATATATGTAGTTAACATTGAATTAATATCTACAAATCGGCACCTTGTCTATATAAATACGTTCTATAGGGATACTGAGTATTGCTCTTCTCTGTATATTTAGGTGATTTCTGGAATCAGTAAGGTTCTAAGTTTATGCTGAGTCTACTGTGCGATCTGGCCGCAGCCAAGCCATTCAACCTTCGAGAAGACTACCACTTAACCACGGATATCCGTTATCCTCTTTTAGAGGCAACTAATAATACGTACCTTGGCGGCCGTCTTGAGATCTGACTTTACCGGGAAAAAGGAGAGACGAACTGTCTAGACTTGCTCAGCCTCAATTCCATGCCATGCCTGACCAGCTATTTGCTCTAAGGTGGCGCAATATCTTTATATCTCTGGATGTCTTAAATCCACCTGGGCATGGGTTAAAGCGCTTGAAATAAGGTTAATCTTTTTTAAAGTAGTACCAAGTTTGAAGTTTAGAACACTTACAAGTTTATATAAAGTCAAAACATCGATCTGGTTCCGCTTTCATCCTTATGGTCTTAAAACAAGGAAACCGTCATATTGTTGGCGAATCAACTTGAGAGTTTGTTTCACTGTATTGTCTTCTACAATCGGGAAACTTAACGACCTTCCAGCATGTCAAAACGCACATCTCTTTCTTGGGTTGTCCTATACTTCTCAGTTCTTCCACGCTTCAGTGAAACAGTCGTATTGCATTAAGCTTCATGATATCACGAAGCATTTAATGATGGAATATGAAAGACGTAGGGTGGCGGTTTATCGACTGCTCTGGCTATCCGCTATTCTATAAAGGAAGCGTGGTCGACTACAATCTTCTAAGTGATTCACAGAGACATTTCGGTACCTAGAAACCATTAAAGACTGGAAGTCAAATCGAGTCACATCTTTTCAAGACCTTTATTTACCACGATCTACTATAAGGATGCATTTCAACACATTTCTTACTCTTTCCCTGGCAGCTTTTGCGGCTGTCTCTGCCTCCCCAGCTTCTGACCTGGAGGCACGTGACAAGATTCAGTGCAAAAACAATCAAAAGGCAGTTTGCAAGGTCAAGGATGTGACTATTTTCGCTATTCTATCCGACCTTGATGCCTTGAACTGCATCAATGTCTTGAATGGAAACCAAGTTTGTGTTGACCTTTGAGGATACAACGTGAGTGACCAACTATGCACTATGCCCCTATGTTCTTTATAGCACCCAACTGAGATCCACAAGTTTCAATCCTACCTATTGTGCTTTTCGGGACTGTTGTGCAGCTGGTCATACATAGGGTTGACTTGCGAGCAGCTTAGCTCGTATTTGAATGTCGTGCTACGAAGAGCCTATGGGGATGCTATCTGGAATCTAATTGCTACTTTAATTCATCAGCAATATGTGCTACTTTAATTAAAAGTATGGGTTTAAGCTTCTGCGATCAGTTTCCAACGTACCCAAGGAAAACCCTTGGAAGTCAATCAAATGACCACCACTATATGTATTCCTCACTATGCGTTATTCCTCATAGTAAGGATTACTATGCGAATTAACTAACGATAAAAAGAAAGGAAGCTGGCACGGATCCGCCCCATGGCGGCGGACTCATGAATAAGTCTGCACATGCCTTGCATACGTACGGGCGCTTCGGCAAGCTGGGTATAGTCGATGAGATGATTTTGATGGCAAGGCAAGACAATTACGATGACAAAAATATTACCAAAATAGCCAGAATTGTCACGGTGTAAGCCGTTATCTATACACGTAGCTGCCACGATACTCTTTTGGGACCCCGATGTCCCAGCCGAGATCCACACCAGAAGGGTATAACACCTACCTCTTTCAACTATTCAAGCTACAAAAACATATCAATCTCATTCATCATGCCCGGCACTCTCCCGTTCTCAATCTCCAGACTGAAGGAATGTGTAGGGACAGTCCTCCAGTGCTCTCCCGCCTCCATATCTCTGATTCGCCAACCCACCATTGAAGGCGATGACCACATGATCTTCCTCATCGACTCCAAGCCCGACTACATTATCCGAGTCACCAAGCCGCGCGAAGATGGTTCTCGCTCGTACAATGGCCAAGAGATGCAGGCTCGTGACATCGCATTGCGCAGACTTGTCCAAGATGAGTACCGGGCTCGCGGTCTAGATGAACGTATCATCCCATGCTCCATCGGGAGCTGGCAGCTGAGCGATGATGGGGACTATGCAGCTTCGCTCGAAACCAAGCTCCAAGGGTTGGGGTTGCACCGCGCTCCTGCTTCTGAATTGACTGCGCAAGGACTGGGGGGTTTTCTTTCTGTGTTGAAGTGTGTCAACATGGAAGGATTAGAAGAAAAACTGGGGGTAAAAATCCCTTTGATTCTATTCCCCAACTTGAAGTTACTCAGAGAGTCTGCGATCGAAGCATGGACAAGGCTGGTGGAGCGTGGCCAGGTAACTGTGAAGGATATTGGAAACCAAAGCCCCATAAACGGGTTACTGGAGAGGAAAACCACCCTGCTGGAGAAGATACAGCACCTGTCTCCAGAATACCGCCCAGCACTGGTTCACAACGACATTAAAGGCGAACATATCCTCATTTGTCCCCAAAGTGGCCGGATAACTGGGATCCTTGATTGGGCAGATGCAGGCATTGGGAACGCTGCTGTTGATATCGCTGGGTTAGTGCTGACTGTCGGAAGCAATATTGCAAAAGAAACTGCTAGGGAAGTGGGATATGGAGAGAATCAGATATTGCAAGGAGTGCTCCAAGCTCGATGTGAATGTGTCTTGAGGTTGGATGATCGCTTGAACGGGGATGATAGGATGACTCCTGTGGATTTGTTGCGAGATCAGCTTTTTCTATCGCTAAAGGACTGAAACTTGCAGAGCGCTCGCAGCTCCCAGGAATAGAGAGTGTGAGAAGAGAGTGTGAGAAGAGAGTGTGAGAAGAGAGGAGAGAAGAGAGGAGGGAAGAGGGGAGTCTTTTATGGGAGTTGGCTTTTCCCATTGGGAAGTCGCAGCAACAGGGAAGGAGCGAATGTGGGTAAACCCAGAGTCACCAATGGTTTCTTCAGAGAATGATACAACGAGAAGAACTTGTCTTTGCTTCTCCGTGCAAAATGTAGAATCCCAAGCGCATTGGAGTCATCACTTTTTGGTATGTCTTCCCTTGTAGCAAAGAGATGTTTCGCCAATACATTTCATCTTCGGACAATGCATTCGAAGAGTTAGCCTGAACAGAGTCCCTTTCGAACCGCTGGCGGGAGTCCACTATTTCATGATTTGGCGAATTCAGCAGTAGTTCAATACCAAAGCGACACCTCCACTGAGCATCATTTGGGCTCAGCCCAGGTCCTAAGTCAATCCAGCGGGTCAGAGTGAGGCTTGCATTGTTTTCATCTAGGGTTCGCATCTCTAACTTCCAAGAGGGATTGCATTTATCATAACTCCCTTGGTCGGCCGGTTTTATTGGGTTTGTTTTGGAGCAATAACGCTCAATCTGGGAGGTAAATATGTCGATAAATTCCGGTTTATGAGTGTGAATATGCCTGCAGATCTCCACGAGTCCATTTTCGGGGCTTGGCCACATCCGTGGTACGTTCTGTCGTGCTACTACCGCTATCTCTTGCGTCCTTAAGCATAGGCCCGGAGGTGTAGAGCAAATTCGAGCCTCGGCAGAGAAAAGTGTTATCATAGCATCTTTTTGGGGATCCTTTTCTGATATATTGTTGACGGGGGGTTGCAACCAGAGGGGGGCTTTGGCTCTTATATGATGACGTGCTACCTCCGTGTAGAGCATTGACTCAACGGGAATCCCAAAACCCGGTCCATAGTAAAACCTTCTCATAGCAAGCTGAAGATGAACGAAGCGGAAATGGTAAAAGGTATAGGATGGGTAGTAGTAGCAGACGGGTAGAGGTGTTTGAAGGCACTGGTCTTTTATCTCTAAGCCATCTGAGCAATCGATATGAAAGTAGCTTGGTAGCCGAGTGTTTTTCCATGAATGAAGTCGGAGGCAGATGAAGCAGAGATAGTACTGCGGTAGGTCGCGAGAAAGCCGAGATAGTAGCTTGATGCGTGCGTCATCGGTGGGGTTTCCGTTGCGGCCATTTGTATTTGTGAAGTCGCGAAAAGCAGTGCCAGCGAGTGAAGACAGCAGACGATGGTTGCCTAGTGCCAGACAAGCAAGGTCAACTAGTGATAAATGCTCAGAGATCATCCACAACAGCTCAAGTGGAAGGCCGGTCAAGGCTGCTGGGTCTCGTGTGGTGACCATCCTGGTTGCGAAAGGCATCTACCCCTGGCTATCGCCTAAACTGATATCTGAGATGTCGGAGTGATCGGCTCAATATAGAAGAAAAGTAATAATCCTGACGGAGGCAAAAGAAGCAAAAGGGATCACTGGTGGCTGGAGAAAAAGGTTGGATGAGGAAGAGAAGAGAAGGAAAAAAAGGAAAGTCAAATGTAGGCCGCTATTACCCTAACTACATATGTATGTAATTGACGGAGGTCGGGAGTGAATTGCCTTTTCAATACATCACCACCTCCCTTCCAGCTCCTAGGATCGGGATGATTTGACCTGACTACGCAAATGATGCCTTAGAGAGATTCTCTGTAAAGCGGTAAAGGTTATCCTTCAGAGAATACCTAGGTAGATTCCTAGACTGTCTTATCTACCCAATTTCCCTAGATGGCCTCACTTCTACAATTTACACGTCTATATGACGACCTGATTCTTTCCGTCTGCCTTTTGGCTGAATCCTACTATGTCCTGCCCCTCCTCAATAAATCCATGACAGGGTAGGAGCGTTCAATTTGAACAAATTTAAGCATCAAAATAGCAAATGGCTGTTTTCTCGCTTGTGAAAGGCTCAAAGCCCCCATCGTCATGGCCACATTTGTCCGACTTCGCCGTGAAGCTCTCGCCTTTGTACCCGAAATCCAGGTGACAGTTGCCCGGGTCATTGTACACATGGACAATCAGGGACCCCCCCTCGAATGCGTCGTCGTTGAAGGTACACTCCGCGATTGCCGGGTGACCGTCTTGCTCGTGACATTCATCTGGTGAGCGAAGCGATCCATCCGCGACAGCTAATTTAAGCTCGTCGTTGTGTGTGTAATCGCTCGGTCCTCCCCTGGCTTTGGTTTTGATTCAATATTAGCCATCAATACATAAGCAAATAAAGGGTGGTAGACATTGTACCTGCTCCTGGATACATCGAGTTTGTGCACTTGAAGGCCACCTTGTAAGCCCCGTCAGTGTTGTCGGGGGGTGCGTCTCGCTTCGTGATGAGGGAAAGAACAGAGGTGCTGCCCAGGGCAACAAGGAGCATGGAATGGTTAAGCAACATGGCCGTTATGAGGCGATTCCCTGTAAAAGAAGACAAAAATGGCTAGAGTGATTTTGAACAGATAGAAATATGGGGGATCGGGGGGCCTTTATATAGTTTAGACCGGGGTTCACGAAGCCACCGAGACGTCATATTATGCTTCTCCAAATATCAGTCGTTCTCCAGAAAGCATGAGTTCAGGTGATCGTCAGGCGAGGCAAGGTGTGCTTGGTCGTGCAGGAAGCAGGTTGGCCCAATACTTCAAAAGGTATTGATTGTCGATAGCAACTTTTCCCCAGTGTTTCTGTCAGCCTTGGTGGAGACGCGTGTCCCTGGAGGTGCAACATAACATCATGTGTCTTAGCTAGGGCGGAAATTCTGCGGCGACCCATAATTTATAAGAGGCTCGGTATGACCGAGGCCACTTGTCAGGGTGCGTACACGATGCCCTGCTCCACTATGTACCAGTCAGGATTTCACGCCCGAGGCGGAGTGATGGACCTTGTTGGATATGATGTAGGTGTCCACGCCGTCGTCGTAGCGTTTCATGTGGGAAAAAGCTCTTCTTGGGGATTGGAGTGGGCGTGGCGGAGTGGACAGCGATTTCAAGGGTTATTTGGTCAGGTAATGGGAGAGCATTGTGAACTGTAGCTGAAGTCATTGAGTCTGTCGATTTCTGTGGAGGGGGCCTGAAAAGACCAATTCGATGCTTCAATTTTCCGTACATAGCATCTGTTCCTCCAACAGTGTCGCGAAGGGCCCCTCAGTGTACAGGTATACAGGTCGTTGTTGTATGAGTGAAACAACGAAGCTCGAGGCGATATTCAGGTGAGTTGCCCTTTCCAGTAGGTCTAGTTATATTATGTGGAACCCACAAGGCTGTGTGGACACGCAAGGCTAGCCAATATCCTCGGGACTAAATCATTTCAAAAGGCCCGAATCTTTTATTGCCGGGAGCCTAAGTTGGTAGAAAAGATAGTCGCTGCAAACTCCGACATGAGAATTACCCGATTGGGAAATTAGCATCGGGAGACATACAGTCCGACACAGCCCTCTCTATTCAGCCTCAGTGGAACCAGAAAATATCGTCTCCTCCTACCAGAAAAGCGGACTAGCCTCTGACCATGTGTACGGCCTGGTGCCTGGTTTCATCTATTCCTATCGGACGTTGTCCGTGAAGCGTAACATCTCGGGAAAGTATAAGTACTTAACCGATCCATCTCTGTATTATCATCATCAACAAGAAAATCAAAGAAATCGACTCAGTCAACCAACCGTTCAACTTCCCCAAAATGAAGCAATCCACCATTCTCGCCCTAATCCCGTTCTTGGCCGGGGTCAACTCCCTCACCACACACCAGAAGCCTGCCCGCTTCGACGTCATGGCCGTTAGCGACGGACCTGTCCAGTACCGTGCACTTGCTACCTCGGCCACTTTCTTCTGGCTGGGCAAAGGCGACGGATGGACAGACTCACACTGTCCTCCCAACGTCGAGAAGGCCGGCCGTTGCCCTCCTGGCAAGGACACTATTCTCAAGGACGCCCATACTTTGGTAACTTACTCGCCCCCTTCCTCAGCTCCATTAACTACGTCCCTAACAGTAATAGGACACCGTCGTACCAGGCCAGATTATCTATGTCGATTCTAATTATGCCGTCAGAGCCAGCGGCCCCAATTCCACCCACATTGATTCCGGCAGCAAGACAGGCGGATTCAAGTACGTCCCTGGTGATCGATATGGACAGTGGGAGTACCAGGGTGACGGCTTTGATGGCCTCCTTGCCTGTCCCTACAACAATGGCATTTACCAGGTCTTCGTCAATAGTCCGGACGTGAAACCCCGTCAGGGAGTGAAGTCGGATACCTGTGTGCCTTTCACGGCCGGGGCTTTTGAGTACCGTCTGCCTGCTAATGCTACGGCTGCTGCCTGGGAGTACTAAGCGTGTATAAGTTGGGTTGAGGCTGATAAACTGTGTGCGTTCATCAGACCCGGACACTTCGACTTGGGTATTCTGCATCCTTGTGTCAAATTTCCATTCAAGTAGATAGAATTTGAGAGAGGGCCTGTTAGAATATGGTATATTGGGCCTTTACATTCGTTTATTCTCAGGTCCGAACCAGCAATTTTCGTTTGGGCTTCGTAATGAAACCATCGTTTGATTGGCTGTTGATCTTTTGTTTTCTCTTAGAAACGGTCTTGTACGTTTCCAAATCAATTCACTACATAAGCAGCTTGATCCTTATAGGGGCTATGGTCACTACCTTATAAGTCTGTCTTTTCCTAGATCAAGGTGCACATATGTTTTGAGCTTTGTGAGGAAGAAATAACAAAGGAATAATCTAATTTTCTTTTAAGGCTGTTGTAGTAGGCTAGTTGTCTGATACGCTAACCAGTTTGTCCAGCAGCGAATGCAATCGATGGCGGGTCAAGTTGAAGATGTCCAGGAAAGATAGGTCCAGTCACCCAATTTCCTGAAAAACTATTAACACCTGGGAGAGGATCCCATCGAGAGTACCATACCTGGGTCGAATTGAGTGTGCAATAGTAAATGCAACTCCCACAAGCACACAGATCCCACCAACAACAACATAAGCAATTCCGAAAAAGGGGTTCTTGCCCCCAAGCACAGTCCTAGTGGATATTAAAATTGCCTTGGTCCCCTCGTACTCAGTGACCCGAAACCCTAATAAATACTTAGCCAGCGACGTGCCAAATCTATGAGGGAAGCATACTGTCCTGTATATCCAACCTGTAAAACCCCTTGGGCATTGCGTCACGATCATTTCTTCTAGAAAGCTTGCTGAACGATGGCAAACCGGCCGGTCTCATCCAAACCATAAAGTCTTCATCTTCATGAAGATCAGGCATGTTCTCGTAAGTGTAGTTGAGGCCGTAACTGGCCCAGTTTGGTGGGGGCACAACCTCCCACGGCTTGTACTGGGTCTTTTTGATCAATTCCTTGTCACTCTCCCACGAGATTCCCTTCTTTGTCATGTTGTAGACAAATGTCCCCTCCCCTTGTAGATTCTGGGGCTGACCGATAGTGTCATTGAATTTGGAATTCGCAATTAGCCCGCAGGGATAGTAGGCCTTTTTTGTTGCATCGTCAACCGCGCAGGGCTCACATGTGCCGTTAGCCAACGTGGCGTTACGGACGGCTTTGCCCTTCAGTTGGTCCTGGTTAAACGACTGAACATATCTGCGATGGTTCTGATAGAAATTTGTAAGCCGATAATATAGATATACCGGCGGTCCCAGTGACTCCGGGATATCAAAGAACAAAGAACATGTGGTGGTATTCGTCGCTGGGTCGTGTGTTCGCTGCCAGTGGGGATCTTGTCTGGTCTTTGACTTGAATGTCGTCTGTACATTATCGGGGATAGCTATAGATGAGTCCAGCGGCGCAGCCTTCCAACAATCCGAATAGTCGATCACGATCTCGCGAACCTTTCAAATGTTTAGTATTAGATGGGTCTGTTATCAAAGGGAGATCACATTCACCAAAGAATTCGCCCAAATGAGAACTCCGCCGATTGGGATCAATAAAACCCCAATGACCAAAAATATAGGAAGGACGTTTTTAGGAGTTAGAATTGGCCTGTCGGAGTGTCAGTAAATACATATTTAGTTTTCAGAGAAGCCTGAGTATCAAAAACTGACTGCCAGGCTTTCAGTCTCTGCTGCCGAAAAGCCGTGCCTATAGGATCGAGTTAAAAGGACAATTTGGACAACGGAGATAAGGTGCTTACTTGCTGGTCTCTTCGACTCGGTGCTACTGTCTGCTTTTCTTGGCCGAACTTGATCGTCCGTTGGATTGGAGCCAGTTGACTTAGCCTGAGCCATTTTGGAAGCTGCTTAGAGGCGAGAGATAGTTGGACTAGGGAGTCGAAAATGGGCGAAAGGGCAAAGTGAAGAAGGCTACGGAGTACACGGCTCAGCAGCATATGATACTGATCGGCATAGAGGACGCGTGGGGGCTGGCCAGGTTGAAGGAAGTAATGATAGGGAAGCAATTAGTATCACTGCCCTCTTCGATTACTCGTAAGCACCAGGGAAAAAAAAAAAAATAAAAAATAAAAAAAACTGGCTTGGCAGATAAAAGCGACCTGGGCATTAGTCCAATTTTCGATCTCATGAAGCAATAAATCCACTGCGAGAATGAACTCCGCCGCAAGGCTGTGCCCAGCGACGATCTTTACCAAGGCAGCACTGTGGGGCCGTTCGCATACAACCGACGCTGTGAGGCTCCGAATACATAATGGGAAAAACGCAGTACTAAAAACTCGAATAGCGTCAAAAAATCACTGACATGCTATAAACAAAGAACACAGGAAGTACACGCCAAACACACCAACAGCCACCCACTGGACCCATTCCCCGCCACCCCGAATATAGAGAAACATGAAGGCAGTGACGGCAATAAAGAAGATCGTCACGAAGACATGTGAGAATTGCACAAGGAAGCGTTTAGTCTCTCGGCTACCTCGTTCCATGGTCCGAATACCAGTTCCCATAAAGGAAAAAAGGATGCTGTTGTAGATGCTGAATATCAATACCAGTGGAATTGCGCCCCAGGGGTAAAAGGATATTTGCAAAAAGCCGAGTCCCACCAGATCGTTGAACATTGACGCCTGAGCGAGACACCAGAGTGAGATGAAAACAACCGATAGGGTAAGCGTCAGAGCCGGCACATTCAGGGAACCCGACGCGTAATACAGTTCGTAGTCGGGATGATCGTTGACTTCGTGCGAGGTGCGGGTGAGATCTCGTGCAATTGGCGAAGGCAGCTCGTCGAGGTATTCGAGACTAGAGCGGTCCTGGTTCTGATCAAATGATAGGCAGCTTCTTTTGGTTTGCTGTGTGTCTTTCTTTTGTTTCTCGGATTCTGGGAATAGTCAGGATGCTTAGTTGTGCGGCTTTACTGCAACGACGTTGGGAACTTACCTGGATAAAGCAGCTCAATGGCCGTCACTAGAGGTATCGCAAGGAGAGCAACGGACATAACCTGACCAAAAGTCCATTTTGTGTCCTCCTTACTCGGTACGATAGCGGTTGTATTGAATAAACGCTCCACGCCCCAAATGAAACTGATCATGAGCCACCATACCTGGCTTCAATTTTAGATCGTTATCAACAAGACTTTGGTGGGAAGCTTACCTCAAAGAACATGGAGTTCCAGGTATCAGCGGATACTCGGGCAGTAAGAAAGAGTGCCAATAGAGGCCGATAAAGCAAGTACCTCTTCAAGCTTCGAGGGGAGCCCTGAACATCACACCAGTCGCAAACCACACGAAGCGGTATACGAAGTAAACGACTGATTCTCCGTCGAATGCTGTGATCAAGAAACTTCGAGAAGCTCTGATGAAGTTTGAAGACCCGACACACAAATCCGACAAATAACAATACGATGGATATAGACGTAGCAACGATAGTATGTTCGCTGTGAGAATGATAATTCAACCCTTCCCAATACATGGAGTGCGCATCATAATCAAGACGTGACATCGGTTTCAGATAACAGATTGCGTAGTCCTCGGGTGTGGGAGGACCGGCGCCTTCAGCAGAACGTCCCAGCTGCCACCTATAATTGACCGTGGGGAGAAAAGCGAAGAAGAGGAGAGCCACCAATACAAACATGCAAACAAGTCGCCAGGTGCGTTCGGCCGGTCGATTGTGTAGATAGTTCCGGAGAAGGGTTAGACACGAGAGATGGGTCAGACTGGAGAACCATGCCAGGTAGACTACTACCAGCCATTGGTAGCAGGAAATTCCACACTTGAGCTGTGCCGCACCGCTGATCATGATGGATATTCCGGTGAATATCTGGATGTCGCTCATGGCGAGGACACACTGTTGCGTTTGATTTTAGCATTGATCAAAAGGTCACAATATGGCCGTAACATACCTTGACCAGCGAGTCTTCAAAACGGGCATGGATCCTCAACCCACTACTATTTGTGCCAAATATCTTAGTCAATAGTCTCCGTGGACCCCGTAGCATCAGCTCGTCAATCGGATTCGGTCGTGGCTGTAGGGCCAAAAGGGGATCGATGTGCCCATCGCGAAAAGGGTCTAGACAAGGTTGGTAAGACAGAAGGTAGTAAAATACGATAGTCACCACTACCATGCCCGCAGTAACGGTGTACCCGATTAAGACCTTTAAAGATGAGCGATCCGTCAATTAGGTGACTTCATTGGCGACACTCACTCCGATCCCAGTAATATCGTCATCCTCATTGATTGTGGTCGGGTGGACCGAGCAATCGTAATTGCACATGTCGACCACAGATCTCTTGTGCCTTCTGCAGCAATTGAATCTGTAGTTGTCTTCTGCCTTGACTCATAAAATCATCGGTCGCTTGTGAGAGCCATATCTGTGTCAATTCTTCGATCTTCCGTGGCTCCTTGGTTGAATGAGAGATTCGCGTCTCGTTCAAAACGCGTTGTACGGGCGCGTTCCAGCAAAGAGGACGGAAGAAACATGATCACAGCCGAGTGCGCCATCCGATCGGCAGGGCGGCAGGGCGTAGCTGTGGGGGCCAAGAAGAGGCTCGCTGAGGATCTGCTGTGTTGTTGACCTCTTGTAGAATGATTGTCCACCGGGTCATCAAACAGAGAGACTTTATTGCCACGCCCGTTTTGACGCCTGTACACTCTGAAGGGTCCTTGGACGACTATGCCAAGAACCGCTAACTGAAAGGTGTTGTATTGTATAATACCGGATAATCGTATAAAATACATTCGGAGCACATACATATAAGTTCGTTCGGTATTAAATACTTGTTTGTCTAGTACAGACACCTGCTATCTCCACGTCGGACTTGGAATATTTCCACTATTCCCTTCGAGTGTCCCCAAACCAAACACACTAAAGCATGCATTTGTGTACTTACTCGTGGCGCAATCCTTCAGTTTGGGCCTAAACCAAGTGAATTACCGGAAAATCTTCAACTATACTTTGACTTACAACATATTTGAAGGAAGCGATGAAGGAGGACCCTCATAATCCGGTCCGCACACTGGAAGAGCGACGCACCTATCAGGCTGCACAAGATTCCACACCTTAAGATGCTACATCCGGCACTCTTCGATTTTGTCTGGCGAAGCATACCGTGGCTGCGCCTCCATAAATGGAGACATATTTCCAACGCCAGTTACCTCCGGGGATAAATTTATACAGGGATAGCCGTCAATCGCAGATCGAGACATTAAGCCCACACTCACAGACCATGTCCAGAATTTCAATATTGGAGAGACACGGGTCTCGCCAAGAGGGCGGGTCAGATCGGCGATGCGGCTCAAACTCCTCGGATAGGGGCTACGGTAGGGAAGATTCCGCATTACAGGGAAAGCGGATTTGATTTTCAATGAAGGCTCACACGAAATAGAAGTGAGCGGCCTTCCAGTTTCTATACGCGGTCGCATTTATAACTATATATCTAGAGTCGATCCCCGTCTATCTCCCACAAGGTATAAGTACATAATGAAGTCAAAATTACAGCACCATAGCCCCGACCACAGCGGCCATCACGGCCACGGCACCACCCACATTGGAGGCGGGGGTAGTGGCAGCATTGGGAGCGGACGAGCTGCTCGCCGCAGCAGAAGTAGAAGCATCGCTACCAGTGACCGAAGTAGACGAAGTGACCGTAGAAATCCTAGAGGGACCATCCGTGATCATGCTATCAGCAGGCTGAGTGCCAGACGGGGATGAAGAAGACGCGGAAGACGAGTCCAACGCCTCGGAAGTCTGCGTAGCGGAAGCGAGCACAGTGTCAGCGGTCGACGAAGCAGTCGATGCTACGGTGCTTGTAGAGGCAGCCTGTTTGCCATTGGGTCCCCAGCCCTCCAAGTAGTCGGAAGTAAGTGGTTCGGTCCCGCTGTATTCTGGACATCCCGGTTGGGTGGTACTTGGGGGTGCGCGGCCGCCGCCACAGTTGAGGATGGAGCAGATCTCGCCGTTCTCTGGGACGTACCAGATGTAGCTGGCGTAGTAGTGGTCGAAGATGACTTTTGAGGAGACGCAGCCTTCCAGGTCGGTGCGGGCTGCGGCGAGGCTGGTGAGGCTGGCGAGGCCTAGGAAAGAAAGAGCGACGTGTTTCATTTTGGATGAAGGGGAATTTAACGAGTGACTATTTTTGTGAGGGAATAAAATGGAAGGAGAACTGGAAAAGCCGAGAAGGCATAAGTTTCAGGCGCTAAGCGCTAAGGGTCTAAGGTTCGACTAGTTAAATTAGTTTTACAAGATACGAGATATGTACGGAGTAGATAATCAATAACCAATTCTTCATCCACAGAAATACAATGATGTAGACTCTATTACCTTCATAAAAAGAAAGAAAAGGGTAAAGGATATTACTCGGGCTTGAGGCTGCATGGGAATCGAAGAGCTGGCTAAAGAGTATACAGACCTGGCAGATGCCACCATATTAGGAATCGATAGTGTTCAAGGAGGGATACAGTATAAAGCCTCAGACCTTCCTTTTAGAAATATGCCTTTCGTGTATATATAGAGTTATAGAGGAATTAAGAGAGGAAGAAGGGTTAATGTATAATGGAAAACAGCAGGCTCAAATGAATAGTTCATACATGTATGACGAGGTTCTGTAAGGATTGCATGGTTTTCTTATTAGATAGTCCTACTCAATACATATCAACTTTGTCCAAGTCCAGGTCGATACACACACACACACACACACAAAAAAGAGAGAGAAAAAAAAAAAGGAGACATCAGAAAGCAAAATGGTAGAGATGCAAGATATCAAAAACTATCTAATTTTTGATATGGTTCACAAGCTGGTAAAACTCCTGCAGTCTCTCTTTCTTCACTCGGACTGCCCAATGTGTGAGACCCCCAGTCTCGTTGGGCACCAGAAACTGAACACTGTTACTGGTGAGCTTGTAGTCGAACTCCTTCTTCAACAGAGTGTTCAAGGTGACATTTCCGCTCGGCTCGGCACGGGCGACGACGCGCGCACGTCCAGTGACAGGGTGCTTCAGAACGCGGACGGGACCGGTTCCTTTGGGCAACCAAGCGCTCTCAAGTTTGAAAACCTTGGATTTGTCTTCGAAGAGGACAGTTTCTTCTTCCTCACCGCCGTTGCCCTTTGTAAGATCGAAAATTTCACCAGCTTCAATGTCCTCCTCTTCAGTGGTGGTGGAGGCGGGTTGAGTAGAAGGGGCCGAGGGGGTGGCCATCAAGGGCTGCGCAGAGGAATCGGTCGAAGCAGCTGGCAGGGGTGCACTCGGCTTGCCGCCGAAAATGTTTTGGGAGGTCGGCACGGGCCCACCGAAAAGGCTATGGGAGGACTTGGTCTTCTTTGCAGGGGAATCCTCATCGTTGTCACTTTCATCACCCGCCTTGCGTTTCGGTGAGGGCGGCTTGCCACCGAAAATGTTCTGCGAGGTCGGCACGGGTCCACCGAAAATGCTATGGGAGGACTTGGTCTTCTTTGCAGGGGAATCCTCGTCGCTGTCACTTTCATCACCCGCCTTGCGCTTCGGCGAGGACGGCTTGAGCCCGCCGAAAATGTTCTGCGAGGCTGGGACCGGCTTACTGGACGCGGAAGAAAACACAGAGGAAGCACCGTTTGCTCCTTCAGGAGCGGAGGGAGTAGAAAAAGCAGGGAAGAGATCAGGGGTAGGATTAACTGTATCGGCAGAGTCAAGCTGTGAAGGGGTGGCAGATGCAGCAGGGGCGGTAGATGTAGCGGGCTCCTCAACGTTCTGTGGAGCAGGGTTATCATCTGCGAACTTGAAACCCACGCCGGGGACAAAGATGGGACGCTTGTTAGCTGCAGCTTCAATTTGAGCGCGCTTTTCGCGTTGGCGTTCCTCGTCTTTGCGCTCCCACTCCGCTTCATCCTCCTCATCGGAGTCAAACTCTTCAGCCTTTCTCTTGGCCTTTGCTTCAGCTATGGCCTTGTCCGACGCTGACTTGAATTGGGCAGCAAAATCGGCGCCAGTAGCCCCACTGCCAAACTTGGGAATTTCAAAGGCGGGGGCAGCAGCTGGGGGAGAAGGCTCAACAGGAGCAACAGAAACTGGAGCTGCCGCCGGGCCAGCAGTCGAGGTGGAGGGAGAGCCACCAGAAGTAGTGACTGGAGCAGGAGCCGGAGCGGAGAATGATTGGGCGAACTTAGACGAAGTAGTAGATCCACCGGAAGGCTTGTTGGAAGGTCCTGGGCGTGTGTCATCAGCACCAGGAGGTGCGAAGGAAGGAGGGGTCGGGATCCGAGGTGTTGCGACGCCATTTGGCACTTCCTTAGCGGCACCACGAGGTGAGGCGCCAGCTGGCGCTTCCTTGGCCGCATCGCGGGGAGGCGAGATGCCACCTGCCGCTTCCTTGGCCGCGTCGCGTTTTCTAAGGGCTGCACGTTTAGCCTCTTCTTCGGGGTTGATGGTCCCAATGGGGACACCGAGCTCACGGCGAAGTTCAGCATAAAGGATGAGGACTTCGTCAATATCATCAGTCATGGGGTTGCATTTAGCGACCTCACGCTTGAACGACTCAGTCAAGACGCCAATCTTCATGAGCAAATTGGCTCGCGCCCGAAGCTGGTCGCGATTAGGCTCATTGAAAAGTCGCTTAAGAGGCATACTGTCGAAATCTAGAGGTGGTTCAGGATAGTCAATTGATACAGGATGTCCAGTTCGTGGGAAAAGACTGTCAGGGTCTGAAGCAGTGAAAGTGTTGGAAACAGTAGAAGTTGTGGAGGAAGAGGGAAGAGAAGAAGAGGAAGAAGGGACAGGTAAATAAGACGAGCTTTTATCGTCGCGTGTAGACGCGAACGACACATGAGGTGTGGCAGTTTTTGTCGCGCCTTCCGTTTGAGGTTCATTCGACACCTTAGGCCCAGGGGTGAATGGGTGAGACAATGAGTTATTCAGAGCGATGTTATTGTCTCTATTGACCTCATTATCCATATTCAGCTTATTGTTGTCAACTGCTGTGCTTGCACCGAAGAGGGATGTGCTCGGTGCCTGGGGCTTTGCAGCCTGCTCTGTCGGCTTCGGCGCGAATGGACTGCTAAACGCGTTCTGGCCTGACAGGTTCGCAAATGGATTGCTAGATGTCGGCTGGGCTGTCTTCCCTTCTCCAATCTTCGACGGCGCAGGAGACGCCCCGAACATCGACCCGAATTGTGGGGTCTTTGCAGGTACAGGAGTCTGCTCTTCACTTGTCACCTTCGGTGCAAAGACATTGTTTGCCGCTGATTGTTCCTTTCCAGCCACAGGTGTTCCAAACATGGGCTTGAACGGCTTGTCCTCGACTGGCTTTGCACCCGTACTCTCAGCAACCGGCTTTGGCGAGAACATATTGCCAAATGCTGATGAGGGAGTCTGTTCTTTCTCGGCCTCCGAAACTTTCGACACCGCAGGTGTACCAAACATGGACTTGAACGGCTGGTCCGCAACAGGCTTCGCAGCCGCGTTCTCAGCGGCCGGCTTCGGCGAGAACATATTGCCAAATGTTGGGGCAGGCGTCTGATCTTTTCCAGCCTCCGAGACTTTTGATGCTGCAGGTGTACCGAACATTGGCTTGAACGGCTGTGCGTCGGCAACCTTCCCAGCACTTTCGGTCCCAGTAACCTTCGGCGAGGACAAGGTACCAAATGAACTCGGCGCGGACAGGTTCGCAAACGGATTGCTCGCCTTCGGTTCTTCTTCCGTTGGCTTGGGCGCAAATATATTGCTAACAGGCACTGAGGGCTGAGAGCTGGGGGTTGACCCAAAAAGAGCACCAAAAGGCTTTGCCGGCTCTGCGGGCTTCGCAGGAGTTTGCTCCGCTGGTGTTGTCTTCGGGGCAAACAGGTTAGTGCTGCTGGTTGGAGCCTGCCCTGGCGGGTTCGCAAATGGATTGCTGACTGTTGGTTGAGGCTTATCTCCATCCGAAGGCTTCGAGACGGCGGGTGTTGATCCGAAAAGTGGTTTGAAAGGCTGTGTCTCCGCAGGTTTTTCGACTGCTTTCTCAGGCGCAGTTACCTTTGGCGCAAATGGATTGCTGACAGTTGGTTGTGGTTTATCTCCATCCGAAGGCTTCGAAGCGGCCGGTGTTGATCCGAAAAGTGGTGTGAATGGCTGTGTCTCGGCGGGTTTTTCAACTGCTTTCTCAGGCGCAGTTATCTTTGGCGCAAATGGATTGCTGGCCGCGCCCTGCCCTGAAAGGTTCGAGAATGGATTGCCCAGTGCCGGCGGACCTGCTGCTGGCTTCGTTGAAAATATTGAAGCGCCCTTGGGCTTGGTATCGGGCGAAGTTTGCATGCTGTCATCAGCAGGCGAAGTCATATGTGCAGCAGACTGCCCAAACAGGGCGGGCTTTACTGGAGTGCTTGTGTTCTGTTGTGCTCCGAATCCACCGAACGAGGGAGTGGACTGGTTTCCGGTATTGAATCCCCCGAAGCTGAATCCATTGGTACTCGACTGGGTATTTCCGCCAAATGAAGTCTCTACAGAAAAAGGATTGCTCGGCGGTGCAGATCCAAATGAGGTCGGGCCGGCGCCGAAGCTGAAGGACACCTGACCACCGGCCTGGCCGTTAGTGCCCGACGAGAACATTCCACCCTGGCTGGGCCCGGAGCTTGCCCCAGGGAAGCTCTGGCTCTGAGTCTGACCAAATGTGAACCCAGTCGACTGGGTAGGTGCTGGTGCCGCGGCCGGGGCCACGGATGCGAAAGGGTTAAATGAAGTTGCATCAGATGCGGCTCCACCGGTTGTGGGAGTTGCAGCCCGGCGTCTGCGGACATCCTTGATCCTAAAGGTTTGAAAGAGATCTTCGGTCAGTCCATGGTCATCCACCGCTATCTGAGTTATCGCTTACTTTCTGTTGGCTAACTGGGCCGCTGTCGCCCGATGAGGCTTGTCATCCGGGGTGCTGGCCATCCCGAAAACACCCTCATCTTCTTTGGAGCCTTGGGGGCCTTGAGCTCCGCGTTTCAACATATTGAGCCTATGAAAAACGCCGTTGCTTGTACGTTTGCAAGCTCGAACTGCGCGAAATGCCTCGTCTCCTTCGGAATCGATATGACCCGGTCTAAGGGCTTAAACCAAGCCTGACGCAAGACTGGATTTCGGTATGATGCCGTGATGAATTTCCTCACGTGCTCTAATCGAAGAGGGCAGGAGCATTCGGTGTGCGGCGAGGCTCTTTCCAACTCCACTCCGACTCGAAAAAGCAACAGCTTTGATGATAGTGACCCTCACTTAGTTATTGTCAGCCGTGGAGAGAGCAAAACCCAATTTGTCTCTAACGTCTTTGATGGGGGTGTCCGGTGGTATTCGCGGTTCCGTGACACGTTCGCGATCCGTCGCGCAGGAAGCTGTCAGCACAACGAGAGAGCTTTCTAGTTGGGGGAAGAGAGCTCTGAGACAGATCCAGGATGTATTGCTGTCCCTGGTGATGGTTGTCTTCGAATTTCGATATGTCCCACGACGCAATGAAGGGAGTCACGACTTGTTATATTTTTTTTTTTGGCAGGAAGCATCCAAGGCGGAAAAGAATTGATCACGTGGTACTTCTTGGCAGCCAAGGTCCATGCTCGGGACTTTCCAAGCTATTGTTTGCCCGCATTGGAGAAAGGGAAGAAAGGGATGATATGTTTGTCCGATTATCATCATTTCTTTACGCTGAACTTCCCTCACTTCTAGCAACAAAGTATGAAACACGATAAAATGGAATATTTCTATGCTCAAATAGAAGCCCCGCTCATTTCATGATGTCGCCGACGTTGACCAACGGAAGAAAGATCCGTCTTAGTAACACTACAAGGTACACTGGACCCTGAAAACAATATAAATGACACTGGTGCGTGATGCAGAGTCTTAATTTATAACAAAATGATTTTGGCCAGTGGGTTCAAGCGCCTCACTGATGTGCTGAACCACCAAGTATGTATATATAAAGTGAGACTGTATGATGTATGTATGTGCACAGTCAATCTATCCGAGAACCCAAGGGGAACAGCTGGGTGGGCTGTACACCTTACGGACGACCGGAAGATCATACCGATGTAAGTCTACCATTTGAGTATTATGTTCAAGTCAAAGGTGCTCGAGTCCAGACAATGCTGTGGCCTATAAGATGGAAGTACCCGGGTCTTCAGTTTCGTCTCCCCGCACTTAGGGCGTGTTGTTCCGTGGGTCTGCTGACCTTATTTCCATTTAAGTTAATCAGAGTTAGGACACTTTGAAGTCCAATATGAGTATAAGCCCCTGGGGCTTTCTTACCGGTCACACCCTAACTCACATACTCCGAAAGGTGGCTGCAATGGTATTTTCAACTAGTCACATTCCATTCCTATATTGGGAAGCATCCGCGCCAAACTAGTGATTTGGCTTGGGTTTTCTATAAAATGAAATGTGCTAGACTTCGATTGACTATTGGCCGACATGCAGGCAGAGACAGAGAACTCCATCGTTTGTGGGGAAAGATCAGCACCATTTATTCACTTTCTCATCTCCGCCTGCGCAACTTCATATCATGAGACAGAGAACACGCCGTGACAGAAGAATGAACTTCCCCGGAAAATAAATAGCCAATGGAGACCCCTGGTCTGCAGTCACTCGGTATCTATTTCCCCATCTCGAGTGGTATTTCGGGGTGGGATTCCTGAATTTGCTTTTCTCTCGGCTGAAGATGCAGTGTCATTGACCACATCCCTTTTCTGTCATGCGCATACCTGCATTATCCGATCGAGCTTATTACCAAAATCACCGGGTGGCCATATATAAACCATGTTTCCCCGGCCCACGTTGCCCATGCCTCTCGAGCCAGTGATTCGCAAGCACCCGCCTCGCTGACTTTCCCCTCAGTTCTCCGGGGTCAAGATGTATTATTCTTCTGTGCTCAAGTATCTTTTCTTGCTGGCCTGTGCCAATGCACAGCTACTGGAGATCCCCGCTGTGGATGCTATAGTCAGCTCTGCCATGCTCCCCTTTGAGCAGTATATGTCCTTCGGTGCTCCAACGAAAATCGCCTCGGCTGCTGTAAGCTTTGAAACCAAAGTCGCCGCGAATGCCAAATCTTCAGTTGCAGTAGCGGCCGCGGCAGACACTCCCTACTGGCTAGCAGACATCGCTCATCAAGGTGTCGCAGCTTTCAACCCAAACCCTTCTAGCTACAAAGTCTTCCGGAATGTGAAAGACTACGGAGCTAAAGGTTAGCATCTACGGATTATTACTGCCATGAGAAGCACTAAAGTAAATCTAGGTGATGGTGTGACCGACGATACGGCCGCCATCAACGCGGCCATAAGCGCCGGTGGTCGTTTTGGCCCGGCAAGCAGACAATCCTCCACAACAACTCCCGCGATAGTCTACTTCCCATCTGGAACGTATCTAATCTCAACGTCGATCATTGATTACTATTTTACCCAGCTGATTGGCAATCCGAATGCCATGCCCGTCATAAAAGCAACCGCAGGTTTTGTCGGACTCGGGATGATTGACGGTGATCAATACCAGAGCGATGGAAACCAGGGCTGGACGTCGACAAATGTGTTCTTCAGACAGATTCGCAATTTGAAATTGGACTTGACTGCAATCCCTGCCGCTACTGCTGCGACTGGTATTCATTGGCCGACTGGCCAAGCTTCCAGCATCGAGAATGTTGTCATTGTGATGAGTTCTGCTTCTGGAACGCAGCATCAGGGTATCTTCATTGAGAATGGTATGTTGGTACGTGAACTCCTTTTAGATCTATACTAATGCAGTACTGCAATACCAGGCTCTGGTGGCTGGATGACCGATGTGGTAATTACCGGTGGCCTATATGGTGCCAATATTGGCAATCAGCAATTCACCATGCGGAACTTGGTCATTTCGAATGCAGTGACGGCAATTTCTCAGATCTGGAACTGGGGGTGGACTTACCAGGGTCTATCGTTGTCTAACTGTACAACTGCTATTTCGATCAGCAACGGTGGTGCTGGGAATCAGCTCGTTGGATCGGTCAATATTCTTGACAGCACTATCCAAAACTGCCCTACCTTTGTTGATACCGCTTGGCAGTCCTCGACACTATCGACTGGCAGCCTCATTATGGAGAACATCAATCTGAAAAATGTCCCCATTGCAGTCAACGGCGTCAGTGGTACTGTCCTTGCCGGCTCGACGGGTTCCACAACCATTGGCGCTTGGGGGCAAGGCCACAAGTATACTCCAAACGGACCGACCAACTTCCAAGGGTCCTTCACTGCGCCCACGCGCCCGAGTGCTTTGCTTGCTGGTGGATCGAACAGGTATTTCACCAAATCCAAGCCTCAATATGCGCAATCACCAGTAGCTTCGTTTGTCAGCATTAGAAGCGCAGGTGCCAAGGGAGATGGTTCAACCGACGACACGACAGTCATTCAATCCACATTGGCATCTGCCGCGTCTGCAGGTAAAATTGTACTCTTTGATCAAGGCACGTACAAAGTCACGAACACTATTTACATTCCGCCGGGATCTCGGATTGTCGGCGAGGCATATTCTGTCATCATGGCCACTGGCAGTGTATGGTCGAGTATTACCAAGCCTGTCCCTGTGGTTCAAATTGGCAGATCTGGAGAATCCGGGTCCATTGAATGGTCCGACATGATAGTGAGCACCTCGGGCTCCGCGCCGGGAGCTGTACTCATTGAGTGGAACTTGGCGGCGACATCAGGTTCTGGAATGTGGGATGTTCACACTAGAATTGGGGGTTTCCAAGGATCTCAGCAGCAGGTCGCTCAGTGCCCGACGACTGCAGCTGTCTCTGCAGCCTGTCAAGTTGCTTACATGTCCATGCACATCACCAAAGCCGCCAGTGGTGTTTACTTGGAGAATGTCTGGCTTTGGACTGCCGATCATGACCTTGAAAGTCCAACCAATACTCAGATCTCGGTGTATTCTGGCCGTGGCCTCTTAGTAGAAGGAAAGAATATCTGGCTGTAAGTGACAGAAAATCCCGTGCGTGCTCTCCCACTGACACTGGCGCAAGATACGGAACAGGGTCCGAACATCACTCGCTGTATCAGTATCAATTCTCAGGTGCAAGCTCCATTTGCGCTGGGTTCGTGCAGACGGAAACTCCGTAAGTGGTCCCGTACATGATACCCTTGTACCTTTCATCTTCTGTCCTAACAAAATGCACCCAGATACTATCAGCCAAATCCCAACGCAGCCAACGGTCCATATCCTAGGAACTTGGCTCTCAGTGACCCCGACTATAGTAGCTGTCTCGGCGGGAACTGCAACTCCCTTGGTCTACGGATTCTCAATACCAAGGATGTGATTATCTACGGGGCTGGGCTATACAGCTTCTTCAATAACTACAGTACCAGTTGTTCCACATTCCCCCTCCCGGAGAATTGCCAAAGTATGATTTTCAGCACCGAGGGCAGTACAAGTGGACTTGTGGTATATGGGCTAAACACTGTGGGGACTAGTTATATGATTGTGAAGGATGGTACTGCATTGGCGACGGTTGGCGACAACCTGGCTACGTACGCTGCTACTATTGCGTACTTCACCTTCTAGAGTATCATAGTTCTCATACTTTAAACTCCGTTTTGCGTGAAGTCCATCCTCCATACCGCGGCACGTAGCTTTAACGGCGAGAACTTAGTAATTACATAGACCCACTCATCAGATAACTTGACGACAAACGTGCAAAACCAGCGAGATCGTGGTCTTTAATGTGTGGGACAAGACGTTTCACCTCTTCCTTGTTGAGCCCATGGGCCTTTCGTAGGTGTGCAACGAGCGTCCTAGTATTAAGACTAAGACTATTCGGAGTAGAGTCCAAAGTAAAACCATCGACCGGGCACCAGACACGGTTCCTGAGCAAATCACGCCGTGTAGGTACATGCTCCTTAATCTCCTCCTCGCTTAGATGATGAACGGTGCGGAGGTGCCGAGGGACTCTAAGAGACTGAGTAAAACTCACAGTACAACCGTCATGTGGGCATATAGCTGCCGGCTCACGTTTCTCATGTCCTCCAGGCCTCGCAGGTGCAAGCTTGCCTGCTTTCCTCCTTGCTTAAATGATGAATTCATCGTAGGTATTGTCGTATTGAGTAGCGCTTCCCGAAGGGCTGCGCGCATTATACGATCATATATATTATATCCGGATCAGCGTCTCTGGTATTGCATTCGATGCCTAGCATCTGGGCCATGTATGCGTCGTCGACGGGGTCGTCTTGGTCGTTGGAGTCCTCGGCCTCTGTATCGCCGTCCAAATCCACAGTGCTCATCTAGGGTAATCGGGTCGATGCTCTCAGGTGTGGTGTCGATGCTCTAAAGAATTGGATCGATGCTTTGAAGAGTCGGATCGATGTTACGGCCTTTTCCAGCGGAGTTTGTAGGATAAGCAACACCAAGGATCTCGCTATTCTTTTGCTGGTCAGCCCACTGCCCACGTCGGAGTTGGTGGATCCTATAACGCGTAACTGACCGTTGCTATAAACAACCAATATCCATGCCATTTTGTATCATAAAACTTGACACTTCTTGAGGTTGTAGCCTTTCTGGTATGAAAGGGACTTCGGCACGACTCTGTGCCCGTAGATCTCGAACCGGTTTGTTTATAGCACGGAGGGTCCAGAAGTCTTCCTGGACCCCCCATATAATCTTCCGTCACCCCGACGTCTGTCACTCGACGCGAATGGCCGAGAAGGGACGCTGTCACCTTCTCACTGTTGATAGCCGGCTTGGCTAGAGGTAAGTGGGCGACATCTCTCGCCGCCCCTTGACGTAAATCGTGGGTACCTAGGCGCTCCTGAGGCTAGATGCTAGCGGGCGCCCGGCTGCTGGGGGAGGGGGGCGAGATGAAGGAGGAAGAAAGATGTGATATGAATTTATAGAAATTTATAGAAAGGAGGCCGTATATAAAGCCTCCGAGAATGACAAACGCGACAAACTAGGCAAATGCTCAGTCTGTACAGAGACAAACGACAAAACTATACCGTAGACGAATCGCATATATGTATGCATGTCAAACCCCCCACCCCCCCCAACAGACTAAGCATCAAAAAACATCATAGAAAGTATGAATCCATATCAAAAAGATAAATCACTCTGGTTCCTATAGTAAAAACCGTTTTAGCTGTAAGGTAATATGTTAGGAAGAGTATTCAGCTATTGTAGCTGATCAAAAAGCGAAGATAAAAGATCAAGACAGCTTTTAGCTAGTTAAAATAAAGATAAAGATCAAGATAAAGAGAATTCTTAATAAGGGACACCTATTTAATACCGATTTAAATTTTTCTCGTATATAGGCGGGTTTAGAATTTACTAAAGAAGTGAGATATAGCCTTTTACTATTCTCTAAGAAGTGAGAGATAGAGCCTTTTGCTATTCTGTACTAGAAAATTCGCTAACGAGGCTCCGTGTAGAGAGAAGCTTGTTGCAGCTTTTAAAGGCTAACACTAATAAACCCTAATGGACTTTGATAGATACTGTTAGATAGTATCGCCCTATATAGGCTTCCGGTAAGGTGCTAGCGGTGCTAGGGTAGGAGGCATTTAGCCTCGCTACCCCTACTGCTGAAGCTGACAATAAAAATGTGCTCGGGGGAGCAGGGCTCATAACTTCTTAAGGCTAGATGCTACCAGGGGGATGAAGCAGGAAGAACGGTGTGATATGAATATATGGAAAGGAAGCTGTATATGAAGCCTGCGAGAATGGCAAACGCAACAAACTACCTAGGTAGGTAAATGCTCAGACTGCACAGAGACATACTTTAAATATGAAATGTTTACATCCCAAAAAAGCCCAAATACCTCAAAGCCCCGGGAAATTGCATTGCCGCTCGGATTCATATCCGCGTGCGGGGGATATATGGAGATATGGAGCCTCTGAGGAGTGCCCCGGGAAAAAGAGCACATAACTAAGGATCCAGGGCATATTTTACTCTCAACCCCAAACCATGGCAAAACCAGATGACGACGCAGTAATCTCGTTCGATTCCCTTCCACTAGACCCAGCAGGCCCACGAGGAAATGCCTGGGGTCGATTTGGAAAAGATGACCAACTTGGAACACTGAACCTGCTCACACCCGAGCGGATCGTTGAAGCTGCGAAGGAAATCCGGACTGGTGTGCGAATATCGCTCGACTGGCCGTTGAGCATGCCTTCGCATCCTAGCTTCAATCGCCATCCATTTAAGCAGGAGATTGTTCTTCGGAATCCAAACTGTGTTTATGATGACATCCTGACATTCAATAGCCAGGGATCTACCCAATGGGATGGGTTCAGACATTACGGTGTGTTGTGGAGCGTCTATGATGAGTTCGAGATCATTGCTTACTGGTTGACGGTCCTAGCAAACCAGAAGTCCAGGCAGTTCTATAACGGACATACCACGGAAGAGATAGAGAGCTCGGATACTATTGGCATTCACTGTATGAACCAGCTCTAGGATACCAATTAGCCAAGCGCTAATCGAAACCTCTCATCTAGCAATATGCGAACACGGTGGAATAACAGGCCGTGGCGTCCTCCTCGACTACGCAGAATGGGCCACCACAAACTCAATCACCATCTCCGCCCTCGAATCCGAGGCCATTACCCTCGATAACCTGAAACGAGTAGTCAAAGATCACAACCTCAACTTCCAAAAGGGTGCCATTTTATTCATCCGCAGCGGTTTTACGGCGGCATACAACAAACTAGACAACCAGCAGCGAAAGGACTTGGCACTCCGATCATCTCCAGACTTTAGCGGCGTTGAGGCGACGGAGGGTATGGTGCGATGGTTATGGGAGCATCAATTCTCTGCTGTCGCCGGTGATGCGCCGAGTTTTGAGCGTGCGCCTATTAGAGGTGCCCATGCGGATCCGAATTTCAATTTGCATGAGTGGGTGCTGGCGGGTTGGGGAACTCCTATTGGGGAGATGTTTGATTTGGAGAAGTTATCGGAGCATTGCAAGGCTAATGAACGTTATAGCTTTTTCTTGTCCAGTATGCCTTTGAAGGTGGGGTTCTATTGATTATTGGCTGTGTTGGGATTTTGCTAATTCAGACACCGTCTAGGTTATTGGTGGTGTTGCTAGCCCGCCTAATGCGTTTGCCATTTTCTAGATTTACTTCATCTATTGAAATGAATAATTTGAGAGATCGTTGACTCCAAAGTGTCCACCGAAACGCTGGCGGGATTGTGCCGCCTCGTGTCCCGCCGGGTGGAGCAGGGCAACAACATCGCAAAGGAAACTGAGAATGATTTGGGCAGTTGCGCAGTGGGGAAGTTGGATCCGTCAATCATCAAGGGTATAAAGGCTTCACTGATCCTTCTACAGCCCCTCGATCCTCCAAACAAGTCTCAACCATTCTGAATTCATTTCTTCCCTATACACATCTCCAACACACTGTCCCTTTTCTCGCCCATAATGCCTATCGAAGTCCCCCAAGCAAGCTCCCTCAAAGACCTCTTCAGTCTCAAAGACAAGGTCGTGGTCGTCACGGGTGCATCCGGCTCCCGAGGAATCGGTCTCGAAGCAGCCCGCGGCTGTGCCGAAATGGGCGGAAACATCGCAATCACATACTTCTCGCGACAGGAGGGAGCCGAAGCAAACGCCAAAGCCCTGCAAGAGGAGTACGGCATCCAAGCCAAGGCCTACAAATGCGACACATCGAAATGGAACGAAGTGCAAGAGCTGGTCGCGAACGTGATCACCGACTTTGGCAGGATCGACTCGTTCATCGCGAACGCGGGCCGTACCGCCGACGCGGGTGTTCTCGATGGTTCGGTCGAAGACTGGGAGAACATTATCCAGGCGGACCTTAACTCGGTCTTTTACTGTGCCAAGGCCGTTGGCCCGCATTTCAAGGAGCGTGGAAAGGGAAGCTTTGTGATTACTGCTTCCATGTCGGGTCATATTGTGAACTACCCCCAGGAGCAGACTTCATATAATGTTGCTAAGGCTGGGTCTATTCACATGGCTCGCTCGTTGGCCAATGAGTGGAGAGATTTCGCTCGTGTGAATAGTATTTCGCCTGGATATATCAATACTGGTTTGGGTGACTTCGTGGATGAGGAGACACAGAAGAGTTGGAATAATATGATTCCTATGGGTCGCCAAAGTGATCCTAAGGAGTTGAAGGCTGCCTATGTGTACTTTGCTAGTGACGCTAGCTCATACACTACTGGTGCGGATCTGCGGATTGATGGAGGTTACATTTGTCGGTGAAGAGGGGCTGTTTGAAGATATGCGACAAGCTGTTGTGTGGTCTCTTTTGTATATAAACAATACAATGAACTAGCATTCAAAGAAATACTGCCATTCTGAAACTGTTTCTGGAAATAGAAGCAAGTAGACACATGGACAGCGACTTGATGATGACTAGTGCACTACCTTGTCACAGAGTCAAAGTTCCCCCATCAATAACAATATCAGCACCAGTGATGTACCGTCCTGCACGCTGACTACACAGAAGAACAACAGCCCCCGTAATCTCCTCAGGATCCCCCATCCGCCCCATCGGACAACGCGAATCCCAAATCTTCCTAACGTCCGCCAGGCTGTCCCCAGCATTAAGAATGGTGTCCATATACCCGGGGCTAATACTATTCACTCTGATCCCATGAACGGCCCACTCAGCAGCTAGGTTTCGAGTCATATGCGCGACTCCAGCCTTGCTCGCATTGTAAGCAGCCTGCGGCTGTGGAAAATTGGTATAATGGGCAGACATCGACGCAGTGAATAAGATACATCCGCCTTTGCCTGAGGATTCCATGCGCTTTGCTGCTGCCTGGGCGCAGAAGAAAGATCCATTCAGGTTGACGTCTATCACTCGGTTGAACTGGTCGGGTGTTACTGTGAGGGATGGTTGGCAGCCAGGGATACCAGCAAAGCAGCAGAGAATGTCGATGCCTTCCATTACTTTGTGTGCCTGCTCAAATGCGGGTTCGATTGACTCCATTGATGTCACGTCCAAGGGGATTTTGGTTATGTTGACAGATGTAAAATTCGATGCTAGAGATTGGATTTGTTCTTCTGATGTCTCCAAGGTCCTAGGGAGATCCATAATACATAGTGAGGAAAGACCGTGCTCCAGGAGAGCCCGTGCTGATATTAGGCCTAGTGCTCCTGCTCCGCCGGTGACTATGGCTTTGCCCCGAACTTGGAATCGTGCTTCTGCTCGCTCACGAGCCGATGTAAAAGGCACTGGGGCGAGAGGGCGAGTGAGCGGACTTGATCCCTCCGACAAAGTCATGGTAGGGAGGATTCGGGAAGTCAGAGAGGCTCGCTGGTCCTCATTTGCTCCTGCTGATGTGTCGGCAGACATATTTATCCCGTAAGGCTTAATTTAGACAAATCGGTGTTTACCTAGAGATTGATGTAATAAGTTGGTTCTCAGGATTGGGGGATAAAACAGTTCACACTGGGCGAGGAGAATGCGACAAGATGTGGAAACCACTTGGGGTATTTGGAGTATTCGGGGTATAAAAAGGAAGGCCCTGGGCGATCACTGCAAGCGGCAAGTTTGAAGTAATCCAATTTGGAAGTACGTGCAGCTGTTGGGGGTAAGCGGCTGTGAGGCGGGATGCTTCCGCCAAAGCGGGGGATTGTCTGAGCGGAGACATCAAGACCTCCATCGGAGTGGGCTGATCCGAAGATTATGGAGATTGCCAAGTAATCTGGTATCCAAGTACAGCCTGAGATTAGGAGTTTGTTTCATGAAGTAAACATTAACACGGCATATGCCCTTCGCCGGCTTGAATGTGCATTGTGTCTTGTGTTACCGTCAAAAAGGCAAAGCCTGAAATGCAATATGAAATTATGCTAGAAATCTATGGTCTATGATGAAGCTTGAGTATGTAGTCAAGCAGGTCTAATCGGTGTATCTATACTTTTTTAAGAGGAGAAGCGTCTTCCTTCGAGGTTCGTTGCTCTCCAATCACGCATTATTAGCGCAAGACCAACTTTTAGTAACGGAGTCTTCGTGAATTGCGACTCCTGATACCCACAATCCCAGTCCGCACTAGAAAGGATTAGCCACCATAAGCAGAATCAAGGAGGATACTTACAATAGCAAAAGCAATAGCCAAGACGAGAATATTGGTAATGGTCAAAACAGCCTTCTTCCAGTTCTGGAAATAACGGCCCTTGTTCATATAGAACCAGAAGATCGCAGGGAGTCCGACTAATCACAAGTCAGCACCTTCTAGATCCCAAGAAATCATACAATGGGGAGTCAATCTTACAGCTGAACCAACTTCCAAAGACCGCACTCTGTAATCTCAGCATTAGCCAACGTTCTCAGTCAGATGAGATTTGTTAAAATACTTACAATCAGGCTCAGCAGATCGTTGAACACGGGGATAGATTCAGCCACGATCCAGGCAATAACCCAGACTCCGAGGCAGATAGCGACCCAGGATCCGATAGACAGGAAGCTTCGGCGGTGCATCTTGTCAGACCCACGGAACATACGCACGTATATGTATTTGCACGCGACGTGGCCGAGGACAACCCCGGAAAGAATGGTCTGCATTGAATCAGTAACGTGGCCAGAGAGGACAAGCGAAATAGGAGGATAAACTCACCGTCGGGATCGAAATGCCCCAGGCAATCTTACCCATCAACGGGCTCAGAGAGAGGATGGCAGGCGATTGGACACCAGGGCTGGTGGCTGTTTCCGGCCCCACGTAGTGATAGATGAGCAGTGCACTAACAAGGTACAAGACGGTGTCGACAATTTGAAGCATGGCGAGTGACTTGTTGAATGTGCGGGGGTCTTCTGTCTCGGACATGAAGCCAAAGTACGCAACGTGGGCAACTATAAGATCGGTCCTTGGATTAGCTTGGTTTACTCTGCCAGGTCTGATGACTAGCATCATTTGGTGTTCCACATACGGTAAGCGAAAATGATGTTTGTCACCGCCAAGAAGCCTTCGCGGAAGCTGACATCCGTGGTGGCCTCGTTCTTGACATGTCCTTTGCTCTCGACTCCCACAGTGATCATGGTCAACACTGTTGCAACAAAGACACTCAAGAATGCTTCGTACCGGTCAGTCGAGTTCCTCGAGTTTGATAATGTTATGGCTGCAGTAGATGAGGAATGTACTCACAAATGACGGACATCCAGTAGACCTTGTCCATAGTACGAGGCAAGGCGCCCAAAAAGCAGATAATCAGTCCGACGACACCAAACACCAACGTGCAGGTACCGTGGTCGGTCAATACATTCATCAGGATATTGAACATCAAGATGTTGCTTGCCATGAGGAAGATCAACAGTAGCAACTGGCCAAGGCCTAGCAGCTCACGGCCGAAAGGACCCATCAAGATCTCTCCGGCGTCTCCCATGCTGTGAACTTCGGGATGACGAAGTTTGAATTGGCCAATGACATAGCCGGTGTACCATGAAAGGGCAGAGACAAACAGAATCATGATAGCAGCGCTGTTTATAAATGTTAGCTATGGGGTCTCCAAACCGTCAAAAGGAAATACATACGGAACCATTCCAAGGGTAGCCACTGCGGATGGCAAAGACAGAATTCCGACAGAGACATTCTCTGCAATCATGACTGGAATGGATGTCAGGAGTCGAAGCTTTTATGTGCGTTTCTCAAATTTAGCTACTCACGCATTCCGCAGTGCCTGTTTAAGCATGATTAGCCATGTCCATGATTGAATTCACAATGTTTACGTAGAAAATAATAACTTACCACCATTTCATAGTCCGATACTTGATCTCCGCTGTCTCCTCATTTCCAAAGGGCTCCAATTGCTTCGCGTCTAATTGCTTCGAGTCCAACTTGTTCTCCAAGTCTTTTTCGAGCGGTCCATCGACCTTGCCGTCCGCGGCATGCTTTTCGTCAAACATAGTGAATTTGACGCGACTCAAATCAAGGCTTGACCCCGAATTGGCAAAACTGATAGTCCCAATAGTATGTGTCAAAGACTAAAAAGGATCGGGTAACCCCGGCCAAGCCCAACAGAAAATCTCTGAAAGCGCCCCGGGGAACTGAGGTGGAGCCGAGAGTTTCCCGAAGCTTGATCGGCCCGATACAATTTCATTGCCGAATGCGGCCATGTTTACGGCTTCAGATATAGTAATGGAATTTTAAGCGATGACTTTAACAAAGAATATCTTAGTTGGGTGTTTGTGTGAGATCGTATATACAGTGTGGAAATGATCAAATCAAACAAAGGTCGTAAACAGCCTTGGTGCGTGTTTTAAAGTCGCCCGGTTCGTATTTGGAGGGGGGCTTCCATGTCGGGCAATGTGTCAATTGAGAGTACCGGCTCAGGATGAGACCTTCTCAAAAAGAATCAGAGATATGAGAACGGAAAGCAACGTTGGAGGGGCTGGAGTTGGTTAAATATCTTTCATCTACTGCGTACATTGTCAACTCTGAGGACTCGCGGGCTGCTCCGCGGGATTGTTGATGACTAAGGCGGGACAAAAGCGGGCCCATGCGGAGTTTCCCGCCTTGTATCAACATCAGCATCAACACGGTTCATCTATGTGGCTTTGACCCATGAAATCGATATAATTTTACCACATGGAAAACAGTCGTAAGCGTGCTTCTTTGGCATGCAATTATTGTCGGAGGCGGTATGTTCCCCTTATTCCGATGACTGAGTTTCCCCATGCTGACGAACGAGCAGGAAACGCCGCTGCAATGGTGCGATACCCTCCTGCGGCCTCTGCGAGAATTCAGGTGTTGAATGTGTCTACAACGAAGTTGATTCTTTGGGGTAAGAGACCCATCTTATTCAACACCTCAGCGACGTTGCTAAACTCCGACAGCCCTCGAGAGACTTCGTCTTCGGAGTTCTTCCGCCGCCTTGATGCAATTGAGAAATTCCTATGGAGTCACCCGAGGCTCCCTCAAACACCCCAGACTGGCGAAACGAGAAGCGGTGGTTTTGCATTTCCATCGTCGTCTGAGCATGAAAGAGCGGACTTCTCTCATCCGTCCACCATGTTAATTTCGTCCCCGTCGAGACCCAACCCGGCAGATATCTCCCAGATTATCAGCACTAATTCATCTTCATTCATACCACCTGAACATGAAATCCCGCCTATGAGCATTCCTATTGGCCACACAACAACAACCGAATATATGCTACATATGAACAAAGTAAAAACGCTCTTTGGGGAGTTTCCACCAGACCTGTTCATACGCGCGGAATCAAAAAGACATATGCCACACCAGCTATCTTTTGTCCCAGGTACAATTACAGCGAGTCAGTTGCCATTACTCGATGAAGCGAGCACTTATCCACTGGTGGAGGCATATTTCAGACACGTCCATGTTGAGATGCCAATCCTTGACAAAGACCAATTTTTGGGGCTTTATGACCACCATGCTAGAGCCGGTCTGAGTGTTGACTGTGATTCTGCACTATGCCTTGCAGTTCTTGCATTAGGATCTGCAGCTCTTGAGCAAGTTGACCCGACAAAGTCCAGCTCTCCATACTGGGTACCTGGAGCAGATTTCATTTCACCTGCATTGCAGATATTGATGAACGAATATTTACTGTCCTTTTGCCCCACCATCACTCTTCCGCAGAGTTTGATACTCATTTCGAAATATTTTGGGTTTCTTTTACGCCCCCTCCAATCATGGAAGCTGATCCATATGGCTTCTACGAGTATCCAGTATTTGAACAGCCGGTTAGTCAATGCTCTCTGTTTACTCTTTGATTTCAAGTGAATTGATCAGGTGTCTGTTGGGGATAGAAGTCAAGCTTCTCCAGATAATCATGAGCTCAAGTCCAGTATCATTCTACTATCATGGGCAGCGTTTGATACAGAGTGGTTTGTTTCCAAACTCAAATATGGACTACCACTTTTATGCTGACATTGACGGCAGTGATCTGATAGCTGAACATCATTTACCGCGAAGTGGTATCGAACATGTAATTGATCTGACTCCTTTCCCAACCTTTCCAAATCATGATGCCCAGGAAACACACGTATTCCTTGCCGAATTGTCCGTCCGCCGTCTGCTCAACAGAGTACATCACACCATGTACGGAAGTGACTGGACAAGGCGCAGCCTCGGTCTGCAGCCAGCTTCAAGCGACAGCCCGTCGTATGACTTCCAGTCACTGTCTACAATCCTGAATGTTTCTCAAGAACTAGATCGACAGCTCGACAATTGGTTTGGCCTTTTACCGCGCACAATTAAACCAGATATCAACGACCCGTCTCGTTGTACTGGCCCTAAACTCAATATGCTCCACCGCTTCCATTCCGCCAAGGATATCATAACCAGACCATTTCTTCTTTGTGCAATTGACTCCTCACCTGAGAACGATGTTCCACCTATGGTGCTCAAACAGTGCGAGGCAAGTATAGCCAATTGCCGGGCGTATCTGGATGCCTCAGAGCGGCGACTGATGGGCCCATCATCCTGCGCGGAGATCATTATTCATACGTACGTTCACAATACACTGCATACTCGAATTGGACTCATTTTTCAATCTCTTAGGATGTTTTCTTCTGTTCTTCTCCTGACTCTAGGCTCCGTTTGTCCTGCTTTGGCGCATTTGGTACCGGATATTGATGGTCTGCAGAAGAACGCGATACAGAGTATCGAGCGATTTGCCGTGGACGGCTCTTTGATGCAGGAGATTCACGGGATCATTATATTATTGCACAGTAAAACACGAGTTCTCAGGCGGGCTATGTAGCGGTCTCGATTTCGCACTTCCTGTTCTGAGACAGGATACGTCGCCTGCCTCGTTTCAATCATGAGATCAGTACCACACGCCAGAGGGATTAGAGAGATCCGTTATCATTGATCCTTTGTTTTTCTTAGCAAACTTTTACTTAGTTGCAGCTGCCTGATTTTGTAACGCCAAGGTTCATCCGGACTCTATTCAATGGGCGGCCCCGTGGCGGATGATCCCGCCAGAGATCCCGCCAGATGATCGGCGCAGCCGTTGAAGCCGTTGGGTCTGAAAGTCGACGCCATGTTTTCCTGCAAGACAGCAGCTATAATTGCACATTGAAACAGGCACACGGTTTGTTAACTCTCTATGTGATGTCAAACAGGGACCAAGTACCAATTCTGACCAACCTGTATAGATGGCACGGGCCAAGCGGATGAATATTGATCCAGCCCCACGTTGCTTCACGAAGGGATGTCACCCCGAGCTACCGCGAAGAGCTGGCACTGCTCTTGGGACCAAGCATGAATCAAATTCCGCTGGGCCAGGGTATATCCAGACCACAGTGTGACCAGTTCTGGGTATGAACTCATGGGCCCCTTGCTTCGGCTCGCACCGGCTGACCAATCCAGGACTCGCATAATGCGTGGCTATCACCTTGTGCATTGCCCTACCTGGCATCCATCCCGGCTATCGTAGTATTGCTTATTGCATTAAGCCATATACTTGGATACTTTTTTCACCGGTGGCGCCCCAAGTGGACTATTCCTTTTGTTTCTGAGCAACATGAGACCGGAGAGCTCCCGCTAGATCAGCCCAAGCAATCATTGCGATGGACTGTCTCTCTTCTTATATTTTCGGTCACTGGACTTCTAGTCGACACGGTTCAATTCGTTCCTCCGAGAATTGATCCGTCGGCTTTTGTGCTTGTTCTCTCATGGGTCAGTTCTCCCCGTCTCTGGGGGTACAAGCTACGGGATATCAGCTACTCACATCTTCCTTAGGCCACAGCATCTATTCTGGTAGCACTGAAACGGCCCAGGTCATGTTCTATCTCGATGCTCGCGTACTATATCTTAGCGTTTGCAATTGAGCTTTCTTTGGCTACTCACCCAGATGAATGTCCGAAATTCAAAATTGTTGCTCGCTACATTGCCGCATCGGCAGCAGCAGCAGCCTGTGCAACAATCATCCTAATGCCATTCCGCGAGCCTTCACTGTCTTCAATAGATATCAGCGCTGTTGGTCAGCAGCCATCTAATGACTTTCGCACCCCAGAAGATAATGTGAGGCTTTGGCAGTTCCTCACAGTGTCGTGGATGGCACCGCTTATCTCACTTGGGCGCAAAAGACAACTACATGAACAAGATGTTTGGCTGCTTGGATTTGACTTTCAACACAGCCGGCTACATGAAAAGTTTCGTCGACTTCGTGGCTCTGTCCTTAGTCGACTACTGAGAGCCAATGGAATTGATGTTTTTATCATCTCTACCGTCTCGCTTGTTCAGATGATATGCGGTATGGAAATTCGGACGTTATTTTGTTATATATCACTAATAATATTCATAGACTTTTCTACTCCTGTACTATTGCAGCAACTATTGCAGGCCATGAAGGACCCGTCCAGACCAAAACGTGTACCTTTGACCTATGCTTTCATGTCCTTCGCTCTCCGACTTGTCGCTGCACAGTCTCAGGTGTTACTTCTGTGGTACGGACGGCGATGCTATGAGCGGTCGAGGGGTGAAATGATAATGATGGTCTATGAAAAAGCCCTTTCACGGAAGAACATATCTGGGCTGATGATCGAGGGCAACCCAGGACCATCTGACGCGGAAGCAAATGGCGTCAATCATGAAACCCCAGTTGAAGAGAGCCATCAACCTCCAGCCAAACCCGCGGAAGGTTTCTGGCAACGTATCGTTACTTACAACAGAAAGGCCCCACAAAAACACGCTAAAGAAGCTGCGTCACTTGGAAAAATCTTTAATCTCTTGCGCGGAGATGTTTATGAAGTTGCACAGAGGTTCTGGGAGGTCGACTCGTTGATTGACAAGCCACTAGGACTCGTGATCGCTACCTTCCTTGTCTGGACACTCTTCGGGCCATCTTGTTTCCTGGGAATATTAGCCGTTCTGGTTGCGCAGATCGTGAACGCCCTGGTAACTAGAGCTCTTCTCCGTTGGGAGCGAGTCAGACGAGTGGCAACGGATACAAGACTCCAAATAACTTCGCAATTCGTAGAAGCTATCCGTCACCTGCGGTGGTACGGGTGGCAGAATCATTGGCTTCAGCAGGTAATGGAGGCCCGACAGCATGAGTTGAATATTCGAATTGTGACTAGTCTATGGAGTATCTTGATTCGCTTTATCAACGCTTTTGCAAGTGGCGTGTTTCCAGTGGTTGCGTTGTACGCATACACCTCTTTGGCCGGGCATGAGCTGCGAGTTGATATTATCTTTCCCGCATTGCAGTTGTTTACCATGCTAGAGACCCGTCTTAGGGATATCCCTGGTCTTATTACATCACTTATCAATGCCTTCATTGCCCTTGGGCGTATCGAGGATTTCATGTCCGAACCCGACAAAGAGAATGTGCCCTCTGAACCCCTGGCGAACGATGCTCCACTCTCGATGCACTCGTGTTCGTTCGCATGGCCAGGGAAGGTCTCACCCGTCCTTGTTGATATCAATATTACCATTCCCAAAGGACTGACTGTCGTCACCGGCAAGGTCGGTGCTGGAAAAACGGCATTTCTGCAAGCTCTTTGGGGGAACTCGATAGACTTAACGGCTCGGTCCATATTCCAAACGAAATGGTGGGATATTGTGCGCAGACCCCGTGGCTGCAAAGCATGAGTATTCGTGATAACATTCTATTCTCCGCTCCCTACCATGACCAGCGCTACAAACGGACGTTGGAAGCCTGCGCCTTGCTTCCAGATCTTGCTCAATTCAAACATGGCGATTTATCGTTTGTGGGTGAAAATGGCATTGGTTTATCAGGTGGCCAAAAAGCGCGAGTAGCTCTGGCAAGAGCTGTCTACAGCGCATCGCGGGTTCTGCTTTTGGATGATCCCTTGTCTGCGTTAGATCACAATACCGCGGAGCTCATAGTCCGAAGATGCTTTTCGGGGCCGTTGATGAAAGACCGAACTATCGTTCTAGTGACACATCGAACTACGTTGGTTCGACAACGTGCGGATCAAATAATCGATATTTGTGGAAAGCATGCCACTGTTTATGACAAGGATAGCATTAAGCTTGACGCGACTGAGTCCTCCTTGCAAGTCATCGCCCATGAAGACGGAACAGAAGCAGAAACCACACTTGAGGAGACAGCTGCCGTGCCTGATAAATTCATCGAGGAGGAGCATCGAGCAGACGGGGGTGTTAAGGCTCGAGTCTACTGGAATTATGTCAAGGCCGGAAAGTACCGATGGTGGCTCACCCTCGTCCTTGTCCTGGCAATCTACAGACTGTTGGCTGTTGGTCAATCGTGGTTCCTAAAAGGGTGGGGAGAAGCCTATGAGCAGACAACTCTTCCAAAGTGGAGTGAGAGGCCATCACAAGATGTATGGTCAGTCTCAAACTTGAGCATGGACATGTACTTTGGGCCTCCGAGCCCCGTAGGCCAATTACCGTCTCCGCGCGAGGATGTGCGACCCTGGCTATGGACGTTTTTTGCTATCATCTCTTTTCAAGCGGCCACACTCCTTGTCGCTCAGCTTCTGATGCTGGTCATCGTCTATTATGCTGGGCAGTCCTTGTTCCGACGGGTATTGGTCCGGGTTAGCCATGCAACGTTCCGATACTTGGGTAAGTTCTATGGCTTGACTCAACAGGACAAAGCTAACCAATCATTCGTCAGATACGATCCCTCTTGGCCGCTTGATGAACCGTCTCACATCCGATATTGGGGTCGTGGATGGCAACATTAGTGAGCAATTCCAGGTGGTTGCATTCCAAGCCATCACATGGATCTCTTCTGTCCTGGTAATTGCCACCGCTACCCCGGTGTTTTTGTTATTCTCCCTAGCTCTCACAGTGGCGTTTGTCTTGGTATTCCTGCGTTTCCTTCCCACATCTCAAAGCCTACGACGACTCGAAATGGTGTCATTAAGTCCTCTGTTGTCCAACTTCGGCGAACTATTGCACGGCCTGACCACCGTCCGAGCTTTCCATGCAGAGTCACAGTTCCAGAACCGGGTCATATCCGTGGTTGACAAGTTCCAGGGAATGGACCATTTCTACTGGTCTCTCCAAAGCTGGCTCATGTACCGATTTGAGGGCCTGTCTGCTTGCTCAACATTTTGTCTAACAGCTCTGGCGTTGTACACCAATACCACACCAGGACTGGTGGCATTCGTGCTTATTGCTGCCAACAACTTCGTCGATTCCACGCATACACTGTGCAAGCAGTATGGCCAACTTCAAATGGACTTCGTGTCAGTAGAGCGAGTCGACGAGCTACTGCACATCGAAGAAGAAACTCCCGGGACCATCGCTCCCCCAGCCGCGTGGCCAACTTATGGCAGCGACGTTGTCTTCGAAGATGCAACTATCCGTTACGCACCGCATCTCGATCCCTCACTTGTAAACGTCTCGATTCGCATCCCTGGGGGATCCACTACAGCGGTTATCGGCCGTACTGGCAGCGGCAAGTCCACATTGGCAATGTCCCTTCTGAGCGTCATCAGACCTGAATCCGGTCGCATTCTTATCGACGGCATCAATATTGCCGACGTCAGCACACAAGCATTACGCACCCGAGTTACCTTCGTCGCTCAAGATCCCGTCCTCTTCCCCGGTAGCATCAGACTCAACCTAGATCCAACGGAAGATTATTCCGATGAGCTATGCACCGAAGTCCTGGGGCGTCTGTGTAGTCGGCACGGTTGGCACCTTGGAACACATATTGAGGCTGGAGGAAGAAATCTTAGCCAGGGTCAACGGCAACTTATCGCTCTCACACGGGCTGTCCTTCGTCGAAGCGCGATTGTCATTCTCGACGAGGCGACTGCTTCCGTTGACCACGAGACTTCTCTTGAAATTCAGCAGATTATCCGGGAGGAGTTGCAGCAGTCTACTGTCATTACGATTGCGCATCGCGTAGAAGCGGTCAAGGATGCGGATTACTTCGTGGTTTTGGACCAGGGGCGAGTATCTAGACAGGGACATGTGCGGGACATGTAGAGTTGGCATTCATCAATCCGAACCAGCGATGCTCGCGGTCATTGCTACATATTAAGATTATTTGAAGTTGAACAATCAAAATATCCCGAAAGTGAAAAGCCGAAAATAAACGCCCTAGTAGATGAGGGACTTCGTATATAATTTTTCAAAAGGGTATCTAATCTTCACAGCTTGGCACCGCCCTGGGCCTTCTTCAGGATAGGCTCCATCTTGGTCGCCTTCATAATGTTACCCTTGATCTTCAGCTTGCCGCCCATGAACAAACGCTGAGCGTTGGCCTTGCCGGAAACGAGCTGGGCGAAGTCGCTATCGGAGAGGGAGAGGGTCACTATTGAGGGAGATAAATTAGCATGTGCAAGAAAAAAACACATTGCACACCAACGCGCGCAGACCAGACCAGGAATGTAGACTCACCATCCGCCTTGTCGCCAGCAGGGGCAGAACCCTGGCCAACCTCGCCCTTGTTCTTGAGGTCAAGGTACCAAGCAGCCTCCTCACCACTGGAGTTCTTCAGGTTGAAGGCGAAGATGGCTTTGGCCTTGCCTAGGGCATCCTTGCGGTCGGCTTCGTTGGCCTGGAGCGTCTGGTTGATGACGTCGAAGGCAGCGGACGAGGGGTGGGAATCTATTTTCATTAGCTTCTGACTGGTAGAGTCAGGGGAAAGACGCATACCCTTCTTGAGAGACATGGTGAATATGTGAAGATGGTAGTACAAAGGTGATGGTAAGTCACCAAGGCGGGTGACCGAATATAAATGACAATCTGCCAGTGCATGTGAACTGACCACACGTGCCGAGGCCCGCAACCCACACTTTCCCCACACCGAGGGAAGCTCAGTGTCTGTGATTCTCCCTTTCCGTTTTTTCACTTCTTGATTCTCTGAGATTCTTCCTGGACTGGACTAGGATCTTCATTTCTCTTGCCATTCAAAGCCTTGGTCCTTTCTCCCAGTCTTCTCCGTGTTGACGGTTCACCCCAGGAATTTCCCCCCGACTCCACACGAACCGCGCTTATGTTGCATTGCGACTTGAGAGTTGCACAAATGCGGTATTCACAGCGACAGTACTACAGTCATTAGCCCTAGCCTATGCCAATCCTTCCTCGGAAGAAAACTTTACGAACCCCTTACCTTTGACGTCACCGCCAACTAAACACCGAAGACCGCAGCAATCGCTTCATATGATCCGGGCTCTCCCACAGCAACTCGCGTGTCCGCGATCCCGCTTTGGCCAAGCTTCGCAGTGTTCTTGGACTTTTGTATTGCTGCAAAGCACAAATTACCTTCTGTAACTGTTTCTGGCTGACTCCCGCTGGACTCAATACGATCGGCACATCCATGGTGTCGGCGTCGCGCCGACCCTGCTTCCATCTCTCACTCCCGCTGAGTCGTGTCAACGGCGCGAGCGCATCGTCCCAATTGCCGCTGCGGAGCATCACGTTTTCGAAGTTGAACTCGCGTAGGGAACTCCGGTGCTCCTGGATGAAAGACGCCACTTGCGACGCGTCCATTGTTGCATTGACCAGCTCCATCTGTTGAAGATGTTGGAACTTCAATGGCCGTAAGGGTAATGCGCACCTCTGAGGGTAGGCTTGAGTTGGCTTCCCTTTCGCCGTGCTGCTCAGGCTCGGCTCTGTTGCAAGCGACAGGGGTGAGAGGCCCCTCTCGCCTTCCCAATGAAAGACCAGTCTTTGTAGAGATGGAAAGCTTCCTAGGTACGCGTGAAGGAGCTTGAGGTGGTCCGTCGGTTGACCTGGCTCATGGCCGAAACTCGACATCTGGACTGTGAGCTTGCGGACCTGCGACCAACGCTTGCGAGATGCAGGTGAAGCACCAAATCCTGGAGCTGGTCCCAGATAAAGGACTGCTCCTGGGTGGACTGACAATAATGACAGAGTGTGGAAATCTTTCAATGGTGCTTGTTCGATTGCCATTCGCAATGAGATCAATGCATAATCTACTACACTCCGGCGATAGCGATGGCTTGGTACTTGGCCCTCGCAGGAGATTCGCAGATGTTGCAAGCCGCTCATCATCGTCAATGCCTGGACAAATGACGGGATGTTGGTAGATGCATGGAACAGAGGCGGATACTGCTTGACTAGCAGCTCTGTCATTTGCCGGCTGCCATACCTTGGGCTACTGCCACCAAGTTGGCACCGTTGTGGCGTGTAGATAAACGTTTGTTCTGTCCCCGTGATTGGATCCAGGATTGGAGGTAAGAATGTCTCCCTATCATGTGAGATTTTAAACGTCATGGCTTGGATGTGTACCCCAACGCGCTCCAGAGCTGCCATCCGTGATGGCTTGTCAAAGGTGCTGCTGCGAAAACGGACTTCAATATCCGCGAATAGGACTGGTGCGAGATAGGCAGCGAGCCTGCGGCATACTAGACGGCATGAGATGAGATCCTTGCTCGCTAGATGGCTCGTGAGGACTTCTTGGATGCGCTTCGTCTTCCAAAGTCGAACTAGCCGCTGTTCTGATACCATGGCCGCCCGTTCGGCAGAATTCCTTTGCATATACATAACACTCGAGGTAGTGGCTGACTTGATTTAAAGATGAGCACTACACGTAGATGGTTGGTGATGGAATTATTCTCCCAAGTGATCAATTGCAGCAAACCAATTTATACAAAATTCCCTATTTCCAAACCTTACATAGAACAATACACACCGTTTATTCTCCTGGTTTACGTTTCAGCTACATGTAAGAGATAACTATTTCCCCTGGTCTAGATATCGGACCAGATGTAGCCCGAGCTGTACGTCGAATGTTGTACTCCTACTTGCCTTATAGCATGCGATTCGACAATTCCTCCTCCAGCCCAGGCACGATATGACTCATCGCAACGTCTCACAGTCGTGATCGAAACGTTGAATCTTCTCCTCCGAGATGGCTGAAACTAGAACTAGATGTCTCAGGTGTCGAGTGCCCAATTGGGATAGTAGGGCAAGTGCCATCTAGCCCTGCGTTTGGCCTGTTTGGCGCGTGACGCGCCTGGTCACGTGTTGATAAGAGCGCGTTCCTGTCAATGAAAGGTTGTGCAGCGACGCAGGGAAAGGTGTAGTTACCTTCATACTTCTAACTATCTATGTCTCATCACTAGAAAGCCTTTTCTGCAGGACCTCAATACTTATGTAGGACATATCACAATGAATATAACCACCCTGTCTGAAAGAGGCTCAAGTAAAAGACCTCTCGTGGAACCAGCAATGTTGGCAGCCTACTGCGGTGGATAGCGGCCACAGCTGACTTTGGTCTCATTGGCTCTTAGCAATTCACCGCTCATATCTCCGCCTTATTTGAAGTAATTTTAACACTGTGTACATACCTAGGTAGTTAATACATACATACATACATACATACATCCATGGATATAGAGTACTCGAGTTGTTATATCAACCCCCTGATGAAAGGTTTCTATAGATTTGTATTGAGCTGGTTATCTATATACAAGCAGAATAGTTGGCCGTTGATACGGCCTTTATATTTACCGATAAAGGACTCATCTAATCTGAATATCTGCCTTGTTTGAGATGATGCTAGGGATATTTCAATTAGTACGTCTTGCTTCCATCTCTTTTTTAAGGTCTTTTCAGATATCTTGCTAATATTTTTCAAAGGGTCTTTTAACATGTCTTTTTAAATGGCCAATTTTCTGCTGGCAATAAACGTTAACAGGACCGATGTCCTAGTGGTCGCTATACACTGCGATAGATGATGACATCTTGGGCGAGAACTTCAACTTCCCCCGCAAGGTGAACATCTCGACCCCGGGGGCCAGCTGAACGGTCGCAAAGCGCATCAACTCTTGTGCCTTCTCCATCGGATCTTTTGCACTATAAAAACGAGGGCTCTCTCATTTCTGCGGCCGCCATTTCTTCGCTCCCGAGGTCCTAAAATCCGCTCCGTCGTCCACCGATTCTCCCCGGTGAATCGTCAATAGTACTCGACGTAAGTCTGCATCCTCTGCAAATACCCGGACTAGGTGGCATAGAGATGCATCATGATGAATTGCTTTTATGCCTTCTTTCTCTTCGTCACTGCGCCATCTGCCACCACCCGCTTTCTGCCTTGCCGTTTGCTGATGGGAACCCAAGTTTCGCAGACGCTCTCTCAGAACACTTTATTCTTCATCCTAGGCGTCCACTTGACCTACTAGCTCTCTTGATATTGGACTTTGCCTTTTGTCCTAGCCGTCGCACCCATCGCCGTCACCACTCTGCCACGCTATCAACAGTCGGGATAATTTGGTCTGACACTTTGGTCTTGGAAGGTTACATGGTCAACGCCAGGTGCTCTTGAACCATGGCCTCTGCGGTTGATCAGTCCCAAGAGGACAAAATCAAAGATCTTCTTGAAGATCTCGATACCTACAGATACATCTATGATGATCTCCTCTCGACGCGGGGTGCTTGTGCAGAAGCAGATGAACTTCGTGATACCATCAGAAAAATGGAAGTCCAGGTTGCCACGCTCCTTGGTGATCCTGTTCCTACTCCTCAAGCCGCCCCGACACCTCAAGTGTCATCGCCCACTCCGCCAGTTCGCACGCCAGCGGCTGCTCCACGCATGGCGTCGAATGGTTTCACTGGAATTCCCGGGGATTCATTCGCGTCCCCTCACTGGCCTTCTGCTGCACCCTCGCCTTTCGCCTCCGGGTCTCGCCAGTCGACGATGGTGCCAGCTTCACCGATTTTACAATCCTCTCCAGATAATTCTCGTAAACGCCAGCGTCCGCTATCTCAGGTATCACCCACGATACAGGGATCATCGAAAAGGATTGCCCCCTCGCAGCCTGAATCCCGCAGATCTAAACTCGACGCGATAGATGCTGAGCAAGAAACCCGTCTTGCCGAGAATAACCGCTTGTACAAGCAATGGATCGATGCAGCAGGTGACGATGCAGATCAACTACAGGAACTTCGGGATGAGTGTGATGAACAGGCAAAGTTGATTGAAACAGAGTTTCAAATGAAACGAGACGCGGAGCTGGCTCGCGCGCTCCAAGCCGATGAGGATCACAGTCAACTCCCCATCGAGGGCTTCAATGAGCAGAATGCATGGGATCTTCCAGACCGCACTCACCCGGTAAAACTCGAACCTCTCTCATCAAAAGCCATTCGCACCCCTCAAACATATGCCCCGATAGCCCCATTCAATAAACTCACCCCGTTCAGTTCCGACGATGAAATTCAAGAAATCACTGCTGATTCATTCAATTCTCGATCCGGCAAGCAGCCAGTCCGCCAATCCAGTTCCTTCAACCATCAAAACTTGGCTTCGCCATATTCCACATCCTCATATTCCTCACAAGCGTTCAATCGTTCCCAGCTGCCGTATCCCTCCCAGTTGATAGGCTCTTCCCAAATGCCATATCCCTCCCAACTGCCATATCCCTCCCAGTTGGTAGGCTCTTCCCGAATGCCATATCCTTCTCAAATGCCTTATCCTCAAATGCCTTATCCTCAAATGCCTTATCCTCAAATGCCTTATCCTTCCCAACTATCGAGTCCCTCGAAAATGTCATCAGCAGCGACCTCCAGAGTGCTCCCCTGGGCGCGTGAGCCTTCATACGCTCCAATGCCGGGTGCATATGACAAGTTCGACAAGTCCTTTGACCTGGTTCGCAACCAGAGCGAAATATTCGATGACGAGGCTGACATAGTGTAAGTTCCGCATCTTTCCCTTAAAGAAACTGGTTCTAGTTCTAACTCATTCAATATAGGGCCTACAACGAGAAAGAGTTCCCTGAAGATATCAAGAACTTGCTCAGCGGTATCAAAGACATTCGGGAGGCAACTAGAGCGGACAACGAGGAGACACCGAGTGCGCTTCGAGTCACGTTGATGAAGCACCAGAAGATTGGCCTGAGATGGATGAAAGCCAAGGAAGAAAGCAGTCACAAAGGAGGAATTCTTGCAGATGATATGGGCCTTGGTAAGACTATTCAAGCGATTGCGCTGATGGTTGCTCGTCCATTCGAAGATGAAGACCGACGCCCGACTTTGATTGTCGCACCCAAGGCACTTATGGATCAATGGAGACTCGAAATTCAGCGCCATGTGAAACCGGGGAGACACCAATTATCTGTCTTAATCTACCATCAACGGCGCAGGCCATGGAAGGAGCTCAAAAAGTATGATGTCGTCATTACCACGTTTGGTACTATCACGGCGCACTACAAAACATTGCTCGAGGGAGAAAGGTTGGCACAGGAAGGGCGAGACGCCTCCCTTATCCAAGACATGAAAAATATGGCCGGCCCTCTCAATCCTGCCGCCAAGTGGCACCGAGTTATCGTCGATGAAGCACAGAACATCAAGAATCCAAGTGCGAAGTCTTCACAGGCATGTTGTCGACTCAATTCTACCTACCGCTGGTGTCTGACTGGTACACCCATGATGAATCGTCTCGAAGACTTCCAATCCCTATTGGGATTCCTCCGGATTCGGCCTTACAGCAACCCAGCAAAGTTCAAGGCGGTCAGTATTCTCTATAGCTCGCCATTAATGCTTCTTCGGGTGGCTAACATTTATGTTTAATCTAGGATTTCGTGAAACGCATCAAATCCGGTTGGGGAGGAGAGGATGTCATGAAGCAACTACGCGTCCTGGTCAAGTCTGTCTGTCTCAGACGTACAAAAACCTCGAAGATTGATGGCGAGCCCATCTTGCAGCTCCCACCAAAGGTCACTGAGAAGGTCCATGTTGTGTTTGATCAGAGGGAAAGCCAGGTTTATGAGGAGCTCAATACGTCCACTCAAAGGCAGATCACCCGATACCTCGACTCTGGGACGCTGGGTAGGAACTACAGCCATGTTCTAGTTCTCCTTCTCCGTCTTCGGCAGGCATGCTGCCATCCACTCCTCATGCAGGAGTTCCGGAACGAACCTTCCCCGTCTATTCCAGGGGTGGATAAGATCGCCAACGCCAAGCTTCTGAGCGCTGCTGTAGTGCAACGTATCAAAGAAAATGATGACGAAGAGGACGGCACTTGCCCTGTCTGCATGGACAGTGTCATCAACGCGACTATCTACATTCCATGTGGACACCACGTGTGCTCGGAGTGCTGGATCCGGATTTCCGACTCTGCAGCTGCAAATGGAGCCATCAACCTCGAAGACGATGGTCCAACTGTGATCAAGTGCCAGAATTGCCGAGGACCTGTGGACCCTGCGAAGCTCACTGACACCAATTCGTTCAAGCAAGTTCATGACCCGAGCTCAATGCCCGAATCTTCCGCCGGAGCCGGTGATATCAACGGAGCCAATGAGGACGAAGACCCAGAAGCAACAGCGAGCAGTGATGAGTATGATTCCGATAGCTCCACTGAAGAGGACGACGCGGAATCAAAGAAGAAGTCGAAGTCGAAGTCTCTAGCCGAGCTGCGAAAGGACGCCTTGAAGAACAAGGCCGAGAAGAAGAAGTACATACGTCGCCTCGAGAAGGGCTGGTTCCCCAGCACAAAAATCACAAAGACGCTAGAGATCCTCCAAGCCAATGAATACCGCGGCTTAGAGGAGAAAACCATCATTTTCAGCCAGTTCACCTCCCTCTTGGATCTTCTCGAAGTGCCCCTCGCCCGCCGCGGCTGGAACCACACCCGCTTTGACGGCAGCATGAACCTGAAAGAACGCAACGCGGCCGTGACGGCTTTCACTAATGACCCATCTTGCAAGATCATGCTCGTCTCCCTTAAGGCCGGTAACTCAGGCCTGAACCTCGTCGCCGCCTCGCATGTCATCATGTTCGATCCTTTCTGGAACCCGTACATCGAAGACCAGGCTGTTGATCGTGCCCATCGCATCGGGCAGGTTAGGAATGTCTTCGTTCACCGTCTGCTTATTGAGAATACTGTTGAGGATCGCATTGTTACTCTCCAGGACCAGAAGCGTGAGCTGATTAGTGGTGCTCTCGATGAGGGTGGTACTATGAATGTCTCCCGGCTGGATGCGAGGGAACTTGCTTATCTCTTTGTATGTTTCCACATCCGTCTCTTTCCTCGTTCTATACTTTTACCGGACCCCTTGCTAACTCATCTATTACACAGGGTGTGAGGGACTTGTAATCAAGGATCATTACATTGTCCTGTTTGCCGGATAATCTCAATCTCAAAAGACTGGAGATAGTCCGATGATACGATTGCTATTTCATTGTTCTGCCATATCCAAGTGATGGGTGGCGTGGAAATCAGTTATTCCCTTTTTTGTCTTCCTTGGGGGCCAATGATTGCTATACCCTGGCGTTGTTCTCTTTTCTCGTGAAAGAGGCGTTGTGCTATTCAATAATGTCTGAAGGCCAGCCTTAATGATGTTGTTTTTTCTGAACTTGATTTTCTCTTGATAACTCGTGGTTCAAGTAGTTCTAGTATTCAACTCGACGAGATTCTCAGATCTAAATGTACTATTTTGAGGGTGAATAGATATTCAGAGTTAAGAAAAATTTTTAGATCTTGTTGAAAGAGGACATGCTTTTTTTGATGCTGTGCTCATTTCGGGGGGAAAAAGGACAATTGGGATGTCTAAGCTACTAAGGTTGGGGGAAATCAAAAAGGGAAAAAAAATGCATGTCTTCAAACCACGACTATCCCCCATCCGCTTTCATTGTATCGTGATTTCGGAGAACAGACTTTGCTTTTGCACTGCAAAACCCAAACTAAAAAAAAAATGGCAATCCCCGGGAGTCGTATACTTCCTGTCTCCCACGCGTTATGAGATAGGAATCGGAGAACGTGGGGAAGAACAGGGGAGAACGACTCCCAACTTTCGTTTCGGAAACTTCGTGGACCCGTCGTTGAACGCACCGATTTACAGGTCGGCATCGTCCTCGTCGGGGAGGGGCTGGTTGGCGGCCTCCTCCATCTCCTTGCGGTAAGCCTCGAGCTGCTTCTCGTCAACGGTAACCTCGGGGGGAGCGAGGGCAATTCCGGCAACGAAGTCCTAAAAGATAGGAGGTCAGTATCAATCGACTCGTGTTTTCGAATCAAGCCACAAAATGACGTACGAGCTGGGGGTTGCCAACAAGCTTGCGAGCGAGCCAAAGGAAGGGCTTCTCGAAGTTGTAGTTGGACTTGGCGGAAATGTCGTAGTACTGCAGGTTCTTCTTGCGGTGGAAGGTGATGGTCTTGGCCTTGACCTTGCGCTCCTTCACGTCGACCTTGTTACCGGTGAGGACGATGGGGATGTTCTCACAGACACGGACGAGGTCACCTAGGGTTCGGTTAGCAAAAAATGACTTCGATCGGTTCACTATCAAAGAGAAATCACTCACGGTGCCAGTTGGGGACGTTCTTGTAGGTGATACGGGAAGTGACATCGAACATGATGATACCACACTGGCCGTTGATGTAGTAACCATCACGGAGACCACCGAACTTCTCCTGACCAGCGGTATCCCAGACATCGAACTGGATAGCACCGTAGTTCTGTGCAGGTCGGGTTAGTTGAAACGATCACACCATGGCACGGTTCGAAGCGGGGTTCTTCGGCGGGGTAGGTAGCATACGGTGTTGAAGTTGAGGGGGTGCACCTCGACACCAAGGGTGGCGATGTACTTCTTCTCGAATTCACCAGTCAGGTGGCGCTTGACGAAAGTGGTCTGTTGGGATTCACTGTGTTAGTAATGAAGTCGCGGTGAGGCGGGGCGGTTGGGCAGATATTGAGTATTGTCGACAGGCGCGGGCGCAGAGGGTAGTCACGAAAGAGCAGCTCAGTGTGCTCATGAATTTCATGAGGTGACCATAGCCGAGCAGATGGCTGCCACTCTGAGCCCATCCTCATCAACGATCACATATCGAGGCTCGAATGCGCTTACCTTTCCAGTACCACCGTCACCGACCAGGACGAGCTTGAATGTGGGAGTCTCAGCAGCCATAGTGAAAATCGATTAGAGAGAAGCTTGAAAATAAAAAAAGATTCAAGATTTCGCGCCGTAAGGATGGGGCGGGTTGTTGATAGAAGGGAGGGGTGAAAGAAGGGGAATGAATTAATAGCGCTGGATGGAATTTTTGCCCCGTCGCTGCGGGTCACGTGTATTTATGCCTGAGGCGTATCTGACGTAGTGTCAACATGGCGCAAACATATCGGTCCATCTGAGGCTTTTGAATGGCAAATTTTTACTACAAATGCAGGGTCTATGTTAATGAAGAGCTTTACTTGTATTCGTTTTCATATCGCGTATTGGAGTAAATTTAAATTCACGTGGTTAGGTCTTCGCCTGCCGAGTTATCTTCAACGCCGTTTGAGATGCATATGATTTCCCCCTTTGTCTTTACAGGAACCCAAGTATTTTGGAAAAAGAAAGACAGAAAAGGCGTCTCGCATTAGTCATGATCAGTACATATCGTCAATGTACACAGTGGTAGCAGAACCAGGCTATGGGTGGAAATGTCCCCTTATAAGGGAACCAAGTGACATCCTAGCAGGCCACGGCCGCCCCAATTTTGTCGAGGGGTGAGCTGGAGGTCCAACTCCGTTGCGGTGTCAGTTCCATCCTTCCGACAGACTTTGACCGACACTGCGCGCTGTAGAGAAAGAGAGGAGTCAGACATATAGGAATTTTGAAGAGGGGCAGAGAACCGAACGTACCCCTTCATTTTCTTGAACGACTTGGGCAACCTTTGAGAGGCGCTCGTGGTTTAGCCAATTGACATGCCCAAAACTTCGAATTGCATCGCCAGCTTTCAGTCCCGCCTGCTCTGCTGGACTTCCCGAAACCACACTATTGACCTTGGCAAACGGTGTCCCCAACGCAGTATTATTCGTCGGCGACTGCGCAACAGCCGGGACGCTTGTGCCATTCATAGTAGGGCCAGCGCCTTGAGCATTTTGTAGGTTGGCGAAATGTGCGTGGATGCCCTTCTCGAGAAGTTTCATCACCTCCTTGTGGTCGTTTCGTAGGTGGATAATGCGCACTCGCGTTGTGCGAACTATATTTCCCTTTTAGCGATATATCCTAATCGACTAGGTGTGGCAGGGGCGTACCTTGCGCGATGTCGATATCATCACGGGGGAAGCCGTCGAAGGTTGTGAGAGATGAAGTCATGCGTACTCCATGCTGAAAAGAAAGGTCTTGTCAGCAACTGTCACAGGAACTCCTGGATCTGAGAACTCACCGACTCGAGGACGCTACTGAGAGCTGACAGTTCCGCCTCGATGCGTTCTTTCTCCTGCATCAGATCCGGCATCGACAACTTGGACAGATCGCGGGGAGTGGGCCCGGATGCCGGTCCAGAGGCAACGGTAGGAGCATGAATGTTATCGTCCATGATGATTTCCAGAGTAAAGAATGAAAGTGAGAGAAGAAGGACAGGTGGGTCTGGGGTGGCACATGGGCAGCCCTGGAGCTCCCACTATTTTATATAAGCGGCGATGCTTGGCGCTCGAAGTATACGACTTTGGCCTCAAGTTTTTGTTAAACACTTCGCTTTTAGGACATTATGTACTAATTATTTTTACAATAGGAAAATCTCATTCATTTGGCAGAGCATGAAATATAAAATGTGTTATTTTGATTCCAGCTATCCCGCTGCCTTACCTCATGACGTACATGGATGAGATTCAAATTCGCAATCTCTACTCTGTACTGCCTGGATAGTGGCAGTTTCCCCCTGTTTCTTATACATGCACTTTCCAACGTCGGAGATGTAGACGAGGCAGGCACTCCCCGTTGCTCTTCCCTCGCCATGAAGTTCGATTCCCTTGTTTTGAGGAGTCGGTTAGGTCCGCCTCTTCTTTCTCCATGCCCTCGGAATCTGAGTCTTATATTTTATTGGGCGGTATCGCTACATGCAACCATGGCGGACCAAGAAGAAGCAATGATCGAGAAACAAGCCCTGCTGGATCATGAATCCGAAGAGAAGTTCGAGAGCAGCGGCGGAGTGACCCCGAGCGATAAGACGACTCCTCGTCCATTCAAGAAATGGATGGACAGCTTTCGAGGACGGAAAAGCGAGTCTTCTACCTCCCGGCGGCACGTGGAGGGCTGGTCAGATTCATCTTCTCATGGCTCGCAAGGTCACCGGTCAAGTGCATCCGACTCATCGCACCTCGGAACCGTCAAAACAACCACAGCAAGCATCGGAAGCCAGAGTTTGATAAGATCTAGGACAACCATCCAAAGCGCAACAAACCAGAGCACGCTGTCGGATGTACGCCATTCTGGTGACAGCTCCAGGCCAACCTCAAGTCACCAAGCTGATGAGGCTGCGGAAACACGGGCCACCAGACGGCGCCATATCCTACAGGAGCTTGTCGAGACCGAGGCTGATTATGTACTTGGTCTGAAGGCTCTTATAGGGGTAAGCCATTGAGCTAATTTTCGTCCCTCAGTCTGATGCTGATGTGCTCTATAAACTTACAGATCCTTACGATCTTTGACACGAGGCCCGAAATCTATGACAACATCCAGGAGATCCTTGGAATACATGAACGGTTTTTGACCCAGCTTCAGACGGCATCTCCCTTGTCAGCACCTCAGGCTCAACAGGCAGGCGCCTCTGAGCTTATGTCTCGAGGGATCACCAAGCGTATAGGCAGTCTTGATCTGGGCAGCCTAAAGGGACTTCAGCAACGTTCCTTAAGGACTCGATCACTCAAGGCATCGGTCAACCAACGCCTGATGGCACTCACTGCTGAACCAGCAGAGGGACTAGAAGTTGCACGTGAACTTGGGAAATTAGTAAGTATTGGCATACCGAATAAGACTATATGCACTGACTGGCCATTTCATAGTCACTTTCGTTCCCCATATACAACAAATTCTGCAGCAACTATGAACTATTGACACAAGACGTTGCTCTCTTGCGCCGGTCAATTGCCAACTGGACAATATATGATCAAGGGATCGAGGCTCTTTCCAAGTCGGTCGCGTCCACTGAGCGACGCAGACAAGAGGACAACAAATCAATGATATTGAATGATTTGTTGATAAAGGTGCGTGAGTTAAGCCGGGGTGTTTTCGACCACTAACAAGAAGATAGCCCATCCAACGTCTTTGCAAATACCCCCTCGTACTACAAGATCTGCTCAGATCTACCCCTGTCAGTGATTGCCCGTCTTCCCATTACGGAATCGAGGAAGTTTTGGACACAATACGGGGGCTGGTAACACAGATCAATTCGGTCACTGGAAACCCGGTCAACAAAGATCGCATCCAGAAAACAATTATTCTCCAGGGTAAGGTGGATATCTCGAAATCGGTAGGCAACACAAGATCTTCGTTAATGAGATGACGTGACTGAACATGTTGGGCAGTACGCACTCCAGAGTATATATAAAGACCTAGGCCCGTTGGTCCTGTGCGGTGTACTGCATGTCACATATCAAACGGCGGACACCACCAGCGGGGAGTTCATGGTCTGTGTGCTGTTCCAACGCTACCTTCTCTTTGCCAAGGGAATCGATGACCAGCGTCGACTGGAAGCAGTGGCCTGTGTCTGTCTAACTAGTCTCAAGATTGATACGCTTCAAAATGGACGAGGTGAGTAGCCTTTCGCTGAGACTTATGCTCAAAGTATACATCTAACTCACCAGGACTTTGTCCATATGGATGTATATTTTCGTGGAAGCTCCTGTTCGAGAACCAAGATGAGAACTACGAATTTGTTCTCAGTGCATCATCGGCAGCGGAAGAAAAGCAATGGAATACCGATATTCTCAAAGTATCGGCCGCTTTGGCCGAAACGGCCCAGCCCAGGACGTGGGAGCCAAGGAAACATTCTTTCTTGGCTCTTCCATTGTTGCCTCTTGACCAAGTTCAGTACACAGTGTCTTCTATGGCGCGCAGATCATCGATGGATTCAGTGACGATCTCCCGCAAGTTCCGCGTCCAACATGTGGTCATCAAGAAAACGCACTACCCACGCCATACCGAAGAACCAGTCATGCAGGCTGAAGGCGAGATTGAACGGCCTAAGACACCTGTTGATCGCTCTGCATTGACATTGACTGCTCGCCGGATTGACCGAATCCGGCTGGAGCGACTGATCTCAGATGTCTACACTGCAGACCTCCTTCCATTCCCAGGAATGGTTCTTGGAAGGGGTGACCTATTCCGACGTGGTCCAATCATGAGACGGCTCACCCTTCGCCCGGGGATCACTAGACGGTCGACCTCCGTCAGCACCTTCCATTCAAAAGCAGGATCAACCGAGATACGCCCCGAGGAGCAGAATGAGGGAATGGACAAGGAAGCAGCAGGCAGCAGCGATATAGGGGAGGACAAGGAGATCGAGTGTGAGTCGCCTCGGACACCCACCACGCCTCGGCGGTCCAAGACATTCCTTTTCAAAGGTTCACCCAAGAATCCCACATCGTCTGTTTCCTCGCCCCTTAGCGACAAGAGACGGAGTCAGGATGGAAGTCCCGAGATATCTCCATCTTCCAAGAAATGGTCGTCTCCACAGAAGTGGTCGTCTCCAAAGAATTTATTTAGTGCGTTGGCATCCAAGAAGTCAAAAAAGCCCCGCTCTCATGCTGAGTGAAGGCCCTATTGTTACATAGCCGGGGCAAGTGTTATCGTTTTGGGATCTGGGACATTCGGGAGGAGCTTGGAGTCAAGGGGAGATTATAATTAACCCGAAAACGTAATTGTGGCTTTGGGCCACCATAATTAATCATTAATTGGAATGCAAGCAGATTCTCCAACCTTTGCCACTTCATTGAGGATTATCCCCACGTTTGGCGTCACAGCGGATCCTACAGTGGGCAGGGGAGCTACTATGACGTCGACTGCTGCAATAGTTGGCAACTCACCGTGTAAAGAACTGTAGTAAAGTGAGGGACTAAGACAACAAATGACACATAAGCATATCCACTGTGATTTTAGTTGTATAATTGTACAGTTCGAGACCTGCCCCATGTAGATGAAGAGGAAACATGCGAGCAGCTTCTTTTTTTGTTTGCATCAGCTCATTGTATGACGTCACCAGTCATCATCTCTTGCTATTAAACCACCGGCCTTTTACCTTTTGATCCTCTCTTCACTCAACATTTTCCCTCTATCTCTTCAAATACTTTCCGAATATCTTCAGATCTCTTCAATCTATCCAAAACTCAAGTTTTACATCATTCAAAATGGCTCGTGGAAACGAAACTGCCTCCAAGATCTTCTACAAGGGTAGCTCGGACGACTTCATTGTCTTCGTCGATGACCTTGACATCCTCAAGAAGTGGAAGAACGACCGCAGCATTCCTCTGACTGATGTTCTGAACGGCTGGAAGATTTTCCTGACTCGATCGTAAGTGTTTCCAGCTTTTGTATTGCGGTCAGATCATTAACCTCTGGATGCAGCCACGGAGCCCAAGGCCTCCTTGATACCGCTAGCCAGAGCGCTCTTCAGAATGAATTTGGCACAACCAAAGATGATGAGTGCATGATCAAGATCCTAGAGGCCGGCGAATACCAGCCCTCCCAGGTATGTTCAATAGCAGTGAATTAATTGCAGGGTTCTATATGCTAACTTTACTTCAACAGGCACGTGAGCGCGAGGGATACAAGAATGAGTCCAACGGTACTCGCTAAACCTGTTCTCTACTTCTTTTGGGGCCAACGGGGAGACCAGACAGGTGTTGCTTCCTCACCGAATCACGCCCTGGACACCTACCTCCCCTCTTTTACCCCTCACCTTGACCTCTATTGAGATATCCATATCCCTCGATCGTCCCTTGTCTGGCACTTCGGCGCATTGTCCTTTCGGAAAACGTCATGTAGCACCCTTTATATCTTCAGCTCTGGAATGGGCTTGGGGGAGTGTTCGCCGTTTCTGGGATTGCATATTGGTACTCACAGGCTTCTGCACCTGATATCATGAGATGATGAATGATGAGCGACTTCACTCGTCTACAAATACAAACACTTTTTTGCCCAATTTCATCTTGAACGTTCCAATTCGTAAATTCAACACTTTAGCAAGCAATGATCATAATTCATGATAGTATATGGTATAGCGACATTATCTATACAAATAAAAGCAACAGTAAATCCAAACCTCTCACATCAAACCTCCTCCTTAACCACCACAGAATCCAACCCCCTCTCCTGCCTCCTCTTTACAACCCAACTCCCCAATTCCGCCCAAACAGCTTCCTTTTCGGCAGGCTTCATCCCAGCCGCAAGCCCACTAGTCGTTGTAGCCACGAAAACCGGCGCACCAGGCCAACCATCACCACGACCCATATTCTCCGTCTCCGCCTGCCAGCCATACCGAAACTCCTCCTTCCGAATCCCCCTCCCATGCCTAACCCGCCAAACAGCCTCCCAAATACTCTTCCCAACAAGACAAACAACCTCAGGCCTCTGCGCCGCAACCTTGGCCTCAAGCACAGGAACACCAGCATCCATCTCCGCGCGGCTGAGCATGCTCGCGTCGCGCGTCGGCCGCTCCACAATGTTCGTGTTGCCTACGCTGTATAGCGCAGGAAGCTTGTATGTGTCGGCGGGTATGTGGCGCACGCTTGTTATCCCCGACGAATAGAGCAGTTTCCAGAAAAGGTTTGACGGGTGTGCGTAGGCGTACCCCGTTACGCCTGTCATTATTCCCGGGTTCACGCCTACGAGTAGGAGGATCAGGTTCGGGGGGATTGTGTCGCGGAGGAGGGATTCTGTAGCTGGAGGACCCGCTATTGGGGGCGTGGGCGGGATTTGTGGGGTTGCTGTGCGCTTGCGTTTGCTTGGAGATGGAGACGTTGCCATTAGGGTTGATTTTGAACGGGTGGTGCGTTGATGTGTGGCTGTGGTTACTGGCGCTGTTGGTGGCACTGTTCTCTTGCGTCTTGGGCTGGGGGTAATGGGGTCTGCTTGGCGTTCGTTGGTGGTGTTTATGCGGCGTTGGGATATAGTAGTTCTCGAGGTACTCAGGGCTTCGCGTGTTGCGGTCCCATTATGTAGGAATTGCTGCAGCCTGCCATTGAAGCTGGTCATTTTGTTGACTGGAACATCCTCCACTGTTTCAAGTGCCGTCTCGTCTTCCTCGAGTTTGGGTTGGACTTCTGTAGACGCAGGCATCTTGTCTGGTGTCAGTCAGATTGGGTTAGTTCTCAGTTTCCAAGCAGCTAGGTAATGACATATAGACAACTGGCGAGACATTTATATGGGATCTTCTGGACCTCTAAAAGTAGTGGGAGTATTCTTATCAAAATGACGTTTTTTTTTTTGGGTCCGGACAGAGCATCACGTGCCAGGCGATACTGTACATGCCGTATTCGACCGCCTGCCCACCTCCCTTCCCTTCCTGGTATGGCGCCCTCATGTTTCCCCGTTTTGGTTTAGCCCCGTCCCTAGCCGCTTTTACTGTCCATCTCCCTACCTAAGTAACTAGGTACAACATCCAAGGTAGGTATGTCAAACTGGGATATGGCCGCCGTAGGCTCAGAACAGGAATTTTAGTTTCTGTGGTGCTTTCTGTTCTCTTTCTCTCTTTTCCCTATGAATATCGCCGCCTTCCCCTCAATCCTATATACCAAAGCCGCAAGTACACCTCCATGTGCTGGATAATGGCTGGATAATGGCTGGCACTCGAGGTGCCTAATACTCGAAACGTCACAAGACCTCAAGCGCTAAATAAACCATATCCAATCCTCCTATCTCGAGGAGTAACCAGACCGCCTCAGAAACATTCGATATACGAATTCTAGCATTCCCATACCGACACCCGTCATGAAGTCTCAAGTCAGTATTCCCATTCATGGCATCATACAGGCCATTATTAATGCCGTCGATGTCCAACGCGACTTCGCATCTTTTGAACCCGATCAGCGGACGACGTACTCGAGCTGACTTTCCCTCCTCATCTGTTCTCATCTGGGTGAATGCCGGTAGACTAAGAGGGAGGAAAGACGAGCTGGAGGCCAATTTAAGAAAATCTCGGGGGCCGGAGCGAGAATCAGTAACAGGGGTCGGATTCTCCACAACTGGTTATCAGTCCAGACCATATGACCACAGACCTAGATGGGGTTTAATGATACAAGCAATGTCACTCTTTCAAGTCGTCAAGTTCGTTATGTATTAGGCTGTTTACACGATCTGCGTCTGATGCGTCCAACGCACCAGACTGAAGCATTGTTATGCTTTAAATATTCCTTGCCGTTTCGGCAAAGTCCAAGGCTCCGGACAGACGACCTATACATCCTCTCATTAGCACAAGAACAGTCTATGTCCAAATACGCGGAAGAACATACCTCGCCTTCACTGTAGGCCCAGAAATAAACACCGATGCCAATCAAATAATATATTGCAGGGTCTGTCCCTTGATAGAGAAGCGCCGCGAGGAGGGCGCTGAGGGGGTATATGATGAGACGGATTTCAATGCTGCGATGCGGTATTGAGCCAGCAAGTGGCTTAAGAGGCCATTCCCAGGCTATGCCGACGAGGCCCATGATGAGGTTTAGGATTTGGAGAACGGGTACCGGGGCAACGGCGGCATCGAGGTTCCTGGAGATAAAGTCCCAGAATACTTTGGGCCAAATAAAGCCCTCAACAGCACTGGCGACCTGATCTGTTTGAATTCTGTCAGCTCCGGCTTCAAGCTGGGAGTGTTTGGTGGGCAACATACAAGCTGCTGCGGTGAGAATGATTAACCGCCCCCAATGGTTCTTGATGAGCCTGCCCATTGTGCTGAGTTATGGGCACTTGACCGAGCGAAAACTTGTTGTGTGTGGTAGAGCTTCGTCCAGCGAAGGCCTCGGAGGAAATAAAGTCACTTTAGTGTAAGTGACAAAGTGCGGAGCTAATCCTGGGCGACATATGCCGCAAACCCCAAATAGCTGCGACGTCTTCTGTGAGAGGATCACTTCATCGTATGATCGCAAGCCACAGAGACTTTGATTAAGTTGGAGAATCCAGAGCACATGGAAAGTGGATAATATTGCAAGGATTTATCGTAGTAACATGATCTCATATGGGGAAAGAAAAAGCAGCATGCTCCGAGTGGCATACTTGCAGGTTGGACTAGGTATAAGAATCTATACTTAGACTACCGACCCCTCTGGTAACTCAACCAGAACTTGGCACACTTTGCCAGGATGTGATTGTCGAGCGCCAAAAAGGTGAATCGCTGCGCCGGGGTTGGTACACATGCAAGAAGAGTAGGGCTAAACCGTGATCCGCACGGATACAAGTAATGTAGACCAATCATCGGCTCGAAAGTCCTCGAATCCTTGACAACCCCCTCTTCCTGAGCTTCTTGAAGAACCGGCTTAGGCCGCGTGATTGGAGAGTGGGGGATGTGACGGAGCGGATCGCAAAGTGGATGTCCGCAAATCAGAGGCCGCAGCTTGCGCTTGGCGTGATGAACTGCAGGTGGCACGCATGGCACGCACAGGGTCCTTCACTTTCAAGTCTCATCGACATTCGAATTGTAATTTTATTATTGAGGCTTTCAGCCGAGGACTATGCTTTCTACACTGTCTGGGTTGTCTGGGTTGTCTCATCTTTGTACTAGAGACAAGTTTGGAACATTCCAGATCAGATGACCACAGTAGCCCTGATTCCAATTCAGTGCAACACACCGTCTTTCGACATCTTCTGCAATGTCAATCCGTGCCTGATTTAACCTGCAGTGCTAAGTGGAGACTTTTATCGGGAGAGAAAAAAAATCGTTGATGGGGAAACAGAGCCCGAGTCACTATATTTGGGCGAATCGTCAATGCACTAAGGATCCTGAACCGAATGACAGGTATTCTCACCGATGCTGGGCGACCCTCGGCGTCCCGTGTGACGAAAAGACAGCGCTTGCAGGTGGATTATAATAGGCCAATATCTCATCAACTCTCGTTCCTTGGCCTCATTTAACGCTGTCCACTCACAGTCCTCACGGCCACTCACCAGCCTCTCTGTCACCACCGGGGCATTACTCTCTTTTGGACTGCGGCGTCGACCCGTTTAGCTTCCACCCGCCTAAGCCCGCCATTATTGGAGCAAGAACCCAAATCGGATAAGATTGGTCGAACTGCGTCTGCTTCCTTTGACTGACTCGCTTCATCGCGGGGAACGTGGCACGGTGGTCAGACTTCAGACGTATAAACTCCGTGTCATGATTGGTGTGCCTGCTACGAACGGTCATTAAAAATAGCAAACTTTTCAGAGTATTAATATAAACTGGAGCCCAGCATGATAAGCAAGACCTTTGAAAGCCTCGGAAAGAATAAGCCAAGATAGCAGTTGAAAGAGACCAGGCAAAAACTGACGAGGCTTTTAAGCGACCAAGATTCTAGCCCTGGGACTTCGTCTCTTGGTCTCTTTCCACTCCCCATTCTTAGGAGAATTTGGAAAGCACAGACACCGTAGGCTTGAATGCTCCTTAGTTTATTGGACAGAAATCTACCACAGTCGGTTAGACGGTTAGACGGAGTAGTGCCCGCCAGAAGCGATGTAATTATAGATCGGCCGCCCCCCCACCCCTGCAGCTAAAACCACAACACTGGGATTCTCTGAACCTCCAACTCACCTCCGGTCCTGTCCTTATTCATCTATTGACGCCAACCATGTCTAGGGCAACTTGAACCAACCGATAAAATATCATATTTTATCTCAAGTGTGCCAGTAACCTCTCATATTAGAGAGAATAAGTGCGAGGAAACCCCCCCGGCGGAACGCCAGCAGCGCTTGCGACAAGGCGCGCAACCCACATTCAAGCTTCTATACATCTTTATTGAGCACTATCGCAAGCTGCGAGTTTGCTTTCCCAGAGCGAGGTGTTCCAGAGTATTTGGAACATTTTCGAACCTGCTCTTCGTCTTCAAGCGGGTTGTCCCGGAAGATTCTGGTTTACACCAATTTCATGGAGAAACAAGGGCGTTGACAAATTCCGAAGCCACTGACCTCTCAATATTGACACTGGAGTCTTGCCACAAAAGAGGATCAGGAGATTTCGCTTTCGACTGAGCTTCAGTGTATATTACCGGGTTGCTGGTCAACCGTCTGGACTTGTCACTCCTTTGATTGAATCGTCTTTTATCGCCTAAATTACTCGTCGCTGGTCGACATTCTTAAAAACGAAGAGAAAGAATGGCCCCAGCTCAAGCCTCCTGGTGGAATAAGTCGGAGTTGACTGTTTCCAAGGTCTTGTTCCATTTGTTCTTTTGGGGTTCACATATTGGTATCTTTGCTGTAGGATGGTATGTATTCTGACGTATACCAGTTCCTAAACCGCGTTGCTGACATTCTCAAAGGTATCTACAGGCATCAAATCCAAAGTTGGAGTTGCTGAATAGGCTCAGCTATTCAGTCTGGATATCAAGAGGCGCAGGTCTCGTTCTTTCGGTCGATTGCACTTTGATCCTATTTCCCATGTGTCGGAACATCCTTCGATGGCTGAGACCACAAATCAGATGGCTACCACTAGATGAGTCGGCATGGTTCCATCGGCAAATAGCTTATGCCATGCTAGTATTCACAGCTATCCACACCGCTTCTCACTACGCCAAGTAAGCCGTTCACTCATTCAGTTTGTCTCAGTCACTTTGCTAACATTAACCAGTTTCTACAACATCGAACAAGAGCAAATCCGTCCAGAACTTGCAGTAGAGATCCATTTTGCTCGCGCGAGTGGTATCACGGGCCATGTCATGCTCTTGTGCATGATGCTCATGTATACAACCGCACATCACCGCATTCGTCAGCAGGCATATGAAACTTTCTGGTATGCGCATCACCTCTTTATCCCATTTATGTTGGCGCTTTATACCCACGCCACTGGATGCTTCGTCCGAGACACCGACCACCGTATCTCCCCTTTTGCAGGACAAGAGTTTTGGGATCATTGTCTTGGCTATGAAGGGTGGAGATGGGAGTTGGTCATCGGAGCTTTGTATCTCTTTGAGCGACTCTACAGAGAGATCCGATCTCGGCGCATGACGGTGATCACAAAAGTTATCCGTCATCCTTATGGTACGATCCCATGCTTTCATGAGTGTCTGGGTTGACCACAGCTAACCAATGACCTTAGCCGCCATGGAGATCCAGTTTCACAAACCAAGCATGAAGTACAAAGCCGGACAGTGGGTATTTCTCCAAGTACCTGACGTATCCAGCACCCAGTGGCATCCATTCACCATTACCTCCTGCCCCTTCGATCCATATCTCAGCATCCACGTCCGCCAAGTCGGAGACTTCACCCGAGCACTTGGAGATGCACTCGGCTGCGGTCCCGCCCAAGCCAAAGATCTTGAAGGTCTCGACCCCAACGGCATGTACGAAGTTGCCCTCCAGAACGGACAGACCATGCCCGCGATCCGTGTGGATGGACCATATGGTGCACCCGCCGAAGATGTATTCGACAATGAAATCGCCGTGCTCATCGGCACCGGCATTGGCGTCACGCCCTGGGCATCTATTCTCAAAAACATTTGGCATCTCCGATCAAGTCCGAACCCTCCTCGTCGACTGCGACGTGTCGAGTTTATCTGGGTTTGTAAGGATACCTCGTCATTTGAATGGTTCCAAGCTTTGCTATCTTCCCTAGAAGCACAATCCGCCAGCGCGGCTGTTAGCGAGGGAAGCACGGAGTTCTTGCGTATCCACACCTACCTCACGCAGCGTCTCGACCCCGACACTGCCGCAAATATCTATCTCAATTCCGTCGGTCAGGCCCTCGACCCTCTCACCGAGCTAAAGAGTCGGACGAATTTCGGTCGTCCGGACTTCAAACGACTTTTCACTGCTATGCGGCATGGCTTGCTGGATCAGTCCTACATGACGGGTCTGCAGAGTGCCGGTACCACCGATATAGGTGTGTACTTCTGTGGTCCTAATACTGCTGCCATGCAGATCAGCGACGCAGCCAAATCTTCATCAACCAAGGACGTCCGGTTCAAATTCTGGAAGGAACACTTCTAGTCTTGTTTCTGGTGCGCTTTTGCTTTTCTCATCTTTGTTCTATCATATATGAATGATACGAGTCACGAATCTCTCTTTTTTATTATTACTCTTCCATGGTTTCATGGACTCTCTAGGTTGTCCCTTCTACACTGGATTTCACATCTTTAATGGAGGCATGAAGCCCTCTGCTCATGGCCAACAGGGAGAGAAGCAATCACAACACACGTGGGTACCAGCGGGAATGCTGGATTGTAGGAATATATGGCAATAGACTTGACAACGTCCTCTGAATAATACTGTTTTGTTTTCAATATGTCCGTATTATGAGGTCGTGTAGAGTTCTGATTTTCTCAGTATGTCGAAGTTCTCTGTGTAGGGGGTAATAACTCTTAACTTACCCCTTCTGTTTTATTGCGTATTATATATTTCACAGGTTATACCTAGGTATGCTTTTCACTAGTTTATATTTCGCAGCCAATCCTTCATATGCTTCTAATCACAGCACCAATAAGGGGGAGAGAATATCATTAAAGACATAGAAAATACTATAGATATTAAATGTTATATAAACCTCACATCATTAGGCATGCCCTTCATTCCGAGAACGCGTTTCTTCAGACACCGTGACATCCGTGGTGACCGCAATTCCTTCTTTGTAATCGTCGAATGAGCCTCTTCCACTCCGATTCGTATCAACAACAATATGCTGTTGGCTCTCACCCGTCGAATCTCGCCGCGACTTCCCCCAAGCCATCGACGACAGCTCATACGGATGCTTGTTATCCCCACCCCGACTCTTCGAAGTAAAGAGATTGCTTCCCTTTGGCGTCTGGCTGATATGGTTTGAACTGCCATTTGTCGAGAACCAGCGCGAATTGCTGATAAGTGGCTTAATTCCGGGGGCGCAAATTGTTATCACGGAGACGAGGGCTTCGCGGGAGGCCCAGCCTAGGGCGGTTGACAGTTCGGAGATGTCTTTGACGGAGTAATATGCGCGGAGGAAGCCAGCGATCATGACGAAGATTCCGGATGAGAAGAGGATGCAGAGGAGTAGCTTTTGGGAGATTGGGATCCGGGCCGCTATAATCAGCGGAATGGGGATTGTTAGGACCGCAATGTCAGTTCTGCTCAAGTAGTTAGTTTATATATGGCCAACGGGGGTTGGGAAAACTTAGTACTGACGTGATACTGAGGGTTTCGATGACGATATAGTTCAACGGACGTATAGTACAGTTATCTGTCGATGGAGTTAGCAACCACAAAATTTGACCTCGGAATTATTCATCTCACCTCCAGCATATGGCTTGATTTGCCAACTCTTGTGTACTGGGTGGCAAATAAAGACGTGGAAAAACAACGACGCGAGGAATGTGCAGATACACAAGGCTCCGACGGCCATAGTCAAGCGGTGCTGCCAGAGACCCATTCTGTCGCTTGGTTAGCATAGGTTTTGAATAGCTGAAAGGAGTCAACGACGCACGTCAATCTGTTGTAGAGAAACATCAGGACCCCTTTAAATAACCACACCATGAAGACATAAGAGACCCAGGCAACAAATGCGTCGATGGAGCCGGTTCGTAGTGTTGCGACTTGGCTGTCTGGCACCTCCATCGCCGTCTTCTCGTTGAGACCAATATTCGATCCGTATACATCTGTCTTGAATTAACATGGAAACAGAGCAGGGAGCTAGAAGAAAACATACCTGTACAGAGGTAGAGGAAGACGGTGTGCATTGTCCAGAATATCTTTTCGCAGTTAGTATCATTACCTCATTCGAAATGCACAAGGACTGACCGTGGCTAATACTAGACATAAATCATCCCAGTAAAACTTGCCCTTTCCAACTTTCCACCGTGCGTAAAGGCGAACTGCAATGATGACCAGCCCTATAGCCCATTCTGCGAACAACTCTGCCGAAACGTTGTAGGCCATGGTGATGGTAGTATCTATTTCGTCTTTGAAAAGATTTTCAGGGTCACTTAGTCGAGGTTTGGCCTTATGTTGCTTATTCTTGCTATTTAGAGGGTGTGGTTTCAGCCTTGCAAAGAAAAGAAAAAACAATGATCCCGTGGCTTGGGTGATCGTGGACTTGTTCATTCCAGCCTATATCGAAAGCATAGAGCGACTTAGTCTTCACTAACATACACTTACAATATCATGAATTCGATGAAGTTGGGATATACAAATATACCGTACACCCTAATATATCATCTCATGTATACATATAGAGATAGAAATGTCATGCTAGATTGCCAAATACTCGTGAGTAAGGTCTATTAACTTTGGATCGGCAGATAAATATGGGGTTGGCGGGGAATAAGGCCAGGTCAATGAGGTATGGGCGATGAAAATCCCAATTTGTTCGGGGCATTCTCCCTGAACAGAACGTGCCCTTCGAACTACGGAGTACTACTCTGTTACGTACGAAGTGTGGGAATGTGGGTCAGAATGCATAAGGCAAATAAGATGAATTTCGATTCACAGTCTCGTAGACTGCAGTCTTGTCCTCGTTCAAAGATATGCAACCGTCTCCACAGCCGTGCTTGTACATAGGCTTGTGCGAGAGAAGCGTTTCGGGATCAAACCAGCCTATAATGGGCGGGGACGCGTAGGCTTGACTGGTTTGGCATCGGTCGAGCGCTTCTCCATGGCCCCGGTTTTCCGTTTTCCAGCCCCCCAGTGGGGACTTGAGCACGATGCTCCGGGTGTGAAAGCCGTGTAAATCTCGGGGTTCGACGGAGTACCGTCAAGTGGGTGGTGGCCGAATGCCCCTCCTGATCCAGCCGTTGTGGTTTCCCCCTCGTTCTCCTTGGCCACAACTTTGAATATGGAAACCAAACATCTTCAGAGGCTCTTGGCGGAAGCTAAGGCTTCACTTGATTCGTACGAGTCAACTCAAACCGATACCTGTCGAGTTGAAGCTCAGGAAAAGGCGGCACAGCTGGCGCGTGCGCTGGAACGTCCCAAGGATGCAATCCTCAAGCTTTCCTTTTCTGTAAGTCATCAACATTGCCTGTGAATTATGGAATGTCCTGCTAACCATTTGCCAAGCCTATTATTCTCATGGCCGTGAAGACGGCCCATGATATGAATGTATTCCCCGTTTTGTCTCAGGCCACGGGTCCAGTCCCCCTGGCCGAATTGGCTGCAGCAAAGCCGGCGGACCCTCTTCTAGTCGGTAAGTAACTACTTGAGAACGGGAATTTTCTAACTTGTTTCCAGAGCGTATTATGAGAGTTCTAGTCGCCAATGGCTTCGTCGAAGAGTCAGCTCCCAGCGAATACCTATCTACAGCGCTATGCCGAGAAATGACCGAGCGCACATCGATTGGAGTCGTGGGATCACTGTAAGCTGCTACAAACTCGTAAAAAGAGACCAAGATCTTAATACGTTTGTATACTAACCTAATCAGCTTCCATGAGTTTCTACCCTCGGTCCAGAAAGTCCCCGAATATCTTCAATCTACCAACTATCGGAACCCAGACGATCCCATGTGGGCCCCTCTTCAATACACGCATGATCTGAAGATCGATGGATTTACATGGCTCTGCCAAGATCCCGAAGCGTTAACCCGGTTCAATAGCTTCATGGAAGGGCAGCGGGCTGACCGTCCACACTGGGGTGACTGGTTCCCGGTTCGTGAAAAGCTTCTCGACCACGCGGAGATTACCCCCGATACACCACTTTTGGTAGACCTTGGCGCTGGTCGCGGACATGACTTGATTGGATTTAGGCAGAGATTCCCCGATGCCCCGGGTAAATTGGTATTGGAGGATCTTTCCTCTGTGATTGATGAAGTACGTGGCGCACAGGATCTAGAGGCGGCGTCTATTGACACTGTTGCGCACGATTTCTTTGCTGAGGTTCAACCGGTTCAAGGTAAGACTGCCTTGTATATGTGTGTGTGTTTGCATTTGGATAGGGCTAACGAATATCTATTAATGTGCAGGGGCACGCGCGTACTATTTCAAGAACGTGTTGCATGATTGGTCTGACGAGAAGGCGACGATCATCTTTAACCACCTCAAGCCGGCTATGAAGCGCGGGTTCTCCAAGGTCATCATGGAGGAGTATATTCTTCCTGATCAGAATGCTCGCTCGCTTCCTTGTATGACAGATATCGCGGTCATGGTATTCTGTTCCGGATTGGAAAGAACCCGTCAGCGCTGGAGTGACCTACTGACATCTGTTGGTCTGCGAGTCCTGAAATTCTGGGTCCGTGAAGGCGACGGGTTGGGAATCATTGAAGCTGAATTGGCCGAGACCTGTTAAATAGGTCTCTTAGTAGGAAGCCAACACTAGCCGGCTTAAATGAGTAAATGATCACCTTCATATGCGTGGGTCCATCGGTCCACCGGTTGATTCTGAATTATGTGTCTCAGCACTGCGCACAGATAAAGCGAAGGACAGGTTCAAATTCATGAATTTAGGTCTATACAAGAGGGCTCCACGCAGGTCGTGACGTCAGATTAAATCTCTAGAGATTTCCTAGGACAAAGTGTAAATGTACTTGGTCGAGACTAGCTGGCACCATATGTTAGACCTATGAGGGCAGTGATGTTTTTGCTGAGCTGTGTTTCGTACAATAACTGCACTAAAGGCGTATACTTCAACGGAAGCATCCAACTTGCCTCCCAAATACCCACCTCTCAACCTGAATGATCGTATATAGAATCTTATTGTTAGAAAAATTCAGAGCCAGTATTGACCCCAAAGCATGAGAACATTCCAATGGCCAATTACGCTGGTACTCCGCTTTTTCATCGTCAGTCTCAGCCAATTGGTTTAATATTTGTGCAATCACCGTATCGCCTCGTATTCGATAAAGCCTTTGTCAGGCCACAAATCGCCCATTTTCTCCTTGATCTCAGACATAAGCTCAGTTCCTGCTACCGCATCATCGCTGCCCAGCTTAATGCGCTCAAAGTCTTACTCTGAAAAGCCAAACGGGAATGGGATGTCGCTAATACTGTGATTCTGATTCAGAGAAAAGCGCCAGGCGAGACGTATCTGGTCTGTTTCGTTTAGCATTCCTGCTAGTTGTAAGAGGGTACGATGCAATGAAGCATAAGCCTCTAGGAGAGCAAAACTGGGCAATGCTATCTGGTGGCTTTCTCATGCCGATCTTTTGAAAAGTAGGTATGACTAGCCTAACATTGGAAACATCACATAGGTAACTACAATCCGTTGGATATTTTCATGAGGCGTGGTTTTGTGTTTCACGTTCTACGCAGCTATATATATGCAGCTTCAAGCACGCCATATCAAGCCCAAGTGAGCAAGGCTTATAAATCTGCTTGGAAATACCACAAAACAGCAGCCGTGGATACGAGTGATAAGCGTATATAACAATAGCTATTCTCGTCCCAAAATATTTGTATGAATCCTACTCGGCAAGATTCGAAGTCCAATCTGGTGGACACCCAAACCAATTTCAAGATGACCGACTCGCAACCCAACCGTCAGCTGCATCTTACGGCCTTCATGCGGCCAGTCTCACTGCACACAGGTGCATGGCGCTATCCGGGCTCCTATCCCGACGCCAACTTCAATTTCAAACACATCACACAGTTCGCCCAAAAGCTAGAGGCCGCCAAATTCGACGCCTTCTTTATGGCTGATCACCTGGCCGTTCTGAACATGCCCGTCGAAGCTCTTAAGCGGAGCCATACGGTTACTTCATTCGAACCTTTCACTCTACTCTCCGCCCTCTCTGCCGTGACAGAGAAGATCGGTCTCGCAGCCACTGCTAGTACAACTTACGACGCACCGTACCATGTTGCCCGGCGATTTGCTAGTCTGGATCACCTGAGTGGCGGGCGAGCAGCATGGAATATTGTGACCACCGGAAACCCGGAGTCATGTCATAATTTCGGATTCGATGAGCACTTGGCCCATGGTGATCGTTATAAGCGTGCCCGTGAATTCTATGACATCGTTACGGGGCTCTGGGATAGTTTCGCCGATGATGCTTTTATTCGCAATGTCGAGACGGGGGAACATTTTGATCCAGCGAGAATGCATGTGCTGAACCATTCCGGCGACGAATTGAAGGTTCGAGGACCGTTGAATATTGCCAGACCACCGCAGGGATGGCCGGTTATTGTTCAAGCAGGGCAAAGCGAGCCGGGACGACAACTTGCGGCTGAGACTGCCGAGGTTGTATTTTGCAGTCCGAAGGATATTGATAGTGCCAAGGCGCTGTATGCGGATATCAAGGGGCGAGTGGAGCGAGCGGGCCGGAAGAGGGGACAGTTGAAGATCTTACCCGCGGCAATGATTATTGTTGGGGATAGCAAGCAAGATGCGCGGGAGAAGAGACTCAAGTTGGATAGTTTGGTCCACTACGACAGTGCCATCGCTTCTTTGTCAATCTCACTTGGCGTGGATGTCAGTGGCCTTGATCCCAATAGTTTGTTACCGGACGACCTGCCCGAGACGAATGCCAGCAAGACGAGCAGGGAGTCTGTTGAAAAGCTGGCCAAGCAAGAGGGACTGACGATCCGTCAACTTGCGCAACGATATGGTGGATACTCAGGACTGACATTCCTCGGTTCGCCGAGTGACATCGCTGAGGAGATGGGGACGTGGTTGCGTGAAGAGGCTTCTGATGGCTTCACATGCACGTTTCCGTTCTTGCCACAGGGCCTGGAAGAGGTGACAGATAGATTGATTCCTGAACTTCAGCGAAGAGGCCTTTTCCGCAATGAGTATACGGGATCGACACTACGTGAACATTTTGGCCTGTCGAGACCCGAGAATCGGTTCTTCACTGAGGAGTCATAATGGTGTCTCGCCAAGACAGATTATATTACAGCGCGATTTCATTTATTTTTCCAATTGAGATGTTGGGTCCCATTGTAACAGTTCTTTGCTCCCGTTACCTGCCATTGCCGAATGGAGTTCAATCGAGGAATGTCTTACACCAAGCGTATGGGCTTTTGGCAGCATCCCCCAATTGTCGTATATTCCAGTCCCTTAATCATTTGAACTGTGCCAGGGCTTCTCTCTTCTCTCGGCCAAATACATGGATGGAAAGGATGTGACTTCAAAGACTGCATGTTATAGACCGATGGTCAGCTTTGGGCGCCTTGATTGTTGAAACAAATATGTTTAAATGTGGTTAAAGATGTGGTTCATGGATGTTATTGCCTCTGCAAGGATACCCGCGTCGCCTTATTTCATCTTAAGACTTGAGCGTGGAAGTATTGGAGGCTGGCAACCCGCCGGTGTCGAACCAATATGTAATGCACCCGGACTTTCTGGTCTTAGTAGCTCTGATAGTCTCCGTCTAAATAGCTTCTACACTGTCACTAGTTCCCCGAGATTATAATGCTGTCAGACCCATACAACTACAGATGAAGCACGGAATTTTCACTTCTCAGTTCGATTTGACATTACTCTTGCATCCAGGTGAAGGGGATCTGAGAAGCACCCCCTTCACCTGTTCATCGTTGTATTCCCCACTGTTCACTCCCCTTCCTCCCCCTTCGTCCCCCACGGTCAGATCCCTTCTGGGCCTACTCGGCCCAGAAACCCTCCACATGACAGTGGACTCGAAGTCCACGGCGCAGCATGTCCGAGTACAGAGCTCGGAGCGCTGCATGGTCGAACCCCAAAGGTTCGACCTCCCCCCTTCCGGTTGAGGCGGCAGGGGGCAGGCGGTTGGTCAAGTCCGCCCGCAGGTGCTCAAAGCCGAACATATACAGCTCCTTAGACCAGGGGCAGGAGCGCAGCGCCCGGAAGTAGACCTCGCGGGCGCGGCCGACGTTGCACTCCGCGTACAGCTCGTAGAGGATGTACAGCTTCCAGATGGTGAGGCTGGTCTGGGCGGAGGTCGAGCTTGCCAGGTCGAAGGGACTCTTCCGTGTTGCAGTCCGCCCCATCGGGATGACATCACCGATCGCTCGCTCGAAGGCTGCCCGGATGGAATGCGGGGTCGAGCCGAGCATGAGAGGGCGACCCATTTCAGCGTAGATGCTGAAAAGGTGAGTCGTGACAGGTACACGGTAGATTGGGGCAGGCCCTTGTAGATCCTTAGCGGCCCTGCCGTTCGCCCCGATGGTGACGTCGAAGATATCGCGGGTCCGATCGCTCATATGCAGGCGAGACTCGTTCCATTTGAACAGTGACAAGAACATAGTGTTGTGGGGCCACCATTCTAGGCTATCCAGAAACAGCGCACGAACTTCAGCAGGTCTAAATTGGCCACTCTGTCTCTCCACGTAGTAGTACAAGATCCGGGCTCGGGCTTGGTGCAGCAATTCTCCGCCCAACACCCTGAAATCATCGTCGGTCCTGCGCATGCCTCTAAGGGAAGAGACAGCGTGATTGTAGGAATCCAGGACATCATCAAGTTGCTCGCCCTTGAGATAGAGGAGGATGGCATAGCAGTCAGCGTAAGCTGCGTATGCTTGCATTCTCTTGGACCTCAAGGCAGTGTTCATAGCGTTAAACAAGTACTGTGAATAATTAGTACGACGTTCATTGAGACCAACGGATGGAAACTTGCCTGGCTGACGCTGAGAAAATTGGGTCCAGTAAGACCAAGGTCATCATCCTCACCAGCCGCGTTGTATGACGGCAAGTGAACTTGACGGTATGGCATAGCCTGCAAGAGGTACGATGCTCGATTCTTTTGCCCATCGTGAAGCATTTCCCAAAGCCACGAGTTCCACAGGAGCGCAGAGTCAGTGAGCTCCCGAGCGTCAAAATTCTTGCTCATAGACAAAGCAGTGGACCACACATTGTAAGCAACGTCACGATCGCCACTTCGCCAATACATGAGCGCAACGGCATTGTAAAGTCGCAGGTTCGACGATCGCTCTTTTAAGAGTCGCCTTCCATATTTCTTGCCCAGAGTGTTGTTACACGCGAAAGTTACTGCCATAGCATATTCAGCCAATTGGCTGTCTCCGAAGGCGTCGACAAGGGAATGGAGAGTTGAGAGTACAAAATCAGGATCGATGACACATGAGGAATGAGAGGTGGTTGCAGCCCACTTCGTCAGAGCGGAAAACCACATCTTTGGGTCGGCAAATAGAGTATCAGTGGTGTGAACGAAGGTGTGGTGAGGGAATGCGAAAGGCTCAATGGTTGTGGTTGCAGCATGTTTCTGAAAAGTGATCCAGTCCGCGATTGTGTTGCGAGGATCATCCATAAATTCATTTCGCAGGAAATTATCACCAGTCCACAGTCGGCTGGTGTGCATATTCGCAGGCACTGTCAAGTGGGGCAAACGGCAAAAATACAAGAAGCCATCAAGTAGGGAACCAAGGCCTTCTTCCAAGTCCCAGAAATATGGCAGTATCTGCGTACAATCTTCGATGAGGACCACTCGGAAAGCGTCTTTCTTTTTGGAATCGTCAAAGGCATGTGACGGCATGCGATTTTTGAACATCCGCTCCCTTTCTGCATGTACCCAGGTTGGGAACAAGTCTAGGGCATCCGCCTCAGAAGTGTAGACAGGCTCGGCGGCGGGAACACGGGAGGTTTGTCCGCTGTTCCAGGGCTGCCAACCGGGCTCCCCAATCCGGATGTGACCAGGTGCCCACGACTTTTTGAATTCCACTAGGGCCTCTTCTTTCTTTCCCATTAGATGGGCTGGCCGGAAGCATGTAAATTCGAGCACCGCTTGCCATAAACCGACAGCTAGCTCTACGTGGCCGGATTCTCGAAGGAACAGGGTCAAACGGAGCAGCAAGTACGCCCTGATGAGAGATTTCTGCGGTCCAAAGCCGACACGTGAATGGGTCTTCAAACAGTAGCCATAAGTGGTGAAGCAGTCATTGAAGTTGAAATCCCGACTATCAGTCTGACAGTAGTCAAGATACTGGATCCATACAGTTATGAACTCGGAGTGGTACCGCAACACTTCGTCCCATTCCAATGCGAGTTTTGCGTCGTCCCATATTTTCCCACCCTCTTCCATACGGCACAGCACAAGGTGATCCCGTGCAGGATTTTGTGCGTTAGCCTTGAGCGCTCTTTCATACACATACAGCTTGGCTCTTGCCACAACTTGTGCATCATCATGAGAGGAGGTTCGATCGCCAGATCGTGCGCCAGTGAGAGCGAGTTCTTGATGCTCAGCAAGGCGGATCCATGACTGGATATCAGTTGGTCGTTTTTCCACTGCGCTGTTCAACTTGGCATTGATCTTCAAGATCTCAGCTTCCATAGCAATTCGAGTAAATGCGCTCGTGTCAATGTGCTCAGTGACTTGTTCTCCGGATTTAGCCGGGTCATGGATGGAGCGATAAGACGGTGCTTCATCATCTAAGTCGGCAGTTGCCGCAACACCGGGTTGAGACGGAACTGTTGTTGAAATGAAACCTTGTGAATGTTGGGTCTCAGTGGCAACGTTAGCCTTGAGGTCAGAACGGAGGCGAACGGGGAGACTGATGGACAAAGCAGATAGGGTTTCCGCGGAGAGCGGCTTGGTAGTAGAGCTTGTAGAGGAGCTTGAGTCGGGGCGAAGAAGCAGAAGGGCACCCTGGTCATACCGCGTTTTGTAATCAATACGCTGACCGGGGAGTCCAAGTACAAAGCCATCGCCGTTGCGGTGGTACGTGGGAATCTCATAACGATCTACGCCGTAACGTGTATTGTCGCGATCACCGCGCTTGTCGACGACAAATGTTTTGTTTGCCTCACCGTTTGCAGCGTTTACATCCTTAATTTTTTTCCCCACTCGGGCGCTTCTCACTTTCTTCACCTGTCGCCTTCTGACGACCGCCCTCTGAACGCCTTCCATGGTGACGAGGAAGCGGAGACCCTTTAGAGTCTGCACGCTGACGGTGGCCCAAGCGACGACGCCGGTGACGTTCATGTTGCGAGCCGGCAACGTCGGCCGGAGGAGAGGTAGGGGGGAGGTCGGAAGCTGGAGAATTGCGGGACACCCTTCGTACCTGGTTAGTCTTTGCTTCTCATTTGGTGTACGTGAAGGTAACTAACCTGAGACCCGGGCGAGTCCATCGTGGTGGCTCGATATTCCTTATCGAATATTCCTTATCGAGTCGCGCCGCGGTCTGATAACTCGGAAGAACGATTCTCCGAGGGCGGTCGGGCTGATCGGCAAAAAAAAAAGTCAACCATTTGCTCTTGGTCAAACAAAGCTTAAGACTTACCTCAAATAATTTAACCGCTTCCCCTTGGCTCGCAAACAAAGAAAAGACTACCGTCACAAGTCTCAGGGATATGGGTCACTGCGCAATTGTGTGAGCATCAATACAGAACAACAAGAAAAGTCCGCGGAACATCCCGCCAAAAGAGACTTCACAATGGCTTCGTCTCTCGCCGCGCAGCTGTCGCAAATTGCGGCCAAATCGACACATGAGCTTGACCTCAAGGCGCAACGGGTTTCACACTCACAGTCACTTATTTTTGATCCAAAGGTCGCCGGCACTCAGGACTTTGATGCGATCTATGATATTTGTTATGATGGGTTCCGGGAATTATGCTCGTTGGACCCCCGGTTTGCCGAGTTTGATCGCACGATCTTCAGTGAGCAGAGCAAAGCGGAGGACCGCAGTCAGATGAACGTCCTTCAGAACAAGGAGTTAGATACTGCGGTTGAAGCTTTCCTGGCTCTGGTTAGCGGAAGGCTACAGTTGAGTCCCGCAGTCAAGGCTGTGGACTGGCTTGTGAGAAGATTCAGGTGAGGGACATCCGCGAGGTGGAGCGCAGATCGTGAGATCGCGAGACGTGGTTGCTGACTTGTATGGCAGGATCCACGAGTTCAATACGACAGCCGTATTATTGACGTTCTTACCGTATCACACGACACCACTCTTTCTGAACCTTCTATCCATTCTTCCGGCAACTCTCACGCCGGCATTCAAAGTTCTCGCTCCATACAAGAACGGTCTCATCAATCCGCCAAGACACCCACTTGTTCACAGCGCAGCGACGAACAAGGCTTTCTTTCCGAATTCAACGAATATGTCCTTAAAGTCTGTAGGCAGCAGGCCCAAAGCCATGCACTACTTGCATTTTGGGCCGGAGTTGTTACAGAGGCAATCGCAACAATGTTGGATGGTGCTCGCTCAGGGAGAAGAGAGGCCGAGAAGCAAAAGCATGAAGATATCCTTTTGCGGATTTTACCGGTACTCAGTAACGCTTTCACAATGAAAAAGGTGTCCGAATTGATCGTTGGCTGCTATATGATCTGTGTTGTCCTGGCACAGAAGGCCTTCCTATCGAACGAAGTTATCGATGGTCTAATGGAGAGTGTTGTGGGTTCTTGGACAGAAGATACAAAGATATCTGGTCTGATTTGCCTTTCGGTCCTTGCACAGCAGAAGCCTGCTGTTGCAGTCCCGAAAAAGGTCTTCAAGGGTATTGTGCGCCTTGAAAATCCCATCGCCCAGCTTTCTGAAATCGCACCGCAATATCAGACATCTAATCTGCTACTTGGGATCATTGCCGGCTGCTTGACTGATCTTGACAAGCAAGACAATGCCCGCCTCGCAATTCTGGCCTCCATCTTTGAGCGCAAGATGCTTGGCGAGAACGAAATCGCCAAGGCTATGAGCCTCGTGCTCGAAGCAGCTTCTAATGCAGATGAGACCCGAGGAATGTCCTTGGATGCCCAGACCCAGCTCGCTGAATTGGTCCAAGGATTCAACCGGTCGGAAACCCTCCAACCCATTTTCCAGAGGACTTTGACTGGATCTTCGTTCAACATCTCGGCGCTGGAACACAACCTTCAAACTGTTGTCGAGGCCCCCGTTGTGGCACAGGCCATCGAAGATGTGGATATGATCGATGCGGACGATCAGCCCCAGGTGGACGCCTTTACTCCAGCTCTGGAGACTTTGGTCAAAGAGTCCTTGTTCCCACGCTCGTTCCTCTCCAGACAGTCGATCATCGAATTTGATAACCTTGTACGCGTTTTCGCCTTGGCGGTGGACTCCGAGGACAATCTGGAGCGTTTCACTACTTTGCCAATCTTAGGCAAATCCCAGGCGACCAAGGCCCCTCAATATTTGTCATTCTTTATCAGAGTCCTTGTTGGCCACTACCCCATCGGAACGAAGATTGCGGCTTTGAACGTCGTGTCATCTGTTCTTTCATCGGCACCTGCAGACTTTGATCCTCAGGCACTCCTGCCATTCCTGTTTGTGGCCCTCTCCGATCCTTCCGAACGGATTCGCCGTGAGACCGCTGGCGTCTTGGCTATTATCGGATTTTTGTACAAAAAAAATAATGGCGGTGACAGCTCGAAGCCATGGGCTCACGACACGATCTACGGCAAGGGCAAGCAATCCACTGGTGTTGCATGGCTCACCACTAAGGATGCGCAAAAGGTCCTGGAGCGGGCATTGCTTCCAGGGTTGGAGGAGTCTATCCTTGACTCTAACCATGTTCGTAGAACGGTGGAAGCTACCCTACGGGGCAACGTCCTGTCCGAAACTTCGGGTGCCACCGAACTCAAGAAGTCTCTCCGTCTTAGCCTGTTCGCTTTCATCTGCTCCCATGTTGTCAATATGCCAGTTTTCGCACCGAAGACTAGCTTGTTAAGGTTGATCAACAGCGTGGAGAAGGTCTCTACGGCAACCCTGACGAGTGAGCTTCTCCCGGTACTAGAGGATTGGCGTCGCTTGAACGAGAGGGAAGTCGAGGAAATTTGTGGCAAAGAGCGCATTGTGGCATCTGAGACGGAGAATTTGATTGCTGCTATTGTCACATCCAAAGACAAGGACGCCGTTGATGTCCTCCTCTCCAATGCAAGCTCTGGTGACAACTTGCGCCCATCCTTTGTTGCGGCTTGCTTTGGCCAAATCAAACACATCTGGGCTAAGATTCCCGAAGACCGCAAGTTGGCCGCATCCGAGAAGTTGCTCGATATCTCCCTTTCGGGTTCGGCCAATACTGCTTCTCTCGCAAACAACTGCCGAGACGTTCTTCGCACTGTCGAGCTCCCCGGTGTTGTCCTTCAGCAATTTGTCCAAAAGATCCCCGTATCTATCACCGATGTTGAGTCTGTTGGCCCTGCGCCGAAGCGCAGACGTACTAGCCAGAACAACATGGTTGCGATGACAGTCAAGGACGAGGCAGAGCTTAGCAAGTTGATGGACAAGATGACTTTCATCTTGGAGATTGTGGATAGCTCCTCCCCAGAAACACACCCCGAGCTTGTAGATGGATTGTTCCAGACTCTCGCTGCTCTTCATCACTTCAAGTCTCAGATCCAGTCTGGCATGAGTTATCTCCTCAGTTTGACTTTGGGGAGTCTCCTGGCTATCGTCAACACATCTAAAGGATCTGCTAAGCCGAAGTTCGATACATCCGTCATCAGGGCCGACCTGGTGGTGGACTGCGTGCGGACGACAGACAGCCCGCAGGTTCAGAACGGGGCTCTTCTTCTCGTGGGAAGTTTGTCCGTCATCGCGCCGGAATTGGTTCTCCACAGTGTTATGCCGATCTTCACTTTCATGGGCAGCAGCGTTCTGCGCAAGGATGATGACTACTCTGTTTCGGTCATTGACCAAACTATCGACCAGGTTGTTCCTGCCCTCATCCAATCCCTACGTAACCAGAAGAGGGATGTTGTCTCTGGAACGTCCGAGTTGTTGCTCAGTTTCACCGCAGCCTTCGAGCACATCCCTTCGCATCGCCGTCTGAGACTCTTCCATGCCTTGATCAGCAAGCTTGGAACGCAAGAGTTCTTGTTTGCTGTCCTGGCAATGCTCGCTAACCGATACTCTGCCGACAAGGATGTCCTCACTCTAATGACAGGTTTGGTTTCGGATACTACACCAGTCGTGGAGCTTACCACCTACAGCAAGTACTTGAACTTGGTCAGCGATTCTCTCAAACCCAAGCCAGGTATCTCGCAGGTCCTTCTTGGAATTGGTAGTGATGATGGACGCGACGCCCAGAGCATCTGCGTCGACCTCCTGCGTGACCTTGCTCACTTGTTCAAGCACTCTTCTCTCAAGTCTAAGCTTGAGACAGCCTTCGAGTCGGACGACCAGGTTGCTGACCAGTCCCGCGCTTGCTTCTCCCGAGTCCTGACGCAGGTTCTGAGCATCGGCGAGGCTGTGCAGAGTATGAAGCCCGTTAACCAGGCTTGTGGTGAGGTCCTCGGCTCTCTGTTCAGCACCCTGTCTCTGGTTGACTTCCTCGATACCATTGAGGTTCTTCTCCAGGGTCCTAATGACGAGCTTCGACGCAAGGTGCTTCGTTTGCTGGAAACCCGCCTCCGCCAGAACCCCGAGCGCGACAACCTGTCGCAGATCCGTGTCCTCGACTTCCTGCCTACCCTGGTTGGCATTGTCGAGTCGTCCCCGGATATCTTGCTCAAGCATGCTGCTGTTTCTTGCATTGACCGCATCACCGACAAGTACGGCCGTAAGGACCCGTCCAAGGTCATTGCTGCGGCCAGAGTGGTTGCCAGTGAATCTTGCCTCGGCCAATCGGATGACCGCATCCGTTACATGGGTGTCCTGTGCCTGGCCTCTATGGCCGAGGTGCTGGGTCAGGCCATGATTCCTGCCCTTCCTGACACACTCAAGCGTTCATTGGGACTGCTCGAGTTGAGTTTGGTTTCAGGCAAGGAGAACTCGCGACTCCACGACGCCGTCTTCGCCCTCTTCTCTGCCCTCTTCGTTCACCTGCCATTCATGATCTCAGCTGGCCATCTGGACAAGATGCTGCTCCTGTCCTTCGAGTCTGCTAACGCGGACATCGAGGAGAGCAGTGATGAAAGCCGCCAGGAGTGCCTGCGGTTGATGGCCCGCAAAGCGGATGTGGGCGCAACTCTCGGCGCTGTTGATCGCAATTGGCAACACGCCATCCAGGCTGGTCCAATTGCTGTGAACGAAATCTTGGAAGTTGTCACAATCGCTGTGGACAAGCACCCCAAGTCGACTATTGCTAAGAACATTGGTGTGCTTACAAAGATTCTCTTCAAGGCGTTCGATCTGCGCCGTGAACAGATTGCTCTTGGCGATAAGGCTATCTTCGAGTCAACTGCTATTGATGAGGCTGAAGCGGCGCTTAACGACGTTACCATCAAGATGATCTACAAGCTGAATGACAGCACGTTCCGGCCCATCTTCCTTAAGTTCGTTGAGTGGGCCACCACTGGCTCCTCCCAGGACGAACAGGCTCGGATTTCACGCCTCACGACTTTCTACAAGTTCCTCGAGGTCTTCTTTGGTACTCTCCAGGTATGTTTCCGCAGAATTCTTTTTTACATTGATCTTTGTCACTAATACTTCTTCAGTCAATTGTCACCGGGTACTCCAGCTATGTCTTGGAGAACGTTGTCAGTGTCCTGAACACGTCGGGTCCCTCCAAGACCCAGAAGTCCCTGTGGTTGGCTGCCCTTCGTATGCTCCGCAAGTCCTTCGAGCATGACCAGGATGGTACGTTTCCTCTCTGACCCAGCCCCCCCTTGGCTGATTACTGCCACTAACATCCACTGCAGAATTCTGGCAGAGCCCCTCCCACCTCGCCAGCATTTCCGGTCCCCTGATCACCCAACTGGGCCACGCAACCAGCACGACCACGTCGAACATGGTCATTGCCGACGTCGTGCCCACGATCACGGAACTGGCCATCGCCGCCGACTCTACCGATAACCATAAGGAGCTGAACTCCGCCCTGATGAAATACCTCCGCCCCTCCTCTGCGCCGAATGCCCGGTCCGCTGGTGGCGACAGCCCCCACACCCGTCTCGCAGCCCTCAAGACCGAACAGGCTCTTACGGAGCAGCTTGGTGAGGAGTGGCTGGCACTTCTACCGGAGATGCTGCCTTATATCAGCGAGCTCATGGAAGATGAGGATGAGAGTGTTGAGAGAGAAGTCCGCAAATGGGTTAAGCAGATTGAGAAGGTGCTTGGTGAGCGTCTCGATGATATGTTGACTTAGAGCTTTGGTTTATGATTGTGTACAAAATTTGCATTTTCTTGGCGTCCATAGAACAGGTCCTGTGCAGGCCTTACAGGTAGTCTACGGATAGTCTGTCTAAAAATTGATTGTTCTAATTATTTGTTGAATGTCATTGCATTTCAAAATTGTACAATTGATGCAAGTATAACATTCAGTTATCCGGAATGACGGCCTCTGCAGCATCCACACCGGCATTCCACCTGTACTTGGAGGCAGGGTGGTCTGCGCGTGGTCCGGACTGGCCAGGCTGTGTATATAGGTTCTCACGGTAGGTTCCCTTGGGCACAGCATAGTCATCCCAGAACAGGCCTCGCTTGCGGAGCTCGGGAATAAGGAGATCAATGATATCCTTGAAAGAGCCCGGCTTGATTGCGTATGCCTGAGAATAATGTTATCAAACGGCTCCAGATACAATGGCATAATTCAGGAAATACAAACTTACCAGGTTAAACCCATCCACGTCGGCTTCTTGTACCCATCGCTCCATGTTATCAGCAACTTGAGCAGCTGTACCGACAGGAGTGGCACCCAGCCCTCCGACGGTGATATGTTGACCGACAGTGGCCTTTGTCCATTTAGCCACTTCAGGGGTTGCCTTGGACCAGCCCTCGACAGCAGAGCTATACAGAAGTGCGAGTCAGTCATGCTCAGAAAGAAAAGGAAGGGAAGCATTGTCACATACCGAATAGCATTACTCTCAACATGTCGCAGCTCCTCATCATCTCCATACTTATCCAAATCAATCCCCGTCCACCCACCAAACAGCGCAAGTGCACCATCAATGGATCCCAGACTGCGGAAATACTTGAACTTCTCCACAGCCTCTTCCTCAGTCTTGCCGAGGATAGGGCAAAGAAGTGCGAGGAACTTGATACTCTGCGGATCACGCCCGTACTCGCTCTGTGCAAGCTCCCGAATCTCCTTCACGTTCTTCGCTACCACGGCCGGGCTGTGGCCCGCCACGAAGATAGCCTCCGCATGTTGCGCGGCGAAGGTTTTGCCTGCTTTTGAGGTGCCGGCTTGGAGGATGACCGGCGTGCGCTGTGGGCTGGGCTGGCAGAGATGGGGCCCGGGGACGTTGAAGTATTTGCCAACGTGGTTGATTTGTCGAACACCTGCCGGGTCGGTGTAGATACCGCGCTCGCGGTCGAGCGTTACGGCGTCTTGGCGCCAGGAGGACTCCCACAGCTTGTAGGTTACTTTTATGTACTCTTCGGCAAGGAGGTAGCGGTCGTCGTGCTAGGCTTTTGTTAGTGGGCTATAGACATATGGATGTGGAAGATGAGGCTTTACATGTAGCTGCTCGGCTTGGCCCATATTGCGGGCGGCGGAATCGAGGTAGCCTGTTACGACCTGAGATTGTTAGTATGTATTTCTTTCAAAGTCATGCTCTTGGAGGTAAGCGTGCTACTCACATTCCACCCCAGACTATCAGGCGACTTTAATCAGCGACTTGTTCTCCCAACCGTTACTAGATTGACATACCGTCCTTTGGTAAGATGGTCGACAGTAGATAGTCGCCTCGCAAGATGATACGGCTGCTCGTAGCTTGTCGTGACCGTCACTCCAAATCCAATATTCTTCGTAGCTGCCGCCATCGCGGGGACAACAGCCAATGGCTCATTCACTGGCCACTGAGCACCGGAGACAACTGCGGGATCGAGGTTTCTGGGTCCTTTATAGACATCGTATCCTCCTGGAGAAAGGACTCTTGTCAGACTTCTCCACTGGAATGCAACTACACTCGGTCTACTTACCGAGAACATCTGCGATAAAAATGCCATGGAACTTGGCGGACTCGAGTAGTTGTGCCAGCTCGACCCAGTGGTCGACATCATTGAATCGATGCGACTCATCTTCGGGGTGGCGCCATAGTCCTGGCGATTGATGGCCGCTGCCTGTTAATAATGTTAGAGATTGGGGTTTCACATGTTAGATGGCCTTCGACGTACACATTTCCACAAAGGCATTGAGGATGAGCGACTTGCGAGGCTTAGTCGCATCTGATGCTTGAGTGTTAGACATTTTAGGATTGCAAGCTAGAAGTAAAGAAACAATACTATCCTTCCCCAGCTAGAAACGAGGGGTCATATTCCTTTATATCCAGTTATCGAAATTATCCAAATCCAAATCCAAAAAAAAGAACCCCGCGTGCGTCACTGTGCACTTGGTATAGCATCACAGTGGGCCGCGATGGCGTGCCGAATATCGCGAAAGGCCATTTTAATTCGCCAAAAAGCAATTATACTCGGCATACAAGCTAGTTCCTGGTATATCTTGCTCTCGCCCGAGAGATATACTAATCTATTGACTATCGATATACAAGATGAAGTGATGTGATTACGCGGAGGCTCCCCCGTTCCCCCGGACCATATTCTTACGAATTCGCAATATCCCTATTGGGCATTGGGAGAAGATCGAAGTTTGTGATGTACTCAATTTTAGGGAATTAAATCACTTCCAAGGTTGAATTGTCAATATTTACTTTGGGTGTTTAGCTTCTGCGACGGTTAAACTTGAATACCTGTCTCTCCTTTCCTTCTATAAAATATACGAGGATAGACCCGTTCCAATCTATGTTCTTATTTCACTAATAATTAAATAATGTACGCTTGTGATATACCGAGTATTATCTCGTCCAGTATATCCCTACTTCAACCTAAACAATCCTTCGGCCGCGCCAATCTCGTGAAAAAGCACCTCATCGCAGGCACAAATCAAGCCATTGTGGACCCTATATCAGTTATTCCACAGACATGTGCCTTGAATCTCATCCCTGTCCAGGGACTTGATACATTAGTTAGTCAAATGAAACATCATTTAAGCGTACATGGTCCCCGTTCCATGTACTCGGTATCACTACTGGGCTATTATCCTTCTCTCTTTGCTCCGTACATATTCAACCCTACGCCCTATTAATAGGTGGAAACAGCACATTTATTCTCGGTTATTCTCTCTGACTAGGCTCTTAGACAAAAAAATGTCGAGCTTACATGCGCGCGATGGCATTTCCTCTGTCCAGCCACCTTTATCACAGGCGGTTGGGTACGTTGTCGTTGTTGTTATCGGTGTGATTATTGCTTTGGGTGAGTACTTCAAATATACTCTTACGATATTCCCAGCTAACACCGAATAGTGATGATGCTTATCACGAAAGTCTTGAAGAGAACCACTGGAGAGGACAACGAAAAGACTGAAATGTATCCAACCCTTTCACCGATATTCCTCCAATACTAATCCGGAAAACAGGTTCATGACAGCAAATCGAACTGTTCGCACAGGTCTAACCGCCTCAGCTGTGATATCGGTCAGTTACTCTCCCTCAACCGCTTGAATACCAACTGACAAACGACTCTTTTCAGTCTTGGCTTTGGTCAACCGCTTTGCTCGGCTCATCTTTTGTCGGCTACGACTATGGTGTAGCCGGTCCATTCTGGTTTGCAGCTGGCTGCAGTCCAATGATTGTGTTCTTCGCGCTCTTGGGAATATCCTGCAAGCGAAAAATCCCGGAAGCGCATACTTCGCTGGAGGTTGTTCGGATTCGATATGGTAGGTACTCTTTCGTCTCTGGTCTGGTCATTTTCTGATTCCATTTCGTGGTATAGGACATGTGGCACACATTGTGTTCATGATACTCTGTCTGGTGAACAATATCTTCGCCTGTGCCAATATGCTTCTCGGTGCCGCTGCAGTAATCACTGCTGTGTAAGGTTCTCTCAGTCTATTGGGATTCTCTGGCTAACGAACTCAGCACTGGGATGCATATTATCGCTGCAACATTTCTGCTGCCGGTCGGAGTCACGCTCTACACATTTGTTGGTGGGATCAAAGCAACGTAAGTGCTCTTCCTTCAACCTCGGAAGTCCAAGACATCTAAGCCTGCTATGCAGTTTCCTCACCGATTATTTTCACACCGCTATAATCATGATCATTGCTTGCTATTTCTCCGTCAAGGCTTTCTCAACTAACCAGATTGGCTCTGTGGGTGAACTGTTCGACCTCGTTCAAGCAGCGGCGCAACGACACCCGGTCTCTGGTAATCAAGATGGGACATATTTGACAATGACATCGAAGAGTGTGAGAGCAAAAGAAATGAACTAGCTCTACCGGACAATGCACTAACAATATTCCAGGCAATCCTTTTCGGAATCCTTCACACTCTTGGAAACTTCGGTTTGGTTGTTGTAAGCAGAACACCATATATCCCACCGCTATCCCATTCTAACCCCCTATAGATGGACACAAGCTACTTCATAAAAGCCTTCTCAGCCTCCGCAGCAGCAGTAGTACCTGGCTATACAATCGGAGGCATCGCCTACTTCGCCATCCCATGGGGTCTAGGAACAGTAATGAGCTCCGTTGCCCTGGGACTCGAGAACACTCCAACATTCCCCACATTCCCAAGGGTATGCACTGTACCTCTCCAAATTCCATAAATCCCACAAATCCCACTAACACATCAAATCAGAGAATGACAACTACAGAAGTCAGCAATGGCCTCGTCCTCCCATACGCGGCAATTACGATCGCCGGTAAAGGCGGCGCAGCAGCAGTCCTGCTGATTACCTTCATGGCGTGTACATCAACTCTCTCCGCGCAGGTCATCGCCGTCAGCTCCATCCTCAGCTTCGATGTATACCGCGAGTACTTCAAGAAGAAGGCCACGGACCGCGATCTGATCCGTGCTAGCCACTTCGGTGTGATCTTCTTCGCTGTTTTCTCCGCTGCTTTTAGTACCATGCTGCATTACGTCGGTATCAATCTAGGCTGGACACTGTACATGCTTGGTATGTCTTCTTCAACTTACTCTCTATCTCGAACTAACAATATTCTCCTCCTTCCTCCTTAGGCGTGGTCACATGTCCCGGAATCTTCCCAATGATCTTCACCATCCTCTGGCGCCGCCAAAATAAAGCTGCCGCGATCCTCTCTCCGGTCCTTGGTCTCGCTACAGGTATGGCTGTATGGCTCGGGACTGCCTCGCATTTTGGCGGTGAAGTTTCCGTAGCGTCGACGGGTGAAGTCCTCCCTTGTGTATATGGGACAGTCGCTTCTTGTCTCTCGCCCATTGTGTACTCGGTTTTGATTACGCTTGTGCGTCCGCAGGATTATGACTGGGATGACTTCAAAAAGGTCAAACTGTCGCTTGAGAAATTGGATAGTGATTTGACGACTGCGCATCGTCACCAGGCTTCTTCTCGTGGAGATGATGGTAGTGTTGAGGACGGAGGCAGGGGTTCCGGTGACCAGAAAGAGCTGAAACGGTGGGGTCGCATCGCGGCTTTTTGGGCTGTGGCGACCTTCTTGGGACATTGGGTTATCTGGCCGTTGCCTATGTATGGATCTGGTTATATCTTTGGGAAGAAGGTATGTGTTAGCACTTGGGCTTGGAACTTTCGGTGTTTTGGTTGACTGACTGTCCTTTCAGTTCTATATTGCCTGGGTCGTTGTCGCTATCGTCTGGCTCTGGCTCAGTACGCTGGTTGCTATCTTTTATCCGATCTTTGATGGTGGTGTCGCGCAGATTCGCGATGTTTATCGGGGGCTGAGACATCATAAGATTGTCGAGGGTACTGGGAGTAGTAAAGATGGCAAAGGAGGAAGTAGTTCTCCGTCTGTTGGGTCTATCAGCGATGTTGCTCACGCAGGAGAGCCTCAAGAGAACAAGTCTTGAATAATTTTGCGGACTTGGATCGAGACTGAGATGATTGGTTTCACGCCACGATATTCGTGGACTTTGGTCTTCCGTATATGATTTCACTATTCTACGCTCCTAATTGCCATTTTATATGGACTATATCTGGGCTACACATACAATTCAACCGATGTTCGATCTTAATCGTATTTTTGATTTTTCCAGTTCATAGATCGTGTACGACATAGATGCAAAAGCAAGCGGCGCACATCCCATCACCCATCAAGGCTGATCGGGATTATGCCCGCATCACGTAACAGCCATAAATGTTCGAATCCATATGTCAGCGAGATATTTCCAATCTTGCAATATTGACAGCCAAAAAATGATAATCTAAGGGAAGCCGTTCTTCAAGTTAATGTACTTGGAGTGAGGGTACTGCAGCTGGTTGCTGCTCTGCTCCAAAGCGCCGACACCTCCAAGGGTATCAACAACCTGTGTGTGTCAGTAAAAGTATAACATGTACAACAAATCCAGAACCTAACATACAGTTGTAATCAAACTGTCCCCGCCAGTTTTGTCAGAGCTGCTCTCCCACCACATTCCACCGCCCAGGCCGCGGGACTGGATGTACTGCGCCTTCATGCGTGCAATCTCCGGTGTATCATAGCTGACAAACAGTCGGCTTCCTTGGTTGTAGCAGTAGCTTGCACCTACTTGATCCAAGACTGTCACCGCGCAATCGGTCAGTGGAAGGCCCTTGTAGTCCCACACGCCGTTCTCCCATGTGCCTTCTCCAACACCATTGTAGGGCTTTCCGGGGCCGTCGGTATTGGTGAAGGCTCGGCCGTACAGGGGCATGCCCAGCACGATCTTGTTGGCGGCTACGCCTTCCGAGGTGTAGTAGTCGACTGCTTGATCCGTGTTAAATGGAGTGCTGGACGGGTTGTCGGTCGACGCGTGGAGGTTGGCATTGTGGCCAGCAACTTTGTCCCAGCTACCAGAGTAGTCGTAAGCCATGAGATTCCAGAAATCGAGATACCGGTCCATCTCCTTCAGACGTTCTTGGCGGTACTTGGCTGGGCCTGGGACTTTGTCAGCCGACGGGTATTCTAGCGATGAAGACAAACCTTACCGGCAGGGGATGCGGCAGTTAGCAGGAAATGATAGCCTCCGGCGTTGGCCGAGTTGTAGGAATCCAAAGCCTGGTTTTAATTAGCCAGGGCTCATGGGATATTCGTCAGGATCACGTACCTGACGAAGTCGTCGGAGTGCATCGACAAACTTGTCCGCCTGGTCATCAGTAGCAGGATACTACATTATTCGTAAGAATCAGCAACTAGCAGATCGCAACCTTGAAACGGTTGAAGACTTACCTCATAGTCAACATCAATACCATCGAAGCCAAGGTTCTTCAGCAGGTCCACGGCAGAATCAGCAAACTTCTGTCGTCCACCCTCAGTGTCAAAGGCAGAGACAAAGCTGGGGGAATAGGTCCAGCCCCCAATCGACAGAAGGACCTTGAGGTTCTTGTTGTTCTTCTTGAGTAGGAACAGCTGCTTAACACAGCCATAGACATTGTTTCCGGAATCATTCCAAGAATCGGTGGGGTAATGCTTGTCAGTGTCAGCCCAGGAGTCCGATAGGTAAGCCTCGCCTGTGCCAGCGCGAATATTGGCAAATGCATAGAGCACGTGAGTCAGTCGCTCAACGGGAAGGTCCTGGGGTTGGAAGTTACGACCGTAAATGGCCTGATAGTCTGATTAGCGTGACTTCCTTGGATGTTTGGATGACGTTTTATATGCCCGCCTATCTAAGTAGGTAGGCGGTTATATAAGTATTATCCATCCATGGATGGATATGGTCTGAACTTACCCAGTTCACATAGTATGCCACCGAGCGGTACCCGCCAACATCACGAGATGCAATCTCAGTGCTGTTGGTGCTCAGGGCGGGAATGTAGGCAGCGTTGGCGAGCCAGCTCAGGCCTAGAAGAAAAGGAATGAAAAGCTGCATGATGAAGGAGTGTGTCAAGATGGTTTTTCTTGGTGTCTCGGGCCTGCGAGGTTGAAGGTTGTTGAGTTCGAGGATGAGGGGAATGATCTCACTATTTGTAGTCGACGTTGTCAAACAAATGGTTTCCTCCGCGGAGTATTGAGATGTCGGAGAATAGTAATTGTCCATTCAGTCCGTTTGCCTACAATACAGATAGGCAGTAGGTACCCTGCTACCTAGAGGGTGACTTGACTGATACCACCTCGCTTCAGCCTTGATGTCGGAGGAATCAATGCAGTTCTACGATTGTTACATTCAGCAAGTTAGAAAATCGGCGATTCACATGGCGAATATGAGGATTATGTGTTTCCTATAGAGATTGGCGGCGGGCTGAGCAGCGCCACAGTCATCCTCTCCACACTGTGAAGATTCTAATATGATATCTACTTTGTACTAAGGGTGTCTTTGCTAGGTAGATCTGCATGCCCATGCCACCCAAGTGTAACATTCTGAAATTGCGGGTTGATCCTTTTGTGACAATGCGACTATCTGTCCTCGTGGGGGTTAAAGATTCCCCGGGTAATCAGCTAGGAAGACTCCTGCGGATGGGTGACATTGTCATATGAAATCCATTACTCATACACAGTCAGTATGGAGGAATTCGGTCCGGGACATTTCGAGCTGTTCGCATCCAGGAGCATTATCTTTGGGCGCTGCAGCATCCTCCCCTCGTCCTGGATACGAGTCCTACAGTAAACCCCATCTTAATGAATGTAACTGAGTGATGATATCAAGCAAATAAACCGGTTTATAGTATTTAAAGTTATGATTTAGGGTCGAAAGGATATGCAGCCTGACACATATTAATGTGCCGGGTTGATCGGGCTGCAGGAACGGTCCCTGACGCCAATGTAACACTCAGGCCATGCGACTGGAGCATGTGCCTTGCTGGAACATATCGAGGATAGGTCCAAGAGTTAAGCCACTGAGCTTACGATCTCATGATCGGACCAAGATCGGGCCAAGAGGGAGTTCCTCACGTGGCTTGGTTTTATACATCTGGTCCTTTTGCGATTTTGGGATTGTTCAGATGTGACCGAGTGTAGATCGCCGATGACTAGTGGTGTTGAGCATTGACTCAGACTTGACTACCAGAGTATCATTGAGCATATGCTAGATTCTTGGGAAAATATCCCCCAAATTGAAAGATACTACATTCAAATGTATGCCTCACGATCACACCGATATTCCCAACATGCGTCGCAACAAGTCCGATGAGGCTCCAACAGCTCCGAACAGCTCCGGTCAAAGTACCTCATCTCACAGTAACTCTCACCTCCCCAACCAAGACAACTCCTTGCTTCAGCCGATCGAGAAACTTGTCCTCGTCAGCAGTTATCTGGGCGGCGGCATCCGGGGCATATATCTTGGCTGCAAATGCCTGGTAGGCAGCCTGATCCGCGAAAGTAAGTTCGGCGTAGGCGTCAAAGTCGAAGTCTGGCTGTCGCCCGCGCAGTATAGTAGCCGGGGTGAAGGCGTTGCGTGCGGTGGAGTCATCCGGGGGATTTCAACTGTAGTGCGGGCGATATAGTTCCGATGATGAGAAAGAGGGAAATCCCCGCCAGCTAGCTTCTTGACGAGCTTAACGTGTGCCTCGTAGTACTTCTTGAATTCTTCCGGTGATAGGCGAGGGTTGCGGTAAAGAAAGACTAACACCTTGACAGGCATTTTGGGATCGCAAACGGTGGTAGATAAACTTAATTGAGAGTCTGGTTCGAATATGCCGGGTTATTTCGAATGTTAAATGATTGAAGATTGAAATATACTAGAATGAACCGGTTATCTCTCGGGGGGTTTTACTTCGGTCCTTACTTCGTACCTTAGAAGCAGTGCAACGTGGAATATGCGGGGGAACATGGCGTAGTATTTTCTAAAATTCACGGACTTGTGTAAGATGTAATTCCTCGGTTCTATTTCCATTTTCGATAATTGATCAAGTGCTCCGGATGATATGGCTGAAGCTGTCATCGAATGGTTCATTTATGCTTTGAAGCTGAGATTCAAACCCATCTGTGATCTTAAAGCTAAGACCTCTCCCTATTTTGCTCTCTAAGTCATGCTCTTGGAATTGATGGAGGTCCGGACTCGAGAGGGTCCATTGTTGTCAAGACCAATGAGCGGATATACAAATCCGTCGCCTTGACCTACCAAACGACAAGGGACATATAGTCCTCATAAGGTATGTTGGAAGATGTCAGCCGTTGATGACGACGTCTCTATTACTGTAGTGCCTTCCCTCCAAGAAGGAGAACTCGAAGGGGCACAGTGTTTATGCGATATCATACCAGTTTGACAGAGGGCCTTTCTGGTTCCTCGCATGGCAGTTCTCTATGCTGGAGGTGGGGCTTAAAGAAGCATATACGCAGGGAAGGCAAGAAATCAGGACTCAAGGCTAGGTCTATCAACCGTGTTCGTGTGAAACAAATGAATTAAAGAGAAAAGGACGAAATCTAAGAGCATATAATCGACATAAGAAAAATGGGGTTTATGTGAACAGTAGGGTATAATCGAAACGAAAATGCAAATAAAGTCATAACCATTTAACGCTGTGCAAAAGGACTTTTCCATGGCCAACAGAATTAGGGGTATTGGTTGGCGATTAACAAATGAGAGAATCATGAGGTCCACATCTCGTATAACTCACCGGCTGGCTCTCACAGCGCTCAACCTTTCCGAGTACTCCGGCGGGGCAAGGCCCACGTCAACCACATCACTACGAGTGTGGGTAGAAAAATCGGTGGGAGAGGTCACATTGCGTGGGTGGAAGAACTCTTCCAGCTCTTGCTGTGTGACAGTAACACCGAGTGTGGTTTTTATGGGTTCCGCACACTTTGCTTGGCTTGTGAACTGGACTGGGAGACGGAGGGAGATTGTCGGTGTCATGAGGTTGGCTGCCGGGGTGTGGTATGTCAAGCAGAGATCGAGGGCGTAGACGCGAGACATCAAGCAGGAGTGGAAAGTCGGGACGAAGGCTTTCGACTTCGGCAACGTGACCGGGACAACGACTGATGCGGTGTAATAGGTATCTCCGGAGAATGCCGAGGATGGGCCAGTTGATGAATTGGATGATGATGATGAGTCGGTGGAGTCGCGGCGCATCGAGTCGGCGGCTGACGATTGCTTTGTCCACTGGGCCGATGCGACACACATAGTCATTAGAGGTACGCTTTCTGTGTAGAGGCCACATCCAATATGTGCGAAGGGCATGCCGGTCGTGGAAGGGAAGTCTTCCCATGGGGCTGCACTGAAGAATGTGTTGGCACGCAGTTTGCTGGTCATTGTTCCAAGTGGGGGAGGTTGCTCGTCGCCGACTGGATCGAATCGCAGGTTCACTGTAGCCACAGTGCTCACGGTATCAGTTGGCTCGCCGGCTGGAGGAAGCAACTGAATGGGTTTGGGCTGGGATGATGAAGCAACAATCCGTCCCAATTTGCCTCGCAACGTTCCGCGCTTGACACTCTTCTCTTTGCGCGTGCAGAGAGATGGGCTCCCGGAAATTTCAACGGGGGGTTCTTCTTCGACAGTTGGGATGATCCGGACTTTCTTGGCAATGGCGGCGATGGCCACGAATCCATGGCCGGTGAGTTGTTTCTGAAGTACAGATGCTCGAACCGTGTAGGCAATCTGGGACATGCTGGGTGCCATGTCATCTAGTAATGTCTTGCCATTGCTGGCAAGGATGGGATCACCCAATGTTGGCGGAAGCATAGTGTGGGATCGTTGAATGTGAGCATTCTTCTTGGCGTGGGTGCAGACCTGGGGTAGTAGGCAGTCCGGGACGACGAATGTGAAGGGGTATTCATATGATCGGCCACTCTCTAGCACTCGAGGGGTCGGATATTCCATCTCGTCAATAGGCTGGCGCAGCTTGAGGAACATTTGTTGTGATCCCGTGCGGCCGGGGCAAGATGCCCGTTCTACTGTAGTTCGAGATACACCTTTTTTATTAAGGAATTAGCATTGTCTATAGGCCGACTTTGAATGGGAAGTACCTTCAAAAGCAATCTCAATTTCATCAAATCGTGTCTCATGGTCAACGGTGACAGTTATGCTGCCATCAATACTCTCTCCTGTGGTATAAGAGTTGACATGCCCTGGCTTTTGTCCTGCAAGATGTATCTCGATCTTCGGCTGTGATCGTCGGGTCCAAGCATCTAGCTTGTCTGAGCCAGAACTGATGATTGAAGTTGCCGTCGACATTGTTCCACAGGGAATGCAAAGACAATATAAAGACCCGTCCTACAGAGAACCGTAGGAATAGTATGGCAGCCGACAACGTCAAAATCAGGAGAAGATGGAGTATCATAAAGGAAAAAGATAGAATAGGGACCAGATCAGATTGTTCTTAAAAAGAAAAAAAGAAAAAAAAAGTAGTAAACGGTGGAGCCGTTGACAACCGCAATGGAGTCACAACACCAAGTGTGGAGGAACCCTAACAAGCAATGTGAACAAGGTTTCAGATTGCCTCATCGGATATCAAGGTTCTTAGAAATCAAGGAGTGACTCACAGCCTTGTCATGTACAAGGCGCATCTATATTATACTTCGACCATGATCATCATCATCCACATGTCCCTAAATCTAGAAACTGAGCAACCGTATACAGTACAGTATAGGGAAAGCCCAGCCAGAGAGTCATCGGAGTTGAGAGAGTGATTGGTCGGACGCGAGGATCCGTTCTGATCATGCACGCCCTTGGATTGACATTCCGCTTGGCCAAAGTGCATAAAACAGACCTCAGTTCAAGGTCGCACATGATATTCATTGGTAGATGCGCAGACGGCTTTGAAGGGCGTGTCTCTAGAGATGCGCTTTTCTTCTTTCCCAGGTCTTCCAGTTCTTTCAGACCTTGTGCACATTCTCAAACTCAAGCAGTCGACTTCAACGTAAGACAAACTCCATGGGTCAAGGGGGAGAAGTGGAGCGCGCCTTACTCCGACATGCACGCCCTTTGGACTCCACCCGTCCACATTCCCCCCCCAGAGCGCCCGAGCTTCTGCCGTGCTCGTAAAGGTGGCCAATCATCGTGCTGTGCCGTGGAAATCTGTAAATCTGTAAATCTGTTCATCATGACTGAGGTCGATTTCAAAGCAATATCCCGTTGACTTGCATTCTGCGTTTGTAACGCTCTTTGGTCATATTTGAGGACCTTCAGGTTTCCAATATCAATCACATGGACATGAATTTTCCCGCGGAAAAGAAATGGGACCCGGGCCTAGTTTCGGCCCCAGAGATTTCCGGCCATAACCGAGAGAAATTTTGGTATCCCGAGTCGTCGTCTTTTCCTTCTGTGCCGGAGTGTCGGAGTGTCGGAGTAAACCGAAGAACTTGGATGGCGCAATTCGATTTCGGTGTCCAAAGTAGAAGTTGCAGGGAGTCGGCAGACCGATCATCAGGTGATCCTGGTTGGTCGGAAAAGTTGCGCTTTTCATATATATATTTCAAATGACACATTTAAATATCAGGTTCTCTTGAACATAACTAATATCGTCATTGAGATAGATCAGATTATTGAGGATCAACAAGCATGTAGTTGGTTATTCTCACATCAATTGATGTTAAAAGATCCATAGGAACATTTACGTTTCCCGTGTAGTCTATATTACATAGCTACACCAATAAGGGAAGAACCCAAGATAATGAACAGTTTAACAGAAACATTTGGAATGAATTTGTTTTCATTTCAGACTTAGAATATATATAAAAGCTTTACAAGGTTGTCCCGACTGATAAATTACGACGGAGACCCGTGGTGCATTGCGGATCAAATCGTACTCAAAAAGCGTCGACGCGTTTTCACGCTTCTTCTTGTCTCGTACAAGCCAGCACTAAAAGTGACCGGCTGCATCCAGCTCAAGATTAGCCGAGGGGGAACGGCAGACCGAGCGAGGCATGAGACATCATGGAAGGGTCTACGCGGCTGAAGATAGCCAGAGGAAATGGGAGGTTTATGTAGTGCCTTCACAAGGCAATCAGCTTCGATCGAAAATTAGTCGCGGTTCAAAGCCGCACAATCGTCATCCATTAACAAAGAGGTAGGTATCTGAAGCCCGTACAGGACAGCAAGGAACGCCAGCGGACGCCGCAACCAATCAGAAATCAATACGCCACCCTTGTTCGCATATCCTGGAAAATGTTAGTGGATTGACAAATACACGCCGGTGAACATCTGCAGACTTACCGAAATTTTGCGCTCGATCTCGCGAACGGATCGATCGAGTTCGCCCGCAATCATCAACTTCGTATCATTAGGCAGCAGGAGATACATTTCGCAAAGATCCCCATCAATAACACCCTTCACAGGGGCATAGTAACCGCGGTACATCAAATGGTCTCGTCCAGCCAGAGGGGGTTGCTGGGAAGCAAGCTGTGTCTCCAAAAGCTGGAAGAAATCGACATCCTCACGGCTGGCAAAGGGAACAAACATTCCGATTGTGCCTTGGAAGCCAGTCCAGACCACAATGTCGCGGCCTCCAGCGACTAATTGAGTCTTGTGCAGACTAGTGGGAATATCCTGCGCGTAGAAGTGAACCATCAATTCGAGGCGGTGCGGAGTCCCATGGAGATAACCCTTTTCATGAATGAGGTGCGCCCCAGATCCATCCTCGTCGGCCTGTTCGGAGACCTTACTAGGGCAACGGACCAGCCACAGGTTTCCGAACTTGTCACCACCAGCAGTCGTCTCGTAATCAACCATAGTTGTGCTCGATGTCCATCGCGCGATGGAATCATCCGCGAACGGAATCAAGACATTGTCCTGGTACTTGTAGACAACGTAGGTGACACTCTCGCGGACGTCGCTGACAATGATTCGACTGCCTTGAGTCTGTAGGCCCACGATGGTCTTTGGGACCACCGGTGCTTGACATTTCCGCAGTAGTTGCTTCATGCCAAGGTCGTACACACGAAGAATGGGGCCGATGCCTGCCAAGAGGCGGCCTTGGAAGCCAAGAAGAGCGAGAGGAGGCTCATCAACTTGGGTCTTGTGGATGAACTCCAACTCACGACCATCTTCCTGGAACCGATAGATATGGATGAAACCACAAGAGGACGAGGGAGGGCTGACGGTCATATCCTTGGCGGTCCCCACAACCAAGAAAGTTTCATCATCTTGACTAGAGAAAGGTACCGCGGCAAGGCTGACTGCTGCCTCGTTATCTTCAAGATCAAGATTGAAGATCACGGATTTGGTGGTGATTGGTTCCACAACCTGGATACATGATGCCCAGTGGCCAGTGGCTCGGGGATATCCAAAGTCTGCGGGGGGGAGGTCTGTAGCCTCGCCATTCTGAGCTTGAGAATCATCAATCAGTCGCTGCCGGGTGGCAGGAGATAGGACATTGTTGTCAGATTCAATGACGTAGAAGAGGGGTTGTTCGGGATGCTTCACAAAGCGTCGAGGAGTGTAAGAGAGAGGGATGGACTCTTGGAGCATGTTGTTGTCCAATTTTTCGACAGTGAAGATCCTATTTAGAGTTAGTACCAGTCCAGAACGATTGGCAGTCTCAACGTGGTATAAGAAGTGGTTGATCTCAGCAGGAACAATTGGAAATTTTAATAGTTTCATCCACATAAAAGTTCGGATTGATTTTCTCATCATATGATCGGGGAGTGCTTTGGGGAAATTTGAAGATGGGATAAATCACATACCGTAGACTGCGGCCTTGAATGCCGATCATGCCCTCCACGCATTGCTCACTGGAGAAATTCCATCCCCATTCTAGTCCGACGTAGTCCAGAGGTGTGAGCATGAAGCTCTTGGTTTGGACGTCAGAGTATCCCAGCCAGGGACGGGTGCTGAGCGCGAGAACAGCGGTTTGGCCCTTGACGGACACCTGGGATAGTTTCACAGGCTTGGCACCAATGAAGCGAGTTCGAGTGTCCGAAAGCTCACCGGTCACCTCGTCCAACACAGTACGAAGGTAGACACCAGAGTAAAGACCGATGTGGAGATAAAGAGTGGTGCCTCCCGAGCTCGAGTCAGCCATGGCCATAATTTGGAGGGCAGATGGTGCAGATGTCAATGCTTGAACTGATTTGTTCTCGAGAGTCGAGTCTGGATCCAAGCTGAGAATGCGGACGGTAGAGTCATCACATCCAACAGCCAGGAACGAACTTCGCATGCGGCCCTCGGGAACCTCTCCCATGCTCAATGAGGTGACAGTACCAGACATCTGTCGTCGCTCGTCATACTCCGCTAGTGTTCCGTCTGCGTCCATTTCAAAGTAGACAATTTCACCAGAGCTGAGTGCGACTGCAACTTGACGTTCATTCGCAGATGCTGCAACGATAGACCGATGCTGTGGAGCGGGCCATTCATTGACTCGCTGATCTGCAAGGATATGACGAATGCCACGAGGGTGAACTTGGACCAAAGAATCCTCACCAAGTTGTTGCACTGCCAGAGTTGGAGCCGACGAAAGGAATCCTGTGTCTGAAACTTCTTCGACAATTTCGCCGATGCTCAGGACTAGAGTACCATTTGCAAAGGAGAGAATGATGTATGTGTGAAACTCATCGCCTCGCGTCAATTTGGTTGTCCATACAGCCGAAGGCACCTGTTGAAGGTCCGACTCCACGATCTCCGAAACTTCAAGTCCGTGCTTCAGAGTCCGGAAAGTGCTTCGCGCCCCGGAGCCACAGATCGTGTAGATTTGAGGTGCGTCATCCTCACTCAGATTGAGGATCTTGCTGTCAATCAGAGGGCTCAAAGAGTTCATGCTTTCCATGAGGTTCACATTTTCAGCGCCTCGAGGATGGAAGTAGATCGGCGGTAAGGGCACAGAAGGATCAGCCGAGAATGAGTCGCTAGAGAAGAAGGCCTCGCTAGGATCGTCACCAAGCTTTTCGAATTGGTAGAAATTGTGATTTCCAGATTCGCTGGCAGCATAGAGGAAACCGCTCTTCAGGATCAGCAGGTTCGTCGATACAGGAATCGTATCAAAGTATTTGATCGTCAGTCGCTTCACTTCTCCGGTGGGTTTGCCCTGCTTGTCTTCGACCATTTCCAGGTTCAACTTGAACAGATCACCATCCTCTGTTTGGAGAAGGAAGAAGAAAGCACCTCTCATTTTGTGCATGACTCCCGAGACAATCGACCGCTTGCGCTCAGGATTTTCGGTGGCCCCGCTGCGTCGCGGGATAGGCACACGGAACGCACCTTGGTTAGAGTGGCGGTAGGTAACGTTATCCTCCGCGCATACCAAGACACCACTGGGACCATCATCTCCTCCGGGTACCTGGAAGAGCATGGATGCTGTGCGGTCGACAGGGTCAGACCACTTGCGGACAACGTGGTTCAAACCGAGATCAAGCTCATAGTACACCAAGACCTTCTCGATTTCTTCATACGCTTGACCGGTGGGATCCTGGTCAGCTTCCGAGTAGTCCACCTCGAGAGCAGCGAAAACGGGGTTGTCGTAGCCAACGTCCAAGCATATCATGGCGAATACCAAGTTCTGGGGCTTGTGGGCTTCCAGTGGTGAGGAAATGGTAAGTTCTGCCTGCGAGTTGCGATTGAGAACATAGACCAGCTTGTTCTTTTCCACAGAAGCAATCAGACACGCACGTCCCTTTGGATCTACCGCGAGGTATTGACCCGGCACGACGCGGCGAACTCCAGACTTTCCAAATGTCTCCATATGGATGCGATTGAAGCGGTTCTGGGATGGAACATATTCAACGATCGTGATGCGACCCGAGTCGGAGCCGATGATGATGTAATCTATTGGAATCACTCAGCACAGTCCGTTGATAATAAAGCATTGCGAGTATCAACGTCGCTGTCCAGGGCAGGTCTGAACCCTCCTTCAAAGGGTCAGTTCGTAAGAGGACCGTGCTGCCCGGGAAGCTTGGAGAATCACTAAGTTGTACTCGTAAAGGGGCAGACGAAGGGTGTAAAAAAAAAAAGCGACGTACCTTTACTGCTTCCAGCTACGCGGAAAGCTGCGAGGGAGCGAATGATGCCGAAAACATCCTGAGAGAAGAGTGGTGTGATCTTGCCCTGTGCCGGGTCAGGCCGATGGATGGTCAATTTCGAGCCTGACGCGGTGACGATCTGCTGGTCCCTGGTACCTGCAAATTGGCCCAAAATAGCCTGTGTGATGGCAGTTGGGGGCTGAATCGTCAGGGAGTACATAAACATGTGCGATGTGGTAGCCATGGTGGGCGACTAGGTATCGGTTTCCCGGTACCACACAGAAAAGGTAGAAGCTTTGTACATGCAATTGCAAGTCAGGGGGTATGAATATTACATCAGTCCCATCCCTGCTGGGTGGAGTTAAAAAGAGAAACTCCTCAAGACCACTTTCCACGGATAAAGAGAGGTGTAGCCGTGTGATCAAACTCGAGGAGGTGAGGAAGAGAAAATATTCCTTGCCGTGTGGGAGCTTCCACTAGCGCGTATTGCACGTGACTCATGTTTCGACCGCCTTCCACGCCGCGCTGATTGATGCAAGGCAGATCGCCTCCGCATAACGGCTTCACTGACTCCCCTCTATCTCATTTCATCTCACTTTCGCAGTTTTCATCCATATCACAGCAGTTCGCTTGATCAGACGTTTGATCCGCCCGTTAATAGTCTCAGGGATTTACCCTTCATCATTGGTCTACCTCCCAATCATCACCCCACTTCCTCTGCAATCATCATACATCCGTTAGCCATGGCCGACGAAACGGCCACCACGGAGCAGGCGCCCATTACCTTCACTGTCAAGTCATCCACAGATGCCAAATATACCCTGACCCTTCCCCTCACCACTCTGGTGTCAGATCTCAAGCAAAAGCTCTCAAGCCCCGAATATGCCGATACCCCCGCAGAACGTCAGCGATTGATCTACTCGGGTAGAGTTCTGAAGGATACAGAGACACTGGAGGCCTACAAGATTAAGGATGGCCACACTATTCATCTCGTAAAGAGTGCTGCAAGCAACCAGCAGCGCCAGAACACAGCTGCTCAGCCCAGCTCAGCCGCTGCGGGAGCTGGAGCAACCCCAAGCCCGGCTGCAGCTGGTGTCCCAACCAATCTTGCGGCCGGTACTGGCAACAACCCTCTTGCTGGCTTGACCGGTGCACGATATGCCGGATTCGCCCAGCTTCCTGGTGCGGGTCTTTTCGGCCCTGATGGTGGGGTAAGTGACCTATTATGGGGGATGGAAGTAGTTTCATAATGCCTCCAACAGATAGCTAACATTCTTTGTCCACTTAGATGGGTCCTCCGCCAGATACCGAATCAATGCTCAACATGCTCGAAAATCCTCAATTCCAATCGAGCATCAACGAAGCCTTGCAGAACCCCGCTATGATCGACATGATGATCCAGCAGAACCCCATGCTCCGCGACATGGGACCCGGAGTCCGGCAGATGATGGAAAGCCCAGAGTTCCGCCGCATGTTGACCGATCCGAGCTCGATTCGACAGATGATGCAGATGCAACGGGCTATGGGAATGGGTGGCGGACCTGGTGGCGGCGATAATGCATTCCCTGCCCCGGGGGTGACGAACACGACCCCAGGTTCCGAGCAACAGAACGCGCAAACAAATCCATTCGGGCAGCAAAATCCACTTGGAAACACAAACCCTTTCGGTGCCCTATTCGGAGCTAACCCGTTCGGAGCTCCGGCCCAACCTTCTGCCACTCCGGGCGCCACTCAGCCCGGCGGTGCAGCAGGTGCAGACTCTACGGACCGATCAACATCTGCCGAGGGTCAGACCCCTCAAGCTGCTCAGAACCCCTTCGCATCTCTCCTAAACCCGGCCATGTTCGGCAACGCTGGGCAAGCCGGCCAGGGAGGTATGAACCCTTTCAATCCTCAGCAGAATCCGTTCCTACGTGATCCGGCGCTACTTTCACAGATGATGCAGGGAATGGGTGGACAGGGCGCAGAAGGTGGAGCCGCTGGTGCAAACCCTCTAGCCGCTCTACTTGGGGGAGGTGGTCTTGGTGGTTTCGGAGGTGGCTTCGGCGCCCCACAGCCTACAGACACCCGTCCCCCGGAGGATAGGTACGCCGATCAGTTGCGGCAGTTGAACGATATGGGATTCTTTGAGTTCGAGCGGAACATTGAAGCCCTGCGTCGCGCAGGCGGCAGTGTTCAGGGAGCGGTGGAATACCTCCTCAGCCACCCATGATAACCTCTGGGCTGTTTTTCATTTTCTTTCCAGCACAGCCTTGCGATTACTTTTCTCATGTATTCAACTTCTATTGATTTTGCGAGGTGATGAAAGGCTCCCTCGGTACTTATGACTTTTCATTCCCCTTTTAGCATGCTCATCTCCAGTGTGATCCTTAGCTAGTTTTCCGGATATCTCATCACTCCAGAGCTCATAATAGCATCGGATGATTTCTAATTGATGTTTCTTTCATGCTTGAGATCGCGCGCCAATCTTTATAAAACTTGAATCCAGCCTCAGCCGCATAGCACAGAGTTGGTGTTATACCAAACCAGGGAAAAGGAACACAGACGTTACATCTTGAATAAAATATGTACACAGTAGCATCGAGATGCCTTTGTCTCTGGAGGATCGCGTACATACTTCCAAGGCTGTTTTCCCGGGGAATAGCATGTTTGGTCATTGTATAGCTAGAAATTTGCTGTCGCACTGCAAGATCTAGAGAAGAGTTCGTCGAAACTAGTTCGAAGAAGTTTTTATATCTACGACAGATGGATCCTCCTGCCAGAGCCACCAAGAGCAACGTTGACCAAGGGAGGAGTTAGGTCATTTCCTAGGTAGTATGTATGACTTCTAATCAAGAAAGGAAAGGCAATGATTCTGTCATGTGGGGGTATAAGGTCTAAAAGGCCGGGCAATCGATGAAGTTGCCAAGTTCATCCTTGCCAAAGCCGTGTACTTGGTTAGTAGGGTATTAGGGTATGATGCTATATAGTTATATATCGCACAGTGAATCTACTAGGATTGTTCCAATTCTTGTACCTGCCCCTTGAGTAGTTGAGGAGACAAGTGTCTTACAAGATCTACAAGCATCGGTTAGGATATATACGAATCTGACCATCCTTTTTTTAGTGCCTTTTGTCCATCTATCGATCTGGTCCCCTCCAGGGCTGTTCTGCGCGTGGCATTCTGATTAGGTAATCCGGGGCCACGCTGGAGGCCAGGGACAGCGCGAAGCTCACTGTTACAAGCTCACAGTTGCTCAAACTCCTTTCTCGACACACTTATATCACTGTGGCATTAAGTGCCAGTTTCATTCGTTACTTACCTGTTCTGCGGCAGGTTCCTGGCGAGCTGAAGCAATCTGGTGATCCTTCGCAATCTATCATCCAACAAGCGCATCCGACATCAAGTCCACCGTCGAACTGTCCATCGATCCTCTCGACAAAGAACCGCCTGAACGAGATACTGCCGACAACGGTAGTCATTCTTGGCTCACTCTGCTCAATCAACCTTTGCGGATCGACACACCGTAACCCACCGACGTACAACCCTCCATACTTTGTGTACATGCTGGGGCGATAGCTACCCGTTCACTCTGGGTCGAGGACAAAGGAGATCCCTTTACATCTGTTGAACATGGCCTTCGCTCAGTTCTGTTCTCGCCAGTGGGCACTGTGGCTGCTGCTGCTCGTGTCCTGTGCTGGCGCATTCTACATCCCTGGTAAGTACGAATGTGTATTTTGGTTGGACTAAACATGTGATGCTTACCACTTTCCCTCCCGCTAGGATACTCGGTTACCCGATATAATGACGGTGATCCGATCCCTCTTCTGGTAAACAAAATCTTCTCCGATCACACCCAACTGCAGTATGCGTATTTCGACCTGCCTTTCGTCTGCCCACCGAGCGGCAAAAAGCATGGCGGCTCACCGTTTGGATCTGGCCAAAGTATCTCGCTCAATATTGGCGAGGTACTGCGTGGCGACCGAATCATGACCTCCGACTTCGAAGTTACGATGGGGAAGGATGTTGAGTGCCAGTCGCTCTGCACCCGTGAGGTTAGTCGGTCAGATGTGAAATGGGCTCGTCAACTCGTCAAGGAGGGATACGTGATTGAATGGATTGCCGATAACCTGCCAGGAGCCACGAGCTTTGTAACAGTGGATCGCAGCCGCAAGTATTACGCTTCTGGATTCAAGCTTGGCTATCGAGATATCTCTCCAATCACCGGACAGCATCGGTACTTCATCAACAACCACTTCACGATCGTCATCCGCTGGCGGAGCGTACCGGAAGGAGGGAAGGTGGTCGTAGGTTTTGAGGTGTACCCAAAAAGTATTACCGCCGAGGACCGCCAGGAAAATGGATGCCCCAAGGCTGTCCATAATAACAACGAAGGACTGGGGTTGTATATCGCGCCCAACCTTTCGCGAATGCAAGAAAAATACTCCGGACTGTCATATATCCCAGATGATGATGACGATGACGACGGAGCCACACTGAAGGTCCCTTACACCTACTCTGTCTACTTCCGGGAGGAACCTAACGTTGAATGGGCCAACCGCTGGGATTTATACTTTACCAACCAAGGCGAAAGTTCGATAACGCACTGGCTGGCGATTATCAACTCGTTGACAATTTGCACCGTGCTGGGAGTAACCGTGTTCGTCATCTGGAGCCGCACAGTGCAAGGCGACCTTAAGGGTCGCGGCGATGGTGCTATGGACGACCGGAAGATGAAGGGCCAATCTCGACGCCGGAATCGCAAGTCCGGCGAGAAGAAGGGCGAGGGGCTTCTGGACGATAGCGCGGACGTGGAGCGCGATGCGGACTATTCATCGGACGATGAGGCTCTCGAAGATACAAGTGGTTGGAAGCTTCTCCATGGGGATGTGTTCCGTGTCCCCGCTTATAGTGGTCTTCTTGCCCCCTTGGTTGGGTCGGGAATGCAGTTGTTATTCATGGCTTCAGGCTTGCTCTTGCTCAGCTGCCTGGGAGTCTTGAACCCAAGCTTCCGTGGTGGCTTTGTTAGTGTCGGCATGGGGCTGTTCGTCTTCGCCGGCCTTTTCTCCGGTTATTTTTCAGGAAGACTTTACCAGACCTTTGGCGGAACTGCTTGGCGCAAGAACACGCTAATTGTGCGTATCCTGCTCCAATTATTCATGTGCTATGCTAATCCATCATTCTAGACCGCTTTGCTCTTCCCTGGCCTGGCATTCTGCCTCGTGTTGATTCTGAACTTGTTTGTCTGGGCCCAAGCGTCTAGTACGGCAATTCCCTTCAGCACTCTGATCGGCCTTCTTGCACTCTGGCTCCTCATCCAAGTTCCGCTGGTGTACATTGGCAGCTGGGTCGGCTATGTGCGTGCGACACCATGGGAGCACCCTCTGAAGACGAATGCGATTGCCCGCCAAGTTCCACCCCAGCCCTGGTATCTCCGCAGCCCTCTCGGGCCTGTGGTAACTGGCGTCATTCCATTTGCGGTTCTCTTTATCGAGCTGTTATTCCTTTTCAAGAACCTGTGGCAAGACAAGTCTGGCTATTACTATGTCTTCGGCTTCCTGAGTGTTGTCTCGACTGTGCTGATTATCACCGTCGTTGAGGTGACCGTAATCGCAACATACAGTCAGCTTTGCTCTGAGGTAAGATTGCCCTCAGTTTCAACTATGAATCGCCATACTGACTCCCTTAGAATTATCATTGGTGGTGGCAGAGCTTCCTCACCGGCGGCAGCAGCGCTTTTTGGATCTTTGCCTACTGCATCTGGTATTACCTGTTCAAGCTCCACATCTCCGGGTTCGTGTCAAGCTTGCTATTCTTCAGCTACAGCTTCCTCGCTTGCGCCGTGTATGGCCTCTTAACCGGAACCGTTGGTTTCTTGGCCGCTTATGCCTTCGTCCGCCGAGTTTATAGGTAAGACCGCACCATTCAATTTGGTAGGCAACGCGCTAATCTTGAGAATTACACAGTGCCATCAAGGTTGATTAATTGTTGACACAACTACACCATTCTTTTCTTTGACTTCTTCAATCCAGAGACTCGTTATCTCCTCAACATCTACCTTTTCATGACCCGATCTGCGATAAGCATAGGTGAAGTCTTCTACCACCACGGCGTATAGTGTTCTATTTTCTGCATTTTCTGCCCGTCCGAATTTTTGAGCCTTTGATTCCCACGTCTATGTTGAACACAAGCCACAGATTTTCCTTGTTTCTTGTCTGTGCCCAGTAAACCAGTATCTTCATCTGCCGCTGTGGGGGAGCCTTTCATCTCACGCCAGACTTCTATATTCTGTATACGTCGGCCCAAGGCAACCGAGCTTCCATCACAAATACACGCCCACGTTTTAGTACTAATCAGCTCTAATGTATTGCCATTTCAGTAAAATCAAAGGGCAAAGTTCCACCTATATAGCATCAACGTCCATTGTAAAGCCAACGTATCCTAGGAAAGCCGGCGGGCAAGGGACATGTAAGTGGCCATTGCCTTTCCTCTTTTCCAATTTTTATCAGATGCCCCACCTTTGTATATAAGTTTACGTTGGCATTTGTTTCACTTTTAGATATCTCTCACTAATCGATCAAATATGGCTGACCGGGCATCCCTAGCGCTCCATATGCTGCAGGGCACATCTTTTCTTCAGGCTGCCACGAATACAAGGACCCTACATCGGGGAGATCACATGAAGCTGTAGGTAAACAAATGTGGTACGTCTTTTTCGCATTATATATTCTCGGGTAATTAAGGGGAGTAGAAGCAGGAGAACGCAACTGCCAATTCTGTCCATGAACAAACTGGGACTTTATAGGCCCCACACGTGGTCTGGCCTCAGCTAGATCTCTCAGGCAACGGGCATCTGGCATCGCCGACATGAAGACTGCAGTCAAAAAGAAGCTTCATTCAAGGGTGGAAATCAGTAATGACAGACTTTTTAAACATATGGATAGCCACACCATCCTGGTTGGGTATGCCGTCTACAGTTGCCACCTCGGCCGCAACCGATGTAAAAATTTGAGCAGCGCAGACTCTGTACGTCGAGCCACTGTACCCTCATCATGGGAACATAATTTTCCAAAGCAGGGAGTGATTCGTACATCATAGTCCTCGTGACTAAACTCATCTTCAAAAGAAAAAGCAACCTACTCTATGTCTCGGGAAAAAGATGCCAACCAAAGCATGCACACCTAATTACGCTAGAGGATATGACTATGTACATCATAAGTCTATATCGGGTGAAACCATCCCGTGTCGAGTTGGAAATCTGTACGTCGATGTAGACGTGGCCATGTGGAGCACGTCGGACATATAGCAATCCCTGTGCATAGAAACGCAAGTACCTATGCTAAGAAACAGCGGTGACTGCGTTTTGCCTCCGAAGTATATACCAATTGTAAATCCGGGGATGATCTTAGACCGCTCCTCATGGCGTGCTCGGAAAGGGGGATTGCTCATTGTGGAGCTATGATACATTAGATTCCCTCTCCTTGTTTCATCCTTGTTTCTTAACAAGAATAGTGAGAAGGAATGACCGAAGAAATGGTAGAGGCAAAAAAAAAGAACCAAAAAGAAAGCATTCCACCGGCGGGCTCCTCCGTCGCTATCTTGGATTCTCACGTCGTCTCTTTTTCCTCCCCGGTAGTGCCAAATAATGCAGTCTGATTGGCTGTTGAGATAAGCAAGTGGAACCTCAGCCCCTAAGCCTCGCCTCTAACCATGTTGGGTCATCCCAGGAGAAATAGAACTAGATTGATTGGCTGGTAAAACAATGACACGATCTTGTGGAGCCCAAGGTTTGCCTAGTGGTCGGCTTTGGGATGCACTAGTCTAAAACAAGTTAGCGTTTACAGGATCCTGTCACAGCGGAAACGCTGCCATGGACGTGGGCTTTCGATGCCGTTACCCACTCCGGGGTCGAGTGCGCGTGTGAACTGCACTGAAGCTAGACTTTGTATTAAATCCCCCGACATTGGCATGATATCATTTTATCGCAATTATTAGTTTTAAGGGGGTGAGGTTAGTGGTGGTTTTACATGCACGGTTGGTATTACGGTGGTATTGTGACTTTCTCAATGTGACAAATGCAACACCTGGACCACACGCGACCCCTATAGTGCCTGTAAAGTGGCGACTCACTCGGCACTTGCCCCGATGGGATCCCATTACCTACAATTGATAAAATTCACCGGTCTTGTGACTAGATATTTGCATTCGCAAGCTGATTATTGCCAAGAGAGATAAGGAAATGTCCAATTGCAGCTAGGGACCTCGGGAGAGAATTGTAGTTTATGTACTTCGTAAAGGTACACAGTAGCACTCGGAATTATCTACTTCGGTATTATATTACAATACAGGTTCTTCCGAACAATCACACCATCGATGGCTCGAATGATTCCATCTTCCTTGCGGGGGAGTACGTCAGTACCGGATCACTTCCCCTGATCTCCGTTGCAGGCGGGAACTATTTCGTACTAATCGATTTAGGATACTACAGAATATACAGCATTCTACAGGGTTTATGGTCAAATGAGAATGAGGAGATACGTATGATCTTCATTGTGTATCGGCAAAATATTACATTAAATACGCAGCCTTTTCCGTCTTGGCCTTCATGTGTTCCCTTTTTTAGCCCCCGATTCTCTGGAATTACCTCTTTTTTTCCATCTTTGGGTCCTTTTTGTCCTTTTTTTTTTCATACTTGTTTTTTTTTTTTTTTTTTTTTTTTTTCCTCCTTTTTTTTTACTTTCTCCTTTTGTTCCCCACATTCTCCCTCAACTTCATATATCACCCGCTCTCCCTCTCTTTCTTCTTTTCTTTCTTTCTTTCTTCTTCATAATTTAGTCTCTTTTTTTTAGTTCTAACTTCCTATCTACATTGGCCGTCCATTAAACCAAGTATTCATCATGGCCACCAAGAAGCCCAATATCCTTTACATCATGGCAGACCAAATGGCTGCGCCCTTGTTGTCCTTGCACGACAAGAACTCCCCAATTAAGACCCCTAATCTAGACCGTCTCGCCGAAGGAGGCGTGGTCTTCGACTCAGCTTACTGCAACTCACCACTGTGTGCTCCCTCACGCTTCGTTATGGTCAGTGGCCAACTGCCCTCCAAAATTGGAGCCTATGATAACGCGGCGGACCTGCCCGCTGACACCCCCACATATGCCCACTATTTGCGGCGGGAGGGATACCACACAGCCTTGGCCGGAAAGATGCACTTCTGTGGCCCGGACCAGCTTCATGGCTATGAGCAACGTCTGACAAGTGATATTTACCCTGGTGACTACGGCTGGTCTGTCAATTGGGACGAACCTGTATGTCAATTCTAAGAACAACCGTTTGTGATACTATACTAACTGGAATGTAGGACATCCGTGCCGACTGGTATCACAACATGTCTTCCGTGATGGAGGCAGGCCCCGTCGTACGCACCAATCAATTGGATTTTGACGAAGAGGTGATCTACAAGTCAACCCAATACCTGTACGACCATGTTCGGCAGCGCAACGAGCAGCCTTTCTGCTTGACGGTCTCCATGACCCACCCGCATGACCCTTATGCCATGACTAAGGAGTTCTGGGACCTGTACAACGACGTCGAGATCCCGCTGCCTAAGAACGGGGCTATCCCCCACGACCAGCAGGATGCGCACTCGCAGCGCGTGCTGAAGTGTATTGACCTGTTCAATAAGGAGATGCCTGACGAGCGCATCCGTGCCGCTCGTCGTGCGTACTATGCCGCCTGCACCTACGTCGATACCAACGTCGGCAAGCTGCTGCGTGTTCTTGAAAACACCGGCATGGCCGACGACACTATCATTGTTTTCACCGGTGATCACGGTGATATGCTCGGCGAGCGCGGCCTGTGGTACAAGATGACCTGGTTCGAGAACTCGGCTCGTGTTCCTTTCCTTGTGCACGCGCCTAAGCATTTCGCCCCGAAACGCGTGTCTGAAAACGTCTCCACTATGGACCTCCTCCCTACATTCGCCGAATTGGCAGGCGCGAAACTCATTTCCGAGCTTCCCCTTGATGGTGTTTCCCTCGTGCCGTACTTGACCGGCGGCGAAGGTCTCCGCACCGATACTGTCTACGGCGAGTACATGGGAGAGGGCACCCAGGCTCCTCTCATGATGATCCGTCGCGGCCGCTGGAAGTTCATCTACTCGACGATCGACCCTCCTATGCTATACGACCTCGTCAATGACCCAGAAGAGAGGACCAACCTCGCAGCTGGCCTGCCTATCCCATCGAGTTCCACCCGCGCAGCCGTAGCGAAGCCCACCAACTTGGCTTCATCAATCAACCTGCCAACTCCCGATGAGACCCCGCACGCATCGCCAATCCCTCAACGTGCCAACATCGCGGACTACCCCTTCCCTTCTAACACTCCCCCTCGCACCCCGAGCCCTGCCAAGGTCCCTCTTGCAGTGCCCAACACCACCGAACCAGCTAAGATACTGGCATTCTTCCTCGAGGAGACCCACGCCCGCTGGGATTTGGAGAAGATCCACCAGGATGTTCTGAGCTCCCAGCGCCGCCGCCGCCTGGTGTACTCCGCTTTGACCCAGGGTACCCAGACCGTCTGGGACTACGAGCCACGTATCGACCCCAGCACCCAGTACGTGCGCAACCAGGGCAAGGGTGCCCTTGACGATGTTGAACTCATCTCACGCTGGCCCCGTGTGCTCCAGCAGGCTGCTGCTGCCCATGGGATGTCTGTATAAATCACCTCAGGTTTTCGTGAATATGCTATTGGCTCGGATATCTGTTGAAAATATTGTACCGGTTGCATTTTCTTTTTCTCTTTCTCTTTCTCTTGCTTTTTCCTGTCGCATTTCAGCATCATCATTCCTGTTGCCTTTTTGCGGCATTTCCGGAATACGCTTATTTCGGGTTTCATTCCTTTTTTTTTGGTGATGTTTGTCTTTTGGATTTCTTTACGTTTGTCACATAGTAAGGCGCGCGCTATACCCGGGACTCATTTTCCCCAATTTGCATCTTTTCATGCGGGACGGTTGTGGCTGCATGGATTATTTTGTATATAGTTGTGCTTTTGGTCCCCCGGGTTGGGTGTCTTACCCTGTACATTGCTGGTTTTTGGATTTATGAGAAGTAGATACAATAGCAATCAGATTGTCAACTGGGATGTTGTACTGTTGTTCCACATTTGCCTGAAGCCGTTTCTTCTAGTATGATAGTCCTGAACAATCCTGGAACTTCATGATTGATTAGACCCTTCTCGCCAATGGCCTGGAATTCGGATGCGCTTGCTTGTCGAGACATCCCAAAATCATTCCTTCAAAACGGCACAAGACAGACCACTGTATATTGAGGGCACCGGATGTAGCTCCCTGTAGCGTTCGTTTCCAGGCAGGGTTGTTAAAGATTCTATGCTCCTTGTATTGATCGTCAGGCAGCCTGGTGAAAAGACATCATTCCTGCAGCAAGTGAATCGCTGGAGACATTCAAGGTAGCCATATTTCATCAATGGCCAGAGGCATATAAGGTTGACTTTCCTACCCTATAGTAGATTCGAGCCCACAGTATCGCTCGTGTGCCCTGAAGAAGGCGGACTTTTAGAGACTGTCTATTGACAGTCACATTTTATTCCTAGAAAAGTATCTACATACATGTAGGTAGACGAACATTAATAAGTATGCCGTTCATAACCTCAAAGAATGACCATCCACAACTTACACAGGCAAATATTCTTACCACAAGCAACTGCTATCAATATTGGATCCCCCTCCCGAGGCATGAAGGCAATGAAATAGGCCACCCTCGCGAGCCTAAAGCCTATTATTTTCAATCCTTATATTCCAGACAGTAGCAGAAGATTGTCTTGTTTCCGTAATAGCACTTGCCCAAAAGCCTGTCCGTTTGGCATTTCTCGGCTGTGGTAAGACAGAATAGAATATATGACTTCCTCTCGCTTTTACTATCAATTCCAAACAGTTACCTAACTAGATGTCCAGGCCACATCGGTTCTGCACTACTGAGAGCTCTACTACCATCTATTCCTCAAACCGGAAGTCCAATCTCCGAAATTACCGTTGCTCTCAACCGCAAAGAATCAGCAACACGCCTCCAAAACCAGTTTCGCGACAGCCTGGTCCCAGTGAAGATTGTTTCGCGTGAAATATCAAAGCAACGGCAAATGCAGACGCTATCCTATTCGCCTTCCCTGTCGATCAGATCCAGCGAATCCTGGGGGCTGTCGAAATGAGAGAAGCTCTAAAACACAAGATCATTATCAGCATCCTTGCGCAAACCCCGAGCACTGAAATCAGCCGTCTTCTTGGAGATCATCAGACGTCCGGAAATGAAAATACCCAGATTATCCGCGCAATGCCAACTATAGGAACAGAGATCCACGAATCAGCAACTCCCATCGCTGAACCTTCTAGCAAGGCAACAGAGGCAATGGAATTGGCTTCATAGATTTTTAATCTAGTTGGAAAGGTCTTTCACGTTTCGGACAGTTATTTCGATACTGTGACTGGAATGAACGCATTTTGTAATGCCCTTACGACGGTGGCGATACAAGCTGTTGCAGCCAAAGGCCGTTGCTGAAGGGGCCCCCTGCATCATGCTATTGCCATTTCCTCTCAATGCATTAGAGGGACAGCGAGCATGTCTTTGGAGGGAACTCCACCTGAACAGTTGAAACAGTCATTATCTGCTCGAGGGTTGTTGGAATTGGTTGATTCGGAGCTCACGAGGGCTATTTCCATGGCAAAGAAAGCAAAGAATCGGACGTAGTGTGTGATTTAGATAGCGAACTTGATATTATAACTCTTACAATAACTCTTACAAGAAGGTATATTCCTATCTTTTTTCAATATAAAGTCGGCTACCCCACAGCCAAGCGTTCCGAGCATCCAGGGTTTCCCCTCAAACCCCATTTCGTCATTGTTCAATTCAACCCAATTCGCCTCTCTGCTCAACTTCCCAATAGTAACTCTGAAACATATCAATCCCAAAATGCCCTCTCTTACAGTAGCAGTCGCCCAATCCCGCACACACGATTCCCTAACCGAAACCCTCCGCGCCCTTGAACGAACAACTGCCCTCGCCGCCCGCCGCGGTGTTCACCTCCTCCTCTTCCCGGAAGCCTATCTAGGCGGATACCCGCGGACATGTTCCTTCGGTTCTGCGGTGGGAAGTCGACACCCGCACGGTCGGGATCAATTCCTCGCGTACTTCAAGGCATCTGTTGATCTAGGGGATACGCCCGCTGGGGCCGGTGATGACTGGATTGGTCGCAGGCTGGAGATTGCGGAGGGGAAGAGGTTCCGGGGAGACGGGACGAGGGAATTTCTTGAGCGTGTCGCGAGGGAGACTGGGGTTTTTATCGTTACGGGCTTGGTGGAAAGAGCCGGTGGTAGTTTGTACTGTGCTGTTGTTTATGTTGATCCTGCTAGAGGTGTGTTGGGGAAGAGGAGGAAGGTTATGCCGGTATGGATTTCGCTCTCTCTCCATCCCCCGTTTTATTATCGATCCTATACTGATCTTCATAGACGGGCGCTGAACGCATGATCTGGGCTCAGGGGTCTCCCTCGACCCTCCGCGCTGTTACAACAACCCTAAACGGTATCCCACTAACCATAGCCTCAGCAATCTGCTGGGAGAACTACATGCCCCTCCTACGTCAGAGTCTGTACTCCCAGAACGTCAATATCTATCTCGCTCCCACAGCCGATGCTCGTAGTACCTGGCTCCCGCTCATGCGCACCGTCGGCATAGAAGGCCGCTGCTTTGTGCTCTCAGCGAACCAGTGCGTGCGCGGCTCCGAGCTACCGGAGTGGATTACCGGTGAGAATACAGGTCAAAGCCAGGATCGAAATCAAAACCAAGATATTACCGCGGGTAAATCGCAGGATCCTGCTAGGAAACTCTCCATCACTACTGAGGGTCCGCATGAGATTGTCTGGCCGCAAACTCACAGTGAGGTCCAGGGCCAGAGTCAGGGTCAGGACCAGGCTGAGGATCCCCCCGCGCCGAATAATAAGGATTCCCTGGCCCCTTCGAGCTCGGTACGGGATTATGTCTGTCGTGGTGGAAGTTGTATTGTTTCGCCCCTTGGAGAGGTTCTTGCTGGTCCGCTCTGGGAAGTCTGTACGGATGACGTGCCCGATAGTAGCGATGCTGCGGTGACGGATTCCGCACTTGGCATGTCGGCTACTGAGTCTAGTCCTACCGTCGCGGCGGGTGATGGGTTGGCTATCGCGTGCATAGATCTGGATGATTGTGAGCGTGGACGGCTTGATCTCGATGTTGCCGGGAGTTATTCGCGGAGCGATACATTTAAATTTCAGGTTGAGGGGTTGGATCTGGCGCCGCCGCCTTTGTAGGGATCCGGATTTACTGAGTAGGGTATATGGTATTGATTCAAGGTATTGATGTGTTGGGGTATTCACTGAAAGTAATGGAATGAATATGAGTTCGTGGATGAGCTACGAAGAATGCCGCTAAGAAACATGGAATTCCAAAACTTTCTACTCGAAGAGCACAATCATAGCAGAATCCCAGATTCTAGTCGTCAAGGCAAAGGAAAAATAATAAGACTCGACCCCAACCTCAACTGCAAACTGCCACCGCTGAACGACTGAACGCCACGGGATATCAACGGATATTAACAAGTCATGATCTTCGTCGCCATGCCAGCATGTGACAGCCCTGTTCTCTATGTACACCCTCCACCATTTAGGTCAAGGGCCATTTCAAGTGGTCCCGAATGTAATCCAGCTGCACCCATCTAGCACCGTTTATTCCACTAGCCACACGGGCGACTTGATCAGCACCGTTGCAGGACCTTTGCCGCGCACTTCGACGGCCAGGAACGCAGCGAACCGGATACGCGGGTTGCTCGGAGCTACATCCGTAGGCTCACTCTTGTCTTCAGCTGGTCCAGGCGCCGGCGCCGGACGACTGGTCTCGCCAGAGGCATGCTTGCGGCTTATCAACGCGCCAAAAATGGACTTCTTCGTGGGCTTTTGCTGTGCCGGTGAGGCGTTCTCTATCACTCCGGCGGTTGAGCCAGATGAGGCATCCCCCTCTATCGTGGCAGGCTCCTCGAGTTGCTCTTGGTCTGAGGGTGGTGGGGGCGGGTGGCTCAGTGCGGGTAGTTGACCTTCCACCTTCATGTATTGCTCGGCCAGGGAGATTCCTGGTGGGAAATAATCGACGCAGACATCGCGGGCTTCGAGGGGGATTTTCTCGGTGATGTTAATTGAGTTCTCAATGATCATGCGCACGCTTGCCTCTAGCCCTGGCAGCGCGGTTTCGTGCAGCTGGGATCCCATAAAGGCAGCGAGTTCCACGATTAAGTGCTCGACTAGCTCAACGCGATGTTTTTGGGCTTCGGGTCCGGCTAAGGAATCACTCAGTCCGTCGAAGGTCGTGCGGCGCCAATAGGAGAGTCTCGCAGAGGCATTCTCGCGGTCTTCGTCGGATGATGGTCGCTGCCGTCGCAGGTTCATTTCGATATTCTTCAACTGCACGCTGAATGCTGGCTCCAAAGATGGATGGAAATAACGCTGGAATACTTCTTCTACTAGCCATCGGCTGATTACAGCACGTCCGACCGCGGTCATTTCTTTCGTGCCGACCGATAACGCATCATCGGTGACCATTCCATTCAGCCAGGATGGAATACTGCGCCAATCTTTGCGCACTGAGAATGCTAGGTCTTTAATCGCTCCGTCAAGTCGCTGGAATCGGCTGGTATATTCATTATCGTCAAGTACGGTACGCGACACCGCCATCCGTTGGTGCGCTACCGTGTTCTGGAGATGCTGAACCTGCGCATCCTTTTCAAAGTAGTATCGTTTCACCTTGGAATACTTGGCCTCTGCTCATCGTTAGTTTACTGAAAAGCAAAACCGGAATCAAGATGCTTACGGAGTTCATCATGCTTCTGGATCAATGCCCGCACGTCCACTTCCCCGGAATCCTCGCGGCGGTGTGTATTGGTGGGTGTGCTTCGTCCGGGATCAGGCATGTTGTTTGACACACTACCCTGCCGACTGCGGTTCTGCTGCGGAGAACCTGTGGATCTTTGTCTGTCCAACTGATGGAACTGACTCTGGTTCTGGGATTCCTGCGCGGAAGACTGCATGGCGTCAGGATAAATGGACTGTAACGGGGAAAGCGGCTCGTGAGTCTGCTGGGATGGGGGCCGGGTATTCAATACCGGATCCTGAGGAGGGGGGAAAGCTTGTCCCCGATGAAGATGTTCCGACGCGTATCGCGGTGATTCGGGGGCGATATCGGTGGGCGACGGGCGGACGTACTGTTCAAGCAGGGTTGAGTCGGTGGTGGACCGCTGCAATTTGGTATAAAGCGGCTGCAAACGTTGCTGTGACCACCCGGAGTTGTCTTGGGCGTGAGCTGGATGGGAAGGTCGGGGACCTCGTTGAGCCTGGTATTGCTGTTGGTGGGCAAGAGATGGTGTGGTTAACGGTGACGGGTTCTCCGCGTAGGAATGCCGATGTGGGTGAAACTCGTCAGACTCGTCCAGCGTCTCTGGATGCAAAGTCCCGGGTGAGGTAGGTTGTGAGATGGGAAGCGAGATTGTTTTGCCCTTCACAGAGGCGCTGCGCTCGATACGGCCCTTTTTGCGATGCGAGTCGTCAGGGGTCACAATGTTGACGGTCGGTCGGTCACGCAAAGGTTTATGACGCTGACTCTGTGACCTATTTAAAGTCTGAGGCTGATTTTGTACAGAACCAACAGAGTACTCGAATTGTGAAAGGCGCCGGTCTGAGTCGGCGGCTATGTTGGGGTCCGGTGGAGCAAACGCGGGGCGGGCCAACTGTTCGTCGCTGCGCATAGAATGATGACTTGTCCGATTCGAAGGCGACCTGCTTTTAAAGAGGTTGCGCATCACTGCTTCTGATGAGAAAAGAAAAGGGGAGAGGGAGAGAGAGGGGCAGAGGCTGATTTGGTGGACCTGGGGTCGACGGGCCGTGATTGGAGAGCTTGTTCTATATATAGGGTAAACAATGGACGGCGTTGGACTTTGCAGCACATGTATAGTCACCTACGTATAGTATTTGAATGCTGTAACTGATATGATGGATAAATTAATGGTATAGTAACTAATACAATTAGTCCATGGAGGCTCGTGTCAATTACATGTGACAAGTGTACGTAGATATCCTCTCTACTCTATATCAGTCTTAGCTACACCTGGGACGGCTATGTATAGCTATATCAACAGACCTCAAAGAAAAGTAAGCATTTAAAAGAACAGCGTTACAATTTCATATAGGCCATCTAAAGTGGAATACTTTAGACGATATGGAGGGACACTGAACCGAACACGAGCCATATACGAGCCTCGTCATCTACTACTCCGTACATACATACCACACTTCGGTTATAAACCGCCCCCAAATTCTCTGAGACTTTAAAAAAGAAATTAAGGACCCGCTCTTCAGGCGAAGCAAATTGTAATTTTTCAGATGAAGTACCATTCCCCACACCAAGAATGGTATGAAGTCGAAATATGTGAGAAAGCCCTTCCTTCCTCTGAGCCTCGGACCAACGCGTCCGGGGCTGAGCTCAGGCAGACACGCGTACGGAGTAGACAAAAATCGATATCTTACCATTAGGCTCTTTTACTTCATAACTCGAAAGCGATACTGCTCCTTCCGATCCAAAAATACAACCTTGTCCAATAACCCCGCCGCCTCGACCATACGCTTGAAATCTTCTAGCGGACTTGCAAACACGTCGTAGTCATCGTAATGGATCGGAATTGTAACGTCTGGTCGAATCAGCTGGATCAATTTCAGACCCTGCTCCGCATCCATGGTGACCATCAACGCTAGCGGTTCCATTAGTCTTCCTACTAATGGAGAAGGAATGGTTGTGCCGCCGAGATGGGCGAGCATCAGGTCGATCCGTTGGCCTGCGTATCGCCTTGGAATTTCCTGCAGCTCGTCTACTAGTAGCGTGTCCCCCGAGATGTAGATGCGATAACCGCAGGAGAAGTCTGCAGTATTGGGTCTGCCATGGCCTAGCTCGAGCATCCAGCCGTTGGTTGGCGGGACCTGTTGGTTCGTTAGATTGAGATCCGACTAACTAGGAACATTCAGAGAAAAAAAAAAAAAAAAAGGAAAAAAAAAAAAACTCACCGCACTGGCTAGCTCGTTGAGCTTCTCCACCACTGTATTAGGAGGCACATGTTTCCCCGGCATCCCCGTCACACGCAGTCGGGGCTGTTCTGGCTCTTCTGTGCCTTCGATATTCACCTCGATCTGCTCAAATGGATCGAGCGCGGACACAGATGTAAACGGGTCCTTTTTCTGGGAAGTGAGATGCTGCGCCGCATGTGGTGTAGTGATAATGGGTAGATCGCGCCTCAATGAAGCCTCAACCTTTTTATCAAAATGGTCCCTGGCAATATCAATGAGCTGCTCAATACCTCTAGGCTCCGGGACATACTCGTGATAGTGGGAGAGAAGGACAAGATCAATCTGAGGGAGGTCGTGCAGGTCGATAGCTGGGTCAGTGAGCCGCTTACTTGACACTCCTGGCCCGAGGTGGACATGGTCGCCTGCGTGGAGGAAGTTGGGCTATCACAGTCAGTCTGTGAGAATTAGGCTGCCCATCAAGAGCTCACATCCGTCATAATCCGTATTCCAGCCCATTCTCTGCTTCGTTTAGTACACGCTCATAAAATTCCTAGATCTGCACAGACATAATTGTTGTGGCCGTCCCAACAAAGAATACGGCTGCGTTCTCATCGCCTGATTTGGATGGATGAAGTTTCATCGCCTTGGCTGGTGGAAGGTGAGCCGGGGTAGAAGTCGACGGTGGAAGGTCTCGGGTTGGGGGCTTATTCCCCCTCAGGTCAATTGAAATACGCTCCATGGTAAATGATCATGTGAGGAGATAAATTGTAGGAAAGAAAGCACTGCAACTTTAGAGGGGTGTTTGACTACTCTTATATACCTAGGTAAGTCTTCGTATACATGACATCATAATCGATAATGGGTTCAATAGACAAAGCTGGTTGGCTCTGACTGTTAGTTTGCCAGGTTTATTGATTTACTCATTTCATTTCCATGGTCCATATGCTACTGGGTATCGATCAAATGAGTTGGATCCTGTCATAGGAACACGAGATACTCTCCAGGGCTCCAAGTCTGCGTGCGACACTGATATAATTCATCCTCGAAAATACCTAGATACTCCATCCGACCCTCCCTTTGCACAGCATATTCTGAATATGAGCAATAGGGTGTTGAACAACGTACGAAACTAACAAACTCCATGTGTCTTGCCAGTCTGTCCTTGCAACGAGTGTTTCTCGCCCATGTAATGAGCGTGAACACGCGACTGGTGCCGAGGGTGGTTGCGGTGGTTTTTCATATGCCTGTGGAGATGTCAGTATGGAAATAGAAACATCTATGACAGAAGAAACTTACGTCTTGTACTTGTCAAGCATGGATTTGTCCATAGCATCCAAAGACTCGATAGCAAGTTTGAAGTCCTGGAGCAAGCTATCGCATCTGTGCATGCTGAAATCTTCGCGGATGACAATGCGCATCATCTGCAGCTTCTCGCTGTTGGGCGCCATAGTGTACGCAGGTACAATCCAGCCCCGCTCGCGTAGCTGGTGGGCCACAGCAAATTCATCGTAGATACGGCTGTCGTCTGTGGGAAGGCGCCAGGCCACCAGTGGCAGGCCCCGACCCTGTGTCTGGCTCAATATGACCATGCCCATCTTTTCAAACTCTGAAGACATGTAGTCGCTTATGCGAGTAATGTTGGACATAATTGCGCGGTAACCGTGTTTGCCCAGGCGGATCAGCTGGTAGTACTGCCCAATAACATGAGAAGCGCCCTTGGAGAAGTTCAAAGTAAAGCTGGCCTGGTCAGCTCCTAGATAGTTGATGTTGAACACCAATTCCTGGGGTAGATACTCCGGAGAGCGCCAGATGACCCATCCGACACCGGGATAGACCAGACCATACTTGTGACCAGAGACGTTGATGGAAACCACCTTTTCCAGGCGGAAGTCCCACTTAAGATCAGGCTGGATGAATGGAGCGACAAAGCCACCACTAGCTGCATCAACGTGGATTGGGCAGTCGATATTACGCTCCACTAGTAGATCGTTGATCGCCTTGATATCCTCGTATTCGCCGGTGTAGGTGGTACCCAAGATAGCGCAGATACCGATTGTGTTCTCGTCCACCAAATCGACTGCCTGTTTAGGGTCGATCACGAAGCGAGTGTCGGTGCAGTAGACGTACTTCTCCTCGATCTCGAAGTAACGAGCAGCCTTTTCCCAGCAGACCTGGACAGCACTGTTCATGATGATGTTGGGACGCGAGTAGTCCTTGCCCTCAGCCTTGCGCTTGTTCTGCCATCGCTTCTTCATAGCCAGTTTTCCCAGCATAATAGCCTCGGAAGACCCAATGGTTGAAGTACCCATGGCATTCTCACCGGAGGCATCAGTGGGAATATGAAAGAGTCTAGCAATCATATTCACGCATCGGTTCTGGATCTCGGCGGAGTGGGGATATTCCTCGTAATCAATGAAGTTCTTGCTGAAAGATTCGGTCATTATCTGTTCGATCTCGTCTTCCATGTAGGTGGTGACGAAACTAGCGAGGTTGAGCTTGGGATTACCGTCCAGACTCAGCTCATCCTTGATCATACGAGCTGCAATCTGGCGAGGCATCTCTCGCTCTGGCATTTCATGCAGAGGCATATGATCAGCGGCAAAGTGACTGCCGTAGACATTGGTTTCGAAATCATCTATGTCCGGAGGAGCAACGGAGACAATGTCATGAGTAGAGGGTGGGACCTCATTGTCCTTCTTAACTTTAGCGAGATGGACCATAATTGCGAAATGCAAAAGAGAAAAGCTCAAAAAGCAAATAAACAGCAGCAATTGAAGGAATTAAAGGAATTGAGGGAAGAGGAGAGGAGAGGGGAAGAAGCACGGAAACGATAAATACGCCCAGGTGGACGTGCGCGGTGCTTTGATGACGCAGAAGACACACCGAACCACCTGGGGTACTTCAATCAGCCCATCACTTTTCCTTCTGCTTCTTCTACCTTTTCTACTTACTATTCCTTTCATATGCGTTGTTCAATATTTCTATTTCAATCTACTTCCTATCTTCTACTATGTATTCTTATATCCAAAACTCCCCCAAAAGAGATCCCGGTGTTGCTAAAGCTTGGTCAAAGCTTGGCAAAGCGAAGTGACGATCCCGATGGACCCGGTCTGCTCCTCTCATATGGAGTCACTTGGGATGGGAAGATGTCCAAGAGTCCGTTCAGAGCTTACTCTCGCGCAGAGTTTCCACTTTGGCGAATTGATAGTAGAAGTCCAAGCTCTTCGGGTTGAGCAGTGTACCCGACGGCTTAATGATTTTTCCAGACACAATCTGCTTCACAGGGAGCTCCACCTTTTTCAGGTTGACCGTGGTCTATGACGATATACGTGGGTCAGTTCCGCTCTTACAGATCTTGTTTTTCACTACAAAAGCACATACCGGGATTTCATGGGTCTCAAACGTGAACATGGGTACATGGCGAGGGCTCAGCTCTGAACGGATGGCGCTCTTCACTCGTGCAACCAGGTCCGGTGTGAACGCCACCCCTGGTCTCATCAGCAAAAAGAGTATCACCCGCTCGTCCGTATCTGTTGGTCGTCGCTGGCCTACGCATATGGAATCGCTAATCTCTTTCGAAAATTGGCCCTCAAGTACCCGATAGATCTCGGCCGATCCAAATCGCACTCCCGACGGGTTGAGCACCCCATCAGCGCGTCCGTGAAACACAATTTGTTTCGTGATTGGATGGATGGAAACGAAGTCGCCGTGTGTCCACACGTCTGAAGAGAATTAGCGACCATAGTCATAGGCACAGGGGGAGTGGCCCCACTGTCGAATCTCTCAAAATACGCATCATGGTACTTCTTGCCGCTCTCATCCCCCCAGAATAGTGTGGGCATGTTGGGAAAAGCAGATGTGGCGACCAATTCGCCTGGAACACCGTCCTCCACGGGTACTCCCTTGATCCCGTCGCCGCCCTCAATCGTAGAGTCGTAAACCTCCACGGGAATGCCCAGGCTGCATCCGGCGCACCCACCAACATATAGTGGGACAAGGGGGTTGCCTGTTCCAAAGGATCCTGCAATATCAGTGCCACCAGAAATATTATTCAGACGAGTATGGGATGGGAACCCTTCGTCATAGAACCACTCAAACAATGCATCCCGAAGGACCATGCCAGTGCTTGTGACAACCCGTAACGAGCTGAGATCAACTTTCTCGCGGGGTTTGATCTTAGCCTGTTGTAACTCATGGAGCCACCGGGGTGATATTCCAAGGTGGGTCACCCTGCCATCGATTAGCCGGGGACTTCAAATGTACATCGTGGAGTGAATGTCATGTCAACAAAAGGACGACTTACTTCTCCTGTGCTGCAAGGTCAACCAAAGCAGTGATACCTGGGATAAATGGGCTTCCATCATACAGCACCACCCGTGCCCCAAAGAGTAAAGTCTGCACAGCACTCATATACATAATCCATCCGGTTGTCGTATATTGTAAGGTCACACAGTCAGGCCCGAGATCACTATGCAATCTTCCCTCCTTGCTCGAGTTTAGAAGCACGCCACCCACAGAATGGACGATACACTTCGGCTGTCCTGTCGTGCCAGACGAGTAAACCACCAAGAAGGGATCGCGAAATCCAACTCTTTCAAATTCAAGTTTCTCATTTCCGCCCGCCTTTTCGAGGAACTCCGCCAGAGTCTTGGTCCTAGGGATGGAGTTGATATCCGCCGGCCGCGAATGGAACCGAGGTAGTGAGACGACTCCCTCAAATTCAGGGACAGACTCCATGCCTTTCACGATTTCCCCAATCTTCGATCGCAAGTCGATGGTCTTACCATTATAAACCGCCAGGTCGTCCATAAACAGCCAGCGAGGCTTGATCTGAAGCAGTCTATCCAAAACGCCTTTAGTACCCATATCCGTGGAACTAGATGAGAAGATAGCACCCAGAGCCGTTGACGCCAAGAACACAAATAGTGTATCGATACTATTCGCCGCGCAGAGAGCAATACGATCACCCTGAACGACCCCATGAGCCTTCATAGCCTGGACCAACGCTCCAGTCCGTCGTCGGAGCTCACCCCAGGTGAGATGGATAACCTCATGCGCAGCGCCTTCTCGAACTTCGCTAACAGCGATCTTCTCGTCTTCCTTGTCTGTTTTGTCGCCAGCAATGCGTGAGAAAAGCAGGTTCTCGGCGAAGTTCAGACGTACACCGGGGAACCATTCGGGCACGCTATCCATTCGAGCGGTTTCATCAACTACCTTTGTGTAGGAGCCCTCGTGGATCAGTTGGAAGTATTTCCAGCAGAATTCCCAGAACGCTGAGCGGTTCTTGACCGAATACAGGTACATATCATGGAAGGACTGGGAGATGTTAGATAGATAGCATCTTTCCACAGACCAATCTCACTCACGTCGAACTTGTGTCCGGTGGATTTCTCTAGGTCTCGCCGGAAGCGACCCATCTGGGTCGACTCGGGGGCTGGATGCTGCCATAGTTTACGTGGAAGAGATGTCATCTTGAGAACTGAATAGTAGTATTTGAGCAAGGTAGAGTTTCCCCAGATTTATATACTTCTTGGAATGTTACCGAGGCCCGAAACAGCTGTAAGCGGGTGGCCTGCGGGCCCGGGGGAACCCCGCTTGGAGATGTGGCTAGACCGATTCTGTACATATGTACATATTGGACATCCACACGTCTTATTCTCATTATATCGTTTACCACTTGTGTCTTTCCAAGAAGAGGCATGGGAACAACCGCTCGAGAAACGGAGAATCAGGCCGCCACTAAGCCAGGTGTTTTCATCTACTTGCTTCATGGACTCCCTAATATGGACTATATTCTGAGTTGAATGGTAGCATCTTTCGCTAGGTATTGACTAGGGAGAGAGAGGTATCTTTTATGGTCAGAATGTAAGATCAAGAAACTAAGAACCCGAGAGAAATAGGTAGTAAAATTAGACCGTATGAGCTGCCAGTCAACCGCGGGGTCATTGGGCTACGAGTTCAACTAGAGTATCAACATCAGTACATATATAGCTCATAATGTAGCGTAACTAACAACATAGGCATCTGGATGATCACTTACCACAATTTCCATGTTTGGTCAGTCATCCCAGGATCACGGGAATGTCCATAAACCCGCATAGTGTTGACAGCAGCTGATGTATCGGCATCATTCATGAGGCGTCTGAGGAGGACCAGACGGGAATATATGTTAATGCCAACTGGAACCGCGAAGGCTGAGGTATGAAATCCGTAATGATCCCTGAATACTTGAGTTCGCTTTCCAAAGGCTCAACGTTCATGTCATTTCCCCAATGAAAGGCAGCACTGGTACCTTATCATAGAGTCGAATAGTGGAAACGTCGAGTAAGAGGACGAAGTAAAAGAACTCAGGCAATCAACTTTAGGAGAGAGGGAGCTGCAGGTCCGGTGATATATCATGTGCTAGGACTGGGTTGTGCCTTCCTTCTTACGCGCCTTCCCCTTCCCTATCAAGCTCACCTTCCCTATTCCTTTCCAACGTTCTTTCCTCTTTCCTCCTTTCCCTCTTCATCTCCTCTCACTCATAAAACTCTGTCTCCCTGGAAACACATGGAGAACCAGGGTCCATGCTGGGGCTCTGCAAATCCTAATATACCTGGGTGTATGCCCAGGTGGGAACAAACGCACTAAAGAAGGTACATATATGCAAAATCACTTTCACCTCTCTTCTTGCCCGTAAGTTACGATATCTTCATAGGAGTCTGCACGAGAATTAACGCAGCCTCAAATGTTGTTATAGCCATCGAAGTCTCAAATGACCCACAGGATCGATATCCGTCCGCTGAAATGTCGTATCGATACTAGTCACCAATTTTCCTGTTCCTAAGGAGAAGGACTGGGAATCTTCGAATTGCTCGAGGTCGGCAAAACCGGAGTGATTAATTGTTCTGGATAAAGGTAAGGTTGTTACACCTAACGGCACTACCTAGAGTAAAGTTCCAACGTTGACGACTGTATAGAGCAGAATCAGAACCTTTTCAGCATCGGCCTGATAGCCGTGCTGTGCTCTACGGGGTGCCATGTTGGTGATATTGTGTCTCCACTGGAGCTACCACCCCACTAATGACGATCTGAGTGGATTGCGATGATACTAGAATAGAGAGAATCCTGATTCGTCCGGGAAGAGAGTCATTGAAGCTCCATCGATGTTCATCTGGAGCTACGCATTGACACCTGACTAGCGGTGTACATCAGACAACTTGGGAGCCCTGGAGCCCAACACTTTGAAGTCATCCACTTAGAACAATTACTTTACGTTACAAGGCCCAAGGACACAAATAATAAGCACTATGATTCTGATTCTGATATATAATTTCAATTGGTGTATCATCAAAGCCTGACAAAAGAAAGAAAAACAAAGCCTGAGGCAGCCGGGGCTAGCCTGCAAGCCCCCCAGCATCCACATCCCCACCTAGCGTACAACACATATCATACACCGGCTCTCTCACTCCCCACAGTAATTAGTTACTTATTTGAACTTGCGCTTCAACCAGGACAGGAACCCGCCCTTCTTCTTCTCGACCTGCTCGGCTACCTCAGATGTCTTCTGAGTCTCTTGCTGGGCCTTATCGGCCTCCTCCTTGACAGGCTCAGTCTTGGTCTCAGGCTTGGGTGCCTCAGTCTTAGGCATCGGCTCCTCGCCACGCTTCAAGGCAGCTTCGGGCTTCTTGGGCTCAGCCTCCTTGGCAACAACCGGAGCGGCAGCCGGAGCAGCAGCTGGGGCAGCAGCCTTATCGCCCTTGGAAGAGAGAATGGCAGCGTTCGCGGCGGCGACCGCTTCGGGAGAGGAGGTAGACTTGCCGGCGCCAGACTGAGCAGCGGTAGTCTTGGGGACAGACTCGGCAGGGATCTTCTCCTCAGCGACCTTAGGTGCCTCGGTGACCTTCTTCTCCTCGGCAACCTTGGGTGTCTCAGCAACCTCCTTAGGTGCCTCGACCTTCTCCTCAGCGACCTTAGGTGCCTCGACCTTCTCCTCGGCGATCTTGGGAGCCTCAGCGACCCTCTCCTCGACCTTAGGTGTCTCAGCAACCTTGGATGCCTCATCCTGGACAGGAACAGGCTCAGGGGTCGTGAGCGCTGCAGTGGAAGCGGGTCCAGCACCGGCCAGGGTATCGACGGTCTTCTTCTCCTCCGGCACGCTAGCCGGGAGCGCCTCCTCGTCGGTCTTGGGCATCTTGTGGGGCTTCAAGTTTTCCTCAGTGTTGAAGATGGGCTTCTCGTACGGGCGCTTGGGGTGCGCGGCATCGCTCTCGACGGGGGCGGCAATAGGCGCGGGCGCATCGACAGCCGGGGCAGTTGATTCCGAGGTCTTGGGGCGCTCGGCCAGTGTCGCAGGAACACCGGCCGTGGTGGCCAAGGAAGCGGGCTCCTTCGGGGTCGACTCCGGGAGGATAGCTGCAGGTTTCCAGGTTAGTTCCATCTTTGTCGCATTTTTACTAACACGTGTCATACCAGTGCCTGCGGCGGCGCCATCTTCCAACTCGCCCAGCTGGCCGGCCTTGGAGGCCCGCGCTTTCTCCACAGCCTCATCCACTGTACCCTCTGTCGCAAGAGCCTTCTCGGCCTTCATAGCCTCTTTGGTCTCCACATCCTTGGTCTCCGCCACAGCTGGGATCATAGTTGCGGGGGCTTCGGTCTCGGGGGTGGCCTCAGGCGCCTTGACGGGCTCGGTGATGGGCTCGGCGACGGTCTCGGTAGGCTGTGTCGCAGTCTCGGGCGTGACGGTTTGCTCGGCGGTCTCAGTCTGACCTTCGGTCTGCTTGATCTGCTCCTCGGTTTGACCGGGTTCACTAAAGAGTTAGATGGTGATGTGGCATAATTGGACTTTTCCAACTTACACCACGTCCTTGACAGTCTCTACAGCGGCGGCGACGGGCTTGCTGCCCTTCTTGTTCTTCTTTCCACCTTTCTTACCCATGATTGAATTGATTCTGCGCTGGTCAGAAGATGAAATATAGTAAAAAGCGAAGTTAACTTACTATAGTAGTGAAGTGTAGGAAGGAAGAAGTCAAGTAAGGGATGACGCGGTATGTTCTCTTCTCTAGGGTTCTTGGATCCGTGGTGAGGACAGTTCTGGAACACAAAGTATCACAAATTTAATCTCTTTTTTTTTCTACTTTTCTTATTTTAGTTAGTTATTTAGTTGTTTAGTTATTATTAGATTCAAATGCATTCAATTTTCTATTCTAAAAGAATTGAATTCGTTATACATGTCTTTTCCCTTTTGTTACTCTACATTCCTCCGCATGCGATGTCTTTCATAGTTGGTCGTGTGAGCATGGGCCAGCCCTAACGTCTGCATCGGGTAAATAGGGTTGTGCCTGCGCAACTAGGTAGGGACCGTCCAGGGGTACTCAGGGCAGGGACCTCAAGGATGATCTGGGGAAAGGCGCAAAGTCTAACGCAGTATGTATCCCATTATTCCTAAGTCATTCAGAAACCACCCAGGTGGACATTCTTCGTGGAGAAAGGGTCCAGGGCAAAATAGCGATTACATCATCTTTTGTTATTCTTGGAAGAATAACAAAAGACGAAAATAGTAATCATAAAAATAGTAAAAAATTGAAAATGAGCAAAATGCAAGGTCCATGGCTTTGAAAGCCTCCAAACCCCACTAGATGTACTTTGTCTACGTACTACAAAGCAGTTTGGGTCATGCATAAATATGCAGCGAAAATTATGTAGGATATATAAAAAAGAAGTGACCGACGCAGGGATCGAACCTGCAATCTCTTGATTCGTAGTCAAGCGCCTTGCCATTGGGCCAGCCGGCCTGTTATAACGTTTCACCCAGCGAGACTGCACTTATTAGGCGAAACCTTCGGGCTGCCGACTAATAATTTTTACACGCACTAAATGAGAACACTCGCGCAAAAAGAATACATACGATTGTACTACAAGCATGTGGAAAAAGAATGTGACCGACGCAGGGATCGAACCTGCAATCTCTTGATTCGAAGTCAAGCGCCTTGCCATTGGGCCAGCCGGCCTGATATATATAGTTTGGCCAAAAAAAAGCCCTACCAGCCAAACCTACGTCATAGGCAGGCAAACGCGGCAAAAACGTGCCGAGTGGGGGCAAGCGGGGCAATCGGGCAAGCCAAGTTCCACTCCGATTCCGGTTTTTTCCCGTCCAACGCGTACTTCTGCCATTTCATGACACATCCTCTTACAAGATAATATGATGTAACAGTGAGGCTCTCATCTGGCCGAGTTTTCTGGAAGCCTTCGCTGCAGTACTAGGTATGGACGCCACTGACATCTCGATGGATGATCATATTTTTTTATTATGCTTGATTCGTGAACATACCACCTGAACATATGGAGAATCTGGAGGATCCTGTTCGCTACCACTATAATGTCAGTCCTATATAGCCTAAGTGCAATAGTAACAGTGACATTACAATTCCTTGGCCCAGACTCGGCCGGTTCTCGGGTCACTTGCTCGGAAATTAATTTCACTTCTAAGAGTATTCGAAGTAGTTATGTTGTAGTACAAGATTGACTCTACAATATGTTAAGACTAGTATATATCTTGTAGTGACCAATTCTTAATATTGAAGTAATATAAAGCGAATAGTTAATAGGATAATGCTAATGTCTTCTCGCACAGACAGTGGATTCGTTAGAGGCCGCTATTGCCGTTGCTTTTGCCCCAATATCCTCACCGGATATGGACCGGAGACGCTTCTGGGGAACCCGGACATCCATCCCACTTGCTTATCTCTTGCCGTTGCATCCAGAGTTCCATAATACTAGTTGTACATAATTCCCGCATTTCCCTCTTTTACTTCCTTCTGTTCTCTTGTACTTTTTTTCCCTCCTCTATATCCTCATGAAATGATTACACTGTTCCTGATCCAAAACCCCCGCTATTCGTGCTTGCACACCCACCGCGTCCGTTCCCAATCCGGGGGTGGTATGCACCACTGAGGCATTTTCTCCAGGAACCGCCCGCATTGATCTCTGAACTTCTTGAATTTGAATCTTGAATATCCCAGTTCACTGTTCTTTTCTATTTCCCAATATGACGTTCCGCGAGAAGGTCAAGCGGGTGTTCCGCTCCAAATCCAAAAATGATGGAAAGCCCAAGATCGAATATTACAGGCGACACGAGTGTCCCCCTTCGAAATTTCGGGGTCCCTTCGATCGTGAACACCAAAAAAGCCTAGCCGCTTGGTCCTTCCAGGGTGCGATGGTCGAACGGACTCGTTCACTTGAAATATCCCTGTCGCCCTGTGACACTTATAAAGGTTCCGACGATTACTCCGGTCCATCCGATACTGACAACTCGGTGTCTCCGGATGATGGAGCCGATGTCGATCCAGGTACGCATACCCAGCCCTAATCGAAACATTCAACCCTATCAAGGAAAAATATATTCTAACCTCAATTCTTTCGATAGCCTCCTCCAGCCCTGAGGCCCCTGCTGAATCATCCCCACGAGCCGCCGACTCTGGCTCGCAGTCCTCCACCATCGTCAACCCTTCCAGCTACAATGGCTCAATGATGACCCTCATAAACGAGGGCTCTCTCTACGAGATCCCCGAGGATTCAAAGGACCCCAAGTTCTTCCTCAAGGAGTCTATTCGCTACTCGTCACCCCTCGTCCACGCCATCTCGCCCGCCATGACCCCGTGCGTCATGTCCGCCCGAAAGGACCTCCCTTTCGCCCCCGAGGACCTCACCCGCGCCTTGATCGCCGTCCAGGTCTGCGCCTGATTGATCCATCCCTTATCGCCTACTTTCTTGACATCCAAGTGATGTGTTCCTCTTTTGAATCATCCCTTCCATTCCTCACGACTCGATGTCTTTTATTTATTTAACCCTTTTTTTTGGCTGCCTTTTGGATCCCTTCGGACCACGGTCGGACATCATTCTCTCGATACCATTTTGAGTACTGATGTCCGCTATCCCTGAAACGCCATACTGGCACGCTGTTTCACTCTTCTCGCTTGCCGAGTCGCTCCTCGCTAGATGCCAAGGACTTCCGGTCAGCGATCGCCTTTCCCTCACATCTGTTATGCATTTGCATCTAAGCGTATACCCGTTAAGGATTTTGCTGTTTTAATTTTAAATTTTTTGGGGGGCGGGGTCTGTTGGTTCATTTTGCTTTGATGGTTTTAACCCATCCACCCCTGGCTTCGTGACCCATTGCTCTTATCACGATATACACGTCGCGAATGTCTCTTAGATGGTTTAAAGAAAAAAATATAACAATATAACGTTGCTAGAGATAAATTTCCGGCTTTCACCTGAACTATAAGCTTAAAATCATTAAATCTAAATCTTGGAAAGGTCTAACGGCCGATCTATATAGATCGCTCTAGATCCCAAGTCTTCCAGATGTTCTCGAAGAATCTCCCAACCCCGCCGAAGGCCAAGCTTTCTTTCCCCGCGCTAAGATCGCACATCGCTCTATTCCGGTAATGATTCGTGAGATCACCTGGTTTATCAGTAAAAATGCCAAATGGGATGACGCTTGTCGCGTTACGGTTGGATATATTTGCGAGGTTGTCTTGATATCGGTTTGATGTTGATCTGGGCAACAGGTAGTCATATTACATACATGGTCCGCATCGCCAACTAGTTGCGCTTGTAATGCTATCCGGATTCCCGACAATCAAAATATCCTTGCGGCTAATATGGGCCGGAGTGTCTAACTAAGCTGGCGGCTCGGCCGTCAGAATACATTATCATTCTCTTCCCCCTCGCTTACTGCAACACGGAGAATGAACTTGACAACGCCATTACACTGTTGCCGCATATCCTTGAAGGCGTGTAGTGTGTGGCGTAGATCAATCCTGTGCCCTAGCTTTACAAAGAAAAACTCGGGCTTATACCTTGCACCCTAAGTAAATACGCACTAAAATAAGGCTAAGCAAGTAGTACGAAAGCCAATAGATACTTATTCTTCGCCCTATAGAGGCGGGTGGTCAAAGTCTGGGTAACCCGTGGGCGGGGCGACCCGTTCACGACGTCTACCGGCGCTGAAAGCAGACATGGACAATGTTTCCAGATTGGCTAATTGGCTTCTACTGTTATGTAAATCCATAGGGAGGAGTTCAACTTATCAAGGACATCATGCATCAAAAACATCAATAATCCGGGGCAAGTTCTCAAATCTAGAGCCACAAAGACCAGTTTTATATGACGTTTAGAGGTCGTTGCATGGCAGAAGTAACTTGTTCGCTCTATTCTTCAACACTATCTACCTACATACGTACTTGAGTTTCCCAGATTACATTACCTTGTATCCAGTAAATCTTGGAAAGGTCCATGGGTGAGATAAGGTTCTTTATGGCAACCATGCACTGTCTCCACCGGATTCATATAATTCCTTCTAGCTGAAGCGCAATAAGTAAAAAAACCAAGGGTCCACTCTATGGGCTCATGTATGTGGATGACAATGATAAAATTCGTTCGAAAAATTATTTTGGCAAGACAAAGGAGCTGGCTAAAGTGGGCTATATGACAGCTGATCTTCTCCGCGGTAGGATGGATCCAAAGTGGTAGGCCTGGTAGGCCTAGCAATTTTGAGAATTATACAGGAAGATGCGAGAACTATCTGAGAGACCATAGGGTCTACAGACCAAAGCTAGCCTATATGACGTTGCTTAAGTGTTTGAATGCGTGTCTAAGTGTTTTCCCACTCTAAACTGTTCATACCAAGCCTTTAAAGCTATGATAGTCCGTGGTTTCAAGGTATATAAAGATTCCACCCCTAAACTAGCGGCCAAGAGATCCGCAGACTTTCTTCCTAATTTAATTTAGTCCTATATTTTCAACCTATGTTATGATGCCTGAGCTCAATCCTGAATTCTTCTTTAACTACCTTCTTCCTATTGAATTGAGACCAGATCAATTTACTTACTTTAGATCAAATGCTAACTATAGAATGGTCTAATCCCCTAATAGATAAAATCCCCCGTACGCCGAGCTCTCCACCCCCCGCCGATTCCCCGAAGGCGATAGGGATATTCATAGTGTACCTCCCTTTCCTACGGTTGAATTCCACTATGATCTATTTATAAGGTAGACTGTTGTAGTGTCTTCTGGTGCCCGGTAATACTACTTGAATTAATATATCATGCTATTCGAGGGATAATTGCGAAATTCAAGTTTGTATCAGAAGTAGTCGTTCGAAGTAGCCCAGTAATCTATATTCGTATCCTCCCATTTTCGACCACACAAATTCTACAACCTCAAATTTGGCTGGTATATGCTTTACTAGTTTCAATTAATCGCTAGGAAATCGTAACACATTCAAAGAAAGGCAAAATAATATTCCTTTGACTGTTCGGCCGAGTTCCCATTGGTTGAAGTTTCCAAGGTTTTCCTATTAAGTTTATCACATGATCACCCTCGCCCTAGCTCGATCTTAATAAAATATTCATATGAACACTCCTCCGTATAGACTATAAGAGAATGCAAGGATATTATTAGCTTGGTAAATCATATATACGTTCTGGGATGGGCTATGCCCAACGTGTTATGATAGTGAGATGACACAGAATGAAAGATGTAATATGCCAACGATAAAAGCTGCTCGCTGATGGGTTGCATTTCTTTCTTTGTTTTCTTTTTTCCTTTCATTGGGAGCTAGCAATTTTCCCAACAATTTCAAAAGTACAAGCTGAAAAGGCAAAAAGGTAAAATTTGGCGTTGAAAAAGATGTAAAAGAACGTGTCGTTGAATGAAAGATGTGGCTGAAAGAGATCCTTGCATGAACACGACCCAAAGGGCCGGTTTAGGGCAGACGGATCTCATCGATTGGGAGAGAAAAATTGATCGGTAAAATTATACCATGTGCTCCATCCACATAATGTGATATGTCTCATTTTTGAGCTAAAGTGACGATCATTATATCAGCCGAGTCATCTGAATGTACCCCGAAACGGGAACACGTGGAGCGGGTTCTGGAATGGATCACGCCGTGGATTTGGACTTGGATTTGGATTTGGCCTAAGATAAGTCTCGCTTTGTGGAACAAGACTATTCTGAGAGTGCGCATGTTGTAACACGGCATATATGGGATTCTGCCTTAGGAGGCCAACAACCTTGGAATTCCGTAGGATTTCATTGATAGTCAAGATCATCGGCTCTAGTGCTAAAATGAGATGGATTCCTGCGAAGTTGCACGCCCCGATTACGATGTGGAATCTGATCATACTAGATTGGGCTTAGAACATCATTGGCACTGGGGCTCGAGTCCCAGTCCCCACCGCAGCGGTTCATTGCATCTAGAAGGATTGCATTTATTTGGAATGAACTACTCGGTGTGTATGGTGTATTCTAACCTGGTCCTTATTGGCAAGATGTCGGGCAACCCTGGGAGTCTGAATGATGATCCTTTTTCTACCAGTATGAGGAGTCTTTTACGTTCTAGAAGTGAAGCGAATCTTACCTATCACTATGTTGTACATAGTCTCTAGGTAAGAATAGACTCAATGATATTTACACGACGATGTGTATACTTCGAACTTGGTCATCCTCCTTCACCGTTCTACTATGTAACGCCACGATACAGTGTTCTTACAAGTCCAAATGTACATACTCCACTCGCGAAGGGGGCTAGAAGAACTACCTAGGTAGTCAGATAGTCTTGGAACCTAGTTAGCCAAGGAAGGCAATCCGATTGATCGAGCTCTCCGTCGAACTAGCCCGATGAGCTGAAAGGTGACATACCCACGTACCTAAGGCAGGAGCGCCCACACTGTACATAATGCACCTCTCGCCCGCTCGTGAACTGGTACTGTACCCTACTTCTACATGGTCTGAATAGCCAAACCTCAAATCCATTCTCTTTGATTTTCATGGCTCTTTATGGTTTGTTTGTCAATCACTTTACCAAGACATCAATTCAACTTCTACTTTCATCCGAAGGATAGAACACATCATACATCATGCTTCGTTCTCTGCACCGTCTTCGCTCTCTGCGCCGTTTTCTTTGCTTTTCCTCTTCCAAATCATGCGAACCCACTGATTCTGCGACACATGGCACGGAAAACGTGGAGGATCCCATTCGCTTGAGACCTGCTGGCAGAACGGTTGCTCAAGCCCGAGTTGCTAGTCCCTGCCTGGAGGGGCTTGGCAGCGTACAGTCCAGGACTCCCTCAGTTTCTCCCTCCAGCTGTGACAGCAGCACACAGACCGAATTGACAAATGCCTCAGATGGCGAAACCAGGGCAACAACAGTATCAACCGGCACTGGCAACACTTCCACGCCCCCCCGAGACACCTGCCAAGTCTGCCTCCACGTCGAGACTGACCACAATCACACCGTATACCCCCATCCTGCAGGCAGATGGCAGTCTGCGGGCCCCGCAGGTCACATTTGATGGCTATGGCTCCTATGGGGGCCGGTTCGCTCCAGAATCCATAATGGGCTTCCTATACGAGCTGACATCATTCTTCGAGGCCACCGTTTCAGACCCTTCGTTCTGGGAAGAATATGCCACGTTCCAGCGTGACCGTGTCACGCCACTGCACATGGCTGGAAAATTAACCAGCCTGGCAGGTGGGGCTACCATATGGCTGAAGCGAGAGGACAAGAATGAATATGGCAGCCACAAGACCCGCAATATCATCGGCCAGCTCCTGCTAGCTCGTCGTATGGGCCGTTCTGAGATCGTCACGGATTGCGCCTCGGCCAAACATGGCAAGGTCACCGCTGCAATGTGCGCACGTCTGGGATTGCGCTGTGTGGTAGTCATTGGTGCAGATGACGCTAGCGCCCAGGAGAAGGACGTGCTCGAGATGAAGTCCCTCGGCGCTAAGGTCCTGACAGCCCGCGCACCCTCCGGCATGGGTGGTCTACGCGCTGCCATCACAGAAGCCTTGCGATATGCGGTCTGCAATCACGAATCTGCATACTACCTCATGGGTAGCCCGGTGGGTCCCAGTCCCCTGCCGACCCTGGCTCGCACGTTCCAATCCCTTCTAGGCGAGGAGGTTGCAGCCCAAATGCACGAGGCAGCAGGTCGCCAGCCGGATGCCCTCGTCACCGCCGTTGGCAGCGGTAGCGGTGCAATTGGTCTCTTCAGACCGTTCCTTCATGACTCATCTATCCGGTTGGTTGGTGTGGAAGCTGCGAATGCAGCTGCCCTGACAGATGGTGGACTTGGGGTACTGCAGGGTGCCCGCACTCTCCTGCTCCAAAACCACGATGGCCAGATCCTTGACTCGCATTCCATTTCACCAGATATGAACTTGTCTACTGTGGGTCCTGAAGTCGCCCATTGGAAGGACTCTGGCCGAATTGAAATTTCCACGGCTACCGACGCGGTTGCCCTGGACGGATTTAGAACCCTTCAGCAACATGAGGGGATCTTGTCCGGTCTTGACTCGAGTCACGCGGTATCCAAGGCACTTGATCTCGCTAGAGAACTCGGCCCTGGTAAGAATGTGGTTTTGATGGTGACTGGGTGTGATAATATCAGCGTACGTGGGTTGGACGTCTGAATTACTCGAGGGGCACAAAAAGCCAGTTATGATGATCCCTGATTGCTTTTCTGCTTTTCTGCTTTTCTCTGGGGATAGTCAATTCTCTCTTATTCACGGCGTTTGGCTTCTTGCTTTCATTTGTCTATATCCTACATAGTCTGTATCATATTTTTAGCTGGTTTCTTGCGAGTCAATGATACGCCCAAACGCTATTATACTTGAGATCCTTATTTTCTTGTTTTCTTGCAAATACGCTCTTCCATGTTGAGTGGCTTTTTCTTTACGAGCTGATGATGCCATTGTGTGTTTTCCCTGCAGTTTGTCTTAGTTGTTTGGCTGTCGTTCATCTTTGCTTTTTCCATGAGAATAGACTTTCTTCACCTCTATTTCGTAGGGTATTCGTTGCCCTTAATGAGACAGAATGAGATGGTATGTCGAAATCAAATGTATTCCAAGGTTTTAAGGTTCTTTTTTACTTTTCGTCATCAGTCATATCGCTATATCATGTACAATAAAGCCCCATAGAGAAATCGAACATCATTATTCAATCCTCGTGTGTGATCGACATGTCCAGAACCTCAACCCGGCCTCTTCCGCGGGTCTCATTGCTCACCAGTTCATTCAATCCCTTGAATGCACCGGGTTCAGCAAAACCAACAATCTCCCATTCATCCCCACCAACAACTTCTTGCGATTCAACGGACTCAATAAAGGCCATGATTTTGTCCTTGACGGTGCTTGGAGCCTTGGGCGTAGCTTCCACATCAGACTGACCACCCTCGATGTCTGAATCGTCCCTCTTAGCAGACTTCTTCGATCCCTTATTCCCCTTCTTGTTGTTCTTTGAGCCTCCAGATGGGGCTTCCTTCTCCTTGTTCGACCCAGCACCTGGAGCAGCCTTGACAGATTGCTTGAGCAGGGACACTGGGCATGTCACACGAAGACGCATGCGAGCCCGCATAACGGGAATCGGCTGCCAAGCGATGAGAGCCTTCATGGCATCCAACGCTTGACTCTTCGCCGAGCGGTTTGCCGAAACTCCCGTCCAGAGAGGCTTCTTCGGCTGAGAGGGTTTCTCTTCGCCATCTCCATTTGCCTCCCCGCTGGCTTGTGTCTGTTGTTGTCCGCTGGCTGAGGATAGTTGGTCCAACGCCTTGTGGATCATTCCCGATGTGTACACGCGCTTGGTAGAGGGGTCGACTAGTCGGCCTGACACGATATCCAGTACTTCTTTCTCCACTCGCTCGAGGATATCTTTGCGCTCACGCTCGCCGACTTGCACTTCACCTTTACGGAGGATCTCTTGCAGGATTTCCTCCCGAGGGGTACCGGTTCCGAAGGCTTTTGCTAGCTCTGCTGACGGAGCAGTTTGTGCTTTGGAGACGGAGAGGAAGACGGTTGGGACTTGGAGGACATTGTCGAGATCTTTTTCAGCGCCGGATCGGTATTCGAGCAGTTTGTTTTTGTAACAGGCGAGTTCAAAGCGCTTCTTGCCTGGTTTGAGATAAAAGGTTAGAAAAAGCTAAAGCCGCATATTTAAGACGGAAACGTACCCTTCTTTAGTCGGACTACCGACACGTTGGTGAACTTGATCTGGTTGGAGGGTTGGTTGATAGGCATTTTGGGTGTGTGAAGCCGCTGGGGGCTGTTGCTTCAGTAAGAAAAAAAAAAGCAGACACCAGAAAATGCAGTGATATTCAAGATATATTTTTGAATACTATTTCCAAATAGACGACACTGTCAAGATTGAAGGATATATGTAGACTTGAGTACGGAGTATCAAAAGTTGATTTGCGTCAAGGAAATCTACCCAAAAGGGCTTAGTCGACAAGCTGCCCCTCGTAGCCTTCCGGTTGGAATCCCGTGACTCATGCTGACTCATCCGATCATGGGGCCGACCCACCTTGGGGTCACTTGATTGGTCCAGCCGTCTCGTCTTATCGACCGTCCCCGGCGTCATCGGCCAAGGGACCTGCTTCTCCTCATCTCACAAGCACAAGACATCACCGTCTTGCCTCTTTGAATCCTCAGATTTATTACAATTATCAAATATCTTGTGGTATTTTCACAGTGTAAGAGAGTATATTTCTTTGGCTTGTTTTCGGGAGCCATTCCCACAAACGGTTACTGATAAGAGGTGCCTGACTCCAGATCCCAAGGTACCCGCGGCTCATCACCAACTCATCATTAGCATCATTGTTGCTGTTGAATTCAAAAACAGTTCACAATGAGAGTCCTGTCTGCCACTCTCTTGGCGGGAGCTGCTTCGGCCGCTGCCCCGCCCTTCCAGCAAGTCCTCGGAGCTCACAAGGAGTATGCGGAGAACGTAATCCAGCAGGGTGCGGATGCATTCAAGCCCCTGCAGCACCTCCAGGACCAGTTCAAGTCCCTTTCTGGAGAGGCTCGTCAGCTCTGGGAAGAAGTCTCTAACTACTTCCCGGAATCCATGGAGAGCGCTCCCTTGCTTTCCCTGCCCAAGAAGCACACCCGCCGCCCTGACTCGCACTGGGATTATCATGTCAGTGGCGCCGAAGTCCAAGACATTTGGGTCTCTGGTGCTGAGGGCACGAAGGAGCGTGAGGTTGATGGCAGGCTGGAAGCCTACAACCTCCGCGCCAAGAAGGTTGATCCCAGCGCTCTCGGCATCGATCCCGGTGTGAAGCAGTACAGTGGTTACCTAGATGATGATGAGAACGACAAGCACCTGTTTTATTGTGAGTTTGAAACGTCCGTTTATTATCTAGAGTTTACCTAACATCGGAAAGGGTTCTTCGAGTCTCGCAATGACCCCAAGAACGATCCCGTGGTCCTTTGGCTCAATGGCGGTCCCGGCTGCTCGTCCCTCACCGGACTTTTCATGGAACTTGGACCCAGCTCCATCGATTCTAAGATTAAGCCTGTCTACAATGATTTCTCGTGGAACAACAATGCCTCTGTGATCTTCCTGGACCAGCCCATCAATGTCGGCTACTCCTACAGCGGCGGCTCCGTCAGTGACACTGTTGCTGCTGGCAAGGATGTCTATGCTCTCCTGACATTGTTCTTCAAGCAATTCCCTGAGTACGCTACACAGGACTTCCACATTGCTGGCGAGTCATACGCTGGCCACTATATCCCTGTCATGGCTTCGGAGATTCTCTCCCACAAGAAGCGCAACATCAACCTCAAGTCTGTTCTCATTGGTAACGGTCTCACCGACGGTCTCACTCAGTACGGTTACTACCGCCCTATGGCCTGTGGCGAGGGTGGTTACCCCGCTGTTCTGGACGAGAGCACCTGCCAGTCCATGGACAACTCCCTGTCCCGCTGCCAAAGCATGATCCAGGCCTGCTACAACAGCGAGAGCCCCTGGGTTTGCGTCCCGGCCTCGATTTACTGCAACAACGCCATGCTTGGCCCCTACCAGCGCACCGGCCAGAACGTTTACGATATTCGCGGCAAGTGTGAGGACGAGAGCAACCTGTGCTACAAGGGCATGGGCTACGTCAGCGAGTACCTTGGCCAGGAGAGCGTGCGCGAGGCTGTCGGTGCTGAGGTTGATGGCTACGACTCATGCAACTTCGACATCAACCGTAACTTCCTGTTCAATGGCGATTGGTTCAAGCCTTACCACCGCCTCGTGCCCGGCCTCCTCGAACAGATCCCCGTCCTGATCTACGCTGGTGATGCTGACTTCATCTGCAACTGGCTTGGCAACAAGGCCTGGTCCGAGGCTCTTGAGTGGCCTGGCCAGAAGGAGTTCGCTTCCGCTGAGCTTGAGGACCTCAAGATTGTACAGAACGAGCATGTTGGCAAGAAGATCGGTCAGATCAAGTCCCACGGCAACTTCACCTTTATGCGTATCTACGGCGGTGGCCACATGGTTCCCATGGACCAGCCTGAGTCTGGCCTGGAGTTCTTCAACCGCTGGATCGGTGGTGAGTGGTTCTAAACGGTCGACCGGGGTGCTCTATGATACAATGGGTTCATGAATTTATCATTACACTGCGTGTTATTGATCTTGTGACTGGCTGTTTTGCGTACAATTTGACACCTAATCCTCTGGGACATTCAGAAAGGCCGCATACTCGGCATCATCTGTTTCCTACTGGTTTTTGGTGATATGGCTTCTGTTTAGTATATACGACTAGGCAACTTTGAATTCAATCAATCTTGGATAGACTTGACATCGAATAAGCAACAGCCATGAAGCTTAAAAGGTCGTTGAGCTTGATGGAAACATATCGGGCGTAGTGTAGACATTCAGGATATGGAGTGCCGGTGTGTAGTGGTAGGCACTGATAGGCAAATAGGCGCAGATAGGCGTTGATAGTCCAGCGTATCTAACATTAGAAGGAAAAAGATGGTGTACCCCATAATTGATGGCTTAAGCCTTGTCCACACCGACGATCTAGGACATCCTACCCCACAGCAAGGTATACCCCAAAGCATACCACGGAACCTTGCCAAGATATTCTACCCTACGAGGACCAAGGATCGAGACAGGATCATTAAGTTGGCACATTGATCCAGAACAAAAGACCCCATCAAGCCCACGGCCAAGAGCAAAGTAAACGTATCGAAGAGATCGGATCATTTCATTGATATGGTTCATTTTCAGATTTTTGACAGCGGGGAAAAGGTCCCACGAGTGCCCATAGAAACACACCGGAAATAACGGAATCCCTCCAAGAACCCCCGGCAAAAAAACGAACAGAATAATTTAGCCCTTCTTCTTGCTGACACCGACGGTGCGACCGCGGCGACCAGTGGTCTTGGTGTGTTGACCACGGACACGGAGGCCCCAGTAGTGACGCAGACCACGGTGGGAGCGGATCTTCTTGAGGCGCTCGAGATCCTCACGGAGCTTGGAGTCGAGACCGTTGGAGACAACCTGGGTGTCCTTGCCATCGGTGATGTCGCGCTGTCTGTTGAGGAACCACGAGGGGATCTTGTACTGGGTAGGGGTCTGGAGAATGGTCACGATGCGCTCGAGCTCTTCGGTGGTGAGCTCACCAGCACTGTAAAAAGTGTCTTGTCAGCTTTGCTGGTCTTGTGATATTTGTGCGATTGTTGTGCGATATTCCGTGTGTCGATTCAAATCCAAACTGCCCCAATTTTCTCTTCCAAGATTTCCTCCAATAACAAACGGATGGGAATGATTGCATATTCGATGGGGGTTGTGGCGAACGTACCGCTTGGTGAGGTCGACATCGGCCTTCTTGCAGACCAGGTTGGAGTAACGGCGACCGACACCCTTGATCTGGGTCAGCGCGTACATGATCTTCTGCTTGCCGTCAACATTGGTGTTGAGCAGACGCAAGATGAACTGGAAGTTCGTCTTCTCGCCGGTCACGAGCGCTGTTATCGAGAAATCCCCATGTTAGCCAACATTCAATTTCGAGAACCGCTTTCTGTGCCACCGCTTCCTGCTTTTCTTCTTTCTTGGGCAAATTCGTGGTTGTATATCATATAATGCTCTCAGATTGAAAGGAGGGGTCGTCACGTACACATGATGGGCGATGGGCGAGGATCGCGATGGGTTGTCGACAGAGGGATGGAGAGAGGAAGTCCAACTGAGTGACTTTGCTTGTGGGATCGGGTAATTGGGACGCTAACCTGATTTGGACGAGGGCTCGCTTGTCAGGGGCTAGACCCAAAATGGCTAGTCTATAATGTAGATCATGTGGAGTCACATGACTGTTAATTTCACCGTTAGACTCTGGTAATTTGCTCTGTTATTTACCTGTATCTTACGTGAAGCCCTGCTTTGTTTTCCTCGACATGAAACTGTGACGAACCCAGTCCCTCGGAGATATCGGCCACTGTCATAATATCTCTTTGTGCTTCGAGTAAATCTTTCAGGGGTACATATACCGGTTTGCTCTGTGGCACTGTCATCTCTTTGAGTCTTGCTTTATCTTTCTTTTTTCATTCGCGATTGAATGATTCGATTGGATCGCGTCTCGAAGTCGATTGGCACTCACAGGCCCATACATTCTTTCGCCCATATGTCTTTCGGGCCGGATGATGCTAAAGTCCCCGATTCACTCACTTTAGGAGATAGCTCAGGGATCCCTGCCTCGATACTAACCACTTCCACACTTTGATGGCCGTTTCTAGACTTGGGGTGAGGTTCATTCACGGCCAAACAAGATAGCAACATGGTCATAACATACTCTACATACACCGAATCGAGAAACCCCAATGTATGCTGCCTTCGATTTAGTAATTCATGTTCTTTGTTTAGTTTAAAGGAACCCCCGGGCCCCACCGTTGTTGATATCAGAAGTGCCTTTCTATTTTTACTCGGTTCTTTGATATCCTCTGGATTCGACCTCGACCAAGAGACCGTGAGCTAATGTGACAAATATAGAATTTTTCACGCTCATTCTGCCCTGGCCTTAAACCTTTCCAGGAATCCAAATGCTTTGTTCATCAAGGAACAAGATGTTACCATGGGTTCTCGATTCGGGGCACTCGGTGTATTCTTTCAACCCATGCTTACCACCTACAATATGCCACTCTGTTTCTTTCGGCTGGTAGATATGGCATTCAAGCTGCCACACTGGACAATGGATTTTCGTCGTTGTCCATTAAAGCGCTTGGTTCGCACCGTGTCGCACCGTTTCGGCCCTCATGGTTTCCAAGATACTCAAACCAATATAGGACACCCCAATAACAGGATATTGCTCCTGATTGAGCCCAGTGTGCCAGATTTTCAGGCCTTGATTCCTTCACTCTCAGTTTGCCGAGATGAGTACCTTCTCTCCACTCGAGGTTCCTCCCCTTTCCGATTTCCCGTCGAGGCCGGAGGAACTCGAACACCCACCTCAACCCTCGACTATTTACGATTTGACCCGGCTTCCTAATCCACCTAACGACTGGTCACATTTTGATGTCAAGTTCGAAAGTATTGCAATGGGCCATAGTCGTTCATTGAAGCTCCCGCAGGTGCAAGTGTTGATGAAACATTACTTCTGGGGAATCAAATATGAGGAAACGACCAAGACCGCCAAGACGACGAGGAAGAAGCAGAATCTCAAGGTTCAGCAGATGTTTCTGTTCAAGCTCATCTACTACATGCAAGAACGCCATCGTCCGAAGACTTGGCTTGAAATGCTCAATATCAACCGAGATACTGGGCCACGACTCTTGAGATACGACCTTGATCCGCGCCCAAGGCCACTCAGTAGGTGGTACACTTCTCTTCCTGATGTGACCACGCCTATCTTGAATGCGTACATACGCCCTCTGGACGCGCCCCCAGACATGCCCGACCACCTTCTCCAACAATATATGTACTCAGTTGATAGCTTGTACACACCACCTCCACCTCCTCCACCCCCGGCGCCAACACTCGCTACGCAAGAAGAGGAAATCCTTCGTATGGAACTGTTGCAACACATGAACCCAGGAGTTCAATTTACACCAGCCTATTCATTGACCGATCCGCCGGGTACGAGAATACCGGACCCTGAACCCGGCCAAAAACGGTCTCCAGATGAAAACAGGGAACCCCGTAGGAAGCGCTCGAGACAACTTTCACCCGGTGCCCCTGCTTACCGAGGTCGCCCTCGTTCCCCCACTCCGCCGTTTCAAGAGCCTGTCTTTGCTGCTGATGAAATCACAACTTTCACCTGGACGCCTGGTCTGGCACCTTCCCATACAGTAGCCCCCATTGGAAAGCACCAATTGGGCCCCCTTGACCCGAAAGCCCCAGGCCCGGTTGACACGCGAGTGCTTACGGATGCCATAGAACGAGCTGTGATGCAGATTGTATATGCAGATTTGGACCGTGATCCCTCCATTCCGTCTACTGAGAAACCTATTCGCGACGGGTCCGCCCAGTCATACCAAGATATCCTCAAGCTGAAACTTGGATCATTCCCCACCACGGCAAATGTGAAGTTGTCGCCATTGACGTTTGATTGGAATCCAAATGGCACTTTGTTTCCGGTCCGGGGCCGCGGCCCTGTCTGGAACGCAATGTCTTGTGCGACGGATGCTGTTGTTGTAGCAGGAATGCTACTCGATGCTGGTTGTACCAAGATAGATCGCGCAAACAATCGAGCATCTGAGTTCAAGGATATTGAAAAAGCATTCATCGAAGTGACGATGGCCAGCTGGGAGACCTTCGATGATAAGACTTCTATATTTGTGCGTGACGAGTGGCTCCGTATGTTTATGGAGGGGTCACCCGGCTTGAAAATGGGACAACCGATTCCTCCTTGGGCGGTATGGTCAGTGGCCACGAGAAGCTTCGCCCAATTTCGCTATTTTCACGTTGAGCGAGTGACCCCTTGCAAATGTCAGCGCGAGATTCCGTTTTACAACTCCCATCAAGGGTCCTGCATTTTACCCGGGTACCAACCGGGCGATGAAAATGGAGTAGAACTGCAAGTATTGATTGAGCGATGTTTCTACCCACGAAAATCTTTCAAATGTGACAAGTGTGGTGACGCGACGGGAGTCACTGGAGAACGAAAGATCGGTCAACTCCCGCTGCGTCTGGTGGTAACCTCTGATGTCAAGACGCGAATCCGAAACCACACGCAGAATCTCAAGTTCAATTACATAGACTATGAAGACAAGCAACAGGTCGCACACTATCGTTGGCTTGGTGGCATCTATAACAACGAATCTCATGCTCGCCTTTTTTGGACTGATACGCAACGAGGCGAGAAAGACGATGGAAATCTTATGGTGTATGACAGCCAAGTCAATTCCGGGATTCTTATCGGTGGAGTCCCAGGATTCCAACATGAAGAAAGAGTACCCACTGAATGGGTGAACCATCATGCTATTCCACTTCTTTTCTATGAGCGAATCATGAATCCTTCCACAGACATCCTGTTAAAGGCCAACAACGCGATGTTCGAGATAAACACTTGCGTGGAAGAGAACAAGAATGTCCTCGAAGCACACATCCCTTGGAAGCGATCAACTCCTCCGTTGCAGCAGGAGTCATGGCCTCGTATACTTTCATACAATGGTGAACGCTTCAGCAGTTTCAATCCCGGCTGGGCAACAGCGCAACCATCCCCCAAAATAGCCGCTGTACAGACTGCCACGCCCACTCTAACACCCGCCGCCACCATTGACCCGGCGCTTACTGGTCCGACGCTTCTTGACCCGTCGCTTCTTGATCCGGCGCCTCTTGATCCGGCGCTTTTTGATCCGGCGCTATTTGATCCGGCGGTCCTTGACCCATCGCTCATTGATCAATCGATCTACTCCACCACCACACCTCCGGAATTCGACTTTTCCTCACTCCTTGACGTAACAATGATGGATGAAGAGCCGACCATTGATCAAGACGTAACTGAGGGTTCCACCCAGAACCCTATGTTCGACTCGATGATGCAGAGTCCACGCTGGGTGGCTCCAACTCCCGATATGTGGCCTTCAGGTATACCTGATGAGGAAGGAGCTCTGGACTTCCCCGAACTGCCTTTGACGCCCTACCTAGGGAATCGCAAGGGCACTGGATGGTCAGATATTCCCATGCGAGATGCAAATGGCACTATCCCTGGGCTTCGAAACCGGGTCTTCCGCAGTACGCACGGTATTGGACTTCAGAGGTCTGCGATGGCAAACTATGCTATTGCTAAGCAGGCCCTGACTGCAAGTGAGAAGAAGGCTCTTCGTGCAGGGAATATGCGTCTATTCAGGGCAAAGCGAAGATTTAGTGATATAGAAGACGGAGAGGAAGAGGAGAAAGCCGACCAAGAGAAGGTCGTTCGAGAGAGAATAGAGATCCAAAGGAGACAGAAGAAACAGGAGCACGAGCGGAAAAGGAGAGAGGAGCAGAAGAAACACGAGGAGCTCGACAAGAAGACTAGAGAGGAGCGGGAAAAACAGAAAGAGCTCGAAAAGGAGAGAGAACAGGAAAAACAAGAAAGTGAAGTACTGGAGAAAGGACCGGAGAAAGACCAGGAATGGACGAGAGAGGAGTCTTATAAACAGCAACGAAAGGAAGAACCGAAGAAAGAGGAGGAGACGCGGAAGGTATCAAGAAGGCCGGGATTGAGAAATTCGAGGAAGAAGAATACCGATCCGACGTGGAAGCCTGGTGATAGTGGAGATGAAGCAGATTTGTGATTCAATTATTATTTTATATAGATATTAGTTATATGTTAGTTATACGCATGTGTGTTATTGTTCTAAATTCAATATCGCCAGGTACATATGTATACACCGTTGATACAAGCTAGGGAACTAGTTAACACGGCCATCTGCCAATCAGGGGGCTCTTATTTGATATACCCGAGGCACGAGTCTGTATATAGTACAACATACATACATATTTAGTACTAGTAGTATTAGTTAGTACTAGTTAATCGTACTTGTTAACGATAATTACTCCTTTAAATACATACATAGCAAGCTCACATATGTATGGACGGAGTACTCCGTCCATACAGACAGTCTGTATACATGTATACATGTAGTATTATGAATACTAGCACTAGCCTTCCCCGCAGTCCTACCCCAGACTCCCAGACTTAGGCTTCCCCCTTTCCTTTTCCCTCTCTTATCTCTTTATAATCCCATTACTTTAACTTATCAACTACAAAACTACATACTAACAGCTATCCAGTTCTCTTAAACACATTCTATGATCTATGATCTATTTACACGTCCGAGTCCTGCAGTCTACAGTCCCAGATCTACCAACGCAGTGGGGAATTTATCCAAAAACAAGCCAAATACAAAACAAACAAAAAAAATGACACTCTACAGACGCGCTCTGGGCGGGCCTGTAGCAGTGTTGCTCTTCTTCGGTGCCGAAACATACCCACCCAGGGTGCCGTCAGTGTTGGTCACTGCACCCTGAGCATCGCGCCGGATGCCAAGTTCAATCAGTTTGGCAAACACCTTGGAGAAGTGATCGAAGAACAACTCCTTATCCTCGGCATATCGCTTAACCCACGGGGAAAATGCCGGGTCCGTCAAAAGCGACATATCAGTCGGCAGCATCATTAATGGCTCCTCGTCCTCCTCGGCATCGGGATCCTCATACACAAACTGCGTCATACCCGACGCCATCTTGCGAGGCTTCCAGTCAAGCTGAAGCAGCAATTTGAAGAACGAGTTCGAGAACCGCGTCGGGTTCGTCACCCACGGACCCTCGAATCCACTGCGGTCGCCGTGGCACCGGCCCAGGTTGTGTCCGCCCGTCAGCGCGACGATCTCCTGGTCGTTGAAACCCATGCGATAGAAGATGAACCGCAGGTGGTCAGCGCCCTGGGCTCCGTCTGGCAGTCGTCCCCGTGGCGGCACCTTGGTGTCGCCTATCAGATCTGTGCGTCCGCCTTGCCAGGGGATATCGGGTCCGCCCATCTCCTTGATCGCAACTACGCCGGCCAGAGTCCACAGATCCGAGTACGTGATCCAGGGGTGCTTCTCTTTAATCGGCTCCAGGAATGCCCGTCCGTGCTGCAGACCCGCGTTGGCGGGATCGCCACCCTCTGCTTCGTACCGCATGCCGGCTCCGTTGGAACCACCGGTGTCAGTTTCGGCGTCGTACGTGCCAGACGAGTGCCTGTTTGAGATATTGTCAGTGATATTGCGTTGAGGAAGGCTTATCGCCCCGTTGGTCCGAGGGTCCCCGACCGGAGAACAAGGCTTCGAGGATCACATTTACTTACCATGCTAGTCGCACGAATACGGGTCCTGCGCTGCCATCGTCATAACCGGGCTTCTGCAGGATAGCGGCGATGTCCTTGCGGACGGCGTCATAGTTGTGAGTGCTCATTGTCGGTCTCGGCCGATAACGCGGTCCGGGGTATGCTTTTCGGGGAGAATCTGTACAAACTCAAGATCGGCTTCGAGATGAGTTCGAAGATGATGAATTGAAGATCAGAACGAGATCAGAAAGAGAAAAGAAAAGAGAAAACTGGGCAGAAAAGAGAACCCGAAAAAGAGAACCCCCGGACTTTCCACATGGAAGAGAAGTCGGTGGATCCGCGGGCCGAATCAGCCTGCGCCTATTGAAGATGCCGAGGTTGGACTTGACCGTCAAACTTCCTTATGATCTGTGATTTCTGCTGTGATTTCTGGCAATTTCCGACTGGATTTCTCGGTTCCGATGGCGCATATCTCCTATTTTAAGTGATTATCGCCTTATAACTATCGGGACAACCTTGGAAGCCCTGGATATGAAATCACATTCCAAATGTCGCCATCAAATGCCGATTCAGACCTCGGAACTCAGAAGCCGACTTTAAGATTCGGACAACATTTATGGGCAAATCCGATGCTTACGTATATTAATACATATGTATAGTATTTGCAAGGGCATACAGTTGAAATGAGTGTCATTTTTGACAGAACTTGCTTCTCGATTCTGCGCTGCTTGTCATGTGGCTAAAGGATTGGCCAACCCTCTGGGAGAGATTGATGAAGGAGGCTGTACCCCAGAGTGAACATGCTTGAGCAGCTGTTCACTCCGTCAGTGTTTGAACTCCAGTCCTCAAAATGGACATGGGACAGATCTTCTTTTGCCATCAAAGCCAGGGCCAACAAAGAAAATTAATGGTTTCACATGAAAGCTCAAAGAATACCAACATCTGTGGAGCACCTTGGAGATATCCGAGAGATGTCCGAAAGCCTTCAGGGATCTCGCTCATCCACGTTGTCGTCTCCGCTCTATTCAATCTCAAATTCCCCATCGACATCCTCCGCATCCGCAACGACCTCGAATTCCCCGTCGGCATTATCATTCGAAGCAGCCTCCTCAATAACATCCTTCTTCAAGCAAGTTAACAGCATATCCCGCTCCCTCTGTAAACGCGCCACCTCCTCCCGCGCCTCGTGTAGCGAGATGCTCAGCTTTCGCATCTTCGTCTGATATGCGCGACTGAGCCCATCCGCCTGCCCAGCCAATCGCGAATACTTCTTCCGGATCCACTTTCTTTCTTTTCGAAGTCGGCGCACTTGTCTGTCGAGCAAGTGTCGCTGCTTCACGTCCGTGTCGCGGATCGTCTGAATCACCTTGTCGATTACGTCGGTGTGCTGCGCTTGAAGTATGCCTTCTTCGGAGTACTTTGCGATGCTTATGAATGTAGCACAGATGTCTGCCGCGATGGATGCCATCAGCTCGCGTTTTGTGGTGGAGGTTTGGTGTTCTAGGTTTTCGAGGCGTAGAGCACAGAACCCTGGTGTATTTGGTTGCTGGCTTGGGTGACCCGGTGCGATCACTGGTTTAGATGAGATGGTAGGCTTCTGGGGTGACATGGTGAGGGCTCGGGTTTTCGTAGGAGACCCGTCCTGGAGGGGACTCTGGGGTGTAGAACCTTTGGGCTTGAGAGGATGTAGAATTTTAGACATGGAGAGGAATTGGAAAGAAGAATGAAAGGTCCCCAAGAATATACCAGTGTAATTATAATCTTTGGGAAGTTATGAGCTCATCTAATCAGATTTTCTTTCAACCCCATTCAGTGAACAAACATTGCCTTTGATCAGCTCCCGTCTTTGTTAAAATGAAGTTCATTGATCAGACAGTTTAACGCATACCTAAGTATGCTGAAATATTGTTTGAACCAAGCAATCATTGATACATGCTATGTGTCTTGTATACGCTACAGTGCAGACACAATCGCATCTCCCACTTCTTTAGTTCCAGCCTTACCCCCGAGGTCAGGCGTCCGAAGCCCTGAGTCCAGCACTTTACGCACCGCATCCTCCACACGTCGGGCCTCATCTTCCATGCCCAAAGAGTATCGGAACATAAGCGCGACGCAGAGGATCATAGCAACTGGGTTGGCAATATTTTGTCCCGCAATACTATAACAAAGTTAGAACAAGACCTTCGTATCATGTTTCTAGCACTTACGTCGGAGCAGATCCATGTGTAGGCTCGTACAGCCCGTAGGGCCGTGTCTTCAGAGTCTTATCACCAGGCAGGCCGTTGAGACTGGCACTCGGCAACACACCCAGTGTACCCACAATAGACCCAGCTTGGTCGGAGATCATGTCGCCAAAGGTATTGTCAGCCAGGATAACGCCATTCAGGGATCGTGGGTTCGTTGCTAGAATCAACGACGCGGAGTCTGCCAGCTGGTGCACCAATTTGACTTGCGGGTACTCGGCTGCCATGGTCTTGTCCACTACCCGGCGCCATAGCCTAGAAGAAGCTAGTACATTCGCCTTGTCTAGTGAGATCAAAGGCCAAGGGGGATTGTGTCGCAGTGCCACTTCAGCGGATAAACGGGTAACACGCTGGATCTCGGCTTCGGAGTAACCCCATTCATCCATTGCTGTAGTAGAAGAAAGGTTAGAATAGCTATTGAATTACAATAGGATCTCAGTCCAACCCACCATATGTTTCCTCTTCAACCTTGCGGCCAAAATAGGCCCCTCCGCAGTTCTCCCGCACGACAACAAAATCAACACCTTCAATAACATCGTGCTTGAACGGGCTGAACTCCTTGGCAATAGAAGCACTCGGCGAGGTAGAAGAGCACGGGCGTAGGTTCGCATAGATATCCATAGCCTTTCGTAGTTGGAGTAGTCCTCCCTCAGGACCATCAAGACCACGACGTTGATTGTCCCATTTCGGTCCCCCAACTGCGGCGAAGAGTACTGCGTCTGAGTCCAAAGCCGCCTGTTTGACTTCTTCAGTCACGGACTTGCCATAAGCGTCAATGCTGCATCCTCCAATAAGCTCCTGGCGCAGTTCGAACTTGCGTTCCGGTGTCTCAAAGGCTTTGAGGACCTTCACGGCTTCGGCCATGACCTCGGGGCCGATGCCATCGCCGGGTAGGACGAGAATGTTGAAGTTTTTGGCCATGTTGTTGTGGTCTCCGTTGTTACAAAGGATTATCTGGGCTAAATCAGATCATTCTCATACCTTGGTGCCCAGGACTATATACAGCCTATATCGGAGCTCGGTCTTCAACCCGACTGATGCGGGGTTTAGTTTTGGTCGGGCTTTCGCCGATGAAATGGCACCCGATGTGCGGAGGTCAGCCACAGGGCTAAGGAGGGCATGCATTTTAGCTTTCTGGGAGCTGTCAGTTGTGGGGATTTAGTATACAAGGTCAGGCCTGCATAGTAGGTGTCCGGCACTGCCTACTAGATACGTATATAGTATTGTCATTGGCTAGTAGAGTAGTTGTTTTTCCATAAAACAGTGTGTATATGCCTTGTTATAGGAGAATTTTGACAGAACCATGTCAATAGTGAAGCAGATATCCATAGGTAGTGGAATATAACCTGGTAGCAAAATGATAGTCATGAAAAGTTGCGGCCTCAGGCACCATCCGGCTCTCCATATGCGCTTATCCGACGTAGAAACTACAGTCCATCAGGGAATATATAGATGGTTTTAACCCAAGTTTTTGTCGTAATCGTCCATTCTCTTTTGATTACTCTTCCCAAACATTTTAATCTCATTTTCAGTTCGACCAATCCGGTAATAGGGTTTAGGGCCGAGCTGACCCCCTCTTGTTTGCACTGTTTGCATTGCGGGCATCATTTCTAAGCGTCTGGACGATCTCCAAATCTCCGAACAAGACATTTTCCTGTGACAGAACCCTCAAGATGTCGCGCGTTGAAGAACTTCCGGATGACTTTGATGAGTCGCTCGACCTCAACAAGGCTCCCCCTGAGGTCGCGCAGGGCTTACCCCAGCCTGGGTTTGACGCCTTCGCTCCTACAAACGAAATTCCCTTCCCGATCAACGAGGAGGCACTGAAGGCGCGCAAAACCGATCCCAATGCACCCGAGCTTCCGCCAGCTATTGCGGCCGTTCAGTCGCATACTTCAGAGGAGTTGATGGCAATGATGAATAAGACTCCTCTGTTTATGACCGATATTGAAAATGCGGGTGACGAGAGTACGTCGGATTATTCCTTGGACATGCCTGTTCGATTCAACTGACACATATCTGTTTCAAGAGGGTGAAAACGTACTCCTAGATGCTCTTCAGGCTCTGCAAAACGAAGGTACTAGGGCCGAGGTTGCAAACACCTTCAAGGGACAAGGCAATGAAGCTGTGCAGGAGCTCAAGTGGATCGACGCTAAAGAGTTCTACACAAAGGCTATTGCTGTCATTAACGCCAAGGTTGATAAGTGGGAGAAGCCCGAAGACCCCGAAGAAGAGGCCGCTCTGTTGCGCAAATTGGATGAGGCATCGCACATCAACCGGGCATTGTGCAACTTGGAACTAGGTATGCCTTACCTTCCCGGCTGTACCGGACATTATCTGACCTATTTCCTCTACAGGAAACTACCGTTCTTGTACTCTCGACTGTGCTGTCGCCCTTAAGTTCAACCCTAAAAACGTAAAGGCCTTCTATCGCTCCTCCTTGGCACTCTTCAAGTTGGACAAGGTTGCCGAGGCTGAAGACGCTGCAGCCCGAGGATTGGCAATCGACCCAGAGAGTAAGGCTCTTCAAGAATCCGCCAGAAAGATTGCCGAGCGGAAGGCCCTTTTGGAACGTGCTGCCGCGAGGAAGAAGGCGGAAGAAGAGAAGGTGCGCAAGCAGAATATGGTCCTCAGCACAGCTCTACGCGCCCGTCAGATCAGAACCCGCAAAACCACTCAGCCTCCTGATATGGAAGATGCCAAGATTCGCCTTGTGCCTGATCCTCTCTCGCCGGAGAGCACAATCGAGTTCCCGACTGTTTTCCTTTACCCCATGGACGCCCAGTCGGACTTTATCAAGGCCTTCTCGGAGATGAACGCTATCGAGGATCATCTGAGTTACATCTTCCCCCTTCCTTGGGACACCAAGAAGGAATACACTGTTGAAGGTGTTGAATGCTTCATGGAGACTGTCTCTGGTGGTTTGATCAAGGCTGGCAAGAAGCTGCCTTTATTGCAAATTCTCTCTGGTGGTAAGGTCGAGGTTGTGGATGAGCTTGTCACCATCCACGTCGTGCCTCTTTCCAAGACCGGCAAATACATTGCGGAGATGAAGGCTCGGAAGACTGGCTGAGCGGTATCTCATCAATATGAAGCCCACCGCTCAACTTTCAACCGATCTCGTGGATTCCTATGGAACTTGTGTCCACAGAAACCACTCCCATGGGAGGAGTGCTATCCTCCTACCCGTCACCCTGTTGGGGTTTGGCTACAACAGTGGTACCTGACCACTCTTGACGCTCGATTCTAGTCCTATCACGGAACAACATGATACAAAAACTCTGATACCCCTTAAAAGCGCCTTGTGTACATAGATGCATTTTCAGATTCTTATAGATATCATTGAGGCGGCAATGCCCCTGGGAACGAAAGGTCCCATTGATTATAATACAACATATCCAAGGCCAGGTGAATATAATCGATTGGCTCAGATTGTAATTCTGATTGACTTTGACTGCATAAGTGGTCAGCGCTGTTTAATGGAAAAGAGGGGACCGCTGTCTAGCCTGAATGAGACCTGAAGATTCTCCGGGGAAGCGGAGACGAGCGCATTTACCCGGTCTCTTTCTTCAACTTCACTCGACGGGAAATATAAAAAACGCCTCTTTTCCTCTTTTTGCCGTGAAGAAAATACGGAATTTGCTCCGCTGTCTCTCTATTCGTTTCTCCATCCTGTCCACAATGTGGTGCCGGGCCCTGTGTCTATTTCCCTGGCTAAAGTGACAAATTCCATGCACGAGCTCATACGATTAGGCGTCTTAGCAGAGGCCAAGCCCATTCGACCATTTGCAAAGGCCGCGACAACTATGCCACGGCCTGTCGGCCCGTCAAAGTTGAAGCTGTCAAATGTCAGAACTACTAGGGCCCTGACAGTCTGGCCATGTTTATCCCTGACTATAAAAGGAGCTTGATCCTCTGAATTTCCCTTCCAGGTCTAGAACTTCTGATCAATTCTATTTCTGACATTGATTATCTCGTCATGGTTCATTTCTCTACTATTGCCCTGGCGTTGGCCAGTGCCCTTCCTCAGTTGTATGGCTTATCTTTCCAATCTCGAGCATTAACAATCATTGACGCCCTTTTTTCTTCCATAGGACCCAAGGAGCCGGCTTGCATACCTCTGCTGTTGCAAAGGGAAAGCTATACTTCGGATCAGCCACTGATAACCCCGAGTTGACTGATGCTCCGTACCTTACCCAACTGAGCAACACAGATGACTTCGGCCAAATTACACCGGGCAATTCGCAGAAGGTTAGATAACCCTTACCGTATAATTCATACCCTCACTAATTGTCGCTAGTGGGATGCACTTGAGCCGTCCCAAAACACCTTCTCCTATACCAATGGAGATGTCATTGCCAACCTTGCTGCTAAGAATGGCCAAAAGCTGCGGTGCCATACTCTGGTTTGGCATAGCCAATTGCCCAGCTGGGGTAAGCTTTGTTACAGCATGTCTTTCAATCCATGAGTAGCTATCTAATTGGTAAATAGTCTCAAGTGGCTCCTGGACCAACGCAACCTTGATTGCTGCCATGAAAAACCACATCACCAACGTGGTCACTCACTACAAAGGCAAATGTTACGCTTGGGATGTTGTCAATGAGGGTCAGTACCGAACCCAAGAACGAATGATATCATCATCATCAAATAGCTAATATATGCATTGCTAGCTCTTAACGAGGACGGTACTTATCGTGACAGTGTCTTCTACAAATACATCGGCGAGGCATACCTTCCCATCGCGTTTGCTGCTGCAGCCGCCGCAGACCCAGACACCAAGCTCTACTACAACGACTACAACATCGAATCGGCCGGTTCCAAGTCATCAGGTGCCCAGAGAATCGTCAAGCTAGTTCAGCAATACGGTGCCAAGATCGACGGTGTCGGACTGCAGGCACACTTTATTGTCGGAAGTACCCCTAGTCAGAGCGCGCAGACTACCAACCTGGCCGCATTCACAGCCCTGGGAGTTGACGTTGCCTACACTGAACTCGACATCCGTATGACTCTGCCATCAACTACTGCCTTGCTTACCCAGCAGTCGACCGACTACAAAAATACCGTTGCGGCGTGCATGGCAAATACCAAGTGTGTTGGCATTACTATTTGGGACTACACGGATAAATACTCGTGGGTTCCGAGCACATTCCCTGGTCAGGGTGATGCGTGTCCTTGGGATAAGAACCTCGTGAAGAAGCCTGCTTATGCTGGTATCTTGGCTGCTCTGGGCGGTACGTCCTCCACTACTACTACTCTGGTTACTAGCACGACTACCGCCGGTTCTGGCGGTGCTACTAGAGTCCCGCTCTATGGTCAGTGTGGTGGCTCGGGCTGGACTGGAGGCACAACTTGCGCCAGTGGAACCTGCAAACACATCAATGACTGGTACTCGCAGTGTCTGTAGACTTGAGGACAATGATGCCCGATGACGAAGGGAAATAGGCCGGCCTCTGCCCATCCGCCTTCGTATCAGAGCATAGGCTCGGGATTACTTTATAATGAATTGGCATATTATCTTCTTCAGATGTGACGCGAACGAAATTCATTATCGTAAAGAAAAGGACATTATATGTACTCCGGTCCATGCTAGACGCTCAATAACTGAAATAGTAGGGGTGGCCGTATGGCATCATTGTCTCCGTGGACAAGTTTTCTGTCGAAGTCTGGGTGATTGGAACAGAGGTACCGTAGAACCCCATCGGGGTTGGTTGAATGCCGGAAACACCAGGGTATGGATAGTGCGCCATGCCAGTGGGATGTGTCCGGTCAATCAAATGTGTCCCGGCAGATTCTGGTTCGTGTTTCGGCCTCAGTTCCAGCGGTGATGTTGACATGTTGGAGGGGCCGACAGAATGGTATTGGGTGTTTGGACCCATGTGCATTGGGTTATAAGGGTGGGAAGGATTGTAAGGGGGCGCGTTCGGTAGGTCTTCGGAGGTGACTTGGGTTATGTCGATGTCGGAGATCCCGTCGCTGCACTCGGATTCGACGATATTTTGAGAAGAGGGTGGTTCAATTGGCGAGCTTTGTCCGCTGGAGGTGTCTCCGGCCATTTGAGGGAGATTTGTGCGAGCTATAGACACGCGTTTTCCATCTAGATAACACATGTGAGTTTCGGAAGGGTGTGGAGGAGATAGCATGAGTAAGTATGTACCTGAAATCCCATCTAGGTATTTTTCTTCCTCCTCGCGAACTTGATATGCCTCATCTAAGATTTGTAAACGTTCGACCGGGAGGATTTGACGACGAATGGGCTGGTCGCTTTGTTTTAATCTGGCGGTGGTGATTCCGTGGGTTTCGCGCATTTCGCAGAGCATGTATACCAAAAGTCGAATGCGTTCTAGGTCATTGTTAGCTTGGTAGGAACAATCGGAAGGATTTCTCTCTCTTACCAACTTTTGGAAGATGATCCGGTTCCCGATGGCTCACTCCTAGTGGCCACCATGGTGGCTTAGTTGCCTCGGGGTCCAGCTGTTGGGTTCTTCCTTCAACGATCTTCCGTCCATTGTAGGGGTAGTTCACTTGCTTGCGCGGCTCGACTAATTTGATATAGGCTTTGGCGATAATTCGGCAGTTTGTTTGTTGTAGATTTTGGAAGATTTTTTCGTAGTAGAGACGCAAAAGACCTCTATCTTTTACAGAGATAGAGGCTCTTTGGTGTGAAGCTAGGTTGAGGTTCCGACCACCGAAATTCTTTTTGGGTTGTGAGCTAGCTTGTAGAGACCAAGATTCGCATGACGGCCACATTGCCGGCTGGAACGGGGACTCTGGTTGAGATGGAACCTGCATCCTCTGTTGACTACCCAGCCCCATTCCATTGTAACCCACGGACTCCCCCTGCGACGGGGCAGAGCTGTTGTTAAACGGTTGCCCCCCCACTAGACGGAACTTGAATCTCGGGAGAAACTGTCCCATGTCAACGAGAACACTTCATGTGGGGTAAATAGAGAAATAGAGGTCTTACCTTGAGATCGTGTTGCATGGGCTTCTCTCGACATCGCCACTGCTCGGAGGAATTCACCCGTAACCCGAGGAGAGAGGATGGCCTCGCGACTCTCTGAAATGGAATCGGAGGCCCTTTGGCAAAGATTCCCATCGTTGTCTATGTAGATCATAGCAAAGTGGGTATATCCAGGCTCCTCTGGTGATTGCCTGGACATCTTTTCCGGGCCCTAGGGTCAGCTCTGTTAAGGTCATCACATAAGAAGGATGGAATACACTGTAAATGGACCCAATGGCCCCGGGTTTTGAATGGCAGACTCGTCTAAGTTACGAAACAGACGAAGTGGGGATTTTTCTACAGGAAATTTGGGGGGTAGAAGCCCAGATAAAGACCATGCTGCGATGGGGTCAGTAGCAATGCCTCTCTTGTCGATCAGTGACTAAATGTGCTTTGATAACGATTTATAAAAAGCCACTGGGTCTTTTTTTCCCAGGTGTGGCGCACCCTCCCTACTCCGTACGCAACTAGAAGGAAAGGTCAAAGGCCTGTGGAGACGAGAGAAAGACCGATCTGCAAATGCAGATACAGTATCGAAACAGACGGAGTATTAAGTCCACATTTGGAATGCGGACATCTTTTCCTTGGACCCATGACGATCTTAGTGTAAAGCCGCAGGGGAATTTGAATAATTTCCCCGAATGACATTGACATTTCAGCGCTTGGCTATTATTATATTATATACGTATATAACCGCCTACCAATATTGGCTATGGGAGTGGTTAGGTTTCCCCCAAACTCTCACTCAGTTAGAACATCCATGCCCCTTAGAACCTGATAGTATAGTAAGTACCGAGTACAAAAGTACCATAACGTGCAATAAGAAACAGTTGCATGATAATAATCAAGGGCCTTATGCCAACCAGTTGCCTTATTACCTTATTCCCGAAATTGTATATGTATTACTCTTTCCATCTCCTTACTTATCAAAGACACGTTAACTGACACAGAGCTACCCGGTAGAAGGATTGAGCATTTGATGCCCCGTGCCATTATAGTTCTCTACCTATCACTAGTTAGAACATGCCTAGTTAGATACAGAATAGTCAGTTTGCCAAGACCTCCATGCACAAGAACCTTCCAAGGTTCCCATGCACTTTGTCGTCATAGAGTGGTTGGGGGAAATCCGAATTTTTGAATCAAATTACCGGATAAGGAAACCAATATTTTACCGGCCGGACGGGATTAGCTCGGTCTAGTCTGAAAAGCCTCAGCCTCAGATCGACTCCATATGTCATAGGTATAATACTATTGGCCGGGCTTGGTTTGAACAAGCTTCGGGTTCTGACACTTTTCATGGACGACTTGCTTCGGCCGAAAGGGGATGGAAGAATGCGAACCGAATATGAAATCAGCGATGGTACCTAGGTACAATTTGCCACCGTGCTATTTCCCATGGTACGTCAACTTGGGTAAGTGCCCAGGTGTATATTGTATGGAGTACTCCGTAGGTGCAGATGGCCTCATTAATAGATCTTTTTAAAGTACCTACCTAGGTAATTATCTAACACTTGTAAACTTTGCTCGATCGAATCTCGACAGTCAAGTGGAGCACAAATTCTATGATCGAACGCACGATAAGCTTCTCGATTCATGGACTTTCCGTTGTGGGGAAGAGTGTGTTGGTTCGACGAAGTCCTCGTTTAGCGAACATCCACAACATATGGATACATACTGATTTGTTAATCTCGGACACTCGATATCAATACCATACGACGGAGAACATCCACCTAAGAACTCCGGTGACTCCGCTTCAATCCATGGGATTCCATATCAGTCCAAGGTAATTCAAGGTAATCCAAGGGAATCCAAGGGAATCCCCTGTCGAGGGAACGGAATAAAAAGAAGGTTTATCGTCGGGAAAGAGATTGAGTTTAAGGTTTGGACTCATATCCATGGCTTTGGAACATTGGAAGAGCCCTGGAGCTACCTCGGGGTAGTACCGGAGGACTCCGAATAGCTAAACTGCCAGAATTGCTCCGCCCCATAATTCCCATTTGCATAGACCGGCATATCCGACTTGCATTTCCTGGAAATGGGATACTGGAGCTTGTGGCGCAGGCTTCACAGTGGTCTCCACAGTTCCCCTTTTAGCCCTTTGCATATTCGTAACTGCGTATGCACAACTATGTATGTTCGAGAGTCCAATTAATACAATTCTCAATGTCTTCCTCCATACCCAGACTTCAACAAATGGTTTTCTCTATCCCCTGCAGCGCCTACACGCTGCACTTACATGCCTTTGCGGTAGAGATCGTCAGAGTGATTGATAGAAACAAAGTTCATAGGATCGTCTAGATAGTTACCCTTTTTTGGGAGATTACCTGACGTGTCGCTTGGTCGTTCCTGACACATCGAGTTAGGAAGAATTTCCAACCCCTTTCTCACATACATCTGAACCGTGTGTCAAAGTCCCCGAATGTGATTTGTGGATACTGATCGTCAGTCTATAATTGCCAAGCGGTCGCTGGCAAATCCATACATGCCTAGTTGTACGGAGTACAAAGTACTAACCTTGTTTAGGAACTCTTATTTCCGCTCCCTTTGACATCATTGCCGGGGAAATTGGGGGGCCTTTATCCGTGAATAGCGTTATTCCTAGCACCGCCACGTAGATATGAGGCGCTGCCAGTCTAGACCGACGATACGTACCTAGGTAGCAGGGAAAGTGCGATCTCACGTGTACGCATTATGGCGGTAAGAGGTATCCTCCCGAGGTCGTCTATCTACTCGGTACATGAGGGAGAGACTGAAACTCGCTATGGGCAAAGAGAAGTGACATAGAAGAGGAAGCAGTCTGTTACCGAAGGCATAGTTAGGCGGATGTCGGTAGGTCGGTTTTCGCGGGTTATACTTAATCATTTTATACGTATACCCTTTTGGCCATATGTTGTATTTCCCTCTCGTATTCTGCACTTTGTTTAGGCCAGATTTTCATCTGGCTAGAAAGGAAAACGGCATGAAAAAACCGAGTTGATATTATATTCTATATAATGTCTCTAATATCATCTCAAACCAGTATAATATATATTGGGACCATTCAATTCTTATATCGTCAAATACAGAGGAATCACAAGCCGACTATCCTTGATAGTTATTAACTATGAAAAAGGCAGTCGGATGTGGTTTCCATACATCTCAGGCAGAATAAATTTGCTGCCTGGGGCGGTCCATATCGTACCCCGTGACCTTCCAATGTCACTTTCATTGTGGAACACCAGTGACTCTCTCTAAACATCAAGTACACTCTTAGAACTCTGAATCACGAATTCAAGTTTCAAGTCAACTGGAGATATTACTATTATCATCTCAACATCATTCATTCGAGCCTGTGTCTCCACCATTCCAAAAGGGCTCCGCTGCATTAGCCCGCCCACGGCTGATCGCTCTGAATCTGGGCACCAAAATCTGTCTTGCTCCGAGTTCCAGTTCGCTGTGGAGGCCGTGTTCCCAATACATCCCTGCCTTTTGACTGAGCCAATCACCACTCTCTTCTTTATTTCTAGCAGCTTCGGGGTCTCGCCAAATATCCCCCCCATCCCTGGATTCCCGGTTCAACAAGCGCCGTTGGGCCTTCACCGTCTCGTCCGTGCGGCCTGCGTAATTCAGCCACAGTAGTTTCCCTAAATCGAGGGGATCGCTGGAGAGAAGAAGTATTACAGGGTGAAAAGAATCCCCCGGAGCCACTCCTCAACCGTGATGGTCCCTCATTACACAATGGACCCCAATACTGGTTATCCCGCAGGCTATCCCGTCCCGACTCAGAGCCCCCAAAACCAACAGATGCCTTTTTACCCTAACGCTGTTCCCCAATACCCCCAATCAAAGACACCGTCTGCTCAACAGTTTGGTGCTATGCCCATGCAGCCTGGTCCTGGTGGAGCTATGATGCCCTCTGGTTTCCCCCAACAATCTTCCGGTTCGTTGCCCCCCTTTCTTTTTCCTTTTTTCATTATTATCATTGGCACGGCGTATCTGTCACTTTTACCCCGGCGCGGCAGACATGTTGCCCAAATCCTTGGGGAAAAGGGAGGGTGTCTCATGAGGCTCAAGATCGGATTGGATTATTTCCAAGCCCCCCCCTCATGCTTGTGTCACTCGCCCCTAACACCCATCGCTATCAATGCATTGACCACTTGGCACTGTCTAGCTTTGACCATTTGTCTCCTGTCTACTGTTGCCCACTAATTGGAATGCTTTGGACTGACCATATACTTTGTCGTAATAGCAGCACCTATGGATAATTTCTCAGCGCCCTACGCCCAGACCCCCATCCCTACCCCCATGGGCCAGTTTGTCCCCCCTCAAGGCACATCCGGCGCAAACATGCCATCTCAAGTAGCGCAGACCTTCTCCCAAAACATGGCTTCCATATCAGCGAACAACCTGCTTGGCACACAACCAAAACCCCCTTCGCAAATGAACTCGCCCCAAACCGCTGCCTTACCTGCGGCTCCAAACCAGGCTCAGGCCCAAGCTCAAGCTCAATTTGCAGCGCGTGAAAAGGCCCGTGTCACTGCCCTCCTTGACATCAACTCGGCCTTGTTACAGGAAGTGGTGAACCTTCAAGCGGCCGGCAAGGCTGGCCCCGCCTCCAACCCCGATACAAATTCACCCGCGTCAGAGCAGCCGGATGCATCCAAAGCCAATCAGAAGCCGAGCCCCGAATACATTGAGTGCATGCGACGTCTACAAGCCAACCTAGCCTACCTCGCAACTATCGCCGATCGAGCAAAGAAAGCGGGTGGTGTCGTTCCTCAAACGCCAGCGATTATGACACCGCCCCCAAACCTTCCCGCTGTGAATGAGCTATATGCCAGACTAAACGAGCTCTTCTCACGGTCTGCAAAGGCCTCTACTCCGCAAAGACCGAGTCCCCCGTCCATGCAAGGAAATGGTGGACCCAGCCCTGGCGCTATGTCTGAATCGATTATCTGAGGCAACTAATGTGGAAACATGCAGTCCTCCGTGTGAGAAGGCATGCCACAGATTATTTTCGAGCTCCTGGTTTGTCCGCCCCCGCGAACGATGCGACCATGTTTCGGCCCACCAATGCGAGCTTTATGGGAGGCGCCGGCCTATTCCCTTCAACACCATGCATACCCGCAGAAGCATGGACCTTCCACCATGCGCACCATCTCTGCCAACGAAAAAAGCCTAATGTATGACCAGTTGAGAACTTCAAAGCAGTCATGGTCTCTATGAAATATGTCTAGGAAATACTCCAAAGTCCTGGCTCCCCCGCTTTCGAAGTATGGGAGCATTCGCCAAGGAACAACCCTCATATTTGAGTAAATCTGGCTACAGAGCAACCTCCAAATTTGTATATTAATTGAATGTAACGTAACATCCCACGCGTCCCGTCCACGTGTAAATCAGGCAGAGAGGTATTTAGGGTCATTGTAACAGTAGGGCGCATGAGGCGGCCATGGGATCATATCGTGCAACTCCGCCCTTATCGAAATTCCCCGTCCTTACCGCCTTGCAGCTCTTCGTGAAAGATTATTCTGCCAGCAATAATCCTGAGATGCGAAAGAAAGCCTCCCCCAATAATATGGCCTTGTTGCCTCTCCGCCTTGGGGACTTACTGGAGGGCACGTTTTGCCTTGATGTCAACGCGCATGCACATTTTCCCCAATTGCCTGGTGGATGTATTGTTCTTTATCCGTTGTATGCAGAAGGAGCTTGCGAATTGTTCCCGTTTTGCCTTTCCCGTCTTATCAAGGCGCAAACCAAACCTCCACTCCTTTGAGGTCTCCAGCCGCCGCTGATCGATCATCTGCGTCACATTCCTTAACTCCGCATCGACCGCATCTTCACGTGTCTCATTCGTCTGATACCCCATTCTCTGCTGCCCTGTTAGCCTCAAGAGGCTCCCGGTCAATCTCGTCTCTTGCCAGCCACCTAAAACCCCGTCGACACTACCTCCAAAGCTCAGATATCTTCGCCATGGATGGCAAGGGCGATATGAGTGCGAAGCGAAAGCGCAGCACAACGGCCTGTACTTCCGAGCATCCGAACAAGCAACTCCGACCTGAGCCCTCGATATTGACCCCCGACGACGCAACTCCCGCCAACGGAACTGTCTATGAGATCGAGGAGGATGTAGATGAAGCTCCCTCACCAGTTGCCATCCCCGCTACAACGGACTCACCTGAATGGCAGGCTACTATCGAGAAGGTCGTGAAATGTGCCGTCTCCATTCACTTCTGCCAGACCTGTTCGTTCGATACAGAGCTCTCAATGTCCAGTCAAGCAACTGGTTTCGTGGTGGATGCAGAGCGTGGCTACATATTGACCAATCGTCACGTTGTGGGTGCTGGTCCTTTCTGGGGATACTGTATATTTGACAATCACGAGGAAGTAAGTCGATCTTGCACAATGGTTTGGTCAAAGACCTTCGGTTATTAACAAAATTGGCAAATCACAGTGCGATGTTCAGCCCGTATACCGAGATCCCGTTCATGATTTCGGTATCTTGAAGTTCGACCCGGCGAAAATTCGATACATGCAAGTCACAGAGCTTAAGCTCCAGCCAGATGGAGCGCGAGTTGGTGCAGAAATCCGCGTCGTGGGTAACGATGCTGGAGAAAAACTGAGCATTTTATCCGGTGTGATCAGTCGACTGGACCGAAATGCGCCTGAATATGGAGAGGGCTACTGTGATTTCAACACAAACTACATCCAGGCCGCAGCTGCAGCCAGCGGCGGTAGTTCGGGAAGTCCTGTGGTCAATCTTGCTGGCCATGCAGTTGCTTTGCAGGCTGGTGGTCGAGCTGACGGTGCTGCAACGGACTACTTTTTGCCGCTGGACCGCCCGCTTCGTGCACTGGAGTGTATCCGCCAAGGTCAACCGGTTACTCGTGGTACAATTCAAACGCAGTGGGTTTTGAGGCCTTTCGACGAGTGTCGCCGCCTTGGTTTGACCCCGGAGTGGGAGGCTGCTGTACGTGCCGCAGCACCTACTGAAACGAACATGCTTGCTGCGGAGATCATCCTTCCGGAGGGACCCGCAGATGGTAAGTTGTTGGAGGGAGACGTGCTTATCAAGGTGAACGGAGAACTCCTTACGCAGTTTGTTCGTCTCGACGACATCCTAGACACGAGTGTCGGGGAATCTGTCAAGCTGCTGGTTCAGAGAGGCGGTCAAGACGTTGAGGTTGAGTGTCAAGTGGGAAATCTGCATGATATCACCCCCGATCGTTTCGTGACAGTTGCTGGCGCCAGCTTCCATGATTTGTCGTACCAACAGTCACGTCTCTATGCCATTGCCACTCGCGGAGTCTATGTCTGTGAGTCGGCGGGCTCTTTCAAGCTGGAGAACACTGTGGCAGGGTGGATCATTGATTCAATTGATAAGCGGCCCGTCCGTAACCTCAATGAGTTCGTAGAGGTCATGAAGAACATTCCCGATCGCACTCGCGTGGTGATCTCCTACCGCCATATTCGCGACCTTCACACGAAAGGAACTAGTATCATCTACGTTGACCGTCACTGGCATCCCAAGATGCGGTTGGCGGTCCGGAATGATGAGTCTGGTGTCTGGGATTTCTCCGATATCGCTGAACCCATTCCTGCTGAACCTCCTGTCCCAAGGGAAGCCAATTTCATCCAATTAGACGGCATCAGCCAGCCTGCTGCCGCGGAGATTGTCCGTAGCTTCGTGCGCGTATCCTGCATCATGCCGTTGAAGCTGGATGGATACCCACAAGCAAAGAAGACTGGGTTTGGACTGGTTATCGATGCTGACAAGGGTCTAGTGGTGGTATCACGAGCCATTGTCCCCTACGACCTTTGCGACATCAACATCACTGTGGCCGACTCAATCATTGTCAGTGCTAAGGTGGTCTTCCTGCACCCGCTTCAGAACTACACCGTCATCCAATACGACCCCAGCCTCGTCAAGGCTCCTGTTAAGAGCGCCCAGCTCAGCACTAACTACATCAAACAAGGCCAAGATACCATCTTTGTCGGCTTCAACCAAAACTACCGCATTGTCGTGGCCAAAACCACAGTCACTGATATCACGACTGTGTCGATCCCCGCCAACGCAGCTGCCCCTCGTTACCGTGCAATCAACTTGGACGCCGTGACCGTAGATACTGGACTCAGTGCCCAATGTTCAAACGGTGTGCTCATCGGCGAAGACGGTGTCGTTCAGGCCTTGTGGTTGAACTACCTCGGTGAGCGCTCTGCAAGCTCTCACAAGGATATCGAATACCACCTCGGCCTTGCCACTCCATACCTGCTTCCCATTACTTCCAAGATCCAGCAAGGAGAGGTCCCGACGTTGCGAATCCTGAACATGGAAAGCTATGTTGTACAGATGAGCCAGGCTCGCATCATGGGCGTTTCGCAGGAATGGATTAACAAGGTCACTGAGGCCAACCCATCGCGACACCAGCTGTTCATGGTGCGCAAGGTTGACAGCCCTCCCGCAGGCGTCACCCCCGACCCCAGCACCAGCTTCCAGGAAGCCGACATCATTCTCACGCTGGATGGCCAAGTCATCACCCGCGTTTCAGAGCTGGATGTTATGTATGAAAGGGAATTCCTGGATGCGCTGGTCATACGAGATGGCGAGGAAGTGCGCATCCGTGTCCCCACGGTGCCAACTCAGGACATTGAGACAGACCGTGCCCTTGCCTTCTGCGGTGCTGTCCTACAGAAGCCCCACCATGCTGTTCGTCAGCAGATCTCCAAGGTTCACAGCGAGATCTACGTGAGCGCGAGGGTGAGTTTCGATACCCTTCTATCCTTTAAAATACTGCTAACACTATTCTTCAGAGCCGTGGTTCCCCTGCTTACCACTACGGTCTTGCGCCCACTAATTTCCTCACTGCTGTTAACAGCGTCTCGACTCCAGACCTGGATAGCTTTATTCGGGAAGTCCGCAAGATTCCCGATAACGAATACTTCCGTATTCGCGCTGTGACCTTTGACAACGTTCCCTGGGTGGTGACCATGAAGAAGAACGACCATTATGTGAGTCTATACCTATACACCAAAATAGAACTTTGAACCGCGTTCTAACATCCAGCAGTTCCCCATGTCCGAATATGTCAAGGATCCCACCAGTGCATCTGGCTGGCGCACCATCTCCTACGAGACAGAAATCGGTGTGGCCCCCGACGCTGCCAACCTCAACCCCGATGCCATGGACGAGGCTGCTGAGGGAGGAGCTAGTGAAATCGAGCCGGATATGCAGTAAGTTCTGGCCTAGCGTCGATATTACTGCATAGGGGCTAGAGAATCTTGTATTATATTTTCCTCGGCGCCGGAGGGTGGGTTTGGACCGGGGTTTTCATCTTGCGTTTTTCTTTTTCTCTGTCTTTTCAATCTCACGGTGTATGTTGCGCAAACGGGCGTCAGATATACGAGTATAAATTCATACATAGACAATGCACATGTGCGATGTATTCTTCTGCTTTGCGGTTTAATTAGGGTTGTACAACACTAGGCCAGTTATTTATGGGGGCATGGGAGTATGTCCGGTCTTCGTGGTAGTGTCCGTACGTCAACCACCATGTCAATCATCCACCTTCAGGTGCACTGTGGGAGATAAAACACCGATTACACGTTTGTTTATTTGGGTTTTATTTTCGGACTTGTTCTAGATATATACATTTTGAACACTGAATATATTGGGTTGAAACAATGGCGTGTGTCTAAACTATATATATACTCACCAGGAGGGTGCAACGAAAAGAAAACAACATTCTAAATTGGACTAATAGGATAGAACAGGTTATAAAAAAAGAAGCATAAAGAGATAATCTTAATCTCGAAGGAATAAATCCCAAAAATAACTGAGGACGAAGTAACAGCTTCAAAAGACAAAAGCAAAATAAGAAGTGCATCATCCGTGAATCGAACACGGGCCTCGTCGATGGCAACGACGAATTCTACCACTAGACCAATGATGCTGGTGTGATGAAAGGGATAGCCTTATAGTATTACATGAGAGTATCCCATATCCTTCCACCTACATTCCTTGACATCCATATCAACTCCAACAAAATACCAAGGGAACATCCAACATAGGCCAAAATAACAATTCATTAACTCCATGCACCGATGGATGCAACTATGCAGCTGTTGCCTAAGACCATAAAAGTGTCAAGAACAATACAAAATAACGCCACAACCTAGATGATACACCCGTAACACGGACATAACCACGTCCGGCACCAAATCAATACTCCCCCGAAGGCCGCTCAATGTACAGACCAATTTACAATCCAAGAAAAGAAGATGCTATCCTGCTGGCCACTAGCTGTTGAAGCTCCAACCACCATTGAGCCGCAACCGCTGTCGTTCGGCAACATCCCTCCGAATCTCCTCTTGAGTGAGCCCATCAGGTCCGGACCAGTTCGCACTGCTGGTGCGGTCACGGTATTTCTTGATTTTCTTGTCCGCCTTAAAGGTGTCTTCAAGAGAGAATGGTGCAATTGGCCCGAAGATCGAGTCAACTTCCATACCATCCTGCTGCCGGAGAAGACCCTCCAGCTCCTTCGCCTGTGCCCACTTGGGGACAGGGAACATCTCAGAGTCGGAATCGTCATCATCCTCGCTGTCAGTGTTGATCTCGGGCAAATGGATATTTTCACCACTGGGGTACTTGGGAGATGGCTTGGTGGGTGGGCGCGGGGCGGAACTTGGCGCAGCCTTATGTGTGCTTGGTGGAGGCGCATGGTTTGGTTCGGCAAACGGTATCTTGCCGTTCGTGTACGTGACTATCGGGTGAGCAGGTCGCTGAGGTTGAGCATTTCTGTAGCTAGAAGAACCCGACTGGGGTGCCAGGGAAGACTGTCCACGGCCAAGGGTAGAAGGCTACATAGATTCCTGAAGTCAATAATCTGTTCGTCAGGATATTACATGGAATCCGATGTTACTAACCTTTCTGATACTAGATTGGCGGATAGGCTGCGCCATTGTGCGTACAGGTGGCATGGGGTTGTGCTCATCCTCTGTCTTTCGCCGTTTGAATTCGCCAGTTGATTGCACATTACTAGGCTTAGACGGAGCGGCCCGGTGGCTGGTTTCATCGTTGCCTCTCTTTGGCGGTTTGGCGGGATTAGGCGGGGGTGGGTTGATGCTGCGGCCACCAAATGGCTGAATTGAGCTACCCAAGCGAGAAGGAGGGCGGGAAGAACCTAAGTCACTTCGCTGAGAAGACTGAGAATATGCCTGTTCATGCTGCAGAATTGGCCCCTAGGAACTGTTAGCGTTTTGAGAAAAAAAAAAAAGTAAAGAAAAGAAACCCGATTGAAATAACGCGCTTACCTCATTGACTATCTGCTGGCTGCCTTGCCTCCCATGCTTGCGAGCATTCTCTGCTTGTCGCTTTTTGATTGCCTCCATGCGGGCGGCTTTGTTTGGATCTTCTTGAGCCGACCATTCGCGGCGCTCCCGTTCAGCCTGGCGCTCCCTCTCGGCCTGGCGCTCTCTTTCGGCTTGACGCTCTCTCTCAGCTTGGCGCTCCCGTTCAGCTTCAGCACGACTCCTCATCTCCTGCCGACGGGCCTCTTCTTGTTGGGCGGCAGCACGCTTGCGTTCGACATCACGCTTTTGTTCTTCCTTCCGACGTGCCTCGCGTTCTTGCTCCTTCTTGCGGTCATTGGCGACCTGAGCCTTGCGCTGGGCTTGCGTTTGACTAGAAACAGAGCTCTTAAAGCTGCTCGCAGAAGATGCTGTATGCAAGGAGGTGTTGCTACCCTTCTTTTTGAGAGTTGGCTTCGAAGCAGCGACAGAGGCGGCTGCGGGCACAACCGACTCCTGAGAACCCGAGGATGATGGGACAGGAATTTGTTGACGAGACATCGTGCTGCCAACACGAATTGACATGGGTTGCGGCGTTGGACGTTTCACGGGCTCGCGAGTGGGTTTGAGAGGACGGCGGTCATTTTGCTTCGGTTGAGGGACGGCAAACCTCGAGCTAGACTCCTGAGCCGATTCAGGTTCCCGCGATTGCTGGCGCTGCGACTGGGAGGTCTTGTATACTGCCGAGCCTGCCCTCTCTTCTGGCTCGACCGAGGAATTCTCCTGAGCGGCTTTGAGTTGAAGGGCTCTTTGCTTTTCTTGTTCACGAGCTCTCTCAACACGCGCTTCTTCTTCTCGATCCTCACGCTCCTGCTCTTCCCGTTCATGCTGGCGCCGTTTTTCTTCTTTCTCGGTCGAGCTTCGTGTGCGGCGGCCTTCTGGACGTTGAGGACTGGTGATAGGGACTGGTTGAGAGAGGTGTTTGGTATTCTTAGTGAATGCGTCCGCACTTGGTTGAATGCGTGCCTGCTCAGGCGATGAATGTTCCATCCGTGGTGTGTTTCCAGTGCTTGAAAACAGGCCCTTGGCAGATTTCATAATCGAGTGCAGTTTCAGCTTCGAAGCACTGATGTGACCGTCGAAACGTCTTGGCGAGCCTGTTGGAGTAGTAGAAACATCGACAGGAGTATGAGAAAAGGAGGCGCTTTGTTGGTGACCGTGAGGCCGGGGTGAAGAGAACATCGAGGTAGATGATTTGGGTCGTTCAGGCTCTGTTTGCAAAGCATCTTTCTTATTGACTGCATGCGACTTTTCGAATTCAGCAAGCTTTTCCATGACATCTGTGGTCTTGCTCTTGGAAAGCTCAGGCTTTTGAGGAGAGCTCAGCGGCTTGATCCAGTCATCGTCCACAGACATACGCTCTGGAGCTGGGGCTTCACGTGCCCTTTCGTCCAAAGCTTCAGATTTTGTTTCGGCCTTCGAAGCCGGAAGGTCTGGGTAGGGAACCTGACCAGCTGGTAGCGCAGAAGCGGATGGGATTGACTTTCTGGGTCGGGATGGCTGGAGTTTGCCTAGCATGCTGATTCTTTCATGCAAGGACTGGGTGGACTTTTTGCTGTGCATCCTGGTAGCCTGGTCAGGATCCGTTTCTTCACTTGGTTCTTTCTCATTGTCAATTTCCAATGCCCTGGAGCCGGTAGTGTCCTCTGCCGCAGGGTGCGGAATCCTATGGCCGCCAGTCTGCCTGCCGAAGTAACTGGGACGCCCGGCAGTACTCGTTTTCGCCAGATCAATATGGCTTGTTCGAGTCTTCAAAGGTTCCCGCGCAGGGAGGGTGGCAAAGCTCAGGCTGCTTTTCCGAGCGAATGGTCGCTCTGGGGTAGAGCCATCCGAAGGAGAGCCGATATCATCAAGACTGCCGAGAACTGCGTCGTCTTTCGTGGCCTCTTCCATATCCTCGTCCTCTGGGTGAGAATCTTGCGTCTCGATAGGTGGAGCTACCGGAGCCACCGGGGCCTTTTCTGGTGATGGCTCAGGTTTTGAGACTGGCGTATCACTCTTTTCGGGTTCAGATTCCTCATTCTGTTGCTTTTCCGGGATTTTGCCATCTGGCTTCGATTTAGTTTTCTTAGTCGGGGTCGACATAATTTCACGCTCAGATTCTTCGGAAACCGATACGGCTGGACGCGCTGTGCTTTCCTGAGTTGGGGTTGGGTCCTTGATCGGCTCGACAGTCTGTCCGCGGGAGCGGATCTCTTCTCGCGCAGAGTGGAAGGATTCTTCATTCGTTTGTTGACTGGCCGAAATGTCGACCTCTTGAGTATCCAGATTCATGGGCTCGTCCTGTTCAAAAGGCTGGGTAGAAGGCTGAGTAGAAGCCTGTGATTCTTGTTGCACGTCAGGCAGTACCATTTCATCATCATCGGGCATGCCATGATAGCCAGAGTCAGTGTTGTGTGTGGGGAAGGAGTTCAGATTTTGTGTGAGATCGGGGTATTCGGGTTGCGAAGCTTGCTCCGTCACTATCTTGGTGCGGGGCACAGGCGATGCCGTCACGGGAGCGGGCTTGGAAACAACACGATGAATAAACGGGCTCGGGCTCGCATGGTTTTCTAATTGTTTCTGGGCGGACGAGAAGATTTCGCTCAAGGGCTGCAAGGGGCATTAGACGAGAACTGTTGAAATCTATTCGATATGGAGAGTACTTACCACTCGAGACTCTTCGGGCATGCGCTTCCGAGCGGTTCGAGGCGTCTTACCTCTCATCTTTCCGGGCGTCTTGAACACGTCCGCGAAGTTCCTGTGTGATTGTTAGCTGAGAAGACATAGAATTATAGAATTAGATCGTGTGCAACTCACGTCTGGCCCTTGGACAGGATCTCGGTCATATGTTCATTTAACCAGTCCAGTTCGTGTCGCACAGGGTATTCCACTTCTTCCATTTCTTGCTCCACTAGCTCTGCCATGTTTTCCTTCTCTGCTGCAATCCATGGCGCTGAGCCGACGGGCTTTTGCGCCCTCGCGCTTGCCGCCATGATCTGGACAATGCGCCGTTGGTGAAAGTGTAGGAAATAAAATCAGGGATTACCGGCGTAGAGGGTTGTTAAATTGTAAATGCACAATCATGAAGGTCGTGGGTTGTGGGTCGCGCTGAGTCGGGGAATGGAGATGTCGAGAATCAAAACAGACCTAATCGGGGATGGCAACGCGTGGGTCACGTGATTGTTTGTTTATGGCCCATTTTCGTTTTCATTGGAACTTGAACTTCGATTGAGAAGGAGATACATATGAAAAACACACGCTTGAGAAACCTCACTGTCTTTAGGAGTACTCATAGTCAGAGTAATAGATTCTCCCTCGAACCTGGTTGATAAAATTTGGATGGGACTTTCTATACCTTGAGAGGACGCACGTAGAGGCAAAGTAATGCTTCATATAATGAAACTCGACTTCATGGTGACCTGATAGACCTGGTGCTCATGGCAAACGAAGACACTACGCAGCAGGGGATGGCCATTGACAATTTCAACGCAAGACAAGGCCAGTCTGTTGAAGTTCACAGGATTCGGGATATCGAACGTGTGGTAAGTCAGGTCACCACGGAAATCCAGCAGCATCTGCTCTAATGCCGAAACTTGATAGTCGGAAGCCAGTACAACTCTTTCGATGCTGGATGCTTTCAACCAAGCTTGACTGAGAATCGCGTCATACAAACCTTCCGTCTCACTCCCATCTAGACCTCAGGATAGCCCACAAATGGGCCCAAGCCCCGAGCCCATAGCCTAACCCGCAGTGGGCTATGGGTTGGGCCTTCGAAGCCCGACCCAACCCCCAGCCCATTAATGGGGGCCTTATGGGCCCCTATCAAAGCCCATTTCTATATATAAATATAGTCTTAGCACGTATAAAGTAGCTGATTAATGGCTGTATTTTGCGTATATACTAACCTATATATTTAGTATTATTATATTATTATAGTAAGAAGTGGGAATAAAGAAGATGTTATATTGATTTTAGTATTATAATGCCAGATTTCATATAAAATCACTCTAAAAAGATCCAATTTGACCCGTAGACCACGAATTCGCACCGAGGAGGATTACTAAGTATCCGTATAAAGAGAAATATATATATATTATCTCTCTAGATATAGTAACACTTATAGTACCTCTTATAAAAAAGTAAAGTTTTATAAAAATTAAATTTGATCTTTCTCTCTATCAATTTCTGCTTCCCCTCTCCTTTATAAGATTATAATTAGAAGAGAGAGAAGATTTCTATATAGTATATATAGCTTAGGCGGTAATTTGAAAACCCAAAAAAACCAGGGAAAAATGCATTGATTATATAGCTACGATAAATTGGTATGTTTATATTGTTCAGTTTATAATAGGCCCCTATTATAGGCCCCCATTATTTCTATGGGCCTATGCTTCGGGCCTATAGCCCACCGATGGGCCCGAAGGATAGGCCCAAAACCCAGCCCATTAGTGGGTTGGGTTGGGTTGGGCTATGGGCTTTGTGGGCTATCCTGAGGTCTACTCCCATCTTGGGAGGAGTTTACAGTATTGAGAGGAATATCTGCGGCAACTTGTTTTTTAAAGCTCGCTGGTCGACTTTGCTGCCTCTGATCACGAAGTCGCAAGCCTTGCCAGCTCCGAGATGGTCTTTCTGACGAGAATATCATGGACCCCATCTGTTCTTTTCGGAATTGACATCTGTGTTGTATTCTTTTATCAATCTAGTTCGAGCGAACCAGTCCCCGAATATCTCGGCCCGATTTCTTATGCCCCGAAAGTGGACCGAACTCGTTCGGGGGCCATGCTGGCACGAGGATCACGCATCTCAATGAAGCCGGAGCATCGAAGTATTTTATTCTATAATTGCTAGTGCTTTTACGTGGCTGCTGCAACCGGTACGACTTTGATTCGATCCGCCTTGTCACGTCCTTGCGACAGACGCAACAAAATGGCACACGAAACTGGAGTCGAGAATGGTCCGACGATACAAGACTCAGAGAAAGGAGACTATAATCAGATCTGGGAATGGAATAAAACTGTTCCAGCTGCTATCAGTAATCTGGTGCACAAGCTCATCCACGACAACGTGGAGGTCAACCCTGGCGCCCCAGCTGTGTGTTCCTGGGACGGTAATCTGACGTATGCGGAGGTTAACGATCTGTCTTCGCGATTAGCAGATGAGCCGAAGAGCCGGGGAGTGGGACCGGAGGTCATCGTTCCATTGTCCTTTAAGAAATCGGCATAGACGATCGTGGCCATCCTTGCGACGATCAGAGTCGGGGGTGCATTTGTGCTTCTCGATGCGAAGCAGCCTAGTCCCAGGTCAAAGTGCGCGGGCAACGAGTTGAGCTTAGCGAAGTTGAACATCACATCCAACAGCAATTGTACTCACGAACGGGTAAACGGGTTAACCCTATTGTGGAGCTGGTCACGACTGGGGCCAGCAAGGGCTCTGGAGGTCGCCCGACTTTGGTTGGTTTCCTCGCTATGAGTCAAATCGAGTCTGCGGAGCCTGAAGATGCACAACAGCTGCGACAAGCCATGTGGGATCTAACCAAAGATCTCAACAAATCTCTCCTGAAGACCCTCCCACAGTACATGGTTCCTTCTGTCTACATACCTCTCTGGCAGTTCCCACTGCATTCATCTGGCAAAACTGACCGACGACAGCTTCAAGTGACCGGCTTAGTGCTTCCACGTCAAGATTTAGCTGCTTTGCGAGCACCTCCAACAACAGCAAAGGCGACGACCACAGCATTGCAGTCGAGAACCCCTCCAGACACCTTCGTGGAGCAAAGGATGCAAAGAATGTGGTCGAAGGTACTTGGTCTTGAAACCAGTGAAATTGCAAGAGAGGACCATTTCTTCCGATTGGGCAGGGATTCACTCAGTGCGATTCAACTTGCCACGTTGGCTGCGCATGAGAAGCTGGCCCTCACTGTTCAGGATACTGTTCAGGATATCTCTGATAATCCGGCTCTAGCTCGCACTACCGCTGTGTAATCGGCCCGAAAATGTGCTATCGGGATCTGTGGAGTGGAATATCAGTCTCGAGCAGTGGGGGCTAAGGCATAAGCCTACCAAAGACTACCCAAACCGAGTTGTCGCAGCCCCAGTTCAAAAAATGTGGATCGAAAAACCACGATCGTCTAGTCAGGATCCTATCATTGGTGGGAGGTTCGAGATACCCTTCAGAAGCCTTTTCCTCCGAGATCCCGGAGATAGAGAGGGTGATTTCCTCATGACTCATGAAGATATCACGAGGCTCGCGAGGGATACCTGGAGGGTAGATGTAATCCTAGCTGCTGAGAACGAGTAGGATTGGGCAAGAGCACACTTTCTCCGTTGTCTTTGTTTCTCTTGTTTCCGGCGATCATTAACATTCCATACCGATAGTGGAGAGCTAGATGTTCATCCATCGGATCTTTCTTTGCTTCTTACGCTCTGAAATATTGCCTCATATGGAGTTCGATGGAAGTGCATTGTCCAACCTTAAGGAAATGAATCATTTATTCCCTCGTTGATGTCACGATGATCGCTTCATACCTAATTATTTTATATTTCCCCTGTAATCAGCTCCTTGTATCAAATATTCGATTATAATCCTATTGATGAAATCTGACAGGCCATGGACTCTGAATCGCCATATCCCACGGTGCCCCTGTCCAAAACAAGCCCATGTCCTTATCTTCTCTGCTTCTCTTGTTTATCGCTTTTCATGCCCGATTCCAATTATCCTTGGATGGCAAGTTATCGAGCGGGTAAGTTCACAGTGGATGGGGGACATAGAATTATGTATTACATCAAACTCAACATTCATAGTGTATTTAACCCCCGACGGAGCCAAGTTGTCGGATGTTGCTGTAACCGACTTTGACTGGCTTGAAGAGTATCTTGAGGTTCCCCCGAGTGATGGGGATCTTGAGAAATATGGCCCTTGGTATGATAAGGCACAGGATAATGAGGCTTTCTTGTTTCATGAGTCTTGTTGGTCGGCCTTGGTTAAGCACTTTGCAAACGGAGAGGTCGATTTAAATAGGCTTTTCGAAGTCTGATCCCTGGCTCAGCAAGACCTGTCGGAGGTGAGGTTTTTATCCCTACGAGAATAATCATACTGATTGACACCTATGCACATAGTGCTAGATCCCAGGGGTAAGGAATATCCATGGCATCCTCTGGAACGACCTATTATCCGGGGGATTGGAGACGCCACGAGAAAACTCCCCAAAATGAAACGGAAAAATACAGACTCTAGCCACAACCCGACTTCTGGGGCTGACTGCTTCGGCTTACTCGCGATGGAGATACGGCTTGAAATCGCAGCTTACCTTTCTACTGTCGATTTCTTCAGCCTTCGATATGCCTCCCGAGCGATGGCACTTCTTTTCCAACTCCAGTCATTCTGGAAGACAAGATTCCGAGTAAACGGAGACCGCGGGTTTCTAGCCTATCTAGCCGAGGCACCCCAAAACCGCAAAAGGAAGAACTGGCGATCGATCTACCATTGCACGGCAAGGATAGACCAGCCACATCTTCAACTCTGGACTATACGCCGAATTTGGAGAAACAATCAATGGCTAGCAGATAGGTGTTCGATGGTTAAAGCCTTGGACGATCAGCCTAGATCCCAGAATAATTTGCTTAGTGGAGTATCCTGGAAGGAGGCTTCTACTAAGATGCGATGCGATAGAACTGCCCAACAGGGGCAAAATCACACAGAGTGCCGAACCTGTTATGCATACCACTATGCCGTTGTGCAAACTGTTTCACTACAAAACATTATCGGCTTGGCCGTGTCTATCTTACCTGAAGGATCGAAGACATATATCACTGGATTTGATCTGATAAGTGCAGATGCGGGAACCCCGAATATCATTTTTGGCTATCGGCTACCAGGGAAGCAAGTAACAATCAACCTCTACGGCCAGAAACTACGGGGATTCGATGTTTCCTTAGGTGAGGGTGGGATTCAGGCAATACGTCCTATCTTCAACACCAACATCAATACGAATTGGATAGGTGAGACAGAGAGCAAGCGTGATTAGAGCTTAATACAGATCATTTCCACACAGCTCATCTTAGAGGATGAAATCAAAGCTATTTCGGGAAAATTCGATGTAAGTCAATTCTGTCACTACGAGCCATAGATATAGCTTGAGTTAACCCCCAAAATAGTATTCCAAGATGGTTAGTCTGTGCATAGCATAGATCGACCAGACCTTTTTTCGATCAATACCTGTTCTATCGATGGTTGGTTGCTCATATTGCTCATAATCAAAACCACTCTTTCCCTACAGCATGTTATAAGAATGGACGTCTTTTAACCCCTTAAATACGAATCAGTCTCGGAATATTAAAAGAAACAAGGTAAACGCACGTCACGGTAAATGTGAAGTGGGGGTATTCAATAGGATCAACTGCACTTACGATATACGTTTGTACCATCACCTCGTGAATACATGTTTACCTACATAAGGATATTCACCACCAGTGGACTGTTGGAGCAATGATGTAATAAATAATCCGTTCACAATAAATTGAAATTGACACGTTACCGCAAGGTCAACAATCGCAGTTGTTATATTTAGGGGATTGATTTATGGAGTGCTGTAGACTACTATTCAGTATTTTAGTCATTTCCCTGTTTCATCATTAGGCTATTATCCAGTATTATATAGCATATTAATAGCAGATCCGGCTGTAAATATATAAAATATTCGATTAGCCCCAACCAGATCATTAGGAAACGGTTTAAGGGAGGCAACCTCGAGAGATAGAGTAAGAAACTAATCTTAAAAAGCTTCTAAAGGCTACCTAGGTATACATATCCTTACAGCTCGGAGTGTAGCTATAATCATATACATAGGTAGAGTTAGGTATAGCCGAGGTTCGTCCTTGTAGAGTTGTGATTGGTTGTACAAGTGCATGAAGTCATAACTATATTACACACGTCGGAGTATGTATAGCTTGTATAACATGGAAGTTGAACACTAGAACTAGAATTTTATAGCAAAAGTACATTAAGGCTAGAAGTAACAGTGTTGAAAGTGGTATAGATACCTAGGTATGCACCTATATGCTTGTCGAGTGCCATTGACCAAGATCAAGATATTATTCATATATTTTCCAGTTGATGTACAATAAAGGATATTCTCCAGTAAAATCAAGATTAATACCTAGGTAGCTTGGAAATTCGTCATCCACAAGAGATGCCCAGATATCCAGATGCCCAGGTGAGATAGCTGTTCGGGCTTGGCAACGCACATGACAGCATCACAACAACCTTGGAAGTCGAATCTTCCCTTATCTTTTTCTGTTCCTCTTCTTTCTCTTTCCCCTTCCCACTTTCATTTCTTTTCTAGGATTCACGCCTCCGACCCCGTTGATAATCTTCTTACGAATTTTCTAATTTCGCTTCTAAAACTCCCCCCTGACGTGCTTCCACGAATATCACCGTCATGGCTTCTGGTGACGTGACCTACCCTAACACGGGCAGTAAGGTAAGAAAATCAACAGATCATTTCAATCCTGCAGGATAAATAAGCTAATAGTGACCCTGCAGCATGCTCTTTTCTTTTTCCTAGATTCCGAGAAACTGACCTTGACCCCTCTTGCCTTCAGGCATCAGTGATGCTATTACCAAGGGTAAATAGGAAGCCGGAAGTCTCCGATGCCACCAAAGCATGCTGACCAGTTTCTTTATAGGCCCAGTTGTCGATAATGTGAAGTCCGAAGCATCCCGCACTGGCGATGAGCTTCGCGATCTGAAAAACTCGCGTGTGACCCCTTCGACCACCACCGCCGATGGTCAACCATTGACCCGTATGTCATGAGAACTGGTTTGGTTGGGTCGGATATTAACAAATGTCTAGACTACCACTCTTTGATGTATAGCCTTTTGAGCGTGAGTTGTCGCCCGAGTCTTCAATTTGGATAGCTTGCTAATCTGTGTGTGCATGTATAGTGGGAACAACCCCGCGCGACCGCCGTCTCCTACGCCAGCGTGATCTGCTTCATCTTCGCCGCCCGTTATCTGCCTCTCCTCCGATGGGCCTTCAAATTCTTGTACATGTCTTTGGGAGGTGAGTTAGTTGGTCGCGTGACCCACTGTCAACAGAGTGGTTAACAATTGTGTGCAGTGACCGCCACCGTCGAGGTTGCTGGCCAAGTTATCCTCAAGCGGGGAGTCGCCAGCGGATTCCGCCCCCGCCGTTACTACACTATCCCTAAGGAGACCGTCGAGGCTGTCCTCGAGGACCTCGAGCAGCTTGTGGACTTCTTCCTGATCGAGTTCCAGCGTATCCTGTTCGCTGAGAATGTCCTCCACACCATTTTGGTAGGTTCCAACTTGCCCAGAACGGAGGTGAACGAGAAGGCAGAAACTAACGGCTTGTCAGGCTTTCACTGCTGCTTTCACCGGCTACTGGCTGATCCGCTTCGTTCCTTTCTGGGGCTTGGCCGTGATTGCCGTGACCACCACATACTTTACCCCCTCGTCTACATCAGCAACCGTGAGCTCATTGATGAGCAGATTGTCAACGCTCAGGAGATTATCAACTCCCAGACCAACCAGCTTCGTGACATGGCTGGCGAGCGTACTTCGCACGCCACCGGCTTGATGAAGCAGTATGTTGGCGAGTACAGCACCAAGGCCCAGGGTATCATCGGCTCCCGACGCTCTGCCTCCCCGGAAGCGACCAAGGTCGTGAGCCCGGTCAAGCGTGAGACCGTGGCCGAGTCTGCCAAGACTCCCATTCCCGAGTTCACTGCCCCTGTCGCCGAGCCCGCCGTCAAGCACGAGGACTTCCCCGAGGCTCCCAAGGCCGCTCCTGTCGCTCAGTCTTCCGAGTCTGACATTGTTGCGTCCGTGGAGCCGGCAGAGCAGGCCGGTGACCGTGAGCCTCTTCTGGCCATTTAAGTAGGTCTCAATAATACTAGGTCATCTTGACCAGGAATATTAATTGACCTCAAACTTGAACATCAATTAAATATGCTTTGGTGAATGAATATCATTATTGTGGCCATGATCACTCAGCAGCTGGATATGCCGAATGGCACGTGAGATGGATTTTTGAGTCACCTGTTCTTGTTGGGGATCCCTTGGGAATGCATAGGCTCTAGTCGCCAAATCCTCGTGTCGACGACGAACCCCCAAAAAAAGGAAGATTCTTGAGCGATAAATGAGCTGTCATGTCTCTTGTCTCCCCTTTTCGCACTTTATTCACCCCCTAACACACTGGACATTTTTATCCGTCTACTTCTTTTCTTCAAACGCCCCTTGTCTATGTCTTTCTCGGGTTCATATTGTTTGTAATGGGATTACATTTACATAAATTCATGTCCTTCACTTGGCTTTCCATATATCCTTAATCAAGACATGCAGTGTGCCCGTCCTCGAGCCTCGCGCAGGGACCTCGACTACCATCTAGGCAACTATCACGAATTGTATACGTACTACTCACCAGGAAACCAGATCCAGTCTACATCCTGCCATATCCGTGCGTCATGACTCCCATCTTAATGCACAAAATGCCACGACCCAACCGACTTGGGTAGTTGCTCGCAATCCCATGCAAGCGGCCTTGATCACCCAACAGTGCAAGGCAGCCGTTGAGTTTCATCCCGGTCCACTGACCCGGCTCCCTATTCGCCGCATCGCGATTCGGGCCGGCCTGTGACGATTCTGTTTTCCCTTTCATTGTACTTCCCCTCTCCCTCGAAGACTTGCCTTGTTCAGTCGTGCTCGGAACTGTGTTTCCCCTTCATCTCTCCCCATATACCCCGGATTCGAGGACTGTGATACAGAATTACGGACTGTTTTGTCTGATATCTGCGGGTGAGGGGTATCTTGTGAATCCCAAGCGTCTTGAATGAAGTGGGGGTTCGGGTCCGGTTTTCATTCTGTGTTCAACGGGTCGAGGTCTGGACCTCTTTGTGATAGAAGTGAGTCTTTTATCTGGTTGGAACTTGGATTTAGTATCGAGTCTTGTAGGCTCATGTGGACATGACGCTCCGTGTATTCCTTGTCCACTGTTGCGATCTTGCTATCATGATACAGCATCTTCAAGAGCTGTTCAGCTCTGACCTGAACGATGAGTCTGTCGACTTCTTGATAACCATGTGAAAAGAGGAATCCTCCAAGGGCAACCTGAAAGAGTCGAATGTTACTAAGAGGCTCGATTATACTTTATGGAAATGAATATAGGAAGGGAAATAACCGCTTGAGAAGGGCCTAAACATCAACAGCAGCATCCCAATTGAGACATGGCTTCTTGCCCCTTTTCCAGAAGCCCGGGATCTGAGACGCGTCGCAGATGGGGGACACGCATGTCCGGGTTTACCGCTCTTTGGGGTTTAATAGAGAATGTTTAGCCAGCACCAGAGTGTCTAAGACATTGGAAACCAGTCCTCGTTTCTGGACTCTCCCGGTCTCGGCTGTTGGGACTCTTTGCAGACCGACTCCAATGCAATCGAGCCCATCCCCCTCGAAAACTAGCCCGGTTGTGTTGACATCTAGTTGACACTTCAGTCCTCGACCTTTACAGTCTCTGACCAGATTGCATAGCGTCCTGCCGGCGTCTATATGCACCGTTTTCTGCGGTGCTCTGTAATGCTGCCCCGGCCCGGCACCGATTGGCGGATGGACCCCTTGTACCTGTTGAAAGACTTATGCAGACTACACTAAACGGGCAGGTGGGTACGATAGCGGGTTGCGAAACGGACTGGGAGAAGTCAGTGTGACACTATGGTATAAGTCAGTTCAAGAAGAGAAAAGAAAAGAGATATGGACAGGAAAAGTGGGCTCTAACAGCCACCAACGTGTCGGACTACTGCATAGAAGGATGCATGGAAAGTTCTTTGAAGTCGTTATTATGTCTCTTGCGCCTCCGGAAAGTCCATGTCTCTGTTATACGCACGCCGTCAATCAGCGGTCTAGTCGAAAAAAGTCCAAAGACTTAGAATGGGCATTCAATCAAGAAGGGGAAAAAAAGAGAAGTAGTGAAGTGCAAGACTGTGTTCAATAGCAACGAACCACTGCAATCCTTTCTGACATGCTCAGAATCCGTATCAATTCAGCCTTACCCCGTCTATCAAATGTATAGTCTTGTACAGCCTAGTGCACACTGTATAGGCATGGAAGCGTGGCACCGAAGTGAAGATCCTTGTCACTCTTTAGTATCTTTGATGTCAGAAGTTTATCTGCGCAGCACAGATTTTCTCAGATGCACTTCGCGGACTCGCTAGGTAATGCAGCTTTCCGTTATACAAGGAGTAAGTCGCCCTGCAGCTTGCCGTGAGTCTGAGACCTCTTTGATGCTCATCCTGTCGAGCCACCATGGCATGTAACTTCTTATTGGGCCATTAAACTGGTATCCTAATGCTCCGGATGCTGCAGTACTCTGTCTCTACTTCAATGCCAAGGAAGATCTGGCATGGGTGCTTCGATAAGATTCTGAAGAAATGACAGATGGTGGGACAACGGTTGAGCTCTTTACCCCGGGATATTAGGGCATTCATAGTATACCGTATAATATAGTAGGCCTTTGTACGTATATCTTACCGCAACAGGCTGTTTGCATGCAGCGGTGACTCTCTGCGTTTCCAAAATGGAATCCAGGATATCCACATGGTCTCTGAAACGGTTCTCTTTCACTGATCTCTTTGGAGGTTGGGTAGTCACAGTTTGTGAATGTGAAACAGGTTATGCCTCGAGAGAGAAGAGAGACACAGGTCTCAAATGTGTTATTTTTGTAATTGCTTCCAGGGGAGATCGACACTGCATCATCAGTCCAAAGTCGAAGATGGGAACTTTCCCACGCGGACAAACAGTGGACTCGTCCAACTTCACAACTTCAAGGACCCTGATATGAGAGATATAGAGGGAGATAGAGAGAAAGTACCGGTGAAGCCCATTTCCCTGTCAGACCGAGTTCTTGTCTATTCACCGCTGCCTCTGTCTCCTCGAAAGTTGTGCCAACAAACAATCTGTACTCACTTTACTCACCTTACTTACTCACCTTACCTCTAGAATCTGTACGGAACAAACCTTCGAACAAAGATCTTGGATTGTCTTGCTTTACTTTGTTTCTTGTATGTTTGACCTCTGTCTTTCAGTACTGGAAAACGCCTCTTGTTCCAAGAGACATTAAGCTCCTTCTTTCCCCCGGAGACTTCGTACTTCTTCAACCCTTCTTCCTCCAAGGATAGCACTTGAACTTCTTAATGCTATCTATCAAATCCCTTTTGAATCCTCAGCCCGAAAGGCGAAATCCTCATCCGTCCTTCCCTGCCTCACGTGAGAAACGGCAGAAGATGGCCAAGGATGCCCCGGTCTTTCGCCGTGGCAAGATCCAGGGCGAGTGCCGCTATCCTCCTTGCGAGGAAAGAGACGCGGAGCTCGAGAAGGCTCATCGAGAGCTCTCGCTACGTCCCTTTGGCAATATTGCCGACTATCCACGTCAGATCCCTTATGCCAGCGACAAGAAAACCTTCCAAGAGAAGACCGGTCGAGATAGCTTCCATGGTATGTGCCGTTGAACCTGCCTTTGATATTCACATCTGACTCTTCCATCTAGTCTTTCAATACACATTCCAAATCCCCGGCGAGGAAAAGGAATGGCATGTTATGTGGGACTATAACATTGGCATCGTTCGGATTACACACCTGTTCAAGTGTAATGGCTACTCCAAGGCAAGTCCACAAGGTTGCTCTTGCATATACTCGGAATTTCTAACTCGTTATAGACTACCCCAGGCAAGATGCTAAACCAGAACCCCGGCCTCCGCGATATCTGCCACAGCATCACCGGCGGGGCACTTTCCGCTCAAGGTAAGCAAGCTCTTTATACCGTCTTCTCATACAAATCGATTACTTGAAGACTAGATCTAATACCTATATTTTAATTTCCACATAGGATACTGGATGCCATACGAAGCTGCCAAAGCCATGGCAGCCACCTTCTGCTGGAGAATCCGATACGCCCTGACCCCACTGTTTGGCACAGAATTCCCGGCCATGTGTATCCCCCCCAACGGACCGCAAAACTCATGGCCGTATGATTATCCCCCCAGATATTGTGCAGCGTGCCACCAACCTCTCCAACTACTATCGCTCGTTGGAGATGAAGTCTAGCGCCGGAGCCAACCCTCCCGCAATCAATGCACCTTCCTCAACACATACCCTTCTCCGTGGTATGGGAGTATTGGGCCGACAAGACTCCTCCTTGACGCTTCCCCCGCTCAAGATTCCGCGTACCAAATACGCCGACAGTAACCCCAGTGCCCGGGACTCCTCTATGGAGCCTTACTGCATGTCGCCCAGGAGCCAGTCGTCCATGTCTACCTTCACACCCATCAACCCACCGCGCAGCTCTAACGTTATCCCCCGCTCCCGGGTCGAATCACCCCGGGCCATCCTCCGTGCTATCTCAGATGCTATGCGCCCGGAGAATGTCCCTGGTGGTATCAGCGATAGTGAAACCGAGAGTGATGGCTCGTCCAACATGTATTCCACTCCGAACTCCCCTCCGGTAGATGACAAGCTCGCTGGCCTCGACGAGCCCACCAACCCTGCTTTGGAGGTGGTCGCTACGCAAAGCGACTATGATGACCTCACTGACTCGGACGATGATTGGCAAATGGACGACGATGATGACGAAGACTACCGCGGACCCCCTCTCAAGAAGACTCTTGTTGGAGCTCCCGTTGGCAAGGACGGCTCTACAAGTCCTGCATCCCTGACTAAGAAGTACCCCAGCCGGAAGTCTCGAGCTGCGCGTCCTCAGCCGTCGCCTCATTTCACCCGTGAGGTAAAGGCTGCTGAGGCTCTTCTTCGTCTGCACATGAATGAGCTCGAAAGCACCGGAACCGAGACTGAGATGGACGATGACGAGTTGACCTCGCCTCCTGACTGCCGCTCTCTCGATGGTGACGAGTCTCGTAGCCGTAAGCGACGTCGAGCTTCGCTTTGATGACCGGCTGCGCTGCAAATTTGACATGGGAATGGCGTTTATGGGTCTCGCAGCGGAAGGTTTCTGTGCGGTGCTGTCTCTATGCATTTTGTGAGGAACTTTGTCTGATTTGATGACTTTACTTGGAGTTGAAGGTTTGCTTGTTCAAGTCAGTGTTCCTTTTATTTGATGCAACAGGATTGAGGATCTTGATGGGCTAGTTGACATTGGGGGGTTTCAAACAGCCTGTTCGAGGCTACAATGCTACTTTGTTTTCTCTGATGATTCTTATGACGGGCAATGGGTTAGACTGGATGGTGTTAGGTGTTAAATGGAAACTGAAGCTCCTACATGTATCTTATGAATTCTTGCCCTATGTTTATGTACCTTGTTTACCAGCATTACCGCCCACAACCTCATTTGTCGTATAGTCTGAATGGTCTTCAATTCCAGAGCAACGTCAGATACCTCATAATAGATTTACAAAGAGAGAAGATTGAAAATTAAAAGATCTCATATTCGCTTGCATGCACTGGCTCTGCCAGATCTCCCTAAAATATCAAACTAAGACATGGAAGTGAAAGAAAATAAAAACACAACAGAGAGCATTGCAAAACAAGAGAACATCGCAAATGGCCCCCTGGCCTCACTATTTCACTACTTAGTCGCTCTCGTCTTCGTCTTCATCGAAATCATCGGCCGATTCTTCTTCGCTGACATCCTCAATGACATAGGACTTCTTTTGCTGTGCGGCGCCACGAGCAGGACGGCTTGCAGCAGCGCGGCGGGGGGCAGGAGCGGGCTCATCGTCCTCCGAGATATCCGCATTCACTTTGCCCGCTGGAGAATCCAAAATGTCGTTGGCCATTGCGTCGATGTCATCCTCCGAGTAATCATCCGCAATCTTCTTGCTTGTCTTGCCATGCTTAGAAGCATAACCCTTGGCCGCCGGGGATAAACTGGGGGAGCAGACTTGGGGGCGGGTTTAGGAGCTGGCTCTTTCTTGGGGCGACCACGCCCCTTCGCGGCCGAGGTGGCGGCAGCGGCCTTCGGAGCAGCCTTGGCTTTGGGCGCAGCTTTACCCCGAGCAGTTGGCTTGATCGGCTCGTCCTCCTCGTCGTCATCATCGTCGTCGACCTCTACAACCTTGGCGGCAGCCTTGGGAGCAGCTTTGGCTTTTGACCCAGCCTTGGCCCTAGCAGTCGGCTTGACTGGCTGGTCCTCCTCGTCTTCATCCTTGTCGTCGAGCTTGACGTCCTTGGCCTTGACCTGAATGGAGCGCCGTGGGGAGTTCTGAGGAATGAGCTTGCTGTAGTCAGTCTCATCCGGATCGAAATCGTCGTTGACCTTGGAGGACTTTGCGGCAGTCTTCACGCTGGCACTGCTTTCCGAGCGCGGACGCTCCGAGAAGAGCTGTCGAGAACCGGCGCCAGAGTCGCCACCAATGCCTTTGACCATCATGCTAACGTCTCCAAGAAGATCATCACCATTGTCACTGTCAGAATCGCTAGGCGCTGAGTACTTCACAGGCTTGCGAGCGCGAGAAGACTGGACCGCGGGCTTGGGAGCCTCGTTGGCAATCTCCAAGAAATCGTCATCGGAGTCCTCTTCGACCTTGGCCTTGGCCTTAGCTCCTCGTTTAGCGGCCGGCTTGGTCGCTGCCTTGGCTGCTGGTTTGGGCTTTGGCGCTTCATCCACATCCACGTCCATCGGGTCGTCAGCTGGCTGAGCTGATGCGCGTGAGGTCTGGGGAACATCGTCGATGTCGATAAAGTCGTCTTCTTCTTTCGGCATAGTTTTAGGCTTTGATGCAGCACGACTCTTCTTCGGAAGCACCTCCATGTCCATGTCGAATTCATCATCCGATCCGTCTGCCGCAGCGGATGGGCTTGGTTTGCTCGGAGGTTTACTGAGGAAATTCATCAAGCTGTTTTTGGGCTGCTCCTTTTTCTTGGCTGCGGCGGCCTTTTTCGTCTTAGGGGCCCCGAAGTCTTCGTCATCTGGATCATCGCCGTTAGCAGCCTTACGCTTGCGCGAAGCCGCAGCGCGACCACCACCAGTGGCCAGCTTGGCCGAGACGCGACGGCCCAGACCAGCCACCTTGCGGGCTCGACGGTCCTCATCTTCAAGCTGGAAGCGCCACTCCTGAATGAACTCGTCCAAATCGCGGGTCCAAATATCCTCCTTGGACAAGTTAATTAAGACGTCGACCTCTGTTTCCTTATCGCCGATCTGGCGGCGGAGCTTCTCCACTCGCTCTTGGGTCAGCGACCACATAGGCATGCTCAGAAGGTAGTCAAATGAGCTAGATAGTTTTTGAGTGTCATTGTCATCCGACTCCTCTTCTCCTTCTTCCTCTACCACAGGCTCATCTTCACCCATTTTAGGGGCCTCGGCCACCTTAGAAATTGGCTTGAAGCCCTTGTCCTTTAGCTCGGCGATCAAAACAGGCTTTTTCTTCTTGGAGATGACCAATTTGCCATCGATAATCATCTGCACAAAGCGAGCTTGGTTGCTCAGTTTCTCCAGATCTCTCTGTAGATCGGCAAGTTGAAACTGCTTGCGTCGCTCGTAATATTTGAGACGGACGACAAAGAACTCCTTGAGAATGTCATCGACGGTGGCGTACTTGGTGATGCGGCCCTCGGGATCGAAAGCCACCAGATTGGTTGTTGCAATCGTCTTGGTCAGCTTGAATTTTTCTTCCAACCCTTCAGTCAGAGCAACCTTCATGTGCTTCTCGTCGAGTTGGATAATGAAGTGGACCTTGGTGTGGGTGTTGTAGTCCCTGTAATCTTTGATGAAGGATGGCACCTTCTCAGCCTTGATGATTTCCTCTAGCTTGTCCTTGAAATCCTGCGTCCAGGTTCGAATAGGCAATTCGGTGATCTCGACCTCCTTCTCACCACATTCCCTGATTATACCGCTGAATTTAAATCGATCCCCACCCACAGCTACAACCTCACCGGTGAAGCCACGGAACCACGGCTGCATTGGCTCAGTAGGCTCGCCCGCCATCAGGCGCTTGAGATTGTTCACGACATCCTCAGGATTGTAGTTGGGGATAGAAGAACTCCAACCAGTTCCGATACCATCCGCACCGTTGATCAAAATCATCGGGACGACAGGCATAAAGACCTCGGGCTCAATCTTCTTGCCATCGTCTTCGTTGTACGTCAGTAGGGGTTCATCGGCCGAGTGGAAAACCTTGCGTGCAAAGGGAGACAGGCGAGTGTAAATGTAACGAGCACTGGCACAATCGCCACCACCTTGGAGTCGACTACCGAAATTTCCACTGGGCTCCAGGCAGTTGATGTTGTTGGAGCCAACAAAGGTCTGAGCAAGACCAACGATAGTCTGCTGCAGGGAGACATCACCGTGATGGTAGGCTGTCATTCCGGATACATGACCTGCCAGCTCAACCACCTTCATGTCCTTCTTTAGGTTGCGGCGGAAACAGGTGTGAAGCACCTTGCGCTGTCCTGGCTTCAAACCATCCACAACGGAAGGGATCGAACGCTGGTTATCCGCCATACTGAACAGGATGAGCTCCTTGTTGATGAAGTCGGTGTATGTAATCTTCGCCACTGAATGATCCAGGAATGTGCCAGGCTTGAATTGTCGAAGCCACTCTTTACGCTCATCTGCCTTCTTCTTGGAGAAAGCCAGCTCAATAAGCCCAGCTTCACCATCTTGCATGGTGTGGAACTCCTTGAGATGGCGATCGAGGTCGCGGAAATAGACCTGTGCATCTTCCGTGGTGCTGGTTCCCAAACCCTTGTAGTACTTGTGTTCCCAGCCACGTTCGTGTTGGTGAGCTTCACGCCATTCATCATGTTCGGGCATGGTGAAGAACGACTTCTGCTTGGTCGGGTTTTTCGGGTCACCCTTCCAAACCTTTATGATAGGAGTGATAAACTCAATGAGGAACTCAGGAATCTTGAGCAAGCTGGGGAACTGGGCTTGAAGGAAATTGATGAGCAAACCCTTGATGTGACTACCGTCGTGATCTTGATCAGTCATGATCATGAGATGGCCATATCGCAGTCCCTTGGTATCAGTGTACTCCTTCTTGTGCTGCAGACCAATGAAGTTCTTGATGCTTTGGATTTCCACGTTCTTTGAAATTTGGTCGAAAGAAGCATCGCGGACATTAAGAAGCTTTCCGCGCAGGGGGAAAACACCGAACAAGTCTGGTCCAACAACTGCTCTGCCTGCCATGGCCAAACCCTTGGCTGATTCACCCTCGGTCAAAATGAGAGTGCAGTGGTGACCCTCCCTAGTACCAGCTTTGTTGGCATCGACCAACTTTGGGTTGTTCATACGCGTGCGTCGGCCAGTATCACCCTTCTTCAAGATCTGATCGGCCTTTTGCTCCGCAAAGTGCAGAATATTTGACATAACCTCTGTCTTCAACACCTTCTTGTAGAAATCTTCATCAAGGGGACACTTGCTACCAAATTGACTAGCCTTTGTCGTCAACTGTTCCTTGGTCTGGGAGGTGAAAGCTGGGTTGACAATCAAGGCCTTTACAAAAATGAAGATATGATTCCGAATCTGTGCCGACTTCAAAGTTGCCCCAGACTTGTTCTTCTTCTTCACTTGGTCGGCCAAGCGGGTACAGATTTGATCGGCGATGTAGTTGACGTGTGTTCCACCCGAGGTTGTTGCGATCGAGTTTACAAATGAGACTTGCTGGAACGAACCGTCTGAAACAGCAAAACCAATCTCCCATCGGGGATCGGGGCTGCAGGTGATAATTTCATCCTTTGTGGGAGGGCCATCATCACCGCGCTCCTTGCGAATGGCTTTGGTGTACATTTCCATGTACTTTCGGAAACTACGAATGGGGACACGTGTGTTGTTGAGCTTGACAGCAACACCGGCCGTACCCGCCAAATCGTAGACTCTGCGCTTGACAAGGGATTCGAAATCATCGTCGATGCCCTCCATGCCGAATTTGGCAAAGTCTGGCTTGAAAGTGACCTTGGTGTAGTCATCTCCCTTGGCATCTGTGATCTTTGCCTTGCCCATCTTCGTCATGTTCTCAGTCCAGGTTTGCTTGTACTTCTTCTTCTGGCGGGAGTCCTGGGTCTCGAGAGTGAACTCTGTCGAGAAAACATTACAAAGCTTAGCACCGAAACCGTTGCGACCTCCAGTCACCTTCTGTTGACTATCGTCGTAGTTCGAAGAAGTGAGCAGATGGCCGAAGATAAGTTCGGGCACGTAGATCTTTTCTTTGGAGTGGATCTCGATGGGAATACCACGCCCGTTGTTCCAGACGCTGATTTCACCGGCCTCGCGGTCAATCGTGATCCGAATCTCGTTCATGCTCGAGTCGTTGTGCTTATTATCGGCGGCGTTGACCACAATCTCGTCAAAGATTTTGTAGAGACCGGGGACGAAAGAGACATCGCGGAACTCCATCAACTCAGTTCCGGAGTTGTAAACCCACATCTGCTGGGTGGTACGTTCGGTGGATCCAATGTAGGTATCGGGACGTTTGATAATGTGCTCGAGTTGGGTGAGCTGTATTAAAGAATAGAGGTTAGTGTCCCGGCTAGGATTAGGTTACGCTAGAGGCAATGCAGCAACTTACTTTCTGGTACTTCTCTGATGCATCTCCACTCTTGCTCGCGCTATCAGCAGCAGCGTCTCCCCCATGAGACTCATTTTCGACATCGGCCAGAGGCTTTGAGCCAGCTCTCTTAGGCGCAGCCGTTTTCTTGGCCTTGGGAGGAGTGCGGGAGAGCAGAGAATCATCATCGGACATTTGAATATCAGACATTTCGTCCTCACTGTCGGCCTTAGCCTTCTTCTTAGTAGCAGCTGCCTTTGCAGCAGGCTTGGTCTTTAGTGTGGTCTGTGTAGTCTTTTTGGCCGCAGGTTTGGCGGCAGCTTTCTTAGGAGCAGCCTTGGCTTTGGGTTTCTAAGAGGACGCATAATGTCAGTAATCAAAGTTGAGTCTGATGGTGGCCTAACGGAGCGAGTTCATACCGGTGCAGGTTCGGGAGCAAAGTCAGAGCTGCCTCCGTCATCCTCGAAGACCGAGTCTTCCATCATGGAGTCATCCATGATCAATACGAGTAAACAGATGGAGCGCGATGAAGCACGATGGAGAGAAAGGAGTCCAAGTCCTCAAGGTTGAAGCAAACGAATGATGCTAGCAATCTTTCAATTTCAAGGAGCGGATCAATCAAGCTCCGGCATGCTCAGGCCGGAAAAGAGTAAAGAGAGAAGCAAAGAGAAGAGAGAGAATACGCGGAGGGGACCTGTTGTTTTTTTGCCCGGGGAAGTCGCGACTGACAGGGGGCGGTGGGCAGTTTTAGCCACTCGGATCATCATTCTTCCCTCACCGCCTGCAGACGCGCCCCAAAGGGGAAATTCACAAACAAACGGGGGAAAATAAAACAATCTTCCCCTCACTCTGCTGCATCTTCACACGTCAATTCATAGGAATATGAGATGCAGTCAGATATCTGTATGTGGTCTACGAGACTATGACCTTGGAATATCTCTGACATGAGAGATCCATTGTCTTCTTTTACTCAAATGTCATGATTGAAGTTAGCGCGAATAGCAAAGCTCTAAATATAGTTTAGCCGGTAAAATCAGTGTAGATTCCTTCGAATCTCAGATCTGGCTGAGTTCTATTTCTTCTCTCCTTTGACATGTAGATGAGGCTTGGGCTATCTCCCTCTTCTTTATACGCAGTGTATGTTGTAACAGATGGCCGAAAGTGAGTGATTTATGCTCGGTGGACTACTCACCAGAAGGAACACATACTAAAGAAATATCCACGCTTATCTTATATAGTATTCCGTACTATCTGTAGTAAATCCACTGCGAGTACAACAAGGTTGTACCTAGTAATCAACGGTGATATAATCAACGAGTAGTTATCCATGGATCCATGGATAGTAATAGCCATTGGTCTAAATAAAGTCACATGCTGTAACTCGGGTTTTATTTTCCCAGGTCTTTCTTCAGCGGGTTTAAGCATCAAGGCCACCCCAATCAATATATGTATATATGTAGTCGCAGAAAATAACCCAACCGCCTGGCAAACGAAAATAAAGTCCGCTGGGGGGCATGCTGTCCTGAACAACGACTGGTCTAATACTCCGTACTCCTTACAACATTGGAGTCCGAGAAATTCCTCGAAGTTTCGAAAAGTGGGTTGGAAACCCTCCTAACTTTGACAGGCGGACCGCATGGGCCACACTCTGTGGATCACTGCGAGTAGTTGACGGTGCGAGCCCAAGGGGTAGCACCGAGTACAGAAATAGAAATTAAGTCTACATAACATCCTTTCGCGTCAAGTAATGATGTATGCTGTCGAAGTCCAAGAACGTTGGCCAGCCTCAATATTGAGATGAGACGGACAAGTCAGGGGGTGGTAATTGTATTTCAATATCAGCCAAGGGGTTCCACCAATAAAGTCCGCCTAATTTAAGGTATCAGCCAATGAAAGCTAAGGAATATTACAGATGAACATCTGGGTGTATCAAAGATACAAGGTATAACCACAAGTTCCCCTTTGACCTTTTATTCCTTTAAATATGGGTGGCTGTACTTCGTACCTGCAGGCAATATGCAGTCCAAATAAGGCGACTCGAGAGACGCTCATCATAATTTCCAGCATACATGTACTAAGTACCAGTACTCCGTACTATATAGTACATGTACTAGTGCAATGTACTCAAAATCCCTTAGCAATTTCGGTGTGGGGGAAGAACAGATATGAATAGGTAGCTAGCATACGGATTATCTTACCTAGGTATATTTGATATAAGGTAATTACAATATAATCTCCTCCGTATTAGCCCAAGATGCCATAATCTATTCATTTCAATGGTCAAACAGTCGGTGTATGAGGATGATCGACGGGGCCGAGACTCCACGAGGGGAAAGCTAAAGGGGGGGCTAACGAAATAGGTGGGATCTCTCCTGACTCCCTTTCTTTTCTTTTTTTTCCCTTTCCCCAGCCTTTTCTTCTTGTACTGGATACAAGTCTAGAGTCATAGGTCCCACTTCTGCTGGAAGGAATTGGTTTTTCTTGAATACTCGGACTTGGGAAAGTGCATAGCTATGCAGTTGAAAATCCGCCTGAAATAACCCTGCTATCCTCCGATATCAAGCCATAACGCGTCGACATCCTTCATCCTTCGAATAACATACTCTGTTTTCTGTCGCGTCACAATGGAAGTTTCCGAGCCAGCATCTCCCAGCGTTAGGCACGCGCCTAACCACGACTCAATGGTCACCGTCGCGTTATCCGATAATCAGTCCAGTTCAGAGCACACCCAACCGGATTGGCGCACTCTTGACATCCCCCCAACCCCAGTGGAGATGAACCATCTTGAGAAGGAGAGTGAGGAGTCATTTGGACAGGTGCCACTACAGGGCGCGGCGAGGACCACCCCCACTCCCGAAACCCCGGACGCAGACAGGGAGAGACCGACAGGCGAGATGTTTGACAATGAGCTGGATTGGGAGAACCTTGATAAGACAGAAGAACAAGAACCGCGTGGGGAGGGGTCCGATGAAGTAAGTGTGACAAGCTGCAGAATTCTAGAACGGGTGCTAACATTCTTGACCTAATTTTAGTCCACGGCCCTGCTTCTCGCTCGACTTGAACAAGAAAATAATGCTTTGGCGACCAACCCCAAATCTCGGATACCCGAGGCTCCTAATGGTAAAATACACCAGCGGCAGTCGCGCTCTGAGTCACTACACCACATCAAGCGACTCATTAGGGATCCCGCTCGGGCAGAGCTGCGATACTCGCAATTACCCCCTCCCCCAATGACCGAGTTGGAGTTTTGGGCTGCACTTGTTGCCGATTACCATCAGACTGCTCAGCGTTTGCCGACGTTGACCTCGAATAAGATTCAAGGGGGTGTGCCTCCCCCATTGCGAGGGGTGGTGTGGCCCAGCCTAGCGGGAGCCCGCGATCCTACTCTGTTGAATGAATTCCAAAGACTTTCGGGTGAAACTAGTCCGTACGATGGGCTAATTGGGAAAGATATTGGTCGCAGCTTTCCCAATGTTGAAATGTTCCGCGACCCGAACGGCGAGGGTCAACAAATGCTCGGCCGGGTGTTGCGATGCTTCAGTCTTTATGATACCAAGATTGGCTACTGCCAAGGTCTCGGGTTTGTGGTAGGTCCTCTGCTCATGCACATGACGGATGCTGAGGCCTTTTGTGTTCTTGTCCGGTAAGTCTCCTTTGGACGATGACCTAACTTGGATAAGTCGTACTGATGCATCACGTATTGTAGCCTCATGGATCACTACAAGCTCCGAACTTGCTACCTTCCAGATCTCTCGGGTCTACACCTTCACGTTTATCAGTTCCAAAATCTTCTAGCACGACACAGGCCGGTCCTGTTCCAACATCTAGAAGCATTGCACGTTGAGCCGGTCTACGTATCGCAGTGGTTCCTATCATTCTTTGCGGTGGCCTGTCCGTTACCGATGCTTCTTCGAATTTATGATGTTATTTTTTTGGAAGGCGCATGCGAGACTCTGATGCGAGTTGCACTTTCCCTGATGCAGCGCAACGAGAAGAGAATTCTGGCTTGCACCGAATTTGAGGACGTGATGCAACTGTTACTATCTCGAAGCTTGTGGGACACGTAAGTTTCGGGCATCGCACAAAACAAAGGTTGGAAACAAAGAACCCCCGCTAACCCGTGATATTCAGATACGCCTTCAATGCCGACGATCTCGTTAATGATTTCGTGTCTCTCACGTCTCTCGTGACGAATGAGAGTCTTCAAACCCTTGAAGCCAGCTACAACCAGTCTAAAGGCTCACCATCCGGACCCTCCTTTCCGCAGATGCAGGCAACGGCCTCTGGCTTCCTTGGACGACTATGGGCGGGCTCCTCGAACTCCCACAATTCGGTCAAGTCACTCAACCCGAATACTAGCCCGTCACGTCAGAACAGTACCATTCGTCGCTCTACCTCCAAGCAGAGCCTGACTTCCACTCTCAATTCCGTCGAGACTACGTCCGACGCAAGTACTGCTGCTACTGAATTATCAACGGCGGCAGCTAGCGTCGATAGTCAAAGGTCGCGCGTGAAATCCAACATGTCTTCACATCACAAAGACCGCGACCTACATACCCAGATTGAAGAACTCGTGATGGCGCTCAGCGATCTTCAGCGCCAACAGGCTAACCTCACCCGTGAACTGCAGCAGGAGAGAGAAGAGCGGGAGGAAGACCATGTCCTAGCCAAGGAGCTGTTGAACCAAATCAGGGAACAGCCAACTGAGACACAACCGGTCGAATTAATAGCGAAGGCTCAAACACGTTTTGAATCGGTCAACCCGAAGCGTATTTCAATCACTCAGACCAAGCTTCAGCTCAATGACGATGTTACTCGATGGAAGGAAATGCACGAGGTGGAAGTCGGTCGATGCTTGAACCTCACCCGGCGCATCGACGATTTTGAACAGGAGAACTCGTCCCTCAAGGAGCAATTACGGGAAGCTCGGGGTCGAATTCAAGACGGTTATCGGGAACGACAGCGACTCGAGCGCATGAACCGGGAGCTGCGTACCCTCAAAACGCCTATATCCGAAACACCGCTAGACACATCCTCTACAGCAGACTCTAGCGAGTCTCAATCTCCCACTAGTGGGCTACGCGAGTTCAAGCTAGCCCGCACCAACTCCACAAAAAGCCCCACATATAACAGACGGACAAGCAGCCTGGGTCTGCAGAGCGTTTTGTCAACGGAGGGCAACAAACCCGCCGAAGAGGCGTTGCTCATGGAGTTGGTTACTGCTAAGACGGCAGAGGCGGTTGCTAGGCAAGAGCTTGAGGAAGTCAAGGGCAAGTTGGATTCATTCCGGAAAATGATCAAGTCCTCCCAGGCCAATCCTGAGAACCGCCATTCTTTTGTTGGACTCTCGCAGTCGCGGATCAGCCTGGCCAATAAATCTCCCATCGAAGCCCCAAAGACAGGTGGGACACCGCCCAGCAACGGCGGTGGGGGATTCTTCAGTGGATGGGGTCGACGAACTGCGACTGACTAGTGAAATCCCATGAGGATTCTGGAAGAGATACGTGTAATCATATTGGAATGCCTGTTTGGTATGCATTTTCGTATCGGATTGGGCGATTGGCGTTACACACGGATGTTTGTATTCGGACTTGTTTTAGTATTTGAGTACACAGTGATATCCCTATTCAGGCGAGTACATATTTTGTTTTGGCTTTCCTTCTACACTGTACTCCGTAGATATAAAAGTAGGGCTAAAAAGATCAACATGAAAGATAGCAGATCCGGGGAGGATCCGATCCGACTATAAGAGAATTAATTAAGCCAACCCTAAAAGAAGACCAGGTATTTAGTTATTTAGTAAGTAACTAACTGAATAGTTAAATATTCTTTACTATTCGGACCTCTCGGCACCTGGGCAGTCTCCATGCACTCACTGTTCTCTACGATTGGCCAAACACACAAGAGGAACCCCAGCCAAGCCACTAGCACTGGGGCAGTTCTTGAGAGTTATAAAACTTGCAAGGCTCCCAAATTAATGTTTTGGATTTCGCAGGTTCTAATGGATTTCTTCCGGAGGTTTTTCAGATCTCCAAGGCGCCTCGCTATCGCCTTGTTCCTGGTGGTGTCGTTCACCATTCCTTATTCCAGAGAAGCTGTAGTAGTCCCATTGCGAGTGAAGCTGTCAAAGTAATTGCAGATCCCTCTTATTCCCCTTTACTGGTCCATCCTGATCTGTATCAGCCCTGCAGAACAATCCGTTGACCAATTCCCGAGCGATTACGCCGGTCAATCTCGAATTTCAGCTCAAGTGATCAATGACCCCTATCCACACTATGATAGTGTAGAATGGAAGTCGAAGTCAAAGGGGTCTTATCACCCATGCATTGGGCCCCAAGGACGACTCCTGAGCCGCGAAGATGAAGATATGATGATGAGCGGGTTTCGCTGGAATGCTTCAGGTGCGCAGGGGGATATTTCAGGAGTCGACGGGAAACTAATTGTTAGAGGCTAGTTTTTCCAACTCCCATTTTCGGATCGTATGAGTCGTGGAATCTGAACAAGAGTCTCTGTGCTGATCGCTACTCCCGATATGGTGCATACGGTTACCTTGGGGGCAATGAGACCACTCTCCATAGCTGGGATAGTACATTCGGTTCCAACGAAGCTTCCGAAATCGACTGGGAACAGGTGGACTGGGCCCATTTGCAATATGAGTGCCTGCAGCGCAATAGTGTTCGATATCGTACTCAGCCATCCGAAGGGAAGATATTCGCTCTGTACAAGTCACTGGATTCGGATGTGCAGCCTCGCGAACCCTTGAACGGAACTGACAAGATGCAGCCCCGGACAGCCGTTATACTACGATCTTGGATCGGAATGAAATACACCGAGAACGACTTGTATCACATTCGATCTATGCTGATGGAGTTGTCACTCTATTCGGGTGCAGAATATGAGCTTATTCTTCTGATTGACTCCCAAGGCAAAAAATTACCCAAAAAGGATGATCACGCCGCCTGGAAGGCATTCAATGCGAAGCACTTGCCACAGGAGCTGCGTAGCCTGGCGGTATGGTTTAACGCGGAGATATTGAAGGATTGGTATCCTGGGATTGAGGTTCATGTGTATGTGTTCGCCCCCAGAGCTAGACCCGCCCTACTGATATTCTATCAGAGCGATTTTACAGTATTTTCAGCCCACGCAGATCTTTTCACGACTACACCCCCAGTACGACTATGTCTGGCAATTCGAGATGGACTCGCGATACACCGGCCATATGTACGACCTTCTGCACAAGGCAGCCGAGTTTGCGAAACAGCAGCCACGGAAATATCTGTGGGAGCGTAACTCTCACTTCTATATCCCTGCTGTCCACGGCACCTGGGAAGAGTTCATGGAGAAGGTGGACCAGGAAATGCCTGGCCATGACAACAGTAGTGTTTGGGGTCCTCGTCCCGCAGAAGGGATCGACATCGAAGGACAAGCCATAATCCCCCCTGTGCCACGCCTAGCGGATGAACCAGGCAGCTGGGGTGTGGGTGAAGAAGCCGATCTGATTACCTGGCTGCCCCATTTCAACCCAGTTGGTACAGACTGGCCTTTCCGTGACCGTGTCTTCAATTTCCCTCAGGATCAAGAGACTCCGCGCTGGGCAGCTGTTGTGGCAATGTCTCGCATCTCGGCGCGACTACTCGGCCTGTTGCATAAGGATAAGGTCAAATCGGGGGTTGGGCTCGCGTCCGAAATGTCCCCTATATCCTGGGCTTTGTACTATGGTTTGAAGGCTGTCCAGATCCCTCAGCCGGTGTACCATGACGCCAAATGGGACCCCGAGGAATTGAACCGCCGCGCCAACCCGGGTGAGCCTGGCCAGGTCAATGCTGGTTTTAACAGTATCTGGAGCTGGGGTCAACATGATGATATTATGTACAACACAACGTTTATGTTCAACTCCGAATTCGCGGAGAAACTGTACAGAGCCTGGTTAGGCTATGATGGCGCCAAAGAGGTGAGTTCATGCTCCGGTTGACATATTCTAGTGCTAATTGTGTGCAGTGGGAGAAGGAAAACCCTCGGCTCTGTCTGCCTCCTATCTTTTTACATCCAGTTAAGAATCTCGAGTGAAGACAAAGGGTGGATTTCTTCTGAACATTTCTAGATGGCTTTTATTTGATTTGATTATGGTCATATACCCCGATTTTGATAGATTAATAGAGAAGAGAGTCAAATACTATGGAACTTATGTTCAAGTAAATTGAGAGAGACAGAATTGTTTGCTAAGTCCACGAGTCTCTTTATGATAAAAACTCGTCCTCGTCCTCGATCTCTCTCTCTCTCTCTCTCTCTCTCTCTCTCTCCTTATTTCCTCCTCCTCTCTCCAACATCACCACATTCAAAGAACTCATCATTACACTATCCACCATCCACCATCTCCCAAAATGGCTCCCACCCAACCCAAGGCCGGCAAAAGCCCATCCAAGCCAAAAGAACCCAAAGACTCCGATCTGAAAAAGCAACTCCTATTCCTATGGGTCTGCCACAAGGTCTCCGATGTTAACGTTGGTTTCTCATGAATCTCAACTACCTAGATACATATGTATATGCTAACATTATCGCACAGATTGACATCCCAGCCGTCGCCAAGCACTTTGGCATCAAGAACAAAGCCGCTCAGATGAGGTACTCGCGTCTGAAGAAGAAGCTTGATGAAATGGAAGCTTCCAATGAAGAAGCTCATGGCAAGGATAAGGATACCGAGGATGAGGGCGATACCATGAGTGATTAAGGGAAACCCGGAGGAAACATTGACGACATCTTTGAAGATACGGTGTCTCGGTATTTGATCAAAACGGAATGAAGTTTAGCCCTTTCTGCGATTATTTTTGGTTTTTATGAGCCACGTAGAGATCAGAAGTAGAGTACTTACATATGTACATATATAGATGGGAGTATTTGGACTGTAAGTTCCCTGTAAAACTGCGTAAAGTCCTCTTTCCTTCATTCCTCCCCTTCTTTACTCCTCTGAATCCCCCGTCTTCAATGGAAAACACAAAGAATGAAGCCCTCGCCCTCCTCTGGGCTTATGAGCTCAACCGAGAGAACAAGCAATTGTTCAAGGGACTCAAGAAATTGAATCGATGTCTCGATGCCTCTCGGCCAACCACCTCACCCAGCTGTGTCAACAATTCACGCCAGAACAACGGGAAAGTGAATCAACAGCCAAGCACCCAGAAAGGAACAGAGTGATCCCGGATCATTACAGGAGTTGCCTTATGGCCTTCAGCTGCAGGAGGAAGTCACAACGATTGGAGATCACGTCGGAGATGACCCGATGCGGGGATTGAGGGGGAAATGGCTCAGATCCAACTTCGCCCTTCTCCGTTGAAGTTTTGATTGAATTCGTACCAATACCTCGAGTCCAACAGCAAATACGACAAAATGGTCCTCGCACAACCCCCAAACCAGCATGTCATGAAGGCCTTCGACCTGACAGGCAAGGTCGCAGTTGTGACTGGTACGGTTTCTCCCGACCACCAAAAGCGTCTCACTAACACTCTGCCACAGGAGGCGCTCGTGGAATCGGTCTTGAAATCTCGAGGGCATTGGCTGAAGCCGGTGCAAATGTAAGCCACACCACCCGATGCTCCATCACAATCAAACTAACAATCTGCAAAGGTCGCCGTGGTCTATCACACATCCAATACCGCCGATACAATCGCAGCTGACATCGCATCGACTAACAACGTACGCGTAGCAGCGTACAAAGCCAATGTGGCTATCCAGTCTGAGATCGAGGCGGTTGTGCAGCAGATCGCGAAGGAGTTCGGGAAACTCGATGTCATGGTCGTTAACTCCGGCATTGCCTCGAACATCGCCGCTGAAGACTACACCTCCGATCAATGGAGCAGCATCATGAAGGTCAATCTAGATGGTGCTTTCTATTCGGCCCAAGCTGCTGGTCGGATATTCAAAGCACAAGGCCGAGGAAATGTTATCTTCACGGCCTCTGTCAGTGCGACTCTGGTCAATCAACCACAAAAGCAAGCGGCGGTATGTTCCCTATTGGAAATGGTACCTTTCATGTCGCTTATTCTTGCATAGTACAATGCGTCCAAGGCGGGGGTTGTTCAGCTAGCCAAGTGCTTGTCCGTCGAGTGGGTTGACTACTGCCGAGTCAACTGCATCTCGCCTGGTTACATCGCTACGGAAATCCTGGATAGCTTCCCCCAGGACTGGCGCGACAAATGGCTCGACTTGATTCCTGCTAAGAGAATGGCTGAATCTTATGAGCTGAAGGGGGTGAGATTCCACAGATCCAGTTCCTCTAGAAATTGACTGACAACCCCATCTAGGCCTACGTGTTCTGCGCCTCGGATGCGTCTAGCTATATGACTGGTGCAAACCTCGTAATTGATGGAGGATACACTTTGCCTTAAGTCCAAGGGATAACCATGCTGTCTCGTGGTTTGGTAAACCAAGGGCCTGCGTTGTGAATCCAAGTCAAGTACGCGAATGAGAATAATGCAAAATAACCATATTCGGCACTATTCATGCAAAAGGTTTAGTGAAATACTCATGTAGTATAAAGCTGCCACTCTCTCAGCAGTTGCTCCTCAATTCCCAATCAACAATTCAGTGATAATCACTCAAACTCGGCGGGAGATCCTGAATATGAGTTCCCCATTCACTCTCCTTAGGTCCCAGCACAAGCTCAAGAACACCGCCGTCAGCGAAAAATTCATGGGTGATCCAGTTCTTTGTCCAAGGTTTGTCGTTCCACTTGGCGCTCTGGATATAGATGGACTCGTAACTAGGATCGAAATTGACGTTGCGGATAGTGGCGACCTTTCCAGTGAGGGCGTTTCGAATGCTAACTTCTTTGAAGTACGGTGGAGTGATCAGATAAACATCTTGACCGGGCACTGGCCACAGACCCATCATGTTCAGAACAACAAATGAGCCCATGGCCCCACTATCGTCATTACCAGCGATACCATTCACTGTCGTGTTGAACTGGGATGGAATGTAGAAGTGGCTCTGCTTTGCCGAGAGACCTGGTCGTCCCGAGTAGTGGAATTGATAGACGGGCAAGAAGGCCTGTTCATCTCCCATATAGAGCAAACCAGAGTCATGTAGATAGCTCAGCCGAGAGGTGAAGGATTCGGCACCGCCAAGCGTCTTGATAAGAGCGCCCATGTCATGGGGTGCATAGCTGTAAGCAAATCGTTAGTAACGAGTACAGGCATAAAGCATAAGTGAGCACCCACAAGGTATACATCCACGCACTACCTTCATACGTCTCGTGGCCATCAGGATTGAGATAACAACCGGTGAAGTCCAAGAGAGGACTACATAAGATCGGGTCCTGGTAGCCCCATGTGCCGTTCGTGTATCGAGGTTGTAGGAATCCGGTGAAGTTGGTGTCGACCCCCTTGATGCTTGACCTCTGGTCAGGATTGAACATGTGGACCCAGTTTCCAGACCGTTTCGTGTATTTCTCATAGTCGGCCTGGTGGCCCATGTCCTGTGCCATCTCGGCAATGCAAAAGTCATTGTAGGCATATTCCACCGTCCGCGATATACTCCGAGTGTGTGTACCTTGGCCATCGGGATCATAGTCATCAAGAGGAATATAGCCGAGGTTTTTCCAACTCCGCAAGCCACCGCGACCTTCCACATCCCAGTTTTTTGGCTCTACCTCTGCATCCTTGACAACAGCTTCATATGCAGTGTCCCAGTCGATACCTGGAACCTTTTTCAGATACGCATCTGCCATAACCACATCTGCGTTGGAACCGCCTTGTGTGAATCCCTTGCAGAGTGACATGCGACAGTCAGGCAAGTATCCTTCGTGCCTATAGGTGTCGACCAAGCTGCGCATCATGAGGGATTGTGAGAAAGGGTCAACCAGGGTCAGCAGTGGGTGAATGCTGCGGAAAGAGTCCCATATACTGAGTGGTATTATTAGCATGCTAGTCATTGTTTCGAAGCCAAGCTGCCTCACCAATAGTAGCTGTCATAGTAAGGCTCGTCACTTTTCCAGAGAGGGTTTTCACCGGTATAGTCTTGGGGGCTGATGAATGTTCGGTATGCTCCGCTCCAGAAGACCGTTTGCAGATCCGACGAAACTCCGTCCGCATCCACAGAGATAACATCCAGCTTCTTTCGCCAAGCTGATTCGGCAGCGGAAACGGTGCCCTCGAAATCAAAGTCGGGTTGTTCTCGCTCCGCGTTCGAGCAAGCTTGATGAACACTTATGAAGCTAACGCCAACTCGAACAAGAATATTGTTGTCCTTAGGGGCGTAGAATCTGGCAAATGCACCGGCCGAGAGAAATGATGATGCGTCAGACCCGAGGTTCAGCGTCCGCCTGCTGATGTCTGGCTGGTTTCTCTCCCAGATGCCGGTGTCACGAAGCTCTGCTCCTTTGAAATCAACGCAGACATATGACTTATAACTGCCAATACCAAAGCTTGGGCTGAAAGTGCCACTTCCCGTGAGACGGCCAGTCGATCGGTCCACGTCGGCACTTCCACTTCTTCGAGACCGAGGTAAATCCATCAAATCTAGCAGGACCACTGGACTGAGTGGCTGACTGGAAGGTTCATTGAAGGTGAACCGATATAAAGCAGATCGATTTGTGGTTGTCATTTTCGCGTGGACGCCATTCGCCAATGAAATGCTGAAATATCCTGGGCGAGCTTCGGGGGACTCTCTGTCCCACACAGCTGCCCTGTCCGATTGTTGCCATTTGCACTGGTTAATATCGTCATGCGGGCAATTTCCTTGCGCGAAGATTGGAAAATTTCCCATTGACGGGGACTAGAAGCGAGTCAGATAGAGGGCATGGTCTCCAACAATCTGCGAAAACTTACGCCGCCAGTCCCAGAATCATGCATGTGTGAGAAACCGGTCACGACCTCCGTATCATAAGCGAAGCCAGCCTGATTCTCGCCAGTTGTGTCCGCCACGGCTTTGGCCATGCCTGTACTTGTTAACCTTTCTAGATACAAACGTGGAGCCCTTGAGTAGGGTTCGTATTACCAAATGGCAAAGTCGCACCCGCAAATACATGGCCTGTAAGAGTTGTGAGCCTTCGCTGACGGAAATGCTCGTCATATTCAAGACAAACCTCCATTCGCGGTGCCAATCAAAGGATCAACATATTTCAGAACGTCGAAATCGTCCGAATAATCCTTTGTGGCTATCGCGTTCGAAGCATAGAGGGCCGTTAGGATGCTACACAGGAGTCCCATGCGGAGGGAGGGATGTTGTGGTGGCATAACAGGGGACTATCCACAACCATCCACGAAGATAATTTAATAGCTACCCAGCAGCCTTACAATTGAGACGTAGAAAAGACGCGTTCCACTTCGGAAGTTAAGCTCCCTATTTAGGGATTGGCAACAAGTCGCGGGGGAAAGCATTCCGGATCAGATCGGCATGCGAACTGCCTTTCGAGGGAAAAGAGGGAAAATGGGGAAACCGCCAGTCGCATCCCTGGTATCCTCGGACTTTCGGCCAAATGACAATATGCAGGAGCAATTCACCAGTGGACGTAACCTCAATGCTCGCCCAAAATGGTGTCACATCTACCACATCTGGGCCCGGAATACACCCCTGCCACGTTCATTTGCTCCTCACATAGGAAAAGATCAAGGAGTCAAGAGCGTGAATATGCGCAAGGAAGACGCTTTGAACAAAGTCAAAGGGAAATTTCAATGATCGCATCCCTGACTTGTCGATCGTTGAGATTGAGGGAAGCCAATTACTCCGAGCTGCGGGGAACATTGTTGTCAAACTGGGGTATGGCCTCCATTAGGCTATACACATTAACCGTGGTTTTTGTGTTGGTCGAGTGGAATAATGCCGTATTTTATTCCAACAATTGTCCCTCCAGGGGTTGATCCGTCAGTTCCGAGAGCGACAAGCCAAGTCTGAGCCAAAGTCCTCATTTCATGCAACCTTCTCCGCGCCATTTTATGTCAAAAATAGGGAGACGGTGACGGTGACATGATCAACATTACGATCGACCGGTCGGGACCTCTTCGGCGAAATGCAGGGTTTCCAACATGCATCTGGAACGTCGAGAAATGATGTTGGGCAAATAAATATCGAGGCCATTGGAAGTGATCGTGTCGGATAATCGAAAGCTCAAGACATGCAATGTTCGTTCTTTTGCTGCAACTCTTCAACTTCATCGTTGACTATGAGTCAAAAATGATTCGTGCAGTCAGACACGAACAGTCAAAACATGTCAAGAGCAAGGCTGTCCCAAGCCTTCCCCCTTTGCTCAGACGCCGGTCTTGAGATGATGTTGTGTGAAACCGTCGAAGGGCTGGGAATGGCAGAATTTCGGGGTGAGTGCGTAGAATCAAGGTACTCTTTGATCTGTGCATTCTCGCGCTGTAATCGTGAATAGTCCTCTCGGGTGTTCGCCTTGTCTCGCATTGATGCCCGATTTGATTCAATTTCTTTCATCGCCATTCCCAGTTGGTGCTTGAACTGTGATGATTGGGCATGGCGGCCTATCTCAGCATCTGGCAGCGCTAGATATTCCAGAAGTCGAGGGTACGTCTCTGCAACAGGAAATACCTCAGCTGGCGTACCGCGAGAATTGACTTCACCAATACAGTTCATTGTAGGGGCGTTCATCATCCGCGGGGCTACTGAAGATTTACGACCTGATGCCGTTGGTGATCTATCACCAAGAATTGGAATATTTCCGGATGATGGCTCTGAATGGCTGTGTGGAGTTGTCCCACCAGTACTTGGAGCTGGGGATGGCACGGGGAACTGGGGCGGTGCATGATCCCAGCCCCTTGCCCGACAAGACGGGCAATGGAAGTTATTTGCAGAGCGGACCACATCCAATAGACATGCTGTATGGTAGGATCTACAGCACGTCTGGCAACCAATCAGACTATCAGGTAGACGGCACTCCCAGCAAACTATATTATGAGGCTTCCCAGCATCTGCGATGAGTAATTAGCAGATATCATTGTCAATCTGATATCGTGGCACACCAATCCATTCGTGATATACGCCAATTTGTTCTGGGCCTGAAAGAACAGGCTGTGTTGAAGAGATTGAGCCCCATCGTATCTGATCATAATCTTCAATAGACCGGACCAATGGAGTAGATGTACCATGTTGGCTATCAACGAGAATTGACGGTGTCCGCAGCATGATGTATGGTCTTTGTTGAAGAAAAGTAGATATGACGACAGGATGTACAGGGAAAACGTGACCTGATTTCCGAGTTCCAGGCGAGAAATTCCCGTGAGATTATGTAATCACCCTTCAAGCGGGCCAAGGACGCATCTTGCATCATTCATTCTAGACTTCTTGCCCTCGAATAGCATCTTCACCTGATGTATTTTCGAAATGTGAAGTAACTCCGTGTGGTATAAAAACGCAAAGTGGAGATTACGCAATGCCCTCACAATAATTGAGCACGAAGCCCTAGAGATCGCTATCCTGGCACGGAACCCACAATGCCTGGGGTGCCATCTAACAAGGCTTGCGAACGTTGCAAAAAGAGGCATCTCAAAGTTAGTTTCACTAAATCTGAACATGGCTTTGATGATTGATGCTAATCTGTGGCAGTGTGATGAGACTCGCCCTCATTGTCAGCGGTGCACCACCGCCGGGGTAGAATGCCCGGGATATGTTCAGACCCGCAAATTCATCGATCAAGGAGCCACAGTAAGGCGCCGTTATGCTCCATATCGGGAGCCTCATCCAAAGCCAGGCTCTGCATTCAGCTCAAGTAAAGTAGGTCAAACCGCCAGCTACCCTTCTGCCCAGACAACTTATGCTTTGTGATAGGTCCCCACAGAGCTGGTTTCAGACGCAACGCAGCCAAAAGGCTCGCAAGTAGGACCTAACGAGCAGGTGTTGCAATGGAACCAAGGTCAAGAGCAAGTTAATCCTGCTATTCCCTTCCAGATGGGGGAGACGAGGTTAGGCTCAAGAGATGACCCGATGATAGTAGAGATGTCTGGCCCCTCTAGTCGGTCAGAGGTTGCTATGGGGAGTAACCAGCAAACAAACGCGCATGCCTCAGAAAGCCCAGCTATCTCTATTCACAATTCCCTCTCTGGCTTCGAGGAAGGCAGCGTATCTACAAGAAACGCGATGTATAAGTCAATTTCACCAGCCACCGGCGGTTTCCCAGCATTTGATAACACATACGACACAATTCCACATAGGCGCCCCGATTACCAAAGAGTCATCTCCGAAAGCTCATCGCATCGAAGTGAAAGAGATGAATTCCAAGATATCTTCTCGGAACTCATGACTGGAACTGAACACGAGATCGCGTTCCTCACTCGACATTACTCGGAGGTCATAGGTCCATGGTGCGTACAACTGTCACTTCTTTTTGCACGTACAGTGTATTGATAATATAACTAGGTTGGATTTGTCGGATACTCAGAAATTCTTCACCGTCCATGCTCCTATTCGAGCCATCAACAATCTTTCCGTGAAGTACGCCATTGCAGCGCTAGCAGCAAAACACCTAGCTCGTTTGAAAGGGGTCAAGGCTTCCATTGGCGGAATGTTCACGAGCCCTGCGACTACCGAAACCTACCCAAATGCGACTCAAGTTGACTGGTTCCTCAAGGCTGCCAATTACTATTACCTGGCAGCTTCGGATTTAAATAACATAACGTCCGATGGCTATACCACTGTGTCGAGCTCGGCTATTTTGGAATCCCCGTTTGAGATACTTTGTCGATGGGTCAACTCTGGTCAGACTCAAGCGAACATGAAACCTGCGAGTGAAGATCCGAACGACGTAACAGTCATTCGAAAGACAGAGGATCTGTTGGCGACTGCTACGCTTCTTACCATGTACAGGCTTTTAGACATGCCTGGAGATGAGTGGCACATGTAAGACAGACTCGTTGGTGGTTGCTGTTTTATTACTAACACTTAGACCCCAGGCAACTTTCTCGCATCCGCCCTTTGTTTGATTCTCTTCTCAGTTTACACGTGGCAGAATCAGCCCTGTTCTCCCATGGCATTCGGGCTGCCTTTTGGAATTTCGCTCGCCAAGACTATCTCGGTTCTTACTTCACCCGCTCACCTACACACTTCGATCCAGAGAACCTGCCCCTCTGGCGGGCAGCAGGAATTTCAATCAATGGTCAGAAAGACTTTCATCTTATCCGGAACGGGTCAACTCTATCGCAGGATGACCAGGCTGCTAATGGCTTGATCTGGCTTGTTGCCAAAGTCATCAACTTCCTCAGCAGGTCCAAACAGTTACAGCTCGCGCAGTGGACCGGATCACCGGCAGCTTCACCTGAAATCCAGGGCACAACAAATGCCGCTCAACTGCCTTATCCGGACACAGATACCTGGCTCAAACTATGCTTCGAATTCCAAACGTGGTTTGAAAATCTGCCCGAAACGTTCCGCTCTTCAGTGCGGATCGAGCGCCCCAAGGATCTATCACAGGCTGCCGAAGGGAGTTACTTGCCATTCCCCGAAATATTCCATAGCTTGACAACCTGTGCTGCTGCCATGCAACATTACCATTTCGGGCGCATCGCATTATTGCTGAATCGTCCGGCAGATGTGATCAGTGCACCGTCTACGGCCTTTGACCGCTTACAAGGGTACCGGGAGGTCACGAAAGAGGTCGAGTTCCGTTCCCGTGAACTCAGCGGCATTGCATTGGGTCGCCCCCAGGGTGCAGTTCGCATATATATGGTCCCGCTTCTTGTCGCTGTCGGACAGTGTCTTGAAAATCCAGAGGAACATCAGATTATTGTTGATCTGCTACGGGGCGTCGAAGCTGATTTGGGTTGGACTACTGAATATGCCATTCGGAAACTCCAGGATTCTTGGAATCAATGATGTTAGTTGATTTATGTCTATACCATTGAGGGCCACGAACTATACTGTATTTAACCATATACCTTCTACTTAATTTCAAACATTTTTGCGGGCAAAATACACTTGTTATATACTAAAGAATATCGCCGCTCGTGCTTTATCGGAAATTATTTCCGCTGTGTTGGCTATGACTAGGGCTTGAAGAGATGATGCCATTCTTGTATCACGCATAAGTGTATGTAGCAGATACCACAACGTGTGAAAGCAGGTCCATTATAACATATATCAAAACAATAAAAATGAAAACAAAAACAGTTCCCTAATCTAGTCGTGATGAAGGCTTAACAGAAACTGAGAAGCACGAATAATGCCTCCATAAAACCACAGAGAAGCTTTTTGATGCAACCGGTTCTTAAATCCTGTATCAATAAATGCATACTTTTCTTCCCACCGTTCTGATGTGAGACTCAACCCAAGCCACGGTGAAACTAGACACGTATACCATCTTCATGTCTCAATAGACTTGGTTCCGAAAAACGTGTCGGGCACCTTTCAGCCGGATCTGGTTCTGGTCTCCGACGAGGAACGTTCAGACAGATACCTTTCAACAGGATCTGGATCACCGGAACCACAGGAAGAAACCCTGCGGCCAGCCTTCTTTCTGTCGGAAGCCAAGGTCTGCGCGAATGGCGACAGTTCTCGAATCCTAGGACCTTTCCAATAGAATATGTATATTGGAATAGTGAATATGATCGCCATGAAGCCCAAGAAGGTGGAAGCCCATTCCAGGTTGTGTGTTTTACCCATGTTCATATACACTGTATTTCGCGGTCAGGGGATATTCTGTTGCAGGATTGTGATCACTTACTGGGCATTGAGTACATCGCTGCAATACCGGCCAAGAAATCACGCGCGAATCCATTTCCTCCTGTGGCAGAGGCGGCATATGGACCATACGAGGCAATCATGTAGTCAATTGTGGCCATGTAAATGGCATACTTAATCATGGAATAAGCCATCAGTGTCGTATCAAGGGAGAGGTCCATTCTTGACTTACGTTAGCAATAGCTATCAAAGTCGAGAAGATCATGGGCGCAATCCAATGGACATGGGGTGGACCGAGACTAGTCCATGCGAATCCAAACAGGCCAATCGTCAACAGAGGGGCCGCTGTTACTAGTGAGTAATGAGACCAACCGATCAAACATGAGAATACTTACTCCAAAGTAACCAATAAAGACGAGCTTCCGGCTGAAGAGCATCGGGATCTTTCTCTCTAATCTTGCAATGCCGATAGATCCATGGAATGAACGAAAAATAGGCAAGGAAATAGCCCACCATAAGTCTGTATAATCATTAGAATTAACTCAAGTTCAGGATCGTGCGCACTCACGGAAGGAATGCAAGTCCAGTTGTAATCGTAGTAAAGTTCCATTGCTTGTATACCGGCGTATACGATTGAAGGAAAGTGAAGATGAGTGAATCGCTGAAGCCACTGAGCAGAGAGAGGCACAGGACGATAGGCTCGCGCACGAACATAACAAATGGGCGTATCCAGACCATGAAAACCCAACGGAAGGACATGCGAGTCTTCTTCAGCTCGTCACCACTCCATACCATATTCCCGTTTTTCCGTCTTCGCCTAGCTTCTCTAGTGACGAGGATGCCGCACCTGGTCTCTGGAATAAAGAAGTGCAATATTTGCACAAAGCCTCCGAGGATAAGCTGAATCCAGAAATTCCAATGCCAGTCAAGGAAGGTTGCAACGAAGCCTCCAACAACTGGGGCAATGACGGATCCTGCCACGGAGGATAGAACAATGAAGGCCACGGCATATTGTTGGCCCTCTGGCTCCCACATGTCTGCTACCATGCCGAGCGTTACGGAACCACCGGCGGAGGACACGCCGCCGAGAATGCGGCCGATAATAATGGTGCCGAAGTTGGGAGCCAGAGCACAGGGAAGTTGCCAGATATTGACGAAGAGCAAACTGAGCTGCATTATTGGCCATCGACCGAACTCTTCGCTGAAGGGCGCCCAAAACTCGCAGCCAAATGCGTAAGACACCAGGAACGCCATCTGACCAACACGTGCGGCCTGTTCTGAGATGCTGAAGTGCGCCGCGTACAGGGTGATGCTGCTGGCATAGAAACTGGCATTGAAGTTCATAGACGTTTGGACAGCAAAGATGACAGAGAGGATACCCCATTTCTTCCACCAGGAAAAGGAATATCCTAGCTTGTCATAGCACTCCAATTCTTTCAATTCTTCTCTGTCTTGTCCATCGACAGCTCCATCTGCACCCTCTTTCTTTCGGCGGCTGGGCCTAGAGGCGCCCCCATGAGAATGGATATCACCGTCGCCATCATCTTGCTTCTCCACATCACCATCTGCCTGATCATGATTGGAGAAAGGATCTTCGTGGTGACTCATTGTAGTGAGGTATCTGACAAAAGCAATTCAAGGGCTCTCGGCAAAACAGCACCCAAAAGGACAAGAACCGCCATTCTGGACAGACATAAACCGGGGCCCCGGAGCCTAATTAAATGCTTTTTGGGGGTTTCCCAGAGCAATGCCAAGAGGCCATTACATCGACCCTATAAATATAACATCGGTGTTTCCGATTGGTCCGGGTGATCAACACAGTCTGGCTCGACCAAGATTTACCAAGCTTCTTCGCGTGTTTCGTGGTGTGGAGGTGACATCCGGGGATCATGACTCGATCGATCATCATTGGGCTCATCGATCTTCTTCCCTCCACACTCTGGGGCATTGATAAGGCCCCGGCTGACAGGCCGCAATTATAATCCGACGCGGAGATGTTTGGGTCCAAATTCTTGAACCTTTTAAGGATAAGGAGATGATCGGAAAAATGGTCCGGAACGTCCTCCAGCGTGGTACTACATATTCCTAATAAGGCTAACAAGAGGGCAAGTTTGATGGCGAAGCCGGGATAAAGGCCATGAATGACTATGGAAGAAAGGGACCTTAGAATAAACCTTACCTAGACCTACCAGCTACTTTAGTAAGCTAACCAGTCTATCTGGGCACCTGGGCATTGAAAAGAGAATATCGAAAAGACTAAGCTGCGTGACCCTCCGGAATGTAGCCTTAGATTCTCCAGGCTCCGCTAAGGCGCGAAAGGGATATCAGTTCTACCTTCGAGTCCGATTTTATCGTGTTTATAGTGCTACCGCAACAATGAATTCGTGTAAGTCTCCTGTTTAGTCAATCGACTCGAGGTCGAATTGGAAGTAGCAAATCTGAAGTCACTTTATTCCTTAATACGAGAAGACCAACTATCTCGGTACATATATCATGGAGATATCCCTACGAAATACTGTGGAGTCACCTCTGCGCCAAACGGGTTGCTTGCCAAAAACAGGGCACTATTATACCTATGCACCCCTATAGTCTTACCCTCTAACCGTCGTTACCCGAATCGTACGCTGGCCGAGCTTAGTCTAGGTACATATATATGTAGGTCCACTATTTACCTTTTTACTGAGGCATAGACCAATTAGAGATCAATATAACATGAGGGAAGAAAGACAATGCATTTGCCTGTAACGAGGGGAAACCACGGGCAACTAGTGCTCTTCTACATCTACCTCGGAACAATTCTGTCTCGATGGTCTCTTCGGTACATGTACATGACCCAGAGCCAGAGATTGATAATACCCTATTCCCTCAAAAATATCCACCATTCGGTTAAGCTTTGTCACCGCTGCGTCCCCTGAGCTTGACAAAATATGTAGTGGACCCGTTCCGTCCCCATTGTCCATATCTGCGAGAACCATAAGTCGGACACAAGGATCAGTTGAGACAGCCTTGCGGGCGTATCGCAGACTAGTTGGTCTTTCAGATAACACAGGTCGAATGAAGAAGGTCTTCCCACATACTTTACCATAATGATCATTTTTCTTTCCGGATTTTTCGGCAACATATTGGTCCAAAGAAAAACGCTTAATGTGCCTAAGCATGAAAGCATAATCGCAATACTGGGCATGATAATATCCCCACTGTGTCTGCCATATTTGTAATGACTTCCCAGCAAATAAAGCCTTCACGCCCTCCCTAGCACGGATCTGATGTGTGTGATATCCAGCGGGAAGCGAGTCTGTAATTCTAGCTTCTAAAAATTTTCGAAAATCCGAGAACCATAGTCCCTGGATTCGGGAGTCGGGGTGTGTGCGAAGACTTTGATAAGCATCGCGTACAGCGATTGCCCATTGTTGACGAAGTTCATCGCTGTCGCGAAGCATTGCTGAGAACTCTGTGCCTGTCATCTTCACTTGATCGTAGGGTACATTATCCTCCGAGGAGTATCCTTGCCACAAGGGAAGAGCTATGTTGAGACCTAGCCCTGCCCAAGGTCTCTGGGCACCTTCGTCCTCGGGTAACCATATTTCAAGATCAGAGGGCTTTAATGTCTGTAGAACGCAAGCTAAAAACATTTCCTGGAGATTCAAGGGTAGCTGTTCTGCGGGGCCTCGCGGACGGTCATCGAATGTAGCAAGCTTGACAAAAATAGATTCAAACCCATCCATTTTTTCAAGCAATTCCCATATTTTGTAATGTAGCGAGGGATGTCTAGCTCTTTTCGCGGGATCGTTGTGAAAGCTGATCCGTTCGGAGAATACAATACCCCGGCCGACGTAAAGATAGAACAGGGTATGTGCCTTAAGGATGTGAAGATAGATCCCAGTACCTTCGTCTCTCTCAGGACTACCTCCGATGTCGATCAATCTAGACCAAGTCAGTCTCTACTAGACTTAATATTGCTAGAGTTGATGAGCATACTCAGCTAGTCCGATTGGGGGTTTTTCGAGAGCTTCCTTTGCTGTCGGTGTCAAAGCATTATAGAGGGCATCCTCAATCCCCTGATTGGACTCTAGAAACTCCCCATAACGTTGGCATTGAGTCTCGTGAAGCCTTACTTTTCTGAGAAGGTCTTTGGCAATAAGCTGTAGGGCCGGGTTATTCAGGCGAGGGTTTGTGGCTCGGGAAGGAAACTGGAAGGCCTGGTCCGGGTAGAGCTTATCGGCAAGGAAACAGGGAATTTGGCCACCTTGAAGCTGGCGGATTTCTTCCATGACGGTCTGGGTGTATCTGCTAAGCTCATTGTGTGGATCAGCTTGGCTAGAGGCGATGTCGTTGTGATCGTTGTTTTCCTCCGTGCTATCTGAGTCGACCTCTTCCAACGCAATCTCTCGAATGCTGCATGTGTAGGGACATGTGCGGCATATGACCTTCAAGCCCTCCGGAAACAGGCTCGCCTCAGTTGGGTTGTTTCGGTCCATGTCGGCTTTAGCAATAGCTAGGAGATTACCGCAGTTTGGGCAGACTGAGAAAATCAGTACATATCTTCAAACCAGTATTGGGAGGTACAAACAACACGGATCCTGAGGGACCCTAAAGCCTGGGCTCATTGTAAAATTTTGAGCTTCCTGTGTGGTGTCGGAAGAGCGAATACCGTATACGCTCGCCTTTATGGCTAAGCGTGGGTCATCCCGGGGTCGATTAGATACTGATGACTGTCTGTAGGGAAGAAGGATGAAGGTAGAAGGAGAAAGGAACAAGCTATCTATCTGGAGATGAGGTCCCAAGCCACAAACAAAGCGTCCAATTCTTGCTGCTGGGCGATCCTCCAAGGCATCTATCCACAAACACCGAGAACTATGTTGGTAATGAATGTGTCGGATTCCTAGTTTATTCTTAGCTTCTACAACTCTCCGATCAATCTCACACTCCACAGTGCATCTTGGCGTCAACTTAGACCTCTTCTAACAGAATGAATCAATGATTATGATTATTCTCGCAGCACAACCTCCTGCTTACGGTACTATCAACACAATCTCAAGAGCTAACAATCTCAAGAACTAGCCCGAAAAGCAAGTTTCATGTCATTCCGAGTCACCGCATGTGATCCATGATTTACGCGCTCCAGCCTTCTTAGATTGGTTAATAGCCTCACTGTTTCACTGTCGACTCTATTTGCAACATGTCATGTCTTAACTGTTTCAAAGGCCATGTCCATCAAAATACTCTGTCACAACCCAACCCCAGATTTAGTCCCGTATAATCATCGCATGGTCCTCTTTGATCGGGTACTCCAATAGCATCACCTCGGCATTTCTTGACATCAGGACAAGATCAAAAATCTTGAAGATATTTTTTAAAGTAAAGTATAAAAATTAAAAACTAAAATGCTCACACTCGGAGTCGAACCGAGGATCTCATGATTACTAGTCATGCGCTTTACCACTAAGCCATGCGAGCTGCTGATGAAGGCCTGCCACATCTTCGCCTACATACGCGAGACAGGAACGAGCCTTGAGGTCGGATTCTCACAATTAAGCCCCTGACCACCTTTTTCGCCTTCGAACCCATTTTTACTGCTCTACCCTATGCGAGCACGGCCAAGTAGGATGATGACCCCTTCGGTTATTTCCTCTACCTGATTGATCAATGGCAGAGGCCGCATACGCGGTCGACAATTGTCTAGATATCTAGAATAATTATAAATACGTCGAACGCCGACTTGTGCTTAGTAGGACACCCACGGTCAACTTCGGAATGCTCTACCTAGGCAGTATCCCCGGGGCCCTAGTTTTTTACCTATAGTGAAGGCACCTACTCCGTACTCCGACGTACTACCGTAATAATATCGACCTATTACGGAGTGGGAAAATAATAGTAACATGCATGGTTTTGACCTGCTCCTACCTACTCCCCAAAGAGCTTTGGAGGGGAGGTTAATGGGGAAAATGAAAAAAAAAAAAAAAAAAAAAGATAAGCTCACACGCGGAGTCGAACCACGGATCTCATGATTACAAGTCATGCGCTTTACCACTAAGCCATGCGAGCTGGTTCTTGTTGAAACCCGAAGTACTCAGCTACATATGTATATACCGGTAGCACTAAACAAGAACTTAGAAAAAGACCGCCAATTTATGTCAAAAAAAAATTGAAATAGCTAAAGCAAAAATTGCTCACACTCGGAGTCGAACCGAGGATCTCATGATTACTAGTCATGCGCTTTACCACTAAGCCATGCGAGCTGTTGATGGAAGCCTCGCACTCCCATCTTTACATACATAGATCTGTCGCCCGAATAAGCTTTTTTTTGGGTCGGATTCTAAGGTTTCACGCTATCAAAGGTGCTTTCCGGTTCACGAATTAGCCTCCGACCGCATTTTCATGTCGCCTTTGCGCCCAATTTCTCTACTGTTCTTCCCCATGTGAGCTTGGCCAACTAGGATGACGACCGCTTCATTTATTTTTTGCTTGGTTACTCAATGCCAGAGGTCGCATATGCGGTCGACAATACTTGGCGAAATAATTATCTAGACATGTTTGAACGCCGATTTGAGTGCTTAATGGGACTCCATGGAATGGTGTAGGCAGTATTCCCTGGGCCCTAGTTTTCGTTTATGTGGAAAACGCTTACCTATATACCATCGTAATAACATTTGTACACCTATTACAGAGTAGGAAGACAATAGCAACATGCATGATTTTGACTGGGGGCAACTCCCTTAGGAGTTCGGCGCAGCCTTAAAGGGGCTTTTACGAGCCGGGTCTTGCAATGAAAGAGTACTTAATTTGAAATACAGATGGGGAGACAAGAGAGGCAAGATCTGGATTGGCTCTGAGAGAACTAACATAAACTACCAACGATATATGCAAAAAAAGAATGCAAACTACTCCTCTATCTGGTAGACAGGAGTTGATTTCGCTGAACTCATGTTTTTGGCATGGTTATCCACTCAGGTTTGAATGATCTCATACTCGAGCCATACTCGAGCCTAGTAATCGTGACACCGGTGTTGGTGGGCTTCGCAAGATTACATGTCAAAAATATTTGAAATAAAGGCAAAAAAAAATGCTCACACTCGGAGTCGAACCGAGGATCTCATGATTACTAGTCATGCGCTTTACCACTAAGCCATGCGAGCTTTTTGATGAAGGGCTGGCACATATTTGACTATATGAGGCTAAACAGAATAAAAGGGTTCAAAAATAAGGAAAAACACAGTAAGAGACCCAGCGTCTCTTGATTACAAGTAATAAGTTTTGCCAGGCGAGCTACATTTATTGAAAATTCTGTTCTTAGCACAGAAACCACAGTGGGACCCCCGAAATATTGGGCTAAACCTTTGTATCCAGATATCTTCCAATTTCTGCCAGTTAAAGCCAATTTGATAGCACGTGATCTGGTGGGGTATGTTATAGACAGGCGGTGCACAGGGCGGTATATCACCACTCGGCTCTCCAATGTTATACAACTGTTGTATACAGGAATTAAAGGTCGCGTCCCGTTAAGTGGACGGGCAAAAACCTCAGTCACCGAGAACCGTGGACACCAGACTAAGCCATGCGAACATTGTTTTTGGAATAGCAGGATGCTTAAAACAAAATGCAAAAATAAAAATGATTTGCTCACACCCGGGATTGAACCGGGGATCTCATGATTACGAGTCATGCGCTTTACCACTGAGCCATGCGAGCGTATATCGCACAGTTTGTCGGTTCTTGGATTTCTAAGGAGGACACCATAAATGGAGCATAAACTCACTATATAAACCAGGGGCCTTATTTACATCTACAACAGATTGCAGAGCAGTTGAAACGCCTCAAATAAAACGTATTAATAGCCATCAGCTTCCCTTCCGACGGCACGAGACCGCTTTGATTGCCGAGAGGCGAGAACCCAAGTTAGTTAAAATAGTGTGTTAAACTATATATATATCCATAGACACGTCGTTTCTGATTCCTGAATGTATATGGTTGTGTTTACATTCAGACTAAAATATATGTGTTAGCACTCGCACCGTCGCTATAGAATCCTACCTACACTACATATGTAAGCACCAAAGGAGTGCAGGGTCTCTAAGTTCATCACCTCGTCGGTAGAAGAGAATAAGTTTGTCATGCCAACCAACTTGAACATGTCGTTGATAGCAGTGTGGTGTTCTGCACCATCCCATTCTACTTGTATGGCAAGAGGTTCCGGGGATGGGCGGCCAAATCTTCAGTCCATAAGATGCAATAGCTGGACGAAAGGAACCAAGATATGCAATGTGGAATGAGACACAGTTCAGAGAAGTAATATCTTAAATGGCATTTCGTGCTGTTGTAGCTGGTATCATCATGGAAATAGAATGCAACGCCCGCGTTAAAAACAATCAATCCTCATCCTCTTCGGGGTCATAGAGATCAAGGTCCAGCATCGCCTTGGGCTTTGGTTTTGGTGCTAGTGCTACGGCATGCGCCCGCGGCATTCCAGCGGCTGATGACCCGGCCTGAGCCGCAGCCCTTGCAGCCTCGTCTGCCTGCTTTGTGCTTTCCGCTGGTTCCACCGCTGCTGGCGGTTCTGCGGCCCCAAGACCCTCAGATTCGCGTAATAACCGCTCAACCTCCTTTTCGGGATCGTCACCAGCAGAAAGCTGGATTTGACCCATCAATCCCATCCGTATCCGTTCCTCCATCGGGTAGGGCAGCATGTAGACCTGGCGCGTAACGTTCGCGGAATCGTCCAACCACTGCGTTGCGTTTTTGGTGACAGATGCTACTGGCTCGGCGCCCTCATCTGTTGGTTGTTCTCCGTTCATTCCCGTCATCGTCACATCCTTGTCGGCGAGGGGTTTTCCTTGTTCTTGCCGTTTCACAACGCCTGTTGCGGCGTCGGCTGCTGCTTCGTGGTTGTATTTGCTGATGCGACGTGCGAAATCCAAGAGTAACTTGTAGTCAATCTCCTTGATTCCCCGTAGCAGTGAGTTCTTTCCCCCGAGATCGTCATCGGAGTCAAAATCGAAATCGCTGTCGCTGTCGCCGTTGTCCCCACAAGCTGTGCGGACCTCTTTCTCGAAGCCTTCAATGTCCCCCACGATGCCCTTGACTCGGTCCTCCAATTGTTGCGCCTCGTTTCGCAGTCGTAGGATCTTTGCATGGTTTTCTTGGTGCTGTCGAAGGGTTTCAATGGCGGAGGTTAGCGCATCGTCCGAATCGAGCAGGGCGACAGCTGCCGCGGGGGCTCCTGCAGCAGTGGGAGAGGTTGTGAGGCTAGTCAGAAGAGCATTGAGTTTAGATTCGACATCAGTCAGGGCCGACTGGACAAGTGCGTTCATTGTTGGGTTGTGTTCTTGGGAGAGCGACAGCTCGCGCGTGGAAACGGGCCGAGCTTCGACGACAGGTCACGTGTGTGGTACCGCATATGAATAAGTGCGACAATTGCAATAATTACCTGAGTTTCTGATTTTCTAGGTTTTGAAGTCTATGTACGGAGGGAGCCCTGTATTGCACAGTTAACTAAGTCTCGCCTTTGTCCTTACTGGCGGACCGAGTGGGGGAGAGCCCGGGTATATAACGATCGCCCGGCCACTTTGAAACCCCCGGGTTTTGCTCAACTTCTAATCTGTCTGACTGAAAATGACCGAGTCAAGTTTGTCTTCCATTCAAGTGGGCTTGAGTCCAAACTTGACCATTCAGCCCCCTCTTTCTCGCTGTGGACACGGTCCAGGACTGATTCTCATTCGACCTCTTTGTTATGCGACATGTCAGCAGCAAAACAAGACGCTTGATCCAGAACCCCTCAAAAAATGGGCAGAGGAAAGCTTTATCGTGGCGCAGATTACCTTGGATGAGAAGTCTGCCATTGATATATCATCTCTACGAGAGCTTCTTCAAGAAGCTGAGCGTGGCTTAACAGAGAGGCTAGAGTGCGACACGAAGGAGAAGGTTGGATTGATAGGTACTGAAGTGTCGACCCAGTTATTCAACTAATCTCTACTGACCTTAACTCAGTGTACGGATCAAAGGAAGATTATGCTCCCCAGTTCGAGGGCAGTCTGCAAGGTGCACTAGTTCAAGGCACAGCTCTGATTGCCGCAGTATTTTTCGATTCTTGGAACATTCCATTCTTCCAGTCCACCCTTTTCCAGCTGTCTAGTCCAATGGAAGGTGAGAAGAAGGAAGAGGAAGGAAAAACCACACACATATACTCCGGCGTACCCGCTCCTAGCTTCATGATCCCCGGCCATCCGGATTTCAAGATATCGACAGCAGGAGTAGCTCACACGCGGAGTGTCGGATTTGTTAAAAAGCACGTGGGCGGCCCCTTTTTTGACCTTGAGAAGATCTGGGACGAGCACACCTATTATGAATTTGAAGTACGCTCGGTCGAAAAGACAATGGCGACGATGGTCTCGGAGCCTTACGTGAACCATGTGCCGACTCTAACAGGAGGCATTGGACGAGCTCGTTTAAGTCACTTTTATCTCAATCACTTCATCTTCAACAACCCCGATGATACAGCCTTGGAGCTTATTAGTCGGACAGTCGGTACCGACCGTATTGTGGACGAGTTCATATTTGTCTTCACTCATGTGAAGGAGATAGACTGGATGTGAGTGTTTCCCTGTGATCAAATCGAGCAATCAACTAACATCTTCACTCTTAGGATCCCCGGAATTCCTCCTACGGGCAAGCACGTTCGCGTTCCATTCACATCTGTAGTCAACATCCGCGGAGATCGCTTGTTCCATGAACACATTGCATGGGACCAAGCAACAGTACTGGTGCAGCTGGGTCTATTACCCGAGTACCTGCCTTTCCCATATGCACTGCCCGACGGATCTGTGCCAGCACATGGAAAACGGTTCGAGTACCGTGTGCCAGCAGCGGGCACCGAGAGTGCTGCGAAACTCCAGAATGAGCATGAAGTGCCTTCTAACCAGATGTTCGAGTATAAGATCCGTGAGGTCGATGGCTGAGGGATTAATCCAACTGCGAAATAAACGAAGCAAACCAGAAGGTTCTAGGCAACAATGCATAATCGGAATCTCCGTCTGAATGTTGTTCTCGGAGTACCCCGCAAGTCTGTGCTCAACAATTCCCTTCTGTGCCTTGTAGATACGGAGTTCAACCCCAGATTTAGTATAGCGTTGATGGATTGAAAGACGAATTCTGGGGAATCTCATCTCTTATTGGTTTGTTATAAGCGATGTCACGCTTTGACATCATCACGCATATCGCAGAAAAGGAACGCTGACTTGATTTCCCACATGGCTAAGCTTGGCTTACATTGATTGGCAGGGAAGTTTACTAGTTGACTAGAAAACACCTCTGGTTGTCCGGTGGATCATATACTCCACCTAAGTATCCGCAGACCTCCGGGTTCCCGGCATTAATATAAACACAGAAGATCTAAACGGCCTATCCTCCCCACGTTTTTATTTTGCTGTTCTGGGGTCAAGATGGTCACCGTGTTACTGCTGACGCTGGCTTCAGCGTGTCTGGCCTCCAAATTACCTGTGGTTGATCTGGGATATGAGATACACCAAGCAATTTCATTCAATGTCAGCTAAGTTCTTTTCATATTCGGTGTCTGAATTTATTATCTAACACTCGGAATAGAGCTCCCATGGCCTCTATAATTTCAGCAATATCCGCTATGCGGCACCTCCAGTTGGTGACCTGAGATTCCAGGCCCCTATACTCCCAAAAGAAAACAGAGAACACATCCAGAACGGCTCCGTGGGAAAGATATGCCCACAGGCAGCCCCATTGTGGTCGACAAATGTTCAACCGGCCTTCCTCTTGAGCTACTTCTATAACCAGTCCTTCTCTCAATCCACCAACATCTCTTCTTATGGGTACAAGGCGGCGGAGCAAGACCCACGCACCACTGAGGACTGTCTATTCCTTGACGTTGTTGTCCCCAAAGACATCTTCGAGCGTACAAAGAATAAAACGGCGACATCTCGAAAGAACTTGGCACCGGTGCTGGTGTGGATCTATGGCGGAGGGTATGTGGGAGGAGACAAAAGTAGCTCGAACCCAACTGGGTTGATTCAGCGAAGCAGGCTGGGAAATAATGATGGGATTGTCTACGTCGCCTTAAATTATCGAGTAAGTTAGAATATCTTTAGGATGGTGCCATGAGAATGCTAATTCCTCTCAAGCTGGGCGCATTTGGCTGGCTTGGTGGTGACAGTATCACAGCCAATGGCACCGCCAACGCAGCACTCCACGACCAACGGTTTGCTCTTGACTGGGTATATAAGAATATTCACCTTTTCGGTGGAGATGCAACCCGGGTCACAGTTATGGGAGAGTCTGCCGGAGCAGGATCGATCCTTCATCAGATCACCGCCTATGGAGGCACACGGGGTGCTGCACCCTTCAAGCAAGCGATCTTGCAGAGCCCGGGCTGGGTCCCCGTCATTGGCGAAGAGCAACAAGAAGACACCCTGCAGCAGTTTTTAGGGATTCTCAATGTTAGCACGATTGAACAAGCCCGGAAATTGCCATCGGACAAATTGATCGCCGCCAATGCATACCAGGTCGCGACCAAATCTCAGTGGGGACAATTCACCTACGGGCCCGTAGTGGACGGCAGCTTCGTGCCCGCTCTACCGGGCCAACTTTTGCTTCGAGGCGACTTTGACCACAACTTGAACATCATGGTTGGCCATAACGCGAACGAAGGGTTGGTCTTTACTTCGCCCGACAGCGTTAACAGCACCGGTCTGGAAACTCAAATGAAGACCTTGTCACCGAATATTCCGGCCAATGTGTCTGACTTTGTCTTGGATGTCCTCTACCCACCGGTCTACAACGGCTCCTATGGATACACCGACTCGGTCGCGCGCACGGCGCTCGTCATCTCCGATCTCATCTTCCAGTGCAATACCGATTATATCAATCGTGCTTTCTACAACGAGACCTATGCGTATAAGTTCAGCATACCACCCGCGCTACATGGACAGGATGTCTCGTACACTTTTTACAATAACGGGAGTGGCTCTTCGCCCTCGGGGGTCGCCAACGTGACCGTGGCGCTGGCCATGCAGGACTATTTCACCAGCTTTGTCCAGCATGGTGTGCCGAAATCTCCACTGGCACCGGTTTTCAGAGAACATGGTCAGCATGCACGGCTCATGAACATTGGCAATCACACTATCCAGCCGACGCGAGACCTGACCAATAACCCACGCTGTCGGTTCTGGCAAAATGCGCCCTATTATAAGGAAACTTGAGCCTATATTATGTTATAGGTACGGTGTACATATGATGTCTAGTAAATATATGGGCAGGGTTTAAAGTGTCCGAGACAATTAAATGAGAATGACGAGATATCCTTCGCATGCTACGCCATCCACGTGTTACATAGACGAGGCCGATTGGACTAGGAATAAATAAATGGTAGTTATACGTAGATAACTCTTCAGCATGAGTCAGATGTTTCATTCCGAGACAAAGGGCCTTAAAGTTTGAGGGAATTTGACATTGTACTCGTATTTTCAACCGCTTATTTCGACTAAAGCCTGGGGGTTTCTTGTTTTGCCAAGATTTTCGAAGTCCCCGATGTTTTCTATCCTATCACATCCACGCATGTCCACGCTAATAATTCCCCGTCGGCAGCGGTTGGGGGCCAACGTGGATTTTCAGGGTCCAGTACGAGGTACATACGGAGGAAGGGACTTTCAATCTTTATGGGACGATCACATCTACGACTTTTTGATCATTTTCTCACTTACCACATTGGGGGTTCGCACTCTTGCCTCGAATCATGTCGATCTAATAGCCAGAGGCGGTTCGGCGTCCGCGCACCCCGAAATCCCACGTTTTGACGGGAACCTTGGAAGTCAGTTTCGAAGGATTACGCTAGAGCGAAGACCGTTAGACAATTGTAGGGAACTGGTACTCCGTAAGAATGGAGTATATACCTAGGCAGCAGGAAACTGAACAATGCCGGATCCGTTCAGATCGGCACTGTTCTAATATGTACTCCATACTAAATACTAATAGATACGTGGTCTCAAGGGTTACGAGTCTGCAAGTCTCAAAAAAGAAGAAGAAAAAGAAGAAAAAGAAAAGAAAAAGAAAAGAAGTTTGAGACATGAAAAGTTCAGATGAGGCTCTCAATAATGAAAAGTAGAGTCACATATACTAAGAATAGCCCCCGAAGAGCCACTAAAAGCGAGTGAAACATGTTCGGTGGATAAAAACCAACGCTAAGCTTTCCCGTCTTATACTATGTACTATTACTGCTACTATTAGTACTATTAGTGCTTATTAGTATTACTTAGTATACCTGGGTAGAATATGTATTATAAGGGTAGAAAAACCCCAGAACCCTGAAAGGTTAAATATCTTCTCTCTCTCTCTCTCTTTTTTTCCTTTGTTCTTTCTACAGTTCACCCTCTTTCTATTTCTATCCTTTACTTCACAATACCCCCACTACCTAGGTAGTTATGTTGCTATGGACAATCCTCTGCCTAGGCAGTGCTGTCGCTTCTTCCATCCCCAACCCTCATAGACTCCGACTCCCTTTCGTTCCTTCTTCCCACAACCTCGAAGATGGCGTTAGATCAAGAATCGTGGGTGATACCTATTTTATCAGTTACTCGCCACACTAACATAATACAGTCTATAAGTTTATCCATCCAGAATGGAAGCCTGTACGCCAATGAACACCAAGTCTATCCTCCATCAGAGATAATGCAGCTGCACGCGCCCCTCTATGAATTCAACCCCAGTGACAAGACTGTGGAATTATCCTACACGCTCGAGACTCAAACACTCCCCACAGACGAAATGGAATCCACGGCGGATATGATCCGCGTGCGAGTCGAGTGGTTCGATCTGCAGGGAAACCTCGTGTCACCGGACGCAGTAGTCGTCGACCTTCTCGCCTTCCAAAATGAAAAGTACGAGATGACTCGCATCCGTGTCGAACCAGCTCATGGCAGTGATCAGGGAGATCATGTATCTCAGAAGAGCCAGACGTGGGTGATGAATTACTGGAGGACACGGTTCGGTTCCATTTTCGACAAGCCCAAGATCAAGTCCAAGACCACGGCGCCAGCCCGCGATTCAGCCCCGCTTACGGAATCTTCTGCTCAAAACCGTGCTATCAGGGTCATCAGCAGTAAAGCCACAACCGACTCTGGATCGGAGACTCGTTTCTTTTCCTTCTGGGCCACCCCGGCTCACCTCCACCACCACCCTGAACATCGTCGTCCTCACCACAACAGCCATCACAAGAACTCCTTTATGCGAATCATCCGCCCCATCATTCTTCCTGCTTTGCTGGGTACTGCCGCTGGGCTGGTGGCCTGCTTGGTCGGGTTCTTCATCGGAGAGCTGCTGATGTCCTTGGGAGTACGTCTTGGATGGCAAAAGGTACTAGGCGATAGGTCACGGATTATCTCAGTGGAAGAAGGCACGGTTTCTGAAAAGACCCCCATGGTGCCGCATGTTTATGTGACAGACACTACCGAGTCAAATGTATGACTCGGTCTGGACTATATGGGCGATATGGGCGGCATCTGATTTTCGGTTTCTGTCACGGCGTTTTCTTGCATTAACATACCCTCATACCACGTTTTTCTTTTCTTTTACCTTGTATATATCTCTTCTTACCGATCTGTATCTATGACTCTATCACAATACGCCTGGAAATGAGCATTTTCTGGGATGAAATATGCCCAATATCGACTGGCCCAAGATAGTGCCATATTTTGCCCGAGTCTACAACATACAAGGCCGGCTGGCCCAATGGCAAGGCGCTTGACTACGAATCAAGAGATTGCAGGTTCGATCCCTGCGTCGGTCACTAAATTTTTGCTTCTGTCTGCTTTTCCAGATAAAATTTTTGTTCGACTCCACCGGACCCATCCCGAGCCGATTCGGCATCGCCGGCATCGCCGAGGGTGGAGGGTGTATGGTTGGATGTTAGGCATCGGTATTTTTTTTCGCATTGCCACTTGGGAAGTCTGATGGACTTGGTAATAGGCTTCAATTTGCGGAGTATATCCTTCCAATTTCGTAGAGGGGGATTGATATTGAGATTTTGCTCTATTCAAAATTTTATTGATACAGGCCGATCCACTTTCGACATTTCACGGCGACGAATATAAAATATTGAATCATAAGCATCAGCACTTGCGACCGAACCACATCTTCTCCCCATTCAAAGCGGGTTCCACATCCATGCCCATTGCCGTGGCAATTCCATTGGAACCCACTATGAATTCAGTTGCGTAGTAACCAGAGAGAGATCCGATTTTCTTGGGCTGGTAGTGGTGCGCCACAAAGAACTCCCCGCTTGCATGGGCGAGAGTGATAAGGGAAGGTACAGCACGGTCCAGTAGGTCTGCAACCAAACATCCGTTTCTGAGGGATAGAGTGATAGAACTGTACGCGGGATGCTCATATCTCCCCGCATATTGGCTTAACTGTAGAGCATGAGGAATAGCAGGATCGGGCAGAGACGGATAAAGCCGTTTGATGGCTTCTTCCATACACTCCGACCTGGCCTTCATCCTCCTGTTTTCTGGTTCGGTCGCCTGGCCCACTGAGTGTGGGATCCCTGGTCCACCGGTAAACTGATCCAGAAGGTGCATGTAAACCTCCACCTGCGCATTCCGGGCATTGGCCGTGTTACCCATCATAGCAAAGCCAAAGCCGTTGCTCGGTACGAAGCCCACCATAATGCCGAATCCGGCGAAACTCCCACTGTGCCAGTACAATGGCTTGCCGCGGTAACTACTCACAAACCACCCCAGAGCATAGAGATGACATGGGACCGGAGGAGGTCCCACAAGCTCCTCCCAATCTGTGATGACCGTGCGTGGCTTCAGCAGTTATATGTGGCCTTGTGGAGAGATGGCACCCTTTTGATAGATTATCGCGCGTAGCCACTTGGTGTACTCGAGTACGCTGCTCACCATAGCGCCGGCTCCAGTGATAGCGGCGTCATTCATGTACGGTTCTGCGATGTAAGTTTCGGTGTCCGCGTCCCAGGTGTAGCCCTGCACGAGCCGGGGACGAAGAGATGGGTCCTCCGCGACACCTGTCACGGAGAAATACGTGTCGTTCATCCCTAATGGATCCCAAATGCGTTTCTTGAGAGTCTCGCCGAGAGTTCTGCCTTCGATTTGTTCCAATGCATGAGATACAGCAATATACATGTTGTTGTTGTAAGAGAAGATAGTGCGGGGAGCGTAGGCTATAGGAAGATGTCGCAAATTTCGAACTGCTTCACGTAGGGATCTCTGGGGATGCGCTAAACTTAAACAAGCGTCGTGAGTTGATAGCCCTGAACGGTGCGATAGAGCATCTTCTATGGTAGTATGCATTGTGTTGTAGTCTTTCCCCAGCACGAAATCATCTCTCAGTATGGATGCCATTGGTGTGTCCCAGCGAAGGGGGGATTCGGTATTCCTGCTATCGTCGATGGCGAGAGACATGGCCGCTGCGGTGAATGCTTTGGTGGTGCTACAGGTAGAGAAAAGGGAATCGGTGGTCATCCTGCGATCAGGAAACTGAGCGAATCCGTACGCCTGAAATGTAGTTTAGTGATCTGCACTCTATACTCATCGAGTGAATCATCCATGGATGTCTCCATACCTTTGACCAGGTGCTGGAGCCATGAACCACTGCCATGGATAGTCCGGGGACTTTCCATTTATCCATCTGCTGCTGTACCAAGGCATCGAATTCCAAGGTCAACGGTAAGTTTGAACTCCTGAGAACCATTTTGTTAAACAAAACTGGGTTACTAGTAATAATTGGAACTTTCTAGGTTGCCCTGGAGGTTTGTATAGAAGGAGCGTTTTTGTAGCGGGGAAGTCGAGATAAGCACCTCGTGGTCGAGGCAGTAGTGCTGGACTCAAATGTAACGTCAATATCATTAGTGCATTAGTGATTTAGTACATTAGTACCGGTTGGGCTTAGCCTATAGTGTAGAGATAAGAGACCGTTGTCAACACGGTACTCCGTATGGCAAAACCTCAGCCTTGAGGACATAGGAAGTTAGGGATAGCGGTGTCTGAATTTGCCAAGGGAAGGGTGAATCTATGCAGGTTCCCAGGTATGACATCTGCACGAATAGGAGCTTCAATTGATGCAGGCTTTGACAACAGCGGGAACATGCCGGTGAGTACAGAGTACTCCATACATACAGCTGCATTTGCTAGACATATGCTCAGCGTGCTTGGCGCATAATGTTGGATTATATCAAAATGTCAACAAAATGTGCCAGGAAATAGGAATGACTCTGTACCCTGTACTCCGTACGTACTGATCAGGGGCCACAATTTCACGTGATGTCAAGCCTATAAAATGTTTCCTAGGAGGATTAGTGTATGTATGTGTACTCCGTATGTTGTAGAGTATTGTAGTGTCTCGCATTCAATTGGTGAATATTTGATTTCGATCTACGAAAGATTTGAATAGTCTAATGAAAAGGAAAAATAAGGAAAAAAGCCAAAAAAGGAAGGAGAAGATGCAAATCCGAATGATTCCAATTTTAATACGGAGTACTCCGTACATATGTTGTACATAGTAAATGTTATGTATCTCAAATCTCTCTAATCCCTTTCCAGGGGTTCTCCTAGACAAGCCTTGATCAGCAGACGGGACAGAGTACTTCACTACTCGGTACATAGACACAGAGACACAGCTTTGGAATAGTCCTTTGATAATAATAACCTTGGGAATAATAGATAGTATGTACCTACCTAGGTACCTAGGTAGGTAATATGTAATAGTAATAGTAATAATACCTAACTGATGAGTGTGGCGCTGTTCAGCCACAGTGGCAAAGAGCTGAGTTTCCCAAATTTCAATAGTGCGATCGGGAGGTGCGGCGATTCGACAATTCAGATTTACTGAGGTACTCCCGGTCCCCCGATTCGGATCGATCCCCACCCGTTTCGACCTCTCAACATTGTTCAGATCGGCTGAAAAGGAACGGAAAACCTTGGGAACCCCATGAACTGCCCCCATGAACCACCCATGAGCCACCATGAGCCACCATGAACCACCTATCAATCCTTGGTTACCCCTGCAGCCACACGGAGTTCTCCATCGGCAAGATGGGAGAGGGCTCCAATAATGGAGAACATCGTGGAAAAAGCCAAAATCTGAAATCTGAAATCCAATTCATTAAGTGGAGTAAGACCCCCTTGGCGATTGGATGAACCTATGAGATCGGCATCAAGAAGGGGTGCGAGCGATCTCCAAGACGATCCTCCCCCATTTCAGTGAGCAGATCCAGGATTTGGATACCGTGATGACTTCATATGGGTCAGGCAATGGATTTTCTCTCGCTCCTATAGCCACGTTGGGTAGCAGGACAGTCCCAACTGGCCCTGCGAGGGCAATCCACACCTTCATGATGATTGGGCTGTACCGTCCGCATCGTCCACTTTCTTCCTCTTTTGTCCACTATGGAGACTCAAATTTATATGTTGTAGTCTGGGGCAGGTGGCTGGTGTGTTGTGATGCAGAGTTTGTTTTTCTTTTTGGTTTCTCAGGGCTCTCTTTATAAAAAGACCCCCCCATATATTTCTTCCAGTTTCCACTTTGCCAATTCTTCTTTCTGCAACACTCACATACTATCCTCAATCCCCTTTCCCCCTAATCTCTAATCATGAAGTCCTTCACCCCCGTTGCTCTGGCCTTGATGGCCGCCTCTGGCGCCATGGCCGCTGACCCTTCTGCCTCTGAGTGCGCTGTGAGTTCGAGTTACTCCCTGTTGGATCATGCTCAATGCTAATCTCATCCCGTGTTACCAGTCCATGTGTCTCTCCAACATGAGCAACCAGGCTGCCGACTTGGGTTGCAAGGCTGGTGACCTCGCCTGTCTCTGCAAGAGCGACAACTACAAGTTCGGTATCCGTGACTGCACCAAGGAGGCCTGCCCCAACGACGACGCCGAGAAGGTTCTCGCCATGGCCGTCGCCAAGTGCCCTGGTATGTGACTACCATGGATCATATCCATAACACTTGATACGGTAAACTAACATTATATCGCAGGTGGTGTTGCTGGCTCTGACGCCGACTCCGACTCTAGCTCCAGCTCTGCCTCCGGCTCCGGTGCTGGTGCCTCCACCACTGGCTCTGATGCCAGCGCTACTGGCACTGATGCCTCTGGCTCCAAGACTGCCACCGGCTCTGACGCCAGCGCTACCGGCTCTGACGCTTCTGGCTCCAAGACTGCCTCTGGCTCTGGCGCCTCTGGCTCCGTCACCGGCTCTGCTTCCACCACTGGCTCCGTTTCCACCGTCACCGTAAGACACACTTCATCTTCTCCTTCAGGATCACGCTGACCATATCTCTAGAGCACTGACGCCTCCGGTTCCATGGTGACCCGCACTAGCACCGGCGCCTCTTCCACCTCCACTGGCTCCGGCAGTGGCTCTGAGTCTGACTCCGAGTCTGGCAGCGAGTCTGGCAGCGGCTCAGCCACCGAGTCTGGCTCCGGCTCCGGTTCTGATAGCTCTGCTTCCGGCTCTGCTTCTCCCTCCGCCAGCGAGGGTGCCGCTGCCCCCATGGCCACTGTTGGCGGTGGTGCTATGGGTGTCCTCGGCATGCTCGCCATCCTCGCCCTGTAAATTTCTCACATGTGAAGGCGTAGAGGCCGCTCTCATGTATCCCTCTATCAATTTATGGGCTACGATTCATGTGTCGCCGTCTGGCTTGTATAGGTACAATATGGAACGCGTTCATGGGTACAATCATGTTTTGTCTTCTTTTTACTCTACGGAGCTGTTAATTTAATGTCGAGCTTAATGAATGAAATCTATCTTATGGCATTTATCCTTCTATACTCCGTACTGAGGCGTTGAACAGACATTCAAACAGGAAACCAAACCCTGTTGTTTAAACCCAAATTGCCTGGATTTTAGTACTCCCATAACTAACGTATGTCTAACATATGTAGTTATGAGAGCTGACATGGGCGTAGCTAAGGTATCCATAATACTAATTACTATCGTTAGCGTCGCACTGATGAAGGCATGTGGATTTCCATGTGATCGCGACCGGTGCTCGGTGCACATATTACACATGTAGATCTCACCTATATTTCCAAGTACCTACACATATGTTGTAGTTATGCAATATAGGTAATATATATCTGCACTGCATCTATACATTTTAGTTTTAGGAATATAGGGAGATGCAGCAATAAAACCTAGTCCTAACGCGGCCATCCTTTATCCCGCGGGGGAAACGTGGAGAAGTTGAGCTTTCCCGTTCACCCGGACCAACGCACTCGGAGGCCCCCGACGTTATATAAGAAGAGCATACCTACCTAAGTGAGTCAATTCCTATAAAAAGATCAAACCATCCCCAAAGTCCCATACAAAATTTGGTGTCACAGTACTGTAGACTCCCTTTCTACGTGCTATCTACGGGAAGTCTATTTTTCCGTTGCCGAGCCGAGGCACACCTTCGTCCGGGGAAGACCAGTCGGCTTCGGTTTGTCGGTGTCCCAATCATTAGATCTCCGGTCTTTTTTTTTTTCTTCGCTTATTGCACTATTAATTACCTCTACATCTTACGCTTAGCTCCTGTCCTGTCTTCGCCTTCCTCTTCCTCTTCTTTTTCTCTTCCTCCATCTCCATCCCTACTTCTTCCCCGCTCCGACCCGCCCGCAATGTCCACCTCTACCACCCCCACGCAAGAGCTGAAAGACGAGCTCAAGGTCGTCGAGACCAAGGCCGTCAACCAGACAATTGTACAGCTGCGCTCTCTCGCAGCTGGTGCCGCTGGTGGTCTCTGCGCTGTGATTGTCGGACACCCGTTTGATCTGGTGAAGGTGCGCCTGCAGACGGCCGAGAAGGGCATTTACTCGGGTGCCATGGATGTGGTCAGGAAGACAGTTGCCCGTGAAGGATTGGCCCGAGTATGATTATCACGAGCACGTCGAATATGTCGCGACCGAACTGACAACGGTGTCGTAGGGCTTGTATGCCGGTGTCTCCGCACCGCTTGTTGGAGTCACTCCCATGTGTAAGTTCTCCAGCACCAGCTATAATGGCTCTCACATAGCAATTGGCCGAGTTATGCGCTAACCAGACCTGTTTCACAGTTGCTGTCAGCTTTTGGGTACGTCTGTTTAATTTAATATTGGAACCCAGAGCAGCCGCGAGCCGATCGGAAGCAATGCTAACAAAACATTAGGGTTACGACGTCGGCAAGACTCTCGTGAACAAGTTCTCCACCGTCCCCATCAAGAACGATACCCCACAGTACTCTATTGCGCAGATCTCTTCTGCAGGTTTCTTTTCCGCTATCCCTATGACTCTGATCACCGCACCCTTCGAGCGTGTCAAGGTTCTCCTCCAGATCCAGGGCCAGAAGACTCTGGCCCCAGGTGAGAAGCCCAAGTACTCCGGTGGTATGGATGTCGTGCGTCAGCTGTACAAGGAAGGTGGTGTTCGCAGCGTGTTCCGTGGTAGCGCCATGACGTTGGCGCGTGATGGCCCCGGCTCCGCCGCCTATTTCGCGGCCTACGAGTACATCAAGCGCTCCTTGACCCCCAAGGATGCCGAAGGCAATGTGACGGGCGAGCTCTCCTTATCTGCCGTTGTGTGTGCTGGTGGTGCTGCCGGTATCGCCATGTGGATTCCTGTCTTCCCCGTTGACACTGTCAAGTCCCGCCTGCAGAGCGCGCCGGGCAAGCCTACTATGAGTGGTGTTATCCGCTCAGTTTACGCTAGCGGCGGTTTCAAGGCCTTCTTCCCTGGATTCGGACCAGCTCTGGCTCGTGCGGTCCCTGCTAATGCCGCCACTTTCCTTGGCGTTGAGCTGGCACACAAGGGCATGAAGAAACTCTTTGACTAAAGTTGACGGGAATGCTTTGTGTACATACCATGATTGATCTCTTTTTGCAGCGTTTTGTGTCCCATCCACGGATGGTTGTTTGCGACCATGATTTGGCTTTGATTGGCGTGCATCTTTCTGATCACGTCTTGTGTCATTTTAGATCTTTGGTTGATTTCCGATATTCTATAGAAGGTCTCTTTTGGTGTATAAGTGCCAGGAGTTAGCCATGTCACATTAGATCTAGAATGTGCACAAGCTTTGGGCAAATTTCATCATCCAATACCATTCGTATATGTAGGAATTGATTGATGGGATATAGGCAGCATACCCACTGTGCCTGAGACAGTTGAGGCTCAACAAGAAGTTTTTTTTTCTCCCCCACTCCATATCTGCGCTAATGTCCAAACAGGTTTAAATGGGCGAGGGGAAGAATTGGCCGAGCCAGATTCGCCTATGAGAGTGCTCTACAGCCTGGATTTTGCGCTAACATAGGGGGCCATGGCTGATTGGGGGCGATGCATGGTCGGCACGGAGGGAATTGGACGCCGATGATCTCAGGGGGTTCTATATTTATACCATCCGAGTAGGACTCCGTGGACCTCTGAAAAGTAAATAGTTATAATATGGCCATCTTACTAGAGAGCAAGGAAAATGTTCAAGTTCCAACTACAACTGGAGTGAGGCTGATTGAAGGGTACACGACAGGTACCTGGGATTGTAGGTGGAGCACCAGCAAAGTTTAAGTACTGTAAGAGTACCGACGGGTCCGGCGCTAGCGGTCTGCTGCCTGCCTTTGTATCAGATAAAAGCCCCCATCTTCCCCTCTCATCTTTGCTCTTCCAACCTTGGAAAGCTTCCATCTCATTTTCATCGAATATATATTCACCATCGGTGTCGGCTTCATTATGTCCGTCACTAATGCCCTAATGCGCCGGGGCGCCGAGCTTGTTGCTACTCACATGCAGTCATCGGATAAGCCTCAGCAGCAACAGCCAAATGGAGGCGTGGTCGCTTTGTTTTCTATCACTGTTGTCTTGTTTTGTTTTGCTTTCTGGGCTGTAAGTGATACAATTTCCCAGATGTAATCTCATGGAACTAACACCCGACAGGTCGAGTATACCTACGGAATGGTGGTCGCGACTCTGGCTGTAGTTGAAGATACCAACCCCGATATCTACGTGCGCATTACTCCCAGTCCTGATCCCACCAAGCCAACCAACGACGAAGATCCTGAGCTGGTTGCTCCTACTCCCCCCCAAGCCTATCACCAGCAAGCTGCGCACCACTGTGAAGCACCTGCGCTCCCGTGCTGGCTACTGGTCTCGCTTCCGTGGAATGACCATGTTCGTGGGCTACACCGTGGTCCGTGGATTCCTGTCATCTTTAATCCCTGTTCCTACCACGTCATACCTGGGCCAGTTTATTGTTCAGTCTATTCTGAGCGTTCTCCTGGCTACTTGGCAGATGGCCTGGGTGCACATCGTCATCTCTGAGCCCTCCCCAAAGAGTGCCTACCAGCGTATCCCCAGCTATAAGACCTGGATTAAGATTGCCCCAGCTGCTGCTCTCCAGGATATTCTCACCGCTGCTGCTTTCTTCATCCCCATGGCCATTGCCAAGTTTGCTGGCTGGCTCGATGCTGCCGGTGACCAGGATGTCCCACCTATGGTTGCCATCTACCGTTTTATGGGTGCCGGTGTGATTCCTGCTCTTCTGGCATTCCTGATCTCTATGCCAGCTCGTGTCATTTTTGTCCGGGTGGCTGCCTCTATGCTTCCTGAAGAGGATGAGACTATTGTGCCATTTGATCGCTCTTTCGGGGGTAAAGTCAGCCCTGCCATCACCGGTGGCAGCGGCAAGATTGGCCTCATGGATGCATGGACTACCTTTGACTGGGCTGCCCGTGTCCGCTTCGCCAAGGTTATTGGCAAGACATTCGCCATGGAGGTGGCGCTTGGTATCTTCGCTGCTTTGGTACTTGGTGCTCAGGTCTTTTGGATGTTCAAGACTGCCAAGCCCGTTAACTCAGATGCCCCTGGGTTCCAAATGAGCTGGGAGTAAAAGACCATTGAGATCCGATGAATCTCAGATGGTAGATCACGAAGAATGCTCTGGATGTGTGTGTAATTGATGCCTTTGCTATATCTATATCACTGGGAGAGATCGGAATGTTTGCCCCATACGATAGTCTAACTTGCATTATGACCTACGAGATTCAAACATCATGGCATTCCTAAGGTCCTCAAAAATCAGGTCTGCAACTCCAGATAGTAGCCGATTACGTGCCCATGTTGCATACCGCCTTCCCATCTTGGCTATTTAAACCCCGCTTTAGTCTTACCGCCTTCATTTCTTTTTGCGCCCCTCACCTTCTCCTCATCTTCTCCTCTTTGTCCTCCTTTTGACATTGAAATCGGCTTCGGATATCGACAGAATTTTCCATCTCTGTCTTTCTGCTTTCTCTTTCCTGATTATCAGCATGGCGACTTCACCTGCCGGGCGCATGCTGTCCCGCCAACTGCAGCAGATGCAGTCCGATAAGGACATCCCCGGAATCAGTTGCGGCTTGGTCGATAACAACGTTTTCGAATGGGAGGTTATGCTCATGATATCAGATGATGTGAAGCTGTATGGAGGTATGTGATGATTGTGCTATATCAGGGTCCAACGTCAAATTCCTGGGCTGGTGCTGTGGCAAACACAACGCCGCCTGGGGATATACGTTGTCCTGCCCGAAAGTGTGTTGAAGAATACTGACAAGTTTGCTTGCGTAGGTGGTTTCTTCCGAGCCCGTCTCTCTTTCCCACCAGAATACCCTCACCGGCCGCCGAAGATGAAGTTTGAATCCCCCATCTTCCATCCGAATAGTATGTGGTTCCTATTGAATGATCTTTCATAGACAATTCACTCACCAATTACTGTGATTCGATAGTCTACGAGAATGGCGACGTCTGCATTTCCATCCTGCACCCACCCGAGGAGGACAAATACGGATATGAGTCGGCTTCGGAACGCTGGTCTCCTGTGCAAACCCCCGAGACGATTCTGCTGTCTGTCATTTCTATGCTTTCCAGCCCGAACGATGAAAGCCCGGCGAATGTGGAGGCTGCTCGGCTATGGCGTGAGGACCCTGCGGAGTTTAAGAAGCGCGTCCGTCGGTGTGTCCGTCTCACATTGGATGACTGAAACACGGTTTAATTATTCATGGCAATTTAAGATGGTGGGTTATAATCTGATTTAACATGGGGTTGCCGGGGTTCTTTTTCTTCCCTTTCTTGTTCAATGTACCGTGGTGAGCGGTGGTTCTCTTCTTTATTGCATAGAGCGAGCAATGCTTTGCCATGCTCTCGATCTCTGGTTTCTCTGGTTCCTTTGTGGTGCATTTCTTTGCGATTTTCATGAGAGCTGGAGTTTAATTCCTGACATCTTTGTCTCACTGGTTTGGGATCAAATCTATCTACGAGGAAACTCCTGAATATTTGACGTAAATTCGGCACAGTCGTAGAGTGGCAGTTGATTCTTAGATTATTGATTCCACCCTGATTAAGTATCGTTTCCAGCATAGACAAACAAACTGGAAGAAATGATCTCTTAAAACAACGCCAAAACGCAGCATCACAAGTAGACATAGCGTTTTAAGCACGGTTCTTGGGCGCGAAGCGCAGCGATGGAAGGAAGACTCCGGGATGGAAGATGGTGAAGGCCAGACAGGCCAGAGCAATCATCCTAATGACATGTCAGCTATGACTTCCTCCAGGACTTTCAAAGGAACCAAGAGGCCACTTACATTCCATCCAAGACAAGGAACTCATTCTCCTTCTGCATCAGCGGGTTTCCCCAGCCGCCAGCCATCTCCGGGATACTAGATATCGAGGTCAGTAAAGTGCCTTATTTGACTCGGACATTGGCTCTTACCGATAGATACACCGAATCAAGACTGTGAAATAGGCAAAGACCTCAGCGCCCACGACGAACGGCATCCACTTGGGAACAATTGGTGAAAAATCGAGGTTCTTCTCTCCCGAAAACCCATCACCGCGCTTGAAGACCCTCCAGAAGAACACGACAGCAAAGAATCCACATACAGTCATGGTGGCAACCTGGAAGGCGATACCGGCGATGATAATGTCGTCGCCTGCTTTGAGCAGTTCAAAGTTCGTATTTCCAGCAGCTGCAGCGACGCCACCTCCTGCGGCCTGCAAAACGAGAGATCCAATGTCGCATCCGATGAAGATCCAGGTGAAAAGGCGCGGCTTTAAGATTGAGTGTTCGGCTCCCAAGCTCAGAATGATATGCTTCAATGTCAGGTAGACACCCGCCGCGACAAAGGTCGGCGCGAGTACCAGACACACGATCTGCAGCTTGAATGCAGGTCCGGACCATGGGTTGTCATGCATGAGAACCCTGCCAATGTACCCGGCCATTTCCATAAATGTGCCAACGAGGAGAGCCGTCAAGAATGTCCATGTTCTGTAGTAGACGCCGAGACCGGTTTGGCATATTCCGAGCAAGCCAAAGAAGACGATGAAGAAGATGTTGCCGCCGAAATTGGGGTAATAACCGTAAGTGGTGAGTTCAACGGGACATTGTGGGCCTACTTCAGAGCAAGTAGCGTAGCTCGCCATGTTGGGGTGAGATACGTGTAAACGAAAGGAAAGAGAGATGGAGCAGAGGGAAGGAGAATAAGAGAAAGAGCTGGGGTGAGAAAGCGAAGATAAGTCCCAGGAGTGAGATGACAAGATAACCAGATCAAGAGAAAAAGAACTGTCTAGAGTCTCGCCGAGAAATCCCAGGAGAATTTGATATCAAATCATAAATTATCAACTATCAGGCAGGACTACGCCAAGGGACCGCAGCAACGACCGTTCCAGCAAGTGGAGCCCTAAATTGGATTAGACAGGATGAAACTGCCCCAAAATGCATTGCTATTGGCTGTCCACTGCTGTCCACTGCTGTCGTTCTCGTTCTCGTTCTCGTTTTCTCCACGTCGCTTACATCGGATCCACTTGTTTCTATAAGGCGCTTTGGTCCTGTCGGAGAATTGTTGCTTTTGGCCCGAGATATTTTTGTCCGAGACTTTTTCCTTTCTTTCTAGAATCTATAAAACCTAGGTATAATGTCGACCGGGACCGAGTTCATAGTTTCAAATCCTCTCTAGGGCTTTGTTGACACATGTGACCATGTAATGATCCCTGAGTGTACGGGTATATCGACTGACTTGGGGGCGAAGCGACCATGGCTGTTTCAAGAGTCATTGTCAAATGGGAATCATCCGAAGAAGTAGACGGCAGAAATTATAAAAGACAAAACCATACAGAAGAGGGAAATCAAGACAAGTTGTGAATAGTTTTTTTTTATAGTTCCGGTGCACGTGATCCCTTCGTATTATCTTCTTCTCTTCCGCATCTCAAAGGATCCGAGCCAACCGATTATATGGACTCTCACGTACCGAGGTCTCCCAGATGCCTCCTCGCAGAGCGCATACAAAATCCCGCCAAGGCTGCGACCAGTGCAAGAGACGTCGCGTCAAGGTTAGTTTTGGAAACTCGGGATGGCCCCATAGATTGATCCGGGCTCCATCAAATAACGAGACTAACGACCGCAGTGTGACGAAAAGGGGCCACCGTGCTCCAATTGTATTTCGCGAGAACTCTCATGCACATATTTTAGAGCGCCGCCTCGGCCCGATTCACAAACCAGCCAGACCCCGGCCCCGTTGGCTATAATAGACCCAAGTCCCCTGCGGACTAGGATCCCTAGCCTAGCATCTTCCGTTTCTCCAACCACTTCAGGGGTACGAGATCTGGAGCTTATGCACAAGTTTTCTACCGAAACTTTTAGGAGTCTTTGCTCTTCCAACTCGGAGCATCACGTCTGGCAAATTGCCATTCCTCGTCTGGCTCTTCAGTATGACTTTTTAATGAATGGCATTTTGGCCCTGGGGGCTCTTCATGTTGCCGCCACCATTGAGCCACCGGCATCGCTGGTGTACATTGACGTTGCACTTCAATATCACAATCTCACATTTGCACCATATCGCGCAGCTGTTGACAGCATCAATCCACTGAACTGCGAGGCTGCGCTGGCGCAGTCCATTATCACCACTGTTATAGGCATTGCTCTGCCAAGAGTCACTGCTGCCCGCGGGGAAAGTTCAAGCATAACAGAGAATATTGTCGTCGTATTTGAACTTTTGCAAGGCGTGAGAAAAATCCACCGGATTGGTCAATCTTGGATGAAACTAGAGCTCTTTCGTCGAAGAAACTATTGGGATGCTGGCTCAGCGGGTCTAGATAGCGACACGCGGGTTGCCCTGGACCGACTCGGCACTTTAAATGATGAGACCCTCGCCGGTATCGACCCCGATCAGCATCAGGTCAACAAAGATGCTATTGTCTACTTGCGGCACTTCTCAACCAGAGTGGCCGATTCTGTTGACCCTGCAAACGTTCTGGCTTGGCTCGCTATGATCGACAAGGAATTCGTGGACAATGTGCGACGCCGGCAGCCTTTAGCATTGCTGGTTCTCATGCACTGGGGTGTGTTGCTTGGGGAGCTTGATGGTCAGCATTGGTGGGCTCGAGGTTCGGGGCGGGCATTAGTCTCTGAATTATTGGATACATTGCATCCCGAAGATATTGAATGGGCCAACGCTGTAGCTTGGCCACAGAAAAAGATGGGACTCTGATGTACTATACCTGCTTAGAATTTATATAAGGAAACAAACGATCGCCGTTTAGGTAGATCCCTTTGCCGCCTTCCAAGGTTGTTACAATATCATAGAGATATAGAATGCAGGAAAATATATAATTGATATAAGTAAAAACCGAAAGAATCAGACAAGATGCCGCTAATCCATCATTCCACAGAGGCATAATCGTCGTTTTGTAGTTCTTGGAGGGTCTATTCAATGTTCTGCTTGTTCTCGGGCGGACTTTGTCTAGATATACCTATGTATGTACCCAACTTATATTAGACATGGCAATCTAGTCTGACTAATACAAGAATCGTCGTGTATGCGGCCGTAGGCTGATCTTCTCAGGTAGTCTTCTCTGATAGACTTTTTGAATGTCTGGTTACATAGATATTCTCCTTAGTTTGTTGGGTAGACAGCAGAAAAAGGCCAAAAAGGGTTGATTTGTGAAATGGTCTTTTTCTATGTATAACCTTTGGTATATACCTACCTAGGTAGGTAGCTTTATACAGTTTTTATATAGGTGAGGCTATAATGGAAGGCCCTGACAGCTATAAGAGCATAAGAGCATAAGAGCATATGTATGTGACTGTAACTTTTGTAACAAAAAGTGAGAGCCTAGTGGGATCCCTGTCACTTGGCAGATGGGGGCGACAGATCACTGATTTATCAAATATTCGCTCATCTCCGGATTCTTTCTCGTTATGTTCACCAAGTTCACCACCTTCACCCTTTCACTTCTGACTCTTTCAGTATGGCAAGCATATCGGAGCAGGAAATACTCGCCCAGCAAATCACAACCCCCATAATCAAGATTAATTATCTCCAACTCTTCCGATATGCGACCAAGAAAGATTGGTTCATTATCGGTGTATCCTTTCTTGCTGCGACCATCGCCGGGGCAATCACAACAATGCCGGCGCTGTTAACAGGCTTATTGATTGGCAGCATACAAGCCAGCTGGTCCGGTGGTCCATCCCAAGACAGGTCCAATAGCGAATTGACGCGCTTCACAATTTACTTCGTATATCTTTTTCTGGGCGAAATAGTGTCATGCTACATTGCGAATATCGGATTCATCCGCACTGGCATCATATTATCGAGTCGGATCAGAGAACGGTACTTGGCCGCGCTTCTGAGTCAAAATATTGCCTTCTTCGACAACATTGGAGCCGGAGAAATATCCACTCGTATCACTGCCGACGCAAATCTGATTCGAGACGGTATTTCAGAGAAAGTCAGCGTCGCCGTACAGTGCTCCGCATCGGTTGTCGCAGCTTTTGTCATAAATTTCATGCGAGATTGGAGGTTGACCCTCATCCTGGCCTCCAGCCTCATATGCATCGCCCTAGTGTTTGCAGCTGCCGGTATAATGCTCACAAAGTATCGCCAGCAATGGTTGGGGGAGAGACCGCAGAATCTGGTACCATTGTCGAAGAGGTCTTTTCCTCCATCAGAACGGTCGTGGGGCTCAATGCGCAATCTGAGCTTGTGGCTCGATACGATGGCTCTCTAGCTAAAGCTGAACGCTTTGCAAATAATGCCAGACTCAAATCTGGCGCCCTGCTCGGTGCTGTTTTTGCCGTTATTTACCTGGCTATCGGCTTAGGGTTCTGGATGGGTTCACGCTTCCTAGTAGCGGGCACATCATCGTACGTCGATGTTTTGACAATTATCCTCGCGACAGTGACCGGTATCGCCTGCCTCGGCGGCATCGTCCCTCCACTTCAAGTATTTACTATTGCCACGGCTGCTGGATCAAGACTATACAGCACCATTGATCGAAGGCCTTCAGGGACCGCCAATCGGTTTTCGGAGGGAAGTCTAGACAGCGTGCTTGGTCATATTGAGTTGCAAAATGTGAGACACATTTACCCTTCAAGACCAGATATCGTTGTTTTGGACAACCTAAGCTTGGATATTGAGCCAGGAAAAACGACAGCCATTGTTGGACCATCTGGGTCCGGAAAAAGTACTATAATCGAACTTCTCGAGCGTTTCTATGACCCCGTTTCCGGCGATATTCTCTTGGACGGTCATAAACTCTCAGAGTTGAGCCCAAATTGGCTGAGACAGCAAATCTCGCTGGTCCAACAGTCACCCACATTGTTTGCTACGACTATCTTCGAGAATATCCGGTATGGCCTGGTTGGAACGCCCGATGAAAATGCATCCAAGGAAAATATCGAGAATATTGTTTACGGTGCCACTCGCCTCGCGAATGCCCACGACTTTATCACCAAGTTACCTGACGGCTACGATACCCTTGTCGGCGAGGCCGGCGTGTTGCTTTCCGGCGGCCAGAAACAGCGCATTGCTATTGCTCGCGCCCTCATTTCCGATCCTCGAATACTTCTCCTTGATGAAGCTACCTCAGCCTTGGACTCGATGAGTGAATCCATTGTTCAAGCTGCAATCGAGAAAGCATCTCAAGGGAGAACGACCATTGTTGTAGCTCATCGTTTGTCGACTGTCAAATCCGCGGATAAGATTATTGTCTTGTCTGGAGGTCAGCTTATCGAACAAGGCAACCATGACTTTCTTCAACGTCTCAATGGAGTTTATAGTCGACTGGCCAAATCACAGGCTGTCAACCTGAGCGAGAAGAAACCTCCCGACGATGATGATTCTTTGGGGGTTCCCATCCCTCATGCTAAGTCTGTTTCTGTAGAGTCAGAAAAGGAGGCTCCGCCGCTTGTCGGAAGTGGAGGTCCTTTGTTTGACACAGTGCGTAAGGGCGCAGATGCTCTCGCGAGTCTGGATCGGCCACCCCATCAGTATTCAATGCAGACCCTTCTGAGGTTTGTGAATAGTTTTCACAAGGACTCTATAAAACTGGTGTCAATGGGCTTTCTCGCTTCAATCCAAACAGGAGCTGGAGCACCCGTCCAGGCAGTCTTTCTGGCCAAATGTCTTGTGGCACTCGCCAGACCTCCCACTGAATTCCCGCAGCTTCGGTCTGAGACAAATCTATGGGCTGGAATGCATGTTGTCCTGGCTTTCGTGCAGTTCTTCGCCTACTCGGCTCAAGCTTCTGCTCTCGGAAAATGCACAGAGAGGCTTATCCGTCGTCTCGGTGACCTTTCCTTCCGGGCCCTTCTCGAGACAGACATGTCTTTCTTTGACATGGAGGAGCACGGTGTGGGCGCATTGGTGTCATTTCTCGGCACTGAGCCAGCCAGTATGGCAGGCATGGGTTGCTACGCGATTGGGAATTACATCATGGCACTGACAACTCTCATCGGTGCCATCGCAACCAGCATGGCTGTCGGATGGAAACTTGGCCTTGTCGGTGCAGCTACAGTACCTGTTCTTTTGATGTGTGGATTTCTTCGATTCCGCGTCATGGCTCAGCTTGAGGCCCATCTTCGCCAAGTGTATCAAGAAACAGCATCATTGGCCAGTGAAGCGGTCTCGGCCATCCGCACCGTCTTATCTCTGAACCGTGAGTCCGAGGTTGCAAGAGTATTTCACCATAAGCTAGCCGAACAAGACTCGAAGAGCATTCGCTCAAGCCTGACATCTTCGGGCCTTTTTGCGTTTTCGCAATCGGCACCCTTGTTGTGTACTGCCCTTGGCTTATGGTATGGTGGCACCCTCGTTATCAGTGGGGAGTATGGATTGTTCCAGTTCATCCTGAGTTTTGCTGCTGTTAACATTTGTGGTGATGCTGCTGGCTCGATATTTAGCAGCTCGCCAGATTTAGCAAAGGCAAAACTTTCGGCCACCCGACTTAAAGGGCTATTGGATCGACAACCACAGCGCCCATTGGACTTTGTCGAACCTGCAACTCTTTTGCAGGGGACCATTGAATTCCGGAATGTCCACTTTTCGTATCCTACGCGCCCCGACCGGTAAATACTAAAAGGTCTCGATCTCACTGTACACAAGGGTAAATACATCGCCCTAGTTGGACCCAGTGGATGCGGGAAAAGCACCATTGTTGCACTTTTAGAGCGTTTCTACCACCCACTGGCCGGTATTGTCACAATGGACGGCCTGGATCTCTCCTCAATGGATATGAGCGCCTACCGCAATCAAGTGGCACTCGTGAATCAAGAGCCCACACTCTTCCAGGGCACCATCCGAGATAATCTGCTCCTCGGACTCGATGCATCAAAGTATTCTCAGGAAGAATTGGAGATCATCTGCAAGGATGCAAATATACTTGATTTTATCCGTTCGCTGCCGTAGGTCATCCACCAAATAACCATCACTAGCAGCAACTGACTTGATCATACAGTCTCGGGTTCAATACGATGTGTGGAGGGAAAGGAAACAACTTTTCCGGTGGCCAGAAACAGCGACTAGCAATTGCGCGGGCCCTTCTGAGACGGCCCAGTGTCTTGTTACTAGATGAAGTCACTTCAGCGCTGGATTCGGAATCCCAAAGTGTCGTCCAGGCTGCGCTAGACCAAGCTGCAAAGCAGCGCACGACAGTTGCGATTGCCCATCGCTTGAGTGCTGTCCGGAATGCGGACCTCATCTGCTTCCTAGAGGACGGTGTGATCACCGAGTCCGGGACACACGCTGAGCTCATACGAAGACGAGGGCGTTATTTTGCAATGTTGAGCTTACAGAACCTAGAAAAATAGGTGGTGATCCTTTTGGGCTCGAACCTTCCCCAAGTTCCTTCATATTTGATTCTGATTAAGAATAAGATCATACTCTCTGCTGATATAGTCTATATATTTGCAAGCGCCAGTGGCAACGAGGTTATGGAATCAGGTTTTATTGAGCGGAATGACGTTCTTCGAGTACCGCGGCTAGTCGAGGACGTCGGTGCTAGGGAGAATCTGCAGTCTGGAAGTAGGACGCGAGGGTCCAAGGCGACACCATCACTACAGCGGCTGGACAAAGTGGGCTGCTCTGGTCTTGTGGATACGCCTGGACTGCTGGACAGTCTTCACTTCGCGCCAGACGAGCGTACTGCTCGTCATCTGGAGAATGGGAAGGTCGAGGTCGAGGTCAAGGCGGCGGGTATCAATTTCAAGGACGTCATGATGGCCATGGGTCAGATCCAGGCAAATGACCTGGGTTGTGAGTGCAGTGGAATCGTTTCGGCTGTGGCTGGTGACGTCGTGATTGACCCTCACGGTCTTCGGGTTGGGGATCGGGCCATGCGCTTGAGTTCAGGGTCCTTCTGTACGAGGTTACGGCTGGACGCTAGGCTGGCGACACGCATTCCCGATTTTATGTCCTTCGAGACAGCGACCGCGCTACCACTCATGAAACAATATCGCGCCCCTACGCAGAGGCGAGACCATCTTGATCCACGCCGCCACAGGTGGGTTGGGTCAGGCCTTCGTCGAAATGAGCCAGCTGCCTGTCGCGGACATCTTTGTCACCGTGGGCAACGCGAAGAAAAAAAGTTTCATCATGGATCGATTTGGGATGGCGGAAGAACGCATCTTGTACCCCGCGATATGAGCTTCGCTTGAGTTCAGAAATTGGCTTTCAAAGGAGATGGAGAGCGTCGTTCCTATCTTTGAGCTGTTGGCTGCTGAGTCTCTTGTTGTTTTAGCCTCCAAAATCGCTGGTCGAAGCAGGCTAGTAGTCAGTCCGAGCGGATAATTTTCGATTTAGCTCAGGTTTGTTACTGTTATTGCGGGTTTGTCTGAGACTTCTGTTCACTTCTTTACTTGCCGAGCATTACTTCATTGTCTTGGGTCGACTCGGGCCAGTCCTTGTATCAAAAACCACCCCATGTTCCCCCCACGGGTGGACCTACAGTCAATGCAATGTAGACTCAGCTTATTTGAACTGACTACTACCATCAAGAGGGTTTCCCCTCTCTAGGACGAACCCACTAAAGATAAATTTAGGAAGGTATATTATGATAAGGCGTAGCACCGGCGGACTATACGAAGCTCATATTTCTCATTTATTTCGAAAATCACGAAGGTTACGAGTATTCTGGCCAGTCTGCACTCTCCAGTCTCACTGTGACTCATTTTTCATATCCGAGCTTTCTCCTTTCTAGGCCCGAGGACATCGTGAGTCCGTATCAAATTTAGAGCATCTGCCTCATGCTTGCACACCTGCATGCTCAATGGCCCGCTCACCTGCTTGAGCCAGTAGGATCGTCCGCAATCGAACAACCAGTTACGAGTTCCTACTTGAATCAACTCAGCAAGGAAGCACTGTGGTGTGCTGCGATCTTCGGTGAAGACGATTTTTGGAAAATCTCGTTGAGCTGCAGGCGTCGAGTTTTCTAGGCCGATTCGGAAGACATCGTCGAAGGTAAACGAGTGATAGAGCTGGGAACCAACCTGGACGATGCCCGTCGTTCGTGCTGCGGCATGTAATAGACACGCGTTTGCTACGAGGTCAACGGGGATCTCGTCCAGGATATTGGTGCCTGTTTTATAGCCTTCTGTGGCATGCCAAACTTGTGTGCTACCCCGATCGGAGAACCAGAGCCTAGTAAACTTGGTGAGAGGCGTGGAGTCCTCGGATCCATATAGCGAGTAGGGGTGTCTAAACGCAGGACCGAAGATTGTTGGCCGAAGCAGTAGAATTGGAAGACGAGGAAAGCGACTGAGCAGTAGACGTTCCATTAGATGCTTGGCCTGGGTGTAGGTAGACGAAAATTTGCCGTCGTGCGGTGATGTGCCGAGCGTCAAGACGGATGCCAGCTCTTCCTCTGGATCTTCTTCACCTCCCAAGGGGTATATCCGCTCTAAAACTGTGCCATCGGGAAGATGACTATTGACGTATGATGTAGAGATCTGGATGAAGAGTTTCAGGCGCCGGAATTCCGAGGCAATTCGTGCTATTTCCAACGCAGGGAGGCAATTGCTTTCGAGTGCATCACGAATGGGACCTTCGAGCTTGATTTTCGCTGCTGCATGAATGACCAGCGTCACTTGATCTTGAAGTTGTCGAAGGATAGCAGTTTCAATACCAAAGTTCACCGTTTTCATGTCTCCAATCACAAACTCGACTTTCCCCGTGGATAAAATAGCCTGTGCATGATTTGGCATCGATTCTCTCAACTTTCTAATAGCCTGCTGGGAGTTCCCTCGAACCAAGGCGAAAACCTTGCGAGTTGGTAGTTGCAAAGCTAGCTTGTACAGGAGACAACCTCCCAAGCAACCAGTCGCTCCGGTGAGAAAGACTGTATGGCCCTCGAATATCTTCGCATATCCTCCTCGCACGACTTCGTCGGCATATGTTGCTTTTGCAGAAGTTGATGACATTGAATAGTCTGGGTAGGATATTCGGGGGTAGGGAGTAGTCAATGTCTCTATAGAGGCATTAGGCAAATGACACGAAAGAATGGCTGTTGGGATAATGTCGGAAGGTATATAGCCGTAACATCCTTTGGACCCTGGAAGTCCAGTGGTAGGACAGGATCCAATGTCACTCTTACATTTGTCCAAATGTACAGTTTTAGATGCTGGAGGTTATTTTTCTAGAGCTGTAGCCCGACAAGTTGCCAGTGGCCTCAAGTTGTCCGAGGGTGGGAACCTCCAAGATAGAACGGGTCTTGTTGGAATAACACAACAGGTAGACCTGGACTTTCCATGTGCCGAGGTTCAATGTGATTGTGTGACCCGAATGAGCATCTTGTCGCAATTCGTGGAGATCTGGCCCAAGAGACACCGACAGGGCTGCACCCCATTTGCCTGAGAAATGTAGGGCGCCGAGCAAGCATATCCATTCGGGGCCATTCGGGGCCATGACCGAGAAACGGTTGTCGAGAAATGGGTTGTACAAGTCTCACCCCCTGAAAAAGATAAATGTCGCCTACATGTGATGCAATAAAGGACTTTCGTAATTGAAATCGAAGTATATGCTTTCCACTTCCTATGAACGCCGTGGAGAAAACTATGTGCTGTTGATTGGTGTAATGCTTCGGCGAACCGATCCAATCCTATCTGTACAAGAGAGATACAGACATCGGGGCAAAGCGATATTAAATGCACCGTAAATCTTGGCTCTCTTTTGAGAGTAGTTGATGGGCGAAACATAGTTTTCACTAATCAAAAGCCCTTGTTTCCGCCACTACACCAGCAGCGTGCATCTCCGTCACGCTCAACTTGGACGAGAGTATCCATGTTTTTCTCTCGAAGGAAGTCGACGGTCCGCTGACGTACATCTTCCAAATCTGCGCCCCGAGAAGCGACAACGTGGATCACCCCGAAAATGTTCTGGGAATTTTTCTCATGTCCATGTTCGTGATTATGATCGTGATCATGGTCATGGTGGGTGTGATCATGGTGGTCGTGGTCGTGGTCGTGGTGTGGTTCATGATCATGACCATGATGGTGTTGGCTATGGCTATGACCATGGTGATGCTCACCATGGGAATGACTATGCCCGGAAGACACCGCTCCCGTATCATCGAGCCAGAACTTGGGTACCGTATAACTAACCACACCTCTCAAAGTGCTGACTCCCGCTAGTGTTTCCCGGAGATTATATTCAGTGTCGGCTGGCATAGTGAGTAGCAGTGTCTTGGCCGTGCTGCTAACTAAAGGAACGGCCGAGGCGAAGATCAATATGGCGATGAAGCATGATGCCAATGGGTCGTAGCCGGCCCAACCGGAGTAATGGACGAGAATGGTTGAAATGACCACCGCCACTGAACCAAGCGTATCGGCAAGAATGTGTAAGAAGATGCCGTGCATATTCTCATTGCCATGGGAATGATCGTGACCGTGATCATGGCCGTGATGAGCATGACCGTGATCGAAGCTGAAGATTCCGACCAAGTTGACTGCAAGGCCAGCAATGCTGACGATCAATAGCTCACCAAGACGATGCATCTCACTCCCCGATGAGAGGCGTTCCACCGCTTCATAGATGATCTCCACGCTGATAATCCTGCATGTTGTTAGAATTTGGCACCCCCCGCCGCTTTGATAAGACTCACATAAGGAAAATCCCATTAGCAAATCCTGACAAAGTATCAACTTTGCCATAGCCGTAGGGGAATCGAGCGTTCGGGGGCCACTTGCTCATAACGGCGGCACATAAACCAACAACAAGCGCAAGACAATCGAAAAACATGTGAATGCTGTCACTAAGCAGTCCCAGTGATCCAGTCAGGAACCCATATGATAATTGAACAAGCATAAAAGTGAAATTCAGGCTGCAAAATGTTAGCGGCAAGCCAAGAATGATGGCTTTTAGATTTCATAACTTACCACATAAAGTAGAAGATGCTACGGGAATCCTTCTCCTTGAGAATGCTATACAGCAACGGGTACGGTTCGCTTTTGTGAAGAAGCCACTTTGATACTTGGGAGGATTCGGATGTAGTATGTGAACGTGAATGGCTGTGAGTGTGGTTATGCACATGCGCATCCAGATGCAAATGCATATCATCCCTTCGAGAAGCGAAGAAAGAGGCCGTGGCCAAGATACCACGTGTGGCATAAACCATGAGCAAGTCATCCTGGGCATGTGGGGAACAAAGGAAAGCTGCGGCTCCGGCGCAAATGGCAAGTCCGGTCTTTTTGGGGGAGCGGAGGCTAGAGGGCAGGGAAATCATAAGAGAAGTAGCAAGGATCCCCGTAGGAATAAGGAGATAAACCAGTTCCGAGACGCTGAAGGCAAATCCTCGGTTGAAAAGGATGGTCAGAAGTGCAAGGGAGCACCCGGATACAACGGCCAGTGGTGCATCAGTTGTGACCACAGCGGAGGAGTAGACCGGGCGTGAAGCCTTGCTCTGTGCAGCAACGAGCCCTGGCTCAGGGATAGGTCCATTGTGACGAAGGGAGGGGAAAGGGGGAGGTGCAACAAACACGGATCCTAATAAGGCGGCATATCCAATAACTGGAGATACGTCCCAAGGGTGGTTCAGCCCAAGGAAACTCGATACAATAACCGTGACTAGCAGGGCAACGGATAGGATCTTTCGACTGTATTTCTCTTGGGTACGCGAGGCCTTGTTGATGATGGATGGGACCCCTGATGCTGCCGCGAGGAGCAGCGCAAATGCAACCAAAAAGCCTCCGAGCTGAAGTGCTGCAAATATTGGCAGTGCCACGGAGGTAATTTGTGAAAACGAGGCTTGGACACTCTTCACATTTAGTTTCGGCAAATTAACGGAAGCTAGTGTGGATGAGCCAGCCTTTTGGTGGTTGGTCCGTATAATTTGACCAAAGCCGAAGAGGGTGAGGGTGATCGCTGTCAAAAGGCAGGTCTTTTGACCAACTTGTCCGATAGGAATACTTGCTGTCGTACCAGGTATACCTTCGCCGGATAGCTTTGGGCTTTGGACATACTGCCTCTGGTACCAAGAAAACACAACCCACGGCAGCACGATGAGTGTACTAGTCAAAATCTCGTGGCTGAAATTAGGGTCAGCTTTTACTCCTCAACCACACTCTAGCCCACATACATCTTCTCTGAACTATAGTCTGCCTGTATAGTGGTATCCGTAGATAACATTCCATAAACGCCGGTGAAATCTTTCAAATGGTGGTCATCTAGCACATCATTGTGAAGAGATGACACACTATGGTTATGACCGTGGTGTGTACTGGAGTGCGAGTGGGAGTGCGAGTGCGTATGGTGACTGTGGCTTGACGTTTGGGATGTATGTCCATATGAATAGCTCGAGTTCACAGCATTGATTGGTTCCGGGTGTTCAGGGAGGCTGGCATCAGCTGGTTGTGAGAGCGGAGGTGGAGGTTGCGCCCAGCGGTTGGATCGATGGCCACGACTGCGACTATGACCATGATTATGATTGTGCCCATTGGAGGACTGTGTGAGATCCACACTGGGTGACGGTGCCCCCGTCGACATGATCTTCAGATGCTGACGATGCGCAGCAACTGGGAGGTCCAGCAGGCAGGATAGGAGATGGGGCACTGCCAAGATATCGAGGGTGGAGCGGGAGTGAGGTCAGAATAGCGGGCAGATTATCAGCAAATACAGCATTGCGGAATAACACGGGGAGGATAAGCAAAGGGAATAATATAATTGGGAAAGTGAGTGCCAGCACAGGCTTAACCAGATCGCCACTGTCTCCGGGGAAAAGCCCGTCTTTCCCCAAGGTTCCCATAAGGGGAATCACGTGAAGCCTTATCAGATTACGTATCGAACATTGAATCCAGATGTTTCGAACGGGGCCGCAGACGCATTCACAACAATGAACTGCTGATATTCCACCTTCTGTTTTGCTTTTAAAGGACTATCTATGTGATTGGAAGCTGATCAATACCATGAGCGAAACATTTGAAGTGCAATTGCCATCATGATCGAGACCCTTATCAGCATAGTGTTCTGCCTGTCTAGCGCCCTCACTGTGTTGATCCTGTTACTTCCTTCGCAATATCAGCCAGCACAAGCAGGGTCTCCCTCAAGACCTCATGCCGCAAAAAGGCACAAGACATGTGTCCAAATCCTCGTTCTTGGCGACATTGGCCGAAGCCCGCGCATGCAGTATCATGCATTGAGTATTGCGAAACATGGCGGGGAGGTGGTAATTATTGGGTATAACGGTCAGTATAAATCTCTTGACAGAGAGTGCAACATAAGATCGCTAACTACCATATATGAAACAGAATCCGATCCTCATCCTGATATCATATCTCACCCCAGCATCTCGATTGTTCCGCTTCGCTCTCATCCCGCTCTCCTACAAACCAGTAACAAGCTTCTATTTACAATTTATGGGCCCTTGAAGGTGCTATTCCAGATTGTTTGTCTCTGGAAGTGCCTCGCATATACTACAAAACCGTCCCGGTGGCTTTTGGTTCAGGTATGTTCCTGAAAAGGATATTCCTCGATACTCATTCGATGTGCTGACTCGCTCTTGCAATAATAAAAAGAACCCGCCTTCTATTCCTACACTGGCTATAGCGTCTCTTGTTTGTTTCTTGCGGCAAACAAGGCTGATTATTGATTGGCATAATTTTGGATATTCCATACTCGCGTTGAAGCTCGGCCAAACCCATCCCTTGGTGAAAATGTCGATGTGGTATGAGAAGGTATTTTGCAAATCTGCTTCGGCTCATTTTTGCGTCACCAATGCTATGGCATCCGTTCTCAAGAAGGATTTCAACCTTCCAGTCCCTGTCCTGCCACTACACGACCGCCCTGCCAGCCATTTCAATCCTATCCTCGATCCCAATGCACGGACGGATTTCCTCACAACATTACCGGAAACTAAAGAATTCCATTCTGCTTTGAAAGCAGGATCTCTCCGGGTTCTGGTCAGCTCAACCTCATGGACCGCGGATGAAGATTTCTCGGTCCTCATCGATGCACTTCTTCGGTACTCTGAACTAGCCACGACAGTGCAACCTCACCTCCCTGAGGTTTTGGCCATCATTACAGGGAAGGGCCCACAAAAGGAAATGTATTTGGGCCAGATTGCCGCTCTTGAAAAGGCCAGCAAGCTACAGAAAGTCACAATTCGAACTGCGTGGCTGAGTGTACCAGAATATGCCCGGCTATTGGCATCCGCATCTCTAGGGGTCAGTCTCCATACTAGCAGCAGTGGGGTAGATCTCCCCATGAAGGTTGTAGATATGTTCGGGGCTGGCCTCCCTGTTGTTGGATGGGATCGTTTCGAAGCATGGCCCGAGTTAGTCACTGAGGGTGTTAATGGGTTGGGCTTTGGAAGTTCGAAGGAGTTGGCTGGGCACCTTGTCGAGCTGTTCGGTAAGAGCGACAAATTGGAGAGTCTTCGCCTAGGCGCCCAAAAAGAGAGCTCTCGGCGATGGGACGACGAATGGAATCCTATCGCGGGGTCCCTTATTGGACTGACATAGATAGCTCACTCTAATGACGTGGATATGAGTATCCTTTGGAATCGTTATATGCAATAATCGTATTACATTTTCAGGTAAATACGGATTTCGTCCTTTCTGCAGCCGCTAGCCGTCAAGGAGACATTCTGTTATCATTGCAAGTGCTATTCAAGGACATCTAGTAACTGGCCTGGAATTTTGCTGCGCAGCGCAAGCAGATATCGAACGTCTCAAAGAGAGCATCGAATGCCCGACCTTGTTTTCCCTCACGCATGCATGCCACAAGCTCTTCGTCGAGGGCTTCTTTGCGACAGACAGAACAATACTTGGATACCCCAGGCTCTTGAATGGCAAGGAAGGACAATCCGCATCGTTCTATATGACGGAAAAATGTCAACATGTTACTAGCAAATTTGAACCACAAGATAACTTACCCCAAATATGGCCATTAGCGCACTGCGCCAACTGGGCCGAGGGCCACCCAATTCCCGCATCACAAACTTCGCACTTCTCGTAAATGTGACCGCCTGGGCCAGTGACTTGATCTATAGATCTCGCAGATATAGGGGCAGGATGGCCGTCGCATTTAGAAATCTCATCCCTCAGATCCGCGCCTGCTACTATTGCCAGACGCTCTAGAGACCGCCGCGCCTGAAGTCGAAGTGACTTGTCCTCTTCACCCACAATGGCACGACAGGCAACGGCATAAATCAGGCGTTGGCTCTCCGTGTCAGGTTCAATATTGCCATCTTCACCAGGTAGCACGAAACGTATCACTTCTCCAGTCTGGTTGAGGTCGGAGGGTTGACCATCGGGCATGCGCGCGTCAAACAGGGTTTGTGTGTCTCTCGTGGGTTCACCCTCCTGTGAAAAGACAATCATAGACCTGTCATCAGAGGTGATGCGATACTCGATCATGTCCGTGGGATGTGAGGTGAAGATAGCCGCAGTCATGTTGCGATAGGCTGCGAGTCCCCAAATCCTCGAGACTGACATTCCCCCTAAGTCGTGTTCCAAGTCATAGTCATCCTGGAATTCTTCAATCATGCGTTTCCATTGTGGCTGTTGCAGAGCGCCGTCACTTGGAAGTTGGTGAAGTTCTGCAACTAAACCAATGCCACCGAGTGTACCTATTTGGAGTTTACATTTGTCGCCTTGTTCACTCGTGGAAGTGAGCATTGCTATAGTGGGTCAGCGGTGCTGAAAGGCCTTGTAGATATTGTATATCATACCAGAAATCGGCTCTAGGTGCCTTGCTTGGTGGGCCTTGTTGTCCTCAGTCTCTGGCTCATGGACAGGGTAATCGCGGAATCCGAAGGCATCAGAATTGGTAAGGCTACCCGTGTACGTAGCGTGGGGCATGGATATGGCGATAAAACCTGCCATGGCGCCCGCTACCAGAGCAATGGTTGTGGATGATCTCTAGTGGGTTTTTATTAGCGAAACGGCCCATTTTAGCATGGGTATAAGAGATTGAGCGTACGGTATGGAGCCATCTAAGGGGACCAGCAATGTTGTGATACGCCCATTCCTCATTCAACTGGTCCAAAGGATGCTCTATCAAATCTGTGACTAACGTGTACTGTTGTGAGGTTTCCCCGAGCGAGCTTTCAAGACTGACTTCGAGTTTCATTAGCCGAAGCTGCGTTCCGCATACAGCAGCTATCATGGCGACTGCGCAGCCAAAGTTGCCTGGGCGCGTCGCGGGTGAAATCTGCCACGGACCACAGGAAAGCGCAGTAGTACGTTGTCTGTCTTTGATTTCCTTCCCAAAGAGCGATCCAGAGCATAACGGACTTTCCTTCGTTTCTGGGTTCTTCAGAGAGTGACGCGCCAGAATCTGAAGATCATAAGGCTTGGAAGGGCTATTCGTTGGGTCTGATCTGCGGACCCGCACCAGCATGACTTCATTGAAGTCATTCACCACCGTTAGCAGTGGAATTCCCCAGCGACTTTCGTGGGAATGTAGAAAGGAAGAGCCTGCAGAAGGCGTTGAAGGCTTCAAAGACTCGCACCAGGTGAAAGACCGAATGTTAACCTTCCGAAAGCCATGGCTATTTGGGTCCTGCGATGGCTGAAGCTGTGACCAAAATACATGATTGGCGACGGCAACCCTAGTCCATTGCTTCTTAAGGCCAATGGGCTCCCAGAGCGACAGTACCAGATTCGATGTCAGCACGGCCAGGACACTACGTCGGTATTTGCCTAGTCCTGCTGGTGACCAAGCCAGACCCACGACATTGCTTTCTGAAAGGTCTGCAGCGACCGAAAACTCATCTCGATTCCCCGGAAGATAGGTCGGCCATTCAGAGTTCGTAAACAAGTTGGCTCTAACACGAGTCATGAGCCAATCTTGGGTTGAGTTGGGGGCAGACTCCTCATCCCTGCCTTTTTTGGGTGTCTGTCAAAACGTCAGTTACTTTTTAACCCATCAGATAATTAGATACATACCAGGATTTGAAAGTATTCACCCGCAGCGATAGCAAGCTCGCCGTCCGTGGACCAAGAAATGGCGTCATGACAGGATGGAGATAATGATAGGGCCACAGGGTTCAACATGGCGTCATATAATGGATCTTTGCTACGCCGACATTATTGGTAAATAAAGGGATCGCGAGTTGCAATATGAAGATATATGAAGAAGAGAAGCCAGAGGTCTGCTTTTGCTTGGGGTCGCATTCTGCTCGGTTGATTCCTGAAGAATGAGGCAACAACAAGAGACCCGAAGAATAACAACTAGCTAACTAGTTAACTACTTCGAGGATCATTTTTGAGTTGCGAAACGGGCGATTAGCGAAAATGATTGTAAGATGAGACTAATAGGGAAGTATATATTAAAGGCCTTGTGAAGATATGTAGTCAACCTAAGAGAGGAAAAGGAGAAAAGAGGGCGAGAGGGCCAGAGGGCGATGCACACTAACTATGTATTTCCATAGAAAGGCTGGAAAAAAGCACGCCAAGAGTTTATACAAAAAAGAACCTCCAAAGCAAAAGCTCCAAGTAAATATATAGAATTCGGCCAACCTGCTATTCCAAATAGCAGAAAAGGTACATATGTACACGTTCCTGCTATACGGGATGATATCCAAGCTCGCATTGCCATTTGAGTGTATCAGTCATAACATGCCACTGCACTATTTTTGGTGGAATCAATCCACCCGATCCAATCTCTGCACAACCATCGCAGTCGCAGCACCACCGCCGTTGCAGATCGCAGCCACTCCATACTCGCCGGGCTGTAATTGGTGGAGCAAGGTGACGAGAATACGCGAGCCTGAGCTGCCAAGAGCGTGGCCGAGAGAGATAGCGCCTCCGAGCATGTTGACTTTGGCGTTTTGCAAACCGAGAATCTAGGCGAGTTAGATCTGATGTGGAAGTGAGACAAATACGGTACTGACCTTTTCATTGGCTTTGATGACAGCTGCGAAAGCCTCGTTGAATTCCCATACCGCCACTTGATCCTTGGTGATACCGGCACGTTCCAGCGCAATCGGGACTGCTTTGGCAGGGGCCACTGGGAAGTCGACAGGGTCGATGGCGGCATCGGCTGTAGAAACGATACGGGCCAAGACACGGCTGCCAACGCCATATTCGCGAGCGAGATCTTTGCTGCCCAGGATTAGAGCAGATGCTCCATCATTCATGGTAGATGCGTTGCCAGCGGTTACGGTACCAGTCCCATCTCGTAGGAAGGCGGGTTTCAGGGTCTTCAACTTATCGGCACGCAGGTTTTCGAAGCCTTCATCCCGTTCGACAATGGTATCTCCTTTCTTACCTTTCACAGTAACTGCGGCAATTTCATCGGCAAACTTGCTCTCCTTCCATGCCTCCTGGGCCCGCTCATATGACTGAATGGCATATAAATCCTGGTCCTCCCGGGAGATGTCATAATTCTTCGCAGTATGTTCGGCGCAGATACCCATGTGGAACTTGTTGTAAACATCCCATAGACCATCCTTGATGAGACCATCCTCTAGCTTAATCTCACCAAAGGGGGCAATTGGCTAGCACGTGCCATATAATAAGGGACACGAGTCATGTTCTCCATACCACCAGCCACCTGTGCTTCTGCTAGGCCAAGTTGAATGTTTTGTGCGGCAAGTGCCACAGCCTTCAAGCCAGAAGCGCAGACCTTGTTGATTGTTGTAGCTTCGATAGTGGAAGGGAGACCGGCAAAAATAGAGGCCTGACGGGCGGGCGCCTGGCCTACTGAACCCTGCAACACATTTCCCATATATACATCCGTAATCTTCTCAACCGGTACCTTAGATTTATCTAGGGCGGATTTGATTGCAACAGCGCCGAGCTCAGGTGCTGATACGGAAGCAAAGGAACCATTGAACTGGTCAACCGGAAGTTAGTAAATTACTCCTCAAGACATTTATCGAGGTACACATACCTTTGCTGTCGGTGTCCGAGACGCACTCAAAATGTAAGCTTCCTGAATCTCCTTACAAGTCGGGCGTGCGGAGCTGAACTGTCGCTGGGCGCGAAATGCGGGGAATGCCCGCTTGGGGAGACGAGCAGACAAGCCTGGGGAAATCATGGTATATTCAAGATAGAAGTGACTGGTAATTTGACAGTATTGAAGAGTAGAAGAGTTATGAGATGAGAGTTAAGGACGAAGAGCTGAGGAATGCTCATGCATGTGCTTATCGGGATTCATCCGCCCGTATAACCGCCTATAACCGCCACTCCGCTTGAACCGAGGTCCCAAGGCGGTCCCCAAGGCGGTCGCCGTGGCCCCGCCCGGGCGGTATCCATCGATGACATAATAATCGCTGAGTCAGGAGCTCCCCGGAGCCGGAGCTCTCTCAACTTCGGTCTAACCCCTTTCGGTTTGTTTCTCCATTGGGATATTTCTTCCGATCTTCCCCTCCATCGCTTCGCTGCATATAGCCTACCGTATCAATGACCTTTCAGGTTTCCTCTCCTTCCCCTCTCCTCTATTTCCTTCTCTCCTGGCTGCCCTTGCAAAGACCTATCCGCAGCTACATACACGCGGCTTTAGCAACCCATTTTAATCACTTTACGCCTTCCCCGATTGTTCTGTCATGTCTACATCCGCCCGCCGTCGTCTTATGCGGGACTTCAAGGTACGCGTCAATATCATCACCTCGCCTTGGTTTATCTGAATTCTCTGCTATATCAATGAATGGTCTCATTTGAAGCCATCCATATATTGCCGTTGCGTCTAATTTGCTTTTTTAACTTTTTCCTCGGTGTTCTGTGTCCAAGATGATTCGCCTCCGCTAACATTTCCATACTTGCAGCGCATGCAAACCGATCCTCCAGCTGGCGTCTCTGCATCTCCAGTCGCTGATAATGTCATGACATGGTATGTTTCTTCCGCATTATGCTTTGAAGTTCTTGTTCTTGGCAATGGTTCTGATGAAATGTCAGGAATGCCGTCATCATCGGCCCCGCCGACACGCCGTTCGAAGATGGCACATTCCGCCTGGTCATGAACTTCGAAGAACAATACCCCAACAAGCCCCCGGGCGTGAAATTTATAAGCCAAATGTTCCATCCCAATGTGTATGGAACTGGCGAGCTCTGTCTTGATATTCTGCAGAACCGCTGGAGTCCGACATACGATGTGGCGGCTATTCTTACTAGTATCCAAAGGTAGGGTGGGCTTGGTTATGAAAGATCGCTATACAGATGCTAATAGATTGTCGATTCTAGTCTTTTGAATGACCCCAACACCTCATCTCCGGCCAACGTTGAGGCCTCGAACCTCTACAAAGACAACCGCAAAGAGTACACCAAGCGAGTGCGAGAGACGGTCGAGAAAAGCTGGGAGGACAATTGAGCAAATCAAATATGCTCAGCCAATTTCGATGGCCTGACATTCTTACGAATGAGCACAACAGCTTGGCTGTTTGGTCTGCACAGCATGGGGTTACTGGCGCTTGGTATCTTATTCATTCAGGTTGTGTATTCTTTCTTCTCCCTTTTTTTGACGTCTTTATTTCCTTCTCATCTTTTATCTTTATCCTTTTCTTTTCTTTTCTTCCCTTTTTTCGAGATCTCTAGTTTCATGGTTCTTCATACTTCGCGAGGTCATATCCGGCGAGTTTTACAATATTACATAGTCTCATTGTTTTTAGTGTATTAGCCTGTTTCCCGCAAACCTTGCTCTCCGGTACTTTGATATATGCATTGTAGAGAATATAAATGGGCATGCAAGTAAACCAGAGGTTCAACTATATCCTACATGTAATTATTTCCTTGTATAGTTCCCTACATATACCTTAAGCTTATCTGCAGGGGGTTGCATATCCGAGTCCGGGGGCGGTAAGCCCAAACGGGGTGAGTGTCAACAGTTGAAATCCCACTCTTTCGCGTCAACCCCCTCCCCTGCAAACTCCCGTTGTAGGTCTTCTTAGATTGGCCGTCCTTTCTTTGCGGCCTGGTTGTTGATTTGTCTTTTCCTTCATTCCTTGAGCGTTTTGGTCCACGGTGCACGTGGACCCCTGATCCTCAACCCCCCTCCTCCGAGCCACTACACCGCAACAGACGAGTTCCCATTTGAAACGCCTCTGACGAACTCCGAGGCCCACCTACCCCTTCTCGGGGTCTATCTTCTAGCTTGCGCGTGTCATATCCAAGTCACACTCTACAAATATGGCGTGAGTACATGCTCTGCCGTATCATGCGTGTGTCATCACTAATTGATATGGTTCCTCAGGTCCGCGGGGTCGAACACCATCAAGGGTATGCAAAGACTGGCACTATGAACCAAAGTACGTTTTACTAGGACTGGTACTGATTGCATATATATAGTGGTTGCAAGATTCCGTCCGCAGAACAAGGTTGAATTGGCCTCTGGGGGTAAGCCCATCGTCGAATTCGAGAATGAAGAGTCATGCAGCATCAACGTGAGTCCAAACTTAACCCAGAAACTGTGAGGGCTATACTGACAAATATTCTAGTCCCGAGAGGGCACAGGGGCCTTCACCTTTGATCGGGTGTTTCCTATGGACACCGCGCAAAACGACATCTTTGACTTCTCTATCCGACCGACCGTGGATGATATTCTGAACGGATATAACGGAACAGTTTTTGCCTATGGTCAGACTGGTGCCGGAAAATCATATACGATGATGGGTTCCGACATCGATGATGAGATAGGGAAAGGTATCATTCCACGCATGATCGAGCAAATCTTCGCCAGCATCCTGACTAGCCCGAGCAACATCGAGTATACCGTACGGGTCAGCTATATGGAAATTTACATGGAGCGGATCCGTGATTTACTCGTGCCTCAAAACGACAACTTACCAGTCCACGAGGAGAAAGCTCGCGGGGTTTACGTCAAAGGATTGCTGGAAGTATACGTATCCAGCGTGCAGGAGGTCTACGAAGTCATGCGCCGGGGAGGAGCAGCACGCGCCGTCTCTGCAACCAATATGAACCAGGAATCCTCTCGCTCCCACTCCATCTTCGTTATCACTGTCACCCAGAAAAATGTCGAGACTGGGTCCGCCAAGAGTGGCCAATTGTTTTTGGTTGATTTAGCTGGTAGCGAAAAGGTCGGCAAGACCGGCGCAAGTGGCCAGACTCTGGAGGAGGCCAAGAAGATCAACAAGAGTTTAAGTGCGCTAGGAATGGTCATCAACGCACTGACCGACGGCAAATCGACACACATTCCTTACCGTGACTCCAAACTCACTCGAATTCTCCAAGAATCCCTCGGTGGTAACTCCCGAACGACCTTGATTATCAACTGTTCGCCCAGCAGCTACAACGATGCCGAAACAATCTCAACCTTGCGTTTCGGTGTGCGCGCCAAGGCCATTAAGAATAAGGCCAAGGTCAACGCAGAACTGAGCTCCTCGGAGATGAAGCTGCTGCTGCGCAAGGCGCAAAGTCAAATGACGAATTTCGAAAGCTACATTTCAGCGCTTGAGGGCGAAATCAGCATGTGGCGTAGCGGTGATAGCGTCCCCAAGGACCAATGGACCCCCGCGCGAGGAAGCGAAATTGTCAGTGCCGCGAAGACTGAAGCCCGCGCTCCACGTCCAGGTACGCCCTCGCGTTTACAGGAGACTGCGCGTTCAGAAACCCCGCGCCCAGATTCACGGGTTGGAGATAGGTCCAGCACTCCTAGCCTGGTACTGGAGAAGGATGAGCGCGAGGAATTCTTGCGCCGTGAGAATGAATTCCAAGACCAGCTCTCAGAGAAGGAGTCGCACATTGTCAACGTGGAGCGCAGCCTCCGCGAGGCACGCGACGAGCTTAGGTCTATGAAGGAGAATGGCGCACGAACCGGCAAAGATAATGAGCGCTTGGGTACAGAAGTCAACGAGCTCCGCATGCAGCTCGAGAAGGTCTCATATGAGAGCAAGGAGGCTACCATTACGATGGATGGCCTCCGGGAGGCCAATTCAGAACTCACAGGCGAGTTAGATGAAGTCAAGCAGCAGCTTCTGGATGTCCGAATGAGGGCAAAGGAGACCACGGCGGCGCTTGATGAGAAGGAAAAGAAGAAGAGTGAAAAGATGGCTAAGATGATGGCCGGGTTCGACCTCGGTGGTGATGTGTTCTCCGATAACGAGCGCAAGCTGCAGGATCTCATCCAGCGCGTCGATGCTCTACACCAAATCAGCTCCGAGGGAGAAGTCATTGCACCAGACGACATCCTTGACCTTCGCACGAATCTTCTCGAGGCGCAAGGCTTCATCCGACAAGCCGAGCTGACCGTGAACGACCGAAGTGACTTTGGCGAGCTGCAGGACAGCCGCCGTGCAGATTTGGAAAAGAGACTGGATGACCTTCAACGAGAGTATGAGGGTCTATTGACGCGCAACCTGGGCGAGGGCGATGTGGAAGAGATTCGAGGACGGTTAGAGCAGGTTTATGTGACAAAGAAGGAGGCCGATACTGCAGCGGCAGAGGATCTTCGTTCTGACATTTTGCGCAAGGATGAGGAGTTGACCAAGTTGCGACAATCTCTTGTCGATACTCAGTCCCGGACGTCCACCAATGGTGCCGCAAGCAAGACTTTGCAGCAGCAGATCACCGAATTCGATGCCATGAAGAAGTCTCTCATGCGTGACCTTCAGAACCGCTGTGAACGTGTTGTCGAGTTGGAAATCTCCCTGGACGACGCACGAGAGCAGTATAACAACGTCCTCCGATCCTCAAACAACCGGGCTCAGCAGAAGAAGATGGCCTTCTTGGAGCGCAACCTCGAGCAATTAACCCATGTACAGCGTCAACTCGTGGAACAAAACAGCAGCTTGAAAAAGGAGGTGGCAATCGCGGAGCGGAAATTAATTGCAAGAAACGAGCGCATTGCCAGCCTGGAAGCCCTGCTCCAGGAGAGCCAAGAGAAACTTACCCAGGCCAACCACCGGTATGTCTTGACGCATTCCTTTGGATCTTGCTTAGTGTACTCGATACTAACTACCCTGATAGGTTCGAAGCTCAACTCACCGCTGTTAAGGAACGCCTCGAAGCAGCGAAGCAAGGTTCTACCCGCGGCTTACCGAGCATGGATGGGAACGCGAGTTTTAGCTTTGGGGGGTCACGCATCGCGAAGCCTTTACGCGGAGGTGGTGACGGGCCGGCGAATGCGAACGTCGCGGGCATACAATCACAAGAAGCGACCGGGAAGCGCAGCAGTTGGTTTTTTGATCGCCGATGATCCTAGCCCACTGTCAGAAAGCTGCTCGTCCCTTGCACAACTCTTTCTGAGGCTTGATGGTTGTCTGCCGTGTACCCCAGATCTCGTGCAATTCGTGCTTCTTTCACTGGCATGTGGTTGATCCTGATATTGGTCTATATTGATTCCTCTTTACGCTGTCTCACGAGTTTCTTCTGTCTCTTCCTTGATCATCTGATCAGCAGGCTTTTTCTTGTTTCTGGTGTGATTTTGATACATATTTTTCTTCCCCATGTTTCCTTGCATTTCTCTTTCCAGTACATTAGATCCCATGCCGAGGACTGGCTCATGCGTCTTCCCGATACCCTTGTACATCAATTCCAGATAGAATGGAGAAGAGCTGGTAGTATGCGGGGCTTTAGTGATTTTGATGTCACATACTATTATATACGAGACAATGGATTGAATTCGATCCCCATCCAAGTCAGCGCATAGTTTCCGGGTCTGCCTTAAGATATAGTTCCTTATTTGGAAGAAAGACAGTCACAGTTCGATCAAAGTCAAGAGTCCAAATCTAAGTTGATAAGACACTGTATACGTACACTTTCACTACCGACCTTTGGAAGGTTGTACTCTCAAAATATACAAAAGACATGGGGGGGTAATCGAAAAGATGACAAGGACCAAAAAATAAAAAAAATAAAAAAAAGTAAACTAGAGAAACAGAGAATATGAGAAGAGAATATGCAATGCATCCCCTTCGCCCGTCCAAAAGAGAATGCCTCACATTGCGCCAGTATTCGCCCAAGCAACAATCTAAACCAATCCGTCGTAAAGCGACAAGGCACTGACGATAGTTTCGTCCCGTTTGCTGCCTTCTTTGAACTCCTCGATGTCGAGGCTGCCATTCTCATCCTTGTCCATCATCCGGAAGATCTTCCGTACGCGCTTCTCCGGGGTATCTTCGTCCTCAGGGAGTTTCACCATGGATCCAACCTGTATTCCAGTTAGTTATTAGAGCCTATCTTCATAAAACCCCATTGTACATACCATCTTATAGATCGCCTCGACAATGGCCAGCATTTCGTCATAAGTGATTTTTCCATCGCCATCAATATCGTACAATTGGAATGCCCAATCCAGCTTATCCTCCATCTTGCCCCGCGAAGTCACGGACAGGGCGCAGATAAACTCCTTGAAGTCGATCATACCACTGTTGTCCGAGTCGAAAACGCGAAAGACATAATTGGCAAAGGATGACGGGTCACCGAAGGGGAAGAACTGCCGGTAGATTTTCTGGAATTCTTCCTTGGTCAGGGTACCGGACGGGCAGTCCTTAAGGAATCCTAGAGATGTCCACATATCAGCTATCACTCTTTAACATTTTCGTATCCGATATGTGGCTCATATCTGCATATCTGCATACCTTTGTACCATTGTTGTAGCTCCTTCTTATCGAAATGTGTTGCCCTTTGCAGCTCATCGAGCTGCGTTGGCGAAAGCTTTGATTGACTGCGGAACACGGGGTCAACGCGGATCCTCTGAATTCAGGTCGCGTGATATTCATCATGACCTCAGATCGAAGGTACGGGGGGGGCTTTGGTCCTGGCTTGTTCCTCCCCCTCGAGGTGATGCGCAATCTGAAACCCACGGGGTCCGTTCCACCGCCATTTTCAAAGAGGGTGACAGGATAGTAGAAACTTACGACTTTCCCATGATCAAAATGATCCCTCTCGAACAGTATCAAGACCAAGTTCCAACCAAATCTGGGAGTGAGGGCCTTGCAATGGGCTCGGAGTGATGACGCGGGGTAGAAACAGGCGGGATGGGTGTGGCTGAGTTGTGGCTGGTAAATGCTAAGTGCCCAGTGGGAAGTACCTAGGTAAGTCTAAGCAAGGGAGTTCCCAATGTAAGATGAAACAAGTGCAACAAGAATAAACAAGTACACTTCTAAAGATAGAGAAGGTTGAAGATGGAGGTGGCGAGAGAACGGGGAAGTCCAGAACATCCCGGGGCTTGGCACTTTTCTATTAAGACAATCTCATTATCGCGTATATACATCTAGTCCGTGGACTTTCATTCCTCCATATCAAAACACATTTATCTATCTGCAAGGTAGACCTCTCCAAGCAATGGGGGCTTTTTCTTTTGGAAGAGGAAATAAAAGGACAAAAACACACAGAAGCGAAGTCTTCTCTCGTGAAGACCCCAAAATGCGAGGCTAAAATGTGAGAAACAGCAATAGGAAGTCCTTTAGTCCACCTTGATTGAGCCATAAATACGGTGGATGAATGCCCAACTGGCAAAGAAACCAATGGAACCTGCACAAAAGTCAGCAAAGAAAGCCCATCCGGAAGACACAGGAACAAGAACCTACCAGTCAGAATGAACACAATGAAGGCGATCAACGCCGAATAGCCCACATAGAGCACCGCCCCCGTCAATCCACCAAAGCTGACCCGTGTCGCCCAGAAAATGAGCGCATTCACAAATACATATCCTCCGGTCATACCTGCACCCATAAATGCGCGCCAGTGCCACCGGTAGTTCTCTGCACACAGCAAGAAATACACCAGCAAGACAGTGGTAGCCGCAGAGGTAATAATCATCAGGCCGTAGCAGAGGAACAGGAACCCGAACATGTAGTAGATCTTGTTGGTCCAGAGGGAGGTCATAATGAAGTACAGCTCGACAAAAATGGCACCGAAGGGGAGAATTCCGGTCAGCAGAATCGACGGAATTGTGCGCAGGCTACCAGACATCGGAGGAACCTGCCGAGGGATTTGGTTGGTCTTGGTAGGACCCTCAAGCGGCTATTGGAAAGGTGTGGTTAGTCACTTGAATGTCTGGATATAGGGGGTGGAATTTTAACAGTACCGATTGCTTGAATCCCAACCAGCTGCCTGCCACGCTCAAGGGCACGCTGATAACAAACCAGATCAAGACCAGTGCCAACATAGTTCCAAATGGTACGGCACCGCTGGATCCCTTGGCCCAAACAAAGAGATTCAGCGTGAAGAAAGTACCAAATACAATGCCAGGAATGAACAGAGGTGTCATGATAATGTTGCGCCTCCAAGCGTCGCCTCCGAATGTCTTATACACTCGCGCCGACACGTAACCGCCGATACCACCGAAAAGGGCGGAAATCAGGAGAATGGCAGTAGCCAGGAATCCACGGTTGGATGGAGAGAGGAGGCCAAGCAGCGCAAATGCTACAAGGGAAGATTAGCACCTAGGAGGAGAAGAGCGTGAGTTAGACTACCTACCGACAGTCACACCGGTCATCATAAATAGCTGGGCACCATTGCCAACCATCACACTCAGCAACAACGGAGACTTGGGGCACCGGAAGACGTCGCCATGGACCAATTTCCAGCCAGAATCCTCCTGGACTCCGTCTTCAATCGCAGCCGAAGTGCTGTCCAAATCCTCGAGGTTGAACGAATCAAGCCTGTTATAGCGAGCAATATCCTTCTTGAGTGCGCGGACTAGAATCATGCTGACCATACCGACGAGAAAAACCACGAAGACGGCCGAGTTGATGAGCGAGAACCAGTGGATCTTGGGGTCATAGACATGAAGATACTTATCCCACCGGGTAGCCCAGGCTGTGGGGGACTCCTTCCAGTACACACTATATGTCCAGGTGACTGTTGTCTCCCCGTCCTCGTTGAGCGTAAGACCATTTCCCGGAGTACCACATTCAGCGGCGCCACCTTCTAAATTCCGGGAGTCCTTGCGAGATTCAGGCTGGACAAGCACTCCAACAACGCGGTATTTATCCTTGCCGCCAAAGCCCACCTTATGATAATCAATCACAATGTCGTAGTGATTGTTGAGCAGAGCCTGCCCATTGTCATCTAGCTCACCCAGAGAGAAACCGGGGTTGTAGAATTTAGTCTTGGTAACACCATCATAGTTCAACTGCGCGGCTGGCAGCCCATCCACAATCCAGTTGATGTTGTAGCCCTGAGCTATTCGCCGATTGGTCCACTTTGCGCTGCGGGCATCAAATTTTGCCTCTGCACATATCGATTTGCACGTCTCGTTCTTTGCCATGTGAAGCTCGAATGGCGAGGTGCGGATCCGATCACCGAATAGAATGCTCCCCAGGGATTCCCTCACATCTTTAGGACCGTCTGCAGGTCGGCAGAACCCAAAAGCCGGATGGTAGTAGTCAAATGAGAAGACCGAATGAAGCTGATCATCTCGCGAGAGACTGGGGGTGAGGTGGTTGACATAAAGCGGAACTGCTTGTCCTTCGTCGTAGGAGGTCGGTGCAACACCTGGCAGATAAAAGGCCGTAGTCAAGGAAGGGATTGCTAGTAGAGTCGAGGAAAGAAGAAAGGCTCGATCGGTGAACCGCATGTTGGGTGTCTCTATAGAATTTGGAAGCCTGGAATCAACCTCAATTGTTTGTTTGGGAGGATAGGAGTAGAGCTTGGGTATCGGTGGGCGATCGTGAAAGAAAACGGGGGGTTGTTCACAGCAAGAAGCTACCCTAGAAAGAGAGAACCACGGTTCTCATCTGTGAGAAACTCGCGATACTCGAAGGAGGTAAAGTGCCAAAGTACCAAACTGCGAGTGACAGACTGGCAATGACGATCTAAGGATGTCTTGTTAGTGCCTTGGTGCCTTATTATTATCACACGTGACTGGTGTTATCGTCGAAGCGGCCAATTTTTTTTGTTCGCGAACTATTGTTCTCTACAAGTCATCGACTCTCAATCATGGCTTCAGCACAGGCGCCTGCACGCCCTCAAAGCCTATCGACATTACTTGAGACTCTGAATACTTGTCTGTCGACAACTGCCTCCTCTCTACCCAAGCCACACAAGGATGTGCCTTCCGATGTCACGATCGAGCCTCCCCAAGACGGCATATCTCTCCTCGACACCAAGAGCGAAATTCTCCTCTCCTACTTGCAAAATCTTGTGTTCCTGATCATTTTCCAACTGCGAAATGTGTCGGCGAAACAAACTCCGAAAGGGAACAGTCAATCTACGGACAACTCCCTCGAAGATGATATTCGCAAGAAATTGATTGAGCTTCGCGTATTCCTCGAACGTGGTGTCCGTCCTTTGGAAGGACGATTGAAGTATCAGGTGGATAAGGTCATTAAGGCTGCAGAGGATGCGGAGCGGGCAGAGAAGGTTCAGCCGGTCAAGACCAAGAAAAGCCGCAAAGCCGCGACATCAGGCAGCGAAGCCTCATCGGATGAGGACGAAGATGCGAGCGGCAGCGAGGAGGAAGAGGACATTGATGAAATGGCGTACCGACCTAATGTTTCTGCCTTCTCCAGGGGAGTGGCCGAGCAGAAGAAGGCCCAACCCTCCAAGGGTGCCGTCGAAGGACCCGGGGATGGCATTTATCGTCCCCCGAGGATCATGCCAACTTCCTTGCCTACGACGGAACGTCGCGAACGCCAGGACCGCAGACCGATCCGATCCAACGTCATCGACGAATTTGTTAGCGCTGAAATGTCCTCCGCACCCATGGCTGAGCCCAGTATCGGCAGCACAATCATTGATGGTGGCCGAACGGTTAAGTCAAAGAAGGACCGAGAGCGCGAGGCAGAGCGTACCACCTACGAAGAGACCAACTTCGTCCGATTGCCGAAGGAGACTAAGAAGGAATTGGCCAAACGGGGTCGTGGAAAGGATACCACGTACGGTGGTGATGAATGGAAGGGGCTCAATGAGGGCGCAGATAACATTGAACGTCTCACCCGGAGAAGCAAAAGCAATGGAGCCGCACTCGAGAAGAGTCGGAAGCGAGTCCGCAACGAGGACGGGCAACGCGGTGATGGTGTTGGCATGGGTCAGATCTTCGACAAGCGACGAAAGAAGGTTGACAGCTGGAAGCGGTAAAAAGTGGTTGCAGCGGGCAACCTCCATGTTCAAAGGCGTTTCTTTCTGGAATTCAATCACTTTGGAGTTTACTTGATTACCCAAGGTCCATTTTGACCAATGCATACCTGTATCTAGATTCTACGACATACATTCGAGGATATAATTCCACCGGATCAATTTGGTCTAGGGCTGTGTATGTGTATGTGTATGTGTATGTGTATGTGTATGTGTATATGTATATTTTATACCTTACCGCCGGAATATAATGACTCGGCATGCCGATAAACACCGGCATCTGGCAAGCTCCTTCCGGAGTAGCAAAAATATGATGCTCGATATGGCCTCCACAGAGCATGTGGTATCGATCGAAAGAAATCACTTATTTAAGAAGAAGGTATTCAATTGGATAGCTTCCAACTTGCTGTGACTAGGCCCAAATGTAGTTCACATGTTAAACCCCGAGGATAGGCCCAGATGACGTCATTGTGTCCCTCAGGACCAACTCTCGATATCTTTCGTTTCTTTTCTTTCCAACACCGTTGAAGCTTTTTGATCACAATGGAAAACCCAGGTGCGTTGTCAATTCGATCTCATATATATTTATCTCCTGCTCATCCCTATAGTGGCCGATATACCAACCGTTATCCGGAGTCTGACACAGTCCACGCCGTCTTTACAAGAAACCGTCCTCAAGCGGTATTTCACCAACAATGCATCATTTGTTCATCCATTCTGCCGAGTGCCCAACTTTGAAGGTAGCAGATGGTGGGTCTCAAAGATATTCCAATGGTATAAGATCATGTCACCCCGGATCGAGTTAGAGATTCATTCAATTGGTACGGACTCCTCAAGGTCATGGACAGCATAATTTTGACAACAAACTCTGACCATCCTCCAGCATTTGATGAGGATAAGCTCAAGCTCTATGTGAATATGTCACAGATCTTTTCCATTTGGCTTGTTCCATTCCACGTTGCTCCGGTGACTCTTACTACGGTCTTGGACCTGACGTACGATTCGGACAAGAGCGATACTACGACCAATGGCGACCACAAGCTTTACTACATTTCTAAGCAAGAAGATCTGTATCAAACATCAGAGTTCGTCAAGTTCCTCATGCCGCATATCGGGTATTGGATTATTTTTGGTTGGCATCTCATTGCAACCCTTTTCTGTCTCCTGGGTGTGACTTTGCTATGGCCTATACTGTGGCTGGAAGAGCAGCATTATATCCCCGCTCACTTTTTGCGAGGGGGCAATTTGGCCTACGACATGGGGAAGAAGATTCCAGAAATCAAAGGGCAATAATGGGAGGAAATTTTCAATCTTCAGGTGGATATCGTTGAATTTAAGCGCTATGTCTTGATATACATACAATACATATGTTTTTTTGGCACTAGTCTTCCAGGCCATGATGACGAATAAAGTATCACGTTTCAATTATGATGACCTTCTTAACTTCCACTGTACATGCATCCCCCGTAACATTGGGCAAGTATCATATTAAGCCAGTCTACTGAGCTTTCTTTGACTTGCGTTGTTTTTTCAGCTCCCTGCGGAACGAGTTCTCTTGTTCCACGAACCTCAAGGGCAAGCCACGACCAATACCAAAGAACACGAACAACGCCCACTTCCAGCGGAACGGGTTGACGACAAGGACGAAGAAGTACCAGTAGATCAGTTCAGCATAGGTGAAGAAGTCAAATGCTCCCGTGGGTGCCAGACGCTTCATGAACCTAGTGAAGTCGATCCAGGTCTTCATCCACCCTTCAGTAGGTCTGGTCAATGGGTCGGTCAAGAACATAAGCAGGAATCGCGTGTATATTCCAATATGCATATTGCCCACTGTACCAATCGCATCGACGTAGGTGCTGTTGTTTGCGCAAATATCCGGGTACTTGGGTGGGAAGACTTGAAGATACCAACTAGGCGGACCGTAGGGTTCATCGAAACACTCATCGGGCAAAAAGGTCAGTGAAGGCCGTTTAAAACCAGTTGCCATGACGATAATATCTCCCTCAACCAATTTCTCGTGGCCAGGTCCTCCCTTAGGGACACCCTTGGATCGATAATTGAACATCACACCCTTCTCTTCCACAGAAACGATGTCACCCCGTAGCCAGTGAGCTTTGCCCTCGCGGATCTGGTTAAACAACTCGTCATTGGCCATCGGAGTTCCGGTAAAGATTCCTTTGTCTGACGGCGCAATGTCTTGAAGATCACGATAGAAAAACTTGCGCAGCAACCATTCGGGGATCCACGAGAGTGAGGTTTCCTGGCCGAAGATATTGCACGCTAGCAGAGACTGCACGAGTATGTTGCGGGGGATGATCCATTTATCGGAGCGAGAAAGAACGTCAATCTCGGCAGCTCCGTTCTTGACGGCGAACTCCAAAGCTTCAATGGCGCTAGCGCCGCCTCCCACAATGAGTACCTTTTTGCCTTTGGCGTTTTTGCCATCCAACTCAGAGGAGTGGTAGATTTGGCCCTTGAATCTTTCCTGGCTAGGCAGCGGTGGCATCTTAGGATCTCCACAAACGCCCACTGTGGCCAAGATGCCGTCGAAGCGGCCATACTGCTCTTCGTCATTGTTGATGATCCACTGGCCATTCTTGGTCTTTTTCACAGATTTGACTTTAGTCTCAAAGACCGTGCGTCTTTCCAGGTCATATCTCTTCCAGACATCAACGATTTGCTCTTTGATCTGCTGCTGGGTGGGATACGCGCTGTCGAACCGGACGGAAGGATGGAAACGGTACATGACGCTGTGGACTTGTAGTGCGGAGGTGGAATTGACTCTCTATAAGGGTATTAGTATAAGTGCTTTAACTAAAGGCAAAGTAGAACTGACACTCCAGATGCCTCCCAATCCCTGTTCTTTGGGTCTCGATTCGAACAATTGGACATCGAAGCCATTGCCAACGCAGTGGGCAGCCGATGACACACCGGTCAAGCCTGCGCCAATGACTGCGACTCTCTTTCTAGGAAGATTTGCATTCTGAGCGGTAGGGGGCGGGGGTATAGGCGAAAAGACGTAAACCAACACCGCTTGCATAGCCAAGTAGAGCCAGGTAAAGGTCTCTACGAATGGATGCCGGATGAAGGCCGAGAGCGCCGAGATAATGGACTCAGAACCCATGATTTTTGTTAAATGAGGAATTGGAACAATTAAGAAAGAAAAGAATCAACATTGAGAATATTTGTACTTCCAATTCCCTGTGACGTTACCTTTTACATGTGATATGGGTACAGTTAGATGACATCATAGGAGGAAACCTGTCTGGGAAGAGAGGAGACATCTAGCACGTACTATAACATATGATATTATACTATAATTATACTATAACATCATCTATGGACTTGCTTGATTGACTCTAAAGGTCTCCAAGGAAGTTTCATGTGAAATTGCTGCCCGTTCGACCAATATCGACTTTAACAAGGTGTGATTTACAATATTTACAATATCGTACTGGGTACATACATAGTGCACCTATAATTTTGACAGGAATCAAAAACATAGCATATGTTGTATGTACTTTTATAAGTAATCCAGAGGGACTTGTGTGATCGTAAGACGATATTCGAATATCCCCTCTCCGAGGGCTATATACATCATCCGTTTGGGATACCTACGCCTATTAAATGACAAGATAATCATTATCTGTGATTCAAACCATATCAATCACATTCAAGAGTACATGATAATACTACCTATGACCTATAAATTGCATGGACATAATACACCATCTTTATGTTGCAAGGGTGCATATTGTACGCTTATACTAGAGTATTACTCTATAGATATGTAGATATATACAATCTGAGTGAAGTGCTTACTTCTAGACACCAACCCATTTGAACTATACCAGAACTATCATTAACAGTGATCCATTGATTTCATCTTATCAAAACACTCAATGACCTAGCATAATTGAATGTAATTGAAAATTGAATCGACTCCCGCTCCTGGACATCCATGCATGTCTATACAAAGGGCGGTGACGGGTTCTGCCATGCCGTCAATAGATGAGCTCCTCGGTTTGGTTTCTTTGACCGTTAAGAATCTTTGAAAACACAATGATCGTTCAATTAAATTAATACTTCTGGAGATACCAGCCAATCGAGCATTTCGCTCTTTCAACATGGGTCAAACTCCCGTCCTCGACCAATTCCTCGGCAGTTTGCAGGAATTGGTCCAGAACCGCGATGGTGCCAAAGTCCAGGACTTTCTTCAGCTCGAGCCGCCGCTTTCTGACATTTACCAGCGCATGGTCAGTGAACTACGGCAGTACTATGCCCCGGGCTCCAAGGCTGACACCGAACTTCTTCAACGATGCGAGCCTCTCGTGCCGCGATCCAAGGGTGGCTCATGGACGGCGTTCCCGACTTTCGTCAAGCTCTACCTGATCTTTCTACGCGATATGAACACCGATAACCTATTGGAAACATACAACCAGTTGAAGGCGCTGCTCAAGTAAGTTTTGCTGCCCCCCCGGTGGAGGATTCTGAATGCACTCTCTGTTCCCCGGACGAGGATCCTACTCATATCTTCGAGCTTGAAAGCTGACTCAACCTTCTCATCAACTGCAGTCAATGTGTGCTCGCCCTCGGAGATAGTCAAATGGGTGTCGTCGTTCTTCCTACAGTTCTCTACTTGTCGAAGGTGCTGGCAAAATTAGCAATGGGCCTCGATCGTCGACCGGACCTGATCGCGCATATTCGACGAATGGAAGGTCTGGCGGCTCAGGACGAGAGCATCGAGAAAGTGACCTTGGTGGAAAAATCGGCCAATGTGGTGCGCGAAGCCTTCATCAAGTGCCTCACTGATCGGACCGGCACTCCCGGCCCTACTGGTAAGCCGGAGGGCAAGCGCATCGGTATCTATCTCATGGCTAATCTCTGCCTGAAACTGCTGTTCCAGGTACGGAGGCTCTATCACTGACTATCTCACCCTCTTTCAGATCTTGATTCTGACGAAATATAGTGCGGCAAACTACGCAACGCCGAGCAGATGTTTGCAAGTATCAGCGCCCAATCACCCCCCCTTGGCCTACTTCCCAGCTTCACAGCGTGTAACCTACCTCTACTACCTCGGGCGCTACCTTTTCGCCAATAACCTCTTTTCCCCCGCCCGCCTCGCTTTACAGGCCGCCTACGACCAATGCCACCGCCAAGCCATAAGCCAACGACGCTTGATCCTCTCATACCTCATTCCGTGTAACATTATCTTGGGCCGATTCCCGTCCCAGGCACTTCTCCAACGACCAGAAGCACAAGGGTTAGCAGAACACTTCCAGCCACTGTGTCGATTGATTGTCCGAGGAGACTACCTGGCTTTCCGGCAACATCTCTTCTTGGGCTCGCCGACCGCGCAATGGTTTGCACGCAAAGGAATTCTGTTTACTCTCCGAAATCGATGCGAGACTCTGGTTTGGCGATCTTTTGCACGCAAGGTTTTCATGTACGGAGGTTCCTATGGAGGTCCGCAGGCGCAGGCGCAGAAGGGACCTCCACCAGTCCTCAACCTTAAAAAGCTCGTTGTGGCTATACGATGGCTACAGACACAACACGCATCATCCGGAACTGGCACCACGAGTACTATGGCAGCCTCCAACCTCTATGGGTCACAAGTCGTTTCCGAACCCACAGATCTCGACTACGCCCGCCTGGAAGGAGCAGATGGAAGGGCTAGCCCCGCCACCGATCGAGAGATACTAGGAAAATATGGGGATTTTTTGGCGCCGGACGGATTTTACACCGAAGAAGGGCGACCACAACCTAATCTACCGGGTCAATTGGTCGATGGAGAGCCAGAAGAGAACTATGGCGATTACGAACTGAATCCATATGCGTATGACTTCGACGACAGGATAGAAACAGACGCATCCATGATGCAAGAGATTGAATCGATTTTTGCATCGTTGATTACACAAGGGCTGATGGGTGGCTACCTTCTCCATCGTGAGCCTCGATTCGCCGTTCCCGGTGCCAAAATCAAAGGAATTTTGCCCACAGGATTCCCCAATGTCTGGCAGACCATTTCTGCACGGGAGAGTCATGATTCCAGTGTTCCAGGTTGGGTACAGCCACGGGCGCCTACAATAGTGGGAGCAGCTGGAGGTGGTAGGGTGGTCAATCTCGCAGGAGCACGCCCTGTTGGCCTACAATAGGCTTGGAATTTTCTACTCTACTTCTATTCTGTTTCTGTTTGTCTTTCTTCTTTCTCATGTTGATGATACCGATGTACAGTTCTGAATTTGATTTCGTACAAATCCTACTAGTTCATGTCTTTCATGTCAGCCAGGGCTCCAAATGCGGCGACCTCGGGCTGGGGATTCTCTCATTCCATTCCCCTTGCTTGGCATATTACATCTTCTGGCTTTTGCTTATATTTCTGTATCTCCCTTTTTTTCATTTTCATATCTATAATGGATCATACTGCAGATGTGCAAGAGATCTCAGCACGGGTAGCGGACTTCCACAGTCGCCAGCAACCATTCCGTATATATCATGGCGCTACCAACAGTACTCGGCCCTCCAACCGATCTCTCTCCAACACGGTCAGCACAGAACCTCTCACTCGCATCCTCGAGATCGATACCGACAGATATACAGCTATAGTTGAGCCCAATGTCTCGATGGGTGCTCTGGTGGCTGCCACCATGGTCCATGGGTTGGTCCCTTTGGTGGTTGTCGAGTTCCCCAACATCTCGGTTGGGGGCGGATTCTCCGGGACGTCGGGCGAGAGTAGCTCTTTCCGCGAGGGGTTCTTCGATCATACTGTCAATTGGATTGAAATGGTCCTGGCAGATGGTCAGGTGGTGAAGGCATACAATGACCGCGTCAAGACGGGTTCGGAACTGGCGGATAACCGCTCGGACTTGTTCTGGGGCGCCGCATCTTCCTTTGGGACCTTGGGAGTGGTCACTCTATTGGAGATTCGATTGAAAAAGTCGCAGCCATTGGTTGAACTGAAATACTATGTCAATTCCAATATGAAGGACGCGGTGCGTGCCTTTGAAGAGGCTAGCGCTGATCCAAGCACTGAATACCTGGACGGAATCGTCTATGCACGGAACAAGATCGTCGTTTGTGCTGGTCGACAAGTTGAACAAACTTCTAACGTAAAGCCTCAACGCTTTACTCGTCGACAGGACGATTGGTTCTATTTGCACGTCGAACGAATTGCTCAATCCAAGATCTCCAAGATCTCCGACGGAGAGAGCTCACCTCACATGGATGCAGTGGACTACATTCCTCTCACGGACTACCTGTTCCGTTATGATCGAGGTGGTTTTTGGGTTGCCCGTTACGCCTTTCGCTACTTCTGTGTTCCATTCACCTCTCTGACACGCTGGCTTCTTAACCGATTCATGCACACCAAGGTGATGTATCATGCTCTGCACGTTAGTGGGCTTGCGCGTCGATATATCATCCAAGATGTCGGTGTACCAATATCCACTGCTGCCGAGTTCCTGGACTGGCTGGACCGACCTGACAACTTTGGCCAATATCCGCTTTGGCTCTGTCCGCTACCACCAGGAAGTGCCGGTGGGTTGGAAGGAGATCCGGCGGATGGCAAGGGAGTTAACACACGACTCCTCAATTTTGGGATCTGGGGCCCGGCCGCTACCACGGATGAGGCCGGTTTCGTGGCTCAAAATCGACAGCTTGAACACAAGGTCCACAGTCTTGGAGGAAAGAAGTGGCTATATGCACATACTTACTATACAGAGGACGAATTCTGGTCCATCTATAACAAGCCCGGTTATGATTCCTTACGGGCAAGATACCACGCGCAGCATCTTCCATCCCTGTATGAAAAGGTCCGAGTGCGTGAATCTGATCTCCCTGGTCCACATCGTGGAGAGTTCGAGAATGGCTGGAAGGGATCGGTCAAACGTGCCCTGTGGGACGTCTGGCCATTTTGTGGTCTTTACGGGGTCTATAAGGCTTGGAGAGGAGGAGACTATCTGTTGCAAAAAGAAATTCCCAAGAAGAAGGCCGATTGAATAGGATAGTTCGAAGATATTCGGGGTATCGATGCATTCCGTTCAGCCAGAAACACCAGGTCATCCAGCGCATATGCATGATGCAATAGAGAACAGCAAATATGACAAGAGTATAAGAAAATCCCTAACAGAAGAAAGCCCGAAACATGAACCCGTAGGGGAAAACAAAGGAAAAGACGGCAGAGGAGCATGGCTACTCTACCACAATGCGTCCTTCCAACCGAGGAGAGATTCCCGATGTCCAGGCCGGAGTGAATTCCCCTTCGCCGTTCATAGTATTCAACCTTGTGCATTGCAGACCTGCGTGCCGCATCCACTTTCGGACAACTCGCCGCGCAACTTGTAGACGATGCTCCTCTTCAGCGGATGATTTCGCTGGCTGAGTGACGTAATTAGTGATTGGCCCAGAGGATGTGAGGATATCTGGATCCTCATCCGAGTCCGAGTCCATGGCATTGCCATTCGCCTCGTCCCCGGTGATAATGTCGACCTGTTCGACTTCTTCGGGAAATCGACCATAGTAGTATGCTGACCGGGTTGTGCGTCGGGGATTAGGCTGCGGGTTCACCCTATCGCTTGCGTTTTTCTCGTCGTTTTTGAGGGACGCTGGCTTCAGCCAGCCTTCACCGTGCAGATTGCGATGTACAATACCCCAGTGGCGGCCTAAACTGGCACTCCAACGGTTCCATTTCCCGAGTACTTTGAGACTTAGGAAATATTGCCGTAGGATTGTACTGATGAGCACACCGTTTTCCTCAGAGACAAGCTCCTCCACATCACCTCCTTCCGCCTGGATAAGCAATGAGGCGAACCCGTCTTTTCCTCGGGCCATATAGCCGCGTGTGGCGAGAAGATAGTCACGCTCTAAGTCAATGGGCTCATCGCCAATACGAGCGAATGTAATGCGCGACCCGGATGGTGCGTCCAATTTAAACCCGTAGTTGATATTGGATACCTGCAAGAATCGGCCCTCGAGCGCGGGGAGCTGACTGACCCCATTTTCGAGTGCAGCCAGCAATGCATGGCCGCGAACGCGCAGCAATACCACAGGGTCCTCGAAAGGGAAGCAATTCAGCAGATCCTTCAGTTTCAGTATGCCGGGCGGGTATATTTGGTCGCCGCGAATTGTGCCACCCGCCATCATGGCACAATCGGCCGCATAATAGAAGCGCATCAGATCGCAAACAAAATTCCCCAAATTAGATTCACGCTGTCGCACAGTAGAAAACCGGCCATCGAGCGGGCTGACTGTAAATCCAATTGGCTTGTCTAGTTTGGCCTTGAGGCTGGAAGTGAGCCGGGCCACCATTGCCACTGTGTCAGGGTCTTCGGGAATTGAGCGAACAACATCCCGTCGCATTATGTTGAAGTCCCAACCAGGCAAACCATCTCGTTTGCGGAAAGCTTCGATGTAACTCAATTGTTTGAAGTCAGTGCCTGACCGCATCACATGAATTCCATTGACAACAGCATGGCCATAAAAGTGATCATGACCCCCGAGAATAATGTCCACAAGATCGGGTGACAGGTTGTTAGCCAGTTTAAAGTCATTCGGTTCACGTTGGTGCGTGACAGCGACTACGAGGTCTGCTCCCTCATCTCGAAGCTGTTTCGCAAGAACCCGGGCCGTTTGAGATGCGGATTTGTAGATCAGATCAGGCGGAAGAGAGTTGATTGTGCCGAGCCTGGGGTAGGGCCGAGTAAGCAAAGGAATAACAATGGAAAAGCGTAAAAGCACTAAAATATGTGTTCCAGGGCCGCATACCATTCTCGTTCTCCAAGACCCAATACGCCAATCTTGAGCCCATTGGAAGAGATCAACATGCGAGACTTCCCGCTGTCAGCTATTGGGGTATCCTCCCCTAGTGCGGGGTCAAGAACGTTTGCTAAAAGCCAAGGAAAGTGACATTGGCTGGCCAAATGGCGGAATTGGACGACTCCAAAATCGAGATCATGATTCTAGACCCTTAGATTAGCGGGGACCATATTTCTGGTGGGCAGGTTGCCATACTCACACCCACACACGCTACATCGGTGCCCACTGTGTTGAGGAATGGTACCATATGCCTGCCCTTTGTGATTGTACTTTCGATACTCGGGTTGAAAGCATCGCCGGAGAAGAAGGTCAGAATATCGGGCTGACCAGCGAACTGTGGGTGATGACGGTAGTGATTCACGAGGGATTGAAACCGAGACACCCCGCCGACAGGCTCAGCAGAGCCAGATCTATATAAGATGATTTAATATCATCCCATATTGCAGTTTATGAAGCCAGGGAGAGAAAGAGAGGGGAAGCATACTCGACGTGGTAGACATCATTATAGTGGATTAGCCGTAGATCCGGAGATCCAGTTCGGTCAGAGGAATAAGTGACGGAGAGACCGTCTGTTTCGATGTTTGACATGGAAGTCGCAATGTTATGGAAAAGGTACGAAGATATACTTGAAAGGAAGAGACACAGGGAGAGAAGAGAGAGAAGAGAAGAGATCGTGAGAGGAGAAGAGCAAAAGAGGCGCAGAGACAAACATGAGGGGGAAGCCGCGGCATTGGTGCCTGGTTGATGCCTTGATGCCTGAAGGTTGGGGTGTCATAGTAATATTTCAATATAAACTTGGATAAAAGCAAGAAAAAGAAAAAGAAAAAAAAAGACCACGCCATGCAAGAGGTATCCTAAAACTCAATAAGAGAATGATTCACAGCTTCTGTTCCGTCACCGTCCATCGCCGCTTCGTTCCACCCTCACGATCCCCCAACGGCTGAGCACTCCCCCATAAACCACGCTGCGATAGTGTCCGTTGTGGTAACTGCTTCGTCCAGGCAAGATCTGAAGACTTATCAGACCTATCAGAGAGTTCGGAATCTTGACTGACCGGCCGATCACCGAAGTTCGGCACGAGGTTGTCATCCGCTTTATCAGTGGGCGACGAGATCGAGTTCCAAAGCCCAGAGGCACCTTGAGAAGTAGTTGAACCGGTTGACGGCCGCATTGCCAGTGTCCATGGCCCAGAGCTAGTACTATGTGGCCCGTTTGTTGACGTTTCTTGGAGGAGCGATGGGCGAGCGCCAAGACGATTCCGATAGGAAGGGACCGGAGGCGGTGAAAGTACAGGGACAGAGGGAGATGACAGCGAGCTGAGCTGTGAGGGGTTTATTCCCGGGCGCAGATGATCTGTCGACGCCACAAGCTGCAAGGAGTATTCCCGTGACACCGATTGGTTGTCAGGGCCCGGAGATTTAGGCGTGTGACCCATGTCATGCGCGGGTCTATTGACACGGTTGCGTCGCACAGCCATAGTGAGTGAAGCTGTGTTAATATCGACCAAGACCGAGTGCCCGTTCAACGAACTGATCAAAGCATTGCAATCCGCGCCATGTGTGATGATAACGAGGACCGTTTGCGCATTACAGTCACTTACCTCATTGGACTCTGCTGTAGAACCGGGTTCAGACAGATCCTGTTCCCGATACCAATTGATCATGTGCTGAAATCCATCATGTACTCGTTCGTGCATGGTACTCCATTCCTCACCGAACTCGCCCCCTGTGCCCCAATAAGGCGTGCGCATACTGTCCCACTGGTAGTCGATCCTCGTACATGCGTTCCGTGCATGAGCAACATAGCCTGTAGGAATGGGGTCCGATGCGGAAACGGCATAGCTGGGAGTTGGGGGTACATAATATGCGTCTAGAGTAGGCGGCAGATTGGTTTCTAGGCGACCGAGAGACTTCTTTGCATGTTTGGCGATAGGGTTTTGGAGAGTGTCGTGGGTGTTGGCACGCTGGCGTTGGGATGTTGAGGAGTGCAAGCGGTCTTCAGCATCCGGTGAAGTAGGATGTGACTGGCTGCGCCAACCGCCAGGAAAGTGGCCTGACAACGCCCTTGTCAAACCATTGGTGGCTGGGATGATTTCAGCACGACGGAGTAATTCCCCTTTGGCAGACGCCACCATTCTGTCCGAGCCCGGTGGGGGCGTGATCTGGTCATAGTAGTCGGGTGATAGCCATTCGCCCAGAAATGCGTCGACGCGAAGGAGACATCGCTGGTCAGGGGTGGATGAAACGGTGGGGACAGTGGGAGCTGAACTAGCTCCTTCGGATGCTTCTGCGCCTGAGGCTTGGTGGATACCAGCACTGACCCCTATCGCAGTTTGCAGACATCGAAGGTAAGGAGAGGTATGAACAATGACGTTATATCGGTGCAACAGATCCGAAGATGCGGGGGTGGGGTTTGCCTGTTTATCCGAGGTGGGATGATGGCTGTGCGGACTCTCTGGATCTTCCCCAGTGAACTGCCGGGCCCTTAGGAGACTTCCTATACGTACACCAAGTGCCCGAGACTGTATCCATCCACCGTAGGAAAGAGGTGGATCGAATGGGCTCGGAGAGGTTAAGTGCCAATCTTTGTCTGCAGCATCGAGGCGGGCGCCATGTCTAGAAGGCTAGTGAGCAGCGGAAGCAGCGTAATGAAAGTAGTTACTGACCTGGCGATAAACACAATAGGGGGTGAGTTTTTCATGGAGGTCAATATATGTCCTTGGATGCCTGGTCACTGTTGTTTTGTTCTTTTTTCCTTGGTTCGCGGGGAAGATGCAGCGTTAACGCCGTCTCCGGGTTTAATGAAAGTAGGTGGAAATGTTTTTAGAAAAGCCCTATGGCTGGTCAACCGGGTATTGTGACAAACATAGTTGAGACTCGCAATGAAAAGAGAACGCAAAAAGAAAAGCGAAGAGAGCGAAAGTCGAAAAGAACTAGCTGGGCTAGAGCTGCAGGTCCCCGGCATGTGATGCTTACTAACAGCCCCTCATCGCCCGGCTGGGCACCCATGGAGGCCCTTGACAAAGGGTACTAACAAAGAGCAGTAGTTAGTACAAGGTCATATTTCCTTTGGAAATACCCTGGGAAAAGCAGAGATTAAAAATATATGGATCACCATTGGCCATATTGGTATGCGGCACGTCTGGACCAAGCGGGATACCGATATTCAAACGGTTCATAGTTCTATAGATGCGCAACTCGAGGAACTGCGATAAACAAGACCAGTTGGTGAGGATGACTACTATTATGTGTAAGGCCGTGTTAGGGTCTAGCCATAATCTCGACGATACACCGGAAATCCCTTTCAAAAAGAAACTTGATGTGTGCAAAAGATGATATAGCCCCCTCCGTTGATCCCCTAAACGCCTCAGTCAGTATAACATCTATGTAAGTACCAGTAGGCTCCTAATTGTAAACATCATCCAAGTAAATAGGACTCATTTGCACAATACATATTTTTTATACTACCTAAGTCTCTTACGGGTTAAAGGGGAAAAATTCAATGTTATGCTCATGTAATCCTATATACATATTATCATGGTAGCAGATAAACTGGCCAGTTCGTTTTCTATGGATCGACAGTTAGAATAGTGCTGGGTATGGTGCTGGGTAATGGTGCTGGGTAATGGTGCTGGGTAATGGTGCTGGGTAATGGTGCTGGGTAATGGTGCTGGGTAATGGTGCTGGGTAATGGTGCTGGGTATAGTACTGAGTATAGTGCTAAGCATAGTGCTAACTTTTAGGTAGACGGGGGTCGATCTAGGCTAGGGAGGTCCTATAGTAATCCCCTATATATATAGTTGACTATCCGGTGCCCACACAGTATGTAGGTGTTGGTGACCTGCCACGACTAATGTATCATCTGGCTCTTTCTCGACAAATCCCATAAGTTATCTTCTAGTTACTCTACTTGGTTTACCCATCTCCTCTTCATAGGACGCAAGCGGAAAGTCTCTAGGTCCATGTCCATGTCCATGTCAATCAAGGGATATGAGGGCAGGTGGAATGCAGATGTCACTGCGGAGTAAGCATGGGAGAGACATTCTTCACACATTCCATTGACCTTAGATTCCTGATTGCAGACGTCATAAGATATATGTTGTATACGGAGTAGTGTATAGACAAAGCCTGTTTCCCGACCTTATACGACCAGAGTAGGGCTTGTGATTCACTCCCTCCTTACCACCATATTCTCTGACATATCACTTTCATTTGTATTCATCCAAGATTGAAACGGAAAGTTAGTCACAATATTGAGGATTTGAGATTTAGTTAAAGGCATTTCACCTTCCACGTGCCGTTTTCACGGTCGTTCTCCTCCATCCAGCCGAGTTTTTCCACCTCAACACAGGCTTGCGCAAGTGGTGTACAAGCTTGAATATAATTGATCGCCCTCTCTCTACCATGCGTCTGCAAGTAATTTGCACCCTATTCATGGGAACTGTGATTGCCATTCCCTATGGTCTGGAAGTAAGTCTCTGTTGTCCAAGGTTATATCCAATGTTGATCTCACTGACTGTCCTGCAGTACAAACATGTATGACTATTAAACCTCAAACATTTATTCCACGGTCTAACACGTCTTTTAGGATGCGCAGCAGCCCACAACTTTGTCCACATTCATACCGATAAAAAGAGCGACTACAACTGCCCTTACACCTCCATCCCACTCCTTCGGTGCCCAAGGGAGAATGTTGCCGTATGGATACCAACACCTTACATTTTGAAAGTATAAGCTAACATCGAAACAGATTTTGAATGGGATAACACGGGACCTCATTTCCGATGCCGAAAAGTAAAGAAAAAGAGATAACTATACAGAAACTCGGACATTATGTATACATAATAGATGTCTAGATGTGCATATTCCCTACAACAATTCGGCAATCGCTTTTACCCCAAGTGGACATAGCCGGGCCGGAATGAGTAGCCGACCGGGGCCGACTTCGGGGCCGTTATCTGATCTTCTATACTCCACAGGTTACTTTATTACTGCTTTCCTTTTTCCTTTTACTCTTTTCGCTTCATATCCGTAAGGACAATTGCTAAGATGGCAAACAACATTCCCCATCCTTCCCTATGTGTCACCACGACAGATTTCGAGAAGGTCGCAAAGAATGTCCTCCCGGAGAAGTCATGGGTTTATGCATCAAGCTCAGCTGCTACCGGCCTGTCAATGACGACCAATCTTGATGACTGGTCTCTGATAAACTTCCGCCCTCGAATTTTGAGGAGCGTTGACTCAATGGACACCCGAAGGAACATCTTGGGACACACCTCTCAGTTTCCTTTCTTCGTATCGGCTATGGGTACACTGGGCAGCTCCCACCCTGGCGCTGAACCATTGCTAGTGAGAGGAGCAACCCGTAAAGGCTTGCACACCATGATCAGTACGGCATCTACAAAGCCCCTCGAAGAGATCATGGATGCTCATCTGGATGAGCAACGGCTTCTCGGCAATAAAAGCCCTTCGAACTTGTCATTCCAGCTCTACGTGCCTGTGGATCGGACAAGGGCCAAGTCACTCATCCGAAGAGTCAAGACAGCCGGATATCAAAGCCTGTGGGTCACAGTGGACACGTCAACCCTAGGAAAGCGTACTGCCGATCGTTACCTCCAAGCACGAGAAAATCTCGACGCTGGTGTTGCTGAAAATGCAAGAGACATTCACAGTGAGAACGACTTTGCGCCAGCGTTCGGAGGTCGGCAGGTTCCCGGTTCGGTAGATGGTGGTCTCACTTGGGAGGATTTGGATTGGATTTCGTCAGAGTGGGGTGGGCCAATGGTTCTCAAGGGGATTCAAAGCGTTGAGGACGTGAAGCTGGCTGTCCAACACGGTGTACAGGGAATTCTGTTGAGCAACCATGGAGGCAGGCAGATTCATTCCGCTCCAAGCTCATTGATGACGCTTTTGGAGATTCGCACGTACTACCCGGAGGCCTTCGACAAGCTCCAGGTGTTTGTTGACGGAGGTCTTCGCGATGGAGCAGATGTCCTCAAGGCGTTGTGTCTCGGAGCAACCGCGGTTGGAGTCGTCCGGCCTTACTACTACGCCCTCGCGGCATATGGCGCTGAAGGAGTGGAAAGGTGTACAGACAGTAAGTCAGGACTGGTGTTCAAGTCAATTTAAGCTAACACACTCGCAGTCATCACAGAGGAACTTGAGATCACCATGAAGATGCTTGGAGTCTCTTCTCTAGACCAACTGGGCCCAGATATGGTAAACACCAGCCGACTAGCGAATGAAATGTGGCGACCAGCATTTGGAAATTCCAAGCTGTGAAAGAGAAAATTTGCGGATTTATTCACGAGGCCTAGAAGGATCATTGTATCTCCACCTGTGTATTTAATTAATATTCGTATACTAGAAATGTCATGCTCGCTATACAACCCATTCACACAGCGCCCCAGCCACCACCACCGGGAGTGTTGATGACAACACGATCGTGAGTCTTCATCGAGACAGTGTTTTTGCCGCCGATGTTAACACGGCGCTCATTGCCAGTGTCAGGATCCCGCGTGATCCACAGGTTGAATCCGGTCTGTGCATCCTGGCCACCCTCGAGCCCGTAAGGCCGATGGACACGGCGCTCAGACAGAATGGAACATTGAATTGGTGAAAGGAATTCGATGTCGCGAATTACTCCCTCACCACCGGGGTTCTTGCCCTGACCGCCAGAACCTCCACGTAGGGTAAACTGGCGGAGCATCGTCGGATAGCGCTTTTCCAGGATCTCAGGATCGGTGATCCGCGTGTTGGTCATGTGAACATGTATACCAGACTCGCCTTTCCAAGTTGGACCAGCACCACTGCCGCCCGCAATAGTCTCGTAATATCCAAATCCAGGCGTGATAACAGCACCGGTGGTCGGATCAAGCTTGGCGTCTGTACCGAAGGTCAGGTTGTTACAGCAGCCTTGAGACGCGGCACAAGCCTGGAAGGCTTTGAACACGACGTCAGTGATACGCTGTGAGGTCACGACATTGCCACCCACGACGGCAGCAGTCTTGCTCGGCGATAAAATACTGGACGATGGGACACGGATGTCAATTGGCGCCAAGCATCCCTGGTTCAGTGGCACATCTGCATTGATCATACAGCGCAGACAGTAGATGATGGCTGAGTGAGTGATAGCAATAGGAGCGTTCCAGCTACCATACACCTCAGGGCCTGTGCCCTCAAAGTCAAAGACAGCTGATCCATTGGTACCATCGATAGTGACCTTCAATCTAATGGGGGTGCCATCATCCATATAGTCCACTGACTCTAATGGCTGGCCATTGAATTTCTGATATAGCTCTTTGAGAAGACTACGTACAGCAGATTCGGCCGTCGCCTGGATGGCGTACATGTACCTTTGCACGGTCTGCGTTCCATATTCGTTGAACAGAGTCTGGATCAGGTTGATTCCACGAGTGTTGGCGGCAATCTGCGCCTTCAGATCGGACAAGTTGTCGCTGAGGCAGCGTGCTCCAGCGCAGCCGGGATATTGCGAGGGCTTCGTGACCAGCAACTCGATCAAACGTGCCTCATCCAAGATACCATCGCTGACAATCTTATCGCCTTCGATGGCAGCGCCTTCTTGCCATAGCTCGGTGGATTTAGGAGGCATTGATCCAGGTAAGATACCACCAATATCAGCGTGATGTCCGCGGGAAGCCACGTAAAACATGATCTCGGAGCCGCCAGGTCGGTCAAAGACCGGTGTAATAACCTATAGACGTATCAGTATTTGACGAGAGTATTCAGTGTGAAAATTACTTACTGTAATATCAGGTAGATGGGTGCCTCCGCAACTAGGGTGATTGGCTACCAGAACATCACCGTCCTTCAAGTTGCCTAGCCACTTTTCATGCTGATAACGCACGGCAAATTGCATCGATCCAAGATGAACCGGAACATGGGGCGCATTAGCCACCAAACCTCCATCGGGGGAGAATAGAGCACAGGAAAAATCCAGCCGCTCCTTGATGTTAGTTGAAACGGAGGTCTTCTGTAGCGTACGACCCATCTGCTCAGCGATGGACATGAACCGATGCCCAAAGATAGTAAGCCTGATAGGGTCAATTTCCGATGGTAGAGCGCTTCCGGAAGAGGTTGGTTCGTTATTGAGATCGATGACAATGCAGGTGTCGAGTAGGTTCGCCACTGCATTGGGAGCCACCACAATTGTTTGAGTTTGATCAATAATGACAGCCGGACCATGAATGCGGGAATTCCTCTCCAATTCGCCTAGAAGGTAAACTGGTGTATCGACCCGACTCGCCTGGCCAAAGTAGGCTGAAGTGGTGTTGTTTGGAGCCGTCGCGACATCTCGCATATTGGCCTCTTTCAGTTGGACTAAAGGACTTTGCTCGGTCCGCACCTTGGACGAGGCAATAGTTCGCACTCGGACGTCGTCAACAAGAACAGGTCGGTCAGAGTTGAAGTTGAATTCGCGGCGATGACGAATGCGGAATTCTTCTAGGAAGTCTCCCGAGCTTTCGGGCTTTCGGATCATCAGACTAGTGTCAGAACCTTCGTAGCGCATGTTCAAGTATTGCTCATGGCGCACTTGAGTGGAAGGAAAGCCTTGTGATTCCATGTCCTTGGTTGCTGATGCTGATAAGTGATCGAGGTGTTGAAGAAGCGCAGGTTGTGAGGACAGGTAGGTTGAGGAAACAGGTTCCTGCGACTCTTTAACAACCTCTGCTAGAGCAAGGCCGTATGCCGAGAGAACGGAGGAATATTTGTGGATAATGATGCGGGTGATTCCGAGCGTTTTCGCCACTGAGCATGCGTGCTGGCCACCAGCACCTCCAAAGCATGCCAAATGATGAGATGCGGTCTCGAAGCCACGAGCCTCCGTGAGGTTACGGATTGGCCGGGACATAGACTCATCTGCAACATTAAGGAAGCCAAGTGCGACTTCCTCTGGGGAAAACTCTGACTGGCCTTGCTGTTTGCGTTCAATATTGATTTTTTGTGTGAGTTCATTGAAAAGGCGTGCAGTCGTCTCTGTGTCTAGAGCTTCGTTCTCATGCGGGCCGAAGATCTTCGGGAAGTACTCTGGCAGAAGGCGGCCTAGGAATAGGTTGGCGTCTGTCACTGTAAGTGGGCCCCCCCTTTCGGTAGCATGCCGGACCTGGATGAGCACTTGCAGACTCAGGCCCAACATAGAACAAGCCATTACGCCAAGTAAGGATGGAACCACCGCCAGCAGCAACGGTATTGATATCGAGTTGTGGGGATTGGATCATCACGCCTGCAACCTTAGATGCGAACACATGCTCAAGGTGGCCATCAAATCTGGAGACATCTGTGCTGGTGCCACCCATGTCGAAACCAATAACGGGAGTCTTCTCAGTGGGATCCCAGCTAGTGGCTGCAAAGCCGACCACGCCAGCTGCGGGGCCGGACAAAATCGCTTTCAGCCCACTGAATTTGCGGAAATCGACCAGTCCACCATCTGATTGCATAAACTCAAATCGGCAGTCCTGCTGACTTTCCAACCCACCTTCAAAGCTGGAAGAGATGGAGTCAATATATGTCTTGATAACAGGGGTGAGGTAGGCATCGGCGGCAGCCGACATGCCCCGAGGCACGATCTTGATCATAGGTTGAAGTTTTGAAGAAAGGGTAACCGAGAATCCCATCTCTTGAGCGAGCTCACCGATTTGACGCTCGTGCTCAGGATATGCGTAGGAATGCAACAGCGCCACAGAGATTGACAGGATTCCTTGCTCCTTCAGCCGTTGGAGCTCTGCCTTCACCTGAACGAGGTCTAGTTCTTGCACCACACGGAATTTCTCGCCGGTGATTCCCTCTACCATCCGGCACTCGGAGAAGCAATCACTGTCGGCAGAAGGGTGGCAGGACAGGACACGTTCGTTGACTTCGACGACACTTTCCGGGAGCACTCCGGGGCGAGCCATTGATAAGTCAAAAATGGCCGGGCGAGATTGGTCGCCAATTTTTAATAAATCTCGAAACCCCTTGGTTGTGAAGAGTACTGAACGAGCTCCCTTGCGCTCGAGCAAAGCATTGGTTGCAACGGTTGTGCCCATGCGTAGGCAACCAATGCGGTCGAGTTTCAATGGTTGGCCTCGTGGGTGTGGCTCCCCGGTGACCAGCTCCAAGATCTGACGAATGCCCTCAGTTGGGGCATCTTGATAATGAGAAGGATCAACAGAGAGAAGCTTCAATATAATGTCGGGACGGCCAGGTTGAATCGCGTGGACATCTGTAAATGTGCCGCCGCGATCGATAGAGATGGTGATCTTTCCCGAGTCAGACATTGCGACTAGTATGAGTTGGGAAGATGTGAGCTGGGTTCAAGAAAGGAAAAGGAGAGGACAACAGATAAAGATGGTCAGAAGGGAACCGTACTCATTTATGCCAGAGCTCGTCCCGATATCACGGCACATCTCCAATGATCATCGCGCTGTTACCCATTAGATGCATGTCACGTGTCGGGCCGATGGCTACTATTTCGGCTTCCTCGGGCCGACATCTCCATAGCTTGATAAGCTGCGGGGATTAGATTGAGGATGGAGGGGAAGATAGGAGCTCATGTGTTTAGGAATCAGGATATAAATGAAATGCAGGAACTGAATGGAGAAACTGTGCAAGCTAGATTTCTATGAAATGGGATGGATGGGGGAGAGAGAAGGAGAGAGAGTGAGAAGGAAGAGAGAGAGGGCTATTTATAGCTATGGCGATAGCAAAACTGAAGTTGTAGCAAACAGGTGCTGTCGCCTACGATGTCTGACATTCAACAAGGAATGACTCGTTTTGCCAGCAAAATAGAATGAACTTATAGGTTAAATGTGAAACATGATTATCCATTAGAAGAAGACGATATTCCCCCTTTTTAATACGGAAGACCGTGAATTCATCGAAGATCTGAAACCATACGAAGCTAACGATTTCGTCAGTCCAACCATTTGGTGTTGGAACGATCGTATAATCTTCTAGTAGATTAGTGTCGATAAACCAGCTTTCCATATGACATTGGCCCTTCACTAAGAACTATAGCGGCATAAACCACCAATTGGTAGAGACACATTCAATACCGGTACACAAAAATGGGCTTGCGGAAGCCTAGTCTCATCCTAAGTCCATCATACAGTCACAGGTCTTAGGAAGGAATGCGATCGTATATCAATTCAAGTTCTCAATTTTCGCATTTCGATCTTCTCTCAGACTTGTCCATTCTTTAGCGTCCTTTGAATATCCTAACCCATAAATCCTCTAGTCCACAAGGGCATTCACTCGCCAGCGATCCTACGTTCCCTTCCTCTTCTAGCAACATCTCGGCACTACTAGCACCTTTCTTCCTAATAAACCCAGCCGGATCTACTACAAATGAAAGCCATATATTTGCATAAACACCATTGTCGTCCTCAATCTCAATGATATTAACTATAAGACCTCAGGGTTAGCATCATCAGTTAGGACGAGATAGTCAAATGTTATACCATAATAGTCAATTGGCCTACTTCGATTAAAGGAGAGCAGTGGTTAGCTATAATAATAGGGCATTGATACAGCCACCCCCCCTTGGATATGACCACCCCCAGCGCCATAAATGAAACTACTTGATTGTCTCTGCTGGAGTTGATTGAGGAGCCGCAGTGACTAAACCCAACAGTGTGTATAACCTTAGAAACAGCGGACACCAGACTACCTAGGTAAGTTCGACTAGCTTATATGCCTAGGGAAGGAAAACCCCTTTTCAACTAGGGCATATGCAGGTTACAGAGGTGCGGCCGGGAATTGGACCGTGCGTTGGGTCGAGTGCTTACAGGTACATATGTAGGTACTAAATATGAAGCACACAAGTGTAGAATGATTTTTAAGTGACATGAATTTGTTCTCACCGCTTTAAAGTATTCTCAATCCAGTCAGTGTCCATGTCAATGTCGATTTGGTCCAAAGCCCCTTCCCAGAGTGCTGGATCATCGTTTAGATCGAACTGGAAGGCAATGTCCCGGAAAGAAGGGATATCTGGCTGCTGTGGCCAGTTATAAGTGGGCACTTGTGAAGCTGCTGACTCCGCACTCGGATCTGGAACATCTTCTGATGGATTTGCAGCGTTTTCGCTCATCGGGGTCACAGGGCCGTTTTGACCTGCAGCAAGAGAACTTGCCGCATCGGTATCCTTTTCTTCAGCACGTCTAGGTCCAATGGCTGCCCACAATTCCAACAGCAATGAGTGACGCGAGTCCAAGTATGTATTTCCACGATCTGCCATGCCGCGGAGAAGGTTCAGTGCGGTCTCCATGGCCCAGGCGCTGGTTTCATTAGGCGGAAACGCGGCGTTCACCATGACCAGCAGCAGTGCGGCGGAGAAGATATATTCGCCATCGAGGTATCCGTATGTAGCTAAAAAGTCCTTTTGATCAGATGGTTTCATGACAGAAGAAATGGGGTTGTATTGCGGTTATGTACCAACGAGATTATGTTTTGCAGCAGCATCCATGATCATAGTGGTTGCTCGCGCTGCCGTGATACAACTGTCGATGACAGCGACGGTATTTGGAGCCAGCCCTTCCTTCCAATCCTCCGTCGTGGACCCGAGGGCTTCCGCGTCGAGTCGCCTTTGGATGACATAGAAGACCAATGGCCGCGCAGTCATGTTCACACATGAGTAGAAGTGCAAGTTGATTGAGACAGACTCTCGATTGATATGGGTATCGAGTGTAGTGAAGTCAATGCGGAGCCGGTCTGGTACTTGCCGCAGCCAGGCAGAAAGGTCATTTGTTATACTCTGGACAGAAGCAATGAGGTTCGAACCGGATCCAGGTTTCTTTCTATAGATTTCTGATGTGGCCATCTAGGTCAGCTGCAGGATGGCGAAAGAACAAAAAAAAACAAACAACCAAAAAAAAAAAAAAAAAAAAACGACGGAGATGATTTTTACCTTCCCCAATCCGCCCCAATATACGGGATAGCTGTGTATAGTGGGTAAGAACGGTTGATGGCCATACATCGAAGGTTGATCCACCCTAGATCGAAAAGTCAAATCAGCGAATACCTATGTAGACACGACATGGAAGACAACATACCACATCTGTAGGCCAAGTTATTCCAATATCTTCATCATGAATTGTAATAGGATTACCAGACTTGACCGAGAGTAACCTGTCTATAAGTATGAGTATTTGTTTTCAAAGGCATAGAGAATTGGCCAATTACCGGTCCAAGCTGTAGACAGACCACCAAGCCCGACGTCTGCGGTTGCGGTCTGGTTCACTTATTGAGGGATCAGACACCTCTTGATGTAGGCCTAGGGAGATAGCCATGCGCAGAGCAAGTCCGATCTGACATGGTTAGCGGTACAGCGGAAGGCCAATGGAAGTAATACGTACATAGAGGAAGGCAGCGTCCCGCCTGTTCAGATTCTGCATATAGTATGCCACATAGCATAGTACCTCGACAAAGAGAATCGAACCCTCTTCATGGATATCTGGCAAGAAACGTAACGCATGCTTGAAATACTTGAAGCCAGGAGGGCCTTCCTCGCCAATCCACTGATTCACACTGTACATCAAACCAAAGGAAATAACTAACAGTGTCTGACAGTATACTAGGCAAGATTCACGGTGTGAAAAGTCAAGCGGTTGGTGGTAGACTAGATCGAGCCGTGCTTCGAACTCCAGGGGTTTGATAAGGGAGAAGATGGTACCGATGTAAGCGTATTGTACCCAGAATAGTCGCTTGGCAAACTCGAAAGGTGGTAATTGAGGCAATGAGCCGCCAACTGGTCTTCTCAATGATGAAGGGTCATCGTAAAGTGGGCGCACATCCCATGCAAGGTTTGCTGAGCCGGGATTAAGTCGTTTCGCGAGATGTGTGGTGGACGAGGCACCAACGAAATCTGAGGAGAGATTAGCAGAAGGAGATAATAGGAATAAAACACCTGACAGCTTAACACCTACGATGTTCTCCTGACCGATTCAAGAACAGATTGTCTGTCCCTTTGTACCACCAGTCGTCACGTTCTGGTGGCCCCTCATGAGAGTAGCGATTGGATATCGACGGCTCACTTGACGGCGTTGAATGGCTACCTTCTATCCTGTGGTTAAATTGCGTCTACGTGACGAACTAGGCAGGTATGAAACCTACCTCGTGACGCAGGAGCTTGTGCTTGTAGTTGTCGATAGTAGCTGTACAGAGGAGTCAGCATTGACTCTTTTCAAGGATGGACCAACTTCACCTCTCTGTTATAGAGACTCGCTTTTCGGCCTCTGAATATACACAATGCTTGCCCACATCCACACATGCTGCACAAGGGTGGGGTGGATTGCCGGCGCAGCGAGTTTTTCTAGAACGGCAGCGGTTACAGGCTACCATCGACCTTCTTGAACGATCTTCTGCCTGACGCGAAATGCCTGCATTTCCAAGGACCATGATCTTTTTTCTTCGTGAGGCTAGACCTGCTTAGACCTGCTTAGATCTGCATACAACATAGGGTGAAACGTAGAATGACAACGCAACTCAGACCGGGACGGAAAGCCCCGGATTCCCCGCTTTTTCACTTCTCTCCTCGGCCCGACCTCCCTTAGCCAACATCGTACGGATGAAGAGCAATCGCCTATATTACTCTGGGTCATGATGCCTAGACGCCTATGTTTAAAAAGATTGGTGCATTCTGATATATCTAAGACTTTCAAGCTTCTTCTTGGAGGTGTCATTGCTTATAAACGCCCCCACTTGCATTCTGCGCCATCTCCAGACAGTTCAGGCAGTAGAATATGGGCAAGAACGACAAGGGGCAAAGATGAAAGAACTCTTGATCAAAATATAGCCACGCCATTCGGGGGGCTTGCAACCCCCCAGGAACCTGATGAATGTGGTCAGTCTGGGAACAGGAGTGGAATTTTGTCTACACACGCACCTTCAATGGCACGCTACTAAAGAAGAAGGTCCAGCGGTTTCTCTTCCGACACTCCTGGCTGAGCTGCTCGAGATCGAACAACTCCCCGATTGGGACGCCCCAGCCAGCCAGCAACCACTCATGGAGGAAAAAGGCCTGATTTTGGCATGGATATGCTTCAAAGCTCGGCATATCTCCCACTACGGCAGCCAGTTCACGATCCCATATCCAGCGCAGCATGGCCTCGGACGATTCTACCCCAATCACTGGAGGTGCTGCATAATCGGCCAGTTGCTGACACTCCGCCCGTGACAGCTGTTCGTAGGCTCGAGTCCAACCCGTGCGAATAAACAAGATATCCCCCGGTCGGAATGTGGTATTCTGACTAGTGGCTACCTCTTGGAGTACAGATGCCGGGATTGACTGGGTTTCAAAGCATTTCACTTCTTTCCCGTTCGCCGCTGCCCAGCCCGCATAGTCCAAAAGAACTCCCCGTCCAACAACACCGCCGTTTTCGACCCATACTGAGGGAGGATCAGTGGAGATCAGAAATTTCAGAATCAGAAGGAATTACCGTGAATGCCATTTCGAGTGGAATTCTGGATGTCGTCCTGGGTACACCCATTGAAGTAAGTTCCTTGCTTTGATCCATAGTGTCTGAAGCCATCCCATTGGCTGCTGCTCTGTGTGTTGAAGATCAAGATATCATCGTTGACCACCCGGGGAGCCTTGTTCTTGACAATATGCTCAAAAGCAGAACGTCCAAAGCAGGGGGTCGCCATGCTATTAAGAGCCCAATCTGTTGAGACACGTACGCCATCAACAATCTCGCGAGCAGCCGCAGCGGTATTCTCCGGCGTCAGAAGATTGAGCATGCCCATTTGATCTTGGTCTCCAAACATCCCCCAAGCATTTCCTGGGGGTCCATCTTTGCGCAAAGGTAGGTCATCGAAAGCAGGTCTCTGAGGCGACATCGTTATGCAAAGGGCGAAAATATCAAAGTAAAAGTATGAGAAGAAGACCTTTAAGTGTAAATCATATTGTTTACCCCGCACCCATATGTATTGTACCGGCATTGCCATATCAATAGACCTCGGGCAAGGCTTAGCGCCATCTCATCTGATGATACGGGGTACATAGATTATGGAGACTCCATACAGTTGAAGTTAGAAGAGAGTCGGCAAATCAACATGAGCATTGCCCCTCCGCACTAGAATAGTGAAGTTATCGGGGTATTCAATAGATCTATTTTCGTGAACCTGCGCTCGCAATGAAGTCCGAGTGTCGGGGGGATAAGACGAAAGATGGGACACTAATGACAGAAACCCAGGGTAAAAAGGTATTGGTCACAGAGAAACGACACATTTCAGTCAAATCAATTTGAAACGAAAAATGAGGTATCACATCGTACGACATCTAGAAGAAATGAGAGACTTATGGTCTTGGATGGGAATATATATTTCCAAGAACTTGACAACTTCAACTTTTATCTCAGACCTTGCAGAGTCCAAACATCTAAAAATAAATGACAGTCACCAAGGCACCTGCATTTATATTCCAAGGTGTGTTGTACTCCATTATGTACTCATTATGTGCTGTACATAAGTCTTGGGAAAAGTTGTGTACACGTATGTTGTATATCGTGGAGCACGTGATACGTAGACATGACACACATTCTTCGGCATGTCTCTCCATAGACTGACTCTGTTACTGTCTGTTGCTGTGGTAGCCCAATTCCTCTTTTTTTTTTCCTTTCTGTTTTTCACTACCCACATACCCAATTTATAACGATGGCTGGATATGTGGACCCTCCGGAGCCAGTCGCAGATTCAGGATTCAGCCCCCTAGAAGACGCGGCCGATCATTTCCTGACGCCTTGTCGTCATTCCCCCGGCAGTTGCCACCCCCAGCCGCCACGCTGTGATTTCTTGGCAGAGAGGCCTTTGCAGTGTTTCTTTACGAGCATGGAGTACTCTGTACTCTGGTGATTCAAAGATCACTCAGGGGGTGTTTCGGGATGGTAGAAGGGATATGTACACAAATATTAGGGGGATGTCTGTGATGGGTCATCGGAGACACCCTGTTGACCAATATTATGGCGTGTTGCGTCGTCGACCCGCAGCTTTTTACATGTTCGACGAGTTATGTTCGTTGCAGCAAGGCTCGGATCACAGAGTCAAATTCATACCCGTACAGGAGTTGTATACCTTGGATATCGAGACAATCATGATCAAGGGGAATATCATTCGGTGGTTGGTCCATGGGTGCCCGCCCCTCAATATTTATGCGATGCATGCGCAGGGGAAAAGCGGCTGCCAATGCCCAATATGTACTGTCTCGGACGGCTCCATGGTGGATCCTTAAAAAGGGTGGATGACGAACGACAATTGCTGATGCGCTGGGGTTCCACCTCAGTCGCCCTTTCACAGCCCGCATCGTCGGCACCTCCAATCAAATTCTGCACCAAAAATATCTCCTGGATAGATGGAATCTGGAGCCCTTCCCCTACCGCACATCTCTTCTTTGGACATCAACCCTCCGGTCTCTTCTACTTAGGTCTCATATTGGTTCTCACATAGGTTTGATCTCTGGACAGGTCACCTGTCTTGCTTTCAACCTAGCTCACGGCGATTGCTGCCTTGTTGCGCTGTTACCATTGAGGCGCCGGGTTGTACCTGGAATTGGAACTTCTACCCTTGATATTTTCTTTCGATCCTTGAGATACCACCCCGCCGGCTAGATCTCTATTGCCTTTCCACCAGAACTGGAGAACACGTGAACTACGCATAATGTCTTTTCCTCACCGAGGAACATCTCCTCATTCGCCTCATTCGGGCAACTCCTCTCATTCACCCCAGGCGAGCGAGGCCAGCGGGTATGGTCCACGAGAGGTGAGTGACAAGCCACCCGGAACGGGGAAATAGAAGGGACCCCAGCAAGACAGCAACGGATCCTAACACAGTTTGTTCAGCAGCAAGCGTACGGCTACGAGGAAAAACCCGAGAACATCGACAGCCAGCAATCTTTGCTCTACCGAAACCAACCAAGCCCATTCAACGCCTCCTTCGATGACCCCTATGCCTCGACCGATTCCCTCCGTCGCTACACACTACATGATCCCGGAGTCACCATCTTTCCCGATGGTCCATATCAGGAGTCTGCGGGAGGACTCAATCGTCGCTCTGGTATTCCATCTATTCAATCACCTATGTCCGAAACACCATCAGAAGCCTGGCAGAACCGACAGGCACCTGGGTCAGGGTTGCGGCGTTATGCTACGCGAAAGATTAAGCTGGTCCAGGGCTCTGTGCTGAGTGTCGACTACCCGGTACCAAGTGCCATTCAGAACGCCATCCAGAAGGAGTACCGGGAATCAGAGGAGGGGTTCCCGGAAGAATTCACACATCTGCGCTGTAGGTCTTCATGTGAAATATTGGCGATGCGACTGGGGCTAATCGAATGCAGATACCGCGGCTACCTGTGATCCTGATGAGTTCACCCTACGCAACGGATACAATCTACGACCGGCCATGTACAACCGACACACCGAACTTCTGATTGCCATCACCTATTACAACGAAGATAAAGTTCTGACGGCACGGACGCTCCACGGTGTCATGCAAAACATTCGGGATATCGTCAATTTGAAGAAGTCAGAATTCTGGAACAAAGGTGGCCCGGCCTGGCAAAAGATCGTGTGCTCATTGGTTTTTGATGGTATTGATCCTTGCGATAAGAATACCCTCGATTTGTTGGCCACAATCGGTATCTACCAAGATGGCATCATGAAGCGTTCCGTCGATGGCCGGGAAACCGTCGCACACATTGTGAGTTCCCATAATCCTCTCGATTCGCCTGGGCGGAATCTACTGTCCCTCCATCCTGGTGTTTTTATAGTCCACCAAAATCCACTAACAAGCCCTAGTTCGAATACACCACCCAACTCTCCGTCACCTCCAACCAACAACTGGTCCGCCCCCAGGGCAACGAATCGTCAAACCTTCCTCCTGTTCAAATGATTTTCTGTCTTAAACAGAAGAACAGTAAGAAGATTAACTCCCACCGCTGGCTTTTCAACGGTTTCAGTCGAATCCTCAACCCCGAAGTCGTGATTCTTATTGATGCCGGAACTAAGCCGGGAAAGAAATCGCTCCTTGCATTGTGGGAGTCCTTCTACAACGATAAGAACTTGGGTGGATCTTGCGGCGAGATTCACGCAATGTTAGGAAAAGGGTGGAAGAACTTGATGAACCCCCTCGTCGCCGCACAGAACTTCGAGTACAAGATCTCCAACATTCTTGATAAACCGCTAGAGAGTGCCTTCGGGTATGTTAGCGTGTTACCCGGTGCCTTCTCCGCGTACCGCTATCGCGCCATTATGGGTCGCCCCTTAGAGCAGTACTTCCACGGTGATCATACACTCTCAAAGCAGTTGGGTAAGAAGGGTATTGAGGGCATGAATATCTTTAAGAAGAATATGTTCCTTGCTGAGGACCGTATCTTATGTTTCGAGCTTGTGGCCAAGGCAGGATTCAAATGGCATCTAACCTACGTGAAGGCGTCAAAGGGTGAAACCGATGTACCAGAAGGTGCTGCCGAGTTTATCAGTCAGCGACGTCGTTGGTTGAACGGTTCGTTCGCCGCCAGTTTATATGCAATGATGCATTTCGGGCGGATTTACAAGAGTGGCCATAACATCCTGCGGCTGTTTTTCCTGCATATCCAGATGACATACAACTTCATGGGTCTTGTCATGACCTGGTTCTCTCTCGGTATGTCCCGAATCCAATGTTTCTTTGGGACTTTATACTAATTCGTTACTACCTAGCCTCGTTCTGGCTGACTACTACTGTCATTATGGATCTTGTCGGAACTCCTAGTCAATCTAACTATTATAAGGGATGGCCTTTTGGTAATGAAGCCTCGCCGATCGTGAACAACTTCCTGAAGTATGGATACATATTCTTCTTGATGCTGCAGTTCATTCTGGCGCTAGGAAATCGACCGAAAGGGTGAGTCAAGATCCAACCGAATCCCCTTATAGTCTCAATCTGACATTTCAAACAGTTCCCGTCTCGCATACACGCTTTCATTCATCTACTTCAGTATCCTTCAGAGTTACATCATTGTTCTGTCGTTCTACCTTGTCAAGAACGCCTTCACTGGAGGTACACTTGATTTCTCTATGGACCAAGGTGTTGGCCACTTCCTCAAGTCTTTCTTCAGTTCTTCCGGGGCCGGTATCGTCCTGATCGCTTTGGTTTCGACTTATGGCATCTACTTCCTCGCAAGTTTCTTGTACATGGATCCCTGGCATATGTTCACGTCCTCCTGGGCCTATTTTGCTGGCATGACCTGTTCGATCAATATCCTGATGGTCTACGCTTTCTGCAACTGGCATGACGTTTCCTGGGGTACTAAGGGTTCTGACAAGGGCGATTCGCTCCCCGTCGCTGAGACCAAGAAGGATGACGCCAAGTCGAACTTCATTGAAGAAGTCGATAAGCCGCAGGCCGATATCGATAGTCAGTTTGAATCGACGGTGAAGAGAGCGCTGGAGCCATATGTGGAGCCTGAAGATAATGATGAACCAAGCATGGACGATGGCTATAAGGCTTTCCGTACCAACCTGGTGTTGATTTGGATTTTCAGCAACCTGATTCTTGCACTGTGTATCACCAGTGAAGGCGTTAAACGTCTCTGTCTCACAGTATGTACCTTGTCTAACATATAGGGTGGCACGAACTAACATATGCACAGAACACCTCTACCGTCCGTACTTCCAAATACTTCGCCGCTATTCTGTGGACGACTGCCGGTCTGTCGATTTTCCGCTTTATTGGATCCCTTTGGTTCTTGGGCAAGTCTGGTATCTTGTGCTGCGTCTCTCGTCGTTAAGAGTTTTCTACAGGCCAGTTGTAAATATGCGTCTTTTTGGCTGGTGGTATTTTCGGTCTTGATAGAATTCAAATTGCTGGTTTGATGTTTCATGTTCTGTATTCCCCATGTTTGCAGCAATTGCATCTATGATTTTGTTGGGAGGGGGGTTTTTTTTGGATATGGACATGGACATGTACTGGAAAAGAGTGAATGTTTTCTTTTTTTCTTTTTTTCTTCTTTTTTTTGAATTGCATAGAACTAATTTATGAGAATGAGACTTACAACTGTTACATTCGGTACTTTTGTCCTTTTCCCCGCTTCCCCGACTTGCCGCTCTTGCATATGCACAGTCCCTATGTACTATGTACGATTGATATATGTTGTACTCCGTACTCCGTACATCATATAGTGATCTTTGTGGGGGAGCAGAAACAATATGCTTCTGTCTACCAAGCAGCACTCTTTTCAATGTCTACCTAGGTAGGCTGTCGGGGGACTTCTGAGGAGACAGCCAAAACAGACCTCGGACCACAGGATTCCGAACCCCATGGTATAGGCCCAGGAAGTCAATGCCAATTGCCCAGGTATTAGCCTGGTTCCCTCCCGTGTGTGCTTTGGCTTCGTGTTTTCCATCTGCACACCAGCGTCATTGGCGAACGCCTCCCCGCATCATCCCATCTTGGTTCCTTTTATGACTGGCTCTTTTCCACGAGCGCGGGTGCCAACGGAATCGCTCATTTGTTTATGCAGAAGCCCTTGATGGAGAACACCTGGACGTGCTTCCTTGGCCCTCGGCTGAGTTACCGTCGTCTCCGGGGCCATGTCCATATCCTGGGATGCCACGGCTTAGGAATGGTACCATCCAAACGGATTGGTTCCTTCCCCTCAACCTCTGTCTAATTAGGAATTTGTAGGAAATTCTGACTCCGACGAAGACTCCGACCCCCTGTGTCTGCACAGTCAACACATATAAAAGCGAGCCCACTGTCCGCAGCAATTTCTTTTGCATATCTGCAACTACTCTTCCTAGCTCCACGATCATCTCTATTGATCCACCTAAATCTCCCCCACTGATCTGCCCCTAATGTCGCAGTATATTCCCAGCATTCCCACCGATTGCCTTGCCAAAAAGGTTGTTCTCATCACAGGTATGTCGAACTTGTCACCGGACTTCTCTACTGTCATCTTACCTCGTCTTATACAGGCGGTGCCAATGGCATTGGTTCCAGCCTAGTGACGCAATGCTTGGAGCGTGGTGCCAATGTATGCATTGGTGACCTCGATAACATCGCGGGCGAGCGTCTACTGAAGAAATGCTGTGACCAATTCCACCCAGAGGAAGAAGACATGCCCCCACGCGCAATTTTCCAAACCACCGATGTCACCAACTATTCGGCGGTGCTGGCATTGTTTGATCTAGCCTTTAAGACCTATAAGCGCATCGACCATGTCGTCTCGGCGGCTAGTATCGTGGAAATAGGGAATTGGTTTGATACTTCACTCACGCTGGAGACCGTCCGCCAGGTAAGTTACCCCTGGCTAAATAACAATCCGATTGCTTAGCCAGACGTTTTCTTCTCTTCTCCTTTTTTTTCTCTCTTCCTTTTCATCTTCCTTTTGAAACATCTGACAATACGGATATTACCTCCAGACCCCCACCCACAAAGTCATGGATGTCAATCTTCTTGGTTCAATGTATGTTACTCGCATCGCCTCCGTCTACTTGCGCCATAACCGTGGATCAAACTGCGACCGGTCGATTCTCCTATTCTCGTGTGCCTCTGGTTTCAAGGACAGCCCGTCTCTATTCGTATATCAAGCCTCCAAGCATGGCGTCACTGGCCTCATGCGTTCCCTACGCACCTACATCTCCTCTCCGTACAAGCACTATCTTCGTATCAATACCGTCTGTCCCTGGGTGACCCAGACCGATAGCATCAAGAAAGTTGAGGCACAATGGAAGCAGGCCGAACTTCCCATCAACAGTCCAGAGCAGGTTGCTACTGTGGCCACTGGAGTGTTGGCTGACCGGTCTCTCAATGGCACATCCATGTTCATTGAAGGTGGCCGTGCCTGGGAAATCGAACAGAACATCGATCGACTAGAGTCTGAATGGCTGGGCGAAGCGCCGTCTAAGGTGCTTGCTTTGGGTCAGGAGCTGCTCGATGATGGTTCGATCTGGACCGCACCGGAGCGTCGCCGGAAGAAGAGCACCATTTCTGTCGGAGTACCACCGGGAGTACCTCTTGATAAAATCAATGGAATTGCTAATGGTGTGACCAATGGAATGTCAAATGGAATGTCAAATGGCTTGACCAACGGGGTAACCAATGGACTGGCCAATGGTGTGCACTAAAAGGGAGTTGCTCTTTTCATTGTTTACCCGTGGAATATGGGATACTTGATAAATTGGACACGGGCAGTATGCCTTGGTAGGATATATATGGGTTATCAGGGATGACGAATCATTACTGTTTATATTTATGTCCTCACAAAAGTAGGGGGCCTGTCCTGGTCGACGTAAGACCTCAACAACCTGATTTTTCTTAACTCAAGATGATAATAGCGACGTTATATGTAGGATAACCCTCCGATGTCTTCTATGTTCCTTTCAGATATTCCTTTTTCATGTTACACTCGGGCCTACAACTCTACGATGTACAACATACACAGACAGTAACATGTATAAACCGTACAGAGGGCTGTTCTATGTATTACCGTAAGACGAGATCACGAAATATTGGACCACAATTATAATTAATAGTCAACGCGATCTATGGTATATATATATGCGACATGACAAATGGAAAAAAGAACAGGAAACAGAAAGATGAAGTAATGCACCATTTGAAAACGTCAAGTCCAAAGACTCGACCTTTTCCCTCTTGGTATATATACTCAACATGCCCCCCCAGAACGCCCGTGTTCTCCTTCTATGATTGATGACTTGAATTATTTGAATGACTCTCGCGTATGCACGCGGTCGACGTTGTAAGGGTTGGCTTCATATGTGGGCACCCGATGCATGGCATGCGTGGCATTGGTGGAAGTGCGCGAAAGAGTGTGATGGATTGAGCGAACATCAGCGGGGGCCTCCTTGTTGTGAGAGAGTGATGTGACTTCATCGATTGCCGATAGGGTTTGGGACATCTCAGGCTCAATCTCGGCAGACTCGATGGGTTCTTGGAGTCCCCGGACAAGGTTTTGAACAAAGGCCTCAGACTGCGCAGAATACTTGCAATGTTTTCGGATAGACAGTCCATACTTATAGAGCAGGAAGGGGAAAGGCACACATGCAAGAGCCAAGAAAGCTGGAACACAGGACGCCCAATGGATCCCAAGATCTTGATACATGTATTTGGTGAACAGCGGGAACGCAAATCCGAACAATGACCGCAGTAGTGTATTGGCTGCCAAGACAGATGCCGCGAAGATGGTGTAAGCATCGATTAGGTAGTTGAAGACACTGAGGAAGACGAGCAACATGCCGAACCCGAAGGGAACTCCAGAAGCGACGCTTACAAGCCAGTGGACGGACGGAGAGTTGGTCCATGCGAACCAGAAGAGTCCAATAGGGAGGGCAATAGAGGCCAGCATACACGGGGGAAGGCGGGCTTCTGGAGGCGCATAGCCACCATTCTTCTTCAGGAGTTTCGCGTAGCGCTGGTTTTCAGGAATGGAATACGCAACCGCACCAATCATACCAATCATAACACCGATGAAAGCTAATCCGCCGACACCTTGATTCCATCCACGATGAATCTGATACACAATCGGGAAGGCGCCGAAAAGCATATAGAGGGTTCCGTAGATGATAGCAAGGTAGATCGAGAGCAGTAAGACGATAGGTTCTTGAAAAAGAAGAATCATGGGTCGCGATAGGGAGATCTTCAGAGCAGCTTTCAAAGTGAGGCGTCCTTGATCGATATCTAACTTACTGCAGTACACCTGACCTGTGAGCTTGGAGAGAGTGTTCGCGCGCTGGCGAAGAAGAACGGGGGCATAGGTCTCCGGTTTCAACGCGGCTCCCAAGAACCACATCACAGCACAGAGAATGCCCAAGAGACCCATCACCCACTTCCAGCCTCCGCTAGACATACCGAGGAAGCCACCGGCGATAGGCCCAATAACAGGTCCTAGGAAGGGTGCCAACGCGAAGGCCGACAAGGCTAGTCCTCGTTCGCGAGCCATAAACATGTCGGCGATAACACCGCCCGAGTTGGTAAGAGGAGAGGAGCCGAAAGCACCGGACAAGAATCGGAAGACCAGTAGGGTTTCGATGTTCTCCGCGCCCGTACAAGCGGCACAAAAGATGGTCAAACCGCAGTAGGTTGTGACGAAGACAAGCTGGCGACCAAAGATTTCACTCATCGGGGCCCAGATCAGAGGACCCAAGGCGAAGCCCAATACGTAGAGGGATACTCCCAAGGTCGCAACCTCGGTGGTTGCGCCAAATCGTTCTTGGATCTGAACGATACCACCAGTATAGGCGGACGAGACCAGAGCAACGACCAAGGTCTCGAGGGCGGCGACCACGGTGATGAACCATTTCATAGATGTTTTTAATTGGAGAGGGTTTCGAAAGTCCTTGGGCATCCAATCCACGACATAGGGATCTTGTTCGGTCCCTGAGCCGACATAATGGTGGTCAGCAACCTCTTGGGTGATAGCACCGGGTTTGAGGACGAGTCGCCAGAAGGGGATGGAGTTTGGCAACTGCAAGGAGGTAGCAGTCTCGGAGACCTCCATTGTTGAGAGTCAAGAGATTAACTCTAGAGCTCTGCGATCTGCGTTCGATCTGGGATATGAATTATAAGGGTAAGATGTGAGATGGGTAAAAATTTTCTCTAGTTTCCTACAACATACTATATGTAATACACCTGTCCGTACATCTCGGAGACACTGCTTGTTTTAGCTGGAATAAGCCGCATATTCACTCCATAACGAAAGAGAAAAATGAAGAAAAATATAGAAAAAGCACTTTGATTGGCTTCAATATCGTCAAGATCCCGAAAATCTCCACTTAGTCCCGGCCCGATCAGTAATCGGTTTCTCGGTTGGACCGATGGTTGATTAGGGGAAATTTTTTCTTCTTTTAAGCCGAGGTTCATTTGGGATTTCTCTTATTATGAATTTAGGGCTTAACTATACGGAGTCGAGAGCCTCTGTGTCTTACATGCATATCTAATGTACTCCATAACTCCGCTCTGTGATTATAATGTCGTGGGACATGATTCACGGGTGATTCACGGGTCTATTGTTTTGGATATGAGAATAGCATGAGATGATGTTCTATGGAGGTTCTTTGTCGATGTGATGTTGTTATGTCTGATTACTCCGTACGGAGTACTGAGTGCTGAGATCGGAGTCCTAAGGTCGCCCATATTGGAATATGAGTTATTTATAGTAATATTATTAGTCCCTAGAAATAAGAATGTGATGAAAAAGAAGAGAGGGAGAGAGATAGTTGATAGTTAATAGTTATGTATGTAGTTAAAGTACATATGCCCAGGTGTAGTCCATTTATATAGGTAGTTACTCGTAGTTACATGCCGGGTCTCATTGGCCTGAACACGTTGCCCAGGTGGACAACATAACCCCGGAACTACTCAGGACAATCTTAAATGAATCATCGTAAAAAAAATAAAAAAAATAAAGGAAAGAGGAATATATATACCAGAAATTGACCTTCCTCTTCATTGGTACACGTCTACTTCATTACAGGCTCTTCTCGATCTCAGCAACCTCAGCCATCACCTGTCGGATCATGGTTTTCGCCCCCTCTCCAACCTCTTCGTAAGGGTGTCGAGGGGCCAGATTACCTGCTGCATCCTGGATCCCTGCCAACTGGGCCGAGTAGCATGCCACCGCGTGCTTAGTTGACGCAATGCCACTTTTGATTGCACTTTCTGCGAGCGCCGCCTTCCTTTGGAGCTCCACCGCCTCCTCAATCTGACCCTTCTGATACAACGCATAGATCCGAGCCGTCACTTTGGGAAAGACATTGGCGAACGCGGCGATGCATCCAGCACTTCCTGCCGCTAACCCACCAATCAGGAAATCGGACTGTCCACCAAAAGTCGCAAAGTCCTCGGGCGCAAATGATGCAGCCAGCCGAGTGATCTTTCCCACCGATCCACAGGTCAACTTGACCCCGACCACGTTGGACCGTCCACTGGCATGCGCAGACGCCGACTCCCGTGCGATAGCGGCAATGGTCTCGGAGTCCATGTCCACCCCGTTGCACACCCCGGGGAAATTGTATATCACCACTGGGAGAGGTGACTTGGCGGCCACTTCGGAAAAGAAGCGTTTCACCACGTTCATGTTTGTTGCTTTGCCGAAGTATGCGGGAGGGAGGACGAGAAGGTAGTTGGCACCAGCGGCAGCGGCATCCTGTGCGAGCTCGAGGGTCTGCTTGGTCGAGTGCGCACCGACACCGGCCATCAGTGGGAAGTCAGGCCCAACGGCGGCTCGTGCAGTTGAGATGAGCTGAGATCGCTCTTCACGAGTGAGGAGGAAGGCCTCTGAGTTGGTCCCCAGGATTACTAGACCCGCTAGCCCGGTTTTGGATAGATAAGCAAAGTACTTGGATTGAGAGACGAGGTCTAACGAGTCGGTGTCATGGTGAAAGAAAGTGACCGCAGGGCACCAGACTCCCGACGAAGGGACATGAGGTTGGGGAGAAACAGTGTGAGAACCCATTGAAGAGGTAGAAGTTGTAGAAGTATAGGTCGGGAAGACTGTATTACACCAGTCCTAGTAGTAGTCCTAGTATATAACTCTTATAAGATATTCCCCTCTCCGGTCGGAATGAGGGGCAAACGGCCATATCTCCGATTCATTTGAGCTATTTGGCCGCTGTTTTGCCGTTCGAAATGCCAATGTCGGATGTCAGAACCGACGAAGCCAGTCTCGTACACAAGATCAACAACCCAAACCAGTCCACTTTCGGCTCCTCCACCCGACCGACCAATTAAAACTCTTTCTAGTTTGTTAATGTGATTGAATCTGGTTTATTTGACTCGGCCCTATTTCCGAGGTGTTTATATGTTTACTCCGGCCGGGTTGTTGCAAGTGGGGGGTTCTTTGGGCAACTCGGCCTGGAACCCGACGATGATATCAGTCGAGTTGCAGACAGCTCCCTCTAATACTTAACAAGAGCCCTTGACCGAGACTATGCAGCCTCTCCATCGAACTCCTGGATTGAGCCGATTTCACACAATGGCCTCTCAAACCATCACCCGGAACGTCGCCACCCAGTCTTGGTTTGACCAGGCGCGTTTCATCCAACCCGATGCAATTTTTGCACTGACTGCTCAGTATCTTGCAGATACATCTCCCAAGAAAGTCAACTTGGGCCAAGGCACGTACCGCGATGAGCATGGGAACCCATGGGTTCTTCCTTCGGTCAGGAAGAGTCGGAAGTTACTATCGGAGTTGGACCACGAATATCTCCCTATTCTCGGTCTGGCAGATTTCCGCAAAGAGGCTGCAAAGTTAGCACTCGGCCCAGACCTGTTTCAAAAGCAACAGGACAAAGTATTGACACTTCCGTACTTCGTCACATCTTTGCTTTCAAGAAAAAAGCTGACGATCGTATAAATAGCTGGCAACTTGTCAAAGTCTCTCCGGTACTGGGGCACTACACCTTGCTGGACTTTTGTTAAGAGCTTGCAAGACACCTCTTCCCAAAGTATACATCCCTGAGCCGACTTGGTCGAATCATCATCAGGTGTTTTCGTCCCTTGGGTTCCAATGTGAATCTTTCAGATACTATAACGCAAAGACAAGAGATTTGGACATTGATTCTTATTATTCTGCATTGAAATTGGCGGAGCCCAACTCTGTGTTCATCATCCATGCATGTGCTCATAACCCAACAGGATGTGACCCGAGCAAGGAGCAATGGCGAGAACTTGCGCGCCTATTTAAAGAGAGGCAGTTGTTTCCGCTTTTTGACGCTGCTTATCTAGGGTTCAACTCCGGCAATGTTGATAGTGATGCCTTTGCCATTCGACTATTTATCGAGGAGACAAATCTGGAAGCTGGAGTGTGTCTGTCTTTTGCGAAAAACATGGGGCTCTATGGTACGTACCCGTACCACAGCCAGTTTATGGTCAAAAAATGATAGCCAATAACGTTTTGATAGGTGAACGAGTCGGCTGCTTTTTATTGGCAACAAGCACTGAACAAGCGGCCGTAAAGACCCAATCAATGCTGGAAATGCTTCAGCGCTCCGAAGTTTCGAACCCCCCAGCCTATGGTGCGAAAGTTGCGAGGACGATATTAGCCGATGCTACCCTTAGGGAGGCTTGGCAGGACGATCTGGTCACCATGAGCAGCCGAATTCGCTCTATGAGGTCGGAATTATATGAGAGTCTGGTATCCTCCGGTACGCATCGCCTGTCCAGAGCAGACAACCGAAGATCTTTAACATGACTAGGCGCACTTGGCTCTTGGGAGCACCTGATCCGCCAGTCCGGAATGTTTGGATTTCTGGGACTGTCCCCAAGTGTTGTGCTTAGGCTCCGCGGTTCGTTCTGTCGTTATTACTGTTATTCGTGATTTGCTGACAATTGGCCTTAAGAGCAATACCACATTTACATGGCAGACAACTCTCGCATATCAATTGCTGGCCTCAACAATCAAAATGTGGACTACGTTGGGAAGTCAATTGCTGAATGCTTGAAGCAAGAATGCTAGTTGAAAGCCGCTAAAGAACTGGAGTGGCGGTGAGGCTCTGGTGTTAAGTCAATTCACCAGAGGCTTGGCTGCAACAGAGAAAGCAGAGTGAGCAGGAATGATGAGTTACGCGCATAGAATGAAGAAACAGGAGACAGGAGATGTTTATCCTGGAATTTTCAGTTGCTCAATTGACGACATCTGTTAATATGGACCCCCCCCCCAGGGATACCAGGGTGTCATAGATCTAGGAGCTCTGCGACTCAAGACGCGAGAACCACCCCGGTGGAGCCTCCGTCGTCCTGCACATGACTGAACGGGCCCATGTGGGGTAACAAAAAGTGACTTGGAAACGGAGCCAGAAGAACTTTGGACCAATCTTTATGAACATTAATCTCGCCTGTGAATCGCAGCTGAATTCCCCATCCGTCTGTTGCGCCCGACACGCAGGGATGACCTTCAGGGTTATCACCGAAATGTATCAAATAACATGCTGTGTTTTGTAGCAATTGATTGCTTGCCAGGTACTCCGTACTCCGTACTGCAAGTAGCAAGAGAAGGACCATTGAGGCCTCGACTGCGGAAATTCGGCACAGAGTGTCATCAGCAGCTATTCTACGTGTTGGCAACGGTTGCGATGAAGAACATGAGAACACGTTTGTATCTACTATGTATGATCGAATTGCTGCCAGCGCACGGCCGCAGCTGCGGTAAGAAAAGGCGCTCGAGGATGTCATCCTACTTCCATTTGGACAGTGCATTGCTGAATTGCCGCGGCCGGGCGGTACCATGTACAATATACGGAAGTGACTGGCGAAACTCGCCACGGTCGGGAGAGGTCGTACAACATACGCCATATGGCGAGGATCTTCAGTGGAAATACCGCACCTATTGGGCATGGACAGATCCCCAACATAAAATCCCGCATGGGATGTGCCGTGTTTCAGGTTTGAATATGCATGATGACCGAGATGACCCGCAGCTTCCGTGTATCCGGTCTTTCTAGATGTCTCTATTAGCGGAAAACTAGTCTGGGGTAGTTAGCACGGATATAAGCAATGACCACGAGGTAGACACATAATATGGAGTACGGAGTAGGGAGCCCAACCTTGCAGATGCGAAAGTTGGGGAAATTAAGTTTCATTACGTATGGAGTACAAAGGACGCGGACCGACTGAGTTGGAGACTGCACATGTGGGGATTTTCCCGCAATGATGTTTATGCCGTCCCTTGAGACCCATTCTATCGCATTTGAGATTTCGGCCAAGGCGGCGACGGCGAATCATGAAGTCAATATTTGCGCTATTTTCTCACGGCCGCTAAACCCAATGGCGGTTGGTGTTGCTCCGCATCTCCAGGTTTAGGAATATACCCCAAGAGGATCTCGATTTGGTTGGGGGGCTGGGGTTTGTTCTGCATGGTAATACACGAGAATATCCGGTGTCTGAACCTTGTACGGAGTACGGAGTAGTCCGTTGTATACATATGTACTCTGTAATTGGTGTACGGAGTACGGAGTAGTACGGAGACAGTTCCTTCTAACATCGGAGGTTGATGTGATGTTCTTATTTTGCTCTGTTTGCAGCCCTCACGTGACCCTGTAAAAATTCTTATCGGCTGCCCAGACGGGCGAGTCGGCGCTGGGCCAACCCTTCCGAGTCTTTCATTGGCAAGTCGGCTTTCGGGATCTTCTGTGGCGTGAAGAAAAGGAAATGAAAGAAAAAAACCTTCAATGTCTATATTCTTATTTTTCGATGTGCTTTCTTTTACGACCATACTGATTTTATCTCCCCGCAATCGGTAACGCGGGGAGAGACTCCATAGTGTGACATTGTCCAAAGCACTCTCGGCCCTCAAGTGGCCCTCCAAACTACACATTACACCAATGTTGCATTTCTTTTACCTAACCTTCCGAACCTTCTTATCGCATAGCGAACACTTGACGGGGGCGCCGGGCGACAATTCGCCTAAAATTCCCACTCAAATGGGTCCAGTCCCCGTTTCCGGTCAGCTCGTTGGGTGGCCGATCAACTGGAGTGGATCAGCGTCGTACTCCACGTGTTGGAGCAACCAAGCAGAAGTCACGAAATCATGTTAGTCACGGAAATCCTGCTTTGCCTCCTGATAGTGCCGCATTCGAAAGTGTGCGAAATTTGTCTTCTTATATACCCGGTTTCCTCCCTTCCTGCTCGGCAGACTACCCTCACTTCCCAACCATCATCATGGGCCTCGAAAACATCTCCAACGACCATGATGCCGACAAGGTGATGGGAACCGAAGGCGAGAAGGCCGCATATGTTCCCCCACCGCCGTTTGAGGGGGACATGGTCGGGGAAATGAGCGAGGCCGAGAGGAACATCTATGATCACGGTATCAAGAAGTTCAGCCGTCTCGGCTGGAAGCGACTCACCATCGTCCTCATCGTCGAAGCCATTGCACTCGGCAGTTTGTCGATCCCCTCCACCTTTGCAACACTAGGCATGGTCCCCGGTGTGCTCTGCTGTGTGGGCATCGGCCTTATCGCCATCTATACCAGTTACATTGTCGGAATGGTCAAATTGGCATTCCCCGAGGTTGCCAATTATGCCGATGCGGGTCGGTTGCTGGGCCATCGGTTAGGGTGTGGTCGCTTTGGATATGAGCTAGTCAATGGCATGCTCGGTCTCCAGCTAATCTTCCTCACGGCCTCGCATTGTCTGACGGGAACTATCGCGTTCCTCGACATCACTAAAAGCGGTATTTGCTCGATCATCTTTGCCGTCGTGTCCGCCATCATCTTGCTGTTGCTCGCTGTTCCGCCCAGTTTCACCGAGGTGGCCATCCTAGGCTATGTCGATTTTGCATCCATCATCTTGGCTATTGGAATCACTATTATCGGTACGGGTGTGGAGGCGACTAACTCACCCAGTGGACTCTCCGGAGTTGCCTGGTCTGCGTGGCCAAAGGATCACCTCACCTTCACCGAAGCCTTTATTGCTGTGACGAACATCATTTTCGCCTACAGTTTTGCCATGTGCCAGTTCTCCTTTATGGATGAAATGCACACTCCTCGGGACTTTGTTAAGTCGATCTGGACACTAGGTATCACCGAGATCGTTATCTACACGGTGACTGGTGCTACAATCTACGCCTTTGTTGGCCAGGACGTGTCTAGCCCTGCACTTACCTCTGCCGGAACTACCCTCAGCCGCGTTGCATACGGCGTTGCTCTCCCTGTGATCTTCATTAGTGGTTCGATCAATACTGTTGTATTTGGGCGTCTGGTTCATGGTCGTATCTTCGCCAACTCCCCTATCCGCTTCATCAATACTAAGATGGGATGGCTGACGTGGCTGGCGGTGATCACGGCTGCTACAATTGTGGCATTCATTATTGCCGAGGTGATTCCCTTTTTCAACGACTTGCTTTCAATCTCTTCTGCCCTTTTCATTTCCGGCTTCACCTTCTACTTCCCCGCCATGATGTGGTTTATGCTCCTTCGGAAGGGTAGCTGGAAAGAGCCCAAGAACATCATTCTGGCAGTCGTCAACATTATGATTTTCCTGATCGGTATGGTGGTGCTTGTTGCAGGAACCTATTCCAGCGTTGATGACATTGTGAGCTTTTCCCTGATAGCCCTTATCTTGGAGCACGAATTGTCTTACTAACTGGCTCGACTAGATAATCAAGTACGACAAAGGCGAAGTTGGTGGTGTCTTCTCATGCGCAGCTCCTGAGTAAGGACGATTTTGTTTTCTTGTTATTAGCATATCTTGACATGGGTTATGAGCGTGCTCAAGCTGGTACTTGTACAGAAATTCTGTCAATCCTGGACTGGTTCGAGGGGATTCATTTCTAGGCGTTGCATCTTCATGGTCCGTGATATCATGGAGCGAGAAGCGATATGTGTATGTATTATACTGTTCATCTCATTCAATACTCATAAAGCCATAAGATTTTAAGATTGACGAATACTATGCAACATAATCAAAAAGTGTACAATTCCGTTGAAGTGGAAGCCAAAGATTCCACAGAACGGTGAGCCCGTGGCTATTTATAGATCCTTGTTGAGGGACCCATAACAGGTGAAATGACCGAAAATAGGCAGAAAACCGGTTGGCGTAGTCCACCTATATTGTCTGTTTCTCCGGTGCATAAAGACATTATAACCCGATTGGCCTTGATTCGGATATCGTGCGCATGTGGATATAATTCGGAGAAACATGGAACAAATATGGGGGAGTACCTATATATCCATGGATTGTACATATGGAGGTCGTAATGGGGCCATACTGAAATTGAAATCATTCACAATATACAACATAGGGGCGAGGTACGGAGTAATTTTCTTCATATTCAGGACTTGAAAATGCTCATTTAAGTATAATGATAAGCTTATAATATTTCCTAAAATGAATTAATTATATGGAGTATCACCGTTAATAGCTCAGGGATAAGACATTATTGATAGGACCGTGACAGAGATCGACATGCTTGCCCCATAAAATAGTCACGCTGATGTCAGTTTGGGCAATATCGAATGCTGTAGTCTGATGTAGTCGGATGCTTGGCTCTGGGAATAGTCTTGATGGGTGAGACATCAACCTCGGCGACGGTGGCGCTCCAAGTATAAAAGGGACGGCATTTCAGCATGTCTCTAGAATTATCAACCAATCTTCCCAACCCAACCAATTTTATATTCTCAACCCGATATTCTATCTTCTCTTCCCATTTTTCCAATATGCAGCTCAAGAACCTTGCCATCGCTGCCTCTGTCAGCGCCGTTGCCTCGGCCGCTCCTTCCACTCAGTCTAAGACTTTTGGTGTCTTGGCCATTCACTCTGGTAGCGGTGTGCAGTACTCTGCCTTCAACGCCGCTAAGAGCAGCATCTTCGCTGGTCTGCCTAGCCAGGGTGCCAGTTGCGCTCGTCCCGAGGAGCAGCAGGCGACCTTCTACATCAATGACGGTGCTCTGTACCTCTATGATCAGTCCGCCACTCCCCAGGAGATCTACGTTGACCGCTCCGGCATGGGTATGTTATCACTCTCACAGTAATCCAGGTTGGCAACTATCTGACTTTGATATACAGGCCAGGGCAAGATTGGATACACCACCGGTGCTCAGCCCACCCCCAAGAACTCCGAGCGCAAGGGCTGGACCGAGAAGGATGGCCACCTTCAGTTTGGAGGAAACGATCTGATTGCCTGCCCCAACAGCATTGACGGTGCCTGGAGTATCTGGGCTTCTGCTGGCGTTGCCAACCCTGCTGGCAACACCAACTGTGTGGGCATTGCCGCTCGTGTCGTGGAGACCGAGAACCCCAATGGCTGCCTCTACACCCAGTAGATGTTTCTATGGAGCATCGTTTTGTGAATCTGTTAAATGTATATAATTCCTGCTGAGATGGATCTGCCTTGACGTCTTGACGTCCTGGTGGCTGCCTTGTGCTTCCTCGCTACCTAGCCCTTGTAGAGAATCAATCCTTCTTCTCTCATCTTTGCCTTCAGATCACTACTGCTGTTGTGTTATTAATTTCTGGTCTAGTCCCTCTTAGTGAGATACTCGAAGTAAATACACACGGTGAATCTAGATACTCTCAAGGGTACCTTGGGACGAGCGCCGTAGCAATATATAGCAGATATTAAACACTTTGTATCCAAAACTAGACGAGAAGATGGTAAAGAAGGTAGGGAAATCCAATGTTGGAATTCGGCGATTTTCACCAAGTCCTCAAGCCATTCTCTTTAATAAAATATAACATATATATGTCTAGAGTAGGTAAAATAGGGCTCGCTTGTCAGCACATTATATATCTGTAGATGTACCAGTCTCCATCTCCCATACTGTTTGGCTTGTTGACTGCCCTGTTTTACCCTCAAAATTTCCATTTTGCTTCCGCTTCATTCAGTTCTCACTTTAGCACAGGAACTATCACAAAAAGAGCAAAGACAAAAAAATCTGAAGACATCTGGAACTCATGTAGGTGTGACAAAACAGGGGCTTGACATGTCAGCTGTCAACAGGACTTTTCTACGCTTGAGTCTGTCCTTTGACTCAAATCGGACAAACCTCTCAATTTTACCCCCGATCTTAGATGATCGGATGAAGATTCCTATTGCTGTGCAGCTTGCGCTGCTGGTATTGGCCTCGGGGGGTCGCAGTGCTAGCCATCGCAACGGCAGAGAGTTGCAATCCGAATGAGAACCGAAATTGACTACACGTATTTTAGTGGTATACTGCCTACTGCCTTGTAGTAGACATCGAGTACGTGTTTCATAATATGCAATCCCCAATCTGACATTTGAGCAGATCGCAGGGCCTCGAACTCGTTGCGACCACCAAAGCCAGTCAGATTGCTTCGGATTTGGACCTTCTCGAAACAACCTGCAGGTCCATCGCCATACGAATTCTGATTCAATCAGCCTTGAAAACGTTACTATGCGGGAAATATGTCCGACGAGAACGGTATCCGGTCCATAGGGGGTATCCAATCCGGCCTTAGTAGCCGTGGATACTTGGACCTTTACAAGGCTGTCATCTATTCAAAGGACGGCAAAGGTGGAGATCAGGTCTTGTCAAACAAGACCAGTGACAGCGTTCCGGGTTCTTCTATATACGTGCTCGAACGGGACTTCTGTGCAATTGGGGAATGATGGACTAGGCTACCTCCTTCCCTGTACCCGAATCTGACTTCCCGTGCCGGGTCAGGCGACATTCATTAACTATAACCAGAAAGCAGGGAGTGGGATCAGAAATGACTCTGGCGCTAGAAACCGCTTTTCCTACAACTTTGGACGGTGAGCCCGCTTGACCGCCTATATTATACTGCCCCCCTATTCTGCAAGCTGTTGGTTTCAACCCCAGACCGTTTCGGCACAATTAGCACAAATTCTGAACCATGCTCGTACATTCTAACCATTTCCAACCCTACGCAGTGCTGTGCGATCATGCTAATCCCCTTAGGTTGTTCCCCAGCGCGTTTGCCGTCGCCAAGGGCAGATGACTCATTTCCGTGGTCATCGCGAAGTCGTCAGCTGCCGGAGAGAAGGGTTTCGACAAGCCCCAGCTTGGTTGGTGGGTCGCTAGATAGTACCGATCACAGTCGAAGGAGTATGGTAGCAGAGTCGGGTCACAACGGTGGGCAAGCTCATAGACACAGTGCATGAAGATAAATTGACAATTCTAGAAGCGATATCTCCACTCCTACAACCGCCGATATTACAGACCGGGCCTCTCCCTCACACCGATCCTTTCTTCACAGGAACCGCCCACCTCCCGAGACGTATCTCCCGTAATTCTCTTCAATATCCCCTATCTCGTACCCTCGGCCTTTAAAGACTACCTTGTAAGGTCGAAAGCTTATTTGATGGTTTCCAACGCACGAAGCTCGAGTCCAAAGACACCGTTTCGTCATGGCATCTCCACTACCAAAGGCGACGAAATTGCACCGTGCGGAAGGCGGAAGACGAGCGTTTCGAAGCCCCAGCTTGCGCCAGCACCGCTGTGAATGAAAACTTGTCTTCTCGAAAATCCGCGCATTTTCGATGTTGTCAGTGAGCATACGGACGTTGTAAGGCATCCACTATCCACCATTGGAGAAGGTGATGACATTGCTGCAAATGGTGACCCGCAGCACACTAAGAAGACGCTTACTACCTATACTATCTTGCAAGAGAAGCTATCGTAGTATATGGACACTGGAGATTGGGTTGAAGGGTAGACGGATGTGAACCATGGTTAAGATCTATCAATGACTTCCCGAGGCCTTGATATCCGAAAAAAGACGTATCTTGTATCTTGTATAGTACTTTAGATATCTTGCAGATGAGACTGATACAATCCCCCTGTATGGGGCAAATCTGAAATTAGGGAATAAGGGGCTATTATCACCGTAAGCCTCATTCATTTGGTATTTTCGATTTCGCAAGCGTCAGCCTCTTTCTTTTTTCGCCGCGCTCGGCTCCCTTCGTGAACTCGGTGTCTAATAGGCAATCTCGAAGCTGTAGGCAGGATCATAGTGGATAGCCCAGTACCCATCCCAGATCTTCTTGGTAACAGACCCAACCTTTCCGTCGTTCACGGGCTTGCCATCAAGACTGGTGATGGGCATGATACCTCCAGCAGTGGTACACATAAAAATTTCATCCGCATCATAAGCCATTTGGACAGGTACCAACTCGACCTTAATGTCAAAGCCGCTGGCTCGAGCGACATCAATCACACTCTTGCGTGTCACACCTTCAAGTACTCCGCGAGCTGGAGTGTACAGAATATTGTCCTTCACGAGAACAATGTTGAAGCCGGAACCTTCGGTGAGGTTGGTGTCACCATCGGTCAGGAAGGGATATTCGGCGCCACGATCAGAAGCCTCGAAAAGGCCGCGAACCAGATCACCCCATTGCAGATTCTTGACAGTGGGGTCGATGCAGCCAGGCGGGACGCGGCGGACAGTCCTTGCGATAATTGCGCTTCCACCCACAGGCTGCACCTCAGGTTCCATACACCAGACGTAGGGTTGAATAAACATATAGATACGGTTGACGATATCCTCAGGGCGAGAGCCTCGCACACCTTTCAATCCACGCGTCACGATGATTTCGACAAACGCGTCGCGGATGCCACTCTTTGCAAACATATCGACCAGAATCTGCTTCACCTCGTCGCGTGGGAGGGGGAGTTTCATGCGTAGCTTGGTGCAGCTGGCTTCCAACCGGGTGATGTGGTCATCGAGCCGGAAAAAGCGTCCATCCCAGACAGAGGGAACATCGTATGTCAAGTCGCTGTGCATGAAGCCTTGGTCTAGGATTGGGATACGGGCTTCATGGAGAGGAGTAAGTTCTCCCGCCACCCAAGCGACACCTTTTGCGAAGGGGTGGGTGTTCGCTGCAAGAAGCTTTTGGCGCTCGTGGTAGGCGGCGAAGATTTTTTCCATTGTAGCCATGGTGATGGAGGTTTTGTATTATTGGGGTTTGATCAGGAGAATTGCTTGAGGAGAATGTGAATAAATCAAGATACTCAGGCAGATATAAAGACCTTTTAAGTGCCTACGCCTCGACACATCGCAATTTCCATGAAAGGAAATAGCCCTGGAGGTGATATCCATCCATGGATGATACTATAAGGCTCAATCGGGCAAGTGGCGGGGCTCTTCAGTGTCTCCAGGGCTCGCCTTCCCGATTTGGTAATGACGATATTTCCCGATCGGGAAGGCGGGGTGTGGGGTACTTGACCCCGTCAGGTGACATCATAGGGAATTTGGGAGTTTGCAAATATCTACATGTAGGGGGTTTCAGTCTGGTCAAAACGAAATATATGCCTGGCAACTATGACATTGAATACGCATCACCATGGGCCGGTGCGAATTACATGCCGTAACTCAACTACGTTCAGTCAATTCAAGATTCTATAATTTGCTCCATACCTAACCCATAATCGTAGTGTATCTATTAGCGGGACAGTGGGTATAGAGAGAGTTGACAGAAATTCCGCTCAATCCCGCGGAAATGTCACCTGCCCCGATTGATTCCCCATTTCAGAAGGAGAGCGGGACCTTCTCCTCTACAACACGGCAAAAAGAGACATGTATCTTCCACCATCTGACGTGATGATTTCTGATCAAGGAAAGAGAACCAATTCACTTGGGTTTGCCCAATCAGATTGTCATACTTGTGCTTCTTTAGGTGAAAAGTGCGACCGGCGTCGACCGCGATGTTCAACATGTCTCGGTCAAGGTCGCAGATGTGGTGGCTTTGTAATGCCTCTCTCATGGGACCCTAGGCGAATGTGGTCAAATAATCCTTCGGTAGCTGGTGCATCCAGAGACCTACCTAATGGGGAGATCGTCACCAGCTCCTCCCCCAACGCTGTCCCCACCGCATTTACCACATCAGATTCACCTAAACGCTTTCGCTTTGTCAAAGGTGTCTCTAGACCAAAGAAGCGTCGAAGAGCCAACTCACCAAAGGAGCAATCAGTTGCAACAGAAACCTCGTCGGTTACCCCTGAGGTTGTGTTAAGAACGACAGCGCAGAACCTGGACATATTTGATGATCTCCAACAGGGCAATGGCCTATCTGGTCTAGGTACGTTGAGTTTTCCTTGCCCTTGCAATGTTTAAGAGATACATCTTTCTCACGGTTTCTTTTCTAGAACTACAAGACGGACATCTTTTTGACGATTTTAGTTTATTTGACTCCATACTTCCTAACATTTTTGCGTCCACCCCCTTCTTGGATATCGAGCCTCAGAAGACGCTGACAGCAGAAGTGTCGGGTGTAATGGAGACACCCAGAATGACACCTCTCTCTTCAGCGGACAGGCCCATTGAACCGGCGTTACAAAATCTACAAACCTGCCCAGTGAATGTCGACCCCATGTTTCGAGATGAAGAAGAGCAAAGTGCTCCAGCTGATCTGGTTCCACGAACTTTTCAAGAACCCACAATCCCTTATTCTTCAGCGGGTCTTCAAGCTGTTCCTATGATATCCGAGATCTCATCTAACGAGCATGAAAAGCTTCTTGATTTATGTGAGACTTCCGCTGGCCTCCACGTTTGGCGATGAGAGGGCACGCTTACGATACCATAGATGACTCCGAATTCTGCGTTCTACCTCTGACAGGGGACATACCTGGGACAGTGAATCCATTTCGCTGCAAACGTCAGACGCCCCAACGCTCCCGCCTTCTTTTTCATTCCATTCTAGCACTATGCTGTCAGCATCTAGGGCGCTTGGCTGGTAGCTGGCCAAGTGAAGCCGCTGAACATCGCCGGAAAGCTATTCAGTTACTTGAATGTGCATTACAAAGTCGGCCAGTGCTGAGCTTATTGGAGCCTATACTAATCCTTTTTACTCTTGATGCAAGTCATTCACCTTGGTGATACATGTGGCTGAACGCTAATACACGGCTCTAGTGCACCCTCTCCGCTAGCGGGAATTGGTCAACTCACTTGATGCGGGCGCACTCAGTGCTCCAAACCCATGGCGGCCCAAGTGCATTGACGACACCTCGCATTCGGTCACAAGTCGCAATGCTAACATGGTAATAACCTGAAGCCTCTTACCTCTGAGAGTTGTGTTGCTGATCAAACCAAGGTGGGACGCGACACTTGCCTTGATATCTCGACAGAGTCCTATCATGGACCAGGCATACTTGGACTTTTTGGTGCGATGGGAAAAACAAGATGAATGGTCTTTCTTCAATCTGACTGGGTGTCCCCGAGAATTGCTGGTTCACCTGTTCCAACTTGCCGAGTTAGCCAAGCAGTGCGAGATCGGCTTATCCATGAAATGGCTGACTTTCAACATGACTCCTGTTACAAAGATAGAACATGAACTGATTGGGTGGAAGAATGACATAGATCCTCCATCAAGTGATGATGACCCCACGTTGGGTGAAGAAGAGGCAATAAGGCAACTCCACGAGCGACAAGATCGCTACCACTGTGCGGAGGCCTGGCGATATGCATTGCTCCTATATCTTGAATATATCTTCAAGAGTGATCGCAAAAGACGATCTATCAGTGTTCACAGACTGGTGCGCAAGACAATTGACCACATTCGGAGCTGCCGACGAACATCCCAGACACAAAAGCAACTCCTTATCCCGGTCTTCCTCGCAGGCAGTGAAACCACAGATGAAGATATGCGCCATTTTGTGAAGAAATACTGTGCTTACTGGGGCGAGAAGTCTCGTTACAGCATGTTTAATTCTGTTCCGGTGCTTTTCGATGAAATTTGGGCCACAGGAAAATGGTGGGGTGCCGTGATTGATAGCAAGACGCGACCTAGCTCTGGCGATGGACAGGAAACTACACAATTATTGTTTGGATAGTGCTTGTGATAGGAATTCCATTCTTACTGGGCTCTAATCCAACCTACTACATCGTTCGTTCGTCTTGCGAGCATTGTTCCTAAGCCTAAAAATAGCATGATTTTACCACCTATAAATCTCTCAAACGCCACCTTGACTATGGGATCTCTACATGCAATGTTACTTTTGAGCAATAAGAATTTTTGCCCTTGCTGTCACCTGAAACTACTACCATGGAAATATTGGGTTCACAATACAGAATATAGTGTCATAGGAAGGTGTCACTATAACGGTCTGATTTCATCCAGACGTGACTAGAGGAACCAACGCCACCTGTACTGAACATTCGCAATAGCTACCAGTGAGTTCGATAGCTATCGTGTGCCGTCGTCAATAAATGGCCGAGCCACAAAATCCATCATGCTGCCGCCATTGTCAGGTCCTTTCCCAAAAGAATATTTGAGATGACGCTGTAGTACATACATGTACACATAGACCTAGGTACAATGTAAAAACCAAGTTCCCAAGTAGAGCACACTGCCAATGGGGGTTTTATCAGCAGGAAACCCCAATAAAATCCTTGGAAACTTCAATGTAGACGAGGTCGTTGCTATCCCCCTCGTAAAATATTCCGAACCTGTCATCGCCGAGTGCGGTGACAGTGGAATAGGACATCGAGCCAGACTGGAACACTGCGCCAGAAGACCAGGTCTTTCCGTCGTCACAGGAATAGCGGATTGTACCATTGCTTCGGCTTGTTTTACTGTTTGCATTGGTAAACAGGAGGATCTTGGCATTGGCCGAACCATGTGCCGCATCAGGATACATCCTGGTAATTGCTCCGTTATTTCCTGGGTCAGGGAGTTGGGTTTCGCTTGCTGGTGTTGACCAAGTTTCACCACCATCGGTTGAGGTTGCCACCTTTCGATATCCGCTACCATCGCTCGGGCGTGAGTTAAGCATCAAGTTGCCGTTTGATAGCTCCACAACTTTGTTCTCATCCATCCCAGTGCCAATGACTTTCCCCATCTTCCATATAGCGCCACCGTCGTCACTGTAGACACTGTAGGCTTGCGAGACCTTTGAACCGTCTGATTGGATGACTTTCCCAAGGAATTGTTGAACCAGGCGCCCGGCGTGTTTGCCGTATTTGAGTTGAATCCCCTCTCCGGATGAGGCAAACATCCCAGTAATTCCACCGACGTTGGCTACCCCGTTGGAAGTACTACCCACGGGCTTGATTGCTTTCGTAATGAGTGGCGGTGCACCAACGTCGGCAGATGCAACGGGAGGCAAAGAGGATTCATGGTCTGGATCAGTGGTCCAGCTAAGTCCTCCATCAGTCGAAACGGAGACTTCAGCGCTGACTATGTTTAAGTCGGTGTCGTCATTTCCAATTTCGCTATTGAGAAATCCCTGGTTCTTCGAGAAGACATGGAAATTAAAGACCTTTCCAGTATCGGAGTCGACCACGTAGCTTGGGTCACTAAAGCCGTACTGTTGGAGTGTCGACGACGCTGGTTGACCTCACGCAATATATGTTGGGTTGCCCCAAGTCTTCCCACCGTCCGTACTGCGTCGTTGTAGAATTGAATTTGGGGATGGCGAATCTCCTCCATCTGGGCGCCCATCATATGAGGCCAGGAGAACACCATTTCCCAGACTTGCCAAGGCAACAATTCGGTACTGTGGAAACAGCCCCTTTCCATTTGTGGCCAGCGTGTGCTTTGCTGTGACGCTTGCGCTCGCCGCAGGAGTTGCCACGGCGAGGATGGCACATAAGGAGATAGCGCGCAAGATGGAGCACTCACGTGCCAAATACATCAATGAAGATAGCATCGTGAAGTTAGTCCACTAAAATTGACCTGAAAAAGCGGGCTTTTGAGTGAAAGAGGAAGTGTGGAAACAGCTAACTGAGATGATGACTCTTGTTTTTTTGGTGGAACAAGGAGCTATTTATATCGAAGGTTGGATTCAGTTTCACTTTCGGGACTGATCTGGATAATCTGGATAATCTGACGAAAGGAAAGGACTGCAATCTATGCAGTCTATTCGATTTGATAGAGGGAAATCCAATAACACATAGTATGTATTGACGGGTAGAGGATAGATAGTACATACCAATTTTGAGTTCCTTGGCTTACGTCGGTTTCCCCGGAAAATGCAGACCCTGGGGAGTGGAAGGTATCCACTGGTCCCACTGGTCCCACTGGCTCTGCTGGTTTAGCTTCACAGGATCTGTATGCTGACTGCGTTACCACAATCTCATTGACCGCAACGTCGAAGAACTGAAGCGAACCACTGAATCAGACATGCGACGCCACGCAGTGTCATGCGTTACCACCCGCTATTGATGGCCCCGCTAGATGTCTGAATACGACCGAGAAGACCGGACTCCGATCCGATCGGGTTGCATTTGCGACGCGATCGGGTCAAATAGCACTGACCCAATCCCCACGCTAGGTGGGGATATCCAAACATTTTAGTACTTAATGACTCTCCAAATTTGTAGTATTGGAAACTACTATTATTCGCAATATAGAAATTCATCTATTCTTCAGCTATGGCTTCCAGCAGTACAAAGACAAACAAGCCCTTCCCACCAGGAATCCACGGCCCTTCGGTTACCTTCTTTGAAGATGATCAGCAGCAGGATATTGACTGGGCAACTCAGGAACGTCACCTAGAGTATATGATCACTTCTGGGATGCATGGCGGTAGGTCTCATTGGTACAGATTTACAAAGTAGAGCTGACCAAATGACAGTTGTGCTCGCCGGCTCCAGCGGTGAATCAGCTACTCTGAGTGTGGAAGAGAAGGGTCTGTTAGTCAAGAGAGCCCGGGAGATCGCTGATGCCCATGGAAAGACTGATTTCACTGTCACTATGGGCTGTTTGGCTGGCTCCACCCGCGACATCTTGGTCCAGATTGAGACCGCCTACAAGAACGGGGCCGATTTTACCCTGGTCTTGGTACCATCTGTGTTCCATTGGGCGATGACCCAAAAAGCCATTACCGACTTTTTCGAAGAAGTGGCCGACCGTGCACCAATTCCGATCGTCATCTACAATTTCCCCAACCTTTTATCCGGATTAGATGTTAACTCGGATATGCTGGAAAAACTTGCCGCCCACCCCAATATCGCCGCGGTCAAATTGACCTGTGGAGGAGTTGGAAAGGCTACCAGAGTAGCTGCACGGTTTGAACCGAGTCAGTTCACCAGTTTATCTGGTATGAGTGACTGGCTTGTGGCCGCATTCGCCGCTGGAAGTACAGGTTGCATTTCAGGCGTTGCAAATATTTTCCCGAGGGTAAGAGCACACCTTGTCCACGGCAACAAGTACCAACCATTAATATATTTGGCAGGTCATGGTTGAAATTTATGATTTGTTCATGGCTGGAAAGGTCGCAGAGGCTACTGCACTGCAGAAGAAACTGGTCCAGCCTGAGTGGGGAATCGGAACATCAGATGTCAACGGAATGAAATGGATTATCGCCAAGGAGCGCGGTTATCCCTTGTCCAGTGCACATTGCCGTCGACCGTTCCCCAAGTTTGCAGAGACGGAAAAGCAAGACCGTGTCGTCCGGTTGGTCGCGCCCCTTCTCCCAGTTGAGGAGGAACTGAAGTCGAAGAAGGTGTAGATTCAAATCAGACATTATACATAAAGACGTAGGCTAGGCAATAGAAAGAATGGAAAACAAAATCGCAAAATCACCATTTCCCTCTGAAATGACATACATAGTACCCGACAAGGTTCAAACAATAGCGAAAGTGGTATAAAATAACTCCAGACACACAGAGCGAATGTCGACGCGCTTGCCCCCCTCGCGCTGTCTCCTTTGGGTCTCCTGGAGTACGTCGGCCGTCATGTTCGCGTTGGTGAAGACATGCTGAAGACCGCGAATGGTCTGAAGGATCCATTGAAATTCGTCAGAGTCATCCTCTTCAGTACCCCATAGAAATAATGGCCATAACATGTTGACCGGTATAGATTCATTATTGTTGACCATGCGATGCACTATCTCCTTGATTTTGCACAGCGCTGTCACTGCTGCTTTTGAACGAACTAAATGACGGTGTGCAACTCGATGGAGGTGAATGTAGCAGGCGTAAAAGTTAGCAAGATACGTCTGGAATGAGCGGACAATAGTGGACGCGAGCGGCTCGGCCAGAGTATCACTGCCAATATTTCCAGCTACAGCATGGTCCGTGAGTGGTGGTCTCCTATCATACAAGGATGACAGGTCCGCCAAAATATCAGCGGCGATAGCCATCACCTCAGTCTCGTCCTCCACACTCCCTCGGCTGCGGTGATTATGAGCGATTCTGGTGATACGACCGGTGATCGTCTGGACTTCCTGAAAGAAAGTTATCCCCGGCTGGCATAACAAATCATAGATCACCTCGTGCGCTCCGGGGTTGGAGGCGGAGCCTATGCTTTGCGGCGTTGAGCTAGGGGAGTTCGAGCCTTGGGGCGAGGTATAGATTCCAGATGTGTCATTGACCAGGACTCCTTCCCCACCAGCCGATGCCGCGCGGGCGTCTAACAAACGAATCCAAGAGATGATGCGTAGCTCTAATACAGCGGATGTTAGCAAGAGGACTATTGAGTTAGTGAGTTCCTCCACACACCTGTGGAGCCCAAGCCACTCCTCTGTGATGCTTGCAGCGCATTATGCGCCTTTGCAAGGTTCAAATAGGCAAGGTCCAGCCGTGAAGTAAGAAACTGGATATCAAGTCAACCAAAATAAACAGTACATTGGCGCGGAGGCAATTGAACGGACATTTATGTACGTAAGGAAAAAGATAGTGGCCAGAACGTATCTGAGTTCATTATCGCTTATTATGACGTCCCCCGCAGATTCTCCGAATCTTTGTGACAACTCCGTCGCAGCATTCTCGTAGTGTTGCTGGTAACCTGCTGGCCCTCCTCCACTTCCGGACTGTATGGCTTCGAAGGCGGCGATCGAAGAGCGGAGCATCTGGGAAGAGGTTGCCATGCTTTCGAGCAGTTCCCGCGCAGAAGCACATCTGGGGCCATTCTCTACCGGATCAAGAATCGGTGGCAGGTGTAAATGTAGCGAGGTTTGGACTTCTGGATTGGCGACTGGGGGTGTTGTGATGACTGTCGCGGAGGGAGAGACGAACTCGGGGAATCTGCGTCGCTAGATCGTGCCTGCTGGTAAGTATTCCCCAAGGCCGTAAAATCACCGAAGTCCGGGAAATAGACGTTTTGGAACATGTGAAACCCCTCTGTCGGAGCTGGCATGGGGTGAAAGTCAAAGAGGAAAGGCGAAGGAGATAGCTGATTGACCTCCAATGCGACGTTTGACTTGAGAGAAACCGGGTCACTCTGCAAGGAGGGGTTTCGTTGTGGCTCGTTGACTTTCCAATCACACTCCAGGTTCAGACGCTGGCAATGATAACATAGAGGCCTGCGTTCATTGCATCTAACCTTGCGACGTTTACACGTCAGACAGCCGTTTCGCGACCGAGGACCATATGGGCGACGGCGAGTGTCTTCACGAGCGACGAGAGGTGGAGGACTCATTGTTCTTAGCTTTTGGGAGACTACGAGAAAGTGAGGGAAAAAGGAAAGGGAGACTAAAGACCTACGCTACCATCCCAGGGTCACCACATCTCCGCTCCAATGGCAAAATGACAAAAGTATTCAACCTCCACCATTCCACTATGTCACCACCGCGGTATCGTTATTATTGGCCTATCCAATCAGTTTCACGATACAAGGACCCCTCATGCCAAGAGTTGACGAATATTTCTTATGTTCACTAATATGGAGACGCTAAGCCGATTCCTGAAGATGTTGTATTCAATGCGATACTGCGACACTACCATTACACTAGTACACTGCTACTCTGCTGTAACAGTAGATGTAGGAACTTGATTGAAAATATTATTAATAGGTACTTCGAACTACTACTAGTAGCTACATATGTAGGTAGGTAGGTACCTACCTAGGTAGGTACTTGTTTACGGTTAGATAAGTAATACCGAGATAGGGTTTTGCGGGGAAATCTGTCAAAGCCGAGATGGAATGTTTAGTCCCGCTAGTCCATTACCTAGGTAGTTTAGAAGCGGATAGGTTCATCAGGGAACTAAAGTCGGGGAGAATTAATCTGACTGCTAACAGGTACTAAAACAACACTAGTCCATACTACTGCGCTACAGATTAGTTATAGATTAAACAGTCCACCGTGTATATGTAAGCTGATAGCACATACCCAATAGTCCAATATAAACAGGTGACTACCCCGCGTCTTTCCCCAAAGCAGAAATCCTCTATCTACCTACCTATTTGAGACGAGCAACATTTCCTTTTTGGGTAGGCGAGCGGCTTTTCCTGTAATAGGCAACCCACATCGGCTCTCTCGGTTTCATCGGCCCCAATCTTGTCTCCCCAACTCCATCCCCTAGAACCGACCCGACCATCGGAATGTTCTCCGCGGGTAGAATGTCGTAAATGCATGCTATGGTGAACATCCATTAAGAATTATAAAAAGCATATGGGGAGGGAGTAAGTCGAAATCCTAAGCTAAACTAGAAACTGGAAATTCAATCCCCAAAAATATTCAACCCCGATCATCATGGCACCTCTCCCAGAAGGAGTCGCAAAATCCTTGGCGGAGACCAAAGTCGAGTATAGACGCCTGGGAAACAGCGGCCTCCGTGTATCCGTTCCCATCGTCGGATGTATGAGCATTGGAACCCCTGAATGGGCAAACTGGGTCATTGGCCCCGAAAAGGCCCTCCCACTCCTGAAGGCAGCCTATGATCGAGGAGTCAACACTGTTTGTGCCCCTATCTCACTTTTGCTGAAAACTGAAAACTGACTGTACCTAGTGGGATACTGCAAACATTTATTCCAACGGTGACTCGGAGAGAGTTATTGCCCAAGCGATCAAGGAATATGAGATCCCGCGGCACAAATTGGTGCTGATGACGAAGGCGTACAGCTGCGTCGGAGAGCAGCAGTTTCATGCATACCCCATCATTGAGGATCTGAAGAAAACCAAAGACTATGTGAACCAGTTTGGTGAGCCACAGCAACTGCATTTGCGAGGTAGGCACAGTCACTAACTGCGGTTAAAAGGCCTCTCACGATCGGCAATCTTCACCGCACTGAATGATTCCCTCAAACGTCTGGAGACAGACTACATTGATGTCTTCTGGATCCATCGCTTTGATCCCGACACACCAATTGAAGAGACTATGCACGCTCTTCATGACCTGGTCATTGCAGGAAAGATCCGGTACCTCGGAGCCTCGTCAATGTGGGCGTACCAATTTGCCATGATGCAGGCATACGCGGAGAAGAACGGATTGACAAAATTCATTGCGATGCAAGTACGTACCGAGTCTGACTCTGCCCCCCCGACTGTATTCTCTGGATTGCTAACGCGGGAAAAGAATCGTTACAATCTGCTGTACCGTGAAGAAGAACGTGAGATGATCAAATATTGCAATGCAACGGGTGTGGCTGTTGTCCCGGTAAGAAGACCCTTGCTATAGTAACTATCTACAATTTCTTTGGCTGACAGTTTTGCCTTTTTTTCTTTTTCCATCAGTGGGGCCCACTTGCAGAAGGGCAACTTGCTCGTCCCTTGAACATTCGAGGAACCACTACCAGGTCCGCTGGTGGCAATGAAACGCCTTCAAGCCTGCGCCCTGAATCTATGGAAATCATCAACCGGGTGGACGAGCTAGCAAAGCGCAAGCAGTGGACTATGTCTCAAGTTACACTGGCCTGGCAGCTGAAGCGAGTGACGACTCCTATCATTGGCTTTAGCAGCGTTGCGAGGATCGAGGATGCTTTATCCGCACGCGGTAAAGAGCTCACAGCCGAAGAAGAGAAATACCTGGAGGAGGTATACACCCCTGTCGAGGTTGAGGGCCATTTCTAAGGAATAGAATTTCATATTTCTAGTTGCAAATATTGCTACCATACTTGTAATTGTCCAACTGTAACTACATACATGTATCTGCCTGATCATTGCGTACTACAGACGTGCCTTTTCGCGATTCCCGATTCACATGTAAGATAGACTCCATCCATGGCCTGTCAAGCTGTTTGGAAGCAAGAAAAAAGTATATCCCAGTTATAAATTTTAAAGGTCAAGGGTTTGACACGACTTCACATTTCATGAGCAGGGCTTTTAATGGGACAAACGAGTCTGCGATAGTTGCTTGCACTGGGTTCTATGTCATCCTTTTGCACAAGAGAAAGGATTTTGTCACATCAGAAAATTTTAACATGGGATATATCGTGTTTAAGTATCAAGATTCTTAGGCTAGTCTTGCATCTTCAATTGTACAAGAACACGAAAAGAGTGTGGTACTGCCCTCACTGAGCTTCCAGCGAGTCTTCCACTCAATAAATATACACAAACTCGTCATTCTTCCGGTCGGTCAAGTCTAGGAATGGTGCAGCTTCATCGGACATTGGAACCTGCACTTTGCCGTCTGCTTCAAACGCATTTGTCATAGATCTGTCCTGGACCTCCGCGGACTTTCCATTGCTGACTCTCCGTTTGCTGTGCTGCCTATTCAAGAAGGCTAGATTGAGAACTTGGAGCGCCACACAGCCAACCAAAGCAATGAAGAGCCCAAGAACGGCCCTTATACCGGGAAGATATGATGGAGATTGCTCTGCGGTAAATAGGAGGGGGCCAGCGAGAGCCCCCGCGGATGTACCAACCTGATAAAGTGCCATCGTGGTGGACGTCTTGGCGGCACCAGCAGTGTTTCCCACGACCCATGACAGAAGTAGGGGATTGGCAGAAAACAAAAATGCACATAGATAATATGCCAGCAGTAGTGGTCCCTGGTTGGATTGGTCGTCATGTCTGAGCCCGTAAAGCATTCCGATGCCCGCCACTACGGGGAGCATGAAGCCGGCTAAAACGGCGGATTTCAGCTTCAACTTGTAGGAGGCCCAACAACTAGCGACGATGACAACCGTTTGCACGGCACCGAAGGGTATGTTAAGCAGTGAAGTTTGGTATGCGTCAAATCCAAAACCCTTGACAATAAGAGGGCCGAAAGTGCTTGTCATCGCCGATCCCATGTTTGGAAGCAACGCCATGACAACCCAAAGCCAACTCTTAGGTTCTAGGGCAACCTCAAGAACATGAGACCAGTCAAAGTTGTAAGAGGAAGCGCCAGTTTTATTCGCACGGAGACGCTCCACGCCTTGTTGCCGTTCGTGCTCAGTGAGAAAGCGGGCAGATGTGATGTCGTTGTCGAGTTTCCAATAAACCACGGGCGCGCTGACAATAGTAATCAATCCAACAACAAGGAAGATTCTGCGTGAAAATTAGGGACATTCAGATGTCATGACGTATGGTGACTTACGTTTGCCATGGCTTCAACGCATCTGAGGGGATATGACCAAGGCCGTACGATAAAGCAGAAGCTACCATAGTGGCTGTTCCGTTCATGGAATACCAAATCGAAACTCGAAGTGGTTGCTCGACACGACGATACCATTGGCCAGTGAGGATGGTAAAGAGAGGCATACATCCAGCTTCAAATAGGCCCAGGAAGAAACGAACAGTGACCAATCCCGCAAAGCTGTTGCACGCGGCCGTACTTGCTGCTGCAACCCCCCAACCGAGGACCATAGATGGCATCAGAATACGGGGCGGGACCTTCACAATGAGCCATGCCGAGAATGGCTGCCACGCTAACTGCGCAATCGGGGCAATGGACGAGACTAGAGAATCCTCGCTACCCACGAGACCCGTGTCCTCCTGGAGATTGAAAATGGAGGCCGTTCCCAGGACGCCCTTGTCCAAGACCTAACAGGCAGCTGATCAGCATCGTATAGGACATATGATTGATTTCTTTCACTCTCACTTGTAAGAAGTATACCCAGGTAAGAATCGTCAAAATCGTTTTGTCTGTCTTTCTTCTGATTCGAATGTTCTAAAGGGGTTAGGAAGTTCTCTTTCGCCAGAGATTATCGAGTTGGACATACCTCTTCATTTGTGAGAGTGACCATCACACCTTCTTCCACCATACCTGGGGCTGACTTGTCTAAGTCGGTCTTTGCATGTGTAGACTTTGAGTCCGCAAGAGATTCAATATCCTGATTTTCCATTATGAGGGAACCCCAACTCTTTTGTGGGCAATATAGAACTGGAGTGAGAAGTCTTGCAGGAGAAACTCCTTTGAGGAGATGCTGTCAGGGTCTTATAAAGTTCACCAGAGAACGATCAAGAGCTCTACCCTGCTCTGCCCTGATAACACGATGCCGGGAGATTTAATTAAACGACCAATCACTTCTCCATTGCCGATCGCGTAGAGTCCGGGGTAAACTGTAATCTTGTTTCCCCAGTAGTAGGTAATACACTGGCCTCTCCTACCGAAGGTGGTAATGTTGTAATCTTATAATCTTCGAATTTCAAGTAATTGGTATCCTATCGACATTCGGAAATTCTCGCCTCGATTACACAAGGTTACACTCCTTTCTCCGATCAGAATTCGTCACCTCAAGACTTCACATTCTACCTAGGTAGATAAGGTATCTTGGTCAATGGATTCAATTGGCTATTTTCGTATTGACAGGGATTTATTTAAGTTTTTCAGATCCAAGGAATACATGTAAAAGAGGAAATTCAAATTTGGCCTGTGGCGTAACATTGGATGGCAAGCCCCTAAGCGAGGTTGATAAGCGGGTGTGGTGGACACATGTGCAGGGGATAAGCAGGAAGAAAGTACCCTCCAAGTTACATACATATATGTACATGGATGTGGGCAGGTACCTCCGAATCTTCGCATAGGCGATTGGTGTGGACCAGCTCGGCTTTCCGACCGGTTGCTATGAATAGATGGTGCACCACGCGTTTAATCCATAGAGCTTGGTGGAATGCCCCCTCCTCTCTGGGACCAGCCGATCGGATATCGGGAGGAAGCTTGTCATTGTCAGAAGTATAACTCTGTCTCTAGCCAATAGGTTCATTTATTTCAGTGGGTGAGGATAGATAAGTGGCTCATCTCTGCTCTCATTCCAAATGTAGCAAATGGTTCTGTTACCAATCCTGGAAGTCTGGTGAGCATATATCCTGGCTACAGCTATATAGCTTTAGAGCTTGGCTTTATCTACTAATGTGGACAGACCAACTGCCTAGAATCTCAGCTCTCTTTCCCAAGTCTGACTAGGAACCATCTAACCCCTCTTTTACCTTAACCCAGTAAGGGTCACCTACACCTACCCGGACTAACGCATAGCCAACGTTAAGAGAATTTGGATCGATTTTACAGAAATGCCTCCCAACCAAGACAATCAAGACACCCAGATCATCGGTTATGCCGAACCCTGGATTGTCTCCCCGGGAGACCCAGTTGACATCAAAGTAGGTTATTTGCACCCGTACCCGGTACATCTCATACGCTAACCCATTTCAGGTTTCAAGTTCCGAAAAAGGATACGATCACCGCCTAGTACGTCTTGTCCAGGGGTACAGCGGTCCTCATGCTCCCCCCGTTGTGCTGGAGGATATCACCGAGGTACCGGTTGGCCACCACGAGGATGGTCGCTATCAAGATGCTTGCCCCGGCTCATACGCTCTTATCCCATCCTGGGCGGAGGTGACACCCACAGTGAAGGAGGGCATCGAAGTCGAGTTTCATGTCCAACCATACTTGCTTGATGTCAACTACTATTGTCAAACCCTTATATCCTGTCTCGACATATCTTCTCGAACTGGTTTCGCCGTCGTTTTGAGGAACTCAAACATTGAGTTCTTCATCGGCACCGGGAATAGGATTCAGGTTATCCAGAGCCAACTCGTCGTGAATCGCTGGCGGTGGCTCCAAATCCGTCTCAGTGTCCTTAACAACACATTCACTTCGAACATCCGTCAGTTGAACCGCCTAGCCGAAATCGCCCCGAATGGCGAGACCATGACTACTGCCATGTTGGCACCCATGATTTTGGGGTCGAATTCGTTGCTGTTTGGTGCAGGCATGTTCAAAGACATTGGACACCAGAGCTCTAAACCATCATGCTTTTATAATGGCCGAATCGACTCTCCCTCCTTTACCATGGCGGGCTCATCAAGGCGTACTCTCGCGCAGTATGACTTCTCCAAAGATATACCTAGCGACTCTATCGCTGATGTTTCTGGAAACGGTCGACATGGTGTGTTGGTCAATGCACCCACACGTGCGGTCAAAGGATTTGACTGGGATGGCACTCAGCCAGACTGGACCAAAGCCTTGTACGGATATGGTGCGATTCATTTCCACGAGGATGACCTGGATGATGCAAAGTGGGCAACGAACTTCTCCGTTACCATCCCATCGACAGCTCGCTCCGGCGCGTATGCCGTTGAAGTCAAGTGCTCAGATGGAACAAGCGACATGATCACATTCTTCGTTCGACCGGGTCCTAGCTCAACGGCACAAGTGGCTTTGGTTCTCACGACATTCACATACCTCGCGTATGCAAATGAACGAATGTTTGATGAGACCAAATCATCAGCCATGACAACTCCGGATGGAGTTAGCATCGGACAGGGAAACGAGTATTACAAAAACCTTGCCCGGCGACCGGATTTGGGTCTCTCCGCCTACGATGTTCACACAGACGGCTCCCCCTGTGCATACTCCAGTGCTCGCCGACCGATACTCAATCTCCGACCAGGATATGTACACTGGGCCTTGGACCGGCCCCGCGAATTCAGTGCTGACCTTCTCATGGTGGGCTTCCTGGAACGTTCCGGAATTCCCTATGACATTATCACCGATCATTGCTTGAGCAGCAGAGGTCGAGAAGCAACCTCGCAATACACGACCATCATCACCGGCTGTCATCCAGAGTACCACTCTCTTGGTTCTCTCGACGCCTTCAGCGCATTTGCAAAATCGGGGGGTAATATGATGTATTTGGGCGGCAACGGGTTCTACTGGGTCGCCGATGTTGTCAATGAACAGCCTCATCGCCTTGAAGTTCGGAAGGGCGATCAGGGTTGTCGGTCCGTTACGTTCCCTGCTGGGGAACGAATGCACAGTCTCACCGGATCTCTTGGAGGGCTATGGCGCAGCCGCGGTCGTGCTCCCAACTACCTCTGGGGCATTGGGCCCTGTGCGTTCGGCACTGGAAAGGGAAAGCCTTACACGGCAGATTTGCGATATGTGCAGGATGCCCAGTTCAGTTGGATTTTTAAGGGTATGGACCCAACTGAGCCGATTGGCGAAAATGGCTTCGGCGGCGGCGCCAGCGGTGACGAGATCGATCGCCTGGATTATGCGCTTGGGACACCATCCAATACGGTCCTACTGGCCAGAAGCCAACAGCATGATGATAGCTTTGGACTTTTCAATGAGGACTCGATGTTCCCCATGGTGAACACTCTGGGTTCCAATTGTGACATGGTCAGGAGTGACCTAGTATATTATGACACCGCGGGAGGTGGCGCGGTATTTTCCGTTGGCAGTATCAACTGGTACTGCAGTCTCGGGTGGGACGATTATAGTAACAATGTAGCTACAATGACTGGCAATGTGCTGAGAGAATTTGTAAGAAGAGGAAAAGGTGGTGGTGTTCAATGAGGTTCTCAGATGGGAAGCAAAAGATGACTGTACTGTTAGTGGGATTCCAGAGCATTTTGATCATCGTGTTGGTTTTCTTGTTTCTTGTTTTTCCCTTTCTTATGCTATCGTTGAAAGCGCATGTCGCGTATTCGGCCCTGGGGCCCCGGGGAAAGGACCTGGTGACAAATATATTTTTCTGTTCATGCCTCAGGTTGACACAAACAATTTGCCCGAGGCAACCTCTATTCTTTTCTCCTTTTCTATTGCTTCCCAGGGCTGGATACTAAAAGCCATAATCTCATTGCACACCAAAGCCATTCATTCGGTCGACGCGATCACTTTTCAGTACACGAATCTCTACGCGGAATCGGAAGCACCTGGGCAGACAGGCTTCTTGGCTTCCTGCCTGGCAAGATCGACCTTGTCGAATTGACGGCACGGCATGCGTGGATCAAGTGGATTGTCATTTACATGGCGCATATCGTATGTCCCATCCAATTACTACGTCACGAGCTCACCGAGTGATCCTTCTACAATTGGCTGTCAAATCACTCGCATTCATGAAGGTCTTATCCAGCAACGCCATATTTCGTGAACAAAGGGTCATCCAGCAGCCGGTCCAAACAACTTTCTTCCACACCAACCAGAATTTCTATGCCACCATTCCGCAAAACTGGAATCACAACTTGACAGCCGTTGATGCAACCGACATGTGGCACTCGTACAGCCTCGATCTTGTTGCCCAGCAGTGGTCCCCAATCCAACCCGTACAGTTCGAAGTTCACCCATGACGTTAGCACGCAGTTGAAGCCGGGAACATCCAGAAAGGCGGTAGGTACCAGCCGGTCGACGTCTTCAAGCTGCTCCACAAGAGCTACCACATCTTCCGTGAACCGTCCGTCAGCCCTTAGAATCGCCTTGCGGATTTCCGTAGCCAGGTCGGCCAAATTCATTGTACTAAACATTTTGCGGATAGAGGCAGAGACTGAAATATATTCTAGGAAACATCCTAAAGTCACTGGATGCAACTCGGGATCTGTCCGTTGTCGCCCGTCAATAGCAATGTTGAAAAATGACACAGGGTCACCTTCCAGAGTCTCGAGGGGCGACTGTACTGCCATTACTGTACGCCAGAGTAGCGCTGCAAGAGCATCATTGGTCGAGATCCATTTTTGATCGGTCGGCTCCGTCGCGTTCATGGTGGACGCCTCGACCTTCAGCGGATTCCGGGGAAAAATAGAAAACCTGACCGCGATGGCTCAAGGAAGTCATCTTTGACGGGGCTCCCTGCGGCGTGAAAGGAAGAAGTCTATACTCTGGATGGTCTTCGAGTTTTCCAGCATTATGCCCGGATGGCTTTGTCACTTGTTTCCGGTCTTGCCAAATGGCCTGTGGGAGTTGTATGGGATCCAGGATCTCGAGTCCCTGTGCCCGGCGGCACTCCTCTGCCCAGATGTTTGTCCAAGCATAGAAAGTTGTGCCATCGCCCACCATGTGAAGGATGCACCATGTCAGGATCAACCCTCCGTGGATGAAATTGGCCTGTACAACTGAAATTGGTAATCGCTCTCCAGCTGAAGGCCAAACAGAACGGGGACAGAAAGTGTCAGCGTCGAAGGACGTGACGGGGAAGGATTTCTCTTTCAACTCCGCATACTCAGATTCGAAGGACGCTCATAGGTCCTTGACCACGATGCGAGCTACGTCGCCATTCGCCTGTTGCCGAAGTCTCATAACACCCTTTTGTTTTGAACTGCCATCGGGGACAGCTTGGCACGCGACCTCTGGGATCAGTTGTGTGAGCGCTTGATATCCGGCTTGGAGAACCCAAATAACTTCATCCAAGTCATACTCCTCTTGGAGCTGAAAGGGGAAGATATAACGAAGATAGCCCTTTGGGCCGATACGCTCCAAAGCTGTGAGCTTATGAATCGGTCGTTCATTCATAATAGGAGCCGTGTTATATATGTTGGGTTAAAGAGGGTATGCCAAAGAGGAGCATTAATTGTTAGACCACGAGAGGGATAAAGGGCGGGTATATAGACTGGAATAGTTAACGATTTCTTATTATTGGGCCAACTAAAAGGCTCCGCTTGAACAATACACATTGTGGAAAGTTTAAGCGAACTGAAAGGGGGCCTAATGACCATTGCTGGGAGATACTGCCGCCAGTTTCAACTTCTGTTGAAGGACGAAGATGCTTGACTAGGGCCATGCGAGGCGCGACGTCGCAATTTCACTAAAATATAGCGCGAATGGCCATATTGGGGCAATATACAGTATTGCACCTAGGTACTCCATTTGGTCTGATGTGCTTTCTAATTGTTTTGGAACACATATGTAGCCCTGGGGAAGCCCCAATGACAGAATTGGTGAATTATAAGACAAATACATATGTAGTTTTTGTTGGCATTGGTAAATCGCCGGTTGACATGCATACGGAGGAGTGCTACAGACCTTGGATCCAGGGCCTAGCAATCCTGGTAGGGGTACAACGGGCTGTTTATTTGGATGAGGCGTCACCTCCGGTGATCTCCCCACATAAAGCCTGTTTCTTAATTACAACAAGTTTTCTTTTGACAGGATCGGGGCTTCTTTGGCCGACGTCGACCGCCTGTCATGGCCTTAGTCTGTGAACTAAGCCTAATCTGGTCTTGACGTCCGGTGTATTATCTCCACAAGGTAGGATGTGTCCTTTGGAACGTACTTATGTTGTACGGGGTTCAGGGGCCATCGGATTTGTTGCGATCTTTTCTGATTGGGAGCATCCATGACCCGTGGATGGAGACAGTAATTATTCCATCCAGTTTGCAGGTCTGACATCTGATCCTGGTATGTGCTTCGGTTCAATGCCGTGAGAACCCTCGCTTCATATTGCTATGAATGAGGACTCGAGCATTCTCGCTCTCTTTGGGCCAGCCCCTTCAGATATCGACCTCACTGCCAGTGATGTATCTGTTAACAATGGCGTGGTTATTGCAATGCTCAGCCTGGCTACTGTATTGGTGACATTACGATTTACCGCTCGAATTGTCCTCCGAAATGCCCTGATGGCGGATGACTGGGCAATTATCGCGGTACTAGTAAGTTATTTCTTAGCCAGTTTGGATCACATTTACTGATTTTATTTGCTCGAAGCTTTGTATAGGTGCTACGACTGGAATAAGTGTCGCGGGTGAGCACTGAAACACCGAGTAACAGACCATTATTTAACGGAGCAACGATACCCCCAGGCGGAGCTACCGGTGCAGGAAAACATATTTGGGCAGTCAAACTCGAAGAACTGATGGACTTGTACAGAGTAAACAAATTCCCCTGGAAGCAGCTGCAATCTTCTAGTCCAAATTTATTTAACTAGCTCCTATTCTCCTGCACGTTCATTTATGCCTCGTCGTGCACTTGCACCAGGCTGTCCATTCTCTCATTCTATGCGAGAGTCTTTTCCCCTCTGCAGCAGTGGTTGAAAGTGGCTCTTGTTTGCGGATCATTCCTCACACTCTCATATCCTATCATCATTTGGATAACTATGGGCAATTCCTGCAAACCATTGGACACAATTCAGTGGCACTGAGGGAAAATGCATCGACGTCAACCAATTCTTTCTCGCATTAGGGATCCTCAACATGCTGAATGATTTCATCATCCTAGTCACCCCGTTTCCGCGAATAGCTCAGTTCCAAATGACCCTGCAGAAGAAATTAGCAATTTGTGGCATTATGGCCGTGGGAATCTTGTATGTTGGCATCATCTTTCTGAGCTTCATTTCGTGAATGGGACTGAACTATTCATTGCAGTGTTTTTTGTTGCCAGCATCGTGCAAATCCGTTATCTCTCTGAGTTTATGAGCGCCACAGACGTGACTTGGATGATGGGACCCGTATTCATCTGGTCAACAATCGAACCATCGGTCGCGGTGGTTTGTGCATGTCTGCCCCATCTTGCACCGCTTGCTCGACTCGCCCATCGATCAATATTATCGAGATTTCATTCACAGAGGACCATCGGCATTTCTTCAGCAAGAGGAGGGTTGCACAATGGTTCGGGGTGTGGTTTGAAAAAAGGATACGACAACAATCGAGCGCCAATGTTTGATTACGGGGTTGATAACATGAAGAAGAGTGCCAATGACGATGAAATCGGACTAACTAACTACATCACCGTCGGTCTCAACGAGGCTATAAATCCTTCTAGTGACTCCATCTCGGAGCATATTGGTCACAATCACTCGATTGCTGTTCATTCAAGTCTTGTGCAATCAGCCTCACCACGGCCGCCCTGGTAGCGACTTTATGAGGTACCATGCAGAACTACACCTATACGGAATTTGGATGGGATACCACACCAGGTGGCACACCAATTCGCCTGTAAATAATGGTGACGATGATAAATTCAGTGGCCCGAATGATTTGAGCGAGAGGCTGCGACGGATCTAGAGAGAGATTGATAGATTAGGGCTCTATGCCTTATAAGTCGGTCCGACTTTTACCTGACGGCGTAACTACCCTTCACACTTCTAAGGTTGGGTTAAAATTTGTGTATTGCTTGCCTCTCTGAGCTTCTAGGTAAAAGGGAAAAAGATCAAATGGCAGCAGTGACTAAGCGAGTGTACACGGGGCCTAGGTACACCTGGCAGTTACAAGGAGACTAGATAGTTTATGAATCCCCACGGTGAGGATTGGTAGACATCATATCAATACCAGCCGAAGGGGTTGTTAATCGTGTCAAGGGGATTTCCACGCAATATTGGGTTGAGGGCCAGGGTCCATAGTATCAGATGAAAACGCTTGACATGGCGCATGAGAAGAGCGGGCTCGGATGCCAGCAAGTGAGTTCTGGTGAACTAGAATCATGTGCAATATACGGAGTAGCTAGGCTCAGGCAGAAAGTACACACAACATATGTACGGAGTATAGACCGACAGACCAGATACGGACCGTGGACGGACCGTGAACCGACATCGAAACACTACATCCTCTCTTATTGGTTGACCATTATCTATTTAAATACTTGGCATCGGCTATTTTACCGCACTGCATTCCAATTTGTCCAATTGATGTCGAAATTTAGAAATCCAGGCATTAGAACCCATGTGATCGGCTCGACCGGAACCCCCGCCCGATGCAATACGGACCGTCTATGGGAATCAAGATGACTCTTGATTTATTGATAAATAAGCACTGGGACTCGCACATACGATTTCACAAATTTGTGGATTGACATTTCTGAATCTTCGCAAAGGCCATCTCGTTGGCTAGCTACCAAGAATCGTCGGCTTCAAAAAAAAGGTGTAGGGTCATTTTCGAAATGACCTCAAGAAACCCCTCATACCTCATTATTGGCGCGGGCGTCTTTGGTGTATCAACCGCCTACCACCTCATTCAGAAGTATCCCAATGCGTCGGTAACTCTGGTTGACCGAGATGCATATGATGCTGAGTCGCGTGTGGCTGCATCATGGGATTGGAACAAGGTTATTCGTGCCGATTACGACGACAAGGTCTACTGTAGACTTGCCCTTGAGGCTCAAGAGATTTTCAAATCCGACCCTCTTTGGCAGCCACACTTTCACCAAACTGGCGTTTACTGGACGTGCCGCAGCGAGTACGCGCAAAACGTCATCACAAACCACAAGGAACTTGGTCGCAACGATGATATCATTGCCCTCCCTGTCGCTGAGGCAAGAAAGCTTTATGGTGGAGTCTTTGACAATGCTGATTACACCGGTGTTAAGGAGGTTCTCGTGAACAGGGCTAGTGGTTGGGCAGCCGCCGGAGATGCCCTTCGAGCTGTAACAAAAAGATGCTTAGAATTGGGAGTCTCATACATCACTGCATCTGTTACTAACCTTGAGTTCGATGGTCGTGGCTCTTGCACCGGTGTGAAGACACGAACTGGAGACACATTGTCGGCCTCGCATGTTGTTGTCGCTGCTGGGGCGTTCACGCCGACATTGCTAGAGTGGAGTGCCGTGAAGAGCGGAAACGCTGGGCTACGAGCTGGAGAGCGAATTGTTGCGGCTGGTATTACCACCGGAATGGCACAACTCAACGAGGAGCAATACCAAAAGTTCAAGGACATGCCTGTTGGCTTCCAGGGTTACACACCGGATGAAGGTACGCTTTTTGGTATATTCGCGTGAACCCCACTAATAATCTCCAGGGAAACCCTTTATTGGCAGCATTCCTCCTACTAAAGACCGGGAGCTCAAGTGGTGGGGATCTAAGATTTTCACAAACACTCGAGAGGTATTCCCTGGACATTACATCTCGTCTCCTCCACCCACACAGGACTATAACCAGTGGAAGGTTCCAGGACCCCTCAAGCAGGATATTGTAGAGTCCAGGAATCTGTGGTATGGACCTGAAAGTGCCACATGGGAGATGACGAAACACCGCATTTGCTGGTTAGTGGCCTCTGACTACCCAACGATTGGCTTTTTTTAACACTCTCCAGGGACGCTTTCACCACTACCTCGGACTTTATTATCTCGCCTCACTCTGCCTCCAAGGGACTGTACATTGCCACATGTGGTTCATTCCATGGATACAAGTTTTTCCCCGTCCTGGGCAAGTACATCATGCAGATGCTTGAGGGAGAATTAGCGCCCGAACTGATAGAAAGGTGGGCATGGGATCGACAGCGACCTGACTCGTCTCAAAACGTGGAGTACCCAAACTCTGAGATGAAGCATTTACTGGAACCTGCAGCGAAGTTATAGAGGAAATCGGAGAGGCTCTTCAAGCCAAAACAAGCATCACTGGCGCCTTCGCTGGAGATCGCCAAACCTCCATCGTGGTAGGCTTGATATTACATCATGTGATTTGTATTGGTCCTCGAAATAATTACTTAGATTAAAACGACTGGTTTGCATTGGATTCACCCGGAATGTTCGAAAGTTTTGTTATGCAGGCATTCATCTGATTGATGCCCTATTTGTCAGGTCACACATGTTTGCTAGAGACCAACCAGAAAGACCTTGGCAATTGGACTTGGATGTTCACAAATAACAATCAGTGGCATGAGCTTTCCTTTGTCCTGACCGAGCTCTGTCTCCGTCCCCTGGGCACTGATGCCGACTGTGCTTGGCGCGCAGTAGATTATGTCCTCCTCCCCTGTGGGTGCCGCAAGGTGCATGCGCGCAGCAGGAGGTTGGGCTAATTGTCTCCCAGCTGAAGGAGCGAGCTATCCAAGCCAGGAGGCGACAGCTGGTCATCTCCCGTATCCCCGCGTCAATGCTTGCACGTCTGTATTCCTGTTGTCGGAGTAGATGCATTGGCATACCGGCATACCGGAGGATCCATTGATCCTATGCATTTTGTAATTTTAGATTAGTAATCGACGGTCCATATAAATTGTTAGGAAAGTCGATACAGCAATACAGAGAGTTGAACACCATTGATTGGACCCTACATTTTACAATACGGCCCACGCCGACACCTGTTGGATGCCTGAGGCATTACCATGTGATAGAACCTAGATGTATGATAGCTCTCTCTCCTTCCCTTCTCTTCCTCCTCTCCTCGTGCGAGATCGTCAATCGACGCAGTGTTTTCTCCATCCATTCCATCTCCATCCAGATTGCACCTCCATTAATTCCCGTTCCTTTTCTGTAGTGTCACCAGCATCTGAATAACACCAATGATGTACAACAACCGCTATCAATGTGCCCTGAGACGTCTTTTTGTTCGTCTTTTTGTTTTTCAGAGCCGTTATCACGCATGCGTTATTTCTACCGCCCGTGGAAACCCCCGGATCTTCCGGGTGTTGGTTCGGTCGAAAGTCTTAGGGAAGGTTTCGGGCATGAATATCTCCGTTAGTGATTTGCCAGAGAATCTATGTTTTCTGCGCCCGGGTTCCTTGTCTCAGAACATTTTAGATTTCTTCAATTACCCAAAAGACTTGTCTGTCATAAAAGCAAGAAAAATGCCAGCCAAGACGCGCGTTACACAAAGTAGTTTAAACAACAACTGATTAGCTGGAGTGGGTTATATAGAAAATAAATGCTGTCTACCTAGGTAGCCTTGCCGTCGGGACTTAATCAAAGTCCTATCCGAAATACAGGTCAAAATCATGTTTCTTACACGCATACGAGCGTTTTGTGAGTGGATAAGGGCTGTTGGGCGTTCAAGATGAGGTATCGGTTAGGGTAGCAAGGAAATAAACTTGATATCGACGTTGAACGAACTTTGGGTGGGATATCTACCCGGTACCGATTGACGGGTCAAGGATGTTAAATCAGCATTTCTCAGATGCCATAAAAGTTGGATACAACCCCACTAATCGACCCCAAGGGCTGGTGTCTTTTGCTTCAAGAGTATTGTTGTTGCGCCGATACCACGACTACTAGGCCCGGAATACCATGGTGCGGTTTACTACGAACAACATGTCACCCTTTTGGAATATGGAGATATATAGACTCCTCGCTCGTTACCCGATGAGCAACTTGGGTTCGTAGAGCCACGGCTCAAATAAATCGGGGGCTACAGTAGCTCCATGGGACGGACAGCGTTAGGCTTCGTGTTGGCTAAGGCTGTCAACGTCATGTATCGCCACCACGGATGGGCTTCTGGTGATTGATGAAATATAATGATCCTAGACGACCAAGTGTTCGCAAAGGAAATTTTCTTTTTCTTTCTCGCTGCCTTGAGCACTTTACCGCAATCGGGTATCAAACCGTCTTATTTCCATTCCTTGTTAGACACTCTTGATGGACGGATCCTCCCGACGCAATCAACGCTCCCCAGAGGCCACAGAGGCCTGGGTTCTCGGAAGCGGAACCGCATCTCTAGCATCGGCTGTTTATCTGATAACACATGCTAAATTACGTCCTTCTGCTGTGCACATCCTCGACGAGCACTTGTCCTTGCAAGAAACAATACATCGGCAGGGCAGTGCCCACGCAGGATACGATCAGTTTGCAGCTTGTCTCCCTGTTCCTATTGGCTCTGAACTGAAGGAGTTCCTTGATGCGATTCCATCGGCAGTGGCGGAGGGCCAATCATTTCTAGATGACATTCAACAAGAGGAGAAACGACTCGCTATCGACAGAACAGGGCGTACTTGTTTCATCGCTCAGAAAGACGGACGCTTCAAGCATCTGCCCACAGATTCTTTGAATCTAAGCTGGAACCACCGAATTAACCTAGTACGCCTCCTTATGAAAAGGGAGAAAACCCTGCAAGGAGTCGCAATACGGGACCTTTTCCGGAGAAGCTTTTTTGAGAGTACCTTTTGGACAATCTGGTCAATTCAGTGAGTAATTGAATAGTCCACTCGGCTGGATCCTGGGTCTGATTTGTGAAATTGCGAAATTGATAGGTTTGGTTTCCAGCCCTGGCATAGCGCCGCAGAATTTCGACGCGCAATTAGGCAATACCTATCCGGTTTTCGCAGCCTGAGTATCTCAAGCTGCCTGGATATCACTGGCCACTATCAATACGAGTCATTACACCTTCCCATATATTTCTTTCTCCAGAGTCAGGGAGTGGATTTTCAATTCGGCACCAAAATAAGAAATATCGAGACAACCCTCAATCAGAACCAGTATGCGATCACCCAATTAAGCCTTTCGCGGCATGGGCTGGATTTCCAGAAAAAACTAGGACCTAGTGACCTCGTTCTTGCTACGCTGGGGTCAACTGTTTCGGGATGCGCAATTGGAACAAACGACCACCCCCCGCCTTGGCATTCAATTGAAGCAAGCGATCACCTCGACGCAAATTGGTCAATATGGTTAGAAGTTGGAAACAAATACCAGGGCATTGGCAACCCTTACACATTTTGCACACGCAAGTCCGAGTCTATATTGGAGTCTTTCACGGTAACAACCGAGGACATGGAGTTTTTCGATCGTCTCGAAACCTTGTCACAATGCCCCTGTCAAGCGGGTGCAATGATTATTATGAAGGATAGCAGCTGGGGACTAAGTATTTGCCTTCCCGTTCAACCCGTTTTCCCTCAGCAGCCGCAAGATGTCCGTGTCCTCTGGGGCTTTGCGCTCCTGCCCGAAATTGAAGGTGATCACGTTAAGAAAACCATGCTCTCTTGCTCCGGTGCAGAAGTCATGTCCGAGATCCTATATCATCTGGATCTTCCTGGAGATATGGCAATGGAAGCCCTACAGCGTTCTATTGTCATCCCACGGGCAATGCCACGAATGAGCTCAACTTTATTGACGAGATCCCTTGAAGACCGGGCCTGCATTACCCCCAAATCCATCTCCAATGTAGGCCTCGTTGGATCTTTTGTCGAGACTCCGGGGCGAAGTTGTGTGGACGTGAGCTACGCCGTGCACGCGGCACGTATAGCTGTATCGCATCTTATGGGCCTTGAACCTTGGGCAGAGGAATCTCCTAGCCCGTCAATCTCAAGGCTTTTGATTACTCTACTTTGTAAGTGAGCTGTTATAGGATTCTGCACCTATTTTATAGGGGTTGGCCCACTGAGGTTGAAGTCGGGTACCGTACGTTCTATTCATGGAAGTCCTTCTATGAAGGCACACAAACTGGGATATGAAACGTGAGATCGGAAAATAAACCAACCTATGTCAAGATAACTCGAATATCTCTGTCCTATCTGTCCTATCTGACCTAACCTTACATACTACCTACATTCAATTGATACGACAAATAAAATTACAGCTTATGGGTGATTATTTCAATGACACATATAAACGTCCGGTCCGTCAATACGCCCAATATAGGAAAGACGCATACATAATTAAATGATTGAAAAGCATTGCAGTTTTTCAGTGAAAAACTGCAAACGGTTAAATTATTCAATAAAGTGTTATCTTAGTTCACGTCCGTCTTGACGTATGGGTCAACACATGTAGGAGGATAAATTGAGCATTCTCAGTATATCTACATATATGGGTAACTGACCGGTGGGATGTAGTGTACGTACACCAGAGCCAATCGCTATCAAAAAGAACGTTCAACGCTTTCAATATACTACATCCTTCACTGTATTGTATGACCTCTGTCGGCTAGCCCTGTACTCCTGGCTATGAAGCTCCCCGCCCTACAATACCCTTCCGGCCATGCCAACCGTGTAATGGTATTTATAGACTCCTAAAAGACAATGTACAAATTTGTGGAGGTCTCCTATAGTCACCTGACCGTCTCTATACATCTGTATACAGTCTTACTGCCTTGTTTCCCTCTCCACGGTTTTCACACACACAATACAACCTATTGTGTATCTTCATGACTTTACCTACCTTTCAAATACCGAAAAATTCAGGAATCCTAAACTTTTTGTGATCTTGCCGTCTATATCATACGGATATTTTTGGCCAACAAGTCCGGTGTAATTATGACGTCAAGTCATATTAGCTCTATGGTCACATGACAGAGTAATCCGGGCACCCTCATAAGTACCTAGGTACCTACCTAGGTACATATGTATGCTTACTATACACGCTTAATTGCCAGTGATAAAGGGGCGTCCAGGAAAAGGTACCAGGTTTAGGGATATGATGGCGGATACTCGAGCCCCAGAACACCCCGACAATACGGGAAAGGTTATCTCTAGGCATCTACATCCGCGATTTACCGGGGCTTATGATGGCATCACTGAGTATGACGGTGATGTGCGGGATACACAAGCTACAGATTACGATGGGAACCGACGATCCACATTCATAGGACATGGTCAACAGTCCTCTCTAAAACTGCAAGGAGGCGATATACATCGCGACCTCTATCGTACTGAAGCTCGCTTGAAACGGGCCGGATTGGATCAGCGCGCAGCAACATTCTCGCATCCTCCCAGGCTGGAAACGGACGATGATCTCGATATTACGATACACGGTGAACCAGGGGCGTTTCGCCGGCAGTTCTTGAGGCGAAACAAACGTGACTTCGCCAACAAATATGCACCGAATAGCTTCGTTGAGTTCTTAGAATTATACGGAAGATTCGCCGGCGAAGACCTGATCGAGTCGGAAGATGAGACAGACGTTGAAAGTGCTGGAATCCCGGGGAATGAAGTAGAGCCGGAAATAAGGCCATTGCTTCCCATTCGTGAGAGCTCACAAGGGGACGCGTCAGACATGAAAACTTTCTTCACGCTCCTCAAGGCCTTTATAGGAACAGGGATCATTTTCCTCCCCAAGGCGTTCCGCAACGGTGGCATGCTCTTTTCATCAATTGCTCTCGTCACAGTCTCTATATTGACAACCATCTCTTTCCATTTGCTGCTTCAATGCCAGCGACGGTATGGTGGTGGATACGGCGATATTGGGGAATCTATTTCCAGCTCCCATCTTCGCTCACTTATTCGCCTTTCGATCGCGACTACGCAGCTTGGTTTCGTGTGTGCCGCCATTGCGTTCACCGCGAATAACCTACGTTCATTCATAGAGGGCGTGGCCACCTACAATATTAACACACCGTCCATTTCCTCAATCATCGCGCTGCAGTTAGTGATCATCGTGCCTCTTGCCTTCATTCGCAAAATCTCCCGACTCGGACCAGTTGCACTACTTGCTGACGTCTTCATCTTTATCGCTATTGGCTACATATACTACTACGATATTTCAGAAATTTCTCAGCGGGGATTGCAGCCCACAGTCAAGCTCTTCGACTCCAACACATTTACCCTAACGATCGGGTCATCAATATTCATGTTCGAAGGGATAGGCCTGATTCTCCCCATACAATCTTCGATGTCACAGCCAGACCGGTTCGATCACATCCTCTACATTGTCATGGCTCTTATAACTTTTCTTTTCGCCACTCTCGGGATTCTCTCGTACGGGGCATTCGGCAGCCAGACAAAGATCAATATCATCAGCAATTTCCCACAGTCGGATAAATTCGTCAATTCTGTCCGGTTATTATTCTCGCTAGCTGTTCTTGTGGGCACCCCGGTGCAGCTTTTTCCTGCTTTGCGAATCATGGAGAGAAAGTTATTCGGCCGCAAATCTGGTCAGCGCGATCTCCTCATAAAGTGGAAAAAGAATACTTTCAGGACAGGTATTGTCGTTCTCTGCGCCTTGGTTGCAGCCCTGGGCGCCAGGGACTTGGATAAGTTTGTTGCTTTAGTGGGATCTATTTCATGTGTTCCTTTAATTTTTGTGTATCCGGCTTATCTGCATTGGAAAGGTATCGCGACTACCTGGTGGGAAAAAGGAGGAGATATGTTGATAATTACAGTGGGGGTTGCCTGCATGGTATATACCACTATGGTTACCGTCTTTCTACAGTTTAACTGATGACTGTATCCACCTCTTTAAGGTGTGAAACAAACGGTTGGTAACTCGAAATGGGGTCAAAACAAATCAACTGATTCCTGGTTTATTGGGTTAAATAAGTTGTGACGATAGCCACTTCTATAAGCTGCCCTCATTGGCTTATGTAGAAGCACAAGGAAATCACTATCCTATAGGGGGCGGCTGACCTAGGCCGAGTGGGGAACAATCACAGAAGACGTCAACGACCAAGATTGATCATTATAAATTACATCATACTACCTGCCAGTATGAGTTGAAACAAGAGCATTTGGAGTTCTGTGGAGACGAACGGTGTCCCAAAGGACATGAAGAAGGCTGCGCTTCGCTTTCGTGACAGCACTTTTTCATTGCTTGATATCCTCCATGGCCTCGTCCCAGAAGGACACTTCGATTTCTCGCCTGCCCCTATTGGCGGTCGCGTATCTGCATCGCGGGCATAGACAAGATCAGAAATGGACGTATAGGCAAGCTTTGACGAATACAGCACTCAAAGTGTCGCTCCGAATGTTCACGGCACTTCACATGAGACCCCATCTCTCTCTAAAGCCGAATCTCGAAGGCAAACAATTTGTTCTGATTGAGCCTGCAAAGCCCGAGCTATATATCGGAGTTGCAGTAGACGAACAGGTTAAGCCAGAAACAATAGGAGGGACATGGTACCCAGAACGCTTGTCACCGGAAACTCTGGTCCCCGAAGGCGATTATGTCGTACTGCACCTACATGGTGGATCGTACGTACTAGGCGACGGCCGAACAGCCTCCTGTCGCTTTCTAGCGAACAACCTTTTATCTCACACACCGGCCACTTATGTGTTTTGTCTTCAGTATCGATTAGCTGTTGACCCGAGAGGGCGGTTCCCAGCACAACTCCAAGATGTTATTTCAGCCTGGTACTACTTGATTCATACTATGCATATTCCATCATCACGCCTGGTGCTTAGTGGCGACAGCTGTGGGGGGGACCTCGTCTTAGGACTGCTACGGTATATTGTACAATACGACAACCCATCTCTTCTACCGGCACCAAAGTGCAGCTGGGTCTTCTCACCCTGGTGCAATGTCTTAAATGCCCACAACACTCATGCCTGGATCGAAAGCCAAAATTACAAAACAGATTGTATTCCCGCATCATTCCCTGCCTGGGGTGCGAAGCAATTTCTTGGTGACTTGGAGATAACCGAGCCAATCGAGCAATTCGTGGCTCCTATACGACATCCATTTCCTCTGCCTTCGCCTGTGCTTATTGTCACGGGGGTCGAGAGGTGCTATGTCAGGCACATCAGGAACTGGCATATGCTTTTGGAAAGTTGCCACAGAACGCTTCCTCCGTTGAGCTTTTCGTGGAAGAGAATGTTCCTCATGATGTTTTGATGGTCGGCTGGATCATGAACTTTCGCGAAGAGGCGCGTCGGTGTTCGGAGAGAGCTGGAGCATTTATGACGGGGGTGTAGTCTTACTGTGAGCTCTGGAAGTAACAACCTTATAGGTGGAAGATTGAATAGGAAAATGAGTGTGTTTTGTAGAAAGCAGGATATATCTGGTACAACCATATGGTTACAAAGACCCATAGTGCTCAGGGTTCAAATCCCCTTTCACTAGTTAGTTAACGTATTTGACTACCGAGCTGTGCACCCCAGAACACATAGTAAGAGCGATAAACACAACATCATATTTCAACAACGCTTGTTTATAATATGCCTGTTTCTCCAAGCTCGGCGAGTATAAAGATGTCTATTCCAACCCCTCCAATCCTAAGATCATCTCAGTCTTGCAAGGAAAACATTGAATCATTCCAGAAACTTTTATTTTTTGCTGATCTATTTCTCTCTTCACAATGTCCCCGTTCCTCCAGTTTGGACAAAGCCGTCGCGATTTCAATAACAATGGCAACCATCTAGCGCAGTCTTTCTTAGTAATGGGCCTAGGGCAACGGACGAAAAAGAGGTCGCTCCCTGAACTATTGAAGAACCGTTTTAAGTGTGGCATGCCACGAAGGGATTTTTTATCCGTTGGCTACTTCCATTCGTGATTTCAAGTTGTAAACAGAGGACCTGTGAATTGCTTTTCTAGTTAGCTTTGCCTTTTTGGGATTAGCGCCCCAACACGCCGTCACCTAGCCTCCCTTCAATGCCCTCCAACATAAAACGACCCGTCTTCGCCGCCCTTCATCCCTTTCACTCACTTTTGCGTTCTTCTGCGCTGGAGTAGACTAGAGCTCTTTTTTGCACATCGCCTAAACTCAATTTCTATAGTCGGAAACTTTAACAGTTTGCACACGAATACACCGGCGGAAACCCCGTGAGGCTAGATAGCAAGGAAGCTCATTTAATAACATTAGGATCTTCTTATTACTCGCTGGTTACTGTTTAATACCATAACGAGTTTCTGACGGCAATTCAACACTACTTTGGACAGTTCTTAAGTTGATCAGTTTGTTAATGTCTGGCATCATGACGTGCGTATAGATGCGCGAAACACCGCTGCTGCCGCTCTGCATCTTAGGTCGGACATTTGGTACGGTATAGGAGAGCGGATATCGTGCACCGGGGCTGTCCTACACAACTTGAGATACGAAGGGAAATAGTCTGAGGGGTTTGGGGACTACGTACCACCGCGGCGGCCACGTGCACATTGCACCGTCCACGTATGTATTGTAGCGTCGCAATACAAACAACCCACGGAAGAGGACTGGTCCGCCGATATGGGTCCCGACGTTAGACAGATCCTTCCCCGGTACCAAACATCATATTCAAAGGCGTTGTAGGTTGCGTGAAGGGCCCCAGGTTCCCCAGAGCCGGGTCGAGCCACTCCGTATCCTGCGCCACACCAACACCCGACAGGCCGAGCACGCAGCTCAAGTCGAAGGGATCATGTCCCGCCCCGAACGTGTCGGCGTCGTAGAGTCCGGCGTCGCCTATACCGTCCGCGCTCACCAGCGACATTGACTGCTCGAGTACATAAGGCTGATCTCGTCGTCCGTCGCCAGCCACACCGGCTATAGTCGTGGAATCGTCAGGACGAATAGCGAGTCCTGCGGCACGCGAAATTCCTCGGATAGTCCGTGCAAAGTAGGTCGACAAGCGCGTTTCCGACATGTCGCCCACTTCGAGCAGGTCGACCGACATGGTGAGGTAATGGCTGACGACCGCGGGGTCGAGCGAGACTACCTGCTGGACGAGGGGGATGCCTTTGTCAAGCGGATCAGAAAGACTGCAGCTTGGGCAAAGGCCATGGTCGTGTACTATAATCACGCAGTCAGCAAGGAGCCTGTATGGTATTCGGACTACGGCAAGGCACGACGCCATGAGGGGCCGATAACCTGAGGAGGAGGGAGATGAGGTGGGCAGAGAAGAGCGCAAACGCACGTCCGTAGCAAAGCTCAGAGCGAGATCGGTCTGACTCGATTCGAAATGTGTTTGGATCGTGCTCTTTGCTGCGTTGAGCGCTTTGCGAAGGTATGTGACGCTGCTCTCGTGACCGTCGCTGTGGGTCGACGAGCGGAGAGCCATGGCATTGATGCTCAGGCGAAGGTGCTCGGCCTGCAGTCGGGCTATACGCGCTGACGCGCCGAGATAAAGGGCATGGGACGATCCTGTCACGTCAGCCAAATACCACAACAGATATCCCGCCATCCTTCCCCTCCCAAGTGCCGAGTCACCACGCGAAACAACACTCAGAGGTGGGAGGAAGAGACGTACCGGACCAGACCCAGAGCTTGCACCAGTCGTCCAACTTTCCGTTTAGATTCGACAACATCGACAACAAAGACTGGCCGTCCAGAGACCCAACTGGCGCTTGCTCCTCTACCCACAAGACGAATGATCGAGCGACATGAGCCAATCGAGCCGTCGCTGCAATATATGCGTCGCCATATAGCGACAAGCTGGCTGGAGTGCCTGGACGGGGGAGCGGATGAGACAGGCGGGCTTTGAGGAAAGCTTGGTCGTCGACGGACTCGAACTGGGTGGATTGAGGTCGACCGAACCCGAATGAAAGGAAGGAATCGAAGCTGCACCGAGTCAGTCATTCACGTGGGTGTCTCGTATCCAATCGGATATCAACAGGACCCAGGAGAGGGATGTACCTGAACCAAGCCAGCCTGTAACAAACGATGTCAGCCGGCGCCCGTCCACGGGATCTATATATTCCTTCCCAAAGGGTAGTCAGGTCAGAGTAGCCACTTACCACGTCCTCCATTGTCGCCGCACGGCCGCATCCACCTCATCAACCGGAGCCTCGAGCTGTGAGCCGTCCCTCTTGGCAGCAGCCACAGCCTGCCCAACGGCCCGATGTATCCCCAGCCTCCTAGACACACGCGCCGCATGCCCCGTCAACACCCACGCGTCGGGTCCCTTTCCACCACTCTGTAATCCCCAAGCCGCAAGCAGCAAGATGGCCTGCACGTCTGCCAAGGTATGTTTTTTTAGGCTTAGGGCTTAGGGCTTAGGGCTTAGGGCTTAGGGCTTAGGGGCTTAGGGCTTAGGGCTTAGGGCTTAGGGCTTAGGGCTTAGGGCTTAGGG